>NC_064627.1:235055398-240055398 GCF_023864275.1 Schistocerca cancellata | reverse complement strand
TGTAGAGGTAATTTCGGGAGTACCGCAAGGAAGCGTGATAGGACCTTTATTGTTTACAATATACATAAATGACTTAGTTGACAACATCGGTAGCTCCGTGAGGCTATTTGCAGATGACACGGTTGTCTACAAGAAAGTAGCAACATCAGAAGACTCGTACGTACTCCAGGAAGACCTGCAGAGGATTAATGCATGGTGCGACAGCTGGCAGCTTTCCCTAAACGTAGATAAATGTAATATAATGCGCATACATAGGGGCAGAAATCCATTCCAGTACGATTATGCCATAGGTGGTAAATCATTGGAAGCGGTAACGACCGTAAAATACTTAGGAGTTACTATCCGGAGCGATCTGAAGTGGAATGATCACATAAAACAAATAGTGGGAAAAGCAGGCGCCAGGTTGAGATTCATAGGAAGAATTCTAAGAAAATGTGACTCATCGACGAAAGAAGTAGCTTACAAAACGCTTGTTCGTCCGATTCTTGAGTATTGCTCATCAGTATGGGACCCTTACCAGGTTGGATTAATAGAAGAGATAGACATGATCCAGCGAAAAGCAGCGCGATTCGTCATGGGGACATTTAGTCAGCGCGAGAGCGTTACGGAGATGCTGAACAAGCTCCAGTGGCGGACACTTCAAGAAAGGCGTTACGCAATACGGAGAGGTTTATTATCGAAATTACGAGAGAGCACATTCCGGGAAGAGATGGGCAACATATTACTACCGCCCACATATATCTCGCGTAATGATCACAACGAAAAGATCCGAGAAATTAGAGCAAATACGGAGACTTACAAGCAGTCGTTCTTCCCACGCACAATTCGTGAATGGAACAGGGAAGGGGGGATCAGATAGTGGTACAATAAGTACCCTCCGCCACACACCGTAAGGTGGCTCGCGGAGTATAGATGTAGATGTAGATGTAGATGTCTAACTAGCGCCTTGCAAGCATCACTATCCACTGCAACAAATTCATGTAGTGATACTTTGGAAAGATCTAGTAACGTAGAAAGAAGTATTCATCAAATGTCAGCTCAGTTTAAATAGCAGGCAATTCTCGAGATGCAAAAGAATCAAGTACTTTTGGAGAGCACCACATGGCGAAAACAACTTTCAGTCCTCTGTGGCAGCACGAAGTTCCACGCAAAATGCATGTATAGTGGATATAAGACGGTCAAGATATCTTCATGTACTTCGTTTGCGATAAATACTTTCAGAACAACTGTTATCTACTGTAAATTTTCAGTTTTGCGCAATGCATTGGTCACATGGTTTTAAAACAGTTCTGTAGTTTTAATTAAATATCGGTGCGTGCCGAACAATAATCAACAATAGTTGAGTCTTTACGATACTTTAATAAAACTAATTATCTAAATTGACAGCCCTGTCGATTAACGTGGCGGTCGCCATCTACGCATTTTTTTCAGTCGTGTTCGGGCATTTGGTTGGTAACGTACTCATGTTTTTAAAACACTGCCCTTTTAAACTTTTTCCCATTAAAAATATGGGTGGCCTTTCAGATCCTTCCAAAATGCATCCTACCAACAAGTTAATCTTCGACATTTTTGTCCTTGAACACGATTTTCACTTAAGTGATAAAGTGTCATTGGGTATACAGTGATAAATAGGCCCGTTTTATCCGCGTTGAAGACATGTTTAGCGTAATACTCTTCAAGCCTTGGAGGTGACGTGCAACCAATCTGTAGTCATGGTCGGAAAAATTTGTTTAGTTTCAACATAAGCATTTTTTTACACTGGTCAGTTCGGTTTCCTGAGACATTCCAACAACCCTGGATGTGTAAGTGATACAATACACATTTGTAAGTTTATTAGCAGTATCGAACAATTAAGTTCTTGATGTGGGATCAATGAAAATATACACCTCCTGGCTCGTAAATAATTCGCTGTAACGCTGTCGTAAATCGACTTGTATTTTTAATTATCAGAGACAATGTAGTGACAGTTCCCACACAGGCACCTCCATTGCTGAAACAAAAGAGACATTCCCTGCAAACAACAACCTGTGATGAAGCACTGATGCGGTGACAGACACATGGCTCAAGAGGAACTCGCAAAAACACACGTCAACAGGGTTAATTTCGTAGAACAACGGAAATTAACTGCCAAAACCATCAGACATGTCAAATGGCAGTTCACAAAGGACCAATTAACACAGTTTGATGAAGACTTCAATACCAACAGTACCTGTAATTTCTATAGTAGTGTTAAAGAGAATCTCAGCCACTATAGCCCATCAAGTCTTCGTTTCAGAGCACTATGCGAGTCAGGCAGCCCGCAATTATGCAAAAATTTGCCATTATCTGGTCAATTACTTTGACAATCTCATTACCTTTGAACCACCTGATACATATCAACATCAAGCAACCACACTCTTAAACACCGACCGCAGAAGAAACGGCAGCAAACCGTGTGGGGAAAGCTCGATAGTAACTTAACTACGTGAGCAAGTTGTAAATGGGACTGTAAGCAAGTCGACGGAGATAGCATACAACATTTGGGAGACTTGGAACATTATCTACTGAGCCGACCTCTGCTTTGATTCATTCCTTGCACAAGGAAACTGACTGACTGTCATCAATAACATCGAGTGACCTCGCTGATACCGGTCACATAAAATATTTTCTGTGGGGTCATATTAAACGTTGGGCTAGTTCCAAATCGACACACAACAAGAATTCCAGTATCAATTCGCTCTTTTACTGAGCAGATAGTCCACGTGACCTCAGTGCTGCAACAAGAGGAAATGGCTGCTAAAAGGTATGTCATCGTCTTTGTTTAATTTAATTAGGCGTGTGACTCAAGTGACAGACCTACTCTCGCGAAGATCCTGCAGGAACTACACCTGGACAAGAAGCACATAATTTTATCCAGCATACATTAAACAACACCAGATCACGAGTAATTTTCAGAGTCTCTCCCCTCTCCTCTTTAATTATGCACTGGTGACGCTAATTAAAAGTAGTGGAATAGTTAGCTACACTGGGGCTTCCAAATGCTATCTCTCTGGAACACAAGCGCAATGGATTCATTGTTGATGGCCCGACACTTGCCTACAGCCTGACGATCAATAGAAACTTCAGCGAATGAGTTAAACGTTTTCAGACGACCAGAAGGAAAGACAGAGCTAAAAGTCTCGTTCGAACAAACGCAATAAATGACTAACATCAGTGATTCACCTGGGACAATGCATCTGGAACAGGGAGAATCGAGGAAAACCAACATGTTCAAATACCTGATAAAATGGTTGGAACACAGTTTTTCCGAAAGAATAGTGTTAGCAGCTGGAGTGAACAAGCTGGACCAGGCATACCAACAGACGAAAAGACCCTATAACGAAAAGTGTCTCCGCCGTAATACAAAACTGGAATACTGCCGTTCCGTCACCAGCTCTGAAGCTGTGTATGCTTTTGAGGGCCTAGTACTCAACAGGAAGTGTTGAAATTCACGAGTGAAAGATAGTGAGGGAGGTACTGGGATCAGCCATTGAAGGTAACGAATGTGAAAAACGGCCAAAACTGGAGCTCTCCACATACTGTCTAAAATCACGGATGTAGTTAGGAAGAGAAGTCCGGCCTTCTATGAACGTCTACAGTATTCGTCCCAGCAGCCTGCAAGTCAGCTTCTCGCGTACCATCAAAATAGGAATGGTAAAAGATCTGCAGAAACTGGGAGGTAGAGAGACAAAAGGAACCTCTCGTCTCTCGGGAGAATACTTAAGCAAGTAAGGTTACAGTAGAAGCCACCACCAAGAAAGAAGACCGGTGCCCTCTGGAAAAAGTGATGGAGCACATCAGAGGATGCGCAACTGCTGAGCGAACATCAAAACCCATTCCAAACACAAGAGCTAAATATCGTTGTCCTCAGTTCTCCTGTACGAAATAAGAGAATAAAAAGACATGTTTCATGTTAGCACTGCCGAACGCTTTACAAATTTGCGTTTCCGCCATCAGTTTCTCATAAACCATCTTAAAGAGCTTCACCCTCATTTGCAGCAAAATATCATCTTGTATTCGTCGTGATAACGCGTGTAAACCTAAATCAGTGTTTGAAAGTAAAAAACTCTTAAATCATTTCAACACAAAATTCACTTCTCAAATTAAAAATCATTTTGTAGAGACAGCCGCATTATTTTGTATTAACCTATTATTCGTATTAAGCGTTTTCGTACTGAATGCTTTTCACTTTAATAGAAGCTATGAAAGATGTCATAGAGACAACTGACAAAATTTTCATGGAAAGTAACTGAAGGCGACGACGAAATGGATACAAAAGAAGTAAGCAAAACTGTAAACGTGTCCTCAGTGCGTTTGGTAAATTAAATGTGGTTTTCGAAAAATACTTTTCTTAACACTTTGAAAACAAAATCTTTGAATTTATGTATTTTACCTGCTTTTAATTACGTTAGTATTACTAAACAAGCAGTCTACAGATGCATACTGCAAAACAACAATATGTGGAAAAATAAGCAAATGTTAGAGGGAATAGACTGGAGTAGAAGACGTTATTATCAAGACTCAAGAGGAGTCCCAGAGGTGAGACCGAGCTTTTCAAGGCAAGTACACAGTGAAGTAAGTTAGGATCTCAGGTAACACAGTCAGCAACGATTCACTCTGCTGAGCAACACCTGTGAGCAATACAAAAAAAAAAGCCTTGAAAAAACGCTGTCTTTTGAAACGGTGCCGTGACCTAATTCTTAAATTACATTACTGGCCATGAAAATTACTACACCACGAAGATGACGTGCTACAGACGCGAAATTTAACCGACAAGAAGAAGATGCTGTGATACGCAAATGATTAGCTTCTCAGAGCATTCACACAAAGTTGGCGCCGGTGGCGACACCTACAACGTGCTGACATGAGGAAAGTTTCCAACAGATTCCTCATACACAAACAGCAGTTGACCGACGTTGCCTGGTGAAACCTTGTTGTGATGCCTCGTGTAAGGAGGAGAAATGCGTACCGTCACGTTTACGACTTTGGTAAAGGTCGGATTGTAGCCTATCGCGACTGCGGTTTACCGTATCGCGACATTGCTGCTCGCGTTGGTCGATATCCAATGACGGTCAGCAAAATATGGAATAGGTGGGTTCAGGAGGGTAATACGGAACGCCGTGCTGTATCCCAACGGCCTCGTATCACTAGCACTCGAGAAGACAGGCATCTTATCCGCATGGCTGTAACGGATCGCGAAGCCACGTCTCGATCCCTGAGTCAACAGATCGGGACGTTTGCAAGACAACAACCATTTGCACGAACAGTTCGACGACGTTTGCAGCAGCGTGGACTATCGGCTCGGAGACCATGGCTTCGGTTACCCTTGACGCTGCATCTCAGACAGGAGCGCCTGCGATGGTGTACTCAACGACGAACCTGGGTGCACGAATGGCAAAACGTCATTTTTTCGGATGAATTCAAGTTCTGTTTACAGCATCATGATGGTCGCATCAGTGTTTGGCGATATCGCGGTGAACGCACATTGGAAGCGTGTATTCGTCATCGCCATACTGGCGTATCACCCGGCGTGATGGTATGGGGTGCCATTGGTTACACGTCTCCGACACCTCTTGTTCGCATTGATGGCACTTTGAACAGTGGACGTTACATTTCAGATGTGTTACGACCCATGGCCCTACCCTTCACTCGATCCCTGCGAAACCCTACACTTCAGCAGGATAATGCACGACCGTATATTGTTGGTCCTGTATGGGCCTTTCTGGATACAGAAAATGTTCGACTGCTGCCTTGGTCAGCACGTTCTCCAGATCTCTCATCAACTGAAAACGTCTGGTCAATGGTGGCCGAGCAACTGGCTCGTCACAATACGCCAGTCACTACTCTTGATGAACTGTGGTATCGTGTTGAAGCTGTATGGGCAGCTGTACCTGTACACGCCATCCAAGCTCTTTTTGACTCAACGCCCAGGCGTATCAAGGCCGTCCTTTATTACGGCCAGAGGTTATTCTGGGTACTGATTTCTCAGGATTTATGCACCCAAATTGCGTGAAAATGTAATCACATGTCAGTTCTAGTATAATATATTTGTCCAATGAATACCCGTTTATCATCTGTATTTCTTCTTGGTGTAACAATTTTAATGGTCAGTAGTGTATTTATCTGGTATGCTGAAAATTATTCGTTAGAGTTTTGTGATCTGTCATCTTCTTTTTAAAAAACTGTTTTCCAAAATGACTGTGATATTTTTTCCATTCCGTAAATATTGTTTTCATTTCTAGTACTTTGCAGTGTCATTTGATTATCTCATTTCAGACATCTTATTAACTACACTCCTGGAAATGGAAAAAAGAACACATTGACACCGGTGTGTCAGACCCACCATACTTGCTCCGGACACTGCGAGAGGGCTGTACAAGCAATGATCACACGCACGGCACAGCGGACACACCAGGAACCGCGGTGTTGGCCGTGGAATGGCGCTAGCTGCGCAGCATTTGTGCACCGCCGCCGTCAGTGTCAGCCAGTTTGCCGTGGCATACGGAGCTCCATCGCAGTCTTTAACACTGGTAGCATGCCGCGACAGCGTGGACGTGAACCGTATGTGCAGTTGACGGACTTTGAGCGAGGGCGTATAGTGGGCATGCGGGAGACCGGGTGGACGTACCGCCGAATTGCTCAACACGTGGAGCGTGAGGTCTCCACAGTACATCGATGTTGTCGCCAGTGGTCGGCGGAAGGTGCACGTGCCCGTCGACCTGGGACCGGACCGCAGCGACGCACGGATGCACGCCAAGACCGTAGGATCCTACGCAGTGCCGTAGGGGACCGCACTGCCACTTCCCAGCAAATTAGGGACACTGTTGCTCCTGGAGTATCGGCGAGGACCATTCGCAACCGTCTCCATGAAGCTGGGCTACGGTCCCGCACACCGTTAGGCCGTCTTCCGCTCACGCCCCAACATCGTGCAGCCCGCCTCCAGTGGTGTCGCGACAGGCGTGAATGGAGGGACGAATGGAGACGTGTCGTCTTCAGCGATGAGAGTCGCTTCTGCCTTGGTGCCAATGATGGTCGTATGCGTGTTTGGCGCCGTGCAGGTGAGCGCCACAATCAGGACTGCATACGACAGAGGCACACAGGGCCAACACCCGGCATCATGGTGTGGGGAGCGATCTCCTACACTGGCCGTACACCACTGGTGATCGTCGAGGGCACACTGAATAGTGCACGGTACATCCAAACCGTCATCGAACCCATCGTTCTACCATTCCTAGACCGGCAAGGGAACTTGCTGTTCCAACAGGACAATGCACGTCCGCATGTATCCCGTGCCACCCAACGTGCTCTGGAAGGTGTAAGTCAACTACCCTGGCCAGCAAGATCTCCGGATCTGTCTCCCATTGAGCATGTTTGGGACTGGATGAAGCGTCGTCTCACGCGGTCTGCACGTCCAGCACGAACGCTGGTCCAACTGAGGCGCCAGGTGGAAATGGCATGGCAAGCCGTTCCACAGGACTACATCCAGCATCTCTACGATCGTCTCCATGGGAGAATAGCAGCCTGCATTGCTGCGAAAGGTGGATATACACTGTACTAGTGCCGACATTGTGCATGCTCTGTTGCCTGTGTCTATGTGCCTGTGGTTCTGTCAGTGTGATCATGTGATGTATCTGACCCCAGGAATGTGTCAATAAAGTTTCCCCTTCCTGGGACAATGAATTCACGGTGTTCTTATTTCAATTTCCAGGAGTGTATTTTAATTGTACTTATTTTTCCCTTTGATAGATTAGAATACAAAATAGTGCAAAAGAAGAAATGAAATTCAAGCAAACCGATAAAAATTATTAAAATCACATGGGCTATGATTCCAAATAGAAAAAAAAATAAAATCCAAAAAATGGAGGCAAAGAAAAAGTTAATACTTATGTGGCAAAGGATTAGAAATTCAGAACGTGGTATTTAAACCATTTAGATTAGTAAAAATTAAATAGACTGCACCTGACTGGACTGGAATCCAGAAATTTAGGTTACAACCGAAATAAGGTAAACGCTAGGCAATGGTGCCACTTCGAACATCAGTATTGTTTTCAAGGCTCCAGTGGATCACGAAAAATCCTTTTTTGTTAATTACTCTTTAGAGTGGACCCAACATGGTGAATAGCTGTAGGGTGTGTCCCCTGAGACCCTAACCTACCCCACCACATAGGGTGGGTTCAAAAAGTCTAGATTGACGGTCGAGTGGTGTGCAGCTAAAGTGTGAAACTGAACATTAACTAAGTTACAGTGGAAAAGTGCTACGATGTAGGAGCCAAATCACCATTAAGTATTTCTAGTTTTTAAGTGAAGTCAATAATTACTATAAACAGAGATCTCAAAGAAGGTTAAATTTAAGAGAATTCTCTTTTATTGTTTCATCTCAGTTGCACATTTTTCATTAGGTTACATGTTTCTATCGCTCTGTATGTTCTTCAGATCTAAGTAGTTGCGTCAGCAGCCCGTCTTGTCTACTCAGAATCGCATATCGGAATACTCTGTTACGTGGTTCTGGGTAGACAAGACAGGTTGCTGGTACAACCACTTCTATCCGAAGTGGACACAGAGTGATCAAAACACGTAATCTAATTAAAAACGTGCGACTTAGATGGAACAATAAATGAGAATTATCTCAAATATCTGTGCTGTGGCTGAATCTCTCAAGATTACAGTGAAACTCAAATTATCTATGCACGCAGGTCCAGAGATTTACAGTCTGCCAGCCCAAGCTAGATCGCATGACGCGGCATAGCTCACGTGACGCCCATAGGCACTGTAGACATGGTGTTGCCGGGTCCCCGCTCTACCTGGTCTGGCTCGCTGGCTCCGATCTAATGAGCTGGCGCTCCAAGCTGCCAGATAGACAATGGCTCACATGTAGCGGAGCTAGGGGAACACGCAAAGTGGCTCACAGTCACTCATCACAGTGAGATGGACTAACCTCTATTGTCTGGACTGCTTCATACTGTAACTGACTTGGAACAAATTTAGAGGAAATACGATACTAGTGATAATCGTAAATTTATCTTCTCTTTGATTTTCTTGTAATACGTTCTTATCACTCTTCTTCTTTCAGTTCCGTATGAGAAAAAAATTATGAGTATGCAACGAGTATTTCGTTTTATTTCTTTTCTCTCAGTGAAATATTTTCATCCAGCATAGTATGCAACTGTGCAACTGTTGTTAGGGATATCTGAATTAACTTTTTGAAAAGGAAATTAATATTTGGAAATGTGTGGTTAAGTTCTCTGGGACAAAACTGTTGAGGTCATCGGGCCCAAAGCTTACCCACTACTTAATCTAACTTAAACTAAACTAAGCTAAAGACAACGCACACACCCAAGCCCGAGGGAGGAATCGAACCTCCGACGGGAGAAGCCGCGCGAATCGTGATAAGTCGCCCCAGACCGTGCGGCTACCCAGCGTGGCAAGGAAATTAGTGATTGTTTTAAATCTTTTATGCATGGTGGGGGGGATGGTACGATATAGAGCGGCACAAAAGAATATCTCGGACCTGTGAGATGTAACTGCCACTTAGTCCAGTATGAAATGATAGCGGAGTCCTCCAACAGTCTCCCGAGAAAGTTGATGGAAATGCTGTGATTTGAGCTCCAGAGTAAATACATCATCCAAAGAATTTTATCGGTGTCGGATTGCTGTTGTTTATGTTGATGTGATTTGATTTCAATGCCATTTAGTGAGAACTAATGAAATCGTTGATATGAAACGTATGAACACTGATCACACGCTTCCATCTCGTATGAAATGATGCAAAGCTACTGAGTCTGCATTAATGTCTAAGTGGCTGAATTTTTAGACACTGGAAAGAAAACATACTGGGAAGAAGTACACCAGGTAAGAGAGATATTTTTGGATAAAAACTTCTTGGTTAACATTCTGCGACAGATTAGAATAAAATCTCAAGCTTTAACATTTTAATTCTTGTGACTGATGTGACAAATGACATCTTTCAAATATAGTTCACTATTCCTTTTTTAGATGTTGTAATCTTACCCTCCTCCCCCCCCCCCACACACACACCATTAAAGTACTCATTCTCTGCAAAAATTTTGAAAATTTCGAGGAGGATTAGATTACAAAAGAAGAACTTTTTTACTTATCTCGATTATCACTTATATTGATTATCGTGTTGTTGTTGCTGGCTGAAAATCTTGTTGTTTCTAGAAGTACATTCTTGCTGCTGAAAATTTTGATTTAACGTTGCGGGGTCTTGAAATAACTGACGAAGGGTTACCTGTTGCTATGAATAACTTATTATTTTATCTCATTCTTCTAAATCACACTGCCTTTATAATTCCCCCATTCAAAAAACCAATAACTACATTGTTGGTCACAAACTTATTTAAACATCTACTTCCATCTGGGCATGACCAATACAACTTACATTCTGCGGAACTCACAATTTCCAAAGAGTTTACGAAGCAAAAGAGTTTACAAAGTTTCTTGACAGGAGAAGAATCTTCACCAAATTATACCATTATTTCATAAATAAACCCAGAAACAAATTTAATAATTAGCGTTTGATTGCGCAATTAATAATATGATTTTTTTACTTTCAATTATTCTTAAAACAAGAGTAATTTTACCTGTTGGTACATATCGATTGTAACGCATTAATTTCTTTTTTATACATTTTAGCCTGAAATGTAACACATCGTATACAAAATCATATGAAATTACAATGAAATGAATACCCCTAGCTGCATACAGGCGTTGATATAAGTCAATGAAAATGTGTGCCCCGACCGGGACACGAACGCGGAATCTTCTGTTGACATTAAAGACGCTCTATCCATCATAGCCACCGAGGACACAGAGGGTATGCAACTGCTGGGACTCATCCCTGCACGCCTCCCGTGAGACTCACATTCTCAGCTTATTGTCCAGGACTATATTCATAGGTCCCCTGCCCATTATACTCATTACTCGCGGCTTTTTGCCGATTGCTGTAAGAGTTCGGGTACTGTTTGTGCATCAAATGGCCGGTGAGCCTTAACTATATATATGATGGAATGTGCAATGACATTCTATTTACACGCAGTTATTTGGTAAGGTTTTCACTAAAACTGTTTACTGTACAACTGCACAGTTCCTTTCATTAAGTAGAGGCTGAAATGTTTTTCAGGCTGAATCTGAAGCTGAGAGCTTACAAGACAGCAAAGCTTCTAGCTCAAAAAATGGTTCAAATGGTTCTGAGCATTATGAGACTTAACATCTGAGGTCATCAGCCCCCTAGAACTTAGAACTAATTAAACCTAACTAACCTAGGCAGGATTCGAACTTGCGACTGTAGCAGTCGCGCGGTTCCGGACTGAAGCGCCTAGAACCGCTCGGCCACCGCCGCCGGCTAGCTTCTTCCTTCTCGGTTTTGGGTGTATTACCCGGACGAAATATTTTATGGGAGCTATGTCTATGATTTCTGTCCTTTTTTAATTGTAATTCGTTAAATTTCTTATATGAAAATGTAGAAGTAAATGTCTTAACGCGTTTTTAACGGTTCTGTCAACAGTTGCAGTACTTACATTAGGCGGATAGTTTGAAACCTTACAGGTTCATTTTCAAGCCTTGCCTACTGAGGCTGCACTGACAGTGCCTGATCTTTATAATAAATAACAAGGTGGCAACACGTGCTTTATAAACGTCTGTAGAATTAATGCCACAATCCACACCTGCCTCTTACCAAGTAAACAAAAATTTACTTGGTAAAAGGCATATCTGAAACACGACACTCATTCTGCAAAACATTTATAAGACATGTGTGGCCACTTTGATATTTATTGTTAAGATCAGGTACTGCCAGCGCAGCCTCAGTAGGCAAGGCTTGAAAATGAACCCGTAAAGTTTCAAACTATCCGCCTAATGTAAGTACTGCAACTGTTGACAGAATCGTTAATGAACGCGTTAAGAAATTTAATATGGTTGCTGATTCGCTGCAACAAAATGTTGAAACCGAAAAAAGTAGTGTTCCTGCTGATACAATGGCAAAACATCTCTTGCAGCCTTAGATCAATTACTGATTTCAGTAGCTTACATGAGACTTGATGACCCTTCAAGACGTATATGAAATCAGACGAGAGCTGCAGACGCGGCATGTGGAGCGAGCGTTGCGGCGTGAGCCGGTCTGCGGTTCACTTGCTACGTGATGGCTGGGCTGCACTGGCTGTCTGGACAAACCTGATTTCATCACGAGCTCTCCAAACTAAGGTGGGCTGGCGGGCTAGTGGGCCAAACTGGGACAGGTCAGTCCAGCTGTGGTGAGCTGGTAGTCTGCAGCACATGGGTCCACTTAAGAAGTCTTGTTCCAACCCAGAAATATCTCGTTACAGACTGAAGTTGTCTGAAAACAGTTTTTCCCAGCATTAAGAACTCAAGAAGCCGTATATGGCGACAGGAAGAAAAAAATATTACTGGCTGTGGTTTCGACAAAAATAGTTATGGAATACTAAGCCTTCCCACAACATCGAACTGCTATGTAACTGAAAAAAAATTTCTTTTACCTTTCTTTCAAAATTACAATCGAATTTTCCACCTGAAATGCCACGACGTTCACCAGCCACTGTTGAGAATTTGAAGGGAGGGGGCATGGATTTGAAAGTCAGTTTCCATTTCATCCATATCAGCTTTACACTGAAACATTCGGACAAATAAGCCTATACAAACTAACTGCACCTTCGTCTTTTACAGTATCATAGTATTAGAAAAAACACTTTCTCTGGCACAAGTTCTTGTTGTGCGTTCCCCTTACCAGCAGCCAAGACAGCTTTCACACATGAGGGCGTGCTGAAACAAACGCGTTTCAACTTTTTGTGTGAAAACTATCAATGCTATTTAAATAAAACAACAGTTATTAACATTCTATACCTTTATTCTTGAAGTGTACATATCTCCAGTCCTGTGCTGCTAGAAGCCTTCAAACGCAGTGAAGTGTCAAAGAAACTTGTATGGGCAAGCGTATTAAAATACAGAGATATGTAAACACGCAGAATATGGCACTGCGGTCGGCAACGCCTATATAAGACAA
The DNA here is from genome assembly GCF_023864275.1 of Schistocerca cancellata. NCBI lineage: Eukaryota > Metazoa > Arthropoda > Insecta > Orthoptera > Acrididae > Schistocerca > Schistocerca cancellata. Next base: position 240,042,344 of record NC_064627.1, on the reverse strand, counting down.
GTGTGGCGCAGTTGTTAGATCGGTTGTTGAACGTGGTATTACAGTTGGCGCACGAGCGATGGGATACAGCATCTCCGAGGTAGCGATGAAGTGCGAATTTCCCCGTACGACCATGTCACGAGTGTACCGTGAATATAAGGAATCCGGTAAAAAATCAGATCTCTGACATCGCTGCTGCCGTAAACAGATCCTGCAACAACGTGACCAACGACGACTGAAGGGAATCATTCAACGCGACAGAAGTCCAACCGTTCCGCAAATTGCTGCAGATTTCAATGCTGGACCATCAACAAGTGTCAGCGTGCGAACAATTCAACAAAACATCGATATGGGCTTTCAGAGCCGAAACCCCCCTTGTGTACCCTTGCTGACTTCACGACACAAATCTTTACGCCTCGCCTGGGCCCGTCGACACCAACATTGGACTGCTGACTGGAAACTGTTGCCTGGTCGAACGAGTCTCGTTTCAAATGGTACCGAGCGGATGGACGTGTACGGGTGTGGAGACAACCTCGCGAATCCATGGACTTTGCATGTCGGCACGGGACTGTTCAAGCTGGTGGAGGCTCTGTAATGGTGTGGGGCATGTGCAGTTGGAGTGGTATGGGACCCCTGATAGGTCAAGGTACAACTTTGACATATGACACGTACGTAATCATTCTCTCTCTTCACCTGCATCCATTCATGTCCATTGTGCATTCCGACGGGCTAGGGCAATTCCAGTAGGACAATGCGACAACCCACATGACCAGAATTCCTGCAGAGTAGCTCCAGGAACACTCTTCTGAGTTAAAACACTTCCACTGGGCACCAAACTCCCCAGACGTGAACATTATTGGGCATATCTGGGTTGCCATGCAACGTGCTGTTCAGAAGAGATCTCCACTCCCTCGTACTCTTACGGATTTATGGACAGCCCTGTAGGACTAATCGTGTCAGTTCCTTCCAGCACTACTTCAGACATTAATCGAGTCCATGCCACGTCGTGTTGCGGCACTTCTGGGTGCTCGCGGGGGCCCTACACGATATTAGGCAGGTGTAATATTTTCTTTGGATCTTCAGTGTAGTGGCATGTAACAGTGTGTTTGGTAATATAACTGTTCTTGTGTGAGAAACAGCGTCTCTAATCGAGTATCGAATTCGAAGAGGTCGTCCACACGTGGAGCACCCTCCCCTACAGCATGGCTGTCCTATCCACACGCAAGCGCTGCGACATCTCCAATAATGCTGACGCCTTTGTTTCACCATCATCAATCAACCTCTGTACAGCCCCTACTTGTCCCCAACCGATTTTAATATGTTTCCAAAACTTAAAGAACTCCTTTGAGGACTTCGACTTGATAATGATGAAACGGCGCAAGCGCAGATGAGCTTGTGGCTCCGTAATTAAAGCCAAACATTCTACAGTGACGGTGTCAACAAACTGGTCTCTCGTTGGGAGAAATGTGTTCATCGTCTGGATGACTATGTTCAGAAATAAATACGTAGACATGAAGAATAAAAATGTAGAATGTTAATAACGTTTATTTTATTTAAAAGAGGTTTCATATAAAGATTTGAAAGCATTACTTTTAAACACGCCCGTGTAAATGTGGCCTTGACGAACATGATCCCGCTAAGTTATATGTGTTCGGCTGAGCTTTGTATGATTGCATTACGCCCTGAGTTACACATGCTAAAGTCGTAGGCCAGTAACAGCCTGCTCATGAGTTCCGCGTGTCAGAATAATTTTAAATTGATTGTACATGTGAAAATTAAATTATGTGAACTTAATGTTGCCGCTGTTTGAATTATTACAAACACTTGTTGAGAGGTTGAAACCTGACAAATAAAATTTTCTGTGATCAGTTTACGTCATCTGTACATAACACTGCTTTCACTCACGCATGGCAAGACTGCAGAAAGTAACTGAGCTGATGGCGACCGTGGGTGCCAACGAACTGTTTGTAGTAGCGACTGAGTAAGAAATGTCCACACGCATCCTCCTTAAGCTTAATTCACCCATGCACCCCTAGTTCATCCAGCAGAGTTCGTACACTAAAGTGACTGCAGAAAGTAACTGAGCTGATGGCGACCGTGGGTGCCAACGAACTGTTTGTAGTAGCGACTGAGTAAGAAATGTCCACACGCATCCTCCTTAAGCTTAATTCACCCATGCACCCCTAGTTCATCCAGCAGAGTTCGTACACTAAAGTGACTGCAGATTTTAGGATGACTCTATTTGTGTGTAGTGTTTTCTACTGCCGTCAACAATACGCTTGATGCTAATATCGTACCACACCCGTCGACTGTGGCCTCTAAAATCGCAATTTATACAAACCTTCGTTCATTAACACTCCGGAAACAGTTTACGATGAGACTGTTTCTCACTGTATAACAGAGCCCTGCTGTGCATGCCACATCAAAGTGGTCCACGCGCATCTGCTGCGTGCGGGAGATATCAGGAATACACCTTCCATATTCTAGCCAAAGTTGCCGAAGATGATTGATGCTTCCTCACTTAAGCTGCAATGTGTGTAAAAATAGTTAAAATGTTAAAAATATTGTCTCTAGTCTTCAGAGTTTAATTCACGTAGAAGTTATGAAAATGCCACGTTGTTTGAAAAATCGCGCAGTGCCATCGCTCCTTTTCTATACGACTGTGTCCTTGTTTGCGATATTTCATTATTTCCTGCCATCAGGGAAAACACCTTTAGAGTATAGAAAGCTGTGAGCCCGTTTACGAAGCAATTAACTACGATTTGTTAAAGAAATGTAGACATGGTCGAACACAAAACACGAACGAAAGCTTTGATATCCTCATTTAGAAGAGATGCCCAAAGACAACATTTGGCTCATCTACTGTCTTTAAGGAACAGGCTAGAAGAAAAGAGCTGCATTAAAACCAAACAGGCCAGATGTAAAATGGTTCAAATGGCTCTGAGCACTATGGGACTTAACATCTATGGTCATCAGTCCCCTAGAACTTAGAACTACTTAAACCTAACTAACCTAAGGACAGCACACAACACCCAGCCATCACGAGGCAGAGAAAATCCCTGACCCCGCCGGGAATCGAACCCGGGAACCCGGGCGTCCAGATGTAAAGCTATGGCCAACATCAAGGTACTTGCCCATGGCATAGATGCTAATGAAATCTTCTGTCGACATTTTCTGCAACTTTCATTTTTCACTGTATAAGAGTTATTACTTCCCTATTGTCACTTATGGAGGAGAGACTGCAAGCAGGGGAAATGAAATTTCTCAGAGCTGTTAATGGAAAAACCAGTATGGACAGAGAATGTAGATATTAGAAAGGACCTTAAACAAGAAAGTATGAGAGAAGTAATTGAAAAAAAAAGAGATTAAGATGGTACAGGCATGTTAAGAAGATACGTGGGCAGATACTCCCCAAAATTATAGAAGACCTAAAGATGGATGAAAAAAGACCTAGATGGCGCCCAAGAACACGGTGGAAAACGGGAGTGAAAATATCTGTGGAAAGGAGAGGTGTGACCTGGCAGCAAGTGGAGGACGAACAGTGGTGGGAGGACCGAGCCAAATGGAGAGGACTCGTCAGCACCCATACCCGGCAGTAGCTGGAGCGGGATCCGGATATAGATAGATAGATATATAGACAGACAGAAGAAATGTTTTTTTTTTGCTGAATGACTGCAGATAAAAAGTTGAAATTTGCTACAGAATTTGAGTATAGCATAGCTCAACATCCTGTGATACAAAAGCTTTCAAAGTTAAATACTGACAAATTTATATAAATTTATGTGTAATAAAAATGATTATATATCACACACATAAATTTTTAAAAATATTGTAAGAGTTCTAAGACTGGTATTAAAATGAAAATGAGCGAACGGAATTGTAGGCCGGGAGTCCCCCATTTTGGAAAGTTCGGCCAAGTTCCATGCCACATTGGGCGACTTGCGCGTAGCAGATGGGCATGAAGTGATGCTGAGGACAACAAAACACCCACTCCTTGAGCGGTGAAAATGGTTCAAAAATGGCTCTGAGCGCTATGGGACTCAACTGCTGAGGTCATTAGTCCCCTAGAACTTAGAACTAGTTTAACCTAACTAACCTAAGGACATTACAAACATCCATGCCCGAGGCAGGATTCGAACCTGCGACCGTAGCGGTCTCGCGGTTCCAGACTGCAGCGCCAGAACCGCGCGGCCACTTCGGCCGGCTAAAGCGGTGAAAATCTCCTGCCCCAGCCGGAAATCGAACCCGGTCCTCTTGGCTTGGCATTCCGCCGCGCTGATCACTCAGCTAAGGGGGAGGACACTGGTATTTAAAAACTGTTACACAGATCTATGTAATTACTAAGAATAACTTGCGACTTTCTGAAAGTGATACTTAAAGTAATCTTGGCAAAAATGTTCCTCAAGAGAAAGAATATATTCCGAAAGTACACAGCAACGTCCTGATCAAATTACTTGACCAAAAAAATTGAACAATCCACATTGCATTCAATAGCATAATAACAAAATGTGCAAAATTTGGTTCAATTATCTCTCAGACAGTAAAAGTTAGATTAGCTTATAAGAAACTGCATATTTTGTCGTACAGCGTGGAACAGCCGAGTGAGCGCTTCTCCGCGTGCAGGCGGATGCCAAGCGCTCGCTATATGCTCATACGCCATGCACTTAACTTACCAGAGCAGGGCAAAATTTTTTCAACTGACGAATGACGAACACAGATAAAATATTTTAGTAATTATTCACGAATAACAAATGAAACTAATTATTCTAAATATTTCAATTACAAGAAGAAATATATTTATTTGTCACAGTGATTAAACTCGTTTCTAATAATAAGAAAATATACTTATTGTTACTTTTAAATTAGTTTTCAGAACTACTCCTTTTTAAAATTCTCATCAGAATATTATTTCATTTTTAAAGATTTGCCATTGTCATATATTACAGAAAACAAATTCTACTCATGCAAAATGTCAGTATATTATATCTTCTGAAACCATTCTATTTCAGAACAACGATATAAGAGATTCAAATCATAATCTTGCTCAGCAAAATTTCAGAAATCGTCAACTCCTCTGTAGGGGACCCGATTCCTTTGGCTATTATCTATCTATAGGTCGTTGCAAATCTCCCTTGGTTATGGACAGCAATACAGGTAAATTGTTTGGGTAAGGCATTGGGGCAATAATTGTAGTTGGTGTAGAAAGACGAAAAAATTTTTCCAGTGGTCTTTTTGCGCACTCAGACCCAGTGACCCGATATTTTACGATGCCAAAGCCCTATTGAGCTTCATACATGCATGTCTGGTCGAAAATCTACTTCACTGTTTAACGAAAAGCTTACTCAGAGTTAGTCCTAAAACACTTTCGGATGACTTTGGATGTGCAGCAGCATTCCAGAAACGTATATTTAAAGTCTGTTGATGTTAATCACTTTCAGCTACTGGGCTCTCAATTTGTTCATTATTTTCATAGCAGTGCAAACAATAAAATAATAACAAATTCCGCAATTAAATCAAAGTGACGTCGCCATCCGACTTTTTTGGAGTCATCATTCTTCTGACGGGTACGATGCGGTCCGCCACAACAAATTATATGAACGTGTCTTAATTGTTCTTTAGTCTTGCTTCCATTATCAACGGCAGCATCAGAATTGCCCCTCTGGCGGCTTTATCCTTCCTAAAGCCAAACCGATTTTCCCCTAACGCATCCTCATTTTTCTTTTCCATTCTTCCGTATATTATTCTCTTCAGCAAGTTGGATGCATGAGGTTTTAAGCTGATTGTGTGCGATAATTCTCGCATTTGCCAGCTCTTGCAGCCTTCGGAACAGTGCAGACGATATTTTTCCGAAAGTTAGTTGGTATGTTGCCAGAATCATATATTTTACACACCAACGTTGACAGTCGTCTTATTGCCACTTTCTCAAATAATTTTAGAAGTTCTGATGGAAATTTAAGAATTCCTTCTGCCTTATTTGATCTTAAGTACTCGAAAGATCTTTTAAAATCTGATTCTAATACTCGATATCCTGTGTCTTGTGAGTCGAATCCTGTTTCTTCTTCTATCACATCATACGTATCTTCCCTCTTATAGAAGCCTTCTTCTATCGCATTTTCCCCCTCATAAAGACCTTCGGTGTACTCTTTCCGTCAGTCCGCTCTCTCCCCTGCACCCCTGCATTTAACAGTGAAATTCGCGTTGCACTCTTAATGTTACCAACTTTGCTTTTAATTTCACCGAAGGTATATGCTTAGTCACTCCTCGTGACAAGGTTCACACACATGGCTCTGAGAACTATGGGACTCAACTTCTGAGGTCATAAGTCCCCTAGAACTTAGAACTACTTAAACCCAACTAACCTAAAGACATCACACACATTCATGCCCGAGGCAGGATTCGAACCTGCGACCGTAGCGGTCGCGCGGTTCCAGACTGTAGCGCCCAGAACCGCTCGGCCACTCCGGCCGGCCCTCGTGACAATCCATTGCTTTTTCGATCGCTTCACATTTTGCATGAAGCCATTTTGTCTTAGCTTCCCTGCACTTGCTATTTATTTCATTCCTCAGCGACTTGAATTTCTGTGTTCCTGAATTTTCCTTAACATTAATGTACTTCTTTCATTCTTCGATCAGCTGGAGTATTTGTTCTGTTATCCATGGTTTTTTCCCACTTACTTTCTTTGTACGTATGTTTTTGCTTCCAATTTCTGTGACTGCGCTTATTGGAGATGTCCATTCCTATTCCTATTCCTGTACTGCTTACTGAGCTATTCCTTATTGCTGTATCTGTAGTTTTTGAGAACATCAATCGTATTTCGTCATTCCTTAGTATTTCCGTATGCCACTTCTAAGCGTATTGATTATTCCTGACTAATCTCTTGAACTTCAGTGTACTGTTCATCACTACTGAATTGTGATCGAAGTCTGTATCTGATCTTACAATCCAGTATCTATTTTCGGAATCTCTGACTGACCAAGATGTAATCTAACAGAAATCTTCCCACATCACCTGGCCTCTTCCAAGTATACCTTCTCCTCTTGTGATTCTTGATCAGAGTAATCGCTGTTACTAATTGAAATTTGTTAGATAACTCAATTAATCTTTCTCCTCTCTCATTTCTTGGTTCAAGCCCATATTCTCCTGTAACCGTTTCTGCTACTACTTCCCCTACAATAGCGTTCCAGTCCCACATGACTGTTAGATTTTCATCTCCCTTTACACACTGTAGTACAATTTCCATATCCTCATATACTTACTCTAATTCTTCATCTTCAGGTTGCAACGTTGCCATATATACCTGAACTATCGATGTCCGTGTTGGTCTACTGTCGATTCTGATAAGAACCATTCTATCACTGAACTGTTCACAGTAACACACTCTCTGCCCTACCATCCCACTCATAACGAGTTCTACTCCCGTTATACCATTTTCTTCTGCTGTTGATATTAACCTCATTATACTCATCTGACCAGGAATCCTTGTCTTCTTTCCACCATCCGATAGTGTTACTAACCTCGGTACAATGGAGAATGGTGTTATAGATTAAGAGTTTCTATTAGCTGTATTCTCTGTTGACGTAGAGTACCACCACATTTTAGTAGGGAGAGGAGGAAGTACTGGCAAGTGTAGAACCGATTGAATTTGATCGCATCGACAATATTAACTGATAAGGTCATCCCCATGCGAAGAATGTTCTTGATGCTTTTGTTACACTTTAAAGCTAGTAAAGCTGTTCTCAACTAGAAAGTTGGTTTGCGGACTGCACTGCTTTACTCGGCGTGGTTGTGTGCCCTTAATTTCCTCCCATCTCTGAGACGACCTACGCAGCCATTCAGAGTGGGCCTACATTTGCAACTTGATCTAGCATTTTCCTCGTTGTTAAAGGTGAAAGAAGTTTTAAATAACAGAGGAAGTCATACGGCCAACGAGTTATGGAACCCCAAACATTCGTTAAATTTTCTGAATTTACTGACGAGAACCTAAATGTACGTGGATTGAAGAGTTTTGGTTGTTAATTATAAACATTGTTGACGATCACAGACAATTGTCAGCCTCTCACGTAAATGCTTTTAGTTTGTCCTGTCAAAAATATGTTTAAACCTGAGTGTGATTTTAGCTTCTGATTGAATGCGAGCGTTATTTCTATATCTGTTACTTCACAGAAATTTACAGTTCGACAGCTATATTAATAACCTTTAGTAATATTCGGTATGCAGTTATCACTTTAGTCTTCGTTTTACATGGTCATACTCATTCACTGTGGTAACAGTTGCTCATTCTCAGATATACAGTATTCACATTCTCCGTATACAACATGTAAAATCGGCAGCTAAAAATAAATTCTAGTTCTAAACCATTCCAACGACCTCCGGGCCCATTTGCGCCGCTTAGTATCGACGAAGTTTTATAGAGTCTATATTTTGTTAGCTCAGTGAGCGAACGCGGAGTGATAGCGATTGAGGAAAGTGCCTGCCGCGTGTTTCAGCGTGTGCATGCGTAGCGAATGATGAGAACGAAGAAGAAGAGGACGAATGTTAGCGTGTAACGTCCCGTCATCATTGAGGTCATTAGAGATGGAGCACAAGCTAAGAATGCTTCAAAGACTGGGCAGGAGTCAACCATGCCCTTTCAAAGGGCAATGTAGCGAGATCACGGGAAATCTAAGATGTGAACGAACGCTACTCACGCAGATCTGCCAAGCTAATGCGGTGCTCTATTACACACCGCACAAAGAAACTGAAAGAATAATATAGATGGAAATGAATGATAAATGTTGATTTATAAAGGAAACAATCACTTGTCGCAATAATAAAAAAGATGAGGATAGAATAAAATTATTAATTTTTTAGGAAAATGTCTAAGACTAATGAGCTAAGGCCTACTCTAGTATAAAGCATCATGTGATAATAAGAAAACGTAAAGTTTTATTTAGTGTCTACAGCACAGTAGTAAATGTGGAAGACAGAAACTTTTCTGACGTATTAGAGACGTATGCCATGCCAGAAGTAGACAAAGAACATTTGCCTTTGTCTGGTAAACACACTACTGACGTAACCATGCTAGTACCCTTCACAGTTTGATTGAAGTTATTTATTCTACAGTAGCTGCCATACTTCACTGTGTAAGCGGAGGAGAGCTTATTGCGCAGCGTTAAATTTATGGTATGTAATAAATTTGTGGTTCATGGTATTACAATAACTCAAGCCTACTTCGCACATTTATATAGAGATGATAAAACAGCACTGAATCTTCACTTACGGTGATGAAACTGTGTTTCGCGATAACCTGAATGTCGCTGTTCTATTTAAGTATTATTTCCTGACTTTTAATTCCATATTGATCAAACAACACATTTCATCTTTCATTGCTTTTCATACTTTCTCATTGTTTACACTTACTTTGCCACTATATATCTGCTATTGTGTTCTTTCTTGATTCTACTGATATTGCTTCGAATTTTCTTTTAACTATTGGTGCTTTACTTCCCAAAACACTAATGCAATAGTTGTTTCCTTGTGTCATATTCTCTAGAATTACCTAAAAGACACCGCCAAAAGTCCGTTTGCTAGAATTCCCTGTATTCCTAGAATGTTTGGTTAAGGTTGTTTCTGCACTGCTTTTATTTTCATGTTATTTTCTAGCGCATATTTAAACAGTAAATGTGATAACCTTTGCAAGTATCTTAGTTCAGTTTTTGTTTTGAATGGACATGATACTTCTCACTTTAATTTCATTGTAATGACAACTGCATTCTTTATAGATTCACTGATTGTATTCACCGCTATTATTTAAGTTTAAAATCTCTTTAATGTAGGATTGTTCATACTTGAAACAACCTCAGTATTTTAAAAATAGTTTTTCAGCACTAATAAAAATTACAGTCCTCAGTCGACATTTTTGTGCTAGGGTTGTATCAATCTCATTTCCCATTCTTCTTGAATCACGTGTTACCACATATCATAAGTGCCTTATAATTACTGATTCTTAGATGCTTGTAAGAGTTAATTACTACCCGCTTAGGTGCTTCTAAGGGTTTCTTTCGATATTGTGCTGGTTGTTGTGAATTAAAAGTTAATGACGAAAACCGTGCAGTTTAACGACTTCTTCTTAGGCATTTTCTAACGTTTCACCTCGGTCCCTGTGTTGTATTTTCGTTGTTGTACTAGCCTTCAGTCAGAAGACCATTTTGATGCAGCTCTCTACGTTACTCTAAACTTCGCCATTACCTACATTCATTTCAACCTTCATACTGCATTCAGGTCTTGGCCTCCATCACACTGTTTATCCACCCATAACGCACTCACATACGCAATTAACTATTCGTTGATTGTTTAAGATGTATTCTATCAACCTACCTATAATTTCTCTTAGTTATGTTTCATTACCAGAATAATCCACTGCCGGAAAAAAAAATAGTGGACCTGGAAAGACGACGCTGATTTTGATCCTATGACGGCATATGGCAAGCGGGTTGGATATTATATGTACTACTGTTAATGTTTCAACGTCAGACAGCGTAGCGGTATAGCTACTACATCATCATTTGTGTCTCCCCTTGAATAGGGAATGCTCACAGCGAGAAGTCACAGTGTGAAGCAGGCAGGCAACCATGCCACAGAGACGCACTCGTGTTTACTACAGTCAGTTTCAAACGGTTCAAATTGTGACCTTCCAAGTGGCGGGATGATCCTTTCAGAGGTCTGCCACACAAGATGGACGTGCTGTGTCAGTTGTGCTACGACGCTGGTATCCGTGGTCACGTGAACATTCTCACATCCGTAGACAGATTCTGGACATCCAAGCAGCATAGTCGTCCTCCAGGATTGTCGTATTGTAAGGGCAGCACTTGCAGGTCGTGCAGTTACCACAGCAAAGATAAGAGTCCAGACGTGTCGACGCGAACTGTTGCGAAACTGTTTTTGTTAGACCATTTATTTTGCCGTTCCTGCAACTTGACGGTGATGTGTTGTTCCAAGACCTTATTGTTCAGCCCCACACCTTCCGTGAATCTAAATGTGGTCTGCAAGACGTGTAGCAACTTCCCTGACCAGTACCATCTCCGGACTTGTCTGCAGTCGAGCTCGTGTGGGATATGATGGAATAAGGAGTGACTAGTGCGACCAGTCGGCCAACAACTCTTACGGAACTACGTGAACTGGTCGAGCAGGCGTGCAATAAAGTGTCACACGACAGTATTCGCCATCTGGACGATCAACTGGATGCCACAGTCAGTGCCTGCATCGCTGCCCGTCAGGCTACACCACGAACTAATATGGGTGTTTCAGCGTGGGTCGATACCTTGTACCTCATAACGAATGGTGCTGTTGATCTGTAAATGTAATCAATTATGGACTCCATATACACTGTTGCGACAATAAATCTTGAGTGAATTGGAAACATCTTAAAGAGTGCACTAATGTTTTCAGCAGTGTAATTATTATTACTGTTATTATTATTCATGTTGACAACGGTCTTATTAGGCCCCAGCCGATAGCACAATATCACAAGCGAAGTAGTATATATATTTAGCAAAGACAGTACCTGGTTTTTTACATACTCATTTACGTTATTGAATTGATGCTCCTCATTTCCCAGCATTTAGGCTAACAGAATGTGACTCTTACCTAATCACCTATGTCTGAAACACAACTTTGATTTGTCATGTTGGTCGCTGTATATTTCCCAGTTTCACCATGAGGGACTTGTAAATCATTTCTACAAAGCTCTTAAAGTGAATCAGTAAATACACTGAGTCAATAAATTTTTAATCCATTCCCTTGATCACTAATGAATTACATACACAGTTTACTTCCAAAATTTGTTGTGATGGCTACTTCGCGATTTACAACTCTCTCACTCATATCATATGTCAAGCAGGACTCGTAAAATATGGTGAATCGTTTGACTCTCTCTTGGAGCTTGTATACCCGTACATCAGTAATAGAGAACACTATGACAACGCAACGTAAGGAACTCTGATCTCTTAATATTTCAAACGTGTTACTGAGGCTGCTGGAAATGATTACATGTGTAATGCATAATCTAAAATGGAACATAGTTACGAATCATCGTGCGGTAGTGTTAACAGTTATTTCAAGAGTAAAGCTTGCCTAGAAAGGAGAACACAACATCAAAATTACAATGATGTTTCAAATTGCAAAGTTGAGGTATTCCGTGCTTAAGACTGCAACCTTTGTACGTCACTTAACAAATACTTCAGCGATGGATGGCTACCAGGATCGACTCTAAGCGGTTATGTGCTGGGTATGGCTATGAGTAACCTCCCCAATAATATCCTGAGTCGGGGCATTATACCGCAGGTAAGTCTATCAAGAATAAATACTACGTGAACACAGAAATTCTACGAAATTGTTCAGTCAGATAAAACTACATTTCTCCTTTACTTCTGCCATTCCTTGTTGAGTTGTCCCGTTCTTGGCCTCATAGGACTTCTTCGTACCATTATAATTTTTGGTTTTCTAAGGTAGTGTGACATTGTTCATTCTGTCGAGATTTTCATTCCATTTTCCTCTGTGGCTTCAGTTTTTTTGTTCCACTAAATATTTTTTAATTCCTCTCTTACGTCAGTGTTTCTTAATCTGTGTATTCTGGTGCACCCTTTCACAGCCTTAAGAAATCTCATTTCAGGTGTCTGAATCTTACTTTCTTCTCGCTTGTAAATGGTAAACTACTCATTTCCGTAGAGTAGTGTGGAGACGCCAATTATTGTATAAAGTTTCATTTGAGCTGTTCTTTGTGTCTTGTTTCGTAAGCATCTATTCATTGTCCCACCTATTTTCCTAATTTTGTTACTTTCTTGTCTATATTTTCGTTCAGTCTATGTGATGTGACAACCCAGATAATTAGAATGACTGGTCTATTTTATCCTTGAATTATTCACCTCAATTTTTGATCTTATGGGGTCCCGTTCTGTAAAAGTTTAATTGTGACTATATTCGTATTGCAGTCTAAAACTATTTTTCTCAAAGGTAAACTTTTTCTATAGAGAACTCTTATTCTCTGTAACATTGCCTGCGGACGAAACACAATTCAAACTAGTCTGTCCAACGTGATCGTATGCTTTCATATAGGCTTCGTATAGGTGTTTCTTAAATGGAGATAGAACCTTCTTTTTTTTATTATGCTCCACAGTTTTTTTTTTCAGTAACTTTATCCAATGTGTTTCTCAGACCAACAAGTACTAAGTGGGTCTCTCGTTTAAATTCCTCATGTTTTCCAAAGACCTGTTTCATCACAAATACTGCTCCTGCTGTCGACCTTCCTCTACGGCAATCCATTTCTTCTTTACTTAATAAATACTTGCCTATTACTTTTAATACGTTGTTCAGGTTCTTAGTGTAAGTCTTGTATGGTGCATCCAACAGGCTAATCCCTCCGCAATTCTGTACATCACTTCAGTCTCGTTTTTTAAACAGCCGTATAACTTTTCCTTGTTGTCATGCTATTGGTATGACACTTCCTTTCCAATAAATGCTGAATAGCTTTAGCGGTCTCAAATAGAAGAATTCATTGTAGATGCTGTGTTTGTAAGGTTTTCTGTTTTTCACTGCCATCACAGCATCTATCACCTCTTCTACTCATAAATAGCCTACACCTTGCAGTTTTAATTTTCTTAATTGTAATTGTGATTTTTTATAAAATTGCTCTTGTAATTTGTTTGATGCGGCCTTGCACTAGTTTCCCTGCAACGTCAACATCTCAGAGTAGCCCTTACACCAAATACCCTCACTCATGTTTTCGGTTTTGTTCCAATCTCTACAATCCTCTACAACCTTTGCCTTCTATAGTACTCTCTAGTACCATAGAAATTTATCTCGGATGTCTTAAAACATGTCTTGAACTCCTGTACATTCTTCTTCTAGTTAGTGTTCGCTACACGTTTCTTTCCACGCCGATTCTTCTTTAATGCCTTTGTTACAAATTACTCGATATTCACCGTATATCAAAATGTAGGGAGAGAAATAATTTTACCTCGAATTATTATTTGTATTGCAGCCTATATACATAGACCCACAATCCAGACACAAAGACACCCGCCCCCTTCGACAAGGCGTATAAATGCTCAAAAAAATGTTCCCCCGTCCTGCCTCTAGTCGCCTTGGTGACCCTATTTGTTTTCCTCCCGATTTAACGATATCACTGACAGCTGAAACACAAAAGTCACCTATATGGACATAAATTAATAGATGTGGTCTCAAGAAATAGACACCTTGCTATCCTGGAGCTAGAAGACAATCGTCACTGCACCGCTTTCCAGCTTCCAGTCAGCAGTCTGGAATACGTGAAACGTCCCCTTAGAAGAATTGTACGCGACTGTGCTTAAACTGACACACAATAATTTTTAGTGCAACGCAATCTGACTTTCAGAAATCCCTACAAAGGAATGGCCCTGACTAACATTAACCTGTACCTTTCACAAATCACTTACCTCACCAAAAATCTTCGTTACTCGAACTACAGCAAAACAGCGAGCGCCACTACTGCCAGCTAAATAACAGATTCAAACTACGGAAGGCACTAACTACTGATAGGCATAGTTAGCAAATGAAAGATTTTAATAGAGAACAAACAATGTATTTACCTTAATAGTCATAATATATATAGCAGTTCATGACATCCATTCTGTACTCAAAAATCCGCCATCTCATTTCCCACATCCACCACTGCTGGCGGCTCACCTCCAACTGAGCAATGCTACGCGCTGTTCACATCCAGCTGCCGCTGCCCAACACTACAATGGCAGACAACAATGCAAACTAGCCACAGACTGCACACAGCACAGCCAGTGATTTTCATATAGAGCGTTACGTAACGTTGCCAATAAGAAAACATAAACAGCCTACTTACATAAAGAAAACATAAACAGCCTACTTACATAGCCCCCATGCTCCCCACAAAAAATTTTACAAATTGTTTTGGGCAGTGGCCAATAATGATTTGATAAAATTTTTCATAATTACAATAACAAAGATATCAAATGCACACACTTATTTGTACAATGTTGGTCAAAAGCTAAAATTTTCTCACAGTCCATAAAGACAGTCCAGATTGTTCATCACAGTAAAATTTCAGTGGTTTTTTTTTTCAAAGTCTGAGCAGTAAAAGACAATGCACACGGAAGTAGTGGATTTCCATGCAGTCTTGAAGAAGTAGTGTTGTCCTTCCAACTGAAAGACAGTGCTGACTCTTGACGTGCTGACAGGTAATGGGCCACAACAGACCAAACCCACAGCAGAGTCATTCGACGTTTTGAGGAAGATTGGTAGGTAGGTCATCACAGAGCAGACCCACTGTAGTCCTGGTAGAGAGTATGGTATTGGTGGGCCACCAGAGGTGCAGACCAACTGTAGTCCTGGTAGAGATTGTGGTATTATGAAACGTCCCCTTAGAAGAATTGTGCACGACTGTGCTTAAACTGACACACAATAATTTTTAGCGCAACGCAATCTGACTTTCAGAAATCCCTACAAAGGAATGGCCCTGACTAACATTAACCTGTACCTTTCACAAATCACTTACCTCACCAAAAATCTTCGTTACTCGAACTACAGCAAAACAGCGAGCGCCACTACTGCCAGCTAAATAACAGATTCAAACTACGGAAGGCACTAACTACTGATAGGCATAGTTAGCAAATGAAAGATTTTAATAGAGAACAAACAATGTATTTACCTTAATAGTCATAATATATATAGCAGTTCATGACATCCATTCTGCACTCAAAAATCCGCCATCTCATTTCCCACATCCACCACTGCTGGCGGCTCACCTCCAACTGCGCAACGCTACGCGCTGTTCACATCCAGCTGCCGCTGCCCAACACTACAATGGCAGACAACAATGCAAACTAGCCACAGACTGCACACAGCACAGCCAGTGATTTTCATATAGAGCGCTACGTAACGTTGCCAATAAGAAAACATAAACAGCCTACTTACATAAAGAAAACATAAACAGCCTACTTACATACGTTTGGGCTCTGTTAATCCACTGTGGATATTTGACAGTGGCTGGTCAAATATTTGACAATGAAATTCGCCAAGCATCCGTGTAATTGAGATGTTATTTAATTTTGTTTTCGCTACCAGTTTGACAATTCATTATGCAATCTTCACGCCCATTTCACCTCTCAAAAATAATCAATACTCAATTCTTCGAAGGAAGCACTTGAGATACGAATTCACGACTTGCAGGAAACATATAGCCCCAGCATGCCAATATCGATTATTTTTGAGAGGTGCACTATGGGGTCTGAAGATGGCATAATGGATTGCCGAAACTGGTAGCGAAAATAAAATAAAATAACATCTCAATTGCACGGCTGTTTGGTGAATTTCATTGTTAAGCAGGTTATGGCTGTGGTCCTGTTCTGCGCTTTGTAATCATTCACCCGACGCAGCAATGACTACTTACTGCCTCTATGAGCAGTCCACAGAAATAAGCCCCTGTTCAGTTATGTCAGACGCCTTCTAAGGCTCTTTGTTCAACCATCTTCCCCCCGATGACTGGGTGGCTGCTAATCCTAAAGCCAACTGTAGCCACGAGAAGCCCACATATTGATTGCCGAAAGCCAGGAACAGGTTTCCTTGGCAACAGTTCTGCAACAGTATAGAATGAGGACGCTCTTGTTCACCGCCTGTGTCTACATACACCTACATACACATCAATACTCTGCAAACAATTGTGAATCTCATACCAGAGGGTGCTTCCGATTGTACCAGTTATTACGGCTTCATCGTGTTCCTTTCACGTATGAAACTTGGGAACAACTGGTGTTTAAACGCTTCCCCGCGTAGTTTAATTATTCTGATCTTGTCCTCACGATCCCTACATGAGGGATACGTAGGGAGTTGTAGTTCATTCCTAGAGCCATCAATGACGATTCTTGAAACTTTGTAAGCAAACTTTCTGGGGATAGTTCCATCTATCTCCTTGCATCCATCAGTTCAGCTCTTTCAGCATCTCTGCAATACTGGACCACCACCACAAAATACGGGTCGCATAAACCTGTAACCATTCGTGCTGACTCTCTCCGCGTACGTTCAATATATTCTACCACATGTCTTACAAAAATTTTTATTCAAACTGGATTTTATAGAGGAAAATGAATTTAAAACTGTTAAAAGCTCTGGTTTTAATTATTTATATATATTTTTATATTATCATGCATTAAATGTCGAAGGCTGTGAAAGATTCACTGACTAAATAAGTCAACATGAAAATTCTGCACAGAAACTATTGTAAGAATGGTGTACATGTGATGGTAGGGACTGTCTGAGTAAAATGGTTCTGTTAAACCGAAAGAAGCAGCAAGAGGAGGAAGTTCAGAGGTTACAGTGCTGTTTATGGGGACTGCTTTAACTCATCATATGGGGTCCAGGTTGCAAAATTCTAAAATTATGAAGTCCAGGTGTACTTGTAAATTAATAACTTGAATGTTTTCACTGTAACTTCAGGTGTACAGTAAAGACATGGTAGCTACAGCTTCCACATGTCACTACATTTGAATGAAATAAATATTAATTGATGCAACAGTATTCGACGTTTCACTGTGGCAGCATCAGTAGGCCTAACGATCGCACAATAGTCGTACACAACATGCGAGTTCACATAGCTACAACGTCCTTTCGCGCCAATGCGCTGAGACAGATTCGCTGTGGTTTTCCGGTTATGTTATTATTACAAAGGGTGCTCACAATAATCACTAACATTTATCGTCATTCACAGAGAGTTCGTCAAATCTTTCCCTCATAAAGGTGTCTTACACAATGCAGAATCCCTTGTAACCTCACAAAGTTGCTGGTGAGGATAAGATAAATGTGGAAACATAAGCCGTCAGCAAATCGTATCAAATATGAACTTTTTAAAAAGGCTCAGGTAGGTGACTAACACCGAAGAAACTGATGGTGTGTGTTATTGTGAACGGATCCTGACCGCAGTGGTAGTAAGACGGAGATGTTTTCCTGTGACGGAATTTTCAGTATACTTGCAACCTTTTTCGTCATCCACTAGTTAATTGCCTATGTAACTGAGAAGGTAAAGTGGGAGTATGTGGTTTATGTGCTTATTACTGAAAATTGACCTGTTACGCCGCTGGTGAGTCTAAAAGTACAACTCGCTTAGTAAAGAAAAGGGGAACTTGAATTACATTGTTCGTAGCTTTGAAACGATGTTACTATACCATGTATCCAGCAAAAGAGATTAACATAACGTAGTGCATCATATTCATTGTCATCAATAACTTTTTTCTCTGAAACCGAGAGGACGCATTAAGAACTAACTTTAATCCAGCCGTCGTTTTAAAAGGTAGCAACTGAATTCCATTCACCACAAACATTAAAGCTTAAGGTTTGTGACATTTTTTAATAATTAATATACGTTTTGCTTTTGCTTAACTGTGAACCAGTCGCAAAATTTTGCGCAGCTCTTCCATATTAATTTCTGCCCAAATAATTTCCAAGTAACTAGAAGCACGTTTGTGGGCCTACTAGGAATTACAGAATCAGAAAGGACGAAGTGAAATTCATCTGCAAGAGAAATGCAGTATGCCACAAAATTTTTAAATGATTTTGTGAAGCAATGTTGTGAGAGGAAGGGGTGTATTTTAGATAGACTCAGAAAGCTATAACCACTCTACACTTTATGGCAATAAATATTATTCAGTATTCATTGTTACACAATCGAAAAACAGCAAATACGAACTTGAAGTGGTATAGCTTCAGGGGCGCTTAAATATGGAAATTCTAGTTACTGTTTTCCATCGTTATTGGATTACAAACTTTTACTGATTGAAATAATTTGTGCCGTATAACTAATTCTGAGTAACTTGAATAACTTTATACTGTTTCTCTCCGAATAAGGATGCCTTTCCTCTTCAGATCGTTACGAGCACTTGCCAACACAAACTCAAATTTATGTAGACTGTTGTGAAATACTACATGTATGTTCCATGACTGTTTTGTTCTTTTAAGCGAACAGATCATTTAAACTCGGTGTGAAGCATACAATAAACATTAAAAACTGGCCATGAAATAACAGCGATTCTCATACAGCGGCAAATACAGAGGCCAATAAACACAAGTTATCAGTGCTCGATTGAACGGCCATTTCTGTCATGACAGAGTTTACAGTCAGGATGAGACATATTACTAGTGTATATGGCGTAGAACGTGTTTTGTATTACAGTAGTTTGAATTGGGACGCTCATCCGGACAGCTGCTATAGTGACGAAAGAACTGAAGTCGACAGCAATTACAGACGGACGTGAAACGTGTTTTGTGCACGTGACACAGCTGACCCTGCGACGTATCAGCCAACGCCAGCACGGAATTTAACGGCCAATAAGCAAATTGGCCAAACCTCATTAGAATACACGCAACATCTAAAATGTGATGGGATTGCAATTAAAAGTGCGCATGACTAATTAGTTAAATCGCTGATCGATTGTGAGTTATGTGATCACAGCAGCTAATCAACCTCACCAACAAGACTGTACTGCGTAGTATTTCCTTTTTTATTTTTCCTACTCATTACTTCCGTCTGTCTACTGTTTATTCCGAATTCACATTCAGTACTCATTAGTGCGTTCCACTAACCAAGCTCCCTAATTCTTCTTCACTTTCACTGGGGACAGCAACATCACCAGCGAATCTCATCTCTTACATTTTTTCTTTCTGAATTTTAATCGCTCTCTTGAATTTTCGTTTAATTTCTGTCATACCACTGCATTAAAGACATTTAATGTTTATCTGCATGAAATGTGGCTTGTAACTGATAATTGCTCCATTGACAGAAGATTTCAGAATAGTCTCCCATTCAAATCTTCGGAATGGAACTGCCAAGGGGAAGGTAAAGTGGAGAAAAAGATCAGTGAAGTGAGCTGGAAAGCAGCGTTTTGGTCAGACGAATATACGAGAATATCAACAGCAGCAGAAAATCGTATAACTCGGTTAGGACTCGTCATGAACAGGAAGACACGCCAGAAAGTAGTAGCAGTAGAAGGGTTGTGTGGGCGCACGACAGCAAGGTCTTCAGCGCCAGTTCAGTATCATAGTGAGACGGGTGTCAAGAAAAAAAACTCAGAACATTTACATATAACGGAACAGAAAACACGGGGAACAATAATTGAAAAACATGTGCTCACCCACACCGAAGCGTGGGATGAAGCAGGGCGTCAACAGTAAAACATGAACAACACGGGAAGAAAAAGGTAGAGGGTGCTAAAACAATGTAGCAGATGGAAGTGGCTGGCTGACCGCAAGGAAAAAAGGGAGGAGTCAGCCACTCTGCAATACACTAAAACCTCCAGCCTAAAAGTTTAGGCCAGAGTCCAGACGCATCACAAAACTTAAAAACCCTAGACACACACGTCTCATCGTTAGCTAAAACATAGGGCAGATCCCCATCAACTTGTGCTTCTGCCCTTGCATCACGGTATAAAATGCAGTCTGTTAAAATGTGCCGGACAGAGATGTGCACACCACAAGCATCACAAAACGGAGGATCCTCCCGCCGTAATAAATAGCTATGTGTCAGAGGACAGTGACCGATCCGAAGACGTGTGAGCGCCACCTCTTCCCGCCTGAGCAGCCGGCAGGAGGAACGCCACGGCCGAGTGGTCGACTTTACCAACCGCAGTTTATTGGCCGTCACCGCCAGCCATTCGTCCTCCCACAACTCCATGCACTTCCTGTGGAGTGCAGCGATGACTGACTGCAAGGGGATGGGACACTGGACCACATCCTGCTCTCTGCAGGCCTCCTTGGCAGCCCGATCAGCCTGTTCATTGCCCCATATGCCGACATGACCAGGCACCCAGCAGAAGGATACCTCTTTACCCCGCCGTTGGAGCAAGTACAGTTGGTCATGTATCAGCTGGACCATCTCTTCAGTCGGGTACAGGTTCTGCAGCGACTGTAAGGCACTAAGAGAATCGGAGCAGAGAAGAAATCGATCGCCCCGAACACGATGCATCTGCTCCAGTGCCGTCAGGATCGCGTGGAGCTCCGCTGCGAAAACGGTATATTCAGCAGGGAGGCGAATCCGGGTAACATGATCAGGGAACACCACAGAACAGCCAAGGAAAGTCTCCTGTTTGGAGCCATCAGTATAAACGACAGTGAAACCATGATGCACATCTAAAATGTTAAAAAACAGAGATTGGAACGTAAAATTTGGTGTGCCGGCTTTCTTAAAATTAGTCAAATCTAAAATAAGTTTGGGTCTCCGGAGGATCCAAGGTGGAGATCTGCTCCAACCGCGACGTAAAACATGAAGACCAGCCATAGACATCGCACCGAGGCAATCCTGTGCGCGAATCCCATAGGGCTGCGTCGCACGTTGCCGGTTATGAAACAATCGTGCCAGAGGAGGCTGAGCAACGGTATGGTATGCAGGGGTGTATGGTGTGGACAAAGTTTTATACGCCTGGCGCACTGTAAGTAGCCGTCGCCGCATGTGAAGTGGCGGTTCACCAGCCTCTGCACAGAGGCTTGGTATGGGGCTAGTTCGGAATGCCTCAGTGGCCAACCGAATCCCTTCATGGTGCACAACATCCAACAACTTTAAAAAAGAAGGCCTCGCAGACCCATACACCGTGCACCCATAATCGAGCCGAGATCGCACATACGCCCTGTAAAACTGGAGCAGACAAGTCCTGTCAGCTCCCCATGTACTGTGGCTAAGACATTTTAAAATACTTACAGCCTTAAGTGACCGCCGTTTCAGGTCTTTAAGATGAGGTAACCACGTGAGCTTCGAGTCAAAAATGAGCCCCAGAAATCTCACCGTGTCTTTAAAAGTAAGTATAGTGTCCCTCATCCTCAACTCAGGAAAGGTTAAAATCGAACGAGAACGGTTAAAAAGAACACATACAGACTTCTCGGTGGAAAACTTAAAACCACTCTTCTGCGCCCAGTCATCCAAACGCCTAATCGTAAGTTGCAACTGACGAGTTGTCGTTGCAAGGCTTGAAGAAGAGCAAAACAAAGAGAAATCGTCCACAAACAAAGAACATTGGACAGGACTTTTCACTATGGACGTAATGCTATTAATAGCGATGGCAAAGAGAGTCACACTTAAAACGCTACCCTGAGGGACACCGTTCTCCTGCTCAAGGCGATCAGACAGGACGTCACCAATCCGGTATCTAAAATATCGTGGCGAGAGGAAAGGCTGAATAAAAAGAGGAAGACAACCACGAAAAACTCATGCGTGAAGCTGCTCCAGGATGAGACGCCTCCAAGTAGTATCGTAGGCCTTCTCGATGTCGAAAAATACACCTAGAAGGTGGTGACGGCGTAGGAAAGCCTGTTGTATAGCCGCCTCCAGGAGGGCAAGGTTATCGAAGGTGGAACGAAACCTCCTGAACCCACACTGAAAGCGACTAAGGAGTTGCCGGGATTCTAACATCCAGACAAGGCGGCGGTTGACCATCCGCTCCAAGGTCTTCCCTATGCAGCTATTGAGGGCAATACTACGGTAGCTACTTGGGCTTGTGCGGTCTTTCCCAGGTTTTAAAAAAGGGATTAAAACTGCCTCACGCCACGCGTCAGGAAAGTGACCCGACGCCCAAATGGCATTAAAAAGTTCGAGGAGGATTTCTTTGTTGCGCAATGTGAGGTGCCATAGCATACTGTAATGGATCCTGTCGTGTCCAGGGGATGTGTCACGAGCTCCAGACAACGCAGAATCCAGCTCCCACATAGAAAATTTGCAGTTGTAAACTTCATGAGAGGTGGAATGGAATTCCAGACTACATCTCTCAGCAACGGCTCTATGGCGCTGGAAACCTGGATCCTGACTGGTTGTTGCAGTAACTGTGGCGAAATACGCTGCCATAGTCTGGGCAATGTCTCGCGGATCCGTATGGAGAGTGCCATTATTCATTACAGCAGGTATGGGACACCTCCCTCCTCTGCCAGAAATTCTCCTGATGGTGTCCCACACAATGGAACTTTTGGTGGAACGATTAATGGTGTTCAGGAACTGTTGCCATGACCTCTTCTTGCTCTCACGAATAACGCGGCGACATCTTGCCCTCGCCACCCGAAAGGCTGCAAGATTCTCAGCAGTCGGCCGACACTTGAACCGACGCAGAGCTGCACGCCTCGTCCTGATTGCAGAGCGGCATTCGGCACTCCACCAAGGCACAGGTGGCCTCTTCCGGTGGCCTGTGGACTGTGGAATGGATGCTGCAGCGGCGTGGTGGACCATTTTGGTGATGTGATCCACCCACACCTCAACATTCGCACAGTGTTCGAATTGGGCCAATTGGCTATAAAGTGTCCAGTCAGCTCCACTGAGCACCCATCGTGGTGGTCTCCTTTCGGGGCCCACGCCATCTGGCACGTGAATCCAGATTGGGAAATGATCACTGCCGTGCAAGTCAGCAACCACTTCCCAGTAAGCACTGGCGGCAAGAGCTGGAGAGCAAAGCGATAGATCAATGGCAGAGAACGACCCAGTCGCTGTGGAGAAATGAGTACTCTGTCCTCCATTAAGCAAGTAGGCACAGGATGACAGGAGAAGCCTCTCAATTGCTCTACCCCTGGGGCAAGTAATTGCAGAGCCCCAAAGCACATTGTGGGCATTAAAATCACCACAAATAATGAATGGCTGGGGGAGCTGGGTAAGAAGGTCAGTGAGGGCCGCTTCATCAAGAGCATCATTTGGGGGCAAGTAAAGTGAACATACAGTCAATGGATGACGCACGTGCACGGACACAGCGACGGCCTGTAAAGTCGTCGTAAGTGAGAGAGGCGAGGAGTGGTAGTCCGTCCTGACGAAAATACCTACGCCTCCTCTAGCTCTCTCTCCACGCAGGTCGTCCTTTTTGTGGAGTGTGTAGCCTCGTATCTCAGGGGAGTATGATGGATGGAAATACGTCTCCTGGAGACAGAGACACAGTGGTCTACCCTGAGAGAGTATACGAAGTTCCTCCACATGCGTCCTGAACCCTTGCAAGTTCCACTGGAGTATGGAATCCATCTGTGTTGGGGGTAGCACCTTCATCCTGTCTCTCCGACAGGGCGGGGAGACCGCAGCAGGTGGAGGGGCAGGCGTGGGACGAGATGATTGCCCCACACATACATCGTACTCCATCAACTCTGGGGAAGAGTCAGATGAAGCCTCATCTAAAACAACATCCGCATGGTCAGATGGTTTACCACGGGATTTGACGCGCTGTTGCTGCTGTACAATAGCTTTCTGTGGTTTGGTGGATTTTGGGGGAGCCGATGTGGGTGTGGTAATTGGCGCACTGGGCTTGGGAACAGCCTCAGCTGTTGGAGGCGCCAGGGCCTGGCCCAAGTTCGCCACTGTACCTTTGTCTGCCGTTCGAGTAGGGGCTACTGGCTCTGAAACACTGGCTGCGTTGCAAGTGCACTGACAGCTGCAGGTGTTAGTGCCAACACTCACCACCTCAGTCTGCGTTGAGGCATCGACTTTTGGAGTAGGCTTCTGAACCAGGGATGCAAAAGATGTAGCAAATGTGGGAGGTTGCATCGACTTATAGATCTTCTTGGCCTCACCATAGGGGATACGCTTGGTTGTTTTTATTTCCTGGACCTCGCGTTCCTCTAAAAATATTCGGCAGTCCCTACTCCAAACAGGGTGGTTCCCAGAGCAATTAATACATTTAGCCGGAGACGAGCAACCAACTCCTTCATGAGCAGCCTGACCACAGTTTCCACAAGTCGCTTCGCCTTTACAGCCTAAGGTGGTATGACCAAAACGCTGGCATTTGAAACAGCGCATTGGGGTCGGGAAATAAGGCGAAGGAAGCCAGCTTTAACATGTTCAGGAAGCTTTGTGCTACTGAAGGTCAGAATAAAGGAGTCGGATTTGACAAGAGTGCCATCAACCCTCTTCATTATGTGTTGGACATCAACAATACCTTCTGGAGCCCACTCACGTTGCAGTTCTTCCTTGGGAATGTCAACTAGATCCCGGCATGTCACAACACCTTTGCTGTAGTTTAAGGTGCTGTGCAGTTCAGTGTCTATGGCATACTCTCCAAGGCTTTTAGCAGATTGGAGGTTAGTTGCTTGCTGGGAAGTGGAAGTTTCCACTAGTAAGGTCCCATTACGTAAGAGCTTCACCGATTTTAAGGAGCCACAGATTCCCTCCAATCCCTTTTGTATATAGAAGGGCGAAACCTTCTCGAAACTACCCTCCTTCCGTTTCACAATGAGAAACACATTCGGATTACCAGAATGCATTCTGTTACCTAAGACTGGACTGTTCAAAGAAGCGTCGGAGTCAGGGGGACTGACTGCACGGGCCCTCTTAAGAGACTGGGTGTTGGAACCTTCCAGAGGCCCACCCTTTCCGCTGGGAGGAAGAAAAGAGGATTTCGAAGGATCCATCTCGGTCCCACGAGCAGCTAGGGAACTAGAAGTCCACCTAGACAGAGCCCCGCGTGCCTAGGTAAGCCTTATACAACTGAGGTGCGGCAGGTTCCCCAGAGGTTGCCCGCTATCGACTGTTCCACCTCAACAGCCATGCATCTCATCAGCGCGCAGCACATCTTGAGATTGAGGGTTTTTTTATAGAGGTTTATTCCATCCTCGCGATCCGGGCGGTCAAGCCAAGATCCCCATTCCCTGAGACACACAACGTTCCACCGCCGCGCCGCACGGTGGTCGCTGAAGTATGCTCAGAGCTTACGGTGACAGGGGACTGGTGGCGCTTACCAGTCCCCAGCTCAGGAACCCCGGGGTCGCCAAGCCCGTACCCAGCAAATGAATGCTGAGCCCCTGGGGGCGACACGCCAGAAAGCGAGTTACTGCGAACAGTTCAGAGATACGGTTGTTATCAACAGAATCTACAACAAACCAACTCCCGCAGCAATATTTCTGATATATACGCAGACTCAAAAGCAAAAGATAAGCAGATAAAGTGTATGAGGATACAGACCGGGAAATTCGGTATTTAAAGGGAAATTATCACGAGAAATTGGAACGCTGTCGTAGGGGAAGGAATAGAAGAAGGAGTTACGGGAGAGTAGGGGTTTCTCGTACGAGTGAGAGAGGAGAAAGACTAATTGAGTTACGCAGTAAATTTCAGCTAGTAATAACGAGTGCAGTATTCAAAAATCGCAAGAGAAGGAGGTGTATTTAGAAAATGCCTGAAGATATGAGAAGATTCCAGGTGGATTTCATCATGGTCAGACAGAGATTCCAAAAGCAGATGTTCGTTTGTAAAACTTACGCACGAGCTGATGTAGACTCGGATCACAGTTCAATAACGATGAAGAAATGGCTGAGGTTAAAGAGAACCGTGCAGAACAATCATTGTACCAAGACAGGGATAATGAAGTGCTGAGGAATGCTGAGATGTGCCTGAAGTTCTCTTAGGCTATAGATACTGCGATAATGAGCACCACGATAGGCAGTCCACTTGATGGAAAATGGACTTCTCTATGAAGGACAATAACAGAAGACAGACAAACATAGGTGCAAGGAAGGTAAGTGCAGAGAAAACGTGAGTAGGAGAAGAAAGTCTTCAATTAACCAGTGGAAACAGGAAATACAAAATTGTTCAGGCAATTTTGGGAATAGCGAAATATAAGACACACATGGATAAGGTAAATAGGAAGGGAAGAGCAGCCATATCGAAACGGCTGCAGGAAAAATGTGAAGTGATCGGAAAAGAAAGGCAGTTCTGACGTAGCGACCGACAATGGGTGCAAGACTTAAGAAAAATCAAGAAACGAACACAGCATTTGATGATCTAGAACAGACATTCAACTACATAAAACAGAGTAAGAAGTTCGAAACCCTGAGAAAAAATAGGAGTAAGCCATAGGAAAAAGTAGACATCAAGAACCAAAAGAAAGCAACAAGAATGGAAGATGAAGTAGGAAGTACTCAAATTAAACAGAATGTAAGACAAAGATGTAGTCATTGAATCCATACGAAACTGAAGAATTCCAGTTTTGTGTTTAACAATAGAAGCATAATTTGTAAGTGTTAGCTCTACTGATATCGTGTGGACAGCAACCCGGTTCATCGAAAGAGGTAAATTAAATAAGCTACCCACCCTAGTTTTACATGGGTACCACTAAATATGGACGGACGACATGTCTGGCATACCGTAAGTTTACTTATGGGCCAAGCATAGAGCTATGATTAAAATTCAGAGAACAATGTTGGGGAACTGAATATCATCAGTTTCACATAACTCAAAAAATTTTAAGTGTCACACGCCAGGGAAGTTCTCTGATGGCAGTTCTCATATTGCATCTTTAATTGTCTTTGGAGTGATGTCTCGAAGCAATGATGTCTGCAATCTACCACGTTGCCCAGTCTGCCCAACTGTAGCAACAGTACAGCATAAGCTATGGCCACTAGCCGAGCGCCCGACGCAAGTACGGCGCGTTCTGCCCGACCACATCGAATTTGTGAGCGAGCTATCGCTACCTGCCGACCACCCTACTCCAACGCCACTCCAGTGCAAGCTGTATTACGTGCGTGGCCTCTTCACGCATTTCCCTTCACATCTTTTGAACATTAATTCTATGCCAAAAAATCTGTTCTTATCGTCTTAATATCTCATTCGTCTTGCATACAAAGTCATTTAGGAAGTCGGTAGTAGCTCGCGCCAGACTTCCAGTGGCTGAGGTTCACACTGATCAAGTCCTGTAATCGGGCGATCTTACGCAATCCCAAGAAGTTTCGCAATTCGCCACGAGATGGCAATGGTATTATTTTCACAGTTTCAGGGAGTTTTAGTTCATCCTACTCCAACCAATTTCCGCTAAATATTTATAGATTATACTCGCCTCCCTTATGAATAAGTTTCTCTGTTAGTGAAAACCGTATTACAATCCCTATAGCAGTTCCTGAGATTAGCCCAAACATGAAGACACAAACACAGGGATGGAGGCTTTAATTTATATCTGTGTAGGTATATTTTGTTGTAGAACATTAATAATGTGTATTTCAGATTTTAACCCTACAGAGGTTCTTCCACGATGTCTTAAAACATCCCTGTTCTACAGCTCACATGACATGGTACTCATTACCAAGCATTTTTTTTTTATTTCTTGTGATGCTGTGTAAGACACCGAAATTGCCGTATGTTAGTAAAAATACCAACAAGCCAGAAATTATCTGTGTAACCAATGATACTCCGACTGTTGCACACAAATGGCAATACCACCGTTTCGAACTACTCATTTCTTATCTTCTTATTTCTAACAGTTCCGGCCCCACAGTAATTTCAAAGATTAATTACTGAATTGATTTAAGTTTAACAGTAACATTTCTTCGTTTGCACTATCAGACATGTAAGTGTATATATAAATGCCGGATAGGAAACTATGTACCAGAAAAAATGTTCCAGTACTGGTCGTTGCATAACCCAGAAATCAGTAATAATACTCATCTGAATATTTCGAAAAAATTAGTGGCTCAGCTGCTCCTCCAACGTATTCTGATGTATGATTCTTGAAGAGACACAGGCTTATAATATTTCGCTTAATACATTAATTTGTAGATAATGAACCATAGCAGTTTATTGTCAATGTTAATGTCTCCAACAAATCGTATCGTGTTACAGAAACTGATATTGTAATTGATGTTATTGCATTTCTTTTCTCCGTTGTAGAGTTGTAGTAACTGATATTTTACGTTAGGCACAGTGTTCACAGTTAACAGTTCATAAAAAAATACGTCACTCCATTTCACAAGAGAAAATAGTCCAACGCTTGACTTCTACGACTGTCCACTCTCTACATTGCTCTCCAAGACCACTACTCTCAGAAACCAAAGAAAGATAGCACATATCGTTGGTGTAAGGCAACGAATAGTCTTACAATATTGTCACTGCGATATTTTCTGGTATTAATGAAAAATTATAAGAGTTTTTATTTTTTGTGGACAGTGGAACCATATGATGGCTTTTTCTTAATTTAATATTTCACAGCATAAAATAAGTGACCATTTGAGTAGAAAGAAATAATTTAAATTTATAGCATAATTAACCTTTTTTAAAAGTCAAAGATAACATCTATTTGAAAAATATTATAGACAATACTATAAAGAACGAAATCTCGAATAGATGTTCTTAAACAATTCATCGAGCTCAAAAATTCCCTTATTGAAAATCAGATTTGCAATTTTCGGAAACATAAAGTTGGAAAATGGATGGAATCGTAGACTCGTTAATCAGAATATGTACCATAGTTAACTACTGAACAGGAGTCCCTGTGGTACAAATACGTTATAATCCCCTCCTTCCCCTTCAAACACAAACACAAACACAAACACACACACACACACACACAAGTATGCTTTTATGGTGCATGGAACGTAAGTATTAACAACCACCTACGAACTGTTCCTGTCTGAGCATAAAACAGGTGAATACGTTCCTCTTTAAAAGAATGACAGAAAGTGGGAACCAGTTGTATCAGTCCTCATTTCACCTCCCTAACCAAAAGTTTTGGAATGACAACATATTCGCGCTCTTTTAACACAGAACATTGTTAATCATTTTAACAGTCTCTCAATATAGTGAATTCTTCGTACAAAGCATGCCCCTCTCACTACCATATACTGTCTTCTGTTTCTCCCATTCGTTTACAATACATCACACTACCACTGTCTCCTCTCTCACTTACACAGTCCAGTTTTGTATTTCTTCCCACTACCATTGTCTACACTATATCTCGGCAGCTCAAAAATTCTTTGGGACGAAACTTAGCTCTTCCCCTACACCCATGAATTTAAAATTGAAGGTCAAAATAGGCCCTTCCCTATACATTTATCTTATAATTCGCTAGTTTTGGGGGGAGGGGCGGCTCCAATTACCCCCCCTCCCCCCAACCTACGTATTATCTCCATTTATCTGCATTTTTCGTTTCCACTCTCTCATAGCTCTTTCTCACCGACTAGCACTATCTGATCTCTCCTTCATGATCACTGTCCCTGCGATACTCTCCTTAAGCTCAAAAGGCGCATTGGTATGTTCGCATGCAAAAGTTTTTGGTGGCGAAGGCGCAATGAAGTCACAGCCAGTTGGGTCCCCCTATTTCTGTCATTGTCTCTTAAAGTGGAACATATTCGCTCCCACAAGAACATTTTTCCACCAGCTTCCTTTTTCTCTGCCCTGGGACTGGGTGTTTGTGTTGTCCTCATCATTTCATCATCATCATCATTTATGACAGTGACTAGAATGGATTGTGAAAAAAAATGGACTGTGTCAAAATTGAGACTTTGTAAGGGCACTGATGACCGCGCAGTTGAGCGCCCCACAAACCAAACATCATTATCAAACTAGCTTCCTTCTGTTCCCTGCTACAGCTGGGTGTACTGTTAATAGAAAATGAATTCTGTAGGCCAATAAAGATTTGACACTTATTTTTTCATATGCTTCGACATATTTACATACTTTGATACATACAAATAACAAATAATTACACATAATATAAGGTTAACACAAAATCGTTTGCTTTAACTTTTTTCTGGGTACTTTGCTTATCTACTGCAGTTAATTGAAAACGCCTGGCTTATGATTTGTATCTTAAAAGAGTAAAAATATTATCGGAAATATTTTACTGAATTTGCAGTTCTTCTTCCAGTTTTAAATAATTCTTAACAGCGTTTGAAATTCTTTTCGGTCATGTTGCGATCCTTTTAACCAAGTTTTTGTCACTTCATTACCATTTTTGATATAAATAAAGCTGTGAGGTGTGTTATAGAGAGACAGCACGTCATAAAATGTAACTGGTGAAAAATTGATGAGTAAAAACATGGTTTTGGTGACTTCAGAACCCCTGTGAAGACCCTAGAATTCTTGTCATCAATTCACTACGTCTCCTAAAACTACATTTATGCCTCAGACCGGATATCACGTGCATATTTGACGAGGATGACCACGGTAACTTTGAACCTATGGGTCACGGTACCGGATAATTATAAGAAATAAGTTTCAAAGTTCCCAGCGAACATAATATTAAGAAAATATGGTGCATATTTCGGCAATTTGCCATGAAATGAAATTGTACATAAGATCACGGTTTTCCGGATGTATGTTCATAAACGATACAGGTTTCCGAAAATGGAAAAATAGCGTTTGTAAGTGAAGTTCTATAGGACGTACAGTTAAAATTTGAGCCATGCTGTCGTTAATTATTTAG
Organism: Schistocerca cancellata; assembly: GCF_023864275.1. Lineage (NCBI taxonomy): Eukaryota > Metazoa > Arthropoda > Insecta > Orthoptera > Acrididae > Schistocerca > Schistocerca cancellata. The sequence goes on along the minus strand of NC_064627.1, from coordinate 240,011,199 downwards.
ATAATTGCGGCTCGTGCTGTAAAAATGACAAAACATCAGTTTTTGCTGTTTTGTGCCTAAGTATAGTAACTTTGAACATCTGGATATCGGTACGAATAATGATGCAGTAAAAGGTTTTGAAGAACACAGAGAATGCCCTCTTTTGAACGTATGGTAAATATTTCGACTATCCGCCACGAATAGAAATTACAGAATTGGCCATACCCAGAATTCGTACTTTTCATACCCAAAAATCGCCGTTTTCCTCATGAACCGTGAATGAAGGTGTTTCTATAAGGCGCCTAAGATCTACCACAGACCACACCCAGTTCAGACCAACCAACCGATTTGCTCAATTTTTATCGTCTGGGGGAAGCGCGTAATGTTGAATTTTGACTCTGTACAGAGAACAGCTGTAGCATGTACGTTCTTCTAGTAGGTACACAAATGGTGGCTTGGGCAAGGGCTATCCAAGACACTTGAACCTTATCTCTCTGCTCAACTGAACTCGTGATACGATCTCCTGGAAACTCGCATCTGCGAGCGTGCTTTTTGGAATAAGATAATTTTAATTGTCCCACTCACTTAAAGTTTTTGTTATTCTCAAATTTCTGAGTTTCTTAGGTAAGCTCTTTGGTTTTGTACTGAAGACTTCTTTTAATAGATTGTGATTGTATTAAAATTAAACTTTAGTGTAACTGATACAGGCTCATAATTTTCTTCAGTATAGTGCTTTGCATAAATTTTCCGTATTTTAGAAAAATGATGAAACAAGGTAAACTTCACAATATCATTTTTTGCAAATTTAGTTGTACTTTATGATTCAACGAAAAACGTCTATGTATATCTAGTCGTGACCGTCCTTATCTCAAGAAAAATTGAAAATTTACAAATATTTAGTAAGCATTTACGTAAGAAAATATAAATGAAACGAGTAAGTACAAAAAAACTTTTGAAAGAAGTAATTTCCTCTCCAGTTCTTTTCATTCACATTCATTCAAATAACAATTGATATTTCATGTGGTTCACAAATATTCATACAAACAAAAATAATCAGTCGTCTATACTCGTCCGTCTTAGTCCACATCTACTCACTGTAATTATTTTTGCTTCCTTGCCCTTCTGGTCCCTTTTTTGCCTTCAATGTCCAAACAACATTCGAAATTATTTTTTTCAAGTCTCTTCCATTAGTTACAGCTCTTCACCAAACTCATATACAACTTCTGAAAATATTTTAACGTCTGTATTAGTTTTGAAGACTGACATGTCATTAGTAAAAAAAGGTAAGAGCTCATGTGTTTAAAAGAATATGAAAATGTGTACTACTCTAGAAATACATCTTAACATAAATAGCTAGAAAAATTGAAAATTTCTGCTACATAGCGTCAACAATTTGTACAGAGAACTTACTAATAAATTTACAACTCATACGATTAATATTTCTACTAACTATAAGCAAAAAGCGGAAATAATGAAAGTAATTTGTTTCATCACAATTGCTTCATCAAGGCAGCGTCATTTTTTCCATCATAGGCAAACTCTTGAGTTTGATATTTGAATTTTATAGTACAATGTGCGTTGAACAGACTACCAAATCTGCAAATCTACCCCTCCACAATGTACAATTCTTTAACACCCGATATTTTTAAATACCCATTTTTAGAGAAAAATAAATGTTACACAAAAATAAGTAAGCACAGAAATAATTTTAATCATTAAATTACGAATTACTATAGCCCACATTAAGGGTAGCAGTGTAGATATTTTTGTTTCAAGATTTCTGACAACTAACTCAAGAAATACTTATAAAATAAAGAATAATCAATACCTACTACATATGTATAAACAGTGCTTGATTTGTGACAGTAAGCTCCAGTAACCTGTACCAGCGCCTCTGATGAAAAAAGTCAAAGCTAAAGATTTTGAGATTTGGCATAATACAACTTTTGCTGCTGATGAAGCAATGTGAAAGTATGCCTACTCTTGTGAGACTGGACTTCACTAGATAGACGTATTCAGTAACAGGCAGTGGGAGATGACTTTGGCCAAGTGATTCATCTTCTTCTAGCCTGGCTGATCCTCTGCTCTGCATGTGCTCCACTTCAGCGCTTCTAGTTGAAACTAGCACTAGTGCCAAAGACTTTGAAGACAATACTTTTGGGGAAAAATGTTGATTCAGTTGCAGTCCGCTTTCAGTTGAACAACTGAGATACTATTAATGCATTTCATGCTTATGACAGTTCTGAGAACTATGGCAATTGTGAATATTGCAAGTGGAAATTTTGAAAACAGAACAAGGCATCCCACAAATTTGTTTCCAACGAAAACCCTTCAAAGCATTGAAAACTTTTATAAACTGTAAATTAAGCCATTTGAATTTTCTCCCTTTTTAGACACTTCTACTTGAAATTTATATCTTCTAGGTCAGATTTACATGTTTCCAGGTTACGGTAATTTCTTTTTGTAACAAATCGTAGACTGAGAAATAATATTTAACTTAATTAATAAAACATGGAATAAAAGGTTGTTCGTGAAAGTAGGCGTTTTATTTTTTTACCAGTACCAATGTTGTATTCACACTTCTAAAATGCGCAGAAAAGCGTTAAAATAACGTTTTAAGATATGTGTACAGTACTTTACTACGGATCAGAGGTACCTGTGACACAGATTCGTTATGCAGTTCACTTAAGTTCTGTAACACCACACTCCAAACTTTCTTTTCACCAGTTTTCCTACAGTCCAAACTTCAATTCATAGACTCACAAAAACGAAAAAAATTTATATTGTCCTCTCTCTATTCATTTGTTTTGCGACATATTTTCACTTTGCAAAATAACTAGACTGGATAACGTCAAGTTTGGCCTCAATTCAGACTGCCAATTAGCATGATGCCGGACTGCAAAGTTAGCTAAATGTGTTGCATTTACAGTGACGGCATACGAAGGCAATGAACGAATTTTTCTTGTTATTGGTGTCAAAACGAATGAGTTGCTACCCAAAATTCCCGCGAATTAGAATACTGCGCCCAAACAATCAGCAGAACAAACTTCCGCCGTTAGGTATCTCAGGTTGTGTCTGTCACTGACAGTCTGTCGCGTGGTGTCATTGTGTGCGCAGCAGTGTGGACGTTGTTGTTGACCTCATTACACTGTGTGTACTGTGTCTGCGAATTTCGAAATGGCTGATTTGAAGGAACGAAGCATCTCCACTAAGTTTCGTTTTGGGTTCCACAGTACAGCAGCTGAAACTCATGGCATGTTATGTAAGGCTCTTAGTGAGCAACATTTGAGCCAAGTAAGAACATATAACTAGTATATGCGATTTAATCATTGGCGACAGTCTGCGGACAAACACTCGAGGCGACCGTCATCATGCTCAGATACGAAAACAATCACGAAAGTGCGTGAAGTGACCGGCGAGGTAAGAACGCAAACAATCCACTGTGTTTTTAAAATCACTGGAATTTCATAAGATAGGGTAAATCCCCGATAGATGGACCACCGGTATAGACGGACCAATCGGGGTGGACCGCCACACCAGCGCTGCAGTCGGTGTAGGTAGATGTTCTTCTTGAGCAGACAGACCCACGCTTAGCTTTTCTCGTGAGTGCCATGTGTATTTTAAGAAGAAAACTTCGTTTACTTCTTTTGAGGAATTGAAAAAAATTATACTAGATTTCTTTATTACGTGGCTAAGTTACTTTATATGACTTTGACGTAAGATCAGTGCTATAACTGAAGTGCCGATTTGGGTACAATCGTAACCTAAAATAGTGTGCTATTAGCGATGTTTTTCTGAACGGGGAGCTGAACCGTCTACCCTGCGACAACGGAGTGGATGGACCAGTGAAATTTGGGGTAGTTGGCCCACTTAAAAGAACCTAGGATAGTCGGAACTTATTTTCTACTAGGGATTTACTTTCTATACAAATTAACTAACACTATAAAAAATTATTTTGAGTAGAAATGCGTATCCTGGCAAGTTGGAAGTTTTTTCTGTTACAGTAAAACACCTATATTTCATAAAAGAAAAGGCACATCTGGGAAAGGGAATGGTCTGAAGGTAGATTGAAAATCGGCAGTCAAAGCTGTTGAGAACAACGAAATGGGAGTTAATGATGAAGCAAAAGCCTCTGGGGTACCGAAAAACACCTTCAAAAGAGCCTTAAGTCACAGAGTCTAGACAAGTATTCCAGGGAGAAAATTCGATTGATAGGAATTGAGAACTAGGGGAAAAAATTACAATCAAGGCATCTCCAACTAGAGATTCAGTACGTTCCACGGCTTATTATTTAGCAGAGAGCCTGCAACTAAAACATAATTTTAATCATGAAACCAAGCAACCAGGCGACGATTGACTTTCTTCTTTCCTTGTACGCAATTCTGAAGTTTCCATGTGGCAGTCTGAACAAGCATCTATTGCAAGAGCTTGATAAGGGCACATTGACCTTTTAAAATGCTTTGGAAGAAAATGGTCTTATATATAAACAGGGAATCATTTTCAACATGGGTGAAACACGTTTACAGCTGAACAATAAACCGGGAAACATAGCTGCCTTAAAAGTTTCTAAGACTGTGATTTCAGTTGCGTCGGGAGAAAAGGGTGATCACATCTCAGTACTCACATGTGCAAGTGTAGAGGGTGCATTGTAGTTACCCTTTTGCATAATGAAAGGGAAGAATTTAAAGCAGGAGTTTTGTGACGGTTTGCCACCTGGTGCTGAAGTACAAATGTCTCCAAAATCTGGCTATGTAAATACTGAGCTATTTTTTGATTCGATAAAAACCCGTTTTACTCCAAGAAAACCAGCGAGAAAGATATCCCTCCTTCTAGGTAGACACACATCGCATTCTGCTTTGAACTGCTGCAGTTCGTAGAAAATAATGAAGTAATTTTGATAAGTATTCTTCCCCACACCAGCCATTGGCTTCAGCGATTAGGTCGTGCTTTCTTCAAGTCTTTAAAAGTGAACTACTGTTCTGTTGGCTTCAACTACATGACCAATAATCCTTCAAGGAAGTTTGGTACACTTCTTAGCTTAGCTTGGGAGAAGTCAGAAAACGTAGATAATGGAATCAGTGGTTTTAGAAGATGTGGAATCATTCCTTTTGAACCCGATACTGTAACAGACTACGTTTTTCTGTCAGATTCCACAGACCCGAGGGGTCTAGATACATTTCTTGTTTCGCAGAATGATACTACATCTGCCACTAATGCTGGTTCTAGTAGTTCAAGAAATGATGTCACTGTTGTTGGTCCTAATAGTTCAAGAAGTGATGTCGCTGTTGCTGGTCCTATCGAAGATATATACAGATTGAATAACATCGGGGATAGGTTACAACCACGTCTCACTCCCTTCCCAATCACACCCCCAGTATTACGATTTAACGTTCCGTCGACGACGTGGACAACACAGACTTTCTTGAAGTGGAGAACCATCGGCTCCGCGTACAGTGTGTTACAAACACCTAAGTTAAAAATTGCACAAAACGATAGGGGATTCTAAACAATATTTTTAAGTTACTTGTATGTCTGAAAGAACAGACAGTACTGAAGATCCGCAGCTGTACGAAATAGTTCGAAATGTATTCGCCAACTGCGAATTGTTTGTCATCAACTGTATTAGGTACAGATATACTGGCCATTAGCGACACCTAAAAATTTGGGCCGAACTAATTTTCGTGTGTCAAGCAATTTGTAGTTAGCGAATACATTATGAAATAAATTTTTTGAAGTAAGAAGACTCTGAAACGAGTACTTTAGACGATATTATATCCTGAGCAAACAATGCAAGTTAATGGAATATTTGTGTAGGGAAAAAACAGTACACGATCATCTGTCATATTTCCGCATTGGAATATACCATTCTTTACAGTTCAGGACTCGATAGTGAAGACAGAGTACTACTCGATACAAGAACGTCCATCATGCGTATAGCCTGCGATGCAGCAGGATGCACTGCTTAAAAAGTTAAACTGAAATGTAGCAATACAATGATTTTCACTCTATTATTGTTAAATTCCCCGCTAAAGTAAAGGATATAATCACTCCAATGCTTCCAAAGAAAAGTGACAGTTACCTGAAACGTTCGATTTAACCTTTTATATACATACCGACCACAGTAGTCTGGTACTTAATTTAATATAAATGTACGAGACATCATAAAGGAAGCAAGCACGGGGGAGGCCAGTTTTGCATTCACATTAAGCAGGGCGAGAGAGTGAAGAGTGTGACGAAGGAAGTGCACATTCAGGGCAGGGAGAGATGAGCAGTCAGGGTGTGACCGAAAGGCGAGCACGTCGAAGATGTGTAAGAGTTTCGAGAAAGTTTCATAACATTCCCAACAGGCGGCCTTCCGATCTACAGAAGTTTAAAAGGCGGACTAATCCCGCAAAACATGCATCAGCCAAGTAACTGCACTCGTCCATATAACGTTGATGGGATGATTGGAAAGCTGTTATTTTCCGATCGTTAGAGTTAGAATTTTGTAAAAATCTCTTATGGAAAGCTGACGTCTGAGAAATCTATCAGATACATCTGAAGTGGAATCAGACGCAGCAATTAGTAACTATGAAACACGCAGCACGTGAATGACGCAAGCATCACGTGGAGAGGGTGGGACGCTCCCGGGTAGAGAGTCGGCTGTGGGCGACGAGGGAAGGCGGACGCCTCGACCGTGTAGATTACACAAGAGTTGTATAGCGTGCGCGTGCTACAGATGCCGAAGTAAGTGACCAAATAGCTATTAGCTTTCAGATTCAGTTCAGGATCGCAGTCTTCTTTAAAGCGTATTTTGAATGTTTGAATAGTGTATTTGGAGAAGAAACTGCACACTGAAGGATCCGTGACCTTCCTGATCAAATAAGTACACTTTGGATATGCGCTTTGCCTTGAATCGTAGATTTTTTCGGTGATGTTACCGGAGACGACTCGATGGTCGCGGTATAGTGTTCTGAGTGAATGCGTAACATTCTGCTTATGCAGTCAAGGTGTGCAGTGAAAGGTGCAATGTAAGGTATAATACTACAAAAACTGCATTTTAAGTTCCGCGCAGCACGGAAAGTACCTTTACTAGTGTAAACAGTGCAAGTAAGATGAAGTCTGCATTCCCTGTAAGAATCAAATTTCCATGTATTCCATAACTTCATCGTGAATACGAAGGGAGCCAATTTTCTGAGTTTATGGTTTTCCGCGAGGACACTTTGCGCTGTGGTGTAAGACACAGTCTATGTCAATGTGTGAATATTACGCACAGAATGACGTTAAGATACCACCACATCCTCATAATAAATTGTCAACAATAACATTTTGTTCTGCCGGCTGCTGCGGTCGAGCTGGTCTAGGCGCTTCGGCCTAGCGGTTCTAGGCGCTTCAGTCTGGAACCGCGCGACCGCTACGGTCGCAGGTTCGAATCCTGCCTCGGGCATCGATGTGTGTGTTGTCCTTAGGTTAGTGAGGTTTAAGTAGTTCTAAGTTCCAGGGGACTGATGAGCTCAGATGTTAAGTTCCATAGTGCTCAGAACCATTTGAACCATTTTTCTAGGCGCTTCAGTCCGGAACCACGCTGCTGCTACGGTCGCAGGTTCGAATTTTGCCTCGGGCATGGATGTGTGTGACGCCCTTAGGTTAGTTAGGTTTAATTAGTTCTAAGTCTAGGGGACTGATGACAGCGATATCAAGTCCCATAGAGCTTAGAGCCATTTGAACCATTTTAACCAATTTGTTCTGGTAATGCTGGTACGATTAACAATCCCCTTTGCTGGCATAAATTCATTTTAGCTTTTTTACGTAATGTAACAGTTTCAAGCAGAGACAGAGCTTATCTTGCGGGGTTCGAGTAATAAGGCAATAATGTAGGTTCATACGATGACGAACTGCAGATCGGCGGTCAACAGCTGCAGTGTTAAGGCGGGCCGCTACACAAGTTCGTTCCTGACCTCAGCCTCAGGCACCAACGACACAAGTAGCCGTGCCACTGGACTAACAAGAGCATTTCTGCAACATTGTAAATCTTCTTGTAAAGTCGTACAATGGTGTTTTCAACTGCAGCGAGATCCTTGTCTAGACTGATCAAAAACCGATAGGCCAACCTCGCCTCAGAGTGCAAACAACAAGTATCTACAATCATTTTTGGCTGTAATTACACTTCTTGTTGCCCACACAAAGATTTTGTTCCAATACGAGGGTCGACTACCCTAGTTCGATATTTATGGTCGTGAACACCGGAAAAATAATACACACGTAGTGAAAGAAAAACCAGCGCGATCACCGGATCTTAACTCGTATAAATATTTTCTCTTTGGATGATATGAAGCCGTCGGCGTATAAGATTCCTGTATAAATTGAGGAGGAAATGGTTTGATAGAGTCCTACCTGCCCGTCACATTCTACAAGCAACAATGGGGATGGAGAGTACGGCAAATTCTAAACACCAGGTCATATTCAACAAGCCACGAACTTCAGTTGTTACAGTAAGATAACTGTTTTGGTAAACAAATTATAAAATACTAATTTTAAAACAAATTATTAAATACTAATTTTCGACAGTTAGTTCTTGAACCCAAATTACTCAGTCATCTGTATAATTTTGACTTAAGATTTGGGACATGATTTACATAAGCGAATGTGGCTGATAATACGTTTACTCTGATCCTGTAGTCAATACCAAAGGAAAATTTTTACTACCACTGTTCGTTACTGATCAGTTTGCAGAGCTGGCTCCTATCCAGTCTACAATTGATTACTAACAAGTGGACGAACCGAGCATTATAAAGTGAGTTTCAAAAAGGTTCATTCGATTTCACAAGACGTCTTCAACATGAATCAAAATAGAAACTTGACGTGAATTACACATAGAATAATAAATTTCTTTTATTTTTTATTTTCAAAAAGCGCTACCTGATTGTACACGAATACATCTTTCACATAAATGCGCATCTACATTTTACAGTTACGTTTAGGATCAAAGTCTTCATTTACCTTTAATAACCATCTCCATCGGACGCCGATAAACACTCAATGTATAGTAAAATTCATCACATACTTTTACAAGTATACCTGGAGTTAGTTCTTTCACTGCTATTGTTATTCGGGGTCGCAGTTCGCTAAAAACTGTTAGAAGGGGAGGTACATACACAAAGAAGGAACCATATCGCTGTGCATAAAATGCAGGATCCCCTGTTACTACTACAGGACAGTCCACAGTAGGTTAGCGTCCGCTACACTGATTAAGAAAGCGATTTACACTTTTGCAGTTTGCAGTGAAATCCTAAACAATTTTACTACAAAGCAGTAATTCAGTAGCTGAACAAAGAGTGGTAGTAAGACTTGAGAAGTGTGGGAACAGCGCATGCAGATATATATCTACACTAGAGCGTCATTGGTATAACAAATGTAGGTGTTCAAGGAGCGTCACCTAGAGAGGTCTAACAGTACTAAGGCGCTGCACTAGCATACGACAGATCGATGATTAATTCCCTGCGCAACCATCCCGAGTAAGGTTTTCAACAGTTTACCTAAACTGCTTAAGGCAAAGGGCGGGAAGTCTGTTGCTCCAAAAGGAGCACAGTCGAATTCCGAACCGGAGCTTATTTTCGGTCTGTAATAAACTCGGCATCCATGGAACGATATAATCTTAGTTTCTAATCCTTCCTCCATTCCTTGAAGCAATCACTGATCCACCAAATCTGCATTGTATTAATAGTACATCACTGCTGGAAGAAAAGCACACCAACTTATTTATACAAACCAGCATTGACAAACAATCAAAGGTTGATCTGACTGCCGATTTCAGTATAAGCATTGTTATACGAGAAGAACAACATTTTTTCAAGAGTCTTTAGACTTTTTGATAGGACTTACCGTGATTTTCTTTCCTGTGCAAATATTTTTTAGTTATTTTACTTTTTTCGCAATAGCACTTACATCCAGTGTCCTCGACTATTTGCAAGACATATTCCAGTCTATTTCTTCCACTAATATTTTTACTATCGATTGCTCTCTGAAGTACTATGCTGGTGCTTCACACATAAACTTATGTCCTATCATCCTGGATTACTCCTAGTCACTGTTTCCAGCACAGCACGTTGCTCACCGATTCTGCTGATAATCTACTCGTTTGTCATATATCAACTGCATGTAATATTCTGCATATTTCTGTAACAACTAACATCAAATTCATCACTTCTTATCCATTTTTTCCACCGTATTTCTTCCATACAGTGTTATATAGATATATATTCTCAGAAATTTCTTCGTCATATTATGGTCTACATCTGATACTAGTACATTTCTTTCATCAAGGAGGCCTCATTCTGTCTGCGCTTGTCTGCTTTTATATCTTCCTTGCTTCTTCCGCCATGTGTCAAAGATGACACGATTTCTGCATTTCGCCTGCGATGTCCCCAACGTTGTTGTTATGTTCATCGTTAATCTCTTTTCTGCTATTCCTCGCTGCTTTCATCATTCATCGGTTTGCTCTTAGCCCACATTCTGTGTTCATTAGAATGTTCATTCAACTCAACAGGTTCTGTAATTTTTCGCCTAATTCACTGAGGTTTTCAATGTTGTAAGAGTACGACTGAGTCGTTGACATACTCCTGTAGATATCAGTGTCAGCAGAGGTTGAATTGTTCGAGAGTCAGATCGGTCCCCAAGGATTCAGATGCACTTAATAAAAAAAAAAATGTTGCGCAGCCGATAACTAACAGAACAGCTGTAGCCCTAGCAAATACGGCACATGGTTCTTGTACGTCAGAAAAGATAACAAACGCAGTGTTCATCTGTGAAGTGAAGTAGTGGTCCATACTGATCTCCGTTTATTACGAAGCTATATACAGATATTCGTGAATAATAAGTTCTTACAGAATCAGTTCCATCGGAAGCAGTGCAGAAAATAAGAAAATCATGAATTGTTGACATAGGTGAACACAAATATAACACTTGAATACCTCGGCAAAGACTGAATAATTCAGGCGGAACTAAACGCGTTTCTGAGCAGGAACTACGACCTCCCTCTTTTCCCTACAGAGGAAGCCATAAACCAGTATGTCTCAGAATTGAAGTTCTGGCACAAATAAACAAACATTTTTTTCAGTCATATTTTGCGTACCACTCAACGTCATCGTGTAGATCACAGAATTCTACGTTGAAGGTAAAATCTGATGGTATTAACTGTATACCTCTAGTAACAGCGTATATGTTAAAATATGTATAGGATGTCACTGCAGTAGTAACACTAAACTCTGGTAAAGAAAAAACACAGCTTGTTCCCCTGATAATACTTGTGACTTAGATAAATGATTCTGTGAAAATATTAGAAAAACAATTCTAGAACTGTTATATTTGCTGATGGAGCGATATATAAACAAGAAACCCAAATCTCTTCGTATTAGACACAGCAAATGAAACAGCTGTGACAGATAACAAACGGCTGACGGAAATCTCCTACTATCTTGATCTCACATAAATTCAGACTTTGAACAAATACAGATGACTACCGATACAATAACTACACGTTCTGGCATCTCAAAAACGATGAACAATATGCAGCCTAGGGTCTAGATAGAAAACAAGCTGAAGAAAACCAGTATGTTGATTAGATAACGAAGACCCTCAGTATGCAATGTTTTCCACACGTTAGTATCCGTCAACTGTGTCGACGCAGAAACAGTTGTGCTGACTTATTTACACGCATTCTCTCCCTGTTGTCCTCTGGGATTTATTCTAAGGTAAAGGAACAAAATTTAATATTTATTTTACAAAATTCAGGAAGACAACTTGTGTAGTACGTATAACCAGTGATCTAACACAGATTCTTTCTTTTTATTTAATGTAATCTGTGATTAATTGTGAAAATCAATTTCAAAATTATATGTGTCTCGCACTTCATAAACACTAACCAGTTTCTTCCTTCTTTTACTTCCCTTTTACATGGATAAGAATATGGTTCTTTATTACCACTGCAAGATCTTTAGCAAGTTAGCTGAATACTTAAGAGAAGAAATCGGGAACCTCCACTAACTGATTTTAAAATTTAAAACACATTAGGTATTTCCGCAACTTATTTACTTACCTAGATTTGAGAACTGAAAATTCATGTAAGAAGCATTGTAATTAGGTCCAATCAATCTTAATGTAGGTGATTTTAATGTTTTTATACCTTATAGTGTACTCATGCAATTGTTTAGGAATTGTGGCTAGTAAAAAGCAGCTATATCATATAATATCTGGAAGAGTGGCCTTTTTCAGATTAGTCTATCAGCTAAATTTGTTATTTTTTAAGCTGTACAAGTCAACAGTATTTTAATTATAGTTAATTGATAATACAACCTATTGTTCTTTAAAACTGCTCCTTTTTGGAAATGTGCATGTCGATTCGTTCCTTATAATTTATAATTCTTCTAGTGGTGTCATGCTAGAGTACAATGTTGTATATATGAAACAGTCACTAAACAAATTAGTTAACGAATAAACTGATGAATTAATGAAAAGTTACTCAATTTTGAAGTTGATAATTTGTATGAAAAGAGATACATCATGTTCGTTACTTGAGTCTTTTAGTGTATCAAAATTGCTATTGTAATCAGGGAAGAGTAACTGTCAGTCTTTACTTGGGTACATACTGAAGATGCTATGATTTAATTACAAGTTATTGCTGTCAAATTATGTTTATATTCGATGTAATTAAATGAAAACTTTAATTTTTAAGGAACATATCGAAATAAATATCAGGAGAATATTCACGGTTTTCTATTTAATTTGAATGAGAACCGCTCTTCTTAGGGACGGTGAGAAATCCACTTAATCATGTTACTCTACTGTCAGTTCTGTGAGCTTAGCCCACAGAAATGAAATGCCCTGACGTTTTTTCGTCGTTGGAAATGTCAAGTTCTGATGAGCAAAGAGCACATACGCGGCCTTTAATGTGTCCTCGTATGATCTTAGATTCGTAACGTTTAATGAACAGTGCTCTTTAATGTATAGAGTCAAACTTACTCATACTTTTCAGACGTAATAACTGACGTTCCCCAGGCTCTCCCACACAGATCGACACTATCTGCCTAGCGGGCACTTACCCAGTACTGAGGAAACTGCTGCCAGAATATAGGTTACGCTCCACTGAGCACATCAACTCCTCATAAATAGCACGAAACAGCGCTCAAGATGTGAAGCTAATGAGAATCCAGCGGGAACTTAGCCTTGTACAGTGGAAGCCGTGTACACGATGAACGGGTCCGAAATATTCTCTACTACAAAAAACAATAGACAGTGCTGATTCTACAGCTGTTTGTTGAGACACATGGCTCAGTTAAACGGGTAAAACACTCTTTTTACTGGTGACACTAACATTTTTAACATAGATAAAACACCAGAACTCCTAGCACAGAAAAGAATGAAACTCTCATTTATACGCATAACTGGTCATCATGCAACTTGTCCTGAACAGTAAGAAAAAAATCTGCATGAATTTCTGATTAAAGGGGTAAAATAATTGTGTAAAAATAAATGTGGGTGAAAATTTCTTAGATTGTATAACAAAAATGAATCTTTTTAGAATTAACATTGACTGTCACTTGCAGTGCAATGAACATACAAGTGCACTAACAAAAAAAGTCATCAGCATGCTTGCCTGTAATCAGTGTGCAACAGACAATGCCTTACAGGTACATGCTATTCCTACATGCACTCCATCTTTAGCGATGGAGTGTCTTTTTATAGCCTTATGTACAAAAGATTGCAACAGTCTTCAAACAACAGAATACGGCCATTAGAATCCATACACATTATGAGATTGGATACATGTATGTGTGTATGTTCCATATGTATATTCCACATCATCTCCTAAGCCACTGAATCTGTTTCAACCAAACTAGGTACAAATATCGGTCACTGTCTGCAAAGAATCACTCTGGTGGTAAGAACAACCTCCATCTCAAAGAGACTTAGGTGGGGTGAAAAGGAAGCGAAGCTCACGACGCACAAATAGACACATATTCGTCCAGTATTTGAAAATGGGAGCGCTTAGTGACTTGCAGCTAACTTAACACATAATTTCAAGCCTTTATGACTCTTTTTCTCGCTGACTTCTCGAAAAAAATTATGAAAACAGAGAAATTTATCACTTATTACATTTTCACTGTCCATGAGATAAAACTTCCGCATCAGGTGTGAACTTTTGATTCAGTACTTCTTTACTAATAAACCTATATCTATTCGCAACTCATTATACAGAGAGTATTCACGTATACCACAGAATGTACCTGTAAAATATACCATTATGTAACGTATATCTCAGTGATATGAAATCATAAACTCAAAAATGATTGATAAACTGCAGCTTCATGCATAACGTTTTACGTTATTACTTCTTTACTAGTAACTCTCACTTTTTTTTGAGTCGTCAGTCTTCCGACCATTTTAATGACCCCGTCCACGTATTATTCTCCTGTGCCAAACTCTTCATCTCAGAGTAGAACTTCCACTCTACATCCTCAATTAATTGCTGAATGTATTCCAATCTTTGTCTTGCTCTACAGCTTTTACCCTCTACAGGTCCCACTAGAACCATGGAAATTATTCCCTGTTGTCTTAATAGATGTCTTATATCCTCTCCCTTCTTCTTGTCAGTGTTTTCTACATATTCCTTTCCTCTATGATTCTACACAGAATCTCATTCCTTGCCTTATCAGCCCCCCTGAACTTTCAACATTCGTGAGTGCACCAACCTCAAATGCTTCGATTCTCTCCCGCCCCTATTTTCTCACAGTACATGTTTCACTACCATATAATGCTGTGCTCCAAGAGTACATTCTCGGAAATTTCTTCCTCAAATTAACACTATGTTTCATACTAGTAGACTTCTCTTGGCCAGGAATGCCCTTTTTGCCAGTATATACCACTGGATATATGTGCAAAATTATATCATTTTACGACACATAGTAGAGGATATATGATGTAATAAACACTGAGCCGTGCAAACGAAATTGGAGGGCGAAATTCACAAGAGGTACAGGTGAAATATGTGTGCAAGTATGTGTGGAATATGCTAAATATGTGTGTAATATATGTGACATGTGCGGACGCAGATCTATTTCAACCAAGCTTTGCACACATATTTCAACCTACCTGGAAAGAGATACTGTGTGGGTAAGAACCAGCAACCTCCTTTTGGGATGGGGGAGATAACATAGAGAGAGAAGGGGAGAGGAAGAGATGGACTGATACCTAGATGGAAGGAGGGGATTGGCAGAGAGAGGGAAAAAGAGAGGAGGAATAACGAGATGGGGAACAGGAGATGGACTAATACGTATAATTGCAACAAATACATAGCTGCTCATTGCTGGGTACTCAGCTAGTAATAACTAAAATAGCAAAGAGGCTCCGTGTAACGACCTGTTTCAGCAGCTGTTGATTCTAACAGCACAGTGTGATTACATTTACCAGCCTGTTATGCACATCAAGAAGAATGTCAGCAGTTACCTAACAAACAGCAGAATTCATGATCATGGAACAAAAGTCGGACTAAACTTCGTAATGTTCCTTCTTTAATAAAATTATGAGAACGATTACGATTACGCTGAATGAATGCGCAGAGAATACCAAACCTTTAAGAGATGACATTAATGCTTTAAGATATCGATGTAGTGAAACCTAGAAACAGCATACAGATGATATCCAATCAGTTAATGAAAGAATAGGAAAGCACTTGAGCTTTCAGGGACTTATTACAACTGTTAGAAATTCAGCAATCGGACTACCCATTTGTCAATAAAAAGTTTAATAACAGCAATCAAGGTAACAACTCATTCGGTTACAACGACCAATCTCGCCATTCCATAACAAGAGAAATAAAAGATTACGCTGAATGAATGCGCAGAGAATACCAAACCTTTAAGAGATGACATTAATGCTTTAAGACATCGATGTAGTGAAACCTAGAAACAGCATACAGATGATATCCAATCAGTTAATGAAAGAATAGATCAGCAAGACACTCGATAAGGTTCACGTCTTAAAGTTCACACAGAGACCTCTGGAAGGCGATACAAAGTCTTTCTCCGTAAACACACAGAGGAAAGCAATCAGTACAAAGACAGGAAGTACAGCAGCAGTTGCTCACTAGTCTTACAACCCATGCTTAAGCTAGTATAACCTTCGTTACAGACGAGGTTAACATAATAAAGCAATCACAGAACCAAATACAGGCAGACGTAACTGACTTCAAAACCACTGTTGAACACGAATCCAAAGAGATGAAGAAAAGTGTACGGATGACATTGAGTCGTTAACCTCCCGTCTTGAACAATTAGAGCTGGTTCAGGATACTGACACAATTAAAGCAGATTTGAAAAAGATGAACGGAACTACACGCAGACTACAGAAGGAAGTCGACGCTTTAGATTCAAACAATTTCACACACCTTCTTACGCTCACAGAAAGATGTGATGAGCTATCGGCAAGATTCGAAACGCTTGAAAGTCAAACGGAAAATAAACCAGACGACACAGCTCCCATTCCGTTCACCGAATCTCAAGAATATCAGCACATGCAGCAAACATTGAATCAGTTTGTTGCACGTAACAGTTCGCTACATAGGAAAGTTAACAGTTTACATCAGGAAGCAGACAATATCAGAAAATTTTCTTCACGTTATCAGTTTCAAACTAACGTGCCATAGCAACAGTCACCTACTTTACAGCCCCACAATAATACGAGCAGACTACAAACAGTGTGTGACTTTGATACAAGTCAGTCACCTCATAATCAGTTTTCGCATGACGACGAACCTTCTCAAAATCTACAACACTGTAAAGCCAATCTGCGCTCATAGATTTATGCATCTGAAACTTCCACGCTCATTACAGGTTTCCCCTCTCACCGGACAGCAAAAGGAAAGCACTTGAGCTTTCAGGGACTTATTACAACTGTTAGAAATTCAGCAATCGGACTACCCATTTGTCAATAAAAAGTTTAATAACAGCAATCGAGGTAACAACTCATTCGGTTACAACGACCAATCTCGCCATTCCACAACAAGAGAAATAAAAGATTTGGTTCCGATAACGATTTTCATGAACATTTTAATAAGACACAACAGTCTGACTCTCAGTATATTCAGCAGCAGCTACTATATCAGAATTTCGAAACCGACAATCACAGTTTGCAGCCGCAATTCTTGCCGCAGGAGCAGCAGCCCGGAAATATCCATCAACAATACGGTCTACAAGCCCAACCGTAGGTCAATGTGCCACCGCCTAGCTTTGCCGGTCCAGCCCAGTACAGTAATTTTAGGCAACCGCAAAGGAATAACTAGCAAAGAAATTTTCAAAACAAGCATGAAGGGAATAATCAACAATTTAAGCGTAATTTTGGCAACAGCAACTTTCATCACAATCAGCCCCAGCAGTCTCCGTCCATTCTTAATGAACCTAATGTTCGTTTCCATCCACCATGGCATTCTGCAGACCAAAACAACCATACAGTACATATAATTGAACCACCACAGCAATGTTCTGCCACCAATCAGTCCCCTAGTAATGCATGACTAGAAACTACCGACGCTGTTCAATAGGAAAACGTGCAATGCAATTTTTCTACTCATAATACCGTTCAGAAAAACGTTAACCCTTCGATGACATTAAGGACACATTGTTACAAGAGACACACCAAACTTAAAAAAATATTTCTCATCCCGTAGTTGGAATTAAAATTGGTTTGTATTTATTTTCCGCAGTGATCGATTCTGGTTAACCAGTAACGGTGATAAATGAAAGAGCCTTTAATAAATGCAACCATGATAATTCTTGCGCAGCGTTTCCGCTAAGCAAAATTAATGTAAGAGGAACTGTTCCCGGCAAAGGAGTCGATGCCAAGAAACCAACACATTTATCATTTTCAATTGCAGGAATGTGCTCTATTCGAACGTCTGGATTGTTCCCCTCCTCATCAGTGATGTAATAATAGGCATGGATTTTCTACTTACGTATGACGCGATTATTGATTTTAAGAATTCATATCTGATGCTTAAGAATGTCAAACAACAACTCGCTCTGGAGTTTAAAAACACGCTTTCGTCAAAAGCACAATACGATTTCCTTTAATCTTTGAACTGTTCAATTAACACTGCGCAAAAACAAACAACGTATACGCCTCACAGCTCACTGACACACTAAGCAGCCCATTCTGAGAAGCAACATTTTTCTAGAAATACTTCTGTTCGATCTACGATTGATACGGATTCATGTGAAACCATGCAACAAATCACCATCGGGTCGCACAGCGGCACGCTACAGCTTACTCCAAAGCAATGTAGCGCTACGCCGTACAAAACAAAACTCTGCTCCGCATATATAAAGCCGACTGTCGTCAAATCTACTTCCTTTTACTCGCGAAGCCAATTTGATGTAACAGCGGTGGACAGATTCTGTGAAATTAGTAACCAAATAATCAACAGCAAATCAGTCCATAATAGAATAACCAGAACTGAATTCCACCAGCGCCAAACTACCCTGCAGGATTATTTGAAAACATCGATTTCCAAAACTAAGTACATCCACATCCATCTCAAAAATATTATGCCAAGCCAGACACAGAGCTGGATCAATTATATTGCACTATGTAAATACAACATAGCAGATTCTGCCATCACACAAATCACCTTTTATACGATTTTCCGTTCCCGGACTGCGACGTTACACACGATTTTGACACTCATACACTGAATTTGTCCATTTTTTTTCCTTCTTTTGTAGCTATGCAACACCTGAATGATGTACTGAAGTTCACTTTGCATCGTATAGCAATGATGAAAAGTTACTGAAATGCCAATAAGGTAAGTTTAAGCGCCAAGAATACGGATGCGATTGTGAACGAAATTATACGCACTCTTAGTTCAACAGCAAGAATTTCAGAAGAGACTTTTACGGCAATTATTCCGAACTTTGTGTGTAACCAGCTACTTCAGTTATGCTACTGATATGCACCAGTCTTGACGACATAGATTATTTCTTCAGTCCGACGTCTTGTATTCTGAAGACATTACACTAGTGCTATTAATATATTTTTTCACCGTTCAGCTGTGTATAATTTAATTATATTTTTTTTGCAGCTCTTCAGGAACTATGCTAATTGCCAAATTTTTTAAAGATGTGCGTATTTATGTTGCCAGTTTGTATATATGCTTATTCTAATTTACACGAGAGTGTACATAACAATATGGCGCAACACAAATCATTTTACCTTATCCATTTCCCATGCTTATACAAATTCTGTTGGTACCTTGTTTTCACGATTCCTTGCTTATTCAACATTTCATTGGGTGGCGACGTGCCCGGTAGGCAGAATCTTGCCGGTCGGTTCTCATACCATAAGCTAAGGCCTTGCACATTTTTCTATTTTCATACGCATGTGCGTGGAAACGACAATGAAAGAGACATCATTTATTCTGATATGTGTCCAGCGGATCACATCCATAGGGTGGTTTGACTGCTTCAAACTGTAGCTCAAACATTTATTTCATAATAAGTATTTGTGTACTTTGGTATATAGACTCTACATATCTTATGTTCATTTATTTCTGATGCTATTGTCTAATAAATTATCGTTACACTTTTTTGTTAGATTAGTCACTCTTTGTATTATATAATGTTTCCATGTTTCATTTATACCCAGTCTTGTGCTATAGTTTAATATATATCTCTTGTACTTGATGATGTCGCTAGTTTACTTGCTTTCGCCTATGTAGATTAAGAAATCAACACACCGTGTACTTGGCGCCTCTGATGTCTGTAATATGTACTCATGCATTTCCTGTATTTTGCAGAACCAATGTACCAAAGTATCATTGTATTCAAACGAGACATTATGCTCATAAATAGAAGCACATGAAAGTGCAGGAACTGTAATAGAAAGTACGAGACAAGCAACTTATATGGAAGCCTAAACACCGTTGCCACTTCTCACACAATTTCCTGGCACTCCTTTTATAAACATTTTCCTCTTTGTGTACTAGGTAAATTAGGCAGATTGCCTATAAAGATTTAGTATTAAGGGTATTTTTTCTACGTAAGAGTATTGTTAAATGAGTGTTCATGCCCTGAGCTGCACTTCAGTAATGAGGATTATACTGATATATTGATGATTTTTCCTTAATGATACTGTATGAAGTTATTATAGATTTTGTCTTTATTATGTCCTTTCTAGGAAAATCTGTCTTGCCTTGTGCCACATAACTGGAGGTGTTTGTAGGAGACTGTCACAGAAGCTTTACACCTAAAAACTTTGTTTTCCACCATTCCTTAGGAGACTGCATACGATACTACCTTCTTATGTTAGCATATATGACTGCTTTTTTTCAGGTTATTGATCGCATTTACAAGTTCCACTATTGCTGCAGTTACCCTCAACCTTGCATTTTTTACCTCTTTATTTACTGTAATGAGTTACATTTATCTAGTCACTAAGCAGTATTGGTCATAATACTCCTGTCTTTTTTCTTTGCTGTGGCCGTAGCAGTTATTGACTCAAGACGAATGACGATTGACTGTTAATCATTTTCTTTACAGATAAAGTGCACTGCCCTTGTCAATCATTCCCATATCCTTCCATGTAGATATGTGCATTGTTAGAGATATAGGTCATTTAATAGATAGTTTTTATGAAGCCCCGAGGGTGTTGTACTACCTATAAATATTGTGTCTTTACTCACATGGTACCATACTTTGAATCTATGATTCTATTTGTCTAATAGGTATTCATAAAGGCCACACAGAGCCGTACTTTTATATAATACTGCTATTTTTTTCTTGAAGAAGCCTTCTCGACGTATGTATTCTTATTATGATTTGTGCCTAGGCCTCTGAGTGCTATATAAAGTTATAGGTAAATGATATTTTATGATACTTTATCAGCTTCAATGTTTATGCTATGTAAAACTCGGCCACCTTGAGCCACAAATATCTTTTCTATCACATATTTTCTATTACGTTCAGCGTTTATTTCATGTAAAGCCAGGCACTGTGAGCCTCAGAGACGATTTTTCTCACCTTTTACGTATTAACGTGAGCTATTACTTCATGTAAAACTAGGCCACTTGGAGCCCCAATCAATTTTATAGCTGCTAAGATGAGCATTTATATGTAAACAAAGGCGACTTGAAGCCTCTGATTGCATTTTCTAGTCAGTTGTTTTAGATATTAAGATTTGCGTGTATTTTATTTACTAGACCACTTGGAGCCCTACACATTTTATAGCTATTAAGATCAGCATTTATGTATGTAGAAAGGCCACTTGGCACCTCTGATTGACTTTTTTCTATTCAATTGTTTTAGTTACTAAGATATGCATGTATTCTAAGTGCAAAGCCACCTGGAGCATTTGTAGACTTAGAGAAAGCTTTTGACAATGTTGACTGGAATACTCTCTTTCAAATTCTAAAGATGGCAGGGGTAAAATACAGGGAGCGAAAGGCTATTTACAATTTGTACAGAAACCAGATGGCAGTTATAAGAGTCGAGGGACATGAAAAGGAAGCAGTGGTTGGGAAGCGAGTAAGACAGGGTTGTAGCCTCTCCCCGATGTTATTCAATCTGTATATTGAGCAAGCAGTAAAGGAAACAAAAGAAAAATTCGGAGTAGGTATTAAAATCCATGGAGAAGAAATAAAAACTTTGAGGTTCGCCGATGACATTGTAATTCTGTCAGAGACAGCAAAGGACTTGGGAGAGCTTTTGAATGGAATGGACAATGTCTTGAAAGGGGGATATAAGATGAACATCAACAAAATCAAAACGATGATAATTGAATGTAGTCGAATTAAACAGGGTGATCTGAGGAATTAGATTAGAAAATAAGACACTTAAAGTAGTAAATGAGTTTTGCTATTTGGGGAGCAAAATAACTGATGACGGTCGAAGTAGAGAGGATATAAAATGTAGACTGGCAATAGCAAGAAAAGTGTTTCTGAAGAAGAGAAATTTGTTAACATCAAGTATAGATTTAAATGTCAGGAAGTCGTTTCTGAAAGTATTTGTATGGACTGTAGCCAGGTATGAAAGTGAAACGTGGACGATAAGTAGTTTGGACAAGAAGAGAATAGAAGCTTTCGAAATGTGGTGCTACAGAAGAATGCTGAAGATTAGATGGGTGGATCAAAATAACTAATGAGGAGGTATTGAATAGAACTGGTGAGCAGAGAAATTTGTGGCACAACTAAACTATAAGAAGGGATCGGTTGGTAGGACATGTTCTGAAGCATCAAGGGATCACCAATTTAGTATTGGAGGGCACCGTGGAGGGTAAAAATCGTAGAGGGAGACCAAGAGATGAATACACTAGGCAGATTCAGAAGGATGTAGGTTGCAGTAGGTACTGGGAGATGAAGCAGCTCGCACAGGATAGAGTAGCATGGAGAGCTGCATCAAACCAGTCTCAGGACTGAAGACCACAACAACAACAACAACAACATTGAATGTACAAGGCCACTGAGAACCACAGTATACTGTTATGAACTAGTTATGTTCTTTGTAATGTTAGATTATTCTAAGTCTAATTGGCAGCCTGATGCCACACTTATTGATGTTATCTTATTCGGAGTTCACCTCGAATTTTGGACTATTCACTCTGATGTAAAGCATTGTTGCTTCATCCAGTCTGTAATTTCATTAGGATACTGTACTTACTCTGATCAGACAGATTACTCGATGTTGACATATGTAGAAATGGTCATGTTCAGCAACCATACCACTGCTACTATTTTGTACCTTCCATTATCCAGACTCCTACCTCTGTTCATGGTATTGGAGCAATTTACTACTGGTATTCGTACTTCAACGTAAGTGACTATATATGCTGTTTGGATCTCAGAAGAATCTCTACTACGAAGAGTAGTGATGATGATGGTCATCATGTCACTGATATTATGCTAGTCGTCAATTACAGTTGTTGGCGATCTGTTGCTGAGTACCTCTTGTGTCTCTGCACAAGACTGAGGTAAACAGTACGGAGCTCAGATGTCTTGGTCGACTGAATGCAATCCACAAGGGTCACTATTAGTTGTCGAACCTGTACAAAACAAAGAGATATGGACTTTATGGTGCAGTCACTTCCAAATGCTCGTAAGCTTCAGCCATGACTCTTCCTCTCCCTTGCCAAATACTATAAAAATATTTTGACGATTATGATTATATAGTGATTCTGCTTTACATGATTTACTTGCCAACAATCTTGTTTACGTGACAATTTACTCAAATTATAACCAGATTATGATTTATACTAATGCTCCTGAGCAGTTTCAATTCATTCGAGTTTAATGATCGAGGTTAATGATGTTATAGAGTCAGCTAAATTTACCACACATTTGTTGTACAAGGTACTTCCAAATATGTGTCAAGTTTGTTAGACCCCCCTGGAGGATTGTGAAAGGAATATACTGAGACACACTTGTTTGTGGCTCCAGAATAAGATAATATTAATAAATTAAAATGAAACTAGTATACTATAAACGACGAATGTCTCTGATAGGCTCGATAATGTGGATCGCTGACTGTGCGCGACCGCAGAGCCAAAGATACTGTACTGCTAGTGTTGGAGTAAGAGAGCGCTTGGTGCTCAGTTGTAGGTAGCGGATTGTGAGGGAAAGACGATGGAGTAGGCAGTTTCTGTGGTGTGCTGTGTGAAGCCACCAAGAATTAGATTAATGTAGGTATGTCAGTATTATTCAACATGGAAGCAGAAGCCTTCATGCAAATAAGGTAAAAATATTAAATAATTATGATTTCTGTTTTTGCCAGCGCATTAGTATAGGTGAGTTGGCTGATAATTTGTAATTGCTGTATAACCCCAGAACGTATGTTAAGGATTTTGTTAAAGAGGCTAGTTAAATATTTCATTTTTGTAGTACTTATAGATTTGTTAACAGAGCTGTGTTTAATTTGATTATTTGCATTTATGTTCGATTAATAAAGATAGATAATACTTACTGTTTAAATCTCAATGTTTGTGAATCAGTTGTGATTGATGTAGCTTCAACTGTCAGATGTTTTTGAAAAGACAAACTTAACTTGCAATATAACTCTGCTAAAAAAAATGAGTGTTAGTAATTCACCATAATCAGTACTGCCTCCCACTCCAGGTCATATATTTTTTAAAGAAGTTGAATTTTCTTAAATGTTCTCATCTATCAGCCAAATGAATTTCATGTGCACTTCAAGTATTATGGCCAGCATTGCACATGGCTGAGCCGGTAGTTACCATATTTGTATTTCTCTATGAGAGACCAGAATATATCGCGTTACTCCGTTGCTGCTTTAGAGGTAAGACAATTCGATTTATTTATTTTGTGCACAGAGACCAAAGTTATTAGGTTTGAGCAGGGTCAGATGATTCAGTGCCTAAGGGGCTGAATGTATTTTGAAGTGACTGTATTTCTTTATTGGTATTGGGAGTTGCATTGCCCAATCGATTCGTGTAAAGTTTTGCTAACAATAACACACCTCACGCACTTACAACACGCAACACGACAATTCGAGTTCTGTATCCATTCCACGATTCAGACTTCATTCAACTTAATCGTAATCTTTCTCATAATTTTATTAAAGAAAGAAGGTTACAACTTACATCTACCAAGAGTAAACAAACAAAAACTGCAAAACAGCATTTTATGAAAGGTAATAAACTCGTACTATAAAGTGTTCAACGAGAGTAAAGAAACAACTAAAATTCAAACATTTAAAAGTCAATTGAGGCACAACCTTTAAACAATTCACATTACAAAGTCAAGGATTGTTTTCATAACACAAAGTAAGGAATAGTAACAAACTAACATTAATTATTAATAAACAACTGTCATTGTACAGAAATCTTTGATACTTTAGTTATTCTTATTGTAATATGCTATACCCACGACCTTTCCTGGACAGTTCTAACCTTTTTCCATTTTCTTCAGCTCAAGATACCATTCACTGTGGTGAGGTGCTGACCTTAGCTTTTCTAGAAGACCCAGAGAGTAACACGAAGAATTCAATATAATAGTGACAGCATCAAGGTCTTGACCGATGGGTGTCTGTTCACTTCCTTGGTGATTCGCTTACGGACCAAGTAGTGTGATCGGCATTGCTGTGGAACCAGTACTGGGTAAACAGGCTCCAGTCGCAGCGTACAACACTCTGGCTCGTTCCTCGGACGCTTGGCAAGTAAGGAGACGAGTTAGGAGTGGCCTCGGTAAGAAGTCCTAGAAAATCATTGCACAGTTTAGCTGGTATGTTCGTAGCATCTGCTCATAAAGCTAAGAAGAAAAATCAGTCTGAAACTTGACGAAGAAACGGTATCACTAACCATGATGCAGCTGTAGCAACAATTACCAAAGTACACGGGGCAACTAAAACAAACAGAATGATTTATACTTCCCGAAAACTAGATAAAGATGCGGTTTGGCCGTATCTCAGTAAGAAACTATAAACTGGAGAGGAGCATGTATGAGAACAGCGACTTAGTTTTAGAAGAATACTTGGTCATGCACATGATTGATATGTACTTAGCACATCCTCCATGGTATGCTGCCACTGTAAAGAAACTTCAAAAGGAAGCCTGTTAGTGGTACCAAAGCTAGTGACCAGACACTCATGAAGAGACAGGAACTGTAGAAGAGGGTAGCAAAGGAAAACCAGAAACGCTGAACTCGGTTTTCAGAAGTACCTTAACGAATGAAAATTAACGGGTACTCTCCCAATTTAATTCTCTCAACAGATGGAAAGATAAGTGATAGAGATATGGTGTTGAGAACAGCTGAAACTTCAAAAATTCAACATAGCTCAAGGGCCCCATGTAATCCCTGTCGTACTTTACTCCGCAGATCACTCGAATAAAAAGACGTGTGCAGTCGTTGGAAGATAAAACAGGTCACACCCCTCCACAAGAACGGCAACAGAAACGATCCACAAAAAATGCATAAGGCATTGTATCTTGGACTATATTCTGGGCTCAAGCGTAATGAGGTATGTCAACAAAATTATCTCCAGCGGGACAACAAAACAAGCGTTGACATAAGAGTTTTCTTGGTATGGTAACGCGTCATACTGTATATAACCGTTGGTTTTCTCGAGCAGTAGTTTTATACAACACGACGCGGTACCGTACGCAGAAAACTTTTATGTCGACTGACTCTGGCTGCGGAAGCCCACGCAATTATAAAATCAAGGGTTCATGAAAACATGAATCGGGTGAGACCCAACACGTACTTCCCTCACATGACGTCCTGAAAGTCATGAATCAAGGCAGTTAGGTGGATACAGTATTTCTCGACTCAGTACCACATCTACGTTTATTTTCAAAAGTACGATCTCTAGGGGTATCAAGCGAAATTTGTGACTATACTCAGAATTTGTTTGATGGGAAGGACACAGCCTGTTATCTTGGAGGAGATTCAGTGGCAGATGTAGAAATAAGTTAGGGAAGTGTGCTGGGACCATGGCTGTTCCTATTGTTTATTAAACACCTTGCAGACAATATCGAGAGTAACCTCAGGCTTTCATTGATGACGCACTTTACCATAATGAAATGTTGTCTGAAAAAAGCTCCACAAATATTCAGGCAAATATTAATAATGTTTCAAAGTAGTACAAATATTGGCAATTCGCTTTAAATGTTCAAAAATGTAAAATTACGCTCTTCACAAAACGGAAGAGCTTAGGGAACTATGAGTACAGTAGCGAATCACACTTAGATTCGCTCAAACCATACAAATGCTTGGGTATGACACTTGGTACAGATATGAAATGGATTGATTACATAGGCTCCGCCATAGTTAAAGTAAGTGATAGACTTTGTTTTATTGGTAGAATTCTAGGGAAATGCAGTAAGTCTACAAAGGAGACTATTTACAAACTACTCAAATGACCCAAACTAGACTATAGCTCGTTTGTGTGGTATCTGTGCCAAACAGGACAAGCAGGAGACTGAACGTGTACAGAGAAAGGCAGCACGAATACTTACAGGTTTCTTTGACCCATGGGAGTCTGTCACAAAAATGACGCAGAAGCCGAACTACCAGACAGCTCAAGAGAGATGCAAACTACCCCTGGAAAGCGTACATACAACTATTCCAGGAACGGCGTTAAATGATGGCTCTAGGAACATACGAGGCCTTTTCGGATAGTAAGCCCTGATAGGACACAAAATGGAAACCACTGTGAAAATTAAAAATGTTGTATTTGAAACAGTTAGCTACACCTTCCAGCCACTTCTCTACATAGTCGCCGCTCCGATTTAGACATTTCTCGTAGCGTTGTACCAACTTTCCAATATCCTCGTCATAGAAGGCAGCCACCTGTGCTTCCTACCATTTCTCTACTCTGGACAGCAGCTCGTTGTCTGTACCACAACATTGTCTTTATAGCCAGCGGTTCATGTGAACGGAGATGAAACTCAGGGGTAGTCAATTACGGGCTCTATTGTGGGTGAACAAACACTTAACATCGAAAACGCTGTAGGAGCATCTTCATTGCACCTGCAGAGTGCGGCCGAGAACTGTCATGCAGAAGGAAACGCATGACAGCTGTGTTACGCAGGCTGTATGACATCAGGTATTCATACTCAGCGACAAACACTATTGTTCTAAGCATCTTTACGTGCCCACTGTGTGATCAGAACTGAAAAGAACAACATGACGCGACTGATGGGCATACTAGAGGCAATGTGCAAAGCTTCACGGGATTTTCACTGTGATTTCCATTTCGCACCCTATCGGACCGTACTTTTCAAATAGCCCTCGTATTACAAGCCCAAAGTATCGCTGCAGGGATCGTGAGGCTGTGATAAATTATAGCATGCTAATAGGCATTAAAAAAAATTTTCTCCGCGAGCTCCATACGTTAATGGAAGGAAAGGAAGCCCTAATAACCGTTATAGTGGGGAGAATACTCTACTATCCACTTCACAGTAGTTTATGATAAGGGTGTAGATGTAGATATAGACGTACTACAACAGATGACTGATGGAAATTCGGATAATGTTGCTCGATACCTATTGTAGTTCATCCATGACTAGTATGCTCAAGTGACAAGTCATGGGATAGCGATATGCACAAATACAGATGGTGATAGTATTGCATACACAAGATATAAAAGGGTAGTGCATTGGCGGAAATGTCATTTGTACTCAGGTGATACATGTGAAGTGGTTTCCAAACCGAATGTGGCCGCAGGACGGAAACTAGCAGACTGAACACGGAATGGTGGGTTGACACAGAAGCAGGGGACATCCCATTTTCTAAGTCACTAGAAATTCAATTTTCCGAGACCCACAATGCCAAGAGTGTGCTGACAATACCAAATTTCAAGTAGTAACTCTCACCATGGAGAACGCAGTGGCTGACGGCCTTCACTTAACGACCGAGAGCAGTGGCGTTTGCGTAAAGTTGTCAGTGTTAACAGACAAGCAACACTGTCTGAAATAACCGCAGAAATCAGAGTGGCACGTACGACGAACGTTTCCGTTAGGACAGTGCGGCGAGTGCCTTTGCTAAAAGCACATCACCTGCAGTGCTTTTCTTGAGCTCATGACCATATCGGTTGGACTGTAGACGGCTGGAAAGCCGTGGCTTGGTCAGACGAGACCCAGTTTCAGATTGTGAGAGATGATGGTAGGGATTGAGTGTGGCTTGGTCAGATGTGTCTATGTATCTGTTGATAAGAGCTGATGGTAGGATTCGAGTGTAGCGCAGACCCCACAAAGCCACGGACCCAAGCTGTTAACAAGGCACTGTGCAAGCTGGTTGTAGCTCCATAACGATGTGTTTACATGGAATGGACTGGGCCCTCCGGTCCAGCTGAACCAACTGGCTATGTCTGGCTACTTGGAGACCATTTAAAGCCATTCAAGGACTTCATGTTCCCAAACTACGATCTAATTTTCAAGGATGACAGTGCGCTATATCACCGGGTCACAGTTGTTCACAATTGGTTTGAAGAACATTTTCACAATTCGAGGGAATCACTCGGCCATCCATATAGCCCGACATCAATCCCATCGCAAATTTATGGGACGTAATCGGGAGATCAATTTGTGCACCAACTTCTGAACCAGCAATACAACAGCAAATGAGTTGCTGTAGAGGCAGGACGGCTCAGTATCTCTGCAAGGGACTTCCAACGACTTCTCGAGTCTGTGCCATGTTGAGCTGCTGCACTATGTCGGGCAAAAGGAGGCCCAACGCAATAGCAAGAATGACTTCAGCGTAGATCGATCTTGAAAGACTCTATTTTTATGAAGCACCGCTGCGTCTACCAGGGAACTTGAACTCGAAGAGAAATCGACTTTCGAGTTCCTAAAATCCTATATTAAATGAAAAGGGTATCTGACATGCTTGTTTCGATCGCTAATGTATTCTGCACCAGCCATCAGTCGATAACAATTCAACACTAACAGCACGATCCTCAGTCACCATTAGTAAACACGGATCACTTCGTTTTAAATTAATTATATTTCAGATAACAGTTATTACTACACATGTTAAATTTTCGAGCTTATCACAGCTAGAGACAAGACTGACGTAAAATCTGATAATCACACAATATAGGAAAACAGAGTGGAAAAATTATGGAATGAGGCATCTAATTACAGAAACATATGCAGGTATGCACAGTTACACAAACTCACTTGCGAGTAAATCACGAGCACTACAATATATGTTGTTAGAAGATGTGAAACCTTTCCAGTCTACAGCAAAGAAGTATGGCATAGCATGCATTAAATTAAGAGGTGTATGACAGAGATTACAGTAATTAAGTCAACGACACCTATCACAGCTGAACTTAGCTTCATTATAACTACCTTGGATTACTGTAAACTGTTACTGCTAGTCTCTATGAAATGTAAGACACTGACTGCAGTACGAACTGAAAGAATCAGGTGATGGACACGCACACGGAATTTTCTTCGTTGGTGGTTGTTCGTGGGCGATGAAGTGGACATTCCGCTCCTTTATTCAGTCACCGAAATAAGGATATTAACGAGCTGCTCTCTCTTTCTGCCACCAAAAATACCTGTAACTGCAGTCAACTGAATAGCTCCACTATAAAAGGTTCACCCCGTGAGGCAAGGGTAAATTTTTAAATTCGAATAGCAAATTTCTCTTACAGTTTCCGAGACCCAGCAACCCTTCACAGTATCGCTGAACGGCAGGGATATGCCATACTTTTGACAACAATAAATAAAATCAGACAAGCACTTTTTCAGTTCACTAATCTGTATCAGACAATGATCACAGCGCACACTGAAGAAGAAACGACAACATCAAGTACCTGTGAACACTTAAAGGGGGTAAAATTAACTCTTACGAAGGATACGGCAATATAAGTTAAAGATGAACGTGTTTCATTCATCTCCGTTAGTTAACGTCTCCATTCTTTTAATAGGCACAGTGAAACATATGGTTTAACTTAGCCTCAGTAACACCCTCCGCAACAGGGAATTGAATGTCCTCCGTTCTTACCTCGAACAGAATTCTCTCCTCCCGCATGTAAATAAACTATAGCAAGTATAGCGAATTCTCTTTGGCAAATTATCCTTTGCTGCGAGCATTGCACCTCTCCCCTGTTCGCTGCTCCTGGTAGAATTGCCAACCTCTTCCTTCGTGGTGATTACATTCCACCCACGTCGCCGTAGTCCACATTAGCCATTCACGTTTGTGGCCTCCAATCCCTGATTAACACAGACTGCCTGCGCTCCACCCATAACCCCACACCCCTGTACACTTTTTCGTCTTCTTCCTCTTGCAATTGGTTGCCTCACCGACGTCCACAAAACCGACCTTCCCTATGCTCACCTGGCTCAAGTGCAGCCCGCTTCCTGCCGTGCTAAAGTGGTCAGAAAAAAGTGCGGAAACAGTAAAAACACATAACCATGCCGAATACGTTGTAGGAAAACCGTTAGCATTCAGCGCTGCTTACAGTTGTCTCGGAATGTATAAATAGAGGTCCAGTATGGTTTACGAGGGAAAATAGTTGTAAATTCAGGTAATAATATTCGAGGTGTATAGCCATTATACACCTTTTTCTCCAAAGCAGACCACAAAGCTCAATAATATTGAGATTTGTTTTACAGGGGTGGTATGGGGAGGTGCGACATTTCACCCTGGTGCTCACAAAAACCAGTCCTGGACGGTACAAGCGACGTTGAACAGGAGCTTCAAATCTTGGAATATAGCATCATCCCTGGGGAACAAATATT
Organism: Schistocerca cancellata; assembly: GCF_023864275.1. Lineage (NCBI taxonomy): Eukaryota > Metazoa > Arthropoda > Insecta > Orthoptera > Acrididae > Schistocerca > Schistocerca cancellata. Next base: position 239,979,996 of record NC_064627.1, on the reverse strand, counting down.
GTGCCATGGGCTCAAAGTGATGGGCCAAAATGGTCATATAATCCTAAACAGCACTGTGGCCTCGCACGACATGGCTGTCCAAATCATCATTGGTAGCAAACAGTCTGCATCATTGGCGTGGAACGCCGCGCACCACACGTAAATTCACCCACAGATTGCAAACAGGACTCATCCAACAAAATGACCTTCTTCCATTGCTCCACAGTTCAGGCTTTATGGCTTCGACACCACACGTTCCTGTTACGTGCGTATGCATCACTGGTCTATGGTTTTGGAACTCCAGCTAGCCTTGCAATTCCTCGCCCATGGAGCTCCCTTCGCGTTGTTTTGGTGCTGATAGGATTTGCGAGTGTGATATTCAGTTATGTAGTGAGTTTTGTAGTTTTCTTCTTCTCATTTCTCGCCACAGTCCTCTTTAATGAACATCTGTCATGATACTTACGTCCACGTTGTGACTTAACGGATTATGTTTTTCCGCTTCGATATTGCGCCTCTTGAAACACCAAACACTTGGCTACTTCGGTACGGAAGCACACGCTATGCGAGCATCAACAATTTGTCCATGTTTGAAGTCACTTACCTACCTCATAATGCACTCACAGCTACACAGATCATTGTTCTGATTACGACTGATGCTTGCAATGTATTGAGGACATTGCGCAGCTACCGTGCCAAATGCGATAGCGCCACCTGCATGCTTGGCTGACATCTATCTTATGTTCGACCACTCATTTCTCACCCTGTTTCCATTCTTTTTTCCTGCCCCTGTAGGTTCTCCCTGGTGAGTTTCCTGTAAAACCGTCTTCCTCAATCATTACTTATCAGTTTATAAATTGAAGGAAACACTTAATTTCTTTTAAACGTCCCAAGCTACTATGTAATGATCGGGTAAATTTCTTGTTCAGTCTGAACATCTACATCTACATCTACATGGGTACTCCGCAAATCACATTCAAGTGCCTGGCAGAGAGTTCACAATAATTCTCTATTATTCCAGATCGCGCGCTAAAAACGAACACCTGCATCTTGCCGTGCGAGTTCTGATTTCCCTTATTTTATTATGATGATCGTTTCTCACTATATAGGTCGGCCTCAATAAAATATTTTCGCATTCGGAGGAGAAAATTTGTGATTGTAATTTCATGAGAAGATTATCTAGCAACGAAAAAGGCCCTTGTTGTAATGATGTCCACCCCAAATCCTGTATCATTTCAGTGACACACTCTTCCCTGTTTCGCGATAGTACAAAACGTGCTGCCTTCTCTGAATTTTCTCGATGTACTCTGTCAATCCTATCTTGTAAGGATCCCACACCGCGCAGCAGTATTCTAAAAGAGAACGGGCAAGCGTAGAGTAGGCAGCCTCTTTAATAGATCTGTTACATTTTTTAAGTGTTCTGCCAATAAAACACAGTCTTTGGTTAGCCTTCCCCACAACATTTTCTATGTGTTCCTTCCAATTTAAGTTGTTTGTAATTGTAATTTATAGGTATTTCGTTGAATTTACGGCCTTTAGATTTGACTCATTTATGGTGTAACCGAAGTTTAACGGATTTCTTCTAGCACTCATGTGGATGACCTCACACTTTTCGTTATTTATGATCAATTGCCATGTTTGCACGATACAGATCTTCTCCAAATTGTTTTGTTCTTATGATGACCTTAGTCCATAAACGACAACGTCATCTGCAAACAGCCTAAATAGCTTCGAAGTTTCCAGCCCCACTACTGTCCCGTAGTTACCCCAGGTACCTCACGGACTTTGTAGCAAACATTACCGTGAACGTTTCACTCTACTGCTTTCGGCGGTCCCAAGGCTTTTGTACTTGGTGCGTAGGTAAATCTGCATCCGGGTTCACCATGTCGCTACACAACGACCTCTTCTTTTACCGGCGACCTTCAACCAGGGAACTGTTTCCCTGCGGTCGAGCTTCGGCAGCAGTCTATAACAGTTTTCCCTCATTGGTTTTTAGCCTAAGAACGTTAACCATATGCCGAAAGCATAAAAGAAGTGCAGGAAGGAGGCTCCGAAGAATAGTTGGTGCTCCAATGCCTCCATCACCGCTTTTGACAACCGAAAAAGTTGATACAAAGCGGAGTGCCCGCACCGAAACCCGATCTGCTCCTCAGGGACAATGTTTCCCGCTTGTACAGGATGCAGAAGTCTTATCTTGACGTATAGGCTCTCAGATGGTTTTCAGGCCGTCGACAATAGGGTGACAGGTAGACAAAGCTTTCGGAGCCGCAGAATTTTCTCCGCCGCTAGCACTGTCAGTGTATCACCCGCAACGAATCAGTCAACTTGCGCATCTGAAATGCAGCAGTCATCCTCAGGAGAACACTATGCTTACTTCACTGGCCTCTTCCAACAACACATCCGGCGTGGCAACAGGAGTACTTGCAACTTGCACGACGTTTCAGCACTCGTTTCCTGCTACTTGCTTTGTATTTACTTTTACCTGTTAACACTTACCGAGAAAGAAGTTTCTTTGTATTTGAGATCTCGTTCGACGAGAAAACCTGTATGTTCATTTAAATAAGCAGGCAGGGTATCCTCTTATCGAGACGGGTAGTCATGACGTCGGTTTGCTGCAAAATTCTTGAGAATATTCCGTACGAATAGAACAAATTCCCTTAATAATTATAAGCTTCTAGACACAAATCAACACGGACTCAGGAAGAATCGCTTGTGTGCAACTCAGTTTGTCTTTTACACGCATGACATCATGTGAACCATGGTCGAAAGTCAATAGGCAAATTCCGTACTCCTAGATTAAAGGAAAAGGTTTGACACAGTTCCTCTACAAAGGAGCTCTAATTGCATCAAATAATAACATGTAATTGGGAAATTTATCTGTAGAATAGCCCTGTATAGCATAAAATGAAAATGGTGCGAAAACGGAAAGAAGTCGCTGCGTAGTCGTCCTCTTCCTACATGGACATTTAAGTAACGCGTCGGCGCTAATAATTTGAACTGACGCAATTTCACTGGAATTGGGCTCTGTGGCCAGTACATACAAGAGTGAGTATCAGAACCCGCTTTCGTAGGAAGACATTGTGGTTTCGGAATATATACAGCGTTATGTTCAGTACCAAAATACTTTTACGAAAGTTACAATTTTCGTTGCGATGTAGTTATAACGTAGTGAAGAAGCGAACGGTATTTTTTTCTGTATAAATGTGCAGTATCCACTAATAAATGAAAAGTGCTGTGATCTGCAGAGTTAATGTTCAGGCGAGCAAGAATTATAATCGAGATAGTTTTGGCTGTATCATTGAGTAATTTCGGTAGCACGACCAGTCTGAACTGCGCCTCTTGTGTAAAGAGTCAAGTAACAGACCGAGACCATTATTTACAAACTTTACTCTCGGACGAGGCTGCACAATATTCTCAACTTCAGTAGTGAACGATGAAGAATTACTTCTGGCCACGCAAGTGCAATGAACCGTTTCCAGATGTACAGAGGAATCTGTTTTTAAATTGAAGTACAGGGTGTTTCTAAAGGAATATCCGTATTTCGAATGCATATATTTATTAAACTTTAAGACGTACTAATATGAAACTTCACACACATACTTACGAACCTCTCAAGTTCAGATTACAGATGTTCAATATGTCCTCCATCAGCGCCACGAACAATATCACATCGATACTCAAACTCCCCCCATACTAGGGCAAGCATGTCCTTCGTCACTGTTGTTATGGCAGTACGGATCCGGTTCTTCAACTCCTCCAGATTCTGTGGGAGTGATGGTACATGAACGTTGCCTTTAACGAGATCCCACAGGAAGAAGTCAGAGGGTGTCAAATCCGCTAACCGTGGAGCCAAGCTGAGACACGTTATGTCGCCAGCTCCTTGACGACCAATCCAACTGTTGGTTAGAGTTTCATTCAGATATTCACGCACTTGGCGACACCAGTGAGTGAGTGCCCCGTTTTGTTGAAAAATGAAGTTGTCTTCGTGCAGCCTCGGAAACAACTAGTTTTGTAACATACGCTGGAAAGCAGTTTGAATTCATGCAACATTTTCTTCAGGAACAAGAGTGCGGCAAGAACTCTTTCCTTAACATCCACATCCTGTACCTAGAAACTGTCGATACCATCTGCGAATGTTCCACCAATTCGGAGGATCAATTAGGTGCTTTAACCTGAAACGTCTTTGCACTGTAATCACGGAACTGCACTTCGCAAACTCGAGAACACAAAATGATTTCTGCTGCGGAGTAGCCATTTTAAACATATGACGGTTACCAAGCAAAACAGAAGACTACTAACATTTAGCGGTTATTAATATAAACAAGATAGCTTGGACAGAATAATACATTGTAATGTGAGAAAGAAGGATCCCTTATTGTATGATTATATGATAGCGGAACAAACATTGGTAGCAGTTACTTCTGTAAAATATCTGGGAGTATGCGTACGGAACGATTTGAAGTGGAATGATCATATAAAATTAATTGTTGGTAAGGCGGATGCCAGGTTGAGATTCATTGGGAGATTCCTTAGAAAATGTAGTCCATCAACAAAGGAGGTGGCTTACAAAACACTCGTTCGACCTATACTTGAGTATTGCTCATCAGTGTGGGATCCGTACCAGGTCAGGTTGACAGAGGAGGTAGAGAAGATCCAAAGAAGAGCGGCGCGTTTCGTCACAGGGTTATCTGGTAAGCGTGATAGCGTTACGGAGATATTTAGCAAACTCAAGTGGCAGACTCTGAAAGAGTGGCGCTCTGCATCGCGGTGTAGCTTGCTGTCCAGGTTTCGAGAGGGTACGTTTCCGGATGAGGTATCGAATATATTGCTTCCTCCTACTTATACCTCCCGAGGAGATCTCGAATGTAAAATTAGAGAGATTAGAGCGCGCACGGAGGCTTTACGGCAGGTGTTCTTCCCGCGAACCATACGCGACAGGATCAGGAAGGGAGGTAATGACAGTGGCACGTAAAGTGTCCTCCGCCACACACCGTTGAGTGGCTTGCGGAGTATTAATGTAGATGTAGATGTGTATTCTCTTTGAAACACACTGTATTTTCAGAACACACGCGACTGTCTTTCTGGGATATTATTCAGAACTTGCCTTGCAGCTTTCGTAGTTAACATTTTCAGATACGGCCTGTTGCAGTTAGCAAAGTTAGTTACTGCAGCCTAGGACATTCAAAATGTGAGTGACTGAAATTAACTGTGTCGTGTTCTGGATGGACATTGCGGAAGATTTAGCTGTACATTGCACATTTAGGTTAATAATGCGTCATTTAGTTGTATAAGCAAAGTGCAGAAATATTCAAGTATAAAATTAAAAGTATTCCAGTAATAAATAACGTGAGAATAGATGAAAAAATAAAGAATCTCTTAGAAAAGTGGATCTTCGTGTATGTATTAGGGCGTCTATAAGAAATTATTTCCAGACTGAAACAATCTATACAGAAATACAACTGAAAAATGATAAATTTTATAATATGTATACTGGTTGCCTTGGATATTACATCAGAAAGAATAGCATAAATAACGTTTTACTTACTATCTATAAAAAGTATAATACAGGGTGTCCAGAAAAGAGCTCCCTGATTTCAAAATTAAATATCTCGAAAACAAAGATCGATAGAGGAATGCAGTAAACGGTATGTTTATTGTGAAAGCTGTAAGAAGTTAATGCAGCAGTTTGAAATAATAGTTACAAAAGCTGCTGACAGATGGCGCTGTACGCTGTGCAGCTCATATCAGCATACATAAGTGAAATAATCGTATGAAAACAATCTTTGCAAACAATCACATCACAATGTTTTCAAAATGTTCACCATTGGCACTACAGAGGTGGCGCAAACGAAGAATGAAATTCGCCATCACATTTCGCAGTGTCTCAACCGAAATGGATTCACATGCCACAGAGATCGCCGATTCAAGCTCGTCCAGCGCGGAGGGATGCTTCGGGTAGACCATGTTTTTCACTGTGTCCGACAAAAAAAAGTCACAGGGAGTCAAATCCGGCGAATATGGAGGCCAATCCATGCCTGCACCAGTAAATTTGGGATATTTCAAAGCAATGACTCGATTCCCGAAGTATTCCTCAAGAAAGTGAAACACTTGTTCGGTCCGATGTCGTCGGGCTGCATCTTGCATAAACCATTCAGTACCTGGTCGATCCTTTAACGCTTGCTGTGTGGCGACAAATTGTTCCAAAATTCCAGCGTAACGTGCACCAGTGACCGTTTCTCGAATGAAAAAAGGGCCAATAATGCCTCTGCTGCATACTGCAGCCCACACAGTACCTTTAGGAGAATACAGGGGTTTCTCTTCACACCAATATGGCTTTTCGGAACCCCAAAATCGCCAATTCTGCTTATTCACGTATCCATTCTGGTGTAAGTGTGCTTCATCTGTAAACCAGATGCAGCCAACATCAAATCCTTCACTATCAACCATTGTGAGCATCTGGTTAGCAAAGGCAACCTTTTGTTGCACAGCTCGTACGGGTATGGCCTGGTGCGTTTGAATTTTGAATGGAAACATGTGTAAGCTCTTTCTCAGTATTTTCTGCGTGCTGGAACGCTTCAAACCAGTCTCAGATGCAATTCTACGGATGGATGACATTGGATTTCGCTGAATAATTCCATAAACTGTGGCGATATTTTCAGGCGTAACTGCGGTTTGCTTGCGGCCAACATGCCCCACTAGATCATCAGTTACGCTGCCTGTTCGTTGAAATTTTGCGAAGAGCGTACGAATGGTTTGCGCATCGCGTCCTTTTGGAACATTAAATCGTGCTTGAAAACTTCGCCTTGTTGCCGTAGGATTCTCTTCTAACCTGTGGTACTCTAGCACCAGAAAAACGCGTTGTTCAATGGAGTACATGGCCTATTTATACTAGGCATTACGTATGGCGATTACAGCGCCATCTGTTAGCAGCTTTTGAAACTATTATTTCAAACTGCTGTATAAACTTCTTACAGCTTTCACAATAAACATACCCTTTACTGCATTCCTCTAACGATCTTTGTTTTCGAGATATTTAATTTTGAAATCAGGGAGTCCTTTTCTGGACACCCTGTAAGAAGAACGTGTGATATAATCTGTAACTCATCATGAGGTATACAGAGAGAGAAATTCAGTATTCAGAGCTGGCACCTCTGGTAACTGTTGTATCCCTCCGTGGGATACCAACATAGAAAGACAGGTGGCTAGGAACAGTGGAGCAGCCTACTGTCGCTGTCAAAGATCCGTGCAACGGAATATAGTCGGTAAACGTCTCTTAAATTAGTCTTGAAGTATAATCGAAAATCAGACTCCAGGGTTTAAGGCGAAACACATCACCACAAAACACTCAGTCTGCAAGACAGTTCGCGTTCTAGTCTGATCTCCAGACCAAGATTAACTGAACTTGCTTGGCTGCCACAAGGGTGTAGGATATCCAGCCCGCAGAGGCCGCTCTTGCCGGCAGCTAATGAGGTCGTATCTGCAGGAGCTCAACGTTGTCTTGGGTGACCGCTCACGGCGTCAGCCAAAATCTTGCGATGTGTTATCAACTGTTACCGGACGCCGACTCCAGTCTGTAACAACACCACAACCCTCCCCAACCCCAAACCCCCACCCCTTCAAACCTCCTCACCATAGTCGTGTAGTGGCAATTGCACCAACGATGACGGGTGGAGGGCGGAGGGTAGAATCCCGTTGGAGATAACATCGTCCATGAACCGTTGGTCAGTCGGGATTAAATCATTCTTTCATCACTACACATTAAACTGGGGCTTATAAAACAGTTTGTTAAAGCCTTAGATGGGAATGGCGTTGCTTCAAATATATTTGTCGGTCATTTCGTAGTCTCAGTACGGAAAAGTCAAAAGCAGGAAGTTTTGATGGGCCACAAATCCGTACTCTTATAAACAAAGATGATTTCACAAACCACATGACTCAAGTTGATTTGGAAGCATGGACAAGCTCTGTACCAGTTGTCAAAAATTAGGAGCTAATATGAATGTCAAATTGCATTTTTCCAGTCATTTAGATAAGTTCCCTGAAAACTTCCTGCTTGCTTCCTTGGTTCACGGGCGTCAAGCCGAATAATGATGTGGAAACTGCACAGTATTTCGACGAGATAGCTGTTCGTCATTTTCAGGTACATCAGGTACATGGAGAAAATTCAAAGAAGAGCATCACGTTCTGTTTTATAGCGAAATACGGGAGAGAGTGTCACTGACATGCAACAAGATTTGGGGTGAACATCATTAAAACTTTTCACGAGTTTCGATCACCTAATTTCTCCTCCGAATGCGACAATATTTTGTTGATGCCACCCTACGTAGGGAGAAACGATCATCATAATAAAATAAGGGAAATCAGAGCTCGCACGGGAAGGTATAGGTGTTCATTTTTTCCGCGCGCAGTTCGAGATTGCAATAACAGAGAATGATTGTGAAGGTGATTTCACAAACCCTCTGCCAAGCTCTTAAGTGTGATTTGCAGAGTATGTATGTAGACAGATGTAGATGCTGTTGATTCTGATGAGAACAATCCTATCACTGAACTAGTCACAAAAGCTCACTCTCTGCCCTACTTTCCTGTACATAATCAATGCTACTCCAGTTCAACCTTTTTCTGCTAATGTTGATATTACCCTATACACATCTGACCAGAAATCCCTGTTTTCTTTCCATTCCACTTCGCTGACCCTGTAATATTAGTAATTTTCGCCTCACAAACATTAATATACGCTCAATAGTAAACGCCTGATGGCCTAAAGTTATCGAACAATTGTGAAGTAAAAGAAATGAACCATCGCATAGCAGTGACAGAATCTATTATTCTTTATCTTTGCCGTTCTTGCGCGGTGCCAGTAAATCTCTATGTACATAGTAATTTGAGAATGAGCAGGAAGGAGCGAATAATGCACTTCTCTCACTAAATAGTAATATGAAAATGATGATTATATGTGCTTAGTATTTGTAAGTGAAATTTAATCGAGGACAAGTTAATGACCTGTTTTAAAAGGAAATACTTAAACGTCCAGACAAAAGAGGAAAGTTATGTGAAAAGATTCGATTCCATGAGGTTATTCCCTATTTTTAAATGTGACGTAAATAAGGCACCACCTGTTAGCGAAAAACAGTCGGTAGATTTAACTTGTAACTTCCAGCACAGTGCTGTGCCAGCGATGAAATAACATCTCTTTGAAGTAAACAGATACCTAGGATTAAGCATGAACAGATTGATAACGCAGTGCAATTGTTCTAAAAAAGGCCTGACGTTAACCTTAAGTAAAAGCGTGATGGAATAAAAAGGAAGTTTATTATATAACGCAAAGTAAGATGAGTCCAGACTATAAACAAGCTGAGTAAAAGAACATATGAGTAACATGATTTATTATGCCAACTTCACGGTACTATTGAGCGTTAGCGATACTTCAAATTCACAAGCTAGCAGCAAATAGAATAAGAATCTCGCCCAAGCTTCATAGGTGATGATGATGATGTTTGGTTTGTGGGGCGCTCAACAGCGTGGTTATCAGCGCCCATACAATTACCCAATCTTTGCTCAGTCCAATTGCGCCACTTTCCTGGATGATGATGAAATGATGAGAACAACACAAACACCCAGTCATCTCGAGGCAGGTGAAAATCCCTGACCCCGCCGGGAATCGAACCCGGGACCCCGTGCTCGGGAAGCGAGAATGCTACCGCGAGACCACGAGCGGCGGACAAGCTTCATAGGTCGCAACAGCAGCAAACAACAACACTCTAGTGAGAGGCTTATATATATACAAATGACAATTAATACCCAAATGCGTAATGCATAAACTTGACTTAGTCTAAGAAATGAGCAAAGAGTAGTAAGCAAGCTGCAGCAAGATACATATTAGATATACATGCTTAAAATGATAGATTTTATTTTAAGTGCGCACTGCAATATTTATTGTTTTCTCTGTGATTATTGAATCCCTTCCCTAAGTGCAAATCCTTTAAGATCCTTGATCCTATCCACTCCTCAGGATCAACTTGTAAAGATGCACGTGTGCTTAGGAAGTGAGGCACTACATATAAAAGTGAGTAGGTTCGCGACGCGCATATTGCTTTTGTAATGCGCAATGTAAATTAAATTTTCGACCTGGCTGAGGAGTAATTTAAATTCTGTCGACGATCTGTGAGTAGGCCCGCTTTGCCCACTTTTCTTTTACGACTGTTTGTATTTCTACACGAAATCCCGAGGCGGAATTGCTATTTTCAAATCTGTCCTCGAACTTTCTTTAAAGACAAGCACATACGAGAGAAACTTTGACATAAATGAAGCTCCCCTCACAAGTCACTAAATAAGACAAGCAATTTAAAAAAAAAATGTATTGGGCCTACAAAATGAATAAGCAAGCGTGATAAAGATTACTATGAATGAAATTAATTTGTAAAGGAGATTGGAATGGATTTGGTCAAAGAAAAAGGACTTATAATAGCCTACCTGTGACCGTAGGCATAAATAAAAAAAAGACTAATTAAGAAACAATTGTTCTGATTTAAAGTGGTCAATTAGATTATTTCTCGATTTAAATGAACTCTTGTAAATATTAGTATGTAAATCAACTTGTAAACACCGTGTGATGTTATGAAGCGAGAATTTCTTTTAATACACCGTTCACGCAGACGCTCACCACAGTGCAAGTGAAGTTTTAAAGTTCGACGATTTTCAGTGGCTGTATTCTACTGCACCATATGTGTGAAAAATTCATTGATGTGTGCAGTGTGTAATAATCAGTGTCATTCCACACATGCAGTTGCAGCAGTAGCTACCACTTACCTGTGAATCCGTAACTGGATAGTGGACAGGAAGTGATATGAGGCACTTTCGGTGGCAGAAGCTCCCTCCAGCAATCTAAAAAGCACAAAGCCACGATCCGCCGAACAAAAGCGACGCACGGCACCTCAAGCGCGAAATCAACGCTCTGCAAGAAAGCTCCGGTCACGTGCGCGCGCACAGACTGAATTTCAAGATTGCTCGCAACAGTGGAGGCGGACAGCCACCACGTGACGAAATAATGTAAACGTTCAACCGCCAACACAGTTGCTGTGCGCTACATTCTGTAGCAAAAACATTCACACCCAGTACTGAAAGCATTTTGTATGTATCATAAACCTTCTGAGAGACTCTAAGATAGAGAAGTTAACGTAATTAGTATAATGACTGATTGTACACAGAGGCAAGTCACAAGGTCACCTCTGAACACTTTTGAAATGTAAACTTTAACGAAAGGTCACGATACGAATGAAAATAAGCACACGAAAATACGTCAAAGGATCCGATCCTTCCTAAATCCCATCCCATATGTATATAAAATTAGTTTTGTAAGCTATTCTAATATAAGATATTTTATCTGTTTCATATGTGAAATAATTCGGAGAGCCACACTCGAGCCCTGAAAGTGAAAGATATGGACTTCCTTGTCGAAGCCATCACCAGTGGCCGCTCTACAATCCAAGTCTATCATAAATAGTGTATGTGCGACGAAAATAAATGTATAATTAAGTGCGACAACGGACAAGGCAGTCAATCGACAAGACGATGACAATATATTGAATACAGTCAAAACAGAAAGTTGTGAACCAGTTGTGATAGTCAAATTACTTTTGCAACGTTAAAAAATGAAGTGTGACTCTATTTCCTTATAAAGATTGTGAATATGTGTACTTATAGCCTTAATTTTAAGAATCATCAAGAAAGACTGAATCCATGCAAACACTGATAGACACACAGAACAAATTCACAATGATCCATCGTCAGTAATTACAAATTGAAGCGTTAATTCTTTTATTATGGAATGAATGTGAAATGAAATTTTTAATAACCTGTATGTTACACCTGAAAATTACAAATATTCCAATGGGCATGAGGATGAAAGTAATACCTTCGGTATTCCTTCCCTCCTCATGGGAGGCAGTGTAATATTAGTAATTTTCGCCTCACAAACATTAATATACGCTCAATAGTAAACGCCTGATGGCCTAAAGTTATCGAACAATTGTAAAGTAAAAGAAATGAACCATCGCATAGCAGTGACAGAATCTATTATTCTTTATCTTTGCCGTTCTTGCGCGGTGCCAGTAAATCTCTATGTACATGTATCGATTAATGGTGTAAAAAAAAGAATTCTGCTGTTTCAAGACAAATGAGGTTTTTGGCGCCTCACCTTTTACTGTTTGTATTCCATGAGAGGCGGACGCGGACTTGCTGCGTTCCGCAACTGTATTTTATATTCTAAGTGAAAGTATTGAGTGAATATGCTAATTGTCATTTTTTCCAATTAGAAAACATGTAGTTTCTTGTAACTGATATCGAACAGACAGAGTCAAGAGGACATTTTGACTGTTATGTATAAAGTATCTAACCACAATGGTCATCTATTGTAATTTAATATGAAAAGGTGCGTAGCATTAAGAAACGTGTGTTAAAGATAAGTGTGCTTATTTTCGTAAATTAACCTTGATGATTCCATCTCCTTATTTACCTGTATGTTAATTATTTTTGTGTTACTTCATCACCAGAAATACGATCACGCTGATGGGCCGAATGCAGCATGAGGCAGAAGGAACATTATCGTTTTCCTATTATTTTTGAACCAACTCCTTTTTTTTAATTGTGTAGTGTTGCATTTCTTTTAAAGTCTATAAATCTTCTGGTCCCTTAGTGTTGATCCGGGTATGACTACATCGCGACTATAAAAATGCAGAGAAATGATAATGTTTCTTCCGAACGATCTCAAATATATCAATATGCTGCTCTTATTCAGGTATTTAATGCTCAACGTATGTTATTATAATAGTGTAATCAATCCCTGATTCTGTTGCCAAGTGGCCCACCAAAATATTCACTTTTTCGACATTAAAAAAAAAGTAACAGTTCTTTTCATTTTCGTCCCCCAAGAGCAACGCTACAACCCCCACTGTATCTATATTGAGCCTTTACATTTCCCTTTTCAGATTTTCTAGTTTCCCTACTACATAAAAATTAAATACTACTAAAAATTAGTTTTGTTTGTAATGTATATTGTCGAGAAATATGAAATGAAACCAAGTCGTTGCTGTTCTACTGCATTGCCTTTTAAATGCGGTATGTATTCGCAGTTTGCCCCTCTTCCCCTTACTCATGCTTAGATAGTGGTGGGAACAGTGTACATCGAGGCAAAAGTGCTATGCCACTCGTGCTAGAGCACGGAATGCAGCCCGAATTCTCGGCCGCCATTGTGCTAGTAAAATCACAAATAATAGCCTCTAGAAATCTGTGAAAATTCTGCAATGAATGAAATCTGAACCCAGTTTCCAGGAGGGAATAAATGCTCGTCTTGCTCTCTCATTCCCCTCCCCCCACTCCCGCCCCCCTTGTTTGCTGAGGTTGGCGGTGTGGTAAATGAGGAGGTACTTCAGGCCGGCCTCTACCGATATGTCAAGCAACCACAGGTCAAAACATCCACCACCTAACAATGCCACGATAAAGTAACTGCATACCGCGTCAAGGGTCGTCACAACAATAGATGCCGTGTTCACAGTCCCATTGAATCCATATTTTTTGGATGAAAGCCGTGAAATCCTATTCAGCATTTGCAGCAATATTTCGGCACTTCGATAGGCCAAGACAAGATAGACCACGATTCTGCCGCTGTCGAACACCTAAACATGTTAATAGACGTCTCTCCTTCTTAAAAACACGCAGCACGATATTCTCACATCAACCAAAATTCAAATGCTATTTATGAATGAGAAATCCACAGTGTAATCTTTCTTTATATACAGAATGTAATTAGAGATACTCTTGCGTTCTTCGTGTTTCGCTGAAATGATAATCATTCACATATTCTATTGACATCTGTTGTCTGCCATCTTCAACGGTTTTGCAGTTTAGCGCCCAACAGCATTAAACATATTTTCTATTGTACGCCTAAAATGGTTAGTATAGCACTATTTCATTTCATGGCTGTTGGTTCTCCTTTAAAACAAATTTAATTAGACGCTTTAACTATTCAGCATTTTATATTTGTTGTAAAGTCCGGCGTTCACGTGTTACATGTGTGGGAGCGGCAGTGCTTTTACAAAGTGGAATTCCAAAGCCCCAAATCTTTGAAATTGCACCAGACTTCCAATGAAATTTCCCGATGAAATACTCGTCTTTTTTTTATTTTGGGGCTTCGTTTTCATTAACCGACGTTTCCAGTTTTTCGTAGCAGCTACGAGAAAACAAGGAACTCAAATGTGGCTGGGTTGTTTTAATTTGATTACGGAGAAACGCCACGTGATGGACGATTGTAACAGCGAAGTGTTTTTTGTTAAAGGAGTCAGAGACCGCGATTCGATAACAGTGCATTTGACAAAAGCGAACGAAGTAGCTGCTACTTGGAACGGGTGGCGGGGGGTCGGTCGTTTCGGCGGCAGCGCACGACAGGAGGAATTCCAATTACGTTTCTGCAAGTGGTTACACACAGCGGAGCAGAATTTTAATTACGACCGCGGAGAGAAGCATTAAATCTGAACGAACAGAAAGCCCCTGTGACCCTTTTTTTGCCATGCTTTAAAGTTATTACTTCCGCATCTGTCTGGCGAAATAAAAGGTGATGACACGCTGATTCGGGAAAGTTGTGTTTGCAAGAAAAACATTGCAAGTACTGAGGTAAAAATATTGCCTCCCGAAAACGGTCGTTTACTCAAAGGCACATTCAGTGGTAACTGCGCAGTGTTGACGTAGGAGGAATTTCAGGCAGGGAAATGTATCGGAAGGGATAACAGATTGAAAACTGATATGCAGCTGAAGTCTTGGAAAATACTTGCACTGTATTCGCACACTGATTCTGAGTGTTAATATCATTGCTTCTCTCTGTTACGACATCTCTGCATGGTTGTATTTGTTGTTGTTGTTGTTGTTGTTGTTGTGGTCTTCAGTCCTGAGACTGGTTTGATGCAGCTCTCCATGCTACTGTATACTGTGCAAGCTGCTTCATCTCCCAGTACGTACTGCAGCCTACATCCTTCTGAATCCGCTTAGTATATTCATCTCTTGGTCTCCCTCTACGATTTTTACCTTCCACGCTGCCCTCCAATACTAAAATGGTGATCCCTTGATACCTCAGAACATGTCCTACCAACCGATCCCTTCATATAGTCAAATTGTGCCACAAACTCCTCTTCTCCCCAATTCTATTCAATACCTCCCCATTAGTTATGTGATCTATCCATCTAATCTTCAGCATTCTTCTGTAGCACCACATTTCCAAAGCTTCTACTCTCTTCTTGTCAAAACTATTTATCGTCCATGTTTCACTTTCATACATGGCTACACTCCATACAAATACTTTCAGTAACGACTTCCTGACACTTAAATCTATACTCGGTGTTAACAAATGTCTCTTCTTCAGAAACGCTTTCCTTGCCATTGCCAGTCTACATTTTACATCCTCTCTACTTCGACCATCATCAGTTATTTTGATCCCCAGATAGCAAAACTCCTTTACTGCTTTAAGTGTCTCATTTTCTAATCTAATTCCCTCAGCATCACCCGACTTAATTCGACTACATTCCGTTATCCTCGTTTTGCTTTTGCTGATATTCATCTTATATCCTCCTTTCAAGACACTTTGCATTCCGTTCAAATGCTCTTCCAAATCCTTTGCTATCTCTGACAGAATTACAATGTCATCGGCGAACCTTAAAGTTTTTATTTCTTCTCCATGGATTTTAATACCTACTCCGAATTTTTCTTTTGTTTCCTTTACTGCTTACTCAATATACGGATTGAATAACATCGGGGAGAGGCTACAAGCCTGTGTCACTCCCTTCCCAACCAGCGCTTCCCTTTCATGTCCCTCGACTCTTATAACTGCCATCTGGTTTCTGTACAAATTGTAAATAGCCTTTCGCTTCCTATATTTTACCCCTGGCACCTTCAGAATTTGAAAGAGAGTATTCCAGTCAACATTGTCAAAAGCTTTCTCTAAGTCTATAAATGCAAGAAACGTGGGTTTGCCTTTTCTTAATCTAGCTTCTAAGATAAGACGTATGGTCAGTTTATCTCGCATGTTCCAACACTTCTAGGGAATCAAAAGTGATCTTCCCCGAGGTCGGCTTCTACCAGTTTTTCCATTCGTCTGTAAAGAATTCGCGTTAGTATTTTGCAGCCGTGACTTATTAAACTCATAGCTCGGTAATTTTCCCATCTGTCAACACCTGCTTTCTTTGGGATTGGAATTATTATATTCTTCTTGAAGTCTAAGGGTATTTCGCCTGTCTCATTCATTTTGCTCACCAGATGGTAGAGTTTTGTCAGGATTGGCTGTCCCAAGGCTGTCAGTAGTTTTAATGGAATGTTGTCTACTCCCGGGGCCTTGTTTCGACTTAGATCTTTCAGTGCTCTGTCAAACCCTTCACACAATATCATGTAACCCATTTCATCTTCATCTACATCCTCTTCCATATCCATAATATTTCCCTCAAGTACATAGCTCTTGTACAGACCCTCTATATACTCCTTCCACCTTTCTGCTTTTCCCTTCTTTGCTTAGAACTGGGTTTCCATCTGAGCCCTTGATATTCCTACAAGTGGTTCTCTTTTCTCCAAAGGTCTCTTTAATTTTCCTGTAGGCAGTGTCTATCTTACCTCTAGTGAGATAAGTCTCTACATCCCGCATGGTTAACACCTTATTACATATAATGGTTATAGTTAACTAACGTCATCAGTACTGAACTACAATTGTGTGCAAAACTTATGAACCAAAGTAATTTTTGCAAGGTGTTTCACTTTTAAGTAACATAGCTCGATGAAATTTGGACCACACGTAGAAGGAACTGCTTGCTGTATAGTATTGAAGGAATATGAAGGGAATACGTAGTGATATGAAGAGAAGTGACATTTTCATTCAAACAGGATAGTTACATGCAGGTCACCGCGATTTACGACCTTCCACTGTATATGATAAATGGCGAGACTTGGTTCTTAATAGGATGTGTGATCACCGCGGATGGTAATGCTTGCTCTACCATGCTGGCCACAGGATTCGTAAGGACTTCTTGTGGTAGGGCGTTCCATTCCTCCACCAGCGCGGTTGACAACTGTTGGACCGTCATTGGTAAATGTGGACGGGCTGAAATTGGTTGGTTTGAGGAAGGAGACCAGACAGCGTGGTCATCGGTCTCATCGGATTAGGGAAGGATTGGGAAGGAAGTCGGCCGTGCCCTTTCAGAGAAACCATCCCAGCATTTGCCTGGAGTGATTTAGGGAAATCACGGAAAACCTAAATCAGGATGGCCGGACGCGGGATTGAACCGTCGTCCTCCCGAATGCGAGTCCAGTGTCTAACCACTGCGCCACCCCGCTCGGTATGGGCTGAAATACATGTCCCCAATGAATCCCACACTTGCTCGATGGGCTTTATGTCGGGGGACCGGGCAGGTCAGTCTGTTCGGCGAATATCCTCTTGTTCTAAGAGCTCCTCCGCCTGCAGTCGCTCATTCTTAATCATAAAAATGACGTCAGGGTTGAATGCGCCAGTCACAATAACGTTTACCGCTGAGCGTGGACTGTTCAAATGTTCAAATGTGTGTGAAATCTTATGAGACTTAACTGCTAAGGTCATCAGCCCCTATGCTTACACACTACTAAACCTAAATTATCCTAAGGACAAACACAC
Organism: Schistocerca cancellata; assembly: GCF_023864275.1. Lineage (NCBI taxonomy): Eukaryota > Metazoa > Arthropoda > Insecta > Orthoptera > Acrididae > Schistocerca > Schistocerca cancellata. The sequence continues at coordinate 239,962,349 of NC_064627.1, read as the reverse complement.
ACACCCATGCCCGAGGGAGGACTCGAACCTCCGCCGCGACCAGCCGCACAGCCCATGACTGCAGCCCCTTAGACCGCTCGGCGGACTGTTCAGCGATTGGAGGGTCAGTACGCGCATGCAGAGTTATGCTTCCCACACCATAACAGCTGGACCAGTGCCGTTGACACGATCATGATCGACCATGTTGGACGTACTATCATAAGGCGAGAGGTGAGAACACATTATGCACCGAGGAGCAATGTCAAAAATGATTGTTACGGAGGTCCAGATATTATGGTGTGGGGAGACATAATGCTGCATGGGTGATCACACACCGTATTAAGAATCATGTCCTGCCTTTTGTAATGTCCAGTGGACAGTCAGAAATCATTATCACTTGCGTGTAACTATTATTTTTGAATTAAACTGCCTTTCTTTCTATTCATCTCACTGCTTATTTCTTTTTCGATTATCTTCTGTGCTGTCAGGTAGTAGTCGTTTCTAAGTATGGTCAACGTTTCATCGAGACATATTACTTCCCAGAGAAATACAGTGTGTTTGAAAAAGAACTCCCTAGTTTCAATGTGTCCTAGAATCTGTACAAAGTCACATGCACTATTCTATTTCGTAGTGTTTGATTCATCATCTCTCCAAGTTTGGCTCCCCTGCAGTTGGCAGATATACTTGATCTTGATACGGCACCAATGCTGTTTTTTTTTTCTTCCTCTGCCCCTCAGTTCAGTCCAGGCGTGCGTGCAGCGCAGTGGAGAGCAACTCAGCAACAATGTGTACTCCGCAACAGAGAGCGCAGTGTGTTATTTGGCTTGTGAAAACTGAATGAGTTAAAACAGTGCAACGTAATTTTAGACGTCAGTATGGTGGTGACTAACAAAGTCAATGTCTGGTGCTGTTTGATGGAAGATCATGTGATTGGTCCTTTCATTTTCGTAGAAAAAAAAACAATAAACTGGGGCATTTACTGTAACATGATGACATAGTACATCTTTCCCAAAACGGACGATATTGCGGCGGGAAAGGGGCTTGTGTATTTTCCGACAAGATGGCGCCCTACTTCATTGCAGTAACCATGTGCATGCAGCTCTTGACAATCGCTTTCCAGGAAGGTGGATAGGCAGGGCTAGCCCAATTCCTTAGCCACCATGAAGCCCAAACTTAACCCCGCTGGGCTTTTTCTTTTGGGGCCACACAAAAAATGTTGCGTACAGTGAAAAGATCAGAGACATCAATCATTTACAGAAAAGAATCTTCGCGACGGTTGGGACAGTTTTACCTGAAATGCTGGTGAATACGGTGCGAGAAGTGGGACATCGTCTCGGCGTGCGCAGGCAACAAATGGGTCCCACGCTATAGTCTACTAACATTAAACAAAACTTGAAGGAATTTTCTTTCATGATATGTACCCACTGATGTAATTTTTCATTAATTTCCCCATTAAATTTATACCTAAAACTAGGGAGTTCTTTTTCAAACACTCTGCATAATGCCAAAGTTACTTTCATCTTTTTGACTTTTTCGGACCTGTGTATTATCAAGGATACTTCACATACTGCATATTAAAATTGTAAGAGATTCGGAGAATGCCTCTGTTACCCAAGTCCCAAGGGCAGCGGTTTTGTTTCTAAACCATTCAAGAGCATTATCCAGACTACCTCTAAACGTAGTGAATTATTTAGACGGTAGACATAGCTGATGACGGAAGTCGAGTACTAGATTCCTATACATAGAAATATTTACATAAATGACCGTTTCTGTACGCTAGTGTGATTTTGTAGTTGTGTGACTAAATGCCACACTATGATTCCAGAGATACGCGTTTCAGTATCCTACCTTTTTTATAATTATTTGGCATCCATATCTTTATAAATCCAGAGATCTGAGTTTCAGTATCCTCTTTTATAATTATTTAGCATCCATATCTTCATAAATCCAGAGATCTGCGTTTCAATATCCTAGCTCTCTCATAATTATTTACCATGTGTTTATCTACCTCTGGAAATACGTTACATGTGTTGTGTGGTATTCACCCCAAAAGCTGGTTTCATGGAGCTCTCCACATAGGTCCATGCTCTACATCTCTGTATATTGCAACCCAAACCCATTTGAAGTTGTTCAGTATAGTCTATCTTTCGGGTCTGTTTTTCCAGTTTTGACGCTCTATTCTCATTCCTTGACTATTCCTTGATGCCTCAAATGTGTCATATAAACTAATCTCTCAAATTGTGCCGTAACTTCCTTTTCTCCTCGATTAGATGGAGTACATCTGCATCTAAAACATTGTTTGTAAAACGTATTTCACGGCTGAAGTAATACATGGCACGGCCATAGTTTACTCGTAGTCAGTAAACTAGCTGTCAGTGAAAAATAATTCACTAAAAATATCTTACGGTGGTAACACCGATTCTTTCACCTCTTAATTTGTTATACGATCTACTCATCTAGTAACTAGCATTCTTCTGTAGGACCACGTTTCAAAATATCTTATTTCCTAGCTTGTAGTTCCGTTTATCGTCCACGTTTCACTTCCCTACAAGACTGCCGTCACACAACGATTTTCACCAGAGACAACCTAACACGTAATCTAATATTAAAGGTAAAAAATTTTTGTTTTACTATATCGCTTTTCTTGCTATATCCAGTACTTATTTTATGCCCTCTGTGCTGTAGCCATAGTAACTTACGGATATAGTTATGAAGCATTTCCGTACAGGGCTACACTCCGGATAAATATATTGATGGAAAAAAAAATCGCAACACCAAAAAATAATCAACGTAGAGTAATGAAATTTGGGGCATAAATCTGTTCAGGTAACATATTTAAGTGATTAACACTGCAACATCACAAGTCAATGTAAGCGCGAGGTAAGCCACTGCAAATGTGAAATGCTGATACATTAATAACCAGTTTAACTCAAGAATATTGAATGCAATCATGCAAATGTGAATGCATTGTGTTTTACAGGTGCCGCATGTCAGTTTGTCTAGTAGAGTTCCACACCCGTTGCCCTTCTTCGGTCACTACAGGTACGGTTAACACTGTTTGTGGATGACACTGGAACTGTCGTCCGATCATGTCCCATATGAGCTCGACTGGAGACACTGTAGAGCAAGCTGGGTTACAACAGCTGTACGTTGGAAAACACATCCTGGAATGCTGTTCATGAATGGCAGAACAACAGGTCGAATCACCAGATTGGCGTACAAATTTGCATAGGATAACCACGAGAGGTTTCCTGCTGTCATACCAACTCGCACCCCAGACCATAGCTCCAGGCGTAGGTACAGTGCGTCTCGCACGCAGGCAAGTTGGTTGCAGATCCTCAAGTGGCCTCCTTCTAAACAACACACGGCCATCACTGGCACCGAGACGGAACAAGCTTTCATCAGCAAACGGAACAGACCTCCACCCTGCCCTCCAATAAACTCTCGCTTGACACCACTGAAGTCGTAAATGGTTGTGATTTGGGATCAGGGGACAGCACGCTACAGGGCTTCTGGCTAGGAGCCGTCCTCGATGCAAGCGATTTGTAACAGTTAACCGGAAGGGAGAGTTTCATCTCGGTTTCTATGTGTATTCAATTTAGTGGTGAGATCAACGAATATCTGCTAAGACTACGGGATATTCGTCACCTAGGACGAACGAAGCATCTTGCGTACCCCATTGAAGCAAATGCGAAGTCAGTGTTGTGGCATAGCCGTCTGACTGATGACCGTGGAAGATCAAGGATGACTTTATGGAACTCATCCTGTACATACTGAATGCGCCTCACAATACGTCAGCCTGAGAAGAAAGGGTCGGAGCAACATCAAATATTTACGTCACTTTAGTAAACACGGCAATGGCGCGCCGTGTGAAAGGCTAGAAGATTGAGGGTGGAATGACATCAAGTGACCACAACATTACATCATCACTGGAAGACACCACAAAACATGCGCATAAAGCCCAAATGCAACACGAAGGATGCTAACTGAGAAGAACTAAGAATGGTGTTTCAAAGGTCGGGAAGTCCATCGCCAGGTGATAATGTATATGTTAACGCACAAAAACTGTCCGCCCCGGTAGCTGAGTGGTCAGCGCGACAGACTGTCAGTCCTAAGGGGCCAGGCTCGATTCCCGGCCGGGTCGGAGATTTTGCCCGCTCAGGGACTGGGTGTTGTGTTGTCCTAATCATCATCATTTCATCCCCATCGACGAGCAAGTCGCCGAAGTGGCGTCAGATCGAAAGACTTGCACCCAGCGAACAGTCTACCCGACGGGAGAACAAGAACTGACAGTGGCTAAGCATAGAGCAACGCAGTCATCGATACCTGTCAGCAGAGGTCATTCTAAAGCAGTGCCTTGTATCTGGACCGAGACGCTGCAGACATTAAGATGCGAAACAAGAAGACCCAGGAAGCTTTCATGACCTAAGACGAAGAAGTCCGAAGGTTGTATAGATACAGGTATGTTACATTACGTTTTAAGGAAGAGTTACGGAAAATATAAATGGAACGGTGGAAGCAGTTGATGAAGGCTAACTTAGAAAACCATCCGTGGTGTGTACCATATAAACTAGTCTACGAGAAAATACGGTTGCCAACAGTGTTATACACACTCAAAAAGAATGATGGGACGGAAACTGAAAGTTGCGAATAGTGAGCTGCACTGATATTGGAAACACTACTTCCTCGCGATGGAGAAGAAGGCGAGACAGATGGTCAACGTATGTTGTACCCCTTCGCACAAGAAGAAATTCAAGTAAATAATTTTAAGTCAGGAAAAGAAAAAAATCTCCAGGACTCTGTCGAAGTGATACAAGCCCTAGGTGAGCAATTAGACAGTACATGTGCGAACTGTACGACGAGAGTCTCTTGCAAGGAGGGGTCTCTGCTCCGTGAAAGAGCGCTGAAATGGTAATAATTTGGAAAGGGCAAGGTAACTGAAGTCGGTGACCACTGAATAAAATTGGGTCACAAGAATCTACATAGCGTTGATTCAAGTGATCATGGATATGTGGCCTTTTAAGACGTGACAGTGATGGGTGGAATTACTTGCTATAGTGGAAACGCTGCAGACGTGCTGCCTGATGCCCAATGAATCCAGCGGAGCAGTACCAGCGCGGATCCAGTAGCGCAAACAACCACCAACAAGTTAAATCTCCTAAAACAAATGAAACAAAAACAGAGAAAAAATTCTGCAGTGCTGTAGTAGTATTAGATGGGTAACTGGTTAGTGGTGTTATTGTAGTTCTTCAGTAGTAGAAGTAGTTGCATTATTTTAAAACTTAAGTATCAGAAATAAATAGTTAATACACAGTTTATTAATATCCAAGGAAATGTGATTTGTATGGCCTATTTTAGCATTTCAGGTTATATGCTGTAATTATAAGAATAAATAAATAAATAAATCTCGCTGTGGTGCCCACAACGGCTAAAATTGCTGCTGCAGCTGCAGTACGAAGCACCAGAGCCATACGCCACACAAATAAAGGGAAGACCTTCCATCTCACCAGTGTGGTCGTCCGGAGTCTAGTGTTCTTGCGGCCGTACTTTCTCGCGATCACCGCTGCCAGCAGTCATATACAGCGGCTACATTCCTGCCAAGCCTTTCTGTAATATCGCAGGAGGAATATGCAGCTTCACGTAGCCTTTGTATAACGTCTTTCAATCTCAGGGAGGTGTTGATAATGGAGTCCCTTTCACCTTAAAGGCATTCAACACACCACTTCCAATCAGAAAGGCTACTAATACCCACGACCGTTATGGCGTTTATTTAAGGCAAACCTGATTTGCATCCTCATAGTGACGTTACTCTTATGCGACTGGCGCTAAATTTGAATGGATATCACTTCCCAGATGCAGAAACACGCCTACCAACCTTTATTTATGTCACACAACTCCGAGTTTGTAATACTTAAATAAAAAAATTATGTTTCGGAATAGTTTTTCTTGTTATTGTTAGTCTGAATCTTATATCATCTCCATGTCCCCAATCGTCAGATATTTTGCTGTCTGTATGGTAGTTGATCTCATTCCCTCAAATCACCTAATTTAATTCGACCAAATTCTGTTACCCTTGTTTTATATTTAACCTCTTTTCAAGACATTGTGCACTCCACTCTATAGATTTTCCACGTGCTTTGCCGTTTCTGACGTATTATTTTTAATCGGTGGATTTCGAAACCTTATTTCTTCTCCCTGAACTGCAACCCGTTTTTTTACTTTTTTTATTGTTTACCGTTACAGCTAGCTCCATGCACAATTTACGAAACTTCGGGGACAGGAATAAACCTGTCTCACTCCCTTCTCGATTACTGTCCGTCTTCTTACAACTGAAGTCCGGCTTATGTACAAACGGAACCGTTCGCTCCTATCCCTGCTAACTTCATAATCGGGAATTCTACAAACTGTAGAGTGAAATGTTAGGACCAATTGCAGGGATATAGAGTAAAGAATGTAAAAATTGAGGTGGATAAGTTGAAGTTGCATATAGGCCCGTTGGGAATTAACGAAGCGCGATGACAGGAAGAACAGGACCCCAGGTCTGGGAACTACAAGGTTATAAATACGAAATCACATAACAGTAAAGCAGATGTCGGTCTAGTAAGGGATTAAAAAATAAAAATGCAAGTAAGCTACTATGAACAGCGTAATGAAAGCATTACACTCGCCAAAATAGAGACAAGTCAACACCCACCACAGTAGTACAACTTTATATTCCAACTAGATGCACAGGTGATGAATATTGTATAACGAGATAAAATAAATGCTTCAGATGGTTAAAAGAAACTGAAATTTAGTTGCGGTAGGGAGCTGGAATTTGACAGTAGGAAGACGAAAATAGTAGGGGAATATGGACTGCGGGAAAGAAATATAAGAGGAAGTTACCTGGTAGAATTTTGCACAGAGCATAATTCAGACATTGACAACCATGAAAGAATGTTATTTACATAGGAAGTACTTGGAGTCATTGGAAGATATCAGTGATTATGTAATGGTAAGAAAGAAATTTAGAAACCAGATTTTAAATGGTAAAATATTTTCAAGGTCAGATAGTAGAATGGTTACGAAAGGGAAGCAGGTGTCTATCTGCTAGGTACCAGGACACTTTGGCCTTGCAGAAAACGAAAGGGCGGACCTGTCAGTCGGCGGCCGCTGTGGCAATAGAAGGGTTGCCCAACACGTTGGTATCGGACAATGGGCCCCAATTTTGCTCTGAGGAATTTCAGACATTTTGTACCTTAAATGGTATCCAGCTGGTGCACACGGCACCATTCCACCCTGCCTCGAATGAGCTCGCAGAGCGGTTCGTGCGAACATTTAAGGCACAAATGGCAAAACTAACTAATCATTATGCTCTCCCTGCTGCTCTGTCACTGTTCTTGTCTTCTTACAGATGTCAACCTAAGGAGGGTGGATCACCAGATGAACAACTACATGGACGACAACCGCGATCCACACTCTCTTTACTGCAACCGCCAGACAGGCAGGAGCAGCAGCCAACCCGGAATCGGACAAAATATCACCCCGATCAGAAAGTCTGGGACAATGTCCATACACGGGGGCGTCCCCATTGGATACCAGGATTGGTCGCTCATACCAAAGAACGGGCGATGTACGCGGTCGTCTGCACTGGAGGTGTCATACATATGCGACACCAGAACCACATCCGGCCACGAAGGGACAACGACCTCGCCGGCCGAAGTGGCCGAGCGGTTCTAGGCGCTTCAGTCCGGAACCGCGTGACTGCTACGGTCGCAGGTTCGAATCCTGCCTTGGGCATGGATGTGTGTGACGTCCTTAGGTTAGTTAGGTTCAAGTAGTTCCAAGTTCTAGGGGACTGATGACCTCAGATGTTAAGTCCCTTAGTGCTCAGAGCCATTTGATCTGGCAGTCAAGGAGGCATATGAGTTATTTCAGTGGGCGATCCCCCTGCATGCTATATTCTCGCTGTTGAGGTACAGAGTCCTGTGTCGACGGGAGGATGAGTGGCTGGATGTGACACACAATAACCCCAGTCTAGTAAGAGCGACATCGCGGCCGTGGCGTACCTCATTCCAGCTTCGTCGACAGGACGACTTCCTCTTTACTCGCCTTCGCATAGGCCACAGCCCTATGATACATGGCTTCTTGCTCCGGCGAGACGACCCACCATTATGTGATGCTTGTGGCATACAGATCATTGTGCGCCACATTTTATTCGACTGTGTTTTATTTTCCGACCAGCGAGCAGCGGCGGATTTGCCGACGGATCTGCCCTCTATTTTACGTAAAGTTCAAACGAATGTGGTTCGAGTTTTAAAGTTCTGTGAACGTCCAACATTTACCAAAGATTTTACAGAGATGGTTCTAATGTGTTAACAGGTTTACTTTTTTTCCACCCATGTTTTTTGAAAGTGGTCAGCCAGTGACGTTTCCCTGTGCCTTTCTTTTAGCTTCTTTGTCGTTCTGATTGTCTTTTAATGTCATTTTTAGCGCATGTGAGATAGAGTGATTATGTGACCAACTCGAGTGCATAAGTGTGTAAGAATTTTAGAGATTTTATCCACATTCGTTTGCTTTGATGAGTGCAAGGGCGCTGCCAGCCTCGCTATTGAGTGCTCATAACCTCCAAACACACGCACAAAAGCTATGAACTGAAAGTGTAACTAAAGTGATTGCACAAAGCTGGAAAATTAATGAAATGGGATCTTGATAAATTAAAAGAGCAGAGACTGTTGAGGATTTTAGAGGGAAAATTAAGCGAAGGTTTACTGAAACAGGGAAAAGGAATACAATAGATGATCATTGGGAAACTTTGATAAATGGAACAGTGGATGCAGCAGAGGATCAAATAGGCAAAAAGATAAGGTCTACAGAAATTATTACGTAACACAGGAGGATTAAGTTTCATTTTGACGCTAAGAAAAGGATTTGATAGAGCACTGAAAGACCTAATTCTAAAAATCATCCCTGAAGTAGACGACATTTCCTCACAATTGTTTAAATTCTTGGAAGAGCCAGCCCTGGCAGGACTATTCCTCCTGATGTGCAAGATGTATGAGTCACGTGAAGTACGCTCAGACTTTAAGAATAATGTAATAATTCCAATTCCTATGAAGGCAGGTGATGATAGATGTGAATTTCACCGAACCAACAGATTCACAAGTTTGGTTTCAAAATGTTGACGTTTACAGAAACCTGGACACACTGGTGGAAGCCGATCTCGGGAAGCAACAGGTTTGGTGGAAGCCGATCTCGGGAAGCAACAGGTTGACTTCTGGAGACATATAGGAACTCGAAAGGTTTTGAAACGTCCCCTTTGAAAAATTATACAAGACTGTGCTAAACTGACACACAATATTTTTAGCGCAACGCAATCTGACTTCCAAAAATCCCTACAAAAGAATGGCCCTGACTAACATTCACTCTCGACAACGTGAATTTGTGGAAGTTAGGTCTCCGAACCCCAATAACGACGCGCGCCAACAAAGAGATAGCAGACAATGACTCGCACCGCAGGCAGCCACCTGCGCCGGCTGGCTCAGAGAAAAATAACATAGACGCTAACCTTGAGAAAAATTCCAGTATTCTTTACTGACGTATACCACATGATAATTGTGTTGAAGTTGAAACTCTGCGTACTAGGAAGAGTAAAGGTTTACACCACATTTCACATGTAAAACCATTTATTGTCAGATAATCTGCTTATTAACTTAGTCTTTGCAATTTTCACTTTACGCTACTTGTAAAATTTGTCACACTTACAAACTGTTAACATGCAACTATGTTTTAAAGCTAACTAACTATCCAGTCAAGAACATAACTTAGACAAGTAATTGTGAATGCATTGTTATTGCGAACAGACGATACAGTGTTGTTATTTATACATTCTTCCTTGTTAGTTGCACGATTACGTAACGACTATCAGGCTTACATACTTAGGAAATATATGGGTACTGCTAATGAGATTTTAATGCAACATTTTGGTTTGCTTGAAAATACATTCCGAATTAAAGTACTTTCTGAGAGATACCAGATGACACAGTGGTTAGTTTATGTGACAGCTACAAGATTATATCACGACGTTACTAATGAGTGACAATTTACAATGTTGCTTTTGCGGTGTATCTGTTTTATATCTGCACAGTTTTTCTGAATTCTTCTGGAAAGTAAAACATGTTTTAGTAGTAACTTTTGTGCTATAGCTGCAAGGAGACAGCCTTTTCCATAGGACAACAATACGTTACAGCACAGTACTTTCTTCATCACGGCAATAAGTGTAATAACTAAGATATCTATACCCAAAGCATTTCACTTTTGTTTATCATGAGGTAAGTACATTGACTTCTGTAGAACTTAGCTTTCGGAGAACGATAACTACGACACTTCCACAGAGATTATCTTACAACAAGACGCACAGTTTAGCGCTACAGTACATGTATTTGAGTGATTAATTTTGTACTTAAAACATTTATTTTTAAAGATATTTGAAGTACAATGGTACAAAGGTTTTCCGTGATACATGTCATTCCACTGCTGTAATCTGTGACACCTGAGGGTATAGTTACATTAATCCTCAGGGGGGTACACGCTTACTTTGTGTACCATGTGTTTGGCAACCACAAGGAGCCCTAGCTAATATGGTATTTGCTTATACAACTTTACACATCGGTACCATATTTCTCCAACACAGAATTACACAGCCACCTGATTATTTAACAGAGAAACAAACATTTTTTTTACTACATCAGTGACACATGTTTACGCAATTACACAGTTGGGTAACTTCACACTTACAAAATTGTATTTTGTCTGTACTTTGTGAACTGTTCATATTTTTTCGGACCCATTGTGATATTATGAGAGCTTTGAATGATGTATTTGGTATGGGATCACGATTTTTAAGGTACGTTTGAGGCAGATGACACTTTTGACATGAGCAGAGAAATTTTTTTAATTATTGGAGGAAGCTACGACGATTTTGAGAACTGACTGAGATGTTTTGATATTTTTACGACGACAATGTGTATTATGCTTTTGAGGTATGTTTATGATCAATAAGATGATGCTACCGTGTATGAGCAATTTGATTATGCTACGTATTTCTTATGATGAAATATTGAAGAAGTGTTGACGAATAAGGTAAGGAATAATGAGTAGTGTTTAGGGACTCTGGTTTGTGAAAAAGGTTGTTGGAAACCAAGAATCGTACTTTAAGAGTTATGAAATGTGTGTAAATGCGTGAATGTATCACAATGCCGGCGAAAATTTTTTGGACACTGTTATATTTATAGGATTTTGTTTCTACTCATTTGCAACGTAAATTCTTGACCTGTGAAATATTTTTATATGAGACTGTCACTGTAGCGGAAACTGCGGTCATAAATATTTCCGTAAGAAAGTTAAGTGACCACCTGCACATAATGCGTCGTGGGCACCCAGCTGTGTCAGATGCCTGGAGAAAAAGCCATTAGGGTGTGCCTTTCCAGAGGCACAGGTAGAAAAAAAAGGGAGGCCATTATCCTCACTATAGACATTCCTTTGTAGAAAGCATCGTAAATACGACACCCTCAAACTTGAAAACATGATAACACTGTGGAGTTCTTAATTTATGATATTTACTACAATGCCTAATGAAATGACGAGAAATATTTTTATGTCTACACACCTGATTATGACTACTATCTTTCTAGTTGAGAGAAATGCCATATGGCTTACTTTATGTATTTATTTACTCATTTTGTTTAATATCTAGTTTCTAGCTGCACTGCAGCATTGGTTAAAATAAAATTTTATAGATGTACTAATATAAATATTTTATGCCTACAGATCCAGAAAAAAAGAATAACTTTCATGTACTTAAAAAAAAAATGAAGGAGCACAAAAACATTTCCCTTCACAGGACTTGCATACATAATTTTCTTTTCAACTACTTGGTAATATTTTTCGTAGAATAAGTTGTGGTGCATCACTTTAATTACATAGACATTAAGATGTGAATATACATTTCCCTTATTTGCATTGTTGTTTTTACTGTAATATTTTTTCTGCTTGAGCTTTGTCATGTGTAGGTATAAGTTACTGCTGTTTGCCAGGCATAGTGTTACTGAATTTGACTTTGTGTTACTCTGCTAAGCCAGTTTATTACTGATTTATTTTTCTTGTTTGCTGCTCATTGCCTTATGTTAGTTGTAATATTGTTGCTTACTTTGCCAAATTGTATTTTTTTTGTCCTTGCTGTTTGTGTTAATTTGTAATGTGCTGCTGCATTGACTCGTCCCTTAGTTTAGCATCTGAGCTCAGTAGATTTAAGTTAGCTTAAGAGGGGGTAGCCTATAAGAGAATGAGTTGCGATGAATTTGAAGAAATGCACTGAGAGGCTATACGAGAAAAGTACAGAAAGCAGGTATAGATAGGACTTTTGGAAATAATGAAGAACGAAGGGAGATCTCCGAGAAGTAAAGAAAGTTTTGTTTGCAAAATACTGCAGTAAAACAAACCCTGTCCTTTCCTTGTATTATCCCGCTATATGCTTGTGTACCCTTGTGTATTTATGTTCTTCCTGTCTTTATATGTTTATCTGATAAGACTTATGTTGCAGAATTTTTCTAATACTCAGCTACATGAACTATGATGAGGAATACTGTTATCCTCAAATATAATTTGCATTAATAATATGTTATTTACGTTGTAAATATGCTTAGACATTATTTATTCTGTTTTGTTTTAATGCTCATGTGTAAAGTTGATGTTTCAAAAGTTATTCTGATCTTTTATGTATTTACTTATGTCATAATTCCTGTAACACTGATGTATATGTCTATTTCTATTCTTTTGTAAAGCCTGTATTACTATAAGTGTTATCTGTATTGTTATGTTCTTTAATGATGTATTTTGTACCTTTGTAATTGTATTATTATGTTATAAAATTGTAATTGACAGCAGTTCATCAACTTAAGTAACTTGTAAGTTCCATTTCACTGCACATGTTTCTGTTGGTCATACTATATGGACACTATGTGAGAAGTAGGGACTGTTAGTGTTTGCACGTGTGTTAATTATTCAGTAAGGGACTGGATAACAGCATTGCTGGTTCTAAGGACAATTCCAAAAACTTTGTGAGTGCACAAGTGGTGGTTATGGACTTGCTATATTATCTGCAAGACTCTGCAATGGTGATTGTGCACCTGCACAGTCACAACAGATGGCTGCTGGCCATCTCTACAAGGACTACACTGGGTCTGCATCTTTGATGACCCACCAATACCATTATTTCTACATGGACTACAGTGGGTCTGCATCTTTGATGGCCCACCAATACCATTATTTCTACAAGGACTGCAGTGGGTCTGCGCCTCTGGTGGCCCACCAATACCATATTCTCCACCAGGACTACAGTGGGTCTACTCTGTGATGACCTACCTACCAATATTCTTCATAACTTCGACTGACTCTGCTGTGGGTTTGCTCTGTTGTGGCCCATTACCTGTCTGCATGTCAAGAGTCAGCACTGTCTTTCCATTGGAAGGACAACACTACTTCTTCAAGACTGCATGGAAATCCACTACTTCTGTGTGCCATTTCTTTTACTACTGAGACTTTGTGAAAAAAAACTGTAATTACTACTATGATGAATGATCAGGACTATCTTTATGGACTGTGAGAAAATTTTAGCTTTTGACCAACGTTGTATCAATAAGTGTGTGCATTTGATTTCTTTGTTATTGTAATTACGATTATGAAAAATTTTAACAAATATGTATTGCCCAGTGCCCAAAACAGTTTGTAAAATTTTTTGTGGGGAGCATGGGGGCTATGTAAGTAGGCTGTTTATGTTTTCTTATTGGCAACGTTACGTAGCGCTCTGTATGAAAATCACTGGATGTGCTGTGTGCAGTCGGTGGCTAGTTTGCATTGTTGTCTGCCATTGTAGTGTTGGGCAGCGGCAGCTGGATGTGAACAGCGCGTAGCGTTGCGCAGTTGGAGGTGAGCCACCAGCAGTGGTGGATGTGGGGAGAGAGATGGCGGAGTTTTGAGGTTTGTAATACTGGATATCATATATTATGACTATTAAGGTAAATACATTGTTTGTTCTCTATTAAAATCTTTCATTTGCTAACTATCCTATCAGTAGTTAGTGCCTTCCGCAGTTTGAATATTTTATTTAGCTGGCAGTAGTGGCGCTCGCTGTATTGCAGTAGTTCGAGTAATGAAGATTTTTGTGAGGTAAGTCATTTGTGAAAGGTATAGATTAATGTTAGTCAGGGCCATTCTTTTGTAGGGATTTTTGAAAGTCAGATTGCGTTCCGCTAAAAATATTGTGTGTCAATTTAGCACAGTCTTGTATAATTTTTCAAAGGGGACGTTTCAGTATGTTCATCTTACGACTTACCTTACAAATAGGTTAAAAATAGGCAAACTTACATTTAGAGCATTTGTGGATTTAGAGAATGTTTTTGACATTGTTGGCTGGAGTACACTCCCTGATATTCTGAAGGCAGAGTGTGAAAGGCCTTTTACAACTTTAATACAAACCAGACTGTAGTTATAATACTCGAACGATATGAAAGGGAAGCAGTGGTTGAGAAAGGAGTGAAGAAGATTTGTTGCCTGTACCCAATATTCAGTCTGTACATCGAGAAAGAAAATCTTGGAGCAATTTAGAAAGAGAATTAAAGTTCAGGGAAAAGAAATAAAAACACTGAGGTTTTGTTAATGACGTTATAAAGCTGACCTAGACAGCAGAGTACTAGGAAGAGTAGTTGAATAGAATCGATAGTGTATTGAACAGTGGTTATAAGACAAAAATAAAAAAAAAGTGATGTAATGAATAGCAATCAGGCTTTGCTGAGGGAATTACGAAATGAGACAGTAAGAGCTGTAGACACTTTTCGCTATTTGAGTAGGAAAATTACTGACAGTCGCCTTGGAAGGGAGGTATTCACTTACAACAGAAAGAACAGTATTTGCGAAAAAGAGGAATTTGTTAACAATCAAGTTAAATTTGCGTATTAGGAAGTATTTTCTGAAGGTATTTGTCTGGAATATAGCCTTGTACGGAAGTACACAGTGGACGTAGAACAGTTCAAACAAGAAAAGAGTTGCTTCTTAAATGCGATGCTACAGAAGAACGCTGAAGATTACTTGAGTAGACTGAAGAACTAATAAGGAGATAATGCCCGGAACTGGGAAAAAGAAAGTAGGGTAAAACTTGACTTGAGTATAGATCGATTGATAAAATTTGAGGTTTTGTTGATGACATTACAAATATATCAGAGACAGTTGAATAGAATAGACAGTGTTTTTGCTGTGGTATTCGGCATTCAAATGGCGTACGGGAATTTGGAAAATGCTTTGATGACAGTGAGCCACATCTCTCACAGGAATGGACCGTTGAAGTCCACATGTACACTCCTGGAAATGGAAAAAAGAATACATTGACACCGGTGTGTCAGATCCACCATACTTGCTCCGGACACTGCGAGAGGGCTGTACAAGCAATGATCACACGCACGGCACAGCGGACACACCAGGAACCGCGGTGTTGGCCGTAGAATGGCGCTAACTGCGCAGCATTTGTGCACCGCCGCCGTCAGTGTCAGCCAGTTTGCCGTGGCATACGGAGCTCCATCGCAGTCTTTAACACTGGTAGCATGCCGCGACAGCGTGGACGTGAACCGTATGTGCAGTTGACGGACTTTGAGCGAAGGCGTATAGTGGGCATGCGGGAGGCCGGGTGGACGTACCGCCGAATTGCTCAACACGTGGGGCGTGAGGTCTCCACAGTACATCGATGTTATCGCCAGTGGTCGGCGGAAGGTGCACGTGCCCGTCGACCTGGGACCGGACCGCAGCGACGCACGGATGCACGCCAAGACCGTAGGATCCTACGCAGTGCCGTAGGGAACCGCACCGCCACTTCCCAGCAAATTAGGGACACTGTTGCTCCTGGGGTATCGGCGAGGACCATTCGCAACCGTCTCCATGAAGCTGGGCTACGGTCCCGCACACCGTTAGGCCGTCTCCCGCTCACGCCCCAACGTCGTGCAGCCCGCCTCCAGTGGTGTCGCGACAGGCGTGAATGGAGGGACGAATGGAGACGTGTCGTCTTCAGCGATGAGAGTCGCTTCTGCCTTGGTGCCAATGATGGTCGTATGCGTGTTTGGCGCCGTGCAGGTGAGCGCCACAATCAGGACTGCATACGACCGAGGCACACAGGGCCAACACCCGGCATCATGGTGTGGGGAGCGATCTCCTACACTGGCCGTACACCACTGGTGATCGTCGAGGGGACACTGAATAGTGCACGGTACATCCAAACCGTCATCGAACCCATCGTTCTACCATTCCTAGACCGGCAAGGGAACTTGCTGTTCCAACAGGACAATGCACGTCCGCATGTATCCCGTGCCACCCAACGTGCTCTAGAAGGTGTAAGTCAACTACCCTGGCCAGCAACATCTCCGGATCTGTCCCCCATTGAGCATGTTTGGGACTGGATGAAGCGTCGTCTCACGCGGTCTGCACGTCCAGCACGAACGCTGATCCAACTGAGGCGCCAGGTGGAAATGGCATGGCAAGCCGTTCCACAGGACTACATACAGCATCTCTACGATAGTCTCCATGGGAGAATAGCAGCCTGCATTGCTGTGAAAGGTGGATACACACTGTACTAGTGCCGACATTGTGCATGCTCTGTTGCCTGTGTCTATGTGCCTGTGGTTCTGTCAGTGTGATCATGTGATGTATCTGACCCCAGGAATGTGTCAATAAAGTTTCCCCTTCCTGGGACAATGAATTCACGGTGTTCTTATTTCAATTTCCAAGAGTGTATATAAATTGCTATTAACACTCTATATTACACGGTAAGGATGTGTACATACACTCCTGGAAATGGAAAAAAGAACACATTGACACCGGTGTGTCAGACCCACCATACTTGCTCCGGACACTGCGAGAGGGCTGTACAAGCAATGATCACACGCACGGCACACCCGGACACACCAGGAACAGCGGTGTTGGCCGTCGAATGGCGCTAGCTGCGCAGCATTTGTGCACCGCCACCGTCAGTGTCAGCCAGTTTGCCGTGGCATACGGAGCTCCATCGCAGTCTTTAACACTGGTAGCATGCCGCGACAGCGTGGACGTGAACCGTATGTGCAGTTGACGGACTTTGAGCGAGGGCGTATAGTGGGCATGCGGGAGGCCGGGTGGTCGTACCGCCGAATTGCTCAACACGTGGGGCGTGAGGTCTCCACAGTACATCGATGTTGTCGCCAGTGGTCGGCGGAAGGTGCACGTGCCCGTCGACCTGGGACCGGACCGCAGCGACGCACGGATGCACGCCAAGACCGTAGGATCCTACGCAGTGCCGTAGGGGACCGCACCGTCACTTCCCAGCAAATTAGGGTCACTGTTGCTCCTGGGGTATCGGCGAGGACCATTCGCAACCGTCTCCATGAAGCTGGGCTACGGTCCCGCACACCGTTAGGCCGTCTTCCGCTCACGCCCCAACATCGTGCAGCCCGCCTCCAGTGGTGTCGCGACAGGCGTGAATGGAGGGACGAATGGAGACGTGTCGTCTTCAGCGATGAGAGTCGCTTCTGCCTTGGTGCCAATGATGGTCGTATGCGTGTTTGGCGCCGTGCAGGTGAGCGCCACGATCAGGACTGCATACGACCGAGGCACACAGGGCCAACACCCGGCATCATGGTGTGGGGAGCGATCTCCTACACTGGCCGTACACCACTGGTGATCGTCGAGGGGACACTGAATAGTGCACGGTACATCCAAACCGTCATCGAACCCATCGTTCTACCATTCCTAGACCGGCAAGGGAACTTGCTGTTCCAACAGAACAATGCACGTCCGCATGTATCCCGTGCCACCCAACGTGCTCTAGAAGGTGTAAGTCAACTACCCTGGCCAGCAAGATCTCCGGATCTGTCCCCCATTGAGCATGTTTGGGACTGGATGAAGCGTCGTCTCACGCGGTCTGCACGTCCAGCACGAACGCTGGTCCAACTGAGGCGCCAGGTGGAAATGGCATGGCAAGCCGTTCCACAGGACTACATCCAGCATCTCTACGATAGTCTCCATGGGAGAATAGCAGCCTGCATTGCTGCGAAAGGTGGATATACACTGTGCTAGTGCCGACATTGTGCATGCTCTGTTGCCTGTGTCTATGTGCCTGTGGTTCTGTCAGTGTGATCATGTGATGTATCTGGCCCCAGGAATGTGTCAATAAAGTTTCCCCTTCCTGGGACAATGAATTCACGGTGTTCTTATTTCAATTTCCAGGAGTGTAGTTACCGCTTGAAGTTTTATGAACTAATCGTAAAACTGGTCCATGCCACATAGATGCGCACCACCGTCAAGCAAGTCTGTCGGTATCTGTGCATTTAAATCTAAGGAGTGATCCAAGTGAGATGCAATAAGCAGCCCTTCTCGTGTACACAGCGTCAGCGAGGTACATACTTCAACATATCATGATCCGAATTGAGTTCATGCTGAGCATGTGGGTGGTTTTATTTTCTCTTTGGCATCAGAGACCACGCCCATGTGGTTCCTCATGGGCGTATCTTACCGCTTGTAACCTATAGCACTGGCTGAGCACAACAATGTAACATCCAAAGGCTCATTTTAACTGTCCGTAGATTCGATAATGTAGAAAAATTGGTAGAAGGATCGCCGTACCGGCAGAGGGGAGATGTGGTTGGGCAGGCCAACAGGGGGTTTAATGTCCATCACTATGCCGGCTGGCGTCAGCATTGTTTATGGAATGCGATTCGTCACGCTGCTGGAACCAGCTGGTGCTGGCGTTCCAGTCCGTGGGTCCCCACAGCGAGTCGTTGATGCTGGCAGTGCGAAGGGTTCTCACTACAGCGGATCTGCTTTGACGGTGCTGGAGTTGTGTTGTGGGCCTGTTGTCTCAAGTTGTACTGAACTGGCTCCGGGGCCTTTGATGTCTGACTGAACATAGAAGCCATCAGGCGTGGACACAATTAATTTGATTGTTTTACCATCATGGAGCCATTGGCTTCCACAGGTGGCGCTGATGACGCCCAGCAGCCATTCCGGATCTCTCCCAAAGGAGGAAGCCCTTATCTTTGTGTCGAGAGAGTATCAGTGGCGACTGGGCTGGCTTGGTTGTGTTGTACGCCACAGGACGTCCCAGAGTATGTGGTGTTTGTGGCTGTGCAGCACTTCCGCGTTTTGGGCGCGACTTCATACTTTCCTCATTTTACTGTACGTTCCCCAGTGCCGGGCGGACGACATCCCTCCGTACGTCACGGTGCTACTGACGGCCTAACTCGCAGGCGCGGCCATTCAGCAAGGAATACGTCGACGGTTTCCTCCAGAGACCACTTCAGACGAAAAAAACTGCTTGGACATACCCTTTTCAAATACGTACCATCCAACATCGGATGAGGTCGGCTTACAGAGCCAATTAGCGACGGATCGTCATCGCTACCGGCGGTAGACAGTAAAGTGGAGCAAGTGCATCCCTCCGTCAGATATTATAAACTGCCCCGCCGACCCTATGCACCAGTGTTCAGCGAGCCTGCAGCTGGAGGTACAGTGACGGAAATCGCCGAGAGTGTTCGGGACGTCTCTTTAGTAGCTATGGACTTAACGTGCGACTATTTCCAACTGTTTACGCACGTCTGAGTTGGTCTTACATGCTAGGAACAACCTGTTTCAGTAGAATTCATTGTATAACTGAGTGTTAGAATAAATGGTTCTTAAACTTGGACTCTTTCTTAGGTAATTCTTCGTGACACTAAACTGGCGCAGTCGTATTGAGGTGGCGTGCTACTGGTAAGATAACAGCTCCACAACAGCGCATCACAGCCTTACAGGCGTGAACTAATATCTCGCTTCCACAATTGGAGGCTGGGTGGAATGGCGCTGTTGTCGGGTGTGTTATGGTGTTCAAAAAGCAGAAATCTTGAAACACACTAAATGAGAATTGAGGATGATTATCCAGAGTTTAGAGCCGTGACGCGAATCGATAGGTTGCGTCATGCAGTCAAATTTATTCGTCATTAGCCAGAGGGTTTGGTTTGCGACCTGATATCCCGCCCCGGCAGGGGGGTCGCTCTCTTTCTGTTTGGCCGTGGACAGTGAAGTTCGCCGAGCAGCAGAGCTGGGAGTGGGGTTGGAATTTCGATCGGTGTTGCCTCGAGTGGCCTCTTATTCTGGGGCCGTGAATCGTCACCGCATTTTCTGTTGGCTATAGTCCTTTGCGGTTCAGTGTGTGGCTCAAGTACTTCATTGCTCTTGAAAGAATTCACAGTTTTGTAGACTGCACTTTAGTTCGGTCTGTGGTATTGTCTGCAACAGCCCACGTAAATGTTAAAGGTATTGCTCTCTTGTAGTGCAACTTACTAATACTTTTCCACATAGTTTTCTGTATTAGTAATCCTTTGAATCCGTGCTCCACAAAACGTTGGGAAATCGTTGGTCCACTTTGTGTTATCCACAGCTCGTGGTCTAGTGGCTAGCTTTGCTACCTCTGGATCACGGGGTACCGGGTTCGATTCCCGGCCGGGTTGGGGATTTTCTCTGCCTGGGAACTGGGTGTTTGTGTTGTCCTCATCATTTCATCATCATCTCCATCATTTGTGGCAGTGGTTTTCCTCTTACAGCAAAATCTATGAAATGAACTTCACGTTATGTGAAGGTTTCATTGTGACTCAGCTACGAAATTCAAGGTATAGTTCTGTTTCCCAGCTGATAGAAAATATTTTCTTGTAGTTATTACTGTCAGTAACTTATTATTCGCATTTTTGTACATGAAACCTTCCCATGGTGAGCCGACGATTGTATACGCACAGGGATCTGATTGTTTGAAACGGCACTCATTTCTTAACTGATACGGTAACATGGAGTATCAAATAAAATTTGTAACTAGATTGAGAATCTCTTGTTAGGGGAAACGCAGCATGTTATCTTGGATGGAAGTACAAACGTTTTCAGGCGCATCCCAAGGAATTGTTCTAGGATCATCTTTTCATGTTGTATAATAATGATCTGGCAGAAAGTATTAATACCGACTTCAGAGTTTTTACTGATACGGCCATTATCTGTAATGAAGTTCTCTTTGTAAGAAGTTCCAGAAATATTCCATCAGATCTGGATAAGATTTCAGAATTATGCATAGCTTATAAACTTGTTTGGATGTACAAAAATGTAAAACTTTGTGCTTCACAAAACGAAAAATATTAGTATCCTATGAACACAATACCAATAATTCATAATTACAATCAGTCAGCTCGTTACTTAGTGTAACAATTTCTTGGGTTATGAAATGGAAAGGAGCTTTGGTTCATTAACAGGTTAAGGGAAAACAGTCAATCTACAATGTAGGCTGCTGGCAAACTATTTGTGCATCTCATCTCAGAATACTGCTCAAATATGTGGGACCTATACTACACTACTGGCCATTGAAATTGCTACACCAAGAGGAAATGTAGATGATAAACGGGTATTCATTGGACAAATACACTCCTGGAAATTGAAATAAGAACACCGTGAATTCATTGTTTCAGGAAGGGGAAACTTTATTGACACATTCCTGGGGTCAGATACATCACATGATTACACTGACAGAACCACAGGCACATAGGCACAGGCAACAGAGCATGCACAATGTCGGCACTAGTACAGTGTATATCCATCTTTCGCAGCAATGCAGGCTGCTATTCTCCCATGGAGACGATCGTAGAGATGCTGGATGTAGTCCTGTGGAACGGCTTGCCATGCCATTTCCACCTGGCGCCTCAGTTGGACCAGCGTTCGTGCTGGACGTGCAGACCGCGTGAGACGACGCTTCATCCAGTCCCAAACATGCTCAATGGGGGACAGATCCGGAGATCTTGCTGGCCAGGGTAGTTGACTTACACCTTCTAGAGCACGTTGGGTGGCACGGGATACATGCGGACGTGCATTGTCCTGTTGGAACAGCAAGTTCCCTTGCCGGTCTAGGAATGGTAGAACGATGGGTTCGATGACGGTTTGGATGTACCGTGCACTATTCAGTGTCCCCTCGACGATCACCAGTGGTGTACGGCCAGTGTAGGAGATCGCTCCCCACACCATGATGCCGGGTGTTGGCCCTGTGTGCCTCGGTCGTATGCAGTCCTGATTGTGGCGCTCACCTGCACGGCGTCAAACACGCATACGACCATCATTGGCACCAAGGCAGAAGCGACTCTCATCGCTGAAGACGACACGTCTCCATTTGTCCCTCCATTCACGCCTGTCGCGACACCACTAGAGATGGGCAAAACTGTTCTTTTCAGAGATTGGATCAGAACTGTTCATTCCCTGAAATGAATTAGCTCTTTTTCATGACTCACCACTCATTTACAATATAAAATGAATGGAAGGCACATTGCCCTTTAAACTTAGTTTATTCCAGTACTATACCTGTATTTTGATCTTTTTTGATCCTATTTTGAAGTAACACAGATAATGAGTAAGAATTTTGTATTGTTTATTGAAATTTCCACGATATGACAAAGTTTTTGATTATTGATTTATTTTGCACTATCGTGGTTTTTTGGGTGATCGGAAAATGTTGTAACTTGAGATTTACATTAACAATATATTTGGCTATAACGTATTAAAATTTCATTAACCTCATACAAATACATCGCAAGCCATATATTTTTAAAGTGAACGTTTCCTTCCGAAGACGCCTAAAATCGCAAAATCCGTACCAGAATAAGAAAAAAAATATAAATTTGACTGTAAAACGAAAGTGCTGCATATAGCCTTATGCAGAATAAAACAAGGAAAATATTGGTGTATCACATTTTGCGATACGTTTATCGGTTCGCTCGTAATTAAAGTGTAAATTCGAGTGTCTATAATAAAAATCCTATAGTAAGAGGAGTCATCAGGAACCTAATCTAATCAGTTTAAACAAATAAAAATAAAATAAAAACAATTGATGTATACATAACATAATAATGTAATATACATAGCGGCATTACTACGAAGAACGATATCCAATGGGGACAAACTCCGATGCAGAGGCGCTGAGTCGAGCAGGTCGAGCCGCGAGCTGTATTACTGCGTGAGCTGAGACCGCAGAGACCACAGTGACACCTGAGTCGCTTTGCTCGACGCTCTGGCTAGAGTCGAGACGGTGGGGCGAGCGTTGAGCGGGCGAGTTCCGAGGGAGGGGGTAGCAGTGAACTCACCCGCTCCGAGACAAATAGTTCGTTCCCTTGTGAGCGGGTTTTTGCAAGTAGTTCCTATGTTATCCGCTAGGTGGCTCTCTGTCCTGTTGCTCGCATCAACTGCCCAGAGGGCAGGACGTGCGACTGAAACGATCGCCGACAGAGTGCGATGCGAAGTTACGCTGCGCCAGACACTGCCACGGCATATGTGAAACACAAAATCCAATGGGGCACTGCACAATGCAGGCAGCCAAGGTAGAAGCAGGGCAGAGGCCGGCGCTGGCTGTGTTGTGTGGCGTGCACTGTGCTGTGACCAGCAGAGGCGCTGCTGATATGCTCCGTCTCTCTCTCTCTCTCTCTCTCTCTCTCTCTCTCTCTGCCGTGGGAAACGTTTGGAGCTACCGTTCTTTTTTTCTGAATCACTGATTGTTCACTCCTTTGAAAGATTGAACTCTATGAATTAGTTCAAGAGCGGATCCCCCATCTCTAGACACCACTGGAGGCGGGCTGCACGATGTTGGGGCGTGAGCGGAAGACGGCCTAACGGTGTGCGGGACCGTAGCCCAGCTTCATGGAGACGGTTGCGAATGGTCCTCGCCGATACCCCAGGAGCAACAGTGTCCCTAATTTGCTGGGAAGTGGCGGTGCGGTCCCCTACAGCACTGCGTAGGATCCTACGGTCTTGGCGTGCATCCGTGCGTCTCTGCGGTCCGGTCCCAGGTCGACGGGCACGTGCACCTTCCGCCGACCACTGGCGACAACATCGATGTACTGTGGAGACCTCACGCCCCACGTGTTGAGTAATTCGGCGGTACGTCCACCCGGCCTCCCGCATGCCCACTATACGCCCTCGCTCAAAGTCCGTCAACTGCACATACGGTTCACGTCCACGCTGTCGCGGCATGCTACCAGTGTTAAAGACTGCGATGGAGCTCCGTATGCCACGGCAAAGTGGCTGACACTGACGGCGGCGGTGCACAAATGCTGCGCAGCTAGCGCCATTCGACGGCCAACACCGCGGTTCCTGGTGTGTCCGCTGTGCCGTGCGTGTGATCATTGCTTGTACAGCCCTCTCGCAGTGTCCGGAGCAAGTATGGTGGGTCTGACACACCGGTGTCAATGTGTTCTTTTTTCCATTTCCAGGAGTGTATATTATACTAGAACTGACATGTGATTAAATTTTCACGCAGTTTGGGTGCATAGATCCTCAGAAATCAGTACCCAGAACAACCACCTCTGGCCGTAATAACGGCCTTGATACGCCTGGGCATTGAGTCTAACAGAGCTTGGATGGCGTGTACAGGTACAGCTGCCCATGCAGCTTTAACATGATACCACAGTTCATCAAGAGTAGTGATTGGCGTATTGCGACGAGCCAGTTGCTCGGCCACCATTGACCAGACGTTTTCAATTGGTGAGAGATCTGGAGAATGTACTGGCCAGGTCAGCAGTCGAACATTCTGTAACGGCCCGTACAGGACCTGCAACATGCGGTCGTGCATTATCTTGCAGAAATGTAGGGTTTCGCAGGAATCGAGTGAAGGGTAGAGCCACAGGTCGTAACACATCTGAAATGTAACGTCCACTGTTCAAAGTGCCGTCAGTGCGTAGAAGAGGTGACCGAGACGTGTAACCAATGACACGCCGTACCATCACGTCGGGTGATACGCCAGTATGGCGATGACGAATACACGCTTGCAATGTGCGTTCACCACGATGTCGCCAAACACAGATGCGACCATCGTGATGCCGTAAAAAGAACATCGATTCATCCGAAAAAATGACGTTTTGCCATTCGTGCACCCAGGTTCGTCGTTGAGTACATCATCGCCGGCGCTCCTGTCTGTGATGCAGCGTCAAGGGTAACCGCAGCCATGGTCCATGCTGCTGCAAACGTCGTCGAACTGTTCGTGCAGATGGTTGTTGTCTTGCAAACGTCCCCATCTGTTGACTCAGGGATCGAGACGTGGCTGCACGGTCCGTTACAGCCATGCAGATAAGATGTCTGTCATTTCGACTGCTAGTGATACGAGACCATTGGGATCCAGCACGGCGTTCCGTATTACCCTCCTGAACCCATCGATTCCATTTTCTGCTAATAGTCATTGGATCACGACCAACGCGAGCAGCAATGTCGTGATACGATAACCCGCAATCTCGATAGACTACAATCCGACCTTTATCAAAGTCGGAAACGTGGTGGTACGCATTTCTCCTCCTTACACGAGGCATCACAACAACGTTTCACCAAGCAACGCCGGTCAACTGCTGTTTGTGTATGAGAAATCGGTTGGAAACTTTCCTCATGTGAGCACGTTGTAGGTGTCGCCACCGGCGCCAACCTTGTGTGAATGCTCTGAAAAGCTAATCATCTGCATATCTCAGCATCTTCTTCGTGTCGGTTAAATTTCGCCTCTGTAGCACGTCATCCTCGTGGTGTAGCAATTTTAATGTCCAGTAGCGTAAATACGACTATCAGGGGATACTGACCGTATAAAAGGAAGGGTGCTACAAGTGGTTACTGGTTTGTTTATCTCAAGAGAGAGTATCACGGAAATGTTGAAAAACCTGAATTAACAGGTTCTTGGAAGTAGAAGCAAATTTGCGCGTGAAAAACTTCTTGAGGACTTGAAGACGCGCCATTAAGTGAAGAATTAGATATATTCTTCCGTCCCCCATGGACTGTTCTCATATGGACCATAAAGACAAAATTCAATTAATTACAGCATTCACAAACGTATTTAAGGCGTCATTCTTCCCGCTCTCGATACGTGGTTTGTAATGCGACAATATCCAACATGTGGTATTATTCTAAAAACCCTCTTCCATGTACTTCTCAATGGACTGCGCAGTATGCATATAAGTGTAGATATAACTCTCCACCCCCATGACTAAAAGTATGAAACTAATTTACTGCTTCGTTCAAAATCCATATAACTACCGAAATGTATCAAAAATGTACTTTTAGGCATTTACCAAATGTTTTAAAATGTCAATAAATATTCTATATCTAATGTAACATAGATACACATATTCACGACAGATTGTTGCACTTTTTGATGTTTCACTGATAAAATCATCCGCTGGGCCTGTCATAGAAAAGTGGATGTGTAACACCAACACATCGTGCCTTTAATGCAGCTGTCATCATATTTTTACTTGGCTACAAATAAATACAACTGCTAAATGAATCTTGTAAGAATACTGCTTTTGAATTTACATCTCTTGTACAAAATCAGTAGTCTAGTAGCTTAAATCTCTTAGTTACATGTTCCAGTCATAAACCCTGAAACCCTGTAAAAGGATAACATTAGCTTGCTCTTAGAGCAATATAGTAGGTTGATCTTACATGCTCAGTAACGTCACAGATACTTCATTATTTTTCTTCTATTTATCAAAGTTCTGTTCAAGCCAAAATTACTGAGTAGCATCTGCTCTGTGTGATTACGTTAAAACAGCGTTGAAGTACCTAAAGAAATGAATCCACTAAGCCTATGTAAAAGTGTCGGACTTCGTATGGTAATAATGAGAAAGCACATTCTCATTTACAGATACTGAAATTACGATCGGTCGGAAATGCCGACAGATCATCCACACTTCCACACAGGCGTCAGCTAATACAATTAATAAAGCCGAATATATTTATGAAAATGACAGTAATTCATAGGGTGAGTCAGGGTGCTCGGAATACTTGCATAAAAATAGGAATTCCTTTATGCTGTTATTATTGGAAAAAACGACTCACACTAAAAGAACAATTGTATGTATCAAATCGAAGCGTCAAAGAGAGAGATCAGTTTTCATTTCTTTGATAAATGACAATGTTACCTTCGCACTTTGCCAATATCTCAGACACTTTCCACCTGTTAATTATTGTAAAAACGGCTTAAAATTCCGAACTGACTGAAAATAGTAAAAGGAGCGCCACACAGGCTGTGCATATTATTCGGTAATCCATTTCCTCTCCTCATGACCTGTACGAAAACGTAATCCAGTCCACCATTCACGTAAGCGTGACGTGTTTCAAAACGTAACAAAAAAGTGATGTGGCTCTCCTGTACTAGAGCACAGTGCAGGCAACCACGATGACGTAACTCGTCCATCTGCTGGAGCTGACAACAAACAAACGGAACACAAAAGCAAACACAAGTAACTTATGTTCTCCATAGATGAGTTCTAGGTGTTTATACTTAAAGTGCAGCCACTCACAGAGGTCCAATGTGGGCTGCAACTATCTTATATTAGCGAAACTTCATAGGCGTTCTAATGAGTTTCTGTGGAACCGATTTATGATGGAAAAAATTAATTCCAATTTTGGCCACCATGTACATATTTGGCACTATGAATGCAACAAAGACGTATAGAAATGTTTTCATATATATAAAGGATTAGGAAAATGACGTAGGGAGAAAAGGTTAAGCAACTGGTATAGGCATAATGCTGATTTTATTACTAACCGCCACTCACACAATTTGGTCAATATGAGTAACATGCTGTACTGTGCCAGATATGCACATGGTGGCCAATATTGAAATAATTTTTATCAGCATGAATCCGCATTAATTCATCAGCTTGTCTACCAAATTTCGCTGCCATTCGGTAGTTACAAACTGAACAGGGTGTCCGTGATAAGCTGCACTTTCATTATAGCCACCTAGTAGTACTTCTACCTTCTGTTTGTTGATGTACATTTTAGTCACACACATTTTCAGCTGAAGAAGGTCGACTTATGACCAGTCTGATATTTTCATTGAGTTTTCGTTTGCTTTTACTGTCAATGTCAGCAAGCGGACAAGTTACGTTACCCTTGATACTTGTGTGCTAATACAGGAAAATCAAAACTCCTTTTTTGGTTACTGCTTAACCATGGTGTGTAAAGTGATACACTTTTAAAGAGAATGTGAAGCGACGACGTGGATTATAGAATAAATTAGTTGGGGTGCTATTTAAGAAAGACATAATTCTGTTCACATCTTCGTAATGAACATAATTATAAAGCAGGCAACCATGATGGTTTATGTCCCTCTGGCAGCCAGACAAAATGTAATTCACACATTTTATTTCATTTCTGGACAAATAGTTGTTTAGTATGGTAAAGATAAATGGGACCCGCTGTATATGCAAGCTGTACCAGCGAGCCAATGTCATCCAGCTGTAATTAGGAATAAGTACAGGATCTTACCTAAAGTAACAATAAAATGAGGGCAAACATTAACCACAAAATTATACAATACATTTGTGTTACTGATATCTAACCAACACATGGAACTGGGGATGCTTTTTATTTGCTAAACTGTTTAAACAGCATTATGCGCAATTGTCAACATATTTATTGTGGTGGTATTAGATGATGATTATTATCAACTAGAGTTGTAAGATGACAGGAGACTACCGGAGATTGTCATAGTTGAAGATAGACTATTGTAGTTTTCGTAGCAACTGTGGTCAGTTCAGATCCTACCTGCATTACCTGTACACTAGATGTGTTGCATACCTATTGGGCGTTACCTCATAACTATCGCTTTCTTTACGTATGCGATCAGTGTCTTACTAGATGCCCTAGAAAACGGAAGTGCTAAACTGTCCAGAAAATGAGAAAGAACGTATTAAGCGCTGCATGACCTACGCAACATGTAGTTCTATGTAGTTATCTTCTTGCATGTTACGTGCAAATAAACAGTATTGTAGCAAAATTGAAAATGTCAACCTTTATGTCAGGTTTTACTTGAAAACTGTTGATTTGTAATGTGAAACAAAGGTATATTGTGGTAAAAATAAATAAAAGACTACATGTTTACCATATAGCAGAATAAAATGCAATTTCCTCAAAAAATGTAAAAAAAAACAAGGTCATTGGTCCCTAGTCTTACACACTAATTAAACTGACTTATGTTAACAACAACACATACACCCATGCCCGAGCCCTCCGGTGGGAGGGGCCGCGGAGTCCGTGACATGGCGCCTCAAACCGTTCCGCCACTCCGCGCTGCGTTTCTGCTATTCATAAACAACTTTCGCATTTATCAATATATGCAGAAAACACTTGTCTTCGATCTTAATGAAGAACATTCTATTGACTGCAAAATAACAACAATACTTATTTTCTACGATATGTGCGTATCAACTGTACTTGCTTCTAAATTAATTAGTTACATAAAAGCACGAAAGGTACGCGATAAACTACTTTTTATTACTTATGAAATGCAATTTATTTCTGTCAAGATATAAAGTAACCAATGGATTCACACTGAGCAATGTACGGTTCTAATTACTTGCAAAACAAAGAACCAAATAAATAAAAAAACGAAGAGAAATCGTTGGCGTCTAGTTTTTGTCTTACACAATCATTTATGTTTCTTTTCCTACACATACAACCGGTAAACCTATCATTTTCTACGTCATTTATGTACTGTACGAAAACTATGAACCATAATTTCGGTAGAGCAATATTTTCAGCTCTCTCTTCAACATATTTCTGGCTCTGTGCACGTAACTTACTATAATACCGGTTGTAACTTCAGCCAGGCAGTACCTAGATCAGTGCTGCCTACAGTGACATCTTTCAGCACTAATACAATCCGCCGGAAGGTGTGGCCGTGCGGTTCTAGAAGCTTCTTTCTGGAGCCGAGTGACCGCTACGGTCGCAGGTTCGAATCCTGCCTCGGGCATGGATGTGTGTGATGTCCTTAGGTTAGTTAGGTTTAAGTAGTTCTAAGTTCTAGGGGACTGATGACCACAGCTATTAAGTCCCATAGTGCTCAGAGCCATTTGAACCATTTTCAAAGCCACAGGTTTACGTAGTCTCCCCCTACCAGGGTCAAACATACAGAACGTTCACACAACAGGTGTTTCTTTGGGATGTTGTTCAACTCAAGTGTCAGATTCCCACCGTCTTTGGTGTTGGCGAACCATCAGAGAGACATTCAAAACTTCGTTGTTTTGTGGCTTGTTCGTATTGGTAACACCGGTGCTCACCACCCTTGTTGATTTTTGTCACAAATGAACGGTTCACATTTTTCATTTCAATCAACTCGCGACAGGCGTCCACGCGTCTGTGTTTTCTTGCTGGATTCAAGTTACTCAAGAAAAACTTTGCACACACTTTTCTTCAAAACGTTCCGGAGAATATCTTGAACACCTGATTTAGAAAAGCTCAGTTCGTTGTTTCATTGCGATTTGTGAGTCAACAACGCTGACACAGTACAGCCGCACGTCCACTATTTAACGCTGCCTGCTCACAATTGACTTGTCGAGTGCCCATCTGTTGTTTACAGTTGTCACTTGAGGCTGCCCCCGAAGTTATTCCGCTGAAGCCATTTCCACGCCAGAAATAGATTAGTCGTCCGCCTCGTTAGCTGCGCGGTCGTCAGGGTGGTGGTTCGCTAACCGAAGGGGCTTGGGTTCGATTCCCGGGCGAGTAAGAGATTTTCTCCGCTCGGGGACTGGTTGTTGATTTTCATTACTTCCGTATCATAATAGTTCACATTACTATTGCGATGGCTAAACGGGCACAATCCTAAAGCATATTAAACTACGGAAGTGCGTCGGATTATGTCTCTCACAGCTTTCTGTTCTGTCATCCAAAAAGCTTTGGATGGCCATCCACTGATAACAGTTTTACTTTACAATACTTGTCCTGATATTTATACGTATTTTACAAATTATAAACACAGAGAAAACTAATTCCAGGGTGGTCCATTGATACTGACCAGGGCAAACATCTCACGAAATAAACAACAAACGAAAAAATTACAAATAACGAAACTTGTCTAGGTTGAAGGGGGAAACCAGATGGCGCTATGGTTGGCCCACTAGATGGCGCTGCCATAAGTCAAATGGATATCAACTGCGTTTTTTTAAATAGGAACATCCATTTTTTATTACATATTAGTGTAGCACGTAAAGAAATATGAATGTTTTAGTTGGACCGCTTTTTTCGCTTAGTGATAGATGGCGCTGTGATAGTCACAAACGTATAAGTACGTGGTATCACGTAACATTCCGCCAGTGCGGACCGTATTTGCTTCGTGATACACTACCCGTGTTAAAATGGACCGTTTACCAATAGCGGAAAAGGTCGATATCGTGTTGATGTTTGGCTATTGTGATCAGAATGCCCAACGGGCGTGTGCTATCTATGCTGCTCGGTATCCTGGACGATATCATCCAAGTGTCCGGGCGGTTCGCCGGATAATTACGTTATTTAAGGAAACAGGAAGTGTTCAGCCACATGTGAACCGTCAACCACGACCTGCAACAAATGATGATTCCCAAGTAGATGTTTTAGCTGCTGTCACGGATAATCAGCACATCAATAGCAGACAAATTGCTCGAGAATCGGGAATCTCAAAAACTTCGGTGTTGAGAATGCTACATCAGCAACGATTGCACCCGTACCATATTTCTATGCACCAGGAATTGCATGGCGACGACTTTGAACGTCGTGTACAGTGCTGCCACTGGGCACAAGAGAAATTACGAGATTGTGACAAATTTTATGCACGCGTTCTATTTAGCGACGAAACGTCATTCACCAACAGCGGTAACGTAAACCGGCATAATATGCACTACTGGGCAACGGAAAATCCACGATGGCTGTGACGAGTAGAACATCAGTGACCTTGGCGGGTTAATGTATGGTGCGGCATTATGGGAGGAAGGATAATTAGCCCCCATTTTATCGGTGGCAATCTAAATGGTGCAATGTATGCTGATATCCTACGTAATTAAAATGGTTCAAATGGCTCTGAGCACTATGGGACTTAATATCTCGGTCATCAGTCCACTATAACTTAGAACTACTTAAACCTAACTAACCTAAGGACATCACACACATCCATGCCAGAGACAGGATTCGAACCTGCGACCGTAGCGGTCACGCGGTTGCTGACTCTAGCAGCCAGAACCGCTCGGCCATTTCGGCCGGCTATCCTACGTAATGTTCTACCGATGTTACTACAAGATGTTTCACTGTATGACATAATGGCGATGTACTTCCAACATGATGGATGTCCGGCACATAGCTCGCGTGCGGTTGTAGCGGTACTGAGTAGCTTATTTCATGACAGGTGGATTGGTCGTCAAAGCACCATACCATGGCCCGCACGTTCACCGGATCTGACGTCCCCGGATTTCTTTCTGTGGGGAAAGTTGAAGGATGTTTGCTATCGTGATCCACCGACAATGCCTGACAACATGCGTCAGCGCATTGTCAACGCACGAGCGAGCATTACGGAAGGCGAACTACTCGGTGTTGAGAGGAATGTCGTTACACGTGTTGCCAAATGCATTGAGGTTGACGGACATCATATTGAGCATTTACTGTATTAATGTGGTATTTACAGGTAATCACGCAGTAACAGCATGCGTTCTCAGAAATGATATGCTCACAAATGTACAGGTATCACATTGGAACAACCGAAATAAAATGTTCAAACGTACCTACGTTCTGTATTTTAATTTAAAAAACCTACCTGTTCGTCTAAAATTGTGAGCCATATGTTTGTGACTATTACAGCGCTATCTATCTCCCCCCTCCCCCATGAACTATGGACTTTGCCGTTGGTGGGGAGGCTTGCGTGCCTCAGCGATACAGATAGCCGTACCGTAGGTACAACCACAACGGAGGGGTATCTGTTGAGAGGCCAGACAAACGTGTGGTTCCTGAAGAGGGGCAGCAGCCTTTTCAGTAGTTGCAAGGGCAACAGTCTGGATGATTGACTGATCTGGCCTTGTAACAATAACCAAAACGGCCTTGCTGTGCTGGTACTCCGAACGGCAAGGGGAAACTACGGCCGTAATTTTTCCCGAGGGCATGCAGCTTTACTGTATGATTAAGTTATGATGGCGTCCTCTTGGGTAAAATATTCCGGAGGTAAAATAGTCCCCCATTCGGATCTCCGGGCGGGGACTACTCGAGAGGATGTCGTTATCAGAAGACAAAAAACTGGCGTTCTACGGATCGGAGCGTGGAATGTCAGATCCCTTAATCGGGCAGGTAGGTTAGAAGATTTAAAAAGGGAAATGGATAGGTTAAAATTAGATATAGTGGGAAATAGTGAAGTTCGGTGGCAGGAGGAACAAGACTTCTGGTCAGGTGACTACAGGTTTATAAACACAAAATCAAATAGGGGTAATGCAGGAGTAGGTTTAATAATGAATAGGAAAATAGGAATTCGGGTAAGCTACTACAAACAGCATAGTCAACGCATTATTGTGGCCAAAATAGATACGAAGCCCACACCTACTACAGTAGTACACGTTTATATGCCAACTAGGTCTGCAGATGACGAAGAAATTGAAGAAATGTATGATGAAATCAAAGAAATTATTCATATAGTGAAGGGAGACGAAAATGTAATAGTCATGGGTGACTGGAATTCGAGTGTAGGAAAAGGGAGGGAAGGAAACGTAGTAGGTGAATATGGATTGGGGCTAAGAAATGGAAGACGAAGCCGCCTGGTAGAATGTTGCACAGAGCACAACTTAATCATAGCTAACACTTGGTTTAAGAATCATGAAAGAAGGTTGTATACATGGAAGAAACCTGGAGATGCTTAAAGGTAACAATAGATTATGTAATGGTACGACAGAGATTTAGGAACCAGGTTTTAAATTGTAAGACATTTCCAGGGGCAGATGTGGACTCTGGCCACAATCTATTGGTTATGACCTGTGGATTAAAACTGAAGAAACTGCAAAAAGGTGGGAATTTAAGGAGATGGGACCTGCATAAACTGAAAGAACCAGAGGTTGTACAGAGTTTAAGGAGAGCGTAAGGGAACAATTGACAGGAATGGGGGAAAGAAATACAGTAGAAGAAGAATGGGTAGCTTTGAGGGATGAAGTAGTGAAGGCAGCAGAGGATCAAGTAGGTATAAAGACGAGGGCTAGTAGAAATCCTTGGGTAACAGAAGAAATATTGAATTTAATTGATGAAAGGAGAGAATATAAAAATGCGGTAAATGAAGCAGGCAAAATGGAATACAAACGTCTCAAAAATGAGATCGGCAGGAAGTGCAAAATGGCTAAGCAGGGATGGCTAGAGGACAAATGTAAGGATGTAGAGGCTTATCTCACTAGGGGTAAGATAGATACTGCCTACAGGAAAAGTAAAGAGACCTTTCGAGATAAGAGAACCACTTGTATGAACATCAAGAGCTCAGATGGAAACCCAGTTCTAAGCAAAGAAGAGAAAGCAGAAAGTTGGAAGGAGTATATAGAGGGTCTATACTAGGGCGATGTACTTGAGGACAATATTATGGAAATGGAAGAGGATGTAGATGAAGATGAAATGGGTTATACGCGTATGATGAAGATGAAATGGGAGATATGATACTGCGTAGAGAGTTTGACAGAGCACTGAAAGACCAGAGTCGAAACAAGGCCCCCGGAGCAGACAACATTCCATTGGAACTACTGACGGCCTTGGGAGAGCAAGTCCTGACAAAACTCTACCATCTGGTGAGCAATATGTATGAAACAGGCGAAATACCCTCAGACTTCAAGAAGAATATAATAATTCCAATCCCAAAGAAAGCAGGTGTTGACAGATGTGAAAATTACCGAACAATCAGTTTAATAAGTCACAGCTGCAAAATACTAACGCGAATTCTTTACAGACGAATGGAAAAACTGGTAGAAGCCGATCTCGGGGAAGATCAGTTTGGATTCCGTAGAAATACTGGAACACGTGAGGCAATACTGACCTTACGACTTATCTTAGAAGAAAGATTAAGGAAAGGCAAACCTAAGTTTCTAGCATTTGTAGACTTAGAGAAAGCTTTTGACAATGTTAACTGGAATACTCTCTTTCAAATTCTGAAGGTGGCAGGGGTAAAATACAGGGAGCGAAAGGCTATTTACAGTTTGTACAGAAACCAGATGGCAGTTATAAGAGTCGAGGGACATGAAAGGGAAGCAGTGGTTGGGAAGGGAGTAAGACAGGGTTGTAGCCTCTCCCCGATGTTATTCAATCTGTATATTGAGCAAGCAGTAAAGGAAACAAAACAAAAATTCGGAGTAGGTATTAAAATCCATGGAGAAGAAATAAAAACTTTGAGGTTCGCCGATGACATTGTAATCCTGTCAGAGACAGCAAAGGACTTGGAAGAACAGTTGAACGGAATGGACAGTGTCTTGAAAGGAAGATATAAGATGAACATCAACAAAAGCAAAACGAGGATAATGGATTGTAGTCGAATTAAGTCGGGTGATGCTGAGGGAATTAGATTAGGAAATGATACACTTAAAGTAGTAAAGGAATTTTGCTATTTGGGGAGCAAAATAACTGATGATGGTCGAAGTAGAGAGGATATAAAATGTAGACTGGCAATGGCAAGGAAAGCGTTTCTGAAGAAGAGAAATTTGTTAATATCGAGTATAGATTTAAGTGTCAGGAAGTAGTTTCTGAAAGTATTTGTATGGAGTGTAGCCATGTATGGAAGTGAAACATGGACGATAAATAGTTTTGACAAGAAGAGAATAGAAGCTTTCGAAATGTGGTGCTACAGAAGAATGCTGAAGATTAGATGGGTAGATCACATAACTAATGAGGAAGTATTGAACAGGATTGGGGAGAAGAGGAGTTTGTGGCACAACTTGACCAGAAGAAGGGATCGGTTGGTAGGGCATGTTCTGAGGCATCAAGGGATCACCAATTTAGTATTGGAGGGTAGCGTGGAGGGTAAAAATCGTAGAGGGAGACCAAGAGATGAATACACTAAGCAGATTCAGAAGGATGTAGGTTGCAGTAAGTACTGGGAGATTAAGAAGCTTGCACAGGATAGAGTAGCATGGAGAGCTGCATCAAACCAGTCTCAGGACTGAAGACCACAACAACCAACATCTATCACAAAGCGAAGAAAGTAGTCCAACTAAGACATTCATATTTCTTTGCGTACTACACGAATATATAATTAAAAATGGGGGTTCCTATTTAAAAAACGCAGTTGATATCCATTTGACCTATGGCAGCGCCTTGTCGCGGGCCAATCATAGCGCCATCTGGTTTGCCCCTTCAAGCTAGACAAGTTTCGTTATTTGTAATTTTTTCGTTTGATGCTTATTTCGTGAGATATTTGGCCCAGTCACGATCAATGGACCACCTCTCCGAACCCCAATAGATTCTCGGAAGCCATTTAATCTCTTTCATCCTATTTTAACTTTTTGTGATCTGATTGACAGGAATATTATTGCTGCTAGTCTATCCGTAATCAGAGGGTACGAAATGACCATTAAAAGGTCAAATGGCTTCCCAGAACAACTGTCACATAGACAGGAACAATTAAACAGCACAAAACTCATTGTCGGCGATCAAGCTCCGTACCGGTAGTGTGGTGTTCATTTGTATTTTCCTGTAGCCTCTTAATCGGTAACGCATATAGTCAGCAGTACTCAGTACATTATAAACTAAATAAATTGTTCATTTTTTTAATCCGTCTCTTTGGGATGTTGCAAACGTAATTGCTATCATATATTGTACACTCTGCAAGCGCAGCAAGCCGACTACATCAAAGCCTGTTTATTTGCAACCACCAGCACTAATTTTTAATGAACTAATTATCATCATGTATTTCAGCCGTCAGCTGTCATCATGCTAAATACGAGTGCAAAGTTACAGTCTCATTGGCTTACATTTGTCTGTGCAGCCCGTTGCCTCGCTGAATGACAGGCAATTTACTAACGTGAACGACGAATGTGTACTCAGGCGAATCGTCATGCTTTTATGGCGCACAGATAAACGTGGTTCTTTTTTGCATCTATCTGCTGATGGAACATGCATGTCAGAATATGAATAGATGTTATTCTAAAAGTCTACTAAATTGTAAGTCTTGCATGTTTAATAACAATACCTCTGTTATGTAAAAGCAATAAGCAAACTGTTTTTCGCATTCATTCTTTTTTCGATATTGTGGACATACGTACTCGCTGAATGCAGCAGAAAAATCTTTGCACTATGTACGCACGAAAGGATGGACGTGGCACTCTAAAACTAACAGGGTCTTTGAAATGACTAATTTGCATCTTCGTTTCATTCACTACGAAACTATATTGTTTAAAGATACATATATGTAAATAATACGTTGAGTATAAAGTGCAATATTCGCATATTAAAAATATGATGTACCCACTTTTTGCACTTCTTCCCTCGTTTGCCTTTACCTATTATACTACCTATAGTGCTGCATACAAGCTAACATAAATCAAGTTTCGACATGCGAAAATAACGTTGGCAAGATTAATTATAGGTCAATCGCGGCTGCTTTATGTTTGCATCTGGATTGGTACTTAGGTCTAGTTAGAAGTGACCACCGTATTGCATATACAGCATGAAGCGAAATCCGCGCACTCGGGCTTCGCAGCGCGACTCCTCACATGCCAAATAAAAAAAATGTCTCTCACAAAATTTTGTCCGGCGTGTACATCCGGCAGAAAAACGACGTTAAAGAGTGCCAATCTGGTAACACTGTAACCACATGTAGGGTAACTACGTCCGTCAGCACGTATTAGCTGTGGTGTACAGTTGGTTGAGTCAGTTCCTTTTCAGCCGCGCTAGCGAGTGGCCGCTGTTAACTGCTGCGCAGCACTTTCGTGTTTACATCGCTGTGCTTGTGCTTCGCCGAGTGCTGTCCGTCGGTTAACCTCCGTGTTCGTTCCTATTTCTTGTGATGTGATCGCTCTTTCTGGTCTTGCTGCTGCTAACTGGAATTTCGGTTGTTTAACCGAAACTGAGTCGCTGGATTAACCATGGCTACAGACCTCAGGAAGAATACTTTGGTATTTGCTTTTGACAAGGAATCCCGTCCTGTTCAGCCGACATCCCTGGAAATAGATGACTGGATTACACAGGTAACTGGTCTCAATTCTGAAACCGTCCGTACCTGGCAACTTGATCAGGAAAAATACCGTATTTTTGTCAAGTTAATAAGTGCTGCGACTCTTAATAAAGTGTTACTAAAGTGGGGCTTTGACGTAGATTTTGTGCATAGAAATGGTTATAAAAGTAAGGTTTCCATCTATAGAGCGGACATTCATTACAAAACCGTTCGTGTCTGGAATCTTCCCATTGAAACTGAAAATGATAAGATTAAGGAAGCTCTTTCAAACTACGGAGACGTTAAATCAATTGCAAATGAAAGATAGTCGCCTCGCTTTAAACTGCAGTGTTTCAACGGGGTCCGCTGTGTAAACGAATATTCCGTCTCACATAACTGTTTGGGAGTATAAGGCACAAATTGTTTATACAGGTCAGGAAACTACATGTCATATATGTAACGAAACCGGCCACTTCACACAGGAATTTCGCGGCGAATTGTTGTTCTTAAAAGTAATTTATTGCAGTATCAGAAGCGTACCTTAAATGATCTGTTACCAAAGAATAGTCCGGATCAACTGGTTGACGATGTTAACGCAGAGGGCCAAGCTGATGTCTCCTTTCAAGATAACATTCAATTTCCCCATTTAACAACAAAGGGAAACCATGTTACCACTACTCGTGAAACTGAAACGCAACCAAAAAAACGACTTCTGGAGACAACTGATAGTTGTTCAGAGGACGAGCTGTCCTGTCCCACTCCCTCACTTCGCAAGCAAAAACAGTGCGATGAGGAGGCAGAGGAACCGGAAGGCAAAATGCGAATGGAAACTGATGAACAGAAAGATAATACACATTCGTTACCAGAAAATGAAGGGGGGTGTAATCAGCATTAATTTGCAAGAAACAACAAGTGCAGTAGCTGATTGCAAAGATCAACAGCTAACTGTTAATAAACAAATTGAGGGAGTGGTTGCAAAACTACAGTCTCCGTTTGGTTCCCTCGATCAGGAAGTGGGTGAAATTAATAAAGAACGAGGAAGTGGTGGCCAAACTGAAATTACGGTCAACACCTCAAGGCAGGCACCGGCAACCTAAATTCCGAAAGCGTCTGCTGCTGCTCCAGATAAGCCGTGAAGTAAAATATGAACGCAACCAAAGGAGAATGTAGCTCGTAACAGAGGGAAGGAAAAATCCAGTAGGGGCGGCCCAAGCCCAAAGAATGTTCGGTCCGAAACGGTCCTACACGAATCGCTGGACGAAAAATCAGAAAGTTTACCAGGAAATCAGTCTGCTTGCGGTACAAGAGAAAACTGATTGAAGTGTTATTCCATGCTCAGTCTTCCGAGAAAACTGTTACAGCTTAACTGAACCCTGATCCACAGGAAACTAAATTAGTTCATCAAAACAACTACATAGTGACAGTACAGTGACACTATCTTATTCTGTCACTTCTATAAACATATATAAAATTCCGTCCGGTTTGAAATTATGGACCTTTCAGGAATTTTTGTACGAATCCGCGACTGATATTGCCCTGATACAAGAAGTTCTAATTTCGGATTTAGTAATTCCCGGTTTTGTGAGTTACATAAATGTGTCTCCCGAAACAAGTGTTGGAACAGCTGTTTTGGTGAGGGACGGGATTACAATAAGCGAGGTGGAACGACTGGAATCCGGAAGGGGAATAGGACTAAATATCTATGATGTGACTATCATCAACTAGTAGGCCCCTACAGGGAGTTCTCACCGAGCTGACAGGGCACGTTTCTTCAAAGATGACCTGATATACTTGCTAAGGAAAACACCAAGACAGTTATTACTTGTAGGTGATTTTAACTGTGTTTTAAATCGAAAAGATCAGTTACCTAATTTTAATTTATCAAGTGAACTAAAACAAAAGTTACTGGTTTAGAATTACACGATATATGGGAAATCAAATAGCCCTCCATTGTTGAGTTCACTTATGTCACGGGTCCGCCGCTCGTGGTCTCGCGGTAGCGTTCTCGCTTCCCGAGCACGGGGTCCCGGGTTCGATTCCCGGCGGGGTCAGGGATTTTCACCTGCCTCGAGATGACTGGGTGTTTGTGTTGTCCTCATCATTTCATCATCATCCAGGAAAGTGGCGCAATTGGACTGAGCAAAAGATTGGGTAATTGTACGGGCGCTGATAACCACGCTGTTGAGCGCCCCACAAACCAAACATCATCATCATCATCACTTATGTCACGGCAGCATCACGTAGCAGGAGTGATAGATTATATACTTCTAAAAATCTTGAAACTTCCGTGACAAATGTAGAAACCGTTCCTGCGTACTTTTCAGACCATTCAAGTGTCTTAGCTTGCATAAATCTAACAAGACAACTGGTTCGCAGATTCAAGAATCAGTGGAATTTGAACACTTCCCTGTTAGTAAATCACGATTTAGAAGACCTGATTAAAGAAACATTGGCAACATGCCTGCGTGCTCGTAGTAGATATGCCACTGCTATCGACTGGTGGGTTAAAGTGGCAAAGCCAAAGGTGAGGAAGGTTCTTATTCAATACAGTGCCCAGAGCGCAAGAGAAATGAAATGCACTATAGAATATTACTATTGCGTTTTGAGAGGTCTATATGATCAAGTCTCAGCAGGTTCCTCATTTCGGATAGCAGACATCATAAAACTCAAAGCCAGTTTACTTAATATCAAGAGAAGTCAAATGGAAGGGTTGAAAATAAAATCGAAGACAAATTCGGTGTCAGAAGATGAAACTACTTCCCTATATCATTTAGTGAAACATACGAAAAACGGGAGAAGGACTTTTATTGGTGAAATTCGAACAAAACACGGTACGATTCTCAGAATCCAGCAGGGTATCATGGACGAGATTTATCACTATTACTGAGAACTATATTCTGTACGTCAAAGTAGCGATGCTTCCTTGGAAGAATTCCTTGATAAACTAGCTCCACAGCTGACAGAAGATGACAACGAAAATTTTCTTGAGGTTGTCAGTGAAGAAGACGTGTATGAGACTCTGTGCGCCTCACCACCAAAATAAATCCCCAGGACCGGATGGTCTGCCAGCAGAGTTTTACATCCGTTACTGGCCAATAGTAAGTGCAAAAATCACAGACACTGTAAATGAGGTTATTGAGGGTAAAATGATTACGGCTGAGTTTAAGGAGAGTAAAATTGTTCTGGTGCCAAAAAAAAAAAAGATGGAAACAAAGATTTAAATAATTTTCGTCCGATTTCACTGCTGAATTCTGATTATAAATTAATAGCTAGAATAGTAAACAAGAGAATTTCATGCCTTACAGATAAAATTATTAGTCAACATCAGAACTGCGCGCAAGGCAGAACCATTTTTCAAAATCTAGCAGAATTCAGGGATATCATTGCAATAACTTCGGTAACAAACATAAAGTGTGCTTTATTTTTTTTTATTTTTATAAAGCGTTCGATGTAATATATCATGAATATCTTCTACAGACATTGAAGAAAATAGGTCATACAGTTGATTAAGAACATAGCAACTGGAATAAATGCTAAAATAGCGATGAATTGTTAACAATCCAGGCCGATGGAAATACAACGAGGTGTTCCTCAAGGAGGTCCTCTGTTCATGTCGCTCCTCGCCATTTCGCTGGAACCTTTCCTCCGACATGTCCACAGTAGATTAAAAGGCTTAATATTATCAGGAAATAAAACACTTATAAGAGTCTATGCTGACGATATAGGGGCCATTATAAGGAATAGTGACGATGTAACCACGCTAGCAACAGTGATTGATTCGTACTGTAGAGCATCTGGAGCCAAAGCAAACGAAAAAAAAGTAACATGTTAAATCTCAGAGGTTTTAATCATATCAACGTCGAGTGGGCAAAATTAGTCCGACAACATAAAACACTTGGGATCGCCCTGAGAGCATGCCCCATGAAACTGACGGCTTTAAATCGGAAAGTTGCAACAGATAAAGTGCAAGGAGACATTATAGAGAATTTAACTCGATATAAGAACCAAGTTCAAAGAACAAAGTATATCAACTCATGCATCCTTGCTAAAGCTTATTATACTGCCCAGCTGTTTACAATACCGAGAATGATAGCGAGGAGAATAATGTCCAAAATCACCAACTTTTTGTGGAGAGGTGAAGTGTTCAGAGTACCTACTAAAGTAGTCACTTTAGATCCTAAAAATGGTGGACTAGGATTAAATGATATAACGGTAAAGCCTCTGCACTTTCTATCAAAAGGCAAGTTAATTTAGTAATAGACTCGCGAGAAAGCATAACCAGCCAACTTTTCGAGATCATTAAACCTCGAAGCCTGCTTCCCCCGATTGACGTGAAGAATATCAACAGTCGTTTACAGCATGTGAGGATTTACTGTGTTGATTTTAGTTATGTAAGTGTTGAACTCAGGCATACACGACACTTAACATCAAGAGGCATAATGCTGGAACGAAAGAAAAGTGAAGGAAGGAACAAAATAGAACGACAGTTTCCAAACATTGAGTGGATTGAGATTTGAAAAAACATTAGTTCTAATGTACTCACGTCTAATATAAAAACGTCATGGTACAAGACAGTTAACAACATAGTTATCACCAATGAAAGACTGCACGCAATCGGACTCTGTGAAACAAATTTATGTCAACAATGCCATCTAGTTGACACAATAATTCATAGATATACTTGTAGTGGTCACATGAATAGTTTGAAGTGGATCCGGGAGCAAATAGATCTGATTACAAGAACATCCCCTGAGTACATATCGCTGTCATTGATACACAGAGCTGGGGCACGCTATTTCCCAGAAGCAAAAAATAACGCTGTGTACTGGTTGGTGGGAAAGTTTGTATATTACGTCCATAACAATTTAGGATCCGACAGCACCACAGAGTTCAAGGTACACATCCTGTGTGAATTCCACAAAATTAGAAGGTATTCGAATCACAAGAAAAAGTCCAGTAATATGTTAAAAATTATATTTGAAAGAATGGGCACTGGTTAATATAAAAAGAAGACTGTTGACAGTGACGTATTGTAACTACCTTAAGGATATTATTTAAAATTTTACTGTATATTTTTGGTGTGTGCTTTTTCTACTTCAGATAGTAGTTTTTGAAATTTATAAGCTAATGTTCAGAACTTATGTGACAGTCAGATTGTGTGTCTGTTAGTGTCAAAACACAAAACATTAAAGCTACGTTATTGGTTTGTATTAGAAATCTGGAAAATGACAGATTTTATGGAAATGTCCTTACCGATTGGTTAAAACCATAATATTCTATCCGATATAATGTAATATTCAATGGCTTGCACATTGCCCTGTTCATTTCTGCACTGTGATGCGTAAGTCAGGTTTGCAGTGAAAGACATATTATACATGTGTGATCACTTTAGATACTTATCATTCAATTAATGTCCAGAAAGTGTAGTTGGAAGGCTAGTCACTTTATATCTCCTTTCCGCCATTCTCAAGCATTTCAGAAATAGTCAAATATGATTATTAAATTGTTTTATATTTAAAATTAAGCATGAAGAGCTATTTATGCTTCTGTAAAGATTGGAGCACATGTAATTCAAAGTGCAGGATTTATTTCATCATGTTGAAGTTTGAATGTCTTTAATAAAACTTTTCTTGATGTTTAACTTAATTCATTCTGGTAATTTAGTCAGTAAAACAATCTTCTGCTGTCTTTCTTTAACGTCAGCACAGCTGAAATGATCAAAATATTTTTGTTTAAATAATTACATGTATGACATGTGTACATGGTTAGTACATGAACTTAGTATGTATGTGGCATGTGTAACATTGTTTTCTTTAGAAAATGTTTTTATATA
Source organism: Schistocerca cancellata (assembly GCF_023864275.1). NCBI lineage: Eukaryota > Metazoa > Arthropoda > Insecta > Orthoptera > Acrididae > Schistocerca > Schistocerca cancellata. The sequence goes on along the minus strand of NC_064627.1, from coordinate 239,918,550 downwards.
AAAAAAGTGGATAGAGTTTTGGGTTAGCGTGCAGGAGGTCGATGGTTCGGTCCTGGGTTGAGGCGCATTTTTTTCATTTGCTGATTTCATTCTGACAGCTCATACTGTAGTGTACACCGTTTCTTAAGTCACATCTATCCAAAATTTACAACATTTTGTAACGCTGAGCGTAACAAATACGTGGGTATACAAATAATAAATAGACAGTTGAAACAAATGATCTGTCATAGGACAGAATAAGTACAAATACAATATCAATTTCGAGATGCTAAAGATGATAGCACAGTACAATAAGACAACATCTACTTGTCATTTATACTAAATGTAATAGGAGCGCTAAGATGTCGCACATTAGCAACCAGTGACAATAATAATGTCCATATTAATAACCGCATGACTTTCAAAACAGAATACGTTGTCCTCAGAACAACAAATGCTCAAAGCGACTTCCCTGTACGTCCAAACATTGCGCAACACGCCGAAACATACAGCTCTGGACCCTTCGCAGCAAATCTCCATCCACATTTATCAAGAGCGGCATGAACACGCACTATACCATTTCCTCCACATAAGTCGGTGGAGTAGAGTACAGGTACCCCTTCAGGTGTCTCCACAGGAAGAAATCCAGGGGATTTAGGTCAGGTGAACGCGGTGGCCATACATCTGCATCTCGATGTCCGAACCATTTCCCTGGAAATGTTCTGTCCATATTAATTCCAGAGTGTGGAGGTGCACCATCATGTTGGAACCATATCCTCTGCTGAACATGTTGTGGAACATCTTCCAGATATTTTGAGAGGAATGCGCGATACCTTCGTTCAGTCAACCGGTCAGGCAACATTTAGGGGCCCAAACACCTGTTGCCCAATATTCCGGCCCAAACGTTGATACCAAAGCGAACTAGATATCCACGGTCGTGGGTGACGTGCCGGATAACCTCACACCAATGTTTGATATTGTTTATATTGAAGACACCCTCACGACTAAATGCTGCTTTATCCGACCATATTAGGGTGTTTACGAAGTCATCGTTGACTCCCTGTTGTTGTTGGAACCATTCACAGAACTTCATCCACTGATGGCGATCTGCAGGACGCAGGTGTTGCGTGAAAGCATAATGATAATGGTGCAGCCCATGGTCGTACAGCACGTCAACAACCATGCGTTGGTCAGGCTGCCTTGCTACGCCTCGCGCACTTCTCTGATGTTCTTGGTGTATGACCTCCAGAACAGCTTCCTCAGTATCCGGAGTACGGCGAGTCCGTGGACAACCTCTTGAACGCGATGGAGGAAGGCGAGAACCTGACTCTCGAAAGTACTGCTCCAGACGATGAAACACATTTTTATCTGGACAGTGTAGACGCGGATATCTAGCAGCATATTCACTAGCGGCAACCAAGGACCAGAAGCACATCCACATATTCATCATTTGTGTATGCCATACGTCTGCCACACTGGTTTAGAGGTTTACAATGAGAAAATTCGATAGTGTACTCATGTACATTGGAGTCTGTCACGGGCGCGTTTCTCCACTCGCAACTAGTCCCTGACTGGTGGACAGCGCATACAGTATAAACACGCCATCTGTCCTGAGCGCTGTTCCACCTAAAGTGCATTACCACTCTGACAGATATTGTTCTGAGTGATTCATCCCAACACCGCTAATTGTGAAATGTTCGGTTTCGAATTACACTGTTACACTAACAGTAATAGACGTGATGTTTCCGCAACCCCATCAGTAGAACAATAATAATAATGATAATAATAATACATTGAGATACGTACTAAACAGCATGTGGTAACCAGAATCAGTGTTGAAAGTCATAATTAGTAGGACTATAGTGATAATACAAACAAATAGTAACCGAGTTTGGGCATTATTCTCAAACCACGTTGCTAGTCCTAATGGTAACGTAAGGCCCTAACGAAATGCAGTGCACCTGAACGATGCAAGAATAGTAGTTGGTACTAATCTATGGGACAACTGGAGCAGGGTACAAAGAATACAGGTCTCGCATCTAGTAGATGAATTGGGAAGGGCTCATTTCAAAGCTGACAAATCTTCCATTTCTACGACTGAACTATGTAAGTGCAAATATTTTCTAGAGGACCCACTGCAATCGCTGTTGATGATTAAGATGTCAGATACCGTACCACCTGGACTACATTTACCAAATGTGGAGCATATGCCTCAACATAGGATCGAACCATCGACCTCCTGCATGCTAACCCAAAACTCTTACCACATCGCTAACTGTACAGCAAATCTAGTATGTGCTCAGTTAACATACATGTAGTTACAGTGTTGCCAGATTGCCAATCTTTGTCGTCCTTTTCCTGCCGGATGCACTCGCCAGAGGAAAATTTGTGGGAGACATTTTCTTATCGCTGGCGTGTAAGGAGTCGCGCTGCGAACCTGGGTGCGCGAATTTCGCATCACCCTGTATAGTAAATTTTCTCAGTCAAGCCGTGTACGTACAATATTTTTGTTATTACAAAACGTAAAAATACGTTTTCGACAGATATTTTGACAGTTCAACATTTTGACAGTTCTATACGTTTACAAAGGCCGCGACCCTGTGATCAGCACAACGCAATAAAGTCGCTAACACAAACATAAGAAGCTGTTTCCTTGTGACTATCCTTTTTCGTATTCTATTATCTCAATGAAGTTTTGAGATTATATTTATGTTTAAAGTCTGCACGTCCATTTAGAATTTAGAGTGGATATTTTCATGTACGAATATATATTTTCAATCCTTGGAGAATGTTCGCAGTAAGTCTTTTCGGTATTCTATGTAAAATTTCTAAAGTAGTGTGAATTTTCTAGGCTTTGTGATACTGAGTTTTCATGTGTAAATAAAAGGTTGACGAATTAGTGTTACCGTTTCTAGTGGATTCTTTACATCTGACCATAAAATTTCGTCCGGTTTGGCCAATATAGAAATTGTTTGATTATCATAGGCCAAATTCAATTATCATAGGCCAAACTGGAAGAAATTTTGACATATTTAAAGCACACTACATACAGTGGTAGTAATCAGTCAAACTTTTGTTTGATCTGAAAAATCAATACCATAACGTAGACAAAATTAAAACAGCGATAGAAATATTACACAGAATAACGAAAGGACTTAGTATGAACATTCCAGAAGAAATGAACTTATATATTCATACAAGTAAATCTCCACAGTAAATTCTAAATGAACACCAGGTTTTAAACATAATTACTGTCTGCAAAACTTTATTGACAGAATGAGAAGAAGGATAGACATGTGGTAATCAAAGCGTACGCAGACCATATACAAAATTCAAAAACAAATAAAAACAACGAAATGTAACAAAATTTCTGGTAAGCTGCATATGCTTCGTAAACACATAACATCTTAGAAAGGAACTGTCAAAATATTTGTCAAAAACTTATTTTAACGTTTTGTAACTACGAAAAACTATTATGCTTACTACGACTTGACAGAAAATATTTGCTCTACATGCAATATGATCTTCACTTCCAACTAGATATAAGTACCAACACGAATGTAAACTTAAAACAGCCACGATATATCTACAGATAATCTTACAAATGTTACTTTCGCAGGTCACTTGATAATGGCAATTAACCCGTAACAAGCCTATCGTGTAAAATATTAAACACATTACATTACTGCAACTAGTTTCGTAGCTTTCATTTTCATTATGTCGTATAATGACGTATAGTGTTGTGCGGCCCCAACAGAATGTGAGATTTTGATGATCCATTACATTAAACTGTCCCTTGTTCACTTTCGCTTCATGCATTGATATAAATTATTAACGTGAAATATTTCTGCTGCTGATAGATAATGACTGTTAAAGTCTCTGTTATGCAGTTTCGAAATTAAAATTATATCATTTACTAATGAAAATGTGTGCCAAACAAAAATGCTGCAATAAATGCAGTCAAAGTAAGCATTGGTCTGCGCAGTTTTAAAAGAAAGCTCTACAACATTCGTTCGAGATTAAAGTGCTGCCATTTACTAATGAAACGAGTTACAAACAAAAGCACAGCAAGAAACGAGAGAGTCGGAAGGGACCAGATCTGGGACTTCTCTAAATCTAAACATTGGTAAGCACACTTTAAAGGAAAGATCTAGAATAGAATCTACTGCTGTAAAATATTACCGAAGCTTCATTGAGTAACGTTGTAATGCTTATCTGAGAATACGTAGTTTTAATATCATATCATAGTGCAGATGCCTATTGAATCTAACTAAACTGCTGCACACGTTTTTCGCTTCTTATACACTGAGGTGATGAAACCCATGCGATAACGATATGAACACATATAGATGGCGGTAGTATCACGTGCACAAGGTATAAAAGAACAGTGCATTGGCGGAGCTGTCATTTTACTCAGGTGATCCATGTGAAAAGGTTTCCGACGCAGTTCTGGCCGCAAGACGGAAAGTGACAGACTTTGAACGCGGAATGGTAGTGGGAGCTAGACACATGGAACATTTCATTTTGTAAATCGTTAGTAAATTCACCATTTCGAGATCCACAGAGTCAAGTGTCTGCCGAGAATGCCAAATTTCGTGAATTATCTCTCACCACGGACAACGCATCGGCCGATGGCCTTCACTTAACGACCGAGAGCAGAGGTTCTGTGTAATGTTGTCAGAGATAACAAACAAGCAACACTGCATGAAATAACCACAGAAATCAATTTCAGACGTACGACGAACATCTCCGTTAGGACGGTGCGGCGAAATTTGAAGTCAGTGGGTAATAGCAGCAAACAGCCGACGCTAGTGCCTTTAGTAACAGCATGGCACCTCTCCAGCGACTATGACCATATCGGTTGGACCCTAGACGCCTGGAAAACCGTGGACTTATCAAATGAGCCCCAATTTCAGTTTGTAAGGCCTGATGGTAGGGTTCGAGTGTGCCGCGAGTCCATCAAAGTTATAGATCCAAGTTGTCAACAAAGCACTATGCAAGCTGGTGGAGGCTCTATAATCGTATGGGCTGTGTTTATATGGAATGTACTGGGCCCCTGATCCAACTGAACCCATCATTGGCTGGAAATGGCTATGTTCGGCTATTTCGAGACCATTTGCAGCCTTCATGGATTTATGGATGACAGTGCACCATATCATCGGGCCACAGTTGTTCGCGATTGGTTTGAAGAACTTTTTGGAAAATTCGAACATTTGTAGGACATAATCGAGAGGTCATCCTGTGCACAAAACCCTTCACCGGCAACTCTCTGGCAATTATGAATAGCTATAAAAGCAGCATGACTCAATGTTTCTGCAGGGGACTTCCAACGACTTCTTGACTCCATACCACTTCGAGATGCTGCACTATACCGGAAAAAAGAAGGTCTAACATGATATTAGGAGATATCCGATGACTTTTGATACCTCATTTTATGGTCAACACAAGAATTAATCTGAAACCTGCGCTCTGTAATGTATCGAAACAACTTACATTGAAATGAAGTGATCGTAAGCCACTGATAGCCGGCAGCATCCATGTGGGGAAATTTGGCCGCAGGGTTCCAAATATTTTCAGCTGACGCCGTAGTGAGCGACTTGAGTGTCAATGATGATAAAATGATGGTGAGGACAACATAACACCCAGTATCCGAGCGGAGAAAATCTTCGACATGGCAGGGAATCGAACCTGGGCCAACTGCATGGTCATCAGATGCGCTGACAACTCAGCTAAGGGTATGTATATAGCTTACATTCAACCCGAATAACATTTCTTGTTTATTTAACAACTGTGCGATTTTCTTTTAGAAAATAAATCACTTCTTTTTTGAACATTCTTGCATTCATTTTAATTAACGCTTCCATTTCTTAGAATAATTAAATAATGCACACGTTGTCAAACTCAATATTTAAACACAATAAATTCATCCTAAAGAGACTGTATTAAAAACAGCTGCCGTGTTAAAACAAAAAAAAAATTCTATTACTAACCGTGAACGAAACTACACGTTCAGGTCAGGTGAATTTGGAGGCCAATAGGACAATGCGAGGTTCGTATGCCTGTTACGGCCGATACATCGGTAAAGGGACGCAGTACCGTACTTCCGTCGAAAATCATGTCGCACAATTGCAATCGGACTGGACGCTGTGTTATCTTCATTCTGTGCATATTCGGTGACGAAGGAGAGAGCGGTCGAGCGAGTTAACTGCACCTTGTACACACCTATCAGCAACTACACAGAGCGGCCGTTCACAACTGGTGCCAACGTAAGGCTGCACTTCCAATGCGTAACTTTAAGTTACTCCTAGTTTAATTCACGTGTAAGATGTAAGAATCGTTTTGAAACATAGTGAATATAAGCACGGTGTTCATGTGACCCCAGTTGACACTGTTTCACTTCCATATCTTTCTATTTGCCATTAATTTCACCTGCTCTCCTATTCTTCAAACGTTCACTTGTCAGTTATAATGTTAGTTTCAGTCCATGGAAAATTTTAATTAATATGTTTGTGGAATGTTTACTCGATCTTCTGGTAGTCTGTCCTCATGCTCGTTGAATAGCTTTACAGAGTGGAGCCTTAGCAGCACAAAAGGTACACGCTGACATGTTGATCGGTTCTGCTACTTCTTGTTGATTTAATATTTGATACCCAATGTGTGGCTTTTCAGACAACGGCCTTACCGCAGTGGATACACTGGTTCCCGTCAGGTCACCGAAGTTAAGCGCTGTCGAGCATGGCCGGGACTTGCAATGGGTCACCATCCGTGCCACCCTGCGCTGTTGCCATTTTTCGGTGTGCACTCACCCTCGTCATGCCAATTGAGGAGCTTCTCGACCGAGTAGTAGCGGTTCTGGTCAAAGAAAACCGTCATAACGACCGGGAGAGCGGTGTGCTGGCCACACACCCCTCCGATCCGCTTCCTCATCTGAGGATGACACGGCGGTCGGATGGTCCCGATGGGCCACTTCTGGCCTGAAGACGGAGTGATTTCTTCAGTTATTGTTGTACTTATTGTATGATATACCGTGTTTGCCCTTTAATGTTTTGTCTTTACTATAATAGCATATATATATATATATATATATATATATATATATATATATATATATATATATATATATAATGTCCGGCCCCAGTAGCTGAGTGCACGACAGACTGTCAATCCTAAGGGCCCGGGTCCGATTCCCGGCTGGGTCGGAGGTTTTCTCCGCTCAGGGCTGGGTGTTGTGTTGTCCTAATCATCATCATTTCATCCCCATCGACGCGCAAACCGCCGAAGTGGCGTCAAATCGAAAGACTTGCACCCGGCGAGCGGTCTACCCGACGGGAGGCCCTAGTCACAAGACATTTCTTTTTTTTATACACTCCTGGAAATGGAAAACAGAACACATTGACACCAGTGTGTCACACCCACCATACTTGCTCCGGACACTGCGAGAGGGCTGTACAAGCAATGATCACACGCACGGCACAGCGGACACACCAGGAACCGCGGTGTTGGCCGTCGAATGGCGCTAGCTGCGCAGCATTTGTGCACCGCCGCCGTCAGTGTCAGCCAGTTTGCCGTGGCATACGGAGCTCCATCGCAGTCTTTAACACTATTAGCATGCCGCGACAGCGTGGACGTGAACCGTATGTGCAGTTGACGGACTTTGAGCGAGGGCGTATAGTGGGCATGCGGGAGGCCGGGTGGACGTACCGCCGAATTGCTCAACACGTGGGGCGTGAGGTCTCCACAGTACATCGATGTTGTCGCCAGTGGTCGGCGGAAGGTGCACGTGCCCGTCGACCTGGGACCGGACCGCAGCGACGCACGGATGCACGCCAAGACCGTAGGATCCTACGCAGTGCCGTAGGGGACCGCACCGCCACTTCCCAGCAAATTAGGGACACTGTTGCTCCTGGGGTATCGGCGAGGACCATTCGCAACCGTCTCCATGAAGCTGGGCTACGGTCCCGCACACCGTTAGGCCGTCTTCCGCTCACGCCCCAACATCGTGCAGCCCGCCTCCAGTGGTGTCGCGACAGGCGTGAATGGAGGGACGAATGGAGACGTGTCGTCTTCAGCGATGAGAGTCGCTTCTGCCTTGGTGCCAATGATGGTCGTATGCGTGTTTGGCGCCGTGCAGGTGAGCGCCACAATCAGGACTGCATACGACCGAGGCACACAGGGCCAACACCCGGCATCATGGTGTGGGGAGCGATCTCCTACACTGGCCGTACACCACTGGTGATCGTCGAGGGGACACTGAATAGTGCACGGTACATCCAAACCGTCATCGAACCCATCGTTCTACCATTCCTAGACCGGCAAGGGAACTTGCCGTTCCAACAGGACAATGCACGTCCGCATGTATCCCGTGCCACCCAACGTGCTCTAGAAGGTGTAAGTCAATTACCCTGGCCAGCAAGATCTCCGGATCTGTCCCCCATTGAGCATGTTTGGGACTGGATGAAGCGTCGTCTCACGCGGTCTGCAAGTCCATCACGAACGCTGGTCCAACTGAGGCGCCAGGTGGAAATGGCATGGCAAGCCGTTCCACAGGACTACATCCAGCATCTCTACGATCGTCTCCATGGGAGAATAGCAGCCTGCATTGCTGCGAAAGGTGGATATACACTGTACTAGTGCCGACATTGTGCATGCTCTGTTGCCTGTGTCTATGTGCCTGTGGTTCTGTCAGTGTGATCATGTGATGTATCTGACCCCAGGAATGTGTCAATAAAGTTTCCCCTTCCTGGGGCAATGAATTCACGGTGTTCTTATTTCAATTTCCAGGAGTGTATTTGTCATAATGTTTCTGTATAGTGCTATTTCTATTTTTGCTCCAATGTCGTTGTCATTACTGCCGTCAGCTCTCTGGTGTTTGTCTAATTGCAGTTCTACTTACTTAAAGAGAATGTTTATATGTTCACTTCGTAATTTTGCACTCCTTTGTTGTGAAATGGTTCAAATAGCTCTGAGCACTCTGAGGTCATCAGTCCCCTAGAACTTAGAATTACTTAAACCTAACTAACCTAAGGACATCACACACATCCATGTCCGAGGCAGGTTGGTTCAAATGGCTCTGAGCACTATGGGACTTAACTTCTGAGGTCATCAGTCCCCTAGAACTTAGAATTACTTAAACCTAACTAACCTAAGGACATCACACACATCCATGTCCGAGGCAGGATTCGAACCTGCGACCGTAGCGGTTGCGCGGTTCCAGACTGTAGCGCCTAGAACCGCTCGGTCACTCAGGCCAGCTTTGTTGCGATTATGTTTCTTTGGTACTTTATAACCGTTGTTGGCTGTATGGTCCTTCTAACCCACAACCAAAATAAAAAAAAGAAGTTTCTGTTCGAAGACTACACTAACCACTTGCCTATATATCTGTGCATATATACCCGAATCGGAGTCGCGCTAGGTTGCGTATAGGATACATACAGCAACGCCCGCAAAAGGAAACTTTTTGATCGCCCCTTATATGAGGTACTTCAGTACAGCGGTTACAAACTTTGGGGCCAGATAGAATAAACCTAGACGATGGAAAATCTGATAGCAATACATGGTCGAAAACGCATTCCTGGCGCAATAGTGACGACACAAAACACAAGAAAGGAAGTGAAAAAATGGCGAGAAAACGTTTATTTTTCTCCAGCTAAAATTCGGTTTTCGGAGGTGTACGCAGTAGACGGAAATGATGCGCGTCACCATCTGAAGGCAATGTATTATCAACACTGGATCGGCGGGGGTGCGCCGCTGCATTGGCCAGCGAGATGGTCAGACCTTACTTGCCTTGAACGCTTCCTCTGGGGATACACCAAGAGACTGGTGAAAGAAACAACCGTGAACGGTACTGAGGAACTCGTATCACGTATCGTGGCAGCTGCTGGGGAAGTCCGGGACACACCTGGTACTTCCAGGAACATCGGCTCTTCCATGCGCCGGAAACGTGAGGCCTGACTCATGGTCAGAGGTCGTGACCTTTGATGACGATCGCCGTCTGTTTTTATTTATATATCTCGGTTTCTGTTGTACTAACAAGGGAAACTCCCCATCACACCCCCTCAGATTTAGTGGTAAGATGACCCAGCGCATAGCCCGTCAAAAACTGAACACGGATCAACCACGAAAACGAGAACAAGGTGTACTGAACCGCAAAAAAAAATAGAGACACTGAACAATCGAAGCCTAACAAGTGTAATAACGAGAGACGCTGAACAGTCATTGCGTCGTGGTTAACTGGTCACTGTCTTGGACGAGCCATGCTCAAAACTCCCTTGTCTCACTTTTTTTCTCACAGCATTGCGAACCGCCCGTCCGGTCACTGAAATATTTGTTCTCCATCTGTAGTCTTGGCAATTGTCAAACTATGAGTTAGTTCTAGAATATGAGTCATTTGGTAAGAACGTTACCGTCCCTAGTAAATGTGAGAGCAGGCGAGATATCACATATTCGTCTCACAGAAATGAAAAAACAAATAAACGGGTATTCAAGAGACAAAACTCCCAAAATGGAACGCAACTTCAAAGACGTTAGGAACGTATGTTTTCACAGAGCACAGAGAAACTATGTGATTGTGAAACTGTTGCGTTCATTTGTGGCAGCCTATGTGGCAAACTATTACGTTTTAATCATTTCCTTGGGAGTCATCATACACCCAATCATACAAAAATGGTTCAAATGGCTCTGAGCACTATGGGACTTAACTTCTGAGGTCATCAGTCCCCTTGAACTTAGAACTACTTAAACCTAACTAACCTAAGGACATCACACACACCCATGCCCGAGGCAGGATTCGAACCTGCGACCGTAGCAGCAGCGCGGGAACGCAGCTGATATTCATGGCAGATCTCCGAGATAGAAACCGTAGCGCAGACTGTAGCGCCTAGAACCGCTCGGCCACCCCGGCCGGCCACAATCATACATACATCTAAATTCAGCTTACCATGCGTACAAATTAGGGGCATCGATAACAGATTATTAATTCATTAATACTGTGTATGACACACCAGACTTGTTTTCTGGTGGAGGATTTGGTTGACTTGTAGCCTTGTCATCAAACTTTTGCGGTTCCCATTCGAAAGCTATTTCCTCTCGGCTGCTAATAGAGTAGTTGTGCAGAATCAACTGGTATTATGGCTCCCTACCTCACGCCTCGCTGCTGCAAACGGACGTCACACCATGACACAGACACAAATTTGAATACAGCCAAAAGCGAGGAAACAAAAAAGAAAAAAAAATGCACGGGAGAGGTTTCAACACTGCTCGACCGTTTGGCAGTGCAACGCCGTGCCCAATATTTTTTTCTGAGCTCATTTTTTGTTCGTTATTGTTCCTTGGATTTGTTCGGGGCGGACTTCCTATGACACCTGCTGAAGTTCATTGTTGATACATTCACTCAGTTTTTTTTTACTACAGACAGAGTCTAACCGTCTTTATTTTTTCGGGGCAGACGTCACCTGACATCCGTTGAAGTTCATTGTTGATCCAATCACTAAGTTTTTTTATTACAGAGAGTAGCTGACCCTCTTACCAAACTTTAAACCACGACACCGTTACTCTTCGAAATTGCTCTATGTTGAACTTCTTGTCCTTGGACCGTTCACCGTTACTCTTTCGATTTTATTTCACAGTTCGGTACACCTTCCTTCTTCCTGTTTCCATGTTCGATCTGTGTTAAGTTTTTGACGGGCTCTCTACTGGAGCCTCTTACCACTGCATCTGATGGAGTAGGATGAGGAGCTTCCCTTGTAAGCAGAATAGGCACGTTTTCACAGCCTGTTCGTGTGCTTCCTTTCTTGGGTTTTGTATCGTCACTACCGCGCCAGGAAAGCGTTTCCGACGATGCACTGCTCCATAATTTTCCATCGTCTAGATGTACTCTATCAGCCCTGAAAGTTTGTAACCGCTGTGCTGAAACACCTTGTATAAGGATATTGTTACTTTCTCATGCATATTTGTTACGTGAGATCGTTAAATGATAAATAACCACCTCTTCAACTCAAGTAATCAGTCCAGTGTAACTGGAATAACCAAATTGTTTTTACCTCGTCACAACAGTTCTTGTTGTGCACCGATACTACGGCACACGGCACAGTTCATGCTCCGTCCCGATCGGTAGTTGTGGCCTCGGCTGTTGATGTTTTCTTGCCGTGCCAGAGAGCGGGCGCAACACCACCGCCTATCGACAAGTGGACGAGGGTGCCCGCTCCCAGGCCGAGGTGGCAGCTGATAGACAACACTTCGTGGGGGAGTCGCATCTATGGTGGCAAAGCCATCTGGTTTTGTCATCGTCCTGCAGTATATGGTTCCTGAGTTACTCATCGAGAAGCAACACTGGCTTTTCCTGGAAGCGTATTCCTGGAGAGACGTGGCCAACAAACTGACAACACAAGCGATCGGCCCCATATGAGAGCAGCATGAGCCGGTCGGTGTTGTTGGGGGACCAACACTTGGTCGGGCATCAACGGAGCCGTGGAGGCTAGTAGCGTGCACCTGGATAGACGACGGGCGGTTGATGGTTGGCTCCCGTGACAGCGGCCTCCTGTGTATGGAGGACGGAGGGCCGCTGTTATCTTGTTAGAAGGGAGGAGTGCGTCGTGGAGCAGTAAAACAGAGCGGACTTCCGTGGACTCCTGAGAAGCCGAGCAGTGTTCGCGTCTGACAGTACGAGCGTGCAGTCCCGAGGTCTAGAAGTAATAGATGTCCGCTATTGTGTTGCTGTCCTTGTAGAGCACGGACTGGGACTATGTTCTGGACTGTTCGTGTACTTGTATACAGCGCTTCACAAGGGTCAATACAAATTGATAAGACTGCTCGTCATACAGATGACCTTGTACTTAACGGCAAGTAGAACAAGCGCTAGTTCTAAATAGTGTATATTGGCGGCTGGTATATGTGGCAGCCTATGTGACAAACTATTACGTTTTAATCATTTCCTTGGGAGTCGTCATACACCAAATCATACAAAAATGGTTCAAATGGCTCTGAGCACTATAGGACTTAACTTCTGAGGTCATCAGTCCGCTAGAACTTAGAACTACTTAAACCTAACTAACCTAAGGACATCACACACATCCATGCCCGAGGCAGAATTCGAACCTGCGACCGTATCGGTCGCGCGGTTCCAGACTGTAGTGCCTAGAACCGCTCGGCCACCCAGGCCGGGGGCTGGTCTATGCAAAATTTATTATGTTCTTACATTACCACTAATGATTTTGTACGTGATTCGTTACGTCTAGTCGCGACTCACCTGGGTAATATTATTTCGTGCAGTCCTGAAACGAATGTTCTATGTGTGATCTAATAAGACATTTGCACCTGGACAATGATAATGTTTGGGGGTAAATTAGTAGTGATGCTCACTTTGTTAATTCTGATAATTATTTCAATGTACCATGTTGTGGACTGGTGAGCATGCCAAATTTTTTTGTGCATTGGGATGTGGGATAAATAAACTGCTCTTTTGGTACCATGAGCACTAATCTTTTATTATGAAGTTTTACATTGTGAATTGTAATTCTCTGGGCTGGCCTCTTGTCCATTAATTCTGTTCCTTTTACTATCATTGGTGTTAACCTTTAATCTACATCTACATATATACTCCGCTAGCCACCAAGTGGGGTGTGGCGGAGGGCACAATTCGTGCCAAAGTCATATTTCCCCTCTTCCCCCCCCCCCCCCAGCCACTCTGTTCCACTCGCGGATCGCGCAATGAAAAAAGGCTGTCTGAACGCTTCAGTACGAGCTCTAATTTCCCTTATCTTTGAATGGTGATCAGTGCGCGATTTGAAATTTGGTGGTAATGATATATACTCTACATCCTCGGCGAAGATCGGATTTCGGAATTTAGTGAGCAGCCCCTTCCGTTTAGCGTGTCGTCTGTCTAAAGTGGTCCCACTTCAATCTTTTTATGAGATTTGTAACGCTCTCGCGATGGCTATATGTACCGGTCACGAAACTTGCCGCTCTTCTTTGAACCTTCTCAATCTCTTGAATCAGACCCAACTGGTAAGTGTCCCATACAGACGAACAATAAGACTGGATGAACTAACGCATTGTAAGCAATTTCCTTTGTTGAAGGACTGCATCGCTTCAGGATTCTACCAATAAATCGCAATGTTGAGTTCGCCTTGCCCGTTACTTGCGTGATCTGATCATTCCATTTGAGGTCATTTCGAACAGTCACGCCCAGTTACTAGACGGATGTTACCGCTTTCAAAGACTGGGTATTCATTTTCTACTCATACATTAATGGGGATTGTAGCCTTGTTATACGCAGTAGGTTATACTTAGTAATATAGAGAATTAACTGCCAGTCATTACATCACGCATTTATTTTCTGCAAATCCTCACTGATTTGTTCACAACTTTCGTGTGTTACTACTTTCCTGTAGACTACAGCATCATCAGCAAACAGTCTAATGCTGCTGTCAATACCATCAACCAGATCGTTTATGTAAATCGTAAAAAGCAGCAGACCAATTAAGCTGCCCTGGGGCAGACCCGAAGTTACTCTTGTTTCTGTTGCAGTCGCCCCATTCAGGACGACATAATGCTCTCTGTCTGTCAGAAAACTTTCTATCCAATAGCATATGTCATCGGATAGACCGTAAGCGCGCACTTTCTGGAGGAAGAGACAATGCAGAACTGAGTCGAACGCCTTTCTAAAGTCGAGAAATATGGCATTAACCTGGGAGCCGGTATCTAGAGCCTGTTGTATATCACGCATCCCACTGTGTCTCGCATGACCGCTGTTTCCTGAAAACGTGCTGGTGTCTGCAGATGAGCTTCTCAGAGTCTAGAAAGGTCATTATGTCTGAACACAAAATTTGTTCCATGATCCTACAACAAATCGATGTCAGCGAAATTGGTCGGTAATAGTGTGCATCCGATTTTCTCCCCTTTTTTTAAGGATTGCTATGACCTGGGCCTTATTCCAGTCCCGTGGAATTTTCTGCCGTTACAATGATCTCTGTCAGATGATGGATAAGAATGGTGCTATATTTGTAGCATAGTCAGTCCGTAGATATTATTTTTCCTTTCTGAATTTTAATTATTCGCTGACTGGTTCTTGTTATTCTGCAGGCCTTGGAAGCCTTTAATGTCGTTTGTGAATATGTTATTCTTCTGACTTGCTTCAAGTTTTTTAAAGGTTTTGTATTATGGTGTACTGAATCAGGTGTCGCAAATCTCCTTTCATGAATCTGTTGTAAATAAGTTGTGTATTCTTGTAAGAAAGATATAGGCCTATGCCTCCAAAACTCCCAGCCACTTCCTCTCCTCAGCCTCTGTTGCTGCCAATCCTATTACATTTTTAACAATTCCTTTTCTGTGGCTTGTAATATAACACACAACCATCATCTTTGCAAACATATTTAACAGTGATGCGACAAATAATAGAGATGAGGCAGTCGGTTAACTATGTGATTCACACTTTTACGTAAAGTTTATGTGACTACAGTAATTACGAAACAGATCCTCGAAGATCTGGCAACGGTTTGAAATACACTCCTGGAAATTGAAATAAGAACACCGTGAATTCATTGTCCCATGAAGGGGAAACTTTATTGACACATTCCTGGGGTCAGATACATCACATGATCACACTGACAGAACCACAGGCACATAGACACAGGCAACAGAGCATGCACAATGTCGGCACTAGTACAGTGTATATCCACCTTTCGCAGCAATGCAGGCTGCTAATCTCCCATGGAGACGATCGTAGAGATGCTGGATGTAGTCCTGTGGAACAGCTTGCCATGCCATTTCCACCTGGCGCCTCAGTTGGACCAGCGTTCGTGCTGGACGTGCAGACCGCGTGAGACGACGCTTCATCCAGTCCCAAACATGCTCAATGGGGGACAGATCCGGAGATCTTGCTGGCCAGGGTAGTTGACTTACACATTCTAGAGCACGTTGGGTGGCACGGGATACATGCGGACGTGCATTGTCCTGTTGGAACAGCAAGTTCCCTTGCCGGTCTAGGAATGGTAGAACGATGGGTTCGATGACGGTTTGGATGTACCGTGCACTATTCAGTGTCCCCTCGACGATCACCAGTGGTGTACGGCCAGTGTAGGAGATCGCTCCTCACACCATGATGCCGGGTGTTGGCCCTGTGTGCCTCGGTCGTATGCAGTCCTGATTGTGGCGCTCACCTGCACGGCGCCAAACACGCATACGACCATCATTGGCACCAAGGCAGAAGCGACTCTCATCGCTGAAGACGACACGTCTCCATTCGTCCCTCCATTCACGCCTGTCGCGACACCACTGGAGGCGGGCTGCACGATGTTGGGGCGTGAGCGGAAGACGGCCTAACGGTGTGCGAGACCGTAGCCCAGCTTCATGGAGACGGTTGCGAATGGTCCTCGCCGATACCCCAGGAACAACAGTGTCCCTAATTTGCTGGGAAGTGGCGGTGCGGTCCCCTACGGCACTGCGTAGGATCCTACGGTCTTGGCGTGCATCCGTGCGTCGCTGCGGTCCGGTCCCAGGTCGACGGGCACGTGCACCTTCCGCCGACCACTGGCGACAACATCGATGTACTGTGGAGACCTCACGCCCCACGTGTTGAGCAATTCGGCGGTACGTCCACCCGGCCTCCCGCATGCCCACTATACGCCCTCGCTCAAAGTCCGTCAACTGCACATACGGTTCACGTCCACGCTGTCGCGGCATGCTACCAGTGTTAAAGACTGCGATGGAGCTCCGAATGCCACGGCAAACTGGCTGACACTGACGGCGGCGGTGCACAAATGCTGCGCAGCTAGCGCCATTCGACGGCCAACACCGCGGTTCCTGGTGTGTCAACTGTGCCGTGCGTGTGATCATTGCTTGTACAGCCCTCTCGCAGTGTCCGGAGCAAGTATGGTGGGTCTGACACACCGGTGTCAATGTGTTCTTTTTTCCATTTCCAGGAGTGTAGATCGGCAATATGCCGAATACTGAAAGGAAGATTAAATTAAACCTCCACTGCTGTTGTGTACTGTCAAAAATTGGTCTCATTTAGCCTCCCTGCTTCCAGTCCGTGCTCACTCAGTCGATCTGAGCGATTTCTAGGTAGTTACTTCCATCCTAATGATGCTGTTGCCGGCGGAAAAGCAGACAACAATTTTAAAAACGTCTTGAGAGCTCAAATAGCAGAAACCGTCTTAAAAGGTCTTGCTTATATAATACACAATAAGATCTGTCGCATTATAAGTGCACGGAGGAGAACCATTACCAGCTGTATACTCCTTCTCTGAATACAACTGCAAATGTTTTACTGTGCGGTACTTAGAGATGATATTATTTTCTGCTTCGTTTTTGTTTATGTCTCTAAGCAGTTCAGCATTTAATTTGACGAGCCCTCATGCACGTAAATGGGTAAATTCAGAAATCCACATAGTTTTCGCATTAAAAAAAAATAGCTTTCTTACCAGCACGTTTGTCGTAAACTGCACAGCACATGATTTACTGATTTTTTTTTAATTTTTTTTAAGGGATGGTTGTCATGTATTTGTAAATTGCAGTGGACCTTAATGTGTTGAAATTTGTGATTATTTTAGTGGCAGTATCAAACCAGATAATAAGTAACATAATCAACGATTTATACTAATTAAAAAAGGCAGAAATTAGTGTTGTCAGTTTAAGCGTGTAATTCGTTCTATCAGGCAGACAGCTATTCGCTTAACATGTCTTTCGCAAATATCGTCCTAAACATCTAACACACCTGAGGTGTATTATTTTACTAGGCTCAAACGTTAAATATGTCAACGTTATCGTATCAGTTCCGGTTTTCCCACAGTCCATTTTTCACTACCATCCAATGCTGCACTCCAGACTATATACTCAGAAATTATTTTCCTCAAATTACGGCGGTTATTTGATATTAGAAGATTTCTCTTGGTCAGGAATGCCCTTTTTATCATTGCTAGACTGCTTTTGACGTCCTCCTTGCTCCGTCTGTCCTTGGTAATTTTACTGCCTAGGCAGCAGAATTCCATAACTTCAACTACTTCGTGACCATCAATCCTGATGTTAAGTTTCTCGCTATTCTCATTTCTACTACTTCTCATTACCTTCGTCTTTCTTCGATTTACTCTCAGTCCATACTCTGTATGCCTATATGTCTCATATTCCGTTCAGCAGATCATGTAATTCTTCTTCACTAGATCATATAATTATTCTTCACTTTCACTCAGGATAGGAATGTCATCAGCGAATCGTATCATTGATATCCTTTCACCTTGAATTTTGATTCCACTCCTGGACCTTTCTTTTATTTCCATCATTTCTTCCTCGATGTACAGATTGAACAGTAGGGGCGAAAGGCTACATCCTTGTCTTACACCCTTTTTAATACAAGCACTTCGTTCTTGGTCGTCCACTCTTATTATTCGCTCTTGGCTGTTGTACATATTGTATATGACCCGTCTCTCCCTATAGCTTACCCCAACTTTTTTCAGAATTTCGAATATCTTGCACCATTTTACATTGTCCAACGCTTTCTCCAGATCGACAAATCCTATGAACGTGTCTTGATTTTTCTTTAGTGTTGCATCCATTATTAACTGCCTCTCTCGTGCCTTTACCTTTCCTAAAGCCAAACTGATCGTCATCTAGCGCATCCTCAATTTTCTTTTCCATTCTTCTGTACATTGTTCTTGTCAGCAACTTGGATGCATGAGCTGTTAAGCAGATTGTGCGGTAATTCTGGCACTTGTCAGCTCTTCCTGTCTTCAGAATTGTGTGGATGATGCTTTTCTGTAAGTGAGATAGTATGTCAACGGAGTCATATTGAAACTCTCCCGTCGAATAAATAAAACAAATAATTTTACTTACTTTCCGTCTAGTGAAAGAAAGAAAGAGAAATGAACTTTTTGTTCCTTGTAGCTTCCCTGTCTGGATTTGCTTTTCTCAACGTGTCTGACCTGATAGTCTTTAGCGTACACAATTTTATACGCCTTGTGCTTTTATTGCTAACAGTATTGATGTGCCTGATCGAAAGAAGATTATATCGACGTGAACACATAACCTTACGCAGTGGCCCTTAGCACTGGTTGTCTATGCAGTGAACCTGAAAACATACATATATATTTTCCTTACCTTTTATTTTACTGGGTCATCTCTGGATAACTCCATCTTACCGCATGTCTGAATATACTCACTCTGATCTATTTTTAATAGGATTGCAAATATGTGAGCTAAAACTGTATTTGTTATCATTTTTTTTTGACTGAAGTTACTGGTGCAAAATTCAATGTCATTTTAAATTTAAAAAATTGAGAAAACTCAACAAAAGTTAAATCTTGTGGTTTCTGGATTCAATGAAAAATAATACAATACTGACTGAGATAAACTGATTGAATATAGATTTTTAACTTTTTATAATGATTGAATTTATAAAACTTTAGTTTGGTGATCGTTTACATAAAACAGATTAAAAATGTAACAAAGAACTTACAATATGCAGTTTGTGCTTAAATACCTTTGATGTCTTCATGACGTCGATTTTTAATAATTCATTAATAATTACAAATTATGTAATTATAGTATTCTTCAAGTAATATATAGCTGGTGGCGGTCAGGCACACCGCTCTGCCTCTACACACAACTTCACTGCACAAAGGTTGACTCAAGAGTGTTCCATCGACAATGCTGCGGGCTTCTCGCCATGTTCCCTATGTATCAATGCGCGTGCTCTCCCGCCAACAAATAGCTTGGTGCGGATACTTCACTGTCACCATCGATTTGCAAAGAACTTAAATAAATTTTACAAAACATTTTCTTAACATTTTCTTACACACTATAATTGTTATTGACATATTTCTTAGCTGATAAATATTTTTCATAGCCTGTTTGATTTTCTACTGACATATTTCATAACCCGCCACTGGTACTTTTTTTTTTTATTTGATTTATCCCTAAGTCAGTTGGACTTGACATGAGAAGAAAAGTTTAACTATTGAAAATATGTTGAAAAAGAGTATCAAGTAAACAAGTGATAAAAAAATTATAAGCATTTGTATATACAGTAACATTTGAAAGTATGTCTTATACCTACACAAAGATGAGTATTTATGAAAAGTAGTCAGCAATAATACAAATCTCAGGGTAAATGTATAATAACATGTGGAAGTAAAATTTGACTATTAATAGTACAATGAAAAAAATTGTCAACTTAGCTAGTAATAATATTCGATTTTGAGATGCATTATGCAAAAATGCAAAATAGTTTTGACTTATTCAAAATTTGCGTTTTTAAATTGACAATTTAAAAAAATTATATCTTATATCTATACAAATTATTAATGAGAATATTTTTAATGTCTAAACTGGCGTCAGTTAGTGCCATCATAAAGGAGGGTAGTAAAAGGATTAGATATCATGGTCATAGCACTGGTGATTACCTGTGACTGCAGTCGAAAGTCTCTTTCACTCGCACACCAGGTATAGCCATATAGTCTCGTCTCGTCCCGTTGAAAAAATTTTTGGTGTAAACAGACACTAAGTATAACCTCGAATAACCTGAGTAGCCGTAGCTGCATCAGGTATTGGTTCCAATTTGATAGGTCCATTAATAGTTATGG
Source organism: Schistocerca cancellata (assembly GCF_023864275.1). Classification (NCBI taxonomy): domain Eukaryota; kingdom Metazoa; phylum Arthropoda; class Insecta; order Orthoptera; family Acrididae; genus Schistocerca; species Schistocerca cancellata. Next base: position 239,898,001 of record NC_064627.1, on the reverse strand, counting down.
TGTGAATCTCGGTATGCATACACCCACTGTAGTAAAACAGTAGTTGTAGTGTGCATCTTGGTATGCACACACCTATTGTAGTAAAGCAGTAATTGTGGTGTGCATCTTGGTATGCCCACACACCCATTGTAGAAAAATATAGCAGGTAGAATTATCCTGGTCCATAATTAAATTTGTTGCAGTTTGGTTGGGTTCCATAGCATGGGGATGCACAGGGTACACGGACATGGTTGGTACCGTAATTTGACTACCACAAAAAATTTTAAATTATCTTCACTCTATGCTTACAAAAATATCACGTTGCGTGAATTTGGCATAAAATTCAAAGTCATAATATAGTCATTATATGGTTACAAATTACTTGTTCATCATAACAAAATTACGTGTTTGCCATTTAAGATTTCTTGACCAAATTTTTTCTCACATATTACCTATTTTATATATAAGATTCAAAGTCTGTACTTGTTATATTCTTAGTTAGTCATAATCTTTGTCTGACATTGTCCGAATAAAACTGATTCTCATTTCAAAAAAATTATTACTGCAGTACTGTTTCTCAGCATGCGATTGTCTTATGCAGGTATATTCTTACATGTTTTCATTGAACATTAGTTATTACATTACTTTCTTTTAGACAAAAAACTGTTCTATACTTTAACACATTCGTATCCATATATATATAATTTTATCTGTGGTTTCGCCATTATATCCCTTTTTATTCCTTTGCAAATGCATTTCTTGTCTTGCTTTCATAAAGTTTCCCATTTCCCTTTATTTTCCATTCAGTGATGTAGGCAGTTGCGAGTCTTCTATTGTCAGTTATAATATAAATTTTGTTTAAAATTGTGTATCAAACATCGTCATGAAGATGGTAAAATAAAAAAATTGTATTGTACAGCGTGGTGCGGGCTTTCAAAATAAGTACGCACCCTCCGACTCAAAGTTACAATATTAAAACCTTTGGTTGGTTTCTTTGTGTAGGGGCTCGGATACGTAGTTGCCGCATTACAGGCCAAATACTGCCTAGTCTACAGTATACGACAAGGATACACACATGAATCGAATGGTCGAAGGTTTCTGTCACTCGGCAATTTCGAATTATGAGAGTAACATATAAATTTATAAATGAAAGACCGCAATTAAATAAAATCTGCAGGTACTATCTTAACGACTTTAAATGATGAGTACAATAGCAGAAGTACTTTTGAGAATGCGGTATGTTTCTGCAAAACACTTATTGGTATCGATGGTCCAGTAATTAAATAAAACGTAAGTTGAATAACAGGGAAACAACAGATTCCAATTGCACGTAATTAGTTATGAACAAACAACATAGCTCGCGAGATATTCACTTCTAAACGCACACTACGTCTTCACTGTAGAGATCTTGAAAATCTCACAAGTTCACAAGTCCCCACTCCGAAGTATTTCTATCTGCCGTGACCACGCGCAAACTACTCCACTGTACAAGGCCTTCCGCCGACTGTGCGTCCGTCGCGCTGTGCTGTCCGCATCCAGCATTCACTCCCGTGTCCTGTGCCGTACTGTCCAGCACTCACCGTGTCCTCTCCGGAAACTCGCTTCCATCCAGTCTCCCCATTCACGAGCGCTGTGATTGGCCAGAGCGCTCGCGCCATGTCTTCATACCAACGCACAGTCACAAACATAGTGAAACATATTCGAATTACTGGATTTACATTTAAGTACTTGAAATTAAATAAATATTCCTACGGCTGGACCATAAACACGTTCTAACACACATTATTAAATACATGAACAATTAAATAATCATATATCAAAAGAAAGATAGAAAAGGCAGGCCAGTAGCCTAATGTCTCTGTGCTTTCTAAAACACAGTAAATATTTGACCAATTTCTTCATGAATAGTATATATCGGATATAAACAAAGACGTAGACGAATGACATGTATTTATAAGCATGCTGCTACCGTTTTTTCGTGTAACTGTGAAGTATTTATGGCCTGACGCGATCGATAGTAATCGGCCACTTTGACCTCCAATAACTCATGTGCTATTCAAGTTACATACCTGTAATTCATACCAATTTAGGTTTACACTAATAGCTTTCTAAAGACACGGCGATAAACAAAATCGGATGAAGCGTTTATATTTCGGAAATTCGTTGCCAGGTGTTACTTGTATAATTTACCGTCAGATACTAAACTTTAAGCTGATAGAGAGATTGAAAATCTGATTATACCATCAGAATCGTTGTGCAAATAATGGAAATGTACATATTTCTTTTTGAGGTATCATGATTCATCGGGCTACTATTCATTTCTATGCGATCTGTGAAACGTCTGCCCTTAACGTTTCACAAAGTCCGCCATCTTTGGCACTCCCGACGTGTCTCCTTCATCAACATAGCATCGCCATGGAATTCCCCACCACGTGGTCGGCCCGCCGAGCGGCCCGTGCAGCCACTGCTTCATCCGAAATTAGAATATTTTCAGGGCGCGACGACTTGCCCGTTATCTCACAGTGGGAATCGTTGTAATGGTATATGTTTTTAATTTGTTTACATGTATGTATCTGTCGATAAAGATGCCATGTTCTTGCAAAAAAATGATATAGCTGAAATGACAGGTAAACATTGACCAAGGTAAACATTGTAAACATTTTAATGTGTTTTTTTTCCATCCGTAGTGCTGCGACGTGTCACATGCTAGGAAATTATTTGTTAACGTTATATATTTCTTATATACTAACATATACATTCTCCTCCAGCATCTGTAAGTTGCGTCAGCTCTCTGCGTGACGTATTATAAAACATTCAGGATTAAATATAGTCAGCCACGGCATGACTTCAATAAACATCTTTCGATAATTCTCGTCAGATCTCGGTATGACTTATAAAACATTTTATCATAACATTATTTTCTGAAAAATCTCTTCAGCTCCCGCCATGACCTATAAAACATTCTCGAGCATAAACTTATGTCAGTTCTCTGCGTGACCTAAGTATTCAACATCCTTAGTTTAACTAAAACTAGGTTTACTTCGTGGCTTGTGACTACAATGCTGCATTCGGGAATAAAGAGGACATGTTACTCTCATTAGTGCACAAATAATTTATATACTATCTGCATTATCAGTTTATTTATTGCTGAAAAAATCAACATTTTATTATGTTATCATGACACTTTATATAACAAAGGTAATTTTATTTATATGCTATCAGTGCACAAATTCAAAAGTCGTTTCAATGTCTGTATCTTGTCTTTAAGTTAAGAAATGTTTCACATGTTTCTCTTGCCTTGGCTCAGTATAATTAAGCACAGCTCTGTTATATAGAATGTGGGGCGAAATATACTGGGAGTCCGCTTACAGGAACTGTTATCTTCTCTCTGCGATACAGTGTAATTAGCCACAGCTGGATCGTTTGCCAGGAGCAGCCCCCTGTGAACGAATTTTGTACTTGGAAAATACCATTATTTGTTTGCTGTGTTATGCGTCTTTGTTTGGCGCTGAAGCGCGCTGAAAGTGGCATTATTGCGTAAATTCGTTCCATTCTTTCCCTGTATGTAGTCTGGAATAAAGTTTTCTAAGTTAGTAAATGTTTCACATTGGATTCATGGTGGTTTCCTTTGGATTTCTTGTTACGTATCGTTTCAACATGCACTACATTGGCGTGTGGAATATTGCGAATTCTGTATGGGCGTGCATACAGAAGTTCGAGTTCTGTGCTTACCTTTGTTGGAAAGATAATGAGTACGAACTAATACTTTGTCAAATGGTTCAAATGGCTCTGAGCACTATGGGACTTAATATCTCAGGTCATCAGTCTCCTAGAACTTAGAACTACTTAAACCTAACCAACCTAAGGACATCACACACATCCATGCCCGAGGCAGGATTCGAACCTGCGACCGTAGCGGTCGCGCGGTTCCAGACTGCAGCGCCTAGAACCGAATACTTTGTCACCAATCTCATAATTTTTAAGTTTACTTACCTGCCTCTGTTGTTTCTTTCGAAGTTCTGCAGCTCGTTTGATGTTGTCAAGCGCAGTGTCTATTATTTCGTGGTGACGAAGTCTGCGTTTCTTCGGAAAAGTAATTATCTCACTGATTTTATTCGATGGTTCTTTGTTTTTCAGAATTACTGTCGGTGGAAACATTGTTGATTCATTTGGGAATGCGTTTATTACCTCCTGAAATTGTGGAATGTATTTGTCCCAGGTGGTATGCTTCTTGTGGCAGTAGATTCTACATAGTTTCCCTATTTTCATTATTCTTTCGGAGGGATTTGATGAAATGTGGTATATATTGGTGATATGTTTTTAGTTTCTAACATTGTGTCCATGTTTCCAGTCTGAATTGTGGTCCATTACCTGAAATTACCCTTCGTACATAGCCTACTGCTGATAAAAATTCTTTTGTGAATGCTTTTGCTACTGTTTTGGCAGTGGCTTTATGTAATAGAGAAATTGTAACAAATTTTGATGTTAATTCTACGGCTACAAAATATAACTGAACCCTTTGTTTGTAAGGGGATTTGATCAAAAAGATCCACTGCTGCCATATGTTTTAGCCTAGCTGGTATTATGAGGTACACTGGTGGAATAGGAGATACTGTCGAGGATTTCGCTTTTTGGCATATGTTACAGGCTGCTATAACCCTGCGAATGCATTTGTCCATTTTGTTAAGGTGACAATTTTGTCTGAGAATCAGAAAACATTTCTTGGCTCCGTAGTGCGCATAACTTAAGTGGGTGTACCATATCAATTTATTTATACGAACTAAACGAAGTGACCCTTCCTTCTGTTTTACAATATGCAAACAATTTATATACTGGCTGGCTGCTGGTTCAATTATTTCTTGTTTAAGCATTGCTTGTAATTCCTTCATTACCTCATCTGTATATATGTGTGGAATGGGATAATATTTAGCTTTAAAAGTTTCATGTGGTTTTACCTGGAATCCATATATGAATCCTGTCAGTTCCTGGAATGTTATTTAAGACTGTTTTACGCTGCACAAGAATATTCTCTAATTCTGTACGCTCTATTTTTGTATTCGCCATGCTTTCCCCTACTTTGCGTGCAATTGTTTCCATTACATTATATTCATGGTCCTGTGCCTGTCTCTTTACTCCGACTCCTTTCCCTGGAAACGCACCTTTGACCTTGGTTTTAATTAACGGGAATACGGAATAGTTATTCTTCATATTGCATCTGTTACATGTTTCTTCATAAATTACTGACATTGGTGATCCTGAATCAATTATTGCTGGGATAACCTGTGATTGTATTCTTATGTGGACCATAAGGTGACATGGTTTTCTGTACTACTGATTTCTCATGTAGAAGTGTATCACGTACACCATCGAATGTAATGGCATGTTCAGTTATGATACATTCTATTTCCTTGTTATTTGCGTCGTTGTTCAGAAACGCGTCGGGGGCTGTGTCTAGTCATATGTGTTCTGGTGTGTCATTTCCTGTCGAGGAATGTTTTGAGTTTTCTATTATCTGTACAGTTATAACACTTTGATTGTTGGCGTTTTGTGACAGATGAAATCTAGTATCAGCTTCGTTCATACGATAATTATTCTGCTGTCAATTGTTGTGGTACTGATTAAAATTACTGTTGTAGAATATGCGTTGTGATCCCTGTTCGTTTCCTCTACGCCTGTCATTGTAACTGCTATTATATGGCGTGTGACACGCATTATTCTGGAACTGCGGTTTTTGTATGTATTGGTTTCTTTGCTGTGGCGCCCTAGAACGAGTCACGGCTGGCGTGTTTGTTGGAGGCTGAGTCATGTGAAAATTAGCCATATTTGGAAGATTGCGATGTATCTCTGCCGTGCTACGCGGCTGGCTTCTTTACTGCTGTGTATTCAAACTCACATTGTTGCTATACTGCGTTTCATTATTTCCTCATTATTTTCCTCTTCACTGCGGAAGCGTTTCTTACGATTGTTATTCACAAACCGTAACTGTTCAAAATTACCTTTGTTTGGCTAATTTGCGTTTTGTCTTGAAAAACTTTTATTGACAAACGCATAATCAGATTGGTGTACTTCTATTAGTTGCAATAGTTCCCTAAATGCGGAAATGTTGTCTTTCTGTTCGTCTGTTGGTAATGAAACCTTCAGTGATCTTGGAAGTTTTGAAATGCACAATTGTATTAGTTCGGATTGGTTGTACGGTTCATTTAAATACTGTTTTTGCTCTACCATGTATTCAAAGAATTGTGTTATGATGTGAAAGTTGGAATTCTCGGAGTTTGGCAGACTAATTAACTCATCTTTAATACTTTTGTGACTGTATGTCCATTTGTAGTTTGAGTTGTAGCAAAGTTGACATCACTGGAACCGTTTTGTATTGATTTGCTTTTGTTTCTATGTTGGTTGTTGAAAGTTGTGCATCTTTGTTTGTTTGAACATTTTCAGATGAATGTAACTGTGTATTTGTTGCTGAAATACAGTCTGTTGCTAAATTGGTATCCGATTCACTCATCAAGTCTTCCGTGATTTCGGAATTTTCGTCATAATAACTATCATGCTTCGCGGTTTCAGCAGCTGTGTACCATCTGTTGTATTTGTACATGTTACGTCGTGCAATGTTGTCACATTGACTGCATTGTGGCGTCTTCGTTATTGTGACTGTCATGTCTGCTACGCGGATCCTGTAGCTGTGTACCTTGTGTTGTATTTGAAAGTATATCGTTTTGCATTGTTGTCGGATTGTCTGATGGCATAGCTAAATTCATATGTTCGTCACTGGACTGCAAATTATTTACGCTCTAGGATATCTGATTCCCTGACATTTTACTACTGAGGATTATTAACTTTTGCTGAAAAAATTTTGGTCTGTATTTTCTACGCTCCTGTCGCGCAAGGTACGAGTAATGGTTCTGCGCGGCATGGTCGGTAATTAACACTGTGCACCACAATAAATCACTTTACAAAGCAGAGTCAACAAAAAGGCAAGCAGAATTGCCGATGCACTGTAAATAAATGGATACACATTAGTAAATGCGTTGCGCCACTTAATATTAACTTAACAAGAAAATATTTCGGAGTTAGTATATCCACACTTTCATAGTAGATTCTCTTAGTATTCGTACCGTTCGGACATCACCAAGTGAAACCTTTCCGTCGAATAAATAAAAGAAATATTTAACTTACTTTCCGTCTAATGAAAGAAAGAAAGAGAATTGAACTTTTTGTGCATTGCAGCTTTCCTGTTTGGACTTGCTTTTGACAACGTGTCTGACCTGATAGTCTTCAGTGTACACAATTTTGTACGCCTTGTGCATTTATTGGTGACAATATTAATGTGACTGATCAAAAGAAGATTATTTCGGCGTGAACACATAAGCTTACGCCGTGGCCCTTAGTATTGGTTGTCTATCAAGTGAACCTGAAAACATGCATATACATTTTCTTTACGTTTTATTTAATGGGTCGCCTCTGGACAACGTCATCTGACTGCATGTCTGAATATACTCACTCTGATCCATTGTTGATAATTATTTGGGTTGGCATTCATTTACTAGGATTGCAAAATGTGAGTTAAAACTGTATTTATTATTCGTTTGCTTTTTGATTAAAGTTACTGGTGCAAAATTCAATGTCATTATTAAATAAAACAACTGAGAAAACTCAACAGAAGTTAAATCTTGTGGTTACTGGGTTCAATGAAAAATAATACGATATTTACTGAGATAAACTAATCTATTGTGAAAATGACTGAATAGAAATTTTTAACTCTTTATAATGATTGAATTTATAAAACTTTAGTTTTGGGATCTTTTACATAAAACGGATTAAAAATGTAACAACGAACTTACAATATGCAGTTTGCGCTTAAATACCTTTGATGTCTTCACGACATCGATTTTTAATAATTCATAAATAATTAGAAATTATATAGTTATAGTATTCTTCAAGTAATATACAGCTGATGGCGTCAGGCACACCGCTCTGCCTCTACACACAACTTCACTGCACAAAAGTTGACTCAAGAGTGTTCTGTCGACAATGCTGGGCGCTTCTCGCCATGCCCCCTATGTATCAATGCGCGGGCTCTCACGCCAACAAGGACCTTGGTGCGGATACTTCATTGTCACCAATGATATGCAAAGAACTTAAATAAGTTTTTCAAAACATTTTTCTTAACATTTTTCTTACACGTTATTGTTGTTATTTACATATTTCTTAGCTTATAAATATTATTAATGGTCTCTTTGATTTTCTATTGACATATTTCAATATATTCTACACGCCAACGTGAATACTTATTTTCTTGCCACTTCCCCCAATGATTTTAGAAATTCTGATGGAATGTTATTTATCTGTACTGCTTTATTTGGTCTTAAGTCCTCCAGAGATCTGTATTCTTTATCAGTATTGATACAGCTGATTCTCCACTTTTCTGTCAGTCTTTTGAATAGGAACATATTCCCCTTTTTTGGCTCTGACAGGAGCGTTTTTCTGCTTGTACTTCAATTCTTAAGAGCGGCCAAGCTATTTCCAAGAGTGAGAGCCTGTTGTTGTAGTATCAACATTAATAATGTAATTGTCTCATTTACCCGAGCTGGCATGAGGTAGAGGTGTTAGTAGCAACAGAAATAGTAATTTACCAGACCGTGATAAAATTTATGTGCGGTATTATCATTACGCTGATGAATCGATGGCTCTTGGCCTGTGGAGTATGAAACCGCAGACTGTTTTTCTGAATAGCATGTGCGAGCGATTACTTCATCAATAGCCCACTGAAATCTATGAATTGCGTTGTCGACGGCACTTATCAGCAATTTTCAAGCTCAAATCACGTATTCAGCACGGGAATAGTGACTACTTAACTGCCCCTTTTGACTTTGTGACTGATCTAACCATGTTCTACGGGAGCATTACGGTGGGTACTGAAGTGTGTTCATATAGTCGTTATTTAACACTGGTTCTTGAAACTTTGTACGTAGCCTTTTGCGAGATAAATGAGGACTGATTTCAGTCTTCTGTTAATTCATGTTTTTCAGTATTTCCCGTGTGTCAAACAAACCTGTAATCATTCGTCCTGCCATTCTTTGTATATTGTCTTGTCAACATCCCTTGTTATTCCAACGTGATGTGGGTCCCACATGTTGTAGCTGCTCTTCGTTGTCAACGTTATGCAGACATCAAACACAAAGATGCCGCTGATGTCAGTGTAAACAGGGGCGCTACTCCCAAAATCACATCAGGCGTGCATACTTATCAGCACTTCTACTGAAATGACACTATTCCGGAATGATGCTAAACTCCGCACTATTCCTTCCATTTGTGAGTGACTTGGGAGTGACCGAGCGGTTCTAGCCCCTACAGCCTGGAACAGCGCGACCGCTACGGTCGTAGGTTCGAATCCTGCCTCGGGCATGGATGTTTGTGATGTCAGGTTTGTTAGGTTTAAGTAGTTCTAAGTTCTAGGGGACTGCTGATCAAAGAAGTTAAGTCCCATAGTGCTCAGAGCCATTTGAACCATTTTGTGAGTGACTTGAAATTTAGTTCCGCACCACTAACGACATCTGCAGCCGGGTATTATAAATTCCTGGCGAACATGCTTCATATGGGTATACAGGTTGTCCCGTCCATCTTCCATGATAGAAGGGAAGTCTGTCGTGTCAGAACTGCGATTCGGGGTCGTAACCGCGCGGTGGAGAAGCTTTCCGGTGTGAAGGCCAAATCTCAGTGACTACTGGCAACTTATTACTACGCTGACATCGTTTCCTGAGTCGAACAGACAGATGGTGTTTGGTGTCGTGGTTCCTTTTGCTGCGATATGCCTTCATTTACACCACCGTAGGCTGAGGCACTACGAACATAACAATTCTTTTGTATATATGTTTAATGAGAAGTTGTATATCAGCATGGTTTTACTTTGGATGCAAGTTTGTTTCGGGATTATTTTCTAGTTAATATCCAGACCATTTCTCCTTTTTGGATTTTGTAAGATAACAGCTTCAGAATATTGTTTATTTCTGTCGCTGCCGTAGCCACAAGAGACAACATGCACTGTAGCTCTACCACTAGAATTAGTCTCTGATTCACATTGATAATTGACAGGTATATTTAAGTTACTCGTATTATTATAGAACTGTTTTCAGTATGAACACTTTCAACTTAAATAGTTTTTGTTCTGTCCGTGAATGAATTCAGTGTGCTTGCATACATTTTTTGAAGTTTTACCTGGCGAGCTCTGAGTTGAGGAGTCCAGCTTGGGGCCAGTTTGCCAACCGGAATATCAACGCGACGTATCGCCGATGTAGCGGAAGATGGGACACCAGATGAGTATTGCCACATAACCTCCAAGCGATACTACGCTGCTGGCCATTAAAATTCCTACACCACGGAGATGACGTGCTGCAGACGCGACATTTAACCGACAGGAAGAAGATGATGTGATATGCAAATGATTAGCTTTTCAGAGCATTCACACAAGGCTGGCACTGGGCAAGTTTGGACTCTACCAATAGTCCTCTGGGTCCCAGAACCATATGTCAATAAGACAAATATTTGGGGCAGAGAAAATGCTGGGATTATCAATTTCGCTAGAGTTCTCCTTACTAAGAGACTTTTCTAAGAAAACTGTAATTAGATCTTAACAAAGGTGTGACCTATCTGAACGCCTGATTTAGAACGTATCAGTCCAAAATTACCAACGTTTACGTTCATTCCTGGACGTTGCTGAAAAGTATACAGGAAAAATTACAGTGCTATGATTAATTTATAACAATTTATAAGCCCCTGCCATGTGGCACAGAGCACAAACTCGATAAAGATGTTAGAGACGGTGGCTTGCGAAATGCTTGGAAAATTTCACTGCTGATTTTAATGTAATTTTTCTGTTGTCTGTAAAAACTATTAGCATATAAGCAGTCTGAGTCCTACCTTAGGCTTCAAAACCAATGGCAAGCAGAAAGTAAATTAATTCCCGATTGCATAATGTCCATTCACTGTTTTGCAGTAGATGGCTGTGACATTCAACACTGGAATTATGGAAATATGTTGTATAAAAAAATGTTAATTTTGATTAATAAATTTCGTAAAATGGAAGGTGACGAGGTGCAGAATTTATTAAACAAACGGAAACTGGAAACAGTTTTCAGGAGGCCATATTTTAAATAAAGAAACTGAAAATAAGTGTACATAATTTTCATTACTGAGCCGTACGCGGCTCGCGGTCATGTCGTTTGTTGCTCGTCATCTTGTTTTTGTGGTTCTGTCGCCTTTTTTTTTAATTCGATTTATTGGCGTCACTAGGTTGCTGGTATGCTTGCCCGTGAGTGGCAGCAACAGCGCTTTGTGTATTATTTTCTGGAAGGGTAACACGATTGCTATTGTTGGCAGATGTTATCCCTATTCTTGTAACACTTGTTCCTGATGTGGGACGTTGCGGTTTTAGATATTATGCAGATGTCACATGAGTTGTTTCATACTTTGCATTTTGAGGTATTGCTTTTGTGCTTTTCATACACAACCCTTGCGACTCTCGTTGTTGAACTGTTAATTTTCAGAATATGTTACTTCTCTCTCTCTCTCTCTCTCTCTCTCTGTGTGTGTGTGTGTGTGTGTGTGTGTGAGTGTGGAGTGGCGAGTGGGGGGTTTGATTGACAGTTTATTGAGGTGACTGTGTTCTGTTGGCTGGCATGTCATTAGGATATATCTTGTCCCTCAATACTGGGTAAAAAGTAGCTAGGTCTTTTTCTGCTATGTAACATTCTGAACTAAATTCTAAACCGATATGTTTCATCCTTCAACATCTGCTTGTAAGTTTTCCATCTGAAGTGCCTCAAGTTTTTTCCTTTAAAAATGGACACCCTTCTTTACAAAGAGATAAGAGCGCACATTTAACATGAAATGATATTAACGTAACTGTGACCCTCTTTTATATGTCTCTATGTGCAACGTTATCATTTCGTCGAATGGTGCGAAGTATTTGCTCGTCTTTGGACAGGTGCTACTTGTACGCTGCTTTGAAACTCGCATTTTATCTGACTAGGACGTCATGCCTGTGTTTTTCTTGACATGTCTTATATTTGTAATCCTTTGCTATTCTTTTTTTTATTTATCTGTAAACGTTATTTTTATACATTTCATTTGACCTTTGAAATCAGTTACTGGAATTTAAACTCATTTATGATAAATGCAAAATTCCAATTTCTCTACACATTGCGCTTTGTCCATTAGCTCAAATGAGAACTTTACTGTTAATGTTTAATATCTTTTTGTAGAAGAAACGTTAGTATCAGAAAATGTAAGTTTGATACAACCTTAATAATTATCACTTCTTATTCATATCTGCAAAAAGAACACAGTAAATAAAAACAATATTACTTCGTCTTACATCTATATACACTCCTGGAAATGGAAAAAAGAACACATTGACACCGGTGTGTCAGACCCACCATACTTGCTCCGGACACTGCGAGAGGGCTGTACAAGCAATGATCACACGCACGGCACAGCGGACACACCAGGAACCGCGGTGTTGGCCGTCGAATGGCGCTAGCTGCGCAGCATTTGTGCACCGCCGCCGTCAGTGTCAGCCAGTTTGCCGTGGCATACGGAGCTCCATCGCAGTCTTTAACACTGGTAGCATGCCGCGACAGCGTGGACGTGAACCGTATGTGCAGTTGACGGACTTTGAGCGAGGGCGTATAGTGGGCATGCGGGAGGCCGGGTGGACGTACCGCCGAATTGCTCAACACGTGGGGCGTGAGGTCTCCACAGTACATCGATGTTGTCGCCAGTGGTCGGCGGAAGGTGCACGTGCCCGTCGACCTGGGACCGGACCGCAGCGACGCACGGATGCACGCCAAGACCGTAGGATCCTACGCAGTGCCGTAGGGGACCGCACCGCCACTTCCCAGCAAATTAGGGACACTGTTGCTCCTGGGGAATCGGCGAAGACCATTTGCAACTGTCTCCATGAAGCTGGGCTACGGTCCCGCACACCGTTAGGCCGTCTTCCGCTCACGCCCCAACATCGTGCAGCCCGCCTCCAGTGGTGTCGCGACAGGTGTGAATGGAGGGACGAATGGAGACGTGTCGTCTTCAGCGATGAGAGTCGCTTCTGCCTTGGTGCCAATGATGGTCGTATGCGTGTTTGGCGCCGTGCAGGTGAGCGCCACAATCAGGACTGCATACGACCGAGGCACACAGGGCCAACACCCGGCATCAAGGTGTGGGGAGCGATCTCCTACACTGGCCGTACACCACTGGTGATCGTCGAGGGGACACTGAATAGTGCACGGTACATCCAAACCGTCATCGAACCCATCGTTCTACCATTCCTAGACCGGCAAGGGAACTTGCTGTTCCAACAGGACAATGCACGTCCGCATGTATTCCGTGCCACCCAACGTGCTCTAGAAGGTGTAAGTCAACTACCCTGGCCAGCAAGATCTCCGGATCTGTCCCCCATTGAGAATGTTTGGGACTGGATGAAGCGTCGTCTCACGCGGTCTGCACGTCCAGCACGAACGCTGGTCCAACTGAGGCGCCAGGTGGAAATGGCATGGCAAACCGTTCCACAGGACTACATCCAGCATCTCCACGATCGTCTCCATGGGAGAATAGCAGCCTGCATTGCTGCGAAAGGTGGATATACACTGTACTAGTGCCGACATTGTGCATGCTCTGTTGCCTGTGTCTATGTGCCTGTGGTTCTGTCAGTGTGATCATGTGATGTATCTGACCCCAGGAATGTGTCAATAAAGTTTCCCCTTCCTGGGACAATGAATTCACGGTGTTCTTATTTCAATTTCCAGGAGTGTATTTTTGTGAGAATAGGTACATTGTAACTCTGCGCAATGTTTCCGCAAGTGTACTAGTGAATGAATACTCCATTAGCTTTCTTCGTCAGAGCACTGCTAGGTTGCTTAATACAGTTCATACGAGAACTGGTAAGTAGCTGATCCTTCTGTACATGTTGGTTTTGATCACTGTTTTAGTGACACAGTTACTGTTAATCATTTTTCAGTTCTCTTATTTATAATTTACTTCAAACCACATACTCGAAATATGTAACGATTGTATATTAATATACCAGTGATATTCAGTTTGGACATACATGTACACAGATCTTGAAATTGTGTAAAGAAGTTTCATACTGCTACAGTCTCGTCCTTTTTCGAAATTGTAGTTGACTTTTCATAATTATTTAGATGTACAAACCTCATACTTCAGGGTTTTGTTTGTTGCGTCAGTGTTACAAGAAGAAAAATGCATTAACGTAAATAAAACTTTGCCGTAAATGAAGTGGTTGGTGGAAGGAAACGACTTGTCTAATAACTTCTCAATTGTGTTTCCGACTGTATTACATGTCTGGAGATAGCAATTTCCTTTGTGAGGGTGTGGGTGCTATTCTGTCTTTCTGCGCAACGTATTAATCTGAGATGTACTCTTTACCCTGTGGCTCCTGCAAGATGCAATTTCCACACCCACACTACTACAGAAGTGAGACAGACGCTTCCAACTTTCTAAAGAGAAATGCTTGAAAAACTTTCAGCAATAAATATCTTCTGGAGTCGTCCGCTGTAAGGAAACGACACAAAAATTCACAAAATTTCTTACGTAACTAGTAGGATACTTCGGTACTGGAGTAGTACTAGTTAGTGTAATAAAAACATGAAACTAACGAAAATTATTATTTATTTTGCTAAAATTCTGAGAAATCACAATGGCACCTTTAGTTATGAACTGAAAAAGTTATTTCCGCGTTCTTTTCGGAATGTGAAGCTACCTCTTAAGGATAGGATTCGCTAATGAAATTTCTATACAAAGTTTACGATCGTTATTGACTTGGCAGAATGGCTGAGAGCCGCGCCTACTCAACTTGAATAATTATCATTTAGAATGTTGTTAGGTATGGTCGAGGCTGTTGCGTGTGAAGTGCAGTGAAGTGTACTGTTGTGGAGAAAATATGGGGCTCGCAAGAGCTGTAACACACAATACCGTAAGCTGCGATGACTGCTGCCTGCGCCGCTCGCTGCTGACAAATAAGATTCGTTCTATCCGGATTGACCTTCGCCAATCAAACTCTCCCTACGCCTTGATGAAGTCAAGGACTGCTATTCGCCCCTAGTCTAACTACTGCCGTGGTATGGGGTCAGATAACCAGTCCACCGTGATGCCACTCAAAAATTCGCTCACAGGGCTTTAACTATAACTCTGTCCGTTCACACCACACAATAAGTGTGGCGGCCAACACAGTGAATAATGCTTAATTGCTAGGACTCAATATAGAGTCGCACTCCGATTCACTCTCTACAGAGGTGCTCTCCCAGTAAAGTACTGAGGAAAGACTTGTTCCTCGCTCTTTGAGTACACATACGAGCGCACACGCTCTCATTACGTGTTCTCGCTCCAAGAGCGACAACGAAACGGCCCCTCTCCATGCCGGATGTGAAGGGCTATATCTTTAAGTCTCTTCCATTACTCCTTCAGCTCAAGGCGTCAGGAATATCATCTGCCAATCAGCATTGCTCTTCTAAAACGGGAGAATGATGTTTCGTTTAAGGTGACCAATCCGGAAATCTGTAGCATCAGCGTTTGGCCTTTACGGTCTCCCTGTGAAAACCTCTGAAACTGCGTGCTATGTCTGTAAAGAATGCGTAGGCTGAGCGCTCACACACAATGTAGCGGAATTTGCTTTTAAGCTGAACATGGGGTCCTTCCCCATTTGACTCTGGCAAACACTGTCCGCTCCACGGGCGGCCACTGGCCGACGTAGATAGGTTGACTTGACTCGTCCTCTGAAGGGACTGGCCTCCTGGCGTGCAGTCTGGCTCTCCCGAACTAAAAGCTCCTGTGATCGTTGTGTATGAGAAATCGGCTGGAAACTTTCCTCATGTCAGCACATTGTAGGTGTCGCCACTGTCGCCAACCTTGTGTGAATGCTCTGAAAAGCTAATCACTTCCATATCACAGCATCTTCTTATTGCTGGTTAAATTTCGCGTCTATAGCACGTCATCTTCGTTGTGTAGCAATTTTAATGGCCAGTAGTGTATGTAGACAGTTCATCCATTCCGAGAATTGTGAAACTCGACGATTTCTGCCTGGTGTGACAATGATACTGAGACGCATCAGTTTGAGGGATTCCTAGTCTTCCGAGAATGCTTCAATTTCAAGTTCGAAATCTGACAACAAATGACAAAAGTTTTTTCGTGAGATATAATTAAAAATTAACAACTTTCTGATTTTTTCCACAGGTTGTTGTGTGAATCCATGCTTCTTGGCATATTTCCTGAATCTAGATCAACAGGAAGTACCCTCTAGGTTTTGATGAGCGTGTTTGAGAGTATCAAAATATGTGACTTAAATGGCTGTATCATATCATGACATTGACTTAGAAGCTACACATTTTTTACATCGCCAAGGGACCGTATCCTTTAATGCGTGACATACACTACTGGCCATTAAATATGCTACACCACGGAGATGACGTGCTACAGACGCGAAACTTAACCGACAGGAAGAAGATGCTGTGATATGCAAATGATTATCTTGTCAGTGGTTGGCACCGGTTTCGACACCTATAACGTGCTGACATGAGGAAAGTTTCCAACCGATTTCAGCGTTGCCTGCTGAAACGTTGTTGCGATGCCTCGTGTAAGGAGGAGAAATGCGTACATCACGTTACCGACTTTGATAAAGAAGGTCGGATTGTAGCCTATCGCGATTGCGGTTTATCGTTTCGCGACATTGCTGCTCGCGTTGGTCGAGATCTAATGACTGTTAGCAGAATATGGAATCGGTGGGTTCAGGAGGGTAATATGGAACGCTGTACTGGATCCCAACGGCCTCGTATCACTAGCAGTCGAGATGACAGGAATCTTATCCCCATGGCTGTAACTGATCGTGCAGCCTGAGTCAATAGATGGGGACGTTTGCAATACAACAACCATCTGCACGAACAGTTCGACGACGTTTGCAGCAGCATGGACTATCAGGTCGGAGACCATTGCTGCGGTTACCCTTGATACTGCATCACAGACAGGAGCGAATCCGATGGTGTATTCAACGACGAACCTGGGTGCACGAATGGCAAAACGTCATTTTTTCGGATGAATCCAGGTTCTGTTTACAGCATCATGATGGTCGCATCCGTGTTTGGTGACATCGTGGTGAACGCACATTGGAAGCGTGTATTCCTCATCCCCATACTGGCGTATCATCTGGCGTGATGGTATGGGGTGCCATTGGTTACACGTCTCGGTCACCTCTTGTTCACATTGACGGCACTTTGAACAGTGAAGGTACATTTCAGATGTGTAACGACCCGTGGCTCTACCCTTTCATTCAATCCCTGTGAAACCCCACGTTTTAGCAGGATAATGCACGACCGCATGTTGCAGATCCTATACGGGCCTTTCTGGATACAGAAAATGTTCGACTGCTGCCCTGGCCAGGACTTTCTAAAGATCTATCACCAATTGAAAACGTCTGGTCAATGGTGGCCGAGCAACTGGCTCGTCACAATACTGTAGTCACTGCTCTTGATGAACTGTGGTATCGTGTTGAAGCTGCATGGGCAGCTGTACTTGTACACTCCATCCAAGTTCTGTTTCACTCAATGCCCAGGAGTATCAAGGCCGTTATTACGGCCAGAGGTGGTTGTTCTGCGTACTGATTTCTCAGCATCTATGCACCCAAATTGCGTGAAAATGTAATCACATGTCAGTTCAAGTATAATATATTTGTCCAGTGAATACCCGTTTATCATCTGCATTTCTTCTTGGTGTAGCAATTTTAATGGCCAGTAGTGTAAATTAAAACTTCATACGTCTATCCGTTCCTGAGGATTAGTGTTTTGATCGGCCTGACAGATAGACGTGTAGACAATAAAGTGAGCTTGTAAGAGTTCCGTTTTTACCGGTTGCCATATGGAAACCTAGAAGTGATCTAGATGCTCTAATTTCACTTATTTTTCTTTACTGTTATTACACCCACATAGGCGGTGTTTGTGCTACTTTCTGCACAAAATTGCACACCTCAGCCAACGGTTTTTAAACGCGATTGGAAGGTGAAAATTTGACAAATTTTTTTAAATTATATAAAACGTTAATTTTCTTGGTGTTTACATAACATTAAACTATTGATTTTCTTTGTTTTTAAATTAATATCGGAAGGCCAATGGCCTTGCCCCAGTGGTAACACCGGATCTCGTCAGATCACCGAAATTAAGCGCTGTTGGGGTTGGCTGTAACTTGAAAGGGTCACCGCCCGGATCTTCCAACTGCTGTTGGCAAGCAGTGTGCGCTCAGGCCTTGCGAGACCAATTGAAGAGCTACTTGGTTGAGTAGTAGTGGCCCCGGTCATGAAAACAGAGGTCTGCTGATCACATGACTCTCCATATCCGCATCCAGTGACCCCTGTATGGCTGGCCGCGGTGGTCTAGCGGTTCTAGGCGCTCAGTCCGGAGCCGCGCGACTGCTACGGTCGCAGGTTCGAATCCTGCCTTGGGCATGGACGTGTGTGATGTCCTTAGGTTAGTTAGGTTAAGTAGTTCTAAGTTCTAGGGGACTGATAACCATAGATGTTAAGTCCCATAGTGCTCAGAGCCGTTTGAACCAACCAACCCCTGTATGCTGAGGATGACTGCAGAACCTTCCAAGGCCTGTTCGAACGGGGAAAGAGAGAGAGAGAGAGAGAGAGAGAGAGAGAGAGAGAGAGAGAAAGAAGATGAATTACAATGAAATGAATACCCTTAGCTGCATACAGGTGTTGATATAAGTAAGAGGGGAGATTTGAAAATGTGTGCTCCTGATTACATGGCAGACGCTCTACCCATCTAAGCCACCGAGGACACAGAGGATATATATATATATATATATCCTGCAACTGCTGTCCTCTAGTGTAGTAGTGCATTTGTTTACTAATGGAACGATACACCTGGAGTGAGTACACTGATATGGTTGGTGCGTACTACGTAGCGCACCACAACGGACGAGCTGCACAGCGGGTTTATCAACAACAATATCCTAATCGCCATATCCCGCATCATACGACCTTTGCTGCTGTGTACCAACGTCTGCGTGAAAACGCGTCATTTAGCAGATTACCTAGAGAGGGACGCCGTCGCACGGTAAGAACGCTGCAATTTGAGGAAGCTGTCGTGCAGCATGTGGAGCGGGATCCTTCAATCAGCACTCGCGTAATTGCACATAACATGATGACGAATCAGACGAATGTAAGAACAGTTCTTCGAGAGCAATTGTTACGTCCATTTCACATACAGCGTGTCCACAACCTGGAACCAGTTGATTACCCACCCAGCACACAGTTTTTGCAGTGGTACTTGGAACAGGATGAAATACATCCTAAATTTCCACCCTCCATGTTGTTTACCGATGAAGCAAGGTTCGGGCGTGATGGAGTCTTCAACATGCACAATTCGCATGTTTTGAGTGAGGATAACTCACATGCCACAGTTACTAGCGCTCATCAAGTGCGGTTCTTCGTTAATGTGTGGATCGGTGTTGTTGGGGACTGTTTAATTGGGCCGTATCTATGCCATTAAATGGCAGGCACTATTACAATTTTCTCACCAGATCATTGCCAGAATTGCTGGAAGACGTCCCGCTCCCTACAAGACAACGCATGTGGTTCCAACATGACGGGCGCCGGCACATTTTAGTCGTCGTGTGCGTCGATTCCTGGACCGACGGTTCCCAGAAACGTGGATTGGCAGAAGTGGTCCTGCACCATGGCCTGCTCGATCCCCAGATATGACCCTTGTGGACTTTTTTGTGTGGGGAGAGATGCGCAACCCTGTTTACGCAACTCCTGTTGCGTCAGAAGAGGATCTGGTTGCCCGGATAGTAGCTGCACCAGGAACAATTCAGGGTACTCCTGAGGTATTTGCCCCTGTCAGACAGAAAATGATCCGACGGTGTAACCTTTGTTCACGTGTCAATGGAGGCATTTTTGAAAATCTACTGTAATTGAATTTGGGTTGTTTTAATGTGTTATCTCTTGGTCATAAAAAAATGGAAACGTGTTTGTTGGTTTAATTAATTTGCCGCCAGAGAAATCTTCCTCTACCGGTTTAAATACTCCTCATAGGAAAAAATGACATTAGGGAAAAATATTTGTTTTGATGTCCCCTACAACCTCCCAGAGTTTGTCGGTTTAAATACTTTTCACCCTGTATATACAAGCCTCACCGGCCATTTGACCGTCTTCTTCCGTGCGGATGCACAAACAGTGCCGGAACTCTTACGGGAATCGGTGGAAATGCCGCGAGTAATGAGTATGATGAGTAGGGGCACTATGGATATAGTGCTGGACAATAAGTTGCGAATGCGGGTCTCACGGGAGGCGTGCCAGAGATAAGTCCCAGCAGTCGCACTATCATCTCTGTCTTCGGTGGCTCATATGGATAGAGCGCCTGCCATGCAAGCAAAAGATCCCTGCTTCGAGTCCCAGTCGGGGCACACATTTTCAACTGTCCCCGTTGACTTATATCAAAGCCTATTTGCAGCTAAGGGTAACAGTAGTCCTGTTAACAGCACAATATGAACAAGGCTAATGCACTCTGGTGGCCATTCTACAAGCAACAAAGGATTACAACAGTAATCATTTACACATTATACTGCGTATATGAAGGTATCCAGTCCTAATCAAAGAAGGGAAAGCATAAAGGGTCTGTATAAGGGCAATGTAGTTGAGGACAATATGATGGAAATTGAAGAGGATGTAGATGAAGGGGAAATGGAGATATGATACTGCGTGAGGAGTTGAGGAGTTTGACAGAGCACTGAAAGACCTAAGTCGAAACAAGTCCCCGGGAGTAGTCAACATTCCATTAGAACTACTGACAGTCTTGGGAGAGCCAGCCCTGACAGAACTCTACTATCTGGTGAGCAAGATGTATGAGACAGGCGAAATAACCTTAGACTTCAAGAAGACTGCAAAATACTAACGTGAATTCTTTAAAGACGAATGGAAAAACTGGTAGATGCCGACCTCGGGGAATATTAGTTTGGATTCAGTAGAAATACTGGAAAACGTGAGGCAATACTGACCCTACGACTTATCTTACAAGGGGACCCTCCATACTGTAAATCACGGATTTTGTTGCCCTTCAAATATGCTGTAGAGGCAATTACCCTGAGTAACTGGCTATCCGGCTTTTTAGTGACAGGCCTTGGTTTTCGAGAAAATCGATTTTGAAGTTCATTGCGTGCTGTGTATATCTATATCATTACATACATATCGAGCAAGTCAGTGTAGCGCAGCGGTAAAAGTTCAGGGTTACCGCGCTGGGATTACAGTGTTCGAATCCTGCTCATGTACTTTTTTTTTTCAAAATCGAAAGAGTTTCCCAATTTTATTTCAAAGATTATCAACAAACAGTGTACGGTGTGCGAACTTATAAAGATGTACTCAGTTATTAATTTTTTCAAGTATTCTTTCATTGTGGTTTGCATCATATTCTCCCAACTCCTGTATTGGGATACATATCTCATCGCCAATTGCAACGGAATTGGCAGAGATCACGCTAGGCGGTGTATTCGTTACGAGATTCAAATCGCGGAGCAGTTTTTCGGCGTATTTAATGGCATTTGTGATTTCGCCATTTGATTCTTCGTTCAAATCCTCTACTTGAGGATCCTCTTCTGGCTGCACTACTGCAGAAACACTTGGTTCTTCCATTTCACATAATTTTTCTAACACACGGCACTAGACACGCTTTGCGAGCAACTGACGCTGTAGTTAGATGCGAACGTAAAGGAATGCAACTCGCATCCTGATTCGCCTAGGAGCTGGGGTCCCCGTTGCGGCTAACGGCACTCACGGGAGGGGGGACAATAATGGGCGGAGATCGATTTCAGGTAATACAAGAAGCGACCATTGTACGAACATTTGGAACTCCAACTGCGAACCACAAACGAAATGAATATTTGAAAAAATTAATAACTGAAAACATATTTATAATTTCGTACACTTTAAACTGTTTGTTGATATTCTTTGAAATAAAATTGAAAAATTCCGTCGATTTTGAAAAAAAAAACATGAAAGGGATTCGAAGACGGTACCTCCAGCGCCGTAGCCGTGAACTTTCACCGCTGCGCTACGCTGACTTGCTCGAAAGACATGCAATGCTAGGAATATGCAAAGCACGCAATGAACATCAAAATCGATTTTCTCAAAAACCAAGACCCGTCGCTAAAAAACTGGATAGCCAGGTACTCACGGTAAGTGCCTCTACAACATATCTGGAGCGCATCAAAATCGGTTATTTACAGTTTGGAGGGTCCCCTTGTTAGAAGATAGATTAAGGAAAGGTAAACCTACGTTTCTAGCATTTCTAGACTTAGAGAAAGTTTTTGACAATGTTGACTGAAATACTCTCTTTCAAATTCTGAAGGTGGCAGGGGTAAAATACATGGTGCGAAAGGCTATTACAATTTGTACAGAAACCAGATGGCAGTTATAAGAGTCGAGGGGCAAGAAAGGGAAGCAGTGGTTGGGAATGGAGTGAGACAGGGTTGAGGCCTATCCCCGATGTTATTCAATCTGTATATTGAGCAAGCAGTAAAGGAAACAAAAGAAGAATTCTGAGTAGGAATTAAAATCCATGGAGAAGAAATAAAAACTTTAAGGTTTGCCGATGACATTGTAATTCTGTCAGAGACAGCAAAGAACTAGGTTCAAATGGTTCAAATGGCTCTGGGCACTATGGGACTCAACTGCTGAGGTCATTAGTCCCCTAGAATTTAGAACTAGTTAGGTTCGAATCCTGCCTTGGGCATGGATGTGTGTAATGTCCTTAGGTTAGTTAGGTTTAAGTAGTTCTGAATCTAGGGGATTGATCACCTCGTATGTTAAGTCCCATAGTGCTCAGAGCCATTTGAACCATTTTTTAACATTCATATCCATAACAGGAAAGTCTCACCTTCTAACAATCCAGGAGAAAGCCCACGATACTGTAGAACAACTAACCAGCTGAACCTAGTGATTACAATCCACTGTACTTCACACCTCGAAAATGTCGATGCGTCATATTTTCCCCTACAGCTGTGTTGCCTGGATATCCATTCCACCCATGTTCTATCACTCGCTCCAAGCCATTGAGCATCGTGCTCCCCATCTCATATTAGTATTTGTTTACATTCTCTTACGCAGATCCTCCACCATCTCATTAAACTGCCATCCTTAATCACCCACAGCGAACACCTCTGCACACCCTAGAGCTTCCGCAAACTAGACTTAAATAACCCCAGTGTTATCCCTATGCTCAATCGTAGTACGAGGTGCATTCAAGTTCTAAGGCCTCCGATTTCTTTTCTCCGGACTGGAAAGAGATAGAAACATGCGCATTGTTTTAAAATGAGGCCACGTTCATTGTCAATATGTCCCAGAGATGGCAGCACCGTACGGCAGATGGAATTTTACCGCCAGCGGCGAGAATGAGAACTGTTTTAAATACTTAAAATGGCGACGTTTTCCTTACTTGAACAGCGTGCAATCATTCGTTTTCTGAATTTGCGTGGTGTGAAACCAATTGAAATTGATCGACAGTTGAAGGAGACATGTGGTGATGGAGTTATGGATGTGTCGAAAGTGCATTCGTGGGTGGGACAGTTTAATGAAGGCAGAACATCGTGTGACAACAAACCGAAACAACCTCGGACTCGCACAAGCCTGTCTGACGACATGATCGAGAAAGTGGAGTAAATTGTTTTGGGGGATCGCCGAATGACTGTTGAACAGATCGCCTCCGGAGTTGGCATTTCTGTGGGTTCTGTGCACACAATCCTGCATGACGACCTGAAAATGCGGAAAGTGTCATCCAGGTGGGTGCCACAAATGCTGAAGAGCGACCACATGGCTGCCCGTGTGGCATGTTGCCAAGCAATGTTGATGCTCAACGACAGCATGAATGGGACTTTCTTTTCGTCGGTTGTGACAATGGATGAGACATGGATGCCATTTTTCAATCCAGAAACAAAGCGCCAGTCATCTCAATGGAAGCACACAGATTCACCGCCACCAAAAAAAAATTCGGGTAACCGCCAGTGCTGAAAAAATGATGGTGTCCATGTTCTGGGACAGCGAGGGCGTAATCCTTACCCATTGCGTTCCAAAGGGCACTACGGTAACAGGTGCATCCTACGAAAATGTTTTGAAGAACAAATCCTTCCTGCACTGCAACAAAAACGTCCGGGAAGGGCTGCGCGTGTGCTGTTTCACCAAGACAACGCACCCACACATCGAGCTAACGTTACGCAACAGTTTCTTCGTGATAACAACTATGAAGTGATTCCTCATGCTCGCTACTCACGCGACCTGGCTCCTAGTGAGTTTTGGCTTTTTCCAGCTGTGAAAGACACTCTCCGTGGCCGCACATTCACCAGCCGTGCTGCTATTGCCTCAGCGATTTTCCAGTGGTCAAAACAGACTCCTAAAGAAGCCTTCACCGCTGCCATGGAATCATGGCGTCAGCGTTGTGAAAAATGTGTACGCCTGCAGGGCGATTACGTCGAGAAGTAACGCCAGTTTCATCGATTTCGGGTGAGTAGTTAATTAGAAAAAAAATCGGAGGCCTTAGAACTTGAATGCACCTCGTATGCTGCGCCTAGACTAACATATCCCACCGTCCCTATATCTATACACTCCATATCCTACCCCACTGGAACTCCTCCTTACAGACAATGAAGTCCGCTACAATATTTAGCCATCCTTCCATTTACAAATTTTCTTCACCTATCCCAGTCCACATCATGGCTTCGCCCCATACCCCCTTCCTTCTCCGTTTTAACCCACCTCATTCCCTCTCGATCCTGACCATTCACTAAACTCCTTCCCACTATCCACCCCAACAGCTACCTTCCTCTCCACAGGTACCACCACCGCACTCATACCCACACCCTTCACCTCTACAGAAAAATCCCCCCCCCCCCAAATCTTCTTTTTTTTCTTTCCAGCGCAGATCCTTCAGAGTAAGTCCAGCACTTCTTTTTAAAAGAATGTCGCAGTCTCAGCATTGCTTTAAATACACATCTGACAACAAATGTCACACTCAGTAGACATGGATGGATGTCAATGTAACTTCATATACGCAATATAGCATGTATATTATTACAATTGTAACCCTCCGTTAAATGTAGAATGGCCACCAGAGTGCATTAGTCTTGTTCATGTTGAGCTGGTACCAGCTATATAAGGGGAATGAACAGTGCCAGATGTCACTGATTACAATGTAGTACACGGAGGTGCTGCAGAAATGTAGGGAATAGTTCTAGCAAAACGTCAGAGATTGAAAAATGACTCATTGTGGATCGCCATTTTCCTGACTGGTCAGATCATGTAGTATCCAGATCTGTGGGGCATTTGGATATGACAGTCACCTGATGTCTGAGTGTACGCGAACTTTGGGGCACATATGATCATAGTTCTATTTGATCACAGCTGGCCATCACATGGGAGGACCACTGTACTGTACAACAGGCACATCATAACCCCTTCGTACCTGCTCCTCCCGTATGTAAACAAGTAATGAAGTCTGTGCAATATTCTTTGTCATCCCATACCATTGGCAGAGACTAGTAGCAGCCAGCTTAGGGAATTGCCGCCCCATGCATAGGCTACTGTTAACACCAGAACACAGACTGCTTCATCTGCAGTGGTCCTGTGACCAGGAAATATAGACTGCTGGTCAATGAAGTCATAACTGTTTCAGTGTTGAATTCCCAATGACTATGCCAAGTATGGTGGTCACCTGCCGAAATGTTCCAATCTTCCAATGATTCAGAGACACAAAGTGGTAATTTTCTTGACATCATGGTGTGGAGAGCCACTGAATATGACTTCATATCATGGCTGCTTGTGGTTGAGACAACTCTTACAATACGTCACGAACATCCAGCGAGCTCATGTGTTACTTCTAACGTGACAGAATCGTGGTGCAATTTTTTAGCAGGGCAGTGCTAGTCCACACATGTTTATATGGTCTGTATGTTGCTGAGGTATTCCCGTGACAAGCAAGATCTCCATATCTGTCAGCTGTGGAACATCTGTGCTCCAACGTCTATTCCATCTCAGTGCCACTATCCAGGACATCATGACTCATTTACAACACTTGTGGGATATATATATATATATATATATATATCAAAAAAAGTTGGTTCCCAGAACTCCTGAAGATAGACGTTAACTGTGGATATGGTATCACAGGTACCACAGACAGTCCCTTTAACTATTCAGAGATGTCACTAAACCCGCTCAAAGATGTGAACAATCATGCATGAGCAGCACCTATTAGACGGATGGGTTCCGAGAGCCGATCAGTTCCGGTTACTCCACCAGGAAGGAGGTACATGGCTCGTGTTGTCTGTATTTCAAGCACGCCTAGACGGTCAGTACCGCGGTTCGATCGCGTCGGCATTTTTACTATGTACCAGAAGGGCTCTCAACAAGGGGAGTGTCCATGCGTCTCGGAGTGAACCAAAGCGATGTTGTTCAGACATGGAGGAGGTAAAGAGAGATAGGAACTGTCGATGACATGGCTTGCTCAGGCCGCCTAAGAGCTGCCACTGCAGTGGATGACCGCTAAATACTGATTATAGCTCGGAGGAACCCTGACAGCAACGCCATCATGCTGAGTAATGCTTTTCGTGCTGCCACAGGTTTTCGTGTTACGATTCAAACTGTGCCCAATTGGTTGCATGATGTGCAACCTCACTCCCGACGTCCATTGCGAGGTCCGTCTTTGCAACTACGACACCATGCAGCGCAGTACAGATGGGCCTAAAACATGCCGAATGGACCCCTCAGGATTGGCATCACGTTCTCTTCTCCGATGACTGTCGCATATGCCTTCAACCAGACAATCGTCGGAGACGTGTTTGGAGGCAACCCGGTCAGGCTGAACGCCTGAGACACAATGTTCAGCTAGTGCAGCAAGGTGGAGGTCCCCTGTTGTTTAGGGGTGGTATTATCTGGGGCAGATGTGAGCTGCTGGTGGTCATGGAAGGCGCCGTAACGTCTGTACGATACGTGAATGCCATCCGCCGTCTGATGGCGCAACCATTTCGGCACCATGTTGGCGAGACTTTCGTCTTCATGGACGGCAATTCACGCCCCCACCGTACACATGTTGTGAATGACTTCCTTCAGGATAACGACATCGCTCGACTAGAGTGGCCAACATGTTCTCGAGATGGCCAACATGTTCTCGAGACATTAACTCTATCGAAAATGACTTGGATAGATTGAAAAGGGCTGTACATGGACGACGTGACCCACCAACCACTCTGATGGATCTACGGCGAATTGCCGTTGCGTAATGGGACAATCTGGACCACGAATGCCCTTGATGAACTTGTGGATAGTACGGCACGACGAATATAGGCGTGCATCAATGTAAGAGAACGAGCTACTGGTTATTAGGGGTACCGGTGTTTACAGCAATCTGGACCGCTACCTCTGAAAGTCTCGCTGTATGGTGGTACAACATGCAATATGTGGTTTTCATGAACAAGAAAAAGGGCGGAAATGAAGTTTATGTTGATCTCTATTCCAATTTTATGTACAGGATTCGGAACCCTTGGTACCGAAGTGATGCAAAACTGTTTTTGATGTGTGCACTTGGCTTTATCTTAACTTTTTTCTCTCTCTTTCCGTTCCTGCAGGCCTATGAAGGTTCTGCAGTATCGACCGACCGTCGTGTCATCCTCAGCATACAGGTGTCACTGGATGTGGACATGAAGGGGCATGTGGTCAGCACACCTCTCTCTCTCAGCCGTTGTCCGTTTCCGTGACCGGAGCCACTACTACTCAACCAAGTAGCTCCTCAATTGGTCTCACAAGACCTTAGCGCACACTGCTTGCCAACAGCGTTTGGCAGATCCGGACGGTGACCCATTCAAATGACAGCCAAGCCCAACAGCGCTTAATTTCGGTGATCTGACGGGAACCGGTGTTACCAGAGGCGTAAGGCCATTGGCCTTTCGCTATTAATTTAAAAACAAAGAAAATCAATAGTTTAATGTTATGTAAACACCAGTAAAATTAACATTTTATATAATTTAAAAACATTTGTAACATTTTCACCTTCCAATTGTATTTATACCGTCTTTATCTATATTTTAAAGCCGCTGGCTGAGATGTGCAATTTTGTGCAACTAGTAGCATACACACCGCCTATGTGGGACAAGGGGCATGTTATAGCAATAAAGAAAAAGAAGTGAAATTAGAGCATCTACATCACTTTTAGGTTTCCATATGGTAAGCGCTAGAAACGGAACTCTTTCAGGCTCACTTTGTTGTCCATCAGTCTGTCTGTCCGGCTCATCAAAACACTACTCCTCAGGAACGGATAGACGTATGAAGTTTTAATTTATGTCACGCATACGGTATGGTCCCTAGGCGATGTAAAAAAAGTGGAGCTTCTAAGTCAATGCCACAAAATGATACCATGATGCTATTTATGTCACATATTTTGAAACTCGCAAACACGCTCATCAACCTGTTGATCTACATTCAGGAAATATGCCAAGAAGCAGGGATTCGCACAACAACCAGAGAAAAAAACCGAAAATTGTTTATTTTTAATTATATCTCACTAAAAACTTTTGTCATTTGTTGCCAGACTTCGAACTTTAAATTGAAGCATTCTCGAAAGACTAGGAATCCCTCAAACTGATGTGTATCAGTATCATTGTCACACCAGGCGGAAATCGTCGAGTTTCACAATTCTCGGAATGGATGAACTGTCTACATACACTACTGGCCATTAAAATTGCTACACCATGAAGATGACGTGCTACAGACGCGAAATTTAACCAGCAGGAAGAAGATGCTGTGATATGGATGTGATTAGCTTTTCAGAGCATTCACACAAGGTTGGCGACAGTGGCGACACCTACAACGTGCTGACATGAGGAAAGTTTCCAGCCGATTTCTTATACACAAACAGCAGTTGACCGGCGTTGCCTGGTGAAACTTTGTTGTGATGCCTAGTGTAAGGAGGAGAAATGCGTACTATCACGTTTCCGGCTTTGATAAAGGTCAGATTGTAGCCTATCGCCATTCCGGTTTATCGTATCGCGACATTGCTGCTCGTGTTGGTCGAGATCCAATGACTTTTAGCAGAATATGGAATCGGTGGGTTCAGGAGGGTAATACTGAACGCCGTGCTGGATCCCAACGGCCTCGTATCACTAGCAGTCGAGATGACAGGCAACTTATCCGCGTGGCTGTAACGGATCGCGCAGCCACGACTCGATCCCTGAGTCAACAGATGGGGACGTTTGCAAGACAACAACCATCTGAACGAACAGTTCGACGACGTTTCCAGCAGCATGGACTATCAACTCGGAGACCATGGCCGCGGTTATCCTTGACGCTGCATCACAGAAAGGAACGCCTGCGATGGTGTACTCAACGACGAACCTGGGTGCACGATTGGCAAAACGTCATTTTTTCGGAAGAATCCAGGTTCTGTTTACACCATCATGATGGTCGCTTCCGTTTTTGGGGACATCGCGGTGAACTCACATTGGAAGCGTTTATTTGTCATCGCCATACTGGCGTATCACCCGCCTTGATGGTATGGGGCGCCATAGGTTACACGTCTCGGTCACCTCTTGTTCGCATTGACGGCACTTTGAACAGTGTACGTTACATTTCAGATGTGTTACGACCCGTGGCTCTACCCTTCATTCGATCCCCACGAAACCCTACGTTTCAGCAGGATAATGCACGACCGCATCTTGCAGGTCCTGTCCGGCCCTTTCTGGATACAGAAAATATTCGATTACTGCCCTGACCAGCACATTCTCCAGATCTCTCACCAACTGAAAACGTCTTGTCAATGGTGGCCGAGCAACTGCCTCGTCACAATACGCCAGTCACTACTCTTGGTGAACTGTGATATCGTGTTGAAGCTGCATGGGCAGCTGTACTTGTACACGCCATCCGAGCTCTGACTCAATGCCCAGGCGTATCAAGGCCGTTATTACGGCCAGAGGTGGTTATTCTGGGTACTGATTTCTCAAGATCTATGCACTCAAATTGTGTGAAAATGTAATCACGTGTCAGTTCTAGTATATTTGTCTAATGAATACTCGTTCATCACCTGCATATCGTCTTGGTGTAGCAATTTTAATGGCCAGTAGTATACTTAATTAAGCTGCACGAGTCCTATTCGCAACTGGCCAGTTTTTGTATATATGCGAGTTTACTAGCTGCTTGCCTCTCGAGCCGACTGCGCTTCGCTCCGCAAGGCTGGGAACAGACGGCCCAGCGGAGTGACAGGGGCCGGCCGCAGCCCAGGGGAGCCCCTACCGATCGCCGGCTGTAACTGCGCGAATCGGCGTGTCAGGCGCGCACAGTGTTCCACGGCTGCACCGCAGCGCCGGCCAATCCCGGATTCGGCTCGCGTGCCCGCGCTGCTCTGCTCCCCCGTGACCTGATTCGGTTTCGACGCGACGCCGGCCCGCGCTACGCGCCCACCCTCACAATCAGCCGCGAGCGCCGGTAAACTAGACACAACTCGCGCAAAATTTATTCCCACGGCGTACCGAATCTGCAAAGGTTTTTGCGCCAGCCTACCGTACGCAGCGACGGCAATGGCAAAAACGGTGCTTGACGCCCGTGGACTAAAGCCGAAGTGTGAATTCCATTGCTAGTGTTTCCGATTAACGCACTGGGCCGAGACGCGAATGCTGCCTGAATAGCTCAGATGGTAAGCAGGGAATGGTTTAAACTACAAGCCAAGAATGGTATTAACACAAACGCAGGATACAATCGGCTGAAATTAGATTTTTAAGATCTGTCAATATTTACTCAAAGAGCGATGTTACGTAGTTGTGGTCTTCAGTCCGAACTCCGGTATGATGCAGCTCTTCCATGATACTCTATCCTGTGCAAGCCTCTACATCTCTAACTAACTACTGCAATCTACCTCCTTCTGATTTTGCTTCCCGAGTTCATCTCTGTCTCCCTCTACGATTTTTACCCTCCACATTTACCTCCAGTACTAAATTGGTGCTCCCCTGTCGTCTCAGAACGTATTCTACCACCAATAACTTCTTCTCGTCAAGTTGTGACACAAATTTCTTTCCTCCCCACTGGTTAGATGACAACGGCCTTGCCGCAGTGGATACACCGGTTCCCGTGAGATCACCGAAGTTAAGCGCTGTCGGGCGTGGTCGGCACTTGGATGGGTGACCATCCAGGCAGCCATGCGCTGTTGCCATTTTCCGGGGTGCACTCAGCCTCGTGATGCCAATTGAGGAGCTACTCGACCGAATAGTAGCGGCCTCGGTCAAGAATACCATCATAACGACCCGGAGAGCGGTGTGCTGACCCCACGCCCCTCCTATCCGCATCCTCCTCCGAGGATGAAACGGCGGTCGGATGGTCCCGGTAGGCCTCTCATGGCCTTACGACGGAGTGCTTTAGAGTGTGCCACTGGTTAGATAATCAACCCATCTGCGGTGTTCTTCTGCAGGACCATATTTCAAAGGGTCTATTCTCCTCTTGTCTAAACTATACAGAAGCGCCAAAGAAACTGGCATAGGCATGCGTATTCAAATACAGAGATACGTAAACAGCCAGAATACGGTGCTGCAGTCGGCAGCGCCTATATAAGACAACAAGTGTCTGGCGCAGTTGTTAGGTCGGTTACTGCTGCTACAATGACAGGTTACCAAGATTTAAGTGAGTTTGAACGTGGTGTTATAGTCAGCGCATGAGCGATGGGACACAGCATCTCCGAGATAAGCCGGCCGCGGTAGCCGAGCGGTTCTACACGCTTCAGTCCGGAACCGCGCGACTGCTAGGGTCGCAGGTTCGAATCCTGCCGCGGGCATGGGTGTGTCTGATGTCCTTAGGTTAGTTAGGTTTATGTGGTTCTACGTTCTAGGGGACTGATGACCTCCGATATTATGTCCCGTAGTGCTCAGAGCCATCTCCGAGGTAATGTTAAGTGGGAATTTTCCCGTAGACCACTTCACGAGTGTACCGTGAATATCAGGAATCCGGTAAAACATCACATCTCCTACATCGCTGCAGCCGGAAAAATATCCTGCAAGAACGAGACCAACGACGACTGAAGACAATCGTTCAACGTGACAGAAGTGCACCCCTTCCTCAAACTACTACAGCTTTCAATACTTGGTACTGAGTTCTTCAGGAAGCATAAAATATATTTTATTATGGACGAAAGACTAATGGATCAGATTTGAAGCCATTTCTGTCCTGAGAGTAACAATACGTAGGAGTGTGAAATGGCAGGCTTATGTAGAACTGGTTGTAAAAATAGCAAAACACGGGTTTCGGTTCACTGATAGGAGTCTAGGAGATTATGCTCTCTTTACGGATGTCTTTGGTTACATAATACTTCCCCAGTTTACAGTGAAACTATACAAGAATGTGTGGGATCCGTGTCAGGTCAGACTAACAGAGAACGTAAAGAATATACAAAGGGCAGTACGGATAATCATAAGCTTGTTTACCGTGCGACAGATTATAACTGGAACTTCTTCAATAGTTCAGATACATAAGTTTTCTTTGAATGTTGTGGTCTATTGAGAGCAATACCACACGATCATTTCATTTCATTTATGGAATCCATCTTGGGCATACCTTTGAATACCAATGCTTAGCGATAGCTGTAGAGCCAGTTCTCGAGTAGTGATCGCCGGTCTCCATCTGCGTTATTCACCATGCCGAGAGCAGCGCCTTTGACAGGAACGAAGCGAAAATGAGCACAAGGAGAGCAGTGAGAGAAGAGTTCAATGATTTAGAAAGTAAGACGTTGTCAATCGACCTGAGTAAAAAACCTAAGAGATTTTGGTCGTACGTAAAATCAGTAAGTGGATCAAAATCATCTATTAATTCTCTCAGCGACCACACCGGCACCGAAACGGAAGATAACAGAGACAAGGCCGAAATAATGACTTCAGTCTTTCGAAGTTGTTTCACAGCGGAAGATCGTAACACTGTCCTTCTTTCAATTGTCGTACGAACGTCGAGATGGCATATATTGAGCTAACCGGTAGTGGAATTGAAAAGCAGCTACAATCGCTTAGCAGTGGATAGACGGCAGGAGCAGATGAGATACCTATAAGATTAAGATTATGCGAAAGAACTTGGTCCTCTTCTAGCAGTAATTTATCGCAGATCGCTTGAACCAAAGGTACCTAACGACTGGAAAAAAGCACAGGTCATTCCCGTTGTTAAG
Source organism: Schistocerca cancellata (assembly GCF_023864275.1). Taxonomy (NCBI): domain Eukaryota; kingdom Metazoa; phylum Arthropoda; class Insecta; order Orthoptera; family Acrididae; genus Schistocerca; species Schistocerca cancellata. The sequence continues at coordinate 239,864,792 of NC_064627.1, read as the reverse complement.
AAAGGCCGTAAGACAGATCCACACAATTATAGACCTATATCGTTGACGGCAATCTGTTGAATTATGGAACATGTTTTATGCTCAAGAATTATGACGTTTTTTTTGGAAAATGAACATCTCCTCTATAAAAATCAACATGGATTTCGAAAACAGAGATCCTGCGAAACTCAGCTCGCTCTGTCCCTCCATGAGATCCACAGCGCAGTGGGCAGCGGCGCTCAGGTTGCTGCCGTATTCAGTAAGACATTTGACACCCTCCCGCATTGCCGTTCAATGAAACAAATATGAGCTTACTGCGTAACGGAGCAGACATGCGATTGGATTCAAGACTTTCTAACAGATAGACCTTAACAGGTCGCTCTTAACGGAACAAAATCGACAGATGTAACATCCGGTGTACCACGGGGAAGTGTGATAGGACCGTTGTTGTTTACAATACACATAAATGATATAGTATAAAGCGTCGGATGCTCTTTAAGGCTAATCGCATATGACGCAGCTGTCTATACCAAGGTAGCTACGCCAGAAAATATTAAGAATTTGCAGAACGACCTGCAGAGAACTGACAAATGGTCCACGCTGTAGCGGTTGACCCTGAACGTAAATCAATGTAACATATTGCGCATACATAGGAAAAGAAATCCACTGCTGTACAGCTACACTATTGGTGACAAATAGCTGGGGAAAGTGTCTGCCGTAAAATATCTAAGCGTAACTGTCCATAGTGACCTTAAGTGGAATGACCACGTAAAACAGATAGTGGGAAAAATAGGTACCAGACTCAGATTCATAATAAGAATCTTAAAGAAATGTAACTCATCCACGAAAGAAGTGCTTTATATGGCGTTTGTTCACCCGATTCTTGAGTATTGTTCACGTGTATGGGACCCCTATCAGGTAGGACTAATAGGGGAGGTATAGAAGATCCAACGAAGAGCGGCGCGTTTCGTCTCGGGATCGTTTAGCTGGCGAGAGAGAGTTACGGAGATGCTAAGGAAACTCCACTGGCAGACGTTACAAGAGAGGCGTTGTGCATCACCGAGAGATTTACCGTTGAAATTTCGGGATGAGTCGGGCAACACATTACTTCCCCGCACATACATCTCGCTTATTGACCACGAGGAGAAAATCCGAGAAATTAGAGACAATACAGAGGCTTACCGACAATCATTCTTCCCACTCACTGTTCGCGAGTGAACAGGGCTGGAGGGATCAGATAGTGGTGCAGAAAGTACGCTCCGCCACACACCATTACGTGACTTTCGGAGTATTATGTAGACGTGGACATCCAGAATGTGGCCTCTCATGGAGCTGTTACCTCACTTCATGACGTTTTAACACTCACTACCGTTCACCCAACGGTACTCCTATGAATTGCATCAACACTATACACTGCGCACGAACGTTTGTGGGTGTTCACCACGGTTCCTTTTTCCGCAACCAATAATTCATTTACAGCACGTTGCTTGAAACGAGTGCCTTGCTTAGATGCCATTTTGAAGTTTCACTACGACCCTAACAACTGTCGAAATTGTTCGAAACTTAACACTGCAGAAGAAATATCAATGTGAAATACCTAAAAAGACGTTTCCTATACAGGCTGCTCTGAAATTCCCCTACCAGACTTCTAGGACTTGTAGAGGGGACTGAGCAGACAATATTTTGAAAAGGAAACCATGTTCATAAACGTGCCGTTCACGTACTAGAGCCGTTTGAAAACATGTTTGCTTGGTAGGTATGCAACAGGGTAGTCATTGTGGTGGTGGTTACGTCGGATCGGCTGAGGTCATTTGTCGTCTGTCCTACCTCTCCGACCTGGTTCCAGTCTCACTCACGTGTCTGTAAGTGTTCGATCAAAGTGGTTCAGTACACGTTTGCAGCATACATCGAAATGATATTTCTGAATGACGAAGCTCACGGCAACGGAAGAGCTGGCCGTCGTCTTTATCGAGATCGCTCTCCACAACGTCCAACTCCATCGCATACGCTTTTCGCCACAATTACTCGACGGCTTCGAGAAAGGGGTACCTCCATCTTCAGCAGTTGTGATTGAGGTCCTTTAAACAGACGCTGCAAACTATAACTGGAAGTGGCCGTACCGTATCACGTTGAAGAGAGCCCATCAGCGAGGCTACCAGTAATGTGCGCACCGAACATGGTGGTCGCCACATTGAAACTTGCATGCAACTTATTAGAATGCTAACCCTTCCTTGAAAAGGACAAAAACGCTTTAAGTTTAACTGCGAACAACAGTATCCGTGAGAAGTCATTAAGTTTCCTTTTTGCATCTTTGGTTATTAATGAATGGGATTGTAAAATAAGCGATGTACTGTGAGCGCCTAATAAAGTATTTGTAAAAGTTGTCGCGTCACCAACATGTTATCAAACGGTTGTAGCTCCAGTTCAAAATAATATCTACTCAGTGCCCCCTACATGTCCCAGATGTTTGTGACGAGAGTTTTAGAACATCCTGTATATGTTAAAGGCTGTAAACGAACTTTGCTTTATTGTTTGTTGAACGGCTTTCGTTCGTAAAGCTGAAAAGATTACCACATGAATATATTGCACTATCAAACCAGTCGAAAGACATGGTCTGTCGCGGACTGTTGTAACAGACAATGCTGATCAACCTCACAAACTACCGGGTGATCAAAAATTCAGTATAAATTTGAAAACTGAATAAATCATGGAATAATTTAGATAGAGAGGTACAAATTGACACACATGCTTGGAATGACATGGGGTTTTATTAGAACCGAAAAAATACAGAAATTCAAAAAAATGTCAAACAGATGGCGCTTCATCTGATCAGAATAGCAATAATTAGCATAACAAAGTAAGACAAAGCAAAGATGATGTTCTTTACAGGAAATGCTCAATATGTCCACCATCATTCCTCAACAATAGCTGTAGTCGAGGAATAATGTTGTAAACAGCACTGTAAAGCATGTCCGAATTTATGGTGAGCATTGACGTCAGATGTTGTCTTTCTGCATTCCTAGAGATGTCGGTCGATCACGATACACTTGTGACTTCAAGTAAACCCAATGCCAATAATCGCACGGACTGAGGTTTGGGGACCTGGGACGCCAAGCATGACGAAAGTGGCAGCTGAGTACACGATCATCACCAAACGACGCGTCCAAGAGATCTTTCACGCGTCTAGCAATATGGGGTGGAGCGCCATCCTGCATTTTGGTTCTAATAAAACCCCATGTCATTCCAAGCATGTGTGTCAATTTTTATCTCTCTATCTACATTATTCCGTGGTTTATTAGGTTTTCAAATTTATACTGACTTTTTGATCACCCGGTATATGACACGCGCCAATATCAAATACTTGTTTCTTGAACACTATATTATTTAAGTTATACAAGAAATTAATATCAAAACAGATGATTAAAAGGAAAGCGGAGAAACTTATAGAAAAACATTTACAAATGCTTTTCTCACCAATATCATTATGTAATACAAACCTTGCTACTTCCATTTCACTTGCAATTCGCACTTGATACCATAGATGGCACTGTGTCAATGTAAATCACTAGGAGATTTCTTGAACGGACTCGGAACCCCTATCATGCCCTACTATCTGATTTTCCAACGCGTAAACAAATTACTGAAGCTTGCAAGCGAGAAAGTGGAGTATACATCATTCTCCGGATCTGCCGACTCACACCAGGGAATAGAAGGCTCTTAACGCAGTGCAAGTGTGCAGTCCCTTGTGTCCTCACACAAAAACCTTCTTTGTCCGCCGTTCGCTACGCTTCGGCACATTGAGATGGGCTATCTAGTCAGCTGTCGCTTACACCTTCGACTGAACGTACGGTAGATTTTACTCCATTTGTGACCATTCTATTTTTACGCTTTTAAAGAAGCACTATTCTTTTCGACAGTACGACCACACGCTTAGCTACCTTTACGTTAATTTATGATCATATTCGGTAGCCTCGTGCGACTTCATCGTCTGGTATGAGGACGAAAATGTTGAGAGAGGGAAATTCAGAAAGGGAAACTAAAGCTGATGGTTGTATAACAAATAGAAAGCTGAACTAATACAGTTTGGTTCAAAATTTGTTAGTTGTCTTTGATGTGTTCTGGATATTTTTGGATGAAAATATTTATATTATTTAGTTTATATGAACATGATTGGATCGGCCTTTCTGGATTCCGTGAATGTTTTATGTAACCCAGTCTTATGCTAGAGTAATTTTCGTATTTAATGAGTACGTACAGCATTATGCCGTTTGTAATAAAAATACTAAGCCACGCGATTTCCTTAATCTTTGCAAAGAGAAGTCCATAACATTGTCTTTTCTCAAGCAGTCTACATTGATTCTCATTTTGTACTCGATAAAAACTACTGTATTTTTTTGTAAATACATGTTTGCTGTTTAGAGTTATCGGGAACCAGTCATGAAATATGTGTATTAGTTTATACGTTGATGATAAGTACACAATCTAAATAATGAAACGAAAGCGGCAAAATTTGATTCATAAATAATAGTCTCTCATTTTTCTGGAAGTTAATCATGGAACTGTAGAATTTAAAACCATAAAAACTAGTTCAGTTTTTAAAGTTTAATTTCTTAAAGCAAGTCAATGACTGAAAATAGAACAGCGGTACCTCGAAACTGTATGAAAAAATGTTACTTGTTGATCACATACACTAAACAGATTCTTCAATGAACTCATTGTAACAAAATAAGACGGTCACTGCAAAGCCATACTGTCTGCAAAGGGAGAGTAACTAATGCTGAGAAAAACAACTTGTTTCAAAACATGTTCATCATGACAACACTTTCATAATCGAAAGTGTTGTCACTGCAACCATAGCTAATGGCCACTTGTGGACGCCCCCAGGGGTGTTCACTAGCACACGTTTGCCACATTTCGCAGCTTTTACATTACTGTCAGCTCATGCTTCTGATGTACTCCGCTGTCTGTATGTTTTTTCATGTTTGTGACCATACACTTCATACAAGTTCAGCTTTTGAGACTGTAAGTGTTGATTTGTCTTTAAGATTACGCTTTGTGTGCCGTAAGTCATTACTGTGACTAAACACACGTACTAAATAAAATAATCGTGAGTGGTTTCGGTTTCTAATTATTGGCATGTAACAGCCCAGTCATCTCCTCTAGACAACAATGGAACAGTGGAACAGCGTGCAATTGACCTGACCAGTAACATGCTATGTCAGGTACTGGATGAATTGCCAAGTAACGGCAATAAGTAACCTCTGACAATGTCACCGCATAATGTGACATTTTCGTGATGCGGCTGCAGTCACTGTCTGCAAAATATCAGCGAAATTAACGCAGAAGATAGAATGAGTTTCTGGGAGTTTAGAGTTCCTGCCATTACAAGGCTCGATGGCGCGTCAGCTTGTTCGCCAAGAGCACCACACATCAGCTGCTACAAACCGTACTTTCCAAATTTGAAACCATTAAATCAAGCTACACATACCCTGAAAAGGGAACACCACGAAGCTGTGCAGCACAGTGACAATACTCATCGTGGGTGTGTCAGATATGTGGTATTGGATTCTGCATGAGTAGAAATAAGAAAAGTGAATAATCTATGGTTTACCAGTCGTTTTACTGTAAAACCACATGCAGAAAAGCTGCTGTAAAATACTTTTTTCTGAAACTACTTGTATTTGTGGTAACTTCACAATTACCTGATCATCCGATTGTTTGCAAAATAGTAAGCCTATCAAAGATTTTATTTGGGTCATATCTTACCTATATGTTGAAACATAATTGAAATAGCAACTATGGTAAAATGGCTGCAAATATTAACCATACAAAGATATTTTTGCTGGTAAACAAACGACTAAATGATTCTGGTATCCTTCCAACAACTTTTACCACCAATACCAACAAAATCGGTTGTTATTAAACAATAATTTGTTAGTAACAAACATTAACGGCATGTACAGTCAAATTTTACCGATTTCATAGTTTTCACTTTCGTTCATTCATAATATTATTATTTACGTTCAGCAATACACGGAAGACTCGGAACGGAGGTAACACGAATAACTTTTGAATATATCAGAAATCCTCGTAACACTAAATTCACGGTATCTTGTGGTTACATTACTGCTTTCAGATCCTCAACGATCACATAGCTCCTACAAACCAGTCGACAGATCAGGGACGATTACAGGGCATCATAACGGCGAAATAAAGTTTACAATATACATAAATGACTTAGTTGACAACATCGGTAGCTCCGTGAGGCTATTTGCAGATGACACGGTTGTCTACAAGAAAGTAGCAACATCAGAAGACTCGTACGTACTCCAGGAAGACCTGCAGAGGATTAATGCATGGTGCGACAGCTGGCAGCTTTCCCTAAACGTAGATAAATGTAATATAATGCGCATACATAGGGGCAGAAATCCATTCCAGTACGATTATGCCATAGGTGGTAAATCATTGGAAGCGGTAACGACCGTAAAATACTTAGGAGTTACTATCCGGAGCGATCTGAAGTGGAATGATCACATAAAACAAATAGTGGGAAAAGCAGGCGCCAGGTTGAGATTCATAGGAAGAATTCTAAGAAAATGTGACTCATCGACGAAAGAAGTAGCTTACAAAACGCTTGTTCGTCCGATTCTTGAGTATTGCTCATCAGTATGGGACCCTTACCAGGTTGGATTAATAGAAGAGATAGACATGATCCAGCGAAAAGCAGCGCGATTCGTCATGGGGACATTTAGTCAGCGCGAGAGCGTTACGGAGATGCTGAACAAGCTCCAGTGGCGGACACTTCAAGAAAGGCGTTACGCAATACGGAGAGGTTTATTATCGAAATTACGAGAGAGCACATTCCGAGAAGAGATGGGCAACATATTACTACCGCCCACATATATCTCGCGTAATGATCACAACGAAAAGATCCGAGAAATTAGAGCAAATGCAAATACGGAGACTTACAAGCAGTCGTTCTTCCCACGCACAATTCGTGAATGGAACAGGGAAGGGGGGATCAGATAGTGGTACAATAAGTACCCTCCGCCACACACCGTAAGGTGGCTCGCGGAGTATAGATGTAGATGTAGATGTAGATGTAAAGTCAACGATGTCCCTGAGCCGTATTGACGTGCCCACTCACGTTCTAGAAGCACACTACTGTCTCAGTCCTGCCTATGATGTACGCGGAGAATCTGTAATGCAAGACATCACCCACACCTTTCTGTTCCTAAGCGTAACTTGTACAAAGCGCCAGGATTGTCGAAAACTCGTGGTTGTGCGTTTTAGTTATCAGATACGGACCACCCTATAAGCGATGGATGGCGGTAATTACTTTATCTGTCACGGATCCGTGTTGTACTACTCAGTTATGAGGCTTTTGATACTGGGATGGAAAGACTTGATTGAAACTGTTTATCAGAATAAACGATATAAAAATTTAATTCATGAGTTTGGTTGTTTACGTAAGAAAAAATCGTTGTCAAATGGTTCAAATGGTTCTGAGCACTATGGGACTTAACATCTGAGGTCATGAATCCCCTAGAACTTAGAACTACTTAAACCTAACCAACCTAAGGACATCACACACATCCATGCCCGAGGTAGGATTCGAACCTGCAACCGTAGCGGTCGCGCGGTTCCAGACTGTGGCGCCTAGAACCGCTCGGCCACTCCGGCCGGCAATCGCTGTCACACGCAGCTTATTTTTTGTGACACAGACATAAACAGTGAAATTAACTGTACTTATTGAACTAAATATTTAAAAATTATCTGTAACAATAGATAAGTTATTGAAGTCACAATATGTTACCGTGTTGAAACCGCTCAACCTGGATCCAGTCTTCCCAGTTCTACAGTTGTAGTGCAAATTATACAGCTGGAATTGATTTTGTTCCCTCCACAGTACACATGGTACAGAAGTTAAAACAGACAACACCAAATACAGGGTGTTTATAAATCAGTTACACAAAAGTAACCTTTAACAATGAAAAAACTAACTTACAGAAATGTCTAATACAGGACTGAATGCAATATATCATCAAATCTTATTTACAAATATTCAATGTGGCTACATTTTCTAACAGAACAATTGTTCCTTCTGTAATCAATATCCTGCCAAGTCCTATGAAGCACGTAATGATGTATTGTGGCGACTGCTTCTGTAATCCATTATTGCAGCTCGTCGGCGTATCCCAGAAGAGGAGGAACAAACACTCTGTCGTTAATGTAACCCCATACACAGAATTGCATTGGACTGAATCAGATGATAGTGGTGGCCAGGATATTGTTCCACCATGTCCACTCCAAGTCGGCGCATTCCTACGGAGATACCCGACTGCTACACGATGATAACGAAGTTGCGCTCCATCTTACTGGGAAAAAAATTCTGTGCCCATATCCAGTTGTAACTCAGGTATTAGATAATGTTACGATAGTCCAGTTACATTTGACTCAACAAAAAAGGAAGAGCCGTAAATATTGCTACAGCGTAGATCACAGGAACCATTTACCACAGGCGAGACCCGAACATGTTAGATTACATGAAATGTTTTCTGCTCACCCCATACATGAACATTATGAAGATTTATTTCACCGCAGGTATGAAAGGAGACTCCGTCATTGAACACAATTTTGTTAAGAAATTCATGTTCAATCTGCATTTTGTTAAACATTTCTACACAAAGCTCGTTGTCCCTTGTCACTTTCTTTTAAAGCTTGCAGCTGTTCCAGTTTGTAGGGTTTGCACTACAGGAGTTTCCGTAGCTCCTTCCACTGTCTAGCACTAAGCATAATCAAATCAAAGCTGGCAAGTCCCGTTGATTTACCCAGACTACGAATGTAAGACGGCCGAACTTGTCGAACTGCTGCGTCAGAAACTGCTAACCGCCCTGACCCGGCATCCCATGTGATACATAGCTATAGCTCGCGTCACGTGGGACGGCGCCTCTGCCCAGAGAGGTGGAGCAGTAAGGAAGTGTAGAGGGATAAGGACTGCGCATGTGCGGCAGCAGAGAGCAGGTAAACGAAGTCCAAGTTGCCGAACTGTGTTGCTGTGGACAACCGTCAGGCTAATTTGCCTGTGGTAGATCCTATTACACGTTCAGATCCATGAGGAGAATAGTAAATATAAAACCAGTTTCGATCAATCGTCATGAGAGATAAATTAATTCACGTCTTGACGATGTTGCTTCCACTGCTCCACAGATTTTCAGCTCACACAGCTTTGTAACGATGTGAAGCACAATTTTTCTCAAAATGACAATTTTATAACGACAAGATCATTGAAACACTTGCAATAATTATCATTTATTGCGGCCTGGACAGTATTATAAATAAAGATTTAATACACAACAAAAGTAACTTCAAGCCAAACGAAAATCCTTACACTTGCTTCACAACTGCGTTTACTCAATAGAATTTCTAAAATTGTATATGAGGTGTGTGTAGATTTGTCTGACTGTAGTTAAGTGTTCGTAAAAAAGAATTAGTGGTAGAAAAGATCAATATAAGACACTATCGTAAAATGGTCGATATGTTACATTTTTCTCTGTTAACGGGTATTATGAGTGTAAAATAACTTGGTCGACTTTACAGTGAGAGACCGCATTTATAATCCATTGAACAAGCATCTGCGAATAACTCCAAGGAATGCTGACCAATAACATCGAAAACCACCGACATCTCGACAAGTAATAGCTACTGTCACTTTAGGGCCTTATCCACTTCATGCCTTGAAAATGACAAGGGTTTACATGTGGAAATATCGGACTTTTGACGAATTTATCCAGCTGCATTCTCGGGTGTTATTAGAGCATACAACATGGTGAGAGAAGCTTAACTTCTCCCTTGGGCAATATCTTTAACATTATAGTCCGCGTAATTCAGAGGATAGAAAGTCCTAATCAAAAAGGCTAAGAAGTTCTCATTGTTGTGTATGCAACTGATACGTTGACAAACACATTTTTAAAACCACGGTTCTGTAAAACTAAGAAATATCATTAATTTGTTCCAAGGTCTACATCGTAATACCATTGCCACTTCTGTTCAGTCTGATCGTAAATTTACAATGATATGTTCAGTGCTTATATCCATCATCACTTCCCTGTCAAATTAATCTATCTCAAGTTCTTCAGCATGCCGCGCAGACTGTTCCGACGCTACGAGTTGGATGTTGTCTGTTGCCTCATGCACAAATGATTCAGTGTATGTGATCTTGAATGTTTTGTTTTTTTCTCACACATAGCTTTAACCCTTTGCCCAAATTAATTCCATGGAGCTACACTGTCAATGACAAGTGGGTAAAATCAAAACTGTGTGACCCCATTCACGTACAAGGAAGTCACGTTTGTACAGTCTGTGATGTGACTTGTGTAAATTAACGAGCTGCAGGCGATCGACATGAGTCTGCTCAAAACTGTGCTTAATATTTTTATTTTTAAACCAGGGGAAAATATCTGCTTTTATGGTGTTTGTGTTTTCTCTGTAACAGGTGGATTATAACCGGCAACGACCGACTTCGAAGCAAGGTATGACCAGAAATGTCACGAAATTGACAGTATTCGCTTCCGAATGGTAGACACTGCTGTTGTTCTTACAGTAAATACATGTTTATTCTTATAAACAAAACCAGAAGAAGAGTCAGCATGCAGAACCTATTCCTATGAGAACTTTAAAACTGCCAGTACCATCACTAATTTTCTCAGCAGATCTTCCCCGAATGATTCTAATTCACCCATGTTTCATCAAGGTAATACACTGTTGAGCTACCTCCTTCTCCTGTATCGGGAATATTTATACGGGATGAAGTTCGTGCTGCACCTATGTCACTTCTTTGAACTAAAAACTTAACATATCTGGAACCAATGTATTTTAGAATTATTTACATTGATGAAGCGCTTACCACTGGAGGTCAATTTCATCTTGCATAACTATAACACGTTTTTTTTCTCAACTTTGTCTATGGTGCCTACAGCTCTAACGCTTTCGTTTACAATTCTCTTTACAATTCTCTTGCCGACACCACATGGTTTTGGAGTCAATTCTTGTGTCTTCAAATGTCAAGTGTAGAAGACGTGCTTTCAGATTCACGTATGAAAAAGTTAAAAATGCGGTAAATAATCCCCCTCGCCTGCTTGTGAAGCACTTCACATTTATTGCCGTCAACCGACTTTTTTTTTAAATCGCACTTAAACAATTACAGATATACATGCACAGATCTGCTGCTACAAGAAGAAAAAAGAAAACAAAAAACACTGACAATTGAATGAATAATTCGTTGCCGCGAAGTATGGCAAATGTGCAACATGTATGTGGGAGATCCTCGCTGTCACTGGCAGTGGCTAGTGGAGGGGGATGCGCATAAGGGCTGAAAATTGGTCCGCCGTCCTACGTGATGGGGACTTTAGTTTCGGTTAAACGATTGTACCAATTAATAACAGCATGTCTTTGAGGTGGTGGCTTGCGATATTTAGTCCTGAATTGTCTCTGAACTGCCGGCCGCGGTGGCCGAGTGGTTCTAGGCGCTTCAGTCCGGAGCTGCGCGACTGCTACGGTTGCAGGTTCGAATCCTGCCTCGGGCATGGATGTGTGTGATGTCCTTAGGTTAGTTAGGTTTAAGTAGTTCTAAGTTCTAGGGGACTGATGACCTCAGATGTTAAGTCTCATAGTGCCCAGAGCCATTTGAACCATTTTTTTGTCTCTGAACTATAGTAGCGGATTTGAAGTCATGAAACCATAAATGACAGTGTGCACGCTCTGCACTGTTGTACGAATTCATGCTAAATGTTGGAATAGCTCATTCGCGCGTGCCACGTAGCGGGAAGGTCGGGAACTAACAATGTTAAGGTGGGAATACAACTGTGTGTACATAAACCCTGCAGTCAATGCGGTATCAAACATTTATATAAGTCATCTACCCTTTTTACAACTAAATGTTACTTTTGTATAACTTATGAACCCCTGCACATACAGATAAAAAAACACTTCCCACTGACAACACCCTCATCAAAAGCAATAGCCTACAGTTCACAGCGGCGTGGGATCCAGAGATCGTGAGGATGTTGCAGCTGCATCGAACGCCAAGTCATTGTTTTCTTTGATACAGTAGTTGAAATAGTTATAAAGATCATTGTTTTCTTACATACAGTAGTTGAAATAGTTATAAAAGTGTGGGAATTTGTAGGAAAATTAACATTGTCGTCTGGAATAGTTGTGCACAATGTATATACACTAGTATGAGATCCAGTATACTGACAAATGCAGTCAAATGCTACTGCATTTTAAAGTCAGTAGTACAGTACATCACAAGACATCGACGATTCAAGTGGTAGAGGGTGGAGATCGTAAAGGCAGTTGGCTCTGTGCGGTGTTTGTGTTTACGTACGTGCATTTACTGCAGATAGGAATCAGATACCATTAGTGATAATGCATGTTGTGTACATAAACCCCGAGTGTGACAATGCAACTCCGTAAACAATTATCATTAGACTAAACAGGAAAAATTGGTGTGCACAAGAAAATGAGACTATCTAAATTTCCAAATCGCCAAGAAGCTGAACCGTTCAAGTATAGTGACCGATAATTTAGTTAGATTGGGCGCACGATATAGGCCGAGCGTAAAATATAAACAAAGTAGAAAATTATTTGAGGCACTTGAAACGGTTCCTTTAACGCAAAGCAAGGACCAAAAACCGTTATTCTTCTCAGTGTGATGCTTACTTATAGTTTTCAGTAACTCCCAGATGTGTACGACAAATTTTGTCAAATAACAAACATTTTGCATTCAAGAAACGATTGCAGGAACCTGCCCTAGTACCCACACATAAATAAGCTAAATTGGAGTTTGCTGAAAAACATATAATAGACTTCAAAATGGGATAAAGTGATCTTCGGTGATGAGAAGAGGTTTAATTCAGATGAGCCCGATCGATTTCAGTATTGTTGGCATGATCTGAGAACACGGCGGCTGGTAAGAATGGGCAGAAATTTTGGTGATGGACTTGTTATGATATGGGCAGCCTTCTAAGCTAAACATAACTCACAGATTTCTTGGTTGAACATTACAATGAACTCTGACATGTACACTGAGATCCTAGAGACAGAACTGATTAGTATGTATGAGGACCTAGGGGAGGAAAGTCTAAATTCTGACCAACGTGGTTTTTAAGATAAAGGTATCAATGTCTTGCACTGGTCTGCACGTAGCCTGAATATGAAACACATCTAAAAACGTTGGCGAAAACGTGAAACGCGTGTTTGTCGCAATGGAAGGCAATTTGTGAGCTGAAAAGTGAGATACGATAAGAGTGGGCGATAGTTTCATTGGAAGAACTACTAATCCTAACAAAATCATTACCAAAGTGAATTTTTTAGGTTAGTGGGAAGAGCGGAGGTTGGATGAATTACTAACAATGCAACAGCATATGACAGTGAGTGACTTTGTACCAGTTTCCGCCCAGAAAATGCAAACGCCTTATTTGCTAATCGTATCATGAAAGAAAGTATGTAATTCCGTCATGGTTATTTATGTTCTATATGTTTCTACTACTTTCATAAGAAATTCGATACAAAAAATTGTTCAAATGGCTCTGAGCACTATGGGACTTACCTTCTGAGGTCATCAGTCTCCTAGAACTTAGAACTACTTAAACCTAACTAACTTAAGGACATCACACATATCCATGCCCGAGGCAGGATTCGAACCTGCGACCGTAGCAGCAACGCGGTTCCGGACTGAAGCGCCTAGAACCGCTCGGCCACCCCGGCCGGCAATTCGACACAGTATGCTACAGACACTGTACTATTAATTTCGCAGAAACCCTGCCTTTATACTGATTTCCACTACTATATGACGATAAAGTGAGCACCAGTTATGTCACAGCCAGCAGCCAGAATATATAAGAGCATACCAGAAACCTATTACCAGTCATTCCACATGACAATGCCCAGGAAGTACTTGGTCGAAATCTCATGGCATTAACCTGACGCGGCTGGAAGCCAGAGAACATTTTATTCGTCTTGAGACATGACAGATATGCGCGGCTCTGTGCGCTCTGACGTGACGGCTGGCGGGCGAGTCCCGACGCAGACGGCTGTAGCTTGCGTCCGATCGACGAACGATGGCGGTTCGTGCAAGTCGGGAAACGAATGAGATTGCACTGTTGCCAGTCCAAAGCGACAGCTGCGGTTCGCACATATACTTGCTTTGCTCTTGATGTGAGCGCTTATCATGCAGAATTTGCCACTCACATACTTGGTTACAATTTGTCGCTTACCTCCCCCCCCCCCCCAAATTCAGTCATGACAACTAGCAATAAAAATTCTACCATCACGTTTAATTCTCCATTGGGTATGACGCTTACAGAAAAGCTATCACAACGCAACTGAACGCTCACTGGTTGGTCGGAGACTGTGTGAAGTAAGCCTGCAGAATGAGTCTAAAATCGACAGCCACCGTTTGTGACTCCGGCTATAGCGAAGAGATAGCTAGTGGAACGGTCCGCTAACCTAGCAAACGACATTTCAACCTCTGCAACTGGCGGAGTAAGAGTACCAAGAAGGAAGACGGCTGTCAGAAGGGCACAAGGTAGTCTGAATGGTTACTGGGAGCGGGCTTGCCACGAGCGTGTGGTGGTTGCTGGCCCGCTTGTGGTGTGAGGTGCAGCCATAACGCGAATGCGGGGGATGCAAATCAGGGCCACCGAATAAGTAAAATGGACATTGAATGAGAAAAACGAGAATAGAAAATATGTCCAAATAGCCATCCTCTGCCTGTAACAGTATTTGAGATACTGACGAAAGATTTGACTTTGACTGTTAACTTCAAAAATAAATACTTTCTCAATTCCTTGAGGGATGTTAAAGAACGTGGTGCCCAAAGAAAGCACTTGATTAATGCTGTCGCAAAACAGCAATTTTATTCACGCAGTGTTGTGACCCAGACACTCCCTGGCACAATGCTGTGGCGTCACAGTGCTGAGACCGCATCGTGATCACGGTGTCGAGACGAGCGTAGAACGAGGGTGAGTGGTCCAGCGAACGCCTGGAGGCGTCAGTGATACAGCGATACCTGTAATAACATTCACTGGTCGAGTGGTGTTTACAAAGATATGACTGTCTTCAGAGCTGTAGTCGGCGGCCGGAAACGAGGAAATGTGCCGTGAAGGAGTGGTGACATTTCGTCAGCAACTTGTGACGACGACGATGCAGGCTATTGCCATGACAACGTGCTGTTATTTTATTTGTAATTGTAACTGCGTGTCTTTAGTCACTTGAAATTTACCTTGTTGATTTGTAAGATTTCTTGTTTGGAGGCCTTCAGCCGAGAAAGATTTGGAGTTTGAAACTCGTAGTTGTAAAATGAGCCTTGGCTGGTTTCCAACGGATCAAGTGTAGTTGGGCCCACTACCTGTGTCGCCTAAGTGAACGTTAATGTTTCGAGGGCAGGCGCCCGTCCCCCCACCCCCTGGAGGCGTATGAGTGCCGTTATCTGTACTGTCCTTTTCGTGGGTGTTTAAAAGAAAATGTGGAAGCTGCCAGACAGACGCCCACTAAACCCGCTGGGCAGAACAGTTGTTTAGGATTGTGGAAACGGCCAAGTAAGGTGTCGGTCAGTTTCACCTCAAAATTATAATTTAAAAACACATTTACAACCAAATCGGCACATAGCCGAACTTTTACAACTACGAGTTTCCAACTCCAAATCTTTCACGGCTGAAGGCTTCCAAACAAGAAATATTAAAAATCAACAAGGTAAATTTCAAGTGACTAAAGACACGCAGTTCCGATTACAAATAAAATGATTAAAATGTATATATATATATATATATATATATATATATATATATATATATATATATGCACAGTGAAACAAAGAACATCAAAATGTACAAAACCAAAACATCTCTATATAGGACAAAAACATCAGACGTATAGGGTATTAAGTGAGGTGCATCACATCAGACTTTACCAACAGTCCAGGTTTGCAAGTCACAGTGACTCAAAGAACATCGAAATGTACAATACTGAAATACCTGTTACATAATACCAAATGTTACCAAAGACAAGCAGAGAAATATGAGGGAACATACCTCACGTACCTCTACCTAACCTCTACCTAACAGTTATGTAGAATGTGAGAAAAAATACGTAAAATAGCGAAATACAAGTAAATCATCAATGTCACACAATACTAATTGTTACAAAATGGAAACATAGAAATATCAGGAAAAATAACTCGAAAAATATCAAAGTTTACCTAATAGTTACATCATATAAACTTGAATGTTACCACATAGAAGTATAGAAATATGAGGGTAAAATACCTCAAATCATATCCAAATTCACCTGATAGTTATATAGAATATGAGAAAAAATACATAAGATATGCAGTAAGATAATTTAATTAATAGTAGGCTTAACTATTACGTCTTTGTCACGTTATGTGACAGCATAAACTGACTTTCAGTTACCATCATTATCTTGGAGTAAACTTCAGATACATATCGACTGTCTTTGATAATAGTGAATAAACGGCCTCGGGAGATCAGACACCCTGAGCCCTAAATTAGGTCAATTCTACAGGACAGGTCACATGAGGTGGGAGACTACACTGACTTATTATTGGGCTGTAGTGCAAGAAAATAGAAATATGTGGCATCAGGCGATGGGACACACTGAGCAACCGATTAGGTCCATGTACACAGCATGTCACGTGATGGAACACACTGACCCCAATAGCGAGATGTAGTACAAGAAATGTGACGAATAAAAGGCATAAGGTGATGGGACACACTGAGCAACCGATTGCCTGTTATATCAGGGGATAACTCGCCCTGTAACAGAGGTCTCAGGTAATTACAAACCCTGAGCCATGGAAGTATCGAGTGTGAAATATATGTCAAGGCAGATGACAACACCTACTGACATTCAGTTACAATTATCAGTCATAGAAGGCATGTTATGTCAGGTGGCAGTCCACACTGACGTACTCTTAACATTGTCAACTTCAATTACTTATAGTAGACATTTCACATGAACAGGTAGCGCACACTGGCTTTTGTCACATTCTCTTAAACTTACATCTAGTAGTCTTTCAGGTGACAATTCAGTCTCTGTTATAATATTAAAAGCAATATACAATAGGCAGTGGACATTTGCTGCAAAAATGTGTTATCTACGTTTAAGTTAACAAGAAATTAATATTTAAAGTAATATACAAGAACTGTATGCAGTGGACATTTGCTGCATAAAGAATGTGTTATATATCTTTAAGGTAACAAGAAATTAATATTTAAAGTAATTTACAATAATTGTCTGCAGTGCATTTACTGCATAAAAATGTGTTACATATCTATGAGATAACACTAGTGTTACCAACTCTCTAGCAAGGATAGTCTTAAGTTGAATAAAATCTATGTACAAAAAAATTCCTTTAAAAGGCAGTAAAACCTGCTTGCATACTATTTTTTGATAAAGCGCAGTAAAGTGATCCTGCACAAATATAGTGGGAATAAATTGTACCTAACCATCTTACATACAATGTCAACTGAAGTGCAAGAAAGTCATGCTGCTCAATTAAAGCAATGATTAACAAATTTCATACAATCTCCTTACATACTAGTTATGTCAAATTTAGAAAAGTCATGCTGCTCAATTGCAGCAGTAATCAATGTTCAAGAAGATATTCCTTACAAGATTCAACAGTACAAGTTTAGGTAAAGTCCTACTCAGTAATTTGACTTCATAGTAACATCAGATAAATTAAACCTTCCATTTACATCATACAATATAAGCCTCTCGTTATGAAACAGTAAGATCAATTCTATCCCAAAAATTTGTATTCAAAAGCTTCCCTTCTTTTTACCATAAATGTACATTATTAAGTAGTCGTCACATAGGTATTTCAATAAAATATTCGCAGTGCAAACACTCCCAAACGTCTCACATTAGGAAACATCAATTCGATCCTACAAATTAGTATTCAAAAGCTTCCTTTCCTTTTTAACATAAACGTAATTCTCGAAGCCTTGCATATTAAATCCTTAGTACCATGAAATGAGGTATTACAAACAGTCCCCCTTTTTTTTGTTCATATAGTTGGTCCTCTAAATCGTGCATTTTAAATCCTAAGTACAATGAAATGGGGTATTACAAATAGTGATTTTACTTAACAGAGAACTGGTACACAGATATCTGACAAAAACAACAGAAAAAAATATTTAGAACAGAAAGAAGAGTAGACTGAGAACTCAGAAAGGGCGAATGAGTTCTACAGAGCTCAACGATATGGGGCACCAATGCCACATTGTGTGTCAGTTAAAGAACAACCAACCCTCTACCCCATTGTGTCCTGTTGTGTAGAACAAATGGGTAATGTGTTATCACGTGTTAAAATCATGTCAATCATGGAAATCATGTGTGAGAAAAAAAACAAAGTTAGTTATATAAATAACACACAGAGACAATAAAGAGCTTACTAATTACTGTAGATGAAAATAATGGAATTTATGGTGCACCAAAATACATGAGTATCATGGAAATAAAAACACAGTAATCTTATACTGATATAGCATGAAAATAACACACTTAGGGAACAGGCATTAGGAATGGACAACACACTGAGCTCAGTCAAGGAGATGTACTGTCATGTGTCAGAAAGTAGCAGTGTGACAAAACAAAAGTGTGCATAAACAGAAGCATATATGCATAGTATGTGGCCACATAATCAACATCACAAAGTACAAAGGCAAAAGCATTGATTAAAAGATCCATAAGCAGTGTAGCACAAATACGAATAATAAAATGTAGACAAAGTATGAAAATAGTTGTAATGAAATGCAAGAAGTTAATGTCAGATAATAAAGCAAATTAGCATGCCAACACAGAACAAAATTTCAGCAGAAAGCATATTGCAAATAATAAAGCAAAAATATCAGGCCAACACAGAACAAAATTGCAGCAGAAAGCATAAAGCAAAATTAGAAGGCCAACACATGACAAGATTTCAGCAGAAAGTATAAGACATAACATTACTCTAATCCTGAAATAGGTAATCTTACAAAAAAATAAAAGTGCAGAAACACAGAAAGTCACACATAACACACATGATAAACAATGAGATAAAAACAGCTGTTTATATCTTGGCGTGAAAAACACATGATGAGAGAAGAAGTAATATATAAGGTAGTACAGAGACATCGTAAAAGGCAAAAAGTGTAATACTTTTGGTGCTGTAGGTATGAAAAAAAGGATTAATCAAAAAAGGATTAATCAAAAAAAATGCTGTAGTGTGGCATGAGTTAAGTCCTCACTAGATCCTCAGTAACGAGTCAAAAAACAATTCCAATTGGCCTCTAGTAATCCCAAGTTATCACATTATTGCATTAATGGCATCTGAAAAATAGTTGAGCATTAATAAGCAGTTTAAAATCGGAGACACAAAATGTGAAGTTTTCAGCAACGCGAATGGTCTTATTCTCAAAGGCAAGGGTTAAAATAAAAGTTACTGCCATAAAGAGAAACTGGATAATAGCATAAACCATGTGTGAACATATTACTCGTATTGTACTCATCATGAAAATACCTGAATATTCGATTGCCCACGGCAATGAGAACATTAATAGACCATCTGTACTGGCAACGTAAAATGAAAATATTCTGACAGAGGTAAATTCTGGTAAACTTGGTACATCATAAAATCGTTGATACTTGTTCATAAAAGCTGTGAAAAGAAATTAACTATTAAATAGTATGAAAGTGAAACCTAAAACTCGTCATATAACCATTTTTGACATTCCTAGTAAATGCAAAACCACATCGCTCACACTTCATATTTCTGCCGTCGTAACTTCAGCACACAGTATTTGCTAATCATCACTTGTAGCGTCCAAGATCCCAAAGTCTCAAAAAAAAAAAAAAAAAAAAAAAAATGCAATTTCAATCTAACAATACCCCATTCTCCACATAAACTTCCAATATCATCTTAAAAACTCTTATAAACCCTCATTTTCTTCAAATACATAAAATTCACCGAGAACATTAGTCTCATCTTCATATCCTCATAGTCAATACTCATATTCAATACATGTAATACAACCTTAAGCACTAAGACCCTACAGACTCATTAACAGATATTTTTCTTTTGTTATGTGTATACAATGACAATGCAGAGGTAGACATATAGACAGATTTACCAAAGTCTTTATTTGCAAGTACAGCCATATGGTAGGTACGGTAAGCAATAATGTCTCTATCAACAAAGCTTTCAAGTCCAGGAACATTAGGTACTCCTGTACCTCCTCGTACAATTGCTACAGTAAGCCAACCATTACCATGTGTAAATGTATCATTAATATCAATACTAAAATTAAGTCTACATCCACAGAAAACACAGGGTCCGTCGACAAGAGCAGTGGCAGCAACAGTCTTCACAGCATTCTTCTTCTTGTCAGCAGCAGATGTGGAGAATTCAATATTTTCGATGGTTTTATAGACTTCAGGAAGATTGTTACCACTAGCTCAACATCAACATACAAAGTAGCATTCGTTACGACAAAATCTTCATACAAGCAGTGTCATTATGTAATAATTCCATGTAATCATCGCAAAGTAACAGTGGTGAGCGACCAACAAAAAAAATAATAAGAGCAAAATTATCACATAGTAAGTATCAACATCAAATTGATGAATGATGACCAAAATACTCCACTGTAACGTCAACTTCGAATGCCAGCATGAAATGAGTCCCACAGAAAACAATAACGTAGTTTATTAGTAATGTACAGAAAAAATCTCTGTTTACTACAATACGTAAGAAATCTGTAAATCTCAGGGAAGACAACAAGTAACATTAAAAAAAAGGTGTCTCCAGAAAAAGATGTCTCCTAACTCTTGTCTTTATCATATTGCCAGAACAAAACAGAGGTGGTTTTATTTGAAGTTTGTATACGGTCAGAATGTTCGCGCTCTGTAAAAGAAAACCGCACGACGCAGGCCTATGGACGTGAGAAAGAAAAAAGTTCTACCCTCCTGAGGTAGTTGACTGGGGCTCGAGAAAAAAAACTAAGTGGCTGACCACCTGTCGCTAATGTGGTTCCCAGGCAACGGTTGCAGCGACGCGCTACACGCTCGCTAACTGTACTCGGGCCAGGGAGAAATAATGTGAACAAACTAGCTGGACGTATATAGCTGGGATTACAGAAGTAAATGTAAGAAATAAGATTTAGAAAGTTCCCAAAGAAAGCAGTATTGTCTATTCAATAAAATGTTTGCAGTTTGTGATGTGATGTACACCACGCGATTTCTTTGTACGTAGGGTTTATACTTCAATTGCATTAGGATGTGCTATATGGATGACATGATATGGACCCTTATATACCAGAAAGAATTTATGACTGAGATTGCGGGCTTTATTGGATAGCCTGTGGGAGCGGACGAGAACTTTATCTCCTACTTGAAAAGAAACATTTCTCTTTGTTGACTTCAATTGGCGCAGCCGTTGGTCAGCAGCTCGTTTAATATTCTGCAACCCAATTTGAATAATCTCGTGATGTCTTAGGCAGGGAGACTGTGGGAAACGTATGAGTTCTGTAATCTTGTCAGGTGGATGTTGGTTCTTTAAAACCAGATGTGGAGACAATTGTGTGGAAGAATTTGGTAACGAATTTTCAAATGGCTCTGAGCACTATGGGACTCAACTGCTGAGGTCATTAGTCCCCTAGAACTTAGAAATAGTTAAACCTAACTAACCTAAGGACATCACAAACATCCATGCCCGAGGCAGGATTCGAACCTGCGACCGTAGCGGTCCTGCGGTTCCAGACTGCAGCGCCTTTAACCGCACGGCCACTTCGGCCGGCTGGTAAAGAATTTATTACATCCTGGAACATGTGGAGATATTTATCCCAGTCATTGTGTTTTGCATGACAAAAGATCTTAAATAATTTCACCAACTCCTTCATTAACCTTTCTGCTGGGTTGGAAGATGCGTGGTACCTGGAAATGAAAATGGGGGAAATTTTGTGATTCTGAAGAGTACGTCGCCAAGTGCGCGAACGGAACTGCGGCCCATTGTCGGATATTACGGATGTTACATGACCCACTTCTTTAGGGAAATGTTTAGTAAAAGCACATGAAACAGTGCAGGCCATAGCTTTACGTAATTGGGTGAAAGTGACGAATTTTGAAGTTAATTCCACACAGACAAAAACATAGGCATAACCTCTGTTTGTAGTAGGAATCGGATCAAATAAATCAACGGCCGCCAGCTGGCGAAGACGTAAAGCTATGATGGGGAATGTCTGAGCAGCAAAGGATACTGTAGGTGGCTTAGCTGTTTTTTCAAAGTCTGCACTTTGCAAGGACTTGGCGAATACGTTTTTCCATATTGAAAAAGTAGGATGTTTGTTTAAGCAGCTGATAACATTTGCACGGTCCATAATGCGCATAGCTAAGGTGAACATATCAAATCAGTTTGTTAATTAAGTCTTCAGGGATACGAACTAGCCATGAAATGTCGTATCTGGTTTGATACGGCGGAACAGAATATTGTTGTGTATAAGGTAATACTGTCGTAGAGAGGTATTATTAACATCGCGCCATTGTTGTTTCATGTCTTTCCAGATGGAATCTTTATCTTGTTCTGACGCAATATTGTGTAGGCCATCGGAAACAAAATTCTCAAATGCGACCTGGCGCATATACAGTAAACTGAAATTGTTATGGCAGAAGGTGTTGGCTGGATCGTTGTTGTCGGTTTCTAAAGTGCGTGACAAAGCGTCAGCAACGAGGTTTTGAGGTCCTGGTACATACACAATTGAAAAGGAGGATTCTTGTAGCAAGAGAGCCCATCTCGCTAAACGACCGTGGGATAGTTTAGCTGACATCAAAAATTCTAGTGCTCTATGGTCTGTATATACTGTGGTGTGTCTACCGAAAAGGAAAGGTCTGAACTTGGAAAATGCCCATACAACAGCCAAAGCTTCTAATTCTGTGATGGAATAGTTTCTTTCGGAAGAAGTTAATGCTCGACTAGCAAAGGCAATGTTTCTTTGTACTTTAGTTTCACATTCCATAAACTCTTGGAAGAGATGAACTCGAAGGACTGTGTTTGAAGAATCTGTTGAAATGCAAAAGTCAGTCGTAACATCAGGGTGAGATAACAGGGGTGCATCTATAAGCGACTGTTTTAATGTCTCAAATTCCTTCTGAACAGAATAATCCCAAAGCCATATAGAATTTATCCAGTTAATTTGCACAAGGTAGGCGTTAATGAACCTGCGAAAAAAGTTTATCATTGCAAGAAATCTGCGAAGTTGTTTCTTCGTACGGGGAACCTGTATGTCATGAATTGCTTTCACCTCATCAGGGTCCGG
Source organism: Schistocerca cancellata (assembly GCF_023864275.1). Taxonomy (NCBI): domain Eukaryota; kingdom Metazoa; phylum Arthropoda; class Insecta; order Orthoptera; family Acrididae; genus Schistocerca; species Schistocerca cancellata. The sequence continues at coordinate 239,841,435 of NC_064627.1, read as the reverse complement.
TTGAATTCCTGATGATGAAATGAGACGGCCTAAAAATTTGATTTGATCTTTTCCAAAGTGAGATTTTTCCAAATTTACTGTAACACCAAAGCTAGAGAACGAGTGAAGAATTTGGGATAATATTTCATCATGCTCTTTCCAGGAAGAAACGGCAATAAGAATATCATCCACGTAGGTGGTAATCCTGTCTTTCAAAGCAGCTGGCAACACAGTATTTAATCCACAGGTAAAGGCTGCAGATGAGATTGTTAACCCGAAGGGCAGTTTGCGAAATTGATAGCATGTACCGAAGCAAAGAAAAGCTGTGTATTTACGACAATTGGGGTGTAGTTCGATTTGCCAAAAACTATTTCGGAGGTCCAGCGAGGAAAAAATAGATACACCATGAAACTGTTGTAGGATTTCATCCAATGTTAACGGCCTATCCATTTCTGATATGATGATCGTATTGATTTGCCTTGAACCCAAAACAAGACAAATTGAACCATCCCGTTTAGGCACAACATGTATTGGAGATTTGTATGGACTGGTAGCAGGTTCAATAATATTGTGAGCTAACATAGATTGGATTTCCTGTTTGACTTTGTCACAGTGAACTAACGGTATCGGATAAGGTGGAACAGCAAAAGGGATGTAGGGTTTTACTCTAAATTCATGTACGAAATCTTTGATTGTGCCTGGAGCTGTGGCGAAAACATGGGAAAATTCAGTTAAGATGGCATGTAAACCTTCCTTTTCCTGAACTGAGGCTGAATTGGCGACCTTGATTTTATCCTCAATAGTGTCGCTAATCTCTGGAGTCGTATCATTATTGTCCATATGTGGGTAAGGAACAAAGAATGATGTCAGTGTTACGTCCGACGGGAGCTGAGACTGAATGAAGTTGATTTTGTTAATAGATTGTTCTGCTTTTGACAACTGTTTGTGAAAGTCCATAAAGAAGCAAACTTCATCATCACAGAGACGAATGAAATTATCTTCAAAATCTAAAATGGCTTTATATTTGTTCAAAAAATCGACCCCCAAAATGACGTCTGTAGTGAGGAGCGGAACTATTAAAAATGTTGCATAAAGAAGGTGTGTGTCAACTTGAAATTCCAGATAACATTGCTGTCTGATATCTATACTCTTGCCAGGAACAGCACCACTGATCTTGGTATGCGTAAGCAGAAGTGTTGGAATGGTAGAAATAGCAGCGCATTTTTGAAAGGCAGCTTCACTGATAACAGAAACGGGAGAACCCGAATCAAGTACAGCAGAGAATTTTTGTGTGCCAATCGAAATATGAATGACCGGATGATAAACAATAGGTCGCAATTCGGTTTTCTCCAGCAGAAGATCCTCTCGTATATCGTCACAATGGATAACGTGTGACGTTAAATTTTCTGAAGAATCATGGCACCGCCCGCTCTGCGGAGAGCATTCAGTAGGCGGAGCAGTTAATTGCTGTTGTTGGTATTCTGTCTCACGCTGCGTATCTGCATTATTACGTGGGTTTGGTGGACGAACCTCTACTAACTGTACTGTTCAACCGGATGAATTGTTGATATCTGGTCTGGGGTGGAACCGGGAATTTGGTTGATGAAATGGTACACGTCCGTCATTGCCGTAATTCTGTCGGCTGTCACTGGTTTGTCTCCGGTCCTGATTTGCATTATTATAATTACGATTTGGGAAATTCTGTTGACTGTGCTGATGAGCGGGTGGATGGTTAAGGGTTTGTCGTCGTTGGTAGTCATTATTGTTTCCGTACGGTTGGTGGCAGTTCTGGTGCCACATTTGGTTTCTTTGTACGAAAGCAGAGTTGGAATTATTCCGCTGATTATCCCAGGCTCTCTGACTATTACCGTACTGCCGATTATCTGATATCTATACTCTTGCCAGGAACAGCACCACTGATCTTGGTATGCGTAAGCAGAAGTGTTGGAATGGTAGAAATAGCAGCGCATTTTTGAAAGGCAGCTTCACTGATAACAGAAACGGGAGAACCCGAATCAAGTACAGCAGAGAATTTTTGTGTGCCAATCGAAATATGAATGACCGGATGATAAACAATAGGTCGCAATTCGGTTTTCTCCAGCAGAAGATCCTCTCGTATATCGTCACAATGGATAACGTGTGACGTTAAATTTTCTGAAGAATCATGGCACCGCCCGCTCTGCGGAGAGCATTCAGTAGGCGGAGCAGTTAATTGCTGTTGTTGGTATTCTGTCTCACGCTGCGTATCTGCATTATTACGTGGGTTTGGTGGACGAACCTCTACTAACTGTACTGTTCAACCGGATGAATTGTTGATATCTGGTCTGGGGTGGAACCGGGAATTTGGTTGATGAAATGGTACACGTCCGTCATTGCCGTAATTCTGTCGGCTGTCACTGGTTTGTCTCCGGTCCTGATTTGCATTATTATAATTACGATTTGGGAAATTCTGTTGACTGTGCTGATGAGCGGGTGGATGGTTAAGGGTTTGTCGTCGTTGGTAGTCATTATTGTTTCCGTACGGTTGGTGGCAGTTCTGGTGCCACATTTGGTTTCTTTGTACGAAAGCAGAGTTGGAATTATTCCGCTGATTATCCCAGGCTCTCTGACTATTACCGTACCGCCGATTATCTTGTGGGGTATCATTGTGGAATGACATTGAGGGAGAGGTGTGATAAATTTGATTCCTTGATGAATAGGCATTCACATTATTCTGCTGATACTGGGATTGTGGAAGAAACTGTCTTGCATTTCCATATTGGGGTCTGTTATTCGGAAACTGCCTACCATTATTACGGAAACGATTGTCTCTATTCTGTTGCTTTCCCGCGAAAGAGTGTTGACTAGATCGTGAATTATGAGTTTCGTCTAGTTCAAGAAGCTGTAAGACGTCACAGAAAGTGTTCAAGTTTTCCATGCGACTCCCTATCAGCAACGGAACTCGCAATGATCTTGGTAATTTGGAGATACAGAGCTGAATAAGACCAGACGGACTATAAGGTTCTGTGAGATGTTGGTTTTGTTGGATCATGTAATCAAAATATTGCGTCAAGGTGCGGAATTGTGAGTTATGGAAAGGTGGCATATTTAACAACTGATCTTTTACAGCACGCTGTGAAGTGGGATTCCAGTAAGCATCCAAAAATTGTTGTTGGAATGATTGGAAAGACAAGTATTGTCGTGCAACGTGTCGCATTCTCGTTGCAGGTTCACCCTCCAAGAAACTACAAACAAGTTCTAACTGATGTGCGACTGGCCAATTCGGAGGAAACGCAAAAGTAAATTGCTGAATCCAATCAAGCGGATGTAAATCGTTCGGGTTATTCCGGAACGTTTTGAATTTCTTAATTGAAAGGAAGTGTTTATAATCGACATTGTCCTGGCGGGGAAAGGAAGAAACATCATGGGGTAGGGAAAAACTGCCTGGGAAGGTACTACCTTGTTGAGGGTAATCCTGTGAAAATGGAGCCTGTAAAGATACGAAGGGGGGCTGTTATTGTAGATAAGCACCATTATTTCCCTGGTATTCTGGGACAAAATTACGAGGCGCACTGTCGTCCTGCAATTGTTGCTGAATATCAGAAAGTGTATTCCGAATTGAGTTGAGTTCTCTTTTTTGCTGTTCGTTAATAGTGACTTGTTTGCTCTTAAATTTGGCCAGGGCCAAAATGAACTGGGGTTGTATGGTCTGATTCATTGTCTGCGTGCGTTTCCAAAGCAGCTATTCTTTCGGTTATGTTTTCTAACTGTGATTGGAATTGTTCACCCTGTTCACTGACCTTAGTTTCAAGTTGAGTGACGTCAGATGCCAGGGATCCTGTACATGATTGTAAGACCTGTATTTGCTCTGAATGAGTAGCAGAAGTTTTTTGCAACTTGCCAATAACCTCTGTTGGAAGTACTGCATTGATTCTGTTCGTAAGGTCAGTAATGTCACGGTTATGTGTTTCAATGATATCCTGTAATTTGCTTCCTTGTATGTTTCAATAGTGTGTGTCAATTCCTGAGCACGCTTAGCATTGTCAGCACACAAGGCGTCCCGTTAATGTTTTGTTATGTTCCGCAATATCTGCACGGAAATGCGCAAATTGTTTGTCACGCTTTGCGTTCTGTTCTTCACTCTTAGCGTCACGTTCCTGTAGTAGTCGAAAATAACGGTTAAATTTATGTTCGTTTGTTACTGGGGGCGTCACCTCAGGATTTGAGTGTGGCAACCGACATTGCTGGCTAGGGTTACTAAGGACTGTTTGAAAACTCTCAGATGAAACAATTTCTCTATCTGTAGAAGGATTTTGCAAGAGAAATTGATTGTTGGAGCCAACTTCATTGCTTTGTGCAGGTTGATTAAGCAAAAACGAATCATGAAAAACTGTTTCTACATGGCTTACTGTGTTCTCAGAAACCGAACGCAGAAGAGGAACCGATTCGTAAATTTGTGATTCTGTTTCATCATTACGAGCTGCAGTTTTATTCGCAACTTCCCGATCAGTTTGTGACGTAGGAAGATTAAGGGGCAAAACTGGGTCATTGTCCAGTTGTTGTAGCTTACGCGATTTTGAGGGACTGCGTAGTTTTACTTTATCGCCCTGTCTATTTGTTTCAGACATCTTGAAAGAGACAATATGGCTAACAACAATTTTAAAATGGACGCAAGTCACAAGACGGTATTTTACAAAAAGAAGAAAAATTATTTAGGATGGACACACAATACCTGTAATAATGGAGAAAGCAAGCTGAAATGAATGTTCACAAGCGTAGCAGCAAACACAATATTACGCAACTAGCAATTGTAGCACACAAGCATAGCCGCAATATTACGTAACTAGCAAGGCAGCGCACATCTGAAACAATGGTGGCAAAAAAGAATGCTCGAAAACAAAGTCCACAGTTACGGAAAAAAATATGTCCAGGAACGTCACCACAGAGGATGTCGCCAAGTGAAAGGGTTGTTAATAAAAATTCTCTATTTAAACTAGACTTAACTGCATGTGACTGCTTTAGTCTTTAATAAAACTTGCATTTGACTGCGTATTTAACTGAACTGAACTTTATCTGACTGCATGAAAATATTGTTGGAAAACTAATACTCAAAGTACACATCTGACTGCATGAAAGTTTAGTGGTAAAAATAAAGTCACCAACCTGCATCTGACTGCGTCTGTGGACTTAGCTCGTGCACTCCTTCCCGTTTAGCCGATAATAAAACATATATTCAACTCAGCCGTAGTGCAATGGCATAAAATTGTCATTCTAGATAACTTTACTCATTTTGGCCCTGTTTGTTACTTAATAAAAATTCTGTCCTGATCTGAATAATTTGCCAACTGTGCAATGGCATATAGATTATTTTATGCTGATAAATGAAATTATTAGCTTTACTCGTGGGAACTTTACTTTAATGTACCTTTTGGTTCAATGCAAGCATAGGATGCGGAGAACGACATAAGGTGTGAGATGAAACTCTAATTTTATCTAAAAAATATTTATTGTTCAAACTTTTAAGGCACATGTGAAAAACTAAAAAAAAAAACTTCTATAGCATGGATTTACGAGAAAGTTTCACAAAACGCTTATTGCATCAACAATGGGATTTCTATCTAGCTTTTAGACATTATTTAACCAAAGAAAACCTATTTTATTAATTATTCTTTCTAGTTTCCGCAGGTATGTGCCGAGTTTCCCTCAATATATAGCTTATTATGTGCGTAGCGACAATTCTTACTTTGATGCTGTCACGGCCCGGCTGCCTCCGACTCGAAACACGTCTGCAGTCTCTGCGCATCTCCTCACCACTACTCAAACTTTTACCGTGTGCACCTAGCTCTGTTAGCTGTCAAAGATCTTACTACTCGAAGATGTACTACTCGTCCAACCTTGCGGTTGGACATTTTTCACTGGCTCTATCCTGATCGAATCTCAGCACATACCTTTCAAAATTAACGTAGTGAGATGGAAGTACGTTAAAAACAGGGTGTAAAATATATATGATGGCGGGAACATGAGCCACGCACTGCTCTGTAGGCGCTGCCCCCACAGGCGTTTTGCGATGACCCAGTACGGGTACAGCCTCAGCACACTCGACGGCAGCCTGTCATGTGCTCAGGTGGAGAGCGCCGACTACGGTGCAAGGTGCCGGTTGTCGTGAAGACAACCCATCGCGGATCGACTAAGACTGCAGTAGTTGGATAGGGGGCTGTATGGACGCACAATCCGCGGCCGGTGCGAAGATGGCAGCTTGCAGATCATCCATAATGACCTTGGGTGGAGGTGGCCTGGCCACTCGTCATTCTCATCCGGCCTAACCCAGTTGGCAGCAGTGACAGACCACGGCCGTGGTAAGCATCAGATTGGCTGCGTTCGGTGTTGCAGTCAGCAAGCAAGCAGCAGGCTGGTCATGCCAGAAGATGATGGGTACGAAAATCATTGAAACGTTGCGAAAAGACGACGCTACAACTCGGCTGATAATCCGAGAAGAATTCATGAGGCTGGCCATCATCAATCAGCTTGTCATGGTTTCACTGGACCTCAATAGACTGTCATTCTCTCTGGTCCCATCGGCGCGGACAGGATGTCAGAACGACGGAAACCCTTGTTGAGCTCCGAAATCCTTCTCTATTTAACGGGTCGAGCCCGCGCCTATAACGTAGTGTCCCTGTATGTATGAGTGCATTTCTCCTCATTCATCGGACGCATTGGCGCTCCTTCTCTCGCTGAGCTAGGGGCTATCTGTCTGCGTTTGATTTTATGGCGGCAAGCGGGAGGTGAGTTAAATGGCGTTATCTTAGAGTGACTTGTTAAGTAGCAGCGCAGCTGTGCTTACATTTCTGTGTGTCCTGTTCCAAGGTCCACTGTTTTGGGGGTACTTCTTGCTGACATGACGATTGGCACACCAGCCCCGCGCTAACCTATTCCGTTACGAGCTCGCCTACGAGAAATTTAATAAAATTTCAAGCCTGCACAATAAAATTATTCTGTTGCAAAACAACAATATAAATTGAGTTATGAGATGCAATGTTGAATCCGGGAATTGAAATACATTTTAGTGCAAAATGAACAGCAAAACAATAAAGGTAGCGCCAGTTTTACACAGAAAACCGTAATAACTAGCTGCAGATGTGCAATTTTCATTATATTTAATAAGATACAATATAAATAATGATAATGTAACTATCTCACTAATAAAGATGAAAATAACGCAAAAACAAAGGTCACCAGCAATAACGCTGTCATCACAGAAAATCTAATGAAAATTCTGGTACTAATTAATATGTAATGTTTGTGGTAGCAATACGATTAACGTAAATTTCATTCGGTGTAATAATCAGATGTAGATAGCCAAGACAATACACCGGAAATTTTGATGAACAGACTGCGAATCTGCTATCATTTACCAGCTTAAGGCAATCAGCGTGCAAGCGACAATCATGGAGAGTATTTATAGATGTAGATTTTAAAATAATATGTATAAGAAGTGTAATTTTGTAATTTTTGCGGCGGCACATCGCTTCTAGTTAAGGGCGGTGGCCATAATGGCCTAGGACACTTTTCTTGGAGGGATAACAGAGTACGAACGGATGTCCTCATGAATGGCGTATCACCAGAAACTGAAGTGTTTCAAATTTTACGCCAGAAATTTTAAGGACCTGTGAAACATCGGCAGGAACTCTGGAATTTTCAACAGTTAGATTTCTAGTTTTCAAACTGCACAATCATATTAATAATTATAAAGATTTTTGCCTATACCTTCCTGGACTTTAACTTATAGCATCGTGACTGGACTTACAAAAGTTTTTCGTCGTGATTTCGTGATCTTTAACTCAGAGCAGCAGAGGTACAAGGTACAGGGACTTTAACTTTGGAAATTAACAAGGTGTAACGGGACTTAGCAAATTCGTAATCTAGTTAGTGATTCTATTTGTTCCCATGCGATGGACATTTTGGAGTCGTGAACCTCGCAAAATGCTGTTGTTCACTTCGCTAAGTTACCCTATCTTACTACCGCAGAAAGTATCTGGGACTATTTGCAGCAGCGTGTGACACGCAGCAATCAGCTGGTAGTCCTACGGGGTGTAATAATCAATAAGTGACATAAGCTAAGTATAACATACCTGAAAGAACTTACGGATTCTCCCCGTAGCCGAACTGAGACCATTATCAAAGCTAGACACGATGTAACAGGGTATCAGCGAGATGTCTTCTGGTGCTGGCCCGCTTTTGTCCAGTGTCCTTGAGTTTGTTTAGGTGGTATGTCTTACCTGTGATACGCCGCACTGTGTGCGCAGAAATGAAATCTCCGCATGTTGTGTACAGTTCTGCTGATTTCAGTAATTCTGTGCGGAACTCAGAGTGGAAGAAAGGTACACCGCTCTGCGCAGATTAAAGACGAGATAGATAGCGTAATGTGAAATGCTAACAACTCTGTGGAAATGGATAAAACAGTGGGAGCATGTTTCCAGGTGTCTCGTAAGAAACCTGGACATCAGATGACGTAAGATCGGCGTGACTATAGCGCGCAACAAACCGCCTCCCAATGTGAAACAGCTGAAGGAACAGGAATAGACTGTGTGTCAGTCACCGAACAGTTACAGTGCACTGTGGTATTGTTCATCACAAGTTGACCCGGAGACAAAATTTGAGTCACTTCACACGGATCGTAATCATCGGGAAAATGGAAAAAGGACGGCGTATAAAGAGTGTACCAGTAAATCGGAACTGCTGAAAGCCACGTGGTTCAAGGCGCCTTGCTACAGTTCACGCGGCTCCTTCCTCGGGATTGGGCGTGTGTGTGCTGTCCTTAGCGTAAGTTATGTTAAGTAGTGTGTAACCTTAGAGACGTCGGCAGTTTGGTCCCATAGGAACTTATCATATACTATACTGTACTATACTACCGCTCAAAGTAGTAGTACTGGACGTACTCTCCTATGCAAAGGCGGGGAAATGTAATGAATCCGAAATTAATCGTTTTGGTAGTCCAGATGTTATGGAGCGGGTAGGCATAATGTTGTGCAGGCGAACTAACCTCCTAATCCTTGAACACGATACACTCATTGGTCAACGATATTGCGAGAATGTACTTCATCCCCATGTCTGTTGTTTCAAGGGTGACTTGGGCTCTGACTTAATTTTTAAGAATAAGAAAAAGCGACCGCATCGAACGGCGCAGGTGGAGGGGCCCTTAGAACGAGAGGATTTACGGGGAATAGACTGGCCTGACCCTTTACTCGACTTAAATACCATCGAGCAGGGTGGGCTGCCTTGGAAAGATGTACTGCAGGACGTCCACATGCACCATCGACCGTCCAGCAACTGTCAAGCACGCTGGTCGATGAATGGAACCCCTTATCACAAGAACTGCTTACCAACGTTGTGGACAGCATGAGAGCACGTTGCACATCAGTCACTGCCGTCCATAGAATACACCCTACTAAGAACCTTCACCCACAACTTTGAATGTACAGGAGACTAACATAAATGCCTGTGATTTCAGTATAATTGTTGTTTCCGAAAAGGTTTAATTTTTGTTCGTCTTATTGTCTATTTCCTTCAGTTACTTTATATACTATACTGTAGCAGTTCTTTCTACATATGGTCCAAGTTCATAGACATATGTTTCTTGTGATGTTGTCATGCAAAAATTACTTCCGTCACTCAGTTTTGCATGCGAGTGTAATGAGAGAGCACATTGTGTGGTAGACTTCTTGTACTTGCCCAATGTTTGCTGAAGACAATGAATCTCAGAAGACGTACACTACTGGCCATTAAAATTGCTATTCCACTAAGATGAAGTGCTACAGACGCGAAACTTAACCAACAGGAAGAAGATGCTGTGATATGCAAATGATTAGCTATTCAGATGATTCACACAAGGTTGGCGCCGGTGGCGACACCTACAACGTGCTGACACCAGGGAAGTTTCCAACCGATTTCTCATACACAAACAGCAGTTGACCGGCGTTGCCTGGTGAAACGTTGTTGTGATGCCTCGTGTAAGGAGGATAAATGCGTACAATCACGTTTCCAACTTTGATAAAGGTCGGATTGTAGCCTGTCACGATTGCGCTTTATCGTATCGCGACATTGCTGCTCTCGTTAGTCGACATCCAATGATTGTTAGCAGAATAAGGAATCGGTGGCTTCAGGAGGGCTGGATCCCAACGGCCTCGTATCACTAGCAGTCGAGATGACAGGCATCTTATCCGCATGACTGTAACGGATCGTGCAGCCACGTCTCTATCCCTAAGTCAACAGATGGGGACGTTTGCAGGACAACAACCATCTGCACGAACAGTTCGATGACGTTTGTAGCTGCATGGACTGCTCGGAGACTATGGCTGCGGTTGCCTTTGACACTGCACCACAGACATGAGCGCCTACGATGGTGTTCTCAACGACGAACCAATGTGCACGAATGGCAAAACGTCATTTTTTCAGGTGAATCCAGGTTCTGTTTACAGCATCATGATGGTCGCATCCGTGTTTGGAGACATCGCGGTGAACGCACATTGGAAGCGTATATTCGTCATCGTCATACTGGCGTATCACCCAGCGTGATGGTATGGTGTGCCATTGGTTATAAGTCTCGGTCACATTTTGTTCGCATTGACGGTACTTTGAACAGTGGACGTTACATTTCAGATGGGTTGCGACCCGTGGCTCTACCTTTCATTCGATCCATGCGAAACCCTACATTTCAGCAGGATAATGCACGACCGCATGTTGCAGGTCCTGTACGGGCCTTTCTGGATACAGAAAATGTTCGACTGCTGCCCTGGCCAGCACATTCGGCAGATCTCTCAGCAACTGAAAACGTCTGTTCAATGGTGCCCGAGCAACTGGCTCGTCACAATACGCCAGTCACTACTCTTGATGAACTGTGGTATCGTGTTGAAGCTGAATGGGCAGCTGTACCTGTACACGCCATCCAAGGTCTGTTTGACTCAATGCCCAGGCGTATCAAGGCCGTTACTACGGCCAGAGGTGGTTGTTCTGGGTACTGATTTCTCAGGATCTATGCACCAAAACTGGGTGAAAATGTTATCACATGTCAGTTCTAATATAATATATTTGCCCAATGAATACCCGTTTCTTCTTGGTGTAGCAATTTTAATGGCCAGTAGTGTATAATGAAAAGTCTTCACACCAGTTCTAAATATTTGTAATGAAATAGTGGAATACAGTTGAAAATAACACGGAATTTTAATACTCACTATTAGTTACGCGTCTGACTCCATAGTCGAGTGGTCAGCAAGTCTGGCTCTCACGTTGAGGATACAGGTTGAATTCCTGGTGGTGCTAGTTCTCTTTCCTTAGTGGGATATTTGGAACGGTGTGCACACAGCCTCGTGGTGCCAGTAGTGGAGCTAAAGGAATGTGAAGTGGGTGCTCCAAAGTCTGAATGTCAACAACGACTGGGAGAGCGGTGTGCTGACCACATGCCCCTAAATGTAATATCCGCATGACGTCACGTGGCAGAGGATGATACGTCAGCCGCTCGACATCGCGAGAACTTCAGGGCCTGATCGCAGAGTTTGCTTTTTTTAATCTGTTACATTATGATACCATAACTTCAACTGATTACATGCTCATTCCAGAAATTAGGGTATAATTTCCTGAAAACAGCTGAGACAGCCTGAAAAAGAATTAGAAACAGATATGTATGGTTAGTTCCGTATTCCAAAAACCTTACAGGTCTAGGAGAGCGTCGTTATTTTGCTCAGATATGAAAAAAATCAAGGAACATGATGTACAAGTTAGAAAGTGTTATGAAACAGAGGCAATAAAGATATAGTTTTTCTATACTGTAACAGAATCCATTCTCGAGTAAATCGAGAAAAAATTAAAAAATTGTTTGAGTAAATAAATTGTGGAAAAAAGTGTATCTGAAGATAAAGAAGAAATCGGAGAGAGGTTAAACAACTGAGTACGTTGCAGACCGCGTAGTTTTATCTACAGTTTTCTCTGCATCGTATCTGTGAAATCAAATTAACATTAGAGTAAAATCTGCACTTTCTATTACGCACCCCAACTCAGCAGTGACGCTTTTAATTAAACTGGAGTTTAATCTCTTTGTCTGAATGCATAACAAGCTCTTGTATCATTTAAACCACACGCAACACTGATAGCAGATTTACAGAGCGTACTGCTTTATGCTGTATGTGTTTACCTTTTCACTATGAAAGTATTCGGGGAAGATTGAAAAGTTCATATATAGATTTATAAAATATCGTGTATTTTTCCATATTAATTCACACTCAGATAGCCATGAGTTAGAGAGTATAACTAAACTCACAACATCAGCTTTTCTAGCCTAGAATATTTTCCACAGAAAAACTAGATTTTAAGGTTTTATATTTGCCATGTTTGTCATGTCCTTTCTAAAGCGTGTAAGAGACACATGCAGCTTCCGAGAGTTTTAGAAAAGAAAAATTGAATTGTTTTCATCATGAAGAGGTTTCAAATCATAAGTTGGCGTATTTCTTAAACTGTAATATTTGAATCAATTTGTTCAATTGTTACGTGGCTTCATTCTGGAAGAAGCTTGTTACAAGCGCGAGTAACAAAACAGAGAAGGGAAATAACGTATAAAAACATTACTATTGAGTCTTGTTGGATTTTAAAACTGTAAAATACGAGGCGTGTTGCGCTTTAATAAAACCATCCATAACATATCTCGAGACAGAGACCTTTGGTTCACAGCAAAAACCAATCAGCGAAAAAAAAATTGAATAATATCGTAGAATAAGACTGTCGCCAGTTCCTCCATTTGAAAAAAAGTTACTGTAAGAGAACGCGAATAATTCCTCATTAAGTATTCTGGAAGGTAGGATTCAAATCCAGCCAACCTGATTGTGGATTTCTATGACTTTATTACATCACCTCAGGTAAACGCCGGTAACGTTGTTCAGACATACGTAAACAGCCTCCTTATGCCATTCTGGGTTAGTGTCCAGCCTCTAATGATTGTGTCCTGCCTCTAATGATTTCAGTGTTCATGGGACTGTATGATGATTCATATTTTAAATTTTGCAGTAATGATCAGAAGTTGTCCTCTTTGCTGCTTTTGCAAACATCATAAAAATAGATGGAACAACAGCATTAGCAATTAGCGAAGTAATCGAAAGTATTACTTACTGGGTCTCGGTTACGGTTATTCGCTTATAAAAAGCACATTTCTTTTAATCCTGTATAAGACTTTATATATAATCACCAGTAACAGTACGGCCCGTAAAACTGATTGTTCAAAATTCGTTAGTATCTACATTGATCAGAAATTAATCAGCAAATGACCGATTTTAGATCTTATCAAAGGCTTGAGTTCTGCAACGTTTGTTCCTCGTGTAATTTCTGGTATTTGTGACGAAAGCACAAGAAAATTAGCTAAGTCCGTTCATTAATGCTACATGGATTAAATTTATCACGCAGTTACATGCATAGACAAAAAGTACTAATTGCATTGAAACGAGGTCAGCCATAATTAAATGGTTTGCTTTCTCGGACTTCATGTAGAGAACAGTTTAAAATAAGAGGCATACTAACAACAGTTTCACGTTACATCTACCTTATTATGAAATTTGTAACGAAGAATCACTCACAATCTGAAGTGATAGAGTATTTATAAATATATCACTATGATCAAAAATATCCTCTGCTATCAAAAATTTAAAATGAGTCTTGCACAGAAATGAATAAAGTATGCAAAAAATGGTTCAAATGGCTCTGAGCACTATGGGACTCAACTGCTGAGGTCATTAGTCCCCTAGAACTTAGAACTAGTTAAACCTAACTAACCTAAGGACATCACAAACTTCCATGCCCGAGGCAGGATTCGAACCTGCGACCGTAGCGGTCTTGTGGTTCCAGACTGTAGCGCCTTTAACCGCACGGCCACTTCGGCCGGCGAATAAAGTATGCAGCCATAAAAATATTTCATTCGACAGACTACAAATATCTAAAAAATATTTTGATGTCCCTTACTCAGGGAAGGCGAAGAGAAAGGCCGAAGGTTGCCGGGTTAGGTGGGGTTTGTAGACTACGAAAAGAAGAGAAATACAAGACCAGGAGGAAGCCTGGGAAAATATAAAAAGATGCCGACACATATACGAAATGCGGGGACGGTTTTAGGAAACCTCACAGAAAAGAAGAAATCCCAGTTTTTATTTGGGGAGTATGTACTGCATCCTCGATATTTTCTGCTCACACTTCACTAGTACGATATTAAAAACAAAGTACAAAAAAAGGTATGAGAAAAGAATAAATATCTTGAATGTAAAATAAGTTATATTTCACAGAATAAAAGTCTCAAACAAGTGCAGAAACTCAAGGGCGAGCAGAAAATGTTTCCTTCTGTCACACAGATGACATTGACGTCAATGAAATTTTATTGTGATGTTCGTCCAACTTCTGCAACGTCATAAGCTAAAGGTCAACATGAACTGAGGATTTTTTTTTTTTTTGGGTAAGGCTTTCAAAACAATTCTTGCGGTGGCGTCTTTTCCACTACCTAAAGAGATAAACTAAAATATTGTGGCATCATAAAATCCGTTGTTTAAGATGTTTTATTGCCAATGAGAATGATTTAGGTTTATAAGGAGTCTCGCCCTGTTTTCCAGTTAACAAACGCAAGGCTGAAATTAAACATTTCGTACGTCTCTTGAAAATGATTCGATTGGATACTACCTCAAACGGCAACCAGTGGGAGGGGGGAGGGGGGGAGACAGCGAAAGATTGAACGTCTGGACTCTCGGTGATTTTGAGTCTGTAAAACAGCTGACAACGTAGGCTTATAAGGAGAAAGAACATTCAAAAGCAGAATTAAGTATGAAATTCAGTATGCGCAAGATGGACCCCACATTTGTTCAGTACTGACCAAAACCAAGTGACGAAACAATACCTCAGCAACATATGGAACGTCTTAGAACGGATCCAATCTATTTTTTCTTGTGGATGAGACATTGGCCCACCTTTTCACTTCAGAAATGAAACAGCAGTCAATGTAATGGATGAAAGCTGAGGCCCTTTACGAAGAAAATCGAAATATACGAATGGCATTCATAAGTTTTCAATTACCACATCGAAAAATAAAGTTACGTATTTAATTATCTTTTTGTTTCACAGGTACATGTTTGCTGTCCCATTACGCATTGATTTCCCTGTGCTACAGTTCCATAGCACACTGTGAGAGGACCACAACAAAACAGCGTTGCCTATTGATAGTACAAGTCCGGCATGTGAAGGGGAACTATGCTGCAACAGAATGAGATTTCCATTCTGCAGCGGAGTGTGCGCTGATATGAAACTTCCTGGCAGATTAAAACTGTGTGCCGGACCGAGACTCGAACTCGGGACCTTTGCCCTTTCGCGGGCAAGGAGACGAGGTACTGGCGAAAGTAAAGCTATGAGGACGGGGCGTGAATCGTGCTTGGATAGCTCAGTTGGTAGAGCATTTGCCCGCGAAAGGCAAAGGTCCCGAGTTCGAGTCTCGGTCCGGCACACAGTTTTAATTTGCCAGCAAGTTTCTTATGCTACAACAGTTCGTACAGAGTCATTAAAAGCGTACAAGAAAAATGCAACATCATATGAAATATTAGGTGACACTGATGCTTTCTGTGTGGTCAAAAAAAGGTCCTAATGGCGATAAACGAAGTGGCAGACAAAAACTCAGCGAAGCTTTCTGTGTGGTCAAAAAAAGGTCCTAATGGCGATAAACGAAGTGGCAGACAAAAACTCAGCGAAGAGCTGGGACTCACAAAAAAGTACTGCTCCCAGCCCACAGAACGCAATCCAGGCGACAGACTGAAGAGTTTAAAAACAGGCATCGATCAGTTTTCAACATGTACAGCATTTGAAGGCTGAGGAAGGTCGCCGCCAGCTGGGTTCCACAACTGTTCACACTTATTCAAAACCGAGGCAGCTCTGGAAATGTTACTCCTTTGCCGCCTAACTAGCGGGAAGAGTGCTGGGCGTACTACTAAGACTCCGAGAGCAAAGAGCAAAGAGAGCAGTGCAGACATGTGTATTCACCATCGCTAAAAATGGCGATAACATAACTGCTACGCCAAGTTTTTGTGGGCTGCCATGTTGTAGTGGTATCGAATTATCGAATTATTCTCGTAGAGGCAAATCTCTACAGGCAGGGACGCCCATACTCGGGAGCAAGAGAGCGCCGTGACTCCCCCTTCCCTCCTCCCTCCCAGCTCTCAGGAAAAGGTACGAACATAGCGCAGTCAGGTGTTTTTCTTTTTAAAAAAATGATTTAAAAGTTGGTATCATATAGGTTTTTAAGAGGATTGGAACTGGAACTTTATTATGGCTACTCACAAGTCGCCTTTCGTCTTCCAAAACATTAAAACTACTTCACACGTTCAGTTTGCCCCATCCCCCTACAAACTATCGTAGGGCACTTTTGGTTACATGTGTATACTACCGAAATCTCCGGAAGAGGTTGTGGGTGATAGACAGCTGTCCAACTTGGTGATTTTACTAATGACAACCCCCTAGCTAATTCTGCGCAGGACACAGTCACACATGCTCCTTCTTTAGCCTATCACATTTTCGTTCACCTCCAATATTTTCTTGAAATGGAACCCAGTGACCTGATGAAAAATCAGTAAATGACAGACATATCCAGAATGACTACGATGTCATTTTCGGCACAAAAGCAGGTAAGTCTTCCATCATTGGGAAAAATCTATTGCATCGTAGGGTAAATATACAGAGATGGGTAGCACTGACCGGCTTCTATCACTGAAGCTTGATTTTTTTCAAGTGGCAGTTA
The DNA here is from genome assembly GCF_023864275.1 of Schistocerca cancellata. Taxonomy (NCBI): domain Eukaryota; kingdom Metazoa; phylum Arthropoda; class Insecta; order Orthoptera; family Acrididae; genus Schistocerca; species Schistocerca cancellata. The sequence continues at coordinate 239,824,682 of NC_064627.1, read as the reverse complement.
AATCTCCATGATTACCCTTCTCAACTCATTGTAATGCAATGGCTACAGCTAAAATTGTGATTTATTCACATTTTTAGTAACAGTTGCAAGTATCCTCTACGAAAAACCTATTGAATGTAACACAAGTTTTCTGAACCACATTGTTGGAGAAGTGCATAAAAAGAGGCCTGGATCGCATTAGTAGGTCGCAGAGAGTCATCTTTCTCTGGAACAAATCACTTACTCTCTTACTAGCTGCAGGAAAACTGGGATATTTCAAGTATGAATTGTGGGGGACTCACCATGACATCCATTTCAGCACCTGAGCAAATTTGTCGCGGCAAAACATTTGAGTGGAAGTTAGAGGTTATGTTACCCGTGGTCTATAAATAAAAAAAACTGAGTGAATTGACCAATAACGAACTTCAATGGACGTCAGGGAACGTCCGCCACGAACAATTGCAACGAACTATAACGAACAAAATGAGATAAAAAAAGGGGTAGCGTCTTTGATTCATAATCAAAACGTCTTCGGTCCCGGGTTCGATCCCCGCCACTGCCTAAATTTTGATAAATAATCAGCATTGGCAGCCGAAGACTTCCGGCATAAGAAGTCAGCCTCATTCTGCCAACGGCCTTGTCAAAGAGGGCAGAGGAGCGGACAGAGGTTCAGGGCACTCTCTTGTCATAGGGGTGGGGAATTGCCCCTAAAGGCGGAAGAATCAGCAATGATCAACGACATGAGGATGCAGAAGGCAATGGAAACCACTGCATTAAAGACACGTAACGTGTATCCACAGGACATGTGGCCTGTAATTGAAGAAGTGGCAAAAGATTCCGGAATAGTCCCCAATTCGGAATCTCCGGGAGGGGACTGCCAAGGGGGAGGTTACCATGAGAAAAAGATTGAATAATCAACGAAAGGATAACGTTCCGCGAGTCGGGGCGTGGAATGTCAGAAGCTTGAACGTGGTAGGGAAACTAGAAAATCTGAAAAGGGAAATGCAAAGGCTCAATCTAGATATAGTAGGGGTCAGTGAAGTGAAGTGGAAGGAAGACAAGAATTTCTGGTCAGATGAGTATCGGGTAATATTAACAGCAGCAGAAAATGGTATAACAGTTGTAGGATTCGTTATGAATAGGAAGGTAGGGCAGAGGGTGTGTTACTGTGAACAGTTCAGTGACCGGGTTGTTCTAATCAGAATCGACAGCAGACCAACACCGACAACGATAGTTCAGGTATACATGCCGACGTCGCAAGCTGAAGATGAACAGATAGAGAAACTGTATGAGGATATTTAAAGGGTAATGCAGTACGTAAAGGGGGACGAAAATATAATAGTCATGGGCGACTGGAATGCAATTGTAGGGGAAGGAGTAGAAGAAAAGGTTACAGGAGAATATGGGCTTGGGACAAGGAATGAAAGAGGAGAAAGACTAATTGAGTTCTGTAACAAGTTTCAGCTAGTAATAGCGAATACCCTGTTCAAGAATCACAAGAGGAGGAGGTATACTTGGAAAAGGCCGGGAGATACGGGAAGATTTCAATTAGATTACATCATGGTCAGACAGAGATTCCGAAATCAGATACTGGATTGTAAGGCGTACCCAGGAGCAGATATAGACTCAGATCACAATATAGTAGTGATGAAGAGTAGGCTGAAGTTCAAGACATTAGTCAGGAAGAATCAATACGCAAAGAAGTGGGATACGGAAGTACTAAGGAATGACGAGATAGGTTTGAAGTTCTCTAACGCGATAGACACAGCAATAAGGAATAGCGCAGTAGGCAGTACAGTTGAAGAGGAATGGACATCTCTAAAAAGGGCCATCACAGAAGTTGGGAAGCAAAACATAGGTACAAAGAAGGTAGCTGCGAAGACACCATGGGTAACAGAAGAAATACTTCAGTTGATTGATGAAAGGAGGAAGTACAAACATGTTCTGGGAAAATCAGGAATACAGAAATACAAGTCGCTGAGGAATGAAATAAATAGGAAGTGCAGGGAAGCTAAGACGAAATGGCTGCAGGAAAAATGTGAAGACATCGAAAAAGATATGATTCTCGGAAGGACAGACTCAGCATACAGGAAAGTCAAAACAACCTTTGGTGACATTAAAAGCAACGGTGGTAACATTAAGAGTGCAACGGGAATTCCACTGTTAAATGCAGAGGAGAGAGCAGATAGGTGGAAAGAATACATTGAAAGCCTCTATGAGGGTGAAGATTTGTCTGATGTGATAGAAGAAGAAACAGGAGTCGATTTAAAAGAGATAGGGGATCCAGTATTAGAATCGGAATTTTAAAGAGCTTTGGAGGACTTGCGGTCAAATAAGGCAGAAGGGATAGATTACATTCCATCAGAATTTCTAAAATCATTGGGGGAAGTGGCAACAAAACGACTATTCACGTTGGTTTGTAGAATATATGAGTCTGGCGATATACCATCTGACTTTCGGAAAAGCATCATCCACACAATTCAGAAGACGGCAGGAGCTGACAAGTGCGAGAATTATCGCACAATCAGCTTAACAGCTCATGCATCGAAGCTGCTTACAAGAATAATATACAGAAGAATGGAAAAGAAAATTGAGAATGCGCTAGGTGACGATCAGTTTGGATTTAGGAAAAGTAAAGGGACGAGAGAGGCAATTCTGACGTTACGGCTAATAATGGAAGCAAGGCTAAAGAAAAATCAAGACACTTTCATAGGACTTGTCAACCTGGAAAAAGCGTTCGACAATATAAAATGGTGCAAGCTGTTCGAGATTCTGAAAAATGTAGGGGTAAGCTATAGGGAGAGACGGGTCATATACAATACGTACAACAACCAAGAGGGAATAATAAGAGCGGACGATCAAGAACGAAGTGCTCGTATTAAGAAGGGTGTAAGACAAGGCTGTAGCCTTTCGCCCCTACTCTTCAATCTGTACATCGAGGAAGCAATGATGGAAGTAAAAGAAAGGTTGAGGAGTGGAATTAAAATACAAGGTGAAAGGATATCAATGATACGATTCGCTGATGACATTGCTATCCTGAGTGAAAGTGAAGAAGAATTAAATGATCTGCTGAACGGAATGTACAGTCTAATGAGTACACAGTATGGTTTGAGAGTGAATCGGAGAAAGACGAAGGTAATGAGAAGTAGTAGAAATGAGAACAGCGAGAAACTTAACATCAGGATTGATGGTCACGAAGTCAATGAAGTTAAGGAATTCTGCTACGTAGGCAGTAAAATAACCAATGACGGACGGAGCAAGGAGGACATCAAAAGCAGACTCGCTATGGCAAAAAAGGAATTTCTGGCCAAGAGAAGTCTACTAATATCAAATACCGGCCTTAATTTGACGAAGAAATTTCTGAGGATGTACGTCTGGAGTACAGCATTGTATGGTAGTGAAACATGGACTGTGGGAAAACCGGAACAGAAGAGAATCGAAGCATTTGAGATGTGGTGCTATAGACGAATGTTGAAAATTAGGGGGACTGATAAGGTAAGGAATGAGGAGGTTCAACGCAGAATCGGAGAGGAAAGGAATATGTGGAAAACACTGATAAGGAGAAGGGACAGGATGATAGGACATCTGCTAAGACATGAGGGAATGACTCCCATGGTACTAGAAGGAGCTGTAGAGAGGGCAAAAACTGTAGAGGAAGACAGAGATTGGAATACGTCAAGCAAATAATTGAGGACGTAGGTTGCAAGTGCTACTCTGAGATGAAGAGGTTAGCACAGGAAAGGAATTCGTGGCGGGCCGCATCAAACCAGCCAGTAGACTGATGACAAAAAAAAAAAAAATAGAGGGCATAGAAACGGTACGTTGTTATTTTTCAGGTGCTCTAGACTCGCATTTCATGGGAGGGAATCTTCTCACTGGAAACAATTTGAGTAGAATGCAGCAGCTTTAAGAACTATGTTGAAAAATAAGTGCTCTTACAAGAACAAGGAACATAGTGGAGCACTTACATGAAAAAGAGCAGAGTCGTTCCTCATTTGAATGTGAAGATTTCCAATCATTATCGTAAACCAACTATCAAAGTTTCGTTTCACAAACACAGTTGATAGTGTGATGTTTTACATACAGGGTGTTCCTTGGTAGGTTTATGAAAGTACGTGGCACCAAAGGTCTAAGCACAGATCACATAATCCCAGTCAATTATGGTCCTGTGTTCTCTGGTTACAAAGCTGGCGCGCGATAGCTTCCCGATGTGTTCCACCGGTTTCTAGTCAGGTAAATTTGAAGGGCGAGACATCAACTGAGGCCACTGTTAGCTCCTCATACCACTGTAGCACTACTCAGGCTTTGTAACAAGGACAGTTATCATACTGGAAGATTCGATCGCTGTTGGGAAAGACATTAAGCATGAAGGGATCTTGGCAGTCCGCAACAGTGTTCACGTAGACCAGAGTTGGCAAAGTGTCTTCAGTTATTACCACAGTTCCCACGAAAGCCCAGGTGTATGTTCCCTATAGAATAGCACTGTCCCCACTGTCTTGCTTTCATAGTGTGGAGCTTGTTTCGACCCATCATTCGCCTGGATGCCAGCGCGTCTGGGAGTGACCATTGCTCTGTTATGAGAATAAACATGATTCACCCTATCAGGCGACACGTTTCCATTGATCGACGGTCCGGTCTTAACGTACAGTGCCTGCCGAGATCGTAATTGGCCATGTCCTTAAGACAACATGTGAAGAAGATTACTCGAAGAGATCTACTCTGCGTAATTTTTACCGTGAATGTATACGATAACTTGTTTTGGAAAAACTTGATGAAGTAGATTTTGATTATTTAGACTCAAAAGAAATCGTTTCATTTGTGAAGTTACTGAGAGAAATTATCTCATAATTTGGAAACGAACTTCAAAAGAATACAAACCATAGAAAAACTGCGTAACTAAAAGTTTCTTAAATAATGATGGAAAACAAGCTGGAATTTCGATCGACTATAACTGTGAATGCCAAATATCCTGCACTTGCCCACGAGCATGCGGTAATGTGACGTTCTACTGAATGTAAACACAGCGCATTACGAAATATTTTCGCATTCTGCGACCACACATCGACGTCACGCCCCCCCCCCCCCCCCCCCGGCTCTCCGCGCGGTCTAACGCGCTGCTTCCCGAGCGGGAAGGTGTGCCGGACCGTAGCACGAATCCGCCCGGCGGGTTAGTGTCGAGGTCCGGTGTGCCGGCAGCCTGTGGACGGTTTTTAAGGCGGTTTTTCATCTGCCTCGGCGAATGCGAGCTTGTTCTCCTTATACCGTCTCAGTTACACTATGTCGGCGATTGCTGCCCTGACACTGTCTCCGCGTACGCTTACACCATAATTGCTCTACAAAGCAAGGATTTGGGGTTCACTCGTCTGGTATGTGGCGTTCCGTGGGGGGGGGGGTGGGGGTGGGGGGGGGTCACTGAGGACCGAACCGCACAACACTGGGTTCGGTGTCGGGCGGCGGTGGGATGAGTGGACTGCTGTAGCCTGTTGAGGGGTTATGAACCACTGAGAGTTATGTCGGGGACGAAGCCTCTCCATTGTTTCTAGGTCCCTGGTTCGATACACAATACACATAATAATCGGCGTCAGATGTTCGCGACACATGAAGATCTGTTGTAAGTAGGCTGTTTATGTTTTCTTTATGTAAGTAGGCTGTTTATGTTTTCTTATTGGCAACGTTACGTAGCGCTCTATATGAAAATCACTGGCTGTGCTGTGTGCAGTCTGTGGCTAGTTTGCATTGTTGTCTGCCATTGTAGTGTTGGGCAGCGGCAGCTGGATGTGAACAGTGCGTAGCGTTGCGCAGTTGGAGGTGAGCCGCCAGCAGTGGTGGATGTGGGGAGAGAGATGGCGGAGTTTTGTAATTTGTCATGAACTGCTATATATATTATGACTATTAAGGTAAATACATTGTTTGTTCTCTATTAATATCTTTCATTTGCTAACTATCCCTATCAGTAGTTAGTGCCTTCTGTAGTTTGAATCTTTTATTTAGCTGGCAATAGTGGCGCTCGCTGTATTGCAGTAGTTCGAGTAATGAAGATTTTTGTGAGGTAAGTTATTTGTGAAAGGTATAGTTTAATGTTAGTCAGGGCCATTCTTTTGTAGGGATTTTTGAAAGTCAGATTGCGTTGCGCTAAATAATATTGTGTGTCAGGTTAAGCACAGTCGTGTATAAATTAGGGGACGTTTTACTGTGTCGGACCGGGATTCTAACCCGGATTTCCCTCTTGTCGGAAGCATTGGTGTTAACCACTTAGGCTATCTGAGCATGCCTCCAAGACCCATCCAAATTACCATATGTCACTTAGTCACAGCTGGCCGATGTGGCCGAGAGGTTCTAGGCGCTTCAGTCCGGAATCACGTGGCTGCTACGGTCGCAGGTTCGACTCCCTCGAGCATGGATGTGTGTGATGTCCTTAGATTAGTTAGCTTTAAGTAGTTCTAAGTCTAGGGGACTGATGACCTCAGATGTTAAGTCCCATAGTGCTTAGAGCCATTTGAACCATTTTGAACTTAAGTCACACACCTTATGCGCTCACAGTTCATAATTCCCTCACAGGGAGACAAAAATTGTATCTTCATTTTAGTCCATCGAGCTGTGGATATATCATTGATGGTTGCAATGTCTGTGTTTATACGGTGTCTGTATCTTCACAACAAAATGTCCTTCAGGCATCCTTACATTTCTTAACGAAAAGACGCTGTCACCGACGATTATAGCTGTGATATACGTTCCGAAATACTTTCGCGTGGTTTGACAGTGTTCAACTTTAGAGTTGCAAACGATAATGGTCCTTGCACCAATAGCAAACGATCAGCCTTCCTATGATTAATGTGTCCGCCGCTCGTGGTCTCGCGGTAGCGTTCTCGCTTCCCGAGCACGGGGTCCCGGGTTCGATTCCCGGCGGGGTCAGGGATTTTCACCTGCCTCGAGATGACTGGGTGTTTGTGTTGTCCTCATCATTTCATCATCATCCAGGAAAGTGGCGAAATTGGGCTGAGCAAAGATTGGATAATTGTACGGGCGCTGATAACCACGCAGTTGAGCGCCCCACAAACCAAACATCATCATCATCATCATATGATTAATGTACGCTGGGAGTCTAATGGCGGATGCCACAAGTTACCAGAATTACCAGCTATGACAGCAAAACACGTAAATGCACCAAATAAAAACAGTGCTCACATAAGTAAAAGCACACCCCTTTGGAAGATGCGTAGAAACATATACACAGTGACTACAATAAAGTAAAAGATAGAGAGGTGGTAAATAATAATGTTTACTATTTATGGGGGCATCAACAATGTTAATACTGATCGCTAACACACTCACTGAGATTATGTTTATTTTAAGAAAGACAAACATTAGGAAATTTTCTCATAACAAGAAAATTTTAAGTGTTTAAAACATTTTTAAAGGGGAAAGGGCTACGGATTGCTTCTTATCTTTTCATTTTAGATGAGCAGTAACATCGACGGCGTTCGTCGGTGCTCTCGTTGCGATTAAAGTAGCTTCATCAGTTGTGAAATTGCAGCAGACACTTCGTCTACATCCTCTTTCTTGATATGGATTACTTCTGGCAGTTATTTTATTCTTCGTCGAATTCCTTTTATCACAGACCGGTGGGACATAACTGTGCGATTATGACGTTCGTTACACACACGATTCTGTTATCAATGTCCCGTATACAGTTTTAAAACTATGTAACATGCACTTTAATTCGCCGATTGAGAAGCTACTGTCTGTGCTCTTTTGGCATGACTATCACGATCGAGAATTCATCTTTTCGGCTAAACCAGCCGCAATCGTAACAAACTGTTTAAATATTTCGACAGCAGTCGTTAACGTCTTAACGCACCGGCTATTCATTAAGTTTCAAATAAAATATTAATTTTTAAACTACATTACTATGTGCAATTCGGTTAGCTACAGTTCGATTCTAGCAACGACAATCACTATTATTTCGTGCGTACACTGTCACGGCTCTTTTTAGGACTCCGCAATACTCGCATTATTCCAATCGTCCATCATTTTCTTTCATAACGTAGACGTAGAAATTTAGTTCAAACCGTGACCGAAACATAACAGCTCAGTCGAAACTTTTCGTATGCTTCTGTCCAGCTCGTTAATAGCAGATTACACCAGATACACGCGAACACACCACACCACTACTCACGCACTGACCGGAGGAGGAGGAGATTATTGTTTAACGTCCCGTCGACAACGGAGTCATTAGAGACGGAGCACAAGCTCGGTGTAGGTAAGAATGGAGAAGGAAATCGGCCGTGCCCTTTCAAAGGAACCATCGTGGCATTTGCGTTAAGCGATTTAGGTTCAAATGGTTCAAATGGCTCTAAGCACTATGGGACTTAACATCTGAGGTCATCAGTCCCCTAGACTTAGAACTACTTAAACATAACTAACCTAAGGACACCACCCACATCCATGCCCGAGACAGGATTCGAACCTGCGACCGTAGCAGCAGCGCGGTTCCGGACTGAAGCGCCAAGAACCGCTCGGCAATAGCAGCCGGCAGTGATTTAGGGAAATCATGGTAAAGCTAAATCTGGATGGACAGATGCGGATTTGAACCGTCGTCCCCCCGAATGCGAGTCCAGTGTGCTAACCACTGTTCTACTTCGCTCGGTCGCACTGACTGTCACTGTTCGCATGCCACTATCGATAACACTCTCACATCACCAATCATGCAGCAATTTGTATATTTACATACAGTTTTACGTGATGCATTTAACAAAAGCATCACAAAGAGTTTCAAACGTAAGTTGAAATGTTTCATATTCAATTAATAAGATATAGTAACAATATAAATAAAGCAAACAAAGTCAAATTTGACACTACAAAACGAAACAAAAACTATTCTACACCATCAAAGATATATGTACAGAGTCATGGGAACCAAAATAAAAACGAAAAATATTATTTACCGCAGTTAAAATACTTGCGACTGTTTCAAGCAGGAGACAGCGAAGTGTTCTTGGCGGTAGGACCTACGCCTTTTGTTTATTACCTTAAAAAAAGTTGCAATATATTTTTCGTATACCTACCAATAGCTGTGATTTATTGGAGAAAATAATTCCAATAATTTGTCTTGAACTAATAGGACATTCCTGATTTCATATCCGGCAGAGGCTCTACATGTAACTGATGAGGATTTTTCTCGTCCAACATTTATTGTTCCCATCGGTATCTGAACTCTGCAGTCGATGCACTACCGTTGTTCTGTAACTTCTCATTTTGAGTTCGTACACAGCTTTCTGAACAGATGCTGAATTTAAAGTGCTGAATGACGCAACGATTTCCGGTGCCTTCTTTCGAAGGCCGCTCCTAACACGCTTAGTTTGATTCCGGACTAAAATCAACACAGTACTTGCAACAGATCTGAAATCCGAGCAAAGGACAGGTGTGTCACAGTTTATCTGCATGTGTTTGCGTTGTAATCGTATATTACTTCTTGTTGTTTAATGTAATTGAATTGTATCATTACCGTTAAAGATCATTAATATTTATAAACAAGTTTTATTACATTAGAGTATTACACACCATGAGAAAAATATGCAGCACACAAAGGCAACAGAGGAAACGAAATGAAACTTCGAGGGTTGAGAGAGCATATTATGCCCTTTTAGTGATTACGTATTGGAGACAAATTTTCAAAGAAGTTGTCAGTAGGAGCCCACTTATTGCACACCAGTCTGACCTGGATGCACACGCTAATTCAGTTGGGAAGGCTGCCATATTGCCGATAAATCCTCTCCTGGACCAACCTGGACCAGAACTATAACAAATGGTTCTTTATATCCTGGATAGCTGCACTGGCGCGCTTTGGACGTCTGTCAATCTTACTGGTCACGCTAGTACCTCAACATCAGCCATTTTTGTTGTGGTGCAAACGGCAGCCTACACATGGTAGCATAGTATAGTAATTTTCAGGACCAGCTGTTACTAGTCTCCCACCAGTGGTGCAGAATGATACAGTACTTTACAGGGAATCCACTGCTTGTTCTCGAATAGCAAGCGCAGATGTGAATTGGTTACAATACTGTCGAAGAAGAAGATAAGTAGCTCCGTGGTGTAATGGTTATGATACTAAACTGTTGCATGGAGGGTCGTGAGTTCAAAACTCACCTGGACTGTACAGTAGCCACAAATGTCAAGAACCACTGTACTGGAATGTTCTGTAGCTGTATATATACTGCATGTGTTCTGGCCGGAGGCAGTTCGCTCCGCGCTCTTGTATGTGCAAGTGCTGAATAAACCTTCGTTAAGTGAAGTTAGTGTTCGTCATTCATCTAATTACACCTTCTACGTGACAATATTCTTGGTGAACGTTTGGCGATCCTTATTTGCGTGGTCAAACTTGGTCGACTGGAACCTCGACAACGAGTAGGTTTGGCCTCATGTTCCCATTCAGTTCAACATCGGTGCACTACCACATCCGTATGCCCCACAAATCTGGATATTGCACGATTCGATCAGCCGGCCAAATAGAAACCCATTATGATGCCCCTTATAAAGTCCATCATGTGCTGATAACGCTGTCTCGTGCGAGTACGTGGCATCTCCATATCCTTCAAAGTGATCACTAAGGACCAGAAGCAGTTCGTGCCCGTCGTATGCCCTGAAAACAGCAACAGCCCTAAACACCAACAAAAGTAATGCACTCTGGTAGCCATTCCAACTGCCACAAAAAGTTGCATCTCCAATCATTTACATACCCACGACTGGTGTGTACATGTACGAAATTACAGCACCATCCGACCGTGTTTTTTAGATGCTTCAATTCTTTTTTTCCGACAATGTATATCATACACCTAAAATGAACGTACGTAGACAAATAAAGGGTTCGGAAAGAAATAGCGCATATGTCTACATTGAACGACAAATCTTGCGAAACTTACAACCTCCTACATACATTTATGTTTTAATTCTGGGGCCGTTGCTGTTTAAAAGAAACCCTAAACATGAAATTTTTGCTGTCTAATAAATAAAAAAAATTAATTTCCCCAGGGCATGTGCCACAGTCGTGTAAAATTTCTGATATGACAACATTTCCGTCAATTTTAGTGATTATAGCCGTTAATGACCGATAGTGGGAAATATATGACCCTATTGAGAAAAGTAACGAGACATTATTTAACTACCAAAGTTTTTTTTTTTCAAATAACAATATTGTCCCATTCAAAGCAGTTCTCTTCGGTAGCTATACGCCGGCAGAGGCCTTGTTCCCAATCTTGAGAGCAACGATGAAATACTTCAACTCTCGCAGTGCCTTTAACAGTCAGGCACTTCTTTTGAATGTCCTCCAGCGTCCCAAATGTCGACCTCTGAAGACATTTTTCGATCTCAGGAAAAAGAATGTCACAAGGAGTCAGGTCAGGTGAAGAAGGGGGCTGTGAACAACAGGAATGTCTTTTGAGGTCAAACATTCCGTGATGGAAGTGGCCGTGTGACACGGGGCGTTGTCGTGATGGTGCATCCACTTGTCTGCACTGTCCAGTCTCACTCGATTGACACTTTTCCTCTTTCAGGCACCCTCGTGTAAAACTCTTGATTGACATTTTGTTCTGCAGGAACAAATTCTTTAAACTTGACTGTATCCGTGTTGTCAATGAAGCAAATCGTTATTGTTGTGATCATTGATTTGCTCACTCGAGCGTTTTTCGGTCGACGAGATGTCACAGTGTACCACTCGTCACTATGCCTCTTTGTCTCGGGATCGTACTCAAGAACCTAGGATTCAACACCTGCGATCGCACGACTGAATCCTTCGTGGTCATAGGGAGTCCTCTCAAGAATATCACCGCACACGTTTCTTCGATTGTCCTTCTGCTCAGTTGTGCGAGCTGTCATCATCATTCTGGCACAAACCTTTTGCATGTGCAAATCTTAGGTAAAATTTTGATGTATAGGGAACGCCCTTAATTTGAACACTCTCAGTGTTAAACGCCGGTCTGACCTCACGAGAGGATGCAATCGCTGGCGTTTTCGTCAAAGGTCTCCCTGAGCCAGGTTCACCTTCAAAATGTTCTGGCCCTTCCAAAAAGACTTTTTGCCGGCGAAAAACTTCTGCTCTTCGTAAGAAAACCTCCCCGTAGGCTGGTTCAACTTTTCGAAGTTCACACTCGTGGATTCCCGAAGTTTAATACAAAACTTAATGGCATAACGTTGCTCTAAATTCTGCTGTTCCATTTTCGTAACACACAAAAAACATAAAACTCCACTGAGGGCGCTCTCAAAAATCACGTGATGGCTGTACGGAGCTGAAACTCTGATTGATCATCTGGAAAGTATGAACACAGTGATCTACCCAAACTACACAGCGTTCCTAGATAGCCCGCACTGTTGTCTCAATACTTTTCTCACACACTTCGTACAAGTACTGTAGTTGGCCGAAATAATGGCATTTAAGAAATTATGAATGAGTGACTGACTGTAAATGTACTGATGTGTTAGGTACATGTGGAACGAAGAGGTTCCGGCGTCCAGATGAAGTAAAGCCCATGTAACAAAACCGTCCCCAGGTCGCAGTATCGAAAGCCGAAGCAGCAGCAACAGCCGAGGAGAATGTAGGCCGGAGGGATGGACGTCGAAGACAAACGCCACTCGCTCGCTACGTGAATTTTTCATGTCGGGCACGTCTCCGTTCAGGTCGGATAAATGCAGCTACCAACGCATCACAGGTTTCGCTGTCGCGTGGCGGCAGACGAGAATACAAACGGGCCTGCAGTTATCTGTGCAGGCATTCGCAGACGCACCTCGCTTCCGAAAGGCTGAAAACTGGATGCTGGTATCGAACGCTTTCCGCGGCAACAGCTCATCGGGCTGAACGGTGTTTTCTGTGACCATTCATGACGTCAGCCCTTGGTTCCTATTACGAAAAGAATATTTTGAAATGTGGACGAGTCAGTTCAAAAATTAGAAGAAAAAGTAAATGCCAGTGAGCAATCTGACCTTACTAGCACGAACTTTAAAGTTTAAGCTCTAATACCTAAATGTCAGGGGCCCGCATCTCGTGGTCGTGCGGTAGCGTTCTCGCTTCCCACGCCCGGGTTCCCGGGTTCGATTCCCGGCGGGGTCAGGGATTTTCTCTGCCTCGTGATGGCTGGGTGTTGTGTGCTGTCCTTAGGTTAGTTAGGTTTAAGTAGTTCTAAGTTCTAGGGGACTTATGACCACAGCAGTTGAGTCCCATAGTGCTCAGAGCCATTTGAACCATTTTGTCAGGTAGAAAGTATTTAAACATCGCAGGCGTACATTAAAAAAGGGAGGGGGAATAATAATACAAGGAAAATATGAAGGACAGATTACGTTTAAGTTTAGAAGTTAACTGATCCCCAGACCCACCAATTTTAGAAACTGGCATTCTATAATAATTAAAGATTTAAAACAAATCAGTATTCACTTTAATCGCGAGCGAATGCTATAAGCCCAGTACACATGGCACCGATAGTGGTCGCGTCTTAGACAGTAACAGTAGAACAGTCTTAAATCAGCAATTAATCTAAAACAGAAACAAGATACCATTTACACTCTTGCATGTGCGAAAATTTTACAAAACATCACTTACTTACATGAGGTTAACACTCGAGAGAACTTTATGACTTTTATTTCATTTTACCATGTGAGCCAAAAGCTTTTAGGAAAAGGGGGAAACTACATTGGCCAGTGTCCAAAAGGGAGAACTGCAATGTCGAACATTACTGCTGAAAATTACAGTTCTTTTTCTGCAAGGCAATTTACAAGAGCAAAGACAACGCCTCCTTCAGAAATGCAAGCAAATCACAAAACACATTTCTCGCTATTTAACCGAACGGCCCTACAAGCGCCACTGAAAGTTACAAGTTAACAGCCACGACCCATTCCTTCCCGTGAGATTACAAGAACGGATGCTCATTACGTAAACCAGTTATGCAAGAACTCCTTGGTTTGGTTCCCACATTGCTTTCCATCCACCGAAAAGCAAAGTCGAAATTTCCAGCAGAGGATCAGCTGAGCGCCTCCTCCCGTGCCGTGGCGAGCTTGTGGTTCCGACAGCGCAGAACAATACTCTACCAAGCGGTGCCCACCCGGCTGGAATCTAGTAATTATTTCCAGGCTTCGCCCGAGCGCTGATGCACACTTCGAGCCAAGGCGCAACTCTGCTTTATTGTGAACATCACTCTGATTTCACTGGCATGACTCTCGTATCGTGGGTTATATCGTGAACTCTTTTTACTAAGTGAGCTGACAGCCAAAGGCCGATTGCTCAATCAATTCCCGCAACTTACCACATGCTAGCCGGAAGCCACCTGCGACAAAGCGGTGTCTTCTACCGCTCCTGAAGGCTTCGTGCAGCCCCTACCGCCACCTTGCGGGGAGGCAGTGGTAGCCTCTCTGAAACCATTAGACACCTTCTCAGCTTGTGCTAAATGTTTGTCCTAAATTTTCATTGATCTTCTACAATATATCTGTGTTTAGAAATCGTATAAATGAAGACAACTCATTTCATAGGAAATCTGTTACTTTCGAAAGGACTGCCTCGGCTCTCTTAGTATGTAGCGTCCGTACAACTAGCAGTACTCACAGCAGTACACCCCTAATTCTTAGAGGGTAATGGATACATTTTTTTAAATAAACGTTATCACCTTCATGCTGATGAGAGGGTTTAAATTACAAAATTTGTCGACGAAGTAGCTACTTACGATAAAAAAGAAATTCTTGAACTTGCAGAAACTGCCAAATTTTGTTCTGCGTCATCACATATCGAAACACAGAACCCACATTTCTAACGCTTGTCAAGACCAGTTGTTTTCTAATTCAGAGTTCTTCTCAAACTGAATTTTACTGTCTGTATAAACGCAACCGAGCTCTGTGGTACGTGTGTCCACCTACTTCACAACAGAATCTTACGTTCCGCTTTTGTTGATTAAATATTGTGCTGAATTCAGATGGCTTGCCCCAGAAAATAACCGGCAACACCTGCTGAATGGAACGAACAGTTTATGAGCCCAGAATACCTATTGAGAGTAACCGTACAACGAGCCGGCCACGGTGGCCGAGCGGTTCTAGGCGCTTCAGTCCGGAACCGCGCGACTGCTGCGGTCGCAGGTTCGAATCCTGCCTCGGGTATGGATGTGTGTGATGTCCTTAGGTTAGTTAGGTTTAAGCAGTTCTACGTTCTAGGGGACTGATGACTTAAGATGTTAAGTCCCATAGTTCTTAGAGCCATTTGAACCATTTTAAAACCGTACAACGACGAAAGTAACGGAGTACTAGCAGAAACGAAATTAGCGGTAAACTTAACATCAAAATTGAGGATCAAAGCCAGCTGGCAGTTGAGGGTAAAATCTACAGGGAAGACAGAGATTGGAATGCACCCAACTAATAATTGCGTGCGTTTGGTGTAAGTACTGTTCTGAGATGAAGAGTTTGCCAGAAGGCGTAGAGGGGTGATATCGTGTACACTGCATGAAAAAAAAATTGGAAAGCCAGAAGATACGGTCGGATGTAAAACTGCTAATATTTTTTAAAATATCTGGAATCTGATATATCGGTATTTAAAAAAATGGCATTATCTGTGCTCGATATACCTAAGAAAAGTATTAATATGCCGTAAAAGATATCGACTTACATGCTGAAACGTCCCCTTAGAAATATTTATACAAGACTGTGCTTAACCTGACACACAATAATTTTAGCGCAACGCAATCTGACTATCAAAAATCCCTGCAAAAGAATGGCCCTGAGTAACATTAAACTATACCTTTCAGAAATCACTTACCTCACAAAAATCTTCGTTACTCGAACTACTGCAATACAGCGAGCGCCACTACTGCCAGCTAAATAAAAGATTCAAACTACTGAAGGCACTAACTACTGATAGGGATAGTTAGCAAATGAAAGATATTAATAGAGAACAAATCATGTATTTACCTTAATATTCATAATTGACATCCAGTATTACAAATTATCAAAACTCCGCCATCTCTCACCCCACATCCACCACTGCTGGCGGCTCACCTCCAACTGTGCAACGCTACGCGCTGTTCACATCCAGCTGCCGCTGCCCAACGCTACAATGGCAGACAACAATGCAAAACTAGCCACAGGCTGCACACAGCACAGCCAGTGATTTTTATACAGAGCGCTACGTGGCATTACCAATATAAGAATCTAAACAGCTTACTTACATAGTCCCCATGCTCCCCACAAAAAATTTTACAAATTTTTTTGGCCAGTGGCCAATAATGATTTGTGAAAATTTTTCATAATTACAATAACAAAGATATCAAATGCACACACTTATTTATATAATGTTGGTCAAAAGCTAAAATTTTCTCACAGTCCATAAAGACAGTCCTGATCATTCATCACAGTAAAACTGCCGTTTCTTTTATCAAAGTCTGAGCAGTAAAAGACAATGCACACGGAAGTAGTGGATGTCCATGCAGTCTTGAAGAAGTAGTGTTGTCCTTCCAACAGAAAGACAGTGCTGATTCTTGACATGCTGACAGGTAATGGGCCACAACAGAGCAAACCCACAGCAGAGTCATTCGACTGGTGTGCTATTTCTTCACATCGGGGATCTTCTTCTTCCATTCAAACTACCATTCCCCTCACCCCCCCCCCCCCAGCCCCCAATGCAATCGGACTAATTCTTTAGTGACACGTACACTTGCTACACGCAGTTAAAGAGAAAGATTGGACGTGATGAAAGCTCAAAAAGTAGTAAAGCTCCTTCACACAGTCAAAGTAAAATTATGTTCTACTACAGTTTCAAAAGAACCACTCCAGATATTTACCGAACATTATGAAAACATATAATATAAAATAAAAATGGTGGCACTAGATATCGACACTTTCATATCGGGTTATCGATATATCAATGGAAAATATGTCTCCGAAAGCTATCGATATCCTTCTAGAAATCGATGTATCGTCATATCGGTATTTCATTAACAGCCCTAGTCGAATGTCAATGTAACCTCGTCCACATATGCATCATCGGCGAATACGAAAGTGATTAGAATTGCGGTTCTCTGTGACAGGTAGAACGACGACCATAGTGCATCAGTATTGTTCGTGTTCCACGGCTGGTAAGATACATATGAAGCTTGAACAGCGTCATACGTTGAATGGTCGCTGTGACGGAGCCTCATTGCTGGTCTCCATTTGGCTTACTGGTCGAATCGCAAAATATCCAGATTTGTGGGGTAATCGGAAGTAACAGTGCACCGATGTGGGACCGCATTGGAACATGAGACCAGACACACTCGTCGTCAATGTTGCGGTCGCCGATGACTGACCATCAAGGGATAAGCGCTGTATCGTGCACCAAGTACATAAGCGGCATCCATCCCAGAACAAGAAATGGACTCCCTGCAATATTCCGTATCGTCTCTCAGAATTGGTCGGAGACTAGCTGCAGCCAGACTCAGGAATTATATCCCACGTGTAGGCTGCCGTTGACACCACAACGCAAATTGCTCCGTTCGGCGTGGTGCTGTGACCAGGGAGCTAGAATTATTGATGAATGGCTCGTAATGTGTGCAGCGCTCAATCACAATTCTGCATTAGCTCCGTTGACTACCGCCGGCGATTATGGTGGCAACGTGGGGAGAGGTAACATTCTTCCAGTTTTGGAGAGGAACGGCGGAGTTATTTCCAGTGTCGTGGTGTCGCCAGCCATCGTGGTTGATTTCAGATCACGGCTGGTAGTGACTGACATTTCATGTGACAGTATCGTGGCGCCATTTTTCAGTGGGACAATGCTCATATACCCGAGGAACGTGTTTCTATGAAGTGTTTGCTTCGTGTTAAGCTACTCACGTGACAAGCAAATTCCCCGCAGACATACATACCTAAAGAACGGGTTCGGCCGTCAACTCCGTCCCAGTGCCAGAATCTATGGTATCAAGGACCAGTCACAACAGTTGTGGGCCATTTTGCCTCAGGAAATAATTTTCAAAGGGCGCAGGACTCATCTGACGCCTATAGGCCGTAGAAGACTAGCTGCAGCTGGATAGCAACGCACGTGTCAGCCATGCAGTCCCACGGGTTCCGCATGGCAGCAGGACAGCAACGCCTCTGACGTGTATCACTTATGGACGTCGGACGCGTCTCGTCGCTGTCACGGAAGCTGAGGACTGGAGAACTGGGGCATGATCCACCATCCTATTGTCCAGTCCTACAGTCAGCATCTCTGCGAAAGGGCGTCTTCTAAAAAAGTAATGCTCGACACTCCCCTCCCCCCCCCCCATAATCATGATCATTACCCTCACGAGGTAGGACTGTACCGAACAGAAAAGCTTGCGGTATCTGATGACATAAGCCGAGTGTACAAAGACAAGCCAACAAGCAAAAGCATTATTGTAAAAGAATCTTTTCATTGGAAAAACAACATTATCAATAACACTACTTGTATGCATACCCTGAGGTGACAAAAGTCATGGAATAGCGTTATACACATATACAGATGGCGGTAGTGTCGCGCGCGCTAGGTATGAAAGGACAGTGCACTGACCAAATTGACATTTCTGCTCAGAGAGGATTCGTGTGGAAAGGTTTCCGATAGGGCAGCACGACGGGAATTTACAGACTTTGGACTCGGCATGGGAGTTAGAGGCATGGGACATTCCATTTCGGAAATAGGTAGGAAATTATCGGTGTTCTGACATCCACAGTGTCAAGACTGTGCCGAGCATACTATAACACTCCTGTCTGCTACTGCTATACCATAACCTCGAAACTGGAGGCAGTTTGCAAAACAGAATTATTTTGTTAGAGTGATAATGGTATAAAGCAACAGAGCAGTGTTACCCTCTGAGAGGAATTTTGTTATGTTGACCGTGTTGTACCTAACGGAGGTGGCTTATCGGAAGTGAAAGTCAGAATTACGTAAATATTTGAACAGTAACAAACAAAATTTTGCCTATCTGCACTGTTTAACTGATAAAGAAAACGGTCGCCAGCCTAACTAGGCAAGAGAATGATTAACATTCTCGTTCAAGAAAATAGTTATGAGTAACTTTAATGGATAAACACAACCTATACCTTGTCAGACGCGAGTGCAGTGAACTCTGACACATACATATGTTTACAGTAAGATTGAAACTAACAGTTAGAGCAGCACCAACTATTTGCAAAATTATAACAGATACCGAAACAAACTATTACTTTCAGGGCTTACACAAAGTGAATGGTCTTTATAACATTACTATTAATATGCACTTCAAACATGAGTATATAACGTTTCACAACTGCAGCTTTCTACTTTTACTACAGTGAGACACAAAATTAACATATATGTAAGATACTGACTCACCTTCTGCGATTTACAACAGGCAGTAATGTGATCATTTACTAAGCAAAACTTTATAAGCCTCAGTCTTAAGAACTTTTAATTTGAAGTTGGCAACTACACAACACATTAATAAGCAGTTTTACTAGGAAAATTATTTTCAGCAAGCATCATTGACTTTAACTCACTCTATTTCCACATTAACTTTAACTTTCTCTTTACTATGTTCAAGAGGCATTAGGATTAGAAAAGAAACACTGGTTTTTAATGTTCTTTCAGTGGGGACACTCGGTAATCACTTTAGTTCAAACGGAGAGGAACCTGAGAGGTGTTATGATAAGGAAAAAATCAAGGTAGATACATAAATTCAGATATAAATTACCTTATATTTGAGCACACTAACACATCCATTAAGTTGATCCTTCACTATACATCATTGTAGTATTCCGATGCAATGATTGAGCAATGTGGTGGCAACTGCATGTTGTTAGGTGGAATTGCCGGTAGAATTGCTGGACTCTGTCATTTCTTGGTGTCGATGATTGATACCAATCCCAGAATATTTCCAGCTATTTATCCATTCTTCAGAGGCATTGGAAAGCGGCAGGAAAAGCCTCTCTCGGAACCTGCACAATATGCATCTTTTACATGGCAGTCCCCGACTCGTAGCTCGTCCCCGACTCGTAGCTCGTACCCGACTCGTAGCTTGTCCCCGACTGACTATCAGTTCCACCTTTTCTACATAGGCCAACCACAATTTGCGCGCGCTACACAGTTTCGTTCCCGAGGGGAACCACAACAATCTTTACATACAGAATAACAAAGAACTCTAAGTGAGGATCAGCAGTTTACATAGCAGCAACCAAACACATTAAATAAAACAGAACATTTTCACATATTGACATTTCTACAAAAAATTATTCACACAGAAATTACATTTATGTATAGTAAATGTTGTTCCCTCAAAATGAGACAAAGAATTTAAATGACAGATATACTACATTGCATAGAATCAAACCATAACTCAAAGTTTTTACAAAGAAAAGAGTATACAGTTTTATGTTATCGTTCAATCAAACAATATTTACAGAAGCTTAACGATGTAATATTAAATGAAACAAAAGCAAAATAAATCAGTTGAGCACTAGAGCTATGGTGTTACAATACCAAATTTCAGACATCACCCAGCACCAGGGACAAAGCAGTGGCCGACGGCCTTGACTTAAAACCAAGAGCAGCAATGTTTGCATAGCGCTGTTAGTGCTAACAGACAAACAACACAGCGTGAAATAACCACGTGGGTCGTACGACGGAATTATTCGCTGGGACAGTGCAGCGAAATTTTGTTTCAATGGGCTATGGCAGCAGGCAACCGACGCGAGTGCCTTTGCTAATAACACGATATAGCCTCATCAGTGCTTCTGCTGGGCTCACCACCTCATTGGTTGGACCCTAGACGATTGGAAAACCGTGGCCTGGTCTAGTAAGTCCCGATTTCAGTTGTTAAGAGCCGATAGTAGGCTTCAAGTATGACGCAAACCCCACGAAGCCATGGACCCCTGTTGTCAACAACGATCTGTGCAAGCTGGTTGTGGATCAATATTGGTATTGGCTGTGTTTACAAGGAATGGACTGGATTCTCTGGTCCAACTGAACTCATCGTTGAGTGGAAATGATTGTCTTCGGCTACTTCGAGAACATTTCCAGCCATTCATGGACTTCATATTCCAAAATGCAATTTTTATAGCTGACAGTGCCCAATGTCACCAGACCACAGTTGTTCGCATTTGAGTTGAGGAACATTCTGGACAGTTCGCGGGAAATATTTGGCCACCTAGTTCGCTCGACATGAATTCCATCGAACATTTATGGGACATAATCGAGAGGTCAGTTCGTGCCAAAATCTTGCACCGGCAACACATTCGCAATTACGGATGGCTGATGAGACAGCATGAATCAGTATTTATGAAGTTCTTTGCCGTATTTCAGCGACTTGTTGAGCATGTGGCACGTCGAGTTGCTGCGCTACAACGTAAAAAAGGAAGTCCGACACGGTATTATGAAGTATCCCATGACTTTTGTCACCTCAGCGTATTTGTTTACATAATCTCCCTCAACCTCGGCGTAGATGTTCCATCTTCTGACAAGTCTGTATTCTGGAAAAAGCTTTGATATCCACACTTGTACAGCCTCCACAACCCAGCCTCCACAACGTCGTCATCTGATGAAATCTTGAAATCACGCACGTGCCGTTTCATCGGACTAAAAAGTGAAACTCACTTGAGGTCATGACTGCACGGTTGGTGCTGCAGCAGCTCAAAACCAAGATTTGGAATGGGCTCGACTGCTTCCCCTGCTGTTTTTGGGGGGTAATGAATAATAATAATGAACGTATGGCATTGGTGGCCGGGACACCCCTCGCGGGACGGTTCGGCCGCCGCTCCACAAGTTATTTAACGCCACCACGGCGGCTTGCGAGTGAATGAGGATGAAAGGGTGATGAAAGACACACAACACCCAGTCATCTCGAGGCAGAGAAAATCCCTGAGCCCGCCAGGAATCGAACCCGGTACCCCGTGCGCGGGAAGCGAGAACGCTACCGCAGGACCACGAGCCGCGGACTTTTGGGGGGTATTAACATGAAACAAAGTCACATCTCTTGAAAGTTCCCTTCACTTATTTGTTTTGATCGTGGATTTCCGATCTCGAAGTAGCTCACAATAGCTGTCATTATGAATTTCCTTCAGCACCTTGGGGTCTGAAATTCTGGCTGAAAGTTAATAAAAATGTTTCCACACGATGCTCTGCCGTTTGGTCTGTGGTTCATAAGGATAGAGCTACGCGTCATCAGCTGTTACAAGGCGACTGTGAATATGTCCTCTTTTCTCAACAAAACGATCGCCTCTTTTTTAAAGTCATTGATGGATATTTATGCACAAGAACATGAGGTATGGCTCCTTAGCCATCCTGAACATGTAATTATGCAAAAATTTGTTGCTGCGTTTTTCGGAAATACAGGGCTATTACAAATTATTGAAGCGATTTCATAAATTCACTGTAGCTCCATTCATTGACATATGGTCACGATACACTACAGATACGTAGAAAAACTCATAAAGTTTTGTTCGGCTGAAGCCGCACTTCAGCTTTCTGCCGCCAGAGCGCTCGAGAGCGCAGTGAGACAAAATGGCGACAGGAGCCGAGAAAGCGTATGTCGTGCTTGAAATGCAGTCACATCAGTCAGTCATAACAGTGCAACGACACTTCAGGACGAAGTTCAACAAAGATCCACCAACTGCTAACTCCATTCGGCGATGGTATGCGCAGTTTAAAGCTTCTGGATGCCTCTGTAAGCGGAAATCAACGGGTCGGCCTGCAGTGAGCGAAGAAACGGTTGAACGCGTGCGGGCAAGTTTCACGCGTAGCCCGCGGAAGTCGACGAATAAAGCAAGCAGGGAGCTAAACGTACCACAGCCGACGGTTTGGAAAATCTTACGGAAAAGGCTAAAGCAGAAGCCTTACCGTTTACAATTGCTACAAGCCCTGACACCCGATGACAAAGTCAAACGCTTTGAATTTTCGGCGCGGTTGCAACAGCTCATGGAAGAGGATGCGTTCTGTGCGAAACTTGTTTTCAGTGATGAAGCAACATTTTCCCTTAATGGTGAAATGAACAGACACAATGTGCGAATCTGGGTGGTAGAGAATCCTCACGCATTCGTGCAGCAAATTCGCAATTCACCAAAAGTTAACGTGTTTTGTGCAATCTCACGGTTTAAAGTTTACGGCACCTTTTTCTTCTGCGAAAAAAACGTTACAGGATACGTGTACCTGGACATGCTGGAAAATTGGCTCATGCCACAACTGGAGACCGACAGCGCCGACTTCATCTTTCAACAGGATGGTGCTCCACCGCACTTCCATCATGATGTTCGGCATTTCTTAAACAGGAGATTGGAAAACCGATGGATCGGTCGTGGTGGAGATCATGATCAGCAATTCATGTCATGGCCTCCACGCTCTCCAGACTTAACCGCAAACGATTTCTTTCTGTGAGGTTATGTGAAAGATTCAGTGTTTAAACCTCCTCTACCAAGAAACGTGCCAGAACTGCGAGCTCGCATCAACGATGCTTTCGAACTCATTGATGGGGACATGCTGCGACGAGTGTGGGAGGAACTTTATTATCGGCTTGAGGTCTGCCGAATCACTAAAGGGGCACATATCGAACATTTGTGAATGCCTAAAAAAACTTTTTGAGTTTTTGTATGTGTGTGCAAAGCATTGTGAAAATATCTCAAATAATAAAGTTATTGTAGAGCTGTGAAATCGCTTCAATCATTTGTAATAACCCTGTACTTACCAAATAATGGACACAACGACAGCAGTAAGATAGACTTTCGTTACACACAACATTTGCCCGTATTCACCGAGGAACATTTCCTACCTCCGACTCTCACGTAGCAGAATGGCAGGTTTAATTATGCATCCACAGTTGAAACTGGATCTCTTCAGAGCCCAAGTTCACAGGGATCTGCAGACTAACCACGACGCTGTCATTACATGTACGTATATAAGAAGGACACTGTGCCAGCGCTGTCAATCAGTGATTTTTAACTTTTGATGATGATGGCGGAAACAGCTATCGGAAGCTCGAATCTTGCACTCTAAGTGATAAGGCTTTTAAACCGAGAAGATTTTATTGAAGCTCTGCACCATGTAAAACTCAGAAGACTCATTACGACGACGAGGACAAAATATGTGCACTCCCCCCCCCCCACACACACACACCTCCCCCCCCCAAAAAATGCATCTTTGTCAAGAAGAAAAGATATTAAAAAAGACAGAAGGTAAGGAAGAGCTCAAAAAAAAAATGTGGGACCAGAATCGAAAAGCAACTGGAACCGCAATAGGGACACCAAGAATAAGAAGTGGGGATACTATTAGACTGTAATGAAACAAACAAATAGAAAGCAAAGCTACAATTGGCTTTTCACTGTTCAGGCCGCAGTGAAAAGTACAAGAATCCACCGACAGAGGACTGAATTCATTGTTTAAACTTCGAAAACTGTTGGAATGAATTCTGCTCTTGTTATATCGTCGATATTTAATTTGAGATCTCTGTTAACTATCATTTCCTTCGATTATTTTCTTAGGCTTTTTTAATTTTTCTTTATCTTATTCACGAGCCTCATGATTGTTCATTAAATCAAATTAGCGTCGAAACCGACTTTTATACTCTGAGAAGTGTACTATACAAATGTGTAATCGAAATTAAATTAATGTTTTTCTCACTTTCATAATAACCAGTAATCCCCACTTTTTGCGCGCGCGAACACACACACACACACACACACACACACACGCGCGCGCGCGCGCCAGCTGAGTCTCTAAAGATTCGGACTACCATGTATAAAGAAGCGTCAGTAGCTCCCTTTTTAGAAAAGCTAGTTTTACAATGTTTGTACGTAGCGTCATACTCTTGAACTATGTGTCATGCAATGCTACAATTTAGAGGTGTATTATGTTGTTATGTTGACACTGTCTGCAAAATTTGTTGCAAGTAGAGTTGGTAGCAAAGAAGTAATCAATTAAAACATCATTCCTGGTGTTGATGCTTTCTTGTATGAACAGGGAAAATGTAAGTGCTCCCATTCTCAAATACTGGCTGAGCAGAATCTGCGTAATTAGCGTCATGTGAGTTAAGACATATACACAGCTTTTGACTATAGTACCTTACTTACTGTGTTAAACCTTTAAAGTAAGATTATAGCTCCTAGTGAGTAAGTCGTGACAGCATTTTACATTTCTAAATTCAGTCAATAATTTTGTGAAATACTGAAAATCAACATTTTGCTACCTCTGGAAGCGCCTAGCGGAATCTGAAACTGGATTCAGGCTACTACCTTAGTCTTTTAGTGGTATAGCTGTTCAAATTACCCATCTAGGAACGCACTCTCACCTCACAGTCGGGTAAGGCTGTGTATTCGCGGTACCTTTCTTACTAACTGTGTACTGAGGATCAAATTACAGATATCTCTTTTCGACTTCGTTATACAGCAGCTAAAGTTAGACTAAATGCCTGTAAAAAATTATTAGGGTTCAGGAAATTTCATTCAGTATATCGCTAATGGAACCTTCCATTTTACATTACATAGAAACATCGGATCAAACAACAAGTTTACTGTTACCAGTCATATGTTGTGCATTTCATTGGTTTAAACCTCCATCATCAGGTGAATTTACGTGTTTCAATACGACACGTATGTGTTTGTGTTACGACTCTGGGGTAACTTGTAGCACTCCACTGGTCACAGGCTCCTTATTATGCAGTGCTGCGCCACATACACCGACACACTTTGTAAACACACAAGGGAACAACGCCGTCGCCTGCTCCCAAGCCAGAAAGAAAATGGCGATAACAGCTGTATCAGACTGCAAAGCGTGTTGGAAAACTGCGGTGCAGAAAACTTTTGTGATGAGAAGGTGCTCTCTCGTAGCCGTACATCATAAAAATGAAGTGATTTTCTTTATCCTTTGTTGACAATTGGTCTATAGTGATATTTTATGTCCGTCTTCTCCTCTTAAAACTAAGATGAGCACTTTATTTGAATTTACTCTCTTTGACTACGAATAACTGGTGCTTTATCTTAAGGTTATCCTTTCTCCCCGTCCAAGAGAACGAATAACAAGATTAACCCCTGCTCTGCTGGCTTCTTGTTTGTGCTCATTAGGATGAATAATCTTGGAACTTGGCCAAGCTACTTTTGTATGAAAGCTGCAGCCGTTTATATCGCAGTTACCCCGTTTCCTTGGCAGGTGACTGTTGATCAGACTGAACTACTGCACTTGAATTTTATCCATAGTGGATGCTGTCGAAATCCGTGACTGTTCCTTTATAGGGTGTAGAAAAATATCCGCTACTAGTCACAATAAAAGGTTATTTATTTGTCACACGACCGGTTTCGGGCTTGCGCCTATCCTCAGGTGTTGATACATTCATGTACATGTTTATACTGTTGGAGATTACTGTATAAATACTAAAAAAATTATTTGCTGGTGACTAGACAGATACAAGTGGAACAATTGTAAGCGGTAAGGCAGCATTTCACAAAAATATATGTGTACTTACAGAAAGATGAAGCACCATTATTACAGTTATGCTGTGGTGATAGTTTTGCCACTTAGTTACACACTTATTGTCATTTTCAAGTCCATATTTCAGTTTTACCAAGTATAGCTTCATATTTCACTATTATGATGTGCACTCGTGAAATACACTGTATGTAGACATAGTATATTTCACGAGTGCACATCATAATAGTGAAATATGAAGCTATACTTGGTGAAACTGAAGTATGGACGTGACAATGACAATAAGTGTGTAACTAAGTGGCAAAACTATCACCAGAGCATAACTGTAATAATGGTGCTTCATCTTTATAAAGTACAGATATATTTTCGTCAAATGTTGCCTTACCACTTACAATTGTTCCACTTGTATCTGTCTAGTCACCAGCAAATAAATTTTTTTGTATTTATACAGTGATCTCCAACAGTATAAACACGTACATGTACATAAACACCTAAAGGTGGGCGCAAGCCCGAAACCGGTAGTGTGACAAATAAATAACCTTCTATTTTGACTGGTAGAGGATATTTTTCTACACCCTACTGCTGCACGTATTTGAGCAGGGACCTAACTGTGAGCAGTATCCAGATCTGTTCTATCTGTAAGAGATTTACAACAGTGAAAAAAAAAACGTATACGTCAAATCAGAGCGCCTACTTGCGTATATTTCATTTATTATAACGATTAGAGAAGTCTGGAAAAAAGTAAAAACATCTTCATGCAAAAACAAAATATTTGCTCCCGATTGAGCCCAGTGGTTGAACCACCCATTCAATTCTACTGTAATTCAGGTACCTACATTTTATTGTACCAGTTTTTCGTAGTACAGAGTTTTTACGTGTTTTACAGAAGTACGCCATTGCATCATATCTATTACATTTTCCTTTCTTATGTATGTGTCTTCAAATGTCGGTCGCTCTTTCTGCTAATCTCAGTACTTTTGTACTGGTGTCACATATCGCTGTAAAGACTGAAATGTCGATTACAAGACCCGAAGTGACTACCTATTCTTGCAAAATATTTCATCAGAAGAACGTCCACAACTGAGGAACATATGTATAGAGTAAAAATCCGCTTCAGTTGTCAGTAATTTCTTAATTTATTGCACATTCTGTTTTAAAGCCTAAAGCTTCATCTTCAGGTGCCACCAAGTGATTAATGGAAACATAAATGTGTTGCGGCCGGTCCAGTCAGTCGTGAGGGATCACGCACACGTCAAACAAAGACATGGAAGCGTAGGACCAGCAACCACTGCACCCACCCGGGCAGCACGAGAAGGAAGTGGGCCTAACGCATCTCTGAAAGCACGAAGTTCTTGTATTTCCTAAGATATACGTCTGTTTATAAAATCAAAAACAAACTAGTGTACCTCATCTGGTCTTTCATTATTAATACTCAGCGGGAGTATGAAAATTGTTTCTTGTTTTCAAATTATAAAGATTAATCACGAACTATCACCACTGTCTACGAGAAAAACGGATATTGAAACGGCAATTGACGCAGAGACAGGTTTTGAATGAAAGTCTCATAGGCTACAATACCCATGTTTTTCGAAGTCCTCTAACTGCTAAATGTCGTGCATTGCGTGTCTAGAAAGGAGTCAGTATGATCGTGGAATCTCAATGAAAACAGATTATGGGAGAACAACCCACGTCTTTTTTTTTTTCCTTTTTCTTGTGTTTTTTCCTGTCATAACTGGGAGAGACAAGGCCCCTACTAAATTGTTTTTAAGTTTGTTTACTCTGTTCTGTGAAACTGCGTGGAGACTATTCTAGGACTTGCGACTGACTTGTTTTCGCGTACCATCATTGCGGAGAAGCCTATGTTGATATAAACTTGTAGGTAGTGGTCGATATAGAGCAACATCAGCTCTTTCAGCCGGTACGATTAAATGTTTATGAAATTCGTTGGAGGAGGAGCTAATGTGCTCTCAACAGTGAGGTTACCAGCGTATCTTATACGCGTTTGGGTTCTCCACCATACAAAATTCTAAAACATATCTTTGCTTCAGATGACATCCATATTCATGTTTTCCTGTATTCACAGTTTGGACAAATTAGATTACAACTACAAGTACACAGAAGCACATGAGGTAACGAAGTCGCCACATCTTTGTCTGGTATTTTCTTAAGTTCGCTTAAACATACGTGTTTGTAAATATTTTCCTTTTGAAAAATGATATATTTTCACATGGTAAGACACAAAATCCTATAAACATTTACATTCCCAGTTGACATCTGCTAAGATGGTAACTTACATGACACTAAAGACGCAATACACAACAAAGGAACCTTAAACTCTTGGAAAAGATATAACTAAAAATTACGTCATATCTATGAAAAACTGTAAATGGAAGAGGTAAAAAATTATGTTACATTGACAAAGAGTAATAAACAGAAGCTGTACCCGAGATTTCAATTTTAGAATCACAAGGTACATTACTTATGTTTGATTGATGTGGACACAAAATATGTTCTGTATAAAAACATTTGATGGAGAACACTTACTTGATTGGACGCGCAAGGCAGAATTATTTAGCTCTCATACATTAATCGTATGAGATGGCTATGGTTGAAAGTGACTCATCGAGAAAGAAAGAAATTAATTTGGTTGTGTCTATTTAATTAAAAACGGTACATTGAACGAGTCTAAAAGTAGTGGGGTACCAGGGTTCTGGGTACAATTTTGACATCAAATTTATATCAAATTCACATGCAAAATAATTAAATTCATCATTAATTTCCCCCTCCACCGACGAACACACACCCCACTCCACAGATGACGTCATGTGTTTTCCGCAGCCAGCACATGGGTCTCCGCTTCTTCCCCCTTCCCACCCCTCCCCGAACTCATACCCCACCGACCCTATTGGTGGGAATTTTACATTTTGGCGGGAGTTTCGATGTTCCAGGGCTGTGCTGACGTCCCGCCCCATCCCCAAGCGGGAATTAGATGGAAACTAAAAATGGCAATGCCCTTTCTGGACTCGAACCTTGATTCTCCTGGACAGAAAGCTCAAGTGCACCCCTCAACATGTGGAAGCTGCCAAGTTAAAGGAGTGGAAGATTTAGTTAGTGACTTTTTTGGTTGAGAAACTGAAGTAAACATCAGTCACATTTACATTATTAATCATAAGGATCGGTCCTAATTAAACAACTATATGCATAGCGCTACACAAGGAGTGCCTAAATTCCAAATACAGCACAAAAAACGACGACATCATACAACTCGTGTTATCCTGCTGGAACAAAATTTCACAATACCAATCGAAAGTAGTAGCAGATGTACTCAGACTCTACCCATCACCTACAGGTTGACTGGAAAAATGGTGGAGTGGAAGGTACTATCTATTTTTTTTATTTTTGTGGGAAATATGTTCAACTAATGAGATGTTGGTGTTGGGCAGAGAGGAGTTTAGTAAGTATATTAACTGTAACCATACATCTGAGAACTGTATCTACATCAGGGTTCGCAACAGAAGCCTCACCCTGCAGCCCAGGTAATCGAGGGCAATACACACTACCACAACTCACGGAACATGCTTCACTGTTCTAATTACACATCGAAGTCGTCATGAAAAACCCGGCACTCTTAATCAACAGAACATAATGCAACACATAAACTGGGGATTGGGAAAATCATCATAGTAACGCTGCTACTCCAAAAATCGACCCCAGAAGATTGCAAGGGGTAGGCAGTTGCAGCTGTGTCCTCCTCAATGGGCATTTACGAACTTAGAGGCAGTCTTACCCTCCCCCTCCCCCTCTACCACCCCTCAACCCTCCCTCTCCTCAGATAGGGATAGCGGATAGCGTCCTTTTCTAACTTACCACTAATGGTCCAGAAACAGATCCTTGTGGTGGCATTGATATACCATTTCAAGTTCGTGGTAATCAGTCACAGGTCCAAAAGACAAGAACATGATGCTTCATCTAATATGTTAAATGTATTTCTCGGAAAGACTGAAGCTCCCTGTAACTACAGCAAACTCCTGAGAATTCTCCAGATTCCTTTTTCAAATGTCCGCTGCCTGGATAACTGGCTGCTGCCTCTGCCAGCCACATCCCCCCACCCCACCATATCTGGAAGCGCAGTCTTCAGTCAACTGCAGCGTATAGCCCTTTCGCCGACCGATGAACGCAAGGTCGCTGGCTGCACCTGGCCCTCCTTGAGGCGACAGTCCAGGTATTGGCCCTTCGCCAACACAAAAGGATGTAGAGCCAACTAAACAATATGAGATGGCCACCTCAGGTACCCCCTGTTTGTTCATCTAAAATGTATCGACTCCACACTGTCCCCTGGTTGGTTCGCAGCTGCGTTGGCGAGCACACAGAGTAGCCACACCCCTAACACCTCCAATAGATCAGCCATTGTGAAAGTGAAAACACTTCACTGTAACAATTGTATTTAATGTCTATTAAAAAAGGAAAACATAATTCCAACAAAAATAAATATCTTCTTCCCACAACAATAAGCTCCATTCATTTTCTTTTACTTTTATCAGCGAAATCGATATAGTTTTAACGTTTGACTGAAGGATACAAGTAGCATCGCATTATTTTTCGACATCCAGCGAAATGAGGAAAAAAACTACAGCAGTGCCGCCAGTTACTGATGACTAGACTTCAGAGGTCAGGCTATACATCACCTAAACATGTCTACCCTCCATGGTACCAGAAAAAACTTCCAATATTTTTCTGCGAAAAATACCTCTCACTACAGAATGTCCTCATCATTTCTAAACGCTTATCAGAGTAAAGAAAAAGCGAGAATTTGAACTCCAAAGGAAAAAATGTATTTTAAGCAATTTATTTCAGTTTGATGGACGAAGTACACGGTCTGAGAGCGTCTCTTGCGTTCAAATCAGTGTCTGTAAATGAACTGTCACACAAGTGTGTATACAAACATTTGAAACATGTGAAAGAACATTAGGAACACAGCCTTTCACGCCATTTGCTCAAATGTCAGAAAAAACATAATCAGTTTACATTCGACTACAACACGCTATAATTCAAGAGGACATAACTGTTCCGTACACTATGGCAAGTCCCATTTTACCATTGCGTTTATGAAACAATTCATGACAGCTTGTCTTGTAATAGAACCTCCCACCAGGTGTTACTGTGCCTCTCTCTTCCGATGCATCAAAGCGACATACCATCTGCGTGCTTTCATTTAACACTTTTGGTCCTTAATTCCCATCTACCTACCTGTCTGTGAAGTTTCTATCATAGACCATACAATTATTTGCAAAGCAGCATATTCTTGAATTCTAGTGTTGTAAGCAATTTGATCATCACATCCTGTTTCACGCAATCTAATCAGTTTTCGCGACAATCAATATCATTTCTAGGTTCCACAATGAGCTATAATTCAATTGATGTCTACTTTATAATTAGTGGTTATGAAGCATGAAATAACATAGAACCTGCAGTAAACCTATTTTTAAACACTCTCTTCCGATATATCGAGAAACAAATACCGTTAGCATGTAGCCATGGGAGCGCAATACATATACAGGTATCACTCTGTTGGTGTTGGTGGCCAGTTGCCGAAGTCGGTCGCTTGCGCACAACTGTGTAAAATTTTGTCAACTGTTCTGGAGGAAGATCGTATCCAACAAACAATCAACCACAGTAGAGGTCTCCTGTATTGTTCCTTCATAAACAATTTAATACAATGTTTTTTCGGCTGTAACACATGCAGTCAGTGTACGACTACAGCTTTGTACACTGCCAGACAGTTTGTTTTTCTACCATGATTTCGAGGTCTGTGTCAGGTGCTAAACGCTTTTTCTTAACTCTGATGAGGTTTCGAATGTCCGCCCCCGGTAGCTGAATGGTCAGCGTGAAGGATTGTCAATCCTGTGGGCCCGGGTTCGATTCCCGGCTGGGTCGGGGAATTTTCTCCGTCCAGGGACTGTGTGTTGTGCTGTCCTCATCATCATCCTATCATCGTCATCGACTGCAGGTCGCCGAAGTGGCGTCAGATTGAAAGACCGGCACCCGGCGAACGGCCTGCCCGACGGGGGGCCCTAGCCATACGATCAAATAAATAAATGAGGTTTTTAAATAACAGGAACATTCTGCAATGACTGGTAGGTTGCACAGCAAAATATTGAAAGTTTCTTTTCCCCAGTTTTACGTAGAGTGGATATGTATGAGTGGTGCATAGCCTAACCTCTGCAGTCTAGTCATCAGTAATTGGCGGCACTGCTGTAGATTTTTTCTTCACATCGTTGGATGTTGCAAAACAATGAGATGTGAATTGTATTCTGCAGTTGAACGTAAAAATTATGTCGATTTTAATCACAAAACTAAAATAAAATGAACCGCGCTTATTTTTGTGGAAAGAGGACATTTATTTTCATCGCGATTATACAGTCCTGGAAATGGAAAAAAGAACACATTGACACCGGTGTGTCAGACCCACCATACTTGCTCCGGACACTGCGAGAGGGCTGTACAAGCAATGATCACACGCACGGCACAGCGGACACACCAGGAACCGCGGTGTTGGCCGTCGAATGGCGCTAGCTGCGCAGCATTTGTGCACCGCCGCCGTCAGTGTCAGCCAGTTTGCCGTGGCATACGGAGCTCCATCGCAGTCTTTAACACTGGTAGCATGCCGCGACAGCGTGGACGTGAACCGTATGTGCAGTTGACGGACTTTGAGCGAGGGCTTATAGTGGGCATGCGGGAGGCCGGGTGGACGTACCGTCGAATTGCTCAACACGTGGGGCGTGAGGTCTCCACAGTACATCGATGTTGTCGCCAGTGGTCGGCGGAAGGTGCACGTGCCCGTCGACCTACGACCGGACCGCAGCGACGCACGGATGCACGCCAAGACCGTAGGATCCTACGCACTGCCGTAGGGGACCGCACCGCCACTTCCCAGCAAATTAGGGACACTGTTGCTCCTGGGGTATCGGCGAGGACCATTCGCAACCGTCTCCATGAAGCTGGGCTACGGTCCCGCACACCGTCTTCCGCTCACGCCCCAACATCGTGCAGCCCGCCTCCAGTGGTGTCGCGACAGGCGTGAATGGAGGGACGAATGGAGAAGTGTCGTCTTCAGCGATGAGAGTCGCTTCTGCCTTGGTGCCAATGATGGTCGTATGCGTGTCTGGCGCCGTGCAGGTGAGCGCCACAATCAGGACTGCATACGACCGAGGCACACAGGGCCAACACCCGGCATCATGGTGTGGGGAGCGATCTCCTACACTGGCCGTACACCACTGGTGATCGTCGAGGGGACACTGAATAGTGCACGGTACATCCAAACCGTCAATGAACCCATCATTCTACCATTCCTAGACCGGCAAGGGAACTTGCTGTTCCAACAGGACAATGCACGTCCGCATGTATCCCGTGCCACCCAACATGCTCTAGAAGGTGTAAGTCAACTACCCTGGCCAGCAAGATCTCCGGATCTGTCCCCCATTGAGCATGTTTGGGACTGGATGAAGCGTCGTCTCACGCGGTCTGCACGTCCAGCACGAACGCTGGTCCAACTGAGGCGCCAGGTGGAAATGGCATGGCAAGCCGTTCCACAGGACTACATCCAGCATCTCTACGATCGTCTCCATGGGGGAATAGCAGCCTGCATTGCTGCGAAAGGTGGATATACACTGTACTAGTGCCGACATTGTGCATGCTCTGTTGCCTGTGTCTATGTGCCTGTGGTTCTGTCAGTGTGATCATGTGATGTATCTGACGCCAGGAATGTGTCAATAAAGTTTCCCCTTCCTGGGACAATGAATTCACGGTGTTCTTATTTCAATTTCCAGGAATGTATTTTCCTTTTCCATAGATACTCGCATTGACGTTAAATGCAATTGTTATAGTGAGGTGTTTTGACATTCAGAAGGCCTCACCTACTGTAGGCGTTGGTAACATGCCTAATCTGTGTGCTCGCCGACGGCGTTGAGGCAGTGTGGAGCTGTTATATTTTAGACGAACAAAAAGGTGCACTTGGGGCGGCCTTCAACGACCTCGTGTTGTTAGCTGGCTTTACATCCTTTTGTGTTGGCGAAGGGCCGAAGCCTGGACAGTCACCTCAAGGAGGGCAGGGTGCAGCAAGCGAGCACGCGCTCGTCCGCCAGCGGCAGGGCTGTATTGCGCACTTGACTGATCACTCCGCTTCCAGATATTGTTGGGTGAGGGTTGTGACCGGCTGAGATGGCAACATGTTCTCTAAGCAGCAGACGTTTGCAAAATTCAATCTGGAATCTGGAGTTTGTTGCAGTCCGAGGCAAGTCCAGTCTTACCGGGAAATACGTTTAACAGATTGAATGAAGCGTCATGTTCTTGTCTTTTGTCTATCTGCGACTGATTTCCTCAGAATGGAGACAGTATGTCAATGCCACCACAAGGATCTATTTGCGGACCATTAGCGGTAAAATATAATAGGCCTCTACCTCTACCAATGGTGAGAAGATGGAGGGATGAGCGGTGGTAGGGGGGGGGGGGCGAGGGTAAGACTAAGATGGCTAGTTCGTGACTGTTCATTGAAAAGGACAAAGATGCAACTGCCGCCCCTCTCCAATATTCTGAAGTCGGTTTTAGCGGTAGCTGTGTTATTACAACGACTTTCCCAATCCCCAATACATGTGTTGCTTTATGGCCTATTGATTACAAGTGCTGAGTTTTTCACGACAATTTCGATGTTAAATTAGAATTGTGGAGCATTTTCCATGAGTTATGGTAGCATGTATTGGTCTCGATTACCTGAGCTGCATGGTGATTGTCGAGCAATGCAGGGGGAGACGTCTGTAGCGAACTCTGGCGGCAAACAGCGGTAGATACAGTCTTCAGGTGAATGCTTACAGGTAATACATTTCTTAAACTCCTCTCTGCCCTACACCAGAAGTTCGTCAGTTGAAGATCCTTACCACAAATAAATATAGTACCTTTCACTCCAGCATTTTTCCAGTGAAGTTGTAGGTGCTGATAAATTTTGTTCCAGAAGGATAACACCAGTTGTATGACATCAGTATTTTTTGAGCTGTATTTGGAATTTAGGCACTGCTTGAATAGCGATATGCATATAGTTGTGTAATTGGGACCAATCTTCATGATTAACAATGTAAATGTGACTGATCTTTACTTCAGTTTCTCAACCAAAATAAATAAGTACACTAACGTAACCGTCCACTCCTTTATCTTGGTAGTTTCGATGTGTTGGAGGGGTGGACGTGAGCCTTCTGTGCACGAGGACAAGCGTTCGAGACGCAGAAAAGGGCACCGCCATTTTCAACTGCCCACCAACTCGCGAATGGGGGTGGGGTACTACGTTTCCACAGCCCTAGGACATCGAAATTCCCGCCAAAATGCGAAATTCCTGCCGAAATTTGAAATTCTTATGAATATGGTAGCTGGTTGTGGGACTGGGGTGGGGAGGGTGGAGGGGGCAGGGACCCATATGGTGGTTGAGGACAATACATGACGTCGTCTGGGGGGGGGGACGGTGGGTGTGTTGGTGGGACGAAATTAATTAATCAATTTAATTAATTTGTCTATAAATTTGATATCAAAATTACACCCACAGCCCCAGTACTCTACTACTTCCAAATCAGGAGCAATTATCAGAGCACAAATCGAGAGAAAAAAGTATAGCCAAGTGGAAAGAATGGGAAAATTACTAGCTATCACTATTTCTGTTGATTTTGTAATATGTCACTTTTTCAGTTTTCATTCGGTCCGTTTGTAGTGATTACGAACATTGTATATTACACTATGAATCGAGAGGAAGATCATCTCCTCCATCGTCCACTGATACGAGTCTCACGTAAGTCATAGTTCTCAGAATACTTTAAAGCAGAACTCGCCAACATTTATTCTTGCCCTACTGAAAATGATAAGTTGAAACCGTCTGAGTCACTGAAACGTTTTAAGTTTATATTAGCCTGCGACAAACTTTATTGTTAAAAGTAACGTGCAATCTGCTAGTCTACGCTAGTGAGCTGGTATATGTGATATGTTAAAAGCCCAATAAACACGCAGAAATTTGGATCGGACAGTGTGTCATCTGGATAGTTTGCACACCAGGTCGAGTGTTCAGCTGTAGTCTAGTCGATCTCTCGTTCGGTCTTTCATCGTATTATACGGGCTTAAGTGTTGTATTAATGACGTGCATATAAACAAAATCCATGATTTGCAATGCATTGACATGGAGGGTCGTTATTGCCCTCCAGTCACGCGTGCAAATGATAGCTCAGAGCTATTAGTGTCGAGGTTAGCTGGTGGAAGCGCAATGAACGGTTCGCGGAGCTTCCCAATGACTGTTTGTTCCTGGTCTTAATTTGATTAACGGTGCGAGTAGGTGGTGAACCGTTATTTGCTACTCCTGTCTGTGATAAATCATACAACATCGATGCCTCCGAATCTGTTCCATGTAGCGATTACTCTTGTGACGATACTGCCTCACATCGGTTAATTTCGACAATTGCTTCGCAACGTTTAACGTTATTATGGGTTTCAAAACAGAATTCCCATATTTCCTGTTGCTGCATAAGTGTTACTACAGTCAGTTATTGCCAGTTTTTGTTCGTAATTTGAATTAATTTGTCTTACAACAACAGAAACTTCTCACAAAAATAATCTTAAAATCTAGTTTTGCATAATCAAGAATCCCGTTTTCACAAATTCCGCTTACATATAAGAACGTGATGTTAATATATTCAAATCGCGTCTACCTTATTATGTTCCTATTTCTTTCATATGTTTTTGTACTGTCCTTTGCATATTTTATATTGAAGACTTGGTACTATGAACTAAGAACAAAGATGCACTTGTGTGATGTCAGTATAGATTTACATAGTTTTATCTACATGTCAGACACATCTCCCACAGTAATTAAAGGTTTCAAAGTGATCCAAGAGAATTTCATCTTTACCCTTTTCGAATAAAATGGATGTGTATATCAAGCATGTGAATCACAATTGTAAACAATTTCAGAACTCCAATTTAGTCCGTAAATTGCCTTTGGCCGACAAATCTACGTTTCTTTCTCTGTTCATTTGTTTTAGTGACTTCTGATTTTAGAATATATCCATTCTTCCATTAATTTACGTATATTTCTTTCGGACTTATCTGATACTTCTTATGTGGCGGCACTATTCACTGTTTTATGTACTGTACTACTACGCATATGCTGTGTGACCAGTTAAGACACTGCTGTCCATTTTCTCACTATTTACTGCCTAGTCCTATTACCTGCTTTCAAAACATGCACTTCTTCCATCTTTAGTTTGGAAATTTAATGTCAAGTAAAAATACGTCTTTCAGTGTTCTTCTGACTGTGATATGGACATACTGCGTGTCTCTCCTGACAACCATCATGCTATTCTTCTCCCGTGCTTTGTGATAAATCTTCAGTTTTGGTTTTTGATAATTTATTAAGGACGTAGCGTCCACTACATAGGTTACTCTGCTGTATTAAGTGGAAAAGTATTTTCGATTCTCATTACAAAATAATTATTGTTTTTCATGCACTATGAATGTACTTTTAACGTTTATTCATTTTAAGGACATTTATAGTTTTTTGTGACGGCATTGTGCATAATACGCTGACTGTAATGGACGTTGTAAGGGATCAGATGAAGAATGAAACCCCGAAACGTTAAGTACTGTGACAGTTCAGTACACAGAAAGACAAACGCTACATCTCTCTTTATAGCAAGTCAGACAGCTATGTTTTAGTCGAAGTTCCCGATATTCAAGAGCTTAGGCAGTATTTAGTAGAGGTAGGGGCGTAAATGTGGAAGCGTGTGGGTAATGTGGAAACGTCTAGTATCTGGCCTACAGAGTGCTGCACTGAAGTGAAGCAGCCCGAAATTGTTGCAATAGTTACTATTTGTCACGGTAGAGGATTAGCAGTCAGCTGAGCGACAGACGCCGTGACAGTGATGCAATTTACATTCGCGCATTTTCTAAACCTTTTTTCGAGGTAAGTTGTGGTATTATATTTATCTACATCCTTTGTAGTTATCTTCCTTTACGTCTGATAGCTTATAAAGGGAGATGCACAGAAGGTTTTAGCAGTCCTTTGTCATCCTTAAATGGATAGTTGCTTAATATAATTTACCGAAATTTAAAATTTCCATTCAGTAGGTAATGTGGAAGCTTACATATGATGGCATTGTGGAAACGTTTCCACAATACTAACATCAAATACATTGCGTCTGTTTCTAGATGCCACGAAAGCTAACCGATCGGAAACCAAGAGCTATTGTGAAGACCTGTTATCCAGAGCAAAATACCACATGTAATTGGACTGAAAGGTAAATGCCAAGTAGGTACCCTCACATCAGCAGAGCGAGGATCCCTAATGACTGTCATATGCTGTATGAGTGCTGGCGGTACTTTCACACCACCAATGATGATCTTCTCCAGGAAGAACTGGACTGATACTCTACCAAAAAGAGCACCACATGGAATAAATGGTAAATGCCATCCTTCAGGCTGGACTCAAACTTAGCTCTTCTCCGAGTGGTTTGACCACCTCATTTCTAAGGCACATCCCTCAAAAGAATCTCCTGTGTTGTTAATTCTTGATGGACATAACAGTCATGCCAGAAAACTTCAAGTTATAGAACGAGCATCCCGCCTCACGCCTCTCATAAGACTCAGACACTTGATAAGACCTTTATGGGCACTCTAAAAACCTATTACGCTATGTTCGCCAATGGTTGCGACACAGCAGCTGGCCCTTAGGACCATTTGACATATATGTTTGGGAAAGCCTACCTAAAGTGCAAGACTGTCTCTATTGCTGCAAAAGGATTTTGGAGACTGAAATTTTCCCACCTGACAGGACTGTTTTTGCAGAAATCGACTTTATAGCTGCCACGTCGGCTTTAGATGAGGCCTGAAGTCTGAGTGGAACTTATGAGAATCCAGCATCTCCAGGTGGAAGTAATGACCTCAGACAAGACGACACTCATAGCGCATTCACACCTGTGAGAACTGACGGCCAAAGTGAAGATGGCCAAAGAAAAAGCAGGAGGTGAACGTCGCTGTCAAACACTTGTGTGTCTCCAAAAGATATTATAACAATCCCTCCTATAAAGAAGAAGGTTCCCGACTGAGGTCGTAAGCCAGGTTCATCAGCTGTTTTGACATCTTCGCCTTATAAAAGACGCCTTGAAGACTCCTTACTGAACGGTAAACAGAAGCTTCCTAAGGCACCTGCCAAACTAAGAAAGAATGTGAAGCTCCTCCTAGAAAACCAAGCATAAAACGGCTTGCGTTATCTGAGGATTCAGATGAAGAGCCCAGTGCACCAACTGTCTCTTCAGGGGAGTCAGCTTTGGATCTCCCAGTCGGGGAAGAAAAACCTTCTGATGAAGATTCTATTTGTATTTTTTGTGGTGGCGCATTTTCCAAAGAAGTTCGGGGAGAATTGTGGATTAGGTGTGTAGTGTGTGAGGAGTTGAGACACTCTTTGTGTGCCGGAAATGAAGGAGACATTTACATATACGATTTTTGCAAGTGAACTTCGCTTATGAAGGATTGTTCTATTACAGTTGCGTTTAAGTACTTTTGTGTAGTTTAAATTTAATATAAAATCAAATAGTTTCTAACATTTTTAATATTTTTCGTTTGAAGTAGTCAGTTTTCACCAATTTTAAGGCGTTTCCACATTACCCGCACTTCTTGAAAAATTAATGAGTCGTTGAGCAAGCAGAAAATGTTTCTTAATTTTTAACATATTTAGTTTTTGTATTTCATAATATTACATTCATTGCTAAAACATTATGAATTAGCTTTGGCTAATTTTTTAAGAAGAAAGAGAAGTAAACATTTCTTTTATACAGCAAAAACAAACTGGGTTTCCACATTTACACCCCTACCTCTACTATTCAAAGTAGTTAACATAATGTCTTCCCGGTAATATCTATGGTTCTTACACGTCCGTAATAGACCGCTATTGTTAAAAGAAAGTAGGTCTTCTACCAGAAATCGCGTAACTATCACTCACGATATACATTGGCCGGAATTTTAGTGGACGGGATGTACCAGATGCTAAGCGCAGGTAGTTTGATACACAATAGTATACTATTTTCCCATAAGCAAGAATTGTGCTAACTGCAAGAGAACTGAGTACTCTCTGCTTCAGACAGGCTCACGATTCAAGGGTAATTAAAAACACAAGCTTGCTTTATCGCTATTGCACTGTTAGTAGAGGGAAAAGGTACCGTGGTTCATCCGTCATACGGAACTTCATAGTGCACAGCAAACTTCGAGAATATTTTTTCAGAGTAGGTGGTGTACTCGTTACGATTTATAGACAAATTTATAAAAACACAGTCCGCAGCTCGTGGTCGTGCGGTAGCGTTCTCGCTTCCCACGCCCGGGTTCCCGGGTTCGATTCCCTGCGGGGTCAGGGATTTTCTCTGCCTCGTGATGACTGGGTGTTGTGTGATGTACTTAGGTTAGTTAGGTTTCTACATCTACATGACTACTCTGCAAATCACATTTAAGTGCTTGGCAGAGGGTTCGTCGAACCACAATCATACTATCTCTCTACCATTCCACTCCCGAACAGCGCGCGGGAAAAACGAACACCTAAACCTTTCTGTTCGAGCTCTGATTTCTCTTATTTTATTTTGATGATCATTCCTACCTATGTACGTTGGGCTCAACAAAATATTTTCGCATTCGGAAGAGAAAGTTGGTGACTGAAATTTCGTAAATAGATCTCGCCGCGACGAAAAACGTCCTTGCTTTAATGACTTCCATCCCAACTCGCGTATCATATCTGCCACACTCTCTCCCCTGTTACGTGATAATACAAAACGAGCTGCCCTTTTTTGCACCCTTTCGATGTCCTCCGTCAATCCCACCTGGTAAGGATCCCACACCGCTCAGCAATTTTCTAACAGAGGACGAACGAGTGTAGTGTAAGCTGTCTCTTTAGTGGACTTGTTGCATCTTCTAAGTGTCCTGCCAATGAAACGCAACCTTTGGCTCGCCTTCCCCACAATATTATCTATGTGGTCTTTCCAACTGAAGTTGTTCGTAATTTTAACACCCAGGTACTTAGTAGAATTGACAGCATGGAGAATTTAAGTAGTTCTAAGTTCTAGGGCACTGATGACCATAGATGTTCAGTCCCATAGTGCTCAGAGCCATTTGAATCACTTTTTTGAACAAAAACACAGTATATGAAGATTTATTGACGAATTCGAGACTCACAAACTGACTGATACATCAAGACAAAAAGTACACACAGCTGCCAGTAAGGAAACTTCCTGTAATTGATGGTGCTGGTTGTACAATGAGACGGCGGTGGTAGCGATGGACGAAGTCAAGATACGCTTCTGCAGAAATAGTTATTGTAACAGGAGCAAGGGAAACAACTGCAGCGTACATGCCCACTTCCTGATCGTCGCGTCTCCTGCAACAACACTGTCATTTAAAACTGCAGGACCACAAAAGTGCCATGCAACGAACGCCAAATTGGCAGCAAGTGTACTACGCGCTTGGGCATGTTAATGATTAGTATTTCTGCGCAATCGCACAGTGTGGTTGGCGGTATTACAGTCTACATTCAATGTATAAGAAAAGATTACCAAAAGAGTTTCATAGTCAGAAACCGAATTTGAATTAGGCACGAAAGGGATAGCTGTTTGGCAAAATGCTACTGAAAATAATGTGTTAATTACGAAAATTGTCGATGGTAAAGAAAAGATCATTTGTTTCGAATATTTTGATATAAAGAGTGACAATAATATTTGCTGTTTGTTCGTTGGGCCGAGTTGAAATTTATCGTTACGGAGAAGGAAGATAAGTATGTATCAAGTCCTTAGCTTGTCTCCTTTGGTTTTCAACTGTCAACGAAGTGTTTGTTCATGGATATGATGATTAATATTACATTTCGGGCGTCCAGCAGCATGAATTCCATTTCTTCTTCTGTGTATTGTTCAGCCGTCTTTAGAGTCAGCCGAATGACGACGCTCCAGCCCTCGCACCGTTCTCTTAAAGTCGCAGACCGCACTACTGCGCACGCAGCCACGGCTACGCAAGGCACCAGGAACTTTGATCGGAGGCAAAGAGGTAGAATATATACATGAATTAGATCTGTGACTGCTCGGTCGATCCACGCTGAGATATCGAAGTATCACTGAGACCTGCACTACGACGACTTTTATTACAAAAAGTGCTCTATTTCACCACTTATTCAAGCTGAAACCGCTATCTCCATTAATTAAATTCGTCGCCAACAGAATTTCAGTTGTTTCTTTCACTACTGAGTCCCAGAACGGTGAATTCTATGCTAAAATTTAGGCGTTTTCGTACACCATAGAGGGTCCGGTGTCAATACAATTCTCTTCCATCGCCGATTTATTAGGTTATAAGCACAAAGTGTATCTGTCTGTGTACCTGTGCATCTGTCATGGACTGTACGTGTAGCCTGTCCTGTGTATGAAACGCCACACTCATGGGGGATCCTGTGAACCCCAGCCTTCCCAAGCACCAGGTCGTCTTTGGTGGGACCCAGGACTGCCGCTGTCTTTGGTGGGGGCGAAAAATCTTTTGTTTTATTTTTTCTGAGGATCTGTTCTATTTTTCGAAGATAGGCTTTCCACATATGGCAGGAAGTTTATGTATTAAAATCTTTCGTGTCTTCTTCTGCATTCCTTGCATCCATCGTTGCTCAGTCGCAGCGCCTTACGTATCTCCTGTGGAAATTACCCGTTGGCTTCACAAACAGTCTTCAAGTGTAGAAGCTCTCCTCTAGATTGCATTCGTCAGCAATGATGTGTGCTCTGTGTACCAGAGTTCTTAGAACACTCATCGTCTGGGAAGGATGGTGGCAGCTATTTGCAAACAAATATAAATCCTTATGTGTCCAATTGCGACATATTGCATGTCCCAAAGTGCCATCATCTTTGTGTCGCACCAAAAAATCCAAAAATGGAAGGTATCTGTCTTTTATGATTTCCATTGTAAACTGGATTTGGCTATAGACGGAATTCAGATGGTTTAAAAATTCTTGTAATTTATCTTCACCATGGGGCCACACTACAAACGTGTCATCAACATACCTCCAATATACCGGGTGATCAAAAAGTCAGTATAAATATGAAAACTTAATAAACCACGGAATAATGTAGATAGAGAGGTAAAAATTGACACACATGCTTGGAATGACATGGGGTTTTATTAGGACCAACCATATTGCTAGACGCGTGAAAGATCTCTTGCGCCCGTCTTTTGGTGATGATCGTGTGCTCAGCCGCCACTTTCGTCATGCTTGGCCTCCCAGGTACCCGGACCTCAGTCCGTGCGATTATTGGCTTTGGGGTTACCTGAAGTCACAAGTGTATCGTGATCGACCGACATCTCTAGGGATGCTGAAAGACAACATCCGACGCCAATGCCTCACCATAACTCCGTACATGCTTTACAGTACTGTTCACAACATTATTCCTCGTCTACAGCTATTGTTGAGGAATGATGGTGGACATATTGAGCATCTCCTGTAAATAACATCATCTTTGCTTTGTCCTACATTGTTATGCTAATTATTGCTATTCTGATCAGATGAAGCACCATCTGTCGAACTTTTGTTGAACTTTTGTATTTTTTGGTTCTAATAAAACCCCATGTCATTACAAGCATATGTGTCAATTTGTACTTCTCTATCTACAATATTCCGTGATTTATTCAGTTTTCAAATTTATACTGATTTTTTGATCACCCAGTACTATAGTGGATTCCAGCGCCTTTTCCT
Source organism: Schistocerca cancellata (assembly GCF_023864275.1). Taxonomy (NCBI): domain Eukaryota; kingdom Metazoa; phylum Arthropoda; class Insecta; order Orthoptera; family Acrididae; genus Schistocerca; species Schistocerca cancellata. The sequence continues at coordinate 239,780,532 of NC_064627.1, read as the reverse complement.
CAAAGTCGCCCATAAACAAGTTGGCCACCAAGGGCGACAAGGGGCTACTCATGGCGACACCGTAAGTCTGTTAAAAAAATTCGTTGTTAAATAAAAAGTATGCCTAGGTATTGACATGTTTATACAAAGCTGAAATCTCTTTATCAAAGGTTTTGCAATAAAAGATCATGATTCTTAAAAAGGAAACTTTTAGTTTGCCATATAAGTCCGTAGAGTTATGTGTTTTAAAGCATATTACCCCACAACAGGCCTTAATAACGGTACCAAATGTTTGACACAGTCATAGGCTGGAGAGTCAGAGTTACACACTACTGAAATCTCTTTATCAAAGGTTTTGCAATAAAAGATCATGATTCTTAAAAAGGAAACTTTTAGTTTGCCATATAAGTCCGTAGAGTTATGTGTTTTAAAGCATATTACCCCACAACAGGCCTTAATAACGGTACCAAATGTTTGACACAGTCATAGGCTGGAGAGTCAGAGTTACACACTACTGGACGCATAGGATCATCTTTTTTATGGATCTTTGATGGCTCATAAAGCCTCGGTGGAAATGGACCACTTCGTTTCAAATTTCGCACAACTTCTGGTAGAGAGTGGGAGGTATTCAAAAGCGAAGTAGCCTCCCTTACCGCCCGATTGATGGGATCTTTACTGATATTCCGACCGAGCGAGGTGGCGCAGTGGAGAACGGTAGTTCAAACCCGTGTCCGGCCATCCTCATTTAGGTTTCCCGCGATTTCCCAAACTCACTTCAGGCAAATTCCGGGATCGTTCCTTTGACAGGGCTCCGCCGACTTCCTCCCCCATCCTTCCCTAATCCAATGGGACCGATGATCTCGCTGCTTGGTCCCTTCCCCCAAATCAACCAACCACCCAACTGACCTTCCGGTGTGTGCTGTCACTCAGTAAATTGTACATTTTATCATTCCAACAGCCACAACATATTAAAACAGTTGCACTACCTTTACCAGCTGGAAGAACCACCTTCTCAGTATCCTGGTGAAGCTTACGTAGCGCAGCTCTCTCTGCCACAGATACAGTACTCCTGTGTGGGCAAGCCTTCATACCTACTCGACGTATTTACCATCATTTCCTCTGCCGAATTCGTGGAAAACTTCTTCAATTACACTGATGAACGCAGGTACTGTATTGGTATTACCGCTGGCGTGGGTTCAGAGTTCAGTCCTTTACTTAAAACCATCGTAGTAGCCTCGTCCAAATCTTTATCTGTCATATTAATGAAAAGAGCATCGAATAACAGTTTCTAGCTGGGCAGAGGCCTCAAACAGGTTACATTTTGCCACCTGTCTCGACGTGGCCATCTCACGAACCCAATCATATCTGGCATCATCGTCACCATTATCGCAATGAGTAAATCTCTCGCCCTCGCGCTCTCTTTCTCTCTCTCTCTCTCTGTCTCTCCCTTTCACTTCCAGCTCATAATTAAGTTTCACCTCAGATGGGTATGCTTACCACACTACAAAAGTATTAGCACATCTTTCACATCATCGTCAACATAGTAAATTACAGAGAGAATGACAGCAAAAAAGACAGCAAACAAAAACTACAATAGACATAAATTTTATTATAAAAAATAGTTTTCATACAACAAATCTCAGTATTTTGTCCTTGTCATCACTCACAGTGGAAACGATAGCAGAGCTAACAGTAGATTTTTCTGAATGTTCACCATATAAGTGTGGGTGCAAAGATGTGCCAATTCGTATTTACAAAAAATGTGAGCACAGTTTCAATTAGAACGGCACTTCCCCTCCAGTGCTCGGCATTTCCCCTACTTCGCCTGCCTGAAACCCTCACCACTACCTGATGCGTGCCTTGCCAACTGCATGTCTACCAGCCACGTTATTCTCCGCGCACTCTACATATGTGCTCCACATTCCATTATACAGGAATGGCGGAAGATGTTTCATATCAGTGCTAGCGAATCCGTGTTCTATTCCACTCGACAATGGAGGTATGCGCTGCAGTGTCTCTTATCGTGGTGCCATAATATACACTACTGCCCATTAAAATTGCTACACCACGAACAAAAGCAGATGATAAACGGGTATTCATTGGACAATTATATTATACTATAAATGACATGTAATTACATTTTCACTCAATTTGGGTGCATAGATCCTGAGAAATCAGTACCCAGAACTACCACCTCTGGCCGCAATAACGGCCTTGATATGCCTGGGTATTGAGTCAAACAGAGCTTGGATGGCGTGTACAGGTACAGCTGCCCATGCAGCTTCAGCACGATACCACAGTTCATCAAGAGTAGTGACTGGCGTATTGTGACGAGCCAGTTGCTCGGCCACCATTGACCAGACGTTTTCAATTGGTGAGAGATCTGGAGAATGTGCTGGCCAGGGCAGCAATCGAACATTTTCTGTATCCAGAAAGGCCCGTACAGGACCTGCAACATGCGGTCGTGCATTATCCCGCTGAAATGTAGGGTTTCGCAGGGATCAAATGAAGCATAGAGCCTCGGGTCGCAACACATTTGAAACGTAGCGTCCACTGTTCGAAGTGCCGTCAATGCGAACAAGAGGTGACCGAGACGTGTAACCAATGGCACCCCATACCACGTCGGGTGATACGCCAGTATGGCGATGACGAATACACGCTTCCAATGTGCGTTCACCGCGATGTCGCCAAACAAGGATGCGACCATCATGATGCTGTACACAGAACCTAGATTCACCCGAAAAAATGCCGTTTTGCCACTCGTGCACCCAGGTTCGTCGTTGAGCACACCATCGCAGGTTCTCCTGTCTGTGATGCAGCGTCAAGGGTAACCGCAGCCATGGTCTCCAAGCTGAGAGTCCATGATGCTGCAAACGTCGTCGAATTGTTCTTGCAGATGGTTGTTGTCTTGCAAACGTCCCCATCTGTTGACTCAGGAATCAAGACGTGGCTGCACTGTCCGTTACAGCCATGCGGATAAGATGCCTGTCATCTCGACTGCTAGTGACACAAGGCCGTTGGGATCCAGCACGGCGTTCCGTATTACCCTCCTGAACCCACCGATTCCATATTCTGCTAACAGTCATTGGATTTCGACCAATGCGAGCAGCAATGTCGCGATACGATAAACCGCAACCGCGAGAGGCTACAATCCGACCTTTATCAAAGTCGGAAACGTGATGGTACGCATTTCTCGCTCTTATAGTAGGCATCACAACAACGTTTCAGCAGGCAACGCCGGTCAACTGCTGTTTGTTTGTGAGAAATCGGTTGGAAACTTTCCTCATGTCGGCACCTTGTAGGTGTCGCCACCGGCGCCAACCTTGTGCTGTGTGAATGCTCTGAAAAGCTAATTGTTTGCATATCACAGCATCTTCTTCCTGTCGGTTAAATTTCGCGTCTGAAGCACGTCATCTTCGTGGAGTAGCAATTTTAACGGCCAGTAGTGTACACAAGAGACATTAGAATGAATGTCAAGTCTTCTCAAATACCGGTATTCTATATGCAACACAGCTTAGCGAAAAAGACCAGCCTTCGTTCAAACAGCTCCTTTTAAGTATATGCCAGTTTGTCGATCCGTTGCGGTGGTTTGAACTGCTGCAACGTCCGCTGTTAGCCCCCTCCGCCACCGTCCCTTTGCTGGCGGCGCCACAATGCGCCGGCGCTGGCAAGCTGTGGCGTGCGGAACAATGAGGCGAGGTAGTCTTTGGCCTCCATGTGGAGGACAGAGTTCTGGTTGGTGAACACCTGCCTTGATACAGTTTGTAGTGCATTCCTTGTGGACTTCGGTTTCGTAGTAACACGGAGACCTGTTACTTTGTCTAGGACTCTTCACCAACGATGGACAGTTTCAATAGTTCGTTGCGGAATTGTACCTACTCTATAGTGAGTATTCCGTTACTAGGAGTGGTGACCAGCTACGGTTGTTTCGTTACGAAATGATCTCTGCTCTATTGTGAGTGTCCCGCTACTACGAAATGCTATCAGCAGAGGTTGTTTCGACAACTCGTTACGGAGCTTGCGTCTGCCCTGTTGTGGGTGTTCCATTATTATAAATGCGTATACCAAAGTTGTGTGGTTTCTTTTACTTCGTCATTAGGGTTGTGGTCAACCAACGTGGTTCTAGTATTTTTGGTCTGTGGTGCCGAAGAGTGCGGAGCTTACTGGAAGAAATGGCCATTGGCGTTGGGTGATGTTTGTTGTTGCCTGGTGCACATGAGACGTGAGGTATTCGTATGCTGAAGTCTTTGGAGCAGCGTCTCGATCGCACCCTTGGTTGTAGGGTGTAAATAATTATATATATATATATATATATATATATATATATATATATATATATATATCTGTGTGTGTGTGTGTGTGTGTGTTTGTAAATACGATTATTTATATTGTTTTGGTTTTTGTGATTTCATTATTTGTTTAATCCATGATCCTAAAATTTCAACATTATATGTAAACTGTATTTTCAGAATTTATCTCATTTTAGCTCAGAAATAACGTGGCTCATAACCTCCTTCTTAAGGCGACGAAATTCTCAAAGTATATGTCCGATGCCACATTATCATGGTTTAAATATATTCACTGATTTTAAATATTTCCATCCATCTCAATTCAGTTCAACAAAAATTATTAAAAAGAAACAAAATTATATATATATATATATATATATATATATATATATATATTATTTACACTGTTCGAAGTGCCGTCAATGCGAACAAGAGGTGACCGAGACGTGTAACCAACGGCACCCCATACCACGTCGGGTGATACGCCAGTATGGCGATGACGAATACACGCTTCCAATGTGCGTTCACCGTGATGTCGCCAAACACGGATGCGACCGTCATGATGCTGTACACAGAACCTGGATTCATCCGAAAAAATGACGTTTTGCCACTCGTGCACCCAGGTTCGTCGTTGAGCACACCATCGCAGGTTCTCCTGTCTGTGATGCAGCGACAAGGGTAACCGCAGCCATGGTCTCCAAGCTAAGAGTCCATGCTGCTGCAAACGTCGTCGAATTGTTCGTGCAGATGGTTGTTGTCTTGCAAACGTCCCCATCTGTTGACTCAGGGATATATATATATATATATATATATATATATATATTACATTGGCGACTATGACAGGACATAAGAGAGAAACTTATTCAGACAACTCAGACAAATGTAAATACAGAAAAGTAGAACAAACCCGAACTTTCGGAAATGATTCTGACTCACAGTCTTCTTGTCCTGAAATGTATCAGGGACGAGAAGAGGAAACATAGATCAATCTGACATACAGCAAGAAAGTTTTACAAAACACCGAACCTTTCACCCGTTTACTTCAGACAAGAAAACCATTCACCCTGCAATTTTCATGAAAGCTTTCAAAGACGCATTTCCTCGCACGTTGAGTGAGCGGAGGAAAATTAATTTTGCAGTATCTTATATACAAGGAAACGCAGCTATTTGGGCCTATAATGAGGTAGACAGGTGCCAAACTTTTCAGCAATTCTAAAATGCTTTCCTGTCAACATTCTGGTCACGTACCGTGCAGGAAAGAATGAAGAGACAGGTCGTAGAACCCGAACCATTTAATCCAAAGTACGGAAATCTTAGAGGTTACTTTAAGAAGTATATAAATATGACGCATTTCTTGTCAGAATGTGTCGCGTCTAGAGATCTGCTCTGTGCGTTGAAAACACGTTCACCGTTCTGTATCAAAGAGAAATTGTTATATATCCCGGATTACGACATAGAATATTTTCTGCGGGCTCTAGATACTGTTGATCTGTTATTTGAAGATCAGCGTAGCAGCCGACATGACAACAAACAATATGACAGTCGTAATTCCAACCAAAACAAGCAGTATAGCCAACCTCATCAATACACACCCCCTTCCGTAGCATATGTTGCGCCGCAATTTGGCCCTACAGCGAATGCAAATTATGCTGGCAACAGTGTACCTAATATGCAACCACCCATCTTGAACACTAACCCCACATTTTTGCCTAGCGACAATGGCTACAATCGCAGGCGGAACAATAAAGAAAACCGCAATTATGAAAGTGGCCAAAACTGGCAAAATAACCGACAAAATTTTAATTACAACGGTAACCAAAACCAACAGGGGCAGGTTTGGTACAGTAATAACCCAAACTACGGAATGCAATATCCAGCATATCCGCAGCCTCAGAATGTAAACAACGGCGCATGGCAACATCAAACTCAATTACAGCTACCGCCGCAAAGGAATTACAGCAATGCAGTACAGAACACATCACAGCAGACAGCTAATGCAACTTTTACACAGCAATAAGGAAGGAATGCGGGTGACTGGAATAGACAGTACCCGAATGTAAACATAATAGAGGTAGACAATAACCCACCTACACCAAGACAGACTGACAGAACACAAGACAGACATTTAAACTAATGACAGCCATTACTAGACCCCAAGCTGTGGCTGAGGAATACTATGGGGGCGACTTTGATTTACAAGAATTGTTTAAGACTGACACAGTAAGTACTGAACAAGAAGAAGTAGGAAGTATTTACAAACATAAACCTGTGTTATTCTTACGTTATAATTATGGTCAAAATTTATCAGATGAACTCACTGAAAATGATGACAATATTTGCCGTTAATCACCCAAAATAGTAGTACTTGCTTCCACTAAAGCAAAAGTAGGAGGTATAACTACAAGTCTCACATTACATACTGGTGCAGCTGTAAGCGTAATACCTGAGAATTTTTACAATTTAATGCAAAAACATGAACAAATGGATGTGTTTCCAGTGCAAGGATGCAATATACTGACTGCTGTAGGTAACAAGCCTATTAGTATTAAGAAGCAAGTTTATATACCAGTTCAAGTAGAGAATGGATCGATCGATTGGGCGTTCTTAGTTGTACCTAATTTAAAATGTGATGCTATACTGGGACTGGATTTCTTGTGTGAAAAGGACGCTATAATTGACTTTTCTGCACAAATATGTAGTTTTAAGGATTTTGGCAATCAGTACACCATGCACTTAGAAACTAGAGAAGTAACCCATGATAAACATTGTCCAGCATACAAGTTACAGACAGTACATGAACATGATGATACAGAGACATGCACACCAGTACCTAAGCAAGACATGTTTGAGACAGATACAATTATACAGAGTAAGGTACAGCAATCATCGGCCTTACCTGAGGATGAACGAAGTGAACTAGCAGAACTATTGCATAGATATGACAGTGTTTTCTCAAATAGACCAGGAGTAATTAACACATATTCTTATAACATTGAAGTGAAGCCTCACACAGTATTCTACCACAAATCATATAGTGTACCACACTCACAGAAAGCAGCAGTTTGGAAAGAGTTAAAACAGATGCTGGAGTGGAATATTATTGTGCCCAGCACATCTTCATATTGCAGCCCACTATTCGTTGTAAGGAAAGATAATGGTAGCATTAGACTTGTGTTAGATGCTAGGGCAATAAACCAGATTATACTACCTGTTAGAACTAAGCCAGAGAACCTTGAAGAGCAACTGCAGAAATTTCTATATGCAAGATGTTTTAGTTCCTTAGATTCGGTCAATTCCTTCTGGCAAACAAGACTGGAGCCTCGGTGTAGAAAATACACAGCTTTTTCGTTTAATGGAAAGAGTTATCAATTTTGTGTACCGCCTTTTGGCTTGAATATCAGCTCTGGTGTTTTCATCTTAGCCTTAGAGACGGTACTGAATGAAGACTTAAAACATTCTGTCACACACTACGTGGATGATCTTTTGATAGCCACTCACACATGGCCAGATCCCATGAAGGTGGATGCACTGAAGAATCTCCCAGCACCAAGAACAAAGAAACAACTAAGGTCACTAATTTGGTTTTTCTCATTTTTTAGAAAATTTTTACCTCACCCACTTCTAAACAATCCACATCTACTCAAACTACTTAAGAAAAACCAGACTTGGCATTGGAGTAAGGAGTGTCAGGAACGCTTTGAGAAAATTAAACATGCACTAATGAATGCAGACATATTATGCCACCCAGATTTTTGCTCATAATTCTGTTTAGCTTGTGATGCTTCCAACTATGGTTTAGAAGCTTGTCTTTTCCAAGTTGTAAATAAAGATGGTAAGGAAGAAGTTAGAATTATATGATTTGCTAGCAGAACTTTGACCGAATGTGAAAGATCTTACACAACTACAGAACTAGAAACATTAGCCATAGTCTGGGGTTTCAAGAAATTTAACTATTATATTTTTGGCAAGCACTCAAGGGTATACACAGATCATCATGCGTTTACATTTCTTCTATCATGTAAATTATTACACCCCAGATTAGCCAGGTGGGCGATTTCCCTTCAACGATACTCATTTGAAATAATTCACATTAAAGGTACAGATAATGTCACAGCAGACACACTATCACGACTTCCACAAGGATTGAGTAAGGATACAACAGAACCAGAGAACCTCCATGATTACAGAATTTTGCTAATGCAGAATAGCAATTATACTCAGTATTACAAAGACTTGTGTACAACCATGGAAACACTACAGATGGCAGACCCTTACTGGTCAAAAATTAGGAAAGTTATCAGAGATCAGCCTCAGCACACATTGTGTAGTAGATATAAACTAGCTAGAGGAGTATTATTTTACACAAGACACATTTTGAGTAAAAACTGGCGCGTTTGTATTCTCCAGGAATATGAAGGATATCTTATTTGGCATACACATTTTCTCTTTGGTGATTATGGATCTAAGAAATGTTTCTCTAAATTAAGTCCATACTGTTACTTCACGAACATGAGGAGAAAAGTACATAACACACTCAAAACTTGTACCATATGTCAGAAAGCAAAAGCAAGTAACCAGTCACACAGAACAGAACTGCATTCAATACTGCCTACCAAACCATTGGAAATAATTAGTACTGACATATCTGGACGTCATCCTACAAGCTCTGGAGGAGAAAAATATATACTTTTATTTTATGATGTTTTTAGCAAACAAGTAAAATTATTTGCACTGAAATCTGCAACAGCAAATGCCATTATCAGGAGATTTCAGAACGATAACATACTACATGTATGAAAACCTGTTAAAATCCTATCAGACAATGCCACATACTATACCGGATTCCATTGGAGGAAATTTTTATCCGACGACAACCTACAACCCATATTCATTAGTAAATTTGCACCACAAGGTAACCCAGCAGACTTACATACCAAATAAGCAAACCAAATGGGTAAGCCTATTGAACTCATTTGAGGAGGTGCAGAAAAATCTAAACATATATGACACTACCTATACACCTGTGGAAACCATGTTTAACATAGCAGAAAGAAATGAATGGAGTAATCCAGTACCTAAGTTGAAACACGAAGAAATCCAACTAGAAGACAAGCTAAGAGAAGTCTACATTACAATGGAAAGGGAAAGTAAGATAAGAAAAGGACACTACAGTAAACACACTAAGAAAAGTCTAAACTACAAGCAAGGTGAACTTGTACTTCTGCGTACTCACCACAAATCCTCAGCTCTGATGCATAGGAATCCTAAGTGGAGACTTGTCTACGACGGTCCATACATAATCCACGGGATACCGCATCCAGAAGCGTACTTACTAAAGAACAGGAGAAATGACAAGATTATAGGATTATATCCGCATAAAGACATTAAAAAGTACAACAGAGAATAACTACATGTAAATAGTAGTTTTAAGGGAATGCACTAAATAATGACAGGCAGAGGATACTAATATTAATTAAGTAATATTTATGTACCTGACTAAAGAAAGAAGACTTAATTACGCTGATGCAGAATATTATAGTCATAAAGATATAAGGTAAGTGATATTATTTGTTATTAAGTATATATGATAGTGCAAGGCACATCTATTAAAGAAGTTTGCAGTACGATGTGTAGATTGTGACACCGATTCACACGCACGCCTGCAGAACAAATAGAAATTCTTGAGCACAGCGATTTGAGACAAAAACACACGACACTCAGCGATGCAAACACAGTGGCCAATTAATTGCATGGTTACCTTAGGTTATGATTTACTGAATAAATTTCCTTTTCGTTACGCGGTAACGTTTGTGTTTAATAAGCTCCCCAGGGTCCAGTGCTCTAGTTATGATGCATTTTGTCTTATATTCTCTATTTTCAGGTGAATTTAAACGTGTACATATTTGTTGAATTTTTGATTTGCAAACAATTCTTTCCATACCTTGTTGACAAAGGATACTTATTTCATTATGTTATTTAGTCGTAAAAACTAGATCACAACAGAAGCAGAAATGTGAATAATATTGTACATGTGTAACATGAAACCCTCACATGAATGAGTGAGAAATATAGTTGTAATTGTATTCTTACTTTTATTTCCATGTCAATGTATTGATCTAGTCCTGTAAATAAGGACAAGAGTGTAGAAAAGGACCAGAATATATAAATGTCCACAAACTGAAACTTTTGTCAAACACAATGAGATCAGTGTGTTTACGTGTGAAGTTATTCGCGTGTATTAATATGTGCGTTGTTAGGTCTTGTGTGTGAATGCGAACAATGAGAACGACGTGATACGGTGAAATTTGCAGTCCAAAAGACTCTAAACAAAGACATTACGCCAATTGTGTTTGACGACGAGCGCAAGCTGTCGCGAACAATTATCGTCGGAATGCGCTCGCACTCACTAACATGAGAAACTAACTATGTAATGCCATGCAAGCGACCGGAGGATCAACTTATGGAACACTTCAAAACGCTAATAATTGAACGTATGACGAACACTAACCTTAGAACATTGGATAACCAAATCAGTAAACTGTGACGTCGGAACTGATTTCCATGCCTTCTCCGGGACTTAACACTTGTGGCACACCTGAAGTTACGTACTTCAATTCTTACGTACGACCGGAACTGTGAAGAACGACAAAATGGTCAATCAAATGACAAAAATGAACCCTTTCCTTCTTTAAAAGCGAGGACAATGTGCACTGTAATGGACAATACAAACCTGTATCACATCTGCAATAACACCGACAAATGGACTTTGACCGCTGACGTCAATTGACGGCACGAGAACCTAACGGATGCAAGAAATGAATAAATTATAAACTATACCAGTACAATGAACATTGCATTGAAAACCAATGGAAAATATTTTCTTTTCAAAGTGATGAAGTATTTACCTGCAAGGAACTTTGGTATGCAGTCATATGGACGTTATCACGACGAGATACATCGAGAATGTACGCGCGGCAACAGAGACTGAAACCGGCAACTATGCAAGACGGAGTATCTAGCAAGGATCGCGGCGCGGCAGCAACCTACAGTGAAGCCCATGCTCGCGAACTGCAATAACAGACGATGGTCAACATAGGGACATAATCTGGCAACTTAAAGACCGGCTAAGAACTTGATTTGTCAAAATGTAAATAAATGCAATCATAATGTATCTGTATATGTCGTTATGTTGTATGAGTATTTATTATTTTAATTTTTGTTGAACTGAATTGAGATGGATCGAAATATTTAAAAATCAGTGAATATATTTAGACCATGATAAGGAGGCATCGGACATATACTTTGAGAATTTCGTCGCCGTAAGAAGGAGGTTCGTGGGCCACGTTATTTCTGAGCTAAAATGAGATAAATACTGAAAATACAGTTTACATATAATGTTGAAATTTTAGGATCATGGATTAAACAAATAATGAAATCACAATAGCGTTAATCATAACTATAATTACTGAAGTGCACTATGCTACTTACATTGGGAATACAATATTAATCACTAGTGATATGTTGATTATCCGCACGTCGGTATCTCGTCCGTGCGCAGTGGAAATTTCCTTATACAGGGTGTTACAAAAAGGTACGGCCAAACTTCCAAGAAACATTCCTCACACACAAATAAAGAAAAGATGTTATGTGGACATGTGTCCGGAAACGCTTAATTTCCATGTTAGAGCTCATTTTAGTTTCGTCAGTATGTACTGTTCTTCCTCGATTCACCGCCATGATTTCATACGGGATACTCTACCTGTGCTGCTAGAACATGTGCCTTTACAAGTACGACACAACATGTGGTTCATGCACGATGGAGCTCCTGCACATTTCAGTCGAAGTGTTCGTACGCTTCTCAACTACAGATTCGGTGGCCGGTGGATTGGTAGAGGCGGACCAATTCTATGGCCTCCACGCTCTCCTGACCTCACCCCCCTTGACTTTCATTTAGGGGGGCATTTGAAAGCTATTGTCTACGCAACCCCGGTACCAAATGTAGAGACTCTTCATGCTCGTTTTGTGGACGGCTGTGATACAATACGCCATTCTCCAGGGCTGCATCAGCGCATCAGGGATTCCATGCGACGGAGGGTGGATGCATGTATCCTCGCTAACGGAGGACATTTTGAACATTTCCTGTAACGAAGTGTTTGAAGTCACACTGGTACGTTCTGTTGCTGTGCGTTTCAATTCCATGATAAATGCGATTTGAAGAGAAGTAATAAAATGAGCTCTAACATGGAAAGTAAGCGCTTCCGGACACATGTCCACATAACATATTTTCTTTCTTTGTGTGTGAGGAATGTTTCCTGAAAGTTTGGCCGTACCTTTTTGTAACACCCTGTACAATTACTAGTATGCGCGAGTAAACGCCCTGTAGTACGCAGTGACTTTTTATAGAATTAAAGAGTTTAAATTAGAGCGGCCAGTCTAACGCGCGAGGCTCTCCCTCGACTCCATTCCATAACAGATAACAGAAGAAGTCATGCCTGTCTCACCAGCGATCACATGCGACCGCGCACAAGATAACTTGTATTGGCTTTCATGCTTTATTAAACAGGTTTCTCTTATTTAAAAAAAGTAGATTGACATGCTATGGCTAAAAATGTGCCTTTAAAAGGTGAACGTGCTTAGTCTGTTGACTCAAGGCGGTTTGGTGGTGATCGTTCAGAATTTACGTAGTTTCAAATGTTCGTAGAGCGCGCTCCCGAGCAACTGATGACGTGGATGAAACTGAATTCTGCTCCTGCGTGATTGTTTCTTCGTTAAAGCTTTGTTGGTAGATGGGAAACGCTTGTTCGCTGTGTTTGTGAAACGGTGGTAAACTCCACGAGTTGTGATTGCTGTTTAAATACCTTGTTCTGTCAGTGATATTCCTGTGTTTGGTCTTCTTGAAATAAGACGGGAAAGGAGTTGCCTTCCTCGTAAGAGGATGACGCTTTTCGCCCTAACAGCCAAACGACGGTGAGTGAAGCCAGTCACCGAAACGACGTAGTACGTAAGCCCGCTCTCGTCATTATTTTAAGTGCTTGGTTCATTTACATTCCGAAGGATTAGCGGCTGGCTCCGAGTGCGCCACATAAGTTTAAGTTGTCCTGTCGTTAAAGTCTTCTGGTTGTATTGGCCGTTAATGTGAGATGTAACGCTGCAGGATCCGAGTGAGCTTCCAGAGGCAGTGTGAGTCGTATTGATTGTTGTTTGATCTTGTATTACTTGAGTATTTTTGAAAGCGCCCTCTGTGGGAGTGCCTAGTGATATTGTTGTGTCAATGTGTGCTGTGGTGGCTTTGTGTTTCCGTGTGATTAGCTAAGAAACACTCGGCTTAATTACCCCAGGTGGCTTTAGGGCACAGACGGGTTTTTCTGTAATCAGTCATAACTGCATGTGTGGAACGCTACAACTGAGTGCTAAAAATGGCTCTGAGCACTATGGGACTTAACATCTATGGTCATCAGTCCCCTAGAACTTAGAACTACTTAAACCTAACTAACCTAAGGACATTACACAACACCCAGTCATCACGAGGCAGAGAAAACCCTGACCCCGCCGGGAATCGAACCCGGGAACCCGGGCGTGGGAAGCGAGAACGCTACCGCACGACCATGAGCTGCGGACAGCTGAGTACTGTTGTTGTATGTTGCTGCCAATGGGTGATAACGGTGTGCACTGCCTTGTCCATCGTCTGTCTTAATGACGGATTATAAGTTAGTGATGAACTGGAGGCTTGCTTTTCTGCCTAAAGGCAAGGTACCGCTCCAAGCGCAAGCTAACTGTGGTAACTGCGCTAGTGCCTGCTTAGTGATAAGGGGCTAACCCCCCTCCCAGACACACACACACACAGACACAAGTTTTCTAAATTAAGCTACAGCTAGTGCCGGTAGAAATGAAGGGCTAGTTGCAAATTACAAGAACTAACTGAACTTAATACCTTGGTTTAAGTGATATATTTACTGAGACTAAGTAGTTGTAGGAGAACCCTAGATAGGCAGTACTTTGAGTAGATAGTGAAATCAGTAGCCACTAGACTGGGATCTTCAGAAGTTACTGACCCTAGCTTGGGTTTTAGTAGCATACATTCCGTTTGTAACTGTCTTAAAAACCTTCTATGTGGTGAATACGTCCTTGTACAGTGAAGTCAGGTATTTACGTGTTCACTTATTGAAAGATGTTTCCGAACGTTGCGTTACATGATAGTGAAGTTTATGTGTGTTTCATAAACATTATTAAAAGAATCTTCTTTTTAGTGTTGTAAGTGTTAAAATTACTTCCTTATGGCCGGCCGTGGTGGCCGAGCGGTTCTAGGCGCTTCAGTCCGGAACCGCGCGACTGCTCCTGTCGCAGGTTCGAATCCTGCATCGGGCATGGATGTGTGTGATGTCCTTAGGTTAGTTAGGTTTAAGTAGTTCTAAGTTGTAGGGGACTGATGACCGCAGCAGCAGTTAAGTCTCATAGTGCTCAGAGCCATACTTTCTTATGGCTTTTACCAGAGTTTCATAATATTAAGTAGCTCTGAGTTTCAGAGCTTGCTCGAATCATCGTTTATTCATTCCATTTATAAGTGCCGTTATTTTATGGTTTTAGGGTTGTATTACTGTAGAAGGGCAGATTTGATGGCTAGACGCACAATTTGTTCGTTCGTGACTAGTTATTACGGTTTCTGTTACAGAGCGATAGGGACCTTCAGAAAACTTGCTGTTGGACTCGCATTCGGGAGGAGGACGGTTCAAACCCGCGTTGGGCCATCCTGATATAGGTTTCCCGTGATTTCCCTAAATCACTTCACCAAACTCCAGGACGGTTTCTTTGGAAGGACACGACCTGTTCCTTCCCAATCCTTCCCTAATCCGATGGGACCGATGACACGCCGTTTGGTCCCCTCCCCACAAATCAATCAACCAATCCAAACGCGCTGTTCGAGCCACCGACGTCGTGTGACCCAGCGGCGTGGAAATGTGGTGCTTGGTGTTCGGTCTCCATCAGTTCATCGCTGGGCCTACATGCAAGGCTCGGAGTTCTGTAGAATTGTAATTTGGAAGGCAAAAATATAAAGGAGCAAGATTGAGCAAAGAAATGTGAACCAGCACAACCTGTTGTCGATTAAAGCCCCAACCCTCCACTCCGCAGTTTCCCTGGTGTTAAGTGGTGGCACAAGTTCCGTGCAAATCTCGGTAACAGCATTTGTGATCTGTACCTGCCTTTCAGAATTCTACCTTCGCGTTTCTGAATTAGCTGAAAGTCTTCCGTCACACATACCTGATACAGACTTACGAAATCCGAAACAAAAGTGGTTGCACAGATATCTCACATTGGGTTTCCTTTACCGCACAGTCCCACATCCTCCAAACAAATCAGTTCAAAATGGTTCAAATGGCTCTGAGCACTATGGGACTTAACAGCTATGGTCATCAGTCCCCTAGAACTTAGAACTACTTAAACCTAACTAACCTAAGGACAGCACACAACACCCAGCCATCACGAGGCAGAGAAAATCCCTGACCCCGCCGGGAATCGAACCCGGGAACCCGGGCGTGGGAAGCGAGAACGCTACCGCACGACCACGAGATGCGAGCAAACAAATCAGTCTTCCATTTGACTTTTTAATATTAATTTCAAGCATTCAACCAATTTCATATATTTATATCGCTTCGTAGCACGCCACTTACATTACATGCTGGTTATATCGGGTTGTTTAATTTTTTTCCATGATCTTGCACTTTCTCACTTTTTAAACCAACTGTAAATTTTATCGAAATTCTTTTGCGTTTCCTAACGTTGATCCAACAATGATTCTTTTTCTGTAGACAGGCAACAAATTGATTGTGCTGCAGACCCAGTCTGATAAGCCTTTTAGATTGATAAAGAAGTTAGTGCAGTGTAGAAAAAGTGTCGGAAATCTAGGTCGACCGAATTCACCTTTTTCTCTGTGTCTACTATTTACAAGATGTCGTAAATGATAAACGGGACCCACGTGTCTCATCGCTTCTCGACTTTTTGAGAGAAGCTACTTTTCCTACAGGTATGTCACGAATCTGGAACTATAATGCGCTCAAGGATTCTGCACCAGATGTACATCAGAGCATAGGTGATTTAACAAATTAGTACTGTGTAGTCTTGACCAGCATCTGCCCCCTTATTCACGTATTTCACAACCCTCTGCCCTAGCCACTAATCTATCAAGCAACAGTATGGGAATTGGTTTACAAGTAGTGTCTCATCTGACTTTTGCATAATTGGTCTGTGGCGGTTCGTGTGTGGGTTGGAGCTTGTTGTAAGGCCACCTTGGTGTTTACATTTCATTCTATTCTGCGTTTTCTTTTAATTCTTGCCCAAAATCTACTTCTATTGTAGACAGTCGTCTGTTAGCCAAGCTATCCAGGGTGCCCCATTTATCTTGACCACCACAGATAACTTTTGTCCAGAAGACATATGTATCAAACAAATATTATTTAGCTACCAGGGAGTTATTAACCAGCATGATTGCCTTTCTTTGTAACTTTCTTCATTATGAATACATAAACACCAGTACGTCTTTTTAAATAGCACGTTATATTTTTTATTCGGTAAGCCACTTCTCCCCAGTAACTGTTCAAAAATACATCTTGGAGGTCTATTCACATAAACATGACTTCATTGAAAATGCAACACAAGACTGACTTTGACTTTGTTGTACTAGCAGGTACCCGGGGTAATGTAACTCCACCACTTGCTGGGTGGCAAATAAAAGTTGTTCTATTCTATGAGTCACAAGTCGTACGTTTACATCTTCTTAATCTTATAACTATGAAAATTCCTTGTAACTCCACTTATATTTTATCGAAGTTCTCATTTAGTCACCCGCGCTAAGATTTCGAATAGAGAATTAGTATTTTCGTAATTTAAAAGGAATAATCAGTCCCTCGGGGAACGTACGTGAGGCGTTCAGTACGTAATGCAACGTATCTTTTGAAAGTAGGTTGGTTTTATTCAGGATTCCGATACACCACATTATTTCCCACACATTTGGCTACAAAACCCATTTTTATCATAATCTCTGTTCAATGCGACTACCTTACGCCACCTTTCTGGGATGACTTGTACGCAAGCACGGTACCACTCTACTGTTCGACGTCGGAGCCAACATCTTGCTACAGCAATAACCTCCCCATAATCTACGTATTGCTTCCTACGGATTGCACACGTTATTGGGCCAAATAAATGGAAGTTGGAAGGTGCGACATGCGGGCTATAGGGTGGGTGAGGAAGGAGAGCCCAGTGAAATTTTGTGACGACGTTCGACTGAAAATTGTCACTGTCAACATAGTAAAGCGAAAGTAATTTTGCACAGGCAGTATTTCGTTGCTCTTTATGATCTTCTGTGAGGCAGCGATGAACCCATCAGGCACACACTCCTGCGTGCCCCAACTGGTGGATGGGTGTTTGATTGTGACGCGTCGATCACCTCGAATGAGAGTGTCCATACGTTCCAACACTGCAGGAAACCCCGCTGTGAGCAGCCGGCCGGCAAGTGGGAGATTGGACAGTTTTGCGATGCTGACAGACGCCTCACCCAACGACTCACCGTGCCTTTGTTCACTGCCAGATCTCCGTCAATACCTTGCAAGCGCCTATGAATATCTGTGATGCTCAGATTTTTCGCTAAAAGAAACTCGGTGACAGCTCTCTACTTGGAATGGACCGCTGTTAAAGACGCCTTTTGAATGCTACGGAAAACGCGGCCATCTGTCGGTACTTGATGCAACTATAGATGCTGAAGCAGGAATGTTCCACGATGTCTCACAACAAAGGCCGCATTTCTTCAACCGAAATCGGCTAAAAGAAAAGTATGATGCGTTACTTATTCAATGCCCCTCGCGTAACCATGACAGCCAAATATTTGTAAGTAATGTATGATTACATCAAAACGGTAATTGCGAGTAAATGTATGTTTCAAGAAGTCGTCTAACTGCTATTGATAAACTTCTTTTACTGTAATTAATCTTCACTGTTATTCCCATGCCGCAGCAACAAGGCCCATCGCGCTTTCTGTAATCTGCTTCCTACTGTTTTCGGATGATTTCCACAGTAGTATACTCATATACTAAGCACAACGGACAAAAAATTTATAACAGCAGGAGAGACCACACTAATACCTTGTAACACCGCCTGTAGCCTTGATATGGTCTCACTTCAACGACGAAGAGAATCCACTTATTTCTTAGGTGATATGATACGTAGCTAATGCGATTCGTTGATGATTAGCTCCTGTAATGCTACCAAATTTCGGACGTACTGACTGTAACGTTTCATCCAATGTTCCAATTAGTTCCATGCGTTTTCTACGGAAACAAGATCGGTTCATTTAGTAGGTCGGTTGAGGTGCGACTGGGTGCCTGAGTGTTCGTTAGACAAGGAATTTTCAGAAGAATAACCTTTTGTGCTCCATAGAAATGGCCGTTGGCGTGCACAGCCCTGCAGCAATAGTGGGAAGGATCCAGGCCAGATTAGGAATCGTTATGGTCTGTGGAATGTTTTCGCGGCATTACCTGGGTGACCTTGGCATTCTGGAAAGCACAACGGCTCAACACAAGTATGCTTCTATCCTTGGGAACCATGTCCACCCCTACATGCATTTTGTTTTTCATAGGCACGATGTCATCTACCAGTGGCACAATTCAAGGTGTCACACAGCTCGTAGTGTACGTGCGTGATTCCAAGAGCACCCCTGTGAGTTTACCATAATCCTCTGGGCACCAAACGCCGCCCCCAATAGATAATGTATGGGACAGCCTCGACTGGGCTATTCGCGCCATGTAACCTCAACCGTGAAATGGCCAACTCACTGGAGTCGGCGTGCTTCGACATCCCTGTCGGTATCTTCCAGAACCTGACAGATTCTTTTCCTGCACGTCAGCGCTGCTTAAGGTGGTTATTAGGGCTTTTGACAGGTGGCCACATTAATGTGACAGGACAACGTATTTCCTTCTTGGATGACATGAGTGTCCTCGACAAACCCATTGCGATGTACAAATGGTATCAGAGCCATGATGGGGAAGGTGTAGCCACATTTATTTGGTCCAAGCCTTGTTGACACAAATTTATTATTTAACAATAATTGGTTATACATCCAAGTTAATACCATTAACAGTTTAAAAAGGAAATATTAGTAGTAAAAAATTATTGTAGAACATTCTCTAGAAGAACATGCAGCCCCACTCTGAAACATTACATAAAGGTACTGTTAGTAAAAGGTATATTATATCGTACAATAGTGCAACATGTACAAATATTAACAATTACACCAGAAAAATATTGAACTTGAAAAAAAAAAAAACTTAAGCTTACGTAAACTCTACACAAATGTCAATTTCATGTGACATCAGTTCACCTGTCGTGGCACATACACAAAATTTCTAAATTATTTTATATCAGTTAAGTAAGCTACAAGACAGAAATAGCATTAACGACTGATGACATAATGACATGAGTAAACTCTGTCAAATTTTCAATTTCACGACGGTTGTGTTATCTAGCAAATTTTCATTGAAATACTCCCCCCCCCCCCCCCCAAGTGTTCCAAAATCAATTCAGTCAGTCTCCAGAAGAAACACAACTTAGTACACAAACGTGGCAATATCAAGAAATAGATGGGGTTATCCCAATCAATATTAGTAGAATTAGGAACTTTGCAATTTAAACGCACCAATTTTAACAAAGTCTAATGTAATAATAATTTGGACAGAACTTTCATGAAATGATCGATGATAGTGGATACCGTGCCATACACTATGAAACAAATTAAGGATTATTCACAGTAGACACCTGGCACATGATGATATTCTCTGAAGTATTTCAAATCACAAAATGTTGGCTACAAGTACCAACCCCATAATAAAGTAATGATCATGAAATATAATAAAAGTATATGAAAATTTCGGCCTTAGCCAGATGACGAGAACCACACCAATGCAGTTTCCTGTTACACTGGAGTGCTAGGCCCAACAAACAACAACTGGTCATGGAGAACCACGCTAAGCAAGCGAGCATTCCGTCCTCCCCACA
This sequence comes from Schistocerca cancellata, assembly GCF_023864275.1. Taxonomy (NCBI): domain Eukaryota; kingdom Metazoa; phylum Arthropoda; class Insecta; order Orthoptera; family Acrididae; genus Schistocerca; species Schistocerca cancellata. The sequence goes on along the minus strand of NC_064627.1, from coordinate 239,760,223 downwards.
TGCTGGCAAACAACCACACTCATCGCAGTCATTAATCGGCAGGCACCAGATGATTCCCCGCCGCCTCCGTCCTGTCGCCATATACCGACCGAGCCGTCCTTCCAAAACTGTTGCTTCGCGCACTAGCGCCAACAGCGCTCAGCGATCACGCCCCCTATCGCTGCGGCGAAAACAAGTCAAATAATCTCGCCGGTAAATCAAAAATGCTGAGCCGTGACACGGCTCACCCATTATAAAGAGGTTGAAGGAAGGGCAACACTTGGTCTCTGAGAATGTTGAAACAGACATCGTAGGGCATGTTCAACGTGGGTGAGGGGGTCGGAGACGTGCTACGAGAAACATCCTCGCGGTGTCACACTATCGCCTCCGACCTGCATTACACCTTCCACATACAGCGGAATAAAATCCCCATTGGGCCGTCGGTTCAGTCGACGCCTTGCATAATTTGTTGGAGGAGGGATGTTGCCTCAAGAATTTCCTAGTAACATGTGACTCCTCGAACCACGTTACATTCTTCCAGTCAGCAAATGTCTAATGTTAGTGTCATTTGGTTCACTGAAGTGCCGTTGAGACCCATGGCCTCGACAGTGTGTACAAATACGACTTGTGACCCTTTAGGAAGAGAACGTAGGTACTCGTCTCCAAACGTCAATTCCATTCAGTCCCCTTCGCAGTGTTCGCTCGTAAACTGATTGAAATGTTTCTACTGAGAGCAGCAATTTCCGTCGGATTTGAGACCCACTGTCTCCGAGAATGCGTCACACTGCTCTCCGGTACTTGTCGCTTAGTGTCTTTTTAATACCACTGTCCTTACACCGTATTACTTGGCTACGATTGGTATCCCATTCGTTGTAAACTTGGACATCCCGTATGAGGCACCAAGAAATCAGACATATGCATCAACTGCATGGTCATGGACACGTCCAAACACGGTAACTACCGTCTGGCCGGCCGGAGTGGCCGAGCGGTTCTAGGTGCTACAGTCTGGAACCGCGCGGCCGCTACGGTCGCAGGTTCGAATCCTGCCTCGGGCACGGATGTGTGTGATGTCCTTAGTTAGTTAGGTTTAAGTAGTTCTAAGTTCTAGGGGACTGATGACCTCAGAAGTTAAGTCCCATGGTGCTCAGAGCCATTTGAACTACCGTCTGCCAGCGTATCAAGTCTCCAGATCGATCTATCTTACTGTACAATTTCACTATTTCACCGCCATCACTTAAATCAGAAGTGGAGGGCAACATGAACCCCGTCGTAGCAGTTCTACAACACCTACAGATGCGAAAGCGTACTTTCTTAAGGTCATGACTCACGTTTAGTCTAGTGAACTTATCTTTATGTGAAAGTTACTCAATGGCCATGCGCGATTTTGAACGCAACAAATATTTTTATTCTTGAGATGATAAGTAAAATTGCCGTCCACAATTAGACGGTGAGCCTGCTGCCTATCATGTCATTTTTTCTTATCGCCTCGAGAGTATAACAGCTGGTGGACATGTGTTTGGTGATTTTTGATTACATTTCGCACGAGTTAATTAAAAGTCAATGTTTTCTTTTCAATTAATACCCTTCTGTTGTCATGAAATCATATTATCGATCAGAGTCTAGGTAAAGCGTATAATCCGAGTTATATTGACTCGTAGTTAGGCAACACATTGATTTCATTTTTTACTACGGTATACGTGGTATTCCGTCAATTTGACTAAAATTCTGTTAGCAATTGACGTTCAGTTTCACCATTAAAATGTCGACAGTCTACACTGCGGTATGGTAAATGCAAGTGAGCGTATGGCATTGTGGGCCTAGAGGCCCCATCTGAGGAAGTTCGGCCGCCGAGTGCAAGTCTTATTTCAGTCGACGCCACACTGTGTGACTTGCGTGCCGGTGATGAGAGTGAAATTATGATGACAACACAGCACCCAGTCCACGAGCGGGGAACATTCCCAACCCGTTCAGGAATCGAACCCAGGCCCGCTGCAGGGGAGGCAAGCACGTAACTACCCAGCTAAGCAGGCGGACTGGGGTATGGTGTCTACTTAGGAAGCAACGAATATTGTAAACGGACATGTAATTGATACGTCCATTGTTTTTTTTTCTTTTTACTCAGCATTATCTGTTAGTTTATCTGTTTTCAACTTGCAATAGTACATACGAGGTGCATTCAAGTTCTAAGGCCTCCGATTTTTTTTCTAATTAACTACTCACCCGAAATCGATGAAACTGGCGTTCCTTCTCGACGTAATCGCCCTGCAGACGTACACATTTTTCACAACGCTGACGCCATGATTCCATGGCAGCGGCGAAGGCTTCTTTAGGAGTCTGTTTTGACCACTGGAAAATCGCTGAGGCAATAGCAGCACGGTTGGTGAATGTGCGACCACGGAGAGTGTCTTTCATTGTTGGAAAAAGCCAAAAGTCACTAGGAACCAGGTCAGGTGAGTAGGGAGCATGACGTATCACTTCAAAGTTGTTATCACGAAGAAACTGTTGCGTAACGTTAGCTCGATGTGCGGGTGCGTTGTCTTGGTGAAACAGCACACGCGCAGACCTTCCCGGACGTTTTTGTTGCAGTGCAGGAAGGAATTTGTTCTTCAAAACATTTTCGTCGGATGCACCTGTTACCGTAGTGCCCTTTGGAAAGCAATGGGTAAGGATTACGCCCTCGCTGTCCCAGAACATGGACACCATCATTTTTTCAGCACTGGCGGTTACCCGAAATTTTTTTGGTGGCGGTGAATCTGTGTGCTTCCATTGAGCTGACTGGCGCTTTGTTTCTGGATTGAAAAATGGCATCCACGTCTCATCCACTGTCACAACCGACGAAAAGAAAGTCCCATTCATGCTGTCGTTGCGCGTCAACATTGCTTGGCAACATGCCACACGGGCAGCCATGTGGTCGTCCGTCAGCATTCGTGGCACCACCTGGATGACACTTTTCGCATTTTCAGGTCGTCATGCAGGATTGTGTGCACAGAACCCACAGAAATGCCAACTCTGGAGGCGATCTGTTCAACAGTCATTCGGCGATCCCCCAAAACAATTCTCTCCACTTTCTCGATCATGTCGTCAGACCGGCTTGTGCGAGCCTGAGGTTGTTTCGGTTTGTTGCCACACGATGTTCTGCCTTCATTAAACTGTCGCACCCACGAACGCACTTTCGACACATCCATAACTCCATCACCACATGTCTCCTTCAACTGTCGATGAATTTCAATTGGTTTCACACCACGCAAATTCAGAAAACAAATGATTGCACGCTGTTCAAGTAAGGAAAACGTCGCCATTTTAAGTATTTGAAACAGTTCTCATTATCGCCGCTGGCGGTAAAATTCCATCTGCCGTACGGTGCTGCCATCTCTGTGACGCATTGACAATGAACGTGGCCTCATTTTAAAACAATGCTCATGTTTCTATCTCTTTCCACTCTGGAGAAAAAAAATCGGAGGCCTTAGAACTTGAATGCACCTCGTATAGTGTCATGCCTACGAAGCGATTATCTCTCGTTTTAGGAGGGATCTTGCCTCGAGAATTTATGGTAGTAGTATGTGACAGAAATGTCGGCAGATCCATTGTGCTACTTACTGTGAGCAGTGGTGCAATAATTGAAATACTGGACTTGCATTCAGAAGAAGCCTGGTCCAAATCCCAGTTCTGATTCGTCGATAAACGCTTCCACTCACGACTACAATAACGCCCAGTTTGATCAGGGTACACTTACAATCAAAAAACTTACGTTAACGATACTAATACTTACTGCCTCCATACTGTGAAAATTGACAGCTCGCCACCCAATCTGGATGCATTCGCAAGCAGCAGTAAGTACAGAACACTTGTCTACAACCAGCCTTCTTGTTCACTGTGCCGTATAAGTTAAAAAGCGAAAGATAGACTTCGCTACTTATGATCGAGACATCAGAACGGCTCGTGGAGATGAGACGGTGGGAGTGGCGTTCAGGTTGGGTGCAGTTACTGAAAGCAGATGATTCTGTAAACGAAGCGTCAGCGAGATACGAAGCAGTCCAAGTAGTAAGTGACGTGACAAGGCGTCTGACTTTTCCCAGCGGTTGGAAATCACAAGAACTTAGCCGATATAACAACGTTACTATTAAAATCAGTCTTGATCACAAATGTATTTATTCTGGTAACCGGTTTCGACCACGTCTGTGCTCATCTTCAGACCAAAATGCTGTATGAGCAGAAGCCTACTTCTGCTGGTAAATCACGAGGACAACACCACCAGAAGAAGGCTCCTGCTCATACAGCATTTTGGTCTGAAGATGACAAAAGGCGTGATCGAAATCTGTTAAGAGAATAAATAAATTTGTGATCAAGACTGATTTTAATAGTAACTTTTAGTAATAACATTGATCACTGTCTGCTCGCATGATGTATTAAGAAGTAAGTCATATAACTACGTGTTTTCAGTTGCAGAATTATGCTGTGAACCAACATACACCGCACAAAGAAAGCAGTATTTCCGCATCACTTATCATATCCCAAAAGGACTTTTCTATTACTGTTTCGGTATTCTGTATATTACGTCTAACGAAGGAATTATTAACACGGCTCAACCGTAAAATTCATTTTTAGTTGTATCTCTTCATTACAGAGAAGCAAGTTTATAACAATACCATTAAGGAGAGACGTCGATGGACGCACGTACTTTTAATTAGCAGATGGATAATCACAATGAGGCACTCAGAGAGTTGAAAGTATTAGAGTAGTTAATATATTTTGCTGTAGGAAAAGATGCGGTTAGGCATGGCATTGGATTTCATTAATGGTCCTCTTATTTACTGATCTGTCTAACATGTTCTCTAAGTGTAAGAGTATTTTATGAAAGGTACCAACATAAAACTACATAACAAACACAAACAGTGTTAAAATATTTTCAAGAACTAAATTGCTATAAATAGCGATAAATATATTTCTAGAGTCTGCTTCTGGCTGCAGAGATTCCGGTTTCCGCTCTGAGGGAACATTGCTGGAAAAACTGATGCTTTAAAAAAATTCTGCGATCTCCCATTTTCTCAGCTGAAGCACTTTATCTGGTAAAATGGAATCATACGTAAAGGTTGCCAGTAGAAAATCTTATTAGAGAGCCACATTTTGAATGCACAAGGGCGTATCACGTTACTGTGTAAAATGTGACGTGGTTTACGATTCAACTTATCAGCGCTGCATTATCTGATCAAAAGATAACATGTAGATCAGCTGAAACATCAAGCAATACATGCAGACAATTTGCATACAGACGCTCAATCATAATTCAGTTTGAGATAATAGAACTGCAGGCTCGTGAGATAAAAAAAATAGGGACACATTTGAAGCGAAAGGGTAGTTTCGGGGACTCGGTATTTACTGGGCCTACAGGAAGCTTGAAATTATTTAAAGTTTTTAATGTAGTTACACCAAATACTTTCACACTGATTTCAGCCCAGTTTTAATTCTTATATGAATTGAAATTAGAGCTTGTAATGAAATTGAACATTGTGCTGGGTTAATTTTGACATAACCGTATTTCACGATGAACTTTCGAGATTTGCTGCAAAATCGTTATTTGGTCTGCGTTCTAATGTCTACAATTTCTAAATACTGTGACAATCTATTCACATATATTATTTTGATACTGTCAATTACTCTCCCAAAAAATTTCGTGTAACATCAAAACTCATACCAGATTAATGATTCACTTTAAATATTGTAATAATAAATGCTTTGTGAACAATACTTCCATAATAAAGTGATCACACGTTTTTAATGCACCCTTTCGCCAAAAGAGATACGATTTTTTTGTAAATACCAGTAATCATTTTAAGGCGTTCCAGCATTTGTACTTAGGACGTTTATTATTCACAAATTAGGTCTAGATTGTAAATTCATCATCTACCTCAAAACAGCATAGTCTGGCAAATTTAAACAAAATAAGTGTAAAACAATGTTTTCACACAAATACGAATCTGTTACATATGGGTACTATCCGTAACAAAAAATAATTCGATTGGTTTTGTTTTTTAATCAAGGGTATTAGTGCCACCCACATTTTACTGGTGATTTATACATTTCACATCAGTTATAGAACACCGTTTTTTGTAAGTTAAATAATAATTGATGTCGACGAAAGTAATTTAACAATTATACATGAAGAGTATTTATGTTATATAATAATTACTTTGTCAAAGACTGAATGACTCGAGTGTCACTTCTGGCTAAACTATTTGCAGCAGTTTCATTCTTCATTCGGTGCAAAGGCGAAGCATTTCTCGTATAAAGTTAAAAGCTGTAGAAAGGTAGAGTGAAAGAGTAACATGTCCAGTAAAATACGTTAAAAGACACCCCTGAAATAGTTCATTAAGTAAACAAATATTTGTTTGAAACAAGAATCCTACAATCCTCCTATAGTATGGAATCATCAATTAAACAACTGTGGCAGATAGATGATTGCAGATAGAAAGACGGTAAATTCAAACAACTAGAAACAACTGCAACTAATCAAAATGACAATGTTTATTGTTACAACAAGTCTTCATGTGTTAAACAAAACTTTTATGGCACACAGTCGCTACAGAACCTTGTGATAATTGCAGATCGTGTTACAATAAAAATTAACCTAGTTTATAACGAGAGGACAGATAGAAACTAAATCACTTGATTTCGTTCAACGTTGAGTATCTGTAGTCTATAGATAGTTTCACTGTTCATGAGAGTTGAAGGTGCGTATTCCACCGTTGACTGAACAATGTAATCAGTGTAAAAGACTCCCAGCTGAAATGCCTTCCATATACGATCAAAGAAACTGAAAGTGAACTTGTCACATGTCGGTTGGGCTTTTTTTATACACCTAAGATATTAGACGTTCATAGAATCTGTCGACCTGGAAAAAACGTTCGACAATGTAAAATGCTCCAAGATGTTCGAAATCCTGAGAAAAATAAGAGTAAGCTATAGAGAAAGACGGGTAATGTACAAGAACCAACAGGGAACAATAAGAGTGGAAGACCAAGAACAAAGAGCGCGGATTAAAAGTGGTGTAACTGAGGGATGTAGCCTTTCGCCCTGCTGTTCGATCTATACGTCGAGGAAGCAATGACGGAAATAAAAGAAAGGTTCAGGAATGGGACTAAAATTCAAGGTGAGAGGATATCAATTTTAATAACCGCTGATGACATTGCTATCCTCAGAGGAAGTGAAGGAGAATTACAGGCACTGTTGAATGAAATAAACCGTCTAATTAGTACAGAACAGGGACTGAGAGTAAATTGAAGAAAGACGAAAGTAATTAGAAGAATTAGAAATGAAAAAAGCAAGAAACTTATCATAATAGGTGATTAGGAAGTAGATGAAGTTAAGGAATTCTGCTACTTACGCAGCAAAATAACCCATGACGGAAGGAGCAAGGAGGACTTAAAAATCAGACTAGCACTGGCAAAAATGGCATTCCTGACCAAGAGAAGTCTACTTGCATCAAATAGGCCTTAATTTTAGGAAGACATTTCAGAGGATGTACGTTTGGATCACAGCACTGCATGGAGCAGAAGAGAACAGAAGCATTGAGACGTGGTGCTGCAGAAGTAAATTGAAAATCAGGTGGACAAGTAAGATAAAGAATGAGGAGGTTCTCTGCAGAATAGGCGAGGAAGGCAATATATGGAAAACACTGGCAGAAGAAGGGATAGGATGATAGGACATCTATTGAGACATCATGGAGTAACAGCCATGGTACTACAAGGAGCTGCAGAGGGTAAAATCTATAGGGGAAGACAGAGATTGGAACACTTCCAGCAAGTAGGCATAGGAGAGGAATTCGTGGTGGGCCGCGTCAAACCAGTCAGAAGACTGATGACTCAAAAAAATTACAAATGAAAAATATACAAAATAAATAAAAAGGTGTCAGAAATTTGATCCCCAGTGGCCTACAGGGAAGGGAAGGTCCTCGTAAGATCACGAACATTAAAGAGAAACAATTTCTTGCCATAAATAACGTCTTATTGAAGGAAAAGAGACCAAAGATGCCCCAACTAAACCCAAAAGTACAAGTACTAGACCTCACACAGATATATTAAAGAAGGGTCTCATCCAACTGCAAAGGAAACTAGCGATCGCTTTAACAGTTTGATTTACTGTCATATAAGTTTAAGCAATAAATTACCGAATGAATTAAGCATGTAAATATTTAATAAGAGGACAAGGGGCTCTAATTACGAAATATATCTTTAATACACGCGTATGGACTCATAAAAACATAATACAGAATTATATCATGAATATGGCTAATGACTGCGAAATTAGTTCGTGTTTTATAGAAAAAAACCTGGAAAAACAAGTACAAACACCAACAGAGCTGCCAAAGAGCATGTTGGTAGCAAGTATTTTTCTGCAAACGTTAAAACTGCACAAATTAACCGCTATGTAAATTAAATAGTCACGTGTCATCCACTTCTCTGTGACGGCATTGCCGTCGGATGGTTACCACTAATAAACAGTGTGTGTAGAACGCGGGGGCAGTAGCGGCTGGAAATTCTGCGTCTAGCTCGACTTCTGTACTCAGCCGTAACATGGAGACATATCTCCCCCCTCTCTCTCTCTCTCTCTCTCTCTCTCTCTCTCTCTCTCTGTAGCTACCTAAAGTGAACTGCTTTCTCGAAGGTGCTCCTGGAACAAGTGTGAGCTCAAGTATCTCGCAGGAGCAGGAGTCCTCTGACTTTACTCTTCAAAACTTGGCTGGATATGCCAGCATAGGAATCTCAATGGCCAACTGAAGCAGGCCTTACGAGTTCCAACCAATACTAAATTAGTAAAAATGTGTGACAAATGCCTACTCTCGCGGATTTTGTCTTAGTTAACCAGTAGTGGTCTGGCACAGGACGGAAAGCAGAAAATCTGTGCCACCACATAGCAGGTTTCCAACCATGGCTAGCCAATAGGCTTACTCACATGGGGAGGTGCACCTTCTACTGAAGCAATTATTGTGAACCACTCGGATTCAAAGGAACACTCCGTGGGGTGACCAGAGACAAAGACCACTCTCACCCACTCAGGTTCTGAGTGCTACACTTGGATTTTTAGATTTTTATCTTTCCGAAATGGATTTCTCCACGTCTGTCCTGCAGTATAGTTTAACAGACTGCAGGCCACCCCGAACATACCTCCTTTGCGGAGACAGGACGCAGCGAATTCTCTGTCCTATACCTGCACGAGGAGCCGCTTTCAACGCCGAACAAGTTTATGACCCTTTGGATCTTTTAGATGAAATTGTATGTAGCGAGCCAGCTACAGAAGCTCCTAAGGATGCAGAAAATAAATGTACCCTATCAATGTAATATTGAAAGTGCTGTAGTGAAAGTGATCTGCAGTTATAACGTAGCGCGAAAGAATCAACTGTACTGACTATTGCAAACTATAACATAAAATAGGTTTCATGGTGGTTCTGTGATAAACTGCCATGTATCAAATTGAAACTTATAGACTGTACCTGGACAAGTACCAAATTTGGAGAAATCTGATGAAAAGAATGTTTCGAAGACTACCAATGGCTTGGAGACTCTGTGACACAACAACACGATGACCAAGAAGGACATCAGACGACCTTGGAGACCCATGGTGCAATGCAAGATCCGTATGCTCATTAGGTCCGATTCATTGTTCAGCTAGTTCGTTGTTAAGAAATACTTTTACAGGCAAATGTTGACAGAAGACGTGCTCGCTTGTGTGGATGAGACACTGTCAATCGACACTCCATCTTGTCTGGAGCAAGCTATTACCACACCAGAAGCGCGCGATGGTGTTTGTCACAGAGGTAGCTGCTTCGAATCTTTGTGATTCCAGAAATTTCAGTGTTTGGCCAGCTAAAGGAGGACAGACAGTGTCGCAAAACTTCTAATCACCAGCCTTTTGAGCTAATGCCCTATATTTATCCCTAACTGTTGATAGTGATGTCTCTGTCTGATGAGAGAGTAAATTCCGGCAGCCTCTTTGGTCCTTTTAGAGAGGAGTAGGTTCCTTCATCCATAACAATACAAACTCAACAATATGTTACACAGGTACTACATCTCAGTCATCTCAGTCATCGACTGATACAGACGTAAAGGAGACACTTCATAACATTTAGGAGGAAGGCAATGGCGAACGATATCACCAACACATTTGTCAGAGTGGCAACAATGGAATTAAAAGAAAAAGAAGAGTTAGAGCACGTCTTTACATCTTAACTAACCTGTCTTGTCTTCTCCCTATCGTTCTTAAGAGATGTACAGTGTATTTCACTCTTCCAGTTATGCCTTTCTAGAGGCCCCAGAGGGGTCATAATAGACAAAAGTAAACTATCTACATTAAACATTCGTCCAAAGAGCTCTTTTCATTCGCCCATGCTTTTCATCAGCGAACTAAACTGTATGACGGACTCGATGTTAATCTGTTTAACGTGAACCCTTCGTCACAAAATTTTAATGTTCCTAGTTCTGACACGTCACGTATGTCTTAACATGAACAAGACCCTCTGTAGTGGTTCACAGAAGGCGACACTGCACCCAAGGAAGTGACCATTTAAAGTCTGGTGATAATCTGCCTGCTGTTGGCATTTCGCTGGAAACATGACGAACAGACACAGCGTTGCTTACTACCTGCTATATAGGTGGAGATTTGCGGCAGTCCTCAACACAAGTAGGCAGCATGAACTACAGCAAAAGATGAGGAATGAGGATGAGAAGCAAAACACAAGAGGGCTAAATAACGGCGTTTGCTATTGGCGTATCAAAGTAGAATCATCAGTAGAATCGAAAACAAAGCTACAGTGTCTGTTCAGTTTATGGAGTGGCAACTGATCTACAGGTTGCTTTCAAAAAGATTCAGTCGATTATACAAAATTATATTTTGAACGTGAATGAAAATAAAAACCTGCAGTGAATTTTGACATACTCATTGACGGCAGCAGAAAGTTTCCAGATCATTTTGTTAAAGGTAGTGGTTTCCTTAGTGCACTTTTCGCTCGCTCGCTCGTTCATTACTCTAAGTGCGTCGAGTCGAGATGACAATAACAGAGTAACACTTTTGAAGAGGACGAAGCATTTGCATGTAACAGTATTTCTTAACAACGAACTGGGTGAACGATGAATTGGCAATAATGAGCATAAGGATTTTGCAGTGCACCATGGGTCTCCAGGGTCGCCTTATACTGAACGAGGTGGTGCAGTGGTTAGCAAGCTGGACCCGCATTCGGGAGTCCCGGTTTAGGTTTTCCGTGATTTCCCATAATCGCTTCAAGAAAATACGGGGATGGTTCCTTTGAAAGGGCACAGCCGACTTCTTTTTCCATCCTTTGCTAATCCGATGGGACTGATGACTTCGCTGTTCGGTCCCCGCCCCCAAATTAACAAACCAACCAAGGTCGCCTGATATGAGAACGTTTTTTTGGAAGAGGGGCGGCGGGGGAGGGGGTGAGGAGTAGGGTGGGTGTTGCGGAAGACTCCGTCCATATACGTGCTTTCCTATTCCAACAATTTTAGGTTAACTGCAACACCCAAACCAACAGCAGAGAACATAGTAACTTCAGACTCCGAAGCCGAGGACAAAACTGTTGAATCACCAGAAACTGACCAGCCATTAACCAACATGGTGTTATGCAATGGTAGGGGAGCAGTACCTGACAACTTCCCCAGTGCCTCACCTTTCGGCTCACCACAAGCAACTAGGCAAATCGAGAGGGAAGAATACAAGGAGGTCAGGGTATAATGTCCCGTCTACGAGGAAGTCGTTAGAGACCGCGCACATTCACAGACAGGGGAAGGAGATAGACCACGGTCTTTTGGAAGCAAGCATCTCAGTACTTCCCTTACGCGATTTAAGGAAGCCGTTGGGAACCTAAATCTTGATTCCTCCCACATATGAGTGTGATTTCTTGCCACTGAAGTTCCTCCGTGGGACTGAAAGATCTATCGAGGAGGAAATTTCTGAGCCAGAATAGAGAAACGCCATAACTTCACTTTCCTAAGATTGAAGTGCCTAAGCCAATAAGTTGGGCTTGTATCAGTAATGTTTCCAGTTGAAGTCTCTTTCAGAAATGAGATCCTTAAGTTATTCGATTCTGGTAGTTGATTACTGGAGTCCAGCATTTCGTTTTTACAGAGAGACAGTTACTGAACTACATGGGAAAGAACGTAAATTAGTTACAAACTACGGCGTGCAAAAACATTATTCAACATGTAAAGGTAATTCAGTGATTCGGACTTAGGTTATGACATGTTCGATATGCCTGCCATCCTTGGGGATGACGTGGCGCAGAAGAATAGCGAAATTCTGCATGACCCGCTGAAGTGTCGGAACATTGATGCTGTCGATGACCGCCTCAGGAATGGTTTTGGGGTTATTGCTGTACACCTTCTCTTTAATATAGCTCCACAAAAAGGAGTCGCATGCGCTCGGATCCGGAGAATATGGCGGCCTATCGAGACCCATGCCAGTGGCCTCTGAGTACCCCAGAGCCAGAATGCTGTCCCCAAAGTGCTCCTCCAGGACATCAAACACTCTCCTGCTTCGACTGGGTCGAGCTCCGTCTTGCATGAACCACATCTTGTCGAAATTAGGATCTCTTTAGTGAACTGGGAGGAAATTATCTTCAAAAACCTTCACGTACCGTTAGGTAGTCACCGTACCATAGCGGAATATCGCACCGATTACTCCGTGATTGGACAATGCAGACCACACACTCACATGGATGCTTATTGACGAACCCATCGCAGTGAAAGTGGGCTTCGTCGCTAAACTAAACCATGCATGCGCGTATTAATTCCCATTACGTCCAGTGGCCAGCCGTGCAGTTTGAAAGTCCTAACGCAAACCTTTCAGAAGCTATGTCGGTTTTATTTCAAACCGTTCAGTAATTGTCATACTGTATGTGTATAATTTTAATGATTCATACGCCTTACATTCTAAGACATTTTGTGTGCTCATGCTGAGACAACTTTCAGACATTGGCAGTAGAAGCATTACTTTACAGTCGATGAGCATATGATTTTGTAGTTGCTCGAATGCAGTAACGTGCAGACAAAACACCAAATCGGCAGTACAGAGATCATCACATACGAATGTAATCATTTCAGTAGGATCAATTATCAGAAAATGTTCCATGTCTCTGACACATAGAAGAAACTAACTCTCATAATAATACTGAGTTAATTATGTATGGTTCAAATGGCTGTGAGCACTATGGGACTTAACTTCTGAGGTCATCAGTCCCCTAGAACTTAGAACTACTTAAACCTAACTCACCTAAGGACATCACACACATCCATGCCCGAGGCAGGATTCGAACCTGCGATCGTAGCGGTAGCGCGGTTCCAGATTGTAGCGCCTAGAATCGCTCGGCCACCCCGGCCGGCGTTAATTATGTAGATAAGTACAAAAAAAATAGTTAGACAGATTTCTTATGCTGGTGCCAGTGATGATTTGCCCTCATTTACTTTCCCGGTGGGATATATTCCAGAAAAATTTACATCTAAGTAGACAATAACTAATTCAGAAACGTTAATATATATAAACAATAAACCAAAACGAATCACTTCATGGTCACAAAAGTAGGCAAATGTAGTACACGACCTATAGTGAAAGGAAGAGATTACATAGACAAAACACATTAATTATCTGATGCTAATAATATTCAGTAAATAAAAAAGAATTCAAAAGTTAGGTAACATAGCGTCTACATTGAGGTGACAGAGCCGCGCGGAATGGCCACGCCGTTTGAAGTGCCGTGTCACGCATTGCGTGGCCCCTCCCGCTGATGGTTCGAGTCCTCCCTCGGGCATGGGTGTGTGTGTTGTTCTTACCACAAGTTAGTTTAAGTTCGTTATAGTAGTGTGTAAGTATAGTGACCGATGATATAGGCAGATTGGTCCCTTATGAATTCACACAAATCTGTACTTTTTTTTATGACAGAAGTCATAGAACAGTAATATGCAGATGGTGGTAGTATCGGGTACACTAGGTATAAAAGGGCAGTGCATTGGCGGAACTGTAATTTGTACTCAGATAATTCATATGACGTGATTATGGCACACGACGGACATTAACAAACTTTGAACGCGGAATGGTAGCTGGAGCTAGATGTATCAGAAATTCCGTTTCGGAAATCGTGAGAGAATTCAATACTCCGATAGCCACCGTGTCAAGAGTATGCTGAGAATACCAAATTTCAGGCATTAACTCTTACCACGGGCAACGCGTTGGCCTACGGCCTCCAGTTAACGATCGAAAGCAGCAGCGTTTGCGTAGAGTAGTTAGCGCTAACAGATAAACAACAGTTCTTGAATTCACCGCAGGAATCAATATGGGACGTACGACGAATTTGTCCGTCAGGACAGTGCACCGGAATTTGGCGTTAATAGGCTATGCCAATGAGCCGTGGATACTTTCTGGCAGTGTATTGGTATCACTGTTCTTATGGTCTCTGACTAACTTGTTGCCGTTAGAGCGCAGCACCGCCTGGTGTGGCGGCTCCGGGCGTGGTGGGCAGTATAAGCTTATGAATGAAGCTGTAAAGAGGCTTCCGCGGGGCTTCTTCGCTGTGGTGTTAGCTGTTGGCGTGCCATCAACATTGGGGTCCTGTTACCTCATGTAAGTTATCGAGTACCGACGTGGCTTGTGCTGTGATTTATCAAAAGGGCGCCGAGCTGTCAGGGCAGTGTTCACTGTCATTTTGCACTGTCTTCCTTCTGTTTGTCGGGTATGGACGCCAGTGTCTCCATGGTATTCGGAGGCCAATATGATCGCAAGATCTGGTATACATTTTAGACTTATTCATTGGGTGATATTTCTTATAATTAGGTTTGTTTGCTAACCTTATGTATCCGCGGCACTTGCGAACCCTAAGCCAGTGTAAAGTGCCGTGTTTCAGAAGAAATGTTATTTTGAAGGTTGGTGGTGTGCATTAATGTATACCTTACCTATTCTTCTTCACCTGCCATAATTTCTTCTGATTTTTAAAGTAAATGATTGCTCATGTAATTTTCAATTGGAAGCGCTGTAAAATTTTTAGTATTACCAGTCACCACGGATGTTTAATGTTTTGTACTCCATGTTTATGTCATAATGTGTGTCGGTTTTGCTATTTTATTTTCGCTCCGAACCACTATGGACTAATTGTGTATGGATGAGCTTTAAATGTCATGCAAGTGTTGCATGGGGGCTTTCTTAATTATAAATGAAAAGATTTTTTAGTAGCTGTTAGTCCGATTACGCAAGTCTCGTAAACGGCTGGCCCTGACTAGTTTTAGTACGCAATCTGACTGCTTAGAATGACAACAAAGAATGTAAGAAAATTTTCTTTAACACAGTTAATTAATTAAGTCCCCAGCAACTATAAAATCTACGAAGCCAACATAGCACAAGTGTAGCTGTTCTGTGTGTGGAAGTATGACTCAACGTACACATCTGGCACGGTTCTTCTTCAACAAGACAAGAAATTTTAAATACCATTTATACTGACGAGATAAAAGAAAATTAGAAATACTATAATTGTGCAAGAAAACCAAAATTACACTCTAATACAAGAACACACGCCAGATGCTTTGTTGACTGAACCTGTACTGACATACTTTTCAGGACACTCCAATAATAAAACAACATAATACTTATTACCTTCATATATATTGACGAAAGGCACTCAGATCATTACAATATCTCCATTGGAATAACATCTGCTATCTCTCCCATCAAATAACTGCATAAAACATAGGACAACACTCTCCACTACCACATCTCACTCTGACTTCACGACAAGCAGTGTCCACCACAACTTCTCGGCAAGCACTGCTTGCCGCTACGTCTCAATAATCACTGCCAGTGGAGGCGGCGGAACAATACTCTCTGGCGCGATTTCTGGCGCTGTGGCTCAGTGTAGCCACCTTTCATATGCCCTTCCTCCACGGGCTAGAATTTGATGGTATTTTTGCCAGCATTGGTGGTGAAAATACCACCAAATTCATCAAAAAAAATACAGACAAAAATAAAAGATATTAATACGTAAGTATCATATAACTAGATAAAATTTTGGCTTTGCACTGACCTTACAATAGCCTAATATATAAAATACAGTAAGGAATACAAATTCTTTCATACATATGACTTTACATAATAGTTTACACAAATATCATGTGGTTAAACAATTCAATCGATAGCGTCAGCAATGACGAATATGAGCAGGTAAGAGTCTTATAACTTTTCACAAACAGTAATACACAAAAAATCAGTTTATACAAATATTCACATAAAATGTTTTCATAACAAGTGGTTGACAGTTCCAGCAGTAGCACCCAGCAATGTTGAGTAGGTGCAGACACCATCAGGTGACATCATTTCAGTAGAAGCAGTCCATCAGTGGCACCCAGCATTGTGGAACAGGTGCAGACTCCAACAGGTGACATCATTTCAGTAGAAGCAGTCCATCAGTGGCACCCAGCACTGTGGAACAGGTGCAGACTCCAACAGGTGACATCATTTCAGTAGAAGCAGTCCATCAGTGGCACCCAGCAATGTTGAAGAGGTACAGACAGCAAGAAGTAACATCATTTCAGTAGAAGCAGTTCCATTTGTGGCACCCAGCAATGTTGAAGAGGTACACACAGCAACAAGTCACATTTCTCAGTAGAAGCAGTTCATCAATGGCACCCAGCATTGTTGAGTAGGTGCAGACACCGACAAATGACATCATTTCCATAGAAGTAGCTCCATCTGTGGCACCCAGCATTGTGGAGTAGGTGCAGACTCCAACAGGTGACATCATTTCAGTAGAAGCAATCCATCAGTGGCACCCAGCAATGTTGAACAGGTGCAGACTCCAACAGGTGACATCATTTCAGTAGAATCAGTCCATCAGTGGCACCTAGCAATGTTGAGTAGGTGCAGACAGCAAGAAGTAACATCATTTCAGTAGAAGCAGTTCCATCTGTGGTACCCAGCAATGTTGAAGAGGTGCAGACTCCAACAGGTGACATCATTTCAGTAGAAGCAGTCCATCAGTGGCACCCAGCAATGTGGAACAGGTGCACACTACAACAGGTCACATCATTTCAGTAGAAGCAGTCCATCAGTGGCACCCAGCAATGTTGAGTAGGTGCAGACAGCAGTCCATAATATTCACTATCACTAATCAGACAGTTCAAGCATGAACAATAGTTTGAATGCACATACAAATGCTTTTACAATCCTCTTACACTAAACATACAAATCATAACAAACACACAAATGATATCAGATAATTGTCATATTACTATTACAAATACACAAACATCAGTAAACCTATAATATTTATGGGTGTCAGTGCAAGCCACTACAAACAAATAAAATAATATTTAGGAGATAGGTGGGTAGGATTAGGAAAGGAAAACACACAAAACACACTCACTCATCTTTCATCCACATTAAGTACTACTGTGTAATTGAATAGTGTTAACTGTGTGAATCCACTTCTGTCAAAATTTCATGTTCATCATGTGTATCAAGTAGTAGTGACAGCAATGTATAACAGTCAATAATAGTTAAGTCAACGTCATAGTCATCATGTCAAGACCAATGTTTGCCAAGCCAGATCAAAATGTACGGTTGCTGAACAACTGTCAGTGTGCCAAGATATGCAACTTCCTCTCTCCAAAAAAAAAGTACATACTGCTTAGTGATTTAACAAAGTGTGTGTAGACAATCTTCCTTCCATTTTAGTGTTCTAGTCTGCTATCTTCATCCTCCTTGTTCCATATAGACCAACAACAACAAAAAAAAAAATATGCACCTCACTTATTTTACCTCTTATACACCATAACTCCAATCAACTTCATATAATCTCAATACCTCCATAATACCTCTTCAATACGTCGGTACATATAAAACTTATTGCCAGTATCATTTCACTTCCATAACAATTCTTTCCTCTAGTCAGTCTCCTCGATCGAGTACAGATAAAATCCTAATGCAAACCTCCTCATCCCATACAATCCGAAGACACACTGTCAACACACAACCTCTGTGTAATCCATCTGACCAAAATCTTCTACTCATTATGAATTATAAACAAAGAATGCATACATGACCTCTAACAGACTTAGTTCGAATAACTCTCAGTAACTAAGTACGATTACGGAGTGTGAATGATCCTAATATTTCACAGTGTGTACCCACTTCAAGAATTATGGAAAACAGAAGCAAACATGTGGAGTATTTCTTGTGTCAAGTGTCACTTCCTATTTCAATTGTTCACGAAAAATGCAGTGTAATAACTGTGTTGGTATGTCATGTCGTTAGCTTGCTTCCTATTGGCATACATTTATACAGCTTTCATAAAACCTCCAGCTCATGTGACTTCTATGATGTTTCTTGTACTAAAGTCGCTCGTCGAATTACTGCAGTTCATTTTCTTATGTTAAAATATAAAGCACTGAGTGTAAGCAAAACAAGCAACAGCGAGTAAATATACCAGTAGTGAACAGAATGTCAACAAGTGGATGCAGCACAATTTCTACAACGAGGCTTCGCCAAGCGAACAATCCGTAACCCATACCACATCGTAACCCACACTCCATGTCCGTACACTGTACATCAGCATTGCTATATACCAAATTAAAGTATAGTTATGACAACAAGCAGAAATGTGTAAATGTGCAATCCATACGCATAGCAGTAAACATATATCTTACGTACTAAACAGGTCATTAGCATCGTATCTTAATAAGTAAACATGAAGGCGCAAGCAGATAAATCACAAAGTATAACTTACATACCTAACCACATCAGCACAATTAATCAGGTGACAATTATAATTTAAATAAATAGGCACAGCAGGCACATAATTAAAAATATGACATCAGTGAAAAAGCAGTGCAGCCAAGCGATGCATAATATACACAAGTAACAATCCAGTTCATTAATAATCATAGTCAAAATCAGTTAACGTACGCAAGCACGTCGCTTCACAAGTAATTTCATTGAACATGAAATTTAGCACAAAGTATGAATCACGTAATCGCGAGCAGCAAATTACGTCTAAAGTACGTACCTAAGTGGAAATATGTTACCTGAAAAATAAACTCAATTAATAATTACCTTTTTAGTTTATTACTTTCTTCTTCGAAATGACATTTTTCCTGAAATTTTCTCGATAGCAAGTCGTCTTAACGTCGGACACGCACAGAATTTACCTGAAGTTCTTAAATATTTTATAGAACCGTATCCTGAAAAATACTGAATGTTAATAACAGAATTCATCAAGTCACTATAGCTTTATACTGAATTTAGTCGGAGAAATTAGACTGTGTATTTATTTACGGCTGTCAGTGCATTCGCACTGAGCGCTCGATCAGCTGTAGGCGCGTGACGTAGGAAGTGATTGTTTGCGGTCAACGAATGCCTTGTGCGGCGTGCAGACTTGACTGTTGCTTTGAGTATATGCCGCCGCCAAAACACAGCGCGGTATCCTTGTACTCTCCGTGTGGTTACATACAACTGTTAGTTTCTCAAAAGTATGTCATTCTACAAAAATTTTTCGAAAGTATATCATTCCACAAAAATTTTAACGTTAGATATATGATGTATTCCCTTAGAGCGTCGTGATTTAAGAGCTTCTACTTCGACAGTGTTATCATGAATAATTTTGCGAATTCTATATGGACTGTTATAAAGCAGAAAAAATTTTCGACACAAGCCTTTTCCTTTGTGAGACAAACGATGAGCCTTAATTAACACCTTCTGACCAACTGACAAGATTTTTAAACGACCAGGACGCTTAGCTGATTTCTCTCTTCTAGCAGCCGCAGATGCAACATTTTGTAGAGCCAGGTTGACAACTTCAGAATGCCGCAGTTTCCGTGTAGGCGGAAAAGGAACGATTTCAGAAATGCGATTTGTCGGTGCTTTGTTTTTTAATATCAATATAGGTGGTAAAGAAGTTGAGTCGTTAGGAAGTTCATTCAGAATGTTTTGAAAAATATGAAGATACTGATCCCAAGTTCTGTGATTCTGATGACAATAAAGATGACACAATTTATTGATTTCCTTCAACCATCTGTCTGAAGCGTTAGATTGAGGGTGAAAAAGTGAAATGAAAATTAGTTTAATTTTACGACGCCGTAGAGTACGAAGCCAAATTTTAGAACGAAACTGTGATCCATTATCTGATATAACCTTATCAACATGACCCACTTCTTTAAGAAAATGTTTGATGAAAGCGTTAGATACTGAACAAGCTGTTGCTTTGCGTAAAGGTGTAAAACACACATATTTTGATGTCAACTCCACTGCTACGAAAATGTACGCAAAACCATTAGTAGAACGAACCACCGGACCGAACAAATCAACTGCAGCCATGTCCTTTAATTTCGCTGGAATGATAGGAAACAACGGTGCTCTGTGAGAAACTGTTGGCGGCTTAGCCCTTTGACATAATTTGCATTTGGCAAGAACAAATCGAATACGTTTTTCCATATTATTGAAGTAGCAATTTTCTCGTAATTTATGAAAGCATTTTCTGGGACCAAAGTGTGCATAACTGAAATGCGTATACCAAATCAGCTTATTAACCCACTCATCAGGAATACAAACTAACCAAACAGAGTTGTCGACCGATTTTCGTTTAAAAAGAATGTCATTGCGAACTAAATAATGCTGTCTAATCGCTACGCTTTCCTTTCTCCTCCACTTCTCCTTAATGTCCTTCCAGATTGGATCCTTATTTTGCTCCTTAGCGATGTCCTGGAGCGAAGACGAAATAAAGTTCTCAAACGCAACACCTTGAATATACATCAAACAATAATTGTTTTCCTTGCAGTCCTCTTCAGCACTTTGTTTCAAACCCATAGGTGCACGTGATAAAGCATCAGCCACAATATTTGAAGAACCCTGTATGTAAACAATACTAAAATCAAATTCCTGTAGGTACAACGCCCATCGTGACAATCTGCCATGAGTTAATTTTGTCGACATAAGAAATTCCAGAGCTCGATGATCGGTATAAACCTTAGTATGTCTGCCAAACAAAAATGTGCGAAATTTTGTAAAAGCCCAAACAACAGCCAAAGCTTCAAGTTACGTAATCGAATAATTCTTTTCTGATTTAGAAAGAACACGACTTCCAAATGCAATAGTTTTCTGGACTACAACGCCGTTTCCTTCTATCTCTTGAAATAAATGTGCACCTAGGCCTTTGTATGATGAGTCCGTCGCCAAACAAAAATCTTTAGATAAATCCGGGTGTGAAAGAAGCGGAGCAGCAACTAAAGCATCACGAAGTTGTTCAAATTCTGACTGAGCTTCCTCATCCCAACACCAATTAGATTTCTTTCCAGATAGTTCACATAAACGAGGTGTGGCCAAAGCGTCCAATCTAACAAAGCGTCTAAGAAAATTACAGACACCAAGGAAACTACGAACATCACGTTTTGTGGTAGGAACAGCATAATTACGAATAGCGTCTAATTTTTCTGGATCAGGAAGAATACCTTCTGTAGAAATAATGTGACCGAGAAATTTCACCTGAGAACGACCAAATTCAGATTTTTCTAAGTTCACCGTAATGCCAACTCTTGCAAAAATACGTAATAATGAATCCAAAATTTTGTTGTGCTCACTCCAAGAACGTTTAGCAATAAGAATGTCGTCAACGTATGAAGTAATGTTGTCACGAAGATAAACAGGTAAAATTTCATTTAAGCTACGAATGAATGCTGCTGAAGATACAGTAAGTCCAAACGGTAATTTCCGAAACTGGTAACAGTTACCAAAGGCTAAAAAGGCAGTATATTTTCTACAATCAGGGTGGAGTTCTATTTGCCAAAAACTCGCGCGCATATCAATCGTGGATAAAACTTTAATTCCATGAAAATGTTGAAGAAGTTCATCTAAATTTTGTGGACGGTCAGTTTCAGGAATGATGATATTATTTATCTGTCTGGAATCCAGAACCAAACGAATTGACCCATCCTTTTTAAGAACAACGTGTAATGGGCTAGTATAAGGACTGACTGCAGGCTCAATAATGCCCTGATCTAACATGTACTGAAGTTCATTCTTAACCTTGTCTCTGTAAGCCAAAGGAATAGCGTACGTTTTCCCGCGAAATGGTGTGTGTTCTTTTACTTTAAATAAATATTGTAAGCCTTGTATAGTTCCCGTGTGATGACTAAACACTGTAGCATGTGAAGTCAAAATTTGGTGCAGCTCTTCTCTTGCAACGTCATCTGGCACTTCAGCTTTCTTAACCTTTTCATTAATTAGTTCTTCGCTATTAATTATATCATCCATCGCGTCTCTGTATCTATTGTCATTGTCATGAATAAACACATTGTCGTCGTAATGCTCAACGAAAACATCAGAAGTAAGAAACCTTAAACATTTTGTATCTGATTCAGATCTTGTTAAACACTCGAAAAATTTCAAACATTTTGGCATTCCGGCAACAGTCAAATTCACATTTCCTTCTTTAAAGTTCAAAATTGCCTTATGTGCGTTAAGAAACTCCATACCTAATATAATTTGTGTACTGAGTAATGGAACAATAATAAAATTAGCAGAAAATTCGTAACCTTGACAATTGAAATTTAGGTTGGTCTGTTGTTTAACTTCTACACCTTTTCCAGAAATCGCTCCGCGAATTGTAGTTTTAGAAATAGGTAACACAGGACAGGCAATAGTTCTTTCACATATACGAAAAACTGATTCACTAATGACATTCAATGGGCTCCCAGAATCTAAAACTGCAGTGAACTTATTCTTACCCACACATACTTCAATAACAGGATGTAAAAATGCGTCTATATTATTTTCCTTTTCGTCTAACAAAATGTCTCTCATGTCTTCCAGGCGTACGTAGTGTAAAGCCGTAGTGTCATTACTTTCTGAATCGTCTATATTGCTGCCAGAAGCCGAAGCTGCTAGTCATCGTCGATTGTTTGCGTCACGTCTTTGATTATTCGCGTCATTTCGCGGATCCATTTCTACGATTTGCACTTGTCTCTCTGAAGTTCTGTCACGTGGAGGATGCCAATTAGGTCCCTCCTGTCTGTTAGATACAAATTCTTGGTTGTGTCTGTTATTAAAATTTCTGTTTTCCTGTCTGTCTACATAACTACTTCTTGTGTAATTTCGACTGTCACTTCTGAAATTATTGTTGTATCTACTACCCTGATTATTTCTGTAGTAAGAATTTCTATTACTGTATGAATAATTTCTGTCTTGGTGATACCGATTACTGTTTCCGTATGATTGATCATTCCGGTACGAATTACCGTTATTATAATTGTCTGTGTAATTTCTGTTAGAACGTCTGTTATTGTCATAAGGCTGGTATCTGTTGTCCTGTCTGTTACGTCTGTCATTCTCAAAGTTACCCATATAACGCCCGTTCCGATCACTATCTCTTTTCTCTGAAAATCTATTGTAAATACGGTTACTGAAAAAGTTACAAGAAGTCCCGTCGTCGTTGTCATACTCAAGTTCTTGCAACAAAGTCTTAAAAGTCTCAATGTCGTCTTTACATCGTCCGGCTAAAGCAATTTGTCTTATGGATTGTGGCAGCTTAGTTAAACAAATGCGAATTAATTCAGTCGGGCTGTAAGGGTTGGAAAGGAACTGATTCTTTCGAATCATGTCTTCAAAATATTCTGACGGCGTGCGGAACTCAGACTGTTTGAAATTGCGCTGCATAATCAGACTATGTTTGACTCTATCTTGCGTGTTTTCGGACCAATATGCCGCTAGAAATGCATGATAAAAATCATTCAGATTATTACAATCTCTAATGAGTGCGCGCATCCGCGTCGCCGGTTCGTTTTCTAAATATCCACACATAAATTCCAGTTTGTGACTTAGTGGCCAATTTGGTGGGAGTGCGTACATAAATTGATCTAACCATGCACATGGATGTATGTCATTCTTAGAATTGCGGAAGATCTTAAATTTCCGAACAGTCAAAAAGTGTTTATAGTCAAAGTTTTCGCCTCGTGGCGACAAATACCTACCTTCCCTTTTAACGCGTTCATTAAATTTTCCCTGATTTTCAACATGCTTATTTATGTTCTGGTACTCTTCGGTTTCTGCAAATGGCAATGGTGCTGTATCATCTGAATCTCTGTCCCCATTTAAACTAAGACTTGTCAATTTGTCTGAAATCTCCTCAACTCTTTCCGATAAATCACCTATTTGTTCTTTCTGTTTATTTACGTCTTCCGTAAGTGTCGCGACTCGGGTTTCAGTATTAACACATTTGGTAGTTAACTGTTCACATTGTTGTGTTAGGTTATTTATTCTGTCATTTGGTACGGATTCCTCGATTCTCTCAAATATTTCTTCCTTATCTTTTGCACGTTGTAAATTTAACTCTGAAAATTTCTGTACTATCACGCGATCTCTTTCTTCCTGTTCTCTATCCTGTTCCTTTTGTCTGATTTCTACTGCGATTAATCTATTATTGTGAGCATTCAAAATTGGTTGTACTTCTTCTCTGATTTCTTTCTTTAATTCATCTTTCATATTTTTGAAACATGTCCCTATTCGTGAGTCTAACCGTCTTTCCAAAGTTCCCATCTCTGTTTTTAATTCAGATCCAAACCGTGTTTCCACTGTTCCCATTTGTGATCCCAGTGAGTCTAACCGTGCTTCCATTGTTTCCATCTGTGTTTTTAATTCAGATCTAAACCGTGTTTCCATTGTTCCCATCTCTGTTTTAATTGTTCCAATTTGTGATCCCAAATTTAATATTGCACCCATCAACTGCTCCATATTAACTTGTTCGAAATTCTTTTCGCCCCTAACATTTCCCGCAAAACCAGTTTCCTTCGTCATAGCTGTAAAGCTATCTGTGTTCGATACTATTCCAGAATCTTCTATCGTTAATCTCGTATTCTGTGAATTTTCTGATTGAGAAAAATTTTGAAATGGTTCCGGACTATCTTCCCGACTTATTACATTGTTTTCCACTTCATTATCCATCACACTGTTCTCCTGTGTTGGCGAGTTCGCCATGTTAACAATTTCGTCATTCTCACTATTCATCATTTTTGCCTTTTTCATTGATCGCGTAATCATTTACAAAATATACAAAACTCGCCACTATATGAAAATTGCACACAATGACACTTTATCTCCAATAATACCATTCACATGAAATGTTTCCTTCAAACACGATTAACGAACAATTGAAATAATTGCACTAAATTGTCAAACGCGTATACACGACAACAAATCAAATTCTGAGAAAAAAAAATACCATTAGAAGAATGACAATTACCAAATCTACACATGCAATATAGACTACAATTACTAAACTACAAATTACTACAACAATACTACTGTCTACTATTTTTACAATCAGAAGAATTCCAAGGGACGATCCGAAGCAGCGGTCGCCACGTGCATGGGGGCTTTCTTAATTATTAATGAAAATATTTTTTAGTAGCTGTTAGTCCGATTACGCAAGTCTCGTAAACGGCTGGCCCTGACTAGTTTTAGTACGCAATCTGACTGCTTAGAATGACAACAAAGAATGTAAGAAAATTTTCGTTAACACAGTTAATTAATTAAGTCCCCAGCAACTATAAAATCTACGAAGCCAACATAGCACAAGTATAGCTGTTCTGTGTGTGGAAGTATGACTCAACGTACACATCTGGCACGGTTCTTCTTCAACAAGACAAGAAATTTTAAATACCATTTATACTGACGTGATAAAAGAAAATTAGAAATACTATAATTGTGCAAGAAAACCAAAATTACACTCTAATACAAGAACACACGCCAGATGCTTTGTTGACTGAACCTGTACTGACATACTTTTCAGGACACTCCAATAATAAAACAACATAATACTTATTACCTTCATATATATTGACGAAAGGCACTCAGATCATTACAATATCTCCATTGGAATAACATCTGCTATCTCTCCCATCAAGTAACTGCATAAAACATAGGACAACACTCTCCACTACCACATCTCACTCTGACTTCACGACAAGCAGTGTCCACCACAACTTCTCGGCAAGCACTGCTTGCCGCTACGTCTCAATAATCACTGCCAGTGGAGGCGGCGGCACAATACTCTCTGGCGCGATTTCTGGCGCTGTGGCTCAGTGTAGCCACCTTTCAGTGTCCTTGTGACTCCTTTAATGGTTTACAAAGAAGGGAAATTTTTCTGACATTACTATTTTATTGCCGAAATTATTTGTTAAAGTATTTGTAGCTCGTTTGTTAAATCTTTAGGCTAACTTTCTAAAAAACCATTTAGGTTGTCACTGGTTTTGGTTAGAGCTCAGATTAATTAATTCTACCCTAAGAGTTATTTATTTGATTCATGGCTGTGTGTTGGAATTTTGTCTAATTTAAATTATCTGTGCTCCAGCAAACTGTCGTCAGCAATTATTTATACTCCATTGCTGGCACGTGTTACCTAGGATAGGGCCCAACTTATTCACCCCTCGTCTGCTTGCTTTGCCGGCTATTTACGTAATTTGGGGTGCATACGTTCGGCATCTTTCGCCGCTGTCTGTCTTTCGCGCAGCTTCCTCCAACCGCAGCCCCACTACTTAATGTTCATCTTCAAGCTAAGTTTATACTTGGAATAATTCCGAATTTGTGTTCGTTAGCCTGTGGCCTTCACCTTAAGCAAATTTTGATGTGCATAGGGATCCCAACGTATACCTTAATCTGACGAAACTTAATTATTCTTGTTATTAGAAAATGTGTCAAATTGTCAACTCATGGGTTTTTCACAGTTTGAAATTATGTTGTGTAGATATTTGCGTTAAATTGTTTTACATTGTTTTAAGCATGGTTTCAGTTTTTGCTTTCTTTAATCAGTCAAGTTTAAATCATGTTTTATGCTCACCATTTGGTAATTAAGGCCGTTCTGATCAGTTCTGGTACTGTGAACTAGATTTACCTCTGCCTTTAATATATCTTTAGTCTAATTACATCCTGTGCCTCATATAGTGCGTGTCTTGACTTAAAGAATATTAACTCATCTTGGCTTAAAGTTAACTTTAAATTTTCTGTAAATTATTTAAACTGGCATTTAATTTTAAATGGTTTTCTCATTACTTGGTCTTTTAATTAATTTTAGAAAATAAAAAAAATCCTAATTGAATGCTGTGTGATTGAAAGTGTGTAAAATAAATTTGTGTTCTACTTGTGAATGAAGTATGTAAAATCCTCAGTGGTGCAGCCCTCCCTACTTTTCCTTCCTGGCTGAATTAAGAGGCCGTAATTATCACCATTTCACCCAGAGGACGTCTGACGCCTGTGTCTTTGTTAATAGCACGACATCGCCGGCAGCACCTCTTCTGTGCTCATGGCCATATCGGTCATGAAGTAGGCAATTGGAAAACCGTAACCTAATGAGATAAGTCAAGATTTCAGTTGGTAAGACCTGATGCTGGTGGTTGCTTCGTAATGGTGTGGGCTTTGTTTACCTGGAGTGGACTGGGTTCTCTGGTCCAATTGATTCGATCATTGATCGGAAGTGATTATGTTCTGCTACGTGGAGCCGGTCGCGGTGGCCGAGCGGTTGTAGGCGCTTCAGTCCGGCACCACGCGACTGCTACGGTCGCAGGTTCAAATCCTACGTCGGGCATTGATGTGTGTGATGTCCTTAGGTTAGTTGGGTTTAAATAGTTCTAAGTTCTAGGGGACTGATGACCTCAGATGTTAAGTCGCATAGTGCTCAGAGCCATTTGAACCACTTTTTTGTTTCGTGGAGACCAGTTGAAGCCATTCATGGACTTTCACAAGCTGCGACATCATCGCCAAAAAACACAGTGACCCGTGTATGTAATAAGTTCCTTTGATTTACGTCTATGGTCACAATCTTTTTGTTTAACAGATTACCAGTTTCGGTCTTTAATGACCGTCATCAGATCTGTTTCACAAAAACGAAGTCCTAATGTACTGCAGCCATAGTGGCATCGTCAAATGTTGAATGCGGAATCAGCACCAGAATCGTCATATATATATATATATATATATATATATATATATATATAGAGAGAGAGAGAGAGAGAGAGAGAGAGAGAGAGAGAGAAACATTACAGCTAATCAAAGAGGCATAATGGTATTTTAGATTACTTTAACAGTCTACAGCAAAAAAATTACCTGGACTTAAATTTTATGAGACACAGTAGTATGTATACATCTAATATTCATGGGAAAGATACAACGACCAACTTCATAATCCCTGGAAGTTCAAATCTCCTAAAATTCATAAACAGGCAGCACTGAAGAGCCAAAGAAATTGGTACACCTGCCTATTATCGTGTAGGGCCCTCGCGAGCACGCTGAAGTGCCGCAACACGACGTGGCATGGACTCGACTAATGTCTGAAGTAGTGCTGGAGGGAATTGACGCCATGAATCTTGCAGGGCTGTCTGCATATCCGAGAGAGTACGAGGGGTGGAGATCTTTTCTGAACAGCACGTTGCAAGGCATCCCAGATATACTCGATTATGTTCATTCCTGGGGAGTTTGGTGCCCAGCGGAAGTGTTTAAACTCAGAAGAGTATTTCTGGAGCTCTTCTGTAGCAATTCTGGACGTGAGGAGTGTAGTGTCGCATTGTCCTGCTGGAATTGCACAATTCCGTCGGAATGCACAATGGACATGAATGGATGCAGGTGATCAGACAGGATGCTTACGTACGTGTTACCTGTTAGAGTCGTATCTAGACGTATCAGGGGTTCCATATCACTCCAACTGCACACGCCCCACACCATTACAGGGCCTCTACCAGCTTGAACAGTCCCCAGCTGACATGCAGAGCCCATGGATTCATGAGTTTGTCTCCATACCCGGACATGTCCATCCACTCGATACAATTTGAAACGAGACTCGTCTAACCAGATAACATGTTTCCAGTCATCAACAGTCCAATGTCGGTGTTGACGCGCCCAGGCAGGGCGTAAAGGTTTGTGTTGTGCAGTCATCAAGGGTACACGAGTGGGCCTCCGGCTCCGAAAGCCCATATCGATGATGTTTCGTTGAATGGTTCACACACTGACACTTGTTATTTTCCGGTCGCAGCGAGGTCGAAGATTTGATGTTTTACCGGATTCCTGTTATTCACGGTACACTCGTGAAACGATCGTACGGGGAAATACCCACTTCATCGCTACCTCGGAGATGCAGTATCCCATCGCTCGTGCGCCGACATCACGTTTCAACTCACTTAAATTTTTATAACCTGCCACTGTAGCAGCAGAAACCGATCTAATAACTGCGGCAGATACTTGTTGTCTTATGTAGGCGTTGCCAACCGCAGCGCCGTATTCCCACCTGTTTACATACTCGTATTTCTGTTTTTGAATACGCATGCCTACACCAGTTTCTTTGGCACTTCAGTGTATATCAGTGTTGTACGGGGCAGAAAATATACTCTTGAACGAAGGAAACATACAACAGGAAATAAATATAGTGAAAGAGATAATAGTGCCGCTAACTGCATTTAAATTCTTGGCGAAGTACAGAGTAACCAGACAAGAACAAATGTGTGTCTAGAAATCTACGTTGACAAAAAATCATGAAAGATAGCTAATGTCTTCAAAATACTCGACGTAAAATCTGAATAATCTACACCTAATAAATTGTAACAGAAGCTAATTATAATACCAAGTGTGGTCATGACCAATATTCAGGTTATGGAATACATAAAATAACAAGTCGGAAATGCTTCGTATTCTACCTGGAACAAATAGACTGAGATTCTCATACCAGCCTACATACACAACGTCAGCAATAGTCATTCGCTTACATAATAGAGAATACCAATTTCGAAATACAGAAAAATATACTGAAGAACTCCGCGGAGTAAATAAAGGTCATAAAAAATGGCTCTGAGCACTATGGGACTTAATATTTGAGGTCATCAGTCCCCTAGAACTCAGAACTACTTAAACCTAACTAAGCTAAGGACATCAAACACATCCATGTTCGAGACAGGATTCGAACCTGCGACCGTAGCTGTCACTTGGTTGCAGACTGAAGCGTCTAGAACCGCTTGGACACCCCGGCCGGCCCTAAAGGTCCTAAATGAATGTTTTGGAAGAACTGGAGGTAAGTTCACCATTAATAAAATATGAAGATAATAAACTGAACGAAATACTTGAAAGTCACTTACTGAATGTGTTCAGATGCTTCGATAGTACCCTTAAATAAACAAATAAAATGTTGATAGACGAAATACATGTATAACCAAAACTGTTTAGATTGTAAACAAAAAACCAGTTGGGAAACCTGGCATTTTCTATTGTATGCGAAAACAAAAAATGAACTGTGTTTGAAGTGAAGTATCGGAAAAATTTAATTTCCATGTATTCGTGAAAATACCTTTGAAATTACTAAAGAACCGTTAAAACACATGTATAATTATAAAAATGTGTAAGTACGGTATCCAGATTTAAAAACGTGATCCTGGACAGTTTCTGTACGCTGAGTGCAGCTGCTTTGCTTGTCAACAACGCAGTTGTGTAAAAGTATCTATGGCAACGACTCTTCAAGTTCTATACACGGCTATCGTTTCTGTTTACACCTGTTTGCGCTTCACAGTTGAAAGCTGCCAAAAGGGGTTTCCTCAAGTTGACCATATTATTGCCCCACCAATAAAGTATAAATGAAGTAAAACTCCATGCATGATGCGACTTTTTTTTTTCAGTTATCTCAGTGATTATGACGCCGTATCTCTTGAGCTATGACTCGTACAATGATGTATTTCAGCACGTACATTCATTTCCGTACATTTGTGGATACTGTCTTCAAAATGTGTTGCGAATAGAACTAGTAGGTAAGAAGTAATACTGCTGCAGTTTTTCACGTATCTCAGTGTTTATGGCATCATATCTCCTGAAATACATTTGGTAACATGATATAATTTTGTAGGTACATTTAGCGGCATATTTGGATAATACCTGCAAAATTTATTGCAAATAAAGGGGTAACACATTTAAGCGTCATATATGGTGCAGCAATTTTTCATGCATCTCATTGTTTGTGATGTCATATCTCCTGAAATATTACAAATAGTGATTTTGCCAGACAGTAAGGGATATGAGTACCAAGTTTGCTTGAAATCGATCCAGTGGTTTAGGAGGAGATATGGAACACACACATACACACATTTTAAAAATATTATGGATACCCTCTACACTAAATAACAGTACAGATATTCTATGGACGAATTGTAACATTGTGTCTCTGAAGATAGTATTCAATATATATTTATCACTGTTAGTTTTGTTTGTTTCTCTTTTCAATGTGTCCTATGGACCGTCCACTTTGTAAAGGGTGTATAGCAGGCGTAAGTTTCTACGTATGAGGTCAGCAAGTAACCTGTAAGAAGTTATTTCCAAATTCCCCATAAATTATAGAGAATAATACAGCAGTAATTAGAGAATTTGGTGTGTTTGTATTGCATTAAAAACTCTAGAATAATGCAGCAGCTCACGCATCGCAAACATCACGCTTAAATATGTCATAATACAAATTATTTCCCCAAACGCGTCATGCAGAAAATAAGTAAAGAAAAAACGTGACTGGCAACGGTAAATGTTGTAACACAAAAACCGATAATAAAGTCTGTTACTTTACCGGCCAACATTTGATATTACTCTCGTTCTCTCATTATTATATGTTAATCCGATGTGAGCCAATTTCCTATACCAAATATGTAGGAAAACATGTATACAACAATAAAGCATGTAAACTAATTTTTGAGGGAGATAAATGCTCTGTAAGGTGGGTGCTGGAAACAGTGAACTGGTTGTCATTCGCAGTAACGCAACGAAAATTGGCGTGCAGGCACACGTTCATAAGGCACATTATCCCAAAACACGACATCATGGTGACTGCGACCCCTATTACATTAACCATAGGTTCTTTCCCCGAATTCTTTCGAACTTTCTAACCATGGATTTAAAGCAGCTTTACATCACGTGTTAGGAAGAGGTGCACAAAACGAAATCAAATTCTCGCCGTTAACTCAACTTTAGACAGAAAATGATGGCCAGGAGAAAGGCACTTAATATCGGTGTCATGTAGGTTATGTGTGAACTGATTTCCAGGTGGTCCGTACGAGTCAGTGTAGTGAGCACACAAAGAACTGACAACATTGATCACGTTATGGTTCAAATGCTGGAAAATGATTTCTTACGTTAGTGTAAGAAACTATTAACTGTGAGCTCCAAAAATTGAAGTATCATAATTCCCCCCCCCCCCTTGTGTATCCCTGCAGTCTTTGGACACACTGAAATCTCTGCGTTGCAATACTGTGGCACGCCGCTAGATCAGCCAGTACATAATGGCACAGAGCAGGACTTAATCAACATCTGCGTGGCTACTCTGCAAATCACATTTTAGTGCCTGGCAGAGGGTTCATCGAACCACGTTCATAACAACTCTCTATTATTCCACTCTCGAACAGCGTGGGGAAACAACGAACACCTGTAGCTTTCCGTGCGTGGTCTGATTGCCCTTATTTTATTACAATGATCGTTTCTCACTATGCAGGTTGTCGTCAACAAAATATTTTCGCATTCTGAGGAGAAAGTTGGTGACTGAAATTTCGGGAGAATATTCCGCCACAACGGGAAACGCCTTTGTTTTAATTGTATCCACACCAAATTGTGTATCATATTAGTGATACTCTCTCCCCTATTCCTCGATAATCTTTCAACTGTACTGCCTATAAAATGCAGTCTTTGATTCGTCTTCCCCGCAACATTTTCTATGTGTTCTTTTCAATTTAAGTTGTCCGTAATTGTAATTCCTAAGTATTTAGTTGAATTTACGGCCTTTAGATTTGATTGACTGGTCGTATAACCGAAGTTTAACGGATTCCTTTTAGCACTCAAGTGGATGACCTCACACTTTTCATTATTTATGGTCTCCTGTTAATTTTCTTGCCATACAGATGTCTTTTCTAAATTGTTTCGCAATTTGTTTTGATCTTCTGATGACTTTACTAGACGATAAACAACAGCGTCATCCGCAGACAAACTTAGACGGCTCTCAAACTGTCTCCTAAATGGTTTATATAGATAACGAACAACAGATGCCCTATAACACTACCTTAGGGAACACCAGAGATCTTTTCTGTTTTACTCGATGACTTTCCGTCATTTACTACGAAGTGTGACCTCTTCAACAGTAAATCACGAGTCCAGTCGCATAACTGAGACGATATTCCACAGCACGCTATCTGATTACAAGCCGCTTGTGAGGTACGTTGTCAAAAGTCTTCAGGAAATCAGGAAACACGATATCACTGCTTTGTGCACTAAGTACGTGAGATAATATACTAACAGCAGTCATCGGTTACTTCATATATTGGTAGACAGTTAATCTTAAAAGACACCTGTTCTTCATAAACTGAACCGGGAGACAATGCTTATGACATGCTGCATACATGGATGATGAAGTACGTATGTGCGCTGCTCATGGAGACGATAATACCCCGTTCCAGCACAGGATTAAATTTTGTTTTTATTTTTATTACGTAAGCAACTGTGCAGAAGAACTGCTTATATACATCATTAGTACCAGATATTGTTAAGTTGTTGGGAGTATGTTGTTGGATTCTGCTAAATAACATTCGCTACAGCTTCAGGGAACTGAAGTTTAAAACTAACCTTGTTTACATATATAGCCCTTACATTTATTGCTTCACTTAGAAATGCACTATCATTATGCTTCTGATTTATGATTTCTGTAAGGTACTATATATTGGTAACCAACATTTTTATTTTTACTGAGAGACTAGACGATATATCCACAATGTACTAGTTACTAGCGTCGCCCTCATTTGACTACTTGTTATAATCCTTTTTTGCTAACTTTAAGTAAACGTAGCCCAGTTTATTATTATTTTCGATTATTCCCTTTTGAGAGAGCGATTGAACTTGAGTAGTCATGATTTCTTCTTCTTTCTTCGTTCTTCCCAAATTCTCTTCATACGTTCACTGTGGTCTCTCTTGCGTTCTTCCGATCATCTTTCTCCCGTTCTGTTCTTCGTATGTTCTTGTTTAAGTGTGTGTTTCTGTATGATGTTTCTAAACTGTTCTCTATTTTTTTATGTTGTGTTGTGTGATCCCCAGTTCTTTAATGTCTTCTTCTGCTTCAGTGATCCACTTTGTCTTGCTTTTGATCTTCTTTACTATCTCAAAGATTTGTCTTGTGAGCCTACTTTTATTCAAATGGTTCAAATGGCTCTGAGCACTATGGGACTTAACAGCAATGGTCATCAGTCCCCTAGAACTTAGAACTACTTAAACCTAACTAACCTAAGGACATCATACACATCCATGCCCGAGGCAGGATTCGAACCTGCGGCCGTAGCGGTCACGCGGTTCCAGACTGAAGCGCCTAGAACAGCACGGCCACAGCGGCCGGCGCCTACTTTTATTCATCCTGCTGACATGTCCATAAAATTTCATCCTTCCCTTTCTAGTGGTGTCTGTTATTGTTTCTATGTCTTTGTAAATCTCTCTAGTTGGCCTCTTCATCCAAATTCCTTCCCGAAACACTGGTCCATATATTTTCCTCAGAAGTTTTCTTTCTCTGTGATCTTAGTATGACCATGAATCACTGTAGTTTCTGCAGTAGCCCAGTTTAATATATTTATAGTAACATTCAATTTGAAACGAAAAGATGTCTAATCACCGCCTTGAGACGCTGATAAAATATTTTATTTATACAACCAGTTTCAATTGCCTGACCGTCATCAGTTTCACAGAAGTATTTGTGTCGTGCGTATACATCGTGGTGCGATTCACTATCGATAGAAGCCTCTGGTTGGCGGTGTCACTAGTGGTGTGTAGAGTCGGATTGATTCTCCGCCGCCGGAGGGAGGCGCAGTGTAGATGAGGTCGATTTAAGCGCGACCGCGGAGACGGTTGATCGCCCAGTGATGGTGTGTGTAGCGGTCTGTGGGGCGACGGAGGGTAGTAAGGGTCGAGACGTCGTGGTCGATAAGACCCTTGGCTCGCTGCTGCATTTGTAATGTCAGTCAGAGAGGGTTACGTAATATCGTGTGTGTGCCGGATCAGTGGAGGTCACCCGATGTAGAATTTATTTCGGTGTGTTGTTTGGGCACCTGCTTGAATTGGATTTGGATTATGCGTTAGAAGCCTGTGCACACTGTGGTGCCGAGTTGGTTTCCTGTCAGGCAGTTCCAAAGTATTGAACAAGAGGGCGACTGGTGGATATGCTCAACCGATTTCAGCCATTGATTGGGCGGTTGTTGACTTATGTTTCTATTCCCTGGGAATTATGGTGAGCATTCAGTTACAGTCCCAATCGTTACAGATGATGTGTGGAAAGACTATTCTCTGACGTGCCATCCTGGTTATCTATCGTAGTCTGTAGTACAGTTTTTGTCATCTTCTGAAGCGATGTCATTAAAGTCATTTTACTGTATACTTTGGACTATTAAACTGCCGGTGTGGAAGCCTCTTGCCTGGATTTGGTAGCACTAACTGGCCTTATCTAAATTAAGCCGCGCATAACGTGATTTCAGCGTACGACTCACTTTTTCCATGTTTTCTCCCGTGCCTTTCTGTGTTGTAATTTTTTTTCTAAGCTTGTTAGCTAGTAATGCATATGCTACAGGACAGCTTCAGTACCATGTGGTTTATATTGTGAGTTCTGTTAAAAGCGTCTAGAGTAAAAGAAATGGTTAATCATAAAGTGGTTACTCTCTATGCTAACCGTACTAAAGCGAGACCCTAAAAACACGGCTGGTCTACCAGGTTGAGTTCTTTTGACCTTTTGTCTGCACGACCAATTGATTATATTTTATATAAACTTGTCACCAGACTAGTTACTTGGATGCCTTGTTTTCCTAATTACATGCGATCTTTTTTACTTGCTTGTTAACCATTTCTATAGGTTTCTGAAGCTTAAGTTTGGAATGTATTGTTAAATGCCACATGGACGACCTTATTAAACTTCTGTGCTAATGCTTGGATATAATGTCAAGATTTCAGAAATTTGTTCTTAAGAGTTTTCTCTTAAAATTTTTTCTAAGATATTATTTTAGATGTTTTATAAATTCGACCAACAGCTGCGTTGCGCCCAAAACAAAAAGTCGTTAGAAAACTGATGTCTGGTGGCAGATGCTGAGGTTTTTTAGATTTTTTGCTGTGGCTTTAAAACGGTTTATTTTTTATTAAATTTGTTAATAAAATTGTGGTCCAGTACCAAATCACTCAACTCCACTTCCCTACCGCATTTCAGTTTTCACAACATGATGTCAAGTGGAATATAAAATCGTTATCATCAGGTGATAAAATCACCAATAGTACACTATTATCATATTGTAATATAAATTACACAGTCAGTCTATAAAAGCTGTGCTAGGGAGTGTACTCATTTCATGTTAAAACTGTAACTGGCGTTAGCAATGAGAACAGATTCATACCACACAGATCCGCTCCACGATCCTGTCAGTCGCTCCACGATCGTGACCCACTGTAGCGTTTACTGGTGCCAGTGCAACAGCAAATAATAGTTACGTTGCGATGTAATACAAGTGTATAAATTTAAATTTCCGATGAAGCCGTCTTATTCCAGTGAGTTAAAAAAAATCCCTGGGTGGTGCCCTAACACCGTACTAGTTACTAGACCAAATTAAAACTTACAATTGGAAGGCTGATGGTCGACTTCAGTTCAGTGGGAGAAGTGGAGAATTTTGGGAAGTGTGATTTATCTGTAAAGGAGACGGCATATAGAACGCTGAGTACTGTTCTTGAGTATTGCTCTAGCGTTTGGGATCCGCACTAGTTCGGATTAAAGGAAGACACCGAAGCAATTCAGAGGCGGGCTGCTAGATTTGCTACCGGTAGGTTCGAACAACACGGAAGTGTTACGGGGACGCTTCGCGAACTCATATGGATATACCTGGAGGGAATGCGACGTTCTTTTCGAGGAAAATTTGGAGAATTGGTATTTGAAGCTGACTGCAGAGCGATTCTACTGCTGCCAACATACGTTTTGCGTAAGAGCCACTGAAATAAGATACGAGAAATTATGGCTCATAAGGGGGCATATAGACTGTCGTTTTTCCGTTGTTCTGTTTGCAAGTGGAACGGGAAAGGAAATTACTAGTAGTGGTGCAGCGTACCCTCCACCACGAACTTGCGGTGGCCGTGCGGTTCTAGGCGCTTCAGTCCGGAACCCCGCAACTGCTACGGTCACAGGTTCGAATCCTGCCTCGGGTCGGGCCTGGATATTTGTGATGTCCTTAGGTTAGTTAGGTTTAAGTAGTTCTAAGTTCTATGGGACTGATGACCATAGCTGTTAAGTCCCACAGTGCTCAGAGCCATTTGAACCATTTGAACCATGCAACTTACGGTGGCTTGCGGGGTATACATGTGGATGTAGAGGTGTTCCAACATTTTGAATTACCTCGAAGAGAACGGTCTATTGACACAAAGTCAACACTGATTTAGAAAATATCGTTTTTGTGAAACAGAACTAGTTCTTTACTTACACAAAATGTTGAGTACTGTCGACAAGGTATTTCAAGCCCGTGAAAAGCCTTAGACAAAAATACATAGGTGTGATTCCGACACAGTGCAACACAACTGACAAGCTTTTTCGTAGCGGCTACCTCATAATCGTATCACGAAGTAACGCGCAGACCCCGTATCGTTGCTATTAGGGTTATCGATCAGTCTGCTCGCTACAGGATTTCCGTCACGTGATGTCTTTCAGTTCACATTGTGATTTTCAAGACTTAGGATATCAGTTAATTCATTTATAATTTTAGAGACGCGGCTCGTTACTTATTTCGTAAAATAGTGTGATTCTGTCAAGCCCTGTTCAGTTTTTTAATAATTTACTTTTAATGCGAACGCATGGAACCGCAGCGATATGTACTGATGAAATTCTCTCTAGCTTCCAGCAGTATCAGGTGTCTTAAAATCGATTTTTAAACCACGTGACTCGGCTGCAAGCTCGAGAGGATTTTATCAGTTCAGTTTTCAATTCAGATTGTACTTTTTCTATAGTTTATTCAGTACATATAATTTACAAGAATTAATTCGCTTAGTGGCATCAAATATTTAATTGCAACATTTTCAATTGTTATATTTAAATTCATAATGTAATCTGTAAATGTACAGTAGATTAATGTAAAATTCGTAGCTGATGGCTGTAATATGAACGTGGAATAAGTACGTGGAGTGACTGAGATTTAGTATGTACAAAGTGTATAAAACAGAATGTCAATACAAGGATAAAGAAAACTAAACATCTTATGATATCTTCTAGTTATTCACAAAAATCCAAACAATTTAAGATACTAGCACTTAAGGAAGTCTCGTGAGCTCGTAGCTGCTGCATATTGATCAGCTGCAAAGATCACTATGTGACACCATAAAAAAGCCGTATAACTAAAACTAAATTGTAATACTTGTTGTAGAGCATTTTAAATAGTCGCAGAAAGAAAGTCGGCTCATTTAAGCAAAATTTTTAAATTTCATTCTGAGCGTGTAACAAATAAGTTGAACGTTCTAATTCTCGCCAACCATCTATGCTATGTGCAAAGTTTTTTCTGCTCACTGGCCCATTTTACGTTGTTTCCTAAATTCTTTCTTTTCCTATCGTTCAGTAAGATGGAAAATCGCTCATGTGGCTACGGTTCACTCATCTGAATTTTTGTTCAACTCTCTCTTGCAAGGATAAATGGCTCTGAGCACTATGGGACTCAATATCTTAGGTCATAAGTCCCACTTAGAACTACTTAAACCTAACTAACCTAAGGACATCACACACACCCATTCCCGAGGCAGGATTCGAACCTGCGACCGTAGCAGTCCCGCGGTTCCGGACTGCAGCTCTTGCAAGGATAAAGTGAAACGATATTTATCATTATTAAATGGCAACTGAGTATTACCTTGCAATGGAAACTTAATATGAACTTCATATTATTATTAATATTATTAGTATTACTTCCTTAAATGAATATCATCCGCTTCTTGTCCCGTTAATACGAAGTTCTCTAAGTTACCAACGTACTTCCTACCCACGCTCAGCACGGCCATACATTCTGTTGTGAAACCAGATTATTTTGGTCTTTTATTTATTCCTGCTCGTCCCAGATTTAACTAGAGTCAGATCCTCAATCGAAACCAATTTATGTCTGTGATGTTGTCCGATATGCAGGGTGAACAGAAACAGCCTGAAAAAGCTTGAGAAAATGTTGCAGGGTAGGGTGCACTGAGGAATAAATGTTAAGAAAGAAATTCAAGCGGCCGGTCAGATAAAATTACTGTCGGTTGTTCTCACAGCGTAGAAGACTGCGCACGTGACATATCAGCCTTTGGCTCGGATTCTGTTCTTAGTACGGTCCCATGTCGAATTTTTGCATCGCTCTCTCATTCGGTTTTAGGAAATCCAATCGACGAAGACGTCTGGCGACACTGTCTCTGGCGGGCCGCTTGAATTTCCGTGTGCAATGGCCTGATTGGGTGACTTCAATGTTAATTAACTCAGAAACTACGAAACGTACCAAAATTTTGTCTTAGTAACTATTTTTCAGCGCAGCCTACCTTGCAACACCATTACAAACTTTTCAGACTATTTCTGAACAACCTGCAATTGCCGACACGGCGCAACCAAGGGCGCAGACACAAACGGAGCTCAGAAGTTGACATGAAAAAACAAAAAAAGAAAAAAAATGGAAAGAAAAAAATTGAAAAAAGTTTAAGAATTAATAGATAGAGTTACATGCTTTATCTTCTGCTCTTCTGCTTTCTCGCGGCTGTAAACGCCGATTTTGTCGCTGGGTTGGCACTACAGTGTCATTTCGTCCAAGTAGCTTCATAAAGAAACGACTACTTACTCAACAGTCGTGTATCGGTAACATGGTTTGTGTGGCAAAAAAATGCGCTTTGTTCTGACAGCTGACACCGACACAGCTCGCCCATGCTAAACAATGGACTTCTTAGAGCTACTTCTCTATAGCAGGTGTTCCTAAAAAAAAAAAAAAAAAAAAGACGGTGGTACACGTGCCACCGGTAGTAGGCACGGATATTTCAGGTGGTACATGTACAAATAAATATTTTAAATGCCATTCCTGCTTTATAGATCTAGAAAAGGCATATGACCGGGTTCCTAGGAGGAAGTTATTGTCTGTTCTACAAGATTATGGAATAGGAGGCAAACTTTTGCAAGCAATTAAAGGTCTTTGCATGGATAGTCAGGCAGCAGTTAGAGTTGACGGTAAATTGAGTTCATGGTTCAGAGTAGTTTCAGGGGTAAGACAAGGCTGCAACCTGTCTCCACTGTTGTTCATATTATTTATGGATCATATGTTGAAAACAATAGACTGGCTGGGTGAGATTAAGATATGTGAACACAAAATAAGCAGTCTTGCATATGTGGATGACTTAGTTGTGATGGCAGATTCGATTGAAAGTTTGCAAAGTAATATTTCAGAGCTAGATCAGAAATGTAAGGACTGTGGTATGAAGATTAGCATCTCCAAAACGAAAGTAATGTCAGTGGGAAAGAAATATAAACGGATTGAGTGCCAAATAGGAGGAACAAAGTTAGAACAGGTGGACGGTTTCAAGTACTTAGGATGCCTATTCTCACAGGATGGCAACATAGTGAAAGAACTGGAAGCGAGGTGTAGCAAAGCTAATGCAGTGAGCGCTCAGCTACGATCTACTCTCTTCTGCAAGAAGGAAGTCAGTATCAAGACTAAGTTATCTGTGCACCGTTCAATCTTTCGACCAACTTTGTTGTATGGGAGCGAAAGCTGGGTGGATTCAGGTTACCTTATCAACAAGGTTGAGGTTACGGATATGAAAGTAGCTAGGATGATTGCAGGTACTAGTAGATGGGAGCAATGGCAGGAGGGTGTGCACAATGAGGAAATCAAAGAAAAACTGGGAATGAACTCTACAGATGTAGCAGTCAGGGCGAACAGGCTTAGATGGTGGGGTCATGTTACACGCATGGGAGAAGCAAGGTTACCCAAGAGACTCATGGATTCAGCAGTAGAGGGTAGGAGGAGTCGGGGCAGACCGAGGAGAAGGTACCTGGATTCGGTTAAGAATGATTTTGAAGTAATACGTTTAACATCAGAAGAGGCACCAATGTTAGCACTGAATAGGGGATCATGGGGAAACTGTATAAGGGGGTCTATGCTCCAGACTGAACGCTGAAAGGCATAATCAGTCTTAAATGATGATGATGAAATGATGATGATGCCATTCCTCTCTTACTCGTTGAATGTAAGAACATACGTATCAGAACCTCATATTATTTGCTCCAAATAAGTACCACATGTGAACTCTGTAAAAAAACTCTGTGAAAACAACACTGTAAAGAAGTGCTT
The DNA here is from genome assembly GCF_023864275.1 of Schistocerca cancellata. Classification (NCBI taxonomy): domain Eukaryota; kingdom Metazoa; phylum Arthropoda; class Insecta; order Orthoptera; family Acrididae; genus Schistocerca; species Schistocerca cancellata. Next base: position 239,718,875 of record NC_064627.1, on the reverse strand, counting down.
CCACGAAACTTTATTTCCTGTGTGTGTCACATTTCTACCATACATAGCAGCTGATCGGCACGACGTAAAAATCGTTATGTGTGTCGTCAGCGATGAGCAAGATGGTGCAAATTGTGGCAGTCGTCGCTCGGTATTCAATAAACCCGCCAGCCTCCCCGTTCCCAGAGTTCATCAAAAAGTGATGAAGCTATGGAGGTACTTCTAAATTTCTAAAAATATCAAGTGGTACACAGCGACAAAAAAATCTGGGAAACGCTGCTCTAAGGGTTCGCAGAAATTGAAAGGTCGGCGAGCGAGTACTGAAGCAAAAATGCTGTTTGACCGAAAGGCTTCCGGTTTTTGTCAATTTCTGCTGACTGAGGGCTGGAGTGAGACGCGACTATGGAGGAAGGACCAAAAAAAGTCGAAGGGAACAAAAAATTTACTTGACCCCACCCCACCCCTCAGTCAGAACTATTGCTGCTCGTAACTTTCGATTGAGACTGTATGGTGTCTAATAAAAACAAAATAATTCCATTCATATCACTAATTTATTTATTTATTTGAAAAATAAAGTCAGTTAACATTTGTTACGCAGTTAGCCAGCATGTGCACCAATCGTGACCTTCGTTTGACTACCAAAGCCTTTCTTTTTAAGATTTTCAATTACATGGGGGCAGGAAAAGTAACTCCTACATTTGAAAAATACGTACGAAAATCAAAGGTGATGGGTACTGAAGAAGACATTGATAGAGATAGTTTATACGAACAGATCCATGCACTAAATAAGACTTTGGAACAACTACAAAACTAAACTTCTACATCCACAAACTCAGTTTCGTAGGAAACGTTTTTATTTTTAAACGGAAAAGAATCGCCCAACATAAAAAAATTTTCAAAAGGGTAATGGCGGTTTATGTGACAACACCTGTGAGGACAGAATCTTCAGTCACATGAATCATTTGGGGTCTGGTACTAGAAACAAATTAAGTGCCGATTTGGTAAAAGCAGAATTACGCATTCGCTGTAATTTGAAGTTTGCAGCATCCAACGACTTTTAATAAAACAATGAAGGCAACAAAAATATCCTGAAAGCTGTAAGTAGCAATAACAAAGTTCTTTATATTTACTGTTATATTGTGTTCACCCTCAACCCTGAACTCAGCAAGTCCTTTCACCAGGCAACGTTCGGTAATTTTGCCAGTTTAATCTGACAACCCTAGTAAAAGTGCTTTCCCTTTGCGGGCTGCTGTCAGTAATGGTTCGCGTCGTGAAGAAAAAAAAGTAAACACGACGAATCATGAGTCGGATTTAGATAGCCAATCACACTGCTCGTAATGTCCTAGTTTTCGCAAATAAAATTGGCTGGTATTTTGATTCTCTCGGAGCAATTTAAGCTGAACTTTTAGGTCCCACCCTACGCATTATCTCGGAAATCGAGATATATTCCGGATAAACAGAAAAATATTTGTGTCAACCAAGATTACAAGTTTAATTAAACTGTGCTGTTAGGTCCCAATCTATCCACAAATTCATGAGATCGTCAGCTATTCGTAAGAACAGCCAGCTATTTATAACAGCCCATGTTACAGGACTGAACGACTCTTATTGGCTGCCACATATCATCTCCCGAATGGCTACGACCAACTATAACGAATTGCAACAGCAGCAAGCAACGAAAGAGACACAGAAACTGTAAGTGCACTTTAAACTCTGGCGTTGTTGAGACCACTGAAAGTAGGCCCTACTTACATCGATGGGCCAAAACGTTATGACCACATGTTCAGTAGCGTGTTGTTCCATTTTTCAAACACAGAACAACAGAGATTGGGCTTTCCATGGATTCTACAAGTCCTTGACAGGATTCCAGAAGCAAGTGGCACAAGGTGTCTCCACACAGGTGAAGTAACTCCCGAAATTTAAGGGATGGTGGTTTACCGGCATACAGCTGGTGCCCGATACGTGTTCCGGAGGGTACAGGTCAAACACATTTACTGGCCAAGACATCAATATGAGTTGACTATAATGCCCACTGCAACACGATTGTGACCTTGCAACACGGACTGTTATCCTGCTGGAAGATGTCATCGCCGTAGGGGGAGACTTCAAGCATGAGACGATGCAGGTGGTCCGCAATAATGTTCACGTAGTTAACTGCTGTCATGGTGCCTTCGATTACCACCGCAGACCTCATGGAAGCTCAGCTCAACGTACCCCACAGCATAATTCTCAACACACACAAGATGTGTGAAGTGGAGCTCCATGTTCAACCATGGCGTTTGGACAGCGTGCTCCCGAACACTAGTGTCTGCACCAGCACTGCACACTGTCGTCAGACCTGCCGCAGATCACTGCCTATCCTGGATTACACAGTGGACGGATGCTCCGACCTCTTCGTTTTGTGATGAGACGTGGACGTCCAGTACCATACGGCATAGGTGTTACTCTCCATCCTTCAGCCACTTTCCATAGGTGCTCACGACAGTAGTACGCCAACATGCGACCAGCTTCACCGTTTCAGAGTTTCCCTTTTCCAGCCACAGGGCCATAACAATATGTCGTGCGTCAAAACCGTTTATATCAGTGGATATCCGCATTTGCGGCCCGTATGTTCTCTAAAATGACTACCCATTCGTCTTTCTTCTGCTTACATTCTCTTCTTACTGTTTCACGTGCTCGCTCCGGCCGCTGTGACGAAGCGGTTCTAGGCCCTTCAGTCCGGAACCGCGCTACTGCTACCGTCGCAGGTTCGAATCCTGTCTCGGGCATGGATGTGTGTGTTGTCCTTAGGTTAGTTAGGTTCAATTAGTTCTAAGTCTAGGGGAACTGACGACCTCAGATGTCAAGTCCCATAATGCTTAGAGACATTTGAACCATTTGTTATTCTAGTGCAAATGAAATTGTGACACACGACAAGGTATCGGAAGCAGAAAGTTTATTGGTCAGCCAGTGTGCTAAACGCTTAAGTACTGTAGTTCTTTTATCAGATGTCACTGGCCTGTCTATTTTGCTTTGCCCATATGGACATGTCATTCGTACGCGCTTATCTGAGCGAACTGTGGCGAGGGAGGGCGGCGCTGTTACGGGTTAAATGTGAAAGTAATTACACATTTGTTTCGTCATCGCAGGGCGGCACCTCTGACGTGCCTCAGCGCTGCAACGTAAACCTTCATAACTGCTCGTGACTGTACTGAAGCAGGAGAAACGGGTTTAGTTGTTCAAGGTACTTGACAGAAAAGCAAGTGAAGTTCCAAACAGAACTCAGTCACACCATATCATCTGGCTTTAATTACCTTTTAGGAGACATCTTGAATGGGAGCTCTGTATCGTACATTGAAAAATGTGCAGTTGATTTTGGTGCAAAATATAGCAGGTACACTGATACAGGAGAGCTAGTTAACGAAGTAGCTGCCTTCAAGTTTCAGGTGAAAGAGATGTTGAGGTGTTTTAATGCTGCTTTCCAGCTAGATATTCTGAAGGTTTTTATCAAAGCGTGGGCTAATAATCGCTTATCCAAACATCTAAAAAGCTTAAATGATGTTTGTGACAATGCCACAGGCTGCAACATCTTGCGAACGCAGTTTCAGCAATCATAAAATTTGCTAAATCTGCATAGAAAAAATTGCAGAATGATTTACGTCGTCTGGAAAGGACTGAGAAGGGGGGAATGGAAGGGGGCAAGTTCACCTCGATACGGCACTGCCCGCCGGCAGGCATTTTCTCTCTCTACAGGGCTATTACAAATGATTGAAGCGATTTCATAAATTCACTGTTGCTCCATTCATTGACATATGGCCACAACACACTACAGATACGTAGAAAAACTCATAAAGTTTTGTTCGGCTGAAGCCGCACTTCAGGTTTCTGCCGTCAGAGCGCTCGAGAGCGCAGTGAGACAAAACGGTGACAGGAGCCGAGATAGCGTTTGTCGTGCTTGAAATGCACTCACATCAGTCAGTCATAACAGTGCAACGACACTTCAGGACGAAGTTCAACAAAGATCCACCAACTGCTAACTCCATTCGGCGATGGTATGCGCAGTTTAAAGCTTCTGGATGCTTCTGTAAGGGGAAATCAACGGGTCGGCCTGTAGTGAGCGAAGAAACGGTTGAACGCGTGCGGGCAAGTTTCACGCGTAGCCCGCGGAAAATTGGCTCATGCCACAACTGGAGACCAGATGGTGCTCCACCGCACTTCCATCATGATGTTCGGCATTTCTTAAACAGGAGATTGGAAAACCGATGGATCGGTCGTGGTGGAGATCATGATCAGCAATTCATGTCATGGCCTCCACGCTCTCCCGACTTAACCCCATGCGATTTCTTTCTGTGGGGTTATGTGAAAGATTCAGTGTTTAAACCTCCTCTACCAAGAAACGTGCCAGAAGTGCGAGCTCGCATCAACGATGCTTTCGAACTCATTGATGGGGACATGCTGCGCCGAGTGTGGGAGGAACTTGATTATCGGCTTGATGTCTGCCGAATCACTAAAGGGGCACATATCGAACATTTGTGAATGCCTAAAAGAACTTTTTGAGTTTTTGTATGTGTGTGCAAAGCATTGTGAAAATATCTCAAATAATAAAGTTATTGTAGAGCTGTGAAAACGCTTCAATCATTTGTAATAACCCTGTATCTGACATTCCGTCAGCTGCGCCCTCTGTAATCAAGGTATGCACATTGGAGGCACACAATCGATATCGATGTCAAAGTAAAAACTACATTTGAGCCGCAGTGAGCATAGCATTAAACTGATGCCAGCATGCGAAGATTTGAAGATGTCATGTGTGTGTGTGTGTGTGTGTGTACACTTCTTATCTCGGTTCCAACGGGTAATAATAATAATAATAATGGCATGTGACGAGGGCCTCCCGCCGGGTAGACCGCTCGCCTGGTGCAAGTCTTCCGATTTGACGCCACTTCGGCGACTTGCGCGTCGATGGGGATGAAATGATGATGATTAGGACAACACAACACCCAGTCCCTGAGAGCAAAAAATCTCCGACCCAGCCGGGAATCGAACCCGGGCCCTTATGATTGACAGTCCGTCGCGCTGACCACTTTTTTTTTTTTTTTTTTTTTTTTTTTTTTTTTGCATGTTGTTCATTGTTGATCACTGTGTGTTTGGTCGTTGCGGACGTCACATGACATCCGGTGAAGTTCGTGTGTTGATCCTTCCACTCAGTTTTTTTTTTTTTTTATTACAGAGGCCAACCAGCTCTCTGGCCGAACACGCTGAGCTACCATGCCGGCATCACTCAGCTACCGGGAGCGGACGTTCCAACCGGTGGAGGGGGCTCTTTAATCTCTATTCCCCCCTTAGAGTCCTGGTCTCTTTCAGCCAAATACCAGGTAAGTTGGCACTGTGACAAAGGGATTTCCAATTCGGAATGAATGGAAGATGATAACCAGTTCTGACTTTTGCTTTTCAAGCAAAGGAATCTTCCCAGAATTTTTGGACAGAAGCGGGATTTTGCAACTATTTTTTTTTACTTTTTCTGGGACAATGTTGTCTACTCTCCCAGACAAAAATAAAACAAAAAGGCTCTGGCATGCGTGATGTGTGTCTGAGGATGTGTGTGTGTGTGTGTGTGTGTGTGTGTGTGTGTGTGTGTGTATGTATGTATGTATGTATTTGCGTTCTGCCTATTATCTGCAATATGACGAACGCAATGTGAATCACATCGCGTGTCTCTCTTGGCCACATTGTTCGAGACGTTGATAGCGCTTTTTCGGCTATCGCTGCCGATACAGCACTTGCTGTCACGATATTTCGTTCCGGGTCCTCCTGCCTATCTCCAAGTGTACACTGGTGAAAATGAAGTGAGCTCCTCCATTTAAGCCGGCAGCGGTGGTCTAGTGGTTCTAGGCGCGCAGTCCGGAACCGCGGGATTGCTACGTTCGCAGGTTCGAATCCTGCCTCGGGCATGGATGTGTGTGATGTCCTTAGGTTAGTTAGGTTTAAGTAGTTCTATGTTCTAGGGGACTGATGACCACAGAAGTTAAGTCCCATAGTACTCAGAGCCATTTGAACCATTTTTTTCCTCCATTTAAGCCTGCCGGCAACTACGTGCCGAGCTCACGAGTTGCAACTCTTGCGTAACTTGCTCGTGAGTGAATTTACTGTAAGCGGGTTGTTGCTTCCGAGCATCCTCCCAGTAACGGATTACCTTTCCAGTATCAGTTCAATTATCTTTTACCGGTTATTACAAGAGTACCACGTTTCCTAACGATAGAGTTCCATATTTAATCCAACTGAGTCACAATTTCGGCGGATGTGTTCTCCCGTCAGTTGTGTCCACCAGTTCTTTATGGAGTGCTCCTACATGATGGATGTTGGAGCTACAATTTTAGACTGATTGTAACCCATCTAATGGCTTGTAGACATGTAATTTTCTGCGGTAGCAGATATGCAGGTCTAAAAATTCGCCTGCTATTCTACATAAAACTCACATGTAATCCTGAAAACGCTATAGCATTGTGTAGTGGTAGCTCCTGAGTACTAAGGTCTCAACTGGAAGACAAAGTATCATTTTAGGGGAGGGGGTAAATTGGCGGAAATGGGGCTCAGATGCCATCTTATTATAGCACAGAAGTTTACAGTGTACGTAGTACCACATAAGTCGTCGTCTTGGTGTGCTTTATCTTTATTGTTCTGCCGTTTGGATATTCCCAGGCGCAGATCGGTTTCCGATGAACGCAGTTCATAGATATTTCCCTTCCATTTGCAGGCTATTTGCAACTGACGTTTTATGTGGTCTGTGAATCAATGTCTTGACAATGCTTGTAGTCCCTATCGATGACAGCTGTTGTCAGCTATCGAAACACGAACGGTCTGAATATACCATAACTCTTACGTCGCATTTAGGTGGTCTAAAAAAGGCCAACTAGCGCATTTCTTCCGTCTCAATAATAAATTTTTATGATATCGTGAATTAAAAATTTGTAGAAACGTCTGGATATTATGATGACTATGAGGGAAGACATATATCGACCAAATATCGACTAAGCGCTGTGGCCTTTAAAACCATAACAACAAGTGCTCAAACGTGAAAGCCCTCCATAAGGAGGTTGGTCACTGAAAGCACCCATTTAGAACATTTTATTCGACAGTATAATTTTTCATATTTAAGCTGTTTTTTTTCTCTCTAGGTGATTCTGAGGGAATCAGAATAGGAAACGAGACTCTAAGAGTAGTAAATGAGTTTTTGTTATTTTGCAGCAAAATAACTGATGATGGTCGAAGTAGCGGGGAGAGAAAATGCAGACTGACAGTGGCAAGAAGTTTGTTAATATCGAATATAGACTTAAGTGCTAGGAAGTCTTTTCTGAAAGTATTTGTATGAAGAATAGCTATGTATGGAAGTGAAACATGAATGATAAACAATTTAGACAATAAGAGAATAGATGCTTTTTTGTGGTGCTACAAAAGATTGCTGGAGAAAAGGTGGGTAGATCATGTAACTAATGAGGAGATATCGAACGGAATGGACAGTGTCTTGAAAGGAGGATATATGATGAACATCAACAAAAGCAAAACAAGGATAATGGAATGTAGTCGCATTAAGTCGGGTGATGCTGAGGGAATTAGATTAGGAAATGAGACACTTAAAGTAGTAAAGGAGTTTTGTTATTTGGGGAGCAAAATAACTGATGATGGTCGAAGTAGAGAGGATATAAAATGTAGACTGGCAATGGCAAGGAAAGCGTTTCTGAAGAAGAGAAATTTGTTAACATCGAGTATAAATTTAAGTGTCAGGAAGTCGTTTCTGAAAGTATTTGTATGGAGTGTAGCCATGTATGGAAGTGAAACATGGACGATAAATAGTTTAGACAAGAAGAGAATAGAAGCTTTCGAAATGTGGCGCTACAGAAGAATGCTGAAGATTAGATGGGTAGATCACATAACTAATGAGGAGGTATTGAATAGAATTGGGGAGAAGAGGAGTTTGTGGCACAATTTGACGAGAAGAAGGGACTGGTTGGTAGGACATGTTCTGAGGCCTCAAGGGATCACAAATTTAGCATTGGAGGGCAGTGTGGAGGGTAAAAATCGTAGAGGGAGACCAAGAGATGAATACAATAAGCAGATTCAGGAGGATGTAGGTTGCAGTAGTTACTGGGAGATGAAGAAACTTGCACAGGATAGGGTAGCATGGAGAGCTGCATCAAACCAGTCTCAGGACTGAAGACCACAACAACAACAACATTGAAACAGAATTGGGGAGAAAAAAAATTGTGGTACAATCTGACTAGAAGAATGGATAGGATGGTAGGACACTCTGAGACATCAAAGGATCGCCAATTTAGTATTGTTGGGAAGTGTATGTGTGCGGGGGGGGGGGGGGGGGGGAGGGTAAAAATTGTATAGGGAGACCAAGAGATACAGAAGAATGTAGGTTGCAGTAGTTATTCGGAGGTGGAGAGTGTTGTACAAGATGGCAAGAGAATAATATCGTATTAACGGAATTTTTGGTTGCTGTTTTGTTGAAGAAAATCATATTTATCAACAGAAACAGAAACTGCGGCTGTGCTGCGGCATCCGGTAGTCTTGTTAACCAGTTTTCGTCACATAAGGTGATGTTACAAAGTAAATGAATACAATCGTCAAGGGCAATAACATTGTGATTAATATATTTAGCGAATACATTACAATAGAAAGGGGTATTTCGAACTCCAATAGATTAACAGTCATTAGACGCAGCAGGTAATGGTGACTCTAAACATTGGATCACCCTTATATCTCGCCTTATGTCATTTTACATTTATTCAGTGTTAGTTTTCATGTTTTTAGCTACGTCTAGTTTGAAATATCGAACATGACTTTTGATCAGTGAATTTTTATGACTCACCTTTTTGGTATAATATCTTTTAGAACTTTGTTGACTAGCATGCTCTCATCTTTGACGGTAAGTCAGTCGCTGACTGACAGTGGCTTTGTGTGCCGACCCAAAAAGATCGGCACGAATACCATTCTCCCTCCGATTCTTCTTAATTGCTGTAATCTTTCTAATCTTTGACATATAAATTGCATTAATTCTAACAATAATTGGTAGTTACAATTATAGTAATTATTTTTAAAACATCAAACAATTGAATGGTGTGAATACTTTTCAGTTTATGGATATATATGTATTAGGATAAAACATTTTGAAGTGTTGGAATAGGACAGCAAAAAATATATTAAATAAATCGAATTAACAACTAACTAATAAACTGACCAAGTATCATACTATCTAAATATGGCGTCTGTGGAAGGTGTTGGAACACATTTTCTGATAACGATACTGCGAAGTGATGCCACTGTTACTGGACTGAAAAATTTAGTATTCTTTGCAAAAACTGTGGATATTCAGAGCTGATGGAAGCTACTCAGCAATGCAATTTGAAACAGTACCGCGGTCAATATTATCTCCGCCAGCCTTACAGCGCCGCGCCCCATGTAGACATCACATAAAGACAGGTACGCTAAGTCACTTTGTAATGCTGTCTAGCAGGAGTAGTTTGCTGTGAAAACGACCGGTCGCGAGATAATACAACAGCAAAATTAACCGTTCTGAGTTTACTCAGAGCTCTACCTGCGGTCTCATTAAACTAGTTTTTAAACTGAAAGTGTTACCTAAAGTACGGAGTAATTAATGGACTTATGTACTCGACAAACTCATATTTTGTTTAGAGAGGTGGGCTTCAGGTCTTCAGATACGGACCACATGTTCGGCTACAGTAGAATCAAAAACTAACTCAGCCGCTCGCTTACGAAAGAACCATCTATGTATTTGTCTTACACGATTTAAGGAAACCTCGGAAAATCTAAATCAGAAAAGGTGGTCGGGTACTTGAACCACCCTACTCTCAAATGCGAATCCGGTGTCTTAATCACTCGCCACCTAGTTCTGTGCGTGCCATACATAGAGGTCACATATCGTTTTTACCCTTTAGGGGAGTTTAGTCTGTGATGAACATTCCTAAGAAGAATGTATTCCCAGAGGTTTCGAGATTACAGTCCCATGACATCCACTTCTTGCCACGATATTTCGGCTGACAACATTGTCATCCTCAGATGAGTGTTTCACTCTGGAGATGGTTGGTGCACGGCGCTAAGTTTACACTAAAAGTCGACGCGCCTCGGCTGTGGCAAGCACTCGGATAGGGCGCAATCCGAAAACTTCATGGAACATTCATTAAGTTGGGAGAACTTCAATAATGACAAGTTCAAATTATATGCTGGAGAGAGACTAGAAACCGGTTCGACACACTGCAGTAAAAAGCAAATCGGTATCGGAACATTCTTGCAGATAATTTGTTGTGAATATATAGTAATTTAAAATGGTATAATCCCTTACTGCCTGAAAGTACAGCTTCCATGCAACCTGTACTAATAATCGAAGGTGCCATGACAACTGCAGACTATGTGAACTTTATTGCAGGTCACCGACATTCCTTCATGGCCGATGTGCTGGGCGACGGAGATGGCTTCCTGTAGCAGGACAACTGGTCATGTCGCAAGACCAGAATCGTCCTCCATTGGTATGAGGAGCGTAATAGTAACGTCACGTTGATGTCTTGGCCACCAAACTCGCCTGATCTGAACCTGACGGAACACTTCTCGGACGCCATCTGGCGCCAACTCAGCGCACACAAAACGTCAGCCCGTAAATTACGGGAATTGTGGGCTGTCTGCGCAGACATCGGGTGCCACACACCTGCCAAACACTTGTTGAATCCATACCATTCACCGGCCGCGGTGGTCTCGCGGTTCTAGGCGTGCAGTCCGAAACCGCGCGACTGCTACGGTCGCAGGTTCGAATCCTGCCTCGGGCATGGATGTGTATGATGTCCTTAGGTTAGTTAGATTTAAGTAGTTCTAAGTTCTAGGGGACTGATGACCACTGCTGTTAAGTCCCATAGTGCTCAGAGCCTTTTGAGCCATACCATTCAGAGTCGCTACTGTATTTCATTCCAAAGGTGGACCAACACGCTATAAATGAACATACTTTTTTGCCGCATCATTGTTATTCTTACGCATCCAATCAGCCACGATACCTTCTCAGCATTAAAACAAGAAGCGGCCTACATGTGATGTAGATGACATTCTTTTATTGTATAAATTATGTGTCCGTTTGGAGGTCAGATCTGGTAGCCTGAGAGATCGGGTGAGATTGAATAAGAGTCCTCTGACCGTCCTTTTCACCAACCTGTCTTCTTCTAAAGCTGTCCCCCCAGCGCAGAAGATAAGCACGTCGGTCGTGGGATCTCCTTCGGCGGAGGCTGCTACGTCGTCAATTTGAAACTGTGATTGTGCTTTCTGCGGAATGACAGTTTCCCAGAATAGTCTCTGTTTCTACACGGGGCAAGATCTGTAGTACTGACAATGATGGTAGCGACACTTCTCATTAACGTATGCTGTTCGGCTATTATTCAAATATTCACACATTGACACTGTCTTTTACAACACTCGACATAGGTTTCTTAATTGTATGGTAACTTTTCCATCCAACTTCCGAAATACGATACACAAGTCCAGCTATTCGGAAAGTAAGGAATGACAGGTCGTGAAATAGAAACCACAGTGAAAATCAAAACGGTTTTATTTGCAAAAGTTAGGTACAACTTCCAGCTGCTTATCTCAATAGTCGCCGATCCGACTTAGTCGTTTGTCGTAGCGTTTTACCAACTTTCCAATACCCTCGTTATACAGGGTGTTGCAAAAAGGTACAGCCAAACTTTCAGAAAACATTCCTCACACACAAGGAAAGAAAATATGTTATGTGGACATGTGTCCGGAAACGCTTACTTTCCATGTTAGAGCTCATTTTACTACTTCTCTTCAAATCACATTAATCATGGAATGGAAACACATAGCAACAGAACGTACCAGCGTGACTTCAAACACTTTGTTACAGGAAATGTTCAAAATGTCCTCCGTTTGCGAGGATACATGCATCCACCCTCCGTCGCTTGGAATCCCCGATGCGCTGATGCAGCCCTGGAGAATGGCGAATTGTATCACAGCCGTCCACAATACGAGCACGAACAGTCTCTACATTTGGTACCGGGGTTGCGTAGACAAGAGCTTTCAAATGCCCTCATAAATGAAAGTCAAGAGGGTTGAGGTCAGGAGAGCGTGGAGGCCATGGAATTGGTCCGCCTCTACCAATCCATCGGTCACCGAATCTGTTGTTGAGAAGCGTACGAACACTTCGACTGAAATGTGCAGGAGCTCCATCGTGCATGAACCACATGTTGTGTCGTACTTGTAAAGGCTTATCATATGTTCTAGCAGCACAGGTAGAGTATCCCGTATGAAATGATGGCGGTGAATCGAGGAAGTACAGTACATAATGACGAACCTAAAATGAGCTCTAACATGGAAATTAAGCGTTTCCGGACACATGTCCACATAACATCTTTTCTTTATTTGTGTGTGAGGAATGTTTCCTGAAAATTTGGTCGTAGCTTTTTGTAACACCATGTAGAAGGCAGCCGCCAGTGCTTTCCGCCAACTCTCTACGCTGGCCTACAACTCGCTGTCTGTGCGAAAATGTTGACTTCATAGCCAACGGTTCATGTGAGCAGAGATGAAACTCAGAGGAAGACAATTACGGGCTGTATTGTGGGTAATCAAACATTTCCAATTCAAAAAGGTGCAAGTGCATCTTCATTGCTCCTGCAGAATGAGGCTGAGAATTGTCTTGAAGAAGAAAACACCCGACAGTCATGTAATGTTGGCTGCATAGCTTCAGGCGAAATTTCTCACCAGGCCCTCGTACTTGGCGGTAGACACTATTGTTCTAGGTATCTCCATGTGCTCCCTGTGTGCTCAGAACTAAAAAGAACGACGTAACGCGATCGACGGGCATACTAGAGACACTGCTCAACACACCTGTGCAATACTTCATCGAATTTTCACTGTGGTTTACATTTCGCTGCCAATCGTTCCTTACTTTCCGAATAACCCCCGTATTTTCCAGAATGAGATTTTCACTCTGCAGCGGAGTGTGCGCTGATATGAAACTTCCTGGCAGATTAAAACTGTGTGCCCGACCGAGACTCGAACTCGGGACCTTTGCCTTTCGCGGGCAAGTGCTCTACCAACTGAGCTACCGAAGCACGACTCACGCCCGGTACTCACAGCTTTACTTCTGCCAGTACCTCGTCTCCTACCTTCCAAACTTTACAGAAGCTCTCCTGCGAACCTTGCAGAACTAGCACTCTTGAAAGAAAGGATATTGCGGAGACATGGCTTAGCCACAGCCTGGGGGGATGTTTCCAGAATGAGATTTTCACTCTGCAGCGGAGTGTGCGCTGGTATGAAACTTCCTGGCAGATTAAAACTGTGTGCCCGACCGAGACTCGAACTCGGGACCTTTGCCTTTCGCGGGCAAGTGCTCTACCAACTGAGCTACCGCAGCACGACTCACGCCCGGTACTCAACCCCCGTATATTCACTACTAAGGTACACCCGATGTAGAGTACATGTCCGGCTCTAAAGAACGCCCGAAACAGAGTGACTATTACATATTCACATCTAGGTAACAAACGATACTGAAATACCTGACGGGCCCTCCAGAACGCCCGGAACAGAGTAACTAGCGCAGCCGAAGTACTTCGTCTCCCAGGCGCGCCAGAGCGACCCGAAGCTGTCGGAAGCATTTAGGTTGCAATATCGTTACTCTTATGTTTCTCAAAACTAATGAAATTTGACAAAACAAAAAGGATATACTCGTAGGGTAACCCTGAGAGATTGTCATACTAAAAACTGGGTTAAATACAATGAAAATTATATAAATAATTAATAAGAGAAGTTGGGCGTTTGGCGCCTAGCAACCGAACGTGCCGACCAGTCAGAAGCAAGTTCAGTACAATTAGCGGACTCTCCCACGGGACTGGTACATACTGCACCATCTGTCCCTTGTACCTCACTCCACTTTTGTACCATATGCTACTTCACGTGTATCAAGCTGCATCAAAGCGAGCGTCTAGCAAAATAAGGTACTGGTGGCCACAGCCAGGAATATCACAATTGTTTTCAGGACAGCAGATAACAAAAAACTAGAGTGCATCATAACTTGTCACATATTAGTAATAAATATGAAGAATCTGGGGTTCAAATGGTTCAAATGGCTCTGAGCACTATGGGACTTAACATCTGTGTTCATCAGTCCCCTAGAACTTAGAACTACTTAAACCTAACTAACCTAAGGACATCACACACATCCATGCCCGAGGCAGGATTCGAACCTGCGACCGTAGCGGTCACGCGGTTCCAGACTGAAGCGCCTAGAACCGCACGGCCACAACGGCCGGCAAATATGGTGTCTACAAAGTATCATGCCGTGATTGTGGTAAAAGCTATATCGACCGGACAGGCGCGCCCCTTCATTTTAGATTCAAAGAACGCAACTGCGCCAGAAATAAAACAGCATTAGGTTTTCATATGCAAAAGGATGGACATGATATCGGTAACAAAAAACTTTACATAATGTCGAGAAGAAGTAGACAGACACTTTAGAAGAACTTCGGAGAACTGGATAAACTCGTCAGTGAACAAAATGAGTTTGCAACTAATATACATTTTAATATTTACGACCATTTACCTAACTGAGTTGGCCGCTGCTTCCCGCATGCGTCTTCCAGTTGATTATGGGTCTCGTTGTGGAAGAGTGCCGCACTGTGAAGTCCAGGCCGCGCCTGGGCTTCCTAATGTCTACCCAGCTAACGTAAACACCTCACAGCCGCGAGTGGAGTGCCATCGAGCTGCAAAAAGGAACTGACCTGGTCGTCCATTTCGTGTCGTCTCTCCTAAGCATATATGCGGTGGTGTAACATATAGCAGCCTGAAGTGCAGCAACACCGGGCACCGAAAAATATACATAAAATTAATGCTCTGTCTCTTTTATTCTCAAGGGTTTACTTTGTTCCAAATAGATTTTACTATTTTAGTGACCTGTATTTATATTCGTATTTGAAGAATAACTGACAGATACAATTACAATAATTTGCACTTCTTGCAATTCATGGTTGTATGGTACAGCAACCAGTGAAAGTGTTTTGAAGGGATAAGCAGTCTTTGTTGTGTATGATTTCGTGTACAGCCGCAAGGAGAAGTGGGCTACAGAGCAGTGCAGCGACTGTCATCGTAGGAAAGCTGAACAGGGGCGGAAATGATTAGCGAACGAGTCAATACAATAAACTAAAGATTTACTTGTATTTCTCCAAGCGTTCTAGGCTATGAATAATGCAGCAAGTAAGTCCAGATAATGCAGTAGCAACAAAGATGAGGCTCTCTGAACTAAAGCGCGAACAATGGTGTCGGAGTCGCAACTAGGGGGCGTCTGCTAGCGTCACGTAGTGGGAAACTTGCAATTCCGTTGCCAACTTCAAGAGACCGGGGGTGGGGTGTGGGGGGGGAGGGGGGGTGATCTATACGTGATACCACAGTCTTGGCTGGAGAAAAGGCTGTATTATTTTATATGTTACCAATAACCCTTTTCGCCTTGTTTAAGGCATCTTCAGAATGGCCTACAAATAAAAATACACACTTTTATTACAAAATGGAATGACCCTGATTTAATAAAGTGATAATTGTCATATTTTGTGCTTTTTCTATTGAAGATTTTCTTATAGAAGATCCACACATCTAGTGCAAAGAGTAGCTAAACTTGGTTGTATGTATATAATGCCCTGATTTCTGTTTTTATATTTAGCTGACAATTCATGAACACTTGTTCATTAAATGCCGCCCATAGATATGAACCATACGCCTCGTAACAGCACTTTAGTAAGCTCATAAGATCTAGTGACAATAATTGCACGTGCTTCAGATCCAAATTTAAGATTTTCTGTTCTCTGTTGTAGCATCTGAAGATCGCCTTTGAAGCCCGAAATGGGTTACTATTGCGTCATAAAATAAATACTGAGTCAAAATTAAACAATTATACCTTACGATAAGAATCATCTACTCCGTAAGCAAAATCTCGTTCCTCCAAAATTTTTTGTATTTCATCGGTCCATGTTCCAATGCGCGTTCACCGATAGAGGTGGCGCAGTGGTTCGTACATTCGTGAGGACGACGATTCAATTGCGCGTCCGGGCATCCTCATCTAGGTTTTCCATGATATCCTAAATCGCTCCAGGCAAATTCCGGGATGGTTCCTTTGAAAGGGCACGGCCGACTTCCTTCCCCGTCCTTCCCTAATCCGATGAGACCGATCACCTCGCTGTGTGGTCCCCTCCCCCACAACATCCCAACCCTCTAATGCTCCTTCAGAAGATCTCTCTTGTGTGATATTGTCTTGCACGTTCGAAAGGAATCCTAAACGTTTCTGTTCTACACTCTGCCGTCCAATATTTTGACACCGATTTGTTGTAAAATCTTAGAACACATTTTGAGCTCAAACATAATGAGCTATTATAGTGAAATGAACACCCTTTAGCTTCTTACAGGCGTTGACATACGTCAACGGGGACAGATGAAAATGTGTGCCCGGACCTGGACTCGTACCCGGGACCGAGCGAGGTGGCGCAGTGGTTAGCACACTGGACTCGCATTCGGGAGGACGACGGTTCAATCCCGTCTCCTGCCATCCTGATTTAGGTTTTCCGTGATTTCCCTAAATCGCTTCAGGCTAATACCGGGATGGTTCCTTTGAAAGGGCACGGCCGAATTCCTTCCCCATCCTTCCCTCACCCGAGCTTGCGCTCCGTCTCTAATGACCTCGTTGTCGACGGGACGTTAAACACTAATCTCCTCCTCCTCCTCCTCGAACCCGGGATCTCCTGCTTACATGGCAGACGCTCTATCCATTTTTTTTTTAATGAACCGCTGCAGGAGCAGGACGACGTGTAGGGCAGGGGTCGACACCCGAATCCTGGCCATCCCGCCGCCACGCCCAAGCAACGTGTTCGAGTTCGTGGATCGAAGGATCAGGAAGAGGATGTAGTGGGTTTGTCGATGTTGTTTTATTTCTTTATTTCTTTAATTTTTATAACATTTTTCATTTTTTTATTTTATTTTTTTATAATTTGTTTTTTTTATATAATTTGGCAGATTCGATTGAAAGTTTGCAAAGTAATATTTCAGAGCAAGATCAGAAATGTAAGGACTATGGTATGAAGATTAGCATCTCCAAAACGAAAGTAATGTCAGTGGGAAAAAAATATAAACGGATTGAGTGCCAAATAGGAGGAACAAAGTTAGAACAGGTGGCCGGTTTCAAGTACTTAGGATGCATATTCTCACAGGATGGCAACATAGTGAAAGAACTGGAAGCGAGGTGTAGCAAAGCTACTGCAGTGAGCGCTCAGCTACGATCTACTCTCTTCTGCAAGAAGGAAGTCAGTACCAAGACTAAGTTATCTGTGCACCGTTCAATCTTTCGACCAACTTTGTTGTATGGGAGCGAAAGCTGGGTGGATTCAGGTTACCTTATCAACAAGGTTGAGGTTACGGATATGAAAGTAGCTAGGACGATTGCAGGTACTAGTAGATGGGAACAATGGCAGGAGGGTGTCCACAATGAGGAAATCAAAGAAAAACTGGGAATGAACTCTATAGATGTAGCAGTCAGGGCGAACAGGCTTAGATGGTGGGGTCATGTTACACGCATGGGAGAAGCAAGGTTACCCAAGAGAGTCATGGATTCAGCAGTAGACGGTAGGAGGAGTCGGGGCAGACCGAGGAGAAGGTACCTGGATTCGGTTAAGAATGATTTTGAAGTAATAGGTTTAACATCAGAAGAGGCACCAATGTTAGCACTGAATAGGGGATCATGGAGGAACTGTATAAGGGGGGCTATGCTCCAGAATGAACGCTGAAAGGCATAATCAGTCTTAAATGATGATGATGATGATAATGATGATGATAATTTGTTTTTGTTTTGTATTGTATTTATTGATTTATTTTTGTTTCATTACAAAGAAAGATCCTCCAACTGCCGTAGCCGAGCGTCCGAATCGTCTTCTCGTCTGTTGGGAGGGGTTCCCCCCTATTCCGTCCGTAGAGGATCAATATGCTCCAGGATTCTTCTTCATTTTCAGCGTCTCATACCCGGAATGCCCCAGTGAACAGGAGGATCCGCAGATAATGAACCTAAATAATTTGCGAAACGAGTTCTGTACTTTGGGTGGCGGCTGAAAGCTGCATGTGTCGTCATCAATAGGGACCAAAAGTCGAGTGTGCCTTTGGGAGCATCGCAAAATATATAGTAAGCGGCCATGCCTTTTAGCCAGTTAACGGCGTTCGTTCTGGTTGATGGGAAGTATACGCCGTCGGGGCGCAATACATCATCAGGGGAGATAGACTCCGGCAATCGCCGCAAGAGTAACGCCAGCATGCGCTGCGTCAGTAGCCAGCACTCGCTGGTCGCGGCACACGTCAGACGGTGTGCATCCGAGTCAACGACTGAGCATGTCGGACACAAGGGGTTGTCCGTCAGATGTATGGAATGTAGCCTCTGACGAGTAGCGAACTTCCCATTCACAACCACGTACCACAATGAACGCACCGTCGTAGGTAGAAAAGGCGTGTGTACCGCTCTCCACACTCGCCACACCGTGTTCCAGGCAACTTCAGGATGTCTGTGGGCGACCGTATTTACAGGTTGCTGCTGTTGATAGAGGCGATAATAGTCTTTTGTGCTGGGCTTCCGTGTCGTCGGAAGTTCTGACCGTAAGTAGCTGAAGTCAATCAAGAACTCTCTGATGTGGGTGAGTGCCGGTGAAATGTGTCCTACAGAAACCGGGGGATGCAGAGAGTGTGGTGCCACTTCCGCTATCAGGGTGCCCGTCAGAGTGGCGTGGACAGAGGTCCACGTGCGACGCATAGTGTTGAGATAAAGCGATCGCGCACGGTTATATACATGAATTAAACCGATACCGCCCGCCCGCTGCGGCAGTATCAGGGTGGCGCATCTGACTTTAAAAACCAGACCGGTGCTTACGAAATGTCCATATGCTGCTTGAAATCTGTCGGCCATCGTAGCCGTCAAGGGAAGGATATGCGCAAAATAGTTCAGTTTTGAAACAAGATAGGTGTTGACATAACGTGTTCTGAGGAGCATATCCAAGCGACGCAGTTTGTTGTCCTGCAGCAGAGCACGTGTCTGGTGTAGGAGCCGGCGGTACGTAGCCGCCGCCGTGCGGCGGACATTGCTATAGAATTGCACTCCTAAACACTTGAGTACGGGCACCTTGTCAAAGGGCACCGCCGTTGCGTGGGAAAGCCCCCCTCCGACATCCATGTATTTTGTCTTCTTCACGTTGATGACGCTCCCAGCGACCGCCCCGTACTGGCGCAGCCACTGTAGCGTCATATGCATTTCATCCTCCGATATGGCCAGGAACACCACGTCATCGGCGAATGCACCACAACGAAAGGTCACGTCCCGTAAGGAGATACCAGTTAATCGCTGCCGTAGACCATATAAAGCTGGTTTAAGCACTGCAGCAAATAATATACCCGACAGGGGGCACCCTTGTCGCACTGACCGTCCAACAACAATATGACCAGACTGATAACCGTTGACCATCATGCGGGAGCGCGCTCCGTGGACCAGTCGGAGGACCACCTGTTCAGACTCCGGAGAGAGGCCCATGAGCTGCAAAACTGCGCGTAAGAAGTCGTGGTCGACGCGGTCGAATGCGTGGTCAAAATCTACGGCGACAAGGGCGCTTCGTATTTTGCAGGCCTCCGTCAAAGCAATTACGTCGCGGTACGCTCCTAACGCCTTATGAATGTTGCTGACACCACCTAAACATGTCTGATCGGTGTGGATGGCGCTCCCGATAGTGGTGTGGAGACGCGCGCGGAGGATACGGGCGAAGATCTTGTAGTCGTTGTTGAGGAGAGTGAGTGGGCGAAAGTCCTGCCACCTACAACCACCATTCGGTTTCGGTACTGGTCTAAACATTCTGCGTGGTGTCTGTTTGTTCTATATCGTGTCTCCCTACCACTTTCGCGCAACGACGCTCTGAGGGTGTTTTTTAGGGAATTGAATAGTTTGAACCTGGGACCTGTTGCTGGTAAGGAGACGCCAGACCACACATGACATGTAGAATTCAGAAGAGTTCAGTGAGACTAGCGATGATATAACCAAATACTTAATGATTTCAGCGTCAGAATCTTAATACCAACTAAATTTAGTGGAGGGGGTTCAAGGCTTTCCTATTTTTAGTTAGCTGGTAAAATAACGTCGAAAAAGCAGTTAAGTTTACCATTGGAAATATTATTCTACTCACAAAACATCGTTTATAAATTGCACTATTGATAAAAGGAAATGTTTTAATACGGGATGGTAAAAACCAACTGCGTTCAACAAAAATGTGAACGAATATTCCCTGAATGGGTTTCCAAGTTCTACAATGGATCGAAGGATGACCTATACCATATCACATCTATAATCTAGGTTTGAATTAAGTTTCACAAAAGAGAAAACTATCAAAATGGTCTACAGTAACCCTCAATTATCTTTAATTACTCATCTAACTTGTCGTAAATTACAGTGGCTGATGTGGCTTCTCAATAACTATATAACAGAAAACTCATCGCGTTTCAGATTTTTACTTCAAGTGGCAAATGTGAACACCATGAGCTTTAATTGACGATCGACACTAGTATTACGTAAAGGGGATGTAACAGATGAGACTTCTGCAGTTCTGAGTGAAGCCTTATGCACTCAAAAATGCGGCATCGCGTGCGTTCATTACCTTGTCGGTGTTCGTCAGGGGGCAGCGGCCGGCGCAGCTCCGTCCAGCTCGCCCTCTCGGAAGCAACTCTCTCCTAACTTCTCCTTACTACAATTTACCAAAGTTGGTTTAAAAAAAACTATCTGGCTGTGTTTTCATCTGACCAATCAGGGTCTCAATGTTAACCTTAAGCTCCGCCTACAAAAATTCTGTCTATCCAATGAGAAACGTTATACTTTTCGTGGTGGGGCAATGTTTTTAAAGTTTGCAACGTAACAGAGACGCGAAAAAGTCTCATGCTAAAACTTGCAGCTGGTGTGGTCCTTTTAGCGTTATCGTAAGATCTATACTGTTCTTCTGGAGGGCTCTATCTTTTAACATGGGCTGGGGGGTGGTCCTAACGTAACAGAGACGCG
Source organism: Schistocerca cancellata (assembly GCF_023864275.1). NCBI lineage: Eukaryota > Metazoa > Arthropoda > Insecta > Orthoptera > Acrididae > Schistocerca > Schistocerca cancellata. The sequence continues at coordinate 239,697,796 of NC_064627.1, read as the reverse complement.
AAAAAGTCTCACGCTAAAGCTTGCGGATGGTGTAGCCCTTTTTGTGTTATCGTAAGATCTATACTGTTCTTCTGGAGCGCTCTAGCTTTTAACATGGGCTGGGGAGTGGTCCTAACGTAACAGAGACGCGAAAAAGTCTCACGCTAAAACTTGCGGGTGGTGCGGTCCTAGCGGTTAGCTGGCGACGTGGGTGTTCGTCCCTCCCTTATCGTAGGGCCTTCCAGCTTAACACGGTTCTGCTATCGGCTTCTCGTTTCTCCCCTTGGAACTGCGTCTGTCCCACGGTGGGAAGGTATGACATGCATTTAGGTATTCTTGTGTTAGTCTGTCGTATTCCATTTTCTCACTCGTTACTCGTATTACTTTGGTTAATTTAATGTCACGATTTATTCGGAGCTATGTGACATACTACTGGATTTGCTTATCATGTCAGGGTTTTCATGGAAGGCGTTGAATTTGCCTGACATCTTACACTGGGATCAAGATGCATTCTGTGAATTCTGTAGGGACAGTGAAATCAGGGCGGATCAGGTCTTGAAACATCTGGAGCCACATGTCGCCCATAAGGTCGTAAAAAGTGCGATAGAATTCCAGGTTAAACCGTCCGGTCCAGGCGACTTGTTCGGTGCTCCACGTGCCAAGGCCGATGTCAGCTCGTCGCGTGTAATGGGCAACAGCAGACTATCATCAGGTGCCACGTCCCGAGGGGCGGGAAAATCATGCAACAGCTCGTTATAATCACGTTAATTTCGCGGATCTTCCATGTACAAGGTCCCATAGTGTCTGGCGAACGTGTGCGCGATGTTCGTTTGTGTCACTGCGCGGCCGCCCTCCTCCGTGTTTACCGCCGTAATGAGCTGACGTTTGCGGTGGCGCCTCTCACGTGCAATGTGATACACGACGCCGTTTCGTTGGGGATGCAGTCTTGCACTCGCGCACGGGTGCGAACCCCTTCTAGCTGCTCTGTCCTGATGCGAAGTAGACGAGCTTTGATGCGTTGTACGGACATCTGACGTTCGGGAGACGGCGGTTGCGTCGCCAGCTCACCTAACGCTGTATAGTAAAATTCCGATGTTGCCCTTTGCCAGTTTGCTCTGTCACGCCCGTAGGCCATCAAAGTCTTTCGGAGTGCAGGTTTGACACATCCCAGCCACCACAGCAACGTGGAAGCATACATGAGCAGGCGCATGCATCGACGCCACGTGTCAGTGACTGCTCGCCGACACGCTTCCTCGCGTAGGAGGGAGACGTTCAGCGTCCACGGGCCCCTGCTGCGTCTTGTGAGTTGTCGGGGTAAGGTGAGAGTGCAGATGTACGCGAGATGGTCCGTGAAAGCCGTCGGCCGGAGTTCTGCATCACGGGTTGCTGTGCGGAGGGCACGCGAGACGTATATCCGGTCCAGACGACTGGCAGAATGGCTGGTAAAGTGCATATATCCACTCTGGGTCCCATGATGTAAGAGCCATGTGTCGTGGAGCGCGAGGTCACGTATCAATACTATTAGAGCCGGGCATGGGACGTAATGCGGTATCTGGTCCTCGGGCCACAGAACACTGTTAAAATCGCCGCCCACTATGTAATGGTCCATATTTCCTTGCAAAAGTGGGGCTACCTCCTCCGAATAGAAGACATGCCTGTCACCACGGTGCGAATTACCGGAGGGACCGTAGACGTTAATAAGGCGGACTGCGCCAAGTGTGAGTGCGATGCCTCGCCCGATCGGCAAGTACGTCACGTCCGTCGCGTCTATGCCATCTCGGAGAAGGATGGCCGTTCCTCCTGCGCCGTCACCTAAGGGTAGGCTGTAGGTGGTGTAGCCATACAAGTCTAAACGCAGCTCGGGACGGACCTCCTGGAGAAGGGCAATGTCCAAGTCTGCCGCTCTGATCATGTCGTGTAACATACGGGTCTTGACAGTAGAGTGGACACCATTTACATTGACTGTTCCCCCACGGTATGACTGAGACATATCAAGTGGCGGAGGCAGTGTGCCGGTGGAAGCCCACAGTGATCACACACACCACATAGCCATCCATCTGCATGCTGTTCATTACTGTGCCGTATGAGTCTCTGACTGGCAGAGCCCTCCGGACTCAATGTCAGCCATGGGCTCTGGTGGAGATATCGATCTTTGCTGTGCATCATCTGCCTCCATATCGTCTGCCGAATCACCAAGAGACGATTGTGATGTCATTGGTGGCTGGTCGCTTTCACAGGAGCCCACATTTTGGGAGTCGATGCAATGCGCCTCGTTTTCTGGGCCACCAAATTTAGGAGAGTGTTCCTTGTCTTCAGGCACCTTCTGGTGAATGATGCCACTGGAGTCCGTTGCAACTGTGGACGAGTCAACGAAGTGGATGTCTTCCGCCGGCTTCACATCCCTGTCCTGTTCTTCAGCTGACAATCGCCTCTTCTTGTGTCGCTTGGGTGATTTTTGCTTTCGGGTCCGAGATTCGACATCCACCGGAGGGCGGGGCTCGACACAGTTTCGGTCGCTAGGAACCCCTGTGTCCGATCCCGACAGTGACGGTGGCTGGGTGCCCCCGACGTTGCGGTGGGCAGAGGCTGCAGGAACCTCTGCACCGTTGGGCTGCGGCGTCGTCGACGGCGCTGACTCTCCAACGGAGCTGGCAGCAGCTTGAGGAGGTAGCAGGTTTTGATCATCCATCACATCATGTCGTGCCGCCTCCACATATGTTAGCGGGAGAGAGGTCATAGTGGATCGTTGGGGAAGTTCTTTGCGGGGCACCTGAACGAGGCGGCGCTGCAGACACTCAGTTCTAACATGGCCCTCCTGGCCGCAGCCCGAGCAGGTCCTCGGTTGTCCATCATATATAACAATTGCGCGGCAGCCACCAACGAAAACATATGATAGAACGTGCTTCTTAAGTTTTATGCGCACTTGTCGTACCCCGTTAAGGACAGGGTACGTTTCAAATGTGTTCCATTTCTCCTCTGTGTGGCTCAGAACTGTGCCGTATGGCCGCAGCGCATCAGTGACTAGGTTGGCAGGAACTTCGAACGGTAGTTCAAAGATGCGCACGGTACGCACCCCCAGACCAGCATGGTCAACTCCTACCACGCTCACATTACCGTCTGCGTGACAGAAGCGAAAGCCGTTTGCAGATCGTTGGAGTAACCTGTCGCACGCCGCTCCGTCAATCAGTTTGAGGTACACTGTGCTGGTTACAATAGACAGATGATTGACTATCAGTTCTTGTGGTTCTATGTGCATGATGTCTCGTAGAAACCGTTCAATTTCATGGGCCTTCGGTCACGTGTACGATGCGTTGAACGTTAGTTTGATTGTAGCTTTTCGATATGAGAACGCCATGGCGGGTCGGTACAGGTACTGTAAGGCCATACAACGACGCGACCGCGCGCTAGCGGGTAAACAACAACATCTGCGGAGCACTGCCCGGCGCGCCGAGCCCGTCGGCACGGTATCACGGCTGAAAGCCGACTGACCATCTGAGCCACCGAGGACACAGAGGATAGCGCGACTGCAGGGATTTATCTCTGGCACGCCTCCCGCGAAACCCACATTCTCAACGTATTGTCCCACACTACATTCGTAGTGCCCCCGCCCATTATACTCATTTTCATCTGTCCCCGTTGACGTATGTCAACGCCTGTAAGCAGCTAAAGGTTGTTTATTTCTCTGTAATTTCATTCTAACGAGCTGCTTGGTCACCGATGGTACCTGTTCTTTCGGACATGTCCGAAAGAACAAATACCATCTTAGTAAATATAAATAATGAGCTATCTTTAACCGAATGACCTCCTCCATATCAGCCAGCGTGGATTCCGAACACATTTATCATGTGAAAGCCAACTCGCTCTTTTCTCACATGAGATACTGAAAACGTTGGATCAAGATAGTCAGGTAGGTGGATTATTCTTCATCATATGGGGCGTCAAATGTAAACTGTGCCTGGACTCAGAAATTTTTGGTAGGGCGAACGCATCGTGTTATCTTGGATAGAGAGTCTTAGATGTAGAAATAGCTTCGGGTGTGCCCCAGGGAAGTGTGTTGAGACCACTGCTGTTCATGTTTTATGTTAATGTCCACGCGGACAGTATTAATAGCAACCTCAGTCTTTTTTTCAGATGACGCAGTGATCTATAACGAAATATAGTCTGAAAGAAACTGCATAAATATTCAGTCAGATCTTGATAAGATTTCGATGTGGTGCAAAGATTGGCAATTTTCTTTGAATGTTCAGTTACGTAAAATTGTGTATATCATAAATCGAAAAAGCGTAGGACATTACAACTGTAATATCAGTAAGCCACAGTTGTAATCGGCAAATTTATACTAATATTGGGTGTAACAGTTTGTAGGGATATGAAATGGAATGATCACATAGGTTCAGTCGTGGGTAACGCTGGTGGTAGACTTCGGTTTATTGGTAGAATACTAGGGAAGTGCAATCAATCTACGAAGGAGATTACTTACAAATCATTCGTGCAACCCATTCTAGCATATTGCTCAAGTGTATGGGAACTGTACCAAATAGGACTAACAGGTGATATTGAACATATACAGAGAAAGACAGCACAAACGGAAAAGCTTTGTTTGGCCCGTGGGAGAGCGTCACAGAGATGCTGAAGAAATTGGACTGGTAGACACTTGAAGACAGACGAACTATTCCGAAAACGTCTACGAACAAAGTTTCAAGAACCAGGTTTAAATGATGGATCCTGGGTGTGTAATATCACCCTCTAGTAACGCTCATAAGGGGAGCGCGAGGACAAGATTAGAATAGTTACAGAATGCACAGAAGCCTTCAAACAATCACTCTTCCCTTGTTCCATACGTGAATGGAATGGAAAGAATCCGTAACAACTGGTACAATGGGACGTACCCTCTGCCATGCGCTTCATGCTGGTTTGTTCAGTATGGAAGTAGATGTCGGTGACGTGAGGAACTCGCCAAGTACCACGCTGGCGCTCGAATTCACGTCCCGTGTGACGACGGCTTAAGGTTCGTCTGTGTGCCTGAACTGAGAAGGAAGGCAGAGACGGCGGAACAATAGGGAGGTAAGACACACAAGGCCAGTGTAAGACAGTGAGTAGGTGTGAATTACGTGGTCTAGGGAACCGCTGTAGCCAAGGGAATTCCCCGGGCCCTACGTCCCCGTGTCGGTTGCGAGTAGCAGATGCCTTTGTCACCGGCAAATATTCACCGGCATCGCCGGGTCCACACGCGCGGTGTTTACACCGTGGAGACACGTTTTCCAGCGCACAGAATAAACAGGCCGCCCATGGGACGCTGCGCGGAGCGGACGCGCTGGCGCATGCGCCTTTGAGCACGCCCTCCCCCTCCCCCAGTTTGCTCTCGTAATGGGAGCGCCCGGCGCCGCCGTCGTTACGCCCTCTGTGGACACAGCCGACCGTCTTCGCCCCGCTAACAGACGACGTTCTGCTTCCAATCTACATTCGGGAGGAGCGATTCCGGGGTCGGAGCCAGGGGTGGCGGTTGGGGGTGGGGGGGAGGAGGTGGGTGGAGAACGAGCAGCAATCGCTCTGATTGCAGATTTCAAAGCTAGCGCCGACTTCTGCTGTCTTACAACGACATACCGTCATAAGCTGACGCTCTTTGTACCATGATGATGTTCTATATTTGGAATTTATTTTTGTTTTATCAGAGTAATGGAAACTATTAAACGATAGTGTTCAGTCTGGTGCTGGAACAATACAGCTGTTCAGTATGGTGCTGCAACAACAGGCCTATAGACGTATGAATATTTCGTCCAAGAAAGTTAGCATTATGAGGGCTGTGACTGTTGATAAATAAATAAAACGGTTTCCTAAGTCAATCACTTATTTTATTCCTATCAAGTGTTTCAATGGAACACCCCATCATCTTCAGCTGCAGAACTTTTTGTTTACATTGCTGGTGTTGGTGAAGAGTATAGACGCCTTTTTATGGGGCCTTGTAGGTTATACTGATTCTTTTCCTAATGATAAAAATTGTTTACTTAGAAAAAGCTCTTTTGAGATTAAAAAACTGAATTACTGACGGCAAATTGTACCTACAGGGGCGGTAGTGTTGTAAATAGTCTGCATACAGCTGCCTGTTGTATGTACATTATATTTACACTGTCACTTCGAAGATGTGCATTTGCAGGTATACTCCCTTAGAATGAGTACAAAGATAAGAGATTAAAAGAGAGAGAGAGAGAGAGAGAGAGTACTTAATTTGTGATGGTACGCGCGAGTACACCGTGCCATTAACTCTGACGAGAAAAACCGTAGCCTCATATTTTCAGATGTGTTACGATAGGAAATGTACTGCGGTTGAAGCAATGTAATATAAATATTGTAGTCACACTTTTAAAATGCTTGGAAAAGCGTTAAAACAACGTTTTAAAACGCCTAAGTTTCAAAAGCACTGCCTGGAAGGGCACATATCGGAACCTCGGTTTTTACAAATCAAGCACTGTAACACATATACGTTTGGGTGTGGGCGTTTATTTTAAATACTGGGTTGTACCAGAATATGCAGATGCTCACAATTCACTTATTACCTTAGGGGTTGGGTTGTTTGGGGACGGAGACCAGACAGCGAGGTCATCGGTCTCATCGGATTAGGGAAGGACGGGGAAGGAAGTTGGCCGTGCCCTTTCAGAGGAACCATCCGGGCATTTGCCTGGAGCGATTGAGGGAAATCACGTAAAACCTAAATCAGGATGGGCGGACGCGGGATTGAACCGTCGTCCTCCCGAATGCGAGTCCAGTGTGCTAGCCACTACGCCACCTCGCTCGGTGTTACCTTAGCTATTAGGTGGTTGTATATAAAAGACAACCACCTAATATACAAATTGAATTGTGCTCATGTACATATTCTGGTGCAGGACATTCATATTTTTAAAATAAAAACCACATTTATATACATGTAAATATTTAATCTTTTATCTTCGTATCCAGTGTAAAAAATTGCTCTGAGCACTATGGGACTCAACATCTTAGGTCATAAGTCCCCTAGAACTTAGAACTACTTAAACCTAACTAACCTAAGGACATCACACACACCCATGCCCGAGGCAGGATTCGAACCTGCGACCGTAGCAGTCCCGCGGTTCCGGACTGCAGCGCCAGAACCGCACGGCCACCGCGGCCGGCTATCCAGTGTGAGGAACAATATCTATAACATATGGAACATCTTTGAAGTGGAGGGGATATAAAACAGGCCGCAGTATGCAGAAATTTTGCGACACTACCGTAAATTCATGTTTTTTAACCACAAAACTGCCTTTTGAAAGTAAACAATTTCATTGTTAGGAAAAGACTCAGCAATCTATATTGCCATTGGTCTGTTAGCATGAAAAGGAGTCTGTATTCATTGCCAACAGCAGCTATGCAAGTAAACAATTTATCATCCGAAGATGATGCTGAGAACTACCGAAACACGTGACGGCGAAAGTGTTTGATGCAGAATACTGACCTATTTGATACACAGAGTTAACTTTTTCTTTACCTCGTTGTATTCGATATTTTCCTCAGGAAAAGACGAGTGAGTATTTTGCTTCCTACACTGGAGATCGAGAAGTTACTTTCGTTCCCACATGCAGGAGAAAGGCGATACTTACTGACTCATGCGTCAGTTGTGTCGGTACAGTGATCTCTGTATCAAGTGGATGGAGAACTCTGAGGTTGGAGAACGGAACTTACTGCAGCTTACTGAGACCTGCGTCGTCTGCCTACTGCAGATGGGAAAACACGTTTCGTCCATTCTGTGCATGATTAAGGATTATATACTTGTTTCTGCCTATAAGCTCCACGTATTTGTCTGGAAAAATCTTTCATGATCTAATCAATTAGTTCTTCTTTCGCTCTATACTATATGGTCTATCCAAAATGCCTGTTCCATATTTGTTCTCTTGTCCTATTTTTTCCTACTCCGTCGCCATTTAAATTCGTCTGGCATTCTCTCTATGTGAAGTTTGCGAGTAATAAACCAAATTGGAACAATAATTTTATAAACGATGTGTGTCTCTCATAGGCTTTATAATGCGGATCGCTGACTGTACACGACCGCAGAGCCAAAGGTACTGCTTCTGATCTGAGTTTGCAGTGTTGGAGTAAGAGAGCACTTGGCGCGTAGTTGTAGGTAGCTCTCATATGAATGAAAGAGGATTGTGTAGGCAGTTTTTGTGGTGTGCTCTGTGAAGCCACCAAGTGTTAGATAACGTAGAATTACGAGAACATATAAGCAGAAGTCTTCTCACAAGCAAGGTAAAGATGTTAAATAATTATGACTTCCAGTTTGCTAGAGCGTTAGTATAGATGAGTTGGCTGTTAACTGTCAATTGTTGAGTAACCCCAGAATGTACGTAAACTGATTTCCTAAAAAGGCTAATATATATTTCAAGTTTGTAATATTTCTAAGATTTGTTAACAGAGCTAAATGTAATTTGATGAATTGCATTTCGCTGGTTTAGTGAGGTTAGATAACAAATACTTGCTGTATAAATCTTATTGTTCGTGGGCCAATTGTTAAATATGATGTATTTTTCTGACCGACTTCAATCGTCAGATATTTCTGACAAGACAAACTTAACTTGCAACGTAATTTCACAAAAAAAACCTGTGTTAGTAATTCACCACAATCAGTACCGCCTCCCTTTCAGATTACATGTTTTTCAAAGAAGTTTTATTTTTCTTAAGTGTTTTCATTTATGAGCCAAAAGAATTTCAAGTACATTTCGAAGTATTACGGCCAGCATTGCACACTGCTGAGCCTGTAGCTAGCATATTCTATTTTCTTCATGAGAGGCCTGAATATATCGCGTTCCACCCCACCATTCAGTGTATTCCATACAAAGCAGAATTATTTTACTAAGCATCCAAAAGTTTTTATTTCATTAAAGAACGTTACAGTGGCTTCGCGTCGTCTGCGCCATACTCGAACCCTACCATCATCTCTTACGAACTGAAACTGGGACTCATCTGACCAGGCCGCGGTTTTTCAGTCGTCTAGCATCCAAATAATACAGTCGTCTGTTGCCATAGCCCATCAACGCGTAATTTCGCCCCACTGTCCAAACACATACGTTCGTCGAACGTCCCACATTATTTCCAACGGTTATTTCACGCAGTGTTGCTTATCTGTAAGCACCGGAAACTCTACGCAAATGTTGCTGGTCTCGGTCGTTAAGTGAAGGCTATCGGCCACTGTGTCGTCCTTGGTAAGAGGCTATCCCTGAAATTTGGTATTCTCGGCACACTCTTGACACTTTGGATCTCGGAATATTCACTTCCCTAACGATTCCCGAAATGGAATGTCCCATGCGTCTAGCTCCAACTAGCAATCCGCATTCAGTCTATTAACTCCCGTTGTGGTGCCATAATCACCTCGGAAATCTTTTCACATGAACCCCCTCCCCCCCCCCCTCCCCCACCCCGACTACAAATGACAGCTCCGCCAGTGCTCCGCCTTATTCTACCTTGTGTACACGATCCTACGGCTATATGTATATGTGCATATGCCATGACCTTTGTCACGTCATTGAATGTGTTACCTTCCGATAAAAGATTAAGTCATGTGACTAGGCTGCCATCTTGAGGCTTCATGATCTGCCCTGTGTTTCTTCGATGCTTCCTTCCTCCAGATACACTGGCTTCCTTCCTCCAGATACAACGGTTTCTACGAGACATCATGCACATAGAACCACAAGAACTGATAGTCAATCATCTGTCTATTGTAACCAGCGCAGTGTACCTCAAACTGATTGACGAAGCGGCGTGCGACAGGTTACTCCAACGATCTGCAAACGGCTTTCGCTTCTGTCACGCAGACGGTAATGTGAGCGTGGTAGGAGTTGACCATGCTGGTCTGGGGGTGCGTACCGTGCTCTTTGAAACGTCCCCTTAGAAAAATTGTACATGACTGTGCTTAAACTGACACACAATATTTTTAGCGCAACGCAATCTGACTTTCAAAAATCCCTACAAAAGAATGGCCCTGACTAACATTAACCTATACGTTTCACAAATCACTTACCTCACCAAAAATCTTCATTACTCGAACTACTGCAATACAGCGAGCGTCACTACTGCCAGCTAAATAAAAGATTCAAACTACGGAAGGCACTAACTACTGATACGCATAGTTAGCAAATGAAAGATTTTAATAGAGAACAAACACTGTATTTACCTTAATAGTGTTGAAAAATCATAATATACATAGCAGTTCATAATATCCAGTATTACAAATTTCAAAACTCCGCCATCTCTCTCCCCACATCCACCACTGCTGGCGGCTCACCTCCAACTGCGCAACGCTACGCGCTGTTCACATCCAGCTGCCGCTGCCAACACTACAATGGCAGACAACAATGCAAACTAGCCACAGACTGCACACAGCACAGCCAGTGATTTTCATACAGAGCGCTACGTAACGTTGCCAATAAGAAAACATAAACAGCCTACTTACACCCTTGCCTTGTTGGATACTTCGGTTCTTGTCATATAGCGGCTATTTAGTGATGTCAGATCGGTTAGTAACTGCGTGAGTGACACTTGGGAACACCGAGTCTCATCGGCTCAGTGCCACGCAAGTCGCCGAAGAGAAGTCCAATAGAAAGACATGCACCAGGCTGTTCAGCCACGCGGTATTTATCATTCGAGTCCTTATCCTCTTCCGTCGCTGCTGTTGAGGTCTTCATCGGGGTCCTTACGATGTATTATCACCGGAGCCAGGAGAACGAAGTGCTTCTGCTCCACCTCCTGCTTTCTTAATATTCGAACCAGCAGTTTTTAACCCCCGACATTAACAGATCGGTGTTACAAGTTTAACGTGTGTATCTGGCTGTGGCATAGTAGATCCCAAAAGAAAGATTCGATTTTAATGCAGTTTTTCTTTTTTCTTTTTTTTTTACTTGAAAGCTGGTTTAATTGGAATGGTTCTTCGCTTTGTGTAATGAGAGTCTGTCTAGCCATTTAAATCTTAACAACGAAAATAAAACAAATTTGAAAAAAAAAAACGTTTTGTGCCAGCGCCTTCTAGTGAGCTACATCAAGTTACGTACTACCAGACTGCTTAGCTCAAAAGATCCGAATAAAAGTCCGATACGGTTGACCAACAACGATTATTTTTGAAATTACAATGGAATCCCGACCATTAGCTACTTACAGGCGCTGATAAATATCAACGGGGACAGTTGAAAATGTGTGCCCTGACCGGGACTCAAATCCGAGATCTCCTGTTTACATGGCAGACGCTCTATCCGACTGAGTCATCGAGGACACAGAAGGTAGTGCGACTGCAGGGACTTCTCTGGCACGTTCCCATTGAGCCCCACATTTCCAACTTACTGTCCACACACTACATTTGTAGTGCCTCTGCCCACTACACTCATTACGCGCGGCTGTCAATCTACCGATTTCCATAAGAGTCTGAGCAATGTGAGTGCATCCGCACTGAAGATCATTGGTCGGTAAGCCTTATCTGTGTGAAGATGGTATCTGTTCTTTCTGAAATGTCCGAAAGAACAGATACCATCTTCATATATTCATACGATTATTTTTGTCCTCTGAACTCGCCAGTTTCAGTACCTAAAACTAAACTAACTAAACTTCTCCCGAACAGGCCATGAAGGCCGAACGGTACCGACCGGCCGTCGTGTCATCCTCAGCCCACAGGCGTCAATGGATGCCGATATGGAGGGGCATGTGGACAGCACACTGCTCTCCCAGCCGTTTGTCAGTTTCCGGGACCGGAGCCGCTACTTCTCAATCAATTAGCTCCTCATTTTGCCTCACAAGGGCTGAGTGCACCCCGCGTGCCCACAGCGCTCGGCAGACAGGATGGTCACCCATCCAAGTGCTGGCCCAGCCCGACAGCGCTTAAGTGATCTGACGGGAACCGGTGTTACCACTGCGGCAAGGCCGTTGGCGTTTCAGTACCTACGGAAAAAAAGTAGATTGTGACTCAACTCAAACGGGTAAACGTATGTTATAAATCAATTATCGTCACTGCCTATTGCTTATGTTTCCTAAATTATCTAAATACATACTGCAACATAGTCAATGAATATATAAGTGTATTAAAAAAGAAACATGTAAATCGCATACGTGAAAAAGATCTCACGTCCCAGTATATCGGTTCGTCCCGCAAAGTATTTATTTGAATGTGGGCATAGAGTGTCGGTCGTACTGCGTCCACTAGAAAAAGCATGAAATAACATTGAAACTAAAAATTTAAAAGACCCCGACACAAAAATGCCTCTAAAAGGAAATAAAAACGATAATGTATTTCCCTTTTAAGTATGATATGTGTAGTTCCCTTTAAGTTTAATATATGTAGTAATATTTTGATCCTAGAATCGTCGCCCCCGGGGATCTCTAAGTAAATAAATAAAAAACAATAGTCTAAAAAAGGTAGTGTGAAATTTAAATACAAGTAAGCTGTCGAGGCAACGTAGTTAGATATCGAAACAACAATATCAAATCGTGGAGTCTAAGTCTTGATTAAACTCCGAAAAATTCTCAATATAGACACAACCAACAATGACACCTGTCCTCACGTGATTGCCCAGTTCGGGTCGCTGCACTTACTTACTCCCCGCGTCGCTTGCTGCGCACTTCACGACTCGCGGTCGGTGTTTAATGATACTTGAGTTAGTACGCTATCGTCAGACAGGTGCAGGACGTAGGTTTCGTAAGACAGATTAATGCTTAGTTCGTATATAATTATGTACAAATATGATATAAAATAAATAGATAACTTTTCTTAAACAATGTCAGGCTAATGAAAGACTAGTTTTCATTGCTACCTCACAACAATGAGCGAGAACGTTACAGATATGCTCAATAAACTCTAGTGGCAGACGTTACAAGACAGGTTTACTACTGAAATTTCGAGAGAACACTTTCCGGGAAGAGTTGGGCAACATATTACTTCCACTCAACTCTCTGTAGTGTACTGATGGACAGGGAGGACGTGCGGTTTAACTCGTGAATAGAGTGGTAATTTAGAGGAAAAGGAGGCAGTTTTAGTTGTGGTGAAACTCACAGGGATTTAGGGGCAGAAGAGAAACATAGTACTGATGTGGATAATGCAGTTTGGTTGTACAGAGACGAATGGAATGTAGCGGTTGCCAGGAAATTACTGTTTCAGAATTGTTGCAGTAAAACATTAAATTTTCGAGGTCCATGATTTTCATATTTCGGAGCAGAAGAGGAGTCACAGTAGGGGAAGATCACAAGAAGGAAGATGCAAGATTTCCTAGAACTGAAAACTCAGCTGGAAACCTACGCAGAAGAACAGAATAATCAAGACACTCAAAATCTGAGAAAGAACCAGTTTTCATGAAAAAATATGAGAGAGCCGTGAATTCGAAGAGACAGTATACTGTACGACCTGGAGCCACACTGAAGTGGCATTGCAAATTTTTTACAATTTTTTAAAAATTAATTCTGTCTTTGACAATATAACACCCATAAACTTTTCTTTTTCTCGAGACGCCAAACATCTCCTCCAGCGATTGTCGTCTGTAGCAGCAGCATTCCCGGTGAGACAAGAAGAAATAGCAGTGATTTATTTCCGGCGCCAAACATTGTTTCTACATCCCTGTAAACTTCTATCACAAGGAAGACTTTCCACGAAAACGGTAACTAAAGTTTGACGAAAGTGGACAGTGAAGATTAAAAAGTAGTTATCTTAAAGAATAATATGTAGAAGCTTAAGCGTATAGGTTAAATGCACTTTATTTGTATTCATACTTAAATTGTCTTACAGTTAATTGCTGTTGTCGAACTATCAAGCAGACATTCAAGTCCGAACATACATATTTAACGAAAATAGAGCTTGAGTGATACATATGCAACTACAGGTAAGAGTACCAATATTTCGATACTCAATAACAGTTACTTCCTTTAAATATTAATATGAAGTCCAGGTTGCTCAATAAATGCTTATACGAGGGTCATTCCATATGTCATGGCAACCATGGTGTGTCTTACAACAATGCGGCAACAAAGTAATTCCACGATGTGCGTTCGACCGACGAGGTAGTGTGTAACTGAAAGCCGATATGCAGTACGGTTCCCGTGCAGGAGTTCGCAGCAGAGGGTAAAATGAAACGTACGCACTGGAACTCCGCGTAAATTTATTGTGCACGATAACAAAGGGAACAAAAGAGAATCAAAATCAGCTACTGGCCTTCAGAGTCCCTCAGCAGATACACATAGCGTTGCCAACGATGGTGAAGGCGCTGAATGCCAGTAGCATTGCAGTCAATGTGAGCCACCAGTCACCGAAATGCCGTGAGGATATCCGCCCTGTTGCAAAAAAGCGCCTCCCACACAATGGTTTCTTCAGTTGCGGATTGAGGTCGAAGTCGCATGGTTTGGGGTCTGGTGAGTAGGGTGGGTGTGGGAGGATTTTCCAGCCCAACGATGTACACAATTCTTGATGACGTCTGCTGTGTGGGCTTTAGCATTACCATGCAGCATCACTGCGTTATGAAGCAGCGCCGGAAGTTTTCGCCGTCGTCCACAGGTGCTCGTCGTTCCGCATGACACTGAGTAGCATCTCTGCCTGCGAGAAAGGCCATTTTCACGTATGCTCGCTGTTCCACTCTACTTACATCCCTCTTGTAGCACAGCCAAGCTCATACTGAATGTTTCAGGCACTGGCACCGAGCTAGCTTCGCATGCAGTAGCAATCTGTAGGTTGATTTCGGTACAGTTTGTCGCGGGCTTTCCAATGTATTTACTGTGAGTACAGAGATGCCAAATGTTCGCACAATACACCATAGTTTTCACGACGTATGGAATGACAGTCGTACGACACTTTCGTTTCTTAGTTCTGTAAATTAAAAGGCGTGCTAAATAAATTGCTACACAATGGTTCAGTAGAGTCCAGAGAAACAGTTTGTCTATCCAAGTGCTTATACACACGTATGTCATTGTGACTCCATATTTGTATCTTTTCTCAGGTGACTGTGAATTTATGCACGTGTGTGTCTAACACCACCTGACAGACAAAAGCATGACTGAGATTAGCGGCATACAGAATCATACATTCAACGAAAGCATCAGTCTGGAATTGAATTATTTTGGTGAAACTGCAGCAAGCGGAGGTGCAGCATTTGAGAGATTGTTTCTGACAGTGACAGCCATGGGCCATTCGATAAGATCGGAGGTACTCATGGGTGCGAAAGGAGGATTGCAGCTTGGTGAAGCCAACAGTTACTAACAGTCAGTCATATATTAATCATTTTACCTGTCATCGACAGTGACAGAGACAGCTAGTGGTCACTTTAAAGAGATTCGGTGGTATTCCAGTACTATTTATCCGGGTTATTTCATGTTGTTTCGCCATTTTCGTATTTAGGCAGACTGTAAATTTCAAGTAAAATAGTTTGTATTTCATAAAATCAAAGAGAATTCAAACCGGTTTAGTACCACAAACAATGAACAGTCATTATTATGTAACGGCCCTTTTGAAGTGGCATTTGCCAATTAAGAACTCAGATTTGTCGTATTTTACGTGACCGTCCTGGTCCGTTTTGTTCAGTAACTCACATTACTTTTCAGTTCCCTTTATGTAAAGTAATTATGGGTCACAGCTGATAACAAGACAGCAGACAATCAGATATCGAAATTTGTACTACAAAAGCGCCATACTGAATAATTTGAACGTAAATTAGGAAATATCTGTGTAACGAAACAGATGCAGTCAACATGACCACAATACCAGATGACATCCATATAGTCTGGGTGTTTGTAACAAAACGTAAGATTCGTCTACAGTGTTGGCTCGTCATACAGTATTGTAACGGTTTCGGACCTGTTTGCGTCGACTGCTGATAAATATCCGCTGAGGTTTTGCTTGTTAGCTCATACGGTGTTGAGTCGGCTTCCATTGACCAAAACAGCAGTGAGCTCAGGTGGCAATCGAAAGATGTACCTTGTGTCGTACGTTCAGAGAGCTAAAATGTAGTTTTACAGGACGATTTCCGCTTCAAACAGTCAGGTGATAGAGAGACGCATATTAGGCTCTACCGTGATGACCGTAGCTTGGCAGCCCAGTGCAGTTTTTTTGAGTGGTGCAGCGGACTAACACCAAATGTGATGGTGTGAAGCACTGTTCCATAAACTTGCTATCTCTGCTGTTACAAATTATGTGCAGTCTGTACAGCGCCAAAAACATAATGAAAACATCAGATTCTGAGGTGCTAACTCTGCTTCAAGTCAAATATCGTATTTCAACAGGACAATGCCTAATCACGTAAGGCTAGTCAGTTTTAAGCCTTCTTCGAAAAATAACGAGTGCCATGGGTTTACGCGTGCCCCTTCACATGTCGGCAGTCCACGATCGTTGAGATGTGATTGGTCAGCATTTTGTTCACACGACTGAGTAGCAACCCTGTTGATGCTCTGTAGACACTTAACAGACTACTACAGAACGTTTCCAAGCCCTGTTGGATCCCCAGACACTACTTTTAGAGGCCCCAATTCCCACACAAGATGCTTCTCTTCATTCTGAATCCTTAGAGTAAGAGATCATTTACATGTATGTAACATTAATCTTAAACTTGGTCCATTACTTGCCTACATAATCTCGCTCTCCTTCCAAGGCAGCAAACGTGTTTCGAATTTAAATTGCATATGTATCTTTAAGGTTGCCCTCTTTCTGCATCTCTTCTTCTGCAGTTTCTGCGTTCTGTCTCTCCTTCCAAGGCAGCAAAGGTGTTTCGAATTTCAATTGCCTATGTGTTTTTAAGGTTGCCCTCTTTCTGCATCTCTTCTTCTGCAGTTTCTGTGTTCTGTCCCTTCACTAACAGTTGTCAGCACAAAATATTAGTCTGATCCCATTTCCACATATCGTTCTTTAACAATGACTTCTTTCAGTAGATCGGCGTTTATTCTGCAGTCTCATCTCTTCTTCTGCAGTTTCTGTATTCTATCCTTTCACTAATAGTTGTCAACACAAAATTGATCCTATTTGTACCTCTTTCAGATTTTAGATTCTTAATAATACTTCTCTGTGTAGCACCCATTATCAGGCGATCTACTTGGTTCTGAGTGCTTTGGTCGGGTGATTTCCAGGTTATCTTATAAATCTTTTCGCGAGGTAAGTAGATGCTCATAGTCCTAATGTTTCCTGAAGTTATCAGATTGGCTAGTCTCATTCCGTTGTTGTTAGAGGAATTGTGTAGAGTATGGGGGCCAGTGTAGGGTACAAGAAAGGCCTCTTTTTCCTACTTTGCCATTGGCATCATCGAGGAACACGTTCACATCGTACGATGGTCCATCTTTATACACTGATTGTAGGGCTCCGTAGAAGCTGTCTTTTCCATTATCGTCTTTATCTTCTGTAGGTGCATGATATGAGACCATTGATAGGTTGTAAAACTTTCCTTTCATTCTTATACGGTATATTCTTTCACTGACAGCCTTGAAGTCTATGATATTTCCTATTATCCTGGTGGCTACTGAAGGACAAACGCCGGGTGAGCTTTACCTTCTCTATTTCTGCTACAGAAGTAGCTGTAGAACTTACCTTTAAGCATCCTGCTCCAGGTCATCTCATCTCTTGCAGTTCCTCTATGTCTAGCCTGTACCTATTCAGAGTCTGGAAACTCGCGACCGCTGCAATCGCAGCTTCGATTCCTGCCTCGGGCATGGATGTGTGTGATGTCCCTAGGTTAGTTAGGTTTAACTAGTTCTAAGTTCTAGAGGACTGATGACCTCAGAAGTTAAGTCCCATAGTGCTCAGAGCAATTTGAACCATTTGTACCTATTCAGTTCTTCATCCAGCATCATCATAGCTCCAGATGTGAAGAGTGATCTTAGATTCCAAGGGTCACACTTCAGTCTGCGATTGTTCCGTGATATTATAGCATTAACCTTTGACTTTCTGGGGTCGTTTCCATAGTTGTTTCATACTGAATCCTGAATGTGGCCGACACCATCAACAGCGGTTCGACAGCAGCATCAGAGGAAGAAGAAGAAGAAGAAGAACAAGAAGAAAAATTGTACAGACAAGATAGAATAACAGTATCAATAGAGGAGAATCAACTGCTGAGCATGTAATATGTAGGAGCAGCCATTAAAATGCCGAAGAGGGGAAAGGCACCAGGAATAGATGGCATACTGCAGAGAAGCTGAAAGAGGGAAGAGATATCCCACAAGAGAGAGAGAGAGTGTACCACATAATATGCTTAATTTGGAGAAGAGAAAGGATCCTAGCAGAATGAAATCAGCCTGTGTCTGCTGAATACTAAAGAAAGGAGACCCAGTGAGATGCAGCAACTGTAGAGGAACTACCTTGATATGGGCAAGTTATAAGATCTGAGTCGTGTTGTTGCTGAAGCGGCTAACACCATACGCCGAGGAGGTGCTTGAATTGCAACAAGCAGGTCTTATATAGAGAAAATCAACCGTACACCAACTACATAAAATAAGGCAAATGCTACTAAAGAGCTGGTAATTTTGCAGAGATGTTCAGTGTCTTTTTTTGTGGACTTCGAAAAGCGTATGGTAGTTTAACAGGCAAACCATATGTCAAGAACTGGAACAGGGGCAGGTTTCCTGAAAACTAGTAAAACTAACACAAGCATGTGTACAAGAGACATCATGCATGGTGAAAGGGAATGGAAAGATGTCAGAGAAGTACAAGATGAGGACTAGAGTGCGACAATGAGACTCTCTCTGCTTCCTTCTGTTTTATTTGGTTGTGGAAAGAGCACCGAGAAAAGTATCAAGCCTAGAGATAGTACAGCTAGGTAGAAGCATCAACACTCTGGCCTATGCGACGATAGTTTTAACAGCACAGAATGAGCAAGATCTTATTTAAATAGCAAGAGTGCTAATGGTAGAGGAAATGACTATAGGCTTGAAGATGAATGTGGATAAGACCAAACGCCTCACAGTGAGCAGAGAATGATGGCAGACCTTTAGATGTAAGTGGTAAAATCTTTGAAAGCGTACAAGACTCCAAATAATGTGGAGCATTACTCAGTGAAAAGAATAAAATAGATCAGGAAATAAAAGGCACAAGCGACACAAGCTACTGCTTGGGGCGCCAATCTGACAGGGGCTGCCAGTGACGGCACAGATATAAGGTTTCCGTACGGAATGAATGAGAATTAGTAGCAGCTTCTTGAGCCGCCATTGTGACAGGGGTGCCCAAGACCACGATTTGTCTACACTGCATGTCACAGTTAGTGCCTAGAATGACACAGGTGACTGTGGACGGAGGAAAACGGTGGGAGGGGGGAGGGGGAGTGGTTGACTGGAGGGGGCGGGGCAAGTAGGGGCGCCAAATGATACGTCAACTCTGTGGAAAAATGTTCTCGAACTGGCTTTGAGTGCAGCTCAGGTGTACAACAAGATTTCATTTACCAGAGGAAGCGCAAACGCACTCAGACGGACTCATAACTGCAACATGTACTGTGGGATAACACACTACATCTACATCACTACTTTGCAAATCACTGTGAAGTGCGTGGCAGAGAGTACTTTCCACTCTACGAGTTACTGGAGCTTTTTCTCTTTCCATTCATATATACAGCGCGGGAAGAATGACTCCTCAAACACACGATCCGCAAGATGTTGTAGTATATCCCTAGATTCGTTACTTAAAGCTGGTTCTTAAAACTTACTAAGTAGGCCTTCTTGGGGTAGCTCCCGTCTAACTTTAAGCATTTGGCTATTTAGTTCTTTGCGCAGCTTCTTGACGCTCTCCCACAGGCGAAACAAACTCGTGAGATTAGTGCTACCTTCGTTCTACGCGTTCAGCATCTCCTGTTAGCCTTCTTTTATACGGATCCCACACACTTGAGCAATATACTGCCCCACTGGATTGTAATAGTACTGTTGCTCCTCAAGGTTTCCGTTAATGTCTTAACGGTATTATTATACTTGCTGTCACAAATTTTTCGCGGGAGAAGCAGTTATCTATGAGAAAATAGTATGGGTCAAAAACTGCTGTAATATCCAGTTAGATCTTAACGAAATAGCAACCTGGCGTAGAGTGCGACCACTATCCCACAATCTAGAGAATGCTAAGCCGTGCACTTTCTATACGTAAAAGCATACTGACTACAGGATTGATGAGTCACAATCAGTCAGTCTCGATCTACAACTACACGGACGGAAAAGATCGAAGTACCAAGAAGTTGTGCGACATCACCAAAAGTTGACAGGCATGTTTCTACATCTTAAAGATGATATCTTCTGAAATTTCGCTCCAGGCACAAAAGAGTGGTGCTAGTAGCCCCACTATGCCGATACAGGTCAAGTTCCCTTTAAATACATGCCGTAACGGTAGTGATCATCAGTTACCTTTGAGATTAGATGTGATGAGATAATGTTTGTCAGAAACGGCTTTAAGGTTCCAAAGACGCCATTGTCAAGACCTCACTGAGTCTGGACGAGGTCTTGTAATCGGGCTACGAGAACCTGGATATTCCTTCTGCTATACTTCCGAAATACTTGGTAGGAAAAAGCAATGATGGTAACAAGAATGTACGGTCGAAAGAAGACTGGACCCAAGACAACCATGTGACCTAACTGACAGGGAAGACCATCGTGTTCGTCGTATGGTTCTGGCGCGTCGTACTGCACCATACTGCATCTGCAGCAGCAATGTGAGCAGCACTTGGCGCCACAGAGACACAATGAACTACTCTTTTTTTTTCAGAGTAACGTTTGCAACCTACATTCTCAATTATTTGCTGGATGCATTCCAATCTCTGACTCCCTCCACAGTATTTACCCTCTACAGCTCCCTCCATTACCATGGAAGTTGTTTCCTGATGTCTCAACAGATTTCCTATCACCATTTCCCTTCTTCTTGTCAGTGTTTTCCTGATATTCCTTTCCTCTCAGATTCTGGGCAGAACCTCCTCTTTCCTTGCCTTAGCAGTCCACCTAATTTTTAACAATCGTCTGTAGAACCAAATGTCAAATGCTTCGATTCTCTTCTGCTCCGATTTTCCCACAGTGCATTTTTCACTACCATACAATCCTGTGCTCCAAACGTACATTCTCAGATTTCTTCCTCAAAATAAGGTCTACGTTTGATATTAGTACACTTCTCTTGGTCATGAATGCACTTTTTGCAATTGCTAGTCTGCTTTTGATGTCCTTCTTTCTCCGTCCTTCATGGGTTATTTTGTTGCCTTGGTGACAGAATTCATTAACTTCATCTGCTTTGTGACCATCGATCTTGATTTTAAGTTTCTCGCTGTTCTCATTTCTGCTGCTTCTCATAACTTTCGTCTTTCTTCGATTTACTCTGAGTCCACATTCTGTACTCATTAGACTGTTCATTCTGTTCAGTAGATCTTATAATTCTTCTTCACTTTCACTGAGGATAGGAACGTGATCATCGAATATTATCATTGCTATCCTTTCACCTTGAACTTTAATTCCATTCTGGAACCTTTTCTTTATTTCGATCATTGGTTCTTCGATGTACAGATTGAAAAGTAAGGCCAAAAGATTACATTCCTATCTTACACCCTTTTTGATCCGAGCAGTTCGTTCTTGGTCTTCCACTCTTATTATTCCCTCTTGGATCTTGTGCATATTGTCTACTACCCTTCACTCTCTGTAGCTTACGCATGTGTTCTTCAGAATTTCGAACGTCTTGCACCATTTAACATCGTCGAACACTTTTTACAGGTCGATAAATCTTATGAACATGTCTTGATTTTTGATAAATTTAAACAGCACCGTCCGTGGAGTGCAGCGATCTAGCGCTATACGTTAGTTAAAACAACAGTCGAGAACGCTATAACATTTGTTTATTATGACCGGTTTCAGCTTATGTTAGAACCATCCTCAGATTTTTGAGCCCCTAAGGCTGGTGCTGGCGGCTCCTTCGTTTTTCACGTGATACCACCATCGTACAGTGTACGATCGTGCAGTGTACGATTGTGGTATATAAGCCGAAACCGGTCATAATAAATGTTATTGTTATCTCGACTGTCGTTTTACTAAAACGTCTTGATTTTTAGTCTTGCTTCCATTATCAACCACAACGTTAGAACTGCCTCTCTGGCGCCTTTACCTTTCCTAAATCCAAACTGATCGTCATGAAACACAGCTTCAATTTTCTTTTCCATTCTTCTGACTATTCAGCTTGGCTGCATGAGCTATTAAGATCACTGGGCGATAATTCTCACACTTGTCACCTCTTACGGTCTTCAGAATCGTGTGGATGATATTTTTCCTACAGTCAGATGGTATATCGTCAGACCCATACATTCTACACACCAACGTAAATAGTCGTTTTGTTGCAAATACTCCCAATGATTTTAGAAATTCTGATGAAATGTTATCCATCCCTTCTACCTTATTTGATCTTAAGTGCTATGTGATAGAAGAAGAATCAAGAGTCGATGTTGAAGAAATAGGGGATCCAGTATTAGAATCAGAATAAGACGAACACCAACAAAAGCAAAACCAGGGTAATGGAATGTAGTCGAATTAAATCAGGTGATGCTGAGGGAATTAGATTAGAAAATGAGACGTTAGAAGTAGTAGGTGAGATTTGCTATTTGGGCAGTAAAATAACTCATGGTGGTCGCACTAGAGAGGATATAAAATGTAAACTGGCGATGGCAAGAAAAGCTTTTCTGAAGAAGATAAATTTGATTTGTGAACATCCAGCATAGATTTAAGCTTCAGGAAGTCTTTTCTGAAAGTATTTGTGTGGAGTGTAGCCATACATGGAAGTGAAACATTTACGCTAAACACTGTAGACAAGAAGAGAATAGAAGCTTTTGAAATGTGGTGCTACAGAAGAACACTGAAGATTAGATGGGTAGATCACGTAACTAAAGGAGGAGTTACTGAATAGAATTGGGGAGAACAGGAATTTCTGGCACAACTTCACCAGAAGAAAGGATCGGTTGGTGGGACACGTTATAATGCATCAGGGGATCACTAATTTGGTATTGGAGGCAAGGGTGGAGGGTAAAAATCGTAGAGGGTGACCAAGAAATGAATACAGTAAGCAGATTCAAAAGGATGTGGGTTACAGTAGTTACTCGGAGATAAAGAGGCTTGCACAGTATAGGGTAACATGGAGAGCTGCATCAAACCAGTCTACCACCTAATGGAGGCCTTCAATGTGCTCTTTCCACCTATACGCTCTCTCTTCTGCATGTAACAGTCGAATTCTCAATGCCCTCTTAATGTTACCAATATTGCTTTTCATTTCAACGAAGACTGTTTGGACTTTTCTGTGTACTGAGTCTGTCCTTCCAACAATCGTTTCTTTTTCAGTTTCTTCACATTTTTCATGCAGCCATTTCGCCTTAGCTTCTCTACATTGCCTATTTATTTCATTCGTAAATGACTTGCGATTCTGTATTCCTGAAGTTCCCCCAAATTTTGTGTACTTTCTTCTTCCATCGATCAACTGAAGTACTTCTTCTGTTATCCATGGTTTCTTCGCAGTTACGTTATTTGTACCTATGTTTTTCATTCCGGCTTCCGGCTTTTTAGAGATGTCCATCCCTGTTCACTCAACTGCCTACTGAGCTATTCCTTATCGAAATGTCTATCGCCTTAGAGAACGTTAAACGTATCTCTCTATTTCTGTGTGCTTCGGTATTCCACTTCTTTGCGTATTGATTCTTTCTGACTAGTCTCCTAAACGTCAGTCTACTGTTACAAATCAGTTACATCAAGAAAAGCTCTGAGCCAGAGGAACTGTAGCGCGAATTCCACTGAGCGCAAATCATCAACGTTTGCGACTTCAGTGGTTTCAAGCGAAATCTTAGTAGAGGGCAGGGTGGATGCCTGTTGTGTTTGCTGATGAGAGTTGGTTCTGCCTCGGTGCCTGTGATGATCGTGTGTTGGATAGAAGGAGGGCAACTGAGGGCCTGCAACCAACCTGTCTCTATGCTAGACACACTGGACTTAAACTGTCTGTGGTGCGATTTCGTATGACATCAGTAGCACTCTCGTGGTTATCCCATGCATCTTGACTGCAAATTTCTTTGTCAATCTGATGAGTTGACCTCTTGTGCTGCTATTGATCAACAGCATTTCAAGGACTCTTTTTCCGACAGGATAACGCTCGCCCACATACCGCTGTTCAAACTCAACATGCTCTTCAGGGTATCGACGTGTTGAATTGCCCTGCTGCATCACCACATCTGTCTCCACTCGAACATATGTGGGACATTATAGAACGACAAACCCAAGGTCATCCACAACCCGTGTTAACAGTCCCTCTATTGATCGAGCACGTGCAACAGGCATGGGACTGCATCCCACTGACTGCCATCTGTCATCTGTACAACACAAGTTATGCTCGTTTTCATGCTTGCATTCAACATTCTGGCTGTTGCACCGGTTATTAAGGTACCAGCATTTCACATTTGCAATGACTTACTTCGCGCTTACATTAACCTGTGAACTTTCGATGTTAATCACTCAAATATGTTACCTAGACAGACGTATTTACGAAATTTAATTATTCTATGAGGGTCACTCCAAAAGAAATGCACACTATTTTTGTATAAATACAGTTTTCATTCTGCATGTGTGAAAGTTTTACAGTTTGTAGATACATCCTACCCGCTTGTTTTCAAACGTAGTTCAACCTGTTCCCGTGAGTGGCGCCGTCACAGCATGTCTTCAAGATGGCTGCTACACTTGACGTTCGTCAGAAGCAACGTGCTGTCATAGAATTCCTGCACTGTGAAAACGAGACAATGGGAAACATCCACAAGAGGTTGAAAAAGGTGTATTGAGATGCTGCTGTCGATCGCAGTATAGTTAGTTGGTGGGCAAGCAGGTTACATGATGAAAGCGGGCACGGCAATATTGAGAATTGTCCTCGCAGCGACAGGCCTCGTACTCCACACACTCCAGACAATGTGCAGAGAGTTTACGAATTGGTGACTGCTGACAGACGCATCACAGTGAGCGAACTGTCACGCTAAGTTGGGATAGGGGAAGGAAGTGTTTGCAGAATATTGAAAGTGTTGGCGTTAAAAAAGGGTTGTGCCAGGTGGGTTCCCAGGATGTTGACAGTGGCTCACAAAGAAACAAGATAAAAAGGGTATGCAGCGAACTTTTGGAACAGTACGAGAATGGTGGAGATGAATTTCTTGGAAGAATTGTGACAGGTGATGAAACATGGCTCCATCATTTTTCACCCGAAACGAAGAGGCAATCAATGGAATGGCGTCATGCAAATTCACCAAAAAAAAAAAAAAATTCAAAGCCACACCGTCTGCTGGAAAAGTTATGGCTACAGTGTTTTTCGATTCTGAAGGACTCTTGCTTGTGGACATCATGCCAAGTGGAACCACCATAAATTCTGATGCATATGTGACGACACTAAAGAAACTTCAAGCTCGACTGAGTCGTGCTCGACCACATCAGCAAAAGCAGGATGTTTTGCTGTTGCACGACATGCACGGCCCCATGTCAGTCAAAAAACCATGGAAGCGATCACAAAACTCAGATGGACTACACTGAAACACCCGCCTTACAGTCCTGACCTGACTCCATGTGACTGTCATCTCTTTGGGAAACTGAAGGACTCTCTTCGTGGAACAAGGTTTGAAGATGATGACTCCCTTGTGCACGCTGCCAAACAGTGGCTCCAGCAGGTTGGTCCAGAATTTTACCGTGCGGGTATATAGGCGTAAGGCAGTTGTGAGGGATGGAAATTATGTGGAGAAATGAAAATATTGTTCCTAAAGGATGTATCTACACACTGTAAAACTTTCAAACATGTAGAATAAAAGGCGGATTTTAAAAAAATAGTGTTCATTTCTTTTGAAGTGACCCTCGTATGTTAATTATTTTTTATGTTGCGGTTTTTTTTCCACCAGTGTATTTCGTGTTAGCAACACAGGGCAAACATTAATAAAACCTACACATTCTAGGGACGGATTCCTGACTGGAAATGGAGCAAAACAGGTCCTATGAACATATGTCCGGAAATACGTCGTTGCCACAGTAGATGGCGCTGACGAACGACAGTTCCTTTGATCACGTGCTGTGTATTCCTTATGTGTTGGCGGTTGTGTGATTGACGCAGCGTACTGTCGGCAGCAGAATGGTCCGGTATTCACGTCCGGATCGAGCCGAGATCGTAATTGTGTATGGCCAAGTAGATGGAAACGGTCGAGAGACGCCACAGCTGTACCAAAACGAGTAACCGCAAAACACAAACCACATCGCACAATATTTCAAGTCCTTTTTGGGGGTTTGTGTGATCAAGGGTCCTAGGGAGGCCGCTGACTGTGCACACACCATATTTGGAGGACTAGGCTCTGAAAGATATTGAGATGAACCCTGGTACAAGTTCCAGGCAAGTGGCCCGTACGATTATGTGCATCCTGAATTGCAACCGCCGCTATCCCTACACGTGCAATCCAACGGAGGCCACTGTGGACATCTGTTGGGTCGTGGATGCAAGCATCTCCGTACTGTGTTCCAGGACGCTTCGTTGTCGTTGCACGCACACCTTCCCTTTTCGGACTCATGCTCATAGGCCCTTTTTTCCTCCGTTTCCAGTCAGGAATCCGCCCTTGCAGTTAGTCGGTTTTATTAATGTTCACTCTGTATATATAGATGTGAAGTGGAATGACCACAATAGCCCAGTTTTGGGTAAAGCAAACAGCATGCTACGATTCATTGGTAAGGCTGAGAAACTGAATCATGCTTGTTAAATATTTTGCATGCGAAACATTGTACAGTCACACTTAATACTGTTCTGAAGTTTAGGTGAGAAGAGAAAGGGACGCCGATCGCATGAAAAGAAAAGCGGAGCAATGGACCACAGGTATACAGGAGAGATGATCGAGAAGCCCTACGTCTCGCAAGTACATGCTTAAAAAGCTTCCCCAAGCGTCTATCAGGAGAGACACTTTGAAAGTTCTTCAGGCCCTGAAAATCTATCCTATAGAAACCGCACTGATAAAGTTAAGCAATACAAACTCGCACTGAGTCGAACAGTAAATCTTCTCACGCTTTATCAGTGAATAAAACGAAAAAGCGTGACCATATTAAATAAAAAAAGCACACTCTGCTACGCCTTTCGCAAAGATTCACAGAGTGCATGTGTGGACGTGGATGGGCTTAAGCGTTCATTAATAGTTTCGAAACGTTCGATGATTTAGTATTTTCTTTCAGAAATACTTCCCTATGCATTTGCTCGTGTTAGGAATGCTTATAAGTAAATTCACGATCATAATCGATTTTCCACTCCATCTGCCTGGGTGTGGTTCACGAGCGCACTCCACTCGTGTCTGTCCATATCATTCTTCTTTCAGGACTGTGTCCCAGCCGAGTCCCTTTGTATCCTCCTTCACTTCGTCTAGCCATCTCTTCCTTGGTCTCCCTACCGGACTTCTACCAATCACGTCTATTTGTTGCCACTGTTTTGCTATTCTACCCTCCCCCATTCGTCTGACAAGTCTAGACTGTATCAAACTGACCCTTTTCACTTTTTCTTTGAAGGACTTTTGTAATCTAGCTTCTTCCCTTATTTCTCTAACTTCTTACTCTATACTCCCTAGTTTCCTATACCAGATTATTAAGAACTTCATTTTTGCGACTTGCAGTTTGTTGTCGGCCTATCTGGTTGTTGTGCAGGTTTCTAGAAATTATGTTACTAAGGGGATAAAGCATAACTTGAAAGAGAGCCTTTTTAGGTCTTTAGGGGACTTGATGATAGAACTGACGGTGATTTTTGTTTTCGGTTACTGATCTCATGTTGTATCTTCTTACCGCTTACAGTTTGCTGATTATTGTGGTAGTTAGGGCTTTCGGCCAAGGAATTAAAAATCTTCTACTGGGTATTCCTCATCATCAATGGACCTCGAGGCGGATGGGACAAACGTCACGAGTGTTCTACACTTAAGGATAATTCCACCAAAGCAACCTAAGTTTCTACAACTGTTCTTCAAAAGTCATGTGACGATGTTTGTCGAGAGGTACTTTGCATACAACTGTGATATCTTCCCTTTTCCTGTTTCGGGTGGGAATCTTGCGCGGGAAGGACGACCGCTAGTAAGTGTCTGTACGAACTCGAATCCTTCTCATTCTACGTTTGAAGTCTAGGAGGAAGCGATATGTTAGTGGCTCTTCTGGGAACGAACGAACTTGGAATTTGAGCAGTAAAGCACACCGTGAAGCACAACACCTCTCTTGTAGAGTCCCCCACTGGAGTTGAGTGAACATCTTTGCTTTCCTCTGCACTTTCCCTACTTCCTCTGTCAATCCTAAATGGTAAAGGTCTTAGTATGACAATCAATACTTGAGCATTAGGTGAGTGACGATTTTTGTAGTCTACCTTATCCTGCCTTCACCACACTTAACGAACGTGACTTTTCACAGAGATTGTTCAGCAGTCGTGTAATCAAACAATAATGGTCCTTTGTTCCTAATTATGCACAATAAATTACATTTGTTTATGTTGAGAATCAAATGCTAACCCCTGCACCAACCGTCGATCTTCTACAGGCATTCCTCTATTTCGATACAATTTTATTACGTGCGACTTCTCCCTATATATGACAGAACTATGCGCAAACAGCCTCACCGAGCTCCCAAGGTTATCCACTAAGTCACTTGTATTTAGCGTGAGCAGTAATGGTTCTACATTGTCCAGTCACATTAATATGACCACTGGTCAAAAACCAGACCAATCAACTTTTCAGCTCGGACCGCTGCGAG
Source organism: Schistocerca cancellata (assembly GCF_023864275.1). NCBI lineage: Eukaryota > Metazoa > Arthropoda > Insecta > Orthoptera > Acrididae > Schistocerca > Schistocerca cancellata. Next base: position 239,669,119 of record NC_064627.1, on the reverse strand, counting down.
ACGTACAGGGAGAAACTCAGTGAGATCCTGTGACGAACCGACAGGGATGTGAAGCCATGCAGACTCCGGTGCCGTAGCCAGCTGCGCTAGATTTCTCTGTTCAGGATCCATGACGCCAACAGCCCGATCGAGGTCATCCCACAGATACGATACCAAATCCAGGGGTGTACGGTAAACTCAGCCAGTTGGTCTTCGAATTACGCAGATACACTGCGTGATGTATGACACTTGCGTTTTGCAGCTGGCAGATGCCATCTGGGGGATTTGGTGGCCAGGGGAGTACGGTAAACTCACGCTGGTGGTCTTCGAGCCACGTAAGTTCACAGTGAGCTGTATGACATTTGCATTGTTCTTCTGGCAGATGCGTAACCATATTGTATAATAAAACGTACACTCTCCTACGCCTTTCGCAGAGATTCACAGAGTGCATGTGTGGATGGGCTTAAGCGTTCATTAATACACTACTGGCCATTAAAATTGCTACACCAAGAAGAAATGCAGATGATAAACGGGTATTCATTGGACAAATATATTATACTAGAACTGAAAAGGTCCGCCGCTCGTGGTCTCGCGGTAGCGTTCTCGCTTCCCGAGCACGGGGTCCCGGGTTCGATTCCCGGCGGGGTCAGGGATTTTCACCTGCCTCGAGATGACTGGGTGTTTGTGTTGTCCTTATCATTTCATCATCATCCAGGAAAGTGGCGAAATTGGACTGAGCAAAAGGTTGGGAAATTGTACGGGCGCTGATAACCACGCAGTTGAGCGCCCCACAAACCAAACATCATCATCATCATAGAACTGAAAGGTGATTACATTTTCACGCAATTTGGGTGCATAGATCCTGAGAAGTCAGTACCCAGAACAACCACCTCTGGCCGTAATAACGGCCTTGATACTCCTGGGCATTGAGTCAAACAGAGCTTGGATGGCGTGTACAGGTACAGCTGCCCATTCAGCTTCAACACGATACCACAGTTCATAAAGAGTAGTGACTGGCGTATTGTGACGAGACAGTTGCTCGGCCACCATTGACCAGACGTTTTCAACTGGTGAGAGATCTGGAGAATGTGCTGGCCAGGGCAGCAGTCGAACATTTTCTGTATCCAGAAAGGCCCGTACAGGACCTGCAACGTGCGGTCGTCCATTATCCTGCTGAAATGTAGCGTTTCGCAGGGATCGAATGAAGGGTAGAGCCACGGGTCGCAACACATCTGAAATGTAACGTCCACTGTTCAAAGTGCCGGCCATGCGAACAAGAGGTGACCGAAACGTGTAACCAATGGCACCCCATATCATCACGCCGGGTGATACGCCAGTATGGCGACGACGAATACACGCTTCGAAACAAACTGCATGTAAGTCTGGACATGGTCCACAAGAACAGCTGCATGCTTGTGTTGATCCATTGTGCCTTCCGGCCGGCCGGAGTGGCCGAGCGGTTCTAGGCGCTACAGTCTGGAACAGTGCTACCGCTACGGTCGCAGGTTCGAATCCTGCCTCGGGCATGGATGTGTGTGGTGTCCTTAGGTTAGCTAGGTTTAAGTAGTTCTAAGTTCTAGGGGACTGATGACCTCAGGAGTTAAGTCCCATAGTGCTCAGAGCCATTGTGCCTTCCAGAATGATGAGGTCACCCAGGGAATGTCACGAAAACATTCGCCAGTGCGTGACGCTCTCTCCTACGACCTGGATCATTCTGACAATTGTTGCAGGTTATTTGCTTTCAGACGTTTCAAACCGACAGAGCTTAAAACGTGATTCATCTGAAAAGGTCACCTGTCGCCAATCAATGGACGTCTAGTTTCTGAACCTCCGTGCAAACTCCAGCATTCGTCGTCGTTGACGATGAACAGCAATCACCATGGGTGCATAAAACAGGCACCTTCTGCGGAGAGCCGTACTTGGCAACATTCGCTAAACGGTCGTTGAGGAGACCAGGGTGGTCAGTTGCTCAACAGTTACAAGTCTTTTCGACCATACCTATTTCGGCGGACATCATTCACCTTTGTCATCTAGGACCTACGATGCCTCAGCGTCGGTTTTGGATAGCGCGATTTTGCCACGCATGATATACTTTAACCACGGAGGCACGTGAAGAGTTTCCAGACGTAGCTGTTTCGTAAATCCTTCCACCCTTGGTGTTAAAACCAATGACCATGCTCTTTTGGACGTCAGATAAATCGCTCTGTTTCCGCATTACTACAAAGAATGCACTGTTTGCCACGTTTACTAGAGACGCTTTATGTACCTTCCACTGCTAGCGCTGACACTCGCAGTCTGTGACTGATTATTGGACGTTGAATTGGACCATAGGCGGTCGTCACATGAATGTGAGTGAACCGTATATACACTGAAGAGCCAAAGAAAGTAGTTCACCTGCCTTACGTTGTGTAGGGCCCCCGCGAGCACCTAGAAGTGCTCCAATAATACGTGGCATGTACTCGACTACTGTCAAGTAGTGCTGTAGGGAACTGACACTATGAATCCTGCATAGATGCCCATAAATCCGTAAGAGTACGAAGGGGCTGAGATCTCTCCTGAACACCACTATGCAAGGCATCCCAGATATGCTCAATAATGTTCATGTGTGGGGAGTTTGGTGGCCAGCGGAAGTGTTTAAGCTCAGGAGAGTGTTTCTGGCTCCACTCTGTAGCAATTCATGACTTATGTGGTATCGCATTGTCCTGCTGGAATTGCCCAAGTCCGTCGGATTGCATAATGGACATGAATGGATGCAGGTGATCTGACAGGATACATACGTACGTGTCACCTGTCAGAGTTGTATCTAGACGTGTCTGGGGTTCCATATCACTCCAACTGCACATGCACCACACCATTACAGAGCCTCCACCAGCTTGAACAGTCCCCTGCTGACATGAAGTGTCCATGGATTCTTGAGATTGTCTCCGTACCAGTACATGTCCATCCGCTAGATACAATCTGAAACGACATTTTGTGGCGGCGTTCGTAGCGACAAACACTTCGCTGTAGAAACGGCTTACGAAGTCACCGCCACACTTTTAATAGCGGGCCGACCGGTCCGCTGGAACAGTGAACAGAAAGATGAAAGCCCAAACACTCTGATTAAATAAAAGTCGGTACTTATCTTTATTAACGAAGATACAGAAACACAGTAGTGAACTCCGTGTCTACAGAAATCTGTCTAGTTCGAGTCGGAGCGGCTAGGTCGGCGTCGGCTGACGACAAACAACAACTCTGCTGCGATGAACACACAACTGACTAGCAAGTACACAAATCGGTGGCGAGTATACAACTGAGCGGCGAATACAGAACTGTCTTAGCGCTCGCGACTCCAGCGCTTAAGAAGCCAGAAGCCAGCGGTGGCGCGCGCAGACTTGCGGCGATTTCCTGTATCGCTGGCGCTGCTTATGCGGACGGCGTCCGGACTTTGATGCTGCCAACCTTTTGGCAGCGGGCTCGGTTGGCATTACTGGCTAGGATATAACACGACACTCGTCCGATCAGGCACCATGCTTCCAGTCATCAACAATCCAATGTTGGTGTTGACGGGCCAAGACGAGGCGTAAAGCTTTTTGTCGTGCAGTCATCAAGGGTACACGACTTGGCCTTCGGCTCCGAAAGCCCATATCGATGATGTTTCGTTGAATGGTTCGCACTTGTTGATGGCCCAGCGTTGAAATCTGCAGCAATCTGCTGAAGGGTTGCACTTCTGCCACGTTGAACGATCCTCTTCAGTTGTCGTTCGTCTCGTTCTCGCAGGATCTTTTTCCTGCAGCAGCGATGTCGGAGATTTGATGTTTTACAGGATTCCTTATATTCACGATACACGCGTGAAATGGTCGTAGGGAAAAATCCCAATTTATCGCTACCTCGGAGATGCTGTGTCCCATCGCTCGTGCGCCGACTATGACACCACGTTCAAACTAACTTAACTCTTGATAACCTGCCATTGTAGCAGCAGTAACCGATCTAACAATCGCGCCAGACACTTGTTGTCTTATATAGGCGTTACCGACAACAACGCCTTATTCTGCCTGTTTACATATCTCTGTATTTGAATAGGCATGACTACACCAGTTTCTTTGGCGCCTCAGGTAACACTCCCTTGGAACACACACACCTCAAGATTTCTTATACGATCACTCGCCCTTGTTGTTGTTGTTGTTGTGGTCTTCAGTCCTGAGACTGGTTTGATGCAGCTCTCCATGCTTAGTGTGGCACAAAAAGGAGTGAGACAGCCAGCCTTAAAAATCCTGGTCAACGTGCCCAGTCATTTAAAAAATTTAACAGTTAATAGTTGGGCCTGGTGGTCTAGCGATAAGGCGAGGGCCCCGAAAACGAAAGGTCGTGGAATCGAATTCCGTTCGAAACACAGAATATTTCAGTCAACAATTAACCTAACCCTCACCTTGCAACAACGTGAAAATTTTCCAGGAAAGACAACACGTATTATGTTCGAGTATAATAACTTTTCTGGAGACTAGAAATCTACTCTGTAGGAATCAGCATGGGTATCGAAAAAGACGATCGTGTGAAACCCAGCTCGCGCTATTCGTCCACGAGACTCAGAGGGCCATAGACACAGGTTCCCATGTAGATGCCGTATTTCTTGACTTCCGCAAGGCGTTCGATACAGTTCCCCACAGTCGTTTAATGAACAAAGTAATAGCTTATGGACTATCAGACCAATTGTGATATTCGATTGAATAGTTCCTATATAACAGAACGCAGCATGTCCATCTCAATGGAGAGAAGTCTTCCGAAGTAAGAGTGGTTTCAGGTGTGCCGCAGGGGAGTGTCGTAGGACCGTTGCTATTCACGGTATACATAAATGACCTTGTGGATAACATCGGAAGTTCACTGAGGCTTTCTGCGGGTGATACTGTGATATATCGAGAGGTTGTAACAATGGAAAATAGTACTGAAATGTAGGAGGATCTGCAACGAATTGACGCGTTGTACAAGGAATGGCAATTGAATCTCAATGTAGACAAGTGTAATGTGCTGCGATTACATACAAAGAAAGATCCTTTATCATTTAGCTACAATATAGCAGGTCAGTCATTGGAAGCAGTTAATTCCATAAATTATATGGGATTAGGCATTAGGAGTGATTTAAAATGGAATTATCATATAAAGTTGATCGTCGGTAAAGCAGATGCCAGACTGAGATTCATCGGAAGAATCCTAAGGAAATGCAATCCGAAAACAAAGGAAGTAGGTTACAGTACACTTGTTCACCCACTGTTTGAATATTGCTCACCAGTGTGGGATCCGTACCAGATATGGTTGATAGAAGAGATAGAGAAGATCCAACGGAGAGCAGCGCGCTTCGTTACAGGATCATTTAGTAATCGCGAAAGCGTTACGGAGATGATAAACTCCAGTGGAAGACTCTGCAGGAGAAACGCTCAATAGCTCGGTACGGGCTTTTGTTAAAGTTTCGAGAACATACCTTCACCGAAGAGTCAAGCACTATATTTCTCCCTCCTACGTATATCTCGCGAAGAGACCATGAGGATTAAATCAGAGAGATTAGAGCCCACACTGAAGCATACCGACAATCCTTCTTTACACGAACAATACGAGACTGGAATAGAAGGGAGAACCGATAGAGGTACTCAGGGTACCCTCCGCCGCACACCGTTAGGTGGCTTGCGGAGTATGGATGTAGATGTAGATGTAGAATACAAATTAAATCATTGTATGTGGGGGAATTTATGATCCACGAGAAGAATTAACTGATGCTTCACGTTCCTGAAGTTCAGAGCCTGTAACAAGATGCAATCACAGGATTCATACAACATAAAACACTGCAAAATTAAGGTCCACAAGTAGAATTAAGTGATGCTTGAAGTTCCTGAAGCCCAGTGCATGTCACAAGATGCAGTCAAAGGATGATAACATGATTAAGTTTAGGGCTTACTAAGTGACATAGGACAAGATACAACGATACCTCGAGAAAATGTTTCAAATAGTACCTTCCCTAGACGAGCACTGCTGACAAATTCCGTAGCAGTAAATCAGGATGAGTAAATCAGGATGAGGTGGCACTCTTGAGCATAAATTTTTATAACGTCATATAGATTGTCTTATATAATATATGGACTGTTCAATTTTACTGAAGATATTGAAATACATCGAAGACCACGCAGTCGATCAAAGAAAGTGAATCACAAAATATGTTAGACCCATAATGGGTAAGACAATGACGAGAACAATTTTCTGGTCCCCTGTCCTCCCCTCCCCCCATTAGGAGGGGAGTGGGAGGTAGGGAAGCTTTATTTTTTATTGCAGATTCATATTCCCGCGGAAAATTATATATAATTGACCTATTACTGTTGTTACTTTTTTTCTTATGTGTGTTCCCAATATGTTGTCAGGCGAAGAACGGCCAAAAGCAGGGGTTTAAGTATGGTAGAGACAGCTTTCCTTCGTACTTTCGTCACTACTTATCTTTCTAATATGGACAGACTTCAAAGAAAGTTGGAAGTAATTGGAGATAATCCTGCCGGTAGTTTATGAATAGACCTGCTTACTTACCCCGTAATAATAACCCCTCTTTTCATAAAACCACAAAGAAGAGAAAACTGGCTTTCGGAAATGCATTGCTTCAAACGTATGCTTCCATATATTTTTGCAGCCGGCCATTCGAATTATACTAAGTATACGACAATTCATGTACTAGAAGTGCAACATTGCCAGAAGATATGAAAATTCTTCTAAGAACAAAAGCACACGCATGTCAACACAATACCGGATTATGGAATTCTGTACTTCTTGACCAGTTTGCTGAACAAAGTTACATTCGTTGTGGGAAGGCGAAATGGTTTCTTGTAGCGATTACGCTGTCTCTTATTCAGATAGGTGAATGGTTACTTTCTCAGTAAACATGTAATGAAGTAGCCATGCCAGTGGACTTAATGTTTGAAATATCAAGAGGAACAGTAGCCAGCCGGCCGGGATAGCCGAGCGGTTCTAGGCGCTACAGTCTGGAACCGCGCGACCGCTACGGTCGCAGGTTCGAATCCTGCCTCGGGCATGGATGTGTGTGTTGTCCTTAGGTTAGTTAGGTTTAAGTAGTTCTAAGTTCTAGGCGACTGATGACCTCTGAAATTAAGTCGCATAGTGCTCAGATCTTCTCTATCTCTTCTATCAACCCTATCTGGTACGGATCCCACACTGGTGAGCAATATTCAAACAGTGGGTGAACAAGTGTACTGTAACCTACTTCCTTTGTTTTCGGATTGCATTTCCTTAGGATTCTTCCGATGAATCTCAGTCTGGCATCTGCTTTACCGACGATCAACTTTATATTATATTTCGTGAGATATTTGGCCCGGTCACTATCAATGGACCACCCTGTACATATACATATTACTTAGCAGTAAGGTCTCTATAATAAAAAGAAATTAGGGTAGGAATAAGTGTAGGATAGAAATCAGCGGAATGCCAAGTCAGGGTGGCCAGGGGAAATCAAAGCCTCACCTCCCAAATGCAAGTCTGGTACATTAGAATTGGCACAGCCATCTCACTTGGTGGTTGTGAGGGAATCCACAAATGCACAGTCTAGATGGATAAAACAACATACACAAGAAGTAAATCAATGATGTAGCTGTAACTTGAAATTTTGATAGAAAACAGTTATTGAACTGTGCTTGAAAGTCACAGGAAGATCATTTGTGTAGGTCAGAGGAAGTTGGGTGGAGGTCCGGGCCTCAGAGTCGTAAGAAGGCTACTGCTGCTAAAAGTTTCAACGGAAAAAAAATACAGTCTGCTGAAGGGAAAAACTAGGGGATGCGGAGAAGAGGTAATTCGAGTTCACAGGTCTCAGTCGTGTAGTAAGGCACACACAAAACAACATAAAAAGTGCGAAGCGCATTTGAGAAAAATTTCTCCTCGACAGTAATTCGTACAATTTGCATGTTTATTTAGTTGAAGTCAGAATAAATCTAATGTCAGTTCCCCTACGTTACAGGAACCCACGAAAGTTGTAATTGTGTTAAGATATTATTTGAAGCTGTCGAGTTGCTTTTAGAGTAAACTACATGCGCTTTACAGAAAATCGTCTCTTGAAGTGGAAGCAACAATTTTAGAGTCCTAGAATTCCACAAATAATGAAGTATTTCGTTGAAATTTATAAATACGCGAAGATGGTAGAGCACAGTTTTAAATCAGGGAATATCTTTTGCTTATATGGTGCTGTAAATTACTTTCAGTTTCATCTACATATTGTTCCTTTTTCATCTTCAGTCTGCATCGTTCTCGTAACATACTTTTTTTACTTAGCTAATTAGGGCAAGAGTTTTGTCTAAAGGAGCTTTGAAATCACTTTAGCAACAACTTAACCATCATATTTTTTGACAGCACAGTACTAAAAATACCACGAAACGGGTATATTTGCTGCAGTGACGTAACTGTTCTACATTATTATTAAAACATCAGGTTACTGCTTATGTGCATATTTTTTGAGAAGAAAGTATGTAAAACTTGAAAGGATTTGGTATTCGAAAGGTAATACGAGCATGTACCGTATTATCACTGACTACCATTCACGCATTGGTTATGGATAAAATATCATGTAATGACGAAAATATCAACAACTGTTAGGGGAAGCACTTTAGTTTGTGAGCCTGCAGGAATAGCGTGTGGAAAGAGAACACAAATGATGCAAGAGTTTGGTACGAACATTCAAACCCAAAGACCTAAGAGATACGAACCCAGACATTGCAGAGTTATGCTTTTGTACTGAAGTGTGCCAGTTGGCTTGCAGTGGTCCATAATGGTAGACAGTTTGGCTTGATAGACTTGGCAGTACAGTTCTTCGAGCAGAAATTATGAACCAACCGCAACCACGTATTTACTAGTTATGTAATGGAAAAGGTGAACTACAATACCACCGCTACAGCACGATCTCCTGCAGTTCATCGTCATCAAAAGTAAAGCATAACTTTCAAATAGCACTGTATAAATACATGTACTGATATTATTAATAGTACCACTATCAGTGGCAAACGTCATGCAACGAGGAACTAGAACATTACGACCACAGTTCATCACGAGATTGAATGCTATCTGGTGGCACTGTGGGCGCGAGAGGTAAGCAAAGCGTTTAAGTGGAGCAGAGACGAATGGACACTCATTCTAGAGCCGATAAGGGCCAAAACTAAATAAATCTACTGACATAAGCGATTTACACAAAAGGCCGAATTTTATGATTCGGTGCGGCGCCCGATGGGGAATGAATATTGTATTCTCTTACACTGTCTGTCTACTTTCACTTTCCTGATGCTGGACGCTCAGAGATTATTAATTCCGGTCCACGTGAGATCATTCGTAATAGGGAACTAATATAAAACCCCAAGGAGCATTTAGTGGTTAATTGTCTCCGGACAATCCAAGCCAAGGCACGCTCCCGACTCCGACTCCTCAAGCTCCTTTACGGCCGTACCCCTCCACCATCCTCCACACCTATAAATCCCTCATCCTCCATATCCTTTGTTACGCCCATCTGGCCTGGATCTCCGCCCCCCCCCCCCCTACCTTTTATAAATCCCTTCAAATCCTTGATCACCATGCTCTCCGCCTCGCCTATCACATCCGTCTCCCCTCCGCCACACGGATCCTGTACGATCTCATTCCCTTCCACCTCCTCCCCCTTTTCCTTGAAAGGATACAGATCCTGTACACCTCCCGCAATCTCGATCCTCCTCACCTGCTTGCATCGAACATCCTCTCCCACCCCCGCCCGCTGCCGCGCCTGTATTCCCACGTCCCACCCGGTCTCCATCTCTCCACCCTCCTTACCCTCTCCTAGGGTGGCTTCTGCCAGCTCCCCCTCCCTGATGATGTCCTCCTCCCCTCCATCTACCCCTCCTATCAACTTTGATCCTCCCCCCCCACCTCCTGTGTCCTTTCCTTTAGGCGCCCTCCCTCCCTTCTCTTTCCTTTCCCCCCTCCCCCTTCCTCCACCCATCTTCCCCCGGGCTTCCCCTCCCCCTTCCTCCCTTCCCCCTATCTCCCCTGCCCATGGCATCTCTGCTCTCCCCTCTCCCTCTCCCACCCCCTCCTCCTCTCCTGGCAGGTCCCTGGACTCGTACACGCTCAGTGGACTTTCGCGCGCCAGAGATCATCGCCATCAGTATCTCATGTGTGTGCCTTTGTTTCGTGCTTAGTGTTCTTTCGCCGTCACGCCACCACTGTTCACGTGTGCCGTCGCAGTCATCCGCGTTTTGTGCGCCGTGTCAACAAGTGTTAGTTTTTTTTCTCGTCCAGCGTGAACGGCTTCATGTTTACTGTTTTTCATGTCTATATTTTTTGCCCGTGGTTTTTATTGTATTATCTGTGCCATATATATGTCATATTATTGTACCATTCAAGGCTGAAGAGGAGCGTGATATGCTGCTGACAGCCCACCTTGTATGAGGTGCTTAAAATTACAATAAAGAAAAAAAAACAGCTGAAATTATGCAAAAAGTGTAAGGCGCATATAGTGTCAGGTACCAAATCAAACAGAAAAACCCTGGAGTGACGATAAGGCGCACAGGAACAAAAGAACAAGCAGTCCAATTTCCATGTTGGAAAATTGGTGATATTTACCAACACCTTCGTTCCTAATAGTAAAACGAAAGCCTTCGTTATGCAGTATCAGGAGCCCATGATAACCAGTTAGGGTACTAATGTTATGACCAAACAGATGAAGCAGTTATGTCAGGTCTTACAGATTCAGAAGTTAGGAACAAGTGACCTGAAGTCTCAGGCTATCGGGTAAAAGGAGTTACAGCACAGGACAATAGGTAAAATTTGTTAGTATGTGATAATGGAGGCAGCACCAGTCAGTGTAAAACTGCAGCTTTGGACACATACTATTGTTGTGCATGTGGAGCGAGTTCATCCATTTCTCCAGTAGTTAGACGTACCCAGCCATAACCATAAGGGTATGAGGTGCCCCACTATTACCATAGTGCTGAGTGAGTGACAGTATGCCCCACAAAACTAATACATAAATTCCAACACAATGCGAGCTCAACTTGTTCTATGCAGAGAAATCTAGATATGAGTATCCTCTGGAAGTCATGAGTCGAGCTGCTCACCGCAAAAACTGTTCGGAATTACTAATAGAAGTTATTACAAAAATCAAGGAATATGCATATTACGTCAGAAATCAGTAATTTGGCTGCAAACGTAAGTCTGTATGGATTGTAGTGAAACGAGGGATGCAAAAACATGCTGCAGAACGGGTTAAAATTACTTTTGATTTAAATAGAAGGGCTATGAAGACCAGCCACAGGTAGCAGGTATGTTTAATAACCATTTCTTGAGTGTAGTAGAAAATTCTGGAGCAAGCAGTTCAAGTGAAAAGTAGAAGCATTATGTTCAAAAATCAGTTCACATAAAATGCATGCCTATGGATGCCTCACACACTTCTCCTTCTCAAATTGAGGACGTTATATAGTTTCTGAAATATAAAAACACATTTGGATTTGACTATGCTTCCAAGAGAGAACTGAAGACTTGTTTACATATAATCCGTGTTGTCTTTTCTGAAATATGTACTGTGAGAGCGTTCTTTGTGGCAAAATGGTAAACAATAATTTTGGTGCTATTTTGAGTATATTATTTGTTAGTTGTACTTCAATATACTTATAATTTTCCAGTGTTTTATACAGTCATAAGCATTTATTAGATGAATATGTATAAATATGCTGTCAGTGTGGAATCATCTTTAATGCTCTCAAAAAAACTAACTGCCAGTATTTTGCAAAAAGTTTCAGACATTCATTATTGACAAATGTTCTTAATTGAAAAGTTAGCATTGCCTATTCCAAGACTCTCCTTAAGCAGCCTGTGTCGTTCGTAAGGTCAATGACATACTTGTTATGACGTAAAAGCGTCTGCTGGGGAACTCTCACCACTGCATACCACCCAAGTAGTACCTCAAACATATGACAATGCAACGCAAAGAAATATATTCGTACTAACACATAGTGCCTTGTGTAATAGTACCCTGCCCGGTTTGGATCCATATGTGTGTTGCAAAAAAGGAAGTGAAACATTTAATATAATATTAATTAAAAACAGATTTATTCATTTACAGATGACAGAGGTACAGAAAACTTCACACCTCTGACTCTTATGGGAATCCCAAATTTAATTCTGCAAAAATTCTGAACCATCACACATGCACCACTAATTCAAAATATTTTTCTGGAGAGATTGAAATTGTCAAACCCCTCTGTAAGAAAAGTGGTTGGAGAGATGTCAGTAACTACTGATCCGTTTCACTACTGGTATCATTTTACAAAATTTTTCAGAAGTTGATGTATTACCGAATAGTATCACATAGAAGCAGCGATAACATCTCCAGTAAATCACAGTTTGGTTTTTAGAAGAGTTGCTCAACTGCAAATTCCAATTATATATTCTTTCACCAAATTTTAAAAGCATTAAATAGGGAAATAGAACGGGTTGGTATATTTTGCAATCTGTGTAAAAGATCCAGCTGTGTGAATCACAGTGTTATCATAGGTAAACTATAGTTTTATGTAACTGATAGTAAGTTGCTGCAAACCAATGGAAAAGTCGTATATAACCTAAAGAATTTAGGACGTTGCACTTAATAATTCAACCTAAGGCAGCTGTGAACATATAATTTATAGGATCCACATGTTTCAATAGTAGGTCCATTATTGTATGTAAACGACCTTTCACATAATATACACCAACCACATTTAGTTTTTTGGCAGATGACACTAGCACTGTAATCAATGCAAACACACACACAGCAACAGAATAAATGATAAATAATTTTCTGAAAAGTATTATTGAGTTGTTGTCTACAAATGTTCTCATTCTCCATAGTTTCAAGAACGCACAATATATTCAGTTGTACACATCCAGAAATACTACACAAATTGTAAGTGTAAAACATAGTGAGGAGAGGATGAAACATCAAAATTTTTAAGCTCCCTTACTGATAAGTTTTTACACTGAAAAAAAAAAATATTCTTAAAGGACTTAGTTGAGCCTTTATTGAGCTTCAAATCATTTTAGCTCTTTCGAAGAGACAATTCAGCACATTACCATAATTAATGTATGTTCATTCAATAATATCATATGGAAAATGTTCTGGGGTAACTTATCTTTAAGAAAGAAAGTCTTCATTGCTCAGTATGTGCTGTAAGAGTAATGTGTGGTGCTGACCCACAGTCATCTCGTATCAACCTCTTTAAGAAGTTAGGTGTTTTGACTACTGCTTCACAGTACATATATTCCCTCATAATGTCTCTTGCAAATAATCAACTGCATTTCAAAAGGAAAAATGATGTTCGTAATTACAGTACCAGAAGAAAAAAATGAGATTCATCTCTCCACATTAAGGTTGTCTTTAGCACAAAAAGGGGTACACAGTGCTGCCACATAAATTTATGATCACATACTCAATGATGTAAAATATCTAACAGTCAACAAAGTTACATGTGAAAACTAACATACCCAATGATGTAAAATATTTAACAGTCAAAAAAGTTACATCTGAAAAATAACAGAAAAATTTTCTCTTGTAAAAGTCATCCCATTCCATAAAAAAAGTTCTTTTTTTTGTAGGGCATGAAAGATGGAATGTCGATATTACTGACTCTCATCTATATTTGAAGAAAAGAACTAAAAAACTTGTAAATGGTCAGCATGTAGCCTTACTTACACTGAAAATATAATGCAAATGTAAAATGACACATCCCATATTACTGCAATTGACCCTTACAAATGGTTCATTCAACATGAAACTAACTAATTAGCGACTTTCAATGAGTGGGGCCAAATACGCTCTGTTCAGTGCTTGAACTGGTAATCACAATTTTCACATTTTACTATGAGGTCACCAAAGTAACACACAACAACTAGAACTTCATGGTTAGAATTTTCGATCACTTGCAACTGTTGCTGGAACCACACCACTGACTGCCACCTACGCATTACCTAATCTGTCCAGCCTTCCTTTCAAAATCCTTCGTAGTGAAACCTGACCTACCTGAACGTCAGCTTGGACTCGACATTTCTCACCTCCATGGACTAAATGTTACCTGCCCAGAAACGTCGGATTTCAATGAAGCAGATGTTCAGGCATATAAGACAGTACCACAAAGAGTGTCAGCGTTTACTCACTACACTAAGAAATTCCAAATTAGTTGCACTCTTATTTTCGATCATAGTTGGCATCATCTATTGCTACATCAAGCATAGCATCCCCCAGATTCCAGCCTTCCACTTCCAGGACTATACTAATAATGTTAACACTCACAAAGAAGCATCTCAGTCTCTCAGAAGCTACAATAATTGCATTTCTGTGAATTTTCTGTAGTATTGGCCAAAGGCTCAATGAAACTATGTCCAGTATGAGTTGTATAAAAGATAGATAAGATACAAGCTCATCCGCAGCAGTGAATTAAGGGGGGCCAACTTCTCCAAAGAGGGGAACAGGCTTAGGTTGTCCAGTTCTCTACTGGGCAGGAGTGTGTAGTTCCAATCACACACAGTTAGGAAATGCAAGTCTGATGCCAACGTCTGGTTGGAGTACTGTACCCATACTTTTCAGAGGCTGATGCGTTTTCATGAAGAACGGTAGGGTCGCTCCACCCAGTGTGGCCCTTTAGCGTGCTGATCTTCATCAGTCAGCGTTTCTGGGTGGTGATGGTAGAGCTATGTCAGCTGCTGACACAGCATTCTGAGCCCGCCGGAGTGGCTGAGCGGTTCTAGGCGCTACAGTCTGGAACTGCGCGACCCTACAGTCGCAGGTTCGAATCCTGCCTCGGGCATCTATGTGTGTGATGTCCTTAGGTTAGTTAGGTTTAAGTAGTTCTAAGTTCTAGGGGACTGATGACCTCAGAAGTTAAGTCCCATAGTGCTCAGAGCCATTTGAACCATTTTTGAACCACAGCATTCTGACTTGGCTATGCTGGTAGAAGGGGCTAACAGTTGGCATTGACGTGTGTTGACTATAGTGAAATCCAGCACGAATTCTGGCCTTGTGTCTGGCTGGCAGCATGTGGCATTCATGGATGCACAATGGATCAGTGCCTGGGAGGTCCTCAGTTTGGCCCTCGGCCCATGGCTGGTGTACTGAACCACCAAGTAGGCAGCCCTGTAGGCTGGCGAATGCAAACAGCTGTTCCAGAGGATGGCAGATGAGTGTCGATGCCCTCACAGCAGTAGCCCACTCTTCAATAGTCGTTGCTTCAATTATACTTGCCAGCTGGACAGCTGATATTTATACACATGAGAGTGGGCTTGTTGATGAGCTGATGCCCCAGCTGTCATGTACTCCACTTCTCCCATTGTCGTTGAAATGTGTCATATTGCTGGTCATTCTCTTAATGATTGTGCCAATGTACTGATATGAGTATGACAGCGAGATGCTGCGCTAGCTAATTATGGCAAGGAGTGCAATGATGACAATGAGCTATGCACATGTTTCCACTGATGTACATGAACAGTCTCCACTTTGTAAACTAAAATAGTTCTCTCATCAAGGACACCAATTACAGTTTATAATAGTCCTCATATTTAAATAAACTATGCAAAACGTAGATGTATTAGTAGTCTGGTTGAAAGTACTGAAGTTAATAATCACACATATATGTATAGGTCTGGTAAAACTTGTGTTTATGACTACTTCATATTGAAAATACACAATCGCAATACAATACACAAAAATAATTTTCATGCAGACTTTACTTCCTTGTCCAGCGTTTAGAATGAATTAAATGGTGACAATATTGTCCCCATTCAATTCATTCTAAACGCTGGACAAGGAAGAAAAATCTGCATGAAAATTCCATCTATTACAAAACAATGAATTGGGAATCCCTAGCAGTTCTAAGGAAAATTAAAAACATATCTCACTAGCCACTTTTTTACAAATTATCGTAATACCTATGCTCATGGGTTTAAAATTTCTGTTAGCTACACAGCAAGTAGCAGCATTAGTTATAAAGCTGTGCCACAAATAATAATACACTGTAAACAGGACACAGCTTATAGACACACAAAAATATTTTCTTTGAAAAATACCATTGCAATCAAATAAATATTTCACTACTAAAATCAGATAAACTTCTGTTACATAAAAAACTAAATTTACATGATATAAGTATGAACAGCATTAAGCAGTGCGATGATATTATATTGTTGATACAGCATGTAAATTAAATCTCTTTGATGGATCATGATGATGTATGTTTTGAGGCTCATACCCCATCCCTGAAGTATATCGTTCTCGATGGGATCTACAGAAAACAATGAATAAGTGAATGAATGAATAAAAGGGATTCATTTTGTTTGTTGGCTTTGCAAATATTCCCCACTGTTTATCCAATAATTCCATTTTTCTCTCTACTGGTAGTGACCAAATCATTGAGTATGTGACTCTTAAGTAATATTATCATTTAATGATATGAACTTAACCAGTCAATGCTTTTACTATCAACATCTGACCATTATCATCAAATCATCCATTATTTTACGTAATTTAAATCACAGTTGGTGTTGCACTGTGAGTTTCAAGCATCATTCGAAATTCTGTTAAGCCAAATATGGACTTCAGCAACCTTAGGTGTTCTTGATTAGGGCCAGCTAATACCAACATCAAAACAGAAGTCTTCATAACCAATAAGCCACCAGGACCATCAGCATATTTAGGGATATTAGAAAATTAATGGTAAATTCAAAACAGGCCAATTGCCTTAGTATAAAATGGCGCTTAGCTCAAAAATTTCCAAACTACATTTAAAAATCAAAGATGGTGGATTGTGGAAAATTAAAGAAAGGATGGGAAATTTAAAAAATCGAAGACAGAACCAGCCCGATTGTGTCAGTGGGAAATTAAGAACTCTCTCCCCCTAGCCTACTATCTTTCCAGCCAATCATATTAAACTACTAAAACGATGAATAAATAAAGTGTCAATTTACATTATTGATCTAAAATCGTGTACACAAACATATCTTTGGCATGATATTAAGGGAATGTGTAAAAGTAGTGTCAAATTACATTATTTCACTTGAAAGTCAAAAATATGTATGAATCACTGTATTTAATCATTGTAATATTAAAATGATGTGTAGAAACAGTGACCAGTTCAATGATATTTATGTAAGATTCTTAAAATGCGCACACTTACACATACACATTATATTTCATACATCAAATAGTGTGCTCCTTGCATATGTGTTCTCTCATATGAAGTAATTAAGTCAACACCTCTCCTTCTCTCTCTCTCACTCACTCACACAAACATACACACACACACACACACACACACACACACACACACATACAGAGAGAGAGAGAGAGAGAGAGAGAGAGAGAGAGAGAGAGAGAGAGAGAGAGATTGCTGTACAACTGGGTGTCCCCTCCCTGAGGGCAATGGCAGTCAATCTGCAGGGCCCACTATTGTCCTGCGGACAATGATGATCATTTTACAGAGTGCCCACTATTCACTCCAGGTCTCTGTCATTCCCTCTTATGTGACCACCATTCCCCACTTATTGCATGGCCACCGTTGTCACTCAGTAACTATCATTTTCCTTGGGTGGCTACCATTCACACTAGGTTACCTCTGTTCCCCTCCAGTTGACCTAGAGACAGAAAGAGTCGTCATCTAAAGGAATGGAATGAGTCACTATTTAAGAAAATGATGGTCAATAGACAATAGTGGTGAGTTTACAGCATGAGCAATGATGGTAATTGAAGAATGATGAATAGTGGGCAAAGAAAGTCAATGGAGAATTATGGTGAGAATTATAGTCAATGAAGAGTTATAATCAATGGAGAATGATGGTCGATGAAGGATGTCAGTGAGGAAAATTGTAAACAATTTCCACCCAAAACTAATAAATTATCTCAAAACTGTAACAAATTTCCCCAAAATTGTTATACATTTCTCCAAAATTACAACAAATTTCACCAAAACTCTAACAAATTGTCTTCTGTATTGTCTTGTTATTTAAGTTTCAGCTAACTAAATATTCCCTCTGCACGTCATTAAATTTCATCTCACACATGTGTGTGCATGAAATATTTTATAGCTTTCATTAAATGACATCTCATAATTTAAAAAAAAAAACTCTAATTCTTGTGCCGTATTCAGAAAAAGCATATTGCTTGACCTCTCAAGCCTTTTTGACAGTAAAACACATGCATGTCTACAATACACATGTAGTGGTTGTCACTGCTGGCTCACTTGCTGCGAGACTGAGAGCCTAGTGCAGTGCAAGGAGTTATTGTGCGTGCCTCACCTGTTCTGATAAGGTTCAGCCCAGCTAGATCTGTTAAGGCATGGAAATGGTGTATGTCAACAAACTATAGCAAACAAACTATGGAGGCCATGGGAAAAAAATTGAACCAAAAATACTTTAGGCATAAAAACTTATTGTGAAAACATTTTTTCGTGCAATGTTTTCACTTATAATGTTTTTCCATGTAGTTCCAATTTTTAACTTTTTATAAGTGTTTACAGTATTCACATTTCATTTTTAATATTTTACAGGTATTTACATTTTACAGGAATTTACATTTTGTTCTATGTTTTTATACATACATTTTACAAGTCTTTTCAACAACATTGATTATCATCATTTTAATGGAGTAGTGAGTGCAGGCCACTGTACTGACCATGTCTGGAAACATATGATGTTTGTCAGCCTATGAAAGTAAAGCAGGTTTATCTAGTCTTACAGCAGAAACAACATGTTGCTTCACCTGAATTATGTACCGTATATTCAATTTTTCAATATCATTTTGTCAACATTTCTAATAGTCATCAATGGTGGGGTCTTTCGTTGATGCATATTTTACATCTCTTGCTCTATGCATTATGCACTCCCACTCAGTTTTGAGAGTGTACTGTTTTGCTCTCAGTCCTGTGATCTCAGTAATAATTTCTCCTGACAATTCGTCTTTTGTTGAACCAACTGTCTTTTTGTTGACATGTTGGATATTACAAATGTTATCATCATGGTAAGCTAAAACCACCTATGTGCATAATTTTAGTAACAGTGTAAATATTTGATGTAATTATTATATAAGACTATCTGTGTCTGTGTAACACATTTTAACGTTCTTTGACTCGAATTTCTTCAACATATAGCCATAATGAAAATCTACAAGCAGGGTCTTGCATATATCTAAACTAAACTCTCCCACAGCTATAATTTTGCTACAAAAATTTTTAAGTATACTTAATACAGTTGCAATGAGACTTGTATTAACTATGCTACATTTGAATTTACGTTTTCAATTAGAACAACAACTCTATATATATCTTCCCAACTACTTATTAACTTTACAACCCTCATTTACTCACATTTGGCAGTTCTGCCAAAGCGATTGTTACTCATGAGATTGAAGAAATTTTTTTCAGAGTCATTCTTTGCATTCATATGTTTCGCGGCAGTAACATCTAGGTACAGTTTCATCCATGCTGATTAATGGAATGACAATATTCGATTAATATTTCTCAATACCGAATTCTGATATGAGCACTGTTTTGGATTCATTTAGTATATTACATAGTGTTTCTTATCCTGAAAAGTAGAAAGTAACTTTTTTGGAGCACTAGGCTTACTGCTGTTACAGCTAGTTGGTGGTATCATTTTCTCATGGCACAATGATAGATAATAATGATTATGGTGGAGATTTTCAGGACATTTAAGATATAGTCTTAAAATAAATCCGCCTTAGAAATCATCTGGTACGTTTTTCACATAAAAGGTTGTGATGTTACATACAATATATCTAAGTATTAGTATTTGATTCTGGTCAGATGAGGCTTTTGGTTTGTGCATGCTGCGGTGTGGGGCCCAGGCGAGTGCACCTGTCAATTGGGTGATAGGCATGGCAGCATGGAGAGCAGTGTGACTGGACCATACAGTAGTGTCAGATTTGAATGCTCGCTACATATGATGCTGGATATGCCCCGTAGTGAGCACAAATGGATGGACTTTAATGTAGATTTTTGAACACAAAAAATTGTGACTATTACAGCTTCTGCAAAGCTCTTTATGTCATACCAAGTATGGTAAAAGACGGTTTTGTGCATGTGTAGATTAGCTTGGGAGACGATGAGTCTGAGAAGCTCTGGTGCTGAAACAATTTGTTTAACTGGACAGTGGTAAATAATTAATAGCTATGATAGTGTTATTAGCACAAAAGAGATCGACCTAATAATCAGTAATGCTAGTCAGAATGAGATTTTCACTCTGCAGCGGAGTGTGCGCTGATATGAAACTTCCTGGCAGATTAAAACTGTGTGCCCGACCGAGACTCGAACTCGGGACCTTTTAGTAATGCTAGTCAATATGCATCATCTGAGTTATCCACATGTTTCACTAATTAATTAATTAGTCTGTGATAGACATTTTGCGTGAACTTTCGATTAAAATGAGAACATTTTTTAATCCCAATAATTACACTAATCTCAACACAATAAGGATTGATATATATAAATATATGCTATCTACTAGTTTTAATATACGTGTTTTAATTGTTAATTTTACTTAACTGTTTATTAATTTGAATAGTTTTCCACATAATTTAATAATGATAAGAGTTACATTCATTCTGACTGTGGCAGTGGAATGGGGAGGGCAGATTCTCTAAGACAGAGGTGCCATTTGTGTGTATAGTAACCACTGAAGGCACAGAGATCATGAACTGATTTTGAACACTGAAACAAAACTTTACATTTATTTAACATTATTTTTTGGGCCGACTACTGCATGTAGAATCAAGTATGATATATTCATTTTGTTTAGACTTTTAGCGCACATCTAAAGGCGCAAACAGAGTTATGACTGCATTTCTATGTTAAATGTTCTATAAGAGGTTGGAGATAGATTGAAGTCATTTCATGACATATTAGGATCGGCTTTCCGTGGAAGGGGCCACTGAGGTGCTCTGTTTTGGTGGTGGTTTAGCCATACAGTGTTGGAGAGACAGTGGTCATAATACTTTAAAATATTTTGTGAATAGTAGTTGAGGACTTTGAGTTACCTGCAATAAATCCAACTTTAATTCAGTCTGTCAATGAGGCCTTTCCTTTATTTTCATCACTTTCTAGCATTCAGATCATTACATCATGTTTTGATCAAAATTGTATTTATTTGTGTCAAAGCAAATATAACTTCAAACTACTTTGCTGTGAATACCATCGGTGTTTATCCAACTATTTTATTTTTGCGTATTGGGCACTCAAGCTTTTTTCGACTCACTTCATTCCAGACTACACATTTTCAAGTGATTTAAGAATGACAGACGGTTTATTAAACTTTAGCCATCTATAGTTGTGATAAGTTGTTCAGATTTTCTGCAGCTACAATAAAACTAACTTTATTTTAGATCTGATTAGTACATCAGAGACTATTCCAGCATTTTATCTGTTTAATATCAAATCAACAATAGCTTTTAAACCTATCAGCCCCTACATGAACGCATTATGTTGCCATAAACTTTTAAATGCTTCTGGGCTAAGCCAAGCAAAATAGAAGACAAGAAGGCGTTGCATCATGCCGTATTGTAGAAGCTATGGACACCGAGTTATATAATAAAGGAGTCATAATTATTTTCTTCATAGCTAGACATGTATGGCCTATCTGCTACTTGCAATTGCATGTCTTCGTGAGCAATGAGCAATACCATCTTTGGCGCCACACTCAACGGCAAGTACTGACTTGACCCGGGGTCTTGCCATCTCCCTTCCACACCGTCTACATTTTCTTTAGCAGTTTGCAGCAACTCATCCCATGTCAAGCGATGTGAGTAAGATAAAAGGTCAGATCTTGTTCGCATATTTTAAGACAGAATGTACAGATGTTTTCAAACAGATTGACCTAAAGCCAGATGTCTGTTTTCCAATATATGTCAGATGTATTGCCCAAGGTTTGGCATTCATATAAACTCCAAACTTTGCACACTCTTTAGCAATCCACTTCTTTGATTGCTATTTCACTGGTCACTAAGCTTTTGAATACTTCATCGGAGGCAACTGTTCCTCCAGCAAAACGGAATTGTCAGTTGTGTGCTCATAGCGAAAGACGCCTTTCCTGCTGATCAGACGGTTTTGAGGCCACTGTTCCTCCAACTAAATGGATTTGTCTCATCCATGCTCATAGTGAAATACGCCTTCGTTGTTGATCAGATAGATTTAGTGTGTGTTTTATATTTTTCCATTTTTCTGCAACCTCAGAAAACTGACCTGGATTTATTTTAACTGATTCTTCCACTCATTCACAAATGTTCATGATTATAAAGTGCATTTATAATTCCTTAGATTATGAAAGACAATAGGTACAATAAAATTACGTCTATAATTTAAATTACCGGTACAGCTTTCATGTGCAACACGATGAAATCTGCTTATAAAGTGACAATGATCTCTGTTTTTCACATCCGTTTTCATGAAGTATTCTGTGTAGATGTGGTAAATTTCAGCTGCTTGAGTTGTTTCTTCTTCTTTGACAATAATAATTATCTGCTTCTTTGGTAACACGTAATTTTTTATTCACTCAGCAATCTGATAAGTTCTTTGGTAAACCATTCCACGCAATCTGCGCCACGTAACAAATTAAACTCTGATTTATCGTCGTTGCAACTGCAGTGCACAAAGAGAGACATACAATACGGTTTACATACTTGAATTTCGTTACTAACATCTGGTGGTAGCAAGAATTCGATGTCTACGTAAGTGATAAATGGAAACTTTGGTTGTTACACAACTCTAACTTTATGAACAGTTTCTCCACCTTTGGGTGACACTGCACACTGATTTAATCTGCACATAGTCAACTAAATGTGCATCTAACCTTTTCTGGGAATGGAAATAACACAGACACTATTATCATACCATGATCGGCTCACGATGAGCAGTACTGCTCTAATGTGCTAATCTCAGCAAGTTGTTTCTTAGTAGTAACGTCATATGACTATATCAGTAAACTGAAAAATTAATAGATCCACATCTTTCTCACGACAGTGGTTTGTGTTATACAGTATAATATTTCAGATTTCTTTCACCTTCTCTCTTGTCATCCACAATCATCCTTTCATAACTGGAATACTTGATGCTGTAGATGTTTAGAGAGAAGTCTTTGCTCTTTTTTTTTTAATATGAACATATTTGAGTTCTACAGGGAATGATTTGTTGGCTGAGTTTAATTTCTTTATTTGTGACCAATATTTAGAATCACAATGTGCCTTGTCCGCATCTCGTGGTCGTGCGGTAGCGTTCTCGCTTCCCACGCCCGGGTTCCCGGATTCGATTCCCGGCGGGGTCAGGGATTTTCTCTGCCTCGTGATGACTGGGTGTTGTGTGCTGTCCTTAGGCTAGTTAGGTTTAAGTAGTTCTAAGTTCTAGGGGACTGATGACCATAGATGTTAAGTCCCATTGTGCTCAGAGCCATTTTTTTTTACATTGTGCCTTCTACATTTGCAGGTTACATTGCTGATGGAATTAACCACTAAGACACATTATCCTTTGACTCCAGTACATATTTATCTGCTATCAACTTAGGCAGTTCTGTGTGCTCCTGCATAATATCCCTTATTTTCATTAACATTAAAGCAAAGTTTCACGATTTCTTTTACTGTCCACATAGCATCTCAAATTCAGAAAGTTTCGTTTTCTTCAAAATCCAATTGTGACACTGGTCGAATACCATTCGCTAATGTCATCAGACAGTGGTAAAGGCACGAATTTTGTACTGAGTTACATCTCCTTCCGTCACCTGACTTTGACGAGAGAAAATTGCATACTTTCGAAAAACTGGTTTTAAAAACCAGACACGTCTAGACTCTTTAATTCCAAGCCTTTTTTCTGTTGGAACAGTACATATTCGACTTCTAAATGCGGACTTGACAGTAACCCCTTCGGGATCGTCTTATTTAATGCATTTTGCTGACGGTACACGTATTATAATAATATTATTAGGTTATTCGGTGAATTTCAGATTACTGATAGCTTCTTCCTCAGCAGATTCTCCGCTGCTCCTCCTCCTGCTCCTGCTGTTGTTGCTTATTGTCGATTTTCCAGCTTCTCAGTTAGGAAGAGGAGAAGGAGGTGGAGGGTATCAGCCAACTGATTCTACCCAGATACTGTATAACATAATGAAAAAAAAGTCTGAATTGCATTCATAGAAGTAAAACATCTATAAAAATAACTGAATGATAGAATGTGTAAGCATAAAAAAGACTTACCTTTTCGTCGAATTTTGGAGAACCTGCTGGTACTGTTGCAACCGCTTCTTGCAAATTTGGCAACTGCTGGATGAGGAGGGAGATATCATACTACAAATTCTGTAACACTGAATGAAAAACATACATGTCTGAATTTCATATGTAGGTATGATACATGTACAACAAACGATAGAAGAAGGAAGACTTACATTTTTATCATATTTATGACTGCTCTTTCACTCACTACTGTTCATTTGGTTGACACCTAAGACGATTTGACTTAAATGCTTCCACAAGTTATAAGCTCTGCTTTCATACCCCAGAAATTGTGGAGAAGAGATTCCCCAAACATTCTTATCTCATGACAAATTCCCGATCAACAAATTCCCACATAAGTTCCCAAGTATGTTCTGAAGGACAAGTTGGGGAGGTGGGGGTCACTGAAACTTTTTATCAACTACTGCAGATTCAGTGCCTGTGCAAACACATTGTAATTTTACATTGTTGCTGTAACATCAACCAATCAAAAGCAATTGGCAATAATTCAAATTATAAGGAAGTAATATTTATTGAATAGAAGTTTCAATTATTGCCTAAAGTTCATGATTACTGTCGAAAATAAAATAAGACACTCATTTCCAGACTGGGAAGTTGCATTTGAGGACATTCCATCGGATGATACCCATCCACAAAGCATTCATTTCACAGACTTGGAAACATAATTATTGTATGAGATTTTGCATACTGAACAGCAGGGATTGGATTACAGGAACAGATGGCAATAGGTCATACACACTTCCCAAAAAGAATAGAAAATATCGGTTGAATAATAGATCCAGGATTGACCTGGCAGTAAGCAGCTAGCATGCAAAGTGCAGTTAGGTGAACCTGTCAAATAACATCCAGATGTTTGTGCAGTTTTATCTCCAAAGGTTGCTGGCATCTGCTGCCCTTGTCTTACCATGTCGTAAGACACACAGTCATTTGTATTATTGTTACATACTGTGTAAATAATGGGACAAGAACTTTATGTGAAATTGTGTGGCAAAGACGCTCGATCTGCTAATCTGTTGCGCTCGCCATTGCATAAGAAAATCAACACACACATCCATTAGACACCGAGCTCCACGGAACATTATCCCAGAAGTTGGAGCTTGCATTCCATGGAAATGTGGAGAAGATGGGAGACTCTCTGACTAATGCATACTCATCACACTTTTTTCCTAAGCTATCACGTTTTTGCTTGATGACTCATTAGTCATCATCGACAATTGTCATTGCAGTGTAAACTGTTTCCCTGTCCACTGCTATGAAACATAATGGTGCTCACCCTGTACCATAGACTAACCAATAGTGTACCCCTCCCAATAGTATCAAGTCAATTAACCATGACCGACCACTCTGAATAATATCTATATTTGTGTGTGTGTGTGTGTGTGTGTGTGTATACAGTTCAAAGGTGTATGTCTTACTTAAATATAATTGTATTTCAGTGAAATAATGTAGCTTGCCGCCATTTTTATACATCTTTGCCATCTTTGCCATATGTATATAAATATCTTCGAATTTCGCAAAATTAATGCAACTTAGTATCTTTTCTATTAATCATCTTAATGTTACACCAAACGTATGAAAATGATGCATAACTTTGACCTATAATCATTTTTATAAGACCATTTTAATACTGTCTGATTAAATCCAGAGGTATAATTCAGTTTCATGGAAATAATGAATATCTTTGACTTTCGATTGAATTATGTGTATCTGATCTTCAAGTTTCCAAGTTATGTAATTTTTCGTGTAATGTCTTGCACTAATTTTATGCATCATTGTAATACTATGCTCTGACTGACTGGAGAAGAGGGAGAGGGGCTACAAAACACAGTCAAGCTAGTTAGATTTTTACGTATTTATTCAAAATACTTTCTGATTGATTGCCTTTTCTTCAATTCTTCACCGTGATTGGAAGGGAAGAGAAGGATATGGGGCGATTGTATAAAGCACAATTGAGTTATTTCCGCCATCTTGGATTTTTAAGTTTCCTTCCATCATCACCATCTTTAAGTTTTTAATTTCCCGTCATTTTGTTTAATTTTCCATGTCTAGCAGGTTTGATTATTATTTGCCTCTTAGCGCATTTTGTATGCAGGGAAATTGGCCAGTTTTGGATTTCCTGCCATTTTTTAAATATACCACTATCCACCATCTGGTACTTTTTAATTTCTTGCCACCACCATAAACTGCAGCAGTATGATTGTGGTGCCAGGAAATTACCTAGAATCCCCATAGTATCCGTACTCTCAGCTACAGGATTTTTTTGTCTTTTTACGCTTTTCTAGTTATCTTTTTCTTATGATTTCTAATTAATGTTTCTTAGCAATTTTACTTACCGCAAAAAGTTACATAGAACTGTTATTAAAATTACCTTCTTCATCAGCTATGAGGTTTTCTGTGGTTCATTTTTGTGAAAGCATTAGTGTTTTCAGTGCTGTTATATATATGTGTATATTAACAGTCGTTGGAAGTTGTCTCACACACGTCATCATAGTTTTCTTCCTTGGTTTTTCAGTCGTCTGTAATTGCTGTCTCTGTGTAAAGGGTGTTTTTGTTGTTCACTGGTGATACTGTGGTACTGTTGTGCTTTCGTGGCTTTTCGAATAAATGTTTCCTTTCAAAACGGCATCTGCTGTTTCGTCAACAATGTAGCAAATGTGCTTAGCTGATGAAGTTTTCACAAAATGAGACAGTTGTAGCCGATTTCCACTATAACTGGACGTTGCAGCATTGTATAAGACGAGATAACGGCCGACAAAAGAAAGCAAAATGAAAAATTTACTGGGGAGGAAAACTGGGGAACTTGGATAATCATAATGAGAGCTATCTTAGAATACGACGAAATCTTTAACGTCCTAAATGGTGAGCTGCTTAGGCCAAACGAAAGTGGGCAGAACTATGGAACCGATCCTGCTAACTTGATCAAGGCTAATACAAAAGCAAGGAAACGGCTAATTCTATCATTTGACACCACACCTTCAGTTGATGTTGGAGAATGCAAGACTGCTAAAGAGGCTTCAGACAAGCTACATAAAATCTATGATGTTCACTCAGCCAAAAACACTGATGTGCTTTGACACAAATTTCATAACCTCGTGTGGGAAGCATCTGGTGTTATATAGAAGGCCATTTAACCAAATTTTTATAACGTACAAACTCAGCTTTCATTGTTAGACAAGCCGATTGAAGATGATGACCTCTGTGCACGATTTTTGTAAACGTTTCCCAGAGATTTCGATTACATTTTTATTATGTGGCATGATTTACCTGCTGAAAAGAAGGCGTGGAATAAGTTACAAAAACTGTGTATAAGTAATGAACCGCCAATAACAAATGGTGATGATGAAAGTGTTGCTACAGCAATGTTGTCGAAAATGAAGATTAACAAACAGCAACCAAGACACAAACTTTCATGTGAAGCTGATACATTCAAAACGTCTCATTATAAAAGGGATGAAGGTAGAAATTACTTCTCATGTCGTAAAGCAGGTCACTTACCATACTAGTGTACAACATAGTTGGTTTATTTCAAGTGTAAGGAGAAGAGCCATCAGTCAAATGCATGTACTACCACAGGCAAAACTGAAGACCGTGGTATGTTGTTAAAAGGTGTAACATCAGTTGAATATTCGGGAAGTTGTAGTTTCACACATGGGCCTAGATAAAAAAACTGAGAAAAAAGTTTTAATGGTGAGACGCAACAGTTTTTCTGTAGATGTAAATTCGCTGGACTGTGAAGAGTGGTACATCGACAGTGGTGCAACACGTCACATAACAGATCAACGTGGTTGGTGCACCACGTGTGAACAGTTTGAAACTCCAAGAAAGACGAATAGTGGCAAGAACGGTATGCAAATTGACGTACATGTATTCAGTGGACAAAGCTGGACAGAACGATATTTTTAAGATGTTTTGTTTTGCCCTGATGGCTGCTGTAGCCTATTTCCTGTTTAAAAAAAGCTGCACAAAGAGAAATAAATTAAATAGTCGGAAATGATGGCAAATCGTGGCTATTTTTCCAAAACAATATTCCAGTTCCTTTTGCAATATCCAAGGGCGAAAATGAGCTTGATCGTTTAGCTGTGAAGGTTGTTCGTCAAGAAAAGTCGTGCGTTGATGCTGAAATTGGTGACACTTCACAGAGAGAGCATGAGAAAATTGGTCATCCAAATAAACGCTACGTGCCCCTGTTTTTGAAGGATCATGGTATAGAAACAAAGATTGACAAGTTCTTTTGTGAGTGATATATCGATGGTAAACATCATTGGCTAGTGTTTGGTGAAAGAGTGCAGAAACCCACTAAGCCTGGATTCCTTTAAGCAGATGATTGTGAACCAATTTTAGAATAACATACCTTCTGGGATACAAAGATGAAGTTAAAGAAAAATTATCACTGTTCATTAAACTTATAAAGACTCAAAGCTGATGCTTCTGTGAAAGAATTGCGTACATATGATGGCCAGGAGTTCCATTAAAATTTTTTACACAAATCTGCTGACTGAGTTGGTCTGAAACATTTGATTAGTGCATCATATATCCTTAGCAGAATGTCGTAGCTGAGTGGGAAAATACAGGGTGATTCAAAAAGAATACCACAACTTTAAAAATGTGTATTTAATTAAAGAAACATAATATAACCTTCTGTTATACATCATTACAAAGAGTATTTAAAAAGGTTTTTTTTTCACTCAAAAACAAGCTCAGAGATGTTCAATATGGCCCCCTCCAGACACTCGAGCAATATCAACCCAATACTCCAACTCGTTCCACACTCTCTGTACCATATCAGGCGTAACAGTTTGGATAGCTGCTGTTATTTCTCGTTTCAAAACATCAATGGTGGCTGGGAGAGGTGGCCGAAACACCATATCCTTAACATACCCCCATAAGAAAAAATCGCAGGGGGTAAGATCAGGGCTTCTTGGAGGCCAGTGATGAAGTGCTCTGTCACGGGCTGCCTGGCGGCCGATCCATCCACAAACACCCATTCTCTGTAAACTGTTTATACCAACATTTAATACACCACCTATCAGGAGGTTTAACACCATACTTCGTTCGAAGTGCACGCTGAACAACGGTCGTCGATTCACTTCTGTCGTACTCAATAACACAAAAAGCTTTCTGTTGAGTGGTCGCCATCTTAGCATCAACTGACGCTGACGCCTAGTCAACAGCGCCTCAAGTGAACAAATGTACAACTAAATGAAACTTTATAGCTCCCTTAATTCGCCGACAGATAGTGCTTAGCTCTGCCTTTTGTCGTTGCAGAGTTTTAAATTCCTAAAGTTGTGGTATCCTTTTTGAATCACCCTGTAGAATACTTTGTGAGATGGATCGTTCGAGGCCCTGCTCTGTTGAATACCTGCCAACAGCATTGTGGGGTGAGGCTGTTCTGGCCACAACATACACTTTGAATTGGTCTGGTCCCACGATGATCAAAGGTAAAACTCCAATTGAAATATTTTTGAAGATACAAGATCGTTTGGCTAATTTGGTGATATTTGGAATGGAATGCTATGCTTGTATTGATGCTAAACCTTCACAAGGATATGTGGTTAGTTATGATTATTGATGTTTGTGTATGTATGCAGAGGTGTAAAATTCAGTTGCAAACAATTACAGAAACCAGTTACTCAACAGACTAAAAGCATTGTTGATACATCAAATGCAAATGAAAATATTACAGAAAATAAAGTTGGAAATGTTGATTTTGAAGAGGATATCGGTAGTCAATAGGATTGCATGAACCTAGGTGTAGCAATAAGTGATGAAAGGGTTACTAATCATTCATATGACACTAAACGACTAGTTAAGAGTACAGTAGAACCCCTCTAATCCGACCTTGGATGGTCCGTCACTCCGGTTAGTCCGACCATGCTCAGGCTCCCGAGCCTGTGCCGATTTGTCACTGACTGGACGCCTGTCGGGCTATTGTTGCTGTGTCTATCACTGTGCATATTGTTATACTGTACGTTATTGTGCAGTTTTGTCCTTTGCTGGGATTAGAAAACGTCGTTGTTTGCTTTATTCCGTGTTCTCTACAGTACTTATTACTGTAGATTCACCCGGATTTCACACAACGATGCAAAAAACGCTTTTGACATCGCCCTTCAGTAAATCGAGCAGAATCCAATGGACGTTGTGTCGATAAAAAAATTGGAGGGACACTGCAGCTAAATCTAGAATAACATCTGCTAAACAAAAATATATCACTGACTTTTTTTCCAAGCAATTTGTTTTCGTTTTTATTGTAAAAACAATGCATACAGTACAATCATTTCTTAGTTTATACATACATTAGTTTATTTCTTTGTAAAAAATTTCTTTTTTATATACAGTGCTATAAACATTTTTTAGTTTACAGTATATATCATTTATACGTTATTAAGTACATTACAGTACTGTAACTTGTTTGCCGTTTTTCCTTTTAGAACCAATGCACATTATAGTGTGTGTAGACGTTTTTTAGTTAATATATTGTTTAACACTGTGTAGAAACATCTTTTTATATTACTGTAGACGTCTTTTAGTTCTCAAATCGTTTAAATTTCTTTACTAAATGTCTTTTTATATTTTTTGCAATAAATATTAGATTTTTCGGATAATCCGACCTTTTTTTCGTTCCGACCAAGGTCCTGGTCCCGAAGGTGACGGATTAGAAGTGTTCTACTGTAACTTGGAAGCAAGGAATGAAGACAGAGGAAGCTGCAATTTATGTGAACAGCGAAATTTGAAGAAACCATCATTTTACTGTGAAGATTCACTCCACCAGCCAAGACTGATGCTTCTTTGTGAGACACCAAGAACCCATAAAGAAGCAATACAGCCAGAAAATTCTGCAAAATGAAAGAAAACAATCGAGGAAGAAATGAGTGCTCTAAAAGGAAATAAAATGACTGAAAGTCGATAGGTCTTTGTTACAAAATTAAATGCAAATAACGAAACATTTCGATATAAGGCTAGACTGACGCGGAAAGGACATGCGCAACGTCTTAGAAAAGATCGTGTTGCCACTTTTAGCTCTGTTGCAAGATTTGAGACGATGAGCTTTGTGTTGAGGCTTGCAATTCAGCATGAGCGGTGTACAAGGCAATTTGATGTAAGGACAGCAGTTCTGAACGGTAATCTGAAGGAAGAAATATACATGCATCATTCAGAGGGCTTTGACGATGGCTCAGGACATGTATGTAAATTACTGAAGACTCTGCATGGTTTAAAGAAAGCCACAAAATGCTGATATCATTGTCTTCTTAAATTTCTTTGCCACTCGGCTAAACAGCAAGGAATGACCATCATAAAAGAATCAGAGTTCACACAGAAAGATGTAAGTGTTCGCCTTTCCCATGCACTGTTCGAGAGTGGAACAGTAGAGAAATAGCTTCGACGTGGTTGGATGAATACTCTTCCAGGCATAAATTGCGAACTGCGGAATACTCATGAAGATGTAGGTGTAGCCTCTACCAATAACCCACAACCTCTCATATGATCTGCTTTCCTTTGGCAGCATCAACGAAGGCCGCTATCAGCCTTGCTTGTTACCCATCTGCTCAAATTGCTGCAGCTAGGCCCGCTGCTGTGTTGCCTGTCAGCGTAGCAAGCTTGGCCAGCATATCCATGCTCCCATTGGTGATGTCCCTGCGACTACAGGGAGTTTTACCCATGTCCATCTTGACATTATCAGGCCCTTTCCCATCTCTGGTGGCTGGAGTTATCGTCTAACTGTCATCAATCATTTCACATGCTAGCCAGAGACGACACCAATTCCTGACACCTTGGCTAAAACTATGGCACAATAAATCGTGAGTGGCTAGCTCGCTTTGATTCCCCACTCCACAGCACCAAGAACTGCGAAGTTAATTTGAACCCAGCTGTTCAATGAGCTTGTCCAACACTGTGATACTCATCGTTGCCACATCACCTCATACCACAAAGGCAGCAATGGCGTATTTGAGCATTGGCATAGCACTTTTAAGGCTGATCTAATTTGCTATGACACAGCATGGAGTACAGCAGTCCCCATCATCTTTCTTGGCCTCCAAATCAGTTTCAAGGCTGATCTCAATACCTCAGTGGCTGAGCTGGTCTTCAAGGAACCCCATCATATACCTGAAGAATATGTCAAGCTCTTTGTTACCACTTCTGCCTCTGATTCTGGCCTTCCCTGATGGGCTGCACTCCTATACTGTATGTGTCCACTTAAAGCCAGCCTACATATTCCCATCTGAGCCTACCTCTACACATTCCTCACCAGATGGCCTCACTACCGCCATCATGAGGATTACTACCACCACTACCTTCCCAGTCAGTACAACCACTGATCCAAGAGCATCGGTCCTTATCTGGGAGACACCTGCACTTGTCAGCCCAGTTCCCCCATACCTTGCTACTCCTGGAGTAGGGTGGGGGGGGGGGAGGCGGGCAGTCACTGCAACTGGCAATTGCATAGCTCATCTAGCCACAATACTATGATCTGCTGACCAAGTCATGAACTTACACTGCAGACCAGTGGGTGGCACTGACACCAGAGTTAGTCATGCTTCTAGTGTGATCCACAGTTCACTGCTGCTAGTATGTGGATGTGCCAACCAACATAAAAATATAATGCAGGACTCCAATGATGGAAACTCCAAGTTTGGTGTCCAGTTCCTACCAACAGTATTTTTGTCATATTGTGTGTCCAACTTAAGAGGGTCCAGCAGGATTATGGAGCAGAGGTTTCTGATATGTCACCACTGCTGCAACTTTGCTCCACCTGTATATAATGCATGCTCAGACAGATACAAACACTGCCTTACTGGAAACCACCCCACCCCACAGTACCCTCTCCTCTTTGATGACCTACCTTTCCTGACAACCTCAGTAAGGCCAACCGCCTTGCCTCCCACCCATCCAATGTCTTTTCCATTCCAGATGATCCCCAGTTTGGTTATTCCCTCTACTCCGACATCATCGAACGTGCGGATGCCTCTGCTCCTCCCCTTGCTCCTAGCTTCCAGTACTTGGGCCACACACCACCATCTGAACTTAACACTCCCATCACTACACAGGACATCATCCTCACACTCTGCACTAAATACAACACCACTCCTGGCCACGACCGTACCTACCACCATCTCAAACACTGCCCTCCCTCCTTCCTTGCAGTCCTTGTCGCCCTCTACAACATAATCCTTGCCTCTGGCTTCTACACCAACCTGTGGAAAACCTCTTGTATCCTGATGTTCTCCAAACCCAACAAGCCTCCATCTGATGCCTCCTCCTATCGCCCTATATGTTTCACCTCAGTGTTCAACAAGGTAGTGGAATCCATCCTTACCTGGCACATCCATCACCACCTCCACCAACACCACCTCCTCCCCAACACCCAATGTGGCTTTCGATCTTCCTTCTCTGCTCGTGACCTATGTCTCACTCATCTCCTCTCCCTACAGCTTAACTCCTGTCGCTCCACAATTTTTGCCTCCCTAGATCTCAAAAAGGCCTACAACTGTGTATGGCATCCCAGTCTCTTGTTTAAACTTGAGACCTATGCCTTTACTATCAACTATGTCCATCTGATTGCCTCCTTCCTCTCTCACCATCCCTCCTACATTACCATCCATAATGCCGACTCCCGCACCTTCTACCCCTCTATGGGTGTGCCCCAGGACTCTGTCCTCTCCCCTCTCCTCTACCTCCTGTACACAGCAACCCCCCCCCTCCGGCCCACCTCCTGCAGTATGCCCTCACTCCTATGCCTCAACAGTCCTGACACCTTCTCCAGAATCACCTTGAACTTTTTACCACATGGTGTAACCAGTGGCTCCTCAAAATCAACCCTTCCAAGACCCAGGCAATCATCATAGGTCATACCACTCACTGCATCTGTCTCCTTGGTTTTTCCCTTATCATCTGTGCTCGTCCTGTCCATCTTTCCCCCACCCTCACCTACCGTGGTCTCATCATTGACTGTCACCTCACCTGGATCCCTCATCTCTGCTCTGTCCAATCAAAGTCCACAACTGCCTCAATCTCCTTAAACTCCTCGCTGGATGGATATGGGACTTGAACCCC
The DNA here is from genome assembly GCF_023864275.1 of Schistocerca cancellata. Classification (NCBI taxonomy): domain Eukaryota; kingdom Metazoa; phylum Arthropoda; class Insecta; order Orthoptera; family Acrididae; genus Schistocerca; species Schistocerca cancellata. Next base: position 239,634,810 of record NC_064627.1, on the reverse strand, counting down.
TCCACCATCCTTCACTCCTACAAATCCTTAATCCATCCCATCCTCGCTTATGCTAATCCCACCTGGATATCCGCCTCCCCCCCCCCACATTCTACAAGTTCCTCTAGATCCTAGAGCACCATGCACTCTCCCTCACCTTCCGTATATGCCTCCCACCCACCATGTGGATCCTCTATGACCTGATTCCTTTTCCCCATCTGCTCCTTTTCCTGCAACATATCTGCATCCTGTACATCCCCTGCCAACTTCATCCCCCTCATCCCTTGGTTGCTCCTTTAATCTCCAACCCCCACCCACTGCCACGCCTTCACCATCCTTTCCTGAGGTGCCTTCCTCTACTCCTCCTCCCGGATGATGCCCTCTCTCCCTCCATTTATCCCACCTATCAACTTTTATCTTCACCTTACCCCCCCTCCCTCTGTCCATTTCCCAGGCTCCCTCTCCTCCCCCTTCCATCCTGTTTTTTCTCCGTGTACCCACTCCTTGACTCCTTTCTCTCCCCTCGAGTCATTTTTCCTTCGCTTCCACTGTCTTCTTCCCCACTCCTTTTCTTGCTTCCACCCTGCTCGCCCCCCCCCCCCTTTGTTGTGTCCTCTCCATCCATCGGCTCCTGCTACCCTTTTTGCTTTCCCCACCCTTTTTTCCCCTCTTCCATCTGGGTTCTCCCACCCCACCCCCCACCCCCCGATCTGCTTTAGGCTGTGGTGTGTTATTTTGTCTCTAATCTCTGATGCTTCTTTGAGTGTTTGGTGTTGTGTGCCCACTTTTTAAAGTGTTACAAACAAAAACCATACTGTCGCCATGTTTTTTTAATTGTGCCTATGTACTTACTGTATGTCTTCATTAGCATCGTCAACCCTGTGTTTTTTCTATTTTAACTTCCGCAGCTTTCCGCCATTTTACTGTTTTATCGCCTTTACATATTGTTTGTCATCTTCCCATTATGTTTTTTAACTCTTCTATCGGCTGTAAAGCTGCGTATTAAGCTGCTGTCAGACAGCCCTCAAATGAAATTAAATAAAGAAAAAAAAAGAGTTACAATATGGGACAAGTTGATTTTTTATAGGTGTCATAACAGTGTCATGATTTCAGTGGTCGTTTGGGCGACAGGATACGCTGTGGTTTCAGTGGTTACACAAGCGACATATTATATAATGCATTAATGGTCGTTTGTGCGACAGCATGTTCAGTGGTCGCTCCTGCATCGATACAGTACCTATATAGTGACTGAGTGGTCGCCCATCGGCGTTTCATGACACTGTGATCCGTATGTGACAAGTTTCTTGTTCCAATAGTGATATCAATAAATGTTGACTTAGTGGACAACTGGGTCTTTTATCTACCAGAACGTATCTGTTATAATTTCCATGGAAATCTTCCAGAATATTTTTCAGTTTATTTAAGATTTTAGAAATTGCATTTCATATTGCAATGAGGACCACCTACCACACACACTGTTAACTTATCAACACAACGTGGCAACTGTCAAATTAATAAATAACGACATTTGACAAATTCTTGTGAAAAGAGGCTCTTTTCATGTTAACTTACCTGCTGACAGAGGTAAAGATTTACACTAGCAAACTACAAACGAAAATTGTCTAGTGATGAAGAAATCCGCTGTGGGTGGCTCAGTTATTCTGCTTTAATAAATTCGATGTTTAATTTCTCTCAAAACTTTTCAGTGCGAAAACTATTGCATGTACAGATATGAGGTATGCCAGGTTTCCATAAGAGAAAAATATGTCTGGATTTCGAGGCCTACATAGAGAATCCGCAAACGATATAAATACATCACGTAACAATCAAGGAAAGAATTACACTTGGATTTACATCCAGGCAAAATGCTAGAGAGAAGAATCAGTGACTAATTTAGACCGAGACTGAACATTGGTATGAGGCATTAAAACGGTTGCTTTGCATAACACATCTTCTGGGGACATCGGTTAGTGCTTTGAGGAACAACAAACGTCCTGTTTAAATAAAGTAACGTTAATTTCTTGCAATAGCAGACTGTATTTAAAGTTTTGTTATAGATCTTTTGCAAAGAGTACGTAATTATGCTTACTATCTCAGTAAAATAATACAAAATGAATTCATCACAGCCGTTATCTACAAATATTAAAGATTAAATTTTAAATGAACTTAAAAAAAGTAAAGTACTTCTCATGTATCTTAGTCCAGGGCGGTGCTGAGCAGTTAACAAGATAAACTCATGACAAAGCGCAGTAGGCTTAAATCTGTAAGTTCTGTCTTGTTCGTCTTCTGCCTATGAGATGATTTTCCTTAAAGGTGCGCTGTTGTCACAGTGTCAGTTCTACACTGACGTTTCATCCAAGTAGCGTAATAAATGTGTCTACTACCGAAACCCTGTATTTCGCTAAGATAGTGTGGCAACAGTGTGCTTGGTTCACGCAAACTAGGCTCTGGTGGTTGTTGCACTATAGGAATATCTTGTTATTGAATTGCACTTCAGATTAGCTAAGTTAATAGTTTAGTCGCTGCTGTTTAGAATTCCATAGTTAGTGAAATTTAATTTTGGTGTATCTTAGTCCATCAAAGCTAAGTTATTGTATTCATTTTTACGAAAATTCAGTAAATTTGCGTAGTTATTATTTTATTGGGACTAGTGCAGCAGGGGATACAACCCGTCAGCTTTGAACAATGACGTCACAAGTCGCCAGAGAGCATGTATTACAGAGATGAAAGAGCTGAGGAGAATGTTGAGAAACAAAGGAATACGAGAGAGATAAACATTGATCTTGTCAAAAGCATAAGTGTTTTTTGACTTAAAAAAAAAAAAATCTCACGAGATAGAAGAAACTGATCCTACTTTATTAAGCAATATCTTGTCAAAAGCCGAGAAGCGATTGTTCTTAATGTTCTAGCTCCCTTCAGTACGTAATAAGTGTTTTTTGACTTTTTTTAAAAAAAATCTCACGAGATAGAATAAACTGATCCTACTTTATTAAGCAGCTCCCTTCAGTACCTAATAAGTGTTTTTTGGCTTTTTAAAAAAAAAAATCTCACGAGATAGAATAAACTGATCCTACTTTATTAAGCAATATCTTGTCAAAAGCCGAGAAGCGATTCTTCTTAGTGTTCTAGCTCCCTTCAGTACATAATAAGAGTTTTTTGGCTTTAAAAAAAAAAAATCTCACGAGATAGAATAAACGGATCCTACTTCATTAAGCAATCAGTAAAGAAACGATTTTTTGACTTAAAAAAAAAAAATCTCACGAGATAGAATAAACTGATCCTACTTTATTAAGCAGCTCCCTTCAGTACCTAATAAGTGTATTTTGGCTTTAAAAAAAAAAATCTCACGAGATAGAATAAACTGATCCTACTTTATTAAGCAATATCTTGTCAAAAGCCGAGAAGCGATTCTTCTTAGTGTTCTAGCTCCCTTCAGTACGTAATAAGAGTTTTTTGGCTTTTTAAAAAAAAAATCTCACGAGATAGAATAAACTGATCCTACCTCATTAAGCAATCAGTAAAATGATGCACCCAATATCAAGCGATTGCTTTTAGATTTACACTCAATTATTTTAATGATAGTGCTTATTAGAACACAGAACTGCTTTATTATCTATGCCTCGAAGTGAAGACATTGCGATCTATGACTAAGGAATGACGTCATTGTTCAAAGCCGAGGGGTTGTATCCCCTGCTGCACTAGACCCATTTTATTGTAGTTTACTTGTATTAAAATAACTGCAATTTTTATGTTTTATCTCCTTTACAGTTATTACGATTAATCTCGGAGGAGTAGTTGTGATATTAGTATAAGTTTGTATAGGGGGAAAACATTTGCATCTAACATAAAATCTTCACCAGTTGACACTTAACATCAAATAATTTGCTCTCACAAATTGTGTGGACGTAACATTTCATAGATAATTTTAATTCTTTTTCATACATCAAGTTATTTTTCGTGAATAATTTTTGTTCTGTCGTAATTACCTAATTTGCACCAAGCACAGTATTTAAGCATGATACAGTGCACTTAAATTATGTAAGGCAGTTGTCAGTAAATAATTCGGGTAAATTCTAGTGTCCGATTCTACTCGTCGGCTTTGATCAATGACGTCATACCTAAGACAAAGCCATTGAATAGAGACAATCTATGAAAGGTATGGATGATACTCGTAAACAAAGGAATGTACTGCGATAAAATTGCACTTACATTTAACGCGATTATTATTTATGCACGATTTACGTCTAAACGAGTTGAAGATAACGAAAATAAATATGAACAAGACAGGAGAAAAATTAGAATTATTATCAAAATTTACGGGAGCTGAGGGCCACAGAGAACCAACGAACTGCTTTTCAGTGTAGAATATGGTGCAGTCGCACTTTATTTTAATATAAATTATTCACTCTAACGGGAGAAGTGCAGGAAAGTTGGGGTTTTGTGCGGGGAGAAACTAAGTTACAACGGAACAACTAAAAAAATAAAGTGAGTAATAACAAATACGAATTACTAACACCATATATGGAGACTCTCACACCCTAAATCCTAAGAAAAGCAGGTACACAAGTAACGAAAGTCCATAGAAAGTAGCAAATATTGGAATCGATAACAAGAATTGACCTATATATGAGGTCAGTTCTAGTTCCCGATTCCAATATTACCAATATTTTCGCAGACGTTCAGAGAGCAGTTACGAGGGCAGAAATTATGTTATATCTAACACACGTCCTGAAAAAAACAGTATAATTAATGAACCATCGAATAGTTGGAATCGAGAACTAGAATTGACATATATATGAGGTTAATTCTACTAACCAGTTCCAATGTTTGTAGCTGTTGTAACAGTAATTCAGAGCGCAATTACAAAGGAAAAAATATTATTACATTTGATACACCCACAGAAAAAACTTATCCAGTTAATAAACATTCGAATAGCTGGAATCAGAAAGGTAAAGGCACCAGTAGTTGACACCTTAAGAAATGAAACTACTTTAATTTGATATTTATGAATGCAAGTTGATGTTGGGCACAAACACAATTAATCTTCAGGTTCTTTGATCTTTTGTGATTTGATATTTATTATAATTCACTATGTTAAGGTACATTAAATGGTAAATAAAAATTATAACAAAAGTATAAGTGCAGTCATCAGTAGCTGACACTAGTGAGACACGAAAGTTTCAATAGTTGACAGGAAAAATATTCATTAGTTGACACTAAATAAATAACTTTAGTCTACACATCACAGTAAATACTGTTTTGGAATTCATATTTCAAATGTTCATTAGTGATATTTGAGAGTGGTAAAGGAAGCTTGTCAATAAAGAAAATGTCAATATTAAATTCAACCTTTCACAGCTGAATTCATGTCCCTCTTTGAAGCAGTATTTCACAAGAAAACTATTAAAATTAACATTCAGAATTGCAAAATCAAACCCTGGATTACAAAAGGGATAAAAATTTCATGATATATAAAAAATTGGTTATATATGTCACAAAGATGTTCTGAAGATCCTGCAATAAAATAACACTACAGATTATATTGCAAAATCCTAAAAAGAATTATAAAGTGCTCCAAAACCTTACATATTAAAAGTGAAATAGACAACTCTAACAACAAAATAAAAACTATCTGGGATGTCATCAAAAGGGAGCTGGGGAAAAAAGAGGAGAGTGTATCCAGCGTAGAAATAAGACAGTGCGGTAATTTAATTAGAGAAACGAATGCAGTTGCAACAGTCTTGAATGAGCACTTTCTAACAGCTTCTGAGAAAACTGGCTGTAGGGGTTCAGTCAATGAGGCTATGGACCTTCTGAAAGGATCTGGTCTGCACAAAATTAGTCAAATGCTCATAGCCCCAGTTACAGTCAGTGAAGTGAAATGGATCATCACTATAACGCAAACCAAAATGTCATTTGGCTTTGATAATATCGCCACTAAGGTACTTAAACATTGTCATAATGCCATTTGGGTAATACTTTCCCATATATTTAATGAATCCCTTCGACAAGGTATCGTCACTGATAGAAATAAGTATGCTGATGTGAAACCATTGTTCAAGAAGGGGGAAAAAACTGATGCTTCTAACTACTGCCCTATATCCCTTTTAACATGCTTCTCCAAAGGTCTCAAGAAACTGATGCATAGGAGAATTGTAGAACACCTGAATTTCCATAAGGCTCTTAGTCAATGCCAATTTGGTTTCCAATCAGGCCTGTCAACTGGTGATGCCATATTCTCCTTTACTAATAATGTTCTACAAGCACTGAACAATAAATTGGTTTCAGTTGGTATTTTTTGCAACTTAACCAAAGCCTTTGACTTTGTGAGCCATGAAATCCTCCTTTCAAATGCAGCCTATTATGGTTTAACTGACACCATGGGAACGTGGCTTAGATCATACCTGACTGACAGAAAGCAGAGGGTGTTGCTGAATCATGAAGATGGCTCAATAGCTTCATCTGGCTGGGGAACAGTTAGTGTAGGCAAGCCGCAAAGTTTGGTGCTTGGCCCTTTGCTCTTTCTTTTTTTTTTATTAATGACCTTCCTCACTGTGTTCATTGGAAGCTCGTGAAGATGGAACCTTTCTGAACACCATATAATTACCACAAACATTGCACTTGCTAAATTCTACAATAACGCCCAATGACTAAAAATCTTACAGTTGATTTACAGTCAATCATTCTGTCTTATTTATTTATTTTATTTAGTTACTTCAAATTCCATGAATCCATATAGGGATAAATCACAAGGACGCGGAACACGTCAGGTTCACATCTTTACAGATAGACAACAAACATTAGTATAAATAACAAGAATGTACAATCTGGTGATTTAAGCTTAAGGGGTTACCTAAAATTAAATAGATGCAGTTCAGGTAAACATGACGTAATCTACAGAAAATAATTTTGGCACAGAAAAAAGAAAATCCTTACACTGATCATCTTAGACAGCAAATATGATTTACAGCTAACATAATATAAACAGAGACTAGAGTATGAAAAGGAAATACAATAAAAAATTACAAAGACACTGGTTAAACCTAGTCTGCAGGTACTCACCAAGAGAGTAGAAGGACTTATCCATAAGGTATTTTCTTAATTTAATTTTAAATTGGTAATTAATGTGGGCTTTGATATCAGATGGGAGAGAATTGAAAAGTTTAGTGGCAAAATAATGAACACCTTTGTGTACATTACTTAGCTGTTTTAGATCTCTGTGTAAATCATTTTTATACCGTGTATGGTGATCATGGTATGCATTATTTAATGTTAAAAGAGAATGGTTATTCAAGACAAAAATCATCAAGAAAATAAATACTGACATGTGGTGGTTAATATTTGGAGCTTACAGAACAGGTTTCTGCAAGAATATCTTGGATGAACACCATTATGATTCTAATTGCTCTCTTTTGTGCAGGAAAGATCTTTTCGGCTGAGGGTTGATTACCCCAAAAAAATTATACCATAAGACACAATGGAGTGACAATAGCCAAAGTAAGCTGCTTTGAAGGCATTCATATCTCCAACAGGGGTAATTACATGCAGGATGTAAGTTGCTACACTCAGTCTCTTATAAAGATCTAGAATATGCCCAGACCAGTTTAACTTGTCATCAGTTATTACGCCCAGAAGCTTAGAGGTGTCAAGGAGCATTTTCACTGTAAACACAAGTGGCTGACCCATAAAGAAAAGCAATTGTGCAAGAAATCAGAATCTTATAAATCATGAATACTTTCATTAACAAAAAATACCAAAAAGAAATTACTATATGAAAACAAAACAATATACATCAGATTTTTAACATACATGCACAATGAAGACATCCAGAGAAAGCATTTAACATTCATAACTACAAACTGCAACATAAGCAAAATAACTCACACATTATGTCATTGGCTAAAGCCGACGGGTGGAATCGGACACTAGAATCGCCCCAATAATTCTCATATTAATCATTTATCAGAAAAGCCCTTTTATAATAGGGCCTACCCTTAGGTGCTATTTCTTGAACAAAGCTTTGACAGTGCTGGTAATCAAATACCAGACTGTCACAATGGGCAAGTGAGCAAACTGCCGTAGAATCATCTGAAATGGAAAATACTTGAGGAACGGCAGCATTATTTTCGTGTAGAATGGTGCTTGTCAATTGTGGAGCTGCAATGATTGTCACTACTGCTGCTAAATATGTTGAAAAAGAGCAGCTTAATTTGAAACTTCAAGATGATTTGGCGGTGCAGTAGTGCAAGTAGAGTTAGCTGCTGTGACTGCTGCAGGATGCAGTACTAATGTTTGGTCTAGACCAGAAGACTAGATTACAATCAGGCCTTCCAAATCAGTGTAAATATCAAGGAGGCATTGCAAGTTTTTCTTCAGTGTAGGTGTGTCCAATAGCTTCAGTGCTTTGGAGACTATGGACAAAAGTATTCAGATGATCCAAGAAATTCTGCAGAGTCTGACAGACACAGCATAAAGGCAAGGCAAGTATAGGAAGAAATAGTATCACTGATACAAAAGGTCTTCTTGCTAGGTAGTAGATTTGGAAAGGAAATTTCCAGCTGGTTCAGAACTCTTTTACCAGATGACCAGTACTTTTAAGCCAATTGCAGGGCTCAGTGATGTCATATGTGACTGAGGCTCTTTGAGGAAGGGTCCTGAAAAAGAAAAACTTCTAATAATAGTTGGAGCTTGAGGTAACACTTTGGACCATAACCTTACACATACAACTGAGGATGACATCAGATGTATTGTTGAGAATACTTCTAGTGTGAAAACCATGTCACTCTTTGAGTGATAAGATAAGCTCTGCATGAAGCATTCTGTGAACTGTGTTAATGCAGATCTTGGAAAATCACACAGGGAGAGGGATGTTCATACATTCATGTGACTGATGCATTGGTCCTCAATCAGTCATGTCTTACACAGTATATAGCCTGGTTTGCATCTGGATGCTTCTGGTAAGAGGCTGCTTGCATAGTGAATTGCCAAAAGCATTCAGTCTGACCAAAGCAGTGTCCACCATATCCCAATGATTTTTAATGTGTTCACTAGAGTATTTTAGGGTAAGTTCATATGAAAGAATGAGCTACAGAGTAAATAATATTGTGTAAATTCTGTAGCTTGGCCTACGCCAAGGATATTATAAAATGTATGGAGAGCCTTCCATCAAAAGATCAGAAGCTTCACAAATAAAAAAAAGAAGAATTTCTTACTTCCATTTGGGAAAATGACAAGGATAATGGATCTTGAGCAACCTTGTGCATATCTGAATGTCATGCAGAAATCATTGAAATGGAACAGTTTCATCTTGATGGTCAAAAGCAAATATCATACTACTTTGGAGCCAATGAAATGAATTGAGAAGTGACTTATATAATGTTCTGCCACAATAGTGCAAGTGGAAACTTGCTAGCTTTTAGTACTGACAGTTTACAGACCATCAGCACAAAGTATCTGAACTTTCACAAAGCAAATGGAAACAATTAAAATTTATGCTAACTTAATTAGAAAATCATTTTTTGTAGAGACAACATTGACCTTACGTCAGATAGTACTGAGGGCACCTACAGATGTTGATATCCAGCTTTGCATTATTTTCCATAGCAAAATTCCCTTTGAGGATTGAAGGAAATTGTACAACAGCTGTTGACTATTGGTTTTCAGACAACAACCTGAGCAAGAGCCAAGTAGAACTAGTAGTCAGTGGTTTATCTGACACTGATGGTCAAATGTTAACAATCAAATTCACTGACCGGTTTGGTACAGTTGACAGAAGAAAATCATTGCATCACAGAATCATAAACAATGACTCGATCACTGTATTTGGAGAGAAATTATGATAATAATATTTTATTTTCACATGGCCATTACAGCAATAGACATCACACATATCTACAATACAACTGATAATTTGAAAGAAACAACTTGTTATTAGTGTCACAATATTTTATTACAGTTGAAGTATTCATTTATGTCGTAGAATGGTTGGGTAACTAATCAGTCATTCAGTGTTTATTTGAATGCTTGTTCATGTAATTCTCGTACAGATTGTGGAATCTTATTAAATAATTTGTGCCCCATGACTTCATAGCTGTTCAGTGATTTGGATAATCTGTGGTATGCAACTGTTCCATTTGTATTGTAATAATGTAGACTTTCTCTACGATTTTGTTTCCAGTACTTTTCTTTTTTGTGAAAATTAAAACATGATATATGTATAAGTTTATTACAGTCATGATCTTTTGTTCACAAAACAATTGTTTACAGCATTGCTTATAAGAAGAACCATAATTAACCTAATAGTATTCTTCTGCAGTATTAAGATGCTGAGCACACAACTAGAGTACCCCCACAAAATAACACCATATGTTAGAATGCTTTGGAAGAAAGAAAAAATAGGCTGTTCTAACATACTTTACAGGCACACAGTCCATGAGTCACTTTAATGTATAGATCACTCTTGATGGCTTTCCACTTTCCCCAAGACAATTTATCATCTAAATATACACCCAAAAGCTTAACATAACTTGAATAATCTGATGGAAACTTGCCTTTCAAATTAAAGACTATGTGCTGTGATTTGTTATCATTCAGTAACAAACCATTTGCTTTAAACCAATTGGATGCTTGATCCATTGTCCTTGCAACAAAACTTTTAAGGCTGCTGAGATCATTACTACAGTGAAAAATAGTTGTATCATCTACAAATAGCACTGCACTAAACATTATAAATTGTGGCAGATCATTAACCACTATCAGCAACAAAAAGGGCCCAGTACAAATTCTTATGTAACACCTACCTTAACTTGTTCTATACTCACCATTTCCTTACCAACACAGACAACTTGCCCATGGTTCTGTAGATCTGATTTTAATAGCTTAATGCTATTACCTGCAATGACATACAATTACATTTTTGTCAGAAGTGGTGTGTGCTCCACACAGTCAAAAGGTTTACTTAAATTACAGAAAGGAACTTGAGCAAAGTCTTTATCCTCAAACACTTGATGTATATGTTTGACTACATAGTCTACAGCATGAACAGTCCACAAGTTTTTCCTGCACCATTCTGTGATTCACTAATTATTCCTAGATTTTCAAAGTAAAGAGATAACTGTTGATAAATTACAAATTCCTGTTCTTTAGAAGAAGACAGTACTATAAAAATTGGCCTATAACTTGAGGGTGAGTCAGTATCTTCATTTTTATATGGAAGCATGTGCAACAGAATTAGAATTTCACAAAAAATCCTTTATAATATTAAGTGTATATCGAGCACCTGCAGGTAACTTTAATCTGTTTGTAAACCACCTTGAAGCTGTACTGGCCCATTTAACAACCAAAAACAAAGAAATAGTGGTTGCTGGTGATTTCAGTGTAGATTTCCTTAAAGACTCGCCCAATAAGAACTTATTTGAGTTAGTAACACTATCATTCAACTTAATTCCCACTGTAAAGTTCCCCACTAGGATAGCCACTTGCTCACAAACAGCCATTGATAATATCTTTATAGAAAAGTCCAATGAACAAAATTATATTACAAAACCAATAGTCAATGGCCCCTCAGACCATGACATGCAGTTCCTTCTGTTAAAGGTTAATACTGAACAGGATATAAAATCTGTTAAATCTGAGCTCAAGAGGGTAATCAGTAAGCCAAAAATTGATTATTTTAGGACACTCTTCAGAGACATTTACTGGACAGATGTTTACAGTGCTCATGGCATGAATGAAAAATATAACATTTTTACTAATAAAGTGCTTACCTTATTCGAACACTGCTTTCCCCCAAAACTTACCAAGGTTAGAGCAAAGTCTACAAAGCAGCCATGGATTACTCGAGGAATAGGGGTATCTTGTAAAACAAAAAGAAAACTGTATCTGTCAATCCGAAACATTTCCAATGTTGATGCTATAGCACATTATAAGAAATACTGCAAAATATTAAAGACTGTAATACGGATGTCAAAGCAAATATATTACAAGGAAAAGATAGTCATATCAGATAACAAAATAAAGACAATATGGGATACAGTGAAGGAGGAGACCGGTAGAACCAGACATGAAGAGGCACAAATAGCATTAAGAGTAAATGATACATTGGTGACAGATGTGTATAGTGTTGCAGAACTTTTTAACAAACATTTTATAACTGTTACTGAAAAGATGGGGTTGACAGGTTCAGTAGATGCTGCTATGGATTACCTTAGACCAGACATTTCAAGTAACTTCCATAATATGAATTTGACCCTCACTACCCCAACAGAAATAATGTCCATCATAAAATTTTTAAAATCAAAAATATCTAGTGGGTATGATGAAATATCAACAAAGTTAATTAAAGAATGTGATTCTGAGCTAAGTAACGTATTAAGCTATCAGTGTAACCAGTCGTTTATCAGTGGAATATTTCCTGAGTGGCTGAAATATGCTGAAGTTAAGCCACTGTTTAAGAAGGGCGATAAAGAAATAGCATCAAATTTCTGTCCAATTTCTCTGTTGCCAGCATTCTCAGAAATTTTCGAAAAAGTAATGCACAGTCGTCTTTATAACCATCTTATCTCAAATAACATACTGTCAAAGTCACAGTTTGGATTTCTAAAAGGTTCTGATATTGAGAAGGCTATCTACACATACAGTGAAAATATGCTTAATTCATTAGACAAAAAATTGCAGGCAACTGGTATATTTTGTGATATGTCAAAGGCATTTGACTGTGTAAATCACAATATCCTTTTAAGTAAACTAGAATATTATAGTGTAATGGGAAATGCTGCTAAATGGTTCAAATCTTATATCTCTGGCAGGAAACAAAGGGTGTTATTAGGAAAGAGACATGTATCAAGCTATCAGGCAACATCCAACTGGGAACTAATTACATGTGGGGTCCCACAAGGTTCCATTTTGGGGCCCTTACTTTTTCTTGTGTATATCAATGACCTTTCATCAGTAACATTACCAGATGCCAAGTTTGTTTTGTTTGCCGATGATACAAACATTGCAATAAATAGCAAATCAAGTGTAGTCTTAGAAAGATCAGCCAATAAAATATTTGCGGACATTAATCACTGGTTCCTAGTCAATTCTTTGTCACTAAACTTTGAAAAAACACACTACATGTGGTTCAGAACTTGTAAGGGGTGTCCCAAGAGTATATGTCTAACATATGATGACAAGAAGATAGAAGAAGTGGACAGTGTTAAATTCTTGGGATTACAGCTTGATAATAAATTCAACTGGGAGGAGCACACCACAGAACTGCTGAAGTGTCTTAACAAATCTCTGTTTGCAATGCGAATTTTGTCAGACATAGGGGATATAAAAATGAAAAAGCTGGCATACTATGCTTACTTTCATTCCATAATGTCATATGGGATTCTTTTTTGGGGTAATTCATCAAGCCAAGCTAAAGTTTTCCAGGCACAAAAACGTGCAGTAAGAGTTATATGTGGTGTGAACTCAAGAACATCCTGCAGAAGCCTGTTTAGGGAACTAGGGATACCAACTACTGCTTCCCAATATATTTATTCTTTAATGAAATTTGTCATTAAAAATATATCACTTTTTCAAACCAACAGCTCAATTCATGGAATCAATACTAGAAATAAGAATAATCTTCACAAGGATTTAAAGTCACTTAGTCTTGTACAAAAAGGTGTGCATTATTCAGGAACACACATTTTCAATAACTTGCCAGCAGCCATAAAAAGCTTAACAACCAATGAAATTCAGTTTAAGAGAAGCCTGAAGGATTTATTGGTGGCCAACTCCTTCTACTCCACTGATGAATTTCTTAGTAAAACCAACTGATTTGTATATAAGTACAACATAACTTCTGCACAATTTCAGTGCAGTAATGTGTTCATTGAAAATTTGTGTGTGTGTGTGTGTGTGTGTGTGTGTGTGTAAGTATAATCTAACTTCTGCACCATTTCAGTGTAGTAATGTGTTCATTGTAAATAAGTATTACAGTAGTTGCATTACATGTTTATTACCTTATAAATAAATAAAAAACTTTTTTATTTTAAATTCAGTGCATTAGTATTTGTAAAATGACTCTTAGTGTGCATTAAAAAATGACGATCATTCCACTTGCGACCTGTGGAATGGTACATTAGCTTACTTGTTTTAGTTGTAAATATTTGTCATGTATTGTTATTTTTCTGACATGTTCCACATCCTGGAGGACCTCCTCACTATGGATCAATTGGAATGAAAGTAAATCTAATCTAATCTAATCTATATACTGAAAATCCCGTGGACACTTTTAGCTCATCAGGAAAATGTCCCTCAGATATACATTTGTGTATACATCATGTTAAAAGATACACAATCCACTCCATTACTTTTTTCATTATGTTGCAAGATATGTCATATATATCTACACAATCTAATGGTTTCAACTGTTATACTACTTTTAGGATGAGACTAGGTGAGACCTCGAAGAAGGCGTACATTCTTGTATTAGCTGGTGTTTTACAGACTTTTTTTGAAAGAATCTCTGATGAACTAATATCAGGTTTGATAATAACATTCCCTGCTTAGTCAACCAATTTCATAAAATAATCATTGAAATTTTGGGGAGCTACATTAATTTTCTTATTTCTTTCATTTTAATCAACACTATATATTTGTTTCATGCTGCTTTGCACTTATTGATGAAATTCTCAATACTGCTGGAAATGTGTTCTTTTTTGGCTTCCTAACGGGAAGAACATTATGGAGAAATTTGTAAAGTGGAAGTGGACAGTATTAGTGGAATATTTAACTCAGTCTTTGACATATTCCTGCTTTGAGTACTGTTTTCCCCATAAAACAAATATGGGCAAAATTGAGCAGAAGCTAGGATAAAGAGTGAATAACTCCTAGGATTAATATATCTTGTGCTAGGAAGAGAGATGCCTTCATAACTCAGAGAACTGATGGTGGTCAAAACTTGAAACTCCATTATCATCAGTATTGTTGAATCCTCCACGCTTTTCATTAAAAAAGCAAAACTCATGTACTGTGCTCAAAAAATGAAATGGTGCAAGAATAAGGCAAAAGCTATTCAGAACATTATTAAACAAGAAACAAAAAAGCTAGCACCCAATTCAAATGAAATTAAACACTCAGAAAATGGTTCCGATAGAAATGGTGACACTTTCAAATAATTGACCACTATAATTCAATGATTACTTCCTCACAGTGGCAGCAAACACTGCCCTAGTAATAAACATGGAATACAGATGCATTAGATTTACTTGAGTAGACACTGCATGCACCACCAAGCACCACCAATAGACATTAGTTTCAAAACCATAATTCCTATGGAGATTACAGAATTCATCAGCTCATTAAAAAGTAGGACTCCTGCTGGTTGTGAAGGTGTTACTTTCAGAATATCAAAATATTGTGCTGACTTGATAGGATTGCCTTTAAGACATCTTTCTTATCAATCCATGACTTTGGGCAGATTTTCCAATGGACTTAAATATGCTGTATTAACACCCACCTATATATCTCAAGACAAACAGAACACCTCTAATTCCAGACCTGTATAGCTCCTTTCAGTCTTTTCATAAGTATTTTATTGAGCACTCTATGATAGAATACTGACTTAGTTAACTGATTAGAACTTGTTAACCACCTCTCAGTCTGGTTGTTGTTATGAATTCTCCAGACAGAAAGTAATATAACACATCACATATTAAATAATGACATGGGTGAACAAGAAAAATTATCCAATTGGTATATAGTGTGACCTTGCCAATTGTTTATATAGATAACAAAATTCTAGTTTGAAAACTAATGTGTTAGGAGCGTAAATGGCATTCCTCTTGCATGAGTGAAATCTTACCACATTAACAGAAAGTCTGACAGAATGTTTCAGACATGAAAATGACTTCAGAATGGGGGAATATAGTGTAAGGCATGCCACAGGGATTGGTACTGTGCTCACTCTTTTTCTGACCTACACAAATGATCTTCCTGTGACTTTCAAGCACAGTTCAATAACTGTTTTCTATCAAAATTTCAAGTTACAGCTACATCATTGATTTACTTCTTGTGTATGTTGTTTTATCCATCTAGACTGTGCATTTGTGGATTCCCTCACAACCACCAAGTGAGATGGCTGTGCCAATTCTAATGTACCAGACTTGCATTTGGGAGGTGAGGCTTTGATTTCCCCTGGCCACCCTGACTTGTCATTCCGCTGATTTCTATCCTACACTTATTCCTACCCTAATTTCTTTTTATTATAGAGACCTTACTGCTAAGTAATATGTATATGTACAGGGTGGTCCATTGATAGTGACCGGGCCAAATATCTCACGAAATAAGCATCAAACAGAAAAACTACAAAGAACGAAACTTGTCTAGCTTAAAGGGGGAAACCAGATGGTGCTATGGTTGGCTCACTAGATGGCACTGCCATATGTCAAATGGATATTAACTGCGTTTTTAAAAAATAGGAACCCCCATTTTTTATTACATATTTGTGTAGTACGTAAAGAAATATGAATGTTTTAGTTGACCCACTTTTTTCGCTTTGTGATAGATGGTGCTGTAATAGTCAAAAATGTATAAGTATGTGGTATCACATAACATTCCCCCAGTGCAGACAGTATTTGCTTCATGATACATTACCCGTGTTAAAATGGACCATTTACCAATTGCAGAAAAGGTTGATATCGTGTTGATGTATGGCTATTGTGATCAATATTCCCAACGGGTGTGTGCTATGTATGCTGCTAGGTATCCTGGATGATATCATCCAAGTGTCTGCACCATTCGCCGGATAGTTACATTGCTTAAGGAAACAGGAAGTGTTCAGCCACATGTGAAACGTCAACCATGACCTGCAACAAATGATGATGCCCAAGCATGTGTTTCAGCTGCTGTTATGGCTAATCTGCACATCAGTAACAGACAAATTGCGTGAGAATCGGGAATCTCAAAAAAGTCGGTGTCAAGAATGCTACATCAACATCGATTGCACCCATGCCATATTTCTTTGCACCCGGAATTGCATGGCGACAACTTTGAACATCATGTACAGTTCTGTCACTGGGCACAAGAGAAATTACGGGACAATGGCAGAATTTTTGCATGCATTCTATTTAGCGATGAAGTGTCATTCACCAAGAGTGGTAACATAAACCGGCATAATATGCACTATTGGGCAACGGAAAATCCACGATGGCTGCGACGAGTGGAACATCTGCAACCTTGGTGGGTTAATGTATGGTGCGGCATTATGGGAGGAAGGATAATTGGCCCCCATTTCATCGATGGCAATCTAAATGGTACAATGTATGTTGATTTCCTAAGTAATGTTCT
Organism: Schistocerca cancellata; assembly: GCF_023864275.1. Classification (NCBI taxonomy): domain Eukaryota; kingdom Metazoa; phylum Arthropoda; class Insecta; order Orthoptera; family Acrididae; genus Schistocerca; species Schistocerca cancellata. The sequence goes on along the minus strand of NC_064627.1, from coordinate 239,617,509 downwards.
ACCGATGTTACTACAAGATGTTTCACTGCATGACAGAATGGTGATGTACTTCCAACATGATGGATGTCCAGCACATAGCTCACGTGTGGTTGAAGTGATATTGAATAGCATATTTCATGACAGGTGGATTGGTCATTGAAGCACCATACCATGGCCTGCACATTCACCGGATCTGATGTCCCTGAATTTCTTTCTGTGGGGGAAACTGAAGGATATTTGCTATCGTGATCCACCGACAATGCCTGACAACATGCTTCAGCGTACTGTCAATGCATGTGCGAACATTACAGAAGGCGAACTACTCGCTGTTGAGAGAAATGTCGTAACACGTATTGCCAAATGCATTGAGGTTGATGGACATCATTTTGAGCATTTATTGCATTAATGTGGTATTTACAAGTAATCATGCTGTAACAGCATGCATTCTCAGAAATGATAAGTTCACAAAGGTATATGTATCACATTGGAACAACTGAAATAAAATGTTCAAACATACCTACGCTCTGTATTTTAATATAAAAAAACCTACCTGTTACCAACTGTGTGTCTAAAATTGTGAGCCATTAGTTTGTGACTATTACAGCGCTTTCTATCACAAAGCAAAAAAAAGTGGTCCAACTAAAACATTCATATTTCTTCACATACTACATGAATATGCAATAATAAATAGGGTTTCCTATTAAAAAAAAAAAAAAAAAAAAAAAAACCAGTTGATAGCCCATTTGACCTATGGCAGCGCCTTTTAAAACCAATACATATTATAGTGTGTGTAGACGTTTTTTAGTTAATATATTGTTTAACACTATGTAAAAAAATCTTTTTGTATTACTGTAGACGTCTTTTAGTTCTTAAATCGTTTAATTTTTTGTACTAAATGTCTTTTTGTATTTTTTTGCAATAAATATTAGATTTTTCGGATAATCCGAACTTTTTCTCGTTCCGACCATGGTCCCGGTCCCGAAGGTGACGGATTAGAGGTGTTCTACTGTAACTTGGAAGCAAGGAATGAAGACAGAGGAAGCTACAATTTATGTGCACAGCGAAATTTGAAGAAACCATCATTTTACTGTGAAGATTCACTCCACCAGCCAAGACTGATGCTTCTTTGTGAGACACCAAGAAGCCATAAAGAAGCAATACAGCCAGAAAATTCTGCAAAACGAAAGAAAACAATCGAGGAAGAAATGAGTGCTCTAAAAGGAAATAAAATGACTGAAAGTCGATAGGTCTTTGTTACAAAATTAAATGCAAATAATGAAGCATTTCGATATAAGGCTAGACTGACGCAAAAAGGACATGCGCAACGTCTTAGAAAAGATCGTGCCATCTGGTTTCCCCTTTCAAGCTAGCCAAGTTTCGTTCTTTGTAGTTTTTTCATATATAAAAACAAAGATGATGTGACTTACCAAACAAAAGCGCTGGCAGGTCGATAGACACACAAACATGCACACAAAATTCAAGCTTTCACAACCAACGGTTGCTTCATCAGGAAAGAGGGAAGGAGAGGGAAAGACGAAAGGATGTGGGTTTTAAGGCAGAGGATAAGGAGTCATTTCAATCTCGGGAGCGGAAAGACTTACCCTAGGGGGAAGAAAGGACAGGTATACACTCGCACACACACCCATATCCATCCGCACATACACAGACACAAGCAGACATTTGTAAAGGCAAAGAGTTTGGGCAGAGATGTCAGTCGAGGCGGAAGTACAGAGGCAAAGATGTTGTTTAAAGACAGGTGAGGTATGAGCGGCGGCAACTTGAAATTAGCGGAGGTTGAGGCCTGGCGGATAACGAGAAGAGAGGATATACTGAAGGGCAAGTTCCCATCTCTGGAGTTCTGACAGGTTGGTGTTAGTGGGAAGTATTCAGATAACCCGGACGGTGTAACACTGTGCCAGGATGTGCTGGCTGTGCACCAAGGCATGTTTAGCCACAGGGTGATCCTCATTACCAACAAACACTCTCTGCCTGTGTCCATTCATGCGAATGGACAGTTTGTTGCTGGTCATTCCCACATAGAAAGCTTCACAGTGTAGGCAGGTCAGTTGGTAAATCATGTGGGTGCTTTCACACGTGGCTCTGCCTTTGATCGTGTACACCTTCCAGGTTACAGGACTGGAGTAGGTGGTGGTGGGAGGGCGCATGGGACAGGTTTTACACCGGGGGCGGGTACAAGGGTAGGAGCCAGAGGGTAGGGATATATATATAATAGAGGGAAACATTCCACGTGGGAAAAATATATCTAAAAACAAAGATGATGTGACTTACCAAACGAAAGTGCTGGCATTTTGATAGACACACAAACATACAGACAAAATTCAAGCTTTCGCAACCAACCAACGGTTGCTTCTTCAGGAAAGAGGGAAGGAGAGGGAAAGACGAAAGGATGTGGGTTTTAAGGGAGAGGGAAAGGAGTCATTCCAATCCCGGGAGCGGAAAGACTTACCTTAGGGGAAAAAAAGGACAGGTATACACTCGCACACACACACACACACACACACACACACACACACACACACACACACACACACACACACATATCCATCCACACATACACAGACACCAGACACAAGCAGACATTTGTAAAGGCCTTGGGGGGGGGGGGGGGGGGGAGGAGGGGCGCTGTAACATTTCTGTCTTGGTACATCTCTGATTCAGACTGTACCTACTTGTGACATGAGTCACACAGATTAAATGTCAGTGGTTGATTGTTTCATTGAGACAGAGTCTGGTGAAGAAATAATTATCAAAGAACATTTCCCTGGTTTTATTCCAGCTACAGACTACTACTGGTGAATGTCTAAACTGGTGTTTTCTTAAACAAGTTGGTAAGATGGAAGATTCCTCTGAAAAACAAGTGAGGTTAGGGATATTAAAATTACTTATGAAAGCAGAAAATATAAGAGTTCAAAAAAGAATGAAAGACCTTAAGACATGCGTAATTTTTGTTTCATGGGAGCCTCATCAGTTAAATCTTATTGTGAACAAGGCACCACTGTTATGTTCTGTAGCTGAAGATGTTTTTCATTTCTTTTCTGTGTCTACATATCCATGGGATATTTTGAAGGAGCATGTATCTAAACTGACTGTAAAACTTTGCAGCAGTACCCATTGGGAAAACCAAATAGGTGGCTAGGAGCCTCTTAGATACTACATTGAACAAGTGTATGATACTGTTTGTGAAGGTAGCAAAGATTCTAAATCAGATACTATTGGATGAAACAATACCAATGCTGTACAGTGGTATGGTATGAAATTATGTTTAACATCAGCTAGATCACAAATATCTGAAAGGAGTTAATGTGGGTCTAGTTGAAAGTATCAGCAGTTTTTTGAAGAAGATGAAAACAGAAGAGAGCTTTAAAGAAGTTATAAGAAATGCAGAAGTGCTTGCTTTTAATTGTCTGATCTCATACAGACACTGAAAAGTGAAAAGTGAAGAAAAGTGAGATCAAAGAACTGGTTTGTCTATCAGCCCAATGCTAAAACTATTGATGGAGGTGACACAGAATGATCTGTTAAGGTAATTTTTTTACCATATTCTCAGTAGAGCTCTCCACTCGTTAAATGGTACAAGAGCATGCTGAAAGCTAATGCTTCCAAATTTATTGTGTGAAAACTCTTAAAACTTTTTATATAAAACAGAAGTTACTAACATTCTACACCTTATTCTTCAAGTATATGTATTTATTCCTCAACATAGTCGCCCCAGTGATGAACAAATATCTCCCAACAAGAGATTAGTTTGTTCACACTGTCACTGTAGAATGTTTGACTTCATTCATGGAGCCATGACATCACTTCTGCATCCATTGCTTCATCACTATCAAAGTGAAGTCCTTGAAAGTGTTCCTTAAGTTTTTGAAATGGATGAGACTCTAATGGAGTGAACTTGGAACTGTGTTGAGGATGATCGATGACAATGAACCCAAGGCATCAGATTGTTGCTGTGACCATGCATGGTCTGGCATTGTCATGGTGAAGGAGAGGGTGCTCTATGTATGGACGAACTCTTCGAATTCGAAACTCGATTACAGCATGCTGTTTCTCACGCACCAACGTATTTACATTACACACTGCCATGTTACATGCTACAGTTCAGAGCACTCTAGCTGAGTTAGTTACTTAGTTAGTTGGTTGCGTGTTCCATTGATCAGTTGCACGGTACGGTAGCTGTTATGATGTGGAACGTGTCAAGTGCACAAGAAATGCACATATGAAAGAAGATTTTTTAAATATATATAACTATATATTACAATGCAGAGTTAAAGATTAATATTTCTGTCATTTACTCCAATCCCTTAAATGGCACAAAATGCATATACTCTATTTATAGATTTATTTATTCCTATTCAAGAATTCATCTATGGTATAGAAGGAGTTGTCAAGGAGATATGATTTCAATTTATTTTTGAAGCTGTTACTGCTGTCTGTCAGACATTTTATTTCATTTGGTAATTTGACAAAAAAAATTATAGCAATATAATTTACCCCTTCCTGTGCCAAAGATAGGTTTTCTGGTATTATAATCATGAATGTCACTGTTTTTTTTAAACGGGTCAATGTTGTTGAGAACAAATTTCATTAGTGAGTAAATGTACTGTGAGGCTGTTGTAAGAATTCCCAATCTTTTAAAAAGGTGCCTACAAGATGTGCGACTATGAACCCAACACATTATTCTAACCACTCTCTTTTGAGAAGTGAATACTTTTTGTCTAAATGTTGAGTTACTCCACAATATTATTCTGTATGACATCAGAGAGTGAAAGAATGCAAAGTAAGTTAGCTTACTAATTTTGATATCCTCAAAATTGGCAATTATTCTGATTGCAAAAGTTGCTAAACCTGAGAGCTGCAAATATGTAGATGTGAAGAATAAAGATACAGGATGTTAATAACATTTGTTTTATTTAAAAAGCTTTGAGCATTTCCACATAAAATATTGTGTGACATTACTTTTCTGCACTCCTTTGTAGATCTGAGGTTACTTTTAGTTTTAGTTATGTCACGTTCTGTAGATCATTTTCCTGATTATTTTATTGATATGATGTGGAACAAGTCAGATTACAAAATATATATATATACACACATGAATAGTGCTAATATTAATATTACTGAAATTTTTAGTTTTACACGTGCAACTACATTTAGAGGTACTTTTTTTACCATTTCTGAAACAGAAACTCGTCCATGGAGTAGAAGGAGTTGTCCAAAAGAAATGATTTTAAGCTAGATTTAAAACTTGATCTGCTACCTGCCAGACACTTTATGTTGTTGGGCAAATGATCAAAGGTTTTTGTTCCTGAATAATGTACTCCTTTTTGAGCAACTGACAGCTTCAATAATGGATAGGCAAGTTCAGTTTTCCCTCTAGTGTTGTATGTATGAGCGTCACTGTTCTTCCCGAATTGAGATGGATTATTTATAATAAATTTCATTAGCGAACATATGTACCCTGATGGTGCAGTTAAAATACCAAACTCCTTGAAAATGTACCTACATGATGTCCTTGGGTGAACACCACTAATTATTCTCACTGCTCTCTTTTGTGCAATCAGTACTTAATGTCTAAGTGGTGTGTTACCCCAGAAAACTATTCCATAGGACATTACTGAATGGAAATATGTAAAGCACATTAGGAGGCTGATCTGTTTATTACCAAGACTAGTGATTACACGAATTGCTAAATAAGCTGAACTTAGTTGTTTGAGAAGCTCAGTAATATGCTTCTTCCAGTTCAAGTTGTCATCAATGTCAACACCCAAAAATTTGGAGAAATCTACCCTGTTAGCTGAGTCCTGTTCACATGTTACATCAATTATTGGTATGACTGTATTTGGTATACAGAACTGGATATAGTGAGTTTTTTCAAAATCGAAGGAGAGTCCATTTTCTGAGAACTACTTAATAATTCTTTGAAAGACATCCTTAACAATATATTCAGCTGCTTTTTCTGGAATGGGATTTATTATAACACTCCTGTCATCTGCAAAAAGTACTAGTTCCGATTGCTGAATGTTATCTGGGACGTCATTCACATGAATAAGGAACAGCAGAGGACCTAAAATTGAACCCTGTGGGACTTCCTTTGTGATAACTCCCCATTCACTAGAATTTACCACCGTCCCATCATTATTTGTGCTATTCAGCTTAACTTTTTGCTTTCTGTTCATAAAGTGCGATTCAAACCAGCTGTGTGTGTAGCATTCAATTCCATAAAACATGAGTTTTTCGAAGAGTGTGACATGATCCACACAGTCAGATGCCTAGGAGACATCACAAAAAATACTAACTGGTGATAATTTCTTATTTATGGCTTGTACTATTTGATGGGTAAATGTGTAGATAGCATTCTCAGTCAAGTAACCCTTGCGGAATCCAAACTGTGACATGCTGAGTAAATTATTCTGACTTAAATGTGAGACTACTCTTGAATACATAACTTTTTTGAATATTTGAGAAAATGAAGTCAGCAATGAGATTGGTCTATAATTATTTAAGTCACTCTTGTCCCCTTTCTTATGAAGAGGTTTGACAATTGCGTATTTCAATCTGTTGCTGTTGTGGTCTTCAGTCCTAGGACTGGTTTGATGCAGCTCTCCATGCTACTCTATCCTGTGCAAGCTTCTTCATCTCCCAGTACCTACTGCAACCTACATCCTTCTGAATCTGCTTAGTGTATTCATCTCTTGGTCTCCCCCTACGATTTTTACCCTCCACGCTGCCCTCCAATACTAAATTGGTGATCCCTTGATGCCTCAGAACATGTCCTACCAACCGATCCCTTCTTCTGGTCAAGTTGTGCCACAAACTTCTCTTCTCCCCAATCCTATTCAATACTTCCTCATTAGTTATGTGATCTACCCATCTAATCTTCAGCATTCTTCTGTAGCACCACATTTCGAAAGCTTCTATTCTCTTCTTGTCCAAACTATTTATCGTCCATGTTTCACATCCATACATGGCTACACTCCATACAAATACTTTCAGAAATGACTTCCTGACACTTAAATCTATACTCGATGTTAACAAATTTGTCTTCTTCAGAAACGCTTTCCTTGCCATTGCCAGTCTACATTTTATATCCTCTCTACTTCGACCATCATCAGTTATTTTGCTCCCCAAATAGCAAAACTCCTTTACTACTTTAAGTGTCTCATTTCCTAATCTAATACCCTCAGCATCACCCGACTTAATTCGACTACATTCCATTATTCTCGTTTTGTTTTTGTTGATGTTCATCTTATATCCTCCCTTCAAGACACCATCCATTCCGTTCAACTGCTCTTCCAAGTCCTTTGCTGTCTCTGAAAGAATTACAATGTCATCGGCGAACCTCAAAGTTTTTATTTCTTCTCCATGGATTTTAATACCTACCCCGAATTTTTCTTTTGTTTCCTTTACTGCTTGCTCAATATACAGATTGAATAACATCGGGGAGAGGCTACAACCCTGTCTCACTCCCTTCCCAACCACTGCTTCCCTTTCATGTCCCTCGACTCTTATAACTGCCATCTGGTTTCTGTACAAATTGTAAATAGCCTTTCGCTCCCTGTATTTTACCTCTGCCATCTTTAGAATTTGAAAGAGAGTATTCCAGTCAACATTGTCAAAAGCTTTCTCTAAGTCTACAAATGCTAGAAACGTAGGTTTGCCTTTCCTTAATCTTTCTTCTAAGATAAGTCGTAAGGTCAGTATTGCCTCACGTGTTCCAGTATTTCTACGGAATCCAAACTGATCTTCCCCGAGGTCGGCTTCTACTAGTTTTTCCATTTGTCTGTAAAGAATTCGTGTTAGTATTTTGCAGCTGTGACTTATTAAACTGATTGTTCTGTAATTTTCACATCTGTCAACACCTGCTTTCTTTGTGATTGGAATTATTATATTCTTCTTGAAGTCTGAGGGTATTTCGCCTGTTTCATACATCTTGCTCACCAGATGGTAGAGTTTTGTCAGGACTGGCTCTCCCAAAGCTGTCAGTAGTTCTAATGGAATGCTTTCTACTCCGGGGGCCTTGTTTCGACTCAATCTGTCTGGAAAAAATCCCTGGTCCAGCAAAGCATTACATATATCGCTAAGGACTCCACTTATTAAATTAGAACAACACTTCAAAATTCTGTTAGAGACTCCATCAACACCACATGACCTCGTTTTTCAATATATTTATAATTCCCTTAATTTCAGTGGGGGCCTAAAGTTCTGGGGAATGACATTTTACCATATTTTTTTGCTTCTTCAACATAACCTTTTAACCCTATTTCTGCTGCTACATTCAGAAAGTGATTGTTAAAAATACTTAAAACTTATGAATTACCACTCACAACATCATCATTTAGCTTTATTGCTATGGTATGCTGTGCACTGTCTGGCTGCCCTGTCTCCCATTTGACAATATTCCATATAGTTCTAATCTTATTATCTGCATTATTAATTTCTGTGAGAACACATAAGCTTCACAACTTCTGAATGACTTTCCTTAAAATATTATAATATTTTTTGTAGTAAGCAAGTAAAGTCGGATCCTGACTTATTCTGGCCTGTCCATATATTTCCCTCTTCCTCTTACACGATACCTTAATTCCCTTAGTAATCCATGGCTTACTTGACTTTTTAATTTCTTTTTTGGATAATGTTTCAGGAGAGCTACTCTCAAATATTGAGACAAATTTACAGTGGAATAAATTCAATTTGACATCAGCATCATTTTCTGTGTATACTTCATCCCATTCTACCTCTTCTAGGCTTCACTTAAAGCTCTGTATCCTGTTTGCATTAATAAGCCTCCCTGCCTTGTATGAACCTGTGTGAATCCTGTAAGGTGCTATATGTGTTATTTCCATTAACTGTGCATCATGATCAGATAGCCCATTAACAACTGGGTACCCATTAATTATTTCTGCCTGAGCAATGTCTATGAAAATGTTATTGATAAGTGACCTACTATCCTGCTGCACATGAGTTGGAAAATTTACAACAGATACTAAATTGAACAACCAAACAAAGATTTTCCTATCCGTATCTTTTGAGAAATCTACATTAAAATCACCACAAAACACTAACTGCTTCTTTTTGTCTGACAGGTATCTCAATAATGCCTCAAGATTTTTCATGAATAGCTGAAAGTTACTTTGAGGGGATCTTTAGATTGTTACAATTACTATAGAAGTATATTGCAGTAGCAACTCACAAGCACATGCTTCAAGGATCTGATCTACACAAAAACTATTTCTTTCAATATTTCTGACTTTTTCTCCAGTTTTTATTTAAGTAGCAACTCCTCCTTTTTCCATGTTGACTCTACATGAATAAGATGCTGACCTGCAATCCCTTAAATTTAACTTCTCCATCCGTGCAGTAATACGGTGTTCAGAGCGACACAAAACATCTATACCTTCAGAATTTACCCCATTTTCTAGGCATTCAAGAAGCTCATCTATCTTATTTTTCAGTCCTCTAATGTTCTGATGAAACACACATATTTTATTTCTTTGGATACTGCTACAGACATTATGGCACTGTTCTGTTTTAATCTCTTTCAATACTCTCTGTCTCTAACCTGACTCTAACCTAAAAAATGTGTCCTCTGACTCCAGTAATCAGAGGTATTTTGTCTTGTGTGCATGTGCCTCCCCCCCCCCCCCCTTACATTTTCTGCAAGAAGTTTAACTAATCTATCCTTCCCCCTACTATTCAGATGCAGGCCATGACTAGTGTAACCCCATCTCCCAATTGCATCAGCAGGCACAGCACAGATATGAGATTTAGTTTCTGCCAACAGTATCCCCCCACCCTCCCAGCTCTCTACAGTATCACCCCCCCCCCCTCCCAGCTCTCTGTTAATGTGGTTGACAGCCATATTAACCCAGGGATGGACATGGCACTGCAAAACATCCACAAACCCCACACGAGTGTGAGCTGTTGCTGCACCTATTACATACAAGTCACACCTAATACTATAGTCCGTTATGGGGAGTCTTACTAAGAGCTTCAGCTTTCTTATATGATATTCATGCTCTGAAGATATGGGATGGTGGAAAATTAAAAGCTGGATCTGTTGATTTTGAAACTGTATTAAGTGATACTGATGTATGCGGCATCAATGGAAAGGAACTAAACAACAAAGTTTTGATTTTAATGCTGACTCTTCTTGCTGGAAGTAGTCAAAAAGTCACATTATATTGTATTTCAAAGGCAATTTTATTGTAAGCTTACAAATTCTCCTGACTATACCTGTTTCTAGCTAGTGGTGAAAGGATTTCTACAAAACTTAAGTTGATAGAGATGTACTGTACTTCAACTCTTTCTCAAAAGCAGGTGTGCAACTGTCAACTTCAAGCCATTGGAAGTGACACCTTGGACTCAACAGATTTGGACTCTATTTTGAAAGGTCTTACTAAGTTAAAAGTTAGAAAAAATGTAATGTAATGTTTTTATCCATGGGAAAAAGTTGGCAGTACGTATACTGAACAGCTGTAGAAATTGTACATGGCTTTATGCTTTGTATCACACAGAAATTTGTATTTTCCTTTTCATTTGCAAGCATAAAAATTTTGATCATATTTATCAATTTTCAACACTTTCAAAGGAAATTACCCAAGATTTAACTACTCACTGGTTAGTTTTTTTTCCCCACATGTAACAAACAATTTATGCAGTTTCATAGTGTCTTATGTGTAAAGCATCAATATAAAATCAAATGAAATTTTTTGTCTTTCTGTCCAAATCTTCGATGGAAAGTGAAACAATTTGTAAATTATTTGATGAAAAAGTTCCATTATTAAACTAAAAAAGTAATGGAAAATTTTATTTTAATTCTTTTCATTCAGTGTAGTAGATGGCACATTTTTATTCAAGCTAGGATGATATAATAGGTCTAGTTCTCACTGCTGTCATTAAAAGCTTTTAAAGATTGCAGGAATGATCTCAAATAATCCTGAATTGTTTCTTCTTTTAATATTTAGCACTGGAATAAATTTCAAAAATTTATTTCTGCCACAGGTAAAAATAGTGCTTTAGGGTTCCTACAAGTTCTGGAAATTCTGTCAGACTGAAACAATTACTTATATTCAGAAACAGGTTAGCAAGATACAACAGTGATTTTGGAATACTATAGTATAATGAGATCTGAGGTGTAAACAAATGACAGCCAATACATATGTGTCAGATTAAACTTATCACATTGTCTAAATGCTTCCACCTACTTATTCCTAACTGGTCCTGGCTTAGTGGCGGACGCTACACAACACAAGTGTTTTACTAGCATATTGCATAAAATAATGTGTAAATCAACAAAGAATATAAATACACATGCAAAATGAAAGAACACTGTCACAAACACTCCAAATACACATCTGTGAGTAGTAAAAGATTAATAAAATATAAAATGAAAATTTGGTATCACTGCAGAAGAATGTAACAGCACACATGACTGTTACAAGAATAAAAGTGATGTCAAAAGAGATAGTATTCATTACTTATTTTGCCATGAAAAAGCATTTGATACAAGAAATATTTTTAGTTCACCCTTTTTTAATAACTGAAAGTATGACTGCATGAGAAAGGTAACAATAATGAGATGTCATAAATGTAAATTCAACAAAATCTCTATGTGTTTATTAGAGGAGTCCTTTTGAAAAAATTTGATGAGAGAAGAGCTTCCTAACAATCACAGTCTCTGATGAACAAACACTCTGCTATAGGAAATGGTGTGTCAGTGCCGCTCATTGGTGTCAAGTAAACTACAAGTGTACTCCTTATTAAGAACTGCCACTGTAATTATCCTCTAGAAAATGGCCACTTGTATAGCAAGACAGTAGTAAATGAGTTATTTACACATTCTTCACATTTAATTTATAGTTCACAGCACTTGCTCAGCATCAAAACCAGCCGACTTAGTAAACACGTTGCTCTGCTGTCTGAATTTAACAAGTTTTGAATCACTTTGTTAAATTTTAGTTATTGATAAGAACCATATTTTTATTTTCACTTTACCGTCCATGCTGTGAATAGAAAGCAGTCAGCTTGGAACACTAGTCCGATCACTGTTCTGATTTCATAGTCTTCATTTCATTGTTTTCTGATACAATAATTTACAACACAAACCCCTATGATCAATTCATCCATTGAGTTCACAGTCAATGATCACACTGAAAACAGTCCTCTCAACAAGTGTGTTACTGCAAAAAATGAAAATTTAATGGTGAAATAAAATTCAGAAATTTGTTTCTGCCACACGTAAAAATAGTACTTATTTTAAAGGGGGAAAAAAAACATTTCCACAATCATTAGATTCTTTCTTTTGGATGGGGGGGGGGGGGGGGGCCTTGGTCATATTGGTCATCTGTACATGAGTCATGGCCAGATCCAAACTTCCATATGTCATTACTGCATCACAATCTGTACTCGTACACACATTATGGAATTCCCAAACCAGGGATAACATTTTAACTGAAAGTTGCTGCTTGGTATCAGTGAATGAATATGATATTGTTGCAGTGTCTCTGTTGTTGAGGAGAAAGATGCAGTTTTCATTGTTGCCACTTCCTTATACAGCTGACTGTTGTTCATATTCACAACTGTAATCACTGCAGTGCCTGTTCCATTGAACATGAATGATTATCCAAAGGAACACTGCATTGTCCTTATCAAAAGAAGCACTGCAGTATCATATGTTACTGCACTGTCTGCAGTTCACAATTTTCATGCTACTTTGTAAGATAATATTCCATGACAGGAAACCTTATAATATGTTTATATTTCAAATTCGCAGTCCATGACATACATCAAAAACAGACCAGTTATATACTGAGAAAGACAATCTAAAGCTGCTTCTGTAACCACACCATTCCCTCACTTATGCACAATTCTCCTCAGACTCCTTTGTTTCTATTTCACACGGTGATCTAACAATAACTTTCAAATCTTGTCTCTCATGTGAAATAATACATTTATTACAATTTTATATTAATATAAAATTTTATGCACTTAGAAATATTTTAGCAACAAGTGAATAAATTTATAAGCACCCAGCAGTGCACAATGAAAAATAATAATTCCTTTGATGAGAGTTATTGAACACATGTAGAAATAAATGCAAAATGTGCATTATTTCAGTAGTGTTTTTAATGTGATGAAGAAAAAAGAAAAAAGTTTGTATTGGATTATAGTAGTATTTTCATACCTTTGAATATAATGACCTGGAATTTCTGCAGATTATATGGATGTTGCTATAGTTCACAGACACATAAGAGCAGGCTCGAGGTACACCCTATCAGCGAATTGGGAGATTGGTATGTGACTGAAATCTCTTGTTTACATTATAAAACTTTGTAGCTCTGCATACATCTTCTGTAATTTAACAATATTCATTTGTCTATTGAATTAATTTGCTTAGAGCATAGCGATGTTATGATATTAAAGCCCTGATGACCAGTAGCCTCCTTGTAGTATCTGCTGTGTCAAAGGAAGACTTTAAAAGTAGTATATAGTAAAGGAAATTCCAAGTTTCATGACAGAACACTAGTGGTTCCCCTATACATTGACTGCCAAGCAAGATTTGCTACTCTTTCTCACTCCCTTGATTGACTACTGTGCTATATGGTCCACTCATCACCACTATCTTCAGAGGAACCAACTTCCTACTCATTGCCATCATATTATTAAGCTCTGCTTAAGGCAGCGAATTACTTCTGCCATCTACCGATTTCTAGATAATGTAAAATTTAGAAAATTGAATTATATTCCAAAACTGGAGGATCCTCTTACAGCCCCCCTGATGAATTCTTTTCAATATTTTAAATGATATTCCAATTTTGAAAATAATGTAGTCATGGTATTATGATTTATAGGAATAGCCTGTACAGTTGGCCTTTACTTCTTCCTGTGCAGTAAACTAAGGCTTTCACCATTCTTCAAGAACAGATATAGAATCACACTATGATCTGCCGTTGATAATTTTTGTCTTTGACTAAATGATATAATTGGAGATTTACCAAAAACAAACAGATTTTGCAAGTTTATATAAATATTAAAAGCACAATTATTTTCAATAGTACCCATGCAATATTCTCATTCCATATCACATGCCTTCATAATATCTATACCCATTCAAACAATGAAAACTCCAGGCAGGAATATCAACAATGTAGGAAAAGACGGATTGCTAGGTACCGTAAAGAAGACACATCATGTTGCAGACAGGCACAGTTAAAAGACACGTGCATAGAGCTTTCAGCCAAAGCCTTCATCAGTAAAAGAGATACACAAACACAAACAAGCACCCTTTACAGGCATGTGACTGATGGAATGTCTTGCCCAACATTAAGAATGTTGGTGATTGTGTGTGTGAGGTATGCTTGCTTGTGTGTGTGAATGTGTGTGTGTTTCATTTACCGATGAAGGATTTGGCCAAAAACTTCATGTAATTGTCTTTTAATTGTGCCTGTCTGCAATTTGACATGTCTTCTTTACAATAAGTATCAATATGTCATTTCCTACATTGTTGATATCCATATTGATTACCATATTTAAATGATGAGCAATGCATAAAAAATTGAATAGGTAATGCCATACTTTACATTCAGGTTTCAAAACAGTGAACACAAAATTTGAAATATTCTCTTTAAATAAGAGATTTTTATAGTGCTTACACTAATTTGTCCATAAAAAACTAAACATTTCACTCACACTTTTCAGCTGATTTGTTACCATTGTATAGCAATCTTTAACTAAGTTCTTCAACAGTTAAGCATTACATAAATACAAATACAAAAACCGATTCCTATATTAGTGACTCATTACTGCTCCAGGTATTCACATACACATCAGATATTTATTTTCCCTTTACTCTATAACAGCACCTATTCATCCATCACAAAATTTTTAATAAGTATTTATTACTGAATGCTCGTTCTTTCATAGAACACATTACTAAGACTTTTTTTATTCAAACCATGTTTCACTCATTTATTGAAACTGCTGATCCTAGGTGGAGTAGACACCACATACTAATAAGCCTTTAAATTTTCGATATGGTTTGTATGTAATTAATGATTTTCTTTCTCTCTCCAGATGGCATATATTTTTCAACTTCCAAAATAATGAATAATCTCTACTCTTAAGACATCAAATCTTATTCTTCAGTTAAACTATTCCATAATAAAACAGAACCCATTACAAAGCAAAGCATCATAATTAGAATATATGTTTACAACCATCCCTTAATATTGCTACCATTTACAATTTCAGTTTACAAACACATGGTTATGTTACCTACGATCTGTCCATGCACTTTCAATGCCATGTCAGATGTCATCTTTCACTTGCTTCCTTATCTACACTGCTGTTCAATTAGGCTGTCTCTTGCATCTTGAAAAATTTTATGAAACTCATTATGCATGATTTCTTAAAGTAATTATACCATACCAATAACATCTCCCCATTCAACTATATGAATTTAATTCTGCTGAATACTTGATTCATTAACCATCCTCCATGTATTCACAAAAGAGGTGCTTCTTCCAGTTACTGGTGTGCTAGTCATAGCCAAAGGGCTTTCTACTCAGTCCTGCGGTATCGTTTAACATCATCCACATTAAACCATTTACCAACAGGGATTCAGAATGTGGCACATCTGTTGCACTTGAATAGGGTAGACTGTAAAAATTTCTTTGTCTCAGCATTAACTTTAGATTATTTCCTATAGGTCCTGATCAGCTGCATATCTCCCACCACATATTCTTTTGCTGGCCGTGGTGGCTGAGTGGTTCTAGGCACTTCAGTCCGGAACTGCTCGACTGCTACAGTCGCAGGTTCGAAACCTGCCTCGGGCATGGATGTATGTGATATCCTTAGGTTAGTTAGGTTTAAGCAGTTCTAAGTTCTAGAGGACTGGTGACCTCAGATGTTAAGTCCCATAGTGCTCAGAGCCATTTGAACCAAATATTCTTTTGGGACAATTTTCTTATCATGCAGAGCCTTTCAGTTTTTTCCTGCTCTTCCAATTTCTTTAGAACCAGCTTTCATCTCTCTTTCAAAATCATATTCTTTTTGGGAATTTCAGCAAGTGCTCGATCATAGTTTTGAAGCCTTTTACCAGTAAGCAACTTATATTGTGATATTCCAATTGTTGAATGTGGACGTTCGTTAAGTAGCTCTTCTAAATCTTAAGCATAACAGCACCAAAGCAGTATGTTGATCACAACAGAAAGCTCCTAATTGTCTCCCCAGTTCTCTCATCATGTTTGTACTGTTTGAAAACATGTTCAGATACGTCAAAATCAAATTCTTTATTTATCCTTCCACTAAGTTTTTGATTATTATAATTCCCTTTACCTTAACTTTTATTCCATTGTTTGACACTCTTGTTTCAATAACGTTTTGTCCATTCTTTTCTCTTTGTGAAGTAATTTCATTATTACTGGATTCAATTGCAAAAATTCAGTCATTGTCACATAGCACTGATTTTGCACTTCTTTGCAAGGATCTTTAAAGTGGCACATTTCATTGTATTCTCCATACCACTCATGTTAATACTCATTGCTGTTCTTCTCAAAACTCATGATGTCAACATGTTGTACCAACAGATTCTTTCCTATAATAAAAATGATACATCAATCAAGTGTCACAGTATCAATAATTTGCGATATTTTTCTTTATCCTCCATTTTTACTGATATCTGTGCCTTTGTTCCAGTGGCATCTACAAACTCAAATTTCTGAAATGGTAATATTGGTATGCTCTCTTTACCTATTAGTTCCTCTTTTTATAGTGGCACATGCCTTGTTACTGATTTCAGTGACCACTACTGATTCAGTACCACCAACTTCAGCCCTCACACTTAACTGATAATTCTTTTTATTCTCATTCCTCATTTCTTTCCTCTTATCTGTGTTTTCTTTGACATTATCATTATACTGCATATTACAGTGAAATTTTGAGCTAACCTTGTGGCCCTCTCTGTTGTAACTAATGTATATTGTCTCTTATCATGCAGATGTAAGTCCTCATCAGTGATTTGTTTGTCACAGTTATTATATTCTTTACATCCATGAAAACATGAAGCCCTTCATTTCTCATCTGTTCCTTCCCTTGAGTAACCATTCTTGTTTGTGTGAACATTGCTTACTTTGCCATGGTTTTTGTTCCCATCTTTCTTTGATTTCCATCTTATACTCTTATAACTGATATCCTTCGTTGCTTTCTCTGGCAAAATGATCGCCTGACATGAAGCCTGAAACATATTCCCACTTTTCTTTACATTTACATCCACATTCATAATTTGAAAACCACTGTGAAATGCATGGCAGAGTGTATGTCCCATTGTACCATTTATTAGGGTTTCTTTCAGTTCCATTCACATATGGAGTATGGGAAGAATGATTGTTTGAGTGCCTCCATGCATGCTGTAATTATTCTAATCTAGTCCTTGTGATCCCTACGTGAGTGATACATAGAGGGTAGTAGCATATTCCTAGAGTAACCATTTAAAGCTGGCTCTAGAAACTTTGTTAGTAAATTCTCTTGGGGTAGTTTACCTCTACCTTCCAGATTCTGCCAGTTCAGTTTCTTCAGCATCATTATAACACTCTCTCACAAGTCAAACAAACTTGTGACCAGTTGTGCTGCCCTTATATGTATATCCCCTGGTTAGTCCTATTCAGCACGGGCCCCACTCACTTGAGCAATATTCTAGAATGCATTGCATAAGTGATTTGTAAGCAATGTCATTTGTAGATTGACTGCACTTCTCCAGTATTTTACCAATAAACCAAAGTCTACCACCAGCTTTACCCAGCTATGTGATCATTCCGTTTCATATGCCTACAAAGTGTTATACCCAGGTATTTGTATGAGTTGACCAATTCCAATGTGAGTTATAGGATACTATGTTTGCTTCATTTTGTGAAATGCACAGTTTTACATTTCTGAACTTTTATAGCAGATTACCAGTGTTTGCACCACTTTGAAATCTTATCAAGATCTGACTGAATATTTATGCATTTTCTTTCAGATAGTGCTTTGTTATAGATAAATGCATCATCTGCAAAGAAAAGGTCTAAGGTCACTGTTAATATCATCTGAGAGGTCTTTAATATACAACATGAACAGTGAGGGTCCCAACACACTGGGGCACACCAAAAGTTACTTCTACACCTGATGATGACTCTGCATTCAAGGTAACATGCTGTATCCTTCCTCGAAGAAGTCCTCAATCCTTTCACAAATTTCACTTGATACCCTGTTCGATTGAACTTTTGACATTAAGTGTAGCCTTGGTATGGAGTCAAATCAAGAAATATTGCATCTACCTGACTGCCATGTGATCTAAAGCTTTCCATATGATCCAAAGCTTTCCTTATGTCATGTGTGAAAAAATGTGAGTTGGGCTTCAAATGATTGATATTTTCATAATACATGCTGGTAGGCATGGAAGAGGCCATTCTGTTCAAGATACCTCATTATGTTTGAGTTCAGAATATGGTCTAAGCTTGTACAACAGGTCAGTATAAAAGATATTGGGTTGAACTTCTGGGAAGAATTTCTACTACCATTCTTGTAGACAGATGTTACCTGTGCTTTCTTCCAACTCCTGGGTACAGTGTTTTGTTTGACTGTTTTTTGATAAAGTATATTCAGAAGAGGTGCTAAGTCAGCCACAAATTCAGTGTAGAATCTGATATGGATTCTATTTGGCCCTGAAGCTTTGTTCAATTTTAACAATTTTAGCTGTTTCTCAACACCACTGACACTAATACTGATTTCACTAATCTTTTCAGTGACACGAGAAGTAAATTGGGACAATTCTCATGGCTTTCCCTTTGTAAAGGAACATTTAAAAACAGAGTTCAGCATTTCAGCTCTTGCTTTGCTACCCTCAGTTTCAGTTGCTATCTCATTTGTTAGGAACTGAACACTAGCTTTGGTGCTACTAATCTCCTTTACATACTACCAAAATTTCTTTGGGTTTTGTGAAAGATCGTTTGACAGTATTCTGCTATGGTAGTCACTAAAGGCTTCATACATTACCCTCTTAACAGATAAATGTGTTTCATTCAGCATCTCTCTCTGTCTGTAGTCCTACACTTTGTTTTACACCTATTACGCAGTAATCTCTGTTTCTTTAGAAGTTTCTTTACAGTGACTGTATGCAGTGGAGGGTCCTCCTTTTAAGAATTATTCTACTGTGTATATATATCTATCCAGGGCATGGACAACTATTCTTTTAAACTTATACCATAGTTCCTCTGTATGATCCTAACTTGTGCTGAACATTACCAGTTCCATATTGAGATGTGACACTACTGATTTTTTTTATCTAGTTCACTGAACATATATATCTTTCTGTTTGTTTTAGTTACCCTTTGTACTTTGATAATCAATGTTGTGACAACTGTGTCACAATCACTGATACCAGTTTTGATGTGGACAGCCACAAAGAGGATGGGTCTATTTGTTGTCATTAGATCCAATATTTTTTTACCATGAGTGTGGTTCCAAACTGTCTGTTGTAGGTCGTTTTCAGAGAAAGTCTGTGGTAATGTTTCACAGAATGTCTTATCATGCTGACCACTAACAAAACTGTTATTTTTCCAATTGATTGTTGAGTGATTAAAGTCTCTATTTATGATTACAGTACAATTGGGGAACTTACATACACGCTAACTGTGGATTTCTCTAAAGTTTTTGGTTGCATCAGGATATGAGTCTGGTGGCTGATAGAAGGATTCAATTACCATTTTATGTTCACCCCTGATACTGAGTCTTGCCCAAACACTCTCACATGCAGCTGCAGTTTCTATGTTGGTGGATTTGAGTTTATTGCCCACTGTGACAAATACACCACCCACATTTCCCATTAGCCTATCCTTTTGATATACCCTTAAGTTTTCCCCAAAAAAATTCAGTGGTATCAATTTCAGGTTTCAACCAGCTTTCTGTAGCTTTTGTAAAGGCAAAGGCCCCAAACTCTTTGCCTTTGCAAATGTCTGCTTGTGTCTGTGTATGTGCGGATGGATATGTGTGTGTGTGCGAGTGTATACTTGTCCTTTTTTCCCCCTAAGGTAAGTCTTTCCACTCCCGGGATTGGAATGACTCCTTACCCTCTCCCTTAAAACCCACATCCTTTCGTCTTTCCCTCTCCTTCCCTCTTTCCTGATGAAGCAACCGTTGGTTGTGAAAGCTTGAATTTTGTGTGTATGTTTGTGTTTGCTTGTGTGTCTATCAACCTGCCAGTGCTCTTGTTTGGTAAGTCACATCATCTTTGTTTTTAGAAATAGATTTAATGTTCTATAAATGAAGGTAATATATAATCTTCTTCACAGGAAGACTAGATAAAACACAGTATTTTAGTTAGAACATCTGCTACAGTAACTAAATCTCAAATGCCAGTCTTTTACAAATTAGGTTATGCACAGGACAATGGTAACTTCTGAAAATTCTCATAAATGCACATTTCTTTCCATTGATATTCAATGAAATTCAGGGCAGTGTGTTCTTTGGCAGTAACTGTGAATCAGAAATGGTAATTTACTACAAAATAAGTTATCCAAAAATGCTCATAGTGATAATTTAGAAAATATAGTTTTGTAAGAATCTGAAAATTCCCAAAAATATCTGATTCCTCATGTAAGTATACAATGAAATTAGATAGCAGTTGTTTTGAACAAGGAGAGCCTACTGTTCTCAAAAAGTTTAAAAGAGCACAAATACATTTAAGCCTATAGTTCCCCTCTGCGAGCCGGGGGTTAGAATAGGCCTGAGGTATTCCTGCATGTCGTAAGAGGCAACTAAAAGGAGTCTCCCACCTCTTGGCGCTACACGTTCAGGTCCCATTTTATGGTTTGACCTTCCACTTTCCAAGTTCTACAGAAGTGTGCGCCATTTGGGGAAGGACACCTTACTTGATGTACTAGTTATCTATAGTGCAATTAGATTAAATCTCCTGCACTTCTTCTTGTCATGGCTTTGCATCTCCACGTGCAATTCAGCTATTTGGTGAGGACACCTTCCAGAGTATGTCATATTCTTCCATTGTCTCCTGTTCTCTTGTGCCCCTATGACAATACTGGATTTATTGGCACTCAACATCCAGCACGGTAGCCAGTCCATTGTGGTGGAGCCGTCATGTACCCACTTGGTGGTAGCACCGCTGATGCCTGAGCTGTAAACTCCCCACATATGCAAAGGAGTTGATGCCCATCTTCTTGTGGCATCAGGCTCCTGGCAAAGGCCATCGTGCTTGGTGGCCTTAGCTGTGGCTAGATGGTGCCCGTGGGGAAAGCTCCTGATCGGAGTGGGTGGCGCCAGGGCGGATTACCCACAATGAATTGGACCGAGTTATCTTTTCTGGGGACCAAATGTCCCCAGCACTCTCTAAAAAAGGAACAATTGACTTTAATGTTGAGAGATATGACCCCAAATTTTTCCCCTCTCTAGCCACGTCATTGGATGAACGTAGGTCTATGGACAAGAGAGAGCCTTATTTGCCAAGGTATTTAGTCTGCAGCAGAATGGATGGGGACTCCTTCCTAGCTATGAAGCCTCAATTTTTTGTTGAATATCTCAAGGATAAGTTTGGGTCAGTGGCTGCTCTGTCAAAAATGAGAAGTGTGCCAGTCCTCAAACAGACAGCATCCCCCGCCCAGGTGCGTTACTCGCCTGTGACCATCTATTTGAAATTCCAGTTTCTGTCACTCCCTTAAAAGCCTCAACATGGTCCCCCTATGTGGTGCTTTAAGTGCTGGAAATTTGGGCACATGTTTTCTGCTCTAATTCCAGTGCCACATGTAGAGACTGCATCCGAGTACTCCATGTGCACCACCGTCCACTTATGTCTACTTTGGAGAGCACCACTCCTCTTGCTTGCCAGACTGCACAGTACTTCAAAAGAAGTGGAGAATTATGGAGTACCAGACTCTGGGTCTTCTGACTTACCATAAGGCTAAACCTAAATCTGAATGATTGCATTTCATTTGATTGACATCCACATATTCTGCAGCGATGTCGACATCATCTTCTAATGTTCTCGTAGTTCTACACTCACTGCTGAGTACAGTGGGCCCTCTGGGCAGCCCAAATACAAGCGCCCTCTTGGTAGTAGGGGGCACATCTTCTTCTGTTGCTCCCAAAGCACCTACTTTGGGAACAATACCCCCCCCCCCCCCCAAATCCCCAAACACCTGGGACTTTGGTCTCCTCTCCTCAGCTGGAGACAGAATAGCCTCCTCCGGCTCCTCTCATGTGGAAGGGGCCCCTTAGGACCCTCCCTTCCCAGGTCTCTACTAATGCCACTGCAGACTGTCACCAGTGGCTAAAGGAACCACAAATTGCTGGCCGAAAGGCTTCACCCAGCAAGCCCCTACAGAGAAGTGAGAGAGCAAGCAAATGAAGAAGAAGTCTAGTAAGAAACAGGACCCTCCAGTGGCTCCAACACCACCAGTCCCTAACAGTTCTGCATCTGAGTGCGAGGTGGAGATTTTAACATCCCCTGAGGACCTGGCTCTCATCAATGCCTCATCCTCAATGGTGATGGATACAAATACTCAACTGGCAGTGGCAGGTCATGCTACCACATAACCGGCCTCCTTGGTCACTACATGTCTTCCCCGATTCCATAAAGCATCATCCTCTAGTGGAACTTTGGTGGTTTTTTTCTCCCACCTGGCTCAGTTATGTCAACTTTTAAGCATTACACCTGCTTTTTTCATTGTCCTTCAGGAAACCTGGTTTCCTGCAGTGTGGACCCTTGCCCTTCCTGGCTATCAGTGGTACTACAAAAACCGTCCTGCCTGTGACAGACCTTCAGGTGGAGTTTGCATCTTTGTCACTATCTCTGTCTGTAGCGAACCAATGCCCCTTCACACACCTTTAGAAGCTATTGCTGTCAGGGTAAGGACAACACAGGAAATTACCATACATAACATTTACCTCCCTCCAGATGGTGATGCACTGCCCCATATATTGGCTGCGCTCATTTTGCAACTCCCCCCAGCTTTCCTACTTCTGGGTGATTTTAATTCCCATAATCCTTTGTGTGGTGGAACCAAGGTTACTGGCCGTGGCAAAGATGTTGAGGACCTACTAACTCAACTTGACCTTTGCCTCCTAAATACAGGTGCCCTCCCCACATTTCTGTGTGACACATGGCACAAATTCAGCCATTGATGTCTTGGATTGCCGTCTCCCATTTATCCACTGGAGAGCACATGATGACTTGTCTGGTAGTGACCACTTTACACTCTTCCTGTCCCTACCCCAGCATCCCTCATCTCACCACTTGCCCAGGTGGGTTCTTCCAAAGGCTGACTGGGACACTTCCACATCCGCTACCACCATTGAATCTCTGTTGCATGCCACCATCGATGAGGTGATTCACACCATCACTAATACCATTATTGCCACAGCTAAATCAGCAATTCCTTGTTCCTCCAATTGCCCCTGGCAGAAGTCAGTGCCTTGGTGATAGCCTGAAATCACTGTGGCCATTAGAGACTGTAGGTGGGCTCTCCAATGTCATAAGTGCCACCCGTCCCTGGAGAACTTGATTGCCTTCCAACAGCTCTGTGCCAAGGTTCGCCTACTCATGAAACAAAGGAAGCAGGAGTGTTGGGAACGCTATGTCTCCACCATTGGAGCATGAACCTCCCCTTCCCAGGTTCGGACAGGGCTACACCAACTTTACAGCAATCAGACCCATGCAGGTGTCCCTGGGATTCCCACAAATGGAGCTGTTTCTGCCGATCCAGACATAATTGCAGAGCGTCTTGCTGAGCATTACGCTCACATCTCTGCATCTGAGAATTATCACCCCACCTTTCACCTCCTCAAGCAGAGGGTGGAATGACAACACCTCTCTTTTGCTCCATGCCGCCCTGAAGCAAATAATGCTCCCTCGAGTGTGTGGGAATTTCTCAGTGCTCTTGCCGACTGTCCAGACACATCCCCTGGCCCAGACCACATCCATTCACAAAGGCTGAAACATCAGTCAGTGGATTCCCAGCACCACCTTCTTGCCCTCTTCAACCACATCTGGAGCGATGGCGAATTCCCATTGTAATGGTGGGAAAGTATCATTGTCCCAGTGCTAAAGCCTGGTAAGAACCCACGAGATGTTGATAGGTATGGACCTGTCAGACTAACCAACGTTCTGTGCAAGTACTCAAAAATATGGTGTGCTGGTGGTTGTGTTGGCTGCTCGAGTCTTGGGGCCTTCTGGCTCTGTCCCAGGGCAGTTTTTGCCAATGACACTCCACCAATGACAACTTGGTGCACCTGGGGTTTGCTATTCAATCGGCCTTTTCCCGGCAACAACACCTTCTTGCAATCTTTTTCAACCTGACAAAGGCCTATGATACCACTTGGCGACACCACATCCTCGCTTCTCTGCATGAGTGGAGTCTCCTGGGCTCACTCCCAATTTTTATACAGAACTTTTTGTTGCTCTGCACTTTCAGAGATCGCGTTGGTACATCCCACAGTGCACCCCATACACAAGAAAATAGGATCCCATAGGGCTCTGTCCTGAGTGTCCCACTCTTTCCAATTGCCATCAATGGTCTCGCATTAGCAGTAGGATCGCCAGTCTCTCCCCTCCTATATGCTGACGATTTTTGTATTTCCTACTGCTCCTCTTCTACTGTGGCTGAATGTTGGCTGCAGGAAGCTATAGGGAAGACGCAGTCATGGGCCCTCACTCATGGCTTTCAGTTTTCAGCTGCCAAAACTTGCATCATGCACTTCTGTCATCATCGTACTGTCCATTCCCATCCAGAACTTTACCTCAAGGACCAAATACTATATGTAGTGGAGACTTGCTGCTTTTTGGGACTGATATTCGATGTCCGCTTAGCTTGGCTTCCCCATCTTCACCAGCTTAAGGACAAGTGCTGGTGGCATTATTCAATGTATGAGCCACACTGACTGGGGTGCTGATTGTCCTACACTGCTGCAGCTGTACAAAGCCCTTGTACAATTCCTTATTGACTATGGAATGTGGTGTATGGTTTAGCATCGCCCTCCAAAGTGCATCTGTTGAACCCTATCCACTACTGTGGAGTTTGGCTCACAACGGGGCCTTCCGAACGATACCTGTGAACAGCCTCCTTGTGGAAACTGGTGTTCCTCCATTGTGGCTCCAGCAGCAATTATTGCTTGCAAATTATACCACCCACATTTGCATTTCACCTTGCCATCCAATTTACTTTTTCCTTTTTCCTAACACAGTGATCCATCTCCTGCAATAGCAGCTCAGCACTGGAAATCTGCTGTCTGTCCATGTCAGGTCACTCCTTAATGAATTTGGCACATTCCCCCTACCATCTTTCCTATGGGTCCACTTCTGTACACCTCCATGGTCCATACTTCGGCCACAGCTTCACCTGAACCTACCACAAGGCCGAAAGGCTCCATTCCATCTGATGTCCTCTGCCAGCAATTTCTCTTTCTCGTTAGGGAGTTCCAGAGCTCAGAAATAGTCTACACTGATGGGTCAATGGTCGACAGTCTTGTTGGGTTCACTTCATCATGTGTTGGACATACTGAACAGTGCTCCTTGACAGATGGCTGCAGTGCTTACACTGCAGAGTTTGTAGCCATTTATTACGCCCTTGAGCATATTCGGTCATGTGCCAGTGAGTCCTTAGTTATCTGTAAAGACTCCTTAAGCAGGCTACAAGCTCTTGACCAGCACTTCCTCTGACATCCTTTGGTAATGACCATCCATGAGTCTCTTTATGCCCTTGAGAACGGTGGACGTTCAGTGACCTTAATTTGGACCCCAGGACATGTTGGGATACTGGGCAATGAACTGACCAGCTGGTCAAACAGGCTACCAGTAAACCATCTCTGGAGACTGGCCTGCCAGTGGCCAATTTGTGTTCAGTCTTACACCATAATGTTTTCACTATCTGGGATACTGAATGGCGCACCTTCAGTAGACGAAATAAACTCCATGTTATCAATAAGACAACAAATGTGTGGCAGTCATCCCCCTACCATCTTTCCTACGGGTCATCCTTTGTGGCTCTGCATTGGCCACATGTGGCTAACACACGCTCACCTCCTTTATCGCAAGGACCCAGCTCGGTGTCGCCGTGGCGCCCTTATAACTTACACCTACATCTAGTTGGACTGCTCAATTTTAGCCACTCTGTGGTGTACTTTTAACCTTTCCAGCACCCTGCCTACAATGTTGGGCAATAATGCCTCAACAGTACATTCAGTTTTATGTTTTATTCATGAGGGGGGTTTTAACAATATCATCTAAGGGTGGGCATCTGGCATTCTCTCCAAGGCCTCTGCCCTCCCTCTGATTTCACTCTCTGTCATCCTTTCTGTGCATTTTGTTTGCCTTGTTGTTCATCTTTTCCCTATGTGTTTTCGTCCCACCTTGTCTTTTTGGGCTGGACATTTTCTTGTGTTGCAGATTGGCTGGTTCATCCTCTTTTTAGTACCATCCTCTACTTTTCCTTGTGGTGTACATTTTCCCCCTTTTCTGTTCCTTTCTTTTGGTGTGGTTCCCCATTCCTTTTACCCCCTTTTACCTCTCCAAATTAAATTTGGATCTCATTTTACCCTTAGCCATGTTTGCGTCAGTAGAAAGGGACTGATGACCCTGTAGTTTGGTCCCTTTATATCCCAAACCAACCATCCTATCAACCAAGCCTACAGTTGATGGTAAAAGTAGGAATTTATGGCGGCACTTGTGAATGTTCAAAATTGAATAGTGTATTTCCAAAATGACATATTCTCCAAGAAATATAAAACTTGAGAAGGTGGCAAAATGTGATAGTGGCCCAAAGAGTGAGTGGAACATGGAAAAGTAAAAAAAAAATTCAGGATGTAAACATTCCGAGAAAATACATAACTTGTACTGGAGTGAAGACATTTGGAACAAAGTCGTGATTAAAGGAAAGTAAATGATTAATTCCTGGTTTTTGTCTTGTTCATAATGTCAGCACAAAAATATGCTGGGTAAGAATGAACATTTTAATACATATTTATTTTAGTGAATGTGATATAGGTAAACAAAAATGTATTGAAATAGAAGACTGACATTTAAGCTAACTAACATTTACTGACAAGAATGTTTATTAATGTCACTTTATTAATGCATGGAATAATAATAGGGAGAACTACATTATTCATTGTAACGTTATAACACTTTGGAGTAAAATATCGTTGCAGGATGGTCACTGTGTACTGCAAATTTTTGAAGATCTTTTCGTTTTTCAAAGGAGAACCTAATACAGCTTTCCTAGGAACAAGACAGGACCACTTACTGCCAAATTTTAATAGCCAGTGTCCACACCCAATAGTTAGGCAGGAATAATGCACTTTACAAATGACAGATTTTGAGGTAACACTTATGACCATCATTTAAGATATTTTTAAATCTAATTTTGATTTAATACACAAATTGGCTGCATTTTTACAGTCAAAAATTTGACAGTTGCTTCCAAGAATAGGAACTTTACCACCTCTAGTAAAAATAAAATTATAATTCTCATGAGCAAGAAGCAGTTGGATCTTTCTTGTCATCTTCTCCCATCTTCCAAAAACCTTATCAACTGGCAAATAGCTGTGTCTATGAACAGGATATACAGGGTAATTCAAAAAGAATACCACAACTTTAAAAATGTGTTTTTAATGAAAGAAACATAATATAACCTTCTGTTATACATCATTACAAAGAGTATTTAAAAAGGTTTTTTTTCACTCAAAAACAAGTTCAGAGATGTTCAATATGGCCCCCTCCAGATACTTGAGCAATATCAACCCGATACTCTAACTCATTCCACACTCTCTGTAGCATATCAGGCATAACAGTTTGGATAGCTGCTGTTATTTCTCATTTCAAATCATCAATGGTGGCTGGGAGAGGTGGCCGAAACACCATATCCTTAACATACCCCCATAAGAAAAAATCGCAGGGGGTAAGATCAGGGCTTCTTGGAGGCCAGTGATGAAGTGCTCTGTCACAGGCTGCCTGGCGGCCGATCCATCGCCTCGGGTAGTTGACATTCAGGTTTCATAACTAACCTTTTTCGTAGGACTCTCCATACAGTTGATTGTGGAATTTGCAGCTCTCTGCTAGCTCTGCGAGTTGATTTTCCTGGGCTGCGAACAAATGCTTGCTGGATGCGTGCTACATTTTCATCACTCGTTCTCGGCCGTCCAGAACTTTTCCCTTTGCACAAACACCCATTCTCTGTAAACTGTTTATACCAACGTTTAATACACCACCTATAAGGAGGTTTAACACCATACTTCGTTTGAAATGCACGCTGAACAACTCGTCGATTCACTTCTGCTGTACTCAATAACACAAAAATCTTTCTGTTGAGCAGTCGCCATCTTAGCATCAACTGACGCTGATGCCTAGTCAACAGCGCCTCAAGCAAACAAATGTACAACTAAATGAAACTTTATAGCTCCCTTAATTCGCCGACAGATAGTGCTTAGCTCTGCCTTTTGTTGTTGCAGAGTTTTAAATTTCTTAAGTTGTGGTATTCTTTTTGAATCACCCTGTATTATCTGGAAAGTAATGTAGTGCAAGCGTGAAAGCTCACTCATAACCGACAACAAAACCTAGTTCTTATTTTTGGAACTACTAGCATCAGAAAATAGATAATTTGATGAATACGTGGATTATTTCTGCAAAACTTTTTGGTGAAAAACTGCACTTGCAACTGATGAATTATCATGTTGAGCTTCATATTCACAACAAGTGTAAAAGTGGACATTATCATGTGTCTGCTTTGAATTAGCACCATAATGCTAAATAATGCCCAATTAATACTGTCACACCTGGTGTGAATAAAATGACTCATCCAGAGATGTGTGTGGCAGTGGCTGCTTCTGCCTCATGTCATAAATAAAACATGCAGTGCTGTCTGATCGTGAATCATTGATTAGGAGTTCATACTAAATCTCCAGTTTCACTTAATTATCAACTTCATTTTTCAGTTGTTGATTGCGTTGTTTGCAAAAACTACAAACGTCAGTTCCAGGAGTGCCAAATCCTAGGTTGAAGTCAGTAGTGAAAAATTTTATGGTAGAAGTGATAGTTGCAGCTTTTGGCTTCCACATTATCAACATAGGCCTCACAGGACATTCTCCACATTATTCTAATTTATAGCTCTGATGGAAGATACTTTTTTTTTTTTTTTTTTTTTTTTTTTTTTTTTTTTTTTTTTTTTTTTTGTGTGTGTGTGGCGGTGCCATTCTGCCATTCAAATTTTAAGAGATTTACACACAGAGGTAAAGTACGTAAGCCTATCGTGGCATTTTTAATGCATTTGATTATTCTGGTTATTCAAGATATTAATGTTACAATACTTACCTTATCCCTACCATAATGTCCCTTGATCCTTGAAGCTCTGAGTGTGCTGGTGTATTAGCTCTCTAACTGAGTCAGTTCTTTGATTAAGCCATTTGCCTTGCCTCTCTCCTCTTGCAATCTCATTGGAAAAATAAAATACTGGAAGATTTTGTACTGCCTTTGGGTCTATTCTGAGAATGCTGCAGAATATAGAACAATACAATTTCACTTTTTCACCAGTATAGGTCTTAGTAAAATACTCCAAAGAAAACTTTTGTCATTCTTGATCTTGTCCTGTATGCCTCTGACATCTCTTGACAATTATAGAAGTAGTAATGAAATTATCTTGATCTACCTTAGATTTTAACCCATAAAACACTGAACAAAACTTTTCATAATCAGCAACTTGTAAAGTAGCTGCTTTGCAATGTCCATCATTATTTCTAGACAAAATCTCCACTTTGTGACTGTCACTTGCATGTCTCCTCACTTTGTCTTTACTTTTTTTTTTTTTTTTTTTGGCAATTCAATGGCTCATGTTGCCTTTTTCCTGCGTGCCAATGCAATACTTCTTCAATATTACTGAAATAACATGAAAACACGTAACCTCAATGAAACACAATGGCCAGTATTGCTGGGTGGTCACATGCCAAGAGCTACCTTTCCTATTGGCTGTTTGGAAATACAATTTCTTGGAAATAAAAACGACTAGGAGATGCATCACCTTGGAAATAACAGCCATTTTTACATATGGTTTTTACAGAGATTTATATCATTTCGGAAATACAACTTTTAACTATAACATAAAATAGCTTAGAACATGGCTAACTTGCAAAATAATAAAAATGGATATGCATTGTTTTGCAAATATGTTCTTCAAAGTAACAGCATGTGACAATGATATACGATTCCTGACATGGTGTGCTTTTCTCTTAGGAGAAAGTCTGTGGATAGTACCTATTTTTATGTAATGGTCTTCTTTGAAAACATTTCCACTATTACTTCTTACTTCAGTGCTATTTTTCATTTTTGAATTAAATGCTCTCTTTACATCTTCAGCAGGAAGTTTATTGTCTGTGTCATTGAAATCACTATTCTTGCTCTGAATACTCATTAGTTTCTGAAGCAGCTCCTTTGCATTACTAACATTAATTTTTTTTAACAGGATCTGCCTTTACTGATAATGTGGTTTGGACCTGCTAATCTTTGACTAAGTTATTATTTATGTCATAGACTGTCCTGTTACATTCTTCAGTCTCATCCCTGACAGTAGCTTACAAAGTATTCATAGCTTTCTCATTTTAAGTGATGCCTTTACATGATTGCACCTGAAGGATCTCACTTACTCAATGGGCACATTGTCCATTATTAACTTTGGTTTTCCTCCAAAAATGACAGAATGTTTTTGTAAGTCCTTTGTTCATTCATCATCATCTCTGATAAGGGTTATTATTTTGCCATGATACCTTCCTCTGACTTATCATAAGTTTCTTTGTTAGTTTCCTGAATAACTTTCCTTTATTTGCCAAACTTGCATTTAGTTTCCCTAGAAAGTTCAAAAGTTGTTAGATTCTTCTAATTTACTGTTAGTGCCTCACTAGTTTCTTTCATTTTAATAAATTCACCCTCAAACATTTAGTTAGTTACTGTAGGAAACTTATTAGTTTCTTCTGATTTAGTCAGCATTTGATTATTTGCCTCATTAATTTCTCTCAGAAATTTCGTAGAATATTGCAAGGCAGTCCCTTGAAAAATATTCTCCATTTCACTGCTGTTACTTTCTTTTTCATTACTAATAAAATGAACACATGCTTCAGCAGTGCTTTTTGTTGAGTCTGCTGTTCCTTGATTCATTTCCTGCTTTATTTTCTGTTAAATTATTCTTTCTGTATTTCTTACCCTCAATAGATTTTGCTAGTGATTTCAGGTTACTATTAGTTTCTGCTGAATCTACATTTTCTTGACCCCTATTTTTCCCCACAGTTTCCATTAAATTACTCATTCTGATTTTTAACTTTCCCTACCACTCCTAAGCAACAGACCCTTATACTAGATCTGTTCAAAAAATTCTGGCCATTTGTAATTTTGCACCAGTGGTGTGTTGGAGCAAAATGTGATTGGCATCCTTGCACATGCATGTGTTTAATGTAACTGTTGGATTTTCATTGTTGTATGTCTGTTAGTTATTGTTCAGTGCTGGATTGAGTAGAGCACCATGTCGCACAATTTGGGAATTTCAAGATGGTGGAGTTAGGGGAGCAATGTGTGTGCAATAAGTTTTATGTGAAACTCAAGAAAACCTTTACAGAGATACGCCAAATGATGCAGAATGCCTTTGGTGATGAATGGTTAAGCTGTATTTGGTGTTAGGAATGGTCACATTGTCTAACAATGGCCAGACATAAGTTAAAGATGATTGTCATTCAGAATGCCCTTCGACATCTACTGATATTGCTCATGAAAGGAATGTCGACAAAATCATGTGTGCTGATCAAAGACTGACTATCTCAGAGACAGCAGAAGAATGTAACATTTCAGTTGGATAATGTCATGAAATTCTGACATGGCATCTTGGAATGCATCATGTTGCTGCCCAATTTCATCCCACAGCTCCTGAGTCAAGACCAGAAAGACATTAGCCTCACAATCTGTCAAGAGCTTTTGGCTCGTGAGCAATCATAACTGGTGATGGAACATGGGTCTATGGTTGTGGTGTTGAGACCAAGGTTCAATCTTCACAATGGGTGAGGAAAGGTCTTCTAAGACTAAAGAGAGCTCATCAGGTCAGGTCAAATGTCAAACACATGCTGACAGTTTTCTTTGACTCTGAAGGATTATTTCATCATGAATTTTTGCCACAGAGACAATCTATTAATTGATGATACTATTGGGATGTGTTGAAATGCCTGCAAGAACACGTGAGAAAGAAACGCCTTGAAATGTGGTGAGACAGTTCATGGCTCTTGCATCATGAAAATGGACTGGCAGATTCATCCCTGAAATCACTGTGCTACCTCATCTTCCGTACTCTCCAGACTTGGCCCCTACAGACTTTTTTTATTTCAAAGTTGAAAAGTCCTTTGAAAGGATGAAGATTTGCAACAATAGGCGAGATAAAAGAAAATTCACACATGGTGTTTTGCACAATCCAGCAAGAGATGTACCAAGACTGCTTCTCAAAGTGGTAATGGCATTTGGAGTGGTGTATCAATTGTGAATGAGAGTATTTTGAAGGAAATCATCCACAGTAAGTAAAAGATAAGCACAGAAAAATTTTGTGGACGAAGTTCCAAAATTTTTTGAACTGACCTCATACATATACATTTCGAGATTATTATTTTCTCCTTCTTATATCTCATGTGCCTTTCAACATACTTTATGTAAATTTCATTGCTGTCTGGATTATTTAGCTATTTGTAGATTGAGCCGAAGCTGTATTGGTGCATCAAACTCAAGTCCTCCATGCATGTGGCTCAATCAATTTTGATAAACAAAGTAAGAGCCTACGGAATATCAGACCAGCTGTGTGGCTGGATTGAAGAGTTTTTAGCAAACAGAACACAGCATGTTGTTCTCAATGGAGAGACATCTACAGACGTTAAAGTAACCTCTGGCGTGCCACAGGGGAGTGTTATGGGACCATTGCTTTTCACAATATATATAAATGACCTAGTAGATAGTGTCGGAAGTTCCATGCGGCTTTTCGCGGATGATGCTGTAGTATACAGAGAAGTTGCAGCATTAGAAAATTGTAGCGAAATGCAGGAAGATCTGCAGCGGATAGGCACTTGGTGCAGGGAGTGGCAACTGACCCTTAACATAGACAAATGTAATGTATTGCGAATACATAGAAAGAAAGATCCTTTATTGTATGATTATATGATAGCGGAACAAACACTGGTAGCAGTTACTTCTGTAAAATATCTGGGAGTATGCGTGCGGAACGATTTGAAGTGGAATGATCATATAAAATTAATTGTTGGTAAGGCAGGTACCAGGTTGAGATTCATTGGGAGAGTCGTTAGAAAATGTAGTCCATCAACAAAGGAGGTGGCTTACAAAACACTCGTTCGACCTATACTTGAGTATTGCTCATCAGTGTGGGATCCATACCAGATCGGGTTGACGGAGGAGATAGAGAAGATCCAAAGAAGAGCGGCGCGTTTCGTCACAGGGTTATTTGGTAACCGTGATAGCGTTACGGAGATGTTTAACAAACTCAAGTGGCAGACCCTGCAAGAGAGGCGCTCTGCATCGCGGTGTAGCTTGCTCGCCAGGTTTCAAGAGGGTGCGTTTCTGGATGAGGTATCGAATATATTGCTTCCCCCTACTTATACCTCCCGAGGAGATCATGAATGTAAAATTAGAGAGATTAGAGCGCGCACAGAGGCTTTCAGACAGTCGTTCTTCCCGCGAACCATACGCGACTGGAACAGGAAAGGGAGATAATGACAGTGGCACGTAAAGTGCCCTCCGCCACACACCGTTGGGTGGCTTGCGGAGTATAAATGTAGATGTAGAAATGTAGATGTAGATATTGAAATTTTATTGGAGTTGCCAGCTTATTTTTCTATTGTATTTAGAGTTAGGCCAGATCCACATTCTAATAAGTTTTGAAGTGTTATATCAGGTTTTCATCTGTAATATTTTTGATAAACTGTGGAATGTTATTTAAAAGTATTAATGAACAGCGATTTTTATGAAAAAGCTGTTAAACTCTCTGTCTGGTCTTTTTGAAGAACCTTGGACTGTGATGTTTGATGCCAAAAGAGTAAAATATAAAATATATAAATGTTCCAGAACCTACAAGAATGTACCATAATTCAAAATAAAAGAAAGATAACTTCTGTTATTGTCATTATTTATCAGCATAATTAATATATTATTTTTTGAAGGTATTTATTTAGATGAAGATTTTTAGGCATAATTGATAGTAACAGAAGTGGAAAATACAGAAATTATAAAGTTCCTGTTACTGGGAAACATCAGTTTATATGAACAATAAAATAAATGGAAAGACACTACTGTTTGTAAACAGTGAAACGCTCAGAAATAATGGTATAAGAGGACATGTAGAACAGCGGAACCATAAAAGTGATTTAAAAGGCAGAGAGGTGATGTGCACATAGGCCCAACAGTGCCATCTTTTGTGTGACTGGACATATTGATGTTACACCACACTCAGTCAGTGTGGAGCTGTCACATGAATTGGCAAATGTAATGAAGTGCTACTATGCCTTGCCAACATCATGAGTTGGAATATTAGCATGTGGGTGCATTTAAACAGGGCAGACTGATTGGTCTCTGTCAGGTGGGTCTGTTGCTCTATGACAATGTGACTTGTACAGGGCATGCTGCTTCAACCGTGAGTTGCTTGTGGAACTAGTGGAGAGAAGGAGGCCAACACAGCACTGACAAGGTACTGGATGACACAATGTGACCACATTGCAAGATGACCGCCATGTTGTCTGCTTGGCCGTAATGGTCAGAACAGCTTCGTCCACAGTTTTGGTGCGACAATAGAGTCTAGCCACAGGTGTGGACAGGTCTTTGTTCACAATTTGACAGTAACTTCTGTGGGCCGGGTTGGTGACACACATGGCATTGCATCAGCATCCAGTAACCAGAACGCACCAAAGTTGCAGACTGGAATGGTCATGTGAAAGCCGACACTAGTAGGCTGAGTGGAAAACTGTAGCGTTTTCGGATGAGTCCCCCTTCAATGTATCCAACAGTGATGGTCACATACGTGTTCAATGTCACCATGGTGAACGCAGTCAGACAGACTGTATTGTTTAGTGGCATAGCGGACAAATGAAAAATGTGATGGTTTGGGGCACCATTGCCTTTAACACATGATCTTGTCCTCTGTTGAGGGCAATCTGAACAGCTACCTGTACATCGTGGAGATTTTACAGCCCGAGGCACAGTCCCTCCTGCAGTCCATTCCACAAGTTATATTTCAACAAGACATTGCCTGGAAGCATGTGGTGAGGAATGTGCAAGCCTTCTTTGAAGAATGATGGGTACCACTGCTTCCCTGATGTGCCCTTCCAATTGACATGTCATCCATCAGCATGACTGGGATATGGTCAGTCAGCAACTTGTACATTCAGGTCTTGCTGCAAC
Organism: Schistocerca cancellata; assembly: GCF_023864275.1. Classification (NCBI taxonomy): domain Eukaryota; kingdom Metazoa; phylum Arthropoda; class Insecta; order Orthoptera; family Acrididae; genus Schistocerca; species Schistocerca cancellata. Next base: position 239,582,060 of record NC_064627.1, on the reverse strand, counting down.
CACAGATGATGCTTTGTGAATATACCTACAAAATGTGTAACAGAGTATTCCCCAACAGCATATCTAGGCACTCTTTGATTCCATGCCACAATGTCTAGCAGCTCTGACTGCAGCGTGTGATGACGCTACTCCATACTGAATTTCCACAGTCAAATTGCATGTGTAGGTCTGTAATCATAATCACTTGTGTAGTGTAATGTCTCTCATCAATGGAATAAATTTCATTGTGATCACATCTCTCTGTCTTAGTGTTTCACTTTTTCGAAACATCCATTTTTAAATACAAGGTGTACAACTTTGCTTCCGCCATTTTTTCCCCAACATTTGAGGCTTTAATGAAACAAATTGGTTACACATGTATCATTCAGACTATTTTCCATCACTGGCCACTACTTTCTCCCATCTTTCTGGCAGTGTATGAATCCCACTTCGAAAAAATATCATTCATCTTTTGAAGCAGTCCATGAATAGATCCAATTTGTGACTTCTTCATGAGATTGGAAGTGTTGGTCAGCCACTGGTCACTGTGGCCAAGCAGTTCTAGGTGCTTCAGTCTGGAACCGTGCTGCTGCTATGGTCACAGGTTTGAATCCTGCATAGGGCATAGATGTGTGTGATGTCCTTAGGTTAGTTAGGTGTAAGTAGTTCTAAGTCTAGGGGACTGATGACCTCCAATGTTAAGTCCTATAGTGCTTAGAGCCATTTGAACCGTTTGTTGGTCAGCCAGGCCATGCTCCATTGATCTAAACAGGTGAAAGTCAAAGGGAACAATGTCTGGAGAATGTGGTGGGTGGGGTAGGACTTCCCATTTTAATGTTTCTAAGTATATTTTGACCTCTTTTGCAATGTGGCATCAAGTGTTGCTGTGCTGCAAAATCAATTTATCATGCCTCTTGCTGCACTGCAGCTGTTTGTCTTTTAATGCTCTGCGCAAACACATTAATTGCATTTGATAACGAGCACCTGTGATTGTTTCACTTGGTTTTGACACCTCATAGTACACGACGCAGAGCTGGTCCCACCAAATACAGAACATTATCTTGGAGCTGTGATTATTCAGTTTGGCTGTTGACGTGGAAGCATGGCCGGGATATCCCCACGATTTTTTGCATTTAGGGTTATCGTAATGAACCCATTTTTCATCCCCAGTCACAATGCGATGCAGTAAACCCTTCCAGTTTTGCCTCTGAAGCAACTGTTCACAAACACACAAACGCCATTCAATGTTTCTTGGTTTCAGCTCACACAGGACCCAAGTTCCTTTTCTCTGAATCATGCTCATAGCCTTGAGACATTTTGAAATGGCTTGCTGTGTCACTCCCATTAATCATGCCAATTCTTCTTGAGTTTGATGTAAGTCTTCAGTCAACAACGTCTCCAATTCTGCATCTTCGAAAACTTTCTCTCTTCCACCGCTATGCTGGTCTACGACATTAAAATCACCATTCTTGAAGCATTGAAACCACTCACAAAACATCCTTTCACTGATAGCGTCCTTACCATACATACCTGAGATCATTTGATGAGACTCAGCTGCTGTTTTGTTCATTCTGAAACAAAATAGTAACACCTCCCGCAAATGATTAGAATTAGGCTCGTAAACTGACGTTTTCAATCAAGAACAACTTTATGATGTGGACACAATTCGAATAATGTTTGAATGATGTTATGTTGACTGAGGTCTAAGCTAACTGCCTGACATCTGTGATCTGTTTCTTTCGACTGCTACTTACCGTTGTTGCCACCTATTGGCAAACAGCGGAAGCAAAGTTGTACACCTTGTAGAAACACATATTTTGTTTGTATCTAAAGCTGAGTGACAACAACATTGGAAATGATGTAGATTAATTTTCAGAGCATTTGTTAGTAATAATGCTCCACTATTTTTCATGGTGTATAAATACATGATAAGTATCGATTTATAAACAATAAAAATTTATTTACAGAAAAATGTATTTGCTAATGAGAAAACTGCATGAATATCCACAGATAAGAAATATACAATTTACGTAAGAAAATAAATTCAGGTCATGCTAAAATGTTGGTGATACTGTAGGGTGCATTAACTGAGCAGAACTTACAATGGTGCTAGATTCATTACCACCAATCTGATTTAAAATATCTGATTTTAGCTATGATTCCATGGAAAGTGATATAGCTGAAGTGCAGTATAACTGGTCCTGTTTTCCCATCCAAGAATGTGCTAGTGGTTTATCTTTATGAAATGGTGTGCAGGATTTGTTCCTACCTGTATTCTGTGAATGTCTCATAGATGTCGTCCCTCAAAGCAATTCTTGTAGTGTACTGTATTCTTCAGGAGATGCAGGCAGGCTACCTGTGATTATATATTATGACCACCAACGTACTATTGATATAAATGCTTTCAGGTGATAGAGGCATCACCTGGTGAGGAATGATTGGTACCCAAAAACATGCACGGTGCATGTAGTGTCATTGAGTGTCCTGTCTTTCTGTTGAATGGGGAAGATGCACAGTCTGTCTGAGTTTGACACAGAGCAGGTTTTGATAGCCCGGAGGCTCAGCACAGGAGTTATGGAAACTGCACAACTTGTTGGGTGTTCAAGGAGTGCTGTGGTGAGTGTCTTCAACATGTGACAAAACCAAGGTAAAACCACATCCAGATGTTGAGGTGTTGGGCAGCCACCCCTCATTACAGATGCTGGACTTCGTAGACTGGGCAGACTGGTTAAACAGGACAGGTGGCAAACTGTGGGGGGACTAACATTAGACTTTAATGCTGGGCAGAGTACAAGTGTGGCTGAATATTCAGTGCACTGAACAGTCCTAATGAAGGACCTCCACAGCCGATGACCCATGCAGTGTTAACACCATGACATCAGCAACCATGACTGAAATGGTCACATAACAATCAGGTGCAATGGCAGAGTGTTTCATGGTCTGATGAATCCTGCTACTTTGTTCACCATGCTAATGGGAGAGCACGATCTGTCGTCTTCCAACAGAAGAGCTCCTCGACACTTGTGATGCAGGATGGAGACAAGCTGGTGGTGGCTCCATTTTGCTCTGGGGAACACTCATGTGGTTATTTATGGGTGTAGTGGAGCTACTGCGAGGCACCATGACAGCCAAGGAGTATTGTACATGAGTTACAGACTACCTACACCCCTTCATGACATCATCTTTCCCGGCATAGTCATATTTTTCAACAATGTAATGGACCATGTGACAAGTTCAGGAGTGATGGAGTTTGGTTGTGACATCAGAGCTCATCATCTGCCTCTCTGGAATATATGGGAGTTAGCTGACTTGTGTGTGCAGATGTAGTGCCAACACGCTCCAGTGAGCCACAAAGGCCCCATTGTTATCCATGCCGGCTATCCATGCTGGCTATTAGGTAGGTGGTCATAATGTTCTGTGTAATCAGTGTAAGTGGACAAGCGAGTAGCTAATTTACTTGAAATAAGTCTCAGGATTCCATTATGATGTGTTCATTAGCAAACATCATGAAAGAGTAAGTAACAGTTTCAATATTGCGAAAGGACTCCTCTCAAAATGTCAATAACATTGGAGAGCGCAGTAAGACTGACTATTACATAAGAACAAGCTCAGAGTACATGCTATCACTAACTGGTAAGATAGGCGCACGGCCAAAATTCTTGCTTGAAGCATAAAACTTCATAGGTATTCATATATGTTTGGTAATTTAACAATTTTTAGTTGTCTACTGAATTAACTAGTTTACTGCATATTGATATTATGATATAAATCCCTGATAACTGCTAGGCTCCTCCTAATATTTGCTATGTCAGAAGTGGACTGTATATTTAATGAAGAAAATTATGAGTTTCAAGCCAGAACATTTCTTGTTCCTAAATGTATTGACTGCCAAGCAAGAGTTGCTATCAAGGATCGTGTACTTGCGCCCACTCCTGTGATTCACTACCTTGCCATATGGTGCACTCACCATCACCACCTTTGTGGGAACCAGCTTCACACTCACTGCCATCATACTTTGCAGTGCTGATTAAGGCAGTGTGTTACTTCTGCTATCTGCCAAATTCTAGTAAAAGCACAATTTAGAGAACAAAATATTTTCCAAAACAGGAGGAATCTCACAACTGGTGTCTAGTATGTTGATAACTAATTATGCTCTGAAGACACATCCAGGTTTGATGCCACCCAGTGTCCAAACTATGCATATACAAATGGGATTTCCTTCTTGAAAACTGATCAATTTGCCACTCTGCACAACACACTAAATGGCATTGGGGTTTTTTGGTAGTGACTCAAATGATAAAAGTTACTTTTTATTCTGTTTTGAAATGCCTAGGTTTCCAACCGCTACCTTACACATACAGGCAGTTTTCTAAAGACCTTTGAGGATATAATACACAAATGGTATCATTACAAGTTTTACTGTTTAGCAAGTTGTCATCAGATGATTTAAATACATTACATAGTAACTCTTTATGAGTGTCTCTACTAGCCTACTCAGTTGTACTTTGAAGAGTTGTCATGTAATGCATTCGTATCATTTGATGATGATTGTGCCAAAAAGTTGAGACCAGTATTGTGACCTGTGGCTGAAATACATAATAAAAACCATTGAGGGGCATTAGTTTAAAAAATAGAACCACTGAGGAATTATAAAAATCATGGTAATTCATCTGGAAATTATGGTATTTGTAACAGTTTTGTACTGACTTCTTGAGCTGTCTTTGTAATTAGTCAGTGATGCAAGGCATGAAATTGTTGAGGGTTTTTTGATCACTAGTTGATGTATTGCATAATGGCTTTTGTCTCTGAATCTTTGACTGATGTATTTTAAGAGTTTTTCTGACATTTCACCCCAGGAGTGGCTGGCATTGCGAAAGGTTCATCCTGCATTGCAGGTGGTAGTGGAGGACTAACCTTTGACAATGCCAGCCACTTGTGCTGGACATATATCATAAAAACTGTTAAACATATATCGACAAAAGATCCTAAGACAAAAGTTAACAGACAGTATGTCAACACAATGTCTGTTTTCCGACTGACTTAATATGCCTACCAATCTATTGCTAAAAAAATTATCTTTAATTTTTTCATCTTTGTTTCAAGTCTTTTCCAAATTTTTTGAGGAAGTATTCTATGATTAAATATTGACTCATTTTTTATTGCATAGTTTGTTACTTGCCTTTCATTTTAGTTTTGCAAAGGCTTCTCTACAAAGAAAGCTGTATTTTCCCTTAACAAACAAAGTCTGTGCAGTGGCAATTTATTTAACTTTTGTAAATAGATCATTGCAGGACATACTTTTATATTAATAATAAGTAATGTGAAATAGCTAAATGTGAGTAACATAAAAAATTCCTAAAACAAAAACCACAATTACCTTATACAGAAACAATGTAAAAAATAAAATCATTTCCATTTTAAATGGCTCAAATTGCTCTGAGCACTATGTGACTTTAACTTCTGAGGTCATCAGTCCCCTAGAACTTAGAACTACTTAAACCTAACTAACCTAAGGACATCACACACAACCATGCCCAAGGCAGGATTCGAACCTGCGACCATAGCGGTTGCGCGGTTCCAGACTGTAGCGCCTAGAACCGCTCGACCACTCTGGCCGGCTTTTCATTTTAAATGCAGGTACTTTGCCAGTGGGATATTTGTTGAAGTCTTTCTCAACCAAGAAAATTGTGTTACTGCTATTAACCACTCTTGAGTTACATTCCTCTAAAAAAAGCTGTATTCCCGACAGAATAGACAAAGAGTACTCCCCTCTCTAACATTGTTACTGGTATCATAATAATAATTTTCTTAAGCTGAATATTGTACTAAAAGCTCCTTTAATGTATTTGTAGGAAGGTATTTTAAGGTCTGTAACAGTTCCTATTAATTCATTCAGTAATTCATTCATGGATCACATTCTGTAAACTAAATGATGAATGAGGTTCTGCAGGGATGTGGATGAGGAGGCAATATATGTATCATGTCTTCTTACACTACTCAGTTGCAGTATTTATATACTGCTACTACATACAAGAAATTTAACTGATTTCAGATATCATTATCAATGTCAGCTGTCTATATACTCAAAATGATAGAGATCTGTTTGATACATGTACTGTTAATCAGAATTTATACTCTTGATTCCAAATAATCTAATAAATTATGCAGTGACTGGCTAATAAAGTACCTTTTCACTTTGTTTCTGAATATTCAGGGTTTTCCAAATTCCTTCTTAAAAAATCTGGGAAAATTTGGAATTATCTGAGAACTACATTTTATCTGGAAAAATGAGAGAAATCTCAGGGAATTTCATAAATTTTCATATAATTCTGTGATTTTTAACCTACAAATTGTAATTTCATTGTATTGAGATTTATAAATCATCAGTTTGAAAGTGAATATTATTCCATACAACTATCAATATTTAAAAACTGTGATTAAACTATTGTTCATTGGCTGCTATGTCTTCGCCCTGAGGAAAGAAAGTTGTTATTGTAATGTGAGATATCCCCTTGCCCCCTCCCTCCTCCTTTAATTTGTCAGGCACTTCTTGAGATGTCATAAACCTGGAATTCTCAGGGATTTTGTTTTAAACAGACTTTGAGTAGCTACCCTGATACCTACTGGGTGTTCAAAAATTCCCATTACTAACTTCTGTGACTTTTAGAGGGAAGTGAATACATAATATTTTGAAAAAGAACCCTTGTCTGGAAACATATACTTTCTCTTCTATGATGGTTTCAAATCAGATGTTTAACTAATCCACTTCTGCTTGAAGAAGTTAATTAGGCTTGACACTGTACAATTGTTAGGTACCAATCTGAAAGAAAACTTATGGAAATATACTTTCATCACTTAGCACACTCATTTGCGCTAACACTTAACATTATGTGTTTAAATTATTCCAAAACAAAAAAGAATCCATTGTACTATACATACAGAACAATACTGATGGATTACAACAGTTGCTTGATGTGGCAACCACCAACATTGTTACAGACACTGTACCTATGAAGCATGTTCTGGTACACACTCTCCATCCCACCTGGCGTCTCTTCAGTGTCTAATGCAGTGGCCAGAACTTAAGCCAGCAGGTCTTCCTCTGTCCCTACAGGAGTCTTGTAAATTAAACTTTGCATATGACCCCACAGGAAGTGGCCCATAGAAGTTAAATCCTGCAATCGGAGTGACCACCTTGGCCTATCTGTCTTTCACCATATCTTCAGTTGAGATGTCTCTGAACTGAATGTGAGAAGTGAGGTGGTGTAACATCATGCTCAAATCACTTTCCCTGATAGACATTCAATGGCACAGCTTCCAAGAATAGACATTCAATGGCACAGCTTCCAAGAATGGGTCCAGTACATTTTGCAGGAAGATCAAGTATGAAGGACCAGTTAGCTTGAGTAGAAGGCGGTATGGTCCAGTCTCATGATTGTCCACAATACCTGCCCCCACACCAATACCAAACTGGTGCTGAAATCCCTGAACATGTGTGGCCTGAGAGTTTTTGCCTGTCCAGAAATGGCTGTTTCATGAATTCAGAACACAATCCCTAGTGAACTTACATTCATCTGTGGACAGAACTCAACATGGAAACAGAGTTGTGTCAATGCAGTGGTGCAGGAACCATGTGCAGTAGGCAATGCATTGTGGAAAACCAGCTGACCCATAACACATACAAAGGTAAGTGGTATGGATGTAATTGTTACTCAGCTAGAACACCCCAGATGATAATGTCAGTAATGCCTACTGCACACGCAATTGTTCAAGTACCTGTTGATGGCTGCTCTTCAATGTGATGTAGTATATCTTCTTCAAATTCAGGCAAGCATAGCGTGAAAGATGTCTGGATAAATCTGGACATGCTATCCTTTACATCTCTTTGTCTGGGTTTCGGGCAGATTTTTATGTTGTCCCCTTTTTTCACAAAATTGACAATAATGAAATTATATTTGCAGTTATTCCAGTTCTATTGCTCTTAAATACCTAACTACAGGTGGCACCAGGATCATCAGTTTTGGTGATTTTTTGCTGCTGATCATGGATCCATATTGATTATTTCCATTCTGTATTTTCAGTTCCGGATTCACACTATCTTGGCATACCTATAGGTTTCATGTCATGTGCTCAGTACTCACATGTAAGTGTGATTTTCTGTATATTGTAATCAAGTGAGATTTATAAAATGTCTGCTAGACAAGCCTACAGTTTTATAGGAAATGGAATCTTCAGAGAAGTAACTATAAAATTTAAGGAATTTATATTATGTATATTAATTAATTCATTTATTAAATTTGAGCATATGTTTCCATAACTTTTTCTAACTTTGTCCTGCTTTTTGAATCTGTTTGTCCTCTTTAATTTAATATGTCTGCCTCTGGTCACCCTAGGCATGCAGCACTGCTGTGGAGTGCCACAATCCTGACTCCTCATGGTGAAGGTAACTATTTCTTGGAGCCACTGCATGAAAAGTTTGTGTGATGGCATGCTATGCTGCAGAAAACGTTTGTGATACAGATGACTAGCAGCTCTTCTGCTACCTCAAGTTTTGCCTTATATAAGGAGCATCTTTGTGTATTCCAAAAATGTGTACCAAACCATATTTACTCTACCAGAGATGCACAGGCACTGAATAGATTTCACAACAAGTGACATCAGGTGGCTGATTGACAAAGTGCACATCCACCTGTCTACTCTGTTGCACACCAGGACAAGCAACTCTGAGACTTATCTCTTTACCTCAGCAGTTGTGGATGTATTACACATCTGCATTAAAACTGTTGTAGATCAGAAACAGTAGATCAACAAGTCTTAGACTTTTGTAACAGAAATTTCCAAACATGCTGTATAGGAAAGCAGTTGATAGACTTTTGCATTAGAATATAAAACCCCAATTTTTAATCATATACTGGAGTTCATAGACCGTATGAAATTTACTTCTAGTTCTGGATTGAGAATTTCACAGTTCATATAAAATTTGTTCTTATTATTACCTGTAAGTATCATTTTGGAGCAAATATATTGGCACCAAATTTAAGAATCCCAAGGTCTCTGTAGATGTTCCTACAAGAGTATTACATAATATTCTTATGTCATTCTTTAGTGGACTAAATTCTTTTCTACCTTGTCTACATTCTAGTATTGTGTAAAAACATGAAAAATGTGCCATCAGTCCCATGTACTGGTCACCATAATGTGAGAGATATATGTGTGAAGCTGGAACAACTGTGCTTTTTGGTTAAATTATCCACAAGCTTGCACTGTCTCAGTTTACTACCCATCTGGATGTGTGCAAACATCATGCATCCTCATTCTGGGAATATCACAATGCTATAGGCTTGATTATCATAATACAATAAAAATATATAGCTCAAATATACATAAGCGTAGCACATATTCATATGTTTTTACGAGTCTATGTCAGGCGGTCGGGCATGGAATTACTGAAGGAATGAAATGATTTAGGAAAGCCATGGATAACTTAAATCAGAATTTCTGGACAGTGCAAGCTCCAATCTCCTAAATTTCAGGTCGGTGTCTTAACAAATGCACTGCCTCATTCTGTTGATCCAAATTGTACAATGTTCTTTTGTGTATATATAATTTATACAAGCTAAATTATTGTGTAAAACATATTTGTCACTGGAAAGTTCAGGATAGAATAACAACCATACAGAAAGGGTAGGTTTGCTACTCACCATATAGAGGAGATAGTGAGTCACAAACAGGCACAATGAAAGCGATGCCTGGAAACAGTGGCCATTTGTGTGTGTGTTGTGCTTATGTCAATGTGTGTGTTTTTTCTGCTTCAGAAGAAAGACTGTCCAATAGCTTCAATATTTTTGCAAACTTTTTTTGAAGTGCCTGTCTGTGACTCAGTGCCTCCTATAGTTAGTTTCACATTTCCTGTGTCATTTGCATGGTAAATCATGATGATTTGGAAAGAGCCATGTTACGTTCACATCACTAATTGATTTGTAAATTTGGTTACATGATGAAAATGTTTAAATACAGATGTGAGTTAGTAATTTCTATTCACCACATTTTACACATTACAGCAATACAAAATTCTTCTACAGAGAAGAAGTTGTCAAGGAGAAACATTGTCAGTTTGTTTTCAAACTTTACTTTGGTGTCTGTCAGACATTTCGTATCTCCAGGTACATGATCAAAAGTTTTTGCTGCAGCATTGTGTATCCCTTTTTGTCCTAAAGATAACCTGTGTGGAGTAATAAATATCATTTTCCTTTTTGATATTATGCTTATGTATATCATTGTTCTTTTTGAACTGTAGTGGATTATTTACAACAAACTTCATGAGAGAATAATATACTGTGAAGCAGTAGTCAGAATGCTCAACTCCTTAAGAGATGATTGAGATGAGATGATTGAGGGTTAACAACACATATTATTCTTACAGTATGTTTTTGAACAACCAAGACTTTCTTTGTTAAATATTAGTTACCACAGAACATTATCCAATATGACATTATTAAAAAAAAGTATGCGAAAACATCAACTTAACTGTAATATCCAGCCCATTTGTCTAATTGCCTAGGAAGCTGTTTTCTTGGATCGCTAGAAAACAATTCAAGAAAATTGTACTAATGAGTTTATTACAGTAAGTTATATTGACAATACTTAACTTTGCATACTCACAAAGGAGTGTTACAAGCAAATGGTGACAGCCAAATAATCAATGTCATTCAGCATATACAATTTCAAATCAAGCAAAATAAAACAGTTCATAAGTCACTGTTGTAGCATTTGTATGACCGTTCGTCATCCACTCCCTGTGGCTAGGTGGCGCGGTGCTTATGTTCTCTTCATGTAGATGCCACTCCTGTCGTCCTAGTCAGCATACTGTTGGCTGTCTTTATCTCACAGCCAGCTCTCCTCTTCCGTTCTTCATTGTCGTGCAGGTGTTTGTCGTTGTACTGGAACATTCCTCCCCCCCCCCTTCCCCCTCCACCCCCCCGCCCCCAAAGTGCCAGACCATTGTCATGTAGCGAGTTCAACAACAGTGGGGTGGGAGTGGGGGGGCAGGAGTGCAGATGCTTCACTGGATCGGAAAACTATGGTTGCATGGGATGTCAAGATTCCGGTCATACCCTGCCATGTGGCCTTAATTCTGGTGGAAACGCCTCCAGAAAATGACCAGAAGGGTATGTGTCCTTCTCCTGAGTCCAATAACCAGATGTAGATGGCTTCGGCTGCTGCAGTGTGGGCAGATCCCAATCCATTGGGAGGATGAGAGAAGGTGGAAGCTCCATCTCCATGGGGTCGCCCCGCAGTGTCGTGATGACACACTCGGGTGGCTGCGGTGTCCTTGGGATCTGTGAATCTGAGGGAAGAGACACAGAAGGATCACAGTGCACATGACAGTGGCAAAGTTGATTGTGACGTAGGTGCTGCAATCCTTCTGGACCTGAAATGAGATGCATGCATGCACCAAGCCGATGGACAATCTTGACTTACGCCCACCATCCGCTGCCACTTCAAACCCTGCGAAACACGATATCATGTGGTGTAAGCAATACTTGCTGTCTTCCTTCAATGCCAGATGCTGAGGTAGGTGGAGCAGATGGAGCAGTGTCTGACGGTGGTGGCTGTGAAGCAATTCTGTCGGCAATGGTCCATCTCGTGTGTGCAAACGATAGGAGGAGAGACACAGTTGCAATGCTTGATCCCTGGTGTGTGCGGAGCAAAGTTTTGCCATCTGCTGCTTGAAGGTTCTGATAAAATGTTCTAGTGATGCAAGTGATGCAATGGAGCTGTGATTTGTCCAGAATTTGGTATGAATCAAACACAACAGTTCATTTTCCCTAAGACTGACTGCAATTCTATTTTATGACATGACAAAAATACTGCAACTGAAGTTTAAAAAAATCACGCTTGTCCAGTCTACACTTTAATCCTGTATCAGATAGCGCACAAAACAAAGCACGCAAATTTGCAATATGTTCTTCAGGTGCATGATCAGCTATGACATTATCATCCAAATATTTGAACAGTTTGGCACTTCAGCAGCCAGCTGCTCCAAATACTGTGGGAAAATGGCAGGTGCAGAAACACTGAAAAAAAAAGGCAACTGCAAATATTTAAACAAGCCAAAATGAGTATTCACTACACACACTTTTTGACACTCTTCATCAAGCGGTATTTGATGATATGCAGTTTTTGAAAAGTAGAGACAAGCACCTAATTTGTCCATGAGATCTACTGGCTGTGGCAAGGGGTAAGTATGAATCACAGTTTGTAAATTGGCTGTAGACTTAAAAGTCAACACAGCGGCAACTGTGACCTGAGGGTTTGGGGAGCAAAACCAGTGGACTTGCCCATTGACTAGCTAGTATGGGTGCAATAGCTTCACTGTCTTGCAATTCTTTAAGTTCAGCAGTGACTTTGTCCTGTAATGCAATGGGAACAGGTCTAGCCTCGCAAAAGTTTGGCTGAGCATTGTTTTTCAGAGTAATATGTGCAACAAAATTGTTAACCTTGCCTAAACCTTCAGAAAAGAGTTCCAAGAATTCTTTCAGCAAGCTAGTGACACTATCTTTTGCATGGAATGCAGACACTGACAACACATTGCCCTGAATGTTAAAACCAAACAAATCAAATGAATCAAGACCAAATATGTTCTCACAATCATGTGATTGTAGCACAGTAAAAGTCACTGTTTGCATATTTGAGTGATACATGGCAGGCAAAGTATATTTTCCGACAATCGTGATGTCTTGTCCCTTATAAGCCAATGAGTGTGAGCTAGTTTTAGACAGGCGTGGGAAGCCTAACATTTCATTTATGTTACTATTCAGCAATGTAACAGAGGCACCCGTGCCCAATGGAAATTTCACACGTTTTCCACAAAGAAGCAAATGTACAAAAAGTTTGTTGGACTGGCTTTGCACTGAAGAAACTGCTCACTTGCTAGTTTTGCTAATGCCTGTTGCAGAATTTGAATGTACTGCATTAATGACATGGGTGTTGTGACTAGATTTGTGTGAGTGGGCCAAATTCTTATGTTTGTGTCATTGCAAACATATGGATTGTACATGTCATTTCCTGCCGCAAATGTAACACTGTGCTTGTCGTAAAGGGCAGTCTTGGCATTTGTGCTGGGAATAACACTGAGGGCATGACTTAATTCTGTTCACCTGTGTAGCTGCCTCTTTAGCAAGCTGCTTACATGGTGTTGAGAGCTGTTTACACAGTGCGGCCAGTGTAAGCTGCCGCTTCTGAATGGGCCAGTTGCAAACAATCAGTTCAATCCAACAAATTGCTGGCTGGTCAGATTCATCAGCAACAGGGCACCTGAAGCATACTGATCAAGTATTTGCACTACTTGCTAAAGGATGGATCACACTATTTCAAAATCTGTTCTCTGAGTTTGACATCAGTTACTTTGTACACGACTACATCACACAACATAGCCTCTGAATATAAAGCACCACAAGCACATTTGAATTAGCATTTCCTCATCATACCTTGGAAATCTGTTGCCCACTCACGAAAAGTTTGTTCTGACCATTTTTTACAATTAAATAATATATACCTAGCTGCTAACACATTCACTTGTTGGTCATAATAGTTAGTTAGCGAATCTAGAACCTGATCATGCGAAAGTTCACTCAGAGTGGCATTGGCAAACAGTTTTTGTTGGAGCCCAAACACTGCACTTCCTACCCTGGACAACAGATAGGGAAGTTTCACAGTACCTGGTACATTGTGAGCAATTACGTGGGCTTCAGACTGTTGCACCCACTTGAGCCATTCCTCTTATTGTTCATGAAACTGGCGAAAAGGTGGTATAGCACTTTGAGCTGCTGTAGGTGGTGCTTGTTCCATAGGGTGCACAGTGTTGCCCAATAGCTGCTGCACCATGTTTAGCAGTGTAGATATTTGCTGGGTCTGGAATTGAAACATTGCATTGCATCTAACGCTTGCTGCTGTGGCACCTGAGCAAGGGGTGGGATAGGTTGGGTAGGCATGTTGGAAGAGAGAAATGTAAGAAATAGACAAGACAAGAAAGAAAAATAAGTACAAAAGCAAAGAAAATTTCTGCAACACCCACCTGAAAACACTTCTTAGCAAAAACACAATAAGAGACTGTTAAACGAAGTAAACACCTGTGCAAAGAAAAGACAAGAGGGAATTAAGGCGCCAGCAAAAAACAAAAAGGAAGTTCTTTGGCCGACAGATACTGGGTTTTTCTTATAACTTACCGCCAATGTAGTATCCTGCCCACTCGTCTAATGTAGGATGCCTAAGAAGCTATTTTCTTGGATCGCTAGACAACAATTCAGGCAAGTCGTATTAATGGAGTTTATTACAGTAAGTTAAACTGACAATACTTAAATTTGCATATTCACAAAGGTGTGTTGCAAGCAAATGGCAACAGGCAAATAATCAATGTCCTTTGCTTTATACAATTTCACTGCAAGCAAAACAAAATAGTTCATAAGACACTGCTGTAGTATCTGTATGACAGCTCGTCATCCACTCCCCATGGCTAGGCTTATATTTTCTTTGTGTAGATGCCACTCCTGTCTTGGTGTCATCCTAGTCAGCATACTATTGTCATCTCATGCAGCCAAACAACATATCATTTCACACCCTGCTCATTGCCCCTACTTGAGCCATAAGATGCCTTTCCTTGGGCTCTTGATAAGAGCTTCAAAAATAAATCTATGTGTAGTTATTGTGAAGTTGGATTGGTTATATTTCCCCTTTTACTTTTCTTTTTTCTAAATGAAAAAATAAGTTGAAAAAAAGTACTATATAGACATTACTCTATAACAGTAGTAAATTTCTAAATTTCATTTCCTTGCTAAATATTAAAAGCAGAAGCACTTCATTTACATTTAAGGTAATTCCTGGAAGCTTTAAGAGCTATTAGTAAAAGCAGGAAATCTCTGGTAATCAATCAAGGAAAGTGGACTGCAGCCAGACACGTAGTACTTGAATAATTATAAAAAAACCAATGGCTGTACTTGAATCTAACATCGTGTATTCTTTTTAACACAAGCTACCAGTTTTGACAGCACATGGGATCATCTTAAGCACTCACATCAAAAGTTAGAAAAAACACACAATGTTAGATTCAAAAGCAGCCACTGGTTTTGTTATCGTCATTCAAGTACTATTGTATTGTTCTATCGTTAATAAAAATGTGCTATCTAAGAAACAGAGAAGCAGTGGAAATATTATTATTTTTTTGTTTAATAATGGAACTTTACCAATTATGGACTGCTGTAGAGGCATTGTGGCTTAGTGTTTCTGCAGAGGACTTCAAACGCCTGCCTGAGTCCATGCCAAGTAGATTTACTGCACTACATTGGCCAAAAGAAGATCTGACACAATATTAGGAGATATCCCAAGACTTTTGTCCTATCATAAAATTCATTATTTGAAAAATTCAGTGTCATCTTGTATTTGCAGATTAAACTGTTGCTGTTGAGGTTTACATGTTTGATAGTGTATATAGGGTTGGTTCAAATGGCTCTGAGCACTAGGCAACTTAACTTCTGAGGTCATCAGTCACCTAGAACTTAGAACTAATTAAACCTAACTAACCTAAGGACATCACACACATCCATGCCCATGGCAGGATTCGAATCTGCGACCGTAGCGGTCGCTCGGTTCCAGACTGTAGCGCCTAGAACCGCAAGGCCACTCTGGCCGGCAGTGTGTATAGGGGTTGTTTTACTGTTACAGTTGTGATGGTACTTTGGGTGCTCAGGCCACATGCAGATTTATTTTGAAGAATTCAGAAGGGAAGGGCTGGGAAAATGACACTGCTAGTGAGAGACATATGCAAGGAACTATGAACTAGCCTCTACAACTGTCTGTTGTTATGCTTAAAATTTGATAGTTCTATGAAATGCATGAGGAAATGGCGTTGAACTGTATCGTGTTACAAACTCTTGCTGTATTGGAGCAGGTTTTCAAGAAAAGTTTTCATACATATATGGATATCATATAAAATTGTGCTACTTTTTAAGTAAAGGTAACATTCAAAAGCGAAAATGTTGTCCTTCTTAAAACACTACTTCCTTCAGAATCATGATGAATATTTTGTTTGGTTATGAGAGATTCTAATGATTCACTAAGTAGGTAGCTGTTCACATATTAGAATACTATGTAAAAACTGTATTAGCTTTTAATCAGCTTTAGAACATAATGCAGATAGTACCAACAGATGTCAGTAGATCAAGGGATGAGGGAAAGAACAAGAATTAGACTGAATTGTGATTGTGATCTTTTAATGTATTGTTTGCTGTTATTGCATATGACTTGCATCCTAAAATATATTGCAGTGTGTTTGTTTCACATTTGCTCAAGCACAGCACTGCAGAAAGGTTGGGGGGGGGGGGGGGGATTGATGGGAGGGGACAGTGATAACAGCTCGGATGAGCATGGGGTGGAGAATGGTGAGTGGGTAGCAAAATTCATCATGCTGCCAAGGATGGGAATCCATATTGCATATTTTGCATTTTTATGAACACCTGCCATGTTTAAACTGCAATTTCTCTGAAATCATTTGCTGTCAGAATTGAATTGACTTTAAAATGTGGCAAATACTTGAATGTAGTATTTTGCTGGGGTTTGTGAAAGTCTAGATAGAGGTCGGTGGTATAATTACATGTTTTGTGCTGCAATGTTTTTGACATTCAGTGTTATGTATGGCAGGAAATCAAGGGGATGTGTTAGCTGTTGGCTTTACACAGCTAATGAGAGAGTGGTGAGCACATGATATGTTTAGAAGCAAGAGGCATTGTAACATTCTCACATCAGTATAGAATGTATAAATCCCCCAGCTGTGCCATTATGATGATCATGATGATTAAAAATAGTGGTACCACAGATGACAGGGTAAGAAAGCCAAAAAGGTAGAAAAGAAATCAGCGTACAAATTAGTACGAGGGCTATCCACAAAGTACATTATGTTTTGGAATTAAAAATCAATAAAGTATTGGAATTTTTTTTATTATATACAGATGAAAGCCACATTTAAATACTACTTTTCTACATAGTTGCCATTTAAATTAAGGCACTTATCGTAGCGATGGATGAGCTTGGAAATTCCTTCGTTGTAAAATTCGGCTGCCTGCGCCTTCAACCACATGGTTACCTCTTCATGAAGCTGTGCGTCGTCATCAAAATGCTGCATAGCCAACCACTTCTTCATTGCTGGGAATAAGTGGAAGTCGCTCGGTGCCAGGTCGGGACTGTACAGCGGATGAGGAAACAACTCCCACTTAAAAAAAAAAAATGGTTCAAATGGCTCTGAGCACTATGGGACTCAACATCTTAGGTCATAAGTCCCCTAGAACTTAGAACTACTTAAACCTAACTAACCTAAGGACATCATACACACCCATGCCCGAGGTAGGATTCGAACCAGCAACCGCAGCACCCACTTAAAAGATTCGAGAACTTCACGAGTGGCATTTGCCGTGTGGGCCCGGGCGTTGTCGTGAATCAGCAAGATCTTTGAGCCCAACTTTCCACTGCACTTGTTTTGTATTGCTCTTCTGAGGTTGTGCAGAGTTTGGAAATACCTTTGAGAGTTTATTGTATTGCCTCTTTCCAGGAAATCCACAAAAATCACACCTTTTCTGTCCCAAAAGACAATCGCCATCACCTTCCTTGCCAACATTGTCTGCATGCATTTCTTGAGTTTTTGGGGGGAATTTGTGTGCCCCCACTGCATTGACTGCAATTTTGTCTCACAGTTCACATGCTTAACCCATGTTTCATCACCAGTAATGATGCGATCGAGTAATGAGTCGCCATCTTTCTCATAAGCATCCAAAAACGTTAACGCTGCAGCCATTCCCTGATTTTTGTGAATCTCTGTCAAGATTTTTGGTATCCATCTTGCACAAAACTTGTGGTAACCTAGCTTTTCGCTAATGATTTCGTGCAACAAACTTCGTGAAATTTGTGGAAAACTCAGAGAGAGTTCTGTTATTGTGAAATTAAGGTTTTCACGGACCGCAGCATCGACTTTTTCGACAAGTTTGGCAGTCACTATGCTGGGTCTTCCACTTCGCTCTTCGTCATGAACGTTAGTTTTATGACCCATTGACGCACTCCACCTTCAGTGATTATGTTGTCCCCATGCACTTCACAAAGCTGTCGATAGATTTCTCTCGGTGTACAGTTTTTTGCTGTCAGAAACCTTATTACAGCACGCACTTCACACTTCGCGGCATTTTCAATTAACGCTGACATTTCAAACTGTCACAGTAACTCAACGGAGTACAGCACGAACCTCTCACTAGCACAGCAGGATGCTGACTGAGTGGCAGAATGTCATGACACCAAGATGGCTGCGCTAGCTCCGCCCCTAACAGACACAAACGAAAACGTAATGTACTTTGTGGATAGCTCTCGTATAAACCATTTCTTTTTGTTTACCATTTCTCCCTGTATTATCAAAATGAAGACAATCAGTAAATGCTGTAAGTTTAGAATAGGTATAACGTTACCTTTTTGGTAGATGCTTTGTCAGTAAAATACTATATAACTTTGCTTAGTGAGAACAGGTTAAAAATAAATTTTTTCTCAAGGAGCCTCTTAAAAAAAATGGGGGTCTTCTTATGCTCAAGTATACATGATAATAGTAACTTCAGACTTTTCACAGTTGATGCAGTTATCTTTAACACTAGAAGTACTGGACTTCTCCATATCCCCTCATTTTTGGCCCACAGGAGGAAACTACCATTTTATTCATATTTGGGTGGCATTTTGAGTGTCACCATTTGACAATACATTGAGGGAGACTCTAAAGTGTAACCAAAGGATAATTTGGTCTCTAAAATGAATAGTACACTGTCAAACATAAATTTTCAGAAATATACTTTTTTATTTTAAATTTTACCGAAGAATTTCCACAGTCTTTCTTCAGTCATCATTAAAACAAGTATTAGAAGAATGTTACAGTGATTTTCTTTTAGAAAGATTGAAACTGAGTCAAAACACTGTTTATGTGAGCACTAATGATAGTTTTTCTTTTGCAGAGAAATAAGGTAAGTACCGAATTTTTGTGAAAGATTCTGAAATGCAGCAGGTGACTAAAATGCTGTGCATACATTCTTGCTTATTTCAATCAAGAAAATAAGAC
This sequence comes from Schistocerca cancellata, assembly GCF_023864275.1. NCBI lineage: Eukaryota > Metazoa > Arthropoda > Insecta > Orthoptera > Acrididae > Schistocerca > Schistocerca cancellata. The sequence goes on along the minus strand of NC_064627.1, from coordinate 239,562,946 downwards.
ATAAGGCTAAACCACTCCTGTCTGTAATTATAAATGTTTGGAAATATTTAGGAACAAAAAATTTACAGAATTGTCTCAGCTGGTATGGGCTCACAGTTCAGACATTCAACAGTAGTGTTTACTTGGCAGCTTTTACACCCATATTTATTGCAATTGAAGCAAAAGTGTGATATTTTATTCCACTTTTGTTGTTTGCAGGAAACCTGAATTTGACAAAACCTTGTATTTCCATATTGGCCAGTGCTGGTATCGAGTGCCTGCAAGAGGAGATTTGCTCCTGTCTGCAGTTTGTAGGGGGCAGGAAGCTCGTCTGCTACTCTGAGGATAAAGTCTCATCATGAAAACTTCTTAGAGGTAAGTAACTCAAAAATTGTGTGATCATGGCAAGGTCAAGAATACTGCAAAAGATATGAACATAAAACACACACAATATTTATTATTTGTTACACAAATCAGTTTTCGGCTGTTTTATCATCATCAGGTACAAAGATAAGTATGTGGTGCAGTGAAATTTTGTTGGATCAAAGATTTTAAACTAGCACATGTACAGAGTATTTCTATTTCCAGAAATGAAAATGTTAATATTAGAATAGGAATAAAACAAGTGGGGTTATTTCAGTGTAAATGTGATGTAAGATTTTTTAACTAAGATAAAATATGTGACACATGAAGTAATAGACTACAGACAAATTACAATAGTTGCACATAGAAGAACATAACTGAAAAGTAAGCTTTTTTGACATATTCCGAAAATGTGCTTAAAAAAATTATCTTGTCTTCAATAGATCATAAATTAGAGACAGATGAGATATGATAGTGATATTAAGCAGGTGAGTGATGCAGCTGTGATTGTACAAAATAATTTTTTTTAACACAGCAAGAGGAATTATACTAACTGAAATAAAGGAACTGGTGCATGTGAGTAAGAGAGGTAATTAACAACATGGTCTGGATGGGATTATGAGTAGTATTTGCATTTACAAGTGGTGAGTAAGGGAATTGTGTCTGGTCATTCAGTACTAGACTTGGGTAAATGGACATCTGTTTATTAATTTCCATAATTTCAAGATAGTTTATCTTCCTTCTTTTGTGGGTGTGAAGTAATACTTCATGTTTCAACTTCTAACTATGGCCTTTTTTAAGCAGGTGGTCTGCAAAAGTAGTGTCTCCTTTTTTAAGTTCCCAACCTCTGTGGTGTTCCTTCAAGTGGGTATATATTCCCTGCCAGTCTAACGTATATAGAATTTGCCACAGTTACAAGTCAGTGCAAGATGGCGGCAAGTGTACACGTAACTTTAAAACGCTCTGCAGTTTCTGAGGACTTAATTTCAATCAAGTGTATTGTTTGTGACGAACCAGTGCTAAATGGAATTAGAATATGCGTGTTTAAACATAAATGGTGCCATTCACACTGCTTTGCTCAAGAAGATTTACAAATACAGTGTAAATGTGACATAGAGTGTAACGGCCGCGAGATCGCGAGTGGAAAGTACTACGCGGGAATAGAAGACAGCGTGCATGACGAACTTCAAAAAGAACTTGACATTATAAAAAAATATATAAAAACAATGGAAAATTTGGTACTAACCATACGGGAACTGTCTGAATCGTCAAGGCAACAAGATCTCATTAATGCAAGCCATAAAATTCGTAGGTCTGCACAACCAAATGTACAAAGTGTAAACAGTACGACTGTAACTAGATATATGAACGAACTGAGCACTCAAAAAGGCACAAGTGAATCAAACGCAAGAAAAGAAAGTGTTAATAGTGCATCTATGGATAAAAATATGAACAAACTATCCACACAAAAATATACGAGTGGATTAAACGGAGAAAAACACAAGGTAAATATTCGTAAGGAAAAAAAGTAAACAACCACGTTATGCATAAGCAAGGACACAAGCAACAGACATATATTTTTGCAGATAGTCATGGGAGAGGAATTATGGAAATTATGAGAAGAAATCACCCAGACCTTAATCTAACAGGCATCATCAAACCAGGCGCGCCATTACGCGAAATTCTGAAAAACAGTGACAACATATTAACGACCGATAACAGCTGCATCATAATAGGAGGCGCAAATGATGTTTACTGTAATGAAACTTTGCGTGCAACGAGAATCCTAAAGGAAACAGTCAAAAGGATGCCTCGAGTGCATTCTACATTGTTAGTATCCCCAGGAGACACGATCTGATGGAAAACTCGTGCGTAAACATCGAGATTGTTACAGCAAACAGGCTATTTGAGAAAATATGTAGAGGTTTCCAGAATACGACTTTCGTAGAGATAAACAGTGTTCACAGAGAGCACTTCACAAGACATGGTCTCCACATGAACGTAAAAGGGAAAAAGATTATTAGTGCCGAAATACTTAAATTTGTTAATGAGTCATCTGTAATGGAAGTGTCTCCAATCCCAATTCCGCCAAAACAAGAGTTGTCTGTAACAGTGGAACCATCATTATCTGCAGTAGAGCTACAACAAACACCAGTAGCAGCAGCAAAGGCTCAGATATTCTCAGCAGCAATGTCAGATAAACCAACAGCAGCAGAATCACCACAATCATCAGCAGAGCTGTCGTCATCAGCAACAGCATTCAGAACAGCAGACCCCATAATACTACCTCAAGGCAATGAAACTGCGTGTGAGGAAAACATACAAGGTTCATTAGCCGCAGCAGCTAACAAAGAAGGGCAGTCACCAAGTCGGGGAGTGCAGGAGCCACCAGCAACAGCAAACACAGAGAAGAGGTACCTGAGGCCTGGGAGATCAACAGCAGAAGCAGCTTCCAATCAAGACAGATGCCTGAGAACTAGGAGACCTGCTACACTAAGTGAGGATTTTTTATGGTACCGAGTAAGCAGAAAGAGAACATGGAAAACGATGTAAGTAAAACTGTCCATCTTAAATACCAGTGTGACAATAGTGAGAGGGACATAAACACCGGACAAAGATACGATCCAGGTTTAATGACACAAACTGAAAAAAAAAACATTGCATAGTACCAGAAGCAAAGGGAGCAAGTGAAGTGCTTAGTATATTACAGGAAGGGGAACTATTACATTTAAAGCCAACTGTTAGAATACTTCACCAAAATGTTCAATACATAAACAATAAAACAGAGGAACTAGAGGTAATATTACAGGAGTATAGGCCAAACATTCTAGTAGTTACAGAACATGGGCTAAAAGAAACTCACATAGGAATGTACAACTTGAAGAATTATGTGAAAGTAGCCAGTTTTTGCAGAACTTCCTATAAAGGTGGTGGGGTTGCTATTTTTTCTAACTATAAATCAACTTAAGCCATAAATATAACAAAATATGCTATAGAATTGAGCTTTGAAGCTACAGCACTGGAAACTAAAATTGCTGGGAATTTATGTTGTGTATTAGGTTTGTATAGATCACCAAATGGTATAATCAAAACCTTCTTTGAACAGCTGGAAGATATAATCCAACACCTCTCAAAAACATATGCTTATTTGATAATTATAGGAGATCTGAACATAGACACAAGTAAAAATACAGACAATACTAAGACCCTATTGGTCATATTGTGCATATACAACCTAAAAATAAAAATAGATAAACCAACCAGAGTAACAAAGCATAGTGAAACTATAATTGATCATATAATAACAAATATTCCTACATGCTATTGTGACACACAGGTAATAAACTCCACATTAGCAGACCATTTTGCAATCATGATAGACATTAATATAAAGACTAGTGATTCAGTGCAGAAGATATGGGAGATGAGAAGACAGAACTACCCACATAACATAAATCTGCTAAAAAAGATGTTAGAGGCAGAAAACTGGGAAACAATATATGCAGCTAAAGATGCAAACACCAAATGGAACCAGTTTTTTTCTTTATTCAGATATTATTATGATGTTAAATGACCTGTTAGTAAAAGGCTTGTCAGACAGCAACAAAAAAAGAAAAGCTGGGTGACTGGAGAAGTAATCCATGCCAGAAATAATCTGAGAGTGTATTATGACCTCTCCAAACAAAAAAATACTGAGGCCTACAACACACTGTATAAAATGAAAAAGAAAGAGTACTGTAGTTTTATCAGAAAAACTAAAGCATCATTCATCAGGATGTCTATAGATAAGGGAAAGAACCACCCAGTAGGTTTATGGTCGTTCATTAATGAAGAGAGAGGAAAAGTAACAAATCGGGCGGAGGACATCTGCCCACTGATGAGTGGGAAAAGCAACACAAACCCTCTAGAAGTAGCCAATACTTTTAACAGATACTATATTACTGTAGCAGACAAATTAATAAGTGAAAATAAAACAAATGCAGCAAGTAAATTGTTAAACCCCCCACATACAAATCATACTATGGTTTTCATACCTACAACGGATGTAGAAGTGTCAAACCTATTAAAACAACTTAAAATTAAACATTCATCTGGCTTGGATGGTGTCACATCACATCTCATAAAGGAATGCAGAGAATGTATATTAAAACCATTGACACACATGCTGAATGCTGCGATAGAAGAAGGTGTATTTCCAGATTCACTGAAAGTAAGTAAAGTGAAGCCAATATTTAAGAAAGGGAACAGGGATGAATTAGGAAATTACAGGCCAATATCATTGATCTCAACATTTGCTAAAATCTATGAAATGATAATAAAGAATAGAATTGTAAGTTTTATAACAAAGTACAGTATACTGCATTCATCACAACATGGTTTCAGAGAAGGGGAGTCAACAAAAACAGCATCAACAGATATAATAAAGCACATTCTTAATTTACTTGACAGGCAACAAAAGACTTGTGGGATTTTTATGGACCTATCTAAGGCATTTGATTGTGTGAACCACTCAAAATTAATGATGAAGTTATATCAGTATGGAATTAGAGGAAAATGTTATGACATACTTAAATCATACATTACAAATAGGAAACAATGTACAGAAATCAGACATACTAGTGGGGGAAATATAACAAACTACAGATCAGAATTACAAACAGTTAAACATGGTGTGCCGCAAGGGTCTGTGCTTGGGCCAATACTATTTATACTCTATGTAAATGACTTCCCTAGCTATATAAATCAGAAACTTATAATGTATGCTGATGACACAACAATCATTTGCACAGCTGACACAAAGGAGGAGCTTGAGAAGGAAGCACTCATGACTATCGAAAATGCAAATAAATATTTAACACAAAACAACCTGTTTATGAATCAGTCTAAAACAATGAATGTAGTATTTCAGACCAAGCATAGTGAAAATTATAATATAAATGTTAATATAAACGGAAAGACTATTAAAGAAGTAACCAGCACAAATTTTCTAGGAACTATAATAGACAAACATTTGGCATGGGGGGAGCACATCGATGCACTGTGTAAAAAGATAAACAAACAGATCTTCATCATGCATAAAACAGCTAAGACTGTGGATGATAAAGTCCTCAGATCAATGTATTATGGACTTGTCTTCCCACATTTGTCTTATTCAGTTCATATATGGGGAAGTGCACAAGCTGGCTACCTAAAAAGAATATTCACAATTCAGAAAAGGGCAGTGAGATGCATTGCAAAAATACCACCAAGACAGACCTGTAGGCAAGCTTTTGTATACTATAATATTATGACAGTATATTCACTGTACATATACCAAAGCATAATGGCGGTAAGGTCAATTAATAAACACCTCCTAAATAAAGATGTACACAAACACGGTACAAGAGGAAATGAAAATTATTACATGATAAACAGAAATCTAAAACTGTCTATGACTGCCCCAGAAGAAGCAGGCAAAAGGTTTTTTAATAAACTCCCCAAAATCATTAAAAAAGAAACAGACCTAAAATGTTTTAAAAATCATTTGAAACTATATCTCACAGAGAAATGTATATACAGTTTGAGTGAATACTAAGATGGTGTTTAATATGTTATATCATTACTGAAATGTATCTTTTAAAATTATCATGTATGTTGTTTGGATTTGTGTGTACATATAATGTGAAACATGTAATACCTTTGTATGATTATGGACTATTTCTGTTTAATCATTTGTTTCATTTATATATAATGAAATCAAGTTTGATGTTAACAGCCTATTGTATGACACACCCAATACTCTCAGCTGGATTTTCAGCTGGAGTCCATGGGCAAAGAATAAATAAATAAATAAATAAAAATTTTATATGTTCCACTCTTTACCAAAGCTGGAGTGCTGTCTTTCCCATTGTGCAGTAAGTGTCCAACAGTGTTGTATACATAAAATGATGTCTTTATGGTCCTGAATTTAAGATTTCTAGCTACATGCAGTGAGACTTTTCCTTAGTATGGAATTGGGCACCATTTATTGCATTCTTGAGGTGATGGGTTAAGGGCAGGTTAACGAAGAGAGTACACCTGCTGTTTCTGCTTTCTGTGCATTAGGGAGTCCACTAAGGTAGGAGGGTAGCCATTGTTTGGTGCTGTTTGTTTGATGACATTTAATTCCATTTGGAAATTGGCTTCACTCATGGGGATGGGTGTTAGGCAATGCATCATAGAATGAAAGGCAGCACGTTTATGGGTCTTGAGGTGTTGAGAATGGGCAGGTATTACTATATCTGTGGTGGTAGGTTTCCTATAAATCTTGGGAATATGAATACCGTCACTGATGTCTATGGTTAAATCTAAACAATTTATGCAGTTATCACTAAACTCGATTGTGAATTTTATACTGTTGTGTTTTAGAATTTAGTTGCCAGAGAAATTTTTGGAATTGTCTGGTAGTACCTGTCCATAAGGACAACACATAATCAACATACCTAAACCAAAATCCAACCTTGGGAGAGAGTGGATTGTTTTCCAAAAACTATGTTTCAAAATTGTCCATGAAGATATCAGCAAGAACTGGAATGAGTGGGCTCCCATAGCTAGACTATCCAACTGTTTGTATAGCCTGTCATTGATGCGGAAGTAATTTTGTGTTAGACAAGTTTCTGTAGCTAACCTTATGTCATCTGTGACAGTCGGGATTAATTCCTGATTTATCTAGCATGGAGAATGTTTAGGCACATTTGAACACGTATATCAGTGTATATGTTGCTAACATCAAAAGAATCCAGCTTGGCACAAGGAGGGGGGGATTTTTTGTACTGCAACTTGTTCACTAAGTCAACTGAATTAAGCATTCCCTGACTATATTTGAACTTGGTTTTGATCTTGATCAGGTCATGTAACTCTCTGGCTAATCTATAAGATGGAACTGAGAATGAAGACACAACAAGACAGGGTGGAATATTATCTTTATGGAGTTTAGGGAGGCCATAAATTCTTCAAACCATAGGAGTCACGTTGATGAGGAAGCAGGCATTAGAATTTGGTAACATTTCTAATTTTATCATTATAGGATTGTGTGGGGTCTTTCTGTATCTGTTGGAAGCTGGTAGCATTTACACCAGTGTTGTGTGTGTTTCATTCACAATGTACAAAATATTCTACCAAGAACCGATGGAACAGTCAATCAGTCAAAGTGGATATATAATCAGTAAGTCATCATGAGTATTTCTTGTCCACCAGCACCTGGTTAATGGTAAAACTCGGTAAATGTTGTGATACACAACCACAGTAAAAGTATAAATTAATTTTCGTGCAGACTAGTCTCCAAATCTGTATTTCAAAGTAGGTAGCCTGCATTATGGTGTGAAGATATTTAATGAGTTCCCATGTTCCATAAGCAATCAAGATTCATGGAGAATTGATAGATATATATGTGTGGTGTGCCACAACTTTCTGCCTTCCACCAACTTCATTTAAGAAAAGCCTTTGGACCATACACTCTCAGTAATTTGCAGGGCCATTTCTATGATGAGACAAGACTAAGAGGCTACATGGGGCAGCAAAATTTCAAGGGCAAAAAAATTAATTCCAAATCAAGTAACGAAAAAATTTGAGGGAATAAGAAGATAAAGAGGAAAAATTTAAACACCAAATTGTTTTCAAAAGCAGACAGAACAGTTACTAAGTCTTTACTTACTTTGATGAAAATAAACAAATTGCCTGTACCTACCTCAAAATTAAAGCAGCCGTTACTGAGATTTTTGACATGGAGTTTAATGACCACCGTGAGCATCTCAATGGGCTATAAGTAGTCACCTGACCATAATTTAAGGCAATTGACTCCAGGAAAGCGAAAGACCCAGTGTCTTATGACAAACACAACATCTATCCTCATTGGGGCTCAAGCCCAGACCCATTGCAGATGAATGATCTTCTGAATCCAGTTAGTTAAACCACTGCAACACAGAGGCAGCTAATAAGAGCTGTAGAACTCTCAATAGAAAATGGAAACAAGACATTATTCATTTATTTATTCACAAGAAAGTGGATGCTGTAAAATATGAGATTTAGTCCTCATTCTAAAAATATTTCAGTTGAAATAGTAATGAAATAACGCCACAATTATCCAGGTGACCTAATTTGATGCTTCAGCATGTCTCCCATCAGTATGCCATTGTTCACACCAGGAAACAGTTCCACACCTTTATTAGTTCATTTTCTTGTAATTAAATACAATAAGTAATTTATTGTGAAAGTTGGTTCCACTAGTATATTCAGTTGAGTTCTACTTTAAAAGGTTCAGCACATTCATCCTATTTCAATTATTTTGGAAAATTTCAAAACTTGAGGACAAAAATAGGAAATTGAGAGCATTTGTTTCTAGAATGAGTTTTTCACTGTGTAGCGGAGTGTGCGCTGATATGAAACTTCTTGGCAGATTAAGGATACAGGGTGCTTTTAAATTGTCGAAAAATCAAATTTTTTAATGACTACTAAATTCTATAGTCTTTCCTGATTACATTCATATAAACATTATAGGGTTTCAAATAAAAAATGACCTATATATACCAAATTTTAAAGTTACGGTTATGTATGCCGCCACGCCCCCTCTATTTCTGTTGCAGAAACCAGTATTACTTCAAAAAGAACTGTGAACTTTCTGTTTCTAGTGATTATACATATGATACATTGTATACATTGGTAACAGTGCAGGTTCCTGGTGTCTCTAATGATTGTCTTTACTAGTATTTACTTTTGTTTCAGAAGCAGTTTGTTCACGTGTTACTGAATGTTTGTAGCCCATGTGCTACATATGTTTGTGGAAGTACGTATCTTTTAGTGTGCAATAAATACAAACTATGCCATGCATCAAGAAATTCAATAAATGGAAATTCTGTGGTAACCAGTTCACAAACAAAGTAAGCCACACTGTTGAAAGTAACCTATGTATCAGTTCTTCAGGGAAGAAACTCCCACAAGGCATGCCTCCTGGTGATCCAAATATTTGTGTTAACAAAATGACACTGTTTGTAGTAGATTTGTTTTTGTTGATGTGGGAATCTTATCTTCTTTGATAAGGGAAGTGACGAAATGTAAACAATGTGATAGTGTAGGCTGTCTGGAAATAACTGAACAACAAAACAACAGGAAGGATTCAGCATCAAAAATAGTTGTTATGTGTAGATCCTGCAATTATTCTACCTTCAAAATGACTTCAAACATTGTAGATAATTCATGTGATGTGAATTTGAAGTTAGTGTATGCAATGCGTGCAATAGGAAAAGGAAAAAAGGCTGCTCAAACCTTTTGTGGTTTGACGGACCTTCCTCCTCGTTCTCCCAGTCAGTTCAGCAAGTACATAAAAATACTTTTAGGTGCCTTGATGTTGTCTTAAGCATCTATGAAATGTGCAGTAGAAGAAACTGTAAATATTAGTGGAACCAGAGACATTGCTGTTCCACTTGATGGGACATGGCAACATCGAGGACATTCATCATTGAATGGTGTTGTAAGTGCTACTTCTCTGGAGAATGGAAAAGTTGTTGATGTTGACTGCTTATCTAAGTACTGCCACACCTGCCATGGTGACAATGAAGAAGTGTGATGCAGCTCTACAAATATTTCAGAGGTCGGTGCCTGTTTATAATGTTAGATATACGAAGTACCTAGGTGATGGGGACTCTAAAGCTTTCAATAAAATTAATGAGTTCAATGTTTATGGTGATACCTTGGTAACAAAACTACAGTGTTGTGGAAATGTGCAAAAGAGGATGGGTGCTAGACTGAGGAAGCTACGAAAAGAAATGAAAAGAGAGAGCTATCTGATGGAAAATCTCTATCTGGCCGAGGCAGATTGACAGAAACTGAAATAGACCTCCTTCAGAGTTATTATGGACTGGCCATTATACGAACTGCACCTCTGAATGATGTTACAGCAATGAGAAAAGCTGTATGGGCCACCATCTTTCATAAGTTGTCCACAGATGACCACCCTGTTCATGGACTTTGCCCTAAAGGAGCAGATTCTTGGTGTGGTTACCAAAAAGCAAAAGAAAGTGGTCAAATATACCATCATAACCATTCTCTTCCTGGGCCTGTTATGAATGCAATAAAAGCAATTTTTAGAAGCCTGAGTGAGCTTGTATCGCTTAGTAAATGTCTTCAGAATACAAATGAAAGTTTCAATTATTGATTATGGGAAAGATTATGCAAGAATGTTTTTGTAGGACTAAATACATTAAAAGTTGGTGTAGTAGATACAGTGATATGTTTCAAGGATGGAGTAACAGGAAGGTTGAAGGCCCTGAGAAATTTAGGTATAAAATGTGGCTCTAATATGGAAGATCAATTGCTTGCATGTGACAGACAATGGGTGTATGAAGCTGAAAGATTCACTCTTCGAGTTACCAAAGAAGCAAGAATTGCTAAAAGGAATGCCACCAAGAGGAAGCTTGAAGATGAAGAAATGCTGTGGGATGAAGGCTATGCTTCAGGAATGTTCTGACTCACTGTTTAATTGGACTCATATCTTAATTTGCAATTTCCCGCTAGCTGTATTTTTCAGAATTCAGGTACAAATATTTCCTAAAGTTTATAAAGCATTGATCTAATTTTCTTCTTTAATTTGCAATAGTCCATACTTATGTAGTATACCTAAGCTTTATTGCAGAATCAACTAAATTGTAGAAAAATGTCATTTTTATTAGGAAAAAAAAATATAAAAATTAAAACGTAAGATTTGATATTTTTATCCTTGTAATATACGTAATAGGTGGAATTAAATAGGTCTAGTACCTCAGCCATCATGTCATGCATATCTGCTTCAAATGTATAATGGTACCTCAGTTTGAGGAAACATTTTGGAAAAACAAAAAAATTACATCAGTTTCTTTGTATTTTTTTTAATAACCCTAATCAGGTTCAAAAATATTCAATATACTTCTAATTTGTTTAGGAAGTGTGCTGCATTACCTGATATCAACAAAAAATCTGTAAAACATATACATTATAAACAGTGCCTGAAAGAAATAGGTGTTGGTTTTTACATAATATTGAGCCAGAAAAGTGCCCTGTATCTTTAAAACGGTGAGCCGGAGTGAGACTTGGACTTGGGACCTTTGCCTTTCATGGGCAAGTGCTCTACTATCTGATTATTTGTTGTCCTCAATCAGTTATAAAGGAATTGAGGACAAATCATGAAAACTGAGGGCTGTTGCCAGAAAATGAGGACATCTGGTCACCTTAGTTTAATGATTAAAAGTGCAATAGGAGATTTGCATTGTTGTGCCATTGGACATTGGAGGTGGTGGTGGAGGTGGGGGGAGGTTATCAGAGGACTGATGTGCTGGTAGTAAAAAAGTTCTCTCCTAGAGAGGCAAAACACCTAGTAATGGCCCTGGTAGGACTGGTGGTAGTAAAAAAGAAGTGGCATCCATTCTTCAGTTCTCTCCTAGGGAGACAAGAAACACCTAGCAATGGCCCTGGTAGTTTGTTATATGTATTCCAATCTCTGTCTTCCCCTACAATTTTTACCTTCTGCAGCTCCCTCCAGAGTTTCATATTGTGGCAGTTATTTCCTGATGTCGTAACAAATGTCGTATTATTCTGTCCATTTTTCTTTTCAGTGTATACCATGTAATCTCTCCTGTGTTTATTCTGTAAAGAACCTTGTAATTCCTTATCAGTCTACCTAATTTTTAAAATCCTTCTATAGCATCACATTTCAAATGATTTAAATTCTCTTTTGCAATTTTCCCACAGTCCATGATTCACTATGATGCAATGCTGTTCTCCAGATATGTATTTTGTAAATATCTTCCTCAAATTAAGGCATGCATTAGATGCTAATAGAGTTGTTTTGGGCAGGAATGCCTTTCTTTGCCAATGCTAGTCTGCCTTTTATGTTCTCCTTGCTTTGGTTCTTTTTTTCATGTATTGTTTTGCTTTCAAATCAGAGGAATTCTTTCACTTCATCTACTTGATTGTCTCCAATTTTGCTCTTAAGTTTCTTGTTATTCTTATTCCTGCTACACCTACACCCCATTACTTCCGTCTTAGTTTGCTTTATCAGCCCACATTCTGCACTCATTTAATTATTCATTCCATTCAACAGATCCTGTAATTCTTCTTAATTTTCACTGAGGATAGCAATATCTTCTGTGAATCTTATCAATTGATACCTTTTCACCCTGAATTTTAATCCCACTCTTCAACATTTCTTCTGTTTCCATCATTGCTTCTTTGGTGGATACATCAGCAGTAGGGAGGAAAGGTTGCATCACTAACTTACAGCCAGCCGTTATGGCCGAACGGTTCTAGGTACTTCAGTCTGGAACCATGCTGCTGCTAGGGTTGCAGGTTCAAATGCTGCCTCAGGCATGGATATGTGTGATGTCCTTAGGTTAGTTAGGTTTAAGTAGTTCTAAGTCTAGGGAACTGATGACTTCAGATATTTAGTCCCAAAGTGCTTAGAGCCATTTGAACCATTTGGACTAACTTACACATATTTTAATCTCAGCACTTTGTTCTTGATCTTCCATTCTTATTTTCTATCTTCATTGTCATAAGTATTGCATATTAACTGCATTTATCAGTAGCTTATTCCTTTTTTCTCAGAATTTTGAGCATATTTTACTATTTTAGATTGTTGAACACCATTTGGATGTCAACTAATCCTCTAAATGTGTTTTGATTTCCCTAAAGTCTTGCTTCTGTTATCAATCACATAATCAGAACTTTGTCTCTCTTGTGCTTCTACCATGCTGAAAGTCAAACTGATTGTCATCATCTAACATGTCTTCAATTTTCCTTAATGTTCTTCTGTATGTTACTCTCATCAGAAACTTGGACACATTAGCTATTAAACTAATTGAGCAATAGTTATTGCACTTGTCTTCTCCTGCTGTGTTTGTGATTATGTGTTTTATTTTTTTTCCAATAACCGTTTTTTTATCTCCAGTCATATAGATCCTACAAATCAGTGTGAATAGTCATTTTCTGCATTCAGGATTGTGTAGGTGATATTTTTCTTACTGATGGCATTTCTTCATTCTCAAAGCACCTACTCACCAAGTTAAATAATCATTTGGCTGCCACTTTCACCATTTATTTTAGAAATTTTGAAGGAATGGTATTCATCTCAACTGCCTTATTCAATCTCAAGTCTTTCAAAGCTCTGAACTTTGACTCTACTGCTGGATCCATTATATCTTTCATACTGACTTTCATTTCTGGTTCTATCATGTCAACAGTCAATCTCTCCCCTCATAGAGGACTTCAGTGTTTTCTTTCCACCAATCAATTCCCTTTCTTCTGTGTTTCACAATGGAATTACTATTTCACTGTTAATGTTAGATATTGCTATCCTCAGTGAAAATTAAGAAGAATTACAGGATCTGTTGAATGGAATGAATACTTAAATGAGTGCAGAATGTGGGCTGATAAAGCAAACCAAGACGGAAGTAATGGGGTGTAGGTGTAGCAGGAATAAGAATAACAAGAAACTTAAGAGCAAAATTGGAGACAATCAAGTAGATGAAGTGAAAGAATTCCTCTGACTTGAAAGCAAAACAATACATGAAAAAAAGAACCAAAGCAAGGAGAACATAAAAGGCAGACTAGCATTGGCAAAGAAAGGCATTCCTGCCCAAAAGAACTCTATTAGCATCTAATGCATGCCTTAATTTGAGGAAGATATTTACAAAATACATATCTGGAGAATAGCATTGCATCATAGTGAATCATGGATTTTAAATTTGGGAAGGGCTGCTGTACATTTTTAAGGGTTTGGTAACAAGTGTTCACTGACACATATAACAGATATTTGGTTAAAACTCTCTTAACAAGACTTCAAATTCAGCTAACTTATTACATAAACCTTGTACATTTTGATATAGGACTGAAAACTGATTATGAGATGCAAAGTTAAATAAATTATTACTTATCTTAACGCTGCTTTCTTGAGGCTCTTTGATACTAAAAAATCTATGAGGTGATTTGGCTGCCTCACATTTCATCTAATTGGTAGCCCATAAATTATTGCTGCTGTTGGTTCTGATGAAGTGGTTACTGAAGCTGGTTGTGGTGTTGGTTGGGCTTCTGGTGTTATTGCTAAGATGGTTGTAGTAGTTCTTGGATTACTCATTGCTGATACTGTTGATGGTGCTGTAGATAAAGCTGATTGTGATGTTTGTTGGGCTTCTGTTGTTGTTTCTGCTGTTACTGGACTAATTGGTAGCCCGGAAATTATTGCTGATGCTGTTGTTGGTTCTGATGAAGGGGTTACTGAAGCTGGTTGTGGTGTTGGTTTGGCTTCTGCTGTTCTTGCTAATTACTGTTGTGGTGGTTCCTGGATTACTCATTGCTGAAACTGTTGGTAGTGCTGTAGATGAAGCTGGTTGTAATGTTGGTTGGGATTCTGCTGTTTGTACTGTTACTGGACTGGGTACTGCTGCTGATGTTGGAGTACCCACTATAGCAATGATTTGTTTATTCTTTTTTTATCTAGCAATTGTACAATTTTATGTCCAAAGAGTGACTTTCCACTTGCACACAAATGTAAACCATGTTTAGTAAAGTCTTCTCTCTGCAAGAAATCAACAGATAAGAAATGTGTGTTGAGGAATGCTTTACATATTTTTTTGAACGGTTGTTTGCCTTAACAGTTTCTACAGTCACACAAGAACTTTCTATCAGGTCATGTCTGTGTGGAACTCCAGTGACAACTACTGATGCATTCTTGTTACATCTCATGGTTTCTTTCAAGTTTTATTTGTATCTTTAATTAATTCGTTATCAGGAGAAAGAAAACTGGCGTTCTACAGATCGGAGCGTGGAATGTCAGATCCCGTAATCGGGCAGGTAGGTTAGAAAATTTAAAAAGGGAAATGGATACGTTAAAATTAGATATACTGGGAATTAGCGAAGTTTGGTGGCAGGAGGAACAAGACTTTTGGTCAGGTGAATACAGGGTTATAAATACAAAATCAAATAGGGGTAATGCAGGAGTAGGTTTAATAATGAATAAAAATATAGGAGTACAGGTAAGCTACTACAAACAGCATAGTGAATGCATTATTGTGGCCAAGATAGAGACGAAGTCCACGCCTACTACAGTAGTACAAGTTTATATGCCAACTAGCTCTGCAGATGATGAAGAAATTGATGAAATGTATGATAAGATAAAAGAAATTATTCAGATAGTGAATGGAGATGAAAATTTAATAGTCATGGGTGACTGGAATTCAAGAGTAGGAAAAGGGAGAGAAGGAAACATAGTAGATGAATATGGATTGGGGCTAAGAAATGAAAGAGGAAGCCGCCTGGTAGAACTTTGCACAGAGCATAACTTAATCATAGCTAACACTTGGTTCAAGAATCATAAAAGAAGGTTGTATACATGGAAGAACCCTGGAGGTACTAAAAGGTATCAGATAAATTATATAATGGTAAGACAGAGATTTAGGAACCAGGTTTTAAATTGTAAGACATTTCCAGGGGCAGATGTAGACTCTGAGCACAATTTATTGGTTATGAACTGTAGATTAAAACTGAAGAAACTGCAAAAAGGTGGGAATTTAAGGAGATGGGACCTGGATAAACTGAAAGAACCAGAGGTTGTACAGGGTTTCAGGGAGAGCATAAGGAAGCAATTGACAGGAATGGGGGAAAGAAGTACAGTAAAAGAAGAATGGGTGGCTTTGAGGGATGAAATAATGAAGGCAGCAGAGGATCAAATAGATAAAAGACGAGGGCTAGTAGAAACCCTTGGGTAACAGAAGAAATATTGAATTTAATTGATGAAAGAAGAAAATATAAAAATACAGTAAATGAAGCAGGCAAAAAGGAATACAAACGTCTCAAAAATGATATCGACAAGAGTGCAAAATGGCTAAGCAGGGAGGCTAGAGGACAAATGTAAGGATGTAGAGGCTTATCTCACTAGGGGTAAGATAGATACTGCCTACAGGAAAATTAAAGAGACCTTTGGAGAAAGGAGAACCACTTGCATGAATATCAAGAGCTTTGATGGACACCCAGTTATAAGCAAAGAAGGGAAAGCAGAAAGGTGGAAGGAGTATATAGAGGGTCTATACAAGGGCGATGTACTTCAGGACAATATTATTGAAATGGAAGAGGATGTAGATGAAGATGAAATGGGAGATATGATACTGCACGAAGTGTTTGACAGAGCACTGAAAGGCCAGAGTCGAAACAAGGCCCCCAGAGTAGACAACATTCCATTAGAACTACTGACAGCCTTGGGAGAGCCAGTCCTGACAAAACTCTACCATATGGTGAGCAAGACAGGCGAAATACCCTCAGACTTCAAGAAGAATATAATAATTCCAATCCCAAAGAAAGCAGGTGTTGACAGATGTGAAAAAAATCGAACTATCAGTTTAATAAGTCACAGCTGCAAAATACTAACACGAATTCTTTACAGACGAATGGAAAAACTAGTAGAAGCCAACCTCGGGGAAGATCAGTTTGGATTCCATAGAAATGTTGGAACACGTGAGGCAATACTGCCCCTACGACTTATCTTAGAAGGAAGATTAAGGAAAGGCAAACCTACATTTCTAGCGTTTGTAGACTTAGAGAAAGCTTTTGACAATGTCAATTGGAATACTCTCTTTCAAATTCTGAAGGTGGCAGGGGTAAAATACAGGGAGCGAAAGGCTATATACAATTTGTACAGAAACCAGATGGCAGTCATACGAGTCAAGGGGTATGAAAGGGAAGCAGTGGTAGGGAAGGGAGTGAGATAGGGGTGTAGCCTGTCCCCAATGTTATTCAATCTGTATATTGAGTAAGCAATAAAGGAAACAAAAGAAAAGTTCGGAGTAGGTATTAAAATCCATGGAGAAGAAATAAAAAATTTGAGGTTCGCCGATGACATTGTAATTCTGTCAGAGACAGCAAAGGACTTGGAAGATCAGTTGAACGGGATGGATAGTGTCTTGAAAGGAGGATATAAGATGAACATCAACAAAAGCAAAACGAGGATAATGGAATGTAGTCGAATTAAGTCGGGTGATGCTGAGGGAATTAGATTAGGAAATGAGACACTTAAAATAGTAAAGGAGTTTTGCTACTTGGGGATCAAAATAACTGATGATGGTCGAAGTAGAGAGGATATAAAATTTAGACTGGCAATGGCAAGGAAAGCGTTTCTGAAGATGAAAAATTTGTTAACATCGAGTATAGATTTAGATGTCAGGAAGTTGTTTCTGAAAGTATTTGTATGGAGTGTAGCCATGTATGGAAATGAAATGTGGGCGATAAGTAGTTTAGACAAAAAGAGAATAGAAGCTTTCAAAATGCGGTGCTACAGAAGAATGCTGAAGATTAGATGGGTAGATCACATAACTAATGAGGAGGTATTGAATAGAATTGGGGAGAAGAGGAGTTTGTGGCACAACTTGATGAGAAGAAGGGATCGGTTGGTAGGACATGTTCTGAGATATCAAGGGATCCCCAATTTAGTATTGGAGGGCAGTGTGGAGGGTAAAAATTGTAGAGGGAGACCAAGAGATGAATACACTAAGCAGATTCAGATGGATGTAGGCTGCAGTAGGTACTGGGAGATGAAGAATCTTGCACAGGATAGAGTAGCATGGAGAGCTGCATCAAACCAGTCTCAGGACTAAAGGCAACAACAACAACAACGATTAATTCATTTTTATATACATAATTGGCACCCCCAATTATTACAGTACATCAATTAGAATCAGAGGTTTTTGCATCTTTCATGTTTCTTGTTACTTCAGCCACTGGTGCACCAAGTTTTACAGAATAAGTAGCATTAATTCCGTGTTTGATACATAAAATTTCTGCTAGGCCATGTTCATGACTGTCTGAATGTGTGTTCATTTTGAGTTTGGTTCTTTGTGATTTTAGGCCTGTTGTTTTGTCTTTCTGCACATGATTGTTTATACTGTTTACACTTATTTCTATACGTATTTCTTATCCAAGTACACTGAATCGATTATATGTCTCTGTAGGCACTAATATTTTTTCACATTGTATTGTTCACATTCTTCTTTGAATTCTCAAACCCATGACTGTTTTTGTCAATAATCGTGTTTGAAATACCTGTGAAACTTTTCATGGCTTTTTTAAGTACATGTAAATACTGTTCACTATGAACCCAGTTTTCCTTTGTGACTGGGCAGAAATAATTACAAAGGATGTCCAGGTAAAGCATTTCTACCATTTAGTATCAATGTATCTTGTGCCAGGAAATTAAAGCTTAATTTGATGCAGAGGTCTAATTCCAATCAAGAATTAAAGGGGAAATTCTGTATTGTGTTATCAGAATGATGAAAACACGTAGACCTACTGTACACACAATATTCAAAATTACAAGAACAAGGAAAAGGCAATTTGGATCATTATAATGCATGAAAAGAATAAACATGGTGGACAAATCATATTAATCTGCTGATGAGAATAGCAGTGGGACAGTCCAATTAAATCTTTTTAACAGTAACTGAAAATGCAGAGGCAAAAAAAAAGGATCATTGAAAGCAGATCCATCAGATTCACTTAATCAGGAATTGCATACTGTACCACTAGATATTAGTTTCACCAAATAAACTGGTAGAGAGGTCACAAAAAATCACTAAAAACCAGTACCTCTTCAAGCTGTTTTGATGGTGTTCAACCCAAAGGACTAAAATCTGATACTGGCTTGTTGGTGACCCCTTGATCTATGTTTGTAACCAATTAGTGTCAAGATGCATTTCCTGAAAGGCTGAAATATGAAGTTAAGTACAGATAAGCATGGGACCTCTAATTATAGATCTACAGCATATCACTTCAGAAGTTTTTGCGGAAGAAGTCTATAGCAGAACATTGTGTCTTGTCTCTGAGAATAATATTTTGCCAATAGCTCAGTTTGGTTACTGTTGGGGTTTTTCTACTCAGAAATCAATATATGATCTCATGAACACAGTCCAAGTGAAACAAAACAAGAAAAGTTACTCTCTTGCCATTTTCTGTGATCTCACCAAGACCTTCAGTTGTGTAGGTCATACAATCCCAGTAGTCATACTTAATGACACCATACTTAATGGTATGGAGTTAAAGGGTGAAGTCATATATTAATAGAAAATGGAGGTCAAAGTATAACAAATGATATGACAGTAATAAGACTAAATTGAGAGTGGGAAAACATTAAATATCATATTTGGCAAGGTGTGATGCTTTGCCTGTTCCTGCTCCTAATCCACATTGATAAAGTACCTGGAATATTATGTTACTCTTCAAAAACAGTTATGTTTGCTTATAACAGTAGTATACTGCCCAAGAGGCCAAATACATCGACACTAGACCCAGTCTGGAGAACAGTGGAACAATCTCACTACTGGTTTACAGTAAACCGTTCGAGCCTTAATCTCACAATGACACATATTATCCAGTTTCAGACAAATGAAATTGATTGTAGGTAGTAGAAGTAGAGATCAATGGGCACACACTGATTGTTCCATGCATGAAGTTCCTACCCATCCAAATGGCTAACAAACTAGGTTAATCAAAAAGCTCAGTTGTAACTTTTTGGACATAGAAATCTCTCTTCGTGTTGACCTGCTGACAGAATTGCTAGCATACTTCCATGCAATACAGCTCTCTAGCATAGCTTCTGGGACTATGCAGATGAAGCAAAAAAATGATTTTTTTTACAAATACATGCAGTAAGAATATTGTACAAAGTTGACAATAAAACATCTGTCAGTAGCCGCTTCAGGGACTGAGGGATTCTAACATTTATACATCAGTAAATATACCCCTTAATTACGCTTGTGTTGGATGACAAGAGTAAATTTAAGATGAAATGTGCAGTTTGCAACGCATACAATTTACTAGTGGACTACACATCTCTATCAGGGATTCAGAATGGTGTTTTATATTCTGGTGCAAAAGTTTATAACAGGACACAGCCAGACATCATTCAGATGATTGAAAATCTCCAGGTGCAAAAAAACAAAGTGAAAGAATACCTCATTTCCCACCCCTGCCACAATTTGTCTGATTGGAGATGTAAATTCTACATAACTCGTACATTTATATTAAATGAATCTTAACTTTTTCAGTATACAGACAACTGATAGTAGGATGTGTCAAATTACATAAATGCTTTGTTTGAAGTGTTAGATAAAAACAGCAGATGAATGGTGGAGAGGTGGAGGCATTTTTCAAAGCAAGTTTGTTTCTCCTAATATACATTAACACATACAAAATAATTTGTAAGTAATTCAGTATTAGTAGATTTGCAACAACCTGCTGTATGCCACCAAAGTTGTCCTTCATGGTGGGATGTGTGGAACATGATGTGTGAATGAAAGTGATTAGATTATAAGTTAATGAGAGGCAAACATGGGTGTCTGTAGAAGTTTATCGAAGAGGGGACAATACATTGAAATTGCTATTTTTTCTTAAACTGAGTTGTTGAAATTGGGAATGCATCAGGTGCCAAGAACTCAGTTTGACAGGAAGTACACAGAATCTAAAAACATTGACAATTATCCACTCAAAGTCTTAAGATAGATTGCTTTGAAACATAAATAGTAAGGATATTTCATTTGCATATTTATGTATGAGGTGACAATTATTGAGCTATATGGGGAAAAAAAGAAAAAAAAAAAACGTAAATTAGTTACAAAGTGTGGCATGCACACACTTCATTCAATAAGTAAACGTCATGACAGATATTCGGATATGGGTTATGAGATGTTTGATATGCCTGCCATCCTTGGTTATGATGTGGCACAGATGAATAGTGAAATTCTGCACAACCTGCTGACATGTCAGAACAATGATGCTTTCAATGACCTCCTGAATGGCTGTTTTCAGCTCAGCAATGGTTTGGGGTTATTGCATACACCTGATTTTCATAATTTTAACACCCGTATTTTAACCGAGCGTGGCTAGCACACTGGACTCACATTCGGGAGGACGATGGTTCAATCCCACATCTGGCCATCCTGGTTTAGGTTTTCCATGATTTCCCTAAACTGCTCCAGGAACATGCCGGGATGGTTCCTTTGAAAGGGCACGGCCAACCTCCTTCCCTATCCTTCCCTAATCCGATGATACTGATGACCTTGCTGTCTGGTCTCCTCCCCTGAAACAACCCCAACCTGTATTTTAAAAAACTGTTCACTGTGATAATTGTGAAGCAACCATGTACATATTTTTCTGATATTAATATCAAAATCAATGGTAGGTATCTTTTTTATTCAACAATATGACATTACATCAGTATTATTATTAGGTCCCCACTATCCAACAAGTCATTCAGGTAAACACTTTTATTTATATGCCATTAGCATTCAGAAGATGCTGAAAATTAAAAATCAAATTGATAAAAAAAGGTCACATTAATACTCCTCAAAGAGAAGAAATTAACTTCAAAAACCACTTATTCGACTTTGATGCCAATTATAGCTGTTTGTTTCGTGCAGGTCATTCACATCTGGCCATAGCAATGGATTTATTGCTGTATGTTCTTGTCTTCTGTTATTTAATATTGCCCAGCGTAGTTAAAATAGAACAGAATGTGTTTTCAGATTGAGGTTTTATGGGTTTTTTGAGTAAAATGTGATTGAGGATTATAATTTGACTATATGAATGTGGCAAAAAATCCCACAACCATCCTCAATTTAGCAGTTGAAACAGATTTTAACCACATAGAATTGAACCAACGTGGTTCCCCAATTGCAGCTATATCAAATCTGTATTGTGCTGCCATGCTGAAAGGTATTTTCCAGGGCACTCAACCGTGTTCTAGCTGTAGTTTAGCAGAGTCACAGACAGTCATTGCTAGAAAGATGTGAGAAATCTGTAATCAATAAAAAGTCCATCCCTCCACATTCCAGGATGACACTATTTTTTTTTGCCTGATCCCCCTCCCCCTTCCTTGCCCCTTGTGGAAGTCAGTGAAGATAAAGTATTGCCATTTAAATCAATCGAGGTAGTAACAACAGAAAATGCTATCAGAATACCCTATGAAGATCAGCTGCAACAAATTTGTTGGTGCTGTAAGCATAATGAGTGGATGATGGCAGCTGCAAATAGATTCATTCATGTGCTTGTCATAGTATTTACCCAATCTTCGAAATGTATGATGCTATATATTCAATATAAATATCATCTACTGCAGGTAAGAGTGTAGATAAATCTGTAAATGCGCATACTACAGACTGAGCACAGCAGTTTTCTGATGTCTACATGTTATGTTCTTGTGAAATGTGAATGTGTACAGTGAAATTTTGTCATTCCTGGCAGCATAACATTTAAAATATTGGGTGTATCTGACATATTTGCAGTTATGGTTTCCATCAGCAGTGCTATCTCACATGATGATGAGACATCTGTCCATCATAAATAAATCTACTGTGCAGATGATTTTAGGTCATCTATCAGACTTGTTCTCCTCATATCTCATAGATTATTGCAGATTATCAGAATAAGCCATTCACTCACTCACTCATTTACTTACTCATCCATTACCACATTAAGTTATATAGAGCCCATCAAGAAGAATAACTTCCAGGAATGTGGAGTATCTGCTGTTTATCTCCTATTTCTCAGTAAATATTTACTTGTCACTTTCATTTTTTTAAAGAAAGTAAGTACCTGCATCTGTAATAACATATTTCAGTTTAAATTATACTACTGTTTATCATGCTGCTTACAATAAACACTCAATTTGAGTTGTAGCCTAAAGAAATTCCTAATTCATGTAAATGTAATTGTTATTTGTTGGTCCATAAATCATTTGTAGTACAGTTGGTACAGTATGATATAGGACAAGCCAGTGTACTGATATTGCAGATTATGATGATGATACAATGGCGGAAGTGGTATGGGTTACTTTGGTTATGGGATATCCTTTTTTTTTTTTCAACAAAGAATGTTAAGAGCAAATGTGAGGGGAAGTGAGTGTAAGAATGCCAAGACTTGTAAAGAGATCTCTGCAAGATGCACTATTTTGTACTTACAAAATATTCTTACAGCTCACTTCTGATGAATAAATGCTGTATTTTCTTTTGATGTACTGCAATATAAAACTTTCGGGAGTGGAAATATTCCAAATAAATCAACACTCATGTCACCAGGCCAACATGTCAGGGACATGTACTTCTAACAGCAAAAAATGCTCCTTGATTACTTTGTCTATGTGTTGACTTCATCTTATGTTATTATCCTGTTGTACCCCAAGGATTTTACATGCAGTGTTTCATTTAGTATATGACCAATAATGTCTAGTTTTGTTGCTGGAAGGTCTTTTTTGCTTGTTTGAAATTACACAACATTAGTTTTTGTGAAATTAAGACTTCAACTGATTTCTTTGAATCAGCTGAAAGCCTGTTCAGCTATCACCTTAGTTACATCTGGTAAAACTGTGTCGACCCTTGATTAGTATGACTGTGTCATCAACAAACATTACAGTTTCTGAACCAGCCTTTAGAACAATTAGAAGCTGATTGATGTAGGTTAAAAATGAGAAAAGACTAAGTAGTTATCATTATGCCCCCTCGCCCATAATGTGTTCCTTCATTCTATGGTTAGTTTCATTCTTGTGATACACACATTCCAAGCAACACTCTTCTTTCTTTTATGAAGTGCCATCCTTGCAAATTGGATGTCATTAATGCCATAACATGTTAGCTCACCAGATAGAATTTTTTGGTCTCCACTCCATCAAATGTATTAGCATGGTCACTGAATATACCAACAGGATAATTTTGTGACTTCCAGGCAGACTGAAATTGCGTTACATAATGACTCTAACAAAAAACATTTTCTATGTTTTTCAATATACTGCTGTGATTTTCCTCTTGAACTGTGTGTTCCTATGCTTTCTACTATATTTAAGATGTGATTATTAAATGTACTTCTTACCTATGAATCATAATTTACAGCCCTTCCATTCAGTTCAGTTCAGTAGAGATGTTATCCTGTTCTGTGACTAGTTTTCATCTCTTGTTTCACCACATTCCATACAACTCTAAGTCTGTTGTCAGAATTACTGATTTCTTATATTATGTGCATGTTCCTTGATTTTTAAAAAGTTCTCTTAATAATTTTTAGTAGTTTTTGTAGTTTGCAACTACTTGTTCTTGCTGACAAATATATTTTCCTTTTCCTTTCACAAGATACTTAAATCCCTCAAGTGATCCATGGATTTTACACGTCTGTTTAATGTCCTTTCTGGATTAGCTTATGATGAAAGCTATTTTTCAAATAATAATATGACATGAATGTATCATAGAATAGATTAAATTTCATGTTAGTGTTTGGTTCATTATAAATTTCATTCCAGGTGATCTTCTGTGAACTATTCTTAGAAACCTTTGTCATGGAGTCATTAATTATTCTAACTGATTTCCACAGAGGAGTGTCCACATTGTAAGGCACTATTTTATTTACACTAACTAACTGTGCATCATGATTAGAGAGTGCAGTTCTTGTATAAACAATTATTTTCTTCCTTTGATCTTTACCCAAGAAAACATTATCAGTTATTGCTCTGCTGCTTTTACCTTCCCATGTTGGAGAGTTAAGTAAAAGGAGCTCCTTGCCAGGCCATGAATGCCCAAGTGATGCCTACCACCTGCCAATCATCCTCTGCCTTGTGGTATATTCAAATGCAGTATAGAGGGGCATGTGGTCAGCAGGTTCCTCTCCCGGTCATTTTTCAGACTTTCCAGACCGTGGAGCCATTATCACATGGTCAAGTAGCTCCTCAAATGCATTATGAAACTGAGTACAGTCTGCACCAGTCCTCCACCAGTGAGAAATCATTGGCAGTATCAGAAATGGAACCTGGGTTCTCCATACGGCAGCCATCTATGCTGACTTCTCAGCTACAGAGGTGGACTGGAAAGTTAATTACTGAAATCAAATTGTAAGGTTCATATAATGTTTCCTGGTCATTTTTCCTATCAGACTTGTAGCGGTCCCTCTTGCTTTTATTTCTCTCTTCTTTTGATTGGTGTTGACATACTGCGTTGCTACACTGGCTGAAATAATGGGTTGTGGATTCCGACGCTGACTATTGCAAATAATGTAGCCAACAGGTGCACAGTTGTGCTTCATAGTACTTTAATTTCACTGTTCACAAGCCCCAAATAATACACAGTTATGTCGCCAGTGCACTGTTGTTTCACTTGCGATAAGCTTCATTTATAGTTTGCAGGTGAAACTCCTTATACTGCTACAATAATTTACTGTTGAACATCTACGAGCGGTAAAACCTAACCATAAAGTTCACAGTTCTTGAAGAGTGGAGCAGACACTGTCACCTAATTGTTTAGCACTTATTCCAAAGTTAATTTGAAGCAATGTTGTTGTTCTAACCAGCAGAGGTTACTCTCCTGAAACCTGGCCAGGGACTGACTGTCTCATGACTAAAAATTGGGCGCTTATATATCATCACAATAATAGGTGCTGAAAATGCACATTGTTCAAAGTTTAATTTACAGAAATTACAATTAAAACTTAACTCATTAAATTAACTGACTACATTGAAAAATTGCTTCTTTTTAACAGTTTCTTTTGCTGCAAGAGTTAGGTCGAATTATTTCTTTAAATCATTAAATTAACAAATATAGTTACGAAAACAATACTTTTGACAGAGCTGTTCATTACTTTGCAATTAATTAAGGGCCGGTTTTGCTAACATGTTTTTGAATAGAGCTAAATAGATACTTTAAGGTTACTGGTACTTTGTCTTTCAAATGTTTACATTTATTACAGAATTTATGCTTGTTTATATCTCAACAGAAGAAGTTAAGTTATGAAACAGTTATTGATTTTGACCTATCCCTAACTAGTAATAGTCAAAATAAATTCGAAAATCAATTACATACATAAAACTAAGTATAAAATTAGATCAGGTGTTATAGTCTTTAAAAGCTAAAAAAGATACTTCTATGACAGCAGTAACCACAGGAATCTTGCTTTGTGATGGCGGTCACCCATACATTTTGTACAAGAAGCTCCACCAACCTATCTTTAGTATTATTATTTTCTTGGTTGCAATGTGTAGTTTAAGTGTTTATCTAAGCTTTTACTGAAAATGAAATCGTTCTGACATTTACTTATGTTTAAATTTCATTAATCATTGAAACAATTTGCAGTTATCACATTGCTATATTACCTCTCATCAGTATGGTTATGAGTTGTAACTATGAGTTATTTCTAAAGATTAGATGCCTTTTTTTATATATAATTATGTAGAAGCTGTCTTTGCAATGTTCATCTGTAGCTGAGATTTGATTTATATAACTATATAAAATCTTAGCCAGCACTTATTTCCAGTCATTAATTTGACATGTTTCCTATTTTCTGGAGATTGCACTTTTTCATGAATTGAATATCTTTTTCACACCTCTCCTTTTCCTGATTTGTGCTATCTTTTCCTTCCATACAGACATCACCTTTGAATATTTTTACTGCCTCATAATCTTTATTGTAAGTCATTTAGGAGAATAACCTAAAGTGGTCTTCTTGACTAATCATGAGAATTTTTACAATTCCAGTAGTAAATGTTTTAAGGTTAGTATTCTTTGAGAAATGTCTCCCTAGACTACTTGAAAGGTCTGAGGTGGATGCTCGGATGGGATACACCAAACAACACCTTATAATCAGGAGTTCATTTATTCACCTCTTCACACAAGTAAGGCTTACAAAGAACTGGCTGGTGCAACTTCACAAAGATAATGTTTTGCTTAGTTCAAAGATGATGCTCAGATCGATACTGGTGTCGACCTCATTGGCTCCACATAGACCCCCCCCCCCTCCCCTCTCAGTATGGAGTACTCCTGAGAGGCCGGGAGGGCGGTGACTATGGCGTCGGCAGGGGTGGTCTGCGGGAGCCAGACTATGGTCAGCTCGACAGCATCATCGGTGAGCTGTGTGGGTAGATGTCATGAAGGAATGTCCGGCCACTGAACCTGGAAGTCATTGAAGCGCGCCGGGCGTCGTACTGGGCATACTGGTCATGCGGCGACAGGTAGGCCGGCGGTTTGCGGGAGGAATGGAGCGACGACGTGATGTCTGCGGTGGGTGTGGCGAACACACGAAGCATGTCCAGGTCAACATCGGGCGAGAGGGGAACACATTTCACCAGGTGGCAGGGAATGGCGGAGGTTGTGTCATGAGCACTGGATGAAGGGAAACACTCGATGAACAGTGTATCATCGGATAGTATTATAGAGATGTTGTGGATTATGTCTGGGGGTACAGGCACAAACATCTCGAGCGAGGGCACATTCAAGATGGGGAGGGGGGGCGTGAGAAACCTCGACAGGGCGAGGCAGGTGACGGGGGAGAGGTCAAAGGGACCGGAGAAGGGCCCGGCGGCGAGGGCGTGATCATAGGTAAGTTCGACGTGGGGAGCATGTGATCACTCGACGGAGTGCGTGAGACCAGAGTAGAGGGCGAGTTTGGAGAAGAGCTTGACGATTGGAGCTGGAAGTTACTCAACTGAGTGACTTCGGGGTCACCAGTGAGGTGGATGCTCGGGTGAGATACACCAAACAATACCTTATAATCATTAGTTCATTTATTCACCTCTACACACAAGTAAGGCTTACAAAGAACTGGCTGGCGGAACTACACAAAGATAATGTTTTGCTTAGTTCAAAGATGATGCTCAGATTGATACTGGTGTCGACCTAATTGGCACCACAGGTCTTTGAAATCAATATCATCAAACGATAATTCAAAGACATCGTAACATAGTGGATTTTTCTTCACACTTCTAATGAGCTGAAGTAAAGTGTATATCAAGTCTGACTTACTTGCTCTCCTTACTTCTTTTCAATTATTGAGTGCACGCCATTTTGTGTAAGCCCTTTTATGAAGTATATATTTATTAGTAACTGACTTACGTGGGAAAGCCAAGGATGGAATAATGACATTGTTATGAGAAGAATAAATTGCTACTTGCCATATAGAGGAGATGTTGAGTCCCAGACAGGCACACCATAAAGCCTGATAAACATGAGCTTTTGACTGAAAGGCTTTCTGCTAAAATACACAATGAACACACATCAGTGCAAACAAAACTCCAACACACATGAGACATTAGAGACAGGGTTCATGTGTGTGTGAGTTGTGCTCTTGTGTGTGTGTGTGTACTTCAGAAGAAGGTCTTTTGGCCAAAAACTCATATGTTCAGGAGTCTTTTTGGTGTGCCTGCCTGTGACTCAGCATCTCCCGTCATGTTTCATAATATTGATCTAATTTTCTGGAATTTATGCAAGACATATATACGTGACAATAGTCTGCACTTGTCTGAATGAAATATAAGTTCTATAAAATGAAATAAATTAAATAAATTCCATAGAGTAGCCTTTATGTGAATTCACCGTCTTGGTGGTCTGAAGGGCCCTTTGCGTCATTCCTTGTTTTGTTCTGCAGTCAGATACAGTGTGATTAGATGGTAAGCAGGCAGTTTAGTTTTGGAATAGAATACCAAGATGTCCCCTTTGGGGGTAGGAGGTTCCATTTGTAAATAATACACACAAATGAATATATCGATGTCTGAAACTATTTTACACATTCTTTTTCAACCCCTGCAACGTTGTTCTCAATTTGGTGTAAGTGATAACTCGTCACACTCTTGCTGCTTACTAATGGGAGCAAAACTCCTGTACACCATGTAAAACTCACATAAATCTTTTTTGTACATTAAAAAAGCTGTACTGAATTCAAAGTTGAATATTTTTTAAAAACCTAAACAGAGTACCATAAGGGTTACCATTCTCTTTGCAGTCTTCTACATAGTCTCTGTAGGTAGTTCACTTTCCTTATTTAAACTCATGGAACATCTGCATTATTAGACACTGGCTCTCAGTACAAGGGGCTGATTTAGTGTGTCTGCACATGTCATTTTTAATGTCGTCAACTTAGGCATAGTTACCTTGTTTGTCCTGAAGATCCTCTAATACAAATTCATCTTTACTTTTTTTTAAGGGCTAGCTGAACCTGGTTGTCAGTTAATATCCAAGGTAGACATAAAATAAGAAATTTTATGTTTAGTTATTGTGATTCTTGGGATACCTGTGTTGCTTTTTATTTTGGCAGTTTTGGCGTGGTGAATAATACCTCTAGATGGTATGCTTTTCTATGCTCATAAGGAGAATACTCTTGGCCTGAATTACAATTGGGTTTTGATTTTATATGCTTACATTCAGAAGGATGGATTGCTTCTTCTTTCCATCTGTGCTAACGTCATTTTCAGATACCAGGTTTTCTTCATTGCAGGTACTAGTTCCTCAGAAGTATAAAGACTTCACACTTTTAGCACTCTTCAGTAAAATATTTGTTGCAGCTTGGCAATTTTTCCTACTGTGCTTCCTTTTATTGTCACTGTGGTCATCAGAGAAATAGTTTTCTTCTTCCAGTGTCAAAATATTGTTACATTCAGAGTTAAAATTACGATTTTCTATCCTTTCGTTATTATTAACAAAGATGTTAATAGTTACCATTCCTTGACCAGAAGCACATTATTTCTTTTGAGCATTTGACTGTAGGAGAAGATGTTGGAAACTCTTTTCTCGTGCATTTTAAATTCTGATTACTTACAGATTGCAACTATTGAACTTATTAATAATTTCATGGCAGTCATATATTTGTGGATGGCTCTCAGTGTTTTATGCCTTGGCAGTGAGAACTATTTTTCTGCCTCTCCCACTGTGGTATGGGATTTTTGACATGTTGATTTTAATGTCTGAAAATATGAAGCCAATTTTTGTGTATGATCGAATGTTACAAATCAAAATAACATAAATGATCAATGTGACAAATAAAACTAAAATGTAGAAGTATTATGACTTTTCAAAATTCTGGAGGGAAGCAGTTTGACAAGTACAAGCTCAGTAAACTAGCAGTGTGATAGAAAATGCAACAGCCTGGTGCCGACTGAGGGATCCCTAACAGTCATGATGCTGGAAAAGTCACTCTCCTCTTTTTTCTCCAAGACAGTACTGTTGCAACAACTCTGCATGCTAGGATTGCCCTATTACTACAGTACTGTAGAGCTTGATCTGAACTATTTGTGTACAGTACTAACTCAAAATTAGTATTTTTTGAGATATCACAGTGCTAGTGTCAGTGTGGGATATGAGCCTTTCATTTCAGTCAGCAGCAACCTGCTCAACTCAGTGTTCACACAACTCACAGCAGTCTTAACCCAGGACTGGTCATGCCATTACTCCTATTCACTGAGGATGAAGGATTCAAGAGGTCCCTGATGCGACAAAAATCTCTGCACACACAGTGTTGGTGTGACACAAGAAAATAAAAATAAGTAGTATGGTGATAAACTAAATTAATACAGGCAGTGAGACACTAAATAAATGTTTCTTTCCATCAAAGAAGCAACTGTCTGATGTTATGTATAAGTATGGTGCCTGGCATTGTATAGATGAAGAATGGTTCAATGTTTTTGGTTGTTTTTTCCTGATATCATTGCCAACTTGTCGTATACTGTTATGCAATAACCAGTCTGCAGTCCTCGACAGTGTGGGTGGGCAATTGTTTTGGCTTTGTGGCCACTTTGTGGAAGCAAAGGTTTGCATGGAGTCAGACCTTCTAAAATGATAGCAGTCATTGGTTGACTTTGCATTTCAGAAAATCTGTAATTTGAACCACTAAAAATTGATAAATATAAATAAAATTGTCATTGTTTTATTCAATTTATTTCTTTTGCTAATTTCAAGTCATCTAAATCTGCAAGAATGTTTAATTTTAGAACCCAGTTTAATGAGGCAAATTTATATTATCACAGTTTTGTACAGTATGTTCGAAATCAGGAGTGAGATTGCTTGTTGAGATTCTCATCACAGACTGCAAATTAATGTCTGACAAAGAGCATCAATATTTGTTCTTTTTGATTTTCAAGCAAGAAAAACTTTACTCACAAATATGTGTAGGCTCAAATCTGGAGAACATTTTCCCAGCAAATTTCTTCATACAAGGAACTTTATCAGCTGACAAACATTTGTAGAAGTCACCCAGTGTCACAGCATTAAACATTTCATTCACTGTGTGATCTGTATGCATGTCTATAAGTTCATCTGCAGCTCCCCAGGTGCTTTGTCAGTACCAACACTGATGGGATAATACTGCAAATTGAACTGAGACTCAATTATCTTAAAAGCCCTGAAATCTTCTTGAGAACTTGTCCTCCAAACTCTACAGATGATGCATAGTCTTAGCAGACACACTTCCAGGCTCTTTTCTGTTTTCCTTAGAAAGGGAAATGACAGATATTCCCTCCAACTGCTTGCCTAGCAAATAGTTGTGCTTTTGCTTTAAATGATTTTACGTATTCCACATTCATGTGCTAATAATCCATTTTCCTGCAATGGCACATGCAGTTCATTCAGTTTCTCAAATGTAGCAGCTGCAAACATTATTTCACATCTACACTCTTCACATCCTGTTTTTGTAACAAAATCATGAGATACTTCCTTTGTGTCCAGGAATAAGGTGATTGCACTTTGCAGTGCCCAGACTTTTTAACACTTTGCCCGGTCCCATCAGAGTGTTGTGATACGTTACATCTTCATACTCTCCCCCACAACCTCAACAAGAGATCTGAACTGTCAGTTGTGGAGTGCCCTTGCTCTGATTGTGTTCACAACACCAAAACCATAATCTGCCACGTGCTTTAAGTCCAGTGCAGCTTTACAGAGTCTCTCCTGATGATAAATGCAATGTAAATACAAGATATCACTTTCTGCATCTTGTGCCTACAACTCGTTTTTTAAAAGCTTTACCATACATATATTTTTCCTACTCAAATCTCTGATCCCATCCGTTGTAATGCTTAAAATTTTTGTTCCAGTGCAATCCACTTTTCTCCACACAGTTCACAGCATACTCAAGTAAGTCCTGACCACTGTCTCTATCCTTAATTGATTCTAGGTCAGTTCCTCTGTGACAATAAATTTTCATTAATTCCACACAAAAAGATAAGTAATTGTGCAATGTCTTCTTTATCTGTGCTCTCATCCACAGCCAAGGTCAAGCAAAACATTTGCTTGCAGTCTTCTGATGTTCAAATTTGTCACTAATGAAGTCAATGCACTGCACTATAGCCCTCCTTGACAATGAAATGCTTTCAAATTAGATTAGATTAGTACTTGTTCCATAGATCATTAATACGACATTTCGTAATGATGTGGAACATGTCAGGTTAATAAAAGGTGTCTATACAAGATATTACATTACACAAAATATTATATGACACTCAATTTTTTTTGTGAGGGTTGGGAAATTACCCACTTACTATACCCAAAAATTCATCTAATGAGTAGAAGGAGGTGCCATTAAGAAATTCTTTTAATTTCCTTTTAAATGCTATATGGCTGTCTGTCAGACTTTTGATGCTATTAGGTAAATGACCAAAGACTTTTGTGGCAGCATAATTTACCCCCTTCTGAGCCAAAGTTAGATTTAACCTTGAGTAGTGAAGATCATCCTTTCTCCTAGTGTTGTAGCCATGTACACGGCTATTACTTCTGCATTAGTTCGGATTGTTAATAACAAATTTCATAAGTGTATATATATATATATATATTTAAATATGTCTGCTTGTGTCTGTATATGTGTGGATGGATATGTGTGTGTGTGTGTGTGTGTGCGAGTGTATACCCGTCCTTTTTTGCCCCTAAGGTAAGTCTTTCCGCTCCCGGGACTGGAATGACTCCTTACCCTCTCCCTTAAGACCCACATCCTTTTGTCTTTCCCTCTCCTTCCCTTTTTTTGCTGATGAGGCAACAGTTTGTTGCAAAAGCTTGAATTTTGTGTGTATGTTTGTGTTCGTTTGTGTGTCTGTCGACCTGCCAGCACCTTCATTTGGTAAGTCACATCATCTTTATTTTTAGGTATATTTTTCCTACGTGGAATGTTTCCTTCTATTATAACCATATATATATATATATATATATATATATATATATATATATATATATATATATATATATATATTTTGTGAGGCTACAGTGAAGATTTCTAGCTCTTTAAATAGGTGTCTGCAGGATGATCTTGGATGAGCTCCAGCAATTATTCTGATTACACGCTTTTGTACAATGAACACTCTTTTACTCAATGATCAGTTACCCCAGAATATGATGCCATACGAAAGCAGAGAATGAAAATAGGCGTGGTAAGCTAATTTACTCAGATGTATATCGCCAAAATTTGCAACGACCCTAATTCACTACTGACATGCAGAGATCCCTGTAGGGAATTTTTCAAGGAATATAAAATCATGACTCTTCCATCCATTTACATCTATGAAAGTATATGCTTTCTGAAGTCTCACCCCCAGTTTTCTTCTTTAAACAGTGAGTTCCATGACTATACAACAGGACAGAGTAATGAATTTCACAGAGAAGTGCATAAGAAAGCCCAGTACAACAAGAGTGCAATATACCACCTGAAAATTCTCTATAGTGCTCTTCCCTTAAAAATTAAAAGGATTCAGAAGCTGAGCAATTTTAAAAGTGAACTCAAAAGAATGTTAATTAGTAATAGTTTTTACAGTGTTAGTGAATACATGAATTCTTCAGAAAGATAGTGTGCCTTCACCTATCTTATAAGTTACTCATATACAAACTTGTGTCATGTGGTAGACTCTTTTATGTACACACAAAAATTAATTAATTTGTCAATATAGAGTGTTATAATCATTGTTTCTTGTTGCTGTCCATTATGCACAGAATATATGTAACTTATTTGTGTCCTATATTGTTACAAATTTATATCATGTAAGCTATAATTGTTTTGCCCATATATTTAATTCAGATTGTTCACTGATATTTTTTGCATAATATGTTGTTTTTCATATTTTTTCTGTACGTAACATAAGACAAATCCCATATCATTGTACATGATAAAACAGGTGCTCAATAAATCAATCAATCAATCAACATCAAGACGCAAGGTGCTTGCACACACTACCATGCACTTGGTAATAAACTCGCCATCCGAAAAAAGGCATGTTGAGTTTAGCGAGGTTATAGGCTACCTTGAAACTTCTGTAGCGCTATTTTGAAGTGTGGATTGCCTGATAAACAATGTTTGTTGCTCCTGCAGCCTATTCACGAACTCTGGAGCTTTTATTTTCCGTCCTTCCTTGGAAAGTTTGCAGCCAAATTGGCTGCATTGTGTTTTGGAAGACCGTTACAGATTTTATTCCTTGTTTGTTTCGCGGCCGTTAGCCACTAGTCACTTGAATCAGCAGTTGTCTTGTGACAGCCAGAGCGAGAGCACCAGCAGCAGCGAGTACTGTTTGTATAAAGCGTTTTTGTACTTATTTGCTGCGCTTAGCTTTTAAATAGTTTTTCTGGGAAAACCTAGCATAGTTTTCGCGTCTCGTATTTCAGTGAGTGTTTCTTGATTATCAGAGTAGCTCATCAGAAGATTATCTTGGGAATTTGTCACCGTATAGGGTAGGGTAAACATAGTCATGTGTAGGGACTGTGGTTGTTGTGAGCGGACGCAAGGAGAATTGGCCACTCTTCGGGGGCAGGTGGAGGCTTTGTCTGTTAGGCTCATCGAGCTCGAGGCGCAGGCGTCGGCTCGTAGTGGCGTTGGGGCAACTGTGGTGAGACCTATGCCTACTTCGGTGGCCTTGGAATCACATGGAACCCCTGATGTCGCTGCGTCTTCCGGCAGTGAGCATCTTACCGGTCAGCCATCACTCCAGGGTGAATGGCGGACAGTGGTGGGCTCGCGCGTGCCTGGCCGAAAGGCGAAGGTGGGATCTGGCCGCGTGGCAGCTGCCTTACCCCTTTCCAACAGGTACGGGGTGCTTCCTAGTGGTGATGACATCGTTTCCTAGCCACCACAGGATGCCTCGCCTGTTGGGCCAGTGGCCGATTCTCCGGCAAGGTCCCGACAGTCACAGAGGGCGGGCCTATTAGTTATAGGGAGCTCCAACGTTAGGCGGGTTATGGAGCCCCTCAGGAAAATAGCGGGTAGGTCGGGGAAGAATGCCAGTGTGCACTCGGTGTGCTTGCCGGGGGGTCTCGTCCATAATGTGGAGGAGGCCCTTCCGGCAGCTATTGAACGCACTGGGTGTGACCGGCTGCAGATAGTAGCACATGTCGGAACGAATGACGCCTGCCGCTTGGGTTCTGAGGCCATCCTTGGTTCCTTCCGGCGGCTGGCTGATTTGGTAAAGACAACCAGCATCGCACGTGGAGTGCAAGCTGAGCTTAATATCTGCAGCATAGTGCCCAGAGTCGATCGCGGTCCTCTGGTTTGGAGCCGTGTGGAGGGTCTAAACCAGAGGCTCAGACGACTCTGCGACTATAATGGTTGCAAATTCATCGACCTCCGTTATTGGGTGGAGAACTGTAGGGCCCCCCTAGACAGGTCAGGCGTGCACTACACACCGGAAGCAGCTACTAGGGTAGCAGAGTACGTGTGGCGTGCACACGGGGGTTTTTTAGGTTAGAGGGACCCCCCCTTGGGCGAAACGATAAAATACCTGACGGCTTACCAGAGAGGACATTATCATCGTTGATAAAGAACGTCCGTCCTCAGAGACCAAAAACAGGAAAAGTTAACGTAATATTGGTAAACTGCAGGAGTATCCAGGGCAAGGTTCCTGAATTAGTATCTCTTATTGAAGGAAATAGTGCGCATATAGTATTAGGAACGGAAAGTTGGTTAAAACCGGAAGTGAACAGTAACGAAATCCTAGACACAGAATGGAATATATACCGCAAGG
Source organism: Schistocerca cancellata (assembly GCF_023864275.1). Classification (NCBI taxonomy): domain Eukaryota; kingdom Metazoa; phylum Arthropoda; class Insecta; order Orthoptera; family Acrididae; genus Schistocerca; species Schistocerca cancellata. Next base: position 239,526,861 of record NC_064627.1, on the reverse strand, counting down.
ATAGGATAAACGCCAATGGTGGAGGAGTATTTATAGCAGTAAAGAATTCAATAATATCCAGTGAAGTTATTAGCGAATGCGAATGTGAAATAATCTGGGTTAAGCTAAGTATCAAAGGTGGGTCAGATATGATAGTCGGATGCTTCTATAGACCACCTGCATCAGCAACCGTAGTAGTTGAGCGCCTCAGAGAGAACCTGCAGAACGTCGTGAAGAAGTTTCGTGATCATACTATTGTAATAGGGGGAGACTTCAATCTACCAGGTATAGAATGGGATAGTCACACAATCAGAACTGGAGCCAGGGACAGAGACTCTTGTGACATTATCCTGACTGCCTTGTCCGAGAATTACTTCGAGCAGATAGTTAGAGAACCAACTCGTGAAGCTAACGTTTTAGACCTCATAGCAACAAATAGACCGGAACTTTTCGACTCCGTGAATGTAGAAGAGGGTATCAGTGATCATAAGTCAGTGGTTGCATCAATGACTACAAGTGTAATAAGAAATGCCAAGAAAGGAAGGAAAATATATTTGCTTAACAAGAGTGATAGGGCACAAATCGCAGAATATTTGAGTGACCACCATCAAACGTTCATTTCTGAGGAAGAGGATGTGGAACAAAAATGGAAAAAATTCAGAAACATCGTCCAGTACGCCTTAGATAAGTTCGTACCGACTAAGGTCCAAAGCGAGGGGAAAGATCCACCGTGGTATAACAATCATGTACGAAAGGTACTACGGAAACAAAGAAAGCTTCATCATAGGTTTAAGAGTAGTCGAATCATAGCTGATAAGGAAAAGCTGAACGAAGCGAAAAAGAGCGTAAAGAGAGCAATGAGAGAAGCATTCAACGAATTCGAACATAAAACATTGGCAAACAATCTAAACAAGAACCCTAAAAAGTTTTGGTCATATGTAAAATCGGTAAGCGGATCTAAATCCCCTATTCAGTCACTCGTTGACCACGATGGCACCGAAACAGAGGACGACCGAAGAAAGGCAGAAATACTGAATTCAGTGTTCCGAAACTGTTTCACTGCGGAAAATCGTAACACGGTCACTGACTTCAGCCGTCGCACGGACGCCAAAATGGAAAATATTGAAATAAACGATATCGGAATTGAAAAACAACTGCTATCACTTAGTAGCGGAAAAGCATCCGGACCAGACGAGATACCCTTAAGATTCTACAGTGATTATGCTAAAGAACTTGCCCCCTTTCTATCAGCAATTTATCGTAGATCGCTGGAAGAACGTAAAGTACCTAGCGACTGGAAGAAAGCGCAGGTCGTTCCCATTTTCAAGAAGGGTCATAAATCAGATGCGAATAATTATAGGCCTATTTCGCTTACGTCAATCTGTTGTAGAATAATGGAACATGTTTTGTGTTCTCGTATTATGACGTTCTTAGATAATACAAATCTCCTTCATCATAACCAACATGGATTCCGCAAACAGAGATCATGTGAAACTCAGCTCGCCCTATTTGCCCAAGAAATTCACAGTGCCGTAGACACTGGCGAGCAGATTGATGCCGTATTCCTGGACTTCAGGAAGGCATTTGATACGGTTCCGCACTTACGTTTAGTGAAAAAAATACGAGCTTACGGAATATCGGACCAGGTTTGTGATTGGATTCAGGATTTCCTAGAAGAAAGAACACAACATGTCATTCTTAACGGTTCAAAATCTGCAGATGTAGAGGTAATTTCGGGAGTACCGCAAGGAAGCGTGATAGGACCTTTATTGTTTACAATATACATAAATGACTTAGTTGACAACATCGGTAGCTCCGTGAGGCTATTTGCAGATGACACGGTTGTCTACAAGAAAGTAGCAACATCAGAAGACTCGTACGTACTCCAGGAAGACCTGCAGAGGATTAATGCATGGTGCGACAGCTGGCAGCTTTCCCTAAACGTAGATAAATGTAATATAATGCGCATACATAGGGGCAGAAATCCATTCCAGTACGATTATGCCATAGGTGGTAAATCATTGGAAGCGGTAACGACCGTAAAATACTTAGGAGTTACTATCCGGAGCGATCTGAAGTGGAATGATCACATAAAACAAATAGTGGGAAAAGCAGGCGCCAGGATGAGATTCATAGGAAGAATTCTAAGAAAATGTGACACATCGACGAAAGAAGTAGCTTACAAAACGCTTGTTCGTCCGATTCTTGAGTATTGCTCATCAGTATGGGACCCTTACCAGGTTGGATTAATAGAAGAGATAGACATGATCCAGCGAAAAGCAGCGCGATTCGTCATGGGGACATTTAGTCAGCGCGAGAGCGTTACGGAGATGCTGAACAAGCTCCAGTGGCGGACACTTCAAGAAAGGCGTTACGCAATACGGAGAGGTTTATTATCGAAATTACGAGAGAGCACATTCCGGGAAGAGATCGGCAACATATTACTACCGCCCACATATATCTCGCGTAATGATCACAACGAAAAGATCCGAGAAATTAGAGCAAATACGGAGACTTACAAGCAGTCGTTCTTCCCACGCACAATTCGTGAATGGAACAGGGAAGGGGGGATCAGATAGTGGTACAATAAGTACCCTCCGCCACACACCGTAAGGTGGCTCGCGGAGTATAGATGTAGATGTAGAACACGGTTAGCGATTCATTACACAACACACACACTGCCTTATCATGTGTTTCAGTAAAGAAATATGTTTTTGTCCATTCTTCATTATACGCACGACATTCATTACTTATTTTAGGTTGTTTAGTAGGGTTCAGGTTTCTACTAAATTTGGATATTTATATACTATTGCACAGACAAAATGGAAGTAAACCAGATCAACCGGAGAAGCACTGCGCGTCGTACTATTCGTAATTCGCGCGATCGAAGTTAACACTCTGCGCGGTGGCTGGTGGGAGCGCTCCCATCAGCCATCACTCCGAGTGTCAACTTGGTTTGCGTTTCCGCGAATAGCATGCGTATTGACGTGGCCGACCCAGTGGAAATCTTCGGTCGCGCACGGGAAGGAACACTTCGTTCAAGGCGGATTTTTCTCGTCGTCTTGGCGTGCGGCATAAAAACCACTAGCGGGCCCCATGTGCCCACTCATGCTGTAAAGCAGTAGTTACACTTCCATTGCAACCAAAGAAACAAGCGATCATTTTCTTTGAATGTCTTGTGAAAAAACCACTGTTATTCATTTAGGTTCATCTTAGACCAGTCCAACAGTTGACTGCTGCTTGGTTTCTGGTTTGTACGAATAAATCCAAGTTTCGACTCTTGTTACGATGTTGTATATGGAATCTGCGTTTTCACTGTCGAAGTTAATTGAACGTTTTCTTATTCCAGTTGACATAAATCTACTTTTCCTTTTTTTAACTTCGGTCAAATTGTGTGAAATCCATCAGGAACAGATCTCGTACACAGCTGATGTTAGTGCAGAGTCAAATGTAGTGCAGTCTCCGTTATGCCTAAGGATGCCCGTCTCACACTGTATGTAAGCCCTATACCGATCCTCTTCAATAGTGTTACACAAAGCATCAATGATTTTTGGAACAAACGATTTTGGTCGACCGTCATAGAAGTCTTCGCTGAAGGAAACACGACGATATTCTGCAAACCAATTGTGAACTACCTTTTTTTAAAATGATTACTCCCCAAAAGTTGAACGAATCGATTCTAGGCATTGTTGTAGAGTTAGGACTTTACGAAAATCTTTAAAAACAATCATCCAACGAAAATTTTCATGTGACATTTTCATTTTCTCACAACACAGTTTCCTTTTACCCTCAGTGTGAATAAAATACTCGGTCACTTTCTGAACTGTCATTGTGTTAACAGTAACAAACGACAAATTTTAAAACAGAAGTGAAGTCAGATCCCAAAATCTCCATCTAGTTGTTTATAAAAATTGGGAAGGCAGCCCGTCCAGAAGTAGAAGGAGAGTACTCGGAAAAGTATACTTGCTGTTCGTATTTCCTCAAGAAAGGATCAGAGTGGTGAAAGTGGAGAGTTGGAATATTGTACTGCAAAGAACGTCCAACATGTTTCTTCCCACAGTGAGTAAAATATTTGTTGACTGCCACAAAATTGAGATTTATAGTTTCTTTCCACAACAATTACGAGCAATGAGGTTGGTGATGTTGCAGACTAAGTGAATAGGAAAGAACGGGATATCTTCAAAGCGGGAAGCAACATCTGCTCATATCACCGACGTCTGTTCCCGTGGGTTTATCGCTCTTCTGTTGATACAGTGCTCTGCGAGTTCCCCCTCTTTCAGTGCTGCACGCACCAAGCGCACGCAATATTGCTTTCCGTATGGTTCCCAAAAACAAGCAAGCTTATGCGTTGCATTTAACCCATTTAGTCTTCTTGCTGCAAAGAAGCTTCATGACACATTTCTGACAATGAGCCATTGTGAAGGTTTTTAATTGTGAAGTCATCTTTTCAGTAAGTTTAGAATAGCGTACTTCCCATGCACTATATTCGGAACATGCAGTTACAGGTATGTAAAAGCAGATTTGCCTTTTATTTGCAATTTATACTGCTTTAAGTCCTTTGAGATCAGCAAAACAGTTCTTTTGTTTACAGCGTTTTAAATTTTGTTACTTGGTTGCTTGCTGATTACAAGTGTAGTTGCATGAACAAATAGCTTTCGTTCCTGTGATTGTGTCTAGAAAGTTGTTGAATTCTAAAAATATAAACTTTTCTTTATTTTCATTCTGCCTGAAATGCTTAGTAAGTGATACACACGAAGAATATCAACCTCCTTAAGAACTCGATTCTTTGATCAAGTGTGTATAGATACATATGTCACGGCAGGTACTTAAATCGGTTCGAAATACTGATACGTCTAATGCTGTGCTTCCTTGTTTTCAACAGCTTTGTTATTTCCACTGTTATGTACAGTATTACGACGACCGATCCAGTCGGTCTTGTTCAGGTGCTGCGAACCGTCATGCGTTCTCGCTGCCTGGACTCCAATCAGACAGTGCAGTGTCGTTGGTTTGTTTGCAGCCGTGTTCGATTGCCGACACCCTCTACGGCCGTCAATGCTGTTTTGGTTTTCGGAGACCACAATGATATTCCATCAAACGTACATTGTCCCAGCGTTTTCCAGTTCTGGTGGATGATATAGCTGGTGAGATCGTAATAAATTGAGTGCCTAATCCCCAAAATTTGTTTAAATTAAAACCTCCTTCTCAGTTTATTAGGTTAACCGACACCTTTATTTTGATAGACTCCTTTATTACGTTGTCCCAGAAACCTGCCGTTGCACCATGCTAACGACCATGTCGTGTTTCATTTCATGATTATATTCTTGACAGCGCATGATGACAACTGATTTGCTTGGTTGTTTTAGAAATGTGCGCCGCTGATGTTCTTTGACCTTCTACTAGGCTGCTCTAACAGTATACCCCCACTTAAGACATGTCACATCCGCATGAAATGTGGTACGCACCCGGTTTTTGGAGACCTAAATCGCCATCATCGTTACAAAGAAGACTGTTTATATTGACTGCAGCGAAATACCCGTGGTTCGCATTTCCTTAGATGTCTACGGATCTTCCCTAAGGCTGGCCAAATTTCCAGACCGATTGGTAAACTCATTCGGAAACGCTTGCGCGCAAAATTTAAATTTCGCCTAGCGACAGCTTTTCGTAGCTAGTTGGAACAAGGCATCGTCCAGCGTCATGGTAAAACTCGAAATGTGGAATATTTTGCGCTCGTGATGATGACTTCATAGAAGAGTGGATAAATTCCTCTGTAAGAATCTATATAAATTCTGCTGACACCGATTGTGTTACATTCTGCTTACTCCGTTCGTCCACAAGATCGAGAAGACTGTAAATGGTGGAGTTGTGTTGCTTGGCTTTCGAAAAGCCTTTGATACGGCTCTGCATCGTCGCAAGGTTATGAATATCGAAACATTTTTGTGACTTAATCGAAACTTCTATCGAAAAGAGCAATAAACGTCGTTTGTAGTGGGTAGACAATGTCAGAGGCAAGTAGCAACTGGTTTGGTTCACTTAAAGAAGTCTGACAGGCCGTTACTCTTACTAACTGAAGAGAGAACTTATCACATAAGATAAAATCCGAATATGCTGTGGACAGAGTAAGGCAGTTCAATCTGTAGTATAAATCCATAATCTTTGTAACTGTTAAGATACAATGCATCTGGTGAAATTACTGTAAACCAGAATCTAGAAGAAATAGTGTCTACCAGTAACATTGATCAGTAGTGTCTACCAGTAACACTGATCAGCAAAATAGGATGACTAAACTCACCGTGAGTTACACAGCGCTGTCTGATTTTGAATCGCATTTTTTGCTTAATCACATATAGTTTTGTAATCATTCTTCAATTTGCGGTGCTGGATTTGAGCTGTTGAGACGGTGCGACACCCTCTACTATCTGTGTTGTCAAAGCGAACACCTATCGCTTACGTAGATAAAACTTATCTCGTTCACCCTCCTGTCTTAAATACTTCCATCTCACTGGCAGTTTCAGTTTGTCTGTTGAGCGTGATACATCCGACACTTTGTCCTTATGACTGATTTTGGTAGTGTTGCGAAATATGATGTCTTAAGAAAAGGTGGTGAGTACTTGCTACAACGTGCATGAGCGTTGTTTTGTTTAACCAGGCAACTATATGCATCCAAAAAATAGTATTATTATAGCTAGAGAGTATATTAATGACTGTACTATAATTTTCATTAATCAGATATGGGAGACAAGCTACGGAATATAGTTGCATATATGCATGATTTCCCCGCATTATCGTATAGAATAGCGTGTAGACGTGAAATGAGCGTCAATTCCATAAAATATATATATATATATAAGAACGGTGTAGACTGGGTACATACTAACAATTTCTTTTCATATATATATAATATCACGGAAGTGTTTAAATTATACAAACAACTGTTGCTACTTACGTGGTTTCTCTAGCATCCTGATCACAGCATTGTTCGATCAAGTCAGGAATATGTAATTTGTACTAACTGTGGTTTGGATGTAAATTCGATGATAAAGATAGAGTTGGGGTATCGTATCGTGTTCTACAGGGTTATGAAATTTGTTATAAACAAAGAAGAAAAGTTGTGTGTGATTTCCTTTCCAGTGGTTGAATGGGAGTGAAACGATAGTTACAACTGATGTTTTTGTTGTTTACATAAACTGATACTACAGAAAAGAAGTGAATAATAATGTATAATCTACCTTATAGTCACCCCCTTATAATAACAGATTGCCAGTCACGACGAGCTAATTCGCTGGGAAATGGAAAGTGCTGTACACATTGTAAGTGACATATTACAACGTCCTTTTGATCTTGACTGTGTCCACGAAATATATAGTAGTGAACCACAGCTACTTTCACCGTCGTGACCAAACTACCTTCTCAGAGATGTGTCCCTCTCAAAAGACAAACCAAAACTTGTAGCTTCCCAATATAATGTCAAACTTGCTCCGCAACACCACATCATAAAGCGCCTACGACAGCATAAACATTGCGTTGGGAGTAATTTGTGATTAATTTCCGCCAGTTGAGCGTTTGTCGTGTCGGTGAAAACGCAAAATGCAGAGCTTTTTTAGTAAATTCTCATGGTCAGACCCATGTATTATTTGCACGATAAATCTTAATGACGTGGAACGAGTCATTTTACTTACACATCACAATTAATTTGTAAATATGGCTACTTGCTGAACATTTAAAGTTGTTTGTCAGAAATTCTTATACAGAATAGGAGTTGTCAAGGAGAAACTTGTTCATTGTGTTTTCAAATTTTCCTTTTCTGTCTGTCAGGCATTTTATATCAGTGGGTAAGTGATCAGAAATTTTAGCTGCAGCATTGTGCACCAATTTTTCTACTAAAGATAACCTTAATGCGGAGTAATGAAGGTCACTTCTTCTGGTATTGCAATTACGTACATCACTGTTCCTTTTCAATCGCAGTGGATTATTTACTTCATTGGGGAATAATATACTTTGAAGCAGTACCCAAAATGCCTAACTCATGCAAGATGATCATGGGTGACACCACATATTGCCCTTACAGCACGCTTTTGCGCGATGAAGTTACTGCAGAACATTATTCCATATCACATTACTGCCATCTTACTGATTTGTCTCTCCCTAACATTTACGGTAACTCTAAGTGCAAATTTGGCTGATTTAAGTTGTTTTAGGAGCTCAAAAATGATTTTTTCCAGTTTAAGTTTTCATCAGTAGGGACGCATAAAATTTGTGATTTTCTCACCATGTGTTACGCTTATTATTGCTGAAGTGCCTCTAGACGTGCAGAACAGAATATGTTGTGATCTTTAAAACTGAGAGTCAGACCGTTTGCTGAAAACCATTCAACGACACTTTTAAGAAGACTGCTTACCATTTCTTCTGTTGCTGAATATATGGTTACTTGCAATACTAATGTCATCTGCAAAAAGGACTAAGCGTACTTGTTGAATATTATATATTATGTATATTTACATGTACGTGGAACAATTGTGGACATATGTTTGAGCCTTGGGGAACGCCATACGTGATTACTCCCTTCAGTTTCCTGGTTCCTGTTTAACAAAAATAACATAAACATCTGCAGAAGATAAAGCGAGACCCAATAAACGGGATGAACCAAATAAAGTTCTTCTTCCTCCAGTCTACATAAAGTTGAATTTAACTACATAATTCCTAAAAAGGAATACTAAGACATACAGACGCAACAGTATTCCAGCACCTCACGAGTATCTTTCTAACAATTTCCACTGCCAAGATACAAATGGGGCGAGATGCACGAGAGGTATTGCTTGGGAAAAAGTTCGAAGAAAATTTGGAGGACACAGAAGTATGAGCATTGGAAAGCTACAAGTGGGTCATTTGAACTTTCGGGGAAAACGAAGTCTTCTTGTCACGAAGAAGACATTGAGGAATTACTGGCTGCATACAGTGAAGTGGGCTGTTAAGATATCACTCGTTGCAACCACATTTGCACTACTTCCCAAACGATATTACGATCTTGAGTGAAGGAATGTCCACTTGGATATTGATTTCATAGAAAAGCGTTCCCAGGATTTTTTAACAAGTCCACAATGGCTGTCTACAGCTGAATTCTCTATCCTGACAACTCAACAATAGTGCATAAGCGGCGGGAATCTGCCAAACAGTTTGAGTTTTTAGATCTGTATACATATATAGATGAGTATTTGTCTTCAGTGTTTATGTTATGTTGTTATCTACATCGGTTGTATACACCGCAGGCCACTGTGCAGTTGATGGTGGAGGATACCCCTTACCAGTATTAGCGATTTCTGTCCTATTTCGTTCGCGTATAGAAAGAGGGAAAAATACCACGGCTATGTATCCTCTGTAATCTCTCTTATCTCAGTCGCATTTTCCACACGTGAGATAAACGATAGTGGCAGCGGAATGGTCACGCACTGTGCCTTGATTACAGATTCACTAAACTTACGCAACAAGGTATCGCGAGAATACATCGGTTTTCTTTCTTTCAAGGTCTCCAATTTGAGTTCCCCAAGCATTTTAGTTGCACTTTCGTGCGGAAAAGGGTACCCTTTTACGATCCTAGCAACTCGTGTGTAAATTTCATTAGATGTCTGTTGTTAATCTGATTGATAAGACTCCAAACGTTTGAACAACGCTCTAGAATTGTTCAGACTGACATCTAGTATGCGATTTCCTTTGCAGATACGCTGCGTCTTCCCAGAATCTTTCCGCCGAGTCTGAATTTTCTATTCGCTTCAATAATAGTGATTTTACATGATCACCCCTTTTCATATCGCTTCTTTACCTGCTTTTACCAAATGACGTACTCAGAACTGGGTACTACCAAATTCTGTTTCCTTTTTTATAGGCTTAGGATATAAAATGTAGACTGGCAATGGGAAGGAAAGCGTTTCTGAAGAAGAGAAATTTGTTAACATCGAGTATAGATTTAAGTGTCAGGAAGTCGTTTCTGAAAGTATTTGTATGGAGTGTAGCCATGTATGGAAGTGAAACATGGACGATAAATAGTTTAGACAAGAAGAGAATAGAAGCTTTCGAAATGTGGTGCTACAGAAGAATGCTGAAGATTAGATGGGTAGATCACATAACTAATGAGGAGGTATTGAATAGGATTGGGGAGAAGAGAAGTTTGTGGGCACAACTTGACTACAAGAAGGGATCAGTTGGTAGGACATGTTCTGAGGCATCAAGGGATCACCAATTTAGTATTGGAGGGCAGCGTGGAGGGTAAAAATCGTAGAGGGAGACCAAGAGAAGAATACACCAAGCAGATTCAGAAGGATGTAGGTTGCAGTAGGTACTGGGGGATGAAGAAGCTTGCACAGGATAGAGTAGCATGGAGAGCTGCATCAAGCCAGTCTCAGGACTGAAGACCACAACAACAATAACATCTTTTATTGATCCACAAAAGGGGTTGCTGAACAGCTCTGGGCTGGAGAGATAGCCAATGTGCACTCGGTATGTCTGCCAGGGGACCTCATCCGAGATGTGGAGGCGACCTTGCCTGCGGAGATAGAGAATGCAGGGTGCAAGTTGTGTCTCACGACGGCACCAACGATGACTATCGCATGGGTTATGAGGCAATCCTCAGTTCGTACAGGCGGCTGCTGGCCTCGTGCGCGGGGTGCAAGTAAAGCTCGCAATTTGCAGTTTGTTCCCAGATATGATCGGGGTCCTTTGGTTTGGAGCGAGTGGAGGGTCTCAACCAAAGGCTTCGTCGACTCTGTGGTGGTCTTGGCTGTAGATTTCTAGACTTGCGTTATCGTATGGGGATTTATAGGACTCTCCTTCACAGGTCATGGATGCACTACACAAGCCAAGCAGGTGCTCGGGTTGCAGAGTCTTGCAGAGTACTTGTGGAGTGCACATGAGTGTTTTTAAGGCTAGAGCAGTAGGTTGAGGTGCTCTGATGAACACACGCCAGTCGATATGCAGCAAGGGAAGTCAAACGGCGTTCAGAATAAAGACCCTTCGACTATCATAATTTTACCTTTAACTGTGTAAGTAATCGTAAAGTTCCCGAATTTACTGGCCTCCAGGAAAGTTCTCGCGCTCATATTATTCTTGGGACCGAGTCCTGGATGAAACCAGAAGTGGAAAGCTCGGAGATACTTAGCGACTCGTGGAACGTATATTGGGAAGACCGATTGGAGACCATAGGAGGGGGAATGTTCACCGCAATAGTGAGGCCAAAGTTGAGTGTGACAGTGAAGTTACCTGATCGCGTATAACAGATGTAGGTGAAACCAGGTTAATTGTTGTATGTTGTTATTAGTCACGTGGTTTTGCTGTGACAGTTCTACAGCCATTCAAAGAAAGTCTAGGATCAATAGCGCATAAATACTCAGATCATGCAATTCTAGTTGGAGGCGACTTTAACCTATCGAGTATACACTGGGATGTCTGTGGATTCATTGCGGGTGGTACAGACAGACAATCACTCGAAATACTTTTGAACACATTTTCTGAGAACTGTCTCGAGCAGCTAGCTCGGCAGCCCACGCGCACTGGAAATGTATTAGAACTTGTCGCTACAAATAGGCCGTACCTTATCGACAATGTCAGCATAGAAACGGGGATTAGCGATGTCGAGGTCTGTATAACAACCATGATTACGAAAGTTAATAAATCAGTCGAGAAGGTTAGAGTGTTTCCAGTGAGGCGTGAAGATAAGCAGTTATTAGTGTCACACTTAGGCAGTGAATTGGCATCACTTAGTCCCAGTGAGATGGATGTAGAGGAATTATGAATAAAGTTTGAGCAAAAATCATGATCTGGAGAGTTATAGGCCTAGTAAGTGGATAAAGGACGGAAAAGAACCACCATGGTTTAATAACGAAATTCGGAAGATGCTGAGGCTGTTGGACTCTCGATTCAAAAGGGAACGCACAAATAACAAGCGACGGTTATTAGATATTCGGGCGTCTGTGAAAAGATACGCGCGAAGCATACAACGGCTACCACCGCCACACCTTAGCAAAAGGTCTGGCAAGAGAACCCGAGGAAATTCTGGTCTTATGTAAAATCGCTAAACGGGTCTAAGGCTTCTATTCAGTCCCATGTTGAACAGTCTGGTGTGGCAGTTGAAGATACCAAAACAAAAGTCGCAGTTTTAAATTTCACATTCAAGAAATCGTTCACACAGGAGAATCGTACAAGCATACCATCATTTGACCATTGGACAGACTCCCGTATCGACGACATAGTAATAAGCATCCCTAACGTAGAGAAACAACTGAAAGGTTTGAAATTAAATAAATTACCAGGTCCAGATGGAACTCCAGTTCAATTTTACAAAGAGTACTCTACGGCATGAATCCCTCGCCCAGCACAAAGTCCCAAGCGACTGGAAAAAGGAGCAGGTAATTCCAATACAAGAAGGGTAAACGATCGGCCCAGCAAAATTACAGACCAATATCCATAACTTCTGTTAGCTGCAGAATCCTTGAACATATTCTCCGTTCGAATATAATAAATTTTCTTGATACTGGGAAGTTTATGTCCACGAATCAGCATGATTTTAGAAAGTGTCGCTCATGCGAAACTCATCCTGCTCTTTTCTCACATGATATACTGCGAACTATGAATGAAGGGCCACAGACATATTCCAAATTTCTAGGTTTCCGGAAAACATTTGACACCGTGCCCTACTGCAGGATGTTAACTAGGGTACGAGCATGTGGAATAAGTTCACAGGTATGTGAGTGGCTCGAAGACTTCTTAAATAATAGAATCCATTACGTAGGGGAAGTGTGACAGGACCGCTGTTATGTATTTAATGATTTGGCGGACAGGGTCGGCAGCAATCTGCGGCAATTTGCAGATGCCGTGGTCTACGGAAACGTATCGAAGTTGAGTGACTGAAGGAAGATACAAGACGACTTAGACAAAATATCCAGTTGGTGTGAAGAATGGCAGCTAGCGCTAAGTGTGGAAAAATACAAGTGAATGCGGATGAGTAGGAAGATCAAACCTGCAGTGTTCGGATACAATATTTCTTGTGTCCTGCTTGAAACCATGAAGTCGTTTAAATATCTGGGTAATTCGTTCCAAAGCAATATGAAATGGAACGAGCACGTGAGAACTGTTGTAGGGAAGGCGAATGGTCGACTTTAGCTTACTGAGAGAATTTTAGGAAAGAGTGGTTCGCCTGTAAAGGAGACTATATATAAGATGCTGGCGCGACCTGCTCTTGAATACTGCTCGAATGTTTGGGATCCGTAACAGGTCGGATTGAAGGAAGACATCGAAGCAATTCAGAGGCGGGCTGCTAGATTTGGTGCTGCTAGGTTTGGACAACATGTAAGTGTTACGGAGATGCTTCAGGAGCTCAAATGGGAATCTCTGGAGGGAAGGCGACGTTCTTTTTGAGAAACACTATTGAGAAAATTTAGAGAATCGGCGTTTGAAGCTGACTGCCGCCAACATACATTGCACGTAAGGACCACGAAGATATGCTACAAGAAAGTAGAGCTCATATGAAGGCATACAGACAGTCGTTTCCCCCTCACTCTGCTTGTGAGTCGAACAGGAAAGGAAATGATTAGTACTGGTACAGAGTACCCACCGCCACGCACAGTATGGTGGCTTGCGGAGTATTTATGTAGGTGTAGATGTAGAACATGAGTATCATCTCAAATAGGTATCCCACTTACACAATAGCTGGTTCTTACTTCAGTCTACCCTCAATATGATCGTAAAAATGTGTTTTTTCTTTTTTTTAAAGTCGGTGGTATGTGTAAAACATCGTCAGAAACTGTACTAAATGTTTTCTCCGAAAATTATTTTAAGCAATTAGTACAAGAGTAAACTCGACGTGAGACCTCTTAGCCGGCCGGAGTGGACGAGCGATTCTAGGCGCTTCAGTCTGGAACCGCAGGTTCGAATCCTGCCTTGGGCATGGATGTGTGTGATGTCCTTAGGTTAGTTAGGTTTAAGTAGTTCTAAGTTCTAGGGGACTGATGACCTCAGAAGTTAGGTCCCATAGTGCTCGGAGCCATTTCAACCATTGTTTTTTTTTTTTTTTTTTTTTTTTTTTTTTTGTGACCTCTTAGCAATATAATCCTGAGCGAGTAGGGGAGTGTCGTAGGACCGTTGCTGTTCACAATAAACGTAAATGACCTTGTGGACGACATCGGAAGTTCACTGAGGCTTTTTGCGGATGATGCTGTGGTATATCGAGAGGTTGTAACAATGGAAAATTGTACTGAAATGCAGGAGGATCTGCAGCGAATTGACGCATGTTGCAGGGAATGGCAATTGAATCTCATTGTAGGCAAGTGTAATGTGCAGCGAATAAATAGAAAGAAAAATCTCTTATCATTTAGCTACAATATAGCAGGTCAGCAACTGGAAGCAGTTAATTCCATAAATTATCTGGGAGTACGCATTAGGAGTGATTTAAAATGGAATGATCATATAAAGTTGATCGTCGGTAAAGCAGATGCCAGACTGAGATTCATTGGAAGAATCCTAAGGAAATGCAATCCGAAAACAAAGGAAGTAGGATACAGTACGCTTGTTCGCCCACTGCTTGAATACTGCTCAGCAGTGTGGGATCCGTACCAGATAGTGTTGATAGAAGAGATAGAGAAGATCCAACGGAGAGCAGCGCGCTTCGTTACAGGATCATTTAGTAATCGCGAAAGCGTTACGGAGATGATAGATAAACTCCAGTGGAAGACTCTGCAGGAGAGACGCTCATTAGCTCGGTACGGGCTTTTGTTGAAGTTTCGAGAACATACCTTCAACCGAGGAGTCAAGCAGTATATTGCTCCCTCCTACGTATATCTCGCGAAGAGACCATGAGGATAAAATCAGAGAGATTAGAGCCCACACAGAGGCATACCGACAATCCTTCTTTCCACGAACAATACGAGACTGGAATACAAGGGAGAATCGGTAGAGGTATTCCAGGTACCTTCCGCCAGACACCGTCAGGTAGCTTGCGGAGTATGGATGTAGATGTAGATAGATGTAGAATCCGAGGAAACGTCGACATCGAAACGAAGGGAATCAGGGAGGCTCTCAATGTTTTTCCGTCGAGGCAGCATTATACTTTATGCCTATTGAGGTACCTATGATACCTAAAGTTGACTACTGTATTTGATGGCTTTCAGGAGGACAGAGAACCATTCACATCTAAACTTATTTGCATCTGCATTAAAGGATAACAGAGAGTGGACCGGATGATCGATTGAGATGGAGCTGTAACGAGGTACAATTTAAGGGCTGACTGGTGCATTCTAGAGAAGGAGAGCTTGCTGCAGGTCAATTTTTCCAGTGTTTTGTCCGGTTGCATCAGTCGTGTGACTAGCCAGCTTTTTACTCGTGTACAGCCATGTGTTCTGTATGTGGTTTAAAGCACTGTCTACTTGCGATCGTTAACGGTAAACCTGTCGGTCATGTGAGGACTTCCATCTCATATGTGATGAGACTTGACACATTCCTCTAAACGAACTTTGATTTATGCGCTGTACTCAATCCTCTCTGTCAAATCTTGGGTGCAAAATCGAGACTTCAGCGTCATAATTAAGTTAGTGATACGAGCTTGTGAGGCGCTGCAATCCCCATGTACTCATTTTCCCGACAGATGTGCTGTTTACGGTGTTAGTGACGGAATGACTTGTAATTTTCACATGTCGGACACTGTTGCTATACGTTCATCTGTTTCCTTGTAGGGGGTATTTCCTGTTACTAACGATCATTTTATATGTATAGGCCTCATGCAGGCATCGCATAATTTCTAAACCGAGGTCAGATGTGAGCAGTGGACACTATACATCGCCGGAAAGCTGTATTTTGCTCATATCACGCAGAGCAAAAGTTTTACGGAAGTTCGATAACATAGTTTATCATAGAGAAACCGGGACGAAGGATGTATGTCATGCGCTTGAAATGTATTTCTCATAATGGAATATTAACAACGATACATTCTATGCGACTGTTAGGTCGGAAATAAAGGCGATCTAACATTATAGCCGGTTTTAAGTGCAGAACGTTGTAGCCTTTGACGGGCGTGTGTTTTTGTTCTCTCTTACCAATACCTTCCAGGTATCGATCCTAGACTCTATAACAAAACTTTAGAGTTGATAGATTGGTTGATTTACGTAAAATGCGTCGAACTCCATCTGTCTGGAGCTTCATCACGCATAAAAATCATTCGTTTCTTATGCTTCTTAACTGTCTGCTATTACATCACAGCACTTTGTTACTGTAAATCGATAAGGAGTGCTAAGCTCCTCGACATGGGTGCATCTCAAGATGGGTGAGGACTCAGAAAGCTCCATTCATTCACGAGATGTGGAGTGTAGCGGTCTTCTTCTGGTCGGTTGCAGATTAATTCACTAACGGTGCTGCAGGGTGGGTTGTAAATGACAGTGTGAGGAGGGTCTTTCACTCTCTAATTATACCCTAAGACAGCGAGAATGCTTGTGGCTCCCATACACAGAGAGATAGATCGTAAATTAAACACTATGCTCGAGGTGATAGAAATATGTGGAGCACTGTCTGGTATACTTTGATGAATTATGTGTTCAAGAATTAACACTGAATGGACATACTGCATAGTCATTTATCCATGTTTGCAATGATACTCGCAAAGTGGAGAAGGGGTGTTTTAGGTATAATTCTGAAATTGGGGTAACATGCTGTCACATCATTGGCCAGTGTTGAATTTACTGTAAAATTGCTAAAATTGTTCGTGCTGTCAACTGTAATGCTTATTATTAGAGTACATCGATGGTGTCATTTCCATCTGGTTACCACATAATGATTGACGTATAGCACTTGTTTGAATTGGGGAACGAGTTTTGGTGGATGGACAGCACCTTCTGGGGTAGATAGCACCAAAACATACATGTGTGCAATATGAGGGAACACGGAGCGATCAGCTATTCCATCAGTAATAGTGATGAGTCTAAATGTAGAGCTCTTGAATCACCTTGGGACTGTAGTTAGGAAACCTACGCCAAGGCCATAAAACACTTCCAATTTGCTTATGTTGTAACTGACTTTTATTTAAAATCAGCCGATGTGTGGCATGTTATGCTATCTGCTGTAAGAATATGATTTACACCGTGCAATGTCTAGTTTCCTGCGAAAGGCCATGGATCAGAACTTCTTAATGTCAGTTTAGAACCTGGCACAGGCCTCGAAGTTATGGCAGAAAAACGAAATGTTTGGCATTGTACAAAAGCGTGTTAGAAAACAGTGTTTGAAACGACTAAACAGGACCAGGGAGAGCGTCTCATGCGATTTAGTATAGTCCGTGGGATACGTTCATTCGCCTAGAATACAGGTGGTCAAACTTTAAAGTGGCCTCTGCAGTGCCTGTATATTTAATAAGATCGTGCCACACAGGTGGCAGTAGCAGCAACAGTTCGGTGAGGGACGGGGTATATTATTAGGAATGCATGGATGGCTGCACGCTGTGCTATCCTAGGGAGCATTGGGGAATCTCTTTCTCCACGCTGGACTGCACCGCAGTTATGCATCATTGTGGCAGCATTGGTGCCTAGGTGACTTCTATATCGGATGAAGTTAGTTGAGCTTTTATAGTTTGTAATTTGTCTCTGTTGGGGGGTAGAGAATAACGACGACAGCATGTCAGGCTGATTAATTTGAGTGGACGTGGATCTGCTTCGGACTGTAGTATCTGTATCTAGTTTGGAGATGTACCACATTGCACGCATTTCCACCAAATGGTCAAAACACAGTCCTGTTGCAGTAACTCAGGTCGTTCCGTTTCTACGTTGGTTGCAGAAGGTGGTGGATATGTCTTTCTTCGACTTCTGGTCAGTTCCAACTTAAATTGGAACGATCACATACGGAAAGCTGTAGAAATGGGAGCAGTTGCATGATGCGTAGCGGGTGACTAAAACCACGTTGGAATTGTACTGTCACAGCTAGGTTCGAGAAAGGTGACTCGTTTAGAAATATGAGAGTGCCAGAATATGATTTAGTAGTGGTTGTAATCATTAAAGGAATTGTTAATAGGATCTAATACAGGTATGTGCTTGAGTGGAAAGACCCGATTTCAAATCATGGACATCATTTCTAGCGGACAGCGTAACACTAGAGATCTGAGAAGCTAGTGTACATTTTTTTTCTTGTGACCTCAATCAGCACATCATCTACTACTACTGTTTGTGTTCCTTCTCAATCAGTCATCGTCTACAACTTAGTGGATATATCACAGAACTTCTGATATGGTATCGATACAGAATGTGCTACAAATACTGTAGAATTATCTAGCTGGGGCGGTCTTACGGAGTCGCAAAATCGCTTACATACCACGTTCCTTAGCCGAATCACTTTTAAAATGCGGTAATTTTATCACGAGGTTGCATTGTGGGATAAGTGTTGGTCTGATAATACACATTCCTATCATCACTGTCAAGGTATTTGTCCAGAAAGAAACTACCTCATTCAGAGGTAATGTCGTACCTCTATTCGTAAAGTGGGTATAGCTTTTAACATGGATACTTGTGTGCACCTGTAGAACCAAGATCGCTTGTGACAGCAACATCAGTAGTTGTTATGATAGTTTTTTTAACATCTGTCTGCTTACTTCTCAATTTCTGACACAGTGGTAGAACTCCCAAGAAAAACCTAAGAGACATGCCCACGCATCGTTGATTTTCGGTTAGTATTATTTGGCATCGAGTGGAATCACTTATTGGTCAAGTATTATACTTAGTAGTAGAGGGGGGGTGGGGGGTGCATGATATGTTCACATTTGGGCACCAGGCTTATGATGTATGTGTTTGTATTCCAACATGTGTGAAGGAGATGACTATGTCTACTCATAAGGAAGGTACAGATATTTTCATTTCCAGAGCCACAGCCTTCAGCAGGCTGTATTCCCGATACTTCGCTCATTGTCAAATGCCATTGAATTGAGACCGTGATCGCAACATTTAATTCTAAGTATAATGATAAAACATATATGTGACCAGTTTTCTAGAATGATTCCGTGTATGCATGGCCTGTGGCGGGAATGAATCACGTTTTCCATTAACGACAGCAGACGTCCAAATGCAGTGGCCTATTGGAGTGTAGGAATGTATCTGAGGTAACTTTGCCATCGTCTAGACGACCGCATAGCGAACTAACACTTAGTATGTGTTGGGCGCGTTTCCTGATAAAATGGAAATTAGAGAAGATTGTGAATGGATGTGTGTTTGTGCTGGACCGTTGTCTCCTCCCATGAAAATTGTTCAGTTGACTGCTTCTGCACATTTCGCGCCTCTGTATACTTGAGAAAAGATCGATTGTGGTATGTGCATCTAGCATGTGGAAGACACGTTTACCTGTTCTCTAGACATGGGAAAGACCTTAGTTGGCTTGTAAATTAAAGGGATGATTTGGTATCTGTTACATCACTGACATCAGTATTCGAAGGTGGACATATCAGTTTTCTCTATTTGTTTTAGTTACTCAGTGGTTTAGAGCAGGCTGCACCTCGCTGAAGTTTGAGGTTTGTAGAGAAATAATTTCCAGTGTATATCTCGGGAATTATATTGCGCTAGCGATCAGTAGGATGCTGTCAAGTAGTTGATGTCGAGAAGTACCGCGAAAATGGTATAATGTTATGGCGAACCATGCGAAAATATGTGTGTTCTTGTAATCCCAGAGCCTGGAGATGTGCGTAGAAAAGCGAGAAAGGAAGGAAGCAGGTTTGGAGCAGAAACAGTTAAGTGTTTGTGCTGAGGGGAAACGGTACTGAATTTGTAGAACAAATCTGAGAGCGACTTCGGTCTGCTGAGGGTGCTCTGATGTAAAATGGATGATTTTGTATGGCGGAGGATATGAAATGTATGTTTACTACATCGACACGGTACACAGTGATATATTGCTGGGTTGGAGATTTGTTTCATGCTCTAATATTCAAGCTACTGTCTTCAGTGGGAGAGCAGTGTAAAGTGTAGTTGAGTAAGAGTCTTTCCGTATTTGACGATATGTATGGCACTTTGTGAGGTTTAGCTGTTGGTGCAATATGGTGATCAGTGTAAATTAGTTTATTGTCGCTGAATGTCATGTCTGTAAAGAGAAAGAAAAGGCTGACGGTGCTTCCCTAGGACTGAGGAGCATTGTGAGATATAACCAGTGTGAGTGTAGGCATACAATAATTTTTTTGGGTGCTGTACAGATATAAAAGATAACTGCACTGTTTGTGTAAAATGTGCATATATTGTATTGTAGAGTTACTGTGGCTTACGTTATGTAAAATGTGTCTATATTGCATTGTAAAGTGACCGTGGATCATGTTGTGGCATGAGCAGAGAGGATGACTGTGTGTCCTATCATGAGGGACATATAGATTCAGCACATCGATAACCATGAGGGTATGAGAGAGATTTTTTATGTGGAAAATTATGTGGGCTATAGATATTCATTTCAGAAGCACAGTCATCAAGAGCAGACATCATTCAGCGTTAGACTGTAGCAGCAATTGTAACATTTAATTGTAGTTACACTGCAAAATATTCTTGTAAGTCTCGTATGAATTTGATGATCTGTAGACAACTTTTTGGGTTTAACTGTCAATGCAAAATAACGATCTGTGAAAAATAATTTTACCACTGAAAGTCCCGTCTGTAGAAAGAAAGAAAAGGTGGAGGTGCTTCGATACCAGCAGCATCAGTAATTCGGCAGGTAAATTCGATAAGAGCCAATCATAATGGTCGATTCCTTCACAAGACAGTATTTGTGCTTGGATATAGGACTCTCTACATAGAAGTGAGAATGTTTGCCTATGTTGAGAGCAGGAAGGGTAACACGTGATGAACTGGGTTATTATGCACTATTTTCGTAAACAGGTTCTATTAGGATAAGAATTTCAATGTATACAAGCCGAGACATCGGGAAAGCTCTTACGAAAGCGACCTTTAACTATTTCTGGGACACTCTACAATTCCTCAGATGTCGACTTGGCTCTTATTTTTCACAAAGCAACCTGTGCTATTCTGTCATCAACGGTAAAGACAAGTGCTGCCTGGAGGTGTCTCGCACCGGCCGGAGTGGCCGAGCGATTCTAGGCGCTACAGTCTGGAACCGCACGACTGCTGCGGCCGCAGGTTCGAATCCTGCCTCGGGCATGGATGTGTGTGATCTCCTTAGGTTAGTTAGGTTTAAGTAGTTCTAAGTTCTAGGGGACTGATGACCACAGCAGTTAAGTCCCATAGTGCTCAGAGCCATTTTTTGAGGTGTCTCGCATATGGGGGCTACACAAGCGCACCTTGGAGTTCTGTGATGTCAGTATAATAGTGACTGTATACTCGAAAATAGAGGCAACATTCCCCTACATCCTGTGGCTGCTCGCGGCTGTGATGGTGCACGTGTCTGGTCATGTCATCAAGGTGCCTAGGTGATCACATATTTTGAGAGGAATTTTTCAGGTACCAAGTATTAAAGGGATGTCGCTGCTCAATGCCTAAGGGCACCTGTGTGTAGTTTGACAGCTGATGGCTGCATCACTTCACAGGGGCTGCCACTAGCCTCCTGTGTGCTCTACTGGACAGGGGGTGGTTGACGGTGCTTGTGCGTGTTGATTGTGTGTCTCTTGCACTATTTTGCGAACAGGTCTGTAGGTTGTGCTATGCGTTACTTGGACAGTTTACGAGTTGATTTCATGTCTGCAGATCTATGTACTAAATTATTTAGGAACAGTTTGCAAGCCTGTACTGAAATTGTTTCGGTAAATTAGTTGTTTGTGTGTCTTCAGAGCGTTATTTAGGAGTAGTTTACAGGTCTGTGGTGTGCCCCCAGGCATGTCGGAGCATGTGTTTTGTATCAGTGTAATAATTATACTCCACCCGTAAATAAATTGTTCCAAAATAAATGAAGTACACTCCTTCCTTACGCTATCCAGCATGTCAGGGCAGGCTGAGTCATTTTCGCGCCATTTTCCCCCTCCAGACCACCATCTTGGATTACATCACAGGAGGGATGACAGTACCCTCTGGTGTCAGTATTGTGTACTAGGTCAGATGGGGTCTAAATCTCGTGGAGGAGACACTGCCAGCAAAATAAAAACTTACGTCCAGCACAGGTTGAGTCCTTTTCCCACGAATCCTTAGGAAGAGGTGGCAGTTGGGTGATTTCGGTTAGTTCAAGTGTCCTTCCTTTCTCGCCATTTTCTTAGCCTAGTTGAGATACCTGAATTGATCTTTCTTTACCACCAAAATTCAAACTTGGCGCCAGTTCCTAGGAAGTGGTAGTTGTCAGGTGACTTAGGTAAGTGGAGATAGGCCAAGTGACCTATCTTCCCGCGATTTTCTTAGGTTAGTAGAGATAACCTTGGTGTGGTGCATTATCCTGTTGGAATTAGAACTTCCCGAAATTTTTCTGGGGGAGTGGCGGGGAGGGAGGGGGGCCGACACTTTCCCGCCAAAAGCCGCCGTCTTATATAACGGTAATTTGTGCTAGAACACAGGTTGCGCCAATACTCATGACGAATAATGGGATTAATGACCACAACATCATTGCAACCAGACTGACCACCACAACATCCAAATCCACAAAAGTAAATGCGAAATACATCTCTTTAAAAGAAGAGATAAAAAATAGCTTGACGCTTTCCCCAGGCAGTCTACGCCCCTTCCCAACTAACTATGTAATTGCAGACCAGATATGGGTTAAATTCGAGAAAATGTTATATGGAGCAATCAAGAGATTTATACCGGATAAATTAATGAAAGGTGATATTGATCCCCTATAGTACATGGAATAGGACAGAGCGCTATTGCAGAAGCAATGAAGAAAGCAACCCAAATTAAAAAGAAAACAAAATCTCCAAGAATGGTGCTGCTTCACTGAAGCTCGAAACAAAGCGTGGATTTAACAATGGCATGCTTTTAATAGGTTCCATAACGAAATTCTGTCTCAAGATCTCACAGAAATATCGAAAGAGATTATGGTCTTACGTAAGGTATATCATCGGCAGGACACAATCAGTACTTTCACTGAACGATACCACCGGTAATATTACCGATGACAGTGTCACTGAAGCGGATCTATCAAGCTCAGATTATTAAGACGCACCACGAGAAAGTTATTCGAGTGGGACGGAAATGGGCAGCTGTTACGTACAAACAAACACGTGATTACAATTTTAGAAAAATTGGATGATTTATCAAGGCAAACAGCTTCACAAATTGAGTAAGTTAATAACGCATTGGTCAACCTCTGGCCCTTATGCAAGCAGTTATTCGGCTTGGCATTGATTGAAAGCGTTGTTGAATATCCTTGTGAGGTATATCGTGCCAAATATTGCCCATTTGGCGCGTTAGATTATCAAAATCCCAAAGTAATGCGCCAAACATTATCAGTTGGAGAGAGATTGCGCGACCTTACTGGCCCAGGTAGGGTGTGGCAAGCACGACGGCAAGCAGGACAAACTTTTGCTGGGTGCGGGCTGGCATTGTCTCGATGAACCTTTAGCCCAGGATCGCTTGCCATGAAGGGTAACAAAACGGGACATACGAGGTGGAACACAAAATTTTCGGGACTGCTGCTGCCATCTGGAAAGTAGGAGTAGTAGATCTTTGTACCTCTAGGTGGCGAGAGCTGCATATCTCATGAGTCAGTGTGCGGAGTGTCATTCACCCGGGAGGACGTGTTGCGTGTCCACAGTGATTTTCGTAATACTCTTTTTTTGGTGTGTGGCGGTTTTACAATGGCTCTCCTGATTGTCAGGTCGTATGGTGGGCTGGAGTATCTCACAACTGTCTTAGGCGTCTCCAGACACGTCTTTGCTGGATATCTGGGCTCAGTACCAAGGGGTCTCATCACTGAAGACCTACTCCAGTCAGTGAGATTCTACGTCGAAGATAAAACCTGCCCGCACATGGCGAGAGTGACTACTGCTTGTATTAGAGCTTTTCAAAGCCTACCTTGGCCAGCAAGATCACCGGATGTCTCCCCAGCTGAGAATGTTTTGAGCCTTATGGGCAGGACCCTCCGATCATCTCAGGATTCTGACGATCTAAAGTGCCAGTTGGACAGAATTTGGCGCGATATCCTTCACGAGGACATCCAACAATTTTATCAATCAATACCAAACGGGATAAATGCTTGCCTGAGGACCAGACAGACTGACTTGTTTCATTTGTGATGGTTTTTCTCTTGAAAATTTTCATCAAATTTTTCTGAAATTGTAGTCATTTGTTTGTGTGTACATATCGTACCTACTGGTTTCCGTCCCATTTGGAAAATTCATTCATGATGCATGATTTTTTCCCTTCTTTCTTTCGTGAGATTGTATTCTGGAATTCGAATCAGGAACAGCTGCCAACATGAGTAAATTAAAAGTACGGTTCCTCGGGTAGCGAAGCAGCGTAAATCATTTAATGAAGGCCAGTTGTCCAGATAGCCACCAATTAGGTTCCTTTCGGAGTATGATGATACCATTGCCTCATACTTAGCAATTACAAACAGGAGCTATGTCGGCTAAGGATGCGTACCAGAAGATTGGAAATATGTACAGATTACACGAATACTCAAGAAAGGAAGTAGGAGTAATCCGATGAATTAGACTCATATCACAGACGTCGATCTGTAGTAGGATTACGGAACGTATCTTGAAGAAAACGATCTATTGACGCATAGTTACCACGGATTCAGAAAATATCGTTGCTGTGAAACACAACTAGCTCTTTATTCGCACGAAGTAGTGAGTGCTGTTGAAAGGGGAGCTCAAATTGTTTCCACACTTCTAGATTTCCAGAGAGCTTTTGATACCGTTCCTCACAAGAGACTTCTAACCAAATTGCGAATCGATTCGTGATTTCCTGTCAGGAAGGTCACAGTACGTAGTAATAGACAGAAAATCATTGAGTAAGACACGTGATATATGCGGCGTTCCCCTAGGAAGTGTTATAGGCCCTCTGTTGTTCCTAATCTACATAAACGATTTAGGGGTCAATCTCAGGAACCCTTTTAGATTATTTACAGATTACGTTGCCATTTACGGTATAGTAAAGTCACCAGAAGATCAAAAACAATTGTAAAATGAGTTAGTCAAAATATCTGGATGGTGGGAGAAGTGGCAGTTGTCTCCGAATAAGTAAAAGTGTGAGATTACCCATATGACTACGAAAAGGAATCCGTTAAATTTAGGAAACAAGATAAATCACACAAATTTAAAGGCTGTCAATTCAAGTAAATACCTAGGAATTACAATTACGAACAATTTAAATTGGAACGATCACACAGATAATGTTGTGGAAAAGGGAAGCCAAAGACTGCGCTTTATTGGCGGAATACTTCCAAGAAGAAGTAACTATACCAAAGAGACTGTCTACACTAAGCTTGTCCATTCTCTGCTAGAGTATTGCTGTGCTTTAAGGGAACCTTACCAGATAGAATTGACAAGAGAACATCAGAGAAGTGCGAAGCATGATAATCTAGTTGTGGTAATGATTAAAACAAAGGTGTTTTTCGGTGGGGGGGGGGGAGATCTTTCAACGAAATTTCAATTACCATCTTTTTCCTCTGAATTTGAAAATGTTTTACCGCCGCCATACTGCATAGGGAGAAATGACTATAGTAATAAAATAGAGAAATCAGGGCTGGTATAGAAAGATTTGAGTGTTCATTTATCCCAGGTGCTGTTAGCGAATGGAACGGTAGAGAAATAGTCTGACGGTTCGAAGAACCCTCTGCCAGGCAGTTAAGTCTGAACTGCAGAGAAATCATGAAGATTTAGATAGACCAATAGCAGCAATAAAAGCAATTTGTAGATAACTGCCAATCAGTACATTAAGTCGAAATTTCGTCCAAGTCTTTGTGCATTTCCTTTTAATTTTTCAACGACGATATGTTGCTATATACAACGGCATCGTCAGCGAACTATGTTGTAATGATGCTAAACATACCTAATAAGTCGTTTATGTTCGTATGTTGTGAACAGTAGAGGTCACACTACGCTGACTTAGGTCACTTTCTAGTTATTTTCTTTTCTTTTTGGACATTAGGTGTCCGGTATAACGAACTGGGTTCTTGCAATCAAATAAGCATCGAGCCTATCACGCAAAGTGAAACTGCCCCGGAAAATATTTACTGTAACACTGTTGCGGGATTGAAACTTTTAATAAACAATACAGAAGATGCTGCGAGTGCTCTTCGTTGACGTCGATGCAGCTCTGTGCCATATTTAGCAAACAGAGGCTCGCATAACGGCTCCACCTGAAGGATAGCAACAACACGTGTTTTCAGTGTCCTATTGTATATCTTCCAGTTTGTGGGTAGTGGTACACGGTACCCTCCGCCATTCTCCGTTCGGTGGCTTGCGGAGTATCTACGTAGATGTAGATTATTGCAGTGCACCTGAGCCTTCAATTTGCGCGAAAAAGAGGGAGAGGAATGTGGCGACCGAAGTGGCCAGGCCTTCTTGCACTCGTGGCAAGATTGTCATGGCAGTGTGTGCTGTTGCTCCGTTTTCCTGAAAATATCCACAAAGTGGTTCATATTCTGTGAGTTGATCCACTTGTGGATGAAACAGTTCCTGGACATACTAGATTGCATTAACCGTTTGCTGAAAGAGTCGTTTTAAGTTGTGGATACCAGGCAGTGCGCACCCAACACCAATGTGCGGATTATTCAGTGGCTCTTCCATGAAATTATGGGGATTGTCTGATGCATAACGACACATGTTCTGTTAGTTCACATACCCTAACAGACTGAAGCAGGCCTCATGTGAAGAAACGAAAAACTGACACTCAGAAACCATTGGCAGAACTCAGTAAGTGGAAGTTCGTCTTCACTCTTTAACTCATACACAACAGCAAATTTGTAAGGACAGAGTTGCAGTTGCTTTTTGATAATGCTTCGACACGACGACTTCTGAGTTCTCACTTGCACACATAAACGGTGTTTATTTTATTTATTTAATCGGAATTTGTTCCAGTCTTTCCTTCACTCGAAGAATATTTTATGGTGTTCCAACTCTTTTCTGATGATGGTTACTGTAATAGAGGAGTACGGATAGAGCTGGTGCAGTATAAGGTCACGTCTCTAATTACATCCCTCTCCAGCCCCTTTTCACTCTCACGCTGTCACTCTCACGCTGCCACAACAGAGAACTGTAGAGCCAAAATGTTGTAGCTTCGATCTATAGTATGTTTAATTTGTTAAGCTTGTGCAGGTGGCCTACTGCAATAATGTGAATCTGTATACATCAGTTTATGAGGGTCTGTTAGTGCAACAGGACCAGCAGTAGCGTAAATATGCTTAGTAGGTTGTGGGCTTGACCCTCATTATGTTCTCTTTTCTTAAATGACATCTGTTTTCCCCAGAATTTGGGATGGCGGGGTTGCGATACACGCACTCACTCACACTCGCACGCACACACACAAGCCACCAAAGTACTCAGATCGCTATCCAATACGATTTGCTCATGAGCTGCTCTGATAACTGTATATGGGAGCTATCTGACAGCTGATGCAACGAGGAAAAAGGGTACTGCTAATGTCCTGTCTTAAATTTCGCTGTACCACATTAAATGCACATATAGGCATTTATTCAACATGTGTTTGGTAGAAATGTCATATAAGATGTCAAGTTTATAAGTTATTGTCATAGGATGTAGGATTAAAGCTTTGGTTTGTGAATAAGAACAAGGATACATGGTAATAAACTATATTTTTTATTCAGTATATGCTTTTTATATGTAGTCTGTATATATTTATACAACATACAAAACTGAAAGCAAGTGTATGATATTTCATGTTACATTGAACAGTTCCATGAGAAATATTCCCAGATGTGACCAAGAAGAACAGAGACAATGAAAATTTCCATTACAGTTGAAGAGTACACTAAAAGAATGTGTCTTGTCGACATTTTTTCAAAAACGAGTTATTTATGCAATGAGATGTAGGATTCTGTGTTGTTTAATATTGTTAATCATCTAGTGTGATAATATGAATGGTCCATGTTCCATAAACCATTTTAGATGAGGCATGCAGGGAAAGAACGTGCTAATGTCTCTCACTACAGGGAATAAATGTGCTTTGTCCAATGTTATGTTTTAAGTTTTAGATACCTTGTGGGTTGGCAAACAATGCTGAAGCAAGCGACAGAGAATTTTGCTTTATTGTGCATTGTTGGTACTAGTGAGAATCATTACTTTAGTTTGAGACATTGTGTTTAGTAATACAGGTGTTGTAAATGATTCATTTCAGCTTTAATATTTTATTATTTACAACCAGACACTAAATTAGTGTGTGTGTGTGTGTGTGTATGCTCTATTTCCAATGAAGGCCTTACTGGCCGAAAGCTTACTTTCTGACAGTCTTTTTGTTGCGCCTATCTTCGACTCAGCATCTCCGCTATATGGCGAATAGCAACTATTCTTTTCATAACATTGTCATATTCCATCCTGGAGTTTCCATTGTTTTACTGTTTACGTTAAATGGTGAGTACTCCATCTGAGATTGAAAGACAGATACAGTCAGATTCGAGCGGTGTTAGGAAAAGGTAAGTGTGAGGTTGATGAGTACAGTCATGAAGGAATTAAGGATTCAGTCACACGAACTAGGAAAAGACTGCAACTATAAGTTAAAGTGTTTTGAGATAGTAAGTATTGAACAAAAATCAAATATTTTGTGAAAATTTAGTTACACCATGGACTCGAATGAACAATCACTGCATGTGACTGGCTTCATTACAATACTTCCACTTCACAGAGTATGATCAAGGAATAATAAAGATGAAGTGCAGCTTAGAGAATGTAATTTCAACTAAGAGTACGAAAAACAGGTCATGAAATCGTACGTGAAATGCCTACATGCAGAAGAGCCTTCGTGGCAGTACATGGAGTAACAAGGCGATGATTAATGACAGTTCAGAATTTCTTGAATTTGCGCAAGTCTTTTTGTGCTGGAGGGGGTAAACATGGAAGTAGGCCATGGAAAACTAAAGAAGCAGTAGGAATGGCAGTTTGTGACCACAATCATTCGTTTAATGGTAGATCAAATTGTTAGAACAATGACAAGACCAAGAAATTGCATCTCGTGGAAGAAAAAAATTGGATGAAATGTTCCAGGAACACGAATTTTTATATTTTATATTAAATGCACAGAACAGCATTAAACACAAAATTCAATATAGTTTTGGGGTATCCAAGGAGTGATAAATGCTCATCATGCTATAAGTACACTGCAGAGATGAAAGTGCTTAATGCAATGTTATCTGATTATCTGAAAATTTAGGTGATGACATAAAGAAACAAGTCATAAAAGAAATTAATAAGGTTACCACTGACCAGAAAGTACACAAAGTGAAAGCTGTAACATATTATCCCAGAAAGAAAAATGCTCGTTTAAGAAGTCATAAGTCTAATAAACAGAAGTGAAACATCGAAGAAATTTTTTGCGATTTGTGGTCAGGGCAGAACAGGAATTACCCTGTGCCAAGGTATCTTAATAAGCGAGTAATCTGAAACTTTTGGAGGCAGTGAAAGTAACTTCACCTATTAGGGGATCCTGACGTTTGTGGAGTTTAATAACTATATGGGACTGATTAACTCCTATGTCATAACAGTTGTTCTGATGGATTGGCTGAAAACCACAGTAACAGTTTGATGTAAAACGAAGCCTTTTGATGTCATTGTGCTTACTCAAAATATGATACAAAATTGGGGGTCATTTCTAAGAAAGAA
The DNA here is from genome assembly GCF_023864275.1 of Schistocerca cancellata. Classification (NCBI taxonomy): domain Eukaryota; kingdom Metazoa; phylum Arthropoda; class Insecta; order Orthoptera; family Acrididae; genus Schistocerca; species Schistocerca cancellata. Next base: position 239,497,187 of record NC_064627.1, on the reverse strand, counting down.
ATATTTGTGGAAATTCCATTTCCCAGAAAGGCTCATCAGAGGGGTAGTTTCACAAAAAAATCCCTATCTTATTCAGTATTGAGAAACTTATAATGGAGCATGGATTTTATCAGTGTTGAGAGTTTCACAGCAACTTCAAGAGCAGCAGTTTGGTGAATATCAATCCCCACCTTACAGAGGTAAAATATAAAAATATAACAAAATATTATTTTGGAATAATTTTTATACTGCTGATAATAATAATAATAATAACAATAGTAATTTGTCTTGACAAGTCCTCTGGAAACATAAAAAGAGAGGCATCAGTACCTCCAGCTTTTAAAGGAGTACTGCAGACAAGAAGCTAGAGTGTTTTAGGCAAACCTTTTGTACTATGCTGAGAACTGCATGCTGGGACAAAGTGACATTACCCTTTACTCTTTTAGCATTTTATAACATGAAGATAAAACAACAAAGAGTAAGAAGAATTATAGCTACTAGGTGTAGTATGTTTTTAGGTTGGATAGTGCCTCAAAGTACATGTGGTAAGAGCAAGCCATTAATGCCTACTTTCCGTTGTCAGCAGGTCAAAAGTTGAAGTGTGGAGACAAAATGGTTAGTCTACACTGACAGGTATAGTGGTGCAGTTACGACTGTGCAGAAATCATCAGTTAGTAAATTGTGATGTATTTGTAGGCAAGGGTCAGAAGCAGAGGAAAAAAACTAATACACTGAAATTGATTTATATGTGGTACTTCAATATGTACACACTCAGTGTGTTGGTGTTTTCTGCATGGTCATACCTGCACCACTTAGTGGATTATGTATAGACTTAAGTGTATTGTGTCCATGCATCCACAGTTCAACACCTGGCATGCTACCCAGGGGAAAATAAGATTAATGGTTTTCTCTTCCCACATGTACTTGGAGGTACTGTACTAACGCACCTAAAAAATTTCTGCTGCTACTAGGAGTAGTAGTGAGATGTAGGTTCTGGTGAAAATACAGTCACCTTGTAAAATCACAAGTTCTACCGAAAAAAAGCAGTATCCGATCAAATCTCAATTCTCCGAAAAAACATTTCCCTGCCAAATCTCAAATTATACCATTTTCCCCAAAACCATTCCAAGCACTTTCCACTTTTTTCCCTGTCAAATCGCAAATTCTACCGATAAAGTCTGGTGAAGAGAGCAAAAAGAGCATTTTCCTTTTATCTCCATAGATTCAGAATTGCATTATGTTACTTCCTTGATGCAACCAACAATGTACTGAAAACGTGACTCATTAATGAGCACATTGTTTTTATTAATTCCACTTGCAATCTACGATCTGCTTAAATAACTTGTTGCAAAATTGTTAATTGTTCACATAGACGTGATACGCATTTGCAGTTTCTTTGCTTAATTCTGAGATACATTATTACACAGTGGCATTCGAGCCTATAGTGTATGTAGACAAAGTCTCTAGCGTGAGTGGTATGTTTTGGTACTTAACATTCATCACTTTTACATAATGTATTTTCTTGGAGATTGTAAAAGTTGTTCGGACCCAAAGGCAAATTTCTGTTCTTACTTTTACAGATCTGAAGGCGGCTGTTTACGAACAAACACTAGTAATTAGTTGTGTAGTAATGTATTACAGAGATCAAGATATATATATATATATATATATATATATAAACTTTAGACACACATTAGATACCGCAACCTCATGATATCAGATTTTAACAGTAACTTTTAGTTTTTTGTGAATACACAATTACATTGGGTTATTTGTGGCCTTGATGGGCCTGACAACCAGGTTTATTTTTTGGTCTACTCTCACTGCCAGATTTATCTATTTTCGTGGTAGCCCCGAAATGTATCTTTGGTAGCGCAAATGATTTCACGTTGACACTGGCCATATTAAGGTCAAAAGTGTGTAATATGTTATTAATGAATAAAGCGTTGGGCAGGCTCCAGTTATGGATACTATTCGTTTTATTAAATTAGACTTCTGTCGTCTGTTTATCGTGTTAAGTTATAATTTGTGTGTATTCGAACAGTGTACATTTTTATAATGTTTTCGTATGTGTAATGAACGCAACAGAAAAACAATAATATATTCCCTCACATTAACAGGCTGGTGATGTACAGGTATTCCTGTATTCCACGTTGCAGAAACCTATTGGTTTAGAGATAAAGATGTCATCAGTCCAAGCTTAAACTGAATTTTCGTTCACAAAGACGTTTTCTTGACGGTTTTTCGATAAGGAGCGAACAAAGGTAAAAGTTTGAGGCAGCAAGATTAAAATAAGTGTTGTAGGAATGGCTTTCCATCCTTTCCAAGGATCAGGAATCCGGTACATCATCAAATCTCCGACATCACTGCGGCCGGAAAAAGACCCTGCAAGAACAGGACCAACGAAGACTGAAGATAATCGTTCAACATGACAAAAGTGCAGCACTTTTGCAAATTGCTTCAGACTTGAATGCGGGGCCATCAACAAGTGTCTTCAACGAAACATAATCCATACGGGCTTTCTTAGTTGAAGGACCATTTGTGTACCCTTAATGACTGCACTTCACAAAGCCTTACGCCTCGCCTAGGCCCGCCAACACCGACATTGGGCTGTTGACGACTGGAAACATGTTGCCTGGTCGAACGAGTCTCGTTTCAAATTATATTGAGCAGATGACTAGTATTGAGATTCCGACGGACTTGGGCAATTCCAGCAGGACAGTACGACACTTCACACATCCAGAATTGTTACAGAGTGGCTCCAGGAACACTCTAGAGCTTAAATACTTCCGCGGGCCACCAAACTACCAAAACATGAACATTGGTTCAAATGGTTCAAATGGCTCTGAGCACTATGGGACTCAAGAGCTTAGGTCATAAGTCCCCTAGAACTTAGAACTACTTAAACCTAACTAATCTAAGGACATCACACACACCCATGCCCGAGGCAGGATTCGAACCTGCGACCGTAGCAGTCCCGCGGTTCCGGACTGCAGTGCCAGAACCGCTAGACCACCGCGGCCGGCAAAACATGAACATTATTGCGCACATCTGGGATGCCTTGCAACATGCAGTTCAGAAGAGATCACCACCCCCTCGTACTCTAACTGATTTATTGGGAGCCCTGCAGAATTCATGGCGTCAGTTTCCTCCAGCACTCCATCAGACATTAGTCGAGTCCACGCCACGTTGTCTTGCGGCACTTGCGCGTGCTCGCCCCCGTACTAGTTTCTTTGGCTTTTCATCGTACGTAATGAATGTACGACTATAGGTTGTAGTTACTTGGACGACGACATATTGAAGTTTGAGTCTGGCCATGAAGCATGCTCGCATAACCAAAGCGCTTAAGGAAGCGCTCGACATAAGCACAAATTTTCAACATCATTCCATTATGCAGCTGAAGGTTGTCCATACTGCAACTGCGTATACATTTGATGTATTTCATAACAGCCGTAGTCGTTTCATTGCCTGTTGTCTTGCTCATGCATCCACTGCAACATCGTAAGTTAACGTTGGTTTGAGACAATGTTAGTTATTGTTATTGTTCGAACGAAAGTGTTCCCATTCTTCTGTTGCATGACGAGAATAGGAGTGCTGCAGTATGACACAGACAGTGCGTTCATCGCTGCGGTCAGAAACAATAAGCCGACCACTACTGCAATCACAGCAAAGGCCAGTGACGTGAAGAAGATTCTGCTGCCTAGCGTTGCACCCTTCTGGTCCTCGTTACTGATTAATTAAGCCAATGTAGTCGGCCCAAGTAGCCGAGCGGTTCTAGGCGCTCAGTCCGGAACCGCGCGACTGCTACGGTCGCAGGTTCGAAACCTGCCTCGGGCATGGATGTATGTGATGTCCTTAGGTTAGTTAGGTTTAAGTAGTTCTAAGTTCTAGGGGACTGAAGACTACAGATGGTAAGTACCATAGTGCTCAGAGCCATTGGAACCATTTGAAGCCAATGTAATTAACTAACAGATGAAAAACGAAAATGTAATACCAAGGTATTTGTAATTTACAATGGATCAGTCTGTATTCTGACGCTTGTCAGTCGATGTATACCATATAATGATCAAGTAGTACATAACGTCAACAAAAGTATTTAGGAACGAAATGTATTTTCCTAGCTACTCAGACAACAAATATAAAGTGATTATTTAATGTGTGGGCAATGAATGACATTAAGACAGTGTACTTGTTGAATCGTGTGTTTTTTTAAGTTATGAGTTTATCGAAGTTTGACATCGGTGCGCCAGATCATTAAATTCGAAGCGAGCTGCAAAGGTAAACATAGTCTTCGGTTTACAGGAAATATCCGCAGTTTTACTACAACAAAAGAGTGTAACTTTCTCCAACTTAGCCTCTCTTGAAACGAACTTGCTGACTGAGTTTAAAGTAGTCTGACAGACTACTTGAAAGGAAGCCGTAAATACACAAGTTTTATTCACTGGATTCAGGGGATTGTAGCAGCGTATTGGATCGGTTACTTCAGGAAATAAGCAGAGTTTAGATAGGCGTTCTTATACATTAGCAAGTCTTGATGCAGTTTCCTTCCTCCGTTATTTTACATTGCGACTGCAAGACGCTTCAGCTGTTGGTAACACATAGCAACTACTACGGACACACCCCTAGGATGAAGCACGTAACAAAAAACACCTTCTTACAACCTGACGTATAACTGTACATTCTGAAGATTCGCTCTGTCGTTTGCTCCAGATATTTTTTGTTGTGGGCCAACTTGTATTTTGTTTCACATAGTGGTTCAAATCCCCGTCTTGTCATTCTAACTTAAGTTTTCCGATTATTTACTTAAATCGATGCTGCGTCATTTCGCATGAAAAGGCGCTGTAGATTTCCTTCTTCATCCTTCCCAGTCGTAGCATTTGCTTACTCTCTAATGACCTCATTGTCGATGGGGCTTACAACTCAAATTTCACTTTCTTTGTTTTTTTCCCAAAATTTCCCATTGAATGCAAGTTTCTCACAAAGGTTAAATGGTCCCAGTTCATCACGGATACTCTAGCTAGACCATAGTGGTATTCGGCCAATAATTCACGTCGAAAGGATTGTACTTGAAATGGGTGAACTATTTTCTGACATGATTCGTTCGATACACTTATACCGTACTCAGCTGAAATATTTCCAGCTTACTCCGCTTCCTGCAAGCATCTATTAAACAAAATGTCACAGGTGTTAGATTCTTTCTGTTTCACGCTCCACTTAAAAAATAATTCTCATTATCTTCAAACGTGCATCATTCAATAAGTCACTGAAGGAACTATTCTAGAACCTCAGAAAAAAAGATAGTTGATAAATATATCTATAGCAACCTGCGTGACAACACGCCAAACTAAATCGCTATTAAGCGCCAATTTATGTTTTATTTTGTCTCAGTAATAAATTACATACTTCAGTATTCTTTAGGTTATGTGCTGAATGAGCAAGTGCCACAACGCTGTTCCCTTTGCAGTTATATGAGACGAAATGCATTTTACAAAGCAAAGAAATGAATGTGCTCCATATTTCGGCATCTCGTTCATACTTTGCCACTTGATCACTACTAAAACATAGAGTACCATAGCAGTTCAAGTACTGTTGAGTTGACACTTCATGCTGTTGGCCGTTATGTGATTTTATTCCAGCGATTAAAAAAAAATGAAGTCGAAAGTACGCATTGGGTAGGCGAGACGAAAGCGGTGGGTCGAACAAGAAAATCAAATTTTGAACAGGCTTTAATCAACCTCCAAGAAGTCAGAATTCTCTTCCATTGTGGAGCTTCCTTCGTTATAAACAAATCATGAATCAGCTAAATGTGTAGTCTGGTAATCTGTTGTGATGATTCTAGCTTTGTAAGCATAAGATGAGTTAAAATCACACTTCAGGCAACAATTTTAACAAGTATGGTCAGATCCTCATTTTTGGTAACCCCGACTGAAAGACGTAGGGTTGCACAGTGGTTCCAAATCGACATTAAAAATCTTGTCTCTTTCCTACCGACCCGAGCACCACAGGGACGTTGTTCCTCGTAATATAAACTCTGTCACCAGTTACCATTCTGTCCGCCCCTGATATCTGAGTGGTCAGCGCGACGGAATGTCATACCTAACCGCCCGGGTTCGATTCCCGGCTGGGTCGGAGATTTTCTCCGCTAAGGGACAGGGTGTTGTGTTGCCCTTATTATCATCAATTCATCCCCACCGACACGCAAGTCGCCGAAGTGGCGTCAACTCGAAGACTTGCACTAGGCGAACGGTCTACCCGACGGGAGGCCCTAGCCACACGGCATTTAGTTACCATTCTTAAAACCATTCTAAACCAGTCGTTATGTTAAGTTACAAGCCACTATTTTCTTTTTGTATTCGAACTTGAAATGCTGAAAATATTGGTGCTGGACAGAGATTAGAAATCAGATTCCCCTTTAATAGAATTTGACCCGTTAGGTGCAGTACAGTTTCATCGTTCCGTTGTTTTCCCAATATTCTAAACTCCTCAAGATCCCCCTACAGGCGCGTGTCTAGCTTTGAATCCTCGTCCGGCACAAAAATTTTCATGATGTTATTTCAAGAGGTAGTATGCTCACACCGAACTACGTTTAAGAAATACGAGGGTAAGTCAATCATTATCCGCAATTTAGTTATATTTTTGTTTATGTTGGTAGTACTGTCGTTTTACGTTGATGACGCATGCTTTGTTTATTTGTTGTTGTATCTTTGCAATTTTCAAACTGCTATGTTAGTTTCGTTATCTTTGCATTGCTGTTAATCATGGTAGTTCCGCTATCTATTTGCACCAGAGAACAGCAACGTTCAGTGATAGGTTTTTTGTGGTCGGAAGGCGTATCAGGGGCCGAAATTCATCTAAGACTTTCAGTGCAATACGGGAACAGTGTTTTGCCACAACGGAGTGTGTACGAATGGATTGAAAAATTCCGAAATGGTCGCACAAGTGTTACGCACGGTGAAGGAGCCGGACGACCGTTTACCGCCACAAATGAAGAAACCGTTGAGCGTTCTCTTAGACAGACGATTAACTACTGACGAAGTGGCACATCGTCTGCAAATTAGTCACAGTCCTGACTACGAAATCATCCACAACAGACTAGAGTTTCATAAAGTTTGTGCAAGATGGGTCCCAAAACAACTCACACAGTTGCATAAACAAACGCGCTTGGACATCTGCAAAAAACATTTGGATCGCTATGGTAACAAAGAGGACAACTTCTTAGGCAGAATCATTACTGGTGACGAAACAAGAATTCATCATTACGACCGCGAGAGTAAACGACAGAGTATGGAATGGAAACATTCAAATTCGCCGTGCAAGGAAAAGTTCAATACACAACCGTCCGCAGGAAAACTGACGCTTACGGTTTTTTGGGGTGCACAAGGTCCAGTACTGTAACATTATGGGAAAAGGGTCACAATAATGAACAGTGTACGTTACGTTCTTTCATTAAAAGTAAGGCGCCAGACCAGCTTATAACATAAATTAATTTCAAAGAGGAAGAACATGAAAAATGATTGATATAAGAAGAAAATACCATGTTTATTAATAAGAGTACCCGAGTAGAGAGCTTACATAGCCTTGTTAAGAAATTTGAACACGTTAAAGACAAAACTAAAATATTTAAACAAATGTAAAAGTTCCTCAAGGGTGGTTTGTCACTGATTTGTGTGCTTGTCAGCATGAACCAAAATCATCGAGTTAAAGCCCACAGGTGGCGCACAAGTATGCACACCTACAATTTCAAGAATTAAATAGAACTGTTATTAACAACATAAACTAAGAGCTCATAGTAGCTATCAAATGGAAACCATCTAAACAAACCTTAAAATCAAGGAATGTAAAATGTATTTCATAAACCTAATGGGTAGAGGTAAAAAATATTATAACCTAATAAGCAACGCACAGTGGGCCATGGAGAAGATGGCAGTGCATGTTCATCCACATCAGCGCTCCTAAACTCCAACCTTACAACACTTATTTAAAATAAGTCATAGAAGTTATTGAAAAAAAAAATAGTTCTGATTAAATTCCTATTGTTCATTTAGTATTAGTTCAGAAGATTTTTTATTTTGACTGTTAATTTCTATTTCCTCCAACAAACTGAGCATTAATCCGTTGGGCGCAATGTGCAGCATCTATATACTATGGCCAATATACTGCGATGTATGTCCCTCTGCAGCAAAGTGTGCAACGAAAAAAGCTCTATTCTTGGTATGTGTGTGTGCTCCCTAATACGAGTGCCAAACAAATGGTCTCTCTGGTCAGAATAATATTGGTCACAGTCATTGCCCTAGACTCTATATACCCCTGATAATAAAATCTGTCAGGTTTGGGACGAATTCTGTGCTGGTGCTGAAGGCGTGATTTTAGTGTGTTAGTTGTTTGGAAGCCATCTTGACGTTAGTTTTCCGAAAACACAGACTAATCTTTTGTGACATTTGACCCTTATAAACCATGGCTACATATTTTGTTTTTAGTTTGAAGTTGTTTTTCTTAGTCGAAGTGATCCTAGCACTTTGTGAGAACTTCTGATTTTTTAAGTTTGTTATAAACATTAGTGGCAACAGCTGTTTGTTCCCCAGTTTTAACATGAATGATATTCTTGGGATTGAAAAAGATCCTGCTAAAGTCTTCGTAATACTGCTGTCCTATTTATGGAAAGTTAAAAGAAGTCTTTCTGTATGACAAATTCCAGCATCCGACACTTAATATCTTAAACTAAAATACTTAAAGAAGAAAAATGAGTTAACATGAATTGTTAACAACATCACTGCAAGTAACTACAAACTGCAGAAAATACTGAATATGAATTTAAAAAGGCCTAAACTTTGCAAGATTCCTTCAATGTTAAGAATACATACGAACTTGTTAAAATGCAAGAATACATTAAAATACTGAATAAAGTAAAGTTAGCGTCCCTAGACATTGTCACTTTATACACTGATATTCCTATGAAAGAATATTTACAGACTGTACAGGAAAATTTATTGCTGCGTAGGAAGATTAGTACAGGCGAACCACTGAACTAGCGGATCTCACAGAGGTATCAGTAACATAAAAGTATTCGAGTTTAATGGGAATGTACCCCCTTTCTCAGAAAAGTTCCAGGACAGTTTTTTTAATAGAAACTTGCACTTACCAAGCAATGATCCTAGCGTTTATTGAAACAGTCATTTGGCTATTTATAGACAGTTGCCAATGTTTGTGGAGGTCTTGGAAGCAAGCAGGGAAATTTGCAACTACTATGCTTGTAAGCTCATTTCTCACAGTCCCTTGGATTTCTGTGATATCTTGACGAAGCTGCCCTTTCAGTCGCCTTTTCACTTGCGGAAACAAAAAATTTTAAACTGAGAGGTCAGGCGAAGATGGTGGATGTGGGATGGCAGTAACAAAATGTCTGAACAGATATCCTTAACAGATAAAGCTCTCTGGTGTCTAACACTGTCATTCGGACAGAACCATACCTGATAATGCCACAAATCAGGGCGGCGACGTCGAACTGCTTGTCGCAAACGTTTCACGACTTCGGTGTTTGGTGTTTATTTCACTGTCTGGCCCAGAGGAACATAACTCATTGTGATCTAATCCATTACAATCAAAGAATGCGATCATCATCGTCTTTGTTCTCGAAGTTTCTCGTTTAGCTTTTTTCGAGGCTAGTGATCCAGAACTTTGCCATTCAGCACTTCGCGCTTCATGCGATGGTCATACTGGTAGCACCACTTTCATCCCGAGCAATCATCTTTGACAGAAAAGTGGGTCACGTATGGCTATATCCAGTAGTTCAGTAGACGTTCTTCATACACTCCTGGAAATGGAAAAAAGAACACATTGACACCGGTGTGTCAGACCCACCATACTTGCTCCGGACACTGCGAGAGGGCTGTACAAGCAATGATCACACGCACGGCACAGCGGACACACCAGCAACCGCGGTGTTGGCCGTCGAATGGCGCTAGCTGCGCAGCATTTGTGCACCTCCGCCGTCAGTGTCAGCCAGTTTGCCGTGGCACACGGAGCTCCATCGCAGTCTTTAACACTGGTAGCATGCCGCGACAGCGTGGACGTGAACCGTATGTGCAGTTGACGGACTTCGAGCGAGGGCGTATAGTGGGCATGCGGGAGGCCGGGTGGACGTACCGCCGAATTGCTCAACACGTGGGGCGTGAGGTCTCCACAGTACATCAAATGTTGTCGCCAGTGGTCGGCGGAAGGTGCACGTGCCCGTCGACCTGGGACCGGACCGCAGCGACGCACGGATGCACGCCAAGACCGTAGGATCCTACGCAGTGCCGTAGGGGACCGCACCGCCACTTCCCAGCAAATTAGGGACACTGTTGCTCCTGGGGTATCGGCGAGGACCATTCGCAACCGTCTCCATGAAGCTGGGCTACGGTCCCGCACACCGTTAGGCCGTCTTCCGCTCACGCCCCAACATCGTGCAGCCCGCCTCCAGTGGTGTCGCGACAGGCGTGAATGGAGGGACGAATGGAGACGTGTCGTCTTCAGCGATGAGAGTCGCTTCTGCCTTGGTGCCAATGATGGTCGTATGCGTGTTTGGCGCCGTGCAGGTGAGCGCCACAATCAGGACTGCATACGACCGAGGCACACAGGGCCAACACCCGGCATCATGGTGTGGGGAGCGATCTCCTACACTGGCCGTACACCACTGGTGATCGTCGAGGGGACACTGAATAGTGCACGGTACATCCAAACCGTCATCGAACCCATCGTTCTACCATTCCTAGACCGGCAAGGGAACTTGCTGTTCCAACAGGACAATGCACGTCCGCATGTATCCCGTGCCACCCAACGTGCTCTAGAAGGTGTAAGTCAACTACCCTGGCCAGCAAGATCTCCGGATCTGTCCCCCATTGAGCATGTTTGGGACTGGATGAAGCGTCGTCTCACGCGGTCTGCACGTCCAGCACGAACGCTGGTCCAACTGAGGCGCCAGGTGGAAATGGCATGGCAAGCCGTTCCACAGGACTACATCCAGCATCTCTACGATCGTCTCCATGGGAGAATAGCAACCTGCATTGCTGCGAAAGGTGGATACACACTGTACTAGTGCCGACATTGTGCATACTCTGTTGCCTGTGTCTATGTGCCTGTGGTTCTGTCAGTGTGATCATGTGATGTATCTGACCCCAGAAATGTGTCAATAAAGTTTCCCCTTCCTGGGACAATGAATTCACGGTGTTCTTATTTCAATTTCCAGGAGTGTATTTCCTCTTCCTGTTCGTCCGTTAGTGCGTGAGGAACGAGTTTGACATTAAGTTTCCGTTTCCCGAATTCTCCGGGTAAAATCTTACACTCACGATTCAGATTAAGTTATTCTGAAACAGCACGCACAGTTTCATGACGATCTGCTTCCAAAAGTGCCGTACACGCTCCACGTTTGAGATCAGCTCTGGGATCGTCTTGCACTGAATCTCTGCTTCCACGAAACTTTTTATGCCACTCGAAAACACGGCTTCTTGAATGTGCCTCGCATGATTATGCTTGCTTAATCATTGTCTATGTTTCACTAGGGGCTTTCCCGAGCTTAACGGAGCACTGTAAGTTCACTATGCTCACAATCAGCATCCATTGTGTCACAGTAACTAACGCGCCAAGAACCCAAACAGTGTGATTCTAAGCACAGCCCTGCCATCTAGTGAGTCCGCATAGAAACAAGGCCAAGGTCATTTCAAGGATGCAGACATACCAGATAACATAAAAACAACATTTGTTCTCTTTTAGTGTTTCAAACACTGAAATCTGTCCCTGGAATTTTCCTGACAAGAGGAGTACATCTTCAAAATGATAGGTTTGTCATGGCAACGATTTAACAGGTACCTTAGACGAAAATTTAGACCCTAGAGAACAAATTTAAAAAATGCTACTTTGTAGGAAAAAACCGACTAGCTTTTGAAGCGGCTTGTTTTAAAAAATGAATTGAACTACAAACAGGATTGTTCCATTAATTATCTTAGCGTGGTTATCACTAGAAAAATGATAAAGAAGTTGCTGGTATTTTTGGAAAACCAATGTGTACAGATATCGTAATTAATGTGCATTCCTGTCATCCACAAGTTATAGGAAAACACTTTACACCTAAATGATGCATCGTCGCTTGGGATTACCCTTACAGCGACATTAAATCAATGTAGAGAGATAGGAATTTTAAAATCATGGTAGCAGCCTAATGAGTACAAAACATCCGATGTCACTAATAATTATAATAAAAAAGTAGTATTGTGCACTTCAGCTAAAAGCAATAGCTGCTAGTTAGAAACAAAATATATAATCATGTCTTTTAATGGCCAAGTGTCAAAAAAAAAAAAAGCTGATCGGTGCTTTTAGAAAAACTGAAGTTAGAATAGGCTTCCAAACTACTAACACATTAAAAATCACACCTTTGGCACCGAATTGGACCCAAAGCAACATGTTTCATAATGCAAAAGTGTTTAAAATCAGATGCAATGATTGTGACCAACATTGTATTGGCCAGAGAGGCCATTCGTTTGAAACTCATTTTAAGAAGCGCACTCACTTCCAGAATTGAACTATCTTCAGTGTACACATTTCTGCAGAGGGACATACAGTGCAGGATATAGGACATAGTATAGGGATGATGCAGACTGCACTCAAGGGAAGGATGCTCGGTGTGTTGTAGGTAACAGAAATTTACAGTATAAAGAAGAAATCTCCTGAACTAATATTAAATGAATAATGTGAATTTAATGAGGTCTATTTTTAAATATTTTCGATGGCATAATTTAAATATGTGTTGCATATTCGAAGTTTTGGAAGCACTGGTTCTGTTGGACCGTTCTGAATATGTCTTGCATGGAACAATGTGACATGCGCTACTGTTTACCCCATGGTTCTGTGTGCGCACATCGACATTGGTCCCGCTGCATACACATAATGAGAGATGGCCACAGTAACAGACCATTGGCCTTTAATAGTTATTTTATTTAGTAGATTATGGCACTTTTTATCTGTACTAATTTGGTTTAAAAATGCATGTTATATTCCTTGATTTTAAGCATTGTTTAATTGATTTCCTTCTGATAACTACTATGTAGTTTCATGTATTCCAGAGACAGCTACTGTGAGTTGGACATTTGTATTGGGAGAAGCAGTTTTCATGTGCGTTCTTGTACTTATTTCAAAATTCGTATTAATTATCATGATGTTAATAGCAATTCTATTTAATACTTGAAATCATGACTGTGCATACTTGCACACCACTTGTTGGTTCTTACTAGCTAATTTTGGTTGGTGCTAACAGGCACAAACAGCAGTTAGAGATTATCAGTTTTTACATTGTTTGCATTTTACGGGGTTATCTTCGACTTGTTACAATTCATAACAAGGGTATGTGAATATTATATTCAGGTACTTTTCTTAATAAGCGTGGTGTTTTCGTCTTGTATCTTACATTTTTCATGTTCTTCTACTTTAAAATTAATTTATGTTATAAATTGGTCTAGTGCTTTAATTTTAATGAAAGGAAGTTTTTGTTTGTCTTTATAGGTTCAGAACTGCCCTCTGTAACTTTGTTGTTAAAATCAATGCTGTACTGAATAAGTGGATCATTACTGAACATGTTGTTTTTATTATTTCTGTATGCAATCTGCCACCTACTGAAATAATATGCTTTGTAAAATTATTAATTGCTCACATAGATCTGATATGTATTTTCAATTTATTTTCTTAATTGTGAGATACACTCTCTCACAGTGGTATTCTAGCCTATGGTGTATGCTGATACAGATTCTCTAGGATGAGCGGTATGTTTTGCTTTCTTGACATTCATTACTTTGACATAATGTATATTCTCAAAGACTGTAAAAGTCATTTGGACTCAAAGGCAATTTTCTGTTGTTACTTTTACAGATCTGGAAATGGATGTTTAGGAACCAAAACTAGTAATCAGTTGTGTAGTAATGTATTACGGTGTCACTACAATTAAGAGATTTTTTATAATTTTTTTTTAAGTTTTAGAATTAAAAATGTTATTGGAATAAGCAGGATGCAGTGTCGCAGTCTCTAAAATTTTTCTGCTTTAGATCTAGGGTGCAGTCAATCAGGAGTGCTAGAAGATTTAAAATGGAGAGCTTAAGATTTCCTTACTGATTGCTGATCTAGAAAGTCGTAGCTAGGCAAGGAAAGAGATAAAATAACGAAATTCGCTAGGTCTGTTGTGAGACAAGAACCGAGAGCTAGTGCATGTTCCCATCACAAATTAGCTGCATTAACACTTATCTAGCATGCCATTGTATTCTGCAGTATGCTCTCATCACGATAGTGATTGACAGGGGAAATAATTGGTAATGAAAAATATTAAATTAGTTGTCGATTGTTTGTGCATTTTCCTTCCTGGAATTAAACCATAAATTTCATAAATACCTTAAGCAAGGTTCAAATGGCTCTGAGCACTATGGGACTTAACATCTTAGGTCATCAGTCCCCTAGAACTTAGAACTACTTAAACCTAACTAACCTAAGGACATCACACACATCCATGCCCGAGGCAGGATTCGAACCTGCGACCGTAGGAGTCCCGCGGTTCCGGACTGAGGCGCCTAGAACCGCACGGCCACCACGGCCGGCCCTTAAGCAAGAATCGCCCAGATTATTTACTGGAAGTGACAAGAGAACGTCAAGTGAATTTAGCAGGATGATTCTGAGAGACTCCAGGAAGTAAATTAATAGCCGCATAATTGCCAAATGTATTCTAAAATTGAACTAGCAGCAGTAAGATCCATTTGCACATCCGATATGTTGCTTGAGTTGGCGAGCTTTTGGAACACTAGCACTTTGAAGATGGGGTGGTGGCATCTGCCACAATGTAGACTGTACGCTGACATACATAAAGTATACGCCAGTAAGTTGTATTCGGCCCGCCCGGTTGGCCGTGCGGTCTAACACACGGCTTTCCGGGTAGAAAGGAGCGCCTGGTCTCCGGTACGAATCCGCCCGGCCGATTTGCGTCGAGGTCCGGTGAACCGGCCAGTCTGTGGATGGTTTTTAGGCGGTTTTCCATCTGCCTCGGCGAATGTGTGCTGGTTCCCCTTATTCCGCCTCAGTTATACAATGTTGGCGATTGCTGTGCAAACAAGTTCTCCACGTACGCGTACACCACCATTACTCTACCACACAAACATAGGGGTTACACTCGTCTGGTGTGAGACATTCCCTGAGGGGTCCACCAGGGCCGAACCGAACAATAACCCTGGGTTCGGTGGGGTGTGGGGGGGGGGACGGTGGGTCGGAGGGGTGGACTACGGTAGTCGTCTTGCGGTTGTGGACCACTACAGCTGCGGCGGGGACGGAGCCTCTCCGTCGTTTCTTGGTCCCCGGTTAACATACAATACAATACAAGTTGTATTCGCATATCTGTAACTATTATTCGTATCCAAAGCATAGTTGATAATAGTATTCAGAAGCACCGACTGATACTTGAACATCATAAGTAAAGAGCAGAGAGAGAGTTACTTGGGTAACCATGTTTTTCAGTTGTTGTCGTAACTATTTTTGTTTTCCTTTCTTAAGCATACTGCAACCTAAAATGCTCATTCAGTGGATGTGATTCGCTTCTTTTGCATCACCAGGTGCTATTAACGTACGAATAAGTATAATCTTTTTTATTACTATGCACTTAAAACAGTTTTTCTTAAGAACGCTTTCGTTGCCACCACCCCTAGACGTAATAACGCAAATGAAAGGACGGTATAACACTGATTACAAAACGTGACGATAACCAAATTTCATAAGCTGCGAAAACCATAGAGTTTCAGATCAGAAAAGCAAACTGTGCGATGAGATTTTGCACAGCAATCGAATAATAGGACTTTAAAATCCGCGAAAAAATGAAACAGGTCAGTGAGTGCAGTGCAAGTTCGATTTTAGTTTATGATAACACGAAAGAAGTAAGCAGTCTTGATGCGAGTGTGAAACAAGGACCACAAAATATAACGAGGATAATATGTCCTCCTTAAATAAAACTATTATTCAGTTTATAAAAATGAAGGGAACAGAAAATATCATCTGTTTGTTATGTTATTGTAGCAGTATAATTTCTGGTGATTTTTTTTTTGTCAATAAAAGTGAAAAACATTGCATTTATATTTTCAGACAGCTTAAGACAAAGGCAACACTAAGAAGTTCACCTAGCTAAGCATGGAACAGAATCTCTGTGCAGATCCTCGCGGTTAGCGCATTTTGCTAGTAGTTTATTTCCTAGTTGTTTCACACTAACGGTGCCTATAACATTCAGATGAGAATTAACGAAATGTATTTGTTAGAACAGACTGCTACATTAAATACTACCGTACTTGCAGCCAGATCAGATTCGGTGGATAAGTAATTTCACTTCATCTTGGAGGTTGCTGATAAGGTTTAATCACACTTAAAAGATAGCTCCTGTGCACATCACTTTGTCTCGTGATACTATTACTCATCAGCTCTTGCGTGACTAGTAAAAATTGAGATCAGATAAATGGGACAAAAGCAAAACCCCAAAAGACATGGAAACAAGACTCCTCACTCTCGACATCACCGTAGAATACCTTGAAAGATTCGAAATTGTAAGGCACTGGATTTAGTTGATATAGGGTTGATGAAAGGAATGAAAAATTTTGAGATCAGACATAATTAATTGTTTCTATAAACATTTACTTGCTCAAATTGCTCCTACACGTTGAAGAATCGCCAAAAAATGTCGTTGAAGATGTCTGAGTCGTTTTAGACACTTTGGTAACTTGCTATCGTGGTGAGATGTTTCCGACACCTGCTACCATCATAATCGCATTTTCAGAGCATTTCAGTATGTGACGCAGTTGTTCCGTTATAGGAAAAATGTATTGGCGGAACTGGATCAGCTACCAAGTTCTAAACTCGTACTGATAACCTGGAAACAACCACCGCTTTCAGCTTCTGCGTCATCCCTAACTATCATCCGACACTACGTCCGCCCCTGGTAGCAGAGTGGTCAGCTCGACGGATGTCATACCTACAGGCCCGGGTTCGATCCCCGGCTGGGTTGGAGATTTTCTCCGCTCAGGGACTGTGTGTTGTTTTGTCCTTATCATCACCATTTCATTCCCATCGACGCGCAAGTCACCGAAGTGGCGTCAACTCGAAAGACTTGCACCAGGCTAACGGTCTACCCGATGGCAGGCCCTAGCCACACGGAATTTTTACCCGACAATATCATCGGAACGTTCAGCAATTATGTCGTTTCTTGAAGACAATCAATGAAGAGAATAGTTCACGAATCACAGGAAATGAAACACGTCAGTTCACTCACAAACAGTACGGTTTGATCTTACTACTTTAACAAGACTAATATCGCCATGCACTTGAACAACCACAGAGGAGTGGTTAGAGTGGCTTGCGAACCTCAGCAGTACCCATAATCATAGGTGCTACACAGTGGAGGGATTTGATATTGCAGTGCCTGTGTTACTCCGAATTACGATACAATGTTCCTTTCAACATGAATTCATCCACACTAGGGTATCATTCAACACCTTGTTTATCATGCTCGTATAAACTGTTCAGCAGTCAATAATTTTCAACGACTTTCGTAAGAGTGTTAGTTTACTGTGATCACCTAACCTTCGTAGGTTTTGTGATAGTTATAATATTAATACTTTAACAAATGAATTCAGTGACATGGGTATGTTGATGCGTCTAGATTTCCACTATGATGGAACTTCGTATTAGTAATGAATTATAAAATATTTCAATGCAGCCATATTCCGTGTTGCAAATGCCACAATTTTACAATTCACTCGCACACTGGACAAGGCTCGTTGACGACCAGCGTTCGCCCAACTCCTGCTTCCTGTGAAAAAGCACCAATAAGCTGAAGCTGGGTTCTCCCTTGTTGGCTACCGCGTGGCGTGCTGTGAAATCTTTAGTTATCAACCCTTGCCCCAGCCGGACCAACAGTTAATGTCTAAAACTACAAAGTTACACCTGGCTGATATCTCACCAGCTTAATTGTTTCGTTTCACATCTCCACTTAACATGTCAATGAGCTAGAGAAATTGGAGGATCCTACATTTGTGTGAGACCAATAGTGTGAAGTAACTTTGTGGTGCAGTATGAAGCAACATGTTCTCCCTTGGATCAGGTATGAACGTTATGTAATCTACATAAAAAGTATAAATGTTAAAGAAAATACACAAAACAGGGCATATTAATTAAATGCCAGAGTGAAAACAAATAATCAATATTCATGAAAGTCTTGTGTGCCACTGTGCTTGTTTCAGATGTAAGCTTTTGTTTTGTGATGCTCTTAGATTATGATATTAATAATATTTTCCAAAGATTTAAATTTTTCCCAAAATTATTTCGTTTGTTGTGTGATTTAATACTTTAACACATTGTTTCACTGGTTTTACACACTTATGCACTGCGCAGTAGCAATGATCTGTCGTCGATTTCCGATATTGTTTGTTCTCCAGATGTTACCGTCTTTCTCCACGGCTCCAACAGCCACATACTGACCGTCTATATGTGTCAGTTCCTGGCCACTGTCGGGATTTGTAGTTAAAACTCTCGAAATACCCCTATGAAAAAAATGAAATGATCGTATGGCATTGTTGGCTGGGATGTCCCATTCGGGTTTGGCCGCCAAGTGCAGGTTTTATTTCAGTCGGCGCCACATTGGTCGACATGAGGCCGATGAGGAGGATGAAATGATGACGACGACAACACAACACCCAGTCTCCGAGTGGAGAAAATCTCCAACCCGGCCGGGAAGCGAACCCAGGCCCAGTGCATGAGACGCAAAAACGTTACCACCTAGCTAAACAGGCGGACACCCCTATGATATAGTTCATATGGTTCACAGTAATGAAATTTCATGAGTTCCCAGGCTCTGTACCCCTTTTCTAGTGGAAGTGATACATTGAGAAGATATAGTAGAGCATAGACTGATTTAGCACTTTGCCAAGGTACCCTTGATTTACTGCAAGAGTTTTTCAAACATTCCTTCCTCGCTTCCACATGGCTTTTATGTTTCAAGGACCTATCAGATATATCAAACAATAACTATTCCAACAGTTAGCATCAAACTGCATACTCCAAAATATTAAATAAATGGTTCTATGCAGAATTCTCCACAGTAAACTTTCTTTCACCAGAATATAAACCATACTATACAGTGCTTAATGTATTTTCATCTATGTACTTGACTTTTTAGCGAGAATATTTTTCCAATATGAATTTTACATTTTCTTCTTTTTCCAGAGATTACATGCATACCTTAATATGTGAAAAGCCATCCTGAATAATACACTTCATAAAGTTAATCCAGTAAGATTGCCCCCAATATATTTACTTACATGATACACAGAATTAATTATCTCTCAATAAATAAACACATTATTTTGTTTTTCCGACCTCTCCACACCGAATTAAGTCAACTTTTATCCCTACCTCCGTGCAACAGAATTTTGTGCATCCTTACTCTTTTTGTGTGTCATATACTACCATCCATTTTCACGGCTTTACAAACAAGGATATTGTACCCTACCAAAATTTTATTCACCAATTAGCTCCTCATCGGTTGCCTCTTCAATAACCGTAACCTTCCAATGAGCCATCCACTCGTCACCACCAAGCACCTTTTTAAATTTGAATTTTCCATTTTTGCCTTCATGCTCAAATTCTAAACACTTCTTTTCCCAATTGATTACCACAATGTACTTCAGCAAAAATTCGGTACCCAACACAGTATCTTTCTCTAGCCCTTTTGCTTTGAAACAACTCATCCTAAACTGAGCTGCAGCACTTTGAGATTCCACCAAAACTTCTTGTTTAACATATTTACTTAATCCACTCATTGACGTTTTGATTTCTACACCAGTGACTAGAAAAGATACTAATTTTTTGTTCTTATTTGTGCTTCCAAAATTGTACGGCAGTACCAAAACATTGCTCCCAGAATTGAGAAGTGCACGTACTTTGTCATCAGAAACATTGATTTCTATGATTGACTGTATATCTTCAATCTTTTGTTTTCTAAATATTTTTTCTGCAATAAATCATTCTTATACCCTTCCTCTCTCTCCGGCATTAATGACACACATCTTAATTGTAGATCATCCTTCAACATTGTCACCTTCAAGAAACAAATTGTCATTTGCTTCGTTCACACCTACTTAATATTCTGTGCCTGCCACTTTAAATTATTCCCAATCCCAGAAATGAGTTAACAAAGGCTTCAATATTTTCTCATTGAACCTCCAATCATTAACAGAATAATCACTTTCCTCTTTGACTGTGTTAATACCATTTCCTACCATTTTTCTAAAACGACAGGTTCCTCACAACACAATACTATTTTTTCGGATCTGTTTCGAATATCCCCGTTGAATTTACATCATCATCAAGAGCCATAATTTCACCTTCATCAACAGAAATAAATTCGCAGATTCCTTCCTCACAAAAATCTGTCTAGGTAGTCTCAACTTTCTAACACAAGCCGGCCGCGGTGGTCTAGCGGTTCTGGCGCTGCAGTCCGGAACCGCGCGACTGCTACGGTCCCAGGTTCGAATCCTGCCTAGGTCATGGACGTGTGTGATGTCCTTAGGTTAGTTAGGTTTAAGTAGTTCTAAGTTCTAGGGGACTTATGACCTAAGATGTTGAGTCCCATAGTGCTCACAGCCATTTGAGCCATTCTAACACATATCTTCTCAATCTATAACATCACATTCATCACCCTTTATCGATAAATCACCCTCTGCCACTGATACTTGATTAAATTCATCTCCAGCTATCGAGTCCACAGTCTTTCCACCTTCACTGAAGTGCTCATCAGCTTTTACCGAAAGAGAATAAAATTCATCTCCAGATGATAAAAGCACTGCTAAGTTGTTTTACCTATAATACTTTCCTGTATCAAACTAAAATTGTTCCTACTAACAAGTACCTCATCAGAATCCTCCATACATCCCATCTCCACCAAATTAGGATCTAATTGTGCATCTCTCCTGGATACAGAATTTTTCACCAAACATACATTCACTTTATCTTCCTCTATCCACAAACTTTATCTTCATATCATCATTATCTAATTCATAACTATATTTTTCTATACTCTCTTTTCTGCTCTGTTGCTCCCCATTGCTAATCTCTTATACCCACATTTAATCACTTCCATTTCCATCCCTTGAGCCTTGTTTTCCTATTTTTCGAATATAACTGAATTCGTGCCCTTCTGACTGCCAGTTACTCTTGCCATCCCCGGACCTGAGGTACAGCTAATCTTAGTTTTCGGACCAACTGTCTCCGTTTTGTTGTCTGCGACTCGTTGGTTCCTCAAATCTTCGATCCCTATCGTGATTTCTGTTACACAAATTACCATTATTATTAGTTCTGTAGAAAATAATAATTTTTTTTTCGTGAAAGTTGCTATTATTCGGGCTAAGCTCTGATTCACATTCCCCTGTAGATTTTTAAATTTTGCGGCTTGAATTTTAACGCCTGTTCCAGTTTCTCAAGAAAATCTAAAGAGTAGTTCGTCGAAGCTTTCAGGCCGTGTGCTAATTTCCACTGTAGAAAATCAGGCAGTGACCTTTTAAGTGTCATGATCTCCGTTAACACGCCTAATGGTCGAGTTCCGTGACTTAATTTGGCTAACTCATGTACACAAAGCTCCTCATCGAAACACTGCAATTTCTGTAATACAATCCATTTATAAAACTCATTCTGCAGTCGTGTTTGCTTTGTTTCAATCCAAAATGAATTTAGGAAACATTTTTCTGACACATCATAACTAGTGAACGAACTGCTCCTTACTTAGCCCAGTAATGTGCGTCACCTTCCTACCTTTGCGCAATTTACTTTTGCTTATCCTATATTCCCGAAACGAAACCGTCTCTACATATTGCGTGAAAAGTTACTGCATGCTACGGAGTATTTTCCGTCATTTGCAAAACATTTTAACATTACCTTACATACACCACGGTACATTAATTAAAGTAGTGGCAAGACCCATCGCTAAAGAATTTAACTCAGCCCGCACGTCTTTAATCTGCTGCTCACGCTGTACTGCTTTGTTGCGAATTCCTTCTTAACTCTGTTTTTACTCCCAACTTATTTATAACGTTCTAATAGTGTCATGGATAATTTGCTACACATTTATACGCCTTTTCCTCAAGTATGTTACACCTTTCCATACAGCAACCCCCCTCGCTTCGTTCTGCATGTTTTCGATCTTTTCCTCCATTGATATCTTAGCCGCATCGACTCTGTTGTTAACAAGGCCAACATTCTCTTTAAGATTGCCTTTTTATACTCTTATATCCTTCAACTCCTCCTCCATGTCGTCCTGAATCTTCTTTTTAATCTTCCCAAACTCTGATTAAGTTCTGAATTTCCATTTTCTAACTTAGAATTTTATTCATAGTTTAGTTCAAATGTAATTTACCCATGTTTGAATTGAAATTTAAAAAATATTGCCTTATCCATTGCGTCAAACCTTTTGTAAAATTAATTTCCCTATCTGATTTCGGGCTATGTGGTCCACTAGCATTTTCCGTCCTACATAAAGTTAGTGACTATTTAATCACACCTGTCTCCATCGATGACGATAAACTTGTAGATTAACGCATATTTTTATTAATTAATTTCCCATTCGTGTTGTCTTCCTTTGGTCTGCTACTGTCTCCACTGGTGAAGTAGCTGCAGACACAGAGCCCGTTGCCAGTGATGACGACGCCGGTGCAAAGTTTGGTTGTTAAGGTTTTCACAGCAGGCCACAAGGGCGCCAACAGCGAGCACACAGCAGCAGCTGATAGGTGGTTTTTCACAGGAAGCAGGAGTCTGAGGAAGCGGTTGGCCAGCAGCAAGTCTCGTATGGTGTGTGTGAATGAATTGTAAAATGTCGGCATTTGCGTGAAGATGGAGTATGGCTACCATGAAAAATTTTATAATCCAGCAGCAGTTCGATGTTTCACCGTGTTGCAAATCCATTCATATTATCGTACACACGGCAGAGGTGCATTTGTTAAAACATTTATATTGGAGTTATCACAAAACTACAAATTTACGTGATAAAAGCTCTTACAGAAGTCATTAAAAATTAGTAACTATTGAACAATTCATAAGATCGTGACAAATTAATGGTTCAAATGGCTCTGAGCACAATGGGACTTAACTTCTGAGGTCATCAGTCCCCTAGAACTCAGAACTACTTAAATTTAACTAACCTAAGGACATAACACACATCCATGCCCGAGGCAGGATTCGAGCCTGCGACAGTAGCAGTCGCGCGGTTCCAGACTGTAGCGCCTAGAACCGCTCGAGCACTCAGGCCGGCGTGACTAATAAAGTGTTGGATGGTATCTTTACGCTACAGCTATCATCACTGAAAGGCACACATTTGTGCATACTTTATTTATTGTATTATTTTGTATTTTAAATATTAAACTGCGTAACATAAAAATGGTAAATTGTTCATAAGATTTCATAGCATCACTTGATTGAGAGTAAAAATTCGCATCATTTCAGCAAGCCCAAATATTCGCCCATACTTAGATAAATTCTAAACCAAGTGGGACTCTAATTCTGGGAATTATCAGGAAGTTTAACAGTTAGCAAACATCATAGGATATGCATTACAGAAGTTTAATTCTATTTATTTACGGTTCTGGGATTAATACTGAATAGATTCCATGAACCTGTTCATAATTTCACTAACTCTAGTAAGTTGATCGCCGTAGTGGACTATATGGGTATATAATTACTAGCAAACCCGACAACGCTTCGCAATTGTTACATACTCTACTGGCCATTAAAATTGCTACACCACGAAGATGACGTGCTACAGACGCGAAATTTAACCGACAGGAACAAGATGCTATGATATGCAAATGATTAGCTTTTCAGAGCATTCACACAAGGTTCGCGCCGGTGGCGACACCTACAAGGTGCCGACATGAGGAAAGTTTCCAAACGATTTCTCATACACATACAGCAGTTGACCGGCGTTGCCAGGTAAAACGTTGTTGTGATGCCTCGTGTAAGGGGGAGAAATGCGTACCATCACGTTTCCAACTTTGATAAAGGTCGGATTGTAGCCGATCGCGATTGCGGTTTATCGTATCGCGACATTGCTGCTCGCGTTGGTCAAGATCCAACGATTGTTTAGCAGAATATGTAATCAGTGGGTTCAGGACGGTAATACGGAACGCCGGGATGGATCCCAACGGCCTCGTATCACTAGCAGTCGAGATGACAACCATCTTATCCGCACGGCTGTAACGGGGCCGGCCGCTATGGCCTTGCGGTTCTAGGCGCTTCAGTCTGGAACCGCGTGACCGCTACGGTCGCAGGTTCGAATCCTGCCTCGGGGATGGATGTGTGTGATGTCCTTAGGTTAGTTCGGTTTAAGTAGTTCTAAGTTCTAGGAGACTGATGACCACAGATGTAAAGTCCCATAGTGCTCAGAGCCATTTGAACCATTTGGCTGTAACGGATCGTGCAGCCACGTCTCGATCCCTGAGTCAACAGATGGGGACGTTTGCAAGACAACAACCATCTGCACGAACAGTTCGACGACGTTTGCAGCAGCATGGACTATCAGCTCGGAGACCATGGCTGCGGTTATCCTTGACGCTGCATCACAGACAGGAGCGCCTGCGACGGTGTACTCAACGACGAAACTGGGTGCACGAATGGCAAAACGTCATTTTCTCGGATGAATCCAGGTTCTGTTTACAGCATCATGAGGGTCGCATCCGTGTTTGGCGACATCGCGGTGAACGCACATTGGAAGCGTGTATTCGTCATCGCCATACTGGCTTATCACCCGGCGTGATGGGATGAGGTTCCATTGGTTACACGTCTCGGTCACCTCTTGTTGGCATTGACGGCACTTTGAACAGTGGACGTTACATTTCAGATGTGTTACGACCCGTGGCTCTACCCTTCATTCGATTCCTGCGAAACCCTACATTTCAGCAGGATAATGGACGACCGCATGTTGCAGGTCCTGTAGGGGCCTTTCTGGATACAGAAAATGTTGGGCTGCTGTCCTGGCCAACACATTCTCCAGATCTCTCACCAACTGAAAACGTCTGGTCAATGGTGGCCGAGCAACTGGCTCGTAACAACACGCTAGTCACTAGTCTTGATGAACTGTGGTATCGTGTTGAAGCTGCATGGGCAGCTGTACGTGTACACGCCATCCAAGCTCTGTTTGACTCAATGCCCAGGCGTATCAAGGCCGTTATTACGACCAGAGGTGGTTGTTCTGGGTACTAATTTCTCAGGATCTATGCACCCAAATTGCGTGAAAATGTAATCACATGTCAGTTCTCGCATAATATATTTTTCCAATGAATACCTGTTTATCATCTGCATTTCTTCTTGGTGTAGCAATTTTAATGGCCAGTAGCGTATTTATGGGAAATGAACGCACGTCCTGATCACCGTCTCCACCCTCTATCTCTCCACCTCTTCCTCCCCTCTTTCTCTGTCCATCACCTCCTTCCCCTCTCTCTGTCCGTCTCCTCCTCCGCCTCTCTCCGTCCATCTCATCCTTCACCCTCTCTGTCCACATCCTCTTCCTTTTCCTCGTTCTCTGACTTTGAGCCTTGGGTATTTGTGCTGCAAAGGAACCCATGATTGGAAATGGAGTCCCTTAAAATGAATGATTAATTCGGATGGTATCGTTGGTATACTATGAGAGATACCTCATGAGCTGCTGGATCTTTGAGGACAGTAGCTTCAATGACAGTATTTCGCATGGTTTTAATCTGTGAACGAGTACGATTACAAAGTTTCAGGCGCTTCAAACTCCATAGTAGTATTCTAATCATAACCAGTATGCCATAAATATACACTCCTGGAAATTGAAATAAGAACACCGTGAATTCATTGTCCCAGGAAGGGGAAACTTTATTGACACATTCCTGGGGTCAGATACATCACATGATCACACTGACAGAACCACAGGCACATAGACACAGGCAACAGAGCATGCACAATGTCGGCACTAGTACAGTGTATATCCACCTTTCGCAGCAATACAGGCTGCTATTCTCCCATGGAGACGATCGTAGAGATGCTGGATGTAGTCCTGTGGAACGGCTTGCCATGCCATTTCCACCCGGCGCCTCAGTTGGACCAGCGTTCGTGCACGTGCAGACCGCGTGAGACGACGCTTCATCCAGTCCCAAACATGCTCAATGGGGGACAGATCCGGAGATCTTGCTGGCCAGGGTAGTTGACTTACACCTTCTAGAGCACGTTGGATGGCACGGGATACATGCGGACGTGCATTGTCCTGTTGGAACAGCAAGTTCCCTTGCCGGTCTAGGAATGGTAGAACGATGGGTTCGATGACGGTTTGGATGTACCGCGCACTATTCAGTGTCCCCTCGACGATCACCAGTGGTGTACGGCCAATGTAGGAGATCGCTCCCCACACCATGATGCCGGGTGTTGGCCCTGTGTGCCTCGGTCGTATGCAGTCCTGATTGTGGCGCTCACCTGCACGGCGCCAAACACGCATACGACCATCATTGGCACCAAGGCAGAAGCGACTCTCATCGCTGAAGACGACACGTCTCCATTCGTCCCTCCATTCACGCCTGTCGCGACACCACTGGAGGCGGGCTGCACGATGTTGGGGCGTGAGCGGAAGACGGCCTAACGGTGTGCGGGACCGTAGCCCAGCTTCATGGAGACGGTTGCGAATGGTCCTCGCCGATACCCCAGGAGCAACAGTGTCCCTAATTTGCTGGGAAGTGGCGGTGCGGTCCCCTACGGCACTGCGTAGAATCCTACGGTCTTGGCGTGCATCCGTGCGTCGCTGCGGTCCGGTCCCAGGTCGACGGGCACGTGCACCTTCCGCCGACCACTGGCGACAACATTTGATGTACTGTGGAGACCTCACGCCCCACGTGTTGAGCAATTCGGCGGTACGTCCACCCGGCCTCCCGCATGCCCACTATACGCCCTCGCTCAAAGTCCGTCAACTGCACATACGGTTCACGTCCACGCTGTCGCGGCATGCTACCAGTGTTAAAGACTGCGATGGAGCTCCGTATGCCACGGCAAACTGGCTGACACTGACGGCGGCGGTGCGCAAATGCTGCGCAGCTAGCGCCATTCGACGGCCAACACCGCGGTTCCTGGTGTGTCCGCTGAGCCGTGCGTGTGATCATTTCTTGTACAGCCCTCTCGCAGTGTCCGGAGCAAGTATGGTGGGTCTGACACACCGGTGTCAATGTGTTCTTTTTTCCATTTCCAGGAGTGTAGATTTCCTGCTTTCGGTTAAAAGCAACAGCAAAGATTAAAATGAAACAAGAAATTACTGTCTATACACATTCTGTTTACAATTAAGACATAAGGAGAAATAATACATGTAGGAGTTACAATTTGTCCCATGGTTCAAATGACTTGATATCGCAGTTAAAACTGACTACGGAAAGAAAAGTAAACCGGTACTTCTTTAGCCGTCAGGGGGACATCAATCAGCATGATTGCCTTTGTTGTAGCTTTGTTTTTACAAAGATATGGACAGCGGTAAGACTTTTTTAAATGGCACCCTGTATTTGTTATTCGGTAATTCATTTCCTCTCCTAAAGACCTATTCAAAAATGTATCAAAGTATGCCATTCACTGAAACACGACGTTATTAATTACATAACACTATTGACGTTGACGCTCCCAGCGCTTAGTGCAGGTACTCGGGGTGATGGAACACATCCACATGCTGACGTTGAAAGAGGAAAAAGTAAACATAAGTAGAATGCACATCCGTCATTCCGTCAACCATCGTCAGTTGAAGAGTTGTGTGAGTAGAATGTACACCAAAGAAGAGAAGGCAGAAATGCTACTCATCTATGGCGAACGTAAGTTAGCAGAACAGTAATTGTAATACTGTTTTCTTATGTACGGGTACCTTTAGTACAGTAGTTACGTACGGTATATTTAGTACAGTAGTTTAGTCCTTTTAAATACTGTTGTGTAGAGTCGGCATACAGTAAAGGCTGTCCTTCCTACAAACTGCATCGACATAACGTTTCTCTTATTGTAGTAATAGTTGTTGTTGAAGGTAGGCGAAATGCTACACAGGTAGCGGAACTGAACTGTACAGAGAGCGATATCCTGACAAGAATCCATCTTTCCGAAGGATGTTTTCTCGTCTTGTTACGACGCTACAGGAAACGGGAAGTTTCAACCCACGACAACGCAATCGTCGTAGCACTCGCACAGACGAGGCTGCCGAAGTTACTGTTCTCGCTTCCGTTGCTAGGAATCCACATGTGAGCACACGACAGCTTGAACACGAGATTGGCATTCCTAAAACCAGTGTACATCGGCTCCATCCTTACCATGTACACTTACATCAAGAATTGCATGGGAATGATTTCCAGAATCGTGTACAGTTCTGTCAGTGGGCACAGCAGCAAATCCTCGCCAACCCAAACTTCTTCTCCAATGTTCTATTTAACGATGCAGGACGGACCAGACTTTGCAGTGTGCACATGTGCTGCCCTCTATGCAACACCTATCAAACAGTCGAAGCGTTCACGTCTCAGTAAGAGGGGAAAACCCAAAGTGTTATAGTTGGAATATTCGCTACTATGTCGACTTCAGCGCTTTCAAATAGAGATCATAAAACTTCAACAGGACGTCTCTTTTACGTTGATGTCAGGAATACATTCAAATCATAGCACTGCAGACTTGCTACAACACCGGCTCGGGTGGCATGTTGTGTGCCTACCGTCTTGGCGGCACACGACGCTGTTCAACGACGCCTAGTGACGTACGCTAAGGGAAGCGGACATGGGTTGCATGTGAAATACGATTTTTTATTACCCACTCTACCAGACCTCTAATTTCTTCATTCATTTCAGATACGCCATGTGTATTTAAAAATAAATAATGTAAGACTGTCCAAATTTTAATAGAACACTGTGTGAAAGTTCTAAGTAACTCGTTAAACAACTACTCGAGATTTTTGTTAAGAACGTTTCTTCTTCATACATAACATAACAATTTATACATAATATATATTTAAAAAAATGTAGCCCATTTTCATCTGAATGTTTAGTAGATATGCGTGTAAACATTTGATGTAATTGCTCGTGCAATGTTTATTAGAATAAGGCATACAAATATGGAGTAAATTGGTCAAAAATTTTCGAGATTTTTTACAAACAATGTTTCTCCCTTATATATTACAGCCTATACATATGTCCGAATGAAAACTTAGCATCGTAATTCGGAATAGCACAGGCACTGCAGTGTGACATTTATCCGCTGACATCGAGCAAGCGATTAGATGTATGGGAGTATACATAATGCTTGTACGAGTACAGGCCTTAGATACATGGTTGACAAGATTTGGAAGTTTGGGTCTGGCCGTGAGTCGTGCTCGGATAGCCATATGGTGAGGCGACTGCTAGCAGTAAGCGGAATCCGTGTTTGAGTTCCGGTCGGGCACAAGTTTTCATTGTCGTCATTCCATTGTACAGCTGATGGTAATCCATATTTGCAACTGCGAATACAATTAATTTACGAGAATAACGAGTTAAAAAAATAGACACACACACACACACACACACACACACACACACACACACACACACACACACACACACGAATATCGACAGTACTATATACACTGCTGGCCATTAAAATTGCTACACCAAGAAGAAATGCAGATGATAAGCGAGTATTCATTGGACAAATATATTACACTAGAACTGACATGTGATTACATTTTCACGCAATTTGGGTGCATAGATCCTGAGAAATCAGTACCCAGAACGACCACCTCTGGCCGTAATAACGACCTTGATACGCCTGGGCATTGAGTCAAACAGAGTTTGGTTGGCATGTACAGGTACAGCTGCCCGTGCAGCTTCAACACGATACCACAGTTCATCAAGAGTAGTGACTGGCGTATTGTGACGAGCCAGGTGCTCGGCCACAATTGACCAGATGTTTTGAATTGGTGATAGATCTGGAGAATGTGCAGGCCAGGGCAGCAGTCGAACATTTTCTGTATCCAGAAAGGCCCGTACAGGACCTGCAACATGCGGTCGTGCCTTACCCTGCTGAAATGTAGGGTTTCGCAGGGATCGAATGAAGGGTAGAGCCACGGATCGTAACACATCTGAAATGTAACGTCCACTGTTCAAAGTGCCGTCAGTGCGAGCAAGAGGTGACCGATACGTTTAACCAATGGCATCCCATACCATCACGTCGGGTGATACGCCAGTATGGCGTTGACGAATACACGCTTCCAATGTGCGTTCACCGCGATATTGCCAAACACGGATGCGACCATCATGATGCTGTAAACAGAACCTGGATTCATCCGAAAAAATGACGTTTTGGCATTCGTGCACCCAGGTGCGTCGTTGAGTACACCATCGCAGGCGCTCCTGTCTGTGATGCAGCGTCAAGGGTAACCGCAGCTATGGTCTCCGAGCTGATAGTCCATGCTGCTGCAAACGTCGTCGAACTGTTCGTGCAAATGGTTGTTGTCTTGCAGACGTCCCCATCTGTTGACTCAGGGATCGAGACGTGGCTGCACGATCTGTTACAGCCATGCGGATAAGTTGCCTGTCATTTCGACTGCTAGTGATACGAGGCCGTTTGGATCCAGCACGGCGTTCCGTATTACCCTCCTGAACCCACCGATTCCATATTCTGCTAACAGTCATTGGATCACGACGAACGCGAGCAGCAATGTCGCGATACGATAAACCACAATCGCGATAGGCTACAATCCGACCTTTATCAAAGCCGGAAACGTGATGGTACGCATTTCTCCTCCTTACACGAGGAATCACAACAACGTTTCACCAGGCAACGCCAGTCAACTGCTGTTTGTGTATGAGAAATCGGTTGGAAACTTTCCTCATGTGAGCACGTTGTAGATGTCGCCATTGGCGCCAACCTTGTGTGAATGCTCTGAAAAGCTAATCATTTGCATATCACAGCATCTTCTTCGTGTCGGTTAAATTTCGCGTCTGTAGCACGTCGTCTTCGTGGTGTAGCAATTTTAATGGCCAGTAGTGTATTAGGCCTATTATAATTGCATGAGGACATTTTATTTGCAGCTCGTATAGTCGTATGTTAATGGAAACGTTTTTCCTTTTCCGTGGCTATTACATTAAAATTAAATTTACAAATTAAAATTACTGCTGAAATGTGCACAATCTGCCGCAAGCTTCAAAAAGTACGATGCACACTTCCGTGTCAGTGTTTCAGGTCAACGGTGTTTGCGTCAGATAATTATAAGTGTTTAATACGTCGTGATGATATTTTTACGCTGCTGGAATACAGTCACTTATCGATGCATTACACGTTCTGTCTAAAGCTATTTATCAAATCTCCGAAAATAGTTTTCCTTTTCAAATAGCCGCAGCTTATCAAACAATCTCTGCAGTAACTCAGTATCCAGTCTCTGCGACAGGTTTTCCTTTTCAGATAGCTCACCTCCTGGTCATTAAATGTGCAGTAGATAATTCATAGCCAACTCAGTCAGAGGGTGTCAGACTTAGATTATAAGCTGATGGAGTGTGTTAGAAGAATGCAACTGCTGCAGTGAAGTAGGAAATTAAAGTACTTACAACTATTTCGGACACATTAAGCACTGGGATTACAGTGAGGGAATTTATATTTCAAGAGAGGAGCTCTTCATACCTCCAGATTTTGAACGCCATTGGTAATGGAGTCGGTCATCGGAAGTCTGCCACAAGTTCGTAGCTCTGTCATCAAGCGAATATTATTTGGTAGTTTTAGCTAACAAAATGAACGCACTTTATGGCTCACCAGTACTCGCAGAACTGGATCCTTCCGCTTCTCGGAGGTGAACAGGAAGGTCATATAGGTCGTAAATAAGAGGAATATTTTGTAATGTTATAGTGTTAGAATTAACAGAATGGAAACAGTAATTTTTTTAATACGATGTGAAATGAAATTTTGTGCTTATTTATAATCACTTGCGAGTCTATTATTTTTATATATTAAATACCTAGCAACTTTTACTTTTGTATGAGGTTTGTGCAATATGTAAAGAAACTTTAACAGTGCTTGAAATGGATGAATGTGCATGAATTTTGTATTCCGCTGCAGTAGACGTATTCTTCTTACACATTCCGCAAGAGCTCAAAGAAGAACGTTACTGTAATTTTTTTAATAATGAGTAAACAAAATACAATTTATCACGATGTATCCCTGTTCTTATTTACAAATCAATCCTGGGATCTTCTAGGCGCTCATTCCGGAGCCGCGCGGCTGCTACGGTCGCAGGTTCGAATCCTGCCTCGGGCATGGATGTGTGTGATGTCCATAGGTTAGTTAGGTTTAAGCAGTTCTAAGTTCTAGGGGACTGATGACCACAGATGTTAAGTCCCATAGTGCTCAGAGCCATTTGAACCATTTTGAAGCCTGGGATCCCAAGCCCTATCACAACAAAAGGAACATTTATGTATTGTTATAACTTGAAAGGTCATATGACCGTTCTACTACATATATGCAGAACACATTCCTACAGATGCTTATGATATGGAGTGGTGAAACTTACAGCCTAGTCATTAACAGCAGTATTTTTCCGCATTTCATGAGCTGTCAGTTAGCACCCACGTAGATTCATCAGAGGGTAGCCCATTAGCAAAGGTGTCGGATAGTGTTCTGTGTGTATTCTTGTGTGTTCGTTAACAGACAGTTTGTGTATGTGTGTGCTCTCGCTCGAAGGTGTGCGTGCGTGCGCGCGCTCGCGCGCATGTTTGTGTGTGTGTGTGTGTGTGTGTGTGTGTGTGTCTGTGAGAGAGAGAGAGAGAGAGAGAGAGAGAGAGAGAGGACCCCACCATCCTGAATC
Source organism: Schistocerca cancellata (assembly GCF_023864275.1). Classification (NCBI taxonomy): domain Eukaryota; kingdom Metazoa; phylum Arthropoda; class Insecta; order Orthoptera; family Acrididae; genus Schistocerca; species Schistocerca cancellata. Next base: position 239,464,345 of record NC_064627.1, on the reverse strand, counting down.
CCAAATTTCGTGGAAAGCAAACGATGTTTAATAAAATAAACATAACGATATTTATGCCCACAACCTGCACTATTGCTGGTCCAGTTGCGCTACCAGCCCGTCATAACACTGATTTAGGCAGACTGGTATTATTTCAGTTGGTCAATAGCACTATTTTAACAAATCAAACATTCGGGGGATTGACCCCAAAACCCACCAGCTCGAGAGTTCGCTGCTTGGAGGAGAGGGAGGAATGTAAGAGAGGACAGGGAGCAGCGTGTCATTAGGGTAAGTAACATTTTTCGTTATAAATCGGACAAGCATTTTCTTAGTTATTAAAAATTCACAGTAGAAAATTTTCAGGACTATCTGTATGTGGTAAGGAACTGTATGGGGCTAGGAGCAAGTTTTTAATACTTTTTGTTCCGATTTAAAAAAGTGGTGTATTAAAATTTCTTTGCATTTAAATAATTATTTTGTGCTTTCTATTCTTGTGTGTGTGAAATTTTTCAATCAATTTCACAAATTTTGATGAGATTGCAATAGAGACATGTGGTTTATTTGGTTTATGTTCATTTGACTCAACCAATATATTGCTTGCGGCTACTGTTATCTGCCAAAAGGAGAGTGAAGGTAAAAATTAGAGAGATTCGACGTCACACGTTGGCTCTCCAGCAATCATTCTTCTCGCGAACCGTTTTCGATTGTAACAGGAAAAGGGGGAAATGGCAGTGGTACACAAAATACCCTCCGCCACACACCAGACAAAAAAGGGAGTTAATATTGCATTGTCATTCAGTTCTGAGCTATACTGAACCTGTGAAGTGTGTAGCTCAGCGGAAAATGATAAGTACCAACAAAGTACCTTCCGTCTAGGGTTCCCGTATCTAGCTGGGACCTCGTCGTGGCACTGAGATCAGGGTGTAGAAATGAGGTAAAAATTTATTTAATGAAATTACTTCATGTTTAGAACACAATTACATGGAACTTGTTGCGGCAGAAGTATTGGCACGCCATATACAGGGTGTTACAAAAAGGTACGGCCAAACTTTCAGGAAACATTCCTCACACACAAAGAAAGAAAATATGTTATGTGGACATGTGTCCGGAAACGCTTACTTTCCATGTTAGAGCTCATTTTATTACTTCTCTTGAAAACACATTAATCATGGAATGGAAACACACGGCAACAGAACGTACCAGCATAACTTTAAACACTTTGTTACAGGAAATGTTCAAAATGTCCTCCGTTAGCGAGGATACAGGTATCCACCCTCCGTCGCATGGAATCCCTGATGCGCTGATGCAGCCCTGGAGAATGGCGTATTGTTTCACAGCCGTCCACAATACGAGCACGAAGAGTCTCTACATTTGGTACCGGGGTTGCGTAGACAAGAGCTTTCAAATGCACCCATAAATGAAAGTCAAGAGGGCTGAGGTTAGGAGAGCGTTGAGGCCATGGAATTGGTCCGCCTCTACCAATCCATCAGTCACCGAATCTGTTGTTCAGAAGCGTACGAACACTTCGACTGAAATGTGCAGGAGCTCCATCGTGCATGCCCCGTGCTAATCCATACATCAAATGGGCATCTGCCAACTCCGCATTTGTAAACATTGCACTGACTGCAAAACCACGTTCGTGATGAACACTAACCTGTTGATGCTACGTACTGATGTGCTTGATGCTAGTACTGTAGAGCAATGAGTCGCATGTCAACACAAGCACCGACGTCAACATTACGTTCCATCAATTGGGCCAATTAGTGGTGAATCGAGGAAGTACAGTACATACTGACGAAACTGAAATGAGCTCTAACATGGAAATTAAGCGTTTCCGGGCACATGTCCACATAACATCTTTTCTTTATTTGAGTGTGAGGAATGTTTCCTGAAAGTTTGGCCGTACCTTATTGTAACACCCTGTATTTAGGAAGATTTCACCTTTTTCAGCAAGTCTTTTTTCCTTTTTATATAAAACTCCATGCAAGTCAGCTTGTAGTTAAACTGGCACTGTATGATTAATTCCACAGTCCCTGGCAACAGTCGATTTCTTTCATCAGTCTATTGGGCCGACATCAGCGAAAATATTGTTTCCAAAGTGGCATTGTGTGCGGGAATAGAAATCAAATACTTACTTCAGTGCGTGAGCCAAGATAGTACCAGTATTTTGCAAAATCGAGACAAAGTGTCTTGTCGGGACAAGAAGGTCCGTTACAGTGTCGGTCCCGATCAATCGGGATGGATGTCAGCCCTACTTCCGTCACCCATCAGACAAGAAAGCGAATTAATATGGCATTGTCGTCTAGTTCCGAGCTGTTCTCAAAATTTCAATACTCTAGTTTATAAGGAAGTTAGTTTAAAATCAAGTGCAAAACTTGTATCGCGCAGACAGACATACAAAAAAGTCTGCTACAATGGACATAACTACTAATCTGTTGTTGTTGTTGTGGTCTTCAGTCCTGGGACTGGTTTGATGCAGCTCTCCATGCTAATCTATCCTGTGCAAGCTCCTTCATCTCCCAGTACCTACTGCAACCTACATCCTTCTGAATCTCCTTAGTGTATTCATCTCTTGGTCTCCCTCTACGATTTTTACCCTCCACGCTGGCCTCTAATGCTAAATTTGTGATCCCTTGATGCCTCAGGACATGTCCTACCAACCGATCCCGTCTTCTAGTCAAGTCGTGCCACAAACTTCTCTTCTCCCCAATTCTATTCAATACCTCCTCATTAGTTACGTGATCTACCCACCTAATCTTCAACATTCTTCTGTAGCACCACATTTCTAAAGCTTCTATTCTCTTCTTCTCCAAATTATTTATTGTCCATGTTTCACTTCCATACATGACTACACTCCATACAAATACTTTCAGAAACGACTTCCTGACACTTAAATCTATACTCGATGTTAACAAATTTCTCTTCTTCAGAAACGCTTTCCTTGACATTGCCGGTCTACAATTTTATATCCTCTCTACTTCGACCATCATCAGTTATTTTGCTCCCCAAATAGCAAAACTCCTTTACTACTTTAAGTGTCTCATTTCCTAATCTAATTCCCTCAGTATCACCCGACCTAATTCGACTACAGTCCATTATCCTCGTTTTACTTTTGTTGATGTTCATCTTATATCCTCCTTTCAAGACACCGTCCATTCCGTTCAACTGCTCTTACAAGTCCTTTGCTGTCTCTGACAGAATTACAGTGTCATCGGCGAACCTCAAATTTTTTATTTCTTCTCCCTGGATTTTAATACCTACTCCTAATTTTTCTTTTGTTTCCTTGCTCAATATACAGATTGAATAACATTGGGGAGAGGCTACAACCCTGTCTCACTCCCTTCCCAACCACTCATTCAGAATTTGAAATAGTAGTCCACGGTGGAGACTGTCGTGAGGAGAACGATCACACTTATTTTCCAGTTACAAATTTGTAGCAAAATTGGTCTTCCAAGTGACGTACAATTCGTAAGGTAGCTACCTACCGTTAACCTTCAAAACTGCTTTAAACTTGATAAAGGTGGAGCGGATTTTCACCAGTCCTACACCAGCAGCCCTATTGAAATCGGACAATTACTATGTTGAAACCATGGTCAGTCGGTAAGAAGAGTCGAACGTAACAAAGTAGTTCTATGAGGGACTGCAGAACGGTTAGCGTCACTGAAGCACCGTCTTGCTCAGTAAGTTTACTGCACACTAACTACAAGACTAAGAACCCTGTCAGCAAAATGTTGACTTTGTTGTTCACAACGTAAAACAATCACAGCACTTGCCCTTCAACAACGTTCTTTCACAAATACCTTACCCACACCGTGATTCAGAACTGTACTCATCGCGTTAAAATATCTGCTGCTCACCCCGTCCTTCGCCGATATCTTCGGCCATTAGAATTTAGTCTCGTAATAATTTTCAATGAAACCTATTCTAAAAGAACCGGCTCACTTTTGACCAAGCAGCAGACATCTGGAAACACTTATTCTGCATATTGAACTGTTTTCTTCTCACATTCAGCAGAGCACATAACATTAGCGGTCACCCCTATGGAGTGCAGTAACATTAGATCACTGCCAAAACTGCATCTGGTTGTCATAAACGTAAGACATTAATCGCTGGCGGATTTATTCGCTGGGCAATTCTCTTACATAAAGGTATTGATGTACTTATTGGATTACAGAAATGTTTACAATTATATTTCGAACATTTTGTAGTTATTGAGAATTTTACAATATTCGCATCCATGCGTTCTTACACACGCAAATATAAGCGGCGCAATAGTCTCACAAACTACTACATTCACAAGAGCATCAACTTATTCTTTTTCTCTAACGCTGCACTGAGCGTTCAGTCGCATCATAACAACCTCTTTAGTATGTAAGTTGGCTCAGCCGTTCTAGAACATGACGAACCAAGTAGTAATTTAAGTCTCTTACAAAAGTTTCTCATTAATACTAATTTAGCATTCGAGAGAATTTATATTTCGTTCGCGTCTCATCTGTCAACATACTTGAGGTCTAGATTGTCCGCGAGTTCATCTGTAAAATAGAAGCCCCGAACTCTCTTCCTTGCTACGTCTTCTTACCAAAAAGTCAAGAACATAATAGCCATTATGTCACAAGTGCGTAACCCATGAGCATAAAAACATATGAAGTAGTCAAAAATGTTCAAAAGTGTGTGAAAACTTATGGGACTTAACTGCTAAGGTCATCAGTCCCTAAGCTTACACATTACTTAACCTAAATTAACCTAAGGACAAACACACACACACCCATGCCCGAGGGAGGACTCGAACCTCCGCCGGGACCAGCCGCACAGTCCACGACTGCAGCGCTACTAGACCGCTCGGCTAATCCCGCGCGCCGATGAAGTAGTCCCATAAGAAACAAAAAGCTGCCATGAGTTAATGTCAACGGCATGAGTGTGCAGAACGCAATGAACACGACTGCATTAAAGACACAAAACGTGACATAGGGCCTGCAATTTTAAAAGCTTCGACGGCTGCTGTGGCCGAGCGGTTCTAGGCGCTTCAGTATGGAACCGCGCTGCTGCTACGGTCGCAGGTTCGAATCCCGCCTCGGGCATGGTTGTGTGTGATGTCTTAAGTTAGTTAGGTTAAAGTAGTTCTAAGTCTAGGGGACCTCAGATGTTAAGTCCCATAGTGCTTAGAGCCATTTGAACTATTTTGTAAAAGCTTCATGATGATCTCTCCACTCGCGAAATTTTCCGGACCAGTACTCCATTCGAATCTCTGGGAGGGGACTGCCAACGAGGAGGCCTTTTTTTTCATTAGTGTTCTTTCTAATTTGATGCGGCCCACCGCGAATTCTTCTCTTGTGTTAAGCTCTTCTCCTTACTTAGCTAGCATTTATCGCGAATCTCTTGCCCAACGTAAAGCCCCGAGCGACTGGAAAAAAGCCTAGGTGACGCCTGTATATACGAACGGTAGAAGGACGGATCCTCAAAATTACAGACCAATATCCTTAACATCGGTTTGTTGCAGGATTCTCGAACATACTCAGTTCGAATATAATGAATTTCCTTGAGACAGAGAAGTTGCTGTCCATGCATAAGCACGGCTTTAGAAAGCATCGCTCCTGCGAAACGCAACTCGCCCTTTTTTCACATAATATCTTGCGAACCATGGATGAAGGCTATCAGACGGATGCCATATTCCTTGACTTCCGGAAAGCGTTTGACTCGGTGCTCCACTACAGACTCTTAACAAAGGTACGAGCTTATGGGATTTGTTCCGAAATATGTGAGTGGCTCGAAGACTTCTTAAGTAATAGAACCCAGTACGTTGTCCTCGATGGTGAGTGTTCATCGGAGGTGAGGGTATCATCTGGAGTGTCCCAGGGAAGTGTGGTAGGTCCGCTGTTGTTTTCTATCTACATAAATGATCTTTTGGATAGAGTGGATAGCAATGTGCGGCTGTTTGCTGATGATGCTGTGGTGTACGGGAAGGTGTCGTCGTTGAGTGACTGTAGGAGGATACAAGATGACTTGGGCAGGATTTGTGATTGGTGTAAAGAATGGCAGCTAACTCTAAATATAGATTAATATAAATTAATGCAGATGAATAGGAAAAAGAATCCCGTAATGTTTGAATACTCCATTAGTAGTGTAGCGCATGACACAGTCACGTCGATTAAATATTTGGGCGTAACATTGCAGAGCGATATGAAGTGGGACAAGCATGTAATGGCAGTTGTGAGGAAGGCGGATAGTCGTCTGCGGTTCATTGGTAGAATTTTGGGAAGATGTGGTTCATCTGTAAAGGAGACCGCTTATAAAACACTAATACGACCTATTCTTGAGTACTGCTCGAGCGTTTGGGATCCCTATCAGCTCGGATTGAGGGAGGATATAGAAGCAATTCAGAGGGGGGCTGCTAGATTTGATACTGGTAGGTTTGATAATCACGCGAGTGTTACAAAAATGCTTCAGGAACTCGGGTGGGAGTCTGTAGAGGAAAGGAGGCGTTCTTTTCGTGAATCGCTACTGAGGAAATTTAGAGAACCAGCATTTGAGGCTGACTCCAGTACAATGTTACTGCCGCCAACTTATATTTCGCGGAAAGACCACAAAGATAAGATAAGAGAAATTAGGGCTCGTACAGAGGCATATAGGCAGTCATTTTTCCCTCGTTCTGTTTGGGAGTGGAACAGGGAGAGAAGATGCTAGTTGTGGTACGAGGTACCCTCCGCCACGCACCGTATGGTGGATTGCGGAGTATGTATGTAGATTTAGATGTAGATGTAGAGTAGCATTTGCACCCTACGTCACCAGTTATTTTTTGAATGTATTTCAGTCTTCCTCTTATACAGTTTTTATCCTCTGCAGCCCCCTCTAGTTCCACGGAAGTTATTTCCTGACGTTTTAACACTTGTCTTATCTATGTGTCCCTTCCTGTCAACGTTTACCACAAGTTCCACTCGTTATCGATTTGAAGGAGAGCCTTTCCGTTCTTATCTTGTCACTCCACCCAATTTTCAACATACTTCTACAGCAACACATCTCAAACGGTTCGATTAGCTTCTAGTCCGGTGTTCCCAGAGTCCATAATCACTACCATTCAATGCTGCGCTCTGAACGTACATTCTCCGAAATGTCTTCCTAAAACTGAGCCCTATATTTGATATATTGCGTGAAAACAGCAATATACCAGGGGAAAGTGTCGCTGTTGGTCAGTGGATCAAGAAAGCTATGGACTGCCCCACTGTTGATGTTTACGTCTTCTATACCTACGTGGTGTAACGCCTGAATCGTGCTTCAGTTGTTTGAGGAACATAGTGAAGAAAAATATATTTAATTCCAGGCTTCCAGAGTAGTTTAATATCAACAGTATGGAATACATTCTCAAGATACTGAACACAGTAAGTCGTTAATTATAGTGTTTTTTTAAATAATTGTTTAATCTGAGTTATGATGTGACATCAAGCGTTTGGTTTCTCTCTTGAGTTACAAGTTGTTGCCGGTGTCTAAAAATCTCTCATCATGCTACAAGCAGAATTTTTTTCCAGCTATCAGCTTCAACAGATTTCACATCACGAACAGTTATTGCAGAATTTTCTTTACTGTGAAACTTGAGAATCTTTATCCTTTTCCTTCGATCCAGTTCTCTATGCTACTAATTGTTATGTCAAATAATGCTGTGAGCTGTGCAGTTGCTAGGCAGAGATATATCCTAAGGATGATTATATGTCCACCCTACAGATCCTTCGTAACTACGGTCTGAGTCTTAGTAATACCGCTTTTGTTTCTCACTTTCCACAGGTACCGCGGACAACCGTATATGCTGTTAGCCGTACCGCTGACGAGTGCAGAAGTCCGGATGCCAGATGGTCGAGACACTTATGCCTCACAGGGCTACCATCTGCAGGTGCCATTGCTTGAGCGACAGCCCATGTCACCAACTATCAGGTGTCGGTATACACATAAAACATATGTGATAGTGCTTGTGTGTGCTGCGATCCTCGTTACTTGGTCGGTTGCTCGTTTTCCTAAGCACAAATTGTGGCCATATGACCGACGCACCGTACCGCAGCGGGGGGCTGCCAATATATTCTTCATAGAGACAACATGCGCCATTGAGGTAAGTACCTTCATTTCTAAGTGAGTATGTCTCCTTTGCGGATGACCATATCTGATAGTACAGTATCTTGCCTTAGATAACAGTAAGCTTACTACACTTCTGGGAGGGAATTGCACTGGTAATATTCTCACTCAATTTGCCAGTCCAGTCTCATTCGACAGCAGCGAAAATTTCTCATATTGTCATTATTGCTGATGATACAACTATGCTCGTAAATAATATTAGTTCTTGTACTGATATGAGAATATGAAACATTTTAAGCTATGAACAGATTGTCCCTGATGTTACTCAAGTCAATAAGTTATTCTATTACAGTGCACGTAAATTACTCTGCATCTTTGGTGTGTTTCCGTAAACCACAGATTTCTTTCCGTGGAAACGTACGAGTTGTATGACACAGGTAATGGAAAAGGAAACTTCACTTGCGAACCTATAACTGGAGTCATTGCGTCTGTGGGATTTCTGCTGGTTTTCAAATACTACTGTGCACATGCAGCGTAAAAGCGTGATGATCACTTGAGGAATCCACAAGTTACGATTGGAATTTGGAAGGGAGGGCAGTCAAGTGAAAACTGAATAACAGGCACAACGAGACCAGGGAATGGTTCAATTCAAAACAGATCACCATACGCTTTAAGACGTGTATCCCAATGGGAGACGAAACGATCAGTTCCTGCTTCATAGAAAGCTGTCGGTCTCTGACGGCTGCACAACGACAGCCACTCTTGCACTTCCTTATCCGACTGTAACAGACCTCCACGTATGCCTTTCTTCAGAATGACAAAGATGTGAAAATCACACGGTGGAAGACCTGGGCAACACGGAGGTGTTGCAGTGTTTCTTAAGAAAATCGCTAAAGCGTATCATTCGTCCGATTTGTAGTGGTAGGGGGGCGGGGGATGGTTGGTGGACGTTATCATGTAATGGGATGATTCCATTAGACAACATTCTTGGGCGTTTTGACTTCATGACGCGTTGCAGTTTCTGCAAAGTGCCTTCAAGGCACTGCGCATTGGTTTTGGTTCTTCCACTCCCGAGGAACTCGACGAGTAGAGGGCCCCTTCGATAGAAGCAGAAGGCGTGACCTTATCGGACCTTGTGTGAACAGCTTTGGATATCTGTGGCGGGGGAGATGTGGGATGTCTCCACTGATGACTTCGTCATTTGCCGTCGGGCGGAGTCATCCTCTGGCACGATAACGCACGCCCACACTTTGCCAATCGGACGAAGGCTACACTTCAGCGATTTGGTTGGGAAACACTGAAACGCCCGGATTTTTCACGCTATCGTTTTCACATCGTTGGCGACCTGAAGAAACACATGCGTAGACCTTGGTCTCAGACGGACGAGGAAGTGCAACAATGAGTGCGGTTGTGGGCCATCAGCGGCCGATCGCTTTCTATGAAACAATAACGGATCATCTCATCTCACAGAGGGAAAAATGTCTTAACACTTGTGGTGATTACTTTTGAACAAAACCATTTCATAGTTCCATTGTGAAGAGTACTCGATTTCCATTTGACTGCTCATGATATTCATCGAACGAGTATGCCCTTACCTCCCAGCAGTCACACTCGGAGCAAACTACAGTGACCAAAAATAAGTGGCTTGTTGAAGAAAACATCCTGCCGATCAGCCTCTTGTTCAAAGAGAATTCTGGAAGTTTTGGCCCCCTCCTTCTAAATTAAACATTATCTGTTGAATAATTTGTACTCCGAGCACATTTACACGCAGTGGTGCAGCGGCGAATGAGACCCGGATATACGAGAGTGGTCTGAAACGTTCTCGTACCAATAGTAAATATGAGAATTTATCTTACTGGAACTGAAAGCCCTTGCAGCAACGACATTTCCTGGGTGCCCATTTGTTCGCCGTTGCAGTTGCAAAGTCCAAATACCGGCTTTTTGGGGAAGAGGGTGCTCGTCTTTTCCTGACCCCCTAAATTGGTCACTATTTTTAAGGATGAGTAATTTTCCCATGGCGACCGATGTTTTCTAACTTCCGTTGCTGAGGCACTCTTAATTGTCCTGCCAGAAGGTAGCACTTTACAGAAGCTCCACTAGGGGTCGGGAAATGACCAATGAAAATGCCAGCATCCTTCTACTCATTCTGAGTGGCTCGAAGGCCTAAAACTGGTGCAGTATGGAAGCTCGCGAAATCCAGTTAGTTGATCAGCTGCCATCTTGTGTGTAAAAGTGGTGGACGCACCGGAGTGGACGTGCTGTTCCGAAAGTAGTACTAATTTCCATATTCAGGACTTTGTGATCCATGTGGCATTTCTTCCTCTGCTGATAGTTGAGAGGACTGGTAAGGGCGTTTCCAGTGCGTGGACGTGGAGTGCTCTCCGGTTTTACAGCTTTGGTGGGAGAGTGTTGATTTTTTAGCGAGGGTGCTCGTGATAAGTAGGCAGAGTCCTCAAACTAACTTGTGGTGGGGAGAATAGGGAGAATATAGCTGCACCTTTGGAGTTTTTCTGAACGAGACGAAATTGGTGAGGTTTTCATTGAAACCAATAAATTACGTTCGTTACTATGGAAATTTTTTTGTGTGATGTATTGTGTAACCCTTTCGCCGCTGACTTTGAACTGCATTCCTCTTTTATTGTGGTGAAGAAACTCTGGGGGGTGTTGTTAGGAGGACTTTGGAGGCGGTGTACTTATTCCAATCGAATGGTCGGATATCGGGAATCTTTCTCATAGTAGCTAGATTGCTACAGGACACTAATTACTGACATTGCGGTCAAAGTGAGGTTGGCAAAAATTATTTGAACTGATTTTACACGTATAACAGCGCAGAGAATTAATCTTGGTTTGACAATGTAAACGTTTCGAATTAAATCCACTGAGCAATACGACGAGTCATTTTTCTGTAACGCCGATTTCGGCAAGAGGTCGTGGATTTAGTTCGCGCCCGTGAGCGTGACTTCGCACAATGCTACAGAAACTGTGAGGCACGGGCGAAAGAAAGTTTCACTGTTGACGTTTTATTCGGTGTTCGCAATTAAATTCGTATTTTTAAAAAACCCTCCTTGCTGGAAAACACAGTCTATTCTTTGTTTCGACACTTATTTATCATCTTCAGTGGGTCTCTTTTTACACTACCTGACAAAAAAGTTTAGCACTCAGAAGACATTGCCGAATGTCAGTGTAACTTCATTCGTGTAGATGTTATGGGTGGCTATGTAAATATTATTATTGTTGCCGCTCTTTGCGTCAGGTAGAACGCCATCTTGTGGATTAAGCGTTGTTTGGTATTCTTACTAGGCCTGATGACTATATACGGGGAGTGAAGAGTTTCAGATGTTGAGCGATCTCCGTGAAGGAAATGAAATACCGTGTACTCATGTGAAATAGCGTTATCCGCACTTCAGAGGGTTCGAGAGGAGCCTCATTGTTGATCTCCATTTGGCCAGCTGCTCGAATCGGCAGTATCCAAATTTGTGGGGCATTCGGATGTCACAGTGGTCCGATGTTGGACTGTATGGGAACGTGAGGGCAAGTTCACTCATCGCCAAGGCTCAAGTCGACCACGTCTCATCACCACCGTGAAGGATCGCAGGGCTGTGCAACAAGCACTTCGTAACCCCTTCACATCAGCATGCGGCAACAAGTAAAGGACTCCTTGCAACATACTTATTAATCTCGCACCATTGGTCAAAAACAAGCAGAAACCGGCTTATGCAGTTGTCGGCCCACGAACAGGCTGCCGTCAACACCACAACGCAAACGGCTGCTTTTCGAATATTTCTGTGACCGGGAAGCAAGAACTACTGACGGAAGGCGTCGTATTGTTTTTAGTGATGAACAGCGTTTCTGTACCACCCCAAATGAAAGCGACGTGGAGAGAGTACCCATTCTTCCAGTGTCATAGTGTGTAGATCCATTGGGTTTGACCTCAGGTCACGGCTGGTAGTGATTGAGAGGAACGCTGTGCCATGCTACGTTACGGACATCCTGGATCCAAATATGTTATCTCTCACGCAACAGCAGTGTGGTGGCACTTTTCAACGGGATAACGCTGATCCCACATGGCACTCTACGAGCATAATGTTGAGATACTTCCGTGCCCTCCCCCAACCCCCCGCGGGGGTCCACGGATTTGTCCGCAGTATAGTATTTCTAGGTCCAGGTGAGACGCCAACGCCTTCCTAGCGCCGGTGCTTAGGATATCAAGAGACCAGTTACAGTTGTGGGCCAGTTTACCTCAGAAGAGGATACAACGATTTTATGACACACTTCCCAGCCGAAAAAGTGCATGCACCCAGGGGTGCTACGTCACACTGTTAAGTAGCACCATACTTCCAAGTTTTTTTTTTATAAATTTGACTCAAGTTTTGTGTCACTAACAATGGAAGGCCACAGCTTGTTAGGATCACAAATTTACTTCTAATTTTGTACACTTTTAGTAGGCCATTAAAACAACATAATATGCATGCAGTAAGATGCACTACTCTGGCAATTCCAAGAAAATTGTAATAGAAATTTTACGCTTCTATTACTAACTGATGTATCTGTGCGTAGTTGCTGGACGTTACCGCTTATGGTGGTCAGGTGGTTAGCGTTCGGTCGTTAGAAAACGAACGTGTATGAAGCGAAGATTCGACTCCTACTCACACACAGGGGAACTCGGGGCAGAACGGGATAGCGGCGCACAATGGGAAATTGCTCTTTTCTAGACTACACGGTGCTGCAACCTGTTATATGCGCATGTAACTATTTCTCCGAATGGAAGGGAAGTTAGGGCAGCCATTTTTATTTAGTCTGAAGTACGAGATATACGTGAGTTTGTTGTCCGTCACGTTACCGTTTGCATTGTTCTAACGTTTGGTGAATTTCAACGCCAGGTAACCTGTTAATTGTTAACTGTATACCCTAAAATGACCCATTCCCTTAAAGTGCATGCTATTTTTCATACTTTAGTTATTTAATGCGTTTAAATACGTCAGTTATTACACTCCATAAAAGTTGACAACTTCAAAACTGCTCTTGGGGCGGAACGGGACGGGGCAGAATGGGATAGTGTCCCGTTCTGCCACATCATATTTTGATGCAAGTAGAAAGCAAACTGTATTCTTTTTTCTTTCCCCCTTGCTGTTCCAGATGGTGCTAACGTACATGAAAAAGACTGATAGACAGTAATGGGACGTAAAAGCGATGGAAATGGCAGTTTCAGCCGTTTCATCTTCCCAAATGGGATTTTTAAAAGCATCTAAACAGTTCAACGTACCGAAATCAACATTTGAAAGATATGTGCCTAAAGCTACGAATAATCCTGACTACATAATTGACAAATCAGATGGGAAATTTAAAAAGGTGTCCACTGCAGAACAAGAACATGAGCCGGTAACATATCTCAAGTCAATGGAAAGCAGACTTTTTGGTCTAACAATGAAATATCTCAGATCACTAGCCTATCAACTAGCCGAAAGAAATGGCTTACCACACAAATTTGACAAACAAACTTTTCCAGCTGGACAAGACTGGGTTAAAGGATTTATTACGAGGCATCCTACACTCTCTATTCGCAAGCCAGAAAATACCTGTGGTGTTGGAGCAATGGTATTCAACACAGTAGCAGTTTCACAGTTTAACTCTCCCAACCAGCTATGTTCGCCGAACAACTCAGCTTTCCAGATATCGCTCGAGGCTGTCATTCCAATCCCACAAATCTGTCAAAATACTTGGCGGACTACAAGACGAAAAGGAAAAACCGTCGTATTAACAGATTCTCCTTATAAGAAGGAACTGCAGAATGCTGTTGCACGTAAAGTAGGGCTACAGAAAGGAGGAGGGTGCACAAATATGAACAATATCAGGACAGAGACGTCAGGTCCAATGCAACTTAAGGCAAAAATATCAAACTGTACACCCAAAAAAAAAAAACCAAAACAGAGGACATCAAAGACCTTAAGAAAAATAAAAGGAAGAAGATGATGGAGAAGAGAGAATCAGAGAGAGAGAGAGAGGATGCTGAGTGTCTCTACTGTGGGGACTTGTACTCCATTTCTAATGAGGGCTGGGTCGCATGACAGAGGGGTTTCAAGTGGGCACACAATTCAGGTGCTGGCATAGACAGCAAAGATGAAGTACTGGTTTGTGACTATCGTCGAAAGAATTAGTAGTTAGTGGTTTGGTGGTTATTAAGCATTGTACATTTTTCTGAATGACATTAAAATATTCTCTTATTTTGAAGAATGACTTTTCAATTGTTTAAATCACACATTCCTTAGTCTGAATTGCCCTTTGTACAACAGTTGTCATAGTTTAATACGATATTCGTAATTCAAATTCAATGTTTATGCAATAATTTAAGAAAAAACAACCTTATCCCATTCTGCCCCGTGGGTGGGGCGGAACGGGAAATATGCAAGACTTTCTTTGAAAAATTGTAAAAAAATGCAAAATGTATTGTTTTAAGTGATTTTAAAATAAGGTACATTAGGTTACACTACAAGGTGTTTTTTTTATAACTTTAAGAAGTGTTTCCTTGTGTTCCCTTATTTTATACACATTGTTAAACATTATGTATCACGTTCCGCCCCCAGTTCCCCTACCACTTTTAATCTATGTTTTTCCCATCACTGATTGTATTGTTTAATTTCTATGACATTTGAGAGGTAATGTAATTAAAAAACCACGTGTATTTATTCCCCATAGGCTATACATTCGAGAGGTGAAGTTACGGTAACATTAAATTTTGGCACGTCATGAGATAACGTAGATGTTATTAAATTCACAACCACTATGCTCTGTGACTCACATTGCCATTATTTACAATCGCCGTAAAATATTGACGAAATACCATTCTCCAACTTGCGTGTAACAAATAATTGTAATATTGGTATCCATTTTTCCGTTCAAAATTAGAGAATCTCTATAAAGTGATTTTCTGAATGCACTGAGATGAGAAAAGGCATGGGATACCTCCTAATTTCGTGCCTTTTGTCCGGCGTAGGTCAGCAACACAACGTGGCATGGACTCAACAAGTTGTTGGAAGTCCCATTCAGAAATATTGGGCCATGCTGCCTCTACAGCCGCCCCTAATTACGAACGTTTTGGCGGTCCAGGATTTCGTACACGAACTGACCTCTCGATTAAGTCCCATAAATGTTCGACACGATTCATATCAAGCCACCTGTCGCCAAATTATTCTCCTAGAACCAGTCGCAAACAATTTAGGCTGGTGACATGGCGCACTGGCATCCATAAAAATTGCATCGTTGTTTGGAACATGAAGTCCATGAATGACTTGTAAATTGCCTCCAAGCAACGGAGCATAACAATTTCTAGTCAATGACTGATTGTGGTGCCACCACCAGCTTGCGCAGTGCCTTTTTGATAACTTGGGTCCATTCCTTTGTAGGGTCTGCGCCACACACGAACCCTACCACTAGCTCTTACCAATTGAAATCGTGATTCATGTGACCATTCCACAGTTTTCCAGTCGTCTAGCATACAACCGATATGGTCACGAACCCAGAACAGACGCTGCAGCCGACGTCGTTCTGTTAGCAAAGGCACACGCTTCGGTCGTCTGCTACCATAGTCCATTAACGCCAAATTTGCGGCACTATCCTAACGGATACATTCGTCGTACGTCCCAGATTGATTTCCGCGATTATTTCACTCAGGGTTGCTTTTCTGTCAGCGCTGGCAATTCTATACAAACGCTGCTACTCTCGGTCGTTACGTGAAGGCCACTGTGCTCTCCGTGGTGAGTGGTAATGCCTGAAATTTGATATATTTGTCACACCCTTGACATTATGGATCTAGCAATACTGAATTGCCAAACGATTTCCGAAATGGAATGTCCTATGCGTCTACTCTTCCGCGTTCGAAGTCTATTAATTTCCATTGGAAAACTTTTCGTGTAGAGCACCCGAGTACAAATGATAGCTTCGCCATTGTACTGAACTTTAAATCCAGTATTACCACCATCTGTATATATATATATATATATATATATATATATATATATATATATATATATATATATATATATCGCTATCCCATGACTTTTGTCTCCACAATGTACATTCATGTAACTGCGACCAATACAATAAAATTCGAGAGGCAACATGACACAATAAAATACTGTTTTGTCCCTCGTGGGCTGCTTAATCATGTTTCTGGTCGTATGTAATTGTAAGTATGTCAAAAGTAAACCAATAATTACTAAAGTCACAAGAACCTATTGATACTAAACAGTACAGAAACCTATGTCATCAGCTAAATCCGAACTATCAAACACGGATTTGTATTTAGTCAGACCATGAGTCACAACCGGCGCCATGAGGCATCGTCGAGGTGGTTCCCTGATACTGTTAACCACAGTGTGTCAAATGAAAAGATCGGAAATATGGTAACCAATGGACACAGACATTCACTGCATTATATCTTACTCCAACCTAAACCTGTATGGTGACCTACTACAACTGTGTGGTACTTGCACCACCGAAGTGAGGAAGAAAAAAAAAAGGATCTGTAATCATATTACATTCTTTATCAGTATATGAAATTATACCTCTGAGACTTGTACGAATGCAACGTCTGTAGGTAGTATATACAGGGTGTCCCACCTAACTCTGTCGCTCCATATATTTCCGAAGTGAAGCAAAATGTGAAAAATGCAGTTGGCCAAGGATGCACCTATGTCAGGTGCTCACACAATGGGCAGGGATGCATAATCCGTAAAGCTTAGCAAAAACCACTGTCAACTAGAAGTTAGTTTTTTTTATGGCAAATGTATGATTTTCAACAGAAGTGAAAAACACAGATACAGTTCAGTTATTCTGGTGTCTTAACCACAATTATTGGTGGCACGTAGCCCACAGAAACTTCGAGCTTGTGCAAGACATCCAGCGCGGATAATCCAGTCGTAAATAACCAGTAACGACACGACCGATGAACCTCAGTCACCTCCAGAGATCTACCACGTGCGCAGCGTTTTGCAGCAGTACACTTGTGAAGACGGTGAATAGACGGTTGAAACGTCCCCTTAGAAAAATGTATACATGACTGTGCTTAAACTGACACAATATTTTTAGCGCAACGCAATCTGACTTTCAGAAATCCCTACAAAAGAATGGCCCTGACTAACATTAACCTGTACCTTTCACAAATCACTTACCTCACCAAAAATCTTCGTTACTCGAACTACTGCAATACAGCGAGCGCCACTACTGCCAGCTAAATAAAAGATTCAAACTACTGAAGTCACTAACTACTAGTAGCAAATGAAAGATTTTAATAGAGAACAAACAATGTATTTACCTTAATAGTCATAATATATATAGCAGTTCATGACATCCATTCTGTACTCAAAAATCCGCCATCTCATTTCCCCACATCCACCACTGCTGGTGGCTCACCTCCAACTGCGCAACTCTACGCGCTGTTCACATCCAGCTGCCGCTGCCCAACACTACAATGGCAGACAACAATGCAAACTAGCCACAGACTGCACGCAGCACAGCCAGTGATTTTCATACAGAGCGCTACGTAACGTTGCCAATAAGAAAACATAAACAGCCTACTTACATAGCCCCCATGCTCCCCACAAAAAATTTTACAAATTGTTTTGGGCAGTGGCCAATAATGATTTGATAAAATTTTTCATAATTACAATAACAAAGATGTCGAATGCACACACTTATTGATGAAATGTTGGTCAAAAGCTAAAATTTTCTCACAGTCCATAAAGATAGTCCTGATCATTCATCATAATAGTAATTACAGTTTTTTTTTCACAAAGTCTCATTAGTAAAAGAAATTGCACACAGAAGTAGTGGATTTATATGCAGTCTTGAAGAAGTAGTGTTGTCCTTCCAACGGAACGACAGTGCTAACTCTTGAAATGCTGACAGGTAATGGGCCACAACAGAGCAAACCCACAGCAGAGTCATTCGACGTTTTGAAGAATATTGGTAGGTAGGTCACCACAGAGCAGACCTACTGTAGTCCTGGTAGAGATTACGGTATTGGTGGGCCACCAGAGGTGCAGACCCAATGGAGTCCTTGTAGAAATAATGGTACTGGTGAGTCAGCAAAGGTGTAGACCCACTGTAGTCCTTGTAGAAATAATGGTATTGGTGGGTCAGCAAAGGTGTAGACCCACTGTAGTCCTTGTAGAGATGGCCAACAGCCATCTGCTGCGACTGTGCAGGTGCACATTCACCATCGAAGGGTCTTGCGGATAATAGAGCAAGTCCATAACCACCACTTGTGCACTCACAAAGTTTTTGGAATTGTCCTTAGAACCAGCAATGCTGTTATCCAGTCCCTTGCTGAATTATTAACACACGTGCAAACATTATCAGTCCCTACTTCTCACATATTGTCCATATACTATGACCAATAGAAACATGTGCAGTGAAATGTAACTTACAAGTTACTTAATTTGATGAACTGGTGTCAGTTACAATTTTATAACATAAAAATACAATAACAAAGGTACAAAATACATCATTAAAAACATAACAATACAGATAACATTTGTAGAAATACAGGCTTTACAAAAGATTTGAAATAACATATACATCAGTGTTACAGGAATTATTACAAAAGTACATACATAAAAGACCAGAATAATTATTGAAACATCAACTTCACACATGAGCATTAAAACAGAACAGAATAAATAATGTCTAAACATCTTTACAAAGTAAATAACATATTATTAATGCAAAGTATATTTGAGGATAACAGTATTCCTCATCATAGTTCATGTAGCTGAGTATTAGAAAAATTCGACAACATAAGTCTTATCAGATAAACATATAAAGACAGGAAGAACATAAATACACAAGGGTACACAAACACATAGTGGGATAACACAAAAGGAAAGGACAGGGTTCGTTTTCAGTGTAACATTTGGTACTGCAGTCCAACCCAAAACTTCATTCCATAGATCGTTCGTCTTATTTCAACCTTTGCTTCCATCAAAAAAATCCTATTCAAGCATGCTTTCTGTATTTTTCTCGTATAACCTCTCAGTGCATTTCTTCCAAGTCATCGCAACTCATTCTCTTAAAGGCTACCCCCTCTTAAGCTAACTTAAATCTACTGAGCTCAGATGCTAAACTAAGGGATGAGGCAATGCAGCAGCACAAAACAATTAACACAAACAGCAATGACAAAAAATTCAAATTGGCAAAGTAAGCAACAATATTACAACTAATATGCAATGAGCAGTAAACAAGAAAAATAAATCAGTAATAAACTGGCTTAGCAGAGTAACACAAAGTCAAATTCAGTAACACTATGCCTGGCAAACAGCAGTAACTTATACCTAAACATGACATAGCTCAAGCAGAAAAAATATTACAGTAAAAACAGCAATGCAGAAAAGGGAAATGTCTATTCACATCTTAATGTCTATGTAATTAAAGTGGTGCACCACAAAAACTAATTCTACAAAAAATTACCAAGTACTTGAAAAGAAAATTATATATGCAGTTACTGTTATTAGTCCCTTCTTATTGTTCTTTCCATTCCAAGAGCTCCATTTTCGAAGAATGTGGATCATAAAATAATTATTTCATAGACCTGTTGACAGAAAGTGTTCACATTAGCAAATGCATCTAAGTTTATTTTATGAAACTAATGCTGCAACACAGCTGGATGCCAGATAGTAATCAAAATGAGCAATCTCTCAACTATAAAGACAATAGATGTAAAATGTTTCTCATCATTTCATGAGGCATTTTAGTAAATATCATAAATTACGAGCTCCACAGTATGCTTTCAACAAGGAAATGTTAATAGCGAGGATAATGGCCTCCCCTTTCTTTTTTTTAACCTGTGCCTCTGAAATGCACACCCTAATGGCTTTCTTTTGTCAGACGACTACCTCACAGCTGGGCGCCCAAAACGCATTACGTCAAGGTCACTTGCCTTTCTTACTGAAATATTTACGACAGCAGTTTCTGCTACAGTGGCAGTCTCATATAAAAATATTTCACAGGTCAAGAAGTTGCGTTACAAACCTGTAGAAACAAAATCCTACTTATTGATCATAAACATACCGCAACAGCATAATACACATAGTCATCGTAATAATAACATCATAACACCTCAGTCAACTCTCACAATCGTCGTAGCTTCCTCCAATAATTAAAAAATTCTCTGCTCATGTCAAAAGTGTCATCTGCCTCAAACGTTCTTTAAAAATCACCTGAGTCTACAATATTTGCAATATTGTGTTCTGTCATTCCTGATTCCTGAGGCGAGATGTTGCCGACCGATTGATCGATAATGCTTCCCTGTTCACTACCTGTTTCACTGTCTACACCATTATTTGACGCCCGTTCCATTTCCCTATGCACAGTTACCAAATTACTATTTTGAATATTAGTTAATTCATTACATGGTGGTGTTAACACACTGCTTTCGTCTTCACTGTCATTTCTCAGTTTACTTTGGAGCCTAGTATTACGTTTTTCACACGCCATTATTGTCACAATATTTCACACGACAACACAGAAAAACACAATTTGAAGAGCAACAATAAGAGAACACATTAACATAGCACTGAAAATAATATCTCGTTAATTGCAAGCGCAGCTGCGAAATACTTAGTGCAAATCTACATGCATGCCACAACTGTTTTACTGTACAACAATGAAAGGCTGCAACTACAAAGGAGATTCTCTCTGCAATTACGCGCTAGCAATAAACAAAATCTACACTAATTACACAAACTAAAAGAAAAAAAAACAGAAGATTCCAGTGAGGTATCCTAGGCTAAGGGTCGACATATGAAACGTCCCCTTAGAAAAATTTATACATGACTGTGCTTAAACTGACACAATATTTTTAGCGCAACGCAATCTGACTTTCAGAAATCCCTACAAAAGAATGGCCCTGACTAACATTAACCTGTACCTTTCACAAATCACTTACCTCACCAAAAATCTCCGTTACTCGAACTACTGCAATACAGCGAGCGCCACTACTGCCAGCTAAATAAAAGATTCAAACTACGGAAGTCACTAACTACTGATAGGGATAGTTAGCAAATGAAAGATTTTAATAGAGAACAAACAATGCATTTACTTTAATAGTCTTAATATATATAGCAGTTCATAATATCCAGTATAACAAATTTCAAAACTCCGCCCTCTCTCACCCCACATCCACCACTGCTGGTGGCTCACCTCCAACTGCGCAACGCTACGCGCTGTTCACATCCAGCTGCCGCTGCCCAACACTACAATGGCAGACAACAATGCAAACCAGCCACAGACTACACGCAGCACAGCCAGTGATTTTCATACAGAGCGCTACGTAACGTTGCCAATAAGAAAACATAAACAGCCTACTTACAGGTGAATAAGTGAGCGTTGCACGGATCGTAGTGTTTCCACAGATATTGCCGCACACGCAGCCGTAATACGTTGTTGCGTATCCTCTGGTGTCGTTGGAAGGTTCGTGATACACAGACTCTCTCACTGCACCCCCAGAGAATGCCGTCAAGTCGGTTGAAGGCTGCCCAGCTCACAGAACCTCCCTGTCCTTTGCAGTTATTTGGAAACGTTGCATCTATAACATCCTGGAAAGACGTGCATAATGTGCGGGGCATGCTGTAACATGTTTTCAATCCCACATCCTCCATGAGAAGGGTTATCGTGAGTTGCAGAAATGATGCATGTTACCGTCCGGTTAATGTTCATAGGTAAAAAATAGGGGCCTACGATGTGGACACTAATGATATCGCACCGTGCATTGACACCTCTGTTGTTCACGGGCAACTGCGCAAAGCCAGTGGGGATATGCACGGACCAGTTGTGCATGTTCCGCAGATTCGCAAGACCACGATTTGGGAATGAACCTTCAATGGTAAGAAACGTATCACTTAGAAGCCAGGATCACCTTTGCAACGGCTGGAGTACAAAAAACAGAATTCAATGTAGAATTCAAATTGACGCCCTTCAGTTGTTGGTAGAGTGGGATATGGTACGTGTGAAACGTATTCCTGTGCAAAATTCTCCACACACTACTAGGGCTTATACCAGAACCGCGTGTACTCTGTCGTACACTCACCTCAGGATTGTGCGTTACAGAAGCACGCACAGCAGTTTCGTTGTTATTATTAGTTGCTGCGTTTTTACGTTGCGCTTTCTGGGTGCCCATCTGTCTGTTTCCACGAGAATTTTGCAGATGTTGCAAACGGTATGACGTCGTCGATATGGGTAGCGTTCACATTGTAAGTAGGCTGTTTATGTTTTCTTATTGGCAACGTTACGTAGCGCTCTATATGAAAATCACTGGCTGTGCCGTGTGCAGTCTGTGGCTAGTTTGCATTGTTGTCTACCATTGTAGTGTTGGGCAGGGGCAGCTGCATGTGAACAGCGCGTAGCGTTGCGCAGTTGGAGGTGAGCCGCCAGCAGTGGTGGATGTGTGGAAGGAAAAGGCGGAGTTTTGAAATTACATATATTATTACTTTTGATGATATTAAGGTAAAT
This sequence comes from Schistocerca cancellata, assembly GCF_023864275.1. Lineage (NCBI taxonomy): Eukaryota > Metazoa > Arthropoda > Insecta > Orthoptera > Acrididae > Schistocerca > Schistocerca cancellata. The sequence goes on along the minus strand of NC_064627.1, from coordinate 239,441,809 downwards.
ACATTGTTTGTTCTCTATTAAAATCTTTCATATGCTAACTATGCTTATCAGTAGTTAGTGCCTTCAGTAGTTTGAATCATTTATTTAGCTGGCAGTAGTGGCGCTCGCTGTATTGCAGTAGTTCGAGTAACGAAGATTTTTGGTGAGGTGATTTGTGAAACGTATAGGTTAATGTTAGTCAGGGCCATTCTTTTGTAGGGATTTTTGAAGGTCAGATTGCGTTGCGCTAAAAATATTGTGTCTGTTTAAGCACAGTCGTGTATAAATTGTTCTAAGGGGACGTTTCGTATGTCGACCCTTAGCCTAGGATACCTCACTGGAATCTTCTGATTTTTTTTTCTTGTAGTTTGTGTATTTAGTGTAGCTTTTGTTTATTGCTAGCGCGTAATTATAGAGAGAATTTCCTTGGTAGTTGTGGTTTTTCATTGTTGTACAGTAAAACAGTTGTGGCATGCATGTAGATTTGCACCAAGTATTTCGTAGCTGCAATTAACTAGATATTATTTTCAGTGCTATGTTAATGTGTTCTCTTATTTTTGCTCTTCAAATTGTGTTTTTTTGTGTTGTCGTGTGAAATATTGTGACAATAATGGCGTGTGAAAAACGTAATACTAGGCTCCAAAGTAAACTGAGAAATGACAGTGAAGACGAAAGTAGTGTGTTAGAGCCACCATGTAATGAATTAACTAATATTCAAAGTAGTAATTTGGTAACTGTGCATAGGGAAATGGAGCGGGCGGCAAACAATGGCGTAGGCAGTGAAACAATTAGTGAACAGGGAAGCATTATCGATCGATCGCTCGGCAACAGCTCGCCTCAGGAATCCGAAATGATAGGACACAATTTTGCAAATACTGTAGATTCAGGTTTTGCGTCCTCACCGTTTTCTCAAATAAGTCAAGATACATTTTCTGCTTGTCAAAATGTGAATGTTGCTGGTGCAAATGCACTGCCGAAAAGCGTAGAGGAACAGATTCCAGACACTAATGCATTGTTATTACAATTAATGCAACAAATGGGACAAAATCTTCAAAAGTTAGACACAATGGAACAGAATCTTCTAAAGTTAGACACAATGGAACAAAATCAGAGACAAACACAGCAAAAGCTTCAAAAGTTAGACACAATGGAACAAAATCTTCGGAAGTTAGACACCACACTTGAACAAACACGTGAAGATTTAACTACTGAGTTACATAACATTGAATCGAAATGTCAAAAAGTCTGTAATGACGTAAAAAGACAAATTTGTGAGCATTTTCAACCTATTTTTTCGCGGCACGAAAATGCATTACAGAATCACGAAGCAGCCATAAAAGAACGGCAAATCATTGTTCATGAAAATCATGAGACCTTGTGGGCTAAAATTGACTCAGTTGCATCTACCGATTCGGTTATGCAACTTGCAAAAACTCAGGAAAACTTAAAGGACACAGTAGATTCGATTTCAACACAAATGGACACTCTGAAACTTGGTTCAGAAAAACACACTGAGGAAATGTGTTCACTATCGGAGGAAGTAGCCGAACTTTCGGATCAGGTCACTAACTTATCTGCAAAGGCAGATGATGATCTGAATGACACAAGACCTGTAGCCTTCATTGACACAGAAGAGTATGAACAAATTAGAAAATTCAAACAAAATCAAAATCAAATCAATACACAGTACAAAAGAGAAATCCGGGAAGTACAAGATCAGTTGACGCAGGTAATACAAGAATTACATATTTCAGAGGACACTCACGCTCCAGTACAGGAAGAGGGACATAGAAATACGGAACAACCACAAAATAATAACACAGGACACTTCGGAAATTATGAAAGAAATTGGCAAGGCGCATTGGATTTTGAGATGGAACCGCCGAAACGAAGTAACAATGAGCGATGTGCGACTCGCCGACACGATGATTTCGACTATAAGCTGTTCATTACTACATGTAAATTCAAAACATTTAAGAATTCTGGCAATGACATTCATCCACAAGCATGGCTTCATCAATTTTCTCATTGTTTTCCTCCCAACTGGTCATTGGAGCACAGGTTAGAATTTATGTGTGGCTACTTGGAGAATGAACTAGCTGTAAGAATGCGATCGGTCATTCACGATTGTCACAGTGAACGAGAATTTTACCATGCGTTCCTCTCAGCATATTGGTCTCAAGCTACACAAGACCGAGTAAAACATAGCATCATAATGATGAAACATTTCGAACAATCTGAATTTTCCAGTCTTGTGAAATATTTTGAAGACATGTTGCACAAGAATCAGTACCTGTCAAACCCATACAGCCCCTCAGAACTCATCCGCATTTGCTTAATCAAACTGCCTGAACATTTGAGACATATTATTTTAGCAGGACGTTGCAAAGACGACATTGAAGCTTTTCAGGGACTGTTACAAGAACTGGAAATTGACACTGACAATCGCGGAAATCGCGGAATGCGAAAACAGGAACACAACAATTACAGGTCACATCCGTCACAATTCCGCGACGAAAGAAATAATAATTGGACACGACAAGGCTATTCTCGCAACACAAATCGTGACCAAAACAGACACCACCCATATGACAACCGTTGGCAGAATAATAGTTACAGAGAAAGATCGCATTTCCGTAGTAATGAATATGGCAGAGACACTCATAGAAACAGACAATTTGGCAACCAGAACAATTATTATCACAGAAGACAGAATAACTTCAGATGCAACGGTCCACCGTGCAGTGATAATTCAGGGAGAAATTCTCCACCACTTAACAGACAAGAAAGAAACTACAGTAACTACCGACATAATGACAGACCTGAATTGCATCAGAACTGTCGGGATAAAAACAGAGCAGGGCCCTCTCGACAAAGTGAATTTGTAGAAGTTAGGTCTCCAAATCCCAATAACGACGCGCGCCATCAAAGAAACAGAAAATGACTCGCACTGGCAGGCTGCCGCGTGCGCCAGCTGGCTCAGAGAAAAATAACATAGACGCTAAGCTTGAGAAAAATTCCAGTATTCCTTACCGACGTATACCACATGATAATTTTCCAGTATTCCTTACCGACGTATACCACATGATAATTCCGTGCCAGTTGAAACTCTGCGTACTAGGAAGAGTAAAGGTATACACCACATTTCACATGTAAAACCGTTTATTGAAAGATAATCTGTTTTTTTAATTTAGTCTTTGCCATAAAATTATTCACTTTACATTAGTAGTATGCTTTGTCGGACTTAAAATCTGTTAACATGCAACAATGTTTGAAGTTAAATATCCAGTCTAGAACCTAGGGAACATATTTAAACAGAAATTACGAATGCATCGTTATTGTGAACAGATGGCACAGTGTTATTGTGTGTGTGCATTCTTGCTTGTTAGTTGCACGATTGCTTAACGACTATGAGGCCCACATACTTGGAACATATACCGGCACTACTAATGAGATTTTCATGCAACATTTTAGTTTGCTTGAGAGTGGATTCTGGATTTGAGGTGCTTTCTGTGAAATGCCAGATGACACAGTGGTTGGTTTGTGTGACAGCTACACGATTTTATCACGACGCTGCTAATGAGTGACAATTTACAATGTTGCTTTTGCGGTGTGTCTGTTTTATATCTGCACAGTTTTTTCTGAATTCTTCTGTAAAGTGAGACATGTTTTAGTGGTGACTTTTGTGCTATGGCTACAAGGAGACAGCCTTTTCTGTAGGACAAAAATACGTTACAGCGCAGTACTTCCCTCATCATGGCAATAAGCGTAATAACTAAGATATCTATACGCAAAGCATTTCACTTTTGTGTATCATGAGGTAAGTACATTGGCTTCTGCAGAATTTAGCTTTCGGAGGACGATAACTACGACACTCCCACAGAGATTATCTTACAACAAGACGCACATTTAGCGCTACAGGACATGTACTTGAGTGATTAATTTTGTACTTAAATCATTTATTTTTAAAGATATTTGAAGTACAATGATACAAAGGTTTTCCGTAATACATTTCATTCCATTCTTGTAATCTGTAACACCTGAGGGTATAATTACATTAATCCTCATGGGGGTACACGCTTACTTTGTGTACCATGTGTTTGGCAAGCACAAGGAGCCCTAGCTAATATGGTATTTGCTTATACAACTTTACACATCGGTACCATATTTCTTTAACACATAATTGCACAGCTATCTGATCATTTAACTGAGAGAGACAAACTTTTTTACTACAGCAGTGACAGATGTTTACGTAATTACACCGTTGGATAACTTCACACTTACGAAACTGTATTTTGTCTGTACTTTGTGAACTGTTCAAATTTTTTCGGAACCATTGTGATATTATGAGAGCTTTGAATGATATATTTGGTATGGGATCATGATTTTTTAAAGAACGTTTGAGGTAGATGACACTTTTGAAATGAGCAGAGAATTTTTTTAGTTATTGCAGAAAGCTACGACGTTTTTGAGATTTGACTGAGGTGGTATGATGTTATTATTACAACGACGATGTGTATTGTACTGTTGAGGAATGTTTATTATGCTACGTATTTATTATGATGAAATATTGAAGAAGTGTCGACGAATATGTATATGTGTAGTAAGGTAAGGAATAAGGAGTAGTGGTTAGGGACTCTGATTTATGAGAAGGATGTTGGAAACCAAGAATCGTACTTTAAGATTTATGAAATGTTTGTAAATGCGTGAATGTATCACAATGCTGGCGAAAATTTTTTGGACACTGTTATATTTACAGGATTTTGTTTCTACAGAATTGAAACGCAAATTCTCGACCTGTGAAATATTTTTATATGAGACTGTCACTGTAGCAGAAACTGCTGTCGTAAATATTTCAGTAAGAAAGGTAAGTGACCACCTGCACGTAATGCATTTTGGGCGCCCAGCTGAGAGGTAGTCGTCTGACAAAAGAAAGCCATTAGGTGGAGGAAAAAAAGAGGCCATTATCCTTGCCATTGACATTCCTTTAGAGAAAGCATCGCAAATGCGACACGCTCATTACTTGGAAAGATACTTACATCTGCACACCTGATTATGACAAGCGTCTTTCTACGAGAGTTGAGAGAATTTCTACTAACTTACGAAATGTCACATGACTATTGAATGATATTTTTATGCTTTGCTTTTCATAGTTGCTTATTTCATTTGGTATCTAGCTGCACTGCAGCATTGGTTAAAATAAAATTTAATAGATGTACTAATATAGATATTTTATGCCTACAGATCCAGTAAATAACCATTTTATAATGTACTTAAAAAAAAACTGAAGGAGCACAAAAACACATTTCCCTTCACAGGAATTGCATACGGAATTTTCTTTTCAAGTACTTGGTAATTTCTTTTGTAGAATAATTTGTGGTGCACCACTTTAATTACATAGACATTAAGATGTGAATAGACATTTCCCTTATCTGCATTGTTGTCTTTAGTGTACTATTTTTTCTGCTTGAGCTATGTCATGTTTAGGTATAAGTTACTGCTGTTTGCCAGGCATAGTGTTACTGAATTTGACTTTGTGTTACTCTGCTAAGCCAGTTTATTACTGATTTATTTTTCTTGTTTGCTGCTCATTGCATATTAGTTGTAATATTGTTGCTTACTTTGCCAATTTGAATTTTTTGTCATTGCTGTTTGTGTTAATTGTTTTGTGCTGCTGCATTGCCTCATCCCTTAGTTTAGCATCTGAGCTCAGTAGATTTAAGTTAGCTTAAGAGGGGGGGGGGGGTAGCCTATAAGAGAATGAGTTGCGATGACTTGGAAGAAATGCACTGAGAGGTTATACGAGAAAAATACAGAAAGCATGCTTGAATAGGATTTTTTGATGGAAGCAAAGGTTGAAATAAGACGAACGATCTATGGAATGAAGTTTTAGGTTGGACTGCAGTGCCAAATGTTACACTGAAAACGAACCCTGTCCTTTCCTTTTGTGTTATCCCACTATGTGTTTGTGTACCCTTATGTATTTGTTTTCTTCCTGTCTCTGTGTAGTTTCATAGAATTTTTTCTTCTTCTAATACTAAGCTACATTCACTATGATGAGGAATACTGTTCTCCTCAAATATAATTGGCATTAATAATATGTTATTTACCTTGTAAAGATATTTAAACATTATTTATTCTATTCTGTTTTAATGCTCATGTGTAAATTTGATGTTTCAAAAATTATTCTGATCTTTTATGTATTTACTTATGTCATAATTCCTGTTAACACTAATGTATATGTTTATTTCTATTATTTTGTAAAGCCTGTATTACTACAAATGTTATCTGTATTATTATGTTTTTAATTATCTATTTTGTACCTTTGTAATTGTATTCTCATGTTATAATATTGTATTTGACACCAGTTCATCAAATTAAGTAACTTGTAAGTTACATTTCACTGCACACATTTCTGTTGGTCATAGTATATGGACAATATGTGAGAAGTAGGGACTGTTAGTGTTTGCACGTGTGTTAATACTTCAGCAAGGGACTGGATAACAGCATTGCTGGTTCTAAGGACAATTCCAAAAATCTTTGTGCGTGCACAAGTGGTGGCTTATGGACTTGCTATCTTCTCTGCAAGACTCTTCGATGGTGATTGTGCACCTGCACAGTCACAACAGATGGCTGCTGGCCATCTCTACATGGACTACAGTGGGTCTGCACCTCTGGTGGCCCACCAACACCAATACCATACTCTCTACCAGGACTACAGTGGGTCTACTCTGTGATGACCTACCTACCAATCCTCTTCAAAACGTCGAATGACTCTGCTGTGGGTTTGCTCTGTTGTGGCCCATTACCTGTCAGCATTTCAAGAGTCAGCACTGTCTTTCAGTTGGAAGGACAACACTACTTCTTCAAGACTGCATGGAAATCCACTACTTCCGTGTGCATTGTCTTTTACTGCTCAGACTTTGAAAAAAAAAAAACACTGAAATTTTACTGTTATGAACAATCTGGACTGTCTTTACGGACTGTGAGAAAATTTTAGTTTTTGACCAACATTGTATAAATAAGTGTGTGCATTTGATATCTTTGTTATTGTAATTATGAAAAATTTTTTAATATCATTATTGGCCACTGCCAAAACAATTTGTAAAATTTTTTGTGGGGAGCATGGGGGCTATGTAAGTAGGCTGTTTATGTTTTCTTATTGGCAACGTTACGTAGCGCTCTATATGAAAATCACTGGCTGTGCTGTGTGCAGTCTGTGGCTAGTTTGCATTGTTGTCTGCCATTGTAGTGTTGGGCAGCGGCAGCTGGATGTGAACAGCGCGTAGCGTTGCGCAGTTAGAGGTGAGCCGCCAGCAGTGGTGGATGTGTGGAAGGAAATGGCGGAGTTTTGAAATTACATATATTATGACTTTTGATGATATTAAGGTAAATACATTGTTTGTTCTCTATTAAAATCTTTCATTTGCTAACTATCCCTATCAGTAGTTAGTGCCTTCAGTAGTTTGAATCTTTTATTTAGCTGGCAGTAATGGCGCTCGCTGTATTGCAGTAGTTCGAGTAACGAAGATTTTTGGTGAGGTAAGTGATTTGTGAAACGTATAGGTTATTGTTAGTCAGGGCCATTCTTTTGTAGTGATTTTTGAAAGTCAGATTGCGTTGCGCTAAAAATATTGTGTCTGTTTAAGCACAGTCGTGTATAAATTGTTCTAAGGGGACGTTTCAACATCCGTGGGTGCTTATCTATGACATAAGCCATAAATCAACGCGATACCCAATTTCTCTTCATTTCTGAAGACCGGTATATTGACGAGACGCCCGCAAATGTCACAAGCCACATCAAAACAGGGAAAGCACTGTAAGTGAAATGCGTCACACTGTATTTTCCTGTTTGACACCGACGGCGGTATAGCATGCCCAATCATGAGGACTGAACAGTGTAGGCAGAACATGCGTGCCGGTAACGGTTTGTTTCCAGTAGGCTGCAAGAGAGTGCAGGCAATCCTTGCCCTGCACATTACGGCACAAACTGCGGCGCTGTTGCTATCCTTTAAAGTATAATATTTCTGGTGGTATGACGTCACAATAGTGAAACCAAGTCTGCCGTCACCGATTGTACCTCGAGTTTTCAATTTTGTGAAAAAAAAACCATGCATGTGCCATTTAAACAAACCTTACTTTGTGTTGAAAGTTGTCTTCGTTTACCTTCGTGGATTATGGATTCCTGCCCATTGTGTGAGCCTCTGAAATAGGTGCGTCCCTATCCAATTGCATTCTTCACACTTTATTTCGTTTCGGAAATTATGAGGTGGCAGAGTTACGTGGGGCACCCCGTAAGTGCGGGCAACGCTTTTCCCTGAATTGGAGATAATTGCCGACCGGGGTGGCCGAGCGGTTCTAGGCGCTACAGTCTGGAACCGCGTGACCGCTACGGTCGCAGGTTCGAATCCCGCCTCTGGCATAGATGTGTGTGATGTCCTTAGGTTAGTTAGGTTTTAGTAGTTCTAAGTTCCAGGGGACTAATGACCTCAGAAGTTAAGTCCCATAGTGCTCAGAGCCATTTTTTTTTTTTGGAAATAATCTCTAATGGACGGCCGTCTTGCAATATATATAGACAAAAGTAATACTGTGCAAATTAATGTGAACTTACTGTTAATTTGTACGACCCAGACTTGTTACCTAAAGCATAATAATCTTACCTAATGCACACCTAGTACCGTGGGGCTCCCGCTATTGGTCAGCACTTGAGTGAACAACGTTCACTGCACATCGTGCGACGAATGATGTACACAATAGTACACATATCATAAGCGGAATTATCATGTAATGGTATGTAAGAGTCTACAAATTACAATGAAGATTAGAAAATAACCAACATTAGTAGACATCTAATCGACGCTACGTATTAATTCCCCATGTAAGAGCAGGTTTTCAACACATGCCAGGTCAAAATTGTAAGGATGTTAATAAACTTTAGTTTGGTACATATTTCCATGAGACACCTCACAAGTCAGCACACAGTCACCAACCTACGTGCGCAACACCATGCAAGGCGACATTACACCGTGGGCAACAGACAACACACACAGTGAAGTGATCTGCGTTCAAGTAGAGCAACAAAGGCCTCGCAGCAAATGCAAAGTCCAACACACTATACAGAATTAACACATCTTTGATAGTGTAACAACAAATAAAATTTTTCGTAACCGCACCTTATCTGGCTCGTTTAGGACATCACATTTAGCATTCCTGTTACTTGTAATAGTGCATATACAAATAAGGAAAAAAATGGTTCAAATGGCTCAAAGCACTTCGAGACTTAACTTCTGAATTCATCAGTCCCCTAGACTGAGAACTACTTAAACCTAACTAACCTAAGGACATCACACAAAGCCATGCCCGAGGCAGGATTCGAACCTGCGATCGTAGCAGCAGCGCGGTTCCGGACTGAAGCGCCTAGAATGGCTCGGTCACAGCGGCCGGCTACGAATAAGAGGATGATTCTCTAACAACCTATATAACCTAGTTACAAAGACATTTTTTTAGCTTCGCTGGTATATGTACCACATGGTTGTAGGTTTGGGTCGAGTAAGGTGGATATTTGTGTCCATTGGTTACCATATATCTGATCTTTTCAATTGTCACAGTGCAGTTATCGATAATCGAAAACCACCATGACGATACCTCAGCAGTGTAATGTAACGGCACCTCATCTGACTCACGGCCATCTAAATACAAATCCATGTATGGCAGTTTGTATTAATGGCGTACAGTACTGTCGGTCCTTTGTGTCTCTGATAATTATTGGTCTACTTCCGACTTTTTTTACAATTAAGTACCTCCTAAAACACGATTAAGGAGACAGGGAAAACAGAATAGTATTTTACAGAGTCATGTTGTCTCTCCAGTTTTATCGCGTTGGTCTCAACTACGTGAATGTATTATATATTTAGCAACATTCCTTTTGTGAAGGGTTTTGCATTTGAACTGAATAAAGGATGCCAGTATTTAACAGTCGCGTGTTACACGTAAAATTGAGAATGCTATTTCGTTAATATTTTACGACGTTTATGAATAACGGCAGTATGGGTCAGAGGAGACAGTGGTTGTGAATTTAGTAATCTCTGCGTTACGTCATGTCGTTCCCGCAGGTGAATATTAACGCAGTTCAACGTTTCGACTGTGTAGCCTATGGGGTATAAATAGGTTTCATTATACATTCGTGTACTTTTTCAGTTAATATTTACTCATGGTCAATGTAATGGTTCGTATCAATACCATTATTTTTTTTCTTTTTTCATGTTTTCCCAATATATCTAGTTTCACTTCACCTGGAAATTCAATAATAACAATGTCTAATAACATAAAACAGAAAATACCGTAATATTGACCTAATATTGGTATCTTCTATCACTAATTGTAATTCCTATATGTTAAGATTTTATCACAATACCTCTAATCTAACCTTACAACAGGTAGACAGGTTAGCTCACAACACATTCCTTACAAGATCATGGCATAAAACGTATAAAACCATAACTGCAGCCTGAGGCCTACTTTATTTGTTATTTATTATGATTACTATATGTGGCTGTGTCCCTACCATACACTATGATGGACAATGAAAGTATTCATGGCGTATCTCAATGCGTAATGTTTCATTTCATTTCTTCCTCCGGGGTGCTTTGTTTTTTTTGTTAGGCAGCAATTTCTGAAATTACATTAATTGCAAAGGTATCTATAATGCTGGTCTTCAGGTTCATGTATTACTATAAATACAATAGACTGTTCACATTCTACTATAAATCTAATGTTTTCCTTATTGAGAACTGAACAGCTTGCACATATTTTTAATATATTCTGCTGTTTGTCATACAAACATTGCCGTGTTATCTACAGCTCCCTTTAATCAGAGGACAGTCAGCTAAAAGAACTTCAGGTTCTAGGTTACCTGTGAAAATGTTTGCTAACAGGAGGGATAAGCTACTGCCCATGGCTAGAGCTTTAGATTGTAGGCCTATGTATGTATTACTGTCAGGTTTTAATTAATTTTGATTCAGTACTAATTCTAAGAGATGAAGTAGTTCTGTAATTCCAGCACTAGAAACTGTTTTATGTCTGCAGAGATCATTCTTTATAATTTCCAAGGGAGGAGTGGAAAGTCTTTCTAGAATGGCGAAGGCTTTTCTGACGACGAAAAAACTTTTAGCATCCCAGTTCTAAATAACGTCCCTGCCGCCGGTGGATATTTATGAATGGCGACAAAATCAATTTCGCATACAGTACAAGACTATCGGCAGTACCTGCTATTGTTGGTATGGCTATATAGGCATGATGTGTATACAGAGAAAAGGAACGATAGTGGGCAAAGTGTCAGATATTCGAAGGGGTACTTGGACTATGGAATGCTACAAGAAAGTTGACCTCCAGGCTATATACAATCAATTTTTTACGGATTTTTTGCGATGGATTCGAATAAGGTTGTCAAAATATTGCCCTCTAACAGGTTATTCGTATTTACTTCATTAGAAGAACAATACGTATCTTTATCTCAATCAGGAAAAGAGAAGTCTTGTACGAACTCCTGTGGAGAATAGGTCAGAAAATGCAAAGAGTGGAGACAGTTCGTCGTCTCCGTGATTGGTCATCGACAGCACCCATTAAGAATATGAATAACTCTTCTCGGAATTGTAATTAAACATGTCTGTGCAGAGAAAAGCTCTTGAACTTTTACTGAATCTCCATCTATAAATACATAATTTTGCCTGATATGAGCAATAATTAGGGATACGTAACTCACGAAGGCGAAATGAGCGCAGTCGAGACATTTATTGGAAGAATTCTGCGACAATGGGTAGATGTCAGAACGTTGTATATGCTTTAGCTTTCGGTGCGATTTCCGTTGCCGATGCAAATTTTTTGTCCTGAGACTCTAATTATAGCGTGAAAATCAGCTCCCTCTGTGTCAGCGTTCCAATTAAAAAACGCTTCATGTAATTTTCAGCCTTCGCCTGGTAGCCTCGTCTGCAGTTTCTCTTAATGTCTTCACGCAGCGTTATAAATGAAACGATTTTAACGAACTGCCACAGAAGCAGTAATATTATTTCACAAACGAGTATTGACTCCACACAGTTCTGACGTTGTTTCACAATGGGCTGAAAAAGACTACGGTGCATTGGCAACAGAGTAGAGTTTAGTAAAGTCTGTCTCAGCAGAGCAATGTGACCATAAGTATAGCATTTGTGTACGAAATTCCTCTGCTAGAACTCTACGTATTTTTATGTACAAGGTACATAAATACATATAACATCTTCCCATTGTCTTACTATACTGTTGTATGAATGGTAATAGCCACCAGACATTCTAACATGTCTCCATTGTCTGCTTTATTGTTATCTCCTCTATAAACTCATGTAAACTCCTAAAAATATCAAAATTTTATAATCATAGTGTTGCAGTACTATGGCAGAGTGTCATCCTGCATTGAACATTTTATCAGTCTACTTAGCTGTAACCAAATTTTCTTTACTTTCACAGTAACTGAATTTTAGCCTTCCCGGTTAGCCGTGCGGCCTAACGCACTGCTTTCCAGGAGGGAAGGCGTGCCGGTCCTCAGCACGAATTCGTTCGGCGGATTAGTGTCGAGGTTCGGTATGCCTGACAGTCTGTGGATGGTGTTTAACGCGGTTTTCCATCTGCATCGGCGAGTGTGGGCTGGTTCCCATTATTCAGCCTCAGTTACACTATGTCGGCGATTGCTGCGCAACCACTGTCTCCACGTACGCGTACACCATAATTACTCTACCACGTCTGGTGTGGGACGTCTCCGGGGGAGGGGGAGAGGGAGGGTTCCACTGGGGGCCGAACCGCACAGTAATAATCCTGGGTTCGGTGTGGGCTGGCGGTGAGTGGACTGCTGTAGCCTATTGTGGGCTTGTGAACCACTAAGGGCTACGGTGGGGACGATGCCTCTCCGTCGTTTCTAGGTCCCCAGTTCCATACAATAGAAAACTGCATTTTAATATCTCTTTATATTCTTTATATTTTGCGCTGATACTTATCTCGTTCGTCGTCAACTAGGTTGTATGATCTCATATACAGAAAAAATGGTTCAAATGGCTCTGAGCACTATGGGACTTAACATCTATGGTCATCAGTCCCCTAGAACTTAGAACTACTTAAACCTAACCAACCTAAGGACATCACACAACAGCCAGCCATCACGAGGCAGAGAAAATCCCTGACCCCGCCGGGAATCGAACCCGGGAACCGGGGCGCGGGAAGCGAGAACGCTACCGCACGACCACGAGCTGCGGGCCCATATACAGAGAGTTGGGTCTTCAAATAAAAGCAACAGCTTTTTAATTGTTGTTGTTGTGGTCTTCAGTCCTGAGACTGGTTTGATGCAGCTCTCCATGCTACTCTATCCTGTGCAAGCTTCTTCATCTCCCAGTTATTATTAATTTTCGTGTAAGTATTATATGGCACAGTGCTGCCAATCACAAAATTAACAGTAAACCTGCGTAAGACCTGTCTGTGAATTCTTATGTCACTCCGTCCCTTAAGTGGAACAGACGACACAATGTAACAGTTAAATATTTTTCCATGCAGACTAATTGATTTCTATTGTTATTATAACTTACTAATACTTCTTACTAAAAGCGACACAGTATATTATTCAATTTCTTTCGTTTCGATGCAAATTTTGATATAGATGTTTGGGCTTTAAAGTCCCCTCCCTTCATCCGTATTTTTGATACTCCGAACCTAAAATATTAAAATTAAAAAACAAAAATTACATATACAGCGTGCTTCCGCAATGGGAACTTACACTATACAAACAGCGCTTAGAGCTATTGTTGAGTTATATTTAAAAAATGGTTCAAATGGCTCTGAGCACTATGCGACTTAACTTCTGAGGTCATCAGTCGCCTAGCACTTAGAAATAATTAAACCTAACTAACCTAAGGACATCACACACATCCATGCCCGAGGCAGGATTCGAACTTGCGACCGTAGCGGTCGCTCGGCTCCAGACTGTAGCGCCTAGAACCGCACGGCCACTGCGGCCGGCTTGAGTTACATTTAATTTTTGTTTCATGATAGTGTACCCTCGATGACTGCACGACACAAAGATTTACGCCTCATCTGGGCCCGTCAACACCGACATTGGACTGTTGATGACTGGAAACATGCTGCCTAGTCGGACGAGTCTCGTTTCGAATTCTATCGAGTGGATGGACGTGTACGGGTATGGAGCCAACCTCATGAATGCATGAATCCATGGAAGCTCTGGAATGGTGTGGGGCGAGTGCAGTTGCAGAGATATGGGACCCCTGATACATCTAGATATGACTCTGACAGGTGACACATACGTAAGCATCCTGTCTGATCAACTGCATTCATCACGACCATTGTGCTTTGGGACGGACTTGTGAAATTCCAGCAGGATAGTACGACACCCCACACGTCCAGAATTTCTACAGAGTGACACCGGGAGCACTCTTCTGAGTTGAAACACTGGGACTTGGGATGCCTTGCAACGCGCTATTCAGAAGAGATTTACACTCCTTCGAACTCTTACGGATTTATGGACAGCCCTGCAGGATTCATGGTGTCAGTTCCCTCCAACACTACTTCATACATTAGGCAAGATCATGCCACGTCGTTTTGCGGCACTTCTGCATGCCCTACGCGATATTACGCAGGTGTACCAGTTTCTTTGGCTCTTCAGTGTACTAAGCTGTTACTATTTGTAAGTAGATTGTTTAGGTTTTTATGTTGGTAACGCCACGTAGCGCCCTGTATGAAAATCACTGACTGTGCTGTGTGCAGTCTGTGGCTGGTTGGACTCATTGCTGGAATATTCACTTGTGTAGTGTTTGGCAGTGGGATGGGAACAGCGCGTAGCGTTGCGCAGTTGGAGGTGAGCCGCCAGCAGTGCTGGATGTGGAGGGAGAAATGCCAGAGTTTTGAGAGCGGACGATTTGGACGTGTGTCCGTCAGAAAAAGGAAATTTGTAAGACTGGGTGTCATGAACAGTATATTGCAGTAAAGCCCTGATGATCCGGAGGCTCCTAGTACGGCTCCTTGTACCAGTTACGCCAAAATACGTCTTTAATTACTGATATCTAATAAGGTAAAACCGGCGCTTCGCACCATGACTCTAGTGGTTGCCCTACATCTTTACTGTCGAGTAACATTCGGTCGAAGTCTCTACCCTCTCCATTCTCGTGGTTCACCATCGCGGCATATGGTGTAGTTGATATCTCTCCGGCCTCACAGAACGGGATTCCTGCTGACAGCCAGCTTATTCTGCAGCACTGCTTAATTTAGCGAATTGATTTCGGCTATCTATCGAGTTTCAGTAAACGTAAAATTGAAAAATAAATACCCATCTAAACAAGAGACACCTCGCAATCTATTCAAATGTGCCTCAGATTCAAGGGCAACCTTCTTTAACACTCTAACTGAGATTTTACGCTACCACAAGTTCCTTGCACGGTGGGTACCAAATGTTTAACCTATGATCACAAAACTCGAGAAAGTGTTCACTTTCGTGAGAAGAACGAAGAATTTCTGGATGGAAAGAACTGTGAATAGGAATGAAACATAGATGCGATATGTGAACTCAGTAAGAAACAGTCCAAAGAGTTCAAGTATACTCTTTCCCCCAATAAATACAAGCTGTCAAACCACACAAAAAAGGTTAGAATTTTTTGGGAACGTCAAGGAATTTTCACAACAGAGTTCAAGAGAGTAACGCATGAGACTACTGTGCCATCACAGGTTTATATGAGGTTTTTACGAAACTCCGAAGATCAGTCCAAAACAAACAGCGTCGGGTGATCACACAAAAAAATTCTCCTTCACGATTATGCAACACCCTATACTGCGAATCGAACGAAGGAGAACTCAGACTTTCTGGGAGATATTTCAGCGTTCTTCCTGAAGTTCAAACATGGCACAAAAGACTTTCTTCTCTTTCCCAAGATAAGGTCCTCAGACTTAACGACCGACGTTGGGCTCAAGGATGCTAACAACCCACTGAAGCACCATGCGGCACCATTCTTTAACGAAGGTATAAAGAAGCAGGTGTCACGATACGTCAAATGTTTGAATTTGTGTGGGCACGGTATGGAGAATTAATATCAACATTTAAGTGCAGTTTCTGATCGAGTTTCCTTTTTCTGTCAGAATTTGTGAGAATTGTTTTAAAAGAAAAACTAATATTTTTATCAGTACTTCTTCAATAAAAATATTTTTTGAATTTGATTGTACTTCTCGCACATTATTTTGGATTTTATTTTCAATTAAGTTTCATATTGAATGTAAATGGTGATCCATTATTTACTTAAATATCTCACACAAAATATTACTTGCTGTTGGAATGTACGTGTTAGTGCTATGTATATCCATCGTTTTCAGCCAACGGTCCACAGTATTTGGTCGCCGTAAAAATAACTAAATCGTTCTTTTAGCCAGTAGCAGAGTGTAAAGCTTGATCCAAAATTACAGGCCGCGTTCGGCCAGACCATGAGCTGATAACTATTACCAGTCTGTATTCCTTCACAAACGCTTGGGGAAAAAGAAAAAAAAAGAAAAAGTAAAAAAGAACGTAGCTTATGAGCAGCCAGGAAATATCTAATTATCAAAATTAATGCTTAGAAATTACAATTTCTCACTAGAACAACTGTTTCTACACTCTTCCAATGGTTTTTTCGATACAGAATAATTACAGTTCATCCGTCATGAAATAGCTGTCTTATGAACACTAAATTACTTCTCGTATAGACACAGGACAAAGAAGAACAAAGACAATATATTTTCATTCTTTTAGCATCAAGCTAATAAGCAATGGAATGATGCAATGATTCTTTTATGCATGGCGGTGAGCGATCTATTCTCTGACTCGCATCAGGCAAAATACAATTAATACGTACGAGCGCAGTTCAGTAAATAAAACTGTTCAAATGGCTCTCAGCATATGGGACTTAATTCCTGAGGTCATCAGTCCCCTAGAAATTAGAACTACTTAAACCTAAATAACCTAAAGACATCACACACATGCATGCCCGTGGCAGGATTCGAACCTACGACCGTAGCGGGCGCGCGGTTCCAGACTGTAGCGCCTAGAACCGCTCGGCCACTCCGGCCGGCTAAACGGGTATTCATTGGACAAATATATTAGAACTGATATGTGATTACATTTTCACGCAATTTGGGTGCATAGATCCTGAGAAATCAGTACCCAGAACAACCACCTCTGGCCATAATAATGGCCTTGATACGCCTGGGCATTGAGTCAAGCAGAGCTTGGATGGCGTGCACAGGTACAGCTGCCCATGCAGCTTCAACACGATACTACAGTTCATCAAGAGTAGTGACTGGCGTATTGTGACGAGCCAGTTGCTCGGTCACCATTGACCAGACGTTTTCAATTGGTGAGAGATCTGGAGAATGTGCTGGCCAGGGCAGCAGTCGAACATTTTCTGTATCCAGAAAGGCCCGTACAGGACCTGCAACATGCGGTCGTGCATTATCCTGCTGAAATGTAGACGTGTAACCAATGGCACCCCATACCATCACACAGGGTGATACGCCAGTATGGCGATGACGAATACACGCTTCCAATGCGCGTTCACCGCGATGTCGCCAAACACGGATGCCACCATCATGATGCTATAAACAGAACCTGGATTCATCCGAAAAAATGACGTTTTGTCATTCGTGCACCCAGGTTCGTCGTTGAGTAGACCACAGCAGGCGCTCCCGTCTGTGATGCAACGCCAAGGGTAACCGCAGTCATGGTCTCCGAGCTGATACTCCATGCTGCTGCAAACGTCAAAAAAAAAGGTTCAAATGGTTCTGAGCACTATGGGACTCAACTGCTGTGGTCATAAGTCCCCTAGAACTTAGAACTACTTAAACCTAACTAACCTAAAGACATCACACACATCCATGCCCGAGGCAGGATTCGAACCTGCGACCGTAGCAGTCGCGCGGTTCCAGACTGTAGCGCCCAGAACCGCTCGGCCACTCCGGCCGGCTCATGCAAACGTCGTCGAACTGTTCGTGCAGATGGTTTTTGTCTTGTAAACGTCCCCATCTGTTGACGCAGGGATCGAGACGTGGCTGCACGATCCGTTACAGCCATGCGGATGAGATACCAGCCATCTCGACTGCTAGTGATACGACGCCGTTGGGATCCAGCCGGCGTTTCGTATTACGCTCCTGAACCCACCGATTCCATATTCTGCTAACAGTCATTGGACCTCGACTAACGCGAGCAGCAATGGCGCGATACAATAAACGGCAGTCCGCAGCTCGTGGTCGTGCGGTAGTGTTATCGCTTCCCGCGCCCGGGTTCCCGGGTTCGATTCCCGGCGGGGTCAGGGATTTTCTCGGCCTCGTGATGACTGGGTGTTGTGTGATGTCCTTAGGTTAGTTAGGTTTAAGTAGTTCTAAGTCCTAGGGGGCTGATGACCGTAGCTGTTAAGTCCCATAGTGCTCAGAACCATTTGAACTATTTGATAAACCGCAATCGCGATAGGCTACAATCCGATTTTTATCAAAGTCGGAAACGTGATGGTACACATTTGTCTTCCTTATACGAGGCATGACAACAACGTTTCAGCAGGCAACGCCGGTCAACTGCTGTTTGTGTATGAGAAATCGGTTGGAAACGTTGCTCATGTCAGCACGTTGTAGGTGTCGCCCCGGCGCCAACTTTGTGTGAACTCTCTGGAAAGCTAATCATTTGCATATCACAGCATCTTCTTCCTGTCGGTTAAATTTCGCGTCTGTAGCACGTCATCTTCGTGGTGTTGCAATTTTAATGGCCAGTAGTGTACTTAAACCTAACTAAACTAAGGACATCACACAGAGCTATGCCCGAGACAGGATTCGAACCTGCAACCGTGTCAGTCCCGCGGTTCCGTATCGGAGCGCCTAGAACCGCTCGGCCACCGGGGCCGGCTCAATAAGTAATGCAACTCTTTTTTTTCCCTCGGCCAATTTCGGATGAAATAATGGACAATTTGTTGTGAAACATGGTGGAATACTTGCGCTTCAGATCATACTGTTTTATGAATTTCGGATTGGTGGCGGCGCTATATGTAGCCTTCAAAATGACGTCTGTAACGGAGGTGCGTTCCAAACAAAGAGCTGTCATTGAGTTTATTTTGGAGGGAAACCAGAGAACCGCAGATATTCATAAATGCTTGCAAAATGTTTACGGGACCTACCAGTTACAGAAGCACGGTGAGTTGTTGGGCGAGGCACCTGTCATCATCGCAACAAGGTCGCGCAAACCTGCCCGATCTCTCGCGCACCGGCCGGCCGCACTCAGCTGTGATTGCAGCAATGTTGGAACATGCGGACACTCATTCGAGGTGATCAACGGATCACTGCAGAACTGGACGTCTCTATTGCTAATGCTAAAACACTCGTCCCCTGTTCGGGTACTCAAAGGTGTGTGCTTGGTGGGCTTTTCGCCGCCCGATGGAACTCCAAAAAGAGTAGCAAGTTTTACCCAATGGAGGATGCACTGTTTGGGACACAATACTTAGATGGGAGATTATTTATGCAGCAAGACGCTGGCACCGACGACGACCAGTAGAATGGTACCATGCTGGCATACAGGTGGCGCAAGGTCGTCGCATTGAACGGAGATTGTGTTGAAAAGTATGGTTTTGTAGAAAAGAACTCGAAAATAATAAGGAATCTTGATTAAAACCAACCTTCTTTCAGAAAGAAAGGTAGATGCCATTTTCCTTGACCTTAGGAAGGCGTTCGATACGGTTCCGCACTGTCGCCTGACAAACAAAGTAAGAGCCTACGGAATATCAGACCAGCTGTGTGGCTGGATTGAATAGTTTTTAGCAAACAGAACACAGTATGTTGTTCTCAATGGAGAGACGTCTACAGACGTTAAAGTAATCTCTGGCGTGCCACAGGGGAGTGTTATGGGATCATTGCTTTTCACAATATATATAAATGATCTAGTAGATAGTGTCGGAAGTTCCATGCGGCTTTTTGCGGATGATGCTGTAGTGCACAGAGAAGTTGCAGCATTAGAAAATTGCAGCGAAATGCAGGAAGATCTGCAGCGGATAGGCACTTGGTGCAGAGAGTTGCAACTGACGCTTAACATAGACAAATGTAATGTACGTATTGCGAATACATAGAAAAATGGCTCTGAGCACTATGGGACTTAGCTTCTAAGGTCATCAGTCCCCTAGAACTTAGGAACTACTTAAACCTAACTAACCTAAGGACATCACACACATCCATGCCCGAGGCAGGATACGAACCTGCGACCGTAGCAGTCGCGCGGTTCCAGACGAATACATAGAAAGAACGATCCTTTATTGTATGATTATATGATAGCTGAACAAACACTGGTAGCAGTTACTTCTGTAAAATATCTGGTAGTATGCGTACGGAACGATTTGAAGTGGAATGATCATATAAAATTAATTGTTGTTAAGGCGGGTGCCAGGTTGAGATTCATTGTGAGAGTCCTTAGAAAATGTAGTCCATCGACACGGGAGGTGGCTTACAAAACACTCGTTCGACCTTATACTTGAGTATTGCTCATCGGTGTGGGATCCGTACCAGGTCGGGTTGACAGAGGAGATACAGAAGATCCAAAGAAGAGTGGCGCGTTTCGTCACAGGGTTATTTGGTAACCGTGATAGCGTTACGGAGATGTTTAACAAACTCAAGTGGCAGACTCTGCAAGAGAGGCGCTCTGCATCGCGGTGTAGCTTGCTTTCCAGGTTTTGAGAGGGTGCATTTCTGGATGAGGTATCGAATATATTGCTTCCCCCTACTGATATCTCCCGAGGAGATCACGAATGTAAAATTAGACACACTCAAGCGCGCACGGAGGCTTTATGGCAGTCGTTCTTCCCGCAAACCATACGCGACTGGAACAGTGGCACGTAAAGTGCCCTCCGCCACACCGTTGGGTGGCTTGCGGAGTATAAATGTAGATGTAGATGTTGCATTACTTGTTGAATGCCGTTCGTATTATACAGCCGGGCCCGGTAAATTATTGTCAGTGTAAGGGTTTACATTTTTTTTTTCTTTTTCTATAGCCAGTGGGACGTTAACTTATGAATAGCCTTCGTATGTAGGTGAATCGCCTCAGGTCGATGTTTTTACAGAGGTGCTTGCGCTGTACCTTTCAGGACGTTCCGTGGTCGGGGCTGCGCCCGCGGCAGGCGTGCGCCGTGGAGTCTGCGGTGCGCCACAACCCTGGACGACCCGTCTACGTGCTGCACACGTGCGAAGCGCCCATCTTGGGGCTGTCGCTGCCGGCCGGAGCCACAGCTGTCCACGTGACGCTGGAGGAGTTTCTACGCGACACGCCTCTCTACACAACACTCATAGAGTACGCCGCCCTCGCCAACAGCGCGTGGCCCGTCCACCACGCCTCTGACGTCATGCGAGTCATCGCGCTCTGGAAGTACGGTGGCCTCTACCTAGACCTGGACTTCGTCGTACTGAGGTGAGGAGGTGATTACATAACTACAGAGGTTCGTCAGAATAATATCTGCATTCATATCTTTGCCATCGATGGATGAAGATTCTGCGGTGGCAGAGACCATGCAATTGTAGGTTTAATAGCTAGGCCACAAGAGGCGGTATCTGTGCCATGCAATGCGGCCGCCCAGTGAAATTCAAGGATGGCAACGTAACCGGCTACAGAGCAGAATAACGTGAACTTCATCTGGCCGATATATCTTGGCTGATGGAGAATTTTCGTGAAACGGGGCGGAAACTCTGTCAAAAAACTGCTCGCTCTACAAATATCATCTGAAACCTGGGCAACAAAGGCGAGTATCAGTAGCTCACACTGAGATGGCCCACATCACCATTGTGACTAATATGGTGAGATTATAATACAAGGTGTTCCAGGAGCAATGGTCTGTACTCATGGATGTAAGATGAACGATTATTTGAAGCTAAAACGATTAGCAAATATTGGCTCTAGAATGCGTAGCTTAACAAAACTCTACTACTGCACCTTTTTGCTTTCCACATTGGTAGACCAATACAAGACCAATACAAGAAAAACTGGTAGACCAATACAAGAAAAACTTGTCTAGGAAGCATGAGCTCCAAGTAGGATACCTTAAGAGCTCCTGACCACTTATTCAGTAGAAGTTGAACAAATGCTCCTAGCTCGTAAGGTAATCATTTTAGATAACATGTCTACTAGACCTTTTTGCTTCGAATGATCATTCCTGTCATACCCTGAATATTGACCATACCTCCTGGGATTTCCTGTGCGTAAGAAAGTTACGTTTTGCAGATAGCGATATTCAGACGCAGTGTATAAACTGCCGTGTGATGAACATTGCTTTTGAGATGTCGCTGACAGTGTCGTTCGTTCACATTATTGTATGGCTGCTACCTGCGTGGTACATGGAGGTCGTCTGTGAATAATGTCTATAGGTTGAAGCAAACGGGTAACCAACTCTTCTCGAATGTGTTATGTCTCTTACACCAAACACTTCATCTCCTCCCCACCCGCAAAAAGAAATCCTTAGGATGTCAGCTACATCTCTAAAACAACAGTCATCAAACAGCTGTTTGAACACTATCTCTTAACATTACTGGTATCAAAACCTTCACGGACCTGCAATGCGGAAATGGCGCACTATGACGTTTTCACACATAAAATTAGTCCATCTCTTCTACACTCCCAAAAATTTCGTATACTCTGTGATGATCGTGTGGGGTTGCTATTCTGTTATCCTGTGCAACGGATTAATATGAGATGTACCCTTTACCCTGTGGCTCCTGCAAGATGCAATTTCCACCCCCACACTACTACAGAAGTCAGACAGACGCTCCTAACGTTCTAAAGAGAAATGCCTGAAAAACTTTCAGCAATAAATATCTTCTGCAGTCGTCCGCTGTAAGGAAATGACACAAAAATTCACAAAATTTCTTACGTAACTAGTGGGATACTTGGGTACTGGAGCAGTGCTAGTTAGTGTAAGAAAAACATGAAACTAACGAAGTTATTATTTATTTTGCTAAGACTCTGAGAAATCACAATGGTACTTTTAGTAATGAACTGAACACGTTATTTCCTGGTTCTTTTCGGAATGGGAAGTTACCTCTTAAGGATAGAATTCGCTAATGAAATTTCTATACAAAGTTTAAGATTGTTATTGACTTGGCAGAATGGCTGAGAGCCACGCCTACTCAACTTGAATAATTATCCGTTAGAAAGTTGCTAGGTATGGGCGAGGCTGTCGCGTGTGAAATTCAGTGAAGTGTACTGTTGTGCAGGAAATATGGGGCTCACAATAGTTGTAGCGCACAATACCGCAAGCTGCGATGACTGCTGTCAGCGCCACTCGTTGCTGACAAATAAGATAACTCTCGTTCTATCTAGATTGACCTTCGCCAATCAAACTCTCCCTACGCCTTGATGAAGTCAAGGACGCCTATTCGCCCCTAGTCTAACTACTGGCATGGTACACCGGACAGATAACCAGTCGTCCGCAGCTCGTGGTTGCGCGGTAGCGTTCTCGCTTCCCGCGCCCGGGTTCGATTCCCGGCGGGGTCAGGGATTTTCTCTGCCTCGTGATGACTGGGTGTTGTGTGATGTCCTTAGGCTAGTTAGGTTTAAGCAGTTCTAAGTTCTAGGGGACTGATGACCATTGATGTTAAGTCCCATAGTGCTCAGAGCCATTTGAACCATTTTCAGATAACCAGTCCACCGCAATGCCACTCAAAGTTCGCTCGCAGGCTTTTAACTATATCTCTGATCACACCGCACAATAAGTGTGTCGGCCAACACAGTGTGTTACCTCCCCTCACTTATCGACCTTAATGGCAGTGAAAAATGAAACCGCGTGTACCTAATGGGAATTTTGGAAAAGCAATCGTCACCGATGTTAACCTGTCGGGAAAGAGGGAGGAAAGGGTTACATTTAAATGAAAGGAAAAATGCAAATGAAACTGGTGGAAATTAATTTTGGAAAAGGGGTAAAGTTAATAAAGAAAGTAAATGTGCAGCCGTTACATTAACAATCAACTAGCGGTAATTAGATATTTGAGATTTGGGGGAAATTACGGTCGCCAGTCCTAAGGACAATTACTATAGTAACTGAAAAAGAAAGGTTATTACACATATAATTAGCACTAGAAGTGTGGCAACTGAAGGTTGACACGTGTAGTGTGAAAACTGAAAGTTTGTCAGAAGTAATAAATTTCGCTACACTCTGACTTAATTTAGCAAAAGAATTAATAAAACAGGAAAATCGAAAGTTAATTTAGTGACTGAAGTTAATTGTGAGCTTTCTTTCTGAAGCACATCGAAATTCAGTAAAACACGGTTAGTCTTGGACTACCTCAACAATCATTTCAAAAGCTACTTGAATCTACGCAATTTAGAAATAAGAGATTTAACTTTGAACTTGAATTAAATGATTCACACAACACACCTGCTCCACTCGCTACTCCCACCAGACTCCCTCTCTCTGCCCGCGCTCCACGAGGCAGAGTTAACACTACCAAAGATTCTACACACTTTGATTCTTCACACGACCTATCGATGTAATCGTTCGATAGCAGTTTTCCCTAGGCAAGACCCAGCGTAAAAATACAAATAATATTTACGAAACAAACCAATTACACATCGACATAAATGCATAAATATATATATACAAATAGTAAAACAATTACAATATACGAAGACACAGAAATGTTATATATTCAGGTAACAAAAATAAGGAAAACAAATTTATAGTACAATAGATGGAAATAGGAGGATATGCATTTCCGGCGTTACACGTGCCCCACATTGTCTGAGGATGTTCGTGTAACCTAAACAGACTCAGAAAATGTCCCAAAAAAGAAACAGCGGAAATGCATATGCTCAAAACATCAACAAAATTTAGCATTCGCCTAATTAACCATAAACCAATTTTTAGACGGTAATAATTGAGTGGAGACACTCCTAATCTTATTCCACTCTGTCATCTTGATCAAAATAAAACAGGTTGACAACATATTAAAATTCATAGAAAATATAGAAAATGGTTTAGCTACTCCAAAATCGTCAAAATCCGTAACACTATCAAGAAATGGAATACTATTTACAAAATTAATCACAGTACATGGTCATAAAAACAGGTAGATCAAAATACGCAAATTAATTATTAATTACATAGAATACACATTTTATATAACCTTTTCATAATTAATACTCTCGCCATGAGAGTCCACTTAATGCTAAACAAGAAAATAATATTCAGCAGATCGAAAAAACCATAAATATTGACAGTAGAATTCTTTCAGCTGTCCAGGAAGAAAAACAATTCTGCCTTCCGTACCCGCAAGTACAAAGAATGCCGACAGCGGCACAAGAGCCGACAGCGGCACAAGAGCCGACAGCGGCACAAGAGGCGACAGCAGCTCTGCCTCGCCAGTATTGTTGTGCCCGCCTGTGCGGCACGCTTCATCTCACTCGCCCTTGTAACGGCATTTCCAGAACGTCCGTTTCACTGAATTCTTTTGGAAAAACCCATCCCCGAGTAATCTCAAGGAGTCCATTAACACTATCACAGTGGATAACTCAACACTGTCCATCATCACACACATGTACTAGCCTGAAACTTAAAACAGCGTCTAAGTACATCGGCAATGACTAATAAAACACACATTCATGAAATCTGACAGCTAGTTACAAAAGCATATTTACATTCCTTAATCTACTGTGACTGGGCTGAAAACTTAAACTAGCAGCTTGGATTTTTCAGATGATTACTAATCAGTTACTCTTAAATCATTTAGTCAAAATTAATTTCTTATTAATTACAACTTCTTTAATGACCTCTAGGTCAGGCAAAAGCATCGCAACATGGCACATCCTTAAAGCTTACACTCTACATCTACATACTGTACAAATTACCCTTTCTGTGGTACTAATCAATCCTTGGTTGGTACAATTTCAGGTCTACAATGTTCCGTATACCTAATAGCTTTCCAGAGTTTGGATACTCTAGGCAATAAGCATTTGTGTGAGGTATACCAATGACTTTATATGGTCCATTATAAGCAAACTTAAATTTAGAGATTTCATGGTCTATCTCGCTCGATTTCTCGTGAGCTTTTACAAGTACTAAGTCTCCGACTGCAAACTTAGCAAAACGCGCTTTAGCGTCATGACGATGTATGCGAGTATCGGCTCTTAGCTTGATTATTTCTGGCAAACGATCTTTTTTCACACCAATACTCGGTTTGTCTGGAAACACACTCTTATTCCTCATTATTACTTCATACAGGTCTCATCTTTGTTCGTGTGTTACGTTTGACACACCGTCTACAATGCTTTCCAAATCACTTTCTACAATATTGTCAATGCCGAGATTCCTCACATAACAGTAGTTCAAATTCATACCTACGTCAATAGCATCCGGCCAGTTAACAATGTGTATAGGCTGGTATTGCCTATGCACACAGTCTCCTGCCTCGTCAAAACTAAGTACTATTGTTTTATCTAGTGACATACATGTCAAAGTTTTGCTTTCGCAGTTAATCACTGCACGGTACTTTAATAGCCAATCTAACCCGATAATTACTTCCATAGTTAAGTCTGGCACGACGACCAACTCTTGTTCAAATCGTGCCCCACATATCTCGAAGTGGACAAAAATCTGTTTTGTGACCGGTTTACTGGCCTTCCCAGTAGCACCGATAATTTTCACTCCTGTTACTGGCATAACTACGAAGCCAGGTTTGTCTTTCAGTAACTGAAATATTTTTCCAGATACAGCACTCAATTCTGCACTGGTGTCAATCAACACGTTTAGTTGTAGGCCGTGCATATTAGCAGACACTACTATCTGTCTACACTTGTCCTCGACTGTTTCTTTATTTTCCCACAGTAAATCCTCGTCTATATCCAGGTCATTCCAGAAAAAACCATCCGGCTTTGATCCTAAATCCGGCTTATCCGTTGGCTTTTTCAGCCTCTGTTCACATACAGTTTTAATTTCAACACGTTTGTCCTGAGGCTTAGTCTGTAGCTTCGCCTCCAATAACGAAACCTTTTCCTGTAACTCGTCAACTATTGAGTGTTGATTTGCTATCATTTCACTAATTGTCACCTTCGTTGATTCCTCTTTGGCCAGATTGATCTCATCCTCCAATCTACCTGGAGGAATGTGCCCAGTAGTTTCTGCAATTACTTCCGCTAGATCTGCGCAACCCACACTGCTATCGTCTGACCGTATAATGTCAGCTCTAACCTCATACACGCTGTAATCTATGTGCTTTTCTACCAATCGTGTCCAGCTATCACTAAAATTTCCGCAATCTTTCTCCTTAATACTCTCGCAATGTTTAAACTGGAGGTTTGCGTCGGATGGGTCGGCTACTTCTACCACTACAACTTTCGGTAAGGTCTGCCGGTTAGGGCCAGAACTTTTTATCATTTCGCAAACACTATCTTCCTGCGGTACGAGATGCGGAAAATCCTGCACGCGCTCCCCATAGACACTTCTCCCATACAGGCCACTATAATCTCTTAGTTCGTCGTATAAGCGACCGAACTGCCTTAACCAGACCTCATCCCTCTCTGCATTCCCTCGCTCGATGACGGACGTGTTATCCGACATCTGATCTTCTCTCAACAATTGCGAATCATTCTTAAACTCAATCTCCAGTTCCGCTGTGGGTATTACAGCTGACACTTTATAATCGATTTCTGGAACACTACTTAAATTGTTCTCACTGACAGTGAATGTACTTCCTACTGCCGTGTATACAGCTGATCTACTACTTGTGGGCGCACTCCTTTCTCCTAACACTGGCACACTCTCCCGCTGTTGATTATTCCACACGGAATTTTCATAACGACGACACCTGGGTTTTCTCCTGTTATTGGGCCACCAAAATTTCTCCACGCCCGGTCGGCCCCTCACCGGCGCGGTAATGGTTTCCCTGTCTCGTCCCAGCAGATACGGTCCCCGGATGCTGCTGAGGCGGCTGATCACACCCTCTGGCGTTATTACTATTCTGTGAAGCCAATATCACGTTAGTACGATACTGGTTTCCGTCATTCCTGTTATTATTTGCATTGTACCGATTGTTATTACGGTCCAAACCATTATTGTTATTGCTGCCATGGTTTCAGTATGCATTATTCCCATGGTTATCGTTGTTGTGGTTGCTGTGGTACCCGTTGTTGTTACCACGGCCTCTACCACTGTCGCGATTATTGTGCCAATTGTCCTCGTCCTCCACTCTTTCCAGGAAATCATTTATTATCCCGTAATTGCTTCCTGTGTAGCGTTTTGTATCATCTGGAAGCTTTTTGTAGAGTTCCCAGACTATTTCGGATTCTGTGCAGCGATCACACAAATATTCCAACTTGCGGATCCAGCCCTCACAAAACTCCTTCATCGAACCGCGAGAATTCGCATCGAAAGGCCTCGATACGACAAATTCGCGCCAGACACTTTCCTGTTTTTGCTCTGACCAGTATTCAGCCAGAAACAAATTTTTAAATTCGTCAAAAGTCAGGTTCGTAATGGTCCATGATCTGGGTAAAACTCTTTCACAATTCTTAATGAAATCCATCGCGTGTATACCGCCTTTTTTCAAGGGGTCGAACCGCTCCTCTTTCGTCAACAATTCCGAACTATGTGCATAGATTGGCACATAGCTCTGTTTTTCGTCAAGTTTCTTTTCTAATTCCGACACTCTCGTAATTACTTGGCAAGTGGTTATCGCAAGCGTTTCTACTTCCCTTTTTTTTTCTCTTTAGCATCAACCTCGGACACTAAATCCTTTAAAGTTTCCACCTTCTTTTGATCCTCTTTTTTCACTAATTGAATTTGTTCCGTCACCTTATTCTCGATGGTCGGAGCAACTGATTCTCCTACACTTTTCTCGATTCTGCTAATTTCGGAATAAAAACGAGTATTTATGCTCGCAATATCCGCCTGAACGCCTATCATTTCCTGTTTAAGATTACCGATTTCGGTATTAATCACAACAATATCTTCTTTGATTTTATCAACTTTTGTGTTAACAACTCCAGCACTGTTGTTAACAACATTAATAGCTTTGTTCTGACTGTCTAGCTTTCGTTCAATTTTTTCAGACTGAGCTTCTTGCTTGGCCGATTGACTCTTGATTTCGTTAGTCAAAACATTCAATAAATCAGTTAAATTCCCGGAAACTACCGGTTTTACTTCCGTAGCGGCTTCCTCTTTAATTGCCCCCCGTATTCGTCATCAAGGGATTCACATTTGATTTTCACTTCCGATTCCGAAACATTTTCTAAAGTTTAGAATTCCATTTCTGCTCTTTGTTGCGTTTCGGCGGTCGCGTCTTGCATGCTAGCCACCTG
This sequence comes from Schistocerca cancellata, assembly GCF_023864275.1. NCBI lineage: Eukaryota > Metazoa > Arthropoda > Insecta > Orthoptera > Acrididae > Schistocerca > Schistocerca cancellata. Next base: position 239,412,480 of record NC_064627.1, on the reverse strand, counting down.
CCCCTGAACAATGGGTACCGCGGTGCGCGTTTCCCACTGTTCGACCGATTGTTCCTTATCCAAGCCTACCAAATTTTGGTAATTGTTGCCTTCACTCATTTTAATAATTTTCAATATAAATGCCAAATCTCAAATCTAATTAGGATTCCTCACACTAATATTCTGGCTGACGTATCGAACATTTCGTAACCAGTACTTTGTTACGGCAAAATTCATGTCCAGAACAACCTCAAATTTGAAGATTGTCCTGTCACCAGGTCGCCACGTGTAACCTCCCCCTCACTTATCGACCTTAATGACAGTGAAAACTGAAACCGCGTGTACCTAATGGGAATTTTGGAAAAGCAATCGTCACCGAAGTTAACCTGTCGGGAAAGAGGGAGGAAAGGGTTACATTTAAATGAAAGGAAAAATGCAAATGAAACTGGTGGAAATTAATTTTGGAAAAGGGGTAAAGTTAATAAAGAAAGTAAATGTGCGGCCGTTACATTAACAATCAACTAGCGGTATTAGATATTTGAGATTTGGGGGAAATTACGGTCGCCAGTCCTAAGGACAATTACTATAGTAACTGAAAAAGAAAGGTTATTACACATATAATTAGCACTAGAAGTGTGGCAACTGAAGGTTGACACGTGTAGTGTGAAAACTGAAAGTTTGTCAGAAGTAATAAATTTCGCTACACTCTGACTTAATTTAGCAAAAGAATTAATAAAACAGGAAAATCGAAAGTTAATTTAGTAACTGAAGTTAATAGTGAGCTTTCTTTCTGAAGCACATCGAAATTCAGTAAAACACGGTTAGCCTTGGACTACCTCAACAATCATTTCAAAAGCTACTTGAATCTACGGAATTTAGAAATAAGAGATTTAACTTTGAACTTGAATTAAATGATTCTGAACAATTAACAGTAGTAAAATTTAGTATGTACCAAGCTGAGCTGCAGTCACAGGTAAGCTAAAATACGGTAACAAAACTCGCACTCTTAATTTGTGCTTGTGTAATCTGAATATTGTAGCCAGCTATGAATACCTTAACTGAACTTTGAAATTAAAGCAGTGAAATAGTATAATGTTACTTTAATGCTGGCGTTTGAATTTCAACGACACTTGGGTTCATTCCGGAAAAGGAAGGGACCCTGCTTGGTAATGCAATTGGGACAATGAGCAACAAAGGTTCATTCTACGTTGCTGTAATTTCGTGATTTGAACCGTTTTAAAAGCTGAGGTCTGCCATACAGTTCTAAAACTTTACGTGCGTCCAGTCTTCCTTGTCGGTTGATTGAAGGTTTGAAGCCGTCGATCGAGGAGGTGGCGACAGTCACTCATTGTCGGCCGTCGCTGTTGCAGAAGCTGGATGTTGGCGCGCCTTCTTCTCGACACGGTCGCCAGACGAAACGGGCTCTTGATGTGCGCTAGCTAACGTTTCCCGTCCGCCACACCTTGTCAGAAACTATCATCGCAAGTCGAGCGCAATTACATGCTGCCAAACCCCGAAAGCGCGGCAACTCGCGGGAGTTTCACACAACACACCTGCTCCACTCGCTACTCCCACCAGACTCCCTCTCTCTGCCCGCGCTCCACGAGGCAGAGTTAACACTACCAAAGATTCTACACACTTTGATTCTTCACACGACCTATCGATGTAATCGTTCGATAGCAGTTTTCCCTAGGCAAGACCCAGCGTAAAAATACAAATAATATTTACGAAACAAACCAATTATACATCGACATAAATGCATAAATATATATATACAAATAGTAAAACAATTACAATATACGAAGACACAGAAATGTTATATATTCAGGTAACAAAAATAAGGAAAACAAATTTATAGTACAATAGATGGAAATAGGAGGATATGCATTTCCGGCGTTACAAGTGAACAACGCTTAATCGCAAGAACTCAGTTTAGAGTCGCACTTCGATTCGCTCTCGACAGAGGTGCTCTCCCAATGAAGTACTGAGGAGAGACTTGTTCCTCGCTCTTTGAGTACACGTATGAGCGCGCCCGCTCTCGTTAGGTGTTCTCGCTCCAAGAGCAACAATGGAACGGCCCCTCTCCACACCAGACATGAAGGGTTATATCTTTCGGTCTCTTAAGTTACTCCATCTCAAGGCGTCAGAAATATAGTCTGCCAATCAGCATTGCTCTTCTAAAACGGGAGAATGACGTTTCGTTTAAGGTGACCAATCCGGAAATCTGTAGTATCGGCGTTTGGCGTTTGCTGTCTCCCTGCGAAAATCTCTGAAACTGCGTGCTATGAGTAAATAATGCGTAGGCTGGCCGCTCCCACACAATGTAGCGGAATTTGCTTTTAAGCCGAACATGGGGTCGTCCTTTCACTCGGGCAAACGCTGTCTGCTCTACGGGCGGTCACCGGCCGACGTAGATGGGTTGGGACCGGCCTCCTGGTGTGCTGTTGCCTCTCTCGAACTAAAAGCTCCTGTGACCGTCGTGTCTGGAATGTGTGTGTGTGCGCCAGCCTCGAGTATTTCAACCACGGTGCGCACTTACGATTTATTAGTTATCTGCATATCGTTTACATGAATTCATACAATATTGACTTTATCTTATTGAGTTTGGGTTCGAATGAAGCGCCTTGATGTGCGGAATATGATTGTGAGGGCGGAATATGTAAGCAATGAAGGTCAGGAGACCACGACGTCTTATAATACATAGTGTCCTTACGCTGTGCATACATGTATACAAAAACGCTCTTGCATTCCAGAAATATTAGCTTGCAGTAATGACGGCCATAATGAAGAATATTAAATAAAATACACAGGTACTCTGAGGGAAAATACAGTGTTTAAACTTCGTCATACTCTAGCAGTGATGAGCTTCCAGTAATGAACCTCGCAGTAGACTGATAGTCAGTTCTTCGCATAGTAGTCATCTCTAGCAGATCATTGTTAGCTACGCTACCCTTCTCACCGTACTTGCCCTGGTTGTCAGGCAGTTTCAGATCTGAATCTTAACATTTGGTATAAAGATTTTTTCTATTCTTTATATGATAAAGGGACAGTCAAGGACGCTAATTTTAATGGGTGCCACTTTAACATCATTGAGCAATTTTTGTGATGTAATTTTGTTAGGATTTTGAAGTGTTCTAAAAATACAGAAAAATAAATAATTATTGTTTAATAGTAAATAATAAGCTTCGAAGATTTTGTGTGTTCAGAATTTTACATTTACAACTACATTACATTTTTGTTTATCAGAATATTATAGTTATATTAAAATACTACCTTCACTATATTTTGTTGAATGCTACATTTTATGTGGAGCCATCAAAATTTTCCTCTTGTGTGTCACATGTTAAATTGTCAGTATCATAATAAATGCAAAGCACCAGTTTGCTTTTGTTCTACAATATTGTAGAACAAAAACAAACTGGTGCTTTTCATTTATTATAATGTTGTTCTACCAAGAACCGACAGAAGATTCTGTTAACGTGTCAATATCATCTTCAACATCACTTTCATCACTGCTGATGTAGTCTATGCTACCTCTGGTGGCTGTAAAAAATTTCATACGTGTCTCTGACGATGCACATTTACAGTATGTTGTGCAAGGTGAAATGTAAGATTTGCAACTGCAGTTTCTTCTAGTTGAGGCTGTCTGTGAGCCATTTTCCACGGAGACATTGCACGAGACGACAACTGCTCTGCTGATTTCCAGTAAATGACTTGCAAATAAGATCGTTTTATGCGGTTTTGCAGGACTTTATCTGTTGGTGGAAGTGATTTTAAATTAGAAAAGATTTCTCTTTTTGTTGTAGGCAGTTAGTGACGTAGTTTAGTCATTGAGTCACATGGTCTACCATTACACAAAAGTGAAAAAAGTTGATATCTAGCTGTCATTATTTGATGATGATCAATGTAAATTTCGCCTGTTGTCCAAGACAAAATCTTCATGTACCTGCTACAAGGTTCATGCAACAGCCTTGCCTTTTCGGAATGAGTAAGAGACAAAATCACATGCTCTTAAACTGTGTACTGCAAGTATATTCTTACACTCGTCAGCCAGATTATTAGCGCTTGCTTTAATGTCAACTGCCTGCCCATTAAATCCCTTCATAGTAGGAAAGTGGTGTAACATTAGCTTCCTCGTCAGCGAATAACGACTAACTTCTCCTTATTCACCAAATGTAGTTGATTATGTCAGTATTCGATGGGGCATAGAAAAATCAGTAAGCTGTTCCTTATTTTGGATACTGCTTAAAACAATATTTCGCGTAGGTAATGTTGATGTCTATGTCAGGAAAATTTGTTTAACAGCACCAGCAGATAGGCGTCTGTCTCTGATGGCTCTAAGCACCATGACGTCTTTCTCATGTTTTTTATAGATGGAGTCTCTTAATGATCAAAAACAATAAATGTGTCGTAATCTCCTTTCATAGCATTTGTCATGATGGAGTGGAGGAGAGACGCATTTCATACGATACATCAAAGCATTGCGATCAGTGATCTTAACATCTGAGAATTAACTAATGAACTAGTGACAGCAAGTTCCTTTAGCAGAGCTATTATTGCTGTATTCATCAAATAATGACAGCGGAACTGCAGACAGTTCATATTTAAGAATGTCTAACAAATTGGTATTCCGTTGTTGTGAGATAACTAATAAGCGAGCATATATCTTATCTGAATCATAAATTTGTTTATTTTTTTCCAACTGTAATGGTTCAAATGGCTCTGAGCACTATGCGACTTAACTTCTGAGGTCATCAGTCGCCTAGAACTTAGAACTACTTAAACCTAACTAACCTAAGGACAACACACACATCCATGCCCGAGGGAGGATTCGAACCTGCGACCGTAGCGGTCGCGCGGTTCCAGACTGTAGCGCCTAGAACCGCTCGGCTATCCCGGCCGGCTGGCTACTGTTCCTCTTGATATTTCAAACATTAAGTCCACTGGCATGGCTACTTCATTACATGTTTACTGAGAAAGTAACCATTCACCTATCTGAATAAGAGACAGCGTAATCGCTACAAGAAACCATTTCGCCTTCCCACAACGAATGTAACTTTGTTCAGCAAACTGGTCAAGAAGTACAGAATTCCATAATCCGGTATTGTGTTGACATGCGTGTGCTTTTGTTCTTAGAAGAATTTTCATATCTTCTGGCAATGTTGCACTTCTAGTACATGAATTGTCGTATACTTAGTATAATTCGAATGGCCGGCTGCAAAAATATATGGAAGCATACGTTTGAAGCAATGCATTTCCGAAAGCCAGTTTTCTCTTCTTTGTGCTTTTATGAAAAGAGGGGTTATTATTACGGGGTAAGTAAGCAGATTTATTCATAAACTACCGGCAGGATTATCTCTAATTACTTCCAACTTTCTTTGAAGTCTGTCCATAGTAGAAAGATAAGTAGTGACGAAAGTACGAAGGAAAGCTGTCTCTACCATACTTAAACCCCTGCTTTTGGCCGTTCTTCGCCTGACAACATATTGGGAACACACATAAGAAAAAAAGTAACAACAGTCATAGGTCAATTATATATAATTTTCCGCGGGAATATGAATCTGCAATAAAAAATAAAGCTTCCCTACCTCCCACTCCCCTCCTAATGGGGGGAGGGGAGGACGGGGGACGAGAAAATTGAAAATTGTTCTCGTCATTGTCTTACCCATTATGGGTCTAACATATTTTGTGATTCACTTTCTTTGATCGACTGCGTGGTCTTCGATGTATTTCAATATCTTCAGTAAAATTGAACAGTCCATATATTATACAAGACAATCTATATGACGTTATAAAAATTTATGCTCAAGAGTGCCACAGTGGCACCCTCCACAATATGAATTATTCAGTGTCCGTCATTCGGAAAAGAAAAAACCTTTATGCCAAATGTTGCGGCGTCACTAATTTTTACATTGATCACTACCGGACTGTGGTCTCTGCTCATGACATCTCTCCTTCACCTCATCCTGATTTACTGCTACGGAATTTGTCAGCAGTGCTCGTCTAGGGAAGGTACTATTTGAAACATTTTCTCGAGGTATCGTTGTATCTTGTCCTATGTCACTTAGTAAGCCCTAAACTTAATCATGTTATCATCCTTTGACTGCATCTTGTGACATGCACTGGGCTTCAGGAACTTCAAGCATCACTTAATTCTACTTGTGGACTTTAATTTTGCAGTGTTTTATGTTGTATGAATCCTGTGATTGCATCTTGTTACAGGCTCTGAACTTCAGGAACGTGAAGCATCAGTTAATTCTTCTCGTGGATCATAAATTCCCCCACATACAATGATTTAATTTGTATTCTACATCTACATCTACATCCATACTCCGCAAGCCACCTAACGGTGTGTGGCGGAGGGTACCCTGAGTACCTCTACCGGTTCTCCCTTCTATTCCAGTCTCGTATTGTTCGTGTAAAGAAGGATTGTCGGTATGCTTCTGTGTGGGCTCTAATCTCTCTGATTTAATCCTCATGGTCTCTTCGCGAGATATACGTAGGAGGGAGAAATATAGTGCTTGACTCTTCGGTGAAGGTATGTTCTCGAAACTTTAACAAAAGCCCGTACCGAGCTATTGAGCGTTTCTCCTGCAGAGTCTTCCACTGGAGTTTATCATCTCCGTAACGCTTTCGCGATTACTAAATGATCCTGTAACGAAGCGCGCTGCTCTCCGTTGGATCTTCTCTATCTCTTCTATCAACCCTATCTGGTACGGATCCCACACTGCTGAGCAGTATTCAAGCAGTGGGTGAACAAGCGTACTGTAACCTACTTCCTTTGTTTTCGGATTGCATTTCCGTAGGATTCTACCAATGAATCTCAGTCTGGGATCTGCTTTACCGACGATCAACTTTACATGACCATTCCATTTTAAATCACTCCTAATGCGTACTCCCAGATAATTTATGGAATTAACTGCTTCCAGTTGCTGACCTGCTATTTTGTAGCTAAATGATAAGGGATCTATCTTTCTATGTATTCGCAGCACATTACACTTGACTACATTAAGATTCAATTGCCATTCCCTGCACCATGCGTCAATTCGCTGCAGATCCTCTTGCATTTCAGTACAATTTTCCATTGTTACAACCTCTCGATACACCACAGCATCATCTGCAAAAAGCCCCAGTGAACTTCCGATGTCATCCACAACGTCATTTATGTATATTGTGAATAGCAACGGTGCTATGACACTCCCCTGCGGCACACCTGAAATCACTCTTACTTCGGAAGACTTCTCTCCACTGAGAATGACATGCTGCGTTCTGTTATCTAGGAACTCTTCAGTCAAATCACACAATTGGTCTGATAGTCCATATGCTCTTACTTTGTTCATTAAACGACTGTGTGGAACTGTATCGAACGCCTTGCGGAAGTCAAGAAACACGGCATCTACCTGTGAACCCGTGTCTATGGCCCTCTGAGTCTCGTGGACGAACAGCGCGAGCTGTGTTTCACACGACCGTCTTTTTTCGAAACCCATGCTGATTCCTACAGAGTAGATTTCTAATCTCCAGAAAAGTCATTATACTCGAACATAATACGTGTTCCAAAATTCTACAACTGATCGACGTTAGAGATATAGGTCTATAGTTCTGCACATCTGTTCGATGTCCCTTCTTGAAAACGGGGATGACCTGTGCCCTTTTCCAATCCTTTGGAACGCTACGCTCTTCTAGAGACCTACGGTACACCGCTGCAGGAAGGGGGCAAGTTCCTTCGCATACTCTGTGTAAAATCGAACTGGTATCCCATCAGGTCCAGCGGCCTTTCCTCTTTTGAGCGATTTTAATTGTTTCTCTATCCCTGTGTCGTCTATTTCGATATCTGCCGTTTTGTCATTTCTGATGGTCAGTGAATACCATAACCGTAAAAGTATTTACTTACTGTAGCTTAAACTAAGTCCAGAGTCAGGTCCACAGTGATTTACACACACATTCCTCCACAGCTCGAATTCAGGAAAATCAGGATGAGTGAAATGTCGACATCGACTGTATAATGGTATTTATTTATTTATATTTTTTTGCCAAATCGCACGTTATTCACAGTGACTAATTTCTGCCTGGACTCCACTGTTATGAGGACATCGATTAAATGGTATGAGGCACAAATGGCGTCACTAGGCAGAGAATGACAACGTCCGGCGAGCATCGCATGGTCCATTAGGTCTGATCGGTGAGTTACCTTCACTCGTTTCATGAAATTTTAGATAGTTCATTCATAGTCATTCCTACCACTGTTCGTAATGGCGCTAATGATCTCACCGTTGAGCCCCTTTACCTTTCGCGGGAAAATGCTTTGTTGGCTGGGCTACCTGTACACGACTCAGCACCCACCCTGAGAGCTCAACTTCTCCCAGTATCTCTCTTTTCTATATCTCAAATTTCATGTAGTTTCTGCTGCACACCTTGAGAGCTCGGGAGGAAAATAGCTTGGCCACAGCCTAGAGCATGTTTCCACAATGAATATGCACTTTATAGTAGAACGTTCCAAGTTTTTAAAATAGGGGATAGTTACTGGCAGATGTAAACCTGCAGAAGTTGGGTCATAAATCGTACGTGGATACCACAGTCGGTAAGAGTCGGTAAGAACATTGTCCACGATAGACAAAGAGTTCGGGTTCGAGTACCGGTCTGGCATACCTTTTTGACATACAGTATATGCGTCTGCGATCGACTATAGACAATGAATTACAACTATATGTGAATAAAAGTCGCGGACAAACTCAAACGTATTGAATAAAGCCCTCAATTAGATATACAAGTAGCTCTTTTCATCAGTTAGTGTGACAGAACTAAAATATATCTAAATTCATTTGATGGTAACACAGTTTCTGTGCGTCACATAATACAGAAAATAAGAGAACTGAATTTACCAAGCAACCTGGCTCTCATAGATTTTGAAAAAAAGTGCGTGACAGGGCAGACAGAAAGACTCCGTGGGAAATATGGTAAAACGTGGATACCAAAATAACTTAATAAACAACCCCAAGTGTTAGTATAATGGAATGTACACGTGATATCCCCAATAATACTAGGGAATTGATTTTAATAAATCAGAGTGTGAGCCCTTTCTATTTCATACACTGATGAGCCAAAACATTATGACCACCTGCTTAGTAGCTTCTTTGTCCGTCTATGGAACGAATTACGTCACTGATTCTGAGTTTCAGGGATCTGACGGTTATTTGGTAGTCTTGTGGAGGTATGTGGTATTAGGTGTCTATGCAAAGGTCATGGATTTCGCGTAAATAACAGACCGCTGATTTACGTAAGCGATGACAGCGCCCGTTAGCGAGCCAGATGGGTTCCATAATGTTTACATCAAGTGAACTTGGTCGCCGACACATCAACGTGAGTTCTCTTTTAATGCTCCTCAAACCACTGTAGAAAGGTTCTGGCTGCGAGACACGGACAATTACACAGCTGAAAGATGACAATGCCGTCGGGTAAGACATCAAGCGTGAAGCTATCAGGGTGTCTTCGATTTCTACCACAGGCCCCATGCAAGCGCAGGAGAATGTCCCTCATAGCATAATACTGCTCTCACCAGCCTGCGTCCGTGACGCGCTGCACATTTCGGGCCGTCGTTCACCTCGACGACGACGTTTGTGAAGACGACCATCGACCTAGTGTAGCAACATTACCATTCACCTGAAGAACCGACAGGTTTCCAATGATCAACGGTCGAATCACCATGGTTCCGTTCCCATTGCAATCGTAACTGACGATGTTCTTGTTTCAACATGTGAACACGTGGGGGTGGTCCGCTGCGGAGCTTCATACTCAGCAACGTGCGATGAATGGTATGCTCCGAAACACTTGTGCATGCACCAGCATTGTGATCTTTTGGTGAAGATGCCGCAGATCACTATCTATCCTACTTTTCAGAGCAGACAAGCTTCCGAGCACCACATTCTGCGAAGAGTTGTGGACGTCCAACCATGTAGCACCTAGTGGAAGTTCACGGTGCTTCTACCGCTTTTCTTAGATGGTCACGACAGTAGCACGTGGCCATTCGATAAGCTTCGCCGTTTTTAAGATACCCCTTCACAGGCCCTGCGAAATGATAATCTGCCCTTTGTTGGAATCGCTTATCTCAATGGATTTCCAAATTTGCAGCCAATATCTTCGCTAGGGTGATCCTCCGACCGTGTCTCCTCCGCTTACATACATATTTTCGTTACTGTGACGCGTACCCACAACGCCACCAAGCGGCGTCAGACGTTACTGTGGGCAATGCTCAATGTTCTGGGTTATCGGTGTATTTATATAATGGAAATAAATATAATTTATATAATGGAAATGAAGAAGGTATCCATATAAATATAGTAGCGCTCTACAAAACCTGCTGTTTGTTGGTTTTGGAACGCTCAAGTAAATGACATCGTAAGTGCTAGGATTATCGGTAGTGCTGGTAGAATTTGTAAGGATAGGAAGACAAATGAACGTTAAGAGAGAAAATGAGTGCCGAATATTTCTCTTTGTTTTTAGTTTGGTTCTCTGTTTTGCATATAATTAGAATCGCATATCAATCACTGTTGCTCCATTGTGTATTTTAAATCCTTACACAATACAAATTGCACGTCTTAAGGAATGAAAAGTGGTAATTTATGCGCTTTTATGCAACCAGAACAGTTACTTTGGATGCAAGTACAGTTTAAATGCACAAACAGAAAACATATAAGTAGTAGTTGTTATTTTCTATTTAATAGAACATTCCTCATGATCAAAGGCAAGAGTTTCCTGTTATTATTGATAAATTCGAAAGTTGCTTATGAATAAGAGAAACATGTTTTATGTAAGTTAGACGAAGTATTGAAGCTATGTCTGACATATTTTTGATCTGCGGTTTTTTTATTTTAGCTTTTTGTCGAGGAAATTGCTTTTCATAGCGCTGTATAATAAATCTGTATTGTTTCCTTTATTTTTACTAAAACATCCCTCAGTTTCACGTTACTTATCACCAGTTTTCGAATGAAACCTGAATTACAAACATTGGAAATTTCAGTTATGCTATCAATACTGTTTATTCTCAACTAACGGACAGGAGGAGAACTATGTAGAACAATTATGTTCTGAGGGTTACCCAGTCCTTTACATAGTTTGTAGATGATTCACCACTTTTGGATTTTAGGGAATTCTAGTAAGACACTGACAGCACACGTAAAGAAAGCAACCGTTATGCGGTAATGCCTAATATGTATGCAACACTTAAAATGTGCAGGTAATGTGGGTATGACCTCGACCGACCAAAGTGACTAAGAAAACTACCGTAGTCTACGCATACTTATGGTGGTCTATGTTAGCTTACTGTAGTCTTACATATAAGCAAGAGTAACATATTAACACACTACTATATGCTGACGACATTGTATTAACAGCCAATTCTGGAGACGAACTACAAAAGTCAATCCATCTTTTACAATTAAATGGAAAGGGTTACAATTTTAAGATAACAGTGTAACCTCCCCACAAAATTAATTAAATTTATAAGAAACCAAGAACCAATATCCTCCCCACAGATATATTTAATTGAGCAATTAACCATGAACCTGGAGTGTAACCTCCCCACAAAATTATTTATTTAGAAACCAAGAACCAAGTGTAACCTCCCCACAGAAACAATAAAAATGAACCATGTGTAAACTCCCCATAAAATAATAATTAAACGATGAACCAACTGTAACCTCTGAACAAAATTAGTCTCCATGCAGAAATGCATTCACATTTAATGTAACCACAAAATTCAATTCCTAAACGTGGAAATAATAAAAAATTCAGTAACCTGGTAAATTTTAAGACGACAGCAGCACTGCGCCTCGGCCCTGTATTCTGAATAAAGAGGAAAAATTCTTACCTCAATAAAAACTGCGAATATATATATATATATATATATATATATATATATATATATATATATATATATATATATATATATGCTCTTATGTAGAATTTTTTAGGCACAGCTTCGTGCAATGCTGGCGTATATTTTTTTTTTTTATTTTTGGAAGGAATGATCATGCAATGGAAATTTTCTTTAAATTGAAATGAATGCTTTTCTTTAAAAAAATAACTCTATATTATAAAAATTATTATTGGGGGCATTTTTTTGAAAAACAAATTGACATTTAATATACATTACTAGATATACGCAAGGCTGCTTATTTACCTTCTACAACAATACCCATCCTCCAGAGTCCTGACCAGAGCAGACTGCCGACACGCGCAGGCACGCGCCGACTCCTGTCGACTACAGCTTACTAGCATGGACTGCCGACTCACGCCGACTAGCGACAAGCAACAACTAACTACATACTACTCTCTGGTCAGAGACTCTGCCATGCCTCACCCATCGCCGGCAATGCATACGTCTTACATAACCCTCCACTGGGGGGGGGGGGGGGGGCAAAAATTTGGCAGCGATGGTGAGTCAATTGGACGTGCCATGAGCAACAAATTTTTCTTAATTAACTAAGTTTACAATCACAGAATATGTACATATATATATATAAGTGCAGAACATGAAATAAAATATAGTGCACATGCACTGAGTACAGAATATATCAAGCAAAGACAAAATGCATACACAATGAGTACAAATCATATTAACAAATGACATAAAGTGCACACGCACTGTAGTTCACAATATATCAGCAAATCACAAAATGTGTATGCAATGAATATAAATCATGTTAACAAAATGACATAAAGTGCGCACGCACTATAGTACTCAAAATATCAGGAAATCCCAAATGTATAGGTAATGAGTACAAATCATCTTAACAAAATGACAAAAGTGCACACGTACTGTATATACTTTTTTTACTATTTTACAAGAACTAGGATAGGAAAGGGAAGGATTGCATCATGGTTGTAGCACTTTAGGTTGCATGCAACTGCACTGAAAGTCCATATCTTTCTACAGAAGCACAACACCAAGTGAGACAATCTGAAGTTCTTTTCCTTGAAGTATTAATCAGTGTAGCCAAGACACTGAAATGTAGTAGTAATATTCCATGTTATCATTTTGGTAGTATATTAGGTACACCAAACAGTGGGATCATAATAACATCTCCATCGCTCAAGGTGGTGGGCAGCATGTCGTGTCAACACCACGTTCTTGTAAGGTACACCAACGTAGAATTAGTGCAAAAACCAAATATAGTGCTCCATGGTCATGAGGATACAGGACAAACGGATATTGGAGTAATTTCTGGTAATTAGGTCAGAAGGTGAAGGACATTAAGTCACATACTAGTCTTCATTGAGAATTACACTAGTCTAACAACTGATTTAAGTAATTGGTGGCACTCATCGCCCAGTTACTGAACATTTCTGTACCATGTATGAAGTATTACATAATAATGTTCATAAATAATCTGATTACAGTGAACATTGGCACTCATTGGCCAGTTACAAACCATCAGAAGTCATCATTGAGAACAGGAGCTAATGAATGGCATAGTATTAACATAATTCATTTAGTTATACTAATCATTGGCACTCATTGGCCAGCAAGTATTGAATAGTACAAAACATTTTTCATCATTCAAGTGACATACAACATATTTTTAAAATACATAATTATTGGCACTCACTGGCCAGTTACAAAACATCAGAAGTCATCATTGAAAATGAGAGTCAATTATTGGCATAGCATTTATAGAGTATAACAAAATATTATTTACAGAAATTATTGGCATAGCATGTATGCATTATTACAAAGCATCATTCAGTATTACTCAGAACTGATCATTCCAGTGACATAGGGCATATTGAAAATGTAACATACTGTAACTATTATTCAACGTCTGTGTGTAGAAAACATCATTCAGTATTACTCAGAACTCTCTTAAACTGGTAGCATTATTTGGGACAGGTAATACATTTTTTTGTGCTAGCAATGCATTGCGTTGGGATCGATAATTAATAACTGGGGCATAACAATATTTGCTTTTGAGTTATTGCTGCAAATGAAGATGTGTAACGTCATTCGTCATGAGTCAGCTGTAGCAAGGTTATGAAACAAGCAGAGTATATGTGATCACATTCATGAATGACACACGTTTAATGATTAACTGCTTATAGCGTATTAATTTCGTGAATAGCTTCTCCTAGAAAAATACAAAATGGATTATTAAGCTGAAAGAAGAAACGCATATTATGCTGAAAAGTAGTGAACTTCGAATTAACAGGTAGTGAAATGTGTATAAAATATATGTGTTCTCTAGCTGTCCTTTCCAAAACCTTCAGTCATCATACCATGCGACATAAGACATACTGTCAAAACGAACTGCAACAAATACTTAAATAACTACATAGCATAAATACATAAACTTCAACATTATCTTCATCTGCAAAGAAAAACTTCATTATCCATATCATCATAACTCCATTATTATCATCACGTGTAAAGAAAAACTTCATTATCCATATTAACATAACTCCATTATTATCATCACCTGTAAAGCAAAACTTCATTATCCATATTAACATATTCTTCATCATTATTCATCACCATTCATTATCATCTGCAAAAAAGTCACTTCATTATTCATTATACAACTATTCCTTATTTCTAGCATATTTCATCACTAAAACTAAGATGTGTAGTTCTGTCTGACAGCCTGCATCAATCGCCTTGTATTCTGAAAGAAAAAAATTAGTTATGACTGCTATCATACGATGTGTATAGTATATTCTCGTTAATGCTTGTTAATTCTGATCCATTTACTCTTCGTGATGAGGTATTGCATCTTCTTTCGTTCATTCCGAAGATGAAGTTCCCATTTCTGTTTAATTTATTTCTTTTACACGTGATTTCTTTCTGAAAATGATGAACAAAGATTAATGTCCTGCATTTAAATCATATACCCATTAAATAGAAACTGGTTTCTAATGATCTAATTGAGCATACAGCATAGCATGACGGAAAACATAATATGTCAGAAACATAGACAGTGTGCAGGTGCAAAAATGTACACAGAGTATCACAATGTAACAGCAAGAAAAAAAATGTAAAATAGTCACGATGTTGAGATATCATAAGGCAAAATGTTAAAGTCAACTGGTGTTTGTTATATCTTTAATATAGTGCATACAAACAAAACAGGAAAACAATCATACATACACGAAAAATGGAAAATGTGCACAGTCTGATGTGTAACAACAAGAAAAGCGACCTGCTAACCTTACCTTGCCGGGCACTTGCCAAGAAAAAATACGATAATCATCAGTAAATAATCACATAAATATAATTTCATAAGTGGTCATAAAATGTGTAAGTTCATCTGGAAAAATATGCACGGTCTAATGTGTAACGACAAGAAGAGCGACCTGCTAACCTTACCTTTCCGGGCACTTGCCAAGAAAAAATACGATAATCATCAGTAAGTGTTCATGTGAATATAATTGAATAAGTGGTCATAAAAAAATTAGGAAATGGCATTACAGTGTGATAAATCCTAAAGTAAGTTCATTCTATAAAGGGTTTGATGTTGGAGACATGTTGATTGCCCTTGCTTTTTCTGGTTCTCAAAGTTTCGACGTGTACTACATTGGGGGGAGGAATGCTGCGAATTCGATATGGACCTGCGTATAGAATCTCAAATTTACTGCATCTACTCTATCCTCTGTTGGATAAATAGTGTGTACGTACTAATATCTTCTGTCCAATGTGAAAGTCACAGCGTGTACAAACATGTTTTTGCTGTCTTCTCCGGCGCTCTGCGGCACGTTTGATGTTGTTCAGCGCAATATCAATTATTTCATGGTGTCGTAGTCGACGCGATGTAGGAAAGGTTACTAATTCTTTAATTTTGTTACGTGGTTCAACATTTTTCAGTATAACAGTCGGAGATAGCATAGTAGATTCATTTGGTATCGAGTTAATTACATCCTGGAATGACAGTATGTGTGTGTCCCAATCAATATGTCTTTTATGGCAGTGTATTCTACACAGTTTACCAATTTCTTTCATTAATCGTTCATAGGGGTTCGAAGAAGCATGGTACCTGGATATATTTAGATCGGAGAAATGTTTCTAGCTCGTTACATACGTGTCCATATAGCAGATCGAAACTGTGGTCCATTGTCGGAAATTACTTTCAACACATTCCCTACTTGAAATAGAAAATGTTTTACAAATGCTTTCGAAACAGTTTTAGCAGTAGCTTTGCGTAACGGAGTGAAGGTAACAAATTTTGAAGTGAGTTCAACAGCGACAAAGATGTAGCAAAAACCTCTATTAGTTCTGGGAATCGGACCAAAAATGTCTACAGCGGCCATGTGTCTCAATTTAACAGGTACAATGGGATATAATGGAGGAATATGTGAAGTCGTATCTGACTTAGCTTTCTGGCAGATTTTGCATGACGCTAAAACTCGTCGAATACGTTTCTCCATGTTGGTAAAATAACAGTTCTGTCTCAATATAAGAAAACATTTTCTGACTCCGTAATGTGCGTAACTTAAATGAGTATACCAAATTAATTTGTTGACAAGTTCGTCAGGAATGCATAATAACCAATTGTTGCTGTCAGGGTGAGAGCGGCGAAACAGAATATTACTGCGTACAGTGTAATGGTTTCTAATGGTAACATTATTCCTATCTTGCCAAAGGTGTTTAATATCTTTCCATACGTTGTCTTTACTCTGCTCTTGTGCTATGTCTTGTAATGACGACGAAATGAAATTTTCAAATGCAACTTGTTGAATGTACATGACGCTGAAATTTGCTTTGCAGAAGTTGGTTGCGATGTCTTGCTGATTGTTGCTGAGAGAACGGGATAGTGCGTCTGCTACAATATTTTGTGTGCCGGGAATGTGAACAATTCTAAAATTAAATTCCTGTAAATAAAGTTTCCATCTGCTTAATCTGTCGTGTGTAAATTTATCCGAAAGTAAAAACTGTAATGCTCTATGGTCTGTATAAACGGTGCTATGTCTTCCATAAAAAAAATGCCGAAATCTCGTAAATGCCCATACAACACATAATGTTTCAAGATCTGTAACAGAATAATTGCGTTCAGCAGGTGACAGAATGCGACTCGCAAAGGCGATGTTTTTAATTGCTGTAGAACCATCTTCAATTTCCTGAAAAATGTGTACGCCTAAAGCGGTGTTAGGACTGTCGGTGGCAATGGAAAAATTTCTAGTAAGATCTAGAAGTGATAACAGTGGTGCATTCAACAAAGCATGTTTCAGGTTCATAAATTCAGAATGTGCTTGCTTATCCCAGGACCAAATAGTGTTTTTACCTGTCAATTGATATAATCTAGGGGTGTCTAAAGCAGAGTAATGAATAAATTTACGAAAAAAGTTAATTAAACCCAAAAAACTGCGTAGTTGTTTCTTCGTCGTAGGAAGAGTAATGTCACGTAAAAGTTGAAGTTTTTCCGGGTCAGGCGCAATGCCTTCTGCTGAAATTACATGTCCAAGAAATTTTATAGAAGTTTTGCCAAAGTGCGATTTACTGAGATTAACTGTGAGTCCTTGTGCACGAAAAGTTTGCAACAGTTGTTCAAGAATCAGATTGTGTTCAGACCAATTAGCTTCTGCAATAAGAATGTCGTCTACGTACGTTGTGATTCCGTCTCTTAATGCAAAATTGTGTATCGGATGTCGTCAAAAGTAATAACATTTTCGTGAACAAGATTCTGCGTATCTGAAGTATTGCTTGCGTTACTGTAAGATGCAACCTGTACTGTATCTAGTCAAATTCTATCTGACGCGCTATTATTTTCAGGAGGATGCTGTGGCATTTCAACTATTTGTACTGTTCTGTTATTTCTTCCTGACGTATTACGTTCGGGATGATATCTACTGTCTGGTTCATTCATGATAATAATATGTTGTTGCGGATGATTTTGCTGTTGGTAAGACCGACTGTTATTAAACGTACGCTGAAAATTGTGCTCATTACTTTTACGTCTGTCATGATAGTCATTTCTATAGGGTGCATTGCGATATGAATTGAAATAGTGTGTTTTCTGTACGTACTGATTTCCTTGTTGCTGTGCGTTACTATTTGTTGGAGCTGACGCTATACGTGCAGGCGGCAAAACATTAAAGCTTGGTTGACCTTGTAGACTGCATTGTTGGTTAGGTATGCTAACCGGTTGGTTTTGTTGCTGTTGCGGAGAAAAACCTCTAGTGTTACCAAAATGTTTTTGCGACTGCTGAAAATTTTGCACATACTGATGATTAAAATTTTTGCCTGTTATTAAAATTACGGCGGTAGTTGTCATTTCGGAACTGTCACTTTCGGGTAAAATTTGTCATATCAGTTTTTCCTTACTCATTTATAATTATAGATAGATCCATAGTTAAAGAGCTGTTTTAATAGATATAAAGGATAGTAGAAGAGGAGGCAGCAGTGCAGAAAACTAAAGATGAAATAGCACTACTACGGCTGGGGGCCCTGTGCACGCTACGGCACATATTCATTAAAGCGTAATGAATCCCCTGAGGTCACTTACGCGCTGCAAATAAATTTTAGCTTCTGCGTTACAGGCAATGCTGATGAAAATACAAAAGCAAATTGTCGTATCCAGTCCAAAGCGTGTACCTGTGCTCTGTCATTTTTAAATACCTTAGATTTTTTTACGGATAAAAATTGCTTATAATCAACGTTGTCGTCTCTGAATGTGTGAACAGGTTCAGAATTGCATAAGAATCTGTTTGTCTGTGTCACTTCAGATTCTAAGTCGCGTGGTGTCTGTAAATTACTTAAGTTACACTGGCTGTGTGAGTGTGACAAATGTTCGCAACATGGCGTATGCTGTGACGTGTTAGTGAGTGAAACAATTTTCATTTCTTTCACTTTAAAACATTCGTTAATTTGGCTATTCTGTTGTTCAAATTTCTTATCGACTTCCTTATTCAGGGTGTGTGAAAGGTCTGGTGACTTTAAATAAACTCGTCGTGTAACTGTGTTGCATTTTCAGAACATTGTTCAGCGACCATACTACTTTCATCTCTAAGTGATTCTGTTGTCGCTGCATTCGTATTACTTAATTCACGTGCAACAGATCTAATTTCTTCACTACTGTTACTAGCACAAGCCTTAATTTCCTCACGTAATTGTTCTTTAGTATCATAACGTTGCACGGTAGCGGCTGTAATCTGTTCATTAAGTTGTTTGTTCTGTTCATTAAGGTTGTCGTGTTTTTCATTCGATTGTTTGAAACTTTCATTAAATTGTTTGATCGACCTGTCATATTTTTCATTGAGTTGTTTGCACGATTCATTAAGTTTGTCATATTATTCATTAAGTTGTTTGAAATAGTTGTCGAATTTTTCATTACGTTGTTTGAAACTTTCATTCTGTTGTAGCAATATTGCCATAATTTGATCCAAGCCAATATTACCTACTCTATTCTCTGTACTGTTTGATGGCATACCTGCAATTGTCACGTTTTCTGTAACCATTTGGTCATTCTGTGACTTTTGAAAATGTTTGCCAATCGAATGTGCACTGTTGTTCACTACACCGGAATTAAATAAATCTGTCGTACTTTGAGTACACTGTTCATTTTCGTTAGAAAAATTTATCTGTTCATTACATAAATTTTGCAAACCGGGTGTGTCAAGCTGGGCAGCGTTCATTGCAACAGAACGTGCCGTGTCATCCATTGTCGTTAAATTAACAGACGACACAATTGAATTTGTTTGCTGATCATTAGGATTAAAATCATTACTGATAATCCGCACACACTGATTGTCTGTAAATAGGGGATTATCACTATTACACTGAGTGTTGCTAGTATCGTCGGTCAAATTATTCGAGTCGGCTATTTCACTCATTACACATCGCGATGCACTGTTAACAGTTTTTCGCGGCATTTTTACACAAATCAAAATTAAGCACAAAAATGAAACAAAGACAATGCAAAAAATGCAACAAAAACAATTACAAGAAAGAGCAACAAATTGCCGATGATCTGTGAAAGAAAGAGTGACAAATTAGTAAATGCGTTGCGCCAGATGCAAACTACATTTAGGTAAATAAGAGAAGATATATGACTACTTCTCAGAAGATTCACAAAGAAATACAATCCTGGCCGGATGTCGCCAAGTGTAACCTCCCCACAAAATTATTTAATTTATAAGAAACCAAGAACCAATATGCTCCCCACAGAAATATTTAATTGAGCAATTAACCATGAACCTGGAGTGTAACCTCCCCACAAAATTATTTATTTAGAAACCAAGAACCAAGTGTAACCTCCCCACAGAAATAATAAAAATGAACCATGTGTAAACTCCCCATAAAATAATAATTAAATGATGAACCAACTGTAACCTCTGAACAAAATTAGTCTCCATGCAGAAATGCATTCACATTTAATGTAACCACAAAATTCAGTTCCTAAACGTGGAAATAATAAAAAATTCAGTAGCCTGGTAAATTTTAAGACGACAGCAGCGCTGCGCCTCGGCCCTGTATTCTGAATAAAGAGGAAAAATTCTTACCTCAATAAAAACTGCTCTTATGTAGAATTTTTTGGGCACAGCTTCGTGCAAAGCTGGCGTATATTTTTTTATTTTTTTATTTTTGGAAGGAATGATCATGCAATGGAAATTTTCTTTAAATTGAAATGAATGTTTTTCTTTAAAAAAATAACTTTATATTATAAAAATTATTATTGGGGGCATTTTTTTTAAAAAAACAAATTGACATTTAATATACATTACTAGATATGCGCAAGGCTGCTTCTTTACCTTCTACAACAATATCCATCCTCCAGAGTCCCGACCAGAGCAGACTGCCGACACGCGCAGGCACACGCCGACTCCTGTCGACTACTGCTTACTAGCACGGACTGCCGACTACTGCCGACTCACGCCGACTAGCGACAAGCAACAACTAACTACATACTACTCTCTGGTCAGAGACTCTGCCATGCCTCGCCCATCGCCGGCAATGCATACGTCTTACAACAGTAAATAAAACCAAGACAACGACACTCCCGAAAATATGGATGCAGACACTAAGTCAGAGATATCAGAGTATTTGCGGCGCTATACACAGAACGTTAGAAATACATGAAAAGACATGAAAATGAAATTCTATAAGGTGATGTCTGTAACTATTCTACTGTGTGGCTCTGAATCCTGGGTTATGAAGACAGAGATTCTAGCCATGTTTAGGCGGCTGATATGAAATTTTTACGTGCAGTCAAAGCTGGCACTAAGTTGGACTAGATTCCTAATGAAAACATTAGCCATGAAGTGAGTATTTATGCAGCAAGTCGCAAAATAGAAGACCATATATAAAACAGGAAGAAACATTCAGAATGGAAGATACAACAAACGTTTAACATAACGTGAACGGCAACATGAGAGACTTTGTCGTTCGGTTTAGATGGTACTTACGAGATGTCATCGTAATATCAGTTAATCAAGTTCATGCGTTTAGTGAGCAAAAATATGCTTAAACGGTCCGTTCGTCGAAAACCAACAGCCTTCCCTAAACTTCCGAGATCTTAGTACCCAGGAACACTGTTACAACATCCCCTCAAAAATTTAGATCCATGTGGTCGGAGGCTGACTGTACGTATCGGGGAAGAGCATAATGACCTGCTCAGTGCGACCCTTACATGAGAACCACTGCTTGTCTCGAACGCTATGTAAAAATCTCTCCTCAAAAGAATGACAGTCGACAGAGCAAAGTGGGACTACTTTTTGTAGCCAACCTGTCTTTTGCACAGCTCTGGAAGGGCCGCACTGGAATGTTCCGTTAGCAGATGTTCACATCCATTGACTGCCAATTCTACCTTGCAGGTGTATCCCTACTCGTGAAAGTGTTCGAGATCACACAACGATTTCTTTTTAACGGAAATCGCCATCTTGGAAAACATGAATAACTTTTTAATGTAACTGCGTATCGTCTGACAAAAATCAGGGCACATACCTCTACACTATTGTATCATCATTACTTGTTTAGCATTCTTCATAAATCCTCATATCCAACATTAAATTGGTTGTACACTCATTAATTACCGAAATTTCTGAAAGAAGTATTAATGTCATATGCTTCATTTTGTTTAATCTGTGTAATTGGAATTTTATCGTTTTTGAGGGTGTATTGGATCGATGGTTTACAATATAGCTTTTAAGTCACCGAACTGAAGGCTAATGGTCTAAGGGTTTTAATCAATCTTTTCACGTGGATCGTTTGGTACAAATGTCTTCGTTTGTATACTTAAATAAATTTGACAGAAGAAATATCCGACATTCAGCGGCATTGTGGCTTTGAGCAAACTAACCGGCGACAGATGAAAACTTCCGTCGGATCCGTAGTGTGAACTAAAGAACTGGGGCTACACGTTGTGTGTCCCAGAGATGTTCCACTGACTTAACCAGAAAGAAAGACATTCATAATACGGGTCAGATAACATAACTGAGTTCTGCAGTAAATTTCAACTAGTAAAAGCAACTACTCTGTTCAAGAATCAAAAGAGGAGGAAGTATACTAGGGAAAGGCCTTGTGATACGGCAAGATTTCAGTTAGATTAAATCATGGTCAGACAGAGATTCCGAAATCAGACACTAGATTGTAAGGTGTACCAAGGAACAGATATAGACTCAGTTCACAATTTAGTAATGATGGAGAGTAAGCTCAAGTTTAAGAGATTAGTCAGGAAGAATCAATATGCAAAGAAGTGGGATGCGGAAATACTATCGAATGACGGGACACACTTGAAGTTATCTAAGGCTGTATATACAGCAATGAGAAATAACTCAGTAGGCAGTACAGTTGAAGACAAATGGAAATCTCTAAAAGGGTTAATCACAGAAGTTGGAAAGAAAAACATAGGTACAAAGAAGATAACTGCGAAGAAACCATGGGTAACAGAAGAAATACTTCAGTTGATGGATGAAAGAAGGAGGTACAAAAAATGCTTAGGAAAATTCAGGAATACAGAAATACAAGTCGCTGAGGAATTAAATAAATAGGAAGTGCAGGGAAGCTAACACGAAATGGCTGCTTGAAAAATGTGAAGAAATGGAAAAATGAATGATTGTCGGAAGGACTGACTCAGCGTATAGGAAAGTCAAAAGAACGTTCTGTGAAATTAAAAGCAAAAGTGGTAACATTAAGAGCGTACCGGGAATTCCACTGTTAAATGCAGAGGAGAGAGCGGATAGGTGGAAAAAGTGTACATTGAGGGGCTCTGTGAGGGGGAAGGTTTGTCTAATGTGATAGAAGAAGAAACAGGAATCGATTTAGAAGAGATAGGGGATCCAGTGTTAGAATCAGAACTCACCAGAGCTTTGGAGGACTTAAGATCAAATAAGACAACATTCCATCAGAATTTCTAAAATAATTTTGGGAAGTGGCAACAAAACGACTATTCGTGTTAGAGAGTGGAATGTATGAATCTGGCGATACACCATCTGACTTTCTGAAAAATATCATCCACGCAGTTCCGAAAACTGCAAGAGCTGACTGAATTATTGCGCAATCAGCTTAACAGCTCATGCTTCCAAGTTGCTGACAAGAATGATGTACAGAACAATGGAAAAGAAAATGGAGGAGGTGTTGGGTGACGATCAGTTTGGCTTTAGGAAAGCTAAAAGCACCAGAGAGGAAATTCTGACGCAAGACTAAATAATGGAATCAAGACTAAATACGTAAAAATAAACACACGTTCATAGGATTTGCCGATCTAGACAAAGAGTTCGACAATGTAAAATGGTGCAAGGTGTTCGAAATTCTGAGAAAAAGAAGGGTAATCCATAGCGAGAGACGGATAATATGCTATATGTACAAGAGCCAAGAAGGTATAATAAGAGTGGACGACCTGGAACGAAGTGCTCAGATTAAAAATAGTGTAAGACAGGGATGTAGTCTTTTGCCCCTACAATCTGTACATGGAAGAAGCAATGACGGAAATAAAAGAGATGTTCAGGAGTGGAATTAAAATTCAAGATGAAAGGGTATCAATGATACAATTCACTGACGAAAAATGAAGAAAAATGAAGAAAAAGTACATGATCTGCTGAACGAAATGGACACTGTGATTAGTACAGAATATGGACTGAGAGTAAATAGAAGAAAGACGAAAGCAATGAGAAGTAGCAGAAATGAGAACAGCGAGAAACTTAACTTCAGGATTCATGGTCACGAAGTAAATGAAATTAAGTAACTGTGCTACCTAGGCAGCAAAATAACCGGTGACGGGCGGAGCAAGGAAGATATCAAAAGCAGACTAGCACTGGCAAAAAGGGCATTTCTGTCCAAGAGAAGTCTACTAGTGTCAAACATATGCTTTAATTTGAGGAGGAAATTTCTGCTGATGTATGTATGGTAGTGAAACATGGACTGTGGGAAAACCGGAACAGAAGAGAATCGAAGCATTCGGTATGTGGTGGTACAGACGAATTTTGAAAATCAAGTGGACTAGTAAGGTAAGGAATGAGGATGTTTCTGCACAGAATCGGAGAGGAAAGGAATATGTGGAAAAGACTGACAAGAAGAAGGGAAGGGTGACAGGACAACTGTTTAAGACATCAGGGTATGACTTTCATGGTACTAGAGGGAGCTGTAGAGGGCAAACACTATAGAGGAAGACAGTATTCATATACACTCCTGGAAATGGAAAAAAGAACACATTGACACCGGTGTGTCAGACCCACCATACTTGCTCCGGACACTGCGAGAGGGCTGTACAAGCAATGATCACACACACGGCACAGCGGACACACCAGGAACAGCGGTGTTGGCCGTCGAATGGCGCTAGCTGCGCAGCATTTGTGCACCGCCGCCGTCAGTGTCAGCCAGTTTGCCGTGGCATACGGAGCTCCATCGCAGTCTTTAACACTGGTAGCATGCCGCGACAGCATGGACGTGAACCGTATGTGCAATTGACGGACTTTGAGCGAGGGCGTATAGTGGGCATGCGGGAGGCCGGGTGGACGTACCGCCGAATTGCTCAACACGTGGGGCGTGAGGTCTCCATAGTACATCGATGTTGTCGCCAGTGGTCGGCGGAAGGTGCACGTGCCCGTCGACCTGGGACCGGACCGCAGCGACGCACGGATGCACGCCAAGACCGTAGGATCCTACGCAGTGCCGTAGGGGACCGCACCGCCACTTCCCAGCAAATTAGGGACACTGTTGCTCCTGGGGTATCGGCGAGGACCATTCGCAACCGCCTCCATGAAGCTGGGCTACGGTCCCGCACACCGTTAGGCCGTCTTCCGCTCACGCCCCAACATCGTGCGGCCCGCCTCCAGTGGTGTCGCGACAGGCGTGAATGGAGGGACGAATGGAGACGTGTCGTCTTCAGCGATGAGAGTCGCTTCTGCCTTGGTGCCAATGATGGTCGTATGCGTGTTTGGCGCCGTGCAGGTGAGCGCCACAATCAGGACTGCATACGACCGAGGCACACAGGGCCAACACCCGGCATCATGGTGTGGGGAGCGATCTCCTACACTGGCCGTACACCACTGGTGATCGTCGAGGGGATACTGAATAGTGCACGGTACATCCAAACCGTCATCGAACCCATCGTTCTACCATTCCTAGACGGGCAAGGGAACTTGCTGTTCCAACAGGACAATGCACGTCCGCATGTATCCCGTGCCACCCAACGTGCTCTAGAAGGTGTAAGTCAACTACCCTGGCCAGCAAGATCTCCGGATCTGTCCCCCATTGAGCATGTTTGGGACTGGATGAAGCGTCGTCTCACGCGGTCTGCACGTCCAGCACGAACGCTGGTCCAACTGAGGCGCCAGGTGGAAATGGCATGGCAAGCCGTTCCACAGGACTACATCCAGCATCTCTACGATCGTCTCCATGGGAGAATAGCAGCCTGCATTGCTGCGAAAGGTGGATATACACTGTACTAGTGCCGACATTGTGCATGCTCTGTTGCCTGTGTCTATGTGCCTGTGGTTCTGTCAGTGTGATCATGTGATGTATCTGACCCCAGGAATGTGTCAATAAAGTTTCTCCTTCCTGGGACAATGAATTCACGGTGTTCTTATTTCAATTTCCAGGAGTGTATATACAGGGTGTTACAAAAAGGTACGGCCAAACGTTCAGGAAACATTCCTCACACACAAAGAAAGAAAATATGTTATGTGGACATGTGTCCGGAAACGCTTACTTTCCATGTTAGAGTTCATTGTATTACTTCTCTTCAAATCACATTAATCATGGAATGGAAACATACAGCAACAGAACGTACCAGCGTGACTTCAAACACTTTGTTACAGGATATGTTCAAAATGTCCTCCGTTAGCGAGGATACGTGCATCCACCCTTCGTCGCATGGAATCCCTGACGCGCTGATGCAGTCCTGGAGAATGGCGTATTGTATCACAGCCGTTCCACAATACGAGCTCGAACAGTCTCTGCATTTGGTACCGGGGTTGCGTAGACAAGAGCTTTCAAATGCCCCCGTAAATGAAAGTCAAGAGCGTTGAGGTCAGGAGAGCGTGGAGGCCATGGAATTGGTCCGCCTCTACCTATCCATTGGTCACCGAATCTGTTTTTGAGAAGCGTACGAACACTTCGACTGAAATGTGCAGGGGCTCCATCGTGCATGAACCACATGTTGTGTCGTACATGTAAAGGCACATGTTCTTACAGCACAGGTAGAGTATCCCGTATGAAATCATGGTAACGTGCAGCCAATCAGCTGCTGATAGTGCCTGCACACGCTGTACATGGTACGGAAACAACTGGTTCTCCCGTAGCACTCTCCATAAAGTGACGTGGTCAACGTTACCGTGCACAGCAGCAACTTCTCTGATGCTGACATTAGGGTTATCGTCAACTGCACGAAGAATTGCCTCGTCCATTGCAGGTGTCCTCGTCATTCTAGGTCTTCCCCAGTCGCGAGTCATAGGCTGGAATGTTCCGTGATCCCTAAGACACCGATCAATTGCTTCGAACGTCTTCCTGTCGGGACACCTTCGTTCTGGAAATCTGTCTCGATACAAACGTACTGCGCCACGTCTATTGCCCCTTGCTAATCCATACATCAAATGGTCATCTGCCAACTCAGCATTTGTAAACATTGCACTGACTGCAAAACCACGTTCGTGATGAACACTAACCTGTTGATGCTACGTACGCATGTCAACACAAGCACCGAAGTCAACATTAGCTTCCTTCAATTGGGCCAACTGGCGGTGAATCGAGGAAGTACAGTACACACTGACGAAACTGAAATGATCTCTAACATGGAAATTACGCGTTTCCGGACACATGTCCACCTAACATCTTTTCTTTATTTGTGTGTGAGGAATGTTTCCTGAAAGTTTGGCCGTACCTTTTTGTAACACCCTGTATATATATATATATATATATATATATATATATATATATATATATATATATTTCTCCTTCTATGAGTCGTCAGCCGTCGGAATGCATCGGTTTGTTTCCCATGGCGAAAAAACTGTGTTTAAAAATTGGTTTTTAAAACGGAATTTTACGTGCCCATTCGATAGAGCTGCTCAAAAGTAGTCTAGAGCGATGTTTGTATGATCGATATGTACTAACCGGGACAGTTAAACATGAAGAATAGCAACTACACCATAACGACAGAGAAGGACTGCTGCATGACTTGAGCAGTCAGCGTGGACCAGGACAATGCTGTCGCTGCAGAAATACTAGTTGTTCTTCGTGCTAAATTGAAATTGAATAAAATCGCAAACAGCTGGTAACTGATGGTTTACTCACAATTCCCATTTCTCTGTGTCGAAGCATCATACTACAGGTGGTATTGAGCAGTTGGGCCCAGATAAGCATCGATGTGCAAATTGAATGCAGATGAAGGAGTAAAAGTATTCAGAGTCCTTAAAGGGTTGTGAACCTATTTAATACAGTCACCAACAGGAAACTAGACCGAACCGAGATATAACATATCAGATTGTAAGGGACCCTACTTATAATAGCAAATCTAAGAAACCAGAACAATAGGTTAACAAACCGCCTAACCTGGCCTTAATGTACAGATATACGAACATTACATTCCCTACAGCTGGTTGTCGAGAGGGCCAAACACTGGAGCTGTTGCATTTTACTAAACTGGCGAGTATCGCAAAACATTACTAAAACAAAAACTGCAAATATCTACCGAAACATCATACAAAACGCACCTAATGACTTAGGTAAGAAACCCGGTTTATATACTAGCTGACCCGCTAATGCTTCGCAATTCCTAATATCTACGGGAATTGCATGTCGTCCTAATCTGGCATGTATCCCGGTATTATGTAAGGATGCAAATTTCGGCCCTTGTTGAGGCTTCTCCCTCTTCGAAAGTATGTAACACAAAATTATAATTAATCATAGAGAATATGTATGAAAAAGACTCTTTTGTTTTCGTTTTTGGTTTTTATTTGTTTTTTTTTTAATTTTTTGTACACACTACATCTACAGAACTTCAGAAAATAAATTTTTGGTTATTTGGATACTATTTGATGAGAGTATGAATTGGTTTTTTGAACTAAAAGTTCGGAAAACCCAACATATGAATGACCAGCCGAAGTGTATACAGTTAGTTACATGTTCCATGTATCATTTTGCACGATAGGTCGTGATGTTGTGGACCGAGTCATTTTACATTCACATTACAAATTAATTTGTACATATGATTACATTCTGAACATTTCTCACTTTTTAACCTCTTTTTACAAAAAGAAAAAAAAGAAGATATGTAGACGTGAGTTAGTAATTCCTTGTCAACCACGTTTTACACATTACAGTAACAGAATTTATTATAAAGAATAGAAAAAATTGTAAGGTAGAAGTTTCCTCTTTCAGGTTCTACTTCGCTGTTTGCTGGCCACACACACACACACACACACACACACACACACACACACACACACACACGCAACCGCGCGCGCGCGCACGCAGAAGTGTAAATTATATATATATATATATATATATATATATATATATATATATAGGGTGATCCATAAATGAGGATATACAGGCTGGTCCATTGATAGTGACAGGGCCAAATACCTCACGATATGAGCTTCTAACGAAAAAACTACAAAGAACGAAACTCGTCTAGCTTGAAGGGGGAAACCACATGGCGCTTTGGTTGGCCCACTAGATGGCGCTGCCATAGGTCAAACGGAAATCAACTGCGATTTTTTAAGTAGGAACCCCCATTTTAATTATATATTCGTGTAGTACGTAAGGAAATATGACTGTTGTAGTTGGACCACTTTTTTCGCTTTGTGATAGATGTCGCTGTAATAGTCACAAACATATGGCTCACAATTTTAGACGAACAGTTGGTAACAGGTAGGTTTTTTAAATTAAAATGCAGAACATAGGTACATTTGAACATTTTATTTCGGTTGTTCCAATGTGATACATATACCTTTGTGAACTTATCATTTCTGAGAACGTATGCTGTTACTGCGTGATTACCTGTAAATACCACATTAATGCAATAAATGCTCAAAATGATGTCCGTCAACCTCAATGCATTTGGCAATACGTGTAACGACATTCCTGTCAACAGTGAGTAGTTCGCGTTCCGTAATGTTCGCACATGCACTGACAATGGGCTGACGCATGTTGTCAAGCGTTGTAGGTGGATCACGATAGCAAATATCCCTCAACTTTCCCCACAGAAAGAAATCGGGGGCGTCAGATGCGGTGAGCGTGCGAGCCATGGTATGTATGGTGCTTCGACGACGAATCCACCTTTCATGAAATATGCTATTCAATACCGCTTCAACCGCACGCAAGCTATGTGCCGGACATCCATCATGTTAGAGGTACATCACCAGTCTGTCATGCAGTGAAACATCTTGTAGTAACATCGGTAGAACATTACGTAGGAAATCAGCACACATTGCACCATTTAGATTGCCATCAATAAAATGGGGGCCAATTATCCTTCCTCCCATAACGCCGCACACCACATTAAACTGGCAAGGTCGCTGATGTTCCACTTGTCGCAGCCATCGTGGATTTTCCGTTGCCCAGTAGTGCATATTATGCCGGTTTACGTTACCGCTGTTGGTGAACAACGCCTCATCGCTAAATAGAACGCGAGCAAAAAATCTGTCATCGTCCCTTAATTTCTTCTGTGCGCAGTGGCAGAACTGTACACGACGTTCAAAGTCGTCGCTATGCAGTTCCTAGTGCATAGAAATATGGTACCGGTGCAATCGATGTTATGTAGCATTCTCAACACCGACGTTTTTGAGATTTCCGATTCTCGCGCAATTTGTCTGCTACTGATGTGCGGATTAGCCGCGACAGCAGCTAAAACACCTACTTGGGCATCATCATTTGTTGCCGGTCGTGGTTGACGTTTCACATGTGGCCGAACACTTCCTGTTTCCTTAAATAACGCAACTATCCGGCGAACGGTATGGACACTTGGATGATGTCGTCCAGGATACCGAGCAGCATACATAGCACACGCCCGCTGGGCATTTTGATCACAATAGCCATACATCAACACGATATCGACCTTTTCCGCAATTGGTAAACGGTCCATTTTAACACGGGTAATGTATCACGAAGCAAATACCGTCCTTGTGGTGTCACCGCCAGACACCACACTTGCTAGGTGGTAGCCTTTAAATCGGCCGCGGTCCATTAGTATACGTCGGACCCGCGTGTCGACACTGTCAGTGATTGCAGACCGAGCACCACCACACGGCAGGTCTAGAGAGACGTCCTAGCACTCGCTCAGTTGTACAGCCGACTTTGCTAGCGAAGCTACACTGACAAATACGCTCTCATTTGCCGAGACGATAGTTAGCATAGCCTTCAGTTACGTCATTTGCTACGACCTAGCAAGGCGCCATTTATCCTTTGCTATTTGTATTGTGATGCCTGAACCATCAGACCGATGTACACCAATTATGGATTAAAGTTAAGTATTCCAGAAGCTATGTATTATTTTTGGCTACTATAATTCCTTGTCATTTTCCAGACCTCACGCCAGCCTGCGTGAGCTTAAACGCGTGCCTTTCGGCTTCCTCCAAACTCCGTGAATTGGCTAACAGTCCTCACTGGCGGAATGTTACGTGCTATTCCATTGTCATCTATCACAAAGAGAAAAAAAGTGGTCCAACTAAAACTTCATATTTCTTTACGTACTACACGAATATGTAATAAAAAATGAGGGTTCCTACTTGAAAGAAACGCAGTTGATATCCGTTTGACCTATGGCAGCGCCATCTAGCGGGTCAACCATAGCGTCATCTGGTTTCCCCCTTTAAGCTAGACGAGTTTCGTTTTGTTCTTTGTAGTTTTTTCGTTTGATGCTTATGTCGTGAGATATTTGGCCCGGTCACGATTAATGGACCACGTGTAATTTGTTATTCAGAAATGTGTAACTTACGTCCTAACAGCATATAGTTTTAGTTTCTGGGTTAGTGTATGGAAAACAATGATTCACTTAAAGTGAATGGTAAACTCGCTTGTTGGTATATGTGGTATGAGAGAAACATGTCCAGTTGCCCGTCTGTGAGCATAGTAGCTTAAGTGACGAAAATTGTGGCATTGCCAAGTATCGGATGATTCAGATTACGTAGTAGTATTTTAATCAAAAGTCTAAGCCATAGATACAACTTTTCTAATACAGGTTTTCTGGCCAAACCGATTGCGAGAAAGAAAACAAAAGAGCAGTGTTGTATATGCAATATTTGTTTGAAATGACGTGTACAATAGCAATAATTTGTCTAATGGTTTAAGAGCCCTGCTATCACATTTAAAACTGACTGCGAGAAAAAAAGAGAAAACAATATGCTATTTTTTACAGTATGGCACAGCGTTTACTTTCTCGCAGACGGTTTTGGTGGAAAGATTGCAACTTACTGTTTAAAAAAATATATCTGTTATAATGCTTCTCAGAGTATCATGTGAAAATTTGAAATATATCTGGTAAGAAATTTTAGAGATTTTTAGAAACAACGTTTCATACAAATTTGAAACATTTTAAACCGGCTTTGAATCATTAGCGAACTGATTTTGAAATTTACTGCACAGGAACCTGTCTGAGTTGGGTGAAGACTGGGCTGGAGCGGAGGACAACATAACGGTTGCCAACAGTGCAATGCATATGTCTGCACAGCCCGGCTCAGCAGGGCAAGAGATGGCGGAAGCCTTGATCGAAACACTGCAGACAGACTTCGATGGGCAGCAGTGGATGTACAACGGTGGCGGGCATCTCACGAGATTGCTATTTATCCGCTGCAACGTTCCCAGCGTAAGTTAAGTTGGCTGATCCGCCTTACACCTGTTTCGCTGTTATAACACACACACACACACACACACACACACACACACACACACACACACACACATACACATTGTTATTCTGCCGGGCGAATGGAAGTGCTCAGAGCCGCAACAGCCAATCTTGGCAGTGTGACAAAGAAGAGCTGCCGCCGTGAATTACCGTGAAATTCTTTTGAATATACTATTACGTCATAGTATAAAATATTAAAATGTTTAAATATTAAAATATCCTACGACTATGCCCTGAGGAAGGCCGCTGTAACATGGCCGAAACGTCGGATATTTCAGTATTTTAGCTTATTAATATTTTACAAGGCGACGCGGTGGTATACCCACAAGAATACTATGATATTACGAGTGACCGCGGAACCTTACGTATTTATACAACCGCAAAGAAATATATGAGGTTTGCAACTGGGAAGGAAGCCATAAAAGTAAATACATTCTGGGTCGACGCCACCGGCCTTGCCACAGTGGTAACACTGGTTCCCGACAGATCACCGAAGTTAAGCGCTGTCGGGTTGGGCTAGAACTTGGATGGGTGACCATCCGGTCTGCCGACCGCTGTTGGCAAGCGGGGTGCACTCAGCACTTGTGAGGCAAACCGAGGAGCTACTTGATTACTTGATTGAAAATTAGAAGCTACGGTCTCTGAAAGTGACGTACGGCCGGGAGAGCGGTGTACTGATCGGCATCCAGTGACGCCTGTGGGCTGAGGATGACATGGCGGCCGGTCGGTACCGTTGGGCCTTCATGGCCTGTTCGGGAGGAGTTTAGTTTTTTTATTCTTGGACGGCAGCACCGACCAGCTGTTAATTAGTAATGCTTTTCCAAGTACTGAAACACGACAGCGTCAGACAACTGTGGCCTAAGAACAATCGTGCAAAGTTCGTGGATGTTTGCCCTATTTACGCGGCTGCACTCTCGACAAAATTTTATCACTGTGAGTCCGTGTATTCGTACAGACGGCGAAATACAGCATAGGTTATTCCACGCAGTGGAGGGTGGAATTTTAATAGCTTCTCGCCAGAGGGAAAATAAGAGAAAAACTGCTTGTATTTAGTGTTGTACGGGAAAATGTTGCCTACAACTTCTACAAAAACAAGACTCCAGTTATAAGAGCGGAATGACAAGAAAGGGAGGTCATAATTGAGAAATGTGTAGGAAACGGCTGTAACCCATCCCCGATGTAATTCAGTCTGTACATTGAGCAACCAATGAAGAAAGCCAAGGAAAAATTTGCAAAGAGATATAATTTTAGAGAGAAGGAATAAATACTTCGAGGTCTGCCAGTTCCACGGTAACTTTGTCAGAGACTACAAAAATACTTGGAAGAGTAGATGAACGGAATGGATAGTATCTTTAAAAACGGTTGTAAAATGAAGATCAACTAAAGTAAAGCGAGGTTAATGGACTGTAGTTGAATTACAGCGTGGAATGCTGAGAGAATTGTATTAGCAAATGAGACACTATTTGAACAGCAAAATAACTGACGAAGTCGGAGTAGAGAGGATACATGGTACAAAGTGCCAATAGCAAGTATAGCGTTTGTGAAAGAGATCAATTTGTTAACATCGAATATAAGTTTATGTGTTAAGAAGTCTTTTCTGAAGCAGTTTGACTGGGGTGTAATCTCATACAGAAGTGAAACGTGGATGATAACCAGTTCAGACAAGAAGAAATTAGAATCTTTTGAAACGAAGTACTGTATAAGAATGCTGAAGATCAGGTGGGTAGATCTAAAGAGAAGGTACTGAATCGAATTGGGGGGGGGGGGGGGAGTAGGATATTTATGGCTAACTTGACTAAAAGAAGGTAGCAGGTGATAGGACACATCCTAAGTCATCAAGGAATCGTAAATTTGCTAATGGCGGCAAATGGGGGCAAAAATTATCGAGGAACAACAAGGCTAGAATACAATAATCAGGTTCAAATGGTTGAATGGTTCAGTAACTATGCAGAAACGAAAAGGCTTGCCCAGAATAGACTAGCGTGGATTGCTGGATCTACCCTTCTTCCAACTGCAGGTGACACCATCAACCATCGTGGTGTGTTTTGGCAGTTCATTGAGTAAGTGTCGTCAGATTAAGCATCCAGACGTTGGTTGGTCATTCCCTAGTCGTTCCTAGAATTGTTTTACGCCAATCAATGAACTGCGCTCGTGGGCAATCCTTTGCTGCATCGTGATTCTAAGTCCACTTTATCTCTGGGTCCCCTTACAAACTGCTGGGTCTGCCAGCCCAAAGATCAAATCTAAATACTGTGCTACTAGACAAAAGCCTCCCTGCACAGTACAATCAAATACCAACTCCATGGAGACTTTAGAGCTGTACAGTAAAAGTACCGGAGCAGTAATATTTATTTAACAGTGCAATTCCGTGTGAAAATGTACCATAACAGACTAGTGTCTAAGGTTACTAGACCAGATTTCTGAATGAGTCCATATACGCATATTATGCAGAAGACGTGATTACACATGTTGCACAATGGATCAGTACTAGTATAGCAACGGTATACATTTCAGCTGTCAAATAAAAGTGCTAGTAAATGTTTCTTTCTTGCTCCTTCGCCTTTGCATTCAGAACGTTCCCATGGTGATGATGCAAATCAAATGATAGAAGATAAAAGGCCAAATTGTGTCACTTAGCAGTAAGAAATGCTACTTCCGAAATCAATATGTCTATAATATATCTGTGATTTTTCGCATCCAAAGTTGATAGAAGGTGTTTTTTAATATTTAATATGTTAAAAAAAGCCTTTGAGACAGGGTTAGCGAATCGTAGAGTAAATTCAAATTAATATCTCTGCCTCTACAGACAGTTCAGTTGTCTTCTTCTTTACGGAAAAGGAGACAACGAAGACACAGACGAAAAACCAGTTCACATGTGTCACTGTTATACTGATAGAAAGGGTTCATTTAAATGTAAGAGGATGCATATGAAATAACTGGCAGAAGATGATTGAATGATAGAAGGTAACCAGGTTAAAGTAGCGTTTTGTGCTGTGTAAAATTATTTACTTCATCCTGCGAAGTTCGTATCACAGATAATCTTATCAGCCTCCGTCCCGGTATTGAAATTTCAGAATGTTCAGTCCCACTATGTGATAGAAAATAAATGAATAAAGAGACATGACAGCAAAAAAGGATTTGAACAAAGGTCTCTTTCTCACAATCCATTACACCATACAGGCACCAGATATACCACAGCTGCATGGGATACCCTAGTACGTCTCCCTCACCAGTACAAATTTCAGCTGACGCCCCAACCCATTGCTATTCCCCTTTTAAACTCGCTTCATTGTCGCCAAGGCTCTCCGATGTTGGAACAGCACCTTCACAATGAGCGGAATTAGGTTAATCCTGCCTGTAGGTGATGTATTAATCATATATAGTTAGTATTCCTGAGACATACTGAGTCTCACTTATCTATGATAATGATGTAGGGCAAAGCAATGAATTAAAATTTGTACCAGCATCAGAATTCGAACCCGGGTCTTCTGCTTACATGAGTTGGAATGTGTCTCAGTGAGCGAGAAGTACTATGGTACACATAGAGGTGTAACATCTATAGTGCAAGTGTGGTGTAATGGATACTGCATCTGTGTAGTAAATAAGAAACCCAGGTTCGAAACTTCGTGATGGTACAAATTTTAATTCATTGCTTTGGCCTACATCATTATCATTACTTCTTGTTTTGCTATCATGTCTTTCTTTAAATATTTATTCCTCATTATTTAGTGGGATTAAGCATTATAAAATCCCCATCACCTCTGTTCTTAAATAGGACAAATGTCAATTTTTTCCTTCAGAGTCTAGGAGTAATAATAGATGCAAATGTAAATTGCAATGAATACTGAACTGTAATATTCAAGAAGACGTCATCATCTCTTGATGCTCTACAAATGTATGTAAAGCTCTTCCCTCTTGACATGGAAAACAAACTTGTGAAAACATTTATACTTCCAATTATTGATTACAGCGATGTTATCATGCAAGGCCTTTCTCAGGAAAGCTCACTGCGCTTGGAATTGGTTATGAACACCTGTGTTCGTTATATCTGTGACGCAAAGATTTCCCTATTCTCTGTCTTCTTTACTGTGTTATCAATGAACACTATCCCTCATTCACCGTCCCTCACATTTTTTTCTCGACCTTAACGCTATTTTCTGAACAACACTGCAGAAACACCCGATCTCATCAGAGCAAAATCCTTTCTGTCTCACTCCATCGTTAATGACATGTCTATTAAAACGACAGTAAGTTTGCAATTGTCCTTGTACCTACTCATTGCCCTTGTACATCCCTCTTTCCAGTATGATGTTCCTCGTTTCCCAGTATTCTTAGCCAGTGTACTCTCTGTAAATTGCCTTTACCTCCAACTCGCTATAGAAGAAAACATCTGATTTCTATATCTATAAAATGGTTCAAATGGCTATGAACACTATGGGACTTAACTGCTGAGGTCATCAGTCCCCTAGTACTTAGAACTACTTAAACCTAACTAACCTAAGGACATTACACACATCCATGCCCGAGGCAGGATTCGAAACTGCGATCGTAGCGGTCGCGCGGTTCCAGACTGTAGCGCCTAGAACCGCTCGGCCACTCCGGCCGGCGATCTATAAAAGTTCTTCTCATATCTGCCACTATCATATTGTTATTCATGTCATAACAATTGTCATTATTAATATTGTTATCACTATTAGTGGCTGCGGCTGCAGTAGTACAGGTAACGCCAATATTAAATTTGTTAGGTCGCAGTTAGCATAATTCACTCACACTGCCATTTCAGGCACTGATATCATTTTAATACTAGTTGACGTATTAAGCTTGTTATTTCTTAGGGAACTATGGTGTATTAGATACTGTATGTGTGAAAGCCTAGTACGATGTAAGAGCCGGCCTCATGGCCCTAATCGGATCAAGTTGAAAACATAAAAAAATAAATTAAGTAATTAAGCTGACCTACCAGAAATTAAATAAGATTGATTAAAGTAATTATGAGAAGGTATGTAGCTATTCATTACAGACGAATGGAAAAACTGGTAGAAGCCGACCTCGGGGAAGATCAGTTTGGATTCCGTAGAAATATTGGAACACGTGAGGCAATACTGACCCTACGACTTATCTTAGAAGCTAGATTAAGGAAAGGCAAACCTACGTTTCTAGCAATTGTAGACTTAGAGAAACCTTTTGACAATGTTGACTGGAATATTCTCTTTCAAATTCTGAACGTGGCAGGGGTAAAATACAGGGAGCGAAAGGCTATTTACAATTTGTGCAGAAACCAGATGGCGGTTATAAGAGTGGAGGGACATGAAAGTGAAGCAGTGGTTGGGAAGGGAGTGAGACAGGGTTGTAGCCTCTCCCCGATGTTATTCAATCTGTATATTGAGCAAGCAGTAAAGGAAACAAAAGAAAAATTAGGAGTAGGTATTAAATTCCATGGAGAAGAAATAAAAACGTTGAGGTTCACCGATGACATTGTAATTCTGTCAGAGACAGCAACGGACCTGGAAGAGCAGTTGAACGGAATGGATAGTCTTGAAAGGAGGATAAAAGATGAACATCAACAAAAGCAAAACGAGGATAATGGAATGTAGTCGAATTAAATCGGGTGATGCTGAGGGAATTAGATTAGGAAATGAGACACTTAAAGTAGTAAAGGAGATTTGCTATTTGGGGAGAAAAATAACTGATGATGGTCGAAGTAGAGAGGATATAAAATGTAGACTGGCAATAGCAAGGAAAGGGTTTCTGAAGAAGAGAAATTTATTAACATCGAGTATAGTGTCAGGAAGTCGTTTCTGAAAGTACTTGTATGGAGTATAGCCGTGTATGGAAGTGAAACATGGACGATAAATAGTTTGGACAAGAAGAGAATAGAAGCTTTAGAAATGTGGTGCTACAGACGAATGCTGTAGATTACATGGGTAGATCATGTAACTAATGAGGAGGTATTGAATAGGATTGGGGAAAAGAGAAGTTTGTGGCACAACTTGACTAGAAGAAGGGATCGGTTGGTAGGACATGTTCTGACGCATCAAGGGATCACCAATTTAGTATTGGAGGGCAGCGTGGAGGGTAAAAATCGTAGAGGGAGACCAAGAGATGAATACACTAAGCAGATTCAGAAGGATGTAGGTTGCAGTAGGTACTGGGAGATGAAGAAGCTTGCACAGGATAGAGTAGCATGGAGAGCTGCATCAAACCAGTCTCAGGACTGAAGACAACAACAACAACAACAACAACAACATGTAGCTATTAATGGTTAGACGTCACATACTCAAACGTTGTGCTACGAGCATTGGAGAATACTAAAAAGACAAACATATATAGATAATTACTATTATTTCTTTTCAAATGCTCCTAATCCCGTTTGAAGCTGTGTTCCCAGATCCTCTGTCTACTCCGTGGTCCATATCAGTTTTGTAACACGTTTAACTGCCTTTTCTGGAGGGGAACGGGGGGGGGGGGGGGCACGGACCATACACTATTTCATGATAGCAGAGTGGATCTTGTAATCAGACGTATTGGAGAATAATTGTGACAGTCCGATTCGACGGGTTGACGGGTTCCCTTTCTATGTGGTCCCACTGGATAGGATGGTTCCCGCACATAGAACCCGTATCTGCCCTGTAGATGAAAACGACACAGCAAAAGCGTCAGGTTTTGTGGCATCGATGCGTCCTCTGAGATGTGCCCGTCTTTTCAGGTTGTGGCCATGACGAACTGCCGTGGGTTTCGAGTTCTGGCGACGGAGCTGCTGTTCCCGGTGCACTACTCTCACTGGGAGAGATACTTCTGGGAGGAGGAGGCGGAAGGCGTGCTGGCTGACGCGCGGAATGCTTACGCAGTGCACGTGTGGAACAAGTTCAGTGGCGAAGCCGATATTGTTCCGCAAAACTCAGCCTACGGGATGCTTGCACGCCAAAATTGCCCAGACTCCTTCAGTGCCGCCGAGGGCAGCTTCGGATAATGACTTCTCTTTTTATGCATACAGTGTGTTCTGAGTAATCGTCGACGCTAATGCTAGTTAACATTACCCAGTGCTATTTTGATATCACGATGTAGACATACAACACCTACATGAAAAACGTAGGACTCGAACCCGTAATTTGGGAAGTTATGTGATATTTGCACATGTGCCCAAGAGCTGGAAATTGCAATAATTGAAGAACATATCTGTCTCGAGGCTCAAATCCAGTGTCCGTCAGGTGAAAATCCCTATAGGAGGGGATTTGGACAAGTGAGTTTCTTTGAAAATCTCGCCACATCGACGGAGTTAGCCTAAAAAAAAAAGAGGCAAACTAGACGCCGGATAGAAGAGGATGAACCATCACAATTAATTAGAGTCTTCTCAACTAATCGGAACCAGCTTCTGAATCGCCTGTTACTGCCCCATTTTTACTGTTACATTTTTTTAACCAGATCTAACAACGAGAAACACCGCCGTCATTTACTAGAGATGTTTTTAAAGATTTCGTTCTGTAGTAATAATTTGTGGCCAATTATCTCTTATAAGTTAGACTTTTCAAATGGAGTTTTGTGAAGTGTCAGTGACTTGTGTTCAGTTACTTATTTACGGGGACTATGTTATCAGTACGGAAACTGACCAAATAGAAATACGATTTGTGATAAAGTACTCTGTACTCTGTACCATTCCAGACTCACTTTGGAACGGAAGTACTTTATCACAAATCGGGCCCAACGAACATAAAAGAATATTTAGATTTGTCGTGCAGATTCATATCATTCACTTTTGACTGCTAAGAAGCGGGCTATTAGGCTATTATGTGATAAACAGTCATGTCGCCCTAAATTCTGTATAAGTGACTCGTGTGTGGCAAAACTCAAAGTTCTAGTTCAGTGATCACCGGTTGTGGATACGTGAGCACTCTGACACTGCAATGGTGTGGACGGGCCGTGCGCACACATTTTACGAGGAGTTTTGGTTGTTACGTCTAGATCTAGAATTCATTGATATTAGCATAACTCAAAATTGTTTAATTGGGAAACAATTCTAATAAGTTTGTCTAGCACTTCATGATAATAAATAAAACACAAAGACGTTACCACACTCATATTAATAAAATCACCCACTTAAATCTTTTGTTTTCCTTGTCAGAGAGAGAACTTCCTGAACGTTCCCCACATAACCAAACTATAACGTTTAGAATGGTTTATTTTCATTTTCACATATTTTATACAACAACACGGAATATTATTGGTTTTCCATTTTTTTACTGAATGCAGGAAAGGGATCCAACACCCATTTTGGGAAAATTCCTAGAATTTTTCGAAGTTTTAATGCACTTCTACGATACATACGTGCTACTGACACACGTTCTGTACTGGGGCGTTACGTGAATGAAAGTGACGAAGCAAAGTAGTTCTCCACGTGTTACTAGGAATTCGTTCATGAGCTAATTCTAATTGCAGACCGTAATGCAATGGATGTTGCCAGTTCTCCCCACTAATGCGCCTGCTATTGATGACAGTGTTTACAGAGTATCGGGCAATCTTCAGCAATCGGACAATCGTTCTGCTGCGTAACATGTCACGACGTTCCAATCAACAGTTAATAAAAATAAAACTAAAAATAAATATCAAGGAGACAAAATTCACAGTTATAGAGAAGAGAGTTGGTGGAAGTAACACTAGCATGAAAACAGGAAGTGAGCAACTCGAGGAAGTAACTGAATTTAGCTGTCTCGGTAGCACTATCGAGTAAAACAATACATGTCTCAAGCAAATCAAGAACAGAATAAGTCTGGCCAAGAGAGCCTTCCAAGATAAGAATAACCTACTGAACAAGCAAATGAGATTCAACGCCTAGAAAATATTTGTAAAGACCTTTGTGTAGAGTGCCCTGACATATGAATATGAAGCTTGGACGGAACAAAGTACGAAAGGCTCGCCTCGAAGCTGAGCCACAGACCGAAAAAGTTGCCACAAAACGCCACCAGACTCTTGTTTGTCAGGATGAGGATTGGACATGCAGCTAAATAGATGCAGACAGTTTCACAATAAAAAAAATTGTTCTTGAATACAACTGACATATAGGTTATTTACTCTTTTGCAGCCATTGGAGAAAGCTCAACCCACAGCAACAAAGAACTTCATACAGAAAGGATATCTCTCGAGCGAGTATGTATGTGCGCTTTTAATGTGGGAAAATAGGGCGTTCACAACAGTTCCGAAAGCTGCTATTAAATAATTCAGCTGGGGCGAAAAATAAGAAAATGGTTCAAATGGCTCTGAGCACTATCGGACTTAACATCTCAGGTCATCAGTCCCCGAGAACTTGGAACTACTTAAACCTAACTAACCTGAGGACATCACACCCATGCCCGAGGCAGGATTCGAACCT
The DNA here is from genome assembly GCF_023864275.1 of Schistocerca cancellata. Taxonomy (NCBI): domain Eukaryota; kingdom Metazoa; phylum Arthropoda; class Insecta; order Orthoptera; family Acrididae; genus Schistocerca; species Schistocerca cancellata. Next base: position 239,370,873 of record NC_064627.1, on the reverse strand, counting down.
GCGACCGTAGCGGTCGCGCGGTTCCAGACTGAAGCGCCTAGAACCGCTCGGCCACCAACGGCCGGCCGGCCGGCCGGCCGGCCGGAGTGGCCAAGAGGTTAAAGGCCCATAGTGCTCAGAGCCATTTGAACCATTTGAACCACCAACGGCCGGCGCGAAAAATAACATGAGCTACCTAATCATACGGACACACCCACAGAAAATTTTCTATATACTAATGGAAAGATCCCTGTGCTGCGGTAGATTTCAATGTTAGCTTTCCTGAGAGACACTTTGCTGCAGCGTAGAGGACACCGATTATTTTGGTTTTGAGCGCAGTGATGTCAGCGGGATACAACTGCAGTTTTGGCTGCAGCCGTTCACGCACACCGTTGCCGTTTACACACCTGCCGCTTTGTGGAGACCAGACGACTCCAGTAGCAGTCAGCTAGGCTGCCAACAGATCAGGCATCAACTGGTAATGACAGGCACTGCAGCACTGCCGTCATAATCCACCTGCTACCGTTTCATTGGTCTCAGAATTACAGTGACTACAAATCTATAGGCGAGACGGCATAAGAAGGTACTTGACAGCTCGTAGCACTGTTGCCAGATTTCAACTTCGAAGCGCTCACGGCTGCAGTAGCTGTCTATAGAGCTGTGACAACAAGGAGGCGCTGCCGTAGTGACGTTTATAAAATCGCGTTGCGTTATTGGTTGAGGTAGGTCGGCGAAACTGCCGCGCCCAGCCAACACTGACTCAAGGAAGGCCTCGGCGCTTGTTCGTGACGTCACGTCAGCTAGGCACGGCGAACGCCAGGTCTGTTGCAGGCATAGTCATAATGGTGGAGGAGGAGGATATTAGTGTTTAACGTACCGTCGACAACGACGTCATTAGAGACGGAGCGCAAGCTCGGGTGAGGGAAGGATGGGGAAGGAAATCGGCCGTGCCCTTTCAAAGGAACCATCCCGGCATTTGCCTGAAGCGATTTAGGGAAACCACGGAAAACCTAAATCAGGATGGCCGGAGACGGGATTGAACCGTCGTCCTCCCGAGTGCGAGTCCAGTGTGCTAACCACTGCGCCACCTCGCTCGGTACTCATAATGGTGGTATCTCCCTCTCTGACACAGGAAAATGTGAAACTATTGGCGGTAGTTGACCAACACACATAGTTCTGAGAGATTTCTGCAATCAGTTAATTGTGCAATTCATTACACTTCTTAACAAATAGTGTACTCCTGAACTTAAATTTCCACCTGTTTTAAGGATTGACATACAAAAACAACTTCATGGTCCAGCAGCAACAGAATTCGTGCTTCTTTACCTTATTTGTAAATCCGAGGAAGTTACGTTTGTACTGGGTTGCTTTTACAAGAAACTGTGAACATATTGGTGCTCTTCTTTAGGTATCTTTAGGTGACTATGGGATGAGGAGCACTAAATGTTAATGAAATATCTTGCGATTGTACACATTGGGGGAGAGGGTGGGGGACAGAAGAAGAGGCAAAAGAGAGATACTAGTTTTATCAAATAATTTTTTTTATCTTATAAAGTTTCTCCCTTCAGTTGCAAGAGGGGAATATTTATCTTTTCTAATGTGCATGTTTCGAAAAGTTTAAGCAGTATTTTCGATGTATGAAGCTATTTTGTTTCTTGTTTAGAATTCCTTTCGTTGAAAACGACTGTAATCTAACGACTGGCAACAGTTGGACAGTTACACATGTAAATTAGTTCACACTTCCAGTGACGATGTCAAACGAAAACAAATAAAGAAAAGAAACGAGTTCATTGTAAGGGGGTTTGGGTAAGTTTCGATAGCAGAATGGATCAAGTAAATATAGTTTCTTGAATGTAAAATTTCCAAAGCTTGCAATGGGGCAAAGCATCTTCTCATATTGATCTACGTTTGTTTCGACAGGATTCAGTAATACAGAACTACGATCTTCATTTGTAGCTTTACGATAGTAAGAAAATCTTTCATCTAAATAAAACTGCAGAATCTAAAACAATACCAAACAGTTTGTCCAAAAATAAGAGATTTATAGTGATAAGCACATCCAGGCGTTTCTGCCTGCAGCAGACCTGGCGTTCGCCGTGCCTAGCTGACGTGACGGCACCAATAAGCGCCGAGGCCTTCCTTTGAGTCGGTGTTGGCCCAGCCCACTGCAACTGTCACGGATCGACTTACGCTGACATTACTGTAGGAGAAACTGCCCACCACAGGTGATTAATTTAGTGGTCGCGCTATTGTAATCATTACTATTATGTCAGTTATGTTGATGGAAAAGATTATACATTGTTTTGCTGATGTGAGTGGTAAAGGACCACTGAAACAGGATGAAATCTTCTCGGTTTTCAAGCCGCACCAGTTCGAATAAAATGTCCTACTTTAGATGGCTTTATCCGCCATCGTCGTCAGGAATAAAACTACTACTGCCTTGACTGGTACGGTTTTCCGTTTATATAGGCACGATTGCAGCCTCTGGCAGCGATCAGAGAAAGAGTCGAAACGACACATGCGCGGGGAAGGTGAGTAGGGCAGCTCATAGCAGTTAAGCCGTCGGCACACAGACCGTGCATCCGAACGTTGAGCGTTGAGCGTCCAGAGTTTCTGACGTCATAGCGTGGAATAGCACGTTTGGGAGTCTTTCCGAACGTGCAGAGCAATATGAGGCAGGTCAGATATTCTGAGCGTGCGTCTGAGCGCTGACCAATGAGATGGCAGAACGCCACCTACGTCACACGCACGCCGTCCCCCTTCGGTACAGAGTTGTGAGGCGCCATATTGGCATTCATTTCAAGCCTATATGTATATATGCCGTTTCTGAGCACCAGCAAATTGAGAATCACGGGAAAACCCGTTGTTAGTTGTGTGATTCGTTCCAATAAAATAATGAGAAACATCATATTCGTGGCAACAGAATTAGTGAAACTTGCGTGTTATGAGAGTAGGCTATTTGAAGACAGCGAGAAACTGAAGATCCACCCAAAACGCATTGTTATTGGTACCATTTGTTATAATTAAATTTCAATTAGTAACATAATTATCTACGATTGACGTTTTTAGCAAGGCTAACACAATATGATTAAGTAAATGAAGCGTGGTGTTGGTTTAGCGTGCCAGCACGGTAACTCAGCGGGTTCGGTCAGAACGTTAGCTGCCCTCTGCAATAAAAAAACTGAGTTCATCGATCAACAACGACTTACGACGTCCGCGCCGAGCAGATGCAACGAACAAAAGCAAACAAAATGAGATTTAAATAAAAATAAAAAAAGCGTAATGAGTAGCGTCTCTGTCCGGAAGTCGGTTTTTGTTGGGGTGGTGGATCGCGTCTTAGCACTTCCAAATTTTTTTCCTAACATTCGCGTTTTTATTACGTTCTGATACTTTATTATTAGTTTAATATAAGTATATGCTATAATATTTGATGTTATGTAAATGTAAGTTCACCTGTTTTTGAGGGGTGACTTTGTTCGATTGGCTTAATCTACAGGACAGCTTACGCTACTTGTATAAAGATATTTTGCTCCTTTTTCTTTTACGCTTGGTAATTCATATTTTGCAAAGATTCTGCTACTGGGTAGGAACAGTGAACAAGTAAGACTGACCTTGGGGTTTTACTAAAATGTGGGAATTATGAAATAATGTTTATCTTATGCGGAGTAGTGTTCCAAATTTGTACCGCACTGTTTGTAAAGGAACCTTTATAAACCTGTGTCCTTATTGACTGGACATGGTACTTCCTATTTCGTGGACGATGGAGGAAATGTACGTTTTAATAGAGCTAAGGTGGGAATTTTACGCCCGCCCGCTGAGTAAACAGTGTGATTTACGAACATCCTTCAACTGCCGCTGGAGTGCGTTGCGATCGCGTATACCACGTTGAGGCCCACGTACCGTATGCACAAGTCGCATCGTGCCTGAGCGTTCAGCAGCACGTTAAACTTGGCACGCTCAACGTTAATGTTAGACAGCGCAGTCCGTGTGCCGACGGCTTTACGGTCCGCCTCGGGATCGGGGCCAACGAGATATACAGGTCCAGCAACGAACTTGTGACGTCATACTAATTGGCTTGTCCGCCATACTTCGTGAACACTCGGCTCTGAGCAGTGCTCGCGGGAAATCAGTATGTAATCGGAAAGGTAATCACTAAAGGTCTTAACCTTGTCGTGTGCTATCGAGAACTTGCATCATTTTGAACACGAAGTCAAGAATTATTAAACTTGTCTGAAATTGTTACTCGCTCCCCGTCGGAGACGGCTGGTAACACTCGAAAGACCTGCAGTGTGGATATCTGTAACGTACGCGCCACGGCCTGTGCCTCTCGTGGGCCTCTCACAGGACCGAGGAACGTCAAGTGGAGCTTGAAACTGCCACTCACCCCACATGCCTCAAGCAACCTTGTTCTCTTCCGTTCGATATCTAAAGCCCGACCCCACGCCGTACTAGGTGTTTACTCCACGTCTCTGATAATATTGTTGCTGTTAATTCTAATCTCAGCTGCCGCCAAATTATTAGCCCCAAGATATCAATCTCTCGAGAGACAAGTTTTTCCTAAAACATGTCACTACAGGCACAGTGCACAAGGCAATTATGAGAATCTCTTCCGAGGCAGTAGGGAATGATGGAGCGAGCATTGGCATGATTAAGAACGTTGTAGACACTATTATTCAGTTATCACAGACATCTTCAACCTGTCTCTTGTCAGTAGTACATATACTACTGAGTGGAAGCAAAGTTTAATTCAACCTATACCCAAGACTGACAACCCAAAGTCGACAGGTGACTACAGGCCGATCAGCATACTACCGGCAATTTCTAAAGCCCTAGAATACATCGTCCATGAACAGCTGACGGATTACCTCAAAACTCCTATCACACATGATAAATATCAGTCAAGCTTCCGAAAGCACCATAGTACATCAACTGTATTAATCAAAGTAGCTGATGACATTAAACATTCTATGGACAGACGTGAAGCTACCATCCTAACACTGCTTGACTTTAGCAAGGCTTTTGATACAGTTGACTTTGATATATTACTAATTAATATGAAACAGCTGAATTTCTCAAACAGCGCAATACGCTGGTTTCGACAGCTACCTCGAAAACAGAAGTCAACAAGGGTCGGAGATGTCATCATGGAAAAACGTTCGCTGTGGAGTTCCCCAAGGCTCCATCCTTGGTCCATTACTCTTCTCACTGTACATTAATGATATTTCTTCAGCGATTCACTGTTGCAACTACCATCTATATGCCGACGACATCCAACTGTACATAAGTGGAAGCCCCAAGAACAATGCTGACGCAGTAGCGAGTATGAACGCACATCTTTGCTCTGTTTCTCGATGGGCACAGAACCTACGTCTGAAACTAAACCCCAAGAAATCCCAGGTCATTCTTATATCTCATCCAAAGTTAATCAGCCGATACTTTCGCGAAACAGTCCCTCAAATACTCCTCAATGGTACCCAACTACTATACCAAAAATAGTAAAAGACCTTGGAATAATCTTGATTGAACGCCTAAACTGGGAAGAACAAACAGTCACAGCTTGCCGGAAATCGCTCTCCTCCCTATATGCAATCCAAAAATTTAGAAAAATATTTCCAACCCATGTTAAACAAAAATTAGTCCAAACACTAGTCTTGCCTAATCTTTACTACCGTGATGTAGTTCAACAAGGCACAAATAGTGAAAATTCGAGTTGCTTCGAGCTAGTGATGAATGCTTGCGTTAGATACGTGTGCAATATACGGTTGTATGATCATATCAGTCCCTCATACTCCCAGCTAGTTTGGATACGCCCCCATAAGGTACGCGATCTCCACACGATGTGCTTACTTCATCGTTTTATTAGTCACTGGTGCCCCAAATACTTATCTTCTCACATTAAACACCTATCATCATTCCACAACCGCAATACCACATCAGATACGTCTAGCTTCTTGGCTGTACCTTTACATAACACAAAATCTTTCTCCGTGTTATTCTCCATCTCAGCCATACGACTATGGAACGCGCTCCCCTGTGATCTGCGTCTTATCCAGACCCACTCAACATTCAAGAGGGAACTCAAAACTTACATATGGGGGACGGTATAGCCACCATTGTCGTGCCCCTCTCATCTCTTTCTTTCTCCTCTCCATCATAGCTTCGAATTTTACCATTCTATTTCTCTTCCTCTAACCTAGCTACCTCGTCTATATCTCTTTCACCTCATTCTATCGTCTCTGTTCGATGTGAATAACTCACAAGCTGCAAGAACATAACGAGAAACCAGCAACTAGTAACAGGACTGATATTCATAAAAGAAAAATATGTTTACTTTCATATACATAGTCATTATTATTATTATTATTATTATTATTATTATTATTGATATAATTATTTTTGATTGTTGTAATTATCCTTGTACTACTGTTATAATATCTATTTTTAATTCTGTATAACACGAGGTATGTCCATAATGTTCTGTTTTCCTTTTTCTTTTTTTTTTTTGTCATCAGTCTACTGACTGGTTTGATGCGGCCCGCCACGAATTCCTTTCCTGTGCTAACCTCTTCATCTCAGAGTAGCACTTGCAACCTACGTCCTCAATTATTTGCTTGACGTATTCCAATCTCCGTCTTCCTCTACAGTTTTTGCCCTCTACAGCTCCCTCTAGTACCACGGAAGTCATTCCCTCATGTCTTAGCAGATGTCCTATCATCCTGTCCCTTCTCCTTATCAGTGTTTTCCACATATTCCTTTCCTCTCCGATTCTGCGTAGAACCTCCTCATTCCTTACCTTATCAGTCCACCTAATTTTCAACATTCGTCTACAGCACCACATCTCAAATGCTTCGATTCTCTTCTGTTCCGGTTTTCCCACAGTCCATGTTTCACTACCATACAATGCTGTATTCCAGACGTACATCCTCAGAAATTTCTTCCTCAAATTAAGGCCGGTATTTGATATTAGTAGACTTCTTTTGGCCAGAAATGCCTTTTTTGCCATAGCTAGTCTGCTTTTGAAGTCCTCCTTGCTCCGTCCGTCATTGGTTATTTTACTGCCTAGGTAGCAGAATTCCTTAACTTCATTGACTTCGTGACCATCAATCCTGATGTTAAGTTTCTCGCTGTTCTCATTTCTATTACTTCTCATTACCTTCGTCTTTCTCCGATTTACTCTCAAAGCATACTGTGTACTCATTAGACTGTTCATTCCGCTCAGCAGATCATTTAATTCTTCTTCACTTTCACTCAGGACAGCAATGTCATCAGCGAATAGTATCATTGATATCCCTTCACCTTGTATTTTAATTCCACTCCTGAACCTTTCATTTATTTCCATCATTGCTTCATCGATGTACAGATTGAAGAGTAGGGGCGAAAGACTACAGACTTGTCTTACACCCTTCTTAATACGAACACTTCGTTCTTGATCGTCCACTCTTATTATTCGCTCATGGTTGTTGTACATATTGTATATGACCAGTCTCTCCCTATTGCTTACCCCTACTTTTTTCAGAATCTCGAACAGCTTGCACCATTTTATATTGTCGAACGCTTTTTCCAGGTTGACAAATCCTATGAAAGTGTCTTGATTTTTCTTTAGCCTTGCTTCCATTATTAGCCGTAACGTCAGAATTGCCTCTCTCGTCCCTTTACTTTTCCCAAAGCCAAACTGATCGTCACCTAGCGCATTCTCAATTTTCTTTTCCATTCTTCTGTGTATTATTCTTGTAAGCAGCTTTGATGCATGAGCTGTTAAGCCGATTGTGCGAGAATTCTCGCACTTGTCAGCTCTTGCTGTCTTCAGAATTGTGTGGATGATGCTTTTCCGAAAGTCAGATGGTATATCGCCAGACTCATATATTCTACACACCAACGTGAATAGTCGTTTTGTTGCCACTTCCCCCAATGATTTTAGAAATTCTGATGGAATATTATCTATCCCTTCTGCCTTATTTGACCGTAAGTCCTCCAAAGCTCTTTTAAATTCCGATTCTAATACTGGATCCCCTATCTCTTCTAAATCGACTCCTGTTTCTCTTCTATCACATCAGACAAATCTTCACCCTCATAGAGGCTTTCAATGTATTCTTTCCGCCTATCTGCTCTCTCCTCTGCATTTAACAGTGGAATTCCCTGTTCTGTACAAACTGAAATTCATTCAGTCTGAGTATGCCTGGTTAGGTGTCAGAGAAGGCCCTAATCTTGCCAGGTAAAATAAATGCATAAGTAAATAAATAAATATATAACGGAACCCCAACTTGTTGATGCATGATTCAAGACTCCCGTCTTTTCAAACTGTGTTTCGCGTCCGTTTTCCAGGCAGTGCTTAACTATGGTCGACTTGTCAATTCCCTTTGTTTAAGACGTCGCTTGTGCTCGGTACAACGCTCCGCAACTGCGCGAGTTGTTGACCAACACATATGCTGCCGCATTCGAAGGGCCTGTGTACAGGAAACTAATACACACTGATTGATACTTGAACGCTGATAGTTTTCACCCACCCCCCGTTCACAAGACAACGCTCCTGAACACGTTAGTAACCAGTGAAAAAATTATTTCTGACGACGACCAGCTACAGTCTGAATTTGCAGCATTTGAGACACGTGTTCAGGGAGAAAGGCTACGGCAAGAGAGGCATTGCAAACACTTTCAGGAGTCACAGAAGAATTACGCCATATGAACTGGCGGGCTCCTTTCCTGCCATATTGAGGCAACGAGCAGCAAGCTAGGATGTGCGCTGAAGAGACATGGACTGAAAACGGACCCCTTGTGTGCGATGATGCAAGTTCAATCTTAGCTCATTTGAAAGTATTGCATTAAGATGGGAAAAACACTAGTGTCTATGACTCATCGCGTGCATCAGAATGGCGACAGAAAATGAAAGTCCGGAAGCACCACAGTGATCACAAAGATTCACGCCATCAAGATCGAAGGCGAACTCCTTGGGTGTTACAAACTGTGCAAGACGTTCAGCTAGGTATCCACTCTTAAGGAATGCATGTAGAATGATAACTGGGCGATAACAACTGATGGACTGTGATGTCATGCAGCCGCATGCGAACCAGTTTGTCTGGAGCTTATCGTGAAACTGGCTATCCTTTAAGGCGTAGCTGCAGATAGTGTGATAATATGTTTTATGGACACGGAAAAGAAGAAACATCCAGAGGCTGAATTTGTCAAGTAGTTCCAGGCCATATGAACTGCCATATCACACACTATTCAGGAAGGATAGTTTGCTCTAAAGCAATAAGATTTTTATACGCAGAACAGGAATCAAGCGAAAGTAAGTTTCTTGACCAGCTATTGACCAAAAGCAGTGGTCATACCATAGTTGCAATTCTCTTACGCCCACTTTCCCAATATTGTTCACTGTGAAGTAAATATTCCATACCACCCTCGCAAGATCACGCACATGAGAAAGAATCCTAGGAGGTAGAGCACCTTCAACTTCTTGCAGCACAACAAATAACTTTTCAGCCAGTTTACAATCCAGATTCACAGTCGTCATAATTATTCACGAATGCGTTAACGCATTGATGTTAGCTGATCTTGATACAACTCTCTTGGTTCCTCCAATTCCATTTCATACCAATTTCCTCTTCAAATCCCGGTTGGTTGGGGTTGACAACAAATTCCTTTCTCAAAGATGGGATCAATTTGTTTGTCTCATCTACAAATTTTCACGCCGATTTCGCATCATCAAGTTGACACTGTGTGTTAAATTTCGTTGTCTTACGTCTTCCAATTCTGTGAAGCTGTCTGAAATTATGCTATTATGCTATTATTCATTGCTACCCTTGAAACCACTAATCTATGTAGCGCGCAATTTAATGTACATAACGTCGTAGGTTACAATCATGCAAATCCAGTAAATTGTATGGAGCATCCTTGAAACACACAAACAATAGCTTTTTTTTTTTCGCAAGAGCGCCTTGTACTCCCTTGAATATCCTAGTTGATTTTTTAATGCACTACAGTGTCATACTACTGCGGGCTTATCCGAAATCTGTTCATAATTGTTTCTTTACTATGCTGTGGATGACTTGCATGTACGCAATAATGTGTAGTTCCCGCTTCTAGGACAACGCTTGATTTTACTACGTTTTGCTGGAGACAGGATTTGTGGCTCCCTGTCCGACGAGGATATTGAATTGCATGGCTTGACACCTTTTTCAATATCACTTTAACTTGTTAAGCACGTATCGTCATCATCAATGAAATTGTCCGCAAAGTTGACCGTATACGACACCACACATTCCACTGACTCATCTTGCTGAAACGCTAATATTTAATCTGCCACTTCTTTCTCACTCCGCAAAATTCCTTGGGCTCCTTTCTGACGAAATGTCAATTTCGGCAACTGTTGTTGGAGATATATTGCAAGTTTTGCTTTTCTTATCTTTGTCATTGCTCTGTTTTGTATTACATCACTAGCACTGTAGCACTGTTGGTGGTTACTCGTTGGCTAAGCAGTTTAACAACACTCTGTAGCGTCATGCTGTGCTTACCATTGGATACCTTCAATACCGGCCCCTGTTGCCATTAGCAGTCAATGTTTTGGTTGAATCGTAGAAAATGCCTGGCGCGTCGAATGCGGTAAATATCATTGGTCTTCTGCGTCCTCGCACTCAATGGATTCCTTGTGAGACCAATGTTCCGGCCCGCCTCCATGATACGAGATACGGTTCAAATGGCTCTGAGCACTATGGGACTTAACATCTGAGATCATCAGTCCCCTAGAACTTAGAACTACTTAAACCTAACTAAGGACATCACACACATCCATGCCCGAGGTAGGATTCGAACCTGCGACCGTAGCGGGCGCGCGGTTCCAGACTGAAGCACCTAGAATCTCTCGGCCACCACGGCCGGCGATACTAGATATGCTGCAACCTTTTAAAAACAAAACTCTTCATTTGCATGGTGTGCGGTGTTCCTTGCGAATGTGACAGCAAGAACTGGTACAGTTGCGGAACATTGTACCAAGTACAAGCGACGTTTTAAGCAAAGGGAGCTCGACAGGTCGGCCATAGCTGACCACTACCTGTAAACCGGATACTGTTTGAAAAGACGAGAGTCTTGGCTCATGCATCAACATATTGCGATTCCGTTGTGAAGGAGGCAGCTGACATTAGAATAAACAGTAACAGTTTTGTCAGAGACCAGGGATACACAGTTAGTAGGGTGTGGGGGCGGGCTATGGATATTGAAAGGAAGCAAAGATGGAATCTTGGCGCTTGCAGGGAGGCGGGAGCGGCGGTTTCAAGCTTGGTGGCTGCCCCTCCGTCCCGCGGTGGGCCGGAGCTGCTACGAGCTGCCCAACTCACCTTCCACGCACGCGTCGTTTCGGCCGTCTCTGATTGTACCAGAGGCATTACTTATATAAGCGGAAAACCGTACCAGCCGAGGCAGTCAGAGGTTTTATTCTTTACGACGATGTTGTAGCTGGCAATCGAAAGCCTGAGAATTTTATTCGAACTGACACGGTGTGAAAACCTAGAAGGTTTCATTCGGACATGACACCGGTAAAAACAACAAGGATGTATCACTGGGATTAAAAAGTCACGCTCTAAATCACAACATTTGATCCAAATTATACAGTTTTAACGTACTCTACTTACATTTCTTCAGATGGCGAATCAAATCTCTACATTTAGTAAAAGAACTTCAATTTCCACACTCAAGTACTATTGTTTTGTAAACGGAAAAAGGTAATCCATATTAAGCGGCTTTGCCAATGTTGAGAAATTTTTGTTGTTATATGCTCGTGACTCGATTTGTTATTATGTGCCGATAATATTGCGATTTATTATTGTGTTCCTGTTTCTGTTGCTTTGAAACAATCATTTTTCTGAATCGCCGAATGTATTACTCAAAATTTAGGTAAACTAACGAAACAAGGAATTGAACTTATAAGTAGTTAGCAGTAAAGCTACTGGCAGAATGCATGTTCAAATGTTTTATTTTAGTTGGTTGTGCTTGTGAACACTATATTATTTCAATTGTGGTTTCCTGTATTTGCACATGTGCGTCATTTGTCTTGTATCAATGTTGCAGTGTACTGATGTTATATTATTTTGGGAAAGTCGTACAAGTGTGTTGTTCGTAGAAAGTGTAGTGGGGTGAAATTTGTACCTTAGTAACCCATGTAGATTGTTGTAGCGAAAATGTTCTGTAAGGAATTTCATGGATGATGGAGCGTTAGAAGTTATGGAGTAAGTGATCTACGAGGGTTGCCCAGAAAGTAATGCACCGTATTTTTTTTCTTCAACAATTCTTTATTGAAGATCATGAGAATTTCACACACGAAATAAATGTGTTTCATATACACACACGATTTTCCCACGTAATCTCCATCCCGTTCTGTGGCCTCCCTCCAGCGCGAAACAAAGACGTGTGTGCCCTGTCGGTACCAAAACTTGTCCTGGTGGTAGTCAGTGCCTCACTGTCTGTATCACTTTCTCATCGTCCTCAACACTAATGGCAACATTTAATGGCCCAAACAAGTGAAAGTCCGAAGGAGCTACGTGAGGGCTGTAGGGTGGCTGGGGTAACGCTGTCCAACCCTGTTTTGCGATGTGTTCAGCAGTTCTCACACTTGTGTGGGGCCGAGCGTTATCGTGATGCAGCAAAACAACCCCTGGGTTGCTGTGGCGCCGAAGTCTACGCAAGCGCGTCTTCAGTTTGGTTAATGTGTTGACATGCTTCTGAATTAATGGTACCCCCTCTTGGCATAACATCAATGAGAATCACACCTTCACAGTTCCGGAAAATGATGATCATGATGTTACCGGCGGAAGCCGTTGCTTTGAATGTTTTCTTCTGTGGGGAGTGGGAACGGCGCCATTCCATCGACTGTCGTTTTGTTTCGGATTCAAAATGATGAACCCAGGTTTCATCACCTGTCACAATCGGGACGAGAAGGCTTCCACCTCAGCTTCAAAACGATGCAACAAATCGTGACAAATGTTTTTTCTGTGCGATTTATGATCAACCGGTAGACACTGCGGGATCCATCTTGCACACACTTTTGAATATCTGAGAGTGCGGATACTTGCATCCTGACAATGTTTCCGGATGGGAGACACGGATCCCCGCGGTTAAAATTCGCTGTCTCTAGGGCAGCAACAGAAAAATGCAAGGTGCCGATCATGTCTATATGTATAAATTTATCTGTAGTTACTAGCTGTGATACATAAACTCGATAAAGTGGAAAGAATTATTCAGTATCCATGTAGTGTGCTAAAATATCTGAACATTATTTGCTACACTTTACAAAAGAAATGCAGATTATTTTCGCTATATTGTAGAACGTTGACAAGTTTTGTTTAAGTCTTAAATTTTGGACCTACCACCGAGTGGCAGAATAATATATCAGTGTATTGACAGTTACAATCTGAAAAAAGTACTCACGGTATGATTATCTGTCGATGGCACCATATCATTTTAAATTCTTGACAATAATGGGGAATTCCTCTCTCATCGTTGATTTTGAATCGTTTTCTTTTGCAACATTTCGCAACTAGATTTAATCCCAGCCTTGTTACAAATTTTTATTCTTCTCAATCTGCATATATACATCATATATGTTTGAGACTTGAAAATGTCTCTCGAACAAGATAGTTTCACTTGATTTAATTTTTCCCCAGGTTATTCCACTGTTGACTGTCTCTCTGATGACACCCGTAGCGCTATTCATTATTTTCCACAAGCGGTCACTAGTCACCTAATTCACAGCTTCCATAAGCAGCAATTTGTCATTTTAAGAAATCGAAAACTTTACTTTTTTTTGCTACCCCTTGTGTTATTTCCTCTCATACTTCTTCAGTAGCTTTAAAGTGATTTATGTGTGTGTGTGTGTGTGTGTGTGTGTGTGTGTTTTTTACTTGTCTAGGTATTGCACTTTCTTTATAAGATGTATTTTGTACATTGTATAGGCTCGTTGAGTGGATGATATCCGGAAGCTGTTACAAAAAAAATGTAATATGACTACTAAGGAGTCAGGAGCCAGTTATTAAAAATATCTCGGAATTATTCTATACAGTGCTTGAAAGACAACATTCACATCAGCGCTTTGTTAAATATAGCTGGTACACACACGCTTTATCGCCTTTGTCGTCACTTTATTTACAACGTGTGAAGTGTAACTTAAGCTCTATGTATCCTCTTGCGATATAGTAATAGAGATCATGTCATTCGTCAGCTGTTACCGTCGTTCCTTATTCTTTTCGGGAAACGCATGAAAGAACTGTAATTGTGCTGTAATACGCATATGACGAAGCGTTAATGTGCATCCTATTGTATTAGTCTAACTAGGATCATTTTGATAAATAACAAGGGCTCATATTTAGCTTCGTTAAGAGAAGTTATCATAGCATCAGAAGGGAAATTAAATTGTTTTTATCTGCAGCTACATGTTTAACCCGCAATTCACAATTAAATATCTGGCAGAGGGTTCATTGAACGACCTTCAAACTATTTCACTACGTTCCACTATTGATAAAAGCTCAGAAAAAAACGAACACTGAAATCTTTCCGTACGAATTTTGGTTTCCCTTATTTTATTGTGATTATCACATCTGTCTAGGTAGGTGGGTGCCAAAAAAAGTATTTCCACAATCTCAAGAGAAAGTTACTGATTGAAATATCATGAGAAGATTGTGCCGCTACGAAATATGCCTTTGTTTTAATGGTTGCCATCCCAACTGCGTATTATATCCGTAACACTCTCTCCCCTATTTCGTTGCGGTAAGAAACAGTGTTATCGATTCTGAGGACACCTCTCGGCTGTTTCTGAAATATTTTGAAGAATTGTATGAATACACTCCGCAAGAAGTATTGTATATGAGTACAAAAAGGAAGATCATCCTACATATTAAAGAGCTTCAGCACCTTATCAAATATAAACACTGCAAGGATCAACCATACTCTGTACACTATCACTGATCTTAACTTCGTTTCATTATCTTGAACCATATATGAAAAAAATATGTTCGTATTATATGAGCGCCCTGCTTATCGCGGTAAACTCATCGTTTTGCTATAGACTTTCTTGTAGTAACGTTATCTTTTAGAACATTTATTTCATATTTCACTGCATTTATCTACCGAATTAATTATCTAAAGAGAGTATTTTTTTCATGCTCTCTCACAGCTTCAATTAATCATCTGAAATGCATTATGTCTATTCCACTAGAAATACAATGATTTGTTTTATTTAATTTTTCTACCACCAGTACTTATGTACATAAAATCAAGCCATTGTAAGCTTACGTTTGTTGGATGTTGCGGACACTCCCCTTTTGGATGTTGTTATTTAAACAGACACCAGCAGACGTCGTGCGTAACACCCAGTTGACGAACATTTTCAATCAGGTACGTATAATAATTCAGCTTGACCATTCCAGTAGTCTTTTCCAGAGGGAGCATTGGTACGAATTTGAATTGCTTCCGTGAACTGTTTAAATTAACTTCACGCAAGCTCGGAAGCATAGAGAGATAAAGGTTCAGACATTTGCATAACATCAGATTCATAAAAGTTCCGTGGCTTATCAAAAGCTGACATTTAGGGTATTATCTCCGCTCTTGCCTTTAATTATCTGTTACTGATTCACTTAGAACTGCAATAATTCCAGCATCAATCTTCTCCTGCGGAAATCAGCAGCAAATTCCATCTACCACTTCCACATAAACATTCACTTTAGAAATACTGATAGATAATTAAACAATTATTCACTTCCACTGATTCGGTTTATTTGAACATAGTCTGCATAGTAACATCGATGTTGATGACAAGCTGTTAAGACAAGAACAAGAACTGAAATAACTACCATTACATTTTACTTACAACATCGATCTTCCATTATTTTCTTTTTACATAAAGTTAAATACGTTAGTTTTATTTGAATACGAGGGCGATGACATACGCCGACAGGATGTTCCACCGCTCGATGGACTTCGCCTGGTGAACAATACCAGTTAGCTCTCCGCTCGGCGTCTTTAACATTATTTATGAACCATAATAGAATTTTGTTTTGTCATATTTATGATGTAACAATGCAATTATTATATTATCCATCTATTGTATGTAAGAGATATATTGTGGATTGCATCTTGTTCGATACAAGTCGATTTGTATTGAATGAAAATTTACTGCTGTTTTTTTTTTTTTTTTTTGTTCTGAGTTAGGCCTATCTATGTAGTCAGAAAATTATTCTCGAAGTCTTCAAGACAACTTTTATTTCGAAGTTCGTTGTGTTTGTTTAATATGCTCCTTTGATTGTTAAATTTTGTCTAGGATGTTCTTACAGCTCTACTATTTTTTGGTCCGTGAATTACTGAAAGGTTACCGCTTATGTCTACTGAAGAGAGCTGCTTTTGTCTAAACTGTGTACTAAATGTGTAGAGGTTGTTTCCACTTTTGTTTATATTTTCTTTGTATCTTGCACGAGACTGGTTGTATGTTTTAGTTTTGTCTGTTCTGTGTATTAAGTTCATTTGTACATTTGTAGGTTATTCTCAGCGTAAAACTTAATTTCAAGGTTAGTATTACGGAATGTCATACTTATTTTTTGAGATATATCCCCCGGGTATAATAATGTTAAAAGCCTCCCATTGTTTATAAAATATCGAAAATCGGTAATTGGTTCTTCGTTGGGATACACTTTTGCTGTATAATGTGAACTTCCTTATGGTAGGTAGCTTCCGATTGAGTAAATCAGTACTCGTCGTTCTCTAACTTCCCCTGAATGCCAAGTCTCCAGAAGTAACATAAACAGTAATTGAATTTAGCCCTGAGTTCTACCACAATAAATCGCAAAATGGAATTCTAACTGCCAGACCGATCAGGGACTGAAATACACCGAGTGCTTCCTAATATCTTTCTTTTGTAGGGTATGTATGGTTACTGACCATAGGAGGTGAGGTAGCATGCTAAATGCACGTTGGGTAAAATTTTAAGGAACTTGTTGATACCAAATAGCATTTATTCACAAAATGGAGCTTACTCCTGATCTTCAGTAAAAATTTAACACATGTAAAATCTTAACATAAAAATCCTAACACTAGGGTTCTGCAAGGGGAAATTGTTTGTTATTCAGCGAGAATTTGATTGATCAAGGAACGCGAGACGAACACTCATTTGCTCACATTCAAAAATTTAAATACTCGCGGAGTACCCGATGGTAAGATTCACTATTTTCTCGTAAATATTAAATCATCAAAGCCCGCTTGTGACTCGCAGCGAAAAGAAGCACGATATTTCGTCCGGGTCATGATGCATCCGGTAAATCGCGACCAGATAAGGAGCAAAATTGGTAGCATTTGTTTCTAGTTAAACGATAACAAAATTGTGTGATCTTAGTCTTTCCCGGCGAATTAACTGTTTGTACTGTTCTCGGGTCTCCAGCCGGGTGCAGTCGTTTTCAAACCACGATATTTCGACAGCGTTCCTTGCCGTCATCGTCAGGTGATACCTGCAGACTGAGCGTCTCCGTTGAATCTCCACCCCTTTGTAATCTGATCGCTCCCCACCCCTACCCCCGCGACCTGCCACATGCGGCGCTGCGTGGGGTGGTGGTATGGAAGGGCGGGCCGTTGGCTGCTAGATGCGAACTGTGGACCATCAGATGTCCTGTGGCCTTCGCCGGGCGCGGGAGTCGCTTTGGGTCGGCGCTGTGCTTTTAGTTGGCTGAGTGCTGGGTCCCGGGCTTTGCTGAGGTTAAACGCAGCGTCTCTGTTGATCAGCCCATCAGCTACACGTATTTCAGTCGCCTCCTTCTGGGCATAGTAACAAAAAGACGAGGCCTGCCGTAAAACTTCCGTTTTCGCGTACTCCATAGTATCTCCTATCTCCAGTCTCCATGTAATATTCCAGAACCGCAGATTTTGTAGGTTGCTTCAGTTCAGCGTGCTTTCTGTGTTCCTGACGTCTTTCTTCGATTGTCCGTACAGTTTTCCCGGTGTATGCCTTAACGCATTTACACGGAATACGGTAAACACCCGATTTGCGGAGCCCCAGGTCATCTTTTACTGTACCTGTACTGTACACATTTGATGTTACGCCGAGCCAGAATTCTGCCGATTTTGTTGGATACTTTGCCGGCGTAAGGCAGGTACGCCATTGTCTTCTCGTCCTCTTCGTTCGCTCTCTGCTGGGCTTGTGCATTCTGCCTGAAAGCACGTCGAATTTGACTCTCGTTATATCCGTTCTTCTTGAAAACGTCCTTAAGGTGGTTAAGTTCTCCTTGTAGGCTTTCCTCATCCGATATTGCGCGGTCCCTGCGTACCAGTGTTCGCAGTATACCCTCACGATGTGAAGGATGATGGCAGCTGGTAGCGTGGATATACAGACCAGAGTGGGTTTCTTTCCTGTATACACTGTGTCCCAAGGTGCCATCCGCTTTGCGCTTGACTAGGACGTTTACAAACGGGAGTTCACCATTCTCTTCCACCTCCATGGTGAATTTGATGTTAGGATTCAGAGAATTCAGATGGTGGCGAAACTCTTGAAGTTTTTCTTTTCCATGTGGCCATATCAAAATGTGTCAACAACATATCTGTGAAAGAACATAGGCTTCAGTGCTGCGGTTTCCAGTGCTTTCTCTTCGAAGTCTTCCATAAACAAGTTTGTTACCACTGGTGACAGGGGACACTCCATGGCAACACCATCCGTTTCTTCGTAATAGTTTCCATCGAAGAGAAAGATTTTGATGCGAGGATAAATTCGAAATGATTAGTCATTGTCGGGTCATCAAGCGGCACTCTGGTGAAAAGCGAGACCACATCGAATTTCACCATGAGGTTCTGGTTACGGAGGCGCAGCTCCTGCAGCCGTTGAATGAAATGTAAAGAATTCCTTATGTGATGCTGGCATTTCCCGACGTGAGGGCTTAATTCCGCCGTGAAATATTTGGCTAGTTGGTACGTTGGAGTGCCTATGTTGCTGACGATAGGGCGCAAAGGAACATCCTTTTTTTTTGCACCGTTGGTAACCCATAGAGCCTTGGGGGGTGCAGCAGCTCGAGGTCGGAGCTTCTTGACAATTTCCTTCTGCAGACACTGGCGTAGAAGCTCAATAGTCTGAGATAACAAAATTATCGCTCCAGAGTTCTGACAAATTACTTTTAAGTTATAGAAAGTTCCAAGTGCAAAACCCTGGACGAACTCCCATCCAAAATCACCTTACAAGAGCACACAGAGGCGGCACATGACACTCACCAGACACCAGCACAGCTGCTACTCACTATCTGTGCAGCTCTGCACAAAATCCAACCTGCGTCTCCTCCATGCACAGAGACCGAAAAACAGAAGAGGGGGACTTGACCAATCAGTGCTATCACGCGTCTCCGCCAGGCAGCAGACAGGAGAAACAAAGCCTGGTTCCATTGCTCAAAATTTGCCACCGGTTCAACGTCTAAGGCTGAACTCCACTTGGATCTGATGGAACCAATCCAGAGCCCGCACGTTAAGAAAACCCAGGCAGATAAATGCCCCTCTAGAGTGGCGCCTCAAACCAGCATCGAAAATCGAATTCAGCGGTCGTTCGCACGACCATCAACAAGACTGAACCAAGATATCCCACCTGAATTCACAAACATACATGCGTTTGTAATGTCACCCCATTCGTGCAATCTAACAGTCATCCATGTTTAGGGAAGGTGGTCAGTGGTACACGAGGTGCTGAATAATAAACGTTATAAAAAAGTAAATAAAACTCATTCAATTCGGTTCATGGTTATCTTCTCCCCCGACGTGGTAAAAATATGAGAAAACACAGGCAGAGAAAAGATAATCTGGAAAACTTAAGGACACAACAAAGTGTAATGGAAGGTGGATTTACTGCCGCCTATGAAGGCAAGGAATTTTTCTTTTTGTTTTATTTCTACTTTCGCCGGCCGCGGTGGCCGTGCGGTTCTAGGCGCTTCAGTCCGGAACCGCATGACTGCTACGGTCGCAGGTTCGAATCCTGCCTCGGGCATGGATGTGTGTGATGTCCTTAGGTTAGTTAGGTTTAAGTAGTTCTAAGTTCTAGGGGACTGATGACATAAGATGTTAAGTGCCATAGTGCTCAGAGCCATTTTTATTTCTACTTTCAGTAAAATTGTTTATTTTCAATTCAATATTTGGCCTTAATTACCTTTTTGTACTTTCTATCCCACGAATAACCACTTGTACTTCAGTTTTGATTTTGATTTTCCTGGATTTGTTCTTAATTATGTCCGTTTCCCTACGACTCTCACTGCGTTTTTAGCTCTGCTTTTATCTGTGACAGTGATGGTCGAACTTCTTTGCTAAAGAGCCAGTTTTGCTTTGTGGAGTGGCCTCTTTGGCCACATACGTGTCGATGTTATTATTAATTAGTAATCTAGATAAATTAGTATGTTATGAACCCCGAACAGAATAGACAGACTAGTTACAGTAACGGAGCAATAATCTGGCAAATGACCAAGTACAGTCTGTGCTGAATACGGTGACCTGTTCACAGAGGATAGCTGACAAGGTTTGCCCGCATTTGGCCGCTTGGTGACGTGCAGCACTGACAGAAGCGAGGCGCATGTCCTGCAGTATTTCTCAAACGATTTTATAAAATCTTTCCGGTAAAAAATTTCATTTTTGCGATTCTTATTGCTTTATATGTTAGCTTCATGATGAAGTTCCCATCATTCTGTTACTGGTCATGGTTATTGTGATATGTGGGTTTAAGTAAAACACTACAAGAAATTCGAAAAAGTTTCCAATGAAAAATAGGGGTTGTTTTGATTTTGCTTTTGGTGCATATTACATAGTATGTTGCTGCAGATAAATTTTATCTAACACGTTTAAATTTCATTAGTCTTAGATGGAAGTCTCTATCTGTCACCAATTTCGAGAATATTGATTTAATGTAGTGTACTCATTTGCGATCGTGTATGCCAGTGACAAAGACAGAATGAAATATCCATTACATGCATCATATCTCAAACGGTGTGAGATATCGAAACGAGATTTTGGCGAACGATAGCACGCAAAGAGGAGAGTATTTTGCCGTATGGTTAACATGTGAAACTCCGTTATCTACCGAGTTATTCCACTGGTTACTGACTTTTTCGATGAATCAATCCAGTTTCAAGGGTCATTGATAGCCGGTGTAATGATATTGTTGTGGGTTTTGTTAAAAGGTAAGTGAAGATATTACATGTTTATTTTCTTATATCGAGGATGCGCTTTTTCATAAGTTATGGACCTTACTTGTCCTTAGTTTCTCACTTGATAAAGTTAATAAACTGTAAGTAGGCTGTTTATGTTTTCTCTATGTAAGTAGGCTGTTTATGTTTTCTTTATGTAAGTTTGCTGTTTATGTTTTCTTATTGGCAACGTTACGTAGCGCTCTGTATGAAAATCACTGGCTGCGCTGTGTGCAGTCTAAGAAGGAACTAGTAACAGTAACACATAATTTTCTTTTCAAGTACATGGTAATATTTTTTTTACAATAAGTTGTTGTGGTGCACCACTTTAATTACATAGACATTAAGATGTGAGTAGACATTTCCCTTGTCTGCATTGTTGTTTTTACTGTAATATTTTTTCTGCTTGAGCTATGTCATGTTTAGGTATAAGTTGCTGCTGTTTGCCAGGCATAGTGTTATTGAATTTAACTTTGTATTACTCTGTTAAGCTTTTCTTGTTGCTGCACATTGGCTCATATTAGTTGTAATTTTGCATTTTTTTCTGTTAATTTAGATTTACTGCTGCTTGCTTTGCAAATTGGCATTTTTTGTCATTGCTGTTTGTGTTGATTTGTTGTATGCTGCTGCATTGCCTCGTCCCTTAGTTTAGCATCTGAGTTCAGTAGATTTAAGTTAGCTTAAGAGGGAGTAGACTATATAAGAAACTAACTATGATGAATTTATAAGAAATGCATTGAGAAGCTATATGCAAATGGTTTGGGCAAGAAAAAAGGATACTGTACAGTGGAGAAAAACTATTTTTGATAGTGGATGTGAACAGGATACAGAAAGCAGGCTTAGATAGGACTTTTGGGAATAATGATGAACGAAGGGAGATCTCCATGCAAAATACTGCAGTAAAACAAACCCTGTCCTTTCCTTTTGTGTCATCCCTCTATATGTTTGTGTACCCTTGTGTATTTGTGTTTTTCCTGTCTTTATGTGTTTAGCTGATGAGAGCTATGTTGTAGAATTTTTCTAATACTCTGTTATTTACTTTGTAAAGATGCTTAGACATTATTTATTCTGTTTTGTTTTAATGCTCATGTGTGAAGTTGATGTTTCGCAAGTTATTCTGATCTTTTATGTATTTACTTATGTCATAATTCTTGTAACACTAATGTATATGTTTATTTCTATTGTTTTGTAGAGAATATATTACTACAAATGTTATCTGTATTGTTATGTTTTTAATGATGTATTTTGTACCTTTGTAATTGTATTCTTACGTCATAAAATTGTAATTGACACCAGTTCATCATATTATTAACTTGTAAGCATTCATTTCACTGCACAATTTTCTGTTGGTCATACTATATGGACACTATGTGAAAAGTTGGGACTGTTAGTGTTTGCACATGTGTTACTAATTCAGCAAGGGACTGGATAACAGCATTGCTTGTTCTAAGGACAATTCCAAAAACTTTGTGAGTGCACAAGTGGTGGTTATGGACTTTCTCTATTATCCGCAAGACTCTTCAATGGTGATTGTGCACCTGCACAGTCGCAGCAGATGGCTGCTGGCCATCTCTACAAGGACTACAGTGGGTCTGCATCTCTGGTGGCCCACCAATACCACAATCTCTACCAGGACTACAGTGGGTCTGCTCTGTGATGACCTACCTACCAATATTCGTCAGAACTTCGAATGACTCTGCTGTGGGTTTGCTCTGTTGTGGCCCATTACCTGTCAGCATGTCAAGAGTCAGCACTGTCTTTCTGTTGGAAGGACAACACTACTTCTTCAAGACTGCATGGTCATCCACTACTTCCGTGTGCATGGTCTTTTATTGCTCAGACTTTGATAAAAGAAACGGCAGTTTTACTGTGGTGAATGATCAGGACTGTCTTTATGGACTGTGAGAAAATTATAGCTTTTGACCAACATTGTATTAATCAGTGTGTGCATTTGATATCTTTCTTACTGTAATTATGAAAAAATTTTTCAAATCTGTATTGGCCACTGGCCAAAAAAATTTGTAAAATTTTTTGTGGGGAGCATGGGGGCTATGTAAGGAGGCTGTTTATGTTTTCTCTATGTAAGTAGGCTGTTTATGTTTTCTTTATGTAAGTTTGCTGTTTATGTTTTCTTATTGGCAACGTTACGTAGCGCTCTGTATGAAAATCACTGGCTGTGCTGTGTGCAGTCTGTGGCTAGTTTGCATTGTTGTCTGCCATTGTAGTGTTAGGCAGCGGCAGCTGGATGTGAACAGCGCGTAGCGTTGGGCAGTTAGAGGTGAGCCGCCAGCAGTGGTGGATGTGAGGAGAGAGATGGCGGAGTTTTGAAATTACATATATTATGACTTGTGATGGTATTAAGGTAAATACATTGTTTGTTCTCTATTAATATCTTTCATTTGCTAACTATCCCTATCAGTAGTTAGTGCCTTCCGTAGTTTGAATCTTTTATTTAGCTGGCAGTAGTGGCGCTCGCTGTATTACAGTAGTTCGAGTAACGAAGATTTTTGTGAGGTAAGTGATGTCTGAAAGGTATAGTTTAATGTTACTCAGGGCCATTCTTTTGCAGGGATCTTTGATAGTCAGATTGCGTTGCGCTAAAAATATTGTGTGTCAGTTTAAACACAGTCGTGTATAATAGTTCAAAGGGGACGTTTCAAAACCAATGTTTCACAACATTTTATTTAATTGACAATCTGCAAAACCAGCTATTTTCGGCGAAAGAAGCAAATTCTAACATGGCAGCAAGGGAAATGTGCGTGTTACTCAAAATTCGCTACTCGTGACGCTTCTCTGTAAGTTAAAAATGGTTAACAAGTCGAGCGAAAATAAATCGTGTTTTTGTCAGCATTTTCAGTGCAATTCTTTTTGGATAGTAACCAAATCAGAGATCTTTCTGGATGGCCACCAGACAAGTGTGGGCATGGAGGGGCTTTACTTAATATTTACAATAAATATGAGTTCAGAAAGGCACTTCCCTCAAGTTGATGACCCACAGCCACCCCCACCACTACTGTTCTCTCCACGCTTGTCCAGCCAAATGTGCATCTACCGCCCATTTTATTCTATACAAACTCTACCGATCGTTAATGTCTATGCCATTTAGAACACTTTGCGTTTACAGTTCTCTGTTGCAGCCATAGTTAGCGAGCCGAAAGTTGCGACACTGTTATTGTCTGATGGAGTGTTGTGGTGTTTTCTGTGTGAGCGAATTAATAATTGATTAATAATGGTCATTTTACTTTTACTGACATGCATTATGGAATATGAAACACGATCCAAAATGTTGATTAAATGTTTTGAATGTCATTTTTCTTCTACTCCTTGTGTTGATTTACAACAGCCTAATTATAATTTCATATTTCTTTTTACAAATATGTACTGAATTTGAAGGTCACTTTAATGCACTTTGATGGATCCATGTTACTTCCATTTGAAATTATACCATAGCCAATGAATGGTAAGAGTCGCACATGTTCAAGCAATAAAACATCCTCCTCACACATCTTCTAACCCTGCAGTGTCCACATAACATATCTCTCTGCCCCTGCAGCAGGCTGCCAGCTGTACTTAGCTCAGGGCTGAATTCACTAACGTCAATTAAACTTAATCACATCTTAAAGTACTATTGCCTGTGTAAGCATTTTTGTTTGCTATTGAAGAGGAAAAGTACAGTAATGTTGGTTGATGTATTTAGATTCAGCTGGTAGTTGTTACACGCTTAGTATTGTAAAACACAGCTGAGAACTGCAGGCCACATGAATATTTGATTAATGATGTATGTGCCTGGCGCACTGAGACTGGAATTGGATTATCACTGATCTATGATGCGTGACTGTTCTGTTATGTACATACATACAATGCTCTCTCTTTCTCTCTCTCTCTCTCTCTCTCTCTCTCTCTCTCTCTCTCTCTCTCTCTCACTCTGTCTCATTCATAAATGTATGGAGGGCAATAACTGTGATGTAAAATAAAGGAAGGAAGGTTAAGGCTTTAATTCCTGTCTTCAATAAGGGATTAGGGACAAAGAACAAGCACAGATTGTTGCAAGGTAGGGAAGGAAACTGATCTTGCTCTTTTGGAGGAACCATCACAGCATTTGCATGGAGCGATTTAAGGAAATCACAGAAAATCTGAAACAGGATGATCACATGTGAATGTGAACTGTCATCATCCCATATGTCAATCCAGAGTGCTAACTACCTCGCCACAGTGCCACCTCACATCTTGAAAAATGATCTGTGTATTTTTGTATTTTACATTTGTTTCCAGATTCACATTTGAAAACATATTCATACTTACTTGGCCATTTATTATATAATTTCTTCCCATTAAGAGAGTTTCCTGTAGCTGCTTAGCCGGCCGAAGTGGCCGTGCGGTTAAAGGCGCTGCAGTCTGGAACCGCAAGACCGCTACGGTCGCAGGTTCGAATCCTGCCTCGGGCATGGATGTTTGTGATGTCCTTAGGTTAGTTAGGTTTAACTAGTTCTAAGTTCTAGGGGACTAATGACCTCAGTAGTTGAGTCCCATAGTGCTCAGAGCCATTTGAATCATTTTTGTAGCTGCTTACTGGCAATATAAAAAACTATAATGTGCTATATATATATATATATATATATATATATATATATATATATATATATAGGGTGAGGCACCTAACGTTACCGCTGAATATATTTCGTAAACCACATCAAATATCAAATAATGACGAACCGATTCCACAGTCCGAACATCACTGTCAGGGCTGTCAAACTGGAGGAGTGCAGAATAACCAATATGACGAAAGACAAAAATGAACATTTAGACAGTGCAGAAAGAAGACATATCTTCAACTGTAGTTCTGTAGAAACACACGCACACACACACACACACACACACACACACACACGCTGTTTTATATATATATATATATATATATATATATATATATATATATATATATATATATATATACACACATCAGATTTGGTTGAAATGGATCCAGGAGTTTGGGAGAAGATACTAGAACACACACACTGGATCCATTTCAACCAAATTTGACACAGAAACAACGTGCCTCAAGAGTATCAGCACTGTGGGTTTTATAACCTCTTATCTGCAATAGGAGCAGACATAGGGAAAAACGTGGTTTTTCTCAGCACCTGGCAAATAGGCTGCCCTGCACGATCGACATGTGTGGGGAAAAGTATTGGCCTGCTTTATTGACCTACTTTGCAGTGCAGACTATATGTCAGGGACAAGAAACGGTTTTACTGCCCTTCACATGTAGGCTGCCCTTCATGATAGCTGTGTCGTGTTGAAGTAGTACAGGACAGCCTGCACATCAGAGGCAAAAGAAAACTCTTTTCAAGGTCCTGATGTGCAGGCTACCTGACATGACACTCATGTTTTGGCAGTTATTTCGGCTTGCTGAATAGACCTGTTTTACAGGGGCTATTTGTGTGGATGGAAATGCCTGTGGAAAGTTTGAAAGAAAAGGGTGGAACATGGTAAGGGGCAGGAGGAGATGATAGAGACGGGGGTGGGCAGCAGGGGATGGATAGAGAGGGGGCAGGATGTCATGGATGGAGGGAGGAAGAGAATGAGGATACACAGAGAGAGTGTGCGAGGTGGAATTGGACAGACAAAGGAGAGAGGAAGAGGAGATGGTCAGAGTGTGGGAAGCAGCAGATGGACAGAGAGAGGGGGAGAAGGAGACTAACAGAGATAGGAGGAGAAGGAGTTAAATGAAAATAGGGAGTGGGGGAGATGGACAGATTGAGGGCGCAGGAGGAAGAGGGCAGAAAACTGGGAAGGAAAAGACAGGCAAAGAGAGGGAGGGAAGGGAGAGATGTGCAGAAGGAGGGAGAGGAGGAGTAGATGGACAGAGAGAGAGAGAGAGAGAGAGAGGGGGGGAGGGAAAAAGATGTGGTCAGAGGAAGGGGAGAGGGAGATACATTCAAAGAGAGGGGGTGGAGGATTTAGAGAGACAGAGAGGGTTTGGAGGAGAAAATAGACAGGAACAGGTGCATTACAATTATTACAATCAAAATGGGTAAAAGTACTACTTAGTGTGTGTAGAGAAGCTATGTTGGTGTAAGAAACTCCCATTGACCGTAGCAGTGGCAGGTGGGGCTTAAAAGGGTTGGTAATGCCTGACATATAGGCTCTCCTACGTAACTGGCAAGTTCTGTGGGTAGTACTGGAATGCATCCATCAGTTATACATGCAGATGGGCACCGTTGAGCAGTGAGAGAGGGGAGGAGGAGATGATTATTGAGAGTGGGGATGATAAGATGAATGGAGAGTGGGGGAGGGAATAGTCACACAAAAGGGCAAGAGGAGATAGACAGGGAAGTGGAAGGAGGAGATGAACAGAGGGGTGAGGAGGGGATAATCACAAAGAGTGTTAGGATGATTGGAAAAAAGGTTAGGAGGAGGTCAAAGATGGGAGGTGCAGACGAAGTTATAGATTGAGAGGAGAAGATGGACAGATAGATGGGGAGGATGTGACAGACATGTACAGGAGGATGAGGGGATGGACAGAGAAAGGGAGGAGAAGGAGATGCACAGAGAGAGGAGAGGAGGAGATGGTCAGAGAGTGGGAAAAAAGGATGGACATATTGAGGGGTGAGGAGGTTGTCGAGAGAGAGAGGGGGGCATTGCATGATGGACAGGGAGAGGGGGGGAGATTCACAGAGAAAGGGGAGAAGGGCATGGACAGAAGACGGGAGAGGAGGGTATGGACAGAGAGGGTGTGGGAGGAGGAAAGGCACAGAGGTGGAGGAGGTAGAATTGGACAGAGACATGGGGATTAGAGTAAGGGCAGGTTGTGGTAGAAGGATAAGATGGACAGAGATAGTGGACAGAACCAGTGGAAGGAGATAAAGTTAGAAAAAGGAGGAGATGGTGAGAGAGTGGGGAGGGAGGGATGGACAGCGAGAGGGAGAGCAGGAGATGGACAGAATGAAGAGAAGAAGGAGGAGAAATAAAAATCTGGGCGACACTGGGTACTTGGCTAGTTTAATTAAAAAAAAGTTGATTAAATAATCAATGCAACACTACACAGTAAACGTGAAACAAAATTTTGCTTACAAATGATGTGAACTGAAGTAAAAAGTAAGTTAGAAAGAGGAAAACAAAGAAAATTGCGATATCATATGGACAGAACACAACACAGATTATGTCATAAGGACTGAATGTAACAAATGTTTTATGTAAACGAATTCCTTTTATTGTGCTTTTGTGTAATAGAAATGTGTCGAATGTATGTAGCCAGTGCTTTTCCCTCTGATGTATATGTATCTTATGTACATCAAATCTTACTGAGATAACCTACTTTGCGATATCTTTGATATCTTTATCTCCGATCGCTCACGTAGGGAACCAGAGGCGCTATATTCGCAGGCTTTTTAAAACTCTCTGATGATATTTGGCATTGGTATTTGACATTCTACTCACCGTAATAAGAAAATATAAAAAGAATTGTAATTTTTTTTGTCATCAGTCTTATGACTGGTTTGAAGCGGTCCACCACGAATTCTTCTCCTGTTCGAACAGCTTCATTTCAGAGTAGCACTTGCAACCTACGTCCTCAATTGTTTTCTGGATATATCCCAATCTCTGACTTCCTCTACAGTTTTTGCCCTCTACAGCTTCCTCTAGAACCATGGAAGTCATTCCCTCATGTCTTAACAGATGTCCTTTCATCCTGTCCCTTCTCCTTATCAGTGTTTTCCGCATATTCCTTTCCTCCCCGATTCTGGACAGAACCTCATTCTTTATCAGTCCACCTAATTTTCAACATTCGTCTGTAGCACCACATGTCAAATGATTCTTTTCTGTTCCGGTTCTCCCACAGTCCATGTTTCACTGCCAGACGAACATTCCCACAAATTTCTTCCTCAAATTAAGGCCGATATTTGATATTAGTAGACTTCTCTTGGCTAGGAATGAACTTTTTGCTATTGCTAGTATGCTTTTGACGTCCTCTTTGCTTCGTCCGTCACTGATTATTTTACTGACTAAGTAGCAGAATTCCTTAACTTCATGTACTTCGTGACCGTCAATCCTGATGTTAACTTTCTGGCTGTTCTCATTTCTACTACTTCTCAGTACCTTCGTCTTTCTTCGATTTACTCTCAATCCATACTCTGTACTCATTAGACTGTTCATTCCGTTCAGCAGATCATGTAATTCTTCTTCACTTTCACTCAGGATAGCAATGTCATCAGCGAATCGTATCATTGATGTCCTTTCACCTTGAATTTTAATTCCACTCCTTATCCTTTCTTTTATTTACATCATTGCTTCCTCAGTGTACAGATCGAACAATAGGGGCGACGGGCTACATCCTTGTCTTACATCCTTTTTAATACGAGCACTTGGTCGTCCACTCTTATTATTCCCTCTTGGCTGTTTCTTTTCCGAAAGCCATATGGTATGTCGTCAGACTCATACATTCTACACACCAAGTTGAATAGCCACATCCCCCAATGATCTTCAGCCGAGCGAGATGGCGCAGTAGTTAGCACACTGGAGTATAGGGTAATATCAACAGCAGCAGAAAATAGTATAACGGGAGTAGGATTCGTTACGAATAGGAAGGTAGGGCAAAGAGTGTGTTACTGTGAACAGTTCAGTAATGGGGTTGTTCTTACCAGAACTGACAGCAAACCAACACCGACAACGATAATTCAGGTCTACATGCCGACGTCGCAAGCTGAAGATGAAGAAACAGAGAAAATATATGACAATATTGAAAGGGTAATTCAGCATGTAAAGGGATATGAAAATCTAACAGTCATCGGAGACTGAAATGCAGTTGTAGGGGAAGGAGTAGAAGAAAAGGTTACAGGAGAATATGGGCTTGGGACAAGAAATGAGAGAGGAGAAAGACTAATTGAGTTCTGTAAGAAGTTTCAGCTAGTAACAGCGAATACTCTGTTCAAGAATCACAAGAGGAGGACGTATACTTGGAAAAGGCCAGCTGATACGCGAAGATTTCAGTTGGATTGCATAATGGTCAGACAGAGATTCCGAAATCAGATACTGGGTAGTCAGGCGTCCCCAGGAGCAGACATAGACTCAGATCACAATATAGTAGTGATGAAGAGTAGGCTGAAGTTTAAGACATAAATCAGAAAGAATCAGTATCCAAAGAAGTGGGATACATAGGTACAAAGAAGGTAACTGCGAAGAAACCATTTTGGAACAGAAGAAATACTTTAATTGATCCATGAAAGGAGTAAGTACAAAAATATTTCGGGAAACTCAGGAATTGAGAAATGCAAGTCGCTGAGGAATGAAATAAATAGGAAGTGCAGGGAAGCTAAAACGAAATGGCCGCAGGAAACATGTTAAAACATCGAGAAAGAAATGATTGTCAGAAAGACAGACTCAGCATACACGAAACTCAAAACAACCTTCGGTGACATTAAAAGCAAGGGTGACAACATTAAGAGTGAAACGGGAATTCGACTGTTAAATGCAGAGAAGAGAGCGGGTAGGTGGAAAGAAAACAATGAAAGCCTCTACGAGGGGGAAGATTTGTTTGATGTGATAGAAGCAGAAATCGGAGTCGATTTAGAAGAGATAGGTGACCCGGTATTAGAATCAGAATTTAAGAGAGCTTTGGAGGACTCAAGATCAGATAAAGCAGAAGGGATAGATAACATTCCACCAGGATTTCTAAGATCATTGGGTTGGTTGTTGTTTTTGGGGGAAGAGACCAAACAGCGAGGTCATCGATGTCATTGGATTAGGGAAGGATGTCGACCGTGCCCTTTCAAAGGAACCATCCGGGCATTTGCCTGAAGCGATTTAGGGAAATCACGGAAAACATAAATCAGGATGGCCGAACGCGGGATTGATCCGTCGTCCTCCCGAATGTTTGTTCTCTATTAATATCTTTCAGTTGCTAACTATCCCTATCAGTAGTTAGTGCCTTCTGTAGTTTGAATCTTTTATTTAGCTGGCAGTAGTGGCGCTCGCTGTATTGCAGTAGTTCGAGTAACGAAGATTTTTGTGAGGTAAGTGATTTCTGAAAGGTATAGTTTAATGTTACTCAGGGCCATTCTTTTGCAGGGATTTTTGATAGTCAGATTGCGTTGCGCTAAAATTGTTGTGTGTCAGGTTAAGCACAGTCTTGTATAAATTTTTCAAAGGGGACGTTTCAAATGCACACACTTATTGATACAATGTTGGTCAAAAGCTAAAATTTTCTCACAGTCCATAAAGACAGTCCTGATCATTCATCACAGTAAAACTGCCGTTTCTTTTATCAAAGTCTGAGCAGTAAAAGACAATGCACACGGAAGTAGTGGATGTCCATGCAGTCTTGAAGAAGTAGTGTTGTCCTTCCAACAGAAAGACAGTGCTGACTCTTGACATGCTGACAGGTAATGGGCCACAATGGAGCAAACCCACAGCAGAGTCATTCGAAGTTCGGACGAAGATTGGTAGGTAGGTCATCACAGAGCAGACCCACTGTTATGAAACGTCCCCTTAGAACAATTTATACAAGACTGTGCTTAACCTGACACACAATAATGAAACGTCCCCTTAGAACAATTTATACAAGACTGTGCTTAACCTGACACACAATAATTTTAGCGCAACGCAATCTGACTATCAAAAATCCCTGCAAAAGAATGGCCCTGAGTAACATTAAACTATACCTTTCAGAAATCACTTACCTCACAAAAATCTTCGTTACTCGAACTACTGCAATACAGCGAGCGCCACTACTGCCAGCTAAATAAAAGATTCAAACTACAGAAGGCACTAACTACTGATAGGGATAGTTAGCAACTGAAAGATATTAATAGAGAACAAACAATGTATTTACCTTAATATTCATAATTGACATCCAATATTACAAATTATCAAAACTCCGCCAACTCTCTCCCCACATCCACCACTGCTGGCGGCTCACCTCCAACTGCGCAACGCTACGCGCTGTTCACATCCAGCTGCCGCTCTACAATGGCAGACAACAATGCAAACTAGCCACAGACTGCACACAGCACAGCCAGTGATTTTCATACAGAGCGCTACGTGGCATTACCAATATAAAAATCTAAACAGCCTACTTACATAGCCCCTATGCTCCCCACAAAAAATTTTACAAATGGTGTTGGGCACTGGCCAATACATATTTGAAAAAAAAAAATTTTCACAATTACAGTAACAATGATATAAAATGCACACACTTATTGATACAATGTTGGTCAAAAGCTAAAATTTTCTCACAGTCCATAAAGACAGTCCTGATCATTCATCATAATAGTAATTACAGTTTTTTTTTCACAAAGTCTCATTAGTAAAAGAAATTGCACACAGAAGTAGTGGATTTCCATGCAGTCTTGAAGAAGTAGTGGTGTCCTTCCAACGGAAAGACAGTGCTGACTCTTGACATGCTGACAGGTAATGGGCCACAATGGAGCAAACCCACAGCAGAGTCATTCGAAGTTCTGACGAATATTGGTAGGTAGGTCATCACAGAGCAGACCCACTGCAGTCCTGGTAGAGAGTATTGGTGGGCCACCAGAGGTGCAGACCCACTGCAGTCATTGTAGAAATAGTGATATTGGTGAGTCAGCAAAGGTGTAGACCCACTGTAGTCCTTGTAGAGATGGCCAGCAGCCATCTGCTGCGACTGTGCAGGTGCACAATCACCATCGAAGAGCCTTGCAGAGAATATAGCAAGTCCATAACCACCACTTGTGCACTCACAAAGTTTTTTGGAAGTGTCCTGAGAACCAGCAATGCTGTTATCCAGTCCCTTGCTGAATTAGTAACACACGTGCAAACACTAACAGTCCCAACTTCTCACATAGTGTCCATATAGTATGACCAACAGAATGTGTGCAGTGAAATGTAACGTACAAGTTACTTAATTAGATGAACTGGTGTCAATTACAATATTATAACATGAGAATACAATTACAAAGGTACAAAATACATCATTAAAGAACATAACAATACAGAGAACATTTGTAGTACAGGCTGTACAACAGAATAGAAATTAACATATACATTAGTGTTACAGGAATTATGACATAAGTAAATACATAAAAGATCAGAATAATGATTGAAACATCCACTTCACACATGAGCATTAAAACAAAACAGAATAAATAATGTCTAAGCATATTTACAAGGTAAATAACATATTATTAATGCCAATTATATTTGAGGATAACAGTATTCCTCATCATAGTGAATGTAGCTTAATATTAAAAGAAGAAAAAATTCTATGAAACTACACAGAGACAGGAAGAAAACAAATACACAAGGGTACACAAACACATAGTGGGATAACACAAAAGGAATGGACAGGGTTTGTTTTATTGCAGTATTTTGCATGGAGATCTCCCTTCGTTCATCATTATTCCCAAAAGTCCTATCTAAGCCTGCTTTCTGTATTCTGTTCACATCCTCTGTCAAAAATAGTTTTTCTCCACTGCACAGTATCCTTTTTTTTTTTTTTGCCAGACCATTTTCTGATAGCTTCTCAATGCATTTCTTATAAATTCATCATAGTTAGTTTCTTATATAGTCTACCCCCTCTTAAGCTAACTTAAATCTACTGAGCTCAGATGCTAAACTAAGGGACGAGGCAATGCAGCAGCACATAACAAATTAACACAAACAGCAATGACAAAAAATGCCAATTTGCAAAGCAAGCAGCAGTAAATCTAAATTAACAGAAAAAATGCAAAATTACAACTAATATGAGCCAATGTGCAGCAACAAGAAAAGCTTAACAGAGTAATACAAAGTTAAATTCAATAACACTATGCCTGGCAAACAGCAGCAACTTATACCTAAACATGACATAGCTCAAGCAGAAAAAATATTACAGTAAAAACAACAATGCAGACAAGGGAAATGTCTATTCACATCTTAATGTCTATGTAATTAAAGTGGTGCACCACAACAACTTATTGTAAAAAAAATATTACCATGTACTTGAAAAGAAAATTATGTGTTACTGTTACTAGTTCCTTCTTATTGTTCTTTCCTTTCCAAGTGCTCCTTTTTTTAAAGAATGTGGATCATAAAATAATTATTTAATAGATCTGTTGACAGAAAGAGTTCACAGTAGCAAATGCATCTAAGTTTATTTTATAAAACTAATGCTGCAACACAGCTGGAAACCAGATATTAAATGAAATAAGCAATTACGCAAACCAAAGCATAAAAATATCATTCAATAGTCATGTGACATTTCATAAGTTAGTAGAAATTCTCTCAACTCTCGTAGAAAGACGCTTGTCATAATCAGGTGTGCAGATGTACGAATATTTCCCATCAATTCATAAGCATTTCAGTAATTAGCACAAAGTACGAGTAATCATATGTTTTCAAGTAACGAGCGTGTCGCATTAGCGATGCCCTCTACAAAGGAATGTCAATAGCAAGGTTAATGGAAGTAATGAGGGTGTCGCATTTGCAATATTTTCTCTAAAGGAATGTCAATGGCGAGGATAAAGGCCTGCCTTTTTTCTTTTTTTTCTACCTGTGCTTCCGGAAAGGCACACCCTAATGGCTTGTTCTCCGGGTGTTTGACACAGCTGTGTGCCCACGACGCATTACGTGCAGGTGGTCACTTAACTTTCTTACGGAAATATTTACGACACCAGTTTCCGCTACAGTGACAGTCTCATATAAAAATTTCACAGGTAAAGAATTTACGTTACAAATGTGTAGAAACAAAATCCTATGAATATAACAGTGTCCAAAAAAATTTTCGCCGGCATTGTGATACATTCACGCATTTACACACATTTCATAACTCTTAAAGTACGATTCTTGGTTTCCAACATCCTTTTTCACAAGTCAAGAGTCCCTAACTTCTATTCATTATTCATATGCATATAAACACGTAATCACATTCCTCATATATGGTAGCATCATCTTATTGACATAAACATACCTCAACAGCATAATACACATCGTCGTCGTAAAAATATCATCATAACACCTCAGTCAAATCTCAAAAACGTCGTAGCTTTCTGCAATAATGTCAAAACCTAAAAAAATTCTCTGCTCATTTCAATAGTGTCATCTACCTCAAACGTACTTTAAAATCATTCTCCCTTACCAAATACATCATTCAAAGCTCTCATAGTATCACAATGGTACCAAAAAATATGAACAGTTCACACAGTACAGACAAAATACAATTTCGTAAGTGTGAAGTTATCCAACGGTGTAATTACGTAAACATGTGTCACTGACGTAGTAAAAAACATGTTTATCTCTCAGTTAAATGATCAGATAGCTATGTAATTCTGTGTTGGAGAAATATGGTACCGATGTGTAAAGTTGTATAAGCAAATACCATATTAGCTAGGGTTCCTTGTGCTTGCCAAACACATGGTACACAAAGTAGGCGTGTACCCCTTTGAGGTTTAATGTAATTATACCCTCAGGTGTTACAGATTACAGCAATGGAATGAAATGTATCACAGAAAATTTTCTTTGTAATTCAAAAATCTTTAAAAATAAATGTTTTAAGTACAAAATTAATCACTCAAATACATGTCCTGTAGCACTAAATGTGCGTCTTGCTGTAAGATAATCTCTGTGGGAGTGTCGTAGTTATCGTCCTCCGAAAGCTAAGTTCAGCAGAAGCCAATGTACTTATCTCATGATAAACAAAAGTGAAATGCTTTGCGTATAAATTTCTTAGTTATTACGCTTATTGCCGTGATGAAGAAAGTACTGTGATGTAACGTATTGTTGTGCTACAGAAAAGGCTGTCTCATTGTAGCTATACCACAAAAGTTACTACTAAAACATGTTTTGCTTTCCAGAAGAATTCAGAAAAACTGTGCAGATATCAAACAGATACACTGCAAAAGCAACATTGTAAATTGTCGCTTATTAGTAGCGTTGTGATAAAATCGTGTAGCTGTCACATAAACTAACCACTGTCTCATCTAGTATCTCACTGAAAGTACCTTAAATCCAGAATCCACTCTCAAGCAAACCAAAATGTTGCATGAAAATTTCATTAGCAGTGCCGGTATATGTTCCAAGTATGTGAGCCTTATAGTCGTTACATAATCGTGCAACTAACAAGCAAGTATGCACACACACAATAACACTGTGTCGCCTGTTCACAATAACAATGCATTCGTAATTTCTGTTTAAATAAGTTCTCTTGGTTCTTGACTGGATATTTAACTTCAAACATTGTTGCATGTTAACAGTTTCTCAGTGTGACAAATTGTACAAGTAGCGTGAAGTGAAAATTGCAAAGACTAAGTTAAAAAGTAGATTATCTGTCAATAAATGGTTTTACATGAGAAATGTGGTGTAAACCTTTACTCTTCCTAGTACGCAGAGTTTCAACTTCAACGCAATTATCATGTGGTATACGTCGGATTCTGTAAGGTCCATTGTAAACTAGAAAGAATTTGTGACTCAAGTGTTTCTTCTTATGTGACAATGAATGAGCTTTAATGAGAACTTTCTGACCAATATACAATTTCTTTGCATTTGCTTTACCGTGTAGTTTTCTCCTTTTGTTTGCTGCAGATTTTATATTTTTAAGAGCCAAATCAATTATAACTTTGTGTCGAAGTTTACGTGTATTCGGGAAAGGTATAAGCTCTCTGATTCTGTTTGGTGGTTCTTCATTCTTCAGTACAAGAGTAGGTGGTAAAGCAGTGGAGTCATGAGGCATTTCATTCAGCACGTTTTGAAATAAGTGTAAATATCTGTCCCAATGCTGATGCTTTCTGTGACAATAAAGTCTGCAAAGCTTATTGATTTGTTTCATAATCCGTTCGGAGGGGTTACAATGTGGTGAATACAATGAAATAAAAACAGGTTTGATTTTATGATTCCGAAGCATGCGTGACCAAAGAGCAGATCTGAATTGCGGTCCGTTATCTGAAATGACTTTACTAACGTGTCCAACTTCATGTAAGAAATTTTTAACAAAGGCGTTGGATACAGACCGTCCAGTGGCTTTACGTAACGGAGTGAAAGAAACAAAAGAAACAAATTTTGAAGTAAGTTCAACAGCGACTAGAACGTACGAAAATCCATTCGATGTTCTGACAAGGGGTCCCAAAAGATCAACAGCAGCAAATTCTTTTAATTTAGAAGGAATAATTGGAAACAACGGAGCACGATGTGAGATAGTAGACGGTTTCGCCTTTTGACAAAGTTTACAAATAGACAAGACTCTTCGAATTCGCTTTTCCATATTGTTAAAATAACAAGTCGTTCGAAGAATATGATAACATTTTCGTGGACCAAAATGTGCGTAGCTGAGATGAATGTACCAAATGAGCTTATTAACAAAATCGTCTGGAATGCAAAGTACCCATAGCTTGTCATCAACAGTGCAGCGTTTGAACAGTATATTGTTTCTAACCAGGTAATAATGCCGAATCGGATCGTGTGTCTTTTCATGCCATTTACTTTTGATGTCTTTCCAAATCGGATCTTTATCTTGTTCATGAGCAATGTCCTTTAAAGATGTGGTGATGAAGTTTTCAAAGGCGACTTTCTGAATGTAAAGAATACTGAAATTTTTCTCAAGGTTGCCTTCTGTGTTACTTTTCTCAAGCCCAGCCGGTGCGCGTGACAGCGCGTCCGCAACAATGTTCTCCTTGCTGGGAATGTAGACTATTGTGAAGCGGAATTCTTGCAGAAACAATGCCCAACGTTTTAACCTGTCATGATTTAATTTTGAAGACATAAGAAATTGTAATGCACGATGATCACTGTATACTTTTACGTGCTTACCAGAAAGAAAGAAACGGAATTTGTTAAATGCCCAAACGATAGCTAAAGCTTCTAATCCACTAACGGAATAATTTTTTTCAGATTTTGTTAGCACTCGGCTAGCAAAAGCATTGGTTTTCTGAACAGTAGTGTCATTTTCTATGGCTTCTTGAAATAAGTGGGCACCAAGACCGACTTTAGAAGAATCCGTGCTAAGGCAGAAATCTTGTGACAGATCTGGATGAGCTAGTATTGGCGCGTGAAGTAATGCTTCTTTCAGAGAATTGAATTCCAACTGTGCTTGTTCGTCCCAGTTCCAAATAGTATTTTTTCCAGTGAGAGAACAAAGTTTTGGTGTAACTAGAATTTGCATATTCAGAAAACGACGGTAAAAATTTACGAGACCTAGAAAACTGCGGACTTGTTTTTTTGTGGATGGAACTGGAATGGCTCTGATTGCTTCTAACTTTTCAGGATCCGGCTGAATGCCTTCCGAAGAAATAATATGTCCCAAAAACCTCACCTTTGACCTACCGAATTCAGACTTTTCCAAGTTAACTGTAATTCCAGATTCTGCAAAAATACGTAACAAACTGTTGAGGATGCGGTTATGTTGTTCCCATGAAGCTTCTGCTATTAGAATATCGTCCACATATAAGGTGATGTGACGTTTTAATAACTCAGGTAATATGGAATTTAACCCGCGAATGAATGCTGCCGAAGAAATGTTCAAACCAAAAGGAAGTTTCCGAAACTGATAACAAACGCCGAAACAAAGGAAAGCTGTGTATTTTCTACATTCTGGGTGAACTTCGATCTGAAAAAAGCTGGATCTGAGATCAATGGAAGACAACACTTTTACACCATTAAAATTTTGAAGAAGTTCTTCCAACGTTTGCGGCCTGTCTGTTTCAGAAATGATGATAGTATTGATTTGTCTCGAATCTAAGACAAGCCTGATCGATCCATTTTTCTTCTCAACAACATGTAATGGATTGTTGTATGAGCTTACTGCAGGTTCAATAATGCCCTCGTCAAGCATAGATTGTATTTCTGTTCTAACACGGTCCCTATAATGTGCTGGAATTACGTATGGTCTAACACAAAATTTAGTATGCTCACGAACACGAAATTGGTATTGAAATCCCTTGATTGTTCCTGTTTTGTGAGTAAAAACTGTGGAATGTGCTTGTAAAATCTCAAAAAGGTCCTGCCTATCAGTGTCATTACAATTCTCAATTGTTTGAATTTTATTCTGAATTAACTCATTAATTTCAAATATGCCGTCGATACCATCCCTGTCAGTACTTGCAGAGTGATTGTTAGTGTCTAGTTCCGTAGAAAATTCCGAACTGTTGTCTAACAGAACGTAAAGCCGATTAATTTCCTCATCATGGTTTGAGAGCCAGTCTTCAAATTTCAAAGCTATTGACTTACCTTCTTTCTCTAAACTTATTTCAGCATCGTGAAAGCTTAAGACTGCTTTGTATTCATTCAAAAAGTCTACTCCCAGTATAATTTCCGTCGACAATAATGGAACAATAAGAAAGTTCATAGAGAAGCTGTGGCTTTGACAAAAGAATTCTAAGTTGGTTTGTTGGCGTACATCTACACTTTTTCCAAAGATTGCAACTTGTAATTTAATCTTACGTAACGGAAGTGTGGGGTAATCGTTCGATTTGTTGCACTTGCTAAAAGCTGTTTCACTAATAACTGAAATGGGACTGCCAGAGTCAAGTACTGCCGTAAATTTTACGTCATTTACAGTAATGTGAATCACAGGATATGCAATGTTGTTATGTTTTACGTCGTGTTCCTGGAGTAAGATGTCTCTAATGTCTTCCATTCTTACGTAATTACTAGCTACGGCAGCTGTATCGCCAGTTTCATAAGTAGGTCTTGTGGCTGCCAGCGGTGTGAGTCATTGCCTATTATCTCTTTGTTGGCGCGCGTCGTTATTGGGATTTGGAGACCTAACTTCTACAAATTCACCGTGACGAGAATCCCGCCAGTTCTGATCTAGTTCAGGTCTGTCGTTGCGATCATATCGTCTGTCATCATGTCGGTAGATTCCATAGTTTCTTTCTCGTCGGTCACATGGTGGAGAATTTCTCCCTGAGTCGTCACTGCGCGCTGCACCGTTGCGTCTAAAGTTATTCTGTCTCCCTTGATAATAATTGTTTTGGTTCCCATATTGTCTGTTTCTCTGATTGTCTCTGTGATAGTCATTACTGCGGAGAGGTGATCTTTCCCTGTAACTATTACTCTGCCAGTGGTTGTCATATGGGTGGTGTCTGTTTTGCTCACGATTTACGTTGTAAGAATAGGCTTGTCGTGGCCATTTATTGTTTCTGTCGTCACGGAATTGTGACGGATGTGACCTGTAGTGATTGTTTTCCTGTTTTCGCATCCCGCGAATGTCTGTGTCAATTTCTAATTCTTGTAAGAGTCCCTGAAAAGCTTCAATGTCGTCTTTGCAACGTTCTGCCAAAATAATATGCCGTAAATGTTCAGGCAGTTTGATTAAGCAAATGCGGATGAGTTCTGAGGGGCTGTATGGGTTTGACGGGTACTGATTCTTGTGCAACATGTCTTCAAAATATTTCACAAGACTGAAAAATTCAGATTGTTCAAAGTGTTTCATCATCATGATGCTATGTTTTACTCGGTCTTGTGTAGCTTGTGACCAATATGCTGAGAGGAAGGCATGGTAAAATTCTCCTTCACTGTGGCAATCGTGAATGACCGATCGCATTCTTACAGCTGGTTCATTCTCTAAGTAGCCACACATAAATTCTAACCTGTGCTCCAATGACCAGTTGGGAGGAAAACAGTGAGAGAATTGATGGAGCCACGCTTGTGGATGAATGTCGTTGGCAGAATTCTTAAAAGTTTTGAATTTATGTGTAGTAATGAACAGCTTGTAGTCAAAGTCATCGTGTCGGCGAGAAGCATATCGGTCATTGTTACGTCGTGTCGGCGGTTCCATCTCAAAATTCGGCCCACCTTGCCAATTCCTTTCATAATTACCGAAATGCCCTGTATTATTATTTTGTGGCTTTTCCGTATTTCTAAGTTCCTCTTTCCGTATTGGAGCGCGAGTGTCCTCTGAAATATGTAATTCTTGTATCACCTGCGTCAACTGATCTTGTACTTCCCGGATTTCTCTTTTATACTGTGTATTGATTTGATTTTGATTTTGTTTGAATTTTGTTATTTGTTCATACTCAGTGTCAGTGAAGGCTACAGGTCTTGTGTCATTCAGATCATCATCTACCTTTGTAGATAAGTTAGTGACCTGATCCGAAAGTTCGGCTACTTTCTCTGATAGTGTACTTATTTCCTCCATGTGTCTTTCTGAACCAATTTTCAGGGTATCTACTATGTCCTTCAAATTTTCCTGAGTTTTTGCAAGTTGCGTAACCGAATCGGTAGATGCAACTAAGTCAATTTTAGCTTGCAAAGTCTCATGATTTTCATGAACAATAGTTTGCAGTTCTTTTATGGGTGCTTCGTGATTCTGTAATGCATTTTCATGCCGCGAAAAAATAGGTTGGAAATGCTCACAAATTTGTGTTTTTACGTCATTACAGACTTTTTGACATTTCGATTCGATGTTATGTAACTCAGTAGTTAAATCTTCACGTGTTTGTTCAAGTGTGGTGTCTAACTTTTGAAGATTTTGTTCCATTGTGTCTAACTTTTTAAGATTTTGTTCCACTGTGTCCAACTGTTGCTGTGTTTGTCTCTGGTGTTGTTCCATTGTGTCTAACTTTTTAAGATTTTGTTCCACTGTATCCAACTGTTGCTGTGTTTGTCTCTGGTGTTGTTCCATTGTGTCTAACTTTTGAAGATTTTGTCCCATTGTGTCTAACTGTTGCTGTGTTTGTTTCTGCTTTTGTTCCATTTTTTGCATTAATTGCAATAATAATGTATTAGTGTCTGGAATCTGTTTCTCTATGCTTTTTGGCAGTGCGTTTTCACCGGCAGCATTCACATTTTGACAAGCAGAAAATGTGTCTTGACTCATTTGAGAAACTGGTGAGGACCCAAAACCTAAGTCTACAGTATTTGCAATATTGTGTTCTGTCATTTCGGATTCCTGAGGCGAGCTGTTGCCGACCGATCGATCGATAATGCTTCCCTGTTCACTACCTGTTTGACTGTCTACACCATTATTTGCCGCCCGCTCCATATCCCTATGCACAGTTACCAAATTACTACTTCGAATGTCTGTTAATTCACTACCCAGTGGTGCTGATAAGCTACGCTCGTCGTCACTATTATTTCTCAGTTTACTTTGGAGCTGAGTGTTACGTTTTTCACACGCCATTATTATCACAATATTTCACACGATAACACAGAAAAGCACGATTTGAATAGCAAAAATAAGAGAACACATTAACATAGAACTGAAAATAATATCTAGTTGCTTGCAGCTGCTAAATACTTGGTGCAAATCTACATACATGCCACAACTGTTTTACTGTGCAACAATGAAAAACCACAACTACCAAGGAAATTCTCTCTATAATTACGCGCTAGCAATAAACAAAAGCTACACTAAATACACAAACTTCAAGAAAAAATCAGAAGATTCCAGTGAGGTATCCTGGCAGGGTCGCCATATGAAACGTCCCCTTAGAACAATTTATACAAGACTGTGGTTAACCTGACACACAATAATGAAACGTCCCCTTAGAACAATTTATACAAGACTGTGCTTAACCTGACACACAATAATTTTAGCGCAACGCAATCTGACTATCAAAAATCCCTGCAAAAGAATGGCCCTGAGTAACATTAAACTATACCTTTCAGAAATCACTTACCTCACAAAAATCTTCGTTACTCGAACTACTGCAATACAGCGAGCGCCACTACTGCCAGATAATAAAAGATTTAAACTACAGAAGGCACTAACTACTGATAGGGATAGTTAGCAAATGAAAGATATTAATAGAGAACAAACAATGTATTTACCTTAATATTCATAATTGACATCCAGTATTACAAATTATCAAAACTCCGCCAACTCTCTCCCCACATCCACCACTGCTGGCGGCTCACCTCCAACTGCGCAACGCTACGCGCTGTTCACATCCAGCTGCCGCTCTACAATGGCAGACAACAATGCAAACTAGCCACAGACTGCACACAGCACAGCCAGTGATTTTCATACAGAGCGCTACGTGGCATTACCAATATAAAAATCTAAACAGCCTGCTTACATACTGATAAAAATCACTGCACAAGTTGTTCTGGTCATCATAACGTACTTGGAGGTCAGCACAGTAAAAATCAACTGTCAACTGTCGTTCTCTGCATGAGGGACGTATTTTGGGAATATTCCAAACACGGGTGTTCTGGACACAACTGCTGCGGTCAGTGTGGTCTCGGATAACTTATACAAAAAGAGTTCGTAATGATACAGATGTTCCTACACTGCCCGTTAATAACTGTCGGATTCTGGGAGTGATAGGGACCAGGCCACGAAATGTGAAGTGGTAGACACGCATAGCAGTTAAAATAGGAGCAATAGCGACTTCAGGCACGTTTCTAAAAATAGACTCTCTGGTTACGTATTGCATTACAGGGATGGAGTTCCTTCGTGAAACAAAGGCGTGTATTGTCCTCTCTTTGGTGAAATGTAACTTATTAAAGGACAGAGGTCGGGTAAAAACAGATGTCAGTCATGGTAAATACTGCCAAGGACTTAAGGTGAAATTTATAAGCTCCAAGACAAATGGCTTAATTTGGCAGCAACCAGAGGCAACTGCTGCTGGCATTAGTAAGGACCAAGTAGTGTAATAAAATTGTAGCGAGATGGCATATCTCTGCTCCCTGTTTGACACTTAATCATTCTGTTTTTCATCCCCAGGAATCAAGTGCCACTATGTGTTTTTTGATTCTTTTATGCACTTGTTTCATGTGATCCCATCTGAAGCCTGATGGCGAGTATGCAGGCAGTATCTTTCAACTTACTGAATGCCGTAAGATCTACCAACCCTTTATACTCTTGGCAAACAGGTCTGACAGCTGCCCTTCCTACTACAATAGATACCATGTGTACGAAAAAAATGTCCAACCATCAGATTGGAAGTCAAGGAAAGTGCAACAAAATACCCTTGTGAAAGACATTCGTCAAACCATCAGCCGAGTGAAATACAAAAATTTGATACGGAACAACTGTGTAGTCCAGGTCTCCACTCAAAAAAAAAAAGTTGGCGACATAAAAAAGAACATTTCCAAATTTCTCACATTAACTACTACATATGATGTACAAAAGATTTTCAAATCTGTAACCCTTATAATGAAGAACTTTCTATAAACAAAACCAACTGATTTACTAAAGAAATCGGTGTATATAAATATTCGGAATTTGGTTGACATTGTTATGTAAAGAAGAAACTCAGTAAAAGTGTTGTGAGGTTAAAGGCCTCTTTCGCCACTGTAACCTGTTCTCATGAAACTTGACAAAAGGGTGAGGCGTAATTAATAAAATCATCAAGACAAATCCAATCTCACGAGGAGAAAAGTGATAGCAACTACGCAGATATCACGTAATGCTCGAAAATGTAACAACATAGCAATGTAAAAAAATCGCATACTAAACATTTGCGTAACAATCCAGAGGCGCTAAATGCACGGATTTTTAAAACTCTCTGACGCTATTCCACTTTATGCTCACTGAAAAAAGACAATATAAAATGAATTGTCACCCATTATACAACCCCATTTTGCTGATAGTGTACGCTTAAGCAATGACTCTAATAAATGAAAAAATTTACTTGATGACTTAATTTAAACCAACGTCAGTCATTGATATATAAGTGAAATATTTAAGTAAATGATCTTCAGATGTCGCAGCATAAAACACGAGAGTAGTATAACATACGCATTTCGGTGTCTGTCTGATGTTCTTATAGTCGA
Source organism: Schistocerca cancellata (assembly GCF_023864275.1). NCBI lineage: Eukaryota > Metazoa > Arthropoda > Insecta > Orthoptera > Acrididae > Schistocerca > Schistocerca cancellata. The sequence goes on along the minus strand of NC_064627.1, from coordinate 239,326,063 downwards.
ATTGGCATGTGATCTTTTTTATTACGGTGAATTTAAGAAACTGCAACTTTGAGGTAGTTTTCTAAAACAAAATTTTTCATTCTCATAGTACGAGAGTTAATTTTCCTTTCGCTGCAAAGGCAACATACATTTTGCTTGACGTTGCATGACACATTATAGCGAGTTAGGCTGTGATTGTTTTCTGTGTTCTGCAAATGAAAAGGGAGACAGCTAAAAGTGAGATGATTGTAGAGATGTTGATGGAAGTACTTTGTATTGTCTCAGACTTAAAAATAGTCTGATGAATAGCCATCACATAGACAGTCTGACTCATTCACATAAGGAGCCAACAAAACCAGCAGCCCTTCAAAAGTCCGGACATCTGCTCGATCTGCCAACACAGCAGGATGTGTAAGATTCTGGAGGAAGTTCAGTCTTTTAGTCGAGCTGTTGCAGTTCTGTACCTGCTCGTGGTCTGGTGGTAGAAGTCGCGCAGTGTAGACACAAAGTCGCTAGTTCGAGCCCACTCCTTCCTGTAGTTTCTGTAAGCCGCATTTCGGCTGTTTGCTAAAGGTATGTCTGATGGGACCTCGAAAATAATTTACTTCATTTTTTACCCCACATGTAGAAACAAGAAATCCAGAAACATTACCGCGAAAGAGCTCGTCGCTGCCGAAAGGTCAGAAGAGTATTTGCACGTGAGTTTTAACGCCATGCGGTGGCTACCGGACAGCCGGCAGCGGCTTTCTGTATACAGGCCGAATCCGACCATGTAAACGCGGCCAGGAGCACTTGAGCATGGTTGGGCTCTCACATCGGTAAGCATAAACTTATTTATTGTTATAGTTCGATTTTCTGCTTTAAATAACTTCGATATACTGAGTGAAATCCGAGCAGGAATACACGTGTGGTGCTATGAGCGTATTTCAATCAGCTGCCATTTCCTAATTTAAAGTTCTAGCATTGCATTTGCAGTTACGCAATGGATTTTGAGTACTTGAAATTTATGAAAGTTGCATTATAAAATACAATGGCAAGTGGAAAAAGGTGTGACTTTTGTGACATATTGTTCGCTATGAATTGACTATAGGGTTGAGGGCAGTGGAGTCAGCTGGAAATATTTATATTGTGTGTGGAGAGACTGCTATTGGGAATATCACGAAAGAAAAGAATTTGCATTTTTTCAAGAAAGATCGTTCTAGCATGAATTATTTTCCATATTCAGGAAGACTGTATAACTGACATGTGATGAACTGCAACCATTTAACGCTTATGCGACATTTATGTTCAATAGACGAGGTTAAGAAGTCAGAGTAGAAGTACTGCATGTTCCAACTGAAAGCAAGAAAAATCATAGGGATGACTATTACAGCATTTTGGGTTCAATTTCTTCAGTTCGATCACTGAGCGTACCTATGCAATATCGTTACGGGCGATGAGCTACGATTCCTTTATGTCAACTCCCTGAGAAGGAATTAATCACTCAGCCCCAGCGAAAGACATATATTCGAGCAAACAACAGAGTGAACACAATGTTTTACATCTGGTGGTTGAAAAAGGGTGTTTTGCTCTACGAAATTCCCCTATCGGGTGCGTTGTAGCCAACAACTGAGGTACTTTTTGGTTGCAGCGTAGGTAAACCGACCTATGAAACAGTGTCAAGTGCTGCTACTGCACAATAACGAATTCCGAAGGTTTCACAAACAAAACTATCCAGGAGTTCGTTTGGAAAGATACCCCTCGCACACTTATCCTTCTGATATTGTGCCTTCAAGCGTTTGCTTTTCCCAGTCCATATCGAACAGCAGACGAAAAAACAAAAACCTTTCTGTGCCAAAATTCATTTCAAACCTGGCTTGACCACATCTTTAATTCAAATCCAGTAGGTCTCTGCTGGTGTGGAATCGATAACCTATCTAACCAATGTCAGACTGTTAGATAATGTGAGAGAATATACACTTGATAATTAATCCCTCTCTAATGTTTATTGACGTGTTCAATAATTTGTGTTCGAAAGAGTCCTAGTTTTCGTACTGTCCTGTGTCATATTCCAGTAGTATGGATATGCGGCATTTCATAAATAAAACTGTATCTTGACAAAAACAAAAAATTACGTCATAAGAAGCAGAAAAAAATTTCCAAATGCGTAATATCATAATTTATATCATATGTTTTTCGCACTTACACAATGGGGTTCTGGAAGTAGCATGAAGACTAATGATGGAGAAGATTTCTTAAGATTTCCTTGTTGATTTTCGATCTGGCTGCTTGCAGTTCTGTTGTAGAACAGGTACAAATACGACCCTCAGTGGGACTGGAACCGAAGCCAATGGAGCCTTCACTTTACAGTGCAACCCAATTAAGTCCTAGCGGAAGAAAAGCTGCACCATTCGTCTCTCACTTATTGCTCATGTGGCAACTAGGACAGATTAATTGGAACATGAAAGACGAGGTTACATTTGCGCGTGGAACGAATTTCCTAGACTCAAGGTTATGAACTGATAACCAGACGTCTCACGTCAAGTGAAAATCACTCAGATTATTAAGTGAAAATGACAAGACAATGTCAAGTCACTCCATGGTACATAGTTGCCAAACATAATCCGCATTCTTGCCGAGTTTCATATATGCTACTAGCACATAGAATGTTTCCGCAGCTAGTGTTGCCCTTGAGCTGGCTCGCACGTGGGGAGCTCACACATCAAAGACGCAGTGGTCCTAGCAGTCACGCTGATCACTGGACACTGAAATATCTAAAGTATGGGCCAATGAGTTTTATTCCTGTCTCAGTAACTACACTCCTGGAAATTGAAATAAGAACACCGTGAATTCATTGTCCCAGGAAGAGGAAACTTTATTGACACATTCCTGGGGTCAGATACATCACATGATCACACTGACAGAACCACAGGCACATAGACACAGGCAACAGAGCATGCACAATGTCGGCACTAGTACAGTGTATATCCACATTTCGCAGCAATGCAGGCTGCTATTCTCCCATGGAGACGATCGTAGAGATGCTGGATGTAGTCCTGTGGAACGGCTTGCCATGCCATTTCCTCCTGGCGCCTCAGTTGAACCAGCGTTCGTGCTGGACGTGCAGACCGCGTGAAACGACGCTTCATCCAGTCCCAAACATGCTCAATGGGGGACAGATCCGGAGATCATGCTGGCCAGGGTAGTTGACTTACACCTTCTAGAGCACGTTGGGTGGCACGGGATACATGCGGACGTGCATTGTCCTGTTGGAACAGCAAGTTCCCTTGCCGGTCTAGGAATGGTAGAACGATGGGTTCGATGACGGTTTGGATGTACCGTGCACTATTCAGTGTCCCCTCGACGATCACCAGTGGTGTACGGCCAGTGTAGGAGATCGTTCCCCACACCATGATGCCGGGTGTTGGCCCTGTGTGCCTCGGTCGTATGCAGTCCTGATTGTGGCGCTCACCTGCACGGCGCCAAACACGCATACGACCATCATTGGCACCAAGGCAGAAGCGACTCTCATCGCTGAAGACGACACGTCTCCATTCGTCCCTCCATTCACGCCTGTCGCGACACCACTGGAGGCGGGCTGCACGATGTTGGGGCGTGAGCGGAAGACGGCCTAACGGTGTGCGGGACCGTAGCCCAGCTTCATGGAGACGGTTGCGAATGGTCCTCGCCGATACCCCAGGAGCAACAGTGTCCCTAATTTGCTGGGAAGTGCCGGTGCGGTCCCCTACGGCACTGCGTAGGATCCTACGGTCTTGGCGTGCATCCGTGCGTCGCTGCGGTCCGGTTCCAGGTCGACGGGCACGTGCACCTTCCGCCGACCACTGGCGACAACATCGATGTACTGTGGAGAGCTCACGCCCCACGTGTTGAGCAATTCGGCGGTACGTCCACCCGGCCTCCCGCATGCCCACTATATGCCCTCGCTCAAAGTCCGTCAACTGCACATACGGTTCACGTCCACGCTGTCGCGGCATGCTACCAGTGTTAAAGACTGCGATGGAGCTCCGTATGCCACGGCAAACTGGCTGACACTGACGGCGGCGGTGCACAAATGCTGCGCAGCTAGCGCCATTCGACGGCCAACACCGCGGTTCCTGGTGTGTCCGCTGTGCCGTGCGTGTGATCATTGCTTGTACAGCCCTCTCGCAGTGTCCGGAGCAAGTATGGTGGGTCTGACACACCGGTGTCAATGTGTTCTTTTTTCCATTTCCAGGAGTGTATATTTAGTGACTAGAGCACAGTTACTAGTAACGCTCTGACACACCGTCTGAAAAATAAACTTCATAAATGAATAAGCGTCAAAATTATTTTTTTTTTTCTGCCTTAAGCATAAAGACAACTTAAAATTTTACCAACCAGACGTGCTCCATAGTTTTGGAGCATCCCCAGTGGTTACACTGCAAATTTCATGAATAGGCAACAAATCTATCAATTTTTACGGGGAAAGTTTCTCTTAAGATTGCTGTCATTGGCATTACCCCAAAACAGAGGAACACAAATGGAAAGATTACAGCACAATTTTAATTGCAAAATGCGGGCATTCACAGACAGACTTTATAAGCTGAGAATATATTTAAGTTCCCAATGAAGAACGTTTACTGTGCAAGGAAACAATATCCAATGACTGAAAAAGTGGGTTGAAGAATCTGTTGAAAATGAAATCAGCGAATGTGTGCAGGAAAGTTCGATTCCAACTTAACGCTAACATGAAAAGAGAAGGAGTAATCGTCACAACATGGAACAAGGAACGCAAAATGCTGAAAGTAATGTCTAGAACAAGTCATTTTTGAGCAAGACCGTGGTTCAACAAAAGTCCACCAAGCTAAGCATTGTGCTAATTTTCATCGCACTTCTTCATATATATCGCAAAGTGTTATTCATGTAGCTTCTGACGGTTTCATACGACGACGCTACCACAATACGCGTGTGGGAATTATAGAGGTGTGATGCAGTGGCACAGATGAGGAGGATTTGCAGAGAGTATCCATAAACTGCTGACTAATGCCACCATACTGTTGGGAAGCAGACACTTATATGTCTGGTGTGGCAAGCGAGACATTGATTTTTCTCCATCACTTGGCCAAGCCCAATGTAAAGAGCGAACAAAGGGACTGCGTAATACTCTTCAGTGAAATTAAATGTTTAAATATTGTTCCAAAGCTTGGGAAGATTATGTCAAACTAAGCCAATGTCAAAAGATTCGAGTCTCAGCATGATCCAATAATTAGTTTCTTCAAAAATACAGTTTCTTCAAAAATCCTGTTTCTTCCAAAGTTTAAAAGTGCGTGATATTAAACCTAAAATTCTGTAGTTATAGAATTAGGTACATTTAGTTACAAAAGCATTCTGTAGAGGTTTTCATAAAGCCACCTCTTTTATTTATGGAGTTATTCGAGTTTTTACGAAATCTTGAAAGAGCATAACATTAAAGTTAGGGAGTTGTACCTTTGGAATTAGGTCCAGTTCATCATAATGACATGTGGTAGAAGTTTTTATGAAGCTACTTTTTAAACTGTCAAGTAAAAACAAATTTTCATATCAAAAACTGGAAAAACAAGACAGATTAGCTTATAAGATACAAAGTTAAAATCGCAGCATTGTAGTTGATGTAAGTAATAATAAATTGTTCCAACTATCACTATGATACTGTTACATAATAAAAGTACAGATAATTAGAAAGGAACACTTCAGGGGCAACTATTTAATCTTGGTTAAGTTTGAAATATTCTGGAAGTTAAGGTTTAAAAGTTATTGGGTTGATAATTTTACGAGTATAGCTTCACTTAGAGAAAATTTGGCATTGTTGTAGGTCATAAACTAACAAAGATATATAATATTGCATTAAAAAATTAAGTGAGCACTGCCGCCGATGCTGGAAGTATTACTGGAACGAGTGGTTCCTTCATCAGCGCCGAGAATATATAAAGAACAAAGTGCCTGCATTGAGGAAGTTATTCAGTTACTGTCTGTCATAAGGAATGTGTCATGGTCTTCTGTAGAATGTTCCGTGATTCTGTCCACGTAATTGCGCTTAAGCCATAATGGTTTTCCAAACTAAATCTGGTGCGTATGAACTTTGGTCAGAATATACTGTTCATTTAAACGGCAGGAGGCTTTCATTTTTCGTTGTGATGCCTGACTCGTTTACCTTATCCTTTGGGAGTTAGAAAATTTCATCTCAGTTTCAGTGAGCTGTATTGTGGACCTGTGGACTGAAGGCTATGAACAATAAGTTATCCATGGCTTTCTGGCTGTTTGCATAAATCAGTTTCAGGCTCTTGTGTAAGGCCATGGTGCCCGGAAACCGCACAAGATTTTCCAAGACTTAACGTGTGAAAATTGTTCCAAAATGAACAACAAGAAGACAAGTTATTAATTTCTACCTGCCGCCCCCCAGGTGATGCGAATCGGTCCTTAAAACTGAACAGTGAAAGTAACAGGTATAAAAAACGAACTCAGTAGGTACAAATAGGAAACGGAACATACGGAGGCAGGATCCATTGAAGTAAACTGTGCGAACAGCGTCATTTCCGAATGAAAAGCTTAAGTAGTGAAAGCTGTCCACCGACTCCTTGAACACAACGAGAGGAAGGGAATCATTATGCACTGAGGGATGGATTGAAGTCTGAGAAAGATAGTCCAGATTTTAAAATTTATTCTGATTATAACGAACTGAAAGTCGAGGTAGAGCAATAGTTAACCAAACTGTATAAAAACTACATCAAAACAAAAACTGGTGAAGTGTGTAATGAATTCAAAAAAGGGAATAAACAACTAGGGAAAAGTTAACCAAGTAATAATCAAGGAATCCTAACTTTGCTGTTGTCAGTTTTATGAAATAAATATTTAAGTGAACGTGTGGGAAACCTGAGTCAAAGAGGTAAAAACTGATCATAAATAGGTATCTGAAAAAGTTAAAGTGGTAAAGCTCCAAGTAGAAAATTTGAATTCCTCCAGTGCTACTACAGAAACTAGAGTAAACTCTGGTATTTTGTAGAGTGAAACGACCGCTAAACCCGCTGGGCAGAACAGGTAGTAGGATTGTGGAAAGGGCCGAGGGTTGAGGTCAGTTTCTGCTTCTAATTGCCATTTACTGTAATTTAATAACCTTTATAAACAAAGCAGCACATAGCCGAATCTTTACCGAATGCAACTCTTTCACGGCCGAAGGTCTCCAACAAGAAATCTTAAAAAGATAAAAATCCAATGCAGATAGCAGTAAAATAATTCAAAAAACAACATATGGAAGGTGCAATACAAATGGCTGAGGGCCGTAATGAAATTCCAAACTTTTAGAATATATTACCACAGACCTTTAAAGGCAGAAGGCCAACAAGAAATCTTAAAAAAATCAAAAATTCAATTAAGATAGTTGAAAACCCACAAATGCAAGGTGCAATACCTATGGCTAAGGGCCACAAGTAAACTTCAAAATTTTTAAAATATATTACCATAATCTTTAAAGTCAGAAAGCCGTAGTGTTTAAGCTCGAAAGATAAATTTAAAAATTGATTTTGCAAAATTTTAAGAAAACAAAACAAATAACCATAAGCCTAAAACTTAAAACAGCTAACAACAGATAATTAAACACCGGTGGTACTCAGAAAGCCTCCAGGGATGTTGGTATGCCCTCGTTCACTTAGGTGAGATAGGTGGTGAGCCCAACTTTACTTGATCAGTCGGAACCCAACCAGGGGGCACCCATGGGCAGACCGACACAATGACTTGCTTCCCGTCAATCAGTACATGAGAACTGAAACTGGCAATGTTACCATCGTGAAAATTCACAATGGAGTATGTATTAGCTGTCAAAATTACACACCATGTTGGACAGCGACAACAGGTGAGGAAAAGACGCTGCCTGAAATTACGTTAGTGGCCAGGGCAGGTAACTGGAAAACTAACGGCCACTAGACAGAAAATTCCACTGGTGTACTCAAATTGTAGTCAACCAAAATAGGTAGTTGCACTGCCCGGCGGCTACATCTCAGCAGTAGAACCACTCATTGTTGCTCACAGGAAAACCTCCACAACAGCAGACCACCGAAGCAAACCACCACAAAATGAAGAGACGTGGCTCGGGTAGTTGAAACTACTACTCAACTTTTACGTCCTGTGTCGGCGAAGCACGAAGCTCGTAGTGACTGGACAGCTCCACACACGCTCCAACACTGCGCAGGGGCTGCCAGCGGCCCCAGCCGACTGCAACGCGCGGAGATAACTTCCCCCGTCCGCAACAACCGATCGACCTACTCCAGACACCCTTGCAGGAAACTATATGCACCAAACCAAAGATGGTACATAGCGCAAATATCGATAAACATCACTGCTGCCACACGCAGAAGGAAGAAGAACTACAATGTAACCACGACAAGGGCGGGAAACCAAACACAGATAGACAGCGAAGTTCACCAAAACGCATAGTTGAGAGAGAGAGCACAGCTCATGTAGCACTACGATACAACATGTCGTTTCTGTTGATGCTGCTTTTAATAGATATCAGCAGTTTTTGGGTATTGATCCAAACAGGCGTACACATCTATTACAGTTGTGGAATGATTCTGAAGACGCGTTACTGAACTGGTGGTCTGAAAGTGAGAAAATCTCTAGTATTAAAAGTTATTTGTCGGAAGATGCTTTGCTTTGGTCAGCTGGTGTTATAGTGTAAAACACTCTGAGTTAAAATCCGTTTTTCTGAGTGAATATTCGTCTCATAATACACTTAACGATGTTGCAAGGGAATTTTGCAATCGTAAATAGTACGGTCCTGGTAGAAGATCTATCAAAGAATTCTATAGAAAGTGAGTTTCGCGTATTCGCATCTGACAGAAAAGATGAAACCGGAAACGATTATTATGAGTTCAGAAGGTAAACTGCTTTGATATAGGCATAGAAGAATCATCTGAGCTCTTACAGATAATGTGGATAGGTTTATCAAACACTTAGAACGAAGAAAGAGAGTGGCAGAAAATGAGGAACAGGTGTGTAACAATAATAGGGTGCCTAACAGGAATGTAAACAACAGGAGTGAGCAGGGTGGAAACGTGAATGTGCGGAGCTTAGGAGATCGAAATAAGAACTCTGACCATCGTGGCAGAAGCAGATGAAGAGGAGGAAGACAACCATCTCTGTTTCAAAGTTAGAAAGAAAACGGACAGGTAGAGAACGTACAGCGAAGACAGAATGGAGAGCAAAATGTGTTCCGATCTGAAAAAAATAATTAATGAGAGTAATAGACCATGAGAGGGAAAGTAACTCCCATGAGGAAACTGGAGCTTCTGAGGCAGAGGCAGTAACATAGCCAGTAATTAATGAACAGGCACAAGAAACTATGACCGGAATGATGATTCAGAAGCAGCTATGGGTAAGGATAATTTTTTTCTTGGTGCATTTGATAATGATGTAGTAGGTGATGCTAGTTGATGTAGTGGGTGGAGGTAAAATGTACTGTATTAAACCTCATTGAGAACTTTCCAATTGATTTATTGTTTCCAACTAATGTGCCCTTGTTCCTCTTGGTCTGTGTCACAGGGCCCTACAATGCTGAGGAAGCACCTCAGTGGCCCGTGTAATGCAATGCTGTATCGAGCCGGCCTTGTACGCCAGCAGAGTTGCGGTATTGCCAGGGTGGCCCGGCTGCAGACTCAGCTGTCCCTGTCCTCGTTGCCTCCGCACAGCTCCAAGGAACCACCGAGAAGCCTGCTGACAACTGCAAGATGGCCCACTCTGTATTCCCTATTCGGCATGGATTAGGCCGTGGTGACACCAAGCACCTGAGATCATGCGTCTGAACCTGCGGCCCTCGCCTCAGGATGCCTTCGACGTGTGTTGGAAGCCAGGACGACTGACCGTGGTAGTGAGCCTTGGAGTGGCCTGCCACTGGCTGGCTGGCTACGAACCCCATGTCAGCCTCAGGGGGTCGAAACAACAACCCGTCGTGGAGTTGATTGCTAACGCCCCATCTGCTGCTGTGTGTAGCCAGTGGTGTGACACGCCCTGCCACCCAGGGGAGCTGCCACACTTGAATGAATCTCGTTAGAAAAATGCACCTATTTATATTTGGCAGTGCTCCTCTGTTTTGCCAAGTGCACCACTTCGCATCACATACGCATAACACTTCAGTTGGACAGTGGCCCCTTTCTGCCTGTGACTTGTGCCATGAAAAAAGCTGTGTGTGCACTCTCTGGCAGTTCTACGCCCCTGTGGCTTCTATTTGCCTTTGCAACTGCTGGTATGCATAACTCACTTCAATCCAGCCCACACCTGGCTGTAACTTGTGCTCAGAATACCGCACAAAACTAACTTCCCTATCCTAAACGGTGGTGCCACTACATTATTCCCCTCTTCAGAAGAACCCGGACCCTGGATCGACCAGGGTCCGATGACCATAGCAGTCTGGTCCCTTTCATCCCACAAGCCAACCAACCTGGGTTGGGTCGGCACCTATGCCATATTTCCTTACTACCAGAAAACTTAAATGTGGTCCAGTGCCCTCTTAAAACCATGACATGAACCAAAACTTAAAAGATTCCTTACTGGACGACCACTACTCCGATGACCATAGCAGTCTGGTCCCTTTCATCCCACAAGCCAACCAACCTGGGTTGGGTCGGCACCTATGCCATATTTCCTTACTACCAGAAAACTTAAATGTGGTCCAGTGCGCTCTTAAAACCATGACATGAACCAAAACTTAAAAGATTCCTTACTGGACGACCACTACTCTACCAGTCCCTTACCTACTCGTTTCACGCCTTCGGTATCCAATATACTGGGAATTGGACTACCCATGGTTCGCTCCTGGAATTAGCTCTGCGCCTGATCAGATAGAACCTATACTGAGCGACATGTTGAACAAGTCGTTCAGCTGATATGCGCCCCTCTTGCTCTAAAATGAACTGGTTTACGGATCTCAACAGACCTGGCTTCAGAGTTTGATTTAACAAGGTTAGATTCTGCCTTGCCAAAAACTCTAAAGTGGTTTCTGGCCATAACGTTGCGTAACATTCAATTGCGTGAATCCTGAAATTGACGCTGGCAGGTGGAATGTTGGTCCTATTACGTTACACTTAGTTCCATTGATTAAAATTCCGCTCCCATACAGCTCTATATGTTTCGCTTCTGCTAATACTCGCCGCTCAAAACAACTTGCCACTACTACTAAATTCTCGAGGGGGTGAAGATCCAATGCAACCTGATCTGTTGCAAGCTCAGTTTTGGTTCCACGATGTCCCATGGACAGACTATTCCTTTCCCGCTGGCTAAAAATAACTGCACCGCGCACGTGTCCGATATTTGTAACTTCACAGATTTTCCTCCAACATTCACTATTTTTGATCCAAACTCAACATCGATTGTGTGATTATTTTCATCCTTAAATTAACATTATATGAACTAGTACAAAAAACACGATATTCCTGATCCATCACTATCGATAACTAAAAATTTAAACAGGAAATTGTACGACTCTGACATCGTTCAGTGCATATTTATTACGGCTTTGCCGCAAAATTTACTTTGACGCATTTATTTCTCCAGAACTGGGTTTGATTTCTCCTCCAACAACACTCCACATACATCAGATGCTACACTTCCCTTCTCAGTGATCTGAGGACAGGGATCACCATCACCGTTCCTCCCTTTTTTAAAAAAAGACTGCTGTCCCTAGCAGGCTCACAATACTCGAAAACACATATAAAATACAATGCCTAATTACTCTACGCAAACCCAATGATACATGACACGACAAAAAAAAAAAAAACTACAAATACTCTACTGCTTTCTGGATCGCAAAGCATACTGTACTCTATCTTCCAGGTTTTCTCTGCGCTTAGCACCTCTCTTCACTCTCTCTTTCTTCCCCTTTCCTTCCTGTGACACGCTACAGTCTGTAACCGAGCGACCGCTACGGTCGCAGGTTCGAATCCTGCCTCGGGCATGGATGTGTGTGATGTCCTTAGGTTAGTTAGGTTTAATTAGTTCTAAGTTCTAGGTGACTGATGACCTCAGAAGTTAAGTCGCATAGTGCTCAGAGCCGTTTGAACCATTTGAACCTGTGACACGCATGGAACCACACCCGGGCAATCCTTAAATGGCTGTAACTACCCAATGTGTACTGTCGTTGTTCTAGTTGACAGTTGAAGCTTAACATTAACGGGAGATGTGGTTTCAACAACTTGGTATGGCTGTGATACCTCGTGAGGAACTTCTTTGTTTTCCTTTTTTTGCATATAGGGGTTGGACATCATTACCGCCGGCCGGGTCTTGGGCCCCCTCTGCCGTTTAACGCTTCTCCACCTCTAGTAGCTATACTTCTCCATCCTCCCCGCTGCTGATTTCCACCCCTTCCTTTATTCCTTGGTGACTGGGTATATTGCCTCTGTACATGTCCCGTACAACCACACTTAAAACATTTTGCCAAATGAATGGCTGAATACAAATCTGTCGGTTTCCTTGCACGCACTTTCCGTGACATATGCGCAGGTAACGCTCTATAAAGTACATCAAGTGCCCTTTGCTCGCCCTTCTACAACAGAACACTATTCGCTTCAGCACTCTGACCAACTCGTAAGTATACTCATTAATTTCCCTTATGCTGTTCGCATATTTCCCCATCGAATCCCCCTGTCTCTTTGTAATTGTACTTAACCTCTCCCTAAAGTACCCAGAGCTATTCTTTGTCTTGTACCTTTGCAAAAGTCTCTCCATCAACTGCTTAAACTGTCCTGTCTTAGGCCTCAGAACACCTTACATATGTCTTCACTTCACCCGTATTCTAATCTTGACTACATGTAACAACTGTTCATCAGACCAACCATTCATCACATTTGAAATTTTCAAATCCTCCACAAATGAACGCACATCCTCAGATGCCTTGCCAGGAAACGGAGTAATCAAACATGTGGCAGCTGGATCAATCACCTGTTGCGGCCTCCTAGGCAACTATGACTGATCCAGAGCAGTTTCCCGCTCACTTCTAGATGTTAACTCACTTATCAACTGCATGTTGTCCGCTGTCAATTGTGCTATATTTTCCATCAAAATTCGCACCGCTTCAGGTTCCGACACACCTTACATCCTTGACTCTGCTATTGTGTAGCTTTCATTCCCAGTTAGTCCTGAAACAAAACAATTAAGTACAAGAATAACGTGAGTTCCTACAGCTCTATATCATCATACTCAGTATCATCATAATCCCGTACAAAAGGAATCAAATGCCACAAAAAAAAAATATATTACTGCCCCAAATACACTTTCTTCTGGCAAAAAAAAAAAAAAAAAAAAAAAACAAAAACAGAAATAAGCCTACACAAAACACTTACATGTGGCTTGCCAGGAACCATACTCAAAACACGAAAAGGCAAGAAAACGTCCAGTACTCAATGCAGGCAGTGCGCTGGAATGTTGTACTTGACAGACGATGTCTGCTATTCTGACACCAAGTGTAGCTGGTGATGCCAGGAGGTGTAGTGGGTGGAGGTAGAATGTGCCGTATTAAAACTTTGCGAGAACTTTCCAAGTGATTTATTGTTTACAACTACAGTGCCCTCGTTCCTCTTGGTCTGCATCACAGGGCCCCGCAATGCTGAGGAAGGACCTCAGTGGCCCGTGCAATCCAATGCTGTGTCGATCCGGCCTTGTACACCAGCAGAGTTGGGGCATCGTCAGGATGCCCCGGCGGCCGACTCAGCTGTCCCCGTCCTTGTTGTCTCCGCACCACTCCAAGGAACTACCGAGTGGTCTGCTGACAACTGCAAGATGGTCTGGGCTGTGTTCCCTCGCCGGCGCGGCTTAGGCCGTGGTGACGCCAAGCGCCTGTGATCCTGCGTCTGAATCTGCAGCCCTCGCCTCTGGATGCCTGCGGCATGTGTTGGAAGCCAGGACGACTTCCCACGGTCGCGAGCCGTGGAGTAGCCCACCGCTGGCTGGCTGGCTACGGACCCCATGTCAGCCTCAGAAGGTCGAACCGGGGCCCCTCCATGGACTGGAATGCTGGAGCCCCATCTGCTGCTGTGTGTAGCCAGTGGTGTGACATGCCCCACCACCCAGGAGAGCTGCCACACTTGAATGAATCTCGTTAGAAAATGGCACCTATTTATACTCGGCAGTGCGCCTCTGTTTCGCCAAACGCACCGCTTTGTGTCACGTACGCATAACACTTAGGTTGGCCAGTGGCCCCTTTCTGCCTGTGACTTGCGCCATGAAAACTACTGTGTGCCCTCTCCAGCAGTTCTACGCCACTGTGGCCTCTGTTGGCCTTCGCAGCTGCTGGTATGCGTAACTGACTGCAGTTCGATCCGCACCTGGCGGTAACTTGTTTCTTTTTCCTCACCTACCCTCTCTTTGCCTTCACGGTAAATGATAACAGCCAAACAGTTGCAGGATAAAGATTTATTAAAATTCTTGACCGCAGTTTCGGTATGTCTAAATATACCTTCATCAGAAGTAAAATACACTAAAATCACATCCTGTAGTGGAGATACATAAAACAATTGTTCCAAAGGCGTCGTCAGTAGTTAAAACATCTGACGACGCCTTTGGTGCAATTGTTTTATGTATCCTTAACGTAGGATGTGATTTTAGTGTATTTTATTTCTGATGAAACTATATTTAGATATACCGAAACCATCGTCAATAATTTTAATAAATCATTATCCTGCAACTGTTTGGCTATTACCATTTACCATGAAGAATTTCAACAGTTGCTGTGTCAGCCATGCTCCTTTCTCTCCCTCAAGTCTTTTTTCTTTCCCCTCCACTTCCTTCCCCACTCCATATGTCTGCCTTGCCCCCCCCCTTGTGTTTCTGTGCCCTCTCCCTCCATCGGCTCCCCCTTTTCTTTCCTCTCCCCCTTTTTTCCCCTTATCGGTCAGGGTCCTCCCCCCCCCCCCTCCTCATCTTCCATCGTGTCTCTTCTATGGTGCTGTTTTAAGTAAGTGTTCACACATCCCCTTCCATTGTTGCGAACAGACACCATATAGTCGCTAGGTGTTTTTTTTTTTTTTAATTCTTGCGAACAGAAACCAGAATTTCGCCGTGTTTTTTCAATTGTGTCTGTCTAATTACTATGTGTTTTAATCACCATCACCAACCCTTTACTTTTTATTTTCACTTCGCAACTTTTCGCCATGTCACAGTTTTTACCAGTCACCGTTTTATCGCTGGTTTTGTTGTTTAATTATCCCCTCATGTATGTTTTTAACTTCTGTAGGCTGCAGAGCAGCATATTACGCTGCTGCCAGCCCCCCCCCCGCCACCCCTTCCACTTGGGAGTGGGGGAGGGATCGAAATTCAATAAAGAAAAAAGAAATTCCAGCGCTCAGCAGACAGGTCTTTGAGACACAAGCTGTAATCACTTCTCGGCTGGAACAAGGAACTAATTCGCTTGTATTCTTCCTGGTGGTAGCATTATTAAATCTTGGGAACAATGCAAGATCTGTTTGATAACTCTGTGACCGACGATTTACTCCCTGAACGGCACGGAATTATGCTGCTTAATTCACTTGATATATTCGCATCACTTCTATTGAAAAATCCGAACGATTTTCACTTAAGATGTGAGATTTGGTTACCAGTTTATGGTTGTACAGTCCAGGAAAGTCATTCTCGCGAAAATTACAACTAATCTCGTCTTTTATTTTGCAATTTACGTATCCTAGCCACCATTAGTTTAACAAGGGATAGGAAAATACTGCAGCTGTTTACTACCTTTGAAGTAATGTTGTTGCCTGGAAAGTGAATACTGGTGTATCTCGCAGTTCGAGTCTCGCTGACGGCCAGATTTTTAGCCGCTCTGTGAGAGATCCACAGGTAGCCAGATCGAAATTCAGTAAGGGAATCCTAAGAAAATTTCGCTATCAAAAGTCGCCTTGTAACATACAATAATCACAGTGTAAAGGTGGAAATTAATGATATTTGGCAATGGATAGTGTCTCTTTTCGTTTCTGGCGACATGCAACGCTTTCATACTATGTAAGTGAGACACATGACAGCAAGTACACACAAATCATTTCTTTTACACATCATACTAAAATACACACACTTTTGTTACAGACACTTCACGTTTTATCAAACAAAAAAAAGATTCTTGTTCTAAAGTTATCATGTTATGTTTCATTTGCATTAGTATCGTGTCTGCAGCAGCCGTCTGGCAGGCAGGTTTTATGATGAAGGCTCTATGTGGGGCTTAGCAGCTTGGATATAGAAAGTAGTGTAGACAGGAACTGGCAACATCACAGGAAAGAGTGACAGCGCTGTGATGTTCCTCTTACGTCTGGGTGTCCACTGAACTATCCGTCTTTCCCATGATACTTTGTTGTCATCTCGATGAATTATTAAATTACTTCCACCTAAGCTGTGACAATGCGCAAGTAAAATACATTGTTCGAACGCTGCATTCATGTTTGGCTCCTCAGCTACAGTTGCACTCTTCTTTGATGTTCCGAGCAGTCTACCTTAGCCGGCCGCTGTGGCCGAGCGGGTCTAGGAGCTACAGTCTCGACCTTGCGACCGCTACAGTCGCAGGTTCGAATCCTGCCTCTGGCATGGATGTGCGTGATGTCCTTAGGTTAGTTAGGTTTAAGTAGTTCTAGGTTCTAGGGGACTGATGACCTCAGCAGTTAAGTCCCATAGTGCTCAGAGCCATTTGAGTCTACCTTAGTCAGAATGGAAGAAATGAGAGGAGGTGAGCTGCAGCAATGTCTTATTGGCTTAGTGATAACACGGCGAACTTATAAAGCACTCGTTGATGTACATGTCGTTTCAGCTCACGCTGGAGAAACGCTGTGGTACATCAGTCTTCTACTAGTTCATTCGAGATGCATCCAGCAAGAGCGAAATTAAGCAACAAAATATAAGAGAAGCTCTGCACTGTACGCCACCTCACAGTCCCAATTCAGTACCTTGTACGAGTTCCTAGAAGTCCTGCTTTGCAAATACTTAGCTGTTTCACAACACGCTCTGGAAATGCTTGAAGGGACTATGAACGACAGTAATTTGTGAGTTCTTCGTCATTTAGGGTATCATCACTCAGTTATGGCAGCAATAAACAGACTGAGATAAATCTGGAAGTGAGAAACAATACGGAGCAGCAGAATGGCACTTTTTTTCATCCTTTTATTTTTGTATATGCATCAGAAGAGATACTTCTGGATACACAGTTTGATTATTGTGCTATATTCATGAATCAATTCGTTACTGTAACTGAAACAGACAGTTCCCTCTTTCTACCATTACATTAAACTTTCGTTGTAAGGCAGATATGGTAAGTGAATAATTCAATTGAATTTTCTGATTCATTTTAATCATGGTGGTAGATTATAGGCCTCAAAAATACTGACGCCATATGCTGCACAAGCAACTGCCACGTGAAAAACTTCGCCATCCCTGTGTCGAAATTATGTGAGACTTGATGAGAAGCTAGTAAGTTCTGACACCCAGCCCATGCTCGGCATCTCCAAAGCAAGCTGGTCTGATAACATGTAGCAGAATACTTACTGAAGCACTTCCAACCATCTTATTCATGGAATTCACAGTCAGATGGTGTACTGTGTGGCGCGAAAACCCTAGCGCTCCCTATTTCTGTGACATCGCTTGCCTTTCACTTGTCTCCTCTTACGTTAATACTCAGGTACAGCGGCCTTCTTGTACACCAGAACGGATAGAGGCGTACAAAGTACTCAGTGTTAATTGTTTATCGGAACATGTGGCTCTTAACAGAAGAATCACTATTGTGTTCAGGACTCCAAAAAACATTTCGAGATACAGTCAGGGGTGAAAACACACCACCAATTACCACAGTTGCTAGTTTTCTATATTTCACTCTGTAATGTGGCAGAATAAATGGTCAGATTAGCACCTTACGTGAGACCTTTACAAATCACATGAGAAGGTGAAGATGACACATAACGTAAATCGACAGTTATGAGAACATCTGCCTATCAATACGTAATGCAAAAGGGATGACAGTTAATCGACAGTAATTAACACACCATTCCCATACAATGCATGTCTTTGAGCAGAAGATAGAACAGGGAACGCGAGTCGAGTCGCTTTTAGTATTGAAAAGCCAGCTCCACAAGTTGTAGTGAGGCCATGCTCTGGGAGTTACTCCAGCAACCACTTAAAGGGGTGGCAGAAAGGAGGCCAGCGACGCCGGGCCAGGTGATTGAAGCTGGAGGGCCGCCTGTAGCGAGGGTATCGGTACAAGAGCATATAAGAAGCTTTAGAAAACTGTGTTTCGAAATTCCAACGGGATACGAACAAAAGCAAGTGACGCATTTTCGTCCAGCGAGTGCGACACATGGGAAGGTCAACATACTTTAGGCGACTGGAACGGGCACAAAACGTCCGATTGGTGGAAATTTACTAGGAAGGAGGAAACTACTGAAGTTTCGATGCAGTTTGATACAAGGGATGTTGCGATTGGTAGAGGGTGTTTCTACAAAATGAGAGGAACGCTCCCATTGGTGGAAAGAAGCCATGACATGAAAAAGGAACCCAAGTGGAGGGAGGCAGTTCTACCATGAGTAGGACAAGAGAGAAATTTTGTGTAAAAGGGCTCTTCTCTGAACTGGCGTCAAGTGCAAAACGGAGCACTTAACGCTCCATACGACGCAGAGAAGAAATTGGTGTGGACACTGCGTTCACAGCGGCTGCACCCCAGCTAAAATTAGCTGTAGCAATGCTTAGCTCCACCTGTGGGGAAACGAACCAGCCAAGTTAGTTAATTGTTCTTGCGAGAGCTGAGAGGGCACTATATTATGCACACTGCTCCAACCATGCAAGTGTATATCACCACGTAAAAAGACTAGGGCTGGGTACATGTTTTCTTGCATAACGAGAAACATAGGAAGAGTTTCTGCTGGAAAGTTCAGCAAAGGCCAGATTAGTTTTGTAGGAACTTCAGTGGGAGAGAGCAGCCTTGCAGACAGCAGCACGTTGCAGCTTAAGGTAAATACAGCGTGCAGAGGTGTAAACTTTGTTGGTTCACCAGTTTGCGTCCACTGTAAACTCGAGTGGCCTTGGGTAACCTTGCGCTCAAATTTGTCACTTGACTAACCATCCACCGTAGACTTGATTGTCATCCTAAATAGTACCGAACTCTGAACCGGAATCGGACGATTGTCATATACATCATATACATCATAATGTATATGTAGGAGCAATTTTGTAAAAAAACCTCCAATTAAACTTTTATACTATTATGATTAGGATTAATATAAAGAAACTTCCAATTAAACTTTCATAATATTGTGCTTAAGATTAATGCTCTTTCAGAGAGTTAATATTTAACATTGTTGCGTATAAACTTATTTCACGTTTTGATATTGGCCAGATGCGTTATTAATTGCGCTGTTTTTATGTTGGCAAGTTGAAAACTGTGTGAAAAACTGTAATTTGGCGACAAATATTACGACATTAAACTTGTCATTTCACCTCACACAGTTGTTCTCAATTCAAGTATAAGCAAGCAAAAACACACCCCAGAAACCATACAAATGGCGACAATGCCAGGATGGCAATTGGTCTGCCTGGATGACACTTAGTCAAAATTAGGAATAGAAACAAAATTTTTCAATTTTGAAAAAAAAAATTTTTTCGCGTTGTTTTGTGACGAGGTTACCCAATATATGTAAATGTATAGTGGACAAATACAGTAAATATGTAATCCAAGGTGTACAAAGGTTGTATTGACACGTGGAATCAAAGTATCATTGAGTAGAAGTAGATGTGGCATTACCTCGCTGGCGCGCGTGAAGTTGCTGTTTGTGAAGATGCTGTTTGTGTACCTCTGATGCGTTTTCACATGTGGGAACGTATAGACGTTCCTACATGTGAAAACACTTCAGAGGTACACAAACAGCATCTGTCCGATAATAAAGGACACTCTGCCGAAGCCTTCTGTACACAGTTTGCCTAGATACAACACATCCAGTGGATGCTGCGAGGTCAGATTCCAGTTGCCGTGCGCTTACAGAAAAATAATGCTCCTCTCTTTCTGATGTCATACGTGGTTATCCCTGTCCTGATCTTCGAGCTACAGTTTCACTCTCTGTAAACTGTTGCTACCTTTGAGATACAACTCAACGATTTACATTAAGTCATAGGGATACGTCAGTTTGCGGCTGTCCTGCTTCCATTCTTCCCATGGCCTCCACAGCAGAAAGCCTGGTAGACGTCTTCTCAGCGCCATACTGCAACATCTGTGACTGTGTACACTGTGATTGGTGACGTGGGACTAGCCGGCAAACAGTACCCCGTTTGACAGCTGACCTGATGGCATCCTTGGCGTGGTTGTCCGTTGACTAGAAAACACTGGTTCCGTGTTTTGCCTTTCTATTAGATTCACATTAGCTTGTGGTGTGTAACCTGTCGTGATGTGACTCGGCAATTGTGCAATTGATATATGTGTCGTCGCAATTTAATCCGCTCTCGCGTCACCCGCGTAATTTCGGAGGGTCGGCTGCCGCTCTGCTGGAATGTGCGCGTCTATTGTTTCTCGCTCCCATGTCTGGTGTGACTGACACCGCCTACTTCGCTCCCCTGTGTTAAATGTTCCTTTCCTATTTGTTTTTTTTTTTTTTTCGCTTCGGTGATTACTGATGCAACCTCTTGTGAATAAACGGTTGGAATTTCATGACATTATTGTTGTGTTCCCGCTACTGCTACGGAAAATTGTACAACTGACTTTTTCCTTTCTGGATTACTCTCTATTACTATGTCGGATGTTACTACCGATTCCAGTGTCTCGCTACTACTTTCTGTACGATACACTGTTTCAATTCTGTGCGAAGGTCTTCAAACTGTATCTGATTTTTCGAGACTATGTTTTCAATGCGTGTGTCAAATCTTTTTAATGCGGTTCGCGTGACACTTTTTCTGACATTGAGCCATTCCACGATTTGTTGCGCCTTACCAGACGTCTTACTTTCTAACTTATCCACTCTTTGATTAACGTTAGACACTGCATCCTGCACCTGGTCAACGTCAGAACGCATCTCTTTCTGGTCAGCCATTACGCTTGTATCTGCTCGCGCGAGTTTCTTGCTTCTCTCCGGATTTCAGTTAACTGTTCATTGACTTCTTTTCGTAATTTTTGCTGATCTTCGCGGACTTTTGTGAACCCCGCATAAGTTTCAAACTGGAGATTTCTTAAGGAAGCATTTGTCTCTGTTTTTCGCTATGCCGTTTCGGTCTTTAGATCTGATAACCCTGTGGTTCTTTCAAGTTTTAAATTCTTTAACCCTGGAGTCGTCAAAATGCCACCTGAACGATCACACAGTGTTCTTTTCACAGATATGTCTCGATTTTGTCTGGAGAGTGGTTCTCGACGGATTCGCATCTGGAGGGACCGTGGAACTCGATTTTCGGACCCAAACGCCGTGGAAAGAGGCCGATAAGGGGGAGGATCCCTAATGTTGTGGGTAGAAATTATGTTAAACACACGAACACCTCTTCACGAGATTTTACGGGTGAACCGGCAAGATTTAACTGTTGTCAGGTGTCGTGAAGAGACCTGGGGAACTCATGTGCGGTTGTTGCGAGATACTGTGGGCTCAGACTTCGTACTGACGAACGATAATGCTCTACCTCATAGAGAATGGGTGATTGATGTTCTCATGAAAAGATGTAAGTAGGCTGTTTAGGTTTTCTTATTGGTAACGCCATGTAGCGCTCTGCATGAAAATCACTGACTGTGCTATGTGCAGTCTGTGGCTAGTTTGCATTGTTGTCTGCCATTGTAGTGTTGGGCAGCTGGAGCTGCGTAGCGTTGCGCAGTTGGAGATGAGCCGCCAGCAGTGGTGGATGTGGGGAGAGAGATGGCGGAATTTTGAAAGCGGACGATCTGAACGTGTGTCCATCAGAACGAGTAAATTTATAATATTTGATTCATGGACTGATATATATGACTTTTGAACAATATTAAGGAAAATACATTGTTTGTTCTCAATCAAAATCTTTCTTTTGATGCCACCATGTAATGAATTAACTAATGTTAAACATAGTAATTTGGTAATTGTGCATAGGGAAATGGAGCGGGCGGCAAACAATGGTGTAAACAGTGAAACAATTAGTGAACAGGGAAGCATTATCGATCGATCGGTCGGCAACAACCCGCCTCAGGAATCGGGAATGACAGGACACAATCTTGCAAATACTGCAGATTCAGGTTTTGGGTCCTCACCGTTTTCTCAAATAAGTCAAGATACATTTTCTGCTTGTCAAAATGTGAATGTTGCCGGTGCAACTTCACTGCCGAAAAGCACTGAGGAACATGTTTCAGACACCAGTGCATTGTTATTACAGTTAATGCAACAAATGGGACAAAGGCTACAAAAGTTAGACACAATGGAACAAAATCTTCAAAAGTTAGACACAATGGAACAAAATCTTCAAAAGTCAGACACAATGGAACAAAATCTTCAAAAGTTAGACACAATGGAACAACACCAGAGACAAACACAGCAACAGTTAGACGCAATGGAACAAAAGCTTCAGAAGTTAGACTCAGTGGAACATACACTTGAAGAAACACGTGAAGATTTAACTACTGAGTTACATAAAATCGAATCGAAATGTCAAAAAGTCTGTAATAACGTAAAAACACAAATTTGTGAGCATTTCCAACCAATTTTTTCGCGGTATGAAAATACATTACAGAATCACAAAGCAGCCATAAAAGAACTGCAAACTATTGTTCATGAAAATCATGAGACCTTGCAAGCTAAAACTGACTCAGTTGCATCTACCGATTCGGTTACACAACTTGCAAAAACTCAGGAAAACTTAAAGGACACAGTAGATACGATTTCAACACAAATGGACACTCTGAAACTTGGTTCAGAAAAACGCACTGAAGAAATAAGTACACTATCGGAGAAAGTAGCCGAACTTTCGGATCAGTTCACTAACTTACCTACAATGGTCGATGATGATCTTAATGACACAAGACCTTTAGCCTTCACTGACACAGAAGAGTACGAACAAATTAGGAAATTCTAACAAAATCAGAATCAAATTAATACGCAACACCAAAGAGAAATCCGGGAAGTACAAAATCAGTTGACACAAGTCATACAAGAATTACATATTTCAGAGGACACTCGCGCTCCAATATGGGAAGAGGGACATAGAAATACGGTACAGTCACAAAATAATAACACAGTGCACTTCGGAAATTTTGAAAGAAATTGGCAAGGTACACCGAATTTTGAGACGGAACCGCCGACACGACGTAGCAATGACCGATATGCGACTCGCCGACACAATGATTTTGACTATAAGCTGTTTATTACTACACGTAAATTCAAAACATTTAAGATTTCCGGCAACGACATTCATCCACAAGCATGGCTCCATCAATTCTCTCATTGTTTTCCTCCCAACTCGTCATTAGAGCACAGATTAGAATTTATGTGTGGCTATTTAGAGAATGAACCAGCTGTAAGAATGCGATCGGTCATTCATGATTGCCACAGTGAAGGAGAATTTTATCATGCCTTCCTCTCAGCGTATTAGTCTCAAGCTACACAAGACCGAGTAAAACATAGCATCATAATGATGAAACATTTCGAACAATCTGAATTTTCCAGTCTTGTGAAATATTTTGAAGACATGTTGCACAGGAATCAGTACCTGTCAAACCCATACAGCCCCTCAGAACTCATCCGTATTTGCTTAATCAAATTGCCTGAACATTTACGACATATTATTTTGGCAAAACGTTGCAAAGACGACAACGAATCTTTTCAGGGACTGTTACAAGAATTGGCAATTGACACTGACAATCGCGGAACGCGAAAAAAGGAGCACAACAATTACAGGTTACATCTGTCACAATTCCGCGATGAAAGAAATAATAACTGGACACGACAAGACTATTCTTACAACGTAAATCGTTCCGAAAACAGACACCACCAGTATGACAACCGTTGGAATAGTAGTAAGAATTACAGGGAAAGATCACCTCTCTGCGGTAATGACTGTCACAGTGACAATCAGAGGAACAGACAATATGGGAACCACAATAATTATTATCAAGGGAGACAGAATAACTTCAGACACAACGGTCCTCCACGCAGTTACAACTCAGGGAGAAGTTCTCCACCACGTGACCGACAAGAAATTAATTACAGAAATTACCGACATGACGACAGACGATATAATCGTAACGACAGACCTGAACTGCATCAGAACTGGCGGGATTCAAACAGGGCAGGGCCCTCTGGACAAGGTGAATTTGTAGAAGTTAGGTCTCCAAATCCCAATAACGATGCGCACCAACAAAGAGATAACAGGCAATGACTCATACCGCTGGCAGCCACAAAACTTACTTCTGAAACTGACGATGCAGCTGCCGTAGCTAGTAATTACGTAAAAATGGAAGACATTAGGGACATCTTACTCCAGGAACACGACGTAAAACATAACAACATTGTATATCCTGTGATTCACATTACAGTAAATGACGTAAAATTTACGGCAGTACTTGACTCTGGCAGTCCCATTTCAGTAATTAGTGAAACAGTCTTTAGCAAATGCAACAAATCGAACGATTGCCCCACACTTCCGTTACATAAGATTAAATTACAAGGTGCAATCTTTGGAAAAAGTGTAGATGCATGCCAACAAACCAACTTAGAAATCTTTTGTCAAAGCCACAGATTCACTATGAACTTTCTTATTGTTCCATTATTGTCGACGGAAATTATATTGGGAGTAGACTTTTTGAACGAATACAAAGCAATCTTAAACTTTCACGATGCTGAAATAAGTTTAGAGAAAGAAGGTAAGTCAATAGCTATGAAATTTCAAGATTGGCTCTCAAACTATGATGAGGAAATTAATCGGCTTCACCTCCTGTTAGACAACAGTTCGGAATTTTCGACGGAATTTGACACTAACAATCACTCGAGAAGTACTGACAGGGATGATATCGATGGCGTATTTGATACTAATGAGTTAATTCAGAATAAAATTCAAACCATTGAGAATTGTAATGACACTGATAGGCAGGACCTTTTTGAGATTTTACAAGCACATTCCACAGTTTATACTCACAAAACAGGAACAATCAAGGGATTTCAATACCAATTTTGTGTTCGTGAGCATACTAAATTTTGTGTTAGACCATACGTAATTCTGCCACATTATAGGGACCGTGTTAGAACAGAAATACAATCTATGCTTGACGAGGGCATTATTGAGCCTGCAGTAAGCTCATACAACAATTCATTACATGTTGTTGAGAAGAAAAATGGATCGATCAGACTTGTCTTAGATTCGAGACAAATTAATACTATCATCATTCCTGAAACAGTCAGGCCGCAAACGTTGGAAGAAATTCGTCAAAATTTTAATGGCGTAAAAGTGTTGTCTTCTATTGATCTCAGATCCAGCTTTAGATCGAACTTCATCCAGAATGTAGAAAATGCCCAGCTTTTCTTTGTTTCGGCGTTTGTTATCAATTTCGGAAACTTCCTTTTGGTTTGAACATTTCTTCAGCAGCATTCATTCGCGGACTAAATTCCATATTACCTGAGTTCTTAAAACGTCACATCACCTTATATGTGGACGATATTCTGATAGCAGAAGCCTCATGGGAACAACATAATCGCATCCTCAACAGCGTGTTACATATTTTTGCAGAATCTGGAATTACAGTTAACTTGGAAAAGTTTGAATTCGGTATGTCAAAGGTGAGGTTTTTGGGACATATTATTTCTTCTGAAGGCATTCAGCCGGATCCTGAAAAGTTAGAAGCAATCAGAGCCATTCCAGTTCCATCCACAAAAAAACAAGTCCGCAGTTTTCTAGGTCTCGTAAATTTTTACCGGCGTTTTGTGAATATGCAAATTCTAGTTACACCAAAACTTTGTTCTCTCACTGGAAAAAGTACTATTTGGAAATGGGACGAACAAGCACAGTTGGAATTCAATTCTTTGAAAGAAGCATTACTTCACGCGCCAATACTAGCTCATCCAGATCTGTCACAAGATTTCTGCCTTAGCACGGATTCTTCTAAAGTCGGTCTTAGTGCCCATTTATTTCAGGAAGCCACAGAAAATGACAGTACTGTTCATAAAACCATTGCTTTTGCTAGCCGAGTGCTAACAAAATCTGAAAAAAATTATTCCGTTACTGAATTAGAAGCTTTAGCTATCGTTTGGGCATTTAACAAATTCCGTTTCTTTCTTTCTGGTAAACACGTAAAAGTATACAGTGATCATCGTGCATTACAATTTCTTATGTCTTCAAAATTAAATCATGACAGGTTAAAACGTTGGGCATTGTTTCTGCAAGAATTCCACTTCACAATAGTCTACATTCCCGGCAAGGAGAACATTGTTGCGGACGCACTGTCACGCGCACCGGCTGGGCTTGAGAAAAGTAACACAGAAGGCAACCTCGAGAAAAATTTCAGTATTCTTTACATTCAGCAAGTCGCCTTTGAAAACTTCATCACCACATCTTTAAAGGACATTGCTCATGAACAAGATAAAGATCCGATTTGGAAAGACAACAAGAGCAAATGGCATGAAAAGACAGACACTCAGATTCGGCATTATTATGTGGTTAGAAACAACATACTCATCAAACGCTGCACTGTTGTTGACAAGCTATGGGTACTTTGCATTCCAGACGATTTTGTTAATAAGCTCATTTGGTACATCCATTTCAGCTACGCA
Source organism: Schistocerca cancellata (assembly GCF_023864275.1). Taxonomy (NCBI): domain Eukaryota; kingdom Metazoa; phylum Arthropoda; class Insecta; order Orthoptera; family Acrididae; genus Schistocerca; species Schistocerca cancellata. The sequence goes on along the minus strand of NC_064627.1, from coordinate 239,299,394 downwards.
CATTTTAGTCCACGAAAATGTTATCATATTCTTCGGACGACTTGTTATTTTAACAATATGGAAGAGAGAATTCAAAGAGTCGTTGTTTTTGGATTGCGTGTGCAGGGCGTCTCAGTTGTTGACGATAAATGTCAGCAGTGACGGTTATAGGCCAGCGAAGGAATTCGTAGTACACCACACCGTCGCTGTTCCACCAGATGCATAACATTATGTTTTGTGGATGCGCACAGGACTTTGTACGGAGAGTTTTTGCTTTGTGTGAGCTCAAGCAATCCTTTCTTTTCCCTATATTAGCATAATGACACCATTTATCGTCACCAGTAACGATACAGGACAGGAATGGTCGGTGTTGTTCACGAGCCAACTGAAGACGAAAAAACAGAGGGTTACGTGTGGTCACCCGTTGACTTTTGTGATTTTCGCTTAGAGTATGCTGTACACATACACCCGACTTTCCCGTTGCTTGCAAATGTCACGCGATGGTGGAATGACCGCAGTTCATAACATCTGCCAGTTCTCGAGCACAGTGACATGGATCATTGTGAATTAAAGCGTTTAAAGGATCTTCGTCAAACCCTGAACGTCTTCCTGAACGTGGGTAGTCACTAATGACAAAATGATCCTCCTTAAAACGAGAAAAAAAATTTCTTGCCGTGCTCTGTCCAGTAGTACTACCGTCATACACCGCGGGAATGTTTCTGACTGCCTCCGCTGCTGTCACGCCTCAACTGAACTCAAACAGAAGAAAATGTCGAAAATGTTCGGATTACTCCACTTGGCGCTCCATTTTTTAGCGCCTACTGCTCCCCTCACTATTTCCAAATGACAAAATGGCAGTTCGTAAACTCAGATACCAACAGTGAACAACAAATAAAAAAATCTGTAAATAAATTTATGGCAACCGGAATATCAGCATACAAAAAGAGTGCCTAGAACATACTCGCCGACCTAGTATGATACAAATACACGGATCCTACTGCTCCTTCAACATTATACACTACTGGCCATTAAAACTGCTACACCAAGAACAAATGCAGATGATAAACGGGTATTCGTTGGACAAATATAGTATACTAGAACTGACATGTGATTATATTTTCACGCAATTTGGGTGGATAGATCCTGAGAAATCAGTACCCAGAACAACCACCTCTGTCCGTAATAACGGCCTTGATACGCCTGGATAATGAGTCAAACAGAGCTTGGATGGCGTGTACAGGTACAGCTGCCCATGCAGCTTCAACACGATACCACAGTTCATCAAGAGAAGTGACTGGCGTATTGTGACGAGTCAGTTCCTCGGTCACCATTGAACAGACGTTTTCAGCTGGCGTGAGAACTGGAGAATGTGTTCACCAGCGCAGCAGTCGAACATTTTCTGCATCCAGAAAGGCCCGTACAGGACCTGCAACACGCGGTCGTGCATTATCCTGCTGAAATGTAGGGTTTCTGACTGATAGAATGAAGGGTAGAGCCACGGGTCGTAACACAACTGAAATATAACGTCCACTATTCAAAGTGCAGTCAATGCAAAAAAGAGGTGACCGAGGCGTGTAACCAATGGCACCCCAAACCATCACGCCGAGTGATACGCCAGTATGGCGATGACGAATACACGCTTCCAATGTGCGTTCACCGCGATGTCGCCAAACACGGATGCGACCGCCATGATGCTGTAAACAGAACCTGGCTTCATCCGAAAAAATGACGTTTTGCCATTCGTGCACCCAGGTTCGTCGTTGAGTACACCATCTTAGGCGCTCCTGTCTGTGATGCAGCGTCAAGGGTAACCGCAGCCATGGTCTCCGAGCTGATAGTCTATGCTGCTGCAAACGTCGTCGAACTGTTCGTGCAGATGGTTGTTGTCTTGCAAACGTCCCCATCTGTTGACTCAGGGATCGAGACGTGGCTGCACGATCCGTTACAGCCATACGGATAAGATGCCTCTCATCTCGACTGCTAGTGATACGAGGCCGTTGGGATCCAGCACGGCGTTACGTATTACTCTCCTGAACCCACCGATCCCATATTCTGCTAACAGTCATTGGATCTCGAACAACGCGAGCATCAATGTTTCGATATGATAAACCGCAATCGCTATAGGCAACAATCCGACCTTTATCAAAATCGGAAACGTGATGGTACGCATTTCTCCTCCTTACACGAGGCATCACAACAAAGTTTCACCAGGCAACGCCGGCCAACTGCTGTTTGTGTATGAGTAATCGGTTGGAAACTTTCGTCATGTCAGCACGTTGTAGTGTCGCCACCGGCGCCAACCTTGTGTGAATGCTCTGATAAGCTAATCATTTGCATATCACAGCATCTTCTTCCTGTCGGTTGAATTTCGCGTCTGAAACACGTCATCTTCTTGGTGTAGCAATTTTAATGGCCAGTAGTGTACATCAACCGCAAATAATTACTACGGCCCTCTAAATACTACTTCCCAATAAAGGATCACCCTTACACACTCAAACCAATTCTTAAGTGTAAACCATCACCAGAGAAATCTACATGAACATGACCGGTCATATCTTTATCTCTGGAGACACCTTACAGCTACGTAAGTTAACTACATCCTCAACCAAGACTGACTATGATCTATCTCCTCAAGATGAAGTTGCTTCTACCGTGACTCAAATTGTACTGCCTGTCTGTCTCTCGTAAAAGGTACTCGAAACCATCAAATTGAGCAAACTTGAAGCACCATCTTTTGCAACAGCTTCATTGTCGATATTTATCTGCCGTAAATCCGATTGGTGACCGGCTGCTGCGTGGTGTTGTGTTATCGCTGATTTCCGTGATGACTAGAGGCTGCGTCACTGTTACGACATGCGTCAGCTTTCTCGTGACTTCATATGAAACACGCATCTACAACAGGTTTGCAACAAACGTATATAGGTGACCATACACGTAAATTTCCGTACATAACCAATGTTTCGACAGCCATACATAGTCGGGTGCCGAGCAAGAATAAAGGCGAAATAAAATTGTGCTCCTGGCACAGCACAATGGCCTGTTAGCGTTTCCAGCGGAGACTTATTGTGCGGCTTGCACTTGGTATATAGCCGGCCGGTGGGGCCTTGCGGTTGTAGGCGCTTCAGTCTGGAACCGCGTGACCGCTACGGTCGCAGGTTCGAATCCTGCCTCGGGCATGGATGTGTGAGATGTCCTTAGGTTAGTTAGGTTTAAGTAGTTCTAAGTTCTAGGGGACTGATGTCCACAGATGTTAAGTCCCACAGTGCTCAGAGCCATTTGAACCAACTTGGTATATATAACCTTTTTTACGGGAACTCACACAGCAACTATAAAGAATATTTTATGAGCCAAAACGACAGCAGCAGCATACACGGTAGGTTGCAAGTAGTCGCTGTGACACGCTGGGGATACCTCGGAGGTTAAGGGCTGGCGGACCTTGCGAGCGCACACGCCCAATCGGTTGAGGGCGGACACTGAAGCACGAAAACGTTCGGAAGTGGACATCCAGTCTCGAACCAAGCCGCAAAAATACTTTTGTGCCGGACTACCATCATTGGCATATCTAAATGGGAAGTTCATGATTCCACTTCCGTTAGACGTATAATTTTAGTATACAGACGAAATACTATACTCTTTATTTATTTAATCGTGTCAGAAGCATCATACATAAAATCAGACTGATTGACACATACATATCAAGTATATAACAAACACAAAAGAGTATAAAAGTAGACAGATATATAAGCAGGGTCAAGTAGTTTTTCATTTTATGAAGTCTTGGACCAGAACCTGGCCACGTCCAGCGCTTCCGGGGTGGCATTCATCAAATCCTTCATGGTGCAGGTGCTTGGGCACAGCACACTTTGCTTGAGGTGGGTGGTGGTTTGAGTGTGTCCACAGTCACACAGCGCAGGTTCGTTTGAGAGGCCCCATTTGCGCATATCCTCCTTGGATCGTGTGACACCAGAGCGCAGCCTATTAAGAGATTTCCATGTCGTCCATCCTTCCATATGGCCAGGAGGGAGGTCTTCGTTTGGGACTAACCATTCCCCAAGGTGCGCGTTTTCTTTTCGGCACATTGCCAGCCTCACTTGCTGCGTTGTCCCGACGATGTTTTCTGCTGTGTGCAGGAAGCTTTTTCTAGATTTTAGTCGACGGTGGGCTGGCTGGTGTTTGTACAGCGGGTGGGCTGGTGAGGTCAACGCCTTTTTTCTTTTCCTTCCTGGCCGCTACTTTCTTTCTAATATCTGGTGGGGCCACGCCTGCCAGGCAGTACAATTTATCAGTCGGGGTTGTTCTCAGACAGTCTGTGATGATGCGGCAGGATTCATTAAGCGGTGTGTCCACTTGCTTGGCGTGGCTGGAATTGTACCTCACTGGGCACGCGTACTCCGCTGTTGATAGCACAAAGCAAGAGCTGTGGTTCTCACTATTCCAGGCTGTGCCCCCCATGTAGTGCCCGTTAGTTTGCGCACAATGTTGTTTCTCGCGGCTAGTTGGTGTTAAGTGTTCATGCAGTGCTTTTTATAGGTGAGTGCTCCATCCAAGGTGACGCCTAAGTATTTTGCTGTTTCTCAATGTTCCAGGAGCACTCCTTCCCAGTTAAGTTGTAGTGTTCTTGCAGATTGTCTGTTCTTTAGGTGGAAGGCGCAGGTTTGGGTTTTCCCTGGGTTGGATTTGAGATGGTTCCCCTTTTAGTATGTGGCAAGCTGTTCGAGGGCTTCTGACAGATTCTGTTCAGCAGTTTCAAAGCTGTCTGCTTGAGCGGTAATGGCGCAATCATCTGCATATATGAAGCTTTCGGTGCCTTGGGGGAGGGGCTGGTCATTAGTATATATATATTAAAAAGTGTTGGGTTCAGTACGCTTCCTTGGGGGAGGCCATTTTTCTGTATTCTCCACCGGCTTCTCTGTCCCTGAAAATGCACGAAGAATCTTCGATTCTGGAGTAGGTTTCCAATCAGTAAGGTTAGTCTGTAGTACTATACGCTGACGTGTCAATAGTCATGGGATAGCGACATGCACACACCTAGATGGCGGTAGTATCCTGTTCACAAGGTGTAAAAGGGTAGTACATTGTGGGAGCTATCATTTGCATTCAGGTGTTCCCGACGTGATTATGGTCGCCCGATGGGAAGTAACAGAATTTGAAAGCAGAGTGTTAGTTGGAGCTACAAGCATGGAACATTCAGTTCGGAAATAGTTCGGGAATTCAATCCGCCGAGATCCACAGTGTCAGGAGTGTGACGAGAATACCAAATTTCACTCATTACCTCTCACTACGGACAACGCAGTGGCCGACGGCCTTCACTTAACAAACTGAGAGCAACGTCGTTGGCGTAGGGTTGTCACTGCAGACAGACAAACAACACTGCACGAAATATCAGCAGAAATCAATGTGGTATGTACGTTGAACCTACCCGATACGACAGTGCGGCGAAATCGTTAATGGGCTCTGGCATCAGACGACCAACGCGAATACCTTTCCTAACAGCACGAAATCGTCTCCTGGGCTCGTGACCATATCGGTTGGACCTTAGACGATTGGAAAACCGTGGCCTGGTTAGATGAGTCCATATTTCAGTTGGTAAGAGCTGATGGAAGGGTCCGAGGTGACAGAGAACCCACGAATCCAAGTACCAAAGTTGTCAGCAGGCACTGTGTGCGCTTTGTATACGTGGAATGGATTGGATCCTCTGGTCCTACTGAATCGATCATTGACTGTACATGGCTATGTTCTGCTACTTGGAGACCATATCCATACATTCATGGACTTCTTGTTCCAAACAACGATGCAGTTTTCATGGAGGACAACGCGCGATGTCATCGGGCCACAATCGTTCGCGTTTTGTTTGAAGAACATTCTGGACATTTCGGGCGAATGATGTGGCCACCCAGAGCGCCCGACATGAATCCCATAGAACGTTTATGGGACATAATCGAATGGTCAGTTCGTGCTCAAAATCCTGCACCAGCAACATTTTCGCAATAATGGATGGCTATAGGGGCAGCATGCCTTAATTTTTCCAACAATTTGTTGAGTCCATGCCACGTCGAGTTGCTGCACTAGCCGGGCAAAAGCAGGTCCGGCACGATATTAGGAGGTATCCCATTAGTTTTGTGACGTCAGTGTATAGTGACTAGACACCAACTTGCTCGTTACTACCGCTTTTTACCACCAGACCAGTAGCAGACGAGGCGCTGGATGCCCACAGCAGATGATCACGTTTCCTCTAGCAACTTCAGCATTCTGAGGTGTGGCCTATTTGTGCAGACTGCATGAAAGAGAGCGTTGAGGTTCTTTCTTAGCCATTGCGGGGGCTGCCAGTGGCCTGGTCTTTGTTGTCAAAGACTGTACTATTTCCAGTCCTTTCGAAGTGGCATGCTTTAGAAGTAAAATTTAGAATAACATAGTGATTCAGCCTATGTTTCTCCTATTATTGCATGTGTTTAAGCAAAGGTGTGTCACCACAGGCTATATCATACCCTTTGGAAACATTAATGTATGTACTGGTAGAATGGTGTGGTAGTTAAATCGTTAACTATCTGGTCTGTAGGTAGTGAGTTCAATTTCTGTCATTTCCGAGAATTTTAATTCCTGGTAATAGTTATTAGTGTAGGACGACAACTGAAGAGTTTAAACTATTCAAAATTATGTAACTGAGGAAGTGGTGGACTTTTATGCTCGACTTTGCATCTGCACCAAAGGCATTTCGGCACTCTTTCTCTTTATGTTTAGTGCTTTTTGCTTGACATTAAAAGAAAATGATAATTCTTTTGTAATTTAGTCGGCGTGGGCGCAATTGCCTGCTTGTAAATGAAGAGAACACAAATTAAAATGATTTCTTATTCTTGATGTGAAAGAGTTAATAGTTTGTCTTTGATGCCTTTATCGGCACCGCCGGTATGCAGCACATGAAAACAAAAATTCATGTTGGTTTTGTTCTTCTTGATCGCAAAATAATTTAAAATCAAGGGTCTAATAAACGATTAAGAGAGTGAAGTACGGCGATAGATTTGTATGTATATTCTGCTGCAATTCATTAAATTAAATACCTTAGCTTTTGTTACATTACACACATATTTCTTACACAATTGAAGAAAAAAATTGCGATGATAACGTAAATGCTGAAAAAAGTCAGTAATCAAAGGAAAAACAACACGTTCTGTTTTCATCAACAAAATCTATGGTTGTTTTCTCACTACACCCTAGTAGACTGAATACGTATCCGATTTCCATCCTTCTCTGCAACTGAGAGTTTGCTGATGAATGTGTTCTTCTGCGCCGCGTGGGATTAGCCGAGCGGTCTGGGGCGCTGCAGTCATGGACTGTGCGGCTGGTCCCGGCGGAGGTTTGAGTCCTCCCTCGGGCATGAGTGTGTGTGTTTGTCCTTAGGATAATTTAGGTTAAGTAGTGTGTGAGCTTAGGGACTGATGACCTTAGCAGTTGAGTCCCATAAGATTCCACACACATTTGAGCATTTTTGTTCTTCTGCGGTGTGTCTTCCCTGATTTATATTTTTGGTGGTTTTCCTAAATTACATCTTGGAAATATCAGGATGGTTCGTACTATACGGCCACTGCCAGGTAACTGCCCGATCCTTGTTACATTAGAGCAGTAAGTATGTAAATATCTGTATATGTCAATTACTTTAGTTATGTTTTCCTTATAGGCTGGTTCAAATGGCTCTGAGCACTATGCGACTTAACTTCTGAGGTCATCAGTCGCCTAGAACTTAGAACTAATTAAACCTAACTAACCTAAGGACATAACACACATCCATGCCCGAGGCAGGATTCGAACCTGCGACCATGGCGGTCACGCGGTTCCAGACTAAAGTGCCTAGAACCGCACGACCACACCGGCCGGCTGTTTTTCTTATATTCCAGTATCCAGACATGGTCAGTATCATTGTCAAAGAGATCTACGGATGGGTTAAACTACAACAACTACTGCAACTGTTACGCATCATAAACTACGTGGGGCAGCGCTGCCATGTTTGTTGGTGTAAGTTTTCTAATAATTTGTCTCCACTCATATGTGCTCTGTAGGATTGAGGTCAGCACCTCTGGGATTCCAGCGCAGCAATTCAGCGTCTCTGCTCATTTGAAACGAATATTTTACACAATTCGCCGTGTAGACTGCGGAAGGATCATGTTCCAGAAAATCTGTGACGAAGTGACGGAAGCACAATGTTTTCCACCATCTGGTAATAGTAATGATTAGAATGTGGGCAGTCCATTTCCCAAGAAATACTGCAATCACTTGCTGATATTTATCTCCAAACTGTGACAGAGGTTCTGATGGATGTATTTCCTGTAGAACCTAACTCCACTTGGACGTTGTTTATGGAGATAACTACTTGGTGCAATAGAAAACACTTCCTTGTCCGTAAATAAAAGTTGCTGTTGCCTTCTGCACGGTAGTGTGAAGTTTAATCTGATACCTATAAGCTGCTTTTTTTTAACATCTTCTTAACAGCAGATCGCCGTACAAACCTCCGTTTCTCGTTCACTCTTGGCTGAAGAATGATAGTTATTTCTGTACCTTTCCTGCAACGGCCTTTATCATTGTACGCCGTTATCTTGAAGCTTCGCGATAGTCTGCGAACGTCAAGGGCGATGACGATGGTTCACGTGGCCTTCATCCATCACGTTCTTTACACAGAGAGGAATGGGAGATCTGCTGTATCCTGCGTCACGGGAAATAGAGAGGATACAGTATCAAACTTCATAAAGCGCAAGAATGCTACCTCTGTGAAATTCGTTGAGCTGTAACATATAACAGGTAAGAAATTACTGACATGCAAGAGATTCCAATGCACAGTACAAGGTAGAGAGCACTTCCTTCACCTCTGATGCCAAATTCAGTCCCGACTACACTCTTTGAAAAAGATTTCATACATAAATTCCTCGTAAGTATCATTCCGTATATCGTGCAATTGTGTTTTGTCTCTAAACATAAAACTCACTACTAACGACAGCGTTTTCAGAAGTTAAAAGTAAGATTTAGATACTCTTAGTGATTCAGGTCACGTTGCTCCGCTTACCTTATATTTATAGTCAAATGTGTTACCTCATGCATTACGCCATACAAGCTGGTAACAAGTTTGTACACAAACGGAAAGTTAGCGTAATAGCTAAAGTGGTAAATTTGTACTCTTTCGCTTTCTATTCGAATCCTGTAATTTCTACAAATTTCAATTCGTTGTAAACAAGAATTACTAGTTTAGGAGGACAACGTCAATTGTAGAGTTCAAAGTATTCGGAGTTTTGTACGTTGTTGAGCATACAGCTTCCAAGATTGGGCGGAGGAAGACAGGAACAAATAGTCTCCACTGGCTTCTACATACAGGGTGGTCCACTGATGGTGACCGAGCCAATTATCTCACGAAATAAGCGTCAAACGAAAAACCTACAAAGAATGAAGCTTGTCTAGCTTGAAGGGGGGCACCAGATGGCGCTGTGTTTGGCCTGCTAGATGGCGCTACCATAGGTCAAACGGATATCAACTGCGTTTTTAAAAATAGGAACCCCCATTTTTATTACATATTCCTGTAGTACGTAAATAAATATGAATGTTTTAGTTGGACCACTTTTTTCGCTTTGTGATAGATGGCGCTGTAATAGTCACAAACATACGGCTCTCAATTTTAGACGAACAGTTGGTAACAGGTAGGTTTTCTAAATTAAAATACAGAACGTAGGTACGTTTGAACATTTTATTTCTGTTGCTCCAGTGTGATAAATGTACCTTTGTGAATTTATCATTTCTGAGAACGCATGTTGGTACAGCGTGATTACCTGTAAATACCACATTAATGCAATAAATGCTCAAAATGATGTCCGTCAACCTCAGTGCAATTAGCAATACGTGTAACAACATTCCTCTCAACAACGAGTAGTTCGCCTTCCGTAATGTTCGCACATGCATTGACAATGCGCTGACGCATTTTGTCAGGCGTTGTCGGTGGATCACGATAGCAAATATCCTTCAACTTTCCCCACAGAAAGAAATCCGGGGCCGTCAGATGCGGTGAACTTGCGGGCTATGGTATGATGCTTCGACTACCAATACACCTGTCATGAAATATGCTATTCAATACCGCTTCAACCGCACGCGAGCTATGTGCCGGACATTCATCATGTTGGAAATACATCGCCATTCTGTCATGTAGTGAAACATCTTTTAGTAGCGTCGGTAGAACATCACGTAGGAAATCAGCACACATTGCACCATTTAGATTGCCATCGATAAAATGGCGGCCAATTATCCTTTCCCCCATAATGCCACACTGTACATTAACCCGCCAAGGTCGCTGATGTTCCACTTGTCGCAGCCATCGTGGATTTTCCGTTGCCCAATAGTGTATGCTGGTTTACGTTACCGCTGTTGGTGAATGATGCTTCGTCGCTAAATAGAACGCGTGCAAAGAATCTGTCATCCTCCCGTAATTTCTCTTTTGCCGAGTGGCAGAACTGTACACGGCGTTCAAAGCCGTCGCCATCCTGGTGCATAGGAATGTGGTACGGGTGCAATCGATGTTGATGTAGCAATCTCAACACCGACGTTTTTGAGATTCCCGATTCTCGCGCAGTTTGTCTGCTACCGATGAGCATATTAGCCGCGACAGCAGCTAAAACACTTACTTGGGCATCATCATTTGTTGCAGGTCGTGGTTGACGTTTCACACGAGGCTGAAAACTTCCTGTTTCCTTAAATAACGCAACTACCCGGCGAATGGTCCGGAAACTTGGATGATATCGTCCAGGATACCGAGCAGCATACATAGGACACGCCCGTTGGGCATTTAGATCACAATAGCCATACATCAACACGATATCGACCATTTCCGCAATTGGTAAACGGTCCATTTTAACACGGGTAATGTATCTCGAAGCAAATACCGTCCGCACTGGCGGATTGTTGGTGATAGCACGTACTTACACGTTTGCGACTATTACAGCGCCATCTATCACAAAGCGAAAAAAAGTGGTCCAACTAAAACATTCATGTTTCTTTACTACACGAATATGCAATAAAAAATGGGGGTTCCTATTTAAAAACACGCAGTTGATATCCGTTTGACCTATGGCAGCGCCATATATCCGGCCACCAATAGCGCCATCTGGTTTCCCCCTTCAAGCTAGACGTGTTTAAAAAAAAAAAAAAAGGTTCAAATGGCTCTGAGCACTATGGGACTTAACATCTATGGTCATCAGTCCCCTAGAACTTAGAACTACTTAAACCTAACTAACCTAAGGACAGCACACAACACCCAGTCATCACGAGGCAGAGAAAATCCCTGACCCCGCGGGGAATCGAACCCGGGAACCCTGGCGTGGGAAGCGAGAACGCTACCGCACGACCACGAGCTGCGGACTAGACGAGTTTCGTTCTTTGTAGTTTTTTCGTTTGATGCTTATTTCGTGAGATATTTGGCCTGGTCAGTATCAACGGACCATCTTGTATACCCCTCAGTTAGAGGATGAACTCTTCTCTTGATACTCGTTCTGTATTTTTAGCAGTACCGTGACATTAGTTGATAAATTCGGCTTCAAATACGTAGTCATTAGCACACCTCTTACCAAAATATAAGGGGCGATCAAAAAGTTAGTCTTTGGAGACCGTACAGCCCAGAATCGGTATTCCATTCAAGCAAATTCGCCGTGAACACCGAGGCACCCATTCCACCGACGCACCACATTGTGGATACCCGTTCGGTAAAACACCGCTTACTGCTGCGTGGAGAAGTTCTGCTGCACGCCCTCCTCCAACAGAAGTCGTCGACCCTCCACGGTCATTTTTAAGGGCGCCAAAGGCGTGATAGTCGCATGACGAGAGAACAGAAATGCAGGGCGGGTGCTGTAGGGTTTTGTCCGTAATAGATGAGGCTGACCTCATAGATCGACCAGCGTTTGTGTCAGTCTGCGACCACTGCGGAACTGGGCACATCATTCCATAAGGGCGGTTTTCGACATAAATATTCTTCATGCTCCGTTAGATATGTACTGGTGCTTGTGTTTCAGCAGCCAAGAAAAGAACAACAGCACGTTGATCCCATCTGACGCATTACGTAATAACGTCGTATTTACCGCAAGCACTTCGGAAAGGCACGAATACTACACTAATCCCTTTCCAACATGTCGGTACTTCTATACCCGCATCGGAGTCGTACTGCGTTGCATATAATAGGAACGGAATAATACCTCTCATGTTTGGAGGTCATGTGATTTTATTTCAGTGACTACAAAATCAAGTGAAACGAGCAATGAAGGTGGAATTACGGTAGGGTGAGCAAATTATTTTCGGTGAAAACCGGGACATATTCACCCGGGTGCCAATGGACACCTCATTCCACATGTACCCAGCTTTCTTAGTTTTAAATATTAATGTTTTGTTGATACATTTTGTTAACCCGATTATTACAACTAATAAGAGGATACAAAAGATTGATATAATCTAGATTATCTGTATAATTAATGATACTTAATAAACGTATACAGTAATAAAGAAATGTATTACGATTTTACAAAATTTTACAGCCATTCAACTTTTAATAAATTAATATTAACATGAGCTTTAATATTACTGAGCACTTGTAGATGGAGAAAAGGGTATGTGTCACTGCCTCCAGCCTTCTTTATCATGTCTCTGTTCTTTGAGACACAGTGATAAAACTCTGCACAATCCATTTTGTAGTTGTACAGAATCTGCAGGATTGCTTCAAGAGAGTCCACCTCCATTCTGTTTCTTTCATCAGTCCACTGGATATTCGTGAACGAAAATATTCTTTCCACATTGGCATTATGGGCTGGGATTTCAAATAAATATCTTGCAATTATTACCAACTCAGAGACTGAAGGCAGTCACAGCTTTTAAAAAAAGTTACCCACTTCTCATGATATTCCAATGGTGTTTCTTTTCCGTCATTCCACTTGTGAAGACTTTCTTCAACAAAATTTGTCAGTATACTGAACTGATCAAAAAGAATGGAATCATCGATTTCAATCTCTTTACCCTTCAAATAAGAAACTGTCTCTTCAACACTTTCCCATTTTGGCACTCTCTTCAGTAACATCCAATCAAACACCGGCGATTAGGGTAAATATGAGGCGCTCCACTTGCTGAGATATTCTACACAAGTGTCATAAAACTTGTTAACTTCTTCTCTAAAACTCCTTTCCGCTGCTTCTGATACTTCTGCTCTTTTAAGGACAGATTTAACATTAAAAGAAATGAACTGCTGTTCTATCCTCATAGTAACAGTTTCCAGAGTATTTTTCAAAACATCATTTACCTCTATTACACTTTTCGTGCTTCCCTCAATTTCCTTTATCCCATGCTGCAAAGTGCTAAGCTGACTGTGAATGAACCATAAGTAGGCTTGACTTAAAGGGTTACTGAAAAACTGAACCAATATTTTGGGGGCTTTGTCTTCATTTAAATGAAACAATCTTTTGACGGTTAAAACAGGCGGATTACTCTTTCAACTGCTGGAAACAGTGATAACCAACGAGTTTTCGAGTGACACGTTACATTCATATATTCAGTTCCCACATAATTACAGAACTCCTTAAGCCTCTCTGTTCTAACAGTATATATGTAAAAGTGTGAGTATACCTTCATGACGATAGTTTCAACATCACAGCTTAAACTGTCAGCAGATGTCTGCACGCTATTGTGTAAAACATGTGCAGGGCACCCTATGCGTTCAATGTTTTCATGCAATGTTGCCTTTAATTTGCCTTGTCTTTTTAAACCACCAAAATCTGTGTTGGTGTTGTCTCCACAAAATGCCACACATTTATTTTTCTCAAGATCAAACATTTCGGCAGTATTCACACAAAATCTTGAAATTTCGTCAGGTGTTTCATTGGGTAGGAACTCACCTTCAAAAGTTTGGTCTGAATTCTCTGATTAATATCGAAAAACTGAACAACAAACGGAAATATTTTAGTGGCTTTATGATTGCTGGCATCAGTGGATATCCTGTAGAAAGAAGACTTTTTGATGTATTCAAGGCTTTCCTTTACACTCTGGGGAGCAATAACTCCTTTCACTAAGACTGACACTGTAGTTGTTGCTGAACTAAACTTTTTTGCAATGGAAGAATCATCAAACATTATTCTGTTAAGCTTATTAGCACAATCACTAGATCTATAAGTTTGGTGATGTTTTACCGTGTGGTAGGCTAGTGTAAGCTCGGCTGCTCGAACTTTCGTCTCTTCAATTGACTGATGTTTCACAAAATAATTTTGTAGAGTTTTACTACAGCTCGGTGCACTGTATGTGTTAATGTGTTTCTTTGACCTGATGTGATCAACTGTGTCTTATACTAATGACTTATACTAATAAATCAGTTACATACAGAACACTCTGCTTCGTAATCAAAACGAAATTTCTTAATGAAATTCCATTCCTTGGAATATCAGTCACTGAACAGTCACTGAACTTGCAGGCACGTTTCGGCATTGCGTTTCACAGTACTGCAGCAATAATAACACTAATATGAGAAAAAACTATTGCAATTTGTCTGACAAAACATCAGCCACTACACTGTTGTGACAATGAGTGTGTAAGTGGCGCGACAATCGGACGGTTTCATAGCTCTGTTACAATAATACAACTTACTACTTGTTGGCCAAAGTACCGCTCAAAGTAAATTATTGCCTGAGTGTATCAATACTGATACTGTGATTACTAGTATGGGGCAATGGAGGTTTTAGACAAATAAGCTAAAATATATTAATTTCTTGTGTTGTATTTCCTTTAATATAGCGAAATCCCAAAAATTTAAGAAAGTTTCACGAAATGTATTTAAAAACTGAATTCCGGGACTTTTGAGCGTCCCGAAACAAATTTTCGGGATACCGGAACACGGGGATGGAAACCGGGACAATCCCGGTTTTCCGGGACGTTTGGTCACCCTAAATTACGGGTACCTTGGTGGCGTCAGTAAAACGTTGCACTACCTGGAGCTTGAGCTGATGCAGGCTCCCTTTAGGTCAGGCATATACGCAACTGAAACTCACGTCTCTATTAATGTCTGCAGTCTATAGCCATTGCTTGCACAAGATATTAGAGTAGTAACGGCGCCCAATAAGTCAGATGAGTATCTCCTGGAGATAAAACCGCGGCTCTATTAATGTCTACAATCTGTATCCATTTCTTGCACAAGAAACTACTGCTACAGTGCAGTAATGGAGCTCAATAAGCCAGTTACATATTTACCGTTGAGAAAGAGCGCTGAAAACAGTCTTCGATACATCAGATTACTGGAACTCGTGTTCCATAGAGTTGGAATTTCTACTTGGCGACAAACTGCAAGGCCGCTAAATCCAATATGAATATTGGATAGTTCGGAAATTTTCTACATTGTTGATTTGGATACTAAATTTAAACTCATTCCACGAAAACTTGAACTTGGACAACATAGCATGCTAAAAGTTGAGTTGATTGAGCGAAAATAATTGACCTGCGAAATCTTCTTCCTTATACTATTTGATGTCGACCGTGTCATCTGGAAGGAATGACCGCGACATTTAACGGAAGACATTAGCATCCTCTAGCTTTTGAATTAGCGTTTACAGCCAAAGTCACCGATTTTGTTTATTTATATTTAATAATTAAAGTCATTTATGACAACATGAATACTAGGAGGAGCCTCTGGATGTTTACAACTACAGGGTTATTACAAATGATTGAAGCGGTTTCACAGCTCTACAATAACTTTCTTATTTGAGATATTTTCACAATGCTTTGCACACACATACAAAAACTCAAAAAGTTTTTTTAGGAATTCACAAATGTTCGATATGTGCCCTTTTAGTGATTCGGAAGACATCAAGCCGATAATCAAGTTCCTCCCACACTCGGCGCAGCATGTCCCCATCAATGAGTTCGAAAGCATCGTTGATGCGAGCTCGCAGTTCTGGCACGTTTCTTGGTAGAGGAGGTTTAAACACTGAATCTTCCACATAACCCCACAGAAAGAAATCGCATGGGGTTAAGTCGGGAGAGCGTGGAGGCCATGACATGAATTGCTGATCATGATCTCCACCACGACCGATCCATCGGTTTTCCAATCTCCTGTTTAAGAAATGCCGAACTTCATGATGGAAGTATTGAAAGATGAAGTCGGCGCTGTCGGTCTCCAGTTGTGGCATGAGCCAATTTTCCAGCATGTCCAGATACACGTGTCCTGTAACGTTTTTTTCGCAGAAGAAAAAGGGGCCGTAAACTTTAAACCGTGAGATTGCACAAAACACGTTAACCTTTGGTGACTTGCGAATTTGCTGCACGAATGCGCGAGAATTCTCTACCGCCCAGATACGCACATTGTGTCTGTTCACTTCACCACTAAGAAAAAATGTTGCTTCATCACTGAAAACAAGTTGCGCACTGAACGCATCCTTTTCCATGAGCTGTTGCAACCGCGCCGAAAATTTAAAGCGTTTGACTTTGTCATCGGGTGTCAGGGTTTGTAGCAATTGTAAACGGTAAGGCTTCTGCTTTAGCCTTTTCTGTAAGATTTTCCAAACCGTCGGCTGTGGTACGTTTAGCTCCCTGCTTGCTTTATTCGTCGACTTCCGCGGGCTACGCATGAAACTTGCCCGCACGCGTTCAACCGTTTCTTCGCTCACTGCAGGCCGACCCGTTGATTTCCCCTTACAGAGGCATCCAGAAGCTTTAAACTGCGCATACCATCGCTGAATGGAGTTAGCAGTTGGTGGATCTTTGTTGAACTTCGTCCTGAAGTATCGTTGCACTGTTATGACTGACTGATGTGAGTGCATTTCAAGCACTACGTACACTTTCTCGGCTCCTGTCGCCATTTTGCCTCACTGCGCTCTCGAGCGCTCTGGCGGCAGAAACCTGAAGTGCGGCTTCAGCCGAACAAAACTTTATGAGTTTTTCTATGTATCTGTAGTGTGTCGAGACCATATGTCAATGAATGAAGCTACAGTGAATTTATGAAATCGCTTCAATCATTTGTAATAGCCCTGTATTTATCATAATTGTGCCTTGTTAGATTCACACCCGTTCATAACAAATGCTTATCTTAGTAAGTACGAACTTGATCGGAAATCCACGAACTGTGACGAAAGTAGTAAGGGGTACTGACTGCGCGCCAAAGTCGGCAGTCGGCCTTAAGAGCTCTTCCTGTCTTGTTCGATGGTAGCCATGCTCTCGGTTACGAGTAGTTTTTGACATGAGTGTTTCATTAGTGATCTAATAGGAATAAAAGTGATATTACGGCATTCTGAATGTTAGTTTCGAGTAAATAGATAACCCAAAGTTGATCGACAGCAATTTCGCACAATTAGCTTCCACCGACAGAGACATCTAATGCGCCAATGAAGAATCTGCACGGGACGACATTTACGAGAGCTGCACCGCGCACGGGTAGGAGGAAATCCGACGACACGACCCACCAAGGCGGATCAAGGAAGGTCCGACTTACACTCGCAAATTCCGGGTGGCAATGCTGACCAGTTATACTGTACGTCACATATACCACCCTCTACGGACTCGCGGTTAAGCTGAGTAATAGCAGTATCAGTTTAGAAGCGAGGGGATTTTGTTAACTCTAGCTCACCTTTGGTGTTCCTGCAGGGTAGGCTAACCAGCGCTCGGTACGTGCAGAATGCTGCTAGACCCGTTACTTTGCCGTTCTTGCAACAGGAAGGTGATGTGTTGTTCCAATAGGATAACGCTAACCCACACACTGCCCGTTGAACTCATCGCGCTCTGCAAGACGGTCTTGATGGGATTCCCTGTTTAGTACAAAAATTTCCGTCATTTACTTTTAAGTTTAGATTTGCTAACTGATTCCGGTAAAAACTTCGATATTTCTTCCGATATTGCAGTGGCTGCATTATTCCAAATTCGATGCAATGTTCCTTCAGACAAGCATGCATGCCTGAAAGAAGAGGCACTGAGACGATTACAGCCGTTATGAAATGCATGAAATGTGTTCGCAATTGCGAGTATGGACAACCGTGAGCTGTATATTAGAATGATGACAGAATGAAAATTTATGCCGAAAGGGGACTCGAACCAGGATGTCCCGCGTATTGCGAACGGTCGCCACATTATTTCCGTTTAGCTATCTGTGAATGCCTCACTGTCAGACCCATACTTGTAGACAGAGGGTTGACGACAAATGGAAATCTGAGTCTGGCTGTGAGTCATGCTCGGATAGCCAAATGATAAGGTGACCGCTCTCTTTCAGTCTAGTGAGCAATGACGATCGGTGTCGTGACCCAGTCTCGATTAGGCAGGAAACCTTAACTTGGTCAGCAATGGCTATAGGTGCTGGGTCCGGAACAAAAAAGTTAGTCTTGTCACTTAGAGTTCAAACATGGGCCCAAATAATTGTTCAAGAATACGAGTACAGTGAAATTACTGGTGGTAATCTGTTAATGTTGAAGTTTCCATAGAGCGCTTGCAGTTGTTAATAGCGTATTTTTAACTGTTTAGCTCGGCGACTCGTTTACGCAAAACCACTTGCCACAGGTACGACGTTTAGCAGGTGTGGGAAAACATTTTAGAGAGGCAAAATACTTCCCACTGTCATATTGTAGAATAGTTATTTGTATCAGGTTTAATTAGTAGGGGAATATTTTTAAATTGTCACTTATTGTAATGAATTAAAGTTTACATGCGTTGAGAATTGTCTCATCTTTAATAACACGTTTCCTAGCACTTTCAGTATCGTGATGTTATTTTACAACTCGACTAATTGCCATAAAGAACAGTTTTCTCTAGTGGTCCTTCGCTGTATCAACTTTGTATAGCCAAATGCCTGTACCTCAAACAGATTTGAGGACTTGTAGGACACCGATGTAATAGGGGTTGCATCCAAATCAAGTTCAACATTTTCAAATCATCCGGATACTTTTAACTGTAATAGTAGTTCCCATCTTTAAAAAAATGTATCCTTCAATTGCAGATATGAAATTATTAAGAAACTTAACGTCAGAATTGGTGCCCACGATGTAGAAGAAATTAAGGATGCTATTTTGTCAAAAACTGACTTGGTGAGACCGTGGCTGCCTACAATTAATGTAAATTACAAAGAAGAAGACAGCAACGAGCCACTATTAATACTGCTATTTATTTAGGTAAATAGCGCCGTTACCGGTTTCGAACTGGCAAGTTCATCATCAGACGGCTGTTCACATGATTTTCAAGATACACTTTACGGTATCGTCCGTTTTCGATTTTTATTCTTCCACTGTGGCGAAGTATGTGTTGTTGCCGTCGAAAATTCCGCGCGATTTTGTTGCGATGTTGCAGGATTCTATTTTTCGAATACATATTCCACAATATATCCAGCACTCATGTAATTTGCACATCACCATATTGTGCAAAGCACCATACACACACACACACACACACACACACACACACACCAAAAAGAATTTTCCACATATGAAGTTGTCACAAAGATTGCAGATTTTGTGATAACTTTTGTGATAACTTCAGATGTGGCAAATTCTTTTTGGTGTGTGTGTGTGTGTGTGTGTGTGTGTGTGTGTGGTGCTTTGCACAATATGGTGATGTGCAAATTACATGAGTGCTGGATATATTTTGGAATTTTCGAAAAATACAATCCTGCAACATCGCAACAAAATCGCGCGGAATTTCCGACGGCAACAACACACCAAAAATACTTCGCCACAGTGGAAGAATGAAAATCGAAAACGGACGATAATGTAAAGTGTATCTTGAAAATCATGTGAACAGCCGTCTGACGATGAACTTGCCAGTTCGAAACCGGTAACGGCGCTATTTACCTAAATAAATAGCAGTATTAATAGTGGCTCGTTGCTGTCTTCTTCTTTGTGAGAATTAACCTACAGAAATTAAGTAATTTTACTACCTTGGAAGCACTATGACATGCGTGGGTCGAAGCGCGGAGGAGACAAAATGCAGACTAGCACGGGCACACAAACCATTCTGGGCCAAAATAAGTCTACTACTGTGAAAAATAGGCTTTAACTAGAGGAAGAAATGTGTAATAATTGTACGTTTGGAGCACAACTATGTGTGATAGTGAATCATGGACTCTGGGAACATCAGGAAAGAAGACAATCGGCACGTTTGAGATACGTTGCTCTAGAAGAATACTAAAAATTAGGAGGACAGATAAGCTACGAGGAGGTTATCTGTAGAAAATAGAAAAAAAAACTGACAAGAAGACAGGACAGGTTGGTAGGCCAAGTATTAATACACAAGAGAAAAACTGTTACGGCACTAAAGAGAACTGTATACGGTAAAAACTGCAAGTTAGGACAGGGTTGGAATACATCCCGCAAATAATTGAGGGTGTGTCTTGAAAGAGCTACAACAAGATGAACCGCTTGGCAAAAGAGAAGAATTCGTGCGTGGGAAGAATGGTGACTAAAAAAAATTGAAGAAACATTAAGCTTTTACATGACGGCGCCTGCTAATAAGCAGCGGTTCTGCTTCACTGAAGTATTTCTACCCAATCTGGTATCATTTGAGTATGGGATGAATTTTATTATGTTCTGAAACGATAGAATCGAGTTACAGTGAGTTGACAAGCAGTTTCTATTACATTATATCACTGGTTTGGTCAGGAGGCTTCATAGTCCAAGACAGTTCTCTCTGGACACAGATACCACGTAACATACAAGGTGGTAATAACACTAAGTTGGAAGAAAGTATCGTTGTTGTTTAGTGGATCAAGAAAGCTATGAACTACGCCAGTGCTGTGTTCGCCCCTTCTATCCCATCGTGGTGCTACACCTGACCAGTGCTTCACTCGTTTGAACAATGCAGTGAAGAAAAACAGATTTAAAAGCGTGGCCTCTAATTTCTCCGAATATCAACATTATCAAAAACGTTTTCGTCGTACAGAACACAATAAGTCAGTCAGTCATTCATGTGTGGTTTATTGCAGAAATGGTTAACCAGAATGATAATGTGAGGTCAAGCATTGCGTCTCTCTCATGTGCTACAAGTGGCTGCTAGTGTACAAAAATCTCTTATCATTCTAAAAACAGTAATTTTTCAAAGTTCCAGCATGAACACATTACGCAACAGGAACTTGGTCGTGCTTGGGTAGCCCAGCTGGTTGAGAACTTGCCCGCAAAAGGCAGTGGTCCCGAGATCGAGTTTTGGTCCGGCTCACAATTTTAATCTGCCAGTAAGTTTCATATCGGAGCACAATCCGCTGCAGAGTGAATATCTAATTCAGCAACTGTCACACATCTACTACATGGCTTACAAGAGTTCCTTTAGAGAGAAATTTGATAATCCTTATATGGTAGTAACTATGATCCAGTTATCTACAGTTCAAATGATTATGCAAACTAATGCTGTAGATTGTGTACCTGCTGGACCGAAATAATTTCTAAGGATGAGTATACTCCACGGTCCATAACCTTCATAAATATCACCCGGTTGTTTGTAATGATGCTTTGTTTCTCACGTTCCACGGGTACTACTCACGAATTCTCAAACGTCTATGTACACGTAGAACATATTTGGCAGCGCTGCTGTGTACTGCAAGCCTCGTTACTTGGTCGATTGCTCGTTACCCTAAGTACAAATTAGGGCCAGATGACGGAGGCAGCGAACCACAGCGAGGGGCTGTCAACATATTCTTCACAGAGACAACGTGCGCCATTTAGGTAAGTAACTCCATTTATAAGTGAGTGAATTTTGTATGCTATGCTGTTTTACACGTGAGCGTATCTGACCGCACAGTAGCTCGTCGCTGATAATGGTAAGCGGTCTAAACATCTGAGAGGATATTAAGATAGCAGCATTATCACACAAGTTGCCACTCCAGGTTCATTCAACAGCAGGCGAAATCATAATCTTGTTATTATTGCAGACGACACAAGTATACGAGTAGATAACAGCTTTCTTACTGATATGACAGAACATCAAACTTTTTAATGTATCAACAGATTGAAATCGAGGACGCTATCTAGCTGCCATTCTCTTGAGTTATCTGAAGACTTGATATCCCGGAAATAGCTCATGTCTCTTATCAACAAATTACACTAGACGACCTAATAGTTATTAAACTTTGATAACATCCAATAAATACGAAGGTTATTCGGAAAGTAAGGAAAGATCGGTCGCGAAATGGGAAATGCATTGAAAATCTGATGAAGCTTTGCACAGATGCGTTGGGCACTGTGTCTAGTACACCCGTCGATCGCACCATGTCGCTGTTTTCAGTTCAGAGCTCAGAGTGAGAACATAAAGATGGCTAGAAATTAGCGTCTCCAGCCAAGTATGAGGGCCTGGCGAAAGATTTTGCCTGATGCTATGCAATCCACATAACACAACTGTTATGCGGTTCGTTCTAAACGACAATTCTCCGCCGCACTCTGCAGGGCAATGAAGATGCTCCTGCAACGTTTTCGATGGGAAGTGTTTGATCACCCACAATACAACCCGTAATTGGCTACCCCTGAGGTTCATCTCTGCTCAAATGAACGGCTGGCTATGAAGACAATATTTTGACACAGGCAAAGAACTACAGTCCAGAGCAGAAAATTACCCAAAAGCACTGGCGGCTGTCTTCTATAACGAGGGTATTGAAAAGTTGGTACAACGCTGAGCGTCGACTGTGTAGAGAAGTAGCTGGAAGGTGTAGCTAACCGTTGCAAACAAAACAGTTGTTTCCATTTCGCGACCTATCGGTCTTTACTTTCCAAACAGTCCTCGTACAACACACTGATTTTCGCAGAAGAACAGAAATATTAAATTTTACCTACTGATGGAACGAAATTAAACGTTTAAAGAAGTATACGACGTTAAATAGTTGGGACCACGAATAGATCATCTCAGCTCAGAAAAGCAACATCAAACACTTAACGAAACCCGTCAGTTACGCTATATTTGAAGTGTGCGTGATTGTGGGCATTGTTGACTTAACAAGGAAGGAACTAATTTATTGAGCTGACAAAATTCTCTCGAGCTTTCAGCCGTGGCAAGTGGTTTAAAATCCACGAGCTTTTCACGAAGTACTCTTCGGCCATTGTCAAGTGGCGACTCTTTTGGTAGCTGCCACCGTCCTTATGTAGCCGCACTGCCTTCTGCGATGTCACTAGTGCTGGCTCCAGCGTCATATAAGGTAATGTTTTCGTTGCATGCTCACAAGGCCCGCTTCAACCTTCCCATGACCGGTTCCCCAGCCGTGCTTAAATGTAAGCCGCCGTATTTATTGGTCGTCTCTTTCATAGCACTATCCGAGAATGCAATACGATGTCTGTTCTCTAGAGCATGCTCTGCTACCGCTGATTTCCCAGGGTACCGAAAGACAAAATCTCTCTCGTGTTCGACACAGCCCTCTTCAGTACTACATACAGTCTGTCCAATATGAAGCTGTGCATTTTTTATACTCCTCTAGTTCTGAAGCCTACATCGTCTTTCACAGGGATCATGAGTTATCAAATTTTTGCTGGAGCTGTGAAGGACGAATCGAATTTAAGCCCCTTTAGGAGCAGGCCCATCTTTCCTGTTGCTGACCGTTTTATGCACGCTAACAGTTATCGCAATCCGTCGCAGAAACGGTAGTCAGTGATGGCTTTGGTACATCGAGCGGAAGCCGTCTCATATGACGAAAAACTGCGGAAGGAACTGAGACACTTACGGAAACTACTCAAGGGAAACTGTGACACCGTAACTCTAATACTCTACTGATTTATTTTGCTTTTGTTTTATTTAATGTTACATCATTGAGCTTCTGTAAAGGTTATTGTATTGAATCGATAACACAAAATTGTATACTCCTTTCTTTGTAAAAACTTTGATGTCATGATTTGATTCTATGCAATGTAGTGTATCTGCCATTTAAATTCTTTGTCCCAATTGGAGAGAGACAAAACTTACTGTATATATTTGGAATTTGTTTAAACAATTTTTTTTAGAAATGCCAATATGTGCAAAGGTTCTGTTTTATTTAAAATGTGTGTTCACTGTTATGTAAACTGCTGAGCTTCACTTAGGGTTCTAAGCTATTTTGTATGTAAAAGGTGTTGCGGTTCCCCTCGGGAACGGAACTGTGTAGCGCGCGCAAATTGTGGTTGGCCTAGGTAGAAAAGGTGGAATTGAGAGTCAGTCGGGGACGAGCTACCAAACTATGCACAGCCCATGTAAAAGCTGTATATTGTGCTGATTCCGAGAGAGGCTTTTCCTGCCGCTTGCTAATGCCTCGGATGGATGGGTAAATACCTGGAACTATTCTGGAATTGGTATCTATCATCGCCACCAAGAAGGGACTGAGTCCAGCAATTCTGCCTGCAAATCCACTTGCCAATATGCAGCTGCTACCACACTGCGCAATCATTATAATGGAATACTATAATAATGTACAGTGAAGGATCAGCTTATTGGATGTTTTAGTGTGCACAAATATAAGGTAACTTATAACTGAATTTATGTACCTACCTCTCAGGGTCCTCTCCATTTGTACTATGATTACCGAGTGTCCTAGACTGTGGAAAAAATGAAAGCCTCAAAGTCAAATAGTTAATTACATAATGTTGTTTGATCTTCGGTAAGAAGGGAATATTCAGATTTACTGTGGATTTAGTGAAATTGTGGGAGGCAGTAAATGTAGTTCTGTGAAAGCCTCCCAGTGATGGAAACAGTCCAATTTAAAGTTTTGTGGAATTTCAAAGTCACCTATTTCATCATTTACTTGAAAGTAGAAGACTGTGGTAATAAAGACAATTTGCTGTTTCTTTTAAAGATTAAAAGTTCTTAAAACTGAGGCTTATAAAGTTTTGCTTAGTTAATGATCATAGTGCAGACTGTAGTAAATTTTAAAAGGTGAGTCAGTTTCTTGTAAATTTGTCAACATTGTGTCTCACTGCAGTAAAAGTCGTGAATTGCAGTTGTGGAAAGTTGGATGCTTGCTAAGTGCTTGTTTCTTTTGGGTATTGAAAGTGCATATTAATGGTGTAATAAGGTCCACAGGTTATCCTTTACCACTATTTATAAAAACAATAATTTCTTTATTCAAAAGACAGTGAGAAGTAACCTGTTAGTGAATTCCATTTAACTTTCATTGTAAATAGAATAGTGTTTAGTTGAGAGATATTTAACCTGGGACTAGTTCATAATTTTGCAGTGAACTACATTTATAATTTTATGTCAGCTAGGAAAATATTTGAACAATAATAGTGAACCTATGTCCAATTAATGATTCTGCAGTGAATATTAATAGTAATGTTATAAAGACCATTTAGTTTGAATAGGCCCTGAAAGTAATAGTGTGTTTCGTTATCTGTTATATTTACACAAATGGTTTGTTCCGCTCTGTTAGCTTCCAGTCTTAACCGTGAACATATGCAGGTGTCAGAGTTCGTTGCACTCACGTGTGGCAAAATATAGGTTGTGTTAGTCCGTTAAGGTTACTCATACTTAATTTCTTGAATAAGAATGTCAATCATCCTCTTGCCTAATTAGGCTGGCGACCGTTTTCCTTGTTCTTTGAACAGTGTAGATAGGTAAAATATTGTTTGTACTGTTCAAATATTTACGTAATTCTGACTTTCATTTCCGATAAGCCACTCCCGTTAGGTACAACACGGTCAACATAACAAAATTCCTCTCAGAGGGTAACACTGCTCTTTTGCTTTATACCATAATTGCTTTAACTAGGTAGCATACAGTGTATCAGTAGCATACAGTAGTGTTATACGTGGCTTTCCCGTGACAGGACTGATTTGTTCTGTAGGAGCACAGTACGTAATAAGCCAAACTTGGTATTTGATTGCATAAGCTACGTAAGTACACTTGCAATGTTATAAAACGACTACAACAGCCAGATTTCGCAAGCTTTCCGAAAACGGGTAATAAGGAGGACTCGAAGGATCTAGCGGATTTAACGTTTTGTGTCAACGGCCGAAGATTACTCGGCCAAAAGCTCCTAAATTTTAACCACTTGACGTGGCTGGTGGCTCTAGAGAATTTTATCAGTACATATCGCCACGAAACCATGCTTTGCTGTAGTTTATTCAGCATTTTTCCATGAAATACCAAGTTGTTGTTCTTGTGGTCTTCAGTCCTGAGACTGGTTTGATGCAGCTCTCCATGCTACTCTATTCTGTGCAAGCTTCTTCATCTCCCAGTACGTACTGCAGCCTACGTCCTTCTGAATCTGCTTAGTGTATTCATCTCTTGGTCTCCCTCTAAGATTTTTACCCTCCACGCTGCCCTCCAATACTAAATTGGTGATCCCTTGATGCCTCAGAACATGTCGTACCAACCGGTCCCTTCTTCTCGTCAAGTTGTGCCACAAACTCCTCTTCTCCCCAATTCTATTCAGTACCTCCTAATTAGTTATGTGATCTACCCATATAATCTTCAGCATTCCTCTGTAGCACCACATTTCGAAAGCTTCTATTCTCTTCTTGTCCAGACTATTTATCGTCCATGTTTCACTTCCATACATGGCTGCACTCCATACAAATACTTTCAGAAACGACTTCCTGGCACTTAAATCTATACGTGAAGTTAACAAATTTCTCTTCTTCAGAAACGCTTTCCTTGCCATTGCCAGTCTACATTTTATATCCTCTCTACTTCGACCATTATCAGTTATTTTGCTCCCCAAATAGCAAAACTCTATTACGACTTTAAGCGTCTCATTTCCTAATCTAATTTCCTCAGCATCACCCGACTTAATTCGACTCCATTCCATTATCCTCGTTTTGCTTTTGTTGATGTTCATCTTATATCCTCCTTTCAAGACACTGTCCATTCCGTTCCGTCTCTGACCGAATTACAATGACATCGGCGAACCTCAAAGTTTTTATTTCTTCTCCATGGATTTTAATACCTACTCCGAATTTTTCTTTTGTTTCTTTTACTGCTTGCTCAATATACAGATTGAACAACATCGGGGAGAGGCTACAGCCCTGTCTCACTCCCCTCCTAACCACTGCTTCGCTTTCCTGTCCCTCGACTCTTATAACTGCCATCTGGTTTCTGTACAAATTGTAAATAGCCTTTCGCTCCCTGTATTTTACGCCTGCCACCTTCAGAATTTGAAAGAGAGTATCCCAGTCAACATTGTCAAAAGCTTTCTCTAATGCTAGAAACGTAGGTTTCCCTTTTCTTAATCTAGCTTCTAAAATAAGTCGTAGGATCAGTATTGCCTCACGTGTTCCCATATTTCTACGGAATCCAAACTGATCTTCCCCGAGGTCGGCTTCTACCAGTTTTTCCATTCGTCTTTAAGAATTCGCGTTAGTATTTTGCAGCCGTGACTTATTAAACTGATAGTTCGGTCATTTTCACATCTGTCAACGCCTGCTTTCTTTGGGACTGGAATTATTATATTCTTCTTGAAGTCTGAGGGTATTTCGTCTGTCTCACACATCTTGCTCACCAGATGGTATTGTTTTGTCAGGACTGGCTCTCCTAAGGCTGTCAGTAGTTCTAATGGAATGTTGTCTACTCCCGGGGCCTTGTTTCGACTTAGGTCTTTCAGTGCTCTGTCAAACTCTTCACACAGTATGATATCTCCCATTTCATCTTCCTCTACATGCTCTTCCATTTCTGTAACATTGCCCTCAAGTACATCGCCCTTGTATAGACCCACTATATACTCCTTCCACCTTTCTGCTTTCCCTTCATTGCTTAGAACTGGGTTTTCATCTGAGCACTTGATATTCATACAAGTGGTTCTCTTTTCTCCAAAGGTCTCTTTAATTTTCCTGTAGGCAGTATCTATCTTACCCCTAGTGAAATACGAAGTTACACAATGAAATTATTGTTCACTCTACTTGAAGAGATAAGATTGGCAGTGTATACATGAGTGTTCGATGAATGGTGTCTAGTTAGCCACTTACTTCGTAATTCCTGCCATTTCTTGCCATTGACTTAGCGGAAGGCGGAGGGAAGAGGACAGAGACGCCAAGACACGACTTGAAAGATGAAGCTATCAGGCAACACGACAGCATTATGAAAAAATTTGAATGAGGCCACCTCAGTGAGCAGGATGAACAGCAGGAGGAGATGATGAAGACGCATGTGGGGTTAGAGCCGCAGAGATCGCATTAAATAGCCTGATATTTCGACGTTTCAAACATATGTAATTAGGTTTTCTTTCTGTCGATATTTCTTTCCACTTCAGCAGTACTACAAATCATCACGACTACGAAATGCCTAACAAAATTTCAAAGGCTTAACATCAATACTGTAACGAACCGATACATGGCTGCATATGTCAGAGCTCGTTTAAGGTCATGTGGCACGTATAGTATATTTAGAGCGCGAATAAGCAATGTAACTTCGAAGGAATTCTTAAACCAAAGGTTTCCGGCTAAAAAAAATGTTAATTCTCTAATATTATCGTGTTTTGTTGTTACGCTATTGCACGCACGTAAATCTCTGACATGTTTTCACAAACTAGAGTTTCCTGTCCATGGAATATATAAAATGTAAGTCGTGTGATTCAAGAAACACAAAATGAAATTATGAACTTATAACGAGAATCCTGCGCCCCAGTATGGTACAAGAGCACACACACGAAGAAAATAGAGGTCCAGTTTAATACCAGCATGAAGATTGTCTCAGGAACTCTGCAATCAACTACACTTCCCTGGCTTCATGCCCTTTGCAATATAGCTCCTCCCTCCCTCATAAGGCAACAATCAGCTATCCGAGAATAGAAGAAAATTAATGACGCCTCTGTCTCTAAAGGTATACCTATCCGGAAAATATTGGACCATCTACCAGCTACCCGCCTAAAATCCAGGAAACCTATATGGGAAGTCGGAGTCCTCAAATTCCCAGAAAGGTACGCCGTAGCAATGGAATGGAGGCAATACTGATCGCTGAATAATCACCGTCCTCTCATCATTGATTTTGATCATTCGATACCGGTGGAAGAAATGCAAATGCCCAGAAGAACTTGGTGCAGACTTAATCGTGTGAGGACTAACCACGGCAGGTGTAAGGCCATTCACCACAAATGGAAACTCACTGATCACCCACGATGCGACTGTGAGGCAGAATAACAAACAATCCCTCACCTGATCTTCGAATGTCCTGCGAGGAGGTTTCAAGGAGAATGGAGGGATATCATGAATGCTATTCCACGTACTGTTCATTGGGTGACCTACTTAGATGTCGACTTGTAATAGCTGCAGCGGCTGTCTCCCTAATCTTTCGCATATTGTTGTTTGCAATCAATCATTTAATAGTATATTAGTAATTCGTGTATTATGTTAATAGTTTGTGTGCAATTTTAATCTGCAGATGCCATATGCTAAATAAATAAATAATAACGAGAATCCTTACGTCTGTGAGATTTCGGCCAAGAATCAAATACTACTACGCACGTGCACTTCCAAAATGAGACGAAGACATCAGGAAATTAAAATTAAAAAGAAAGTCGTAATTTGATATAATGTGGTCGTCAATAACTTCGCTGTACGGTAAAGTAAATCGGAAAAACGCCATCAGGAGCCGTGGTGAAGAAATTTAGGTAGGACTGTGCCTGAGATACATTGCTCTTATTATTAGTCGAGGCGTTTATACACTTACTTTCCATTAACAAGCCTGGCAGTGATCAAAAATATGTGGCCTGTCGATTCCAGGAGAGCAGCATGTGGAGCAGCCTCACTTGTGATCAAAGTAAGCTCTGGAATTTTTGCCCCCTCCTTGCAGTTTCGCCATTATTTGTATTCCGCGAACAGTCACAGGCGGGAGAGCAACAAGAAATGTGGCCTTGATATACATGAGTGGTCTGAAAAGTTCTCGTCCTCACAGTGAAAATGAGAATTAGTCTTTCTGGAGTTGGAAACTCCTATCGTAATGTTATTTTTTGGCCGGCTATTTGTGGTCTCTTTCGAGCGTCATGCCGAACTGGGTTTTTCTTCAGCCTGATGACGACGTGCCGGTTTTTCCTAAATCTCCTAAATGAATGACTGATATTAAGGGCGAGTAATATCCCTATGACTACCGCTGCTTTCCAACATCAGTGGCTGTGAAACTCCTAAAAGTGTGCCACGAAGCAGCAGCTAGCAAAAGCTCTCTTAATGGGAGAGGGAAATGGCCAGTGAAAATGCGCAAAACTGGAGCGATATGGAAGCTGGCTAAATCTAGTAGTCGATCAGTTGTCCTCCTGGATGTGTGAGCCGTTGGCGCTCTGGAATGGAGACGCTTATTCGAGAACAGTAGTGATTCCCGAGTTCGGAGAAATAGAGTGACCCATGAAGTGATTCTTCCAGTGCGAAATACTCGGCGGACTGGCGAGGGCGTTTCCCGTTCGTGGGCGTAAAGTGCTCGCCGGTCTTGCGGTTTGATTGGTGAGAATATTTCTGTTTACCGAGATGGCACACGACGGAAGGCAATATCCTCAAACTAAGTTTTACTCCTAAGAAATCAGCTGGACGGTTAGAGTTTTAGTGAAAGAGAAGGACTTTGCTAGGTACTTTTGTTTTGTTGTTGTGGAGAAAATCGCCAGGAGCTGTTAGAAGAAATTCGGAGATGGAATATGAAATGTTTGCGGTATACGTATTCCAAACCATTGGTTTCACCTCGGAATCTTTCTGATTGTACGACAGCGTCCAATAAGTAATGCAACACACTTTTTCTTGGCCATTTTCTGTTGAAAAAATGCAGAATTAATTGTGGAACATAGACGTAGCCCTCAAAATGGTGTCTGTAACAGAAGTGCGTTGCAAGCAGAGAACTGTCATCGAGTTTCTCTTGGCGGAAAACCAAAGCATCGCAGATATTCATAGGCGCTTACAAAATATCTACAGAGACGTGGCAGTGAACGAAAGTATGGCGAGTCATTGTACGAGACGTCTGTCACCATTGCTAAGAAGGTCGCTGAAACTCGTCCGATCTGTTGTGTGCCGGTCAGCCGCACACGGATGTGGCTCCTGCAATATTAGTACGTGCGGACACTCTCACTCAAGGTGATCTTCGGATCACAATCAAAAACACCTCGATGCACAACTGGACTTCTCTGTTGGCAGTGCTGACACACTCGTCCACCAGTTGGGGTACTAAAAGATGTATGCCCGTTGGTTTCCTGTTTTTTAGATTGTTCGATTCCGCCATTAGAGAGAAGCGGCTACGAATGGTCTGTTGTTCTACAAGTCTTGGAGAACAATAAAAAGAAGAAGTTAGACACTGATCAGACAGAACATTAAGACCAATTACCCAATAGCCGATATGTGCACCTTTGGCACGGAAAAGAGCGGCGAAGCATCGTAGCATTGAGGCAGTGAGGCCGTGGTGGGTCGCTGGATGAGTGTTGCACCACATCTGCACACGGAAGTCACCTAATTCCCGTAAACTCCGGGGAGCCGGGGAGAAGGTCGTTGAGCTTTCACGACACGTTCATTCACATCGCAGATGTGTTCCATCCGGTTCAGTTCGAGGGGAGTTGGAGGCCAGGCACATCAATTGGAACTTGCCACTGCGTTCCTAGAGCTGCTCAATCACGCTCTTAGCCTTGTAACATGGCGCATTATCTTGTTGCAAAAGGCCATAACTGTCGGTAAACATGATCGTCACGAAGT
This sequence comes from Schistocerca cancellata, assembly GCF_023864275.1. Lineage (NCBI taxonomy): Eukaryota > Metazoa > Arthropoda > Insecta > Orthoptera > Acrididae > Schistocerca > Schistocerca cancellata. The sequence goes on along the minus strand of NC_064627.1, from coordinate 239,267,868 downwards.
AGTGTATGTTGTTTGCAGCCAGTGTTCAATACTCCTTGGCCGCCATGGTGCCTTACACGAGCTACGCTGGACCCACGGATGGCCACGTGAACGTTCCCCAGATCATAGTGGAGCCGTGTCTGTGTAAAGGGACTTTTCTCCTGAAAGGCGACGGATTCGCGACCTCCCAGCGGAATCACGAAGAAGGTATCGGGATTCATCGGACCAAGCAACGCTCTGCCACAGCGCCAACGTCTAGTGGCGAAGGTCACGTGACCTTTTCGGTCGTAGTTGCCAATGTCGTGGTGTTAACATTGACACATGCATGGGTTGAGGCTGTGTAGGACCATCGTTAGAAGTGTTCGGTGCACTGTGTGTTCAGACGCACTTGTAGTCTGCCCAGTATTAAAGTCTGATGTTAGCTCCGCCACAGTTCGCCGCCTGTCATATTTTACCAGCCTGTCCAGCCCACGACGTCTGACATCTGTAATGACGGGTGGCCGCTCAACCCCACGACTTCTGGACGCGATTCCACCTCGGTTTCGCCACGTGTTAAAGACACTCACCACAGTATTCCTCTAACACCCGAAAAATCGTGCAGCTTCCGAAATTCTCGTGCCGAACATGCGGGCCATCACAATCTGCCCTCGGTCAAACTCACACGGGGAGTCCACGACGTTGGGATCGTGGATTTACTTCGAACTCTGTACAGCTTTAGTAGGCCATTAAAACAACATAGTGTGCAGGTAGTAGGGTATACTACTCCGAAAATTCCTAGAAAACCTCGAGAGAAATTTTACTCGTCTCTTATGTAACCCATGTATCTGTGCGTAGCGTGCCGGATGTTAAGAGTTAATGGAGGTCAAGTGGTTAGATTTCGAGCCTCGCAAGACGAATACGTGCGAAGCGATGTTTCGACTCTCGCTAAAAAATTCATTTTTGTAGTACAAGTTTAAATTCTGTGATATTAAAAAAAAATTGCACCTACACTATTCGTTCTTGCTACATTAGCAACGTCTCACCGCTACGCAGGTTAAGTGCCAAATGGGGCCTGCCTCAGTGTCTGCAGCTCGAAGCGTCGAGGTGCAAAGTAGTTCCGAGTACCTTAACAGACTGCATGTATAAGGGATTCCGCAAATCATGACAGGTATATGTTTTCAGGAAAACCCTATGCGCTTCTTCATTTACTTGTTGATGGTTATAAATATATTCGTTCTAGGAATTGATTTCAGTTAAAAATGTAAAAGGTCACATAACACGAAATTCACTAAAACTTCATGCAAATACACATAGCGTATTTCATTATAACACCTTGTAACGCCGGAAATGCATATCCTCCTATTTCCATCTATTGCACTGCAAATTATTTTCCTTATTTTGTTACCTAAAGATATGACGTTTCTGTGTCTTTGTATATTGTAATTGTTTTACTATTTGTATATACATGCATTTATGTCGATGTATAACTGGTTTGTTTTGTAAATACTATTTGTATTTTTACGCTGGGTCTTGCCTAGGGAAAACTATCCTATCGAACGAATACATCGATAGGTCGTGTGGAGAACCAAAGTGTTTAGGATCTTTGGTAGTGTTAACTCTGTCGCGTGGAGCGCGGGCAGAGGGGAGTCTGGCTGGAGTACGGCGGTGAGCAGGTGTGTTGTATGACGCTCCCGCGACTTGCCGCGCTTTCGGGGTTTGGCAGCATGTAATTGCGCTCGACTTGCTATGATAGTTTATGACACGGTGTCGCGGACGGGAAACATTAGCAGGCACACATCAAGAGCCCGTTTCGCCTGGTGACAGTGTCGAGAAGATTGCGCGCCAACATCCAGCTTCTGCAACAGCGACGGCCGACAATGAGTGACTGTCGCCACCTCCTAGACCGACGACTTCAAACCTTCAATCAACCAACAAGGAAGACTGGAAGCACGTAAAGTTTTAGAACTGTATGGCAGACCTCAGCTTTTAAAATCGTTGCATCACAAAATTACAGCAACTTAGCATGAACCTTTGTTGCTCATTGTCCCAATTGCATTACCAAGCACGGTCCCTTCCCTTTCCGAAATGAACCCGAGTGTCGTTGAAATTCAGACGCCAGAATTAAAGTAATATCATTCCATTTCACTGCTTTAATTTCAAAGTTCAGTTAAAGTATTCATAGCTGGCTACAATATTTAGATTACACAAGCACAAATTAAGAGTGCGAGTTTTGTTACCATATTTTAGCTTACCTGTGACTGCAGCTCAGCTCGGTACGTACTAAATTTTACTATTGTTAATTGTTCTGAATCATTTAATTCAAGTTCAAAGTTAAATCTCTTATTTCTAAATTGCGTAGATTCAAGTAGCTTTTGAAATGATTGTTGAGGTAGCCCAACACTAACCTTAATTTATTGAATTTCGTAGTGCTTCAGAAACAAAGCTCACTATTAATTTCAGTCACTAAATTAACTTTCAATTTTCCGGTTTTATTAATTCTTTTGCTAAATTAAGTCAGAGTGTAGCGAAATTTATTACTTCTGACAAACATTCAGTTTTCACACAACACGTGTCAACCTTCAGTTGCCACGCTTTTAGTGCTAATTGTATGTGCAATAACCTTTCTTTTTCAGTTACTATAGTAATTGTCCATAGGACTGGCGACCGTAATTTTCCCAAAATCTCAAATATCTAATTACCGCTAGTTAATTGTTAACGTAACGACCGCACATTTACTTTCTTTATTAACTTTACCCTTTTTCAAAATTAATTTCCACCAGTTTCATTTGCATTTTTCCTTTCATTTAGATGTAACCCTTTCCTCCCTCTTTACCGACAGATTAACTTCAGTGACGATTGCTTTTCCCAAATTTCCATTAGGTACACACGGTTTAATTTTTCACTTGCATTAAGGTCGATAAGTGAGGGGGAGGTTACACGTGGCGACCTGGTGACAGGACAATCTTCGGATTTGAGGTTGTTCTGGACACGAATTTTGCATTGTGCAAATCTTGTAACAAAGTACTGGTTACGAACAGGCCGTTACGTCAGCGAGAATAAGTAGTGAGAGTAATCCTAATTATATTTGAGATTTGGCATTTTTATTAAAAATTATTAAAATGAGTGAAGGCAACAATTACCAAAATTTGGTAGACTTGGATACGGAACAATCGGTCGAACAGTGGGAAACACGCACCGCGGAACCCATTGTTCAGGGGCAGGCGGCTAGCATGAAAGACGCGACCGCCGAAACGCAACAAAGAGCAGAAATGGAATTCCAAACTTTAGAAAATGTTTCGGAATCGGAAGCGAAAATCAAATCTGTACCCCTTGATGACGAATACAGGAGAACATATATAGAGGAACCAGCTACGGAAGTAAAACCGGTAGTTTCCGGGATTTAACTGATTTATTGAATGTTTTGATTAATGAAATCAAGAGTCAATCGGCAGAAATTAAAGCTCAGGCTGCCAAGCAAGAAGCTCAGTCTGCCAAGCAAGAAGCTCAGTCTGAAAAAATTGAACGGAAGCTAGACAATCAGAACAAAGCTGTTAATGTTGTTAACAACAATGTTGGAGTTGTTAACACAAAAGTTGATAAAATCAAAGAAGATATTGTTGTGATTAATACCGAAATCGGTAATCTTAAACAGGAAATGATAGGCGTTCAGGCGGAAATTGCGAGCATAAATACTCGTATTTATTCCGAAATTAGCAGAATCGAGAAAAGTGTAGGAGAAGCAGTTGATCCGATCATCGAGAATAAGGTGACGGAACAAATTCAATTAGTGAAAAAAGAGGATCAAAAGAAGGAAACTTTAAAGGCTTTAGTATCCGAAGTAGATACCAAAGTGACGAAGCAGGCTAATACCTGCGAAGAGAAAAAAAGGGAAGTAGAAACGCTTGCGACAACCACTTGCCAAGTAATTACGAGAGTGTCGGAATTAGAAAAGAAACTTGACGAAAAACAGAGCTATGTGCCAATCTGTGCACATAGTTCGGAATTGTTGACGAAAGAGGAGCGGTTCGGCCCCTTGAAAAAAAGCGGTATACACGCGACGGATTTCATTAAAAATTGTGAAAGAGTTTTACCAATGAGAGAAAAATTAATGCGGTTATTGAAGTGTTGGCTGGTGATGCCAAGCGTTGGGGCCTAAACCTCAACATTACGAGCCTGGCTTTTGACGAGTTTAAAAATTTGTTTCTGGCTGAATACTGGTCAGAGCAAAAACAACAAAGTGTCTGGCGCGAATTTGTCGTATCGAGGCCTTTCGATGCGAATTCGCGTGACTCGAATGAAGGAGTGAAGGAATGAAGGAGTTTTGTGAGGGCTGGATCCGCATGTTGGAATATTTGCGTGATCGCCGCACGGAATCCGAAATAGTGTGGGAACTCTACAAGAAGCTTCCAAATGATACAAAACGCTACGTAGGAAGCAATTACAGGACAATCAATGATTTCCTGGAAAGAGTTGAGGACGAAGACAATTGGCGCAATAATCGCGACAGTGGTAGAGGCCGTGGTAACAACAACAGGTACCACAGCAACCACAACAATGATAACTATGGGTTAATGCATACCGCAATCTTGGCAGCAATAACAATAGTGGTTCGGGCCGCAATGACAATCGATACAATGCAAATAATAACAGGAATGACGGAAACCAGTATCATACTAGCGTGATACGGGCTTCGCAGAATAGTAACCACACCTGAGAGGGTGTGATCAGCCGCCTCAGCAGCATCTGGGGAGCGTATCTGCTGGGACGAGACAGGAAACCATTAGCCGCGCCGGTGAGGGGACGACCGGGCGTGGAGAAATTTTGGCGGCCCAATAACAGTAGAAAACCGAGGTGTCGTCGTTATGAAAATTCCGTATGGAATAATCAACGGCGGGAGAGTGTGCCATTGTTAGGAGAAAGGAGTGCGCCCACAAGCAGTAGATCAGCTGTAGACACGGCAGCAGAAAATACATTCACTGTCAAAGAGAACAATTTAAGTAGTGTTCCGGAAATCGATTATAAAGTGGCAGCTGTAACACCCACAGCGGAACTGGAGATTGAGTTTAAGAATGATTCGCAATTGTTGAGAGAAGATCAGATGTCGGATAACACGTCCGTCATCGAGCGAGGGGATGCAGAGAGGGATGAGGTCTGGTTAAGGCAGTTCGGTCGCTTATACGACGAACTAAGAGATTATAGGGGCCTGTACGGGAGAAGTGTTCATGGGGAGCGCGGGCAGGATTTGCCGCGTCTCGTCCCGCAGGAAGATAGTGTTTGTGAAGTGACAGAAAGTTCTGGCCCTAACCGGCAGACTTTACCAGAAATAGTTGATGTTAATGGGGAGCACGAGCAAGATTCGTCGTGTTTCGTCCCGCAGGAGTTGGATGTTGAAGTAGTAACGGAAAGTTCTGGCCCTAACCGGCAGACCTTACCGAAAGTTATAGTGGTAGAAGTAGCCGACCCATCCAACGCAGAACTCCAGTTTAAACACTGCGAGAGTATTAAGGAGAAAGATAACGAAAATTTTAGTGATAGCCGGACACTATTGGTAGAAAATCACGTAGATTACAGCGTGTATGAGGTTAGAGCTGACGTTACACGGTCGGACGGTAGCAGTGTGGGTTGCGCAGATCCAGGTAGATTGGCAGATGAGATCAATCTGACCAAAGAGGAATCAACGAAGGTGACAATTAGTGAATTGATAGCAAAGCAACACTCACTAGTTGACGAGTTACAGGAAAAGGTTTCGGTATTGGAGGCGAAGCTACAGACTAAGCCTCAGGACAAACGTGTTGAAATTAAAACTGTATGTGAACAGAGGCTGAAAAAGCCGCCAGATAAGCCAGATTTAGGATCAAAGCCGGATGGTTTTTTCTGGAATGACCTGGATATAGACGAGGATTTATTGTGGGAAAATAAAGAAACAGTCGAGGATAAGTAATGACAGATAGTAGTGTCTGTTAATATGCACGATCTATAACTAAACGTGTTGATTGACACCGGTGCAGAATTGAGTGTTGTATCTGGGAAAATATTTGAGTTACTGAAAGACAGACCTGGCATCGTAGTTATGCCAGTAACAGGAGGAAAATTATCGGTGCTACTGGGAAGGCCAGTAAACCGGTCACAAAACAGATTTTTGTCCACTTCGAGATATCTGGGGCATGATTTGAACAAGAGATTATCGTCGTGCAAGACTTAACTACGGAAGTAATTATCGAGTTAGATTGGCTATTAAAGTATTGTGCAGTGATTAATTGCGAAAGCAAAACTTTGACATGTACGTCCCAAGATAAAACAATAGTAGTTTGTGTTGACGATTCAGGACACGGTGTGCATAGGCGATACCAGCCTATACACATTGTTAACTGGCTGGATGCTATTGACGTAGGTGTGAATTTGAACTACTGTAATGTGAGGAATCTCGGCATTGACAATAGTGTAGAAAGTGAATTGGAAAGTATTGTAGAAGGTGTGTCAAACGTAACTCACGAACAAATACGAGGCCTGTATGAAGTAATAATGAGGAATAAGAGAGTGTTTTCAGACAAACCGAGACTTGTGGAAGAGATAATCAAATTCCCTCCACGGATTGCCATTAGTATTGGTGTGAAAAAAGATCGTTTCCGAGAACTAATGAAGCTAAAAGCCGATGGTCGCATACGTCGTCATGACGCTAAGGCGCGTTTTGCTAAGTTTGCAATCGGAGTCTTTGTACTTTTAAGCTCATGAGAAATCGAGCGAGATAGACAATGAAATCCCTAAATTTAATTTTGTTTGTAATGGACCATATAAAGTCATTGGTATACCTCACACAAATGCTTATTGCTTAGAGTATCCAAGCTCTGGAAAACTATTAGATATACGGAACATTGTAGACTTGAAATTGTACCAACCTAGGATTGATTAATACCACAGAATGAGTAATTTGTACAGTATGTAAATATAGAGTGTAAGATTTAAACGATTTGCTAGATTGCCATGCTTTTGCCTGACCAAGAGGACATTAAAGAAGTTGTAATTAATAAGTAATTAATTTTTACTAAATGATTAAAGAGAGAGTGATTATTAATCAATTGAAAAATCCAAGCTGCTAGTTTAAGTTTTCAGCTGAGTCACAGTAGATTAAAGAATGTAAATATGATTTTGTACTTAGCTGTAAGATTTCATAAAGATGTGATTTACTAGTCATTGCCGATGTTCTTAGACGCTGTTTTAAGTTTCAGGCTAGTACATGCGTGTGATGATGGACAGTGTTGAGTTATCCACTGTGATAGTGTTAATGGGCTCCTTGAGAGTACTCGGGAGCGAGTTTTTCCGAAAGAATTCAGTGAAACGACCGTTCTGGAAATGCCGTTACGCAGGCGAGTGAGATCAAGCGTGCCGCACAGGCGGGCGCAACAATACTGGCGAGGCGGAGCCGCTGTCGGCTCTTGTGCCGCTGTCGGCATTCTTTGTACTGGCGGGTACGGAAGGCTGAGTAGTTTTTCTTCCCAGACAGCTGATGTGAAAGAATTCTGCTGTCAATATTTATGTTTTTGTCGATCTGCTGTATATTATTTTCTTGTTTAGCGTTAAGTGGACTCTCATGACGAGAATATTAATTATGAAAAGGTTATATAAAATGTGTATTCTATGTAATTAATTATTAATTTGCGTATTTTGATATTCCTGTTTTTTTATGACCAGTACTCTGATTAATATTGTAATTAGTATTCCATTTCTTGATACTGTTAGGAATTTTGATTTTTTGAATAGCTAAACCATTTTCTATGTTTTCTATGAATTTTAATATGTTGTCAGCTTGTTTTCTTTCGTGTAAGATGACAGAGTGGAATAAGATTAGGAGTGTCTCCACTCAATTGTTATGGTCTAAAAAGTGGTTTATGGTTAATTAGCCTAATGCTAAATTTTCTTGATGTTTTGAGCATCTGGCATTAAGATCAATAACTGAGGGGGTGGTTACAACCTCTTAAATGTCATATAGATAAAATAGTATGACCAGTGATTAAAAAACTTCAGATTAAAAGTTACGATTGAGCGCGTGTCGAACAGTAGCCTCGTAATCGATTGTTTTACGAAACTCGAGCGCTAACCACTTGTCCACCCTGAATACCAGCGTCGGAATCGTATGCACTGATATATCAATTACATAATAGACACGTAAAACTTCTCTTACAATTTTCTCAGAGTTTAAACAGTAGCGCGCCTTAGTACTTACACATTATGTTGTTTTAATGGTGTACTAAAGGTGTAAAAGATTTGAGATACATGTGTGATCCTAACGTCGTCAATTCTCCTCGTCAGATAGATCGCGCGGCTTCCCCAGTCTAAACGCGGACAAAGCGCTCACTGATACTGCACAGAAGAGCCAAAGAAACCGGCACACCAGTCTAACATCGTGTAGGGCCTCCGCGAGCTGGCCGGGGTGGCCGAGCAGTTCTAGGCGCTACAGTCTGTAACTGCGCGACCGCTACGGTCGCAGGTTCGAATCCTGCCTCGGGCATGGATGTGTGTGATGTCCTTAGGTTAGTTAGGTTTAAGTAGTTCTAAGTTATAGGGGACTGATGACCTCAGAAGTTAAGTCCCATAGTGCTCAGAGCCATTTGAACCATTTTTTTGGCCTCTGCGATCAAAGTGCCGCAAGACGAAGTGGCATGGAGTCGACTAATGTCTGAAGCGGTGCTCGAGGGAACTGACACCATGAATCCTGCAGGGCTGCCCATAAATCAGTAAGAGTGCGAGGGGGTGGAGATCTTTTCTGAACAGCACGTTGCAAGGCATCCTAGATATAATCAATAATGTCCATTTCTGGGGACTTCGGTGGCCAGCGGTAGTGTTTAAACTCAGAATAGTGTTCCTGGAGCCACTCTATAGACTTGCGGCGTGTTGCATTTTCCTCCTGGAATTGCTCAAGTCTGTCGGAATGCATAATGGCCATTAATGGGTGCAAATGTTCAGACAGGATGCTTACGCACACGCCCCACACCATTACAGAGCCTACATCAACTTGAACAGTCACATGCTGATATGCAGGGTCAGTGGGTTCATGAGGTTGTCTCCATACCCGTACACGTCCATCCGCTCTATACAATTTGAAACGAGACTCTTCCGACGAGGCAATATGTTACCAGTCATCAACAGTCCAATGTAGGTGTTGACGGGCTCAGGTGAGGCATAAAACTTCGTGTCGTGCAACCATTAACAGTATATGATTGGCCCTTCAGCCCCGAAAGCCTGTATCGATGATGTTACGTTGAATGTGTCGTACGCTAACATTTGTTGATAGCCCAGCATTGAAATCTACAGCAATTTGCAGAACTGTTGCACTTCTGTCACGTTGAACGATTCTCTTGAGTCGTGGTTGGTCCCGCTCTTGCAGGATCTTTTTCCGGCCACAGCGATGTCACAGATGTTATGTTTTGCCGGATACCTGATATTCACGCTACACTTGTCAAATGGTCGTACGGGAAAAGCAGCGCTACCTCGGAGATTCTGTGTCCCATCGCTCGTTCACTGACTACAACACCATGTTCAAACTCACTTAAATCTTAACCTGTCATTGTAGCAGCAGTAACCGATCTGATAACTGCGCCAGACAGTTATCTTATACAGGCGTTACCGATCGCAGCGCCGTACTCTACCTGTTTACCTATCTCTGTATTTGAATACGCTGGCCTATACCAGTTTCTTTGGCGCTTCCGTGTATATGCGTCGCGTGTGTGGGTCTGACTAGCAGTCATTCCTCGTCAGGTGATGCTGCCATCGCTTGGACAGATTTATGTCGATAGTAGGTCGGCGGTCACGAAGTTCTGGGTGATCAGTGAGTAAACCACTGCTGTTGTAATTGTTCATATGATACGAATCCCATTCAAAGCTGTGACCTAAGATCCTGTGTTTACTCGGTGATGCAAATAATTTTCCTTCGATCTGCTCCACATTTAAGTGCCATTCCTGGGGCGAACGGATCGTAAGTTATAGAATTTCATGCTAGAGGGGGTGTTAAAGAACTGTGCCAGTCTGCTTACCGATTCCTCACGTCCTACGTTTCACTGGACAGGATGCTTCCCACGTACCTACCCTGTAGATATTACACGAGAAAAAACAGCAAAAGCGTCAGACTTTCAGACATCGACGCGGCTTTTGATACATACTTCCGTTGCAGGTGGTGCCGATGGGGGACTGTCGCGGTTTCCGAGTTCTAGAACCGGCGCTGCTGTACCCAATGCCTTACTACGAGTGGATGAAATTCTTTTCGGAGGAGTATGCCAATAGCGCGCTGGCTGACCTGCAGACAGCTTTAGCAGCCCACGTGTAGAACAAGCTCAGCGTCGAAGGCAAAGTCGTGCCGCGAAACTCAGCCTACGCGATACTTGCACGAGAAAATTGTCCGGACTCCGTCAGTGTCGACGGGGGACGCTTCTGATAACGACGTCTCTATTTCTCACAAACACTTTGTGGTGTCACCGCCAGACACAACACTTGCTAGGTGGTAGCTTAAATCGGCCGCGGTCCATTAGTACATGTCGGACCCGCGTGTCGCCGCCATCAGTACTTGCAGACCTAGCGCCACCACATGGCAGGTCTAGAAAGACGGACTAGCACTCGCCCCAGTTGTACGGACGACATTGCTAGCGACTAGACGTACGCAGCCTTCCTCTCAATTGCCGAGAGACAGTTAGAATAGCCTTCAGCTAAGCACATGACTACGACCTAGCAAGGCGCCATTAGCCTTACCTACTTTGAGAGTTATAGTATAAATGTCTCAAGAAGAACGCTGTATTCATCAGAGAATTAAAGTTAAGTATATATTATACGCTACGTACTTTTCTTGCTACCATTCAATAGTTATCCTGTTCCAGAATTCACGCCCGTCTGCATTACATCGCGTGCCATTCGGCTACCTCAGAGTGGCGTGGCTCTTGCTACGCCACAACACACTTTTCCAGTAAGCGGGAACCCCGATGATGGTTAAAATCACCCAAAAATACACTACTCGCCATTATACACTCCTGGAAATTGAAATAAGAACACCGTGAATTCATTGTCCCAGGAAGGGAAACTTTATTGACACATTCCTGGGGTCAGATACATCACATGATCACACTGACAGAACCACAGGCACATAGACACAGGCAACAGATCATGCACAATGTCGGCACTAGTACAGTGTATATCCACCTTTCGCAGCAATGCAGGCTGCTATTCTCCCATGGAGACGATCGTAGAGATGCTGGATGTAGTCCTGTGGAACGGCTTGCCATGCCATTTCCACCTGGCGCCTCAGTTGGACCAGCGTTCGTGCTGGACGTGCAGACCGCGTGAGACGACGCTTCATCCAGTCCCAAACATGCTCAATGGAGGACAGATCCGGAGATCTTGCTGGCCAGGGTAGTTGACTTACACCTTCTAGAGCACGTTGGGTGGCACGGGATACATGCGGACGTGCATTGTCCTGTTGGAACAGCAAGTTCCCTTGCCGGTCTAGGAATGGTAGAACGATAGGTTCGATGACGGTTTGGATGTACCGTGCACTATTCAGTGTCCCCTCGACGATCACCAGTGGTGTACGGCCAGTGTAGGAGATCGCTCCCCACACCATGATGCCGGGTGTTGGCCCTGTGTGCCTCGGTCGTATGCAGTCCTGATTGTGGCGCTCACCTGCACGGCGCCAAACACGCATGCGACCATCATTGGCACCAAAGCAGAAGCGACTCTCATCGCTGAAGACGACACGTCTCCATTCGTCCCTCCATTCACGCCTGTCACGACACCACTGGAGGCGGGCTGCACGATGTTGGGGCGTGAGCGGAAGACGGCCTAACGGTGTGCGGGACAGTAGCCCAGCTTCATGGAGACGGTTGCGAATGGTCCTCGCCGATACCCCAGGAGCAACAGTGTCCCTAATTTGCTGGGAAGTGGCGGTGCGGTCCCCTACGGCACTGCGTAGGATCCTACGGTCTTGGCGTGCATCCGTGCGTCGCTGCGGTCCGGTCCCAGGTCGACGGGCACGTGCACCTTTCGCCGACCACTGGCGACAACATCGATGTACTGTGGAGACCTCACGCCCCACGTGTTGAGCAATTAGGCGGTACGTCCACCCGGCCTCCCGCATGCCCACTATACGCCCTCGCTCAAAGTCCGTCAACTGCACATACGGTTCACGTCCACGCTGTCGCGGCATGCTACCAGTGTTAAAGACTGCGATGGAGCTCCGTATGCCACGGCAAACTGGCTGACACTGACGGCGGCGGTGCACAAATGCTGCGCAGCTAGCGCCATTCGACGGCCAACACCGCGGTTCCTGGTGTGTCCGCTGTGCCGTGCGTGTGATCATTGCTTGTACAGCCCTCTCGCAGTGTCCGGAGCAAGTATGGTGGGTCTGACACACCGGTGTCAATGTGTTCTTTTTTCCATTTCCAGGAGTGTAATTTCTACATCACGAAGATGACGTGCTGCAGACCCGAAATTTAACCGACAGGAAGAAGATCCTGTGATATGTAAATGATTAGCTTTTCAGAGCATTCACACAAGGTTGGCGTCGGTGGCGACACCTACAACGTGCTGATATGAGGAAGGTTCCAACTAACTGATTTCTCATACACAAACAGCAGTTGACCGGCGTTGCCTGGTGAAACGTTGTTGTGATGCCTCGTGTAAGGAGGAGAAATGCGTACCATCACGTTTCCGACTTTGATAAAGGTCGGATTGTAGCCTATTGCGATTGCGGTTTATCGTATCGTGTCATTGCTGATCGCGTTGATCGAGATACAATGACTGTTAGCAGAATATCTAATCGGTGGGTTCAGGAGGGTAATACGTAACGCCGTACGGGATCCCAACTGCCTCGTATCACTAGCAGTAGAGATGACAGGCATTTTATCCGCATGGCTGTAATGGATCGGACTCGATCCCTGAGTCAATAGATGGGGACGTTTACAAGACAACAACCATCTGCACGAACAGTTCGACGACGTTTGCAGCAGCATGGACTATCAGTTCGGAGAGGCTGCCGTTCCCCTCGACGCTACATCAGAGACAGGACCGCCTGCGGTGGTGTACTCAACGACGAACGTGGGTGCACGAATGGGAAAACCTCATTTTGTCGGATGAATCCAGGTTCTGTCTACAGCATCATGATGGTGGCATCCGAGTTTGGCGACATCGCGGTGAACGCACATTGGAAGCGTGTATTCGTCATCGCCATACTGGTGTATCACCTGGCGTGATGGTATGGGGTACCATTGGTTACACGTCTCGGTCACCTCTTGTTCGCATTATCGGCACTTTGAACAATGGACGTTACATTTCAGATGTGTTACGACCATGGCTCTACCCTTCATTCGATCCCTGCAAAACCCTACTTTTCAGCAGGATAATGCACGACCGCATGTTGCAGGTCCTGTAGGGGCCTTTCTTGATACAGAAAATGTTCGAATGCTGCCCTGGCCAGCACATTCTCCAGATCTCTCACCAATTGAAAACCCTACTTTTCAGCAGGATAATGCACGACCGCATGTTGCAGGTCCTGTAGGGGCCTTTCTTGATACAGAAAATGTTCGAATGCTGCCCTGGCCAGCACATTCTCCAGATCTCTCACCAATTGAAAACGTCTTTTCAATGGTTGCCGAGAAACTGGTTCGTCACAATACACCAGTCACTACTCTTGATGAACTGTGGTATCGTGTTGAGGCTGCATGGGCATCTGTACCTGTACACGCCAACCAAGCTCTGTTTGACTCAATGCCCACGCGTTATTACGGCCAGAAGTGGTTGTTCTGAGTACTGATTTCTCAGGATCTGTGCACCCGAATTGCGTGAAAATGTAATTACATGTCAGTTCTAGTATATTTGTCCAATGAATACCCGTTTATCATCTGCATTTCTTCTTGGTGTAGCAATTTTTATGACCAGTAGTGTACTTTGGTCTGCTTTCACTTGTGACGTCACGAGACGACCTAGTCATCCGACTCCAGGCTTACTTGAACAACTTCGAACTCAAACCTGTTATTTGGGAAGTAATGTGATACTTTTGTACATATAGCGAAATAGTGGAGAATGCAGCAATTGAAAGAATATCTGTTTGTTTTCAAATCCAGTCCTCAAGTGGTATCCGCTTCAGGAAAGGTGCTGAAGGGTTCCGGCTCATCGTGTTGACTGATGTGATCTAAAAATCAGATCAAGTAGTTGGATGGCTTATGCTACAACACCATATCACAGTTAGATCAAAGTACCCACAACTAACGTAAACCAACTTCAAAGTCCTTTGCTACATCCCCGTTTTTATTGACTTTAAGATTTTTTGTAAACAAATATAAGATTGAGGAAAACGTATGTCACTTATTCCATAAGTTTTCAGCCTATCACAGATGGCGCACATCTGGGGCTAAATACTGTGGTCTCTGGAAAGTATAACTTTTAAGATGGAGTTTTGTGAAGTTTCAGCCATGTGCCTTCAGTTACTTACTTATGACAGTCATGCTATCAGGGTGGCAAATTTACCAAACGGAACTAAAAGTCGTGAAGAAGCACTCCGTTGTAATAGGTCTAAGCCCATCGACAATAAAGAAGAACTAGATTTTTCATCAACTTTCATTTCCTTCTGCTTTTGAATGGTAAGCAGTATGCCACACCTCCAAAAAATATGATAATACTCATGTCGCCCAAAATTCTTACGGGTGATGTGTTTGCGCACAAATTCACTGTTCCTAGCTCGTTGATCATCGATTGTAGGTATGTGAGCACTCCCCTATTGCAAAAATCTGGATAGACTTCTTTTACCAACTAAGGTATTTTGGCTGTTAAATGTAGGAAAAGAGTATGTTGTGTTAATATAAGAACTATTTAGTTCGCTTAATTATTTTGTTTAAAATATTTTTACCGCCTTTACCAATATTTAGCAAATAATTTTCAGTGCTAAACAGGTTCACAGTATCTTTACAGTCTATACTTAAGTTAATGCAAATAAATAATTCATTTTCATCAAACTCAGGGACACTTTGTTTCTTTCATCTTACCAGTTAATAGTCAGCAGAAAAAAAAAGAAACTTTCTCTGTGAATGTTAAAATAGTGGGAATCGACAGTAGAAATGAAATTAAACTATACAAATCACAATCATCATTTGCCTCATTACATACCTGTTACCATTTCTGTTCAGTGGGTAATTGTGCAAAAACTGATTGTATACTTTGTTCGATAACGCATTTCCCCTGTAAAGATCATTGATATTTAAATTGTTATTGCAGCTTTGAATTTTCCATTGTCTTAACAAATTGGTCAAATACGACATCATTTTTTAAATTTATGTTGTTTAGTGTAACTAAGTTGTCTGTGTCACTATTTATTTAGGCATTTTAAAGCTTTTTCGACAAATAATAAAAGATTTCTCTGAATTTTAGTCAGTGCAGGTGAAGATATCAGTATAATATTTAGCCTGTTCGTATCCAAAGAGAATTCAAGTTTTCTTTTTGTTAGTCCACGTAATCAACATATACAAAATTGTTTTCCAGTTCCCTCCCAGATACGAATCCGTGCAAAGAGCTTAGTGTTACAACAGTAAGACAAAGTAAAACAAAGCACGAAAGGAGTGAACTGCGGACCGACACAAGATTGTTGGCTGGTTAGTTTAGTGATTAAAGGACGAAACTACGATGTCATCAGTCCCTTCTACCTGGAACGGGAAAGTCAAGAAAAATACACACCAAAGACTGGCCTAGTGCACGAAACCTAAGGAAAGATAACCACTAGGTCTCCTGAAGGTCAGCAAAGCCTAGAGAAAGGAACAACAAGAAAAGGGAGAAATGCGGGCATGGTGCCTCCTTCAGTGAGCAACTGGAGGCCCTCAAAGGCATAAAGTGCGATGGGGGACATCCACGCCCCTCCCCCACCTGCCAGAGGCACACCATACAACAGTACACAGAAAATACCAACGACACGAGCCGGGCGAGAGAAGCACAGGAAAATGGGGGAAGAAAGTCAAATGGGGGAAGAAGAAAGTCCAATGGGCGAAGAAGAAAGTCAAACCTAGAGATTTATTAAATAAAATTAAACTGTGGCTACAATCATTTGAATCATGTCATTGTCAGATTGAAGCCTGAACAACTTTTGCAGAATTATGAACATTTTCTCTGAAGGTCATAAAGATCTTCTGATAGCTTTCCCCTTTAATCATAATATATTCATGTTTTCAGTTCTTCTCTCTTCACAGCACAGTGGGGAAAATCAGGATATATTTTCAAAACTACAGTTTCTATGTTATATGACAAAAAACTTGCATGTCTCATTTAGTTATACACTATACATGAAACAATTTCCATTAATCAAATTTGATACCAAATTTCTCATATTTGTGAATAATGCATGCTTAACTGCAAAATTACCATTTGTGTGTCAGCACTTTGCCCATATACATTATGAAAAGACAATTTGCTTGTTTCCATTGACTTCTGAGTTGTTTGACACATGTAATCTGCAGACTTATTAATATATTAATAAAAAAGTATTAATTTATTCTGTATGTCATTTTTAGTGTTAAGTATTGTACTATTAATGGAAACAGTTTTTTTTTTATTTTTGGAAACCTTCATTTGTAAGCAGTAAAGTAAATTGTCTGTATTTACCACTCCTATCGTACTTTGAATAGTGTATGGACCCAACACCTCTGTGACTACAGCTTCGATTTTGGTTCTAACCAGACAAATACTTGATGCTGGAGTTGAATTAATTTGAATGATTTTAGTAAGTTTCCCAATCAAGGCCATACTGTTATAAGATATATTTTACAGTGTAATATGTGAAGGCTAGTTCAGTAGCAGTAACATTTCCTGCATCACTGCAAAGATGAACTTCCAGATGAGGAAGTAGAAGCAGAGTCGAGAAATTTCTCATATAGTTCAAATGTTTTCTCATTTCCGATTTCGATTTATGTTGTTTTGTTTCCATGTGTTGCTTAACGTGAAAATAACATGAACAAATCGTCACCTCATTTAACACTAACACTAGTCCAGCCACCTCCATAACCATAAGAAAACATACACACGCATATACATGACACATGCAAGCACAAACGATTTTTCTACTCACTTATCCCATTCCAGCCGAAACTTCACAGACTTTGTATTTCATAATTTTCCACTGTATTCGTTTCAAGGATCAATAGTTGTTCAATTTCCTGTTGACGTTTATACTTCTGCAATCGTTTTTCTAAAGTACGGTCTTATCAATATATTGTCTCATTTTTTCAGTATAATCTATTCACAATATACGCAGCTGGAAAAAAATTACCACGCCAAGAATGAGTAGAGTGACAGAAACGAAAGTCGGCAGGCGTGTTTCTACATCTGATGTCTATTCAGATTTCGGGTCAGTCGCATAAGAGCGGTGCTCGTAGCACCACTATGAGGAAGCCAATCGTGTTTGCTTTAAATACACGCTGTAACGGTCCTGAGCGTTAGTTACCTTTGAGATTGGACGTGGTGAGTTGATGTTAGTAAAAAATGCCTCAAAAAAGGGGACACCGTATTATCAACACGTCACTGAGTTTGAACGAGGTCGTGTAATAGGGCTACTTCGAGAAGCTGGTTGCCCCTTCTGCGATATTGCAGAGAGCCCTGGTAGGAATGTAGCCATTATACGTGACTCCTGGTCACGGTGGTCACTAGAATGTACGCCATAAGAAGACAGAGCTTCGGACACTACCGAGAATCGTGTTCGGAGAATGGCTTGGCGCTTCGTACTGCAGCTGCAGCAGCAGTTTGAGCAGCAGTTGGCACCACGCTAACAGAACGAACTATCACAAATCGGTTACTTCAATGATAGTTCCGAGCCTCATGATCTGTGGCGTGCACTGACTTCAAACCACCGCTATTTGCGACTTCAGTGGCGTCAAGCGAGAGCTAATTGGTTGACAGGGTGAAGGTCTGTTGCGTTTTCTGATAGAAGCTGTTTTTTTCCCGATGGCAGTGATGGTTAGAAGGAAGTGAGCTGAGAGTGTGCGACCAACCTCTCTGCGTGCTAGACACACTGGCCCTAAACCTGGAGTTACGGTTTGGGGTACGTTTTCTTATGACAGCAGGAGCACACTTATGGTTATTCCACGCACACTGACTGCTAATTTTTACGTTGGTTTGGTGATTCGACCTGTTGCGCTGCCATTCATGAACAGCATTCCAAGAGCAGTTTTCCAACAGGATAACGCTCATCGACGTACAGCTGTTGTAACCCGATATACTCTACAGTGTCGACACATTGCCTTGGTCTGCTCCATCACCACATCTGTCTCGAATAGAGCACATATGGGACATCATAGGACGACAATTCCAGCGTCTTCCAGAACAGCATTAACCGTCGCTGTATTGACGGACCAGCTGCAACAGGCATGGAACCCGATCTGACTTGCTGACATCCAACACCTGTACAGCACAATGCATGCACGTTTGCATGCCTGAGTTCTATATTCTGGCTGTTACACTGGTTATTAATGTACCAGCATTTCACATATCCGATGGCTTATCTCGAGCTTACATTAACCTGTGATCCTGCAACGTTTATCACTCACATATGTTGTCTTGACGAATGTATTCTCGAAATTTCATTATTCTACAATAATTCTTTTTTAGTAGAGTGATTTTTTGCGCCATTGTATTTCATACGTTTCACGATTAATATCACACTTTGTATGTGTACGTGGAGCACTCAGTTTAGTAAAGTTGCCATTATCCATGCTTCACTATTATATAAAACTGTAAAACTGAACCACCGAACTTTATCCGCCGCTCACAGAGCAAGTTGAAATACACAACACAAGTCTTTTCCGCAGTACAATAACGCTACAACTTCAGATCGCTGAGGTTGGCAGGAGAAGTGTCGCAAGGACACGACAGGTTGCAACTAGTACCGATTTGTAACGAGCAGTTCTTTGGAGGCCGTCGACTAACTTTTCATGAAATAAATACTCCACACAGAGATGCTTACTTACTTCACTCAGTCCAGTCTGACAGACTCATATGCGGTCTTACTAGTTGCAAAGAATATAAAATTAACAGGTGTTCGCTCTTTCTCTGTTGAAACGTCGACAAGAAACATTCACATTATACTTTGAGATCGACAGCATTGCTATTTGAGGGTTGCTTATGCTCAGAAGCAAGTTCTTAGATCATGGTTCAGCTACTGAGCTAATTCATTATACGCAAAATTAGAGGAAATTTTTGAGGCCTTTTAAGGATTTAAGTATCATATTATGGAAAATAAAATATTTTCTCGTACTCTATTGTTTTCATAAAGTAGAGTGAACAGATGTGATTCTCACAATTTTCCCGTCGTAAAGAGTATTCCATCAAGTTTCGGACTGAAGCCGGATGACGTCGACTACTTGCCACGACATTTCGGCTTGCAACCATTGACTGATCTTCAGGTGATTATTTTTCGGTGGAGATTGCTAGTTCACGTCCCTTATTTCATACCAAAAATTGGTGGGCATACGCATGCGCAAAGGCAGACTCTATATGAGCAACCTCTGTCGAGTTTGGCGCCCAGTTCGAACATTACTCTACGTATAGCGCAGACGCATGCGTAATGGTGGTAAACACTGCGCACACCCTGCCGAAATGCGGGCTCATAGAGTTAAAATTCAGAAGTTAAATTGATAAAATTAGCTATTGTCAGACATTTCATTACTTATAAATGTCAATAAATTAAAGATATCACCAGGACCCAAGCCTTATCCAGTTGGACATAGCACATCGCGATTAATAAGACCTTGCGCAGCGCGTATTTTCACCAATCCCATAATAAGTGAACACCAGAAAGATCTCCTTGAGACCGAAATTTCTCTGGTGGAACAATCTACAGAAAGTCCTGTGTATATACAACACTTCGATATGACTGGCTTACTGGGCTGCGAAATGAGAGTGTGGCGATCACTTTTAACGCATCTTTGACGTACTGTGCATGTTTCCTGACCAATTTAAGCTTTGCATCCTCATATTTTCGCGACGCAAAGACTGATCCATAAAATTTTGGACATGCAGCCGCATAAATTCGACTTCTTCTTCTAATAATTAGACAGAATAACCATCCAGCCACCTTCAGAGTGAGCGGAGGTGACTGACACTCCAGTTTTTTTATTTATTGTAATTTCATTCCTCTGTCCCATATGGACAGGAGAGGCAGCAGCACAATTCACTGCTCTTCAGCTGAGTGGCATTACAAAAAATATAAAATGGGAACATATAAAAAAGGGAGGTAAAAGGGGGATATAGAATTACAGTAAATTGTGACAATGGACGTTAAAATAGACACTGACATGTGGACATTCAATGGGGGACAGTTAAAAAGAAAGAAAGTCGACATAAAGTTTGCGACTCATGGGGGACTTGAAATACACTGGAGTCACACACACAAGTTAAATGTCGGCCACAGTATAAAAACACACAGAGCAAGGGACACTTAAAAAGCACTGGAAGCAACAGAACACACACGAAGAATAAAAAACCGCTGGTAGGGGCCTGCCAAGAGACAGGAGGTGTGAGAGAACAGAAAAAGAGGGGAGAAGAAGGTGCAGTGGGGAAGGGGAGGCTGGAGGGGGTAGAAGGAAAAGAAGAAAATGGGGGGTTGGGGGAGCACCAAGAGGCAGAAAATGGGGGGGGGGGCGGCAGGAGATGGAAAGCAAGGCAGGAGGGAGGGCATAGACACAGAAGGGGGGAATGGGAAAGGGAGAGGAGTATAGGAAGAAGGAAAACCGTTCAGGGGAATTGAAGAGGAGGTGAGAGGGAGCCCTGAATAGCAGGAGGGTGAAGGTGGGGTTGGAGTTGGTAGGAGGGGTAGAGATCAGGGTGAAGTTCATCATCTAGGAGGGGTAGCTGCTGGACGTTGCGTTGGGAAAGGAGGTGGAGGGTGTGGAGATGGAGATAGGGTGGTACACAACAGTAATGGCGCGGCAGTGGGCTGGGGGTTGAGAGGAGTGAGGACACCAGGGAAGGAGGGGGGGGGGAATCGAGTCAGCTAACAATGTACAGGCTGCAGATGTGTCTGAGAAACTGAAGAAGATGGGGGATGGGGATGAGGCTGTAGAGCATTCGAGTAGGAAATGGAAGGTGGATACGGAAGGTGAAGCAGAGTGCATGGTGTTCTAGGATTTGGAGGGCTTTATAGAATCTGGGAGGGGTGGAAATGAAAGCCATGCTGGCACAACAAAGAATGGGTTGGATCAAGGATTTGTAGGTGTGAAGAATGGTTGAAGGGTGCAGTCCCCATGTCAGGCCAGACACGAGTTTCAGGAGGCGGAGTCCATTGTGGGCTTTGTATTGGATCATAAGGAGATGGGAATGCTCCAGCACCCATTCTGTCCCTTTAAACCCGTGGACCGCACCACTGCTCATGCGGCCACAGGTACACAAGGCGCCAGAGACGTTGATTTGCGGCAAATAAGTGTGACATATGCATGGAATTAGATCTATGGCTGCGCAGTCGATACACAAGAAAGATGAAATCGATGTACCACTGCGAGCTGCACCGTCGCGACGTCTTTGTGATTTTATTACAGAAACTGCCGGATTCCATGATTTGTTCAAACTGGATCCACTATCTCTATTAATTAAATTCGTCACCAATCCAATTTCGATGGCTTCCTTCAGTACTGAGTCCCAGAAATACGAAGTCAAGGCTAAAATTTCGACGTTATCGTACACCATAGAGTGCCCAGTGTCGATACAGTGCTCTACCACCGCAGATTTGTTGGGTTGTAAGAGCCGGGTATACCTGTGGTGCTCTGTTCATCTCTCTTGGACAATACGTGTTGTCTGTCAGATGAATGAACGACCGCATTCACAGGGGATCTTATAAGCCCCAGGCCTCCGAAGAATCAAGTCATCTTTAACGGAACCCAGAAGTGCCGCTGTCTTTGGTGGAGGGCGAAAAATCACGTTCACTTTGCGCTTTTTGAGGGATCTGCGGTTCCTTTTGTCAAGTAACACATGTTCTGTAAACAACTAAACATTATATCTAGCAAAGAGAGCTACGGAAAATGTTACTAACACGTTGTTTCCGTGATGGGGGGCTGTCGGCGAAGTGACTGATGTGACAGAACAGAAAGAAGTCGAATGACCTCTGGCCTGACTTTGCAATATTTTTTACGCTTATTGTTAACAAATTTGTCATAATTTATATTCATGTTATGATTAGGACCGCTGCGCAAGCTCTTGCTTCATAAACCATCAGCGTAAACGCGTATCCTACAATGACATTTGAAATGGTATTTGAAAAGATCGGAAATTGAGTTATGCTATACTCTCAAATGTTCTGTTCCGATGATTCTACAATACAGCATCGTAGAGGTCACACGGTGTTTATATCATTATGATGCGTACATCTCTTCTTTATTTGTCACTACTCCCGTGACAAATTGCGATATTCATTACATTCACTAATTAAATATTCATCATGCCACATATCAAACTATATACCTACTAATTCTACTAATGGTTGAAAGACAGATCGTACTTACAGGTATTGTTTTAAGCTAATTTCATCATTGGACTTAAGGTCCTTTAACTTCTCCATATTCATTTAAATGTTGATGGCTTGATCATTCGTTTACATATGTATCACACATATTACATACTGAACACAGACATGAAACACAGTTCTTATACTACACAAAATATATACTGAAATGTTTCCAACACTTACATGATAGACATAAAATACAATAAATTACTTATGCTATTTCAATAAATCTCTTTAGGTCTTTGTGAGGGTATAATCCTTTTATCCTCCTGTTATTCAAATTCGCTATCAGGTAGCTACAATTGTGCAGTATTTGTACAATTTTGTACGGTTGTGTATATAGCATTTGCCATTTCTCATTTTTCTTTGTTATTGTTGAAGACTTAGGATGGTTTCTTATTAGAACTAAGTCGTTTACTTGATACTGGAATATTTTCTTCGTCGTCTTGTCATACTGTGTCTTTTGCTAATGTGCACATCTGGTCATGTTATTGATCGCGTCCTTTATCTTATCATCGTGACTTTTATCATTGTGTGGTATTTTTGGCAGTGGAGTTAATAATTCATTAGGCTCTGAAGTATTGAATAACAACTCATGAGGTGTGTAGCCTGTTGATGGATGTAGCAAATTGTTGTGTATGTTTTCGAATAAGAATACCAATTCTGGCCATTTTGTGTGTTGTTGGTGGGTATATGTTCTGATAAACCTGTTGAGTTCAGGGAAGATGCGCTCCACGGGGCTTGCTTCTGGGTGGAAATGAGCAACTAATATATGCTTGATGTCCTGGTCGTGTAAAAACGCTCTCCACATGCGGCCAGTGAAATATTTAGCATTGTCCGTCAAGAAATTTTGTGGTTTTCCTATTTTCGGTATGAAATCTTTTAACATGCATTTTATCATATGCTTGGCGGTAGTGGTTTTCATCAGATAATATTTCACATATTTCGTAAAGGAGTCACAAATAGCCAATATATATTTCATTCCGCCGCGAGCGGTCGGTAGTGGTCCCACGACTACCTCCGATACAATCTGAAGTGGCTGAATGGGAATGATCGAATATAGAACGGTTTTGTTACTTCTATGCTGACTTTTGTTTTCTGATAAATGTCACATCTTCTTACTTTTTTTGAACCATACGTTTAACATTCGGAATATAACAATATCTTTGTATTATGGCTACAAACTTTTGTATTCCTACGTGCCCCCATGCGTAGTGTGTGTACCAAACAAAATTTTGTGTGCATTTGTTAGTAATACACAGACACCAGGTTTCTGAGTCTCTGTCGTTTCTGTGATATAATAAATTGTTCTCTATTTTATAACGTAAGGTTTCGTTAGTGTCTTGTTCTGTTATTATTGAGTGTTTTATTTTCTTCCAGATATGATCTTCGTATTGCAGCTGTCCAATATTCCTGTCGACGACCGACTGAATAAAGATTTTTTTAACAATAACAACAGCAAAACATAATAATATAAGAGGACTCGTTGCAGTTGCTGACTGTGTTCGGCAGTTCGGTTTACGCTTTCTTTATTTCGTTTATTTCCAACTGTACCTTCTCAAACTAAATATTTATACTTCCCATTAAAGCCTTATCTCTCTCTCTCTACCTTTTTCTTCCCTTAATCTATCTCTTTCTTCTAATTTTCGGGGAAATTCCGCAAATGGATCTGGTATCGGTGAACATACTGGTGTCGTTGTTACTCCACTGCTTTGAACATTGACACTGGCCCTGCTAGTAGCAGCTACCGGTTCTAATCCTGCAGTGTGCTCACTACTTTCTGTCATTTCACAGGAAACTACAGCATCTACGTTCTCACCCCTTAAATCACTGTCAACATCTAACATCTCGGTACCCCTATCCATTTCGCTCAACAACTGAACATTATTCGGAATATTGGTATTATTATCTGGTTGTAACTCCAAAACTCGTCCAACTTTACCCATAAAGTCAATAAAGTCACTTTACTCACTACAAAACTTACTCTAGGCTACAAATGCAGAATAATTTCTTCAATAAGAATGGTTACTACTTTTAACATCACAAAATCATACTTTGCTTACGGTTGTTTTTACAAATACAAACTGTTATCTACTTCACTATGTACCACATATCATCTACCATACTGTACTCTGATGATACGGGTCTATGTAGCAAGACGTGATGCTTAGTGGTCATTACCTTTGTACTTTTCTGTTCTTATTTCCATCTCCGTACTCTCAGGGTCTAAAATTTTCTTCTCTGGTACTATCGTTCGTCAAATTTGTACATGAAATGAAATTTGTTTGGTATTAGAATACATACTATACATGTTAATAAACAAACACACACACACACACACACACACACACACACACACACACACACACACATATATATATATATATATATATATATATATATATATATATATATACAATCACTGTGTCTTGCCCCAATATTACTGGGTCATATATATAAATCGCGCCTCACATTATTAGGCAGCGTTTATATTATCCCTTCCTTTCTGTGTTTATTAATTATTATTATTACTAAGTGAAACACAAGAAAGGTATAACATAATATATATATATATATAGATAGATAGATAGATTTGTAGGTGGCCAAAGATAAATATTAAATTATGTTTCAAATGAGCGCCAGGCTTCCTACACATTATTTCAAATGCTTTCAGCGAAATGTAATGCAAGCTAAGTTCACTGACCTAGAATAAGCCGCATCTTTGAAAGTATGCATTTCTTGATGAAATAAAATTAGTAAAGCTTTGAACTTTAGTTAATTGAATAACTTGAAATGATTCTTTCTGCTCCAGCTGTGGTGATGTGTTACACAAAGAAAATAAATTTCAATACGCCGCGTAATGGCGGCCAATCGTTACCACTCAAAGATCACTGCTGCTCGCTTCCCAGAAGCTGAAAAAATGCTAAATAACTTCTTGCAACTATTAATTCAGGAAGAATTGTTTGCATGGGTTCTTTAAGTAACACAATGCACTCACTTTTTGTAAATATATTTACACTAAGCACAGAATACACACTTCATTATTCGCTACATAGGAGAACAAATAGAACAAAAGCTACCGCTTTACAATAGCAAGCGTACCTTACATACAGCAGAAGAAATGATCTGACTCGAAGTGATTTTAAATATCTTTTTTCTCTTATATATAATGACAAAGATAGTAATGTTAGTTTCGAGAACGTTATACACTACTATCTCACATAATATAAATAATGTCTTTTTGTTACATTGCAATCGATATAGTCTTTCTTTGAAGCTAAAGAAAAGGCTAAACGCAGATAATTTCGCTGTTGAGCACAGACACACATAAACACACACAATGAGAGAGAGAAGGGTTCCTAATTATAATAAGCTTAAATGAACATATAGCAACACATTTTTACCCTTAATATATAACCTTATACTGTTTGTACCGATGTATGTCAACATACCTTGATTCAGGGGATAGGATTTGTCTATTCGACGAAGACATCTGGAATGCTTGACAACCATGTGCTGACAAGAACATATATTTTTCCATATACTTTTGCAAACATCTTATCACTGTCATCTTCAGTATCGTAATCAGTCACCTGAAATACACTGCTATACTCAAATAGACGAGTAGTAACAGATGCAGCACCTCCTATAGAATGTAGAAGAGACAGCATCCACAGGAGAGGACTATCCTCCATCTGATTCTCTGGTATGTGACTCTTGGGAGTCCTCGCAACACACTCATTTGCAACAGCTTCCAGTAGCCTGACAGTAGGCAGGGAGATATCCAGGGGTTTTGCAGCACCTTGACCAGCCTTGGGTTAACACAGCTCTCAATCGTATGGTCAAGGAGCAGACTGCCTCTTACCTGTTGTTGCAATCTGGGAGATGAGGATACACAAATCATGGCCTGCAACAGAATAGGACGGAATAGGACAGCTTAGCTGAGCGTCTTGTAAAAAGGGTAACGGGGGCCACAAGCACACAAAGCAAAAGCCCTGTGGTTACTGGAGTCAGAGGAGAACATTTTTTTAGTTTAGAATTATGTTACCGACAGAATGACTTGAAAGCAGAAAAGAACTGGACGACAATGTAACAGTTTCCAGAAAAGTAAAGTAAGTGTTATCGAAGTTAGGGGATTGAATAACAAGATAGATGATCTTCTTGTATGTCTAGAAGATGTGGAAAATTCTGAATTGATGGGTGTCTCAGAACACCATGTAACCACAGGGATACAGATGTTGAATATCAGGTATTATAGAGCAGCACCATTTTCGTGTAGGGTTAACATAGAAAAAGCAGGAGTTGCAACACTTGTAAGAGTTGGAGATTCAGCAAAAAATATTGAATCTACTAATTTTTGTACAAATCAAAGTCTGGAAGCATGTGCTTATACGTTGTTACTGCAGAATACTTCTGTCATAATTGTTATAGTCTACAGATACCCTCTACAAAACTTCCAGTTATTACTGTAAAATCTAGATGCGTTACTGAGCTACCTGTCATACAAGAAGAAACAGTTGGTAGTTTGTAGAGATTTCACAATGGATTTCTTGAAAGATACTGATGGTAAAAATGACCTGGAATCATATTTTGGGTGTTACAAACTGATTTCAGTAGTTAATCTTCCAGCTTGTGCGCAACAGGATAGCAGGACCACGACAGATAAAAGATTTATAGACAGGGCTTAGAATGAGACAAATAATGTGCACCCAAATGTTAATGGACGATCTGTTCATTAGGCACAATTATGGAAATAAACATGTAGCTTTCAGCTCTGAGTTATGTTCATACAAAGCAGTGAGGCTTATTAATGAGAACAAGGTACTATGTTTTAAGAGTAAGTTAAAACACGTGATATAAGATGGGGTGTATGTAGAAAGAGATGCTAGTGTGGGAATCAATATGTTCTACAGTAAATGTTTGTCAGTATTTGAATGTAGGCATCTTAAAAAGTTATCCAAAAAGTCAATCAAAAAACAAGTGAGTCCTGGAAAACTGAAGTGATTAAAATCTCATGTACGAGGAAGAGCGTAATTTATTTAAAGACCAGAATAACTCAAGATTCTACATTATATGCATTCTACAAAATGTACTGTAAAGTTTTATGGGAAGTCATTGAACTGTCCAGAAATATGAATGTCCTGATAGAAATTAATAATGCAGATAATAAGATCAAAACCATGTGAGACTTTGTCAAAAGGGTGATAGGATAATCAGTCAATATGCAAGGTAATGTCACGATTAAATTAATGCCAATGTTGCTATTAATATTCACAAGCTCCGAGTGTTTTAACAATCACTTTCTAAAGGTAGCAGAAAAATTAGGATTAAATGGTTCAGCTGAATAAGCAAGAGCATATGTTAAAATGCTATTTCACAAAACATTAGGACACATCGAAAAATCGGCCGTACCTGAGCATGTTTTTCGAGGTGGGAACCACAAAATTAAATTTAATCAGACAAACGTTCTAGCACGAACATACCATTGTCATGCGCGCATGTATAGAGAAGCAATAGAGATTCACAAACACCATAAAAATTTTAATAGGAAAGAGGAAGTTTTAAAGTTGGCCAAAATATGGATGTCGAAGCTGCACCAGCAGAATGACAATCGATTACTCTTAATGGGTAATGATGACGCCTTCCAAAGACAGGCATACCGTCGGCATCATGTGACGAATGGTGGTGCCCTCTATGCGCTCTATAAATGCGAGAGTACCTGGAGACTCAGTAGCAGTAGCCAGACGACCTCAGAAGATGTCTGCCGCAGATGGAGACGAAACGTTAGGCGGAAATGTTATACATCGACCACGGCCTCTCAGCCCGGAAGTTTCAACTGAAGAAGTAAAGACAGGTACTAATTATGTAATTAATCATAAACATTGGGCCTAATTACGCAACTATATGCATAACACTACACAAGGACAGCCTAAAATCGTAATACAGCTATAAAACTAATTATACCATACAACTGGTGGTCTCCTACTGGGAAAAAATTTCGCAACATCACTCGAACCTACTAACAACACCCAAACTTTTATCTTGCACATACAAGTTGACAGAAAAGAGGCAGGGGTATAAGGTACTCTCTTTATTCCTTTTGGAGGGAAGTATGTTCAACTGATGAGGTGCTGGTGTTGGACAGAGAGGACTTTAAAAAGTGTAGTACCTGTAAGCATACAGCCGAGGACAGTAGCTACCATTGTTTGACATCAGAGTTCGCTACAGACACCTTGCTCAAAAACCACCTTGCGGCCCGGGTAGCCGAAGGCAATACATGCTTCCACAACTGATGGAAAAACGCATCACAGTTCTAACTACACTTCAAAACTGTTACGAAAAAACCAGCACCTTAATGAAGGGGTCGTAATGCTAAACATGTACTGGGGAAAATCATCACCCCAAAAGACTGTAGAGGCGGCACTAGTAGAACATGCGTTTTCGTCGATATGCGGCCACAAACTGCCGAAAATCGAGGACCACATACCTCCCCTCATGACTCCCTTCCCTCGATCCATCCTTCCCCGCATGGGGGAGGGGGGGGGGGCGCGGGACAGCTGTTTTCGTATGGCTAACTGCTCTACCGAACGCCTCGCAGCACGAGCTGCCCGCTGGCTGCCTTGAGGCGACAGTCCTATGCCAACACAATAGCATGTATAGTGAAGTAAACAATACGAGATGAAAGTATACCTGCCTCAACTTATAGGTCTGAAATATAGCGACACGGCTCACACACATCACGCTGTTGTCAGAGTGCAGCCTCACTAGACATACTGCCCTCGCCCACAGTAATGCGCTGTTCTGCGATCGAGAACAATTGCATTTAACATAAATGCAACTCTTTCTTGCAGTCTGTTAAACGCATTACAATGCGCCCCAGCGTGCACGCTGCTGGCTGGTAAGCGTTATCGACACTGACAAAAGCTACACATACAATAGAGCGTGATGCCGGCGTCCCTCAGAACAAGCCTGTGATAAATGACGGCTATTCTGACCGTGGGTTGTTTGTCTTAAGGGACACGCGCGACCTCTTAGGAAACTCGGCCGCCACGTCTTTCTGAGCACTGGAAGTTTGTATGTAACATCAACACAACTCCTATAGTAAAGCAATTATTAAGAAAGGAAAACACAATTGCAACTATAATAAATGTTATCTTTCCACAAAGATAGGCATAGTCCTTTTTCTTTCAATTTTATGAGCAAAATCGGTATAGTTCTTACATTCAACTGTAGGGTATAATTCGCATCTCATTATTTTGTGAAGGTCACCACTGCCAATCACAGATGAGCACGGGTGTGTTACAAACATTTCAGACACATGGAATAATATTAGTGAATAAAATCTTTCACGCTATTAGCTCACATGCCAGAAAAAGCACGATCATTTTACGTATGAAAACAACAAGAGGTTGTAGCTGTTTTGTACACTGTGGCAGCACTAGTTTCACCATTGCGACACTATATCATACAGCCATTTACGAAAGAAGTCGTGAAAGTCTGTCTTGTAATAGAACCTCCTATAAGATTTTACAACACGTCTCTTCCATAACATCGAAACCAATTAGCGTATGCATGCTTACATTTGCTATTTTTTTTTTTTTTTTTTTTTTTTTTTTTGCATAGCTCACCTCTACCGACATGTCTGTATAGCTTCTGTCATACAGCAGCAGAGTCTCGCGTTCTAGTTTTGGAAGCAATTTGATCACCAGAACCTGTTTCACGCAATCTACTCACATGTCGGAAAAAAATTTTCTGGATCGTATATTAACAGACCAACAGTATGCTTTCAAGTCGCCGACGGTGTAAGCTCATAATAAAATCACTGAATTCAGGAACTGATTCGGCTAAGGAATGTGGTATGAAGCCGATATTTGCATTTCCCTGATGCCGCTGCTAGATATTTCTCCAGTATTTGTAACGCATTCTGTCTCATTGCCACATCAGAGCACCTGCGATATATACACTGGGCTATAGGTTGAGAATTATCACATACAGTACATGGTGTGTTGACTGAGATCGTAAGAAATGTACACTACCTTTTCAGATCTCTAGTGTTACGCTTCCCGGTAGAAATGATGTCTGCGATTTGAAATGAATCTTTCTATTCAACAACATACCTGCATTGGATCCTACAGAGAAGTCTTCTAATGATTACAGTCATTAGTGAATCATATTCATGGCACTGTCATATCTCTAAATAAGTCACCTTTTTCGAACCTATCTGTCACAGTAAAATTCCAGGAGTTTTAGATGGTCCCTATGGATCTTGTAACTGCTCCTCAGGCTCTGCCCTGCCATCCCTGGAGCTCTCCACATGTGAACGTTTCAGTGTAAGTCGGAACTGAGCAGAAGTCAGAGGGAGCTGTATCTACCACATCCTGCAACCTGTGTAAAAACATAGTGAGCTGAGTTAATGCGACAGGACCGTGTTTTGACCACTGAGTGGAAATGGGAACATGTTGTCGTAGCTCCGCCAACAGTGTACGATGTGTGAGCTCAGTGCCAAACGAAGCCTGCTCCTGCAACACGAGGTAGTATAAAAGACAGTACAAACAGTTACAGTGGTGTTTCTCATCGCAAAAATTAGGAAGACTCAACGTCATACAGGTACTGCAATCTGTCCAAAGCAGATCCGTGTTCCTGAGGGTCCACTCACGTCTATCACCTAAACATTCTGTCATCGTTAATCTGTACCATACAACAGAGAAAAATAACGGACTATAAAAGCTCTGCTAACTTCATCCAATGGAGAACTCTGTAAGGTTTTTACTGCATCTCTTTATAACGAAAACAAATACCGTCTGCGTATCGACATGATCATATGCAGCGGTACTATTAAATATACTGATCCATTGGAGCAGGCAACCAGTGATCAAAATCGCTTGCATAGACCAGTGTAAAGTTTAATCATCTGTACTGTACGAGGACCTTATCCCACAGACTATCAGTCGCAGGAGAGGGTCCCTGTTTTGATGTTTGATGCACTGCATTTTCTGCTGCAACACGCTTTGTACACTGCCATACATTTTGTTTTTTCTGCCACGACTTCGAGGTCTGTGTCAGGTTCTAAACTGACATTCATTAACACGTTTTGATCCATTGGCTCTCACAGAAAACTAGACATCGCGTGTTGTTACTGCTGCTCCCACAACATACACACTAGGTGATTGAAATAAAAGACAGGCACAATGTAAGGAAACTGGAAGTGTTTTGAGGCATTGTGGAGCGTTTCCAAACTGCTGACCCAAGGTGATTGACGACCTCTGCATTTAAGCTCATCATTCATAGTGGTGGGATAGCGGATGGCACTGTGTTCCGTTTCGATTAAATCCTCATATTGCAGTCATGTACGCAATCATTGTTACGGTGCTAGCCATCCCCAGAAGGTGTTGCCCCTTCACTAACACTGTTTCTCCATCTCAAACAAGCGATGTCAGTCAATCATTATGTGGTAATCAACAGCGGACCGGTGGATGGATGGGATGGAAAAGACATCGTCGATGTAATGCCATAATAAGCATCACAGTTGATAGTGCGATCAGTTTTAGCAATTCCACCATACTTTAAACACTGACAATGACGCGGCAGAATGCTTCCCAGTTTCTGTATCATTGCTAAACAGTCCCTCCACTACTTTGTGAGTACTATCGCGAATGTAGATAGATAACTGTGCAGTACGTTCATTCATTGTTAATTTCGAACATTTACACCAAAGTACACGTTATAGCGATCTACATATACCTAGCACTTCGATCATAGTGCGTAATTTAAGATCTTTCTCTATGTGGATGGGAGACACAGGGCATTCTCGCATTCTTAGGATTAAGTTAGAGACCGTAAGAGCTCCTAGCGTTGTCTTTGGCCAACGCTCACTGCAGCACTGGCATTGATTTAATCTGCAGCTGACCAGACGTAGACTGCTACATTCCACATTTCGTGAAGGAACAGTGCAAACCGAGTCTGCAATTGCTGTCCTGCACCCGTCCAAGGGCACAAGATTTCACCAGATGCGCGAATGTCGAGGAGGCTAGCAGCCCTTATCTGGATGTATTATAGATATGAAACTGTTGTGATGATATAACAGACGGTTAAGAACAAGAAGGGTGGTTTTAATGTATGATGGAGCTCCTGACTAACGGAATTCGAAGCATTTTACGTAAATCAACTGCGTTATAAGTTCTAAAGTATTGTTCTATACATAGAGTAGAAATATCTCTGGAGTGAGCATTCAGAAGCGCAGAACTGATTGTGTTTTGTCAACATACGTTGCCACAATGGTCACGTGATCTCGGGACGCCGTAGATTTGTCCTATAAATTTTGAATGTTGTCATATCGCTAGTAAAGACGGATTCCCTTCGTAAGTGCTGGGGATTTAGTATAGACGTTTTGCAGGCACCATAGCAGTTTACGTCTGATATTTGAAATAAATTGGGCTCTTAGCTTTGAAGAGCAAAATGAACGAGCATGACGTCATAGAAGCTTCACGTCAGCATGTATTTACAATGTCTTTCCTGTCACATCTCGTCAAGTCGCTTAACACAGTACTGAACGGCGGAATTGGGGTTTTGAGTCACCATCCATAATATGCATAAAATGTTAGAGTATAGTATCAGAACCGAGGAGCTAACAATGACAAAATTTGTCAATGGCCGAAGCAAACTTTATAACCTATGTTCTTGATCAATTATGTTTGGTAAATTACTGAGAAGTGAGACAACGTTTCAAAACATCGACAATTATTTGCTAGGGAAAATATGTATATTCATACACATCAAAGAAAGCTTCAAACGAATTAATGAAGCCTGTTAAACTTATCCATTATGTTTTTCTTACGTAATTAATAACGTCATAAACAACTGTGTTTTACTCCTTCATTAAAGCTGACTTTTTTGCTTAAAATGTCATATGGTGGAATTTGCTTCGTCTACTTATGTTCTTACACATATACATTGTGGGCGTCAGCGCCGTTGTGTCACCGTAAAACCTAAATAACTTTTCGCCTTCAGATATACAACCTCAGTTGCGTAAGAAAGTGGAAAAAATATCCCAGTCGTCATGGAACATCTCCAATTTGTCACTAAAACAAAGCGCTGTTGTAAAATAAAGATTATGAAGATACAACAGTACAAAATCCACTATTATAAGGAGAATGAGCGTGGCGAAAATAGGTTAACTTAAGATGTTAACAGACTGATACCGTTAAAATTTTCTTCCCGAGAAACCTTGACGTACCGTGAAATGACGTGACGTTCCGTTGACGACCTGTGCGAATGCCTCTATTCGAAAGGTATTGTTGAAT
This sequence comes from Schistocerca cancellata, assembly GCF_023864275.1. Lineage (NCBI taxonomy): Eukaryota > Metazoa > Arthropoda > Insecta > Orthoptera > Acrididae > Schistocerca > Schistocerca cancellata. Next base: position 239,234,106 of record NC_064627.1, on the reverse strand, counting down.
GTTTTGGTGTTATGTGACGAGACGTGACGTTACCTGATGGCGGACGCGAATTGGCGCTAAACAATCGACGTCGTCCCTAGATCACGTGACAATTCCAGTTTAATGTTGACAACAAGCGCAGGACGCAGTGCTCACTCCAGAGATATTTCTACTCTATGGTCCTATAATCCGTTTATCATAATAATAAACCTGATGTAAACAAACACAAACGCGATGATTGGTCAGAAGCCGTAGCACGCGTACACTGGTGTTGTTACGCTCTTGGTAGTAGGTCCTATTTTGTTTTAGGTATATTATTAGTAAGTTGCGTTAAATGAAACTTTAAGGTGTTCAAATGTATTAACAGCCATCGACGTTTTTCTTAATCACGCTTTAGATACGTAGTTTTTATTTCAAAAATCGTGTACAGTCACAGCTTCTGCAACGCTGTGCTCTGATTGTCGCGCTGAAAATGGCTGAGGCTGCTTTCCGTTCCGTAGTGAAATACGCGTTTCGAATACGGTTAAAAACGCCGAGAAATAGGCTGTTCTTAATGTTTTTCATAAATTTTCAGAGATAATCGACTTTGAAGTTCTCCCAGCGATTGTATGTAACACAGTTGATTTTTGTGGCCATATCATACGTGTAGCGCATTCGGTAGTGTAACGGCATGTTAAACATATACCATTAATGACGCGTTGGTTCAAATTTCCATAGTATCGTTTCTTTTCTCGTTCAGTTTGAAATATCTACATCTCGTAATTATGAAACTCATCATCATTTTTATGACTAATGCACGTCTTCTTGTTTCTAATTACATATTGGACGCGAAATTCCTATTTTCATTTCAAATATGTATTCTTAATTATCGATGTTTCATGAAAGATTGCTCATAAAAAGCACTTAAATTACGGAAACATGACAATTTATTCTTTAAGTCAAAAATAAAAAACCATATCCTCTTTATTTGGACTATGTCCATCGTTTTATATCGCAGAGGTAGGTAAGTATCGTAGAAATATGAAAAACAATCATCTTCACAGCATCGAGCACATCGTACAAATCTGCATTTTTACATTTGCTACTGTACCATTACAATACGAACCCAACGGAAGTGATCTGGAGCCGAGTTGCGGAATTTGGCCCGGGAAGTAACAGGATTGTTAAGTTTCCGGACGTACTGGAACTAACGCACGCAGTTTTTCACATGTCAGTGCCGAACGCTGGCAGGATATAAAACAGCTCGTCATAAATGAAGAAGAGAAAATGCGGCGCCTGTTTGGCTTCGAGGATTCTGTGATTGATAGGCTTGCTATCAACGTAGCTTGTGACATTTACAGAGCTGTAGTGTTTATCTCGGATTCGGGTAAGGAAGGAGCTAAGAGATTACCAGATGACTGACTGCAATTAATACCTTCAGTGGCTTCAGTATTCAACAGTACGGTGATATCCCTGCAGTATACTACTGCATCACGCAAGGTTCGCTCAGAAAAATTACGCTCTGCTTAAGTTAGGAGTTTTCATCACTCTTGTTTGTGATTATAATACAATGTCAAGTGAGAATGAGAGTATTTTGCGCTTTCCATCTGGTCACCTAAGAAGCTCGCGGTAGTGCTGCAGTTTTGTATTTCATCTTCCTTAAAAATTAAATGACATTCGAAGATATGTTGTTTTTTTGCCAGTCTCTTTTCACGTCTTAACTACAAGTGCTCATATCATTGCACGGTAGTTGAACAGTTGGTTGGCCAGTGCTGTATAAGTTTAATGCACCGGTAAACCCATTGTTCAGCACATTATCGCTCAACCTATGTACGTGTAACACAGTTTAAAACGTATCTTTATGATCGTACTTGACTGTACTGGTCACAACTTGGCTTTTTCTCCACGTGAAACGAAATCCAACGAGATTCAAGCAAACACTGAAGAATACATGGCGTAATGTTTACATCAGGCTCATTCTTATGATGAACAAAGTACCGTGTCTGAGGTCAATACCAAGAACGTATTGATAACACAGCCCATAAACGCATGTACTCCTAAGGCTAAAACGCTTCTGTACTTAAAACACGCTATAATGCTAGGTCGTTGCGGTTTCCGACCTGTTAGTCATGTGGAATGCAACGCTGTTACTATCACAATGTAGGAAATATTATTTCCAGAGCATGTCATTCTCCTAGCAGGTTTCTCTTCAATAAACTATGATGAGAAACTGTAAAATGAAAAAATGCTTCCGTAAAACATCGATTTCTTGTGATACATGTACAATATATCTTTCCAGAGGCGTATACCTCCCACTGTTCACATCCGATCACAGTTAAGAAATTATACTATGCTCGCATCAATCCAATGTAAAATGATCGTTAGTAACAGAGACTGCCTCTTACAATGAAAGAGAGAAACGCATAGCAGCGCTGTTTGACATGTGGAGATACACATCATTGCGCCACTAACTCCGTAAACAAGACATCTTTGAAGTAGATGTGTACACGGGGGTTACAATACCTCACAAACACCTGTCGCTAACTTAGAATCACAGTAGTTATGAAACTGAATACTCGATTTTATGCCCAAGGTGCAGCAGGGGAATGGAGCACTCCACATAAATATTCATTAATCAAGAGGAATGTGTCGAAACAGGATGGTTGTGTTTTATCACACATGAGATGGATATCATCTGATGACCGAGAGGTTTGCCCTAACGATCGCAGGGAGACAGTGCTCAAAGTCACATGCAGAACACGCAGTTGTATATGAGTTGAACACGAGTTATGTGACACAACTGATGATCCCGACAGAACAACGGAAAAAATGGTCAAATGACATGCAGCAACAGGTCCCTCTCTCTCCAGAAAGCATCATCAGTCTACCATTAGAACCTACCTCGTTATAACTCCATCTCAACCAATCACTACATCCACTCTCTGTCATCCTTTAATACATACGCAAGTAAGTTTAGAGGAAAGCATCAAAGACAGCAGTCAACTCGCATGTATCGATATTACTACAATGTTCCCTTCACGAAAAAGAAACAAAAAGACTGTTTCCTCAGTTCCCAATGCTCCCATGTCTACGTTTTCTCGTATTCCTGTTGCTGTCGTATACTCGTCCCAATGTAGAAGAATTTTTCTGCACCAACCAGAAGACATGCAAGTGCTCCCTCAATTTCCCTTCATTTCGGCGTATTTTTCCTCTATTTACACATATTTTCAGTTGTTTTTTCGTAATTTTATCGATTTTACCCATGCGATCATGATATCACTTCTTGTTCCGTATTCTACCGTATTCTAAAATTGCTTCTAAATGTAACACAGTTGCCAACACCCAGCATAAATCCACAATTTTTCTGTTGGAGCAGCATAGTATAGTACTGTACTCGAATGCATCCAGTCACTTAAAACCACATCTTCAACAGTTGCAGTGCGTTTGCTCTGTTTGTAGTATGTCTGTGTCTGTGCATGTGTTGCACAGTCAGGATAGGCCTCATTTGTCACAGTTTTGTTCTGACGGATGCCGGCGTCGCGCTCTGTTGTATGTGTAGATTTTGTCGGCGTCGATAACGCTGACCATCCAGCAGCGTGCTCACTGGAGCGCATTGTACTGAAGAGTGTGGTGTGAGGCTGCGGTCACTTCAGGCAGAAGGCTTCCTGTTTCCCAAACAGTTCTTTTGAAGAAGCCATCAGGAGCGTTCTCCAGAATTTCTTTGTTGTTCAAGAGGGGTCCAGTCTTTACAAGAAATGTATTTAACAGATTGCAAGAAAGAGTTACGTTGATGTTAAATACAATTGTTGTCCATCGCAGAAGGCGGGCTGTTGGGACGAGGGAGTCATGTCTACTGGGGGTGGTCGCCAAACACAGCTGAGCTTTGATCAGGCAGGTGGTGTGTGGGAGCCATGTCGCTATATTTCAGATGAACAAGTTGCACTTAAGGTGGCTGTCCTTTCATCTGCTATTGTTTAGCTGACTATACAAGCTATTGTGTTGGCGCAGGACCATCGCCTTAAGGCGGACAGCAGCCAGTTCGTGCTGCAAGTTGTTCAGCAGAGCAGTTGGCCGTTTGAAAAAGCCAGTGTCCCCCTCTCCGTAGGTGGAGGGATGGATGGAGGGAGGGGAGGCATTAGGGGACATACGTGGGCCTCGTTTTTCGGCAGTTTGTGGGCACCTATCGACGAGAACGCATGTTTAACTACTGCCCCCTCTGCAGTCTTTTAGGATGACGATTTTCCCCAGTACATGTGGTGCATTATGACCCCTTCATTACGAGTGCTGGTTTTTCAAGGCAGTTTTGAAGTGTAATTAGAACTGAGATGCATTTTTTCCATCAGATGTGGCAGCATGTAGTGGCTCCAGCTACCTGGGCTGCAGGGTGGTTTTTGAGCAGGTGTCTGTAGCGAACTCTGATGTCAAACAATGATAGATACTGTCCTCAGATGTATGCTTGCAGGTCATACACTTTTTTAAGTCCTCTCTGTCCAACACCAGGATCTTGTCAGTTGAAAGTATTTCCCACCAAAAAGAATAAAGGTAGTACCTTATACCCTCGCCTTTTTGCTACCGGATTGTAGGTGAAGGGCAGAGTTTGAGTGTGTCCGTCACTAGTTTCGAGTGATATTGCGAAATTTTTTCCCAGCAGGAAAACACCAGTTTTTGAGCTGTTTTGCATTTTCAGGCCATCGCTATTATTTCTATACAGATAGTTGTGTAACTAGGCCCAAATTTTACGATTAATTACATAATTAGTACCTAACTTTACTTCATTTTCCCGTTCAAAATAAATAAAGTACACCAACCTAACCTTCCTCTCCTGCATCTGGACAGTTTCCATGTGTTGGGGCTGCACATGAGCTCTCCATCCATTAGAATCAGCGTTCAAATCCCAGAAAGGGCATTTTTAATTCCCCATCAATTCCAGGTCTCTCTGGTGCTATAATTTCGTTACAGGTGTGCATTTTGACTTTCTATCCAGTAGAACCAGGGTTCGAGTCTCAGAAAGGGTACTGTCATTTTTAATTTCCCACCAATCCCTGGGTGAGGGGTTGGGATGGCACATCGGCGCAGCTCCGAGACCAACAAAGCCCATCAAAACTCGAAATTCTCGCCAAAATTCGAAATTTCCACCAAAATTCGAAACTCCCGCAATAGTTTAGGTTGGGGAAGGGGATGGGGGGAGGGAAGGGAGCTGGGGCCCATGAGAAGACTGAGAACTACATATGACGTCATCAATGATAGGTGTGTGCGTGGTCGGGGGTGGTGGTGGGAGTGGTTGGGGGAGGGAAATTAATTGATCAATTTAATTAATTTGCATATCAATTTGACATTAAATTTGGAGTGAGAGCCCCATCTCCCTACTACTACTGTGAAGATTGAACCTGTGTCTCAACATCATTAGCGTAGACCCTCGTTTCATCACCAGTCATCATTCACTTAAGGAACATTTGCGCGATCCAAGAGCTCTTCACAAATTGCGGAGCTGAAGTTCTTTCTGGTGTTGACTCACGAGCCGTGGAACAAACTTGGCAGCAACGTGGTGCATTCCGAGATGCTGTGCCACGATTTCAGGACGTGATTAAACTGAAATGTTACATTGTTCTGTAATGTTTCGACAGTCAGTCTTCGATTAGCACGCACAATTTCGTTGACTTTTCTGACATGAGCATCGTCGTTAGATGTGGAATGGTCTCCTGAACGAGGGTCATCTTCAACTTCCGTCCGGCCATTTTGAAACCGGGTGAATCATTCGTAACATCGAGTACGGTGAAGCACTCATCAACGTAAGCTTCCTGCATCATTTGGTGTGTCTCTGTAAAGATTTTCTTGAGTCCCACACAAAATTTAATGCAGACGCGTTGCTCCCTTAACTCTACCATCTCGAAATTCGCAAACTGTGCGACACAACTTTCTACTCAATTCAGCACTGAACAATAACTAACAGACGTACAACAGTGGAACTTCTGGCAGTTACACAATAAACACAGATGTCTACAAGCGTGCTAACCGCATTTTGCTGCAACACACCAGTAGTACGAAATTATCAATGTTCCGGAATTTTTGAACAGAACTCGTACGTATTACACTTCAGCCTGCTCTAGCTGTTTTTGGACTCTCAGTAGGTCACAAAAATTCATAGGCCTTATAAATATGTACCCATTAAATGTGAAATATTGGAAGAATTTTACAGTTATTGTTTACAGATTGTTTGTAACTGTGAGTATAATAGTAAGTAAAAGAACTGATTTATTAGCAGGTGTTATAAGGGGAAGAAAGCAGAAATTAATGTTTTCTGATGAAACTTCGTGGGCTGTGTCGTTCTCACGGTCAGACTGCGTCGTTTTCACGGTCGCAGCGATTTCGAGCTCCACAGTATCTGTCAATTGCATTTGTACATTTGGAGAAAGCTTATGATATCGTAGACTGGAATGAAATGTTTTCCATTCTTAGCCAGTATATTGTCAACAACAGGGACAGAAGGAATTCTTACGTGAAACTGAAACAAATCACTGAAAGGAACCCCTTGAGTGCGAGATCGAAATTTCAAACTTTTGTAAGGCTCACTTGAAAGTGTTGCATTAACTGTTATGACAGGAAAAATATTAGCTGCTAATGACTCACCAGAAAATGAGTGGCTGGGAGGTACAGAGATCAGCCTACAGTGGGATGTATGTATCACATGTCACAAAATGAGCATCGTCGAGATTCAAGAAATGTTCACAACAAGCCATTAACTGGCACCATCAACTCCGAATGAAAAATGGCGCTCCACAGTGAAAAAAAGGTTCGCACCATCAAAATCGCAGGTAAACTCCTTGGGAGTTACAGATCGTGCATGACGTTCAGCTAGGTATCGACTCTTAAGGAATGCATATATTATCATGTTGGTGTAACAGGGTAATGAGAACTGATGGAACTTGATGGCATGCAATAGTCTGTCATGGAGCTTGTGAAACTGGCTGACGGATCCTCTCGACGTAGCTGTGAATAGTGCGAAAATAGGCAAGAAAAAGAAATAAACAACCAAAGACTGAATTTGTCCAGTGTTCTACGTGGTATGAATTGCAATGTCATTTACTTTTCAGGAAGGATAGTAGACACGCAGTTAGCTGAAAGCAGTGTTGATACCGAAGTTGTAGTTCTCCTACGTCCATATTCCCACCGTTGCTTTCTATGAGGCAAATATTCCCTACTGCCTTTGCGGGACCACGCAGACATGAAAGAAACGTAGGAGGTAGAGCACAAACATCTTCTTGCAGCACAATAAATATCTTTCCAGCCAATTACCATCCAGATTAACAGTCAGCATAATTGTATACGAATACGTTAAGGCATTGATGTTAGTTGATCTTGATACAACTCTCTTGGTGCTTCTTATTTCCAGGCTTCCTTTTATATGCATTTCTTCTTCAAATCGCGACTGGTCTGAGTTGAAAACAAATTCCTTGCTGAACGATGCGATAGCTTGTTTACCTCATCTACAAATTCTCAGGCCGATTTCGCAGTTTGTTGTGCATTATCAGCTTGACATTTTCTTTGAAAATCCGTTATTTCACGTCTCCCAGTTCTTTAGCAGTGTTTAAAGTTATGCAACCATACATGTCACTGTAAACTATGACGCACGCTATTTGGTGTACATAAGGTAGTAGGTCATTATGAAGCACATCCTGTAAATTGTATCCAGCATCCTTGAAAAGCGCAGACGCCAGGTTTTGTAACAAATGCGCACTGTCCTCCCTTGAATACCCGTAGTTTTTCTTACGCACTACAGCGTCATATTGCTGTGGACGTTCTCGATTTTTTTTTTTTTGACGCTACGGTCGCATCAACTGTCTGAATGTTCCATTACTGCAAACAGGTGTCCCATGGTTAAACTTTTTTGGTTCTGAAAGCCAGATACAAAATCTAAAAATATTCGTATTTTATTTTGCCCTCTGCACTAAACCGATAGAAGTGTAATGGTCTTCATATTGTTTGGATGCTGGAGTTTACTGCTTATGAAATCATATAAAAAGCAACTAACAGAATCTGAGTCATTCTTTAGTACCTTCTATAAAATAACATTTACTTGATTGGTCATTGTGTCAGAGAACATTAAAGACAGAGAACCACGGTAGCCTCTTGCAGAATTGCGTATTACTACTCAGTTTAGGTAGTGGCAAGTTCTCTGCCTGGTCGAACGCGGGCACTAATGAATATGTGGTTTCAAATTTGGTCGATCTGCAATACTTTTTCTTTAGTTTAGTGTATTGTGTAATATATCACGTTCTACGTGTACTTATTTACGAGATCTATCTGCGTTGGCACTGAATAAAACTTTACATTCCCGGCAAAAATCACAGATATCAGTTTTGGTTTTCAAAATGAATATGGACTGTTCTCTCTAAGGAATTTATTACAAGTTTTGTTCTTCATCTGGAGTACGGCGTTATTTTCACGGAGAAAATAATTTTGTAAAGATCTAAATAATTTTGCAGCACTAAACTCAGGGCTGTTTGAGATTTTCCTTAGCAGTAATGCGATGATTTGTAAGGAAACTGGTCCGCGTGAGATAAGGGCATTTCCAATATTTCCGTTTTTACGTTACGCCCTCTATTACTACGTTTCCATTATCTTCTACAATAAGAAGACGAACATTCAATGCCCTTAAAACTGATTTTATACGACTCTCGGTAACTTACAAAACATTTTAGTGTAGGCATGTGCAGACTACAGTACTTTTTTGTTAAATTTTATATGATAAATACACGAAAATCTATGGTTCCGACCAGACTTCGATTGATTAGATATTATATGGTAGTTCCGGGAGAGCTGGACCACTGGGTGATCAGTGGTGTATTTCACAAATGGGCCGCTGGAGAGCGATCCCCGCTACTTGCGAGGAAAGTCTTCTATGAACAGACATGGCGCAGAAGCGTTCTAGAGAAAAATCACATTCTGTGTTGTGGTATATCGAAAGTTTTATCTTGTAGCTACATTAATTTACTACTAACGCATAGTTTGCACAGTACTGATGTAGGTGTTAACTGCGAGTTTGAGAAATGTGTAGGCGTGAGACTAACCCAAAAAGACCACCGAGTTCGCTGCCTGCAGATAGAAGTCGGGGTAATCCATCTCATCCAGACAGCCAGGAGAGATGGATCAGTGTTATTTGGGAGAGATACAGCACTCGTTTTAATGTGAAAGACATGGAGCACAATTAAATTTAGCTTCAAGGCATGTGCAATAATCCCACTGAAGGTACCCGCAGTCTCAGGTGTGGCGAAATAAATAAAAAAACATTTGATTTAATTGTGTTTTTTAACTTTATAATTTTTGAAAGGCTTTTTGACGGATCGTATTGACTGGCTTGAATGCGGACAAATACAGTGCTGCGTGAAATATGCCTGTAATATAATTTACCATTTCGATTAATTACATTTTGAATTCTACGTCATTGTTGATTTAATCAGAGTTCTCACCTTAGACGTAGAATTAGTCCTTCTGCCACAATATTAATTCATCAGTCGCCATCGAAGTTCTTCTCTTTGTTGACCGTGTGTATCTTCCTAAGTCGGCATCGGTTCACTTCACGAAGACGGTGGAAACCAGGGAATACAATGCTACGTTGCTTTAAATAATTTTCGTAACACTTCGATACTTCTCACTATTTTTTATTCACAAGACAATAAGACTTGCTCTGCTCGTCGCACAAACCATAATTACTAACTACATGGCTGCCTTTCCGCACAGTCCAAAAATCACGTCCATCCTCCACGAGGCAACAATCGAAAGTGTCCCTTAGCTCCTTGGAGTATGAAACAAAAGAGAATCCAATGTGAACTTTACAAAGATTATAATATACATGCCTCTCAATTTATCTTTGGCGCAGCTTTTAAGATATTGTATGTCTCTGCATAGGAATGTGTCATTACAACTGCCCCCCTACTGTATACTGTCACTAGAAAATTTTATTTGATTGACAGGATACAGTAGTCGACCTTGCAATTGATAGGTTTGGGGGTCTTTTATTTACAACCTTCATTTTTATTGTCTCGTTTTCATGGCACTGTGAATTCTTTGGTATTACTGAGTGTGTGTCAGTTTTTGGTATACTTATGCTAATATTTACAAACCTTAATCCTAATATACAAAGTTTTGGTTAACATTGAGAAAACATCATGTGGTAAAGTTTGTACAATAAAATATACAATGAATACAACGTTATTTACAAATGTTTCCTTCCTCATCAGAGGTGAAAATTAAGTCCTTGTATTGCTTTCTGTATTTATTCTGGGGCGACGAGCTTTGTTCGCTAGCCCGTGTTGAATATGGGCGGGTGATACGCGCGCCTGATTGTTTGGTCGTCCGTTAGCTGGCGACGTTGGTTGAATGCACGCGCCAGTGCACTGAATATACACCGACGTGCGGGTACCGTCGAGACTTCCGAACCTCAGTATGAGTGTGCTTTTTGTAGTTCCTTCCAGTACTTAGACTGGATACGACGAGGTACATTGGAATATGTGCCCCGAAGAACACGCCACACTATGTGCGAGGTGGAGGACGATCCTGTCGATGCCGCTCCAGGTAAGAAGCGTACCATGTCAAACTTGTTTGGCATTGTCCTTTCCTATTGTGACGCCATGGGTCGTTTACTAGCTTCAATTTTTCGATGTCCCTTGTTTAGGCTCGCTGACACTTGCAACGTAGCACTACTTTGCACAATTTCAATTTCTACACACACCACTTTAACCGCGAGTATTGCGATCGAAACTTTCTTTTCACTACACTTTTTTCTTCGCATTAACCTCTTTTATCTATTGTACCGGGATTCATTCCCCTCAATACTTCTGGTCAATGTACATAAATATTCACAAATTTGTAAGTCATGGGACTTGGCATGAAATACAAAGTACATCACATACAATGGAATAACATAAAACACATACAATACATTGGTTACATTAATTACAGGAAAAAACTATCGACGAAAATTGAAAAATAATTTTTGACCACTCATAGTGGCTTCTTCGTCTTGGATTTTACTGACACACACACCTTTTTCCATTAATCAGTTAGAAGGAACAAGTCCTTTGTTTTCTTTCTTGAACTCGAGTGTAAGTTAAGGTTTACCTTCGTTACGTATTCTTCATACGCAACGACATGCATCAGCATGCAGAGAATACACCTGTAGCCGCTCCACTGCACCTTGGGAAGGGAATTTTCTACCTTCTACTTAGGGTAATGGCAACGACTACGTGTATGCTACTGTTTTTACCTATAAAATCTGAAAATGCACTAAATAATCATTTATGCAGCATAACCCTAATATGTACAGTGTTTTGTGCTTAAGCACGTTCTGGTGTGCTTGTAAATCGTTACCTCTAATAAAATTTCCTACATTAACATAGACATATAAACATACAATCTTGAAGTTCAGGGTGTAGCAACTATTAATATGTACAGTGTTTCATAATAGCAGCACGCCCTTGTGTGCGTGTATCATTTTCAATTTAAGTACGCTTATAGGCGTCTTGTGTTATCATGGGAGAAAAAATACAGACATTTTAATGCATCGGTTGTCATGAAAATCTATGTACACGAATAATCAGACTTGCATAGCTTCAGTGCAGCATGAAATTCTGTATGACGTTCTTTTTTTTTCACAGTTTATTTTATAGACGATTCCTTTGCTTACAGGTCGTCGATCACACTACTTACCTGTTTCTCGTACAGCGGCGATATCATTTTCATTCTTTGTGACTGTAAATCGTGATATGTATGTAAGATATAATTTTAACGTGATTTATCATTTCATGTTTCAAGTGTGTAAAGTAATCCATACCTTCCTTCTGCATACATGAGTGAAGAATCGCTAATGTTGCACTTTGTATCAGGTTTTTCGCATTTTCTCGTAAACTCGTAGAGTCTTACGGTTTTAATTAAGTTGGTTCTTGACGTTAGGTATACCTGTTTATACGAAGTTGTCTTAGAGTTTAATTTTCCTTATACACTTCTACGTTGTTTAAGTTCCGTACATGTACAGAGCTTCTTTCGCCTTTCACACATTCATATATACGTTTCTACACACAAAAATATCTACCACTTAATCTACACATTGCTGGTGAGGCCCTTTTTCGGTACCTTGCACCATTCCTTCAATATTCCAAAATAGTTCAGGGTGTGCTGAGCATCGTCCCTTCATACTAATAATACTTACAACTAAATATTTCTTCCTACATACATAACTGCCTTACGGTCCATTAATGCGCAATCATTCCATATTTTCCTCCTTTACACTTTAGCCTTCGTACATATAACCTCGTGTATAGCTTATATATTCTACAAAGTTGTTTGCTGAGTGCTTTAGGTGTTTCCTAACGTTAATGTGTTTCAAATCCTAGGTATTTGCTTTGAGAGCGATTCAGTTCATTACTCACGCTGCATAGATCTGTTTATTATTTTCCTATTTTAACGCTTGTGTCATTCTTTTCCTTAGTCACAAAAATTCACACGTTTACCTTGTTGTTCATTCTAAAAATCGCTAGCTACTGTGTAATGTAAATGTATGCGTTATCACTTTGCTTTCCTCTTTGCTGCTTTTTCCCAATATGTAATTGTGTGTTGTTCTCGTGTACATAGCTTTTCTTCCGGTTATCTATCTGCATTATTTATTTTTTTTTTTTATTTTCTTTCTCCTTCCGTACAAGCTAAGATTTTACTCAATATAATATAATATTACAATACCGTCCATGACCAGTATGTCCTTGTATGTTCACTTTTATTACGTAATACCAGCTTATAATTAAATTTTCTAAGCTACTATTTACAAGACTTGAGTATCCTTTTCTTTCTTGTTTTTGAATGGCTCTCGTCACTGTGTCTCATAGTAAGCGTGGTCTCAAAACTTTTAAACGTTCCGCGCATGCACGCTTGTGTACCATGACTGGACTGCAGGCGCGGAGAAAACTCTGCATTGTTGGTGAACATTATTCGTGATAGCCGCCATCGTGTAATATGAGTCACGTGTCGTCTGGACTCGACCGCGCATGCGCCTTCGCGCTTTGTATACACTCAGCTGATCGGACAGGGAAGGGGGAAGATTTCTCCCCGGCTCGCTGCCTACAGCGCGGCCAATGACCTTGTCTTGACATGCAGCTATCGCGTGCACATCAGCTGAGCGTTGAATTGCAACTTCGACGCGTGGCTTGTTGCTCGTCTCAAGCGAACAAACCCTGGCCTTCGCGTTAATTTGTCTTCGTTCCTCTCTCTTAAATAACTGAGTTAGACTACAAAAGTACCGTATGGTTTATTTTATAGTGTTAAGACTCACAGTAACACGTTTCATTAGGTGTGGTTAACTATGCGTTTTAAAGCTGGCATATGCCCCCAGTTGGTTACTAGTTTCGATGTTTACTTTATGCTGCCGGAAAACTTCCATACCTAAAATACAATTGACGATTAACTTGTCAACGATTAAGAATGTACAGTTTATCGTGACATCGCTAATGGTAACAGGTATTTGCGTCTGCCACTTAATACTTTTTGACTTGTTACCTACAGCTGTCAAGATTTTACAATTTTCCGTTGGCAACACTGGTACTTTTAATGCTTTCGAAACTTCTTTGAATAAACTGTTAGAAATAATATTCGTAGATGCGCCTGTATCTAAAATTACGTTGGTAATTATAGTTCCTATCTTTGCTGTTATTACAGCCTGCACGAGGTCACTTACCTTGTCTGGTGCTTTCATCTCTTCTTCACATAGATCATCTTCTACGGTCGCATCCTGATCATATCTTAAAAATAATTGTCTAAGATGTAATGTGTGCTTGTTTGTGCCCCCTGTCGTCAAATCGGTCGGCCGGTGGGGGCTCATTACGACCGATTGTTGTTTACCGGGGGAGACAACGGCGTTGCTTCAGTACTGTCCGTTACCTCTACAAAGTGTACTGAGTGGTTATTCTGTCGCCAATTAGGTTCCAGACCGCTGCGTGCAACATTTTCTTGCGACCGGCCGTCGCTATTCCTCCTTGGTCTGTCATTCCTATTACTGTAACTATTGTAATTTTCATTTGTGTGCCACCTTTCATCATGCGGGCCTGACCAATCATTCACGTGATTTCTATCATTTCCATACCGGCGTGGACCGTAATCTGCACGATACCTTCGGTCTTCACGTCTCTGTGGCGCCGAATTCTTCCGATTTCCGTAATTCCAGGTTCCATTACTTGGCCTTGTCGGATACGGATGCCAACTGTGTTGGTTTTGTCCATTGCCATTAAAATGATTCCCGTTACCGTTGTTTTGATTGGTTACGGAGTGTTTATTCCGATTACTTGTGCTCGGCTCTTCTTCGTATATTAGATCAATTGAGTCAAGCACGGAAAGAAAGTATTCAAGGTCGTTCTCCGGTATGGTTACCAATTTTTCGCGTAAGTTCGCGGGTAGTCTGTTTTTCAGAATTTTGAGAACGTCTACGTGCGGTATTGGATTATTCCAATAGCGCGTCTTATTCAAGTACTTTTCGAAATACTTTCTCAACCCGCCGTTTTTTAGGTTGAACGGTTGTGGGTTGAATACCTCACGTCGCAGTCTTTCTTGGACCCCAGCAGACCAATATTTCTCCAAGAAAGCCCGTTCAAATTGTTCGTAGGTGACGCACTGTTCAGCCATGTCTGTGGCCCACGAAAGTGCGTCGCCTTGTGTGAAGCCTACTACATATCTAATCTTCTGTGCCTCAGTCCAGTTTCTTGGTAAGACATTTTTAAATGCTCTTACAAATACGACTGGATGAGTTTTTCTGGATTCTGTGGAGAAAACTGGAAACTGTCTATGTTTCAATAGGCTCTCATCGACTAGAATCGTCGAGATGCAAGGCGACACGCCTACTGCCTGTTGCAGCACCGCGTTTGGCGAATAGCCATTGTTTGCCTGCGCCGGTGCGTGCACATACGCCGAACTGGGCGCGTGATGTTCTGCGTTATTGACATCGTAATCTGGCACGGGTGAATAAGTGTCAGGCTGCCTGTTGCTTGACGTAGGCAAATCATTTGAAACATTTAGTCTACCAGCAATTTCCTTACGTATTCTGTCCTCGGCTACTTTGATTTCATTACCTAATTTTTCAAAAAGTTTTGTTTCCCGGTCAGTTATTGATTCATTTACATTACCGTTTTCTAAAGTTTCATTTATTTTGATAATGTCCGCGTTGATACGTCGAGTCTCCTGTTTCAGAAAACCGACTTCTTCGTTAACTTTATTAACTTGGTCAGGTATTTCTTCACATGCGGACTGTACTCTTGTTAAATTTAATTGAATAGCCTGTACGTTTTCATGTATTTCTTTTTGTACGGTTTGTGTTTGATTGTGTGTTTCTACTATTTCTGACAGTTCCTGTTCCTGTTTGTTTGTAAGATCTGACAATTTCTTTTCTAAGTCATTTGCTAATACATTGTATACACTATTGACGGTTTTGATGACTTTGTCTTCGATCTTTTGATCGATTTCATTGGTGAGTTTATTTAAGCGTTGATCGAAATGTCTGTGCATGTTTTCAAATTGCGTGTTTACACTTGAAAACTGCTGTTGGAACCCAATTTCCATGTTTGACAATTTTGTGTTTGTCATGTTGTGGCTGATTTCTAGATTCGACAATTTTGTGTTGGTTGTGTTGTGGCTGACTTCTAGATTCGCCAGTTTTGTGTTCGTTGTGTTGTGGCTGATCTTTAAATCAGATAATTGCTCGCTCACGTTTGACATCAGACTATATAATGCCTCAAGCGTAACTGACGAAGCTTGTGTGTTTGTATTTATGCCATTATTTGTAGCCATTGTTTCTCTACCACGATCTGATTGAATCGAAACCGGGCTAGGTTCACTGATTTCACGCGAAATATTTTCATCTGATCTGGTAATCGATGCTTCATCGACTGTGCACAAGGTTTCATTTGCAAGTGGTTCATTATTGTTAATCCCTGTGGAGTGCAATTGAATCGTATTTACTTCTACATTATGTTGTGCTGAAAAACTAATTGCGTCATCATTTACGTCACTATTGTCAGAATCGGTGACGTGTCCATGAACATTTGTCAAATTAAAGTTCTCCGATTCCATTGTGGAGATATTATTTTTATCTGTACTTTACTGTTAATCTAAATCTTTAAATTCTCTCGCAGTTGAATTAATAGAAATATCTCGCGATTGTTATTTCTTGCGCGTCGGAAATTTACAAGATGGCGCACTACGTCTTCTAATTCTGCGATTGTTGAACATAAAAAAGTAATTATCAAAGTGTAATTGTGTGTTGCCACAAACACTACCAGGATTTTAATATGGAAAGGAAAAGGTTCTGCTTTAAGTGGAGCTAAGCCAAGGTGCAGCCACTGCATGCGTTTGCGCTTTCCTACCTTAATTCCGGCTGAGCTGCGTCACTCACGATTACGTTAGTTTTGTAAATCCTTGTCCTTGTTCCTTCTGGTTATTGTGCCATCTGTTTATACAGTTAACATTGTTTCACCTTATTCATCATTTTCCATGTGCGTCATGTAACAGAGAAACAGTAATTAGTACAAGTACATTTGTAGCACAACAATGAAGTACTTACTCTTTGTTCCACCAGCACTGTCCCTGTCAGCGGTCGCCAGTGTGGCGAAATAAATAAAAAAACATTTGATTTTATTGTGTTTTTTAACTTTATAATTTTTGAAAGGCTTTTTGACGGATCGTATTGACTGGCTTGAATGCGGACAAATACAGTGCTGCGTGAAATATGCCTGTAATATAATTTACCATTTCGATTAATTACATTTTGAATTCTACGTCATTGTTGATTTAATCAGAGTTCTCACCTTAGACGTAGAATTAGTCCTTCTGCCACAATATTAATTCATCAGTCGCCATCGAAGTTCTTCTCTTTGTTGACCGTGTGTATCTTCCTAAGTCGGCATCGGTTCACTTCACGAAGACGGTGGAAACCAGGGAATACAATGCTACGTTGCTTTAAATAATTTTCGTAACACTTCGATACTTCTCACTATTTTTTATTCACAAGACAATAAGACTTGCTCTGCTCGTCGCACAAACCATAATTACTAACTACATGGCTGCCTTTCCGCACAGTCCAAAAATCACGTCCATCCTCCACGAGGCAACAATCGAAAGTGTCCCTTAGCTCCTTGGAGTATGAAACAAAAGAGAATCCAATGTGAACTTTACAAAGATTATAATATACATGCCTCTCAATTTATCTTTGGCGCAGCTTTTAAGATATTGTATGTCTCTGCATAGGAATGTGTCATTACACAGGATATACTTATTTGTCGGAAGATATGTCTGTGCCAACAATTGCAAGTGCAGAATCCCACACACAGGCAAACCAGAGACTTAAAAGCTGATCAGAAGACCTGCTGATCCCTGGCACATCAAAAGAGCAGAGTTATCTGCACAAGTCAAATTCCTTCACTGACGCAACTTCGGACTAGACTCCACTAAACCTAAAACTTACAAGATGATGATGATGATGATGATGGTTTGCGGGGCACTCAACATTGTGGTCAAAAGCGCCCGTACAAGTTCTAGTCTTTCCATTTCCAGTCTTGCCACTACACGAAGATGATGAGATAATGAGAGCAACACGAACACCCAGCCCCGGGCGGAGAAAATCCCCGATCCGCCTGGGAATCGAAACCGGGACCGCGTAATCGAGAGGCAGCAATCTAGCCACTAGAAGAGCTGCGGACTAAAACATTCATTACCACCTCAAAAGTGACTACTCCTAAGCCAACATATATAAAACTTTCGGGAGAAACATCACCTGTTCCTTCTATTAATAAAACCACGAATTTTAAGAGGATGGCAGCAACTGTATCCAAGGGACTAAACTCTGTGAAAATATTTAAACATTAAAAACAAAAGGGTAGAAAAATAAAGTAAACAGAAAAAGGCACAAAAAATCACAGAAAGAAATACTAGTGCAGAGAAAAACTGGCCGAAAAGGTTCCAAGTTGCTCACCATGTTCATTGTTGTGACATTGCAGAAGATTGCGAAAATAACTTTGATGAATGTGATGAGGATGACTGTGTTGGCTGTGGTGAAATCTATTACGAAAATAATAAAATTGCGATTAGATTCAGTGTGTTACCCGTTCATGATAGTCAATATCTGGTAATAAGCGTAGTTGCTGTGGTGAGAGGAAACAAGCTAATGCTTGAAGAAAACCAACAACTCCTTTTTTTAAAAAAAGCCAATGTTCAATCAAGGTTTATAATAAACTGAAGAAATTCTTTTAGACTAAAATATTTAATATTATAATTCTGTATTCATTACTACATATTCCAAACATAAATATGAAATTTTAATTGACTCTTTTCTTTCTTCATAACCATTCTTATACGGTCCGTCTCTCCCAGTAGACTGGTCCAAATGTCTTTTATTACATCTGTTTTATTTTAACTGGCAGTGCCTAAATAATATATTGCTCGTACGTTTATATTATACTTTATACAAACATGCTGCCCTCAGCAAAAAAGTGGCCCAGCTCTCCCGGACTTACCCAAGATATTCTTTCCTTTTTCAGTTTACCTTAATGTCAAGGTATTTTTCGTGTTCTCTTCATTAACAGCCCAAAATTTTTCATGGATATCTTTTTGGTCTTTTGGGTTTATTTTTCCAAAACCTTCGTTCACACATTTATTACTAACTTCAGACTTCTTAGAACTGACTTTCTTGCTAGCTATTGACAAAATATACCCTGTCCAGAATTTCTCTTTTTCTTCACTATCACTTTCTTCCACTTCCCTTCCCGAATTTTGTTCCCTTCCAGTGGGTTCTTCGGTCTATGGAACAACGACGAGATACAGCACAGCAGCCATATGTTTCTGGTGGTGTTGTGTCTGTCGGATAATACCAATACTTCGTCTACAGAAATACTTGTTAGTACAGATTCAGTATTTGTAAGAAACGGAAAAACGCTTAATGGACTTAAAGTCGTTATTCTAGGGAACGCCTCAGTTATACATTTGACACCAAGGCAATTTCCTGTTACCTGACGTAATGGTGATGCGTGACTTGAAGATGATCGCTTGACCGATGTAAATTAGGACACATTTCAGCAGCCTTTAATATTCCGTGATGCCATTCTTGAACAGTATATAAGTTAGTATGTCGGTTTACGTACAGTTGATTACGTATTTAGCAATGAATCTTGTTTCATCACATGTGTTACGAGCGAAGGAGAGTGGCTGCTAGTCTCAGAGGTGGCAGAATACTCACGCGCAGCTGTAATGTTGCTGCTGCTGGCAACATGTGCCGCACGTGGTCTCCGCAGCGGAGAGGATCATTTGTGGGCGACGTAGGCGAGAAAGTGAAAGACACACAGAAGACAGGTGACGATCGCGAAGACCCCACCACGCACCATCCATTGAAGAAAGAGACGCTCGTGTTTGATAATACCACGAGTTAGGGGACGCTAAAGATGGACCAGCACCGTCAGCGGCAGCTGGAATTCAAAAATGTTCAAATGTGTGTGAAATCTTACGATATTTAACTGCTAAGGTCATCAGTCCCTAATCTTACACACTACTTAACCTAAATTATCCTAAGGACAAACACACACAACCATGCCCGAGGGAGGACTCGAACCTCCGCCGGGACCAGCCGCACAGTCCATGACTGCAGCGCCCTCAGACCGCTCGGCTAATCCCGCGCGGCAGTTGGAATTCATCGAGGAGTTTGACCGCCTTGTGTCACTTATGCCAGATGACGGAAGTGACACGGAGCCTGAGTTAGTTTTGACTGTTCCACAATGCCGAGTGTTCTCACAGGAGCAGGCTTTTTACCCACGGTCCAGTTCCTCATCAGACTCCGGTGTCTCAATAGAGGAGACGACACCTAGGAAATCGGCAGAACACTCACCGCGGAAACGGGAAAGTGAAGGACTGGCAACTCCAGAAAACCAAGGAATAATTCTCAATTATGATGATCATGGCGGTAACAGACATTTTGGCACAGACACAGTGTGAGGAAATTGACTTCGATGCCCTACACAATGTGACGTGCAAAGGCCTTCGAAAGACAACCCGCGACGCTTTTGCTCAAACTGGCACTTCCGCGGTAAAAGTTACGTTGGACGTGCAGGCTCAGTGTCCAGAAAACTCCAGAGATCTGGTTGACGGTAAAGAGAAAGTTTTTGAAGAATTCCGGTTTGAGAGAACAAAGGAATCTTCACAGGGTGCAGGATACAGACCTATCATCGTTCCTAGTGGCGAATCTGACTCTGAGGAAACTGACAATGAACCTGCGTGGTCCTGTTTCTGACACAACTGCACACCGCAGCCTGAAACAATACAAGTTAAAACCAGTACGTCAAACCCAAAAAGCGCCTAAAAAAGGTTTCCACAGCTAAAAGAGGAGGTCAAGAACGAAGTCACTCCAGTTGCAATGTACAGCAAGAAACAAATTTTATCTGCGTCCAACAAAGCTTGAGGCGGAACGCATTAAACTGAAGACGGGTGTGGTTTCAGGCAACGTCCATTATACGTTTTCAAGTCTAGAGGAGGGGGCTATGGCGTCACATGCTCAGTACTATGAAGAATTTAGGAACGAAATCCTCCAAATACTATGGAGAGCACGAATGAGGCATCGTTCATACCTAATAATCAAGTTACAGTAGGCTGCTAACGAAACAGACAGGTTGCAGAGCAGACCTGGTTCATATGACGATTCTGAATCATCGTTTGAAAGAAAGCAGGTTTCATCCGCTATCTCAAGCCTTACGAAAGAATATCTAGTGCCATCGAGGGAACGACACAGATAAAGACTGGTCTTCCGTTACAAGATTCTATGGTAAGAGAGATGGAAAGTAGTGTTGTTGTCCACACCTCCAGTCCAGGATGTAAACGAAGTTCCGAGACCGCATATTCCAGGAAATCAATATAATACGTTCTCTAATTGTCTTCCTACCACAAAAGACAAATTTTTAAGATATAACTGGGAAGAGGGCTGCTCCAACAGAGAAATGGAACTAGCTAGTGGCCAGCAAACGGTCGGACGGAACTCACCAGTACGACAGAAAAGTGACAATCACGAGACCACTCCAGCATGCTAGATGTTGCCCTCAAGCGCTGAACGGACTTCCAGTGATCGCATAAATTACTCAAAGAAAAAAAAACTATAGTTCGTGAGCACAATGATATAATGTTAAAGACTTTATGATGACAATGTGGTGTGTGAACTCCATTATCCAATAATGAAATGGTACGGGTGTAACACCGAAAACACCAGACGTCGTGGGAAGGTCTCCAGAGATTCACTGGACTCTTAATTCGACATGTAACGAACAACTGAGACGCTGTCTTTGGAAAAAGCCAACACTGTCTTGTGTAAGTACTACCGTATTACACAGAATTGTAATATGAATCTGATTGTCAATTTATTTCACGAAATGTAATTGTACTCTTTGGTAAAATGTAATTGCATAATAAAAGATTTAAATAAACTTATATTTCTTTAGAAGAAAGTTATTCATTTGACAAGCATTGGAAGGCAGTTGGAGAGAATTTTAATAATTTCTTACAGATATAGATTTATTTACGATGTGTGAGAAATGTTGTGCTGGTATGGTATCAGAGAGGACTGCTTTTGTAAACATGGAGTTATTCTTGTCCTGCTTTAGTCTAATCCCTATAGTAACCGTTCTAAGAAAGAGATATCTTGTTTTCAGATCAAACAATAATTAATGCTTGGGTATTAACACAAAACAAATAATTTTATCTTATCACATTCATTAAATAATAAAAGAAACACATTCAGTTTCATTATGCACAGATAATACAGCAAAAAGTCTGATCGAAAGCACAATAAATATATCCTTAGTTAGGGTATTATTAATATGAGAAGATTTTTGATAAGATGTGTACCTAATAGGGAATTTAGAAGGAAATTTTGTTAACTTCTTAAATATATTCGTAAGGATTTTGATCTTAGTTTTTTTCTTAGGAGAAGAGTAATACGTTCTTAAAAAACTTATTAAGAAGGGTTCCAATGAAGAACTGAAGCTGCGTAACAAACAATACAGTAAATTGCTTCACAAAGTCAGCGAGTGACAAGTAAATACTGTTATGAAAATGATTATAAGGTAAAAAAGTAAAACAAAAACAAAATGAGACATTATGGAATTCAAAAATAAATAAATTATAAATTAAATTAAAGACAGTGAGGAAGTTTACAGGAAAAAGAGACCCTTTGGCCCCAAATCAATGACCTTTTTTAACAACAGCAGGTTATTATATGTTAATTAATTAATTAATTTAAGAATTTTGTTAAAGGAAATTCTCTAATCTTATTTATTTTTTGGTATTTTTAATTATGATTTCCAGTGGCTTTATTCAGGTTTTAGCTTCAGTCTTTTAAAAGCTAAAGAATATAAGTTTTTGGTTTTAAATAGCACAGGAGAGCTAGATGTACGTCTCACAGCGTCGATCTCGCTTGTACTCCTCGTCGGAACCGCTCCACCTGAAATCTCTAAAATGTTTATTTCGCTACGAAGGTCGTTCGGCACAACTAGGTGCTATGTTGTATGATGCATATGGATTGATGTGTGTAACTTTTTTTATCAACGATAAGTTTATTGCTTCTGAGATATTCTCTCGAAGAATATTGACCGTGAAAAGAGGCGGGCTCGCACTATCATTCCACACTGCACCTCCGATCGATCTACGTCACGTGATATGTGAAGAAAGTTTGTCAAATCTTTTATAAAGTGATAAATAGACACCTTAAATGCGTATTATTTTCTTGAATTTGTTTATTGTGTCATCGACTAACTAAACATTCACAATGGAGCTTAATACCGTAGCACGACAATAGCAAAATCCCTCCAACATAAAACACGTCCGATCTCTGTAATCGCTTCACATAGAGTCCTCAAATATACATCTTTTGGTTACTTATTCCAGAGAGATGCGTCCGCAGCACGGAAGGTCTAATTCTCGCAGGCAGTTTATTGTACTCTCGGTATTAATCATTCGCCGTAGCTAAGTGGAAGTTCTTCACCATTTACAAGCAGATAGACATACTAACGTGACTAATAATATTTTGCGACGGCTTGTACTCAGATTAAATTGTGTTGTATGTATTCTTAGAAAGTGTGTTAATATTTCAGTTTATTATTTTATGTTAATTACATATTGCTATTATTATTTCGCTGAAATTGTCTGTATGTGGCGTAATATTGTTACAATTTATAAAACATTAAAAATAATCTAGGAACACTAAGCAAATTTTAAACCACATACTATCGATATATTAGGAACACATTCAAACACAACCAAACGCAGTATGATAATTATTTGCGAAAATAAGTCTGCTTTTAGCTCTCACTTTGATTTTCAACGAGCTAGGTCAAATATAATGTTCGCTCTTTGTAATGAAAGTCGTGCTACTCTGGACATAGTGCAGGCAATGGACTAATTCCACACAATAACTTACAATGACTGGCAAATTCGTCATTAAACTGTACGGTCCAGTCTCCACCTTGGCAAAAAGAAAAATTATTAAATAATGGACGCCTGTAGAACAGTAACGTAAATTTAAAATGTGGCAGCAGCCTGCAGTGCTCTGGCAATGCTGTTTTCTCTCCACTGCAGACAATGCTATTATTCTGAAAACTGGGGTTGTTTGACATAGATTTAACACTTCCACAAATAAAACTAATCTCACACTTTAACTTACCTGATCTATTTTACATCAGCTCATAAAATTACATTATGTTACATTACAGATTTAGATAAGCAGTATGCGTAGTAATGCTTAAGACAACCGGAGGAGAACCTTTACATCTAGAAATCGTTGAAGATCGCAGATGAACACTTGTCAGTACAATTAAATCGTCTATTTTTCAAATATATCAGTATCGTGTTTGTTTTTTACATCATTATTTTCGTAATTGTTCGCATAAAACTCTGTCTTTATACATTTCAATATCAGACGAGTTTTTTAATAGTTTTTGTATATCTCACTTCACTTCCAAGAAAACATTATTTCATGTTGGTACAGGGAGGCTATCGCTATATGGCCCCCTCGAATGCTAGTGGCACACATTTTCAATGTTTGTTATTGGCATTCTCGTTTACATTCATTTAAGTTCAGTTGTTACATTAGATTATTGTCGATCGACGACGCATTTATTGCGGCTTCATCTTACGTGCTAGGTTTTACGGGCACAGATTTTTATTCACCTGCTTGAAACAAAATATTGCTCTATGGCTCCCCCATTCCAGCGAAGGTCAATGGGATACCCAAGAAAAAAACGACAGTGCCCATCTGCATCCATACTACTGTCTATTCTAGGTTTTACTTTGAATTATGTTGAAAATTTTAGAAATACGTAGTTTACATGAAGTATGCATTCAAAACATATTGGTACAGTGTTTGCGTAAATATTGTAGAAAGAAACTGTCTTGTTGTAAAGTTTTACTAGTTTTAGGGTTTATGTTTGGTTTGAGCAGTCTTTAGAGTGTACTGCAGTTGGCGTGGGATACCCCCTTCTGGAACTGTCTGCTTTGCTGCTAGCGTGGAGTTCTCGTGTTGCTTCGTCACATCCACGCTTGATGGTATTCTGCTTATGCTTGGCAACTACATCAGATGCATGCATTAAATAAACCCAGAATACAGCATTACATCCAGTAGTAGCTCTGACGTCAGCGCTATCAGTATTATTGTCTGGCGCAGGACCAGTTCTGAAAATTTTTATTTGGCTTGGGTATCACTGGTCCATAGTCCTTGAATATTGACATTCTGTAGTAATTATATCTCGCAGCTTTTTATAGCATTTGCGCACTTCTTGTGTAAATAAACAAATAACTGAACAGTTTATACACAAGTAGGCACACATTGAGTCCGTCTACTTGTAAGCGTTCGTTTCCATTCTCAGTTTGGGAAATATTCAGTGCCGTGACCTTGAACTGCTCACACCGCCGAGTCTGTTGCTGGCAAGGAAGGCTGACGTTGACTTCACCAAACTCGCAACAATTCCAAAAGCACTGATCATGGACTTCATGCAATAAACCTCTGTCCATACTCTATGTAATGCCACTTCACAGTAGTTTCGCACACTTAAGTTTGAAACATTGATTGTCACGGTCATGTATTGTGCTGATACTGACGTGGCGACATCGTCTTAGCTCAGTCCCAGAAACAGTTAAACATCGCACTATGTTCACTAACCACCATTTCGACAGTCTGAGTTGGCACGTGTAACACGGCTCTGAGCCCCCAAAACACTGTCTTATAAAGTTTATGTTAGTGTATGCTATAACCACTTATTTACAAGGAAGTCTGCTTAGGAGATTCTCAATCAAAGAGCGATTAACACGTTTCTGTATACAGGAGTAGTAGGGACACGGGGTCGTCACTCCACTTTTGAAACCAAATTGATATGCCAATTAATTAAATAGATCAATTAATCACCCCCACCCCCGCCAACCCCCGGCCATCCCCGTCCCCGGCAACGCCCACCCACACGCCTCAGATAAGGTCATCTGTTTTCCTCAGCCTGCATATATGCCAGCATCGAGCATATGTGGCGACCCTATTAAATTTACAAGTGTTAATTCATTGGAGAAGGCAGCCTGTGATCGACGCAGCTTGCACAGACCTGTATGAGGTTTCATCACCTGTGCTATACGAGGACCACCTCCCATACATTATCAGCCGCAGTAGATGGTCCCTGTTTCGTTGTTTGATATGCCACTTTTTCTGCTATAACACACTTTTGTGTACTGCCATACATTTTGTTTTTCTCCGCCATGACTTCGATGTCTTTGTCTGGTTCTAAACTGACTAACACGTTTCGGTCCATTGGTTCCCCCAAAAAACTAGACATAAAACGGTGTAAATCATGTTGGTGCTGCTGATTCCACAACACACCCACGCACTGGGTGATTGAAGTAAAAGACAGTCACAACGTAAGGAAACTGGAAGAGTCTTGAGTCATTGTGGAGCATTTCCAAACAGCTGTCCGAAAGTGATTGACGACCTCTACATCTAAACACATCATTCAAAGTGACGGGATAGCTGACGACGCTGTGTTCCATTTAATTGATTCCTTATTTCCTGCCATGCATGCGATCACTGTTTCGATTTTAGCCATCCGTGGAAGGTGTTTCCCCTCCACCAAGACTCTTTCTCCATCTCAAACAACAGATGTCAATCAGTCATTATGTGGTAAACAATAGCATACCAGTGGTCGATTGGGATGGAAAACACACCATCGATTTACTGTAATAATAAGCACTATAGTTGATACTGCGATCACTTTTAGCAATTTTATCGTAATTTCACACCAATGATGCAGCTGCATCCTTAGCAATTTCTTTATCATCGCTTATCAGCATCTCCACTACTTTGAGAGTACCATTGCGAATGCAAATAGATGACTATGCAGTACGTCCATTCACTATTTATTCTCAAACATCTACGTCGTCAAAGTATACTAGACAACAACCTACCTGGCACTTCTATCATAGTGCATAATATTCGATCTTTCTCTATGTGGATGGGACTCACAGAGCATTCACGCATTAGTATAAAGTCAGAAACTGAAAGATCTCCTCGCATTGTCTTTAACCAAAGTTCCCTGCAGCTGACCAGAAGTAGACCGCTACATTCCACGTTTCGTGTAGGAACAGCGCGAAATGAAACTGCAACTGCTGTCCCGCACCCATCCAAGAGCACCTGATTTCTTCAGATACGTTAATGTCATGGAGATTATCACCCCTTATCGATGTACTATAGATATGAAACTGTTGTGATGATATAACAGACGGTTAAGAACAAGAAACCGGTGGTTTATACGCATGATGGAGTTCCAGATGGATGGAGTCTGCTGCGTGTTACGTAAATGAACTGCGCTAGCAATTCTAAAGCATTATTCTAGTGTCTGGGGTCATTACCAAGAAGGTATTGATAAGAGAGAACACAAACATATGCACTCCTAAGGCTACAATGCTCTGCACTTGAAACACGCTATAGTGTCAGATGTTTGCGTCTTCTGACCTGTTAGTCGTACTGAATGCAACGCTGTTACTATCCCAATGTAAGAAGTATATTTTCAGCACATGACATACATTCTCCTTGCAGGTTTCTCTATGATAAACTATGGTGACAAACTGTAAAATGAAAAAATATTTCCTTAAAACATCGATTCCTTATGATGCACATACACTATATCTTTCCAGGGGTGTACAGCCCTCACTATTCACATCGGGTCACGGTCCAGAAATTATACTATGCTCACGTCAGTCCTATATAAAATGATCGTTAGTAACGGAGAATGCCTCTTACGAAGAAAGGGACAAACGCATAGCATCGGTGTTTGACGTGTGAAACTGCATGTCATTCCGCCACTAACTCCATAAACAGGACATCTGTCAATCAGATATGTACACAGGACTATAATACCTCACAAATACCTGTCGCTAACTTAGAATCACCATAGTTATGAAACTGAAGACTCGATTTTATGCCCAAGATGCGGCGGGGGAATGGTGTACGTCGCACAAATCTTCGTTCGTTTAGAGTAGGGCCGCACAAACACGGAAAACCCCACGCGTGCAAAGCGAGGTGCAGCGAGTGCCTGCACAGTACATCGGTTCAACTCGGCATACTTCGCCTCAACTCGGTTTGCCAGGTGAGGCCGACGCTGTGCGCTGCCGAATGCGCTGCCACACGGCTTAGTCAACATTGGAATACGTAAGCGCAAGACAATTACCGGAATATTGGAACTATCTGCTCCAAAACAAGGGAAAATTGTCGAAAGCCAATTTAAACCGGAATGGAAACTCTCCTACTTTTTTGTGCGTTGTGACGATAAAGCCAAATGTCTAATCTGCGGTACACTAATTACGTGTGTCATAAAATCGTCTATTGAAAGGCACAACAGCAAATTGCATTCAGAAAAGTATAGTGATATAACAGGGGATGCCAGAGAGGAAGAATTACGGAAGTTGCAAACTCTTGCAGAAGAGAATTCTGTATCTACAAACGAGGTTTGTTGCAAGTACTTTAGCATGTCTATTTTGGTTAAAGGTCATGCGAAACGAAAAAACATTTGTTTGGATTCCTTAGTTTTCGTTTTCGCATAAATTATTTCTAACATATCTGTTTTTCTCTACTTTAGGGTGAAGAAGATGAGGGGTGTTGCGAAAGGACTCTCAGAGCTAGTTACAAAGTTGCAAGAGCTTGGAGGCCATTTATGGACGGGCCATTAATAAAAAACATTATGTTGGACGTAGTAGAGACAATGAATCCCACATTAGCTCCCGCGTACAGCAGAATACCACTTTCCAGAATGACAATACATCGGAGAATCAACGACATTGCTGAGAATTTGCATGAACAACTGGCAGCCAAAACCGAAAACTTCCTAGCGTACTCCATCGCACTAGATGAGATATTAACGACACGGCTCAGTTAGCAATATTTTTGCGTGGCGTGGACGACGACCTACATGTAACGGAAGAGCTCCTGGATATTATTTCGTTGAAGGACACTGTTACAGGGGCGGATATTTTAGCAGCTGTTGAAATGGCAGCTGAAGGAATAGGACTCCCTTGGGAAAAGCTGTTTTCCGTAACCACAGACGGGGCACCAGCAATGTGCGGTAAAGCAGAAGGGTTTATTGGCCTATTGCGGAAAAAACTTAACATGCCGAATTTACTTTCCGTTCATTGTTTTGCACACCAAGGGGCTCTTTGTGCGAAAGTTATCGGGCCTCAGATGCGATGAAGGTAGTGGTGCGTATCGTGAACTACATTCGTTCTCATGGATTCACTCATCGTCAGTTCAAAGAATTTTTGATTTCCTTTGAAGAGGAGTATCCAGATATTCCCTACCACGCTGATGTGCGCTGGCTGAGCAAAGGGAAAGTGATTTCCCGAATTTTTCGACTACGCCACACTGTGGCTCAGTTTTTGGAGAGCAAAGGACGTCCGGAGCCAATTTTTCATGTCCCTGAATGGGTAGCTGATTTAGGATTTTTAGCAGACATTGTGGCTCTCCTAAATGATTTAAGTCTGAAACTCCAAAAAGAAAGCAATCTCATCAACGATATGATTAGCAAAATAAACGCTTTCCAGTATAAACTGAAGCTCCTCAAAAACAACCTTTCAGAGAAAAATACGCAACACTTTCCTGAACTATGTAATCGAGATATAAATTGTACCTTTATTAAAACAGCCTGATTTTTATAACCGCTCTAATCAAAACGGTACTGTGTTTTTGTTTGACAGCATCTGTGCGCGCTTTGAAAAATACGTCAAGGTGCTACAATTCCTTGAAAATGCGTTTAACGACCGATTCCAGGTAATGTGCCGGTATATGACATACAGCTAAATAAAGGAGATTGCGTTACATATGCAAGTGTAACATTATATTAAAATCAATAGTACACATTACATGTTTATTTAAATCTATCGCATTTTAGTACTTCGAAACAACGGCTTACATTACTTTCATTTATTAACATTGGCTTTGGTATTGTTTCAGGAAATTACCTACCTGCAGCCAATTCTCGATGTTTTTGTGAAACCTTTTTCGATGGATATTGAAAGTGCGCCTTCAGATTTACAAATTCAAATGGCTCCGAGCAGTATGGGACTTAACATCTATGGTCATCAGTCTCAGATTTACATTTCGATCTAATTGATTTGCAAAGCGATGTTCACCGAAAGGATGTGTTTTACAATACAAAAGGTTTGCTCCAACTCTACCAGAATTTCCCAAGTTATACAGAGAAGCAGCGACGATTATTTCTATGTGTGGTTCCACTTGTATATGTGAAAGGTTTTTTTCTGTTTTGTCTCGTACAAAAAACTAGATTTCGTGCGAGTATTTCTAATTGTAATTTAAAAATTCTCTCAGAACTGCTGTCAGCCAATCTCTTGTTCCAGATCTTAGTAGCATAGTTGCAAACAAAATAAAGAGCACATAGGAAGATACATTTGTGTTGAAACCAAATTTAAAATTGTTACCATTACAGTTATTATATAAATCTCTTTTGTACCGGTACACCAAACTAAGCTCTCCACCTAGTGTACATTAGTATTTGGCAATGACGAAGACGACAGGGTAAAAGCTTTGAAACAGGTCGAGACAGGCGGCGCGAGCGACACAAGCTAAGGAAGTGAGAGGCAGCGCTGTTGCGCAAAGCCGAGGAGTGGGGGGTCTGCACCGTCGTCAACATAGCGCAGCCGTCTTCTGCACTCTGCACTGTGCGATGCACCGGTGCATGCACCTTGTGCGGCCCTGGTCTAGAGGAATGTGTCGAAACACGATGAAAGTCCTATGATGGCCGAGAGGTTTGCTGTTAACGATCGCAAGTAGGCAGTGCTCTACGTCACACACAGAAAACGTAGTTGTATGCGAGTCGAACGCAGGTTATGTCACACAACTGATGCAACCCGACAGAGCAACTGAAAAAACTGCTCAAATGACCAGCAACATGTCCCTCTCTCTCTCTAGAATGCATCATGAGTCTACCATTAAATGCTATCTCATCACAGCTCCATCCGAATCGTTCACTCCATCCACTCTCTGTCATGCTTTAACGCATATGCAAGTAAGTCTAGAGGCAGATGGTTCTCTTTTTTCCAGGAAAGCATCCAATACAGCAATCAACTCGCGCATGTCAATATTA
Organism: Schistocerca cancellata; assembly: GCF_023864275.1. Classification (NCBI taxonomy): domain Eukaryota; kingdom Metazoa; phylum Arthropoda; class Insecta; order Orthoptera; family Acrididae; genus Schistocerca; species Schistocerca cancellata. The sequence continues at coordinate 239,203,468 of NC_064627.1, read as the reverse complement.
CCTCAATCCATATACAGTTCAATGCTACCTCAACGAAAAATAAAAGATTGTTTCCCCAGTTCCCGGTGGTTCAATCTCAACGTTATCCTGTATTCCTCTTGCTGTGGTATACTTGTTCCCATGTACAAGAATTTTTCTGCACCAGTCAGATGACATGCGAGTACTGCCTCAATTTCTCCACATTTCGGCATATTTTCCCTCAATTTATACCTATTTTCCGTCATTTTATCGATTTTGTGCACTTCCATCACGTTTCGTTCCGTGTTCTAAATTTGCTTGTAAATGTAGTACATCTGCCAACACCTAGCACAAACGCACTATTTTTCTGGTCGGGCGGCCTAATAGGAAACATCACTGTAACTGTTCGTATTGTGCATAGTATAGCACTCTACTCGAAAGCAACCAGTCACCTCCAACCGCATATTCTACAGGTGCAGCACGTTTGCTCTGTTTTCTGTATGTCTGTAATTCTGCATGTGTCACGGATGGTTCCCAGGCCTCACAGTTGACCTGGTTTAGAGTTCGAGTGTGGATTTCGCCGAGCGTTATAACAAGAGTGGTTTTGGGATGCAGGTCCATAACACATCACATGTGGGATAGGGATCCAAGGTGGATCAACCACTCATTACGTCGGAGATGTGTTCTATGTTGCAAGTTGGATGCAAGTGGGAAGATGCAGTAAAAATCAATTGGATGAAATTAGCGGAGCTTTTATAGTTCGTAATTTTTCTGTCCTGGATGGTACATAACAACAGTTCAAAATGGTTCAAATGGCTCTGAGCACTATGGGACTTAACTTCTGAGGTCATCAGTCCCCTAGAACTTAGAACTACTTAAACCTAACTAACCTAAGGACATCACACACATCCATGCCCGAGGCAAGATTCGAACCTGCGACCGTAGCGGTCACGCGGTTCCAGACTGTAGCGCCTAGAACTGCACGGCCACACCGGCCGGCCAGAATAACAGTGATAGAATGTTTGAGTGATAGACGGGAATGAATCCTGAGGGACACGGATCTGCTTCGGACTGCAGTACCTGTATGAGGTTGAGTCTTCCTAATTTTCCTAATAGGAAACATCCCTGTAACTGTTCGTATTGTCTTTTATAATACCTTATATTGCAGGAGCAGGCTCCATTTGGTGCTGACCTTACACACTGTTCGCAATTGGCAGAGCTATGACAACATGTTCCCATTTCCACCGAATGGTCAAAACGCGTAACTGTCGCAATAAATCAGCTCGTCTGTTGCCCCACAGGATGCAGAAGGTCTTAGATATAGTGCTCTCTGACATCCATACAGGCCAGATATAAACTAGAATGGTCACATGGCCTAAGCTGAAGGGAAGATGGGGGAAGGACTTAGGAGCAGTTACAAAATGCAGAAGGACTGTCTAAAAAACAGTGTTCCTCGAAAGGACATGGATCCCCAGTTGTCCTATTTGGCGAGTGTAATCCGACTGCTGAAAAAAAATTGTTCGCCGTGCAAAGTGACTCTCATGACAATTTAATTAATTAGTCTGTCAAATTGATATCAATGACGTGCCACTTGGCGGGTGGAAGAGATTGCTAGGGCAGCATGGAATGATTCTTGGCAAGTGTTACTTTTTTTTCGTTGCGGCGATATCTTTTAACAAAATTTTAATCTCCAACCTACACATGGCGAGACAAGCTGTCAGGATTTGTTTCGTAAATGCTAGTACGACATAGAATAGCACTGGTAAAAGGGGGCTTGTCATAGTGTACAAAACAGCTAAGTTCTCTTCAATTACAGCTTCTTATTTTCGAACGTAAAATGAATTTTTTTCCTACATGTAAGCCAATGGCATTAAAGATCGTATTTCTAATGTTATTTATGTGCATACGTTTATTTACAGACTCTGAACGCAAGAGATGTTCTCAGATCGTGTAATTTGTACAACAAGCTGGGAGAAATTGCTTAATATAGGTTTTTTTCTTTGGAGTTTAAATTCTCGCTTTTTCTCTACTCTGATGACGGTTTCGAAACAGCAAGCACATTCTGTGGTGATCGGTAGTTCTCGCATCAAAATAGTTGAAGTAATTTTTTTTCGTGATTTTACGCAGGATGGTCTTGTCTCTGCTGATTATTTGTGATCGGTGGTGGTACACATCGCTGCACGTCACAAAGTAATGAGATGCGGCTGCAGTTGAATGTAAAATCTGTACCGATTTTGCTCATAAAACTAAAAGAAAGTGGACTTTGCCTATTTTCGTGGAAGGAGAACATTTACAATGGTCGCAAATGTGTTTTCATTTTTTCAATACATGCTTGATTATAGCTCCATTGAAGTCAAATGAAAGTGTTTTCCTTCGCAGAACGAGAAGCCTATTGGAGGCGTTGGAGGCCTGCCTAGTCTGTGTCAGGTCGCCGCCGCAGTTACGAAGTAGTAGGGGCGGCTGTGTCACTATACTTCAGACCAACAAGTTGCACTTGAGGTGGCCGTCCTTTTATCTCCTATTGTTTAGTTGACTATACACACTACTGTGTTGGTGTAGGAGTGTTGCCTTAAGGCGGTGGCCATCTGGACTGTTCTCCAGATGGGTGGGGTTATGCCTGTAAATTTCCCATTTGTGTTGTCTAATACCGTTGCCTTAAGGCGGCGGCCAGATGGTGGAAAGCCGAGTACCGATAGCGGCTCTTTCAGGAATCCTGTGTCTCCCCTGTAGGTGGATGGAGGGAAGGGTGTGGACAGAGGGACGGAGGAAGAGGGCCTGCATTTTAGGCAGTTTGTGGACGCCTATTGAGGAGTACTCACATTCAACTACCGCTCCCTTTTCAGTCAAAAGGACGACGAGTTTCCCCAGTACATTTAACGCATTATGACTCGTTCATATGTATGCTCCCTTTTTTTTTACAATTTCAAAGTACAATTAAATATGTGACGCATTTTTTTCCATCAGTTGTGCTATCGTGCATTGGCTTCGATTACCTGGGCTGCAGGGTGGTTTTTGAGCAGATATCTGTAGCGAACTCTGACGTCAAAAAACGATAGACACTGTATGCTTACAGATAATACACTTTTTAAAGTCCTCAGTGTCCAACACCAGCATCTCGTCAGTTGAACGTATTTATCATCAAAAAGAATAAAGATAGTATTTTACACCCCTGCCTTTTCCCCACCAGCTTTTACGTGTAGGGTATAGTTTGAGTGTGTCTGTCGCTACTTTCGAGTGGTGTTTCCCATCGAGATAACACCAGTTGTATGGTATCATCGTTTTTTGAGCTTTATTGCCATGTTATTTCATCCGTGCGTAGCACTATGCATATGGTTGGGTAATTAGGCCCGATCTTTGTGAGTAATTATGTAATTAGGATCGATGTTTACGCCAGTTTTCCGACCGAAATAAGTAAAGTACACTAACATAACCTTCCTCTCCCGCATCTGGAAAGTTTCCATTTATCAGAGGTGCACTTGGGCTTTCAATCCAGTAGAATCAGGGTTTGAGTCTCGGAAATGTCACCGCCATTTTTAATTTCCCATCAGTTCGAAGTGCCTCTTGTAGTATAATTGTGTCAGGGGAGTGCAATTGGGCTTCCCATCCAGGAGCACTCGGGTTCGAGTCCCAAAAAGGGCACTGCCAGTTTTAATTTCCCATCAATGCCCGGGTGGGGAGTGGGATGGGATGTCAGCACAGCCCTGAGACAAAGAAATTCGGTCCGAAATTCGAAATTCCCACCAGATTCTAAATTCCCATCAAAATTCAACAATTCTGCCAGAAGGGTAGGTTGGGGGATGGAGAGGGGTGTGGTGGGGAGGGAGAGGGGAAGGGGCGGGGACACAAGTGCAGGCTGAGATTTTTCTGCTATTATAACATAAAATGCAAAATAACCCACAAATATTTGTTATAGAAACATAAAATTGTAATAGAAATGTATCTAATTACTTAAGTTATTTGATTTTTAAGAATATTACTCCTTTTAAAACTTGTTTAGTCATGTCTCTCCAAGTTGTATACTATCTTGAGTTAAGTATTTAGTAGTATACTACAGAAGGCAGTGCTGACTTGTCTGCATAAACAACACATGTTTATTCAAATATATTGACAACAATAAGGTTTGAGCAAAATAACATTATTTACAAGTACTATGTTTTAACTTACAATTACTAGGTACATGTCATTATCATAAATACTTCTTCAAATCCTTGTGCGGGTAGGAACCATTGATTTTATTACCTTCTACGTCTACTAGTAAATTACTACACACTTTGTGGGATACTGGTTACCATGGAAGGGCCTGCATGTAGCAACTGCGACTTCTCATGTCTCTTATTTACGACTGACGCTTTATGGTGGGTCCACAAGAACGGCTCGATAATTCCCCATACCGGTAACAAATCTAATAGCTTCTTCCCTCACAGAAAAGAGTGTAGCGGCGTTAGATCGGGTGATCTGGGTGGAAGCTCAATGCTGCCTTGTCGGCCTATCCACCTCTCTACAAATGTCTCTTCCAGGAATTGAGGCATGTCACGATGGTAATATGACGGTGGACCATCTTATTGAAAAAAAATTTCGTCTCAGTACAGTTGCTGAACATGTGGAACAATTCTGCAACGTGGCACGGTCCATTACACCTGTCACTGTCCCTTCACAAAAGAATGGTCCTGCAAGTCCTGTAGCAGATATACTGCACCACACTGATAACCCAGGAAGATTAACGGCTCGTTCGTCCGTAACATGGGGATTATCTCTTGTCCAGTACATACAATATGGCGATTGATAGTCACATTCAATTATACGTCGCCTCATCAGACCGAACAATAAAATCAGTCAGCTGTTCATTGTCGCATTGTCTGTTAGTAACAGACTCCTTTTTGGTCCACGGAACAGAGTACGTAGTGTGGTAAAATGTATCATGTTGTGTTATCTCAGTGTGGTTCATACAGCCCTTGACAACACCGGGTTTCTTTGAAAATACGTTTAAATATTTAGTTAACAACAGATTTCGCTCTGATTGCTGGCTAATGGTCAAATGAGTCCCTCATCTTTGAGGAAATCGATTCAGTTCTACCAGAAATATTGTCTTCCTTCGTATCAGTACAACAGAATTCTCCACCGTATAAGTTATTGCTAATTTACTGTACTTGTGGCCACCTACATGTTACCCTGAAAGGCTGACACTATTTACCATGTACGTCTTTCTCATTTACTGAAACTCTCCTACCTTCATTCAAAAAGTTGAGTTCACTATTAGAGAGGTCAATACTTGCTTTTCTCTCACGGAGAAACCCGCAATTCAGTACGCAGACCACCAACAATCCTTTAACTGCGAGAAAGGTGTGTAATATCCTTTCGGATTAAAACCTACATCAGTACCAGATACTTAATGGCTTGTGACTGAGCGGCCAATAGCACCGGTCACCTTGCAATTTTTTATTGGCTATGTTGGTAACTTATAGGCCTAACTTATCCTCTTAAAGAACTCTGGATTCATTACATTAACCGAAGAGTCCACACCCATTATCAGGTACAGTGGTACATCACAAATACTTACTTCGACCACGGTTTGCACTAATTCACTGTCTTTCTGTGGACAAGACCGAGGTTCGTTTAACAGCTGCTGTTGCAGTTCGATACCTTCGCTGTATCTTAACTCTACAGTACTACTACCTGCTCCATCGATGTTGCTCTCACTCCATTTCACGGCCAAAAACGGAGATGTTGTTGCGGCCGAACTTCGTTTGATGACTGAGACTTTCCGGAACGGATATTGTCCGTTACATCTACGATTCTCAAACTCTGGTTAGTGGTTTGCCATTGCAGTTCAGATGTGCAGGATTATGGGTAACATTATTCTGCATATTTGTATCGTTCGGATACTGGCATTAGGACCAGTGTTACAGCTGTGTCCAGATAGGCAACAGACGATTAGAATGGTGTCCTACAAGGAAGTGCCCTATCACCATTCCTGTTTGTAATAGTAATGGACAAGATCATTAAATCGACGAAGAAAATAGGCAGCGAACCAAATGCCCTGAGTTTTGCTGACGATCTGATAGTGTGGGGAGAGACAGAATCTGATGCACAGAATAAACTTAGTGATTGGAAGAACACATTAAAAAATTTCCGAATAAAAATATGTAAAACAAAGACAGTAGAAATGACCATCAACAGCCAAGGAACAAGCTTAAATATATTTATAGAAGGAGTCAAAGTATAATCCGTTCCCCATTTAAAGCAACTAGGAAGCAAGATCTCGAAAGAGAACACCATTAAGCAAGAAGTATTCAGCAGGACAGAGCAAAAATTCAGTTTTTACAGACAAGTCAGAAATATTTCTGGGACGATAAAATGTCATGAAAAGCAAAAGCGACCATGTACCACACCTATTTCGTACCAGTCCTTGGCTGGCCGCTGTCGCTGAGCGGTTCTAGGCGCTTCAGTCCAGAACTGCGCGACTGCTACGGTCGCAGGTTCGAATTCTGCCTCGGGCATGGATGTGTGTGATGTCCTTAGGTTAGTTAGGTTTGAGTAGTTCTAAGTTCTATGGGACTGATGACCTCAGATGTTAAGTCCCACAGTGCTCAGAGCCATTTGAACCATTTTAACAAATCCTTACATACGGTTAAGAGACATATATCCTTGGAGTCTTTCGCAGCAGCATGACTGAATAAAATCTTCTCGGTTTTCAAGCAGCATCAGTTCCAAAAAAATTTCGAGCTTCCGATGGCTAGCTCCACCATCGCAGTCAGGAGTAAAGCTATTGACTGCTGGGGCTGATTTTTCTTTCCTTTATTGTAATTTCCACTCTCCATCAGGGGCGGGCACTGATCTTCAGCTTAGACATTTTACAATGGGACAGCAGGATATTTAAAACAATAAAAAGGAGAAACAATGTGGAGCATAGATATAAACAAGAGAGGACAGAATGGGAGCAAGTATACAAAAAAAGGTGTGACTGTAAAAATTTTTGCACAAAACTCACACACTGTGAGAGTTAAAAGGCAGAGCCAGACACAAGTCAAAGTACAGAAGGAACATGAAAAGTCTCATAACAATTAAAACAGCCACATGATGGGTGGTGCACCACTCAAAAACAACGGATATCAAAACTATATACAAGTCGAGCACACGACTGAGAACCATACCACATGATGACACTTTAGCACTGCACAGAACAGAACACCGACACAGCACACATGATGATGAATAAAATCTAGGAGGATCTTCCAGGAGTGGAGATAAGTGAGAGAAGGGAATAGGGGGAGGGTTCAAAAATGTTTCAAATGGCTCTGAGCACTATGGGACTTAACATCTGTGGTCATCAGTCCCCTAGAACTTAGAACTAATTAAACCTAACTAACCTAAGGACATCACACACGTCCATGCCCGAGGCAGGATTCGAACCTGCGACCATAGCTGTCGCGCGGTTCCAGACTGAAGCGCCTAGAACCGCTCGGCCACAATGACCGGCAAATAGGGTGAGAGGGAAGGGGCGTTGCTAGAAGAGCAGGAGAGAAGGCAGATGGGGGATGGGGTGGGGGGTGCACCAAAAGGGCCAAGGAGGGAAATGACAGGAGAGAAAAACAGCCAATGCGTGAATGCAGAGGCTCACGGGGGTGAGGGAAGGAGCAAAACCTGCTCAGGGGAATGAGAGGAGCTAGGGCCGGTTTTTTTATTTTATTATTTTTTACTTTATTGTGTTTTCATTCCCTGGCCCCATATGGTTAGGGGAGGGCTTCAGCTGAGTGATAGTAAAAAACAAAAAGGTGAAATAATACAGAAAAAAGGTGATAAGAGGGGGGCATAAGAAGAGAAATAAGGGGAGAGAAAGACTGATAAAATATACACTTACTCAGAAATGTTGATTGTAGGACAGTTAAAAAAACGGTCCACAGAGAGATAAAAAACACTTAGCAGTGTGTGTATCACATAAAATTACACTGAAGTCACACACAAAAGTTAAAAGTTGGTCACAGTGAAAACACACCAGAACAATTACACTTTAAAAAATCACTGCACAGGATGGGGAACACATGATAAAGGGTAAAAACTGCCGGGAGGGACCTACCGACATAGGGGAGGCTGGAGGGGAGGGAAAATAGGGAAGTGGAGGGGGTATTTGTATAGGGGGACTGGAGAGTGAGGGTTGAAAAGAAAGGGAGATGAGGAGGGGGGGGGCGCATCAAGGGGCAGGAGATGGGTAGGGACGGAGATGGAAAGGAAAGGAAAGGAAAGGCTGGAGGGAGCACAGAGACACAGAGCGGCACAGGAAAAGGAAGGGGTGTAGTTGGTAAGAAAACCACTCAGGTAAGGGAAGAGGAGGGGGAGAGAGCTCTGAGGAGTAGGAAGGAGGAAGGTGGGGTTAGAGTTAGTAGGAGTGGTAGAGATCGGAGCAAAGCTCATCAGGGATGAGGTCACAGAGGATCTGCATGGGGACAGAAGGCAGATACAGAAGGCTAGGCGGAGTAACTGGCGTTCAAGGATTTGGAGGGCTTTATAGAATCTGAGGGTAGAGGAAATTCAAGCGACGCTGGCATAACAAAGGATGGGGAGGATCAAAAATTTTTAGTTGTGGAGGATGTGGAAGGATGCAGTCTCAATGTCCAGCTGGACAGGAGTTATGGGAGGTGGAGTCTAAAGTGGGCGTTGTGTTGGATCGTAAGGAGATGGGGAGTCTAGGTGAGGTGAGTGTCAAGAGTGAGGCCGAAGTATTTCAGGATTTAGCATTAAGACTGAGTAGGGTGGTAAGCTACCATTCTCAGATGTTTTAGTGGAGTGGAATGCAGGAGGCCGGTTCTGTCATGCAGTGTACAGGAAACCGATGCATGCTGATCGATATTTGAACACCGGTAGTTTTCACCACCCTGTACACAAGAAAACGGCCCTGAAACACGTTAATACACAGAGCCAAAGATATTTCTGATGATGGCTACCTACAGTCTGAATGCTTTCCCGTGCCACAGAAGAAGGACGCCTTGTGAATCGGCTGAAGAAGCCAAGCCAGCGGCTTTCCTGCCGTACTATGGGGCAACGAGCAGCAAGTAAGGACATGTACAGCAGAGACGCGGATTGACACCAGGGTACTCGCACAATTCGCTCAGTTGCAGAGCGTTGTACCGAGCACAAGCGATGTACTAAGGAAAGGAAGCTGAACAAGTCGACCGTAGCTGAGCGTTGCCTCGAAAACGGACACAAAATACAGTTTGAGAACACAAGAGTCTTGGCTCCTGCGTCAAGATACTGGGACACCATTATAAAAGAGGCGGCTGAGACCAGAACGAACAGCAATCATTTCAACAGAGACCGGGGCTACACCCTGGGTAGGGCGTGGGGACGGGCTTTGGATGGATGTCAAAAGGAAGCAACGGCGGATGCTTGACCCTTATAGGGAGGCGGGAGCAGCAGTACCAAACGTGACGCTGGCCTCCTGCGCCACCCTGTCACTCAGTCCCATGGCGGACAGGAGCTGCTATGAGCTGCCCTACTCGCCTTCACCGCACCTGTCGTTTCGGCCCTCTCTGATTGGTGCCAGCGGCGTAATTGTAGGTATGTAAGCGGTAAATAGTGATAGCCCCAGCTGTGCCACTGACAGCCCTGTCCTGCCCTTTTACATCTACATCTACATCTAGGTCCATACTCCGGCGGAGGGTACTTTGAGTACCTCTATCGGTTCTCCCTTCTATTCCAGTCTCGTATTGTTCGTGGAAAGGAAGATTGTCGGTATGCCTCTGTGTGAGCTCTAATCTCTCTGATTTTATCCTCATGGTCTCTTCGCGAGATATATGTAGGAGGGAGCAATATACTGCTTGACTCCTCGGCGAAGGTATGTTCCTGAAACCTCAACAAAAGCCCGTACCGAGCTACTGAGCGTCTCTCCTGCAGAGTCTTCCACTGGACTTTATCTATCATCTCCGTAACGCTTTCGCGATTACTAAATGATCATGTAACGAAGCGCGCTGCTCTCCGTTGGATCCCCCCTATCTCTGCTATCAACCCTATCTGGTACGGATCCCACACTGGTGAGCAATATTCAAGCAGTGGGCGAACAAGTGTACTACAACATACTTCCTTTGTTTTCGGATTGCATTTCCTTAGGATTATTCCAGTGAATCTCAGTCTGGTATCTGTTTTACCGACGATCAACTTTATATGATCATTCCATTTTAAATCAATCCTAATGCCTACTCCCAGATAATTCATGGAATTAACTGCTTCCAGTTGCTGACCTGCTATACTGTAGCTAAATGACAATGGATCTTTCTTTTATGTATTCGCAGCACATGCCGGGGAATGAAACTACAACAAAAAAAGAAAAAAAACAGCCCTGACAGTCAGTAGTTTTACTACTGACGACGATTTTGGAGCTAGCCATCGAAACCTCGAGAATTTTGTGGAATTGACACGGCTTGAAAACCGTAAAGATCTTGTCTAGAAACATGTAGCCTACTAAACAAAGGCTTCAGCATAATTCAGGCAACAGAAATGAGATTCATTAGAAATATGTATGAAACAACTAGAAAGGACAAATGCCGTGAATAGAAAAGTGGATGGTATTGAGATTCCTGTACCACTGACATAAGGAAACGTTCAAAATGACTGAGCACTATGGGACTTAACATCTGAGGTCATCAGTCCCCTAGAACTTAGAACTACTTAAACCTAACTAACCTAAGGACATCACACACATCCAAGCCCAAGGCAGGATTCGAACCTGCGACCGTAGCAGTCACGCGGTTCCCGATTGAAGCGCCAAGAACCGTGCGGCCACCACGGCCGGCGCTACAGTAGTGCAGGCACATAATAAGAATGAACAGCGAAAGTGTTTCAACGTGAACCTCATAGGAAAAAGACCACGGGGAAGACCAAGAATACGCTGGATAGAGAATGTAAGATCAGATGTGGAGGAGAAAGGACACAAATGGGAAGATGTCCTGGAACAGATAATGTATGAAGACGAGCGCTTCCACACCACACCCAGGAAACTGGAGTTGGAAAACAATGATGACGATGAGTCATAAATCTTTTCAGCCTGTTTAATAGCGTGTTATTCCATTTTTTCAAACACAGTACAACAGAGATTCTGCTTGGAATGGTTTCTACAAGTCCTTGACAGGATCCGAGAACTTTGTGGCAGTAGATGTCTACGCACAGGTCAAGCAATTCCCGCAAATTACGGGGCGGTGGTTTACGGAAACGAAGCTGGCGCCCGATATGTGTTCCAGTGAGTACAGATGAGACACAGTTGCTGGCCAAGATATCAGTGTGAGTTCACAATAATGCCCCTAAAACGTAGCACGATTCTGACCTTACAACACGGAAGGCTATCCTGCTAGAAAAGGTCATCGCTATAGGCGAAGACTTCAAACATGAAGCGATGCAGGTGGGCGGCAATAATGTCCACGTAGTTCACTGCTGTCACGATGCCTTCGATTACCACCACAGATCCCATGGAAGCTCAGCTCAACGTACCCCACAGCGTAATCCCGCCCTAACCGGCCTGCACCTTGTGGGCGGTCCGTGTTTCGTGCAGGTATTCGTCTGAATGACGGCGTGTGAGGACCAGCCATCGACTTGGTATAACAAGAAATGCGATTCATTCGACAAGTGACACGGTTCTATTGAACCACGGTGAAAACTCAGTGATGCTGTGTCCACAGCAGTCATAACTGACAACGTCGTTGGGTCAAGACAGGAACACGTACGTGTCGTGAGACGTGGAGCTTCATGTTCAACAATGGCCTTTGAACGATGTACACTCGTGCCTACCATAGATCGCAGCCTGTCCTCGATTACACAGCGTGGGATCCTCCGACCCGTACATTTTGTGATGAGACGTGGTCGTCCAACACCACATGGCCTCCTCGTTATTTCACCATCCTTCAAGTACTTCCGATAGATGCTTCGCCGTTTCAGAGATTCTAGTTGCCAACCGGTGGGCCCTAACAATGTGCCCTTTATCAAAACCTCTTATATCAGAGTATTTCCGCCTTTGCGGTCCGTAACTTCGCTATAATGACTGCCCATTCGCCTCTCTTCCGCTCACATTCTTTCCTCACTGCGCCACGAGCTCGCAGCATCACCTCGAGGCATTCAATCTCGCACCGGGCAGTACTCGTAATGTTTTGGCTCATCACTGTATTGCTCCAACTCTTTGCAATGTACGGAACAATGTACTCTTTATACTTTTAAATCAGTTTTCAAAACAATTCTTCTTTCGAAATTGGAAATTTGTGGTAAGTTTTATGGGACCAAACTGCTGAGGTCATCGGTCCCTAGACTTACACACTACCTAATCTAACTTAAACTAACTTACGATAAGGGCAACACAAACACCCGTGCCGAAGGGAGGACTCGAACCTCCGACGGAGGCAGCCGCGCGAATCGTGGCAAGGCGCCCTAGACCGCACGACTACCCCGCGCGGCAATTGTTCTTTCCAACATCTCATAAATAAGTTTATTTGATTGTGGCACACTAAACAAAAATATGTTCTACAAATGCGAAGAGGGTAACGTTGTATTATATTTTGCTCTGGCTTTTGGCAGATGACTTCATTGTGATTTCATGTTAGCACCACCTCTCAAATTACGTTCAAAATTGAAAATATAAATTTTCTTTTTGAGACATAGCGTCATTTGAAACTCGTGATGTGATTTCTTTGGGTGCTATGTGTCTGTAGTTCGTTGTAAGCCTCCCTTGATAAGACTACTCATACTCGGGAGAAAGGGGGAACTCTCCCGCCCGCTCCCTCTAGCTAGATCTCAGAAAAAGGAAAAAAAAATGTGGTGTTATAAAGTGTTATTCTTTCAAGAAAATGTTTTAAAAGAGTCGGTATGGTTTTAACAGGGGCAGAACTGGAACTTTTTATAGCCACTCATCTTCCAAAATATTAAAGCACTCCGTCTTCAGGCCACAAGTGGCCCACCGGGACCATCTGACCGCCGTGTCATCCGCAGCTGAGGATGTGGGTAGGGAGGGCGTGTGGTCAGCACACTGCTCTCCCGGTCGTTCTCTTTGACCGGAGCCGCTACTCTTCGGTCGAGTAGCTCCTCAATTGGCATCACGAGGCTGAGTGCACCCCGAAAAATGGCAACAGCGCATGGCGGCCCGGATGGTCACCCATCCAAGCACCGGCCACGCCCGACAGCGCTTAACTACGGTGATCTGACGGGAACCGGTGTATCCACTGCGGCAAGGCCGTTGCCTCAAAATATTAAAAATACTCAATATCTCCAGGTATACCACCCCATCCCCCCGAGCTCCCCCACCCCCCATCCACAGACTATTGTACTGGCGCCCTTGTCCCTTGGTTATGAATAGCATCATCATCATCATCATCATCATCATTTAAGACTGATTATGCCTTTCAGCGTTCAGTCTGGAGCATAGCCCCCCCTTATACAGTTCCTCCATGATCCCCTATTCACTGCTAACATTGGTGCCTCTTCTGATGTTAAACCTATTACTTCAAAATCATTCTTAACCGAATCCAGGTACCTTCTCCTCGGTCTGCTCCGACTCCTCCTACCCTCTACTGCTGAATCCATGAGTCTCATGGGTAACCTTGCTTCTCCCATGCGTGTAACATGACCCCACCATCTAAGCCTGTTCGCCCTGACTGCTACATCTATAGAGTTCATTCCCAGTTTTTCTTTGATTTCCTCATTGTGGACACCCTCCTGCCATTGTTCCCATCTACTAGTACCTGCGATCATCCTAGCTACTTTCATATCCGTAACCTCAACCTTGTTGATAAGGTAACCTGAATCCACCCAGCTTTCGCTCCCATACAACAAAGTTGGTCGAAAGATTGAACGGTGCACAGATAACTTAGTCTTGGTACTGACTTCCTTCTTGCAGAAGAGAGTAGATCGTAGCTGAGCGCTCACTGCATTAGCTTTGCTACACCTCGCTTCCAGTTCTTTCATTATGTTGCCATCCTGTGAGAATATGCGTCCTAAGTACTTGAAACCGTCCACCTGTTCTAACTTTGTTCCTCGTATTTGGCACTCAATCCGTTTATATTTCTTTCCCACTGACATTACTTTCGTTTTGGAGATGCTAATCTTCATACCATAGTCCTTACATTCCTGATCTAGCTCTGAAATATTACTTTGCAAACTTTCAATCGAATCTGCCATCACAACTAAGTCATCCGCATATGCAAGACTGCTTATTTTGTGTTCACATATCTTAATCTCACCCAGCCAGTCTATTTATTGTTTTCAACATATGATCCATAAATAATATAAACAACAGTGGAGACAGGTTGCAGCCTTGTCTTACCCCTGAAACTACTCCGAACCATGAACTCAAGTTACCGTCAACTCTAACTGCTGCCTGACTATCCATGTAAAGACCTTTAATTGCTTGCAAAAGTTTGCCCCCTATTCCATAATCTTGTAGAACAGACAATAACTTCCTCCTAGGAACCCGGTCATATGCCTTTTCCAGATCTATAAAGCATAGATACAATTCCCTGTTCCACTCATAACACTTCTCCATTATTTGCCGTAAGCTAAAGATCTGGTCCTGACAACCTCTAAGAGGCCTAAACCCACACTGATTTTCATCCAATTGGTCCTCAACTAATTCTCGCACTTTCCTTTCAACAATACCTGAGAAGATTTTACCCACAACGCTGATTAAAGAGATACCTCTGTAGTTGTTACAATCTTTTCTGTTTCCATGTTTAATGATTGGTGTGATTACTGCTTTTGTCCAGTCTGATGGAACCTGTCCCGACTCCCAGGCCATTTCAATTATCCTGTGTAGCTATTTAAGACCTGACATTCCACTGTGTTTGATGAGTTCCGACTTAATTTCATCCACCCCAGCCGCTTTATTGCACTGCAATCTATTGACCATTTTTTCTACTTCCTCAAATGTGATCCTATTTCCATCATCATTCCTATCCCATTCTACCTCGAAATCTGAAACATTACTGATCGCATGATCGCATTTTCACCTACATTGAGCAACTCTTCAAAATATTCCCTCCATCTGCCCAAGGCATCCACAGGATTCACCAGCAGTTTTCCTGACCTGTCCAAAATGCTTGTCATTTCCTTCTTACCTCCCTTTCGAAGACTGCTAATTACACTCCAGAATGGTTTTCCAGCAGCTTGACCCATAGTCTCCGACCTGTTTCCAAAGTCTTCCCACGATTTCTTCTTGGATGCTGCAATTATCTGTTTGGCTTTGTTTCTTTCTTCAACATAACTTTCTCTGTCTACCTGGGATCTGGCATGTAGCCATTTTTGATACGCCTTCTTTTTCCTTTTACAGGCTGCCTTGCCTGTATCATTCCACCAAGCTGTTTGCTTCATTCTACTTTTACACACTACTGTTCCAAGACATTCTTTAGCCACTTCTAGTACTGTGTCCCTGTACCTTGTCCATTCCTTTTCCAATGACTGTAATTGACTACATTCAACTAACTGGTACCTTTCTGAGATCGCTGTTATGTACTTGTGCCTGATTTCCTTATCCTGAAGTTTCTCCACTCTTATCCTCCTACATATGGACCTGACCTCCTGCACTTTCGGCCTCACAATCTCAATTTCACTGCAGATTAAATAATGATCAGTGTCATCAAAGAATCCCCTGAATACACGTGTGTCCCTCACAGCCTTCCTGAATTCCTGATCTGTTATTATATAGTCAATGACAGATCTGGTTCCCCTGCCTTCCCAACTATACCGGTGAATGTTCTTATGTTTAAAAAAGGATTTTGTGGTTACTAAGCCCATACTGGCACAGAAATCCAAGAGCTGTTTCCCGTTCCTGTGGCCTCCATATCCTCTCCAAATTTACCCATAACCTTTTCATACCCTTCTGTTCGATTTCCAATCCTGGCGTTAAAATCACCCATGAGCAGAACACTGTCCTTGTCCTTTACTCTAACAACTACATCACTGAGTGCCTCATAAAAACTATCCATCTTATCTTGATCTGTCCCTTCACAATGCGAATATACTGACACAATCCTAATTTTCTTGCTAGACACTGTCAAATCTATCCACATCAGTCGTTCGTTTACATACCTTATTGCAACTACGTTGGGTTCCATTTCTTTCCTGATGTAAAGCCCTACACCCCATTGTGCTATTCCTGCTTTGACTCCTGACAGGTAGACCTTGTATTCTCCCACTTCCTCTTCTTTCTCACCCCTTACCCGAATGTCACTAACAGCTAAAACGTCCAGCCCCATCTTACTTGCAGCGTCTGCCAGCTCTACCTTCTTCCCAGAGTAGCCCCCATTGATATTAATAGCTCCCCATCTCATTACCATTTGTTTGCCAAGTCGTATCTTAGGAGTCCCTGGTTTGTCAGTTAGAGGTGGGACTCCGTCACCTCCAAAGGTCCGAGGCATTTTTCTCTGATTGTTGCCAGCATCATATTTAAAGTACCAGGGAAGCAGGTTTCTAGCCTTACTTGCCCCGAGTCCCATTGGGTTTTACCCCTAACGGCTGAGGGACTAACCGGTGGATTTGGTAGTCTTTGCCGTATGAGCACAAAAGTGGCCACGACTCAGAATATGTCCGAGATGCCCAGCCTTATTCCAAAGTAACTGGTATCCCGACTGTCGGGACCACTTACTCGGCCACTCATACGTTGCCCGTGGTTCATGAACTAGGACATGACTACAGGAACCCACACCATGAACCACTATGAATAGCAATACATGAGAAATATTTTTAAGTGGGTACAACGTTGCTTCGATACTTAAGGTTGGTGTTGAAGGCGAAAAAATCTTTAAGTTATCTCTTGACATTTTCTCCATAAAAAATCGCCATTGTGCTGCAATTACATGAGCTCTCATGTAATCGAATCTAGTGCCTCTTCCGAAAATTTTCAGTCCGGAAGCTCGGTGGAACTGCACAGACCAGTCTCACAGGAAATTACTCCCTCTTCTAACTGCGGAAATCAGAAGTATTTAATAAACAGTTTCAGATTTTAGATTTAAAGTCTATTGCTATCAGACATTAACAACCACTGAGCTCTCACTTTGTTCATTCATCTTGTAGCACTAAAAACCACAACGAAATGCTCCGTTATATTATATATTTATCTGATAGCATTGGCAATCTTCGTATAATGGAGGAATGTATAGGTTTTATTTGCTGCATTGTTCCTTTCGCTGCTGCTGTAGCGTACTTTCGCGTGTTAGCAGAGCCAGTGGGTAAAGAGCAGCGTTAACTGAGCTGGGCCGCGGCGGTAGTGTAGCTGCGAAGTCCTTCCGCCTACAAAGCGATTTTATGTTGCATTATTTTGTTAAGCCGTAAAGCAAGTAAAGCTGTGATCAACCCGAAGGTTGCTTTAACACTGCAGTGCTTTATTGCACATTGTTCTGTTACAGAAAAGGTGCTCTTGCTCCTTCATCCGTCTTACCCAACAGGAGACCTATAGCTCAACATGTACTCCGAAACACGGTGCAACTTGACCTGACAGTCTGGAACGTAACGCACTGAGCCACCGGGGCACGCTAATGTAAAAATCATTAATAACTTATTTAGCAAATAGAACTTGAGCCGGCCGCGGTGGCCAAGCGGTTCTAGGCGCTTCAGTCCGGAACCGCGCGACTGCTACGGTCGCAGGTTCAAATCCTGCCTCGGGCATGGATGTGTGTGACGTCCTTAGGTTAGTTAGGTTTAAGTAGTTATAAGTTCTAGGGGACTGATGACTTCAGATGTTAAGTCCCATAGTGCTCAGAGCCATTTGACCCATTTTTTTGAAATAGAACTTTCACTGAGGTAAGGAAGCAAACACTAGTACTAGAAATAAACAAACAAAATGAGGTGGCATTGTACGTCTTTCGTTATTTAAGCTACGAATAATGAATAACAGATAATTATTTGTATTGACAGAGAGGAATAATCCCTTTATCAAAAATGGTTCAAATGGCTCTGAGCAATATGGGACTTAACATCTGAGGTCATTAGTCCCCTAGAACTTAGAGCTGCTTAAACGTAACTTACCTAAGGACACCACACACACCCATGCCCGAGGCAGGATTCGAACCTGCGACCGTAGCAGCAGCGCGGCTCCGGACTGATGCGCCTAGAACCGCTCGGCCACAACAGCCGGCTCCCTTTATCTGTCAATAATTTATTTGTGAATCAATTCATTTGAATGATCTCTTTATTCAGATGATAATCTACATAGCAATTTATTCGAATAATACCCATCTCTGATCAGACTACATACATTCTGGGAGATCATTTCTGACAACGTCAACGCTGCGCTCGACTCATGTAAGCCATAAGGTCTGCTATTGTAAAGCACTAAATCTTCATCAGATAATCAGTGGAATAAGAGAAAACTACAGAATGATGCTTACAGTAAATCTGAACTGCTTCAAAGGGTCATAATTTCCCTCCGAAAGATAGCAGAAACGGGAAAGTTGTTTTAATGATATCAGTAACTCTGGGAGAATCAGAAATACCTTCCCTTTTTGGCAAGTTGATTATTGTTTCTACGCATGAGGTCCTTTACCCTTCCCCGACTCGTGTTAGTTCGTTCGTAGCCCCGCCGGTAGCCTCTTGTGAAGTCTGTGGTGTGTAGTTCGGGCTGCGTGACAACAAAGAGCAAATTAGTGATTCGTTCGTAGTCTTTAGCTGACAGAAACATGCAGTACACATTTCGAGAGCGGGTTTTTAATGTGAAAACGTACTGGCAGAAACTCACTGGTTACGACACAACGGACATTTCGGAGAGAAATCAGTATGCACGATGTTCCAAAACAGGCACCAATTTTATTGATTGTAAGAAAGCTGGAGAATAGTAGTGTACTAAACAGTGATGGTGGCAAACGTAGACCATCATTGAGTGCAGTGGTTAATGAAAATCAAGACGCCAGGGGAACTTTCCAAGGCAATCGTTGCTTCGATTGACCCACGAGACTGGCATTTCATATGGCACGTATCAGAGAGCTCCGAAGAAATCGGCATTGCGACCACACAGAGTGCACACACATGCAGCATTGCAAGAAACAGATCACGAGAAAAGAATGCGTTACTGTCAGTGATTTCAGAGGTTTCTTATTCATCGTCCAGACGTTATCTACATAACTTGGTTTACAGATGAGACAAGGTTCCATCTGTCAGGTAACATCAACACCCAAAACAACAGATACTGGGGTAGTGTAAACCCCCTATCATCCACGAAACACCACCGCATGGTGAAAAGCTTGGAGTGTGATGCGTGGCATCAGCTTTCAGGATTGTTGGCCGCATTTTCTTCCATACAACTGTAGACACTGCAGTTTAAATATGGAAATAACCAGCATCCAGTTGCTTAAGAGAAATTTAATTTCTTAACCAGTTTCAGGCACTTGGTTACTCACTAGTGATGTTATTGTACAAATTGTAAGTTCTAATATTCAGTTCCTTTTTTCCAATGAATCAATATTTTATCCTGATATTAATGACGAAATTCATAAGTTTCAGAGTCTACTTGTCATAATGACCACTTGGAGGCTCTTTCATGTACGCAAAAACATATTTGGGTATTACCTGATTGGCGATACATTCCTTATTATAATTAATGTGGTTGGAGATCTTGAGAGTCTTCACTGTGTTTTTCTGGTACAGATAGATGGTTCTTTGCGTCTGGATTAACATTAAGTTTATTATGTTATCCATCGTCTTCAGCAACCGTAGTTGCTGAAGGTGGATAAAATACTAATACTACACTACAGTTTATACGGGCATTTTCAATGCATTTGCAGAGAAGATGGATGACGTCTTGGGTAAAATATTCCAGAGGTAAAATCTTCGGCGGGGACTACTCACGTCCTCAGGAGAAACTGAACTGGCGTTCTTCGCATCGGAGCATGGAATGTTAGATTCATTAATCGAGCAGGTAGGTTAGAAAATTTAAATCCGCAAACGGTTAGGTTTAAGTCAGATTTAGCGGGAATTAGTGCAGTTCGGTGGCAGCAGGAGCGGGACTTCTGGTCAGGTGAATTCAATAACGAATAAATAAATAGGAACGCGGATAAGCTACTATGAACAGCATAGACAGGCCCACTATTACAGCAAAGACAGACACGAAGCCGACACCCACCACAGTAACACAAGTTTATATGCCACCTAGCTCTGCAGGTGATGAAGAAATGGAAGAAATTTATGATGATATAAAATAAATTATTCAGATAGTCAAGGGAAATGAAATTAAATAGTGATAGGTGGCTGGAAGAGGAAGAGAAAGGGGAGGGATGAGAAAGGAAGAGGAGGAAAAATTGCACATGAATATGCAATGGGGGAAAGGAATGTAAGAGGAAGCCGCCTGGTAGAACAGAAACTAAAGAAATTGCACAACGGTGGGAAATTAAGGAGATGAGACCTGGATAAGTTGAAAGAACCAGAGGCTGTTGAGAATTTTAAAGTAAGCATTGGGCAACGATTGACAAGAACAGGAGAAAGGAATACGGTAGAAGACGAATGTGTAGCTTTAAGAGATGAAACAGTGAAGGCAGCAGAGTATGAAATAAGTAAAAAGAACAAGACCTAGCAGAAATCCTTGGAAAACACTGAAGACATTGAATTTAATTGATGAAAGGAGAACATATAAAAATGGAGAAAACGAAGCAGGTGGAAGGGTGTACAAATGCCCAAAAAAATGAGATTGACAGGAAGTGCAAAATAACTAAGCAGGTATGGCTGGAAGACAAATGTAAGGATACAGAAGCATATATCACGAAGGGAAAGATAGATACTGCCTACAGCAAAATTAAAGAGGGCTTTGGAGAAAAGGGAATCAGCTGGAGCTGTATGAATATTAAGGGTTCAGATGGAAAACTAGTCCTAACCGAAGAAGGGAAAGCTGAAATGTGGAAGGAGTATTTACAAGATATGTACAACGGACATGAAATTGCAGGCAATATTAGAGGAATGGAAGAGGACATAGATCAAGAGGAGGTGGAAGACATGATACTGCGAGAAGAATTTGACAGAGTACTGAAAGACCTAAGTGGAAATAAGGCCCTGGGAGTAAACAACATTCCTTCAGACCTATTGATAGACTTGGGAGAGCCAGCCGCGAAAAAACTCTTCCATCTGGTTTGTAAGATACTCGTATATGAGACAGACGAAATACCCTCAGACTTCAAGAAGAATATAATAATTCCAATCCCAAAGGAAGCAGATGTCAAAACTACCGAACAGGTGTGAAAATTACAGAACTGTCAGTTTAATAAATCACGGCTGCAAAATTCTTTACAGACGAATGGGAAAAATGGTAGAAGCCGACCTCGGGGAAGATCAGTTTGGCTTCCGTAGAAATGTTGGAACGCGTGAGGCAATACTGCCCCTACGACTTGTCTTAGAAGAAAGATTAAGGAAAGGCAAATCTACGTTTCTAGCATTTGTAGACTTAGAGAAAGCTTTTGACAATGTTGACTGGAACACTCTCTTTAAAATTCTGAAGGTGGCAGGGGTAAAAAACAGGGAGCGAAAGGCTATTTACAATTTGTACAGAAAGCAGATGGCAGTTATAAGAGTCGAGGGACATGAAAGGTAAGCAGTGGTTGGGAAGGGAGTGAGACAGGGTTGTAGCCTCTCCCCGATGCTATTCAATCTGTATATTGAGCAAGCAGCAAAGGAAACAAAAGAAAAGTTCGGAGTAGGTATTGAAATCCATGTAGAAGAAATAAAAACTTTGAGGTTCGCCGATGACACTGTCATTCTGTCAGACAGCAAAGGACTTGGAAGAGCAGTTGAACGGAATGGACAGTGTCTTGAAAGGAGGGTATAAGATGAACATCAACAAAATCAAAACAAGGATAATGGAATGTAGTCGAATTAAGTCGGGTGATGCTGAGGGAATTAGATTAGGAAATGAGACACTTAAAGTAGTAAAGGAGTTTTGCTATTTGGGGAGCAAAATAACTGATGATGATCGAAGTAGGGAGGATATAAAATGTAGAGTGGAAATGGCAAGGAAAGCGTTTCTGAAGAAGAGACATTTTTTAACATTGTGTATAGATTTAAGTGTCAGGAAGTATTTACTAAAAGTACTTTGTGAAAGTATGTGTATGGAGTGTAGCCATGTATGGATGGACGATAAATAGTTTAGACAGGAAGAGAATAGAAGCCTTTTAAATGTGGTGCTACAGAAGAATACTGAAGATTAGATGGGTTGATAGCGAGGAGATAGTTATTAGAATAGTCGAGAAAAGAAATTTGTGGTACAACCTTATAGAAGAACGGATCGATTGGTAGGACACATTCTGAGAGATCGGGTGATCACCAGTTTAGTACTGGAGGGAACGCAGTAAGCAGATTTAGTAGGATGGACAATGCAGTAGCTATTCGGAAATAAAGAGACTTGCACGGGATAGAGTAGCATGGACAGCTGCAGCAAACCAGTATTTGGACTGAAGACCACAACGACGACAACATTCCCAACAAGATGGCCCAACGTGTCACACGTTCAACGCTTCCATACAACTTATAACCAGTTTTTTTGGTGATCGAATAATCTCAAAAAAAAATTGTGGCCCTCGAGATCACCTCACCTAACCACCACCCCCCCCTCCCCTCCCAGATTTCTTCTTGTGGGTTATTTTAATAGTGCAGTGTACAAGAATAGACCATGGAGAACTGCAGCACTCCGTGAGGGCATTCCAGACGAAATAAGCAACACTGGCGAGGATAAGCTTCACAGAACATCGTTGAATAGGGTAAACAAGTACAATTGTGCATCGATGCTGATGTAGGGCGCTTCCAACATTTCTTGTATGTATGTACTTATGTACGTTACTTCCAAATTGTGTATTATTATCTCCCAAAATTGCAACTGTGTCGCATAATTGGTTCAGATGTTATGACTCATTAAAGTAGTTCATACAGATAGCCTTATAATGTAACGAATCACATTATTTCCGCTTTCAGCTTCAGCTGTCAGCTTGGAAAAAACTGTACAACAAATACCACAGTGAGCGGCTGCCCATCGGACATCTGAGCATGAGTTTTGCAATTCCTATGTCGCTGGGGCCGCCCGCGTCGTCGGATGGTGCTGATGGTGTTGCTACCTCGAGCATGATGCATGCACAAATGTATTTGCCTTTTTTAGTCTTCAGTCGTCTCTCCGGTTTGATGCAGTCTGCCACAAATTCTCTTCCTGTGCCAAACTTTTCATTTCTTAGTAGCATTTGCACCCTACATTCACAATTATTTGTTGGATGTATTCTCAACTGTCTACCTCTACAGTTTTAGCCTCTATAGCTCCCTCTGGTACCGTGGATGTCACTCTCTTATGTTGTAACACATGTCCTATCATCCAGTAGTAGAGGATCACTAGGCATTTTGGCTCAGATTCTGACATCAGCACTTTTTTGGCGTCAGGATTCCAAGAATTGTGACATCATTGTAGCCAGATACGTGCACCAAAGCCATGACACTATCACTCCAGGATTTCTGACATTATCACATCCCCAAGCCTGTCACATCATCACTCCCAGAATTCTGACACCATCGTGCCACTGCACTGTGAAGGCCACCCATAGCCTGTGCTCTCCAGGCTCTAGTCACACAGCAGCCTCGATGGGTACAATTCATGTGTGCACGGTGCCTATGATACTCGATACATGCAGAGGCACCACTGTCAACAGCACTCTTCCAGCAGGTGTAATGCTGTTCTCTAGTGTGAAGAGAGAAAAAATCATTCTACGCTGTTTGATTCAGACAGTATATCCCATGTTAATGTGAGGTGCTTTCTGTCAACTGATCTCATATTAATGTTCAGATCATATATAGTTTATTTGAAAGTTTTGTTTGTCGTTACATCTAGTTTTTCTGTTGTTTGTTACACATGCAAACAGCACCTCTATGTTAGTGTGTGCATCACATGCAGGCTACTTGTAAATACAATGACGTCACTTCCACATTCAGGTTTATGCTGTGGCGCACATTATTCGAACTACAGTTATTCATACCAATAGTTTTTAAATACTTCCATCACTTTACACGTAAACATAATGAATATGGGAGGATATTCTCTCTCCAATATCAGAAATTGATTGCACTATATTAACTTCTACATGCTGACAGTTACAGCTCTGCTGCTGCACAGTCTCTCTCTCTCTCTCTCTCTCTCTCTCTCTCTCTCTCTCTCTCTAGCTGTGCTGAGACATAGGCCACGTTCCAGGCGCATCGTAGATATACAATTCTTGAGGGACCACAGCGTCTAAAATATTGGTTGAAGGCTGTTCATAGCTGCGAGCTCCCTAGGAATGTTGCTATTGCTGAATTTGTGAAGGATAAAGGAGTGCAGGAACAGAAATTAGAACATCTGGAATGGATTGCAGATATCGAATTTTACGTGGACTTGACTGCACACTGCCCACAGTAAGACAGTATAAAATGAAATAAGTCACGATTACGTGGCAACTTGAGTGCGAAAATGTGTGAAATTTTCTGTGTATGTCCATATGCTGTCAGTTAGCACCATTAAAAATTATGTCTTTAGCGTGTCAAAAATAATTAAATAATACTGAAAATTTTGTTGGTGATCTGTGTTATTTAGAAATGTCAAATATGAAATCAAGTCGTATGCAGAGCGACTGCACTGTCATTTAAGCGCGGTGCGTAACAATTTCTCACTCTCGTCCCCACTCGTGCTCAGACAGCGTCGCGTTAAGTATGGTGGGAAATGTGCAGCGAATGTGAGCACTATGGCACTCTTACCAGAGCACTATCAGCGAGCCCGAAATCTTGGGCGCCTCTCGTTTACGCATTTAATTGATTGCTGTCGGTCCCAGACGGGTCGATAACAGATTAGCGTTTAGTAAGAGACACAATTTGCTCTTTGCTTATTGGTAGCTACAATGAGATCATTTGAAATTACAGTGGCAACTCGTAACTACGATCGCATCTCGACCACCGAGGAACTCCACGTCGCCGTTACAACGATCTCCTGCCATGTATCTCTCTCGCCTGCCCTCAATTACGTCTTATTTCTTCATTCTGTGTCTTCTGACTACTTATGTATATGGTTTTCCTTGACTGACAGCTATCATCTACCGGATAAGTAATAACTTTCTGATATCCACGCCTTGTTATCCTGTTCGATGTGTGAGCCTCATTGTAATTATATTTGTAGATCTTTATGGAAATAAACGTATTTAATTGAATCTGTGGTCGAGTTGTATTTGAATAGAGTTCAGCTATCCTCTGTCGTCCTTATCTATCTCCGGCGATTGTCAAAACAAGGTCGAATCGCGGCTGTAGTAAGAGATGAATTAGATGTTTTAAGTCGTCCTCTCACGGAACGTGAAAACTCACGTGGACGAGAAACTGGTGAAGTTATAGTGAGGAATTCCACGTTCCACTACACTGCGGAGGATGAAATAAAGGATCTGGCATGTTAGATTTTTGCCTCGTATAGAGGAACATGGCTACTGAGATGCGACATCGTTTTACATCACAAGCAGAATATAGCAGCCGGCATATTGTACGGCGTTAAACATCGTATTTCGAGGATTTTTTTGTCTCACAGAATATGTTGTACGAGTGTAAGCTGTTTCAGAGCAGCAGCAAATTGAGGAGCTCTCGAAAACACGTCGTTTAAGCCACGATTCGTTATAATAACATACGTAACGGCCACCTGTAGTTGATGTTTTTAGTGTTATAACTTGCGAGTTATAGAAATATACCGTTTCAGTACTACGGCACAATGATGATCTATCAAAAGCGCGTCTTTATGGTGCAATTTACATAGTAAATAACATCTAATGATATTTGTTGATCAGTCTTTACACAGTCTATACCATATATGGAGACTCAGTAGCTATGTTGTAACTGTAGCGCAGTGTGTAGTCCTGCGCGTTGTGAGCTCTAGCCGTTTGTTTTCCAAAAGATTCTCGCGCATTTTATTCATTTCATAGAATATCTCAAAAAAACGATGTTGTTTATTGTAAATAATGTATTTGCTGCGATTCTTGTTCCAAATGCCAACGACTGGAATGTTTCCTCAGTGGCCAGAAATCTGAGCGTGACTGCTAGGCTATGTCAGAAAGGAAACACAAGTTACACACTGGAAGTATTTGAATTATGAAACTATCTTTTTTCAGTGATGGTTAGCAACTTTGAAGAAATCTCCTCTTCGATTCGAATGAAATTACAAAATGAGTCTCCATCTTGAAATCTATGTGGAGAGGCACGTTATTTGGTTGGTAATAACTGGTAATAACTGAAACATCAAGAATATGGATACTATGAGTGCGCAAACTGAGTAGTCTTACTTAAGACCTTAAACCTTAACTGTGTTTAATTTGAAAGCGAGAACGGAATGAAAATGCATTTGAGTTAACGAATAACATCTCGTATGTGTCTCAGATCGTCGAACAGCATTATGTATTGTATTTATACCAGCAATTCGCTGTTCAAGCCATCGACGAGTCCAGAATCTTCTTCGAAATTTTCACCGCTCTTGTTCGACCATCGTTAACATAATTAAGGCAGAGTTACCCACGTGGATTTTCATAAGGAAATTGGGTGGTATGCGAGCGAAATAAACCTGCCAACGGCCGCTGCCGAGCGCTGAGTGTGCAAATCACGTTAATCATCTCGACCCGTATGGCAACAGAGCTGTCTCTCGTGAGGTTGGATTTGCCGCCTGCGTCCATGTCACGTTTGCTGCCTCGTCCCGTGTGAGGACAGCTTTAGGCACGCTCTAGGAAGCAAGTAAACTGCTCAAGTAAACTGCTTGTTTGGCGTGAGGTCGCATGAGTTGAGCGCGGGCGCAAGGTCGCAGTTCCTCGGTCGCTCGCACGGTGCGCTTGGTTCGGGCCCGCCCGCCGCCAGCGCTCCGTAAGGCATGGAATCTCGCACCAGGGCGTATTACTTTCAGGTCGGGCGTGCCGGTGACAGGCCTCGCACGACGGAGTGATGCGTCATACATAGGCTCTCCTTCCCAAGTGGCTCTTTCCGCCTTCCCATGGTGCCAGGCGTCAAGTTCAGCATTTCTCGGGCCTTCCCGGATGGTGTCTTGCGTCAAAATGGAGAGCTGCGACCCAACACAACGCAAACGCGAAGGATATGTGGCACAGGGGGGAGCTGGGTCCAGGGACCGAAGATCTGTCCCTTGGGGTGGGAGGGGGGAGGGTTGAGCGGGACTGCTAGGCCAGGGGGTGTTGCTCACTCTGTGTTCGACCCCTCTACGCTGGGCAGCTGCTGCTCCTCTCCCCCTCTGCACAGAGCACAGAACACCAGGTGCTATGCATACCGGCGACCTCGTTTGTGGGCGTGAGATCTCAGCGCGAGTCAGCAAGGACACTTAGCTAAGCTGTAGATAACCAGGGAGGTTTTTGCCAAACACTGGGGGTTGTGACATTACCTCGACCAGGTTGGCTGAGCCCAGATCGCTGAACAACTGGGTGAACGGCCCACCACCTGTTACCAGTAGGTCCTTGGCCGAAAGGGGGAAGCTGGGGCTAGTAGGTGGCGCAGGAAGAGAAGTGCATCCACTTCTCCAGAGCGCGGGGTGTACTTGCCGAGGAGCGCTGAGTGAAATCATCGATGATGGGGCCACTGAGGGGGACCAGTACACTGGCAACAGCATGCAGCTCAGGAGTGCCCTTGGCCTAGGGACGAGGTCGGCGGGCGAGCTGCAGCAGTGCCCCCCCCCCCCCCCCCCCAGCCAGAGGAGCTAGTCTGGGAGAAGAGACCGGGTCCCAATCCATTTTTGCTTGTCAGCAATCATGGCAGAAGAAGAGACAAGCGAATCATGTGCGCCTGCGAGGGTATATATGCTTTCTGTTGCCTTCCCACAATGGGGCTTGTGGCAGACCAAAGAAAGTATAAGTGAAAGACATGCCAGGATAAGGCAGTTCCTGGAGATCAGTGTTAAAAATGGCAAAATAAGCCAGGCTGCGAAGTAAATAATGAACTAGCCTCCTTGGCTATCACTCATGCAAAGCTCGAGGGGTGGGTTGAGGAACTAGTAAAAGGAAATGAAAGGCTGCGCAAGCAGCCAACCAAATCACGGACTGTTGTAGTTGCTCAAGCTGCACCAAGAACTCAAACCACCAGAGAAACAATAGTTAAGGTGTCGTAAAGACCAGACACAGTGGTATTTCTGAGACCCTTGCCTGGTCAAGACACAAAGAAAATTCAAGAAATATTCAGTTAAAGATAAAATAAAAGTTAATAAAGTTAATGCAACGAAAACATAATGATAGTAGACGTAGCAACAGAGGAGGAAAAAATAAAATATTAAGCAATCAAGAATTATGTAAAGCTGTCAAATGAAAACCTCCCATAAGATCCCAAAATTTTGACGACATGAGTACTGAAGAGTTCAAAAATGAATTCAAATTATGATTTAAAACCGTATCTGGTAAATTGTGGAAGAAACGCATGACTATGGGCAAGATCTACATTGGTTTCCACGTCCTAAATGTGTGGGACTACTTGGTAGTACCTCGCTGTCACAGCTGTGGAGATTTAGATCATATACGTAAGTACTGTGATCAGAAGACAGCTTGCTCCAGGTGTGGAGCAGAAGATCACATAAAGAGAAGGTGCATGAGACGAAGAATTTGTATTCCCTGTACTAAGAGGGGTAAAAAGACATGCAATGCTATGACAAGAAACTGCCCCACATATAGGATGCTGGAGCAGAGATTGGTATCAAGGACTGATTATGGATGAGGCCACAATGGCATACAGGATGCCAAAAAGAAAACCCCCACGCAAGAGGCAAAGGGATGCGAAAAGGGCAGCAAGGTTCAGACAATTTCTAGCCTTAGCTGCAGAAGGCAAATCACGAAGGATTGAAATGGTGGACGCAGGCCGCAGTGGCCAAGCGGTTCTAGGTGTTCAGTCTAGAACCGCGCAACTGCTACAGTCGCAGGTTCGAATCCTGCCTCGGGCATGGATGTGTGTGATGTCCTTAGGTCAGTTAGGTTTAAGTAGCTCTAAGTTCTAGGGGGCTGATGAGCACAGATGTTAAGTCCCATAGTGGTCAGAGCCATTTGAACCATTTGAAATGGTGGACACTTGTGTCCAGACGGACCCTTGGGAACAAGTGGCAGCTCCCTTTCCCTACTGCTAAGGACAGAGATTGCCAGAAAATCGGGCAACACAAGATAGGCATCCTGTTGTTGTGGGCCAACTGGTGTTTGTACAAGAAAACTCTGCACCAGAAAAACTAGTACAAGTTAGAACAGTCAACAGTACAAAGGCTAACCCAATCCCAGGCAAACCGCTAGTCAGATGATTGGAGATTGATCCTGTGATAATCTATCCAAATCTCGAGCATCCCATGCAGTTGTCCTGCCTGGAGGAGCTGGCTGTCCTGACCACAGCACTATGGCATGTGCTGCGTGTAGAGTACAAGTATGGGCGTAAAGTCA
Organism: Schistocerca cancellata; assembly: GCF_023864275.1. Taxonomy (NCBI): domain Eukaryota; kingdom Metazoa; phylum Arthropoda; class Insecta; order Orthoptera; family Acrididae; genus Schistocerca; species Schistocerca cancellata. Next base: position 239,174,144 of record NC_064627.1, on the reverse strand, counting down.
CCTTCTCGGCCATGGAGGCTGTTGGCAGAATATAGTTGAAGACTATGAATCTACTCACAGACTTTGGTGCCCTGTGTGATCTTGTGAAGAAAGTTTCCGAAAGACGAAATCAAACATTCGATCTAGATGAAATTCACACCTGTCCTATGTAACGAAGAACAGCTTTCCATTGCACAACGGCCTTTCTGGAATCATATGTCCATACATATTTCCCATTATGAACACCAATACAGATAGGACAGCTAAATGCACATAGTAGCAGGCTGGTCATCCAGGAGCTTTGGGGGGTGGTGGAGGAGATGAGCCTTGACATACTCTATCTACAGGAACCACACTCTCTTGCAGGGAAGATAGAATTTGCCACTGTAAATTGGCTTTGGAGATGACCCGAAGGCCACCATCATAGTAGTTAACAAAGTGTTAAGAATCACTGCGGTTTCACCTCTGTCCGATGATCACTGTAGCGTTGTAGAGCTCCATTCGCCATTGGGCATCACATATCTGGTTAATATGTACTTCCAGTACGGAACCAACATAGAAGTATATCTTGACCAACTCGTGTAGGTATCATCAGCGCTGAAGGGGCACAAGATTGTAGTGGAGGCAGACATTAAGGCTAAATCCCCCCAATGGCACAGTGGCACACGGGATGAAAGAGGCGGAAAAATGGAGGTGACTGTCTTGTCCTTATAGTTTCTTATCGACAATAGGCCAGGAACCCCCGCCCCCCACCTGTACTTGCAGAGGGGCTGACAGCACAAACATCGACATCACATTAATATTCGAAATTGGATGGTCATAGACAGGGTCACCACAAGTGACCACAACCTAATCAAATTCATGCTCTCTGACAGAGAGTGCCGCTGGGACATGGGGTGGGAAATGCAGTTCCACTATGATACAACAGACTGGGACCGCCTTGCAAGAGAGTTTAACGACCCGATATGGCCGGAAGGTGACGAAGACGTCAACAGACACACCAGAGCGGTAAAGGCAGCTGTACCAACCAGGAAGAGAGCCGTAGTGGTCGCTACGTCGCCATGGTATGCAGAACTAGGACAGATGCCTCAGGAGGGCGAGGAGGCACTACCAGCGAAGTGTCGTATGAGGAGAAAAAGAAAAAAAAAAGAAAAGAAAAGTTCGTTTCCAATCCACACACAGCGGTTTCACCTTTCCACACATTTACGGAGATCAAATCATGACCAGCAGCGTGCAATAAAAGCCACATTGTGACACCTGCTTTACGGTCACGGCATGAGCTACTCTCTGTGATGCAAACATTGGACCAAATCCATTACGATCTCGCGTCAGTCGCTGCCCTGACAGCTAGCAACAGTCCGAGCGGAGCTGTTAGCGAAGGCGCGGCATGGGTGGTTCCTACTGTGCGCAGTGTGGTAATGTGTGTAAGTTGGCAGCCTTGCGCAGAGCGCCGTGTCTGTCGGCGCCAACCTGCCGCAGCCGCGGGCCGATGTTCCGCCGCTGTGTGCAGTCGCTCGATGTCTGTTGTGAACGCAGCGGACTACCTCCTGCCCCACCAACACCGAACAACGCGACGCGCTTTCCCGCCAACGTTCGCCCACAGCTGGCGTAGTTGACAGGTGAGGGTTACATTCTCACGCTGACAACTGACAGTCGCTATGACGCCACAAAGCGCGGCGAATTTAGGAGGCAAAAGAATGACGTTTTTCTTACGCTCTTAAAACGTTGCGCTAATCTTTCTTTACGATCGGACTTCTTACAGTCTGTCCTAAATTACTTTAGGATTGATACTTCGGCAGGAGCATCTGGATGGCCGGAACAGAGTTGCCATGTCCGGCAAGGAACATACGCGTAATCTTACATTTCATTCAACTCGCGCGAACAGGTGAATTATTCTAACTGCATCAATGTGTTCTCGGTGAGTTACACCAAGTTTTGATTTTAGTTTTATTCACGACAACAAGTTAAGATGATTTGGGGACAGCTTAGGAAAGTGCATTTTCTCACGACGTTACCGAATTTTCAGCATGTGGGAAACTTCTTTGTTAGTGAAGTTATGTGAATAAATTATGGGGATAAAATCTTACGAGTACACAATCTTTTCATATGTTCGAATGATAATTTGAGTTAACTATGACGCACAATATCCGCTCGCGAAAAGGTCGCTCTAGGTTTGTAATGAAATATTTTTTCTTACCCGCCTACTTAATTCTAACACAACAAAAAATGAGATTAAGCGTGATTATCACGGCGGAAAAACTTATCTTACACTGATCGATTCATATTGTTTAGTAAGAACAAAAGCGATACAAATTACAGGGCCTCTTTATTACAGCAGTCTTATCGTAAACAGTAATATAAATTTTGTGTGATACAAACTTAATTCCTGAGATAAACTTCCTTTGGAATTAGTTGTTATTAAAGCCTTATTATTAAAAAAAATGGCTCTGAGCACTATGGGACTTAACATCTATCGTCATCAGTCGCCTAGAACTTAGAACTACTTAAACCTAACTAACCTAAGGACAACACACAACACCCAGTCACCACGCTTATTATTAAAATTTCAAAACATATGACGACGTAATTTTCTTATGTAGGTACTTACACACGTAAACTTCGAACACTATACATGCAGCTGGATCCGCCTGTGGTCCATTTCTACGAGGATAACGAAAAAAAACTCCACTGATATCACTCTCGTCGCAATGACAGACTCTCGAAGAGCCACTATCTCAGTCGCTGTTGACATTTAATGAATTTACTACCTCCTCCATCGAATTTTCCAAAAAAATCTTCATTTACCATCCTCTTTCCATGATGCTCTGCGTTTGTTTAGCGGCTTTCTTCCAATCAGCAGCGGTGACTTTCCAGACAACTTCTCTTGTGAACGCTTCGACTGCAGAGACGGCAAAATTTATTATTATTCCTAGCAATGTTATCTTTTATTTGGGCCCTTAATAACTCTGTTAGGTTGAAATGAAAGTGATAAGGTGGTAGCCTAACGACAGAATGTTCATGTTTTTTTGCCAGTTCGTCGATTTCGTATAGGTAGAACTGTGGTTTATGGAGAGATAGTTTTTCCAAAGTTCCACTTTCAAAGACACTATGAAGCTGAAGCCCATCACTCGTGCCCCCTTTCGGTTTGCCATTGTAGGAATGGTATGGAGCTTTCTCTAGAACAACTGTTGAAGGTTTCCCAAGGTTCGGCATTAGTGAACCTTCGAATCACTTTGTAATTGAACCTTGGATCATTCCTTCGTGATAACCTCCAGTTTGCTTTGGTTTAAGAAGCAGGAGACTGTCTGGGAAAAAACCTTGCAAGGTTCCTGCATGAAGAAGAAGAATAAGTCTACCCCCACTCCCCGCACCCCCTTGCCAAACGGCAGTGGCATTGTTGCTTTAGCTGTCTCGTCTGCCGAGGTCCGCTTGAAAACGCGACCAGAATTGTCCTACGTTTCGTCAGGCTACAACATTTCGTCGATATTTATGCTACAGACGTCCCTTAAAAGTTGGGATCGCCATGCAGCTGTATCCTCCCTCTCCATCAATAATTCACGACCACAGAAATGTCCATTGTGAAAGCCAAGGTTGTGCAAAACTGTGGACAGGGATCTGCGACTGCCTTGAACAAGTCCTGTTTCTAAGTGTGGCCAGTAACTTCCTGAGCGTCGGATGTTCCTTCTACGATAATAATGATAAACATGACGACCAGTCGCATCCTCTGCAAACATATCGATATTCGTAATCCAGTTATTCGTGCTACGCTTTTCCGCAGGGGTGATAAGTTTCGATGGTTCTTCAGCTTCCTTTTCATTGTCAAACATATCCTTCCCAATCTTCACACAAGAGTTTTTTTTTTTCTCTATTGGAAGCTGCAGCAATTCGTTTGATCACTTTTGTAACGGAGAGCAGCGGGCCGCCGTTTCTTCATTCTCAAAGTAGACAAGTAACGCGCAAACCAATTCTCTTGACTGCCCTTGCATGCCAATAGCCTGGCCAAGAGAACGGCTTCGAACTTTTTCACTTACAATTTTCGACGAACTTCACATTGACATTGTTCAGTACCACACGACGAATAAAGGAAACGACGAATAACGGAAACCACTGACAACCGGAACAACGAATAACTGTAACAACGAACAAAAGAATATATCCTACAACTGTAAAAACGAACAATCAGAAAATCACAAGGTGCAACAATCACACATGACAGCAAGCTTGTCGCACTGCAAGCAAGAAGTGTTGTGGTGTGGGGTATAGGTTTGGCAATTTCGGGAATTTGCTGTAGCTTTAGATAGCGTGATACTGGCGGAAAGTGGCCCTGTTCGGCTGCATTGGCTTGCCCCCCCCCCCCCCCCTTACGACTTTCGTCCTCGCTGTCAATCAAGTAATAATTTGGACATGCTATAGCATCCACTTCTAACCACTGTTTGTCTAGCCGATATGCTTCACACTCGCTTTGAAAGTAATTAGCATGAGTTGAGGAAAAGTCAGACCTACTATCATTTTATGACAGTCACGAAGTCTTAGGGTACTCACTCTAGTCTAAACTTTCTCATTTCGACCAAGCTTGAATTTCCAGCTGGTCTGTCACCTCTTACCTTGTTGGCAGTAAATAGACATGTGTAACTAAAATATTGAAATATTCTCTCACAATGTATCATCTGATTTATGCCTAAATCAGTATAGTCTACGAAATCGTCTTGAGAGATTCAGCAACGTTAGTGAAATGTAAGACAATTCTAATTTATTGCTCCATTTCAGCTACACAGTTTCAGTTAGGTTATATGTTTCGATCGCTCTGAGTTATCTTCTGATGTAAAGCAAAAACTAAATATGTACTATCTAATATTTTCCGATAAGTAGAAAGGAAAAAAATTGAACATAAAAATAGATTTTACCTAAGTTGTTGCGTCAGCAACCCGTCTTGTCTAAGCAGAACCACATATCATAGGGGCCCTATGTTTCGCAACTCAGGTCAGTGTTTTAAATAGGTATATATTGGAGGTAGGGGTGATGGTGTGGCAGGGGGGGGGGATAATGGAAGGTGGATGATTGAGGGGAAGGGGAACAAAAGAAGGGTAGGGATGACGGGGGTGTAATGAGTTTAACAAGAGGAGTCGTGCTAAAAGTATAAAACATATGATTATTTAAAAAATTCTCCTTGAAATACTAGCAGTGTAGGACAATGGGTATGTACAATGCAAACGGCATAAAATAGTGAATTTACAAAATGGAGGGAGGGGATCTGTGAGTGAGCAAGGAAGGCAATGGAGGGAACGGGAAGGAATGGATGGTGGCAGGAAAGCTATGCGTTTAATAAGAGAGGTCCTTGTACAAAAAAATTGCTAAAAGTCCATTATGTAAAAAACCTTCTGTTTAAACAACAGAGATACTTACGTAAAACTGTAGAAGGTGGATAAAATAATAGTTTACAAAAGTCGAATTAAAGTAATGAAAACTGAATTTGTATCTTAAGATAGTGAAAGTGAGATTGAAACTAGAAATTCATAAGGTCTTACTCAGTAAATATAAAAAATATGTATAATAATTGTTTCGTTAAAATATTAAAATATGTTTTCCAAGTGGCTGCGAATCATGTAACTGAGGTGGGACTGGCGTAACAGCACGGTAGTCACATAATGGGATGTGGAAAGCCGCCTAAAAACCACAACCAGGCAGGCGGGCACACCGACCCTCGTTAATCCGCTGGGCGGATTCGACCTGGAGCCAGTGCACCTTCCCTCACTGGAAACGTTGCTTTAACACGCAGGACTATCCAGGCGGACGAATTGAACGCCTTGGCTGATGGATACAAATGTACAAGGGCTATCCAGAAATTAACAGACGTTTAGAAATAAAAATTTAACAATATGTAAAAACCAAATTTCATTATATGCATTTCAAAGGTACACTCTAAAGCTGTCTTTTTTTTTCATCGCCATTCAAACTGAGGCACTTATCAAACCATCGCACAAGTATTTCAATACCACCATTGTAGAAATCTCTCGCCTGTGATTGCTACCACTGGTTCGTACCGGTGTGCGGTTCGGAGGCCGAGCGGTTCTAGGCGCTACAGACTGGAACCGCGCGACCGCTACGGTCGCAAGTTCGAATCCTGCCGCGGGCATGGATGTGTGTGATGTCCTTAGGTTAGTTAGGTTTAAGTAGTTCTAAGTTCTAGGGGACTGATGACCACTGCAGTTACGTCCCATAGTGCTCAGAGCCATTTGAACCATTTCGTGGTTCGGAGTCAGTATCAAAACATTGTGAGCGAGCCATGTCTTCGTTACTGGGAAGAGGTGGTAACCGCTCGGCGCCAAACCAGCGCTGTGTGGTGAATGATCAGACGCCTCCCATCCAAAATTCTGCAGGAGCTCTCGGGTACGATTGGCTGTGTATGAACAACAGTTATCGTGAAAAACGGAACTTTTGTGCTAAGTTATCCCTGACACTTGTTTTCTATCGCCCACCTTAATTTTGTCAGTGTTTGGCAATACATCTCGGAGTTAATTCTTGTGCCACGTTCAAGGATATTAAGGAGAATTAGTCCACTGTTGCCTCACTCGGCTTTCACTCATTATTCCTCTTCTTTACACATCACAAAAGTCGCGATAAATTTCAGTTGGTTTGCACTATTTTGCCAACAAAAACATAGTCTCAAAACACACCCCACAAGTTGCTGGCTTACCTGTTGCAACGCAGATATTAACAAGTGACAGGAAGCGAAGTAGCAGAAATAGAGACCACACACTGCCACTGCTGGATGCACGCTGACAATGAGTGCAGGAACGTTATGGCACTAAGCTGGCGGCTGTAGCTCCGCCCGCCGTAGCGACAGACCAAAAAGTTTGTTGCTTTCTGATCAGCCCTCGTACAGTCTCATTCTTGGCCATTAAAATCATTCTTATTTCGTTGACCTGCGAAATTAAACGTGAAATGCATTGCTCAGACTGTGACTCGATTGCTAAATCAAATTTATAAAACGGTAACAAGCCCAGTTTCCTATAGGCACCACTTCCTCTGCCTCTGGCAGTGATTTGTATATGTGAAAAATGTCAAGTTTTGCCGTTAAACCGTAGGTCACCCTGAAGTTATCAATTCGAAATTGGAGTAAGGAAAATGAATATCCCAAAGACCTTGCCCAGTAAATCGGTTTGTTATTTAAACTAAATTCCAGATTCTTTAGTTAACACTGCTTCCTTTATGTACATGTAAGTACAACGGCTAGATAATGGTGTTTGTTTGTGCGCACTGACGCAAAAAATTTGTGCGGCATAAACGAAAGTTGGCAGGCGTGTTTCTACATCTGAAAGACGAAGTCTATTCAAATCTCACCCCAGTCGCATAAGAGTGGCGCTAGTATCGCCACAATGACGATGCAGATCATGTTTGCTTTAAAAACATCCTGTAACGGTCGTGAGCGTTAATTGCCGTTGAGATTGGACGTGGTTAGTTGATGTTAGTCAAGAATAACTTTAAAGTGGCAAAGACGCCATCATCAATACCTCACGGAGTTTGAACGAGGTCATGTAATAGGCCTACGAGAAGATGGATCTTCCTTCTGTGAATCTGCACAAAGACTTGGCAGGAATGTAGGCACTGTACATGATTGCTGGCAATGGTGGTCACGAGAATGTACAGCCACAACAAGGCCAGGTTCCAGACAGCCACATGGCGCTACCGCGTGGGAAGACCTCGGTGTGTGGTGTACGGCTCTGGCGCATAGTACTGTACCTGCAGCAGCAATGTGAGCAACAGATGGCACCACAGTTGTCAGACGTCCGCCCTTTGTATCTACATTGCGAGTGTACTAATATGTGCAAACTTAGCTAACCACTTAGCGCACAAATGGACAAAACATCTGAACAGTCTTCTCAAGCCCAGGGTGTCAAACAGACATTCTAAATAAAAATGACCCTGGCCCTGTAGGGCAGCTAATATCAGGTGCGGATCGTAACAAACATCATTAGAAATGCTGCTGTCACGTACCTAGAATGTATGAATTAATAAAAATGAAAGTTTGCAGTCTATTCTAGAAAGACAACACAGCTATTCCCTTTTTTATTCTACATATAATTTATCAACTATTGCTTTCAGGCGTCAAGTGATAAACATCAAATCATGTTCAATTACTTTTGACACTCAGTAACAAAATATCTAATTCTTGGGCATATTGAAATGACGATTATTAAAATTGTTATCTCTACACATGAAAAATTTTTACCACAGGAAAGAATGATTATTAAAAATCCTCATCTTCTCATTAAAATCTACGTTGTCTTAGCTGGTCAACGCACTGAGTTGGTGGAGAATAAATTTACTTATTGAACCAATGAAAAAACTCTCATGTACTCATATACTCAAGGGTAGGTTAGTACCCTAGCTATTGATATTCAATGGTCAAAGTGTACACGAGTTGGAGTGAGCAAAATCTAGACTCAACCTTTTCTGTAGCCTAATGCGTGAGGGTACATAATCAAGTGGCATCTGAAATGGCGTTGTCTCCGTGTTGGATCTGAAACGCTAATTGCCTACTCTGGCCTTGACTGAATTCACTCAGTTGCAACTTTCCTGCATTCTATAGAAGGGTAATCTTTTCCTAGTCGAAATAATGGCTATTGCACACTCGCTATGTGTGCAGAGACATGCACAGTTTCTTTCCCCGCAAATATTCCTGCAAGAATATTTAAGTACCACTTTGCTACCTGTCGCTATGATACGTGAAGCGTATCTTCTGCACTTTGAAGAAAGCATAACTCTCAATGCCCTCACTTATTTCCACACACTTGTGCACTCCATCGCAAGATGAGAAAGAGAGAGAGATAGAAAATTTAGGTCACAAAATGCTTTTATATAATGAGGATCTCCCCACTGTGTCAACGGTTCAATCACGTGTCCAGCCATCCTGATTTAGGCTTTCTGTGATTTCCCTAAATCGCTCCAGGCAAATGCTGGGGTGGTTCCTTTGAAAGGGCACGGCCGACTTCCTTCCCCATCCTTCCCTAATCCGATGAGACCGATGACCTCGCTGTTTGGTCTCTTCCCACAAACAGACCAACCCAGCCCACTGTGTCAAGTCTGCATCGCCAAGTATGGCTTCAGCCAATCACCAACTCACTAGAGGTGAATACATTTTTATTTTTCTTGCTGCGTCGCAGCCTAGACCTGTTAATGACGTGCAGCCATTTACCCTTGGTCCTGGCCTTGCCTTATTTACGTTAAAAGCAATAATGTATTGCTCTGGCCATCTCCCTTCACCGCTGAAGTTCGCCATTCTCTTGCTAAATGGGAGTTTTACGATATCATTAACCACCTGCTAGGTTTGTCTCCAAAATGCATTTCACTTTAACTTGTTTGTTCATGCCAGTCCATATTGGTAGAGATTGTTTCGTTAGTTTTTGGTACATGAGATTAACTGAGCTGCAATTGCCTTTTGTTAATATTATAACGTAATTATTATTTTCTGAGAATCTCATACTGTATCGTCCTGTTGTTATGGATCAAGCTCATGTAAGATCTGTAAGATCCAGATACCTTGCACGTGCTGTCCCTTCCACATTAATTTTGCTCTGCTGTGATCAATGGTTGAGGCATTGCTCATTGCAGTGCAAAATTATAAATTCAAATAATTTAATTATTGTCCAGCTTCTTGTCTATCTTGTGCTAGGTGATGTCACTTTAACATTACATTTTGATCTGAAATGTATTGCTTTACATGGCATTTTCTATTTAGATGATTATTATGTGGCTTTCTAGTCCTTTATAGATAGTTATGTGAGTAATCTTACAACATTTTTCTCTAGTACTTGTGGGTAAATTCTATTAAAATGGTTCATCTACCCTTTAGATTCTCTCTTTACAATAACTTCAGGCATTCCACAACTCTCAAACATTCATGATATTGATGACTGTGACAGATGAGTGAAGGAAGCATTCGTTTCTCTTATATCTACTCTCAACACGTAAATGGTACATCAATACTGAAAATTGTCATGATAAAGAAACATTTATGTACTTATGTGGACATTATATATTTAAAATAGTTAATATTTTTGCATATTACCATACACATTAACACAAACTTTGTATTCATTGACATTATTTATCATTAAAAACATGTTTCCAAACTATCTACAATACACAAATTCTTCTTAACATATATTTAGATTGAATGGACAGTTACAAATTACAAATGAAATACAAAATATAAAACGTGGTACATTTATGAATATACTTTAACAGTCTACAAATCGAATTACAGAATACATATGAAACAGAAATTACAAATTCTCAGTGGTACTGGTGCGACTGAATATTTACAGGCATCTCAACTCCTTACAGAAGTGATTATCTTTTGTACTCTTTAAAATATTACTATGAATTTGTCACACACATCACTTTCTTTCTTAACGCACTTTACACTTTAAAATTTTGGCTGGGTTTGCTTCCCAATGCTGCTGTCGATCAGTGGTGGTTGATGCTGCTAATCAGTTGTAGACTCTGCATGATGTTGGTGATGACTATCAACGTTTACAGTCCTGAGTGTTCGAGCACGAATGCCTTTACATGGTCGATTCCATGTTGCACTGTTTTAATGACAAACTGCTCGTCCAAGGCAATGCGACAATGTGACAACATAGTGGCATAGTCCTTTATTGGTGTAGTTGCCATCAAGGGTGATACGTGTAGCCCTTCAATGGTTGTTGCATTTTGATGTCCCCATTATGCATACTATCTTTGATGGTTTGACTGTCTTTGGTTGGTTTGATAATTGGAATGAAATAACTGCCATGGTTTTGTTGAATATTGTTTTCTGTTGATTCTGCCAAATCTCATACTGGTTTAAGATATATGATTTAGAAAGGATTCTTGCTGTCTTCTGCCCTCATTTTGGGACCCTTTCTTCTCTTCATTACTTGCTGTGTCTTCATGTCTTCTTTCTTGGAACTTGGAACTTCTCGGGCACAGGGGTAGTATATGTTATTCAGCAAACGTTATTTGGAAGGACTACCAGTTATGTTGTTAAGAGATATGGTCAAGTCTGAATAGGTAATTGCTGAAGTGATATATCTGTTTTCAGTTATCAGCTTCTGCTTCTGGAATACTGCGAGAAATATTATGAGTTTAGTTTTCCAGTTAGTTGTACTAATGAGTTGTTACAGGCGGTCTGCTATTGTGCATCACTGCTAATGGGTTCGCTTGGTCTTCCTCGCAGGTGTGCGGCCTTTGTGTCCCTCGCTGCTACTGTGTTTTCCCATCCCCTCGCTATTAGGGTGAGGCATGGGACAATATTCTTCAGAATACACCTGGCTTGATCAGCTCTCACGTTCTGCTTCTGTCATCAGCTTGGCTTCCTTCCCCAGATGATTGTAGTGGTGTTGTTTGTGTGCCGTCTTTGTTTCATTTGTTTTACAATGAATTTTGCTTAATGTTACCACTTACAAGTTTCTTTATCTAAATTTACTATGAGCTTTACATTTGAACATTTACATGAATAATACAAAATGAACGTTTAAATAGCTTTTTTCAGTACCTTACATAAGAAATTAAAATAGCTCTGACACATTAAGTTACTTCATTTTATAATGGTTCCTTTACTTCTTGAATGAGCATGGATTGATGATGTGTTGGTTAGTTAATTAGTACACCATGCAATTTGTTTTCTTTTATTTTTTCTCTAACCTACTTTGATGATTTAAATGATTAATATTACTGTAATTATTTTTAATATTCTGCCTCTTGAGATCTGCTGCTACCTGAAACATATCTACATTCCTTTGCTGTATCATCTGTGATCCATTTATATTTTAGTTTTCTTGACTATTTGCCGTATGACTGCTGTAAAAATTATCATTCATTATAAGCCTTAAGGTGGCTGATGTGATGTAGACCTACATTTTTTCCCATTCTTTGGTTCACCAATTCTACCACATATGCATGGATGCCTTATAATATGAATAAAATTATTGGCAAACCTGTTTTCCTTTATTAGATAATAAGTGAGTTCTAACAAGAACCAATTGTCCCATAGTGAATACCCGTGTGGACACATCTTTGTCTACTCTAAGCTTCCTTTTTGTAGCTGATCGTTCAATGTTCTCAAGTGCTAATTTTATTATCTGCTGGTGTGATAGTCTTCTGGATGGGAGGAACTGTACAACTTCTCTTACCTTATCCACTGGTCTTTTGTTTTTGAGCAATGTGACTCGTGGTATTCATATAGTACTGTGCGGTATTTTGTTAATAATAGTCTGTAAATGATATAAATTGGCATTTGGATGCACTTCAGTAAGTTTTATAGCTTGATCATACTTTTTATTAGTTCCAAAAACACCTTACACTTTTAGGAATTCTGTCATTTTTAAAGCCTATAAACCATAACGCAAAAGTGCTGTCATGTGTTATGAAAATATATTACGTTTCGCCACTGATCACAGACATAGCATAGTGAGTGGAATACGGCTTTCTAGCTTGCCACTGTTATTTCAATCATATAAAATTGTTCATTAGATACACTGTATCTTGTCAAGATTCTCAGTCAGTGAGCTATGACTGCAGACAACCGAGCGAGGACCTCTGCTAACAGCACGATATCGCCTGTAGCGCCTCTGTAAAGCTTGTGACCATTTCGGTTGGACTCTAGACGACTGGAAAACCGAGCCCTGGCTGGCTAGATGAGTCTTGATTTCAGTTGGTAAGAGCTGATGGTAGGTTCGACTGTGGTGCAGACCCCATTAACTCCTTGACCGAAGCTGTAAACAAGTCTCTGTGCAAGCTGGTGGTGGCTTCATAATAGTGTGGACTTGGTTCTGTGGTCCAGCTAAAATGGGAATGGCTGGGAATGCTACTTGGGGACCATTTTTAGGCATTCTGCGACGGTATTTTTACAGATGATAATGCGCAATGTCACCGGGCTACAGTTTTTCATGATTGGTTTGAAGAACATTCTGGACAGTTGGAGCCAATGATCTTGCCAGCCACATGGCCCGACATGAATCCCATTGAACGTTTATGGGACATAATCTAGAGGTCAGATCGTGCACACAATCCTGCACCGTCAGCACTTTCACAATTACACAGAGGTCTATGGGAGCAGAATGGCTCATTATTTCTGCAGGGGCTTCCAACGAAGTGTTGAATCTATGACACGTCGAGCGTCTGCACTACGCCGAAAAAAAAGGAGGTCCAACACGATATAAGAAGGTATCCCAGGACTTTCGTCACATCAGTGTCGTTGGACCCTTCTATCCCTTCGTGGTGCAACACCTGACTCGTGCTTCACTCGTTTGAGGAACGTAATTAAGAAAAATATGTTTAATTCTGTGGCCTCCAATTTCAATAATAGCAAAGCAGAATACGTTTTTAACACATTGAACTCAGTAAGTCAGTAATTAAAAGTGTGGGTTATTACGGAAGTGTTTGAATGGTAATGTGAAATCAAGCATCTGGTCTTATTGTTGCTTTCGAGTGGTTGCCAGTGTCTAAAATTCTCTCATACTCCTATAAGCAGAAATTTTTCGAAGTATCAGCATCAATAGATTACACACCAGGAAACGTCACTCATCCAGTAAACGGCTTTTAGGGCTTCCTGTACATAATGGTTTTGCCAAATTATGCTTCAGACTGGGTACTTGTGGGGCAGAAATATTTTCTAAGGCTGGGTACACACCCATAGTACCCAACTTTCATAATTACCGCCTTTTTCTTCGTAATAAGACTTTCGTATCTCTCTTTCCACAGGTACCGCTGCCAACCGGACGTGCTGTTAGTTTTACCTCTGCCAAATGAAGGAACTCCAAATGCCACTGCTCGTGTGGCAGTCCGTTTCACGCACTCTCAAATATCTATTTATACGTAGAAGATATACTGCTTTGCTGCTGTGTACTGTGATCTTCATTACTTGGTCGGCTGCTCGTTCCCCCAAGCACACAATGTGGATGGAAGAGCGACGCATCGTACCTAAGAGAGGGGCTGCCAATATATTCTTCATAGAGACAACGTGTGCATTACAGGTAAGTACCTCCATTTGTAAGTGAGGGAAGTTTGTACATCCGTTCTCCTTTACAGATGGCCAAATCTGATCGTACATTTCCGTTGATAAATCTGAGAGGAAATTAAGAGGGACAGTCAAATGAAAACCGAACGATCGTGACAATGGGACCGTGGAATGTTTCCATTCAAAAGTAATCACCACACGTGTGAAAATATTTACCACTGGGAGACGAGAAGATCAGTTGCTGTTTCGAAGAGAGAGGGCGGCCACCGACAGGTCCACAACCGCAAGCACTCTCGCACTTCTTCGTCCCACTGCAACCGACTCCCAAGTAAGTTTTCCTTCAGGTCGCTGAAGGTGTAAAACTCGGCATGTACGGAGGATGTTGCAGTGTTTCCCAACTAAACTTCTTAAGCGTATCCTTCGTCCGACTGGCATTGTGGGGGCGGGAGCTATGGTGGAATAGGGTGATTCGTTCGACAGCATACAGACAGCCGGAGGGCAAACGGCAAAGCCAACAATGGAAGCAACCCACATTTGCCCACCAAAGACCTCAAAACCTTTTCACGCGCTTTCCTTTACGGTCACGATGGCCTTCTCCTTCGATTTCAGGGGCCCTCTGCTCGTTGAGACCCTCGAGTGTGCACCACAATCAATGCGCGGCACCATGAGGACTTGCAGAAAATGCGACGAACATTAAAATCAAAACACAGGGGAGGCATCCTGTTGCACGATCACGCGTCCCCACTCTCTCTCTTCGCCAATCGGATGAAGGTAACGCTTCAGTGACTTGGTTGGCAAACACTGCAACATCCTCCGTACAGGCTGGATCTTTCACCATGTGATTTTCACAGCTTTGGTGACCTGAAGAAAGATATGCGTTGACGAAGGCTTCAGTCAAATGAGCAACTGCAAGAACTGGTGCGGTTGTGGATTCGTCAGCAGCCAACATTATTCCACGAAACAGAAATTGATCGTATCGTCTCCCAGTAGGATAAATTCTTAACATGCGTGGGGACTATTTTGAATGGAACTGTTCCATGGTCCCATTGTGGGTATTCGGTTTTCAGTTGACTGCCCCTCATACTTTGTTAACATTCTCACTCTCCAGTCACATTCGACTGTAACGGAAATTCAGATTTTGGCATTATTGTAGACGATATAAGTATAGGAATAAATAATACTAGTTCTCTTTGTGGTATGACAGAACATCAAACATTTTAAAATACTAACAGTTTGTTCTCGAGGATTCTACCTGGCTTCATTTCACTGATTAGTCTGAATGCGGGGAAAAGCCCAAGTTTCATATAAAAACATTCCTCTAGTCTGTACAAGCTGATTGCCATTAAATTTTGATAACATTCAATAAAGACAAATTGTCGTTTTTACCAGAAGAACAGAAATTTTAACCCTTACCTATTGACACAACGAAATAAAACAGTTAAAGGAGAATACAACGTTAAATATTTGGGACTACGAATAGGTCCTCTCAATTCAGAAAAGCAACATCAAACACTTAACGAAGCCCGGCAGTTCGATTATATTTGTAGTACACGTGATTATACCGGCATTGTTGACTTAAGAAAGAAGGAGATAATTTATTCAGCATTTCTCCATGATGTACTAAGTTACAGAATCGAATTTTTGTGGAAACTATACTTAAATACAACATTTGCAGTGCATACATGCTTGTTGCATGAATAGCATCTGGTTAGCCACCTAGTCCGTAATTCATGGGAGTTTAGTCCCCGGACTTTGGGAGAGGTGGAGGGAAGATGACAGAGACGCCGTGGCACGACTTCAAGGATGAAGCTCTTAGAAAGTATGATAGCAACAGGATCTAATACGACGACAGGTGAAAGCTGGAATCAATCCACTTCCTCCGTGCTCCATTGGAGGACGAGGAAGAGATGATGAACAAGCATATGGTGTTACAGCCGCACAACAGCTTGATATTTTCACGTCTCTTCATTGACACGGACATTTCTTTCCATTTCAGCAATAATGTAAATGATGACGATCAAGGCAGAGCAATGTCTTACAATAATTCAAGTGTTTAACATTAAAACTGCAACCAACTGATTCAGGGTTGCACATGTCAGCAATATGTTTGAAGTGCTCTTTCGCGTACAGTAATCTTAAAGCGTGAACTGAACAACGTCAATTTCCAGGCATTCTTAAATCAGAGGTTTCTGACTAAAAAAATTAATGTTAACACTTTTATGTGACATTGTTTCACAGATCCTGAAGTTATTCTATTGCAATGCACGTAATTGACTGCACATCTTTGGTGTCTTTTAGCAAAACAAGAGTGGAATACATAAAATTTGAGTCGTATGATTCAAGAAATACAAAAAAATACGAACCTATAAGGAGAGACGATGGTAGGACATCTGTTAAGACATGGCGGAATAACTTCCATGCTACTAGAGGAAAAAAAAACTGTTGTGACAAGTTAAAAGTTTCAAGTATTACTATTCACATGCCTTGTGAAAATAAGATGAACACGGCAGGAAATTACAGTTAAGAGGAAAGACATAATTTGATCTAATGCGATCGTTGATAATTTCGATGCATGGTGAAGTTAATATGGACCTTCAGAAGGAATGACTACGAAGTTTAGATTAGGCTTTGGCAGAGATGCAATTACTCGTATAATTCATCAACACCTGTATAAACTTAGTTTCCAGCAACCACACTAGCACAGGCTATAGTAATCATAAATATGTAGCCTGTTGACTCTAGGAAAGCATCGTGTGGGTCAGAGTCTTGTTTAATTAAAGCGAACTCAGGGAAATTTTTGCCTCTCTCTATTCTCCATTATTTATAGAATAATTTTTATTCCGCACACATTCACAGGCAGTAGAGCTGCAGAACTTGTGACGACATCGATCTCGAAAGTTGTCGTGGTAATGGGAATTTATCTTGCTGGAGTTGGAAGCTCCTGTTGTAACACTTTCTCTTCGCCGCTCGTTTGTGCTAGCCCTGTTCGCTATTGTAGTTGCATCGACGAATTTCCAGCTTCATAGAGAAGGGGGCTTTTGTTCGTCCTGAAGATAATGCACCTGTCTTACCCTAATCCTCCTAAATTTTACGGTGACTATTTAAGCTTTCTATAAAAAAAATATTGTCTGTAGGTGAGAAAGCTGAATATATTGATTTGAAAAACCTTCTCCTCATGTAACGCGTACTTCAGATATCATGTTTAATTGTTGAGCAAAACTGACTGTTGGCTAACTCCGTGTTGCGCATGTGAACAGTATCGAGAAACAAAATTTTAACCTCCCTGAAATGCAAAATTTGAAGTAAAAAAAATGAATCCATCTAAATTCCAAGGGCAACTAATTGTGTGCTCAATGAACATTATATAACTAAAACTCAGTACCTAATTACATTATGAATCTGCCAAAGCAGAGTTACTAAACAAAGCCTTCCGAAATTCCTTCAGCAAAGAAGACGAAGCAAATATTCCAGAATTTGATTCAAGGACAGCTCCTAACATGAGTAACGTAGAGGTAGATACCCTCGGAATAGTGAAGCAACTTAAATCACTTAACATAAGCAAGTCTTCCGGTCCAGACTGTATACCATTTAGGCATTGCAGAGTATGCTGACACAATAGCTCCGTATACTGTATACAACCGTTCGCTCAACGAAAGATCCGTACTCAAGATTGGAAAGCTGCACAGGTCACACCAATACTCAAGAAAGGTAGTAGGAGTAGTCCACTAAATTACAGGCCCACATCGTTAACGTCCATGTGCATCAGGGTTTTGAAATATATATTGTGTTCGAACATTATGAATACCTCGAAGACCACGATCTATTGGTACAGAGTCAACATGGATTTAGAAAATATCGTTCTTCTGAAACACAACTAGCTCTATACACAAACGAAGTGTTGAGTGCTGTTGACAAAGGACTTCAAATTGATTCCGTATTACTAGATTTACGGAAGGTGTTTGACGCTGTACCTCACAAGTGGCTTTCTACTGAAATTGCGTGCTTATGGAATATCGCCTTAGTTATGTGACTGGATTCCTGTCAGAGAGGTCACAGTTCTTAGCAATTGACGGAAAGTCATCGAGTAAAACAGAAGTGATTTCTGGCGTTCCCCAAGGTAGTGTTATAGGCCCTTTGCTGTCGCTCTTGTACACTACCATTTGTGGAAATCGCAACACCAAGAAGGAAATGCGTGAATTCAATTAATTTAATACCACAGGTTAGATACATGACAAGTAACAAATGATTACCTTTTCAGATCTGTACATATCCTTTGAGCCCTGCTATTCAGCTTGTCGTGTGGCCACACATGCGCTGCAATTAGATCTGCTACACGCCGTGGCATTGAATCAATGAGGTTCTGAATACGTTCCTGAGAGATTTCCCTCCACGCAGTTTGTATCCAAGCCCACAAATCCGTGACACCAGATACTGGAGGATCGTGACGCACCATGTGCCGACTAACCATATCCCAGACATGTTCAATGAGCCACATGTCTGGCGAACGTGCATGTCAGGGAAGCAATGGTACCCGTCCCTCTTCGAAGAAGGTCTGTACGTTCCTCGCCATATGTGGCCGAGCATTGTCCTGTTGAAATGTGGCCTGTGGACATGCCTGAAGCAGGAGGACTACATCAGGCTCCACAACCTCCGTTAGGTACAAGGTGCTGGTCAAAGTACCCGCAATACATACGAGGCGAGATCGGTTTATGTAAACAGTGGCGCCCCAAACCATCACATCTGGGGTTTGTCCGCTATGCCGCTCCACAATTCAGCCTCCAGGTTGCACTCATCACGGTACCGCTGGACACGTATGCGGCAATCACTATAAGACACGTTGAAGCGGGACTCATTCGAAAAGATTACACGTTGCTACTCAGCACCCCAGTGACGATTTTCACGTGCCAATTGCAGTCGGAGGAGCTTGTGGTTTCTGGACAACGGAAGCCGACGTAATGCCATGCATGCAACCAGTCCAACCTACAGCAGACGGCGTCGAACCGTCGATGCAGGCAAGCTCACACCTGACGCAGTGGTTCAGCGACGAGCCAATACTGTGGATGACGCTATACGGCCCGTAATGTCCATGAGAACAAGATGACGGTCATCCCGCGCTGTGGTCATGTTCCGTGGTCCAGTTCCCGCTCATCGCTGTGTGCGACCTTCCTCTATCCACTGCTTCCACACACGCATCACTGTCGTAGCAGCATGCCCTGTGCGAGCTGAAATGTCACGGTATGACAACCCCATTTCCCAGGGATAGATCATTCTGCCCCGTTCGAACTCGCTCACACGCCGATATGGCTCCCTTCGATGTAGGCGAGGCACACTGGCACTCACTATACTGTTTCCACCTTGGGTTACAGCTCTGCACTGACTACACTAGGCCCAGCACCGACCCTGTCGGACCGACACGAGAGGTCTCTGCTCGGACTACGTGTACTCCATCTCGCTCCAAAACGTATCACGTATTGCTTGCACACCCGTCACCACTTCCACCAAGTGTGGTGCTATTCGGGTAATTCCTTCTCGGTGTTGCACTTTTCACAAATGGCAGTGTATATAAACGGTTTAGGAGATAATCTGAGTAGTCGTCTTAGGTTGTTTGCAGATGATACTGTCATTTATCGAATAGTAAAGTCATCGGAAGATTAAAATAAATCGTAAAACGATTTAGAAAATTATCTGTATGGTGCGAAAATTGGCAGTTGACTCTAAATAACGAAAAGTGTAACGTCATCGACACATCACCACCTCCATAAACACCACCTCCTCCCCCATACCCAGTGTGCCTTCCAACCCTCCTTCTCCACCGAAGACAAACTCCTTAATCTCATCCACCTTCTCTCCCAACTTAAATCCTGTCGCTCCACCGTTTTTGTTTCCCTCGACCCCCAAAATCCCTACGACAGCGTATGGCGTCTGGCGTCCCAGTCTCCTCTTTAAACTCCAAACATACTCCCTGCCTATCAATTTTGTCTGTATGGTCGCTTCCTTCCTCTCACGCCGACCTTACTATGTAACCCTCCACTACACCAACTCCCATATCTTTTATCCCACTGCTGGCGTCCCCAGGGCTCCATGCTCTCACCTCTCCTCTATCTCCTGTACACAGCCGATATGCCAAGCCACCCTCACCTGCCCACTTTCTCCAACATGCTGATGACACCGCCTTCCTGGCTCTCTATCCTACCATTCAATGGTCCCAAGGCACCCTCCAAACCCACCTTGACCAGTTCACCATTTGGTGTAAGCAGCGGTTCCTTCGTATCAACCCCTCCAAAACTCAGGCAACCTGGCCACCCCACCCACTCCTTCTGTCTCCATGATTTATAGCTAATCATTTATGGCCATACCATCCAGCTCACACCCACCCTGAGATACCTTGGCTCCACCCTCGACCATCACCTCACCTGGACCCCTCATCTCCTGACCATCCAGCGGAAAGCCCATTTCTGCCTCTGCCTCCTGAAACTCCTGTCTGGCTGGACATGGGGATTGCATCTCTCCACCATCCTCAACACCTTCATCCGTCCTATCCTCTGTTATACCAGCATTGCCTGTGGATCTACCCCCCCCCCCCTCCCCATCCCCACGCTTTTATAAGGCCTTCCAGATCCTAGAATGCCATACGCTCTGCCTTGCCTTCCATACCCGCTTTGCTTCCCCCATACGACTCCTGTATGACCTCATCCCCTTCCCTCACCTCCTCCTTTTCCTCCAACACCTCTACATCCTTTACACTGTCACAAGCTTGATCCCTCCCAACCCCACCAACCAATTGTTGTGCCTCTGTCGCTGTATCCCTCCCTCTCTCCACCTCCACACACTCCATCTCCTTCGTCAGCGCAATTTCCAGCACCCCGTCCCAGATGTTGAACTTCACCATGACATTTACCCTTACTACCAACTGTAGCCTGGCCTTGTTCCTCCCCTTCCCAGCGACCCCCTTTGCCTCTCCCCTACTTCCCCCAAAGCAGATTTTCCTCCTTCTGCCCGTGAGTCCACCCTCTCCTCGACTGTTTTTCTCTCCCATGCCTTCCTTCCCCAGCCCCCCTTTCGCGTGCCTCCTACCTAATCCCCCTTTTTTTCCCCTCCTTCTCGCCTCCTTTTCCCTTCTTCCTTGTCCCCCACTCCTGGCAGATCCTCCCAGGTTTTTGTTCATTCTCAAGTGTGCTGCGTTAGTGGTGTGTTCAGTGCCGTTATCCAGAGTTATCAAGTGATGTGGTTTTAATTGTGTGCTCGACCTGTATATAGTCCATGTTTGTTCCGTGCTACGCCATATGTCACGTAGCTGTTTTAATCGTTCTGCGACTTTTTATGCTCCAGCCGTACTTTTCCTGGTGCCTTTTAATCCATACAGTGTGTTTTTTTTTTGTGTAAAATGCTTTTTTAGATTTTTACCCCAGTTTCACAGTCGACGCTTTTCGTATACTTTCTTCTCTTATGTTCCGCCTTTTTTTCTATGTTCCGCCGTATTTTTCTTCTTTACATTGTTTTAAATATCTTCTTTTCTACTTGTGATGTCTCTCAGCTGATGAGCAGCGCCTATGCTGCTGCTACCCCTCCCCTGATGGAGAATTTCAAGTACAGTAAAGAGAAACAAAAATCATCTACATGAGTGCTAAAAGGAATCCGTTAAACTTGTGTTGCACGATAAATCAGTCAAATCTAAAGCGCGTAAACTAAACTAAATAACTAGGGATTACAATTATGATGAACTTGATTTGGAAGGAACACATAGAAAATGTTGTGGGGAAGGCTAACCAAAGACAGTGTTTTATTGGCAGGAAACTTAGAAAGTGTAACAGAACTATTAAGAGACTGCATACACTATACTTGTTTGTCCTCTTTTAGAATACTGCTGCGCAGTGTGGGATCCTTACCAGATAGGATTGACGGAGTACATCGAGAAAGTTCAGAGGGCAGCAGGTTTTGTATTATCGCGAAAAAGGGGAGAGAGTGTCACTGAAATGTTACAGGATTTCGAGTGGACATCATGAAAACAAAGGAGTTTTTCGTTGCGGAAGAATCTTCTCCCGGCCGGCCACTGTGACCGAGCAGTTCTAGGCGCATCAGTCCGGAGCCACGCTCGTGCTACAGTCGCAGGTTCGAATCCTGCCTCGGGCATGGATGTGTGTGATGTCCTTAAGTTAGTCAGGTTTAAGTAGTTCTAAGTCTAGGGGATTGATGATCTCAGATGATAAGTCCCATAGTGCTTAGAGCCATTTTTGAATCTTCTCACTAAATTTCAGTCACCAACTTTCTCCTCTGAAAGCGAAAATATTTTGTTGACGCGGACCTACATACAGGGAAACGATCACCATAATAAAATAAGGGGAATGAGAGCTCGCACCGAAATACAGATGTGTCCGTTTTTATTCGCGCAGTGTACGAGTTGGAACAATAGGGAATTATTGTGAAGTTGGTTCGATGAACCCTCTGTCTAGCACTTAAATGTGATTTGCGGAGCAATCATGTAGATGTAGATCAATGTTTGACTTGGAATATTCTCAAAAATAAATTACTACTTTACTCGGAAGAAAATAACTATTTGAAATTACCAACACTGTTTACTGAAAATTAATCTGCTTGCTAGCACGATAGCTGTCATTCCTGACTACACACCGTTTGCTCAAGAAAACAAGATGCGTACTACCCTGAAATAAAAGTGACTTTCCTCTTGCTCAGCATGCTGTTTTTATGCCTGGCTTACTGACGTTCTCGAAAGCAAATACATTTCAGCAGATGCGGCAGCTACAGGAAAATAAACTACGACTACTCACTGTTGTCGCTCTTATTGCTTGTTAGAAACGATCTGTGACTTCGTGTTGCGTAAGATACAAATCATTTGACAAAACGTTTACTGAGAAAAAGACTGCACAACATAGGAAGACTCTAACAATTACAAAATTCTCTCATCACATAGAAACTACAAACATACCTTTCCAATTCCTTCTTCTCCATCAGTATAAAGAACAAAAAAGTATTATAAATGAGATTTTATCTCCATAATAAATCGTTCCACATAATTTCTCCCAGATTCGCAAATAACAGATCTCTTTCTCTGAAAAACTCAACTGTTCGCTATTGTGCCTCAATAAGAATGTGTCAGCATTGCAGCACTGACTGGGAAACAAGTCAACTGTAAATAAAACGAAACGCAGAGACCAGGATCTTATTCACTACTGCCACAGTGCGCTTAATAATCTTTACCCCAGTGCAATAAAGGTGAATTATTTATATTAGCTGAAAAAATATGAGAATCATACATGATTTTTAAGGAACTTTGTGGCAGACGGGGGCGGGGGGAGGGGCGGGAAATGGTCAACGAAAATGCCTACGTTCCGCTTCTGTTTCTGATTGGCTCATGAAATTGGGTAGTCGATCAGCTGTTCCAATCAATTGTTTGGGTCTCAGAATCCTTCTGATAGTCGTTGGATGGCTAAAGAGTATTAATTACCGACTTTGGGGAGTAATAAGACTAACTTATTCTCGTAGCTCAAAGTAAGGCTGATGACGCCTATTTAAACTAGTTTTTGATACAGAGCAGTGCAGAAAATTATTTCAAGACCGACAACCAACGATTCCAATTACACCCTCGGAACAACACGACGAGCAATTTGTCTTGTCTCGGACGCCGTTCATCGCCAGGAAATTGTGGATCCACACCGCGGCCGTTACTGTGACTTCGCATTGCAACACGAAAGATCTGAGGCACGGGCGAAAGAAACGATTCACCGTAGGCGTTTCACTCCTCGTTTGCTAAATATTTTTCGCGTTTTTAAAAAACTCCCTTCTATAAAAACAACTTATTCTTTTTCCTGTTCCTTACCGAAACTGTTTTCACCACCAATGTATTATCCTCAGTAGGTATATTTTGGTTTATTAACTAGATTAATTGGAAATACGGAATTCTACAAATTGAGTTGCTTTTATGTATTTTTAATTGTAAATAGGAATTCTACACATTGAGTTGCTTTTATGGGTTGACAGACTTTATGTTCCCCGTCGTATTGGATATTTCAAGTGTGTTTACTTGTAGTTTGTAATTATGTACACTGTTTAACACACTTTTTTTCACTTCACTCTCCCCTGGTATCACATAGTTACGTACAAAAATACGAGACCTATAAAAACGTATGTTCCCACATTTTTCAACAGCTACTTTGTTGTTGCCACTCACTTGAAGATGACACGTAGCATTTTCGAGTAAAGAATAAACGAAATGCATCATATTTTGTTTTAAAAATCCACACGAGAATTTTATTGTAGGATGTGAGGTCCACCAGTTATGCAAAACACCGTTTTTCTCAGTACCTAAACATGTTTCGGCACCACTGTACTATCATCAGGGGGTTTTAGTTTTTATTTATTTTGCAGTGTGAACTTTTTTGTTAAATGATTATAAAATTATGTGCATTTTTAGTTGCAGATGACAAGCTAGCTGTAGTAATTAACACAAAAGTGATCCAGAAAATTCATGCACACCAAATGTAAAGGTATTTACAAAAAGAAACGATCTGTTGTTTAAACTAAAAATGCACATAATTTTATAATCATTTAACAAAAATGTTCACATTGCAGAATAAATAAAAACGAAAACTCCCTGATGATGGCACAGTGGTGCCGAAACATGTTTGGGTACTGAGAAAAACGATGTTTTTCATTACTGGCGGACCTCACATCCAACAATTTTAACTGCAAACGCGGCCAATGCAAGGAGCTGCAAATCAAAAGACGAGAATTTTATGTTTTTCGACATAATCTCCTTCGACCTTTCACGCAGTCGTATTCGACTGACTATTCCATGTCTCACATATTCTCAGTCGGGCACTCACAACTGTTACTCCGATTGTTCATAATGAATAAAATCCACCGCAATTGAAATTTCCAAGTTCCTTTATTTGGATAAAGGATTTCAGGACAAACGCCATTTCAGGTGCTACTTTACTGCGAATGACAAAATGTACAAGTCACTTGGAAACATTATCAAATGTATCCAGTAGTTTGAGAGAGTCTGTGTGGGTGAGGCACCGAAAAATGTGGGGTCAGCCAGTGAGACTCGAGACAAACAGTCTCTGGCAGCCGCATGTCGAGTTCACCCAGCATGACCTGTATACCTGCTACAGTTGTGTTTATCCACGTTTCACTGTTACATGAAATATAAAGCCGAATAATCGAGCTCAGCTGCATTCAATCCGCCTCACACAAAACAAGTTGAAACGCGCAGCACGAGCGTTTGCCACGTTACAATAGTGCACAACTATCAGACCGCTCAGGTTGGCAGCAGTCGGATGGTAAGGACACGAAATGTTGAGGACAGTGCCGATTTGTAACGAGCAGTATTTTGGATGCCTCCGGCTAGCTATTCGTGAAATAAATAATCCACAAAGAGATGTTTACTTACTTCACATCGTCTTGCAGACTCGTAAGCGATACTTAATAATTGAAAAGAATATGAATTACCTCTCCCAACTGAATCTTCGACAAGAAACTTTTAACATCGACAATATTGACATCTGAAGTTAGGTTGCGTTCAAAAACGAGTAGTCATTTTGTGTTTCAGTTACTAAGCCGATCAATTCTAATCAAAATTACGGTCAAATTTTGTGGTCTTTTGACGATTTACTTAAGATCAGTCGTACACAAGATCGGACTGTGTGAAATAAAGTGTTTTCATGTACTTTATTGTTCTCTTAAAGTATAGAGGGCAACTGCCTGCAATAAACTACAATACGTTACTATAAATTACAGATGTAAACCTAGGTACAGGGTACCCTGCGCCATGCACCGTATGGTGGCTTGCGGAGTATGTATGTAGACGTAGATGTAACGAAGCGAATGTTAAATCACTCGTGAAATATTGTCGTTTGACAGACACATTCAACTACTTGAACTTTCGCATAAAAAAAAGTTAAGTCCGTGTGTACTCACATTTCCCGAAACCGTCTATCGTGAGTGTTGGTGTCCACACACAACAGACGTACTGCAAAGTAAAGTATAATAACAATGAGTACACCTGCTCATGGCGAACCACAAATATCCTATATTTCAACATCATGTCATTCAGCCTTATTGCCACTGTTCGGAGATGATTTTCTCGTCCACGACGCATAGCCCGTTAGTGCATTCCGAGGCAATCTTGTCCCAATAGTAACAACTATTTAATCGTAACTGCTGCCTTTACCAATATTTCATTCGCACTGTCAAAGGAAGAGCGGTACTGATACTGGCAGCGAAAAGTGAAATGACTGTATGCTTACAAATTCATTGGGCAGACGCCTCAATTGTCCATTATTAAGAGGAGGGTTGCCAGTTTAAATTGATAAAATCGCCAAACATTGCTTGGCGAAAGGATTTGCAGAGCTGAGGACTATGAGTGAACACAATAAAACACCTAGAAAAACATTAAAAGTTATATTTATTATTGCTAGTTACAGCTCTCAACACATTTTTGTGAGCCTTAACTATTTGGTAATAGCACGTTGCAAACTTCAAATTGCAATGAATGAATAATTCTACTTTTCCCGTATCGACACTCAGGTTCCTCTGCTGTGACCTTCCGGATGGTGGTTTTAAAATTTAGACTTCTTAAAACGCTGTTTTAACTCTTTTCTGAGCATTTTGATTTTTAAGGGTAAAACATAAAACTCTCAAGTGCATAAAAATCTTTTATGCATGTTTTATTAAGTTAAGCATTATTCCTCAATTTACGATATGTTGCAAAAAAAAAAAAAAAAGAAATACAACAAGGTAAACACACGTAAATTTGAACTACAGCATATTGAACCAGACAAAAATCTGGAATGCTTTGGCTTAAACTTCATATTACTGTCCAATGTTTTCAGAGGATTTAGTTGTGCATCCCTTCTCTCTCTCTTTTCTTGTAGTTGGTTTCCATAGCGGAGTGCCGCCCATGAAGTAGCTAGGATTCTAAGTGCTTTGGAGAGTCAAAACGAGTCAGTGGTGGGCCCTTACGCTTCAGAAAAAGTAGTGAAGGTACAGGTTTTGTTAACAAAGGGGCTCCGCCGTCAATAATGATCAGATTCACATTCACTAGATGACACTAGAACTGTCTTGATGATAGTTGTAAACGGAATCTAATTTCTGATTTTCTGTCGTCTTACGTACTGATACGAAGTACTGGTGCGAACCGTCACAAACCAAGCACTGACTGCAAGTAAGGCTGACAGTTACTGCACCGTATAGACACGAGCACAATGAAGTTATTTCGTCTAATCGTATAAGAGAACTGGACTGGAAGAGTGCTACAACTCCACAGAAGATGACGAAGAGTCAATTTTCCACCTAGCAGTATATGATTGGGTCACTCCACAAGAAATGCACACTATTTTTTTTAAATCCATCTTTTATTCTACTTGTCTGAAAGTCTTACAGTGTGTAGATACATCCTTTAGGAACAATATTTTCATTTCTCCACATAATTTCCACCCCTCCCAACTGCCTTATGCCTTCTTGGAACCAGCGCCTGTATACCCGCACGGTAAAATTATGGACCAACCTGTTGGCGCCACTGTTTGCAGCGTGCATAAGGGAGTCATCATCTTCAAACCTTGTTCCACGAAGAGAGTCTTTCAGTTTCCCAAAGAGATGATAGTCACATGGAGCCATGTGAGGAATGTAAGGCTGGTGTTTCAGAGTTGTCCATCCGAGTTTTGTGATCGCTTCCATGGTTTTTTGACTGACATGTGGCCGTGCATTGTCATGCAACAGCAAAACATCCTGATTTTGAAGATGTGGTCGAACACGACGCTGTCGAGCTCGAAAGTTCTTCAGTGTCGTCACATATGCATCAGAATTTATGATGGTTCCACTTGGCATGATGTCCACAAGCAAGGGTCCTTCGGAATCGAAAAACACCGTAGCCATAACTTTTCCAGCAGAAGGTGTGGTTTTTAATTTTTTTTTTTCTTGGGTGAATTTGCATGATGCCTCTCCATGGATTGCCTCTTCATCTCTGGTGAAGAACGATGGGGCCATGTTTCATCACCTGTCACAATTCTTCCAAGAAATTCATCTCCACCATTCCCGTACTGTTCCAAAAGTTCGCTGCATACCGTTTTTCTTGTTTCTTTGTGAGCCACAGTCAACATCCAGGGAACCCACCTGGCTCAAACCCTTTTTAACGCCAACACGTTCAGTATTCTGCAAACACTTGCTTCCCCTATCCCAATGTAGCGTGACAATTAGTTCACTATGATGCATGTATCAGCAGTCACCAATTCGTTAACTCTATGCACATTGTCTGGAGTGTGTGCAGTACGAGGCCTGCCGCTGCGAGAACAATCCTCAATACTGCCGTGCCCGCTTTCATTACGTAACCTGCTTACCCACCGACTAACTGTACTGCGATCCACAGGAGCATCTCCATACAACATTTTGAACCTCTTGTGGAGGTTTCCCACTGTCTTGTTTTCACAGCACAGGAATTCTACGACAGCACGTTGCTTCTGACATACGTGAAGTGTAGCAGCCATCTTGAAGACACGCTGTGACGGTACCACTCATGGGAACAGGTTGAACTAAGTTTGGAAACAAGCGGGGAGGATGTATCTACACACTGTAAGACATTCACACATGCCGACTGAAAACTGTATTTTTACTAAAATAGTGTGCATTTCTTTTGGAGTGACCCACGTAGATCAGTATGCAGATATCTACATCTACATCTACATTTATACTCCGCAAGCCACCCAACGGTGTATGGCGGACGGCACTTTACGTGCCACTGTCATTACCTCCCTTTCCTGTTCCAGTCGCGTATGGTTCGCGGGAAGAACGACTGTCTGAAAGCCTCCGTGCGCGCTCTAATCTCTCTAATTTTACATTCGTGATCTCCTCGGGAGGTATAAGTAGGGGGAAGCAATATATTCGATACCTCATCCAGAATCGCACCCTCTCGAAACCTGGCGAGCAAGCTACACCGCGATGCAGAGCGCCTCTCTTGCAAAGTCTGCCACTTGAGTTTGTTAAACATCTCCGTAACGCTATCACGGTTACCAAATAACCCTGTGACGAAACTCGCCGCTCTCCTTTGGATCTTCTCTATCTCCTCTGTCAACCCGATCTGGTACGGATCCCACATTGATGAGCAATACTCAAGTATAGGTCGAACGAGTGTTTTGTAAGCCACCTCCTTTGTTGATGGACTACATTTTCTAAGGACTCCCCCAATGAATCTCAACCTGGTGCCCGCCTTACCAACAATTAATTTTATATGATCATTCCACTTCAAATCGTTCCGCACGCATACTCCCAGATATTTTACAGAAGTAACTGCTACCAGTGTTTGTTCCACTATTATATAATCATACAATAAAGGATCCTTCTTTCTATGTATTCGCAATACAATACATTTGTCTATGTTAAGGGTCAGTAGCCACTCCCTGCAACAAGTGCCTATCCGCTGCAGATCTTCCTGCATTTCGCTACAATTTTCTAATGCTGCAACATCTCTGTATACTACAGCATCATCCGTGAAAAGCCGCATGGAACTTCCGATACTATCTACTAGGTCATTTATATATGTTGTGAAAAGCAATGGTCCCATAACACTCCCCTGTGGCACGCCAGAGGTTACTTTAACGTCTGTAGACGTCTCTGTTGATAACAACATGCTGTGTTCTGTTTGCTAAAAACTCTTCAATCCAGCCACACAGCTGGTCTAATATTCCGTAGGCTCTTACTTTGTTTATCAGGTGACAGTGCAGAACTGTATCGAACGCCTTCCGGAAGTCAAGAAAAATAGCATCTACCTGGGAGCCTGTATCTAATATTTTCTGGGTCTCATGAACAAATAAAGCGAGTTGGGTCTCACACGATCGCTGTTTCCGGAATCCATGTTGATTCCTACATAGTAGATTCTGAGTTTCCAAAAACGACATGATACTCGAGCAACAAACATGTTCTAAAATTCTACAACAGATCGACGTCAGAGATACAGGTCTATAGTTTTGCGCATCTGCTCGACGACCCTTCTTGAAGACTGGGACTACCTGTGCTCTTTTCCAATCATTTGGAACCTTCCACTCCTCTAGAGACTTGCGGTACACGGCTGTTAGAAGGGGGGCAAGTTCTTTCGCGTACTCTGTGTAGAATCGAATTGGTATCCCGTCAGGTCCAGTGGACTTTCCTCTGTTGAGTGATTCCAGTTGCTTTTCTATTCCTTGGACACTTATTTAGATGTCAGCCATTTTTTCGTTTGTGCGACGATTTAGAGAAGGAACTGCAATGCAGTCTTCCTCTGTGAAACAGCTTTGGAAAAAAGTGTTTAGTATTTCAGCTTTACGCGTGTCGTATATCTACGTAGATTCTGTCCGTATCATTTCTTGCTTCAGTATTATTAGTACCTAATATCTGTATTCTATGTGGTGTTAACACGTTACGTGGAGAATTAACACCTTCGAAGTGTAGCTGTATGTTGGGTCGCCAATAATTTATAAGGCGTGCTGTAGAAGGGTCAGTATAATGTGCATAACCTTGTGGAATCGTGTGTGGTTGCTTCTTGTGACGTAGTAGGGTGGACAGAGTGGGTACTCGCTCTCCAGTTTTCAGACGCCCAAAGGAGGGACGTGCTTGACAACATTCTGACGATATGCCACCCTCCACCCAATTATATCCCAAAAACAGACTTTATCCCTTGATACCGCTCAACTGCACGTCGATGCCGTATCCATATTTAATGTTTGTTCTTAAGCCACTTCATTTACTAACCATCTTTACAGTACGGAAGCGCTCTAACAGAAGCTCTCTAACGGAACCGCTCTAACATGGATGAAAAGTTCGAGACCAGAATCACGATTTTTTTGGGGGGAGGCGGGATTTCATGTGAAAAAAGTACGTTTTTTGAGAGTTATCTGATTCGTCACAATTCTATGTTTCAAACACGTGCGAATCCCTTCAAATTTTGTAAGAAGTTAGATAAATACATGTAATTAATGGCCGTCACGTTGTTTTGTGCAAGTTTTATCCTTTGCACCGACAGAAGCAACGTGTTTCGATAGACAATATCAGAAACCTATATCGGATCAGAGTCAACAAAAATATACATCGGTTGCCAAGTATGGCGGAATAGTGTCATAATTACGGTATAGTAAAATTTGGGAACCGAAATGAAAATTGTTCGTATCATAGCACAAAAAGCAAATATGTGCTGGGCAGAGTAATGGACGTAAAAGGAACTAGTTTTTCAATTGATCTGGTAGTTTCAAAGACATTTAAAAGAAAACATCTTAACACATTTGCGCTTTTCTTTTAGGAGTTAACCCCATTCCCCAGTTCAGTGAGCTCTCTTAACTGCAAAGTACTGGCACAACCGCATCTTGTAATGTGTAGGCTGAAGTCACTGATTCTGTGCCAAAAATGCAGATGGTTCACCAGCCACAGTAAACAGTATATACGCCGTAACGCCAAGAAACTAGTATAGGCCTGACTATTCGAATACAGAGATATGTAAACAGGCAGAATATGGCGCTCCAGCAAGTGTCTGGCGCACTTCTTAGGTTGCTGTTGCTAGGATGGCAGTTTATCAAGATTTAAGTAAGTTTGTGCGTCGTGTTATAGTCGGTACGCGTGCAATGGGACGCAGCATATCCGGGGTAATGATGAAGTAGGGATTGTCCCGTACGACCATTTCAAGAGTGTACGAGGAATATCAGGAATCCGGTAAAACATCAAATCTCCGACATCACTGCGGCCGGAAAAAGATCCTGCTAGAACGGGACCAACGACGACTGAAGAGAATCGTTCAGCGTGACAGAAGTGAAAGCTTCAGCAAATTGCTGCAGATTTCAGTTCTGAGCCATCAACAAGTGTCAGCGTGCGAGCCATTCAACAAAAATCATCGATATGGGCTTTCGGAGCCGAAGACCCACCCTCGTAGCTTTGATGACTGCACGACACAAAGCTTTACGCCTTGCCTGGACACGTCAACACCGACACTGGGCTGTTGATGACTGGAAACATGTTGGCTGGTCGGACTAGTCTCGTTTCAAATTGTATCGAGCCGATGGACGTGTACGGGTATGCAGAGAACCTCATAAATCCATGGACCCTGCATGTCAGCAGGGAACTGTTCAAGATGGTGGAGGATCTGTAATAATGTGGGACATGTGCAGTTGGAGTGATATGGGACCCTTGATACGCCTAGAAACGACTCTGACAAGTGACACGTGCTTAAGCATTCTGTCTTATCACCTGCATCCAGTCACGTCCATTGTGCATTCCGACGGACTCGGACAATTCCAGTACGACAATGCGACATCGCAAACCAGAATTGCTAGGTTCTAGGAACACTCTTATGAGTTTAAATATTTCCGCTGGCCACCAAACTCCCCAGATATTATTGAGTGTATCCGGTTGCCTTGCAGCGTGCCGTTTAGAAGAGATCTCCGTCCATTCGTACTCATCCTGATTTATGGACAACCCTGAAGAATTCATGGCAACAGTTCCTTCCAGCATTACTTCAGACATTAGTCAAGTCCATGCCACGTCGTGTTGCGGCAGATCTGCGTACTCGCGGGTGCCCTACACAATGTTAGGCACCTGTACCAGTTTTTTTGGCTCTTCAGTGCAATATCATCTGACTTAAAAGCATATATATAATAGTCAAAAAAGTTTTTCTGAGGGACAAAATTTCTGAGGGTGGATTAAAAGTTTTGATTTAAAAGTCTTTGAAGCTTCACAATGCAACGAAGAGCTAGTTCCCTTCTTTTACCTCCATAAATCTGCCCAGAACATATTTCGTGCTGTGAGAGGAGCGTTGTTCATTCTAGTAAACATTAACTATATGCCATTAAAACAATATCTTCAGTAATAATCTCCGATTTTTCAATTCCCTGGAGCGTGCAAAGAGCGTGCAAACAGTTGATCATAGAGAAAAATGCAAAAGAACCTTTTTGTATCAGATATAATGTACTTCAGTTTTGCATTGGGACACGTTTTCACTAGAAGCCGTTGTTTTGATGTTATTAAAGGGAAACGTAGAAAAGTGAACTTAAAATGCATCGCCACCCAAGTGCTCATTCATGTTGGTCAGGATTTTTAGTGTGTTATTCGTGGCACTGTCCGCTATCACTAAAGCAAAATTTACGACTGTAGTACTTATTTTTCCTATTCGTCCTTTGCTGACTTCGTTGACTGGGCCAATAGGATAAGCGGCATAGACGAGTCTGCAGAAAAAAGAATTAGTAAGACTAGTCGATAAGGACGGAGGCTACAAGCTCAGTACGGTGCGGAATCCCGTGACAGTGACTGCACAGTGATAACGCGTCCAGCGTATGACGTCACGCGAGTTGGGTCATACATGTGCACTTGCGCGTTCTGCTAGCCCCGCCGTGGTACTCCGTCGTCCCTTGTCTGGGAGAGTGGGCGGTCGTCTCTCATAGAAATGAGAGGATTTACGCAGTGTCTGGCCACTTCTCCAGAAGATGACGTGTTCCGGAATTTCATTGCTGCCACACCGCCAGAAGTTCGAAAGCTTTTCTTCTTTCCGGCAATTTGCGTTCCATGCAGTAGCTTGGTGCCTCGTGCTGTATATTGTCGTAGATCTATTGTTCTCTTATTGATATGTATCTATTCAGAATTCTGTGTATTACATATCCAAGGTTGCAGTGACTCGTTCCACGGCAGAGTCTTTGTGCTTCAGATGCTTCCAGGGAAAGTGAGGGTAAAAATGTCTTGCAATACATAAAGGAAGAAAAAATAAGATGACCAACGATATGTTAGCCAGGTGGCAGCGCCGAAACGAAAAAAAGTCTTCAAGTATTTGCCATGCCTCAGTAGATTTTTTTTTCTGTCCAACGAATCCATAATGGATTAACGTGGCACAAGGAAACAGTGGAAGATGTGTATTTTATGGCTAAAAATCCGTCGACTGTATATCAATGTTTCAAGGTTTTAAGTCAGATATGTATTTTGGAGCGAAAGCTGCGTCATTGGGATTTCTAAGATTCAAATCAGTCTTTCCGCCATGGTCTGATGAAGGAATCGGACACTATAGTATCGATACTAAAAATATGCTCGCTCGTAAAAGTAATGTACAGTGCTATAAAACATTTGCATACTGTGAGAAACCGTTCACTGATGACCCATTGCAAAATCCCTCCAAGTTATCTAAATTCCATTGCGCATAAATTGTCAACAAACATATGTATGAATACAATGACAATAAACTTCTACGTGACCAAATGTTTTCTTTTAAGGTAAATCTAGTCTATAGACCTGGTACATGGAAGAAAATAGACTACGGTTAAAGACGAAAAACTGCATAAATCATGGTGAAAGTGGTCGTACATAATTTTTTGTAATCAGTTAATTTTTGAAGGAGCAAAAGAAGATAAGCTAATGTAAGAGTAAGCCCTAATTACTCGACAACACTGAGAACTCTGATACCTGTTTTTTGGATAATATGTGCTTTCGCAGCACAGTTTTATGGCTAAAATTTTTAAAGATTCTACGATATCCAGTTTTTGGCTTTCGTTTTGTACATGTAGGATCTATGAGTCATTTTGAATAATGTCAGCATTGTGCTGAGTTTCAAGCAAGTGGGCAGTTACTACAGATTTGTTTGACTTTTGGAAGTAAAACGCTGCAAGGTATTCTTTAAACCTGATTCTAACACTCCTGCCACTTCGACCTGTGTATAAATGGTCGTAGTTGTGGCAATTCATCTTACACATTCCAAAATGTGCTAACTTGCCCGATTCTTTTGGTTTGTTTAGTGTCCGAAATGATAAATTTTTATGTAACAAAAGTTTATACTGAATTTTTTGAAAATGATTGCTATTTTACATGGCAGGTCATTGTTGTAAACATTGTGCAACTCTTTTACACAATTTTTGGTAAGGGGAATGTATTTTGTGTGAAGCGTACCCATTACTTTTTGCATTTGATAACAGTGTTTATTTCACATTTAAAATCTATTGAACATGACTATAATTCGATAACTCTTTATATCATGGATCTGAAAAAAGCAAGTTTATTTGAATTGGGATGGCGTCGTTTGTTATTTGTAACAGCTTGTGTGCTGGTAAGTTTCCTGTATGCATCAACGCACTATCTATTAACTCTGTTTCTAATATTGGGGCAGAAGGAATTAATTGTCTATTTATATTCATATCCTATAAATTTAATGTTCTCATATTGGGAACTGAACAACTTGCATATATTTTTAATGTCTGTCCCTTGTGAAAGCATTACTGTGTCATCCATATATCTACGGTAATACATAATACTTTTAGTCAGAGGATAGATAAAAGAACTTAAGGTTATAGGTCTCTAAGGAAACAACATGCTATGCTAACAAGCTGGATAAGCTACAGACCATGGATAGACCATTAGTTCCACTTACGTTCAACCATTAAATTTAAAATAATTATGTTTTAGTTCTAATTCTGAGAGATCAAGCAGTTCTGTAATTTCAGCACCAGATTTTTTTATGTTTGTAGGCATTTTAATTTATAATTTATTTAGTCACAGTAGGAAGTATTTGTAGAATGGTGAAGGCTCTAATGACGATAAAAAAACTGACACTATCCCATTTCAAAATAAACTCTTACTGCTGGCGTACAATCGTGAATGGCGGCACAATGAATTTCACATGTATTACGATAATATCGATGGTATCGTTTGTTTTTGGTGTAGCAGCAAAGGCACAATATGAAAATGTGACCTGGAACCAGGGAATAATTGTGAAACTGAATTTTTCCATAGGGTGTAACTGATGAGTGTGTTACTTAACAAATTTCACCGTATTCAAAGATAGATTATATTTACAGCTTATTTACTATCAGATCTGAAAAACGGATGTTCTACTAACGACGACCTAGTAGTTCATGATTGAATATGAATTTAGATCGTCAACGAGATACACCTCCGCGTTACGTTTGGAAACAAAGTATTAGTGTAATAATTATAACTAAGAAGGCCCTGTCCTGTAGAATGCTGAAGAAGTACGGGCACAGAGATATTCGGACATCACGGTTCGCTGAGATATGCGGGCACCACCTGTGTCAGGTTATTTGGGCAGATATCTCTCGATAGGAGGGAAGACCTTCCTTGAACTGGCGGTGTGCTCAAATCTCCGCCTTCAAGGCGTCGTGTCCACCTCTTTCCCTACACCGCCAGTACATAAGTCACCTCCATATGATAAGTGTTTATTAACAATAAACATAATATATTGAGACCATCATCACACCATCAATAGCTATATCAGTTTTTTTTTTTTTCATTTGGACACCCGATTTAGGTAAAGCAAGACGTCGAAGAACGATTAAGCGTTTGCAGCCATTTTACTAACTGTGACAGTAAAAAAAAAGCAAAGCGAAAAAATGGATACGTCAATGGTTGAAAAAAGAGAGACGTATTTCATGTTCGTTAGCTCACTGAAATCCGATGTCTCTCGCGGCTTAAGAAAGATTTTTAGTGATGTCACAGGAAACAGCAAAAAAAAAAAAAAATGTTAATTACAGAGAAAATTTCAATTGACAAAACGTTAGGAGTAACTGAAATTTCTGGTGACAGGACGGTCTTTTGAATGATGTTTAGTGCTATAACATCAGCAGGCAGAACCAGTATAATTGTATCAAAAGCTGCAGAGCACTTATATCTGTCGTGCAATAATGTCTTTAGTTACTTAATGAAAAGTAAAGAAATTTCTTTTGTGTTTTGTGATTATTATTTCACATGTGCGAAGAATAATGCTACCGCAGAGAAATACGCAAACACAAAAAGTAGGGATAAAGATTTGAAGCGTATATAGATTTTGATCAGTACATAATTAAGTATAGCTATAGGTGTGTGTCCAGATTCCTTAACCATTTGTGATAATTTTTTAGACAATCATGCATTTTGTAGACCAGGAGTTATTATATAAATATCCGTAGAGGTACCAGTTTTCCGTAGCTGCAGTGTCAAATAATGCTCTGACTTAAATCGACAAGATAAATTCGTGTTTTAATATTTAAAATGACAGGAATATCTCAGAGAATAATTTGTAAACCACAGTTCGAAGTGAAACTGAAACGTAATTAATATTGTATAAACTTAAGCTATCTACAGGGTGTTTCAAACATGACCGGTATATTTGAAACGGCAATAAAAACTAAACGAGCAGCGATAGAAATACACCGTTTGTTGCAATATGCTTGGGACAACAGTACATTTTCAGGCGGACAAACTTTCGAAATTACAGTAGTTACAATTTTCAACAACAGATGGCGCTGCAAGTGATGTGAAAGATATAGAAGACAACGCAGTCTGTGGGTGCGCCATTCTGTACGTCGTCTTTCTGCTGTAAGCGTGTGCTGTTCACAATGTGCAAGTGTGCTGTATACAACATGGTTTATTCCTTAGAACAGAGGATTTTTCTGGTGTTGGAATTCCACCGCCTAGAACACAGTGTTGTTGCAACAAGACGAAGTTTTCAACGGAGGTTTAATGTAACCAAAGGACCGAAAAGCGATACAATAAAGGATCTGTTTGAACAATTTCAACGGACTGGGAACATGACGCATGAACGTGCTGGAAAGGTAGGGCGACCGCGTACGGCAACCACAGAGGGCAACGCGCAGCTAGTGCAGCAGGTGATCCAACAGCAGCCTCGGGTTTCCGTTCGCCGTGTTGCAGCTGCGGTCCAAATGACGCCAACGTCCACGTATCGTCTCATGCGCCAGAGTTTACACCTCTATCCATACAAAATTCAAACGCGGCAACCCCTCAGCGCCGCTACCATTGCTGCACGAGAGACATTCGCTAACGATATAGTGCACAGGATTGATGACGGCGATATGCATGTGGGCAGCATTTGGTTTACTGACGAAGCTTATTTTTACCTGGATGGCTTCGTCAATAAACAGAACTGGCGCATATGGGGAACCGAAAAGCCCAATGTTGCAGTCCCATCGTCCCTGCATCCTCAAAAAGTACTGGTCTGGGCTGCCATTTCTTCCAAAGGAATCATTGGCCCATTTTTCAGATCCGAAACGATTACTGCATCACGCTATCTGGACATTCTTCGTGAATTTGTGGCGGTACAAACTGCCTTAGACGACACTGCGAACACCTCGTGGTTTATGCAAGATGGTGCCCGGCCACATCGCACGGCCGACGTCTTTAATTTCCTGAATGAATATTTCGATGATCGTGTGATTGCTTTGGGCTATCCGAAACATACAGGAGGCGGCGTGGATTGGCCTCCCTATTCGCCAGACATGAACCGCTGTGACGTCTTTCTGTGGGGTCACTTGAAAGACCAGGTGTACTGCCAGAATCCAGAAACAATTGAACAGCTGAAGCAGTACATCTCATCTGCATGTGAAGCCATTCCGCCAGACACGTTGTCAAAGGTTTCGGGTAATTTCATTCAGAGACTACGCCATATTATTGCTACGCATGGTGGATATGTGGAAAATATCGTACTATAGAGTTTCCCAGACCGCAGCGCCATCTGTTGTTGAAAATTGTAACTACTGTAATTTCGAAAGTTTGTCTGCCTGAAAATGTACTGTTGTCCCAAGCATATTGCAACAAACGGTGTATTTCTATCGCTGCTCGTTTAGTTTTTATTGCCGTTTCAAATATACCGGTCATTTTTGAAACACCCTGTAAGAATCTTGTATTTAAATAAATTCAATCCATTTAATCGAAGGAATTAGGTTTGTATTTTATATTAAATGTCTAGTACAAAGACATGCATGGATGCATTTACTGCTATTTCAGGCGTATTTTAATACCAAACAATTCTTTCTCCTTGTCTGCAGACCAGAAAACATGGACTATTATTTGAATAATTTACTTTATTCATATTAAATACCACAATGTCCTGCCCTTGCCTCGGAAAGAAAGTAACCACAGAGATCCGTGTTTCAGCCAGCATGACGCTCACACAACTTTTGAAGCAGGTGAGAGGGGAGAAGCGACATTGTACCTTCTACGGACTTGGTGAATCCTTCCGCGAACTGGTTGTGTCCGCAAAACTTTGGTGTAATGCCTCATCTTCAGTTATCCTAACGAATTTCCTTAATCTTAAGCAAAATGGACCGGTTGTCGTATCACTTGTCCTTGTCTTCTAGAGTTGGAAAATTTTAGTCGGTCCTGTCACCTAAGTGCCTTTTTCAGACGAACAAGGATATACGAGAACTTTATGTCAATCTTCGCCAAATATTAACGCGAATAATACTGCATTCTATCTGCTTTTTGTGTCATTGTTTACCAATCTGATACTGCAGTTTTTCCTTCCACATTTTACATTGCGCTGTACCTGTGTGCAGAGGGTGCACCCACAATGAAGAGACGCTATACACAGCATTAGCGAACAAGCGGTAAATAACGTGAAGAAATCTGATCCAATCTATTTTCATGGTAAACATGTTATGTTAATAAAAAATGCAAAGAAAAGGAATGAGTTTTGGGTACTTGGTTGATTATAAGCAACTGTATGATGAACTAACTGTAAATAAATCAAAGAAAACTGATGGAACTCCATTTAAGATCAGTGATTTGAACCTCTTACGTTTTGAGGAGTAAATAACCATTGAACTGGAAAACTGGCCATTTTAAACCCAAAAATGTCGCTCTGCGG
This sequence comes from Schistocerca cancellata, assembly GCF_023864275.1. Lineage (NCBI taxonomy): Eukaryota > Metazoa > Arthropoda > Insecta > Orthoptera > Acrididae > Schistocerca > Schistocerca cancellata. The sequence goes on along the minus strand of NC_064627.1, from coordinate 239,134,560 downwards.
TTAATAACTGGGAATTTAAAATTTTACTAACCAAAACAAATTATTTGAAGAGCCTGATTTCTAATAATATGGTTCCTGGACTCTATAGCAGTTTTATTTCAATAAACTTCGTTAGTTGGGTTTGCAGATTAACGACTTGCAGCTGATTTGTGACTTTAACGCCTTTTTCTTTTGTAGATCTATTTAGATTTATAGTTCATATTTTAATTCCTCGCAGTAAGTTTTTAAAACGATATTTTTCCATTTTGCAGTAAATTCTAACAAACAAAGAATTAACATTACTTTTCGCTCAATTTTAATCCTTCTTCTTATCATTTAATATGTACCGCCTGACAGAAATTAAATGCTAATTGACATTTAACTTGGATAGAAACAGTTACTGAAATCAGTATGATAATTAGAAACTCATTTCCCTTTAATTTTAATGCGTCAAATAGAATTACACGTTTCAGCGCTATTTAGCACGCGGGACGTGTGACTGGCGCTACAGCCTATAGTTCTGTTTGACTCCCAAGGATTGTGTGTCTTTTAATTCTTTGTTTCTCTCGCGGATTTTGACGATGATTAGATCCTATCATACGTGGATTACCATGCGCTGTACGGGCTCGTCGTCTGACTCCATTTTGGAGATGCGTTAGTGATGATGCATGGTTCGAATCGGATACCCATCTGTTGCTTAATCAAAAGTTCTATCGACAGATGACATGTTTTTAACCACACTTGTACCTTGAAATTTGTGGCACACGAACTATTAGTGTTATGTTTCTTGAAGATACACGTCCAGGGAATGAAACCGGTCATCGTACGTGAAAACACAATAAATATCTATTGCCGATTTGAACTTTCACTCAGTTTTAATATTGACTGCTTTACCATGTCTTGTTTCAAATTCTTTGATTGTCCTTTAAGTTATGTATAAGTTTTTTAGCTGTGGCTGCCCGACTTGTAAGGTTATTTGTACTTCAAGAATTCTTACTGCTTGTAATAGAACAACTTACTTCGAGTGCTCCACGGGAGACACTGTCAGAATGATATCTGATTGAATCTCCCAAATAAGGTGATGCTAAGCCTACCATTTTTTCCCATTAAAATACGAGACAACTGAAATGGTTGTGATCAACTGATCAATAATTTCTGAAATACTGTTGTAACAGAACTGTAGAGCCAGGACATCAGAAGACCACTTCCTGTCACCAGGTTTGTAGGAGCTACTTTGAGTCAGAGGGTACGTGGTTGAGGGCCACAACATCACCAGTTCACATTTTTTTTTAAAGCCGCAATTGGAGGCTCGTCCGGGATTTGTGTCCTGCAAAGTGGTAATTACTTTGCTCTCTGTTATTCAGCGTACTATGCGAAGTGTAAAAACCTTTGCAAAACTAGTAGAGATGTCTGTAGAGTGAACCTGTCACAAAACACAGTGTCAGATCGGTTTTTTTTCTGTTGTGTCTAGACAAGACAGTCTAGACACAGGGCGAGGAAGCCGAAAGGGCACGCGCTTAATTCACGCAGGCTTGCTTAGGTCTGAAACAGGATACGTAATGAATGCTATAAAGAAAAGTACGTAGCTGCTGGAATACTTAACTTGTATACAGCATTCTTGATGATACAAGTGAGACTCTCTCTAGAAATGGTTAATGGCGCCTTGCTAGGTCGTAGCCATGGACTTAGCTGAAGGCTATTCTAACTATCTCTCGGCAAATGAGAGAAAGGCTTCGTCAGTGTAGTCACTAGCAAAGTCGTCCGTACAACTGGGACGAGTCCTAGTACGTCTCTCTAGACCTGCCGTGTGGTGGCGCTCGGTCTGCAATTACTGACAGTGGCGACTCGCGGGTCCGACATGTACTAATGGACCGCGGCCGATTTAAAGCTACCACCTAGCAAGTGTGGTGTCTGGCGGTGACACCACATTTTCCGCTAGTAGGTTTCTGGAAATAGTGAAATTACGCAGTAATTTTCACAATTAACACATGCCGTCGATAGAGGTCCTAATATATCGCGTTAAAGGCAATTTGCGTGGGGGCTCAGAGTCTAAGTAAGTTGAGTGCAGGGAACAGTAGCGGTTAGCCCGTTTAATGGACAGCGGTATTGGATGGAACATGCAGTAACGGGCGACAGCTACAGTTACATCAGGCGACTTCTCCAGTGGCGGACGCAGATCAACAAGAAGTACGACGGCAGATTCTTCGAGTACTCCAGGGCAGCCTTCAGTGTTGACTTACACTACAACTGATGGCATCACCATGGCAGAGGGAACCATCTCAGATCAGATAAGTGCCTGCGCAAATAGTGAGATAGTGTTTGACTCTGAAGTTCAAGCTCCACTTATAGATCTCGCGAATATAAAACAGTCACCTGAAAACGGAAGTGAGCCGGTTAGTCCGAAATCAGAGCGCGAAAGTGTGACTAGTAGGAACTCAGGCAAGGGAAATGAATGTGGGGGAAATATGATGTATCAGCTAATGCAAATGATCCATGGAATGGCAAATAATATCAGTACAATTCGAACAGATATGGGTACAATGGCGAACTGAAATAGGTTCTGCTGTGAAAGATGAAGTTGAAAAAATTATGGGTAACTTTGAAAAAGCAACTGATGATAAATTAAGATGTGTCCAAGTGGATATGAGGAAAATTACAGACGAAGTTGTAATAATAAAATCTAAAATCGGATCAGTGGAAAAAGATATTGGGGAAATAATGGATGAGGTACAGACAGAACTTGGGGGCAAGGTAAGCGACTGTGTAAAAGCGCAAGATGCTCATAATATCAATATAAATTTAGCAATTAGTGACATTGCCAATCGTGTGAGGCAGAGAAAGAAGTGGGCAAAATTAAAGATAGCATAGAGTCCAGTATCACTAGTGAAAATGAATTTGAAAGACAAATGCAACAGATAGAAATTGGTATAAATTCGTTAGCCTCCCAACAGGCCACGGCGGTTGTAAATATCCCTTGGGCAAATACCGGATATGTGAAATGTTACACAAATGACGGAAGATATCACCCACTAAATTTCTTGGCTGCATGTAGGACGCTTCTGTTCAAAGCACGTTGGACGAAGCGAAAATAAAATATGTTAAACGGCATTTGGAGGGAGGCCCACAGTCTTGTGCAAATGTTAAATGTAGTTCGTGCAAATCGTACGAAGAATTAGAAAAGAATTAGAAAAGAATTAGAAAAGAGTTTTTTTGATCGAGGATCCAAAATGGATTCTTGAACAGGCCGAGTTACAGGTACGGTAATGGGACGATGAGAGGTTTTTGCAAGCGCGAACTTGGCAGGTTTATGCATGTGAAAAATCCGTTGGGGGTTTTAGCGGAAATCACCAGGTTAAAAAGGTGATTACCCGAAGATTTGCAGTGGGATCTTGTCCATAGTCCATGTGGTTCCGTGGACGAATTTCTTGAATTTGTAGAAAAATTAGAGAGGGCTTTGAAGTTCAAACCTCAGAGCAAACCGGTTGGTAGTAATCCAAATGGGAATCCAAATAATCACCACCAAAATTATAGTCATGAGAGAAATGAAAGGAATTCTCCGGGAGATAGTAGCTAGAATGAGTAGAATGGTCGGAGAACGAGCAGGAGTGATAACTTCCGTGAACGGGATCAGAGTAAAGAATGCAGATTTGAGGGGAGTAATTCGGGTGAAGTGCAGTTGCATAACAACCAGTCGGGAAACATGTTTGTAACATCTCAGGTCTGGGGATGTCGATCTAAACAGGCGATGAAAAGGACTGGAGATAATGGTAATGGTAGAAATGTTGATAGGTTTGGAGAAAGACAAAAAACTTGTAATATGGAGTATATGAAAGAGGAAGGCTATATATATGTGGCTGTTTCAATAAGCGCGAGCGCGAACGGAGGAAGCATACATTTGTGAGAGATTTAAGTAAAAGTAATGGGAATAAATTTGCGGGGAATGATGTAAGTTATGAATGTGTAATGAATGAGTGAGTGAATGGTGACGAATGGAAAGATTCAGTGGTTCAAAAAGAAGTTGAAGAGGAGAGGAATTTTGTGAAAGCAAATTGTGTGGAGAGTTCTGAAGAGGTATTAGCAAATAGTAGAAATTGCAGTAAGGAAGGTGTTGTAGTAACAAGTATTTGTTGAGTCGGTGAAAAGCGTAGATGTTAGTGAAGGCGGCGTAGCTTTGGTCTCACCAGCTGCAAGTGAGGGTGATTGTGTTTCGGCGGAAAGCGTCAATGTTACTAATGGAGGCTTAGCGTTGGTCTCGCCAGCAATGGAAGTTAAAAATGTATCTCCGGAGGTACATGATTTCTGTTTCAAGGAACAGAGTACCGGTAATTCATGTAATGATGTAAAATCTACTGGTATTGAAACTTCGAAGGAAGGAATTTACGCGTTTCTAGTCACAAATGAAGGTGAAACGAAATATATTGATGAATGTGTTGATCTAAAACGTTTGTCAGAGTGTGAATGTGAGAATGTATGGAAAGTAGGATCGGGGTTAATCTGGATGAAAAGTGTGTAGAAATGGTAGTGTGCACTGATTTTTGTCCGATCACAGCGGAACGTAGGAAGTTTGGAAGTCCCAAAATTGTACGACAAGCTAGCAGCAATTTGTGTAATGTAGCGGTGGAGGAGAAAGTTGTGTACGATTCATGTGAAGTTAATTTGTCGACGGAGGAAAGTAATGTTTCTGATGTGAATTTATGTAGTGATTTAAATGGTGTGTGAGCAGATAAGGTTGCTGAGATGAATATTTATGGTGATGATGGCTTAGGCATCGAGGTATTATTTCAGGAAGATAAATTGTTTAACAGTGAATTGATGTTAATTTTGATGAAGCTGCAAGTGTCGATATTTTCGAAGGGAAAAACAGTAAAGTTGTGCATGCTGTGGGTAGTGAATCGGCGAAATGTGTGGAAGAATTAACAGAAAATTTTGAGAGGCCTCAAGTAAATGGTGTGGATGGGGACGATTTCTGTAATTGAAGTTCGTACAAATTGGTATATGAAGGAGGAGTGTGATTCTAATGAGACTGATTGGCGTTGGTACGGTAGAACGCTAAGGTCGTTGCTGTCGCATATGTGGAAACGAGAGGAGTTTAAAATGGCTAAGGGTATATAGAGAAAGGGCGTAAGTGGAAAGCTGTTCTAATCTGTAATTAGTGGTAGTAATTTTGGAGGGATAATTTATATGTTTTACTTGGGGATTCATGAGTAATTTGTTAGTTTTTTGCGGCACTGTACATGTGCAAAAGGGGGAAGTTTAGGCACTGAGGGTGCGTGGAGGTCAGTGACCTCGTGGATTTAAGTAAAGTATGTATTTATTTATCCTGTGTATAAGAGTGTGGCAAAGAATTTAGTGGTCAATTTGAAGGGTATTAAAACGGTAATTGTAAGTGCACGCAATTTTAGGTGCTTGTAGGTAGGAAGGATTGATTAAAGTCAAATAAATAGAACTTATCGGAATTTGAGCTTAATGAGATTCAGTCGATTGTCTTGTGACTTTGTTCCTAAAGTATTGTTTTCCCTTGGAGGGAATCTTTTGCGGGAATCCTGGTTGGTTTTGGGAAATGGTTTGTCTAGGGGTTTCTGCTTTTGGTTTTCGTTGTAGACAGATTTGTCACGATAAACGGTGGAACTCGGAATGCTGAGGCAGACACGATTTTTGCGAGGCATTTGGTCAAAAGACTGATGTGAGTTGATCAACACTTCGTGCTAAAATCCGTGTAAGCGTGCGTAGTGCGACGGAAAACTTAGTGCAAGAAGGCGCCTTAGCGCTGAGTGAGTGGCACAAGAAGTGCTTAGAAAATCGCACGAAAGTAAAAGTGCATTTAAAAAATTTTATTTCTTGCCCAAAAAATTATTTATGCATAACTGAAATGTGGGCATTTATTTTATATGCTGTATCGTTCATAAGTTGTGCTAGTTTATTTGGAAATTCATGCTAGATTATCCATAACTAAAATGCAGGCATTTATTTAATATGCCGTTTCGTTCATAATTTGTGTTAGTTAAGTTATTTCGAAATTCATGGTGCTCCCACACCACCACAAAAATCTTGAAAATACTATTGGCCTGGCGTTTTAATCACTTAATTCTGTTCTTTGAAATTTGTTTTATGTGTACACTACTGGCCATTAATATTGCTACACCACGGAGATGACGTGCTACAGACGCGAAATTTAACCGACAGGAAGATGATGCTGTGATATGCAAATGATTAGCTTTCAGAGCATTCACACAAGGTTGGCGCCGGTGGCGACACCTACAACGTGCTGACATGAGGAAAGTTTCCAACCTATTTCTCATACACAAATAGCAGTCGACCGGCGTTGCCTGGTGAAACGTTGTTGTGATACCTCGTGTAAGGAAGAGAAATGCTTACCATCACGTTTCCGACTTTGATAAAGGTCGGATTGTAGCCTATCGCGGTTGCGTTTTATCGTATCGCGACATTGCTGCTCGCGTTGGTCGAGATCCTATGACTGTTAGCAGAATATGGAATCGGTGGGTTCAGGAGTGTAATACGGAACGCCGTGCTGGATCCCAACGGCCTCGTATCACTAGCAGTCGAGATGACAGGTAGCATGGCTGTAACGGATCATGCAGCCACGTCTCGATCCCTCAGTCAACAGATGGGGACGTTTGGAGGACAATAACCATTTGCACGAACAGTTCGACAACGCTTGCAGCAGCATCGACTATCAGCTCAGAGACCATGGCTGCGGTTACCCTTGACGCTGCATCACAGACAGGAGCGCCTGCGATGGTGTACTCAACGGCGAACCTGGGTGCACGAGTGGCAAAACGTCATTTTTTCCGATGAATCCAGGTTCTGTTTACAGCATCATGATGATCGCGTCCGTGTTTGTGCGACATCGCGGTGAACTCACATTGGAAGCGCGTATTCGTCATCGCCATACTGGTGTATCACCCGGCGTGATGGTATGGGGTGCCATTGGTTACACGTCTCGATCACCTCTTGTTCGCATTGACGGCACTTTGAACAGTTGACGTTACATTTCAGATGCTTTACGACCCGTGGCTCTATCCTTCATTCGATCCCTGCGAAACCCTACATTTCAGCACGATAATGCAAGACCACATGTTGCAGGTCCTGTACGGGTATTTCTGGATGCAGAAAATGTTCGACTGCTGCCCTGGCCAGCACATTCTCCAGATCTCTCACGAATTGAAAAGTCTGGTCAGTGGTGGCCGAGCAACTGGCTCGTCACAATACGCCAGTCACTACTCTTGATGATCTGTGGTATCGTGTTGAAGTTGCACGGGCAGCTGTACCTGTACACGCCATCCAAGCTCTGTCTGACTCAATGCCCAGGCGTATCAAGGCCGTTATTACGGCCAGAGGAGTAATATGCAGAATCTATGCACCCAAGTGCGTGAAAATGTAATCACATGTCAGTTCTAGTATTATATATTTGTCCAATGAATACCCGTTTATCATCTGCATTTCTTCTTGTTGTAGCAATTTTAATGGCGAGTAGTGTACTTGTATGAACTGAAGGGTGCTGGCCAGCCAGAATGTTCAGAAGTGGAGGTGTGTGAGATTATGGGCGAGTTGCGGCGCCCTGGAAATACTCGTAAGTTCAGAGTTGGCGTGGCAGTGCGAAGGCCTCTTGGGAGGGCCCGCGGCTCGGCGGCAGCCACGTGTTGCCGAGCGTTAGCCGGGGACCAGGGAGCGCATGGCTGGGAATTCCGTGCTGACGCTGTGACAAGGACTGTACTTTGTGTCGCTGAAGGAAATTTGTATGCCGGTAGTGCCAAAGACTGCGGACTTTGTGAAACATTAAAGGCAGACATTTCACAGGTCATATAGAAATTAATAGCAGCCAGATGAATCATGATACCTCAAAAGAAACATATACATTACCATTATTTGCACGACGATTCTGATGGGTGGTCAGATTTTCAATACCTTTATTAGTTTAAAGTTTAGTATCTCACAATAAATTATACAAGTAACACTCAGCAAGGAGTTTCTAAAATCTAAACGGCTCATCCGATTTTGTCAGTCGACGTGACTTTCTAAAGCTGTTAGTGTAGACCTAAATTGCTATAAATTACGGGCATGTAACTTGAGTAGTGTTGTGTCTAGACAAGACAGCCTGGACACAATGAGAGGAAGCCGAAAGGCACGCGCTTAAACTCACGCAGGCTGGCGTGAGGTCTGAAACAGGATACGTAATGAATGCTATAAAGAAAAGTACGTAGCTTCTGGAATACTTAACTTTAATCCACATTTGTAGAACATCGCTCTTGATGATACATTAATAGAATCTCAATATCAATTAAATACGGCGCCTTGCTAGGTCGTAGCAAATGTAGCTGAAGGCTATGCTAACTATCGTCTCGGCAAATGAGAGCGTAATTCTCAGTGAACCATGGCTAGCAACGTCGGCTGTACAACTGGGGCGAGTGCTAGTACGTCTCTCTAGACCTGCCGTGTGGTGGCACTCGATCTGCAATTACTGACAGTGGTGACACGCGGGTCCGTCGTATACTAGCGGACCGCGGCCGATTTAAAAGCTACCACCTAGCAAGTGTGGTGTCTGGCGGTGACACCACAAGTAGTACATGAATTATTGGAGGTCAAAGTGGCTGATTACTATCGATCGCGTCAGGCCATAAGCACTCCACAGTTACACGAAAAAACTGTAGCAGCATGCTTATAAATATATTTATTCATTGATGTCTTTGTTTATATCCGATATATACTATGCATGAAGAAATTGGTTAAATATTTACTGTGTTTTAGAAAGCACAGAGACATTAGGCTACTGGCCTACCTTTTGCTTGCTATTTCTTTGATATATGTTTATTTGATTTGTTTATGTATTTAATAATGTGTGCTAGAGCGTCTTTATGGTCCAGCCATGGGGATATTTATTTAATTTCAAGTTATTTAAATGTAAATTCAGTATTTCGTATGTGTTTCAAAAGGTTTGTGAGTGTACATTGGCTAGGAGGCATGGAGGGAGTGCTGTAGCCAATCACAGCGCTCGTTACTATTGGAGGCCACTACCGAAGTGAATGGAGGGGCAGTTTGGACCGGTGAAACGCGAGCGACGGTCGCACATGAGATATGGAGGTGCTGGACGCGACGGCGCGACAGACGCACGGTTGCAGGAAGGTTCAAATGGCTCTGAGCACTATGGGACTCAACTGCTGTGGTCATAAGTCCCCTAGAACTTAGAACTACTTAAACCTAACTAACCTAAGGACATCACACACATCCATGCCCGAGGCAGGATTCGATCCTGCGACCGTAGCGGTCGTGCGGTTCCAGACTGTAGCGCCTTTAACCGCTCGGCCACTCCGGCCGGCGGTTGCAGGAAGACTTGGACAGTGGGGCAGTTTGCGCGTGGTCACGTGAGATAGAAATACTTCGGAGTGCCGACTTGTGAACTTGTGAATTTCCGTGATTTCTACAGCGAAGACGTAGTATGCGTTTAGAAGTGAAATCTCGCGAGTTATATTGTTGTTCATAACTAATTACGTGCATTAGGAATCTATTGTTTCCCTGTTATTCAGCTTATATTTTATTTAATTGCTAGACCATCGACACCAATAAGTGTTTTGCAGAAATATACCGCATTCTTAAAAGTACTACTATCGTACTCATCATTTAAAGTCGTTCAGATAGCACCTGCAGATTTTCTTTAATTGCAATATTTCATTTATAAATTACTATGTTGCAATAAACATTGGCAATTGCCGAGTGATAGGAACGTTTGACCATTCGATTCATGTGTATATTCATATGGTATACTGTAGACTCAGCAGTATTTGGCTTGTAATGCGGCAACTACGTATCCCAGCCCCTAGACAACGAAACCAGCCTAAATTTTTAATATTTCAACTTTGAGTCAGAGGGTACATAGTTGAGGGCCACAAAACCACCTGCCCTTTATTTGAAATCCCGCATGTACCATCGCACTTTGCCTCAGAACAACGTTTATTAATACCCTAATTGAAGTTCACTACACTTACAAATCCTTGATATTACTAGAATTTTGTTTTTATTTTTTCAAGTGAGCGAATTTGCTCACATAACTGCTCACGGCGTAGCGATCTATGTACAACACCGTACATCATGTAAGTAGGCTGTTTATATTTTCCTATTGGCAACGTTACGTAGCGCTCTGTATGAAAATCACTGGCTGTGCTGTGTGCAGCCTGTGGCTAGTTTGCATTGTTGTCTGCCATTGTAGTGTTGGGCAGCGGCAGCTGGATGTGAACAGCGCGTAGCGTTGCGCAGTTGGAGGTGAGCCGCCAGCAGTGGTGGATGTGGGGAGAGAGATGGCGGAGTTTTGTAATTTGTCATGAACTGCTATATATATATATATATATATATATATATATATATATATATATATATATATATATATATTATGACTATTAAAGTAAATACATTGTTTGTTCTCTATTAATATCTTTCATTTGCTAACTATCCCTATCAGTAGTTAGTGCCTTCTGTAGTTTGAATCTTTTATTTAGCTGGCAATAGTGGCGCTCGCTGTATTGCAGTAGTTCGAGTAATGAAGATTTTTGTGAGGTAAGTTATTTGTGAAAGGTATAGTTTAATGTTAGTCAGGGCCATTCTTTTGTAGGGATTTTTGAAAGTCAGATTGCGTTGCGCTAAATAATATTGTGTCAGGTTAAGCACAGTCGTGTATAAATTGTTCTAAGGGGACGTTTCAATGAAATTCTTAAATTACACTTGAAAATCATTGCAAAGGCAATTATGCTCTATCAGAAGTTTGGTATAGCGCATGATCAGTAATGATTCACTTTTGAAATCAAAGGCTTGGTTCTTGCTTTCTTGATTATGAGATAGAGTATGTATGCAAAAGCTCCTCAGCTACAGCCAATGTATCCTCTTCATTTCCTGGAGTTTCACAGACAATACTTTTACAATTTTCCCATCTTCGTAAAAATTGTAACTCATGACTGTAACACTATATAGCGTACATAGCAAGTTCTACCATTTTAACCAGGGCTCTTAGAGTAAAGTATTTTTCCTTCAACACTTTAAATGTTCCATCTCATCTATTAGGAACTTCTTCCTTGGAATTATTCATGTAATTTAATTTTTCAGCTGCACTCTTTTAAAATATTCATCAGACATTTTTGCACTATAGATTTCTACAGTGTTTGCTCTCTGAATCAACGGTACACTTGAGTTTATATCACTCTATTGCAGATCCGTTTTCAAACTGGTCCAAAGAAATAAACTGTAAACCTAATCTGCAGCTGACGGTGACTGACATTTGCAAAAACCTGGAACTGTTCGAGCATTTCCACTCTCACAGTAGAAATATTAAAGTACTTTTAGATTTTACAAATGGTATTCTGTGTGTCAATGGCAGCTTCTCGGTGGTCTGCCGTTTGGCAAAGTCGCTTATCATAGTGAATTTCTGCATCTGCAGCGCATATCTTCGCTAGGGTAATTTCCCATCCGTCTCTGCTATGCTTGCAAATTTTTCTTGCTGCGTCAAGTGCCCTTAATACCACCAGGAGGCATCCAACCTTGCAGTGGTCAGTGCTCATAATGACAGAACGATGGCTTTCACAACCGGATGAGATTGCTGCTGGTAAACCTTTCAGGGTGTTGCGACGTCGTCCACGAAACTCTTCCGCTACTAAAGTGTCGTCCAGAACTGGGCTGGACATCTTCAGAGGCGTTGTTCCTCCATTGAGTCGGCAATGGGGCAACAACGTCTCTGAAGGTGTCCAGCGCAGTACTGGATGAGACTTTAGGAAACGAAGAGTTCCGTGGACCACGACCTTATAGCCCTAAAACTTACCAGCAGCAGTGGTCATAACATTTTGGCTGATCAGTGTATGTGCATAGGGACATCCTAACCACTACTGAAAGGGCAGGTTAGTGTCATCGAGTCCGCAGCTCGTGGTCTCGCAGTAGCGTTCTCGCTTCCCGAGCACAGGGTCCCGGGTTCGATTCCCGGCGGGGTCAGGGATTTTCTCTGCCTCGTGATGACTGGGTGTTGTGTGTTGTCCTTAGGTTAGTTAGGTTTAAGTAGTTCTAAGTTCTAGGGGACCGATGACCATTGCTGTTAAGTCCCATAGTGCTCAGAGCCATTTGAACCATTTGAAGTGTCATCGACGAAATCGTATACCGCTGCCACGGCAACACATGCGAGGCCACTACAATCGAACTGCCAGTAGGATCTTGTCTGACCAAGGAACAAAGTTTGCTAGTAATACCACTCTGCCTTAATTTTCGGATGTTGCAAATCTGGACTGGAGAAATGAGTGGCTCATGATAAAACACTGTATCATGACCTTCGAAGATTCACCAATTAGCGAACGCTCATATAATCGCCAGTTGAACGGCAGATTATCCAGGAGGAAGTGGAGAAGATGCTGCAAGATGACATCATTGAACCTCCAGAGTCCTTGGTTCTCTCCAATGATACTTGTGAATAAGAAAGACGGCACATGGTGTCGCTGCAGCGACTGCCAACGACTACACTAAATTACCAAGAAAAAGTCTGTCTGCTTCTGGATTACACCCTAGACTGTTTGAAACGAGAAAATTGTTTCTCAACTATGTAAATGCAGAGAGACTAATGGCAAATCAAAGTTGACGAGACTGACCGGGAAAAGACTACCTTCTAGCTCCTGACGGCCTCTATGAGATCACAGTTATGTTATTTGGCTATGTGTTGCTCCAACCACCTTCGAACGTGGGATAGACAACTTGCTTCGATATTTTAAACAGATGACGTGTCTTCGTTATCTGGAGACGTCATCGTTAATCAAAGACATTTTAAAAACATATAAGGCGACTGACAACCATGATGAAGTGTGCTCAGATTGCAGGTGTCCACCTAATCCGGATAGCCCAAGGAATAAAAATATTGAGACACATAGTGAAAGTTGAAGGAATCATTCCTGATCCAGATAAAATGAGTAGTCAGAGATTTTCCGACTCTTAGTCACTATCATGATGCGAGATGTTTACCAGCAGTGTGCTCGCAATATAGGCGATAGATACATAAAGGACTTCCGTGCCCTTGCAGGAGCTATTGCAGGGAGACAAAGTTTTCCTGCATCGAGGCGCAAGACAAATACTTCCTTGTCAGTAAAGAAGCCATGGCATCATCATTTCCGGTTCTAGTACTGTGTCACGAGACAGAACTTCATTCGGGCGATAGCTGTTTTGAGGTAGATATAGTTCTAATACAAATTGAGGAAGATGCTGCAAACTGAAAACGTACGCTTCCAGAGTACAAGTCCGAGAACAACTTGTAACGACCCTATCACACGCTTCACCATTCGTAAAATATACCGTTTTTCGATCGTCTTATGTGTTTTCAGTCGTGTCATCTATGACACTGCGTCCACCTTGGCTATCTTAAGTTACTTATAATGTTGGACTTGATACTAAAACAATATAAACCTCTTGAACATCAAGTAGCTCTTTGAAAATTAATAGGCAATCTTGCTTCGCCCAAAGCATTTAGTGGACTAATTATGGGGACGCTGTGCATCCAAGTTACACACTTCTTACCGTCCTGATCGGTGAAATTTTCCACTACAGCGGAATGACAGCATATAGTTATAGCGCAGGAACATCCTACTGAAAACTAATGTATTGTCGGCTATAAACGTTCGCCTCATCCTAAAGTGACGAATCCTGGAAAAGTCGGCTTCTTCGTTCAACTTAGGACAGTTACTCAAACATTTTTTTCATGAATGTAATTAATATTTATTATATCATAACGAAACCAGCGGACTTTATATTACTTCGAAATCAAGTATTACTTTAAGAAACTTGTAAACAAAACTGAAGTGAGCAGTGGTCTTTGGGTATCAGCTACTTTAATTTGCGATCTTCGAGTGGGGGAATTTAATCATATGAAAGTCAAGCAAAGACTGCTACAATGTGAGCCGTCAGAGTTCTGTTTCTCCTTTTCTTACATTAATACACAACGCCATTGCTTTTAAAGGTGCAACTTTGCAACAGAAATTATTAAAATTACTATTTGATTTAAGCAAAGTGAAATAGGTGCTTGAAATAATATGCTAATGATGGTTGTAGATCACTGTCAATATATTAACTCAAAACTACTTTTCACAAAGTTTGATAAGACATGAGTCTTGTTCTCTACATAGATTGCCTTGTCAGATGCAGTACAGATGAAGACTTGATGCTGAGGAAAACGTGTATATTCTTCACGTCTCTGAGAAATAGGATAGACCAAAGTACCATAGCTTCTACCCTTTAGCGGCACACTGGAAGTAATATGGTGTAGTATTTGCAACACCAAAGAATTCCTGGCAAAATCTTGCACCCACAGCAACCATACAGTAGTGGCGACTTTCTTTTGCAGAAGTGCTAGTTATTACTTGTTGCAATCCCCCACGCTGTGGCTAAGCCATGTCTCCACAAAATCCTTTCTGCCAGGAGTGCTAGTCTTGTAAGTTTCACAGGAGAATTTCAGTGAAATTTGGAGGTATTGGTAGAAGTAAAGATGTGAGGCCGGGTTTTGGCTCCTGATTGGGTGACTCAGTCGATAGAGCACTTGTCCACCGAAGGCAAACGTCCAGAATTCGAACCTCGGTCCGGCAACCACAGTTTTAATCTGCCAGGAAGTCTCAATCGTACTAGTGTTAGCCAAAATACTCAATGTCTTGCAGAACGCTCCACAATATGACCACCCACTTTCACTGCCAGCGTGTTACTCATAGTCCAGTTTGTCCGAAGCACACCTCTTACTAGAGAAAAGGCGCTTCCAAAACGGAAAATCGCACTGTCCAGTGGATCAGCCTACTGCTCACCTCCCATTGTAGAGAAGGAGTTTACGAAACGAAATGACAAAGGGCAGGCACGGCCGACCTCAGGCCTAATGGCTGACACACTTCTTTTGCAGAATACTATGCACTGCATAATAAAAATTTATAATAACCTTAAGATTAGCTTGACTGTTCACTTTTCATGTTCGTTTCTATACGTAAGGCTAGAACAATAGATGTATACACAATATCAAATCCTCTTATACATGCTGATTACAACTCTCTCTGTATAAACGACATTAAATAGTCATGCATCCAGGCCAGAGGGGTTGCAATGTCATATTGATAAGGGGGTCATACAGCCAAGTATTTTGTAAATTTGACTCGACTTCGTAATCGCTGAAATAAAATCACTCACACTCTCAACCCACGAAGTCTAATTTTGTTTCCCCTACACGTTTTGGATGCCAACAAAGCTGCACACCAGACAACCCCGCAGCTAACACAAGAAACAGTAGAAAACAGCGGAATATATGTTGCACTACCTTTCTTAAGGTGTATATCCTATAAAATAAGCAATCTATTTAAAAACACAAACATTACGATAAGCTTCCACACAAACAACAAACTACAGCAGGTAGCACTTCACAACTTAAAGAATGGTAACACCCATACAACAACAAAAAAAAAATCTGGCATATACAAACACAGCTGCAAAGCTGTCCCTCTTACTATATAGGACAAATTGGGAGAAGCATTGAGACTCAGTTCAAAGAGCATATAGATGCCATATATTTGAACAACATTTCAGAATCCAAATTTGCCATGCACACAGCTGCTAACAATTATGTACTAAGGACTACTGAAGGCCATGTACAAGTATTTGCAACATGTTGAGAAAGGTAGCTTTCTGAATTTGCTTGAAGAGATTGGCATATATACACATAAAAGCAAATGACCACAAAATCTCGTCAATGAACAGACCGAGTTAGCCATTGCAGCCCTTCTTCGAAATTTCGTTCACCTGCTTCCCAGTTTAAAGTAAACACTACTACCCTCACAATAATGACATGCAGTCACTAACCCAACACAAAATAGTGAATAATAAATAACAGCTTGCGTTATCATCCAATACTTCCATCTAACTATATCTTAAAATCAATGAAATGTCCACTGTTGTAATTTTATTTATGTATGTCCATCCCAAATCATTTACAGTGCTTCCAGTGTATGCCATACTATTTACATATGCCCATAGCTGTAATATTTATTTGTGTGCATCTGGCCCTTATCATTTACTTTGGTTCCAATGCATACCATAATATTTACGTAATATCACTGCAGTAACACTTTATAGCAAACTGACTGCTTTATTTGTTTATCTAAATTTTAATCTGTTCTCTTTTAATGTAAATGGTGAGTGATGTAGCAATAGTAATTTGTAAATTCCTACTGTCACATGTATATAACAAAATATATCTGAGAGTGAAAGCCTTCAGCATTGTCATGTTTGAAATATCGCCATCTTTGTACACATACTTCCATGTGGCGAAACTTCTTAGCGTGTGATTGGTGGTTTATATATATATATATATATATATATATATATATATATATATATATATATATATATATATATATATATATATAGTCTAAAGTGCATCATACAGTTTTCGTTGCTGCAAGATCACAAGTAGTCTGTACTGGAACAGAATAGTGAGGATTTTTCATCGTAAATAACCGAAACATCTTCTCTTTAATAATTTTTTGCATCACTTAAAATCATTGTGAGGCACTATTACAGTGAAAACGACATTGTCCGACATCTTGTTTTGGTTGTAGGGCACCACCAACCCAAGGAAATTCCATCAGGTGGGAAAACAAAAAGCGAAAGCTGATGTAAAATTTAACGTAACGTGAACTAGCCATGTGAAGAAGAATCTGTCGGTTAGAAACCGTTAACTGCGCTATTTAAATAAATAAATAGCATTGTAAAAAGTGGCTGGTTGTTGCTATCTTCTATGTAAGGGTCCACCTATATCTTCAGATCTGTTTTATAATATGTCCTTATAAAATAAAGCCATTGTGCCATTGTGTGTATATTTTGTGATTATGTGACAGTGGCTTTATTATATTAGGATACGTTATAAAACAGCTCTGAAGATGATCATTGCTGACCGAAACCGGAAGTCTAAGGACCAAAAGTTTTGTGATCATTGAGGGAAATAAAAGTAATTTACTATGCGAATATTTCGGAAATGGGAACGATATGGTGAGATATCGGAATTATTTTTCGAGTTTGGTTCAAGACTACTTGCAGTTGACGATTTTAAATCCAGGTTTTTCCCTTATCTCCTCCATTTAGACTTCGTGTACTTCTATGAATTGGTGAGTACAGTAGAGAAAATGATGCAGCTGAAATCAAACAAAGTACTTTCAACTCGCGAAAGAGCTGTAGACATTGAAACGTACCCTTGAAAAAATTTATAAATGACAGTGCTGGAAAACCTCTTACATTATTTGATTTTCAAACAGCTGGGCAAAAACTGAACGCACTCAAATAGTTTTCTCTTTACTTATTCTGATCATCACTAAACTGACACACAATATTTTTAGTGCAACACAATCTGATTCTCAATAATCCCTACAATGGCCCTGACTAACAATAACCTATACCTTTCATGAATCACTTACCTCACAAAAATCTTCGTTACTCGAACTACTGCAATACAGCGAGGGCCAAAACTGCCAGCTAAATAAAAGATTCTAACTACTGAAGGCACTAACTACTGATAGGCATAGTTAGCAAATGAAAGATTTTGACAGAGAATAAACAATATATTTACCTTAATAGTGTTCAGAAGTCATATATATATATATATATATATATATATATATCAATTCATGACATTCATCTTTACAAATTTCGTTCGCCTATAGCAATCTCTCAAAACTCTGGCATCTCTCTCTCTCTCCACACCCACCACTGCTGGTGGCTCACCTTTAACTGCCAAATACTATGCACTGTTCAAATCCTACTGCCCAACACAACAATAACGAATATTCCAACAATGCCAACCAGACACAGACTGCATACAGCACAGTCAGTGATTTTCATAGAGTGCTACGTGGCGTTACCAACGTAAAAACCTAAATAGCCTACTTACATAGCCCCCATGGTCCCCACAAAAAATTTACAAATTGTTTTGGGCAGTGCCCAATAATTATTTGCAAACTTCTTTTTATCTTAACGATAACAAATGTATCAAATGCGCACAATTATTGATACAATGTTGGTCAAAAGCAAAAATTGTTCTCATCAAGACTGTCCTGCTCATTCATCACAGTAGTAATTACATTGCACGAAGTCTGATCAGCAAAAGAGAAGACACATGGAAGTATTGGATTTCCATGCAGTCTTGAAGAAGTAGTGTTGTCCTTCCAACAGAACGTCAGTGCTAACTCTTGTCATGCATACAGGTAACAGAGCAAAACCACAGCAGAGTCAGTCGAAGTTTTGAAGAATATTCGTAGGTAGGTCATCACACAGCAGACCCACTGTAGTCCTGGTAGAGATTATGGTATTGGTAGGCCACTGGAGGCGCAGACCCACTGTAGTCCTTGTAGAGATAATGGTATTGGTGGGCCATCAAAGATGCAGACCCACTGTAGTCCTTGTAGAGATGGCTAGCAGCCATCTGTTGCAACTATGTGGGTGCACAATCACCATCGGAGAATCTTACGGATAGTATAACTAGTCCATGAACCACCACTTGTGCACTCACAAACTTTTAGGAATGTCCTTAGAACCAGCAATGCTGTTAACCAGTCCCTTGCTAAGTTATCAACCCATGTACGAGCACTAACAGTCCCTTTTTTTTAACTTCCCACACATTGTGAATATACTATGACCAACAAAAATGTGTCCACTGAAATGAATCCCTAAAAGTTACTTAATTTGATGATCTGGTGTCAATTACAATTTTATAACACGGGAGTACAATTACAAAGATACAGAAAACATCATTAAAGAACATAATAATACAGATAGCATTTGTAGTAATACAGGCTTTACTAAAGAATAGAAATAAACATATACATCAGTGGTACAGGAATTATGACATAAGTAAATAAATAAAAAATGAGAAGAGCTTTCGAAACATTAACTTCACACATGAGCATCAAAACAGAACAGAATAAATTGTGTCTAAACATCCTTACAAAGTAAATAACATATTATTAATGCAAATTATATCTTTCAAAATAATTACTCTTCATTGTACACTACATGTTTGGCCAAACCGTTTTCATATAGCTTCTCAATGCATTTCTTCCAATTCATCACAACTTATTCTCTTATATAGCCTGCCCCCTCATAAGCTAACTTAAACCTACTGTGCTCAGATATATATACAAGGGTCACTCCAAAGAAAATCCACACTATTTTTGTAAAAATACAGTTTTCGTTCTGCATGTGTGAAAGTTTTACAGTGTGTAGATACATCTTTCACACTTGTTTTCAAATTTAATTCAACCTGTTTCTGTGAGTGGCGCCGTCACAGCATGTTTTCAAGATGGCTGCTACATTTGACGATGGTCTGAAGCAACGTGCTGTCATAGAATTCTTGTGCTGTGAAAAAGAGACAGTGGGAAACATCCACAAGAGGTTGAAAAAGGTGTATGGAGATGCTGCTGTCGATCGCAGTACAGTCTTTGGGCAAACAGGTTACGTGATGAAAGGGGGCTCGGTAATATTGAGGACTGTCCTTGCAGTGACAGGCCTCGTACTGCACATACTGCAGGCAATGTGCAGAGAGTTAACGAATAGGTGACTCCTGACAAATGCATTACAGTGAACTAATTGTCACACTACATTGGGATAATGGAAGGAAGTGTCTGCAGAATACTGAAAGCGTTGGTGTTAAAAAAGATTTGCGTCAGGTGGGTTCCCAGGATGTTGACAGTGGCTCACAAAGAAACAAGAAAAGCGGTATGCAGTACGAGAATGGTGGAGATGAATTTCTTGGAAGAATTGTGACAGGTGATGAAACATGGCTCCATCGTTTTTCACCAGAGACAAAGGGGCAATCAATGGAGTGGCATCATGCAAATTAACGCAAGAAAAACAATTCAAAACCACACCTTCTGCTAAAAAAGTAATGGCTACAGTATTTTTCGGTTCGAAGGACTCTTGCTTGTAGACATCATGCCATGTGGAACCACCATAATTTCTGATGCATATGTGATGAAACTGAAGAAACTTCAAGCTCGACAGAGTCGTGTTCGACCACATCGGCAAAAGCAGGATGTTTTGCTGTTGCATGAAAATGCATGGCCACATGTCAGTCAAAAAACCATGGAAGCGATCACAAAACTCGGAAGGACAACACTGAAACACCCGCCTTACAGTCCTGACCTGGCTCCAAGTGACTATCATCACTTTGGAAAACTGAAAGACTCTGTTCCTGGAACAAGGTTCGAAGATTATGACTCTCTTGTGCACGTTGCCAAACTGTGGCTCCAACAGGTTGGTACAGAATTTTACCATGCGGGTGTACAGGCGCTGGTTCCGAGATTGTATAAGGCAGTTGAGAGGGATGGAAATGATGTGGTGAAATGAAAATATTGTTCCTAAAGGATGTATCTACACACTGTAAAACTTTCGAACATGTAGAATAAAAGTTGAACTTAAAAAAATAGTATGCATTTCTTTTGGAGTGACGCTCATACTAGAAAACGAAACAATGCAGCAGCACAAAACAATTAACACAAACAGCAATGACCAAAAAAATGCAAATTGGCAAAGCAAGTAACAGTATATCTAAATTAGCAAAGCAAATGCAACATTACCACTAAAATGAGCCAATGTGCAGCATCAAGAAAAATAAATCAATAGTAAAACTGGCTTAATACAATGTAAAATTCAGTATAACTGTGCCATGCAAATGCAATAACTTATAGGTTAGCGTTTTTTTAACGTTCCGTCGACAACGAAGTCATTGGAGATGGAGCGCAAGCTCGGGTAAGGGAAGGATGTGGAAGGAAATCGTCCATGCCATTTCAAAGGAACCATCCCGGCATTTGCCTGAAACGATTTAGGGAAATCACGGAAAACCTAAATCAGGATGGCTGGAGATGGGATTGAACCATCGTCCTCCCGAATGCGAGTCCAGTGTGCTAACCAATGCGCCACCTCGCTTGGTAATAACTTATACCTAAATATGATGAAGCTCAAGCAGAAAAAATGTTACAGTAAATATAGGAAATGTTCAGTACCTATGTCACATCTTAACATTAGAGTGATGCAGCACAATAACTTACCTCTACCAAACAAGTTACCAAATCGTTGAAAAAATAATGTATGCAATTCCTGTGAAGGGAAATGTCTATTTGTGCTGTCTTTTTTTTTAAGAAAGTAGTTCATAAAATCATTGTTAAATTTTATTTTAACCAATGCTGCAGTGCAGCTAGAAACTAGATATTAAACAAAATAAGCAAATATATACATAAGGCAAGGCATGAAACGTCATTCGCTACCCGTATGGTATTTTAGTAAATATTAGCGATCACGAGCTCCAAAGTGTAATTATACGTCTTCAAGTATGATCGCGTCGTATTTGAGGTGCTTTCTACAAAGAAATGTCAATAGCGAGGTTAATGGCCTGTTTTTTCTCCACCTAATGGCTTTTTTTCAGGCAACTGTCGCATTGCTGGGCGCCCACAATGCGTTACATTAAGGTCACTTACCTTCCTTACCGAAATATTTACAGAAGTAGTTTCTGCTACAGTGACAGTCTTATATAAAAATTTCACAGGTTGAAAATTTAGGTTACATATGTGTAGAAACAAAATCCCATTAATATAACAGTGTCCAAAAATTTCCGCCAGCATTGTGATACATTCACACATATCATAACTCTTAAAGTACAATTCTTGGTTTCCAACATCCTTTTCACAAACCAATGTCCCTAACCTGTTCTCATTATTCATATACATATAAACACGTAATCAAATTCCTCATATAACATTATCTTATTGATCATAAACATACCTCAGCAGCATAATACACATCATGTTGTTGTTGTGGTCTTCAGTCCTGAGACTGGTTTGATGCAGCTCTCCATGCTACTCTATCCTGTGCAAGCTTCTTCATCTCCCAGTATCTACTGCAACCTACATCCTTCTGAATCTGCTTAGTGTATTCATCTCTTGGTCTCCCTCTACGATTTTTACCCTCCACACTGCCCTCCAATGCTAAATTTGTGATCCCTTGATGCCTCAAAACGTGTCCTACCAACCGATCCCTTCTTCTAGTCAAGTTGTGCCACAAACTTCTCTTCACCCCTATTCTATTCAATACCTCCTCATTAGTTATATGGTCTACCGATCGAATCTTCAGCATTCTTCTGTAGCACCAAATTTCGAAAGCTTCTATTCTCTTCTTGTCCAAACTAGTTATCATCCATCTTTCAGTTCCATACATGGCTACACTCCATACAAATACTTTCAGAAACGACTTCCTGACACTTAAATCTATACTCGATGTTAACAAATTCCCTTTCTTGAGAAACGCTTTCCTTGCCATTGCCAGTCTACATTTTATATCCTCTCTACTTCGACCATCATCGGTTATTTTACTCCCTAAATAGCAAAACTCCTTTACTACTTTAAGTGTCTCATTTCCTAATCTAATTCCCTCAGCATCACCCGACTTAATTTGACTACATTCTACATACACATCATAGTCATAATAATATCATCATAGCACATCAGTCAAATCTCAAAATCGTCGTAGCTTCCTCCAATGATCTCAAAACCTATAAAAAATGCTCTCTGCTCGTTTCAGTAAAGTCATCTATCTCAAACGTACTTCAAAAATCATGATCATACCAAATACATCATTCAAAGCTCTCATAGTATCACACTGGTTCCAAAAACGATATGAACAGTTCACAAAGCACAGACAAAATACAATTTCGTAAGTGTGAATTCACTGATGTAGTAAAAAAATGTTTGTCTTTCTTATATGATCAGATAGCTGTGGAATTCTGTGTTAGAGAAATATGGTACCAATGTGTAATGTTGTATATGCAAATACCATATTAGCTAGGGCTCCTAGCGCTTGCCACAAGCTTAGTACACAAGTAAACGTGTACCCCCTGAGGATTAATGTAATTACACCCTCAGGTGTTACACATTACAGCAATGGAATGAAATGTATCACCGAAAACCCTCTCTGTATCTTTGTAATTCAAAAAATCATTAAAAATAAATGTTTTTAATACAAAAATTAATCACTCAAATGAGTGTCCTGTAGAGCTGAACTGTGCGTCTTGGTGTAAGATAATTTCTGTCATTACTTGATGCTAAAAATATGCCAAGTGTCGTAGTTACCGTCCTCTGTAAGGAAAGTTCTGCAGAAGTCAGTGTACTTACCTTGTCATAAACAAAAGTGAAATGCTTTGAGTATAGATATCGTAGTTATTACGCTTATTGCCGTGATCAAGAAAGTACTATGCTGCAATGTATTGTTGTGCTACAGAAAAGGCTGTCTCATTGTAGCTATGCCACAAAAGCTACTACTAAAACATATATTACTTTCCAGAAGAATTCAGAAAAACTGTGCAGATATAAAACAGATTCAGCGCAAAAGCAATAATATAAATTGTGTCATTCATTAGTAGCATCGTGATATAATCGTGTAGCTGTCAAATAAACCAAATACTAAGTCATCTGTAATCTCACAGAAAGTACTTTAAACCCAGAATGTATTTTCAAGTAATCCAAAATGTTGCATTAAAATCTCATTAGCAGTGTATGTTCCAAACATGTAATCCTTATAGTCGTTATGTAATCGTGCAACCCAACAAGCAAGAATGTACACAAAATAATACTGTGTCGTCTGTTCACTATAAAGATTCATTCGTAATTACTGTCTAAATATGTTCCCTAGGTTCTTCCCTGGATAGTTGACATCAAAACACTGTTGCATGTTAACAGTTTCTAAGTGTGATAAAGCGTACTATTAAAGTAAAGTGAAAAATATTATGGCAAAGTCTAAGTTAAAAAGCAGATTATCTCTCAATGAACCGTTTGACATGTGAAATATGGTGCAATCCTTTACTCTTCCTAATATGCAGAGTTTCACCTTCAAGGCAATTATCATGTGGTATACGTTGGATTCTGTAAGGTCCATTGTAAATCAGAAATAATCTGTGATTCAAGTGTTTCTTCTCATGTGACAATGAATGAGCTTTAATGAGAGCTTTCTGACCAATATATAGTTTCTTTGCATTTTGTTTAGTGTGTAGTTTTTTCCTTTTGCCTGCTGCAGAATTTATATTTTTAATAGCCAAACCAATTACGTATTTGTGTCCAAGTTTACGTGTATTCAGAAAAGGTACAAGCTCTCTGATTCTGTTTGGTGGTTCTTCATTCTTCAGTACAAGAATAGGTGTAAAGCAGTGGAGTCATGAGGCATTTCATTGAGCACATTTTGAAATGGTTTAAATATCTATCCCAATGCTGATGCTTTCTGTGACAATAAAGTCTGCAAAGCTTATTGATTTCTTTCATAATCCGTTCGGAGGGGTTACAATGTGGTGAGTACAATGAAATAAAAACAGGTTTGATTTTATGATTCTGAAGCATGCGTGACCAAACAGCAGATCTGAATTGCGGTCCGTTATCTGAAATGACTTTACTGGTGTGTCCAACTTCACTTAAGAAATTTTTAACAAAGGCATTGGATACAGACCGTCCAGTGGCTTTACGTAATGTTGTGAAAGAAACAGCAACTAGAACCTACGAAAATCCATTCGATGTTCTGTCAAGGGGTCCCAAGAGATCAACAGCAGCAAATTCTTTTAATTTAGAAGGAATGATAGGAAACAACTGAGCACGGTGTGAGATAGTAGATGGTTTAGCCTTTTGACAAGGTTTACAAATACACAAGATTCTTCGAATTCTCTTTTCCACATTGTTAAAATAAGAAGTCTTCCGAAGAATATGATAACATTTTCGTGGACCAAAATGTGTGTAGCTGAAATGAATGTACCAAATGAGCTTATTAACAAAATCGTCAGGAATGCGAAGTACTCATAGCTTGTCATCGACAGTACAGCGTTTGAAGAATATGTAGTTACTAACCAGATAATAATGCCAAATCTGTGTGTGTGTGTGTGTGTGTGTGTGTGTGTCTTTCTATGCCATTTACTTTTGATGTCTTTCCAAATCGGATCTTTATCTTGTGCTTTAAAAATGTAGTGATGAAGTTTTCAAAGGCGACTTTATGAATGTAAAGAATACAGAAATTTTTTTCGAGGTTGCCTTTGTTACTTTCCTCAAGCCCAGCCGGTGCACGTGATAGTGCGTCCGCAACAATGTTCTCCTTGCCGGGAATATAGACTATTGTGAAGTGGAATTCTTGCAGAAACAATGCCCAACATTTTAACCTATCATGATTTAATTTTGAAGACATAAGAAATTGTAATGCACTATGATCACTGTATACTTTTACGTGCTTACCAGAAAGTAGGAAACGGAATTTGTTAAATACCCCAATGATAGCTAAAGCTTCTAATTCAGTGATGGAATAATGTTTTTTCAGATTTTATTGGTATGCGACCAGCAAAATCAATATTTTTTCTGAATAATAGTGTCATTTTCTATGCATTCTTGAAATAAATGGGCACCAAGACCGACTTTAGAAGAATCCGTGCTAAATTAGAAGTCTTGTGACAGATCTGGATGAGCTAGTATTGGCGCTTTAAGTAACGCTTCTTTCAAAGAACTGAGTTCCAAATGTGTCAGTTCGTCCCAGTTCCATATAGTGTTTTTTTCCAGTGAGAGAACAAAGTTTTGGTGTAACTAGAATTTGCATATTCAGGAAACGATTGTAAAAATTTACGAGGCCTAGAAAACTGTGGACTTATTTTTTTGTGGATGGAACTGGAGTGGCTCGGATTGCTTCTAACTTTTCAGGATCCGGCTGAATGCCTTCAGAAGAAATAATGTGTCCCAAAAACTTCACCTTTGTCCTACCGAATTCAGACTTTTCCAAGTTAACTGTAATTCCAGATTCTTCAAAAATACGTAACACTCTGTTGAGGATGCGATTATGTTGTTCGCATGAGGATTCTGCTATTAGAATATCGTCCACGTATAAGGTGATGTGACGTTTTAAGAACTCAGGTAATATGGAATTTAGCCCACGAATGAATGCTGCCGAAGAAATGTTCAATCCAAAAGGAAGTTTCCGAAACTGACAACAAACGCTGAAACAAAGAAAAGCTGTGTATTTTCTACATTCTGGATGAAGTCGATCTGAAAAAAGCTGTATCTGAGATCAATAGAAGACAAACACTTTTACGCCATTAAAATTTTGAAGAGGTTCTTCCAACGTTTGCGGCCTGTCTATTTCAGGAATGATGACAGTATTGATTTGTCTCGAATCTAAGACAAACCCAACTGATCCATTTTTCTTCTGAACAACATGTAATGGATTATTGTATGAGCTTACTGCAGGCTCAATAATGCCCTCGTCAAGAATAGATTGTATTTCTGTTCTACCACGGTCCCTATAATGTGCCGCAATTACGTATGGTCTAACACAAAATTTAGTATGCTCACGAACACGAAATTGGTATTGATATCCCTTGATTGTTCCGGTTTTGTGAGTAAAAACTGTGGAATGTGCTTGTAAATTCTCAAAAAGTTCCTGCCTATCAGTGTCATTACAATTCTCAATGGTTTGAATTTGATTCTGAATTAACTCATTAGTATTAAATACGCCGTCGATATCATCCCTGTCAATACTTGCCGAGTGATCGTTAGTGTCAAGTTCCATCGAAAGTTCCGAACTGTTGTCTAACAAGACGTAAGCCCGATTAACTCCCTCGTCATGGTTTGAGAGCCAATCTTCAAATTTCAAAGCTATTGACTTACCTTCGTTCTCTCAACTAATTTCAGCATCGTTTCAGCAAGTTTAAGATTGACCTGTATTCATTAAAAATTCTACTCCCAATATAATTTCTGTCGACATTAATGGAACGATAAGAAAGTTCATAGTGAATCTGTGGTTTTGACAACAGAATTCTATGTTGGTTTGTTGGCGTACATCTACACTTTTTCCAAAGATTGCACCTTGTAATTTAATCTTACATAAACGGGAGTGTGGGGCGATTGTTCGATTTGTTGCATTTTCTAAAGGCTATTTCACTAATTACTCAAATGGGACTGCCAGAGTCAAGTACTGCCGTAAATTTTATGTCATTTACTGTAATGTGAATTACAGAATTGGCAGTGTTGTTATGTTTTACGTCGTGTTCCTCGAGTAAGTTGTCCCTAATGTCTTCCACTTTTACGTAATTAATAGCCACGGCAGCTGCGTCGTCAGCTTCATAAGTATTTTTGTGGCTGCCAGCGGTGTGGGTCATTGTCTTCTGTCTATTTGTTCTCGCGAGTCGTTATTGGAATTTGGAGATCTACCCTCTACAATTTCAGCTTGTCGAGAGGGCCCTGCCCTGTAAGAATCCCTCCAGGTCTGATTAAATTCTGATCTATTGTTAAGATTATATCGTCTGTCGTCATGTCGGTAGTTTCTGTAATTTCTTTCTTGTCAGTCACGTGGTGGAGAATTTCTCCTTGAGTCATAACTGCACGGTGGACTGTTGCGTCTGAAGTTATTCTGTCTCCCTTGATAATAATTATTTTGGTTCACCTATTGTCTGTTTCTCTGTCTCTGTCACAGTCATTACTACAGGGAGGTGAGCTTTCCCTGTAATTAATATTACTCTGCCAACGGTTGTCATACGGGTGGTGTCTGTTTTGGTCACGACTTGCGTTGTAAGAAGAGCTTTGTCGAGTCCAGTTATTATTTCTGTCGTCACGGTACTGTGATGGATGTGACCTGTCATTGTTAGCCGGCAGCGGTGGCCGTGCGGTTCTAGGCGCTTCATTCCGGGACCGCGAGACTGCTACGGTCGCAGGTTCGAATCCTGCCTCGGTCATGGTTGTGTGTGATGTCCTTATGTTAGTTAGGTTTTAGTTGTTCTAAGTTCTAGGGGACTGATGACCTCATAAGTTAAGTCCCATAGTGCTCAGAGTCATTTGAACAATTTTTTTTTGTCATTGTTGTTCTCCTGGTTTCGTGTCCCGTGACTGTGTGTCAATTTCTAATTCTTGTAAGAGTCCCTGAAAAGCTCCAATGTCGTCTTTGAAACGTCCTGCCAAAATAATATGTCTCAAATGTTCAGGCAATTTGATAAAGCAAATGTGAATGAGTTTTGAGAGGCTGTATGGGTTTGACAGGCATTGATTTTTGTGCAACATGTCTTCAAAATATTTGTCAAGACTGGAGAATTCAGGTTGTTCAAAGTGTTTCATAATTATGATACTATGTTTTACTCGGTCTTGAGTAGCTTTAGACCAATATGCTGAGAAGAAGCTATGATAACATTCTCCTTCACTGTGACAATCGCGAATGATCGAACGCGATCTTACAGCAGGTTCATTTTCCTAATAGCCACACACAACTTCCAGACTGTGCTATAATGACCAGTTGGGAGTAAAACAATAAGAGAATTGATGAAGTCATGCTTGTGGATGAATGTCGTTGCCGGAATTCTGAAATGTTTTGAATTTACTTGTAGTAATGAACAGCTTGTAGTCAAAGTTATCGTGTCAGCGAGTCGTATATCGGTCACTGTTACGTCGTGTCGGCGGTTCCACCTCAAAATTCGGTGCACAATGCCAATTTATTTCATAATTTTCAAAATACTATGTGTTATTACTTTGTGACGTTTCCTTATTTCTGAATCCCTCTTCCCGTGTCGGAGCGTGAGTCTCCGCTGAAATATGTAATTCTTTTAATACCTGTGCCAACTGATCTTGTACTTTCCGGATTTTTCTTGTATGTTTCGTATTAATTTGATTCTGATTCTGTTTGAATTTTCTAATTTGTTTGTACCCTTCTGTGTCAGCAAAGGCTACTGGTCTTGGGTCATTCAAATCATCATGTACCTTTGTAGATAAGTTAGTGAACTGATCCGAAAGTTCGCCTACTTTCTCCAATAATGAACTGATTTCTTCAGTGTATTTTTCTGAACCAAGTTTCAGAGTGCCCATTTGTGTTGAAAGCGTATCTACTGTGACCTTTAAGTTTTCCTGAGTTTTTGCAAGTTGCGTAACCGAATCGGTAGATGCAACTGAGTCAATTTTAGCTTGCAAGTTGTCGTGTTTTTCATAGTTTGCAGCTCTTATGGCTGCTTCGTGATTCTGTAATGCATTTTCATGACGCGAAAAAATAGGTTGAAAATGCTCACAAATTTGTGTTTTTACGTCATTACAGATTTTTTGACATTTAGATTCAATTTTAAGTAACCCTGCACTTAAATCTTTACGCGTTTCCCTGTCTACATGATTATTTATTGCCTGGTCCATTCCCCTATGCACAATTACCAAATTACTATGTTTAACATTAGTTAATTCATTACACGGTGGCGCTAACACAAAACTCTCGTCTTCACTCTCATTTCTCAGTTTAGTTTGGAACCTAGTATTACGTTTGTCACACGCCATGTTGTTGTTGTTGTGGTCTTCAGTCCTGAGACTGGTTTGATGCAGCTCTCAATGCTACTCTATCCTGAGCAAACGTCTTCATCTCCCAGTACCTACTGCAACCTACATCCTTCTGAATCTGTTAAGTGTATTCATCTCTTGGTCTCCCTCTACGATTTTTACCCTCCACACTTCCCTCCAATACTAAATTGGTGGTCCCTTGATGCCTTAGAATATGTCCTACCAACCGGTCCCTTCTTCTTGTCAAGTTGTGCCACAAACTGCTGTTCTCCCCAATTCTATTCAATACCTCCTCGTTAGTTATGTGATCTACCCATCTAATCTTCAGCATTCTTCCGTAGCACCACATTTCGAAAGCTTCTATTCTCTTCTTGTCCAAACTATTTATTGTCCATGTTTCACTTCCATACATGGCTACACTCCATACAAATACTTTCAGAAACGACTTCCTGACACAAATCTATACTCGATGTTAACAAATTTCTCTTCTTCAGAAACGCTTTCCTTGCCATTGCCAGTCTGCATTTTATATCCTCTCTACTTCGACCATCATCAGTGATTTTGCTCCCCAAATAGCAAAACTCCTTTACTATTTAAGTGTCTCATTTCCTAATCTAATTCCCTCAGCATCACCCGACTTAATTCGACTACACTCCATTATCCTCGTTTTGCTTTTGTTGATGTTCATCTTATATCCTCCTTTCAAGACACTGTCCATTCAGTTCAACTGCTCGTCCAAGTCCTTTGATGTCTCTGACAGAATTACGATGTCATCGGCGAACCTCAAAGTTTTTATTTCTTCTCCATGGATTTTAATACCTACTCCGAATTTTTCTTTTGTTTCCTTTACTGCGTGCTCAATATACAGATTGAATAACATCGGAGAGAGGCTACAGCCCTGTCTCACTCCCTTCCCAACCACTACATCCCTTTCATGTCCCTCGACTCTTGTAACTGCCATCTGGTTTCTGTACAAATTGTAAATAGCCTTTCGCTCCCTGTGTTTTACCCCTGCCACCTTCATAATTTGAAAGAGAGTATTCCATTTAACATTGTCAAAAGCTTTCTCTAAGTCTACAAATGCTAGAAACGTAGGTTTTCCTTTCATAATCTTTCTTCTAAAATGAATCGTAAGGTCAGTATTGCCTCACGTGTTCCAACATTTATACGGAATCCAAACTGATCTTCCCCGAGGTCGGCTTCTACCAGTTTTTCCATTCGTCTGTAAAGAATTCGCGTTAGTGTTTTGCAGCTGTGACTTATTAACTCATAGTCCGGTAATTTTCACATCTGTCAACACCTGCTTTCTTTGGGATTGGAATTATTATATTCTTCTTGAAATCTGAGGGTATTTCGCCTGTCTCATACATCTTGCTCACCAGATGGTAGAATGGTGTCACGACCGGCTCTCTCAAGGCCGTCAGTAGTTCTACTGGAATGTTGTCTACTCCCGGGGCCTTGTTTCGACTCAGGTCTTCCAGTGCTCTGTCGAACTCTTCACGCAGTATCGTATCTCCCATTTCATCTTCATCTGCATCCTCTTACATTTCCATAATATTGTCCTCAAGTACATCGCCCTTGTATAGACCCTCTATATACTCCTTCCACCATTCTGCTTTCCCTTCTTTGCTTAGAACTGGGTTTCCATCTGAGGTCTTGATATTCATACAAGTGGTTCTCTTTTATCCGAAGGTCTCTTTAATTTTTTCTGTAGGCGGTATCTATCTTACCACTAGTGAGATAAGCAGATAAGCCTCTACATCCTTACATTTGTCCTCTGGCCATCCCTGCTTAGCCATTTTGCACTTCCTGTTGATTTCATTTTTGAGACGTTTGTATTCCCTTTTGCCTGCTTCATTTACTGCGTTTTTATATTTTCTCCTTTCACCAATTAAATTCAATATTTCTTCTGTTACCCAAGAATTTCTACTAGCCCTCGTCTTTTTACCTACTTGATCTTCTGCTGCCTTCACTACTTCATCCCTCAGAGCTACCCATTCTTTTTCTACTGTATT
Source organism: Schistocerca cancellata (assembly GCF_023864275.1). Classification (NCBI taxonomy): domain Eukaryota; kingdom Metazoa; phylum Arthropoda; class Insecta; order Orthoptera; family Acrididae; genus Schistocerca; species Schistocerca cancellata. Next base: position 239,103,215 of record NC_064627.1, on the reverse strand, counting down.
TCTTTCCCCCATTCCTGTCAATTGTTCCCTTATGCTTTCCCTGAAACTCTCTACAACCTCTCGTTTAGTCAGTTTATCCAGGTCCCATCTCCTTAAATTCCCACCTTTTTGCAGTTTCTTCAGTTTTAATCTACAGTTCATAACCAATAGATAGTGGTCAGAGTCCACATCTGCCCCTGGAATTGTCTTACAGTTTAAAACCTGGTTCCTAAATCTCTGTCTTACCATTATATAATCTATCTGAAACCTTTTAGTATCTCCAGGGTTCTTTCGTGTATACAACCTTCTTTCTTGATTCTTGAACCAAGTGTTAGTTATGATTAAGTTATGCTCTGTGCAAAATTCTACCAGACGGCTTCCTCTTTCATTTCTTCCCTCCAATCCATATCCACCTAATATGTTTCCTTCTCTCCCTTTTCCTACTCTCGAATTTAGTCACCCATGACTATTAAATTTTCGTCTCCCTTCACTACCTGAATAATTTCTTTTATCTCATCATACATTTCATCAATTTCTTCATCATCTGCAGAGCTTGTTGGCATATAAACTTGTACTACTGTAGTAGGCCTGGGCTTCGTGTCTATCTTGGCCACAATAATGCGTTCACTATGCCTATTTTTTTATACATTATTAAACCTACTCCTGCATTACCCCTATTTGATTTTGTATTTATAACCCTGTATTCACCTGACTAAAAGTCTAGTTCTTCATGCCACCGAACTTCACTAATTCCCACTATATCTAACTTTAACCTCTCCATTTCCCTCATTAAATTTTATAACCTTCCTGCCCGATTAAGGGATCTGACATTCCACGCTCCGATCCATAGAACGCCAGTTTTCTTTCTCCTGATAACGACGTGCTGTTGAGTAGTCCCTGCCCGGAGATACGAATGGAGGACTATTTTACCTCCGGGATATTTTACCCAAGATGACGCCATCATCATTTAACCATACAGTAAAGCTCCATGCCCTCGGAAAAAATTACGGATGTAGTTTCTCCTTGCTTTCAGCCGTTCGCAGTACCAGCACAGCGAGGCTGTTTTGGTTAGTGTTACAAGGCCAGATCAGTCAATCATCCAAACTGTTTCCCCTGTAACTACTGGAAAGGCTGCTGCCCCTCTTCAGAAATCACACGTTTGTCTGGCCTCTAAACAGATACCCCTCCGTTGTGGTTGCACCTACGGTATGGCCATCTGTATCGCTGAGGCACGCAAGCCACCCCACCAACGGCAAGGTCCATTGTTCATGGGGGGAGGGGGGGGTCACACGCCATAATTGACAATATTTCACACGATAACACAGAAAATCGCAATTTGAAGAGTAAAATTAAAAAAAAACACATTAACATAGCACTGAAAATAATATCTAATTAATTGCAAGCACAGCTGCGAAATATTTGGTGAATATCTACATGCATGCCACAACTGTTTTACACTACAACAACGAAAAACTACAACTACAAAGGAGGTTCTCTCTACAGTTACGCGCTAGCAGTAAACAATAGCTTCACTAATTACACAGGCTACAAGAAAAAACCAGTAGATTGCAGTGAGGTACCCTCGGCTAAAGGTCGTCATATGAAACGTCCCCTTAAAAAATTTATAAATGACAGTGCTGAAAAACCTCTTACATTATTTGATTTACAAATAGCTGGGCAAAAACTGAACGTACTTAAACAGTTTTCTCTTTACTTATTCTGATCATCACTAAACTGACACAAATATTTTTAGCTCAACGCAATCTGACTTTCAATAATACCTACAAAAGAATGGCCCTAAATAACAATGACCTATACCTTTCACGAATCACTTACCTCACAAAAATCTTCGTTACTCGAACTACTGCAATACAGAGAGCGGCAATACTGACAACTAAATAAAAGATTTTAACTACTGAAGGCACTAACTACTGATAGGCACAGTTAGCAGTTAGCAAATAAATGATTTTGGTAGAGAACAAACAATGTATTTTCCTTAATAGTGTTCAAAAGTCATCATTATATATATATATATCTCAATTCATGACATCCATCTTTACAAATTTCCTTTTTCTGACGGACACAGGTCCAGGTCGTCCGCTTATAGCAACCTCTCAAAACTCTGGCATCACTCTCTCCACATCCACCGCTGCTGGCGGCTCACCTCCGACTGCCCAACGCTACGCACTGTTCACATCCAACTGACCATAGAGAATATTCCAATAATGCCAACTAGCCACAGACTGCACACAACACAGTCAGTGATTTTCATACAGAGAGCTACGTGGCGCTACCAGCATAAATACCTAATCAGCCTACTTACAACATATGTGAAGAAAAAGTACTCTGCAAAGAAAAGGTAAACGTACATTATTCATATTCTGCTATCATTGACTCCACTATTGTACCTTAATATGCAAAAACGACAATCAGGGCAATATGGCTGATTCAGAGATGAGCTACGGTCCTTTGACGACGAGAATCAATTGAGCGTATTACTGTGAACAATCAATACCTCTAGTGGGCTTAGAGATAGCGTCACAATGAGCTTTCTGACGCTCAGTATTTATTGCAGAACACTGAATATTTCGCAATAATATTAACGGTCTGAGAGCGGTACCGACGGTCTGCGCAGGATATTGAAAGAGACTGAAGAGCTTTAAAAATGTTGACGCTCGCTTAATGTGTTACACAATATATTGTTCCGTGTAAGGGCTGGTATTGCTCGACTTCTTGATTTTTGGACGTTTAACCAAGTGATACAGCGACGCCATGTCAATATGAGTACATACGGAAAGACACATGGCAGGAATCGTTAGCTGAAATGCAGTGAGGAGAATAGTTTTGTCACAAATTTTACGCTTGACAGTGAACAGCTGTAGAAATATACAACGAAATTGTTTATGTGTAGGGACTTAACACTGCCGAGGCTTATTTGTTAGTTTCAGAACCATGGATTATGTACCGTATTGCAGAAGTATATAACGGCATACCTAAAGATCCTCTACAACAATGTATTTTACATCTTTCATGTTTATAATTCGCTTGCAGGATTGTCGAAAATGGAATCCAGAGAATATATGAAAAATATCTTTTCTGAGCACATAGGGGGTAACGTTGTTCACGGATTCGTTAAAGATTCGTAGTTCATTCTTAAGTTACGCCGATAGTCATCTGATTCTTCCGCATGTTATCTTAGCATGTTAATATGGCCGTGTGTAGAACGCCTTCCAAGCTACTTTGTCGGACATGGTCTGTTCCTCTTGCTTTTCTTTTTGCAGCGTGCAGCGATTGCAGTCGCATTACTGCACATGCTGTTTCTACATCCTCGAGCGCCGATATCTTCGCTACGAAGGCAGGGTTCTAACTTGTTAATCCTTACCTCTCCTTCTGGGAGGTAACAGTTCTTTGGGACTGATTTAATTAGATTCGACGTCTCGGTTACGATTGGCAAAATGTTATCGATTGTCGGATGATACCTAGAAAAGGCGAAACGCGTCGCATGTGAAGATTACATTTTTTCTTTCTTGTACAACCAAGACTGTTTTTTCTGTTCTAAAGATCTATTACGTTTGCTGCACCAGTGTCACTGGGGTAGTCATGGACTGGAGTGATCCTGATTTATTGTAATGGCCGCTACAGTGACACAGGCCAAATCTTTGAGTCTAGCGATTACTTACCTGCATCTACAACACACGACTGAACCACAACCCTTTACTGGAATACAAATCCGTGCTCATGCATGGACTAATGCTGCACTGCAACACATCAGCATAAAAAAGGATTCTCTCGTAAACGGAAGCTAAACGTGCTGCACACAGCAGACTTTTAACAAGACAGTGGAAGGCGGAGACGAATTCTCAAGCAGTTGAATGTTAGTTACCAAATGAGGAAACCGGAAATACCTACGAGAACGAAATCAGCAGCAAGGACAGAATTAAGACCTCTAACCGTAGGGGTGTAGGGCCTTTGTTCTTATTATTTGTACAGAGCTGCTCGCACTGTACGTTTCAGGACGTGCCGTGGTCGGGTCTGCGCCCGCGGCAGGCATGCGCCGTGGAGTCTGCGGCCCGCCACAACCCTGGACGACCCATCTACGTGCTGCACACGTGCGAAGCGCCCGCTTCGGGCATGTGGCTGCCGGCCGGAGCCACAGCTGTGCACGTGACGACGGAGGAGTTCCTACGCGACACGCCGCTCTACACTCCACTCATAGAGAACGGCGCCCTCGCCGCCAGCAGGTGGCCCGTCCACCACGCCTCTGACGTCATGCGGCTGGTCGCGCTCTGGAAGTACGGTGGCCTCTACCTGGACCTGGACTTCGTCGTACTGAGGTGAGAAAGCGACTATTTAGCTACAGCGCATCGGCAGAATATTACATGTGCTCATATCTTTCAAATCACTGGACAAGGATAGCGGAGACTATGAACATCATAGGTTTAGGGACCCCGCCCCCTTCCTTCCCTCCTCAAACCTGCAGTGACTAGACCACGTGACTGCTAGCCACGAAAGTCTGACGCCTGGAATCGTATGTAGTTTATCTAGTGGCCGATATACCGTGGCTGAAGGAGGGGTTTCGTGAAAGTACTTGAACGTTCTACCAGAGTCCAAGATAATGACTCATGGAACTCCTACAGTTTTTCTGCAACTGCGCTACTGCACCACCTCCCAGTGGCTGGCATATGTAAACATAGCGCGAAACAATTGTGTATATTGAGCGGTGAAGCACTTTGCCAATATAAATTATGTCGTATTTCGAAGTTTATTGTGGCACTATACACTGAAGCAGCTTCATTTGGATTTGGATGAGTGGAGTGTATAGTGGCTTGTCGCGTAAGAACTCTGCCAGCACCACGTGGACAGTTATTGTTTAGGAAAGACGTAAAACCAGCACAATACGATTAACTGATGATAGAGCAGTGGCAGACGAAAAAGCACAAGAATAGCGATTTGTGCTAAATGTAAGTTACCAGCTGTGGATTAAGATATGCACAGAATAAGGAGAAAACATCGCAGGTGGACATGTTGGCGGACTGTGTTAATACTAGGAAAGATAATCTTGAAGATATACATGGTGCTGGTTTGAACCTGAGACTGGCAAATATCTCAAAAACGATGCCTCGTACGAAAACAATGTTCTAGATGAAAGGTTAATAGCACTGAAGGGGACATCTATCTGCGCTACAACTGGCCATCTCCTAACCACACCTTCTGCATGTGCGGGGTCAACTTCGTGTTCTCAAATCGAAAATTCCCCTTCTCCCGCCCCCAAATTTGTACTGTATATTCGGATTCTTCGCCAAAAACGATGGTCGGCTTACTCAAACAATTGTTTTCCATTCGTGGTAGATGGTACTGTAATAGACAAGTATCAAGTGTGGTTGTTTTTGCAATTAAGAACCAACGCATTTGATTCTACGTTTCATCTGCTATGTAAATGTAAGGTTTTGTGTTCTAATGGTTGATATTTATGTTCAAAATTTACTTTAGTGTTGAAAATTTGGTTGTACCGTACAAAGTCTTGACTTTGACAGTCCTCCTCCTGATGGTCGAAGGACAGGCAGCGGAGGTTCTGGGCTGGCAGTAGAGCAGATGTGAGGGTTCCACCCGGTGGTGGTGCAGGAAGAGTTTTACCCTGTAGTGGAATAGACGTTCGACTGTGTCAGCTGCTGAGGCCGCGAAATTGCAAGGCAGGTTTCCCCATTTCACGTAACCAGACCCGCCAGGTATTGAACCCATTGTATACTGATGTATGTAACCCTTGCATGACATCTTCTGAACAATACTGAACCGGAACTTTTTTAATTATCACACTCATTGTAGGTGGTCAGGGAGAAGCATATGTTTGGGGAAGGCGTGTGGTTCTGTCTTAGTAGTAGGTGGTGTGCTAACTGCTGTGAGGTTAGCATTACGCAGTAGCCTCTGGCTATCAATGGTCTGATGGGCTATGCTTGTGGTAATGAAAGCCGTCTCTTGTCAAGATGACAGTGACTGTTTGGCCTGACTGTTTGGCGTGACTGTTTGGCCTGACTGTTTGGCCTGACTGTTTGGCCTGACTGTTTGGCCTGACTGTTTGGCCTGACTGTTTGGCCTGACTGTTTGGCCTGACTGGTTGGGATGGTTGCCAAGGATTTTCTGGTAGTATTGGCTAGGAGGTTGGAAATCTTGAATTCATTTTTTGCGCGCTATTTCGGGTTACTGGAATGATCATCGGGAGGAAAAAATGGGAAATTTGTGGTAACGTCCTATGAGAGCAAACTGCTGTGGTCATCGGTCCCTAAGCTTACACACTACTTAATCTAACTTTAACTAACTTACGCTAAGGACGACACACACACCCCTGCCCGAGGGAGCACTCGAGCCTCCGACGGGGGGATCCGCGAGAACCGTGGCAAGGCGCCCTGGACTGCATGGCTACCCCGAGCGGCCGAAGGTGGAGAGGAGGACGAGGGTACTTCTGTGAGTGAATGTGAAGTGTGGCGGTTTAAGGGCTTCGAATGTCGTCTTCCCCTGGCAGGCTGCGGATCGTGAGGCTCTGTTCTGCTGCTTTTCGCCATTTTAGAATACTGGATCATGTCCGTAAAGCCTATCATCTTTCGCTGTGGTATCGATTTGGCATCGTACTTGTTGGGTGTGCTGGCTTAGGTGGCTCTATAGTACATGCCCGCGGGTATCCAGCCAACTAATGGCGCCTAGAGGAAATATTTCTTTATTCTGCGCGGGAGGGGCCGAGAGGGTGCTCCGCGGCTGTTTAAACATTTGAGCTGAACGCGACTCGTCGTTTGCGCTCGTCGCTGCGTCTGCAGATAAGCGGTGGTCCTTGTGAGTCACGAGGCACACGCTGCGCGGCACTATCTGCAGTTAGAGGGTAGAGAGCCTGTATACAGTGAGAGTGGCCACAGGTGAAGTTTCCCGTGATTGGTTGATTAGCTTTGGCAGAAAAACGGCCAAACGTATCTCGCGCTTCCCATGTTCGCCGTGCTTTTGAGTTGAATTGAAGTTCAGAGGACTTTTGGAAACGATTAAAAAGGTATTTGAATTATTGAGAGACTTGTTATTCGTTGTGCATGCATGTTAGATTTAGTTGTATATCGTTTTTAGTACGTAATTAGCGTTTGCGATCTTAAATACACTCCTGGAAATGGAAAAAAGAACACATTGACACCGGTGTGTCAGACCCACCATACTTGCTCCGGACACTGCGAGAGGGCTGTACAAGCAATGATCACACGCACGGCACAGCGGACACACCAGGAACCGCGGTGTTGGCCGTCGAATGGCGCTAGCTGCGCAGCATTTGTGCACCGCCGCCGTCAGTGTCAGCCAGTTTGCCGTGGCATACGGAGCTCCATCGCAGTCTTTAACACTGGTAGCATGCCGCGACAGTGTGGACGTGAACCGTATGTGCAGTTGACGGACTTTGAGCGAGGGCGTATAGTGGGCATGCCGGAGGCCGGGTGGACGTACCGCCGAATTGCTCAACACGTGGGGCGTGAGGTCTCCACAGTACATCGATGTTGTCACCAGTGGTCGGCGGAAGGTGCACGTGCCCGTCGACCTGGGACCGGACCGCAGCGACGCACGGATGCACGCCAAGACCGTAGGATCCTACGGAGTGCCGTAGGGGACCGCACCGCCACTTCCCAGCAAATTAGGGACACTGTTGCTCCTGGGGTATCGGCGAGGACCATTCGCAACCGTCTCCATGAAGCTGGGCTACGGTCCCGCACACCGTTAGGCCGTCTTCCGCTCACGCCCCAACATCGTGCAGCCCGCCTCCAGTGGTGTCGCGACAGGCGTGAATGGAGGGACGAATGGAGACGTGTCGTCTTCAGCGATGAGAGTCGCTTCTGCCTTGGTGTCAATGATGGTCGTATGCGTGTTTGGCGCCGTGCAGGTGAGCGCCACAATCAGGACTGCATACGACCGAGGCACACAGGGCCAACACCCGGCTTCATGGTGTGGAGAGCGATCTCCTACACTGCCCGTACACCACTGGTGATCGTCGAGGGGACACTGAATAGTGCACGGTACATCCAAACCGTCATCGAACCCATCGTTCTACCATTCCTAGAGCGGCAAGGGAACTTGCTGTTCCAACAGGACAATGCACGTCCGCATGTATCCCGTGCCACCCAACGTGCTCTAGAAGGTGTAAGTCAACTACCCTGGGCAGCAAGATCTCCGGATCTGTCCCCCATTGAGCATGTTTGGGACTGGATGAAGCGTCGTCTCACGCGGTCTGCACGTCCAGCACGAACGCTGGTCCAACTGAGGCGCCAGGTGGAAATGGCATGGCAAGCCGTTCCACAGGACTACATCCATAATCTCTACGATCGTCTCCATGGGAGAATAGCAGCCTGCATTGCTGCGAAAGGTGGATATACACTGTACTAGTGCCGACATTGTGCATGCTCTGTTGCCTGTGTCTATGTGCCTGTGGTTCTGTCAGTGTGATCATGTGATGTATTTGACCCCAGGAATGTGTCAATAAAGTTTCCCCTTCCTGAGACAATGAATTCACGGTGTTCTTATTTCAATTTCCAGGAGTGTACGAGTTGAAATAATGAAGCGTTTTGTGATGAAGTCGGTATGCCTACGTGTTTGAAGTAAACACGTTAGTAATTGTACAGTATTGTTTTTGACATGTGTAATTCGTTCTGCAGACGTTCGTAAACGATGCCAGGTTGTACTGCATTTGGTTGTTCCAATAGAGGCGAAGGTGGATTTCGCATGTTAACATTTCCACGCAATGAAGAAAGACGAAAGCAGTGGGCAGTCGCAGTCAACAGGGCTGACATAAACAGGAGCCTTGTGGAAACCAAACAAGTACTCTTATCTATGCGAAGTAAGTCGTTTTTGCTTTTTACTACATATAAAACAACTTGCAATATACATAGCTAAATTTGAAAACAAACCTGTAGATTGGCTGTGTGAAAATTATTATAACACATTATTCTTATAAACAAAGGCATTTAACGAATGATTTCGCCATACTGTCTTGTGCTTTTGATTCGTTGAGTGTGTACTCCACTACTGGCCATTCAAAAGTCCCGCTCGCAGTTTGGCAGAAAAATGACCGCCGTATCGTCCTGTTGGCCACTGTCTCCCTATACAGGCTCTCTATTAGAGGGCTCCGCTTGGAGCTGCTGTCGGCAGGTGCCGCTTATGATGGCGGTGAAAGCCGCTCAATTGGCGCCCTGCATTGGCGGTGACAGGACCCGAAGGTGGGTTACGTCGCTCTGATGGGTGTGTTGATCGGTGCTGCACGGAAAAATCCTACCCGGGTGGATTTTGAGGGGAGCTAATGTATGGTTAGAGAACGTTATCAGATCGAAAATGTTTCAAATCGCTTCTTTATTTCCAACACGATGATTTGCTTCTTAGTTCGCTTGCAACCGTCCGCACTCTCACTCCTCGGACTGCCACGCACGAAGCGGAGAATCGATTATCTGAATCACTCAGTATATGCTCTACAGGGTGATTCAGCTCTCGTTTTAAGCAGCGCGCCGTGTTATATGTGGCCTTGAAAAACCATGCGGGACATCTTAATATTCTGATGCTACGCAATACAAAAATCTACAAGATTTTTTAGGAAACTTGTTGTTGTGGTCTTGCACTGCAATGAGCAATGCGCCGGCCGCGGTGGTCTAGCGGTTCTGGCGCTGCAGTCCGGAACCGCGGGACTGCTACGGTCGCAGGTTCAAATCCTGCCTCGGGCATGGGTGTGTGTGATGTCCTTAGGTTAGTTAGGTTTAAGTAGTTCTAAGTTCTAGGGGACTTATGACCTAAGATGTTGAGTCCCATAGTGCTCAGAGCCATTTGAACCATTTGAATGAGCAATGCCTCATCCATTGATCACAGCAGAACAAAATTAATGTGGAAGGGACGGATTGTGCAAGGTATCTGGATTTTACGGATCTTACATGAGCTTGAACCATAACAACAAGATGATACAGTATGAGATCCTCAGAAAATAATGTTGTTATTGTTGTGGTGGTCTTCAGTACTGAGACTGATTTGATGCAGCTCTCCATGCTACTCTATCCTGCGCAAGCTTCTTCACCTCCAAGCAACTACTGCAACCTACATCCTTCTGAATCTGCTAGTGTGTTCATCTCATGGTCTCCGTCTACGGTTTTTATCCTCCACGCTGCCCTCCGGTACCCCTGATGCCTCAGAATATGTCCTATCAACCGATCCCTTCTTCTACTCAAGTTGTGCCACAAACTCCTCTTCTCCCCAATTCTGTTCAGTACCTCCTCATTAGTTACGTGATCTACCCCTTCTAATCTTCATCATTCTTCTATAGCATAACATTTCGAACGTTCCTATTTTCTTCTTGTCTAAACTAGTTATCGTCCATGTTCCACATCCGTACATGGCTACACTCCATACAAATACGTTGAGATTTCTCTTCTTCAGAAACGCTTTCCTTGCCATTGCCAGTCTACATTTTATATCGTCTCTACTTCGACCATCATCAGTTATTTTGTCCCCAAATAACAAAACTCATCTACTGCTTTAAGTGTCTCATTTCCTAATCTAATTCCCTCAGCATCACCCGACTTAATTCGACTACATTCCATTATCCTCGTTTTGTTTTTGTTGATGTTCATCTTCTATCATCCTTTCAAGACACTGTCCATCATCCTTTCAAGACACTGTCCATTCCGTTCAACTGCTCTTCCAGGTCCTTTGCTGCCTCTCACAGAATTACAATGCCATCGGCAAATCTCAAAATTTTTATTTCTTCTCCATGTATTTTAATTCCTATTCCTAATTTTTCTTTTGTTTCCTTTACTACTTGTTCAATAAACAGATGAAATAACATCTGGGATAGGGTACAACCCTGTCTCACTCCCGTCCCAACCACTGCTTCCCTTTCATGCCCCTCGCCTCTTGTAACTGCCATCTGGATTATGTACTAATTGTAAATAGCCTTTCGCTCCCTTTATTTGACCCCTGCCACCTTCAGAATTTGGAAGAGAGCATTCCATTTAACACTATCAAAAGCTTTCTCTAAGTCTACAAATGCTAGAAACGTAGATTGCCCTTTCCTTAATGTATCTTCAAAGATAAGTATTGTCTCACGTGTCCCAACATTTCTCCAGAATCCAAACTGATCCTTCCCGACGTCGGCCTCTACCAGTTTTTCCATTCGTCTGTAAGGAATTCGTGTTAGTATTTTGCAGCCGTGACTAGCTAAACTCATAGTTCTGTAGTTTTCACACCTGTCAATACCAGCTTCCTTTGGGATTGGAATTATTACATTCTTCTTGAAGTTTGAGGCTATTTCGCCTGTCTCATACATCTTACTCACCAGATGATAGAGTTTTGTGACGGCTGACTCTCCCAAGGCTATCAGTAGTTCTAATGGGCCTTGTTTCGACTTAGGTCTTTCAGTGCTCTGTCATATTCTTCAGCATTATCATATCTCCCATTTCATCTTCATCTACATCCTCTTCCATTTATATAGTATCGTCCTCAAATACATTGCCCTTGTATAGATCCACTGTATACTCATTCCACCTTTCTGTTTTCGGTTATTTGCTTAGAACTAGTTTTCCATCTGAGATCTTGATATTCATACAGGTGGTTATCTTTTCTCCAAAGGTCTCTTTAATTTTCCTGTAGGCAGTATCTATCTTACCCCTAGTGATATGTGCCTCTACATCCTCACCTTTGCCCTCTAGCCATCCCTGCTTAGCCATTTTGCACTTACTGTTGGTCTCATTTTTGAGACGTGAGACGAGGGTACCTCCCTCCAATATTTCAACAAAGGCTTAATCAGTCGTATATCAAACAATTAAATATTATATGCGGAGATAGGAAATCACGGGAACAACTGAAATAGCGCATCACTTCACTGCAATTTGCATTTATTGTAACACTTGATAACAGACGAAGGAAATGTCACGTGTTACACTTGACAGATAATAGCACTAGAACAATAATAAACACCTGATTCAGTTTTCTGCCCTTTAGTCAAAGTTCTACAGGCGAACACAATTTAAGTTTTCCCATAAATATAAACTTGCGCGTAGGCGCGTTAAAGAACTGGTTATGAAACAGTCACTTATAACATCAAGGCAGGCACATTCCTTTTAAAGGGAAAATAATTGGCAAGTTTACACATTGACTAGAACATTAAGGTGAATAACAGGAAAGTGCACCGTCCATAACACTTTACGGCGACAGTTAACGTCCAATAAGTTCCTTTCTTTACGATATGACAATAATCACAGCTCAATAGTAATAAAAAAATTTAGAATGCACCGAATATATATATATATATATATATATATATATATATATATGCGCGCATAAGCACGATTAAAACTGGTGGAAAAAGTCTAAATTCGAAATATACTCAAAGGAGTCGCACTCCATAGAAACACCCCAAAAATGGCAACTTAATGGCTACCTAGAGTAATAAAATTAAGAATAGCATGCTTTAGAGTGACTTGAATAAAGGAATAAATAACACATACACTGCTTCCGACGGCCGACAAACTGTGTTGGGCTATTGAGCAGTGTAATTTAAGCTAGCCACAACATACGCTAACCAGGTTGGCGGCGTATTTAAAGACAAGCGTCGAGCAAGAACCCTGGTCCGAAGGTAATGGAACCAGTACTAATTTACAACTAACGACAGCATTGAAACAACTGATGACAGGTTGACCATTACCGATGTGGTGTACGATGGACAGTCAGTAGGCTGAACACTCAGCTGAAACCAAAGTGTAATGCTGAGGGGCGAAATGCCCTACCCAAAGCATGTTTAGGACAAACAGCTAGTTTGCGAACGAAACAACGATGAAACAACAGGATTATGTTTCAGCTTGCAGTACAAATGCCAGAGCCCGAATATAGCCTAAACTCAAGGCAAGTCTAAAGCACACTAGTTTCTCGCTCAATTAAAGTTTCCAAATCAATCAAAACTAGCAGGATTCCCTTACACGGCAGACGTGCCAACACTTTTGTTCATACCCCAGAGTCAACTAGCGCAACATAAATCATTAACACATTTCAGGTAATATTTTAAAACAACATACTTAAATACCTTTGTTTACCACAAGCCTTAATTAGATAACAAGTTAGGCTCTGTTATTGATGCGAAGCAAATCAGGTAACAAGTTAAGGTCTACAATTCTACTCTGCCATTTAACACGTGTCGTGACGAGGAAAGAAAGAATCCAGCTAATTAACTGAAAGTCATTACTTGGATTCAGTATTGGACGATGCGCTTACAGTCAACAGACAGAGGTGAGGCTCAAGTTTACACTCGCAAGCAGCACACACAGAACACGAGCATAAGGTGAAGATTAAATAACTGCTCCTTGTTTAATCATTTACACACCGAAGAAACAAATAATCTTCTCCGAATTATTGCAGACGTCGGAATCCCCAGTTGCTTGCCAATACGTAAATAATGGTCAAAACGTCTTACTTCGAGTCCGATGACATCCGTAGGATAGGAGTTTCAATGGACAACCAGGCCTCATCCCCTTAAATCCACCTGTGCCCAAAACAGCAACATTGGCTACTTTCACGGCTCTAACGATGCATCATACCTGACACGAGTCACGCCAAACCATCAACAAAACGACGTGGCCTCATGTACGCTCCCAGACGTCTGCAATCAGAGTTCCTTCTCTCCTGACCAACGCTCTCCCGCAAACACGGCAGGCAGCCGGCCGCAGCAACGCCACAGCGCCCTTTGGCCAGGGCAAGAAAACAGCAGAGCGCGAAGCGGGAATTTCAAAAGGAACGCCCTACAGACAAGGAGAAAACGCAGAGAACCAACCGTGACATTTCGTCACGATTCAAGACGCTTGTATTTCTTTTTGCCTACTTCATTTATTGCATTTTTATATTTTCTCCTTTCATCAGTTAAGTTCACTATATCTTCTGTTACCCAAGGATTTCTACTAGCCTTCATTATTTACCTACTTGATCCTCTGCTGCCTTCACTATTCAATCTCTCGAAGCTACCCGTTGTTCTCCTACTGTATTTCTTTCCCCCGTTCCCTAATGCTCTCTCTGAAACTCTCTACAACCTCTGGTTCTTTCAGTTTATCCAGGTGCCGTCCCCTTAAATTCCCGCCCTTTTACAGTTTCTTCAGTTTTAATCTACAGTTCATAACCAATATATTGTGCTCAGAGTCCACATCTGGCCATGGAAATGTATTTAAAACTGGGTTTCTAAATCTCTGTCTTACCATTATATAATCTATCCCAAACCTTCGAGAGTGCCGGCCGGGGTGGCCGAGCGGTTCTAAGCGCTACAGTCTGGAACCAAGCGACCTCTACGGTCACAGGTTCGAATCCTGCCTCGGGCAGGGATGTGTGTGATATCCTTTGGTTGGTTAGGTTTAAGTAGTTCTAAGTTCTAGGGGACTGATGACCTCAGATATTAAGTCCCATAGTGCTAAGAGCCCTTTGAACGTTCGAGTGTCTCCATGCCTCTTCCACGTATAGAACCTTCTTTCACAATTTTTAAACCAAATGTTAGCTGTGATTAAGTTAAGCGTGTGGAAAATTCTTCCTCTTTCATTCCTAACTCCCATTCTATATTCACCTACAACTTTTCCTTGTCTTCCTTTTCCTACTATCGAATTCCAGTCCCCCATGGCTATTGAATTATCGTCTCCCTTCACTATATGAATAATTTCTTTTACCTCATCATACATTCCTTCAATATCTTCATCGTCTGTGGAGCTAGTTGGCATATAAACTTGTATTACTGAGGTAGGCGTGTGCTTCCTGTCTATCTTGGCTACAATAATGCGTTCACTATGCTGTTCGTAATAGTTTACCCACGCTCCTACTTTTTTTATTCATTACTAACCCTACTCCTGCACTACACCTATTTGACTTTGTATTTATAACCCTGTATTCACCTGGCCAGAAGTCTTGTTCCTCCTGCCACCGACCTTCACTAATTCCCACTATATCTAACTTCAACCTACCCATTTGCCTTTTTAAATTTTCTAACTTACCTGCTCGATTAAGGGACCTGACATTCCACGCTCCGATCCGTAGAACCCCAGTTTTCTATCTCAGGATAAACAGAAATTTAATGTAGTTAAATTTTGTAGTAGAATACGTTTTCGGTGGTGGCCACGCTTTTACAGTTATCCAAGAAAAATGCACGAAAGTGACCTTCAAACGCATCTCCACACCACACTCATCCCTCACCAATCAGGACTTCTAGTACAGTATGCTGTTCGTGGTACTCTTCCTTACCACTGTACAAAAATTTCCGACTACACGAACTGTTCCCAATATTTGACCTTGTTTAATCTCTGTTGACTGGGCTATTACACGACAATCATAGTCGGACACTTCTTTAACATTATTCATTTAAACGTGCCCGTGAGGATAATGACCTAAAATAGACATTTATGATCGTTATGCTAAAATTAATTACGTTGTCAATTCGAGCCAAACTTGACCCTTACAAGCAAAGTAATTCCGTGGTCAGGACATCTGGCGAATACAACGATGTTACTGTTTACTTAAAACTTTTAAAATTCACAAAATTAACATGTAAAATTTACACAAACGTCAGTTTCACACATCGAAAGTGCTCGACCAAGCCGGTAGCGTAATCAATGAAAAACAAAAAAAAGGTCGAAATTGTGAAATAATTCGTGCAGATGCGAATGTACAGCCGTATGAGGGAGTGCCATGAACATCATACTGGAAATCTGAGGGGTGGCGCTGGTTGTCGGAGTGGGGGTGCGTTTGAAGGTCACTTTTGTACGTTCGTTTCGAATAACTTGAAATGTACGGCCTGTAGGGAAAACTTGTCACTGTAAAAAAATTTAAGTAGATTATATTTCCTGCAAAAAAAAGTTACTGTTAATTATTTCTGTAGGACTAATACACTCCTGGAAATGGAAAAAAGAACACATTGACACCGGTGTGTCATACCCACCATACTTGCTCCGGACACTGCGAGAGGGCTGTACAAGCAATGATCACACGCACGGCACAGCGGACACACCAGGAACCGCGGTGTTGGCCGTCGAATGGCGCTAGCTGCGCAGCATTTGTGCACCGCCGCCGTCAGTGTCAGCCAGTTTGCCGTGGCATACGGAGCTCCATCGCAGTCTTTAACACTGGTAGCATGCCGCGACAGCGTGGACGTGAACCGTATGTGCAGTTGACGGACTTTGAGCGAGGGCGTATAGTGGGCATGCGGGAGGCCGGGTGGACGTACCACCGAATTGCTCAACACGTGGGGCGTGAGGTCTCCACAGTACATCGATGTTGTCGCCAGTGGTCGGCGGAAGGTGCACGTGCCCGTCGACCTGGGACCGGACCGCAGCGACGCACGGATGCACGCCAAGACCGTAGGATCCTACGCAGTGCCGTAGGGGACCGCACCGCCACTTCCCAGCAAATTAGGGACACTGTTGCTCCTGGGGTATCGGCGAGGACCATTCGCAACCGTCTCCATGAAGCTGGGCTACGGTCCCGCACACCGTTAGGCCGTCTTCCGCTCACGCCCCAACATCGTGCAGCCCGCCTCCAGTGGTGTCGCGACAGGCGTGAATGGAGGGACGAATGGAGACGTGTCTCTTCAGCGATGAGAGTCGCTTCTGCCTTTGTGCCAATGATGGTCGTATGCGTGTTTGGCGCCGTGCAGGTGAGCGCCACAATCAGGACTGCATACGACCGAGGCACACAGGGCCAACACCCGGCATCATGGTGTGGGGAGCGATCTCCTACACTGGCCGTACACCACTGGTGATCGTCGAGGGGACACTGAATAGTGCACGGTACATCCAAACCGTCATCGAACCCATCGTTCTACCATTCCTAGAGCGGCAAGGGAACTTGCTGTTCCAACAGGACAATGCACGTCCGCATGTATCCCGTGCCACCCAACGTGCTCTAGAAGGTGTAAGTCAACTACCCTGGCCAGCAAGATCTCCGGATCTGTCCCCCATTGAGCATGTTTGGGACTGGATGAAGCGTCGTCTCACGCGGTCTGCACGTCCAGCACGAACGCTGGTCCAACTGAGGCGCCAGGTGGAAATGGCATGGCAAGCCGTTCCACAGGACTACATCCAGCATCTCTACGATTGTCTCCATGGGAGAATAGCAGCCTGCATTGCTGCGAAAGGTGGATATACACTGTACTAGTGCCGACATTGTGCATGCTCTGTTGCCTGTGTCTATGTGCCTGTGGTTCTGTCAGTGTGATCATGTGATGTATCTGACCCCAGGAATGTGTCAATAAAGTTTCCCCTTCCTGGGACAATGAATTCACGGTGTTCTTATTTCAATTTCCAGGAGTGTAGTTTGTAAATATGGATTTGACAATTTTGCGCGTGGTTTTTGAAGCCCAGATACAACAGTGCATGTTGCACAAAACGATAGCGGTAAGGGCAGCTGAAACATCCTGTATATACCAAGTGTTCCAGCAGGAATGGTCAGTATTCATGGATATGACACGAACTATCATTCGAAGCAAAAAAGGCTAGTAAAGACGGGCTCTGAAGTGCATTGAGCTGACACACGCAGTGCACAGTGGTTACGGTTACTACAATCCACACCACAAGTTGGGAAACGGGGCCAAATTTCTAATAGTTTACTGGCGAGTTGAGATTTTCACACACAAATGTTTTACTCATGTCTTACAGAAACTAACAGTACGGCAATAAACAACCTTTTAAACTCGCCGCTAACGGCAATCAAATCATTTATAGCAATACAACAATTTAAAAAGAAATTCTTTTTTAAAAAAATAGAAGTACCAGTACGGCAATCAACAACCTTTCAAAAACCTCCGCTAACGGCAATCAAGTAATTTATAGCAATACCACAATTTAAAAAATTTCTTTTTTAAAAAAACACAGAAGCTAGCCGTACGACAATAAACAGCCTTTCAAAGCACGCCGCTCACGGCAATCAAGTAATTTATGGCAATAAAACAGTTTAAAAAATTTAAAGAACCGTAATAAACAGGTTACTAAAGTAAATACAGTACTTTGTTAATAAAGTACGGTGAGATAGTGAAGCTACCAACACCGCCATTAAAAAAATAAAAGGCCTCAGCAAACTCACGATTAATGGCAATAAAGGAATGGAGGAGTTAAAAAAGTTTTTAAACAAAAGTGTCCTGGAATATCATTAGAACAGAACAGATTTGACGGACCCGTGTAAGGCGGCCACAAATCACACACTCCGGGAGGCTCAGGCTAGGCAGAATACTGACCGATTTAAATACGCCCGTAAAAACAATTGCCACTCTCAGGCTGGTCACTGCACCGACTTTTAGCCAGCGAAAACTTGTAATAAGATGGCTTAACTTGCTGACAGAATTAGAGCTAACCTCCTGCAAGGAAACATTACACCACACAGTTCTGAATGAGCGACCACATGATCAACCAACAAGAAAAAAGAATTTACTCATAACACACGACAGAATAGCGAAACAATTAAAACTGCCAAAACCACGCCTCCCATCGGGCATTAACGAGAGGAGGAGGAAAGATCACTGTCTTCAATTACACCGGTGCCGGGGACAGGAAACCCGATCGCCGGAGACCACAAGGCAGAAGAGACACTGGTTACGCAAACTTATTACTTAATGATTAAACCTTCCACTAACTTAACTTGCAGTTATGCTCGAACATGCAGTACACGACCTCCGATGGCAAGGATCCATACATCCGACCGCGCACGCGTTGCCAGTGTGCCCAACACACCACGGTCACGCGACTACACGCTCTGTCACCGGAGTTCACGTCTTCTCTGCATCGTGGGCGGGTAGTGACCGCTCCTTCCTGTTAAGTGTCTCCTTTTTCAACTCCAGTGTTGAAACGGAGGACTTAAAGAAGTTTGTTAACGTCCCACCAAGGTGAAATGAATAGCAACTACTGGTGGGGTGATTCTGTGTACAACCAACCGGCGGGGAGCTCTTCCGTCAACTCCACCATCTGGTTACACACAACGGACATACACCACGTGGCGACTCGGTACAACCTACCACGCCTGGTCCGCACTGGCGAGCCACACTGCCCTCCCGTGTCCACCAGACTCTCGAGCGCACGCCCCTACTTTCGCGCCACCACACAAGTTACAACCGGTCAAAGACCTCACTTCCTCCATTGCAGTTTCCCAGAAGCAAACACAGATATCGATAGCAGAGGGAAAAGACAACCAAGCAGCCACTTAATGACAGACAACATATCAAACAAGCATGTCAGGTGAAGAAAAGGAGTGTTGTGTGATGTCCTTAGGTTAGTTAGGTTCAAGTAATTCTGAGTTCTATGGGACTGATGACCATAGCTGTTAAGTCCCATAGCGCTCAGAGCCATTTGAACCATTTTGAAGAAAAGGAAAACCAACGCAATCTAAATACAAGGTGTAGCACGAGTCGATAGATGGCTCATGCATATGTTGAGATATAAGAGCAGAGATAAGAGCTCTTCGTCTCTAGAAGAGATGTAATTCAAAGCAGCGAAGATCAACAGGTACTGATAGCTCTTAAGGTATGCACTTTTGAGCCCATGTTTTATGGGACATTTTCCTTGTTGTGGCCTGTACTCCCACTACTTAAAATATGAAAAGCAGAGACCTTGCAGTAGAAGAGATTTATGAAGCGGAGGAAGTGGTCGTAGCTTTTTAGGGCATCTTAGAGCCCATGTTTACTAGACTATTTTTGTTTTGAATGACCGTTCCTGTCATATACCTGAATACTGACCATTCCATCTGGAACACGCTTTATATACACGCTGTACAACACAAATAAAGGATCACTTTTTCGACTAATTGTGCCCAAATTCGAAGCATAAGTTTGAAATTTGGCTCAATGGTCCTACAACCTTCCTCTGTAACGGTGAAAAAGCGTCATAATCACGATCCGGCGTTCAATTAGCGCAGATTTGTTTTTTGTGGCCTGGAAAAAGTTTCAGACACACTGCCGCTCCCAATCGGCAAGAAAAGACCTCAGAGTGTGGCATAAAGGGCGTAAATGAAACCACCTCTTCTCTTGGGGTGTTGATACCCACACATTAAGGTGTCGAAAGCGACAGTACCCAGTGTGATGAGCAACAGAACAACGTTCGTGACAACGTTCAACAGTGATGACACACCCCGGACGATTACGATTCAGCCCTTCACTAAGGACATCGTGGGGCAGCAGCCCTGTCGAGCGTGACCTGCCCCTTTTGCAGAGTGCAGCGGCCGCAGATTCTGCTCTGGCACTTCCACTATAGCTCTGGTCAGGGGTACTGGCTGTTAATGCGCTGTTGCTAGATCGTGAGTCACATGCATCCCTGTTACTCGTTGTAGTAGTTACTGCTTTCGTTTAAACTCAATACAAATTCGTTTTTGCGGTGAAATATTGGTTTAGGCTACGACTGTCACATCATTATGTAAGCAATGTACATTATTTGAGTTTAAAAACATTTTAAAAACCTTGTCATTCATTTTGTTATTTGCAATCTACAATGTGTAAAATCGTTATAGACAATATTAGGTATTATAACACATCAAAAAAACTTTTGCATCACCCCGGATTCCATAACTCATGAAGATAGACGTTGACTGTGGATATTCTATCACAAACACAGTCCCTTTGACTGTCCAGAGATGTTACTAAACCCGGCCAAAGGTGTAAACAACCATGCATGAGCAGCGCCTACTAGACGGAGGGTGGCCGACAGCCGATCAATTCCAGTCATTCCACCAGGAAGGAGGTACACGGCTCGTGTTGTCTGTAGTTCGACCGTGCCTAGACGGTCAATACCGCGGTCAGATCGCGTCCGCATTCTTACCTTGTGCCTGGAAGGGCTCTCAACAAGGGAACTGTGCAGGCGTCTCGGAGTGAACCAAAGCGATGTTGTTCGGACATGGAGGAGATTCAGACAGACAGGAACTGTCGATAACATGCCTCACTCAGGCCTTCCAAGGGCTACTACTGCAGTGGATGACCGCTACTTACGGATTATGGCACGGAGGAACAATAACAGCAACGCCGCCATGTTCAATAATGCTTTTCGTGCTGCCACAGGACGTCCTGTTACGACTTAAACTGTCCGCAATAGGCTGCATGATGCGCAACTTCACTCCCAATGTCCATGGCGAGGTCCATCTTTGCAACCATGACACCATCCAGCGTGGTACAGATGGGCCCAGCAAGATGCCGAATGGACCGCTCAGAATTGGCATCACGTTCTCTTCACCGATGAGTGTCGCATATGCCTTCAACCACACAATCATTGGAGACATGTCTGGAGGCAGCCCGATCGGGCTCAACGCCTTACAAACACTGTCCAGCGAGTGCAGCAAGGTGGAGGTTCCCTGCTGTTTTGGGGTGGCATTATGTGGGGCGGACGTTCGCAGCTGGTGGTCATGGAAGGCGCCATAACGGCTGTACGATACGTGAATGCCATCCTCCGACCGATAGTGCAACCACATCGACAGCATATTAGCGTGGCATTTGTTCTTCATGGACGACAATTCGCGCCTCCATCGTGCACATCTTCGAATGATTTCCATCAGGATAACGACATCGCTCGAATAGATTGGCCAGCATGTTCCCCAGACATCCACCCTATCGAACATGCCTGGGATAGATGGAAAAGGGCTGTTTATGGACAACGTGACCCACGAACCACCCTGAGGGATCTACGCCGAATCGCCGTTGAGGAGTGGGACAATCTGGACCAACAGTGCCTTGATGAACTTGTGGATAGTATGCCACGACGAATACAGGCATGCATCAGTGCAAGAGGACGTGCTATTGGGTATTAGAGGTACCGGTGTGTGCAGCAATCTGGACCACCACCTCTGACGGTCGCGCTTTATGGTGGTACGACATGCAATGTGTGGTTCTCATGAACAATAAAAAGGGCGGAAATGATGTTTATGTTGATCTCTATTTCAATTTTCTGTACGTTCCGGAAGTCGGTGATGCAAAACTGTTTTTGGTGTGTGTATGTTTACATGGAATGTAAATGTACATAAAACAGTGACAAAAACGCTTATCAGTGTACAAATAATGTAACTACTGGAATTTCAAACAAATTACGCGTTGACAAAACAGAGTATCTGGTCAAGACAACACGTTATACACGCACCAATGTTAGCTATAAGATCGCTGAAATCTACATCTACAGTAAAACGTGATTTCTACGTGACTGGTTGCTGTAAATACCTACGTTGTTTTCCATATAATTTTCCTGATTTTGGGTACAAACCATTGTGGTAAAATTCATAGACTGCCCAGTTGACAAAATCCTATCCAAGTCGTTTATTTTAGTTAAAGAGCTCTATTGTTTAATATTTTTCCTGGCAGAATCGAACTTTGGGGATTTTTCCACATGACACAACTAGTAGATAGTTCTTAAACCAACGACACAAGCTGCAGCACAAATAGCCTGTACGTTAGCAAGGTTTTTTCTTACAGTGGGTGATTTTTTCGATAAGATATCGCTTTATTTCTTGATATCATAGCTGTTAACTGAAGAACTGGAGTGGAAAACAAGAAACGCTCGAAAATCTGTACATCGTCTCGCTACTGACATTCTACTGGCGCTCGAACTTTGCAACTAAGGACGTTGTGTTGCCATTTTCGAATGTTAGAGAGAGGGAGTTACGCGAGGGTAGGCACAAGTGCGCCATCATAGAGCTTGCCAGTATCCACCAGTATACCTGCCCAGTTAACGAAATTCAAACATCGAAGTATCCAAGGCGATTTACGCTTTCTCAGCCCTTCTGTGATGTGATAACGAGAGGGGTGGGGGGAAGGGGGTGGAGGGGGTGGAGAGAGCAACATTGACATACATGCTTGAATAAAATGGCAAAGGATCCTTCTAAAATTCCCCATTTCGACACGAGAACACCCTCGGTAGAAATTACGCACCTTTCTTGACCAAATTAAAAGTGTACCTGTACAGAGACTTCGACACCCATTAAGCTAAGGTGCTAGAGCAGCAGCGGAGCGCCATTTAGCTGAAAAGGCGTCGAAGATTCTGCACAGGTACGTTTTTAATGTGATCAACAAAGTTGCGCCACAGGCACCAATGGTGTTTTAGAGGGATCCTTTGCCATTTTATTCATGCACTTGTCAATGTTGTACACCCTCGTGATCACGCCGCAGAATGGCGTGAAACTTGAGTGCTAAAAAGGAATAAACACCCTTCGCTGCTTCAGGTTACGTACGCATTTCTTCGAATGGTTTTGAACGGTCTCTGTAAATTCCACACTTTTTACCTGAGCTAAATTAACGATCGTGCAACACTCCAAAGCGACCACATCACGTCCCACGTCCTATAGGGCTGTAGGCCCTCGATGTCCTTAGAGAGGGGCTGAATGGTCTGAGAACTGCCAGCACTGTTGAACATTGTTTGTCAAGAACGTCGTCTTGCTTCTTATCACACTGCGAACTGTCGGTTTTGTCCACGAAATATATGGGAATCAGCGCCCCAAGGGAAGGGGTGGTTTGTTTGATACCATTTATGCCACCTTCTGAAGACTTTTCGTGTCAATTAGAGAAAGAAAAAAAACGACACACTGCGAAGGCGTTACGCGGATTGGTCACAAACCGTTATTCATACAGGTAAAGTTCAAAATTTTAAACTTTGGCGGCCGATGGATGAATGTCTGATTCTACAGCACAATTTCACCTCGCAGCTGGCATTGGTAATTAACTGGGGACGTCTTTACCACGGTATAAAGACTGCGCGAATTTCGTTCCATGTATTCAGTTGGACGGTTAGGCGCGTGAACAATGTACGCAGATGTCATCATTTGAGAGAGGATGTCTAGTTGGACTCGAAGAAGCCGGTTGGAATAATCGACGAATCGCTCGACATTTGAATAGAAGTGATGCCACTGTTCGACGATGTTAACAGGAATGGATGAACCATGGATGAACACAGCGTTATGAAGGAAGCATCTGCCCAGAGAGACGACAGACTTCGAGGCCCGGGCAATCGTTAGATGGGCACTCAGAATCCTGATTCATGATTATCATCTATCCGACGTGCAACTGATGCTTCAATGACTGCAAGGACCATCAGGCGGTTCACAGAAAGGGAGATGAGCTCATTGCTGCCCTTGTGTCGACTACCATTGACCTCCGTATACCAACGAGCCAGTTTCCAGTGATGTCATACACATTCTGACTGTAATCTCACTGACCGAAATAGAAATGTCTTCAGTGATGAGCCCTGCTTCGAAATGATCCCCTACGACCGGCGGAGACGTCTGTGTAGAAGCCCTGGACAGCAGTGAGACACCAACGTTACTGTGACCCACCATACGGCTCGACAGCCGGAAGTGATGGTCTCGGGTGCCATTTCATTTCACAACAGAACTCCTTTGGTTCTCATCCGCAGCATCCTTGCAGCACAGCAGCTGGTCCTCGACGATGCTCTACACCCCGTGTTGTTGCTCTTCACGGCAAGCCAATCAGAAATTACATTTCATCAAGGCAATGCCCACCCGCACACAGCGAGAGTTTCTGCTGATTGTCTTCGTGCTTGTCAAACCCTACCTTGGCCAGCAGTTTCACCGGATCTCTCCTCAGTTGCGCAGTTGAGAATGTTTGGAGTATTATGGGCAGGGCACTCCAACCAACCTGGATTTTGACGATCTAACGTGCCAGTTGGGCAGAGTTTGGCACGATATCCCTCAGGAAGAGATCTGACAACTCTGTCGATCAACGCCACGCCGAATAACCCTTCACCCTTGGGTGAACCAGCGCGTTATTAAAGAGCTCAATTTATAAAACTATTTCTCTTGAATAAATCATCCAAATTCTCTGAAATTGTAATAGTTTGTTTCGTGTACATGTGCATCACATCTACCGAAGTCCGTTCCATTCTCACAATTCCTTCGTTTACCTTTTTTGTCTTAAAATATATGTACATATATGTACTTACGGACTTAGACAGACAATATATATATATATATATATGTGTGTGTGTGTGTGTGTGTATACTATCAAAAACAGCTGTCCCATAATATATTGAAAAGTAATATATATATATATATATATATATATATATATATATATATATATATATTCCTGGAAATTGAAATAAGAACACCGTGAATTCATTGTCCCAGGAAGGGGAAACTTTATTGACACATTCCTGGGGTCAGATGCATCACATGATCACACTGACAGAACCACAGGCACATAGACACAGGCAACAGAGCATGCACAATGTCGGGACTAGTACAGTGTATATCCACCTTTCGCAGCAATGCAGGCTGCTATTCTCCCATGGAGACGATCGTAGAGATGCTGGATGTAGTCCTGTGGAACGGCTTGCCATGCCATTTCCACCTGGCGCCTCAGTTGGACCAGCGTTCGTGCTGGACGTGCAGACCGCGTGAGACGACGCTTCATCCAGTCCCAAACATGCTCAATGGGGGACAGATCCGGAGATCTTGCTGGCCAGGGTAGTTGACTTACACCTTCTAGAGCACGTTGGGTGGCACGGGATACATGCGGACGTGCATTGTCCTGTTGGAACAGCAAGTTCCCTTGCCGCTCTAGGAATGGTAGAACGATGGGTTCGATGACGGTTTGGATCCTACGGTCTTGGCGTGCATCCGTGCGTCGCTGCGGTCCGGTCCCAGGTCGACGGGCACGTGCACCTTCCGCCGACCACTGGCAACAACATCGATGTACTGTGGAGACCTCACGCCCCACGTGTTGAGCAATTCGGCGGTACGTCCACCCGGCCTCCCGCATGCCCACTATACGCCCTCGCTCAAAGTCCGTCAACTGCACATACGGTTCACGTCCACGCTGTCGCGGCATGCTACCAGTGTTAAAGACTGCGATGGAGCTCCGTATGCCACGGCAAACTGGCTGACACTGACGGCGGCGGTGCACAAATGCTGCGCAGCTAGCGCCATTCGACGGCCAACACCGCGGTTCCTGGTGTGTCCGCTGTGCCGTGCGTGTGATCATTGCTTGTACAGCCCTCTCGCAGTGTCCGGAGCAAGTATGGTGGGTCTGACACACCGGTGTCAATGTGTTCTTTTTTCCATTTCCAGGAGTATATATATATATATATATATATATATATATATATATATATATATAGTTTGTAAAAAAGAAATACAAAAATACAATAACATTTTAAACCCGCCATGGGTCGTTGCGAAGCTGACTTTGGAATTTATTACTCACAGAGACCTTTCACAGATGGGTGAAAACTGGATTGCAGCAGAGAGCGCTTCTTCGATCGCCAACGGTGCAATGCATATGTCGTTACGCCCGGGCTCAGCAGGAGAGGAGTTGGCTAACACCTACATGGAAACTCTTCGGACGGACTTCAACGGCCAGCAATGGACGTCCAACGGCGGCGCAATGCTCAAGAAGTTGCTGACTCGACGTTGCAACGTCAACAAGGTAAGTCAAGACCACAGAACCACATTACATCAGTTCAACCATTATGACAACGTCGGTACCGTCACTCTCTCTCTACATATACGTCTACACTTTGCAAGCCAGCTTACAGTCTTTGACAGAGGGCCATTTGTGTACCCGTGTCACATTCCCTCTTTCCTGTTCCATTGGCGAATGGTTCACCAGAAGAAAGAGTGCTGGTCCTCTCTGAGTCATCAGTCTGGTTTTATGAGGCGCTCCATGAGTTCCTCTGCCATGCTAACCTCTTCATCTCAGAGTATCACTTGCAACCTACGTCCTGAATTATTTGTTGTATGTATTCCGATCTCTGCCTTCCCTTACAGCTCTTATCCTCTTCAGCTTCCTCTAGTACTGTGGAGATTATTCTCTGAGGTCTAAACACATGTCCTGTCATCTTGTTCCTGCCTCTTGCCAGTGAATTTATGCAGTAGACCTGCTCAGTTTTTAAAAGTCCACCTAATGTTCAACAATGAGCACTACATCATAAATGATTCTGTTCTGGTTTTCGCACAGTTCATGTTTCTCTACCGTACAATGATGGGCTCCAAATGTAAATTCCTAGAAATTTTTTCGGCAAATTAATGCCTATGTTTGATGCTAGTACACTTCTTCTATCCAGGAACGCTCTCTTTGCCTAGTCTGCTTTTTATGACCTCCTTGCATCGTCCGTCTTGGGTTATCTTGCTTCTGAAGAATCAGAATTCCTGAACTTCGTCTACTTCGTTATCACCAGTTTTGATATTTAGCTTCTCGCTATTGTCATTTATGCTACTCATTTTTGTCTTAGTTCAGTATATTCTTAGTTCATATTCTACACTCATTGAATTGTCCATTCCACTGAACACCTCTTGTAACTCTTTTTCACCTTCACTGAGAGTAGCAATGTCATCAGCAATACCATTTCTATTCCCGGTTAGGTTGGGGATTTTCTCTGCCCAGGGACTGGGTGTTTGTGTTGTTCTCATCATTTCGTACTAATCATCATCATCATTCGTGACAGTGGCTAGATTGGATTGTGAAAAAAATTTGGACAGTGTAAAAATTGAGACTTCGTCCGGGCGCTGATGACCGCGCAGTTGAGCGCCCCACCAAACATCAACACCGATATCCTTTCAGCCTCAATTTTAATGGCGCTCCTCAACATTTATTTTATTCCTGTCATTGTTTTTTCGATGTATAAATTGAATAGTAGAGGCGAAGGACTGCATCATTGTCTTACCCCGTTTTTAATCGGAGCACTTCTTCGTCTTCCAGTCTTATTGTTACCCCCTGGCCGGCCGCGGTGGTCTAGCGGTTCTGGCGCTGCAGTCCGGAACCGCGGGACTGCTACCGTCGCAGGTTCGAATCCTGCCTCGGACATGGGTGTGTGTGATGTCCTTAGGTTAGTTAGGTTTAAGTAGTTCTAAGTTCTAGGGGACTGATGACCATAGATGTTGAGTCCCATAGTGCTCAGAGCCATTTGAACCATTTTTTGTTACCCCCTGGCTCTTGGAAATATTGTATGTTACCCGTCATTTCCTACTGCTTAGTCCTATTTTTTCTCAAAATTTCGAACATCTTGCACAATTTTTCACTATCGAAAACTTTTTCCTGGTCGATAAGTCCTAAGAACGTGTCATGATATTTCTTCAGTCTTGCTTCCATTTTTAAGAGTACCGTCAGGTCTGCCTCTCTGGTGCCTCTACCTTTCTGAAAGCCTCCGTAAGCTTGAATCTCTCTAACTACACGTTCATGGTCTTCCTTGAGATATACATAGGAAGAAGTAACATATTGACTGACCCATCTAGGAATGTACGCTCTCAGAACTTTAACAGTAAACCACACCGTCATACGGAATGCCTCTGTTGAAGTGTCTGCAACTGGACTTGGCTGTGCATCTCTTTGACACTTTTGCAATTACTAAATAGACCTGTAACGAAATGCGCTGGCGATTTTTGTACCTTCTCTCTATCTTTTCCTCTACTTCAGATCCTAGACTGCTTCGAAAGAGTCAAGTACTGGTTGAACGGCGGTTTGTATGCTACCTCATTTGTTGACGGATTACAATTCCTGATGATTCTTCCAGTAAATCTCAGTCTGGTATCTGTCTTAAATGCTATTAGTTTTATGTGGTCGTTCCACTTTAAATCGTTCCGTTAACACACGTTCTTAGATGTTCGGTACGGGCTTTTGTCAAAGTTTGGAGAACATACCTTCACCGAAGTGTCAAGCAGTGTATTGCTCCCTCTTACGTATATCTCGCGAAGAGACCATGAGGATAAAATCAGAGAGATTAGAGCCCACACAGAGGCATATCGACAATCCTTCTTTCCACGAACAATACGAGACTGGAATAGAAGGGAGAACCGATAGAGGTACTGAAGGTACCCTCCGCCACACACCGTCAGGTGGCTTGCGGAGTATGGATGTAGATGTAGATGTAGATGTAGATGTATTATGAATGTGACTGCTCCCAGTGATCATTCTTACAACTTACGAACGCATGGACTCACAGCGATACTAAGTAATATAATTTTCTTGAACACCGAGCCGTGTCAAGTGGATAAACATTCACAAGTTTTTGCACGAGTGTTCTTGCGTATTGTTAAGTACTGACATCTTCCACTACTTGGAATCACATTGCGTCACGTGTCTCACAGGAACACTTTTTCTCTCTCTTATCCTCTGTTCGCCTAAATTACTAATAAACAGTAGGCCAGTGGTGCCGCCCATAACATGTTTTCCTTTTACGACTTGCTTTCCAACTGCTACAAACTACACACCGAGCCGAATGTTGCGCTTCTTAGCAGCTGATATAAATATATAAGATTCCATGGCTGCTGAAAACCAAGTATAAGTTCTTCTGCATATACTGCCATGTTACCTGATAAGCAACTAGCTGCTACTTGCAGCTGAGTTCCCATATCAGCAGTTTTGTTATGATAAGGATGGCAAGTAAGCTACTATAATTATGTGTAATAACATCAGCTACCCTCACATACCGACCCTTTTCGGTAACTATAGCTCATGATGTCCTCCCCCTCTCTCCCCATTCCACTATTCCAATGCACGATGCCGTGGTATGTGCTGCATCACTTGCCGTGCACTGTCTGCAGAGGGGTGTGGGCAAGAACGCTCATCTATGCATCGTGCTGTTGAAGTAGTTACACATAAAGTACTTATACCTTCAAATGGTTAAAATGGCCCTGAGAACTATGGGACTTAACTTCTGAGGTCATCAGTCCCCCGGAAGTTAGAACTACTTAAACCTAATTAACCTAAGGACAGCACACACATCCATGCCCGAGGCAGGATTCGAACCTGCGAAAGTATTAGGGAATGACGAGATACGATTGAAGTTCTGTAAGGCTACAGACACAGCAATAAGAAATAGCTCAGTACGCAGCGCAATTGAAGAGGAGTGGACATTTCTAAAACGGTCAATCGCAGACGTTGGGAAGAAAAACATAGGTACAAAGAAGGTAACTGCGAAGAAACCATGGGTAAGAGAAGAAATACTTCACCTGAATTGATGAAAGAAGGATGAACGAAAATTCAGAAATACAGAACAAGTCGCTGAGGAATGTAATAAATAGGAAATGCAGGGAAGCTAAAAGGAATGGCTGCATGAAAAATGTGAAGATATCGAAAAAGAAATGATTTTCGGAATGACTAATTCAGCATACAGGAAAGTCAAAATAACCCTTGTCGAAATTAAAAGCAAGGGTAGTAACGTTAAGAGTGCAACGGGAATTCCATTGTTAAATGCAGAGGAGGGCGCGGATAGGTGGAAAGAGTACATGAAGTCCTCTATGAGGGTGAACACTTGTCTGGTGTGATAGAAGAAGAAACAGGAGTCGATTTAGAAGAGGTAGGTGATGCGGTATTGTAGTGAAAATTTAAGAGAGCTTTGGAGGACTGAAGGTCAAATAAGGCAGAAGGGATAGATAACATTCCATCAGCATTTCTGAAATCATTGCGGGAAGTGGTAACAAAACGACTATTCACGTTGAGAACGTTGAAACGTCCCCTTAGGAAAATTATTGAATTACTGTGCTGGTAAACGCCTTACGTTATT
Source organism: Schistocerca cancellata (assembly GCF_023864275.1). Taxonomy (NCBI): domain Eukaryota; kingdom Metazoa; phylum Arthropoda; class Insecta; order Orthoptera; family Acrididae; genus Schistocerca; species Schistocerca cancellata. Next base: position 239,072,760 of record NC_064627.1, on the reverse strand, counting down.
TGATTTTCAAACAGCTGAGCAGAACTGAACGTACTCACACATTTCGATCTTTACTTATTCTAATCATCACTAAACTCACACACAATATTTTCAGCGCAACGCAATCAGTTTCAAAAATCCCTACAAAAGAATGGCCCTGACTGACAATGTATTTACCTTAATAGTGTTCAAAAGTCATTATATATATATATATATATATATATATATATATATATATATATATATATATATATATATGACATCCAGTGTTACAAATTTACTGTCTCTGATGGACACACGTCCAGATCATCCGCTCTCAAAAGTCCACCATCTTTCTCCCCACATCCACCACTGCTGGCGGCTCACCTCCAAATGCGCAACGCTACGCGCTGTTAACAGACGACTGCCCAACAGTACAACAGCAAATTCAAACAATGCAAACCAGCCACAGACTGCACACAGCACTGTCAGTGATTTTCATACAGAGCGCTACAGGGCGTTGCCAACATAAAAACCTAAACAGCCTACTTACAATGTACGAGTCTGGCGACATACCAGCTGACTTCCGGAAAAACATCTTCTACACAATTCCAAAGACTGCAAGAGCTGACAAGTGCGAGAATTATCGCACAATCAGCGTAACAGCTCAAGCATCCAAGTATAATATACGAAAGAATGGGAAATAAAACTGAGGTTGTGTTACATGACGATCAGTTTGGGTTTAGGAAAGGTAAAGGCAACAGGGACGCAATTCTGACGTTACGGTTGGTAACGGAAGCAAGAATGGGGAAAAATCAGTACGTGTTCGAAGAATTTGTCGACCTACAGTAAGCGTTATACAACGCAAAATGATGCAATATGTTCAAAATTCTGTGGAAAAATGGGAGTAAGCTGTATGGAAAGAAGGATAATATACAATATCTACGAGGGCGTGCTGAAAATTAATGCCTCCGATATTTTTATATGAAAACTTCTTCAGCTTTTTAAATAATTTTGTGGCGGCTTTCGTAGCGACAAACACTTCGCTGTAGAAACGGCTTACGAAGTCACCGCCACACTTTTAATAGCGGGCCGACCGGTCCGCTGGAACAGTGAACAGAAAGATGAAAACCCAAACACTCTGATTAAATAAAAGTCGGTACTTATCTTTATTAACGAAAATACAGAAACACAGTAGTGAACTCCGTGTCTACAGAAATCTGTCTAGTTCGAGTCGGAGCGGCTAGGTCGGCGTCGGCTGACGACAAACAACAACTCTGCTGCGATGAACACGCAACTAACTAGCAAGTACACAAATCGGTGGCGAGTATACAACTGAGCGGCGAATACAGAACTGTCCTAGCGCTCGCGACTCCAGCCTTAAGAAGCCAGAAGCCAGCGGTGGCGCGCGCAGACTTGCGGCGATTTCCTGTATCGCTGGCGCTGCTTATGCGAACGGCGTCCGGACTTTGATGCTGCCAACCTTTTGGCAGCGGGCTCGGTTGGCATTACTGGCTAGGATACAACAAATAAAATGGACACTTAACATTCTATGTCTCAGCACTTCGTGTCTACATATTTGCAGCCGTCTGCCGCTAGAGGACACCATATTGTAGCATTCAAGATGAGGTGTATAACGTAATTATGTCGTTGGTGTAGAACAGCGTGCTGTAATCGAGTTTCGAATTCGAAGAGCTCGTCCACATTTGGAGCCATTGTCCTTCAGCAAGGAAATGGGATCCCACACACGCTCACTTCCACACTTGCAACAATCCGATGCTTTGGGTTCACTGTCGTCAACCATCTACAATACAGCCTCGGCTTTTCCCCATCTGATTTTCAACTTGTTTCCAAAACTTAAACAACACCTTCGGGGTTGTCACTTTGGTAGTAATGAATCCGTGCAAGAAGAGATGAAGTTGTGGTTCCGTCAACAAAGCCAAACATTTGATCTGATCCATCGACATGAAGAATGTCTGTCTATTGGAATAAAATGTTCCATTGAAATACAATGGCAGTCGCGAGGTGGCTTAGGGCCAAGAGCCGGCCGCTGTGGCCGAGCGGTTCTAGGCGCTTCAGTCCAGAACCGCGCTGCTGCTACGGTCGCAGGTTAGAGTCCTACCTCGGGCATGGATGTGTGTGATGTCCTTAGGTTAGTTAGGTTTAAGTAGTTCTAAGTCTAGGGGACTGATGACCTCAGATGTTAGCTGAGCCATTTGAACCATTAGGGCCAAGAACTGCATCAAACCGCCTCCACCGTCACACTAGACGGCTAACGGGCCAAGGCGGCTACGGGTTGGACACGAAAACAGATTTGCGCCATCTAGCAAGAAGTGATCGAACTACAGACAAGAGCAGATGAGACATTCCATGAACAATTTAACACTACAGGCCACAACAGCAACTAGTGCATGATATTTACGGCTGACTGTAACGGTCTTATTTTACAAAGGAAATATAGTTCAAAAACTGTACGTAGAAAATATAAAAATGGAAAGGAATACGATATTTAAGAGTCTACATTAAGGAGAGTAACGCCTTTCAGACCATTTTTTGTTAGCGGCTCTATACCTTGAAAAAGTTTTTGTTGTGTAATTGCAACTGTCCGTTAAGAACGACACTGTCCTTCAGAGATAGGTGTTTAAGGTCACTTGCTAGTGAATCTGCTTCAAAAATTCGAATTTTTTCCGTCTTATATCATTATTTTGAGTTTTTTTAACAAAATGCTAGTTGAATGAATCGATTCGGACATTGGGTACATCTTTAAAAATTTAAATATATGTCGGTATGCGGCAACGACCGTGTTTCCGCTGCGGCTGGATGTCAAATGGCGTCATTATTATTTTGTCACTTCGAAGAGATACACTGCGTAATCGTTTTTTGAGTTGGCAACCCTGTTGGCTCACATGCTTTCCGATGCTTTTTTATTTCTTTTTGTAAATCTATGGTTTTCGAGAGTTGTTTGTGTTTAAACTTCTGTACGTTGTTGAGTTGTTGGTGCAGTGTCATCCTCGGAAGTAGTTATGCCTCAAAAAAAGTGTTTTGGAACGGGAATATGTAAGTTTTATGGTAGTCAGTTTACTTCTTTGGAAAGTAGAGGCTGTGTAATTACATCCGCAAACCAACTGGATGTTATGTCGACTCCACCTAGACAGAAGCTAAAATATTTGAATACCCAGTGACGTTCCCACAAAATATGTTCAAAACACTGTAACGGAATGGAATCAGAGGCAGTTCTCAGAATATTTCCAAGATCAGAAGAGAATTATGGTGTACGGTATGTGAAATACCTTGGAGATGGAGGCCCCAAAGGGTTTGCAAATTTGTTGGAAAATATGCCTTATGGAAGAACTGTAAAAATTGAAAAGTTAGATTATGTTGGTCATGTCCAAAAGGGGATGGGCACACGTTTACATAAGCTAATAAAAGACATGAAGGGGAAAATCTCAGTGATGGCAAACCAATTGGTGGTCAGCGTCATCTTACTAATGAAGCGGTGGAAAAACTGCATCTCTATCGAACAATATTGAGGCCATGAAGAAAGCAGTATGGGCTACCTTCTTTCATAAAACTTCTACAGATGACCATCCACAGCATGCTCTCTGCTCTCAGGTGAAGATGCATGGTGTGGATACAGAGAAGCAATAGCAAATGGTGAGACTTATGCACACCATCACTCCCTGCCATTTGAGGTATTGGAAGCAATTAAGCTCATATACAGAACCTAAGTGACACTAAACTACTGTCACGGTGCTTACATGGAAAGACACAAAATGTTAATAAATGTTTCAACCATCTGATATGGGAAAGCCTGCCTAAAACTGTGTTTTTTGGTTTCAATACCATAAGATTAGGTGCATTAGATGCAGTTATTTGCTTTAGTGATGAGGCAGTTAGCGTATGTCATGTTTTAGAGTTGTTGGGACTAACGTCTAGTTTCAATATGAGACAAGCACTGATGGCAATTGAATCCTTGAGAGTGACCGAAGGCGAAAAATGGGTTCTTGAGGCAACTAAATACGCCAGAATAGCACAAATGAGCAAAAAAGAAGAGAGAAGATGAGTAGTACACAAACCAAGAATATTATGCAACTGGAGGGTTAAAAGAACAACAGAGGTGAGTAACAGATGAGATGTACCTTTAAAATGAATTTCCCAGGAATCAAATTTTCTGAGATGTTTATTTTATGCAAAAAAAAAAGTTTTTCAGCTACAGGTCTGAAATTTTTTGTGATATTTCAGGCTACCATTTGGAGAAAAGTAGACTACAGATACCGGCTTATTATCACCAGGAGGAAAAAAATATACCCTTATTAATTATAAAAATTACCTTAATTTTAATTGTCTAATTTATGTATTTATAGTATAAAAACTATTCAGTGAAATCATTTGATTGTAGTCCACTCGTTAGATAATAATGTCATAAATGTGTGCATGAAGTTTTAAGCATCTAAGAAAAGTAGATAATAATTCAATAGACTTCAAACATAGACCAGCCAGAAAAATTTTAAATTACTGTCCGACATAAGTTTTTGTATAATAAAGGTTATATCAAAACTATTCTGATTATTCTTATACCAAAATCGTCATCCTTAAAACACTTTCATTGTCCTAAAATTTCTTTGTATTCAGAGTTCGCATTATGTAGGTAGACCCTCATGAACTTTATGAAAATTCTTACTGTTTTTCCAGCTGTTCACTGGCAAGTTACCTTAAAAATCTCTAGCTCTTCTCCTTTATTCTCCGAGTGCAAGATTTGGACGTCTCTTACATCTTTCGGATTATGTCCTGTGATTAACAAATTGTCAGCGAAAGTTGAATTGTGAATATTGGTGTCTTCTTTGCCAAGAATGTGTTCCTTAAATCTTGTCGCAGTAGTTAGGCCTGTTTGGCCTATATAATAGGCAGGACAACTGCCGCAAATAATTTTAAAAACACCAGAATTCTGCAGAGGGGAAGCGCAGGTTTCAAGCTGTATATGATGTTATCTTTTAAAGAATTATTAGTGGAGAAGGCTACTCTACAGTTTTATTTATGTTGAAGTAAACGCTGTATCCTGTAAGAAATTGCACCCATAAATGGTATAGAGATAATTTTTTCTTTTCATTAGGTTCGTTATTAGAACGGCCTAGGGTGGTAACTCTCTTATTGGGTTTCCTATTAAAATACTATCTACTATAGAAGGATCATAGCCATTATTGAGAGCAACAGTTTTATTCAGATTGCTTTCAGAACTGAAATTTTCAGAAGAAAGTGGGGTGAATTTTCTAGATCTCACTCTTACAATAGTAGACGACAAAATTAGCTTCAGCATCTTCCGTAAAGAAACCAGTTCTGATCAAATTATTCCATTCATATTAGTACACCTTTATTCTTATAATCTGGCCTTTTTTTTCATTCAGCTATTCATAGAGCCATCTCCACCCCCTATCTCTTCTATATCGACTACTGTTCCTTATTCTGTCACATATTCTCCCTCATAGAGGCCTTTGATGTGCTCTTTCCACCTACCTGCTCTCTCCTCTGCATTTAGTAGTGGAATTTACGTTACGCTCTTAATGTTAACATCCTTGCTTTTAATTTCACTGAAGGTTTTTTTTTTACTTTCCTATTTGCTGAGTCAGACCTTCCGACGATCATTTATTTTTAGATTTCTTCACAATTTTCATGCAGCCATTTCGTCTTAGCTTCACTGCACTTACTATTATTTCGTTCCTCAGCAGCTACTATTTTGTATTCCTGAATTTCCCCGAACATTTTTGAACTTCCTTCTTTCATCGATCAGCTGAAGTATTTCTTCTGTTACCAATAGTTCCTTCGCAGTTACCTTCTTTGTACCTATATTTATATATACAAATTCTGCGAGTGTCCTCTTTAGAGATGTCCATCCCCCTTCACTCTAACTGCCTACTGAGCTATTCCTTATTGCTATATCTAGAACCTTAGAGAAATTTAATCGTATCTCGTCATTCTTTAGTATTTCCATAGCCCACTTCTTTGCGTATCGATTCTTCCTAAATAATCTTATAAACTTCAGCCTACTCTTCGTCACCACGATGTTGCGATCTGAGTCTATATCTGCTCCTGAATATGGCATACAATCCACTACTTGATTTCGGAATCTTTGTCTGACCATGACGTAATCTGACGGAAATCTTCCAGTAACACCCGGCCTTTTCCAAGTATATCTCCTCCTCTCGTGATTCTTGAACAGAGTACTCGCTATTACTAGCTGAAATTTATTGCATAATTCAATGAATCCTTCTCCCATCTCACTCCTCGTACTAAGCACATATCCTCCCGTAACTCTTTCTTCTATTCCTCCCCTATAACCGCATTCCAGTCATCCGTGATTATCAGATTTTCATACCCCCTTACATACTGGTTCACGGGTTCAGTATTCTCGTATACTTTCTCTGTCTCTTCATCTTCATCCTGGTATGTCAACACACATAATACATGGTTTCCTGTCGACTATGATGAGAACAACCATATCACTGAGCTGTTCATAGGTACACCCTATCTGCCCTACGTTTCTGTTCATAACGAATCCTACTCTCTTTATAGCGTTCTCCACTGCTATTGGTGTGACCTTCTACTCAATTCACCAGTAATCTTGCGCTTCTTTCCATTTCCCTTTACTGGACCCCACGATATCTAGATTGAGTTCTTTTAGTTCCATTTTAAGATTTTCTAGCTTGCTACCATGTTTAAACTTCTGCATTCCATGCCCCTACTAGTAGGACGTTATCGTTTCGTTGGTTATTGAGTCATTTTTTCATGGTCACGTCCCCATTGGCAGTTCCCTCCCGGACATCTGAATGGGGGACTGTTCTTTTGCAATGGAGAGATCGCCATGATATTAGTTTCATGTACAGGACACATGCCATGTGGATAACACATAGCTGGCGGCGGTGGCCAAGCGGTTCTAGGCGCTTCAGTCCGGAACTGCGCGACTGCTACGGTCGCAGGTTCGAATCCTGCCTTGGGCATGGATGTGAGTGATGTCCTTAGGTTAGTTAGGTTTAAGTTGTTCTAAGTTCTAGGGGACTGATGACCTCAGATGTTAAGTCCCATAGTGCTCAGAGCCATTTGAACCATTTTTTGATAACACATTATGTGTCTTTAGAACAGTGGCCTCTACAGCTTTCTTCATCCTAATGCCCTTGATCACTGCTGATCCCTTGACATTTAGGGGCAGTTTCCCACCCCAAGGGCAAGAGAGTGCCCTGAACCTAAGTCCGCTCTTCCTCTCCCTTTGACAAGGTGATTGTCGGAATGAGGGTGACTTCTTAAGCCGGAAGGCATTGGCCGCCACCACTAATGATTTTTATTCAGAACTTAAGTGGTGGCAGGGTTCGAACCCAGCATCAGGGACGTTTTGATTACTAATCAAAGGCGCTACACCTAGACTATTGTATATAAAGGCAGTGGACTGACAGGACTGTAATTTATTTATTTATTTATTTACTTATTATTTATTTATTTACACTTCAAGATCTGTAGAACCAAATTGAGGAGCAAATCTCCAAGGTCATGGAACATGTCAATACATTTACCACATAAAAGTAATAACAGATAATAATAAAATGATTATGAACCCAAAAAAGTGAATCCATAAGTTTAAGTAAACGCAAGCAACAATACAACAAAAATCACCTTCATTTTTCAAGGAACTCCTCAACAGAATAGAGGAAACTCTTCAGTTTAGATTTGAAAGCGCGTGGATTACTGCTAAGGTTCTTGAATTCGAGCTGTAGGTTATTGAAAATGAAAGCAGCAGTATACTACACACCTTTCTGCACAAGAGTTAAGGAAGTCCGATCCAAATGCACTTTTGATTTCTGCCGAGTATTAACAGAGTGAATGCTGCTTATTCTTGGGAATAAGCTAATATTCTTAACAAGAAATGACAGTAAGGAATATATATATATATATATATATATATATATATATATATATATATATATATATATATATATATATATATTGAGAAACCAATGTCAAATACCAGGACTTGTGAACAAGGGTCGACAAGACGATCATGACCTTACCCCACTTATTGCCAAAACCACCTGTTTCTAAGCCAGAAATATCCTTTTAGAATGGGAAGAGTTACCCCAAAATGTAATACCATTTGACATAAGCGAATGAAAATAAGCAAAGTAGACTAATTTTCGTGTCGAACAATCACTCACTTCAGATACCGTCCAATTACTAAAAATGGCAGTATTAAGTCTTTGAAAAAGATCCTGAACGTGGGCTTTCCATGACACTTTACTATCTATCTGAACACCTAGAAATCGGAACCATTGAGTTTCATTAATCGTATGTCCATTCTGTAAAATTAAAATGTCATGTTTTGTTGAATTGTGTGTTATAAACTGTAAAAACTGGGTCTTACTGTGATTTAGCATTAGTTTATTTTCTACGAGCAATGAACTTACGTCATGCATTGCACAATTTGAAACCAGGCCAATGTTGCACACAACATCCTTTACTTCCAAGCTAGTGTCATCAGGAAATAGAAATATTTTAGAGTTATCTGTAATACTAGACGGCATATCATTTATATAAATAAGGAACATGAGTGGTCCCAACACTGATCCCTGGGGCAGACCCTCCCCCCCCCCCCCCCCCCGCACTTGACTGTACCCCTCTCAGACCCCAAACCACAGCCATTCTCTACATTGTGAATAATGACCTTTTGCTGTATGTTGCTAATGTAAGAGGTGAACCAGTTGTGAGCTACTCCCTATATTCCGTAATGGTCCAACTTCTGGAGCAATGTTTTGTGATCAACACAATCAAACGCCTTAGTTAAATTAAAAAATATGCCTAGCGCTCGAAACCTTTTGTTTAACCCATCCAGTACCTCACAAAGAAAAGAGAATATAGTATTTTCAGTTCTTAAACGACTTCTAAAGCTGAACTGTACATATGACAGCATTCTGTATAACATAAAATGATCAATTATCCTTACATACACAGCCTTTTCAATAACTTTAGCAAACACTGATGGCATAGAAATACGTCCAAAATTGTCTACATTTTCCTTTTCTCCCTTTTTATAAAGTTGCTTTACTACTGAGTACTTTAATCGTTCTGGAAATGGACCATACCTAAAGGAAAAATTACAAATATGGCAAAATACAGGGCTAATATGTGCAGCACACTACTTAAATATTCTGCAAGACACTCCATCATATCCATGAGAGTCCTTGGTCTTCAGTGATTTAATTACTGACTCGAACTCCCCCTTGTGTGTATGACAGAGGATTATTTCAGACATCAATCTCGGAAAGACATTTGCCAAGATAGTTATATGATTCCCTGTAGAAACTATATTTTTATTTAATCCACCAGTATCGCTCAGAAAATGATTATTAAATACTGTACATAGATCTGAGTTATCAGTAACAGAAATATCTTCACTACACACTTACTTTATATCATCGACCTTGTGTTGCTGATCAGGCACTTCCTTCACAACTGACCATATGGTTTTAATTTTATCCTGTGAATTAAGTGTTCTATTTACATTTTCCGACGTGATTATGGCTGCACGACGGGAAGCAACAGATTTTGAAAGCGGTTTGGTTTGGAAACTTAGAAATTTGTGGTAAGATCCATTGGTCGTTAAGCCTACACTCTATTTAATCTAACTTAAACTAACTTACGCTAAGGAAAACACACACACACACACACACACACACACACACACATGCCCGAGGAAGGACTGGAACCTCCGACGTGGGGGACCGCGTGTACCGTGACAAGGAGCGGATTGGTACTTGGAGCCAAAGGCATTGGACATTTCATTTAGGAAATCGTTAGGGAATTCAATATTTCGAGATCTGCAGTGTCAAGAGTGTGCCGAGAATACCTCTCACCACGGGCAACTCAGTGGTCGACGGCCTTCACTTAACCACTGAGAGCAGCGGCATTTGTGTAGAGTTGTCACTGCTTAAAGACAAGCAACACTGCGTGAAATACCGCCGAAATGGAAGTCGGACATCTACGGTTAGGACAGTAGTACGACATTGGGCGTTAATTTGCTATGGGGAGCAGTCGACCGCCTCGAGTGCCATTGCTAACAGCACGTCATCGCCTGCTGCATCTCTTCTTGGCTCGTGACCGTATCGGTAGGACCCTAGACTATTGGGGAACTGTGGCCTGGTCAGATGAGTCCCGATTTTAGTTAGTAAGAGCTGATGGTAGGTTCAAGTGTGACGCAAACCCCACGATGCCCTTCACCCAAGTTGTCCAAAAGGCACTGTGCAAGCTGGTGGTGTCTCCATAATGGTGTTGACTATGCTTACATGGAACGGATTGCCACCACTGATCCAACTGAACCGATCATTAACCGGAATGGTTATGTTCAGCTACATGGAGACCATTTGCAGTCAATCATGGAGACCATTTGCAGTCAATCATGTCATGTCATTGAGCCACAGTTGTTGCGATTGGTTTGAAGAACATCCTGGACAATTTGAGCAGTTGATTTAGTCACCCAGATAGCCCGACATGAATCCTATCGAACTTCGTTCACAATATCTTGCACCAGCAACACTTCCACATTTATGGACGGCTACAGAGGCAGCTTGGCTCAATATTTATGCAGGGAACTTGCAACGATTTGTTGAATCCATGTCATGTCCAGCAATAGGAAGTCCGACACAATATTAAGACGTACACATTGACTTTTGTCACCTCAATGTAAATTACTTGTATCATTTTACAGATGATACAAATCATATTTAAAGTTGCTTACACCGGTCCTGTTTTTAGCTCGTCGTCCAGGTTATTTTTGTAACATCTGCCCCACATTTAATTGCCTTTCACGGGGCGAATAGACCGTAAGTTATTTCATGCTATAAGGGGTGGAGTTTATATGCATTAGGGCATAACTGTGCCACTCTGCTTCCGAATCGCTATGTCCTGCCTTTCTCCATAAGTTCACTGGTTAAGACGCTTTCCGTGTATCTGCCCTGTAGATAATATACGGAAAATCAGCAAAAGAGTAAGGTTTCAGGCATCGATGCGTCTTTTTATATGTGTGCATGTTTGCAGGTAATACTTATGAGGAACTGTCGTGGTTTCCGAGTTCTGAGGCCGCTGCTGCTGTACCCAGTGCCCTTCGAGAAATGGAGGAGGTACTTTTCTGAGGAGGACACCAGGAGTACGCTAGCTGTCGTGCACCGAGCTTACGCAGCCCACGTGTGGAACAAGGTCAGCGCGGAAGCTGACGTCGTGCCACAAAACTCAGTCTACGCTACACTCGCCCGCAAAAATTGTCCGAACTCCTTCAGGGCCGCCGCGGGACACTTCTAATAGTGCTTCTCGTTTTGTACAGACTAATCGTTCCAGTAATTCGTAAACCCGATGCTGCCCCAAATTATTCAGATGTACTCTGATGGGCTTCAGCTTGTGGCGATACGACATAGACATCTGACCTTCTTGACTTGCCTAATGTTCCGACCCTCCATTTGAGAAGTAATGGGCTACTTTTGTGTCGAAACAGCTGAAATGTAGTAATTGAAAAAAAATATATGTCAGGACTGAAATCCAGTACTTCTCAGGTGAAATCTGTTATAGAGGAGTGGTGCGGAAATGGACAAGTGATCAATTTTGAAAGTCCCAGCATGTCAACGGACACGATCTAATAAGTACGCCAAGAAGACGCTGCTTATTCTAATTGTGACATCACTATTAAAACAAAGTAGCCCTCTCCAGCGTTGCCAGGTATAACCTCTGATTTTATTTTGTTTATTTTCGTTTTAACAATTCTAAGACTGACGAACCCATCTGTCACTTATTAGAGACGCACTAACAGTTTTCAGACTGTCACACAGGTAGCATGTTTGTGGCCAGATGCTGTGATTTCCTGAAAGTATGACATTTAGCATGGATTTCTGTGACGTTTTGGTGATATACCTTCAGTCACTTACTTACTGTGGCCATGTTATCAACGCAGCAAATTGACCAAACTGAAATAAAAGTTTTGATGAAGCACCCCACTGAAAAAGATTTATGCTCAACTAAAATGAAAAAGATTTAGATTTATCATCAGGATTCATTTCCTATTCTTTTAGATGTTAAGAAGTACCCTACGCATCTACAAAATATGATAATCACTCATGCAGCCAAATTTCTGTGTGGTTAAAGCGTTTGTGATAAAAACTCACAGTTCCAAGCTCAGTGATCACAACTGTAGGTATGTGAGCACTCTGATATTTCAAAGATCTCTATAGGCCTTGGCCATACATTTTACACGGAGTTTTGAATGACAAACTTTTTAACTCGTTGGTGTCTGTTACAACTAGGATTGCAATCTGTTTTTGAGCAAGTAGAATCTGTTGGTTTCTTAAAGATGAGACATAATACTTTGCATAACAATAAAGTATTATTTATTTTGCTTAATTATGTAGTTTAAAAATGTATTTTTGTTACGTTTGGCGATGTTTAATAAATAACTGCCACTGCTAAACGGCTTCGCAGCGTCTTTGCAGTCTATATTTAAGATAAGTATGTAAATCAATTTTTATAAAATTCAGAGCTACTTGTTGCATTCATCTCACCATGTACTAGTCAACACAGAAAAAACTTTCTCTGTGGACCCCCAAGAGGTGGGAATTGACCGCAGAAATGAAATTAGTTTGTACAAATTTGTAAAGCCATCATTTGTCTTATTAAATATCTCTTGCTATTTTTATGCAATAAAGTATACATTTTATCATATGATTCATTTAATAATACATTTTCCCTAAAATAGTCGCATTCAATATTACGTTTTAAATTTAAATTGTTTAATGTAAATAACCAGTGTGTGACACTATTTATTTAGGTAGGCCTACTCTTAACTGAATAACAAAAGATTTCTGCGAATTGTAGTACGCAGTTCACATGAAAACAGTTTTACTTTTGCTTGTTTTATATCCAAGGAAAAGTACTTTTTTTGTTATTCAGTATTTAAGATTATTCATGACAACAAGCCCATCTAATATTCTTATGCAATTGACTTACAGAAATGTTCAGTTCTTTTATAGAACTGAAAATTTCTGTGAGGCAATTGTGTAAGAATTATGATTAGAAAAATACAAGTAAATGTCAGTCAAGTCATTATCAAGGATATATATAATTAATTTTTGCATAATCACTGGAAGTTTTTTCCTAAGCTTACAAAATAACTTCTGATGGCTTTCCAGTTTAATAATAATGCACATACACAGGATGCAAGAGAGAGCAAACAAGCTTCCACTTGCTATTTCACTTCATGAAAATCTTCATCCAATACTTCTATAAACCGTTCAGTTCTCTTCCTTTTACAGGAGACTATGAAAAACGAACTTAACTTCTCAAAATTACACTCTCTATCTCTTACAATAAAAATCTTATGGCATATCTCATGCAGTTATGCAATGTGTGCGCATCACAATTTTCTTTCTGTCAAATCTGGCACCAAATCTCCCATAGCTGTGAATAAAGAACGGTTAATTCCAAAATTAGCATTTTTGTTGTCAAGCACGTAGTCCACATACTTAATGAAAAGATAATTTCTATTGTTTCATTTGTTTTGGAATTTTTTGAAAAATCTCATTAGCAGACTCATCAGTATTTTCATATAAATTTTTTAACTTATTTTGAATGGCATCTTTGGCTTTAAATATTGCACCACAAATGAAATAAGTTTTCTGTAATTTTTTTGTTTGAAGCATCGGTTTGTAAGCAGTAAAATAAATAGTCTGTGTTTAGATCACCTATCACATGTTGAATAAAGTATGCCACCAGCATCTCTGTAACTAGGTTTTGGTTCTAGCCACATGAAGACTTGATGCTATACTTGAAGTAAAGTACAGAATTTTGTTCAGTTTCACATATTATTGTAGGAGAAACTATATTCAACACTGTTATATGTTAAGGGGAGTAGTAGGGCAAACTATGTATGGCCCCACTCTGCATTTATTGAAGATGGCGGATCCAGGATGGCAGCAATAGATATGGCAATGTTGCAATGACATCATAGTGGGAAGTTAAAATTTTGGTGGGAAAATAGGTCAACTGGGCTACCTCCACTAGCCTAACCCCCTCCCCTCCCCCCTCCCATCGCCCAGAATATGTCAGGAAGTGCAAATTTTGGTGGAGAAAAGGTCACTTGGGCTACCTCCACTAACCTAAGAAAATGGCATGAAAATTTTGGCAGGAAAATAGGTCACATGGGCTACCCTCACTAACCTAAGTCATCTGACTGCCACCTCTTCCTTGGAATTGGCGGGTTCAGCCTGTGCTGGGCTGCTGGATAGGATGGACGTGAGTCTTTATTTTGCAAGCAGCCTTTATTTGAACAACTTGAGGCATCCATTGTGATCACCATAAGGTCTGGAGTCCAATTGAACTAGTACACAGTACTACCACCAGAGGGCCTGTCATTCAATGGAGGTCTGGAGGGGGGGGGATGGCAGGAAAATATTCAGTCTGTCTCCAGCTGCTGGAGAGAGGAAGGAGTGCACTTTATTTATTTCAGAAAATTTATTTAGAGATGGAAATCATGCATTTTATTTATTACAATGATACAAAACACTCGCTCTGACATGCTTGTGGTCACAATACACAGCCTACAGACCTGGAAACTACGAGTAGATCACCGAAATAATGTAGTACACTGATGTACAGACATGCAAACAATTCGTAAATTACCGAAATAATGCAATGCACACCATACAGACCTGCAAAATACTCGAAGGTTGCCAAAATAATGCATGTAAAACACACTGCAGACTCGCTCACTAACTGTAAACTGACGAAATAATGCATTGCACAGCCTGCAGACCCATTCGCAAAATAATGCAACACACACATCCACTACATGTGAAATTGTCAAAAAATAATGTATGTTGTAACCTCCCCACACAAATAAATGTCAATGAAAATGTGCCAAGTGTAACCTCCCCAAAGAATTGTTTATATTTAAAAATATGAACCATGCGTAAACTCCCCACAAAATAATAATTAAATGAAATTATTTTTTTTTTATATTGTGAACTCTGAACAAAGTTGGCTCCGATTTCTAGTCTGTGCGCAGAAATCCATTCACACTTAATATTCCCACAAAATTCTTTTCTCATTTAATGTCAAGTTCGAAATAGAAAAATTCCTAAACACTAAAAATAATAAAAAAAGTTCTGTAACCTGATAAATTTTATGAGGACAGCAGCGCTGACCTTCGGCCCTGTATTCTGTATAAAAAAGCAAAAATTCTTACCTCAATAAAAACCGCAATTATGTCTGCTCTTAAATTGGAATTTCTCGATACAGCTTCGTGCAATGCTGGCGTATATTTTTTTTTTTTATTATTGGAAGGAATGATCATGCATTTGAAATATTCTTTAAATTGAAATGAATACTTTTCTTTAAAAAAAGTTGCTTTATATTATAAAAATTATTATTGGGGCATTTCTTTGAACAAATTAAATTACAATTAACATACATTATTAAATATGCGCAAGGCTGCTTCTTTACCTTCTACAACAATACTCATCCTCCAGAGTCCTGACCAGAGTCGCGAGCAGAGCACACAGCCGATGCATGCCGACTCCCGCCGACTCACGGACTAGCACGGACTGACGACTACTACCGGACTGACTCACTCGCTACTGTCGACTCGCACAGACAAGCGCAGACTAGCAACAGCTAACGATAAACTACTCTCTGGTCAGAGATTCTGTCATGCCTCGCCCATCGCCGGCAATGTATACGTCTTTCATAACCCTCCACTGGGGGGGCAAAAATTTGGCAGCGATGGTGAGTCAATTGGACTTGCCAGGAGCAACAAATTTTTCTTAATTATCTAACTTTACAATCACAGAATATATACAGATATATAGGTGCAGAACATGAAGTAAAATATAGTGCACGTGCACTGAGTACAGAACATACCAGGCAATGACAAAATGTATACACAATGAATACAAAACATATTAACAAATGACATAAAGTGCACATGCACTGTAGTACTGAACATATCAGGAAATCACAAAATGTAAAGGCAATGAATGCAAATCATATTAACAAATGAGACAAAGTGCACATGCCCTGTAGAACTCTTTAGCACTTTTACAACAAATAAACATAATGAGAACAAATCATGTTGACAAATGACAAAAGTGAACACACACTGTAGTTCATAACATATCAGCAAATCACAAAATGTATACGTAATGAATACAAATCATGTTAGCAAAATGACGAAAGTGCACACACAATGTAAAACTCTTTAGCATTTTTACAACAAATAAACATATCAAGGAGTGAAATAAAGTGCACACGCACTGTGGAAGTCTTTAGCATTTTTACATAACATATCATCGAATGAAATAGAGTGCACACGCACTGTATAAGTTTTTTAGCATATTTAGGACAACTGATCTTGTTAACAAATGAAATGAAGTGCACACACACTGTAAAAATCTTTAGTATTTTACAAGAACTGATTACCCTAAAAATGAAATAAAGTGCACACACACTGTAGAAGTATTTAAACATTTTTACAAGAAATAAACATATCAAGGAGTGAAATAAAGTGCACACACACTGCAGAAGTCTTCAGCAGTTTTACATAACACATCATGGAGTGAAATAAAGTGCACACGCATTGTATAAGTCTTTATCATTTTACAAGAATTTAAACGCATTGTATAAGTGTTTACCATTTTACAAGAACTAGGAAAGGAATGGGAAGGATTGCGTCATGGTTGTAGCACTTTAGGTTGCACGCAGCTGCACTGAAAGTGCATATCTTTCTATAGAAGCACAACACCAAGTGAGACAACCTGAAGTTCTTTTCCTTGAAGTATTAATCAGTGTAGCCAAGACACTGAAATGTCGTAGTAATATTCCATGTTATCGTTTTGGTAGTACATTAGGTACACCAATTAGTGGGACCATAATAACATTTTCATCGCTCAAGGTGGTGGACAGCATGTCGTGTCAACACCATGTAGAATTAGTGCAAAAACCAAATATAGTGCTCCATGATCATGAGGATACACAGGACAAACGGATATTGCAGTAATTCCAGGTAATTAGGTCAGAAGGCGAAGGACATTAAGTCACATACTAGTCTTCATTGAGAATTACACTAGTCTAACAACTGATTTGAGTAATTGGTGGCACTCATCGCCCAGTTACTGAACATTTCTGTACCATGTATGTAGTATTACAGAATAATGTTCATAAATCGTTTGTTTACAGAGGACATTGGCACTCATTGCCCAGCTACAAACCATCAGAAGTCATCATTCAAAATAGGACCTAATAAATGGCATAGTATTACAGAATAATGTTCATAAATCGTTTGTTTACACAGAACATTGGCACTCATTGCCCAGCTACAAACCATTAGAAGTCATCATTCAAAACAGGAGCTAATAAATGGCATAGTATTAACATAATTCACTTAACTATAGTAATCATTGGCATCATAGGTCATCTTATTACAGTAATCAGTGGCATTCATTGGCCAGTTACAAAGCATTTTTTTTTGCATTATTCAGATATCATCATTCAAAATGAGTTAATTATTGGCATAGCATTTGTACATAATTAATCTAATTATAGTAATCATTGGCATCATAGGTCATCCTATTACAATAATCAGTGGCATTCATTGGCCAGTTACAAAGCATTTTTTGTGTATTATTCAGAAGTGATCATTCAAAATGAGTTAATTATTGGCATAGCATTTATACATAATTAATCTAATTATAGTAATCATTGGCATCATAGGTCATCTTATTACAGTAATCAATGGCATTCATTGGCCAGTTACAAAGCATTTTTTTTGTGCTAGCAATGCATTGCGTTGGGATCGATAATTAATAACAATATTTGCTTTTGAGTTATTGCTGCAAATGAAGATGTGTAACGTCATTCGTCATGAGTCAGGTGTAGCAAGGTTATGAAACAAGTAAAGTATATGTGATCACATTCATAAATGACATAGGTTTAATGAACAACTGCTTATAGCCCATTAATTTCATGAATAATTTCACCTGCAAAATATACGAAACTGGATTATTAAACTGAAAGAAGAAACGCATATTATGCTGAAAAGTAGTGAACTTCGAATTAACAGGTAGTGAAATGTGTATAAAAAATATATGTGTTCTCTAGCTGTCCTTTCCAAAACCTTCAGTCATCATACTATGCGATGTAAGACATACTGTCAAAACGAACTGAACAAATACTTAAATAACTACATAGCATAAATACATAAACTTCGACATTATCTTCATCTGTAAAGAAAAAAACTTCATTATCCATATTATCATAACTCCATTATTATCATCACCTGTAAAGAAAAACTTCATTATCCATAGTAGCATATTCTTCATCATTATTCATCACCATTCATTATCATCTGCAAAAAAGTCACTTCATTATTCATTATACAACTATTCCTTATTTCTAGCATATTTCATCACTAAAACTAAGATGTGTAATTCTGTCTGACAGCCTGCATCAATCGCCTCGTATTCTGAAAGAAAAAATTAGTTAAGACTGCTATTCTACGATGTTAATGCTTGTTAATTCTGATCCATTTACTCTTCCTCACGAGGTATTGCATCTTCATTCATTCCGAAGGTGAAATTCCCATGTCTGTTTAATTTTTTTTATTTTTTTTACACGTTATTGCTTTCTGAAAATGATGAACAAAGATTAATGTCTTGCATTTAAATCATATACGCACTAAATAAAAACTGGTTTATAGTAACATAATTGAGCATACAGCATAGCATGACAGAAAACGTAATATGTCAAAAACGTAGACAGTGTTCAGAGGCAAAAATGTACACAGTGTATCACAATGTAGCAGCAAAAAAAGTAAAGTAGTCACGATGTTGAGATATCATATGGCAAATATGTTAAAGTCAACTGGTGTTTGTTATATCTTAGATATTTCATAGTGCATACAAACAAAACAGGAAAACAATCATACATACATAAAAAATGGAAAATATGCACGGTCTGATGTATGATGACAAGATGAGTGACCTGCTAACCTTACCTTGCCGGGCACTTGCCAAGAAAAAATGCGATAATCATCAGTAAATGTTCATGTGAATATAATTGCATAAGTGATCATAAAAAAATTAGGAAATGGCATTACAGTATGATAAATCATAAAGTATGTTCATTCAATAAAAGGTTTGATGTTGGACACGTGGTGGTTCCCTTTGGTTTTTCTGGTTCTCAAAGTTTCGACGTGTACTACATTGGGGTGAGCAATGCTGCGAATCCGATATGGACCTGCGTATAGATGCTCAAACTTACTGCATCTACTCTTTCCTCTATTGGATAAATAGTGTGTACGTACTAATATCTTCTGTCCAATGTGAAAGTCACGACGTGTACAAACCTGTTTTTGCTGTCTCCTCCGGCGTTCTGCGGCACGTTTGATGTTGTTCAGCGCAATGTCAATTATTTCATGGTGTTGTAGTCGACGCGATGTAGGAAAGGTTACTAATTCTTTAATTTTGTTAGGTGGTTCAACATTTTTCAGTATAACAGACGAAGATAGCATAGTAGACTCATTTGGTATGGAATTAATTACTTCTTGGAATGAGAGTATGTGTGTGTACCAATCAATATGTCTTTTATGGCAGTATATTCTACACAGTTTACCAATTTCTTTCATTAATCGTTCACAAGGGTTCGAAGAAGCATGGTACCTGGATATATAGATCGGAAAAATGTTTCTAGCTCGTAACGTACGTGTCCGTATAGCAGATCGAAACTGTGATCCATTGTCGGAAATTACTTTCAACACATGCCCTACATGAAATAGAAAATGTTTTACAAATGCTTTCGAAACAGTTTTAGCGGTAGCTTTGCGTAACGGAGTGAAGGTAACAAATTTTGAAATGAGTTCAACAGCGACAAAAATGTAGCAAAAACCTCTATTAGTTCTGGGAATCGGACCAAAAATGTCTACAGCGGCCATATGTCCCAATTTAACAGGTACAATGGGGTGTAATAGAGGAACATATGAAGTCGTGTCTGATTTAGCTTTCTGGCAGATTATACATGACGCTAAAACTCGTCGTATACGTTTCTCCATGTTGGTAAAATAACAGTTCTGTCTCAGTATAAGAACACATTTTCTGGCTCCGTAATGCGCGTAACTTAAATGAGTATACCAGATTAATTTGTTAACAAGCTCGTCAGGAATGCATAATAACCAATTGTTGCTGTCAGGATGAGAGCGGCGAAACAGAATATTATTGCGTACGGTGTAATGGTTTCTAATGGTAACATTATTCCTATCTTGCCAAAGGTGTTTAATCTATTTCCATACGTTGTCTTTACTCTGCTCCTGTGCTATGTCTCGTAATGACGACGAAATGAAATTTTCAAATGCTAATTGTAGAATGTACATGACGCTGAAATTTGCTTTGCAGAAGTTGGTTGCGATGTCTTGCTGATTGTTGCTGAGAGAACGAGATAGTGCGTCTGCTACAATATTTTGTGTGCCGGGAATGTGAACAATTGTGAAATTAAATTCCTGCAAATAAAGTTTCCATCTACTTAATCTGTCGTGCGTAAATTTAGCCGAAAGTAAAAATTGTATCCCTCTGTGGTCTGTGTAAACGGTAGTGTGTCTTCCATAAAGAAAATGCCTAAATCTGGTAAAAGCCCATACAACACATAATGTTTCAAGTTCTGTAACAGAATAATTTCGTTCAGCAGGTGACAGAATGCGACTTGCAAAAGCGATGTTTTTAATTACTGTACAACCATCTTCTTCAATTTCCTTAAAAATATGTACGCCTAAAGCGGTGTTAGAACTGTCGGTGGCAATGGAAAAATTTCTAGTAAGATCTGGGTGTGATAAAAGTGGTGCATTCAACAAAGTATGTTTCAAATAACATTCTCGTGAACAAGATTCTACGTGTCAAAATTATTGCTTGCGTTACTGGAATATGCAACCTGTACTGTATCTGGTCAAATTCTATCTGACGTGCTATTATTTTCAGGAGGATTCTGTGGCATTTCCACTATTTGTACTGTTCTATTATTTCTTCCAGACGTATTACGCTCTGGATGATACCTACTGTCTGGTTCATTCATGATAATATGTTGTTGCTGATCTTCTCGCTGCTGATAAGACCGACTGTTATTAAATGTTCGCCGCAAATTGTGCTCATTACTTTTACGTCTGTCATGATAGTCATTTCTGTACGGTGCATAGCGACAGGAATTGATATAGTGTGTTTTCTGGACGTACTGGTTTCCTTGTTGCTGTGCGTTACTATTTGTTGGAGCTGACGCTATACGCGTAGGCGGCGAAACATTAAAGCTTGGTTGACCTTTTAGACTGCATTGTTGGTTAGGTATGCTAACCGGCTGGCTTTCATGCTGATGTTGGGAAAAACGTCTATTGTTACCAAAATGTGATTCCTCTTGCTGATAATTTTACACATACTGATGATTAAAAAAATTTTTTGTCTGTTATTAAAGTTCTCGTGGTTGTCATTTCTGGAGCGTCTAATGAAAAATTGTCACTTTCGGTAAAACTTGTCTTATCAGGTTTTCTTTACTCATTCTTAATCCTAGATAGAGCGATAGTTAAAGAGCTGTTTTGATAGATATAAAGGATAGTAGAAGA
Organism: Schistocerca cancellata; assembly: GCF_023864275.1. NCBI lineage: Eukaryota > Metazoa > Arthropoda > Insecta > Orthoptera > Acrididae > Schistocerca > Schistocerca cancellata. The sequence continues at coordinate 239,051,135 of NC_064627.1, read as the reverse complement.
GAAGGCAGCAGTGCAGAAAACTAAAGATGAAACAGCACTACTACGGCTCGGGGCTCTGTGCACGCTACGGCACATATTCATCGAAGCATAATGAATCCCCTGAGGTTTATTACGCGCTGCAAATAAGCTTTAGCTTTTGCGTTACAGGCAATGGCGGTAAAAATTCAGAAGCAAATTGCTGTATCCAGTCTAATTCTAGTTTCTGCATTACAGGCCAAACTGATGAAAATACAAAAGCAAATTGTCGTATCCAGTTCAATGCGTGCACCTGTACTCTGTCATTTTTAAATACCTTAGGTTTCTTTACATATACAAATTGCTTATAATCAACGTTATCGTCACTGAATGTGTGAACAGGTTCAGGATTGCATAAGAATCTGTTTGTCTGTGTCTTTTCGGATTTCAAGTCACGTAGTCTCTGTAAATTACTTAAGTTATACTGGCTGTACGAGTGTGACAAATGTTCGCAACGTGGCGTATGCTGTGACGTATTAGTGAGTGAAACAATTTTCATTTCTCTCACTTTACAACATTCGTCAATTTGGCTATTCTGCTGTTCAAATTTCTTATCGACTTCCGTATCCAGAGTGTGTGAAACTTCTGCTGACATTAAATTAAACTCGTCGCGTAACTGTGTCGCATTTTCAGAACATTGTTCAGTGACTGCATTAATTTCATCTCTAAGTGATTCTGTTGTCGCTACATCTGTATTACTTAATTCTTGTGCAACAGATCTAATTTCTTCGCTACTGTTACTAGCACAAACCTTAATTTCCTCACATAATTGTTCTTTAATATCATGGCGTTGCACGGTAACGGCTGTAATCTGTTCACTAAGTTGTTTATTCTGTTCATTAAGGTTGTCGTGTTTTTCATTTGACTGTTTGAAACTTTCATTAATTAGTTTGATCGACCAGTCATATTTTTCATTAAGTTGTTTGCACGATTCAATAAGTTTGTCCTATTTTTCATTAAGTTGTTTGTAATGGTTGTCTTGTTTTTCACTGAATTGTTTGAAATTTTCATTACGTTGTTTGTACAATTCATTAATTTGTAGCAATAATGCCATAATTTGATCCAAGCCAATATTACCGGCTCTATTTTCTGTACTGTGAGATGGTGTACCTGCAATTGTCACGTTTTCTGTAACCATTTGGTCATTCTGTAAAATCTGAAAAGGTTTGCCAATTGGATGTGCATTGTTAGTCACTACCTTGGAATCAAATAAATCTGTCCCACTTTGAGTATACTGTTCATTTTCATTGGAAACAATTATCTGTTCGCTACGTAAATTTTGCAAATCGGGCATGTCGAACTGGGCAGCGTTCATTGTAACAGAACGTCCCGCGTCATCAATTGTCGTCAAATTAACAGAGGACACAATTGAATTCGTTTGTTCATCATTAAGATAAAAATCATTACTAGTGGTCGGTACGCACTGATTGTCAGTAAACGGAGGATTGTCATCATTACACTGAGTGTCGCAAATATTATCGGTCAAATTATTTGAGTCGGCTATTTCACTCATTACACATCGCGATGTACTGTTAACAGTTTTTCGCGGCATTTTTCACAAATCAAAATTATTCACAAATAAAACAAAGACAATGCAAAATGCAACAAACACAAATACAACAAAGAGCAACAAATTGCCGATGATCTGTGAAAGAAAGAGTGACAAATTAGTAAATGCGTTGCGCCCGATGCAAACCACGTTTAAGTAAATAAGTGCAGATATATGACTACTTATCAGAAGATTCACAAAGAAATACGATCCTGGCCGGATGTCGCCAAGTGTAACCTCCCCGCAGAAATAAATGTCAATGAAAATGTGCCAAGTGTAACCTCCCCAAAGAATTGTTTATATTTAAAAATATGAGCCATGCGTGAACTCCCCACAAAATAATAATTAAATGAATTTTTTTTTATATTGTGACCTCTGAACAAAGTTGGCTCCGATTTCTAGTCCGTGCGCAGAAATCCATTCACACTTAACATTCCCACAAAATTCTTTTCTCATTTAATGTCAAGTTCGAAATAGAAAAATTCCTAAACACTAAAAATAATAAAAAAAGTTCTGTAACCTGATAAATTTTATGAGGACAGCAGCGCTGACCTTCGGCCCTGTATTCTGGATAAAAAAGCAAAAATTCTTACCTCAATAAAAACCGCAATTATATCTGCTCTTAAATTGGAATTTCTCGACACAGCTTCGTGCAATGCTGGCGTATTTTTTTTTTTTTTTATTATTGGAAGGAATGATCATGCATTTGAAATATTCTTTAAATTGAAATGAATACTTTTCTTTAAAAAAAGTTGCTTTATATTATAAAAATTATTATTGGGGCATTTCTTTGAACAAATTAAATTACAATTAACATACATTATTAAATATGCGCAAGGCTGCTTCTTTACCTTCTACAACAATACTCATCCTCCAGAGTCCTGACCAGAGTCGCGAGCAGAGCACACAGCCGATGCATGCCGACTCCCGCCGACTCACGGACTAGCACGGACTGACGACTACTACCGGACTGACTCACTCGCTACTGTGCATTCTTTCTAGCGATCCTAATGGGACACGCGAGATGCCTCCAGCCACTTTCATGATTACCCAGCCACCATGTGAACCTTCCTGTCCAGCACAGGCCTAATTGCCAAGCATGAGACGTCTGCGTAGCGACTCACCTGTGCAGGTGCAGCTGAAAGGTTCTCAGTGTTACACTGATGTCACATGTCTATGTAAATAAGAGCCAAGTCTACCTCTCGGAAATAGTAAAGTGCTGAAGAAACAGTTAACAGTCGCTTTTGTAGGAGCTCTCTTGATGTTTCAGCTTGTCTGCATGGAAATTCTTGTCCTAACAGGACCTGTTTGCGAAAATAGCCCAGAATAATACCGATTGCGTATTTCCTGATGGTCCTCACGAGGTATCACGTGTTATGCTTCCTGGAAATCGTAATGTCCTGCTTTCAACATTCATCTCAGAAACAGTAAAACCCTTCATCACGTATGTGTATGATTGCAAAAACACCGTAAATCAGAAAGGCATTCTTGTTATCTGGAAAGAGAGGCGATGGTCGCATCAAGCCCTTCCAGAAATAGTGACATTCCATAAAAGCTTCTCATTGGCTGTACATTCAAATGAAGCTCTCTCATTGGTCACCTCAGTCCATATAGAAACTCAAAACCAACCTCCATTGCCTCAGACTGCTGCTGTTCGCCTTGTGCATACTGTTATCTCTGTGTGTACGTGTTTTTTTCTCCCCAAGATGAAGAGAGGTAGCAGCAGCAACGATTGAGAGTGTAGTGGCAAGAGGTGTAGAGTTCTGGAGACAGAATTACCAAGTGAGTAAATAATTTGTATTTTGAGTGTCAATTTTCGTGTGTATGTTAAATTCACCTTATTAATTCCGTCTCCTTGTTATAGTACAACTCCAGGATTTTATCTTGGAATGTGAGGAGAGAGAGGAGTGGGCTGGACCATGTCAGGCTCTGAGTCCAGCCTCCTGTGGCGGGTTCACAACCGGGGCTGCCATGTGAGTATAATTTTTATTGTAATTTGTTCTTGTATAGTAGCGATTTAAAATTTGTAAGTAGGCTGTTTAGGTTCTTATATTGGTAACGCCACCGCCACGTAGCGCCCTGTATGAAAATCACTGGCTGTTCTGTGTGCCGTCTGTGGATGGGTGGCATTGTTGGAATTTGCTATTGTAGTGTTGGGGAGTTGGCTGTTAACAGCGCGTAGCGTTGCGCAGTTGGAGGTGAGCCGCCAGCAGTGTTGGATGTGGGGAGACAGATGGCGGAATTTTGAGAGCGGACGATCTGGACGTGTGTCCATGAGAAAGAGTAAATTTGTAATATTGGATATCATGGACTGATATATATATATATATATATATATATATATATATATATATATATATAATGACTTTCGAACACTATTAAGGTAAATACATCGTTTGTTCTCTATAAAAATCTTTCATTTGCTAACTATGCCTATCAGTAGTTAGTGCCTTAGGGTCTTTTATTCAGCTGGCAGTATTGGCGCACGTTGTATTGCAGTAGTCTGAGTAACAAAGATTTTTGTGAGGTAAGTGAGTCATGAAAGGTATAGGTTATTGTTAGCCAGGGTCATTCTTTTGTAGGGATTATTGAAAGTCAAATTGCATTGCGCTAAAAATATTGTGTGTCAGTTTAAGCACAGTCATTTATAATTTTTCTAAGGGGACGTTTCATATGTCGACCCTTAGCCGAGGATACCTCCTCACTGGAATCTTCTGATTTTTTCTTGTAGTTTGTGTAGTTAGTGTAGCTATTGTTTATTGCTAGCGTGTAATTGTAGAGAGAATCTTCTTTGTAGTTGTAGTTTTTGATTGTTGTACAGTAAAACAGTTGTGGCATACATGCAGATTTGCACCAAGTATTTCGCAGCTGCGCTTGCAATTAACTAGATATCATTTTCAGTGCTATGCTAATGTTTTTTCTTATTTTGCTCTTCAAATTGTGCTTTTCTGTGTCATCGTGTGAAGTATTGCGACAATTATGGCGTGTGAAACACGTAATACTAGGCTCCAAAGTAAACTAAGAAATGACAGTGAAGACGAAAGCAGTGTGTTAGCGCCACTGTGTAATGAATTAACTAATTTTCAAAGTAATAATTTGGTAATTGCGCATAGGGAAATGGAGCGGGCTGCAAATAATGGTGTAGACAGTGAAACAATTAGTGAACAGGGAAGCATTATCGATCGATCGGTCGGCAACAGCTCGCCTCAGGAATCTGAAATGACAGGACACAATCTTGCAAATACTGTAGATTCAGGTTTTGCGTCCTCACCGTTTTCTCAAATAAGTAAAGACACATTTTCTGCTTTTCAAAATGTGAATATTGCCGGTTCAAATGCACTGCCGAATAGCACTGAGGAACATGTTTCAGGCACCAGTGCATTGTTATTACAATTAATACAACAAATGGGACAAATGGATTTGCTAATGTGAACACTTTCTGTCAACAGATCTAGTAAATAATAATTTTATGATCCTCATTCTGCGAAAAAGGAGCACTTGGAAAGGAAAGAACAATATGAAGGGACTAATAACAGTAACTGCATACGTAATTTTCTTTTCAAGTACTTGGTAATTTTTTTGTAGAAATAAGTTGTGGTGCACCACTTTAATTACATAGACATTAAGATGTGAATATACATTTCCCTTATATGCATTGTTGTCTTTAGTGTACTATTTTTTCTGTTTGTGGGTTTGTCATGTTTAGTTATAAGTTATTGCATTTGCTGCTGTTGTTTGCCAGACATAGTGCTACTGAATTTCACTTTGTATTACTCTGTTAAGCCACTTTTACTACTGATTTATTTTTCTTATTTGCTGCACATTGCCTTAAATTAGTTGTAATGTTGCATTTCCTTTGCTAATTTAGAAATACTGTTGTTTGCTTTGCCAATTTCCATTTTTTGTCATTGCTGTTTGTGTTAATTGTTTTGTACTGCTGCATTGCCTCGTCCCTTAGTTTAGCATCTGAGCTCAGTAGATTTAATTTAGCTTAAGATGGGGTATGCTATATAAGAGAACGAGTTGTGATGAATTGGAAGAAATGCATTGAGAAGCTATAAGAAAATGGTTTGGCCAAAAAAGTATTTTGAAAGAGGATACGAACAAAAAAGTCGGGTATAGGGACAATAGGTTTAGGTAGGATTTTCTTAGAAATAAATGATGAGGTAAGATAATGGAAAATAAATAATGAGGTAAGAAATATGTGAACATATAAATACAGAAAGCATGCTTGGATAGGATTTTTTTGGTGGAAACAAATTTTGAAATAAGACGAAAGATCTATGGAATGAAGTTTTGGGTTGGACTGCAGTACCAAATGTTACACTGAAAACGAACCCTGCCCTTTCCTTTTGTATTATTCCGCTATGTGTTTGTATACCCTTGTGTATTTGTGTTCTTCGTGTCTTTATGTGTTTATCTGATGAGAATTATGTTGTAGAATTTTTTTAATAATATGTTATTTACTTTGTAAAGTTGTTTAGACATTATTAATTCTGTTCTGTTTCAATGCTCATGTGTGAAATTAATGTTTCGAAAACTACTCTCATTAATTTATATATTTACTTATGTCATAATTCCTGTAACACTGATGTATATGTTTATTTCTATTGTTTGGTAAAGTCTGTATTAATACAAATGTTATCTGTATTATTATGTTTTTAATTAAGTTTCCTGTATCTTTGTAATTGTATTCTCATGTTATAAGATTGTAATGGACACCAGTTCAGCAAATTAAGTAACTTGTAAGCATTCATTTCAGTGCACACGTTTCTGTTGGTCATAGTATACGCACAATATGAAAAAAATGGACTGTTAGTGTTTCCACATGTGTTAATAATTCAGCAAGGGACTGGTTAACAGCATTGCTGGTTCTAAGGTCAACTCCAAAAACTTTGTGAGTGCACAAGTGGTGGTTTATGGACTTGCTATATTGTCCGCAAGAGTCTTCGATGGTGATTGTGCACCTGCACAGTCGCAACAGATGGCTGCTGGCCGTCTCTACAAGGACTGCAATGGGTCTGCATCTTTGATGACTCACCAATACCATTATTTCTACAAGGACTGCAGTGGGTCTGCACCTCTCGTGGCCCACCAATACCGTAATCTCTACCAGGACTACAGTGGGTCTGCTCTGTGATGACCTACGTACCAATATTCTTCAAAACTTCGACTCACTCTGCGGTGGTTTTACTCTGTTGTGGCCCATTACCTGTCTGCAGGTCAAGAGTCAGCACCGTCTTTCCGTTGGAAGGACAACACTACTTCTTCAAGACTGCATGGAAATCTACTACTTCTGTGAGCAATTTCTTTTACTAATCATACTTCGTGAAAAAAACTGTAATAACTATTGTGATAAATGATCAGGACTGTCTTTATGGTCTGTGAGAAAATTTTAGCTTTTGACCAACATTGTATCAATAAGTGTGTGCATTTGATATCGTTGTTATTCTAATTATGAAAAACTTTTTCAAATCTGTGTTGGCTATGACCCAAAACTGTTTGTAATTTTTTTGTGGGGAGCATGGGGGCTATGTAAGTAGGCTGTTTAGGTTCTTATATTGGTAACGCCACCGCTACGTAGCGCTCTGTATGAAAATCACTGGCTGTGCTGTGTGCAGTCTGTGGCTGGGTGGCATTGTTGGAATTTGCTATTGTAGTTTTGGGCAGTTGGCTGTTAACAGCGCATAGCGTTGCGCAGTTGGAGGTGAGCCGCCAGCAGTGATGGATGTGGGGAGAGAGATGGCGGAATTTTGAGAGCGGACGATCTGGACGTATGTCCATCAGAAAGAGTAAATTTGTAATATTGGATATTATGGACTGATATATATATATTATGACTTGAACGGTATTAAGGTAAATACATTGTTTGTTCTCTATAAAAATCTTCCATTTGCTAACTATGCCTATCAGTAGTTAGTGCCTTCAGTAGATAGAATCTTTTATTCAGCTGGCAGTATTGGCACACGTTGTATTGCAGTAGTTTGAGTAATGAAGATTTTTGTCAGGTAAGTGAGTCATGAAAGGTATAGGTTATTTTTAGTCAGGGCCATTCTTTTGTAGGGATTATTGAAAGTCAGATTGCGTTGCGCTAAAAATATTGTGTGTCAGTTTAAGCACAGTCATTTATAATTTTTCTAAGGGGACGTTTCAAATTTTCTTATTTCACACTTGTTTTTTCGGTTTATATAATTTGTTTGCTGTTGGTGTTGTAGGCGAGACGGACTGGCCACTGAACCAGAGAAGGAAAGGTGCTATGATCTGGCTCTACTATATGATGATGATGACCTCTTTGAGGGTGTGGGGGAGTTGCCCGATGAAGTGTTAATGCCTTGGAGCCAGAGCGAAGAAGGTAATTACTCACTCTGCTTATAACCTTGTGATCGTCAGAATTCTTTCTTTCACTATGCCAGCAGTGGTATGCAATGTACTTAACTATTATTTATTTTATCTCTTCTTCGACAGAGGCTACGTTTCCGTAGCCGCAACACAGTGTGGTGCACATACCTGTTGTGGCTAAACGTTCTTCCTCCCCAAAGCAGCGCCCTGCAAGGAGCGCATCGCCTATAAGGGCGCCGTGAGTCGGCGCGCAGGAAGCCACCGCCGCCGCCGCCCCGGCAAAGCCTCTCTGGCGTCCGTGGACCAATCAACGAACCACCAACCCTCAAGCTACCGGATCAGGTGTGTAGCATCAGCAGAAACAGCATCGGGAACCATCGTCACAGCCTGGCTCTTCCCATCGTTCTGACCCGGTACCACCACAGTATCGTCCTTCGTCATCATCATCACCATCATCATCGTTATCAGCCTCGTCAGAATCGGCGTAAGCATAAGGTATGTGGGCCTTGACGCATACCGACTTGCCTCTCCCAAACACCATCACAACCGGGTGAACTCAGAATAGCATGGAGTAGATCCTGTGGCTAGTGGCAGTTCTCTCGCCTGTCCTTTTAGTGAAGAACATCAGATCAGTGATACAATACCACAATTAGAATACTCGGTGATTGCAGACGCCTTTGAGGAGCGAATCTTGTTCTCGAGGATCGAGAACCCGGCAGAAGGGTACCGCGACCCTGTTGATTTTGTAAGGGAGTGCTTTCCTGTCGTGGAAACGGAGCTTCTCAAAGTAGTCAATAATCCACCGTATCCCGCCAGTAAATGCAGTGCGGTGCTCTGCATCGAATTATTGCAGCCTCCCGAAGTTGATCCTGGTGTTGAAGAGACAACTCTTCATTAACTTGTGATGGGGGGGGGGGGGGGGGGGAAGGCGTGATAACGTGGAACATGTCAAGCGCCGAGTGGTTTCGTAAATCCACCTTCAGTGCTATATTGGCCCGGTTTTCGAAGATGGAAGTGAGAGGGTTAGTTAAAGCACTCAGCCGAATACTACAGCTGGACATCCATATACACCTCTACGAGCAAGTAAATGGAGGGTCAAACTATGTTTTGCATGGTCAATCCTGGCTTGCGAGAGAAATTACAATTGAAGGGATCATCCTGAACGTCCCAGTACATACCATTTAGGGGATAATATTCGTGGATGTTACAGCTTTGATGGTATCGAGTTCCACATCAAGATACAGGATGTACATAAATTTTTAGGCTCAGAATACCGGAATATTGGTTCATACTTAAGGCCTGGAGAAAAAAAGCAAGTCAGCAAAACAAGCATACTGTCATCAGGCCCCTCCATTTCTCAAAATTTTCTGGTGAGCCTGAGTTTCATGTGAACATGCAGCTCTTCTCTGAAGGTAATAATTATCACTATGTTGGAATCAAAGACATGTCCCGATTCCTTTCCGCCCAATTGTCAAGAAATTGTCGAGTAAAGCGTATTAGCTCAAAGTGCCTGAATTGTTTCTCATCAGAAAAGTTATTAGCGGCATATCTAGTAGACTGTGCTTCCAAGACCTCGGTATGTGTTATTATACTTACTGAGGAAAACAAATTCACCACCAGGGGCGATACCCGTTTGTAGTGTACGCCAACACTGAATGCCTCCTCGGTCCTGTGACCCGCTGTGAAGGTGACCATACAGCCTCACATGCCATCTATACGGAAAAACACGTACCATATGCTGCAGCGTACCAAATTGTATTGTCATATGGTTCCAGTCTTAACCGCTAAAAATATTATGCCAGGGATAATCCCGCCGTTAGACTGCTCACTGACCTCGGAAAACTTTCATGGGAAGTTGATTAGCTCTACAGCGACAACGTTCCCGTGACCAAATCGAAGGAGAATGAAGATTTGTACAATAACGCGGTGGACTGTCATATCTGTGGGCTGCCGTTAGACAGAAAAGCGGAAACTCCTTGTAGGGACCCACTCTCATCTGACAGGGAAGTTCCGGGGTGCAGCTCACAATGCGAGCAATTTGAAATACCAGATACCAAGACACATACCCGTTTTCTTTCATGGTTTAAGCGGGTGTGACGCTGACTTTCTAGTTGAGCACTTGGCTGATTTCGGTTGGGAGAAAAGTCAGGTCAGTGTCCTACCTGACAGCGTCGAGAAATACAGTTCTTTCTCCAACTGAATGACGCCAAGAATTACACTCCGCTTCCTTGATGAGCTACATTGTATGCAGGCGTCACTCCAGAAACTTGTTGAAACTCTACCTTGGGAGGATGAGCACGCCACTCGACAAGGGAAAGTTAAAAAAAAAATGGCTCTGAGCACTATGGGACTTAACTTCTGAGGTCATCAGTCCCCTAGAACTTAGAACTACTTAATCCTAACTAACCTAAGGACATAACACACATCCATGCCCGAAGCAGGATTCGAACCTGCGACCGTAGCGGCCGCGGTTCCAGGCAGTAGCGCCTAGAACCGATGGGCCACTCCGGCCGGCAAAAAGTTTCAACTTGTGACTAGAAAGGGAGTTTTGCCATATGAGTATGTGGATAGTATGGCGAAACTCGACGAAACCAGGCTACCCAACGAAACTGCATTCTCCAGCAACCTTACTGGCGATGCCATAACGGATGCAGAGTATGAGCATGCCGTGAATGTCTGGTGGGAATACAGTATATCAACTTTAGGAGAGTACACAGCTTTACATGGACACAGACGTGCACTTGCTTGCGGATGTTTTCGATAAATTCAGGAGTCTATGCATGGCCACATATTCTCTGGATCCTGCCTTTTAGTACACGGCACCTGGGTTGCCTTGGGACGCAATGCTCAACAAAGCGAAGAGTTGCATTGAATTATTGACCGACGCTGACGTGCTTCTTTTCTTTGAGTGAGGGATCTGTGGAGGACTTTGCGAATGTGTCCATAAGCATGCAAAGAAAAATAACCCTCGGATGGGTGACAGGTTCAGTGCATCCCTCGATTCGCGTTACGTAATGTACCTGGATGTAAATAACTTATTCAGGCACGCCATGCAGGAATCACTGCCAATTTGTGAGTTTCGATGGGTGTCCGAAGACGAATACAAGGAATTAGGTGTAAAAGTCATGGGAGGTATGGCAGCTGATTCTGATGTAGGGTGTGTGGTGGAGGCAGAAATCACATACCCTATTAGCTTGCATGCTGTGCACGCCAATTTGCTGCTGCGTCCAGAGCAACTATGTCTGCCAGGAGGCTCCACACCAGAACTGACGACAGTGCTGTGGAATAAGTGGAGATACATTATTTATCATCGTCATCTCCAGCAATGTCTCAGTTTTGGTATGTAGCTGCTTAAAATCACCCAGGCTATCTCCTTCCACTGAAGGGGAAGGAGATTCTTCTTCTTGAGTCGTTGGAGAGGAGGACACCCATAGAATTCCAGGTCTTGAGTAGCGGCAAACTTGAGGATTCGATGGAGCCATGAGATCTTCTCCTTCCCCTTCAGTGGTTGATGGTATCCGTGTGGTCGAATAACTGAAGCAACGTCACCATATCTTTATACGGTATGCCAGGATCATATTTGTTATTGGGGCTGTTGAAATTAGATTCTAAGCATGCACAATCCATCACAATTATTGTAAAAGCTATGCTACTGGTGCTGTGGAATTTAGTTGTAGTAAAAAAGTACCTGTGCATTAGGTTTTTGCATACATTTGTAAAAGAAAAATTCTGACCAGTGTTACTGTTGTAGCGCGTAAGTTAAAAGTATTTCTGCATTGGAATAGCAGAGTCATTCATGGCTACAATATTGTACCTCAAAAACTACATTGTACCTCAACAATTATGTTGTACCTCAAGAACTATTTTGTATTTGTGTGAACTGAATAAAAGAAGAAAAAATTCTTCACCATACGCCTTCATTGTTATTTACAAAAAAAAAAAAAAAAAAAAAAACAATCCCTTGCGGGCATTATGTATATGTACGTATATAAAGGCCGTGCAGGTCACAAATGACATTACTTTTGCTGAAGATGAGTGTTATTGAGGATGTGAAGTTTAAGATGGAAGATAAAAAAATGTAGAATGGTTACATGGAATTATGCCTATCGTGCAGCACGAATTGGGCTATGGGAGCAGGGGGCACGTGACCGTGTCTGCTCTCAAAGATACATAGCGACATGTCTAAAACTCTATCTCTTGTACTTGAAGAAAACCGTAGACATAGCATGTGGTTAAAACTGTACACTGCCAAAGCGGGAACAGGGTTGAAAGAAAAAGAACACAGAGGTTGTGAGGTAAACATTCATTTATTCCTCATCCAACTTAAAAGTAATTTTACATTTTCATAAGCAGACACAGCAACACTATTTTCACACTTCTTCTTCTTCTTGAGTCGATGGAGAGGAGGACACCCATAGAATTCCAGGTCTTGAATAGCGGCAAACTTGAGGATTCGATGGAGCCATGAGATCTTCTCCTTCCCCTTCAGTGGTTGATGGTATCCGTGTGGTCGAATAACTGAAGCAACGTCACCATATCTTTATACGGTATGCCAGGATCATTCCAGTGAATTCCATGGTAGAAATGTGTTAACTACTTTGCACTCTCCTGAGTCTTAGCACATTTCACATATTTGAAAGACCTCAGTGATGCAATGTGTTGCTGAGTATGTCTCTATTATTTATGCAGCTTCTGCGTACGCCACGAATGCAACATCTTAAAATGAACTGTATACGCTCACCATCGTAGAAACCCTGGGCGTCTGCAATGATTTTCACGCCTTGATGATGGCGTAGCACCTGCTCATTTATAAGCTCGTTGCACAACACCGGTGAGCCATCAGTAGTTGATCACACGGTCTTGTAGAACTAAAGCATACGCGGCAGTATGTTCTGGGAAATTTTTCGAAGATTCGAATTCAGTTCGCACATCTATAGGTCCAGTCTTAATTATCTCGTTCTGTTTCGAGCTGTGTGTTACGATTATCGGTGCTAGCTCCTTGAACTTCCGTGAACTGAGTAGACACCCTCCTCCTTCTACTTCAGGTTTATTCGAGAAGTATTCCTGACGCATAATCCTCTCATCAGACTCTACTGGACTGGTTATACTGAGTGAGGACGACATTCCGAGGTTTCAAGCCAACTGCCTTAAGAAACTCGTAGTTCGCACGTGTTATCACTGGACGGTTCGGCAGCAAAGCGATGTGCTGTGGATTTCATGAACTGGTTTTATACTTTACGCCCCTCCGTTGTACAATGTTTTCCTCACCACGAAAGTCAACCAGTTGATTATTCTGGTCCACAATACGCACTTCCAAATAATCCAATGTCTGGGCTGTCACTGGAAGGTATATTGCATTGGCAGGAGTCTCAACAATCTTATACCCTGTTGCAACTGAGGGGAAGAATCCGTAAATACACACGTCCAAAAAAGTTTTTTATCACCCCGGTTTCCAGAACTCCTGTAGATAGACGCTGACCGTGGATCACATGCACAGTTCCTTCGACTGCTCAGAGATGTCATTAAACCTGGCCAAAGATGTAAACAACCATGCATGAGCAGCGCCTATTAGACGGAAGGGGTCCGACAGCCGATCACTCCCAGTCATTCTACCAGGAAGCAGGTACACGGCTCATGTTGTCTGTAGTTCAACCATGTATAGACAGTCAATACCGTGGTTCGATCGTGTCCGCATTGTTACTTTGCGCAGTTTGTTGTTAGTCTCGGTGTCTCCAGTCTAATCAATGCAATACTCCATTCACCAACGATCAAATCAATTGGCGGGAAGTAATTTGCGCACAGTACCGATGATCGTTCTTTTAACGTCAGAGTGTACGACATTGCATCTAAACCTCAACTGATGACGGAATTTTTAGAGCTGCCCGTTATATAGTCTGTTTCTCCTTCTTTGTAAACGTCAAGAGAATCAAGATGCATAGATGCCCACAGGGGTGTATATTAAAGTCCCGATAGAGCTGAAAATTGTAGAAAACACGTCATCTATGAGTGAAGTACCTTTATAATTCTTCTGGCGGTTGCAGGTCATCAAATGAGTCGAAATAGTAGACTGTATCAGCATTTTTCATAACAAAGGTCACCCAGTGGATGCCGGGGCCTCCAGCAACATCTAAATTCACAACACCATATTCACCAGTTTTCCACATAGTCTTCGGTAATGTATCCCGCGTAAAGACGACACGGAATCTTGGAATGTTCAATTTTTTTCTAACAAACTTAAGAAGATCAATATTTGTGAGTGGTCGATTTTGTAGGACCGCTTATAGGCTTTTTTTTTTATTTTTTATTTATGGATAGACCACGCCCTTTCCTGTACGATTTCAAGTATAGTCCTTTTGCGATGGCTGTGGCTTCTATCATGCGGCTGTGTCTTCTTGCCTCTTCTAACTACGCTCTGGAGTTTCGCGTGTTCTTGACCGTTCGAGCAATAGCTGCAGCACCACCAGCGAGGAACCCTACCGCCGAGTGACAATCTGCCAAGCTGACCACTCAGCTTCCGGGGGCGGACAGTCAGCCTGTATGACAAATAGGAGCTGTAATTGTTCGTCACTCGACTAGAAGTTAATGAACTCTTTCTCCACTTTCGGTATTTTACTTCAAACTGGTCTGAATTGTGAAAAACAAACTAAGTGCACGGATAACTTCTCTATAGGATGTAATAGACAGCCTTAACATTCTCCAAATGAAAGATGACAAGCAGTAACGCTACTTCATTCTAGTCTAGAAAGTTTTTAGTGTACCACAAATGGTAAATTTCTGTGGTTATGAGTGGAAGCGTTAAAGAGATTCACATGATTCTTGCGTTTATAATGTTCTGGAATATGCATCTGTCTTGCAAAATAAGAATTTATTAATTGAAGACATAAAGACGGTAAATAAGTCCGCAATCGTTTTTGGCACTTTCACAAGTCCGTCTTGATCACACAGATTTCTTACACATCATTACCGGTTTCGGCATACTGCCATCCTCAGATCTGTTACAAAGATAAATATTGTGTAAGCGACAGGTTGAATAAGTTAACGCTAATTCTAACAAGTCTTAGTGATATAAAAGTATAAAAAGTTAATGACACGTATAGTAGCCATACATACGACAAACGCATTCTGATGTACATCATCGTTAAGTTAGACATGGGAGTACAAAGTACGTGTTGGTAATACTCAGATTGTGTCTGGTATTTCTACAAGAGGCTAATGCCAATAGAGGGCACTTTAGCTGGAGCACATATTAAACCAGTGTCGCCAATGTGATGATTAAATTGCGGCATGCACAGTGATTAGTTAAAAAATTTTAAAAATTACTTCCCATAGCAAAACGAGCGTCTGACAATAAAACGTAACTGGTGTGAGATTGGATACATGCTTAAAACACCATAAAAAGTACAAATACTAATATAATACAGCCACTAGCCTGTATAGGTAAAACATGCAACCTGTATAAGCTTCTATAAAAAGTGTAACAATATAATAAAATATCTAAAAAAACTTCCAACCAGACATATCAGTTACCATAAACGTAATTGTGGTACGTTTTATAAAAATAGTAACTACACGTTAGAAGTCAAAAAATCGATAGTCGATATTGTATCTAGCGTGTGGTCTGGATGGCGATATGTCGTAGTATCCTCGTTTTCCTGTAGTGGAGCTTACGGAGGAATGCCCAGTCTCCTCGTCGGCGGCGGCCGGCGCTGCTCAAACTAGTAGATTTCTGAATATACCAAAATAAGCATTTAGACTGAACTCATTCTGATCATTCAACAGTAATTCCGGTTGTCCTTTTCTGTGCACAGAAATCTCCATTTCTTCGAGTAGTTTCAGTAAACGTACCTTTGGTGCCCTATGCAACACTTTCATATTATTGTCTATGCTTCATACTAAATGTCTTTCTCTGTATAAATGTGTACCGAAAGCGCTCTTGCTTTGATTATACGTATGTTTTCTAAAACGAGTCTGGAAATTCCTTCCTGTCTGACCGATACAAAAACTGTCACAGTCTCGGCAGCTGATCTTATAAACACCAGACCCCATATATTTATTGCAGTCGTTGTCAACTTTGTGCCGTAACTTACAATCAGTTGCACCTTTCGTTTGAAACCCAATTTTTATTTTCGTTTTTCTGAAAGTCTGAGTAATTCTGTCGGAAAATGCCCCACTGTACGTCATAGCAACAAACTTCCTGCCCTTTGGTTCTATTCACTCCTTCCTGTCACATATATTTTATTTTAGTTTGTAATAAAGTTTCATTACATTGCGATGTTTATATCCATAAGCCTTAGCTACTTGTCTAATCACCCTTAATTCTTCCACCTAATCATTATGGGCAAGTTGTAGTTTTAGTATCCAGTTGGTCATAGCTCTGAAGTATGCCCATTTATGCTTTCTTGGGTCACAGTATTTCGCATTTACAGTAGTGTCTATGTCCGTTGCCTTCCTAAATATGCTAATGTTACGTCTTCTATCTCTTTTTAGTTAACTTATTATTTTAAAAACTTATGTTTCCTTCTTCTTCAAATTCCACTGTGTATCTAATTTTTTCGTGCACCTCACCCATTCTTTCCGCTATCTCGCGTATTTCACTTTCGTCACCTTTGTACAGTAGTATGACATCGTCTACATATCGTCTGTAATAGACAATTTTCTCGCAGACATCAGGATTTTGTTTAAAAAACTTATTTTCTAACTCATTTACAAATATCTCAGCTGAAGTACCAGACAAACTGTTGTCCATTGCGAGTCCGTCCTTCCGATAAAAAATGTTGTTGTTAAATTTCAAATGGTTAAATGACATCACAAGTTGTAAAACTTCCAAAAGTTCTACTATTTCACCCTGACTAATCTTCTTATACGTTAGCTGGTTCTTCCTTATAATTTCCCAAGTATCGTTTATTGGGACGTCGGTATATAGGTGAACAATGTCAAAAGAAGCCCATGCAGCTCCAGCTGGGATTGGCACATCTTTAATCTCATTCGCAAATTCATAACTATTCCTGACATTAAATGATTTTCTGTTAAGTATACGCTGCTCTAAGTTTCTTGTTGCACTCCCGGCTCAACTTGTAATTAGGACACGACATATTATTGACAATCGATAGAATCGGTTCCCCTTTCTTGAGTAACTTAATTTTGCGAACGAAGCACAGGAATGGACGGGTTCATCATTTTTAATCTGCGCTTCTCTTTTACAGCTGGAAATATAAATATACTTCTCTCAATTACTTTCCTTATATCTGACTGAAATTTGTTCACAGGATTTCTCTTGACCTCAACTACGTTATTAACTGCAAGAAACTTTTCGGTTTTATGAATGTTATCGCAATCATAAATCACGACAGCCGAATTACCTTTGTCACCTCTCGTAATTAAATCCTTATCCATTTCCAATTTTTTATTTAGGTTTCTAAGTGTTTCTAAATGTTTTGCATTTTTATGTTCTTAGAAGCCTATTTTGGATATACATTTACTAGTTTTTTACTGCTACGTCCATTTGATCGAATTTATTGAGTTTGGCCACGTCACACGCAACTTTCACATCCACAATAATATCTTTAATTATGCCTGGGATCAATTTCGGAGTGATACTAAAATGTAAATCCTTGTTCAAAAGATCCATTTCATTATCCTACATTTTTATGTTCGAGACATTTATCACACTGTCAGAAAATTCATGTTTGCCTTCCAGCGTTTTGTCTATTTTTACATTATTTTTCGCCTGCAAATTATAAATTTTCTTTCTATGCCTCATTTCGATCTTTCTCTGTTCATTGTCCGCTACATTATTAACACACTTAAAAATATATGCGAACTGTAACGGCGAGAGTAACGTGCCTAAAAGTAACTGAAGTCTCACTTCTTCCAAATTACACTTTTCTTTACTCTTGTACGCTTCCCTAATCTCAGTCCTTATCCTTGGTATCTCACTTTTACGTTTCACAAGTAACGCTGCTGCAGAATTATTATTAACCCTCACATTAATGTATTTAGGAACAATCTCCTCATCCAAACAAAATTTGCTGAATCTTATTTTCGTATCTTTCATAATGAGTATTTTTGTTTTAAGGAACAGTCTTACCTCATTCGTGGCCTGACTTGGCACAAACTTATTAATTGACGACATAAATGAATCAGTTCAGTCTAAATGCTTATTTTAGTGTATTCAGAGACCTACTAGTTTGAGCAGCGCCTGCCGCCGACGACGAGGAGACTGCGCCTTCCTCCGTAAGCCCCACCACAGGAAAACAAGGATACTACAACATGTCGCCAACGAGACCACACGCTGGATATTATATCGAATATCGATTTTTTGACTTGTAACGTATAGTTACTATTTTTATTAATTGTACTACAATTATGCTTATGGTTACTGTTCTGTCAGGTTGGAAGATTTTTCAGATATTTTATTATATTGTTACGCTTTTTATATTAGCTTATACAGGTTATATGTTTTACCTATTCAGGCTCGTGGCTCTATTATATCAGTATTTGTACTTTTTATGGTGTTTTAAGTATAAATCAAATTTCACATCAGTTACATTTTATTCTCAGACGCTCGTTTAGCTATGGGAAGTAAGTAAAAAAAAAATTTAACTAACCCTGTGCATGCCTCAATTTAATCATCACATTGGCGACACTGGTTTAACATGTGCTGTAGCTAAAGTGCCCTCTGTTGGTATTAGTCTCTTGTAGAAATACGAGACGCAATCTGAGTATTATCAACTCGTACCATGTATTCACTTGTCTAACTTGACGATGATTTACGTCATAATTTTACATCAAAAATCGTATGAATAGCTGCTAAACGTGGCTATAAACATTTTATACTTTTACATTTTATGTATCTCTAAGACTTGTTAGATTTAGAGTTAATTTATTGAACCTGTCGCTTACACGATATTTATCTCTGTAACAGATCTGAGGATGGCAGTATGCCGAAACCTGTAATAAAGTGTAATAAATCCTTGTGATGAAGACGGACTTGTGAAAACAAAAATAGGAATTGACAGACTAGTGATACATTTCAGCTCCCACAGTCTGTTGGTGAAAACTGGGAAACTTGCAGCAGAAACTCTTTGGGAACTTTAAACGCACCACGACTGCCTATCGCGCCAGTACATATTCCATTTTAAAAGATAATCCACACAAACGAATTATAGGCTATCATCACTGATTTTAGCATGCTTCACAGACTGCCCATCGTTACCAATAATCTGTATTCAAAATAAATCTGTAAAACAGTCGTGTCTGTCTGTTTGTTTGTCAACATGCTAATCTACGAAACTAGTTGGCGAATTTTCATGGGATTTTCGCAGGTAACTTGAGTATAGCTTTGAGCACCGTATCTACGTAGAGTAAGATATCCAAATATATTGTAAAACTTAAGTACATATGGATCAATGTATGTTCTGTATCTCCTCCAAAACCAATGTACCAGTTTCAATCAAACTTAGTACACATATCGGTTACTGTCTGTAAATAATCGCTGTCGGGGTAAGAACCAACTACCTTTCAAAGGGATAGGGATGGGGAATGAAAAGGAGTGTAGGCCACCAAGATTTTATTGATCCAGTATTTGAAACAAGGGCACTTAGTGACTTGGAAAAAACCTTAAACATAATTTAAAAAGTTTACGATATAAAGTATAATATTTATTGCTTGAAAAAGCTACTTACTCTTTGTCCTTTGAACTTGCTTTGGGACAGCTTGGAGGAGGGGAGCACATCATGAGCTCTGCTTATTCAAACAGGCAAATGCGTGAGGGTTGCTGGTGTTATTGCGAATACTGTAGCTTACTTACTATCGCTCATCACAACAAATCCACTCATATGCGGGTGCATCTACGGGTAAAAGCTAGTAAATAATATAACAAATTTCTGGGTTACTAACAATAATGTTATCTACCCCTTATCTGTCTAGAGCAGTTGCATGAGCTTAGCCATTTGTAAACTGTAGTGACTGGACCAGGTGATTTCATAAATGGCAACATTCATATAACTGAGTGGTAAGGAACTGGTGAGGGAGGGAAAAGGTAAAGGGACCACAAAATAAATTATACTTGAAAAGAATTTGCTAACAATAAAGTTAAACCATTTACATTGAGAAAATATGCAGTAAAACAAAGTCCTTGAAGTGCATGAGAATAATATTATAATTAAAGAAAACAAAGGTCACCCTACATTGGAGGACCAAAATGAAATTATCAGATAATCCAAGTACTAAGCTGTAGCTAAGAAACTGTAAATTGCCCTACAGCATTGCCCATTAACAGATAACTGAATATCAATTGATTATACTTGGCAACTGCACACATGGCTTAAGGCCCAATGATAAATATGTATAATCACGAAGCCATTTCTGGTAGCACTAGTGTATTTTACATACAGTTTTCACTAATGGAAGAAATATATTTGGAATTAGGAATATGATTAGATTGATGTTGTACAATTTACTAATGAAAAGTGAAAATTAGTGTTGGGCCAGGATTCGAACCTACATTTCCTGCTGTCTGCCAGCTGTCGTCTTAACCACTTAGGCTGTCTGAGCACACCTCCAAGACTAACCATCTTCGTCCTGCACTCCACGGAGGAGATTTTATTATTATTGTCACAATCTGAGTTGGCACAAAATACTATTTGCTATGTCCATGCTTAATGATGTACTATGCAATGTCCTTCAGACAAGCGTAGACAAGTCTCACCCTGTGCGCAGTCGCAGCAGTTGTGTGAGTGCAGGAGGTAGACACTCAGTGACATAAGGAGATTTCTGCTGTCCTTGAATGGCCGTCTCCCATCAGCAGCATAGCGGCACAGACGTCTCGTTTATGTCCCCACCAGGAAGTTGTGCACGGTGTTGTTTATGCGATTTAGTCGTCTTAGTGCCCTGTATTTTCTTACGTGGAGAATGGTTTAAGCCCACTACAAATTAACAGTGCGGATCAGTTTTTCACTTGAATATGCTCGACCGAAAGCACTTGAAATCAAAGTTTATGACATGAAGTAAAGACGTATTATAACGTTCATGCTGGCTTCCATCTGTCCACAGTGATCAGTGTTGTGTATGATAAACTGTTTAATGAGAAAGTGTGTGATAGAATTCTACATGAAACTAGAACTTGAATTCCATCACTCTGATGGTCACATCTGTGACGTAACAGTTGAACATGTGGGACTTGGCCTGCAGATGATCTGTGTATCTGAACTCCCTTTTGAGATCCCTTTAGAGATGGTAGTACCTGCATTCTGCCTGTATGGGAAGGCGATTAGCCATACAGCCGAAAAGTGGGCTTCTCAATGGGGTAGGACAGATCTGCATCAAGCTAACCAAACATGTGCACTCCTACATATATACGCTGATAGGTGCTATGCAGTTATAATTTATTATGGGTAGCCAGAGAAGTGAGATATGGCCAAGCAGGATGCCTCCATTCCAACTGTATGCAATGCAAAATTACACAGTTGTCGACTGTGGATGAATGGTTCACAACCACCCTAAAGAGGCTCCTGCTGACATTTGTCAAGACCCTCCAAAACGACCTTCAACCGTGATCCACACAGACTCCTGTTACTGAACCATAGCCATCTCCAATAGTGCCTCAGGCTACTGTGGACCAAATGATGCCATGCCCACTCCCTATCCTACACTGCCTGTCTTGTGGGGTGGTGGGCAATCTACAGTATTCACCTCGGCTCTGCGGTCATGACTACCAGTGCTTTTGTGCCTGGACCCCCCAGGTGCTTTTGGACACTGAAGATAATATAGCCCAGAACTGTGCTGCTGCTTTGGTCACAGGTTCGAATCCTACCTTGCGCATGGATGTGTGTAATGTCCTTAGTTCAGTTAGGTTTAAGTAGTTCTATGTCTAGGGGACTGAAGACCTGAGATCTTAAGTCCCATAATGCTTAGAGCCATTTAAACCATTTTTGAAGATAATATACACAACAGACGGTTGCCAAAGAGACATTGGGAACGTCAGATCACCCTTCCTGGCACATGCATGACGCACTCTCAAGACAGTGAAGATCTCACTGAGCAAGATGGACGATTCAGTGGCGGAGTCACAAGCCCATGCAGGTAAAACTATCATCGCACCCACCGGGTTCTGCGCCTATGGACGTTGAACAGCAGCTGAGCCAGTGCCACAGTGCCAATTTACCACCACAGACACAACACCTTTGGACGCATTGCATCCACACATATCTGTGTGATCGGATGACATAGAAGCCGAAACACCTGTCATTGTGACGGCAGTGAATGTAGCTACTCCAGCTCATGACTGGTAATCGACTAAGCACAGGATAGGTATGTCCCAGTAGCTGGGGTGACACTCCTGTACGCTGCTGCTCTTCCTATCTCAGTGAACGTTGCAGTAGTCACAATTCAGCCAAAGGCTTACAGGATTGGCTCACTCAGTATCAACACCATTGGCATGCCTGTCATAGTAAAATCGCTTCGCAAAATGTTGATGGCGTTGGATCTCGATATTGCCCTCCTGTACGAAGTTCGCCTAGAGACCTTTCCTGCTGCCTACGTTTATGTTGTTTATCTCACGCTGTGTGTCGACAGTGGAAGTGGGATGGCTTTATTTCTAAAAGAAGGCACTGAAGTTGATGAAGTGACTTACTTACCATCGTCTAGGGGTCCTGCTGTGACCTTCAGTGGCGTCTAAATCATCAATGTTCATGCTGCCTTGGGCACACCCAGGCGATGGGAACATTTGCAGTTTTATTTGAAAGAGGTCATCCTTTTGTCTGTGGGCCATTATGACCATATTATTCTTAGTGGCATTTCAGTTGTGTGCTATTCCAGAAGGACCAACATCCAATTTTACCACATCTCAGGAACTCAAGCTGCTAGTGTACCACATGCATGGTGCTCAGTCTGGATACAGGTATGACACCAGCCACTCAACGAGTAGTCTTGACCCCATTAATGTTTCCCAAGGAATCACAACTGCCATGTTTGACACTGAGCTGCGGCCTACAGCCTTCTGCGGCCTTACCACCTACTTCTGCACTGTTTCCATCCAGCAGGAAAAGGTGTGGTGCGGTCAAGAAACTTGCAAGCTGAATGTCGTCCATCTCTTTGATCTGAAATGCAGGCAGTTAATGAAAACGACTTGAGTCGGAACAATTGTTCTAGCATATACTTCAATGCTTTTGTGGTGACTTGAGTGCACCAAGCCAGCTTTAAGTCGATCGATGATGAATTACGATTGCGAGAAAATGCAGTGGCATCAACAAACCATTCAACGGATTGAGGGAAAGATAATTTCGATTAAGCATCACCACCTTCACCGCTCTGAGGGAACAATGGTATGTGCGATATGTCAGGACTGGGTACAAGGAGAACCACCGTCCTTGCATCATTGTCCAAGAGAAGCAGCGTTGTTGGAAGACGCTGGTCCAAGCCCTCGACATGCTAGACTGTGGCCAATTGAAACCCCACAGTGGTATCACAGGGCCCTTTATGGGTCACTACAAACAGTTCTAGGCATAGAGCAGCAGGACACCTCAGCGGTGGATGATGTATTGACCGGAACCCTCCACAGCGCAGCTACAGACATTCTTACAAGAATGATTATGGCTGATGACTTCACAGATGCTCTTCACAAATGAGCGCCAAACAAATTCCTGGGCCCTGATTTCTTTTCATTGGAGTTTTACTGCACTTTCCACAAAACCATGGCTTCACACTGAACTGAGATGTGTGAAGAACCGATGACCAATGACCTGCCCCTCCACTTGTTCTGGTCCACAAGCCGTCTAGGTGTCAGAGAGTTGGACATTATCGGCTGTTGATGATGTCAAATTGTGTCTTACGTGGGATATTGGCAACCGTTTTTGGGGCATCTCCCTCCAAACATTTCTAATGATCAAACAGCCCTCGATGGTTATCGCAGCAACCTGCATTAGCCGAGCAGTTCCAGGCGCTTTAGTCCGGAACCGCGCTACTGCTACGGTGGAAGGTTTGAATCCTGCCTCTGGCATGGATGTGTGTGATGTCCTTAGGTTAGTTAGGTTTAAGTAGTTCTAAATCTAGGCGACTGATAACCTCAGATGTTAAGTACCATAGTGCTTAGAGCCATTTGAACCACAATGCCTTAGTAATGGTGGACTTCGACCATACCTTCGGTAGAGTGAGTCATGACAGTGCTGCAACAGATGGTCTTCGCCCACACACATTTATATACATTGTCTTTCAACCTCTCTGAAGTCCCACATCGCGGGTGCTGTTCAATGGCTATGTGGTGTGCCCTGTTACTATCATACAGTCAGTTCTCCATGGATAACCACCATCGATGCTTCTTTACGGCATCGCCCTTCAGCCACTGTTACACGGATTGTGGAGCTGCCTGCCTAGGATCGCAATGAGAGGGCATGCTTTCATCTGTCATGCATATGTGAATGACCTGGTGTTCTTGGTTTGATTAGGGGATGAAGTGCAACAGGCAACGCAATGCACCACTTGATATGGGTGTACTGCAGGCAACCATGTGAATCTTGCAAAATCTGGTGCAATGATCGTTGGTGGAGATCTTCTAGCATAGAGTGTGGCCCCATTGCCATTACTGGAGAAGCTCAAATGTTTGGGGTGCACCTTCATGTGTGACATACAGTGAGCAGCCTCACCTAAATATGGAAGCCTCCTTCAAGCGATCACCACAAACATTTGTGGCAACCCCTGTGAGCATTAGACATGGTACAGTGGGTTCATCCTGTTAACGCCATCTGGCATCACATCTATCCCATTTCGCACAGATTTTATCAATGCCAAAGGCAATTGCACAAAGACTGCAGGTGACATTTGCATACTTTATAAGTGCAAGTCTTATCATCGTCAGAGACCCCTCTTTCTCCTTTAGCTGGCAGCCTTGTTCTTGTTGCCAACGTCCATGCAAGAGCCGTTACCCCTTATCTAAAACGGTTAAATCATGGGCCCACCACCAAAACCAAATTAACAGGAACCCTGCTTGGTTAACTAGCCCCTCCCTCCCGAGAGCTGCCCATCATAGCATTGCATAATTCTGTTTGCGTAAATAAGTTTGACAAGCACTGGAAACGTTAAACGGTATTCTAATTGTGGTGTTTCCGGACTGAAAGCGGCAGCAGACTGTTGTGTGGAAACTTCCAAGTTCCATCGCCTTACATGCCAATCATCTCAATAATATAAACTATGCAGACGTAATGCGCTGTTTTCACAGGTAAACATCTTAGTGACACTGAGGAAACGGACTAAATTTTGCACTCCCAAAGACTTTGTCCTTCAAGGATCTCAGCAGTGATGCCCAGCAAGATGCCTTGAAACTTCCCAGTGACACTGATGAAGAAATAAGGTGTGAAACCTCCAAGGCCAGAAACAGGATTCCCCGCACGCAAGCAGAGCCGCCTGCAACTGCTGATCTCCGATGATGTGTGGTCCTGTATTTTTATCGCAGCTCACCGGCCAACCACGTCGATCTACTAGTATCTTTTCCTGTGCCTTGAGTTAGTATTTCCGGCACAGAAACCCGAAGAAGAAACTTAATGTACTTCGTTGCAAGATTTCCAACAAATATAGTACTTTCTACAACATATTTGCATTCTTGATATTATAAGAACAGCATAATTGAATGCAGGTGCAACGACTTCTTTTAAGAAACGTGTATTTGTACTGGTGCTTCAGGAACTTCGTAGTCTGAATTTTTAAAACGTCGTTAACAACTTTAATAACCTAGTTGGTAACTAAATTGGTAACTATGGTGCGAATTCTCAGATGGAAACAGTCTGAAGACTTCGGGCTGGCTTTTGTCATCCTTGGTTTTTTACCACTGCCTGTAGGTCGAACAGGGGAGTTAACACGTATATTTCCGGGGAATGTTAAATCTTACCAGACTATTTTCATTGGTTGCAGTACTGTGGTGAGAAACGGGCAAAGAGTCATTAATATAATGAGCAAGTAATTGCAAATAACAATACAAAGACTATTATGTAGTAGCTATCGTTAAATACTAATTGATTATTTTTAAACATAATTTTCAACTCGGAATCAATGTAATAGTGTGTAACTGACAAGGCTTGGTAAACTGATTAGTTGATAACTACTTAAAGCAGATGAAGTTGTGAACCCACTATAAATGTGAAACTATGTATCTGAAAATGTTCTATGAACTTATCAATTAATAACTGGTTAAAACAAATACGATAACGAACCCACAACTGATGTTAAGAGTGCTCACGTAACAAAGCGTTATGAACTTGACGTTTTGTTTTTACGAGTGCATTGTGACAAACTGTGACGTGACTATTTAACGGACAGTACATGTGGAATGCCTGTTCATAAAACTTCATATAATTGTTGTCCAGTAATAACAGGGGGCCATTGTGCTGGCCCTTTGGGAACGAGAAACATTTATGTATTGTTGACATGAAATATTTAGGTAATAAAACGAACTGTTATTCTGTGTACAAAAGAGTACATAAAAGTATTAATTATTTCACTGTGATGTCTATGAAAAGCGGTATCGATATTTCATGATAATCTATGTTTTGTAGCAAAGATACTGACAACAATGAAAGCAAGAGAAATAGATTTTCATAATCTGTTTACTATGGTTCGAAACTTTTTATGAGAAAGACGTACATGGAGAGGTGTGCATCTTGTAACGTTTTCTGGTAAAATATATGCCGTTTATGATAACAAAATCTTTTCATTCAGTAGGATTAGCACCCCTACATGTATCAAAAATTCAATGTAATTTTTTCAGAGTTTAATGACATGAAGTACAGCACGAGTTTTAATTAGTACTGCTCGCCACCATTTGCAAGAAGGCAGAGGCTTTTTTAAATTACCCCAATATTACGTGGCGTAAAGCAAAAAGTAGATGGGTTACAATTAATTTCTTCAATAAACAGACTGAAGTCAAGTTAATTTCATTCATTTTGCGAAGAGTGGTATCGATATCAAGACAGAATCTTATGGTTGCCGCTTCATGGCTATCTGTTGTTCAAGTGCGGAAAATTTTACAGTTAAAAAGTGCTCGGCCTTCACTTAATAATAAGTGTACCATGCAAAAGGTGTTTTTCCACGAGAACCTACGATATGTCTAAAAGTAAAAGATTAAGGTGCTTCACACCGAGCTGTTGCTAATTTATTTTACGTCTAAACACATACTCCAAAGTGATTTATTTATAGGGAACGTGAATTAGGACATCTTAACAAAATCAAAAATGAAAATACTTGCCCGTGAAACGAAGTTGTATTGAATATCTAATGTGAACGTACGACGTACGCATTATTAGCACATACACACACAACACACACACGGATACATTCGCTCACTCATATATATACACTCCTGGAAATGGAAAAAAGAACACATTGACACTGGTGTGTCAGACCCACCATACTTGCTCCGGACACTGCGAGAGGGCTGTACAAGCAATGATCACACGCACGGCACAGCGGACACACCAGGAACCGGGGTGTTGGCCGTCGAATGGCGCTAGCTGCGCAGCATTTGTGCACCGCCGCCGTCTGTGTCAGCCAGTTTGCCGTGGCATACGGAGCTCCATCGCAGTCTTTAATACTGGTAGCATGCCGCGACAGCGTGGACGTGAACCGTATGTGCAGTTGACGGACTTCGAGCGAGGGCGTATAGTGGGCATGCGGGAGGCCGGGTGGACGTACCGCCGAATTGCTCAACACGTAGGGCGTGAGGTCTACACAGTACATCGATGTTGTCGCCAGTGGTCGGCGGAAGGTGCACGTGCCCGTCGACCTGGGACCGGACCGCAGCGACGCACGGATGCACGCCAAGACCGTAGGATCCTACGCAGTGCCGTAGGGGACCGCACCGCCACTTCCCAGCAAATTAGGGACACTGTTGCTCCTGGGGTATCGGCGAGGACCATTCGCAACCGTCTCCATGAAGCTGGGCTACGGTCCCGCACACCGTTAGGCCGTCTTCCGCTCACGCCCCAACATCGTGCAGCCCGCCTCCAGTGGTGTCGCGACAGGCGTGAATGGAGGGACGAATGGAGACGTGTCGTCTTCAGCGATGAGAGTCGCTTCTGCCTTGGTGCCAATGATGGTCGTATGCGTGTTTGGCGCCGTGCAGGTGAGCGCCACAATCAGGACTGCATACGACCGAGGCATACAGGGCCAACACCCGGCATCATGGTTTGGGGAGCGATCTCCTACACTGGCCGTACACCACTGGTGATCGTCGAGGGGACACTGAATAGTGCACGGTACATCCAAACCGTCATCGAACCCATCGTTCTACCATTCCTAGACCGGCAAGGGAACTTGCTGTTCCAACAGGACAATGCACGTCCGCATGTATCCCGTGGCACCCAACGTGCTCTAGAAGGTGTAAGTCAACTACCCTGGCCAGCAAGATCTCCGGATCTGTCCCCCATTGAGCATGTTTGGGACTGGATGAAGCGTCGTCTCACGCGGTCTGCACGTCCAGCACGAACGCTGGTCCAACTGAGGCGCCAGGTGGAAATGGCATGGCAAGCCGTTCCACAGGACTACATCCAGCATCTCTACGATCGTCTCCATGGGAGAATAGCAGCCTGCATTGCTGCGAAAGGTGGATATACACTGTACTAGTGCCGACATTGTGCATGCTCTGTTGCCTGTGTCTATGTGCCTGTGGTTCTGTCAGTGTGATCATGTGATGTATCTGACCCCAGGAATGTGTCAATAAAGTTTCCCCTTCCTGGGACAATGAATTCACGGTGTTCTTATTTCAATTTCCAGGAGTGTATATATATATATATATATATATATATATATATATATATATATATATATATATATATATATGAAAAATTCACGACAGAGCGTTTCGTTCTCACAGGTCATTCACTTCGCTGCACACTTAGTTTCTTGCGCAACGTTCCAGGACTACTGAGAGTTTGTATTTCGTTTAGGGGAAAATGAGAGAAGCTTTTCTTTGTATTTTACTTTTAGATGTGTAAAATGTAATGCGTTGAACATCAACAAAAAGTTGCCCTGCTCTTTTAACTAAAAGGCGATATATTCTCAAGTCTTTCAAGCGAAGCAGTACTGTGATACGTCAGAAAGTAGCAACCGATGGTGATAGACGTTGGTGACATGTAGCATTGTACCTGTTGAAGCAAATGTGGTTCCACCCTCTTCTTTACCGCAGGCACTCATATAGGAAGTTAATGTAGTCAAATGACTGTGTTTCCGGATCTGGCATACGGACCCCGGCCGCGAAAACGCACAGACTCCAGCCGCAAAGAGAAAACAGAAAACGGGACAATGTGCGTCATATCTGTGAGTGCAAATTTATCTACAGTCTCTGGTGCTGAATTCGACAAATGGAAAAGATCTGTGCAGTATCTAACGCAATGAAATATCTTAATGTAATTTGTTACAATGGAAACGGAAACATTTTTCATATACTGTAGAAAACTCATAGTTTTTAAGTGTTAAAAATTTCAATTATTAACTTCTTGTACCATCCAACAACAAAATAATTTAGTAGTATGTTAACAGTTACAGTCTGAAAAAAGTACTCACGGTGTATTGTCGGTTGATCTCTTTTCAGATTTTTAATGGTAATGGAAAACTCACTCACATCGCTGTTCGAAGTCTAATTGTTTTGCTCTGCCTCAGCTAGTCATGTTCCCTTCCGCAAGTGTATTTAATTTTCTCATGCATTCTTCCACAACGCCCTGGTTTTGGTTGCCCATCTGACAACACCCGTAGTGCTGTTCACTATTTCCCTCCAGGGGTCACTACTCAGTTGATTCACAACTTCACAGGGAATTTACCGACCTCAGAAATCGTGAACTTGCTTCTTTGTAGCTGCCTGTTCTATTATTTGCTCTCACACTTCATAAATAGCACTGAAATGATGTACGTGTGTACCTCTGTGTGTGTGTGTGCGCGCGCGCGCGCGGTCGTGTGTGTGTGTTAGCAAACCTAGTTGTACGATACGTTATTATCGATCTTTACGTCTTATTGCCTCGCAGAAAGAGTGAAATTGGCAACCTATTAGAAAAAAATGGTAACTGCTAATTTTTCAGGACCCAATCGCCGCATAGAATTAGCCGAGCGGTCTAAGGCGCTGCAGTCATGGACTGTGCGGTTGGTCCCGGCGGAGGTTCGAGTCCTCTCTCGGGCATGGGTATGTGTGTTTGTCCTTAGGATAATTTAGGTTAAGTAGTGTGTAAGCTTAGGGACTGATGACCTTAGCAGTTAAGTCCCATAAGATTTGAACATTTTTCAGGACCCAATCCTTAGAAAGTTCTTAGGATTATTAAACATAGTGCTCTAAAGGTCCCATTCATATCAGCACTTTGTCTACTGCATCTGGTATGGAGAAATGTTATTCCCTGTGTCTTCAATTTATTTACATGTTCAGTACAACTTCAGCTCTATGAATCATTTGTGACACAGTAATAGAGATTATGTAATTCATCTTCTGTCGCCACCATTCCTTATCCTTATCGTAAAATACAAGAAAGAACTCGAATTCTGCCGTAATATACATATCACCAAGCGTTAATAAGTGTCCTGCTGTACTAGTCTAAGGAGCGCATTTCGCAAAATAAAGTAAGGGCCTGGACTGACGCCCTTATGGTTGCAGGATGGTGAAGTGTAGAATACTGTGGTGAAGGGCAGTTCGCGCTCTGTGTACTAATGAAATAGCACTAGCAAGACATATGTACATTCGATTTAAGTGTTACAATTGAATCCTCTTCTCAGTGGCCATGGCGAGGACGTGGATGCAGCATGCAGCCTTGACTCTTGCACCACAACAGATCGTCGAGATTGTTGTCTCCACTGCAGCTGCTTATGTAAGATTGTGGCACCATGCAGGGTAGGAGCGGCATGCATAGCTCATAAAATGGCGTCGTCCACAATATCGTCGACTGCATTTCACTAAGTTGTTCTCGTCGAGGTCAAAGTAAAGTCTAGGAACTCTGCATGGGATGTTGATGGTAGTGAAAAGTTACAGCTTGGCCTCTCCACCGAAGATAGGCCATGGACACCATTGTCTGGACGTAGGTGCAAATCAGGCGTAGCAGCCTTTAGCATGCCTCCCAGATATAGCGACAGATTGACGGTGTACCAAACACTATCAGTTATCTGTCAACCACCCAGAGGTAGAAGTCCCCTGAAAACTTCACATGAGTTGATAAGGTGTTGGCAGCATACAGCGACTTGGTTTGGGAGACCAGCTTGCAGCAGTCTCGAATGTAGAAGTCATCTAACAAACGGTTGGACGCACGTCACAGGATCCGCATCATAACTAGCTCGCTGTAACTGAATCGCATATGGTCTTGGAATTCTCAGTATTTGTTACAGTCTGTCTGAAGTAATGACATTACGAATCTTGCTGTAGATGACCACATGTGTCCTGGTTTTTGGGATCATCAGCATTCTTTGCCGCATCTTAGTGTTGCAACAGTGGCTTCCAGTGCTTCAGCATGGTGCTTTTGCCCCCTGTCAGCAGGTGGATAAGTGTTCTCGTGGAACATTTACTCGTTTCTGCAGGACTATGCTCAGATGTCAGAATGACATTATGATGCCCCCTCAGTGAGGTCATGTTGCTGAATTACATATTCTTCAGTTGGATGTCCGCCCCCGGTAGCTGAGTGGTCAGCGTGACAGACTGTCAATCCTAAGGGCCAGGGTTCGATTCCCGGCTGGGTCGGAGATTTTCTCGGCTCAGGGTCTGGGTGTTGTGTTATCCTTATCACCATCATTTCATCCCCATCGACACGCAAGTCGCCGAAGTGGCGTCAAATCGAAAGACTTGCACCAGGCGAACGGTTTACCCGACGGGAGGCCCTAGCCACACGACATTTCCATTTCCATTTTTTCAGTTGGATGAGGTAAAGTAACAGGTTTTTGGGCGTGCAATATTATTTGCTGTATCGGCTCTCTGCCTGTTCGTCATTCTCGTTGCTATATGGCACACTGGCTTGGTCTGACTTGGCTTAACTGGCCGGAGAAAACTTCAAAAAATTTTATATTTTATCTTTCTGTGCTGCAACAATAACAAGGTCTCAGTTTTAGCTTAAGGTATGAGGGATTATTATGGCACTAAAGCCGAAAGTGAGCTGCACAAGTAGCTTTGATTCTGAGAACAGTGCTTGGCTGTTTGGGGAACATTTTCAACCATTGTATTAATGAGTCCATAAGAGGTACCGAAGTGACTCTGGAAAGGAACATTGTCCTGTTATAAAGCATCAGTATCTTAACAAATAAAAACGTTTCTCGTACTAACCATATGACGTAATACTTGTCATAACTTTGTTTCATTGTCTTCAACCAGATATAAAAAATTAGATGTCAGTATTACAGGGTCACTCCGTTTACCATGTTACACTTACATTTTTATGGAATAGGCATTGTTGCACTCATCTACATCTACATCTACATCCATACTCCGCAAGCCACCTGACGGTGTGTGGCGGAGGGTACCTTCAGTACCTCTATCGGTTCTCCTTTCTATTCCAGTCTCGTATTGTTCGTGGAAAGAAGGATTGTCGGTATGCCTCTGTGTGGGCTCTAATCTCTCTGATTTTATCCTCATGGTCTCTTCGCGAGATATACGTAGGAGGGAGCAATATACTGCTTAACTCTTCGGTGAAGGTATGTTCTCGAAACTTCAATAAAAGCCCGTACCGAGCTACTGAGCGTCTCTCCTGCAGAGTCTTCCACTGGAGTTTATCTATCATCTCCGTAACGCTTTCGCGATTACTAAATGATCCTGTAACGAAGCGCTCTGCTCTCCGTTGGATCTTCTCTATCTCTTCTATCAACCCTATCTGGTACGGATCCCACACTGCTGAGCAGTATTCAAGCAGTGGGCGAACAAGCGTACTGTAACCTACTTCCTTTGTTTTCGGATTGCATTTCCTTAGGATTCTTCCAATGAATCTCAGTCTGGCATCTGCTTTACCGACGATCAACATTATATGATCATTCCATTTTAAATCACTCCTAATGCGTACTCCCAGATAATTTATGGTATTAACTGCTTCCAGTTGCTGACCTGCTATTTTGTAGCTAAATGATAAAGGATCTATCTTTCTGTATATTCGCAGCACATTACACTTGTCTACATTGAGATTCAATTGCCATTCCCTGCACCATGCGTCAATTCGCTGCAGATCCTCCTGCAATTCAGTACAATTTTCCATTGTTACAACCTCTCGGTACACCACAGCATCATCTGCAAAAAGCCTCAGTGAACTTCCGATGTCATCCACCAGGTCATTTATGTATATTGTGAATAGCAACGGTCCTATGACACTCCCCTGCGGCACACCTGAAATCACTCTTACTTCGGAAGACTTCTCTCCATTGAGAATAACATGCCGCGTCCTGTTATCTAGGAACTCCTCAATCCAATCACACAATTGGTCTGATAGTCCATATGCTCTTACTTTGTTCATTAAACGACTGTGGGGAACTGTATCGAACGCCTTGCTGAAGTCAAGAAACACGGCATCTACCTGTGAACCCGTGTCTATGGCCCTGTGAGTCTCGTGGACGAATAGCGCGAGCTGGGTTTCACATGACCGTCTTTTTCGAAACCCATGCTGATTCCTACAGAGTAGATTTCTAGTCTCCAGAAAAGTCATTATACTCGAACACAATACGTGTTCCAAAATTCTGCAACTGATCGACGTTAGAGATATAGGTCTATAGTTCTGCACATCTGTTCGACGTCCCTTCTTGAAAACGGGGATGACCTGTGCCCTTTTCCAATCCTTTGGAACGCTACGCTCTTCTAGAGACCTACGGTACACCGCTGCAAGAAGGGGGGCAAGTTCCTTCGCGTACTCTGTGTAAAATTGAACTGGTATCCCATCAGGTCCAGAGGCCTTTCCTCTTTTGAGCGATTTTAATTGTTTCTCTATCCCTCTGTCGTCTATTTCGATATCTACCATTTTGTCATCTGTGCGACAATCTAGAGAAGGAACTACAGTGCAATCTTCCTCTGTGAAACAACTTTGGAAAAAGACATTTAGTATTTCGGCCTTTAGTCTGTCATCCTCTGTTTCAGTACCATTTTGGTCACAGAGTCTCTGGACATTTTGTTTTGATCCACCTACCGCTTTGACATAAGACCAAAATTTCTTAGGATTTTCTGCTAAGTCAGTACATAGAACTTTACTTTCGAATTCATTGAACGCCTCTCGCATAGCCCTCCTCACACTACATTTCGCTTCGCGTAATTTTTGTTTGTCTGCAAGGCTTTGGCTATGTTTATGTTTGCTGTGAAGTTCCCTTTGCTTCCGCAGCAGCCCTCTAACTCGGTTGTTGTACCACGGTGGCTCTTTTCCATCTCTTACGATCTTGCTTGGCACATACTCATCTAACGCATAATGTACGACGGTTTTGAACTTTGTCCACTGATCCTCAACACTATCTGTACTTGAGACAAAACTTTTGTGTTGAGCCAACAGGTACTCTGAAATCTGCTTTTTGTCACTTTTTCTAAACAGAAAAATCTTCCTACCCTTTTTAATATTCCTATTTACGGCTGAAATCATCGATGCCGTAACCGCTTTATGATCGCTGATTCCCTGTTCTGCGTTAACTTTTTCAAATAGTTCGGGTCTGTTTGTCACCAGAAGGTCTAATATGTTATCCCCACGAGTCGGTTCTCTGTTTAACTGCTCAAGGTAGTTTTCAGATAAAGCACTTAAAAAATTTCACTGGATTCTTTGTCCCTGCCACCCGTTATGAACGTTTGAGTCTCCCAGTCTATATCTGGCAAATTAAAATCTCCACCCAGAACTATAACATGGTGGGGAAATCTACTCGAAATATTTTCCAAATTATCCTTCAGGTGCTCAGCCACAACAGCTGTTGAGCCAGGGGGCCTATAGAGACATCCAATTACCATGTCTGAGCCTGCTTTAACCGTGACCTTCACCCAAATCATTTCACATTTCGGATCTCCGTCAATTTCCTTCGATACTATTGCACTTCTTATCGCTATAAACACGCCTCCCCCTTCACTGTTCAGCCTGTCTCTACGGTATACATTCCAATCTGAGTTTAGGATTTCATTACTGTTTACGTCAGGTTTCAGCCAACTTTCTGTCCCTAGTACTATATGGGCATTGTGACCGTTTATTAATGAGAGCAGTTCTGGGACCTTTCTATAGACGCTCCTGCAGTTTACTATTAGCACATTAATAATGTTATTCCCTGTTGCATTTTGCCTACTCCTACCTTGCCGCGTCTCAGGAGGCGTCTTGTCGGGCCTAGGGAGGGGATTCTCTAACCTAAAAAAAACCCATGTGCACTCCACACGTACTCCGCTACCCTTGTAGCCGCTTCCGGCGTGTAGTGCACGCCTGACCTATTCAGGGGGACCCTACATTTCTCCACTCGATAGCGGAGGTCGAGAAATTTGCACCCCAGATCTCCACTCGGCTCCAAACCAGAGGACCGCGATCGGTTCTAGGAACGATACTACAAATTGTTAGCTCTGATTCCACCCCGCGAGCGCGGCTTTCCGCCTTCACCAATTCCGCCAACCGCCTGTACGAACTGAGGATGACCTCTGAACCCAGACGGCAGGAGTCATTGGTGCCGACATGAGCAACAATTTGCAGTCGGGTGCACCCAGTGCTCTCTATCGCCGCCGGTAGGGCCTCCTCCACATCTCGGATGAGGCCCCCGGCAAGCAGACAGAGTGAACACTGGCCTTCTTCCCCGACCTTCCCGCTATTTCCCTAAGGGGCTCCATCACCCACCTAACGTTGGAGCTCCCAATCACTAATAAACCCCTTCCCCCGTGTGCCTGCTCGGACCTTGCTGAAGGAGCAGCCACATGTCCACTCACAGGCAGAGCGGGAGATGCCACACGGCCAGCCTCCACATTGACCCTCCGCCTCGTGCGCCGCGAACGCCGCTGAACCCGCCACTCCCCTTGGGGAGAAGGTGGCCCAACCGCGCCCGGTACCCGCGAAGATGTCTCGACAGCAGGGACAGTGTGTGAAGCATGTAACACCTGGGGTGTACCCTGCGACGCACCAGACTCCCCACTGCCGCTACACTCCGAGGCAGCAGCCTGAAGACGGCTGACCGCGGCCATCAACGCGCTCAGCTGTCCGCGAACAGTGGCCAGCTCTTCCTGCGTCCGTACACAGCAGTCACACATCCTATCCATCCTAAGGAATCAATTTACTGAAGAGAGTTGTTCAACCTTTAACTAGACTGCTAATTCACTAAAGGCGGCTGTTTATTCACTAAACTGGGGTTGCTAGCCACTTCTTGTAGAAAACAATGAAAATTGCACTACCTGTCTCTGGACTGTATTGAAAACAAACACTAGCACTACTGGCACTATGGTTGACTAAAGGGACTCTCTCTGACTATATTCAAAACAAACACGAAATCTATTGAACACTATTAATAGCACCCGACAATTAAAGCTTCCTAAAAGCAAATACACACGGAAGAAGAAGTGACAAGTAAGAAAAATACAGTTAATACTTAAATTAAGGTAGCTCGCTGCACAACAGACGTGAAGCAGACGGCAGTTACGACGACACTGACACTGACTATGGCTGACTAAAGGGACTCTCTCTGACTGTATTCAAAACAAACACGAAATCTATTGAACACTATTAATAGCACCCGACAATTAAAGCTTCCTAAAAGCAAATACACACGGAAGAAGAAGTGACAAGTAAGAAAAATACAGTTAATACTTAAATTAAGGTAGCTCGCTGCACAACAGACGTGAAGCAGACGGCAGTTACGACGACACTGACACTGACTATGGCTGACTAAAGGGACTCTCTCTGACTGTATTCAAAACAAACACGAAATCTATGGAACACTATTAATAGCACCAGACAATTAAAGCTTCCTAAAAGCAAATACACACGGAAGAAGAAGTGACAAGTAAGAAAAATACAGTTAATACTTAAGTTAGCTCGCTGCACAACAGACGCGAAGCAGACGGCAGTCATCTCACAGATTTAACATCAAATAACAATATATGTACATGATATTCCATTCCTTTTATCAACGAAATTAAACATCTAAAGTGAATATTTTTTCTATGCGTTGTTCCATAGCCTCAATCAATTGTATGAAATGCATTTTTATATGTGTATTTTGTCATAACTGTAATTTGTTCTTTTTTATTTTATTTTATTTTTCTTTAATTGGTACTTACCTGTGGAAAATCAAACCATTATAAACATACGTTTATTGACTGTATGTTTATATTTACTAATATTTTCATATCTTTAACGGTGTATGTGAACCATAATAATATTTTGTTTTGTTACATTTATGATATCAGAGATACACTCTGTCACATTTTATCATCCACTATTTAAGTAGATTTTTATTGAATGCAAATTTACAGCTGTCTTTTGATCTTAGTTACGTGCATTAAGAAGAATATTTTCAAAATGTTCAATACATTATTTTGAAGTTCGATTTGTATTGTTTGTAATAAGACACCATAATATTCAAATAATTCTCCTTTTTCTTTTATGTGAAGAACTAAAAGATTATGGCTTCTGTCTACCAAAGACTGCTGTTGTTATCTAAGCTGAGTATTTAGAGTGGAGAGGTTATATATTGTAATAAATGTTTGTCCTGTTTGTATAGTATAGAACATGTCACAGTAGCTGACTGGTCATACCTTTTAGTTTTGTTTACTCTGTGTTTAGTCTCAGTTTATTCTCTGAGCCAAAGCTTATTTTAAGATTACTGTTACGAAATCTCTTACATATTTTTCCAAAAAATCTCCACCAGGTATGGTAATGTAATTTTTTTTTTCTTTTTCCTTTTTTTCTAGTTGTGCAGGTGTTACTTGTTCATTTTCGTACTTGAAACTAATTGAATTTTTTATTTACTGTATAAGGACCGAATGTTGAAAAAACATACCTCAATCAGAATAACCTATTTTGCTTCAGTATTCATTTTTATCTGTCTACATTTGTGCTTAGCTTTGTCGGTTCTCCATACGACTCTCAATGCTGTTGAGCTTATCTTCCTCTATGACATGCACCTATTTTCTTATGTGGGTGCACGCATCTCTCTCTCTCTCTCTCTCTCTCTCTCTCTCTCTTTTCTTTCGCTCTCTGTCTGTCTGTCTGTCTGTCTCTCTCTCTCTCTCTCTCTCTCTCTCTCTCTCTCTCTCTCTGTCTCTCTCTCACTCTCTCGCTCTCTAGTGCAAACGTGTGTGGACAGCCATAACCGCGCAGTGAAAACTGATTTTTATATCGCTGTATCTCACGTTTTTTTTTCCACATTTATCTTCGAAAACAATTTCGTACTTACTTGATGATTTATTACATCATTTCTGCCAGCTGCTTCAGTTTACCATAAGTGTGTCCTTGCAATAAAAAGAAAAATTTAACATGCTACATCACACGAGAAATACTTGTGTCTTAAATAAATTTTGGGGCTGTCAGAAAAGAGGGGCTGTACAATATTACCGGTCAAAAGGTGAAAGCGTACACAGACAAAATGTCTATTAATTTGTTGCAGAGATTACAGAAAGAAGAAATCTTCTACCTTCATTTGTAATTATTTAGCTTTAATCATAAAGAATCTGAATGAAATATGAAACAAAATTTTCATTACCAATGTCGTGAGGCGAAGGAAAAAGAGAGAGAGGGATAAGAAAGCGAAAAACGGAACAAAACACAACATCAAATGGACAGAACGCCGCAGCCACCACGACATGGGGCTAGGCTCATAGCTCACTGAGGAACAATATTTCAAATTCACAACTTTTTTAATTCTTGTTAGAGATCACAATGTTAGAAAACTTATTGTGTACAGAGTATTAAAATAATACAAGAGTTGAAACAGTCTGGATTTTTGAAGGAGAGCTCAGTATTTGCGGTCTCCGTGATTAACCATACTCACAAATTGTATCTAGTTTTGTTACAAGTTTTACTTTTCTGTTTTCACGGTGGTAGTACTTCTGCAGTTCTACAACCCTAACAGCAACTTAAGGTAGGCCGCGTTGGCTGTTTCCATCTTCTCCGACGTTGCCGTTGCTGACGTACTCTGGTGTCAGATCTGGCGCCGAGAGTTTCCTCACTTTCAATGCCTTTTTCATTCTGTTGACGTCTGCCAAGGTCTCTGGCATTTGCCGTTTCCTCGTCTCTTTGAGGAAGAAGGCGGGAATTGAGCCGATTGAAGCTAGTGCAGACATTACTAGGAACGGAATCTGAACATCTTTGTTTTGACCCTGTAACATACAGAACAATGTTAGAAATATTCCCACATTACACAGAAGGTCTTAATGCAATAGACGAAAAAAAGACGTTTATCACTGTCAGTTATGTAAATGAAAAGTACAACTGAAGCTAACGATCCATATCACTTTTGGTTTATGAACGCTCCAGACACTGTCAAGGAGAGAAAATCAGCGACAACTGGGTTATTATAACGCATTTTAACGTAATCTGTGGCACACAAACATGTAAATGATATTTAAAAGACTACAGAAAGAAACTAGTAAAGTAATTTAACATAAAATTGAACGTAAACACATTACTCTCATAGCCTTAAAAGAGACTTAATTTCTCTTTTCCATGGCGTGGTCCACCAACACACCATCCAAATCGATACATGCTTGGAGACGAAGATCAACATTGTCACAAACAGCGTAACAGACCCTATTGCTATCCGGTAAAACTCGTCTGTGATAGCTTCTTGTAGTTCGGCAAAATTCTGTATGTGGTGTTCATACACTTTGTCCTTCAAAACACTCCGACGTGTTCTTGCAAACCTTGCTTTTCCTTCGCCATTCCCAGCCGTTTTTCTGCATACTCCAAGCGCATATTCGGATCATCCTCGTTAAGATATTTTGTCCAACGAAGCTGATATAGCTTAAATATTAGATCCTTCGTTACTCCCTGCAGTGTTGTGCGTGAAATATTCAACTCTTTGGACATGCGCTAATGGGATTCCTGCTTATCATGGGACGAGTTAATGGCTTCCACCACACAAGACCTTTTATAATCAGTATGCATACTCTGCGGCCTACCCTCTCCCATCGCATGCAAAATGCTACCAGTAGTGTCAAATTTATTGTTTATTTTTAGCGATTGTTAACACAGATGCGCCATTTCCTCCAAACTCGACTGTCATCCTCCGTCTCACCTCCGCGTAATTGTTTGTTGCAGTATACAAACGCACCTCAATGCGCACCCTGTTTCAGAGACAACTGCTCCGCCATGCTGTCTGGCTTGCACTAATGGTTGTAAGTCCAGTAACCGTTATCCCCACGCTCAGACTACACATTGTTACCATATCGAAACTATCTATCCAGAATTACAAATGCTACAGTCAGTGAAACGAACTGTACATAACTACAGGCCATCCTGTAAATAAGGTGTGATAGAAAACATAGTGAATGAGTTTCATATCCATCTCATGGCCAAAGGCTTTCTGAATTTGACGCCATCTGTTATGGCCTATCGAAGAGCACATTTGTATTTTGTGCTGTTCCTAATACATATTAACGAACTTCGACTTGCAATGACGCAGGTGAAAATATTTTCCTTAATACAGTTGATAAAATTATGGTAGTTTGAGAGAGATACTACTATTCCTCTTATAGAAAGGACAGGTAACGGAAAAGTCTAAAACATCGACCAAATGTTCAGAACAAAAAGACTGTCGTTACATTTTGGTAAGATACGATAGTAATCAACGTAGGCACACGATAGAAATGGCTGTGTATGTTTTTCATGTCCATTACTTGGTGGCAGGAATTCTGAATTTGAAGCAACCATGTAGGTTTATATTCGAGTCCTCTATCCT
Organism: Schistocerca cancellata; assembly: GCF_023864275.1. Lineage (NCBI taxonomy): Eukaryota > Metazoa > Arthropoda > Insecta > Orthoptera > Acrididae > Schistocerca > Schistocerca cancellata. The sequence continues at coordinate 239,010,421 of NC_064627.1, read as the reverse complement.
ACTTGATACATGTTAATTATTTTCGACTTGTAAAATACATATACGGAAATTAAAAAAAAACAGTAACACATCCTACTGATATGAATATGACTACTGACTATGAAAATATCAACAAATTAGATTAACACTAAATTTTGGCAAGACACAGTACATACAATTATATAGTTTTCCCAGAGCTTCAGTACCTATCATTACTATCTATTCAAACAATAAAATCTGAGAGGTTTCTTTAATAAAGCACTTTACTTAAGCTTTATTTGGAGTAGACCTGTTACAACCATAGGTGATTCATAAATGAACAAGGGTATCTCTCTTGACTATTTATCTACAACAAATATATTAGGCGTCTCATCTTGCAAAGATATTTGTTTTATATTAATTATACCCGATGTTAGTCTCTGGAGGGTCAGCAGCGACCTTTTTAAGACTGGTGTTTTGATGACAATAAATAATTTTATTGACCCTTAATGTCGTTTATCATTACCAAAAAGCTGTACTAAATTTGATTGTAGTTTCATGAATAGAAGCAGTCTCCGACAGGAAATTATTACGAATGCAGAGTGAGAGTTCTGAACTGGTAATGTTGTGGAATTATGTGTTATAGGGAAGCCACTGTTATACATCTCCACGCAGAAGCAGACATGTCAAGTTTCAAATTTATAATTTTAATTACTATATTTGAATAAAGGGTGAGGTCTGTTGAGATGCAACTACCCTTTTGTTTCGTGAACGGTTCATAATAGCAAAGTGGGGTTTCTGGCAAACCATAGTATACAGAGGGGCACGTCATTTAGTTAATTCTCTTAAGACTGAAATACGTGCTGAAACTTAATCGCAAGGAATGTGGATTCTATTTGCGGCATAAACTCCCCCAAGCAGGCCTGTCATGTGAGAATCTGTCGTTATATGCAGCAAGATGGGAAGCCTGCACTACTAAGACCAAAACTATTGCCTTTCCGCCCTACTTTATACATCATAGATACAGGATCAGCTACAAGAGTTGTAAACTATATTATAGCTTCTAGTGTATCAGAAGGTGCTCGGGGAAAGTGTTTCAGAAGTTACGTACATACTCATGTCAAAGCGAACAACTCTTGTGAATACAAGTAAACATGGGAAATGCTCGATACAACGACGGAGTGTGGCCCAAGAGCCACACTTGCCGGTGTTCTCACTGCAATAGCCGACTCCGATTGCCTTGCCTTTCAATTTAGATCCATGTCTCAGATACTTTTGAGAACAGTATCAACGCCTCAGTTACAGTGTGTTTAAAATTAGTTGCGAGGTTTGACGTTTGGCTGACTGGAGCGGGACGTGACGCTGTTGCCCAGGTAACACCAATGGGGAGACGGGTTTCCCCACCATGCCACCAGTGGACCGGCTAGTAAAGCGCCCCTGTTGCCAGACCATGAATAAACAGGACGCATTAGATGCATCAACGTTTTCTGCTGCAAAACATTTCCCGGAATCCGACAAATGTAATCGACAAAACGCATTATCACTCTGTCGTGATGCATAAAGTTTCAACAATACAGTGAAGGAAAACGGATATTTTTCAGCTACAAAGAAATGTTCCATAAGGAAAAGGTGAACCTAGCATGTGTAAGGCGAAGATAATGGAACCTGTATTGCTGTACAAGCCAAAACTTCACGCTACCGGAGCAGCGAACTGGCTAACGGGGAACCTAGCATGTATAAGGCGAAGATAATGGAACCTGTATTGCTGTACAAGCCAAAACTTCACGCTACCGGAGCAGCGAACTGGCTAACGGTAAAGATAATAATTTAATCAGGCTTCCTCCGTATTATGCTCATTTAAATGCGACAGAGCATATGGGCCTAGGTGAAAAGTAATGTGGCAAAAAAAGAAACAAGAAGTTTACTCTCAGTGAAGTTTAAATGCTGACCAAAGAAGCCACTGAAAATGTTCCGCGACAGCACTGGTCTTGATTTGTCAGCCATACCAAGAAGGTAGTTCAGGAGACATTGATTCATGAAGGACTGTAACGAGTTTCAATGAATACTTTACTTCTCTTGTTGCCATGTTCAAATCTGCTTCGTTTGTCAAAACACAGCAGAGTTCATAAATATTGATCTCACTAACATTCTAATGCAGTTGAAATTGCGACAGAATCCTGAAAGAGTGTAATATTATACTAGCAACTGAATGCTAGTCAGGTCAATAGTTCATGAAACAGCCCATTCTTAGTATAAAAACGAGCTTGTAATTTCTTCACTTACATTGTCGCAAAACCCACAGCAGTTCTCGTTTCACCAAGTATCGATAGCTCTCAATAATTACATTATAGTTTGAATATCGCAGTAGATATGGAAGTTCCGCATATTAATCGTACGGCACAACACTCTCGTCTTTGCGCGCTATCATTTGCCAGAATCCTGTTTGGATACTTCAAACCATTTATGAGACACGAGAGATTCATGAATGTTTTATTCTAGTTTTTTCAGTGACGCACGAGTTCGTCACGGAGCGCTTTAAATACATTAAATTTTCTCTAAATTGGATACAAACGGCAATATCCTTAGAAGTTTAAAGGATAATTATCTACCTACTACATTTAATATGCAGCAACATGTGACCTATCACGCACCAAACACAAATTCATAGCGATACCTATTTTTCACTGCAAATTAAGAATTTTTTGCAGTAAATTACCTACTATCGAAATATCACAATGACTATGACCATTAACGAAATAATAGCCGGTTCATCACGAAGCTGACGAATTAAATTATAAGAAGTGAGAGGATTGGAGTTTTTACCGAATGGTTTCCTCAAAAACATTTGAGAAAGATAGGTAAGCTTGCACGGCTTTCAGTTAACACTGTCAAGCGAGCCTGGAAGGTTCCGTGCCGAGTATACTTTAGCATACCGTATACTGTGGTCCCTTGGTGACGCGCCCAGCACATTCTGGCAACTACGCTTCCCTCCTCTCGCTCCGTACTGAGCTGTCAAAAGTCGCAACTTATTTTACACGCACTATAGCAAGCTTTACGTCACTGTACTCACGTCATCAACAGCTTTCGAATGCTTCTATTTTTTAAAAAAACCATAGAGCTTCAGTAACGATTTTCCATATAGGATGCCGGAGCCACAAAATTATTAAAATAGCATTAAATTTTCCTCCTGGCTGTAGTACGACCACATTCACCTGTATCATGTTATCAGCTGATGTCGGCAATATGCCATTTTCAAGTGCTAGACCTGTCATCGTAATGTTACACGTCCGCAGGTCGTGGTCTAGAGACGCCGGTACGGTAGCTCAGCCTGTTCGGTCAGAGGGTTAGCTTCCCTCTGTAATGAAAAAACTGAGTTAATGGATCGACGACGAATTTAAACGGGTGTCTTGCGACGTCAGCCCCGAGCAGATGCAACAACTTAAACGAACAAAATGAGATTTAAAAAACAGAAGAGGCTAGCATTGCTGCCTCTGGATCACAGGGTCCTGTGTTCGATTCCCGTCAGGGTTGGGGATTTTCTCTGCCTGGGGACTGGGTGTTTGTATTGTCGTCATCATTTTATCATCATCCTCATCATTCGCGACAGTGACTAGATAGGACTGTGCAAAAATTCGTCTGTGAAAAAATTGGGACTTTGCACAGGTTATGATGACTGTGCAGTTGAGCGCCCCACAAACCAGACATCATCATCATTGTAATGTTACACTGTGATGGGTGTATACAAATGTGCTTCTGTCGTTGAAATATATATTGCCGCTGTCATAGCGGACTCGAGCGAGAACTGCATTCAATGCTCATCAACAATTTGAAGTTACATTACTCCCGTAGTGACATACATACACAACCATAGAAACTCGAAATGCATCACACAGCACATTGCTCTACAGGGATATATTTGACACTACCCCGTATGCGTCGAACCCACCCACGTAATGCAGTGTTTTGTGTAATGTGAGTGTTAATGTTTACTCACATATGCCACTGTGTGGTGAATTAGTGATTGAACGTTCAGCTGAAGTACCATCCTGCTTGTCTGTTGACGTCAGTGCTGGTGATGCGTTCAAGCCACGTCACGGCAAATACAAAATTGCAAAATAGCTGAGCAAGCCAAGGCAAGGCGAGGAGCAGCCGTATGTGACAGAAGAGAGCAGTCTGGTGTGGGGCAAGGAAGTGTCAACATCTTGGAGCCAGCGCCATGGGAAGTAACGGCAGGGCAAGACTCTGCATGTGGCACCCAGTCATCCATAGCACATCGTCTGGTCTTGTTTACATCCGGAAGTTGGCCACGGAGCATTCGCATCTGTCAAAATGGGTGTGATTGGCTTCTGGCAGCCAGTGATAGAGGCACACAGTGTGTATGGAGGATGGAGTGGCTGTTGCCATCATTGGGAATGGAAGCTCAAGAAGATGGAGAGTCTGCAGCGAACCATCACGAAAGCAATCAAGCGAGAGAGATGGGAATCAGCTGTGTAGAAGCTCTGCCAGTTGTTCCGTTGTCACAAAGATCGACTCCCATCATTTCTCGTGTGCACCACTAAAGCAGTAATGTTATTTTAAACCATTGATGAGTATGTAGCATCGTTCTCATTCGAGTGTATTTAAATAACAGACTCATTTCCGCATACACCAACTACAGCAAGACAGGGTAAAATTACAATGATCGAACTAGCAAATGAAAATGTCACATCACCAAAACAGCTGATCTTATGACTCAAATGATAGTGATTGTACAACAACCAAGGAGCAAAATGGTTTTGTTTTTAATAGTGTTTCAGTATCTCGGTTCACACAGTAGTTAGGAGGATTAAATGTGAAACAAAATTACATTATTTTCCATATATTACCAGTTACCGATAACTTCAACTATTCACGAAATAAAGAGATGCTACAGCTTACCTGCCGTAGACAAAATTCATCTTTTAATGCACTACTGGCCATTAAAATTGCTACATCATGAAGAAATGCAGATGATAAACGGGTATTCATTGGACAAATATATTACACTAGAATTGACATGTGATTACATTTTCACGCAATTTGGGTGCATAGATCCTGAGAAATCAGTACCCAGAACAACCACCTCTGGCCGTAATAACGGATGGCGTGTACAGATACAACTGCCCATGCAGCTTCAATACGATACCACAGTTCATCAAGTAGTGACTGGCGTATTGGGCCGAGCCAGTTTCTCGGCCACCATTGACCAGACGTTCATTTCCTGTATCCAGAAAGGCCGTACGGGACCTGCAACATGCGGTCGTGCGTTATCCTGCTGAAATGTAGGGTTTCGCAGGGATCGAATGAAGGGTAGAGCCACGGGTCGTAACACATCTGTAATGTAACATCCACTGTTAAAGTGACGTCAATGCGAACAAGAGGTGACCAGACGTGTAACCAATGTCACCCCATACCATCACGCCGGATGATACGCCAGTATGGTGGTGACGAATACACGCTTCCAAATGTGTGTTCACCGCGATGTCACCAAACTCGGATGCGACCATCATGATGCTGTAAACAGAACCTGGATTCATCCGGAAAAACGAAGTTTTTCCATTCGTGCACCAAGGTTCGTCGTTGAGTACACCATCGCAGGCGCTGTGATGCAGCGTCCAGGATAACCGCAGCCATGGTCTCCGAGCTGATAGTTCATGCTGCTGCAAACGTCGTCGAACTGTTCGTACAGATGGTTGTTGTCTTGCAAACGTCCCCATCTGTTGACTCAGCGATCGAGACGTGGCTGCACGATCCGTTACAGCCATGCGGATAAGATGCCTGTCATCTCGACTGCTAGTGATACGAGGCCGTTGGGATGCAGCACGGCGTTCCGTATTACCCTCCTGAACCCACCGATTCAATATTCTGCTAACAGTCATTGGATCTCGACCAACGCGAGCAGCATTGTCGCGATACGATAAACCGCAATCGTGATAGTCTACAATCCGTCCTTTATCAAAGTCGGAAACGTGATGGTACGCATTTCTCCTCCTTACACGAGGCATCACAACAACGTTTCACCAGGCAACGCCGGTCAACTACTGTTTGTGTATGAGAAATCGGTTGGAAACTTTCCTCATGTCCTCACGTTGTAGGTGTCGCCACCAGTGCCAACCTTGTGTGAATGCTCTGAATAGCTAAATATTTGCACATCACAGCATCTTCTTCCTGTCGGTTAAATTTCGCGTCTGTAGCACGTCATCTTCGTGGTGTAGCAATTTTAATGGTCAGTAGTGTAGTTCTTTAAGCACTCGTAAGCATCTCACCTTTTTAATTACGTTTCGAATTTATGCATTTTAAGTCCAAATGGTTGAAAAGCGGGATACTTGTGGTGCTCTGACAGTCCGCCCCTCCACCCATGTGGGGTGAGGGGGGAATGAGACGCCTGTGAAGAGACAGAAGTAGAGGAGGGGTTACCTGGAAGACGAGGTAGGGCGAGGCGACGCTAGCAGCGGCCCCCAGCATGCTGTAGAAGGAGATGCCCGTCTGGCGCAGACACGTGGGGAACGTCTCGAGCGCCAGCACGTGCAGCGGGCAGAAGGCGGCGCAGATGAACGCCTTGCTCAGCGCCAGCAGCGTCATCTCCGCCCACACCATGTCCCAGCCTGACAACAAACCAGCAACTGTACTGCTCTGCTGTCCTAATGGTGAGCGGCGCCAACGTTCCCACGCGCTTCGTTGGTGTCTCGTAAGGGTGAAACTTGTACAGCAGTAGAGGAGCCTACACTGACTGAAGAAAGGATCTAAGGGTCGGAAATTATTATATTGCAAGAAAGAGAAATACCGACGTCAGCCACACGAAGGCGTTGAAATAATTCAATGGCGACAAGTGAAAATTTTTGCCTGATTTCCCATTTTATGCAAGCGGTCGCGTTAACGGGTCGGCTACCCAGGAACGCTTCGCACCCAACCTGAAGTCCCAGCTTGTCGCACACTACTTTCGTTGTGCCCCCCCCCCCCCCCTGTTCAGTTTCCTCACTCCTCACAGTATTTCTCATGGTTCCTGCAACATGTTGGACCTAGGTTGCATCCACACTGGATATATCGTGAAGTGCTGCCAGGGCCTAGATATTACTATTATTCTGAAACGTGAGAAGAAACAGACACCACACATGCAAGAGTATTTATTATTTGGTTTTGTATAGACATAATTAAAGCTACAATCTGTGGTCGTAGTAATCGCCGGCCCGTGTGGCCGAGCGGTTCTAGGCGCTTCAGTCTGGAACCGCGTGACCGCTACGGTCGCAGGTTCGAATCATGGATGTGTGTGCTGTCCTTAGGTTAGTTAGGTTTAAGTAGTTTTAAGTCTAGGGGACTAAAGACGTCAGATGGTTAAGCCCCATAGTGCGCAGAGCCAATTGAACCATTTTTCGTAGTAACCGCTTACGCTAAAGGCCACCAGTATGAATGCATGTATTACGATGATAGCTAAAATTCTGATGCACATACAGTGAAAAACGTTTAACCCGAAACTAAGGGTACCGAAATATTTTTTTTTATTAAACGAAGAATGCAAAAAATAACGCTTTCTCGATCTCCTCAAATTTCATTAACGTTCTGTAATTAAATTACCAGGTAAAATTACTTTTGCAGTTTATGTAGAAGACTGCGCTCAAAGTAACTTGGCTTGTAGCTTCACAGACACGCGCTAGGTGTGTGGGTGGAGGGGGGGGGGGGGGTACCATTGTGAACGACCGACGTATCGGAGGTGCAGTCTGACAGCTGAAGCCTATGCGTGTTTCCCTTTAATTGTAAGATACAGTTCGTAAGTGTGTAAGTGTGTAAACACTGGTCAGCAAACGAGCCGCTTGCGAGATAATCACGACTGTATGGTCCCAAGCCGCCACTGACGTCATTGCAAACATCGTCGTAGTTAGTACACATTAATTTGAAATTTAGACTTTACTATTGGGTTGAACGTCGCAATTAGTTCGCATTTGACGTATGGGGTACCTGTTAAAGGAAGTGTTCGAAGTGTTTTCCTTGCATCTGGATGCGATACTGTGCTTGTCTCTGCAACGAATTTCATTCCTTTCGAAAACCGCTGGATCATTCTGGAATTCTTGACAAGCACGGACAACTATCTGCTCCAGTTCTTCAACCGTGTTAACTGGTGTGGTGTATACTTTGCTTTTGAGGTGACCCTAACGCAAAAATCCAAAGGATTTAGATCAGGTTATCTTGGAGGCCAAGGTACAGGTCCGCCTCGAGCTATTCATCTTTGCCAGTATCTGCACGTTAGATGCCGTCTCGCGCCAGCAGCAAAATGTGCCGGAGCTCCATCAAGCATGTACCACATACTCTGAGGTTGCTGTGGGTGAACGTTCTCAAACAATCCTGGAAGATGACGCCGCAGAAAGCTAAGGTACCTCCGTCCATTAAGTTGTGGTGGAAGAATGTGTGGCCCAATGAGTTGATCGCCTAGTACCCCTAACCACACATTAAGTGAGAAACGTTGCTGATGTGGTGACTCATGAACAGCACGTGGGTATCACACCAGAAATGTGTATTATGATAGTTAAACACACCATCGCATGTGAATCCTGCTTCGTCTTTAAATAAAATGTTACATGTGAAACGAGGATCGACTACAGCCTGCTGTTGCAGCCACTGACAAAACTAAGTCCACATCATTGAGACATTCAACTCGTTGGAGGTGGTAAGGGCACAGTAAATTGCGATGTAAAATTTTCTATACACAACTGTGACTTAGAACAGGCACTTGTGTGGCAATTCTTCTCTTCGAAGTCCCTGCAGAGGGCTGCACTGCTTCCAACACCATATCCTTAACCTCAGGCGTAATGCGAGCAAGCCTACCTCCTGCTCTACCATGTGCAAAACCCCCGTGTTCTCTTAGGCGCTGATGGACCCTTGTAAATATACGACTTTCGGGGTGTCTTCGATCAGTATATGTTTCTTGGTACAAGGGTCCAGCCTCCCGTGCAGTGCTATTAGCCCTACCGTACACGAAATGCATATCCGCATACTCTTCGTTACTGTACGGTTCCATTGTAACTACAACACAGCAGACGGTGCACTGCCGCGCAGGATTAGCTGTGCGGTCTTAGGCGCTTCAGTCGTGGACTGAGCGGCTGGTCCCGGCGGAGGTTCGTGTCCTCCCTCGAGCATGGGTGAGTGTTTGTCCTCAGGATAATTTATTTATTTATTTATTTATTTATTTATTTATTTATTTAACCTGATCAGATTAGGGCCATCAGGCCCTCTCTTACATCGGACCAGTGTTTCACACATGCAGCATTTCACACATCAGAGTTACATGATGACAATACTTTAAATAAGAAAATTAGATTACTCTAGTCACAATATGAATAAAGAATAATGACTAAGACCTAATAAAGTAAGTACTGGCAGTATTTTTACGACAGGTGCTATACATACAAATTATGATAAAACTAATAATAGTAACAGTAAAAAAAAAGTTAAATAATAATGATAAACATGAGAAAAATTGGCAATAGTAATGAAGATTTGTGCAGATGTACATTAATATCTTGGTGTGTAAGGTAGATGTTTACTAGTATAGCGAGTTTTTGGGGAGGGAGACTTAAGGAGGGGGAAAGAGGGAAGTAATGAGATGAAGTGCATTTGTGTACAAAGGAAAGCATTACTGTTGCTTAAGTAGATACGTCATTAACTGTTTTTTGAAGCTGGACATGTTTTTAAGTTCTCTAACATACCGAGGGAGGTTATTCCAGAGTCGGGTTCCCGCTACTGTAAAGGACTTGGAGAAGGCGACTGAGCGATGCAGTGGAACAGAGAGGATTTTATTATGATGGGAACGTGTGTTTCTGTCATGTTTTAGGTTAAGTAGTGTGTAAGCTTAGGGACTGATGACCTTAGCAGTTAAGTCCCATAAGATTTCACACACATTTGAACATTTTTGAGCAAGTAGCACTCCTGAGACGCGACTGTTACCCTCTGAGACTGAGTACTGTATCCGTCCTATACGTTCTGCGCGCTTGGTGTGATTCCAACTCCACCTCTGGGCAATGTTCCATTGTGTAAACAGCGAACGTAGGACGGCCTCGAGTGCGCAAGGGAGAAACCGGACGATGTTTACAATGACGTCAGTGGCGGCTTCGAACGACACAGTAGTGAGTATCACGCAAGCACCTCGTTTGCGCACCGGTGTTTAGTGGGACATTTGTGCTTCAGTTATCGTGTATTTTCAGCCGTGTAAGTTTGCGCAGTTCTTTTTGATACACGCTTAAGACCTTCAGAGTCAATGGTTTCTCACCAGAGTACCGAAAAAGAAATAATCACTTAGCAAAGGATGAAACAAAGCAAAACTGTATCGACTACGTGCTGCCAGAAGGAAATGTCATAAAACAAGAAAAAGGAGTAAAAACTGCAGCGTAGCCTAAAATGTCGCTTGCTACAACACTGGTAATATAAAATTAAGGACATATGTCGCTTGTAAATTGTTGGTCAACATTGTGACAAACACTCTCCACATGGAGTATTAGTGGACAGGTGAGGCTGTGTTACCGTTGGGCGGCGTATGGGAACAGTGGCTGACTATTCTTACCATTCGTCGGAATTCGCAACTTCTCAAAAATCATCAGGCTACTTTGCGTAGTGAACGCACCATTTTTGAGACGATATTTCCCACTGGCAGAGCTAGAGTCGTTCATTTAGATTGGCTTGCACACAATTTTGGCGGCATCGCGAGGGCAGGAACAGAAGCCACAACTTTTTAATGATGGAACTAAGCCTCCACCTGAGGCACACTGATCGTGGACTTCGCAAAAACACCTGAGGTGGAGAGAGCAGTAGCTGATGTAACGTGGCGTGTATCACTCCATCACCTGCTGTAACATCATCTCACCTCAGCACAGTTCAACTTGTGTAAGTTTACGTGCCAATGTGGCGACCAGGTAATATACAGGAGGAAATAGACGCGTTTTGACACTGGGTAATTAATCGATCACGTTTTGTAATTGACCTTTTGCCTATGACTTTGTTGTTGCGTTTTCTTGCATGCTGATCCAACCCACTTGTGACGTCGATGCAATCATCATGATGAGCACGATCTAATGTTTAAATTCAGCTAGATTCTGTGCGAAGCTTTGTTGCCAGAGTAATCTCAATTCCTTTATTAACCATACCACTCAACCTAACATTTAACGTGATTATATAAGTGTACTCAGATTCTACACTCAGTTCTTCTAAAATACAGAATTTATTTACTTGTATTTGTCAACTAAAAATACAAATGTGACTAATTTGTCAATAAATCGCACTGTTTCTGAATTCTCGTTTGGTTCCAGTAGCCACTTGTCTGCAGTGCACCTTCCACGCTCATTAATTTTGTACAATACCCATAGCTACGATTCACATGTGAGGGCCAACCTTCGCTTCCGTTTCCTTGCTGTTACATCGTTATCATGCATTTGAATCGGGGTGAGGCGACCTGCTCATCTAGAGGGGATACTGAGTGGCTGTCAAAAGCATTTGGAAAAAGTATATCCGTAGACCCAGTGACAACTTGCAACATGCATCACCGGATTCGGGGAAAACTCGGTTGTTCTCACAATGATAGTGCACAAAGCCAAGCTGTACAGTAACAGGAGTAGAAAATCTAACGTTACTTACTTTGTTTGGTCTGACGAAAAAAATAACCCAATATGCCAGGTTTGTAGCGGAAATGCGGATATCGTCTCTTGTTTAGTGATTTTTATTACATGGTAGAAGAAACAGTCCGACTGCATAGCTAAATGATCAGCACATATGGCTGCCATACGGGGGATCCAGGTTCGATTCCCAGTACTGTCAACGATTTTTCCTCGGTAGGGGGTCTCGTACGGAGTGCACTCATCCTTGCGATTCCAGTTGGGGAGCTACTTGTGTGAGAAAAGTGGCCTCACCACGGTCTGGAAAGGCGACAAAATGGCCGGAGAGCGGTGTACTCATCACTTGCCCCTCCATACCACATCCACAAGTTCGAATCCTCCCTCGGGCATGGATGTGTGTGATGTCCTTAGGTTACTTACGTTTAAGTAGTTCTAAGTTCTAGGGGACTGATGACCTCAGCAGTTAAGATCCATAGTGCTCAGAGCCATTTGAACCCATGCGCCAAGTGTACAAGTTAGGTGGGTCGACAACATATTCCTGTCATGTGACGCGCATTCCGTCACCAGTGTCGTATAGAATATATCAGTCGTGTTTTCCTGTGGAGGAATCGGTTGACCTATGACCTAGCGATCAAATGTTTTCAGTTCCCATTGGAGAGGCACGTCCCTTCGTCTACTAATCGCACGGTTTTGCGGTGCTGTCGAAAAACACATACACTAAGCTAATTACAGTGAATAGAGACGTCAATGAACGAACGGACAGATCATAACTTTGCGAAAATAAAGATAGTAAAATTTTCCCTCGAGGGAAGACTTGAACCAAGGACCTCTCGTTCTACAACTGCTCACGCTAACCCCAGGACCACGGCGCTACTAAGCTCACGTTATCCTTGAAGTTGCCTATCTTGCGCATGGACTACTCAGTTTGTATATTTTGCTTATTTTTTTCGTAGTTCCTAACAACTTCTTCCTGTTTTCTCGATTGATCTGTGTTCAATTTTTCAAGGCCTATCCACTGTGCCAACTTATAGCTAAATCTGAGGGGGTTGCGATGGGGAGGTTCCCTTGTAAGCACAGCAGCGCCCTCAAACTGCAGGTCAATAGAGGGTTGAGCGTGCAAGAGATAAGCCCCAGTTCGTGACTGCATCTGAAAGAGTCAGCAACACCGTGTAAGACAGAGACAGTTGTGTGATCTGAGGTTTTCCCGGCGTACAGAAATCTTGAAAATTTCTCGGGTATTCAGCCGGGTAGCGTCGTCCAAAAGGCTCGATATTTCGGCAAGCCGACTTCTTGCCATCTTCAGGCGTTCTTGGTGTCTGATTGATCTGATCTCTGCTGCTGCTCTCATCTAATACATTCCCCTCTTTGGGGAAGTGTGAGGGGGAGTTTGTAGCCTTTTGACTTTTACTCCCCTGTGTACGTGTGTGTGTGTTTTTTCTATATATTTTTGGTGTCTGTGATATGTGATGAATTGTTGTGAATGTGTCTGGTGCTTGCCTGGGGTAGGCGAGATGATTGGTGTTATATGGGAAGGAACTGGATTAGGGATTGGGTGTTGGGATTTTCTCTTCGACTTAATCGTCGAAGATCGTCATAGGGCGCTTGTGCTTATCGCGGGACATGTCATACCGACCTAGGGAGTGGATGAGTGCATTTCCGGATCTGGAGGAACCTTCATAGAAGGCCCTTGCCAGATCCTGGAAACGCTCTCTCAGGAGTGGGATTTCGGTTGCGGCGTGCAGGTCGTCTGTGGGGAATCCAAGTGGTAGATGTAGTGCCCTTCTGAGGGCGCGGTTCTTATCCCCAGACAGGGCACGCATACTCCATTACCGGCCGGATCAGGGCCTGGTATACATTTACTGCTACTGGGCAGGGAAGGAAGCTGGTTGTGTTCAGGATAGGTTATAGGATGGACATTCTGGCGCAGACCTTCCTGTGGACCTCGTCTATGTGGGGTTTCCACGTAAGACGAGAGTCCAAGGTTACGCCAAGGTACTTGGCGGTTCTGCGCCAGGGGAGTTGGGTTCCATTTAGGTGGAGGTGGGGACGTTGAGGAGTTTTGCGCCTTCCGAGCCTTCGGGTAATCAGCATTGCCTGCGTCTTTTCAGAATTGATGGTGATGCGCCAGCGACGGGCCCAGGTTTCTGTGTCGTCTAAAACCCTTTGTAGCCTACGAATGACCAGGTCCTTGTTCGCATTTCTTGTGTAGAAGGCTGTGTCGTCCGCGTACTGCGCGGTGTGCACCAGGGGGGCCGTTGGAGTGTCCGCAGTGTACAAACTGTACAATACGGGCCCCAGGACCGATCCCTGCGGCACCCCGGCACGAATACGCCTTCTGGTGGAGGTGGCAGTTTCTACTTTGACGGAGAAAGTCCTATTCGAGAGGTAGCTCTTGATTAGCTGAACTATTCTCCCGGGAAACCCTTGTGTGTACAACTTGTAGAGTAGCCCTCTATGCCATACTGAATCAAAGGCTTTGGCTACGTCTAGTAGCACTATCCCGCAGTAGCCTCTGTGGTTGAAGCCCTCTGTGGCTGCTTCAATCATTCTCATGACCTGCTGTGGGGCAGAGTGGTTCTGCCGGAATCCAAATTGGAAATCCGGCAGAATTTGCTCTCTGGTAATATGTTCTTGTATGGGTCTTAGCAGGAGGCGCTCATAGATCTTGCTGAGAGTTGGCAAGAGGCTAATCGGCCTGTCATGCTGCGGGAATAGAGGGTCTTTCCCTGGTTTGTGTATCGCGACTGTCTGGCGTTGGGGTGGTTGGGCAATGCTTTCATGATTCCTCTGGGGAGAAACCACTTCCGCATATGTTGCCCTTGGTGTATCTGGCCTTGGTTTTACCCAGGCCTTGTCTGTGTGTGTTGTCATGTTTTGGTTTCTTGTGTGTCTGGATGGGTTCGTGGTGTTTACTTTTCGTGTGTTTGGGGCGGCCTTTGCGCCCTTTGCCTGCTGTGAGTGTCTTTTATGGACCTCGCAACCTTGGTAACCCGCTGTGTGGTTTTTCCCACACAGCACGCACCTTATTTGCGGGTCCGTGTGTTTGATGTTGCAAGTTCTCGTGTCATGGGCCTCGGCGCATTTCCTGCACCTCACTGCCATGGAGCAGTGTGCCGCAATGTGGATGAGGCCCTGGCATCTGAAGCACTGCACCGTCTTGTTTTTGCGGCGCAGTGGTTCAGTGGTCACAGGGACCGCCAGGATCATCTTAATGTCCCTTTTATTTTGTGGGACGTCTGGAAGTGTGACCTGATACAAGGGCCATTTGCTCCCTATGTGTCCCATTTGTTGGACCGCCTTGACGATGTACCCCTGGGCAGTCAGGTCTGTTTTGATCGCCTGGGAGGCCACTCGTCTTGGTAGGTCTCTGATAACTATGTTTTATTACGTGTTTTTGTTGTGGGGAAAGTGTAGTGGGGTATGTTTTTGTTGCAGAGAAGTGATTTTATTGTGGTGTAGTGCTCGAGTGTCAGTAATGTTATTTTTATTTTGTCACCACCAGCAGGTTTTGCCGTGAAATTTCCTCCCCCGATTTATGTCTTTAACATTTCGAACAGTTCCTCGTAGTTCTGAGTGAACTCAGCGACGATCGGAGGGAGGTGGTGGGTGACCTGGTTTTGTGTTTGTGTTGTTGTGTCTTGAGGTGCCTCTGGCTTATCGGCCACCGCCTGGAACCTGTTCGGGGTGGGTTCCACTCCCCGGGCCAGCGGGGCCCTCGGCTGGCGAAAGGTTTTCCTCGCCAGCACGAAACCATCCGAGTCCTGCCCGGTTACGCGGTTCCCTTCCAGTGCCGGTGTTTCCTGGTCCCCTCCCAGTGCGACGACAGGTGCTGTCGGGGGCGCTGGCTCCTCAGAGGGTGTGGAAGTGGTTGGGGTGGGGGTGGTGGTGGTGGAGTGCTTTTTCCCCTTGGAGAGCTTCTCCTTTTGGTCTTTCCTTACACGCCGTTGCTTTGATGTGGTGGACTTGAGTGGGGGGGATTTGAGGAACTGGGATCGGGTAGGAGGTTGGGTGGCAGTTGCGGGTTTGGGTAGGATTTTAGTCGGTTGACTGGGCTTCTGCTTGCCATTCAGGCTGCGGATGTGGTCGGCAAGGCGGTTACAGCCGTGGGCAAGCAGGAGAGGGCTGAGGAGAGGGGAGGGAGGGGCGGGATCGCAAATCCTGACGATGTATTTGTCTGTCTGCGTTTTGTGTAATTTTGCCATGTCGGTAGCCGAAAGGGGGCTTGCTGCCAGGTTATCGTCAGTTGCCACTTTTGTTGTCACCGTTGGGTTTTCCGGTGGCATTGCTGACCCTACTATAACGATGGCAGACGCGGAATTCTGAACGGGGGCGGCGGAAAACATTTCTGTGGTTCCGCGGCCCGCTTCCAGGTCCTGGCCTACTTTTTCCCTGTTCTTGGGGGGGGGGGGGGGCAGAGACTGACTCTGCGGCAGCTGAGGTGCTAGAGACGGCCGGCCGCGCGGCCCGCGGCAACAAGAAAGCACGCCTTGCGTCGTCGGCGGAAAGAGATCGCCGCGACCGCAAGGCGCCACCTAAGCTCGGCATACCACAACGACGAGAAGACACGACAACTTTCCCAGGCGACGCCATGCAAATGTTTTTCCCAGTGCCGTCCGTGCAAAGACCTAGGCGCAAGTGCCCGTCAATGTTTTAATAAAAACAGAGCCGGAGAACACTTCTGTTTTTACTCCCGTGCAAGCGGGGGCCTATGGCTGACAGTACGCGAGTGAGAGGAGCGATGCTCAACCCTCGACTGCTACTCAGCGAGTGATTGATCTCTGATGGATGCCGACTTTATATAATCTCCACCCCTCTCCAGCAGCCTCCGTCTGGGCGCTTCCGAGCGGTCCGCGGTCGGTGGTGGGGGAAGGGTGGCGCTGGGTGGTGGGGGAAGTGCGGCGCCCCGCGGCAGATCTTGCACTCCCACGTGACGCCGCAGAGAAAGTACGACGGGAAAAATGCCGTGTACTCACCAGGGCGGCTCCCTCGAAGCCAAAGATCTCCGAGGAAGAGAGGAAAGCACTGAAGCGGCTCCGAGAATATGCCGAGACTGTCGTCCTCCAAGCAGATAAAGTGAATTGCACGGTCCTATTACCATGTAATGTATACAAGCAAAAATTGTACGACCTATTAGAAGACGACACCTACCGGAGAATCGAAGACGATCCTACCAACAGAGTGACAAGGAAGACTACTGAGCTTCTGCAGCACACCTTCGAAGACAAGAAGACGGTGAAGAAACTTCGTCCACGAGCAGCTGCACCTCCTAGACTTTACGGACTACCAACATATGAATTAGCAAAACATCTGACGTCGATGCTCAGTCCCTTTGTGGCCACATGTCAGCACCACATCAGAAACTCCGCGCATTTCGTCCAGCAGCTCCAGACCTCCCGATTGGGCCAAGAAGACCTCATGGTGAGCTTTGACGTGGTATCCCTCTTTTCTAGAGTACCTCTAAGAGACTCCCTAAGCCTCATAGGAGAAAAATTCGGACCATCAGTAACGAAAGTTTTCGAATTCGTACTTACGTCAACATACTTTCTGTTGGATGGGAACTACTATGAACAAACAGGAGTGGCAATGGGCTGTCCGTTATCACCAGTAGTGGCCAATATGTTCATGGAGGCTTTTGAAGAAGAAGCTCTCGAGTCGGCAGCCTACATGCCCTCTTGCTTTTTTCGATATGCAGACGATACATTCGTAATCTCGCCGCACGGACGACGACGTGTTTTCACGTGCTTCAGTAATTCACGTCTGAAATGCTTCCATTCTCTTCTTTTCTGTCCTTCCATCACTACATTATTCTACGTACATCTATATTCTACATTCCGCAATACACCAGATTGCGCATGGTGGAGGGTGCTGCTGTTGGCTGCAAAACTTTCCTCCATAATGCCTGAAACTGCCCCGCATCCAGGAGAAGCCACTGGATCTGATCAGCGTCAGGCAGTGTCGGCTATTCCGTATCACATCTGCATGGGTCTGAAAGGTGTGCAGACCCTTTCCACAATTTTCATCGCCATCTTTTGACAGTCGTGGTGAACGACAGTTACTCATGTTGTGTCAACAACGTTCGAAGGTCCTTTTGAAGATTATCTGACAGTTACAAGTTGTGTGATAAACTATGGAAATTACCTTGATATTTGCATATAGCAGTTGCCATTTGTGTTATATTAAGCTGGAGAGCTGTGCCGAAGTGTATTAGTTTAGTAATCTTTGTATGTATATAGCGGTTCTTGTGATTCAAAAGCTCTTACAGTACACTATACGATAAATAAAGAAATAAGAAAAACTGATCACTTCTCTCTCCCGTCTATTTCGTACTTAAAAAGCTTGCCAGTACTCCAGAATGAGATTTTCATTCTGCAGCGGAGTGTGCGCTGATATGAAACTTCCTGGCAGATTAAAACTGTGTACCCGACCGAGGATCGAACTCGGGACCTTTGCCTTTCGCGGGCAAGTGCTCTACCATCTGAGCTACCGAAGCACGACTCACGCCCGGTACTATCTCATTCTGGAAACATCCCCCAGGCTGTGGCTAAGCCATGTCTCCGCTATATCCTTTCTTTCAGGAGTGCTAGTTCTGCAAGGTTCGCAGGAGAGCTTCTCTAAAGTTTGGAAGGTAGGAGACGAGATACTGGCAGATGTAAAGTTGTGAGGACCGGACGTGAGTCGTGCTTCGGTAGCTCAGATGGTAGAGCACTTGCCCGCGAAAGGCAAAGGTCCCGAGTTCGAGTCTCGGTCGGGTACACAGTTTTAATCTGCCAGGAAGTTTCTTGCCAGTACTGTCGGGGATACTTGCTCTTTCATGAGGTGTTATGACTGCTATTGCCTGAATACACCATCACGAATTTCAGAATAATTAAGATGAGAAAATAAGGCCATACCATATGCACCCTCTGCCTTTTGATGTGCATTGAACAACTGATGCAGAATCTGTATTTTTTGAATCTCAGTGTGTCCGGATCTCTGCACCATGTTCTCGAGTATACAATGAGGTGACAGAAGTTATCGCACAGTGATATGCACGTGTATAGATGGTGGTATTATAGCGCACTCAAGGTATAAGAGGGCAGTGCATTGGTGCAGCTGTCATTTCTACTCAGGTGATTCATGTAAAAGGGTTTCCGACGTGATTATGGCCGCATGACAGGAGTTAACAGATTTTCATGGAGTGTAGCTGGAGCTAGACGCATGGGACATTCCATTTCCGAAATCGTTAGGGAGACCCACAATGTTGAGACTATGCCAAGAATACCAAATTGCAGGCACTAACTCTTACCACAGACAGCGCAGTTGCTGACGGCCTTCACTTAATGACCGAGAGCAGCAAGGTCTATGGAGAGTTGTCAGTGCTAGCAGACAAGCAACACTGCGTGAAATAATCGTAGAAATCAATGTGGAACGTACACCGAACGTGTCCGTTAGTAAAGTGCGGTGCAATCTGGCGTTAATAGGCTATGGAAAGAGACGAGCGACGGGAGTGTCTTTGTTAACAGAACGACATCGCCTGCTGCACTTCACCATTCCTTGTGACTATACCAGTTGGAGCTTAGACGACTGAAAAACCGTGATCTGGACAAATGTGTCCCGATTATCGTTAGTAAAAGTTGATGGTAGGGTTCGAATGTGGCGCAGATCCCACGAAGCAATGGATCCAAGTTGTCAACAAGGCATTGTGCAAGCTTGTGGTGGCTCCACAATGGTGTGGGCTGTATTTACGTGGAATGTACTGGGTCATCAGGTCCAAATGAACCGATCATTGACTGGGAATGGTTATGTTCAGCTACTTAGAGACCATTTGCATATGACATCGAAATAAGTGTCCAAGGAACAGAAAAGCAACTGAAATCACTCAACAGAGGAAAGTCCACTGGACCTGACGGGGTACCAATTCGATTCTACACAGAGTACGCGAAAGAACTTGCCACCCTTCTAAGCCGGCCAGAGTGGCCGTGCGGTTCTAGGCGCTACAGTCTGGAACCAAGCGACCGCTACGGTCGCAGGTTCGAATCCTGCCTCGGGCATGGATGTGTGTGCTGTCCTTAGGTTAGTTAGGTTTAGTTAGTTCTAAGTTCTAGGCGACTGATGACCTCAAAAGTTAAGTCTCATAGTGCTCAGAGCCATTTGAACCATTTGAACCCCCTTCTAACAGCCGTGTACCGCAAGTCTCTAGAGGAACGGAAGGTTCCAAATGATTGGAAAAAAGCACAGGTAGTCCCAGTTTACAAGAAGGGTCGTCGAGCAGATGCGCAAACGTATAGGCCTATATCTCTGGCATCGGTCGGTCTGTTGTAGAATTTTAGAACATGTTTTTGGCTCGCGTGTCATGTCATTTCTGGAAACCCAGAATCTACTCTGTAGGTATCAACATGGATTCCGGAAACAGCGATCGTGTGAGACCCAACTCGCTTTACTTGTTCATGAGACCCAGAAAATATTAGACACAGGCTCCCAGGTAGATGCCATTTTCCTTTACTTCCGGAAGGCGTTCGATACAGTTCCGCACTGTCGCCTGATAAACAAAGTAAGAGCCTACGGAATATTAGACCAGCTGTGTGGCTGGATTGAAGAGTTTTTAGCAAACAGAACACAGCATGTTGTTCTCAATGGAGAGACTCTACAGACGTTAAAGTAACCTCTGGCGTGCCACAGGGGAGTGTTATGGGACCATTGCTTTTCACAATATATATAAATGACCTAGTAGACAGTATCGGAAGTTCCGTGCGGCTTTTCGCGAATGATGCTGTAGTATACAGAGAAGTTGCAGCATTAGAAAATTGCAGCGAAATGCAGGAAGATCTGCAGCGGATAGGCACTTGGTGCAGGTAGTGGCAACTGACATTTAACATAGACAAATGTAATGTATTGCGAATACATAGAAAGAAGGATCCTTTATTGTATGATTATATGATAGCGGAACAAACACTGGTAGCAATTACTTCTGTAAAATATCTGGGAGTATGCGTACGGAACGATTTGAAGTGGAATGATCATATAAAATTAGTTGTTGGTGAAGCGGGTGCCAGGTTGAGATTGATTGGGAGAGTGCTTAGAAAATGTAGTCCATCAACAAAGGAGGTGGCTTACAAAACACTCGTTCGACCTATACTTGAGTATTGCTCATCAGTGTGGGATCCATACCAGATCGGATTGACAGAGGAGACAGAGAAGATCGAAAGAAGAGCGGCGCGTTTCGTCACAGGGTTATTTGGTAAGCGTGATAGCGTTACGGAGATGTTTAGCAAACTCAAGTGGCAGACTCTGCAAGAGAGGCACTCTGCATCGCGGTGTAGCTTGCTGTCCAGGTTTCGAGAGGGTGCGTTTCTGGATGAGGTATCGAATATATTGCTTCCCCCTACTTATACCTCTCGAGGAGGTCACGAATGTAAAATTAGATAGATTCGAGCGCGCACGGAGGCTTCCGGCAGTCGTTCTTCCCGCGAACGATGCGCGACTGGAACGAAAAAATGTTTCAAATGGCTCTAAGCACTATGGGACTCAACATCTGTAGTCATAAGTCCCCTAGAACTTAGAACTAATTAAACCTATCTAACCTAAGGACATCACACAGAACCATGCCCGAGGCAGGATTAGAACCTGCGACCGTAGCCGTCACGCGGTTCCAGACTGAAGCGCCTTTAACCGCTCGGCCACTCCGGCCGGCGACACAATATTAGAAGGCGCGTTGTGTACCACATGGCGGAGGAAACGTGGTGGCTAGCTGTGACACAATACAGTTTGGGTGGCGATTCAAGGAACCGCATCGCGAGCCCATTCTTCAGACTTCTCTGCCTTAACGCAAGTAGGCAGAATAGAGCGACCGCCCCTTCTTCATATGCGCTGTTCGCGCGACTGTATCGGAAGGCCAGATAGCGCCGACCAGTTTCGGCGCCAACCTATGGGAGTTAATCTGCCCTCTCTCTCGCGCACCGTAACCAAATTAAGAACAGCTGGACTGGCGACGCGCCTGCAGCGCTTTGCGACGTACCTGCGATGGCGGCGGTGCAGGTGTTGAGAATGGCGAGTGCCAGCAGAGCGCAGTAGAGCGCCGGTTTCCTGCCCATGCGATCGCTGGCGACGCGCCCCGCCATGTACGCCGGCACCTCGATGGCCGCTTGCACCACCAGGTTCAGCACGGGGCTGTTGTCCACAGCGTTCGTCATCGTCAGCAGGGTCGAGTCGTACAGTACCATCATCGTCGTGCTGAAATGCAGAATGAGCCCAAGCTGCACTTCAGTTATCTGATCTGAGCATAGACACTGGAGCCAACAATAAACATTGCTAAATTGCAAAATGGAAATTTGTGGTAAGTCCTATGGGACTGAACTGCTGAGGTCATCGGCCCCTAAGCTTACACACTACCTAATCTAACTTACACAAAGTTACGCTAAAGACAACACACACACACCCACGCCCGAGGGAGTACTCGAACCTCCAACGGGAGCAGTTGGGCGAACCGTGGCTGCTAAATCGCAACCACCGTTCTCCGTTTGTATTACTGACCTCAACACCTCTTGCGGATTGAAGAGATGCTAGATAACAGAACGCAGCATGTCAATGGAGAGAAGTCTTCCGAAGGAAGAGTGATTTCAGGTGTGCCACAGGGGAGTGTCGTAGGACCGTTGCTATTCACAATATACATAAATGACCTTGTGGATAACATCGGAAGTTCACTGAGGCTTTTTGCGGATGATGCTGTAGTATATCGAGAGGTTGTAACAATGGAAAATTGTACTGAAATGCAGGAGGATCTGCAACGAATTGACGCATGGTTAAGGAATGGCAATTGAATCTCAATGCAGACAAGTGTAACGTGCTGCGGATACATAGAAAGAAAGATCCTTTATCATTTAGCTACAATATAGCAGGTCAGCAGCTGGAAGCAGTTAATTCCATAAATTATCTGGGAGTAGGCATTAGGAGTGATTTAAAATGGAATGATCATACAAAGTTGATCGTCGGTAAAGCAAATGCCAGACTGAGATTCGTTGGAAGAATCCTAAGGAAATGCAGTCCGAAAACAAAGGAAGTAGGTTACAATACACTTGTTCGCCCACTGCTTGAATACTGCTCACCGGTGTGGGATCCGTACCAGATAGGGTTGATAGAAGAGATAGAGAAGATCCAACAGAGAGCAGCCCGCTTCGTTACAGGATCATTTAGTAATGGCGAAAGCGTTACGGAGATGATAGATAAACTCCAGTGGAAGACTGCAGGAGAGACGCTCAGTAGCTCGGTACGGCCTTTTGTTGAAGTTTCGAGAACATACCTTCACCGAGGAGTCAAGCAGTATATTGCTCCCTCCTACGTATATCTCGCGAAGAGACCATGAGGATAAAATCACAGAGATTAGAGCCCACACAGAGGCATACCGACAATCTTTCTTTCCACGAACAATACGAGACTGGAATAGATGGGAGAACCGATAGAGGTACTCAAAGTACCCTCCGCCACACACCGTCAGGTGGATTGCGGAGTATTGATGCAGATATAGATGTAGATGTAGATGTCAGCTTCACGAAGATCTTTTGAACTTTTTTAATTGATAATGGTTTTAGGAAAAGCCCGTTTGTCTAGATACAATAATGTGACTTATCGTTATCCATATAAACAGGACGTTTGTTTATTCTATTACCTTTCGGGCATGCATCCGGGTAGTATCGTTCCTTCTTCCGATATTTCAGGTGATAACCTTACAGCCGTCTTCAAGGTGAGTAGCTGGCAGAGTCTGAGCCATTTGACACAATACTGCGGAGTAAACACGCTTGCATCAAAGACAATACTGTCTGTGGCAAGAGCGTCATTCACAGGTAAGCTCTACGCATCTAAAACTGAATCAAAGTAAATGGAGATTCACAAAATCTATAGTTCTTACGAACTATGTGATTGGTTATTAAATTTAAGGGCATGTTGGAATGCCTGGCTGCGAAGACTCAGAACAATCATTCCTCTGCGAACACAACTGTGAAATGAATGGCTTCCATCATTTGTCGAAGCGGAAACCCTGTTCTCGGCTGAGCAGACTATGTGCCAACTGTATTTTCTTAGCTTCCTTAACCACTGAATCCCAGTAGGATGAGGCTGTGGGCATTATCTTGACTTAGCCGTAATCCTTGGAATGGCCTGTGGAAGTTCAGCCATTGCAGATTTGTTGGGCTGTAGAAAGCGGGTGTGTCGCTAATGTTCGATGTTCCGCTCTTGATTGGGTGTATTGTCTGTCCTAGGTGTCTTTTACTACTCTCACAGCTAATTTCATACACTCCCGCCTTTCGTAAAAGCAGTTCGACTTTCGGAACTCCTAAATGAACTGCCGACATGGCCGGTGGGAGGAGGATCACATCCACTTTATGTTTCTTCATTATTCTGTCAGTTTCTGAGGAAACATTTCCAATGTGCCGTAGAAAGACTGTAGACAATATCTCTTTCTTCTGCCTCTTTCTTTCGTCGGACTAATGTTTACTCTTGCAGAACTCTCTCAATTTGATGTTTTGCACATACACTTTTTACTGACTACCTCTTCCAAGTGTATCAATTAATCCTGTAGGCTGCCAGTGATGGACACAACATGGGACAATGTAGTAAAGTTTTATGTACTACGCTCAGCTTGGCGCCTCCAAGTACAGATCGTTATGAGTGGGCTTAGCATACACTGCCCTTGCTTTGTTTTACTCTTACATGTACAAAGTTTGATCTGTGACTGATGCTCTCGTTGCTGTCAGTGTTTTCGCTGCGCCACATGTATTACTCCACAGTGTTGTGTCAAGTGACAGCTAAGCAAGATTAAGAACCTTGTTTTATGTTATATTCAAATGAAGGGGCAGAATATACTGACAGTGATACTAGACAGAGATTCGTCGTTTTTGCCTGTTTCTACCATTGTGGCCCTGTACATCTCTACTAGCGCTCAGGGGCAACAGCAACGATTTCTAGCACGCACACTGTTGGTTCTTCGTGGCTTGTAGAAGGACTGCCGTTCACGGTATTAGCTATGGCGAGATTAGTAAACTGCCTGCTGACGTGAAGGTGGCATTCAGAACAACCGCGTAAATATTATGCCTAGATGATTGTAAGATCCTTCCGCAGATCTGACGACAATATCATCAGTTAATAAGTCGAGAAGGTTTATACAGTCATACCCTGTCAGGTGGCTTAAATTATGTCAGTGAGTTACTGGTAGATGGCTACTAGGTTGTGGTCTAGGGGTAGCGTCTTTGACTAGTAATGAGAACTTCCTTGGCCCGGGGTTCGAACCTTGCCACCGCTTAAATTATGAATAAAAATCAGCATTGGCAGCCGCAGACTTCCGGCAAAGGAGTTACCCTCATTCTGCCAACGTCCTTGTCAAAGAGGGCAGAGGAGCGAACAGGGTTTCAGGGCACTCTCTTGCCCAAAGGGGTAGGAAACTGCCGCTAAAGGCGGAATGATCAGCAATGATCAGCGGCATAAGGATGCAGAAAGCAATGGAAACTATTGCATTAAAAACATGTAATATGTTTCCACAGAACATGTGGCCTATAATAGAAAAGAATGTTACGATGATCTCTCCATTGGCAAAAGATTCCGGAATAGTACCCCACTCGGATCTCCGGGAGGGAAGTACCAAAGAGGAGGTGACCATGAGAAAAAGATGCAATAACCAACGAAAGGATGAGTCTAGATATTGTGGGGTTTAGTGAAGTGAAATGGAAAGAAGAATGATATAACGGGAGTAGAATTCATTATGAAGAGGAAGGTAGGACAGAGAGTGTGTAGCTGTGAACAGTTCAATGATGGGGTTGTTCTCATCAGAATCGACAGCAAACCAACACCGTCAAGGATAGTTAGTTGTCATATAACGACAGTTCAGATATACGTGCCGTCGTTGCAAGCCAAAGATGAAGAGAGAGAGAGAGAGAGTATATAAGAATACTAAACGGCTAATTCGGTACGTAAAGGGAGATGAAAATCTAATAGTCATGGGGGACTTGAATGCAGTTGTAGAGAAGGACTACAAGAAAGGGTTATGGGAGAGTATGGGCTTGGTTCTAGGAATGAAAGAGAATGAAGACTAAATGAGTGCTGTAATAAATTTCAGCTAATAATAGCGAACACTCTGTTCAAGAATCACAAGAGGAGGAGGTGTAATAGGAAAAGTCCGGGAGATACAGAAGATTTCAGTTATATTACATCATGGTCAGACAGATATTCAGAAATTAGATACTGAATCTAAGGCGTACCGAGATATAGACTCAGAAAACAACGTAGAAATGATGAAGAGAAGGCTAAAGTTTAATAGATTAGTCAGGAAGAATCAGTACGCAAAGTAGTTGGATACTTAAGCACTAAGGAATGAAGAGATACGCTTGAAGATACTGCAATAAGAAATAGCTCAGTAGGCAGTACAGTTGAAGATGAATGGACACCTCTAAAAAGGGCAATCACAGAAGTTGAAAAGAAAAACAATGGTACAAAATCCGAAGAAATTATAGGTAACAGAAGAAATACTTCAGTCGATAAATGAAAGAAGGAAGTATAAAAATGTTCCAGGAAATTCAGGAATTAAAAAATACAAATCGCTGAGGACGGAAATAAACATGAGTGGCAGGGATGCTAAAATGACATGGCCGCATGCAAAAAGACGTGAAAAATCGAAAAAGAAATGAATGTCGAAAGGACTGACTCTTAAAACAACCTTCGGTGAAATTAAAAGCAATGATTGTAAAAATTAAGATGCGAATCCCGCTGTTAAATGCAGAGGAGAGGACGAGCAAATGGAAAAAATACACTAAAGGCGTCTATGAGGGGGAAGATTGTCTGACGTGATAGAAAAAGAAACAGGAGTAGATTTAGAAGAGATAGAGGATCCAGAGTTAGAACCAGAATTCAAAAGAGCTTTGAAGGACTTATGATCAATTAAAACAGAATGGATAAATAAGGTTCCATCAGAATTTCGAAAATCATAGGGGGAAGTGGCAATAAAACGAGTCACGTTCGATGTAGAATGTATGAGTCTGGCGCTATACCATCTGACTTCGGCAAAAATATCGTCCTACTATTCCGGAAGCTAAAAGGGCTGACAATTGCGAGAATCATCACACAATCAGCTTAACAGCTCATGCATCCAAATTGCCGAGAAAAATAATACACATAACAACAGAAAACAATACAGAGGATGTGTTTGATAATGATGAGTTTGGCTTTCGGAAATGTAAAACCAGAAAGGCAATTCTAATGCTGCGATTGATAATGGTAGTAAGATTGAAGAAAAATCAAGACACGTTCATAGAATTTGTCACCTGGAAAAAGCATTCGACATTGTCAAATGCTGTTGAGATGTTCGAAATTCTGAGGAAAGTAGGGCTAAGCTATAGGGAGAGACGGGTAACATACAGCACGTACAAGAGTCAAGAGGTAACAATAAGAGTGGAAGACCAAGAATGAAGTGCCAGGATTAAAAAGAGTGCAAGACAAGGATGTATCTGTTACCCCTACTGTTCAATATATACATCGAAGAAATTGATAGAAATGAAAGAAGACTTTAGGAGTGAAATTAAAACTCAAGGTGAACGGATGTCAACGATATGATTCGCTGATGATATTGCTATCATCAGTGAAAGTGAAGAAGAGCTGGAGGAACCACTTAATGGAATGAATAATCTAATGAGTACAGATCATGGATCGAGAGACAATCTGAAAAAGACGAAAGTAATGAGAAGAAGCAGAAATGAGAACAGCGAGAAACTTAACATCAGGACTGATGGCCACGAAGTAGATGAAGTTAGGCAGCAAAATAACCCACGACGGAAAGGCAAGGAGGACATCAAAAACAGACTAACATTGGAGAAAAGAGTTTTTCTGGGCAAGAAAAGTCCCTGGTATCAGACAAAGGCCTTAATTTGAGGAAGACATTTCTGAGAATGTACGCTTGGAGCACAGTATTGTATGACAGGGAAACATGGACGCTAGGAAAAAACGGAACAGAAGAGAATCGAAGCATCTGAAACGTGGTGCTACAGACGAATCTTGAAAATTAGGTGTACTGATAAGACAAGGAAAGCAGATGATCTGCGTAGAATCGGAGAGGAAAGAAAAATGTGGAAAACAGTGGCAAGAAGAAGGGAAAAGATGGCAGGACATCTGTTAAGACATCAATGAATGACTTCCATGGAACCAGAGGGACCTGTAGAGAGTAAAAACCGTGTAGGAAGACGGAGACTTGAATACATCTAGCAAATAATAGAGGTTGTAGGTTGCAAGTGCTACTCTGAGGCGAAGAGGTTGGCACAGGAGAAGAATTCGTGAAGACCTGCATCAAACCAGTCAGAAGGCCGATGACTAAAAAATTTAAAACGGCAACATATAAACGAAACAAAGTACATGAAAACAAAGTCCATAAAAATAAGAGAACAACTGTATGAATATCGAGTCTTAGAAGTACCTTAACCTGATTACATCGTTACAATAAGAAACACAATTTTAAATATAAAACCTAATTTTCAGCTGACCAGCCAATATATGTGTTTGCCCATTAGAAGAGCACACTGTCAGCTTTGGAGCACTGTAGATGATTTGTAACGTATACCAGGGGTCATTTGACAGTGCGCTGGTAATGTAGGTCATTACTCAGAAGTGGTGTTTTTGTGCAAATTCTTTGTATGGAATAAGCACGGTAAGGTGGATTGACTTTAAGACCAGAGCGACTACTGTTTTTGGACGTGCTCCTCAATATATAGTGAATGAAAACAGACTTCAAAAAATGGTTCAAATGGCTTTGAGTACTATGGGACTTAACATCTAAGGTCATCAGTCCCCTAGAACTTAGAACTACTTAAACCTAACTAACCTAAGGACATCACACATCCATGCCCGAGGTATGATTCAAACCTGCGACCATAGCGGTCGCGCGGTTCCAGACTGAAGCGCCTAGAACCGCTCGGCCACAAAACAGACTTAATTTCCGTTTGTAAGTGACTGTTTTGCCCATTTAGGGCAGTGTTGTCCGTCTTAAGATCTCTTCTCCTAACTACAGAGTAAGCAGCCTTAACGAAGCTTCCACTTTCACTGTCGTATTTTCTACAAATATGGATGCTGGATAACACCCTGTGACGAGTATGTCCAGTTTTGAAAAAAGCGTGATTTAAATTGACCGATTTATTATGTATCAAAGTGGACTGCCAAATGTGTCAGTTTGCAGGCGTGTAACACGGCGCAAGCTCGTGAAAAGGACTCTAACCGAGAGGTACCTGAGACGAGCTACCAATCTTGTCAATCATAATTATTTTTAAACTCTGTACGAATTACTGTTGTCAGTGACCACAGATCAACCTCGTCCACTTGAAGTGCTACATGTCGTTTCCAAAGCTAAGTTTCCATTGTGTTTTAAAAGGAAAGCTCACAATCACTGAATTTTAATGCTGAAACTACAGAAAAATTGAACGATGTTCATTGATATATGTAAATAGAGCAAGGAAGATATGCAACAATTAGGAGATACTGGAAAACAAACGAACAGATCAGGAACCAAAGTAGAGTGGAAAATATGACCAAAGGTACATTGGCAGAAATCGGAAGTGTTACACCATACATCACTACTTCGATATTTATGAAACTTGGTAGCGATGACCTAAACAAAACTGCTATTAAACGATTAAACTTTTATTCCATGTGGAGCTGATATCCATTATCAAGATTACTATGAGTTGTGACCCCCACAGGCGCAAATACACTCTCGTAGTCCTCTTGACATCTGAATGCCATCGTGGGCAATACCTTGCCATGTATGAAATACGTGCTGTATCAGTTCATGACGGTTGATGCCTGGAAGCTGGTTTGAAAGTAGACGTCTCCCGATCGGGTCCGTGATGTGCTCTATGGGTGAAAAATTGGGGAACCGAAAAGTCAAGGATGCGTACATTCCTCAAGGCGTCTAAAGTGAGAAATGCAGTGTGTGTTCTTGGATTTTCCTGCTGGGGTATCAAATGGTTCAAATGGCTCTGAGCACTATGGGACTTAACTGCTGAGGTCATCAGTCCCCTAGAACTTAGAACTACTTAAACCTAACTAACCTAAGGACATCACACACATCCATGCCCGAGGCAGGATTCGAACCTGCGACCGTAGCGGTCGCGCGGCTCCAGACTGTAGCGTCTAGAGCCGCTCGGCCACTCCGGCCGGCACTGGGGTATCCATTTTTATCCTGTTCATAATGGATATAAATATAGTTTCACCGTTCTTGCCATATAATGGCGAGAACATAGCCTCTCCCCCCACAAACACCATTCCAACGCTACAACAAAATGCCAGGAGTTCTAGAGAGAAGGTCTCGGTAATCACTGCTTCCTTCCGGTTTCGACCACATCGTTCACGGGCACGTCATCGTAGATCTGACCGCCACAAACAGAAGCGAAACTGGTCGTTTAACACCACGGCACTGGCCCTACCGCATTCCAGTCCCTGTAGTCAGTGCTATGTTTTCAGCGTTAAACGGCGCATAGTAAATTGAAAACTTAAGCAAGCTTTCAGTAATATGTTCCCGACAGTTGGTGCTGACACAGTTCCCGTAACATGTGTTTGGATTTTAGCTATTATCATCCGTCTATTTTTCCGAGCCAGTCACCCTTCTAGAAAAACAGTGAGTACTCTTGTTACCACACTGTTGTTCGGGATTCATCTCTTGACCAAACATTCTGCAGTCATTACATTACACTCAACTGTCTGCGCAGTCAGTCGGTCTGATGCTTCCATTTCACTCATGCCAATGATTGGACATTTTCTCTGGGCACAGTGTGTTGCAATACGCACTTGAAAATTTCCAATACACTCAACAACCACCATGCACTCAAAAAATTCTTCGTTGTAGGAATGGTTTTTTCTGTACTGAAAATATGCTCACGTGCGGCTGAAAGATTAATCTACATATCCCATAAGCATGGAAAATCTGGAATACCAATTTGACAGCGTTCGGTCAAGGTGTTCGTACTATAAGACTTTCCACTTTTTATCCCTGTATTATTGTAATGGAGAGGAAACAAGTGCGCTGGGCATATAATCAGGCGAACGGCTGGTAGATGGACGAAGAAAGTCATTTACTGGATTACGATAGATAATAAAAGTCCGAGAAGACGATGTACGAGTATACACGGGTTGGCCACACTGCCCTTTCTCAAACTGTCCTATCTGCTTTGCTATTTACATAGCATCCGAGAACAAAACGAAATTAATCTCTGAGAATGCAATTTATCAAAAGATTCTTACTGAGCAAGGAAGAAAGAAAAGCCCTAAAATGGGAAATTGAATGACAGGAAGTATTATTTCTTAGATGGCAACTGATAATTTAATTTTTGAATCTTTCGCGTTGAATCTATCGTTTCCCATTAGGAGTTTGATTAGCACCATCTTTTATTAGTTTCTTAATGAGTTTTTCCGGTAGATCTACCCAGTTACAATTATCAACTGTGGAGTTTCTATTCATAATCTGACCATTCAAATTTTATTACAGCGTAAAATATGAAACAAATCATTCCCAAATATATCGTTACGGTGGTTATCTAAAAACATGTTTTCATTGAGGATGTAACATCACGTAACATTTTCATTTGCAACTGGCCAATTTCAATATCATGGTCGTTATCAAGTGTTTGCGTGCAAGTGGCCACATGTCAACTGATTGTAGACAATACACGCAGATTAAAATTAATATATTGGAAAGAATATCGAGGCATGTTGAAGCCAGCATTTTCGAACCATTTTAATTTTTGTCTGTTGATAAGGTATGAAAGCCCTGAACGTCTTGCCACGCAACTTTCAATTGTTTTCTTCATAACTGGATCATCCACAGATGGTCTAGTGAAGACATGTTTGAGCTGACGCTCTAACTTAGTGCGGTATTTACACACATATGCTTGATAATGGGAGTGAGGTCGAAATTGGCCAATAGGGAAAAATAAGTCTTGTGTAAAGTTACAACATCAGGGTAAACATGTCTCCACTCAGTATTTCACAGTACTGGTCTAGATGTCAGCAATAAGGTCTATCTGTTAGCTTTAAACTCGCCAGCAGGTCTTATGCCGTCATCTCTAAACTCGCTGGAGCCCACGAGGAAGATAGGTTGTTGCGCTTACGTCACAGCACGTGACACTGCAGGCCAAAAATGGTTCAAATGGCTCTGAGCACTATGGGACTTAACATCTGAGGTCATCAGTACTTAGAACTACGTAAACCTAACTAACCTAAGGACATCACACACATCCATGCCCAAGGCAGGATTCGAA
Organism: Schistocerca cancellata; assembly: GCF_023864275.1. Lineage (NCBI taxonomy): Eukaryota > Metazoa > Arthropoda > Insecta > Orthoptera > Acrididae > Schistocerca > Schistocerca cancellata. The sequence goes on along the minus strand of NC_064627.1, from coordinate 238,978,596 downwards.
CCTGCGACCGTAGCAGTCGCGCGGTTCCGGACCGAAGCGTCTAGACCCGCTCTGCCACTGCGGCCGGCTTTACGAGTACCAGCAGCCGTCTCAGGCGGAGAGCGGGTAACTTCTTTAGACGAGTTTAATAGATCTAGACTGCACGTTTAAGTGCAGTCCTCGATGGCACGCGACAATTTTGACCTTTCGGGGTACCTTTTCAGTCCAATATGGATTTCCCGTGGGCCTTGCACGAAGGTGAGCGTTCGCGAAGTGTGGCGGCAAGCTGACTAGTGTGACGTCACAAGTTCGTTGCAGGGCCCGTATGTCTCGTTGGCCCGCAAACTTGCCGTCTCTGTACGATTGAAGACTCGACTCGCCAGTATGCATTGCCGCCCATTTAACTGAAAACTCTTCGCTTGCGTCTGTTGTCGGGTACAAATGGCCCATGGCAACATAGACAGTAGAGCGAGTTCACGAGTCTGGAAGGAAACGATAACACACGATATGGCCGCTACATATGCAACTGTAAATTTATTAAACAAGAATAAACAATTTTGTTTGCAGTGGACGAACTTAGTATTTGTTCCGATCTGAATTGCGGACTATAGAATCAAACTTTTTCTAGATATCACTCTTCTTCTTATGGAGTAAATTTGCAGCTGTGTTTCATCACATCATTTAAATTTCGTCTTACACTCTCTGCACCCTAGACATAGCTTTGTTAGAGGACATAGGATTCCGAAAGTCGGTCATTTTTCACTCTGTCTGCGCTACACTACAACAGCAGCAACATACACACAGTGTGCATGCTACGTCACGGCTTCACCCTCCTGCACCCTTTAGTAAGGGAGAGCGAGGCGATGAGTAGGAAGTGACTGCAGTGCCACCATTCTCAGACGCGACGTAATCATGAAACCACAGTGGGAACGAAGGAATCCAGTATAGCAACGACATAACAGTGACACCTTGATTTCTAAAAAAAATGCAACCCTCACCACTGTCAATAATTCAAAAACAGTCTTAATCGCATTTATTATTATTATTACTAATACACCGCCAACTGGTTTCAACCTGACGTAGGGGTCATCTTCTGGGCAGGACAGGAGTGACACCACCAGCAGTTGAGCAATGGTGTAAACGTTCAGAAGATGACCCCTACGTCGGGTTGAAACCGGTTGGCGGTATAATAATAATAAATATGATTAAGACTGTTTTTGAATTATTGATTAATCATGCTAATCGCTGCTTCTCTCCACAACCATGTTGTCCAAAAACCTCACCACTGTGCTTGTAAAGCGTACGCAAAATGCCGTGGCCAGTAGATGTGCAGTTAGTTGGGGAAGTGTGGGGAGAGTGGTAGTGGTGGGGGTCGCTCAGAGGGCTGTAGGGGAGATGCCGAGCGCTAGAGGGGAAGTGTCATTTTAAAATGTAGCCTATGCTCGCATTTTTTTGTAAATATTAAGTGGGGGCCCCTCAGTGCCCACACTTACACGGTGACCATACAATAATATCTACTGCACCTCTGCTTTTGTTAGTGTCTCAAAAGAATTCCGCCGAAAATACCGAGATTTATTTTCACCTGGCTTGTAAACCATTTGAAACTTCCAGAGAAGTGTCATGAGTGGCGAATTTTGACTAAAACCTACACATTTGTCTGGTTGGCAAGTCAAAATTTTCTTCTTTTGAGAAAATACACAGAGTTTACACTGTCTCATTTCAGCCAGCCATTGTGACCAAGCGATTCTATACGCTTCAGTCCGGATCTGCGCTGCTACTACAGTCGCAGGTACGAATCCTGCGTTGGGTATGGATGTGTGTGATGTCCTTAGGTTAGTTAGGTTTAAGTAGTTATGTGCCTAGGGGACTGATGACCTCAGATGTTAAGTCCCATAGTGTTTAGAGCCATTTGAACCATTTTTTGGTCTTGTCTCACTAACATGTCGTGCAGACACAATTACCCGAGAATTCTGAAACAGTGGTTTATTATTATATTAAGTCTATTGAATGGGGAACAGGGGAAAAGTAAGGGGAGTAGCTCATGAAAAAGCACATTCTTGATACAAAATAAACGTGTAATATCTTCACTTACGTTGTTCCAAAGCCCATAGCATTTTTCGTTTCATCAGCTATCGATGGTCCTTAAAAATTACATTCTTTCACCAAAAAAGTCGGTAGTTATAGGAAAAACGCGGTAGATAAAGTTTTACGTAATAACGATACGGTAAAATACTATCCGCTTTGCATCGCATCATTTGCCAAAAATCCCATTTCGATATCTCAAATCGTTTATGAAATATGAGAAATGTAGTGGATATTTCAATCTGGCTTTATCATTAGCTCGGCGCGATCACAAATGAGTGTTCTACATCAGATCAGTTTTCTCTAGATTGGCTGCTAACAATATTAAAGAAAAATTCAATGTTTTAGCTCAGTTTCATACACAACAACATATTATGTAATATGCGCCAAAAGCAAAATCAAAGCGACCTCTTTTTTGGTAGCACACTTTTCCGAACGGTGGCCTGTGTCTTACTTTCGCGGAAATGTCACAATAACTATGACCGATGACGAAGTGATGGGCATATGAACCTGACATAAAACTATAAGTTAAGCAAAAATGAAACTTTTTTACCTAATAGTTAGCATGAGAAAGATTGCAGAGTGCGCACCTTGATTCTGTCAGCGATGACCGGCCGAAAGGTGGAAAACACTTATCGGCCTCCCCTTCTGAACTAACGAATGAACTCGCCCAGTGCTTCGAACGAAGGCCACTGCGCATCGGCCACCATATCTTGCGCGAGCTATACTCGTTCTGTTTTTGCCCTCTACCTTGGACTCAGTTATGAAGGAAACAACTGAAATACGAGGGCAGTTCAATAAGTAATGCAACACATTTTTTTTCTCGGCCAATTTTGGTTGAAAAAACCGGAAATTTCTTGTGGAATATTTTCAAACATTCCCGCTTCGTCTCGTATAGTTTCATTGACTTCCGACAGGTGGCAGCGCTGTATGGAGCTGTTAAGATGGCGTCTGTAACGGATGTGCGATGCAAACAACGGGCAGTGATCGAGTTTCTTTTGGCGGAAAACCAGGGCATCTCAGATATTCATAGGCGCTTGCAGAATGTCTACGGTGATCTGGCAGTGGACAAAAGCACGGTGAGTCGTTGGGCAAAGCGTGTGTCATCATCGCCGCAAGGTCAAGCAAGACTGTCTGATCTCCCGCGTGCGGGCCGGCCGTGCACAGCTGTGACTCCTGCAATGGCGGAGCGTGCGAACACACTCGTTCGAGATGATCGACGGATCACCATCAAACAACTCAGTGCTCAACTTGACATCTCTGTTGGTAGTGCTGTCACAATTGTTCACCAGTTGGGATATTCAAAGATTTGTTCCCGCTGGGTCCCTCGTTGTCTAACCGAACACCATAAAGAGCAAAGGAGAACCATCTGTGCGGAATTGCTTGCTCATCATGTGGCTGAGGGTGACAATTTCTTGTCAAAGATTGTTACAGGCGATGAAACATGGGTTCATCACTTCGAACCTGAAACAAAACGGCAATCAATGGAGTGGCGCCGCACCCACTCCCCTACCAAGAAAAAGTTTAAAGCCATACCCTCAGCTGGTAAAGTCATGGTTACAGTCTTCTGGGACGCTGAAGGGGTTATTCTGTTCGATGTCCTTCCCCATGGTCAAACGATCAACTCTGAAGTGTATTGTGCTACTCTTCAGAAATTGAAGAAACGACTTCAGCGTGTTCGTAGGCACAAATATCTGAACGAACTTCTCCTTCTTCATGACAACGCAAGACCTCACACAAGTCTTCGCATCCGAGAGGAGCTCACAAAGCTTCAGTGGACTGTTCTTCCTCATGCACCCTACAGCCCCGATCTCGCACCGTCGGATTTCCTTATGTTTGGCCCAATGAAGGACGCAATCTGTGGGAGGCACTACGCGGATGATGAAGAAGTTACTGATGCAGTACGACGTTGGCTCCGACATCGACCAGTGGAATGGTGCCGTGCAGGCATACAGGCCATCATTTCAAGGTGGCGTAAGGCCGTAGCATTGAATGGAGATTACGTTGAAAAATAGTGTTGTGTAGCTAAAAGATTGGGGAATAACCTGGTGTATTTCAATGCTGAATAAAACAACCCCTGTTTCAGAAAAAAAAGTGTTGCATTACTTATTGAACTGCCCTCGTACTGTTCTACGTCGTAACAAGAGTCGCTTCTCACTACTTTGAGTGGTTCAGTTACATTATGAGACAAGGAGGAACACGGCGACTCACCCAGCGACGCAGGTGAGCGTGGACGTGATGGCGATGTCACGGGTGGCGAACAGGCTCGGCACGCCGTACACCCGCTCTCGCCGGCTGGCCAGCTTGTGCAGCACCCGCTCCGTGTCCGGCGGCAGCTGGCAGCCGTTGCACTTGGCGATGGCCTGCAGCTGCGACAGGGCGCGCTCCGCGCTGCCGTGCACCGCCAGCCACCGCGGCGACTCCGGGAACCACCTGACCACAACAGGTAAAACTGACGTCTTGCCTTTGAAGCTGTCGCAGCTGATGCAAGAAGATCAATATCGTGAGTGTCTCATGCGAACAACCCTGCCACAACAAAGGTCAAAATTTAATAATTATTGTGGTGTTGCTCACGCTGCTAAATACTGCATTTTCGGGCAACAACAAAGTTATTATGTGGCAGGTGACATTAGAGCACAGTTAATAAAGTCATTTCATGTAATAATGAATAAACTAGACACTCATCTTTTTGTGTTTCCCACGCTGGTCTCGTATTATCATGGCTCAATCGTCGAAAATCTAGGTGGTGATGATTCCAAGCTCGGATGCAAAGAGGCCTAGGTTTTATTCTGCTATATTCAAAAGTTTTATAGATGTGTTTCACAAACCATTCTTGAAGATTATACTTTTGCAGGACAATGGTGATGTAAAAAAATAATCAGCACTCCGAATTTAAGTTACACTTCCTTTTTTTTTGCTTTTGTGGCAATATCATATAACACACAAAACATCACTTCACAATACAAAACATACTTGAAAACATCTTCCTGACTGTTAAAGTTCACATTTTATAAGCTGACTACAATATGCGTCTTTCCAACATGACGTCCAAGAGTTGACTTTCTCAAGGTCCGACTCTCTAACTAAACTATTAATCGCTTACGCGCCCAAAAATCAGAGTTACAAGTACGTCAAAGATCATAGTGACAAAAGAAATAATACACATAGGATTAATATCATTGCAATATAAACATATCGATGTATCAAAATACCTCTACATTAATGAAATCAAATCTGAATGTTGTCTCAGAAATATGTTAACTACTTTTACAGAAACACAGTAAAATATTGCTGGTATGAGGTTCAGGTGAGGTACCATAATGGTTACGTAAATCAAGTAACATTACATTATGGATCCGATATCGGGTGGGTCGTAAAACATTGCGGCATTCTTTATTTATATTTTATTTGATTTATTTCCTAGCATTCAATGTCCATGATGCCCAGATATCACTGCTAGTGTCATGTTATTGCACATTTATATACCGAATCGCCAAAGAAACTGCTATAGACATGTGTATTCAAATATAGAGATATGTGAAAAGTCCGAATACGACGCTGCGGTCGGCAACGCCAATACAAGACAACAAGTGTCTAGCGCAGTTGTTATATAGGTTACTGTTGCTACAATGGCAGGTTATCAAGATTTAAGTGAGTTTGAACGTGGTGTTGTAGTCGGCGGGAGAGTGATGGGACACAGCACCTCCGAGGTCACGATGAAGTGGGGACTTTCCAGTACGACCATTTCGCGACTGTGCCGTGCACATTACGAATCCGGTAAAACGTCATATCTCCGACATCGCTGCGTCCGGAAAAAGATCCTACAACAACGGGACCAACGGAGACTGAAAAGAATCGTTCAATGTGACAGAAGATCAAACATTCCGCAAATTACTGCAGATTTCAATGGTGGGCCATCAGGAACTGTCAGCGTGCGAAACATTCAACCGAACATCATCGATATGGGCTTTCGGAGCTGAAGGCCCACTCGTGTCCCCTTGATGACTGCACGACACAAAGCTTTACGTCTCCCCTCAGCCCGTCAACACCGACATGGGATTGTTGATGACTGGAAACAAGTTGCCTGGTCGGACGAGTCTCGTTTAAAATTGTATCGAGCGGATGGATGTGTACAGGTATAGAGACAATCTCATGAATCCATGGACCCTGCTGGTCGGAGTGACCGAGCGGTTCTAGACGCTTCAGTCTGGAGCCGCGCGACCGCTACGATCGCAGGTTCGAATCCTGCCTCGGGCATGGATGTGTGTGATGTCCTTAGGTTAGTTAGGTTCAAGTAGTTGTAAGTTCTAGGCGACTGATGACGTCAGAAGTTAAGTTCCATAGTCCTGAAAGCCATGGACCCTGCATGTCGGCACGGGACTGTTGAAGCTGGTGGAGGCTCTGTGATGGTGTGTGGTGTGTACAGCTGGAGTGATATGGGATCCATGATACGTCTAGATACTACCCTGACAGTTGATACTTACGTAAGAATCCAGTCTGATATTCAAAGTAGATATCAGTTTAAGTCGTACCCTGGTACAAAGTTACGTAGGCCCAGGGGACTGATTCCGACATCAAACAAGTTTTACAAGCATAGTATACTCAAATGTATAAACAAGACGGAAAGTGTAACCTAGGATACCTTTCCTTGTGACACAGAAAACATAACTAAGGGGGAACAAGTTTAGCGCCAGTGGTGGGATTCCAGCAGGCTTTGTCTGCCTGAGAAACATCACATTTTACCAAAAACTGAGTCCAAGATTCGCAGCTATGCATGTAGCTCACGTATGTTCAGTTTATTTCAAAAATTATTACATCAGCTCATCACAAACAGCGTCGGTCTCCCACCAGGTCAACTGTGAGGTTACAGTACATTATGAACTGCATTCACTGCAAAAATAACTTGGAGGGAGGTACCGCCCCACGATTGGCTGTCACATATATTCATTTTGAGAGCTGTTCGGATTCCTGTACACGTCTATGATAGAAGAGCATGTAGGTGAGGACAGGAACAAAAAAAAAATAACTATGGCAAGCAAAAAAATAACATACTGAAGATCCAACACAGATTCAAAATTAAAGAATGTGTAAGATGGTCGTGTCATTTTGATTTTTGTATGTTATCGATGTGCATGTAAGAGAAAGAGCAAGTTACGTTACTGTGAAATATCTGTTGTCTTGTCGTGACACAGTCTTTGCCTCTGCTCAATTTGATACATTCTTAGTTGAAATGCGGTAGCTGACGGACGTATTCTGTAGTGCTGTGTGGACTTGTGATGGTATATGTTAGATGAAGAAAGATTGATTGTAGAGGACAGCAAGGCTGAAGACGATGTACACGTTAAAAGGTGAAATGAATATAAATTTTGAATAATGTTATTATTTTTTGAAGAGAAGAAGTTTGAGGCTGGGCTGCAACATTGCGCAGTTAGCTTGTCGGAATGATTGTTTTTAGCTAGATAACTTGCTCAGAGCTGAAAGAAGGACCACCCTACCTCTCTGAGTTACACACTAACATATTAATTGATCAAGCTGTTTGATTTTTATAGAAATTCTCTGTTAACATTGTATCCGCTTTAAATCGTTGTTCACTTTGTTAAGCATTATACTGTTGAGACCAATGTCTTGTGTGAAGTTCACGCGAAGTATTACTCTGTCTTTTTGAATACACACTTCAGTCCAAAATCGTTGTCCTGGAATATCATTTCATAGGAATAGCTGCTCTCCCCATCCCACTGTTTATCATTACGCATTGCCACATTGTACCATATGGTATGGACCTGTTTGTGTATAGTTTGGAAATTTTACCAGGAGTAGGAACCTAGCTTAGCCGCCCTCTCCTTGCTGTTTGCTGTTGTGCTTTCCAGAAATCTGCAACAATGTTGTCAAGACGCGAGTTAAGTGGAAAGTTTGATTAGGGCCAGATAACTGTTTTAGTTGATTTGCGCATTTAATGTAAAGACAAACTGAATTACAGTAAGTTATAGTTCAATTCAAATAGGGTTCTGTTTAGTCAAAGGTTAGGATACGAGGTTAAGTTGGATCACAGTTTGTGGGGACATAATTTTCGTAATACGTAGGCTTTTTGTGTTTGGGAGGTAAAGCTGGGCTAAATTTCATACAGAAACAAAACATAGTGGAAAGGTTACAAACCATTTGTGAATACAAGTATCCAGTGATAATGGCACAAAGGTGCTGAAACGTAATTGGGCTATAAAAAAAAATGGTTCAAATGGCTCTGAGCACTATGGGACTTAACTTCTAAGGTCATCAGTCCCCTAGAACTTAGAACTACTTAAACCTAACTAACCTAAGGACATCACACACATCCATGCCCGAGGCAGGATTCGAACCTGCGACCGTAGTGGCCGCGCGGTTTCAGACTGTAGCGCCTTTAACCGCTTGGCTATAAAAAAAGATTTATCGTTTGCGCAATAGACAGGCCGGAATCCTCAGTAGTTGAATGGCATATGCAGTCAGTATTTCACACGTTGGCTCCATTATCTTTAATTACATTCAAGCACGCTATGTGCGTGTGCGCGGGCACGCGCGCGCGCGTGCTTATTTGTGTGTGTGTCTGTGTGTGTGTTTCGTGGAGTGAGGGGGGGGGGGGGGGTCGTAGCGGCGGTGTTCGCTGTCCGCTTTGAAAGAGGTTGAGTCTACAGAGTCATGCAACACAAGCGCGGTTCACGCACGCGGCACGATACGCAATATGACACGTTCCAATGAAGGTGACGCGAGGAGACACGACGCCTATCATTGTGACATTTTTGTGTTGGCATTGGGATAATACGATATGAGTAGGATATGCGACGCGAGATGCGACTCGCCATGCGACAAGCAACAAGACAGTACGAATAATGCTCCAGTTTCATCTGCAATCGTCTACTTCTACATCTACATCATTACACTGTAATCTAAAATTACGTGCCTGGCAAAGGATTCATCGAACCATCGTCAAGCTAATTCTCTACCGTTCCATTCTCGAAGAGCGTGCGGGAAAAACGAATACTTAAATCTTTCAGTGCGAGCTCCAGTTTCTCTTACTTCTTTTCGATGATCACTTCTCCCTGTGTACATGGGCGCCAACAAAATGTTTTCGCAATCGGAGGAAAAAGTTGGTGATTGAAATTTCATCAGAAGATACTGCTGCAACGAAAAAACCGCCTTGTTTTTAATTATTTCAACCACATCGCTGGCACTTTCTCCACTGTTTCGCGATGTTAGAAAACGAGCTGCCCTTCATTGAACTTTTTCGATGTCCTGCGTCAGTCTTATCTGACACGGATCCCACACGTCACAGCAGTTCTCCAGACGAGTGCGGACAAGCGTGTCGCAGGCAGTCTCCAGTAGAAATGTTGCACTTTCTAAGTGTTTTGCCACTGTGTCACTGTCTTTGGTTCACTTCCCTCACATGATCTGTGTGAGCGTTGAAGTTAATTTATACGTATTCGTAATCCGTAAGTATTTAGTTGATATCACACCCTTTAGATTCGTGTGATTTATCGTGTAACGGAAATTTAGTGGACTGCTTTTAGCACTCACGTGGAGCTGTTCTGAGCGGAATTTATTGTGGCTTATCATTATTTACTGCTCAAGGAACTGGAAAAGAAAAAGAAGTACTGGGTGCACCCATACGATAATATAAATATCAAACATTATTCAACAGTTGTTTCTCGTGGGTTGTCCCAATACGAATACAAATTCCACGAGTTCGACAGAGTGAATCCAGCCAGTTTCCACTTTTTGGAGCAATTGCTCTGGCAAAGCAGGACACAGATTTTCTACTAGCTATTTCTCCTGCTGAGGATCTACTCATTACGATACGGTAATTTGATGAAAGTGTGCGAATGACGTTAAAAGAGCCATTACGAAAAGCTAATTTTTTGTAAGACAGTCTACCATGGTATTTTATTCAGTGTGATACATACAGAGAAATGTTTACAGATTTGTAAATCTAGGGTAGAATTTCACAACCTTTCACTTTTGCAGAGTAGCATATGATTCAGTTTGAGGAGTATTCAGAAGAAACTTGGTTCGGTTTGAAGTGAGATAAGTTGCTAGCGATGGTGTAGCACTGTGTGCTACACTCTGTGTAGGGGTAGACAACGTTACTAAAGAAATAAAAGAACCCCATGGCGCTAAGGAAAACGCCGAAAGGTTCTCCCTGGCTTTATCCAGCTGCTCGTTCAGCACTGACAGGAATTTCGGTTTCAGATCTCTTTCACGCCTTTCACAAAGTGTTGTGAAATCAGGAAACACAAACTGAAAAAAACATCGAGTCAGCATCATCAGCTTACGATGTTGTCTTCGGTCTATGTTTCCTGATTTCAGGATACTCTGTAGCAGGCGTAAAAGAGATGTGAAATCTAAATTCCTGTTACGATGCAGCCGCAGCTCCACACTCTGCATATATGGGCACAGTGTGTAGCAACAGCCACATGTGAGGCACTTAGCTGCCAACCTCGTCAAGCACAAGCCCCAGTATACCTCACGTACTTTATCGAGAACTGAAAGAGGTATTGTCGTTCTTCCAGGGTTAAGGACATTTCGATATGCTAGCGACACTCCATGCGCAATAATATATGGCTTAAACGCACCGAACGTAAACTGCCGAGCGACTACATTCTTCACTGCAAAGTTTACAAAACATGCGCGGCGTTTTTCTTTACCGTCTCAGTCATGTTTTCGTATGAGAGAGGCCAAAGTTCGTAATAATTGACGGAAGAAATGATTTCTGGAGCTCTCCAAGGTAATTTTATAGGCTCTTTATACGCTCTCTGCTGTTCCTTATCTACATAGACGGTTTAGAAGACAATCTGAGCTACCGTCGTAGGTTGTTCGTAGATGATTGTATACTTCACCGCCTAGCAAAGTCATCAGAAAATCAAAACAAATTGAAAAACGATTTAGAAAAGGTATCAGTATAGCACGAAAATTAGCAGCTGGCCCTAAATAATGAAAAGTGTGAGGTCATCCACATGAGTGCTAACAGGAATCTGTTAACCTTCGGTTGCACGATAAACCACATCTAAAGGCCGTAAATTCAACTAAATACCTAGAAAGTACAATTAAGAACGATTTAAATTGGAAAGACCACATGTTGTGTGGACGGGAAACTAAAGAGTGCGTTTTATTGGCAGATTACTTAGAGGATGTAATAGATCTACTACAGAGACTGCCTGCTCTACACTTGTCCGACCTCTTTTAGAATACTGCTGCGCGGTGTGGGATCATTAGTACCAGATAGAATTAACGGAGTACATCGATAAAGCCGGGTTCGATTCCCGGCTGGGTCGGAGATTTTCTCCGCTCGGGGAATGGCTGTTATGTTGTCCTCATTATCATTCCATCATCATCAGTAGAAGGCAACGGGAAAGCACCACTGGAATCACTTCCCTGGACGCTCATGCGGTGGAACTCTCTGACGAGGCTTCCCCATGACAAGACCTGCCGTAAGGCAGAACACAAAGTAAGTAAGTAATCGATAAAGTTCAAAGAAGGGCAGAACGTTTTGCATTATCGCGAAACAGGGGAGAGTGTGTCACTGAAATGATACAGGATTTGGGGTGGACGTCATTAAAACAAAGGCGTTTTTCGCTGCTGCGGAAACTTCTCACGAAATTTCAGTCATCCAGTTTCTCCTCCGAATGCGAAAATATTTTGTTGCCGCCGACCTACATAGGGAGAAACTATCACCATAATAAAAGAAGGGAAATCAGAGCTCGCACGGAAGGATACAGGTGTTCGTTTTTTCCGCTCGCTATACGAGATTGGAATACTAGGGAATTGTGAAGGTGGTTCGATGAAGCCTCTGCAGAGGCATTTAAGTCTGATTTGCAAAGTATCCATGTAGATGCAGATGTAGATTTCACGATATCTATCGGAAATAATAAAAAAAATTTATTATTAATCTTTGATGTGAGACTCTAAGCTATACAAAAATGATTATTTTTACTGATTGTTTTTCTCATAATGGGATTAGAGAGGCTACATAGCAGAGAACACCCACAAATCCCAAAACTGTGGTTTTTAGTATTTTATGGGAAAATCATATTTTTTACAGTGAAGCTAACTACTTAGACGGATGTACATTTAGTTCATCTACATAAAACAATTTGTTTTTATTGATTGGCGACTCCATGGAGTGCTGTGTGCACAACGACCATATATGTTAAATTCAAAGGAACGTTCAGCGTTGGCCGTAATACTGATGTTTTATTGATAGCAGAATCGACTTTCGATCACATAGTGATCATCTTCAGTGTTGGAAGCTGTGGTGAACAAATTAAACTCGGACACTGGGATCACGTTATCAATAATCAAAACTGAGAAGCGATCACAATGAGTTATGAGCACTGAAGATGATCACTATGTTACCGAAAGTCCATTCTGCTATCAATAAAACATCAATATTACGGCCAACGCTGAACCTTCCTTTTAATTTGTTTTTAGGCACACCGGATAATCAAAAATTTCTCTCCCCATGTATGATGCGACACAAGTCGCGTGGAGCCACCGACACTCTGTGTAGCGCTGTGTGGTACGATAGAGACACGTGTCGGTGTTGTACCCCTGTTGTCTCATTGTGAACCAGTTAAGTCGCTTGCACTACGTTTCTCTGCACACTGCCAACACAGGTTGTTTCTGCGACATATCGCGTCTTGCATCGCGCATCGTGCAGTAGCAGGGGTAGCTGCTCGGCGGTCGCACTCACCAGATGGCGAGCAGGAAGGGAGCCACGGAGACGCCGGTGGCGGCAGTGAAGTGTCGCCAGTCCGGCAGCAGCAGCGCAACCAGTGGCGCCGCCATGTGGCCCGCCGCCCAACCAGTCAGCTGCGTCATCGTCACCAGGCCGCGCTTGCTGCCCGGCACCAGCTCTCCCGCTGTAAACAAAAGTCACCAGTCTCGTGGCGTGTCCACCTCCAGCATCACCACCACGCCAGTCTCCTGGCCTGGCACCAGCTGTCATACTGCACACATCAACAAACGGGACCAGTCCGACAGTAAGACAAATTGCGTTACAGTTTTAATGGGCCTCCAGGATGAGCTCACAAACAGTGTAACGTTAAGTGCAGAACAATGACAGTTGAAATGTTATATATGAACTGGAAATAGCCTTCCAGCAGCCGTCGCCGTGAGTATTGTCGTCCAGGGCATGCCTAAAAGGCTACAGCTTGTCTTACCTTGGATCGGAGTGGGTGTCACAAACGATCAACCCTAGTATAGGTCCAAGACATGTACACGCTAAGACATAATCATGCAAAATTTGAAGTGTTCGTATGTGATACTATGATGTCCATGTCCATGAGTGATGATAGCCTAATCATGAGGGATTGGAACGCGGTAGAAAGGAAAGGAATGGGTGACACAGTTACGAGAGAATGAGCTTGGTGGTCCGAATGAGAGAGGAGAACGGCTAAGTTCTGCAATAAATTTCAGCTATTAACAACAAACCTGTAGTGGACTGACCCGATAGCCAATCCACTAGGACTTGTAGCCGAATAGCACGCGTTTAATCTCACGCAGGTTGGCGTGAGGTCTGGAACAGGTCAGAGAAATAAGACTAGCCAAACAAGAGTAACTGGTAGAATACTTAACTTTAATCCACAATTGGTGAACATCGCTCTTGTTGATACATTATATAATCTCAATATAAACTGGTCATGGCGCCTTGCTAGGTCGTAGCAAATGAAGTAGCTGAAGGCTATGCTAACTATCGTCTCGGCAAATGAGAGCGTATTGGTCAGTGTAGCTTCGCTAGCAAAGTCGGCTGTACAACTGGGGCGAGTGCTAGGACGTGTCTCTAGACCTGCCGTGTGGCGGCGCTTGGTCTGCAATCACTGACAGTGGCGACACGCGGGTCCGTCGTATACTAGCGGACCGCGGCCGATTTAAAGGCTACCACCTAGCAAGTGTGGTGTCTGGCGGTGACACCACAAAACCCACTGTTCAAAAATCACAGGACGCGTAGGCATACTTAAAAAAGACCCGTACACATGAGAACACACCAGCTGGATTCCATTATGGTGAGATATAGATTTCGAAAAATCGCAATCTATTAATGACGAAGAATAAACACCAAATTTAAGAGAATCGTCCAGAAAAATCAGTGTGGAAAACAGAAATTTAAGATAAAAATTGTGATGGCGAGCAATTTTTTATCTTAAATTTCTTTGTGACTGATGCCCTTTTGGCATATTTATTATTTTATAAATGACATATAAGTACTGCCATTCTTGCACGGTGATTCTGTACTTATAATCTGTATCATACGTTTTTAGTCATAATTCTGTGACCATGTTATAGACCATTCTTTCATTTAAATTCTGAGGAAGACACTCCTAGCAGTGTCGAGACCCGGTTAATTCGTTAAAAATAGTGACCAAGGGCTGTTTTCTTTCAGTTATAACTATTTACGGTCTCTGAACGTGCAGCCATGTACAAAATTTTGTGTGAGTTAGAACCGTGTCCAGTCGCCTGCGTGTGCCGATGGCAGTCGCTAGAGCGAGCCACGGGTGAAGCGAGGTGGATCCGGGAGAGGGTTCATGCCGAGGGGACGAGAAGGGAGCGCAAGTGTCTGCTCGCTCGCAAGAGCACGATGTACGATATCGCTGACAGCAGTTAATTGTGGCTCACGGAACTTGTCAGCGGCAGCACTGGAAGGAATTGTGGTGAGAACCGTTATATTCCTCGTGACGAAGTCCTGTGGTCTGTCATTATTAAATGAGAGTGCACAATAAGTGACAGTCCGCTTGTTGTAGCCATGTCCGGAAGAGCAAAGGCTCTTTGACAGGTGTTATTATTCTTGGACTTCGAGGTGTCCGACCACGCCCCATTCTGGTTGAGCCAGGCACTGTTCTTGTTTAGCACTTCCCCTGCGCCGAGCAGTACCAAGTCACAAACCGGTTTTCCTTTTTTTTTTTAGATCATTGTTCATTATGCAGGTTTCGCATTTCCTCTTCTCTTTGAAATGCGTTATCTCATATAGTTTTTTTTTCTTAGAACTCAAACTGGTTGTTTATGTAATGTGTTGGCTGTTAACTACGCGGCAAGTTGTATTGCTGTTGTGGTGTCACCGCCAGACACCACACTTGCTAGGTGGTAGCTTTTAAATCGGCCGCGGTCCGCTAGTATATGACGGACCCGCATGTCGCCACTGTCAGTAATTGCAGACCGAGCGCCGCCACACGGCAGGTCTAGAGAGACGTACTAGCACTCGCCCAGTTGTACAGCCGACTTTGCAAGGAACGGTTCACTGACAACTACGCTCTCATTTGCCGAGTCGATAGTTAGCATAGCCTTCAGCTACATTTGCTACGACCTAGCAAGGCGCCATTACCACGCCAGCCTGCGTGAGTTTAAGCGCGTGCCTTTCGGCTTCCTCTCATTGTGTCTAGGCTGTCTTGTCTAGACACAACAGCTGTGGTACTTTGCTGTGGGCAGTAGCGTCAGTTCCAACGCCATGTACCCTCCCTCCCCCCCCCACCCCCCCCACCCCCCACCCCACCACTCTGAAGTGTTTTTGACGACTGCTAACTGGCTCCACACTTTCGACACTGCACTTGTGGTAGTTACAAATTGCTTGAAGGTTTGGTTCGTAAAATCCTCCAAGCACTCCCTTAGTGACGTGAAATTGATGCAAATTTCTGTTGACTCGTAGCTATTTTATTGCGAGTAATAGTCAATTGCCCATTTAATAGTGTGTCAGATAAGGTCAAATAGCTCTAGCACCCGCCTTATGTTTTCTGTACTGAAATTCGTTTAATGTTTGAACGGGCTAGTTCGGGGCATCGATTTGCTGATTTTTTTGTATTAATTGTTTTTAATCACCAATCATTTAAAACGGTTAGTGCCTCCTTATTCATGCCATACTGAAATTTGTTTACCGTCTGAAGGGCTAGTGCCCGGCATCTACTGCTGAATTTCCCGCATTAAATGGTTTTTAATCACTACTCATTAAAGGGGGTAGCGCCCGCTTTTCTTTTGAAACATCCCCTTTGAAAAAATTTATAAATGACAGTGCTGGAGAACCTCTACGTTATTTGATTTTCAAACAGGAGAGCAAAACTCAACGTACTCAGACATTTACGTATTCTGATCAACACTGAAGTGACACACAATATTTTTAGCGCAACGCAATCTGACTTTCAATAATCCCTACAAAAGAATGGCCCTGACTAACAATAAACTATACTTTTCATGAATCACTTACCTCACAAAAATCTTCGTTACTCGAACTACTGCAATACAGCGAGCGCCAATACTGGCAGCTAAATAAATGATTCTAACTATTGAAGGCACTAACTACTGATAGGCATAGTTAGCAAATGAAAGATTTTGATGGAGAACAACAACGTATTTACCTTAATAGTGTTGAAAAGTCATTAGTTCATGACATCCAGTCTTACAAATTTCCTTTTTCTGACGGACACACGTCCAGATCGTCCGCTCTCAAAACTCTGCCATCTCTCTCCCCACATCCACCACTGCTGGCGGCTCACCTCCAACTGCACAACGCTACGCCCTGTTCACCCCCACTGCCCAACACTACAATAGCGAATATTCCAACAACGCCAACTAGCCACAGATTGCAAACAGCACAGTCAGTGATTTTCATACAGAGCGCTACGTGGCGTTACCAGCATAAAAACCTAAACAGCCTACTTACACTTTCCGTATCGAAATTATATTGACATTTGAAGGGGCTAGTGCCCGGCATTTATTTGCTGTTTTTTTTGCATTAATTGTTGTTAATCAGTTATCATTCGAAGGGGGTAGTGCCCGCTCAACCTTTCTATATTCGAATTTGGTTAACATTTGAAGGGGCTAGTGCGCAACATTTACTTGCTGATTTCGTATTGCTTGCCTTAAGTCACTAATCGTTGAAAGGGGCCAGCGTCGCTTTATGTAGTAGTGAAAATTGTTCAGTGCTCGACTTCTGTATTTAAATTGGCGTAACATCTTGCAGGGACTATTGTCCGTTTACCTTGCTATATCATAACCATTTTGACGTTTTGAGAGTCTAGTTTCCGACCAGTATTACATTTACTGTCGTGGATTTCAACTTGAGGAAAGGCTAATGGTCGGAACTTGTGCCGGCCGGTGTGGCCGAGCGGTTATAGGCGCTTCAGTTTGGAACCGTGCGACCGCTACGGTCGCAGATTCGAATCCTGCCTCAAGCATGAATGTGTGTGATGTCCTTAGGTTAGTTACGTTTAAGTAGTTCTAAGTTCTAGGGGACTGATGACGTCAGATGTTAAGTCCCATAGTGCTCAGAGCCATTTGAACCATGTTTTTGGAACTTGTCCCAGGTAATCTTACCCTGTGTCAATTAAGTGAACGAACTGGAAGAGCGTTGGGGCATTAACTATCAGTTTTCTGAACAGCTTAAGTGGCAAGAGTTGTTTACTAATTGTTTACGAACCGTAACTTATGTCTGGATTGATTAGTGTGTCAGCTCTTTCTCGCACCCGCGCTTTGCCGCGGTGCGATTGGTCGCAATCGTTTATTTATGCACGCGCGAAACAATTCAGCGGGGGTCGGCGCAACAGCGAGACGCGGAGGATGTCACGCTGGTTACGGAGAAGGGGCAGAGGCCCTGTCAGTCGTCATCGTTGCAGTACTGGTCGTGCCGTGGTCGGTGGTGGGCCGTGCGAGCCCGTAGTTTGTTTTGGCCGAGTACGGAAGCAGCGCCCGTGAGTAGACGAATACAACCGTCTGCATGCTATCACCGTGCCAACACTTCTGTCTGCCGCTGCCACCTGTAGCTGTGTATATTGTGGTGGGTAAGCTGTTTCCCCATCCAAGATCGTTCTTGTACGATTAACTGTTGGGTGTCCCTTTACGACTTTCGCGTTGAGCTGCGCTACCTCAAATGTGCTGCTGCGTTTGTGTATGGGAGTTCCTTGCCCTGTAGGTGCCGTTGTACTGTAAATAGGCTGTTTAGGTTTTTATGTTGGTAACGCCACGTAGTACTCTGTATGAAAATCACTGACTGTGCTGCGTGCAATCTGTGGCTGGTTGGCATTGTTGGAATATTTGCTATTGTAGTTTTGGGCATTTCGATATGAACAGCGTGTAGCGTTGTGTAGTTGAAGGCGAGCCGCCAGCAATGGTGGATGTGGAGAGAGAGGTGCCAGTTTTGAGAACGGACGATCTGGACGTGTGTTCGCCAGAAAAAGGAAATTTGTAAAGATGGATGTCTTGAATTCATATATATCTGATGACTTTTGAACATTATTAAGATAAATACATTGTTTATTCTGTATCAAAATCTTTCATTTGCTAACTATGCCTATCAGCAGTTAGTGCCTTCAGCAGTTGGAATCTCTTATTCACCTGGCAGTATTGGCGCTCGCTGTATTGCAGTAGTTCGAGTAACGAAAATTTTTGTGAGGTAAGTGATTCATGAAAGGTATAGGTTATTGTTGGCCAGATTAATTCTTTTGTAGGGATTATTGAAAGTCAGATTGCGTTGTGCTAAAAATATTGTGTGTCAGTTTAGTGATGATCAGAATAAGTAAAGAGAGAAATGTCTGAGTACGTTCAGTTTTGCTCAGCTGATTGAAAATCTAATAACGTAAGAGTTTTTCCAGCACTGTGATTCTTTACATCCAAAGGGAACGTTACAGTACTTACAAGTACTACCTGTGCCTATTGCGTAATTTACTTTGTCTAACTTACGAAAGCTGTGCAAATTGTTCAAACTGTGTAGAGCGTACGTCCGGGAAAATTTGCTGCAGTATTATTTCTTTATTTAAAGCCCAATGCCTGGCAAGTTCTATAAGCGCGACTGTGGCAAATTCTGTCATGTTTTTTGAAGTCTGTTGTGCTGAACAGCAGCATGTGTAATCTTAATTGTAAGTCAACCAAATTACTGGTAAAGGCTTCTCTTGCAGAACTTGATTACGTACTTCTTACCTCTGCTCATCTTTGTGCCCAAGCAACTCAAATTATACAATGCCATTTTAGTTGTCATTCCAAAGATGTAATTTCATCTTAACCCTGTAATGAATTACGCTTTTACTGCTTTGCGCACTGCTAGAGTATTTAAGCAAGCCTCCTACTTAAGTCATTTGATGGTTAAAGTTGCAATAATAATGTCTTACGTGCTTTAGTATTGCAATATACTTTAAGAACTTCGGTCTTGGCACTACGACCGCGGAAGGCTGCTGAGTTTGGGCACTACTGTAAGTGATGCATGTATTCTAAATCTACGAAATTTTGTAAATCAGGTTTTTGCTGTTTTAAACTATTCAAAGAATTTAACCCGTTTCGGAGCCGCCAGGCTTGTTAGTCCTCTGTCAGATAATTTCGTCTAAAATATTTGCACCGAACAAGTAGAATATGTCTAAAGTCTTTCCTTAAAACTTATTTCTTCTTTTTTTAAAAAAAGAAAATTGTATTGTGCAATTAAGTTTTGTCACAAGCTAAAACATAAGTTCCAAGTTAAAAAGAAATTCTTTTATTGAAGGAAATCACCGGCTGTAGTCTTAAATTAAAGTATGTGTTCTTAAACGTTACGCTTATTGCTTTGTAAGATTTTTCTGAATTTTTGTCTTTATTTATTATTTGAACAATTAGTAAGTTGTAATAAAATTGTGTCTATGTGTTATTACCATTGGTGGTTGTTTCGATGCCTGGTAAATAAAGTTTGTTGTTGAGAATCCTCTATCGACTTGGCCCTTTCATTCCCCGCAGCATTGAGACCTGCTATCAACATATCAGTTTAAGTTGTATATTGCTCAGGTACCAATGTACACTGTTGCTGTTTAATAAATGTGTTTAAATATTAAAAATTAGTTCATCGCCCGACCGCTTAACGCACCAGGATCCCTATATACCACCTATCAACCTCCAAAAAAGGCGCAGGTTTGCTTAGTAGGTACAAGGAAGGTAATGTCGAAGAAAATTTTGTTAACGGAAGAAATAATTCAACTGCTCAACGAAAGAAGGAAGTACATTAACGTTCACAAGGGAACCGTACGTACTTGCGCTCACGGATTTGATTCACGTTGACAGTGGGTTTAGAACATAGCTGGAACTTCAACTTATGTAAAGAGGAAAGCGCAATTCTCTCCCGATTCCGAGACAATGTTTCAAAGATTTAGGCAGAGAGACCATAGCCAAGTGATTAAGTGCTTAGTGTCATAGGAGTAAGGTCTCTGGATCGAACCTGGCTGCTGGTGTTTCTTTTCATTCCCTTGTAACTCTAACAACAGACTTATTATGAATCTCAAAACTGTCAGTATTAAATGATTCACATATTATTTGTGTAATATTTGTCCTCAAAAATAGGAAAACAAAATATTTGTAAAAGGACGCTGGAAACAAAATAGGATACACGACCATTTTGAACCAAATAAGAGTAATCTGACATTGTTGTTGTACTTACATTTCTTACACGTGTGGGGGAACTGCGCGAATAAGGATGATAATTATTGCGACACACAGCACACGTAAAGAACGGAGACTTTTTCATGACCATTGTTTTTTCAATGTTCCTACTGCAAAACAAACTTGATTTACACCCACCACATAGTTTCGTGGCGTTCCACCCGTATCTGATCATATCGTCGAACAGTGATGCAGCAAACTGATGGCACCGATTGACTGAATTTTTATGCATCTTCTCTTGTCGCTATCTCTATAGTGTTCGGTGATGTACGACCAATTTTATATAAGGTTTTTCACCTATCTGTAAAAATAAACGTTGCAGGACTGCACCAGCGGAGTACGTTTTGGAGGAATGGCCTAAATACTGCACGTTGGCAGACGCCCTCTATCTTGAAAAACTCCGTTGTACAAAACTGAGTTCGTTTGTCCTCCCCATGAGGAGCAAAAGAAATTCTTCGTCTCTCACGAATGGCTTCAAGATGTCAATGGTTCAATTGCCTCTGAGCACTATGCGACTTAACTTCTGAGGTCATCAGTCGTCTAGAACTTAGAAGTAATTAAACCAAACTAACCTAAGGACATCACACACATCCATGCCCGAAGCAGGATTCGAACCTGCGACAGTAGCGGTCGCTCGGCTCCGGACTGTAGCTTCTAGAACCGCACGGCCTCAAGATGTCAATTAGAAATTTCCTGTACAGTACTGTTGTGAGTTTGATAGATTTAGAAGATCTCATCATAACGTTTTTGTATTTGTGCGCGTATTCATCAGCTGCTTTTTGCACCATTGGTCCAAATGAGCCAGTGCTCTTTAGCAAGCAAAAGAAGACCGTTGTCAGTAATTTTCCAGATAAAGTAACATCATATTGTGTAGTATACGAATGTGTCACCTTTTGCATGTTTCTATGCACAAAATCCATCTTTGTTCCGCATTCGTAGAGATTTCGATCATAAGTTGACTGATATTAGCACCCTAGACCAAACGTTCACAAATTAATATCGTATGGTATATAAAAATAGCATCGCAATTGATGTAAATGAATCAGGTCCTTTTTATGTGTAATACCTGTTTAGCACTCCGTCTTCAGGCCACAAGTGGCCCATCGGGACCATCCGACCACCGTGTCATCCTCAGTTGAGGATACGGATAGGAGTGGCGTGTGGTCAGCGCACTGCACTTTTTCCTTAGAGTGTTTTTTGTTTACGACGGATGGCTCTTTGGTTGTTCGGAGATATTTCAAATAACTTCGCCACACTATGCTGGCTCACGAGTAAAGTAGCTGCAACCCCAACGATTATTAACGGAGATATTTTCGTTGATCAGTTCATCATTAGTCTTTGACCCACAGCCTTCTGACTCAAGTTGCCATTACATAAATTCATTATACAGGGTGGTCCATTGATCGTGACCGGACCTAATATCTCACGAAATAAGCGTCAGACGAAAAAACTACAAAGAACGAGACTTGTCTAGCTTGAAGGGGGAAATCAGACGGCGCTATGGGTGGCCCGCTAGATGTCGCTGCCATAGGTCAAATGGATATCAGCTGCGTTTTTTTAAAATAGGGACCCCCATTTTTTATTACATATTCGTGTGGTACGTAAAGAAATATGAATGTTTTAGTTGGACAACTTTTTTCGCTTTGTGATAGATGGCGCTGTAATAGTCACAATTTTAGACGAACAGTTAGTAACAGGTAGGTTTTTTAAATTAAAATACAGAACGTAGGTACGTTTGAACATTTTATTTCGGTTGCTCCAATGTGATACATGTACCTTTATGAACTTACCATTTCTGAAAACGCATGCTGTTACAGCGTGCTTACCTGTAAATACCATGTTAATGCAACAAATGTTCAAAATGATGTCCGTGAACCTCAATGCATTTGCCAATACGTGTAACGACACTCCTCTCAACAGCGAGTAGTTCGCTTCCGTAATGTTCGCTCATCCATTGACAATGCGCTGACGCATGTTGTCAGGCGTTGTCGGTGGATCACGATAGCAAATATCCTTCAACTTTCCCCACAGAAAGAAATCCGGGGATGTCAGATCCTGTGAACGTGCGGGCCATAATATGGTGCTTCGACGACGAATCCACATGTCGTGAAATATGCTGTTCAATACCGCTTCAACCGCACGCGAGCTATGTGCCGGACATCCTTCGTGTTGGAAGTACATCGCCATTCTGTCATGCAGTGAAACATCTTGTAGTAACATCGGTAGAACATAGCGTAGGAAATGAGCATACATTGCACCATTTAGATTTCCATCGATAACCTGGGGGCCAATTATCCTTCCTCCCATGATGGCGGATCATACATTAACCCTCCAAGGTCGCTGATGTTCCACTTGTCACAGCCATCGTGGAATTTCCGTTGCCCAATAGTGAATATTATGCCGGTTTACGTTACCGCTGTTGGTGAATGACGCTTCGTCGCTAAATGAACGCGTTCAAAAAATTTGTCATCGTCCCGAAATTTCTCTTGTGCCCAGTGGCAGGACTGTACACGACGTTCAAAGTCGTCGCCATGCAATCCCTGGTGCATAGAAATATGGTACGGGTACAATCGATGTTGATGTAGCATTCTCAACACCGACGCTTTGGAGATTCCCGATCTTCTCGCAGTTTGTCTGCTACTGATGTGCGGATTAGCCGCGACAGCAGCTAAAACACCTACTTGGGCATCATAATTTGTTGCAGGTCGTGGTTGACGTTTCACATGTGGCTGAACACTTCCTGTTTCATTAAATAACGTAACTATCCGGCGAATGGTCCGGACACTTGGATGATGTCGTCCAGGATACCGAGCAGCATACATAGCACACGCCCATTGGGCATTTTGATCACAATAGCCATAAATCAACACGATATCGATCTTTTCAGCAATTGGTAAACGGTCCATTTTAACAGGGGTAATGTATCACGAAGTAAATACCGTCCGCACTGGCGGAATGTTACGTGATACCACGTACTTGTACGTTTGTGACTATTACAGCGCCATCTATCAGAAAGCGAAAAAGTGGTCCAACTAACACTTCTTTTCGTACTACACGAATATGTAATAAAAATGGGGGTTCCTATTTTAAAAAATGCAGTTGATATCCGTTTGACCTATGGCAGCGCCATCTAGCGGGCCAACCATAGCGCCATCTGGTTTCCCCCCTCAAGCTAGACAAGTTTCGTTGTTTGTAATTTTTTCGTTTGACCCTTATTTCGTGAGATATTTGGTCCGGTCACTATCAATGGACCACCCTGTATTAAGTACTTCATAAAATTTTTTGAATAGTCTTACATTACAAAATAGACTGCACTGATGAAGTATTGTGAGGACGGATTCACTGATTTGTATGTGTATTCAGCCGGTACACATTGGTACCTACCTAGGGTGAGGGTGGTGCTGTAGCAGGCGCCGTAGCTGCTGCCGCCCAGGAAGATGGCGGCGGCGAACAGCCAGTAGATGTCGGACGAGAAGACGCAGCCGATGCGACCCAGCAGGACGCACACCGCCGCCACGTGGAACACTGGACGGCGGCCCACGCTGGCGGGCAAGGAAGACACGGTCGCAGTTACGCAGCGGTGTGGTCGCACGCCGTTAGTCATCAAAAGGATACAACAAAATAACAGAGACACAAGTAATTGTTTACTTAAGCGTGTGCACTCTAACAGGCCTTAGACCATCAATTATTAAACCCCAGGCAAGAGCTGAATAATATTATAAAAACCGAACACGCAGATATTCCTTTAGATTTCAAACAGTGGCCGGCCCAGCAAGTACAATAACTTTAGAAGAAAGTTTAAAACTCAAGGAATATTCACAATAGGTTTATACCTATGAGACCTATTCAAAGAACGGAACAGGTTCAGGACTGGTAATAATCATATACGGCACATCTGCCTAGCTATTCAGAGAAAGGAACAGATTCAGGAGTGGTAATAATCATTTACGGCACATCTTACTATCAGTTAAAGTACACACTAAAGCAGGGCTTCCCAACCTTTTCAGCTGGCGGACCCCTTCTTCAGTCGAAAATCCATGGCGGACCCCTAGTCAGTCAACAGCACAGTAACTTCAAATTTCAGAGCGAAACCCATGAGAACTGAAAGCATCTTAATGCAGGTGCCATGTTCCCAATGACCCCCCCCCCTCGAAGTATCAATAGTCTTTGGTTTAGAGATGAATGAAAATAACTTGAAATTAACGATCCAATTTGAATTCTCACTGTATCCAGACACTTACTAGTGGATTTACTCCCTACGTTCAACACAGTATAGCCTGATTAAAATTTCTTGGTAATTGAAATTTCACACGATGGAGCTTTCTTCCTCCAAGAGCAATCAACGTCACGTCCAAACTGTTTGATGTTGACAAGCTGTCGCTTATGGTCTGTTCACTTCCACTATTTGGCTACTGTTGCGTAAGGAGCATGCATATTTCGTAACAGTCGTGTGTGTGTGTGTGTGTGTGTGTGTGTGTGTGTGTGTGTGTGTGTGGTTTTTCGTGAAATCCGAAGAAAAATGTTCAAATGTATGTAAATGGTCGTCCTCCCTCCTCATTCATTTCAACTGGAAACTTCCCTTGTTGTGAAGGCGATGGAGAAACTGCACCCTTCTTCAATGATCCTGACTTCAGCCACCGATCCATGTTAGAAGTAATAACCTGGTCAAAAGTCGACTTGTGAAATAGGTAGTGCACTGACAAAGGAATTTTAACATTTAATGATGCCTGGGGCCGCATACGTGCCAGCGAGCGCTGTGACTGGTTGACATAGCTCGCTCTACGCATGCGTAAAAGGTTTCAGTGCATCTAGCGCCGTGAGCCGGCGCACAAACGACCCCCATATTGTTGCGAAACAGTCGATCAGAGAAGCCGCATTCTCCGGCACTAAACTGTGTATGCGTTCTCACTTAGGAACCGCAAAGGCTGCTCGGGGATACGACCTGAAGTAAAAGTACACATGTTTTTCACACGAAAAAAAAAATAGTGATGAATTTGATTTTCACATTTTTATTCAATAATTTTACTCATTATTTTACACGATTTGGTGAAAGGTGGCCGCGGACCCCCTAGAAAGAGCTGGCGGACCCCTAAGGGGTCCGCGGACCACAGGTTGGGCAGCCCTGCACTAAAGAATGGGTCCACCATTAACCAACTAGAACAACCGGCAGTCTTGTGAGTCTTCGATAAACTAGAGAACTTACAACAAATAAATGGCAGCTGTAATATGCACATACACTCGAATTACGCTGGATTCATTAAAAACATTCCAGGAATCATAAATATTTAATAGAGGTCAGAATCAAAATGAGGGAATTGCGTCAGAGGAAATGGAAAGAAAACTTCTAATGGGCAAAAGCACATGTGGGATATCCTGGGAATGCACTAGCCAAACAAGCAACTCTAGAAAACGCAACAGAAAACTACAACAGAATCGTTTCTTCTGTGATCAGAAGAAAGTTAAGATGCACTCAGAAAGAAAGGGGCGATCGTAAAAGATTTTTATCCTTACTGATAAACGCCGTCTTCCCATAAGGTTACCGCAGTCATCTAATCTTACAACAGTGTTAAACGAGAATGGAAAATTAGTGTCTCACTATCGTTGGTTCAAGCTAGCCCCAAGTGCTGCTTGTACGCGTGGAGAGGGTGAACAAACAGTAGGTCACCTGTTATGGGTGTGTTGCGTATTTCATACAGTGTGAGAAGCCCTAAGGAGGCAGCTCGCTCTTCAGGAAACCAGTTTTAGTAAACCTACACATGAACGAACTTCACACATTTTACAGTTTAATAATAATTTCCAGCAGATGAATAATAATGCCACTAAAAGTCTAAAAAAATGATGTTCTACCTGAAAACCATATATCGATCATACAGAAGTTTTCAGTTGTGAATACCATATTTTACGGACTATAAGACGCTACGGATTATAAGACACACCTTAATTTTAAAGCAGTTTTTTTTTAAATAACATATTTACATTGCAAAGCCAGATGAAAAAAGTCTTATTTCATAAAAACGAACTGACCTTTAAAATCCCTGAAAATCGTCATCTGGATTTTCTTCTTCTTTTTTTTCTTCTTCTTCTTCTTTCTCATTGTTATCTTTTTCGTACACAAGATGTTACTTATTTCACACTTCTTGAAAGAATTAACGGTAATGTCTTCTCTCGCTCTAGACCACGACTTTTTAATCCACTAACACACTTGTTTGATTGTAGGTCGTTTTGAAACTCCCTTCGGCGTGAATCCATGTTGTGTTTTATCCGTCATCCACTTGTTCCTTTTCTCTCTCATATACGCTTTAAATAGTTTATTTGTCGGGACATCAAGAGGTTGTAATTGTGAAGTAAGTCCTCCCAGAATAACAGCAAGCTCTGAATTTCCCTGTCTCACTAACTCTTTCACAGAATTTTTCAAATAACTACAAAACTTAAGAACCTTCAACATCGCAGCGCGTCAGCAATCGTTGGTTAATATATTAAAAAAGTAAAAACCCGCCTGGATTGCGAAAAAAGCACCTATTGTTAAGCGTTAACCTAGGTTTATGCGTAGATAACTACACCTTCTTCAGAACAATAAAACCCACAAGTGCCTAAGAAGACCTTTGTCAATGATTAAAAGAATACCATGACTATACACTTAATATAATATAATAAAACAAACTACAAAACTAATCTAGAGAATAAAGAGAATTCTTCTGCAATGAAGTACCTTTCCTTCTCTCCCACACTCTGTTAACCCATAATTTCATACCACCCTCGTCCATCCTACCTTTGTTATGGACATGAACAACAAGAACAACAAGTGGCGGTATTTCACAAGGTTTTGCCATTGTTTTGCGCTTGAAAATGATCATTGAATTATGTTTAGTACCGTCAGCACAACATGAACAGACAAAAGTGTAGTGCATTTTTTCATATCGACTTGTTTTTATAGTTACAGTTCTAGCACCTTTCGCCGGCCTCAGTGACCGAGCGGTTCTAGGAGCTTCAGTCCTGTCTCGGGCATGGATGTGTGTGATGTCCTTAGGTTAGTTAGGTTTAAGTAGTTCTAAATGTAAGGGACTTATGACCTCAGATGTTAAGTCCCATAGCGCTCAGAGCCATTTGAACCATTTTTAGCACCTTTCATGGCAACACTTCTGTTACTCGACGTATCAAATGTCAGAGGAATTTCTTTATTTGGCTTAGGTCGACTCTGGTTTCTTTCGATAGTGACTAATAAAGCGTTGGAAATATAATATTTCCTCTTCAAATTCTTGTGGCATTTTATGAGATATTTTGATTTTGATTTGCATGCTAAGTCCATGAAGCTTCATAAAGCTGTAGCATCAACCAAGTCCAACCTTAAAGTCTGTTAAGTTCCAATGTAGTGCTAATTTACAAGAGTGTATTTGAATCGTTTTTTAATTAATTCCGATGCCATTTTGACTGTGCCCTTGAATCCACTTCAATACGTCATCTTCTAGTTTTGGCCAATTTGCATTCATTCCTTTATTTGCACATTTAGTATTTTTATTCCTTTCAGTTCTTCCTCAATAGCCAGCCAATAGCGAGTGGTTCTTTGTGTTCGTGCTCAGTTGTTCTGTTTCCATGTTCTTCTGCATATGCTATTACTGCCAATTTACAGCCCTCGTCATACGAATACCTTTTATTTTTTTCCATTACGAAACCAGATACTGTTACCGAAAACACAAATCACTTTGAATTCAAGTTCACTGGCACCGGAAAGTGCAATGGCGCATTATAAGCTAGACAGTGCTTTGTTTGTAATGGCAGAGCGGCAGGGAGATAGTATTAGGAAGCTTGTAAATCCCCGCAACTCACGTTCGTCGCATCGCTGCTCTGCTGCTGCTGCCAGTTGAGTCCAGTGTTGCCAGATAGAGACAGGCCATTTTTAATTCTGGCGGGAATTTTAAATCGAACACTCGACATTTTTGCATTAATTTCGAGTATAAGACGCACCTGTGTGAAGTCCTCCAAATGAGTGCTAAAAGGAATTCGTTAAACTTCGGTTACGCTATAAATCAGTCTAATCTAAAACCCGTAAATTCAACTAAATACCTGGGTATTACAATTATGAGCAACTTCAATTGGAAGGAACACATAGAAAATGTTGTGGGGAAGGCTAACCAAAGACTGCCTTTCATCGGCAGGACACTTAGAAAATGTAACAGACGGACTAAGGAGACTGCCTACACTACGCTTGTCCGTCCTCTTTTGGAATACTGCTGCGCAGTGTGGGATCCTTACCAGACAGGACTGACAGAGTACATCGAAAAAGTTCAAAGAAAGGTAGCAAGTTGTGTATTTTCGCGAAATATGGGAGAGAGTGTTAAAGAAATGATACAGGATTTGGGCATTTTTCTTTGCGACGGAATCTTCTCATGAAATTCCAATCACCAACTTTCTCCTCCGAATGCGAAAATATTTTGTTGACACCGACCTACATAAGGAGGAACGATCAACAAGATAAAATAAGGGAAATCAGAGTTTGTACAGAAAGATACAGGTGTTCATTCTTTCCACGCTCTAAACGAGATTGGAATAATGGAGAATTGTGAAGGTGGTTTGATGAACCCTCTGCAAGAGCCCGCACGGTGGTTAGGCTTGCGGTCTAACGCACGGTTTTCCGGGCTGGAAGGAGCACCCGGACCCCAGCACGAATCTGCCCGGCGGATTTGTGTCGAGGTCCGGTGAACCGGCCAGTCTGTGGATGGTTTTTAGGTGGTTTTCCACCTGCCTCGGTGAATGCAGGCTGGTACCCCTTATTCCACCTCAGTTACACTATGTCGGCGACTGCTGCACAAACAAGTTCTCCACGTGCGCATACACCACCATTACTCTGCCACACAAACATAGGGGTTACACTCGTCTGGTGTGAGACGTTCCATAGGGGGTCCACCAGGGGACGATCCGCACAATAACCCTGGGTTTGGTGTGGGGCGGCGGAGGGATGAAGTGGACTGCGGTAGTCGTCATGGGGTTGTGGACCACTGCGGCTGCTACACCACCATTACTCTGCCACGCAAACATAGGGGTTACACTCGTCTCGTGTGAAACGTTCAATGGGGGGTCCACCGGGGGACGATCCGCACAATAACCCTGGGTTCGGTATGGGGTGGCGGAGGGATGAAGTGGACTGCGGTAGTCGTCGTGGGGTTGTGGGCCACTGTGGCTGCGTCGGGGACGGAGCCTCTCCGTCGTTTCTAGGTCCCCAGTTAACATACATACATACCCTCTGCCAGGCACTTAAATGTGGTTTGCAGAGTATCCATGTAGAATATAGACGTAGATGAATTTGGAGGCAATTTTCGAAGAAAAAAGTATGTCTTATAGTCCGTAAAATACGATACCTTTCATCCATACTGTTATTAGCAGTGAAAGTGGATATTGCAGTTTTCAGTTCATTGATGGATTTTGGACGGTTTTTATAGACAGTTGCTTTCGCTGCATCCCAGCAGAAAAAGTCAGGTGGTGTTAGGTCAGGCGATCGTGGAGGCCAAAGTCCCTATGAAATTATGCGATCACCAAAAACATCAGCAAGCAGTGACATTGAAACGCGAGCTGTATGCGCGGTTGCACCATCTTATCGAAAATAACCGTTCAGTATTTAACACAAGCTCTCGTATGAATGGGTACAGAATATCACTGCAGTATCGTTGCGCGTTTATTGTTTCGTTGAAAAATATGGGACCCACAATCCGACGTCTAGAAATTGCAGTCGAAACTCCTATTTTCACAGAATGAAGTGGTTCCTCACGAATACACAATGGATTTGCAGTATTCCACATACGAGAATTTTGCGAGTTCATGTACCCGGAGAAATGAAACCACATCTCGTCAGTGAAAAGCGTTTCAGTAAGAATATCTCTTCCATTTTTTTGAAGGAAATTTTTGAACCATTGACAATAATGCATTCTCTTGCCATGATCAGTATTTTTCAGTTCTTGCACGACTGTCTCTTTGTATGGGAAAAGTTCTAATTTTTTCCTTGCAGCTGTGTGACACTAACATCGATTTCCTGGACGAGTTTTCTTACTGACTTGTTCAGATTCGTGGACATTTTATCGCAAATATCGAGTAGTTTATCCTGAGCAAATAGCTAGGACGACCACATCTCGGTGCTTCTGTCACTGAACCCGTACGTCGAAATTTGTTAATCAAATCTCGCACGGTATCGCGGTGTGGGAGTGTTGTCTCCGGGAAAACTGAATTAAATGTTTGACGAACTGAAACTCGTGTATTTACTGCCAGCTCTGTTGTTTGACTAAAAACACACGGTCTTCAATGGTTAGCATTTTAAAAGTGACAAAACCGAAATAAACGAACTCTATCTATCACTTGAGCTTGTCCCGCAGTTATGCAGGGTCAGCCATCGTTAATCGGATTTGGCATGTTAATGGTAAAGAGGTGGCTGGATGCCCTTCCTTCCGCCACCCCGTACCCCCCGGGACAGAATTACTGTACCCCAACTGTCTGCATCGAGTGTAATCCATGGAGTAGTGCGAATCTGTTGAGATGTCTGTGAGCCGTGTAACTGAGGCGGAACATGGGGACCAGCCCGTTATTCACCTAGCGGAATGTGAAAAACCGCCTAAGAACCACATCCAGGCTGGCCGGCACATCGGCCCTCATCGTTAATCCGCTGGGCGGATTCGATCCGGGGCCGGCGCTCCTACCCGAGTCCAGGAAGTGGCGAAAAACGAAATAAACGAGCAAAGGAATTAAACTTAAACGTTCACGTCAACACGCAACGACACAGGCCAACGAAACGATACTACCGACGCTGGCTGAGATAAACAAAACAGTGGAATGTGGGGAGAGTCCACTTGAAGGGAAGTAACCCAGGCAGGCGAACAATCATACGGCACGCGCGGCTAACAATCATACGGCACTGCGGAGAGACTTTTTGGACACCCCGTATATTCACAAAGTCGTTAATTTTCAGTGATGGTGCGATTCAGGTCCTGAACCTGTCCCCGGGAGCTCCAATACCAGTTAAAACACAAAATACAGGCATCAGTGTAGGGTAAAGCAAAAATGTGGCTGGTTGAGATAAAATCTCCAATCTGAGTGCAACAGAGATTCAAAACAACCTGGGATTAGCCGAGCGGTCTCAGGCGCTGCAGTCATGGACTGTGCGGCTGTTCACAGCGGAGGTTCGAGACCTCCCTCCGGCATGGGTGTGTGTTTGTCCTTAGGATAATTTAGGTTAAGTAGTGTGTAAGCTTAGGGACTGATGACCTTAGCAGTTAAGTCTCATAAGATTTCACACACATTTTTTAAACAAAACAACTTATAGGCAACTGCCAACAGACGTTAAGTTGACTAAGGCACGCAAACATCCTTTTTTTCTTTCTACATACGGGTACAGTTGAATAGAAGAATGGCATCGTAAGACGTTCATCGTCTTCAACAATAAAATTGCGTTTTCAGATGAGTCAACATTCACTGGCTCCTGGTGGAAAATTTTACCAACGTGCGACAATGGGACAAAAACAAACGGACTTAGTTTCAGTATGTCATCATGATATGCGCGACGTAACATTATTGTGACGTTAGGTTAATCTAATGCACTAAAATCTTTAAATTCTTTCTGCATCATACTGTGATGTCCAGCTACGTGGTGCCAGACCACGCGGGCAGCATGTGTGGGGCGCATGCGCACCAAGGCCCGGCCTGTCACTCGGCTTTGCTCGGTCCTTCTCGGAAGTAACGGGAACAGCGGTCGGCACAACTCTCTTGAGCTGTCGGCACACGGGCCGTGCTGTCGAACGTGAACGTTGAGCGTGCCAAGTTCAACGTGCTGCTGAACGCTCAGAAATGATGCGACTTGTGCATACGGTACGTGGGCCCCAGCGTGGTATAAGCGATCACAACGCACTCCAGCGGCAAGCGTAGAATTCCCATGTTAGCTCAATTAAAACGCCCATTTCCTCCATCGTCCACGAAAAGGAAAGTACCATGTCCAATCAATGACACACGCTTATAAAAGTTCCATTACAAACAGTGCGATACAAATTTGCAATACTTCTCCACTTAAAATAAACATTATCTCATCATTCCCACACTTTAGTAAAAACCCAAGGTTAGCCTTACTTGATCACTGTTCCTACCCAGTAGCAGAATCTTTGCAACATGTGAATTACGAAACTTACAAGAAAAAGGAGCAAAATATCTTTATACAAGTGGCGCAAGCTAGATTAAGCCAATCGAACAAAGTCACCCCTCAAAGAAAGGTGAACTTATAATTACATAACATCAAATATTATAGTATATACTTATGTTAAACTAACAAGAAAGTATCAGAACCTAATAAAAACCCAAATGCTAGGAAAAAAATTTGGAAGTGTTAAGTGGCGAAGCACAGCTCAACTATGTTACCTCATAGAGGATCAGCGACGGTACTCACTTCGCTAAAGCAACAACACACTATTGGACCTCAATCATAGAATGTTAGCACTTGCTGAAATCCATAATCGTACGTATGTTACTAACTGAAATTTAATTATAACAAGTTGTACCTAGAACAATGCGTTTTGGGTGTATCTTCACTGTGTCGCTGCTTTCAAATAGCACACTCTCATAATAAGCAAGTTACAATAACTTTTTTGCCACGAATATGATGTTTCTCATTATTTTATTGGAACGAATCACACAGTTAACAACGGGTTTTTGAGTGATTCTCAATTTGCTGGTCCCCAGAAATGGCATATGTAAATATAGGTTTGAAATGAATGCCAATATGGCGCCTAACAGCTCTGTACTGAAGGGAGACGACATGTGCGTGACGTTGGTGACGTTGTGCCATCTCATTGGTCAACGCTCAGACTTACGCTCAGAATATCTGACATGCTAGATATTGCTCCCGAACGTGCTATTCACGCTGTGACGTCAGAAACTCGGCACGCTGAACGTTCGGTTGCACGGGCCGTGTGTCGACGGCTTTAGTTTCGGCAGAATCGTGACGTCAGCGCCGTTTAACCTACGCTATTTGTTCTGGTATGAAGGACGTTATAGATCCAGTGCCTTTTTTCACAAAAAGAGGCAGTATAAAGACCTGTCGTGACATTACTGTTGAAAGGTGGCTACACTGAGCCACAGCGCCAAAGATCGCGCCAGAGAGTATTGTTCCGCCGCCTCCACTGGCAGTGTTTATTGAGAAGTAGCGGCAGGCAGTGCTTACCGAGAAGTTGTGGTGGACACTGCTTGTCATGAAGTCAGAGTGAGATGTGGTAGTGGAGAGTGTTGTTCCATGTTCTATGCAGTGGTTTGATGGGAGAGATAGCAGATGTTGTTCTAATGGAGATATTGTAATGGTCAGAGTGCATTTCGTCAATGTATATGGAGGTATTTTCTTTTATTCTTTTATTCTTTCAGTGACCTGAATAATGTGTCATTACAGGTTCAGTCAACAAAGCATCTGGCGTGTGTTGTTGTATTAGAGTGTAATTCTGGTTTTCTTGCACAATTATAGTATTTCTAATTTTCTTTTATCACGTCAGTATAATTGGTATGTAAAAATTCTTGTCCTGTTGAAGAAGAACCGTGCCAGATGTGCGTTGAGTCATACTACCACATACAGAACAGCTACACTTGTGCTTTGTTGGTTTCGTAGGTTTTATAGTTGCTGGGGACTTAATTAATTAACTGTGTTAACGAAAATTTTCTTTCATTGTTTGTTGTTGTTCCATGCAGTCAGATTGCGTACAAAAACCAGTCAGGGCCAGCCGTTTACGACACAGCGTAATCGGACATACAGCGACAGAAAATTAAAAAGTATTTGCATTGCATTCTTATATCTTTATTTAAATTAAGCCCCCATGCACGTGGCGACCGCTGCTTCGGATCGTCCCTTGGAATCTTCTGATTGTAAAAATAGTAGACAGTAGTATTGTTGTAGTAATTTGTAGTTTAGTAATTGTAGTCTAGATTGCATGTGTAGATTTGGTAATTGTCATTCTTCTAATGGTATTTCATAATTTAATTTTGTTGTCTTGTATACGCGTTTGACAATCTAGTGCAATTATTTCAATTGTTCGTTAATCGTGTTTGAGGGAAAGATCTCGTGTGAATGGTATTGTTGGAGATAAAGAGTCATTGTGTGTAATTTTCGTACAGTGACGAGTTTTGTACGCTTTGTAAATGATTACGCGATCGATGAAAAAGGCGAAAATGATGGATAGTCAGAATGACGAAATTGTTGACATGGCGAACTCGCCAACACAGGAGAACAGTGTGATGAATAATGAAGTGGAAAACAATGTAATAAATCGGGAAAATAGTCCGGAACCATTTCAAAATTTTTCTCAATCAGAAAATTCACAGAATACGAGATCAACGATAGAAGATTCTGAAATAGTATCGAACACAGATAGCTTTATGGCTATGCAGAAGGAAGTTAGTTTTGCGGGAAATGTTAGGGGCAGAAAAGAATTTCGAACCGGCTAATATGGAGCAGTTGATGGGTGCAATATTAAATCTGGGATCACAGTTGGAATCTAAGTTTAAAACAGAGATGGGAACTTTGCGATCTGAAATTAAAACTGATAGGGGAACAATGGAAAAACGGTTAGACTCACTGGGATCACAAATGGGAACAATGGAAACACGGTTTGGATCTGAATTAAAAACAGAGATTGGAACAATTAAAACAGAGATGGGAACTTTGGAAACACGGTTAGATTCACGAATAGGGACATGTTTCAAAAATATGAAAGATTAATTAAAGAAAGAAATCAGAGAAGAAGTACAACCGATTTTGAATGCTCACAATAATAGATTAGTTGCAGTAGAGATTAGACAAAGGGAACAGGATAGAGAACAGGAAGAAAGAGATCGCGTGATAGTACAGAAATTTTCAGAGTTAAATTTACAACGTGCAAAAGATAAGGAAGAAATATTTGAGAGAATTGGGGAATCCGTACCAAATGACAGATTAAATAACCTAACACAACAGTATGATCAGTTAACTACTAAATGTGGTAATACCGAAACCCGAGTCGCGACACTTACGGAAGACGTAAATAAACAGAAAGAACAAATAGGTGATTTATCGGAAAGAGTTGAGGAGATTTCAGATAAACTGACAAGTCTTAATTTAAGTGGGGACAGAGATTCAGATGATACAGCACCATTGCCATTTGCAGAAACCGAAGAGTACCAGAACATAAATAAGCATGTTGAAAATCAGGGAAAATTTAATGAACGCGTTAAAAGGGAAGTTGAGGCATTAAAGAAGCAAGTCAAACAAATTGAAGGCGAAATCGTGGGAAAAGATAGCAGAAGAAATTTAGAATCACAGATAGCAGAAGGGTTTGAAGAAAGTAATTTATTTCATTTACGAGAAGCAACAAGAGAGCGCCAGGCGTGCGACCTTGACAATAATCGACATTCCGACTGGGACAGACGCGGTAGGTCTTTGTCGCCACGAGGCGAAAACTTTGACTATAAACATTTTTTGACTGTTCGGAAATTTAAGATCTTCTGCAAATCTAAGAATGACATACATCCATGTTCATGGTTAGCTCAATTTCTGTACGCACTTCCGCAAAATTTGCCACTAAGTCACAAACTGAAAACTATGTGCGGCTATTAAAGTCCTCAGGGGATTCACTACTCTAAGTGAATATGTGCCGTAGCGAGCATAGGGCCCCAAGCTGTAGTGGTGCTATTTCTCTTTTAGTTTTCTGTACCGCTGCCTACTCTTTTACTATTCTTTGCATCTATCGAAACAACTCTTCGACTATCAATCTATCTAGAGAGCGTGTAAAAAATAACCGGATATGACTATTTTACCCAAAAGTGATTTCGGAAATTCCCGTTTGGACTTACTGTATCATCTGCAGCATTCATTCGTAGCTTAAATGAAATTCTATCTGTTTATCTTCGTGACAATATTACTTCATATGTTGACGATATTCTTATTGCTAAACGTTCTTGGAGTGAGCATAACAAAATTTTGGATTCATTATTACGTATTTTTGCAAGAGTTGGCATTACGGTGAACTTAGAAAAATCTGAATTTGGTCGTTCTCAGGTGAAATTTCTCGGTCACATTATTTCTACAGAAGGTATTCTTCCTGATCCAGAGAAATTAGACGCTATTCGTAATTATGCTGTTCCTACCACAAAACGTGATGTTCGTAGTTTCCTTGGTGTCTGTAATTTTCTTAGAGACTTTGTTAGATTGAACAATTTGGCCACACCTCGTTTTTGCGATCTATCTGGAAAGTTCTTTTTAAACGAAAATCGGTCGACGACTCTGTTTGGTTAGTTTGTATTCCTGATGAGTGGGTTAATAAGCTGATTTGGTATACGCATTTCAGTTATGCACACTTTGGTCCCAGAAAATGCTTCCATAAATTACGGGAAAATTGCTACTTCAGTAATATGGAAAAACGTATTCGATCTGTTCTGGCCAAATGCAAATTATGTCAAAAGGCTAAGCCGCCAACAGTTTCTCACAGAGCACCGTTGTTTCCTATCATTCCAGCGAAATTAAAGGACATGGCTGCAGTTGATTTGTTCGGTCCAGTGGTTCGATCTTCTAATGGTTTTGCGTACATTTTCCTAGCAGTGGAGTTGACATCAAAATATGTGTGTTTTACACCGTTACGCAAAGCAACAGCTCGTTCAGTATCTAATGCTTTCATTAACCATTTTCTTAAAGAAGTTGGTCATGTTGATAAGGTTATATCAGATAATGGATCACAGTTTCATTCTAAAATTTGGCTTCGTACTCTACGGCGTCGTAAAATTAAACCAATTTTCATTTCACTTTTTCACCCCCAATCTAACGCTTCAGAGAGATGGATGAAGGAAATCAATAAATTGTGTCGTCTTTATTGTCATCAGAATCACAGAACGTGGGATCAGTATCTTCATATTTTTCAAAACATTCTGAATGAACTTCCTAATGACTCAACTTCTTTACCACCTATACTGATATTAAAAAACAAAGCACCGACAAATCGCATATCTGAAATCGTTCCTTTTCCGCCTTCACGGAAACTGCGGCATTCTGAAGTTGTGAATCTGGCTCTACAAAATATTGCATCTGCGGCTGCTAGAAGAGAGAAATCAGCTAAGCGTCCTGGTCGTTCAAAAATCTTGTCAGTTGGTCAAAAAGTGTTAATTAAGTCTCATCGTTTGTCTCACAAAGGAAAAGGCTTGTGTCGCAAATTTTTTCTGCTTTATAACGGCCCATATAGAATTCGCAAAATTATTCATGATAACACTATAGAAGTAGAAACTCTTAAATCACGATGCTCTAAGGGAATACATCATATATCTAACGTTAAAATTTTTGTGGAATGATATACTTTTGAAAAATTTTTGTAGAATGACATACTTGTGAGAAACTAACAGCTACATGTAAACATGCGGAGAATACAAGGATACCGCGCTGTGTTTTGGCGGCGGCATATACTCAAAGCAACAGTCAAGTCTGCGCGCCGCACAGGGCAGTCGTTGACCGCAAACAATCACTTCCTACGTCACGCGCCTACAGCTGATCGAGCGCTCGGTGCGAATGCACTGACAGCCGTAAACAAATACACAGTCTTTCTCCGAATAAAATCAGTATAAACCTATAATGACTTGATGAATTATGTTATTAACATTCAGTATTTTTCAGGATACGGTTCTATAAGATATTTAAGAACTTCAGGTAAATTCTGTGTGTCCGACGTTAAGACGACTTGCTATCGAGAAATTTTCAGGAAGAATGTAATTTCCAAGAAGAAACTAATAAACTAAAAAAAAGGTAACTATTAATTGAGTTTATTTTTCAGGTAACATATTTCCACTTAGGTACGTACTTTAGACGTAATTTGCTGCTCGTGATTACGTGATTCATACTTTGTACTAATTTCATGTTCTATGAATTTACTTGTGAAGCGACGTGCTTGCATACATTAACTGATTTTGACAATGATTATTAATGAACTGGGTTGTAACTTGTGTATATTATGCATCGCTTGACTGCACTGCTTTTTCACTGACGTCATATTTTTTAATTATGTGCCTGCTGTGCTTATTTATTTAAATTATAATTGTCACCTGATTAATTGTGCTGATGTGGTTAGGTATGTAAGTTATACTTTGTGATTTATCTGCTTGCGCCTTCATGTTTACTTATTAAGATTACATATGAACATTTATTTGCTTATGATGATATGATGCTAATGACCTGTTTAGTACGTAAGATATATGTTTACTGCTATGCGTATGGATTGCACATTTACACATTTCTGCTTGTTGTCATAACTATACTTTAATTTGGTATATAGAAATGCTGATATACTGTGTATGAACATAGAGTTTAGGTCACACTATTGTATTAATTACAGATTGTTCGCTTGGCAGAGCCTCGTTGTAAGAATTGTGCAGCATCCACTTGTTGACATTCTGTTCACTACTGGTATATTTACTCGTTATTGCTTGTTTTGCTTACGCTCAGTGCTTTATATTTTAACATAAGAAAATGAACTGCAGTAATTCGACGAGCGACTTTAGTACAAGAAACATCACAGAAGTCACATGAGCTGGAGGTTTTATGGAAGCTGTATAAATTTATGCTAATAGGAAGGAAGCTAACGATATGACATAGCAAAACTAGGTTTAGACCATTGACAGTTATTACACTGCATTTTTCGTGAGCAATTGAAATAGGAAGTGACACTTGACACAAGAAATACTCCACATGTTTGCTTTTGTTTGCCATAATTCTTGAAGTCGTGTACACACTGTGAAATATTAGGATCATTCACACTCCGTAATTGTACTTAATTACTGAGAGTTATTCGAACTAAGTCTGTTAGAGGTCATGTATGCATTCTTTGTTTATAATTCATAATGAGTAGAAGAATTTGATCAGATGGATTACACAGAGGTTGTGTGTTGACAGTGTGTCTTCGGGTTGTATGGGATGAGGAGGTTTGCATTAGGATTTTATCTGTACTTTTTCGAGGAGACTGACTAGAGGAAAGAGTTGTTATGGAAGTGAAATGATACTGGCAATAAGGTTTATATGTATCGACGTATTGAAGAGGTATTATTGAGGTATTGAGATTATATGAAGTTGATTGGAGTTTTGGTGTATAAGAGGTAAAGTAAGTGAGGTGCATATTTTTTTTTTTTTTTGTTGGTCTATATGGAACAAGGAGGATGAAGATAGCAGACTAGAACACTAAAATGGAAGGAAGATTGTCTACACACACTTTGTTAAATCACTAAGCAGTATGTACTTTTTTTTGGAGAGAGGAAGTTGCATATCTTGGCACACTGACAGTTGTTCAGCAACCGTACATTTTGATCTGGCTTGGCAAACATTGGTCTTGACATGATGACTATGACGTTGACTTAACTATTATTGACTGTTATACATTGCTGCCACTATTATTTGATACACATGATGAACATGAAATTTTGACAGAAGTGCATGTACACAGTTAACACTATTCAATTACACAGTAGTACTTAATGTGGATGAAAGATGAGTGAGTGTGTTTTGTGTGTTTTCCTTTCCTAATCCTACCCACCTATCTCCTAAATATTATTTTATTTGTTTGTAGTGGCTTGCACTGACACCCATAAATATTATAGGTTTACTGATGTTTGTGTACTTGTAATAGTAATATGACAATTATCTGACATCATTTGTGTGTTTGTTATGATTTGTATGTTTAGTGTAAAAGCATTTGTATATGTATTCAAACTATTGTTCATGCTTGAACTGTCTGAGTAGTGTTGGTGAATATTATGAACTGTTACCTGCACTTTTCAACATGATGTGTGACACTTAGAAATGTTTAATTTCTGCTGATGAACTGTGTGATCAGTGATAGTAAATATTGTGGACTGTTACTTGTACTTTTTCTACATGATTGGTGCCACTAGGACATGTTTAATTTCTGCTGATGAACAGTGTGATCAGTGATAGTTGTTTAATTTCTGCTGATGAACTGTGTGATCAGTGATAGTAAATATTATGGACTGTTACTTGTACTTTTTCTACATGATTGGTGCCACTAGGACATGTTTAATTTCTGCTGATGAACAGTGTGATCAGTGATAGTGAATATTATGGACTGCTTTCTGCACCTACTCGACATTGCTGGGTGCCACTGATGGACTGCTTCTACTGAAATGATGTCACCTGTTGGAGTCTGCACCTACTCGACATTGCTGGGTGCCACTGATGGACTGCTTCTACTGAAATGATGTCACCTGTTGGAGTCTGCACCTACTCGACATTGCTGGGTGCAACTGATGAACTGCTTCTACTGAAATGATGTCACCTGTTGGAGTCTGAACCTACTCCACATTGCTGGGTGCCATTGATGGACTGCTTCTACTGAAATGATGTCACCTGTTGGTGTCTGCACCTACTCGACATTTCTGGGTGCCATTGATGGACTGCTTCTACTGAAATGATGTCACTTGATGGTGTCTGCACCTACTCAACACTGCTGGGTGCCACTGATGGACTGCTTCTACTGAAATGATGTCACCTGATGGTGTCTGCACCTACTCGACATTGCTGGGTGCCACTGATGGACTGCTTCTACTGAAATGATATCACCTGTTGGAGTCTGTACCTACTCGACATTGCTGGGTGCCACTGATGAACTGCTTCTACTGAAATGATGCCACCTGTTGGAGTCTGCACCTGTTCCACAATGCTGGGTGCTACTGCTGGAACTGTCAACTTCTTGTTATGAAAGCATTTTATGTGAATATTTGTATAAACTGATTTTTTGTGTATTACTGTTTGTGAAAAGTTATAAGACTCTTACCTGCTCATATTTGTCATTGCTGACGCTATTGATTGAACTGTTTAACCACATAATACTTGTGTGAACTATTATGTAAAGTCACATGTATGAAAGAACTTGTATTGCTTAGTGTATTTTATATATTAGGCTATTGAAAGGTCAGTGCAAAGCCAAAATTTTATCTAGTTATATGATATTTATGTATTAATATTATCTTTTATTTTTGTCTGTATTTTTTTTTGACGAATTTGGTGGTATTTTCACCACCAATGCTGGCAAAAATACCATCAAATTCTAGCCCGTGGAGGAAGGGCATATGAAAGGTGGCTACACTGAGCCACAGCGCCAAAGATCGCGCCAGAGAGTATTGTTCCGCCGCCTCCACTGGCAGTGCTTATTGAGAAGTAGCGGCAGGCAGTGCTTACCGAGAAGTTGTGGTGGACACTGCTTGTCGTGAAGTCAGAGTGAGATGTGGTAGTGGAGAGTGTTGTTCCATGTTCTATGCAGTGGTTTGATGGGAGAGATAGCAGATGTTGTTCTAATGGAGATATTGTAATGGTCAGAGTGCATTTCGTCAATATATATGGAGGTATTTTCTTTTATTCTTTTATTCTTTCAGTGACCTGAATAATGTGTCATTACAGGTTCAGTCAACAAAGCATCTGGCGTGTGTTGTTGTATTAGAGTGTAATTCTGGTTTTCTTGCACAACTATAGTATTTCTAATTTTCTTTTATCACGTCAGTATAATTGGTATGTAAAAATTCTTGTCCTGTTGAAGAAGAACTGTGCCAGATGTGCGTTGAGTCATACTACCACATACAGAACAGCTACACTTGTGCTTTGTTGGTTTCGTAGGTTTTATAGTTGCTGGGGACTTAATTAATTAACTGTGTTAACGAAAATTTTCTTTCATTGTTTGTTGTTGTTCCATGCAGTCAGATTGCGTACAAAAACCAGTCAGGGCCAGCCGTTTACGACAAAGCGTAATCGGACATACAGCGACAGAAAATTAAAAAGTATTTGCATTGCATTCTTATATCTTTATTTAAATTAAGCCCCCATGCACTGTACAATGCAGAAAGTATTTAAAGATTTCGTTGACAATGAAAAAGCAAGAAATTATAACGATTGACGGACAGTATTCATTGTTCTATACATCAAGAAGCACTTTGTACTAAATTTGCAGGCATGCAGCACGTGATGAAATTGGTGGTACCAATAGTAAACTTTCTGAAGTCCTGCACATTATTCTATTGCCAGTTGCAACATTTTTAAATAAAAGTGAATGGACAGTATGGATTCTTTATATGTAACTGCAAAAACTACGTTGATTAACAAAAATGGCATGCCTGGAACGATTATCATCTTTTCGTAGTTTCATACTAAATTTCCTGATATATTCTCTTTTATTACCCTTTTAACTTAAAGGGGTAGTAATCGTAACTAAATCGAACATATTAATTTCATGTATGTAACTGGGAATGATGAAATATATTTAAATTTTATAGTTAACAGCTTAGCATTGCAAGGGATAAAATAAAATGAATGAAATAAGAAAACGTGATAGCAGCGAGAATCTAACCCGAGCTAACTAAATGTCCGTTCTGTGCTCTAGGCCCTTGCAATACGTTAAGTATTTGTCACAGATGCCTTATACTCTACTTGTAAATCTTCAGAAAGCGTTTTAGGTTTTCCTACAGCCAACTCAGGTGAAACATTCTTGGAACTTGAAAGGGACATCTACCTGCTTGTACTCACAAAGCTTGAGCCAAATTGGTGAGCTTCGTCCCACACCCTCATGATCACCGGTCGCCACTGTCAATGTTCTGTTTTTTTTTTTTGTTTTTTTTTGCGGGGGCGTTCTAAATAGATGTAACGTTTGGAGACTGGTGCAGCAGCACGCCCTAAAGGACAGCCTGAAGACCAGGGTGCGGTGTACACTAATCTACGACAAAGATATCTGCTCATTCTTCATCTGTAAAACGTATGTTACTGATACTGTGTACTTGCAAATGCTTCAAAATTACATTACACCTCGGTTCAAGGAGATACAGCCCGATGTAACGTTTCAATTAAATGAAACACCACCTCAATGGGAAACAATTGTCCAAGAATTCCCGTTGGAATGAGATGGAAGCTGTGAGCCATGATAAAAAAAGTAAATAAACTGTTTATTAAATGCTTTCTTTGCGTGACCATCATCCGCAGCAAGCACAGATATATTCGTTTTGTAAATAAAAACCGCCTTTACTTGCTGCAGTGTATTTTATTTCTTCCAGACGCGTTTCGCCTGTTACTTTTAGACTTCTTCAGTGGGATCTAAAAAGATACACTTTTATTTTGATATGTGATAATTGTAGGTCATAAAACAGTTCACGTCTCGTTTCTCACACAAATAAGTGATTATTTACAGTACTTTGCGTTTTTGGTTGGCATCTGTGTTTCCTCTTATATGATCACATACAGGAAATTGCACTATAACTTCACTTACAAAACGTAAGCATGTTTTCATCTTCTAAACTTTTTTCTTCACAATTATGATATTGTTTTCCCTATGCTCATCGAAAATTACTGGCTTATAATTTTTTATTGGAACAGTGAAAATGTTGTTACAAATATTCTACTAAATTTAGAGTCTTCCCTGTTTTACATAATTTTAAGTTCTTTTCAGACATGTTAAGAACATTTCCGCCCATTTTTGTCACTGCACTCTGGGCTTATTTGTATAGGCGTGAAGTGCCCATTATACAGAGAGAACACGTCACGAAATTGGTGAAAAAATGCTGACTACAAACATATTTTGGTGACCTCAGAATCCTTGCGATGATTCTAGAACCAACTACGCCAGTTAAAACTACATTTAATTTTGAGACCGGATATTATGTGCATATTTTACTGGAATACGTACGGTAATTTTGAAACTCTGGATATTGGTAACTGATAATGGTGTCGGAAAATGTTTCGAAGTTCCCCGAGAATGTCACCTTAAGAACATATGGTCAAAATATTGACGATCTGCCATGAATAGAAATTATAGATGTCGCCTCGCCCACAATTGGTATTTTTCGTGTCCAAAAATCGTATTTTTTTCAGAGTTTTCTCAGGAACTGCTGATGAACAAATGGTAGTTTTATAAGCCGCCCAAGGTCCACCCTAGACCACACCTAATGTAAAAGACCCAACCGATTTACTCAATTTCTCTGTGTTGGAGGAAGGTTGTAATGTTTGAATTTTGGCCCTATGCTGTGGGATGGCTACAGTTGCCTGTTCTTCCGACAAGTA
This sequence comes from Schistocerca cancellata, assembly GCF_023864275.1. Lineage (NCBI taxonomy): Eukaryota > Metazoa > Arthropoda > Insecta > Orthoptera > Acrididae > Schistocerca > Schistocerca cancellata. The sequence continues at coordinate 238,934,072 of NC_064627.1, read as the reverse complement.
TACAAATGGCCGTCGGGACAAGCGCTGTTCAAAACACTTGACCCCTTTTCCTGTGATCAGTAGAACCCAAGATACGAACTCCTAAAAAAAAACGCATTTGGACGTTCAGCTTTTTGCAACATATTGTAATGCGCTCAGTCTTTTTATAATAGGTAGAGATTTATCCATTACCCTGTGCAATTAAAGTATTTGAAAGGCAGAGGCTGCTACGTTCCTTTTTATTGTGGAAACCATTTAATGAGGAGAGCGTAGTTTAGATCTCTGACTCGTCTGAGTGCTTCGCTTTAATTTGCTGAGCTGCAGCCAGTGAGATGCGCGGTACTCACACGTCAGACAGCTGTCCGAACACCAGCAGGCCCACGGCTTGCCCCAGGCTGGACAGCGAGAGCGCGATGGACGCTTTGATGGCGTCGTTGCACACCCAGTCGTGTTGAGAGACCGCAGTCTGCGTGTACCACGTGCGGTCGTACTCCCAGCCGAACTGACACTCTGCCCAACAAATGTGTAGTGCCAGATTACTATCCTAATGTTTTCTCACACCATATTTTACTCATTAACAAAATACACATTAACAATAACAGTAAAACGTAAATTAAAGTTTTTATAGAAAGATTCACTTATTATATGGTCCAGTCACATTGTAAGGTGGCAGAATAAATGGTCAGATTTGCATCTTACATGAGACCTTTACACATTGCTACGATGATGATGATGATGATGATGATGTTTGGTTTGTGGGGCGCTCAACTGCGTGGTTATCAGCGCCCGTACAATTACCCAATCTTTGCTCAGTCCAATTTCGCCACTTTCCTGGATGATGATGAAATGATGAGGACAACACAAACACCCAGTCATCTCGAGGGAGGTGAAAATCCCTGCCCCCGCCGGGAATCGAACCCGGGACCCCGTGCTCGGGAAGCGAGAACGCTACCGCGAGACCACGAGCGGCGGACCATTGCTACGAGAAGGTAAAGATGACCCCTTATGTAATTCGGCGGTTACGAGAACATTTGTCTATCAGTTGTAAGTAGGCTGTTTATGCTTTCTTATTGGCAACGTTACGTAGCGCTCTGTATGAAAATCACTGGCTGTGCTGTGTGCAGTCTGTGGCTAGTTTGCATTGTTGTCTGCCATTGTAGTGTTGGGCAGCGGCAGCTGGATGTGAACAGCGCGTAGCGTTCCGCAGTTGGAGGTGAGCCGCCAGCAGTGGTGGATGTGGGGAGAGAAATGGCGGAGATTTGAAATTTGTAAAAATGGATGTCGTGAACTGATATATATATTATGATTATTAAGGTAAATACATTGTTTGTTCTCTATTAAAATCTTTCATTTGCTAACTATGCCTATCAGTAGTTAGTGCCTTCAGTAGTTTGAATCTTTTATTTAGCTGGCAGTAGTGGCGCTCGCTGTATTGCAGTAGTTCGAGTAACCAAGATTTTTGTGAGGTAGGTGATTTGTGAAACGTATAGGTTAATGTTAGTCAGGGCCATTCTTCTGTGGGGATTTCTGAAAGTCAGATTGCGTTGCGCTAAAAATATTATGTGTCAGTTTAAGCACAGTCTTGTATAATTGTTCTAAGGGGACGTTTCACTGTCTGTAATGCAAAAAGGGATAACAGCCAATTGACGGTAATCAACACTCCGTTCCTATACGATGCATGTCTTTGAGCGGAAGGTGGAACAGGGAACGAGAGTCGCTTTTAGTTTTGAAAAGCCAGGCCCACAACGGTGTAGCGAAGCCACGCTGTGGGAATTACGACAGAAACCACTTAAAAGGGGTGGCAGCGACCCCAGGCCAAGTGATTCAGGCAAGAGGACCGCGTGTAGTGGCGCCACAAGAAACAGAGAAAAAGCTTTAGAAAGCTGCGTTTCGGAATTCCAACGGGATACGAACAAAAGCAAGTGACGCATTTTCGTCCAGCGAGTGCAACACACGGAAAGGTCAATGTACTTTGGCGTCTATAACAAAACGTCCAATTGGCGGAAACGCACTAGGAACGAGAAAAATACTGAAGTTTCGATGCAGTTTGATAGAAGGGACATTGCGATTGGTAGAGACAGTTTCTACAAAATAAGAGGAACGCTCCTATTGACCGACAAAAGCCGGGACGTGATAAAGGAACCCAAGTGGAGGGAGGTAGTCCTGCCATGAGTAGGACAAGAGAGAAATTTTCAGGGACTCTTCTCTGAACTGGCGTCAAGAACAGAACGGAGTGCTTAACGCTCCATACGATTCAGAGAAGAAATTTGTGTGGACACTGCGTTCACAGCGGCTGCACTCCAGCTAGAAATTAGCTGTAGCTACGTTTAGCTCCAACTGTGGAGAAATGAACCAGCCGAATTAGTTAATCGTTCTTGCGAGAGGCACTATAATATGCATGTTGCTCCAACCATGCGCGTGTATATCGCCACGTAATAAGACTAGGGCTGAGTACATGTTTTCTTGCATATCAAGAAACATAGGGAAAGTTTCTGCAGGAAAGTTTAGCAAATGCCAGATTAGTTTTATAGGAATTTCAGTGGGAGAGAGCGGCCTTGCAGAGAGCAGCACGTGGCAGCTTAAGGTAAATACCGCGTGCAGAGGCGTAAACTTTGTTGGTTCACCAACTTGCATCCACTGTAAACTCGAGCGGCCTTGGGTAATCTTGCGCCCAAATTTGTCACACTTGACTGTCATCCTAAATAGTACCGAACTTTGAACCGGAATCTGACGATTTTCATAGTACTAACCAACATCATAACATTTGTGTAAGAGCAATTTGGTAAAGAAACTTCCAATGAAACTTTCATATTATTCTACTTAGGATTAATGTTCTTTCAAAGAGTTAATACTTTACATTGTTGTGTATAAAATTATTTCACTTTTTAATGTTGGCAACATGCATTACCCATTGCGCTGTTTTTATGTTAGTGAGTTGAAAACTGTGTAAAAGCTGTAATTTTGTGAGAAATATTACGACATTAAACTTGTCATTTCACCTTACACAGTTGTTTTCAATTCTAGAATTAGCAAAAACAAACTGCACCTTAATACGTTAATGCGACGACCGCCTTTGTTCGAAGTCAATGTGCAATAACCAATCACAGACGGAACGGGCACCATTAGCAGTGGAGGGTATATAAAGCGTGGGGCGGTGGGGGACATGAAAAACAGTCCGGTCGTTGTCGTAATGCGGAAATGGAGAAAAATGGTTCAAATGGCTCTGAGCACTATGCGACTTAACATCTGAGGTCATCAGTCACGTAGAACTGAGAACTACTTAAACCTAACTAACATAATGACATCACACACACATCCATGCCCGAGGCAGGATTCGAACCTGCGACCATAGCGGTCTCGCGGTTCCAGACTGAAGCGCCCATAACCGCTCGGCCACACCGGCCGGCGGAAATGGAGAGACTTATCTGACGTCCGAAGGGGCATAATCAATGTTTTTCAGGCCAGCGTTTCTCAAATGGCCTTGTTTGGAAACTGTTCGCGTGCCGTCGCAGTTGAAATATACTGTGTGTGGCAAGATGGTGCTATGCAGAACCAGCGCCGAGGCAACAGTGGTGCAGTAGAGATCATAGATGACAGGAGTGAACGGCGGCTGTGGAGACGTGTACGGGATAATATACGTGAAAACTGTTGAGTAGCTGACCACCTAGATGAACCAAGGGGCTACCATCTCCTGCACGACCGTCCAGCGAACGTTGCCGTGTATGAGCCTTCGCAACAGGCATTGGTTCACGCACGCACGCCGACTGCTGGTCAATGGCGACGAACGAATTTGCACGCCCGTACCACAACTGGACCTCCACCGGGTAGCGACAGGCGGCCTTTGCAGATGAATAACCTCACTTCCTCCATCGGACAGATGTCCACAGGATTGTCGGAAGAGTCCCGGCCGGAGGAGGGAGCGTTATGGTCTGAGGAATGTTTTCGCGACACTCCCTGGATGATCTCGTCATTCTGGAAGGCACAATAAATCAACATAAGTATGCATCTATTCTTGGTGACCATGTCCACCCCTGCATCCAGGTTTTTGTTTTCTCCTCGGCACGATGGTGTGTACCAGAAGCATAATGCAATGTGTCACACCACTCGCAGCGTGCGTGCATGGTTCGAAGAGCACCAGGATAGGTTAAACGTACTCCTTTGGCCACAAAACTTACCGGATTTAAACCCAGCCGAGAGTCTGTGTAGCCAACGGCTTTGCCGCAATGGTAACACCGGTTCCCGTCAGATGACCAAAGTTAAGCGCTGTCGGGCTGGGTTAGCACTTGGAAGGGTGACCATCCGGTCGGCCGAGCGCTGTTGCCAAGTGGGGTGCACTCAACCCTTGCGAGGCAAACTGAGGAGCCACTTGATTGAGAAGTAGCGGCTCCGCTCTCGGAAACTGACATACGGCCGGGAGAGCGGTGTGCTGACCACATGTCACTCCATATCCGCATCCAGTGACGCCTATGGGCTGAGGATGGCGGCCGGTCGGTACCGTTGGGCCTTCATGACCTGTTGGGGGGAGTTTAGTCTTAGTTTTAGAGAGTCTGTGTGACCACATCGATCAGGTTGTACGTGCCGTGGACCCTCAACAGAGAAACCTATGGTAGCTGGCCATGGCACAGGAGTTAGCATGGATCCACATCCCTGTTGACACCTTCCAGAACCTCAATGACTCTGTTCTTGCACGTCCCGCAGCAGTTCGCGCTTCAAAACGGGGTTATTGAGGCTTTTGATATGTGGTCACATTAATGTAATTGGACAGTGTAGAAGAACAGTGAAATAAACCAAACTGAGGTGGCTGTGGCAGGTGGCACAGATGATCCCATATTTTTAGATTTCCAGAAGGCTTTACGGTTGTGTAAAGTCATCAGATGATCAAAATGAATTGTAAAATGATTTAGACAAGATACGAGGGTGAGTCAAATGAAAACCTGAAATATATTTTGAAATATTATTTATTGTGCAGAAGTGGCACAAAGCTGTATCACTTTTCAATATAATCTCCCCCACGCTCAATGCAAGACCTCCAGCGCTTACAAAGTGCATAAGTTCCTTTAGAAAAAAATTCTTTTGGTAGTCCACACAACCACTCATGCACCGCGTGGCGTACCTCTTCACCAGAACGGAACTTCTTTCCTCGCATTGCGTCTTTGAGTAGTCCAAACATATGGAAATCACTTGGGGCAAGGTCTGGTGAGTATAGTGGCTGAGGAAGACACTCAAAATGTAAGTCTGTGATTGTTGCAACTGTTGTACGGGCGGTGTGGGGCCTTGCATTGTCATGTTGCAAAAGGACACCTGCTGACAGCAATCCACGTCGCTTTGATTTGATTGCAGGCCGTAGATGAGTTTTTAGTAGATCTGTGTATGATGCACTGGTGACAGTGGTCCCTCTAGGCATGTAATGCTCCAAAATGACGCCTTTTGCATCCCAAAAGAGAGTCAGCATTGTAAGTAGGCTGTTTATATTTTCTTATTGGCAACGTTACGTAGCACTCTGTATGAAAATCACTGGCTGTGCTGTGTGCAGCCTGTGGCTAGTTTGCATTGTTGTCTGCCATTGTAGTGTTGGGCAGCGGCAGCTGGATGTGAACAGCGCGTAGCGTTGGGCAGTTGGAGGTGAGCCGCCAGCAGTGGTGGATGTGGAGAGAGAGATGGCGGAGTTTTGTAATTTGTCATGAACTGCTATATATATTATGACTATTAAGGTAAATACATTGTTTGTTCTCTATTAATATCTTTCATTTGCTAAGTATCCCTATCAGTAGTTAGTGCCTTCCGTAGTTTGAATCTTTTATTTAGCTGGCAGTAGTGGCGCTCGCTGTATTGCAGTAGTTCGAGTAATGAAGATTTTTGTGAGGTAAGTGATTTCTGAAAGGTATAGTTTAATGTTACTCAGGATCATTCTTTTGCAGGGATCTTTGATAGTCAGATTGCGTTGCGCTAAAAATATTTTGTGTCAGTTTAAGCACAGTCTTGTATAAATTGTTCTAAGGGGACGTTTCATATGACGACCCAGCCAGGATACCTCACTGGAATCTTCTGATTTTTTCTTGTAGTTTGTGTATTTAGTGTAGCTTTTGTTTATTGCTAGTGCATAATTATAGAGAGAATTTCTTTGGTAGTTGTGGTTTTTCATTGTTGCACAGTAAAACAGTTGTGGCATGCATGTAGATTTGCACCAAGTATTTCGCAGCTGCGCTTGCAATTAACTAGATATTATTTTCAGTTCTATGTTAATGTGTTCTCTTATTTTTGCTCTTCAAATTGTGTTTTTTTTTGTGTTGTCGTGTGAAATATTGTGACAATAATGGTGTGTGAAAAACGTAATACTAGGCTCCAAAGTAAATTGAGAAATGACAGTGAAGACGAAAGCAGTGTGTTAGCGCCACCGAGTATTGAATTAACTAATGTTGAAAGTAGTAATTTGGTAATTGTACATAGGGAAATGGAGCGGGCTGCAAACAATGGTGTAGACAGTGTAACAATTAGTCAACAGGGAAGCATTATCGATCGATCGGTTGGCAACAGCTCGCCTCAGGAATCCGAAATGACAGGACACAATTTTGCAAATTCTGTAGATTCAGGTTTTGCGTCCTCACCGTTTTCTCAAATAAGTCAAGACACATTTTCTGCTTGTCAAAATGTGAATGTTGCTGGTGCAAATGCACTGCCGAAAAGCGTAGAGGAACAGATTCCAGACACTAATGCATTGTTATTACAATTAATGCAACAAATGGGACAAAATCTTCAAAAGTTAGACACAATGGTACAAAATCAGAGACAAACACAGCAAAAGCTTCAAAAGTTAGACACCACACTTGAACAAACACGTGAAGATTTAACTACTGAGTTACATAACATCGAATCGAAATGTCAAAAAGTCTGTAATGACGTAAAAACACAAATTTGTGAGCATTTCCAACCTATTTTTTCATGTCATGAAAATGCATTACAGAATCACGAAGCAGCCATAAAAGAACTGCAAACTATTGTTCATGAAAATCATGAGACTTTGCAAGCTAAAATTGACTCAGTTGCATCTACCGATTTGGTTACGCAACTTTTAAAACTCAGGAAAATTTAAAGGACACAGTAGATACCCTGAAAATTGGTTCAGAAAGACACTTGGAGGAAATAAGTACACTATCGGAGATAGTAGCCGAACTTTCGGATCAGGTCACTAACTTATCTACAAAGGTAGATGATGATCTCAATGACACAAGACCCGTAGCCTTCACTGACACAGAAGAGTATGAACAAATAAGAAAATTCAAACAAAATCAAAATCAAATCAATACACAGTACAAAAGAGAAATCCGGGAAGTACAAGATCAGTTGACGCAGGTAATACAAGAATTACATATTTCAGAGGACACTCGCGCTCCAACACGGGAAGAGGGACATAGAAATACGGAAAAGCCACAAAATAATAACACAGGGCATTTCGGTAATTATGAAAGGAATTGGCAAGGTACACCGAATTTTGAGATGGAACCGCCGACACGACGTAACAATGACCGATATGCTACTCGCCGACACGATGATTTTGACTATAAGCTGTTCATTACTACACGTAAATTCAAAACGTTTAAGAATTCTGCCAATGACATTCATCCACAAGCGTGGCTCCATCAATTCTCTCATTGTTTCCCTCCCAACTGGTCATTGGAGCACAGGTTAGAATTTGTGTGTGGCTACTTAGAGAATGAACCAGCTGTAAGAATGCGACGGTCATTCACGATTGCCACAGTGAAGGAGAATTTTACCATGCCTTCCTCTCAGCATATTGGTCTCAAGCCACACTAGACCGAGTAAAACATGGCATCATAATGATGAAACATTTCGAACAATCTGAATTTTCCAGTCTTGTGAAATATATTGAAGACATGTTGCACAAGAATCAGTACCTGTCAAACCCATACAGTCCCTCAGAACTCATCCGCATTTGCTTAATCAAACTGCCTGAACATTTACGACATATTATTTTAGCAGGACGTTGCAAAGACGACATTGAAGCTTTTCAGGGACTCTTACAAGAATTAGAAATTGACACAGACAGTCACGGGATGCGAAAACGGGAAAACAATCACTACAGGGCACATCCGTCACAATTCCGTGACGACAGAAATAATAACTGGACACGACAAGGCTATTCTCACAACACAAATCGTGACCAAAACAGACACCACCCGTATGACAACCGTTGGCAGAGTAGTAATAATTACAGGGAAAGATCACTTCTCCGCGGTAATGACTATCACAGAGACAATCAGAGAAACAGACAATATGAGAACCAAAACAATTATTATCACGGGAGACAGAATAACTTCAGACGCAACGGTCCAGTGCGCAGTTACGATTCAAGGAGAAATTCTCCACCACTTGACCAACAAGAAAGAAACTATGGAATCTACCGACATGACGACAGACGATATGATCGTAACGACAGACCTGAACTGCATCAGAACTGGCGGGATTCTCGTCATAGTGAATTTGTAGAAGCTAGGTCTCCTAACCCCAATAACGACACACGCCAACAAAGGTACAGACAATGACTCGCACCGCAGGCAGCCACGTGCGCCCGCTGGCTCAGGGAAAAATAACATGATGCTAACCTTGAGCAAAATTCCATTATTCTTTATGGACGAATACTGTATGATAATTCCATTCAAGTTGAAACTCTGCGTACTGAGAAGAGCAAAGGGTTACACCACATCTCACATGTAAAACCGTTTATTGAAAGATAATCTGCTTTTTAACTTTGCCATAAAACGTTTCACTTCACGTTACTAGTATGCTTTTGAAACAGTTACCATTCAACAATGTTTGAAGTTAAATATCCAGTCAAGAACCAAGAGAACTTATTTAAACAGAAATTACGAATGCATTGTTATTGCGAACAGACGACACAGTGTTATTGTGTGTGTACATTCTTGCTTGTTAGTTGCACGATTACGTAACGACTATAAGGCTCACATACTTAGAACATATCTGGTACAGCTAATGAGATTTTAATGCAACATTTTGGTTCACTTGAAAATACATTCTGGATTTAAAGTACTTTCTGTGAGATACCAGATGACACAGTGGTTAGTTTATGTGACAGCTACACGATTTTATCACGACGCTACTAATGAATGACAATTTACAATATTGCTCTTGCGGTGTATCTGTTTTATATCTGCACAGTTTTTCTGTATTATTCTGGAAAGTAAAACATGTTTTAGTAGTAACTTTTGTGGTACAGCTACAATGAGACAGCCTTTTCCGTAGCACAACAATACGTTACAGCACAGTACTTTCTTCATAACGGCAATAAGCGTAATAAGTAAGATATCTATACGCAAAGCATTTCACTTTTGTTTATCATGAGGTAAGTACATTGACTTCTGCAGAACTTAGCTTTTGGAGGACGATAAATACGACACTTCCACAGAGATTTTCTTACAGCAAGACGCACATTTAGCGCTACAGGACACGTATTTGAGTGATTAATTTTGTACTTAAAACATTTATTTTTAAAGATTTTTGAATTACAAAGAAAGTTTTCCGTGATACATTTCATTCCATTGCTGTAATCTGTAACACCTGAGGGTATAATTACATTAATCCTCAGGGGGGTACATGCTTACTTTGTGTACCATGTGTTTGGCAAGCACAAGAAACCCTAGCTAATATGGTATTTGCTTATACAACTTTACACATCGGTACCATATTTCTCTAAAACATAAATTACACAGCTATCTGATCATTTAACTGAGAGATAAACATGTTTTTTACTACATCAGTGACACACGTTTACGTAATTACACCGCTGGGTAACTTCACACTTACGAAATTGTATTTTGTCTGCACTTTGTGAACTGTTCATATTTTTTCGGAACCATTGTGATACTATGAGAGCTTTGAATGATGTATTTGGTATGAGATCATGATTTTTAAAGTACGTTTGAGGCAGATGACACTATTGAAATGAGCAGAGAATATTTTTTATGGTTTGAAATTATTGCAGAAAGCTACGACTTTTTTGAGATTTGACTGAGGTGTTATGATGTTATTTTTACGACAACGATGTGTATTATGCTGTTGAGGTATGTTTATGTCAATAAGATGATGCTACCATATATGAGGAATGTGATTACGTGTTTATATGTATATGAATAATGAATAGAAGTTAGGGACTCTTGACTTGTGAAAAAGGATGTTGGAAGCCAAGAATCGTACTTTAAGAGTTATGAAATGTGTGTAAATGCGTGAATGTATCACAATGCCGGCGAAAATTTTTTGGACACTGTTATATTCATAGGATTTTGTTTCTACACATTTGCAACGTAAATTCTCGACCTGTGAAATTTTTATATGAGACTGTCACTGTAGCGGAAACTGCTGTCGTAAATATTTCCGTAAGAAAGTTAAGTGACCACCTGCACGTAATGCGTCGTGGGCACCCAGCTGAGAGGTAATCGTCTGACAAAAGAAAGTCATTAGGTGGAGAAAGAAAGAGGCCATTAACCTCCCTGTTGACATTCCTTTGCAAAGGGCATTGCTAATGTGACACGCTCGTTACTTGAAAACATATGATTACTCGTACTTTGTGCTAATTACTGAAATGCTTATGAATTGATGGGAAATATTCGTACATCTGCACACCTGATTATGACAAGTGTCTTTCTACGAGAGTTGAGAGCTACTGACTTACGAAATGTCACATGACTACTGAATGATATTTTTATGCTTTGGTTTGCGTAATTGCTTATTTCATTTAATATTTGGTTTCCAGCTGTGTTGCAGCATTAGTTTTATAAAATAAACTTAGATGCATCTGCTAATGTGAACACTTTCTGTCAACAGATTTATTAAATAATTATTTTCTGATCCACATTCTTCGAAAAAGGAGCTCTTGGACTGGAAAGAACAATAAGAAGGGACTGATAAGAATAACTACATATATAATTTTCTTTTCAACTACTTGGTAATTTTTTTTTTGTAGAATAACTTCTTGTGGTGCACCACTTTAATTACATAGACATTAAGATGTGAATATACATTTCCCTTATCTGCATTGTTGTTTTTACTGTAATATTTTTTCTGCTTGAGCTATGTCATGTTTAGGTATAAGTTGCTGCTGTTTGCCAGGCATAGTGTTATTGAATTTGAATTTTTGTATTATTCTGTTAAGCCAGTTTTACTAATTATTTTATTTTTATTGTTTGCTGCACATTGCCTTATACTAGTTGTAATATTGCAATTGCTTTGCTAATTTCTTAATGTGGCTTGCTTCACAAATCTGCGTTTTTTTTTCATTGCTGTTTATATTAATTGTTTTATGTGATGCTGCATTGCCTCGTCCCTTGGTATATATATCTGAGCTCAGTAGATTTAAGTTAGCTTAAGAGGGGTAGACTATATAAGAAACTAACTATGATGACTTGGAAGAAATGTATTGAGAAGCTATATGAAAATGGTTTGGGCAAAAAAAAAAAAGGAAAAAGAAAAAAAGGATACTGTACAGTGGAGTAAAACTATTTTTGACAGAGGATGTGAACAGAATACAGAAGGCAGGCTTAGATAGGACTTTTGGGAATAATGATGAATGGAGGGAGATCTCCAAGAAGCAAAGAAAGTTTTGTTTGCAAAATACTGCAATGAAACAAACCCTGTCCTTTCCTTTTGTGTTATCCCACTATGTGTTTGGGTACCTGTGTGTAATTATGTTCTTCCTGTCTTTATATGTTTATCTGATAAGACTTATGTTGTAGAATTTTTCTAATACTAAGCTACATTCACTATGATGAGGAATACTGTTATCCTCGAATATAATTGGCATTAATAATATGTTATTTTCTTTGTAAAGATGTTTAGACATTATTTATTCTGTTTTGTTTTAATGCTCATGTGTGAAGTTGATGTTTCGCAAGTTATTCTGATCTTTTATGTATGTACTCATGTCATAATTCCTGTAACACTGATGTATATGTTAGTTCAATTCTTTTGTAAAGCCCATATTACCACAAATGTTATCTGTATTATTATGTTTTTAATGGTGTATTTTGTATCTTTGTAATTGTATTCTTATGTTATAATATTGTAATTGACACCAGTTCATCTAATTAAGTAACTTGTACGTTACATTTCACTGCACACGTTTCTGTTGGTCATAGTATATGGACAATATGTGAGAAGTAGGGACTGTTAGTAGAATGAAATTTTCACTCTGCAGCGGAGTGTACGCTGATATGAAACTTCCTGGCAGATTAAAACTGTGTGCCCGACCGAGACTCGAACTCGGGACCTTTGCTTTCGCGGGCAAGTGCTCTACCAACTGAGCTACCGAAGCACGACTCACGTCCGGTACTCACAGCTTTACTTCTGCCAGTATCTCGTCTCCTACCTTCCAAACTTTATAGGAGTGCTAGTTCTGCAAGGTTCGCAGGAGAGCTTCTGTAAAGTTTGGAAGGTAGGAGACGAGATACTGGCAGAAGTAAAGCTGTGAGTACCGGACGTGAGTCGTGCTTCGGTAGCTCAGTTGGTAGAGCACTTGCCCGCGAAAGGCAAAGGTCCCGAGTTCGAGTCTCGGTCGGGCACACAGTTTTAATCTGCCAGGAAGTTTCAGGGACTGTTAGTGTTTGCACGTGTGTTAATAGTTCAGCAAGGGACTGGATAACAGCACTGCTGGTTCTAAGGACAATTCCAAATAACTTTGTGAGTGCACAAGTGGTGGTTATGGACTTGCTCTATTATCCACAAGACTCTTCAATGGTGATTGTACACCTGCACAGTCGCAACGGATGGCTGCTAGCCATCTCTACAAGGACTGCAGTGGGTCTACACCTCTGGTGGCCCACCAATACCATACTCTCTACCAGGACTACAGTGGGTCTGCTCTGTGATGACCTACCTACCAATATTCTTCAAAACGTCGAATGACTCTGCTGTGGGTTTGCTCTGTTGTGGCCCATTACCTGTCAGCATGTCAAGAGTCAGCACTGTCTTTCTGTTGGAAGGACAACACTACTTCTTCAAGACTGCATGGACATCCACTACTTCCGTGTGCATTGTCTTTTACTGCTCAGACTTTGATAAAAGAAACGGCAGTTTTACTGTGATGAATGATCAGGACTGTCTTTATGGACTGTGAGAAAATTTTAGCTTTTGACCAACATTATATAAATAAGTGTGTGCATTTGATTTCCTTGTTATTGTAATTATGAAAAATTTTATCAAATCATTATTGGCCACTGCCCAAAAATATTTTGTAAAATTTTTTGTGGGGAGCATGGGGGCTATGTAAGTAGGCTGTTTATATTTTCTTATTGGCAACGTTACGTAGCGCTCTGTATGAAAATCACTGGCTGTGCTGTGTGCAGCCTGTGGCTAGTTTGCATTGTTGTCTGCCATTGTAGTGTTGGGCAGCGACAGCTGGATGTGAACAGTGCGTAGCGTTGGGCAGTTGGAGGTGAGCCGCCAGCAGTGGTGGATGTGGGGAGAGAGATGGCGGAGTTTTGTAATTTGTCATGAACTGCTATATATATTATGACTATTAAGGTAAATACATTGTTTGTTCTCTATTAATATCTTTCATTTGCTAAGTATCCCTATCAGTAGTTAGTGCCTTCCGTAGTTTGAATCTTTTATTTAGCTGGCAGTAGTGGCGCTCGCTGTATTGCAGTAGTTCGAGTAATGAAGATTTTTGTGAGGTAAGTGATTTCTGAAAGGTATAGTTTAATGTTACTCAGGGTCATTCTTTTGCAGGGACCTTTGATAGTCAGATTGCGTTGCGCTAAAAACATTGTGTGTCAGTTTAAGCACAGTCTTGTATAAATTGTTCTAAGCGGACGTTTCAGCATAACCTTCCCTGCTGATGGTTCTGTTCGAAACTTCTTTGAATTTGGTGATGAGGAATGGCGCCATTCCTTGCGCGCTCTCTTCGTTTCAGGTTGGTGGAAGTGAACCCAGGTTTCGTCCCCAGTAACGATTCTTGCAAGGAAGCTATCACCATCACGTTCAAAGCGCCGAAGAGGTTCTCCACAAGCATAAACACGTCGTTCTCTCATTTCAGGAGTCAGCTGCCATGGCATCCGTCTTGCAGACACTTTGTGGAACAGGAGTTCATCATGCACAATGTGGTGTGCTGACCCATGGCTAATCTTTCAACATGTTGCAATGTCATTCAGTGTCACTCGGCGGTTTTCCTTCACTATGGCTTCAACTGACATAATGTTTTTTTTTTTTTTTTTTTTAACTCCGCAAGCCACCTGACGGCGGAGGGTACCTTGAGTACCTCTATCGGTTCTCCCTTCTATTCCAGTCTCGTATTGTTCGTGGAAAGAAGGATTGTCGGTATGCCTCTGTGTGGGCTCTAATCTCTCTGATTTTATCCTCATGGTCTCTTCGCGAGATATACGTAATATACTGCTTGACTCTTCGGTGAAGGTATGTTCTCGAAACTTTGACAAAAGCCCGTACCGAGCTACTAAGCGTCTCTCCTGTAGAGTCTTCCGCTGGAGTTTATCTATCATCTCCTTAACGCTTTCGCGATTACTGAATGATGCTGTAACGAAGCGCACTGCTCTCCGTTGGATCTTCTCTATATCTTCTATCAATCCTATCTGGTACGGACCCCACACTGCTGAGCAGTATTCAAGCAGTGGGCGAACAAGCGTACTGTAACCTACTTCCTTTGTTTTCGGATTGCATTTCCTTAGGATTCTTCCAATGAATCTCAGTCTGGCATCTGCTTTACCGACGATCAACTTTATATGATCATTCCATTTTAAATCACTCCTAATGCGTACTCCCAGATAATTTATGGTATTAACTGCTTCCAGTTGCTGACCTGCTATTTTGTAGCTAAATGATAAAGGATCTATCTTTCTGTGTATTCGCAGCACATTACATTTGTCTACATTGAGATTCAATTGCCATTCTCTGCACCATGCGTCAATTCGCTGCAGTTCCTCCTGCATTTCAGTACAATTTTCTATTGTTACAACCTCTCGATACACCACAGCATCATCTGCAAAAAGCCTCAGTGAACTTCCGATGTCATCCACCAGGTCATTTATGTACACTCCTGGAAATGGAAAAAAGAACACATTGACACCGGTGTGTCAGACCCACCATACTTGCTCCGGACACTGCGAGAGGGCTGTACAAGCAATGATCACACGCACGGCACAGCGGACACACCAGGAACCGCGGTGTTGGCCGTCGAATGGCGCTAGCTGCGCAGCATTTGTGCACCGCCGCCGTCAGTGTCAGCCAGTTTGCCGTGGCATACGGAGCTCCATCGCAGTCTTTAACACTGGTAGCATGCCGCGACAGCGTCGACGTGAACCATATGTGCAGTTGACGGACTTTGAGCGAGGGCGTATAGTGGGCGTGCGGGAGGCCGGGTGGACGTACCGCCGAATTGCTCAACACGTGGGGCGTGAGGTCTCCACAGTACATCGATGTTGTCGCCAGTGGTCGGCGGAAGGTGCACGTGCCCGTCGACCTGGGACCGGACCGCAGCGACGCACGGATGCACGCCAAGACCGTAGGATCCTACGCAGTGCCGTAGGGGACCGCACCGCCACTTCCCAGCAAATTAGGGACACTGTTGCACCTGGGGTATCGGCGAGGACCATTCGCAACCGTCTCCATGAAGCTGGGCTACGGTCCCGCACACCGTTAGGCCGTCTTCCGCTCACGCCCCAACATCGTGCAGCCCGCCTCCAGTGGTGTCGCGACAGGCGTGAATGGAGGGACGAATGTAGACGTGTCGTCTTCAGCGATGAGAGTCGCTTCTGCCTTGGTGCCAGTGATGGTCGTATGCGTGTTTGGCGCCGTGCAGGTGAGCGCCACAATCAGGACTGCATACGACCGAGGCACACAGGGCCAACACCCGGCATCATGGTGTGGGGAGCGATCTCCTACACTGGCCGTACACCACTGGTGATCGTCGAGGGGACACTGAATAGTGCACGGTACATCCAAACCGTCATCGAACCCATCGTTCTACCATTCCTAGACCGGCAAGGGAACTTGCTGTTCCAACAGGACAATGCACATCCGCATGTATCCCGTGCCACCCAACGTGCTCTAGAAGGTGTAAGTCAACTACCCTGGCCAGCAAGATCTCCGGATCTGTCCCCCATTGAGCATGTTTGGGACTGGATGAAGCGTCGTCTCACGCGGTCTGCACGTCCAGCACGAACGCTGGTCCAACTGAGGCGCCAGGTGGAAATGGCATGGCAAGCCGTTCCACAGGACTACATCCAGCATCTCTACGATCGTCTCCATGGGAGAATAGCAGCCTGCATTGCTGCGAAAGGTGGATATACACTGTACTAGTGCCAACATTGTGCATCCTCTGTTGCCTGTGTCTATGTGCCTGTGGTTCTGTCAGTGTGATCATGTGATGTATCTGACCCCAGGAATGTGTCAATAAAGTTTCCCCTTCCTGGGACAATGAATTCACGGTGTTCTTATTTCAATTTCCAGGAGTGTATATTGTGAATAGCAACGGTCCTATGACACTCCCCTGCGGCACACCTTCTCTCCATTGAGAATGACATGCTGCGTCCTGTTATCTAGAAACTCCTCAATCCAATCACACAATTGGTCTGATAGTCCATATGCTCTTACTTTGTTCATTAAACGACTGTGGGGAACTGTATCGAACGCCTTGCGGAAGTCAAGAAACACGGCATCTACCTGTGAACCCGTGTCTATGGCCCTCTGAGTCTCGTGGACGAATAGCGGAAGCTGGGTTTCACATGACCGTCTTTTTCGAAACCCATGCTGATTCCTACAGAGTAGATTTCTAGTCTCCAGAAAAGTCATTATACTCGAACATAATACGTGTTCCAAAATTCTACAACTTCTGTAGAGTGACAACTCGTTGTGCCTGACCTGGACGAGGAGCATCTTCCACTGAAGTTACACCATTTACGAACTTCCTACTCCATTCGTAGACTTGCTGCTGTGACAAACATGCATCACCGTACTGAACCTTCATTCGTAGATGAATTTCAATAGGTTTCACACCTTCACTACGCAAAAACCGAATAACAGAACGCTGTTCTTTCCTGGTGCAAGTCGCAAATGGGGCGGCCATCTTTATAATGATACTGCCACAGTATGTGTGCATCTGCACTATGCTGCTACCTACAGGCCATTCTGCACGCTGTCTGTAGCACGCTTACCAACTTACAGGATAACGGCGCGAAATTTCGATTTGTTATTACAAATTTAAGATTCTCGTTTGACTCCCCCTTGTATCTACATGGCGCAAAAAGTGTCAATTGACGCTAAATCTTGAAAAGTGTGAAGTCATCCATACGAGGACTAAAAAGAAGCCACTAAACCACACAAATCTAAAGGTTGCAAACTCAGCTAAATACTTAGGAATTATAGTTACGAATAACTTAAATTTGAAAGAGCACATACATAATGTTGTGGCAAAAGCAAACCAAAGACTGCGATTTATTGGTGGAAAGAAATTGTAACAGGCCTACTAAAGAGACTGATACACTACGCTTGTTGGCCCTCTTCTAGAATGCTGCTGTGCTGTGTGGGATCCACTTCAGATAGGATTGGCGGAGGACATCGAAAAAGTTCAAACAAGGGCACCTCGTTTTATACTATCGAAAAATAATGGAGAGAGTGGCACGGATGTGATACACCAACTAGGGGTAACAGTCATTAAAACAGAAGTGTTTTTCGCTGCGATAGGACCTTCTCATGAAATTTTAGTCACCAACTTTTTCCTCAGAGAGTGAAACTTTTTTTTGCCATCCACCTACATAGGGAGAAATGATGATCGTAATAAAATGGGAGAAATCATTGCTCGCACGGAAATACTTAAGTGTTTGTTTTTCCCGCGCGCTGTTCGAGAGTGGAACGGTAGGGAAGTAGCTTAAAGGTGATTCATCGAACACTCTGCTAGGAACTCAATTGTGAATAGCCGAGCGATCATGTAGGCTTAGATGTAAATGTATATTTGATTTCCACTACTGCAACTGGCTCTTGAATATATCGACATTAAACGGTGTGCTGATTAATCTATATCGGGGCAGAATTTCTACCGCTACCAGGCTGAACATCTGGCAATCTCTTGGAATTTGAAATACCCATTACAACATCGAATGCTACACGGTGCAGTAAAAACCGCTAGCAACTTAATAACAGACATAACATATGGTTCAAAATACAAATTACTAACAGGTCAAGCATATACACTCCTGGAAATTGAAATAAGAACACCGTGAATTCATTGTCCCAGGAAGGGGAAACTTTATTGACACATTCCTGGGGTCAGATACATCACATGATCACACTGACAGAACCACAGGCACATAGAACAAGGCAACAGAGCATGCACAATGTCGGCACTAGTACAGTGTATATCCACCTTTCGCAGCAATGCAGGCTGCTATTCTCCCATGGAGACGATCGTAGAGATGCTGGATGTAGTCCTGTGGAACGGCTTGCCATGCCATTTCCACCTGGCGCCTCAGTTGGACCAGCGTTCGTGCTGGACGTGCAGACCGCGTGAGACGACGCTTCATCCAGTCCCAAACATGCTCAATGGGGGACAGACCCGGAGATCTTGCTGGCCAGGGTAGTTGACTTACACCTTCTAGAGCACGTTTGCTGGCACGGGATACATGCGGACGTGCATTGTCCTGTTGGAACAGCAAGTTCCCTTGCCGGTCTAGGAATGGTAGAACGATGGGTTCGATGAGGGTTTGGATGTACCGCTCCCCACACCATGATGCCGGGTGTTGGCCCTGTGTGCCTCGGTCGTATGCAGTCCTGATTGTGGCGCTCACCTGCACGGCGCCAAACACGCATACGACCATCATTGGCACCAAGGCAGAAGCGACTCTCATCGCTGAAGACGACACGTCTCCATTCGTCCCTCCATTCACGCCTGTCGCGACACCACTGGAGGCGGGCTGCACGATGTTGGGGCGTGAGCGGAAGACGGCCTAACGGTGTGCGGGACCGTAGCCCAGCTTCATGGAGACGGTTGCGAATGGTCCTCGCCGATACCCCAGGAGCAACAGTGTCCCTAATTTGCTGGGAAGTGGCGGTGCGGTCCCCTACGGCACTGTGTAGGATCCTACGGTCTTGGCGTGCATCCGTGCGTCGCTGCGGTCCGGTCCCAGGTCGACGGGCACGTGCACCTTCCGCCGACCACTGGCGACAACATTGATGTACTGTGGAGACCTCACGCCCCACGTGTTGAGCAATTCGGCGGTACGTCCACCCGGCCTCCCGCATGCCCACTATACGCCCTCGCTCAAAGTCCGTCAACTGCACATACGGTTCACGTCCACGCTGTCGCGGCATGCTACCAGTGTTAAAGACTGCGATGGAGCTCCGTATGCCACGGCAAACTGGCTGACACTGACGGCGGCGGTGCACAAATGCTGCGCAGCTAGCGCCATTCGACGGCCAACACCGCGGTTCCTGGTGTGTCCGCTGTGCCGTGCGTGTGATCATTGCTTGTACAGCCCTCTCGCAGTGTCTGGAGCAAGTATGGTGGGTCTGACACACCGGTGTCAATGTGTTCTTTTTTCCATTTCCAGGAGTGTACAATAAGGTCGGTAACAGTCTGAAAAATTTGTAAAGATTTTGCAGGGTAGGCTGCGCTGAGAAGTAATAGTTAGCAAAAAAATTCGATACGCTCCAACGTTTTCAAGTTATTTGGCACTAACGTTAACCAATCAAGTCGTCACGCGCTCAGATTCAAGCACTTTACGCACTAAAATGCCATAATTTACAAACATCTGTGGGTCCTTGAGTTACCACTTGTTAAATGTTCATCACCAGTTAAAATGTGTCTCTTTTGAATGTTATAAATTTAAGCCAGGTGAGCGGAAGCTGTGCTTGCTCTGTTTCAGGAAACCAGACGCAGAACAAATTAGGCGACAGTGTCTATGGTAGGCTGCGCGCTCGACGATCTGATTGACTAACTTCTGTGCTAAATAACTCGGAAACGGTTCAACGAATCGAATTTTTTCCTTAGCAAACATTTCTCAGTACAAAATCCACTGAAACGCCCTTACAAGCTTTTCCGACTGTTCCTGACCACCATATAAGGGCATTAAAACGTTACATGCTGGGCTACACAAGCTGCTCCAGGAGACGTCTGTATTAACAGCAAAACTGATTAAAATACTCGCAGTTCTTATATTTGCACGCCGGAAAACAGGAGGCGCACCATCTTTGTACTACTGGACATCCGTCTTGGAATTACTATATAGCCACTCTAAACAGTCTGAAATTATTCTCATGCGAAATGAAAACTATAATCTCAGCCCGGTATCAGCTCGCAGTATGTTCGTGTTACAAAGCGTAGTCCCATACTTTGATTTTTGCAGCTCCTCTTCCGAAGTATCACAGATGCTCTTCTTGCTATCCTAGGGTTATATGTGACGCTATTTCACTTGGGCTGACTGGTACCTGTTATTGTCTTGAAGCTGAATCTTGTCTTGTCAAATATAATTCCAGTTCACGTTACGACACCTTTTCAGATAATCTGTTTAGTACCATATATCCCACTGCCCCTAACTATAGCAAAATACTATTATTTTCCAATAGTCCTCCCTCTCCATCTGTGATATCTTCCTGTAGTTCACACCCGATAACGACATGCTTAAGAGTTCCTGTCAGCCCACGAACGCAAATGTTACATTCCCTTCCATTTAATGGAGGTGAGATGTGGACCATGCCCACTTACAAAAAGTAAAAAACCTCTTAACGGGTAAATTTCGTCCATTAACAACCATTCCTCAAAATCGGGAAATATTTAATAGACTCATTTCCCAGTAGCACTGCATCCCCAGGCTCCTCGCCACTATAATGATAGCTTATTCATTATTTCGAACATGTTGTCTGCCTACTCTCCTGCGATGGCATTAACTTTCTTTTTACCTCTTTCCTTATTCAGTTCATCGCACCCCTGTAGCATATGATGTCATTTTTCCAGACCCCAATAATGAAACAAAGAGCTTCTGTTGGTATCGTTCAAGATGTTCGAGCTAATCTTATCGCTATACTTCACTGTGCTCTTCAGATTGCCAGGCCAAATAGCGCGGTTCTCAATCTGTGAGCCCATACGTTTGCTCCATATCACATGACGTCTGCTAAAATACGTTCCAGTAAGTTCATATGATTTGAAAAGACAGTTTAAATTTATTCTGCGTACATTGATAATCTTTTCCATAACAAAGACGGCATTGCAACTAATCTGTTTAACATGGTCTCGAAAATTTTACAGTTCATCAAGAATGATTACTAATGATTTGGTAGAAGTTCTTGTCAGCGATAAGAGTCCTTTTCTCAATACATGAACCGTTTTTTGTATAGCCACTTTTAGTTTAATTAGCTGACACCAATCATACTGTGTGATTGAGCTGCCCCAACTAGAGATGGGCAAAACTGTTCTTTTCAGAGATCGGATCAGAACTGTTCACTCCCTGAAATGAATTAGCTCTTTTTCGTGACTCACCACTCATTTACAATAGAAAATAAATGGAAGGCACATTGCCCTTTAAACTTGGTTTATTCAGTACTATACCTGTATTTTGATCTTATTTGATCCTATTTTGAAGTAACACAGATAATGAGTAAGAATTTTGTATTGTTTATTGAAATTTCCACGATATGACAAAGTTTTTGATTATTGATTTATTTTGCACTATCGTGGTTTTTTGGGTGATCGGAAAATGTTGTAACTTGAGATTTACATTAACAATATATTTGGCTATAATGTATTAAAATTTCATTAACCTCATACAAATACATCGCAAGCCATATATTTTTTAATTGAATGTTTCCTTCCGAAGACGCCTAAAATCGCAAAATCCGTACCAGAATAAGAAAAAAGAAATATAAATTTGACTGTAAAACGAAAGTGCTGCATATAGCCTTACGCAGAATAAAACAAGGAAAATATTGGTGTATCACATTTTGCGATACGTTTATCGGTTCGCTCGTAATTAAAGCGTAAATTCGGGTGTCCATAATAAAAATCCTATAGTAAGAGGAGTCGTCAGGAACCTAATCTGATCAGTTTAAACAAATAAAAATAAAATAAAAACAAATGATGTATACATAACATAATAATGTAATATACATAGCGGTATTACTACGAAGAACAATATCCAGTAGAGACGAACTCCGATGCAGAAGCACTGAGTCGAGCAGGTCGAGCCGCGAGCTGTATTACTGCGTGAGCTAAGACCGTAGAGACCAGAGTGACACCTGAGTTGCTTTGCTCAACGCTCTGGCTAGAGTCGAGAATGGTGGGGTGAGTGTTGAGCGGGCGAGTTCCGAGGGTGGGGGGAGTGGTGAACTCACCCGCTCCGAGACAAATCGTCCGTTCCCTTGCGAGCAAGTTGTTGCAAGTAGTTCCTATGTTATCCGCTAGGTGGCTCTCTGTCCTGTTGCTCGCATCAACTGCCCAGAGGGCAGGACGTGCGACTGAAACGATCGCCGCCAGAGTGCGATGCTAAGTTAAGCTGCGCCAGACACTGCACGCGGCAGAGGACGCACAGAGACGGCACGGCACATGTGAAACACAAAATCCAATGGGGCACTGCACAATGCAGGCAGCCAAGGTAGAAGCAGGGCAGAGGCCGGCGCTGGCAGTGTTGTGTGGCGTGCACTGTGCTGTGACCAGCAGAGGCGCTGCTGATATGCTCCGTCTCTCTCTCTCTCTCTCTCTCTCTCTCTCTCTCTCTGCCGTGGGAAACGTTTGGAGCTACCGTTCTTTTTTTCTGAATCACTGATTGTTCATTCCTTTGAAAGATTCAACTCTATGAATCAGTTCAAGAGCGGATCCCCCATCTCTAGCCCCAACTGATGTCGCTTTATGCAACCCACAATGTTGTATGTGGCCTTCAAAAACCATGCGAGAGATTTCCATATTTTCTCGCTCGCTACGCGCAAACTATTAGTCGTACTGAAAAAATGAACAGGACCTTTGCGTAAAAAATTTAATGTAATTAAATTTTGTAGATGGATACGTTTTCGCTGGAGGCCACAGTTTTCGAATCATTCAAGAAAAACATACAAAAGGTGACCTACAGACGCACCTCCATCCTCACACATTCGTCAGCTGTCAGAATTTCTATTATGTTTCTCCTGGCATTGCCTCCTACGACAGCATTAAAATTTCCGACTATGCAACTACACCACTGGCCATTAAAATTGCTACACCAAGAAGAAATGCAGATGATAAACGGATATTCATTGGACAAATATATTATACTAGAACTGACATGTGATTACATTTTCACGCAATTTGGTTGCATAGATTCTGAGAAATCAGTACCCATTACAACCACCTCTGGCCGTAATAACGGCCTTGATACGCCTGGGCATTGAGTCAAACAGAGCTTGGATGGTGTGTACAGGTACAGCTGCCCATGCGGCTTCAACAAGTAACCACAATTCATCAAGCATAGTGACGAGCCAGTTGCTCGGCCACCATTGACCAGACGTTTTCGATTGGTAAGAGATCTGGAGAATGTGCTGGCCAGGGCAGCAGTCGAACATTTTGTGTATCCAGAAAGGCCAGTACAGGAACTGCAACATGCGGTCGTGCATTATCCTGCTGAAATGTAGGGTTTCGCAGGGATCGAATGAAGGGTAGAGCCACGGGTCGTAACACATCTGAAATGTAACGTCCACTGTTCAAAGTGCCGTCAGTGCGAACAAGAGGTGACCGAGACGTGTAACCAATGGCACCCCATACCGTCACGCCGGGTGATACGCCAGTATGGCGATGACGAATACACGCTTCCAATGTGCGTTCACCGCGATGTCGCGAGACGCGGATGCGACCATCATGATGCTGTAAACAGAACCTGGATTTATCCGACAAAATGACGTTTTGCCATTCGTGCACCCAGGCTCGTCGTTGTGTACACCATCGCAGGCGCTCCTGTCTGTGATGCAGCGTCAAGGGTAACCGCAGCCATGGTCTCCGAAATGATAGTCCATGCTACTGCAAACGTCGTCGAACTGTTCGTGCAGATGTTTGTTGTCTTGCAAACGTCCCCATTGTTGACTCAGGGATGGAGACGTGACTGCACGATCCGTTACAGCCATGCGGATAAGATGCCTGTCATCTCGACTGCAGCTCCTGGGATATGGACCATGCCCACTTACAAAAAGTAGAAAACCTCTTAACGGGTAAATATTCCTCAAAATCGGGAAATATGTAAGAGAGTCATTTGCCAGTAGCACTGCTTCTCCAGGCTCCTCGCCACTCTAATTATAGCTTATTCATTATTTGGAACGTTCTGTCTGCCTACTCTCCTGCGATGGCTTTAGCTTTCTTTTTCCCCTTTCCTTATTCAGTCCATCGCACCTCTGTAGCGTATAATGTAGTCACTTTTCCAGACCCCAATAATAAAACAAAGACCTTCTGTTGGTATCGTTCGACATGCTCGAGATAATCTCATCGTTATACTTCACTGTGGTCTTCAGATTGCCAGGGCAAATATCGCAGTCCTCAATCTGTGAGTCTATACGTTTGGTCTGTATCACATGACGTCTGCTAAAATACGTTCCAGTAAGTTCATATGATTTGAAAAGACAGTTTAAACTTAATTTGTGTACATTGATAATCTTTTCCATAAATAAGACGGCATTGTAACTAATCTGTTTAACATGTTCTAGAAAATTTTACAGTTCATCAAGAATATTACTAATTTTTTGGTAGGAATTCTTGTCAGCGATAAGAGTACTTTTATCAATATATGAACCGTTTTTGTACAGCTACTTTTAGTTTATTTAGCTGACACCAATCATACTGGGTGATTGAGCTGCCCCAACTGATGTCGCTTTATGCAACCCACAATGTTGTATGTGGCCTTCAAAAACCATGCGAGAGATTTCCATAATTTCTCGCTCCCTACGAGCAAACTATTAGTCGTACAGAAAAAATGAACAGGACCTTTCTGTAGAAAATTTAATGTAATTGAATTTTGTAGTGGGATACGTTTTCGCTGGAGGCCACCGTTTTCGAGTCAGTCAAGAAAAACGTACAAAAGGTGACCTACAGACGCACATCCATCCTCACACATTCGTCAGCGGTCAGGATTTCTATTATGTTGCTCATGGCATTGCCTCCTACCAAAGCATAAAAATTTCCGACTACACAAACTACTCCCGATATTCGACCTTCTTTGGTCTCTGTTGACTGGGCTATTATTAATTTAAACACACCCACGACTACAATGAAAGAGGAACGACTTTTGTAAACATTACGCTAAAACCAATTACGTTGGCAATTCGATCAAAACTTAAGTGTTATAAGCACAGTAGATTCGTCGTCAGAAGATATGACGAGTACAACAATGTAATTGTTTATTTTATGCTGTTACAATCGCAAGATTGTTAGATAAAATTCACACAAAGGTCAGTTTTACAATATGTAAATGCCCGACTAAGCTTATCTTCATCTACGTCTTCTTTTCTTTCTATAATATTTCCTTCATGTTCATCTCCCTTCTATAAACCCTCTGTATATTCCTTCCACCTTTCCGCTTTGTCTTCTTTGTTTAGGACTGGCTTTCCAACTGATCTGTTGGTACTCATACAGTTGCTTTTCTTTTCTTCAAATGCCTCTTTAATTTTCCTCTTGGCGACCTCTGTTTCCCCTAGTGACACGGTATATGCCTCTAAACCCAATATTTGTTCTATAGCCATCCCTGCTTAGCAATTGAAGTAGTCAGAGGGCCCAAAACGTTAAGTAGTTTGGTAGCCCTTGTCTGACGGGAGTTTTGGAGGTACAGCCTTTGAGATGTGGAAAAATCAAAACAGCCAGAAGATGGTTTGCTAGGTTAGTGAGGTCAGTGAGTGATGACTTCATGCAGGGTCGTATTATTCAGAAGGAATACGAGGTGGGGATGAAAATGTACGCTACACATATTCTGTTACCATCATTATTACAGTTTTCAGTAATCTTTTCCTCTTCTTCTCTTTTTATCTTCGGAATAACATAGAAAGTTAGGCTCTATGTTGTTGACACACAATAGAATTAGGACAGTGTTCCTAAAGCACGTAAATGTGCCGTTACGTTTATCATATAACTCTCTCTTTAACTACATGCACTTCATCATGCTGAATACCTGTTATGTTTTCCTCTATGGAAGACCCGATAATATGAGGATTCTCTCCCGGATCGGAATACATGCTGCAGCGACTGTAAATGTTCGCTTTCCTGAAACATACAAGCAAACAACACAGGATTAACTTGGCTATTTGGTAAGCGTATTCAATAGAATAAACATCATCTTCATGATGCTTGTTACAGAGCAGTTTCTTAGGTTCGTTGCGCTGTTGAAATTCTGAACTTACTCTAGCGAGAATGGCAAAATACACGTGAGCCTGTAATGTAGACCGTCTTTCGTGTTCGAAGAGATAACGTTCTCACCGATTTACGTCGATAATAGCCGCTTACCTCTTTATTCTTACCTCTTTATTCTTTTCCAAAAGATTTTACTCCTCTCAGAGATATCCATTGTATAATGCTAACATCTAAACCTTTTTCTAAGAAAAATGCCTCACTCATGATAAATGGATGGTGACTCAGATTTACTAAGCTAGCAAACGGGAAGTTGCAATATACAAAGTGGAAACAGAAGACTGTCGCTTTGGTCCTAATGTCAGCTGATGATGAGTTTAATACGAAACTGTTCAGCCTTCTCTGGCCACTTGTCGACAAACTGCCTGTTGGCTTCTATCTTGGGTTCTTCGGTCGACGTTCGTTTGACAATGTTTCCGGCGTTACGCCAGCGCGAGTGGCTGGTATTCTCGTATTGTCAATGTTTCACCTCACACTGTCCGCCACCAACAATGGAGAGTGGAGTTTTGACAAAGTCAGCCACGTGTGCTGGCCTTTCTTTAAATCGTCAGTCTTTAGACTGGTTTGATGCGGCACGCCACAAATTCTTGTCCTGTGCCGTGCTGGCGTTACGCCAGAGTGGGAGTGGCAGAGAGAAATAGGAAAAACATATGATACAGTGGATATTAAAATCCACATTCTGGTGATATGCAACGTAGTGCGGAGAAAGCTTAGTATGAAAGAAAGCTTCTTCTTTCAGACATGTTCTTGTTTGCTAAAATGCACTTTGGGACTGTAGAATTATCTATTTGGCCACTTAGAATGAATTCGGCGAAACCACAATACATATCCTGGGAAAAGTCATTAAGATTGGCATCACTGGTTTCATATTTGGCTGAAAAACACTAAGTCTACAGAAAGTAGACTTCCGAAACCTTACTTTAGCTGCCGTTGCAGTATAATAGACATCTTCAGGTTCTTAATTGCAAAGAATCTTGACTTTTAGATATGGTTCTCATTACGATCGAAAACGTGTATTGGAGGTGACTCGGTGATGGTTAGAATTGAGAATAGACAGTATTAGTTGAAAGAGGGTGAAGTCGCAAAGAAAACCGTTCATGTCGCAGGAAATAAATAAGTGAGAAATTCGCCGAAAACGAAAAAAGAGACAAATGAAATCCACAGTTTTCTGGGCTACAATGAACCAGAATAAATATATATAGTATATTGGGCCATGTTATTCGGTACTAGGGTAAAAAACGTCCAAGCACAAGTCAAAACACTAAAGTGAAAGCGCACACAATAAACTCTAACGTAGCGTAGCACGGCGGGAAAACGAGCAAGCAAGCAAGATTCCTTTATCCTACTTGGGTTTGGCATAGCTTGGCTCGGACGGGAGTAAAGCAACCTGCCCGTTCGGCTGAAAACGTGGGGCAGCTTGCCTGACTAGCTAACAGGCGAGCACAGGCGATTTCAAAGTGGAATGTGTACACCTCCGCTGTCACCTTTGCCCTTGCGCTGAAGCCCCTTTGTGAGGCCGCTATGATGGTGGTCTTCAGTTCTGCCCATGGTTGATCCCCTGTGTATTTCAACAGGAGGTGAGGAACCTAGGCATTGTGGCTGCGTTTATCGCAGTTGCATCTACGACGCTGCGTGGTGTACGTGCCGTGTCATCCCATAGTTTCTGTCAGTTCGCTAGTGGTGGCTGCTGCTTCTTGATGTCTGGAGATGACCATGTCCATTGTGGTTGTGTAGGATACGTCCACATCGTCAGCTGATCTCTGGGCATGCCGACTGCGGTGGCTCTGCCCTGGCCTCTTCATTCCTTCTTCCGGTTCTCCATTGTCTCTAACCATGTCAAATATGGAACAACAGGCCCTATATGGATGAAGGGCAATAGGTATATTCCATATTCCTAGATTTGCGAAAATCATTTGACACGGTGCCGTACTGCACCCTGTTAACGTAGGTACGAGCATGTGGCATATGTTCCCAGATATGTGAGTGGCAAAAATACTTATTAAGTAATAGAACCCATTATGTTGTTCTTGACAGCGAGTGTTCATCAGAGACAACTTTATCATCAGGAGTGCCCCAGGGGAGGTGCGATAGTACCACTATAATTTTCTGTATGCATAAATGATCTGGAAGACAAGATGGCCAGCAATCAGCGGTTGTTTGCTAATGATGCTGTGTTTCGAAGATGAGTGCCTGTAGGATGATGTAAGATGATGTAGACAAAATTTCTAGTTGGGATGATTAATGCCAGCTGGCTCTAATTGTAGAAAAATGTAAACCCGTAATGTTGGGATACATCATCAGTAGTGTCCTGCTCGACACAGCCAAATCTTTTAAATATTTGGCGTAACATTGCAAAGTGATATGAAATGGAACGAGTATTTGTGGACTATGGTAGCGAAGATGTGTGGTCGACTTCGATTCATTGGGAGAATTTTAGAAAAGTGTGGTTCAACTGTAAAGGAGACCACATATAGGACGTTAGTGGAACATATTCGTGAGTTTTCTTCAAGTGTTTGGTAACCGCGCCAGGTCGAATTAAAGGAAGACACAGAAGTAGTTCAGAGGTGGGCTGCTGTATTTGTTACCGATAGGTTCGAACAGCACGCAAGTGTTACGGAGATGGGATCCCTGGAGGTAAGGCGATGTTCTTTTCGAGGAACACTAGTGAGAAAATTTAGAAAACCAGCATTTGAAGTTTATTGCAAAACGAACCTACTGAAGCCATCACACGTTTCACTCAAGGACCACGAAGATACAAGAAATTAGGGCTCATACGGAGGCATATAGACGATCGTTTTTCCTCCAGTACCTCCGCGAATGGAATAGGAAAGGAAACGACAGTTAAGGTAGAGGGTTCCCACCACCATGCACCGTATCTGGCAAGCGGCGCATGTACGTAGATGTAGATGTAGGTGTAGGTACCTGTCTTAGAACGAAAGACAACCTACTGTTCAATCTATACATCGAAAAAATAATAATGGAAATAAAAGAAAGGTTCAAGAATGGAATTAAAATTCAGGATGAAGGGATATCAATGATAAGATCGCTAATGACATTGCTATCCTCAATCAAAGTGAAGAAGAAATACAGGATCCGCTGAATGGAATAAATTGTCTAATTGGTGCAGAATGTGGACTGAGAGCAAACGAGGAAAGACGAAAGTAATGAGAAGTAGAAGAAATGAGAACAGGGGAGAAACTTAAAATCAGGACTGAGATCACGAAGTAGATGAAGTTAAGGAGTCGGCTACCTAGGCAGAAAAATAACCAATGATGGGCGGAACAAGGAGGACATCAAGAGCAGACTAGCACTGGCGGATAGGTCATTCCTGCCAAGAGAAGTCTAATACACTCCTGGAAATGGAGTGTGTCAGACCCACCATACTTGCTCCGGACACTGCGAGAGGGCTGTACAAGCAATGATCACACGCACGGCACAGCGGACACACCAGGAACCGCGGTGTTGGCCGTCGAATGGCGCTAGCTGCGCAGCATTTGTGCACCGCCGCAGTCAGTGTCAGCCAGTTTGCCGTGGCATACGGAGCTCCATCGCAGTCTTTAACACTGGTAGCATGCCGCGACAGCGTGGACGTGAACCGTATGTGCAGTTGACGGACTTTGAGCGAGGGCGTATAGTGGGCATGCGGGAGGCCGGGTGGATGTACCGCCGAATTGCTCAACACGTGGGGCGTGAGGTCTCCACAGTACATCGATGTTGTCGCCAGTGGTCGGCGGAAGGTGCACGTGCCCGTCGACCTGGGACCGGACCGCAGCGACGCACGGATGCACGCCGAGACCGTAGGATCCTACGCAGTGCCGTAGGGGACCGCACCGCCACTTCCCAGCAAATTAGGGACACTGTTGCTCGTGGGGTATCGGCGAGGACCATTCGCAACCGTCTCCATGAAGCTGGGCTACGGTCCCGCACACCGTTAGGCCGTCTTCCGCTCACGCCCCAACATCGTGCAGCCCGCCTCCAGTGGTGTCGCGACAGGCGTGAATGGAGGGACGAATGGAGACGTGTCGTCTTCAGCGATGAGAGTCGCTTCTGCCTTGGTGCCAATGATGGTCGTATGCGTGTTTGGCGCCGTGCAGGTGAGCGCCACAATCAGGACTGCATACGACCGAGGCACATAGGGCCAACACCCGGCATCATGGTGTGGGGAGCGATCTCCTACACTGGCCGTACACCACTGGTGATCGTCGAGGGGACACTGCATAGTGCACGGTACATCCAAACCGTCATCGAACCCATCGTTCTACCATTCCTAGACCGGCAAGGGAACTTGCTGTTCCAACAGGACAATGCACGTCCGCATGTATCCCGTGCCAGCAAACGTGCTCTAGAAGGTGTAAGTCAACTACCCTGGCCAGCAAGATCTCCGGGTCTGTCCCCCATTGAGCATGTTTGGGACTGGATGAAGCGTCGTCTCACGCGGTCTGCATGTCCAGCACGAACGCTGGTCCAACTGAGGCGCCAGGTGGAAATGGCATGGCAAGCCGTTCCACAGGACTACATCCAGCATCTCTACGATCGTCTCCATGGGAGAATAGCAGCCTGCATTGCTGCGAAAGGTGGATATACACTGTACTAGTGCCGACATTGTGCATGCTCTGTTGCCTGTGTCTATTTGCCTGTGGTTCTGTCAGTGTGATCATGTGATGTATCTGACCCCAGGAATGTGTCAATAAAGTTTCCCCTTCCTGGGACAATGAATTCACGGTGTTCTTATTTCAATTTCCAGGAGTGTAGTATCAAACATAGGCCTTAATTTGAGGAAGAAATTTCTGAGAGTGTACGTCTGGAGCACAGCATTGAATGGTAGTGAAACATGAACGGGTGGAAATCGGAACAGAAGACAATCGAAGCATTTGATGTATGGTGCTACAGTAGAACGTTGAAAATTAGGTGGTTCAAATGGCTCTGAGCACCATGGGACTTACATCTGAGGTCATCAGTCCCCTAAAAATTAGAACTACTTAAACCTAACTAACCTAAGGATATCAGACACATCCATGCGCGAGACAGCATTCGAACCTGCGACCGTAGCGGTCGCGTGGTTCCAAACTGAAGCGCCTAGAACCGCTCGGCCACAGCGGCCGGTAATTAGGTAAGGAATGAAGATGTTCTCCGCAGAATCGACGTGGAAAGGAATACATGGAAAATACTGACAAGAAGAAGAGACAGTATGGTAGGTCATCACGGAATAACTTCTATGGCACTAGAGGGAAGTGTGGAGGGTAAAAACTGCAGAGGAAGACAGAGATTGGAATACATCCATCAAATAATTGGAGACGTACGTTGGAAGTGCTACTCAGAGACGAAGAGGTTGTCAAGGAGTGAAATTCTTGGAGGGCCGAATCGCCGAATCAGGCAAGTCAGAAGCCTGATGGCACAGTACCTTATAAATACCACCGAGCGAAGTGGCGCAGTGGTTAGACACTGGACTCGCATTCGGGAGGACGACGGTTCAATCCCTGATTTAGGTTTTCCGTGATTTCCCTAAATCCCTCCAGGCAAATGGTGGGATGGTTCCTCTGAAAGGGCACGGCCGACTTCCTTCCCCATCCTTCCCTAATCCGATGAGACCGATGACCTCGTTGTCTGGTCTCCTTCCCGAAACAACCCAACCCCTTGTAAATGAAGGACGCCTCATTTCTTTTTTGTCTATGATCCCATACGAAATTCAAATGCAACACAGTAGGAAAGGGGTATAGAAGCACAGCTCGCAGACAGGTATTTGTCAGAAGAACAGATTACTAAGTAGTATAAGTGATATAAAGTATCTTTGGTGGTGGGTATCTGACGCGATGGAAGTTAGAGAATAAACTTAAAAAGTTCCATAGACCTGCCAAATGACAAGTAATTCTTAAAGAAAGACTGAAAAAACATTCACAAAAATGGACTGTCTACTGCGACTTTCATTTCATGTTTGTCGGAGACAGTGGGACATATGCTAACTGGAAGAAAAAGCTGACGTAAGACGTCTTTGCGTACCTGGGCAACGTGAGCGCCTTCCACTGGTCGACGGTGAGGTTTGCCTCGTCTCTGCCTGGAACATGGCACCAGTGGTCGGGGGCAGTGAGCGCCATCACGATGTTCACGTAGTTCATCCCCATGGCACATGGCAGCAGAAAGTTGTAGATAAATAGAAACAGCTTCTGGAAGCGGCCAAATCCTCCCGCCTGCAAAAAGCATACACGAAAATTAGTCAAATACAAGCTCCTGATTTTCGAATTAATGCTGATCCGCAAGTTTATGAACAACCGAAAACACATATAATCCAGAATACACATGTTTTTACCAGAAATTGCTATTTACTGTCGTTACGAAACGTTCTACATGTCAGATTTGAAAACGATTGCATTAAACGCCCTTCTCGACGAAAGCAATGGTCTGGACACTGTCGGCTATTGTCTCCTACGGAAAGGGCTAGTAAAACATATAGACCGAAAATCAGCTGTGGGCCCATTACAACGATAGAGTCTCAAAGATACTCTCTTCTTCCTCCTGTCGTGATGACGGAGTGTCGATCTGACGTCAAACTTTGTCTTGTGATTGTGAAAAGGGGCGTATTTATCTGACTTCGTGTTGAGTTATGGTGTGGCTGTTGCTGACTTTGCACATTTGTAGTGCATTTACATGATTGTACACTAGTAGCTTTTCAGATTGTGGTGCATCTGATCTCTTTCCCCTGTATGTTTTGCAGTTCTCTTCCATGTCGTCAATGTTAGGTCTTCGTTCGCGCACTAGGCGTCTTTAGAATATACGGGTGAAATGATGTTTCAAGTATTAATATCTAATATGCATCTATTGCATCCGGCAGTAATATAAAGCCTCATGGCATGATGAAAATATACAGGGCTATTCAAGAAGAAGAACAGATTTCAAACATTTATTGCTTCCAAACTACAAAAGATACAAGCACAATTCCAGCCTTCCTGGAAAGAGAAAAGTTCAAATTTTTATGCATGCAATGTGAGCACCGTGCGTTACACGACCAATATCAGAACGGTGGATCATTTCCTGCATCACACAAAGCAGTTGGTCTTTCCTTACCAAATCACAGCCTCACCAGTGCGATGTCGCCGACTTTGAAGAGTGTCAGGCACAGGAGTGGGGGATAAAAACGCGGTCTTTTACGTAACCACACAATTAAAAGTCATAAGGTATGAAATCTGGAGAACTGGGAGGCTATCAGCGATGAAGATCATCTTCTGTACGCATGCACAGTTTCGAGGCGATAACATTGAATAAAATGTTCTCGGGTTTCCAACCGCGTCAATTGCTTAAAACTACTAAACTATCGGACGACGACAACCTGCCCCACGAACTGAGTCACCTACGCAAGGTTTTCAGGAATAACGGCTACAGCGCCCATAAAGTGAAAGAAGTGATTTCTGGGAAATATCAGAATAAGACCACCGATGAAGAGCAGGAAAAGAAACTTGCTTTGCTGCCATTCTGTGGCTCTGTGTCCGGCAAGATAAGCCGCCTGTTGAAAAGACACAAGATCAAATCAATCTCCAGGCCTCCAATGAAAATCCGTCAATTACTGAGACCAGTTAAAGACGCAGTAGGTCTCAGAACACCTGGAGTCTACGAAATACCTTGTGAGTGTGGCCAGAAGTACATCGGACAAACAGTGCGCACTGTGGAACAACGCAGGAAACAACATGAGAGGTATTATCGCCTACGCTATCCAGTGAAATCTGCGTTAGCTGAGCATGCGTTAGAAAACGGCCACCACATAAAATTTGACGGTACCTCAGTCGTGGCTCGCACTAACGGCTTCTGGGACAGTTTAATAAAAGAAGCTATTGAAACAAAAATTACCGCAAACACCCTGAATAGAGACGGTGGCTTGCAGCTCAGCGCTGCGTGGGTTCCAGCGATCGCGCTCTTCCAATCCAGCATATTGGATTTGCTTAGAGAATTCCTGTAAGCACGTCCGACGTTACCTGAATGACACCATTCCAGTACGTTGGCTTGGAAGAGGAGGACCAGAAAATGAACATAATCACCGGTGACCTCCCAGATCTCCAGACCTCACACCTTGCGACTTTTATCTGTGGTGTTACGCAAAAGACCACGTTTTTATCCCCCGTCTGACACGCTTGCAAGTTTGCGACATCGCACTGTTGAACCTGTGAATTCGATTACGATAGACCAGGTGCTTCGTGTGTGGCGGGAAATGAGCCACCGTTTTGATACTTGTCGTGCAACACATGGTGCTCACATTGCATGCATAAAAATTTTAACTTTTGTCTTTCCAGGAACGCTGAAATTGTGTTTGTATCTTTTGTAGTTTGGAAGCAAAAAAATTTTGAAATTTGTTTCTTCTTTTCAAATAGCCCTTTATTTGTACATGAAATATGTTATCTTGTGCGCAAATACTGGTCATTGTAATACTCTGAGTACGAGGTGCATTCAAGTTCTAAGGCCTCCGATTTATTTTCTAATTAACTACTCACCTGAAATCGATGAAACTGGCGTTACTTCTCGACGTAATCGCCCTGCAGACGTACACATTTTTCACAACGGTGACGCCATGATTCCATGGTAGCGGCGAAGCCTTCTTTAGGAGTCTGTTTTGACCACTGGAAAATCGCTGATGCAATAGCAGCACGGCTGGTGAATGTGCGGCCACGGAGAGTGTCTTTCATTGTTGGAAAAAGCTAAAAGTCACTAGGAGCCAAGTCAGGTGAGTAGGGAGCATGAGGAATCACTTCAAAGTTGTTATCACGAAGAAACTGTTGCGTAAGGTTAGCTCGATGTGCGGGTGCGGAATCACTTCAAAGTTGTTATCACGAAGAAACTGTTGCGTAAGGTTAGCTCGATGTGCGGGTGCGTTGTCTTGGTGAAACAGCACACACGCAGCCCTTCCCGGACGTTTTTGTTGCAGTGCAGGAAGGAATTTGTTCTTCAAAACATTTTCGTAGGATGCACCTGTTACCGTAGTGCCCTTTGGAACGCAATGAGTAAGGATTACGCCCTCGCTGTTCCAGAACATGGACACCGTCATTTTTTCAGCACTGGTGGTTACTCGAAATTTTTTTGGTGGCGGTGAATCTGTGTGGTTCCATTGAGCTGACTGGCGCTTTGTTTCTGGATTGAAAAATGACATCCATGTCTCATCCATTGTCACAACCGACGAAAAGAAAGTCCCATTCATGCTGTCGTTGCGCGTCAACATTGCTTGGCAACATGCCACACAGGCAGCCATGTGGTCGTCCGTCGATTGTGTGCACAGAACCCACAGAAATGCCAACTCTGGAGGCGATCTGTTCAACAGTCATTCGGCGATCCCCCAAAACAGTTCTCTCCACTTTCTCGATCATGTCGTCAGACTGGCTTGTGCGAGCCCGAGGTTGTTTTGGTTTGTTGTCACGCGATGTTCTGCCTTCATTAAACTGTCGCACCCACGAACGCACTTTCGACACATCCATAACTCCATCACCACATATCTCCTTCAACTGTCGATGAATTTCAATTGGTTTCACACCACGCAAATTCAGAAAACGAATGATTGCACGCTGTTCAATTAAGGAAAACGTCGCCATTTTAAGTATTTAAAACAGTTCTCATTCTCGCCACTGGCGGTAAAATTCCATCTGCCGTACGGTGCTGCCATCTCTGGGACGTATTGACAATGAACACGGCCTCATTTTAAAACAGTCCGGAGAAAAAAAATCGGAGGCCTTAGAACTTGAATATACCTCGTATAACTGAGATTTTTATGAGCTTGTTATCACTTTTCCTAGTCTTTGTTCGAGTTAATCTTTCACATGTTCCATACTTCCACACGAATTCATTCAAGAGCCATGTCTCAAAATGTACCACATTCAGTTTAAATGTATTGTAAGCTGTGAAGAAATGTCCTGCCACGAGCAGAAACCGCTCTTTTATTACATAAAATTTTTATTTATGGACCAAATTTTGTGCTGCAATTAACTCGAGACATAAGCCATCGGAGACGGAGACATCGCTACAACGCCCGCTGCCACACTAGCCCAGGGTTTTCAGCTTACTGTTAGATGAAGTAGGGCACAGATTGCAAAAACACTTTCATTGCATGAATTGCAACCATAAGATGCAATTCCGTTACGCGCATATTTAGTAGCTTCATGAGGTCTACAGAGAAAATTCTAATTTCAGTTTTGTCTTGCTTAACCCAGTTTAAATCCCTCCTCCTCCCCTTTTTATTACTTCATTCCGCTCTTCTAAAGTTCTTGGCACCCCGAAACTTTAATATTTTCAGTCAGATTGCATTTATTCGGATATGTGTCCGATTCGATATAAAGTGTAATATTTCAGGGCATAAAAACCAGGGTCATAATTTCTTATAGATTCGCAGGTTCAACTAGGAGGGCAGGCTTTCAACCTGAAGAGGAAATAGGAAACAAGGAAAAACTGAATCCGACGGTGGGATTTGGGCCGAAATGTCTTCTGGTAGTAAAACAAGAGTCACATGCATAGTTGTGTGTCCCAAGTAGAATTTGTGTTCCAGTTAAAACAGAATTCATCAGGTTTCGTTATTTTTTTTTTTAATTATGTAGGAATAATCAGCAAACCAAATATTCAGGAGCTTACTGTGTGAAGGAAGCAGAGATCAAATAAAGGCAGCCATGCTTACTGCAAGCATACCACTCTTCTACACACAGTTGGGTGATACGAGGTGTGTGACCCACTCAAAAGTTCTGTGAGAACGATGGTGTCGACGGGGCGGTCACACACATCTCGCACTGCCCGAATACTGTTTTTAATATTGTTGCGGGAACTTCCTGATAACTGACTGAATTGCAGGCATGAATCCGTTGTCCAAATTAAAACTTCCTTAACAGAGTGTGGGTACTGTATAGTGAATAAAAACGTTTCATTCACTTTTTCTAAGTGCAGTGACAGATTGATTTGAGAATTTACTAAGTCCTGAGCATCATGCCGCTATTCAAAGTCCACCATATCGACTGTGGAAGAAGTTAGTAGTTAATACAAAAAAATTCACGTCAATAGACCTGTGGCACCAAAACTTTCAAATAACTTTAGTAGTTACAAACGCGCCACAGTAACTGACGTCACGCATCTGCAAAGGTCTTACCTCCACGACATCGCTTCACCAAACGATCCATCCCAATATGGCCCGTAAATGATACTGAGACTCTAATTTCTCCGACATATTACAATACGCCAATTTCATCGCTCCCTATAGCTAAATGCCGCTCGGGGCAGCCGTGCGGTCTGAGGCGTCTTGTCAGGGTTCGTGCCGCTCCCCCGTCGGAGGTTCGAGTCCTCCCTCGGGCTTGGGTGTGTGTGTTATCCTTAATTTAAGATAATTTAATTAGTGTGTAAGCCTAGGGACCGATGACCACAGCAGTTACGTCCCATAGTCGTTACCACAATTTTCCAAATTTAAAGCTAAATCTTGTGTAGTGTATCTCGTCGGTCACTCGTAGATTTTTTAACGAAGAAAGGCAAATGTTATACTTACCGTTACCACAAGTGATACGTACGCAGTAGAACTAGAATATCACCAGCTTCTGCGTGATGTCATTGCTTTTACGCTGAGGTACTGTTGTGGACGAAACGAGCGAGACCCCTCGCCTTTTCGTTATGCTGAACCTCACAGCTTTAAAGTCTGCTACACTACATAACAGGAAAGGCGACGAAGTGCTACCAACATACTATGAAGAGGTGTGAAATTCAAAAAACTATCCGAACTTTGTCAGACTGTTTTCAATCATGTGTAGGACTATATTAATGCTGATTAGTGTGTTAAACACAACACGTAAATATAAGATATAAATGAAAGAAGATACACTAATTAGTATGAACTGTACTAATGAAAATGAATTTCAGCTTGTCGAGGTAACGTAACTGTTTTACTAGGACAAAGTACCCCAGATAGTTACGAATTAGCAAAATATCATGCGCATTCGGCTGCGAAACGGTCTGTGTCAACGTTCAGACCAGTCATACTGGATTACCGTTGCTGAACTACCATGAAAGTGTGCAAATTTCGCAATGCGTGAAGATTCATAACGAAATTCAGTTAAAAATCATTCAGTGCCACACTTAAGTCAATTCAATTATTGACAGAAGAGGAAAAAGTAGGCAGTAACAAGTATGAAATTCTACAAGAGTTTCCTATTAACCTCCACAGGGCGCCGGTACAGAATAAAGGTAGCAATAAAACGTATTGGCGGCGCGAGAATTTCTTAAAATTGCTTTTCTGATAGTCTATCTGCCTCAATCGAGATTAAAACTGAAAACAAACCAGACCTCCCTTGCAGTAGCAAACACCTTTCATTACGCTAGCAGACAACCCAGGCAAACAGCCCTCTATTATTATCCTAGACATGAAAAAGCTGGCGGTTTCGCAATGAAAATGGCCAAATGATCTGCAGTTTTTGCTACATAGAGCTTTCTGGACTCAAAAACATGAATTTTCTACCTTCATGTCACCGCTTATGTGACAATCATTCGGGATGTTTATCGAAATAATAAAATACTGTTATTAGCGAGTTAATTTAGTAGGATAATTCTGCACCACCCCAGGAAATAAACGGCTACATACCTGCCAAACGTATTCTACAATGTTTCGAATTCTCCATTAGACTCGCCACAGCCAGAAAACGTTCATTAGCCGAAATGTTTCTTACGCTAGCCAGCAATGGCAATGCTCGCACTTCTAAAACGCAGTGGCATTAATACTGGAATCTGGATTACTACGTGTATAGGCAAATGGATTTTATTTGCATTCCTGTAAACGTGATTTGGATCCAAAGAGTAGCTACGATTAATATGCTGATGTATCGACTACAACTAGAGCATTTCGAATAAAGAGTACGGGGAATTATTTATGCGGCCCTCATATTCAGTAAGTGTCGTTTGTTAGGATTTCGTCACCTAAATCGGTAAAAGTGGAATCCTACTAGTCTCACTTTCTTAAAACCCGTTTACCTAGAGTACGGGTAGACAT
Source organism: Schistocerca cancellata (assembly GCF_023864275.1). Taxonomy (NCBI): domain Eukaryota; kingdom Metazoa; phylum Arthropoda; class Insecta; order Orthoptera; family Acrididae; genus Schistocerca; species Schistocerca cancellata. Next base: position 238,894,734 of record NC_064627.1, on the reverse strand, counting down.
AGTAAACGGAAATGTATCGTACTTCCTGCATTATACGGTCCCTTGGTGGCATAAAAAGTGATTTTCTATGTCAACGCAGTCTAATGATACGGCCGTTTATGTAAAGAAAATGGACGCGAAAGGTAAAAAAATGGTTCTAAGAACTATGCGACCAAACTGCTTAAGTCATCAGTCCGATAGACCTAAACTACTTAAACCTACCTAACCTGAGAACATCACACACATCCATGCCCGAGGTAGGATTGCAACCTGAGACTGAAGCAGCCGCGCGTTTCGTGACAAGCGCCTAGAACCGATCGGCCATCGCACCCGGCGAAAATCTTTTCACGTCGTGCATAATGATTATATATATACTGTCTAGTGAGGATAAAATGTATTCGCCAGCAACTCAGATCGTTTGATCTCAGAACTTTTACGAAGCTACAAATTTTGCTCTAAGTCGTCTGCAATATCCACTTATGAACACCCTAGGAATGTCGTATGCGATATCCGCTTCTGAAGACGCTGACAGATATTGCAGTACCATAACAAGTAGTTAAGAATTTATTGTTAATGGTCCATGCATGACACTTTATTTCAGTATCAATTTAACGCTCCGAGGTGTTTGTCTCTGTCCGAAGATAATGAACAAAAAATAAATAAACAGGAAACAACTTCGATGTTCAAATCAAATGTAACTCACATGTCGCCATTACAACATAATTCCGTTGTTACATCTACATGACTACATCTATAGGAGTTCTTTGCAATCCAGACTTACGTGCCTGTCAGATGGCTCATCGAACCACCTTCGGACTATTTCTCTTTTGTCCCTCTCTTTAACAGCGTGCGGGGAAAAGGACCACTTAAATCTTTTCTTACGAGCCCTGAATCACATTATTACTACGGTCATTTCTTCCTGTGTGAGTTCCCGAGGAAATAATGTTTTGGCATTCAGAACAGTAGTCGGTGATTGAAATTTCGTGAAAAGATCTCGCGGCAACGAAAAACTCTTTTGTTTTCATTAATGTCACCCCAACTCGCTTATTAAATCTTGGACTCTCCCCTATTTTGTGACATTACAAATCGTGCTACCGTTCCTTGGGCGTTTTTGGCGTGCACCGTCAATCACGTCTGTCAAGGATCCCATACCGCGCAGGAATGCTATAGCAGTTGACGGACAAACGTAGTGTAGGCAGTTATTTCAGTAGACCTGTTGTGTATTCTTAGTGTGCGGCCAATAAATCGCAGTCTTTCGTTTGCTTCCCCACAGAAGTATGTCTGCGATCTTTCCAGTTTAAGTTTTACTGGGTACTGAAATGAACTGACAGTTCTTCGACTTGTGTTTTTTCATGTAACCGAAAGCTGATTATTGTTACTGGACGCAGCTTTCGCGTTTAGTGTATTCCTCATTCAACAGAGTTCACTCCTCGTACACCACACGTAACTGTTTCAAAGTATTAAATTGTTACCGATGTTACCAAGTTGCAGTGGTCATCTAAACTTGCCGTTTTGAAACAAAGGAAAATATTGTAGCGAAATATGGCAACTAAGAAGCGGACTATCCAAATAAACAAACATTTCCGGTTCAAGTCGTTGCAGTAGGTCTACTACACAGTAACGTAAATTAGGAGCAAAGTCCATTAGTAGATCGTTATCAGGAAAACCAGCCGTCATAATATAAACTGCCACTACGAGAACGAAAGATTCCAAACATGTCAATGAGTAGTCGAGGAAGTGGACACATTCTGTCTACTGAATCGCAACGCACGCCACTTACGAGGGGACCCGCCAAGTGTCATAACCCGATTTTGCTGAAACTTCGCTCAGTGAAAGAGGGGACAAAATAAGCGAACACGTGTCTCGGCTTATCTGCTTACACTCGACCGCTTCTGAGAAAACGACCGTCAAAGTTTCCAATGTGCTGTTGCTATAGTATAGATACCTTTTAGCGTGTAAGGATTCAATTGAAGCGGTGCTCAGCGGCTACCGTCGCAACTTCAGAAATTCGCGCTGCAAGTTCGAAATCCGTTTGTTCCTTTTTTTCCCTCACTCTCTGAACTATCTACGAATGTTTATTCCAATTTGTGTTGAAATAATGTTGTCGTTCGCGCAGTCCGGAACCGCGCGACTGCTACGGTCGCAGGTTCGAATTCTGCCTCGGACATGGATGTGTGTGCTGTCCTTAGGTTAGTTAGGTTTAAGTAGTTTTAAGTTCTAGGGGACTGATGACCACAGTTGTTAAGTCCCATAGTACTCAGAGCCATTTGAACCATTTTTTAATGTTGTCTTTATTCGTCAATTAATTTACTGTGTAATGAAAGAAGTTTAAAAAAATAAATGAATGGGAAAATGATGTGAAATATTTGTGTATGTCCTTGCAACCTTACAGGTTGTAAGAGATTCAAAAATATTTCACATTGTTTTCTCATTCGTTTATTATTTTTTTAAATTCATTAATCACACGGAAAGTTAATTGACGAATAACGACAACATTATTTCAACATAAATTGGAAAAAAACATTCGTAGATAATTGTGATAGAGAGGGAGGAAAAAATAATAATAATAAAAACCAATATGGTCTCGAACTTGGGAATCAAAATTAAGAAGGAACGACGGTAGCCACTTAGCCACCGCTTCAATTGCATTCTCGGGCGTAAAAGGTATCTGAACTATAGCAACAGCACGTTGATAACTTTGATCGTCGTTTTCTCGGAAACGGTCGAGTGTCTGCAGATAAGCCGAAACACATGTTCGCTTCTTTTGTCCTCTCATTCACTGAGCAAAGTTTCCGGACAATCAGCGTATGGCACCTGGCGAGTTCCCCTCGTTAGTCGAGTCGCTTCCTACGTCCGGCGAGAACTATGTATGCCTCAGAGTAAACTGTGCCACTTGCAAACATGGCGAGCGGGGGTAAACAAGTTTTCCTTCTTATAAGGCAACGTTCTACAGCTAAAATTCACGGAGTGTTCTTCAGGTTGCCTCAGATATTTCAGAAACGTTTCTTGCGTTAGGCCTGCCGTATATGCAAAACGTAAACATTTCATTTCATGTAATACTTATCAAGATAAGATATGACAAGAGCGGACCATTCCCTTCTGAGAAAAATTACAGATCCTAATTTGCTCCACAATGCAATTACACGGGTACGGGCTTTCGATCTCTCGTTTATGCCATCGATTTCGTGTTACACATACTTGGCCATTGCGTTGTGGCTGAGGTCGTAGAGAAGGCAGTCTCTTTCCTACTAGCGCTGTTTTCGCAGCAGATATTATCACCATCATCATCATCATCATTTAAGACTGATTATGCCTTTCAGCGTTCAGTCTGGAGCATAGCCCCCCTTATACAGTTCCTCCATGATCCCCTATTCAGTGCTAACATTGATGCCTCTTCTGATGTTAAACCTATTACTTCAAAATCATTCTTAACCGAATCCAGGTACCTTCTCCTCGGTCTGCCCCGACTCCTCCTACCCTCTACTGCTGAATCCATGAGTCTCTTGGGTAACCTTGTTTCTCCCATGCGTGTAACATGACCCCACCATCTAAGCCTGTTCGCCCTGACTGCTAAATCTATAGAGTTCATTCCCAGTTTTTCTTTGATTTCCTCATTGTGGACACCCTTCTGCCATTGTTCCCATCTACTAGTACCTGCAATCATCCTAGCTACTTTCATATCCGTAACCTCAACCTTGTTAATAAGGTAACCTGAATCCACCCAGCTTTCGCTCCCATACAACAAAGTTGGTCGAAAGATTGAACGGTGCACAGATAACTTAGTCTTGGTACTGACTTCCTTCTTGCAGAAGAGAGTAGATCGTAGCTGAGCGCTCACTACATTAGCTTTGCTACACCTCGCTTCCAGTTCTTTCACTATGTTGCCATCCTGTGAGAATATGCATCCTAAGTACTTGAAACCGTCCACCTGTTCTAACTTTGTTCCTCCTATTTGGCACTCAATCCGTTTATATTTCTTTCCCACTGACATTACTTTCGTTTTGGAGATGCTAATGTTCATACCATAGTCCTTACATTTCTGATCTAGCTCTGAAATATTACTTTGCAAACTTTCAATCGAATCTGCCATCACAACTAAGTCATCCGCATATGCAAGACTGGTTATTTTGTGTTCACATATCTTAATCTCACCCAGCCAATCTATTGTTTTCAACATGTGATCCATGAATAATATGAACAACAGTGGAGACAGGTTGCAGCCTTGTCTTACCCCTGAAACTACTCTGAACCATGAACTCAATTTACCGTCAACTCTAACTGCTGCCTGACTATCCATGTAAAGACATTTAATTGCTTGCAAAAGTTTGCCTCGTATTAGATAATCTTGTAGAACAGTCAATAACTGCCTCCTAGGAACCCGGTCATATGCCTTTTCTAGATCTATAAAGCATAGATACAATTCACTGTTCCACTCATAACACTTCTCCGTTATTTGCCGTAAGCTAAAGATCTGGTCCTGACAACCTCTAAGAGGCCTAAACCCACACTGATTTTCATCCAATTGGTCCTCAACTAATACTCGCACTTTCCTTTCAACAATACCTGAGAAGATTTTACCCACAACGCTGATTAAAGAGATACCTCTGTAGTTGTTACAATCTTTTCTGTTTCCATGTTTAAAGATTGGTGTGATTACTGCTTTTGTCCAGTCTGATGGAACCTGTCCCGACTCCCAGACCATTTCAATTACCCTGTGTAGCCATTTAAGAACTGACATCCACTGTATTTGATGAGTTCCGACTTAATTTCATCCACCCCAGCCGCTTTATTGCACTGCAATCTATTGACCATTTTTTCCACTTCCTCAAATGTGATCCTATTTCCATCATCATTCCTATCCCATTCTACCTCGAAATCTGAAACATTACTGATAGCATTTTCACCTACATTGAGCAACTCTTCAAAATATTCCCTCCATCTTCCCAAGGCATCCACAGGATTCACCAGCAGATTTCCTGACCTGTCCAAAATACTTGTCATTTCCTTCTTACCTCCCTTTCGAAGACTGCTAATTACACTCCAGAATGGTTTTCCAGCAGCTTGACCCATAGTCTCCAACCTGTTTCCAAAGTCTTCCCACGATTTCTTCTTGGATGCTGCAATTATCTGTTTGGCTTTGTTTCTTTCTTCAACATGACTTTCTCTGTCTACCTGGGTTCTGGTATGTAGCCATTTTTGATACGCCTTCTTTTTCCTTTTACAGGCTGCCTTGACTGTATCATTCCACCAAGCTGTTTGCTTCTTCCTACTTTTACACACTACTGTTCCAAGACAATCTTTAGCCACTTCTAGTACTGTGTCCCTGTACCTTGTCCATTCCTTTTCCAATGACTGTAATTGGCTACATTCAACTAACTGGTACCTTTCTGAGATCGCTGTTATGTACTTGTGCCTGATTTCCTTATCCTGAAGTTTCTCCACTCTTATCCTCCTACATATGGACCTGACCTCCTGCACTTTCGGCCTCACAATCCCAATTTCACTGCAGATTAAATAATGATCAGTGTCATCAAAGAATCCCCTGAATACACGTGTGTCCCTCACAGCCTTCCTGAATTCCTGATCTGTTATTATATAGTCAATGACAGATCTGGTTCCCCTGCCTTCCCAAGTATACCGGTGAATGTTCTTCTGTTTAAAAAAGGAGTTTGTGATTACTAAGCCCATACTGGCACAGAAATCCAAGAGTTGTTTCCCGTTCCTGTTGGCCTCCATATCCTCTCCAAATTTACCCATAACCTTTTCATACCCTTCTGTTCGATTTCCAATCCTGGCGTTAAAATCACCCATGAGCAGAACACTGTCCTTGTCCTTTACTCTAACAACTACATCACTGAGTGCCTCATAAAAACTATCCATTTTATCTTGATCTGTCCCTTCACAATGCGAATATACTGACACAATCCTAATTTTCTTGCTAGACACTGTCAAATCTATCCACATCAGTCGTTCGTTTACATACCTTATTGCAACTACGCTGGGTTCCATTTCTTTCCTGATGTAAAGCCCTACACCCCATTGTGCTATTCCTGCTTTGACTCCTGACAGGTAGACCTTGTATTCTCCCACTTCCTCTTCTTTCTCACCCCTTACCCGAATGTCACTAACAGCTAAAACGTCCATCCCCATCTTACTTGCAGCCTCTGCCAGCTCTACCTTCTTCCCAGAGTAGCCCCCATTGATATTAATAGCTCCCCATCTCATTACCATTTGTTTGCCAAGTCGTATCTTAGGAGTCCCTGGTTTGTCAGTTAGAGGTGGGACTCTGTCACCTCCAAAGGTCCGAGGCATTTTGCTCTGATTGTAGCCAGCATCATATTTAAAGTACCAGGGAAGCAGGTTGCTAGCCTTACTTGCCCCGAGTCCCATTGGGTTTTACCCCTAACAGCTGAGGGACTAACCGGTGGATTTGGTAGTCTTTGCCGTATGAGCACAAAGGTGACCACGACTCAGAATATGTCCGAGATGCCCAGCCTTATTCCAAAGTAATTGGTATCCCGACTGTCGGGACCACTTACTTGGCCACTCATACGTTGCCCGTGGTTCATGAACTAGGACATGACTACAGGAACCCACACCATGAACCAGATATTATCCGCGACGAATTATTCAGTCAACGCTAAGTAGCTGGCTAAGGCAGACAAGGGCGCTATAATAGCACTCCACGCAGAGGGATTTTGAAATGGCAATATAGCATGAACTATGGGTCTTCGAAAGTCGATGGCAGCCAGGTGGATTAGACGAAAGGAAGAGGGTGGTAACCTGAATGGAAGGCCTCATGGCGGTCGCCGCAAAACAACAGTAGCTCAGGATCGGCAGATACGCCGTTTCAGTGAGAACCACCCATTTGTTAACGCACGACAAATTCAGCAGACTTTGGGTCTCAATGTTAGCAGTAAGCCCGTCACTCGTACAAGGGAAGGTGAACTGAGAGCAAGAAGCGCTGCTGTGAACGTGACATTGACTGTTTCCCACCGAGCTTTTAATGCCGAAAATGTCGACAAACCTCTCCAGTTTTGGAGGCGAGTGATTTTCAAGGATGAAAAAGTTTTCTCTCTTGCATCAACCGGAAAAGTACTTGTTTACCGGCCAAAAGGTGCTAGATATAATCCAAATTATATTTACAGTTGCCGAAGGAGTGGCAGGGAGTCGGTAACGGTGTGGGCATATCGAGAGAAGGGTGTGGGCTCCTGTGGAAAGTGTAAGGAAGACTCGATGCGCCCAGTTACGTATCATTCTGGAGAACGTGGTGTTACCTTCTGTGATAGCAAAATTTGGTGATGATCAGATCATGTTCCAACAAGACCGCTCGCCTTTTCATATGGCACGGGTGGTAAGAGGTGGTTCGACGACCACAGTAATATTTAGAAAATGGAATGGCCACCTAAAGGAGCTAACATGAATCCAATTGAGAATATTTGGGCAGAAATGGTCAGAGTAACACGGGAAAAGGGATAGTCACCGTCGACTCGCCGACAGCTTTCTGATGTGATTCATGACGCTTGGAATGAGTTACTTGAATCTCCTAGTTATGTGGCTAGAGCTGTGGGCTTAATGCCCAACAGACTGCGAGCCGTTGTGGAAGCCGAAGGAGGGTATATGCGATTGCGATACTAAGCAGCATCAGCAGAGGTGTTTTTTTTTTTTTTCAGCCCTTAACCAATCAGCTGCAACAGATGTTTCAAGTTTTTTTTTTTTTTTTTTTTTTACAGACGTATATTTTATATAATTGTAAGGAAACGCAGTAAGTGGAATCTGAACAAACAAATTAATTCACAACAAGATATGTAATATATAATTTGTTAAGAGAAGAAAAACTCACGTTATATATTCATGCAATCTCTAAAAGATACATGAGACACGTGTATATCCAAGAAGGGTAAAAAACAATTCAGCACAAATGAAAAATATTGAGGAGAAGTTCGCCGATGAAGGCGTAATTGGAGAGCGAAGGTTGGGCTAGAAGGGGAGGAAAGGGGGGCCGATGAAGAAGAGAAAAATCAAATACGCAACAGATTTCGAGTCGTTGCCGCAGCAGAGGGCGCTTGGTATATGCGATTCGGAGCAACAGTAGAAGAATAGTTTTATATACTGATTTCTGAGACTTTATTTTGTGACGGCTAAACAGTGCTGCTTCATGAGACTCACTATTTATCCACAAGCGGCTAAACATCAGAGGTGTAAAAAATAGTCAGAGTTGCCGAAGTTCTCTGGAAGAGTAACGTTTTTCTGACAAGAAGATGATTTTTGGCTCATTTGATTTTAACCATTCACAGTATACATTGAGGTTCAAATCTATGATTTCATTTTATTATTAAGAATCTTTTCTTCAGTGAAAGTGAACGGTAGTAAGTTTCAAGCTACACTCCTGGAAATGGAAAAAAGAACACATTGACACCGGTGTGTCAGACCCACCATACTTGCTCCGGACACTGCGAGAGGGCTGTACAAGCAATGATCACACGCACGGCACAGCGGACACACCAGGAACCGCGGTGTTGGCCGTCGAATGGCGCTAGCTGCGCAGTATTTGTGCACCGCCGCCGTCAGTGTCAGCCAGTTTGCCGTGGCATACGGAGCTCCATCGCAGTCTTTAACACTGGTAGCATGCCGCGACAGCGTGGACGTGAACCGTATGTGCAGTTGACGGACTTTGAGTGAGGGCGTATAGTGGGCATGCGGGAGGCCGGGTGGACGTACCGCCGAATTGCTCAACACGTGGGGCGTGAGGTCTCCACAGTACATCGATGTTGTCGCCAATGGTCGGCGGAAGGTGCACATGCCCGTCGACCTGGGACCGGACCGCAGCGACGCACGGATGCACGCCAAGACCGTAGGATCCTACGCAGTGCCGTAGGGGACCGCACCGCCACTTCCCAGCAAATTAGGGACACTGTTGCTCGTGGGGTATCGGCGAGGACCATTTGCAACCGTCTCCATGAAGCTGGGCTACGGTCCCGCACACCGTTAGGCCGTCTTCCGCTCACGCCCCAACATCGTGCAGCCCGCCTCCAGTGGTGTCGCGACAGGCGTGAATGGAGGGACGAATGGAGACGTGTCGTCTTCAGCGATGAGAGTCGCTTCTGCCTTGGTGCCAATGATGGTCGTATGCGTGTTTGGCGCCGTGCAGGTGAGCGCCACAATCAGGACTGCATACGACCGAGGCACACAGGGCCAACACCCGGCATCATGGTGTGGGGAGCGATCTCCTACACTGGCCGTACACCACTGGTGATCGTCGAGGGGACACTGAATAGTGCACGGTACATCCAAACCGTCATCGAACCCATCGTTCTACCATTCCTAGACCGGCAAGGGAACTTGCTGTTCCAACAGGACAATGCACGTCCGCATGTATCCCGTGCCACCCAACGTGCTCTAGAAGGTGTAAGTCAACTACCCTGGCCAGCAAGATCTCCGGATCTGTGCCCCATTGAGCATGTTTGGGACTGGATGAAGCGTCGTCTCACGCGGTCTGCACGTCCAGCACGAACGTTGGTCCAACTGAGGCGCCAGGTGGAAATGGCATGGCAAGCCGTTCCACAGGACTACATCCAGCATCTCTACGATCGTCTCCATGGGAGAATAGCAGCCTGCATTGCTGCGAAAGGTGGATATACACTGTACTAGTGCCGACATTGTGCATGCTCTGTTGCCTGTGTCTATGTGCCTGTGGTTCTGTCAGTGTGATCATGTGATGTATCTGACCCCAGGAATGTGTCAATAAAGTTTCCCCTTCCTGGGACAATGAATTCACGGTGTTCTTATTTCAATTTCCAGGAGTGTATAAAGAATATCTGGAAGTTTTTAATTTGTAGACTAGCGTATTAGACAGTCAATATTTTCAACAAATCTGTAGTTATAGGACATATTTAGAAGCAAGTCAAAAATGGCATTGTGGAAAGATCAGGTTGGTCTCTAAAGGGGACGACGATCAAATAGCAAATACAAAACTGTGGGTAACAACTATTGTTGATGGTGAGGAGCCATAATCGATATGCGACTATTCTGTAATTGTATTTCTGAAGTTTATCGTCGATCCTAGGACTGAAACCAATACTCTGTTTTACACAAAGAATATAACCTTTAAAATTTACGTAGCAGTGCAGAATATTAATAGACAGTGTATAGATCAGGAATCTAATCTCACTGCCTTTAATTTTATTCTCACGGATGACACTGAGACAGTAAACAACAAGAGTAATAACAGAACTCTCAGAATCAATATAGAGAATTCAAGTGTCCAGTAAATTCAAAAGTTTGCTATAATAGAGAATAATTCATGCCTACGTTTTCTCCGTCAGACAATGTTTGAAACTAGGACTAGCAAGGTAAAACATTTTTCCACAAATTGTCAAATCGGAGGGCGAAGAGCAAGTTACATAAATAACGATGACAACAAACGTTTTTCAAGTAGACTGATTACTGTAGGCATCCAGCGCTTTTATTTTGTGTTTCATGCACGCCACCAACAAACAATACCACTAAGCTATGTAGCAACTGTTGCAAAACAGAGCATCGTCGTTGTCCATGTGATGCTTAAGACGACTAATTCGCAACATAAATGTCAATGTAAGCAGCAATTTCTGTTGGAACGTGCTTCTTGGACCAAATATAATACATTTTCTACGTCTTCAGTGTGAATCATGTAGCAAATGTAATTTAAAGGACATAAAAATATCGAGTGGATTTACTAACATAATTATGAACCACACAAGAACGTAAATCGATGGTCACATAGTTGTCAAACGTATTCTGCGGAGTTGCCATTGTGCATTAGTCTAGCAGCAGTCAGCTGATGTGCTGAGATAGAACTAGCGAAGCTCGCGCTTCGAAGATGCCACAGCATCGTCTGCCGCCACTTTGTGGGAAACGAAATACCTCAAGTATAAGCCAATGTGTTGTATTCGCATATCAGTAACTGTGACTTGGCGCTAAACTGTGGTTATAGGTAGTACGTATGCTCAGATTGCGATTCTAACATCATAAATAAAGACAAGGGGAAATGAATTAGGCGTCCTTTCTCTTCCGTAACATCAAATATATTTTAGTTATTCTATCTTAAATGAACTACGCAGCAAATCATACACCAGAAGTGAACAACTTTTTAGCAACACCAGATGATATTAACAGCTTGCCGGCGCGGGTTAGCCGTACGTTCAAAGGCGTCGTATCGCAGACCGCGCGGCTGCTTGCGCCGTCAGTTCGAATCCTTCCCCGCGCATGGATGTGGGTTAGGTTAGGTAGGTCTAAGTAGTTCTAGGTCTAGGGGACTGATGACCTAAGCAGTTTGGTCGCATAGTTATTAGAGTCATTTTTTGACCTTTCGCGTACATTTTCTTTACATACGCGGCTGTATCTTTAGATTGAGTTGACATAGAAGATCACTTTTTTATACCACCAAGATACCTACAACGCAGGAAGTGCAATATATTTCCGATCATTAAGTCTACCCGTACTCTAGGTAAACGGGTTTTAAGGGTTGGGTAGACAGATAGACGGTCAAGAAAGTGAGACTAGTAGGGTTCCACTTTTACCGATTTAGGTGACGAAATCCTAACAACGAAAATAGCTACGACACTTACTGAAGATGAGGGCCGCATGAATAATTCCCCGTACTCTTTATTCGAAATGCTCTAGTTGCAGTCGATACATCAGCATATTAATCGTAGCTACGCTTTCGATCCAAATCACTTTTACAGGAATGCAAATAAAATCCATTTGCCTATACACGTGGTAATTCAGATTCCAGTATTAATGCCACCTCGTTTTAGAAGTACGAGCATTCCTATTGCTAGATAGCTTAAGAAACACTACGGCTAATGAACGTTTTCTGACTGTGGTGAGTCTAATGGAGAATTCGAAACATTGCAGAATACGTCTGGCAGCTATACAGCCGTTTATTTCCTGGGGTGGTGCAGAATTATCCTACTAAATTCACTCGCTAATAACAGATTTTTGTTATTTCGATAAACATCCCGAATGATCGGTTCTAGGAGCTTCAGTCTGGAACCGCGCGCCCGCTACGGTCGCAGGTTCGAATCCTGCCACGGGCATGGATGTGTGTGATGTCCTTAGGTTTAAGTAGTTCTAAATTCTAGGGGACTGATGACCTCAGATGTTTAAGTCCCATAGTGCTCAGAGCCATTTGAGCCATCCCGAATGATTGTCACATAAGCGGTGAAATGAAGGTAGAAAATTGATTTTTTAGGGTCCAGAAAGCTCTATGCAGCAAAAACTGCAGATCATTTGGCCATTTTCATTGCAAAATTGCCGGCTTCTTCATGTCTAGGGTAATAATAGAGGGCTATTTGAATGGGTTGTGTGCTAGCGTAGTGAAAGGCGTTTGTTACTGCAAGGGAGGTCTGGTTTGTTTTCGGTTCTAATCTAGATGGAGGCAGATAGACTATCAGTAAAGCAATTTTAAGAAATTCTCGCACCCCCAATACGTTTTATTGCTACCTTTATCCTGTACCGGCGCCCTGTAGATGTCAATATGAAACTCTTGTAGAATTTCATACTTGTTACGGCCTACTTTTTCCGCTTCTGTCAGTAACTGAATTGACTTAATTGTGGCACTGAATGATTTTTAACTGAATTTCGTTATGAATCTTCACGCATTGCGAAATTTGCACACTTTCATGGTAGTTCAGCAACGGTAATCCAGTATAACTGGTCTGAACGTTGACACAGACCATTTCGCGGCCGAATGCGCATGATATTTTGTTAATTCGTAACTATCTGGGGTACTTTATCATACTATAACAGTTATGTTATCTCAATAAGCTGAAATTCATTTTCATTTGTAAAGTTCACACTAATTAGAGTTTCTTCTTTCATTTATATCTTATATTCACGTGTTGTGTTTAACACACTAATCAGCATTAATATAGTCTTACACATGATTGAAAACAGTGTGACAAAGTTCCGATGGTTTGTGAATTTCACGCCTGTGCATCGTATGTTGGTAGCACTTTGTCGCCTTTCCTGTTATGCTGTGTAGCGGACTTTAAAGCTGTGCGGATCAGCATAACGAAAAGGCGAGGGGTCTCGCTCGTTTTGTCCACGGCTACACATAGTATGTGATTTATTTCGGTATCAGTCTGTAAACAATATAGTTATTTTCCATTGACTATTTAAAACGAAGATCATTACACATTCGCAGGTCGCTATCCGATATACTATTCCATATTGCCACTATACCTTTTAGTTTATTTCTACATATTATTATTTTGTATTTAAATGATGTTTTTAATCATCAGAATGAACATTCTGCCTTATTATCCAATTTGTACTAATTTAACAACAATTATGACTTTCAATAGTGTTATGATCGCTTTCTGTGGACACTTTGCTACGAAGATTTCAGGCATTTTTAAGTTGTGTATGTTCTGATCACTTCGGGCATTTTGATGTTTTTAATGTCTACTGGCGAACCCAGCATTGCTTCACAGTTGCTACATAGTTATTGGATCAGGCATTATGTCCTTATTTCCTTCTCCCCCCTCTTTGTCCATCGCATCTTCCACCTCCTCTCTATCCATCTCCACCTTCTCCTCACCTCTCTGCCCATCACCTCCTACTCCCTCCCCCTGTCCATATTCTCGTACCCCCCCCCCCCTACCTCTCTTCACTTCCTCCACTCTCTCTCTGTCCGTTTCCTCCTTCCCCTTCTTTTTATCGATTTCCTCTAACCCCCTCTCTGTCCATATCCACTTCTCCCCTCTCTCTCACCTTCAGCTTTGTTAATTGGGAATTGAAGTCGCTTAAAATGAATAGGTCGGTTGTATACGGGGTATGACAGACTTCCCTTTCTGCTGCATCTGGGAGGATAGTAGCTTCAGCTACATTATTTTACATAATTCTGAATTTACGAACTGGTAGGATAACAAAGTTTCAGACGATTCAGATTCCGTAGTAGCTTTCTAATCATAAACCGATAAGCCATTAATCATCAATCGATAAGCCATAAACATAACTTTCCTATTTTCTGTCGGAACCGACTGCGAGGAAGACAACGAAACAGCACGCAGATATGTACACAATATCCGTAGAAAATTAAATATAAGGAGAAAGAATATGTATGGGAGAAAGAGTTTGGCTAATGTTTAAATGCCCTGGTATTGTGGTTTAAACTGACAGCAGCAAAGAAAATGAAAGTGCATGTTTTCACAGCACAGCATAGAAAACAGTTTCTTTCCCGCAGTCAGTTTCAACAGAAAACCTGTACATTGTTGTTTAACAAAATATACAGTTTACATCTGTCTGAATGTGTATTAGAGTATCGCACAGAAATTTCAAGCAGATTAGGGAAGAACTTTACGAGATAGCGCCCACGACTTCGCTCGAATTGACTGTATGGTCTGCAGTGATATTTTTGTTTTTATGCCTACAAACTGCAACACCTTCTAGGCTTTTCACGCATATTAAGGTCACATAAGCATGGTAATTTCCAAATGTACTTCTGGTAGCTGCATTCCAAACATTTAGTTGATCATGCCTTTTGCGTTCTTGTGGAGATATTTCCATAGCAACTTTCGTCCCCTAACAAATATTTTTTTATGCCTAACCGAGAGGTGATATACCAATTTTCATAAATTTAGGTTTAATTTTTTTTAATGTAACGAGATACTTTCTTAAAAATTTTCTTGCATTCCCTTAGGGGCTGAATTTCCGTAAACAGAGAAACACCTATGTTTTCATCTCTAACCGAGAAGCCAAATACCAGTTATCAAAGATGCAGCTTTAAACACTTTAGTAGTTCTTTAATAACGATATATTTTCATTAAAAGTTGTCATATACATTTCACTCCCAATGGGGTTAAATTTTCAAAAATGCTGAAACAACCTTTCTTTATTTCTGACCGAGAAAGCAATTACTAATTTTCGTAGGCCGAGCTTCAAAATTGCCTTAATAGAGTCATTTTACAAAAGAAAAAAAACTTCGTCCCCTTGAGTTGGAATTTCGAAAAATCCCTTCTTAAACGGCGCCTACTGTATAAGATCTACATCTTCTCCAAATTTCAAGTTTCTGTCCTTAGCGGTTTGACCTAGGCGATGATAAATTAGTCAGTATACAGGTAACGTCAATCTGACCGTTTATTGAAGCATCATTTAAAAATTTCAAATAAAACGGTCAAGATCTTTCCGAGATTTTTGGTAACACACGACTTATCTCTATTATTTAACGTATTTATATATCACACACATTTTGGAAAAATGTAGCCTATGTACGTGTAAAGATTTGACGTAAAATGGGCGAAATTTTTGATAACAAAGCTAAATAACGACTTGTCTTTATATAGTGGTACAGAGTAAGACAGAAGTTACACAGACATCTTCAGTCGTCTCTAGTAAGCGTACTGTTCCACACACACGTGCGATACTTGTGCTTCCTCGCGTCGTTTATCTCTTGCACTGGTGCCACTGCCTATTACGTTCCTCATTAGTACTGGTTTCACTTACTCGGCGGCCGTGAGATAATTCATGCCCTTCGAGTTCCTGCCGTCTCAATAATCAAAGTCTACACACCAATGTAGTGCATTCCGTCACATGTAGCGTTCAAAGCAACAGCCGGCTATGAGATAGCGCTACGTGACTGCAGGAGATTGTGGCATGCCGGTATTTTTTTTTTTTAATCGTTTCTGTGGTGTCACCGCACTTGCTAGGTGGTACCCTTTAAATCGGCCGCGGTCCGTTAGTATACATCGGACCCGCGTGTCGCCACTATCAGTGATTGCAGACCGAGCGCCGCCACACGGCAGGTCTAGAGAGACTTCCTAGCACTCGCCCCAGTTGTACAGCCGACTTTGCTAGCGATGGTTCACTGACAAATTACGCTCTCATTTGCCGAGACGATAGTTAGCACAGCCTTCAGCTACGTCATTTCCTACGACCTAGCAAGGCGCCATTACCAGTTACTATTGATGCTCTAAAACATGTACCGTCAAGAGCGATGTTCACCAATTATGGATTAAAGTTAAGTATTCCAGCAACTACGTACTTTTTTTACTAGTCTCATTTCCGTGTCCTGTTCCAGACCTCTCACCAGCCTGCGTGAGCTTAAACGCGTGCCTTTCGTCTTCCTCATAGTGGGTTGGCTGTCTTGCCAATCCACAACAGTTTCCACATTGAGTTGGTCACTGGCAGTCAAAATAAGCATACCTATAGTTAATGTAACGTAAATTTGAGTTTATATTACTGCTTTTGCGAATGGTTTCGAAATGAATCCACTGCGACGGTATGTGTATGTAGTTTTCAAAATTTATTACATTTTAGGTCCATTTTTGCTTGTTTTTAGGACTATAATTTATTTTAGGAATTATGAGTTAATGGAAGTTTCTAGATGTGGAACTATAGGTAAAACGCAAATTTTCATTCATATCTATGACATGAAATGGTACTTGTTTTTGTGGTTCCAAAGTGAAACCACTTCCTTGTATAAATTTATTATTTGCCTTTTTTCCGATTTCTTTTGAATTCACTGTTTACTGTGATAAAAAAGGTTATTATGAAAAAAGTCAAAATTACATTCCAACACCTTCTGAAAATAAGTGAGGATTTACTTTTTGACTATTTCTTCTTGTGTTCGTTGTTTGCTGCGATAGTGAAGATTAGGTTTGTGATAAATTTTAAAAGAAAATTTGTTTTGATGTTGGTGGGACTCAAAGGTCTGAAGTACACTGTAGTGCCAAAGAAACTGGTATAGGCATGCGCATTCAAATACAGAGATATGTAAACAGGCAGAATACGTCGCTGCGGTCGGCAACGCCTATTGTATAAGACAAAAGGTGTCTGGCTCAGTTCTCAGATCGGTTACTGTTGTTATCAAGACTTAAGTGAGTTTGAACATGGTGTTGTAGTTGGCGCACTAGGGATGGGACACAGCATCTACAAGGCAGCGATGAAGTGGGTATTTTCCCGTGCGACCATTTCTCGAGTGTACCGTGAATGTCGACAATCCCGTAACAAAAATCAAATCTCCGAAGTTTCCACGGCTGGAAAAGGATCCTGCAAGAACGGGACAAACGACGACCGAAGATAATCGTTCAACATGACAGAAGTGCAACCCTTCCGCAAACTGTTGCTGATTTCAGTGCTGGGTCTTCAACAAGTGTCCGTGTGCAAACCACTCAACGAAACATTGTCGTTATGGTTTTTCGCATCAGAAGGCCCACCAGTGTACCCTTGATGACTGGCCTAGGCCCGTCAACACCGATATTGGACTGTTGACGACTGGAAACATGTTGCCTTGTCGGGCAATTCTCGTTTCAAATTGTATCGAGCGGACGGATGTGTACACGAGTAGAGACAACGTCATGAATCCATGGACCCTGTATGACAGCTGGGGACTGTTCAAGCAGGTGGAGGCTCTGTAATGGTGTGGGGCGTGTGTAGTTGGAGTGATATGGCACTCCTGAAACGTCTAGATACGACTCTGACAGGTGACACGTACGTAAGCATCTAGTCTGATCACCTGCATCCATTCATACCCATTGTACATTCTGACGAAATCTGGCAATTCCAGGAGGACAATGCGTCACTGTACACGTCCAGAATTGCTACAGACTGTCTCCAGGAACACTCTTCTGAGTATAAACACTTCCGCTGGCAGCCAAACTCCCCAGACATGAACGTTATTGAGCATATCTGAGATGCCTCGCAACATGCTGTTCACAAAACATCTCCCCTACGTCGTACAATTGCGGATCTATGGACAGCCCTGCAGGATTCATGGTGTCATTTCCCACCAGCACTACTTCAGACATTAGTCGAGTCCATGCCACGCTGCGTTGTGGCACTTCTGCGTACTCACGGGGCCGTACACGATATTAGGCAGGTGTACCAGTTTCTTTGGTTATTCAATGTAGTTACCGTAGATCTGTACAAGTAATGAAATGTATCGAGTCTTTGTAGCACTAGAAGAAGTAGCGTCAAGTCTGTGCTGTTCTCTGTAGAGAAAATCGTTAACTTTGTATTAATAAGCAACATACACACTTTATGATCAAAAGTATCCGGACACCTGGCTGAAAATGACTTACAAGTTCGTTGAGCCCTCTACCGGTAATGCTGAAATTCTGTAGGGTGTTGGCCCACCCTTAGCCTTGATGACAGCTTCCACCCTCGCAGGCATACGTTCAGTCAGGTTCTGGAGGGGTTCTTGGGGAATGGCAGCCCATTCTTCACGGAGTGCTACACTGAGGAAAGGTATCGATGTCGGTCGGCGAGACATGGCGCGAAGTCGGCATTCCAAAACATCCCAAAGGTCTTCTACAACATTGAGGTCAGGACTATGTACAGGCCAGTCCATTACAGGGATTTTATTGTCATGTAACAACTCCGCCACAGGTCATGCATTATGAACAGGTGCTCGATCGTGTCGAAAGATGCAATCGCCATCCCCGAATTGCTCTTCAACAGTGAGAAGCAAGAAGATGCTTAAAACATTAATGTAGGCCTGTCTTGTGATAGTACCACGCAAAACAACAAGGGGTGCAAGCCCTCTTCATGAAAAACACGACCACTACCATAACACCACCGCCTTCGAATTTCACTGTTGGCATTACGCACACTGGCAGATGACGTTCACCGGGCATGCGCCATACTCACACCCTGCCATCGGATCGCCACATCGTGTACCGTGATTCGTCACTCCACGCAACGTTTTTCCACTGTTCAGTCATCCAATGTTTATGCTCCTTACACCAAGCGAGGCGTCGTTTGGCATTTACCGGCGTGATGTATGGCTTATGAGCAGCCGCTCGACCATGAAATCCAAGTTTTATCACCTCCCACCTAACTGTCATAGTAGTTGCAGTGGATCCTGATGCAACTTGGAATTCATGCGTGATGGCCTGAATAGATGTCCGCCTATTACATATTACGACCCTCTTCAACTGTCGGCGGCCTCGGTCAGTCAACAGACGAGGTCGGTCTGTACGCTTCTTGCTGTACGCGTCCCTTCACGTTTCCACTTCACTATCACATCGGAAACAGTGGACCTAGGGATGTTAGGGAGTGTGGAAATCTCGCGTACATACCTATGACACAAGTGACACCGAATCACCTGACGACGTTCGAAGTCCGTGAGTTCGGCGGAGCGCCCCATTCCGATCTCTCACGATGTCTAATGACTATTGAGGTCGCTCATATGGAACACCTGGCAGTAGGTGGCAGCACAATGCACCTAATATGAAAAACGTAATGGATCTAATGAAATAGCACGATATGTATGTTTTTGAATGTGCCGGTCCCCGGTACGGATCAACCCGGCGGATTAGTATCGAGGTCCGATGTGCCCGCCAGGCTGGGATGGTTATTGAGGCGGTTTTCCATCTGCCTCGGTGAATGCGGACTGGTTTCCCTTATTCCGCCTCAGTTACACTATGTCGGCGATTGCTGCGAAAACGCTTTCTCCACATTTGCGTACACCATAATTACTCTACCATGCAAACACTGGAGTTACACTAGTCTGGTGTGAGACGTTCCCGCGGCGGGGGGGGGGGGGGGGGGGGGAGTCCAATTGGACCCGAAAGGCACAACAACCCTGGGTTCGGTGTGGGAAGGCGGTGGGGTGAGTGGACTGCTATAGCCTGTTGTATTGTTGTGAACCATTGCGGGCTACGGCGGGGACGAAGCCTCTCCGTCGTTTCCATGTCCCAGTTCCATACAATACAATACAGTAGAATTAAATTAGTAATTTATGTTTTTATCCGATAAGTGTTAATATTCGATGTAAATAAATAGCACAACATGTACATTTATGAAGTTCGTATGAAGGGATGAAAATTTAATTTTTTGATAATATTATCATGGTAACTGAATAAACGCTACGAGCACTATAGGAGCTTTGAGTGATTGTTGAGACCTTTGGTTTGAGTGAAGAGCTGTGTGGCGTGAAGAAGTCTCTACAAAATTATGAAAAGCCCTTACAAATGAGATTTCACCAAGTGAAAATGCCTGATGTTAATTATTATGGCAATGAAAGAAGAGTAACATAAGAAGAACAGGCTGAGGACGGAACAGTGTTGACAACCATAGGTTCAAATGGCTCTAAGCACTATGGGACTTAACAACCGAGGTCATCAGTCCCCTAGGCTTAGAACTACTTAAACATCACACACATTCATGCCCAAGGCAGGGTTCGAACCAGCGACGGTAGCAGCAGCGCGGTTCCAGACTGAAGCGCCTAGAACCGCTCGGCCACAACGGCCGGCACTACAGTAGGATAATTATCGTACATTTGCGATAATATCATATCTGTGTACGGTATGACGTTAGAAAGCATGTTTCTGTCGTTTGCAGATATACGATAACTTCAAAAGTAGTAAAAAATTTGATAATACACTTTGCTCTTCACTGTTCGACAACAATTGAATAACAAAAAAGCATTTTTTTCTCACAGCTCTACTGGCTTATTGTTTTCCTAAGTAAACTTGTCGCTTTAATCTGGCTGTGACAGTCTACCGCTCGGTGAGCAAAAATATAATGACGTTGTTTGATATCAATAATTTGATTGTTGATGTCCGTATTTTACACATTTCGCATATTTAGTTCAATTGGAGTGTTGGCAGTTGCGTTAAACGTGTTTGAAGCGTGCGGCCTCATGAGTGGTTGGTGGCGCGGATGTTTCACGTTCATTAAAGGTAGTGATATTCTGAGTGGACGAGTGGTTGTTTTTGCACTGATAAGTAAGTGTATCTCTCAAATGTGGTTGTTGTTCATCTGTGTATTATACATATACATATATCGTTACACTCTATGATATTTTTCTGTGTAGAAAGAAATATGAACCCTTCAGGAGAAGATAGTGACAGTCAGCGAACGGAATCACCTCCAAGAAAAATCACCAAAATTAGCAATAAACATCGTCAATAAAAACTCAGAGTGCATGGCTCAGAAATGAAGATTATAAACAGTAGCGTAGAAAGATACCTGAAAATCAGTACAAATTCTAAGTGTCGTACATGCAACGTAATAATAAGAGCATAGCTGACTGTGATGAAAAATCATATGACTTCGAAAACTCATGTTCGCAGTTTGGTACTCTCACAGTCGACGATTTCTTTTTTCATCGAAAAGACTCGTCGAAAAGACTGATGGAATCAGACAAAAAACAAGCCTCTTAAAATAAAATTATATGGTTTTTTAGTTGAACAGATAACTCCCTTCATTATTTTGACTATCTGACAGCACAGTTGAAGAGTGCTGTGCCTGCTTGTGAAATTATTAGAAACATGCAATTAGAGGCAACAAAAGGAACTGAAATATAAAAAAACTCAAGCGAGAAAGAACTACTACAACAAAAAAGCAGATCAGTCGGTTTAGAATTTTCCTAGATGAGTCCACTGATATTGGGAACATGCAAATGGTGTGTGTCATTGTGAGATAGTAGTTGTTTTTTCACAATATTTGTTGATTATAAGTATTCGTATTGTATTCTTATATCTGGAACTGTGTGAAACAGGTCTTTTGATGCCGGAAAGGGTCAAGTAGTCGGCAAATTTTGAGATCTCTGCCAAGTTTTTAGCAAGATTCGGACGTGGAATGTGCTAGATTGAGACATATCCTCGATATACTGACAAAATCCTTTAAAGATTATGAAATACTATTCGAGAACATCATCGGACTCGTATAGGATAAACCCAGGACAACGACGGGAAAAGGTGATTCAGTAGCTTCAAGATTCCTCGAAAAGCGCCCTGGCGTTTACATTTTAAGGTGTATACATCACTCATTGCGTCTTTGTGCTACCTTACCAAGGAGTTGCGAAGATCTAGCACGAAATGTTTTCGGTGTATTTAAGAACAGTGCAAAGCAACAACATTTGTTTCAAAAGTTTCAAACATTTTTAGACATCGATGTCCACGGAACGCTTCGCCCAGCACAAACGCTTTGGTTATCTTTGAAAGCAGTTGTTTCTATGAGAAGGGAACAATGGACGGCACTAGAATTGCATTTTACAGACAATGAGATTGTTACGTGTTGAACGGATTGTCCATGCTCTCAGCAATCCTCTAATCAAACTGTTCTACTTTTTCAGGGCTATGTTGTCGTTGTTGTCTCTTCAGTCCAAAGACTGGTTTGATGCAGATCTCCATGCTACTCTATCCTGTGCAAGCTTCTTCATCTCCCAGTACCTACTGCAACCTACATCCTTCTGAATCTGTTTAGTGTATTCATATCTTGGTCTCCCTCTACGATTTTTACCCTCCACGCTGCCCTCCAATACTAAATTGGTGATCCCTTGATGCCTCAGAATATGCCCTACCAACCGTTCACTTCTTCTAGTCAAGTTGTGCCACAAATTTCTCTTCTCTCCAATTCTATTCAGTAACTCCTCATTGGTTATGTGATCTACCCATCTAATCTTCAGCATTCTTCTGCAGCACCACATTTCGAAAGCTTCTATTCTCTTCTTGTCCAAACTATTTATCGTCCACGTCTCACTTCCATACATGGCTACACACCATACAAATACTTTCAGAAACGACTTCCTGACACTTAAATCTATACTAGATGTTAACAAATTTCTCTTCTTCAGAAACGCTTTCCTTGCCATTGCCAGTCTACATTTTATATCCTCTCTACTACGACCATCATCAGTTAATTTGCTCCTCAAATAGCAAAACTCCTTTACTACTTTAAGTGTCTCATTTCCTAATCTAATTCCAGCAGCATCACCTGATTTAATTCGACTACATTCCATTATCCTCGCTTTGCTTCGGTTGATGTTCATCTTATATCCTTCTTTCAAGACACTGTCCATTCCGTTCAACTGCTCTTCCATGTCCTTTGCTTTCTCTGACAGAATTACAATGTCATCGGCGAACCTCAAAGTTTTTATTTCTTCTCCATGGATTATAATTCCTACTCCGAATTTTTCTTTTGTTTCCATTACTGCTTGCTCAATATACAGATTGAATAACATCGGGAATAGGCTACAACCCTGTCTCACTCCCTTCCCTACCACTGCTTCCCTTTCATGCCCCTCGACTCTTATAACTGCCATCTTGTTTCTGTAAAAATTGTAAATAGCCTTTCGCTCCCTGTATTATTTTCTGGGCTATATCCTCCCTAAATTCACCAGGCTGAATGAACACTTCCAGTCGTCGTCTATTGCCGTTATGAACTTCCACGACAGAATCTCTACAGACTACCAAGAGTTGTTAGAGTCGTACATGTCCAAGGGTTATATTTATCAAACTGATTTGAACACACTCGATCCAGGCCACTGAAACTCTTCGTTGACTCCAGGAAAACATGCACGTCGACGTTGATGTTAGGAAAATGCTCTACCAGCCTGAAATTCGCAATGAAAAGTTGAAATTACATTTTTCTGCAACTTGTGTTGAATTTCTAATGTAAGGCTGTAAGGATACGAAGAAATGCTTCAATTTTTCATACCTCTTCCTTCAGCTATTGGCATATCTGAATTTTGCGAAAGCAATGTTAAGAAATACAAGAGATATCGTACCAAGTTTGCTGGCGTTGATAGAAATGGAGACCATGCCTTGTGTTGTATCCACTGACAAATCACTATATATAAGTGTAAAATGTGCGTGCCGCTAAACTCAGAAACGGGTCCCTCTACGACCACGGAAGTTGTATGCCCTCTATCCCGAACCCATGAAGAAGGTTCTCGTATTTACCTGCTGATAGTGCTTTTGAAGATATAAGGGCAGGGGAGGATTCACCCTCTGGAAATTTCTAGAAAATTCAAGAGTATTCGAGAGCATTCCACTACATTCCAGAATGCTCCGGAATGTGCCGCAATGTTCCACAATTATCCGGTATGTTCTGGAATCTTCGGGAATATTGGAACATTTTGGAAGATTCCAGAATGTTCAGGAACATCCCGGAACATCCCATATCCTTGTGGAATATTCCAGAAAACTCTCTGCGTGATCGCGGGTGCCCTACACACTAAAATATCTTCTAAAATCAGAAAAATTTGGTATCTAGTATACAATCATAATTTATTTTGGAGCAGGTGGAAGCTAAAATATTTTCTAAAAACAGAGAAGTATACATAATCATGTAGTGGGAAAAAAAAGTAGGCCGAAACACACCATGCCGTTAAAACTACAACCATACAGAAGTAAAACAATAGGTCGAAACACAAAATGTTGTCAAGACTGTAACTTGAGTTGTATTTCATAATCGTATGTACAACGTCAGATATGATACAAAGTAATCACGCAGTAACATTTACTGACATTATGCTTACACAGCAGGAACCTAGTAGACGACTGGATTGCAGAGTACAGAGCTCCATTTGCAGTTCACTACCTTCCTACCACGTAAAAACTAAACTATTTTCTAAAAACAGAAAACTGTGGTAACTGGTATAAAATTATAATTTTTATTTGTAGTGAGGTAAAAGCTACAATTTTTTCTAATAACAGAAGAGTTAAGAAGTCTAAGAAGTTATTCCATTCCATTTTGGCGTGGTGGTACAGCAACCTTATCGTTGCTACTAATGAAAAAAAACCAGTCGCAGATTCCACAGAACTCAAGAGCGACGCGTTTCGCCCGGATACCTGATGAAGTCCTATCCGCGAGAAACATATTCTTGAGTTAATAAAGAACGTTATGAAACCTACGACTGCTTTTTAAACTGTAAGTCGAAAAAAGCAAGCCGCGCGGGCTTAGCCGAGCGGTCTGAGGCGCTGCAGTCATGGACTGTGCGGCTCATCCCGGCGGAGGTTCCACTCCTCCCTCGGGCATCGGTGTGTGTGTTCGTCCTTAGGATAATTTAGGTTAAGTAGTGTGTAAGATTAGGGACTGATGACCTTAGCAGTTAAGTCCCATAAGATTTCACACACATTTGAACATTTGAAAAAAGCAACATGTCGTTAAGACAGTAACGTAAGTCGTATAGCAAAATTCTGTCTATGTACAACATCAGATACAATACAAAATATTCATACAGTAGCATTTATTGACAAAGTTCTTGCACTCAGAACCCTACTAAATGACGTGGTTGTACTGTATAAAGCCCCATATGTAGCTCATTATGTATGTGTCGAAGAGGTAATCCTTCATATCTTTTATGTTTACAGATGGCCCGTTATTACTCAATATGAAAAAGTTAACCAGACGAGTGACTGTAGGAAATACTTCCTAACATTTAATTTTGTGTTCCACGTTAGTATCATCCTATTTACACTTTCTGTTTTTGATAGATTGCATTTTGTATCCTTTCTATTTCAGCCAGCGTCAATTATTTTGGTGCCAAAATAACAAATCTAAACTATTACTTTAAGTGTCACATTTTCTAGCATAATTTGCTTAGTATCGGCTGAACTAGTTCGACTACATTCGATTAACCTAGCTTTATTTTTTTTTCTATTCCAGTTATAACGACTTTTCAAGACGCTACCCATTTCGTTTAACTGCTCTTTCATATCCTTTGCCGTCTCTGACACAATTTGCTGCGTTTTTATAATATCTCTTTTCTGTAGTTCAAATCAGTACCTCGTGTGTTATCGAAGGATTTTTACGTGGCTTGTCTCTTGGCCTACTTCTACCTTTGCTGTCAACACTACTGCCTCCGTCAAAGGTACCCATTCATCTTCTGTTTTATTCTTCTGTCCTGTTTCAGTCAATCATTGCCCTATACTTCCTTCGAAACTCTCAACAACGGATTCCACTGCACTGACAAAATAAATGCGTCACTTGCTTTGCTGGTCAGAGATTGGAAGACAGAGAACAACAGCTGCAATGTGATACTTGGGATTCATGGTTTCGATACTGTGTCGTGCAACGCTATAGCGACTAAGGTCGGGCCTGGCTGTTTCACCAGCCGTGCGTCAGCAGCACTTGCAGAACACACACAGAGCTATATTACTGATATCGCTATCGGCTTTGTTCTCCGTGCCAGCCTGTTTCAGTGGCCTTCATTGCTGACTTGTTTAGCGATAGTGGACTCTAAGTTCTGTAGTGGTTCATAAGGTGCCTGACGTAGGACAGAAAACATTACTCACTGCCGGCGGCTATGACCTAGCGGTTCTAGGCGCTTCAGTCCGAAACCTCACTGCTGCTACGGTCGCAGGTGCGAATCCTGCCTCGGGCATGGATGTGTGTGGTGTCCTTAAGTTAGTTAGGTTTAAGTAGTTTCTAAGTCTAGGGGACTGAAGACCTCAGACCCATAGTGCTTAGAGGCATCTGAACCATTACTCACTGCCTGACTCACAACGTCTACAACTGCGCTTGTGAAGGAAGATGCCAGGTGAGGAATCTCCGGACGAGATCTTCATAAAAATTTTAGAAAATTTTGGTTTGAAGAGAATACGAAAATGTGTCCGGAAAGCGTCTGTGTTGGACTCGTGTTGTAATGTACACAATTTATCATGTATATGCAGCGAAGAGGCAGTTTATCGGTCCTAACCTAAATGTGAGGGACACTCAAATGAAAGCAGAACACCCACTACAACGGGGCCATTGAATGATTCCACTCAAAAGTGATCATCTCACACGTTAAGACATTTACGCCTCTGACGGCTCCTCAACAGCACTCACTCCTGCACTTCCTCGTCCGATTCAAACCGACGTCCATGCATTTTTTTCTTCAGGACGCCAAAGAAATCATACTGTGAAAGATCTGGGCTCTACAGAGGATGTTACAGTGTTTCCCACCCAAATTACTGAAGCATAGCCTTCGTCCGACTGGCAGTGTTGATGCGGGGGTTATTGCGTAACAGGATGATTCCGTCCAACAGCATTCCGACAGCCCGAGGGCAACCGGGAAAGCCAGCAATGGAAACATCCCACATGTTCTCTGCCAAAGAAATCCAAAGCCGTTCGCAGAAGTTCCGGTAAGATCACGTTGACCTCCTTCTTTGAATGCAGGGGCCCTCTACTCGTCGAGTTCCACGAGCATGGAACCACAATCAGTGAACAGTGCTATGAGGACACTTTGCAGAAACTGTGATGAGCCATAAAGACCAAAACGTCCAGGAATGCTGTCGTACAGAATCATTCTGAAACTTCCTGGCAGATTAAAACTGTGTGCCAGACCGAGACTCGAACTCGGGACCTTTGCCTTTCTCGGACAAGTGCATAGGTCCCGAGTTCGAGTCTCGGTCCGGCACACAGTTTTAATCTGCCAGGAAGTTTCATATCAGCGCACACTCAGCTGCAGAGTGAAAATCTCATTCTGGAAACATCCTCCAGGCTGTGGCTAAGCCATATCTCCGCAATATCCTTTCTTTCAGGAGTGTTAGTTCTGCAAGGTTCGCAGGAGAGCTTCTGTAAAATTTGGAAGGTAGGAGACGAGGTACTGGCGGAAGTAAAGCTGTGAAGACGGGCCGTGAGTCGTGCTTAGGTAGCTCAGTCGCACGTGGTGTGGCGCACGGTCCACCACCCCCACCTACCTACATCAGTCAGATCAACATGGTACATTGTCGTCAACCGAAAATACCCTACAAATGATAAAAAGTACACAATACATTTGGCGGATTCGCCCTTGTGTCACCAATGCGGCGTGCTAGATACGGACGACCATCGGCTGGTCTGCGGCGAGGCATTGGCTGTCTGGACTCTCGCAAGAAAGATAATAGCGTTCATGCGGCGCACTATCTATACAGCAGTCTGTTCTGACATAGTCTTTTTTCCAGAGGAAACCTATTTTCCGTGTCATAAGACGAACGCAGTGGCGTGGATCACAGGTATGACGGTCCATTACATCTATAGAGACACACGTACGAACTTACTGAACGTCCTGGATTACTGGCAATACTTGCAATATGGACACACAAAACTATTACGGCTACAAGAGTACAAGGATTGGTATGCCAATTTCCTAGTAACGGTTTTTGCGGACCCGCCATATACTTGGGGTGTGCCGGATGCGTAAAGATGAGCGGCGGTGCTTTCGTTGTGAAACCGACCACGTAATGTGATCGACTAAGAACACTATGCGAACATGCGACCTACGAAAAACACAGGCTTGAACAGTTAGCAAATGGATGTCCTTCAAATTTTGTTTTCATATCCATAAATACTTTTCTTTAGGGTGCCGGAGGTGGCCCCACTTAGATTTTGTTGTTATTTCATGCTGCATGGTAGGACGGCAGCGAGGTTCCTTACCGGACAGTTATCATGTGTCAGGACGTACTATGTTTATTTTGTGAATAATAAAGTTTTCTGTTTCTTCTACCTTCCTTCGTATAAAATAAATAAATAAAAAAAAAAGATGGATAGAGCGTCTGCCCTGTAAGCAGGAGGCCCCGTGTTCGAGTCCCGGTCGGGGCACTCAACTTGCCCGCGAAAGGCAAAGGTCCCGAGTTCGAGTCTCGGTCCGGCACACAGTTTTAATCCGCCAGGAAGTTTCATATTAGCGCACACCAAGGCTGGATGCTAGCGATGTGGTTGAGAGACATTGCAACATCCTCTGTACAACCTGCATCTTTCATTGTGTGATTTTCACATCTTTGGTGACCTGAAGAGAGATATGCGGGGACGTCGATTTCAGTCGAACGAGTAAGTGCAAGGGTGGGTGCAATTGTGGGTTCGCAAGCGGCCGACCGCGTTCTCCCAGTGGGATAGTAAATGTCTTAATGCGTGTGTTGATTACTTTTGAATGGAACGATTTCATGGTCCCGTTGTGGCGTGTGTTCTGTTTTCATTTGACTACCCCTTATAATCTCCCAGCACACCGCCAAAGGCGTCCGTTGAGCTGTAAAAATAGTCATGTGAGTAAATGATCAAGACTTAGGGAAGTACATATAATGCAGGTCAATAAAATTAACATATTTAACGATAGTAAATAAAGAAACATTAGTTGCTTTGTACACACTTTGCGCTTGGAAGAATACATTTTGTGTTGTTCAGAAGAGATCTCCACCCCCTCGTACTGTTACCGATTTGTGGACACCCCTGCAGTATTCATGGCGACAATTCCCTCCAGCATTACTTCAGACATTAGTCGAGTCCATGCCACGTCGTGTTGCTGCACCTTTGCGTGTTCTCGGGGGCCCTACACGGTATTAGGCAGGTGTACCAGTTTCTCTGGTTCTTCAGTGCAAGAAACGGCAAGGTTTTCATGGTTGGCTTACAAAGTTTTAAGTGTCTAAGGAGAAGATGTGTTCAGCTTGACTGTTAGAAGGGATTAGTTTATAGGACATACCCTGCGGTGTCAAGGAATGGTCAGCTTGATTGTGTGTGAGAGTGTGGGAGTGGGTTAAAATTTGCAGAGGATGACCTAGGTAAGCTCGTTTAAATGGATGCGGATTTAAATAATTATGGTGGGATACAGAGGCTTGCAAAGGTTTGCCTAGCGTGGAGAGTTGCATCTAACCAGGCTTCAAATAACAACAACAGGCAGCATTTCGTACAATTGTAAAGGTTTTTTAAATTACCCCTACCAGTCACAAACTTTGTCAACTACTGTATTCCTTATTTATTTAGCGACTTTTTTTGAGGGAATACCCCATCTTCAGGCTACATGGCATTACAAAAACCATTTTACAATAAGCCCATACCGATGTTACATAGTCTCTTCAGAAATGCAGTGGTTATCCTGTGCAAGAAGAGAAGACTTAGCAAGAGGCGATGTCACTTTTGAAGCTGGACTGATGTTTACATGAAAATGTTTTGTAACAGTCACTCACTTTCTTCTTTTGGTGTGGCAGTCTCGTTGTGATGCGCTGAGGTGTTTCCATTTCCGTGGCTCTCTTGGCTTTCTTGGTCACTGTTCACAAATTTTCATTAACGTAACAGGAACTTGGAAACACGATAACAAACAAATCTTCAGTGCAGTGGACAAGACGGCAGTTGAAACACGGCTGGGTTCGATTTGACTATCGATTTGTCGATGTATGTGGTGTCAGATGTTTACATGTCTTCTGCACGTCTTGTTATTGTATTACAGATGCAGGTTGAACACAGCATGATATAAACTATTTATTTTAGATATTGCTAAGCTATTGCTGGGGCTAGAGTCAAACGACTGTCATGTTATGTATCTTTTATTCTAAGAGTTCTGTAGCGAAATTGGAAAAGAAATATGCATTTATGAAGTCTGTCATTTCATTCAGGATCTCGTTACTCCCCATGTGACCATGGATCAATATTTTCATTTCTTCCAAGAGGGCCATTTTCCAGCTCTTTTCGAAATTATGTAGTACTTTGAGATCGTTGTCTATTGTAACACTGTGTCCTGTTTCATTTATTTGTTTCGCTAAAGCTGATTTATTCGGTTTGGCAATTCTGAAACAGTTAATTTGTTCTTTAAAGCGTGTTTTAAAATTTCTTCCCGTTTGGCCAATTAATATTTTTTGCTATGACTGCATGTAATTTTATAAGTTCCTGATTTGTTAAGTTTCTCTGTGGGATGTGAGATGTATCAGTTTCTTTTTTAAGGTGTTATTGGTGGCAAAGTTGATCCTCATGTCTGTTAAACAGCTTAGATATTTTGTCTGATATTACGCCTAAATATGGTAACTTTATGTACTTGGGTTTTGGATGTTGTGTGAGGGAGCTGTGTCACATTGTTGTTATTTTTTTTTTGTGCGTTGTGATAGTGTGTCTATTTCATGTTCGTGATATCCATTATTATGTGCAATGTACGATATTTGATTTCATTTCTGTCTGATAGTCGGCAGCATTAAGTGGGAATTTCTGTGCTCTGTCTAACAAGGATCTGAATGCAGCTTGTTTATGTGAGTTGGGATGTGTTGAAGATTTATTAATGACTGTGTCTGTGTATGTTGGTTTTCTGTATACATTGATATTTAGAGTTCGGTCTGCGTTGCTTATTGTCATGTCTAGAAAATTAATTTTGTTATCTTTCTCATGTTCTAGGGTGAACTGGATGTTGTGTAAATTATTGTATTTGTTTAATAGCGTTTCTATTTCTTCATCAGTTCCATTGTATACAATGAATGTGTCATCAACATATCGGCATAGTGTACTATTTTCTTGGTTATTATGTCTTTGTTGTTGAGAAGTTTATTTTCAATGTCGTTAATGAAAAATTCTGCAATGATTACAATTAGAGGACTTCCCATTACTAGCCTACATCTTGTTTGTACATTTTGCCATTAAATGTGAAATAATTGTGTGAAAGAACAAGCTCTAGCAAGTCTATTAATTCAACCACTTCAGCTGTGGACATAGTCTGACCTTTTAATAAATTATTTTTGATTATATCTAGGTAGCGATAGCGGTAATTTAAAAAAACCTTTACATATTTCTTGAGACAGTCACGGTCGAAAAATAGTCAAAATGGCTTCAAATTCGTACAACTGTATTTCACTCAAATCAAAAATGAGTTTGCTATACTTATGCTGAGATGAAAAGCATTTCAAGAGATAGACTAGGTTGGAGAGTTGCATCAAAACAGTCTTCGGACAACAACGAGAAACAACAACAACTACAACAATAGCTCCATTCTGTACAGCTGGTAATTTACTAAAATCGATAATGAGTTTGCAATAACTATGCTGAGATGAAGGGGGTTGCAAGGAATAGGCTATTGTGGAGAGTTGCATCATAGCAGTCTTTGGACGACAACAACAACTATCAACAACAACATCCATTCCATACAATTGTTATTTTACTCAAAGCTATAATAAGTTTAAAGAACGTTTTTAGTAACGACCGTGCACATGCATGATACGTTTCAAAACAATCCAGAAATCACCTATGTTTGGTTTTCGTGAGCATACACTGATGCACGAATGTCTTATGGGCAATTCAGTTGGCTGTTTTCGGAACTGACTTTGTAACAAACATGGTTGTTTGTGTCCATGTGTCTCTGGATTTATAATTTCTGTCGCGGCATATATGTGACTCACTAGCATCAACAACCGTTTATCGTCCTAGGATATCCACGAAAACTGAGGTACAGGCTTGCATCTCAATTCTGAAACCTGTATTGCAAGCACCCTCACATGCAGTCGGTGATTGTCTTTGTGCAAGGCGAAACGAAAGTTTTTCCCATCACCTAAATCAGATTTATAACTAAAAAGTCTGTCCCTTATTTTCCATGATATCCCGAAGTAAACTTTTCGAAGAGAATGTCATCAACGTATATTGTTTAAATATTTTCGTTATAATTTATTTTGTCTTCGCCATTCTTTGTTTGGGCCGTTCATTGATAGCCATTATATTTATATGATCAGTGTGGTGAATTCATTAACTCCATTCACTTAATAAGAGTTAAAGAAACCATGAGCATTTAGAAAATGAATCACTTTTCTAGTCGTGTTATTCTTCACTCACACGCACTCCATCAGGCAGAGATCCATCTACAACGTTCCGTCATGTCTCCGTTTCGCGCCCATTCATTCTAGGCTTGCTTCTGAAGCTAAGAAAATTTCTTATACGTGCCTCTCTATTTTATAATCGTCCCCTTTAAATGTACTGAACCTCCTAAACAAGATATCTCTTTTCCCGTATCTATTCAAGAAGTCGGAATGGTGAGGCCATGAGGTGCTGATAGGCTGCATCTGTCGGCTCAGACCGAGATCGGCTTGCTTCTACGCGTCACTGTTACCAGTGTGTCAAGGACTGCTCACAGACGTTTTTTACCTTTTGTAAGGATACCATTGATGAGTGTCTTGTCTGGTGGAATCTTTTTTTCGACTTACGCTTTACTAAATTTTTCACATTAGTGATGTACTAGTTAGGAAGTTTGTTGGGCACTATATGTAACATTCCATGGGGAGGTGGACGTATGACAGATAATCTGTCTCTAACCTAAGGAACCTAAGGAACCTAATCGCCATTTCTGTTGGTTTTGCGATAGGACGTTAGTTGATCTACACTCCTGGAAATTGAAATAAGAACACCGTGAATTCATTGTCCCAGGAAGGGGAAACTTTATTGACACATTCCTGGGGTCAGATACATCACATGATCACACTGACAGAACCACAGGCACATAGACACAGGCAACAGAGCATGCACAATGTCGGCACTAGTACAGTGTATATCCACCTTTCGCAGCAATGCAGGCTGCTATTCTCCCATGGAGACGATCGTAGAGATGCTGGATGTAGTCCTGTGGAACGGCTTGCCATGCCATTTCCACCTGGCGCCTCAGTTGGACCAGCGTTCGTGCTGGAAGTGCAGACCGCGTGAGACGACGCTTCATCCAGTCCAAAACATGCTCAATGGGGGACAGATCCGGAGATCTTGCTGGCCAGGGTAGTTGACTTACACCTTCTAGAGCACGTTGGGTGGCACGGGATACATGCGGACGTGCATTGTCCTGTTGGAACAGCAAGTTCCCTTGCCGGTCTAGGAATGGTAGAACGATGGGTTCGATGACGGTTTGGATGTACCGTGCACTATTCAGTGTCCCCTCGACGATCACCAGTGGTGTACGGCCAGTGTAGGAGATAGCTCCCCACACCATGATGCCGGGTGTTGGCCCTGTGTGCCTCGGTCGTATGCAGTCCTGATTGTGGCGCTCACCTGCACGGCGCCAAACACGCATACGACCATCATTGGCACCAAGGCAGAAGCGACTCTCATCGCTGAAGACGACACGTCTCCATTCGTCCCTCCATTCACGCCTGTCGCGACACCACTGGAGGCGGGCTGCACGATGTTGGGGCGTGAGCGGAAGACGGCCTAACGGTGTGCGGGACCGTAGCCCAGCTTCATGGAGACGGTTGCGAATGGTCCTCGCCGATACCCCAGGAGCAACAGTGTCCCTAATTTGCTGGGAAGTGGCGGTGCGGTCCCCTACGGCACTGCGTAGGATCCTACGGTCTTGACGTGCATCCGTGCGTCGCTGCGGTCCGGTCCCAGGTCGACGGGCACGTGCACCTTCCGCCGACCACTGGCGACAACATCGATGTACTGTGGAGACCTCACGCCTCACGTGTTGAGCAATTCGGCGGTACGTCCACCCGGCCTCCCGCATGCCCACTATACGCCCTCGCTCAAAGTCCGTCAACTGCACATACGGTTCACGTCCACGCTGTCGCGGCATGCTACGAGTGTTAAAGACTGCGATGGAGCTCCGTATGCCACGGCAAACTGGCTGACACTGACGGCGGTGGTGCACAAATGCTGCGCAGCTAGCGCCATTCGACGGCCAACACCGCGGTTCCTGGTGTGTCCGCTGTGCCGTGCGTGTGATCATTGCTTGTACAGCCCTCTCGCAGTGTCCGGAGCAAGTATGGTGAGCCTGACACACCGGTGTCAATGTGTTCTTTTTTCCATTTCCAGGAGTGTATAATCAGCGGTGTGATTTTGTTTTGATAAGATGCATTTAGCTGCCATTTTTGTTCGTTAAGATGAATGAAGAGAAAACTGGAATGATTGGACATTGATGATACAAGACTGTAGTTAACCCACAATTCGGGTTTTTATTAACTCCTAGGCCACTGTAAGGAAAATAAACAAATATATGATATTAACTTTTTACCCACAGCTTCACCCACGTACGAGAATGACAGATGTATTGCACACATACGTATCTGATACCCTGCCATACAACTCCAGAGAGGATTTTAAGTTTACTTGTGGTACTATATCGTGTGGCATGCACTTACGTCCCGAAACACGTTGACAAAAAGATTGGCCAGCTGAAGTGCTGATTCTCACGACCTGATTGACAAACTGAACTTCACAAACAAAAGGCAACCGCACTAAATATTTTTTAAGTATTCGAATCAAATCCATGATGGTACATGTTTTCAACAACCAGAAAAATTTAAACCTCTTCCTTAATCTATCTCCCTCTTGAACCTGTCTCTTCCCACTTGCACCTGCCTCTCCACAACATGTCCCACCCACCTCCTCACAACCTTACCCTCTTCCACCTGCCTTATAACTGTTGTGTACGACAACATACACAATGGTGAGGAGATGTGGGCTACATAGTGGTGCAGAAACTGTCATAGTCGGAAAGCTAGACAGAAGCAGAAACGATTAGCGAACAAGTTAACACAGTAAGCAGAAGATCTACTTAACTTGTATTTCTCCAAGCGAACGAAGACTCATTACAAATAACAGAACAAGAAACAGGGCCCAGCTTTGTCAACAAGGAAGAGATCCTCTGTACTAAAGCACGAACGGTGGAGTTAGAGAGGAGCTTAGGTGGTGTCTGTGTAGCCTCACGTAGTGAAGAGGTTCCACGCGCTATCCTATATTATGACGGCAGAGAGCACCCATAATCCAGAGCCGCTGAACGCATGGCTCAGTAGGCGTGAACCATTAGGTTCGCTGGATCCCACATAACTGTTGCCGGTGTCTGACGAAAATTTGTAATTCCATTGCGAACTGTAAGACAGTGATAGGTTGGTATCGATAAATGAGATCACACTCACAACCTTCCCCTCTTCCACCTGCCTCATCCCCCTCCCCACCTTCCAAAAACACACTCTTCCACTTCCACCTCACACCCTCACCCTATTCTATGTCATACCTTCTTCCATCTGCCTATTCACACATTCTTACAGTTACACCTGCCCACTATCCATTTTCCACCTGCCTCCTACTCCTACACTCTGTCCATTCTCACCCCTCTGTCCAACTCTTCCTCTCTCCGTTCATCTCTTCCTTCCTCTCAGTCAACCCGTCTCCTCCCACTCACTTCAACATCTCCTCCTCCTCTTCTCTCTGTCCACCTTCTCCTCCCCATGTCTCATCCATTTCCTCCCCCCCCCCCCCCCCCCTCTGTGACGATCTCCTCTTCCGAATCTCTGTGTCTATCTCCTCCTCTCCATTTCTCTGACCATCTCCACCACCTCATCTTTCGGTTGACCTCCTCCTCCCACAGTCTATATCCATCTCCTCCCCCCTTTCTTTGTCCATCTTGGCTTAATCTCTCTCTCTCGGTTCATCTGTTTATGTCACCCCATTTTCCCCGGCACCCACACCCCAATGGGTGGTAGGTGCTTCTTACCCCCACAATGCTTTCTTCTAGACAGTAAGCGGTATGTGTGATATATGTTCGAAATCGATTGAGTAATTTAGAAGGAAGTACAGAACATAAATACAGGGGTTGACGAAACTATGCAAACAACAAAAATACGATACATTACCATGCTAATACATTGCAGAAAACTCATAGGCATTCAAAACAGCTTCCAGTCGTCTCGGAATGAATAAATACAGATCCTGTATGGTTTCAAGTGAATCTAATAGCTATTTTCCTGATAAATAGAGGCAGGATCAGATAATGATGATGGGAGGTGGCTGCAATCATCGACCCATCTCTACAAAATAGATCACAAAACCTAAGTAATATGGATGTCTGGTGACTGTGGTAGCCACTGGGGTACAAATTGTGTTCCATGGGATGGACCGGATCAGCCAACATGGTCACATAGTCCTTGGAAGTAGTGAGATTTTGCAGAATAACCATGAAGCCCATGGAATACCATGATATGGCTGCCCAAATTATTATTGCATCGCTCCATGTTCCACTCTTGGGAAGTAAACTCTACCAGAAGTCGGAAACAGTGTGAAACAACACTCATCCGCTCAAACGATTTTCTTCCATTGCTCTACAGTCCAGATTTTATGGCTCGGTTCGACGTTTTCGTGTTACAGGCACCTACATCACTGATGACTGATATTGGAATTATGGCCGGCCGCGGTGGTCTAGCGGTTCTGGCGCTGCAGTCCGGAACCGCAGGACTGCTACGGTCGCAGGTTCGAATCCTGCCTCGGGCATGGGTGTGTGTGATGTCCTTAGGTTAGTTAGGTTTAAGTAGTTCTAAGTTCTAGGGGACTTATGACCTAAGATGTTGAGTCCCATAGTGCTCAGAGCCATTTGGAATTAGGGCTAGCCCACTAAATCCGTGCTTATGGAGTTCCCTTCGTG
This sequence comes from Schistocerca cancellata, assembly GCF_023864275.1. Taxonomy (NCBI): domain Eukaryota; kingdom Metazoa; phylum Arthropoda; class Insecta; order Orthoptera; family Acrididae; genus Schistocerca; species Schistocerca cancellata. Next base: position 238,857,941 of record NC_064627.1, on the reverse strand, counting down.
GTATTTTGATGCGGACAGGGTTCATGGCTCAAATGGCTCTGAGCACTATGGGACTTAACATCTGAGGTCATCAGTCCCGCCGGCCGGAGTGGCCGAGCGGTTCTAGGCGCTACAGTCAGTTTCGAATCCTGCCTGGGGCATGGATGTGTGTAATGTCCTTAGGTTAGTTAGGTTTAAGTAGTAAGTTCTAGGGGACTGATGACCTGAGTAGTCCCATAGTGCTCAGAGACATTTGAACCATTTTTTCATCAGTCCCCTAGAATTTAGAACTACTTAAACCTAACTAACCTAAGGACAACACACACATCCATACCCGAGGCAGGATTCGAGCCTGCGACCGTAGCGGTCGCGCGGTTCCCGACTGAAGCGCCTAGAACCGCTCGGCCACACCGACCGGCCAGGGTTCATGAGAGCGACATTCAGTTCTGCAATGACTGCCAGCTGACGTTTTCTTATTTTTCGTCATAATCATCTTCAGTGATCATCGGTCTCTATTACTCAATACCTACAGAGCTGTGCGTGGCTCATGTTCGTGCCATCTTTATTTAACATCTTGTTTTTACCATATGGCCGCCTCGTCATTTCAGTTACTGGTGTCACTGAATTGCTGTCTTGCCTGCCAGTGAGCGGCAGCAGCAGCGTGTATCGATAAGTGCATTGTCGTACTATCTCTGGGCGACCCATAGTATTTCCTGGTCGTCGTGTGTCTGGCAGTCAGTTAGAGAAGGACCAGCAGAGCGGTCGCGACGCAGCACCAGTGCAGTCGAGCACAGAGCCCCTGTGAGGTCCGCACAGCCAATACCAGTGGCATCGACCGTTTGTTGGTCGTTCGGTCGGCCATCTCATCGACGATGTGTATTTGGGTCGGTTCCTTCCTGTGGAGAGATGTCGGTTGTGTTCCCTCTGCATGGTTGGGTCCGAGCCAGTGTATCCGGGACGTCGTCCGTCCGAAGGAAGTCAATGAGTTGGAGACGCACCAGCAGTGCAGTTGCGACGGAGCAGCAGTCGCGGACGGACCAGCAGTCCAGTCGGTCGATTGGCGTGAAGCAGCAAACAAGTCCCCGTCGCGCTAGGTCGGGCTGGAGCCGCTGGCAGCGTGCACGCACGGTTGGAGTGCGAGGCGCTGCTTGCGAGTGCGAAGTTCGTCGCCCACCGATCTTGGACATGAAAGTTGAGTCTTCACATAAGTGACTATCGAGCCTCAAGAGTTTACATTTCTTCGTTTGATTCTGGTTGTCGCTTTTGGCACATACCGGGGAGCAACAACATGTGTGTATTTAAGTCGGCTAAGATTCCAGCCGTCTTCCTGTGGAATTTAACTTAATTTATTCTCTGTTATTGAGATTCAGTAATGGTATCTTCTGCCTTGTGGCCGTTGATGTTCCGGTTACCTGCCCTGGTCGTTGACATAATTTTAGGCAGTGTATTTTCCTCGTCGCATTGTTGCTGTCCAGCGCGGCGTGTACTTTGACGGCTGAGGTATTGTTAGTCGTCGTGGGCGCCAGTATGCTGTGTGTCGTTGTATTGAAATCTTTTGGTCGTTTTGCTAGTTGCGTGGAACGGAACTGGTTTGGTTGATTTGTCGGTCGGCTGTCTCTCGTTTGGGGTGCCTCCAGATTAAGAAGTCGTTGGACGGGCTGACTGTCTCACCTAAACGGGCGTTAGTGTCACAATCCCAGGCCGACTCTTGGAAACTTCTCAGCGCCGTTCCTTGTGTGTTACATAGTAACTTCCGTGTTTGAGTTTTAGTTATTTGGTTGATGTGTGGCCTTCAGCCGAGTTTTTATATATACTGAATTAATGTTCCTCTCTTGCCCTTTAGGCATAGGATTGTTTTTCCTTTTTGGGGCTTTTAGCCGAATTTTACATCAAATCTTAATTTAAGGTCTTAAGCCGTTAAATTATTGTGTTGATGTGTGGCCTTCAGCCATGTTTTAACATCTCTTAAATTAATGTTCTTGTTTTGCCGTTAAGGCATAAGACTGTGATGCTTGTATGGGCCTTCAGCCGAATTTTGCATTCAATGTTTTAAGATAAGGCCTTCTACCTTTCGATTGAAACTCTTCTTATTGCTTAATATGCGACCTCCAGCCAAGTTCCATTAAAATTAGATTGCTAAGACCCTCAGCCGATTATATTGAAGACTTAGAAAATATTCTTGGGTGAAACCTCCAGAAGAACCTTGTATTTCAGTTTTTGCTTAGGCCTCGTATCTTCCATTTTCAGCGTGGCCTTCAGCCAATCTAAAGTTAATCAAGGAGGTCGATTAAAGTTTTCAGTGTTTTGCATTCTTGTTGTAATACTGTGTGTTGATAAATAAAGTTTGTATATTGACAGCAACCTATTTTGGCCCCTATCCACAACCTAGCCCGCTCTGGCCTGCTGGGCCACGCATTTCACACGCTTCCGTCCGCGATGTTACTTAGTGGATGATGTTTTTCTGTTTCTCCCGTATGCAGCATAAATTGTTGATACCGTTTCTCTTGACACACCAAACACTTCGGCTACCATGGTTACAGAAACACCTACCATACGAGCACCAACATTTGCCAACGTTCAAATTCACTTAGCTGCGACACAATGCATTCACACAATTGCACTAGACTTGTTTGTAGCGGGAAACAGGTCGATGATTACTGTCGACACTGGTCTTCGCAGAAGCAGTAGTACTCCGGGCTGACTCCAGTAACATATTCCAAAACAATATTGCAAATATTTACTGAAGCACCATTGACAGAAGCAATGAAACACAAAGAACAACCAGTACCCCAGCAGCGACTGAGCAGCGCTGCTGCATAGTCGTAGCAGCCAGAGGAGGCCAGGGAGGTGCTGTGACTGCTCTAGCACTGGTTCTCTTCGTGAAATTGCAAGTACCTGTCTAAACATCACAGAAAATGCGCTTCATGACTCCGAGGCGGGACACCCTGTATATATGTGATATGACTAGCTTCCTGCCCTATGTATGCCACATATATTGCAAACATCTCGTCTTCTCCCTCACTTTGTCTATCACCTCCTCCCTCTCTGTCTGTCTATCCTCCTGCCCCTCTATCGCCTTCTCTCCCTTCTGTCCGTCTTTCTCCTCCTACCCCTTTCCCTATCCAACTCCGCCTCCCACCTCTCTCGCCTTGTCACGGTTCACGCGGCTACCCCCGTCGGAGGTTCGAGTCCACCCTCTGGCATGGGTGTGTGTGTGTGTGTTGTCCTTAGCGTAAGTTAGTTTAAGTTAGATTAAGTAGTGCTTAAGCTTAGGGACCGATGACCTCAGCAGGTTGGTCCCTTATAAATTACCACAAATTTCTAAATTTCCCACCTCTCTCTGTCCCTCTTCCCCCCCCCCCCACTCTCCCCCTGCTCTATTCACCTTCCGTGTAACCCAGGTTTCACACCACTCCCAGTCGAGTGGAAGATGGTTCTTAACGCCGGCAGTACATGCTTCCAGACAATAAGTGATACGTGCACAAGGTTTGTTTAAAATCAACCCACTGGTTTAGAAGGAGATCTGGAACACACATCAGGGTGATCAGACGTCCATTTTCTCACAGGATATTCCCAACAAAACACATTTGGGATGCACAGTATATTGTCTCGTGTCTCATTAACCGTCCCCTATATTTCGAAACAGTGTGATTTTAACTAACGTGTAGCATTAGCAGCTGGTGGACAAATGTGATCACATTTAAAGAATAAAGAAAATACTTGTTTGATTAAAATAGACTCAACGAGGCAGATTTGTTGAGTACTTTGGTTGGTACTTCGAAATGGCGAGTACTTCTCCACGTCCATTTTCTATACGCATTGTCCTTTGTTCCAGGTGGTCGTGTTTAAAATTTGGTTTTAGACCGTTAGAGTCACTGTTATGTTACTTGATGAGATATGCTGAAAACTCTTCACAGGAAAGCCACCGAACAAAATAAGCGGTTTATTTCCTGGCAAAATTAAAGCTGAATTTCCATTTCTGTAAGTAGGACAGCAAAGCGAGAAATATTTTGCACATTGTGCTCCGTCGACGGGACATTAAACATTAATTTTCTCTTCCTCCTCCTCCTCCTCCTCCTCCTCCTCCTCTTCCTGTTTCAATAAAAACTTCTTCACAAAGTAGGATGTATTTTGTTACAAGACTTGTAAAAGAAGCCATTACAAAAGACGAAGAAAGCGTGTTGCTGCTGAGGAAGATCGCCTAGCCTTCATGAAATGAAACTTAACAATTCAAACAGTTCAGTGAACTATACTGCTGCGATCATCAGAAAGCTGTTTGAGAAGATATTGACCTAGCCCAGAACAAAGTGTGAATCTATAACAGTAAATGTTTTAGTTCGATACGCATTGTGTCAGATGCTGAAAGATGTGAAGTACGTTTCAGATATGGTGATTACTTCTAATAACAAAAGCGTAAAATTTATGATAATGTTTCTTCGATATTTTGTGTCAGTTAAGAGCAGGCAAGTAAAGGTGAAAGACTTCCAGAACATAACAGGTGGAAAGGCTGATATTATAGCAAATGGAAATTCTAATAAATTTCATCTGAAGGATAAAATAATTGCATTCTGTGGTGACAGCAGCAACACCAAGTTTGGAGTTGTAGAAGGAAAGGAATAAAATCATGTTTTTACAAGACTTAAGCCTTTGCTGAAGAGCTACATAATGGTGTAATTTGTGCAGCGCATACGGTGCGTAATGCAATAAAAACTGGTGTTGATATTCCGCCAGTAGACATAGAAACCATTGTGAATAAAATGTTTCAACATTTCCACATTTAAACCATTCGTGATGAAGGACTGAAAGAGTTTCGAGACTTTCCTGAAGTGTAATATAAACAGGTGCTTGGTACTGTTAAAAGCGGATGGCTTTCCTTGGAGAATTAACAGAATTACGTACGTGTATATACAGGGGACGAAAACCTTATTTTTTTGTCTTAAGAACAATGCCCTACTATCTTAAAAGCATTCTTTAGTGATCACATCCTTGGCTTTATTTTATTCAGAGCGGACTGAAAATGTTTCATCAGCAATAAGGATTGCTGAGGCAGGAATTACGTTAGCAGATGAAGTTTCGGAGGAATTAGAAATATTGATAAGCAAAATGAAATCGGGGAAGAATTCAGTCTCTAATAAGTACACTGCAATAAGATGACTCGCTGAAAGACACTGATTTCTTGGAAATTTCAAATTCACTTTGTGAAACATTAATTGACAGTATTGAAAAATAGTCTTACCAATTTCATGTGCTGGAACCACTTAATCGGATTCAGCTCAAATATTCTCTTCTCTGGAAGATGGTTCAGCAAAGTTTTAAAATTTTAGCAGAGTGAAGACGAATTTTTGAGGAAATGAACCACGTTAGAAATATATATAAAGTGAAAAACCGTAAATCAAGAACCGTTTAGTAAGCTGCTGAAAAATCGTCTATTATTTCCCACATCCTAGATATCAGCTGCAAAAATTTGTAACTCATTACTATGTTTGTACTAGCTGTACCTGGACCTAATGCTGCTGCAGAAAGAGTGCTCCCTATCACAAATGCCATATGGACTCTTAAAAAGAACATGTTTAGTGAGGAAACTGTAAAGAAAATAATCATAATTAACACCCATTTGCAAGACACTTCATGTGCTGACTTTCGTAAAAATTCTGTTTGATTGTATCAAACTCCTGAATGACACACATTCTACTGTACCACACAGCAAAATGCACTTTTTTCAGAAAGTATGCACATGCACATCGGAATGTCGATGCCGATTGAGAGTGAGAAATAAGTAACTTAGTACGATGAACTATGTAGTTGTAGCATAAACCAAACATTTTAACACAACTCTACTACATAGGGATAGTATAAACCAGGGTTTCCACAAAATGTAGGTTCACTTCAACTCTTATTTGTGACCCATGTTTTCATTCTGCAGATCTGGTACGCTAATTCGCCATAACATATACACATATATGCACTTTCGCCAGGCGTAGTGCAGCAACCCGACGTGGTCTCAACAAGTCGCTAGTAGTCCCCTGCAGAAGTGGGCTGTAGCCATCGATTATTGCGAAAGTGTTGCTGGTGCAGGATGTTGTGCACGAATTGGCCTCTCTGTTATGTCCCATGAATGTTGGATGGCATTCGTGTAGAGCCATCTGGGTGGCCAAATCATTCGCTCGAATTGTTCAGAAAGTTCTTCAGATCAGTCACGAACAAGTGTGCCCCTAAGAAATGGCATTGTTGTTAGGGAGCATGAAGTCCATGAATAGCTGCAGATTGTCTTCAAGTGGCCGAACGTAACCCTGTCCACTCCATGCCATATAAACACAGCCCACACCATTATGGAGCACCACCAGCTTGTACAGTGCCTTGTTGACAACTTGGGTATATGCGTTCGTGGGTCTGTGCTACACTCGAACCCAACAATCATCCGCTCTTACCAACGGAAATCGGGACTCATCTGACCAGGTCACGGTTTTCCATTCATCTGTGGTCCAACTGCTGTGGTCACGAGCCCAGGAGAGGCGCAGCAGGTGATGTGCTGTTAGTAAAGTCACTCGTATCGGTCGACTCCTGCCATGACTGATTAACGCCAGATTTCGCAGCACTGTTCTATCGGATACGTTTGTCGTACGTCCCTCATTGATTCTGCAGTTATTTCACGCAGTATTGTTTGTCTGTTATCATTGGGATCTCTACGCAAGCGCTGCTGCTCTCGGTCGTTAAGTGAAGGACGTCGGCCACAGCGTTTTCCGTGGTGAGAGGTGGAATTTGGCATTCTCAACACTCTCTTGGCACTGTGCAGCTCAGCCAACGAACTGTTCTTTTATACCTTGTGTACGCGATACTACTGCTTCCTTATCCTGAAGTTTCTCCACTCTTATCCTTCTACGTATGGACCTGACCTCCTGCACTTTCGGCCTCACAATCCCAATTTCACTGCAGATTAAATAATGATGAGTGTCATCAAATAATCCCCTCACAGCCTTCCTGAATTCCTGATCTGTTATTATATAGTCAATGACAGATCTGCTTCGCCTGCCTTCCCAAGTATACCGGTGAATGTTCTTATGTTTAAAAAAGGAGTTTGTCATTACTAAGCCCATACTGGCACAGAAATCCAAGAATTGTTGTCCGTTCCTGTTGGCCTCCATATCCTCTCCAAATTTACCCATAACCTTTTCATACGCTTCTGTTCGATTTCCAATCTTGGCGTTAAAATCATCCATGAGCAGAACACTGTCCTTGTCCTTTAACAACTACATCACTGAGCGCCTCATAAAAACTATCCATCTTGATCTGTCCCTTCACAATGCGCATATACTGACACAATCCTAATTTTCTTGCTAGACACTGTCAAATCTATCCACATCAGTCGTTCGTTTACATACCTTATTGCAACTACGCTGGGTTCCATTTCTTTCCTGATGTAAAGCCCTACACCCCATTGTGCTATTCCTGCTTTGACGCCTGACAGGTAGACCTTGTATTCTCTCACTTCCTCTTCTTTCTCACCCCTTACCCGAATGACACTAACAGCTAAAACGTCCAGCCCCATCTTACTTGCAGCCTCTGCCAGCTCTACCTTCTTCCCAGAATAGCCCCCATTGATATTAATAGCTCCCCATCTCATTACCATTTGTTTGCCAAGTCGTATCTTAGGAGTCCCTGGTTTGTCTGTTAGAGGTGGGACTCTGTCACCTACAAAGGTCCGAGGTATTTTGCTCTGATTGTAGCCAGCATCATATTTAAAGTACCAGGGAAGCAGGTTGCTAGCCTTACTTGCCCCGAGTCCCATTGAGTTTTACCCCTTACGGCTGAGGGACTAACCGGTGGATTTGGTAGTCTTTGCCGTATGAGTGCAAAGGTGACCACGACTCAGAATATGTCCGAGATGCCCAGCCTTATTCCAAAGTAACTGGTATCCCGACTGTCGAGACCACTTACTTGGCCACTCAAACGTTGTCCGTGGTTCATGAACTAGGACATGACTACAGGAACCCACACCATGAACCACCTGGCATCTTAATGTGAAGAAAAATGATGAGATGTGAAACTAATGGTTGTACGGTTTTGAAACGTTGCCATTTGGTCGAAGATGAATAATTAAATAGATAAGTTATATTGTTTGTTTAGTAATTCACAAGTAATTATTGACTGAGAGAGCGATGCATTACAATAAACTTGAAATGCGACTCATCATCATGAGTACACATACACAATAAAAATATTAGTACCGTCCTAAAGCTACACCTACAATGGCATGCTGAATTTTTTATAAGGAATCTTTTTTAAATGAAACTAACGGTATCAATGTTCTACGTCTTTATTCTTCATGTCTAATTATTTTTCATCCCCCCTCCCCTCCCTGCAGGTAGAGGCCGCCAAATTGTAACGTATAAACTGATAGTGTATAACGTAACTATGTCGGTGCTTGAGAAACAGCGTGCTGTAACCGAGTTTCGATTTTGAAGAATTCGTCCACACATACAGCCCCCTCTCGTTCAGCATGACAATGACAGACGTCATACAATCGCAGCGACATCTGCAGCAATACGACACTTTGGTTGATTCTCATCGATCATCCTCACGACATGCCCTCACCAGATTTTCATCTATTTCCAAAACTTAAAGAACATCTTCGAGAATTGTAGAAGGGAAGGCGAATGGTCAACTTCGGTTGGTTGGGAGAATTTTAGAAAAATGTGGTTCACCTGTAAAGGAGACTACGCATAAAACACTAGTGCAGCCCATTCTTGAGTACTGATCGAGTGTTTGGGATTCACTCCAGGTTGAATAGATCGAAGACATCGAAGCAGTTCAGAGGCCGACTGCTATATTTGTTACCAGTAGGCTCGAAAACACGCAAGTATTACCGAGATGCTTCGGGAAGAGGGAATCCCTGTAGTGAAGGCGACGCTATTTTCGAGAAACGCTGGTGAGAAGACTTAGAGAATCGGCATTTGAGGCTGACTGCAGAACGAGTCTATTGTCCTCAACGTACATTTCACCGCGAAGATAAGAGAAATTGGGTCTCTTACGGAGGCATATAGATAGCCGTTTCTCTCTATTTCTATTTGAGAGTAGAGCAGGAAAGGATATGACTAGTAGTAGCACAGGGTACCCTCTGCCACGCACCTTATGGTAGCTTGCTATGTATGCGTGTATGTACACTACTGGCCATTAAAATTGCTACACCAACAAGAAATGCAGATAATAAACGGGTATTCATTGGACAATAATATTATACTAGAACTGACATGTGATTACTTCTTCTCGCAATTTGGTTGCATAGATCCTGAGAAATCAGTACGCAGAACAACCACCTCTGGCCATAATAACGGCCTTGATACGCCTGGGCATTGAGTCAAACAGACCTTGGATGGCGTGTACAGGTACAGCTGCCCATGCAGCTTCAACACGATCCCACAGTTCATCAAGAGTAGTGACTGGCGTATTGTGACGATCCAGCTGCTTGGCCACCATTGACCAGACGTTTTCAGTTGGTGAGAGATCTGGAGAATGTACTGGCCAAGGCAGCAGTCAAACATTTTCTGTATCCAGAAAGGCCCGTACACGACCTGCAACATGAGGTCGTGCATTATCCTGCTGAAATGTAGGGTTTCGCAGGGATCGAATGAAGGGTAGAGCCACGGATCCTAACATATCTGAAATGTAACGTCCAAAGTGCCGTCAATGCGAACAAGAGGTGACGGAGACGTGTAACCAATGGCACCCCATACCATCACGCCGGGTGATACGCCAGTATGGCGATGACGAATACACGCTTCCAATGTGCGTTCACCGCGATGTGATCAAACACGGATGCGACCATCATGATGCTGTAAACAGAACCTGTATTCATCCGAAAAAATGACATTTGCCTTTCGTGCACCCAGGTTCGTCGCTGAGTACACCATCGCAGGCGCTCCTGTCTGTGATGCAGCGTCAAGGGTAACCGCAGCCGTGGTCTCCGAGCTGATAGTAAGCCGGCCGGTGTGGCCGTGTGGTTCTAGGCGCTTCAGTCAGGAACCGCGTGACCCCTACGGTCGCAGGTACGAATCCTGCTTCGGGCATGGATGTGTGTGATGTCCTTAGGTTAGTTAGGTTTAAGTAGTTCTAAGTTCTAGGGGACTGATGACCACATATGTTAAGTCCCATAGTGTTCAGAGCCATTTGAACCATCGACGTCGTTCTAAACAGACAGTTTATAAAACCATCGAGAACATCAAGTTCGCCACAACATCTGGAGACAAGAAGAATCGCATACCAGTTAAGAGTGTTGCTGCTACTGCACTTGTCGACGGACCTTGTCTTTTCTGTGGTTGTAGACTTAATTTTAGTATTGACATTAATGATACTTTCGACCATGGTAATGGTTGGCTCACTGTAGCCATTGTACGTGGAGGTACGGGAGATCCTAACGTACCTGGACTTGAAAGTTTTGTTGATAGAGACATTATCGCCTATCGTACCTACCATATGGCAGAACTTGCAAATAAAAACTTTGGTAAATCATCTTATATGTCGCCTTCTGCATTGTCTTTCTATACTCGTAATAAGAGAAAAATATCTGTAAATGAGTCTGTATTCATTTGGGTTAAAGGTGAAGGAGTATGTGAATATGTAAAGTTTGTTGGTGACTGTACTTTGTATTTTCATAAATAAATTCATCTGTATGCAAACTGATCTGTAGCGTCTGTAGCACGTCATCTTCGTGGTGTAGCAATTTTAATGGCCAGTAGTGTAGTTGTAGAGGATTTCACTTTGGTAGTGAGGAATCGGTGCAAGCAAGGGTGAGGTTGTGGCTCCGTCAACGAAGTCAAACATTCTTTCAACAAACTGGTGTCTCGTTGGAAAAACTTTGCTCGTCACCATGGCGCCTGTGTTGAGAAATAAATATGTAGACTTGAGGAATGAAGATGTAGAATTTTAATAACCTTTATTTTATTTAAAAAGTTTTAAGAGTTTTCAAATACAAAACTGAGAGACATTGCTTTTCAACACACCTTCGTACTTCACTCCATTGTACTGCCGATGATGAGGGATAAGTTTAATGATTTAACGATTGCTAAAGCTGATGTGGGGACTTCTCCTTCCTGACGTCCATATCTCAATCTTCGCGGCCGTCGTGAGTACTAGGAAAGCATTAGCGGTGTTCTGTGTGTCTTACATTTAATAATAACTGGAACCTCCATTGAACTACGTAATATTGTCACGTGGTTATGTAATATTATCATTACCTGTAAAGATTGGTGCCATACAGACAAAAATTTTGTCCGTCGTTATAACACGAGCACGAGCCACCATGGTCAACCACAACACGTAAAAATAAAGTACGAAACTTTACAAACAACTAAATAGTTTGTAGTACGAAATTTCCATTTAGGAGAATAAGGAAGTCAGTATCAGAGCCCATTGTTGTGTAGTCGTTGTGACTGACTGTATTAGGATCTATGCTATGTTTTGAACTACACTTAGCCAGAGGTCGATAAAATACCAGGATGAAGTCAACTATATTGGTTAAGTCTTCCTCTAGTACTCCTGCTCACCACAGCCAACAGTTTAAAGCATAATTTTCAGATCAAAATTAATATTAAACTGCTTTAGCAAGTAATAATCGCGCTAAGAAGCTGTGAAGATGATTTCATTAGAAAAAGAATAACTGGTGTGAATGCATTACAGACCTGTTGGATGATTGACTCGATTCCTGGATCAGAAGAATCTTCGGGTACTGGAATGTTTGCATCTTGTTTCCCCTGAGTGCTCGTTGTACAGACCATCTCCAGAAAGTTGTAGGGTCCTGTAAATCATTTTGTTGACTGTAATTTTATGATTTTGCCGCAAGTAATTCACACAACTAATGCAGAAATTTTTACTGCAAGAATAATAAAAGAGAAAATGATTATTATTCTCCCGGAAATAAAAGTCCAACTCTCATTATTAAACGAAGCGTTGCAGCTTTGGTGATATGTTCTCACATCTTCAAAACATAACTGTTTTTCATAAAGGTCTGACAATGCTCTCCTTTATTTTTAATCTCCCCTCCTACAACTTTGCCGCTGGTGATTCAAGAACTAGTTCAGTGCTCTTCAGCTGTTAAATCAATAAAATTATCTCTAATCAATATTCAAAATGTCCTTTATATCGAAAGTGACGTCCAGCAGAGCGCATAAATTCGGTTTGTCCCGAAACATCCAAGGTGCAGTCATAAAATTTTTGACATATTATACCACATTGTGGCATCAAGAATGTCAGGTAGTCACTCATGGATACAGCTAATGGATTAATTTGACACTGAAAGGTGGGAATTAGAACAAAGCTTCATTATTTAGCGGACGCAGAGTTCTTTAAAGAAAAACAGGAAAGCACAAGACACATAATTTTATGTGTATTATGATGTGCTTTGAAAGAAATTAAATTCAAAGGGAAAGCTAAAAACGGCGCAGAATATGATTAATTCGACACACTTCCAAAACTGATCAATGACCTGTGACTTTAAAACACAAAATTAATCTCCAATGAAGTTCTCGATTACTTCTTCGTTTTCATGGACATCTGGCTCTCATGACAGAACATCTATATCTTTGGTTGATGCCTCTATGAAAGTTTGCGTTCGAATTAAGTCGAACATGAAATTTGTGGTATGTCACTGCTATTGAAAGAGCCTCCTGGCAAGCAAATTTATTTACACTGAAGCGCCAAAGAAACTGATGAAAGCGTGTGTAATCAAATACGGAGATCTGTAAACGGACAGAATACGGCGCTGCGGTCGGCAACGCCTGTATAAGACAACAAGTGTCTGGCGCAGTTAGATCGGTTAGTGCTGCTACAATGGCAGGTTATCAAGATTTAAGTGACTTTAAACGTGGTGTTATAGTCAACGCACGAGCGATGACACACATCATCTCCGAGGTAGCGATGAAGTAGGAATTTTCCCGTACGACCGTTTCAAGAGTGTACCTTGAATATCGGGAATGCGATAAAACATCAAATCTCCGACATCGCTGCGGCCGGCAAAAGACCCTGCAAGAACGGGACCAATGACGACTGAAGAGAATCGTTCAATGCTACTGCAAGAACGGGACCATTGATGACTGAAGAGAATCGTTGGATGTTACAGAAGTGCAACCTTCAGCAAACTGCTGCAGATTACAATGCTGGGCCATCAACAAGTGTCAGGGTGCGAACCACTCAACAAAACTTCATCGATATAGGCTTTTGGAGCCGAAGGCCCATTCGTGTACCCCTGATGATTGCATGACACAAAGCTTTACGCTTCGCCTGGGCCCGTCAACACCGACATTGGACTGTTGATGACTGGAACAACATGTTGCGTAGTTGGACGAGTCTCGTTTCAAATTGTATCGAGCGGATGGATGTGTAGGGGTATTAAGACAACCTCATGAATCCATGGACCGTGCATGTCAGCAGGGGAATGTTCAAGCTGGTGGAGGCGCTGTAATGGCGTGGGGCGGGTGCAGTTGGAGTTATATGGTACCTCTAATACGTCTATATACAACTCTGATAGGTGACACGTACGTAAGCACCCTGTCTGATCACATGCATCCATTCACGTCCATTGTGCATTCCAACTTGGACAATTCCAGCAGGACAATGCGTCAACCCACACGTCGAGATTACTACAGAGTGGTTCCAGGAACACTCTTCTGAGTTTAAACACTTCCGTTGGCCGCCAAACTCGCCAGACGTGAACATTATTGAGCATATGTGGGATGCCTGGCAACGTGCTGTTCAGAAGAGATCTCCGACCCCTAGCACTCTTACTGATTTTTGGACAGGCCTGCGGGATTCATGGTGTCAGTTCCCTCCAGTACTACTTCAGACATTATTCAAGTCCATGCCACGTCGTGTTGCGGCACTTCTGCGTACTCGTGGGGCCCTGCGCGATATTAGGCAGGTGAATCAGTTTCTTTGGCTCTTCAGTGCAGTTACACTAAGGCATCAACAAACGTTTTTGTCGGAGAGCGTAATTTTACTGTACCTACTACGTTAATAATAAAACAGCTTCTGTTCATTTTTTTATTATTAACATTACGATGTTCAGCCTGTTTTGGAATCAAACCAATGTATTAAGTATTTTAACACTATTGTAACAACAGTTCTGCAACGTTAAAAATAATTAGATCTGTAAGCTATACGTGCTCGCACGCTATAAAACTCATCGATTAATCTTCGCCTCATTTCAATCCCTCTCTCTTTTCCTCACCATTTCTTTTATGCCCTCTCTATTTTCCAAGCAAATATACTCACAGTATCACCCTTTAGTGCGCACGTGCGCATCCTGAGCTGGTGTGTGTAACAGTTACTAAAATTAAGCATTGCGCATTCGTTGTTTTCTTACACGGCATCTTTTACACTAGGTACCTCTCAGCAATAGAGTGGTTACAACATCTAAAATTAATTCGTATCCAACCGTGTTACTTAACATCCTTAGTAAAAATGCAATTTTGATTTGGGACCAAATACGCAGATCAGCCTTCCCTCAGACGGCGACAGGTGGAAGAGACAGTAGGGTGGGCTCAGCAGCGATCTGTCATGTCCTTACCCTCTTCCGCTCCCCCCTCTCACCGCACATACCTTCCCCTGCCATCTCCACGAATCATTGCACAGTATTTTACTGGCAATGAAGACGAAACAACCCATCATTATGTAGCGCATCTTCTTATCTGTAATACACATGTGGCGTTATTTTTCAATTTCATCTTAAGCCAGGCCTCTTTCTTGGAAACAAATCACTCAGGGTGCTGAGAAGCCTGCAAATAGTCTGTCTCTTATGGAAGTTTGAACGAGCATAATAAGTACAGATCCCAAGAAAAAACACTGGGATAGAGTATCAGTACATTATAGAACATTGCATTCTCATAACAATAATACATATGCAACATACAGCACAAGCTAACTGCCTTTTTTGGTAACAGATCAATCACAGTCCTTCTAAGCCATAAAATATCCAGTCTGTTATGGAGTTCAAACAGGCATGAGAGGTATAGATCACAACAAAAAACACAATCTTGGTGCAAATCGACTTAATTGCTACTCTGACATCCGACATTAAAATGTTCGAAACCATGTAGCATTGGCTATGAAATATGAGAATGATTGTGAACATTCTCGCCATTAATACTTAAGGGAAAGCATTCGCTTATGCAGGGTTGTATTAACGAATTATAAATTATTTGCTGCTGGAGATACGTTTTTCTTCAACTACTGTTCTGCAAAATCTCAAAATGCGAAATAAAGTAAACTGCTGCCTTGTGCTCCTAACGAATGGAGTGCCACACAGCGGCGATCTTGTTGTTTGTCTTCGCCAACAGAAGGCAGCACACACACACATACACACATACACACACACACACACACACACACACACACACACACACACACACACACACACACAGATGCACTCATAAGTACACTTTTCTCTTCCAATAAAGACACAGTATTTTATCTTCTATTAAAATGAAACAGCCAGTCACTAGCTTTGTTCTCTGTGCATCCCACTTGTAAATGAGCACAGTTCAATCATTGTACAACATTTGGTGTGAGGCCCATGGAACCACAAAGTAAATATTATCACATCTAAATTGTCCATGAGACGGTTGTATACCCTTAAAAAACACAACTTAGTTAAAATTATATGCTTGTCAAGTGTTATTGCCTTACCTAAAGCTTTATCAAACATGCGTAAATATACACAAATTGTTCATGACAATATTATTTATACATCTAAAATGCATAAAGATATTGAAATCATGTTGTAACTACCAGTATTGTCAATACCTACAGCGTGTTTTATTTATCAGATATATTACATAAGCACATAAGTAATGGCTATTTAAATGTTATTATTACATTGTAAGTGTCTATACTATTGTTCTAAAAACACATACTAACTAAAATAATGTGTCAGTTTCTGGAAGAGCGCAATTGTCATGCACCTTATATCGAACGCATTAAATACGACTGTGGACTCACAAATTAAGAACCACAGTAAGATTTCCACGTCTAAATCGTTCTATAAAAGCGTAAAACAGACGTTGCTGAGAAATAACAAGCTGCACTGTCATTTCATCTTTCGTGTAAATGAGGCAATGTTACGATACCGGACTTATCAGGAACCATTTTTGGTAAACATTTTTGGAAACAGTGATCAATTAATTATTATATTTTGACTAAAGTTCAGTCTTGATCACTCATGTATGTTTTAATGATACAGGTAACCGGTTTCGGTTCTTTCTACAGAACCATCATCAGACCTGTGGATAAATTTTAAGAAATACCAATCTTTAAATAAAATAAAAGTGTCTAATGATGTTAAAATTTAACAAGATAAGATAAAATTAATTGTACCCATGGCTCCCAGCCACCTCCGGGCTGAGTAGCGGGTTACACAAGCCATCGAAATTTTTAAAAAAAAAAAGTTTTTTATTTTGATAGCTGACCTTTATACATTTTTATCAGCTGAATCCAAATCTAGCCTTAGTTTTCTTGTATCACCCATATTTTTCGATCAATATGCTTTTTATTATATAGAATAAATATCCTATGCTCTACGGTAAACGGGGAAATTAATGAAACGCTTTGTTACAACATAAACATTGTTGTATTTACAGTAGGCTACTTAAAACAATGATATGTGTTAACAGAGGTTTCACTTGTCAGTTGGAATTGGTTTGGATTTTATTTCTCTTTTTTCTTTGAAGCCTCTTGTGTCGCTTTTTCTAAGATGAGTCGCTTGCTGAACTTCTCAGTGAAGTGACCAACGGTAGTCCCCCATAATGTTGGTGTTCCAGCGGAGATGGTAGCGTGTTTCCATCACTTTAATGTCCTGGCGAAAAGGCTCTCCTTGCTCCTCACTAACATCTCCCATATTGTCCGGGAAGTAATCAAGGTGACTGTGCAAAGAGTAAACTTTTAGACTCATAAAACATCCTAAAGTTTTAAACTTCTTTAACATTGTAGCTATAATACAAACATATTCTGGGTCTTTTTCACGTCCTAAGAACTTTCTAACGACTTCCTTGAATGATACTCAAGTTTATTTCTCATTTAAGGTCATTGTGGATTCAGAGTTAACATCAAACATCAATTTTCTAATGTCGGGTACGACAAAGACGACTTCTTTTAGTTTGGCTTCTGAAAGGTGTGGAAACGTTTGGCAGAGATACCTAAAACATGGTCCATCTTTAGGCAGAGCCTTTACAGAGCGGCCTAACTTTATATGTAGAGGTGGTAGGTGTACGTTTTTTGGATCTACAAGGTTTTTGTGCAGAATGCTCTTCTCACCAGGTTTCAAAGACTCCCTCACAGGCCAGTTCTTTTTGCACCAGTGTTGATCCCTAGCCCTACCGTCCTATTCACACAAGAAACATGGAAATTTGGTAAAGCCACCTTGCTGACCAAGGAGCATGCATGTTACTTTTAGATCGCCACATATCGTACAACCATGAGCAGAATAGCCTATTTTATTTAGCACTATTTCAAGGTTTTCGTAGCTTTCTTTCATATGTACAGAATGTCCAATAGGTATAGATGCATACATGTTAACACTGTGTAATAAAACAGACTTTAAACTAGTTTTGGATGAATTAATAAACAGCCCCCAGTCTTCCTCTTTGTATTCAATACCAAACTCATTCATCAGACTGGGAATGTCTGAGTAGTACGCTAAATCACCTAAAACTTGGAAAATTGCTGCTCCCTCTTTCTATACATGTATATGCTGGTTCCAATTGCCAATAAGTTCTTTTCTTTTAACCTGTTGTTGTTGTTGTTGTGGTCTTCAGTCCTGAGACTGGTTTGATGCAGCTCTCCATGCTACTCTATCCTGTGCAAGCTTCTTCATCTCCCAGTACCCACTGCAACCAACATCCTTCAGAATCTGCTTAGTGTATTCAGCTCTTGGTCTCCCCCTACGATTTTTACCCTCCACGCTGCCCTCCAATACTAAATTGGTGATCCTTTGATGCCTCAGAACATGTCCTACCAACCGATCCCTTCTTCTTGTCAAGTTGTGCCACAAACTTCTCTTCTCCCCAATCCTATTCAATACTTCCTCATTAGTTATGTGATCTACCCATCTAATCTTCAGCATTCTTCTGTAGCACCACATTTCGAAAGCTTCTATTCTCTTCTTGTCCAAACTATTTACCGTCCATGTTTCACTTCCATACATGGCTACACTCCATACAAATACTTTCAGAAAAGACTTCCTGACACTTAAATCTATCCTCGATGTTAACAAATTTCTCTTCTTCAGAAACGCTTTCCTTGCCATTGCCAGTCTACATTTTATATCCTCTCTACTTCGACCATCATCAGTTATTTTGCTACCCAAATAGCAAAACTCCTTTACTACTTTAAGTGTCTCATTTCCTAATCTAACTCCCTCAGCATCACCCGACTTAATTCCACTACATTCCATTATCCTCGTTTTGCTTTTGTTGATGTTCATCTTATATCCTCCCTTCAAGATACCATCCATTCCGTTCAACTGCTCTTCCAAGTCCATTGCTGTCTCTGACAGAATTACAATGTCATCGGCAAACCTCAAAGTATTTATTTCTTCTCCATGGATTTTAATACCTACTCCGAAATTTTCTTTTGTTTCCTTTACTGCTTGCTCAATATACAGATTGAATAACATCGGGGATAGGATACAACTCTGTCTTACTCCCTTCCCCACCGCTGCTTCCCTTTCATGTCCCTCGACTCTTATAGCTGCCATCTGGTTTCTGTACAAATTGTAAATAGCCTTTCGCTCCCTGTATTTTACCCCTGCCACCTTTAGAATTTGAAAGAGAGTATTCCAGTCAACATTGTCAAAAGCTTTCTCTAAGTCTACAAATGCTAGAATCGTAGGTTTGCCTTTCCTTAATCTTTCTTCTAAGATAAGTCGTAAGGTCAGTATTGCCTCACGTGTTCCAGTATTTCTACGGAATCCAAACTGATCTTCCCCGAGGTTGGCTTCTACTAGTTTTTCCATTCGTCTGTAAAGAATTCGTGTTAGTATTTTGCAGCTGTGGCTTATTAAACTGATTGTTCGGTAATTTTCACATCTGTCAACACCTGCTTTCTTTGGGATTGGAATTATTATATTCTTCTTGAAGTCTGAGGGTATTTCACCTGTCTCATACATCTTGCTCACCAGATGGTAGAGTTTTGTCAGGACTGGCTCTCCCAAGGCCGTCAGTAGTTCCAATGGAATGTTGTCTACTCCGGGGGACTTGTTTCGACTCAGGTCTTTCAGTGCTCTGTCAAACTCTTCACGCAGTATCGTATCTCCCATTTGATCTTCATCTACATCCTTTTCCATTTCCATAATATTGTCCTCAAGTACATCGCCCTTGTATAGACCCTCTATATACTCCTTCCACCTTTCTGCTTTCCCTTCTTTGCTTAGAAGTGGGTTTCCATCTGAGCTCTTGATGTTCATACAAGTGGTTCTCTTATCTCCAAAGGTCTCTTTAATTTTCCTGTAGGCAGTATCTATCTTACCCCTAGTGAGATAAGCCTCTACATCCTTACATTTGTCCTCTAGCCATCCCTGCTTAGCCATTTTGCACTTCCTGTCGATCTCATTTTTGAGATGTTTGTATTCCTTTTTGCCTGCTTCATTTACTGCATTTTTATATTTTCTCCTTTCATCAATTAAATTCAATATTTCTTCTGTTACCCAAGGATTTCTACTAGCCCTCGTCTTTTTACCTACTTGATCCTCTGCTGCCTTCACTACTTCATCCCTCAAAGCTACCCATTCCTCTTCTACTGTATTTCTTTCCCCCATTCCTGTCAATTGTTCCCTTATGCTCTCCCTGAAACTCTGTACAACCTCTGGTTCTTTCAGTTTATCCAGGTCCCATCTCCTTAAATTCCCACCTTTTTGCAGTTTCTTCAGTTTTAATCTACAGGTCATAACCAATAGATTGTGGTCAGAGTCCACATCTGCCCATGGAAATGTCTTACAATTTAAAACCTGGTTCCTAAATCTCTGTCTTACCATTATATATTCTATCTGATACCTTTTAGTATCTCCAGGGTTCTTCCATGTATACAACCTTCTATCATGATTCTTAAACCAAGTGTTAGCTATGATTAAGTTGTGCTCTGTGCAAAATTCTACCAGGCGGCTTCCTCTTTCATTTCTTAGCCCCAATCCATATTCATCTACTATGTTTCCTTCTCTCCCTTTTCCTACACTCGAATTCCAGTCACCCATGACTATTAAATTTTCGTCTCCCTTCACAATCTGAATAATTTCTTTTATTTCATCATACATTTCTTCACTTTCTTCGTCATCTGCAGAGCTAGTTGGCATATAAACTTGTACTACTGTAATAGGTGTGGGCTTCGTATCTATCTTGGCCACAATAATGCGTTCACTATGCTGTTTGTAGTAGCTTACCCGCATTCCTATTTTCCTATTCATTATTAAACCTACTCCTGCATTACCCCTATTTGACTTTGTGTTTATAACCCTGTAGTCACCTGACCAGAAGTCTTGTTCCTGCTGCCACCGAACTTCACTAATTCCCACTATATCTATCTTTAAACTATCCATTTCCCTTTTTAAATTTTCTAACCTACCTGCCCGATTAAGGGATCTGACATTCCACGCTCCGATCCGTAGAACGCCAGTTTTCTATCTCCTGATAACGACATCCTCTTGAGTAGTCCCCGCCTGGAGATCCGAATGGGGGACTATTTTACCTCCGGAATATTTAACCTAGAGCCAAGCAATTCAGCTTTTTTTTCGTTAAGCCAATACCCCTAGCCAAATCGTTAAGCTTGATCTGAGAAAACAATTTCGGCTCTAGACTTTCTGTATTACAATGGAATTCATCATCATCTGGTTCATCTAAATCAGCTAGTACATCAGGAAATACTTCTGTTGGAATAGAACTTAAATCATCTGGTGGTTCAGGAACTGGCAAGTCTACACCATGTTCTACTGGTCGGATGGCGGACGAAAGGTTGGGGCAGCTTATTACCTTCTTGTTTTTCGAATTATGACCAGTAATATAAACACTGCAAAAACAGAAATCATCGGAATGATTTCGTGGCTCCCTCCGTATCATAGTAGCAGCAAATCTAAAGGCTTTTTTCTCCTTTTTGGACCATTTTCTCAGATCTTCAACACACACATAACATACCTTATGCGGCGCCCAAGATTTATCTTGATCACCAAGTTTAGGTTCAAAGTATGATAGATAAACCTTTTTAGTCTGTAATGTTTCTTTGGTGTTTTTTAATCACAAATTCACCACAAATATAACAGACACTGTCAGCAGAATTTTTACAACCACGATAAGACATTGTACTGAGCACATGTATAGGAAATGGGAAAGTGAGGTTTGGCTGACAGTAAACAAAAAACCATCTGTTAACACAAAAATAGAATCGACCTTTTCTTCCAGCAAATGTTTTTCAGCACTACTACCAACGTCATCTACATTCATTACACCTCCTTTTTAAATACTTTTAACTGTATAAAAGCTGTTAAATTATTTAAAAAATCGCTTAATTTTAACTCTAAAATGTGAGTAAATGGTGGGCGATACAGTTTTTTAAGAATCATATTTGGATTTACCACCCTAAAAACATAATAATAAGGTATTTTCAGCAAAAAAGTTTTTCCATCGTTGGCCTATGTTATCAAACGCTTCCCATCGAAAACATGCTGCAGGAGGGTCTTCATAGCCCCTTCAGTGGGGTGCCATGAATTATTACGAAGAGGGAAATGCATTACACTTACGTTATGGGGGGTTGGATGAAATCAGATGGAATCTTTCGACAGGAACCCATACTTCGTGGGAGACACTATTTCCTAGTCATGTTTACATGATCACTGTCCGTTCAGAATCGTAATGTGTAACGTGACGCAATCGACGGTCATACTAGATATACTGTTCAACACATATGTCCAACTTTTCATCCGTTTTTGGGAGTGTATTCCATTTCGCGACCGACTGCAACTTACTTTCTGGACACCACTCGTATTTTTTTATTTTAGCTTGAATGAAACGTAATGTGTCTTATAAATTTGTTGTAGTTTTACATGTAACTTTAATTATACGAAATTGAAATGAAAGAATCTTCTTTCATTCGGTAGGAAAAAATTTATCTCCCAATAATTTTTTTATGAGAAAGTGACAAAAGAAAGGAGTTAGTCGGTGTGAGATCTCGGTAACGTAAGAGTGTACAGACGAGCACACATCATTTAATTAGCGAAAAGAGAGGCGATTTCGCCGAAAGAGAAGCAGTTTTCTTGGTGGTGAAAGTTAAAAGGACATATGTCGACGAGAGTATTACAGTTGTGAGCAGGAGAAAGCAATCTGATATGTAGAAACGAGCAGGACACAGAAGTTTGCAGAAAACTAACATAGCAGCATTGCTGCAGTGAAAGAAGTTTCTGGAAGAAATGCGACTTTGATATTTGCGACGAAGAACAGGACTTGTAAGAGGGAACGGTTTCAAGGAAAAAGAAGAGGACGGAAGAAGCATGGTTGTAAAACCATATGATTTGGTGGAGGATCTATACAGAAGCTCGGAAGATTATCAAGACATTGCATGTACGAGAAGGGCCAGTCGCCGTCACAAAATGTGAGTATGCGATGAATTTGCTGAGACGGCGTACTGAACAGTTATCAGGTTTCTCTTCGTTGAAGAGCGAGAGAGAATTACAGTGGTAGTAAGGACAGTGTTGCGAAAAGTGACTACTATGGGTTATTTGGTATCTGAAAGAGTGACCTGTGGGCGGATTTTCTAGCTTTAATTTATTTGATATGAGTACCGCAGGGCACATAATCTGAAAAGTGAGAGCTGGGAAAAAAACTGACGTTGCACTACTGAAATACATCGTTGCTTGGACATCCATTGTTGTATGCTTACAGTAGTGTTCATTTTTCAACCCCGGAAGACCCTAGTCCCATACCCTTTCTACATGAATTTAAAATGTTATTTTGACAATGAAAGTTCTAAGACGGGACTGCGATTCAAAGTATCAGCTGGAATTACTGTTCTCAATTTGCTAAAATAATGTATTTATTGACAAGACAGCGCCCAAACATCTTGAAATCTTCCTCCTGAGGTCCACCAAAGACTTACCGGACTGACTACAACGTTTGTGAACGACAGCAACAGCATCCCAGCTGACCCAAGGGAAATTGCAGTATTATTTGTTTCTTTGTTGCCTTTGGCGCCCAGGGTTTTTACTCCAATAAGCCACAGAGAACACATGTTTACATAGAATGCATAATTTCACAGAGGAAATACAAAAATGCATATTTACAGAATATTCGCCTTTGGAAACGGACATTGTTTTCCACAGCTCTGCAAACAGGTATCTTGCAAAATAATTTTTGGTTAAACATTAATTAAAGTTATATGAATATAAAAGACAGTGAATGCTAAAGTCAGCTATCCAAACATAATAATTATGCTAAATATGTTTTAATTGTCGCTCAAACTTAACGTGTTTAACAGTTAAAAGTTGTCAGTCTACCTAACTTGACTATGAAACCATGCATGCTTGACTATAAATACTAAATAAAAGAACATTGTTTTGCTTTTACACCAGTGGATAATACTGTAAATTCTAAATAGTTTTGTACATACACCCCTTTATAGCTGTTCGAGTCCACATATATTTAACGAAAGCAATTTGAATGATATGATCCTAAGACATAAAATCAAAGTTCCGTAATAGATTCATGTTATTGTTTCCTTCTGATCTTTAAATTTAAGCGAAAGTAGCTTAGAATTTTAAAAATTCATATTTATCCATCTGTGAGTTGATTCACGTAGGTCCGCGTATATTAACACACTAACAACGATTCAATAGGCAATACTTGTTGCGTACCTTATTCATATTGCCATATAACGTACAGATTGCTCATGCACAGTTAATAAGACACCTTCGTTTCCATACCGTAAAAGCCGTACTAATCATATCAACACATTATGATTCAAAAGAATCCAGAGAAACAGTTCTTCTACACAAGTACTTACATGTACACACGTCATTATGATTTCATTTTTGTACCTGTTTTCATGTGAATATGAACGTGTGCATACATATCTTGTGTAACCTGTCATAGACAAAAGCATGAGCGAGGGTAGTAAAGTTCAACACAAGCTTAAGTCTTGTGTAGTTATTATTTAGTAAAACTGCAGTGAGCGAATTGACTTAGCTTTGTTACTGGCAGTGGCACCAGGTGGTCATCCCAGCACGCATCGCAGGTATTTTAGTTCTCGAAGCAGTATCGTAAGGCACATAGGAAATGAGTCACTAGCATTATATCATTATTATTGTTATCATATTTAAACCGTTTTATATGCTACCAACAGTGACAGAGAGAGTTAGTCTCATTTAAACGAGTTTCAGTGACATTTCAGTGTCACTGGTCGGACTTCCACGATATTACTTGCTCGTATAATTTCAGGTAATTATATATATTTATTCACAATTCTTTAAATTATTTTACCACTTTAAACAACGTTTCAAAGACACCCCAACATTGTAGCGACTGATTTAAACATAAATGACTTCGAAAAAACTGAAATCAACCCACAGTTGTTAACTATACTACTGTGTATTTCTATTGTTCAATATGTTATTTCATCGAAGTGGAATGAAGTTTCCACTGTATGATAGCATAATTCAGTCCTCAGAAAGTGCAGTTTAACTTGTAAGAAAAATCTGTAGTATTTGAGTTAGAAGGAACAGACAAGATCGCAATAACATTTGTTTATTGACCGGTTTCGGGTTATGTAAAGGCCATCTTAAGAATTTTTCGCCACCTGTGGATGGTGCTGGCGGCTTCTCGGTTGTCTCGTCATACCACGATCGTAGAGTCGAGTGTACAACCGTGGTATCACGAGACAACCTAAGAGTCGCCAGCACTAACCATAGGGGGGCAAAATTTATGAAGATTGCTTTAACAGAACTGGTAAATAAACAAATATTATTGAGATCTTGACTTAAATATGACATCAGGTCGCTGTTCTCGATAGACTATGTTGTCTAAATGTATGAAAATCAGTAGTGCCGTATGTGTTTTGTAATAGTATAAAACGAATCTTCACATATTTTTATAAATAAGGTAGCCAATTTCATTTTGATGCCAAGATCAAAATTTCGTTCATAATTTGTGATCTGCAGTTGTATTTGCATATTATGATGAGCTACCTGCATCGATTTTTCTACTCAAAACCTTTACATATTTCGGTAAATAATACAGACAATTTTTAGTTGGTGCAAAGACTGAACTTTGAGATATCGAACTTCCCTCTCTGTGTGGAACAACTTCATCCGTTATTATCTTTCACCACGTTGTGATAAAATTTCGTATTTGGTGAATTATGAAATTATTCTTAGTTTAAGTGATACAACGCATTAAAGATCTCATTAAAACGCACTACTTACAGTACACTTTGTTGTGTTACATTGTCGTGAAATGAGACATCGGTGGATAAACATACTACCACAGATATTTCAAAGATCAAATGTAATTAAAGAAAAACTGCTTTAGTAAGTCAGTAAAATTATACATATATTTCTTGATGTATTATTTTCTTCGCCCCTAAAATGGCACTTCGTATGTTCACTTTTGCAACATAGCCTCATTTAGGCCACAAAAGAACTGTCAACCGCAGCATGTTCCGTTTTAGCCACATGAGTTTTGTATTATTATAGAACAATTTAGACGTGGAATATCATTGTGGCACTTAATTTGAGAGTCCAATCATGTTCCAGGCGTCAGTTGTAAGTTACTCAATACGTACCCTATTCCAGCAGCTGTCACATTAATTTAGATAACTTGTGTTCCACAGAACAATAATTCAGTCGATTAAACATGGAAACAACACTGACGCCTTAATTAGAGAATCTACAGTCATGTTTCAGCTACCAAGAGTTAGTTAGACAATAACTGCACTATTCCACTAGCTAAAACATTATTTCAGTTAATATGAGCTTTATACAGCTATAGAAATATAACACAGACAATTTAGATGTGGAAATATTTTATTTGAGGCTACAATGCGGCTTACACCAGGTATGGTACAATGATGGAACCATCCTCATTGAAAAATGCACCTTAATCTGTAAATCAGATCACTAGTACCAATAAGAGATCCATCTGTATTTTGATAAATAATAAAGACATTCTAATTTGGAAATATTTAATTCTTACATCCATTCTGTGGTACAAAGAATGAATTATGCTTGTTGACAAGAGGGACATACAGAGAATATCGATAAAGCTTGACTGCTTTGGTGGTAAAATATAGAGATGTGATTGGCTGTTACATTTAAATGCCTTGTAAAATACTGGGTTATCATTGGGGTCTCTCCTAAGGGTAGTCAGACGCATCTTCTCTGGTGTTTCGGAAAATATTTGCTATTCGTTCTTGCAATGTGTAGCTGGAGTCACCCCAAATAAATATTGTTCGTCTCATCGTTCATAAGACCCACAGTATCGACAGAAAGCGTCGGTTTGTTTTCCTTTGCAAACAAAATGATTTTTAAAACGGAATTTTACTTCCCATTCGATACAACGGTTCAAAGTAAGTCGAGAACGCTATCCGCTTTATCGATTTTCGTTTTATCCATATGCACTAACAGCGACAGTAAAACGCGTAGACTAACCAGCAGCGGCAGCACCGCCGTAGTCCGCAGTGACTGTTACCACTACGCATTAGCGGTGCTCATTCGTTGCTGGAGTACTCGTTATTCTATATGTTTTACTGTCCCTCTTAACACATATCGACAAAACAGCAGCTGAAAATGGTATAACGGGAGTGGGACTCGTTATGAAAGGGTGAGTAGGGAGAGAGTGAGCAGCTTTCAACAGTTCAGTGATAGGATTGTTCTCATCAGATTCGACGTCAAACCAAAGCCGACGACAACAATTCAGGTATATATGCCAAGGTCGCAAGCAGAAGAGGAAGAGATACAGGAAGTACATGATGATACTGAACAGGTAATTAAGTATGTAAAGGAGATGAAAACATAATAGTCATGGGGGACTGGAACCCAGTCGTAGGGGAACGAATAGAAGAAAGGGTTGTAAGTAGGCTGTTTATGGTTTTATGTGGGTAACGCCATGTAGCGCTCTATATGAAAATCACTGAATGTGCTGTGTGCAGCCTGTGGCTGGGTTTGCATTGTTGGAATTTGCTATTGTAGTGTTGAGCAGTCGTCTGTTAACAGCGCGTAACGTTGCGCAGTTAGAGGTGAGCCGCCAGCAGTGGTGGATGTGGGGAGCGAAATGGCGGAGTTTTGAGAGCGGATGATCTGGACAGAGACAGTAAATTTGTAAGACTGGATGTCATGAATTGATATATACATTATGACTTTTGAACACTATTAAGGTAAATACGTTGTTTGTTCTCTATCCAAATCTTTCATTTGCTGACTATGGCTATCAGTAGTTAGTGTCTTCACTAGTTAGAATCTTTTATTTAGCTGGCAGTACTGGCGCTCGCTGTATTGCAGTTGTTCGAGTAACGAAGATTTTTGTGAGGTAAGAATTCATGAAAGGTATAGGTTATTGTTAATCAGGGCCATTCTTTTGTAGGGATTACGGAAAGACAGATTGCGTTGCGCTAAAAATATTGTGTGTCAGTTTAGGCACAGTCATTTATAATTTTTCCAAGGGGACGTTTCAGGGTTATGGGAGAAAATGGGCTTTGCAGTAGAAATGAGATAGGAGAAAGACTAATTGAGTTCTGCAATAAATTTCAGATGGCAACAGCGAACACTCTGTTCAACAATCGTGACAGAAGAAAGTATACTTGGAAAAGACCTGGAGACACAGGAAGATTCCAGCTCAATTACATCATGACAGACAGAGATTCCAAAATCAGATGTTGGATTGCTAGGCGTACCGAGGTACCGATACAGACTCATAACACAATTTAGTAATTGTGAAGAGTAGACCGAAGTTTAAGAGCATCGTACAGAAAAATAAGTGTGGAAGGATGGAGTATACTGAAATACTGAGGAATGATGAGACGCATTTGAGCTCGCTAAGGATGTGGATTCTGCGATGAGAAATATCAGATTAGGCAGTTGATTTGAAAAAGTACGGACATCTGTAAAACGGCTATCACAGATGTTGCATAGACAAACATAGTCATGAGGAGAATAACTGCTAAAAACCTTGTATAACAGAAGAAATACTTCAAGAGCTATAGGGAAAGAAAGGTAATATACGATATGTACAAGAAATAGGGAGGAAAATAAGACTGGAAGACCAAGAACGAAGTGATCGTATTGAAAGAGGTGGAAGGCAGTAATAAAGTATTTCGCGCCTACTGTTCAATCTATACATCGAAGAAACAATGACAGAAGTAAAAGAAAGGTTCAAGACTGGCTTTAAAATTCACTGTGAAAGGATATCAATGATGAGATTCACTGATGACGTTGCTATCCTCAGTCAAAGTGAAAAAGAATTATAAGTTTCACTGAAAGGAATGAACAGTGTAGCCGGCCAGAGTGGCCGAGCGGTTCTAGGCGCTACAGTCTGGAGCCGCGCGACCGCTACGGTCGCAGGTTCGAATCCTGCCTCGGTCTTGGATGTGTGTGATGTCCTTAGGTTGGTTAGGTTTAAGTAGTTCTAGGTTCTAGGGGACTGATGACCTCAGCAGTTAAGTCCCATAGTGCTCAGAGCCGTTTGAGTGAACAGTGTAACGAATACAGAATATGAATTGAGAGTAAACTGAAGAAAAACGAAATTAAAGAGAAGTTTCAGAAATGATAACAGCCAGAATCTTGACATCAGAATTGGTGATTACGATTTAGATGAAGTTGAAGAATTCTGCTACTTAGGCAGCAAAATAACACATGACAGATGGCGCAAGGAGGACATAAAAAACAGACCCACACTGACAAAAACGGTGTTCCTGGCCAAGAGAAGCCTTCTGGTATCAAACATAGGCCTTAATTTGAGGAACAAATTTCTGGGAACGTACAGTTGGAGCACAGCATTGTATGGAAGTGAGACATGGACAGTGGGGAAACCGGAATAGAAAGGAATCGAAACGTCAGAGATGTGGTGCTACAGAATAATGTTGAAAATCATATAGACAGATAAGAGGAGACAGATGAGGGGGCCTCTGCAAAACTGGCGATGAAAGGATATGGAAAACACTGACAAGAAAGAGTGACAGGATGATAGGACATGTATTAATACACTAGAGGGAAGACAGAGATTTGAATACACCACACAAAAATTGAGGATGTAGGATGCAAATGCTACCTTGAGATGAATTACTTTCATATTCCATAGCGATTGCTATGCAAGTTGTTCCAGGAGGAATGGTCGATATTCAGGAATATGATGGGAACTAACATTCTAAACAAAAAGTCTAGTAAATGTGTGTTCTAAAATGCTTCCTCAAGAGCTATGAGCATTTCCTCACTTTCGATTTTGTGAAACAAATCTCTTCTATAGAAAGCTCTTTGCTTTCCTTGTTCTGGGAAAAGGCAGTATGGACCAGAACAAGGAAAAATTGTCTAATAATCATGGGCTCTAAAACGCATACCTGAAGAGCTATAAGCAAGTTTTCATTAAAATTGATGTGTATTACAGTACCGAAGATGAAGTGTTGATAGCTTTTAAGTTATGCATTTTAGGACCCACGTTTACTAGATTTTATTGCTTGAAATGATCGTTTCTGTTCATATCTCGGAATACAGTCCAGTCCACCTATAGCGTCCTACACATACTGTCGTATTTGAAAATGGCAATTAATCTGTGGATTTAGGTCGAGGTTGTGTTTTTTTCTACTTAGCTAGACCTATCATTCATTTTTGAATTTCCAAAGCGGAAACA
The DNA here is from genome assembly GCF_023864275.1 of Schistocerca cancellata. Classification (NCBI taxonomy): domain Eukaryota; kingdom Metazoa; phylum Arthropoda; class Insecta; order Orthoptera; family Acrididae; genus Schistocerca; species Schistocerca cancellata. The sequence continues at coordinate 238,828,110 of NC_064627.1, read as the reverse complement.
TCATTTGTTGGCTTACAAGCATTCTTGTTGATGTGTTCGCAAGAAAGAGGCATACCTTAAGATGGAATAGAAAAATAGATTCAGGTGTGGAGAGCAGAGAACAAGAAGGAGTACATACTGATGGCTATTTCGTTTTTAATGGTCGGAGGAACACAGGGCTCTGACTGCTGGAGAGGATAGCGGAAGGGACAGGACGCCAGTGGAGAGGGGAGACGGCGGAGAGGAGGGGTATAATGCCATCTGCTTCCAACGCCCTGACCTGCCTCTACCTCTCATAGACCTAGGACTGGCTGGTGTGCTTATTTGGTCCCAAATTGCCGTTGCATTCCTACTGTTCACTCACCTTCTCAAACTCCACATCAAATTTTACCTCCATTCCAAGACGTCTCTTAATTTCTTATTTTATGTTGTTTTGGCTTTGAGTTAAAATACAAACGAAATTGTCACTCATAATACCCACAGTTTAGAAACTAGCTGTCTACGGGAAAATGTCATCACCGAATAACTCCAATGGGGTGCTTAACGAGTTAGACTCATCATTTGGTGTCCTCAACGATGCACTCTTTACTTTTGGATACATGTGACGTAGCCTCATAACAAGCACAGAAAGAAGCCGACAGTGAACGATTTCAAATTTAGCAGTAAACGTCTGAAGTGAGTCACATTTCTAAATTTCTATGGCTTACACTATCAAACTGTGTGAAACAGACGAATCATGTCTATCGGTAGTAGGTAAGAAAGGCAGAAAACTTAGATTTGACTGAAGGGTTCTGGGAATGAGCGGTGCTATCATTGAGTGAATTACGTACACGACGCTGTTGTCAAATATTCCACTTACTGCTCCAATGTCCGGACTCATGTTCACGCTCTACGTTCGCAGCTAAGATCGTAATTGGTCTGTCAGATTTTTTTTTTTTTCTTTGGGAAGCGATTTTTTGAGTGTATACGCTAATGTCTTCCAAGATGGCAAAAGTAAACTCAATTGAACATCTTATATTCGTATTTAACCGAATTTACTTCACTTTATAGATTTTTAGAGGAATACTTGACGCAGCTGTTAATAGTGTCATTCCATGCTACTATATTACATTATTTGATGTACACAGATGTCGTGTTTGTTGACTGAGCCTTTACGGATAAAAGTTCGTGATTTGATTAATTCGGAGGACGAAAAAAATCAAGGTTAAGGTTTATTTTTGAAGACAGAACACAAGCTTACATCATCAGACACGAGGAACGACGCTTTTTGCCGAGGAACTTTCCAGACATTTACTTGAAGTGATATTGAGAAAGCACCGGAGCAGAACAATCAGTCTGCAATTTGTATCCCGCACTTCCAACAATTAACGGAAGAGCCTACATTTTTGTATTACCTGTGTCTGTCCTAATACGAAAACTACCTGCGTAACTGCTGATTGCCTCGTTGCGTCACGTGTAATGTCAACCTGGCCGTGAAATAGTTATAGGTTTCCTTCAAAAGCGAGCTTGTTGGCGCTGCGAACAATATTCACGACTCAGTTATCGCAGCTGGTGGCACATGTTTGTCATGGAGAAGGTAGTACCAGCCGGTGAGCTGATAGTGGCATTTTGCGTTACTAACTTTAACGGTAGGCGCTATTTAGTCTTTTTTCTGAAGTCTGAGAACAATAGAATTTTATGTACGGTCAGTAGACAGGTTTTATTAGCACTAACGCCAAAAGAATTTGACCCAGTCAAGATATAACCGTACGTATTCACAACATTCCACTGAATCACAGTAACGTATTGTTATGAGATGTAAATTGTGAGCAGCTGAGGACAAGAGGTGGAGGAGTAACAGCGTGAATAACGACAGTTTTGTAAGTTCAGATGTGTTCAGATGTGTGTGAAATCCTGTGGGACTTAACTGCTAAGGTCATCAGTCCCTACGCTTACAGCTGGCCGTGGTGGCCAAGCGGTTAAAGGCGCTACAGTCTGGAACAGCGCGACCGTTACGGTCGCAGGTTCGAATCCTGCCTCGGGCATGGATGTGTGTGATGTCCTTAGGTTAGTTAGGTTTAACTAGTCCTAAGTTCTAGGCGACTGATGACCTTAGAAGTTAAGTCGCATAGTGCTCAGAGCCATTAGAGCCCTACGCTTACACACTACTTAACTTAAAGTATCCTAAAGACAAACACGCACACCCATGCCCGAGGGAGGACTCGAACCTCCGCCGGGACCAGCCGCACAGTCCATGACTGCAGCGCCTAGACCGCTCGGCTAATCCCGCGCGGCAGTTTTGTAAGTAATCATGTCGAAACAAACTCGCTACGTTTTGTGAAAATTGTGCGCTACGAGAGGAAACAATTTAACGAACGATGTACAACAGACCGAGGAACGAATCTTTCACTCAATGCAACAGACGACAATTTAACTAATTTTTGTATATTCATGTGCAAACCTATGTTTTTATTAACTGAGGAAGGCTGAGAGCTTTGCCTAGTTACGTCAGATTTTACTCTGCGGCATTCTGTAACTGCTCCCTGTACTCTGTGATACAGCAATTGTAAGTATGCTTCTTTTGGTATGAAATTAAAAATCTTCTTTATTAAATACGTTTAGGCCCGTTGTTTGTGGGGCGTAAGTGATCCACACCTAGTTTCCTAATTAGATGCGTAATATTTCCTTCATTGTCAATTCACTAAGCACTTTAAGATATCTGAGATAACTTCATTTCCCCATTATTAAAGCATTAATTTATAAATTTTCTGTACAGGTACACAACATAAGCCGGCCGGGGTGGCCGAGCGTTTCTAGGCACTACAGTCTGGAACCGCGCGACCTATACGGTCGCAGGTTCGAATCCTGCCTCGGGCATGGATTTGTGTGATGTCCTTAGGTTAGTTAGGTTTAAGTAGTTCTAAGTTCTAGGGGACTGATGACCTCAGAAGTTAAGTCCTATAGTGATCAGAGCCATTTGATCTATTTGAACACAACATAAGGTGCAACTCAAAAGTAACGAAACCGGTTGTTTGTGTCTCTAATTGACTTAAATATATATAGCTACAGAAGACTATTAAACTTTTCATTCAGTTTTATATTTTAGTAGTTTTAATACCTGTATGTAAACGCCTGTTATACTGTATGAATTGGGCAATCAGTCATGTTTTCTTACTAATGTAAAGTATTATACGGGTGCCGGTTATTTACGTACTCGCATCTTTTTTACAATGAGTCAGCCAGAACACTGACTGCGCTAGTGTCACCGGTACCAGCCAGAGTTTAATCAAGCGTTGTACATCTATTTAGGCGCACCTTTTCAACCTATGGTGTGCGCTATTCTTTGAGGCTTACCACCACAATATCAACAAGTCTCCTTAGGGTACTAGATTGCTACGGACTGATCTAGGTTCTGCCAATTCCGGTTCACGGTCACTTCCAAGAAACCTGTGATTCATACCAAGGGGCAGTCTCCCTTCGAGGCCCACGGTCGAAAGGAAAAATTACGGCTTCATAGTGAGACACTGGTTTTCTTTCCCATATATGTTGTAAAGCGCAGAGAAGAGTTCCTTACATCAGTCAGTGTGTTGGGGGTCAATGGCCATTATCAGATGTGGAATGGAACTGATCAAATGAGGTACCTTGCAGCAATATCACGTTGAATGTCAAATGGAGCAATCCCTGAAAGGCAATATAGTTTGCATGTCTAGTCTGGTTTAAGAGACCTTGTAATTAATCTGTATGTTCCATATCGGTCATCACTGGCCTTCAAACCATGAGCTTATTTACATCTGCAGGGTGCTTCACAATTCATGTTACACACTGCTAAACGTTGTCGAGGAGACTTATTACATCAACTTTTACATAGTAACCCATGTACGGAAACGTCATCCAATGGCCCTATAGAGGGTCAAAGTTACAGGCACCGGTGCCTGTAAATCTATATACAGCGTGATTCCATGATAATGTGACAAACTTACTAGGACGGTGGAGAAGGATAAATGCGTCAGTTTGAGGTAAGAGTCCCTTGTAGCGGAAACGAACTAGTCGCAAGTTATAAGCCAAGTCCGTTCTGATACCTCTGACATGTACTGGTACAGTTATTGCTATGATTGTAGGGTAGGCAACTTTTACAGGTGGCAGTATGGACCAAAATAAGAAAAAATGGCCAGTAAACATGAGATCTAAAACAATATCTGAGGAGCTTTGAGCACTTTTTCAATAGAGGAGATATGTTTCACAGTAGCGAAGATGAACAATTGCTCATAGCTCCTCAGGCATTCATTTTATGGCCCGTGTTTACAGTACATTTTTCCTGCGTGTAACATAAACTCTGTGAAACACCCTGTTTGTACCGCAAGCTACATTGAGATGTGTCCCTTGGTGGGACGGGGGGGGGGGGGGGGAGGAGAACGAGGAGAGGGGGCAGGAAGGGTTACTACTGACATCACAATTATTTCTCCTCATCCGTGTCCCAATCTGTAATCATGCAGGGGAGAAATGCAGTCATTTCGGAAGACATATGTTGGTGACAGTAGTGTGTTGTCCGATAACTTTTGGAACATGCGCTCTCGAAATTTAACAGTAAACTACACCGTGATGCACATTGCCTCTCTTGTAGAGTCCGACACTCGAGTTCGCTGAACCCGCTGTGACGCTTTCGCGCCTGCTAAACAAACTGCTCTGCGTTGGATTTTCTGTAGCCCTTCTGTTACTACGCCTACTTGGTGAGGGTTGCAGACTGATGAATCGAGGAATTTACAAATCACCTTTTTTGTGGGTGAGTTACATTTCCTTCAGAGTCTCCCACCGCATGTCAACCTGGCAACTGTTTTTGCTACAGCTAGTTTTAGGTGGTCATTCCATTCCAGGCCGTGCCAGGCGGTCGAGTAGCTCAGAATAGGTAGAGAAAGGATCCTCTAAATCCCCTACTCCAATTCTGGAAATTGTCATTCAGGAGGAAGAGCGCATACTCCCCAAACATATGAGTTAGGCGATGTCACCTTAGGTACATGTAGCTTGTATATGGCGCAGAGACGAGCGTACTAGTGTCGAATCCAGTACCGAGATAGCAATTTATCGAAAATTGCTTTTAGACGTGTAAGATAGTGATACTGAAGTGGGAGAACAGTGTGAACGTCTTGTAAAGTGAAAGAGGCAAGATCAAATACTTTATGAAACGTACAATAGACAGTACACGAATGTGTGTCCGCAGCTCGTGGCCTATTGTCTATCATCTCCAACTCGTAGAGTCACGCGGTAGATTCTCGGCTGAGTCAGAGCTTTTGTTCCGTCGGGGACTGTGTGTCTGTGTTAATCATATCGTCTCATCTTCATAGAGCCACAACTCGTCGAAGTGGCGCCAAATACAAAGACTTGAGCCAGACGGCCGAACAATCCTAGACGGCGTCTCCCGGCCAATAAAGCCATTCGGTCATACCGTAGGAAAGTGAAATCTACTGACGAAGGGGATGGTCGAACGAGAAGAACTGTAGTGCTGAAATGTTTACAGTAGGAAGTGACTCGAATATTTTTTGTATATTGTATGGAATAGAATTGAATCTCAATGTAGACAAGTGTAATGTGCTGCGAATACATAGAAAGAAAGATCCCTTATCATTTAGCTACAATATAGCAGGTCAGCAACTGGAAGCAGTTAATTCCATAAATTATCTGGGAGCACGCATTAGGAGTGATTTAAAATGGAATGATCATATAAAGTTGATAGTCGGTAAAGCAGATGCCAGACTGAGATTCATTGGTAGAATCCTAAGGAAATGCAATCCGAAAACAAAGGAAGTAGGTTACAGTACACTTGTTCGCCCACTGCTTGAATACTGCTCAGCAGTCTGGGATCCGTACCATATAGGATTGATAGAAGAGATAGAGAAGGTCCAACGGAGAGCAGCGCGCTTCGTTACAGGATCATTTAGTCATCGCGAAAGCGTTACGGAGATGATAGATAAACTCCAGTGGAAGACTCTGCAGGAGAGACGCTCAGTAGCTCGGTACGGGCTTTTGTTGAAGTTTCGAGAACATACCTTCACCGAGGAGTGAAGCAGTATATTGCTCCCTCCCACTTATATCTCGCGAAGAGACCATGAGGATAAAATCAGAGAGATTAGAGCCCACACAGAGGCATACCGACAATCCTTCTTTCCGCGAACAATACGAGACTGAAATAGAAGGGTGAACCGATAGAGGTACTCAATGTACCCTCCGCAACACACCGTCAGGTGGCTTGCGGAGTATGGATGTAGATCTAGATGTAGATGTAGAATCATGATTATACCTAGGCAGGCGTCTCTTCGTCCCAAGCAAATCGATGATATCTTTCTTCAGGGCTCCAAAAATATGGAAATCGCACGGAGAGAGATCAGGACTGGATGAGGATGTGTGAGGGCTTCCCAGCGAAACTTCAGCAGCTTTGTCGAAACAGCAGTTGCAGCAGCTCTGGGAAAGTCATGACGGCCTTTCTCTTTGACTGCAAAAGCCCACTGCACTTTGAGGTCCTGGAATACAGAGCCATAATTAAAACGCAGTAGTATGTAGACGCTTTGCAAACACTGAAGCCCACCATCATGCCCAAACGCCCAGGAATGTTGACGGACGGCTTCATTATTTTGCTGGATAACGCCTGCCCTCAAGTTTACAAGGCTGTTTTGTCTCCAGTGCAGATGTTTCGCTGGGTAGGTCTGGCACAGTCTCCATTACAGTCCTGATCTCTCCCCAAGCATTTACATATTTTGGAATCCTGGAGAAAGACATTCGTGGCATCGATTTGCTTCGGACGAAGAGGTGCGTGACTGGGTGTTGTCATAAGCTTCGTAGGCAACCGCAAACATTTTTCCATGAAGGAATTGAACGTCTTGTCTCACAATGGAATAAGTGTATTAACACTTATGGGGATTACTTTTGAAATAATGAACAGTTTGCATACTTTTTTCCATCTGTCTTGTTTCCGTTTGACTGTCTCTTATAAGATGTCCAAGTTTGCACCCAAATATTTCAGTGACTCGCTTTCCTTCGGGTCGTTCCCCACCGACTTCACTCCCGTCACTAATTTCATTCAGTTGCAAAACACGTATCTGTTTCTTCAGTGGATTTAATTTGAATGGTAAACCTTACAATAATCAGGTTTACTATGCTGAGCTGAAGCCGCAGGCTTTCGCGGCCGGAGTCCTTGGTTTGCCACTGCGTGTGGTAAAGCTACCGACGTTTCGGCTTGCCATTGCAGGCAGCCTTCTTCAGGATGTCTTATACACGAGAAGCCCATAAACCTGGAATCACTTTGTTGAAACTCTCGCTCCGATCTAAAAGCGACTGATCACTGACGCACAGGAACTGTGGAGAAGTGGCTGATCGTTGGCATATAAATTAACTAAAGGAAAAAATAGGACACTGTTCTGTGGTAGGCTGTTCGTCAGTCCTCTCCCCTTACTACAAGGGTACAAAGGTCCCTTAAAATGGTGGCAACAGATTGAAATATTTTCTTAGGCTGCGAAGTTCATACATAATATGATTGAATTTTCTCATGCTGAGAAATTAGAAGGAGGGATCTATGTTTCAATGGGTAAAAAAACTTGCAAAAGACAATATCACAAAAATTCGCCTTTATTTTTGACAACCGGTTTCTACAAATCTGTCATCTGCTCGTCTGTAACATAATGCATGCTGTTGTTGCTCGTTGTCTTCAGTCCGAAGACTGGTTTGATGCAGTTCTCCATGCTTCCATATCCTGTGCAAGCCTCTTCATCTCCGAATAACTAATGCAACTTTCATCCTTCTGCATCTGCTTACTGTGTCCAGCTGTTGGTCTTTCTCTACAATTTTTACCCCCCCCCCCCACTTATCTCCAGTACTAAACTGGTAATCCCTTGGTGTCTCAGAATGTGTCCTATCAACCGATTCCTACTTATCCCTACTTCTAGTCAGCTTGTGTTACAAACTTCTTTCCTCCCCAGTTCTGTTCAGTATCTTCTCATTAGTTACGTTATCTACTCATTTAATCTTCAGCATTCTTCTGTAGCACTACATTTCAAAAGCTTCTATTCTCTTCCTGTCTAAACTGTTTGTCGTCTATGTTTCACTTCAATACACGGCTACGTTTAAGTGTTAGGGACTTTTTCTGAAAGTATTTGTATGGAGTACTAAAGACTTCGTTCTCAAAAACATTTTTGTTCGGCGTTACAAAGAGCGGAAATGGAAATTTTGCTTTTACGTCCTTCAGAAAAGTTTTTCAATTTTTTTACAAAACATTATGATTGTGAGTCAGAACCTCATGCCATGCTGTCTTTATCGTGGATAAAATATAGCACATTGTACAAAGGCTTATCAGAAATAAAACACTTAACAATTACAAAGCACAATGTCCACATGGTCATGTCCATATACTTGGCGCTCACAGATGATAGCCGCGCGGGATTAGGCGAGCGGTCAAAGGGGCTGCAGTCATGGACTGTGCAGGTGGTCCCGGCGGAGGTTCGAGTCCTCCCTCGGGCATGGGTGTGTGTGTTTGTCCTTAGGATAATTTAGGTTAAGCAGTGTGTAAGCTTAGGGACTGATGACCATAGCAGTTAAGTCCCATAAGATTTCTCACACATTTTTGAACAGATAATAATTAATTCTTAAAAATCATAGTACACAGTAAAATGCGCATTTGCACATATGTTTGCGTGACATGTTCCATACATTGAGGTTAAACCTTAGAGGAAGTATATGCTGCAAACCGATGACAGTGTGGCAAAGATAAAGCGTGTACAGCGTCTTACTGGCTCGATGTATGGAACGTATCCTGCAACGTAGACAAATGTGCAAATGCCCATTTTACTGTATATTGTGATTTTTAGAATTTACAATCATCTGTGAGCGCTACGTAGACGTACATGGCCATGTGCCAAGGCGCTTTATAATTGTAAATGTTTTATTTCTGACAAATCTTTGTATAACGTGCTATATCTTATCCACCATAATGACAACATGGTATGAGGTTCCAAATCACACTGTAACAAAACATATTTGAAGGCATGTAAATGCTCCATTTCCATTTCCCTTGTTTGTAATGTCGTAAAAATAATTTGTCAAATATTACCTCGCAGATCATAAAAAGAGATACATACCATGCATATGAATTATATTACAGACCAGAATACTATAGTTATATCTGTCGAAACCTCATGTCAAAAATAACGACCAACTTAGTACATAATAAATTGGTGCTATACGGTACCATAGACCCCTCCGGTGATGTTTCATGACTAGAAACCAGCTTCTGAAAGTTGGGGGAGATTTTATATTAATAGATTCTTAGCTAGTATCTTTCTGGTCTGAAGATGGATTAGAAGTGTCTCATTCAAGTGTGTTATAGGGTTAAAGTGCATTATTTCAAATATCTTCTGCGTATGATGTAAGAGCGAGATCGTCGGATGTTCTTTGGATTAACGCCCTTGTTTCTAATCTCATAGAAATTCCAACAGTCTTTATGAAGACTTCCAGCATTTAATGGTCTTCTACAGAGATAAAAGATTGCAGTATCTACCTTTTAGGGACATTTCTAAAATGTCCCTTCTATTCCACAAGAATTTTGTCCAGATCTGATGCCTCCCATAACCATATACTCTAATGACGTTTTCCTGGAGCCCAGTAAAAATATTTGCGATAGTTCAGAGGTTTCTTCATCTGTATCTCTTACAAGGTTTGATGAACGTTTCTAGCGTTTTATTTAACCACTCACCAGTAATTGATGGCTTAGATGATTAGCCAATGTAGACAGACAATTTGGTAGGGTCATTGTCCAATCTCTCATCAGTCTCCAGACTTCTATGCATCTCCTACAGAAATCATCAGCTAGATTCAATATTCCCTCTTCATGTTGTGTATAGGCTGGATGAATTGTTAGCCATCCTCCTTTGCTCTTCGCCGAAAGAATTTCTTCATAAATCAAAGTATGTTCCTCTAGCTGTTCCATAGCACTGATGTCAAAATTTTGTACCATTTGGGTTTGCATCCGCATAGGATGCATCGGTGATATGATATCGATAAAGACTTCATAAGCTTCTGGAACGATGTCGATGTTCCGTACCATTCCACTCATGTTCTGAATTAAGTTAGGCCATTAGACTTCATAAAAACATGTTCGAAATACTTCATGTACATTTACTCGACACACCCCCTCTCCTCCTTGTCCGTCACCATTAGTCGAAACACGTGAAGTATCCATTGGTCAGAAAGAGTTAAAAGCTGATAGTGAACACAAACTGGTTCCTAAGATTAGTCGCGCAAGGTACGAAACAGTGTCGACACAGTTTCAGGTGTGACCATGAATATTCGCTGATAACTGTAGCCTTCGGACCGGACAACTGGACGACGATTCTACCGGAGCGGATGTGGAGATACTTCACGAGCTGATATAGAGACGTACAAGGTTATGTATAAGAATTATAGATTCACCGCGTCGAGGGAGTGGTACAACGACGAATAACCATAATGCGACGAAAACGCACTTGGTAGAGTATTGCACGTAGCGGATCCCGTTTATTACTCTTGCATCACGATAACACTGCAACATGTACATAACATATAATGACGTTCATAGCTTCGCGAGTGATGGCTTCACAAACAGGTTGTCCATTTACTCGTGCGTTACGCAAGCTCGACAGGTCTACAAAAGCAATCGCGTTTCCGTTGCTAAAACGACTTCATAGGTTGCGTTCCGTTTATTGAAATGAAGTGTACGCAACCTCATGAAGACAATTTAGTGGATGCTTGAAGGGGAAATACCGGTCCTGGTTTGAGATAGCCATAAAAATGGCGGGGATAGCGATGTGCAATCCATAAGCTCAACGGACAACAGCCGTGCTGAAATACCCTGTATATTGTATATATTATACAGGGTGACTAAGCCACGTCTCCGCAATATCCTTTCTTTCAGGAGTGCTAGTTCTGCAAGGTTCGCAGGAGAGCTTCGTAAAGTTTGGAAGGTAGGAGACGAGGTACTGGCAGAAGTAAAGCTGTGAGGACGGGGCGTGAGTCGTGCTTGGGTAGCTCAGATGGTAGACTACTTTCCCGCGAAAGGCAATGGTCCCGAGTTCGAGTCTCGGTCCGGCACACAGTTTTGATCTGCCAGGAAGTTTTATTATACAGGATGTTAAAAATTACACCGACAAACTTCGAGGGTATGTAGAAGGTGTATGTAGAAGGTGTCTTAAGGAACAAAATGGGGACAGGAATCATGTCCAGAATCATCGTCCAGTGACGCTACAGAGCGTCGAAATTATAGGCGCCAGCGCCTGTAAATAGTGTATATGTACGTACAGTGTGAATCTATGATGATGTAACAAACCGTCAGGAATAACATAGAAGGGTAAATGAATCTACTTGAGGTAGGGGGCACTGGTTCGAAAAACGGAGGAGTCGAAATGTATAAGCAAAATGCCTCTTATACTTCTGACAGTGGCATACATGTATAGATACTGCTGTTGCTAAGATTGTAGGGTAAGCATCCCTCAGAGGTGATGGTACGGCCAAAACAAGAAAAAACATTCAGTAAACTGGGGCTTTAAAATGCATACCACAATAGCGGAGACGTGTTGCACGGTTGTGAAGATGAACAAGTGCTCATAGCCCCTCAAGGTCTAGGTGCTCAGGCACGGGATTTGTGTGCCCCATCTGTCTGCATCTAGTATCGTCCTATCCATATGTGTGTACGTTTTCGAAATTTTAGGAATCGTGTAATTGGGGCAGAACGTCGGTAACAACCTGGTGTTCACCTACTCGGATGTGGGAAACCGCTTTAAAACCACATTTACGCTGGCCAGCCGACCAACCTCCGAAGTTAATCTGCCAGGCACTGAATCCCGGAAAGTAGCATTCTAACATACGGGGCTATCCGGTTGGGTACGTGACACATCAATACTTCACATTATTTATTTTATACATATGGTTGAGCAGAATGCAGAGGTGCTGTTTGAGGTATAACAATGGGTTTTGATGCTAAAGGTCTTGTCGTCTATACTTCATAGCAAGGACAAGTGAATTGTGAGCATTGAAAGATTACAGAATGAACACCTTTAGTTTGGCTCGAATGAAATGGTAATTGCAGTGTGATGAAGGAAACTATAAAGCTAAACCTCCAAGCAACGCAATTGGTCGCTGGGCAACTGCTGAATGTGGTTTTCCAATGTGTTGGAGAATTCCGGCGAAGAATGCTGAATGGAAGGCATTTTAGTTGCTTCAAGAGTAAGAACGCGCAGCTGTGCAGCCCAGCCTAGAGAACTTTTGTGGCAGTTACTTTAGAAGTATTGCGTGATAAGACATCGCTATGTGTAAAAGAGCTTAGGTACTTCCGGTTCAGATAATCGAAAGAGATGCTGTTTGGAAGCGTTCTGGTATGGTAATAAGAGTAGTCAGGATGTTTAACGAGATGATATGGATAGAGATACAGGTAATCTTTGTTGATCCATGGGGTTTGGCAAGTGGGCTCCCACGTGTCTCACCAAGGACAGTGCACCAAGACTGACTTTGCGTCAGTTTATTACAAAATTTGCCAAGAATGAATATTCTCTCACAAGCTGCGACATTGTCGTGAATAAAAAACAGTTACCCAGGAAGTGTAGAATTTGTTTCTTTTATTCAAGTCTATTATCATCTGAATTGGCCGTCCTTTTAGGTGACGCTCAGCGTGTCTGACTTCCAGGTAGAGGGCATCGGTTCGTTTCCCGGCCTGGTCGGAGATATTCTCCGCTCAGGGATTGGGTGTTGTATTGTCCTCATCATCATTTCAGCATCTTCGACAGGCAAGCAGTCCAATATGGCGCCAACAGAAAAGACCTGCAACTCACCGATCGAACTCCCCAAATGGGGACACCCGGCTATCAGTGCCATACGATCATTTCATCACACAAATCGTCCTCAGACATCAGTACTCTCCAGTTTGCAAAAGCTGTTACAGACAAAAGACATATCTTCTTGTAAGACATTGTGTTCTACGTTTTGCCTCTATTGGGCTTGGATGGCTAAACTGCATATACGACCATTGCCATCAATACGGCACTGGCGACATGGTCTTGAAAGCACATCGCATAATTTTAAATGAAATCATTCCACTCTTGGCTATTATTTTTGGCTCCATTATTTAATGAGATTGCAGTTCCGACACATGGGCATTTTCAAGCATTATGAAAGCAGAATGCTTGGGACACAGAAAAACGCTTACAACAGGTTTCAGAAAGGTCGCTGCGATTCACTGAGAAACCGGCAACACAGACATTGATCACCTTCATACCATCATCGTCTTTGGTATAGGCGTGATCTGGCTTCAACAAACTGCTGTCTTGCAGCATTTCTTAGCTATACACCATATCATTAACGACTACGATTATAATGAAACTGTAACCCGATATTTATAAATGCAGTAACTGTGACAAACGAATTCAGAAATTTTTCACGTGATCATTCTTTCGCAAGCATGGAATATCGTTTTATTTGTGTTTGTTACGCACCAAAAATGTCAGTAAGATATGTAAATGTCTGAAACCTTCCCATTTTGCTACAACACATAAGATTTTTTACTCAGGATACGAAATGAATCTGTGTGGTGAGCTACAAATGATGTCTGATACAAAGTTTTACTACTTTAAACAAAGATAATGATTTAAGGGTGGCATAAATGCTCAGATACACGTTTGGGACCTTAAAAAGTACAAATATTTTTGATTTGGAATATTGTATCTGCTTCATCATACTTTTTGTGTCTGGAGACCCTCATGTGGGATGTATTAGCCACCAACACAGCGCACAACTAGCTATAAGTTCCTTTCATCCAGACCACAAAATATAGAAGTTTTCATGGACATATATGTACGACATGAAAGAGAGTGGGTCAAGGGGAGGACTGATATCGGCATTCATCCATGAGTGCCGAGAACACTGACGGTTGCATTCACTGTTGATACCATCACTCGACACATATATCACTCTATATCGGACTGCCACAGGGCCCATGTCACTCTCTATCGGCCTACCACAAGGCTCAGTGGCCTCGTCGGTCGTTTCCAATCTCGATTTCGACACTTGGTCAACGACGTAGTGCTTTCTGCTAACTAGGGAATTTATCGATTCCCTCTTACAAAAACTAGATTTAATTATTAATTCTCAGACTCGGAATAGACAAAGTCAACGTAGAACCGTTGGTTTATATTACAAGAAGCTGGTCTGTGGTTTTCTACCACCATATTTAAAATGCCCTAGGTCTCCACCAACCAACGGCCTTGCGGCTGTGGTGATACCGGTTCTCGTCGGATCTCCGAAGTTAAGCACAATCGGGCTTGACTAACACTTGGATAGGTGACCTTCCAGGTCTGTCTAGCGTTGTTCGTAAGCGGGGTGCGCTCAGCCCTTGTGATGACAACTGGGGAGCTACTTAAGTGAGAAACAGCGGTCACGAAAGCTGAAAACTGCCGGGGATAGCGGTGTGCTGCCCACATGCTCTTTCGTATCCGCACCCAGTTGCACTCATCGACTGAGGGTGACACGGAGGTCGGTCGGTTCCGTTGGACCTTCCGAGACCTGTTCGAATGGAGAGATTTCTATCTGTGCCAAAATGGCATACAGGGCGAGTCAAAACCGACTTCACAACTTTGGAATGATATAGGAATTTATTGAGATAATTTACAGAAGCGGTAGGTATGTCATTTTGCAGCAAACACCCTAAGTTTGATTCACGTAGCGCGTAAGTACACCATTACGCCACCAGGAGCGCCAGACTACTACATTCACTGGTGCTGGGCGTGTTAGCTGTTTGTTTTAGTTTCATAATACGAACTCTGAAACAATTGTTCGGCATCAGTTTCGCGCCGAATATGTTAAAGAACCTCCAAGAAGGCCTACAGTTGACTCTTGGCGCAAGAACTTTATTGAGACGACATGAAAAATCACCAGGTCGCCCACATGTTGATGATTTTGTTGAACAGGTTAGGGAGAGCTTTTCCCTCAGTCCACAAAAATCAACGCGACGTGCGTCTCGCGAGACTGGCATTCCACAAAAGACTATTTGCGGAGTACAATGTAGAAGTTTGCAGTTGAAATCATACGGAACCACAATGGCAAAGCACATTAGTGATGCAGATTAGGCTCCTCCTGGGGAATCCTTTGCGGAAATGTTGCGTCAGATGCAGGATGGCGACACATTCCTGAACACAATAATCTCCAGCTGTTGTTGTTGTTGTTATGGTCTTCAGTCGTGAGACTGGTTTGATGCAACTCTCCATGCTACTCTATCCTGTCCATGCTTCTTCATCTCCCAGTACCTACTGCAACCTACATACTTCTGAATCTGTTTAGTGTATTCATCTCTTGGTCTCCCTCTTCGATTTTTACCCTCCACGCTGCCCTCCAATACTAAATTGGTGATCCCTTGATGCCTCAGGACATGTTCTACCAACCGGTCCCTTCTTCTTGTCAAGTTGTGCCACAAACTCCTCCTCTCCCCAATTCTATTCAATACCTCACCATTAGTTATGTGATCTACCCATCTAATCTTCAGCATTCTTCTGTAGCACCACATTTCGAAAGCTTCTATTCCCTTCTTGTCCAAACTATTTATCGTCCATGTTTCACTTCCATACATGGCTACACTCCATACAAATACTTTACTACTTTAAGTGTCTCATTTCCTAATCTAATTCCCTCAGCATCACCCGACTTACTTCGACCACATTCCATTTTCCTCGTTTTGCTTTTGTTGATGTTCATCTTATATCCTCCTTTCAAGACACTTTCCATTCCGTTCAACTGCTCTTCCAAGTCCTTTGCTGTCTCTGACAGAATTACAATGTCATCGGCGAACATCAAAGTTTTTATTTCTTCTCCATGGATTTTAATACCTACTCCGAATTTTTCTTTTGTTTCTTTCACTGCTTGCTCAATATACAGATTGAATACAATCGGGGAGAGGCTACAACCCTATCTCACTCCCTTCCTCACCACTGCTTCCCTTTCATGTCCCTCGACCACTTATAACTGCCATCTGGTTTCTGTACGAAGTGTAAATAGCCTTTCGCTCCCTGTATTTCACCCTTGCCACCTTCAGAATTTGAAAGAGAGTATTCCAGTCAACATTGTCAGAAGCTTAATCTCCAGCTAAAAATCAACATTTCATAACAGTGGCATGGCGAACTGCGGAATGTGGGGCAGCGAAAATCCACATGCAAGTCTGAAACACGTTCGTGACAGCCCCAAAGGTAATGTGTTTTGTGCCCTTAGCAAATTTATAGTGTGCGAGTCTTTGTTCTTCATGAAGAAAACTGTATGTATTGCGTGTCTGGATATGCTGGAAAACTTTTTAATTTCACATATCGATGAAGAAGGCCGAGCCGGGATGGTGTACTACAAGAAAGACGGTACACCACCTCATTTCTTCGCGGTTTACTCGATAATCGCTTCTGAGATCGGTGTATTGGCAGTGAAGTGCCAGTCGCATGGTCACCTCGCTCCTCGGACTTGACACCACTAGATTTCTTTCTTTGGTGTTTCACTAAAGACAGGCCTGAAAAATGGATTGTACGCTGCCATTGCATAAGATATGCCCGATTTGCAGCAACGAGTGTGGGAAGAAACAGATTACTGGTGGAGTGTTTGTCATGTTACAAATGGTAGTCGCGTCGAAACAAAATGACACTTAAAAGTTTTTGATGACGTTGAGCCAGAGTCACGTAATACTTTTTAAAAGAGAGGTGTGGACACTTCGACGCGGGTCTTGATCGACTGGACGTTTGCCTTGAGAATGACGATTCAAACATTGAACATTTCTGAACATGAGTTGCTGTTTCCATACATGTACCCATATAGTACCTAACCTCAATACAAACGTTTCGACACAATCATTTGAAAGTGGCTAGATCATTTTGAATAACCCTGTGTCATGTACCTATCGCGGCAACATCTGAGGGCGACAGGTGCAATTGAGGCATTGAGATCAAAAACAGGACTTTTCATCATTTTTGGGTTACATAAGTTATTACTCTAGTTGTTGTTTTCGCAAGATTCCACATCTGTTGGTTGTACATTGAGAGTTGTTCAGTGATTTTTTTTGCTGTCGAAACCAATGTTGAAATTTTTGCTTCGTACAGAAAGAGGAGTTAACACAGAGACAAGTCATTACATTGCACGAAATCTCTGTAGCGGGATGCAGTAAACAGCTGCAAGATTTCAAAATGGCTTCGGTGATGGAACCGTCAGACAAGTCGGGACTATTTACATGATTTAAGCATTCATAGATTTTCTGATAAGAAAGCTTTCATGAACTAAGAAGTAACCTCAAAGAAGAGTCCTAATGCAGTGGTTTCTCTCTTTATGGACTTCATAACAAAAACGTGTGGCCTCTGGTGTGAAAACTTTGTGTACATTTTCAGATTCCTGTACAGGACAGAACAGTAATCACACAATGATCCATTTTTGGCACACTTTAGTTCATAGTGGAAGATTCTCCAACGTTTCTCACGTGTTTCCAACCCGTGGACATTTCCTTAATGCTTGTGACAGGGATATGACAAGTTTGGAATTATGAAAAAGAAAACAGGAAACAGTATATATTCACCCCCCCCCCCGCCCCCCAACGGTCTACACCACTACAGAAATTAAGGAAACACATGCATGTTGAAGTGTACACATAAGACGCATTTCTTTACTATCAGAAACATCTAGATTCGTTTTTCAAGAAATCTGTAACACTGAATGGACGGAATTGGCCTGTTACACAATACAAAATATTTGAATACACTATTCAGCCAAAATGTTCCTCTTTTGATCCAACAGCAGTGGAATGATGAAAATTGAATTTCCTCTAGTTAAGATTGGGATAGTTCCTCGTCTTCATAATGTGCTGAAAGCACACATGGACGTCATTTCTCTGTAACTATAGACACTATAGAATGCTTCACACATGACTGACGTTATCACTTTGCAGTTTCGTGAGTATTTTGATAATATTCTAAAGACATGTGTCATTAATAAACCGACTGGTGGAGAGGAAGAGAATGAATCTCGAATAGAAGTTTGGGACAGTGATTGAGAGTGGCAAGATATGAACATACCTGTGTGCGTCAAAATAGACATGGTTGTTTAACAAATAATGAAATGTGAACTTAACACTCCCATGCTAGAAGCTAAGGCACTAAAAATGATATTGACTTCCATTATCTTGTCTATTTTGATGTGTATTGTTTAAGTATGAACGTTTATACAAATAATAGGAATGTTTATGAATATGTTGACATGATTAAAAAGAATATTTTACTTGGAAATCTACTATTTTTTCAGTTACATGTTATTTATGATAAAATGAATGTTCTTTAAACCTAAAACGAAACATGTCAGTCATTTTATATTACCATTTTTTGTTATTTGCCTTTACTGTATGATTGCTTATTTTGGTTTACGATTGTACTTTTCCTGATGAGCCTGTAGGTGTAACTATAAGGTTTAAGAATAATACTGTTCATGATTATTCAGTTTTATCAATATATTTCAAAACTGCTGTTCAGTGACATGCCCACTTTTGATCTCAGCACAATTACAATCTCTTGCCGCGGGCTCCACTCCTTTCCATCACCAGCAAAGGAAAGTGAATCTTTGTTATGGCATTCGCAAGCATCTTCCTGGCCTTTCCCTTATCTTCACGGGGCCGGCATTCTGAACTGCATTTGAAAATTTTAGGGGAAGATGCTGGTCGGATGCCGTTCATGTCACCAACGCCCCTCCCCCATCTGTCTACGTCTAGTGGTATCCCACGTGAAACTGTGAGAACGTTTTCGATACTTTTGGGAATTGTGTAAATGAGGTGGGACGTGAGTACCAGACCGACGTTCACTCAGTCGGATGTGGAAAACAGCCTAAAAACCGCCTCCACGCTGGTCCTACTCGTTAATCTGCTTCGCAATGGGCCAACCGGCTTCAAATCATGGACAGATTAGGAAAAAAAAATATGCCCCTTTCGACTTTAGTCCCGCGAAGTCTTGTGTAGATTGCACTAGTGCGTACTTGTCCAATGCTGTGGTGTCATTCCAGTCGATTTAATACTTGCCGTGGCACTGGACAGCGAACAGTGAATCGGACAGCGACACATTTTTCAGGTACTGTTAGCGTGGCCTGTTTAATACATGACTATGATCCTCCCTGGTTGTCAAAATAGGATGCATAGCACTCCAAAATATATGTTTATAATATGCAGTGGCGTATATCGACATTAAACTACTGCCGATATTCAGAATCGTTGGCTACAAAATTTCCTCTACGTTGCTCCACTTTTGTGAATGGCTGTCCTGCTACCTTAATAGTGTAGTTACCGAGTTGAAATGTATTCGTGTGCACATTTTTCACGTTTTTAGGAGACGGTCGTTCTTCGACCGTGCAGCAGTGCCACACGGTAAAAATGGGCCCCTCATTATTGCAATTATCTCGTAAAGTAAAGAATGAGATTTTAACTCTGCAGAGGAGTGTGCGCTGATATGAAACTTCCTGGCAGATTAAAACACTGTGCCGGACCGAGATTCGAACTCGGGAGTTTTGGCATTCGCGGGCAAGCGCTCTTACCGTCTGAGCTACCCAAGCACAACTCACAACCCGACCTCACAGCTTCAATTCTGCCAGTACCTCGTCTCCTACCTTCCAGACTTCACAGAAACTCTTCTGGTATAGCGCCCGCGAAAGGCAAAGGTCCCGAGTTCGAGTCTCGGTCCGGCACACAGTTTTAATCTGACAGGAAGTTTCATCCCGTAAATTATTTTCTGCACAAAAAATGCTGTAGGGTTTCCTGTAGAATTCTTGGAGAGACATTCGTAATTCTTGTAATCATACTTTTTCGTAAATTGGCAAATAATTTTTTACAAGGTTAAAATTTTCCTGAGTAATATTGTTTTTTTTTCGCGAAATGCTGCAGAATTATTGAAATTTTGTAAAGAGAAATCTAAAACTAAAGTAAGTATATTAAGAACGAAAAAAGTCTATATTTCTCGAAAGTCGGGTGCCAGCATCGCCGGACCCACAACATTCTGCAGTAATGCCCCTTGGCGACATGAGTCGACATAGTTTTGACGCCCGATATGCTTTAATCGAAGTTGCTCCGTTCCCGTTTGATCGACCGTCTGAAGATGCCTAGGAAGCAGGGAATAGGATACCCAACTTTACCGAGCCGGCCGGAGTGGCCGAGAGGTTCTAGGCGCTACAGTCTGGAGCCGCGCGACCGCTACGGTCGCAGGTTCGAGTCCTGCCTCGGGCATGGATGTGTGTGATGTCCTTAGGTTAGTTAGGCTTAAGTAGTTCTAAGTTCTAGGGGAATGATGACCTCAGCAGTTAAGTCCCATAGTGCTCAATGCCATTTGAAGCCAACTTTACCAAGGGGATTTTACACGCAAATATTCCCTTGATAAAACGATGGATGTCGCATTCCATCGGTTTCTGGCATCTTCATATCGACTCAGCCCGAGAGTCGAGAAAATAATAACTGAAGAAGATAAACATATGACACCTGCTGTTCGGACCTCTCCCGGTGGACAATCCAACAGTGGCCCTTCCGGAAGTAATAAAGACACAAGCGACGAATGTGACTGTGATTTAGACTGAAAAACGGGAAGTATCGAATAAAATACTACAATACGGCTAATTTAACTCCTGATTCGTTGTCAGCGATCTCAATTCTGTATACCCTAAGTTTTATTCCAATCCACTAAATCCAAATTTTTGATCTGCCAAACTGGAGATGTCATTTTGAATTTTATAATTCAGACATCGAATTCCTAATAAGCAGCCCGAAGGATCTAATAAAAACACAGTTTTATAGAATATTGTAGCCATTTTTTTTATAATGACCAGGTTTTGAAGCGAGTTGGCCCGGAAGTGGTGTGCTAGTGCGCATCGTAAGGTGACACAACTCTCGTTGATGTTTTTCGCAAAATTGTCAGAGAAGTATACTAAATTTGAAAGGACAGACTGCCGGAGTCGGCTAAACCGGTGTAAACTCCGCCATGTGGGACAAGGTTCTGTCCTTATACACAACGAAAAGATAGGGCCTTCGCTGCCAAGATAAAACGTGTATCCTGTTGGCCTCTACTTTGCACGACACATATAAAGGGTCAGCTACCAATCATGTAAACGGAACTCTGTTAACTATTAGCTTATCAGAATGGTGTTAGTAAAAATATTTAAACTGTTAGGAGCTGCTTTATACAACACATGCCCGTACCACATAATTAATTTTTTGACTACTGATTTCGGTTAATTTCAGACAACCGGCGGGTCATAAGACCTGTTTAACTGTGAATTCCACAACTGCAATGCTTACTCATTCAGAACATTCAGAAAAGTACTACTCTGTTAGGGAATGTGGGGTGAAGTGTGCCCCTACATCTACATCTACATCTAAATCTACATGGTTACTCTGAAGTTCACACTTAAGTGCCTGGCAAAGGGTTCATCGAACCTTTTTCATACTACTTCTCTACCATTCCACTCTCGAATGGCGCGTGGGAAAAAGGAACACCTAAATCTTTCCGTTCGAGCTCTGTTTTCTCTTATTTTATTACGATGATCATTTCTCACTACGTAGGTGGGTATCAACAAAATATTTTCGCATTCGGAAAAAGAAAGATGGTGATTGAAATTTCGTAAATAGATCTCGCCGAAAGAAAAAGTCTTTGTTTCAGTGACTGCCTCCCCCCCCCCCCCCCAACTCGCGTATCATATCAGTGACACTCTCAACCCTATTGCGCGATAACACGAAACGAGCTGCCCTTCTTTGCAATTTTTCGATGTCCTCCGTCAATCCTATCTGGTAAGGATCCCACACCGCGGAGCAATATTCCAGCAAAGGACGGACAAGTGTAATGTAGGCTGTCTCTTTAGTGGGTTTGTCGCATCTTCTAAGTGTTCTGCCAACATAGCGCAGTCTTTGTTTCGCCTTCCCCACAATATTATCTATGTGGTCTTACCAATTTAATTTGCTCGTAATTGTAATTACTAGTTATTTAGTAGAATTGAAAGCCCTTAGATTTGTGCGATTTATCGTGCACCCAAAATTTATAGGATTTCTTTTAGTGCCCATGTGGATTACTTCGCACTTTTGTATGTTTAGTGCCAATTGCCACTTTTCACACAATACAGAAATTTTCTCCAGATCACTTTGTAATTGGAACTGATCGTCTGATGATTTTACTAGACGGTAAATTACAGCGTCATCTGCAAACAATCTATGTGGACTGCTCAGATTATCACCTAGGTCATTTATGTAAATCAGGAACAGCAGAGGGCCTATGACGCTACCTTGTGGAAAGCCAGATATTACTTCTGTTCTACTCGATGATTTACCGTCTATCACTACGAACTGTGACCTGTCTGAGAGGAAATCACGAATCCAGTCACACAACTGAGACGATACTCCGATACGCCTAAGCGAGACTGAAGTTTTACCAAACTATGATTACTGATAGACATTTGTCACTTACACATTTCGAATCTACATATTGTAACGTATCATACCAAATATTTTAAGTGAAAAAGAAAATAATTTATAGGAACTATGTGCATTTTTCCGAAGGCTTACATTCCCTGCGTAAGGGGATAATGCGGCCGGGGCCCCCCTCCATGTTGATTGTTCTGAGTTCCGGATATATTTTCTAAGCACCTTCTTGCTCTAGTATGTGTAACAACGTCAAGTGACTGCAGCAGACCGTTTGCAGTCGCTTACTTGTATTAGGTCGAATACAACAGAGCAGAGACGGTTTTAAATAATACAAATTAATTGCAATTTTAAACGTGTCTGACAGCAACAGTCATAAAAAAAGACTTTCGATAAATGATTTATGCAGCCAAAAAGTTACATAGACTTCATGCAAGCGGTTGGTTCCATGAGTCATTTATTGATAAATTAATTCAAATTCGTCACAAAAGTATACAATGACGCATGATAATTTTGTATATACAACGGTATACGGGTAAACCTGATGCATGTAGTATTACGTATCGTATATGAAAGTCACTGACCACTTTTCCTATCGGCACATGAAACTATCAGATCGAAAGAAACAACAAGGAACTATACTTTTAGCCCAAAATACGTGTTTTCAACATCTAATATGTAAAAGTAGCATTATTCTAAGTGTAACTGAGGCAAGAAGAGTAATATAAATGAGGTACCTTACATCAGACGACTGAAAAATCAGAAAATTGTTTTCTAGAAAAAAACGTAACAAACTTTTTCTATTAACGTCACTGACAACAATGATGGTATACATTAGAACTAGAATGAGAACATCTAGGCAGGTAGAGAACTGTTTACAGCAAAAGAAATCTCACCATCTCCACCTACACAACATATTTACTGCAGCTGTGTGTTTATACTCATGTTTAAGTGAATAGCTTATGTGGAAACAAGGTGAATAGACAGAGTCCTTGAAACAATAGCGGAGCTTGGAATGGGAGCCACCCTTCGAGGTGTGACAATAGCCGTATCCGGCGGCATTTCAGCACGTTTCTCGGATATCTGTGCTACGAGTTTCAACGTCGACAGTGACTTGGGTTACATCGTTGGATTCCTGTTTCCAAGAGCTTTCGAATACCACTAAAACACTTCGTTGTTCCACTTAAAATAACATTCTTGCTTCAGTATCTCGGTTGGTACAAGAGGTGAGAATACTGCCTATACAACGAAAGCAACCCGCCCTCTGCCTTCTACCACTAGCCAAAAACTTCGATTCGATATTTCCAAAGATTCACGAAATAAAAGGGGCGTCAGTTTCGGGTAATCCATCCGGCACACAACAATGAGCACGAAGTTTCGTAACTATGATCGTACCCCGAAGTTTTTTCACGCACACAAAGTGTGGAAGGAAAATACCATAAATGAAAAAAGAGAAAAACTGAGGAAAAATTCAAATCTGTCAATTATGCCAATTTTGACGTCACGTTGGCCCATGCAATCAGGCTTCTCAGTTCTCCAGAAACAATTAATAAGTGATCAGCGTTATCTGTCTGGCGGAAAACAGCCAACAGAAATTTAAGCAGCCTGCTTTGCGTCGATAGATATTTATTCACACAGTACCATCCTTTGTGGAGTAGTAAGTTTTAGTTTATATTTTGCGTAACACGGTATCATTTAAATGAAACTAGCGGCGTCTGTCAACACGGGAAAGTTTAGATTTGCTTTAGACGTCTCAGTGGTGATGATTTTCAAATTAATGAATTATTTATTTGGTTTCTATAATACTGAATCTACTGTAGTTGCAGTACTGTTGACAATTGTAATGGATGTTCTCACTCGCTTTTCTCTAGATATCATGTCATGCAGAGGTATTGCTACTGACGGAGAGGCAAATATGACCGGAACTTTTTCTGGGTTGTAAGCAGAAATCAGGGAAAGTGAGCTACCAGTTCTGCATGTTCACGGTCTGGCTTATTCTTTGAACCATGTGATTCAAGACACAATTTCGAATGAGACCATGGCGAGAATCGCAAATGTGAAAGAAATGACCAATTTTGTACTCGCCCAGCCAAGCGACTGGCAATATTTAAATCTCTGCAAGCTGTCCTAAGTGCTAGCTTTGTGCATCGTATAGTTCTTCGACCTTTTTGCCATGTCATTCGGTGCTGTTGAATAAGTCCGCTGAAAACTATTTTCCAGAATTACGAGCGTCATTTTGTTCTCCGAGGAGCTCGAGCTCCAAAAATCCGATACAGGTATTAAGGCTAAAGGTTTCTGAAACTTTATGTGCTCTTTTGCATTTATCTTTGTCAGTACAAATCTTATTGAAATTTTAGAGCCAGTTGGATATGTGAACGCTTTTCTGTAAAATTCAGCTCCAAAAGGCCATGGAATATCAGTAGAGTCTTAATTGTTGTGAAGTTATCTCGAACTGAAGAAAGTTTCCATGAGGTATGGAGCTTTCGCTTGGAATTGGCCAAAAAATTTGATGTTGAAGATCCGAAACTTCCAAAAGTTCGAGAGATTTATCTTGCCTCCGTTGTTATAACCGTAGAATTTATTTTGAGGTTTCAGACATTCTGATTCACTGTTTCAAGAATCGAATTTCTAAAGCTGCTTTGAGTCACTTCAAAGAAACGTAAACTTTTCTTCTTTCCAAAACTAAAGATTGCATGCAGATACGGAACAGAATTTTATAAAGCCGACTTTGGCCTAGAAAGATTTACTTTGCACAGAAATATGACGTTAAATGAGTGTAAATTTAAAAATTGTTTCTTTGAAAATACGGAAGACTTAGTGAGGTCCTTTTCCTTAAACATTGCACGTCGGTGAATTGATAAAGATCGCTCTAATCCTATACGAGTGTCAAAACTTACAGCAAAACTTTCTTTCGCCCCCCTTAGAAGATTGAAAACTTACTTGCCAACACCATGAAGCAAGAGAAACTGAACTACAACGCCATCGTGCATCTCCATAAACAAGAAGCATAAAACCGTGGCGAACATTTTCGTCGAACGATCCACTATTAGTAGGAACACATTGTTTGTGAGTTAGAAATTACACAAAGATTTGAAAAAAATAAAACAATTATATGTATAGTGTGGATTATTTTTGTGTTAAATAGCTACTGTGGAAAAACAACGTGGTGAACAATAGTTTGTTTACTTTTATCAAGCGGTGCTCATTCAAAAATACAGAAACAGGTTTTTGAGAAGGGGTTAGTTTTCAAGATTTGTGGCAAGCGCCAAAAAAGTAATATGCGAGTTACCGGTGAATTTCCGATGTAAATGCCAAGGCCAATAACATATGTTCCGACACAAGCGCCAAAACAGCGGGAAACAGTGTTTGTAGCTGTCTAAATACTGTACTCGTGTCTAAGACCAACATCGATGTTCAGTTAATGAGTCACGCACCAACTCTCTCTTAGTGCCTTGGCTTGCTCTTCTGTGAATTGATGACAACTGAAGTAGCTCTCTGCTTTGTATGTAGCAACAGGGCTTTTGTGAAGTAATTATTATATGTAAATAACGCACGATATGGAAAGGAAAAGTGCGCCAGAACGGAGGAAGAGAAGCGAAGGTAGTGCTCAAAGTGAAAACTAGAAAGTAGGCAGCGAAGGAAAGGAATACACCCGAAATGACGATATTGTGGTTTCAGCTAATGTGTCTCCCAAGCACCAGGAGACCTTGACCGTCATTTTAATGTTTTTTTATAAAACTTGGAATCAACGCAAGTAAATCTAAAGTATTTTAATGCTATGGGGCTACAGTTAACTACTTGTTCAGGTTCATTTACTTCCCTAACAGAAAAGGGTTACTTTACGGGAACGGAATATATATTTTTGGCGAAAGGACACCCTTTTATGTCTTGCGATCGTGATTTTTCTCACATTGAGAAACGAAAGAGGATAAGCACGTGTGACGTTTCGAAACATTTAGCTAGCCTCGTCGCTGAATCTACGCGCACAACACATGAATTTCACCAATACGAGTATTTCAAAAGCACAGCGGACCAGACTGACTGCCGAACGGCTAGAGATCCTGAAAATTCGGTCAACTCTCAATGCAGGTGACGAGTTCAAGGACATTACAATCTTGAAGAGGAACGTGGAGCCTTCTGATGTTCAACAGGTGCAGCTGGAAACACTGCACCATGAACTTAGGATGTCTGAAGAAAACAAAAAGGGATTTTGGTAAATTGATTCCATTTGTAAAATAGGAAAATAAGAATCTTGTGAACCGAGTGAAAATGGATATGACGGCACTTGTACTGTTATTTATGTTAAGACCATTGAATATAGAACGTTTCATTTTCTTAAAATTTTGTATAATTTTGCTCTTAAACCTAATAACGTAGAATAAAAACACTTATATGATATGAAACCTGTATATACGATGTTGCAGTGCCTCTGTTATTCTGATTACGATGCGAAGTTCCATTCGACATGCATACATGTATAAAGGAACTTTGCATCGTATTCAGAATAACATAGCCACTGTAATATCATATTTATCTGCCGATACCTGGTAAACGACGTTCAAGTACAACGTCTGACCTGTATACGAGTACAGGTCGTAGATTCACGACATGTAGGTGTTTGGGGTCTGGCCATAAGCCGTTTTTCGGATAGCCTTACGGACAGCTCGCGATAAAGGAGAAATCCGGGTTCGATTCCCAGTCAGGCACACATTTTTATGTCGTCATTTCATTCTACAGCTGATGGTTGTCATTCGCAATTGCGAATTCGTTTAATGAAACCTGTATAGTTATTGTGTTCGTGTCGCGACCCACGACGTTTACACTGCTTCTGTATGGCTCCTATACACATTTTGCTGATCGTCTCTAAGCCAGACTTTTTTTCCGCTTGACCCAGCACCCAGCACTCACTTACACATTTGTGAACTGCAGTTTAGAGCACCCACATTAATTTAATTTTAATCTTAGAAGAAAGATTGAGGAGAGGTAAACCTACGTTTCTAGCATTTGTAGACTTAGAGAAAACTTTCGACAATGTTGACTGGAATACTCTCTTTCAAATTCTGAAGGTGGCAGGGGTAAAACAGGGAACGAAAGGCTATTTATAATTTGTACAGAAAGCAGATGGCAGTTATAAGAGTCGAGGGGTATGAAAGGGAAGCAATGGTTGGGAAGGGAGTGAGACAGGGTTGTAGCCTATCCCCGATGTTATTCAATCTGTATATTGAGCAAGCAGTAAAGGAATCAAAAGAAAAGTTCGGAGTAGGTATTAAAATCCATGGAGAAGAAATAAAAACTTTGAGGTTCGCCGATGACATTATAATTCTATCAGAGACAGCAAAGGACTTGGAAGAGCAGTTGAACGGAATGGACAGTGTCTTGAAAGGAGGATATAAGATGAACATCAACAAAAGCAAAACGAAGATAATGGAATGTAGTCGAATTAACTCGGGTGATGCTGAGGGCATTAGATTAGGAAATGAGACACTTAAAGTAGTAAAGGAGTTTTGCTATTTGGAATAAAAATAACTGATGATGGTCGAAGTAGAGAGGATATAAAATGTAGAAATGGCAAGGAAAGCGATTCTGAAGAAGAGAAATTTGTTAACATCGAGTATAGATTTAAATGTCAGGAAGTCGTTTCTGAAAGTATTTGTATGGAGTGTAGCCATGTATGGAAGTGAAACGTGAACGATAAATAGTTTATACAAGAAGAGAATAGAAGCTTTCGAAATGTGGTGCTACAGAAGAATGCTGAAGATTAGATGGGTAGATCACATAACTAATGAGGAGGTATTGAATAGAATTGGGGAGAAGAAGAGCTTGTGGCACAACTTGACTAGAAGAAGGGATCGGTTGGTAGGACATGTTCTGAGGCATCAAGGGATCACCAATTTATTATTGGAGGGCAGCGTGGAGGGTAAAAATCGTAGAGGGAGACCAAGAGATGAATACAGTAAGCAGATTCAGAAGGATGTTGGCTGCAGTAGGTACTGGGAGATGAAGAAGTTTGCACAGGATAGAGTAGCATGGAGAGCTGCATCAAACCAGTCTCAGGACTGAAGACCACAACAACAACAACAACATTAATTTTCTATATCCGGCGCACCTGAACGTATTTGTTAACGGCACACGATCATTGTTAGCAACAAATGCGATCTACGAATGTGAGCCACCCTACTGATCAATCAGACGGGAGCCTATAGTGGTTAGCACATACAGTATGCATTCCTGAGGACCACGGTTCAGTTCTCCGTCTCGCCATCCAGATTTCAGTTTTCCGTGATTTCGTTGAATTGTTCAAAGCAATTTCCTACATCACCCTTCCCCAATCCGAGCTTGTGCTACTTCTCTCCTGACCACGTTGCCGATGGGACGTTAAACTCTATTATCTCTCTTCCGTCACATATTTTTACGAAGTGGAACGGAAAATTCTGGTCGGGAGCTGTTATCTACAGCCATTAAAATAAAGGACTGACGCACACACTCACACACATACACACAGAGAGTAAAACGTAACAGCAGAGACGCGAGCGGGACGTACCTGCGTGGACCTCGGCAGCCTCAGGTTTGAACTGGGTGAGCGGTGAGGACTAACTGGGCAGGCGGAGCGCTACTCGCTAGGCGGGCGCCGAGGCACCTCCACCGCCACCTCCCCTGTCGTTATGAGCCTTATCGCGGGCAGACTTGCTCCGATACAGCCGTATTACCTTGTCCGCTTGCGGTTCTCAATACCCGGGTCGCCTTGCTGGTTGTTAAGTTACGCACTAAAACGTTGTTGCAGCGCATTATCACTTCTTCTCTAAATTGACGGCCTTCGTTATATCTGCCGCGGATAACATGGTAGCACCAAGCGGCCATAGAATGGTTGCTTTGTCCTCTTCGCGTAGAACCGTACTCACGCCGTAAAACAGGCATTCTGCCTCGGAACGAAAGTTTCTTTTCATTTCCTGTCGGGGTTTAATAACTCTCTGTCGATAGCGTCTACGGCATTGTGCTTCAGGACAGCAGAGGAAAACTGGAATCACGTGTCTCAATGCGTGCAGCTAACACAGTGGTCAAAAAATTGGTCACCATCAGGAGACGACACGTTTAAGCCGTGTATCTCAGCCTCTGATTTTTATAATTACTCAAATTCGACGAGGAGGAGAGTCCACAAGTTTTTTGAGCTTGCAAAACTGCGTTTGTGTGAGAATGTAACAAGATTTAAGCAAGAATGAGATACCATCTTGAGATACAGAGCTGAATAAAATGTACTCAACGAAATTACTAAGACTGCAATTTAATGTCCCTAAATGATAGGTTAAAGTTAGATATAATCGGAATTAGTGAAGTTCGGTGGCAGGAGGAACAAGACTTTTGGTCAGGGGAATACAGGGTTATAAATGCAAAATCAAATAGGGGTAATGCAGGAGTAGGTTTAATAAAGAATAAAAAAAACAGGAGTGCGGGTAAGCTACTACAAACAGCATAGCGAACACATTACTGTAGCCAAGATAGGCACGAAGTCCACGCCTACTACAGTAGTACAAGTTTGTATGCCAACTAGCACTGCAGATGAAGAAATTGATGAAATGTATGATGAGATAAAAGAAATGATTGAGGTATTGAAGGGAGACGAAAATTTAATAGTCATGGGTGACTGGAATTCTAGAGTAGGAAAAGGGAGAGAAAGAAACATAGTAGGTCAATATGGATTGGGGCTAAGAAATGAAAGAGGAAGCCACCTGGTAGAGTTTTGCACAGAGCATAACTTAATCATAGCTAACACTTGGTTCAAGAATCATAAAAGAAGGTTGCGTACATGGAAGAATCCTGGAGATACTAAAAGGTATCAGATAGTTTATATAATGGTAAGACAGAGATTTAGGAACCAGGTTTTAAATTGTAAGACATTTCCAGTGGACTCTGACCACAATCTATTGGTTATGAACTGTACATTAAAACTGAAAAAAACTGCAAAAAGGTAGAAATTTAAGGAGATGGGACCTGGATAAACTGACTAAACCGGAGGTTGTACAGAGTTTCAGGCAGAGAATAAGGGTACAATTGACAGGAATGGGGGAAAGAAACACAGTAGAAGAAGAATGGGTAGCTCTGAGGGATGAAGTAGTGAAGGCAGCAGAGGCTCACGTAGGTAAAAAGACGAGGGCTAGTAGAAATCCTTGGGTAACAGAAGAAATATTCAATTTAATTGATGAAAGGAGAAAATATTTAAAAAATGCAGTAAATGAAGCAGGCAAAAAGGAATACAAACGTCTCAAAAATGAGATCGACAGGAAGTGCAAAATGGCTAAGCAGGGATGGCTAGAGGACAAATGTAAGGATGTAGAGGCTTATCTCACGAGGGGTAAGATAGATACTGCCTACAGGAAAATTAAATAGACCTTTGGAGAAATGAGAGCCGCTTGTATATCAAGAGCTCAGATGGAAAACCAGTTCTAAGCAAAGAAGGGAAAGCAGAAAGGTGGAAGGAGTATATACCGGGTCTATACAAGGGCGATGCACTTGAGGACAATATTATGGAAATGGAAGAGTATGTAGATGAAGATGAAATGGAAGATACGATACTGCGTGAAGAGTTTGACAGAGCACTGAAAGACCTGAGTCGAAACAAGGCCCCGTGAGTAGACAACATTCCATTAGAACTACTGACGGCCTTGGGAGAGCCAGTCCTGAAAAAACTCTACCATCTGGTGAGCAAGATGTATGAGACAGGAGAAATACCCTCAGACTTCAAGAAGAATATAATAATTCCAATCCCAAAGAAAGCAGGTGTTGACAGATGTGAAAATTACCGAACTATCAGTTTAATAAGTCACAGCTGCAAATTACTGACGCGAATTCTTTACAGACGAATGGAAAAACTGGTAGAAGTTGACCTCGGGGAAGATAAGTTTGGATTCCGTAGAAATATTGGAACACGTGAGGCAATACTGACCCTACGACTTATCTTAGAAAATAGATTAAGGAAAGGCAAACCTACGTTTCTAGCATTTGTAGACTTAGAGAAAGCTGTTGACAATGTTGACTGGGATACTCTCTTTCAAATTCTAAAGGTGGCAGGTGTAAAATACAGGGACGAAAGGCTATTTACAATTTGACAGAAACCAGAAGGCAGTTATAAGAGTCGAGGGGCATGAAAGGGAAGCAGTGGTTGGGAAGGGAGTGAGACAGGGTTGTAGCCTCTCCCCGATGTTATTCAATCTGTATATTGAGCAAGCAGTAAAAGGATACAAAAGAAAAATTCGGAGTAGGTATTAAAATCCATGGAGAAGAAATAAAAACTTTGAGGTTCGCCGATGACATTGTAATTCTGTCAGAGACTGGAAAGGACTTGGAAGAGCAGTTGAACGGAATGGACAGTGTCTTGAAAGGAGGATTATAAAATGAACATCAACAAAAGCAAAACGAGGATAATGGAATGTAGTCAAATTAAGTAGGGTGATGCTGAGGGAATTAGATTAGGAAATGAGACACTTAAAGTAGTAGATGAGTTTTGATGTTTGGGAAGCGAAGTAACTGATGATGGTTAAAGTAGAGAGGATATAAAATGTAGACTGGCTATGGCAAAGAAAGTGTATCTGAAGAAGAGAAATTTGTTAACATCGCGTACAGATTTAAGTGTGAGGAGGTTCAAAAATGGTTCAAATGGCTCTGAGCACTATGGGACTCAACTGCTGAGGTCATTAGTCCCCTAGAACTTAGAACTAGTTAAACCTAACTAACCTAAGGACATCACACACATCCATGCCCGAGGCAGGATTCGAACCTGCGACCGTAGCGGTCTCGCGGTTCCAGACTGCAGCGCCAGAACCGCGCGGCCACTTCGGCCGGCGTGAGGAAGTCATTTCTGAAAGTATTTGTATGGAGTGTAGCCATGTATGGAAGTGAAACGTGGACGATAAATAGTTCGGACAATAAGAGAACAGAAGCTTTCGAAATGTGGTGCTACAGAAGAATGCTGAAGATTAGATGGATAGATGACGTAACTAACGAGGAGGTTTTGAATAGAATTGGGAGAAGAGTAGTTTGATAAGAAGAAGGGACCGGTTGGTAGAACATGTCATGAGGCATCAATGGATCACAAATTTAGCATTGGAGGGCTGCGTGGAGGCTAAAAATAGTAGAGGGAGTCCAAGAGATGAATACACTAAGCAGATTCAGAAGGATGTAGGTTGCAGTAAGTACTGGGAGATGAAGAAGCTTGCACAGGATAGAGCAGCATGGAGAGCTGAATCAGACCAGTCTCACGACTGAAGACCACAACAACAACAACAACAGAAATGAATCTAAAGCTGAGGTATTGACGTAATATTTATCATTTAAAGGGAGAGGTTGCGATAATTAACTAAACATTTTTATAATACTGTAGCTTATTATGAAACATACATGAATAGTAATGCAACATAACGCAATTATGTGGGCAACAACTTTACGAGGGGCGTTGAGTAAGTAACGCAACACATATCCTTGCTGAAATCATGTTCTTCAGGATTCCAATACGCCATACCATTCCGCACACGTTTGGCTACAAAATCCTATTTTTCAACATAACCTCGGTTCATTGTGACGACCTTACACCACCTTACTGGGAGGGTTTGTAGGTACGCACGGTGCCACTCTTATTTGTCGATGTCGGAGCCGACGTCTTGCTGCGTCACTAACCTCCCCATCATCCACGTACTGCTTCCAGTAAGAGTGCACCCCTTTCATTGGGGCACATAGATGGAAGTCGGAAGCTGCGAGACCCACGCTGTAGGGTGAATGAATAAAAACAGTTCGAAGAAGTTTTGTGAGCTCCTCTCTGGTGAGCGGACTTCTCTGAGCCCTCGCTCTGTCATCGCGAGGGAAAGTTCGTTTGTATTTTTGTGGTGACGATCACAATGAAGATGCGTCTTCAATTTCCTGAGGGCAGCACAATACACTTCAGAGTTGGTCGTTGCACCATGAGCGAGGACATCACAGAGAAGAAGCCCTTCAAAGTCCCAGAAGATCGTCGCCAGGGCTTTATCGGCTGAAGGTGAAGTTTTACACTTTTCCTTCGGTGGAGAGGTGACAGGGAACCACTCCACTGATTGTCGTTTTGTTTCGGTTCGAAGTGATGAACTCACGTTACGTAGCCTGTGACGGTGTTCGACAAGAAAGCCCCACGATCAGCCTCGTAATGCGCAAGCGATTCCCCACAGGTGGCTCTTCTTTGCTCTTTATGGTCTGTTGTTAGGTGGCACCTCAACTGGTGGACGGGTGTGTCAGCATTGGTCTTTGATTGTGATCCGTCCATCACCTCCAATGAGAGTGTTCTCGAGTTCCAACACTGTAGCAATCACAGCTGTGTGCGGATGGCAGCCACAGGGGAGACCGGACAGGTTTCAAAAAATGGTTCAAATGGCTCTGAGCACTACGGGACTTAACTTCTGAGGTCATCAGTCCCCTAGAATTTAGAACTACTTAAACCTAACTAACCCAAGGACATCACACACATCCATGCCCGAGGCAGGATTCGAACCTGCGACTGTAGCGCCTAGAACTGCTCGGCCAACGCAGCCGGTTCGGACAGGTTTGCCTGACCTCTTTGTGATGATGGCAGACGCCTCGCCCAACGACTGACAGTGATTTTGTTCACTCCCACATCTCCTTAGACATTCTGCAAGCGCCTGTGAATATCTGCGATACATTAATTTTTTTTTTACCAAAAGACGCTCAATGACAGTTTTCTGCTTGGAACGCACCCCCATCACAGACGCCATGTTGAAGCCTACATACAGCTCTGCCACGTATCGAAACTTCATGAAATTACAGGAGATGAAGTGAAATATTCCACTATGTCTCGCAACAAATCCTGAATTTTTTTCAACCGAATTTGCCAGAGGAAAACAATGTACTGCGTTACTTATTGAACGACCCTCGTCCAAAGATGTACCGTACTATAAGAACTGCAAAATAATGTTCTTAATTGGCAAAGTTACTGAAACAGATGGAGTCGCATAATATCTTGTATCTAAATCCGCGGAATGAGTGCAGCAACCCCTCTATAACAATCACGGTGACTCTTTGTCTGGAACCAACACTCAATAATCCCGAAGATCTTCGAAAGCACTGACAAATATGATCCAGTGATGGCTATCTTGCAATTGAACTGCAATACACACTTGCTTGCCCTGATATACCGGAGCTGTAAGCTATGCTTACCACAGTCTTCAATGTACTGTGAGCAGTGTGGAGGAGACACAGCGACTCCGCGATTTGAGAGAGCAGCCACTACTTAGCCTTCGTAACCTCTCCGTGCCTTTCAACCCGGAACTCCTCCAACATCCGTCTCTCTTCACCCTCTACGACCTACTGTATCCATCTTTGTTTTCCGTCTCCTCCCAGCAAACAGCTCTATGATGGCATCCACAGCTCTCAGAAATTGTGAATAACAATAAAAATACATTCAACAAACATTAACAATCTAAATTGTCATAAAAATTATTACGATTAAAAAAATTCAAGAATCATGGCTTGTTTCCAAAAGCTGTATAGTTGCGCGATGGTGCTTTATTCACAACTATCAGTTTCACGTCAGTATAGGGAAGTTGCCCTAGTTTGGGGGAACGAGTGAATAGGATACTAATGACCTTAGCTATTTGGTCACCTCAAACACTTGCTCAGCACTTGCCACACAGGCCAGTCGAACTGCGATTTTACATCTACATCTGCATCTACATGGATACTCTGCAAATCACATTTAAGTGCCAGGCAGAGGGATCATCGAACCACCTTCACAATTCTCTAAATTGTAAATTTGTGGTTAGATCTTATGGGATCAAACTGCTTAGGTCATCAGTCCCTAAGCCTACACACTACTCAATCTAAATTAAACTAACTTACGCTAAGGGCAACACACACACCCATGCCCGAGGCAGGACTCGAACCTCCGACGGGGGCAGCCGCGCGGCACAATTCTCTATTATTCCAATCTGGCATATCGGGCGGAAGAATGAACACCTATATCTTTCCGTAGGAGCTCTGATTTTCCTTATTTCATCGTGGTGATCGTTTCACCCTAAGTAGGTCGGTGCCAACAAAATATTTTCGCATTCGGAGGAGAAAGATGGTGACTGTAATTTCGTGAGAAGATTCCGTCGCTCTTTTAAAGATGTCCAGCCCAAATCGTGTATCATTTCAGTACACTTTCTCCATATTTCGCGATAAGACGAAACATGCTGCTCTTCTTTGAACTTTTTCGATGTACTCCGTCAGTCCTGCCTGGTAAGGATCCCACACCACGCAGCAGTATTCTAAAAGAAGACGGACAAGCAAAGTGTAGGCAGTCTCCTTAGTAGACCTGTCACATTTTCTAAGTGTCCTGCCAGTAAAATTCAGTCTTTGATTAGCCTTCCCCACAACATTTTCCATATGTTCCTTCCAATTTAAGTTGCTTGTGAAGTATTTAGTTGAATTTGCGCCTTTAGATTTGACTGACTTATAACCGAAGTTTAACGAATTCCTTTTACCACTCATGTGGATGACCTCACACTTTTCGTTGTTTAGGGTCAACTGCCAATTTTCACACCATTCACGTATCTTTTCTAAATCGTTTTGCAATTTTTTGGATCTTCTGATGACTTTATTAGTTGATAAACGACAGCGTCATCTGCAAACAACCAAAGACGGTTGCTCAGATTGTCTCCCAAATCGTTTATATAGATAAGGAACAGCAAAGGGCCTAAAACACTACCTTGGGGAACGTCTGAAATCGCTTCTGTTTTACTCGATGACTTTCCGTCACTTGCTACGAACTGTCACCTCTCTGACAGGAAGTCACAGATCCAGTCACATAATTGAGACGATATTCCATATGCACGAAATTTCACTACAAGCCGCTTGTGTCGTACAGTGTCAAAAGCCTTCCGGAAATGCAGAAATACAGAATCGATCAGAAATCCCTTGTCAATAGCACTCAATACTTTATGCGAATAAAGAGCTAGTTGTATTTCAGAAGAACGATGTTTTCTAAACCCATGTTGACTATGTGTCAATAGACCGTTTTCTTCGAAGTAATTCATTATGTTCAAACACAATATATATTCCAGAATCCTGCTGCATATCGACGTTAATGGTATGGGTCTGTAATAAAGTGGATTACTCCTACTACCTTTCTTGAATATTGGTGTGACCTGTGCAACTTTCAAGTCTTGGGGTACGCATCATTCGTCGAGCTAACGGTTGTATATGATTGTTAAGTATGGAGCTAATCCATGAGCATACTCTGAAGGAACCTAGTTTGTATACAGTCTGGACCAGAAGACTTGCTTTTATTAAGTGATTTAGGTTGCTCCACTACTTCGAGGACATTTATTTCTACGTTACTCATGTTGACAACTGTTCTTGATTCGAATTTTGGAACATTTACTTCGTCTTCTTTTGTGAAGGCATTTAGGAAGGCTGTGTTTAGTACCTCTGCTTTGGCAGAACTGTCTTCTACAGTATCTCCATTGCTATCGCGCAGAGAAGGCATCGATTGTTTCTTGCCGCTAACATACTTCACATATGACCAGAATCTCTTTGGATTTTCTGCCAGGTTTCGAGACAAGGTTTCGTTGTGGAAACTGTTTTAAGCATCTCGCATGAAGTCCGCACTAAATATCGAGCTTCTAAAAAAGATCGCCACTCTTGGGGATTTTGCGTCTGTTTAAATTTGCCATGTTTACTTCGTTATTTCTGCAACAGTTTTCTGACACTTTTGTGTAGCATGGAGGATCAGCTCCGTCGTTTGTTATTTGGTATAAATCTCTGAATTTCTGGCGATACTATTTCTTTCAATTCAAGCCACACCTGGTCTACACTTATATTATTAATTTGAAAGGAATGGAGATTGTCTCTCAGGAAGGCGTCAAGTGAATTTTTATCAGATTTTTTGAGTAGGTATATTTTTCGTTTATTTTTCGTGGATTTGGGGGTTACAATACTCAATCTCGCTACGACAGCCCTGTATTCACTAATACCTGTATCCGTTTTGATGCTCTTTATTAATTCAGGATTATTTGTTGTTAAGAGGTCAAGTGTGTTCTCACAACCGTTTACTACTCGCGTGGGCTTATGAACTAACTGCTCGAAATAATTTTCAGAGAATGCGTTTATCACAATTTCGGATGATGTTTTATGACTACCTCCGGAATTAAACACGTATTTTCGACAACATATCGAGGGTAAATTAAAGTCTCCACTGCCTATAATCTGTCACTCGGTTACGTGTTTGAAATCAAACTCAAGTTTTCTTTGAACATTTCAGCACCTGTATAATCTGAATTGGGAGGTCGGTAAGAGGATCCAATTATTGTTTTATGTCGGTTGCCAACAATGACCTCTGCCCATACTAACTCACAGAAACTAGCGTCTTCAGTTTCGCGACAAGATAAACTACTTCTAACAGCAACAAACACGCCACCGCCAACCGTGTTTAGCCTATCCTTTCGGAAGACTGATAGGTCCTTCACAAAAATTTCGGCTGAGCTTATCGCCGGCTTTAGCCAGCTTTCAGTGCCTATAACGATTTGAGCATCAGTTCTTTCAATTAGCGCTTGGAGCTCTGATACTTTCCCAACACAGCTACGACAACTTACAACTGTTATACCGATGGTTCCTGTATCGACGTTCTTCTTGTGTTCGGCGTGTCCTTCTTGTGTTTTCCCGAGACCCTCTAACCTAAAAAGCCACCCAGCCCACGCCAAACAGACCCTGCTACCAGTGTAACCGCCTTCTGCGTGTAGTCGACACTGGACCTATTCAGCGGAACCCGAAACCCAACCACCATTTGGCGCAAGTCGAGGAATCAGCAACCGTCTGACCTCTGATTCAGACCCTCTACTCGGCCCTGTACCAGAAGTCCGGAATCGGTCCTGTCGACTATGCTGCAAATGGTCAGCTCTGCATTCATCTTGCAAGCAAGACTGGCAGCCTTTACCACTTCTGTTAGCCGCTCGAAACCAGAGAGAATCTTTTCTGATCCAAAGTGACACACATCATTGGTACCGACATAGCAACCACCTGCAGTTGGCTGCACCCTGTGCTCTTCATGGCATCCGGGAGGACCCGTTCCACATCTGGAATGACTCCACGCGCTATACACACGGAGTGCACACTGGTTTTCTTTCCATTCTTGGCAGCCATGTCCCTAAGGGTCTCCATAACACGCCTAACTTTGGAGTTCCCGACTATCAATAATCCCACCCTCTGTGACTGTCCGGATCTTGCAGGCTGAGAGGTTTCCTCTGAAACAGGACAGGCGACAGCATCTGGCTCAGCGATAGCGATAGTATCAGCCACAGACATTACCTGGAACCTATTTGTCAAATAAACCGAGGAGGCCTTACGTGCGACCGTCTGGGAAGTGTTTCGCCGCCTGCTACGCTCCGGTGCGATCTCCCACTCGACCACAGGTGAGGGGCCAGCCTCAGTGCGAGCAGTAACTGGGCTGGCCACCGGTGAGGACCGGTCGGAGGACTCGAACGTCTTGGACGTCCGTTGGATTCCTACGGCCGGCCCACAACAGTGGTGCCCATCTACTGCAGGTGGTTTTCGATGCTCGTTTAGGCAAATACTCGGTTGGTCCCAAATCTCAGACTCAGAAAATACAATGTAACTTATAAAGAGTTAAATACAACAATATACTGATCAAAGCTATTCTCACACAACTGCGCACACCTCTTACCCCCTTTACGTTAGCTGACGTCTGTAGGCCAGGAAGCGGCTTCCGGCTACAAAGTTCAGATAATACACAAGTTGACAAATTACGAAGACGTGGACGCCGAACGACGGGATGAACGCTAACAAATGTCAGTTCCGTCGACGCTATGTTAACTCCTAATCTTCCTTCGAATCCTTTTGACATAATGTGGACGCCAGGGAGTTGGGCATCGTGTTGTTGAAAGTAGACATATAGGGCGAAATTGTCATATGTCAAAGTAACATCAGGTGCACTCAACAAGAGTTTTGTACGGCTCTTACTGTTGCCGAAACATGCAAATGATCTGATGGATAATGGCGGAGACTGTGTGTGTGTGTGTGTGTGTGTGTGTGTGTGTTCTTTTTTGTAATTTCATCCCACCCTCAGCCCCCCTCCCCAACCCCCTGCCCCATAAGGGAAGGGGGTGGGCTGTCAGAGGATACAATTTGCCTCTCTTCAGCGGCATGAGAGAAAATTAAAAAAAAAAAACATAATGTAAAAACTGAACATGACGTTTGAAAAAATAAACGCTTTGTACAATAAAAAGACAAATCGTCAGTTGCGTATGTTAAATGATAAAAGGCTGATTCGATGATTAATTAAAATATGGACAATGAGTGTCGCACATGAAAATATGAAAACAGATAGACAGTTGCCTATACTAAAAAGGAACGGCCGATGTATCACTTATTACAAGAGATATATGGATGAGTGAAAATATGAGTGAAAATAGACTGCCAGGGAGAAGGGAATCAGGGGAACATAGTACCTAAAGGTAGTGTATAGGAGTGGGCTTTGTGGGTGGATGTCTGGAAAGGGATGGGGAAAGAGTGGAGAGTGATGTAGTTCCAAACCCAGACTTAGGAAGTGAGCAGAGAGGAATGGAGGGAAGGGAGTCCTAACTACAGGTAGGGTGGTAGGGATCTTCTAGATCTGGTAGGATGGGTGTATAACTCTGCAGATCTCACAGTCGGGTAATGGAAGGCAATTAAAGTTTCTTTGGGAGAGGATGTGGAGGGCACGGAGGTGTAGTGTTGGGGGAGTGCTGTGGTAGAGGTGTGGCAGAGTACCAGATCCTGAGCAGTGGGGGAACTAGAGGTTCGGCACTGTCGAGTTTACAGATAACGAAATGGTGTTTGGATGTGTTCAAGACGGAAGTATAGACTGGGGAATTTGATAAATTGGTAGAGGACGCAGGTGGGGGTACGTAAGTGGATCAAAAAGGCTAAGCAGAGTGCATGCCATTCGAGGATCTGTAAGGCGCGATGAGAGAGGAGCGAAAATCCATGCCACATTAGCATAGAAGAGGATGGGTTGGATTAGGGCTGAATATGTGTGGAGCAGAGGATTGTAGAAGGATGCAATCCTCATGTTTGGCTGGTTAGTGGTTTTAGTAATTTTAGTCTATTGCGTGCTTTCTGTTGAATAGTTAGTAGATGAGGCTTCAATGTAAGTTGGCGATCAAGTGTTAGTCTGAAGTATTTTAGTATGTTGGTTCACAAGATAGGATGCTCGTAAATGGTGAGTTAAAAGTCGTGGTGACAGAAGCTGCAGGTTGTTTGGCCTTTAATGGTTGCCTGTGTTTTGGTAGGGTTGATTTTGAGGAACTACTGGTTGCGCCAGGAGGTGAACTGATTGACATGGAGCTGGAGTAATCGTCGGGATTTCTGGAAGGCGGGGTAGAGGGCGATGAAGGCAGTGTCCTTGACATTCTGGACGATATGAACAGGAGGAGGGGCCTTGGACAATATCGTCAGTGTAGATGAGATACAGGAGAGATGAGAGGACAGAACCTTGGGGCACACTAGCAGTGAGATAGAAGATATGGGAGTTGGAGTTGTTGATGGTGCCATAAGACACGTGGTTAAAGAGAAAGGAGAGGATGAGGCGCACACAATTTATAGGAAGTGCATAGATCAGGAATTTAAAGAGGAGCTCACAATGCCATATACAATCATAAACTTTCTCAAGATCTAGGGAGAAAGAAATGGCGGATTTCAGTTGTTCATTTGGTGAGATATGAAATGAGTAAGGTACAGGAGTTGTCCATCAGAGTAAAAATGGGAAGGAAGTAACTTTGGTGGACAGGAATGGCTAGGTGTTGCTGTAGGTGTTTATGGATACATCAGGATAGAACTGACTCAAGGACATTGCTAAACATGGAGGTCGGGACGATGGGACGGTAGGAGGAGGTGTCAGTGGCAGATTTATTAAGTGTGAGGAAGAGGAGGATTTGATTTCCACAGCTCAGTATAGAAACCCGTGTGGAGGATTACATTGCAAAAGGAGGCTAGGATTTCCAGGAAGGAGAGAGGGCATTATTTCAGATGTCTGTAAGTGATGCAGTCATGACTGGGAGCCATGTTGCGTTTGTAATGGAGTATTTGTTTTGAATGTCATGTGCTGTTAATGGAGTATTGAGTTCTGTCTCTGGGATATTACTGAGGTACTGGAAGCTAGGAGCGAATATTTGGAAGGAGGTATTGCTACGCTCGTAGACTGTTGGGGATAAGGAGTAATCGAAGTGGGGGTCATCAGGGACGGTGAATGTGTCAGAGAGGTAGGACGCAAAGTGGTTGTCTTGGCTTAGGCTGTTGGGAAGAGGGTGATTATCATGCAGGAGGGTTAGGAGGAAGCAGAGCTGTTTCCATGTGGTGGTGAAATGCCTTCCAGTATCTGGAAGAGTTTATGGGCAGCGTAGTGTTGAGGTTTGTGCATGTTTGGCGATAAAGTTGTCGTTTCTTTACATTCAGCAGATTTCGGATGTGTCGTAGTAGTTGCCAGCGGCATGTGAGTGTGTTTAGGTCATGGGTCTGCAGAAATGGTCAGCAAATGCGACGGGATTCGCATAGGAGTAGAAGAGGACATAGAGGGGGTATAGGACAGTGCGGGTAGATGGTTTCGTCGGTGTTATGGCGTCTGATTTACATCGTTTGACAAGGTCTGTTGGAGGAGGGTGGCAGCATGGTGGATGTCATGGCAGTTTTGGAAAGATAAGGAATAGCTTCTGAGTTTGATGACAGTACATTCGCTCTAGGTATCCCAGTTAGCACAGGAGTAGTCCTGGATGCGTCTGGGAGAGGTGGGAGGAGTGAGTGCACTGGTAAGGAGTGTGGTGTGGGGGATGGTGATTAGGACAGGAAGATGATCCTTTACAATGGGGTCGAGAGTTGTTGCAGTAATGCTCCAAAGGAGGGTAGGAGAGTCGAGGATAACTTCAGCACTGGAACTGCTTTCAGTGTAGGTATGTAGTGGGAGAGAGATACCACCACTGGAAATCAGCATGGGACTGGCTATGGATGTTAAAGACAGCAGCAATAATATAGGTTGAAATGGTATGGTCTATGCAGGTGAGGAAGTCGTATGGAGTGGGATGGCGTAGCCAGATATAGTTAGCGGCGCAGGTAATAGTTACG
This sequence comes from Schistocerca cancellata, assembly GCF_023864275.1. Classification (NCBI taxonomy): domain Eukaryota; kingdom Metazoa; phylum Arthropoda; class Insecta; order Orthoptera; family Acrididae; genus Schistocerca; species Schistocerca cancellata. The sequence continues at coordinate 238,785,581 of NC_064627.1, read as the reverse complement.
GTTTTGAGGAAGAGGATGAGAATAAGGTGTTCAGTAGGAGTGTTGTAGAGGGAGTGTGGCAAAACAGGGAGATTCTTGTGATGGCCAATAGCAACTCCACCTCAGGCCATGGGAAATGGATTATCTGTTTGGTGGAGGATGTATGGCAAACTTCAGATACTATGATGAGGTTGGAGGAAGCTTTCATTCAGGATGAAAGCATCAACATGGTTTCAGGAGATGGTGTGTGCACTAGGAGAAGGTGTGTGCATGAAGAGGTGTTCCTTGGCTGAAAAGGTGCAGATATATTGTGGAATAGGATACTATACTGCTGTCGCGCCTTGATTTAGGGAGAGAAAGGGTGGTGAGGATGGATGGCTCAGATAGGTTTAAAGTAAAGTATCGAGTTGGGGGAAAAGGTACTGGACCTCATTGCAGGAATAGGTGACTAGTGTGTTGAGGTGGAAGACAGTGTGGGCAGCAAGGAAAATTTGGTGTAAGGTGTGTGGCATCTGGAAAGGGTGACTCGTTTGAAGAACTATAGTCGTAAAGCAAATAATGTCTTCAGCTGTGGGAGGAGGATGGAGGCAGTTGTTGGGGTGGAGGGGATTGTCAGTAGGTTTGATGGGAACTGTCAACTCACGTTTCGAAGGTGTAGGGTGAGCCTTGCACTTGGGAAAATTGGTTGGTTGATGCAGGCTACAGGTATTACTTGAGAGAGGGGAAGCAAGGATAGGATATTGCTTAGGAAACTGTGGGATTTACAGTAGGGGCAGGTGGGTGGGTTTTTACAATCAGTGGTTAGGTGGTCATTATAGATTAGGCTTCTTTGCCAGTGGTAGGACTGAGGATGGGATTTGGATGGCTCAAAAGCATGTCATCATTTGTAGATCAGTGTCTCACTGAGGAGAAGGTGGTTGACTGTGGAAGGGGATTCAGTGAAGATGTGAACTTTGAAGGTTGAGGCAGAATCATTGGAGATATTGAGTGTTTTCTGGAGTAAGAGATAAGAATAGGAGTTGAGCTCAGACACCACCACCTCTATCCTGCTCTCAGAGTCGATCACTTTGATCATGGTGGTGAGGATGAGGGGATAGCAAAGAGGTTGTGCTTGTTTGGTCTGGGTGGCTGTGGGAAAGTGCGCGTGGTAGTCATAGTGAACGAAAGTGACACAGAGGATCTTCTGAAATAGTTTATTGTGGAATTCTGGTTCAGAGGATTTGATGAGGATGGAGTCTCTTCTCAGGATGAGCTGATTGATGGATAAGAAAAGGATATATTTTCTGATTTCGAGGAGGAGGGTTTTGGATTTGAGGAATGTGGATTCACGATGGGAGATAAGAAAGATTTGCAATTCAGTAAACGTAATGGATGACCTGGCAGTCCAAGACGTCTGGTGCTTTTTGAGATCAGGGGTGGGGCAGCAACAATACTGAGTGGTTTGGTGATCTTGCGGATGGATGTGGGTAAGCAGGGTATGATGGGCACAACTGGGGGGGGGGGGGTAACAGATAATCGTATTGTTTGGAAGGAGGCTTGGATAAAGAGGGTACCACAGTACAGGAAGCTCTTGCGGAAACATCTTGCTGAGTCATTGGTGACAGCTCAGGTGGATCGAGGTATGGTGATAGCAGTTCTCGTGACCCAGTTGTACATAATGATGCTGGTCCTTGTGCTGGATCTAAAGAAAGTGCTACTGAGTATCCTGTGCCTAGAGAGAAGAGCACTGGGAAAGGGGAATAGTCCTGATGGAAAGAGGAAGTGCTCCAAGTGATAGTAGTAGGGGATTGGGAGGAGGAGTGTAAACAATGATAGTGGTTGGAGAAGGCATAGTGGCGTTGAATGCTTAACGAAAGCGGTGGTGGCAGTGGCGGTGGCGGAGGTGACGGTGGTTCAAATGGCTCTGAGCACTATGGGACTCAACATCTGAGGTTATCGGTCCCCTAGAACTTTGAACCACTTAAACCTAACTAACCTATAGACATCACACACATCCATGCCCAAGGCAGAATTCGAACCTGTGACCGAAGCGGTCTCACGGTTCCAGACTGAAGCGCCTAGAACCGCTCGGCCACACCGGCAGGCCGGTGACGGTGGAACGGCGACGAAACAGTGGCGAGATGGCGACAGTGACGATGAACAGGCACACACACACACACACACACACACACAGAAGAAGTCTTGAAGGCACAATAAACTGACGATAAACAAACATACGCACGAAAGAAGTCTCGAAGGCACAATAAATTACACGGACAAACAGCCGCAAAGGATAGGGGAGTTGCCTCACCAGGATGGTACAAGAAAATTAATATATTCCATTCCAGCCGATTGATATTAGTGTAAGGATGTGCAGCTTTTTTTTTTTTTTTTTGCACATTGTGTGAAGTAGTACATAAAAAATGTCGCAATACCTGAAAATTGCTGCGAGAATAGTAAAAGCGCTGAAATGCGTAAAGAGATGACAAATAAAAGAGTGTGAGATCAATAATCTAGCGTACTTATTTAAGTGGTGAAGATTTTATCATTGTGCTCTTTTTATTTGTAAAAGGCCACTGTGGTACATTTGAAGCTTTCACTGACACAGGTAAAGTTTATGCTGCACAATTATTCCCTTCTAACGAGCGCCACAGCGTAACGTTTGAATAGGACGGAACTCCGCAGAAAATCTTCCACGTTGCCAGCAGCTGCTGTTTCGGCAATCGGCGATAATCACGTCCTTACCTGCTGCTTGAAACATCAACGTTCTCAAACTTTATTACATATTTTTATGTGTGCTAGCAAAGGCTACTAAAAGCTTTATTACAGTGGTACTAGCTTCGGCAATGTAGATAACTGAGTCTGACAGACTTTATAGCTTGAAGCTGTTTGTGGGCTCGATGATGTTGTGCGATACACCGGGCATATCTGCTTCCACAGCATTAATAAGACATTTATTTTACCATAATTGACTCACGGTATACATCACCATAACTCTCGCGCCACCATAAACAGAAACGCAAATTATTTCAATGAAAATTAGTTACATAAATGATATCAAAATAGGCCCATGTAGTTGGGTTATTGTGTCGGTACCTCTACATTTACAACAGCTACCTGCCAGGAAATGGGATAAAATTTCTAATTACTTAAATTAAAATTCAAGGTTCGGTGGAATTATAAGGTTTATTTTGATTGTTTGTGTTCACATGAGATAACCAAGGCATAGCAATTTGCAAATTTAGTCCCTGTCGTTTAGCGTCGCATGACATATGGTGGAATAATGAGATCACACCACACACAAACACTGAGGCAGTTAATCAGTACAACTCAAGGGTGGCACGAATGTGCTAGTAATAGGAGGCTGGTTACACAAATCTAACTGTGCTGTTATAAATGAGCCACACCAACATTTACATATACTGAATGACGATTTCAGATTGGAAACAACTTGCGGTCCGATCACGCTTAAACTTCATCGTAGTCTCGAAGCCTCAAGGCGCAGACACGTCTTAAGAGCTGTGTACTGGAAATTGCAGCTGTAAGACGTGCATTGCCGCAACCGGACGAGCCTAAAACATAATTGTGGGACAGCCTGATGTCCCGCATCTCCGACGTTCTTCCGCCTCTGCAGCTCATCAGCGACAAATTTTTCTAAGTTCGGGGTGACTACGAAGAGTGCTTCATGAAAGGCAGAAACTGACACAACTGCACTCCAAGAGTGCCCACTATGCAATTCCCCGGGGCTCCTCTGCTTCTCTGCTCCAGACTGCGGTATTGTAGTTTAGTGCACCTTCATCTGCCAGTCCGAGGGCTAATTTCAGTAGAATGAAAAGTTCAATAGCAAAGCTACATCTCCCCCCTAGGGAAATTTTCTGGGTCAACCAATGGGCACAGACAAACAAGCAACCAAATCTTTTCCCAGGCTCGGTGACAGACTGGCACTTTTCACCTCCATAAAACAGAAAAAAAGGCATAACCGAAAGGGGCAACTGATTCTCATGCAACACAGAAAAATGTCAACACGGTGGAAACATTATCACCCAGCATTGCCGGAGAGCACGCCTTTAACAAAAATTGGCTTTCACGTTTTCTATGGCCGGAGGACATCCTTGGAAAAGCAATGTATGGCCCAGCCGAAATGCCAACATTGTCCTCCTCTTATGTTTCTTGAGGTAGTGCAGCTCCTTATTCATAGCTATTACTCCCTTGTACACTACAAGAAGAAAAAAAAATGCACTACAAAGGCAGTTGGTTGATGTGAAGTACATACACAGACAAATAAATGATTACGGTTTCAGAAAAATTTGATGATTTTTTCAAGAGAAAGAGCTTCACAAATTAAGCAAGTCAGTAACGCATTGGTCCACCTCTGATCCAAATGAAAGCAATTATCCGGCTTCGCATTGGTTGATAGAGTTGTTGCATATCATGAGGATATTGTGCCAAATTCTGTCCAAATGGAGCATTAGATGGTCAAAATCTTGAGATGGTTGGAGGGCTCTACCCATAATGCTACAAACGGTCTCAATTTAGAAGAGATCCGATGACCCTGCTGGCCAAAGTATGGTTTGGCAAGCATGAAGATAAAAAGAACGAAATATCGCCATGTGCAAGTGGACATTATCTTACAGAATTGTAAGCCCAGAATGGCTTACTATGAAGTGCCATTAAATGGGGTGTCGAATATCATCGAGGTACCTCCGTACCATAAGAGAGCCGCGGATGACAACCAATGGGGTCCTGCTATGGAAAGAAATAGTCCCCCAGATCATCACTCCTGGTAGCTGTCAGGCCATATGGTTGATGAGGGTCAAGATGATATTCTTGTGCTGCCCAGTGACCCTCTGGAAGGGTCATCGGTCTGGAATAACGTTGATTTGAGTAAAATGTTCTTCAGTGATGAGTCTCATTTGCAATTGAGCGTCGATGAGCAGCGAAGACGCGTGTGGACATGCCCCAGACAGCAGTCCGATATCAACCTGACAGTCAGCTGCCATACAGCACGACAACCAGAAGCGATGGTCTAGGGTACCATTTCATTTCAGAGCAGGATCGTTTGGTGATAGTCCTTACAGGACAACAGTACGTCGACGATATTCTGCGCCCAATTTTATTGCCCTTAATGGAAACCACCCTGGGCTTACATTTGTGAAAGATAATGTCCGCCCAGACCCTGTGAAAGTTTCTATTGATTGTCTAGCCTGACCTTGGCCATCAAGGTCGCCGGATCTTTCCCCAATTGAGAACGTTTGGAAAATTATTGGCAGGGTCATAACCAGCTCAGAATCTTGACGATCTAAAGTGTCAGTTGGACAGAATTGGGCACGACATTCCCCAGGAGGACATCCAACAACTCTATCAGTCAGTGCCAAGCCGAATAACTGCTTGGGTGAGGGCGTGAGGTGAACCAGCGCGTTACTGACTTGTTCAATTTGTGAAACTCTTCCTCTTGCATAAATCATCCATTTTTTTCTGAAATCGTAATCATTAGTTTCTCTCTAAATGTCCACCATATCTACTGAACTCTATTCCATTCGGCTTATTCCTTCGTGGTGCGTCTTGTTTTTGTCTTAGTGTGTGTTAACGGGGAGACCTACTTACAGCATCCTCCAGGCACCTGTTAATGCAATACTCGGCCGAAGATGTTGACTCTAGGCCGGCACACCCCTGCTGTGCTAGGATTCTCCTCTTCAGGATGACCGCCAGGTAAACCACAATCAGCTTCCCACTTCCACTCGTTCTCTCAGTTCACACAGAAACACAATTCTAGCATGCAGTAGACGTTGTTAGAAAATGTGTTATGTACATACTTGAACCTAAAATAAATTAGGAGGAAGTAAAACTGCAGACGAATCATGTAACCATCTCCGATCCCCGTGGATCAGTTGCGGTGGTAAGAACCATGAGGGCCTAAAGCACACTGTCGTCGGTTATAAGATAGTAGCAGCTATGCATACTCCTGACATCTGTTGATCTTATAGTGGACCAGTTATGTGAGTACTGTACGGGTACTCTCTGTGAGCATTTGCGAAAAGCTGTCTCACTGATTTCTCTGATTTTTCACTTCCATAAGGACCCAAAACATACATTTCCAAAGTTTTGGGAATGCTCACTTGCTACACTGTCGCCCATTTCTTCATAAAAGCTGGAAGCTCTTGAGAGAATGCCCAACCATAACCTCAAGTCGCGTGGTAGAGCATTTCAGTCCATAGAATGAACGCTGAGGATTTCCGAACCTTCAATAGTGTTTCCGACGTCACTAACAAACCAGCAGTTTGTGGGTGTGTGAGTGCTATTCTGTCATTCTGCGCAACAGGTTAATCTGAGATGCACCCTTTACCCTGTGGCTCCTGCAAGATGCAATTTCCACCCCCACGCTACTACAGAAGTCAGACAGACGCTCCTAACGTTCTAAAGAGAAATGCCTGAAAAACCTTCAGCAATAAATATCTTCTGGAGTCGTCTGCTGTAAGGAAATGACACAACAATTCACAAAATTTCTTACGTAACTAGTGGGATACTTGGGTACTGGAGTAGCGCTAGTTAGTGTAAGAAAAACATAAAACTAACGAAAATTATTATTTATTTTGCTAAAATTCTGAGCAATCACAATGGCATCTTTAGTTATGAACAAAACAAGTTATTTCCGGGTTCTTTTCGGAATGTGAAGTTACCTCTCAAGGATAGGTTTCGCTAAAGAAATTTCTATACAAAGTTTAAGATTGTTATTGACTTGGCAGAATGGTTGAGAGCCACACCTACTCAACTTGAATAATTAGCTGTTAGAACGTTACTACGCACACTCGAGGCTGTCGCGTGTGAAATGCAGTGAAGTGTACTGTTGGGGAGGAAATATGGGGCTCGCAAGAGCTGTAGCGCACAATACTGTAAGCTGCAATGACTGCTGTCTGCGCCGCTCGCTGCTGACAAATAAGATAACTCTCGTTCTATCTGGATTGACCTTCGCCTATCAAACCCTCCCTACGCCTTGATGAAGTCAAGGACTGCTATTTGCCCCTAGTCTAACTATTGGAGTAGTACACTGATCAGATAACCAGTCTACCGAGATGCCACTCAAAAGTTCGCTCACAGGCGTTTAACTATAACTCTGTCCGTTCACACCGCACAATAAGTGTGGCGGCCAACACAGTGAACAATGCTTAATCGCAAGGACTCAATATAGAGTCGCACTCCGATCCGCTCTCGACAGAGGTGCTCTCCCAGTGAACTTCTGAGGAGAGACTTGTTCCTCGCTCTTTGAGTACACGTACAAGCGCACACGCTCTCGTTACATGTTCTCACTCCAAAAGCGACAACATAACGGCCCCTCTCCACGCCAGAAGTTAAGGGGTATATTTTTTGGTTTCTTCCATTACTCCTTCAGCTCAAGGTGTCAGGAATATTGTCTGCCAATCAGCACTGCTCTTCTAAAACGGGAGAATGACGTTTCGTTTAAGGCAACCAATCCGGAAATCTGTAGCATCGGCGTTTGGCGTTTGCTGTCTCCCTGTGAAAATCTCTGAAACTGCGTGCTACATTTTTAAAGAATGTGTAGGCTGGGCGCTCCCACACAATGTAGCGGAATTTGCTTTTAAGCCGAACACGGGGTCGTCCTTTCACTCAGGCAAATGCTGTCTGCTCTATGGGCAGTCACCAGCAGACGTAGATAGGTTGGGACCGGCCTTCTGGCATGCGGTTGCTCTCCCAAACTAAAAGCTTTTGTGACAGTCATGACTTGAATGTGTGTGTGTGTACGCCAGCCTCGAGTATTTGAACCATGGTGCGCACTTGCGATTTATTATTTATTTGAATATCGTTTACATGAATTCATGCAATATTGACTGTATCTTATCGAGTTTGGGTTCATCTGAAGCATCTTGATGTGCGGGATATGATTGTGAGGGCGGAATATATACACAATGAAGGTCAGAAGACCACGACGTCTTACAAGTTGACGTACATTTAAAAAATTTTTCATGTGTGACGTTATCAGTAGGTTTGCATGAACTGCTGTTGAAAATAACATATTCTTTTTACAGTATGTTGGTAATTTTTGCTTTCACGCCATCTAATTACAACTAAATGAAATGATTTTTGTGCATTCGCTTTTTGCCTTTATTCTTTGCAAGGCATCTTCAGTGTCCTGGAATATGCAAATATTTTTGTTTATACTATTAGGTTTACATTGTACATTTAGATTTTAACCAGTTCTGGAAGTTTACTTTTCTGTGGTGTAATAATTCTTCTTATAATTGTCATCTGAAATTTTAGTTTTTAGACTTCACAGGACTAGGAACTGGACACTTCTTTCGATGTTACGTTTTGGTATGTGTTGCCAACAGTCACCCCCCCATGAATGATGGACCTTCCCATTGGTGGGGAGGCTTGCATGCCTCAGCGATACAGATGGCTGTACCCACAACGGAGGGATATGTGTTGAGAGGCCAGACAATTGTGTGGTTCCTGAAGAGGGGCAGCAGCCTTTTCAGTAGTCTGGATGATTGACTGATCTGGCCTTGTAACACTAACCAAAACGGTCTTGCTGTGCTGGTACTGATAACGGCTGAAAGCAAGAGGAAACTACAGCCGTAATTTTTCCTGAGGGCACGCAGCTTTACTGTATGGTTAAATAATCATGGCGTCCTTTTGGGTAAAATATTCTGGAGGTAAAATAGACCCCCATTCGGATCGCCGAGCGAGGACTACTCAAGAGGACGTCGTTATCGGAAGAAAGAAAACTGGTGTTTTAAGGATCGGAGCATGGAATGTCAGATCCCTTAATTGGGCAGGTTGGTTCGAAAATTTAAAAAGGGAAATGAATAGGTTAAAGTTAGATATACTGGGAATTAGTGAAGTTCGGTGGCAGGAGGAACAAGACTTTTGGTCAGGTGAATACACGGTTATATATACAAAATCAAATAGGGGTAATGCAGGAGTACGTTTAATAATGAATAAAAAAAATAGGACTGTGGGTAAGCTACTACAAACAGCATAGTAAACGCATTATTGTGGCCAAGATAGACATGAGGCCCATGCCTACGACAGTAGTAAAAGTTTATATGCCAACTAGCTCTGCAGATGATGAAGAAATTGATGAAATGTATGACGAGATAAAAGAAATTATTGAGATAGTGAAGGGACACGAAAATTGAATAGTAATTGGGTGACTGGAATTCGAGAGTAGGAAAAGGGAAAGAAGGAAACATAGTAGGTCAATATGGATTGGGGCTAAGAAATGAAAGAGGAAGCCGTCTGGCAGAATTTTGCACAGAGCATAACTTAATCATAACTAACACTTGGTTCAAGAATCATAAAAGAAGGTTGTATACATGGAAGAATCCTGGAGATACTAGAAGGTATCAGATAGATTATATAATGGTAAGACAAAGATTTAGGAACCAGGTTTTAAATTGTAAGACATTTCCAGGGGCAGATTGAAACGTCCCCTTAAAAAAATTTATACACGACTGTGCTTAAACTAACACACAATATTTTTTTTAGCGCAACGCAATCTGACTTTCAAAAATCCCTACATAAGAATGGCCCTGACTAACATTAATCTATACCTTTCACAAATCACTTACCTCACCAAAAATCTCCGTTACTCGAACTACTGCAATACAGCGAGCGCCACTACTGCCAGCTAAATAAAAGATTCAAACTACTGAAGGCACTAACTACTAGTAGGCATAGTTAGCAAATGAAAGATTTTAATAGAGAACAAACATTGTAATTACCTTAATAGTCATAATATATATATCAGTTCGTAACATCCATTCTTACAAATATCAAAACTCCGCCATTTCTCTCCCCACATCCACCACTGCTGGCGGCTCACCTCCAACTGCGCAACGCTATGCGCTGTTCACGTCCAGCTGCCGCTGCCCAACACTACAATGGCAGACAACAATGCAAACTAGCTACAGACTGCACACAGCACAGCCAGTGATTTTCATACAGAGAGCGCTACGTGGTGGCGGCGTTACCAATATAAGAACCTAAACAGCCTACTTACATAGCCCCCATGCTCCCCACAAAAAATTTTACAAATTGTTTTGGGCACTGGGCAATACATATTTGTTAAAATTTTTCATAATCGTAATCACAATAACAAAGAAATCAAATGCACACACTTATTGATACGATGTTGGTCAAAAGCAAAAATTTTCTCACAGTCCATAAAGATAGTCCTGATCATTCATCATTATAGTAATTACAGGTTTTTTTCACAAAGTCTCATTAGTAAAAGAAATTGCACACAGAAGTAGTGGATTTCCATGCAGTCTTGAAGAAGTAGTGTTGTCCTTCCAACGGAAAGACAGTGCTGACTCTTGACATGCAGACAGGTAATGGGCCACAACAGAGCAAGCCCACAGCAGAGTCATTCGACGTTTTGAGGAATATTGGTAGGTAGGTCATCACAGAGCAGACCCACTGTAGTCCTGGTAGAGATTACGGTATTAGTGGGCCACCAGAGGTGCAGACCCACTGCAGTCCTAGTAGAGATTGTGGTATTGGTGGGCCACCAGAGGTGCAGACCCACTGCAGTCCTAGTAGAGATTGTGGTATTGGTGGGCCACCAGAGGTGCAGACCCACTGCAGTCCTAGTAGAGATTGTGGTATTGGTGGGCCACCAGAGGTGCAGACCCACTGCAGTCCTAGTAGAGATTGTGGTATTGGTGGGCCACCAGAGGTGCAGACCCACTGCAGTCCATGTAGAGACGGCCAGCAGCCATCTGTTGCGACTGTGCAGGTGCACATTCACCATCAAAGAGTCTTGCGGAGAATATAGCAAGTCCATGAACCACCACTTGTGCACTCACAAAGTTTTTTTTTTTGGTCCTTAGAACCAGCAATGCTGTTAACCAGTCTCTTGCTGAATTATTAACACACATGCAAACACTATCAGTCCCTACTTCTCACATATTGTCCATATACTGTGACCAACAGAAACGTGTGCAGTGAAATGTAACTTACAAGTTAATAATTTGATGAACTGGTGTCAATTACAATTTTATAACATAAGAATACAATAACAAAGGTACAAAATACATCATTAAAGAACATAACAATACAGATAACATTTGTGGTACAGGCTTTACAAAAGAATCGAACTAACATATACATCAGTGTTACAGGAATTATGATATAAGTAAATACATAAAAGATCAGAATAATTATTGAAACATCAACTTCACACATGAGCATTAAAACAAAACAGAATATATAATGTCTAAGCATATTTACAAGGAAAATAACATATTATTAATGCCAATTATATTTGAGGATAACAGTATTCCTCATCATAGTGAATGTAGCTTAGTATTAGAAGAAGAAAAAATTCTATCAAACTACACAGAGACAGGAAGAAAACAAATACACAAGGGTACACAAACACATAGTGGGATTACACAAAAGGAAAGGACAGGGTTTGTTTTCAGTGTAACATTTGGTACTGCAGTCCAACCCAAAACTTCATTCCATAGATCTTTCGTCTTATTTCAACATTTGTTTCCACCAAAAAAATCCTACTCAAGCATGCTTTCTGTATTTTTCTCGTATAACCTCTCAGTGCATTTCTTCAAATTCATCGCAACTCATTCTCTTATAGGCTACCCCCTCTTAAGCTAACTTAAATCTAATGAGCTCAGATGCTAAATTAAGGGACGAGGCAATGCAGCAGCACAAAACAATTAACACAAACATCAATGACAAAAAATTTAAATAGGCAAAGCAATTGCAACATTACAACTAATATAAGGCACTGTGCAGCAAATAAGAAAAATAAATCAGTAGTAAAACTAGTTTAACAGAGTAATACAAAGTGAAATTTAGTAGCACTATGGCTGGCAAACAGCAGCAGCAACTTATATCTAAATATGACGTAGCTCAAGCAAAAAAAAATACTACAGTAAAAATGGCTTTGTTTAATACCTATGTCACATCTCAACACTAGAGTGATGCATCACAATTTATTCTACAAAAGAAATTACCAAGTACTTGAAAAGAAAATTCTGTATGCAATTCCTGTGAAGGGAAATGTGTTTTTGTGCTCCTACGTTTTTTTTTTTTGGAAGTACATCAAAGTTATTCTTTACTGGGTCTGTAGGCATAAAATATTTATATTAGTACATCTATAAAATTTTATTTTAAACAATGCTGCAGTGCAGCTAGAAACTAGATATTAAAGAAAATGAGCAAATAAATATATAAAGCAAGCCATATGGCATTTCTCTCAACTAGAAAGACAGTAGTCATAATCAGGTGTATAGACATAAAAATATTTCTCGTCATTTCATTAGGCATTGCAGTAAATATCATCAATTAAGAGCTTCACAGTGTTATCATGTTTTCAAGTTTGAGGGTGTCATATTTACGATGCTTTCTACAAAGGAATGTCAACAGCGAGGATAATGGCCTCCCTTTTTGTTTCTACCTATGCCTCTGGAATGGCACACCCTAATGGCTTTTTCTCCAGGCGTCTGACACAGCTGGGTGCCCACATTGCATTACGTGCAGGTGGTCACTTAACTTTCTTACGGAAATATTTACGAGAGCAATTTCCGCTACAGTGACAGTCTCATATAAAAATATTTCACAGGTCAAGAATTTGCGTTACAAATCTGTATAAACAAAATCCTATAAATATAACAGTGTCCAAAAAATTTTCGCCGGCATTGTGATACATTCATGCATTTACACACATTTCATAACTCTTAAAGTACGCTTCATGGTTTCCAACAACCTTTTTCACAAGTCAGAGTCCCTAAACACTACTCATTATTCCTTACCTTATTCGTCGACACTTCTTCAATATTTCATCATAACAGATATGTAGCTTAATCAAATAACTCATATAGCATCAGCTTATTGATCATAAACATACCGCAACAGCATAATACACATAGTCCTCGTAATAATAACATCATAACACCTCAGTCAACTCTCAGAATCGTCGTAGCTTCCTCCAATAATTAAAAAAAAATCCTCTGCTCATGTCAAAAGTGTCATCTGCCTCAAACATACTTTAAAAATCGTGATCCCATACCAAATACTTCATTCAAAGCTCTCATATATCACAATGGGTCTGAAAAAATATGAACAGTTTACACAGTACAGACAAAATACAATTTCTTAAGTGTGAAGTAATCCAACTCTGTAATTGCGTAAACAGGTGTCACTGATGTAGTAAAATCAATGTTTGTCTCTCTCAGTTAAATGATCAGATAGCTGTGTAATTTATGTGTTAGAGAAATATGGTACCGATGTGTAAAGTTTTATAATCAAATACCGTATTAGTTAGGGCTCCTTGTGCTTGCCAAACACATGATACACAAAGTAAGCGTGTACCCTCCTGAGGATTAATGTAATTATACCCTCAGGTGTTACAGATTACAGCAATGGAATGAAATGTGTTACGGAAAACCTTTGTATCATTGTACTTCAAATATCTTTACAAATAAATGTTTTAAGTACAAAATTAATCACTCAAATACGTGTCCTGTAGCGCTAAATGTGCTTCTTGCTGTAAGATAATCTCTGTGGAAGTGTTGTAGTTATTGTCCTCCGAAAGCTAAGTTCTGCAGAAGTCAATGTACTTACCTCATGATAAACAAAAGTGAAATGCTTTGCGTATAGATATCTTAGTCATTACGCTTATTGTTGTGATGAAGAAATTACTGTGCTGTAACGTATTGTTGTGCTACGGAAAAGGCTGTCTCATTGTAGCTATACCACAAAAGTTACTACTGAAACATGCTTTACTTTACAGAAGAATTCAGAAAAACTGTGCAGATATAAAACAGATACACCGCAAAAGCAACATTGTATATTGTCACTCATTAGTAGCGTCGTGATAAAATCGTGTAGCTGTCACATAAACTAACCACTGTGTCATCTGGTATTTCACAGAAAGTACTTTAAATCCAGAATGTATTTTCAAGTAAACCAAAATGTTGCATTAAAATCTCGTTAGCAGGACAGGTACATGTTCTAAGTATGTCAGCCTTATGGTTGTTACGTAATCGTGCAACTAACAAGCAAGAATGTACACACACAATAAAACTTTGTCGTCTGTTCACAATAACAATGCATTCGTAATTTCTGTTTAAATAATTTCTCTTGGTTCTTGACTGGATATTTAACTTCAAACATTGTTGTATGGTAACAGTTTCTAAGTCTGACAATGCATACTAGAAATGTGAAGTGAAACGTTTTATGGGAAAGACAAAGTTAAAAAGCAGATTATCTTTCAATAAACGGTTTTACATGTGAAATGTGGTGTAAACCTTTACTCTTCCTAGTATGCACAGTTTCAACTCTAACGCAATTATCATGTGGTATCCGTCGGTAAAGAATACTGGAATTTTTCTCAAGGTTAGCGTCTATGTTATTTTTCTCTGAGCCAGCCGGCGCACGTGGCAGCCTGCGGTGCGAGTCATTGTCTGTTCCTTTGTTTGTGCGCGTCGTTAATGGGATTAGGAGACCTAACTTCTGCAAATTCATGTTGTCGAAAGTGCCCTGCTCTGTTTGAATCCCACCAGTTCTGATGAAATTCAGATCTGTCGTTATGATTACCTCGTCTGTCGTCATGTCGGTAGATTTCATAATTTCTTTCTTGTCGGTCATGTGGTGGAAAATGTCTTCCTGAGTCGTAACTGCGTGCTGGACCGTTGCGTCTAAAGTTATTCTGTCTCCCTTGATAATAATTGTTTTGGCTCCCTTATTGTCTGCTTCTAAGGTAATCTCTGCCATATTCATTACTACGGAAATGCGATCTTTCTCTGTAACTATTATTACTCTGCCAGTGGTTGTCATATGTGTGGTGTCTGTTTTGGTCACGATTTGCGTTGTAAGAATAGACTTGTCGTGTCCAGTTATTGTTTCTGTCATCACGGAATTGTGACGGATGTGATCTGTAGTGATTGTTTTCCTGTTTTCGCATCACGCGACTGTCTGTGTCAATTTCTAATTCTTGTAAGAGTCCCTGAAAAGCTTCAATGTCGTCTTTGCAACGTCCTGCCAAAATAATATTTCTTAAATGTTCAGGCAATTTCATTAAGCAAATGCGGATGAGTTCTGAGGGGCTGTATGGGTTTGAAAGATACTGATTCTTATGCAACATGTCTTCAAAATATTTCATAAGACTGGAAAATTCAGATTGTTCGAAACGTTTCATCATTATGATGCTATGTTTTACTCGGTCTTGTGTAGTTTGAGCCCAATATGCTGAGAGGAAGGCATGGTAAAATTCTCCTTCACTGTGACAATCGTGAATGACCGATCGTATTTTTACAGCTGGTTCATTCTCCAAGTAGCCACACATAAATTCTAACCTGTGCTCCAATGACCAGTTGGGAGGAAAACAATGAGAGAATTGATGGAGCCATGCTTGTGGATGAATGTCATTGGCAGATTTCTTAAACGTTTTGAATTTACGTGTAGTAATGAACAGCTTATAGTCAAAATCATCATGTCGGCGAGTCGCATGTCGGTCATTGTTACTTCGTGTCGGTGAGAACCCAAAACCTGAGTCTACAGTATTTGCAATATTGTGTTCTGTCATTCCCGATTCCTGAGGCGAGCTGTTGCCGACCGATCGATTGATAATGCTTCCCTGTTCACTACGTATTTCACTGTCTACTCCATTATTTGACGCCCGCTCATTTCCCTATGCACAGTTACCAAATTACTACTTTGAATATTTGTTAATTCATTACATGGTGGCGTTAACACACTGCTTTTGTCTTTACTGTTATTTCTCAGTTTACTTTGGAGCCTAGTATTACGTTTTTCACACGCCATTATTGTCACAATATTTCACACGACAACACAGAAAAGCACAATTTGAAGAGCAAAAATAAGAGAACACATTAACATAGCACTGAAAATAATATGTAGTTAATTGCAAGCGCAGCTGCGAAATACTTGGTGCAAATCTACATGCGTGCCACACCTGTTGTACTGTACAACAATGAAAGACTGCAACTACAAAGGAAATTCTCTCTATAATTACGAGCTAGCAATAAACAATAGCTACACTAATTGCACAAACTACAAGAAAAAAATCAGAAGATTCCAGGTTCGAATCCTGGCAGGGTCGCCATATGAAATGTCCCCTTAGAAAAATTTATACACGACTGTGCTTAAACTGACACACAATTTTTTTTTTTAGCGCAACGCAATCTGAATTTCAAAAATCCCTACAAAAGAATGGCCCTGACTAACATTAATCTATACCTTTCACAAATCACTTACCTCACCAAAAATCTCCGTTACTCAAACTACTGCAATACAGCGAGTGCCACTACTGCCAGCTAAATAAAAGATTCAAACTACTGAAGGCACTAACTACTAGTAGGCATTGTTAGCAAATGAAAGATTTTAATAGAGAACAAACATTGTATTTACCTTAATAGTCATAATATATATATCAGTTCATAACATCCATTCTTACAAATATCAAAACTCCGCCATTTCTCTCCCCACATCCACCACTGCTGGCGGCTCACCTCCAACTGCGCAACGCTACGCGCTGTTCACGTCCAGCTGCCGCTGCCCAACACTACAATGGCAAACAACAATGCAAACTAGCTACAGACTGCACACAGCACAGCCAGTGATTTTCATACAGAGAGCGCTACATGGCGGCGGCGTTACCAATATAAGAACCTAAACAGCCTACTTGCAAGATGTGGACTCTGACCACAATCTATTGATTATGAACTGTGCATTAAAACTGAAAAAACTGTAAAAAGGTGGGAATTTAAGGAGATGGGACCTGGATAAACTGACTAAACCAGAGGGTGTGCAGAGTTTCAGGCAGAGCATAAGGGAACAATTGACAGGAATGGGGGAAAGAAATACAGTAGAAGAAGAATGGGTAGCTCTGAGGGATGAAGTAGTGAAGGCAGCAGAGGATCAAATAGGTAAAAAGACGAGGGCTAGTACAAATTCTTGGGTAACAGAAGAAATATTGAATTTAATTGATGAAAGGAGAAAATATAAAAAATGCAGTAAATGAAGCAGGCAAAAAGGAATACAAACGTCTCAAAAATGAGATCGACAGGAAGTGCAAAATTTCTAAGCAGGGATGGCTAGAGGACAAATGTAAGGATGTAGAGGCTTATCTCACGAGGGCTAAGATAGATGCTGCCTACAGGAAAATTAAAGAGACCTTTGGAGAAAAGAGAACCACTTGCATGAATGTCAAGAGCTCAGATGGAAACCTAGTTCTAAGCAAAGAAGGGAAACCAGAAAGGTGGAAGTAGTATATAGGGGGTCTATACAAGGGCGATGTACTTGAGGACAATATTACGGAAATGGAAGAGTATGTAGATGAAGATTAAATGGGAGATACGATACTGCGCGAAGAGTTTGACATAGCACTGAAAGACCTGATTCGAAACAAGGAACCGGGAGCAGACAACATTCCATTAGAACTACTGACGGCTTTAGGAGACCCAATCCCGACAAAACTCCACCATATGGTGAGCAAGATGTATGAGACAGGAGAAATACCCTCAGACTTCAAGAAGAATATAATAATTCTAATCCCAAAGAAAGCAAGTGTTGACAGATGTGAAAATTACCGAACTATCAGTTTAATAAGTCACAGCTGCAAAATACTAACGCGAATTCTTTACAGACGAATGGAAAAACTGGTAGAAGCTGACCTCGGGGAAGATCAGTTTGGATTCCGCAGAAATGTTGCAACACGTAAGGCAATACTGACCCTACGACTTATCTTAGGAAAAAGATTAAGGAAAGGTAAACCTAGGTTTCTAGCATTTGTAGACTTAGAGAAAGTTTTGACAATGTTGACTGGAATACTCTCTTTCAAATTCTGACGGTGGCAGGGGTAAAATATACGGAGCGAAAGTCTATTTACAATTTGTACAGAAACGAGATGGCAGTTATAAAAGTCGAGGGACATGAAAAGAAAGCAGTGGTTAAGATGGGAGTGAAACAGAGTTGTAGCCTATCCCCGATGTTATTCAATCTGTATATTGAGCAAGCAGTAAAGGAAACAAAAGAAAAATTCGGAGTAGGTATTAAAATCCATGGAGAATAAATCAAAACTTTGAGGTTCGCCGATGTCATTGTAATTCTGTCAGGGACAACAAAGGACTTGGAAGAGCAGTTGAATGGAATGGATAGTGCCTTGAAAGAAGGATATAAGATAAACATCAACAAAAGCAAAACGAGGATAATGTAATGTAGTCGAATTAAGTCGGGTGATGCTGAGGGAATTAGATTAGGAAGTGAGACACTTAATGTAGTAAAGGAGTTTTGATACTTGGGGAGCAAAATAACTGATGATGGTCGAAATAGAGAGGATATAAAATGTAGACTGGCAATGGCAAGAAAAGCGTTTCTGAAGAAGAGAAATTTGTTAACATCGAGTATAGATTTAAGTGTCAGGTAGTCGTTTTTGAAAGTATTTGTATGGAGTGTAGCCATGTATAGAAGTGAAACATGGACGATAAATAGTTTAGACAAGAAGAGAACAGAAGCTTTCGACATGTGGTGCTACAGAAGAATGCTGAAAATTAGATGGGTGGATCACATAACTAATGAGGAGGTATTGAATAGAATTGGGGAGAAGAGGAGTTTGTGGCACAACTTGACACGAAGAATGGACTGGTTGGTAGGACATGTTCTGAGGCATCAAGGGATCTCTAATTTAGCATTGGAGGGCAGCGTGGAGGGTAAAAATTGTAGAGGGAGACCAAGAGATGAATACACTAAGCAGATTCATAAGGATGTAGGTTGCAGTAAGTACTGGGAGATGAAGAAGCTTGCACAGGATAGAGTAGCATGGAGAGCAGAATCAAACCAGTCACAGGACTGAAGTCCACAACAACAGCCAACTGTCAAATGCTATTGCCAAAGATCGAACGTTATTGCCAACAATAGTGTGTATTTTGTATTTTTGTGATATCTGTTATCTGCTTGCGTGCGCTTGTGTGTGTGTGTGTGTGTGTGTGTGTGTGTGTGTGTGTGGGTGGGTGGGCGGGTGTGTTTTCGTTTGATTCTGTGATGGTGTGTGTATAATTTTCTTTTTCAAATGGCCGCTATAAAATGAACAGCGCCGAAAATGAAGAAAAACACAACATGTAGAAAAAATCCATGAAACCTGTAAGTAGAACTTTAAATTATTACACAACAGAAAAGCAAACTGCGGTAACTGTTTATATCCTATATATATTCATCGTCCCAAATGTAAACTAAACAGTATAAAGAAAATTATGTACAAAAAGGTCAATATTATCAACATACCGCAATGTTATAAGCAACTAATGATAACGGAACTACAAAAGTTGAAGATGTTAACATATTCTTCATTGGAGTCGTGGAGTCGTGGGGAGCCACCATTTTCTAGAGCTCACATAGAGGGGGACCACAGTTTGCATTTCTCCACAATCTGTCGATTCCTTGCGAAATATAGCGTTCAAATATGTAGGTGGAAGGCAAATAGCAACCTTGAAAACACACAGACTGCGGCTAGATTAAACTTGAAACAAGTAGACTTAACAAAGCTACTAGATTTCATGCCTACATTTACCTGATCCTCACGGCGGAGAGCGTGCTTCACGAAAATGATGATAATGAGGACCACGAAATGTTGGGATCGATCGTAATTGCGTGAGTGGTAATTTAGTATCTGTTCTTTATGTTCTGATTCTAGTTTCATATTAATTATAAACTACACAACAATCTGAAAGACACTATTGCCGCTAGCCCATATATGAAAATTTTGTGCATTAACATGAACACTATTAATCCTAAACATTAACTAAAATTTCGTAATACAAAGTGGGTACATGATCTTTATAGGAATTAAAGGATGTAGAAGCTTGGTTAAAAAAAACAAGTCAAACCTATGAATTTGCATACAAATTTGATTTTCACAAACACCTATTTCTCTCAACACTTTATTTCTATGTCTTGGGCCACTACGACTCTCTGTGTCTCAATTAGATTTAAAATTTGCTTATCAGAATGAAGAATAGAATTAATTATGAGAGGAGGCAGCCTAGCCTCAGGCTGACGCCTCTAAGCTGATGATTAAGCAGATGCTGGAAATCACAGGTGTGCACATGTCAGGTAATGTCGGTGGCCACGTTGAAAGAATTCAATGGCCATCATGCGTCAGCAGCAAGTGCAATAATCCCCTCGCCTAAGCGTAAAGGGGGCCAGCCGTTGTAACCGAGCGATTCAAGGCGCTTCAGTCCGGAACCGCGCTGCTGCTACGGTCCAGGTTCGAATCCTGCCTCGGGCATATATGAGTGTGGTGTCCTTAGGTTAGTTGGATTTGAGTAGTTCTAAGTCTAGGGGACTGATGACCTCAGATGTTAACTCCCATAGTGCTTAGAGAAATTTGAACAAACGTAATGGGCTGTCTCGCCTGATGACTGACATCACTTGTGACCGTCTCGTTCAACATACGGAGCTGCACCTTGGTTTGGAACTAGACGGTTAGCACCATTCCTGACAAAAAAAGCAGTTTACCAGAAATTCATAACTTATTTCATCAGATTACCACCAGCGCCATGTCGGTCTGTGCCTATTTAGTAAAAACACAGTAAAGCTACTCACAATCTGCTTTCCTGGCATGATCATTCAGAACAGGAGGCGATGTATAATTTTGTATTGTAGTCTTTTTCTGAAAAATAATTTATTTTCCAGGATTACTGAATTACTGGTTTCGGCAGTATGTATTCTATCCTCAGATTCATAAAACCAGGCAGTGGGAGCTACATCATATAATGTTTACACAATTCTGTCACATGAAGAGTATACATTGTTCATAAAATATTGAGGCATTACAGTGTCATGATCGAACACTAGGGCATATCATTGTAGCCGGCCAGGGTGGAGGAGCGGTTCTAGGTGCTACAGACTGGAACGGCGCGACCGCTACGGTCGCAGGTTCGAATCCTGCCTCGGGCATGGATGTGTGTGATGTCCTTAGGTTAGTTAAGTTTAAGTAGTTCTAAGTTCTAGTGTACTGATGACCTCAGATGTTTAGTCCCATAGTGCTCAGAGCCATTTGAACCATATCATTTTAATTCCGCTAGTTTTTATGAATATGGTATAGTTTTCATGTGACAGAATGGTGTAAGCACTGTATGACGCAATAACCACTGCCCAGTTCTATGAAGGGAAGGATGGAAATCCATATCTGCCGCCGAGCAGTGTGTCAGCAGTGCGCAAGTAGCAGCATTACTGCATTTACTAGGCAGTCTTGTATTTTAGTAACCGTTTAAATTTTGTGTCGATTTGTTTGTGCTCTCTGTAGATTAGTTCAGGCGTTCTTTGCACAACAGTATTTAGCATGGATCGGGACTGCGACTGCTGTATTCGGATGCGGGTTGAGTTGGTGTCCCTTCGCTCCCAGCTTCAGGCAGTGTTGGCTTCGATCACACAGCTTGAGGCTGCTTCTAATGGGCATCACTGTGGGGATCCGGACGGGGGTTTGTCGGGGACGGCCAGATCGTCCCACGCATCCCCCGATCGGACTACGGCTGTGGCTGCCCGGGATACTGCACACATGGAGGCTGACCCCTCACCCGTGGTAGAGTGGGAGGTCGTCTCGAGGTGTGTCAGAGGGCGAAAGACATTTAGGAGGGCTGAACGGAAGGCCTCTCCAGTTTGTCTGGCGAATCGGTTTCAGGCTCTGTCTCCGGCTGATACTGATCTTCGACTGGACATGGCTGCTTGTCCTGTTCCAGCGGTTGCCCCTCAGTCTGCAAGACCCGGGCGGTCGCAGAGGGTGGGCTTACTGGTAGTTGGGAGCTCCAATGTCAGTGGCATAGTGGGACCCCTTAGGGATATGGCTGTAATTGAGGGTAAGCTGAAATCGTTATAGGTACGGAAAGTTGGCTGAAGCCAGAGATAAATTCTGCTGAAATTTTTACAAAGTCACCGACGGTGTTTAGAAAGGACAGATTGCATGCAAATGGTAGTGGCGTGTTTGTCGCTGTTGGTATTTGTTTATCCTGTAGTGAAATAGAAGTGGATACTTCCTATGTATTATTATGGGCGGAGGTTATACTCAACAACCGAGCTAGGTTAATAATTGGCTCCTTTTACCGACCTCCCGACTCAGCAGCATTAGTGGCAGAACAACTGAGAGCAAATCTGGAATATATTTCACATAAATTTCCTCAGCATGTTAAAGTCTTAGGTGGAGATTTCAATTTACCAGATATAGACTGGGACACTCAGATGTTTAGGATGGGTGGTAGGGACAGAGCATCGAGTGACATTATATTGAGTGCACTACCCGAAAATTAGTTCGAGCAATTAAACAGAGAACCGACTCGTGGAGATAACATCTTGGACTTACTGCTAACAAACAGACGGGAATTCTTCGACTCTGTAAGCGCAGAACAGGGAATCAGTGATCATAAGGCCGTTGCAGCATCCCTGAATATGGAGGTAAATAGGAATATAAAAAAAAAGAGGAAGATTTATCTGGTTAGCAAGAGTAATAGGAGGTAGATTTCAGACTACCTAACAGAGCAAAACGAAAATTTCTGTTCCGACACTCACAATGTTGAGTGTTTATGGAAAAAGTTCAAGGCAATCGTAAAATGCGTTTTAGACAGGTACGTGCCGAGTAAAACTGTGAGCGACGGGAAAAACCTACCGTGGTTCAACAACAACGTTAGGAAACTACTGCGAAAGCAAAGAGAGCTTCACTGCAAATTTAAACGCAGCCAAAACCTCTCAAACAGAAGGTAAACGATGTCAAAGTTAGCGTAAGGAGGGCTATGCGTAAAGCGTTCAGTGAATTCGAAAGTAAAATTCTGTGTACTGACTTGACAGAAAATCCTAGGGAGTTCTGGCCTTACTTTAAATCAGTAAGTGGATCGAAACAGCATATCCAGACACTCCGAGATGATGAAGGTATTGAAACAGAGGATGACACGCGTAAAGCTGAAATACTGAACACCTTTTTCCAAAGCTTTTTCACAGAGGAAGACCGCACTGCAGTTCCTTCTCTAAATCCTCGCACGAACGAAAAAATAGCTGACATCGAAATAAGTGTCCAAGGAATAGAAAAGCAACTGAAATCATTCAACAGATGAAAGTCCACTGGACCTGACGGGATACTAATTCGATGCTACACAGAGTATGCGAAAGAAGTTGCCCCCCTTCTAACAGCCGTGTACCGCAATTCTCTAGAGGAACGGAGGGATCCAAATGATTGGAAAAGAGCACAGGTAGTTCCAGTTTTCAAGAAGGGTCGTCGAGCAGATGCGCAAAACTATAGGCCTATATCTCTGACATCGATCTGTTGTAGAATTTTAGAACATGTTTTTTGCTCGCGTATCATGTCATTTCTGGAAACCCAGAATCTACTCTGTAGGAATCTACATGGATTCCGGAAAAAGCGATCGTGTGAGACCCAACTCGCTTTATTTGTTCATGAGACCCAGACAATATTAGATACAGGCTCCAGGTAGATGCCATTTTCCTTGATTCCGGAAGGCGTTCGATACAGTTCCGCACTGTCGCCTGATAAACAAAGTAAGAGCCTACGGAATATCAGACCAGCTGTGTGGCTGGATTGAAGAGTTTTTAGCAAACAGAACACAGCATGTTGTTCTCAATGCAGAGACGTCTACAGACGTGGCGTGCCACAGGGGAGTGTTATGGAACCATTGCTTTTCACAATATACTGTACTTCTCGGTACTCTAAGTAGAAACTAAAGCTGAGATCTCTTTCTTTTTACCTCTTGAATTACCGACGTGCTTCTTCTAGCCTTTATGTCATCGTAAAGAGTCCGCTGTTTTCATGATCTCGTAAGTTTATTTTTATTTACCACTTTCCTGCCAATTAACCTAAGGTAGAAATTTCCTGCGCACCTTTTGTCTGTGAGTCATGTAAACTTTGTTCTGTATACTATCCTATAGTGTTTCACATTTTCTGAGGCAGACATTTGTAAGTAGGCTGTTTAGATTTTTATATTGGTAACGCCACGTAGCGCTCTATATGAAAATCACTGACTGTGCTGCGTGAAGTCTGTAGCTGGTTTGCATTGTTTTTGGCTTTTTTAATGATGGGCAGCTGGATGTTAACAGCGCGTAGTCATGTATAATTGTTCTGAGGGGACGTTTCACATTATGGAGCAGCTGTGTATTTGCGTAAACAAGGGTTGAAAAGCGCCTGAAAAACCACTCGGGATAACTGCTGTAGCAAACCAACGACCATAATACAACTCAAATACGATGGATCGCCCTGTTCATTTGTGGCATTTAAATAATAAATTCTATATTCCTGGCACGGTAGATCAAAGTGTTTGGTCAGTATATTCAGTGAAGTTTGTTAAGATGTCATGCGACATCCCCGAAGAACCACTGACGACACAAAGACAGAGAAACAGACCTAATGTAAGAGGAAAAAGAAATGGCCAGGTGCGATTAGGACTTCCGCACTGAGGGTTTCGTACAGACAGTTCATCCAATTCGTAAATCGATGATCTCGATGACTTTTGTCTGTTGTCGACACTAATACTCGCAAGATACTTGTCCAAGCAATTCCAAGACTTTCGAAAATGTTTTGATGTCAAGGTTGAAACAGGACAACAAAAGAAATATTTTCTGCTGCGACGTAATTACCAATTAAAAATTTTCGGATTTTTTTTCCTTTACTTGTACTGTGAAACCATGCTTCTAGCCAAATTTAATCCTTACATGTCAATGAGAAATGCCATGTATGTTTTAATGAGTACTTCTGCAAGTATAAAAACATGTGACATATATGGCCTATCGTTTGATCACACTGATTTAGCAGCTTATCTTTTTCCACCATCAAAGAACCGTAGACGCCGGCCCGCGTGGCCGAGCGGTTCTAGGCCCTTCAGTCTGGAACCACGCGCCCGCTACGGTCGCAGGTTCGAATCCTGCCTTGGGCATGGATGTGTGTGATGTCCTTAGGTTAGTTAGGTTTAAGTAGTTCTAAGTTCTAGGGGTTGATGACCTCAGACGTTAAGTCCCATAGTGCTCAGAGTCACTTGAACCCATTTTTGAACCATAGATTTCAGTATGTGACGTAAATATTAACTTGATATGTCTACCAGTTTCTGAAAAAAACAGATGGAAGGACAGACAAACAGGATGATAATATGAAACTTCATGGCAGATTAAAACTGTGTGCTGGACCGAGACTCGAACTCGGGGCCTTTGGTAGGAGACAAGGTACTGGCAGAATTGAAGCTGTGAGGGCGGAGCGTGAGTCGTGCTTTGGTAGCTCAGATGGTAGAGCTCTTTCCCCCAAAATGCAAAGGTACCGTGTTCGAGTCTCGGCCCATAACACAGTTTTAATCTGCCAGGAAGTTCCAATTCATGCGCACTCGATTGCAGAGTGAAAATCTCATTCTGGAGGCTGATAATAAATGACAATTTTTTTGCTTGTGATCTGAGTACAAATTAACAATCTTCGTTTATTTTTATTTTTATTTTTATTTCCTTGGTTTACAGTGAAGACTTGCTTCTTGCGAAATTTCATGATTCTAGATCAATGGGAAATACCTTTTCGGTCTTCATCAACTGCGTGAGAAAAAGGGGTCTTAACAGACAGACAGAAAGACTTCCTGATAACAAATAACAAAAACGTTTACGTGGGATATAATTACAAATTAACAAGTTTTAGATTTTTCCTTTGGTAGTGAGACCTTGCTTCTTAGCGAATTTCATGATTCTAGATCAAGTGAAGTATCCTTACAGGTTTTAATCAGTGAGTTTTCGAGTGTCAAAATATGTGACGTTGTGTAAATGGTCCTATCTGTTGACTGCATTGACTTAGAAGCTTCAGTTTCTCACTGCCAGAAAGGGACCATAGAACTTCATAAGTGTCATAAATTTCATCTTCACACGTATCCTTGTTCCAGAGAAAAAGAGTTTTTAACAGTAGGACAGACAGACATACTGACGGACGGACAAGAAAGCCGTCCAATAACGGTTACATTTTTGCACACTGACGCACAGATTGCCAATTGTGGAGCTACTTGAATGAGAAGTATCGACTCTAAGGTCTGAAAAGTCGACAATGGCCGGCCGAACGGTGTGCTGACCACATGCCTCCCTCACCCTTCCCCATACCGCATCCGCATAGCGCCACGTGGGAGAGCAGAACGGCGGGTGGCCGACATCGCGTGGTCTACGGAGTCTGATGGCGGAGTTCAGTTTAGTTTTTATTTCTGGAAAAACTGATAGTTTTCATAATAGGAAAAGCTTATCCGTTACAGAAAACCGCTTACATAAACAGCAATAGCGTCGAAATTTCGGTGGTTCGACTACTGACTCAGAATGAAAACCATACTGTAATTTACAAGGGCGGCAGATACCTTCCAGAAAAACAGAGATAGGAAACAACATACATATGTTGGGTAATTTATTGTGGTTACTGCCTGGCCTTGTCATTGTTACACGGCCATTTGTAGGCGCTAGCCGAGCTCTTTATCTCGCAACATCGAGAAAAACGTAATTACTCCCGATAACAAAAGTAGTTTATGCCAAAATATGCACACGTGTGTCTTGCATCCAAATTAACTAGTAACTGATACTCACTATTTCCTATTTTCTTCTTCGATGATTCCGTTTTATGATTGAACAGTACAGTATGTTTGTAAGAAGTCGATCTATTGCCATTTCTCAGTCAACAAAACAGCTTCCAGATTGGATTTTTAGTAAGAGAGAAGGAATAGGAGAAAATTAAGATTTTGAGAGCTGCTTTTGGAGAAAACGTGGTAGCGACATGTACACAGTTTTCATATTAAGTGTGTGTCGGTTCAAGTTTCTGAATTGCCCAAAATATCTACATAGGTGATTGCCATCATTACATCATATCCACAAAGTAAGGCTTTATAAGAAAATTTTAACGTACTACTGGCATCCGTTTCTCTGCATTTATCCACAAATTTCAGCAGGAATCTGAAGAAACGTAGGTGGATAAATAAAACAGCTATATCATTACACGAGTGTACTTCATTGTGAGATGGGACTATTAGTGCTTGCTAAATATATCATTGGTCTGGTAGACGGCATCTGTAGCTCTATTTCGCAATTATCAGTCTTCATTACTGAATACACAGGGCTGCGAGATGCAGAGATTTATAATACGATGGAGCACAGTCTTCGTAAGGAAGTGAACTGAACTCCGCCCGAGCAGGTCATGAAGGCCCAACGGTACAGACCGGCCGCTACGTCTTCCTCAGCCCCCAGGCGTCACTGGATGTGTGTATGGAGGGGCGTATGGTCAGCACACCGATCTCCAGGCCGTATGTCAAATTACGAGACCAGAGCCGCTACTTCTCGATCGAGTAGCTCCTCAGTTTGCCTCACATGGGCTGAGTGCACCCCACTTGCTTACAGAGCTCGGCAGACCGGATGGTCACTCATCCAAGTGCTAGCCCAACCCCGACAGTGCTTACCTTCGGTGATCTTACGGGAACCGGTGTTACCACTGGGGCAAGGCCGTTGGCTCTTCGTAAAGAAACCCATAAACAAACAGCGACTGTTCCACAATAAGTGTAAGTCAAAGGTACAGATAGAGATTGCGATGGTGTAATATTAATAGTAGTATTGTGAGCGTGTGGGTGCTATTCTGTCATTCTGCGCAACGGATTAATCTGAGATATACTCTTTACCCTGTGGCTCCTGCAAGATGCAGTTTCCACCCCAACACTACTATAGAAGTCAGACAGATGCTCCTATCGTTCTAAAGAGAAATGCCTGAAAAACCTTCAGCAATAAATATCTTCTGGAGTCGTCTGCTGGAAGGAAATGACACAAAAATTCACAAAATTTCTTACGTGACTAGTGGGATACTTGGGTACTGGAGTAGTGCTAGTTAGTGTAAGAAAAACATGAAACTAAAGAAAATTATTATTTATTTTGCTAAAATTCTGAGAAATCACTATGGCACTTTTAGTTATGAACTGAACAAGTTATTTCCGGGTTCTTTTCGGAATGTGAAGTTACCTCACAAGGATAGGATTCGCTAATGAAATTTCTATACAAAGTTTAAGATTGTTATTTACTTGGCAGAATGGTTGAGAGCCACACCTACTCAACTTGAATAATTAGCTGTTAGAACGTTACTACGCACACTCGAGGCTGTCGCGTGTGAAATGCAGTGAAGTGTACTGTTGGGGAGGAAATATGGGGCTCGCAAGAGCTGTAGCGCACAATACTGTAAGCTGCAATGACTGCTGTCTGCGCCGCTCGCTGCTGACAAATAAGATAACTCTCGTTCTATCTGGATTGACCTTCGCCTATCAAACCCTCCCTACGCCTTGATGAAGTCAAGGACTGCTATTTGCCCCTAGTCTAACTATTGGAGTAGTACACTGATCAGATAACCAGTCTACCGAGATGCCACTCAAAAGTTCGCTCACAGGCGTTTAACTATAACTCTGTCCGTTCACACCGCACAATAAGTGTGGCGGCCAACACAGTGAACAATGCTTAATCGCAAGGACTCAATATAGAGTCGCACTCCGATCCGCTCTCGACAGAGGTGCTCTCCCAGTGAACTTCTGAGGAGAGACTTGTTCCTCGCTCTTTGAGTACACGTACAAGCGCACACGCTCTCGTTACGTGTTCTCGCTCCAAGAGCGACAACAGAACGGCCCCTCTCCACACCAGACCTGAAGGGGTATATCTTTCAGTCTCTTCCATCACTCCTTCAGCTCAAGGTGTCAGGAATATTGTCTGCCAATCAGCACTGCTCTTCTAAAATGGGAGAATGACGTTTCGTTTAAGGCAACCAATCCGGAAATGTGTAGCATCGGCGTTTGGCGTTTGCTGTCTCCCTGTGAAAAGCTCTGAAACTGCATGTATGTTTGTAAAGAATGCGTACGCTGGGTGCTCCCACACCATGTAGCGGAATTTGCTTGTAAACCGAACACGCGGTCGCTCTTCCTTTCACTCGGGCAAACGCTGTCCGCTCCACGGCCGGCCGCCAGACGACGTAGATAGATTGACTTGACTTGTCCTCTGAAGGAACCGGCCTCCCGACGTGCAGTCTGGCTCTCCGGAACTAAAAGCTCCTGTGACCGTCGTGTCTGGAATGTGTGTGTGTACACCAGCCTCGAGTATTTTAATCTCGGTTCACATTTACAATTTACTAGTTATTTGCATATCGTTTACATGAATTCATACAACACTGACTTTATCTTATCGAGTTTGGTTTCGAATGAAGCGTCTTGATGTGCAGAATCTGATTGTGGGGTGGAATATGTAAGCAGTGAAGGTCAGGAGGCCACGACATCTTACAGTTCATGTCATGTTGTGCTTGTGTGTGTGGATTCTGCACAGTAGGAACATCAGAGGATCGTAATTTGCTCTCTACTGCTGAAACAGAATCGACACCCACCCACACCAACTCACCTCGGTGTCCTGTCGCACAATGGACGCTTCCATCCACAGCATATGGCATGTGAAACAATATTAACAAGAATTAATAAAACGACGACATTGCTACTGGGCTCCCAGTCCGGAAAAAAAACTTAAAAGAACACTGCCTTCTATTATCATTGGTATCACAAACAATCTACGATACATATACGTAGCTCAAGTCCTATTCATATCTATATCGGCAATTATTTACTCGAAATTATGTAGGCAGCAATCTCTTTCTTAACGTGGAAAACCAGTGGAGCAAGGCAATCGGCACACATCATCTTACCAACCATTGGAATAATGTAGACAAACCACAAACAGCTTATTAATTATTTAACATCAAATAATCTTTTAGATGAACAGCAGTTTTTTTTCAGCAAATGCGCAGCAGGACGACTACTCTTATAAAAATACATGAAATGTATCCACAGGTGCAAGTATTGACCACCATCAGCTGTGTAATGGAATGACGGCAATGAAACTTTGTGGTGAACTGGGACTCGAACCCGGATTTCCGCTTATCGCGAGACACTGCCTTACCAGTGGGCCATTCAAGCAACCTTCATGACCATATCCAAACTTTCATATGTCTTCGACCACGTGTTTACAACCCGCACTTATACATCCATTATGTATATTCCCGTACAGGAGAGACATTTTAATTGAAAGTCGCTTACCCAATGTCGGTGGATAAATACGTTGTTGCGTCTGTGTTGTTCAGAAGTATGATGCATGCATGTCTGAAGGAACGTTGCGTCGTACTTCTGAACAACTTGTGCATGACCGAAGGAATGTTGCATCGTACTTCTGAACAACTCAGGCACTGCAATATAGTGTTACAAAAGAGACTGACGAACTGAAATAAGCTATGGACAAAAAAAACTAGTGACTCTTATGTGCTTTTTGGAATCCAGCAAAGCTTTTGACACTGTCAACTTTGACTTTCCACTTCTTAATCTCACAAGTCATAGTTTCTCTGCAAGTGCTGTGTACTGGTTCCATTCGTACCTTATATCTCGCCAATGGTATGTAATGAGTGGAACAAAATGGTCACACTTGAGATATGTAGTATCAGGGGTCCCACAAGGATCAGTATTGGGCCCTTTACTCTTCTCTTTCTGTGGTTAATGTGACGTCAACTACTCTCTCCCACTGCAAGCATCACCTATATGCTGCCAACATTCGGTTATATCTAAGTGAAAGTGCAACAAGCCTGTGCATAGCCATCCAGCATGTAAACGCTGATTTATTTGCCCTATCAGGTGAGTGCAGAGCATAGGTTTGAAACTTGAGCTATCTAAAATACAAGCAGTCTCAGTCACACACAGAAGACATTTTACCCCACTGTTCAAGAATCTCTTACACCATTAATCCTAAACGGCACGGAATTCACCTTTTCTTCTTCTGCAAAGAATTTGGGGATAATTCACTTAGACTGCAGTGAACATACACACATTAAAAAAAATTTTGCATCACCTCAGTTCTGAGAGTTCCGGAATCTGTACAGAAAATTGGAATAGAGATCAACATAAACATCATTAATGCCCTTTTTATTGCTGATGTTCAAAATGTCCAAATGTGTGTGAAATCTTATGGGACTTAACTGCTAAGGTCATCAGTCCCTAAGCTCACACACTACTTAACCTAAATTATCCTAAGGACAAACACACACATCCATGCCCGAGGGAGGACTCGAACCTCCGCCGGGACCAGCCGCACAGTCCATGACTGCAGCGCCTTAGACCGCTCGGCTAATACAGCATGGCTATTGCTCGTGAAAACCACACATTGTAGGTTGTATCACTATACAGCGAGACCTTCAGAGGTGGTGGTCCAGATTGCTGTACACATCGGTACCTCTAATACCCCATACCACGTTCTCTTGCATTGATGCATGGCTGTATTCGTCATGACATACTATCCACAAGTTCATCAAGGCACTGTTGATCCCGATTGTCCCACTACTCAACGGTGATCCAGCGTAGATCCCTCAAAGTGGTGGTGAGTCACGTCGTCCATAAATAGCCCTTTTCAATCAATCTCAGGCATGTTCGATCGGGTCCATGTCTGGAGAACATGCTGGCCACTCTAGTGGATCGATGTCGTTATCCTCAAGGAAGTCATTCACAAGATGCACGATGAAGGTGCGAATTGTCGTCCATGAAGATGAATGCTCCGCCAATATGCTGGCGATATGGTTGCACTGTCGGCCGTAGGACGGCATTCACGTATCGTACACCCGTTACAGCGCCTCCCATGACCACCAGTGGCGTACGTCGGCCCCACATAATGCCACCCCAAAACAGCAGGGAACCTCCACCTTGCTGCAGTCGCTAGACAGTGTGTCTAAGGCGTTCAGCCTGGCTGGATTGCCTCCAAGCACGTCTCCGACGATTGGTTGAAGGCATATACGACACTCATCGGTGAAGAGAACGTGATGCCGATGCTGAGTGGTCCATTCGGCATGTCACTGGGCCCAACTGTACCGCGCTGCATGGTGTCATGGTTGTTCAACTTGGTTCCGTTGCTGTCAGGATTCCTCCGAGGCATAAGCCGGCCGGTGTGGCCGTGCGGTTAAAGGTGCTTCACTCTGGAACCGCGTGACCCCTACGGTCGCAGGTTCGAATCCTGCCTCGGGCATGGATGTGTTGTAGTGTAACGACGTAAGTTCTTTATAAATGATTTTCTTTCGACATATGACCATGTGTAGACTTCGTCACCTACGTCAGTTACAACCCACTTCAAAATTATTTATATTCTTTTTAAATTGTCTCAGAATGGTTCTTGAACGAAACTGTAAAACATCATTTGAGTCGTTTGCACAGAATTACGTCACTCGGGCCAATTGGTTTTCGTAAACTTTTTTCAATTTTAGATGTCGTTTGTTTCTCCTCAGAAATTATATTGATACACGTTATCTGATTTAATCGATATTAGAACCACACATTGAATATACTTTTGAGATTCAAAGTTGCGATGAACGCTGTCAAAATTCAATAATCTTGTCAAATATATTATTAATTCATTCACATAATTCTTCATAAATAAATCCTCAGAACACGTATTTCAACTTTAGTAGCATCCACTAGTTTATTATCTTCCTACATACAGACGTGAACCTGAGCTAACAAACACTTTAGTTTCAGGTACCTGTCTTCACGCTACTTTCTACTCCTGCCCCAGCACATTCTGAGCATAGCCACAGCACGGAAATTGAGCTTTATGTTTAGTTAGTTAAGCGTTTCGTTCCGCTACAAGATGCTGACTGAAACGAGCTTTGGCGTCAAAAGGGATATGCGTGAAGCCTTCGACGGCTACTGGCAATAGAATATTACCGAAACGTCACGAAACCCACTGAAATTCTGATCATATGCAGCTGCTCTCCCCCATAAATCATGAACCTTGCCACGGGGAGGAGCCTTGCGTGTCAAACGCGTGGTTTCCGAAGAGGGACGAAAGACTTCTCAGTAGTTGCAGGGACAACGGTCTGGATTATCGCCTGATCTGACCTTCTAACACCAGACAGCGCTTCCTTGCTGTTGTGTACTGCGAATGGCTGAAAGCAAGAGCAAATTACAGCCGTGATTTATCCCAAGGGAATACAGCTCCACTGCATGATTAAAAGACGATGGCATTCTCTTGAGTAAAATTTTCAGGAGGTAAAATTGTCCGCCATTTGGAGCTCCGTGAGGGACTACTCAGGAAGTTGTCGACATAAAGACAGACAAAACTGGCAATCCACAGATGATAGTGTAGGATGTTAGATCACATATTGCGACAAGTAGGGTCAAAATTTTTTTTTAAAAAAAAGGGAAATGAATAGGGTGAAGTTAGATGTTGTGGGGGTTAGTGCCGGCCGCGGTGGCCGTGCGGTTCTAGACACTTCAGTCCGGAACCGCGTGACTGCTACGGTCGCAGGTTCGAATCCTGCCTCGGGCATGGATGTGTGTGATGTCCTTAGGTTAGTTAGGTTTAAGTAGTTCTAAGTTCTAGGGGACTGATGACCTCAGATGTTGAGTCCCATTGTGCTTCGAGCCATTTGAACCATTTTTTGGGGGTTAGTGAAGTATGGTGACAGAAGGAACAGGACTTCTGGTTAGGGCAGTATAGTGTCAAAAATATAAAAACAAATAATAACAACGACGATGAAAATAGGAATGTGGGTAAGCTACTATGAACAGCATAGTGAACGCCTTATCGTAGCCAAGAGAGACAATAGGACCACACGCACCGTCGCAATAGAAGTTTATGCAATTAATTCCGCAGATGAAAATATTGAAGAAAGATACGATGAGAAAAAGAAATTATTATTCAGCCAGTTAATAGAGACGAAAATTTAACTGTGATAGTGGAAAAGGAAGAGAAGCAAACGTAGTAGATGAATATAGACTGGGAGAAAGAAATGAAAGAGGAAGCCGTCTAGTAGAATTTTGAACAGAGCATAATTCAATCATCGCTGACCCTTGGTTTAAGAATCATTGCAGAATGCTGTACACGTGGAAGAGTGCTGAAGGCACCGGAAGGTTTCTGGTGATTACCTAATGGTAAGACAGATTTCGAAACCAGATTTTGAACTGTGAGACATTTCCAGGAGCAGATGTGCACTGTGACCACAATTTATCTGTTATGAACAGCAGATTAAAACTGCTCAAATTGCAAAAACGTGGGAAATTAAGCTGATGGGATCCGGACAAGGTGACAGAAGTAGATTGTTGAGAGAATCAAAGGAGCATTGACTACAACAGGGATATATTTTATTAATAGGATTAAGTAGGAAAATTAATATTTGTCATGTTGGAAATATTGTGGTAGCAGGGAATGTCTGCACCAAAGCATTGTTGACAAGAGAGACCGCAAATTGATATAATTTTTAAGAAGGGCGGGAGAGACCGCGTATGGATACATTTTAAGAAAAGAGCGGGAAAGACCGCGCATTGATACATTTTGTAATGGTAGCAGGGATTGTCTGCACCAGAAAGCATTGTTGGCGGGAGAGACGGCACTTTAGCGTTCGTAGGAAGTGAGTAGTAAGCGAGAAGTGAAGCGAGTTGGTAACAGGTCTGAAGCGAGAGGTTGAGAGGAGCGATGTGCCTGCCAGCCACTAGCTATGACTTACAAGAGATTATAAACGGATGTACAGAGACATCAGCTAACTATTATAATAAGAGGAACTAATATTATTGAATTAATTTTCTGAGAAACTCAAGACTACTGAAGGTATGTTTGCGCATTGCTAGTTGTAAGATTATTGTAAAAAGTATGTCCCATTTGAATGTCTGTAAAATCATTTCATTACCAGCAGTAAATATTTGAAGCGTTTTCAGAATATAATTAATTTTTGTCAGCAATGTTGCATTACTGATTGTAATCCATCCCAAAAAACCATTAACGTAAAACTTTGCAAAATTTTATTGTTGTCAAGAAAAAGTTTAACTATGAATTACGTAACATCAGTCAAATTAATTAAAGAATAACGTCAGCTTTGCTATTAAAGAATAACGTCAGCTTTGGTAATAAATACAGCCACTTATTATGAAAGCCCACCAGCAGCTAATAGAGTATAGTAAAACAGAGTAAGTATATTCATGTCGTAGTTCGATGTAGCAGTCAGATGGCGATCCAGTAACAGTAAAAAAGGTAAGGAACAGTTTTGGGTTATTGCAGATAACGACTAAGGGCCACGACGACGACACATTCTATGTTTCGTAGAAATAATCAGAAAATCACTTTTAATAAGTAGCAATTAAATTTGTATGCGAAGATAGAGAAAGAGAATAAATTTCAAAGGGAAGATTTCATTTGTTATTATTAAGCGAGAGATAGAAATCCTAAGGAAAGGTTTCATAGTTTATTGTAAAAGGGAAGGTTATCATTAACAAAAGAGGTATAGAGGAGACGGTTATTGCTCAATAAAAAAAGAGGTATAGAGGAGACGGAAAGTTTTCACAGTAAAAATTGAATGGGTAACTTAGAGATATGAAATAGTGAAGGCAGAAGAGGGTCAAACAGGAGAAGTCTTTGGATATCACAGGAGACATTTAATTTAATTGATGTCAAGAGAAAATATAATAATGAAGTAAATGAAGCAGGCGGTGGAATACTAACGTATAAACGTGAGATTGACACGTAGTGCAAAAATGGCTAAGGATGAATGGCTGCGGGACAAACATAAGCAAATGAAAGCTTGTACCACTAAGGGGAAAGATAGAAACCGCGTATGGGAAAATTTAAGAGACATCCCGAGAAAAGAGAAGTAGCTATATGACTATCAAGAGCTCATACAGAAAATCGGAACTAAGCAAAGAAGGGAAAGCTGAAAAATGCAAGGAGTAAGCAGAGGCGCTATGCAGGGGATATCAACTTGAGCCAGTATTATAGAAAGGAAGGAGGACATAGATGGAGATAAGAGATATGATACTGCGAGAAGAAACTGATGGAGCACTGACAAACCTAAGTCAAAACAAGGATCCGGGAACAGACAACATTCCGCCAGTAGTGCTAATAGCCTTGCAAGAGCCAGTCATGCAAAACTATTCCACCTAGTGTACAAGATGTATGAGACAAGAGAACTACAAATCAGGTGCTAACATATGTGGATGTTATCGAACTATCAGTTTAATAAACCATGGTTGCAAAATACTAACATGAGTTATTTGTAGAAGACGACTGGATAATCTGGTGGAAGCCGACTTCTGGGAAGATCAGTTTATATTTCGGAGAAATATACGAACACAGGAGGCGATACTGACCCGACGACTTCTCTTAGAAGATAGGTTAAGAAAAGGCAAACCTACGTTTATAGCATTTCTAGACTTAAAAACAGATTGTGAAGGTGTTGACTGGAATACACTCTTTGAAATTCTGAAGATAGCACGAGTAAAATACAGGGAGCGCAGGGCTATTTTCAACCTGTGCAGGAATGAGACGGCAGCTACAAGAATCGAAAGGCATGAAATGGAAGCACTGATGATAAGGGAGTGAGACGGATTGTAGCCTGTACAAACAGAAAACATAACGGACACCAAAGAAAACTAGGAGTAGGAATTAAAGTTAGGGAAAAAGAAATAAAAACTTCGAGGTTTGTGGATGACATTATGATTCTGTTAGAGACAGCAAAGGACTTGGAAGAACAGTTGAATGGAATGGACAGTGTCTTGAATGGAGGATGTATGTGAACATCAACAAGAGCAAAACAAGAGCGATGGAATGTACTTGATTTAAATCAGGTGATGCTGAGGATATTAGATTACTAAACGAGACACTAAAAGCAGTAGAATAGCTTTGCTTTCTGGGCAGTAAAATAACTGGTGATGGCCGAAGTAGAGAGGATACAAAATGAAAACTGGTAATTGCAGCAGAAGCGTTTCTGAAGAAGGAAAATTTGTTATTATCGGATCTAGAATTGTGTGTTAGGAAGTTTTTTCTGAAGGTATTTGTCTGGATTGTAGCTTTGGATGGAAGTGAAATTTGGACGATAAACTATTTAGACAAAAAGAGAACAGAATTTTTGAAATGTATTGCTGCAGAAGAATTCTGAAGATTAGGTGGGCGATCATGTAACTAATGGGGAGGTAATGTATAGGACTGTGGGGAAAAGAAACATACGGCACAACTTGAGTAAAAGAAAGGACGGAAATATTGGATAGCAAAGCAAAGACAAAAATACAGCGCTTTGCATTCAGATGTTCCTTTCCCAAGTAACGTACAGGAGTACAGTCCTTTGCTAATTCCCGAACCACTAAAAAGATGAGTGACGTAGATATTACACCGAGGCGGCAAAAGAGATGGGATACTAATATGGACATACGCAGATGGCGGCAGTACCGCGTACTCAACGTATAAAAGGACGTTGTGATAGGTGTCATGTATAATTATGGTATGTGAATTTTTGGTATCTGAATCAACTGTGAGCGAGCTGCGATGTTGTAAGCTGTATCGCAGAAGTTAATCTAACATCTTTGCGCTGCGGGAGGGCGCAGTGGGAGCAGACAATGTTTAGCTCTGGTAGCGAGTGCAGTCGAAGTTTAGCTGTGTTTAAGCAAAGCAGACAATGAAACTTCCTGGTAGATTAAAACTGTGTGCCGGGCCGAGACTCGAACTCGGGACCTTTGCCTTTCGCGGGCAAGTGCTGTACCAACTGAGCTACCCAAGCACAACTCACGCCCCGTCCTCACGGCTTTGCTTCTGCCAGTATCTAGTCTCCCACCTTCCAAACTTAACAGAAGCTCTTCTACGAACCTTGCAGAACTAGCACTCCTGAAAGAAAGGATATTGCGGAGACATGGCTTAGCCACAGCCTAGGGGATGTTTCCAGAATGAGATTTTCACTCTGCAGCAGAGTGTGCGCTGATATGAAACTTCCTTTCCGGAGTGCTACTTCTGCAAGGTTCGCAGAAGAGCTTGTGTTAAGTTTGGAAGGTAGGAGACGAAGTACTGGCAGAAGTAAAGCTGTGAGGACGGGGTGTGAGCCGTGCTTGGATAGCTCAGTTGGTAGAGCACTTGCCCGCGAAAGGCAAAGGTCCCGAGTTCGAGTCTCGGCCCGGCACACAGTTTTAATCTGCCAGGAAATTTCATATCAGCGCACACTCCGCTGCAGAGTGAAAATCTCATTCTGAAAGCAGACAATGTTTAGCTCTGGTAACGAATGGTGTCGAAGTACAACTGTGTTAGAGTAAGGCTGATAATATTAAGCAGTGTTAATGAGGAAGCTATGGAAATATTCCGATTCAAATTAAAATGTATCATTTGTTCAATCAAAATGATTACGAGACTGATTTGTGAAGGAGGAAATCTAATGGAATGTCAGGTAAATACAATAATGATGTTATTACTTTTTACTGTTGCTGTACCATTGAATGAACTTGCTTACTGTACTGAAAGTTGTTACATTTGAGAGATAGGAAAGTGTATTGTTTGGATGTTAAGAAGTTCATAAAATTTAAAATCTGCCATGAGCAGTTTTTCTCAATATACGAAGAAAATAGTGTGTTGTCATTTATGCGCATATTTCATTTTCTTATCAACCTTTCTCTTATAAATCTTCTTAATGGATGGTCCAACCAAGTATGTTCGCTTTGCAATTAACAGAGAACTCACTGCACCTCTCGAGTCACTCTGCAAACAGATAGTAATTTGCAGCTTTAGCATAGCGGCGCGCAAGACTGAGCAGTACTCCAACGCATTATTCAGATTTGCGCAGATTAGAGGTAAGGAGAAAATATTTTGATTGTTTTATTCATTCATTCAGGGCCAACTCACGTTATCCAGAGACAGTTTTCGTGATCAAAATTTGCAAAGCCAGTGTCTCTACGTTTCATGTCCAAGTTAATTATTCAGGCAGTTTATACTGTTCAAAATTCTTGCAGTCAGACAGCTAACTTTTACAGTATAAAAGATTTCCCTTTCAATTATGACAAATAATTACTATTACAGTGAAACTTTGCCTTCAGTGAAACTTTGCCTTCTCTTTACGATAGTTGATTTACTATTACAACTCTGGCTTATAATAAAAAACAGAGTACTTCAGTCGACATTTATTTATTTACATAACTTTCAATTGCATTGGCGGAGCTGTTATTTGTACATGAGGCGACTCATGTGAAACGCTTTCCGACGTAATTATGGCCGTACAGACACTGACCGCGGAATTGTAGTTGGAGCTGTTTGCACGGGACGTTCCATTTCGGAAATCGTTAGAGAATTCAATATTCAAGATCCGTAGTGCCAAGACTGTGCCGAGAATACTACATTTCAGGCAACGCAGCGGCCGACGGCCTTCATTTAACCACCACGAGCAGCAGCGTTTGCTCCTTTGTTATGCCCATCCAGCTTGGATCTCCGCCCCCCCTACCTTTTACAAATCCCTCCAAATCCTTGAACACCATGCTCTCCGCCTCGCCTATCGCATCAGTCTCCCCTCCCCCACGCGGATCCTGTACGATCTCATCCCTTTCCCCCACCTCCTCCTTTTCCTTGAAAGGATACGGATCCTGTACACCTCCCGTAAACTCGATCGTCCTCACCCGTTAGTCTCCCCGATCCTCTACCACCCCCGCCCGCTGCCGCGCCTATATTCCCACGTCCCACTCGGTCTCCATCTCTCCACCCTCCTTACCCTCTCCCAAGGTGGCTTCCGCCAGCTCCCCTTCCCTGATGATGACCTCCTCCCCTCCATCTACCCCTCCTATCAACTTTGATCCTCCCCCCCTTCCTGTGTCCTTTCCTCTAGGCACCCTCCCTCCCACCCTTCCCTTCCCTTCTCTTTCCTTTCCCCCTTCCTCCTCCCCTCTCCCCCCGGGCTTCCCCTCCCCCTTCCTCCCTCCCCCCCTCTCCTCTGTCCATGGCATCTCTGCTCTCCCCTCTCCCATTCCCCTACTCCTCCTCCTCCTCCTCCACTCTTGGCAGGTCCCCGGACTTGTACACGCTCAGTGAACATTCGCGCGCCGGAGATCGTCGCCGTCAGTGTTTCGTGTGTGTGCCTTCGTTTGTGTGTCGTGTTGTCCGCCGTCACGCCACCACCGTTCACATGACGTCGCCATCATCCATGTTCTGTGCACCGTGTCGCCTAGTGTTAGTGCTGTTTCTCGTCCAGCGTGACCGGCTCCATGTTTTTACGATTTTTGGTATCTACATTTTTTGCCCACCTTTTTGACTGTCTTCTCTGTGCCACCTTTATGTACTACTTGTTGTCACACTCGAGGCTGAAGAGCGGCGTATTGTGCTGCTGACAGCCCGCCTTTGTATAAGGTGTTTAATATCCCAATAAAGAAAAAAAAAACAGCGTTTGCTTAGAGTTGTCAGCGCAAACAGACAAGCAACACTGCGTCAGGTATTCGCCCAAGTCAATTTCGGACGTACGATGAACGTATCCCTTACTACAGTGCCGCGAAATTTGGTGTTAATGGGCTACGGCAACAGACGACCGACGCGAGTGCCTCAGCTAAGAGTACATCGCCTGGAGCGCCTCTCCTGGGCTCGTGACAATATCGCTTGAACCCTAGACGACTGGAAAACCGTGGCCTGGTCAGATGAGTTTTCGAGTAGGTTTCGAGTGTTACGCAGATCCCACGAAGCCATGACCTCAAGTTGTCAACAAGGCAGTATGCAAGCTGGTGGTGGCTCCATAATGGTGTGGGCTGTGTTTACGTGGATCGGGCCTGGTCCTCTGATCCAACTGAACCGGTCATTGTCTGCAAATGGTTACAATGGGCTACCTGGAGCCCATTTGGAGCCATTCATGGATTTCATGTTCCCAGACAACGATGTCTTTTCACTGGACCACAGTTGTTCACATTTGGCTTGAAGAACGTTAGAACGTTCTGGGCAATTACAGAGAATGATTTGTTCACTCAGATCGCCTGACATGGATCCCATCGAACATTTATGGGACATGAAACTTTCTAGCAGATTAAAACTATGTGCCGACTGATCTGTGAGGAGGGGTCCTGAGTCTTGCTTGGTTAGCCCAGTCAGTAGAGCAGTTGACTGCGAAAGGCTAAGGTCCCGAGTTCGAGTAGCGTTCCAGCACACAGTTTTAATCTGCCAGAAATTTTCATACCAGCGGGCACTCCGCTCCAGGGTGAAAATCTCATTACAGGACATAATCGACAAGTCAGTTCGTGCACAAATCCTGCTCCAGCAACACTTTCGCAATAATAGACGGCTATAGATGCAGCATGGCTCAACATTTCTGCAGTGGACTTCCAACGACTTTGTTGAGCCCATGCCACATCGAGTTACTGCACTACACCGGGCAAAAGAAGCTCAGATATAATGTTTGGGAGTATTCCGTGGTTTTTGTCACCTCAGTGTAGTTTAATTGGCGTTGAGAAACAGCTGAAATGGTTCAATTTGAATAAAACCCCACAATCCGTAGGAATCCCTGTTAGATCCCATGCGGTATTTTCGGTAGAGTCAGCCCGAATTTGAACCATGAAATATTGCAGATCTCCTGAACAAAAATAGCGGTCAGTAGTTGAAAGTAAGTAGAGGTCACACGCGGTTACAAGAAGCGAGGCAGATGTTCATATGGTTCAAATGGCTCTAGTCACTATGGACCTTTACATCTGAGGTCATCAGTCCCCTAGACTTACAACTACTTAAACCTACCTAACCTAAGGATAGCACACACATCCAGGCCCAAGGCAGGATTCGAACCTGCGACCGCAGCACCAGCGGGGTTCCGGACTGAAGTGCCTAGAGCCGCTCGGCCACGACGGCCGGCGAAGCAGATGTAATCCATAAATCTGCCGTCCACTTTCATTGAGATTCGTCAGTTATAGAAACTTAGAACACATTCTGAACTCAAACCCAATGAGGTATATCGAATAGACCGTCCATCTCCATGCCATCCAGTAGGTTCAAAAGTGGTTCAAATGGCTCTGAGCACTATGGGACTTAACATCTATGGTCATCAGTCCCCTAGAACTTAGAACTACTTAAACCTAACTACACTCCTGGAAATGGAAAAAAGAACACATTGACACCGGTGTGTCAGACCCACCATACTTGCTCCGGACACTGCGAGAGGGTTGTACAAGCAATGATCACACGCACGGCACAGCGGACACACCAGGAACCGCGGTGTTGGCCGTCGAATGGCGCTAGCTGCGCAGCATTTGTGCACCGCCGCCGTCAGTGTCAGCTAGTTTGCCGTGGCATACGGAGCTCCATCGCAGTCTTTAACACTGGTAGCATGTCGCGACAGCGTGGACGTGAACCGTATGTGCAGTTGACGGACTTTGAGCGAGGGTGTATAGTGGGCATGCGGGAGGCCGGGTGGACGTACCGCCGAATTGCTCAACACGTGGGGCGTGAGGTCTCCACAGTACATCGATGTTGTCGCCAGTGGTCGGCGGAAGGTGCACGTGCCCGTCGACCTGGGACCGGACCGCAGCGACGCACGGATGCACGCCAAGACCGTAGGATCCTACGCAGTGCCGTAGGGGACCGCACCGCCACTTCCCAGCAAATTAGGGACACTGTTGCTCCTGGGGTATCGGCGAGGACCATTCGCAACCGTCTCCATGAAGCTGGGCTACGGTCCCGCACACCGTTAGGCCGTCTTCCGCTCACGCCCCAACATCGTGCAGCCCGCCTCCAGTGGTGTCGCGACAGGCGTGAATGGAGGGACGAATGGAGACGTGTCGTCTTCAGCGATGAGAGTCGCTTCTGCCTTGGTGCCAATGATGGTCGTATGCGTGTTTGGCGCCGTGCAGGTGAGCGCCACAATCAGGACTGCATACGACCGAGGCACACAGGGCCAACACCCGGCATCATGGTGTGGGGAGCGATCTCCTACACTGGCCGTACACCACTGGTGATCGTCGAGGGGACACTGAATAGTGCACGGTACATCCAAACCGTCATCGAACCCATCGTTCTACCATTCCTAGACCGGCAAGGGAACTTGCTGTTCCAACAGGACAATGCACGTCCGCATGTATCCCGTGCCACCCAACGTGCTCTAGAAGGTGTAAGTCAACTACCCTGGCCAGCAAGATCTCCGGATCTGTCCCCCATTGAGCATGTTTGGGACTGGATGAAGCGTCGTCTCACGCGGTCTGCACGTCCAGCACGAACGCTGGTCCAACTGAGGCGCCAGGTGGAAATGGCATGGCAAGCCGTTCCACAGGACTACATCCAGCATCTCTACGATCGTCTCCATGGGCGAATAGCAGCCTGCATTGCTGCGAAAGGTGGATATACACTGTACTAGCGCCGACATTGTGCATGCTCTGTTGCCTGTGTCTATGTGCCTGTGGTTCTGTCAGTGTGATCATGTGATGTATCTGACCCCCAGGAATGTGTCAATAAAGTTTCCCCTTCCTGGGACAATGAATTCACGGTGTTCTTATTTCAATTTCCAGGAGTGTATATCACACAACACCCAGTCACCACGAGGCAGAGAAAATCCCTGACCCCGCCGGGAATCGAACCCGGGATCCCGGGCGCGGGAAGCGAGAACACTACCGCACGACCACGAGCTGCGGACCCATCCGGTAGGGATTTTTAAAATATGGGTTATGTGAAACCCAACTCGCTCTTTTTTTTTTTTCTTACGTGGTCAAGGATCAAGGTAGGCAGATCAATGCAGTGTTTCTTGACTTCCGAAAAGCATTGTATTCAGCACCACGCTGACCCTTACCAAAAAAAAATGTTATCGTATGAAGTATCAAGCGAAATTTACGACTGGATTTCTTCTTAGGATGGATGCAGAGTCATCGGTAGATGTAGTAACAGCTTCAGGTGCTTGTTGGGACCCTTGCATGTGATGTTTTTTAATAGTGACCTTGTAGGTTAGATATGCATAGACAGTGGCCAACGGCGGCATGGGAGGATGCGACCAACTATTGATCGGATGGTGGTCTGAACCTCACCATTCGT
The DNA here is from genome assembly GCF_023864275.1 of Schistocerca cancellata. NCBI lineage: Eukaryota > Metazoa > Arthropoda > Insecta > Orthoptera > Acrididae > Schistocerca > Schistocerca cancellata. Next base: position 238,741,817 of record NC_064627.1, on the reverse strand, counting down.
TCTCGTAATTTTTTCGTTTGATTACTCACCTTTCATTCCCTCCCAAAATGGAGACAGTAGGCCCTTGTACAAGTTAGTTCTTTTGACTCCAGTCTAGCTGGCACTGAGGCAGGGGTATCCCATTTCGGAATTATAAGCTGTCTCATGGCACAATATTTCTGAACTTGCGGCCCTCGATTAGTCACACTATGGGGTTTGCGGCCTGTGGTACTAGCAAGTATATACATCTCTGTTGTAGAGGAAGGCGTCACGAAAAAGCTGAAAAACATGAACTGTCAGCATGGTGTTGAAGACATGCGTCATCCACCACATGAAAGTCTACTTACCAAGTTTCAAGCCTCGGTGTGTGATGAGTAATCGAAGTAGAGACCTGGAAGACAGAGAGCCCTCTGCTCCTCTATCACCGCGGCAATTCACAGCAACCATGTGAAACTGGTAGACAGTTGCCACTATGGCTTCGAGGAATGTCACTTCTAGAATCCGTTACGGCCTATATTTCTGGCCTTCTACATCGGCAAGAAAAGCGACCCAAGTCTAAAATCGCCAATTTTCAGTTTGTCGCTTAAAAATACATATGGAGTGCCTCAACGCGCACGAGAAATACGAGGGTCAAACAAAAAGTAATGCCTCCTATTTTTCTCCTTAAATAAAGTTTTTTAAGTGAAAATTTTGAATTTGGCACCGTTCCGCAAAGCTCCTTCTCCAGTCCACTGCATTAGTAACTTTCTGCGTCAACACATGCCAGTACTGCAGTCGCTTGCAAAATGACCGACATCGATTTTTGCGCTAGACAGCGTTCTTTGACACAATTCTTGAATGCAAAATGTCACACTCCCATTCGCATTCGTAAAAGACTGAAAAATGTGTAAGGTGATGCAACAGTAGATATCGACACTGTTAGACGATGGTTCGTCGCCGTAACAAAGCTGAAGGGCGTCAAAGAGTTCCGAAGCAGGACCAACTATATTACATGCCCTTGTTAATAGATGGACCAAAACTCTGGTAATGGACGGACATTATATTGAAAAGTCATAAATTGGTCTTCAATGTTAATACTTTTAACCTATGTACTTACATTTGAAACTCTTGAAAAATAAATAAAACTGAAGGCATTAGTTTTTGACTGACCCTCCTGTGATGGATTTTATTGCTTGAAATTTGAAGGAAGCTTATTCTATTATAAGTTTAAGAGAAGCAATTCATTAAGTCGAGTTTTCTGGAGTACTGCATTTCTAAGTTGTGTCACACTTCTTGCCAGCGAGCGATATGTTACAGACAAAGAACTAATGTCGTTCAAGACCTATCATTAACGTCATTGTTCGCTTTGGATGGACAACAACATGAATTCAAGGAAGGTAACAAAATTTCATAGCAGTCTGGGCGAAGGTGTTTAAAACAAGATAGGCCAGGCAACTTAATAATATTCCGAGTTCCTTGATCCATGTGAAATGTATGCTCTTTTACGAGGCAATACATGTAACGACTTCAAGAAACGAAACGGCATTCATAATTGCAAAGCAGTAAGCAGTTCGACGACAGAACAGATGTATAAGATATTATACAAGACGAGTACAATGAACTCATCAAACATGCTACACTATCTGAGGGAACGATGAAAACTTCTGGAGCCATAATTTATTATTAAAACGCATAATGTACACAAATAACATAAAATTATGGTAACGTTTGGCTTTAATGTCTGTAAGAAGTAACTTTGAAAATGGACTGAGTCATCAGTTTTTTGAGTGGTTTGATGCGACCCTCCACGAATTCCTCTCATGTATCAATCTCTTCATCTCAGCCCAATTATTTGTTGGGCGTATTCCAGTATCTTCCTCTCCAGTGTGTACCCTCTACAACTCCCTGTAGTACTATGGAAGTTATTCCCTGATGTCTTAACAGATGTCCTGTCATCCTGTCCGTTCTTTTGTCAGTGTTTTCCATACGTTTCATTCCTCTCTTAATCTGCGCAGAACTTCCTCATTCCTAACCTTATAAGTCAACCTGATTTTTAACATTCGCCTGTAGTACCACATCTCAAACGCTTCGATTCTCTTCTGTTCCAGTGTTCCCACAGTCCAAGTTCCAATACCATACAACGCTGCGCTCCAGACATGCATTTTCTAATATTTCTTACTCAAATTAAGGCCTGCGTTTCATACTAGTAGACTTCTCTTAGCCAAGAATGCTCTTTTTACCAGTGCTAGTCTACTTTTGATCTCCTCCCTACTCCATCTGTCATTGATTATTTTGCTGCCAAGGTAGAAGATTTCCTTAACATCATCTACTTCGTGATCATCAATCCTGATGTTAAATTTCTCGCTGTTCTAGTTTCTGCTGTTTCTCGTTACTTTCGTCCTTCTTTGATTTACTCACAATCCTCATTCTGTAATCATTAGACTGTTCATTCCCTTCAGCAGATCACGTAAGTCTTCTTCGCTGTCACTGAGGATAGCAATATCATCACCGAACTTTTTCATTGATATCCTTTCACCTTGAAATTTAATTCCATTCTTGAAACTTCTTTTATTTTCGTCATTGCTTATTCAAGGTATAGATTGAACAATAGAGGCAAAAGACTGCATCCTTGTCTTACACCCTTTTCAATCCGAGCACTTCGTTCTTGGTCTTCCACTCTTATTATTCCCTTTTGGCTTGTCTAAATGATGTCTATTACCCGTCTCTGCCTGTAGCGTACCCCTCAGACTTTCGAACATCTTGCGCCATTTGACAATGTCGAACACTTTTTCCAGGTCGACAAATTCTATGAACGTATCTTGATTTTTGTTCAGTCTTGCTTCCATGATCAACAACAACGTCAGAACTGGCTCTCTGGCGCCTTTACCTTTCCTAAAGCCAAACTAATCTTTGTCTACGACGTCCTCAATTTTGTTTTCCATTATTCTGTATATTATACTTGTCAGCAACTTGGATGCATGAGCTGTTAAGCTAATTCTGTGATGATTCTCGCACTTGTCAGCTATTGCAATCTTCGGAACTGTGTCGACGATATTTCTCTGAATGGCAGGTGGTATATCGTCAGACTCACATACCCCACGTACCACGTGAATAATCGTTTTTTACTTCCCTCAATGATTTTATGTATTCTGATGGAACATTGACTATCGCTTCTGCTTTATTTCATCTCAAGTCTTAAAAAGCTGTTTTAAATTCTAATCCTAATACTGTATCCCTTATCTCTTTATATCGATTCTTGTTTCTTCTTCCCTCACATCAGACAAGTCTTACCCCTCATACAGGCCTTCATTGCACTCCTTCCACCTATTCGCTCCCTGTTCTGCGCCTAACAGCGAAATTCCTACTGCGCTCTTAATGTTACCACCGTTGCTTTTAATTTCATCGAAGGTTCTTTGGACTTTTCTATAGCCCGAATCAGGCCTTTCCCACTCATTTCCTTCTCAGAGTGTTCACATTTTTCATGCAGGAATTCCGTCATAGCTTCCCTACAGTTGCTGTTTATTTCATTTCTCAGCGACATGCATTTATCTATTCTTGAATTTCCCGGAACATTTTTGTACTTCGTTCTTTCATCGATCAGCTAAAGTATTTCTTCTGTTACCCATGGTTTCTTCGCAGTTACATTCTCTGTAACTATGTTTCTCTTTCCAACTTCCGTGATTGCCCTTTTTAGAGACAGCCATTCCGCTTCAACCGTACTGCCTGCTGAGGTGTTCTTTATTGCAGTATGTATAGTCTCAAAGAACTTGAAGCTATGTCTTGATTCATTAATATTTCTGTATCCCACTTCTTTGCGTATTTATTCCTCCTGAATAGTCTTTTGAACTTCAGTCACTCTTCACCACTACTAAATTGTTATCTGAGACTGTGTCTGCTCCCGGGTACGCCTTACAATCCAGTATTTGATTTCGGAATCTCTGTCTGTCCATAATGTAATCTAACTGGAATCTTCCCATATCTCCCAGATTCTTCCAACTACACCTCCTCCTCTTGTGATTCTTGAACAGGGTATTCGTTGTTACTAACTGAAATTTATTGCAGAACTAAATTAATCTTTCTCCTGTTTCATTCCCAGTACCAAGCCCACATTTTCCCACAGCCCTTTATTCTCTTCCTTCCCCTACACATACATTCCAGTCTCCCATGACTATTAGATTTACATCTTCCTTTACGTATTGAATTACCAGTTCAACATCCTCATATATTTTCTCTGTCTCTTCATCTTCAGCTTGCGACATTATCATGTGTATGTGAACTATCGTTGTCGGTGTTGGTTTGCTGTCAATTCTTATGAGAACAACCCTGTCACTACCGGCCGAAGTGGCCGTGCGGTTAAAGGCGCTGCAGTCTGGAACCGCAAGACCGCTACGGTCGCAGGTTCGAATCCTGCCTCGGGCATGGATGTTTATGATGTCCTTAGGTTAGTTAGGTTTAACTAGTTCTAAGTTCTAGGGGACTAATGACCTCAGCAGTTGAGTCCCATAGTGCTCAGAGCCATTTGAACCCTGTCACTAAACTGTTTACAGTAACAGAATCTCTGTCCTACCTACATCTACATCTGCATCTAGATGGATACTCACACTTAAGTTCCTGGCAGAGCGTTAATCATGCCATCTTCACAATAATTCTTTATTATTCCAGTCTCGAACAGCGCATGGGAAATACGAACACCTTTATCTTCCGGTGCGAGCTCTTATTTCGCTTATTTTAATATGATGATCTTTTCTCCCTGTGTAGGTTGTCTTCCACCTTCATATGCATAACGAATCCTACTCACATTATACCATTTTCTGCTGCTGTTGATATTAACCTATACTCATCTGACAAGAAATCATTGTCTTCTTTCCACATAACTTCACTGACGCCCACTATATTTAGATTGGGCCTTTGCATTTCCCTGTTCAGATTTTCTGGCTTTCCTAAAAAATTCAAACTTCTGACACAGCACGCCCCGACTCGTACAACACAGTCCTTTCATTGGTTAGCCAGTCTTTTTTCTCATAGTGTCCTTCCCCTTGGCATTCCCCTCGCAGAGACCCAAACTGGGAACTATTATAGAATTTTTTGCCATTGGAGAGATCATGGTGGTTCATGGTGTGGGTTCCTGTAGTCATGTCCTAGTTCATGAAGCACGAGCAACGTATGAGTGGCCAAGTAAGTGGTCCCGACAGTCGGGATACCAGTTAGTTTGGAATAAGGATGGGCATCTCGGACATATTCTGAGTCGTGGTCACCTTTGTGCTCATACGGCAAAGACTACCAAATCCACCGGTTAGTCCCTCAGCCGTTAGGGGTAAAACCCAATGGGACTCGGGGCAAGTAAGGCTAGCAACCTGCTTCCCTGGTACTTTAAATATGATGCTGGCAACAATCAGAGCAAAATGCCTCTGACGGAGTCCCACCTCTAACTGACAAACCAGGGACTCCTGAGATACGACTTGGCAAACAAATGGTAATGAGATGTGGAGCTATTAATATCAATGGGGGCTACTCTGGAAAGAAGGTAGAGCTGGCAGAGGCTGCAAGTAAGATGGGGCTGGACGTTTCAGCTGTTAGTGTCATTCGGGTAGGGGGTGAGAAAGAAGAGGAAGTGGGAGAATACAAGGTCTACCTGTCAGGAGTCAAAGCAGGAATAGCACAATGGGGTGTAGGGCTTTACATCAGGAAAGAAATGGAACCAAGCGTAGTTGCAATAAGGCATGTAAACGAACGACTGATGTGGATGGATTTGACAGTGTCTAGCAAGAAAATTAGGATTGTGTCAGTATATTCGCATTGTGAAGGGACAGATCAAGGTAAGATGGATAGTTTTTATGAGGCATTCAGTGATGTAGTTGTTAAAGGACAAGGACAGTGTTCTGCTCATGGGTGATTTTAACGCCAGGATTGAAAATCGAACAGAAGGGTATGAAAAGGTTATGGGTAAATTTGGAGAGGATATGGAGGCCAACAGGAACGGGAAACAACTCTTGGATTTCTGTGCCAGTATGGGCTTAGTAATCACAAACTCCTTTTTTAAACATAAGAACATTCACCGGTATACTTGGGAAGGCAGGGGAACCAGATCTGTCATTGACTATATAATAACAGATCAGGAATTCAGGAAGGCTGTGAGGGACACACGTGTATTCAGGGGATTCTGTGATGACACTGATCATTATTTAATCTGCAGTGAAATTGGGATTGTGAGGCAGAAAGTGCAGGAGATCAGGTCCATATGTAGGAGGATAAGAGTGGAGAAACTTCAGGATAAGGAAATCAGGCAGAAGTACATAAGAGCGTTCTCAGAAAGGTACCAGTTAGTTGAATGTAGTCAATTACAGTCGTTGGAAAAAGAATGGACAAGGTACAGGGACACAGTACTAGAAGTGGCTAAAGAATGTCTTGGAACAGTAGTGTGTAAAAGTAGGATGAAGCAAACAGCTTGGTGGAATGATACAGTCAAGGCAACCTGTAAAAGGAAAAAGAAGGCGTATCAAAAATGGCTACATACCAGAACCCAGGTAGACAGAGAAAGTTATGTTGAAGAAAGAAACAAAGCCAAACAGATAATTGCAGCATCCAAGAAGAAATCGTGGGAAGACTTTGGAAACAGGTTGGAGACTATGGGTCAAGCTGCTGGAAAACCATTCTGGAGTGTAATTAGCAGTCTTCGAATGGGAGGTAAGAAGGAAATATAAAGTATTTTGGACAGGTCAGGAAAACTGCTGGTGAATCCTGTGGATGCCTTGGGCAGATGGAGGGAATATTTTGAAGAGTTGCTCAATGTAGGTGAAAATGCGATCAGTAATGTTTCAGATTTCGAGGTAGAATGGGATAGGAATGATGATGGAAATAGGATCACATTTGAGGAAGTGGAAAAAATGGTCAATAGATTGCAGTGCAATAAAGCGGCTGGGGTGGATGAAATTAAGTCGGAACTCATCAAATACAGTGGAATGTCAGGTCTTAAATGGCTACACAGGATAATTGAAATGGCCTGGGAGTTGGGACAGGTTCCATCAGACTGGACAAAAGCAATAATCACACCAATCTTTAAACATGGAAACAGAAAAGATTGTAACAACTACAGAGGTATCTCTTTAATCAGCGTTGTGGGTAAAGTCTTCTCAGGTATTGTTGAAAGGAAAGTGCGAGTATTAGTTGAGGACCAATTTGATGAAGATCAGTGCGGGTTTAGGCCTCTTAGAGGTTGTCAGGACCAGATCTTTAGCTTACGGCAAATAATGGAGAAGTGTTATGAGTGGAACAGGGAATTGTATCTATGCTTTATAGATCTAGAAAAGGCATATGACCGGGTTCCTAGGAGGAAGTTATTGTCTGTTCTACGAGATTATGGAATAGGAGGCAAACTTTTGCAAGCAATTAAAGGTCTTTACATGGATAGTCAGGCAGCAGTTAGAGTTGACAGTAAATTGAGTTCATGGTTCAGAGTAGTTTCAGGGGTAAGACAAGGCTGCAACCTGTCTCCACTGTTGTTCATATTATTTATGGATCATATGTTGAAAACAATAGACTGGCTGGGTGAGATTGAGATATGTAAACGCAAAATAAGCAGTCTTGCATATGCGGATGACTTAGTTGTGATGGAAGATTCGATTGAAAGTTTGCAAAGTAATATTTCAGAGCTAGATCAGAAATGTAAGGACTATGGTATGAAGATTAGCATCCCCAAAACGAAAGTAATGTCAGTGGGAAAGAAATATAAACGGATTGAGTGCCAAATAGGAGGAACAAAGTTAGAACAGGTGGACGGTTTCAAGTACTTAGGATGCATATTCTCACAGGATGGCAACATAGTGAAAGAACTGGAAGCGAGGTGTAGCAAAGCTAATGCAGTGAGCGCTCAGCTACGATCTACTCTCTTCTGCAAGAAGGAAGTCAGTACCAAGACTAAGTTATCTGTGCACCGTTCAATCTTTCGACCAACTTTGTTGTATGGGAGCGAAAGCTGGGTGGATTCAGGTTACCTTATCAACAAGGTTGAGGTTACGGATATGAAAGTAGCTAGGATGATTGCAGGTACTAGTAGATGGGAACAATGGCAGGAGGTTGTCCACAATGAGGAAATCAAAGAAAAACTGGGAATGAACTCTATAGATGTAGCAGTCAGGGCGAACAGGCTTGGATGGTGGGGTCATGTTACACGCATGGGAGAAGCAAGGTTACCCAAGAGACTCATGGATTCAGCAGTAGAGGGTAGAAGGAGTCGGGGTAGACCGAGGAGAAGGTACCTGGATTCGGTTAAGAATGATTTAGAAGTAATAGGTTTAACATCAGAAGAGGCACCAATGTTAGCACTGAATAGGGGATCATGGAGGAACCGTATAAGGGGGGCTATGCTCCAGACTGAACGCTGAAAGGCATAATCAGTCTTAAATGGTGATGATCATGATGATGATGATGGAGAGATCATCATGACAATTTTTTTCAGTTACAGGCAACATGTCTTGTGTATACACATTATGTGCCTTTCATGCAGTGGTTTTCATTGCCTTCTGCGTCCTCATGCAGTTAATGATTGCTGATTCTTCCGCCTTTAGGGGTAGCTTCCCACCCCAAGGCAAGAGAGTGTCCTAAACATCTTTCTGCTCCTCTGCCCTCTTTGATAAGGTCGTTTCACTTTACAGTATAGTATTTTCTACAATAACTTAATACAAGTATACAGAGTCATAAGCCATACTCTGTTTAATTATTCATAAATCCTATAAAAATTTGATTATTGTAATTTTGTTGTTTTAGGTCCTCCTTCAGGTATATTAAGGCATAAATAACTAGATCATAAATTAACCCCAATATCGAAAGTATTTTGGAGGTGGAGGAAACACTGGAGTCGGAAAACTAGAGCGAAATAAGTATGGAATCATTGTCTTCTTTCCATTTCAGTTGACTGATCCCCACTATATTCTACAATAAGCAGCTTTGGCTAACAGTATATCAAGATCACAGGGTTATCGGAGATGTCATTGCAAAGTGAGTGGGAAGCCAATAAGTGTAAATGTCACACACAAAATTTCACGTAATTAAAAGTTGCGTCGAATTTTTTGTTGTGAAAACAAAAGGAAGTGCAGTAGAGGTTTTTGTGTTAATAAAACCGGGTTAAAATATCCCATGTATCCTAACAAGGAAGCGTCATGGTTGAAAGTGTTGGAAAGAAATAATATATTTCGACATAACTTTTGGTTGTCCTTTATTTATCAACACTGCCCAATAGCAATTGGTCGTTAACATCATTATCCGGCCTACGTGTTAAAAAATTTCAGTTTTACATCAAATATACAGGAATTCCCTAAGCACTTACGTAAATACTTGGCCATTAGCATTACTACATAGACGTATAGAGGAGTAATGGTATATGGCGTTACTATCCGGGAAATAATGTTATTTCCTGTTTTACTTCACTGCCCGTGATGTATACAGCACAATGTCAACCACATGAGAGATAGACAAAAACAAGAGTAAAAAAATACTGAAACCACTTGTTGCTTTCTTCTAAACAGAAGATAAAGAAGTATAATGGGAAAACGACCGCTGTGCGTGACGCTGCTGTTAAGTATAGTCCTATTAAAATGACTTGATAACTGACGTCTGCCACTTGCCGCTACAGTGTTGCCACTTCGGCTGCCGGCTACTGCTCGGTTATAGGTGACACAAACACAGCGGATCACTTTACAAATGTTAATGTGTAATGCGCAGGAATGCTGGAAGTGGCCGCAGAGAGGTATTTCGGATATATGAGATGCTCTGTCGACAGCTAATTTTAAGTGAGCAATGACTGAACTGCAGTAGACGATGCATTTTGCAGCCCTATGCTAACCGCAACCTCGTGATGTGTAATGTATCCGAGAAAACGGCAGTCGGTAGTCTCCAGCAGAACTAAAATCACTATGCTCTGTTGACGGCGATTAATGCTAACCTGCAAGAGAAAATTTAAGACAGTTTCAGCGCTAAAACCAAACATATTTCTCGCTATCACTGGTTACCTGAAACTCTCCCCACACAAGCTACACGAGCTGGCTCTTGGTTGCAGATTACAGGCACCGCAGGCAGATTCCAAACGAAAAACGGATGATCGGAAGGAAAACAAGAGTAAACAAAGGCAATACGATGATGAAAATGACACGACAAGGAGCTAGAAATTAAAAAATTGCATTTAAATCGGTTACCTGACTAAAAATAATACACAGCCTCATTTGATCTAATTTAGATATAAAAGAATCTTGCTAATTTTGACTAGATTCTAATCCACGACCTTCAACATTTTTATTTTATTTTTATTTTTTATTCTGATCTTTATTGTCCTCTGCATTTGGTCTGGGCAAACATCACATGACACCTACTCAAGTTGATCGTTGAATACGTCATTCAGTTTTTCTTATTATTTCACAGGACTGCCAGCTCTCTTTCTTTCGCAATACCCCACCTTTCTTTAATTTTATTTTCTTGGTTTTATTTTATCTTCCATGGACAGGAAAGACATCCACAAAAAAGATCTACTTGCCGCCGTCACTTGTGTCTAAGAAAAAAAGGGCTGCACATCTTCAGGTGTTGGAGCCTACCTATCTATCACAAAAAAACTAAACTATGGCTAACCTGGGGCAGCAAAGTAGGGGAGCTACGAAAATAAAGGGAGTTGTGTAAGGGCTTTTTTGTGTTTCGATGTTATTTTTTATTTTTTTGTGTTCCATAATTCAAGAAACTACTCGTGTCTTCGGATGGTTTTCTCGAAATTTTTATGGAGATTCCGTTTGTAGCTTGGTCAGAGTACCAAGTCGGTAAAATAAGCATCAGGATCTCGTGGCTAGGACGTTCCAGCTGGAAGGTGGGTTACGTAAGGCGCTCCATAGAAAACTGGAAAAGAACTGCTTTTACTTAGGGTTGTGGTAAGTGCACAGTGTCGGTCACTAACGTACATCCAATAATACATTTCCGATTTCTCGTTGGGACCAAAAAGGTAGCGGAACCTATGGCCACGTTTCCAGTTCACAGCGTTAGTTTTCGTTGCAGGTTAATGAATCACATCTGGAAAAAAAAGCGTCTGGAAAGTAATCTGAGCAGGTGCCTGCCGGATAAGGAAAGCCAAGATAATGCTGTGAGAGCGTCCAGTCGTCAGAAGACGGACCACCAGAGCATTGGTGGGCGTCTGTGTCGTCCACACCGCAGTGAACATATTGGGGTGTATGAGCGTGGCGGATGCCGTGCAAACGGAACTGGTTGACCTTTTTGCCGCTGACGTATACCAAGCGGAAAGGACGTTGGTGTCGAGAAAGCCTGGATGCACAACTTTCCATACACGACGCCATTTTATCTGGGGAAACTTGTGTTCGATGGGACTGAGGGGCTGATGCATTAGTAGTGCGTCGTGTACAGCCTTTGTCCGGAGTATTCGTGGAAGTCATAAGGAGTGGTGTGTCTAACTTAATTCCAGAAAGAAATTCTGAAAGTGATAAAAGGGGTGTGGAATGTCTAATAACACAACTGGGGCTGTCTTGGAGACCGGCGTATCTGATGGGAGCTAGCAAAAAGTGCCGTAACTTGTCTGGCACGCGGAATAAGCCAACCCACCGTGCTCCTGTGGGAAGGCTAGGGAGGCATATTGGACTTCAACTAACATCACGGTACAGGCAAAGAATCTGATTGACATCAACATACGACGGGTGAGGATAATCGGACTGGGAACACTTGTACCATGTGTGGGATACGAGAGACATGGTGGACATTCAGATATCGCGCACGTGTCGAGGGATACAAGCCGGTGATCAACAAGGCCAGCCCTGATCGTTTGGAAGAGAAGTCTGCTGTTTGTTACCGCCGAACGACGATCATTCGTAACATCAATGCCCAGACAGTAGACGGTGGTGGCCACACTTAGAGGAGCGAAACATCTCTCAGGTAGGCCCTCACCAATGAGCAGAACCTGCAATTTGGAAACGTTGAGAGAACTGCTCAATGCCTCACCAAATGTCACCACCCATATCAGAGCCGCGCTGGCATCATCTGCACTGCGTAAGTAGGGAACTAGATCGTCAGCATTGACCGTACAACAGACACGGTGTCCGTGCGATGACAGTCGCACCCGGCTTTGGCAAAGCCCCTGGAAAAAGGGTTCTAACAACAAACCGTACAGTATCGTGGAAAGTGGGCAACCGTGTCAGACGGAGCGCTCGAACGCTAGAAGCGTGGAGAGGCGCCTGTTTACTCCTGACATCGCCGCGCTCGACAGGCGCATTACCACTGTTACTACACTGAAGAGCCAAAGAAACTGGTACACCCGCCAAATATCGTGTAGGGCCCCCGCGAGCACGCAGAAGTGCCGCAACACTACGTGGCGTGGACTCGACAAATACCTGAAGTTGTTCTGAAGGGAACTGACACGATGAATCCTGCAGGGCTGTCCATAAATCCGTATGAGCACGATGGGTTGGAGGTCTCTTCTGAATAGCACGTTGCAAGGGATCCCATATATGCTCAATAATGTTCATTCTTGGGAGTTCGGTGGCCAGCGGAAGTGTTTAAACTCAGAAGAGTGTTCCTGGAGCCACTCTGTAGCAATTCTGGACGTGCTTGACGTTCTTGTTACTTCTTGGAGGTGGGGAATGTCGACATCAGCAGCATAAATGGTGTCTCTGCACATGGCCCAAACGGTGGCCAGATCCATCACTGCGATACGATAGTACTCTCGGCACGCTTCCCCTATTGGCGCAGAGGGTCTTGCAGAGATGTCAGGCTGGCGTGGAACATCCTGTGTAGCCAGTGTGGTCGCAATCACTGGCTGGAAGCTGCGTGGGGTCCCACCATCAGGCACTCCCCGATGGGTGGGCCATCATCCCAATCTGCTTTACTGTTGACACCGTCAGCCCAAGATATGTCATGAAGGGAACCTCCCTCCACAGGATCCGTCATTGTCAGGTGGAATCATAGGCAATGCAAAGGAAACTCCCCCGATGGGACATTGGGAGCGGCCACTCCTGTTGTCAGGGCACTCAAAGGGATGTCACTATATGGTATCTGATCAACTGCCTGTGTCATATGAAGGAGTGTGTCGTTGGAGGACGTTTGACTTCGCTACTTCCATTTTTGGGGCGATCGCTGCTTCCAGAGCCGCTGTTCCATATCGGGAAGTGACCGTTCGTTGTGTGACGTAGTACCATCTGAAGGCGAACAGAGGTAGACACCACACTCGCTTCGATGTCCATCACTGTTCATCAAGCTTTGGAGAGTTGTTGGTCTTGTCGCTGTCAGAGGAGCTGGTGCCTGTGAGGTTCCATCCACACTGTCCTTCCCGAGGGGAAGTGCTAACAGGAGAACAGCGACGAATCCGGTTTGTGCATGCCCGAGGCTTAGGTATGTGGTAAGAAGTGACCGTTGCTTTCAGAGCTGAGATGCTGATCAAGATTTGGAGCAAACAGCGACGGAGGCAATCGGACCTAGGTGGCCCTCTTGTCCACATTCTGCACATGTCCACAGTTTTCAGCATACACATATGAGAAGGTAGGATGGTGCATGTTTGGACAGTTCAGTATTGATGTGCTGGACACCATTTAACTCCTGGGAGTCGTGAATGTCTGCCATTTTCCTGCGATATGGCCCATAACTCTGCAATAGAGTTGGAAGGCTTCAACGGCTACGTCGTGGGGCATCTCGAAAGGGAGCTCCAACGCCCGAGTTGTTCGAAGACCGAAACTAGCGTGGTCTACCGTCACCTGACCAATACACCCGTCAGAATGTTCAATTTTAGTCGATGTGCATGTTGTCGTACATCAGCCATGATTCCTCCGTCGTCATTTTAATGCAGGCGATGCTCCCGGTGATAAAGAAGTGAATACCTGTCACTTCTTGTGGTTCCAGGGGTATCTCTTCGTGAACGAATTGCTCGATTTCATAAACGTGTGGCCGTGCATGTTTTGCTTGGAATGTTACTTCAAGTGTCACTCAGCGCTAAGAGTGCATCATGTGGTGCAATATTGATGGACGCTATACATATACCAGTAAACTCCTAAATTAGCGGGGCGCTGCCCTGTGCGCGCAGCAGGCCCGCATGCGACCATGGCCGAAAGCCGACTTTTTCTCTGATTGAACATGCTGAGCTACTGTGCCGGCATTTTTCAGATATGCCACAACTTAAGGTTAAACATTATATTTATACCTGTCTTGCTCCAGTTACGACAGTGAATTGCAGCCTTCAAAAATTCGGCTTCACACAATGTCGTGCGAAGCTTATCTAACGTAAACCGAGCTCTGTGGTTATGATAACTGTATATGTGGCGCTTAAAATGCCAGATTCATGACTCGGCATCCAAACACATCGAGAAAGAGTGCCGGACAAGGAACTGGAAGTGAACTGACAAATTTTGGCTGTATGGCAACTGTGAACAGTTCCTACATGACGTTGAGCGCTCTAATTGGAGGAAATCAGACCGAACGCGTGAAGTGTCAAGTAATTTAAAAGGACTATAGTGCTGATGCCTCAGTCAGAGCCCAATACGTCACTTTTCACCTAGTGGCATAGTTTCCTTTCCCGCGAAGCTGTGTTTGTTCCACTTCACTGCCATGCATTTGGGTCAGTCTAATGTAGAATTATTGAGCTTAGTTCTTGTTAACTCCCATCCCTCATCTTCGCTGTGGTGACCCGTGTATAGTTACTCCTTGCCTTCTCAGAGAATATAAGTTGGCTAGAGAATTTCCTTAACAAATCCTTTTGGCTACTGTCGAATACAGATATGCCTTGCCTTCCTGAGAATAAATTGGCTAGCGAATGTCCTTAGCAAAATCCTCTTTTACTGTTACGTCACAGACATTTCTACCTCTTGCCTTGGCTCAGAACGCTTGCTGTAGTTCATGAATCCTTAGTTACGGTTGTCTGTTGTCTACCTACCAATTCGGTCCAAATACTTAGAATATGCTAATTTTGTTAATCATAATCGATTACTGAAAGCCTCCAAATGTCAGAAACGATTTAATAATAAAGAAACCTTGCGCCAGTTACATTCTTTCGTGCACAGCACGACACATTTAAGGAATTTATTCCCATTTTCAATTGCTCCCATCTACATTAGTATTGTGTGTGGCGTGTGGAGACCTTAAGATACTCCATAACTTCTAGAAATCATATATAACGGACATAAGGAAGGAGTCAGAAATTTTAGTACACCAAAAAAGTCAGGAAAAACAATCTGAATAGTAATCTAGAAGCCGCGCGGGATTTGCCGAGCGGTCTGGGCGCTGCAGTCATGGACTGTGCGGCTGGTCCCGGCGGAGGTTCAAGTCCTCCCTCGGGCATGGGTGTGTGTGTTTGTCCTTAGGATAATTTAGGTTAAGTAGTGTGTAAGCTTAGGGACTGATGACCTTGTAAGTAGGCTGTTTATGTTTTCTTATTGGCAACGTTACGTAGCGCTCTGTATGAAAATCACTGGCTGTGCTGTGTGCAGTCTGTGGCTAGTTTACATTGTTGTCTGCCATTGTAGTGTTGGGCAGCTGGATGTGAACAGCGCGTAGCGTTGCGCAGTTGGAGGTGAGCCGCCAGCAGTGGTGGATGTGGGGAGAGAAATGACGGAGTTTTGAAATTTGTAAGACTGGATGTCATGAACTGCTATATATATTATGACTTTTGATGACTATTAAGGTAAATACATTGTTTGTTCTCTATTAAAATCTTTCATTTGCTAACTATGCCTATCAGTAGTTAGTACCTTCAGTAGTTTGAATCTTTTATTTAGCTGGCAGTAGTGGCGCTCGCTGTATTACAGTAGTTCGAGTAACAAAGATTTTTGGTGAGGTAAGTGATTTGTGAAACGTATAGGTTAATGTTAGTCAGGGCCATTCTTTTGTAAGGATTTTTGAAAGTCAGATTGCTTTGCGCTAAAAAATATTGTGTGTCAGTTTAAGCACAGTCATGTATAATTTTTCTAAGGGGACGTTTCATCTGTCGACCCTTAGCCGAGGATACCTCACTGGAATCTTCTGATTTTGTTCTTGTAGTTTGTGTAAGTAGTGTAGCTATTGTTTATTACTAGCGCGTAATCATAGAGAGAATTTCCTTTTCAGTTGTAATTTTCATTCTTGTACAGTAAAACAGTTGTGGCATGCATGTAGATTTGCACCAAGTATTTCGCAGCTGCGCTTGCAATTAACGAGATATTATTTTCAATGCTATATTAATGTGTTTTCTTATTTTGCTCTTCAAATTGCGCTTTTCTGTGATGTCGTGTGAAATATTGTGACAATAATGGCGTGTGAAAAACGTATTACTTGGCTCCAAAGTAAACTGAGAAATGACGGTGAAGACGAAAGCAGTGTGTTAGCGCCACCGTGTAATGAATTAACTAATGTTCAAAGTAGTAATTTGGTAATTGTACATAGGGAAATGGAGCGGGCTGCAAATAATGGTGTAGGCAGTGAAACAATTAGTGAACAGGGAAGCATTATCGATCGTTCGGTCGGCAACAGCTTGCCTCAGAAATCCGAAATGACAGGACACAATCTTGCAAATACTGTAGATTCAGGTTTTGCGTCCTCGCCGTTTTCTCAAATAAGTCAAGACACATTTTTTGCTTTTCAACATGCGAATATTGGCGGTTCAAATGCATTGCCGAATAGCACTGAGGAACATGTTTCAGACACCAGTGCATTGTTATTACAATTAATGCAACAAATGGAACAAAAGCTTCGAAATTTAGACACAATGGAACAAAATCTTCAAAAGTTAGACACAATGGAACAAAATCTTCAAAAGCTAGACACCATGGAACAACACCAGAGACAAACACAGCAACAGTTACACACAATGGAACAACACCAGAGACATACACAGCAACAGTTAGAGACAATGGAACAAAATCGGAGACAAACACAGCAAAAGCTTCAAGAGTTGGACACCACACTTGAACAAACACGTGAAGATTTAACTACTGAGTTACATAACATTGAATCGAAATGTCAAAAAGTCTGTAATGACGTAAAAACACAAAGTTGTGAGCACTTTCAACCTATTTTTTCGCGGCATGAAAATGCATCACAGAATCACGAAGCAGCCATAAAAGAACTGCAAACCATTGTTCATGAAAATCATGAGACCTTGTGGGCTAAAATTGACTTAGTTGCATCTACCGATTTGGTTACGCAACTTGCAAAAACTCAGGGAAACTTAAAGAACACAGTAGATAAGTTTTCAACACAAATGGACACTCTGAAACTTGGTTCAGAAAAACACACAGAGGAAATTAGCACACTATCGGAGAAAGTAGCCGAACTTTCGGATCAGTTCACTAACTTATCTGCATAGGTAGATGATGATCTGAATGACACAGGACCTGTAGCCATCACTGACACAGAAGAGTATGAACAAATTAAGAAATTCAAACAAAATCAGAATCAAATTAATACGCAATACAAAAGAGAAATCCGGGAAGTACAAGACTAGTTGGCACAAGTAATACAAAAATTACATATTTCAGAGGACACTAGCGCCCCAATACAGGAAGAAGGACATAGAAACACGGAACAGCCACAAAATAATAACACAGCGCGTTTCGGAAATTATGAAAGAAATTGGAAAGGTGCACAGAATTTTGAAATGGAACCGCCGAAACGACGTAACAATGACCGATATGCGACTCGCCGACATGATGATTTTGACTATAAGCTGTTTATTACTATACGTAAATTCAAAACATTTAAGAATTCCGGCAACGACATTCATCCACAAGACAATTCTCTCATTGTTTTCCTCCCAACTGGTCATTAGAGCACAGATTAGAATTTATGTGTGGCTATTTAGAGAATGAACCAGCTGTAAGTATGCGATCGGTCATTCACGATTGTCACAGTGAAGGAGAATTTTATCATGCCTTCCTCTCAGCATATTGGTCTCAAGCTACACAAGACCGAGTAAAACATAGCATCATAATGATGAAACATTTCGAACAATCTGAATTTTCCAGTCTTGTCAAATATTTTGAAGACATGTTGCACAAGAATCAGTACATGTCAAATCCATACAGCCCCTCAAAACTCATCCACATTTGCTTAATCACATTACCTGAACATTTACGACATATTATTTTGGCAGGACGTTGCAAAGACGACACTGAAGCTTTTCAGGGACTCTTACAAGAATTAGTAATCGACAATAACAATCGCGGAACGCGAAAACAGGAACACAACAATTATAGGTCACATCCGTCGCAATTCCGCGATGAAAGAAATAATAACTGGACACGACAAGCCTATTCGTACAACGCAAATCGTGACCAAAACAGACACCACCCATATGACAACCACTGGCAGAGTAATAATAGTTACAGAGAAAGATCGCATTTCCGTAGTAATGAATATGACAGAGATTACCATAGAAACAGACAATATGGGAACAAAAACAATTATTATCAAGGGAGACAGAATAACTACAGATGCAACAGTTCAGCGCGCAGTATACAATTCAGGAAGAAATTCCCCACCACATGACCGGCAAGAAAGAAACTATGGAATCTACCGACATGACGACAGACGATATAATCGTAACGCCCAGACCTGAATTGCATCAGAACTGGCGAGCATCAAACAGGGCAGGGTCTTCTCGTCAAGGTGAATTTGTAGAAGTTAGTCTCCTAAACCCAATGACGACGCACGCCAACGAAGAGATAGCAGACAATGACTCGTACCGTAGGCAGCCACGTGCGCCGGCTGGCTCAAAGAAAAATAACATAGACGCTAACATTGAGAAAAATTCCAGTATTCTTTACCAACGTATACCGTATGACAATTGCGTTCCAGTTGAAACTCTGCGTACTAGGAAGAGTAAAGGTTTACACCACATTTCACATATAAAACCGTTTATTGAAAGATAATCTGCTTTTTAACTTTGTCTTTGCCATATAACTTTTCACTTTACATTACTAGTATGCTTTGTCAGACTTAGAATCTGTTAATGAGCAACAATGTTTGAAGTTAAATATCCAGTCAAGAACCAAGAGAACTTATTTAAACAGAAATTACAAATGCATTGTTATTGTGAACAGACAACACAGTGTTATTGTGTGTGTACATTCTTTCTTGTTAGTTGCACGATTACATAACGTCTATAAGGCTCACATACTTAGAACATTTACCAGTACTGCTCATGAGATTTTAATGAAACATTTTGGTTTACTTGAAAATACATTCTGGATTTAATGTACTTTCTGTGAGATACCAGATGACACAGTGGTTAGTTTATGTGACAGCTACACGATTTTATCACGACGCTACTAATGAGTGACAATTTACAATGTTGCTTTTGCAGTGTATCTGTTTCATATCTGCACGGTGTTTCTGAATTCTTCTGGAAAGGAAAACATGTTTTAGTAGGAACTTTTGTGGTATAGCTACAATGAGACAGCCTTTTCCATAGCACAACAATACGTTACAGCACAGTACTTTCTTCATCAGGGCAATAAGCGCATTAACTAAGATATCTATACGCAAAGCATTTCACTTTTGTTTATCATGAAGTAAGTACAATGACTTTTGCAGAACTTAGCTTTCGGAGGACGATAAATACGACACTTCCACAGAGATTATCTTACAACAAGACGCACAGTTTAGCGTTACAGTACACGTATTTGAGTGATTAATTTTGTACTTAAAACATTTATTTTTAAAGATATTTGAAGTGCAATGATACAAAGGTTTTCCGTGATACATTTCATTCCATTGCTGTAATCTGTAACACCTGAGGGTATCATTCATTAATCCTCAGGGGGTACACACCTACTTTGTGTACCATGTGTCTGGCAAGCACAAGGAGCCCTAGCTAATATGGTATTTGCTTATACAACTTTACACATCGGTACAATATTTTTCTAACACATAAATTACACAGCTATCTGATTATTTAACAGAGAAACAAACATTTTTTTTACTACGTAAGTGACAGATGTTTACGCAGTTACACAGTTGGATAACTTCACAGTTATGATATTGTATTTTGTCTGTACTGTGTGAAGCCTTCATATTTTTTGGAACCATTGTGATACTACGAGAGCTTTGAATGATGTATTTGGTATGGGATCATGATTTTGAAAGTACGTTTGAGGTAGATGACACTTTTGACATGAGCAGAGAATTTTTTTAGGTTTTGAAATTATTGAAGGAAGCTATGACGATTTTGAGATTTGGCTGAGGTTTTATGATGTTATGATGACGATGTGTATTACGCTGTTGTGGTATGTTTATGATCAATAAGCTGATGCTATATGGGGAATTTGGTTATGCTACGTATTTATTATGATGAAATATTGAAGAAGTGTCTACGAATATGTATATGTGTAATAAAGCAAGGAATAATGAGTAGTGGTTAGGGACTCTGGTTTGTGAAAAAGGATGTTGGAAACCGACAATCGTACTTTAAGAGTTATGAAACGTGTGTATACGCGTGAATGTATCACTATGCTGGCGAAAATTTTTTGGACACTGTTACATTTACAGGATTTTGTTTCTACAGATTTGAAACGCAAATTCCCGACCTCTGAAATTTTTATATGAGACCGTCACTGTAGTGCAAACTGGTGTCGTAAATATTTCGGTAAGAAAGTTAAGTGACCACCCGCACATAATGTGTCGTGGGCAACTAGCTGCACGACAGTCGTCTGGAAAAAAGCAGTAGTGTGTGGCTTTCAGAGGCACAGGTGGAGAAAAAAAAGAGGCCATTATCCTCGCAATTGACATTCCTTCGTAGAAAGCATCGCAAATACGACATGCTAAAACTTGAAAACATATGATTATACTATGGAGCTCTTAATTTATGATATTTACTAAAATGCTTAATGAAACGATGAGAAACATTTCACGGCTATTGTCTTGCTAGTTGAGAGAAATGCCATATGGCTTGCTTTATGTATTTATTTACTCATTTTGTTTAATATCTAGTTTCTAGCTGCACTGTAGCATTGGTTAAAATAAAATTTAATAGATGTACTAATATAGTTATTTTATGCCTACAGATCCAGTCAATAATAAATTTATGATCTACTTGCAAGAAAACGAGGGCAAATAAATAGACATTTCCCTTCACAGGAATTGCATAAATAATTTTTTTTACCATTTGGTAACTTATCTGCTAGCGTAAGTTCTCGTGATGCATCACCCTAGTGTTAAGATGTGACATAGGTATTAAACATGGCCATTTTTACTATAATATTTTTCTGCTTGTCATGTTTAGATATAAGTTATTGCATTTGCTGCTGCTTGCTTTGCCAATTTCCATTTTTTTGTCATTGCTGTTTGTGTTAATTGTTTTGTGCTGTTGCATTGCCTCGTCCCTTAGTTTAGCATCTGAGCTCAGTAGATTTAAGTTAGCTTAAGAGGGGGTAGACTAGATAAGAGAATGAGTTGCGATGAATTGGAAGAAATGCATTGAGAAGTTATACGAAAAAAGTACAGAAAGCAGGTATAGGTAGGATTTTCTTGGAAATAAATGATGAGGTAAGATAATGGAAAATAAATAATGATGTAAGAAAAATGTGAACGTATAAATACAGAAAGCATGCTTGGATAGGATTTTTTTGGTGGAAACAAATGTTGAAATAAGAGGAAAGATCTATGAAATGAAGTTTTGGGTTGGACTGCAGTACCAAATGTTACACTGGACATGAACCCTGTCTTTCCTTTTGTATTATTCCGCTATGTGTATTTGTCTTCTTCCTGTCTTTATGTGTTTAGCTAATAAGATTTACGTTGTAGAATTTTTCAAATACTATGTTATTTTCTTTGTAAAGATGTTTAGACATTATTTATTCTGTTTGGTTTTAATGCTCATGTGTGAAATTAATATTTCGAAAACTATTTTCATTATTTTATGTATTTACTTGTGTCATAATTCTTGTAACACTGATGTGCATGTTTATTTCTATTCTTTTGTAAAGCCTGTTTTACTACAAATGTTATCTGTGTTATTATGTTTTTAATGATGTATTTTGTACCTTTGTTATTGTATTCTTATGTTATAAAATTGTAATTGACACCAGTTCATCAAAGTAAGTAACTTGTAAGTTACATTTTACTGCACACGTTTCTGTTGGTCGTAGTATATGGACAATATGTGAGAAGTAGGGACTGTTAGTGTTTGGACATGTGTTAATAAGTCAGCAAGGTACTGATTAACAGCATTGCTGGTTCTAAGGACATTTCAAAACAAATGTTTGTGAGCGCACAAGTGGTGGTTCATGGACTTGCTATATTGTCCGCAAGACTCTTCGATGGTGATTGTGCACCTGCACAGTCGCAACACATGGCTGCTGGCCATCTCTACAAGCACTGCAGTGGGTCTGAATCTTTGATGGCCCACCAGTACCATTATTTCTACAAGGACTGCAGTGGGTCTGCACCTCTGGTGGCCCACCAATACCATACTCTCTACCAGGACTACAGTGGGTCTGCTCTGTGATGACCTACCTACCAATATTCTTCAAAACTTCGAATGATTTTGCTGTGGGTTTGCTCTGTTGTGGCCCATTACCTGCCTGTATGTCAAGAGTCAGCACTGTCTTTCCATTGGAAGGACAACACTACGTCTTCAAGACTGCATGGAAATCCACTACTTCCGTGTGCATTTTCTTTTACTGCTCAGACTTTGAGAAAAATACTGCTATTTTACTGTGATGAATGATCAGGACTATCTTTATGGACTGTGAGAAAATTTTAGCTTTTGACCAACGTTGTATAAATAAGTGCGTGCATTTAATTTCTTTGTTATTGTTATTATGAAAAATTTTTCAAATCTGTATTGGCCACTGCCCAAAACAATTTTTAAAATTTTTTGTGGGGAGCATGGGGGCTATGTAAGTAGGCTGTTTATGTTTTCTTATTGGCAACGTTACGTAGCGCTCTGTATGAAAATCACTGGATGTGCTGTGTGCAGTCTGTGGCTAGTTTGCATTGTTGTCTGCCATTGTAGTTTTGGGCAGCTGGATGTGAACAGCGCGTAGCGTTGCGCAGTAGGAGGTGAGCCGCCAGCAGTGGTAGATGTGGGAAGAGAAATGGCGGCGTTTTGAAATTTGTATGACTGGATGTCATGAACTGCTATATATATTATGACTTTTGATGACTATTAAGGTAAATACATTGTTTGTTCTCTATTAAAATCTTTCATTTGCTAACTATGCCTATCAGTAGTTAGTGCCTTCCGTAGTTTGAATCTTTTATTTAGCTGGCAGTAGTGGCGCTCGCTGTATTGCAGTAGTTCGAGTAACCAAGATTTTTGTGAGATAAGTGATTTGCGAAACGTATAGGTTAATGTTAGTCAGGGCCATTCTTTTGTAGGGATTTTTGAAAGTCAGATTGCGTTGCGCTAAAAATATTGTGTGTCAGTTTAAGCACAGTCATGCACAATTTTTCTAGGGGACGTTTCAACCTTAGCAGTTAAGTCCCATAAGATTTCACAAACATTTTAACAGTAAGCTAGAAAGTAAATCGATCAGTTTCTTCAAATGTTTGTCTTGTAAATAATAAGTATAGTAATTCTGTAAATACGTTCGTCCTACATACATTTCACTTAACATATGAAACAAGATGATACAAAAATAGAACGTGAATCATAATTGTTAATTTAAAGCCAGTGCTGTCATTGATACAGTTATAAATGACAGTTTAACGTAGATAGTATAGTACGCTGGAATAGAACACCTCTGGCTTAACCAAACTCTTTGTACAGTTAAATTGTCACAATATCTTTGTACAAATTACCAAGATATGATTTTACGTAAAGAAACAATGTGAGTGGTGGTTTGCGTGTGTGTGAGTGTGTGTGTGAATTTCTGCACGCTGAAGGAGCAGAATACCTGTAAGTAGATACAAAAAAGTTATTTTTTAACAATAGCATATAAAAATTCCAATGTTTGTACTTTCCGAAAGCAGTAAAACCACGCATCGACGACTGCAAGTGAAGAGAAGCAGCACAACACACGTGGAGACAGTCATACAATACTACTGTAAATGTTACCACTTAAAATGGGAATAAATTCGTGCAATGCATGAGAAAGCTTAAATGGTTCAGCGTTGTATTATTAAATCGTAGACAGTATGTCCCATGGGCAGAAAACTCTATATCACTTTCGTATTACTTTCTCAAAATGTGTGAACACATGCCTTTCATTTAGTTGAGGAAGATACTAAACGAACTGTTCGCTATATCTGAGAAATTTTATCCCTACTGTCAATCTGCAAATATGAAATTATTGAGCTCTGTTGTATTCGTTGCAGGTTCCTCACAATTTCTTTTGCTTTTCTGTACTGTTTCTTGTTAGAACGATAGAGCGCACCCAGCTACTTTCATTTCTAAGTCAGGGACACATTACACCATACTGCAGCAGTAGGGCTGACAAGCTGTAATCTTTTGTGCTCAAAAGCAATAAAACAGCGGTAATTCGGGTATCAACTAACAGCATTCTCTTATATGCAGAGGAGGAGAACGGAGATCAAGATCGATAGTTAAAGTAGACACCATTCCCTCTGCTCCTTTCTTTTTCTGCCAGAAAGATCATGGGTTTGAGTCTTTGACTGCAGGCGATCGCGCAGCTGTCATGGCTCGATCAGTTGATGCGTAACTTACTTGTGTCAATTGAGTTCGCCCACTATCCATGCCGCGGCGCGGGAAGTACAGTGGTTTTCGAGTGATATATTTTTAAACTATTCCGCTGTTGACTACTTTCGGAGATTCTTGCTCTTAGCGTCTGTCAACGAATTGTTTCCTCCAGTTATGTTAGCTGTATTTTCATCTCAGAGCAAGACTCTGTCAACGGACCTTCAACTTCTTAACCAGTATTATACGAAATGGAGGCACTGCCCATATCCAAATAAAACTGAGGTAAGCGTTGAAACGTCCCCTTAGAAAAATTATACATGACTGTGCTTAAACTGACACACAATATTTCTTTAGCGCAACGCAATCTGACTTTCAGTAATCCCTACAAGAGAATGGCCCTGACTAAATTAACCTATACGTTTCACAAATCACTTACCTCACCAAAAATCTTCGTTACTCGAACTACTGCAATACAGCGAACGCCACTACTGCCAGCTAAATAAAAGATTCAAACTACTGAAGGCACTAACTACTGATAGGCATAGTCAGCAAATGAAAGATTTTGATAAAGAACAAACAATGTATTTACCTTACTAGCGTTCAAAAGTCATAATATATATAGCAGTTCATGACATCCACCCTTACAAATTTCAAAACTCCAACAATTCTCTCCCCACATCCACCACTGCTGGCGGCTCACCTCCAACTGCGCAACGCTATGCACTGTTAACAGCCAACTGCGCAACACTACAATGGCAGACAGCAATGCTATCCAGCCACAGACTGCACACAGCACAGCCAGTGATTTTCATACAGAGCGCCACGTGGCGTTACCAGTATAAAAACCTAAACAGCCTACTTATAGCGTATTCCACCTGAACAGTCATGAGGCAAAACGAGAGCTACAAGTAACATTTTGGACTGAGCAACTGACGCACAACAGCCATCCAAAATATCTAGGAATAACTCTTGACCGGTCACTAACCTATAAAAAACACCTAGAAATAGCCAGTCCAAAGATATGAAATCGAAATAACATATTAAGAAAGCTGACTGGAACCTGCTGGGGAGCTCAAGCTGACACCCAACGCACTGCAGCACAATCTCTTGTTTACTCGGTGGCAGAATACTGCGACCCAGTCTGGTACAAGTACACACACACGAAGAAAATAGATGTCCAGCTTAATACCACCATGAGGATTGTCTCAGGAACTCTGCAATCAACTCCACTTCCCTGGCTTCATGCCCTTTGCAATATAGCTCCTCCCTTCCTCAGAAGGCAACAAGCGGCCACCCCGGCTGGCCCCTGCGAAGAGGTTTGAAGGAGAATGGAGGGATATCATGAATGCTACTCCGCGTGCTGTTCAGTGGGTGACCTGCTTAGACGTGGACTTGTAATAGCTGCAATGGCTGTCTCCCTAATCTTTCGCATATTGTTTTTTTCAATCAATCATTTAATTATATATTTGTAATTCGTTTATTATATTAATTAATAGTATGTGTGCAGTTTTACTCTGTAAATGCCATACGCTAAATAAATAAAATAAATGTATTTTCATGTTCCCTTGTGATTTCTGTAGTTTCGAAGCACTAGGGAAATAAAGTGCACTGAATATAGGAGCCGCTTGAACGCAATTCTTCCAAAATGATAACATGAAATTATGCCGCAAGCGTCGCGCACAGCAAGATTTGTGACAGTGGTGACCCCGACGTTATTTGTGGTTGAGAATACGATTCCCAAGGCTCAAAAACATCGCATTCACCAATAGAAGCATTCCAGAGACAAATGCACTCGCAGTCTGAAGACTGACGGCTACCACCGTTCTGACCTCACAATCCACATTATGGTTCTCGCAGGTATGACGTCTGATTCCACCATGTTTACGTTAGTAGTTAGACAATGGCATCATCGACATGCTGCCGAAGTGCAAGACATTACAACTTCACGCTGGGCCGTCTTTATCTGGGGGGGGGGGGGGCTGGATGGGGTGCGTTTCGCCAGGATGTGATTACCTAGGTCATGAAAATTACTGAACCAACATTCATTAATCCTGTAAAAATAAAGACACCAATATTGTTTACAAATACACTTCACGAAGCTTTCGGCATCTTTGAGAATTGAGGCGGGTAAGTTAAAGTGACACATAAACAGAAGGCTGTGGTGGTGGAATGAAAGGAATAACTTGACTGCCGTTGCGCTGAGTGGAGACGTGCGACACAAAATGTTAACACTAAACGTTGCCAACACAAATAGCAACGCTTAGCTTCTAGCCCGTAGTCTGTTGGAAACAATCGTCAAAGCAAGTAGTTATGCTTGCTGGTCACATTGGGTGTGATATGTACCGAATATATGGTTGATATAACACTGAACCGGAATTTTCGTTGGCACTTCATAATCCAGACTTTCTGCTGTTGAATGTCATTCGAGAATCAATAATGAATTAAATCCGTACTTTTTGCCGTTCTGCTGTATAACAGATTCCCCATCACAACAGCAAGTCATTTTAAGAAGGTGCTTCCCACCACAATAACACCAGAAACTAAACCAAAAAATAACACTACCTTGTTACCGCGCCTCAATACACGATGGAGCAGCGTACTCCTCGAGGCCTACGAGAAAGATAGGCCCCGGCGAATTATAGTTACGTCAGCACCTCAGGCCACAGCATAGATTGTTTGTGTGCCTCGTGTTAGGTGTCAAGTATGTTTGTCTGTGAGTTTTATGTGAGTGAAGATTTATAGTGTAAGTTATTTTCACCCAGATTTGTTCCAATGTGTACAATGAAATCATTCAACGCTTCAACAATTTTGTAATAATGAAATAGGCATATGTGGCAGTATAAAAATCAGAAATGTGTGTAAGCTCAATTACATCGATTTTACTTAACCGTCTAATTACTTTCAGTGCGACTTTTAAAATAAGTACATCGTATTATGCAAGCCACTGATGTACTGGTTGTCCAAGAGTGCACATGGCTCGACAGCTTTTCGTGATTTTGTATGGAAATGTGTAGAAGTAAATACTTCTATCAAGAAGGTATGTAACATTAAAGATTCGTCTAGAGTGCTCCAGGTAGAATACACGTTATTATTAATAAACTGCAGTACACAAATTAATTGTGACAGGTATTTCGAAATCGTACATTAATTTTATTTCATTTTGTTCATAGATTTTGTGAAATACGAAATGCCACGCAAGTGCAGTATATTTGGAAGCAGATGGAATTACAAATCAGAAACTGAAAAGACAAAAATATTTTCACTGCCATCCGACACAAATCGCCGTAATATGTGGCTTCGTCACATCGCAATGGATTTCTCTAAACTAAAACAACCAGATGTATGTGAGAAATATTTCGACAAATCATAGGTAATTCCAGTAGACAGAATGATGGGCAAAGGTGAACTGAAAGTGTTTCCGAGAATAATCCCGAAACTAACAGAAGATATTGTGTTGACTATATTTCCACACAAGCCATCCTATTGTTCTAAAACGGTCACAAAAGCAAAACGCCTTGCTGATGTAGAAGAAGTCAATCTGCGAAAAGCCATTCAGGATGGTATTGAATTCAATAACAACTGCCTTCCACAGGACGCACAAAAAAACTTAAATGACATGAGTACACTTTTACAGACCAGAATTATTAGTAGTAGGAAGTGGTTCGTAATTAATGATAACAATATACTGCATATTTGTCTATTGGGAGTTGATAGAGAAGTCCCTTGTATCACTTCCTTCATCAGAGTAACTTGTGATTTGAGTTACAGTTTAAACGTTAATGCTGCCAGTAATCTCTTTATTGATGCTTATTCAAGTAACTCAAAGAGACTGAATTCTATAAACACCTTAGATAGCATTATGACGCAAATGGATGAAAAGAAGATAGTGCCAGATGTTAGAAGTAAGTTAGACTATGCCATGCAATGTCTGCAAACCTTACCAGACCATAAAATTTTTTGTTAAACAACTTGAACTGTCACATACATCAAGAAACAATAAGCAATATGGTAACAAAACCATTATATTAGCATGTTGTTTATATGTGTACTTGGTCTCTGCTTACAGCGCTCTGAGAAAATGTAATTTTATGTTTCTTCCACGTCCTTGCATCTTATAGAAGCTTATTTGTAATTACCAGCTAGTCAGTTCTTTACTTTAAAGTAGTCAGTATTTGAAAAACAGTATTCAATATTTAAAACAACATGAAATGTTAGTGTCTCATTTAATGGACACGAATTATGTGCAGCCACAGCTTTCATTTCAGTGTGCTGAAATATGTGGAAGTAATACTTTTGATGGTGAGACATGTGCTAAGGCAACCCAGGTTTTTATAATTTCTTCTCTTCTATCTAAATATGTTAATGTAGTGGTTGTTGCACCTTTGCAGGTATGACAGCAGATCAGTTAAAGTCTTTAACCAGTAATGTTCTGCATATGGCAGAAGAGATATGATTCAAAGTTTTAACCCTCAGAGCTGATAACAAAAGTGCGAACAGAAACGCTTTTGAACTCTTCATTCCAAACAAAATCCTACATAGCAGTATTGTACATACCCTGGATTCTTCTAGAAATTTATTTTTTATGTTTGATGCAGTCCATGTGTTAAAATCTCTGAGAAATAGCTGGGAGTTAAGAGAAATGTGAGTAAGACTCTGCAGTTTCCTGAGATGAATAACCATTCAGCACAATTTGGTCATCTAGAACCACTTTTTGAAAAAGAAAAAAACTCATTAGTTAAGTATGGTCACACACTTTCATCCAAAGTTTTGTATCCATTTTCCATACAAAAGCAGAATGTAAAATCAACTTTAAGACTTTTTGATGAAAATAATGTAGTTGCATTACAACATGCAAGCAAACATGTGCCCAACACATCTAGAGAGGTAAATCAGACCGATCTTTTCCTTCAGACTATAGTGCACTGGTGGAACATTGTTAATGTTAACACTGTGTTTGAAGGCCAAAGGTTCAATGATCGATACAGAGAAATTGTTAGAACTACCTCTGGTAATCAGATTAGGTATTTCCTGACATGCCTCATTGGCTAAAGAATTGGAGACTGTCTGTTCCATCAAATGTCCCTCTTTCACCACAGACATCTCAATCTTTTGTTTTAGCCACACAACCTTTTCTTGAAGTAATTTCATATTTATTCAACAAACATGGGTTGGATTAGGTTCTGCTAGCGAAATTTAAATCTGATAATTTGGAGAGTCGATTTGGACCATACCGTCAGCTGAGTGGTGCCAATTATTACAAAAGTTACATTCAGGTTTTAGAAAATGAAAGAAAGATTACATTTAAGTATGATGTACTGTTTGCTGCTCAAAGCAAAAGCTAAAAGCTAAAAGCTTTGATTCCTATGCAGCAGAGCGAAGATCGGTATATTGATATACATTTGTTTGCAGATATATTAAGTGAGAGTTTCAAATTAGAGGACATAACTCATGATACCTTCCCTCTACTGACTTATATAAGAGGTTACACATTTAGGAAAGTCGTACAGAAGTCGAAATGTGAACTATGCACTGCATGGTTGCAGTTGGATGGAGAAATTGAAGTAGATTCATCGTATTGCTTTGTTAATAACTTGAACAGAGGCAGACTAATTTTACCCACTGAGGAAGCAGTATTTACTGTAGCTCTAGCATGGCACACAGTATCGTCACTTCTGAAAAAATCATCTGCAGCAATTCATGATATGTGGGAAACAGCTCTCATTTGTACATAATGTAAATTACAGAAAATTAGTGATCTCTAAGGTCATTGATGCCAGATGCAAATGTGTTTTGCATAACACCCTGTTAAAGAAACTAGATAATATTTCTCTATATACAAACAAAACTCTTCTCAATAGTTTTCAGAAGCTTTATAATGATAAAAGAACAGATTTCAGTGATAGTTCCAGAAAAATTAAGAAAATTATGTCTATTCTACACACGTTACAAAATTGTCTAACACATAAATGTACATCACCGCATCTTAAATAAATATAATTATTTATTTTATTATATATTTGTAAGTATACTGGACCCAAAATCTGCCTTTCCATTTACTGATCATTTATTTTAAATCTGTGTGTGTGTGAGAGAGAGAGAGAGAGAGAGAGAGAGAGCAGTTTCTCTTTTTTTTTAAAAAAAAAAATAAAGAGATTGAGTTCCAGCTTTGCAACAGATACAGTCATTTGGGCTTCCTTCAATACTTCTGTCCCTGTGCTTGACAGATAAAAACGCTATGATCTTCTTAGTCATCAATAAATTCATTATAAATATAGTACACTGGAATAATCCCAGCCACAGCTTATTAGTCTAAGAAAGTTCAGTACTGTGTGAATTAAAATAATCTGCCATTTTGTGCAAGCTAAAACTTACATAGACAATTTGTTAATGTTCCTGCTGTTGATTTTGAAAGTTTTTTCTTTAATTATAGTTTCACTGTCATATGGCATATGAAACGTCCCATTTGAAAAATTGTAAATGACTGTGCTTAAACTGACACACAATATTTTTAGCGCAAAGCAATCTGACTTTCAGAAATCCCTACAAAAGAATGGCCCTGACTAACATTAACCTATACCTTTCACAAATCACTTACCTCACCAAAAATCTTCGTTACTCGAACTACTGCAATACAGCGAGCGCCACTACTGCCAGCTAACTAAAGGTTCAAACTACTGGAGGCACTAACTACTGATAGGCATAGTTAGCAAATGAAAGATTTTGATAGAGAACAAACAATGTATTTACCTCAATAGTGTTCAAAAGTCATAATGTATATAGCAGTTCATGATATCCAGTATTACAAATTTCAAAAGTCCGCCATCTCTCTCCTCACATCCACCACTGCTGGCGGCTCACCTGCAACTACGCAACGCTACACGCTGTTAACAGCCAACAGCCCAACACTACGATGGCCAACAACAATGCAAACTAGCCACAGACTGCACACAGCACAGCCAGTAATTTTCATACAGAGTGCTACGTGGCGTTACCAATATAAAAACCTAAACAGCCTACTTACATAGCCCCCATGCTCCCCACAAAAAATTTTACGAACTGTTTTGGGCACTGGCCAATACAGATTTGAAAAAAAATTTTCATAATTACAGTAAGAAAGATATCAAATGCACACACTTATTAATACAATGTTGGTCAAAAGCTAAAATTTTCTCACAGTCCATAAAGACAGTCTTGATCATTCATCACAGTAAAACTGCCGTTTTTTTCTCAAAGTCTGAGCAGTAAAAGACAATGCACACGGAAGTAGTGGATTTCCATGCAGTCTTGAAGAAGTAGTGTTGTCCTTCCAACGGAAAGACAGTGCTGACTCTTGACATGCTGACAGGTAATGGGCCACAACTGAGCAAACCCACAGCAAAATCATTCGAAGTTTAGAAGAATATTGGTAGGTAGGTCATCACAGAGCAGACCCACTGTAGTCCTGGTAGAGATTGTGGTATTGGTGGGCCACCAGAGGTGCAGACCCACTGCAGTCCTTCTAGAAATAATGGTATTGGTGGGCCATCAAAGATTCAGACCCACTGTAGTCCTTGTATAAATAATGGTATTTGTGGGCCATCAAAGATGCAGACCCACTGTAGTCCTTGTAGAGACGGCCAGCAGCCATCTGTTGCGACTGTGCAGGTGCACAATCACCATCGAAGAGTGTTGCGGACAATATAGCAAGTCCATAACCACCACTTGTGCACTCACAAAGTTTTTGGAATTGTCCTTAGAACCAGCAATGCTGTTATCCAGTCCCTTGCTGAATTATTAACACACATGCAAACACTAACAGTCCCTACGTCTCACATATAGTCCATATACTCTGACCAACAGAAATGTGTGCAGTGAAATGAATGCTTACAAGTTCCTTAATTTGCTGAACTGGTGTCCATTACAATTTTATAACATAAGAATACAATAACAAAGGTACAAAATACATCATTAAAGAACATAACAATACAGATAACTCTGTAGTAGTACAGGCTTTACAATAGAATAGAAATAAACAGATACATCAGTGTTACAGGAATTATGACATAAGTACATACATAAAGATCAGAATAACTTTTGAAACATTACCTTCACATATGAGCAACAGAACAGATTAAATAATGTCTAAACATCTTTTCAAAGTAAATAACATATTATCACAAAAATTCTACAATGTAACTCTCATCAGATAAACACATAAAGACAGGAAGAACACAAATATACAAGAGTACACAAACACATAGCGGAATAACAGAAAGGGAATGGACAGGGTTTGTTTTACTGCAGTATCTTGCAAACAAAACTTTCTTTACTTCTTGAAGATCTCCCTTCATTCTTCATTATTTCAAAAAGTGCTATCTATACCTGCTTTCTGTACTTTTCTCGTAAAACTTCTCAATGCATTTCTTCCAATTCATTGCAACTCATTCTCTTATATAGTCTACCCCCTCTTAAGCTAACTTAAATCTACTGAGCTCAGATGCTAAACTAAGGGACGAGGCAATGCAGCAGCACAAAACAATTAACACAAACAGCAATTACAAAAAAAATGGAAAATTGCAAAGCAAGCTACAGTAAATCTAAATTACCAAGCAATGCAACATTACAACTAATATGAGCCAATGTGCAGGAACAATAAAAATAAATCAGTAGTAAAACTAGCTTAAAAGAGTAATACAAAGTGAAATTTAGTAGCACTATGCCTGACAAACAGCAGCAGCAAATGCAATAACTATATCTAAACATGACAAAGCTCAATCAGAAAAAATATTACACTAAAGTTGGCCATGTCTAATACCTATGTCACATCTTAACACTAGAGTGATGCATCACGATAAGTTACTGTAGCAGACAAGTTTCCAAATCGTTTAAAAATTTATTTATGCAGTTCCTGTTAAGGGAAATGTCTATTTGCGCTCTCTTTTCTAAGAAAGTACATCATAAATGTATTATTTCCTGGGTCTGTAGACAGAAAATAGTGATATTAGTATGTCTATTAAATTTTATAATAACCAATGCTGCAGTGCAGCTAGAAACTAGGTATTAAACGAAATGAGCAAATATTTATAGCCTATATAGGGCAGTGCATGAAATATTATTCACTAGGCAAATGGCGTCTCCAAAAGCAAAAGAATCTCTCAACTAGAAAGACAATAAATGTAAAATGTTTCTCATCATTTCATTAGGCATTTAAGTAAATATCATAAATTAAGAGCTCCACAGTGTAATCATATGTTTTCAAGTTTGAGTGTATCGTATTAGCGATGCTTTCTACAAAGAAATGTCAATAGCAGGGATAATGGCCTCCCTTTTTTTTCTTTTTTTTTTACCTGTGTCTCTGAAAAGGCACACACTAATGGCTTTTTCTCCAGGCGTCTGACACAGCTGGGTGCCCACGGCGCATTACGTGCAGGTGATCACTTAACTTTCTTACAGAAATATTTACGACAGCAGTTTCCGCTGCAGTGACAGTCTCATATAAAAATATTTCACAGGTCAAGAATTTGCGTTACAAATGTGTAGAAACAAAATCCTGTGAATATAATAGCGTGCAAAAAATTTTCGCCTGCATTGTGATACATTCACGTATTTACACACATTTCATAACTCTTAAAGTACGATTCTTGGTTTCTAACATCCTTTTTCACAAATCAGAGTCCTTAACCACTACTCATTATTCCTGACCTTATTATACATATACATATCCGTCGACACTTCTTCAATATTTCATCATAATAAATACGTAGCATAATCAAATTCCTCATATTGCATCGGCTTATTGATCATAAACATACCTCAACAGCATAATACACATCGTTGTTGTAATAATAACATCATAACACCTCAGTCAAATTTCAAAAATATCGTAGCTTTCTGCAATAATGTCAAAACCTAAAAAAAATTCTCCGCTCATTTCAAGAGTGTCATCTACCTCAAACGTACTTTAAAAATCATGATCTCATACCAAATACATCATTCATAGCTCTCATAGTATCACAATGGTTCCGAAAAAATATGAACAGTTCACAAAGTACAGACATAATACAAT
The DNA here is from genome assembly GCF_023864275.1 of Schistocerca cancellata. Taxonomy (NCBI): domain Eukaryota; kingdom Metazoa; phylum Arthropoda; class Insecta; order Orthoptera; family Acrididae; genus Schistocerca; species Schistocerca cancellata. The sequence continues at coordinate 238,707,237 of NC_064627.1, read as the reverse complement.
TTCGTAAGTGTGAAGTTACCCAACTGTGTAATTACGTTAACATGTGCCACTGATGTAGTTAAAAAAATGTTTATCTCTCTGTTAAATGACCAGATAGATGTGTAATTTATATGTTAGAGAAATATGGTACCGATGTGTAAAGTTGTATAAGCAAATACCATATTAGCTAGGGCTCCTTGTGCTTGCCAAACTCATGGTACACAAAGTAAGCGTGTACCCCCGTGAGGATTAATGTAATTATACCCTCAGGTGTTACAGATTACCGCAATGGAATGAAATGTATCACGGAAAACTTTCTTTGTAATTCAATAATCTTGAAAAATAAATGGTTTAAATACAAAATTAAGCACTCAAATGCGTGTCCTGTAGCGCTAAATGTGCGTCTTGCTGTAAGATAATTCTGTGGCAGTGTTGTAGTTATCGTCCTCTATAAGCAAAGTTCTGCTGAAGTCAATGTACTTACCTCATCATAATCGAAAGTGAAATGCTTTGCGTATAGATGTTGTAGTTATTACATACCTTACCGTGATCAACAAAGTACTATAATGTAACGTATTGTTGTGCTACGAAAGAGGCTGTATCATTGTAGCTATACCAAAAACGTTACTACTAAAACATGTTTTACTTTCCAGAATAATTCAGAAAAGCTGTGCAGATATAAAACAGAAACACCGCAAAAGCAACATTGTAAATTGTCACTCATTAGTAGCGTCGTGATAAAATCGTGTAGCTGTCACATAAACTGACCACTGTGTCATCTGGTATCTCACAGAAAGTACTTTAAATCCAGAATGTATTTTCAAGTAAACCAAAATGTTGCATTAAAATCTCATTAGCAGTACTGGTAAATGCTCTAAGTATGTGAGCCTTATAGTCATTACGTAATCGTGTAACTAACAAGCAAGAATGCACACACACAATAACACTGTGTCGTCTGTTCACAATAACAATGCATTCGTAATTTCTGTTTAAATGAGTTCTCTTGGTTCTTGACTGGATAGTTAACTTTAAAACATAGTTGCATGTTAACAGTTTCTAAGATTGAAAAAGAGTACTAGTAACATGAAGTGAAGATTTTATAGCAAGGACTAAGTTAAAAAGCAGATTATCTCCCAATAAATGGTTTTACATGTGAAATGTGGTGTAACCCTTTGCTCTTCCTAGTATGCAGAGTTTCAGCTTTAACGCAATTATCATGTGGTATACGTCGGTAAAGAATACTGGAATTTTTCTCAAGGTTAGCGTCTATGTTATTTTTCCCTGAGCCAGCGGGCGCACGTGGCTGCCTGCGGTGCGAGTCATTGTCTGTTTCTTTGTTGGCGCGCGTCTTTATTGGGACTAGGAGACCTAACTTCTACAAATTCGCCTTGCCGAGAGGGCCCAGCCCTGTTAGAATCCCGCCAGTTCTGATGAAATTCACGTTTGTCGTTATGATTATACCGTCTGTCGTCATATCGGTAGTTCCTGTAGTTTATTTCTTGTCGGTTAAGTGGTGGAGAATTTCTCCCTGAATCGTAACTGCATGCTGGACCGTTGCATCTGAAGTTATTCTGTCTCCCTTGATAATAATTATTTTGGTTCCCATATTGTCTGTTTCCCTGATTGTCTCTGTGATAGTCATTACCGCACAGAGGTGATCTTTCCCTGTAATTATTGCTTCTCTGCCAATGGTTGTCATATGGGTGGTGTCTGTTTCGGTCACGATTTACGTTGAAAGAATAGCCTTCTCGTATATTATTTCTGTCATCGCGGAATTGTGACGGATGTGATCCGTAATTGTTGTGCTCCTGTTTTCGCGTTCCGCGATTGTCAGTGTCAATTTCCAGTTCTTCTAACAGTCCCTGAAAAGCTTCAATGTAGTCTTTGCAACGTCCTGCTAAAATAATATGTCGTAAATTTTCAGGTAGTTTGATTAAGCAAATGTGGATGAGTTCTGAGGGGCTGTATGGGTTTGACAGGTACTGATTCTTGTGCAACATGTCTTCAAAATATTTGACAAGACTGGAAAATTCAGATTGTTCGAAATGTTTCATCATTATGATGCTATGTTTTACTCGGTCTTGTGTAGCTTGAGACCAATATGCTGAGAGGAAGGCATGATAAAAATCTCCTTCACTGTGACAATCGTGAATGACCGATCGCATTCTTACAGCTGGTTCATTCTCCAAGTAGCCACACATAAATTCTAACCTGTGCTTCAATGACCAGCTGGGAGGAAACAATGAGAGAATTGATGGAGCCACGCTTGTGGATGAATGTCGTTGGCAGAATTCTTAAACGTTTTGAATTTACGTGTAGTAATGAACAGTTTATAGTCAAAATCATCGTGTCGGCGAGTAGCATATCGGTCATTGTTACGACGTGTCGGCGGTTCCATCTCAAAATTCTGTGCACCTTGCCAATTTCTTTCATAATTTGCGAAATGCGCTGTGTTATTATTTTGTGGCTGTTCCGTATTTCTATGCCCTTCTTCCTGTATTGGGGCGCTAGTGTCCTCTGAAATATGTAATTTTTGTATTACTTGTGCCAACTGGTCTTGTACTTCCCGGATTTCTCTTTTGTATTGCGTATTAATTTGATTCTAATTTTGTTTGAATTTCTTAATTTGTTCATACATTTCTGTGTCAGTGATGGCTACAGCTCTTGTGTCATTGAGATCATTATCTACCTATGCAGATAAGTTAGTGAACTGATCCGAAAGTTCAGCTACTTTCTCCGATAGTGTACTTATTTACTCAGTGTGTTTTTCTGAACCAAGTTTCAGAGTGTCCATTTGTGTTTAAATCGTATCTACTGTGTCCTTTAAGTTTCTTGAGTTTTTGCAAGTTGCGTAACCGAATCGGTAGATGCAACTGAGTCAATTTTAGCTTGCAAGGTGTCGTGATTTTCATAAACAATAGTTTGCAGTTCTTTTATGGCTGCTTCGTGATTCTGTAATGCACTTTCATCACGCGAAAAAATAGGTTGGAAATACTCACAAATTTGTGTTTTTACATCATTACAGACTTTTTGACATTTCGATTCGATTTTATGTAACTCAGTAGTCAAATCTTAACGTGTTTGTTCAAGTGTGGTGTCTAACTTTTGAAGATTTTGTTCCATTGTGTCTAACTTTTGAAGATTTTGTTCCATTGCGTCTAACTGTTGCTGTGTTTGTCTCTGGTGTTGTTCCATTGTGTCTAACTTTTGAAGCTTTTGCTGTGTTTGTCTCTGATTTTGTTCCATTTGTTGCATTAGCTGTAATAACAAAGCATTAGTGTCTGGAATCTGTTCCTCTACGCTTTTTGGCAGTGCATTTGCACCAGCAACATTCACATTTTGACAAGCTGAAAATGTGTCTGGACTTATTTGAGAAAACGGTGAGGACGCAAAACCTGAATCTACAGTATTTGTAAAATTGTGTCCTGTCATTTCGGATTCCTGAGGCGAGCTGTTGCCGAGCCATCGATCGATAATGCTTCCCTGTTCACTAATTGTTTCACTGCCTACGCCATTGTTTGCCGCCCGCTCCATTTCCCTATGCACAATTACCAAATTATTATGTTGAACATTAGTTAATTCATTACACGGTGGCGCTAAAACACTGCTTTCGTCTTCACTGTCATTTCTCAGTTTACTTTGGAGCCTAGTATTACGTTTTTCACACGCCATTATTGTCACAATATTTCACACGACAGCACAGAAAAACACAATTTGAAGAGCAAAAATAGGGGAACACATTAACATAGCACTGAAAATAATATCTAGTTAATTGCAAGCGCAGCTGCGAAATACTTGGTGCAAATCTACATGCATGCCACAACTGTTTCACTGTACAAGAATGAAAAACTACAACTACAAAGGAAATTCTCTCTACAATTACGCGCTAGCAATAAACAATAGCTACACTAATTACACAAACTACAAGAAAAAAAATCAGAAGATTCCAGTGAGGTATCTTTGGCTAAGGGTCGACATATGATACATCCCCTTTTAAAAAATTGTACATGAATGTGCTTAAACTGACACAAAAATTTTTAGCGCAACGCAATCTGACTTTCAGAAATCCCTACAGAAGAATGGCCCTGACTAACATTAACCTATACCTTTCACAAATCACTTACCTCACCAAAAATCTTCGTTACTCGAACTACTGCAATACAGCGAACGCGACTACTGCCAGCTAAATAAAAGATTCAAACTACTGAAGGCACTAACTACTGATAGGCATAGTTAGCAAATGAAAGATTTTAATAGAGAACAAACAATGTATTTACCTCAGTAGTGTTCAAAAGTCATAATGTATATAGCAGTTCATGATATCCAGTATTACAAATTTCAAAAGTCCGCCATCTCTCTCCTCACATCCACCACTGCTGGCGGCTCATCTCCAACTGTGCAACGCTACGCGCTGTTGACAGCCAACAGCCCAACACTATGATGGCTGACAACAATGCAAACTAGCCACAGACTGCACACAGCACAGCCAGTAATTTTCATACAGAGCGCTACGTGGCGTTACCAATATAAAAACCTAAACAGCCTACTTACAATGCAATAGCTACTGTAAGTGTTCTTTCTTTTTTGTCTTACATGATTACACATCATGAGTCTTCAGGGTTTTTTTTTTTTTACAGAGGTGAGGGGAAAGCTGATATCCTGAAGTGATAGTATGTCTATTGCATTTCTCTTCTCTAATCTGTGAATGAGCAGCAGCTCTATCAGAGACTTCCCCCACCTAATTATTGTTAAGAGAGTTAACTACCGACCTCAACCACAATTTGATCTTTTATATACAGGGCTGACGTGTTAAAAATGCAGGATACCACAGAATTTTAGTTGCTTGTCGTTTATTTTTGCAACTGAGGAAAGTAAGTTGAAGCTATAAATTACTTAAGAACTAATAAAAGCCGTGTAAGTCAGTTTCCTTTCAAATTAATCAGCTCTGAATGATAAATGTGGCCTCAGGGGCACGATGCCTTGCTTCGTACCAGTTGCTCCAGTTCATGTACCTGAAACGGTGAATGAAGAATGTATTTATTGCAATACTGATTGAAATAACATTTCCTTTATCAGAATTGGTGACTCCTCCATTGTTGGTTCATAAATTTCGGCTTATAGTGACCAATCTTCCCTGTATTTGTTGTACGTGCAGTTAAATAATAAATAAATTTCATACGTCTGATGAGAGATGTAATTTGGTTCATATTTGCGTCAGGTAGCTAATCTTTAATGTAAAAGAGACAAAAGGCGTTCTCTGAGAGAATCCTTTCAATGATGTGCATAATTTTTAATTTATCTTACGTTTTTATGCAGGGATAATTCAGAGTTCCAGAGACTCATTGGTAATTTGTCATGTGTGTGCTGTGTACAATAAAACGGAAGAACATTGCAAAAGGATTGTCTGTTGCTAGAGGCACTAAATGTAGTATGAAATAACAGCTGTTCAACAGCAGAGACTGAAAACTAAGAACATGCAGTTCATCATTTATGTTGAGTGTGTGTCTCAAATTACACTACACTGGAAGGTTATGTTCCCGTTGCAGTACTAGTAATAATCAAGAGCCCAAAATATCGGAATGTAGTAAAAGATGAATTTCGACTTCGTAAGTAAACAGCAAATCACGAGTCAAAATATTGAGAAACATCATTCGTTTGCTAATACGAGCCAGTGCGCTCAGGCCTACACCGGCCACGTGACAGTCAATTTGTGACGTATGGGCTGGGCCTGCCTTTTTCGTCGGCTATGGTGTTCCTATGCCGACGTCATGAGCAGAACGACAAACAGTTGCGCGATCTGCGCATGCCATTTGGGCTCCCCCTGAAAGAGACAAGGACAATCGGCACAGTCAGAGAGACTGTGCAGCTACATTGTTAATCAACTATCGAAATTTACAGAATGTGCCATCTGACTGTATCTAATTTATACTGAAAGCAAGTTACTAAATTCGCGTACTGAAATGCTGATTTTGAGCAAGGGATATGCATGAAATTGTGTAAGTCTGTTACAATTTTAAAGGTATCGGTCAGATGCACAAATAAAATATAGATTATTCTACGTATTATATGCGTCCACACAACAGTAAATAAGAATAAGAAGCTATCGTGAAGAGTCATTTGCTAATGTTGTGGAATATCTAATACGGCTGCATTGGCTTGAAGGCGAAACACGGCGAAGGCCTGCAGTGCCATCTCCCTTATTATACCTACATGGAACTAACATCTTATGAACTTTTACATTCATTAAGAGCAGTCGAAAAAGCCATTTCTTCTTTGGCGCTGCATGTCAGGAAGTGCTACTTCGCAATGTAAACATAGGGACTCAAGTCTGTGCATGATAACACATTATGCTTTTCCAGAAACACAGCTTCGTACTGAAAGGTACTATTTAATTAATTGAGAATGTCGGCAAAATTTAGAGTACTAATAACATTTATTTTCCCAAACAAGACATAAATTATACTAAACAAGTTATATATTGAATACCCTAAACAACTAACAGATGCTTTAATACTGCACTGGGTGGATCCTGGGTGGCAGAGACAGTTTAACTAGGTGATCAGTGAGTCAAGTACTCTGGCCCTAAAAATGTGTATAACGCAAGCTGAATTGATCTGACGCTGAGCCTGCATTGATTGACTGAATCTACCGAAGTTTCTCCACGTAGGTGTAGCTGAGAGCAAGTGGCGATTGAGGTCTGTACACCCCGACAATGCCGGAGTGACAGTACGTTAACCTGTGTACATCATCCAGCCATGTGACTTGCAGCTGGCGGGATGTGTGCAGCAGAGGAGGTGAAATGTGGAGGCGGCACCTGTGAATCGATCGCGGCCACGAAAGAAATGCAAAAATCTAGCGATCAGGCAGATGGATTGCAATTTACTCTCTACCAGAGCCCTGAAACCACAGTAGATTTCAGTGTGTGACACATCCGTTCGCTGGTGGTACCGAGGACCAATTTGGCTCACTTATACGACAGGGCTGACAAGGATACCAAACATCAAGACTGGTTAGTCAAAAACGAACAAGTGTGCTCTCAGCAGACGAGTAGTCCGAGATGTTTGAAGTCGCACTGTCGGTACAAAGAGAACTTCACCACAGACAAATGAAGTCATTCTCAGGACAGGTCCCAAGTACCAACCACACGTGTCAGAGCTTTGACCAGAAGTGCTTACCAGACCAAATTTCTTCACCCGAGTGCTTCATACCTTTCTTGAAAAAGAATTCCGTTTTCTCGCAAAGTGCACGAACGACACCACCTTCACCCCGTCTTGAGCCAATCACAAGGCACTAGAGGCGCTAAATCTCCCCTCCCACACGACCGCACAAACTCATGTCGAAGAGTTAAGAAACCTGTGTCTCTGAAAAAAAAGAAAAGAAACCGCCAATTACTGGCTTTTCTAAGTTTTTGTAGAGGGGAAAGAGGTGACTTTTTCTGAAGTTGTGTCACTTCCCATGGCAACAAGCAAACAGATAAAATCTCAAAGATCTATATCTACATCGCCTGTGCCTTGGAGCTTGTTAGTCCTAGCTATTAGGTGTAGTAAAGATTCTATCCCTAAACGTTTCTCAGACGCTGCATTTTTCTTATACAACCGAGGCGGCCAAGAGAAGTGGTTCACTGGCCTACTTGCACTATCAGTGAATTTTTATTACACATGGCTCTGCACGCAATGCCTGGTTTACGACTCCACTGTGTAGACGCATTCCTTTAGACTGTCGCCCCAGCCCAGGCTTCAGCTGGCGCTGTGGCTGGTATCACAGCATTGTTCTGCTGGACACTTGTCTTGACAAGGGGCTGCCCTGTCTGCCCTACAGCTGTTTGCCTGTCCAGCAAGATTTACTAAGGGATGGGCTCGCCGGCAATTGTTTTTAACTCCCAACAAGTCGTTTCAGACAGACAGACAGAAACATTGGAAACATTGGTTACATCTTTTAGATCTCTACAAACGAGTTCAAAGCATATTTTGCGTGTATTCCCATTCTTTGCAGTCTTAAATAGAAGTTCCCAGAATTTTTATAGATGTAGAGTATGGTACCATATGTAACTCATTTTCTACAGAGTACATTCGAGAACTAGGCGCTACTGAGTATCACCTTATGTATTCCTAACTTTCATAACACACTATCAGAACACATTGCACGAATTCGAACTGCTCAGCACAACATGCCCCATTATCTTTTACATAATATTCAAAATGATTTCATTTTGCAAAAAAATTAACATTACTATAGCTGATAATTTAAAACAATCTAAATACCATTCTGTGATTCTAGATTTCACACCTAACATTTCATACGTAGAGCAACTTATGGTTATTGTAAGATTGATTTATTTTAAGTTGTCCACAAAACTTGCTCAAGTAAGAGAACATTTTTCTTAGGATTTTCACTTGTAATTGATACTATTGAGCTTGACTATTTACAAGGCCAAGGACATGATAATGGGACAAATATGAGAGGAAAACATATAGGCCTCCAAAATAAATACTGGATATGAATCCTCATACTTTTTACATTCCGTGTGCAGCTCGTACGCTCAGTTTGGTGATAAATGATGCTGCTACAATTTCATTGGAATTCTCAACTTTTTTCTGTTGTTCAGGAAATATATGTATTTTTTCGGCGTCAACATCATGCTGGGATGCTGTTATGAAGCAAATACCTACATTGACATTAGAGCATCTTTCAAATATATGATGTGACAATAGAGTTGATGCTTTAAGAAATCTTCATTTTATTATGGTAAAAAATTATGAAGCATTACACTCCATTCTAATCAGAGACAAGTATGACAGTGATGCAAGAAACATGGAGAGTTCATTAACGTCAAAACTAATGACTTACTTATTCATATGTTCAGTTGTAAAGTAGCACAACATTTTATCACAAATTAAGACTGTAACCAAAATATTGCAAAAGTCAGATGTTATTCTTTCAGAGACGGTCAAAGTGATTGATCTAGTCAAGAAAGATTCAGAAACATATGGCACAGAGAGTGCATTTCAACAGTTGCTCGTAGAACCAAAATGAATGGCTCAAGATTTAGAATGTCATCCTGAATTCACTGAAACTGCTCGTCCACATCCTCGAAAACGACATTTTAATTACAAAGCTCCTGGTGAGCCCCTGTTAGGCCCAAAAACGGAATTCAAAAGTAAATTTTTATTTCTTGGTACTTGGCACGGCGATCTTACAGTTAAATGAAAGATTCGATTTGTCAACAGAACACAACAACAGGTTTTCATTTTCGCAAAGCATTGAAAGCCAGAGCTAATTAGAGAGAGACAACAGAAAAACGCAATTTCTCCACTTAGAATAAAAATTAATAAATGAAAATAGATCACATATTGATGCAGAAGATCCCTTTAATGAGTTGGAATTGCTCCCTTTATCTTTTGTAAAGAAAACACAACTCCACTCAATGTGATAATTAAATTTTTCTAGTAATTTAATGACTATATTTCCAAATGTTTCAACTTCTTTACACATATATTTAACACTTCCTCTGACATTAGAAGAAAGCAAAACGCCATTTTTCAAAACTGAAAATAATAAAGAACTGTTTATGATCAACCATCACCTGCCCGCATCTCGTGGTCGTGCGGTAGCGTTCTCGCTTCCCACGCCCGGGTTCCCGGGTTCGATTCCCGGCGGGGTCAGGGATTTTCTCTGCCTCGTGATGGCTGGGTGTTGTGTGCTGTCCTTAGGTTAGTTAGGTTTAAGTAGTTCTAAGTTCTAGGGGACTTATGACCACAGCAGTTGAGTCCCATAGTGCTCAGAGCCATTTTTCAACCATCACCCAAGATAGACTGAAACATTTGGCCATCTTAAGTATCGAATCGAAAGCAATTTCAAAACACCCGGTATCATTAAAAAATTTGCAGAGTTAAAGTCCAGAAAAAATAAATTCGATGTTTGAAAATAAACCCATCTTTATTTTAGAATAAGTACTGAATAAGAAATGGAGCATAAAAATTAAATTTTGTGGGTTTTTTCATTCGTTGGGGAAGGGGGGAAGGGCAAGGGTAGGCTCATTTTTCGCACTCTGGTTTTAAGAAGCTTCCTACTTCACCACTCGATACAGAAGCATATCTGAAACTCAAGAAGGAATTAGTGTGGTGAGTATCGGCGTCACAAGAAGAGAGACTGCAACAAATACTAACACAAGAGGGTATAGAGGACAATAAACCATCGCAATCTCCGTCACTTGAGGAGCAAAGTCGACATATGCACGGTTCCAGACACATTACTTCGTACCTTGTGGAGCAGTAGATTGCCAGCTCAGGTGAAAGCTATTGTTATATCACAAATGGTGTAAGTAGGCTGTTTAGATTTTATATTGCTAACGCCACGTAGCGCTCTGTATGAAAATCACTGACTGTGCTGTGTGCAGTCTGAGGCTGGTCGACATCGTTGCAATATTCGCCATTGTAGTGTTGGGCTGTTGGCTGTTAACAGCTCGTAGCGTTGCGCAGTTGGAGCTGAGCCGCCAGCAGTGGTGGATGTGGGGAGAGAAATGGCGGAATTTTGAAAGCGGACGATCTGGACGTGTGTCCATCAGAAAGAGTAAATTTATAATATTGGGTATCATGGACTGATATATATATATATTATGACTTTTGAACACTACTAAGGTAAATACATTGCTTGTTCACTATCAAAATCTTTCATTTGCTAACTATGCCTATCAGTAGTTAGTGCCTTCAGTAGTTTGAATCTTTTATTTAGCTGGCAGTAGTGGCGCTCGCTGTATTGCAGTAGTTCGAGTAACGAAGATTTTTGTGAGGTAAGTGATTTGTGTAAGTTATAGTTTAATGTTAGTCAGGGCCATTCTTTTGTAGGGATTATTGAAAGTCAGATTGCGTTGCGCTAAAAATATTGTGTGTCAGTTTAAGCACAGTCATGTATAATTTTTCTAAGGGGACGTTTCATAATGGATGTGTCGTTCGACCCCATAGCCCATCTGGCTGACCGTGTTCAAGCTGCATCTGCATCTTACTTTCTTTTCTGTTTCGGCGACGGCATGTAACGGTGCTTCGATGCGAAGCACACCCGATCATGACACTCTATTGGATAACATCGAGGCATTGAACAAGCAGCTGAATGACAGCCTCTTGAGCAATGTTGAAGCCTTCAGTAAAGAGAGAAGTGAGCTGCTCGCCGGCTGGAACGTTAAGGACAGACACGACGGAGATCATGGAGTCACTTGTCATCAAACGCAACCTCTTCTGGCGGCTCACTGTTAGCGAGTGTATGATGGTGTCACCAGAAATTTGGAGACCAGGCACACAAATGTAGTCTGCCTTGGGCTTGCATCTGCCATAAACGTCAGGCGAAGGTACAAGTAACAGATCGTTCTTCATTACACCCACATAACAGGTTGGAAGTTAGGACGAAAGTTTTTGATAGATACGGGATCTGATCTCAGCATTCTTCTGTGGGAAAAACTCCCAATGTTTCGACTGTCGGCCACTAACAGATATTCTACTGCGACATACGGTGTGCAGCACTTGGATCTGGACCGGGGGTGGAGGTGTAATTTGGTATGGACCTTCATAGTTGCAGATGTGAGAACTAAGTCTTTTCGGTTTTCAAGCCATATCAGTTCGAATAAAGTTCTCGAGCTTTCAACAGCTATCTCCGCCATCACTGTCAGGCAATGGATAACCAGTAGGCATCCCAGCTGGCGCAACGGAAGTCATGGACTACCTTGAGAGTGTGTACAGGGTGGGGGACCAGAGGCAGGTGGTGAACAGGTGTTATAGTGAGGACAGGGTGAGAGTCGAGTTCATCCAGCACCTCATCCCCTGTGATCACAGCAGTGTAAGTTGGGGGGCGATGGGTGGCTGGGGTTGGTGAGAAGAGAAAGAGGAGAGGAAGGGTATTAGGGATGCATGGTGGCCACACGTGATACACAGGAGTTTATGGAGAAGGTCTGTATGAAATAAGGGGAGGGGGATTTGATAAGGACTGCCATTGAGGGGAATAAGTTGGAAGATGGGAGAAGGAGATACTTTCGTATCTCCATTGTGAGGGTACAGGCGTTGAGGAAATTGGGGTCTGGGGTCGGAAGGACAAAGGTGTGGAGGGTGGGGGCAACGGCATGGGTGACAATACGAGGAGTGGTATCCATGAAGTCGATGGTGGGAGGGGGAGGGAGCAGTGATTTTCTGTTGGAAGTGGAGGGAGCAGAGTCGGCATTTAAGCGCTTCTGAGGTTTTTTGGTGAGCGTAGCCTGGGAGGAGGGAAGAGGGACAGGGAGGAGAAGGAGGTTTCAGGTGGTAGATCCTTCAGGCGTGGCAGAGGTGAGAGGAGGTGCAGAGGGTTCCGAGTGGTGCCGGCGGCGGCGGAGAGCCCCGCACGGCGGCGAGCACCTGGCGGCGGCGGCGGCCGGCAGACGGACGGCAGCTGTAGACGGCAGCAGTGGACGGCAGCAGTATACAGGCAGCAGTAAACAGGGGTGTAGGAGAGACAGGCGAAACGTCCATCGCATCGTCGAAAGAAGCGACATGGGTACCGACTGATTTAGAGGAGGCGTAGCATGCAGCATCGCCGCATACAGAGGTAGTACAGTGGGCGCCGCAGGAGGAGAGACTTTGCCGGCCTGAGGGGCCGAGCGGTTCTAGGCGCTACAGTCTGGAAACGGGCGACCGCTACGCTCGCAGGTTCGAATCCTGCCTCAGGCATCGATGTGTGTGATGTCCTTATGTTAGTTAGGTTTAAGTAATTCTAAGTTCTAGGGGACTGATGACCTCAGAAGTTAAGTCCAATAGTGCTCAGAGCCATTTGAACCATTTGATCCATTTGAGGAGAGACTTCTCCGATCGGCGCCCGAACCAATCTACATCAGAGACATTCATAACAGACATGGCCTTCCTGGCCACAACCTGAACCGGTGCGTGGCTGGCCATCGTACATAATGACAGTCCTGAAGCCCTCAATAACCAAGCAGGAAGGCGTTTCCATTGGTCAACTTTTAGCTGACGGACACCATTGCGGACACACTACATTTCAAACGTCTTCCACCTTTCAGCCACGTGACCGATGACGCTGCCGTAAGGTTCAAAAGCGGCCACCATAGCGTCCCACAGTTCTTCAAACCGGAGTTCGAAAACCTGAAACGTTCGGAGGCCACAACCTCTAGAGTCCCTATATGTCAGTCAGAGTATCGAAACTTGAAATAGTTAGCGTGACGTCGCACAACATCGGCGCACAGCTCGTCATTCGCCAGCATTATATACACAATAGTACTGAGGACTGAAATTTTTCTGAGAAATTCTTGTGGCGGGAGACGCATTTCATACCGTATAAAACGTTCGACTTCATACGCCTTCGGCCGTCCGGGATCTAACGGTAAAGTTCATTTAATTGTGGCTTGGCGGTAAGAAAACGCCATGATGGTCAACGAAATCGAACTCTGAGACAATCTGCTACGAGAAAGTAAACAAACGCTCGCTAGCTCACAAGTAACACAACAGGCAAGACGCAAACAAGACGTGCGCGCCTCACCACATCCCAAGGCCGACTGCCCCCAGACCACATCTGCGCCGGAATGCGCAAACCACCTCGTCCCGTCCACCCCCTGCGTGCTGATGAAACCGCTTTCCTCGCCCTCTAACCTACACTTCAGAAATCCCAAAGATCCCTCCAATTTCACCTCAGTTAGTTTACCTCCTGGCATACCCAACAGCTCCTCAAGGTCAACCCTTTCAAAAACCAGGCAGTAGTTACAGGACGCACCATTCGCACCTTCGATCTCCATGACCATTTACGGCCATCCTACTAACACACCAAAATACCTTGGACCAACTTCTGATCGGCAACTAACATGGAAACGTCACTTACTAACCATCCAACAGAAAGCCCACAATACACTAAAACTAGTAACTGGCCGAATATGGCGGCTACACCCCTCCGCTATCCTTCAAACGTGCAAACCCCTGATCCACTTCATCCTTTGCTATGACGATGTTGCATGGATATCTGCCCCATCCAAGTTTTGTGAGCCCCTCCAGATACTCAAACACGAAGCTTTCTGCTTCGCTTTCCATAATCGCTTAACCCTTCCCCCACAAGAGTCCTTTACCATCTCATCACATTCCCGTCTCTCCTCATTCACGTAGAACACCTCCAGATAATCTGTACCACCAGCAAACTGGACTCCTACAGTCCTATTGTGTCGCCTCTTCTCTCCAGTCCTAGGGTGCTTCCGTGCCTCTACATATGCATCCCACCAACTCTTCATGTGCACACCCTTCACATCCTCTTCCAAAGAAATTTCAACCATCTTCCTCTCCCATATCATGAAATCTGCCCTAAAATATACTCCTCCTACCAATTCTGAATCCACCTCACCCATTCCACCCCTCCCAGTGGCTCCCTTCTCTTCCTCCTCCTCTCCTTCCTCTTATACCTCTTCTTCCTTTTTCCACTCCCAGTCGCACCCCACTCCCTTTTCCTTTCAAATATACATCCTAATGCCAGCTACCCCTCTCTCCCTGACCACAACAGCCACCCTATCTCATTGTCATTGCCCCATCACTCTCCTCTCTCCATCTGTAACTACTTTTTCTTGCGTCTACCATCTCAGACAGGTCCTTTTGAGTTTTAGTGAAAGTGTGCAGTGCCATTATAACACATTTTGGTTTGTTCGAAAGCTTATTCACGACTTTCGGTCTGTGAAACACCACGCAAGCATGTCAACGATTCCTTCAATCAGTGTTACACGGATTACCATGTTCTTTCGCCTGCCTTGATTGCATGCTTGTACTCTCAGCAACGCCAGAGGAACATGACTGGCATCTCATTGAAGTTTTTGAGCGCCTCGATGCGTACGGCATTGCTTAGTGCGTGGTTTGACAATTGGAGATGATGTTCTTAGGCCACCTTATTCCCTCAGCAGGGTTACACCCTCTGCTGGAGAAAGTTGAAGCCATTTTGAATATTCTTCGCCCAGAGACAGCCAAAAAATTACGCAGAGTGCTCAGTTTCTACCGCTGCCATATATCACATGCGGCAGAACTTCAAGAACCACTTACGACAGCTCCGGCCTGTCCGAAAACAAAAGGCAGGGCGCCTGTGCAGCGGTCGAAGACAATGACAGACGCCTTCGAGGCCTCCAAGAAGAGTATAGCGCAGGTCGCACATCTTGCTCGTCCTGTTTTAGATGCACCCTTTGCGCTAACGGTCGACGTTAGCCAGGTAGCGATTGGTGCAGTATTACAATTGTACGTTAACGAGGCGTTTTAGCCCCTCGCTTTTTTCTCTCGGAAGTTGTCTCCAGCTTTGTAACTTGTAGCCGGAAATTATTGGCAATCTACACGTTCCGGAAATATTTTCGTACGCAGCTGGAGGCATGAGTATTCACAATCTACACGGACCACAAACCTCTGACCTTCGCCTTCCGCTAGGACGTCAAATGCTCTCCGAGGCAGTTTAATCAGCTGGAATTTATTGCCCAATTTTTCACCGACGTTAAACCTATCTGAGGACTGAGCAATTTAGGGCCAAACTGTTTGCCGCACGACAACGCTATCAAGGAGACATTCGATGTCGCACGCCTGGTTCAAGCACAGCGGTCCGACCAAGAACTTCAAGTGCCTGAACGGTACTACAACAGGCCTGCAGCTCACGCTCATTGACGTGCCATTGACGAATGCTAACGTGAACTGCGACAAGTACGTCGGGAAAACTCGCCTGTCCGTTCCAGCAGAACTGGGCAAATAAGCATTTCCTACCCTCCACGATTTATGTCATCCCTGAGTAACGGCGACGACGAAGCTCTTATCTAATTGTTACCTGTGACGTGGGATACAAAAGGACTGCCGTCAATGAATTGTTTGTTCAGCTAAGTTTCACGCCATGTCCACGTTCCAGTAGGCAAATTCCTGGTGACACCTCGGAGGTTCGCCCACATACATATGAATGTCGTGGGACCGTTACCACCGTAAGAAGGTTCAACGATATTTGCTAAATATTGTTGCTAGATTCACACACTGGCCGGGACTATCCCTATAGATAAAATATCCACCGAGACGCTAGCTGTCGCGTTTACATCTAACTGGGTCACTCGTTTCTGATGTCTGTTGCATATAACAGCTGACAGAAGACACCAGTTCGATTCTGTTTGCACAACTGAGCAAGTTTTGCGGCGCATCACATCACGTAACAACGAGTTATCATGCAGCCAGTCATGGCAATGCAAATGCAGCATTCTTCATGAAGATCGCTTCCATTTACTTAAAAATCAGCTGTCCCACAATTTATATGGATTCAATAGTTTGGAAAACGCACTGTTTACAAAAATCACGCACAAAAATCGCAGTCCCAATACCAGCACTGTGAGCCCACATTTCACAGAGGATACGCTACAGCCACTGCTAGCAGCTACAGCCTTCACAATATATACCTCCACAGAAACGGTGAGCAGTTTAGTCATTGATAGATATGTTAACATAAAATACGTTTTCAATAACAAACCCACTCGAATCTGTGTCTGAGTGATATGACTTTTCAACAGAATATGTGGGAGACAAAGATCTTCTTTTTAGGACCTTTTGGTAATCGTTTTATTTTTGTCTTTGTGTTTCACTTGTTATGGTTGACATCCTTTCCTGCCACACTTCTTCCTGGTTTCACATTGTTTCCTTTGCTAACCTGCTTCTTTCGTTTTCTTCTTACGTTTTTCGTCGGCTCTCTTCTTTCTTGTATATACAAGCTCCGATCTGTAAGGAGACGATGTTATTAACTCTGCCATTAGAGACTTACGTTTTAAGCTTGTAGTCTTTTGTTGAGGCCTTGGAATGAATGGAATGCCCCTTGTTAAACAGTAACTTCAAATTTCTTTAATGAAGGAATTTCGAATGGACCCATTTCTCCAAATCCTTGACTTGTGGAAAAATACCTCTGTGAAATTCTTTGATATGATGAGAAATGAACTCATTGTTATTATCAGTGAAACATAATCCACAACAAGTGTGCCAACACAAGGATACATTGTAAGTGCATAGGCTCCAAATTCCAACAGAACAGAGCTTTTGCAGGAACTGGAAACCATCTCATTGCTCACTGGTGAAAGTAACCACTGAAACAGAGAAGTCTACATGCATAACTATAAACTTATACTTGTAATGTAAACTATAAACTTATACTTGTAACTCGTATATTTGCAGATTTATTTTGCTAGGTATTAAGTAGGCGTACACTGCTTGAATGCGGCTTTTCGTAACAAATTTTTTGAACTGTGGCTTTTCCCCTTATGTCTCTTTTTGGAACAGATAGATTTTTTTCTGTGTGTCATTTTTGTCGTAGCTCGATGTTTCTTATCTGAGTTGTGACTTACCTGGATTTTCCTAATATATAGATGTTTCGCATGTCTCAGTCATAACCAAATGCCGATTTTTTCCCCATATGTGAACTTTTACCTTACCTTGAATGTCCGGGACTCAACGTACGCGGTGGGAGTAAACATACAGGGGTAGAAGTCAGAATATTGCGTGGGAGTCAACATGTCGGACAGCAGTCAATGTACAGGGTGAGAAACAATGTATGTGGCGGGGGGTGGAGTGGGGGGGGGGGGGGGAAGGGAAGTCAAATATGGGGCAGAAGGCAAAGAACAGGATATCCATGAAATGTTTTCCAAAATCTGGGGTTTTTTGTAAAGTAGTGTCTTTGCACAGACCTTGGGTTTTGCCCAGATCTGTAGGCTTGATAAACGTCTGGATTTGTGGAACATCTGCATTTGGGCAAATCTTCGTTTTTTTCCCAAGCCGTGGATTTTCTCCAACCTGAGATTTTATTCCATGCCCAGGGTTTTCCCCAAGCCTTGGGTTTTCTCCAGACAATAGGTTATGCTAAAATTCAGGTTTTACCCCAACTTTGTGTGCCGATTGGTTTCCTCCTCTGGCAATTTATATTTCGCCCCGCTGCAGTTCTACCGCAGTTTCTCTGTGTTCCACGGTGTGTTGTTTTTGCATAGGAGAGCGAGTGACAGTGCGGTGGCGCTAGCGGTCACAGCCTGGAGTAATGAAAGTCAGGCCGGGCTCACAGTGCTCGTTTGCTGGCGTTCACGACTGCAGCGTTACATAGGGACACCGCAGCGACGAGGCAGAGGTATGTCGGCCATGGTCGTGGCTGCAGATGGCAAGTGTGTCCCTTGGCGTTAAGCTCTGCGAAGGTTTTGAAATAAGTCTGTTGTTTAGGTCTACGTTGCTGTTCATCGTTTTCCTTACTAGTTGGATTTAGTCAGGATACTGGAGAGAGTAATTCGTAGCCAAGATTTGTTGTCAGGTTCGGCTGATCACTTCCGTTGCCTTTCTTCATGTTTGTGGCCGGTTTCGGTTAAGTGGTGCATAGCGCCGTTGTAACGTTTATTCCTACCTTAAGAAGACAACGCAGATAGGCCACGTCGGCGATAAAAAGCTGTGTGGTGTCGCCACGGTGATGGACTACAAGAACTAAGATAGTTACGTTGGTTCCTTAGCTTCTTGGTGGTGTTAGTAATGTGCCGCTAATGACTGACAGTTGTTAGCGTTATTCTTCGACTGTATACGACGTCTTGATTCCGTTGTCTTGTTTTATGGTGCGGTCGTTGTGAGTTACCGCAAGGACTGGCTCCGACAACAGCTGTGCTTGATAATCTTCCTGTTGCTAACGAGAACTACAAAAGCATGTCCACCGTAGTAAAGTAATGAAAGCGACCGTTACGGAGTAGCTGCCAGCATTCTAGAGGTGCTGCGTTTGATTCTCCTTGTCTTGTTGTGGTGTGGTGAGGCCGTTGTGAAATGTTGTAAGGATTTCTCCCGACTGCAACGTTGATGGCAAAATTTTCATTACTGGGGACTGAGTGTTAGCACATCGACCCATCGTAGGAGGCTAACAGAAAGGATCGTTATTCAGCAATGATACTATTATATGAATGTGTGGCGTCTGTTCTTTTGAACATGTCAGAGAGACACCACCCAGAATCGGCAGCTGTTATACGTTACATGTAAATTGGAGATAGACAGGTGGAGAAAGTAAAGGAAAGGAAACGGAGGTGATCACTGTCAGTTGTATCGGGACATTATGCGGAATCAGCAACGACGAGTGAAAATGTCGGACTGGGATTCGAACCCGGGATCTCCTGCTTACTAGGTAGGGGATGAACACTTCACACACAGTTGAAGAATAACGCTAAAAATTCGCAGTCGTTAAGGCACTTTAACAACACCAACAAGAAGCTAAGGAACCAACGTAATTGTCTTAGCCAGTTAGTTAACGTGGCAACATGACAGTTTCTTACCGTCGGCATGGTCGAACGGCGTTGTCTTCCTAATCCCACGATACTGTGGGATTTTAGAATCTATGCCTTCGTGGTGTGTGAATATCTTTGGTGCTGCTACGGGCAACAACGGACGCTATGATTTATTTTATTCAGTGTATTGAGCTTCGGGTGTGTAATTCATGTAGCTTGCTTAATGTACGAATAAATTGTTCCAATCAGAAACCACCTGCAAATTACTCTGCTAACAGGTCCTATTGATAATGCGTCAACGCACCTACCTAGTAAGCTGGAGATCGCAGGTACGAATCCTGGTCGGATAACATTTTCATTCGTCGCCGCTGCAGCAATACCTTATCCTAGAAGTGTAAGTTGCATACCGCTCTTTTTCTGTGGTATTTATACTTACTGTGAGGCTATGTAACTGACCTTGAGGCGTGGGCCGCGCCCGTTAAAGCAAGAAAGGCTGATAAAAAAATTAAATGTTCATTGGAAGGTTAAGTTGTTAAGCCCACTGGTAAGTTCGTGGTAAGGTACTTCCAGCACGAAGGTAGTGATGGTGGTCTTAGCTTCAGGGATCCCGACACATTATGTTGCACGTCTGGCGTGAGTTAGTTTCACTAACCGATCTTGTGGAGGCTCTCCCAGATATTCAACACCTGTAGCCTGCTGTATGACAGGAAGTGAAGGCCATCTGACCTGATGAAGCTCTGGATCTTAGCCAGCCCCTCCAGTTGGCTTTATTTTTAATTGTTGAAACCCATTTAAAGAAATTCGACTGATTCTATTTTCGCCTTGACACTTAATAACCCACCCCTCAAATCCTATGATATTGCAAACACTTGGGTATGGCCCACACAATGGATTTGGTCCAAATGATGGGTTTTGCCCAAACCATGTGATTGGGTTGTTCGCAGACCATCGTATTTGGCCAACTACTGCGTTTTCCCCAATTATTGAGTTTCAAACAAATTTGGGTTTTGTCCTAATTTGGGTTTTGTCCTAGTTTGGGTTTTGTCCTAGTTTGGGTTTTGTCCTAGTTTGGGTTTTGTCCTAGTTTGGGTTTTGTCCTAGTTTGGGTTTTGTCCTAGTTTGGGTTTTGTCCTAGTTTGGGTTTTGTCCTAGTTTGGGTTTTGTCCTAGTTTGGGTTTTGTCCTAGTTTGGGTTTTGTCCTAGTTTGGGTTTTGTCCTAGTTTGGGTTTTGTCCTAGTTTGGGTTTTGTCCTAGTTTGGGTTTTGTCCTAGTTTGGGTTTTGTCCTAGTTTGGGTTTTGTCCTAGTTTGGGTTTTGTCCTAGTTTGGGTTTTGTCCTAGTTTGGGTTTTGTCCTAGTTTGGGTTTTGTCCTAGTTTGGGTTTTGTCCTAGTTTGGGTTTTGTCCTAGTTTGGGTTTTGTCCTAGTTTGGGTTTTGTCCTAGTTTGGGTTTTGTCCTAGTTTGGGTTTTGTCCTAGTTTGGGTTTTGTCCTAGTTTGGGTTTTGTCCTAGTTTGGGTTTTGTCCTAGTTTGGGTTTTGTCCTAGTTTGGGTTTTGTCCTAGTTTGGGTTTTGTCCTAGTTTGGGTTTTGTCCTAGTTTGGGTTTTGTCCTAGTTTGGGTTTTGTCCTAGTTTGGGTTTTGTCCTAGTTTGGGTTTTGTCCTAGTTTGGGTTTTGTCCTAGTTTGGGTTTTGTCCTAGTTTGGGTTTTGTCCTAGTTTGGGTTTTGTCCTAGTTTGGGTTTTGTCCTAGTTTGGGTTTTGTCCTAGTTTGGGTTTTGTCCTAGTTTGGGTTTTGTCCTAGTTTGGGTTTTGTCCTAGTTTGGGTTTTGTCCTAGTTTGGGTTTTGTCCTAGTTTGGGTTTTGTCCTAGTTTGGGTTTTGTCCTAGTTTGGGTTTTGTCCGAGTTTGGGTTTTGTCCGAGTTTGGGTTTTGTCCGAGTTTGGGTTTTGTCCGAGTTTGGGTTTTGTCCGAGTTTGGGTTTTGTCCGAGTTTGGGTTTTGTCCGAGTTTGGGTTTTGTCCGAGTTTGGGTTTTGTCCGAGTTTGGGTTTTGTCCGAGTTTGGGTTTTGTCCGAGTTTGGGTTTTGTCCGAGTTTGGGTTTTGTCCGAGTTTGGGTTTTGTCCGAGTTTGGGTTTTGTCCGAGTTTGGATTTTGTCCTAGTTTGGGTTTTGTCCTAGTTTGGGTTTTGTCCTAGTTTGGGTTTTGTCCTAGTTTGGGTTTTGTCCTAGTTTGGGTTTTGTCCTAGTTTGGGTTTTGTCCTAGTTTGGGTTTTGTCCTAGTTTGGGTTTTGTCCTAGTTTGGGTTTTGTCCTAGTTTGGGTTTTGTCCTAGTTTGGGTTTTGTCCTAGTTTGGGTTTTTCCACATTAATTTATGCCAACTTGGATTTCGAAGTTGGTACATACTTGTAATTTACCCATACTTTTATTCCCAATAACTGGCTTTTATGCAAATGCATGATTTGCTCAAACATGGACCTTTTCACGTATAAGAGTACATGGACTTTACCCTTATCTGTTTTTTCCCCAAAATTAATTTTACACAAATATTTATGCTTGATGAGAGTTTGTGAACTTCGCTCTTCCCACATCTGGCTTCCCCATAGTCACATATTTTCCAGTTCTGCTTTTTTCAGATCTGCTTCTTTTCCAAATCTACGTTTTTCATCTATCTGCCTTTTCCCCATAATTGTCTTTCCCAAATCTCGTTGTGTCCCATTGTTGTGTCTCATTTCTTTTTTCTGTATATTTTACCAAAAACTACGTTTTCTGTAATCTGTAATTTTCAGTATGTTATTGAATGCTTAAAACAATTCTTTCCTTGTTCCATCTCAGTTGCATATTTTTAATTAGATTAGATGTTTCGTTCACGCTGGATCATCTTCAGATCTAAGTATTTGCGTCAGCAACCCTTCAGATGATATGTGGCCCTTACAAGACAAGATTTGTTGATGGCGCAACTATTTATGTCCAGAGTGATAGAAATATTTAATATAATTAAAAACGTGCAACTTAGATGGAACACTAAATCATAATTATCTTAATTACGTAATCACCTGCTGAATCTCCCAAGACAAATGTATTGACTATGTTGATTATTTTAGGAGTTTATCATATCTCTCCTTTTGCTATATACATCTGCGTTTCTCCCATATCTAAATATTTCAGGTACATACGTATTTCTTCTTCTTCTTCTTCTTCTTCTTCTTCTTGCATTACGCCCTCTGTAGGACCATGGGTAGCCCCTTCATGGACTGCATTTTCCTCTTCTCCCAGAACTTCTTCATTCTCTCTCTTCTTCTCTCCTGCTCTTCTTCAGAGATCTTCAGTTTCCGTTTCTCCTGTAGGCTCCACTGGTGACACTCTAATCTTTTCCTGTATTCTTCTCTGTCATTGATCTCCGGCGTATTTGTCGGTGTATATGTCTTCCTCCAATTTTCCTTTCCTTCGATCTTGATCCGCAACTCCAACCAGTCCTTCCGAAGTTCAACAACCCACTTGGTTCCTGTCTTTCCCCTTGCCCTCCATGTTGTTTCCCACACTCTCTTCGTCATTCTGTCCATACTCATCCTAACTATATGTCCAGCAAACCTTGCCATTTTGAGTCCGATTTCCCCAGATATTGTTCTCATGTTCTGGTACTATTCTTCCTTAGGTCTTCGCATCCACCTCTCTCCACCTCTTTTGGGACCTAGTATTTTTCTCTCTTCTTTATCTAGTTTTGCCCCATTTCTTCCTAGTGTCATCGTCTCAGCAGCATATAATACTGCATTCCTCACCGTTGCCTTGTAGTAGCTTATCTTTGCCTCTGTGGATATATTCTTTTTATTGTATATGTATTGAAACGTCCCCTTTGAACAATTATACAAGACTGTGCTTAAACTGACACAATATTTTTATCGCAACGCAATCTGACCATCAAAGATCCCTGCAAAAGAATGGCCCTGAGTAACATTAAACTATACCTTTCAGAAATCACTTACCTCACAAAAATCTTCATTACTCGAACTACTGCAATACAGCGAGCGCCACTACTGCCAGCTAAATAAAAGATTCAAACTACGGAAGGCACTAACTACTGATCAGGATAGTTAGAAAATGAAAGATATTAATAGAGAACAAACAATGTATTTACCTTAATAGTCATAATATATATAGCAGTTCATGACAAATTACAAAACTCCGCCATCTCTCTCCCCACATCCACTACTGCTGGCGGCTCACCTCCAATTGCGCAACGCTACGCGCTGTTCACATCCAGCTGCCCAACACTACAATGGCAGACAACAATGTAAACTAGCCACAGACTGCACACAGCACAGCCAGTGATTTTCATACAGAGCGCTACGTAACGTTGCCAATAAGAAAACATAAACAGCCTACTTACAGTATCTCGTCAACCAGAAGGCTGACCTCATCTTCTTTATCCTCTGTTGTTCCCTCCTTGCTCCTGTTCCTTCCTGTTATAAATTCTCCCAGGTATTTAAATATGTCCACCATTTGCACAGTTCCTTCCGGTGTTTCCGCCGGCCGCGGTGGTCTAGCGGTTCTGGCGCTGCAGCCCGGAACCGCGGGACTGCTACGGTCGCAGGTTCGAATCCTGCCTCGGGTATGGGTGTGTGTGATGTCCTTAGGTTAGTTAGGTTTAAGTAGTTCTAAGTTCTAGGGGACTTATGACCTAAGATGTTGAGTCCCATAGTGCTCAGACCCTTTTGAACCGGTGTTTCCCAGTCTGCAATGGTATTTAATATCTTTGGCTTGTTATAGGCGATCCTCAGTACCACCTTTGTGGCTACCTTGCTTAAGTTGACAGGTTGTGTCTTTGCGTCTTCTTCAGTCTCACTTACTATTGCTATGTCGTCTGCAAAGGCTAGGCAGTCTACTTGAGCCCTGTTGCCCTTTTTGTCCCCCACATGGGTCTTTGGTATTCCTATTTCCTCGTTTATTGCTCTACACTGCCTGATCACTTCGTCCAGTGCTATATTGAACAACAATGGTGACAAACCATCTCCCTGTTTAACACCAGTCTTGATCTCAAATTCTTCTGACAGTGCTCCTCTGAATCTCACCCTTGCTTTTGTGCCTGTCAGAATTTCTTTTAGGAGTTCTTGTGTAGTTCCATCAAGTCCTCTGTTCTTCAGGATCCTATAAAGTGTCTGTCTATGGAGTCACGTGCCTTTGTGAAGTCCACGAAGGTTATTACTGCCTTTTTGTTTCTTAAGGCCCTATGTTGTATCAGCTGCTTCAGGATAAATATCTGTTCTATACAACCTCTTCCCTTCCTGAATCCCGCTTGGTAGTCGCTAACTGTACTTTCTACCTGTTCTTGTACTCTCTTGAGCAATAGTTTTGACAGCACCTTGTATCCGACCTCTAGTAGCGATATTCCTCTGTAGTTGTTTGCATCTTTCTTGTCCCCATTCTTATTTATTGGTACTACAATTGCATTCTTCCATCCTTCTAGCAACTTCTTCGTTCTCCAGATCTGGTTAATTATGTTGGTCATGTTGTCTATTACTTTGTTGCCTCCCCACTTTATCATCTTGGCTGCTATACCATCTCCTCCAGTTGCCTTATCATTCTTTAGATCGCTTATGGCATGTGCGACTTCATCCCTGGTTGGAGAGCGTGGCTCTCTTCTGTCAGTCTCCAGTTCCAGCTCTTCTTCAGGTGGTTCACAGTTCAGCAGGTCTTGAAAGTGCTCTGCAAAAATCCGACAGTTCTCCTTCGCACTAACTGCCAGCTCCTGTTTCTTATCTCTTACAAATAGTTCTCTACCCTTGTATCCAATCACACTCTTTTTGAATTTCCCGAAAAAGTGTCTGCTGTTTTTTTTCCTGAAGTTGGTCTCAGTCTCGTCCATTTCCTGCTTGATCTTCTGTCTTCTGGTCCATCTTATTGTTCGGGCCGCTTCCTTTCTTGCTCCTAAGAAAACATCCCATTTTTCCAGGTCCTTCTTGCTGCTCCAGGCTCTCGAGACTTTCCTGTGAGTCTCTACCGCTTCCTCACATTCCTTGTGTAACGTCCCCTTAGAAAAATTAGTGAATTACTGTGCTGGTAAACCTCTTACATTATTTGATTTTCAAACAGCTGAGCAGAACTGAACGTACTCAGACATTTCGCTCTTTACCTATTCTGATCAACACTAAACTGACACACAATATTTTTAGCGCAACGCAATCTGACTTTCAATAATCCCTACAAAAGAATGGCCCTGACTAACATTAACCTATACCTTTCACAAATCACTTACCTCAATAAAATCTTCGTTACACGAACTACTACAACACAGCGAGCGCCACTACTGCCAGCTAAATAAAAGATTCAAACTACTGAAGGCACTAACTACTGATAGGCATAGTTAGCAAATGAAAGATTTTGATAGAGAACAAACAACGTATTTACCTTAATAGTGTTCAAAAGTCATAATATATATAGCAGTTCATCCCCCCTGCGGGTCCGGGGATTAGAATAGGCCCGAGGTATTCCTGCCTGTCGTAAGAGGCGACTAAAAGGAGTCCATCCCCCTCACGGGGGTAGTTAGCGCCTGCGTCCGGAGACGGACGGTTCCACGACCTATAATCGTGGTCTTTTTGGTTTTTCACTTCTCGTTTCTTCCTTCCTTTTGTTGGTTCCTTTCTTTGCTCTTCTCCACCTCACTGTCTTCCTTACTCTTTCCCTTGACTTCTCATTGCCTTTTTCTCCTTGCCTTCTCATTGCCTTTTTCTCCTTGCCTTCTCATTGCCTTTTTCTCCTTGCCTTCTCATTGCCTTTTTCTCCTTGCCTTCTCATTGCCTTTTTCTCCTTGCCTTCTCATTGCCTTTTTCTCCTTGCCTTCTCATTGCCTTTTTCTCCTTGCCTTCTCATTGCCTTTTTCTCCTTGCCTTCTCATTGCCTTTTTCTCCTTGCCTTCTCATTGCCTTTTTCTCCTTGCCTTCTCATTGCCTTTTTCTCCTTGCCTTCTCATTGCCTTTTTCTCCTTGCCTTCTCATTGCCTTTTTCTCCTTGCCTTCTCATTGCCTTTTTCTCCTTGCCTTCTCATTGCCTTTTTCTCCTTGCCTTCTCATTGCCTTTTTCTCCTTGCCTTCTCATTGCCTTTTTCTCCTTGCCTTCTCATTGCCTTTTTCTCCTTGCCTTCTCATTGCCTTTTTCTCCTTGCCTTCTCATTGCCTTTTTCTCCTTGCCTTCTCATTGCCTTTTTCTCCTTGCCTTCTCATTGCCTTTTTCTCCTTGCCTTCTCCTTGCCTTCTTCTCCTTGCCTTCTCTGGTCTCCGCCTTGGCGTTTGAGACAGTCTGTCCTCTTTCTCCCTCTCTCTCTTCTTTTTCCTCTTCTTCCTTCCTCCCTGTGCGTGCCTGAAGGCCGACCCACGCGTTCGCACGCGTAGCCGGTGACGGGGTAACGCGTAAGTCCCCGCCCTGGGTAGACATGTAAGGCACGCGCGTACCCCCCGGTAAAGGCCAGGCCCGGGGAGGGGTGATTGCCTGAGCTGATACCTTCTGACCATGCCGATTGGTCCCTCCATCTGTTTCTCGGGAGGTGTGACCTGAGGTGTAAACATTCACCTAAGGCGGGAGTGCCCTCTGAGAGGGTCCCCACAAGGAAGGAGCGCGCCATCGGAGACGCTGGCAATCATGGGGGATTCCTCCGCAATGGATTCTACTCCATCTCTCTCGACTTCGACCCAAAAACGGAAACGTGACCAGCCAACAGTGACAAAAGTACTACCGCCTGCCCCACAGTTCCTTGTAGTTTCTCGATCTGAGGACGGAAAGGATTTTTCCTCTGTCAACCCTTTCGTTATTCAGAAGGGCGTCGATGCCATAGCCGGATCTGTCAAATCTTGTACCAGGTTGCGTAACGGCACCTTATTACTAGAAACTGAGAGTGCCTTTCAGGCACAAAAACTGCTTTGGGCCACCCTCCTGTACACGTTCCCTGTCCGGGTGGAGGCCTACCGAACTTTGAATTCGTCTCGTGGTGTAGTCTATACTAGCTCCCTCGACGGATTGACTGACGAGGAGCTTCAATCTTTCCTCGCTGAGCAGGGCGTGACGGCTGTCCATCGGGTCATGAAAAAGGTCAACAATGACCTTGTACCGACCGGGACACTTTTCTTGACCTTCGATAGTGTTAAGCTGCCATCGCGCATCAAGGCGAGCTACGAGGTTCTTTCTGTTCGCCCCTATGTCCCGACACCTACGCGCTGCTACCAGTGTCAGCGTTTCAATCACACTCGACAGTCTTGTTCCAATGCGGCTAAATGTGTCACTTGTGGCAGGGATGCCCATGAGGGTGACTGTCCACCTCCGTCTCCTCGTTGTGTGAACTGTCAGGGTGACCATGCCGCATCCTCCCGCGACTGTCCTGTCTATAAGGAAGAACGCTGTATCCAAGAAATTCGGGTCAAAGAGAAAGTGTCCACCTCGGCTGCTCGCAAGCTATTGGCTAGTAGGAAGCCCACGCTGCTCCCAGCGGGGAAATACAGTACTGTCCTCGCCTCTCCTCGGACTACCCGGGAGGTAGCAACCCAGACATGCGATCTGACCTTCAGCACCACGGTCGTCCGTTCGGCCAGTGCTAAGATCGCGCGGTCGACGTCTTCTCTTCCTCCCATCACCCCACAGACACCAGCCCCTTCCTCAGCTTCTGCTAAGTCGAAGACCCCGAAGTCAGATGCACGGGCCTTCAAGAAGGAACCATCCCGTGCAGACTTCCTCCGTCCCTCGACCTCCCAGCCTTCGACCGGTACTTCCACCAAACGTCCTTCCAAAAAGGCGCACAGGAAGCACAGTTCTCCTTCTCCGCCACGGCGCATTTCTTCTCCTGCGCCACCCAGCGGTTGCCGCCCCAGGCCGTCATCCGTTTCGCCTGGCCGCACCGCTGGTAGCCGTACATCTGGCCGTTCACCGGCGGAGAAAGCTCCCCCTCCCGGCCATCCTCCCGAGATGGCCGATGACCCTATAGACCCCATGGACGATGACTGTCCGCCTACTGATAGCGGCGGAAGTGCTCGCCCGAAGCCAGGCCCTAAGTGGCCTTCGAGGTGACCCCTTCTCTCATCTTCCTTTTCTTACGATGGCACTCACTCACTGGAATATTCGCAGCATTCGCTCCAACCGAGAGGACTTGAAGTTGCTGCTCCGCTTGCATCGTCCGCTCGTCGTAGCCCTCCAGGAAACGAAGCTACGCCAATGCGATCAAATTGCCTTGGCACACTACACCTCTGTGCGTTTTGACCTACCCCCTGTGGTAGGTATCCCAGCTCATGGAGGGGTTATGTTGCTGGTCCGGGATGATATTTACTACGATCCCATCACGTTGCACACCGGCCTGCAGGCAGTTGCCATCCGCATTACTCTCCCCACTTTTAAGTTTTCCTTTTGTACCGTTTACACTCCATCGTCATCTGCCGTTACCAGGGCAGACATGATGCAACTTATTGCTCAGCTACCTGCACCATTTTTGTTAACTGGAGACTTCAATGCCCACCATCCCCTTTGGGGCTCTCCAGCATCCTGCCCGAGGGGCTCCTTGTTAGCAGACCTTTTCAACCAGCTCAATCTTGTCTGCCTCAATACTGGCGCCCCTACTTTTCTTTCGGACACATCTCACACCTATTCCCATTTAGACCTCTCTATATGTACTCCCCAACTTGCACGCCAGTTTGAGTGGTATGCACTTGCTGATACATATTCGAGCGACCACTTCCCGCGTGTTATCCATCTCCTGCAGCATACTCCCTCTCCGTGCTCCTCTAGTTGGACCATCTCCAAGGCAGACTGGGGGCTCTTCTCTTCCAGGGCGACCTTTCAGGATCAAACCTTCACAAGCTGCGATCGTCAGGTCGCACACCTCACGGAAGTCATTCTCGCTGCTGCTGAATATTCCATCCCTCACCCTACTTCTTCTCCACGCCGCGTACCGTTCCCCTGGTGGACCGCAGCATGTAGAGACGCTTTACGTGCTCGTCGACGTGCTTTACGCACCTTTAAACGCCACCCTACAGTGGCGAATTGTATTAATTATAAACGATTACGTGCTCAGTGTCGTCGTATTATTAACGAAAGCAAGAAAGCCAGCTGGGCTGCTTTCACAAGCACCTTCAACAGTTTTACTCCTTCTTCTGTTGTCTGGGGTAGCCTGCGCCGGCTATCTGGCACTAAGGTCCACTCCCCAGTTTCTGGCTTGAAGGTCGCGAATGAAGTCCTTGTGGCCCCTGAGGCTGTCTCCAATGCCTTCGGCCGCTTTTTCGCAGAGGTTTCGAGCTCCGCTGATTACCACCCTGCCTTCCTCCCCCGCAAACAGGCAGAGGAGGCTACGCCACCTGACTTCCGCTCCTCGAATTGTGAAAGTTATAATGCCCCATTCACCATGCGGGAACTCGAAACCGCACTTGGCCGATCACGGTCCTCCGCTCCAGGGCCTGATTCTATTCATATTCAGATGCTGAAGAACCTTTCTCCTGCGGGTAAAGGTTTTCTTCTTCGTACATACAATCGCATCTGGATTGAGGGACATGTTCCCGCATGCTGGCGCGAGTCTATCGTTGTCCCGATTCCTAAGCCGGGGAAGGACAAGCACTTGCCTTCCAGTTATCGACCTATCTCGCTTACCAGCTGTGTCTGTAAAGTGATGGAGCGAATGGTTAACTCTCGATTGGTTTGGCTGCTCGAGTCTCGACACCTACTTACCAATGTACAATGTGGATTTCGTAGGCGCCGCTCTGCTGTTGACCATCTTGTTACCTTGTCGACCTTCATTATGAATAACTTCTTGCGGAAGCGCCCGACCGCGGCTGTGTTCTTTGATTTGGAGAAGGCTTACGACACCTGTTGGAGGGCGGGCATTCTCCGCACCATGCATACATGGGGCCTTCGCGGTCGCCTCCCTCTTTTTATTCGTTCCTTTTTAATGGATCGACAGTTCAGGGTACGTGTGGGTTCTGTCCTGTCCGACACCTTTCGTCAGGAGAATGGGGTGCCACAGGGCTCAGTTTTGAGCGTCGCTCTCCGCCATCGCGATCAATCCAATAATGGATTGCCTCCCAGCTGATGTATCAGGCTCCCTTTTTGTGGACGATTTTACCATCTATTGCAGCGCGTAGTGTACACGTGTCCTGGAGCGCTGTCTTCAGCGTTCTCTTGACCGTCTTTACTCCTGGAGTGTCGCCAATGGCTTCCGTTTTTCTGCCGAGAAGACGGTCTGTATTAACTTCTGGCGCTACAAAGAGTTTCTCCCACCGTCCTTACGACTCGGTCCCGTTGCTCTCCCAATCGTGGAGACAACCAAATTTTTAGGCCTTACCTTTGACAGGAAACTTAGCTGGTCTCCACATGTGTCATATTTGGCCGCCCGTTGTACCCGTTCTTTAAATGTCCTCCGTGTTCTCAGTGGTATGTCGTGGGGAGCGGATCGAACCGTCCTACTTCGTCTATATCGGTCGATCGTCCGCTCCAAGCTGGATTATGGGAGCTTCGTATACTCCTCTGCACGGCCATCCATCTTACGCCGCCTCAACTCCATACAACATCGGGGTTTACGACTTGCGATCGGAGCATTTTATACCAGTCCCATAGAGAGTCTTCATGCTGACGCTGGCGAATTGCCACTCACCTACCGGCGCGATATACTGCTTTGTCGGTATGCCTGTCCCCCCCTGCGGGTTCGGGGGTTAGAATAGGCCCGCGGTATTCCTGCCTGTCGTAAGAGGCGACTAAAAGGAGTCTCACATGTTTCGGCCTTATGTGATGGTCCCCTCTCGGGTTTGACCTCCATCTTTCTAAATTATTCCGAAGAGCGAGCCAATTGGGGAAGGGCGCCTTACATGGTGCACTGTATCCGTCGTGCAATTAGACCTTTAGCCGGCTTTCACGTCGTTGCAATGGTGTCCCGCTCGTTTTCGATCTTTAGGGCGGGGATACGTCCCTGGGTGCGATTACCACGCTGCCCTCTGCAGTGTTTCTTTTAACTGCGACGACGACCTTGGACAGTTTTGCACCTAAGATCCAGCACGGTAGCCAGTCCGTTGTGGTGGGGCCGCCATGTACCCTCTTGGTTGTAGCCCCCTGACAACACAGGGATCGCTCTACTGATGCCTGCGCCGTTAACTCCCCACGTATGCCAAGGAGTAGATGCCTATCCTCCTGGGGTATCAGGACTCCCGGCAACGGCCATCCTGCCAGGTGGCCTTTGCTGTGGCTGGGTGGCGCCCGTGGGGAGGGCCCTTGGTCGGAGTAGGTGGCATCAGGGCGGATGACCCGCAATGAAGCGTGGTACATCATCTCTCGCTGGCGGCCAGCCGCCAGCAGTCTCTAAGCGTTCTCGGGCTCAATTTAATGCTCAGAAGTACGATCCGAAAACGTTCCCCTCCCTGGCCACCCCGTGGGAAGAGCGTAAGTCCCAGGATGGAGGTAACAGTTATTCGCCCCGATTCTTAGTTTGCACGAGAGCTGATGGGGAGTCTTTTCTCTCCACAAAGCCTCAGTTCTTCGTCGAGCATTTAGAGGACAAGTTTGGGGAGGTGGAGGGCTTGTCTAAAATGCGCTCTGGCTCAGTACTGATACAAACGGCATCCTCCGCCCAGTCACGCAGGTTACTTGCTTGTGACAAGTTGGGGGATGTTAACGTTACTATTACTCCACATAAGAGTTTAAATATGGTCCAGGGTGTTATTTTCCATAGGGACCTCCTTTTGCAGTCTGATGACGAGCTGCGCGCCAACTTAGAACGTAGAGGTGTTCATTTCGTCCGGCGCGTTCATCGGGGTCCGAGGGACAATCAGGTTGCTACCGGTGCCTTCATCTTGGCCTTCGAGGGTGATACGTTACCGGAAAAGGTGAAGGTGATGGTCTACCGATGTGACGTCAAGCCCTATATCCCTCCCCCGATGCGGTGCTTCAAGTGCTGGAAGTTCGGCCATATGTCTTCCCGCTGCACTTCCAGCCTCACATGTCGAGATTGCGGACGCCCATCTCATCCCGATACTCCATGTGCCCCGCCTCCCATCTGCGTCAACTGTGGGGAGCACCATTCATCTTGCTCGCCAGACTGCAGAATATTCCAGAAAGAGCGCAAAATCATGGAATATAAGACCCTGGACCGACTGACTTATACTGAGGCCAAACGGAAATACGACCGATTACATCCAGTGCGAATGACAACTTCCTACGCCGCTGCTACAACACCTGTGCTAGCCCCATCAGTTTCGCGCCTTCCGGCCGGATCGACGAGTGGTACAACTCCTCCTGCCCCCTTGCCAGTGGGGGGCTCTACCCACCGGGTTGCTCCTGTGCCACCTACCTCAGGAGCAACACCATCCCCCCCATCGGGGACGTCGGTCCCCGCTTCTAAGCCGGAGAAGTGTCCAACTTCTTCGGCTTCTCACGCTCGCAAGGGGTCCCTTGGGTCCCTCCCTTCCCAGGTTTCCACCGGCGGGAAGGCTGATTATCGACAGTGGCGTAAGTGCCCACAATCTGCAGGTCGAAGGGCTTCCCGATCCTCCTCAGTCCCGGAGACTGAATCGGTGAAGCCCTCCCAGCCAGTTAAACCCAAGGAGCAGCGTGAGAAATCAAAGAAGAGCAGCTCTAAGCCCAAGGAACGCGCGGTGGTAGCCACCCCATCGCAACCTTCTCGCTCTGCGTCTGAGGACGAGGTGGAGATTCTGGCGTCCGCTGAGGACCTCGATCTCGCCGGTCCCTCAGACGCCGTGAATAGCAATAGCACTAGCACGGGTGCTCAATCGGAGGCAGCAGGTGACCCAGCGGCGTAATCTGCCGTCCCAGTCCCGGCACGCCTTTCTCAGCCATGGACAAAACCATCCTCCAGTGGAACTGCAGCGTTTTTTTCCACCATCTAGCTGAGCTCCGCCAACTTATCAGCCTTCACCCTTTCCTCTGCATTGCTCTGCAGGAAACTTGGTTTCCAGCAATGCGCACCCCCGCCCTCCGTGGCTATCGGGGTTATTATAAGAACCGAGCAGCTTATGAAAGGGTGTCTGGTGGCGTCTGTATCTATGTCCTTAACTCTCTTCACAGCGAGTCTGTCCCTCTACAAACAGCTTTAGAGGCTGTCGCTGTTAGGGTGTGGACGCCGCAGGCTCTTACCGTCTGCAGTCTTTACCTTCCACCGGAGGGTGACGTCGCGCAGCATGTCCTGGCTGCGCTGATAGCCCAATTGCCGCCACCTTTCTTATTACTGGGCGACTTTAACGCCCATAACCCTCTGTGGGGTGGGTCAGTGGCAACAGGTCGAGGCGCCGCCGTTGAGCATTTATTGTCGCAGCTCGATCTCTTGATTTTGAATGATGGTGCCTCCACACACTTCAGTGTGGCGCATGGCACCTACTCCGCCATTGACCTTTCAATCTGTAGCCCTAGCCTCTTACCATCTGTCCACTGGAGTGTGCATGACGACCTGTGTGGTAGTGACCACTTTCCGATTTTTCTGTCACTACCACAGCGTCACTCTTCTGGGCGCCCTAGCAGATGGGCTATGAATAAGGCTGACTGGGACTTGTTCTCCTCCACTGCCGCTATTGAGCCTCTCTCAACTGATGCCATTGATGCGGTGGTTACATCGGTCACCGCCGGCATCGTCACTGCCGCCGAATCTGCCATTCCCCGTTCTTCTGGGTCCCCTCGGCGGAGGGCTGTGCCTTGGTGGTCGCCTGAGATCGCTGAAGCGATTAAAGATCGCCGGCGGGCGCTCCAGCGTCACAAGCGACATCCCTCCATGGACCACCTTATCGCCTTCAAACGGCTGCGTGCGCGGGCCCGCCTCCTTATCCGCCAAGGTAAGAAGGAGTGCTGGGAGCGGTATGTGTCCACCATTGGACTCCATGTCACTCCATCGCAGGTCTGGGCCAAGATTCGACGGGTCTTTGGCTATCGGACCCCTGCCAGCGTCCCTGCGCTCTCACTGAATGGAGCAGTTTGTACTGACTCAGACGTCATTGCAAACCGCTTAGCAGAGCATTTTGCTATGAGTTCCGCTTCTGCGAATTACCCCCAGGCCTTCCGCTCCATTAAAGAGCGGATGGAACGTCGGAGCCTTTCTTTTCGCACCAACGCTTCTGAACCCTACAACGCTCCATTCAGTGAGTGGGAATTTCAGAGTGCCCTTGCCGCTTGCCCTGATACCGCTCCCGGGCCAGATCGCATCCACTGTCAGATGCTGCAACACCTTTCAGTGGACTGCAAGCGACGCCTCCTCGACCTTTACAACCGTCTCTGGGTCGAAGGTGAGTTTCCGTCGCAATGGCGGGAAAGTATTGTCATCCCCATTTTGAAACCTGGAAAGAACCCTGTGGAGGTGGACAGCTACCGTCCCATTAGTCTCACCAACGTTCTTAGCAAGTTGCTTGAACGGATGGTGAGCCGGCGCTTAAATTGGGTGCTGGAGTCTCGGGGCCTTCTGGCTCCGTCTCATGGTGGGTTCCGTAAAGGCCGCTCCGCCACCGACAATCTGGTGAGCCTTGAGTCGGCCATCCGTACAGCCTTTGCCCGCCGTCAGCACCTGGTCGCTGTCTTTTTCGACATGCGGAAGGCGTACGATACGACATGGCGTCCTCACATCCTTTCTACGCTTCATGGATGGGGTCTTCGGGGCCCTCTGCCGATCTTTATCAGAAATTTTCTGTCGTATCGTACCTTCCGCGTGCAAGTCGCGGCCTCGTATAGTTCCTCCCTCGTCCAGGAGAACGTGGTACCCCAGGGCTCTGTCCTCAGTGTCTGCCTGTTTTTAATTGCAATAAACGGTCTCGCTGCGGCAGTAGGAAATTCTGTCTCCTCTTCCCTGTATGCTGACGACTTCTGTCTTTACTATAGTTCTATTAGCATTGCAGCAGCTGAACGTCAGCTACAGGGCGCAATCCGCAAGGCGCAGTCTTGGGCTGTAGCGCGTGGTTTTCAGTTTTCGGCTGCCAAGACCCGCGTTATGCATTTCTGCCGGCGCCGAACGGTCCATCCTGAGCCGCGGCTTTATCTTGCCGATGAACTTCTTGCTGTGGTGGAGACCCACAGGTTTTTGGGTGTCCTTTTTGATGCCCGGTTGACTTGGCTGCCTCATATCCGGCAGCTTAAACAAGCGTGTTGGCGGCATCTCAACGCCCTGCGTTGTTTGAGCCACATCCGCTGGGGCGCCGACCGATCTACCCTGTTGCGGCTCTACCAGGCGTTAATCCAGTCTCGCCTGGATTATGGGTGCCTAGCTTATGGCTCAGCATCCCCATCTGCGTTGCGAGTGCTGGACCCAATTCTCCACAGCGGGACACGCCTTGCCACTGGTGCTTTCCGCACCAGCCCTGTGGACAGCGTCCTAGTGGAGGCAGGTGTACCTCCACTGCGGTTCCGACGCCAACGTTTGCTGGCCGCTTATGCTGCCCATGTTTTTAGCTTGCCCGGGCATCCAAATTATCGTGTCCTGTTCCCGCAGTCAGTCGTCCATCTGCCAGACCGTCGGCCCCGGTCGGGTTGTCCGATCGCCGTATGCATCAAGGAGCTTCTCTGCGGGCTTGGGTTTTTCCCAGTTCCACCTCCTTTCCGGGCGCCTCTGCGTACACCCCCGTGGTGTGTTCCTCGCCCTTGCCTTCGGCTCGACTTGGCACAGGGTTCGAAGGACTCGGTCCCTCCAGAGGCCTTCCGCCGCCGCTTTTATTCCATCCTGGCCACGTATCAGGGCTCTGGAATTGTTTACACCGACGGTTCGATGGTTGCTGGTCGTGTCGGGTATGCGCTAACTCTAGGGGACCATTCCGAACAACGGTCCTTGGCGGCTGGCTGCAGCGTTTACACTGCTGAGCTAGTCGCCATCTTTCGTGCCCTAGAGTATATCCGCTCCTGCTCAGGTGAGTCCTTCGTTATCTATAGCGATTCCCTGAGCGGTTTACGTGCTCTCGACCAGTGTTTTCCTCGTTCTCGTCTGGTGATGGCTATCCATGAGTCCCTGCATACTCTTGCGCGTTGCGGCCGCTCTGTGGTCTTTGTGTGGACCCCCGGTCATGTCGGTATCCCGGGCAATGAACATGCTGACCGCCTGGCGAAAGAGGCCACGAGTAAACAGTCTCTGGACGTTGGCCTCCCAGAGACTGATTTGCGGGCAGTCCTCCGCCGAAAAGTTTTTGCGCTTTGGGACGCTGAATGGCGCAATCGGATCATGCCCAATAAACTCCGTGCCATCAAGGAGACGACGACTGTGTGGCGGTCATCCCTGCGAGCCAACCGCAGGGACTCAGTCGTCCTTTGTCGGCTCCGCATTGGCCACTCCCACCTGACACACAGTTATTTACTGCGCCGGGAGGACCCTCCTGTATGTCGCTGCGGGGTGGCTTTGACAGTGGCCCACATTTTGTTGGCCTGCCCCCTTTTAGCTGTGGTCAGGCAGACATTTGCGCTGCCTGATACGCTCCCTGCCCTCTTATGTGATGACCCTGGTATGGCTGCCTTAGTTTTCCGTTTTATTCGGGCAGGGGGTTTTTATTATTTACTCTGAGTGTTTGTTCTGTTCTTTTGTGTTGATTCTGGCCATTGGCCTACGATTTTACGCTGAGTTTTTAATGTGTTCTCGGTGGTTGGCTTTTCCTTTTTATCTCTATGGTCGGCCAACCACTGTCACACTCTGTGTGATTTTAATTTGTTTCGTCTGATCTCTGTAGGAGTATTTCTTGTCCCGTGTCGTCTGACGTCTTTCCTGTTGTTCGTTTTTTATTCTCTTTGGGTGGTTTTACTTTTTTTTTGGAAAAAGGGACCGATGACCGTCGCAGTCTGGTCCCTTTAATCCCCCCCCAAACCAACCGGTATGCCTGTCGGCTACTGTCAATGCCCGACCATCCGTCTTATCGTTCCTTTTTGACGACTCTCTTGACCATCAATACGGGTTCTATGTCTCTGCCCTGCTACCCCCTGGAGTTCGCTTTCGTCGCCTCCTTCAACACCTTAATTTTTCACTCCCTGCAACCTTTCGAGTGGGCGAGAGCCGCACGCCACCTTGGCTCCAGGCTCAGGTCCGCGTTCACCTTGACCTCAGCTCGCTCCCAAAAGAGGTCACCCCCGGTTCGGTCTACCACTCCCGTTTTTTGGAACTTCGTTCGAAGTTCATCAACATGACTTTCATTTATACAGATGGCTCTAAGACCAATAACGGGGTCGGGTGTTCCTTTATTGTCGGGGCAAAAAGTTTCAAATACCGGCTCCATGGCCATTGTTCGGTCTTCACAGCTGAGCTCTTTGCCCTCTACCAGGCTGTTCTTTACATCTGCCGCCACCGACATTCTGCTTATGTCATCTGCTCAGATTCCCTGAGCGCCATCCAGAGCCTCAGTGATCCGTACCCGGTTCACCCTTTCGAACACCGGATCCAACACTCTCTTCAGCAGCTGGTGGACGTCGGTTCTCCGGTTAGCTTTATGTGGGTTCCTGGCCATGTCGGTATCCCTGGGAATGAAGCTGCAGATGCCGTGGCCAAGGCTGCGGTCCTCCAGCCTCGGACATCTTCTTGTTGTGTCCCTTCGTCCGATTTTAGCAGGGTCATTTGTCGGTGCATCTTATCGCTGTGGCATGCCGATTGGGCTGCATTTACCGACGACAAGCTTCGGGCCTTAAAACCTCTTCCCGTGGCTTGGACGTCCTCCTCACGCCCTTCTCGGCGGGAGGAGGTCGTTTTAGCCCGGTTAAGAATTGGACACTGCCGGTTCAGCCATCGCCATCTGCTGACGGCTGCGCCGGCGCCGTTCTGCCCATGTGGGCACTTGCTGACGGTTAGACACATTTTAATGTCCTGTCCAGATCTTAACACACTGCGCCTCGATCTTAACCTGCCTAATACTTTCGATGCCATTTTAGCGGATGACCCACGAGCAGCTGCTCGTGTTCTTTGTTTTATCAATTTGACAAACCTTGCTAAGGACATTTGATGATGTTGTTTTTTAATCCTATGCCTGTCAGTCTGTTTTCTATCGTGTTTTCCCTTTTAGTTGTTGTTGTCAACTTGTGCCTTGCGGTGCATTCTTAGAGTAGTCAGGGCGCTAATGACCATTGAAGTTGTGCACCCTAAAACCACAAAAAAAAAATAGCAGTTCATGACATCCAGTCTTACAAAATTTACTGTCTCTGATGGACACACGTCCAGATCATCCGCTCTCAAAACTCCATTTCTCTTCCCACATCAACCACTGCTGGTGGCTCACCTCCAACTGTGCAACGCTACTACACGCTGTTAACAGCCAACTGCCCACTACAATAGAGAATATTTCAACAATGCCAACCAGCCACAGGCTGCACACAGCACAGCCAGTGATTTTCATACAGAGCGCTACGTGACGTTACGAACATAAAAACCTAAACAGCTTACTTACATAGCCCCCATGCTCCCCACAAAAAATTTTACAAATTGTTTTGGGCAGTGGCCAATACAGATTTGAAAAAAAATTTTCGTAATGACAATAACAAAGAAATCAAATGCACACACTTATTGGTATACTGTTGGTCAAAAGCAAAGATTTTCTCACAGTCCATAAAGACAGTCCTGATCATTAACCACAGTAAAATTGCAGTGCTTTTCTCAATGTCTCAGCAGTAAAAGAAAATACACACGGAAGTAGTGGATTTCCATGCAGTCTTGAAGAAGTAGTATTGTCCTTCCAAGGAAAAGACAGTACTGACTCTTGACATGCAGACAGGTAATGGGCCACAATAGAGCAAACCCACAGCAGAGTCAGTCGAAGTTTCGAAGAATA
The DNA here is from genome assembly GCF_023864275.1 of Schistocerca cancellata. Taxonomy (NCBI): domain Eukaryota; kingdom Metazoa; phylum Arthropoda; class Insecta; order Orthoptera; family Acrididae; genus Schistocerca; species Schistocerca cancellata. Next base: position 238,668,300 of record NC_064627.1, on the reverse strand, counting down.
TTGGTAGGTAGGTCATCACAGAGTAGACCCACTGTAGTCTTGGTAGATATTACGGTATTGTTGGGCCACCAGAGGTGCAGACCCACTGCAGTCCTTGTAGAAATAATGGTATTGGTGGGCCATCAAAGGTGCAGACCCACTGTAGTCCTTGTAGAGACGGCCACCAGCCATCTGCTGCGAGTGTGCAGGTGCACAATCACCATCGAAGAGTCTTGCGGACAATATAGCAAGTCCATAAACCACCACTTGTGCACTCACAAAGTTTTTGGAATTGTCCTTAGAACCAGCAATGCCGTTAATCAGTAGCTTGCTGAATTATTAACACACGTCCAAACACTAACAGTCCTCTTTCTTTTTTCACATATTGTGCATATACTATGACCAACAGAAATGTGTGCAGTGAAATGAATGCTTACAAGTTACTTAATTTGATACCTGGTGTCAATTACAATTTCATGACATGAGAATACAATAACAAAGGTACAAAATACATCATTAAAGAACATAACAATACAGATAACATTTGTAGTAATACGGGCTTTACAAAAGAATCGAAGTAACATATAGATCAGTGTTACAGGATTTATGACATAAGTACATACATAGGTCAGAATAACTTTTGAAACATCAACTTCACACATGAGCATTAAAACAAAACAGAATAATGACTACACATCTTTACAAAGTAAATAACATATTATTAGAAAAATTCTAAAACATAAATATTATTAGCTAAACACATAGAGACAGGAAAAACACAAATACACAAGGGTACACAAACATATAGCGGAATAACACAAAAGGAAAGGACAGGGTTTGTTTTACTGCAGTATTTTCCAAACAAAACTTTCTTTACTTCTTGGAGATCTCCCTTCATTCATCATTATTCCCAAAAAGTCCTACCGATACCTGCTTTCTGTATTCTATTCATATCATCTTTCAAAATAATTATTCTTCATTGTTCAGTACCCTTTTTTTACAAACTTTTTTCGTATAACTTCTCAATGCATTTCTTCCAATTCATCGAAACTCATTCTCTTGCATAGTCTACCCCCTCTTAATCTAATTTAAATCTACTGAGCTCAGATATATATACTAAGGGACGAGGCAATGCAGCAATACACAACAAATTAACACAAACCGCAATGACAAAAAACACAAATTGGCAAAGCTAGCAGCAGAAAATCTAAATTAGCAAAGCAATTGCAATATTACAACTAACATAAGGCACTGTACAGCAAACAAGAAAAATAAATCAGTAGTAAAACCGGCTTAACAGAGTAATACAAAGAGAAATTCAGTAGCACTATGCCTGGCAAACAGCAGCAGCAAATGCAGTAACTTATACCTAAACATGACAAAGCTTAAGCAGAAAAAATATTACAGTAAAGATAGGAAATGTCTAATAACTGTCAGATCTTAACATTAGAGTATGCATCACCTTGACTTACTCTACGAAACAAGTTACCCAGTCATTGACAAAAATTATGTATGCAATTCCTGTGAAGGGAAATGTCTTTTTGTGCTCCCTTGTTTTTTTTTTAAGTAGATCATAAAATTATTATTTACTGGATCTGTAGGTATAAGATATCATATTAGTACGTCTATAAATTTTATTTTAACCAATGATGCAGTGCAGCTATAAACTAGATATTAAACAAAATAGGCAAATATGTACAAAGGAAGGCATGAAACATCATTCACTAGCCATAAGGCATTTCATAATGCAGTAAAAAAATCTTTCAACTAGCAAGAAGATAGACGTGAAATATTTCTCATCATTTCATTTCAGTAAATATCATAAATTAAGAGCTCTACAGTGTAATCATGTTTTCAAGTTTGAGCGTGTTGTATTTGCGATGCTTTCTACAAAGAACTGTCAATATCGAGGTTAATTTCCTCTTTTTTTTCTCCATCTAATGGCCTTTTCTCCAGGCAGCTGGCACAGCTAGTCGCCCATAATGCATTACGTCAAGGTCACTTAGCTTTCTTACCGAAATATTTACGACACCGGTTTGCACTACAGTGACAGTCTCAGAAAAAAATTTCACAGATCGAAAAATTGCAGTAGAAAAACGTAGAAACGAAATCTCATGAATAGCAGTGTTCTGATACGTTCATGCACTTACACACATTTCATAACTCTTAAAGTACGATTCTTGGTTTCCAACAACCTTTTTCACAAACCAGAGTCCCTAACCACTACTCATTATTACACATGTACATATTCGTCGACACTTCTTCAATATTTCATCATAATAAATACGTAGCATAATCAAATTCCTCATATAGCATCAGCTTATTGATCAAAAACATACCTCAACAGCATAATACACATCGTCGTCGTAATAATATCATAACATCTCAGTCAAATCTCAAAATCGCCATAGCTTCTCCCAATAACTTCAAAATCAAAAAAATTTCTCTGTTCATTTCAATGGTGTCATCTACCTCAAACGTACTTTAAAAATCATAATCCCATACCAAATACATCATTCAAAGCTCTCATAGTATCACAATGGTTCCAAAAAAATATGAACAGTTCACAAAGTACAGACAAAATACAATTTCATAAGTGTGAAGTTATCCAACAGTGTAATTGCATAAATATGTGTCACTGAAGCAGTAAAAAAAATGTTTGTTTCTCTGTTAAACAATCAGACAGCTGTGTAATTCTGTGTTAGAGAAATATGGTAACGATGTGTAAAGTCGTATAAGCAAATACCATATTAGCTAGGGCTCCTTGTGCTTGCCAGACACATGGTACACAAAGTAAGTGTGTACCCCCCCTGAGGATTATGTAATTATACCATCAAGTGTTACAAATTACAGCAATGGAATGAAATGTATCACAGAAAACCTTTGTATCTTTATAATTCAAAAGTCTTTAAACATGTTTTAAGTACAAAATTAATCACTCCAATACGTGTACTGTAGCGCTGAACTGTGCATCTTGCTGTAAGTTAATCTCTGTCATTACCTAGGGGTAAAAAATGTGCCAAGTGTCGTAATTATAGTCGTCCGTAAGCAAAGTTCTGTGGAAGTCAATGTACTTACCTCGTAATAAACAAAAGCGAAATGCTATGCGTATAGATATCGTCGTTATTACGTACAGTACCGTATCAAGAAAGTACTATACTGTAACATATTGTTGTGCTACGAAAAAGGCTGTCTCATTGTAGCTATACCACAAAAGTTACTGTTACTAAAACATGTTTTACTTTCCAGAAGAATTCAGAAAAACTGTGCAGGTGTAAAACAGATACACCACAAAAGCAACAATGTAAATTATGTCACACATTAGTAACGTCGTGATATCATCGTGTAGCTGTCAAAGAACCCAAATCTAAGTAATCTTTAATCGCACAGAAAGTACTTTAAATCCAGAATGTATTCTCAAGTAAACCAAAATGATTCATTAAAATCTCGTTAGCAGTACTGGTATATGTTCTAAGTATGTGAGCCTTATAGTCGTTACGTAATCGTACAACTAACAAGCAAGAATGTACACACACAATAAGACTGTGTCGTCTGTTCACTATAACAATGCATTCGTAATTACTGTCTAAATATGTTCCCTATGTTCTAGACTGGATAGTTAAATTTAAAACATAGTTGCATGTTAAGTTTCTAAGTCTGACGAAGCGTACTAGTAACGTGAAGTGAAAAATTTTATGGCAAAGATTAAGTTAAAAAGCAGATTATCTTTCAATAAACGGTTTTACATGTTAAATATGGTGTAAACCTTTACTCTTCCTAGTAAGCAGAGTTTCAACTTCAACAAAATTATCATGTGGTATACGTCGGATTCTGTAAGGTCCATTGTAAACCAGAAAGAATTTGTGACTCAAGTGTTTCTTCTTATGTGACAATGAATGAGCTTTAACGAAAACTTTCTGACCAATATACAGTTTCTTTGCATTTGCTTTACTGTGTACTTTTCTCCTTTTGTCTGCAGCAGAATTTATATTTTTAATAGCCAAATCAATTTTGTCTTTGTGTCGAAGTTTACGTGTATTCGGAAAAGGTACAAGCTCTCTGATTGTGTTCGGGGGTTCTTTATTCTGTAGTACAAGAATTGGTGGTAAAGTTGTGGAGTCACGAGGCATTTCATTCAGCACATTTTGAAATAAGTGTAAATATCTCTCCCAGTACTGATGCTTTCTGTGACAAAGTCTGCAAATATTATTGATTTCGTTCATAATCCGTTCAGACGGGTCACAGTGTCGTGAGTACAATGAAATAAAAACAGGTTTGATTTTGCGATTCCGAAGCATGCGTGACCAAAGAGCAGACCTGAATTGCGGTTTGTTATCTGAAATGACTTTACTAACATGTCCAACTTCACGGAAGATATTTTTAACAAAGGGGTTGGATGCAGACCGTCCAGTGCGTTTACGTAACAGTGTGAAAGAAACAAATTTTGAAGTAAGTTCAACAGCGACCAGAACGTACGAAAATCCATTACATGTTCTGACAAGGGGTCCCAAGAGATCAACAGCAGCAAATTTAGAAGGAATGATAGGAAACAACGGAGCACGATGTGAGATAGTAGATGGTTTAGCTTATTGACAAAGTTTACAAATAGACAAGACTCTTCGAATTCTCTTTTCCATATTGTTAAAATAACAAGTCGTCCGAAGAATATGATAATATTGTCGTGGACGAAAATGTGCATAGCTGAGATGAATGTACCATATAAGCTTATTAACAAAATCGTCAGGAATGCAAAGTACCCATAACTTGTCATCAACAGTGCAGCGTTTGAACATAATGTTGTTTCTAACCAGATAATAATGCTGAATCTGTGCGTGTGTACCTTTTCTTGCCATTTGCTTTTGATGTCTTTCCAAATCAGATCTTTACCTTGTTCATGAGCAATGTTCTTTAAAGATGTGGTAATGAAGTTCTCAAAGGCGACTTTCTGAATGTAAACAACACTGAAATTTTTCTCGAGGTTGCCTTCTGTGTTACTTTTCTCAAGCCCAGCCGGTGCGCGTGACAGTGCGTCCGCAACAATGTTCTCCTTAGCGGGAATGTAGACTATTGTGAAGTGGAATCCTTGCAGAAACAATGCCCAACGTTTTAACCTGTCATGATCTAATTTTGAAGACATAGGAAATTGTAATGCACGATGATCACTGTGTTATTTTACGGGCTTACCAGAAAGAAAGAAACGGAATTTGTTAAATGCCCAAACGATAGCTAAAGCTTCTAATTCAGTAACGGAATAATTTTTTCAGATTTTGTTAGCACTCGGCTAGCAAAATCAATGGTTTTCTGAACAGTAGTGTCATTTTCTATGGCTTCTTGAAATAAATGGGCACCAAGACCAACTTTAGAAGAATCCGTGCTAAGGCAGAAATCTTGCGACAGATCTGGATGAGCTAGTATTGGCGCATTAAGTAGCGCTTCTTTCAAAGAGTTGAACTCCAACTGTGCCTGTTCGTCCCAGTTCCAAATAGTATTTTTTCCAGTGAGAGAACAAAGTTTTGGTGTAACTAGAATTTGCGTATTCAGAAAAAATTTACGAGACCTAGAAAACTGCGGACTTGTTTTTTTGTGGATGGAACTGGAATGGCTCTGATTGCTTCTAACTTTTCAGGATCCGGCTGAATGCCTTCAGAAGAAATAATATGTCCCAAAAACCTCACCTTTGACCTACCGAATTCAAACTTTTCCAAGTTAACTGTAATTCCAGATTCTGCAAAAATACGTAACAAACTGTTGAGGATGCGATTATGTTGTTCCCATGAAGCTTCTGCTATCAGAATATCGTCCACATATAAGGTGATTTGACGTTTTTAAGAACTCAGGTAATATGGAATTTAGCCCGCGAATGAATGCGGCCGAAGAAATGTTCAAACCAAAAGGAAGTTTCCGGAACTGATAACAAACGCCGATACAAAGGAAAGCTGTGTATTTCCTACATTTTGGATGAAGTTCGATCTGATAAAAGCTGGATCTGAGATCAATGGAAGACAACACTTTTACACCATTAAAATTTTGAAGACGTCCTTCCAACGTTTGCGGCCTGTTTGTTTCAGGAATGATGACAGTATTGATTTGTCTCGAATCTAAGACAAGCCTGATCGATCCATTTTTCTTCTCAACAACATGTAATGATTTGTTGTATGAGCTTACTGCAGGCTCAATAATGCTCTCGTCAAGCACAGATTGTATTTCTGTTCTAATACGGTCCCTATAATGTGCCGGAATTACGTTGGTCTAACACAAAATTTAGTATGCTCTCGGACACGAAATTGGTATTGAAATCCCTTGATTGTTCCTGTTTTGTGAATAAAAACTGTGGAATGTGCCTGTAAAATCTCAAAGGTCCTGCCTATCAGTGTCATTACAATTCTCAATGGTTGGAATTTTATTCTGAATTAACTCATTAGTATCAAATACGCTGTCGATATCATTCCTGTCAGTACTTGCAGAGTAATTGTTAGTGTCAAGTTCCGTCGAAAACTCCGAACTGTTGTCTAAAAGGAGGTAAAGCCAATTAATTGCCTCTTCATGCTTTGAGAGCCAATCTTCAAATTTCAAAGCTATTGACTTACCCTCTTTCTCTAAACTTCTTTCAGCATCGTGAAAGTTTAAGATTGCTTTGTATTCATTCAAAAAGTCTACTCCCAATATAATTTCTCTTGACCATAATGGAATGATAAGGAAGTTTATAGAGAAACTGTGGCTTTGACTAAAGAATTCTAAGTTGGTTTGTTGGCGTACATCTACACTTTTTCCAACGATTACACCTTGTAATTTAATCTTACGTAACGGAAGTGTGGGGCAATTGTTCGATTTGTTGCATTTGCTAAAGGCTGTTTCACTAATTACTGAAATGGGACTGCCAGAGTCAAGTACTGCCGTAAATTTTACGTCATTTACTGTAATGCGAATTACAGGATATGCAATGTTATGTTTTACGTCTTGTTCCTGGAGTAAGATGTCCCTAATGTCTTCCATTTTTACGTAATTACTAGCCACGGCAGCTACATCGTCAGCTTCGTAAGTATGTTTTGTGGCTGCCAGCTGTGTGAGTCATTGCCTATTGTCTCTTTGTTGGCGCGCGTCGTTATTGGGATTTGGAGATCTAACTTCTGCAAATTCACCTTGTCGAGAGGGCCCTGCCCTGTTTGAATCCCGCCAGTTCTGATGGATTTCAGGTCTGTCGTTTTGTCGGTAGTTTACATAGTTTCTTATTGGTCGGTCATGTGGTGGAGAATTTCTCCTGGACTCGTAACTGCGCGGTAGACCATTGCATCTGAATTTACTCTGTCTCCCTTGATACAAATTATTTTCGTTCCCATATTGTCTGTTTCTCTCATTGTCTATGTGATAGCCATTACCGCAGACTGGTGATCTTTCCATGTAATTATTAATACTCTGCCAATGGTTGTCATACGGGTGGTGTCTGTTTTGGTCACGATTTACGTTGTAAGAATAGCCTTGTCGTGTCCAGTTACTATTTCTTTCATCACAGAATTGTGATGGATGTGACCTGTAATTGTTGTGTTCCTGTTTTCGCGTTCCGCGATTGTCAGTGTCAATTTCGAATTCTTGTAAGGGTCTCTGAAAAGCTTCATTGTCATCTTTGCAATGTCCTGCCAAAATAATATGTCGTAAATGTTCAGGCAATTTGATTAAGCAAATGCGGATGAGTTCTGAGGGGCTGTATGGGTTTTACAGGTACTGATTCTTGTGCAACATGTCTTCAAAATATTTCACAAGACTGGAAAATTCAGATTGTTCGAAATGTTTCATCATTATGATCGTGTGTTTTACTCGGTCTTGTGTAGCTTGAGACCAATACGCTGAGAGGAAGGCATGATAAAATTCTCCTTCACTGTGACAATCGTGAATTACCGATAGCATTCTTACAGCTGGTTCATTCTCAAAGTAGCCACACATAAATTCTAACCTGTGCTCCAATGACCAGTTGGGAGGAAAAAAATGAGAGAATTGATGAAGCCATGCTTGTGGATGAATGTCGTTGCCAGAATTCTTTAATGTTTTGAATTTACATATAGTAATGAACAACTTACAGTCAAAATCATGATGTCGGCGAGTCGCATATCGGTCATTGTTACTTCGTTTCGGCGGTTCAATCTCAAAATTCAGTGCGCCTTGCCAATTTCTTTCATAATTTTCGAAATGCCCTGTGTTATTATTTTGTGACTTTCACGTATTTCTAAGTCCCTCTTCCCGTGTTGGAGCGCGAATCTCCTCTGAAATATGTAATTCTTGTATTACCTGTGTCAATTGATCTTGTACTTCCCGGATTTCTCTTTTGTACTGTGTATTGATTTGATTCTGATTTGGTTTGCATTTTCTAATTTGTTCGTATTCTTCTGTGTCAGTGAAGGCTACGGGTCTTGTGTCATTCAGATCATCTACCTTTGTAGATAAGTCAGTGAACTGATCCGGTTACTTTCTCCTGAACTGATTTCCTCAGTGTGTTTTTCTGAACCCCGTTTGAGTGTCCATTTGTGTTGAAATCTTATCTACTGTGTCCTTTGAGTTTTCCTGAGTTTTTGCAAGTTGCGTAACCGAATCGGTAGATGCCACTGAGTCAATTTTAGCTTGCAAAGTGTCATGATTTTCATGAACAATAGTTTGCAGTTCTTTTATGGCTGCTTCGTGATTATGTAATGCGTTTTCATGACGCGAAAAAATGTTGGAAATGCTCACAAATCTGTGTTTTTACATCATTACAGACTTTTTGACATTTCGATTCGATTTTAAGTAACTCAGCAGTTAAACCTTCACGTGTTTGTTCAAGCATGGTGTCTAACTTTTGAAGCTGTTGCTGTGACTGTTTTTGATTTTGGTCCATTGCGTCCAACTGTTGCTGTGTTTGTCTCAGTTTTTGTTTCATTTGTTGCATTAATTGCAATAATAATGTATTAGTGTTTGGAATCTGTATCTCTGTGCTTTTCGGCAGTGCATTTGCACCGACAACATTCACATTTTGACGAGCAGAAAATGTGTCTGGACTTATTTGAGAAAACGGTGAGGACGCAAAACCTGAATCTACAGTATTTGCAAGATTGTGTCCTGTCATTTCGGATTCCTGAGGCGAACTATCGCCAACCGATCAATCGATAATGCTTCCCTGTTAACTAATTGTTTCACTGTCTACACCATTATTTGCCGCCCGCTCCATTTCCCTATGCAGAATTACCAAATTACTATGTTGAACATTAGTTAATTCATTACATGGTGGTGCTGATACACTGCTATCGTCTTCACTGTCATTTCTGTTTACTTTGGAGCCTAGTATTAAGTTTTTCTCACGACATAATTGTCACAATGTTTCGCACGATAACAGAGAAAAGCACAATTGGAAGAATAAAATAAGGAAACACATTAACATAGCACTGAAAATAATATCTCGTTAATTGCTAGTGCAGCTGCTAAATACTTGGTGCAAATCTACATGCATGCCACAACTGTTGTACTGTACAACAATGAAAAACAACTGCAAAGAAATTCTCTTTATAATTACGCGCTAGCAATAAACAATAGCTACACTAATTACACAAACGAGAAGAAAAATCAGAAGATTCCAGTGAGGTATCCTCGGCTACGGGTCGACATATGAAACGTCCCCTCAGAAAAATTAGTGAATTACTGTGCTGGTAAACCTCTTACATTATTTGATTTTCAAACAGCTGAGCAGAACTGAACGTACTCAGATATTCCGCTCTTTACCTATTCTGATCAACACTAAACTGGCACACAATATTTTTAGCGCAACGCAATCTGACTTTCAATGATCCCTACAAAAGAATGGCCCTGACTAACATTAACCTATACCTTTCACAAATCACTTACCTCAATAAAATCTTCGTTACACGAACTACTACAACACAGCGAGCGCCACTACTGCCAGATAAATAAGATTCAAACTACTGAAGGCATTAACTACTGATAGGCATAGTTAGCAAATGCAAGATTTTGATAAAGAAAAAACAATGTATTTACCTTGATAGTGTTCAAAAGTCATATATATTAGTTCATGACATCCACTCTTACAAATTTACTGTCTCTGATGGACACACATCCAGATCATCCGCTCTCAAAACTCCGCCATTTCTCTCCCCACATCCACCACCGCTGGCGGCTCACCTCCAACTGCGCAACGCTATGCGCTGTTAACGGCCAACTGTCCACTACAATAGAGAATATTTCAACAATGCCAACCAGCCACAGACTGGACACAACACAGCCAGCGATTTTCATATAGAGCGCTACGTGACGTTACAAACATAAAAAACCAAAACAGCCTACTTACACTTGTTCCACCACCAGTGCTTCCGTTTCTTTTCTTGCTTTCCAAATGGTTCAGCCTGTTTCGCCATATTTCGCTTCATGTCGTCCCATTCATTGAATGATTGATTTCCTCCCTCATATCTGGATCGAGTGTGTCTTAATATGTCTCTGTCTACCTTTGTTTTCTGTATTTGTATTCGTCTGTGGCAGTCTGTCCCTGTTTGGAATCCAAAGCCACTTAACTTCTGTAAGATAGTGATCTGATTCTATTCTAGGGACTTGGTTTGGTTTACACATTTGTGAATCAAGTCAAATATGTTATAAGAATCTGTCCCAAATCTGCGTTTTGCACATCTATGCATGTTTCCATATTTCTGTTACTCGCAAATACTTTCTTCATACACATATTTCAAATTGCTTTCTGTTATTTACATTTATCCCATTTCTACATATTTGACTTTTTCCCGTATTTGCCTTTTTCCCGTATTTGCCTTTTTCCCGTATTTGCCTTTTTCCCCGTATTTGACTTTTTCCCCGTATTTGACTTTTTCCCCGTATTTGACTTTTTCCCCGTATTTGACTTTTTCCCCGTATTTGACTTTTTCCCCGTATTTGACTTTTTCCCCGTATTTGACTTTTTCCCCGTATTTGACTTTTTCCCCGTATTTGACTTTTTCCCCGTATTTGACTTTTTCCCCGTATTTGACTTTTTCCCCGTATTTGACTTTTTCCCCGTATTTGACTTTTTCCCCGTATTTGACTTTTTTCCCGTATTTGACTTTTTCCCGTATTTGGTGAACCCTTGATGCCTCAGACTATGTCCTACCAACTGATCCCTTCTTCTAGTCAAGTTGTGCCACAAATTCCTCTTCTCCCCAATTCACCTTGTGTGCAGCAGAACTGATTGGGATTTGTTTTTGGGGACTAAGCCTCTCTTCTTTGTGAACAATCTTGAAGATAAGTTTGGGAAGTGGCATCTCTTTCCAAAATGAGGAGTGGGGTCATTCTGATACAAGTAGCTTCATCTGCAGTCAAGGGCATTAAACGCCTGTGAGAAGCTCGGTGACATACCCGTTAATGTCACTCCCCATAAGTCCCTAAATTTGGTCCAGGGGATTATCTTTCATAATGGTTTTCTGCTACAGTCTGATGACGAGCTACGGGAGAACCTGGCATGACTGTACACTTTGTCTATCGTGTCTTTCGGGGGCCCAAGGATAATAGGATCGCTACCGGTGCTTTCATCCTGGCCTTTGAGGGTGACTGCTTGCCCGAGAATGTCAAGGTCATGATCTACCGGTGCGCTGTCAAGCCCTATGTCCCACCCCCTGTCCGATGCTTCCAATGCTGGAAGTTCAGACACATGTCCTCCAGATGCACTGCCAGCCCCACGTGTCGAGATTGTGGACTATCTTCGCATCCCAATGCTCCATGTGCTCTGCCTCCCACCTGCATTTACTGTGGGGAGCATCATTCTCTCTGCTCGCCAGACTGTGCAGTCTTCCAACGCGAGCAGAAGATACAAGAAATTAATACCCTGGACCGTTTAACTTACCAAGAAGCAAAGAAGAAACTAGAACGACTCAACCCCACACCTATGTTGAGGAGTTCTGCTGCTGTAACACTGCCACCACCAGTTCCTGCACAGGCTCCTTTCTCAGTTGCCCCACAGAACAGTCAAGTTACGCCTGCCCCACCGCTGGTAGGGGCCACTCTCTCTTCCACTACTCCCAAAACACCCGGTTTTGGAGCAGTGCGCCCTGAACAACTGGGGACATCCATCCCCACCTCTCAGCTGGAGAAGCAACAGCCTTCTCCGGCTGCTCAGCCTGAGAAGCAACAGCCTCCTTCGGCCTCACTCGTTCGGAAGGGGTCCCTTGGGGGAGTCCCTTCCAAGGACTTTACCAGTGTATCACAAGGCAATAGCCAGTGGCTGAAGCAGCCTTCAGCTGCTGGTCAAAGGGCTTCACGCTCTTCCTCTGTTCCTGACAATACGTCAGGAAAGCCATCCCAGCATGCGAACCCTCCTCCCAAGGACGAGAGAGAAGAGGAAGCTCTCTAAGAAGAATAAGGACACAGTGGTTCGTGTGCCACCGCTTCCTGTCAGCTCAGCCTCTGAGAATGACGTCGAGTTCTTTGCGTCCCCTGATTACCTGGATCTCGCCGTCTCCTCAGTAATGATGGAAGTTGTGACGTCAGTCATTCAGTTGGTGGCAGCATGTGACCCTGCGAAGTAATTTGCCTTTTCAGTGCCTTCATGCCCCTACAGGGCACGCTTTGTACAATCCTCCAGTGGAATTTCGGCGTATATTTTAGCCATCTACCTGAGCTATGTCAGCTTCTAAGCATGACACCTGCTTTCTGCATTGCCCTCCAGGAAACCTGGTTCCCGGCAATGCGAATCCCTGTCCTTCAAGGATACAGGGGCTATTACTGCAACCGTACCATTTACAATAGTGTGTAGGTGGAGCCTACGTGTATGTCCTTACCTCTGTATATAGTGCTCCTGTGCCCCTTCACACATCATTGGAAGCAGTGGCTGTCAGAGTATGGACTACCCAGGACATAACCGTCTGCAGTGCCTATTTCCCTCCAGGTGGTCTGGTCCCCCTGACCGAATTGGCTGCACTTGTCACCCAACACCCCACACCTTTTCTTCTCCTGGGGGATTATAACGCCCAGAATCCCCTGTCGGATGGTACAAAGATTACTGGCCGAGGCCGAGATGTCGAGAATCTCATCTCCCAACTCGACCTCTGCCTCTTAAAGACTGGCGCCGCCACACATTTCAGTGTGGCGCATGGTACTTCCTCGGCCATAGATCCGTCGTTGTGCAACCCAGAGCTTGTACCATTGGTCCACTGGAGAGTCCATGTCGACTTGTGTGGTAGTGACCATTTTCCCATCTTCCTTTCATTATCCCAGCGTCGTTCTCCCAAATGCTTGCCCCGATGGGCATTTAGCAAGGCAAACTGGGAAGTGTTCCGCTGCCACTGTTGAATCTCTCCCTCTCGGTAACATCTATGTGGCGGTTGAGACACTGACTACAGCGATTTTTTCCGCTGTGGAACGTACCATTCCTCGTTCGTTGGGGTGCCCCTGGCGAAAGTCAGTGGCTTTGTAGTCCCCAGAGGTCGCTGAAGCCATTAAAGAGCGTCGGCGGGCTCTTCAGCGACAAAAGCGGCACCCGTCTTTGGAGAACCTAATTTTCTTCAAACGTATCCGTGCTCAGGTCCGGAGGCCCATCAAAATGCGGAAACAGCAGTGCTGGGAGAGGTACGTTTCAAATGGCTCTGAGCACTATGGGACTCAACTGCTGAGGTCATAAGTCCCCTAGAACTTAGAACTACTTAAACCTAACTAACCTAAGGACAACACACACATCCATGCCCGAGGCAGGACTCGAACCTGCGACCGTAGCGGTCGCGAGGTTCCAGACTGTAGCGCCTAGAAACGCTCGGCCACCAGCGGCCGGCAAGGTACGTTTCCACCATTGGTTCCCGTACTTCACCCTCCCAGGTGTCGGAGATTCGGCGCATCTTCGGATTGCAGCACTCTACAGGTGTCCCAGGGCTTTCCATCAACGGGGCGCTATGCACTGATGCGGATTCAATCGCCAAGCATTATGTTTGGGCCTCTGCGTCGGGGAATTACCCGTCCGCGTTCCGTGCGCTGAAACGTCGGGAGGAAGGCAAACGACTTTCTTTTGCCTCTAGCCACCTTGAGGCGTATAACGCCCCGTTTAGTTCGTGGGAACACCAAAGCTCCCTGGCACGGTGACCCGATACAGCCTCTGGGCCAGATGGCATCCACAATCAGATGCTCACACCTGTACCCAGCCTGTCAGCGATGCGTTCTTGCCCTCTTCAACCACATATGGGGCGGTGGTCTCTTTCCGTTGCAGTGGCGAGAAAGTACCACCGTTCCAGTGCTGAAGCCTGGTAAGAACCCGCTTACTCTGGATAGCTATCGGCCCATCAGCTTAACAAACGCTCTGTGCAAGCTACTGGAATGTATGGTGAGTCGATAGCTGTGTTGGCTGCTCGAGTCTTGGGGTCACCTGGCTCCGTGCCAGAGCGGCTTCTGTCAGGGCCGTTCCACCACCGATACTTTGGTCTTCCTTGAGTCTGCAATCCATACTGCTTTTTCCAGGCGCCAACACCTCATCTTCGTCTTTGTCGACCTCTCCAGAGCATATGACACGACGTGGCAGCACCATATTCTCGCCATGTTGCACGGGGTCTCCGGGGCTCTCCCCATTTTTATTCAGAATTTTTTATCCGTTCAGACATTCCGCGTTTTACTTGGCACTTCCCATAGTTCACTTCACGTCCAGGAAATAAGCGTTCCACAGGGCTCTGTATTGAGCATGCCATTTTTCCTTGTGGCCATTAATGACCTTGCAGCAGCAGTAGGGTCGTCTGTCTCACCCACGTTATATGCTAACGATTTCTGCATCTTTTTCAGCTCCTCCATCATTAGTGTTGCAGAACATAGGTTGCAGGGAGCCATACGCAAGGTGCAGGCATGCCCCCTCGCCCATGGTTTTCACTTTTCTCCTGCAAAGACTTGTGTTATGCGCAGAAATGTCCATCCCCACACTGAGCTCTATCTTCAGGATGCCATGCTCAGGGTTGTTGACACTTACCATTTTCTGGGATTGCTGTTCGATGCCCAGCTGACATGGCTTCCACATATTCGTCAGCTCAAGCGTCAGTGCTGACAGCGTCTGAATGCCCTCCGCTGCCTCAGCAACAGAACTTGGAGTGCAGATCGTAATACGCTGCTGCGGCTCTACAAAGTCCTCGTGCTGTCCCAACTCGATTATGGGAGTGTGGCGTATGGTTCAGCGTCGCCCTCAGTGTTGCAATTGCTGGACCCTGTTCACCACTGAGGGGTTTGACAGGCGACAGGAGCATTCCGCACCAGCCCTGTTAATAGCCTACTTGCTGAGGCTGGGGTTCTTCCACTTCGCGTCCAGCATCAACAACTCTTAGCTGACTATTCTGCACACGTCCGTTGTTCGCCCCGTCACCCTAACTACCGTCTCCTTTTCGCTAATGTGGCAGTCCATATCCCATACCGGCGGCTGCGGTCAGGACATACAATTGGGATCCGTGTTTGGTCACTCCTTAGTGACCTCGAGTCTTTGCCTCTTCCATCTGCTTTCCAGGTCCACCCACAAGCACCACCTTGGTGTATTCGTCGGCCGCAGCTTTGGCTGGACCTCTCACGATGGCAAAAAATTCAGTTCCTCCTGCAGTCTTGGGCCGCCAATTTCTTGCTCTCCTAGACGCATCCTGCGACTCTGAGGTTATCTACACAGATGGCTCGATGGTTGATGGCCGTGTGGGGTACACTTATGCTCATGCGGACTATGTAGACCAGCGCTCCTTGCTGGAAGGCGCAGTGTTTGAGCCGCAGAGCTGGCAGCTATTTTTCGTGCCCTTGACCGTGTTTGTACCAGCGCTGGAGGGTCCTTCGTCGTTTGCGGTGACTCTCTCGGTGGTCTGCCGGCTCTTGACCGGTGCTACCCACGCCATGCCATTGTTGTTGCGATCTGGAAGTACGTTCACGCTCTTGAACAGCGTGGACGTTCGGTGGTGTTCGTGTGAACCCCGGGACTTAGCCAAAGAGGCTGAAACTTCCCCTTAGAAAAATTTAAGAATGATTGTGCTGGTAAACCCCTTACGTTATTTGATTTTCAAACAGCTGAGCAGAACTGAACGTACTCAGACATTTCGCTCTTTACTTATTCCGATCAACACTAAACTGACACACAATATTTTTAGCGCAACACAATCTGACTTTCAAAAATTCCTACAAAAGAATGGCCCTGACTAACAATAACCTATATCTTTCATGAATCACTTACCTCACAAAAATCTTCGTTAATCGAACTACTTCAATACAGCGAGCGCCACTACTGCCAGCTAAATAAAATATTCTAACTACTGAAGGCACTAACTACTGATAGGCATAGTTAGCAAATGAAAGATTTTGATAGAGAACAAACAATGTATTTAGCTTAATAGTGTTCAAAAGTCATAATATATATATATCAGTTCATGACATCCAGTCTTACAAATTTACTGTCTCTGATGGACACACGTCCAGATCATCCGCTCTCAAAACTCCGCCATCTCTCTACCCACATCCACCACTGCAGGCGGCTCACCTCCAACTGCACAACACTACACGCTATTAACAGCCAACTGCCCAACACTACAATAGCCAACAACAATGCAAACCAGCCACAGACTGCACACAGCACAGCCATTGATTTTCATAGAGAGTCCTACGTGGCATTACCAATAAAAAAAACCTAAACAGCCTACTTACAGGGCTACCTGCGAGCTGATGCTGAAGGTCAGCCTCCCGGCAACTGATTTCCGATCAGTGTTGCGCCGTCGGGTCTTTGGGATGTGGGGAGACGAATGGCGCACACTGTCAGCACCCAAAAGGCAGCGCCGAGTAAAGGAGACCACGACTGTGTGGGGTTCCTCCATGTGGGCCTCTCACAGGGATACAGGGATTCTGTTGTTCTCTGTGGGCTCCGAATTGGTCACTCTTGCGCTCTTAGCAGTCGCATGGTAGTCTGCTGCGTCGAGGGGACCCCACTAATTGTCGCAGTGGTGCAAACATGACGGTGGCCCATATGTTGTTGGATTGTCCTCTTTTAACCGCCCTCAGGCGAACTTTTAATCTCCAAGGTGATTTATCTTCACTTTTAGGTGACAATGACTCAATGGCAGATCAGGTTTTAAGATTTATTCATGCAATTGGCTTTTATAGGTCCATCTAATTTTATTGCGTCGCCCTCTTTTGTGCTGTATATTTTACTTAGTTTTGTGTTGCAATTCGACTCCACCCTAATCTTTTAGGTTGGAGGTTTTAACGTGTTGCAGAGTGGCTCGCTCATCCTTTTATTTTTGTGATCAGCCAGCCACACTCCTCTGCTGTACAGTTTTAATTCTATCTGCATTTCTTCTCTATGTTGTTTTTGTCGGTGTGCTCTATATTCCATGTTGCCTTACCATTGACCTTCGGGCTTTTCTTCCCCCAAAATGTATTTTTTAGTGCTCAGCATGACTGGTGAATGGTTTCAATATGCACTGTGAGATCATGAAACAAGGGAACGATGACTTTTCAGGTTTGGTCCCTTTAATCTTTAAACCAACCAACCAACCATCTCCCGCTTTTGCCTGTCTCCCGCTTTTGCCTGTCTCCCGCTTTTGCCTGTCTCCCGCTTTTGCCTGTCTCCCGCTTTTGCCTGTCTCCCGCTTTTGCCTGTCTCCCGCTTTTGCCTGTCTCCCGCTTTTGCCTGTCTCCCGCTTTTGCCTGTCTCCCGCTTTTGCCTGTCTCCCGCTTTTGCCTGCCTCCGTCCTCCCAAAATCGCTATTATGGGACAAGAGAAAATTGTGAAAATATAGATATTATGAGAGAAAGGGCAGTTATGGAGAAACGCAAATATGGAGAAGCGCAAATATCGGAGAAGCGCAAATATCGGAGAAGTACAAATATTGGAGAAGGTATTGGTTGGTAGGACATGGTCTGAGGGTCAAGGGTTCACAAAATATGGGAAGCAAGGCAATTGTGGTGAAAAGGGCAATTGTGGGGAAAAGGACAGATAAGGGAAAAGGGCAAATGGGAAATATGGTACAAGATGAATTTGTGGCACAAGTTGACTAGAAGAAGGGATCAAAACGCAAGAATGGGAGAAAACGCAACAGTGGCAGGAGGCGCAACAGTGGCAGGAGGCGCAACAGTGGCAGGAGGCGCAACAGTGGCAGGAGGCGCAACAGTGGCAGGAGGCGCAACAGTGGCAGGAGGCGCAACAGTGGCAGGAGGCGCAACAGTGGCAGGAGGCGCAACAGTGGCAGGAGGCGCAACAGTGGCAGGAGGCGCAACAGTGGCAGGAGGCGCAACAGTGGCAGGAGGCGCAACAGTGGCAGGAGGCGCAACAGTGGCAGGAGGCGCAACAGTGGCAGGAGGCGCAACAGTGGCAGGAGGCGCAACAGTGGCAGGAGGCGCAACAGTGGCAGGAGGCGCAACAGTGGCAGGAGGCGCAACAGTGGCAGGAGGCGCAACAGTGGGTGAAGAAAACATGGGAGAAACTCAAATCCTTCTTCTAGTCCACTTGTGCCACAAATTTCTCTTGTCCCAGATTTGCCACTTTCCCCACATTTGCCTCCTTCCCCACATTTGCGTTTTACCCACTCTAACATTCTGCATGGTGTCTGTCTGTTCTATATCGTGTCTCGCTACCACTTTCGCGCAACGACGCTCTGAGTGTGTTTTTTAGGGAATTGACTAGTTTGAACCTGGGACCTGTTGCTGGTAAGGAGACGCCAGACCACACATGATATGTAGAGTTCAGAAGAGTTCAGTGTGACTAGCGATGATATAACGAAATACTTAATGATTTCAGCGTCAGCTCCACTGCACTCCCTGTAAAAGAATATTAATACTAACTAAATTTAGTGGAAGGGGTTCAAGGCTTTCCTGTTTTTAGTTAGCTGGTAAAATAACGTCGAAAAAGCAGTTAAGTTTACCATTGCAAATTTTATTCTACTCACAAAACATTGTTTATAAATTGCACTATTAATCAAAGGAAATGTTTTAATACAGGATGGTAAAAACCAACTGCGTTCAACAAAAATGTGAACGAATATTCCCTGAATGGATTTCCTAGTTCTACAATGGATCGAAGGATGACTTATGCCATATCACATCTATAATCTAGGTTTAAATTAAGTTTCACAAGAGAGAAAACTATCAAAATGGTCTACAGTGATCCTCAATTATCTTTAATTACTTATCTAACTTGTCGTAAATTACAGTGGCTGATGTGGCTTCTCAATAACTAAATAACAGAAAAATCATCGCGTTTCAGATTTTTACTTCAAGTGACAAATGTGAACTCCATGAGCTTTAATTGATGATCGGCACTAATATTACTCAAAAATGGGGTGTAACAGATAAGACTTCTGCAGTTCTGAGTGAAGCTTTATGCGCTGTTACACGGCGTCGCATGCGTTCATTACCTTGTCGGCGTTTGTCAGGGGGCGGCGAGCTGCACAGCTCTGCTCACCTCGCCGTCTCGGAAGCAACTCTCTCCTAACTTCTCCTTATTACAATTTACCGTAGTTGGTTTAAAAAAACTATCTGGCTCTGTTTTCATGTGACCAATCAGGGTCTCAATGTTAACCTTAAGCTCCACATACAAAAATTCTGTCTATCCAATGAGAAACGTTATACTTTTCGTGGTGGGGCAATGTTTTTAAAGTTTGCAACGTAACAGAGACGCGAAAAAGTCTCACGCTAAAACTTGCAGCTGGTGTAGTCCTTTTAGTGTTACCGCAAGATCTATACTGTTCTTCTGGAAGGCTCTATCTTTTAACATGGGCTGGGGGGGGGGGGTCCTAGAGGTTAGCTGGTAACGTGGGTGTCCGTCCCTTATAGTAGGGCCTTCTAACTTAACACAGTTCTGCTCTCGGCTTCTGTTCTCGTTTCTCCCCTTGGAACTGCGTCTGTCTCACGGTGGGAAGGTATGACATGCATTTAGGCATTCTTGTGTTAGTCTGTGGTATTCCATTTGCTCACTCGTTACTCGTATTACTTTGGTTAATTTAATGTCACGATTTATTCGGAGCTATGTGACATACTACTGGATTTGCTTATCATGTCAGGGTTTTCATGGAAGGTGTTGGATTTGCCTGACACCTTACATATCACCACCCTTCGAATTTAATTTTTTGTACTAAAGTTAGGCAAAGATTGAATCGTTGTCTAAGCCAGTCAAAAATTATTCTGTTATCTAAATTTTGTTGCCTACTGTTCAGCCATGTTATTCTGTTCTATGCTAGTTTGTATTACTAATTTATATTTTTATATTCTTCCACATTATTATCAAAAATATGTTTATATTGACAAGGGAAGAATATTTTTATTCTATTATAATTATTATTTTTTTATTTTTTCTTTCTTTATTTAATTGTGAAGTTTGTTTTTTAAGAAGTTTGTTATCGAAAGTGAGGAGTCTGTCACTAAGATTTTCTTAGAAATATTGTTTTTATAAATGTAGTAATTAACTAAAATCTATTTCTAACACATTTTCTAAATATCATGTACAATTAAAATGGTTTTTGTTTCTAGACACTCATTTCAACAATGTTACACTAACAAATAAGAATTATTTCCAAGAATTGCTTTGACAAAGAAATATACATACACAAGTATTGAGATGATATCCTAACAAATGGTACAAATGTTAATAAAAAAAGGGAAAACATCAAACAAGATACTTTTTTATTCTTTGTTTTTGTAAGGAGAAAATAAGTGGCATATAGTTTTAATGTTTATTATACCTTACTTTTGTTCTTTATATACTGTCCATTTCAGAACTAATCACTTATTTTTATCGATAGTCTATTTTTTACTTAAGTCCATAGTCAATGACTGTTATTTTCTAGTTTATTAGCTGTCTGGTGTGCTTAACTTATTTAGTTTTTCACAAATTTCTTTTGCACAATTCCTACATTACATAATTTGATTTCACACATTCACACAATCCTATGAATGTTCAAGCATGAGGTTGGTGGATGTTTTTTGTATGAAGGTGATGGACTTGAGCGAGATAGATGTGGGCAAGTATTTGATGTACAGCTTCGTTTGTTGTTCCTTGTTGGCTTTGCAATTGTGTGTTGCTGTTGTGGAGGTCCCATAATGGAATGGAGCTGTGAGTGCAGAATCTCGTGGTTTACTGGCTTTGTATGCGTGAAAGTCACTGTTATATGTCGCTGAAAGCAGTCGTTTTTCGTTGTAATACTTCGCAGACGACTAGTTTATAATAGGATAGGGATTTGGGAAGGTATGTCGTCTATTCTTCACCCATCTTCTTTCTTGGTCTCAATCTTGCGAATCTTCAACTTCTGTTCTTCCTGCTTTTTCTCTGCTTCTTACTTGCTTCTTGGTTCTTCTCTGGACAGGATATGGAAATATTTATTGATAACTAGTCACTTTAAAGTTCTCCTCTTAGTAACAGTTTGATAAATTGTTTGGTCATGTAATTTTTACTTTGTGGAAGTTTTCTTCAGTTTTGTGCATCAGCGTGCTGTTTAATAGCAGTAGTGTGACTTTTACAAATTTTTTTTTAATTTTTTTTTGCCGGTGGTGGCTTGCCCAAGCGGTCTTCTCATCGGGCCGTTTTTTACTCACTCCACTGAGTCAGGGCATCCCGGGCTTTACAAGTGGTGAAAGTCCGGTGTTTGCTTGTCAGTCCCTGCAGCAGCCCTTCTGTGTTCCGCCACTCTGTGGCTCCGTGTTCTGTCCCAGCAGGGTTCTGCCACCCTGTGTTTCAGCAGATTTACTGCCCACTTTAGCTACCCTCTGTTGGTCTCGCTGTCCTTTCCCTTCTCTCGACGCTTCTGCCTTCTAGGAATCGTGTCTTCCTAATTATGTCCTTTTCATTCTTGATACTTCTCACGTTGCAACTTGTGGGTCATTGCATTTGGTCTTTGTTGGAGTTTTTACAATGGTTCTTACAGTGTATAGCATTTTAGTATTTCATGCTGTTAGACTATCTACACTTTATCCCTTCACCTTAATCTATGGTACTATTGGTGTTATTTTTGGCTTTGTTTTTATTGAAACTACTTTCTTTTTCCCACCTTCCTCTCTCTTCATTCTTCTTTCTCCTGACGATCTTATCTGTAACATAATCTTGAAATATTGTGCTGATTATTTACCAGTAATAAAATTAATCTTCAAACTTGTACTGAAAGTGTTTAATACTGCCAGTCTTAGGTAAAATACCCTCTAATTCTCTTTTACTGTGTTCTGAAATACCTTGAACTTCTTGCAATTTTTCGTCGATTTATTAATGAACTTCTAACATGAGTTGAGGCGATTCCCCCTTTTGTGCATACCATTCTAATTCTTCATCCTCTTTATCTTGCATCATTCTTAATTGTTTGTTTATAACTGATATTTCTTCTAATTTTAGCTTTTGCTCAAAGAGAAGTGTGACATTCCCGATTGTTAGGCTACCTTTCCCCATATCTATTATCGCTCATCTCTCGTTTAAAAAATCTGCACCTATAATCAAATCTACAGTTAGTTTAGGTATAATCACGAAGTTGGCTTCGATCTGTTGACCTTGGCACGAAAGAGTTAACCTTGTTTGTTTCGTAACTTCCACAGCATTGTTTCTAATAGGGCCTCTTACTTTAATCTTACGTGTTTTCAGAACTGGCAATTCCTCGTTGGCATTACACTGCATGAATAAATTTTGAGATCGCAGCCAGTTCACTTCCGCTATCAATTACAATATTGACTGGGATATGCTTTACCATGACCTTCACAATTGGTTGAATTCTAAAGGATTGGTTCTGTTCTTCTTCTTCTTGCATCAACGAATCCTCCACTGAATCATACATGAGTCTTTTTAGGAATTTCCCTTGTGAATTCGAACTTTCTGTAGGATAAGCTTCGACTGCTACTTCTCTCTCTTTTATTTCCTCTTCTCTATTTCTTCCTTCATTTACACTTTCTTCAACATCCTCTACTTTTTCCTCATCCTCGTCTATCTTCTCCTTCTTCGTCGCTACTTCCACATAATCGCATCTAAATGCTCTAATTATCGCTTCATAACTTCCTTCATTATATACGTTTGGTTGTGTGCCCACTCGTAACTTATTTTCAACTTCTGTCGACTGCGCATTATCCTCATTGAATTCGCTTTCCCTGGTTTCCATCTCAAATAGCTCTGCAATACTCATTACTTCGTCCTTTCCTCCTACATTCGTTGTGCATGCCTCTGGTAATTTATCTTCCTCGTCAGTATTCTCCCAATTAATTTCGTCCCAACACGATATTGTTATTGCCTGTCTTCGTTTTCATCTGGTCCCTGCGGATTTGTTTCTTCCTTCTTCTCTTCTCGTGATAAGATTTTTACTTCTCTGTTCAAGATGCTGCAATTATCCTGGGTCGGTGCGTCATTCTCTTTGGTATGGGCGCTTAGCTGTCAATTCGAACGTTAATCGGGGTTTGGTGGTCTTACCTCCACCTCTTCTATCTGTATTCTCTTTCCTCGTTCAGCTTGTTGATAGTGGTTTCTTTGTTGATAATTTGTCGGTCTATTGGTT
The DNA here is from genome assembly GCF_023864275.1 of Schistocerca cancellata. NCBI lineage: Eukaryota > Metazoa > Arthropoda > Insecta > Orthoptera > Acrididae > Schistocerca > Schistocerca cancellata. The sequence goes on along the minus strand of NC_064627.1, from coordinate 238,644,871 downwards.
CTCCAGTACCCGTTCTGGTTGTTGTTATTCCTTCTGTAATAGTTGTTGCCGTTCCTGGGTGAATTATAGTTATTGCCATATTCTCTTCTAAATCCATAACAGGTTCTTTGTTGAAATCTATTGTCGTTTCCTGGTGCGAAGTTATCACATGGTTCGTAATTATTGTTTCTTCGTACTGTCTTGTAGATTCCACTGCTTTTTGCTTTCGTTTTCACGTGCGCTTCGTCTTTTTCTTGCGTCATCTTCCGAAAATATGAACTCTAGTTCCCTTAGAATACCTTTAAATGTTTCGACGTCATTGCCTCCGCGACCTACTAATGATTGCTGGTATTTCATTGGTAGCTTCATCGCACATAATTTAATCAATTCTTCGTCACTGTATGGTACATCTAAGCATTGATTTTTCTTTGCCATTAATTCGAAAAATTTCACGGGACTCTTCTCTCCTGAATTTTCAAAATATGGGTTCTGTAATAATTCGTACTTCACTGTGTTCTGTGCTTCGCTGGACAAATATCGTGAGAGAAACTTCTCTCTTAAATCTTCGATCGGCATGTCGCTACAACATTTTGCATGATTTCTGCGACTGTTCCTGACATGTGTGCACATATAAAGTCTAATTTGTGTGCTGGCGTCCAGTGTTCTGGTAATCCTACTCGGAATTGATCAATAAAAGTTCGAAGATGTAATGAGTTTCCTTCTCGAAGGTGTTGAAATTTTCTGACTGTGAGGAAATGATCGTTGTACTTCGTCATAGTTCCATATGAAATTCGCGATTCTTCGCCACTTTTGTTTCTGATCATTTCTCCCGTCGTTCTTGCCGGTTGTGGTAGATCTATTGGATATTGTCCACTGTAACTTTCGCCTACCCTTGCGTAGTATCGTTGGAGTGGTACGCAATAATTTTCTTCCATCGGTTGTGAACGTGTAGCTGAATGCATTGCACTGTACTCTTCGCGACCTGGCTTTCCATTGTCAGGTATTGGTTCGGTATCTTGTCTGGCTAACCTTGCTGCTTCATTGCACGATCCAAACTGTCTTGAAACATACATTTGTGGTTCCGCATGTGTTTGTGATGACGTTTGTTCATCAACAATTTCGAAACGTGTTTGTTGCTGTGCAGGCTGTCTGATTTCACGTATGTTACTTTCCGCCTGGGATTGGAATCGCAAATGCGTAATATCTTCGTTAATTGCTTGTTTTTCCGATGCTGTTGCAGATACGGATGTGGTTGCAGACTCTGTGCTTGTTCGATCCTGTTCACTACGCTCTTCAATGATTTGCAACAACTCTGTTCACAATTTCTGAAATTGTCGCTTCGTTTGCGCTTCTATTTTGACTATGCGGTTATCATATCTTTTCAGCGCTGCTTTTGTGATTCGTTTGTGTAACACACTGTTTTCAACAACTTCGCGCGCTGTACCTGCTGCTTGTCTAGTAATTTCGTTTATCTGTTTCTCTAGTTTCTTGACTTCCCCCTGGGTGTTGTTACGTAATGTTTTGATCTCGTCCTGAATGTCATTACGCATTGTTTGTACGTCCGCTTGTACCTTGTCAATGTCTGTTCTCAATTGATTGTGACCTGTTATTAAGTTTCCTATCACTTCTCGAGATTCTTCTGCCTCGTCTTCAATATGACTTAGGTGTAACTGAATTTTTTTGTTTTGTTCTTTAATCTCACGTATTTGTCTCGTGGTTTCTGCATTCTGAATTTTAATTAGGTTCGCAATTTCTTTATTTTGTCTTGTCATGGTTTCCGTCATTAATTGTAATAATTCTGCTAGATTGGTGGGTCCTATTGCGTTTTCTTCCGACGTCCTACGCTCTGTGTTTTCGCCGAAGTGTTGGTGCGCAACCGATTGCATTGAACTGTGCTGTGACACGTTTCTGCTCGCATTCCTTGTACTCTGTGGTGAGGGACCTCTGATTACTTGTACTATGGGTTCTACGTATTCAAGACGCAAGTTAGAATCCTCATCGACTCTCTACTTTCCTGCTCCTCTGTCGTATGCTGACTTACGTTTTCTATGCATTGACGTACATTAGCCTCGTTATTGTGCGTTATATGTCCTATCTCTCGCTATACTGCATCGTCTGTTGTACTGTTCTCTATTCTCTGTACATCTTCATGCTGGGTCTCTACCTCAATTCGGTCAAGGTCTCGATCTGCCATTGCTAATCTTTCCGAATCCCTTATTTTCTGTTTTAAAAGCAATTCACGCGCCCTACTTCGAGTCAACATGTGCTCATACGATCTCACGCGTTTCATAAACTTTTTTCACACGACTTGACAATCAATTCACTTACTTGTTGGGTCAGAACCAACTTGTCAACGATGTATCCGCCACCTGTGCGCTTGCATTGGAGAGAACTTAATTCTAACAATTTTTAAAATTCATAACTTAATTATGCTATTGTCTCTGCTGGAATACCTCACTATCTATTGAATACTTTATTACTATCTATCGCTCCAGCTACTGTTTTCAACTATTTATATCTAGCAAAAAAAAATTTTTTATTACGAAAATTTTTTAACAGGATATTTTTCTGACCTAGTTAGTCATGTGGTCGCCCTTCAATCATGGTATTTTACCATCCTGGCAGGGTAGCCATTTTCTAACATTCTGCGTGGTGTCTGTTTATTCTATATTGTGTCTCCCTACCACTTCCGCGCAACGACGCTCTGAGCGTGTTTTTTAGGGAATTGACTAGTTTGAACCTGGGACCTGTTGCTGGTAAGGAGACGCCAGATCACACATGACATGTAGAGTTCAGAAGAGTTCAGTGTGACTAGCGATGATATAACCAAATACTTAATGATTTCAGCGTCAGCTTGTAACATAACATATTAAAGGCTTTACTGTACCGAAGTATGCGATACCCTCCAAATTCAACCAGTTTAACGAGTATTTATTATTATAGAAAAGTTATTGTGTATGTTAACAATGATTGCATAACATGTCTGCATAAACAGTCAACCCATTAAATTATAATGCGTAACTGACCCACACAAAAGTTTATATCACTTGATCACTGATACAGCAAATGTCATCATGTAAAAACACTGAGTTCATCTTAAATAATTAATATGAAGTACGAAAAATAGTGGCCAACTTAGGTATTTTGGATCTCCTTAAATAAAAATCACCCAGTGAAACCTATTTGTTCACTAGGAGCGTTTTCACTCAGTATTCACGAAATAAATCCTGTTTTAGACGAAAACCAATGTAATTCTTAATAATTCATCTTATTTACTTATTTATGCAAATAAGAGAAGTCAATTGACAAACTTCTAAAAAACGGCCTTTTTGTAACAAAGAATTATTCTGTCAAGTCAACAAATCTGTCTGTCATTTTAATAACATGTTAAATTATGTCACTCGATGCAAATTAATAACCTTTCTGCACAAATTATGATAACAGATGTTCATGTGACTTGTAAACTATATCTCTTTTTAGTATAAATACTCTTTAGTATAAATACAAGCAGCAAGAACGGTCGGGAAGGCAGTCTGAATGTCACTTTGGTAAAGTGTGTTTGTGTGTTATTGTTAGAGGTGGATAAACAAGGCAAAGAACATGTAACGGAAGTACTACTTTCTGTTGAGTCATGGTCTTTGGTGGACAGTGGAATTAAGATGGCCACCAGAATAATAAATATTTGAAGTTTACATATTTGTTGGTTTCGCTCGTTCTTTATCATCAAAAGCACATAAAAAACACGGGACCTCATGTTTTTAACCCTAGACAACCAGATTTCGAGCCAGCATCTGCATGGAGACACAGCAGCGATCCAGCAAGTAGCAGCGATTACCACAACACAATGCATTTTAATGGCGCCAACCTAACATCAAGTGCTAACTAGCTCCATAAATGGGAGTGAAATAGTGCGATTATAGCAATTAGCAATATCTACGATCAGGCGACCATTACAAAAGTGGGGGCTCAGCCGGGATCTTTAAGTGCATCGATGATAATAGTGCAGCGATAAATTTCGTATATGCTTAGCACTCCAAAAAAGTTTATTTGTGCAGTGTGGCAACAGTGAAAATATGTCAAAAATAAATAAATAAATAAAGTGTGTTTGTGCGACTACGAAAAACTATCATCACACCGCTCGGAAGATTAACGTCTGGATTATGTCAATGGAATTCATCAATCAAGACTTCAGCTTCGATAAAACCGAATAGAAGTGAAGAAAGCCAACAGGAACATCGACCACGACATCTTAGCATAGCTACATAAAGCAAGGTATTTTGTTGTTGTCATTTAAAATAATTAATAGTTAACATGCCTCTACCTGAGAGTGATGAGATCGTAGGAAATGTAAAAATTGAACCGGGGGATGGTGAACAATTAAACTTAACAGAGTGGCTAGCAGGGTTTTCAACTCAAATAAGCTCGCAACTTAAACAATCAAGTGAACAAGTACGTTTGGATTTTAAACAATCAAGTGAACAAGTAAGTTTGAAACTCACAGATAGACTGGTTAAGTTAAGTTTGGATTTTGATCTATTAAGTACTCATCTCAGTGAGAAGTGTGAGGAAATTAAAACTACCCTCAGTCCCCCCTGCGGGTCCGGGGATTAGAATAGGCCCGAGGTATTCCTGCCTGTCGTAAGAGGGGACTAAAAGGAGTCCATCCCCCTCACGGGGGTAGTTAGCGCCTGCGTCCGGAGACGGACGGTTCCACGACCTATAATCGTGGTCTTTTTGGTTTTTCACTTCTCGTCTCTTCCTTCCTTTTGTTGGTTCCTTTCTTTGCTCTTCTCAACCTCACTGTCTTCCTTACTCTTTCCCTTGACTTCTCCTTGCCTTCTCATTGCCTTTTTCTCCTTGCCTTCTCATAGCCTTTTTCTCCTTGCCTTCTCATAGCCTTTTTCTCCTTGCCTTCTCACTGCCTTTTCCTCCTTGCCTTCTCATTGCCTTTTTCTCCTTGCCTTCTCCTTGCCTTCTCATTGCCTTTTTCTCCTTGCCTTCTCCTTGCCTTCTCCTTGCCTTCTCATTGCCTTCTTCTCCTTGCCTTCTCTGGTCTCCGCCTCGGCGTTTGAGACAGTCTGTCCTCTTTCTCCCTCTCTCTTCTTTTTCCTCTTCTTCCTTCCTCCCTGTGCGTGTCTGAAGGCCGACCCACGCGTTCGCACGCGTAGCCGGTGACGGGGTAACGCGTAAGTCCCCGCCCTGGGTAGACATGTAAGGCACGCGCGTACCCCCTGGTAAAGGCCAGGCCCGGGGAGGGGTGATTGCCTGAGCTGATACCTTCTGACCATGCCGATTGGTCCCTCCGTCTGTTTCTCGGGAGGTGTGACCTGAGGTGTAAACATTCACCTAAGGCGGGAGTGCCCTCTGAGAGGGTCCCCACAAGGAAGGAGCGCGCCATCGGAGACGCTGGCAATCATGGGGGATTCCTCCGCAATGGATTCTACTCCATCGCTTTCGACTTCGACCCAAAAACGGAAACGTGACCAGCCAACAGTGACAAAAGTACTACCGCCTGCCCCACAGTTCCTCGTAGTTTCTCGCACTGAGGACGGAAAGGATTTTTCCTCTGTCAACCCTTTTGTTATTCAGAAGGGCGTTGATGCCATAGCCGGATCTGTCAAATCTTGTACCAGGTTGCGTAACGGCACCTTATTACTAGAAACTGAGAATGCCTTTCAGGCACAAAAACTGCTTCGGGCCACCCTCCTGTACACGTTCCCTGTCCGGGTGGAGGCCCACCGAACTTTGAATTCGTCTCGTGGTGTAGTGTATACTAGCTCCCTCGACGGATTGACTGACGAGGAGCTTCAATCTTTCCTCGCTGAGCAGGGCGTGACGGCTGTCCATCGGGTCATGAAAAAGGTCAACAACGACCTTGTACCGACCCGGACACTCTTCTTGACCTTCGATAGTGTTAAGCTGCCATCGCGCATCAAGGCGGGCTACGAGGTTATTTCTGTTCGCCCCTATGTCCCGACACCTACGCGCTGCTACCAGTGTCAGCGTTTCAATCACACTCGACAGTCTTGTTCCAATGCGGCTAAATGTGTCACTTGTGGCAGGGATGCCCATGAGGGTGACTGTCCACCTCCGTCTCCTCATTGTGTGAACTGTCAGGGTGACCATGCCGCATCCTCCCGCGACTGTCCTGTCTATAAGGACGAACGTTGCATCCAAGAAATTCGTGTCAAAGAGAAAGTGTCAACCTCGGCTGCTCGCAAGCTATTGGCTAGTAGGAAGCCCACGCTGCTCCCAGCGGGGAAATATAGTACTGTCCTCGCCTCTCTTCGGACTACCCGGGAGGTCGCAACCCAGACATGCGATCTGACCTTCAGCACCACGGTCGTCCGTTCGGCCAGTGCTAAGATCGCGCGGTCGACGTCTCCTCTTCCTCCCATCACACCACAGACACCAGCCACTTCCTCAGCTTCTGCTAAGTCGAAGACACCGAAGTCAGATGCACGGTCCTTCAAGAAGGAACCATCCCGTGCAGACTTCCTCCGTCCCTCGACCTCCCAGCCTTCGACCGATACTTCCACCAAACGTCCTTCCAAAAAGGCGCATAGGAAGCACAGTTCTCCTTCCCCGCCACGGCGCATCTCTTCTCCTGCGCCACCCAGCGGTTGCCGCCCCAGGCCGTCATCCGTTTCGCCTGGCCGCACCGCCGGTAGCCGTACATCTGGCCGTTCACTGGCGGAGGAAGCTCCCCCTCCCGGCCATCCTCCCGAGATGGCCGATGACCCTATAGACCCCATGGATGATGACTGTCCGCCTACTGATAGCGGCGGCAGTGCTCGCTCGAAGCCAGGCCCTAAGCGGCCTTCGAGGTGACCCCTTCTCTCATCTTCCTTTTCTTACGATGGCACTTATTCACTGGAATATTCGCAGCATTCGCTCCAACCGAGAGGACTTGAAGTTGCTGCTCCGCTTGCATCGTCCGCTCGTCGTAGCCCTCCAGGAAACGAAGCTACGCCCATGCGATCACATTGCCTTGGCACACTACACCTCTGTGCGTTTTGACCTACCCCCTATGGTAGGTATCCCAGCTCATGGAGGGGTTATGTTGCTGGTCCGGGATGATATTTACTACGATCCCATCACGTTGCACACCGGCCTGCAGGCAGTTGCCATCCGCATTACTCTCCCCACTTTTACGTTTTCCTTTTGTACCGTTTACACTCCATCGTCATCTGCCGTTACCAGGGCAGACATGATGCAACTTATTGCTCAGTTACCTGCACCGTTTTTGTTAACTGGAGACTTCAATGCCCACCATCCCCTTTGGGGTTCTCCAGCCTCCTGCCCGAGGGGCTCCTTGTTAGCAGACCTTTTCAACCAGCTCAATCTTGTCTGCCTTAATACTGGCGCCCCTACTTTTCTTTCGGACACGTCTCATACCTATTCCCATTTAGACCTCTCTATATGTACTCCCCAACTTGCACGCCGGTTTGAGTGGTATGCACTTGCTGATACATATTCGAGCGACCACTTCCCGTGTGTTATCCATCTCCTGCAGCATACTCCCTCTCCGTGCTCCTCTAGTTGGACCATCTCCAAGGCAGACTGGGGGCTCTTCTCTTCCAGGGCGACCTTTCAGGATCAAACCTTCACAAGCTGCGATCGTCAGGTCGCACACCTCACGGAAGTCATTCTCGCTGCTGCTGAATATTCCATCCCTCACCCTACTTCTTCTCCACGTCGTGTACCGGTCCCCTGGTGGACTGCAGCATGTAGAGACGCTTTACGTGCTCGTCGACGTGCTTTACGCACATTTAAACGCCACCCTACAGTGGCGAATTGTATCAATTATAAACGATTACGTGCTCAGTGTCGTCGTATTATCAAAGACAGCAAGAAAGCCAGCTGGGCTGCTTTCACAAGCACCTTCAACAGTTTTACTCCTTCTTCTGTTGTCTGGGGTAGCCTGCGCCGGCTATCTGGCACTAAGGTCCACTCCCCAGTTTCTGGCTTGAAGGTCGCGAATGAAGTCCTTGTGGCCCCTGAGGCTGTCTCCAATGCCTTCGGCCGCTTTTTCGCCGAGGTTTCGAGCTCCGCTCATTACCACCCTGCCTTCCTCCCCCGCAAACAGGCAGAGGAGGCTAGGCCACCTGACTTTTGCTCCTCGAATTGTGAAAGTTATAATGCCCCATTCACCATGCGGGAACTCGAAACCGCACTTGGCCGATCACGGTCCTCCGCTCCAGGGCCTGATTCTATTCATATTCAGATGCTGAAGAACCTTTCTCCTGCGGGTAAAGGTTTTCTTCTTCGTACATACAATCGCATCTGGATTGAGGGACATGTTCCCGCATGCTGGCGCGAGTCTATTGTTGTCCCGATTCCTAAGCCGGGGAAGGACAAGCACTTGCCTTCCAGTTATCGACCTATCTCACTTACCAGCTGTGTCTGTAAAGTGATGGAGCGAATGGTTAACTCTCGATTGGTTTGGCTGCTTGAGTCTCGACGCCTACTTACAAATGTACAATGTGGATTTCGTAGGCGCCGCTCTGCTGTTGACCATCTGGTTACCTTGTCGACCTTCATTATGAATAACTTCTTGCGGAAGCGCCCGACCGCAGCTGTGTTCTTTGATTTGGAGAAGGCTTACGACACCTGTTGGAGGGCGGGCATTCTCCGCACCATGCATACATGGGGCCTTCGCGGTCGCCTCCCTCTTTTTATTCGTTCCTTTTTAATGGATCGACAGTTCAGGGTACGTGTGGGTTCTGTCCTGTCCGACACCTTTCGCCAGGAGAATGGGGTGCCACAGGGCTCAGTTTTGAGCGTCGCTCTGTTCGCCATCGCGATCAATCCAATAATGGATTGCCTCCCAGCTGATGTATCAGGCTCCCTTTTTGTGGACGATTTTACCATCTATTGCAGCGCGCAGCGTACACGTGTCCTGGAGCGCTGTCTTCAGCGTTCTCTTGACCGTCTTTACTCCTGGAGTGTCGCCAATGGCTTCCGTTTTTCTGCCGAGAAGACGGTCTGTATTAACTTCTGGCGCTACAAAGAGTTTCTCCCACCGTCCTTACGACTTGGTCCCGTTGCTCTCCCAATCGTGGAGACAACCAAATTTTTAGGCCTTACCTTTGACAGGAAACTTAGCTGGTCTCCACATGTGTCATATTTGGCCGCCCGTTGTACCCGTTCTTTAAATGTCCTCCGTGTTCTCAGTGGTATGTCGTGGGGAGCGGATCGAACCGTCCTACTTCGTCTATATCGGTCGATCGTCCGCTCCAAGCTGGATTATGGGAGCTTTGTATACTCCTCTGCACGGCCATCCATCTTACGCCGCCTCAACTCCATACAACATCGGGGTTTACGACTTGCGATCGGAGCATTTTATACCAGTCCCGTAGAGAGTCTTCATGCTGACGCTGGCGAATTGCCGCTCACTTACCGGCGCGATATACTGCTTTGTCGGTATGCCTGTCGGCTACTGTCAATGCCCGACCATCCGTCTTATCGTTCCTTTTTTGACGACTCTCTCGACCGTCAATACGGGTTGTATGTCTCTGCCCTGCTACCCCCTGGAGTTCGCTTTCGTCGCCTCCTTCAACACCTTCATTTTTCACTCCCTGCAACCTTTCGAGTGGGCGAGAGCCACACGCCACCTTGGCTCCAGGCTCAGGTCCGCGTTCACCTTGACCTCAGCTCGCTCCCAAAAGAGGTCACCCCCAGTTCGGTCTACCACTCCCGTTTTTTGGAACTTCGTTCGAAGTTCATCACCATGACTTTCATTTATACAGATGGCTCTAAGACCAATGAGGGGATTGGGTGTTCCTTTATAGTCGGGGCACAAAGTTTCCAATACCGGCTCCATGACCATTGTTCGGTCTTCACAGCTGAGCTCTTTGCCCTCTACCAGGCTGTTCTTTACATCTGCCGCCACCGACATTCTGCTTATGTCATCTGCTCAGATTCCCTGAGCGCCATCCAGAGCCTCAGTGATCCGTACCCGGTTCACCCTTTCGTACACCGGATCCAACGCTCTCTTCAGCGGCTGGCGGACGTCGGTCCGCCGGTTAGCTTTATGTGGGTTCCCGGCCATGTCGGTATCCCTGGGAACGAAGCTGCAGATGCCGCGGCCAAGGCTGCGGTCCTCCAGCCTCGGACAGCTTCTTGTTGTGTCCCTTCGTCCGATCTTAGCAGGGTCATTTGTCGGCGCGTTGTGTCGCTGTGGCATGCCGATTGGGCTGCACTTACCGACAACAAGCTTCGGGCCTTAAAACCTCTTCCTGTGGCTTGGACGTCCTCCTCACGCCCTTCTCGGCGGGAGGAGGTCGTTTTAGCAAGGTTAAGAATTGGACACTGCCGGTTCAGCCATCGCCATCTGCTGACGGCTGCGCCGGCGCCGTTCTGCCCATGTGGGCACTTGCTGACGGTTAGACACATTTTAATGTCCTGTCCCGATCTTAACCAACTGCGCCTCGATCTTAACCTGCCTATTACTTTCGATGCCGTTTTAGCGGATGACCCACGAGCAGCTGCTCGTGTTCTTTGTTTTATCAATTTGACACACCTTGCTAAGGACATTTGATGAAGTTTTTTAATCCTATGCCTGTCAGTCTGTCTTTTATTGTGTTTTTCCTTTTAGTTGTTGTCAACTTGTGGCTCGTGGTGCATTTTTAGAGTAGTCAGGGCGCTAATGACCATTGAAGTTGTGCGCCCTAAAACCACAAAAAAAAAAAAAAAAAAAAAAAAGTTCACCGGCGGAGGAAGCTCCCCCTCCCGGCCATCCTCCCGAGATGGCCGATGACCCTATAGACCCCATGGACGATGACTGTCCGCCTACTGATAGCGGCGGCAGTGCTCGCTCGAAGCCAGGCCCTAAGCGGCCTTCGAGGTGACCCCTTCTCTCATCTTCCTTTTCTTACAATGGCACTTATTCACTGGAATATTCGCAGCATTCGCTCCAACCGAGAGGACTTGAAGTTGCTGCTCCGCTTGCATCGTCTGCTCGTCGTAGCCCTCCAGGAAACGAAGCTACGCCCATGCGATCAAATTGCCTTGGCACACTACACCTCTGTGCGTTTTAACCTACCCCCTGCGGTAGGTATCCCAGCTCATGGAGGGGTTATGTTGCTGGTCCAGGATGATATTTACTACGATCCCATCACGTTGCACACCGGCCTGCAGGCAGTTGCCATCCGCATTACTCTCCCCACTTTTACGTTTTCCTTTTGTACCGTTTACACTCCATCGTCATCTGCCGTTACCAGGGCAGACATGATGCAACTTATTGCTCAGCTACCTGCACCATTTTTGTTAACTGGAGACTTCAATGCCCACCATCCCCTTTGGGGCTCTCCAGCATCCTGCCCGAGGGGCTCCTTGTTAGCAGACCTTTTCAACCAGCTCAATCTTGTCTGCCTCAATACTGGCGCCCCTACTTTTCTTTCGGACACATCTCACACCTATTCCCATTTAGACCTCTCTATATGTACTCCCCAACTTGCACGCCGGTTTGAGTGGTATGCACTTGCTGATACATATTCGAGCGACCACTTCCCGTGTGTTATCCATCTCCTGCAGCATACTCCCTCTCCGTGCTCCTCTAGTTGGACCATCTCCAAGGCAGACTGGGGCTCTTCTCTTCCAGGGCGACCTTTCAGGATCAAACCTTCACAAGCTGCGATCGTCAGGTCGCACACCTCACGGAAGTCATTCTCGCTGCTGCTGAATATTCCATCCCTCACCCTACTTCTTCTCCACGTCGCGTACCGGTCCCCTGGTGGACCGCAGCATGTAGAGACGCTTTACGTGCTCGTCGACGTGCTTTACGCACCTTTAAACGCCACCCTACAGTGGCGAATTGTATTAATTATAAACGATTACGTGCTCAGTGTCGTCGTATTATTAACGAAAGCAAGAAAGCCAGCTGGGCTGCTTTCACAAGCACCTTCAACAGTTTTACTCCTTCTTCTGTTGTCTGGGGTAGCCTGCGCCGGCTATCTGGCACTAAGGTCCACTCCCCAGTTTCTGGCTTGAAGGTCGCGAATGAAGTCCTTGTGGCCCCTGAGGCTGTCTCCAATGCCTTCGGCCGCTTTTTCGCAGAGGTTTCGAGCTCCGCTCATTACCACCCAGCCTTCCTCCCCCGCAAACAGGCAGAGGAGGCTAGGCCACCTGACTTCCGCTCCTGGAATTGTGAAAGTTATAATGCCCCATTCACCATGCGGGAACTCGAAACCACACTTGGCCGATCACGGTCCTCCGCTCCAGGGCCTGATTCTATTCATATTCAGATGCTGAAGAACCTTTCTCCTGCGGGTAAAGGTTTTCTTCTTCGTACATACAATCGCATCTGGATTGAGGGACATGTTCCCGCATGCTGGCGCGAGTCTATCGTTGTCCCGATTCCTAAGCCGGGGAAGGACAAGCACTTGCCTTCCAGTTATCGACCTATCTCGCTTACCAGCTGTGTCTGTAAAGTGATGGAGCGAATGGTTAACTCTCGATTGGTTTGGCTGCTCGAGTCTCGACGCCTACTTACCAATGTACAATGTGGATTTCGTAGGTGCCGCTCTGCTGTTGACCATCTGGTTACATTGTCGACCTTCATTATGAATAACTTCTTGCGGAAGCGCCCGACCGCGGCTGTGTTCTTTGATTTGGAGAAGGCTTACGACACCTGTTGGAGGGCGGGCATTCTCCGCACCATGCATACATGGGGCCTTCGCGGTCGCCTCCCTCTTTTTATTCGTTCCTTTTTAATGGATCGACAGTTCAGGGTACGTGTAGGTTCTGTCCTGTCCGACACCTTTCGCCAGGAGAATGGGGTGCCACAGGGCTCAGTTTTGAGCGTCGCTCTCTTCGCCATCGCGATCAATCCAATAATGGATTGCCTCCCAGCTGATGTATCAGGCTCCCTTTTTGTGGACGATTTTACCATCTATTGCAGCGCGCAGTGTACACGTGTCCTGGAGCGCTGTCTTCAGCGTTCTCTTGACCGTCTTTACTCCTGGAGTGTCGCCAATGGCTTCTGTTTTTCTGCTGAGAAGACGGTCTGTATTAACTTCTGGCGCTACAAAGAGTTTCTCCCACCGTCCTTACGACTCGGTCCCGTTGCTCTCCCAATCGTGGAGACAACCAAATTTTTAGGCCTTACCCTTGACAGGAAACTTAGCTGGTCTCCACATGTGTCATATTTGGCCGCCCGTTGTACCCGTTCTTTAAATGTCCTCCGTGTTCTCAGTGGTATGTCGTGGGGAGCGGATCGAACCGTCCTACTTCGTCTATATCGGTCGATCGTCCGCTCCAAGCTGGATTATGGGAGCTTCGTATACTCCTCTGCACGGCCATCCATCTTACGCCGCCTCAACTCCATACAACATCGGGATTTACGACTTGCGATCTGAGCATTTTATACCAGTCCCGTAGAGAGTCTTCATGCTGACGCTGGCGAATTGCCACTCACCTACCGGCGCGATATACTGCTTTGTCGGTATGCCTGTCGGCTACTGTCAATGCCCGACCATCCGTCTTATCGTTCCTTTTTTGACGACTCTCTTGACCGTCAATACGGGTTGTATGTCTCTGCCCTGCTACCCCCTGGAGTTCGCTTTCGTCGCCTCCTTCAACACCTTAATTTTTCACTCCCTGCAACCTTTCGAGTGGGCGAGAGCCGCACGCCACCTTGGCTCCAGGCTCAGGTCCGCGTTCACCTTGAACTCAGCTCGCTCCCAAAAGAGGTCACCCCCGGTTCGGTCTACCACTCCCGTTTTTTGGAACTTCGTTCGAAGTTCATCAACATGACTTTCATTTATACAGATGGCTCTAAGACCAATGACGGGGTCGGGTGTTCCTTTATTGTCGGTGCACAAAGTTTCAAATACCGGCTCCATGGCCATTGTTCGGTCTTCACAGCTGAGCTCTTTGCCCTCTACCAGGCTGTTCTTTACATCTGCCGCCACCGACATTCTGCTTATGTCATCTGCTCAGATTCCCTGAGCGCCATCCAGAGCCTCAGTGATCCGTACCCGGTTCACCCTTTCGTACACCGGATCCAACGCTCTCTTCAGCAGCTGGTGGATGTCGGTTCTCCGGTTAGCTTTATGTGGGTTCCTGGCCATGTCGGTATCCCTGGGAACGAAGCTGCAGATGCCGCGGCCAAGGCTGCGGTCCTCCAGCCTCGGACAGCTTCTTGTTGTGTCCCTTCGTCCGATTTTAGCAGGGTCATTTGCCGGCGCATCTTATCGCTGTGGCATGCCGATTGGGCTGCACTTACAGACAACAAGCTTCGGGCCTTAAAACCTCTTCCCGTGGCTTGGACGTCCTCCTCACGCCCTTCTCGGCGGGAGGAGGTCGTTTTAGCCCGGTTAAGAATTGGACACTGCCGGTTCAGCCATCGCCATCTGCTGACGGCTGCGCCGGCGCCGTTCTGCCCATGTGGGCACTTGCTGACGGTTCGACACATTTTAATGTCCTGTCCAGATCTTAACACACTGCGCCTCGATCGTAACCTGCCTAATACTTTCGATGCCATTTTAGCGGATGACCCACGAGCAGCTGCTCGTGTTATTTGTTTTATCAATTTGACAAACCTCTCTCAGGACATTTGATGATGCTGTTTTTTAATCCTATGCCTGTCAGTCTGTCTTTTATCGTGTTTTCCCTTTTAGTTCTTGTTGTCAACTTGTGCCTCGTGGTGCATTCTTAGAGTAGTCAGGGCGCTAATGACCATTGAAGTTGTGCGCCCTAAAACCACAAAAAAAAAAAAAACCATAGTTGCGTATTTCCCATAGTTGCGTTTTTCCCATAGTTGCGTTTTTCCCATAGTTGCATTTTTCCCATAGTTGCGTTTTTCCCATAGTTGCGTTTTTCCCATATTTGCGTCTTTCCCATATTTGCGTTTTTCCCATATTTGCGTCTTTCCCATATTTGCGTCTTTCCCGATACTTGTGTCTTTCCCGATACTTGCGTCTTTCCCGATACTTGCGTCTTTCCCGATACTTGCGTCTTTCCCGATACTTGCGTCTTTCCCGATACTTGCGTCTTTCCCGATACTTGCGTCTTTCCCGATACTTGCGTCTTTCCCGATACTTGCGTCTTTCCCGATACTTGCGTCTCTACCAATACTTGCGTCTCTACCAATACTTGCGTCTCTACCAATACTTGCGTCTCTACCAATACTTGCGTCTCTACCAATACTTGCGTCTCTACCAATACTTGCGTCTCTACCAATACTTGCGTCTCTACCAATATTGGCGTTGTAAGTACGTAAGTATGTTTTCTTATTGGCAACATTATATAGCGCTGTGTATGAAAATCATTGGCCGTGCTGTGTGCAGTCTGTGGCCAGTTTCCATTGTTGTCAGCCATTGTAGTGTTGGGCAGCTGGATGTGAACAGCGTGTAGTGTTGCGCAGTTGGAGGTGAGCCGCCAGCAGTGGTGGATGTGGGATATGAGATGGCGGATTTTTGAGTACAAGATGGATATTATGAACTGCTATGTATATTATACTTTTTCAACACTATTAAGGTAAATACATTGTTTGTTCTCTATTAATATCTTTCATTTGCTAACTATCCCTATCAGTAGTTAGTGCCTTCCGTAGTTTGAATCTTTTATTTAGCTGGCAGTAGTGGCACTCGCTGTATTGCAGTAGTTCGAGTAACGGAAATTTTTGGTGAGGTAAGTGATTTGTGAAAGGTATAGATTAATGTTAGTCAGGGATATTCTTTTGCAGGGATTTTTGAAAGTCAGATTGCGTTGCGGCAAAAATATTGTGTGTCAGTTTAAGCACAGTCGTGTACAATTGTTCTAACAGGACGTTTCATATGGCGACCCTGCCAGGATACCTCACTAGATTCTACTGATTTTTTTCCTGTAGTTTGTGCAATTAGTGTAGCTATTGTTTATTGCTAGCGCGTAGTTATAGAGAAAATTTCCTTTGTAGTTGCTGTCTTTCATTGTTGTGCAGTACAACAGGTGTGGCACGCATGTAGATTTGCACCAAGTATTTCGCAGCTGCAATTAACTAGATATTATTTTCAGTGTTATGTTAATGTGTTCTCTTATTTTTGCTCTTCAAATTGTGCTTTTCTGTGTTGTCGTGTGAAATATTGTGACAATAATGGCGTGTGAAAAACGTAATACTAGGCTCCAAAGTAAACTGAGAAATAACAGTGAAGACGAAAGCAGTGTGTTAACGCCACCATGTAATGAATTAACAAATATTCAAAGTAGTAATTTGGTAACTGTGCATATCGAAATGGAGCTGGCGTCAAATAATGCAGTAGACAGTGAAACAGGTAGTGAACAGGGAAGCATTATCGATCGATCGGTCGGCAACAGCTCGCCTCAGGAATAGGGAATGACAGAACACAATATTGCAAATACTGTAGACTCAGGTTTTGGGTTCTCGCCGTTTTCTCAAATGAGTCAAGACACATTTTCCACTTGTCAAAATGTGAATGTTGCCGGTGCAAATTCACTGCCGAAAAGCACTGAGGAACATGTTTCAGACACCAGTGCACTGTTATTACAGTTAATGCAACAAATGGGACAAAGGCTACAAAAGTTAGACACAACGCTTGAATAAAATCAGAAACAAATGGGACAAAATCTTCAAAAGTTAGACACAATGGAACAAAATCAGAGACAAACACAGCAAAAGCTTCAGAAGTTAGAGACAATGGAACAACACCAGAGGCAAACACAGGAACAGTTAGACACAACGGAACAAAAGCTTCAAAAGTTAGACTCAGTGGAACATAAGCTTGAACAAACACATGAAGATTTAACTACTGAGTTACATAACATTGAACCGAAATGTCAAAAAGTCTGTAATGACGTAAAAACACAAATTTGTGAGCATTTTCAACCCATATTTTCGCGGCATGAAAATTAATTACAGAATCACGAAGCAGCCATAAAAGAACTGCAAACTATTGTTCATGAAAATCATGAGACCTTGCAAGCTAAAATTTACTCAGTTGCATCTACTGATTTGGTTACGCAACTTTCAAAAACTCTAGAAAACTTAAAGGACACAGTAGATACTCTGAAAATTGGTTCAGAAAGACACATGGAGGAAATTAGTTCATTATCAGAGAAAGTAGTTGAACTTTCGGATCAGCTAAATAATTTATCTACGAAGGTAGATGATAATCTGAATGACACAAAACCTTTAATGACACAGAAGAGTGCGAACAAATTAGGAAATTCAAACAAAATCAAAATCAAATTAATACGCAACACCAAAGAGAAATCCGGGAAGTACAAGATCAGTTGACACAGGTAATACAAGAATTACATATTTCAGAGGACACTCGCGCCCCAATACGGGAAGAGGGACATAGAAATACGGAACAGCCACAAAATAATAACACAGGGCATTTCGGAAGTTATGAAAGAAATTGGCAATGTGCACCGAATTTTGAGATGGAACCGCCGACACGACGTAACAATGACCGACATGCGACTCGGCGACATGATGATTTTGACTATAAGCTGTTCATTACTACACGTAAATTCAAAACGTTTAGGAATTCTGCCAACGACATTCATCCACAAGCGTGGCTCCATCAATTCTCTCATTGTTTTCCTCCCAACTGGTCATTAGAACACAGATTAGAATTTATGTGTGGCTACATGAAGAATGAACCAGCTGTAAGAATGCGATCGGTCATTCACGATTGTCACAGTGAAGGAGAATTTTATCATGCCTTCCTCTCAGCGTATTGGTCTCAAGCTACACAAGACCGAGTAAAACATGGCATCATAATGATGAAACGTTTCGAACAATCTGAATTTTCCAGTCTTATGAAATATTTTGAAGACATGTTGCATAAGAATCAGTATCTTTCAAACCCATACAGCCCCTCAGAACTCATCCGCATTTGCTTAATCAAACTGCCTGAACATTTACGACATATTGTTTTAGCAGGACGATGCAAAGACGACATTGAAGCTTTTCAGGGACTGTTACAAGAACTGGAAATTGACACTGACAATCGCGGAACGCGAAAACAGCAGTACAACAATTACAGGTCACATCTGTCACAATTCCGCGATGACAGAAATAATACACGACAAGGCTATTCTTATAATGTAAATCATGACCAAAACACACCACCCATATGACAACTGTTGGCAGAGTAGTAATAATTACAGGGAAAGATCACCTCTCCGCGGTAATGACTATCACAGAGACAATCAGAGAAACAGACAATATGGGAACCAAAATAATTATTATCAAGGGAGACAGAATAACTTCAGACGCAACGGTCCAGCGCGCAGTTACGACTCGGGGAGAAATTCTCCACCATGTGACAGACAAGAAAGAAACTATGGATTCTACCGACATGACGACAGACGATATGATTGTAACGACAGACCTGAACTGCATCAGAACTGGCGGGATTTAAACAGGGCAGGGCCCTCTCGTCACAGTGAATTTGTAGAAGTTAAGTCTCCAAATCCGAATAACGATGCGCGCCAACAGAGAGACAATAGGCAATGACTCATACCGCTGGCAGCCACAAAACGTACGTACGAAACTGACGACGCAGCTGCCGTAGCTAGTAATTACGTAAGAATGGAAGACATTAGAGACATCTTACTCCAGGAACACGACGTAAAACATAACAACATTGCATATCCTGTGCTTCACATTACAGTAAATGACGTAAAATTTACGGCAGTACTTGACTCTGGCAGTCCCATTTCAGTAATTAGTGAAACAGCTTTTAGCAAATGCAACAAATCGAACGATTGCCCCACACTTCCGTTACGTAAGATTAAATTACAAGGTGCAATCTTTGGAAAAAGTGTAGATATACGCCAACAAACCAACTTAGAATCCTTTTGTCAAAGCCACAGCTTGTCTGTGAACTTTCTTATTGTTCCATTATTGTCGACGGAAATTATACTGGGAGTAGACTTTTTGAATGAATACAAAGCAATCTTAAGCTTTCACGATGCTGAAATAAGTTTAGAGAAAGTAGGTAAGTCAATAGCTTTGAAATTTGAAGACTGGCTCTCAAACCATGACGAGGAAATTAATCGGCTTTACCTTCTGTTAGACAACAGTTCGGAATTTTCTACGGAACTAGACACTAACAATCAATCTGCAAGTACTGACAGGGATGATATCGACGATATATTTGAAACTAATGAGTTAATTCAGAATAAAATTCAAACAATTGTAATGACACTGATAGGCAAGACCTTTTTGAGAATTTACAAGCACATTCCACAGTTTATACTCACAAAACAGGAACAATCAAGGGATTTCAATACCAATTTTGTGTTCGTGAGCATACTAAATTTTGTATTAGACCATACGTAATTCCAGCACATTATAGGGACCGTGTTAGAACAGAAATACAGTCTATGCTTGACGAGGGCATTATTGAGCCGGCAGTAAGCTCATACAACAATCCGTTACATGTTGTTGAGAAGAAAAATGGATCGATCAGGCTTGTCTTAGATTCGAGACAAATCAATACTATCATTATTCCTGAAACAGACAGGCCGCAAACGTTGGAAGAACTTCTTCAAAATTTTAATGGTGTAAAAGTGTTGTCTTCCATTGATCTCAGATCCAGCTTCTATCAGATTGAACTTCATCCAGAATGTAGAAAATACACAGCCTTCCTTTGTTTTGGCGTTTGTTATCAGTTTCGGAAACTTCCTTTTGGTTTGAACATTTCTTCGGCAGCATTTTTCGCGGGCTAAATTCCATATTATCTGAGTTCTTAAAACGTCACATCACCTTATATGTGGACGATATTCTATCCTCAGGGGGGTACACGCCTACTTCGTGTACCATGTGTTTGGCAAGCACAAGGAGCCCTAGCTAATATGGTATTTGCTTACACAACTTTACATATCGGTACCATATTTCTCTAACACATAATTACACAGCTATCTTACCATTTAAGTGAGAGAGACAAACTTGTTTACTACGGCAGTGACAGTTGTTTATGTAATTACACTGTTGGATAACTTCACAATTAAGAAATTGTATTTTGTCTGTACTTTGTGAAATTTTCATATTTTTTCAGACCCATTGTGATATTATGAGAACTTTGAATGATATATTTCGTATGGGATCACAATTTTTAAAGTACGTTTGAGGCAGATGACACTTTTGACATCAGCAGAGAAATTTTTTTTTAATTATTGGAGGAAGCTACGACGATTTTGAGAGTTGACTGAGTTGTTATGATATTATTACTATGACTAAGTGTATTATGCTGTTGTGGTATGTTTATGATCAATAAGCTGATGCTATATGAGTTATTTGATTATGCTATGTATCTGTTATGATGAAATATTGAAGAAGTGTCGACGAATAAGGTAAGGAATAATGAGTAGTGTTTAGGGACTCTGGTTTGTGAAAAAGGATGTTGGAAACCAAGAATCGTACTTTAAGAGTTATGAAATGTATATAAATGCGTGAATGTATTATAATGCCGACGAAAATTTTTCGACACTGTTTTATCTATAGGATTTTGTTTCTACAGCTTTGTAACGCAAATACTTGACCTGTGAAATATTTTTATATGCGACTGTCACTGTAGCGGAAACTGCTGTCATAAATATTTCCGTAAGAAAGTTAAGTGACCACCTGCACGTAATGCGTCATGGGCACCCAGCTGTGTCAGACACCTGGAGAAAAAGCCATTAGGGTGTGCCTTTCCAGAGGCACAGGTAAAAAAAAAGGGAGGCCATTATCCTCGCTGTTGACATTCCTTCGTAGAAAGCATCGTAAATACAACACCCTCAAACTTGAAAACATGATAACACTGTGGAGCTCTTAATTTATGATATTTACTGCAATGGCTAATTAAATGACGAGAAATATTTTTTTGTCTATCATTTTCTTTAATATCTGGTTTCTAGCTGCACTGCAGCATTGTCTAAAATAAAATTTTATGAATGTACTAATATAGATATTTTATGCCTACAGATTCAGTAAACAAAAACTTTAAAAAAAAAAAGAATGAAGGAGCACAGAAAGACATTTCCCTTCACAGGACTTGCATACATAATTTCCTTTTCAACTACTTGGTAATATTTCTCGTAGAATAAGTTGTGGTGCACCACTTTAATCACATAGACATTAAGATGTGAATATACATTTTCCTTATCTGCATTGTTGTTTTTACTGTAATATTTTTTCTGCTTGAGCTATGTCATGTTTAGGTATAACTTACTGCTGTTTGCCAGGCATAGTGTTACTGAATTTGACTTGTGTTACTCTTCTAAGCTAGTTTTACTACTGATTTATTTTTCTCGTTTGCTGCACAGTGCCTTATATTAGTTGTAGTACTGCAATTGCTTTGCCTATTTAAAATTTTTGTCCTTTGTGTTTGTGTTAATTGTTTTATGCTGCTGCATTGCCTCGTCCCTTAGTTTAGCATCTGAGCTCAGTAGATTTAAGTTAGCTTAAGAGGGGGTAGCCTATAAGAGAATGAGTTGCGATGAATTTGAAGACATGCACTGAGAGGTTATACGAGAAAAATACAGAAAGCATGCTTGGTTAGGATATTTTTTTTTTTTTTTTTTTTTTTGTGGAAGCAAAAGTTGAAATAAGACGAAAGATCTATGGAATGAATTTTTGGGTTGGACTGCAGTATCAAATGTTGCACTGAAAACAAACCCTGTCCTTTCCTTTTGGTGTTATCCCACTATATGTTTGTGTACCCTTGCATATTTGTTTCCTGTCTCTGTGTAGTTTCATAGAATTTTTTCTTCTTCTAATACTAATCTACATTCACTATGATGAGGAATACTGTTATCCTCAAATATGATTGGCATTAATAATATGTTATTTACCTTGTATATATGCTTAGACATTATTTATTCTGTTTTGTTTTAATGCTAATGTGTGAAGTGGATGTTTCAATAATTATTCTGATCTTCTATGTATTTACTTATGTCATAATTCCTGTAACACTGATGTATATGTCTATTTCCATTCTTTTATACAGCCTGTATTACTACAAATGTTATCTGTATTGTTATGTTTTTAATGATGTATTTTGTACCTTTGTAATTGTATTCTCATGTTATAAAATTGTAATTGACAAAAGTTCATCAAACTAAGTAACTTGTAAGTTACATTTCACTGCACACGTTTCTGTTGGTCATAGTATATGGACAATATGTGAGAAGTTGGGGCTATTAGTGTTTACATGTGTGTTAATAATTCAGCAAGGGACTGGATAACAGCATTGCTGGTTCTAAAGACAATTCCAAAAACTTCGTGAGTGCACAAGTGGTGGTTATGGACTTGCTATATTAACTGCAAGACTCTTCAATGGTGATTGTGTACCCACACAGTCACAACAGATGGCTGCTAGCCATCTCTACAAGGACTACAGTGGGTCTGCATCTTTGCTGACTCACCAGTACCATTATTTCTACAGGGACTGCAGTGGGTCTGCACCTCTGGTGGCCCACCAATACCACAATCGGGTCTACTCTGTGATGACCTACCTACCAATATTCATCAACTTCGAATGACTCTGCTGTGGGTTTGCTCTGTTGTGACCCATTACCTGTCTGCATGTCAAGAGTCAGCACTGTCTTTCCGTTGGAAGGACAACACTACTTCTTCAAGACTACATGGAAATCCACTACTTCTGTGTGCAATTTCTTCTACTAATGAGACTTTGTGAAAAAAAACTGTAATTACTATTACGATGAATGATCAGGACTATCTTTATGGACTGTGAGAAAATTTTAGCTTTTGACCAACATTATATCAATAAGTGTGTGCATTTGATATCTTTGTTATTGTAATTATGAAAAATTTTATCAAATCATTATTGGCCACTGCCCAAAACAATTTGTAAAATTTTTTGTGGGGAGCATGGGGGCTATGTAAGTAGGCTGTTTAGGTTTTCTTATTGCCAACATTACGTAGGGCTGTGTATGAAAATCACTGGCTGTGCTGTGTGCAGTCTGTGGCCAGTTTGCATTGTTGTTAGCCATTGTAGTGTTGGGCAGCTGGATGTGAACAGCGTGTAGCGTTGCACAGTTGGAGGTGAGCCGCCAGCAGTGGTGGATGTGGGAAATGAGATGGCGGATTTTAGAGTACAGAATGGATATTATGAACTGCTATGTATATTATGCTTTTTCAACACTATTAAGGTAAATACATTGTTTGTTCTCTATTAAAATCTTTGATTTGCTAACTATGCCTATCAGTACTTAGTGCCTTCTGTAGTTTGAATCTTTTATTTAGCTGGCAGTAGTGGCGCTCGGTGTATTGCAGTAGTTCGAGTAACGGAGATTTATGGTGAGGTAAGTGATTTGTGAAAGGTATAGATTAATGTTAGTCAGGGCCATGCTTTTGCAGGGATTTTTGAAAGTTAGATTGCGTTGCACTAAAAATATTGTGTGTCAGCTTAAGCACAGTCGTGTACAATTGTTCTAAGGGGACGTTTCAGCGTCTTTATCAATATTGGCGTCTTTACCAATATTGGCGTCTTTACCAATATTGGCGTATTTACCAATATTGGCGCCTTTACCAATATTGGCGCCTTTACCAATATTGGCGTCTTTACCAATATTGGCGTCTTTTCCCATATTTGTATTTCTCCATTATTTGCATAACCATTCATGCCTCAGACTATGTCCTACCAAGCATTCCTTACTTGTAGTCAAGCTGTGCCACAAATTCCTCTTCTTCTATCTTTGCGATTTTACTATTTTTTCGTTTATCCTATTTTTTCGTTTATCCTATTTTTGCGTTTATCCTATTTTTGCGTTTATCCTATTTTTGCGTTTATCCTATTTTTGCGTTTATCCTATTTTTGCGTTTATCCTATTTTTACGTTTATCCTATTTTTGCGTTTATCCTATTTTTGCGTTTATCCTATTTTTGCGTTTATCCTATTTTTGCGTTTATCCAATTCTTGCGTTTATCCTATTTTTGTGCTTATCCTATTTTTGCGTTTATCCTATTTTTGCGTTTATCCTATTTTTGCGTTTATCCTATTTTTGCGTTTATCCTATTTTTGCGTTTATCCTATTTTTGCGTTTATCCTATTTTATTTTTGCGTTTTTCCTATTTTTGCGTTTTTCCTGTTTTTGCGTTTTTCCTGTTTTTGCGTTTTTCCTGTTTTTGCGTTTTTCCTGTTTTTGCGTTTTTCCTATTTTTGCGTTTTTCCTGTTT
This sequence comes from Schistocerca cancellata, assembly GCF_023864275.1. NCBI lineage: Eukaryota > Metazoa > Arthropoda > Insecta > Orthoptera > Acrididae > Schistocerca > Schistocerca cancellata. Next base: position 238,620,753 of record NC_064627.1, on the reverse strand, counting down.
TTGCGTTTTTCCTATTTTTGCGTTTTTCCTATTTTTGCGTTTTTCCTATTTTTGCGTTTATCCTATTTTTGCGTTTATCCTATTTTTGCTATTTTTGCGTTTATCCTATTTTTGTGCTTATCCTATTTTTGCGTTTATCCTATTTTTGCGTTTATCCTATATTTGCGTTTTTCCTATATTTGCGTTTTTCCCGTATGTGCGTTTTTCCCGTATGTGCGTTTTTCCCGTATGTGCGTTTTTCCCGTATGTGCGTTTTTCCCTTATGTGCGTTTTTCCCGTGTGTGCGTTTTTCCCGTGTGTGCGTTTTTCCCGTGTGTGCGTTTTTCCCGTGTGTGCGTTTTTCCCGTGTGTGCGTTTTTCCCGTGTGTGCGTTTTTCCCGTGTGTGCGTTTTTCCCGTGTGTGCGTTTTTCCCGTGTGTGCGTTTTTCCCGTGTGTGCGTTTTTCCCGTGTGTGCGTTTTTCCCGTGTGTGCGTTTTTCCCGTGTGTGCGTTTTTCCCGTGTGTGCGTTTTTCCCGTGTGTGCGTTTTTCCCATGTGTGCGTTTTTCCCATGTGTGGGTTTTTCCCATGTGTGCGTTTTTCCCATATGTGGGTTTTTCCCATATGTGGGTTTTTCCCATATGTGGGTTTTTCCCATATGTGGGTTTTTCCCATATGTGCGTTTTTCCCATATGTGCGTTTTTCCCATATGTGCGTTTTTCCCATATGTGCGTTTTTCCCATATGTGCGTTTTTCCCATATGTGCGTTTTTCCCATATGTGCGTTTTTCCCATATGTGCGTTTTTCCCATATGTGCGTTTTTCCCATATTTGCATAACCATTCCTGACTCAGACTATGTCCTACCAAGCATTCCCTTCTTATTGTCAAGCTGTGCCACAAGTTCCTCTTCTTCCATATTTGCGTTTTTCCTATATTTGCGTTTTTCTATATTTGCGTTTTTCTTATAATTGCGTTTTTCCTGTATTTGCATTTTTCCCATATCTGCATTTTTCCCATATCTGCATTTTTCCCATATCTGCGATTTTCCCTTATCTGCGATTTTCCCATATCTGCGATTTTCCCATATCTGCGATTTTCCCATATCTGCGTTTTTCCCATATCTGCGTTTTTCCCATATCTGCGTTTTTCCCATGTCTGCGTTTTTCCCATGTCTGCGTTTTTCCCATGTCTGCGTTTTTCCCATGTCTGCGTTTTTCCCATGTCTGCGTTTTTCCCATGTCTGCGTTTTTCCCATGTCTGCGTTTTTCCCATGTCTGCGTTTTTCCCATGTCTGCGTTTTTCCCATGTCTGCGTTTTTCCCATGTCTGCGTTTTTCCCATGTCTGCGTTTTTCCCATGTCTGCGTTTTTCCCATGTCTGCGTTTTTCCCATGTCTGCGTTTTTCCCATGTCTGCGTTTTTCCCATGTCTGCGTTTTTCCCATGTCTGCGTTTTTCCCATGTCTGCGTTTTTCCCATGTCTGCGTTTTTCCCATGTCTGCGTTTTTCCCATGTCTGCGTTTTACCCATGTCTGCGTTTTTCCCATGTCTGCGTTTCTCCCATGTCTGCGTTTCTCCCATGTCTGCGTTTTTCCCATGTCTGCGTTTCTCCCATGTCTGCGTTTTACCCATGTCTGCGTTTTTCCCATGTCTGCGTTTTTCCCATGTCTGCGTCTTTCACATATCTGCCTTTTTCCCATATCTGTTTTTTTTGCATATTTACGTTTTTCCCAAATTTCGCGTTTTTCGAATATTTGCATTACCATTCATGCCTCAGACTATGTCCTACCAAGCATTCCTTTCTTGTAGTCAAGCTGTGCCAAAAGTTCCTCTTCTTCCAAATTTGCGTTTTTCCTATAATTGCGTTTTTCCTATAATTGCGTTTTTCCTATAATTGCGTTTTTCCTATAATTGCGTTTTTCCTATATTTTCGTTTTTCCTATATTTTCGTTTTTCCTATATTTGCATTTATCCCATACCTGCATTTTTTCCATCTCTGCGTTTTTCCCATATTTGCATTTTTTCTATATCTGCGTTTTTTCCATATCTGCGTTTTTTCCATATCTGCATTTTTTCCATATCTGCGTTTTTCCCATATCTGCGTTTTTCCCATATCAGCGTTTTTCTCATATCAGCGTTTTTCCCATATCAGCGTTTTTCCCATATCAGCGTTTTTCCCATATCAGCGTTTTTCCCATATCAGCGTTTTTCCCATATCTGTATTTCTCCCATATCTGTGTTTTTCCCATATCTGTATTTCTCCCATATCTGCGTTTTTCCCATATCTGCGTTTTTCCCATAATTGCGTTTTTCCCATAATTGCGTTTTTCCCATAATTGCGTTTTTCCCATGATTGCGTTTTTTCCCATATGTGCGTTTTTTCCCATATGTGCGTTTTTTCCCACACGTGCGTTTTTTCCCACACGTGCGTTTTTTCCCACACGTGCGTTTTTTCCCACACGTGCGTTTTTTCCCACACGTGCGTTTTTTCCCACACGTGCGTTTTTCCCACACGTGCGTTTTTCCCACACGTGCGTTTTTCCCATATTTGCATAACCATTAATGCCTCAGACTACGTACTACCAAGCATTCCCTTCTTCTTGTCAAGCTGTGCCACGAGTTCCTCTTCTTCCATATTTGCGTTTTTCATATATTTGCGTTTTTCATATATTTGCGTTTTTCATATATTTGCGTTTTTCATATATTTGCGTTTTTCATATATTTGCGTTTTTCCCATTTTTGCTTTTTTCCCTTTTTTGCGTTTTTCCCATTTTTGCGTTTTTCCCATTTTTGCGTTTTTCCCATTTTTGCGTTTTTCCCATTTTTGCGTTTTTCCCATTTTTGCGTTTTTCCCATTTTTGCGTTTTTCCCATTTTTGCGTTTTTCCCATTTTTGCGTTTTTCCCATTTTTGCGTTTTTCCCATTTTTGCGTTTTTCCCATTTTTGCGTTTTTCACATTTTTGCGTTTTTCACATTTTTGCGTTTTTCACATTTTTGCGTTTTTCACATTTTTGCGATTTTCACATTTTTGCGATTTTCACATATTTGCGATTTTCACATATTTGCGTCTTTCACATATTTGCGTCTTTCACATATTTGCGTCTTTCACATATTTGCGTCTTTCACATATTTGCGTCTTTCCCATACGTGCGTTTTTCCCATACGTGCGTTTTTCCCATATGTGCCTTTGCATTGTCCCCTTATAACTAATTAAACACGAGACTGTGCTTAAACTGACACAAAATTTTTTAGCGCAACGCAATCTGACTATCAAAGATCCCTGCAAAAGAATGGCCCTCAGTAACTTTAACCTATACCTTTCACAAATCACTTACCCCACAAAAATCTTTGTTACTCGAACTACTGCAATACAGCGAGCGCCACTACTGCCAGCTAAATAAAAGATTCAAACTACAGAAGGCACTAACTACTGATAGGGATAGTTAGCAAATGAAAGATATTAATAGAGAACAAACAATGTATTTACCTTAACAGTCATAATATATATAGCAGTTCATGACAAATTACAAAACTCCGCCATCTCTCTCCCCACATCCACCACTGCTGGCGGCTCATCTCCAACTGCGCAACGCTACACGCCGTTCACATCCAGCTGTCGCTGCCTAACACTACAATGGCAGTCAACAATGCAAACTAGCCACAGACTGCACACAGCACAGCCAGTGATTTTCATATAGAGCGCTACGTAACGTTGCCAATAAGAAAACATAAACAGCCTACTTACATAACCCCCATGCTCCCCAAAAAAAATTTTACAAAATATTTTTGGGCAGTGGCCAATAATGATTTGATAAAATTTTTCATAATTACAAAAACAAAGATATCAAATGCACACACTTATTTATACAATGTTGGTCAAAAGCTAAAATTTTCTCACAGTCCATAAAGACAGTCCAGATTGTTCATCACAGTAAAATTTCAGTGTTTTTTTTCCTCTAAGTCTGAGCAGTAAAAGACAATGCACACGGAAGTAGTGGATTTCCATGCAGTCTTGAAGAAGTAGTGTTGTCCTTCCAACTGAAAGACAGTGCTGATTCCTGACATGCTGACAGGTAATGGGCCAGAACAGAGCAAACCCACAGCAGAGTCAGTCGAAGTTTTGAAGAATATTGGTAGGTAGGTCATCACAGAGCAGACCCACTGTAGTCCTGGTAGAGATTGTGGTATTGGTGGGCCACCAGAGGTGTAGACCCACTGCAGTCCATGTAGAAATTGTGGACAGGCCCACTGTAGTCCTGATAGAGAGTATGGTATAGGTGAGTCAGCAAAGGTGTAGACCCACTGTAGTCCTTGTACAGACGGTCAGCAGCCATCTGTTGCGACTGTGCAGGTGCACAATCACCATTGAAGAGTCTTGTGGATAATATAGCAAGTCCATAAACCACCACTTGTGCACTCACAAAGTTTTTTGCAATTGTCCTTAGAACCAGCAATGCTGTTATCCAGTCCCTTGATGAATTATTAACACACGTGCAAACACTAACAGTCCCAACTTCTCACATATTGTCCATATAGTATGACCAACAGAAACGTGTGCAGTGAAATGGAACTTACAAGTTACTTAATTTGATTAACTGGTGTCAATTACAATATTATAACATGAGAATACAATTACAAAGGTACAAAATACATCATTAAAAACATAACAATACAGATAACATTTGTAGTACAGGCTTTACAACAGAATAGAAATAAACATATACATCAGTGTTACAGGAATTATGACAAGAGTACATACATAAAAAGTCAGAATAACTTGTGAAACATCAACTTCACACATGAGCATTAAAACAGAATAAATAATGTCTAAACATATTTACAAAGTAAATAACAGAGTATTAGAAAAAGTCTACAACATAGCTCTCATCAGCTAAACACATAAAGACAGGAAAAACACAAATACACAAGGGTACACAAACATATAGAGGGATGACACAAAAGGAAAGGACAGGGTTTGTTTTACTGCAGTATTTTGCATAGAGATCTCCCTTCATTCATCATTATTCCCAAAAGTCCTATCTAAGCCTGCTTTCTGTATTCTGTTCACATCCTCTGTCAAAATAGTTTTTCTCCACTGTACAGTATCCTTTTTTTTTTTTTTTTGCCCAAACCATTTTCATATAGCTTCTCAATACATTTCTTCCAAGTCATCATAGTTAGTTTCTTATATAGTCTACCCCTCTTAAGCTAACTTAAATCTACTGAGCTCAGATATATATACCAAGGGACGAGGCAATGCAGCAGCATACAACAAATCAACAGAAACAGCAATGACAAAAAAATGCCAATTTGCAAAGCAAGCAGCAGTAAATCTAAATTAACAGATTAAATGCAAAATTACAACTAATATGAGCCAATGTGCAGCAACAAGAAAAGCTTAACAGAGTAATACAAAGTTAAATTTAGCAACACTAAGCCTGGCAAACAGCAGCAGCAAACATGACAAATCTCAAGCAGAAAAAATATTACAGTAAAGACAACAATGCAGAAAAGGGAAATGTCTATTCACATCTTAATGTCTATGTAATTAAAGTCGTGCACCACAACAACTTATTGTAAAAAAAATATTACCATGTACTTGAAAAGAAAATTATGTGTCCAGTTACTGTTACTAGTCAATTCTTATTGTTCTTTCCTTTCCAAGTGCTCGTTTTTTTAAAGAATGTGGATTACAAAATTATTATTTAATAGATCTGTTGACAGAAAGTGTTAACATTAGCAAAAGCATTTTATTTTATAAAAGCAATGCTGCAACACAGCTGGAAACCAGATATCAAGTGAAATAAGCAACTACGTAAAGCAAAGCATAGAAATATCATTCAATAGTCATGTGACATTTCATAAGTTAGTAAAAATTCTCTCAACTCTCGTAGAAAGACGCTTGTCGTAATCAGGTGTGCAGATGTAAAAATATTTCTCGTCATTTCATTAGGCATTTCAGTAAATATCATAAATTACGAGCTCCACAGTATGCTTTCAACAAGGAAATGTCAATAGCGAGGACGATGGCCTCCCCTTTCTTTTTTTCTACCTGTGCTTCTGACGAGGCACTCACTAATGACTTGTTCTCCCGGCGTCTGACACAGCTGCATGCCCACGACGCATTACGTGCAGCTGGTCACTTAACTTCCTTACGGAAATATTTACAACAGCAGTTTCCGCTGCAGTGACAGTCTCATATACAAAATTTCACAGGTCGAGAATTTACGTTGCAAATGTGTAGAAACAAAATCCTATGAATATAATAGTGTCCAAAAAAAATTTTCGCCGGCATTGTGATACATTCACGCATTTACACACATTTCATAACTCTTAAAGTACGATTCTTGGTTTCCAACATCCTTTTTCACAAGTAAAGAGTCCCTAACTTCTATTCATTATTCATATACATATAAACACATAATCACATTCCTCATATATGGTAGCATCATCTTATTGACATAAACATACCTCAACAGCATAATACACATCGTCATCGTAAAAATAACATCATAACACCTCAGTCAAATCTCAAAAAAGTCGTAGCTTTCTGCAATAATTTCAAACCATAAAAAATATTCTCTGCTCATTTCAATAGTGTCATCTGCCTCAGACGTACTTTAAATATCATGATCTCATACCAAGTACATCATTCAAAGCTCTCATAGTATCAGAACGGGTCCGAAAAAATATGAAAAGTTCACAAAGTACAGACAAAATACAATTTCGTAAGTGTGAAGTTACCCAACGGTGTAATTGCGTAAACATCTGTCACTGACGTAGTAAAAAGTTTGTCTCTCTCAGTTAAATGATCCGATAGCTGTGTAATTTATGTATTAGAGAAATATGGTACCGATGTGTAAAGTTGTATAAGCAAATACCATATTAGCTAGGGCTCCTTGTGCTTGCCAAACACATGGTACACAAAGCAGGCGTGTACCCCCCTGAGGTTTACTGTAATTATACCCTCAGGTGTTACAGATTACAGCAATGGAATGAAATGTATCACGGAAAACTTCCTTTGTAATTCAAAAATCTTTAAAAATAAATGTTTTAAGTACAAAATTAATCACTGAAATGCGTGTCCTGTAGCACTAAATGTGCGTCTTGCTGTAAGATAATCTCTGTGGAAGTGTCATAGTTATCGTCCTCCAAAAGCTAAGTTCTGCAGAAGTCAATGTACCTACCTCATGATAAACAAAAGCGAAATGCTTGGCGTAGAGATATCTTAGTTATTACGCTTATTGTTGTGATGATGAAAGTACTGTGCTGTAACGTATTGTTCTGCTATGGAAAAGGCTGTCTCATTGTAGCTATACCACAAAAGTTACTATTAAACATGTTTTACTTTATAGAAGAATTCAGAAAAAACTGTGCAGATATAAAACAGATACTCCGCAAAAGCAACAATGTAAATTGTGTCACACATTAGTAGTGTCGTAATTTACCGTGTAGCTGTCAAAGAAACCAAATACTAAGTCATCTCTAATCTCACAGAAAGTACTTTAAATCCCAAATGTATTTTCCAGTAAACCAAAATGTTGCATTAGAATCTCATTAGCAGTACTGGTAAATGTTCTAAGTATGTGAGCCTTATAGTCGTTACGTAATCGTGCAACTAACAAGCAAGAATGTACACACACAATAACACTGTGTCGTCTGTTCGCAATAACAATGCGTTCGTAATTTCTGTTTGAATAAGTTCTCTTGGTTCTTGAGTGGATAGTTAACTTCAAACATTGTTGCATGGTAACAGTTTCTAAAGCATACTAGTAACGTGAAGTGAAACGTTTTATGGCAAAGACAAAGTTAAAAGCAGATTATCTTTCAATAAACGGTTTCACATGTGAAATGTGGTGTAAACCTTTACTCATCCTAGTACGCAGAGTTTCAACTTCAACGCAATTATCATGCGGTATTCGTCCGTAAAGAATACGGGAATTTTGCTCAACGTTAGCGTCAATGTTATTTTTCCCTGAGCCAGCGGGCGCAGGTGGCTGCCTGCGGTGCGAGTCATTGTCTGTTTCTTTGTTGGCGCGCGCCATTACTGGGATTAGGAGACCTAACTTCTACAAATTCGCCTTGTCGAGAGGGCTCTACTCTGTTAGAAACCCGCCAGTCCTGATGAAATTCACGTCTGTCGTTTTGTCGGTAGTTTACATAGTTTCTTGTTTGTCGGTCATGTGGTGGAGAATTTCTCCCTGAGTCGTAACTGCGTGCTGGACCGTTGCGTCTTAAGTTATTCTGTCTCCCTTGATAATAATTGTTCTGGTTGCCAAATTGTCTGTTTCTATGAGTGTCTCTGTCATATTCATTACTACGGAAATGCGATCTTTCTCTGTAACTATTACTCTGCCAGTGGTTGTCATACGGGTGGTGTGTGTTTTGGTCACGATTTACGTTATAAGATTAGTCATGTCGTGGCCATTTATTGTTTCTGTCATCACAGAATTGTGACGGATGTGACCTGTAGTGATTGTTTTCCTGTTTTCGCATCCCATGACTGTCTGTGTCAATTTCTAATTCTTGTAAGAGTCCCTGAAAAGCTTCAATGTCGTCTTTGCAACGTCCTGCCAAAATAATATGCCGTAAATGTTCAGGTAATTTGATTAAGCAAATGCGGATAAGTTCTGAGGGGCTGTATGGGTTTGACAGCTACTGATTCTTGTGCAACAGGTCTTCAAAATATTTCACAAGACGGGAAAATTCAGATTGTTCGAAATGTTTCATCATTATGATGCCATGTTTTACTCGGTCTTGTGTGGCTTGAGACCAATATGCTGAGAGGAAGGCATGGTAAAATTCTCCTTCACTATGACAATCATGAATGACCGATCGCATTCTTACAGCTGGTTCATTCTCCAAGTAGCCACACATAAATTCTAACCCGTGTTCTAATGACCAGTTGGGAGGAAAACAATGAGAGAATTGATGGAGCCCGCTTGTGGATGAATGTCGTTGGCATAATTCTTAAACGTTTTGAATTTACGTGTAGTAATGAACAGCTTATAGTCAAAATCATCGTGTCGGCGAGTAGCATATCGGTCATTGTTACGTCGTTTCGGCGGTTCCATCGCAAAATTCGGTGTACCTTGCCAATTTCTTTGATAATTTCCGAAGTGCCCTGAGTTATTATTTTGTGGCTGTTCCGTATTTCTATGTCCCTCTTCCCGTATTGGAGCGCGAGTGTCCTCTGAAATTTGTAATTCTTGTATCACCTGCGTCAACTGATCTTGTACTTCCCGGATTTCTCTTTGGTGTTGCGTATTGATTTGTTTCAGTTTCCTAATTTGTTCGCACTCTTCTGTGTCATTAAAGACTACCGGTTTTGTGTCATTCAGATTATCATCTACCTACGTAGATAAGTTAGTGACCTGATCCGAAAGTTCGGCTACTTTCTCTGATAATGAACTAATTTCCTCCATGTGTCTTTCTGAACCAATTTTCAGAGTATCTACTGTGTCCTCTAAGTTTTCCTGAGTTTTTGCAAGTTGCGTAACCGAATCGGTAGATGCAACTAAGTCCATTTTAGCTTGCAAGGTCTCATGATTTTCATGAACAATAGTTTGCAGTTCTTTTATGGCTGCTTCGTGATTCTGTAATGCATTTTCATGACGCGAAAAAATATGTTGGAATGCTCACAAATTTGTGTTTTTACGTTGATGATGATGATGATGATGTTTTGGTTTCGGGGGGCGCTCAACAGCGAGGTTTCAGCGCCCGTTCAATTTCCCAACCTTTGCTCAGTCCAGTTTCGCCACTTTCCTGGATGATGATGAAATGATGAGGACAACACAAACACCCAGTCATCTCGAGGCAGGTGAAAATCCCTGACCCCGCCGGGAATCGAACCCGGGACCCCGTGCTCGGGAAGCGAGAACGCTACCGCGAGACCACAAGCGGCGGACATTTTTACGTCATTACAGACTTTTTGACATTTCGATTCATTGTTATGTAACTCAGTAGTTAAATCTTCCCGTGTTTGTTCAAGCGTGGTGTCTAACTTTTGAAGCTTTTGCTGTGTTTGTCTCTGATTTTGTTCCATTGTGTCTAACTGTTGCTGTGATTGTTTCTGGTGTTGTTCCATTGTGTCTAACTTTTGAAGATTTTGTTCCATTGTGTCTAACTGTTGCTGTGTTTGTTTCTGATTTTGTTCCATTTTTTGCATTAATTGCAATAATAATGTATTGGTGTCTGGAATCTGTTTCTCTATGCTTTTTGGCAGAGCGTTTTCACCGGCAGCATTCACATTTTGACAAGCAGAAAATGTGTCTTGACTCATTTGAGAAAACGGTGAGGACACAAAACCTGCATCTACAGTATTTGCAAGATTGTGTCCTGTCATTTCGGATTGCTGAGGCGAGCTGTTGCCGACCGATCGATCGATAATGCTTCCCTGTTCACTAATTGTTTCATTGTCTACACCATTGTTTGCAGCCCGCTCCATTTCCCTATGTACAATTACCAAATTACTACTTTGAACATTAGTTAATTCATTACATGGTGGCGCTAACACACTACTTTTGTCTTCACTGTCATTTCTCAGTTTACTTTGGAGCCTAGTGTTACGTTTTTCAGACGCCATTATTGTGGCAATATTTCACACGATAACACAGAAAAACACAATTTGAAGAGCAAAAATAAGAGAACACATTAACATAGCACTTAAAATAATATCTAGTTAATTCCAGCTGCGAAATACTTGGTGCAAATCTACATGCATGCCACAACTGCTTTACTGTGCAACAATGAAAAACCACAACTACCAAGGAAATTCTCTCTATAATTACGCGTTAGCAATAAACAAAAGCTACACTAAATACACAAACTACAAGAAAAAAATCAGAAGACTCCAGTGAGGTATCCTAGGCTAAGGGTCGACATATGAAACGACCCTTATAACAAATTATACACGAGACTGTGCTTAAACTGACACACAATGTTTTTAGCGCAACGCAATCTGACTATCAAAGATCCCTGCAAAAGAATGGCCCTGAGTAACTTCAACCTATACCTTTCACAAATCACTTACTTCACAAAATTCTTCGTTACTCGAACTACTGCAATACAGCGAGCGCCACTACTGCCAGCTAAATAAAAGATTCAAACTACAGAAGGCACTAACTACTGATAGGGATAGTTAGCAAATGAAAGATATTAATAAAGAACAAACAATGTATTTACCTTAATAGTCATAATATATATAGCAGTTCATGACAAATTACATAACTCCGCCATCTCTCTCCCCACATCCACCACTGATGGCGGCTCACCTCCAACTGCGCAACGCTACGCGCCGTTCACATCCAGCTGCCGCTGCCTAACACTACAATGGCAGACAACAATGCAAACTACCCACAGACTGCACACAGCACAGCCAGTGATTTTCATATAGAGCGCTACGAAACGTTGCCAATAAGAAAACATAAACAGCCTATTTACACCTTTTTCCCATACGTGCCTTTTTCCCATATGTGCCTTTTTCCCATACGTGCCTTTTTCCCATACGTGCCTTTTTCCCATACGTGCCTTTTTCCCATACGTGCCTTTTTCCCATACGTGCCTTTTTCCCATACGTGCCTTTTTCCCATACGTGCGTTTTTCCCATACGTGCGTTTTTCCCATACGTGCGTTTTTCCCATACGTGCGTTTTTCCCATACGTGCGTTTTTCCCATACGTGCGTTTTTCCCATATGTGCGTTTTTCCCATATGTGCGTTTTTCCCATATGTGCGTTTTTCCCATATGTGCGTTTTTCCCATAGTTGAGTATTTCCCATATTTGCATAACCATTCCTGACTCAGACTATATCCTACCAAGCATTCCCTTCTTATTGTCAAGCTGTGCCACAAGTTCCTCTTCTTCCATATTTGCGTTTATCCTATATTTGCCTTTTTCCTATATTTGCGTTTTTCCTATATTTGCGTTTTTACTATATTTGCGTTTTTCCTGTATTTGCATTTATCCCATATCTGCATTTATCCCATATCTGCATTTATCCCATATCTGCATTTATCCCATATCTGCATTTTCCCATATCTGCATTTATCCCATATCTGCGTTATTTGCATATCTGCGTTATTTGCATATCTGTGTTTTTCCCATATCTACGTTTTTCCCATATCTGCATTTTTCCCATATCTGCGTTTTTCCAATAACTGCGTTTTTCCCATATATGCGTTTTTCCCATATCTGCGTTTTTCGCATATCTGCGTTTTTCGCATATCTGCGTTTTTCGCATATCAGCGTTTTTCCCATATCAGCGTTTTTCCCATATCTGCGTTTTTCCCATATCTGCGTATTTCCCATATCTGCGTATTTCCCATATCTGCGTATTTCCCAAATCTGCGTATTTCCCATATCTGCGTATTTCCCATATCTGTGTTTTTTGCATATTTGTGTTTTTCCCAAATTTCGCGTTTTTCGAATATTTGCATTACCATTCATGCCTCAGACTATGTCCTACCTAGCATTCCTTTCTTGTAGTCAAGCTGTGCCACAAGTTCCTCTTCTTCCAAATTTGCGTTTTTCCTATAATTGCGTTTTTCCTATAATTGCGTTTTTCCTATATTTGCGTTTTTCCTATATTTGGGTTTTTCCTATATTTGGGTTTTTCCTATATTTGGGTTTTTCCTATATTTGCGTTTTTCCTATATTTGCGTTTTTCCTATATTTGCGTTTTTCCTATATTTGCGTTTTTCCTATATTTGCGTTTTTCCTATATTTGCTTTTTTCCTATATTTGCGTTTTTTACATATTTGCATTTTTCACATATTTGCGTTTTTCACATATTTGCGTTTTTCACATATTTGCGTTTTTCACATATTTGCGTTTTTCACATAATTGCGTTTTTCACATATTTCTGTTTTTCACATTCTTGCGTTTTTCGCATACTTGCGTTTTTCACATACTTGCGTTTTTCACATACTTGCGTTTTTCACATACTTGCGTTTTTCACATACTTGCGTTTTTCACATACTTGCGTTTTTCACATACTTGCGTTTTTCACATACTTGCGTTTTTCACATACTTGCGTTTTTCACATACTTGCATTTTTCTAATACTTGCGTTTTTCACATACTTGCGTTTTTCACATACTTACGTTTTTCACATACTTGCATTTTTCTAGTACTTGCGTTTTTCACATACTTGCGTTTCTCACATACTTACGATTTTCACATACTTGCGTTCTTCCCATACTTGCATTTTTCCCATACTTGCGTTTTTCCCAAACGTGCGTTTTTCCCAAACGTGCGTTTTTCCCAAACGTGCGTTTTTCCCAAACGTGCGTTTTTCCCAAACGTGCGTTTTTCCCAAACGTGCGTTTTTCCCATACGTGCGTTTTTCCCATATGTGCGTTTTTCCCATATGTGCGTGTTTCCCATATGTGCGTTTTTCCCATATGTGCGTTTTTCCCATATGTGCGTTTTTCCCATATGTGCGTTTTTCCCATATGTGCGTTTTTCCCATATTGACGTTTTTCCCATATTGACGTTTTTCCCATATTGACGTTTTTCCCATATTGACGTTTTTCCCATATTGACGTTTTTCCCATATTGACGTTTTTCCCATATTGACGTTTTTTCCATTTGTACGTTTTTCCAATAGTTGCGTAATTCCCATAGTTGCGTAATTCCCATAGTTGCGTAATGCCCATAGTTGCGTAATTCCCATAGTTGCGTAATTCCCATAGTTGAGTATTTCCCATATTTGCATAACCATTCCTGCCTCAGACTATGTCCTACCAAGCATTCCCTTCTTCTTGTCAAGCTGTGCCACAAGTTCCTCTTCTTCAATATTTGCGTTTTTCCTATATTTGCGTTTTTCCTGTATTTGCGTTTATCCCATATCTGAATTTTTCCTATATCTGCGTTTTTCCCATATCTGCGATTTTCCCATAGCTGCGTTTTTCCCATATCTGCGTTTTTCCCATATCTGCGTTATTTCCATATCTGCGTTTTTCCCATATCTGCGTTTTTCCCATATCTGCGTTTTTTTCATATCCGCGATTTTCCCATATCAGCTTTTTTCTCATATCTGCATTTTTCCCATATCTGCGTTTTTCCCGTATTTGCGTTTTTCCCGTATCTGCGTTTTTCCCATAATTGCGTTTTTCCCATAATTGCCTTTTTCCCACAATTGCGTTGTTCCCAAAACTGCGTTTTTCAAATAATTGCTTTTTTCCCATAATTGCGTTCTTCCCATAATTGCGTTCTTCCCATAATTGCACACTTCCCATAATTGCGTTTTTCCCGTATTTACGTTTTTCCCGTATTTCCGTTTTTCCCATATTTGCGTTTTTCCCATATGTGCGATTTTCCCGTATGTGCGATTTTCCCGTATGTGCGTTTTTTCCGTATGTGCGTTTTTCCCGTATGTGCGTTTTCCCCATATCTGTGTTTTTCCCATATGTGCGTTTTTACCATATCTGTGTTTTTCCCATATGTGCGTTTTTACCATGTGTGCGTTTTAGGCATAGCTGTGTTTTTCCCATAGTTGCGTTTCTCCCATAGTTGCGTTTTTCCCATAGTTGCGTTTTTCCCATAGTTGCGTTTTTCCCATAGTAGCGTTTTTCCCATAGTTGCGTTTTTCCCATAGTTGCGTTTTTCCCATAGTTGCGTTTTTCCCATATTTGCGTTTTACCCATATTTTCATAACCATTCCTGCCTCAGACTATGTCCTACCAAGCTTTCAAAATGGTTCAAATGGCTCTGAGCGCTATGGGACTCAACTGCTGAGGTCATTAGCCCCCTAGAACTTAGAACTAGTTAAACCTAACTAACCTAAGGACATCACAAACATCCATGCCCGAAGCAGGATTCGAACCTGCGACCGTAGCGGTCTTGCGGTTCCAGGCTGCAGCGCCTTTAACCGCACGGCCACTTCGGCCAGCTCCTACCAAGCTTTCCTTTCTTCTAGTCAAGCTGTGTCACAAGTTCCTCTTCTTCCATATTTGTGTTTTTCCCATATTTGCGTTTTTCCCATATCTGCGTTTTTCCCATATCTGCGTTTTTCCCATATCTGCGTTTTTCCCATATCTGCGTTTTTCCCATATCTGCGTTTTTCCCATATCTGCGTTTTTCCCATATATGCGTTTATCCCATATATGCGTTTTTCCCATATTTGCGTTTTTCCCATTTTGTACGTTTTTCCCATATTTGCGTTCTTCCCAATAGTACGTTCTTCCCAATAGTGCGTTCTTCCCAATAGTTCGTTTTCCCGAATAGTGCGTTTTTCAAAATAGTGCGTTTTTCTCATATCTGCGTTGTGCGTTTTTCCCATATGTGTGTTTTCCCCATATGTGCGTTTTTCTCATATGTGCGTTTTTCCCATATGTGCGTTTTTCTCATATGTGCATTTTTCCCATATGTGAGTATTTCCCATAGATGAGTATTTCCCATAGATGAGTATTTCCCATAGTTGAGTATTTCCCATAGTTGAGTATTTCCCATAGTTGAGTATTTCCCATATTTGCGTTTTCCCCATAGTTGCGTTATTCCTATATTTGCGTTTTTCCCATAATTGCGTTTTCCCGTATCTGCGTTTTTCCCATATCTGCATTTTTCCCATATCTGCGTTTTTCCCCTATCTGCGTTATTCCCCCATCTGCTTTTTTCCCATATCTGCATTTTTCCCATATGTGCGTTTTTCCCATATGTGCGTTTTTCCCGTATGTGCGTTTTTCCCATATGTGCGTTTTTCCCATATGTGCGTTTTTCCCATATAGGCGTTTTTCCCATATGTGCGTTTTTCCCATATGTGCGTTTTTCCCATAGTTGCGTTTCTCCCATATTTGCATAACCATTCCTGCCTCAGACTATGTCCTACCAAGCATTCTCCTCTTCTAGTCAAGCTGTGCCACAAGTCCCTCTTCTTCCCATATTTGCGTTTTTCTTTCCATATTTGCGTTTTTCTTCCCATATGTGTGTTCTTCACATATGTGCCTTTTTCCCATATGTGCGTTTTTCCCATATTTGCATAACCATTCATGCCTCAGACTATGTCCTACCAAGCATTCCTTACTTGTAGTCAAGCTGTGCCAAAAGTTCCTCCTCTTCCATATTTGCGTTTTTCGTATTTTTGCGTTTTTCCCATATTTGCGTTTTTTACATATTTGCGTTTTTTACATATTTGCGTTTTTCACGTATTTGCGTTTTTAACATAATTGCGTTTTTAACATATTTGCGTTTTTCACATACTTGCGTTTTTCACATACTTGCGTTTTTCACATACTTGCGTTTTTCACATACTTGCGTTTTGCACATACTTGCGTTTTTCACATACTTGCATTTTTCACATACTTGCGTTTTTCCCATATGTGCGTTTTTCCCGTATCTGCGTTTTTCCCGTATCTGCGTTTTTCCCGTATCTGCGTTTTTCCCGTATCTGCGTTTTTCCCGTATCTGCGTTTTTCCCGTATCTGCAGTTTTCCCGTATCTGCGTTTTTCCCGTATCTGCGTTTGTCTCGTATGTGCGTTTGTCTCGTATGTGCCTTTTTCCCGTATGTGCATTTTTCCCATATGTGCATTTTTCCCATAGTTGCGTTTTCCTCATAGTAGCGTTTTTCTCATAGTTGCTTATTTCACATAGTTGCGTTTTTCCCATAGTTGAGTATTTCCAATATTTGCGTTTTTCCGATATTTGCATAACGATTCCTGCCTCAGACTATGTCCTACCAGGCATTACCTTCTTCTTGTCAAGCTGTGCCACAAGTTCCTCCCCTTCCATATTTGCGTTTTCCCCATAGTTGCGTTTTCCCCATAGTTGCGTTTTCCCCATAGTTGCGTTTTCCCCATAGTTGCGTTTTCCCTATAGTTGCGTTTTTCCCATAGTTGCGTTTTTTCCATAGTTGAGTTTTTCCCTTTGGTTGCGTTTTTCCCATGGTTGCTTTCTCCCATTGTTGCGTTTTTCCCATAATTGCGTTTTTCCCATAATTGCGTTTTTCCCATAATTGCGTTTTTCCCATAATTGCGTTATTCCCATAGTTGCGTTTTTCCCATAATTGCGTTTTTCCTATGATTGCGTTTTTCCCATAATTGCGTTTTTCCCATAAGTGCGTTTTTTCCCATAAGTGCGTTTTTTCCCATAAGTGCGTTTTTTCCCACACGTGCGTTTTTCCCACACGTGCGTTTTTCCCATATGTGCGTTTTCCCCATATGTGCGTTTTTCCCATATTTGCGTTTTTCCCATATTTGCATACCATTCTTGCCTCAGACTATGTCCTACCAAGTATTTCTTTCTTCTAGTCAAGCTGTGCCACGAGTTTCTCTTCTTCCATATTTGCGTTTACCCTATATTTGCGTTTTTCCTATTTTTGCGTTTTTCCTATTTTTGCGTTTGTCCTATTTTTGCGTTTTTCCCATTTTTGCGTTTTTCCCATTTTTGCGTTTTTCCCATTTTTGCGTTTTTCTCATTTTTGCGTTTTTCCCATTTTTGCGTTTCTCCCATTTTTGTGTTTCTCCCATTTTTGCGTTTTTCCCATTTTTGCGTTTCTCCCATTTTTGCGTTTCTCCCATTTTTGCGTTTTTCCCATTTTTGCGTTTTTCCCATTTTTACGTTTTTCACATTTTTGCGTTTTTCACATTTTTGCGTTTTTCACATTTTTGCGTTTTTCACATTTTTGCGTTTTTCACATTTTTGCGTTTTTCACATTTTTGCGTTTTTCACATTTTTGCGTTTTTGCCATAATTGTGTTTTTCCTACAATTGCGTTTTTCCCATATTTGCGTTTTTCCCAAATTTCGCGTTTTCCCCATATTTGAATAACCACTCATGCCTCAGACTATGACCTACGAAGCCTTCCTTTCTTCTAGTAAAGCTGTGTCACAAGTTCCTCTTCTTCCATATTTGCGTTTTGAAACGTCCCCTTAGAAACAACGACTGTGCTTAAACTGACACAATATTTTTAGCGCAACGCGAAATTACTTTCAAAAACCCCTACAAAAGAATGTCCCTGAGTAACATTAAACTATACCTTTCAGAAATCACTTACCTCACAAAAATCTTCGTTACTCGAACTACTGCAATACAGCGAGCGCCACTACTGCCAGCTAAATAAAAGATTCAAACTACGGAAGGCACTAACTACTGATAGGTATAGTTAGCAAATGAAAGATATTAATAGAGAACAAACCATGTATTTACCTTAATATCATCACAAGTCATAATATATATATAGCAGTTCATGACAAATTACAAAACTCCGCCATCTCTCTCCCTACAGCCACCACTGCTGGCGGCTCACCTCCAACTGTGCAACGCTACGCGCTGTTCACATCCAGCTGCCGCTGCCCAACACTACAATGGCAGACAACAATGCAAACTAGCCACAGACTGCACACAGCACAGCCAGTGATTTTCATATAGAGCGCTACGTGGCATTACCAATAAAAGAAAACTAAACAGCCTACTTACATAGCCCCCATGCTCCCCACAAAAAATTTTACAATTTTTTTTTGGCCAGTGGCCAATAATGATTTGATAAAATTTTTCATAATTACACTAACAAAGATATCCAATTCACACACTTATTGATACAATGTTGGTCAAAACTAAAATTTTCTCACAGTCCATAAAGACAGTCCTGATCATTCATCATAATAGTAATTACAGTTTTTTTTTCACAAAGTCTCATTAGTAAAAGAAATTGCAGACAGAAGTAGTGGATTTCCATGCAGTCTTGAAGATGAAGTGGTGTCCTTCCAACGGAAAGACAGTGCTGATTCCTGACATGCAGACAGGTAATGGGCCACAACAGAGCAAACCCACAGCAGAGTCAGTCGAAGTTTTGAAGAATATTGGTAGGTAGGTCATCACAGAGTAGACCCACTGTAGTCCTGGTAGAGAGTATGGTATTGGTGGGTCAGCAAAGATGTAGACCCACTGTAGTCCTTGTAGAGGCGGCCAGCAGCCGTCTGTTGCAACTGTGCATGTGCACAATCACCATTGAAGAGTCTTGCGGACAATATAGCAAGTCCATAAACCACCACTTGTGCACTCACAAAGTTTTTGGAATTGTCCTTAGAACCAGCAATGCCGTTAATCAGTAGCTTGCTGAATTATTAACACACGTCCAAACACTAACAGTCCTCTTTCTTTTTTCACATATTGTGCATATACTATGACCAACAGAAATGTGTGCAGTGAAATGAATGCTTACAAGTTACTTAATTTGATACCTGGTGTCAATTACAATTTCATGACATGAGAATACAATAACAAAGGTACAAAATACATCATTAAAAACATAACAATACAGATAACATTTGTAGTAATACAGGCTTTACAAAAGAATAGAAATAAACATATGCATCAGTGTTACAGGAATTATGACAAAAGTACATACATAAAAGATCAGAATAATTATTGAAACATCAACTTTACACATGAGCAACAAAACAAAACGGAATAAAAAATGTCTAAGCATATTTACAAGGTAAATAACATATTATTAATGCCAATTATTTTTGAGGATAATAGATAGTGAATGTAGCTTAATATTAAAAGAAGAAAAAATTCTATGAAACTACACAGAGACAGAAAGAAAACAAATACACAAGGGTACACAAACACATAGTGGGATAACACCAAAAGGAAAGGACAACACACAATTACATATTGGGAAAAAGCAGCAAAGAGGAAAGGACAGGGTTTGTTTTACTGTAGTATTTTGCATGGAGATCTCCCTTGGTTCATCATTATTCCCAAAAGTCCTACCTATACCTGCTTTCTGTACTTTTTTCGTATAACTTCTCAATACATTTCTTCCAATTCATTGCAACTCATTCTCTTATAGGCTACCTCCTTTAAGCTAACTTAAATCTACTGAGCTCGGATATATATATGCCAAGGGACCAGGCAATGCAGCAGCACATAACAAATTAACACAAACAGCAATGCAAAAAAAAAAATGGAAAAATGCAAAGCAAGCTACAGTAAATCTAAATTACCAAGCAATGCAACATTACAACTAATATGAGCCAATGTGCAGCAACAATAAAAATAAATCAATAGTAAACTAGCTTAACCAAGTAATACAAAGTCAAATTCTGTAACATTATGCCTGGCAAACAGCAGCACCAAATAACAAAAATTATATATCTAAACATAACATAGCTCAAGCAGAAAAAATATTACACTAAAATGGCAATGTCTAATACTTATGTCACATCTTAACACTAGAGTGATGCATCACAAAAACTTACTCTAGCAGATAAGTTACCAAATCATAAAGAAATTATTTATGCAATTCCTGTGAAGGGAAATGTCTATTTATGTGCCCTCGTTTTCTTGGAAGTAAATCATAAATTTCTTATTGACTGGATCTGTAGGCATAAAATAACTACATTAGTACATATATTAAATTTTATTTTAACCAATGCTGCATTGCAGCTAGAAACTAGATATTAAAAAAAATGAGCAAATATGTACAAAGTAAAGCATAAGAACATCATTCAGTAGTCATGAGGCATTTCATAAGTTAGTAGAAAAATCTCTCAACTAGAGAGACAGTAGTATTAATCAGGTGTATAGACATAAAAATATTTCTCGTCATTTCATTAGGCATTGCTGTAAATATCATAAATTAAGAGCTCCACAGTGTAATCATATGTTTTCAAGTTCGACCATGTCGTCTTTGCGATGCTTTCTACAAAGGAACGTCAATAGCGAGGATAATGGCCTCCTTTTTTTTTTTTTCTCCACCTAATGGCTTTTTCTCAAGGCGGCTGGCACACCTGGCCGCTCACAACGCATTGCGTCACGGTCACTTACCTTTCTTACGGAAATATTTACAACAGCAGTTTCCGCTACAGTGACAGTCTCATATAAAAATATTTCACAGGTCAAGAATTTGCGTTGCAAATGTGTAGAAACAAAATCCTATGAATATAACAGTGTCCAAAAAATTTTCGCCGGCATTGTGATACATTCACGCATTTACACACATTTAATAACTCTTAAAGTACGATTCTTGGTTTCCAACATCCTTTTTCACAAGTCAAGAGTCCCTAAACACTACTCATTATTCCTTACCTTATTCGTCAACACTTCTTCAATATTTCATCATAACGTACGTAGCATAATCAAATAACTCATATAGCATTAGCCTATTAATCATAAACATACCTCAACAGCATAATACACATCGTCGTTGTAAAAATAGCATCATAACACCTCAGTCAAATCTCAAAAACGTCGTAGCTTTCTGCAATAATTTCAAAACCTAAAGAAAATTCTCTGCTCATTTCAATAGTGTCATCTGCCTCAAACGTACTTTAAAAGTCATGATCCCATACCAAATATATCATTCAAAGTTCTCATAATATCACAATGGGTCCGAAAAAATATGAACAGTTCACAAAGTACAGACAAAATACAATTTCGTAAGTGTGAAGTTATCCAACGGTGTAATTACGTAAACATCTGTCACTGATGTAGTAAAAAACATGTTTATCTCTCAGTTAAATGATCAGATAGCTGTGTAATTTATGTGTTAGAGAAATATGGTACCGATGTCTAAAGTTGTATAAGCAAATACCATATTAGCTAGGGCTCCTTGTGCTTGCCAAACACATGGTACACAAAGTAAGCGTTTACCCCCCTGAGGATTAATGTAATTATACCCTCAGGTGTTACAGATTACAGCAATAGAATGAAATGTATCAGGGAAAACCTTTGTATCATTGTACTTCAAATATCTTTAAAAATAAATGATTTAAGTACAAAATTAATCACTCAAATACGTGTCATGTAGCGCTAAATATGCGTCTTGCTGTAAGATAATCTCTGTGGAAGTGTCGTAGTTATCGTCCTCCAAAAGCTAAGTTCTGCAGAAGTCAATGTACTGACCTCATGATAAACAAAAGTGAAATGCTTTGCGTAGAGATATCTTAGTTATTACGCTTTTTTGTTGTGATGAAGAAAGTACTGTGCTGTAACGTATTGTTGTGCTACAAAAAAGGCTGTCTCCTTGTAGCTATACCACAAAAGTTACTACTAAAACATGTTTTACTTTCCAGAATAATACAGAAAAACTGTGCAGATATAAAACAGAAACACCGCAAAAGCAACATTGTAAATTGTCGCTCATTAGTAGCGTCGTGATAAAATCGTGTAGCTGTCACATAAACTAACCACTGTCTCATCTGGCATCTCACTGAAAGTACCTTAAATCCAGAATCCACTCTCAAGCAAACCAAAATGTTGCATGAAAATTTCATTAGCAGTGCCGGTATATGTTCCAAGTATGTAAGCCTTATAATCGTTACATAACAGTGCAACTAACAAGCAAGAATGCACACACACAATAACACTGTGTCATCTGTTCACAATAACAATGCATTCGTAATTTCTGTTTAAATAAGTTCTCTTGGTTCTTGACTGGATATTTAACTTCAAACATTGTTGCATGGTAACAGTTTCGAAAGCATACTAGTAACGTGAAGTGAAACGTTTTATGGCAAAGACAAAGTTAAAAAGCATATTATCTTTCAATAAATGGTTTTACATGTGAAATGTGGCGTAAACCTTTACTCTTCCTAGTACGCAGAGTTTCAACTTTAATGCAATTATCATGCGGTACTCGTCCGTAAAGAATACGGGAATTTTGCTCAAGGTTAGCGTCAATGTTATTTTTCCCTGAGCCAGCCGGCGCACTCGGCAGCCTGCGGTGCGAGTCATTGTCTGTTCCTTTGTTGGCGCGCGCCGTTACTGGGATTAGGAGGCCTAACTTCCACAAATTCGCCTTGCCGAGAGGGCCCAGCTCTGTTAGAAACCCGCCAGTTCTGATGAAATTCACGTCTGTCGTTTTGTCGGTAGTTTACATAGTTTCTTTCTTGTCGATCACGTGGTGGAGAATTTCTCCCGGAATCGTAACTGTGGGCTGAACTGTTGCGTCTGAAGTTATTCTGTCTCCCTTGATAATAATTATTTTTGTTCCCATATTGTCTGTTTCTATGGTAATCTCTGTCATATTCATTACTACGGAAATGCGATCTCTCTCTGTAACTATTGCTCTGCCAGTGGTTGTCATACGGGTGGTGTCTCTTTTGGTCACGATTTACGGTGTAAGAATAGAATTGTTGTGTCCACTTATTGTTTCTGTCGTCACGGAATTGTGACGGATGTGACCTGTAGTGATTGTTTTCCTGTTTTCGCATACCGCGACTGTCTGTGTCAATTTCTAATTCTTGTAAGAGTCCCTGAAAAGCTTCAATGTCGTCTTTGCAACATCCTGCTAAAATAATATGTCGTAAATGTTCAGGCAGTTTGATTAAGCAAATGCGGATGAGTTCTGAGGGGCTGTATGGGTTTGACAGGTACTGATTCTTCTGCAACATGTCTTCAAAATATTTCACAAGACTGGAAAATTCAGATTGTTCGAAATGTTTCATCATTAAGATGCCATGTTTTACTCGGTCTTGTGTGGCTTGAGACCAATATGCTGAGAGGAAGGCATGGTAAAATTCTCCTTCACTATGACAATCGTGAATGACCGATCGCATTCTTACAGCTGGTTCATTCTCCAAGTAGCCACACATAAATTCTAACCCATGTTCTAATGACCAGTTGGGAGGAAAACAATGAGAGAATTGATGGAGCCCACTTGTGGATGAATGTCGTTGGCAGAATTCTTAAACGTTTTGAATTTACGTGTAGTAATGAACAGCTTATAATCAAAATCATCATGTCGGCGAGTCGCATGTCGGTCATTGTTACGTCGTTTCGGCGGTTCCATCTCAAAACTCGGTGCACCTTGCCAATTCCTTTCATAATTACCGAAATGCCCTGTGCTATTATTTTGTGGCTTTTCCGTATTTCTAAGTTCCTCTTCCCGTGTTGGAGCGCGAGTGTCCTCTGAAATATGTAATTCTTGTATTACCTGCGTCAGCTGATCTTGTACTTCCCGGATTTCTCTTTTTTAGTGTGTGTTGATTTGATTTTGATTTTGTTTGAATTTTCTAATTTGTTCATACTCTTCTGTGTCAGTGAAGGCTACGGGTCTTGTGTCATTCAGATCATCATCTACCTTTGTAGATAAGTTAGTGACCTGATCCGAAAGTTCAGCTACTTTCTCCGATAGTGAACACAGTGTGTTTTTCTGAACCAAGTTTCAGAGTGTCCATTTGTGTTGAAATCGAATCTACTGTGTTCTTTAAGTTTTCCTGAGTTTTTGCCAGTTGCGTAACCGAATCGGTAGATGCAACTGAGTCAATTTTAGCCCACAAGGTCTCATGATTTTCATGAACAATGGTTTGCAGCTCTTTTATTGCTGCTTCGTGATTCTGTAATGCATTTAAGTCCCGCGAAAAAATAGGCTGAAAATGCTCACAAATTTGTGTTTTTACGTCATTACAGACTTTTTGACATTTCGATTCAATGTTATGTAACTCAGTAGTTAAATCTTCACGTGTTTGTTCAAGTGTGGTGTCTAACTTCCGAAGATTTTGTTCCATTGTGTCTAACTGTTGCTGTGTTTGTCTCTGGTGTTGTTCCATTGTGTCTAACTTTTGCAGCATTTGCTGTGTTAGTCTCTGATTTTGTTCCATTGTGTCTAACTTTTGAAGATTCTGTTCCATTGTGTATTAACTTTTGAAGATTCTGTTCAATAGTGTCTAACTTTTGAAGATTTTGTCCCATTTGTTGCATTAATTGTAATAACAATGCATTAGTGTCTGGAATCTGTTCCTCTACGCTTTTCGGCAGTGCATATGCACCAGCAACATTCACATTTTGACAAGCAGAAAATGTGTCTTGACTTATTTGAGAAAACGGTGAGGACGCAAAACCTGAATCTACAGTATTTGCAAAATTGTGTCTTATCATTTCGGATTCCTGAGGCGAGCTGTTGCCGACCGATCGATCGATAATGCTTCCCTGTTCACTAATTGTTTCACTGCCTACGCCATTGTTTGCCACCCGCTCCATTTCCCTATGCACAATTACCAAATTACTACTTGGAATGTCTGTTAATTCACTACACAGTGGTGCTGATAAGCTACACTCGTCTTCACTATTATTTCTCAGTTTACTTTGGAGCCTAGTGTTACGTTTTTCACACGCCATTATTGTGACAATATTTCACACGATAACACAGAAAAACACAATTTGAAGAGCAAAAATAAGAGAACACATTAACATAGCACTGAAAAAAATATCTAGTTAATTGCAGCTGCGAAATACTTGGTGCAAATCTACATGCATGCCACGACTGTTTTACTGTACAACAATGAAAAACCACAACTACCAAGGAAATTCTCTCTATAATTATGCGCTGGCAATAAACAAAAGCTACACTAAATACACAAACTACAAGAAAAAATCAGAAGATTCCAGTGAGGTATCCTCGGCTAAGGGTCGACATATGAAACGTCCCCTTAGAACAATTTATACACGACTGTGCTTAAACTGACACAATATTTTTAGCGCAACGCAACCTGACTTTCAAAAATCCCTACAAAAGAATGGCCCTGAGTAACATTAAACTATACCTTTCAGAAATCACTTACCTCACAAAAATCTTCATTACTCGAACTACTGCAATGCAGCGAGCGCCACTACTGCCAGCTAAATAAAAAATTCAAACTACGGAAGGCACTAACTACTGATAGGGATAGTTAGCAAATGAAAGATATTAATAGAGAACAAACAATGTATTTACCTTAATATCATCACAAGTCATAATATACTGTATATATAGCAGTTCATAACAAATTACAAAACTCCGCCATCTCTCTCCCCACATCCACCACTGCTGGCGGCTCACCTCCAACTGTGCAACGCTACGCGCTGTTCACATCCAACTGCCGCTGCCCAACACTACAATGGCTGACAACAATGCAAACTAGCCACAGACTGCACACAGCACAGCCAGTGATTTTCATATAGAGCGCTACATGGCATTACCAATAAAAAAAAAAACTAAACAGCCTACTTACAGTTATTCCCATGTTTGCATTTTTCCCATATATGCGTTTTCCCATATATGCGTTTTTCCCATATATGCGTTTTTCCCATATATGAGTTTTTACCATATTTGCGTTTTTCCCATATTTCTGTTTTTCCAATATTTGCGTTTTTCCCACAGTTGCTTTTTTCCCATAGTTGCGTTTTTCCCATAGTTGAATATTTCCCATATTTGCGTTTTTCCCATATTTGCATAACGATTCCTGCCTCAGACTATGTCCTACCAGGAATTCCCTTCTTCTTGTCAAGCTGTGCCACAAGTTCCTCTCCTTCCATATTTGCGTTTTTCCTATATTTGCGATTTTCACATAGTTGTGTTTTTCCCATAGTTGCGTTTTCCCCATAGTTACGTTTTTCCCATAGTTGCGTATTTCCCATAGTTGCGTTTTTCCCATAGGCGAGATTTTCCCATGGTTGCGTTTTTCCCATGGTTGCGTTTTTCCCATGGTTGCGTTTTTCCCATTGTTGCGTTTTTCCCATAGTTGCGTTTTTCCCATAGTTACGTTTTTCCCATAGTTGCGTTTTTCCCATAGTTGCGTTTTTCCCATAGTTGCGATTTTCCCATAGTTGCATTTTTCCCATAGTTGAGTATTTCCCATAGTTGAGTATTTCCCATAGTTGAGTATTTCCCATAGTTGAGTATTTCCCATAGTTGAGTATTTCCCATATTTGCGTTTTTCCCATAGTTGAGTTTTTCCTATATTTGCATTTTTCCCATAATTGCCTTTTCCCATATCTGCGTTTTCCCGTATCTGCATGTTTCCCATATCTGCGTTTTTCCCATATCTGCGTTTTTCCACTATCTGCGTTTTTCCCATATCTGCGTTTTTCCCATATCTGCGTTTTCCCCTATCTGCTTTTTTTTCCAATCTGCTTTTTTCCCATTTCTGTGTTTATCCTATAATTGCGTTTTTCCCATAATTGCGTTTTTCCATAACTGCGTATTTCCCATAATTGCGTTTCTCCCATAATTGCGTTTACCCATATCTGCGTTTTTCCCCTATCTGCTTTTTTTTCGAATCTGCATTTTTCCCATCTCTGTGTTTTTCCTATAATTGCGTTTTTCCCATAATTGCATTTTTCCATAACTGCGTATGTCCCATAATTGCGTTTTTCCCATAATTGCGTTTTTCCCATAATTGCGTTTTTCCCATAATTGCGTTTTTCCCATAATTGTGTTTTTCCCATGATTGCGTTTTTCCCCTAATTGCGTTTTTTCCCATATGTGCGTTTTTCCCCATATGTGCGTTTATCCCACACGTGCGTTTTTTCCATATGTGCGTTTTCCCCATATGTGCGTTTTTCCCATATTTGCATAACCATTCATGCCTCAGACTATGTACTACCAAGCATTCCTTTCTTCTTGTCAAACTGTGCCACAAGTTCTTCTACTTCTATATTTCCGTTTTTCCTATATTTGCGTTTTTCCCATATATGTGTTTTTCTCATATTTGTGTTTTTCCCATATTTGTCTTATTCCCATATTTGCGTTTTTCCCATATTTGCGTTTTTCCCATATTTGCATAACCATTCCTGCCTCAGACTATGTCCTACCAAGCATTACTTTCTTCTAGTCAAGCTGTGCCACGAGTTCCTCTTCTTCCATATTTGCGTTTACCCTATATTTGCGTTTTTCCTATATTTGCGTTTTTCCTATTTTTGCGTTTTTCCTATTTTTGCGTTTTCCCATATTTGCGTTTTTTCCATTTTTGCGTTTTTCCCATTTTTGCATTCTTCCCATTTTTGCGTTTTTCCCATTTTTGCGTTTTTCCCATTTTTGCGTTTTTCCCATGTTTGCGTTTTTCCCATGTTTGCGTTTTTCCCATATTTGCGTGTTTCCCATATTTGCGTTTTTCCCATAATTGCGTTTTTCCCATAATTGCGTTTTTCCCATAGTTGCGTTTTTCCCATATTTGCATAACCATTCCTGCCTCAGACTATGTCCTACCAAGCATTCTCCTCTTCTAGTCAAGCTGTGCCACAAGTTCCTCTTCTTCCCATACTTGCGTTTTTCTTCCCATATTTGCGTTTTTCTTTCCATATTTGCGTTTTTCTTCCCATATGTGTGTTCTTCCCATATGTGCCTTTTTCCTATATGTGCGTTTTTCCCATATTTGCATACCCATTCATGCCTCAGACTATGTCCTACCAAGCAATCCCTTCTTCTTGTCAAGCTGTGCCACAAGTTCCTCCTCTTCCATATTTGCGTTTTTCCTATTTTTGCGTTTTTCCCATATTTGCGTTTTTCACATAATTGCGTTATTCACACACTTGCGTTTTTCACATACTTGCGTTTTTCACATACTTGCGTTTTTCACATACATGCGTTTTTCACATACTTGCGTTTTTCACATACTTGCGTGTATCACATACTTGCGTTATTCACATACTTGCGTTTTTCACATACATGCGTTTTTCCCATATGTGCGTATTTCCCATATGTGCGATTTTCCCATATGTGCGTTTTTCCTGTAACTGCGTTCTTCCCGTATCTGCGTTTTTCCTATATCTGCGTTTTTCCCGTATCTGCATTTTTCCTGTATGTGCGTTTTTCCTGTATGTGCGTTTTTCCCGTATGAGGGTTTTTCATGTGTATGCGTTTTTCCCGTATGTGCTTTTTTCCCGTATGTGCGTTTATCCCGTATGTGCGTTTTTCCCGTATGTGCGTTTTTCCCATATGTGCGTTATTCCCATACGTGCCTTTTTCCCATATGTGCATTTTTCCCATATGTGCATTTTTCCCATAGTTGCGTTTCTCTCATAGTAGGGTTTTTCTCATAGTTGCTTTTTTCACATAGTTGCGTTTTTCCCATAGTTGAGTATTTCCCATATTTGCGTTTTTCCCATATTTGCATAACGATTCCTGCCTCAGACTATGTCCTACCAGGCATTCCCTTCTTCTTGTCAAGCTGTGCCACAAGTTCCTCTCCTTCCATATTTACGTTTTTCCTATATTTGCGTTTTTCACATAGTTGCGTTTCCCCCTTAGTTGCGTTTTTCCCATAGTTGCGTTTATCCCATAGTTGCGTTTTTCCCATAATTGAGTTTTTCCCATAGTTGAGTTTTTCCCATGGTTGCTTTTTTCCCATGGTTGCGTTTTTCCAATGGTTGCGTTTTTCCCATTGTTGCGATTTTCCCATGGTTTCGTTTTTCTCATGGTTGCATTTAACCCGTAGTTCCGTTTTTCCCATAGTTGCGTTTTTCTCATAGTTGCGTTTTTCCCATAATTGCGTTTTTCCCATAGTTGAGTATTTCCCATAGTTGAGTTTTTCCCATAGTTGAGTATTTCCCATAGTTGAGTATTTCCCATATTTGCGTTTTTCCCATAGTTGCGTTTTTCCTATATTTGTGTTCTTCCCATAATTGCCTTTTCCCATATCTGCGTTTTCCCGTATCTGCGTTTTTCCCATATCTGCGTTTTTCCCATATCTGCGTTTTTCCCCCATCTGCGTTTTTCCCATATCTGCGTTTTTCCCATATCTGCGTTTTTCCCATATCTGAGTTTTTCCTATATCTGCGTTCTTCCCCTATCTGCTTTTTTTTCGAATCTGCTTTTTTCCCATATCTGTGTTTCTCCTATAATTGCGTTTTTCCCATAATTGCGTTTTTCCCATGATTGCGTTTTTCCCATAATTGCGTTTTTTCCCATATGTGCGTTTTTTCCCATATGTGCGTTTTTCCCACACGTGCGTTTTTCCCATATGTGCGTTTTCCCCATATGTGCGTTTTTCCCATATTTGCATAACCATTCACGCCTCAGACTATGTACTACCAAGCATTCCCTTCTTCTTGTCGAACTGTGCCACAAGTTGCACTTCTTCTATTTTTGCGTTTTTCCTATTTTTGCGTTTTTCCCATATATGTGTTTTTCCCATATTTGTATTTTTCCCATATTTGTCTTATTCCCATATTTGCGTTTTTCCCATATTTGCGTATTTCGCATATTTGCATTTTTCCCATATTTGCGTTTTCCCATATTTGCGTTTTTCCCATATTCGCATAACCATTCCTGTCTCAGACTATGTCCTACCAAGCATTCCTTTCTTCTAGTCAAGCTGTGCCACGAGTTCCTCTTCTTCCATATTTGCGTTTACACTATATTTGCGTTTTTCCTATTTTTGCGTTTTTCCTATTTTTGCATTTTTCCCAATTTTTGCGTTTTTCCCATTTTTGCGTTTTTTCCATTTTTGCGTTTTTCCCATTCTTGCGTTTTTCCCATTTTTGCGTTTTTCCCATTTTTTCGTTTTTCCCATATTTGCGTTATTCCCATATTTGCGTTATTCCCATATTTGCGTTTTTTCCATAAATGCGTTTTTCCCATAATAGCGTTTTTCCCATAATTGCGTTTTTCCCATATTGGCATTTTTGAAATATTTGCGTTTTTCCCATATTTGCGTTTTTCCCATATTTGGGTTTTTCCCATATTTGCGTGTTTCCCATATTTGCGTTTTTCCCATGTATGCGTTTTTCCAATATTTGCATTTGTCCCATATTTGCGTTTTTCCCATATTTGCGTATTTCCCATATTTGCGTTTTTCCCATATTTGCGTTTTTCCCTTATATGCGTTTTTCCATATATGCGTTTTTAAATATTTGCGTTTTCCCGTAATTACGTATTTCCCGTAATTGCGTTTTTCCCGTAGTTGCGTTTTTCCCGTAGTTGCGTTTTTCCCGTAGTTGCGTTTTTCCTGTAGTTGCGTTTTTCCCGTAGTTGCGTTTTTCCCGTAGTTGCGTTTTTCCCGTAGTTGCGTTCTTCCCGTAGTTGCGTTTTTCCCATAGTTGCGTTTCATACCATAGTTGCGTTTTATCCTGTAGTTGTGTTTTTTACAGTAGTTCTGTTTTTCCCGAAGTTGCGTTTCTCCCGTAGTTGCGTTTTTCCCGTAGTTGCGTTTCTCCCGTAGTTGCGTTTCTTCCGTAGTTGTGTTTCTCCCGTAGTTGCGTTTCTCCCGTAGTTGCGTTTGTCCCGTAGTTGCGTTTGACCCGTAGTTGCGTTTCTCCCGTAGTTGCGTTTCTCCCGTAGTTGCCTTTTTCCCGTAGTTGGGTTTTTCCCGTAGTTGCGTTTTTGCCGTAGTTGCGTTTTTCCCGTAATTGCGTTTTTCCCGTAGTCGCGTTTTTCCCATAGTTGCGTTTTTCTCAAATTTCACGCTTTCCCCATATTTGAATAACCATTCATGCCACAGACTATGTCCTACCAAGCCTTCCTTTCTTCTAGTCACGCTGTGTCACAAGTTCCTCTTCTTCCATATTTGCGTTTTTCCCATATTTGCGTTTTTCCCATATTTGTTTTTTCCCATATTGGCGTTTTTCCCATATTTGCGTTTTTCCCATTTTTGCTTTTTTCACATTTTTGCTTTTTTCACATTTCTGCGTTTTTCACATCTTTGCGTTTTTCCCATAATTGCGTTTTTCCCATAGTTGCGTTTTTCCAATAGTTGCATTTTTCCAATAGTTGCGTTTTTCCCATAGTTGCGTTTTTCCCATAGTTGCGTATTTCCCACAGTTGCGTATTTCCCATAGTTGCATTTTTCCCATAGTTGCGTTTTTCCCATAAATGAGTATATTTCATATTTGCGTTTTTCCCATATTTGCATAACCATTCCTGTCGCAGACTATGTCCTACCAAGCATTCCCTTTTTCTTGGGAAGCTGTGCCACAAGTTCCTCTTCTTCCATATTTGCGTTTTTCTATATTTGCGTTTTTCCTATATTTGCGTTTTTCCCATATTGCGTTTTCCCATATCTGCGTTTTTCCGATATCTGCGTTTTTCTCATATCTGCGTTATTCCCATATCTGGGTTTTTTCCGAATCGGCGTTTTTTCCAAATCAGCGTTTTTCCCATATCTGCGTTGTTCCCATAATTGCGTTTTTCCCATAATTGCGTTTTTCCCATAATTGCGTTTTTCCCATAAATGCGCTTTTCCCATATTTGCGTTTTCCCAATATTTGCGTTTTTCCCATATTTAGGTTTTTCCCATATGTGCTTTTTTCCCATATGTGCGTTTTTGTCATATGTGCGTTTTTCCCATATGTGCATTTTTCCCGTAGTTGCGTTTTTCCCATAGTTGCGTTTTTCCCGTACTTGCGTTTTTCAAGTAGTTGCGTTTTTTCCCCGTAGTTGCGTTTTTCCCATATTTGCGTTTTTCCCATATTTGCATAACCATTCCTGCCTCAGACTATGTCCTACCAAGCATTCCTTTCTTCTAGTCAAGCTGTGCCACAAGTTCCTCTACTTCCATATTTGCGTTTTTCCCATATCTGCGTTTTCCCATATCTGCATTTTCCCATATCTGCGTTTTTCCCATATCTGCGTTTTTCCTATATCTTCGTTTTTCCCATATCTGCGTTTTTCCCATATCTGTGTTTTTCACATATCTGCGTTTTTCCCATATCTGCGTTTTTCCCATAATCGCGATTTTCCCATAATTGCGTTTTTCCCATAATTGCGTTATTCCCATAATTGCGTTTTTCCCATATTTGCGTTTTTCCCATATTTGTCGCCGGCCGCGGCGGTATAGCGGTTCTGGTGCAGCAGTCCGGTACTGCGGGACTGCTGCAGTCGCAGGTTCGAATCCTGCCTCGGGCATGGGTGTGTGTGATGTCCTTAGGTTAGTTAGGTTTAAGTAGTTCTAAGTTCTAGGGGACTTATGACCTAAGATGTTGCATCCCATAGTGCTCAGAGCCATTTGAACCATTTTGAACCCATATTTGCGTTTTTCCCATATTTGCGTTTTTCCCATATTTGCATAACCATTCCTGCCTCAGACTATGTCCTACCAAGCATTCCTTTCTTCTTGTCAAGCTGTGCCACATGTTCCTCTTCTTCCATATTTGCGTTTTTCCTATATTTTCGTTTTTCCTATATTTGCGTGTTTCCCATATCTGCGTTTTCCCATATCTGCGTTTTTCCCATATCTGCGTTTTTCCCATATCTGCGTTTTTCCCATATATGAGTTTTTCCCATATCTGCGTTTTTCCCATATGTGCATTTTCCCCATATGTGCGTTTTTTCCATAACTGCGTTTTTCACATAACTGCGTTTTTCCCATATCTGCGTTTTTCGCTTATCTGGTTTTTCCCATATCTGCGTTTTTCCCATATCTGCGTTTCTTCCATATCTGCGTTTTTCCCATATCTGCGTTTTTCCCATATCTGCGTTTTTCCCATATCTGCTTTTTTCCCATATCTGCATTATTCCAATATCTGTGTTTTTCCCATATCTGCGTTTTTCCCATATCTGCGTTTTTCCCATAATTGCGTTTTTCCCATAATTGCGTTTTTCCCATAATTGCGTTTTTCCCATAACTGCGTTTTTCGCATAATTGCGTTTTTCCCATAATTGCGTTTTTCCCATAGTTGAGTTTTTCCCATAATTGAGTTTTTCCCATATTTGCGTTTTTCCCATATTTGCGTTTTTCCCGTAGTTGCGTTTTTCCCGTAGTTGCGTGGTTCCCGTAGTTGCGTTTTTCCCGTAGTTGCATTTTTCCCATAGTCGCATTTTTCCTGTAGTCGCGTTTTTGCCGTAGTCGCGTTTTTGCCGTAGTCGCGTTTTTCCCGTAGTTATGTTTTTCCCGTATTTGCGTTTTTGTTCCTCTAGTAGCGTTTTTCTTCCTGTATTTGCGTTTTTCTTCCCATAGCTGCTTTTTTCTTCCCATAGTTGCGTTTTCCTTCCCGTAGTTGCGTTTTCCTTCCCGTAGTTCCGTTTTTCTTCCCATAGTTGCTTTTTTCTTCCCGTAGTTGCTTTTTTCTTCCCGTAGCTGCGTTTTTCGTCCCGTAGTTGCGTTTTTCTTCCCATATGTGCATTCTTCCCATATGTGCGCTTTTCCCATACGTGCGTTTTTCCCATATTTGCGTTTTTCCCATATTTGCGTTTTTACCATATTTGCGTTTTTCCCATATTTGTGCCTTTCCCATATTTGTGCTTTTCCCATATTTGTGCTTTTCCCATATTTGTGGTTTTCCCATATTTGTGCTTTTCCCATATTTGTGTTTTTCCCATATTTGCGTTTTTCCCATATTTGTGTTTTTCCCATATTTGCGTCTTTCCCATATTTGCGTTTTTCCCATTTTTGCATAACTATTCCTGCCTCAGACTATGTCCTACCAAGCATTCCCTTCTTCTTGTCAAGCTGTGCCACAAGTTCCTCTTCTTCTATATTTGCGTTTTTCCCATATTTGTGTTTTTACCATTTTTGTGTTTTCCCATATTTGTGTTTTCCCATATTTGCGTTTTTCCCATATTTGCGTTTTTCCCATATTTGCGATTTTCCCATAATTGCGTTTTCCCATAATTGCGTTTTTCCCATAATTGCGTTTTTCCCATAATTGCGTTTTTCCCATATTTGCGTTTTTCCCATATTTGCGATTTTCCCATATTTGCGTTTTTCCCAATATTTGCGTCTTTCCCAATATTTGCGTCTTTCCCAATACTTGCGTCTTTCCCAATACTTGCGTCTTTCCCAATACTTGCGTCTTTCCCAATACTTGCGTCTTTCCCAATACTTGCGTCTTTCCCAGTACTTGCGTCTTTCCCAGTACTTGCGTCTTTCCCAATACTTGTGTCTTTCCCAATACTTGCGTCTTTCCCAATACTTGCGTCTTTCCCTATACTTACGTCTTTCCCAATACTTGGGTGTTTCCCAATACTTGCGCCTTTACCAATACTTGCGTTTTTACCAATACTTGCATCTTTACCAATACTGGCGTCTTTACCAAAACTGGCGTGTTTACCAATATTCGCGTCTTTACCAATATTGGCGTCTTCACCAATATTGGCGTCTTTAACAATTGTATACGAATTGTATACACAAAATTTTTACGCATCGCAATCTGACTTTCAAAAATCCCTACAAAAGAATGACCCTGACTAACAATAACCTATACGTTTCACAAATCACTTACATCTCCAAAAATCTTCCTTACTCGAACTACTGCAATACACTACTGCCAGCTAAATCAAAGATTCAAACTACTCAAGGCACTAACTACTAATAGGGATAGTTAGCAAATGAAAGATTTTAATGGAGAACAAACAATGTATTTACCTTAATATCATCACAAGTCATAATATATGTAATTTCAATACTCCGCCATCTCTCTCCTCACATCCACCACTGCTGGTGGCTTACCTCTAACTCCGCAACGCTACGCGCTGTTCACATCCAGCTGCCCAACACTACAATGGCAGACAACAATGCAAACTAGCCACAGTCTGCACACAGCACAGCCAGTGATTTTCATATAGAGCGCTACGTATCGTTGCCAATAAGAAAACATAAACAGCCTACTTATAAAAAGGAAACCTAAACAGCCTACTTACATAGCCCCCATGCTCCCCACAAAAAAATTTTACAAATTGTTTTGGGCAGTGGCCAATAATGAATTGAAAAAATTTTTTTATAATTACAATAACAAAGATATCAAATGCACACACTTATTTATACAATGTTGGTCAACAGCTAAAATTTTCTCACAGTCCATAAAGACCGACCAGATTGTTCATCACAGTAAAATTTCAGTGGTTTTTTTTTTCAAAGTCTGAGCAGTAAAAGAAAATGCACACGGAAGTAGTGGACTTCCATGCAGTCTTGAAGAAGTAGTGTTGTCCTTCCAACTGAAAGACAGTGCTGAATCTTGACGTGCTGACAGGTAATGGGCCACAACAGAGCAAACCCACAGCAGAGTCATTCGACGTTTTGAAGAAGATTAGTAGGTAGGTCATCACAGAGCAGACCCACTGTAGTCCTGGTAGAGAGTATGGTATTGGTGTTGGTGGGCCACCAGAGGTGCAGCCCCACTGTAGTCCATGTAGAGACGCCCAGCAGCCATCTGCTGTGACTGTGCAGGTGCACAATCACCATTGAAGAGTCTTGCAGAGATGATAGCAAGTCCATAAACCACCACTTGTGCACGCACAAAGATTTTGGAATTGTCCTTAGAAGTCTTGCAGACAATATAGCAAATCCATAAACCACCACTTGTCCACTCAAGAAATTTTTGGAATTGTACTTAGAACCAGCAATGCTGTTATCCAGTCCCTTGCTGAATTATTAACACACGTGCAAACACTAACAGTCCCTACTTCTCACATTCTGTGCATTACTGTGACCAACAGAAATGTGTGCAGTGAAATGAATGCTTACAAGTAACTTACTTTGATTAACTGGTGTCAATTACAATATTATAACATGAGAATACAATTACAAAGGTACAAAATACATCATTAAAAACATAACAATACAGATAACATTTATAGTAACACAGGATTTACAAAAGAATAGAAATAAACATATACATCAGTGTTACAGGAATTATGACATGAGTACATACATAAAAGATCAGAATAACTTTCGAAACATCAACTTCTCACATGAGCATCAAAACAAAACAGAATAAATAATGTCTAAGGATATTTACAAAGTAAATAACATATTATTAATGCCAATTATATTTGAGGATAACAGTATTCCTCATCATAGTGAATGTAGCTTAGTATAAAAGAAGAAAAAATTCTATGAAACTACACAGAGATAGGAAGAAAACAAATATGCAAGGGTACACAAACATATAGTGGGATAACACCAAAAGGAAAGGACAGGGTTTGTTTTCAGTGCAACATTTGATACTGCAGTCCAACCCAAAAATTCATTCCATAGATCTTTCGTCTTATTTCAACCTTTGCTTCCACCAAAAAAATCCTATCCAAGCATGCTTTCTGGATTTATTTCACATATTTCTTACCTCATTATGTATTTCCAAGAAAATCCTACCTAAACCTGCTTCCTGAATTTTTCTCGTATAGTCTCTCAGTGCATTTCTTCAAATTCATCGCAACTCATTCTCTTATAGGCTACCCCCTCTTAAGCTAACTTAAATCAACTCAGCTCCTGGAAATGGAAAAAAGAACACATTGGGACCGGTGTGTCAGACCCACCATACTTGCTCCGGACACTGCGAGAGGGCTGTACAAGCAATGATCACACGCACGGCACAGCGGACACACCAGGAACCACGGTGTTGGCCGTCAAATGGCACTAGCTCTGCAGCATTTGTGCACCGCCGCCGTCAGTGTCAGCCAGTTTGCCGTGGCATACGGAGCTCCATCGCAGTCTTTAACACTGGTAGCATGCCGCGACAGTGTGGATGTGAACCGTATGTGCAGTTGACGGACTTTGAGCGAGGGCATATAGTGGGCATGCGGAAGGCCGGGTGGACATACCGCCGAATTGCTCAACACGTGGGGCGTGAGGTCTCCACAGTACATCGATGTTGTCGCCAGTGGTCGGCGGAAGGTGCACGTGCCCGTCGACCTGGGACCGGACCGCAGCGACGCACGGATGCACGCCAAGACCGTAGGATCCTACGCAGTGCCGTAGGGGACCGCACCGCCACTTCCCAGCAAATTAGGGACACTGTTGCTCCTGGGGTATCGGCGAGGACCATTCGCAACCGTCTCCATGAAGCTGGGCTACGGTCCCGCACACCGTTAGGCCGCCTTCCGCTCACGCCCCAACATCGTGCAGCCCGCCTCCAGTGGTGTCGCGACAGGCGTGAATGGAGGGACGAATGGAGACGTGTCGTCTTCAGCGATGAGAGTCGCTTCTGCCTTGGTGCCAATGATGGTCGTATGCGTGTTTGGCGCTGTGCAGGTGAGCGCCACAATCAGGACTGCATACGACCGAGGCACACAGGGCCAACACCCGGCATCATGGTGTGGGGAGCGATCTCCTACACTGGCCGTACACCACTGGTGATCGTCGAGGGGACACTGAATAGTGCACGGTACATCCAAACCGTCATCGAACCCATCGTTCTACCATTCCTAGACTGGCAAGGGAACTTGCTGTTCCAACAGGACAATGCACGTCCGCATGTATCCCGTGCCACCCAACGTGCTCTAGAAGGTGTAAGTCAACTACCCTGGCCAGCATGATCTCCGGATCTGTCCCCCATTAAGCATGTTTGGGACTGGATGAAGCGTCGTCTCACGCGGTCTGCACGTCCAGC
Organism: Schistocerca cancellata; assembly: GCF_023864275.1. Classification (NCBI taxonomy): domain Eukaryota; kingdom Metazoa; phylum Arthropoda; class Insecta; order Orthoptera; family Acrididae; genus Schistocerca; species Schistocerca cancellata. The sequence goes on along the minus strand of NC_064627.1, from coordinate 238,582,811 downwards.
ACAAACGCTGGTCCAACTGAGGCGCCAGGTGGAAATGGTATGGCAAGCCGTTCCACAGGACTACATCCAGCATCTCTACGATCATCTCCATGGGAGAATAGCAGCCTGCATTGCTGCGAAAGGTGGATATACACTGTACTAGTGCCGACATTGTGCATGCTCTGTTGCCTGTGTCTATGTGCCTGTGGTTCTGTCAGTGTGATCATGTGATGTATCTGACCCCAGGAATGTGTCAATAAAGTTTCCCCTTCCTGGGACAATGAATTCACGGTGTTCTTATTTCAATTTCCAGGAGTGTATATACCAAGGGATGAGGCAATGCAGCAGCACAAAACAATTAACACAAACCACATGGACAAAAACTTCAAATTGGCAAACCAATTGCAATATAACAACTAAGATAAGGCACTGTGCAGCAAACAAGAAAAATAAATCAGTAGTAAAACTAGCTTAGAAAAGTAACACAAATTAAAATTCAGTAACACTACGCCTGGCAGCAGCAGCAAGTATAAAAAATTTAAAAATATAAAACTTATATCTATACATGACAAATCTCAAGCAGAAAAAATAGTACGCTAAAGACAACAATGCAGATAAGGGAAATGTCTATTCACATCTTAATGTCTATGTAATTAAAGTGGTGCACCACAAAAACTAATTCTACAAAAAATTACCAAGTACTCGAAAAGAAATTTATATATGCAGTTACTAAGTCCCTTCTTATTGTTCTTTCCATTCCAAGAGCTCCTTTTTTGAAGAATGTGGATCATAAAATAATTATTTAATAGATCTGTTGACAGAAAGTGTTCACATTAGCAAATGCATATAAGTTTATTTTATAAAACCAATGCTGCAACACAGCTGGAAAACAGATATCAAATGAAATAAGCAATTACGCAAACCCAAGCATAAAAACATCATTCAATAGCTATGTGGCATTTTTGTAAGTCAGTAGCTCTCAACTCTCGTAGAAAGATACTTGTCATAATCAGGTGTGCAGATGTAAGCGTGTCGTAGTTGTGGTGCTTTCTACAAAGGAGTGTCAAAAGCGAGGATAATGGCCTCCCTTTTTTTTTCTTTTCTACCTGTGCCTCTGAAAAGACACGCACTCTAATGGCTTGTTCTCCAGGCGTCTGACACAGCTGGGTGCCCACGACGCACGTGCAGGTGGTCACTTAACTTTCTTACGGAAATATTTACGACAGCAGTTTCCGCTACAGTGACAGTCTCATATACAAAATTTCACGGGTCGAGAATTTGCGTTGCAAATGTGTAGAAACAAAATCTTATGAGTATAACAGTGTCCGAAAAATTTTCGCTGGCATTGTGATACATTTACGCATTTACACACATTTTATAACTCTTAAAGTACGATTCTTGGTTTCCAACATCCTTTTCATAAATCAGAGTCCCTAACCACCACTCCTTATTCCTTACCTTACTACACATATACATATTCGTCGGCACTTCTTCACTATTTCATCTTAATACATTTGTAGCATAATCAAATTCCTCATATAACATCGACTTATTGATCATAAACATACCGCAACAGCGTAATACACATCGTCGTCGTAAAAATAACATCATAACACCTCACTCAAATCTCAACATCGTCGTAGCTTCCTCCAATAATTTCAAAACCTAAAAAAATTCTCTGCTCATGTTAAAAGTGTCATCTGCCTCAAACGTACTTCAAAAATCGTGATCCAATACCAAATATATCATTCAAAGCTCTCATAATATCACAATGGGTCCGAAAAAATATGAACAGTTCACAAGGTACAAACAAAATACAATTTCGTAAGTGTTAAGTTATCCAACGGTGTAATTACGTAAACATCTGTCACTGCCGTAGTAAAAAAGTTTGTCTCTCTCAGTTAAATGATCAGATAGCTGTGTAATTTGTGTTAGAGAAATATGGTACCGATGTGTAAGTTGTATAAGCAAATACCATATTAGCTAGGGCTCCTTGTGCTCGCCAAACACATGGTACGCAAAGTAGGCGTGTACCCCCCTGAGGATTATTGTAATTATACCCTCAGGTGTTACAGATTACAGCAATGGAATGAAATGTATCACGGAAAACCTTTGTATCATTGTACTTCAAATATCTTTAAAAATAAATGATTTAAGTACAAAATTAATCACTCAAATACGTGTCCTGTATTTGTATATGTTTTACTTTCCAGAATAATTCCGAAAAACTGTGTAGATATAAAACAGATACACCGAAAAAGCAACATTGTATATTTTCACTCATCAGTAACGTCGTGATAAATCGTGTAGCTGTTACATAAACTAATCACTGTGTCATCTGGTATCTCACATAAAGTACTTTAAATCCAGAATGTATTTTCATGTAAACCAAAATGTTGCATTAAAATCTCATTGGCAGTATATGTTCTAAGTATGTAAGCCTGATAGTCGTTACATAATCGTGCAACTAACAAGCAAGAATGTACACACACAATAACACTGTGACGTCTGTTCACTATAACAATGCATTCGTAATTTCTGTTTAAATAAGTTCTCTTGGTTCTTGACTGGATATTTAACTTTAAACATTGTTGCATGGTAACTGTTTCTCAGTGTGACAAAGCATACTAGCAATGTAAAGTCAAAAGTTATATGGCAAAGACAAAGTTAAAAGGCAGATTATCTTTCAATAAACGGTTTCACATGTGAAATGTGGTGTAAATCTTTACTCTTCCTAGTACGCAGAGTTTCAACTTCAACGCAATTATCATGTGGTATACGTCGGATTCTGTAAGGTCCATTGTAAACTAGAAAGAATTTGTGACTCAAGTGTTTCTTCTTATGTGACAATGAATGAGCTTTAATGAGAACTTTCTGACCAATATATAATTTCTTTGCATTTGCTTTACCGTGTGGTTTTCTCCTATTGTCTGCTGCAGATTTTATATTTTTAAGAGCCAAATCAATTAAGTCTTTGTGTCGAAGTTTACGTGTATTCGGGAAAGGTACAAGCTCTCTGATTCTGTTCGGTGGTTCTTCATTCTTTAGTACAAGAGTAGTTGGTAAAGCAGTGGAATCATGAGGCATTTCATTCAGCACGTTTTGAAATTAGTGTAAATATCTGTCCCAATGCTGATGCTTTCTGTGACAATAAAGTCTGCAAAGCTTATTGATTTCTTTCATAATCCATTCAGACAGGTTACAATGTGGTGAGTACAATGAAATAAAAACAGGTTTGATTTTATGATTCCGAAGCATGCGTGACCAAACAGCAGATCTGAATTGCGGTCCGTTATCTGAAATGACTTTAGCAACGTGGCCAACTTCACGTAAGAAATTTTTAACAAAGGCGTTGGATACAGACAGTCCAGTGGCTTTACGTAACGGAGTGAAAGAAACAAATTTTGAAGTAAGTTCAACAGCGACTAGAACGTACGAAAATCCATTACATGTTCTGACAAGCGGTCCCAAGAGAACAACAGCAGCAAATTCTTTTAATTTAGAAGGAATGATAGGAAACAGCGGAGCTCGATGGGAGATAGTAGATGGTTTCGCCTTTTGACAAAGTTTACAAATAGACAAGACTCTTCGAATTCTCTTTTCCATATTGTTAAAATAACAAGTCGTCCGAAGAATATGATAACATTTTCGTGGACCAAAATGTGCGTAGCTGAAATGAATGTACCAAATGAGCTTATTAACAAAATCGTCTGGAATGCAAAGTACCCATAGCTTGTCATCAACAGTGCAGCGTTTGAACAGTATGTTGTTTCTCACCAGATAATAATGCCGAATCTGTGTGTGTGTCTTTTCATGCCATTTGCTCTTGATGTCTTTCCAAATCGGATCTTTATCTTGTTCATGAGCAATGTCCTTTATAGATGTGGTGATGAAGTTTTCAAAGGCGACTTTCTGAATGTAAAGAATACTGAAATTTTTCTCGAGGTTGCATTCTGTGTTACTTTTCTCAAGCCCAGCCGGTGCGCGTGACAGCGCGTCCGCAACAATGTTCTCCTTGCCGGGAATGTAGACTATTGTGAAGCGGAATTCTTGCAGAAACAATGCCCAACGTTTTAACCGGTCATGATTTAATTTTGAAGACATAAGAAATTGTAATGCACGATGATCACTGTATATTTTTACGTGCTTACCAGAAAGAAAGAAACGGAATTTGTTAAATGCCCAAACGATAGCTAAAGCTTCTAATTCAGTAACTGAATAATTTCTTCCAGATTTTGTTAGCACTCGGCTAGCAAAAGCAATGGTTTTCTGAACAGTAGTGTCATTTTCTGTGGCTTCTTGAAATAAATGAGCACCAAGACCGACTTTAGAAGAATCCGTGCTAAGGCAGAAATCTTGTGACAGATCTGGATGAGCTAGTATTGGTGTGTGAAGTAACGCTTCTTTCAAAGAATTGAATTCCAACTGTGCTTGTTCGTCCCAGTTCCAAATAGTATTTTTTCGAGTGAGAGAACAAAGTTTTGGTGTAACAAGAATTTGCATATTCAGAAAACGTCGGTAAAAATTTACGAGACCAAGAAAACTGCGGACTTGTTTTTTTGTGGATGGAACTGGAATGGCTCTGATTGCTTCTAACTTTTCAGGATCCGGCTGAATGCCTTCAGAAGAAATAATATGTCCCAAAAACTTCGCCTTTGACCTACCGAATTCAGACTTTTCCAAGTTAACTGTAATTCCAGATTCTGCAAAAATACGTAACACGCTGTTGAGGATGCGATTGTGTTGTTCCCATGAGGCTTCTGCTATCAGAATATCGTCCACATATAAGGTGATGTGACGTTTTAAGAACTCACGTAATATAGAATTTAGCCCGCGAATGAATGCTGCCGAAGAAATGTTCAAACCAAAAGGAAGTTTTCGAAACTGATAACAAACGCCGAAACAAAGAAAAACTGTGTATTTACTACATTCTGGATGAAGTTCGATCTGATAAAAGCTGGATCTGAGATCAATGGAAGACAACACTTTTACACCATTAAAATTTTGAAGAAGTTCTTCCATCGTCTGTAGCCTGTCTGTTTCAAGAATAATGATAGTATTGATTTGTCTCGAATCTAAGACAAGCCTGATCGATCCATTTTTCTTCTCAACGACATGTAACGGATTGTTGTATGAGCTTACTGCAGGCTCAATAATGCCCTCGTCAAGCATAGATTGTATTTCTGTTCTAACACGGTCCCTATAATGGGCTGGAATTACGTATGGTCTAATACAAAATTTAGTATGCTCACGAACACGAAATTGGTATTGAAATCCCTTGATTATTCCTGTTTTGTGAGTAAAAACTATGGAATGTGCTTGTAAAATCTCAAAAAGGTCCTGCCTATCAGTGTCATTACAATTCTCAATTGTTTGAGTTTTATTCTGAATTAACTCATTAATTTCAAATATGCCGTCGATATCATCCCTGTCAGTACTTGCAGAGTGATCGTTAGTGTCTAGTTCCGTAGAAAATTCCGAACTGTTGTCTAACAGAAGGTAAATCCGATTAATTTCCTCGTCATGGTTTGAGAGCCAGTCTTCAAATTTCAAAGCTATTGACTTACCTTCATTCTCTAAACTTATTTCAGCATCGTGAAAGCTTAAGATTGCTTTGTATTCATTCAAAAAGTCTACTCCCAGTATAATTTCCGTCGACAATAATGGAACAATAAGAAAGTTCATAGAGAAGCTGTGGCTTTGACAAAAGAATACTAAGTTGGTTTGTTGGCGTACATCTACACTTTTTCCAAAGATTGCACCTTGTAATTTAATCTTACGTAACGGAACTGTGGGGCAATCGTTCGATTTGTTGCATTTGCTAAAAGCTGTTTCACTAATTACTGAAATGGGACTGCCAGAGTCAAGTACTGCCGTAAATTTTACGTCATTTACAGTAATGTGAATCACAGGATACGCAATGTTGTTATGTTTTACGTCGTGGTCCTGGAGTAAGATGTCCCTAATGACTTCAATTTTTACGTAATTACTAGCTACGGCAGCTGCGTCGTCAGTTTCATAAGTACGTTTTGTGGCTGCCAGCGGTATGAGTCATTGCCTATTTTCTCTCTGTTGGCGCGCGTCGTTATTCGGATTTGGAGACTTAACTTCTACAAATTCACTGTGACGAGAGGGCCCTGCTCTGTTTAAATCCCGCCAGTTCTGATGCAGTTCAGGTCTGTCATTACGATCATATCGTCTGTCATCATATCGGTAGATTCGATAGTTTCTTTCTTGTCGGTCACGTGGTGGAGAATTTCTCCCTGAGTCGTAACTGCGCGCTGCACCGTTGTGTCTAAAGTTATTCTGTCTCCCTTGATAATAATTATTTTGGTTCCCATATTGTCTGTTTCTCTGATTGTCTCTGTGATAGTCATTACCGCGGAGAGGTGATCTTTTCCCTGTAATTATTACTACTCTGCCAACGGCTGTCATACGGGTGGTGTCTGTTTTGATCACGATTTACGTTATAAGAATAGCCTTGTCGTGTATTATTTCTGTCATCGCGGAATTGTGACAGATGTGACCTGTAATTGTTGTACACCTGTTTTCGCGTTCCGCAATTGTCAGTGTCAATTTCCAGTTCTTGTAACAGTCCCTGAAAAGCTTCAATGTCGTCTTTGCAACGTCATGCTAAAATAATGTCTCAAATATTCAGGCAGTCTGATTAAGCAAATGCGGATGAGTTCTGAGGGGCTGTATGGGTTTGACAGGTACTGATTCTTGTGCAACATGTCTTCAAAATATTTCACAAGACGGGAAAATTCAGATTGTTCGAAATGTTTCATCATTATGATGCCATGTTTTACTCGGTCTTGTGTGGCTTGAGACCAATATGCTGAGAGGAAGGCATGGTAAAATTCTCCTTCACTGTGGCAATCGTGAATGACCGATCGCATTCTTACAGCTGGTTCATTCTCCAAGTAGCCACTCATAAATTCTAACCTGTGCTCCAATGACCACTTGGAAGGAAAACAATGAGAAAATTGATGAAGCCATGCTTGTGGATGAATGTCGTTGCCAGAATTCTTAAATGTTTTGAATTTACGTGTAGTAATGAACAGCTTATAGTCGAAATCATCGTGTCGGCGAGTCGCACATCGCTCATTGTTACTTCCTTTCGGCGGTTCCATCTCAAAATCCAATGCGCCTTGCCAATTTCTTTCATAATTTCCGAAGTGTCCTGTGTTATTATTTTGTGGTTGTTCCGTAATTCTATGTCCCTCTTCCCATACTGGAGCGCGAGTGTCCTCTGAAATATGTAATTCTTGCATTACCTGCATCAACTGAACTTGTACTTCCCGGATTTCTCTTTTGTACTGTGTATTGATTTGATTTTGATTTTGTTTGAATTTTCTAATTTGTTCATACTCTTCTGTGTCAGTGAAGGCTACGGGTCTTGTGTCATTCAGATCATCATCTACCTTTGTAGATAAGTTAGTGACCTGATCCGAAAGTTCGGCTACTTTCTCCGACAGTGAACACATTTCCTCAGTGTGTTTTTCTGAACCAAGTTTCAGAGCGTCCATTTGTGTTGAAATCGAATCTACTGTGTCCTTTAAGTTTTCCTGAGTTTTTGCAAGTTGCGTAACCGAATCAGTAGATGCAACTGAGTCAATTTTAGCCCACAAGGTCTCATGATTTGCATGAACAATGGTTTGCAGTTCGTTTATGGCTGCTTTGTGATTCTGTAATGCATTTTCATGCCGCGAAAGAATTGGTTGAAAATGCTCACAAATTTGTGTTTTTACGTCATTACAGACTTTTTGACATTTCGATTCAATGTTATGTAACTCAGTAGTTAAATCTCCACGTGTTTGTTCAAGCGTGATGTGAAGATTTTGTTCCATTGCGTCTAACTGTTGCTGTGTTTGTCTCTGGTGTTGTTCCATTGTCTCTAACTTTTGAAGCTTTTGTCCCATTTGTCTCTGATTTTGTTCCATTTGTTGCATTAATTGCAATAATAATGTATTAGTGTCTGGAATCTGTTTCTCTATGCTTTTTGGCAGTGCATTTTCACCGGCAACATTCACATTTTGACAAGCAGAAAATGTGTCTTGACTCATTTGAGAAAACGGTGAGGACGCAAAACCTGAATCTACAGTATTTGCAAAATTGTGTCCTATCATTTCGGATTCCTGAGGCGAGCTGTTGCCGAGCGATCGATCGATAATGCTTCCCTGTTCACTAATTGTTTCACTGCCTACACCATTGTTTGCCGCCCGCTCCATTTCCCTATGCACAGTTACCAAGTTACTATGTTGAACATTAGTTAATTCATTACATGGTGGCGCTAACACACTACTTTCGACTTCACTGTCATTTCTCAGTTTACTTTGGAGCCTAGTATTACGTTTTTCACACGCCATTATTGCCATAATATTTTACACAACAACACAGAAAAACACAATTTGAAGAGCAAAAATAGTGGAATACATTAACATAGCACTGAAAATAATATCTAGTTTATTGCAAGCGCAGCTGCGAAATACTTGGTGCAAATCTACATGCATGCCACAACTGTTTTACTGTACAACAATGAAAGACTGCAACTACAAAGGAGATTCTCAATACAATTACGCACTAGCAATAAACAAAATCTACACTAATTACACAAACTACAAGAAAAAATCAGAAGATTCCACTGAGGTATCCTCGGCTAAGGGTCGACATATGTAACGTCCCCTTAGAAGAATTGTATACGAGACCATGCTTAAACTGACACAATATTTTTAGCACAACACAATCTGATTTTCAAAAATCCCTAAAAAAAAGAATGGCCCTGACTAACGTTAACCTATATGTTTCACAAATCACACACCCACCAAAAATCTTCATTACTCGAACTACTGCAATACAGCGAAAGCCACTACTGCCAACTAAATCAAAGATTCAAACTACGGAAGGCACTAACTACTGATAGGGATAGTTAGCAAATGAAAGATTTTAATGGAGAACAAACAATGTATTTACCTTAATATCATCACAAGTCATAATATATGTAATTTCAAAACTCCGCCATCTCTCTCCTCACATCCACCACTGCTGGCGGCTCACCTCTAACTGCGCAACGCTACGCGCTGTTCACATCCAGCTGCCCAACACTACAATGGCAGACAACAATGCAAACTAGCCACAGACTTCACACAGAACAGCCAGTGATTTTCATATAGAGCGCTACGTAACGATGCCAATAAGAAAACATAAACTGCCTACTTACATAAAGAAAACATAAACAGCCTACTTACACAATATTGGCGTCTTTACCAATACTGGCGTCTTTACCAATATTGGCGTCTATACCAATATTGGCGTCTTTACCAATATTGGCGTCTATACCAATATTGGCGTCTATACCAATATTGGCGTCTTTTCCCATATTTGCATTTCTCCATTATTTGCATAACCATTCATGCCTATGACTATGTCCTACCAAGCTTTCCTTTCTTCTAGTCAAGCTGTGTGACAAGTTCCTCTTCTTCCAAATTTGCGTTTTTCCCATATGTGCTTTTTTCCCATATTTGCATAACAATTCATGCCTCAGACTATGTCCTACCAAGCATTTCTTTCTTCTAGTAAAGCTGTCCTACAAGTTCCTCTTCTTCATTATTGGCGTTTTATCCCTATGTGCGTTTCCCGTATGTGTGCTTTTCCCATATTTGCGTTTTTCCCATATTTGCATAACCATTCATGCCTCAGACTATGTATAGCCAAGCGTTCCCTTCTTCTAGTCAAGGTGTGCCCCAAGTTCCTCTTCCTCAATATTTGCGTTTTTCCCATATTTGCGTTTCTCCCATATTTGCGTTTTTCCCATATCTGCCTTTATCCCATTTCTGCGTTTTTCCCATATCTGCGTTTTTCTTATATGTGCGTTTTTCCCATATGTGCGTTTTTCCCATATGTGCGTTTTTCCCATAATTGCGTTATTCCCATAATTGCGTTTTTCCCATAATTGCGTTTTTCCCCTAATTGAGTTTTTCCCATATTTGCAATTTTCCCGTATTTGCGTTTTTCCCGTATTTGTGTTTTTCCTGTAGTTGCGTTTTTTCCGTAGTTGCGTTTTTCCCGTAGTCGCGTTACTCCCGTAGTCGCGTTTTCCGTAGTCGCGTTTTTCTCGTAGTTGCGTTTTTCCCATAATTGCGTTTTTCCTACAATTGCGTTTTTCCCATATGTGCGTTTTTCCCATAATTGCGTTTTTCCCATAATTGCGTTTTTCCAATAATTGCTTTTTTCCCATATTTGCGTTTTTCCCATATTTGCGTTTTTCCCATATTTGCGTTTTCCCCATATTTTTTTTTTACCACATTTGCGTTTTCCCCATATATGTGTTTTTCCCGTATTTGCGTTTTTCCAATATTTGCGTTTATCCCATATTTAAGTTTATCCCATATTTGCGTTTTTCCCATATTTGCGTATTTCCCATATTTGCATAACCATTCCTCCCTCAGACTACGTCCTACCAAGCATTCCCTTCTTTTTGTCAAGCTGTGCCGCAAGTTCCTCTTCTTCTATATTTGCGTTTTTCCAACATTTGCGTTTTTCCCATATTTGTGTGTTTTCCATATTTGCATAACCATTCCTTCCTCAGACTATATCCGACCAAGCTTTCCTTTCTTCTAGTCAAGCTATGTCACAAATTCCCCTTCTTCCATATTTGCGGTTTTCCCATATTTGCGTTTTTCCCATATTTGCGTTTTCCCCATATATGCGTTATTCCCAAATATGCGTTTTTCCCATATTGGCGTTTTTCCCATATTTGCATAACCATTCATGCCTCAGACTATGTCCTACCAAGCATTTCTTTCTTCTAGTAAACCTGTCCTACTAGTTCCTCTTCTTCAATATTGGCGTTTTTCCCCTATGTGCGTTTCCCGTATGTCCGTTTTTCCCATATTTGCGTTTTTCCCATATTTGCATAACCATTCATGTCTTAGACTATGTATTGCCAAGCGTTCCCTTCTTCTGGTCAAGCTGTGCCACAAGTTCCTCTTCTTCCATATTTGCGTTTTTCCAATAATTGCGTTTTTCCCATATTTGCGTTTTTCACATATTTGCGTTTTTCCCATATTTGCGTTTTTCCCATATTTGTGTTTTCCCCATATTTTGTTTTTCCGATATTTGTGTTTTTCCCATATTTGTGTTTTTCCCATATTTGCGTTTTTCCCATATTTGCGTTTTTCCCATATTTGCGTTTATCCCATTTTTGCATATTTCCCATATTTGCGTATTTCCCATATTTGCATATTTCCCATATTTGCATAACCATTCCTCCCTCAGACCCTTCTTCTTGTCAAGCTGTGCCACAAGTTCCTCTTCTTCCATATTTGCGTTTTTCCCATATTTGCGTTTTTCCCATATTTGTGTTTTTCCCATATTTGCGTTTTTCCCATATTTGCGTTTTTCCCATATATGCGTTTTTCCCATATTGGCGTTTTTCCCAGATTTGCGTTTTTCCCATATTTGCGTTTTTCCTATATTTGCGTTTTTCCAATATATGCATTTTTCCCATATTGGCGTTTTTCCCATATTTGCGCTTTTCCCATATTCGCGTTTTTCACATATTTGCGTTTTCCCATATTTGCGTTTTTCAAATATTTGCGTTCTTCCTATATTTGCGTTTTTCCCATATGGGCGTTTTTCCCATATTTGCGTTTTTCCCATATTTTTGTTTTTCCCATATTTGCGTATTTCCGATATTTGCATAACAATTCCTCCCTCAGACTATGTCGTACCAAGCATTCCCTTCTTCTTCTCAAGCTGTGCCACAAGTTCCTCTTCTTCTATATTTGCGTTTTTCCCATATTTGCGTTTTTCCCATATTTGTGTTTTTCCCATATTTGCATAACCATTCCTTCCTCAGACTATATCCTACCAAGCTTTCCTTTCTTCTAGTCAAGCTGTGTCACAAGATTCCCTCCTTCCATATTTGCATTTTTCCCATATTTGCGTTTTTCCCATATTTGCGTTTTTCCCATATATGCGTTTTTCCCATATATGCGTTTTTCCCATATATGCGTTTTTCCCATATTGGTGTTTTTCCCATATTTGCGTTTTTCTCATATTTGCGTTTTGTTTTTCCCATATTTGCGATTTTCCCATATTTGCGTTTTTCCAATATTTGCGTTTTTCCAATATTTTCGTTTTTCCCATATTTGCGTTTTTCCCATATTTGCATTTCTCCCATATTTGCGTATTTCCCAATATTTGCGTCTTTCCCAATATTTGCGTCTTTCCCTATATTTGCGTCTTTACCAATATTTGCGTCTTTACCAATATTTGCGTCTTTACCAATATTTGCGTCTTTACCAATATTTCCGTCTTTACCAATATTTGCGTCTTTACCAATACTTGTGCCTTTACCAATATTCGTGTCTTTACCAATATTGGCGTCTTTACCAATATTGGCGTCTTTACCAATATTGGCATCTTTATCAATATTTGTGTCTATACCAATATTGGCATCTGTACCAATATTGGTGTCTTTTCCCATATTTGCATTTCTCCATTATTTGCATAACCATTCATGCCTCAGACTATGTCCGACCAAGCTTTCTTTTCTTCTAGTCAAGCTGGGTGACAAGTTGCTCTTCTTCAATATTGGCGTTTTTCCCCTATGTGCATTTCCCGTCTGTCCGTTTTTCCCATATTTGCGTTTTTCCCATATTTGCATAACCATTCATGTCTTTGACTATGTATTGCCAAGCGTTCCCTTCTTCTAGTCAAGCTGTGCCACAAGTTCCTCTTCTTCCATATTTGCGTTTTTCCAATATTTGCGTTTTTCCCATATTTGCGTTTTTCCCATATTTGCGTTTTTCCCAGATTTGTGTTTTCCCCATATTTTTGTTTTTCCCATATTTGCGTGTTTCCCATATTTGTGTTTTTCCCATATTTGCATTTTTCCCATATTTGCGTTTATCCCATATTTGCGTTTATCCCATATTTGCGTTTATCCCATATTTGCGTTTTTCCCATATTTGCGTTTTACCCATATTTGCATAACCGTTACTGCCTCAGACAATGTCCTACCAAGCATTCCCCTCTTCTAGTCACGCTGTCCCACAAGTTCCTCTTCTTCCATATTTGCGTTTTTCCCATATTTGCGTTTATCCCATATTTGCGTTTATCCCATATTTGCGTTTTTCCCATATTTGCGTTTTACCCATATTTGCATAACCGTTACTGCCTCAGACAATGTCCTACCAAGCATTCCCCTCTTCTAGTCACGCTGTCCCACAAGTTCCTCTTCTTCCATATTTGCGTTATTCCCATATTTGGGTTTTTCCCATATTTGCGTTTTTCAAATATTTGCGTTCTTCCCATATTTGCGTTTTCAAATATTTGCGTTTTTCCCATATTTGCGTTTTTCCAATATTTGCGTATTTCCAATATTTGCGTTTTTTGCATATTTGTGTTTTTCCAATACTTGCGTTTTTCCCATATTTGCGTCTTTCCCATATTTGCGCTTTTCCAATATTTGCGATATGTTTTTCCCATATTTGCATTTTTCACATATTTGCGATTTTCCCATATTTGCGTTTTTCCCATATTTTCGTTTTTCCCATATTTGCGTTTTTCCCATATTTGCGTTTTTCCCATATATGCGTCTTTCCCAATATTTGCGTCTTTCCAAATACTTGCGTCTTTACCAATATTTGCGTCTTTACCAATATTTGCGTCTTTACCAATATTTGCGTCTTTACCAATATTTCCGTCTTTACCAATATTTGCGTCTTTACCAATATTTCCGTCCTTACCAATATTGGCGTGTTTACCAATTTTATCGTCTTTACCAATATTGCCGTCTTTACGAATATTGGCGTCTATACCAATATTGGCATCTATACCAATATTGGCATCTATACCAATATTGGCGTCTTTTCCCATATTTGCATTTCTCCTTCATTTGCATAACCATTCATTCCTCAGACTATGTCCTACCAAGCTTTCCTTTCTTCTAGTCAAGCTGTGTGACAAGGTCCTCTTCTTCCATATTTGCGTTTTTCCCATTTGTGCGTTTTTTCCGTATTTTCATAACCATTCATGCCTCAGACTATGTCCTACCAAGCATTTCTTTCTTCTAGTAAACCTGTCCTACAAGTTCCTCTTCTTCAATATTGGCGTTTTTCCCCTATGTGCGTTTCCTGTATGTCCGTTTTTCCCATATTTGCGTTTTCCTATATTTGCATAACCATTCATGTCTTAGACTATGAATTGCCAAGCGTTCCCTTTCTCTAGTCAAGCTGTGCCACAAGTGCATCTTCTTCCATATTTGTGTTTTTCCCATATTTGTGTTTTTCCCATATTTGCGTTTTTCCCATATTTGCGTTTTTCCCATATCTGTGTTTTCCCCATATTTTTGTTTTTCCCATATTTGCGTTTTTCCCATATTTGTATTTTTCCCATATTTGCGTTTTTCCCATATTTGCGTGTATCCCATATTTGCGTTTATCCCATATTTGCGTTTTTCCCATATTTTCGTTTTTCTCATATTTGCGTTTTTCCCATATTTGCATAACCATTCTTTCCTCAGACTATATCCTACCAAGCTTTCCTTTCTTCTAGTCAAGCTGTGTCACAAGTTCCCCTTCTTCCTTATTTGCGTTTTTCCCATATTTGCGTTTTTCCCATTTATGCGTTTTTCCCATATATGCGTTTTTCCCATATTAGCGTTTTTCCCATTTTTGCGATTTTCCGATAATTGTGTTATTCACATATTTGCGTTTTTCCCATATTTGCGTTTTTCAAATATTTGCGTTCTTCCCATATTTCCGTTTTTCAAATATATGCGTTTTTCCCATATTTGCGTTTTTCCAATATTTGCGTTATTCCCATATTTGCGTTTTTCCAATATTTGCGTTTTTCCCATATTTGCGTCTTTCCCATATTTGCGTTTTTCCCATATTTGCGTTTTGTTTTTCTCATATTTGCGTTTTTCCCATATTTGCGATTTTCCCATATTTGCGATTTTCCCATATTTTCGTTTTTCCCATATTTTCGTTTTTCCCATATTTGCGATTTTCCCATATTTGTGTGTTTCCCAATATTTGCGTCTTTCCCAATATTTCCATCTTTCCCAATACTTGTGTCTTTACCAATATTTGCGTCTTTACCAATATTGGCATCTTTACCAATATTTCCGTATTTACCAATATTTGCGTCTTTACCAATATTTCCGTCTTTACCAATATTTGCGTCTTTACCAATATTTGCGTCTTTACCAATATTGGCGTCTTTACCAATATTGGCGTCTTTACGAATATTGGCGTCTATACCAATATTGGCATCTATACAAATATTGGCATCTATACCAATATTGGCGTCTTTTCCCATATTTGCATTTCTCCATTATTTGCATAACCATTCATGCCTCAGACTATGTCCTACCAAGCTTTCTTTTCTTCTAGTCAAGCTGTGTGACAAGTTCCTCTTCTTCCATATTTGCGTTTTTCCCATTTGTGCGTTTTTCCCAAATTTGCATAACCATTCATGCCTCAAACTATGTCCTACCAAGCATTTCTTTCTTCTAGTAAACCTGTCCTACAAGTTCCTCCTCTTCAATATTGGCATTTTTCCCCATGTGCGTTTCCCGTATGTCCGTTTTTCCCATATTTGCGTTTTTCCCATATTTGCCTAACCATTCATGTCTTAGACTATGTATTGCCAAGTGTTCCCTTCTTCTAGTCAAGCTGTGCCACAAGTTCCTCTACTTCCATATTTGCGTTTTTCTCATATTTGCGTTTTTCCCATATGTGCGTTTTTCCCATATGTGCGTTTTTCCCATATGTGCGTTTTTCCCATATGTGCGTTATTCCCCTATGTGCGTTTTTCCCGTAGTTGCGTTTCTCCCGTAGTTTCTGTTCTCCCGTAGTTGTGTTTTTCCCGTAGTTGCGTTTTTCCCGTAGTTGCGTGTTTCCCGTAGTTGAGTTTTTTCCCGAGGTTCGTTTTTTCCCAAATATGGGAAAAACACAAATATGGAAAAACGCAAATATAGGAAAAACGCAAATAAGGGAAAAACGCAAATATGGGAAAAACGCAATTATGGGAAAAACGCAAATATGGGAAACACCCAATTATGGGAAAAACGCAATTATGGGAAAAACGCAATTATGGGTAAAACGCAATTATGGAAAAAAGCAATTATGGGAAAAACGCAATTATGGGAAATACGCAATTATGGGAAAAACGCAACTATGGGAAAAACGCAAATATGGGAAAAACGCAAAAATGGAAGAATGCAAAAATAGGAAAAACGCAAAAATAGGAAAAACGCAAATAGAGGAAAAACGCAAATATAGGAAAAACGCAAATATGGGAAAAACGCAAATGTGGGAAAAACACAAATATGGGAAAAACACAAATATGGGAAAAACGCAAAAATGGGAAAAACGCAAATATAGAAGAGGAGGAACTTGTGGCACAGCTTGACAAGAAGAAGGGAATGTTTGGTAGGACATAGTCTGAGGCATGAATGGTTATGCAAATATGGGATAGACGCACATATGGGAATTAAAACGCAACTATGAGAAAAACGAAAGTACGGGAAAAACGGAACTACGGGAAAAACGCAACTACGGGAAAAACGCACATATGGGAAAAACGCACATATGGGAAAAACGCAATTATGGGAAAAACGCAATTATGGGAAAAACGCGATTATGGGAAAAACGCAATTATGGGAAATACGCAATTATGGGAAAAACGCAATTATGGGAAATACACAATTATGGGAAAAACACAGACATGGGAAAATCGCAGACATGGGAAAGACGAAAATAAGGGAAAAACGCAGATATGGAAAAAACGCAGATATGGGAAAAACGGAGATATAAGAAAAAAGCAGATATGGAAAAAACGCAGATATGGGAAAAACGCAGATATGGGAAAAACGCAGATATGGGAAAAACGCAGATATGGGAAAAATTCAGATATGGGAAAAACGCAGATATGGGGAAAACGCAAATATAGGAAAAACGCAAATATGGAAGAAGAGGAACTTGTGGGACAGCGTGACTAGAAGAGGGGAATGCTTGGTAGGACATAGTCTGAGACAGTAATGGTTATGCAAATATGGGAAAAAAGCATATATGGGAAAAACGCAAATATGGGAAAAACGCAACTACAGGAAAAACGCAACTACGGGAACAACACAACTACGTGCAAAACGCAACTACGGGAAAAACGCAACTATGGAAAAAACGCAACTTGGCAAAAACGCAAATGATGGAAAAAACGCAACTGCGGGAAAAAACGAACCTCGGGAAAAAACTCAACTACGGGAAACACGCAACTACGGGAAAAACGCAACTACGGGAAAAACGCAACTACGGGAGAACAGAAACTACGGGAGAAACGCAACTACGGGAAAAACGCACATAGGGGAATAACGCACATATGGGAAAAACGCACATATGGGAAAAACGCACATGTGGGAAAATCGCACATATGGGAAAAACGCAAATATGAGAAAAACGCAAATATGGAAGTAGAGGAACTTGTGGCACAGCTTGACTAGAAGAAGGGAACACTTGGCAATACATAGTCTAAGACATGAATGGTTATGCAAATATGGGAAACACGCAAATATGGGAAAAACGGACATACGGGAAACGCACATGGGGAAAAATGCCAATATTGAAGAGGAGGAACTTGTAGGACAGGTTTACTAGAAGAAAGAAATGCTTGGTAGGACATAGTTTGAGGCATGAATGGTTATGCAAATTTGGGAAAAACGCACAAATGGGAAAAACGCAAATATGGAAGAAGAGGAACTTGTCACACAGCTTGACTAGAAGAAAAGAAAGCTTGGTAGGACATAGTCTGAGGCATGAATGGTTATGCAAATAATGGAGAAATGCAAATATGGGAAAAGACGCCAATATTGGTATAGATGCCAATATTGGTATAGATGCCAATATTGGTATAGACGCCAATATTCGTAAAGACGCCAATATTGGTAAAGACGCCAATATTGGTAAAGACGCAAATATTGGTAAAGACGCAAATATTGGTAAAGACGGAAATATTGGTAAAGACGCAAATATTGGTAAATACGGAAATATTGGTAAAGACGCCAATATTGGTAAAGACGCAAATATTGGTAAAGACACAAGTATTGGGAAAGATGCAAATATTGGGAAAGACGCAAATATTGGGAAACACACAAATATGGGAAAATCGCAAATATGGGAAAAACGAAAATATGGGAAAAACGAAAATATGGGAAAATCGCAAATATGGGAAAATCGCAAATATGGGAAAAACGCAAATATGAGAAAAACAAAACGCAAATATGGGAAAAACGCAAATATGGGAAAGACGCAAATATGGGAAAAACGCAAATATTGGAAAAACGCAAATATCGGAATAACGCAAATATTGGAAAAACGCAAATATTGGAAAAACGCAAATATGGGAAAAACGCATATATTTGAAAAACGCAAATATGGGAAGAACGCAAATATTTGAAAAACGCAAATATGGGAAAAACGCAAATATGTGAATAACGCAATTATCGGAAAATCGCAAATATGGGAAAAACGCCAATATGGGAAAAACGCATATATGGGAAAAACGCATAAATGGGAAACACGCAAATATGGGAAAAACGCAAATATGGAAGAAGGGGAACTTGTGACACAGCTTGACTAGAAGAAAGGAAAGCTTGGTAGGATATAGTCTGAGGAAAGAATGGTTATGCAAATATGGGAAAAACGCAAATATGAGAAAAACGAAAATATGGGAAAAACGCAAATATGGGATAAACGCAAATATGGGATACACGCAAATATGGGAAAAACCCAAATATGGGAAAAATACAAATATGGGAAAAACGCAAATATGGGAAAAACAAAAATATGGGGAAAACACAGATATGGGAAAAACGCAAATATGGGAAAAACGCAAATATGGGAAAAACACAAATATGGGAAAAACACAAATATGGAAGAAGATGCACTTGTGGCACAGCTTGACTAGAGAAAGGGAACGCTTGGCAATTCATAGTCTAAGACATGAATGGTTATGCAAATATAGGAAAACGCAAATATGGGAAAAACGGACATACAGGAAACGCACATAGGGGAAAAACGCCAATATTGAAGAAGAGGAACTTGTAGGACAGGTTTACTAGAAGAAAGAAATGCTTGGTAGGACATAGTCTGAGGCATGAATGGTTATGAAAATATGGAAAAAACGCACAAATGGGAAAAACGCAAATATGGAAGAAGAGGACCTTGTCACACAGCTTGACTAGAAGAAAGGAAAGCTTGGTAGGACATAGTCTGAGGCATGAATGGTTATGCAAATGAAGGAGAAATGCAAATATGGGAAAAGACGCCAATATTGGTATAGATGCCAATATTGGTATAGATGCCAATATTGGTATAGACGCCAATATTCGTAAAGACGCCAATATTGGTAAAGACGCCAATATTGGTAAACACGCCAATATTGGTAAGGACGGAAATATTGGTAAAGACGCAAATATTGGTAAAGACGGAAATATTGGTAAAGACGCAAATATTGGTAAAGACGCAAATATTGGTAAAGACGCAAATATTGGTAAAGACGCAAGTATTTGGAAAGACGCAAATATTGGGAAAGACGCATATATGGGAAAAACGCAAATATGGGAAAAACGCAAATATGGGAAAAACGAAAATATGGGAAAAACGCAAATATGGGAAAATCGCAAATATGTGAAAAACGCAAATATGGGAAAAACATATCGCAAATATTGGAAAAGCGCAAATATGGGAAAGACGCAAATATGGGAAAAACGCAAATATTGGAAAAACACAAATATGCAAAAAACGAAAATATTGGAAAAACGCAAATATTGGAAACACGCAAATATGGGAAAAACGCAAATATTTGAAAACGCAAATATGGGAAGAACGCAAATATTTGAAAAACGCAAATATGGGAAAAACCCAAATATGGGAATAACGCAATTATGTGAAAAATGCAAATATGGGAAATACGCAAATATGGGAAAAACGCAAATATGGGAAAAACGCAAATATGGGAAAAACGCAAATATGGAAGAAGAGGAACTTGTGGGACAGCGTGACTAGAAGAGGGGAATGCTTGGTAGGACATAGTCTGAGGCAGTAATGGTTATGCAAATATGGGTAAAACGCAAATATGGGAAAAACGCAAATATGGGATAAACGCAAATATGGGAAAAACGCAAATATGGAAGAAGAGGAACTTGTGGGACAGCGTGACTAGAAGAGGGGAATGCTTGGTAGGACATAGTCTGAGGCAGTAATGGTTATGCAAATATGGGTAAAACGCAAATATGGGAAAAACGCAAATATGGGATAAACGCAAATATGGGATAAACGCAAATATGGGATAAACGCAAATATGGGAAAAATGCAAATATGGGAAAAACACAAATATGGGAAACACGCAAATATGGGAAAAACAAAAATATGGGGAAAACACAAATCTGGGAAAAACGCAAATATGGGAAAAACGCAAATATGGGAAAAACGCAAATATGGGAAAAACGCAAATATTGGAAAAACGCAAATATGGAAGAAGAGGAACTTGTGGCACAGCTTGACTAGAAGAAGGTAACGCTTGGCAATACATAGTCAAAGACATGAATGGTTATGCGAATATGGGAAAAACGCAAATATGGGAAAAACGGACAGACGGGAAATGCACATAGGGGAAAAACGCCAATATTGAAGAAGAGGAACTTGTCACCCAGCTTGACTAGAAGAAAAGAAAGCTTGGCCGGACATAGTCTGAGGCATGAATGGTTATGCAAATAATGGAGAAATGCAAATATGGGAAAAGACACCATGCCAATATTGGTATAGACACAAATATTGATAAAGATGCCAATATTGGTAAAGACGCCAATATTGGTAAAGACGCCAATATTGGTAAAGACACGAATATTGGTAAAGGCACAAGTATTGGTAAAGACGCAAATATTGGTAAAGACGGAAATATTGGTAAAGACGCAAATATTGGTAAAGACGCAAATATTGGTAAAGACGCAAATATTGGTAAAGACGCAAATATAGGGAAAGACGCAAATATTGGGAAAGACGCAAATATTGGGAAATACGCAAATATGGGAGAAATGCAAATATGGGAAAAACGCAAATATGGGAAAAACGAAAATATTGGAAAAACGCAAATATTGGAAAAACGCAAATATGGGAAATTCGCAAATATGGGAAAAACAAAACGCAAATATGGGAAAAACGCAAATATGGGAAAAACGCCAATATGGGAAAAACGCATATATGGGAAAAACGCATATATGGGAAAAACGCATATATGGGAAAAACGCAAATATGGGAAAAACGCAATTATGGGAAAAATGCAAATATGGAAGGAGGGAATCTTGTGACACAGCTTGACTAGAAGAAAGGAAAGCTTGGTAGGATATAGTCTGAGGAAGTAATGGTTATGCAAATATGGGAAAAACACAAATATAGGAAAAACGCAAATATGGGAAAAACGCAAATATAGAAGAAGAGGAACTTGTGGCACAGCTTGACAAGAAGAAGGGAATGCTTGGTAGGACATAGTCTGAGGGAGGAATTGTTATGCAAATATCGGAAATACGCAAATATGGGAAAAACAAAAATATGGGAAAAACGCAAATATGGGAAAAACGCCCATATGGGAAAAACGCAAATATAGGAAGAACGCAAATATTTGAAAAACGCAAATATGGGAAAACGCAAATATGTGAAAAACGCGAATATGGGAAAAGCGCAAATATGGGAAAAACGCCAATATGGGAAAAATGCATATATTGGAAAAACGCAAATATGGGAAAAACGCAAATATGGGAAAAACGCAAATCTGGGAAAAACGCCAATATGGGAAAAACGCATATATGGGAAAAACGCAAATATGGGAAAAACGCAAATATGGGAAAAACACAAATATGGGAAAAACGCAAATATGGGAAAAACGCAAATATGGAAGAAGAGGAACTTGTGGCACAGCTTGACAAGAAGAAGAGTATGCTTGGTAGGACATAGTCTGAGGGAGGAATGGTTATGCAAATATGGGAAATATGCAAATATGGGAAATACGCAAATATGGGAAATATGCAAATATGGGATAAACGCAAATATGGGAAAAACGCAAATATGGGAAAAACACAAATATGGGAAAAACACAAATATCGGAAAAACAAAATATGGGGAAAACACAAATATGGGAAAAACGCAAATATGGGAAAAACGCAAATATGTGAAAAACGCAAATATGGGAAAAACGCAATTATTGGAAAAACGCAAATATGGAAGAAGAGGAACTTGTGGCACAGCTTGACTAGAAGAAGGGAACGCTTGGCAATACATAGTCTAAGACATGAATGGTTATGCAAATATGGGAAAAACGCAAATATGGGAAAAACGGACATACGGGAAACGCACATAGGGGAAAAACGCCAATATTGAAGAAGAGGAACTAGTAGGACAGGTTTACTAGAAGAAAGAAATGCTTGGTAGGACATAGTCTGAGGCATGAATGGTTATGCAAATATGGGAAAAACGCCAATATGGGAAAAACGCATATATGGGAATAACGCATATATGGGGAAAACGCAAATATGGGAAAAACGCAAATATGGGAAAACCGCAAATATGGAAGAAGGGGAACTTGTGACGTAGCTTGACTAGAAGAAAGGAAAGCTTGGTCGGATATAGTCTGAGGAAGGAATGGTTATGCAAATATGGAAAACACACAAATATGGGAAAAACGCAAATGTTGGAAAAACGCAAATATAGAAGAAGAGGAACTTGCGGCACAGCTTGACAAAAAGAAGGGAATGCTTGGTAGGACGTAGTCTGAGGGAGGAATGGTTATGCAAATATGGGAAATACGCAAATATGGGAAAAACGCAAATATGGGATAAACTTAAATATGGGATAAACGCAAATATTGGAAAAACGCAAATACGGGAAAAACACATATATGGGGAAAACGCAAATGTGGTAAAAAAAAATATGGGGAAAACGCAAATATGGGAAAAACGCAAATATGGGAGAAACGCAAATATGGGAAAAAAGCAATTATTGGAAAAACGCAATTATGGGAAAAACGCAATTATGGGAAAAACGCACATATGGGAAAAACGCAATTGTAGGAAAAACGCAATTATGGGAAAAACGCAACTACGGGAAAAACGCGACTACGGAAAACGCGACTACGGGAGTAACGCGACTACGGGAAAAACGCAACTACGGAAAAAACGCAACTACAGGAAAAACACAAATACGGGAAAAACGCAAATACGGGAAAGTTGCAAATATGTGAAAAACTCAATTAGGGGAAAAACGCAATTATGGGAAAAACGCAATTATGGGAAAAACGCAATTATGGGAATAACGCAATTATGGGAATAACGCAATTATGGGAAAAACGCACATATGGGAAAAACGCACATATGGGAAAAACGCAGATATGGGAAAAACGCAGAAATGGGATAAAGGCAGATATGGGAAAAACGCAAATATGGGAGAAACGCAAATATGGGAAAAACGCAAATATGGGAAAAACGCAAATATTGAGGAAGAGGAACTTGAGGCACACCTTGACTAGAAGAAGGGAACGCTTGGCTATACATAGTCTGAGGCATGAATGGTTATGCAAATATGGGAAAAACGCAAATATGGGAAAAGCACACGTACGGGAAACGCACATAGGGATAAAACGCCAATAATGAAGAAGAGGAACTTGTAGGACAGCTTTACTAGAAGAAAGAAATGCTTGGTAGGACATAGTCTGAGGCATGAATTGTTATGCAAATATGGGAAAAAAGCACATATGGGAAAAACGCAAATTTGGAAGAAGAGGAACTTGTCACACAGCTTGACTAGAAGAAAGGAAAGCTTGGTAGGACATAGTCATAGGCATGAATGGTTATGCAAATAATGGAGAAATGCAAATATGGGAAAAGACGCCAATATTGGTATAGACGCCAATATTGGTATAGACGCCAATATTGGTAAAGACGCCAGTATTGGTAAAGACGCCAATATTGTGTAAGTAGGCTGTTTATGTTTTCTTTATGTAAGTAGGCAGTTTATGTTTTCTTATTGGCATCGTTACGTAGCGCTCTATATGAAAATCACTGGCTGTTCTGTGTGAAGTCTGTGGCTAGTTTGCATTGTTGTCTGCCATTGTAGTGTTGGGCAGCTGGATGTGAACAGCGCGTAGCGTTGCGCAGTTAGAGGTGAGCCGCCAGCAGTGGTGGATGTGAGGAGAGAGATGGCGGAGTTTTGAAATTACATATATTATGACTTGTGATGATATTAAGGTAAATACATTGTTTGTTCTCCATTAAAATCTTTCATTTGCTAACTATCCCTATCAGTAGTTAGTGCCTTCCGTAGTTTGAATCTTTGATTTAGTTGGCAGTAGTGGCTTTCGCTGTATTGCAGTAGTTCGAGTAATGAAGATTTTTGGTGGGTGTGTGATTTGTGAAACATATAGGTTAACGTTAGTCAGGGCCATTCTTTTTTTTAGGGATTTTTGAAAGTCAGATTGTGTTGTGCTAAAAATATTGTGTCAGTTTAAGCATGGTCTCGTATACAATTCTTCTAAGGGGACGTTACCCATGTCGACCCTTAGCCGAGGATACCTCAGTGGAATCTTCTGATTTTTTCTTGTAGTTTGTGTAATTAGTGTAGATTTTGTTTATTGCTAGTGCGTAATTGTATTGAGAATCTCCTTTGTAGTTGCAGTCTTTCATTGTTGTACAGTAAAACAGTTGTGGCATGCATGTAGATTTGCACCAAGTATTTCGCAGCTGCGCTTGCAATATACTAGATATTATTTTCAGTGCTATGTTAATGTATTCCACTATTTTTGCTCTTCAAATTGTGTTTTTCTGTGTTGTTGTGTAAAATATTATGGCAATAAT
Organism: Schistocerca cancellata; assembly: GCF_023864275.1. Taxonomy (NCBI): domain Eukaryota; kingdom Metazoa; phylum Arthropoda; class Insecta; order Orthoptera; family Acrididae; genus Schistocerca; species Schistocerca cancellata. Next base: position 238,557,922 of record NC_064627.1, on the reverse strand, counting down.
GGCGTGTGAAAAACGTAATACTAGGCTCCAAAGTAAACTGAGAAATGACAGTGAAGACGAAAGTAGTGTGTTAGCGCCACCATGTAATGAATTAACTAATGTTCAACATAGTAACTTGGTAACTGTGCATAGGGAAATGGAGCGGGCGGCAAACAATGGTGTAGGCAGTGAAACAATTAGTGAACAGGGAAGCATTATCGATCGATCGCTCGGCAACAGCTCGCCTCAGGAATCCGAAATGATAGGACACAATTTTGCAAATACTGTAGATTCAGGTTTTGCGTCCTCACCGTTTTCTCAAATGAGTCAAGACACATTTTCTGCTTGTCAAAATGTGAATGTTGCCGGTGAAAATGCACTGCCAAAAAGCATAGAGAAACAGATTCCAGACACTAATACATTATTATTGCAATTAATGCAACAAATGGAACAAAATCAGAGACAAATGGGACAAAAGCTTCAAAAGTTAGAGACAATGGAACAACACCAGAGACAAACACAGCAACAGTTAGACGCAATGGAACAAAATCTTCACATCACGCTTGAACAAACACGTGGAGATTTAACTACTGAGTTACATAACATTGAATCGAAATGTCAAAAAGTCTGTAATGACGTAAAAACACAAATTTGTGAGCATTTTCAACCAATTCTTTCGCGGCATGAAAATGCATTACAGAATCACAAAGCAGCCATAAACGAACTGCAAACCATTGTTCATGCAAATCATGTGACCTTGTGGGCTAAAATTGACTCAGTTGCATCTACTGATTCGGTTACGCAACTTGCAAAAACTCAGGAAAACTTAAAGGACACAGTAGATTCGATTTCAACACAAATGGACACTCTGAAACTTGGTTCAGAAAAACACACTGAGGAAATGTGTTCACTATCGGAGATAGTAGCCGAACTTTCGGATCAGGTCACTAACTTATCTACAAAGGTAGATGATGATCTGAATGACACAAGACCTGTAGCCTTCACTGACACAGAAGAGTATGAACAAATTAGAAAATTCAAACAAAATCAAAATCAAATCAATACACAGTACAAAAGAGAAATCTGGGAAGTACAAGATCAGTTGACGCAGGTAATACAAGAATTACATATTTCAGAGACCACTCGCGCTCAAATACGGGAAGTGGGACATAGAAATACAGAACAGCCACAAAATAATAACTCAGGGCACTTCGGAAATTACGAAAGAAATTGGCAAGGCGCATTGGATTTTGAGATGGAGCCGCCGAAACGAAGTAACAGTGAGCGATATGCGACTCGCCGACACGATGATTTCGACTATAAGCTGTTCATTACTACACGTAAATTCAAAACATTTAAGAATTCTGGCAACGACATTCATCCACAAGCATGGCTTCATCAATTTTCTCATTGTTTTCCTCCCAACTGGTCGTTAGAACACAGATTAGAATTTATGTGTGGCTACTTAGAGAATAAACCAGCTGTAAGAATGCGATCGGTCATTCACAATTGTCACAGTGAAGGAGAATTTTATCATGCCTTCCTCTCAGCATATTGGTCTCAAGTTACACAAGACCGAGTAAAACATAACATCATAATGATGAAACATTTCGAACAATCTGAATTTTCCAGTCTTGTGAAATATTTTGAAGACATGTTGCACAAGAATCAGTACCTGTCAAACCCATACAGCCCCTCAGAACTCATCCGCATTTGCTTAATCAGTCTGCCTGAATATTTGAGACATTATTTTAGCAGGACGTTGCAAAGACGACATTGAAGCTTTTCAGGGACTGTTACAAGAGATGGAAATTGACAGTGACAATTGCGGAACGCGAAAACAGGAGTACAACAATTACAGGTCACATCTGTCACAATTCCGCGATGACAGAAATAATATGCGACAAGGCTATTCTTTCAATGTAAATCGTGACCAAAACAGACACCACCCGTATGACAACCACTGGCAGAGTAATAGTTACAGAGAAAGATCGCATTTCCGTAGTAATGAATATGACAGAGACACTCATAGAAGCAGACAATTTGGCAACCAGAACAATTATTATCACGGGAGAGAGAATAACTTCAGACGCAACGGTCCACCGTGCAGTGATAATTCAGGGAGCAATTCTCCACCACGTGACAGACAAGAAAGAAACTATGGAATCTACCGACATGACGACAGACGATATGATCGTAACGACAGAGGTGAATTTCAACAGAACTGGCGGGACTCAAACAGAGCAGGGCACTTTCGACAACGTGAATTTGTAGAAGCTAGGTCTCCTAATCTCAATAACGACGCGCGCCAACCAAGGAACAGACAATGACTCGAACCGCAGGCTGCCGCGTGCGCTGGCTGGCTCAGAGAAAAATAACATAGACGCTAACCTTGAGAAAAATACCAGTATTCTTTACCGACGTACACCACATGATAATTGCGTTAAAGTTGAAACTCTGAGTACTAAGAAGAGCAAAGGTTTACACCACATTTCACATGTAAAACAGTTTATTGAAAGATAATCTGCTTTTTAACATTGTCTTTGCCATATAACTTTTCACTTTACATTACCAGTATGCTTTGTCAGACATAGTATCTGTTAACATGTAACAGTGTTTGAAGTTAAATATCCAGTCAAGAACCAAGAGAACTTATTTAAACAGAAATTACGAATGCATTGTTATAGTGAACAGACATCACAGTGTTATTGTGTGTGTACATTCTTGCTTGTTAGTTGCCCGATTACGTAACGACTATCAGGCTTACATACTTAGAACATATACTGCCAATGAGATTTTAATGCAACATTTTGGTTTACTTGAAAATACATTCTGGATTTAAAGTACTTTCTGTGAGATACCAGATGAGACAGTGGTTAGTTTATGTGACAGCTATACGATTTTATCACGACGCTACTAATGAGTAACACAATTTATATTGTTGCTTTTGCACTGTATCTGTTTTATATCTGCACTGTTTTTCTGTATTCTTCTGGTAATGAAAACATGTTTTAGTAGTAACTTTTGTGGTATAGCTACGAGACAGCCTTTTCCGTAGCACAACAATACGTTACAGCACAGTACTTTCATCATCACAACAATAAGCGTAATAACTAAGATATCTCTATGCAAAGCATTTCACTTTTGTTTATCATGAGGTAAGTACATTGACTTCTGCAGAACTTAGCTTTCGGAGGAAAATAACTACGACACTTCCACAGAGATTATCTTACAACAAGATGCACATTTAGCGCTACAGGACACGTATTTGAGTGATTAATTTTGTACTTAAAACATTTATTTTTAAAGATATTTGAAGTTCAATGATACAAAGGTTTTCCGTTATACATTTCATTCCATTGCTGTAATCTGTAACACCTGAGGGTATAATTACATTAATCCTCAGGGGGGTACACGCTTACTTTGTGTACCATGTGTTTGGCAAGCACAAGGAGCCCTAGCTAATATGGTATTTGCTTATACAACTTTACACATCGGTACCATATTTCTCTAACACAAATTACACAGCTATCTGATCATTTAACTGAGAGAGACAAACTTTTTTACTATGTCAGTGAGAAATGTTTACGCAATTACACAGTTGGATAACTTCATACTTATGAAATTGTATTTTGTCTGTACTTAGTGAACTGTTCATATTTTTTCGGAACCATTGTGATACTATGAGAGCTTTGAATGATGTATTTGGTATGAGATCATGATTTTTAAAGTTCGTTAGAGGTAGATGACACTGTTGAAATGAGCAGAGGTTTTTTATTTAGGATTTCACATTACTGCAGAAAGCTATGACGTTTTTGAGATTTGAGTGAGGTGTTATGATGTTATTATTACGACGACGATGTGTATTACGCTGCTGAGGTATGTTTATGATTAATAAGCTGATGCTATATGAGTTATTTGATTATGCTACATATCTGTTATGATGAAATATTGAAGAAGTGTCGACGAATATGTATATATGTAATAAGGTAAGGAATAATGAGTAGTGGTTAGGGACTCTGGTTTGTGAAAAAGGATGTTGGAAACCAAGAATCGTACTTTAAGAGTTATGAAATGTATGTAAATGCTTGAATGTATTACAATGCCGACGAAAATTTTTTGGACACTGTTATATCAATAGAATTTTGTTTCTACAGCTTTGTAACGCAAATTCTTGACTTGTGAAATATTTTTATATGAGACTGTCACTGTATTGCAAACTGGTGTCGTAAATATTTCGGTAAGAAAGCCAAGTGACCTTGACGTAATGCGTCTTGAGCGGCCAGCTGTGCGTCGCCTGGAAAAAAGCCATTAGTGTCTTTCAGAGGCACAGGTAAAAAAAAAAAGGGGAGGCCATTAACCTCGCTATTGACATTCCATTGTAGAAAGCATCGCAAATATGACACGCACATAACTTGGAAACATATTGTACTTTGTGCTACTTACTGAAATGCTTATAGATAGGAAATATTCTTCCATCTGCAAACCTGATTATGACAAGTGTCTTTCTACGAGAGTTGAGAGCTACTAACTTATGAAATGTCACATGACTATTGAATGATATATTTATGCTTTGCTTTTCATAGTTGCTTATTTCATTTCATATCTAGTTTCCAGCTGTGTTGCAGCATTGGTTTTATAAAATAAAATAAAATGCATTTGCTAATGTGAACACTTTCTGTCAACAGATCTATTAAATAATAAGTTTGTGATCCACATTCTTCAAAAAAGGAGCACTTGGAAAGGAAAGAACAATAAGAAGGGACTAGTAACAGTAACTGCATACATAATATTATTTTCAAGTACATGGTAATATTTTTTTTCACAATAAGTTGTTGTGGTGCACCACTTTAATTACATAGACATTAAGATGTGAATAGACATTTCCCTTATCTGCATTGTTGTCTTTAGTGTACTATTTTTTCTGCTTGAGTTATGTCATGTTTAGGTATAAGTTACTGCTGTTTGCCAGGCATAGTGTTACTGAATTTGACATTGTGTTACTCTGCTAAGCCAGTTTATTACTGATTTATTTTTCTTGTTTGCTGCTCATTGCATATTAGTCGTAATATTGTTGCTTACTTTGCCAATTTGAATTTTTTGTCATTGATGTTTGTGTTAATTATTTTGTGCTGCTGCATTGCCTCATCCCTTAGTTTAGCATCTGAGCTCAGTAGATTTAAGTTAGCTTAAGAGGGGGTAGCCTATAAGAGAATGAGTTGCGATGAATTTGAAGAAATGCACTGAGAGGTTATACGAGAAAAATACAGAAAGCATGCTTGAATAGGATTTTTTTTTATGGAAGCAAAGGTTGAAATAAGACGAACGATCTATGGAATGAAGTTTTGGGTTGGACTGCAGTACCAAATGTTACACTGAAAACAAACCCTGTTCTTTCCTTTTGTGTTATTCCACTATGTGTTTGTGTACCCTTGTGTATTTGTTTTCTTCCTGTCTCTGTGTAGTTTCATAGAATTTTTTCCTCTTCTAATACTAAGCTACATTCACTATGATGAGGAATACTGTTATCCTCAAATATAATTGGCATTAATAATATGTTATTTACCTTGTAAATATGCTTAGACATTATTTATTCTGTTTTGTTTTAATGCTCGTGTGTGAAGTTTATGTTTCAATAATTATTCTGATCTTATATATATCTACTTATCTCATAATTCCTCTAACATTGATGTATGTGTTTATTTCTATTTTGTTGTAAAGCCTGTACTACAATTGTTATCTGTATTGTTATGTTCTTTAATTATGTATTTTGTACCTTTGTCATTGTATTCTTATGTTATAAAATTGTAATTGACAGCAGTTCATCAAATTAAGTAACTTGTAAGTTACATTTCACTGCACACGTTTCTGTTGGTCATAGTATATGGACAACATGTGAGAAGTAGGGACTGTTAGTGTTTGCACGTGTGTTAATAATTCAGCAAGGGACTGGATAACAGCATTGCTGGTTCTAAGGACAATTCCAAAAATTTCTTGAGTGGACAAGTGGTGGTTTATGGATTTGCTATATTGTCTGCAAGACTTCTAAGGACAATTCCAAAAACTTCGTGCGTGCACAAGTGGTGGTTTATGGAATTGCTATCTTCTCTGCAAGACTCTTCAATGGTGATTGTGCACCTGCACAGTCACAGCAGATGGCTGCTGGCTGTCTCTACATGGACTACAGTGGGGCTGCACCTCTGGTGGCCCACCAACACCTATACCATACTCTCTACCAGGACTACAGTGGGTCTGCTCTGTAATGACCTACCTACCAATCCTCTTCAAAACGTCGAATGACTCTGCTGTGGGTTTGCTCTGTTGTGGCCCATTACCTGTCAGCATGTCAAGAGTCAGCACTGCCTCTCAGTTGGAAGGACCACACTACTTCTTCAAGACTGCATGGAAGTCCACTACTTCCGTTTTCATTGTCTTTTACTGCTCAGACTTTGAAAAAAAACCACTGAAATTTTACTGTGATGAACAATCTGGTCTGTCTTTATGGACTGTGAGAAAATTTTAGCTTTTGACCAACATTGTATAAATAAGTGTGAGCATTTGATATCTCTGTTATTGTAATTATGAAAAAAATTTTCAAATCATTATTGGCCACTGCCCAAAACAATTTGTAAAATTTTTTGTGGGGAGCATGGGGGCTATGTAAGTAGGCTGTTTATGTTTTCTTATTGGCAACGTTATGTAGCGCTCTATATGAAAATCGCTGGCTGTGCTGTGTGCAGTTTGTGGCTAGTTTGCATTGTTGTCTGCCATTGTAGTGTTGGACAGCGGCAACTGGATGTGAACAGTGCGTAGCGTTGCACAGTTGGCGGTGAGCCGCCATCAGTGGTGGATGTGGGGAGAGAGATGGAGGAATTTTGAAATTTGTTATACTGGATATTATTAACTGCTATGTATATTATCGGTTTTCAACACTATTAAGGTAAATACATTGTTTCTTCTCTATTAAAATCTTTCATTTGCTAACTATCCTTATCAGTAGTTAGTGACTTCCGTAATTTGAATCTTTGATTTAGCTGGCAGTAGTGGCGCTCGCTGTATTGCAGTAGTTTGAGTAACGAAGATTTTTGTGAGGTAAATGATTTGTAAAAGGTATAGGTTAATATTAGTGAGGTCCATTCTTTTGAAGGGATTTTTGAAAGTCAGATTGCGTTGCGCTAAAAAAAATATTGTGTCAGTTTAAGCACAGTCATGTATAATTGTTCTAAGGGGACGTTTCAGTTCCTCTTCTTCCATATTTGCGTTTTTCCTATATTTGCGTTTTTCCTATATTCGCGTTTTTCCCATATCTGCATTTTTCCCATATCTGCATTTTTCCCATATCTGCGTTTTTCCCATATCTGCGTTTTTCCCACATCTGCGATTTTTCCATATCTGCGTTTTTCTCATATCTGCGTTTTTCCCATATTTGCGTTTTTCCCATATGTGCGTTTTTCCCATATGTGCGTTTTTCCCAAATATGTACGTTTTTCCCAAATATGTGCGTTTTTCCCAAATATGTGCATTTTTCCCAAATATGTGCGTTTTTCCCAAATATGTGCGTTTTTCCCAAATATGTGCGTTTTTCCTATATGTGCGTTTTTCCCATATGTGCGTTTTTCCCATATGTGCGTTTTTCCCATAGTTGCGTTTTTCCCATTTGCGTTTTTCCCATAGTTGCGTTTTTCCCGCAGTTGCGTTTTTCCCATAGTTGCGTTTTTCCCATAGTTGAGTATTTCCCCTAGTTGAGTATTTCCCATATTTGCGTTTTTCCCATATTTGCATAACCATTCCTGCCTCAGGCTATGTCTAACCAAGCATTCCCTTCTTCTTGTCAAGCTGTGCCACAAGTTCCTCTTCTTCCATATTTGCGTTTTTCCTATTTTTGCGTTTTTCCTATATTTACATTTTTCCAATATCTGCGTTTTCCCATATCTGCGTTTTTCCCATATCAGCGTTTTTCCCATATCTGCGTTTTTTCCGAATCTGCGTTTTTTCCATATCTGCGTTTTTCCCATATCTGCGTTTTTCCCATAATTGCGTTTTCCCATAATTGCTTTTTTCCCATAATTGCGTTTTTCCCATAATTGCGTTTTTCCCATAATTGGGTTTTTCCCATAATTGCGTTTTTCCTATAATTGCGTTTTCCCCATAATTGCGTTTTTCCCATAATTGCGTTTTTCCCATACTTGCGTTTTTCCCATAATTGCGTTTTTCCCATAATTGCGTTCTTTTCCATAATTGTGTTCTTCAAATAATTGCGTTCTTCCCATAATTGCATTCTTCCCATAATTGCGTTCTTCCCATAATTGCGTTCTTCCCATAATTGCGTTCTTCCCATAATTGCGTTCTCCTCATAATTGCGTTCTTCCCATAATTGCTTTTTCCCATAATTGCGTTTTTCCCATTTGTGCGTTTTTCTCATATGTGCGTTTTTCCCATATGTTCGTTTCTCCCATATGTGCGTTTTTCCCGTATGTGCGTTTCTCCCGTATGTGCGTTTCTCCCGTAGTTGCGTTTTTCCCGTGGTTACGTTTTTCAAGTACTTGCGTTTTTCCCGTAGTTGCGTTTTTTCCCGTAGTTGCGTTTTTTCCCGTAGTTGCGTTTTTTCCCGTAGTTTCGTATTTTCCCGTAGTTGCGTTTTTTCCCATAGTTGCGTTTTTTCCCGTAGTTGCGTTTTATCCCGTGGTTGCGTTTTTCCCCGTGGTTGCGTTTTTTCCCGTGGTTGCGTTTCTTCCTGTGGTTGCGTTTTTCCCGTAGTTGCGTTTTTCCCGTAGTTGCGTTTTTCCCGTAGTTGCGTTTTTCTTCCCATATGTGCGTTCTTCCCATATGTGCGTTTTTCCCATATATGCGTTTTTCCCATATGTGCGTTTTTCCCATATTTGCATAACCATTCATGCCTTAGACTATGTCCTACCAAGCATTCCCTTCTTCTTGTCAAGCTGTGCCACAAGTTCCTCTTCTTCTATATTTGCGTTTTTCCCATATTTGTGTTTTTCCCATATTTGTGTTTTTCCCATATTTGTGTTTTTCCCATATTTGCGTTTTTCCCATAATTGCGTTCTTCCCATATTTGCATAACCATTCCTGCCTCAGACTATGTCCTACCAAGTATTCCTTTCTTCTAGTCAAGCTGTGCCACAAGTTGCTCTTCTTCCACATTTGCGTTTTTCCTATATTTGCGATTTTCCTATATTTGCGTTTTTTTTATATTTACGTTTTTCCTATATTTGCGTTTTTCCTATTTTTGCGTTTTTCCCATTTTTGCGTTTTTCCCAGTTTTGTGTTTTTCACCATTTTTGCGATTTTTCCCATATTTACGCTTTTCCCATAATTGCGTTTTTCCCAAATTTGCGTTTTTCCCAATTTCGGGTGTTCCCCATATTTGATTAACCATTCATGCCTCAGACTATGTCCTACCAAGATTTCCTTTCTTCTAGTCAAGCTGTGTCACAAATTCCTCTTCTTCCATATTTGCGTTTTTCCCATATTTCCGTTTATCCCATATTTGCGTTTTTCCCATATTTGCGTTTTTCCAAATATTTGCGTCTTTCCCAATATTTGCGTCTTTCCCAATATTTCCGTCTTTCCCAATATTTGCGTCTTTCCCAATATTTGCATCTTTCCCAATATGTGCGTCTTTCCCAATATTTGAGTCTTTCCCAATATTTGAGTCTTTCCCAATATTTGCATCTTTCCCAATATTTGCGTCTTTACCAATATTTGCGTCTTTACCAATATTTGCGTCTTTACCAATATTTGCGTCTTTAACAATATTTGCGTCTTTAACAATATTTGCGTCTTCACCAATACTTGCGTCTTTCCCAATACTTGCGTCTTTCCCAATAATTGCATCTTTCCCAATACTTGCGTCTTTCCCAATACTTGCGTCTTTCCCAATACTTGTGTCTTTACCACTGTTTGCGTCTTTACCAATATTTGCGTCTTTACCAATATTGGCGTCTTTACCAATATTGGGGTCTATACCAATATTGGCGTCTATACCAATATTGGCATCTTTTCCTATATTTGCATTTCTCCAATATTTGCATAACCATTCATGCCTCAGACTATGTATTGCCAAGTCTTCCCTTCTTCTAGTCAAGCTGTGCCACAAGTTCCTCTTCTTCCATATTTGCGTTTTTCCCATATTTGCGTTTTTCCCATATTTGCGTTTTTCCCATATTTACGTTTTTCCCTTATTTGCGTTTTTCCCGAATTTCGCGTTTTTCCCATATTTGAATAACCATTCATGCCTCAGACTATGTCCTACCAAGATTTCCTTTCTTCTAGTCAAGCTGTGTCACAAGTTCCTCTTCTTCCATATTTGCGTTTTTCCCATATTTCCGTTTATCCCATATTAGCTTTTTTCCCATATTTGCGTTTTTCCCAATATTTGCGTCTTTCCCAATATTTGCGTCTTTCCCAATATTTGCGTCTTTCCCAATATTTCCGTCTTTCCCAATATTTGCGTCTTTCCCAATATTTGCATCTTTCCCAATATGTGCGTCTTTCCCAATATTTGAGTCTTTCCCAATATTTGAGTCTTTCCCAATATTTGCATCTTTCCCAATATTTGCGTCTTTACCAATATTTGCGTCTTTACCAATATTTGCGTCTTTACCAATATTTGCGTCTTTAACAATATTTGCGTCTTTAACAATATTTGCGTCTTCACCAATACTTGCGTCTTTCCCAATACTTGCGTCTTTCCCAATAATTGCTTCTTTCCCAATACTTGCGTCTTTCCCAATACTTGCGTCTTTCCCAATACTTGTGTCTTTACCACTATTTGCGTCTTTACCAATATTTGCGTCTTTACCAATATTGGCGTCTTTACCAATATTGGGGTCTATACCAATATTGGCGTCTATACCAATATTGGCATCTTTTCCCATATTTGCATTTCTCCAATATTTGCATAACCATTCATGCCTCAGACTATGTATTGCCAAGTGTTCCCTTCTTCTAGTCAAGCTGTGCCACAAGTTCCTCTTCTTCCATATTTGCGTTTTTCCCATATTTGCGTTTTTCCCATATTTACGTTTTTCCCATATTTGCGTTTTTCCCGAATTTCGCGTTTTTCCCATATTTGAATAACCATTCATGCCTCAGACTATGTCCTACCAAGATTTCCTTTCCTCTAGTCAAGCTGTGTCACAAGTTCCTCTTCTTCCATATTTGCGTTTTTCCCATATTTCCGTTTATCCCATATTAGCGTTTTTCCCATATTTGCGTTTTTCCCAATATTTGCGTCTTTCCCAATATTTGCGTCTTTCCCAATATTTGCGTCTTTCCCAATATTTGAGTCTTTCCCAATATTTGCATCTTTCCCAATATTTGCGTCTTTACCAATATTTGCGTCTTTACCAATATTTGCGTCTTTACCAATATTTGCGTCTTTACCAATATTTGCGTCTTTAACAATATTTGCGTCTTCACCAATACTTGCGTCTTTCCCAATACTTGCGTCTTTCCCAATACTTGCTTCTTTCCTAATACTTGCGTCTTTCCCAATACTTGCGTCTTTCCCAATATTTGCGTCTTTACCAATATTGGCGTCTTTACTAATAATAGCGTCTATACCAATATTGGCGTCTATACCAATATTGGCGTCTATACCAATATTGGGGTCTATACCAATATTGGCGTCTATACCAATATTGGCATCTTTTCCCATATTTGCATTTCTCCATTATTTGCATAACCATTCATGCCTCAGACTGTCCTTCCAATTGATCCCTTCTTGTAGTTAAGCTGTGCCACAAATTTCTCTTCTCACTTATTTGCGTTTTTCCAAAAATTGCGTTTTTCTCATATTTGTGTTTCTTCATATTTGGTTAACCCTTCATGCCTTAGATTATGTCCTACCAACCGATACCTTCTTCTAGTCAAGCTGTAATACAAATTTGTCTTCTCATATATTTGCGTTTTCCCCATATTTGGATTTTTGCCATATTTGGGGTTTTCCTATATTTGCGTTTTTCCCATATTTGCGTTTTTCCTATAATGGGGTTTTTCCCATATTTGGGGCTTTGCCATGTCTGCATTGTACCCATATTTGCGTTGTACCCATGTTTGCGTCGTACCCATGTTTGTGTCGTACCCATGTTTGCGTTGTACCCATGTTTGCGTTGTACCCATGTTTGCGTTGTACCCATGTTTGTGTTGTACCCATGTTTGCGTTGTACCCATGTTTGCGTTGTACCCATGTTTGCGTTGTACCCATAATTGCGTTGTACCCATGGTTGCGTATTTCCCATGTTTGCATATTTCCCATGTTTGCGTATTTCACATATTTGCGTATATCACATATTTGCGTATATCACATATTTGCGTTTTTCCCCGCAGCTGCGTTTTTCCCCGCAACTGCGTTTTTCCCCACAACTGTGTTTTTCCCCGCAACTGCGTTTTTCCCCGCAACTGCGTTTTTCCCCGCAGCTGCGTTTTTCCCCGCACCTGCGTTTTTCCCCACACCTGCGTTTTTCCCCGCAGCTGCGTTTTTCCCCGCAGCTGCGTTTTTCCCCGCAGCTGCGTTTTTCCCCGCAGCTGCGGTTTTCCCCATTGTTGCGGTTTTCCCCATTGTTGCGGTTTTTTCCATTGTTGCGGTTTTTCCCATTGGTGCGTCTTGTCCCATTGGTGCGTCTTTTCCCATTGGTGTGTCTTTTCCCATTGGTGCGTCTTTTCCCATTGGTGCGTCTTTTCCCATTGGTGTGTCTTTTCCCATTGGTGCGTCTTTTCCCATTGGTGCGTCTTTTCCCATTGGTGCGTCTCTTTCCATTGGTGCGTCTCTTTCCATTGGTGCGTCTCTTCCCATTGGTGCATCTCTTTCCATTGGTGCGTCTCTTTCCATTGGTGCGTCTCTTTCCATTGGTGCGGCTCTTTCCATTGGTGCATCCCTTCCATTGTTGTGTCTCTTTCCATTGCTGCGTCTCTTGCCATTGTTGCGTCTTTCCCATTGTTGCGTCTTTCCCATTGTCGCGTCTTTCCCATTATTGCGTCTTTCCCATTGGTGCGTCTTTCCCATTGTTGCGTCTTTCTCATTGTGGCGGCTTTCCCATATGTGGTAAACCCTTCATTCCCCAGACTATGTCTGATCAACCGATCCCTTCTTCTAGTCAAGCTGTCCACAAATTACTTTTCTCCCATACTTGCGTTTTTCCCATACTTGCGTTTTTCCTGTGGTTGGCGTTTTTCCCGCATCTGCCATTTTTCCACATCTTCCAGAATTTCAAATGTTTATTTTTTTCAAATCTGCGTTACTACATATCTGCCTCTTCCTCGCAACTGTGTCCTTCCCACATAGGCGTTATTCCGAATATGTCTTTTTATGTTTTAACCATAAGTCTTTTTTTGCAAATCATGCGTTTTTCCTAGGTATTTGCATTTTTGTTACTTAGATTTCTCCACATCTTTTTTCCTTTTTTGGTCACAAGTTTGTGGTACGTTTTTGCCACGTTTTTTCCTAAATCTGCATTTGTCTCATGCGTTTTTCCCAAATCTGCACTTTCCCACATCTAACTTTTCTCAATTTACATCTTACATTACATGTTGTTGTTGTTGATGTGGTCTTCAGTCCTGAGACTGGTTTGATGCAGCTCTCCATGCTACTCTATCCTGTGCAAGCTTCTTCATCTCCCAGTACCTACTGCAACCTACATCTTTCTGAATCTGCTAAGTGTATTCATCCCTTGGTCTCCCTCTACGATTTTTACCCTCCACGCTGCCCTCCAATACTAAATTTGTGATCCCTTGATGCCTCAGAACATGTCCTACCAACCGATCTCTTCTTTTGGTCAAGTTGTGCCACAAACTTCTCTTCTCCCCAATCCTATTCAATACTTCCTCATTAGTAATGTGATCTACCCATCTAATCTTCAGCATTCTTTTCTAGCACCACATTTCGAAAGCTTCTACTCTCTTCTTGTCCAAACTATTTATCGTCCATGTTTCACTTCCATACATGGCTAAACTCCATGCAAATACTTTCAGAAATGAATTCCTGACACTTAAATCTATACTCGATGTTAACAAATTTCTCTTCCTCAGAAACGCTATCCTAGCCATTGCCAGTCTACATTTTATATCCTCTCTACTTCGACCATCATCCGTTATTTTGCTCCCCAAATAGCAAAACTCCTTTACTACTTTAAGTGTCTCATTTCCTAATCTAATTCCCTCAGCATCACCCGACTTAATTCGACTACATTCGATTATCCTCGTTTTTCTTTTGTTGATGTTCATCTTATATCCTCCTTTCAAGACGCTATCCATTCCGTTCAACTGCTCTTCCAAGTCCTTTGCTGTCTCTTACAGAATTACAATGTCATCAGCGAACCTCAAAGTTTTTATTTCTTCTCCATGGATTTTAATATCTACTCCGAATTTTTCTTTTGTTTCCTTTACTGCTTGCTCAATATACAGATTGAGTAACATCGGAGAGAGGCTACAACACTGTCTTACTCCCTTCCCAACAACTACTTCCCCTTCATGTCCCTCGACTCTTATAACTGCCATCTGGTTTCTGTACAAATTGTAAATAGCCTTTCACTCCCTGTATTTTACCCCTGCCACCTTCAGAATTTGAAAGAGAGTATTCAAGTCAAAATTGTCAAAAGCTTTCTCTAAGTCTACAAATGCTAGAAATGTAGGTTTGCCTTTCCTTAATCTTTCTTCTAAGATAAGTCGTAAGGTCAGTATTCCCTCACGTGTTCCAGTATTTCTACGGAATCCAAACTGATCTTCCCCGAGATCGGCTTCTACTAGCTTTTCCATTCGTCAGTAAAGAATTCGTGTTAGTAATTTGCAGCAGTGACTTATTAAACTGATAGTTCCGTAATTTTCACATCTGTCGGCACCTGCTTTCTTTGGGATTGGAATTATTATATTCTTCTTGAAGTCTGAGGGTATTTCGCCTGTTTCATACATCTTGCTCACCAGATGGTAGAGTTTTGTCATGACTGGCTCTCCCGTCATTGGTTCCAGTGGAAAGTTGTCTACTCCGGGGACCTTGTTTCGACTCAGGTCTTTCAGTGCTCTGTCAAACTCTTCACGCAGTATCGTATCTCCCATTTCATCTTCATCTTCATCTGCATCCTCTTCCATTTCCATAATATTGTCTTCAAGTACATCGCCCTTGTATAGACCCTCTATATACTCCTTCCACCTTTCTGCTTACCCTTCTTTGCTTAGAACTGGGTTTCCATCTGAGCTCTTGATGTTCATACAAGTGGTTCTCTTATCTCCAAAGGTCTCTTTAATTTTCCTGTAGGCAGTATCTATCTTACCCCTAGTGAGACAAGCATCTACATCCCTACATTTGTCCTCTATCCATCCCTGCTTAGCCATTTTGCACTTCCTGTCGATCTCATTTTTGAGACGTTTGTATTCCTTTTTGCCTGCTTCATTTACTGTATTTTTATATTTTCTCCTTTCATCAATTAAATTCAATATTTCTTCTGTTACCCAAGGATTTCTACTAGCCCTCTTCTTTTTACCTACTTGATCCTCTGCTGCCTTCACTACTTCATCCCTCAAAGCTACCCATTCTTCTTCTACTGTATTTCTTTACCCCATTCCTGTCAATTATTCCCTTATGCTCTCCCTGAAACTCTGTACAACCTCTGGTTCTTTCAGTTTATCCAGATCCCATCTCCTTAAGTTCCCACCTTTTTGCAGTTTCTTCAGTTTTAATCTACAGGTCATAACCAATAGATTGTGGTCAGAGTCCACATCTGCCCCTGGAAATGTCTTAGAATTTAAAACCTGGTTCCTAAATCTTTGTCTTACCATTATATAATCTATCTGATACCTTTTAGTATCTCCAGGGTTCTTCCATGTATACAACCTTCTTTCATGATTCTTAAACCAAGTGTTAGCTATGATTAAGTTATGCTCTGTGCAAAATTCTACCAGGCGCCTTCCTCTTTCATTCCTTAGTCCCATTCCATATTCACCTTCCATGTTTCCTTCTCTTCCTTTGCTTACTGTCGAGTTCCAGTCACCCATGATTATTAAATTTTCATCTCCCTTCACTATCTGAATCATTTCTTTTATCTCATCATACATTTCATGAGTCTCTTCGTCATCTGCGGAGCTAGTCGGCATATGAACTTGTACTACTGTGGTAGGAGTGGGCTTCTCATCCATCTTGGCCACAATAATGCGTTCAATGCTGTTAGTAGTAGCTTACCTGCATTCCTATTTTTTTATTCATTATTAAACCTACTCCTGCGTTCCCCTAGTTGGCTAAATGGCTCTGAGCACTATGGGACTTAACATCTGAGGTCATCAGTCCCCTAGAACTTAGAACTACTTAAACCTAACTAACCTAAGGACATCACACACATCCATGCCCGAGGTAGGATTCGAACCTGCGACCGTAGCAGTCGCGCGGGTTCCCGAGTACAGCGCCTAGAACCGCATGGCCACCACAGCCGGCGTTCCCCCTAGTTAATTTCGCATTTATAACCCTGTATTCACGTGACCAGATGTCTTGTTCCTCCTGCTGAAACGTCCGCTTTGAACTATTTATACATGAATGTGCTTAAACTGACACACAATATTTTTAGCGCAACGCAATCTGACTTTCAAAAATCCCTGCAAAAGAATGGCCCTGACTAACATTAAACCTTTCACAAATCACTTACCTCACCAAAAATGTCCGTTACTCGAACTACTGCAATACAGCGAGCACCACTACTGCCAGCTAAATAAAAGATTCAAACTACGGAAGGCAGTAACTACTAGTAGGCATAGTTAGCAAATGAAAGATTTTAACAGAGAACAAACATTGTATTTACCTTAATATTCATAATTGACATCCATTCTTACAAATATCAAAACTCCGCCATTTCTCTCCCCACATCCACCACTGCTGGCGGCTCACCTCCAACTGCGCAACGCTACACGCTATTCACATCCAGCTGCCGCTGCCCAACACTACAATGGCAGACAACAATGCAAACTAGCCACAGACTGCACACAGCACAGCCAGTGATTTTCATACAGAGCGCTACGTAACGTTGCCAATAAGAAAACATAAACAGCCTCCATGCTCCCCACAAAAAATTTTACAAATTGTTTTGGGCAGTGGCCAATAATGATTTGAAAAAAATTTTTCATAATTACAATAACAAAGAATTCAAATGCACACCCTGTAACGTCCCCTTAGAACGATTGTATACGACTGTCCTTAAACTGACACACAATATTTTTAGCGCAACGCAATCTGACTTTCAAAAATCCCTACAAAAGAATGGCCCTGAGTGACATTAAACTATACCTTTCAGAAATCACTTACCTCACAAAAATCTTCATTACTCGAACTACTGCAATACAGCGAGCACCACTACTGCCAGCTAAATAAAAGATTCAAACTACGGAAGGGACTAACTACTGATAGGTGTAGATAGCAAATGAAAGATTTTAATAGAGAACAAACAATGTATTTACCTTAATAATCATAATATATATAGCAGTTCATGACAAATTACAAAACTCCGCCATCTCTCTCCCCACATCCACCACTGCTGGTGGCTCACCTCCAACGGCGCAACGCTACGCGCTGTTCACATCCAGCTGCCGCTGCCCAACACTACAATGGCAGACAACAATGCAAACTAGCCACAGACTGCACACAGAACAGCCAGTGATTTTCGTACAGAGCGCTACGTAACGTGGCCAATAAGAAAACATAAACAGCTTACTTACATAGTCCCCATGCTCCCCACAAATAATTTTGCAAATTTTTTTGGGCAGTGGCCAATAATTATTTGATAAAATTTTTCATAATTACAGTAAGAAAGATATCAAATGCACACACTTATTTATACAATGTTGGTCAAAAGCTAAAATTTTCTCACAGTCCATAAAGATAGTCCTGATCATTCATCGTAATAGTAATTACAGTTCTTTTTTCACAAAGTCTCATTAGTAAAAGAAATTGCACACAGAAGTAGTGGATTTCCATGCAATCTTGACGAAGTAGTGTTGTCCTTTCAATGGAAAGACAGTGCTGACTCTTGACATGCAGACAGGTAATGGGCCACAACAGAGCAAACCCACAGCAAAGTCAGTCCAAGTTCAAGAATATTGGTAGGTAGGTCATCACAGAGCAGACCCACTGTAGTCCTGGTAGAGAGTATGGTATTGGTGGGTCATCAAAGGTGTAGACCCACTGTAGTCCTTGTAGCGATGGCCAGCAGCCATCTGTTGCGACTGTGCAGGTGCACAATCACCATCGAAGAGTCTTGCAGAGAAGATAGCAAGTCCATAACCACCACTTGTGCACTCACAAAGTTTCTGGAATTGTCCTTAGAACCAGCAATGCTGTTATCCAGTCCCTTGCTGAATTATTAACACACGTGCAAACACTAACAGTCACAACTTCTCATATTTTGTGCATTACTGTGACCAACAGAAATGTGTGCAGTGAAATGAATGCTTATAAGTTACTTAATTTGATGAACTGGTGTCAATTACAATATTATAACATGAGAATACAATTACAAAGGTACAAAATACATCATTAAAAACATAACAATACAGATAACATTTGTAGTACAGGCTTTACAACAAAATAGAAATAAACATATACATCAGTGTTACAGGAATTATGACATAAGTAAATACATAAAAGAGCAGAATAATTATTGAAACATCAACATTACACATGAGCATTAAACAAAACTGAATAAATAATGTCTAAGCATCTTTACAAAGTAAATAACGTAGTATTATAAAAATTCTACAACATAGCTCTCATCAGCTAAACACATAAAGACAGGAAAAACACAAATACACAAGGTTACACAGACATATAGAGGGATGACACAAAAGGAATGGACAGGGTTTGTTTTCAGTGTAACATTTGGTACTGCAGTCCACCCCAAAACTTCATTCCATACATCTTTCCTCTTATTTCATCGTTTGTTTCCACCAAAAAATCCAATCCAAGCATGCTTTCTGTATTTATTTCACATATTTCTTACCTCATCATTTATTTCCAAGAAAATCCTACCTAAACCTGTTGTCCCTAAACCCTACTTTTTTTTGTTCATATCCTCTTTCAAAATTCTTTTTTTTTTTTGGCCACACCATTTTCTTATAGCTTCTCAATGCATTTCTTCCAATTCATCATAGTTAGTTTCTTATATAGTCTACCCCCTCTTAAGCTAACTTAAATCTACTGAGCTCAGATTTCAAACTAAGGGACGAGGCAATGCAGCAGCACAAAACAATTAACATGAACAGCAATGACAAAAAAAAATGGAAAATTGCAAAGCAAGCTACAGTAAATCTAAATTACCAAGCAATGCAACATTACAACTAATATGAGCCAATGTGCAGCAACAAGAAAAATAAATCAGTAGTAAAACTAGCTTAACAGAGTAATACAAAGTGAAATTTAGTAGCACTATGCCTGGCAAACAGCAGCAGAAATAACTTATATCTAAACATGACATAGCTCATGCAGAAAAAAACATTACACAAAGACAACAATGCAGACAAGGGAAATGTATATTCACATCTTAATGTCTATGTAATTAAAGTGGTGCATCACAACTATTTCTACAAAAGAAATTACCAAGTACTTGAAAAGAAAATGAGATATGCAGTTACTGTTATTAGTCCCTTCTTATTGTTCTTTCCATTCCAAGAGCTCCTTTTTCGAAGAATGTGGGTCATAAAATAATTATTTAATAGATCTGTTGACAGAAAGTGTTCACATTAGCAAATGCATTTAATTTTATTTTATGAAACCAATTCTGCAAGACAGCTGAAAACCAGATATCAAATGAAATAAGCAACTATGTACAAAGTAAAGCATAAGAACATTATTCAGTAGTCATGAGGCATTTCATAAGTTAGTAGAAAAATCTCTCAACTAGAGAGACAGTAGTCATAATCAGGTGTATAGACATAAAAATATTCTCGTCATTTCTTTAGGCATTTCAGTAAATATCATAAATTAAGAGCTCCACAGTGTAATCATATGTTTTTCAAGTTCTACCATGTCGTTTTTGCGATGCTTTCTACAAAGCAACGTCAATAGCGAGGATAATGGCCTCCCTTTTTTTTTCTCCACCTGTACCTCTGAAAGGGGCACACGCTAATGGCTTTCTTCCAGGCGACTGTCACCCAGCTGGGTGCCCACGACGCATTACGTCCAGGTGGTCACTTAACTTTCTTATGGAAATATTTACGACACCAGTTTTTGCTACAGTGACAGTCTCATATGAAAATATTTCACAGGTCAAGAATTTGCGTTACAAATCTGTAGAAACAAAATCCTATAAATATAACAGTGTCCTAAAAATTTTCGTCGGCATTGTAATACATTCACGCATTTACATACATTTCATAATTCTTAAAGTACGATTCTTGGTTTCCAACAACCTTTTTCACAAACCAGAGTCCCTAACCACTACTCCTTATTCCTTACCTTATTACACATATACATATTCGTCGACATTCTTCAATATTTCATCATTATAAATATATAGCATAATCAAATTCATCATATAACATCGGCTTATTGATCATAAACATACCTCAACAGCATAATACACATCGTCGTTGTAAAAATAACATCATAACACCTCAGTCAAATCCCAAAAACGTTGTAGCTTTCTGCAATAATGTCAAAACCTAAAAAAAGTTCTCTGCTCATTTCAATAGTGTCATCTACCTCAAACGTACTTTAAAATCATGCTCCCTTACCAAATACATCATTCAAAGCTCTTATAGTATCACAATGGGTCCGAAAAAATATGAACAGTTCACGAAGTACAGACAAAATACAATTTCGTAAGTGTGAAGTTACCCAACGGTGTAATTACGTAAACATCTGCCACTGCCGTAGTAAAAAAGTTTTTCTCTCTCAGTTAAATGATCAGATAGCTGTGTAATTTGTGTGTTAGAGAAATATAATACCGATGTGTAAATTTGTATAAGCAAATTCCATATTAGCTAGGGCTCCTTGTGCTTGCCAAACACATGGTACACAAAGTAAGCGTGTACCCCCCTGAGGATTAATGTAATTATACCCTCAGGTGTTACAAATTACAGCAATGGAATGAAATGTATCACGGAAAACTTTTGTATCGTTGTACTTCAAATATCTTTAAAAATAAGTGTTTTAAGTACAAAATTAATCACTCAAATACGTGTACTGTAGCGCTAAACTGTGCGTCTTGTTGTAAGATAATCTCTGTGGAAGTGTCGTAGTTATCGTCCTCCGAAAGCTAAGTTCTGCAGAAGTCAATGTACTTACCTCATGATAAACAAAAGTGAAATGCTTTGCGTATAGATATCGTAGTTATTACATACCTGACCGTGATCAAGAAAGTACTATAATGTAACGTATTGTTGTGCTACGGAAAAGGCTGTCTCATTGTAGCTATACCACAAAAGTTACTACTAAAACATGTTTTACTTTCCAGAATAATACATAAAACTGTGCAGACATAAAACAGAAACACCGCGAAAGCAACATTGTAAATTGTCACTCATTAGTAGCGTCGTGATAAAATCGTGTAGCTGTTACATAAACTAATCACTGTGTCATCTGGTATCTCACATAAAGTACTTTAAATCCAGAATGTATTTTCAAGTAAACCAAAATGTTGCATAAAAATCTCATTAGCAGTACCAGTATATGTTCTAAGCATGTACACACACAGTAACACTGTGTCCTCTGTTCAACATCACAATGCAGTGGTAATTACTGTCTAAATATGTACCCTAGGTTCTGGACTGGATAGTTAACTTCAAAACATAGTTACATGATAACAGTTTCTAAGTGTGACAATGCATACTAGAAATGTGAAGCGAAACGTTTTATGGCAAAGACAAAGTTAAAAGCAGATTATTTTTCAATAAACGGTTTTACATGTGAAATGTGGTGTAAACCTTTACTCTTCCTAGTACGCACAGTTTCAACTTTAACGCAATTATCATGTGGTATCCGTCGGTAAAGAATACTGGAATTTTTCTCAAGGTTAGCGTCTATGTTATTTTTCTCTGAGCCCGCCGGCGCACGCGGCAGCCTGCGGTGCGAGTCATTGTCTGTTCCTTTGTTGGCGCGCGCCGTTATTGGGATTTGGAGACCTAACTTCTACAAATTCACGTTGTCGAAAGTGCCCTGCTCTGTTCAAATCTCGCCAGTTCTGATGCAATTCAGATCTGTCGTTACGATTACATCGTCTGTCGTCATGTCAGTAGTTCCTGTTGTTTCTTTCTTGTCGGTTAAGTGGTGGAGAATTTCTCCCTGAATCGTAACTGCACGCTGAACTGTTGCGTCTTAAGTTATTCTGTCTCCCGTAATAATAATTGTTTTGTTTCCCATATTGTCTGTTTCTCTGATTGTCTCTGTGATAGTCATTACCACGGAGAGGTGATCTTTCCCTGTAATTGTTACTACTCTGCCAACGGTTGTCATATGGGTGGTGTCTGTTTAGGTCACAATTTGTGTTGTGAGAATAGCCTTGTCGCATCCAGTTATTATTTCTGTCGTCACGGAATTGTGACGGATATGACCTGTAGTGATTGTTTCCCTGTTTTCGCATCCTGCGACTGTCTGTGTCAATTTCTAATTGTTGTAAGAGTCCCTGAAAAGCTTCAATGTCGTCTTTGCAACGCCCTGCCAAAATAATATTTCTTAAATGTTCAGGAAATTTCATTAAGCAAATGCGGATGAGTTCTGAAGGGCTGTATGGGTTTGAAAGATATTGATTCTTATGCAACATGTCTTCAAAATATTTGACAAGACTGGAAAATTCAGATTGTTCAAAGTGTTTCATCATCATGATGCTATGTTTTACTCTGTCTTGTGTAGCTTGAGACCAATATGCTGAGAGGAAGGCATGGTAAAATTCTCCTTCACTGTG
Organism: Schistocerca cancellata; assembly: GCF_023864275.1. NCBI lineage: Eukaryota > Metazoa > Arthropoda > Insecta > Orthoptera > Acrididae > Schistocerca > Schistocerca cancellata. The sequence continues at coordinate 238,535,054 of NC_064627.1, read as the reverse complement.
GCAATCGTGAATGACCGATCGCATTTTTACAGCTGGTTCATTCTCTAAGTAGCCACACATAAATTCTAACCTGTGCTCCAATGACCAGTTGGGAGGAAAACAATGAGAGAATTGATGGAGCCATGCTTGTGGATGAATGTCGTTGTCAGAATTCTTAAATGTTTTGAATTACGTGTAGTAAAGAACAGCTTATAGTCAAAATCATCGTGTCGGCGAGTCGCATATCGGTCATTGTTACGTCGTGTCGGCGGTTCCATCTCAAAATTCGGTGCACCTTGCCAATTTCTTTCATAATTTCCGAAATGCCCTGTGTTATTATTTTGTGGCTTTTCCGTATTTCTAAGTTCCTCTTCCCGTGTTGAAGCGCGAGTGTCCTCTGAAATATGTAATTCTTGTATTACCTGCGTCAACTGATCTTGTACTTCCCGGATTTCTCTTTTGTACTGTGTATTGATTTGATGTTGATTTTGTTCGAATTTTCTAATTTGTTCATACTCTTCTGTGTCAGTGAAGGCTATGGGTCTTGTGTCATTCAGATCATCATCTACCTTTGTAGATAAGTTAGTGACCTGATCTGAAAGTTCGGCTACTTTCTCCGATAGTGAAGACATTTCCTCAGTGTTTTTTTCTGAACCAAGTTTCAGAGTGTCCATTTGTGTTGAAATCGAATCTACTATGTCCTTTAAGTTTTCCTGAGTTTTTGCATGTTGCGTAATCGAATCGGCAGATGCAACTGAGTCAATTTTAGCCCACAAGGTCTCATGATTTTCATGAACAATGGTTTGCAGTTCTTTTATGGCTGCTTCGTGATTCTATAATGCATTTTCATGCCGCGAAAAAATAGGTTGAAAATGCTCACAAATTTGGGTTTTTACGTCATTACAGACTTTTTGACATTTCGATTCAATGTTATGTAACTCAGTAGTTAAATCTTCACGTGTTTGTTCAAGCATGATGTGAAGATTTTGTTCCATTGCGTCTAACTGTTGCTGTGTTTGTCTCTGGTGTTGTTCCATTGTGTCTAACTGTTGCTGTGTTTGTCTCTGGTGTTGTTCCATTGTGTCTATCTTTTGAGCCTTTGTCCCATTTGTCTCTGATTTTGTCCCATTTGTTGCATTAATTGCAATAATAATGTATTAGTGTCTGGAATCTGTTTCTCTATGCTTTTTGGCAGTGCATTTTCACCGGCAACATTCACATTTTGACAAGCAGAAAATGTGTCTTGACTCATTTGAGAAAACGGTGAGGACGCAAAACATGAATCTACAGTATTTGCAAAATTGTGTCCTATAATTTCGGATTCCTGAGGCGAGCTGTTGCCGAGCGATCGATCGATAATGCTTCCCTGTTCACTACCTGTTTCACAGTCTACACCATTGTTTGCAGCCCGCTCTATTTCCGTATGTACAATTACCAAATTACTACGGAATAATCATGCGGTATATGTCGGTGAGGAATATTGGAATACTGTTATTTTTCTCTGAGCCAGCCAGCGCAGGTGGCTGCCTGTGGTGCGAGTCATTGTCTGCTATCTCTTTGTTGGCGCGCGTCGTTATTGGCATTAGGAGACCTAACTTCCACAAATTCACGTTGTCGAAAGTGCCCTGCTCTATTTGAATCCCGCCAGTTCTGATAAAATTCAGGTCTGTCGTTATGATTATATCGTCTGTCGTCATGTCGGTAGATCCCACAGTTTCTTTCTTGTCGGTCACGTCGTGGAGAATTTCTCCCTGAATCGTAACTGCCCGCTAAACTGTTGCGTCTGAAATTATTTTGGCTCCCTTGATAATAATAGTTCTGGTTCCCATATTGTCTGTTTCTATGATTGTCTCTATCATATTCATTACTACGGAAATGCGATCTTTCTCTGTAACTATTACTCTGCCAGTGGTTGTCATACGGGTGGTGTCTGTTTTGGTCACGATTTGTGTTGTGAGAATAGCCTTGTCGTGTCCAGTTATTATTTCTGTCATCACGGAATTGTGACGGATGTGACCTGTAGTGATTGTTTCCCTGTTTTCGCATCCCGCGACTGTTGTGTCAATTTCTAATTGTTGTAAGAGTCCCTGAAAAGCTTCAATGTCGTCTTTGCAACGTCCTGCTAAATTAATATGTCGTAAATGTTCAGGCAGTTTGATTAAGCAAATGCGGATGAGTTCTGAGGGGCTGTATGGGTTTGACAGGTACTGATTCTTCTGCAACATGTCTTCAAAATATTTCACAAGACTGGAAAATTCAGATTGTTCGAAATGTTTCATCATTAAGATGCCATGTTTTACTCTGTCTTGTGTGGCTTGAGACCAATATGCTGAGAGGAAGGCATGGTAAAATTCTCCTTCACTGTGGCAATCTTGAATGACCGATTGCATTCTTACAGCTGGTTCATTCTCCAAGAAGCCACACATAAATTCTAACCTGTGCTCCAATGACCAGTTGGGAGGAAAACAATGAGAGAATTGATGGAACCACGCTTGTGGATGAATGTCGTTGCCAGAATTCTTAAACGTTTTGAATTTATGTGTAGTAATGAACAGCTTATAGTCAAAATCAATCGTGTCGGCAAGTCGTATATCGGTCATTGTTACGTCGTGTCGGCGGTTCCATCTCAAAATTCGGTGTACCTTGCCAATTTCTTTCATAATTTCCGAAGTGCCCTGAGTTATTATTTTGTGGCTGTTCCGTATTTCTATGTCCCTCTTCCCGCATTGGAGCGCAAGTGGCCTCTGAAACACGTAATTCTTGTATTACCTGTGTGAGCTGATCTTGTACTTCCCAGGTTTCTCTTTGGTGCTGCGTATTGATTTGATTCTGATTTTGTTTAAATTTCCTAATTTGTTCGCACTCTTCTGTGTCAGTGATGGCTACAGGTCTTGTGTCATTCAGATCATTATCTACCTTTGCAGATAAGTTAGTGAACTGATCCGAAAGTTCAGCTACTTTCTCCGATAGTGTACTTATTTCCTCAGTGTGTTTTTCTGAACCAAGTTTCAGAGTGTCCATTTGTGTTGAAATCGTATCTACTGTGTCCTTTAAGTTTTCTTGAGTTTTTGCAAGTTGTGTAACCAAATCGGCAGATGCAACTGAGTCAATTTTAGCTTGCAAGGTGTCGTGATTTTCATGAACAATAGTTTGGAGTTCTTTTATGTGTGCTTCGTGATTCTGTAATGCATTTTCATGCCGCGAAAAAATAGGTTGAAAATGCTCACAAATTTGTGTTTTTACATCATTACAGACTTTTTGACATTTCGATTCAATGTTATGTAACTCAGTAGTTAAATCTTCACGTGTTTGTTCAAGCTTATGTTCCACTGAGTCTAACTTTTGAAGCTTTTGTTCCATTGTGTCTAACTTTTGAAGATTTTGTTCCATTGTGTCTAACTTTTGAAGATTTTGTCCCATTTGTTTCTGATTTTGTTCAAGCATTGTGTCTAACTTCTGTAGCCTGTGTCCCATTTGTTGCATTGACTGTAATAACAATGCACTGGTGTCTGAAACATGTTCCTCAGTGCTTTTCGGCAGTGAATTTGCACCGGCAACATTCACATTTTGACAAGCGGAAAATGTGTCTTGACTCATTTGAGAAAACGGTGAGAACCCAAAACCTGAGTCTACAGTATTTGCAATATTGTGTTCTGCCATTCCCGATTCCTGAGGCGAGATGTTGCCGACCGATCGATCGATAATGCTTCCCTGTTTACTACCTGTTTCACTGTCTACACCATTATTTGACGCCTGCTCCTTTTCCCTATGCACAGTTACCAAATTACTACTTTGAATATTAGTTAATTCATTACATGGTGACGTTAACACACTGCTTTCGTCTTCACTGTCATTTCTCAGTTTACTTTGGAGCCTAGTGTTACGTTTTTCACACGCCATTATTGTCACAATATTTCACACGACAACACAGAAAAACACAATTTGAAGAGCAAAAATAGGGGAACACATTAACATAGCACTGAAAATAATATCTAGTTAATTGCAAGCGCATCTGCGAAATACTTGGTGCAAATCTACATGCATGCCACAACTGTTTTACTGTACAACAATAAAAGACTGCAACTACAAAGGGGATTCGCTCTACAATTACTCAATAGCAATAAACAAAATCTACACCAATTACACAAACTACAAGAAAAAATCAGAAGATTCCAGTGAGGTATCCTGGCAGGGTCGCCATATCAAACGTCCCCTTTGAACTATTTATACATGAATGTGCTTAAACTGACACACAATATTTTTAGCGCAACGCAATCTGACTTTCAAAAATCCCTGCAAAAGAATGGCCCTGACTAACATTAGTCTATACCTTTCACAAATCACTTGTTGTTGTTGTTGTTGTTGTTGTGGTATTCAGTCCTGAGACTGGTTTGATGCAGCTCTCCATGCTACTCTATCCTGTGCAAGCTTCTTCATCTCCCAGTATCTACTGCAACCTACATCCTTCTGAATCTGCTTAGTGTATTCATCTCTTGGTCTCCCTCTACGATTTTTACCCTCCACACTGCCCTCCAATGCTAAATTTGTGATCCCTTGATGCCTCAAAACATGTCCTACCAACCGATCCCTTCTTCTAGTCAAGTTGTGCCACAAACTTCTCTTCTCCCCAATCCTATTCAATACCTCCTCATTAGTTACGTGATCTACCCACCTTATCTTCAGCATTCTTCTGTAGCACCACATTTCGAAAGCTTCTATTCTCTTCTTGTCCAAACTAGTTATCGTCCATGTTTCACTTCCATACATGGCTATACTCCATACAAATACTTTCAGAAACGACTTCCTGACACTTAAATCTATACTCGATTCTCCTCTTCTTGAGAAACGCTTTCCTTGCCATTGTCAGTCTACATTTTATATCCTCTCTACTTCGACCATCATCGGTTATTTTACTCCCTAAATAGCAAAACTCCTTTACTACTTTAAGTGTCTCATTTCCTAATCTAATTCCCTCAGCATCACCCGACTTAATTTGACTACATTCCATTATCCTCGTTTTGCTTTTGTTGATGTTCATCTTATATCCTCCTTTCAAGACACTGTCCATTCCGTTCAACGGCTCTTCCAAGTCCTTTGCTGTCTCTGACAGAATTACAATGTCATCGGCGAACCTCAAAGTTTTTACTTCTTCTCCATGAATTTTAATACCTACTCCGAATTTTTCTTTTGTTTCCTTTACTGCTTGCTCAATATACAGATTGAATAACATCATGGAGAGGCTACAACCCTGTCTTACTCCTTTCCCAACCACTGCTTCCCTTTCATGCCCCTCGACTCTTATAACTGCCATCTGGTATCTGTACAAACTGTAAATAGCCTTTCGCTCCCTGTATTTTACCCCTGCCACCTTCAGAATTTGAAAGAGAGTATTCCAGTTAACATTGTCAAAAGCTTTCTCTAAGTGTACAAATGCTAGAAACGCAGGTTTGCCTTTCCTTAATCTTTCTTCTAAGATAAGTCGTAAGGTCAGTATTGCCTCACGTGTTCCAACATTTCTACGGAATCCAAACTGATCTTCCCCGAGGTCGGCTTCTACCAGTTTTTCCATTCATCTGTAAAGAATTCGCGTTAGTATTTTGCAGCTGTGACTTTTAAACTGATAGTTCGGTAATTTTCACATCTGTCAACACCTGCTTTCTTTGGGATTGGAATTATTATATTCTTCTTGAAGTCTGAGGGTATTTCGCCTGTCTCATACATCGTGGAAAAACGGGATAACAATTTGACCAGCAAGGTCTCGTTGCAAACAAGATTTAGTTGCCTGAAAGTAATCAAAGCATTTAAGAAAACTATAGTGATTTGCGGGAAAATTTTTATCAAAATTTTCGTAGCAAAACGGAGTAGAAAATGAACAACGCGCCATCAAATCGACCAATGTGAGGTGTAGTTTCGTCAAAAATATCAAATTACGGCATAAACTGAAATTTCTTGTCTATATACTCCTAATAACAATAAAACATCAATCTATTTCACGCTTTCTGAACGAAGTTGAATAACACAGGTTTTTGAAGAAAAACAATGTTTTGTGAAATGATTTGTCTAACAGCAAGAAACAAAAGATTAGAGTACTGTTTGACGTGCCTCTGAATACTGCTCGAAATGACATACAGCAAATGAGAATAAAGTTGGCCGTTTAGCTTAAAACTTTAAGATTTTAAAGAGCACTAAAGGATATCTATCTGGTGGAATTTCACTCAGTGGCCTTAATATTTTACTAATGTATGTGCATCTCAGCTGCTGTAGATAATTCCGAACATCACAGCGTCATTCAAAGGCGTATCACATTTCGCTAACCTATTTAATTTCTTGCTTTCAGATAAATTATTTCCAGAACATATGATCCTTCTTTTCTTCAGATTTTATCTTTCTTCACTATCTTGGCCGTTCTTCATCTGAGGCCTTGAGGTTTTATGCTTTTAAGGTGCTACGTCTTGCTGAAAGTAGTTGGCCGTTCGAGCACTGTGAATGTGTGGTCCGCTACATTCGAAGTCATCGTTCATTTCTGTCACAAGCTAAATTGCTTACGATGGGTGCTGTGTATTCTCAGCATGTACAAAGAACTACGGGTTCCAGGTAGACTGAAAGGGGGGTCCAACACAAACACTTAGGGCATGTTTCGAGCTTCGAACTTGCGATTAACAACCTGGAATGTATTAGCATCAAGCAAACGATGCTCAGTGTGCAAGATCGAGAAATAATTGGAAGTGGTTAATATGACCCCATAAATTAACGATTTCAATGCGTCCAACAAATGGATTTATGTGCGATACATGTCGAAAGCTTATGAGTTACTATCATTACATCTCGTGATAGAATTCGATTTATTCTAAGGTTATTCTCCAAAAAATAATTACACGCCTTGATGGTCACGGGACCACCTAGATAGCCAAAGGCATCCTGTTGTTTTGACATTAATCCCGAAGAAGCAGTTCTAACAAGACCGCAATGTCCTTTCTTGAAAAACTATCTCTGATCATCAAGCTAATAAATTCACAGTACTCTTATCTAACCCATCCATACGAGTTCAGCGTCGTCAGGTACGTGTGCTCCGGTTTTAGAGCAGAAAATCGAAAACAGGTTTCCTCCCTCGTCATCGTTCATGGAACTCTGTGGTAAACAGTATGTTAATGGCAAACACTTACACGTCAGCGAAGTCTGTTTATCTGTTGTGCGCAGTTACGTAGTTGATTAGTTCTGATAGAGGGAGTGTGTTGCTTTACTTATATATGAGCGCTATTGCACGAGGAGGAACATGAAGCACGCGACATGAGGGAGACATTTTCCAGTGAAACGTCTATTGATGAACAGGTTTCACTACCACGTTAGAAGCAAAGTTGAACAGTGTGGCCAAGGTTCCATGCTAAACGATTTTTTCTCATCAGCTGCCTGGGAAAACACCTGTGCATCTGGGGATTCAGTGGTCAAACGACCGTCTAATGTTTCCGAAAGCGGAAAACTAGCGATTTTTGAAAGGCAATTTAAGTAAAGAACGATATTCCGCAAGGGAAACACAGCGATTCCTAAAGAATGCGAACATACTTGTCATTACAGTGGATTATGTCTGTTATAAATTGTTTTTCTTATTAATAGTGATGGCATTGAGAGTACTCGCTGCAGTGATGAATGGCGGGCTATGTGTGGAAGTACGCAAGCAGGGTGAAATCCCACCTTGGACTATTAAAAAAATAGTTACTTGCCACAGAGCAGAGCGACGTGCATATTGTAAGTTTTGCGGACAGAAGTTGTAATATTCCATCTGAGTTACAAATATGAAAAACATTGTCCGCAAGTAATACTGAGAAACAATATATTACAGTGAAACAGCACTCCAGAGTTCCGATTTCACAATACTATTATTAACTACATGAACAAAGACAGAAATTTAGTGTAAAATTAAATTATAGGTTGGAGTACTATATTTTCATTTTTAAAAGAACCATATGATTTTAGTGGTATATCTTTTAGTGCATACACATATAGGCCTGGGGGTGCATTTTAGTCACGTTTTGGATCAAAGCTTTGCTTTACCTTTCACAGACGTTCAGTGTGCCCTCCATCGTACGCACAACAAATATCCAGACAACAGTCAAACTTGTCCAATACTTCTGCGAGCAGACTTCGAATTCCTGCACTCACTGCTGTTGCTACGCGATGTCGCAGTTCGCTCAAAGCTGTTGTAATGGCTGATACATAGGATTGGTTGGTTGGTTCGGGGAAGGAGACCAAACAGCGTGGTCATCGGTCTCATCGGATTAGGGAAGGATTGGGAAGGAAGTCGGCCGTGCCCTTTCAGAGGAACCATCCCGGCATTTGCCTGGAGTGATTTAGGGAAATCACGGAAAACCTAAATCAGGATGGCCGGACGCGGAATGGAACCGTCGTCCTCCCGAATGCGAGTCCAGTGTCTAACCACTGCGCCACCTCGCTCGGAGATATATAGGAGACTCCATAAACGCCCACAAAAAAGACGTACCATGAGATTAGGCAACCTCGCAGGCCATTAGTGCACTAAAAGTTCCGTGAAACCACAGTTGAGGCAATGTAGAGATGCAGTGCCAAACGATGGACGAGAATCACGCCACACGGATGCTAGTGAACTGCATCAGCGAAAATTGAGACCTCAAAAGAGCTTCTGTTGCTATAAACGGGAACCCGAAATAGCTGCACAAGGTAGACTCGTACCGGCAAGCACATGGAGCAGCAACTTGCACCAAGGTAAAATTTCTGTTTCGAAGCGTAAGTTAAGATTTACCCCAGTCATCATGTAGAAGATACCGTCATGTGAAAGCGGATGAATATTTTCGTAACCCCGTAACGCACTGTACCGAGGGATTGCTTTCGACAGATCAATTACCAACCGTGTCAAAGGCCAAGCCGCAGTGGTAACTCCTGTTCCCGTCAGATAATCGAAGTCAAGCGATGTCAGGCTCGGCTAGAATATGGCTGGGTGACCGTCCATGTCTGCTAATGCCTGTTGGGAAGCAGAGTGCATTCAGCCTCTGTGACGCCAATTGAGGAGGTACTCGTCTAATACGTGACGACTCCGGTCACGAAACCGGACAACGGCTGAGAGCGTGGTGTGCTAACCACATGCCCATCCATATCAGCATCCAGCGACGCCTGTCGGCTGAGGATTACACGGCGGTCGGCCAGTGACGTTGGGCCTTATGAGGCCTGTACGGACGGAATTCTGCTTGCTTACGTCACCATATGCGGGCAGTGGCTGCAGATGAGTGAAACCGCAATGTTTTACTGCTAAGTCAAGTTCTTGGGAATCCAACACAGTCACTCCAGGAATGGTATAATTGGCCTTGGATCGCAAGTTCCACACACACCTTGTGGATCTCTGGGTTCGAAAAGACATGCACAGTGTATCCGATGCAATTCGGACTATGCCTGCTTCGTAGCACCAACACAGCTCGGAGACATGACTCTGCCTTTAATACGCTTGGTAGTTTTGGAGCCCGGTTTTTTACAATAGCAATAGTCCTGGTTTACTTTTTTTGCAACGTAGCCTCATGGATCGCAAGTGATGGCGGCGCTCTATGTGCGTTCTAGGTTGCGTATTCTAACGTTTTTGAATTGCTTTCTTCAGTTGCTTTATTAATGATACAGCAGCAGATATGTTAATCTATCACTATGAGCTTTGAATTTTCCGCATTTTACACATTTTTCTTCAGTTTCCAACTTTATTATTATTATTATTATTATTATTATTATTATTTCAGTATTTTAAACATAGCTGCACAACAGCAACGGTTCCACGTAATAAAATTATAAACAGCCGACCAGTTGCAATGGATAAAGAATTCTTTACCTAGGTTTCAACAAATTTAAATTTGTCTTCTTCAGAAGGTGGCCTAAGGACAATGAACATCATAGCTTACATTAGAAAGGTATGAAACTTAAGTCAAGAATAGATTTTAACATAAATTAGAGAGCTCTTGCATTACAGAAATATGACAACGACGACTGGTACTTACAATTTTATATTAGTAAGGACTAATGTACCATCGCCGTTTTTTACAAATGTCGGCATAGATCCATTTGTCAAAATTAAAAGATAGCCCTAGAAATAGGGTTTGTCACGCAAATATAAATTAATACATGGATCTTGCAGAGCTCACAGCCGACTGAGTGTAATCGGCCAGCGTAGTTACTCTGCGACCAGGGCAGGTGGCGCATGGCGCGAACCATGTGCCGATTGGCGTACAAAAGCAACGTGTAAATTATCAGTATTAATAACGTCCTTAGATAAAGTAACAATGAAAAGAAGGAAAGCGTTTAACACTCCGGTTATAACAGTATGGGAGCCTTGGTACAACTAATGTAGTTATACATCAAAAAGGCAGGTGGCGCTTACGCCCAGAGAGTTACGCACAGTGGCATACACAGCCAAAATATAAAAATTACATTACTATATTAGTGAAGCCCACAAACGGTATATATGTCAGAGCTTTAAAATTGACAATAATGGCTCTAAAGACAGAATTACGAACCCTGGTCCACAATCCAGTTAATACACTCCTGGAAATGGAAAGAAGAACACATTGACACCGGTGTGTCAGACCCACCATACTTGCTCCGGACACTGCGAGAGGGCTGTACAAGCAATGATCAAACGCACGGCACAGCGGACACACCAGGAACCGCGGTGTTGGCCGTCGAATGGCGCTAGCTGCGCAGCATTTGTGCACCGCCGCCGTCAGTGTCAGCCAGTTTGCCGTGGCATACGGAGCTCCATCGCAGTCTTTAACACTGGTAGCATGCCGCGACAGCGTGGACGTGAACCGTATGTGCAGTTGACGGACTTTGAGCGAGGGCGTATAGTGGGCATGCGGGAGGCCGGGTGGACGTACCGCCGAATTGCTCAACACGTGGGGCGTGAGGTCTCCACAGTACATCGATGTTGTCGCCAGTGGTCGGCGGAAGGTGCACGTGCCCGTCGAACTGGGACCGGACCGCAGCGACGCACGGATGCACGCCAAGACCGTAGGACCCTACGCAGTGCCGTAGGGGACCACACCGCCACTTCCCAGCAAATTAGGGACACTGTTGCTCCTGGGGTATCGGCGACTACCATTCGCAACCGTCTCCATGAAGCTGGGCTATGGTCCCGCACACCGTTAGGCCGTCTTCCGCTCACGCCCCAACATCGTGCAGCCCGCCTCCAGTGGTGTCGCGACAGGCGTGAATGGAGGGACGAATGGAGACGTGTCGTCTTCAGCGATGAGAGTCGCTTCTGCCTTGGTGCCAATGATGGTCGTATGCGTGTTTGGCGCCGTGCAGGTGAGCGCCACAATCAGGACTGCATACGACCGAGGCACACAGGGCCAACACCCGGCATCATGGTGTGGGGAGCGATCTCCTACACTGGCCATACACCACTGGTGATCGTCGAGGGGACACTGAATAGTGCACGGTACATCCAAACCGTCATCGAACCCATCGTTCTATCATTCATAGACCGGAAAGGGAACTTGCTGTTCCAACAGGACAATGCACGTCCGCATGTATCCCGTGCCACCCAACGTGCTCTAGAAGGTGTAAGTCAACTACCCTGGCCAGCAAGATCTCCGGATCTGTCCCCCATTGAGCATGTTTGGGACTGGATGAAGCGTCGTCTCACGCGGTCTGCACGTCCAGCACGAACGCTGGTCCAACTGAGGCGCCAGGTGGAAATGGCATGGCAAGCCGTTCCACAGGACTACATCCAGCATCTCTACGATCGTCTCCATGGGAGAATAGCAGCCTGCATTGCTGCGAAAGGTGGATATACACTGTACTAGTGCCGACATTGTGCATGCTCTGTTGCCTGTGTCTATGTTCCTGTGGTTCTGTCAGTGTGATCATGTGATGTATCTGACCCCAGGAATGTGTCAATAAAGTTTCCCCTTCCTGGGACAATGAATTCACGGTGTTCTTATTTCAATTTCCAGGAGTGTACATATTCGCAGGGAACCAACGTTTTAGAGCCAGACAAAATCACATAAGGGCCGATGTAGTGGCAGCCATACATCGTGAGAAAAAACCACATTACATAAAGGGTAGTGAGCTTAAAGCATTGAAAGTGCATCATAGCTTCCTGAGAAAGTAGACCACTAAGGTTACCAGCATTAATGTTATACCATAAACAGTACAGGTTTAAACCTTTCGAAAAATTGTCTACAAGCAAGGTTCAACTGGTCGTTCAGTATATTACCGTCCTTGAGCTCTAGATGTTTAAAAATTTGTAACTCTTCCCACAGATATAGTCTACGCCCTTTGACTTCTCTGTGTAGGATAACAGTGTCTTCTAACTGTTTAGGCGTATGGCCGGCTATCAAGAGGTGTTCAGCAAAAGTAGAGCTGTGTATATTCGCTCCTTCTTTACCTAATAGCTGTTATTTATATCTTGTTTTCACAGCTCTGCCTGTTTGACCAATATAATATGAAGGACAGTTATTACAGGTTAGTTTGTAAACACCTGAATGGGAAAACCAATCGCTGGCAATCTCTGCCAAATGTACAAGATTTCTTTTTAAACTGTTATCTGTAGAGAAGACGACGTTACAGTTATATTTTTTCCTTAGAAGACGTTTAATCCTATACGATATATTACCCAAGAAAGGAATGGAAATAAATTTTTTAGCTTCTTTGCTATCAGTGGGGAGGTTGTTGCTCAAAGTCGAACAGTTTTGGGAAGTTTTCTTACTGAACAAGTAATCAATCATATTCTGATTGTACCCATTATTAGCCGCAATCGCTTTGATGCCATTCAATTCCTTTTAGTGATCGGCAGGTGATAAAGGAGTAGTTACCAGACGGTGAATGGCAGAATGAAAAAACGCCAGTTTGTGAGCTTTTGGATGAGTTGAGTTAGCAGGGATGACATTATCTGAATACGTTTCCTTACGGAAGATATTGAAATTTATGGAACTATTCTGTATAGAAATTGTTAAATCGAGGAAGTTAAGTTCACCTTTTTCCATTCTGAAGTTCTTTTGTGAAGGAAATCTTTTCATGTAAACCATTGAAAGTATTGAAGAGAAGCTCTAACTCATGATCAGTACCATCAAAAGCAATGATAATGTCGTCAACATAACGTGCATAATAGCGGATTTTGTGGCGTACTTCTGAACTTGAATTGTAGAACGTTATTTCCAGGGCGTTGATAAAAACAACTGCTAAAACACCGGCGAGGGGGCTACCCATTGCTAAACCATCTGGTTGCACATACATTTTCCCATTGAACGTGAAATAATTGTATTTTAAAACGATTTTAAGCAAACCAATCAGTTCCGCAATCTGAATTTTGTTTTGAAGAGTTTCTGAGGCTGAAGTTTTACTTTTATTCGCCTTATATAATGGTCAGAATCAGTATTAGCCCCTTTCCTAACTTGGACATTTAAAATTTATCTGTAGTTAGGGTATGAAATTGCTACATCATCGATTTGAAGTTCCCCAGTAAATGTACTGGGTATCCGCCAGGTCTTTTGTTTGGAAGAGTTCTTTTTAAAATGTGTTGGCATGCTTTTAAGGTCAAAATTTTGCCTGTTTCAATAAGTCTTTGACCATTTTGTTTTGTCCATTTATGCGCAGGAAATCCACCCACCGTTTTCTTATATTTTTTCTCTTTACCTAATTGAGCATTAGAATCACCCATTAAAATTTTAGCATGGTTTGTGGTTTCTAAGTCTCCCAAGCTTCATTAACTTCATCCCGCCGGAGGTTGGAGTCCTCCCTCGGGCGTGTGTGTGTGTGTGTGTGTGTGTCGTTTTTAGCATAAGTTGATTTAAGTAGTGTGTAAGTCTAGGGACCTATGACCTCAGCACTTTGGTCCCTTAGTGATTCACACACATTTTTTTATGGTTATCCTCATTGACTGGCATATGGGCATTAATTAAAGTGAGAACTTTATTGGCACATTTAAGAGAAATTGTCATTAGTCTATTATTAATCGTTTTTACCTCCGTGACTGAGTTCAAAATATTTTTGGAGGCTGCAAAAGCAGCTCCCAGATGTGGCGCATGATTATTATTTTATCAGTTTTACTTTGTAAGTAGGCTGTTTAGGTTCTTATATTGGTAACGCCACCGCCACGTAGCGCTCTGCATGAAAATCACTGGCTGTGCTGTGTGCAGTCTGTGGCTGGGTGGCATTGTTAGAATTTGCTATTGTAGTGTTGGGCAGTTGGCTGTTAACAGCGCGTAGCGTTGCGCAGTTGGAGGTGAGCCGCCAGCAGTGGTGGATGTGGGGAGAGAGATGGTGGAATTTTGAGAGCGGACGATCTGGACGTGTGTCGATTAGAAAGAGTAAATTTTTAATATTGGATATCATGGACTGATGTATATATTATGACTTTTGAACACTATTATGGTAAATACATTGTTTGTTCTCTATCAAAATCTTTCTTTTGCTAACTATGCCTATCAGTAGTTAGTGCCTTCAGTAGTCTGAATCTTTTATTTATCTGGCAGTAGTGGCGCTCGATGTATTGCAGTAGTTCGAGTAACGAAGATTTTTGTGGGGTAAGTGATTTGTGAAACGTATAGGTTAATTTAGTCAGGGCCATTCTCTTGTAGGGATTATTGAAAGTCAGATTGCGTTGCGCTAAAAAATATTGTGTGTCAGTTCAAGCACAGTCATGTATAATTTTTCCAAGGGGACGTTTCATAGCTTGTAAAAAGAAGATAATTGCCGAAATCCATGGTGTTAAGGCCAGTGATTCCAGTTTCTTGAAGTGCCAAAATTTGAACCTTCTGTTCTTTTAATGTATCTCCCAATTTACGAAGTTTACCTGGTTGCAAAAGTGTTTGTATGGTAAGTGTTACAAGAAAAGTATTCGTTTTGGTTTTAAGTCGGCCAGATGACTCCGACTTCCTCTGCTGAATCACACTCCATTTTAACATGGCCGCCCCAGAATCCGAAAGACCAGTTGCGCCAGTAATATCTGCGGTGGATCGACCGCCTGGGGTAATATTGTGATTATCAAAATGTTCCATGATGATTGTACCTGGAATCAGGTGGGGTTGAGTAGACTCAATGAGTGCACTCAGAATGTTAAGACTGGAAGGGTTAGTTCCAGAATACGAATTTCAGCCGCCCCACTGGTGAACAGACGCTGACAACTTCGCCGCTTGCTACAAGACAGATGCAAAGTGGATTTGGTTTCTTTTTCTCCATTAGGTTCTCGCGCTCTTTCTGCCGTTGGGAGCTAGGATTCGTCTTCCGCCTTTGAGACCGTTGACCGGGCTTCACCTGTAACCCTAGGCAGGGGCCCCCCACAGGGCGCTACCATCCAGAGCCAGATGGACCCAGGTTTTATTTACGAGGTGTTACTCCTCCCCCTCCTCCTTCCTCATCACTTGCGATTTTACTTTTAGATTTATTATTTGCAAAACTGACACAAACCGCCACCTTGATGACGGGAGGACAGCATAAATTCGTGCAGGTGACAGGAAGGGTCAGAATCTGAAAGTGTATACCATTCCCGTAAAAATATAGAGAAGTCATAAACATATCTAAGAACAAAACGTCAGAATCAGTTCGTTTCATGTGGAGCAAACTAAGGTCATAAGGTGCTAACGAACAGCAAAGGAACAGTTTTACAAAACCCAATGAGTGAATTGAGAAGACTTTTGAGAAGACTCTGAAAAAGTCAATATGTTGTTGCAAGAGTCTTCGGCCCGAAGCTTATGTTGACGCTGAACTTCACGCTGATCTAAACTGTTCACAAGCCTCTTCTTCCCCGAATAACTACTGCAACCTACATCCCCTTCCCCCCTCCCCTGGCCTCCGCCACTCGCTCACAGACTTCCGTTTAACACCATAGTGATTATTCCTTGATGAATCAGTATTTGTCCCGTCCACCGACCCCTTCTTTTAGTCTAGCTGTGCCACAAATTTCTGTTCATCCCAGTTCTATTCGGTACCTCCCCATTAGTTACGTGATCTACCCATCTTACCTTCACCATTTTTCTACAGCACCACATTCGAAAAACTTCCATTATCTTCTTGTCTGAAGTGCTTATCGTCCTCGTTTCACTTTGATACAAGGCTACACCCTATGCAAGTACCCTCAGAAAAACTTTCCAACAAATTTCTATTCGATGTCAACAAATTCTTCTTTTTCATAATGCAATCCTCGCTACACGCCGTCTGCATTTTGAATCCTCCCCACTTCGGCTTTCATAAGTTATTTTATTCTCCAAATAACCAAAATCATATGCTACTTTTAGTGACACATTTCATACCCTCTTAGTAACAATAAATTGAAATCTTCATAGCGATCTTGATAGATTTATATTCATAATAAACTGAAGAGCCAAATAAACTGGTACACCTGCCTAATACCGTGTAGGACCTCCGCGAGCACATAGAAGTGCCGCAACACGACGTGGAATGGACTCAGACTAATGTCTAAAGTAGTGCTGGAGGGAACGGACACCAGGTATCCTGCAGGGCTGTCCACAAATCGTTGAGAGTACGAGGGGGTGGAGATCTCTTCTGAACAACACGTTGCAAGACTTGCCAGATATGCTCAATAATGTTCATGTCTGGGGAATTTGGTGGCCAGTGGAAATGTTTAAACTCAGAAGAATGTTCATGGAGCCACTCTGTACCAATTCTGGACGTGTGGGGTGTCCCATTGTCCTGCTGGAGTTGCCAAAGTCCGTCGGAATGCACAATGGACATGAAAGGACGCAGGTGATCATACAGGATGCTTTTGTACGTGTCACCTGTCAGAGTCGTATCTACACGTATCAGGGTCCTACATCCCTCCAACTGCACGTACCCTACACCATTACAGAGCCTCCACTAGCTTGAACGGTCCCCCTCTGACATGCAGGGTCCATGGATTCATGAGGTTGTCTCCATACCCATACACGTCCATCCACTCCACACAATTTGAAACGACACTCGTCCGACCAGGCAACATGTTTCCAGTCATCAACAGTCCAATGTCGGTGCTGACGGGCCCAGGCGAGGAGTAAAGCTCTGTGTCGTGCAGTTATCAAGGGTACACGAATGGGTCTTCGGCTCAGAGCCCATAAGGATGAGGTTTCCTTGAATGGTTGGCACTCTGACATTTGTTGATGGCCCAGCATTGAAATCTGGAGCAGTTTGCGGAAGGATTGCTCTTCTGTCACGTTGAACGATTCTCTTCAGTCGTCGTTGGTCCCTTCCTTGCGGGATCTTTTTCCAGCCGCAGCGGAGTCGTACATTTGATGTTTTACCGGAATCCTGTTGTTCACGGTACACTAGTGAAATGGTCGTATGGGAAAATATCCACTTCTTCGCTATGTCGGAGATGCTCTGTCCCATCGCTCGTGCGCCGACTGTAACACCGCGTTCAAAGTCACTTAAATCTTGATAACCTCCCATTGTAACAGCAGTAACATATCTGCGTCAGACACTTGTCTCATATAGGCGTTGACTACCGGAACGCCGTATTTTGCCTGTCTATCTCTATGCCTATACCAGTTTATTTGACGCTTCGGTGTGAATGGTATTATCAGTCCATTATTTTGGTTTTGTTTACCCATACATCAGTATCGATATCGTTGTCAAAGAGTATATACACTTATAATCTTGACCAGTGACATTAGTACAGACGTTAGTGAGAGGAACAAAACGACTCAACCTAACTAATGGTTATAGATGTGGTTTAAAGGACCATACGAATTAACAAATCATAGTCTTTAAATGTCTCTACTAACATTGTCCAAGGTAATCTATCGATTCACATATAGAACCACACTGAAAAACATGCGGCCATTTGTTTGACAATGTTTGACTACCAACAATGGTCAGTCAGTTATCTACATGTTCTACAGCTCATTTTAAAGATTCCTTTATCGAAATGATGTGGAACGCGTCAGTTTACAGGATATGCATACATCGTTAGTGTTAATACTATTGAACACACATTTTTTAGTCCTATTCAAGTAGCTACATTAAAAACAAGTATTTTTTTGGCACTTCCTCCCACAATATCGAGTAGTAATTCAGATTTATTCTTCCCTGTCTCAGGTGGTCATCCACGGGTCTTCATCGAAATTCCCTTGAATTGACTAACTATGCTAGTCACATCATCCCGACATGTCTCTAATGTTTACTACTACACATGAAGCTAAAACAGAAATACGAAAAAGAACAAATACATATACAGCCTTTGAAATTTTGAAGGTAGCGGCTGTAAAACACAAGAGAAAAATGTTCGCAGTATGTCCTATATAACAGAAATAAATAGACAAACGTTTAAATCGAGTCAGCTTTTTACATAGACGTCACTTACCTAAACTGAAGGATCTTATAGCTCCGTGTCTTCAGATTCACTGTCGCTTGTTTCAGCCAGGTAGATCATCACTCATTCCACTAGGGCGTCTCTTAAACCCTGGTTCAAGAAATCAGTTTCTGGCAATGCTTCTGCGTGTTTTAAGCATCTCTTCCGGTCATGCTGAATACCACTGTCAAGAGCTTCGTGTGTTAGCTTCTCGACATCAGCAAGTTTGAAAGTAGTATTTCTTTTCGCTACTTCTCGCTTTGCTTGGGCCCATGTCAATTCAGTGTGATTATACGGCAGTGATACAGTGGTAGACATGCAACTTGGTGTCCCATTGCGTTTGCCAGTTGATTTAATTCGTAAGTCTTTTTGGCACCTACGATTTCTTCCTTAGACAGTAGTTCAGCCTTCGTTTCATTTAATTCAAAATGAAACATTCTTTCTCTTTAACCATTCCATAAAATCTGCCTTGCGCCAATTTGAACGTGGCAGCTTTTCTATCTGAATGGAGTGGTAGCTGGCGTTATCCATCAGGATAATTGACCCTTCTTCCGCCGGCCGCGGTGATCGAGCGTTTCTAGGCACTTCAGTCCGGAGCCGAGCGACTCCTACGGTCGCAGGCTCGAATCCGGCCTTGGGCATGGATGTGTGTGATGTCCTTAGGTTAGTTAGGTTAAAGTAGTTCTACGTTCTATGGGACTGATGACCTCAAATGTTAAGTCCCATAGTGCTCAGAGCCATTTGAACCATTTGAACCCTTTGAACCCTTCTTCCAGCGCAGACAACAGTCAATAAACCAATTTTTAAAAACTTCTCCATTCATTTCTGAATGGTAATCGGATTGGCAAGAACTTTTTCCACCACGTAAAACACGTTTGCCCCTTGGTATGAAGCCCTTGGTTAATGAACCAGTGTGGGCGATGATTAATCGGCCACCTCTATCAGTAGGCACTTTCAAACCGCCGTTTCCTTTGGAGTCGTGTCATATATACTTATTGGTGTGGTTCTGTGACACATAAGTTACATCAAAGTACACTACAGGCCATTACACTACAGGTACACTACAGACCAGAAGTGCATTGTACGCAAAAACTTTGTTCTTATTGCCGCAATGTCTGTGCGTTCCATTAAGAATTTCCGTCCGTCAGTACACTTCTTGAATCAGAAACTAAGAGAGCGGAGAAGACGAAGAAGAGAGTTCTCTGAGCCGGAGTAATTAATTTTTTCACGGAGGTCAGCCTGTATTTTTTTAGCCCTCTGTCGTAATATCCAAGTACAGTTCTACGCACGAGCTCTTTGTTAAAATCGTCAAAGTCAGTTGATATCCGTTCTCGTCCGTATCCCTTTCTTGGAGAATCAAAACAGTCATTCATGTCTGGAGATTTTGCCAATGACACAGATTTGCTAATACGGCCTACAGTTGACTTGGGGACACCTCACACTTCAACAGTGAGTTTATGAATTTGCGCAAAATTTAAGTTATTCCTCGCTTCTTCATTGTCGGCCAGATCAGTAAAATACTTGAACATTCGATATGGTAATTTTTGATTGTTTACGAATGTCTTTCCGCCCTTTACGTATACTGACCGGAGGAGTACCACAAGTAGGCCGTTGCGCCTGCGTTGTTGTTCACCAGCGAACACACGCCAAAGCACCTTTCTAAAGACAGTAAGACACTGAGATCGGATGTGAACACTCAATGTAGCACAGCAACACTGAGCTTTCAGCTGCTCTGACCTACCGCACGGCTAACGGTACCTACATTGCAACAAAGCCGAGAGGCGGGCGAATCACAGCCCGCAGTCCCTGCTGGCGTCAGGCTGCGGCCGTGACCTTGAGGACTCTACTTTCGTGCCGGCCACTCTATTAATGAAATTCTTAAAGTTTTTAAATCTTTCGTGATAGCTTCTGTAGCTCCGCATACCTTCACTAATGAAATGTAGGATTAGATTACATTAATTATTCATTCCATAGACCCACAAAAGAAGGGATCCTCCTGGGTGTGGAACATGTCAGGTAAATACACTACAGAAATGTAATTAGACAAACTTGAGTTTCATTAATTTTAATGATCGTCATTCAGTAAACAGTAAAATTATGTACATAAATTAAAATTAAACTTATAATATTTACAGGTTTAATACTTACATCTGTTTTCATTAAATCCATCATTCACACAGTAGCTAGTTACTTGGCTGTTACAACCAAGTATTGTCAAAAATTAAAGTATAATACATTTTCAATAAAATGGTCTACTGCACTTCTTGAGAAATTCATGGATGGAATAGGAGTTGGCCACCAAACATTCTTTTTAATTATGTTTAAATTGCGAGTTGTCTGAAACTAAACTCTTAATGATTGCTGGTAACTTATTGAAAATAAGCGTTGCTGAATACTTGACTGCTTTCTGAGCAAGAGTAAGTGATTTTAAATTTTTATGTGTATTGTTCTTATTCCTAGTATTGACACTGTGTACTAAGCAGTTAGTTGGAAAAAGAGATGTATTATTTACAACAAACTTCATTAAGGAATAAATGTACTGAGAAGCTGTGGTTAGTATGCCCAATTCTTTGAATAGGTTTCGACATGATGTTCTTGGACTAACAGTACACATTACTCTTATTATACGCTTCTGTACTCTAAAAAATATTTTCAGTTTGTGGAGTTACCCCAAAATATGATACCATATGGCATAATGGAGTGAAAATAAGCAAAATATTCCAGTTTTTTTTATATTTATATCACCTATGTCTGACATCATTCGCATTGCAAACACAGACTTGTTTAGGAGCTTTAGCAGTTCGTTAGTACGAGTATGTTGCTCCCAACTGAATTTATTATCACGTTGTAATCCCAAGAATTTTCACTCTCAACTTCTCCTGTTTCCATGTTATCATATTTTATATACACACTAGAAGGAAATCTCTTGAAAGTTCTGAACTGCATATAGTGGGTCTTTTCAAAGTGTGACAGTGAATTGGCTGTGAACCACTTATTAATGTTAGTAAAAATTTGATTATCTGCCTTTTTTAATTTATATTTGATTTACCATTTATTGCAATGCTTGTATCATTTGCAAATAAGACAAACTTGGCATCTGGTAATGTAACAGATGACAGGTCATTAATATACACAAAAAAAGTTGTGGACCTAGTATGGAACATTGGGGAACACCACACGTAGTTCCTTCGCAGTCAGATGATGTCTGATTACTTACTGCTGAAGTATTATGTAGGTCGGTAGGTAGGTAGGTATCCAAAGTAGTTGGTTGTCGTATCAAGCAGCAGCCAACTGATGATTCTGACTCATAATATTCTTCTCATACCCCTCTCACCACAGTTCATCGTCGTCTGGATCGCCAATGACGCGTGAGATACGGACGTTGAAGCATACGCCATGCAAGTCAATGAAGCTCCATCCACGCGCAGATCGCGTCTGGTGTCATGTAAGAAACAACAACAACAACAACAACAACAACAACAGCAACAACCTGCAGTGTGCTGCTCACCGTTGGGTGTGTGGTGAATGCAGACATTTGGCAACTGTGTGTCAAGAAGGCGCATTCAACCTCGCTTAACAACACACTGGAAACATTAGATCATGGGTAGCAGAGGACCGAGCTGCCAAAACTCACTAGTCAATGCTATTAATTAGCCCTGGCATTCTATGATGTTTCATCATAGAATGATGTAACTATGTCATCCAACCTCAGAGGACTCAGTATGGCAGTCCTACGTACTAAATATCACTCCAATTTGTTTATTTTCTATTTCCTGGTGTTAGAATTTTAATGGTCAGCTGCGCACTTCAGTGCCCCTTGCACATGCAGCTCATCTGTAGGCATACACATTTGTAGTCAGTTAAATCTAGAAGCTGCCTTCTAGGTACACACTAAATTATGTCGTAGGGCAGTGTCTGTATTTTATCGTGTCTGTATAGTTCAATGCATGTCCGAAGGATCAGTCCTAAATGGGAGCTCAGACAGCTAAGGCGATACATGTCGTCCAACAGTTTGCCTTTGGCAGCGCAGTGGTGCGGACGTGCTGTCTGTGTCGTCACTGTGGAGTGAGCGCTCGTGATTGTTTACTGTTACTCGGCCGTATCATTATGGCAAACCAATACAAAAACCCTGCGCTCAAATTTGCGTTCTAAAACGAATTTGCACGATCAAGAAGCACTAGATTCAGAATGATTTTTAGGAGAAGAGGTCAAAATCCTAGCTACCAGCCTCATCAGCATACATTTATCTATTGTGTCTATTGTGAACAGTATAGTCTGTGTCAAGGTCATCAACGACGCAACACGTGAATGGATACTTCAGTTGACGAAACAGGGCCTTCACTTCTACCAGACTGATGGCAATGTGGGTACTGTGGATGTCGATCATGTTGGTTTGGGACTTTGCACAGTCGGGATGTTTGAACCTCCATTCGAACTCCCATTGGAATAAGTCGAGTCGCCACTTCATCCCTACAGCCACTAATAGCTCTGTACAGGATTATGGAAATATATCATACAGGACCGCGCCAAACTATGTTTTAGAGAAGTTATACAGACTACAACAAAGAGGAATGAGAACATGTTTGCTGCAGTGTCGACATCACTGACGAATGCTCTCATTATAGAAGGAAAAGAAACACTATTCCCCATTCGACGACAGGTACTAGCATAGCAATTCTTACTGAAACGTTACACATACTCCAAAAACGATACGATTAGGAAAATTCAGCTGTTATATCAGAGCATGCAGCACAAAAATAAAAACCATATTCATAGAATTCATAACAAGCTGTCATCAGCTTGGAACATTTTACTACCCAGACAATGGTGTACTGGAATACAGTTGTCCGTATGGGATAGCTTCATTAGTAATCAAGATATTTTATTCGTATTCGTTGACAAATCTACGCCGACAGCTGCAGGACATCGGAAAAGAAAAAGACATACTTCTCCCGCCCATTAACAAACACTGCGGGGAGGTATGCTACACCTGATGAAGAGGCGATTTAGACTGCTGAAATTTTCGCAGTTCGCAAAGCGTTTATCTAAAGAATCAGTAACGCATTTCCAAAGATCTTAATTTTAACAGAATCTAGAAGTACTCTTCAGAGGATAGTAACGTCATGTCGGAAGGCGAACACCCCTGATTACATGCGACATATACTGAGTATGATTCGTACTGCAAGAAGAGTTGACAGTGACGTAAACTTCATCTGTATCAAAGGGAATTCCGGCATCAATTGGAAACGAAATAGTCGGCAAGTATGCTGAAGAGTTACTCGAGGCGTATTCCAAGGAATTGGACTCCCATGTAGTGACGTTAATCGGAAAATAAGCCAAAGAGCACAGAAACAACTGGGAAGAGAGTGGACAGTAATCCAAAGAAACAAATGAAGTTTTTATGCAGTATCCAGTGGGAAATGTGGTTTAATAGGGTCAGAATGAGTAAACGGGATCAGACCTCTATAATACACTCCTGGAAATGGAAAAAAGAACACATTGACACCGGTATGTCAGACCCACCATATTTGCTCCGGACACTGCGAGAGGGCTGTACAAGCAATGATCACACGCACGGCACAGCGGACACACCAGGAACCGCGGTGTTGGCCGTCGAATGGCGCTAGCTGCGCAGCATTTGTGCACCGCCGCCGTCAGTGTCAGCCAGTTTGCCGTGGCATACGGAGCTCCATCGCAGTCTTTAACACTGGTAGCATGCCGCGACAGCGTGGACGTGAACCATATGTGCAGTTGACGGACTTTGAGCGAGGGCATATAGTGGGCATGCGGGAGGCCGGGTGGACGTACCGCCGAATTGCTCAACACGTGGGGCGTGAGGTCTCCACAGTACATCGATGTTGTCGCCAGTGGTCGGCGGAAGGTGCACGTGCCCGTCGACCTGGGACCGGACCGCAGCGACGCACGGATGCACGCCAAGACCGTAGGATCCTACGCAGTGCCGTAGGGGACCGCACCGCCACTTCCCAGCAAATTAGGGACACTGTTGCACCTGGAGTATCGGCGAGGACCATTCGCAACCGTCTCCATGAAGCTGGGCTACGGTCCCGCACACCGTTAGGCCGTCTTCCGCTCACGCCCCAACATCGTGCAGCCCGCCTCCAGTGGTGTCGCGACAGGCGTGAATGGAGGGACGAATGGAGACGTGTCGTCTTCAGCGATGAGAGTCGCTTCTGCCTTGGTGCCAATGATGGTCGTATGCGTGTTTGGCGCCGTGCAGGTGAGCGCCACAATCAGGACTGCATACGACCGAGGCACACCGGGCCAACACCCGGCATCATGGTGTGGGGAGCGATCTCCTACACTGGCCGTACACCACTGGTGATCGTCGAGGGGACACTGAATAGTGCACGGTACATCCAAACCGTCATCGAACCCATCGTTCTACCATTCCTAGACCGGCAAGGGAACTTGCTGTTCCAACAGGACAATGCACGTCCGCATGTATCCCGTGCCACCCAACGTGCTCTAGAAGGTGTAAGTCAACTACCCTGGCCAGCAAGATCTCCGGATCTGTCCCCCATTGAGCATGTTTGGGACTGGATGAAGCGTCGTCTCACGCGGTCTGCACGTCCAGCACGAACGCTGGTCCAACTGAGGCGCCAGGTGGAAATGGCATGGCAAGCCGTTCCACAGGACTACATCCAGCATCTCTACGATCGTCTCCATGGGAGAATAGCAGCCTGCATTGCTGCGAAAGGTGGATATACACTGTACTAGTGCCGACATTGTGCATGCTCTGTTGCCTGTGTCTATGTGCCTGCGGTTCTGTCAGTGTGATCATGTGATGTATCTGACCCCAGGAATGTGTCAATAAAGTTTCCCCTTCCTGGGGCAATGAATTCACAGTGTTCTTATTTCAATTTCCAGGAGTGTAGGAATGCTTTTAAGACATGGATGCTGCCTCACACACATCTATAAAGTTAGTGATAGATTCCCCAGTGTGCAGTCATGACAGTGAATAAGAAGCCGATTTAAATCACTTAATATTAACGTGCACTACATACCGAACTCGGTAAATAAAAATTATACTGCAAGTTGAACCAGATGAGGGATGCATTGCCTACATGCGTAACTGTCCAAGGTGCGAATGATCTAAGAACAGATCACTCTACAGGGATGTACCTGAAAACCTCACACATCAATATTCAATTTCATTTTGTTTTGAATGTTTATATCTGTATATGATACAATGTGCACAGGGTGTTATAAATTATTTATACAAAGCTTTAAGCTTTAATTGTAGTGGTGGTAAGTTCCTGTGGGACCAAACTAAAGAGGTCATCGGTCCCTAGGCTTTCACACTACTTAATCTATCTTACGCTAAGGACCGCCCCCCCCCCCCCCCCACACACACACACATATGCTCGAAGGAGGACTCGAACCTCCGACGGGGAACAGCCGCGCGAACCGTGGAAAGGCGCCTCATACCGCACGGCTACTCCTCACGGCTGCTTTAATTGTGAGAAAGGTTCATGCTTAACAGAAAGGTTAGATACGACACCGAATGCAGTATATCTTCAAGATTTACAAATTACAGTGTGGCCATCTTTTGTAACATTACGGATGCCCCAACTGTAGTCAGTTTCCAGCCAAATCCTATGAAGCAAGTCTTGATGCATGACGGCAACTGCTGCGTTATCGGTTGTCGCAGTTAGTCGATGCTTCCCGGAAGCGGAGGAACAAACGCTTTGCCTTTAATGTAACCCCCATACACAGGAGTCTATTGTTGTTAAATCTCATGATGGTAGCTAGAACACACATCAAAAAAGTTTGCATCACCCTGGTTCCCAGAATTCCTGAAGAAAGACTGTGGATATTGTGTCACGCAGACACAGTCCATTTGGCTGTTCAGAGATGTCACTAAACCCTCCCAAAGACGTAAACAACCATGCACGAACAGCGCCTATTAGACGAAGGGGATCAGACAGCCGATCAGTTCCAGTCATTCCACCAGGAAGGAGGTACACGGCTCGTGTTATCTGTAGTTGAACCATGCCTAGCCCGTCAATACCGCGGTTCGACAACGTCCACGTTGTTACTTTGTGCCAGGATGGGCTCTCAACCATTGAAGTGTCCAGTCGTCTCGGAGTGAACAAAAGAGATGTTTTTCGGACATGGAGGAGATACAGAGGGACGTACGCCGGTGGTGGTCATGGAAGGCGCCGTAACGGCTGTACGATACGTGAATGCCACTCTCCGACCGGCAGTGCAACCATATCGGCAGGATACTGGCGAGGCATTCGTCTTCATGGACGACAATTCGCGCCCCCCATCGTGCACATCTTGTGAATGACTTCCTTCAGGATAACGACATCGCTCGACTAGAGTGGCCAGCATGTTCTCCAACCTTGAACAATATCGAACATGACTGAGATAGATTGAAAAGAGCTGTTTATGGACGACGTGACCCACCAACCGCTCTGAGGGATCTACGCCTAATCGTTGTTGAGGAGTGGGACAATGTGGACCAACAGTGTCTTGTGTATAGTACACGATGACGAATACAGGCATGCATCAATGCAAGAGAACACGCTACTGGGTATTAGAGGTACCGCTGCGTACAGCAATCTGGACCACAACCTCTGAAGGTCTCCCTGTATGGTGCTACAACATGCAATGTGTTGTTTTCTTGAGCAATAGAAAGGGCGGAAATGTTTATGTTGATCTCTATAGCAATTTTCTGTACTGGTTCCGAAACTCTCGGACCCGATATGATGCAAAACTTTTTGATGTGTGTATACTGTTTCTCCACGTCCGACTTGGCACGTCCCTATGAAGATATGCGACAACTTCACAGTGATAATGGGGTAGTGTGCCATCTTGCTCGAAAATATATTTTGTGCCCATATCCAGTTATAAGTCAGGCATTAGATAACGTTCAAGCATGTCCAGGTACGATAAGCCAATTACTGTTGACTACCTCAACTTGTCGATCCTTAGCCAGCGTCCTACTTGATACACTGCCAGTTTCGGTGAAAGATTGTTCCAGTTACTAACAGTTTGTCATTGAGATGGTGGCTTGCGATATTTAGTCCTGACTTGTCTTAGAAATGTAGAGGCGGATTTGGATTCATGAAACCATAAATAACACTCTATAGGCTCTCCACCATTATACGACACCACGATGACTGTTGGCGAATACCATCTAGCGGGAAAGTCGGAAACAAACAGGCCGGCTGCTGTGGCTGAGCGGTTCTAGGCGCTTCAGTCCGGAACCGCGCTGCTGCTACGGTCGCAGGTTCTAGTCCTGCCTCGGGCATGGATGTGTATGATGTCCTTCGGTTGGTTAGGTTTAAGTAGTTCTAAGTCTAGGGGACTGACGACCTCAGATGTTAAGTCACATAGTGCTTAGAGCCATTTGAGCTAAACAGTATTGTTGTTGTTGTTGTGTTCTTCAGTCTTGAGACTGGTTTGATGCAGCTCTCCATGCTACTCTACCCTGTGCAAGCTGCTTCATCTCCCAGTACCTACCACAACCTACATCCTTCTGAATCTGCTTAGTGTATTCATCTCTTGGTCTCCCTCTACGATTTTTACCCTCCACGCTGCCCTCCAATACTAAATTCGTGATCCCTCGATATCTCAGAATATGTCCTACCAACCGATCCCTTCTTCTAGTCATGTTGTGTCATAAATTTCTGTTCTCCCCAATTCTATTCAATACCTCCTCATTAGATCTACCCATCTAATCTTCAGCATTCTTCTGTAGCACCACATTTCGAAAGCTTCTATTATCTTTTTGTCTAAACTATTTATTGTCCGCGTTTCACTTCCATATATGGCTACACTCCATTCAAATACTTTCAGAAAGGACTTCCTGACACTTAAATCTATACTCGATGTTAATAAATTTCTCTTCTTCAGAAACGCTTTCCTTGTCATTGCCAGTCGACATTTTATATCCTCTCTACTTCGACCATCATCAGTTATTTTGCTCCCCAAATAGCAAAACTCCTTTACTATTTTAAGTGTCTCATTTCCTAATCTAATT
Source organism: Schistocerca cancellata (assembly GCF_023864275.1). Classification (NCBI taxonomy): domain Eukaryota; kingdom Metazoa; phylum Arthropoda; class Insecta; order Orthoptera; family Acrididae; genus Schistocerca; species Schistocerca cancellata. Next base: position 238,506,774 of record NC_064627.1, on the reverse strand, counting down.
CCCTGAGCATCACCCTACTTAATTCGACTACATTCCATTATCCTCGTTTTGCTTTTGTTGATGTCCATCTTATATTTTCCCTTCAAGACACCATCCATTCCGTTCAACTGCTCTTCCAAGTCCTTTGCTGTCTCTGACAGAATTACAATGTCTTCGGCGAACCTCAAACTTTTTATTTCTTCTCCATGTATTTTAATACCTACTCCGAACTTTTCTTTTGTTTCCTTTACTGCTTGCTCAATATACAAATTGAATAGCATCGGGGAGAAGCTACAACCCTGTCTCACTACCTTCCCAACCACTGCTTCCCTTTCATGCCCCTCGACTCTTATAACTGCCATCTGCTTTCTGTACAAATTGTAAATAGCCTTTCGCTCCCTGTATTTTACCCCTGCCACCTTCTGAATTTGAAAGATAGTATTCCAATCAACATTGTCAAAAGCTTTCTCTATGTGTACAAATGCTAGAAACGTAGGTTTGCCTTTCCTTAATCTTTCTTCTAAGATAAGGTGTAAGGTCAGTATTAGGGGGGAATAAAACCTGAAGACATACAGAATTCTGTGATGTATCAAACATTTCAGCCTAAGTTGTGTATCCTTTTCACAATTTAGGAGTACTTTTGTATAATTACTTATAAACACCCCACATATGTTTATCACGTCGTACAAATGCACTGAAAAGACTCAGACAAAAATACTAAATTTCCTCTTGTTTGAATGTTTATATTCGTATATGTAACCATGCATGTGTTTAACACATCATAGGAATCCCTCTACAATGGAAATCAATACTGAATTTAATTTTTGGTTTGAATGTTTACATATGTATATATAACCATGTATGTATGTTACTGTAACTTGTAAGTTTTAAAAGTGCATATTATGTAGGTGTATAAACACCTAAAACCAAATAAGTAAATATATAAGACTAGAGGCAGTGTTACCCGACGTAGCATGATTTCTGCTGGTGGTGACTAATCCTCTGTCCGATGTGTTTACCCAGTGAACGTTTGCTTATCTAAAGTCATGCAGAACTGTCCTTATCTCCCGCAGCAGTGTGTTCTTGGTTATGCCATGGTATTGTAGCCACACTCCTATGCCTTCTCGCTGTATATCGGCGGCGTTGTGAAAGTGGTCGCACATAAATGCGATTACTGGTAGCGGGACTACGTGGTACTGGCTTCATTGAGACTCTGCAGGCCGCCGAACTTGATGAAGAGTCGCGCGTTTGGATGCGCTGTAATCACAGAAACACGGAAAATGTTACTTAGAGAACTGCACAGGTTCACAAGAGCCGTTGGTGGTTCCTTTCCAAAGGTGCGACGACACGACCCTCTATGGGTTATGTATTTAATGAAGGACCATGATGGATATATGGATAAAATTCACAATGAATAAAGAATTATTTGCGGTGAAGAATCGTTTTACATGTACCATTCTTCGCTCTGCGCACACTGAACGAACCTTACGCAAAAACTAAGTTAAGTATTAACATTTAAATGATGTTTTACTAACCTGTGCTCCATTTTGAAATGAATGTGTCGTCAAGGACGCGCTGGCGGCATAAATACTTGTGCTGAACTAACACAGTGGATATTCTTTGTTAAATATCTCTAACCAGATAGCTTGGAGAAAATATTTAGTTACGTTTCCATCTCAGTATTTCACGGAATATTAAATGAGGCGACTAAGTAATCTTGTATACACCACCTTGGACTTAATTCCAGTTTGTCTGCAAATGTAGTCGTCTATTACTTACGAAATTAAGTATTGTCATACGTGACAAAAACGACTGTATACATAAGGTCATGTCATTCTTTGAATCTAACAACATCACAGAATTGCCACATAACCCTAACAAGAGATTTGTATCTAAAATAAAGAACCCATTAAAAACTTTAACACCATTCTCACTGAACATGAAAAAAGGACATACACGGTCATGAATCCAACTACACCAAAATTACGATCCCAACCAGACACACAAACCAACGGTTTCGGTTCGGCCCGTAATTAATTGCAAAAATAGCTCATCATATTTGATAAGCAAATATCTAAACACACTAATAACAAAACTTTATACTTTCAACAAAAAGTACACAATCGAAAATTCGTGTACTCTGGCAAGATATATAAAAGATATACAAATACCACATAATGGTAAATTTGATTCATTTGATGTCACAAATCTATACACCAATATACCAGTACAGGAAACAATCCAAATTATAATATATAACCTGTTACAATATAGGAAAATATCCATGTTGGAACACTTGATATTATAAATCTTTTGGAAATAGCTTTAGCATAAAATTATTTTGAATTTAACAACAAAATTTATGAAACTTCCTGGCAGATTAAAACTGTGTGCCCGACCGAGACTCGAACTCGGGATCTTTGCCTTTCGCGGGCAAGTGCTCTACCAACTGAGCTACCGAAGCACGACTCACGTCCGGTACTCACAGCTTTACTTCTGCCAGTACCTCGTCTCCTACCTTCCAAACTTTACAGAAGCTCTCCTGCGAAACTTGCAGAACTAGCACTCCTGAAAGAAAGGATATTGCGGAGACATGGCTTAGCCACAGCCTGGGGGATGTTTCCAGAATGAGATTTTCACTCTGCAGCGGAGTGTGCGCTGATATGAAACTTCCTGGCAGATTAAAACTGTGTGCCCGACCGAGACTCGAACTCGGGACCTTTGCCTTTCGCGGGCAAGTGCTCTACCAACTGAGCTACCGAAGCACGACTCACGTCCGGTACTCACAGCTTTACTTCTGCCAGTACCTCGTCTCCTACCTTCCAAACTTTACAGAAGCTCTCCTGCGAAACTTGCAGAACTAGCACTCCTGAAAGAAAGGATATTGCGGAGACATGGCTTAGCCACAGCCTGGGGGATGTTTCCAGAATGAGATTTTCACTCTGCAGCGGAGTGTGCGCTGATATGAAACTTCCTGGCAGATTAAAACTGTGTGCCCGACCGAGACTCGAACTCGGGACCTTTGCCTTTCGCGGGCAAGTGCTCTACCAACTGAGCTACCGAAGCACGACTCACGTCCGGTACTCACAGCTTTACTTCTGCCAGTACCTCGTCTCCTACCTTCCAAACTTGCCCGCGAAAGGCAAAGGTCCCGAGTTCGAGTCTCGGTCGGGCACACAGTTTTAATCTGCCAGGAAGTTTCATATCAGCGCACACTCCGCTGCAGAGTGAAAATCTCATTCTGGAAACATCCCCCAGGCTGTGGCTAAGCCATGTCTCCGCAATATCCTTTCTTTCAGGAGTGCTAGTTCTGCAAGTTTCGCAGGAGAGCTTCTGTAAAGTTTGGAAGGTAGGAGACGAGGTACTGGCAGAAGTAAAGCTGTGAGTACCGGACGTGAGTCGTGCTTCGGTAGCTCAGTTGGTAGAGCACTTGCCCGCGAAAGGCAAAGGTCCCGAGTTCGAGTCTCGGTCGGGCACACAGTTTTAATCTGCCAGGAAGTTTCATATCAGCGCACACTCCGCTGCAGAGTGAAAATCTCATTCTGGGAACAAAATTTATACCCAAGCAGATGGAGTAGGTGTGAGTAATAATGTAGCAGGCACATTAGCCGATATTTTCCTGAATTCTCTGGAAGAGAAATTCTTTAACTCAGACTGGCCTACTCTCAACCGAATTGTATACTATTCTAGGTATGTAGATGATACCCTAATGTTGGTGGATGGCAGCAACGCAGATATCGAAAATAGCCACCAAAAACTCAACCAACTGCACCCTAAAATTAAATTAATTATGGGAACTGGGAAAGACAATACCATTAACTATGTAGATATCACAATTGTCAAAAATAATAATCACCACACATTTGATATCTATAGAAAGATTACCACTTCTGACAATATTATAAATACCAATTCCTGTCACACAATGGCTGATAAACTAGTATTTTTCCATTCTATGATTAATAGATTAAATAACCTCCCATTAGAAAAGCCAGTAAATCAAAAATACTTAACACACTTCGTTATATAGCCTATAAAAATGATTTTGACCCCAACATAATCACAAAATTACAGTATATTACAAATGCAGAACACCAAAGCAGAATACAACACTCGAGAAACATCACCGACACAGAAAATAAGATACGTACCAGCAGTCTACCTTAGTAGAATCTCCAACAGAATAAATGCACTTTTTAAAGCCACAAATATTGAAATAGCCTTTCGAACCCATAACAACCTTTAAATAAAATTACCTTCCGCCACCACTACAACTTCAAAATATGATGACATAGGCATATGTAAAATCACATGCGGCAATTGTAATAGCTTTTACATTGGCCAAACAGGAAAAAAATTTTAATGCAAGGTATAAAGAATACACTAGAGAGAGCAAATACAATCACTCCAGCTTCTTTCTACACTTGGAAAATCAAAATCACGCTTCTGATACGATCGAAAATGCACTACATATTCTGCACAGAAGACCAAAAGGTTTTGCAATGAACATTCTCGAGTAATTATAAATTTATATGTACATCAGAAAATACCCACAGAAAGTATTAAAGGGACATACAGAATTTAGACACAAATACTACCTTAAAAACTTTATTGAATTTTTAGAACACGAAAATGGATAAGGCGGAAGTAACATACGCATCAACCAAATACAATCGTAACAAATTTTAATTAATAAAATAATATCGCTGTTCAACGACGCAATCTTTGGAAACACACAGCGTCGTAAGAGTGGAACTGTCAAATTGCTATCACACCGTAACTAACATTTAATTTCGACATCTTGACACCATTTACGATCTTATTAATGCAGTGAACAGTTAGAAAACAGTCCACTAACGACGCAGTGTGGACGTCACATTAATCTAGACGTGCGTAAAAGACAGCTACTTTAATATGAATGACATTGGCGTTCATACCAGTTCTCAGCAAAAATTGCCATTAAGCCGAAACGGCCTGCCGTAAATAAAGATTACTTACTATAAGCAGCTATTTGGTGTATCTACTCTGTCATTTTTAGCTATTAACTCGTTAAGCGAGTGTTAGAAAACAGAACGAAGTATGATAACCTTAATGTGCAAGCTACGTCGGGTCTACACCAAGAGACTGTTATAGCACCGTAACTGTTCGCAATAAACGGCCAAGTGGACCTCATCGGAAGCTCCATGAGTCTGTTAGCTGATTAGGCTGTTGTACATAAAGAAGTCGCATCGCCAAAGCATTGTAATGAAATCCAGACAGAACTACAGAAAATCGATGGTTGTTGCAGGGCTTAGCAGTTGACTGTCAACGTAAACTAGTAAAACGCCTCACGCATAAAAAGCCGCAAAGACTACATATCACTTGATTACATAACTGCTGAACAGCCGCTGGGAAGAGGTACACGACTAGCTTCCCGACACTCCACGTTAGGATTTCAGCAGTACGCTCTTACGACAGCCTGCCCCCTCACGAGTATAATCTTGGCACCACAACACGTAAGTCCAAAAAACACTTAAGATCACCTCGCCGTTTTTCGGCACTGGTGAATCTACATGTTTCAACTGCTTGCTTTGTTACTTTAACGCAGGGTCGTAGTGACACACGGCACTCATCCATTGTGATAGGTCTGCTAAGAAAGTCATATGGATTTTTCCTACACAGCTGTAACATATCCACCGCTGCTTCGGTTCGGCAGGCTTTTTCAGCATGTGTGGAGCTGTAGCCGAACTCAAAACGCTGCGACGTTTCCAACAGTCCGACGCCTTGGGTTCAGTGTCATTAATCATCGTCCAAACAGTCCACACTTGGACTCATCCGATTTTCATGTGTTTCCAAAACTTAAAGAAAACCTTCGAGGACTTGATGTTCATAGTGATGAAGCAGCGCAAAAACAGAGGTGAGATTGTGTCTTCCTCAACAAAGTCGAACATTCTACAGAGACACAATCAGCAAACTGGTCTCTCGCTGGGAGAAAGGCGTTCGTCGCCAGTGTGACTATGTTGAGAAAAAAATATGTAGACATGACTGAATGAAGATATGAAATGTTCATAAATTCTGCTTTATTTAATGCATGTCTTAGTACTTTTCCTGTGTTTATTATATGGACAATAATTGCATCTTCTTCTTTTTCCTGAAACAGGTAGTTGGTTCGGCAATATGACATCTTTTTGAACACCACATCCTTGCATGGCATCAACGATTTGCTTTGGAAGATTAGGGATCTGAATACGAAGTTCCATTAGTGGTCTTACCATTTCCTCTGCTAAATCTCTTAAGAACAAACGCATTTTTCACTTCTTCCATTATGATATGTCAGATGTTGGGCGGAAAATAAAATTTCACTGTTCATTGCCGCGACGTCAATCACATTCATCCATAATGCAAATGGCCATCTTCTTGTTTGTCTCTGGCAAGTGTAATAACAAATTTTCTGGTCCATTTGATCTACTCCACCCTTCGTAGAGTTATAGAACTTTACTATATCTGGTTTCTTTTTTGCATGAGTTTCATCAATGTTTGTCATGATGCATTGTGCTAATGAGAACTACAGACTTTTTCTTTTTGGAAACATAACTCACCATTGTAATGTCACCTCTAAATGCAAACAAAGAGGAATGAATCGCTCTTGAGGCAGATGGTTTCATCTCATTAGGAATTTCTGGTTTATTTTGTTTGATTGTTCCCACCAATGTAATTTGCTTCTGACGCATCTCTTCTGCCAGCTGCACACTAGTAAAGAAGTTGTCAACAGTAATATTTTTTGATGATCCTTCAATGCTTTTAGCAAGATCTTTCACCACATTCAATCCAAGATTTTTCTGAATAGGTTCATGGGGGCTTCCTTCTCGTGTAAACAACTCCGTCTAAAGCATACGCAGATGTATCATCACATAACCAAAATATTTTTATGCCATACTTGGCTGGTTTAGAGGGCATTACTGAGTGAAGCTGCATCTTCCAGGGAATGGGACTAGCTGTTCAACTGTGAGCGAATTATTGGGAATCATTCTATTTCTACACTTGTCAAGAAATAGTTCCCATACATAGCGAACAGCTGCAAGGTTGTCATCTGCAGATCGAGCTTCACGGGTACGCCTGTCATCAAATGTAATCATTCTCCTTATATCCTCGAATCTATTTACTGACATGGTGGCCTTATATGTAGGATTTGCCTTTTCATCCAAGAATAATTTTCTAATAGGGACATCCCAACTCGTCTCAACACCAGAAAGCAGTAAAAGACCAAGAAAAATCTCCATTTCAGCACGCGAAACGTTTTTCCACGTTTTACCACGTAAAGCTACCACTCTTCTGCCTTCCATATTTGTGCAGTTGATGATTTCCTCTAGTATTTCCTTGGAGATGAAATAGTCCCAGGCATCCTTAGGTTTACGTGTTTTCAAACCACGGGCTGGACTAGATGCCTTCTTTACGATATTATGGACAGGCGTACGAAAAGTTGCAGGAGGATCTAATTTCCAAATCGTTCCATTCCGACTAATGTATGTGTGATGTTCTATACCTTTTTGTGGTGGTTCTTCATTTTCAGACTCTGATAAAGTAATATCGGAAGGACTGTCATCTGCCTCAATATTCACATCTGCACGTTCATTGGCTGATTCTTCACTACTTGCATTTTCAAAAATATTTCCTTCTTCGCAAGAATCATATTCTTCAAACCACTGAGCCACAACACTTTCAAAATTAGCTGCATTTGCACGTACTGACTCTCTTGCTTTGCGTGTCGAAGCCATAGCAAAAGGCGTGTCTCTCGAACAGCAGCTTGTGCAGCACTAAACTAGTCATACTCGTAACAATATGGGCCTTGCAGCAACAAACTACAGCAACAATTAGGCTGACAAGAGCAGCACAGGATAACAATACTATGCAATAATAAAACATTTGATAGCAAAAAGATCAATAATACACAGACATCGCCAATATGTGAAAGTAGTGTGTATTATTTTTTAGTTATACTATTACTACTACAGCTACTGCTGCTGTTGGCACTCCTGTTGCTGGAAATACCACTACAGTTATTGTTGAATTAGTAACTGCTCCCAAACAAATGTTGAAGACAATATAGGCTAAAGAACATTTATAAATGTGTGAGGGCTTCTGAAGCCCTGCTTATGCATTCACGGTGTATGGGTAAACGTATTTAATTATACAAAAAACTTAAAAAGGTATCTCGTTCAGACTTGATAGGAGGAATGTCAGTGTTAGTGAAAGAGTAATGGAAAGCAGTTTGAAATCAAACAAAAAATTACAGAATTTTTTTAAAAAAATGAAGACATACAAGGGCCTCGGAGGCCCTGTATGTGCATCCTAGAGTTAAAAAGTCCTAAGCATATTCGCATAAAAATTCAGAGGCATTACTTTCCAGCATGCCCTCGTAATTAATAATCAATAAATAATTAGAAAGCGTTTTCAAACAGAAACGGTATGTGTCGTGTACGATGGATAGTCATAAGGTTTTAATTATAATCTCAGATACGGAAATATGTACATCTATTTTTTTACTTGGTATGCTGGTGCACGTCTGGAGTCCAGTCCCCACTCCGCGATAACATAGCATTGTAGCCAAAACAAAATGGTGCAAACAACTGATAAAGTGCGATCTGAAGTTTTCCCAGAGATCGAGGACCGCCCCCGACGGCGGCAGCATGGAGACTGCAGACCCCCAGTTCAGACCTAGGCGCTGCTTCCCCCACCACATCCGGTAGCCGCCGCGCCGGCAGCACCAAAGACACCAGGAGAGGAACGGTGGAGGGGGTAACAGCTAGTATATATAGGGCGCCGAGAGGAACGGTACAGCATTCGTCAGGAACCACCTGAAGATGGCAGCGTGTACGTCTGCCGAAATATTGTGGAGAAATTACCACATCGGATACCAGAGAACTGTTCAAATTGGAAATACGCCGGGAAAATTTCAGATCGCAATCCAGTCCCTTGCTGAATTATCAACACACGTGCAAACGGTAACAGTACAGTTCTCGCAGACCTCTCGCTGTGTTCTGCCCAAAAGTAACCCTTACTTTCTCCAGAGCCTTCAGTCCTTTATAGTTATTGCCATTAAAAATTGTTACAGCAACAGACACTGCTAACTTCAGAGTCTTGAACCACTAAAAATATTTTAGCCACATGGCACCACACAACATTACTAAAGGATTCCTTCACATTCAAAGTATTCCCATGCAAACGTTTCTTTAGAGGATTTGGAGTGACCAAATTTTTCAGTATAGGTTTTACTGCTACCATAACTGCGAAAGCTTACCAGAAAATGTCGCTTGTCTGTACTTACACTCCTGCTAACCAGAAAATGGAGCTTCCTGTACTTACACCCAGCACTAAGGGCGTGGTCACTTTAGATACATTATTCTCATTAATTACACCTCTTTCACGGTTTTCACAAGTGTTTTATACAACTACAGACGCAAATTTAGATCTTAAATATCTGTTACCCGCAAATTTACGTTTCTTAAACATAACGTTGCGCTTAGTCATTTTACATACGTATAAAATAGCAATATTTGCAAGTACGCTACAGAGATCGTTGGCTAGCACACCGTTTTCGTACAGATTAGTGCCAGGAACAAAATACTGATTTGTTTATTTGTAATGCCAACTTCTGAGACGTAACAGGAGCATCAAAACAAGGTAATCACAGTATTCTAGAATGTATGGTTCCGAAGATATGGCTGTTCATCTCTGTCACTGTATATGAGAGGCCGAAAATTGTTTGTCGCACGTTGATTAAAAATATTATCTGAAGGTCTTAGAATTGTTTTTAGAGTATGATACACATTATGGAACAGAAAACAAAATGTCAAATTTCACTAATTTTGAAGTTTTACGTTTTAACATTAATAGGTCGACGGTGGAAAGTAATCGTGTCTGGAGGAATCATCATGCGACCAGAAAAGACACTCAGGTGAAACATAAGTATCTTTTCTTTACCAAGTAACCTGAATTCCTAGATCTATTTTAAAAAATTTCTGAAAGGTAGTCGAGAAGATAACATATTGTTGACCGATAACCAAGTTACGATTATACAGAGTATCTGAGACTGTTGGCCGATAATGATGGTAGGCACACGAAAGTATCATTCCTGGATCTTCGTAAGCAGTATTACTGGATCTTCGTATGCAGTATTAACGTGAAGAATTCTCCTGAGTGCTTTCTACGGTGATTTTTCTTTCTTTCTTTCTTTTTTTTTTTTTTTTTTTTTTTTTTACTGAATGCCAATTCTCTCTAAATGTGGATATAAATAACGTAACCAACAGTGAGGAGAATCCCGATATTTACAGAATTAGCGGTAAACTACACGAGCTTGTCGCGTCGCCTGAGTCTCTAGTGGTGCGCCTGTGAAACGGCACAGAATCAGCAAATCCGTAGTAACAAAGAACGCTTAGATTTATTTGCAGGGTCCTGAGAAAATACAGCGCATCTGTACAAGATGCCGTGTACAAGTCGCTAGTACAGTCAATTCAAGTGCACTGAAACACTGTACCAATGATTCTAGTACATACGGCACTAAACTTCAACTGAATTCAGAGATAATTCGTAACGGGCTTTTACAGCTCGTACTAATGGGTTCAGAAATTTTTTTAAGGGACTTAAATGGGTATCTCTGTAAGGAATATGAGACTCTTCTCACGGTTTTGAAAAGCAGTGCTTGAGGAAGACGGTGTTATAATTCCGTTGCGTGCATCATATATCTCGTCTAAAGAAAACGACAAGACAGGGGCCGTACTGAGTGACACAGACAATAAGTTGTCCCTCACTCCCCACGCTAATGGAAAAGGTCAGAAAAGAGCTAATACTGATGTGAAGTAATTTCCTCACTGCTCTCTAAAGTGATTAGAGGAGCATACTTATTAACGCAAATGTAGGAAGCAGGAAAATGAAGTGGGTGTGAAGAAATTGGAAATTTGTGGTACGGTCTTGTGGGACCAAACTGCTGAGGTCATAAGTCCCTAATCTAACTTAAACTAACTTACGCTAAGGACGACACGCACACCCATGCCCGAGGGAGGACTCGAACCTCAGACGGGGGGAGCCGCACGAACCGTGACAAGACTCCCTAGACTGTGCGGCTACCACGCGCGGCCGGGTGGGAAGAGAAGAGGATAAAATTCCTTCCAAACATTGAGTGCTCAAAGTAGACTTAGTAGTAAGAAATAAAAATGTCAGCAAGAAAGAAGTTTATAGAAATTTTCTATCAGACTCATTCTAAAAGTGACGTGCTACGTTTCAATCACAACGCGAGAAGAACGAGAGGCCATACGTAGTGAGTCTTCCGCAGCTGTGGCACCACACGACACTTGTCTAGTTCTCCTGTCTAATGGAGGAATACCGGCATGTCATCAGTTCATTATCTCTGCTGGAGAGCTGGGCAGCAGGCGTTCCTTTCCCCACAGTCATGTGAATACATGAAACGAGGAAGTCCTGGTTAAGCAGTAGTTTTCTGAAGAAATGACAAACTCCTCTTGCTCCTAAATCACCTACTAAACGGTTATTTATGCAGGGTAATCTTCTCTAAACCATCCATAGCCAGCTCAGTTACTTACTATAATAAGTCTCGTCAACTGTGCAGCGCTGTTCCAAAGTTTCCGACTAGTGCATCAAAGCTGCCCGCAGTACACCTACTACGCACTCCCTACTGGTCTCCGCGTATTCTGGTCACACTGGCCACGGGCCATCTCCTGCCCACTTTCATACCACTCAGTAATTAATTAAACAGGCCTTCTAAATCTTCCCGGCCTCCGTGAGACTGGTAAGTGGAGCTCTTCTCTAACAGGAGGCGTAATAATCAAAGAATGTAAAAGAAACGGTAACAACTGCTTACCGAGAATGTTGAAATAAACACCCTAGTTTATGTCCGCGCTAACATGAATGAGTGGCCCCTTATCATGGAGCGAAAAACAGAACGTCACAGAACCGCTTACGGCCTGAACTACGAAGTCTACACACTGCGGATTAAGAGCTTGTTGTACAATCTCGGGATGCATCCAGAGATAGTTAACTTAGGAGCAGTGTAAGTAGGCTGTTCAGGATTTTATGTTGGTAACACCACGTAGTGCTCTATATGAAAATCACTGACTGTGCTGTGTGAAGTCTGTGGCTGGTTTGCATTGTTGGAATATTTGCTATTGTAGTGTTGGGCAGTTGGATGTGAACAGCGCGTAGCGTTGCGCAGTTGGTGACCCGCCAGCAGTGGTGGATGTGGGGAGAGAGATGGCAGAATTTTGAGAGCGGACGATCTGGACGTGTCTCCGTCAGAAATAGTAAATTTGTAATATTGGATATCATGAACTGATATATATATGATGACTTTTGAACATTATTAATGTAAATACATTGTTTGTTCTCTATCATCATCTTTCATTTGCTAACTATACCTATCAGTAGTTAGTGCCTTCAGTAGTTAGAATCTTTTATTTAGCTGACAGTATTGGCGCTCATTGTATTGCAGTAGCTCGAGTAACAAAGATTTTTGTGAGGTAAGTGATTCACGAAAGGTATAGGTTATTCTTAGTCAGGGCCATTCTTTTATAGGGATTACTTAGTTGTCGTCTGCAGAAATAGCGCATGCAACGCGAACAAGGAGCGTTCCAGATCGCAAAACTATTCGCTTGAGGATACTTTGAGGCTGGTAGATGCTGTAAATGAATTCAAGAGTGTAGCAGAAAACACGAAAACTGCTGCGGTCTCATTGGGTGAAAATATTAGTGCAAAACATTTAACTAATATTTTAGACAACAGTCTACAGCATGAACATATTTCATAAAATGGATTTTAACTTTAATGTATTGAATTTTACTTATTTATTCCGACCGGTTTTGGTTTTCAGCCATCAGCCTGGGACTACACCAAAAATACGCATCCCATAGTCGTTAAGCACTCAACATCATACACAGACACAATCGAAAGAAGTACTTACAAAATAAAAAGAAAACATTACGACTTTGACATTATTTATTGATACGGACAAATGACATGCTACAGGGCATATTATGATACACATCGGTAGTTATCAGTGAAATAATGTGAGCATCAGTAGTTACCACTGAAATAATGTGACTAATTCAACTTAGGTACATGATGTTTTTGCATGTTTCCCCCTTGGGTATTCACATCATGTTACCTACTCTCTTATGACAATATGGGGTTTAGATATTGAATATATTAGAATACCAGAGTAATTATACAGTTGCTGGTATATTTTTGTATATCTTTAATTTTTTTTAATTTTTTTTTATTTTTATTTTTATTTTTTTTAATTATTTTTATAATGTCTTCCATATGCCAAAAGTCTTTCGAAAGGATTTGTAATGGTGATTTACCCAGGCATCCCTGGTTTTTTTATCATGCACTGAAGTACACTTCTTGTTTCTATGTCACTACATTTATGATGTAATACTTCTCCAACATACCACTATACAGATTTCATGTCGTATGTGATTTTTTGTACCTCCTATTTCTCAGCAATTTTATTCGTGTAGCTTTCGAAGATTTCTTTGTTAATTGATTTTAGAATTGATGTACAAGGAAAACAAACTTGGCTTCATATCACACTGATGTACTTTGTTCTTATGTGTAATGTAAAACTTTTAGTTTTGTACTCAATAAATGCCAACCCCCGCCCCCCCCTCCCCCTGAATCATATCGACCTTGCCTCAACGATACCATAGGTGCAACCACAACGGTGTAAGTAGGCTGTTTATGTTTTCTTTATGTAAGTAGGCTGTTTATGTTTTCTTATTGGAAACGTTACGTAGCGCTCTATATGAAAATCACTGGCTGTGCTGTGTGCAGTCTGTGGCTAGTTTGCATTGTTGTCTGCCATTGTAGTGTTGGGCAACGGCAGCTGGATGTGAACAGCGCGTAGCGTTGCGCAGTTGGAGGTGAGCCGCCAGCAGTGGTGGATGTGGGGAGAGAAATGGCGGAGATTTGAAATTTGTGCATGAACTGCTATATATATTATGACTATTAAGGTAAATACATTGTTTGTTCTCTATTAAAATCTTTCATTTGCTAACTATGCCTATCAGTAGTTAGTGCCTTCCGTAGTTTGAATCTTATTTAGCTGGCAGTAGTGGCGCTCGCTGTATTGCAGTAGTTCGAGTAATGAAGATTTTTGTGAGGTAAGTGATTTGTGAAAGGTATAGGTTAATGTTAGCCAGGGCCATTCTTTTGTAGGGATTTTTTGAAAGTCAGATTCCGTTGCGCTAAAATATATTGTGTGTCAGTTTAAGCACAGTCTCGTATACAATTCTTCTAAGGGGACGTTACATGTGTCGACCCTTAGCCAAGGATATCTCACTGGAATCTTCTGATTTTTTTCTTGTAGTTTGTGTAATTAGTGTAGATTTTGTTTATTGCTAGTGCATAATTGTATTGAGAATCTCCTTTGTAGTTGCAGTCTTTCATTGTTGTACAGTAAAACAGTTGTGGCATGCATGTAGATTTGCACCAAGTATTTCGCAGCTGCGCTTGCAATTAACGAAATAAATGCCAACCCCCGCCCCCCCCTCCCCCTGAATCATCGACCTTGCCTCAACGATACCATAGGTGCAACCACAACGGAAGGGTATCTGTTGAGAGGCCAGACAAATGTGTGGTTCCCGAAGAAGGGCAGCAGCCTTTTCAGCTGAATGATTGACTGATCTGGCCTTGTAACATCAACCAAAACGGTCTTGCTGTGTTGGTACTGCGAATGGCTGAAATCAAAGGGAATCTACAGTCGTAATTTTTCCCGAGAGCATGCAGCTCTACTGTATGGTTTAATGATGATGGCACCCTCTTGGGTAAAATATTTCGGAGGCATAATAACTCCCCACTCGGATCTACGGGCGGAGACTACTCAGGAGGATATCGTTATCAGAAGAAACAAAATACGTTCTACGGATCAGTGCGTGGAATGTCAGATCCCTTAAGCGGGCGGGTACGTCAGAAAATTTGAAAAGGGAAATTGATAGGTTAAAGCCAGTATAGTGGGAATTAGTGAAATTCAGTGGCAGGAGGAACAGGACATTTGGTCAGGTAAATACGGGATTATAAATACAAAATCAAATAGGGGTGATGCAGGACTAGATTTAATAATGAATAACAAAATAGGAACATGGATAAGCTACAAGAACAGCATAGATAAATCATTATTGTAGCTAAGTTGACAGGAAACCCACACCCAACACAGTAGTACAAGTTTATATGCCAACTAGCTCCGCAAATGACCAAAAGATTGATCAAATGTATGATGAGATAAAAGAAATTATTCAGATAATGAAGGGAGACGAAAATTTAATAGTCATGGCTGACTGGATTCGATAGTAGGAAAAGGAAGAGAAGGAAAAGTAGTAGGTGAATATGGAATGGGGGTAAGAAATGAAAGAGGAAGCCACCCGGTAGAATTTTGCACAAGCATAACTTAATCATAGCTAACACTTGGTTCAAGAATCATGAAAGAAGATTGTATACATAGAAGGGGCCTGGCGATACTGGAAGGTTTCAAATGGATTATATAATGGTAAGACAGAGATTTCGGAACCAAGTTTTAAATTGTAAAATATTTCCAGGGGAAAAATGTGGACACTGACCACAATTTATTAGTTATGGACTGGAGATTAAAAGTGAAGAAACTGCAAAAAGGCAGGAATTTAAGGAGAAAGGACCTGGACAAACTGAAAGAACCGGAGGTTGTAGAGAGGTTCAGAGGGAGGATTAGGGAACGACTGACGTGAACAGGGGAAAGGAATACAGTAGAAGAAGAATTGGTAGCTTTGTGAGATGAAACAGTGAATGCAGCAGTGGACCAAGTAAGTAAAAAGACGACGGCTAGCTGAAATACTTGCATAAAACAAGAGATATTGAATTGAATCGATGAAAAGAGAAAATATAAAAATGCGATAATTGAGATGGGTGAAAGGGAATACAAACGTTTAAAAATGAGATCGACAGAAAGTGCAAAACGGCTAAGCTGGAATGGCTGGAGGGCAAAGGTAAGGATGTAGACAGAGACGTATATATCACTAGTGTGGCACAACCTGACTAAAAGAAGGGAGCGATTGGTAGGATACATACTGAGGGGTAAGAAGATGCTGCCTACAAGAAAATTAGAGAGACCTTTGGAGAAAAGAGAGCAACCTGTATGAATATCAAGGGCTCAGATGGAAAACCAGTCCTAAGCAAAGAAGGGAAAAGCAGAAATGGGGAAGGAGTATATAGAGGGAGTATGCAAGGGAGATGAACTTCAGGACAACATTAAGGAAATGGAAGTGGACGTAGATGAAGATGAGAAGGGAGATATGATACTGCGAGAAGAATTTGACAGAGCACTGAAAGATCTAAGTCGAAACAAGGCCCCAAGAAGACACCATTCCGTTAGAGCTACTGATAATTTTGGGAGGGCCTGCAATGGCAAAACTCTTCCATCTGGTGAGCCAGATGTACGAGACAGATGAAATACCCGCAGACTTCAAGAAGAATATAGTAATTCCAATTTCAAAGAAAGCAGGTGATCACAGGTGTGAAAATTACCGAACTATCAGTTCATAAGTCACATTTGCAAAATATTAGCATGAATCCTTTACTGAAGAACGGAAAATCTGGTAGAAGCCGACCTTGGGAAAGATCAGTTTCGATTCCGGAGAAATGTAGGAACACACGAGGCAGTATTGACCGTACGACTTTTCATAGAAAATAGGTTAAGGAAAGATAAATCTACGTTTATGGCATTTGTAGACTTAGAAAAAGCTGTTGGCAATGTTAGCTGAAATACTCTCTTTCCAATTATAAAGGCGGTAGGGGTAAAATACACGAAGCGGAAGGCTATTTACAATTTGTACAGAAACCAGATGGCAGTTACAAGAGCCGAGTGGCACGAAAGGGAAGCAGTGGTCGAGAAGGGAGTTAGACATGGCTGTAGCCTATCCCTGACGTTACACAATCTGCATTTTGAGAAATCAATGAATGAAACAAAAGAAAAATTTGGAGTAGGGAGTAAAATCCAGGAAGAAGAAATAAAAACTTTGAGGTTTGCCAATGACATTCTAATTCTGTCAGAGACTGTAAAGGACTTGGGAGAGCAGTTGAACGGAATCGACAGGATCTTGAAAGGATTATAAAAGATTAACATCAACAAAAGCAAAACGAGGATAATGGAATATAGTCGAATTAAGTCTGGTGATGCTGAGGAAATCAGATTAGGAAATGAGACACTTCAAGTAGTAAATTTGCTATTTGGGAAGCAAAATAGCTGATGATGGTCGAAGCAGGGAGGATATAAAATTTAAATTGCCAATGCCAAGAAAATCATTTCTGAAGAAGAGAAATTTTTATTGACATCGAATATAGATTTAAGTGTCAGGAAGTCCTTCCTGAAAGTATTTGTATGGAGTGTATCCATGTATGGAAGTGAAGCATGGATGATAAACAATTTAGACAAAAAGAGAATAGAAGCTTTTGAGATGTGATTCTACAGAAGAATACTTAAGATTAGATGGGTAGATCATGTAACTAATGAGGAGGTACTGAATAGGATTGGGGAGAATAGAAATTTGTGGTAGAACCCGACTACAATAAGGGATCGGTAGGTAGGACACATTCTGAGGCATCAAGAGATCATCAATTTAGTACTGGAGGAAAGCGTGGAGGTTAAAAATCACAGATGGAGACCAAGATATGAAGTCGGTAAGCACATTCAGAAGGATGTAGGTTGCAGTAGTTACTCGGAGATGAAGAGTCTTGCACAGGATAGAGTAGCGTGGAGAGTTAACCAGTCTTTGGACTGAAGACCGCAACAACAACAGCACTCAATAAATGAGATACTCCATATGTATATACGTAATTCCTAGGCCAGTTGGTGCTTATGTTTATTTGATGTTACTGCTATTGTTTGACCTACTGGTAATATGGAGCTGTGAATCCGTGAATATATCGTATTAGAAATGTTGTATTATCCATTGGATATTTTCGTTGGACTGTAATATCTTTGAAGGATACACTCTTTAGAGTGGAATCATATATTTACTGTGATTATAGAAGTATCCTTGACGCTAAGTCCCTGTATGTAAGTTGAACGGGTCACGTTATTTCGCTGATAGCTGATGATGTGGATCATAATATTCCCCGTAGCATGGCATTCGTCTGTAGTACGGTGTATGACATATAAAAGGAGTATTGTTTTTTTGTTTTGTAATATCTTTATGTATGATACTCAGTACTTAACGACTATGGTATGCATACTTTTCGTCAGTAATCCGTCTATTTGGTATAGTGCCTGGATAATGGTTGAAAAGCGAAACCGTTTGGAATAAACGTGTAAAATTCAGTACAGCAAAGTTAACATGGATTTTCTGAAACATTTAAGCAAGTTCGCAGATTACTTGTATCTATAACAACATAACAATTTATCTCGAAAGTAGTTAAGGACCAGTAAGACATCCTTATAGATATCTGAATAAATTATGGGAAAATAGATGCAACAGTTTAGATTCAGAAACAACTTCACGTATCGATAGAGCAGCTACAACAGACGCGTAATTTCTTTCTTTTTTTTTTTTTTTGTTTCAAGAAAGAAACACGAAAGTATTAATCCCAGAAAAGACACCAGAGGCTACAACTGGTGGCGTCCCATACCTGGAACGTAAGTTCCAAGCTGTATACAATGAAATCCACGATTTCATGAAGTTGTCAACAGAAGGATGCCACAGTCAATTTGATTCACATACAACGTTTTTAGACACGAAAGTGAATTGTAAGTAGGCACATAATATAGAAGCGACTGTGAAATGCGGTCTGTTTTGTGAAATAAGTGGACCTTTCAGCGTCTCCAGCAAACTGTGACAACACCAATACCATGGAGATCTGTTTGACTGACAATTCTGAGAGGTGCTACTGTCTAGCTTGCTGTTGTATTTACGTCTTAGAGTGATTAATCACTTACAGCAGCAATGGGTGTTCTACAGAAAGTACCTTTGCTGAATTATTGAACACTATTGAGCAACCACTTTTGCAGTTGTTGGGCATATATAAATCATGTTTCTGTGATGCGATCATCATTAATAATTGTGTTAGGAGAATACGAAGAGTAAAATGTAAACATTTACCCTGAATAACGATAATCTCCTTATAACCGTGGGGTAGAAATGTACCTATAGCACATATCCAGACTAGAGGCTTTTGTTGTTGTATCTCACCCTGAATGTTTGAGGAACAGTAACTATTTCATACATAATTCTGATCTGTGCAATCATCTCTAGCGGCTATGTGCAATCTGGGTGTGAAGGGGAAGTAGCTGGAGAGGTGACACATTCGCTGTGTTCTTCCTTTCCTACAGTCATCTCAGCTTAAAGCTGTGAATTTTGTTTTCAAAACAAAAATACCTGTTCTCAAATATGAAAGAATTAGCAGATTTGCAGATGGTGCTGCTTCAGAGGTACCACGACAAGAACTAGAGAAGCAAGAGAGAACTTTACTGGTTAAAGAAAAGAGCATAAAGCTCAAAATTATCATCAGAAAACAAAAATCAAAACAAGTGATTTCAGAATAAAAATATGTTCATCATACATTTGTTTATTTTATTATCATTTAATTATATCAGAGAACTGAAATAATTAACAAAAGGCTGGTCTTTGTGGCCGAGCGGCTCTAGGCACTTCAGTCTGGAACCGCGCGACCGCTACGGTCGTAGGTTCGAAACCTGCCTCGGGCATGGATGTGTGTGATGTCCTTAGGTTTAAGTAGTTCTAAGTTCTAGGGGACTGATGAACTCAGATGTTAAGTCCTATGGTGCTCAGAGCCAATTAACAAAACTCTCTCTTGTGCGTGTTGTCCTGTCTCACACACATCCTTTTAATAACTCTGCTGGTTGTCGCCTTGTTAATATCAGTGAAGTATCCAATGGAAGAAGGAAATCACCAGAGGCAAAATATTTTAGTGTCAGTAACTGTGGTGTGCGTACTGTAAGACCTTCGGTACACACACCATCAGATTAATTGACTTGTCGCTCTAACGAAGTAGGCGAGTGTCAGCCATATGTCTCGTGGTCTTATCGTGGCGTGTTTATCTTCTGCCGTTAGGTCAGACGATAGAAATGCCACTTGCACGCTTAGAGTAGCAGATTGACGGTGACCAACTTTAAACAGAACTTGATTAATTTTCACACACATTTATTAAAATAACAAAATCATAAACCTTACTTAACTTGATTCTGGATGCTATTTACAATTGACAATCTGAAGTTCCTTTGGTCTTGGTACGTTAATCTTATTCTCACATATCTCTGATACTTGACAAAGTGTCTATTCATTTATCTTCATGGCTATGTACAGGAATACGATAATCTTATTAGGTGCAGACTGAAACTTGACTATAGACTGGTACAGACTAATGTAGACAAATGCAGACTAATGCAGACTGACTAATCGGAGGTCTGTACACTCGTTATAATACCTCGCACGTTCATGTATCACTGCGCGAGTGTGATCCGCGAGGAGAAAAGCTTCTACGTTAGCAGCAATCTCATTGGCTGCGTTACGTATTAATACGCGGATCGGCGGAAGCAGAATTTGGTCCGTCTCTAAGACAGCACCATCTCGTAGTGCGGAGACGGACGAGCGCTGCGCCTGCGCTGTTGTGCTTAGTGGGGCGCGCTCTATTGGGAAAGCGGTGTACGCGCTGACTACGCGGAACTATGTACACAACAGTAACATAGGTGGAATAGTCCTTTATGAAATTAAGAAAAGAATGATGCGACACAATCTGTGTGACAATTCAAAAGAAATTTAAAAACATAACTTGCTAACCACTCCCTCCACTGTCACTATCATTTAGATTTAATATCTACAGATTTCTGTTCGCAGAATGACAAATAAATATGCTCTTATAACATAGAGATGACAGATACTTCATGACAAATATGGGTATCGTTTTGTGGGTAATACTAATAACTGAGAAACAGAACAGCTATATCCCACAGCTTTCTTGAAAAAGAGACTGATTTTCCTGTTAATCTTATTGCATTAAGCTTACCTTGAGTAAGCACTAATAATTTACATGTTTATGAAAATAGCGCTAGGTGGTGGAAACATTCACTAAAAGTTATCTCAGTGGGAGATAGGAGTGAACAGTAGTGTCTGCTATATATGTGGCTGAATGAACTCAGAACATTAGTGTACGATCAAACTTTTTTACATTAAACAGTCATAATATGGCATCAGTTTAAGAAAAAACAGTATTTCACACAAGTACAATATAAGATATTTCAATTTGTGTTACCTTCAACTAGCTACAATTTGATATAAAGGAGGGCACTCGATATTGAAGAAAGTTAAAATGTGTTATACCAGGCACTCCTTTCACATACTACAAACATTTAGCCTCAATAACTGGGCATAATTATTATTTTCTGTTAAATATGGGGCTCATAATAATAACTGAGAAACACAATAGCTGTGTTCTGAAGCTGAGGAAGCATCACCTTTTTTTAAAAAAATATATTAATTTTGCACTTAATTTTACTCCGTTAAACGTAACCTGAGCAAGCACAAACAGTTCACAGGCTTCAGTAAATAACGCTAGGGGAGAGACAATGTTATTGCTCTGGAACATTAACGTGCCTGTGATCCCATTATTTTCACTAAAAGGTGGAAAGTTGTTTTGACTCTGTTGTGATATTTACAAAAAGTGTCACTCCCAGCAGAAAACAGAGTGGAAAAATACTTACTTCTATTTACGTAATGTGGCAGAGCGAAAGTTTCACACTACTGTTTTATCAAAACGTTCTGCAACATCAAAAAACATTATGTTGAATTCTAAGACTCATAAAGATGTTAATACAAATAATGCACTTAACTTGTGTGGGTCTTCGATTTGGTTAAACCAATTATGGCAGTGCCTGCTAAATAAAACTAAACAGTCCGTTCCACTATTGCAGCAGTTGTAATACACGTCATATAAACAAAATTAATTTGGTACTAAACAGCATTTTAATGTGCCTAATTTACGTATGTAATATGACGGAATTCACGAAGCACTGAAGTCAAATGCATATTACTACAAATAAACAGTAACCTATTTTAAAACAAATAGTCTCGCTTGTCCACTAAATGCTTGAATTTCTCATGTACAAGACTAAGAAGACGAAGTGTGGCTTCCTCGGATAAGTGAAATCTGGATATAAATTCGAAATCCTATTCTTGGAAATAATTGACATGACGTCTCACTTTCTCCACCTTCCTCATTCTCAAGAACAGCATAAATCTCATCGCTGTCTGAATATCACTATTCCTGCCATCCTGAAAACCTGTCCCCCAGTTAAGCTCGTTAAACGGCCAGAAAGCACCAATTAACTTCACCCGAGTTTAGAGTTTGTTCTCCCGTTAGGCGTTATTTCGGGTTCGTACAACGCATTTCTCGCGCTATCCCGAGAGTAGAGCTTAACCGGCCACTAACCGGAGATAATACAACCGGCCTTGAATACCTCACTGAACCGTCAGTGCACTCGACACCTTACATCATTTAAAAAGAGCCAAAATTGTGTCTTGTCTCATCGTGCATCCAGGCGTGCGACAGGCGTCGCTGTGAAATGACCATTTGTGAGGTATTCGGCTTCAAGTACCCATAGCATAAAGTTCCCTTAGCCGTTTTGCTTGGAAATGCCCCTGCACTCCTGACGGCAGTAATTCTTATCGAGTCTGAAACTGGTTTGGATTGGCAACACCTGACAGTCGCCTCCAGTCCCCATCGGTTAGCTTATCTTTACTACTACTGGTCGTAAGTCGTGTCACGTGGCTACACCTGTTACTACACTCATTATAGACAGTCTGCATTGACACGTAGCGCCAATCACGGAGTGGTGATGGACATGACCGTCAAGATAGTTCCCCTCTGCAATTGTGTCACGTCTCCACGGCCACCCATCTTACTACGCTGAATCCATACAACGCTGTTTAAAGTTCTTATTTTTATTCTCTCTATTATTTAGTGAGCGTTTTATTAATGTGAGTGAGTATTATTATTAATTAATTTTTATTTATGGTTTGGTTTAGCGATTCCTTTTTACTGTTTGCTCCTTCTATCTTACTTGAATTATGTTTGCGGTGGTTATGAAGTCTATATGGTTTACTGTTCTCCGTAAATTAAAGAATACGGTATTACCATATGCGTTTCGCAGCAGTAGTTCTCGTTGAGTCTCCTTGCTGGAACTTCTCCACATGAATTCGCTAAAGATAATTTATCGCCCTACGGAAATCGATCGGTACAGCCAAATAGTATGCTGTGTCATGTGTATGGAATCTGGCGTCCAACTTCTGTTCGTGGAATTATTTAGGTCTTCGGAGAAATGTTCTCGAGGAATCCTAAAACCGTGTAAAACTGCAGGTCCGCACCATAAAAAAAATGGCTGTGAGCACTATGGGACTTAACTGCTAAGGTCATCAGTCCCCTAGAACTTAGAACTACTTAAACCTAACTAACCTAAGGACATCACACACATCCATGCCCGAGGCAGGATTCGAACCTGCGACGTGCCTAGAACCGCCCGGCTACTCCGTCCGGCCTCGCACCATCAAACCAAACACTTCCGAACGACTTGCGTCTTTATAATCACTGAATGTTTCTTTTGAAATGATTAAGGTTATGAACTCTACACACCTGATACTCCTTTTGTGCTTTTATATGTATTTATTTTCTTCAATACCATAAAACATAAATTACTGCCGTAATGGCGGCTTCCAACAATCTCCTCTCAAATCGACATAGAAATCTCTCTTTCAGTGTCCAGCATGGAATAATTATCTCTTTTCCGTAGCTTAATGCAGCCTGTATATCTTTGTTATCGAATTCGGACGGAGATGCTTAAATTCCACAGTATTTATCTCTCGCGCAGGTATTTTACCTTTATCGTCATTTTAATTGTTCGTCGCGCATCACAAAACGCTACACCTGATATGTCACTGATGAACGGTCATACGACAGGTTGAGAATCGATCTACATCATCTAAGCTACCGGCGCGCGGCAATAAATGAGTGACTGTAATTTGGCTCGTGAACCTACGAATAGTAAACGTCAACTAAGCTACCGGCACGCGGCAATAAATGAGTGACTGTAATTTGGCACGTGAACCTATGAATAGTGAACGCCACGAGACACGTTCTTCACTGAAAATATACTATAAGACAAAAAGTCCTGGTTGTCGAGCCGTACGGCGGGCGACAGTGATTGGTATCTCACCGCCGTTTGGGGCGCATCCAGACTCATCTTCGCTGGTCATCAGAGATCAGTTAGAGGCGGGATTCACCACTGAAGACAATTCTACTCCAGTCAATGAGATTCCAGGCCGAAGGCGCCCCGGACAGTGCTGGGATACCAAACTGATTGTTGCCCGCCATACGACCTGACAACCAGGAGCAGTGGTCTAGGGTGCCATTTCCTTTCACAACAGAAGCCCTTTGGTTATCATCCGCGACACCGTTACAGGACAGCGGTACGTCGACGATATTCTACGCCCCATTTTGTTGCTGTTATAACCAGGAATAACACAATAAATATATCACCGTTCTACGGTTTATTGACACAGCACAAATACAGGGTGCATCAAAAAAATGTATACACACTTAGAAGCGTCATAGAAAATTTATTTCCCATTCTACAATGTTAAATTTCTGAAAATGGAAAGCTTAAAGTCCAATTGGAAAAATAAATGTACTTTGCAAATGTGATTAATGTTCAAACTGGTGGCCTTCAGCATCAATACATTTCTGAGTACGAGTCACCACTGATTCTGTACATCGTACCAAAGTATCCAATGAGACTTCTGCGCACACCGCCTGAATCTCATTCCAAAGTGTGCCCAGGTTACGTGGTTTACTTTTGTACAACTCATCTTTTACTGTGCCCCATAAGAAGAAATCCAGTGGCGTGAGGTCTGGAGAGCGTGCAGGAAACTCTATTGGTCCCCTTGCGTCCTATCCTCTGGCCTGTCACATTGTGATCCAGGTATGCTCGTAAGTCCGTATGTTAGTGTGGCGGGGGGCCATCTTGTTGGAAATAAAACTCATCATTACCGTATAATGCACGAGTGGCAGGGAATACGGAGTCAGCAAGCATTGTTAGGTACGTTTCTCCAGTAACAGTACCTTCAAAGCGGAAAGGCCAAATGAGTCCCCTTGCAGACAAACCACACCACTCATTTACACCAGACAAATTCACAGCCTTTTCAACTGTAATGTGAGGATTATCTTCAGCCTAGTACACACAATTGTGCCTATTGACAGTTCCATTGAGTCTGAATTGGGCTTCATCCGACCAAATTATGCTACCCATAAATCACGGTTCACGTCTCACCATCATCTGAACCCATCCACAAAATTCTAACCTTCGATCTGGATCGTCGTCACTTAGCTGTTCCATCAGTCCTGGAATGTACACACGAAACTTGCCTTTCTTCAGAATACGTAGCACACTACTAGCACTTACATTACTCTCACATGCCGCTTGCCGTGAAGATTTTTCAGGCGAACGCTGAAGCAGTTCCAAGACCCCAGTTGTGGAATCATCACTTGTAGCTGTACGAGGTCGCCCTGATCGACCTTTATGCACATCACACACTGTTCCATGAATTTCGAATTTGTCTCGTAAACGTGTAATTGTTAACCTTGAATGTGGTTCTGTACCATACTCACTTCTCCACTGTCTTCGAAGCGCAGCTACATTATCAAACTTCCAGTACCACTTAATTATCTGCTTCTGCGCTTCAAAGCTCAAACGCACGTCCGCCATGTTGCAGTTACTTACTTGCCACCTCTGCCACCTGTTGATCAAACATAACATTACTTTCTCACAGATATTTAACCTTGTAGAACGGGAAATAAATTGTCTATGACAGTTCAAAGTGTGTATACATCTTTTTGATGCACCCTGTACAAATAATTGTTATCAAGCGACAAATTGTAGATGGAAACTTTATGGGAAATTATATAAATTGGTGGCAGGTATACCAATGTCCAGGAAGTGCAAGTGAACTGCAGAATTCCGGCGGAAATGACAAGTCCTTTGATACACTAAGCCGAGTGTTCCAGTGTAGCGTTCGGATTCTAAGTCCAGAGCGCAAGCAAATTAACATCGAACAGCAGGTCCACAGCAGCGTAGCACTTCCGAGTTGTGGAGTAGAACATAGTATGATGAGAACTGACTTGCAGACGACAGTAGCGGCGTTCAATAAGGCTTCATAGTTAATGCAGCCGGCGGCTGGGGTGACCAATCGCTGAGTGTTCTGGGTGGCCTTTCGCTACGGCCTGCGATGTTTTACGCTAGGCGGAATTTGAGACCGCGCAAATTGCGACGCGACGTGAAGATGACGCGACGCGTGCCTGCGCCAAGTCGCGTGGCGTTGTGGTTTCGGCACATTTCTCGCGCTGCGCGATAGGCAAGCACTGCAGGAGGAATGAGGCGGGGAGCAGGAAATCAGTCTTGGCATATGCTCCCTCAGGCAAGCCACATATGGGCAACGGTAGTGTCAGCCGTGAAAAATGCTGCCTTGTTACTGAACTTTGTCATTGAGCAGTGTTTCGTTTTTCGCCATTTAAGTTCTCGGTCTTTTATCATCAGATCATTATACTTTTCAGTTATTTACGTCTATAAAGTTTTGATGTTTCATTTCGTTGTTTTTCTTTGTCAAGAACATTGCACAGTTCAGTGAGTGGTGAGACATTAGCCACTGGGATTGTATCTTATGCCTCTAAAACGTCTTCAAATTCCAAGTAGGGACAAACAATTAATCGCGAGGGTAATGAAATGGGAAGCAATATTACAAAATCATGTGATCCGGAAGCAAGGCTGGAAAATTTTAAATATTATACAGCGAATGGTTCAAATGGCTCTGAGCACTATGGGACTTATCATCTGTGGTCATCAGTCCCCTAGAACTTAGAACTACTTAAACCTAACTAAACTAAGGACATCACACACATCCATGCCCGAGGCAGGATTCGAACCTGCGACCGTAGCGATCACGCAGTTCCAGACTGAAGCGCCTAGAACCGCGGGCTATACAGCGAAAAAAGGTTGTCTACATGCCGCCTATGCTGACATTGCTGTACGATCCGCTACAAAAATTCTAAAAGTGTTTATTTCTGCAGATGTATTTCCTTTGTGCTCCTGCTGAAAAGCGTCCAAGATTTGCAGTATATGAGTTTCACTGTGATTACTTGGTAGGGGTCTAATAAGCGACTTTACACTACATACATGCATGCAGACATTACATCTTCACTATAAGGTAGACACAGTCGAGAAACCGTCTTGAATGACAAACTGGCGCATACCTTAGAGAAAACGTATTTGAATGTTTGCTTGCACGTTACCATCTTCGATAAACTAATTACATAACACGCTACATGAATGAAGAATGCAGTCGGTATTATTCCGAAAGTGTGAGTGTCCTGGTGATATGATATATTTATTTTACTGAAATGTATTGCTGAAAAGGCAGGCCTACATTCTTGACAATGTTTTTTCGAACGAAATGAACTCTTTCCCACACAAGGCACAACTGGCTAGCTTCCGCATTCCTGTCGCGCGCGTTATTCTCAGCTGCTGACAGTGCACTAACCATCTTATTGTGCGATAGATCAATTGTTTACTTTTCTCAATAACAAGTATTCTCTTCGCGAATCACACGTTGTCACTTTGGTAAGCCATAGGTGAGCAACCAGCGCCTGGCGTGTGCACGACAGTCCGCCTGAAGTCTACGCTAGCCATTATTTTAAAACTGCCCAGACGGAGAGCAGGAATAAAATCCTTTGGTAAGTTTCCATTCCAATGGTTCGGTGTTAAAAACAAGATGAGTTATGGGGAATATATCAAACTTGCAACAGAACTGGCGATTATTTTTACTTAAATTGTTAACCTCTTCTCATTCGAAGAAGCATCATCATTTACGAGTAATGGCTACATTTCTGTTGTTGCCAGCTTTACTGTAGATCTTTTGCCAAAACAGAGTGTAATTTGCACAAAATCGCCTTGCATTACCTGTTGTGAGAGAATTATAAAACAGAGTTGAGCCGTGCGTGGTTCGCGCTCGCGCCATCTCTTATTTTACATTCTGTTTTTTTCGTGTTGCTACCTCGTTATGTTAGTTTCAATTTCTGTTGTCACCGAGTCGCTGCTTTGTCTGCCTGTCAGTGGCAGCAGCACCGCCTATCGATATAGTCCTCGCATGTTATCTTCGCTGCACTGCTATTACTTCCCGGTTGTCGTCTGTCATGGAGTCAGTTGGAACATGCCAGGAGGGCAGTACGGACCCAGTCATGGAGTTGGAACGCGGCACTAGTTCAGTCGGATTGGAGCAGCAGTGAGGCCTGGATGTCCATGGCTCGCCCGACCCTTGCCGCCTCGCATCACTTGAGCCATGGACGGTCTTTGAGCATCGTCTGTCGGTCGTCCTACTGGACGACGTGACTTGGCTCACCAATCGCTTACGGGTTGGCTGTGTGTGTGTCGAATCCCGATTTGCCTTCGTGATTGCGCAGCCACTGCTGAGTGTCATTCTAGTCTTTGTGCGAGTGTTGTCAAACTGTGTAGTTGGTGTCATTTCCACTGACAACTTGTCTTAAATGTTGTCGGCGTACTAGCAGGCAGACGGTCGGTTTGAGCGGATCATCAAGCAAGTCTACACGCAGCGCAGTTGGCCGGGCCCACTGGCGGTCTGTATGCAGTGTCGGAGCATGCGGGGGCTGTTCCGAGTGCTACGAGGTTCGTGGCTCACCGACACAGGAAATGGACATTTCAGTGGTGATTTAATTACCGAAGCCACGTCTGTTCACGTTGTCCCCTTGGTTGGTGGTTCGCTGTTGGCGGTATACCTGGGAGCAACGGCGAGTGTTCGAGTTGGTGAAGATTTAGCAGCCGTGTGGTGGAATTAACTATATTGTCGGTTTGAAATTCAAGTGCACTAGTGGAATTTTCTGCCTTGTGGCCGTTATTGTTCCGGTTACCTGCCCTGGTCGCTGAAGTAAATTCAGGCAGTGTCCTTTCCTCACCTGTTGTCGCTGTCCAACATGGTGTGTAGTTTTTGATAGGTTAATGTATTTTCGGTTGTGGGTAGTTATGTCTGTAACGGTTTCGCTTTGGAATCCTCGTATACTGGTCGGTGGTTAGCAAGTCGTCTTGTGAGTGAGTCCCTGACTGTCCCTTGGTTGTGTTGCCGGCGGATCACGTATAGTTGGGCTGACTTCTTGTCTCACCTAAGCAAACGCTAAAATTTCAAGGGCAGACAGAGCCCCCTAGAAACTTCTGAGCGCCATTGCCTCTACTGACATTCTTGTTGGCGTTTAATTGTGTATTTTTAATGGCTCATATCCGATCATTGGAATTTGTATGCTTGTAATTGTGTTTTTAAAATCAAAGGCCTTCAGCCGTTTTAAAAGTAAGTTTTTCTAAATTGGGCAACTCTTACATTGGCTGTTGAAAAGTTATTGTATTGTTTTAAAGCATCGGTTTCAGCAGCTTTAAGTTTCAAGGATCTTACTTATCAAGCATTACCTTTCGGAAGATAAAGCTTTGGGCCTCCTGCCTGTTGAAGATTTATCGTAGTTGTATTGTTCTTAAATGATGGGCCTTCAGCCACTTTAAAATTTTGGATTCTTACTTATCAAGTCTTACATCACTTGGGCTTAAATACTATGTAAGGCTAAAAGCTTTGGCCATTCTGCCTTGGAAAATTGGTTGCAGTTTTTTTTTTTCAAACAAAGCCCTTCGACCGTTTTGGAGTAAGGTTTCTTATTGATCATAAACCTTAGGCCTTTTGCCTATTGAAAGGTTATTGTAGTTCCGTTGTTTTAAATTTATCAGCCTTCAGCCGCTTTTAAAAAACTTTGTCTATCTGACTAGTCAAGTCTTACATCGCTTGGCCTTTAATACTATTAAGGTTAAAGCCTAGAGCCTTGTCTCTAAAAAAAATTTAAAAGTAAAATAAAAAATAAAAAATGTATAGCAGTTGTATTTAATTCATGGGCCTTCAGCCGCTTTAGAATTAAAGACGTTTTTTGTCTTTAGTCAAGCTAAGAAGTTGCGCTGTAATGTTTGGACAACTGAATAAAGCGTTATGTTTGGAGTGTAACTGACTGCCGCTCATTCTGGCCCCCTTCCACAATTCCTACTACTTTTCCTGTCTTGCGGGTTTAGCAGTGCGTCTCAAGAGTGTCTCTTTAAATAAGCAACTAGCGACCAGAGAGATCAGTAGCTTACAGAAAACCTCATTGTGTGGGTTTGCAGTAACACGAGAGAAGAAAAAAATAACTCTGAGCTCTATGGGACTTAACTTTTGTGGGCATCAGTCCCCTAGAACTTCCAGACTGTAGCGCCTAGAACCGCTCGGCCACCCCGGCCGGCGAGGGAAGAAACTTTATAATTATTTTCATACTAGGAGATTCTCGTTTCATTGGCTATCGATGACTCTTAAGAAATTACAGTCACTGGAGTGAGAATAAATAAAGTAAAAACCACAACATCTGAAATATAGCCACGGATAAGAGTGTTCCATGTGTTAACAATTTGGCAAAATGCTCTCTTCCTTGCATGCTATCATTCGCAAAAATCTTGTTTCTATGTCTCATGCGGTTTAGGAGATATGAGCGATGTTATAAATATTTCATTCTCGGGGGGCGTGCGACCGGGAGTGAAAGCACTACGTACGATCATTTTTCTCGGAGGCAGATTGAGACCTCCTCCCAAGGTTTAACGTGGTTTGTAGAGTTTCCGTTCGCTTCGTGTCTTTTGTGATTCAAAACCTACGTTAAGCGAAAATCGGCGATGTGTTTATAAGCGAGAGTTAAGCTCTTCACACCGTGTAATCGTTATATATTGTCTTGAATCTATTACAGTGCTTTAAATGATTTCCTGATAGCGTCGTTTTAAGAGGGTTCTTAGAAAATATCGTGCTTTTATGGTTTTCATTCATTTCATGTCTGGAACTACCTACGTTCAAAGAACTTCCCATTATTCTACGTCTGCCTGGCGCCAGGTAGTTAGCTACACAGCCCACCGAAAGACAAATTTTACTGCTTAGTAATTTATAACAGTTTAAATGTGTTCTAATTCTTTTTAGTTTACTGAAAGAGTAGCGTCATGAATGACAAATGTGGATGTTGCCGTAGATTAACTGGTATGGGGAAACCCGTGTCAGGACTTTGAGTTGGTGATTCATTGGGGAGAATGCAGCAGGGCATCCGTGGACTTGTAAATTGTATAGTCGAGACAAGAAAATCGTGGAACAGCGGAAAAATCTGTGCCCTCCAGGCGGAATTAGAAATGGCATGTTCTGAATTAGACGGGTTGAAGGGGAAAAGAGACAATGGGATCTGGGAAAAGGTGACAAGTAATAGGCAAAAGGAGAAAACCTCAGAAATCACTATTCAAATTTCTGTTAGCGATCAGTAACTTGTTACATCGCCCAGGCGAAGAGCCTCATCCAGGTATTGAGCTTAATAGAGTACAGAAGACTTTAAGGCTAAGCCGGTAGAAAATTCAAGTAGAAAGAAATGAATCTTGCTACTAGGAAGCATTCACGGAAGAGGGGCAGGCTAATTGTTACAGGAAAAGATAGACGTAAAATACCAGGCCACAAGGATCATAAAACCTAGTGCCAAGGTTATCAAGGTGACAGAGGAAACAGGGTCGTTGTGTACAGATTTTGATGGCTAGAACGAGGAACTTATTATAGGAGGAGCAGGAAACAGCCTGGCTAACAACTTATATTATAGCATTAAAGGTGACCTGGAAAAAATAGCAGCAGCAACAGCATACCCTCGTATGGGGTTTGTCGAAATTTTGCAGCGATGTGACCACCCCTGGGTCAAC
This sequence comes from Schistocerca cancellata, assembly GCF_023864275.1. Taxonomy (NCBI): domain Eukaryota; kingdom Metazoa; phylum Arthropoda; class Insecta; order Orthoptera; family Acrididae; genus Schistocerca; species Schistocerca cancellata. The sequence continues at coordinate 238,474,934 of NC_064627.1, read as the reverse complement.
ACGGCTGTTAGGTATCTGAATAAAGAAGTGAGCGAGTTTCTTGTGACTGAAACAGTATCATATCTGTGCCGTGCCTGTTGCTGGGATTGGCAGATGGGACTACAGTAATCATGGCCTGCACCTAATTAGGAGGTGGAAGGAAAGATTAACTGAGCGTCTTACAGAAACTGTAAGGGGTGGGGGACACAAACACACCTGAGAAAATCCCTGTGATTATTGGAACCAAAGGGGTACATCTTTTGGATTAGATCCAGGTTACTGACAGAGATCATTGAAAGGAATCGGAGCAGTGCAGGGCCGTAATACGTGTAACAGTTTCAAAGAAAATTGTTTCATGAGAACATTAGAGGGTTAAAAAACAAGGCAGATGAGCTTTTTGTACTCCTAGAAGATGTCGAAAATTCTGAAGGGATAGATGTTCTGTGTGTCTCTGAACACATTGTAACCACATGGATGGAGACGTTAAAAATTAGGGATTACAGATTCTTGTCGAATTAACATACAAAATGGAGAAATTGCTGCGTATGTAAAATTTTAACACAAAGTTAAAAGTATTGAATCCTATAGTTTTGTGTTGGTCAGAATCTAGAAGCATATGCTTGTGTGTTGTTACTGCAGAATATTTCCCTGATAATTGTAACAGTCTACAGATCCCCTCTATGAAACTTTCAGCCATTTATAAGAATTCTGGATGCTTTATTGAGCTACCTGATAGAAACGAATAAACAGTTAGTAGTTTGTGTAGATTTCAATGTAGATTTCTTAAGAGATATGGACAGGAAAAATGAACTAGATCTATTATTTAGGTGTTTTAATGTAATTTCAGTAGTCAATTTTCCAACTCGTGTGCAGCAAAATGGGCTATCTGCTCATGATGCACAATTAATGGAAATAAATAGTGTGGCGTGTGGCGCCCTAGTACCCAGAGGCAGGTTCATACAAAGCAATGAAACTTATTAATGAGAAGAAGATACAGTGTTTTAAGAGTAAGCTAAACTGGGTGGTATGGGATGAGGTACACGCAGACAGAGATGCTAATATGAGTTAAATGTATTCCATAGTAAATTTTTGCCAATATTTGAAAGTTGCTTCCCTAAAATGTTATCCAAAAGATTTATTTAAAAAACTAGTAAGCTGTGGATAACTAAAGGAGCTGAAATGTAATGAAAGAGGAATAGGGAAATTTATGTGAAGGCTAGAGTAAGTCAATATCCGACATTACTTGCATACCATAAAAAAATTTGTAGTATTTAAAGGAAAGTCTTTAAAATAGTTTCTGTCATTATTGGGATATCCATTTTCAGTACGTCCGTTTCTTTAACTCTATTCTCACCTTTTAGTGCTAGCTCCCTTACATTCCATGTTCCCCAAATCACAGTCCTTGTTCTTAATGAGATTCGATCAGTCCGGCGTTTTTATTTTTTTGGGAAACGTAGCAAATTCTATTTTTCCTAGGCTGGAATCTGGACAAGAGGTAATTGAAGACTATATTCTGTTTTAGAGTGGATGGGAAAAACTGAAAGATCAAAGTCAGTAGTAGCATTTCTTATAAAAGGAAACTGGAAACAAGGAATAATTAATTGGAAAGTAGTGAATAAATGGATAATAAGTGCAACAATAAAAATTCGCGGAATAAGATTGTAATTAATTTGAGTGTTTGGCCCTAAAGAAGATGCGCCTGACCAGAAGATGAGGGATTTCTTTGGTGACTTACAAAAAGTGGTTAACGAATGTCCAGATGGACGTGAATTGTTAATAACGGTGGACGAATTGGAATAAGATTAAATGGTGCGTTGAAGTACCATGGGGAGGGGATGTAGAACATGATAACGGAGTGAAGTAAGGTTGAGAAGAGTACTGCTTTGAATGGCCAATTCCAGCATAAAGAAAGACAAGTACCATCAGCTGCGACATAGTCGCGTATACGAACAGTGATCCAATATTGTCATATGTTTTTTATTCCAGTCTTTGATCATAGTATCAATTTTTTTGACGATGACCGGTTTCAGAAGAATTGATATTGTGGTCAAAGACTGGAATAAAAAACATTTAAAGACAAGTACGCCTGGCCACTCCGTCAAGAAACTTAAATCAATTACAGACTATGTAATAGTGCGACGGCAGTGGGTAATTAAGGTGCAGGATGTAAGGGTAAAAAGAGGTATAAAGTGTGGCTCCGATCATTTTACAGTGACTTCAAACATTGCTTTTTCAATCAGGTCCAATGTGAAACAGGAGGAGAAAGAGGGGGATGATAGAAGTAGAATCATAGAGGACCCAAATCTACTATAAGAAGAAAGTTTGAAAAGTTTGTATTACTAAAGATTAAATGTAAGATCGGATGCAGTGGAGAAGGATAGTGGTATTAATGAGCTATACAGTTTCCTGAAACAATCAATGAAGGAAGCAGGGGAAGAGGCTCCAGGAAGGGAAACGGAGAGAAGAGTAAGAACTGAATGGATAACCACGGAGTTGCTGGAGGTGGTTGAGAAAAAGAAGGAACTGTATCGTATGTGTTGAGCTCTGGGAGTGAAGAGGAATGGAGCTGGTACAAGATATATAAAAAGAGAGCTAAGAAATTAACATCAAAGTGTAATGAAGAGGAATGGGAAAAGTGTGTGGAGAAACAGAATTCGCTTGGATATAGGAGATCGGCAGAGGCATGGAGGGCTATCAATTCCAAATCCACAATACGACCTGTATCTGATAAACACTGAATAAAGCACTTTGAAGAAGTCCTAGTAGAAAAAAGAAGAGACCATGTGAGAGAAGTCTACAACAAAAGCAGTACATTAGGTAATATGGAACCTATACCATAGCAAGAGGTAAAAAAGATGCTGAAACAAGCGAGAAATGGAAAGGTAAGTGGAGTAGGAGCAGTTGCCATGGAATTGTGGAAATATGGGCCTCCCTGAAATGGTGAGACTTACACGCAAGTTCTGTCAGATTGTGGAGGGAGAGTGTTATCACACATATCTGCTATCTACAAAAAAGGGAAAAAGAAACACCCAATAATTATAGCAGAACAAGTGTTATGGCCTCTATCAGTAGAAGTGTGAGCCCTGTACTGAAAATCAAGCTGCAGAATGGGATTGAGGGAAAGATGTGAGAGGAAGAGGCACGTTTTACAGCTGGACGATCCTGGGTGGGTTATACTTTTAGTCTTAGACAAATAAGTGAGAAGCTGCATTCTAAGGGTCAGGAAGTGCACCTAATATTAGTAGATTTAGAACAGACTATAGGAAGCGAGGGAGTATATAGGTGTAGAAGCACAAAAGATATGCCTAATTTAATTAATACACCACCAATCGCACGCAGCAGTTAAAGTTGGGAGAAAGTTGACTGAGACAATTCAAACATCGACAGGGCTTAGACAAGGCTGCAGTATGTCGCAGACCCTGTTTAAAATATACATGCAGTACATATCGGACTAGTGGAATCACCCTCATGCGGAGGTATGGTATTTTCTTACCAGCATCGCGCTTCATCCATTATATTCAGTTCCGTACAACAAATAGCCGTGCTAACAATTGATTTAGTACATGAGCAGGAGTCAGTAATTATGGTGTGCATATTGATGAAAACTTGAACTGAAAGGAGCATATTACTGAGTTTCCCAAACAATTAAGTTCATCTACTTTTTTTTCGTATATTTTCCAACGCTGGAAAGAAATGTATCAATCTCCTGACGTATTTTGCATGTTTCCACCCAATAATGTCGTATGGAATAATTTTCTGAGGTAACTTATCACTTATAAAATATAAACTGCACAAAAGCGAGCAGTAAGAATAACATGTGGTGTACACCCATGGACTCCTCTTCAAGGAGCTAGACATTTGAATTGCACGTCACAATATATATTTTCGCTAGTGAAATTCGTCATAAATAATCCGTCACAATTTGAGAAGACAGTGATATACATACCTGAAACTCTAGAGGGAAAAATGACCTTTATTACACATTGTTAACGCTGTCAGCAATAAAAAAAATCTTTGATCATTTGCCCAGCAACATAAAATGTCTGACAGGTAGTGAAGCAAGGTTCAAATCTAATTAAAAAGTTTGAAATCATTTCTCCTGGACAGCTCCTTGTATTCCATAGACGAATTTCTGCTTTACACATGAACAGGAATGAAGTAAGGTGTTCATCAGTGTTAACGCTAATGACCTATACACATCCTGTTAAATGACTCGTTCCACAAGCTTTCGATAACGGAATCGTTAAAGGATGTATAGAAAAAGTAACAAACTAACTATCCCTTTAAAAGAACCTAACAGAAAAGTGGGGAATCAGTTACCTCAATCTTCATTCCACCTTCCCCACCAAAATTTTGGAATAGGGTCATATTTGCGCTTTTTTAGCACAGAAAATTCTAAATCCTTTTAGTCAGTCCCCTTCATCCACAGCACCTCCCTCGCACTGCCACTGTCTACATAGGTGTCGTCTGCCACAGTCTCCTTTTCCTCCCATTGATTTACTATGTAACTCACTACCACTGTCTCCTCTCTCACCTACACTGTACCCTTTTTCTTTTCTAATTACTGTGATGCCACCATACCTCGGCAGCTCAAAAATTCTGGGGGAGGGGGTCCACCCTATTTTTCCTTATACCCACCTACTTAAAATTTCTATCCAAAATGGGTCCTCTGTTACAGTTCGCCGGTCTCGGATTCCCCTCTCTTTTGATCCCACTGCTCCTATCTCCACCCATCTATCTCTTTTACTGCCACTCTTCCTGACTGATCATCTACATCTGCTCTCTCTTCGGCTTCAACTATTGTTGTCTTTATCCATCTCTCTCTTTCACTAACATTTTGTTTTTGCCATCGTCAGTGTCTCCTCTTCCTTTCTCTTCCTCTGGCATTGTTTCCTCTTCCCACACAATGAAAGCTTTCACTGGCAGATGTCGTAATTGCTAATGATTCTTCTAGGCTGTATGGCCTTGGTAGAAGAAAATTTTCAGTTTCTGATGTTTCGTCCAGGGCTGCACTGGAAATCTTCGAAGGTGCTCCTAGCGAGCGTTGCCAGGGGCACCTGTGAAGATGTCCTGCGTAGCTCTGGACGAAACGTCAGGAACCGAAAAGTTTCTTCGACGACTGTCATAGAACCTGGAAGAGTCATCTGTAACCGTTACTCTTTCTTCCACTGTCACTGTCTCTCCGCTACTCTCTTTCAGCACAAAAATGTGCGAGCATGTTCACATGCCAAAAAACGTAGGGGGAGCGAGGACACCTGGTTCCGCACTTTACTGTCAGATGTTTTAAAGAACAACATGTTTACCTATTCTGTGCTTCGACAGATGCATTTTCCCCCTGATTCCCTCCCTTTCCCTGCTACAGGTGGGTGCGCTGCTTATATGAAACGAATTCTATAGATCAGCAAAGTTTTGACACTTTATTCATTTGCTTCAACACATTTATATACTTCGACACATGTAAACAAGTAAGCAAGCAAGCTATAAGGCTGACAACAAAATCGTTCGCTTTATATTTTTTCTGGATACTTTGCTCATTGATTGCAATTCATCAAAAACTCCCAGCTTAATGATTTATTTGTTAATTGAGTGTGGGGTGTTGAAAACTGTTTTGCTTAAGAGAACTCCTTATGTATATTTGGAGTGTAAGCGCATAAAAGTAATTGCTAAGAAATGTGATTACTTAAGTCCTGCATTGCGCAGTCGATTGAACAGTGGTGTGTTGTCTAACGTCTCAGAGGACAGTTTTCAACTTCTCAAAAACAGGCCAGAATAAAACCAATAAAAACTACACATCAAATGAACTACTAAACTTTATCTGAATAAATTATCCAAATCACTACTGATTTACGTATCTAACATGCAAAACAAAACTCAGAATACGGAAAATGTTTCACACAGCGATATATCAGACTCTTCACTGAAATGTGCTTTGTGTAATAAGAAGATAACTTCCAAACTTAATGCGTACTACCTGATCTAATCATTGATGAACTTTGTAATGTCATTGTTCTTTATGTATAGTGTAATTGTATGACTATGGCCCTGACAAATACTTGCACATAATCTCGGTAAAGTAAAATCTACTCTCGAAAGTGGAGCACAACAAGCAGCGCCGCAGCAAAGCTAAATTAAAATATTAAACCAAAAAAGATATTCAAAAGCGCGTGTACCACCACCTGCAACGCAGATACAAGCAGCATAGTATTTTGTTGCATGGGATAAACTAGTGTGCTAATGTTCGACAAATTATTTTTCTGAAACAATTTTAAAGCAAAGAATTATGTTGTAGCTTGACTTTGAAGATCGTAAACAATCTTCACTTTATACAAAAATGACTGCTTTTCAACAGGTTGATTATTCAGAAAGGTTGCTTTCCACAAATATTAACCTCCCCAAATTGATCTGCTTTTTTTTCAGAAAAAGTATTCCCCTAGCTATAAGGAATCCATGTGATCTGTTTCAACCAAATTTCAGTACGTTAATTATGTAATTTTACAGCAGAGTGTTAATTACTTTCAAATATGCAAAGCTTTAAATTTATCTCAAATCGCAATTGATCGCAAAACTTTTTTCAGAATCAATAAACACTCTCATCATCATATTCAGTCACTTCCAGCAAATCTGTATTCAATACTTAGCAGATCAATTACAGATAAATATTTCCTGAGCATTTAGTTCCAAGTCTGCTTCCCAACACATCTCCACTAATAATTGTCTCTCTCTGTAAACACCCTCAGGCAGAGACGGTGTAGCAATACAACAAAAGATTGTCGATCAACATCGCTTGCTCTCAGGAACGTGCATATCGATGTATGATACTAAGAAGTTCAGAATTCTGTAATGAGCAAGATGACGCATATCTCAGAAGAGTAAAAATGTTATTAGAAATATTTTACTGAACTTGCTGTTTTTCCAGTTTTATGTATTTCTTATCACACTTTTAAGTTGTTTTCAGGCATTTTCAGTCCTTTTTTAGCCCATTATTTTGTCGCTGTAGTACTGCTTTGGGTATATCTGTATGTGCTTGAAGTGTCCATTACAGAGGAACAGCACAAACATATTGTTTTAGTTCCAAAAAAATTGTTTAATAAAAACATAGTTTAGTTACCTCAGGAACCTTATCATGACCTTAGAACCCTTCCCATGTATTCACTACATCAGTTAAAACTACATTTACACCTCAAAACGGATATTACAGGGTGACACTTGTTGACACGTCATAAAAAACATAAATTAATTACAAACTACAGCGTGAACACATTTTATTCAACATTTAAACGTCACTACAGATATTCAGATTTAGGTTATGACACGTTCGATATGCCTGCCATCATTAGCGATGATGTGGCGCATATGAATAGCGAAATTCTGCATGGCCCGCTGAAGTTTCGGAACGTGGATGCTGTCGATGACCTCCTGAATGGTTGATTTCAGCTCAGCTATGGTTTTGGGGTTGTTGTTATACACCTTCTCTTTAGCCCCACAACAAGAAGTCGCATGTGTTCAGATCCGGAAAACATGGCGGCCAGTCCAGGCCCTCACCATTGGCCTCTGGGTATCCCAGAGCCAGAATGCGCTTGGTCCCCAAAGTGCTCCTCCAGGACATCAAACACTCTCCTGTTTCAATGAGGTCGATCTCCGTCTTGCGAATCACGTCTTACCGAAATCAGTGTTACTTTCGATAGTGGGGATGAAATCATCTTCCAAAACTTTCACATACCGCTCGGTAGTCACCGTGCCATCAAGGAATATCGCACCGATTATTTCGTGACTGGACATTACACACTACACAGTCACCCGTTGTGGGTGAAGATGCCGGCCGCGGTGGCCGTGCGGTTCTGGCGCTGCAGTCCGGAACCGCGGGACTGCTACGGTCGCAGGTTCGAATCCTGTTTCGGGCATGGGTGTGTGTGATGTCCTTAGGTTAGTTAGGTTTAAGTAGTTCTAAGTTCTAGGGGACTTATGACCTAAGATGTTGAGTCCCATAGTGCTCAGAGCCATTTGAACCATTTTTTTTTGGTGAAGATACTTCTCGATCGTGAAATGCGGATTCTCAGTCCCCCAAGTGCGCCAATTCTGCTTATTGACGAACCCATCCGCATGAAAGTGGGTTTTGTCGCTAAAACAAACCGAATATACCATACTAATTCCCCCGCGGCCAGCCGTGCAGTTTGAATGTCATAACGCAAACCGATCAGAAGTTACGGCGATTTTCTTTCATATAGTTCAATATTGTCAGCCTCTACGTGCGTATTTTACGTACCTAAGTACAGTAACTTTGAACCACCGGATACCGGTAACGAATAATGATATCGAAAAAAAATCAACATTCCTTGAGAATATAATTTTAGGAACATTTCTTAAAAATTTCAACTGTTTTTCATGAACAGAAGTTATATAAGTACTTTTGTCACCCCAAAATCATGGATTTCGAGTGTATCTTGATAACGAGTATAGATTTTCAAAAACTGAAAGGTGGTGTTTCTAGATGAGTTTCTAACGAATGTAGAGTTAAAATTCGAGCCAGTTGCTATGGTTAGTTGTTTACATAACTGCGGCCCGCGGTGTGAAAGCAGCTCTGATCCGATATTTACGGTTTTTTGAATAAGTACTATAAACTTGAACCTCTGGATCTCGGTTACAGATAATGACATCGAAAATGTTTTCGAAGTTCCCCGGGAATATCATCTTAACAACATAATGGTAAAAATATCGACGGTCTGGTATGAATAGGAAAGTGACCATCCCCAAAATTGGCACTTTCCGTAACCAGATCGAAGTTTCCTCAGGAACCGCCAATGTAACAAATGTTGCTTTTATAAGCCGCCTAAGGTCCACCGTAGGTCACACCTAACGCAAAAGAACAAACCAAATTGCGCAATCTTCCTGCGCTACAGGATGTGAAAGTGTTTAAATTTTGACCCTGTACTATGCAATAGCTACGGTATGTCCGTTCTTCCGATACGTATACAAATGGTTATTAGACCAAGCGCTATCTAAAACACTTGACACTTTAGGTCTGCGATCGACAGAACCAGAGTTATGACCCTCTGAAAAACTATATTTTCGTGCGCAGCTTTTTGGAGCGTACTGTCACCGCGCACTGTCGTGCATGAACCTATGAACTGTACGTCAGCCCAGCGGTTCCCTGAAGTTGTGGTACGCAAGGACATTTCGGGCGGTACGTGTACAAGTAAACAAAGCACGCACTGGTAAAAGTTAAATTATTCTCTCATCTTAAGTTTTAAAGTAAAATAATAGTGAGGAAATTGACCGATAAAAGTACTATCACTATAATGTTAAAAATGGATTTAATGCAGAATTTTTGTTTCGGACTATAGGCAGAACACAGGAAGGTTGGACTATACTCTCCCCACCTTTTCTTCATTAACGGTCGCTGCACTGGCCGAAAATGATTCATCTTGTTCTGACGTTAGCGATATTTGCATCTGGTCTTGAGTGGTTATTGGAAAGTTTTCGTGCCGCTTTGCAGCTACTGCCAACTTCTGTGGTGTTCCAATGTGTGGCGCTACTGCGGTAATTATGCAGCAAACGGTTTGGTGTCGTTATTGTCACTTTGTTGGGCGTTACATTACCCGGGATTGGGATACGAAGAAAGCTTGTTCTCCGGAACCGGAGTGTACGTATTACAACACGCTATTTCTTGACTATTATAATTGCGATGTGAAGTTTGACTTGATTGTGTGACTTATACGTGACCATGTTTTAAGTTAATCACGAAGCCATTTTAAGCCAGGGACCTCATATCATATCCAAGGATGCAGTTAAATAATTTCAAACGACATCAAAATGCAAGTGTGATGAAATCTACTTACTTGGCTGGTTTCAGAATTGCAACGGATGGAAAATCTCACACCGCCGTTTATTGCTACTTACATGTGTGGAAGTGGGATTCTTAAAGTTGTTGTACATTAAAAATATGTGCAGAAACAGACTTAGTTTTGAAGAAAACTTCACGACTGAATTCAGTCAAGCCGAACTTGGAAGCTCTGGTTAAAGACAATCAGCTACGTGATTTCAATATGTAGATCTTCTTTTATCAGGACCTAAATGTAAATTCCGAGTAATTGTTGATTTTGAAGTCTGATTTCCTGTCAGAGTTTGATTTGATTCTGAACTTTATTTGCTGTTCGAACTCTAATTTATTATACTCTATTTTCAAATAACTACTCTCTTGCACAACTGATTGACACTAAATGAATTTTATCCATAGAGGAAGCTGCTGAACTCCGTGACTATTCCTTTATAGGATGTAGAAAAACTTCCGCTACCATTCACAATAAAAGGCCATTTATTTGTCACATATGTGTGGCAAATGATTTATACTATTTGTGATGAGAAATTTAATAAATATTTTAACTGTCATTCCTCTCTCACTCATCGAATATTTATATCAGAACCGGCTTAATTTAAGTTACTTTTGTTTGCTACAAGTAACATCAACGACTTCATACAAAAAATTCTTCCATGAAACCTTATTATTTGTGACTGTGTCACACTTACACCATACATAGAAGTTTGTCACCAAGATGCAAAAACCACATGTGTGTTGTCAGCACTGAGCAAGACGACGAAAATTACTGCCCACGTATCGTTCCTCACCCCCTGCGGCAGTCGTCGCTCAACCTTCAGTATCCCCTCGCCCCCTCCATATCACCACCCCAGCGCCCGTGAAAAAGGGAACAGGCTGTAGTGGTACGCCAATATTTCTAAAAGTGTCAGGTGACACCCAATGACACTGAAAGTCTGGGAAACCCTGTACTAGCCTTTCCCCCTGGCTCCGCCAGCATATGCATTTAGCACTTGTATTGAGCACACATCCTCCTGCCTCCACTCCCTCTTCATTTGTTTCTCCCCTTGTCTCCGCGTGCAGGAGATGTGGAGTGTTCATTTGTTTCCAATTGCAAATGAAATAACGTAAACTGTCTTTCCAGTGCCACATCGAATAAATATCATTCACATATCATCGAGACCGCAGCATAGAAACTACACTACTGGCCATTAAAATTGCTACACCACGAAGATGACGTGCTAAAATCGCGAAATTTAACCGACAGGAGCAAGATGCTGTGATATGCAAATGATTAGCTTTTGACGGCATTCTTACAAGGTTGGCGCTGATGGCGACACCTACAAACTGCTGACATGAGGAAAGTTTCCAACCGCTTTCTTATATACAAACAGCGTGTGACCGGCGTTGCTTGATGAAACGTTGTTGTGATGCCTCGTGTATGGAGGAGAAATGCGTACCATCACTTTTCCGACTTTGATAAAGGTCGGATTGTAGCCTATCGCGATTGCGGTTTATCGTATCGCGACATTGCTGCTCGCGTTGGTCGAGATCCAATGACTGTTAGCAGAATATGGAATCGGTGGGTTCAGGAGGGTTATACGGAACGCCGTGCTGGATCCCAACGGCCTCGTATCACTAGCAGTCGAGATGACAGGCACCTTACCCGCATGGCTGTAACGGATCGTGCAGCCACGTCTCAATCCCTAAGTCAACAGATGGGGACGTTTGCAAGAAAACAACCATCAGCACGCACAGTTCGACGACGTTTGCAGCGGCATGGACTATCAGCTCGGAGTCCATAGCTGCAGTTGCCCTTGACACTGCATCACAGACAGAAGCACCTGCGATGGTGTACTCATCGATGAACCTGGGTGCACGAATTGCAAAACGTCATTTTTTCGGAAGAATCCAGGTTCTGTTTACAGCATCAATATGGTCGCATCCGTGTTTGGTCACATCACGGTGAACACGCATTGGAAGCGTGTATTCGTCATCGCCATACTGGCGTATCACCCGGCGTGATCGTATGCTGTGCCATTGGTTACACATCTCGGTCACCTCTTGTTCGCATTGACGGCACTTTGAACAGTGGACGTTACATTTCAGACGTGTTATGACCCGTGGCTCTACCCTTCATTCGATCCCTGTGAAACCCTACACTACTGCACGATAACGCACGACCGCATGTTGCAGGTCCTCTATGGGCCTTTCTGGATACAGAAAATGTTCGCCTGCTGCTCTGGCCAGCACATTCTCCAGATCTCTCACCAATTGAAAACGTCTGGTCAATGGTGGCCGAGCAACTGGCTCGTCACAATGCGCCAGTCACTACTCTTGATGAACTGTGGTATTGTGTTGAGGCTGCATGGGCAGCTGTACCTGTACACGCCATCCAAGCTCTGTTTGGCTCAATGCCCAGGCATATCAAGGCCGTTATTACGGCCAGAGGTGGTTGTTCTGGGTGCTGCTTTCTCAATGAATACCCGTTTATTATCTGCATTTCCTCTTGGTGTAGCAATTTTAATGGCCAGTAGTGTACTGTAAGACAAAAAATCATGGTTGTCGATCTGTATGGCGAGCTACAGTCAGATTGGTATCTCACCGCCGTTTGAGGCATATCGAGACTCATCTTCGCTGGTCATCGGAGATCAGGTAGAAGCGGCACTCATCACTGAAGACAATTCTACTCCAGCCAATGAGATTCCAGGCCGAAGGCGACCTGGACAGTGCTGGGATACCAAACTGACTGTCGCCCGCCATACGACCTGACAACCAGGAGCGGTGGTCTAGGGTGCCATTTCCTTTCACAACAGAAGCCCTCTGGTTATTATCCGCGACACCGTTACAGGACAGCGGTACGTCGACGATATTCTGTGCCCCATTTTGTTGCTGTTATAACCAGGAATAACACAATAAATATATCACCGTTCTACGGTTTATTGACACAGCACAAATACAGGGTGCATCAAAAAAATGTAAACACACTTAGAAGCGTCATAAAAAATTTATTTCCCGTTATACAATGTTAAATTTCTGAAAATGGAAAGCTTAAAGTCCAATTGGAAAAATAAACGTACTTTTCAAATGTGATTAATGTTCAAACTGGTGGCCTTCAGCATCAATACATTTCTGAGTACGAGTCACCACTGATTCTGTACATCGTACCAAAGTATCCAATGAGACTTCTGTGCACACCGCCTGAATCTCATTTCAAAGTGTGTCCAGGTTACGTGGTTTACGTTTGTACAACTCATCTATTACTGTGCCCCATAAGAAGAAATCCAGTGGCGTGAGGTCTGGAGAGCGTGCAGGAAACTCTATTGGTCCCCTGCGTCCTCTCCTATGGCCTGTCACTTTGTGATCCAGGTATGCTCGTAAGTCCGTATGTTAGTGTGGCGAGGCGCCATCTTGTTGGAAATAAAACTCATCATTACCGTATAATGCACGAGTGGCAGGGAATACGGAGTCAGCAAGCATTGTTAGGTACGTTTCTCCAGTAACAGTACCTTCAAAGCGGAAAGGCCAAATGAGTCCCCTTGCAGACAAACCACACCACTCATTTACACCAGGCAAATTCACAGCCTTTTCAACTGTAATGTGAGGATTATCTTCAGCCCAGTACACACAACTGTGCCTATTGACAGTTCCATTGAGTTTGAATTGGGCTTCATCCGACCAAGTTATGCTACCCTTAAATCCCGGCTCATGTCTCACCATCTTCTGAACCCATTCAAAAAATTCTAAGCTTCGATCTGGATCGTCGTCACTTAGCTGTTGCACCAGCCCTGGAATGTACACACGGAACTTGCCTTTCATCAGAATACGTAGCACACTACCAGCACTTACATTACTCTCACATGCCGCTTGCCTTGAAGATTTTTGAGACGAACGCTGAAACAGTTCCAAGACCGCAGTTGTGGAATCGTCACTTGTAGCTGTACAAGGTCGTCCTGATCGACCTATATGCACATCACACACTGTTCCATGAATTTCGAATTTGTCTCGTAGACGTGTAATTGTTAACCTTGAATGTGGTTCTGTACCGTACTCACTTCTCCACTGTCTTCGAAGTGCAGCTACATTATCAAACTTCCAGTACCACTTAATTATCTGCTTTCGCGCTTCAAAGCTCAAACGCACGTCCGCCTTGTTGCAGTTACTTCCTTGCCACTGCTGCCACCTGTTGAAGAAGCACGACATTACTTTCTCATAGATATTTAACCTTGTAGAATGGAAAATAAATTGTCTTTGGCAGTTCAAAGTGTGAATACATCTTTTTGATGCACCCTGTACAAATAATTCTGTTATCAAGCGACAAATTGTAGATGGAAACTTTATGGAAAATTATATACATTGGTGGCAGGTATACCAGTGTCCAGGAAATGCAAGTGAAATGCAGAATTCCGGCGGAAATCACAAGTCCGTTGACACACTAAGCCGAGTGTTCCAGTGTAGCATTCGGATTCTAAGTCCAGAGCGCAAGCAAATTAACATCGAACAGCAGGTCCACTGCAGCGTAGCACTTCCGAGTTGTGGAGTAGAACATAGTACGATAAGAACTGACTTGCAGACGACAGTAGCGGCGTTCAATAAGGCTCCATAGTTAATGCAGCCGGCGGCTGGGGTGACCAATCGCTGAGTGTTCTGGATGGCCATTCGCTACGGCCTGCGATGTTTTACGCTAGGCGGAATTTGAGACCGCGCAAATTGCGACGCGACGTAAAGGTGACGCGACGCGTGCCTGCGCCAAGTCGCGCGGCGTTCTGGTTTCAGCAAAGTTTCTCACGCTGCGCGACAAGCGAGCACTGCGGGAGGAAAGAGGTGGGCAGCAGGAAAGCAATCTTGCCGTATGCTCCCTCAGGCAAGCCACTTATGTGCAGAGGTAGTGTCAGCCGTCCGAAAAATATTACCTTATTACTGAACTTTATTGTCATTGAGCAGTGTTTCGTTTTTCGCCATTTAAGTTCTCTGTCTTTTATCATCAGATCATTATACTTTCAGTTATTTACGTCTATAAAGTTTTGATGTTTCATTTCGTTGTTTTTCTTTGTCAAGAACAAAGCACCATTCAGTGAGTGGTGAGACATTAGCCACTGGGATTATATCTTCTGCCTCTAAAACGTCTTCAAATTCCAAGTAGGGACAAACAATTCATCGCGAGGGTAATGAAATAGGAAGCAATGTTACAAAATCGTGCAATCAGGAAGCAGGGCCGGAAATTTTAAATATCATACAGTGAAAAAACGTTGACTACGTGCTGCCTATGCTGACATTTCTGTACGATCCGTTACAAAAATTCGAAAAGTGGGAATTTCCGTAGATGTATCCCCTTTGTGCTCGAGCTGAAAAGCTTCCAAGATCTGCAGTATATGACTTTCACTGTGATTACTTGGTTAGGGATGTAATAAAAATCTTTCTACCACATACATGCATGCAGACATCATATTTTCACTATAAGGTAGACACAATCGAGAAACCTTCCTTAATGACAGTGTTTTAACTGGCGCATACCTTAGAGAAAACGTATTTGAATGTTTGCTTGCACGTTACCATCCTCGATAAACTAATTACATAACACGCTACGTAAATGAAGAATGCAGTCGGGATTATTCCGAAAGTGCGAGTGTCCTGGTGATATGATATATTTAGTTTACTGAAATTTATTGCTGAAAAGGCAGGCCTACATTCTTGACAATGTTTTTTCGAACGAAATGAACTCTTCCCCACACAAGACACAACTGGCTAGCTTCCGCATTCCTGTCGCGCGCGTTATTCTCAGCTGCTGACAGTGCACTGACCATCTTATTGTGCGATAGATCAATTGTTTACTTTTCTCAATAACAACTGTGCTCTTTGCGAATCACACGTTGTCAGTTTGGTAAGCCATAGGTGAGCAACCAGCGCCTGGCGTATGTACGTCAGTCCGCCTGAAGACTACGCTAGCCATTATTTTAAAACTGCCCAGATGGAGAGCAGGAATAAAATCCTTTGGTAAGTTTCCATTCCAGTAGTTAAGTGTTAAAAATAAGATGAGTTATGGGGAATAGACCAAACTTGCAACAGAACTGGCGATTATTTTTTACCTAAATTGTTAACCTCTCCTCATTCGAAGAAGCAGCACCATTTACGAGTAATGGCTACATTTCTCTTGTTGACAGGTTTAATTGCGCATCTTTTGCCAAAACACAATGTAATTTGAAGTACCTATTGTGACAGAATTATAATACAGTGTTGAGCCGTGCATGGGTCGCGCTCGCGCCATCTCTTATTTTACATTCTGTTTTTTTCGTGTTGTCACCTCGTTATGTTAGTTTCAGTTTCTGTCGTCAGCGAGTCGCTGCTTTGTCTGCCTGTCAGTGGCAGCAGCACCGCCCATCGATATAGTCCTCGCGTGTTATCTTCGCTGCAATGCTATTACTTCCCGGTTGTCGTCTGTCATGGAGTCAGTTGGAACATGCCAGGAGGGCAGTACGGACCTGCCAGTAGCGTAGTTGGAACGCGGCACTAGTTCAGTCGGGTTGGAGCAGCAGTGAGGCCTGGATGTCCATGGCTCGCCCGACCCTTGCCGCCTCGCATCACTTGAGCCATGGACGGTCTTTGAGCATCGTCTGTCGGTCGTCCTACTGGACGACGTGACTTGGCTCACCAATCGCTTACGGGTTGGCTGTGTGTGTGTCGAATCCCGATTTGCCTTCGTGATTGCGCAATTACTGCTGAGTGTCATTCTAGTCTTTGTGCGAGTGTTGTCAAACTGTGTAGTTGGTGTCATTTCCACTGACAACTTGTCTTAAATGTTGTCGGCGTACTAGCAGGCAGACGGTCGGTTTGAGCGGATCATCAAGCAAGTCTACACGCAGCGCAGTTGGCCGGGCCCACTGGCGGTCTGTATGCAGTGTCGGAGCATGCGGGGGCTGTTCCGAGTGCTACGAGGTTCGTGGCTCACCGACACAGGAAATGGACATTTCAGTGGTGATTTAATTACCGAAGCCACGTCTGTTCACTTTGTCCCCTTGGTTGGGTATTCGCTGTTGGCGGTATTCCTGGGAGCAACAGCGAGTTTTCGAGTTGGTGAAGATTTAGCAGCCGTGTGGTGGAATTAACTATATTGTCGGTTTGAAATTCAAGTGCACTAGTGGAGTTTTCTGTCTTGTGGCCGTTATTGTTCCGGTTACCTGCCCTGGTCGCTGTCGTAAATTCAGGCAGTGTCCTTTCCTCACCTGTTGTCGCTGTCCAACATGGTGTGCAATTTTTGACAATTTAATGTAGTTTTGGTTGTGGGCGTGTATGTCTGTAACGTTTACTTTGGAATTCTCGTATACTGGTCGGTAGTTAGCAAGTCGTCTTGTCAGTGGGTCCCTGACTGCATCTTGGTTGTGTTGCCGGCGGATCGCGTATAGTTGGGCTGACTTCTTGTCTCACCTAAGCAAACGTTAACATTTCAAGGGCAGACCGACCCCCGTAGAAACTTCTGAACGCCGTTGCCTATACTGACTTTCTTGTTGGCGTTTAATTGTGTGTTTTTAATGGCTCATATCCGACAGTTGGAATTTGTATGCTTGTAATTGTGTTTTTAAAATCGAAGGCCTTCAGCCGTTTTAAAAGTAAGTTTTTCCAAATTGGGCAAGTCTTAAAAGTCTTACACTGTCTGTCGAAAAATTATTTTATTGTTTTTAAAAGCATCGGCCTTCAGCCGCTTCAAGTTTTAAGGATCCTACTTATCAAGTATTACCTTTCGGAAGATAAAGCTTTGGGCCTCCTGCCTGTTGAAGATTTATCGTAGTTGTATTGTTCTTAAATGATGGGCCTTCAGCCACATCAAAATTTTGGATTCTTAGTTATCAAGTCTTACATCACTTGGGCTTAAATACTATTTAACGTTAAAAGCTTTGGGCCTTCTGCCTCGGAAAATTGGTTGCAGTTTTTTTTTTTTTTAACAAAGGCTTTCGGCCATTTTGGAGGAAGGTTTCTTATTGGTCATAAACCTTAGGTCTTTTGCCTATTGAAAGGTTTTTGTAGTTATGTTGTTTTAAATTTGTCGGCCTTCAGCCGCTTTTAAAAAACTTAATCTATCTGACTAATCAAGTCTTACATGGCTTGGCCTTTAATACTTTTAAGGTTAGATCCTAGGGCCTTCTGTCCCTCATATTACATATATATTGCAGTTGTATTTAAATCGTGGGCCTTCAGCCGTTTTAGAATTAAAGACGTTTTTTGTCTTTAGTCAAGCTAAGAAGTTGCGCTGTAATGTTTGGACAACTGAATAAAGCGTTATGTTTGGAGTGTAACTGACTGCCGCTCATTCTGGCCCCCTTCCACAATTCCTACTACTTTTCCTGTCTTGCGGGTTTAGCAGTGCGTCTCAAGGGTGTCTCTTTAAATAAGCAACTAGCGACCAGAGAGATCAGTAGCTTACAGAAAACCTCACTGTGTGGGTTTGCAGTAACACGAGAGGAGAAACTTTATATTTATTTTCATACTAGGAGATTCTCGTTTCATTGGCTATCGATGACTCTTAAGAAATTACAGTCACTGGAGTGGAAAGAAATAAAGTAAAAACTGCAACATCTGAAACATCGCCACGGACAAGAATGTTCCGTGTGTTAATCATTTGGCAAAATGCTCTCTTCCTTGCATGCTATTATTCGCAAAAATCTCGTTTCGATGTCTCATGCGGTTTAGGAGATATGAGCGATGTTATGAATATTTCATTCTCGCGGGGCGTACGACCGAGAGTGGAAGCACTACGTACGATCCTTTTTCTCGAGATCGGAGGCAGATTGAGACCTCCTCCCAAGGTTTAACGTGGTGTGTAGAGTTTCCATTCGCTTCGTGTCTTTTGTGATTTAATACTTACGTTAAGCGAAAATCGGCGATGTGTTTATAAGCGATAGTTAAGCTCTTCTCGCTGTGTTATCATTATATGTTGTCTTGGATCCATTACAGTGCTTTAAATAATTTTCTGATAGCGTCGTTTTAAGAGTGGTCATAGAAAATTTCGTGCTTTTATAGTTTTCATTCATTTCATGTCTGCTACTACCTACGTTCAACGAACTTCGTATTATTCTACGTCTGCCTGGCGCCAGGAGGTTAGCTACACAGCTCACCGAAAGAAAAGTTATTCTGCTTAGTAATTTATTATAGTTTAAGTGTGTTTAAATGCCTTTTTAGTTTACTGAAAGACTAGCGTCATGTATGAAAAATGTAGATGTTGCCGTAGATTAACTGGTATGGGGAAACCCGTGTCAGGGCTGTGGGTTGGTGAGTCACTGGGGAGAATGCAGCAGGGCTTCCGTGGACTTGTAAATTATGTAGTCCAGACAAGAAAATCGTGGAACAGCGGAAAAAATGTGTGCCCTCCAGGCAGAATTAGAACTGGCATGTTCTGAATTAGACGGGTTGAAAGGGGAAAGAGACTATGGGATCTGGGAAAAGGTGACAAGTAATAGGCAAAAGGAGGAAACCTCAGAAATCACTTTTCAAATTTCGGTTAGCGATCAGTAACTTGTTACATCGCCCAGGCGAAGAGCCTCGTCCAGGTGTTGAGCTTAATAGGGTGCAGCAGACTTTAAGGCTAAGCCGGTAGAAAATTCACGTGAAAGAAATGAATCTTGCTACTAGGAACCATTCAAGGGTGAGGGGTAGGCTAATTGGTACAGGAAAAGATAGACGTAGAATACCACGTCACAATGATCGTAGAACCTAGTGCCAAGGTTATCAAGGTGACAGAGGAAACATGGTCCTTACGTAGAGATTTTGATGGCTAGGATGAGGAACTTATTATAGGAGGAGCAGAAAACAGCCTGGCTAACAACTTATATTATAGCATTAAAGGAGACCTGGAAAAAAAGAACAGCAACAGCACACCCGCGTGTGGGGTTTGTCGAAATTTGGCAGCGACATGACCAGCCCTGGTTCAACACGGCTATTAGCTATCTGAATAAAGAACTGAGCGAGTTGCTTGTGACTAAACAATGTCTCATATCTGCGCCGTTCCTGTTGCTGAGATTGGCAGATGGGACTACTGTAATCATGGCCTGCACCTAATTAGGAGGTGGAAGGAAAGATTAACTGAACGTCTTACAGAAACTGTAAGGGGTTGGGGACACAAACACACCTGACAAAATCCCTGTGATTATTGGAATCAAAGGGGTACATCTTTTAGATTAGATTCAGGTTACTAACAGAGAGCATTGAAAGGAATCAGAGCATTGCAAGGCCGTAATACGTGCAACAGTTTGCAGAAAAATTTGTTTCATGAGAACATTAGAGGGTTAAAAAACAAGGCAGATGAGCTTTTTGTACTCCTAGAAGATGTCGAAAATTCTGAAGGGATAGATGTTCTGTGTGTCTCTGAACACAATGTAACCACATGGATGGAGACGTTAAATGTTTGGGATTACAGACTCGTGTCGAGTTAACATGAAAAAAGGAGAAATTGCTGCATATGTAAAATTTGAACACAAAGTCAAAAGTATTGCACCATACAGTTTTGTGTTGGTCAGAACATAGAAGCATGTGCTTGTGTCTTGTTACTGTAGAATATTTCTCTGATAATAGTAACAGTCTACAGATCCCCTCTAGGAAACTTTCAGCAATTTATAAGAAATCTCAATGCTTTATTGAGCTACCGAACAGAAACGAATAAACAGTTAGTAGTTTGTGGAGATTTCAATGTAGATTTCTTAAAAGATATGGACAGGAAAAATGAACTAGAATTATTATTTAGGTGTTTCAATCTGATTTCAGTAGTCAATTTTCCAACTCGTGTTCAGTAAAATAGTAGGACTCTGACTGATAACATTTATATAGACAGCGCTCAGGCTGAAACTATTAATGTGTACCCAATTGCTAATGGGCTATCTGCTCATGATGCACAGTTAATGGAAATAAACAGTGTGACGCCCTAGTACCCAGAGGCAGGTTCTTACAAAGCAATGAGACTTAGTAATGATAAGAAGATACAATGTTTTAAGAGTAAGCTAAACTGAGTGGTATGGGACGAGGTACACGCAGAGATGCTAATATCTATTCAATTTATTCCTTAGTAAATTTGTGCCAATATTTGAAAGTTGCTTCCCTAAAATGTTATCCAAAAGATTTATTAAAAAAACTAGTAAGCTGTGGATAACTAAAGGAGGTAAAATGTAATGAAAAAGGAAGAGGGAAATTTATGTAAAGCCTAAAGTAAGTGCCGGCCGGGGTGGCCAAGCGGTTAAAGGCGCTACAGTCTGGAACCGCGTGACCGCTACGGTCGCAGGTTCGAATCCTGCCTCGGGCATGGATGTGTGTGATGTCCTTAGGTTAGTTAGGTTTAAGTAGTTCTAAGTTCTAGGGGACTGATAACCTTAGAAGTTAAGTCCCATAGTGCTCAGAGCCATTTGAACCTAAAGTAAGTCAATATCTGACATTACTTGCATACTACAAAAAATGCTGTGGTATTTAAAGGAAAGTCATTAAAATGCTTTCTATCCTTACTGGGATATCCATTTTCAATACTTCCGTTCCTTTAATTATGTTCTGAACTTTCCCTGCTAGCCCCCGTACATTCCATGTTCCCCAAATCACAGTCCTTTTCTTAACCAGTCGATCAGTCCGGAGTTTTTATTTTGTTTGGGAAACGTAGCAAAATCTATTTTTACCAGGCTGGAATCTGGACAAGAGGTAATTGGAGACTATATTCTGTTTTGGAGTGGAGTGGGAAAAAATGAAAGATCAAAGTCAGGAGTAGCGTTTCTTATAAAAGGAAACTGGAAACAAGGAATAATCAATTCGAAAATATTGAATGAATGGAAAAAACGTGCAACAATAAAAAAGCATGGAATAAGATTGGAATTAATTGGGATATTTGGCCCTAAAGAAGATGCGCCTGACCAGAAGAAGACGGATTTCTTCGATGACTTACAAAAAGTGGTTGACGAATATCCAGATGGACGTGAATTGCTAATAATGGTAGACGAATTGGAATAAGATTAAATGATGCGTTGTAGTACCATGGGGAGGGGATGTAGAACATGATAACGGAATGAAGTAAGGTTGAGAAGAGTACTGCTATGAATGGCCAGTTCCAGCATAAAGAAAGACAAGTACAACCAGCTGCGATATAGTCGCGTATACAAACAGTGATCCAGTACTGTCATATGTTTTTATTCCAGTCTTTGATCACAGTATCAGTTCTTTTGACGATGACCGGTTTCAGAAGAACTGATATTGTGATCAAAGACTGGAATGAAAAACATTTAAAGACAAATACGCATGGACCACTCCGTCAAGAAACTTAAATCCATCACAGACTACGTAATAGTGCGACGACAGCGGGTAATTAAGATGCAGGATGTAAGGGTAAAAAGAGGTATAAAGTGTGGCTGCAATCATTTTACAGTGACTCCAAACATTGCATTTTCAATCAGGACCAAGGTGAAACAGGAGGAGAAAGAGGGGGGTGGTAGAAGTAGAACCATAGAGGACCCAAGTCTACTATAAGAAAGAAGTTTGAAAAGTTTGTATTAGTAAAGATTAAATGTAAGATCGGATGCAGTGGAGAATGACAGTAGTATTAATGAGCTATACAGTTTCCTGAAACAATCAATGAAGGAAGCAGCGGAAGAGCCTTCAGGAAGGGAAACGGAGAGAAGAGTAAGAACTGAATGGATAACCACGGAGTTGCTGGAGGTGGTTGAGAAAAAGAAGGAACTATAACATATATGTTAAGCTCTGGGAGGGAAGAGGAATATATAAAAAGTGAGCGAAGAAATTAACATGAAAGTGTAACGAAGAGGAATGGGAAAAGTGTGTGGGGAAACAGAACATTCGCTTGGATGTAGGAGAGCGGCAGAAGCATGGAGGATGATACAGAAGATAAAAATGACTAGCAGTCCCGCATCGACAATACGGCCTGTAGTCCGCAGCTCGTGGTCTTGTGGCAGCGTTCTCGCTTCCCGCGCACGGGTTCGATTCCCGGCGGGGTAAGGGATTTTCTCTGCCTCGTGATGACTGGGTGTTGTGTGTTCTTCATCATCATTGACTCGCAAGTCGCCGAAGTGGCGTCAACTAAAAAAGGACTTGCAATACGGCGGCCGAACTTCCCCGCATAGGGCCTCATGGCCAACAATGCCATACGATCATTTCATTTAATTTCAATACGGCCTCTATCTGATAAACAGTATATAAAGCACTTTGAAGAAGTCCTAGTACAAAAATGAAGAGACCATTTGATAGAAGTCTACAACAAAAGCAGCACATTAGGTAATATGGAACCTATACTAGAGGAAGAGGTAAAAAATATGCTGAAAAAAGAGAAATAGCAAGGTAAGTGGAGTAGGAGCAGTTGTGATGGAATTGTGGAAATACGGCCCCCCTCAAATGTTGATACTTATACGCAAATTGTTGTGGAGGGAAAGTGTTATCATACATATCTGCTATCTACAAAAAAGGAAAAAAGAAACACCCAAATAATTATAGCGGAATAAGTGGTATGGCTTCTATCGGCAGACGTTTTTGCGCTGTACTGAAAAGCAAGCTGGAGAATGGGATTCAGGAAAAGATGTGAGAGGAAGAGGCATGTTTCACAGTTGGAAGATCGTGGATGGACCATACTTTTAACCTTAGACAAATAAATGAGAAGCTGTATTCTAAGGGTCAGGAAGTGCACCTAATATTTGTGGATTAATAAAAGCGCATGTTCTGTACACGTCAACGGACTATGGGAAGCGTGGGAGTATATAGGTGTAGAAACACAAAACATATCCCTAATTTAATGAATACACCACCAATCACACGCAGCAGTTAAAGTTGGGAGAAAGTTGACTGAGACAATCCAAACATTGCAATGACTTAGACAGGGCTGTAGCATGTCGCAGACCCTGTTTAAAATCTACATGCAGTACATATTGGAGCGTTGGAATCACCCTCATGTGGAGATATGGGATTTTCTTTCCAGCATGGTACTTCATCCCTTATATTCAGTTCTGTACAACAAATAGCCACACCAACAATTGATAAAGTACATCAGCAGGAGTCAATAATTAGGTTAGAATGCTCCAAATTTTTGGGTGTGCATATTGATAAAAACCTGAACTGGAAGGAGCATATTACTGAGTTTCCCAAACAATTAAGTTCATCCACATCTGTTTTTCGTATATTGTCTAACCCTGGAAAGAAATGTATCAATCTCCTGACATATTTTGCATGTTTCCACCCAATAAAGTCGTTTGGGATAATTTTCTGGGGTACCTTATCACTTATAAAGTATAACCTGCACAGAAGCGAACAGTAAGAATAACATGTGGTGTACAGAAAATGGTTCAAATGGCTCTAAGCGAGATGGGACTTAACCTCTGAGGTCATCAGTCCCCTAGTCCGCCACCGGCAGCTAAGTGGTCAGCGCGACACAATGTCAATTCTAAGGGCCCGGGTTCGATTCCCGGCTGGGTCGGAGATTTTCTCCGCTCAGGGACTGGTTGTTGTGTTGTCCTGATCATCATCATTTCATCCCCATCGACGAGCAAGTCGCCGAAGTGGCGTCAAATCAAAATACTTGTACCCGGCGACCGGTCTAGCCGACGGGAGGCCCTAGTCACACGACATTTACATTTTTTTTATCAGTCCCGTAGACTTAGAACTACTTAAACCTAACTAACCGAAGGACATCACACACATCCATGCCTGAGGCAGGATTCGAACATGCGACCGTAGCAGCAGCGCGTTTCCGGACGGAAGCGCCTAGAACCGCTCGGCCATAGCGGCCGTCTGTGGTGTACACCCATTGACTCCTCTTCAAGGAGCTAGACATTTGAACTGCACATCATAATATATACTTTCGCTAATGAAATTTGTCATAAATAGTCCCTCACAATTTGAGAAGAACAGTGATATAGCCTACACACCTGAAACTCTAGAGGGAAAAATGACCTTTATTACCCACTGTCAACGCTGTCAATGGTTCAGAGAGGAGTTAAGTACGCAACAATAAAAATCTTTGATCATTTGCCCAGTAACATAAAATGTCTGACAGGCAGTGAAGCAAGGTTCAAATCTAATTAAAAAGTTTGAAGTCACTTCTCCTGGACAGCTCCTTCTATTCCATAGACGAATTTCTACTTTACACATGAACGGGAATGAAGTAAGGTGTTCATCAATGTTAACTCTAATGACCTATACATATCCTGTTAAATGACTCGTTCCACATCCTTTCGATAACGGTATCGTCTAAATGATATATAGAAAATGTAACAAACTAACTATCTTTTTAAAAGAACCTAACAGAAAAGTGGCGAATCAGCTACGTCAATCCTCATTTCACCTTCCCCACCAAAATCTGTGAATGGGAACATATTCGCGATTTTAGCACAGAAACTTATAAATCCTTTTACCCAGTCTCGCTTCATATACAGCAACTCCTCACTGCCACTGTGTATGTAGCTGTCCTCCCCCATATGTACCCCACTATCACTGTCTCCTCTCTCACCTACACTGTATCCTTTTGTCTTTCTTTACCAATTACTATAGCTCCACCATACCTCTGTAGGGGGAGGGGGTCCACCTTATTTTTTCCTTATACCCACCTGTTTAAAATTTCTATCCAAAATTAGTCCTCTCCTGTACATATGTGGTTACAGTTCGCCGGTCTGGGAGGGTCCATACACTCCCCCCCCCCCCCCCCTAAGTTCATGAATGGTCCCCCCCTCACTAGTATTTTTCATTTCCAGTTTTTCCTCTCTCTTTTGATCCCACTGCTCCTACCTCCACTCATCTTTCTCTTTTACTGCCACTCTTTCCGACTGACCATCTACATCTGCTCTCTCTTCGGGTCCAACTATTGTTGTCTTTATCCATCTCTCTCTTTCACTACCATTTTGTTTCTGCCATCGTACTGTCTCCTCTCTCTTTCCCTTCCTCTGGCATTGTTTCTAGATGAGTTTCTAACGAATGTAGAGTTAAAATTCGAGCCAGTTGCTATGGTTAGTTGTTTAGATACCTGCGGCCCGCGGTGTGAAAGCAGCTCTGATCCGATATTTGCGGTTTTTTGCATAAGTACTATAAACTTGAACCTCTGGATCTCGGTTACATATAATGACATCGAAAAAGTTTTCGAAGTTCTCCGGGAATATCATTTTAACAACATAATGATAAAAATATCGACCATTTGGTATGAATAGGAAAGTAGTCATTCCCATAATTGGCACTTTCCGTACACAGATCGAAGTTTTCTCAGGAACCGCCCATGTAACAAATTTTGGTTTTATAGGCCTTCTAATGTCCGCCGTAGGTCACACCTAATGCAAAAGAACAGCCTATTTGTGCAACCTTCCTGCGCTACAGGATGTGAAAGTGTTTAAATTTTGATCCTGTACTATACAATAGCTACAGTATTTCCGTTCTTCCGATACGTATACAAATGGTCATTAGACCAAGAGCTGTCCAAAACGCTTGACCCTTTAGCTCTGCGATCGACAGAACCAGAGTTACGACCCTCTGAAAAACTATATTTTCGTGCGCAGCTTTTTGGAGCGTACTGGCACCGCAACTGTCGTGCATGGACTTATGTACTGTACATCAGCCCAGCGGTTCCCTGAAGTGGTGGTACGCAAGGACATTTCGGGCGGTACGTGTATAAGTAAACAAAGCACGCACTGGTAAAAGTAAAATTCAGTCAAGCCGAACTTGGAAGCTCTGGTTAAAGATAATCAGCTACATGATTTCAACTGAAACATGTAGATCTTCTTTTATCAGGACCTAAATGTAAATTCCGAGTAATTGTTGTTTCTGAAGTCTGATTTCCCGTCAGAGTTTGATTTGATTCTGAATTTTTTTTTTTTTTTTTTTTTTTTGCTGTTCGGACTCTAATTTACTATACTCTATTTTCAGATTATTACTCTCTTGCACAACTGATACAGACTAAATGAATTTTATCCATAGTGGATGCTGCTGAACTCTGTGACTGTTCCTTTGCAGGATGTAGAAAAATTTCCGCTACCAGTCACAATAAAAGGCCATTTATTTGTCACATTTGTGTGACAAATGATTTATACTATTTTTGATGAGAAAATTAATAATTATTTTAACTGTCATTCCTCTCTTACTCATCGAATATTTATATCAGAACCGGCTTCATTTAATTTCGTTTTGTTTGCTACAAGCAAATTCCACGCATGAACACCAACGACTTCATAAAAAAATCTTCCATGAAACGTTATTATTTGTCACTGTGTCACACTTACACCATACATAGAAGTTTGTCACCAAGATGCAAAAACCACATGTGTGTTGTCAGCACTGAGCAAGACGACGAAAATTATTGCCTACGTATCGTTCCTCATCCCCTGCGGCAGTCGTCGCTCAACCTTCTGTACCTCCTCCTCCCCTCCATATCAGCAGCCCAGCGCCCGTGAAAAAGTGAACAGGCTGTAGTGGTACGCCAATATTTCTAAAAGTGTCAGGTGACACCCAGTGACACTGAAAGTCTGGGAAACCCTGTACTAGCCTTTCCCCCTGGCTCCACTGGCATATGCATTCAGCACTTGCATTGCACACATCTCCTCCTTCCTGCACTCCCTCTTCATGTCTTTCTCCCTTTGTCACCACGTGCAGGAGATATGAAGTGTTTATTTGTTCCAATCTGCAATTGTAAATGAAATAACGTAAACTGTCTTTCCAGCGCCACATCGAGTAAATATCATTCGCATATCATCGAGACCGCAGCGTAGAAACTACACTACGGGCCATTAAAATTGCTACGCCACGAAGATGACGTGCTAAAAACGCGAAATTTAACCCACAGGAGGAAGATGCTGTGATATGCAAATGATTACCTTTTCACAGCCTTCTTACAAGGTTGGCGCTGGTGGCGACACCTACAAACTGCTGACATGAGGAAAGTTTCCAACCGCTTTCTTATACACAAACAGCAGTTCACCGGCGTTTCCTGGTGAAACGCTGTTGTGATGCCTCGTGTAAGGAGGAGAAATGCGTACCATCACGTTCCCGACTTTCATAAAGGTCGGATTGTAGCCTATCGCGACTGCGGTTTATCGTATCGCGACATTGCTGCTCGCGTTGGTCGAGATCTAATGACTGTTAGTAGAATATGGAATCGGTGGTTTCAGGAGGGTAATACGGAACGCCGTGCTGGATCCCAACGGCGTCGTATCACTAGCAGTCAAGATGACAGGCATTTTTTCCGCATGGCTGTAACGGATCGTGCAGCCACGTCTCGATCTCTGAGTCAAGAGATGGGGACGTTTGCAAGAAAACGCCCACCTGCACGCACAGTTCGACGACGTTTGCAGCAGCATGGACTATCAGATCAGAGACCATGGCTGCGGTTACCCTTGACGCTGCGTCACAGACAGGAGCACCTGCGATGGTGTACTCAACGACGAACCTGGGTGCACGAATGGCAAAACGTCATTTTTTCGGATGAATCCAGGTTCTGTTTACAGCATCATGATGGTCGCATCCGTGTTTGGAGTCATTGCGGTGAATGCACATTGGAGGCATGTATTCGTCCTCGCCATACTGGCGTATCACCCAGCGTGATGGTGTGGGGTGCCATTGGTTACACGTCTCGGTCACCTCTTGTTCGCATTGACGGCACTTTGAACAGTGGACGTTACATTTCAGATGTGTTACGACCCGTGGCTCTACCCTTCATTCGATCCCTGCGAAACCCTATATTTCAGCAGGATAATGCACGACCGCTTGTTGCAGGTCCTGTACGGGCCTTAGTGGATACAGAAAATGTTCGACTGCTACCCTGGCCAGCACATTCTCCAGATTGAAAATGTCTGGTCAATGATGGCCGAGCAACTGGCTCGTCACAATGCGCCAGTCACTACTCTTGATGAACTGTGGTATCGTGTAGAAGCTGCATGGGCAGCTTTACCTGTACACGCCATTCAAGCTCTGTTTGACTCAATGCCCAGGCGTATCAAGGCCGTTATTACGGTCAGAGTTGGTTGTTCTGGGTACTGATTTCTCAGGATCTATGCACGCAAGTTGCTTGTAAATGCAATCACATTTCAGTTCTAGTATAATATATTTTTCCAACGAATGCCCGTTTATCATCTGTATTTCTTCTTGGTGTAGCAATTTTAATGGCCAGTAGTGTACAACTATTCACAGAGAGAATTATACAAATGGAAAATCACCTCAAATCCAGGTACGACGTCCACATTGCAAAAGCAGTACACAATGTACACAATTGACTGTAAGATTTATTTAACTGAAGACCGGATTGTACACAATGTTTTTCGTTGCACTTCCAGGCGCTAGGGTGGATAAGTTGTGGGATGAGCCCACCCTCGAGCAGGCGACGTACACATGTCCACGGGGGAATCACGGAGATGAAAAAATAAAACACTCTGCAGTATGTAATACACTGCTCCTGTGGCTTATTTATCGTAATCAAAAATGCAAGTCGCACGGGAAATTGCAGTCTGCGGAAGGTGAAGGAGAAGTCTGTTCGAATAAGCCGTATTTGTGGGATGTACACTGTTCCTCCCTCTCCCTTTGCTGTTAAGACTGCAGCCACAATCGCATTAGCCAGCGCCTTCGCTTTGCACAACGTCTTCGTAACACACAGACTTGTTCCGTTCCACTTCGCGTAAAAGGCGATGCGGCGGCAGAGAGGCGGGATCAAGCGACTTCAGGAACACGATTGGAAACTGTATGGCATCAGCATCTACCGCAGTATCAACAAACTTGTTCTGAGTAACATAGCTAGTACTTTACTTTTTATTTTGTTAACGGCGTCATTTCTAGGCGAAACCAGTGCTTAACGTGGAAGTTCTTCTAAATATCTGGGTAGACTAAATCTATGAGCTCTGCAATGGACGACACCAAAGTCCAAAAATCGGATGGCAACTGCATACTGCCAAATGAATCGGCGGGTACCCTACCTTCTCCATTTGTTCATAGTTATGCAGAAAACAGTCCTGCTGGGTCGTTTCTCAGAGGTACTCACACGCTTTGTTTCAACATCCTCCTCACTCTCTCTATCTTCCCACAACTCCCCCTCCCTTTCTCTATCTCCATGTCCAAGTCCTTCTCCCACCTCTCTGTCTGTTCTATCTTCTCCTTCCCCTTTCTCTCAATCTCCTCCTCACCCCCCCCCCCCCTTTTGTCACTGCTCAGCAAGGTCCATCAGCTCGTGTAGCATGCCAATACTACCTGCAAAACACGCCTGTCCTGCAGGGAACCCAAATGTTAGGGGCTGAAAGCCCTTTTAGCTGTATCTCTGCTTCTACTGCACCTAGGAGGTTCTAACCCCCACAGTGCCAATTCCCAGTTAGTAAGTTGTTGTTGTTGTGGTCTTCAGTCCTGAGACTGGTTTGATGCAGCTCTCCATGCTACTATATCCTGTGCAAGCTTCTTCATCTCCCAGTACCTACTGCAGCCTACATTGTTCTGAATCTGCTTAGTGTGTTCATCTCTTGGTCTCTCTCTACGATTTTTACCCTCCATGATGCCCTCCAGTACTAAATTGGTGATCCCTTGATGCCTCAGCACATGTCCTACCAACCGATCCCTTCTTCTAGTCAAGTTGTGCCACAAACTCCTCCTTAATTCTGTTCAATACCTCCTCATTAGTTATGTGATCTACGCATCTAATCTTCAGCATTCTTCTGTAGCACCACATTTCGAAAGCTTCTATTCTCTTCTTGTCTAAACTATTTATCGTCCATGTTTCACTTCCATACATGGCTACACTCCATACAAATACTTTCAGAAACGACTTCCTTACACTTAAATCTATATATTTTGTAGTGTAGCTTCAATCTATACTCGATGTTAACAAATTCCTCTTCTTCAGAAACGCTTTCCTTGCCATTGCCAGTTTACATTTTATATCCTCTCTACTTCGACCATCATCAGTTATTTTGCTCCCCAAATAGCAAAACTCCTTTACTACTTTAAGTGTCTCATTTCCTAATCTAATTCCCTCAGCATCACCCGACTTAATTCGACTGCATTCCATTATCCTCGTTTTGCTTTTGTTGACGTTCATCATATATCCTCCTCTCAAGACACTTTCCATTCCGTTCTACTGCTCTTCCAAGTCCTTTGCTGTCTCTGACAGAATTACATTGTCATCGACGAACCTCAAAGTTTTTATTTCTTATCCATGGATTTTAATACCTACTCCGAACTTTTCTTTTGTTTCCTTTGCTGTTTGCTCAATATACAGATTGAATAGCATCGGGGAGAGGCTACAACCCTGTCTCCCTCCCTTCCCAACCACTGCTTCCCTTTCATGTCCCTCGACTCCTATAACTGCCTTCTGCTTTCTGTACAAATTGTAAATAACCTTTCGCTATATGTACAAAATTTGCTGGAAATTGTGAAACTGTGCCATTACCAGGTGTCACACGTCCACAGCAATTTGAAAGCCCACATGAAGAGAACTATGACTGTGCCAGCACTACAGCGCAAGGGCGCTGCCATTAGCAGCGCCGATACCCCAAGGCCGTCTGGAGCCAACATGGGGAGCCAGCTGTGACGGAAGAACAGAACGTTCGGTACCACCGAGAAGGCAGACTGTTGTGGAACACTCAAACAGGAAGAAATGGAAGACAAGCTTGGGAAACTGTTGGCTGGTGAATAGCTGGCAATAAGAATGTGCTATTATTTGGATGCGCGTACGGCACATTCAGAGCAGTTTCAGAAAATCAGTATGTACTGTGAGCTTACTGTGGTATGTGAACTTGTGCTGGTTTATGAGCTGTGCATGTATGCATTTTGCATGCTGCTCTCTCCAGGCTCAGGCGTGCATCGTAAATCTGTGTGTCGCATGGACGGTATCTTAATTGCAAGAAGCAGATGGCAGTGGTCTGCTGTGTGTGTATATATGCACTGGCTATGTTAATTCGCACTGCTCGCACATGATTTTGCGTACAAGCTTAACTGCCAGTTGAAATGGAAGTGAGCATATGGCATCGTTTACCGGGAGACCCCATCCAGAGAAGTTCGCCCACCAAGTGCAAGTCTTATTTCAGTCAACGCCACAATGGGTGAATTGCAAGCTGGTGATGAGGGTGTAACTATGATGAAGACAACACAACACCCAGTCCCTGAGCGGAGAAAATCTTCAACCCGGCCGGGAATCGAACCCAGGCCCACTTGCATTTCAAGCGAGCAAGCTAGCATCCAGCTAAACAGGCGGAGAACTTCCAGTTTGTGTAATGGCCTTCAGTGATCGAAATGCGTTTTTCTAGCTGATGTGTGCGCATCTGCATGATATACTGTTCCACATACTCAGGCATTGTGGTAATTCCAGTTGCTTGGTGTGTGTAACTCAGCAGCATCATGGGCTCCATTTATTTAAGCTGTATAGGATATCTCGTATAGCGTATTTATGTTTGGTAACTGCTTTCATCTGCATTGAGTGTAATAGTGTAAATTTATTCTCTGCTTTTAATATTTTTCAATATTATTGCTTTTGTCCCCTGGGGTTTGTTCTGTCGCAATGGGCTTTAATTATGTGCTAGTGACCCTTGCATTTGGCTTCTATTGAGAAAACTTTATCTTGTTAATCTTTTTTGTTATTTTGCATACCCAGGTGATGGATTTAAATTTATAGCCACCTTTAGTGAAGGTTTCCGAAAACTGGTATTTTATGTGGTTGTTAAATGTTGAAAGTCTATGTTCACTCACAATTCAACCTAGCTCTACCAGTCTTCCTACCATCTGTACACGCTGGTGGTAGATCTTGGTAGTGGGTATGAACAGCTGTGATTGA
This sequence comes from Schistocerca cancellata, assembly GCF_023864275.1. Lineage (NCBI taxonomy): Eukaryota > Metazoa > Arthropoda > Insecta > Orthoptera > Acrididae > Schistocerca > Schistocerca cancellata. Next base: position 238,442,406 of record NC_064627.1, on the reverse strand, counting down.
TAGGTTGGGTACCTTATCTTCGCAAGTACTACCGTGTTTGGTGTTGAGTTTCACAATGGCCAGTAGGGAGGTGACGGAGTGATAGACCTATGCAAAGACGAGTTGAAATATCAAATGGAAATTCGAAATGCACATACAACGGAATGTGTAGCTGAAATCGCGCAGCGAATCTGAGTGTACTCGTCGGAATTCTGTTTCGGTGGAGCCCAGAAAATGGCCTTGGGGGAAGCTATAATTTTGTGGTTGTGTTGTAAGAAAAAGAGAAAACCCGCACATTGCGTTCATGCAGTTTTAACGGATAAATTCTCTATGAGTTTATTTATTGCATCCGCAACTGAGAGACAGTGGATCTAAATTCTTTCATTACTTCAGAAAATCTATAGAATTATTTGACGCCTTGCTCTTTCTCATCAAAGGTGATATTACAGCAGACTAGAATGCCAACAGATATCGCATTTCAGAAAACAGCTCATAAGTATTTTAAGGCAAGTATATATAGTCATTGCTAACTTTTAACAGCTTAACAACTTAATCTGGAAACAATTGGAGTTGTGTGCAACATCGCTGGAGAGAACTGAAGACGGCGTACTTGTTGCTAAATCCCGCCACCTCGCTGTGTAGCCATAACCAGAAGAATGTTGCTGTATGTGCTAATTGTTTTCGGCTGAACGATCTGATGTTGATGTTGAGGGAGAGGTGAAGTCACTGCTCTTGCTTTGATGCTGTGCTATTTCATGGTATACTATGCTTAGTTCTGAGGCAGCTATGTTTAGAGATTTTCTTTATTTCGTCCAGAAAAGACAAGAAAATAATTTATCTTCAACTGTAACATCATCTCCGTTCTCTGTTAACTTAGTGAACTTAGGATACCTAAGTTCTATGTTGTTGTTGTTGTGGTCTTCAGTCCTGAGACTGGTTTGATGCAGCTCTCCATGCTACTCTATCCTGTGCAAGCTTCTTCATCTCCCCGTATCTACTGCAACCTACATCCTTCTGAATCTGCTTAGTGTATTCATCTCTTGGTCTCCCTCTACGATTTTTACCCTCCACACTGCCCTCTAATGCTCAGTTTGTGATCCCTTGATGCCTCAAAACATGTCCTACCAACCGATCCCTTCTTCTAGTTAAGTTGTGCCACAAACTTCTCTTCTCCCCAATCCTATTCAGTACCTCCTCATTAGTTACGTGATCTACCCTCCTATACTCCTCTCTCAAACTGCAATTTGTCATCGCTATCATTGGATCTCAATTTCTTCGTCGCCTGAGAAGGTGAAGGTACGAGTGGATCATTATTAGCCGTCGCACTATTTCTTCCTCGTGTCTCAGCTTCATCTACGTCACCATTCAAATTACTATGTCTTTCTTTAGCTTGTACGCAAGACTGTAAAAAGGATGTAACTGCTCTAGCACGCACCAAACACAAATTTTCCCTTCTTTGTCACTAATAAAATTGTCAATAAAGTTTTGTATTTTTCATGTATCAAAGCACCTGTAAAGAACAAAATAATGGTAATTTATATTATCCACTAGAGATATCCTGCAAGCAGATGTTCACTGGAGGAGCTACACCATTCATATAAATTAGCAAATCAAGTACATTTTCGAAAATTTTGTTAATTATGCGAAATTACCGACGAAATTAAAAGAAATTGTGATGCCAACATCAGATGAAGAAAACTGGACTGAAATATCTCAAGGATTTGCGCAGTAATCCAAGTTTCCTCTATACGTCGGCACCCTCCAGGGTACAAATATCGGAATACAAAATTCCGGAACATTCAGGTTCCTTATATTGCACTGATAAACATTTTTACCGTCTAGTACTGTTGGCGCTAGTAGGCTCTGAGAATGGATTTATCTTGCTGGACTTAAGCGCTTGTAGAAAAGACAGCGACGCAGGTATTTCCAAAAATCCCTTTCTATATGCAAAACTCACTGAAAAATCTTTGGATATACCGAAACCAAGGCCTTTAGCAGAAAAACACGACATGACACTTCCCTGCGTGATCGTATGTGGTGAAGGATTTGTGCTGATGGAAAATTTAATTAGATTCTATGGCGTAATACAGCTGAAACATGAAAAAAAAAGTATTTCACTATCGCCTGACTTTAGCACGTATCTCTGTTCAGAGTACTATTGGTATAGTGTATAATCATTGGTAAATACTACGTCGACCATTGGATGTCAGTTTTGATTGTGCAGAACACATTGTGAAAGCGAATTCAGTACTTAACAACTATGTTCGAATGAAAGCAGGATTTAAACACGAAGACACCTTATAATGAAATACCACAAGTATAGACGCTACCCATAGTAGACGACGCTCTCCGTCAGCGGGTCAAGTTCGGGTTAAATTTACCTGCTATTTTGCGAATGAAGATAAATTTGAAGATGCAGATCGCATGATATGAACGAAAGTAAAATTTCTCTTACCTATACTCTTATTTTTTTTTCTCTTGAGTGTCATTCCCCTCACACAAGGTCAAAATGAATTCTTCCCAAGTTCGTCGAATCAAGATCAAAAATACAATTCCGACCCTTTACTCCAAGCTGATGGCCTTTTTTCAACTTCGTTAATTTGTAGCTCTGTGCTAACATTCTCGCTTTCGAAGTATTTTTCGCAACGTCCAACAAACAAAAGTTACAGAAACACACAGAAAATTCTTCTGATCACGACGGAAACGAGCGGACAGCTGACGAGCACATGTGAGCTATGTTTCTTTCCAAACGTGCCTTTTTCCGCGTCTAGAACAGTTGGCATGTGTGCCTCGTATCGATCGACTACTGTGGTATAAAGTTCAAATGGAAATAACATAGATTCATGATTATTACGAATGATACCCAGCTACATTGGTCTCTAAATCGTTTTTATTTTATATCGTTCACGATCAACTATTTCGGCATATTGCCATCATCAGATGCTCTGTAAATACATAAGTAAGCGATGGTCTTAATATAATGGTCTATAACAGAAAAGCAACTAATCAAAAAACCATATACTATTACAGATACGTAGAGGGACCTTAATGCTTATAGAAAGTAACGTTACTGACATAGACGAAATACAAAAAGTACTGGATCAATTAATTCCCAAGCTGAAATTTACCATAGAACACGAAACTAACAAAATAATTAAGTTTATCGACCTAGCTATTAAGAACACAAACAACAAACATTGCTTCGAAATATACCGAAAGCCTACCACCTTAGACTGTGTTATCAGTGCACACTCATGTCATCCAAAAGGCCACAGACTCTTATTCTTCCACCGAATGCTTCATAGATTAACAAATTTACCACTAAAAGACGAAGCAATTCAGAACGAAATCTTAGAATACATATCCCCAGCAAAACGACTATGACCCAAAAATTGCAAGACAATTATACTACAATAAAACACAACCAGAAAGGCACAATGTACATAAAGTAATAACATTAAATATACACACAACGAAAAATAAGAAAACAAAATACCTAACCACAACTTATCTAACAACTCGAACAAAATTAATAAATTATTCCATAAAACTGACACACTGCATATTAAAACACACACAGCCGATAATACAAGGGCAGCTCGAAAATTCCCATACACAACAACACCGGCATTTGCAAAATTCGTGTAACACATGCCACAACTTCTGCATAGCACAAACCGATAGAAACTTCAAAATTAGATATAAAGAGCACACCACAGAAAGTTAAAACAACCAATCCATATTTTTTCAACATCTACAAACAGAAAAACAGAATGTAAAACCATAAACGAAGCACTAGGAATCCTCCATATTACACAGAAGGAACATCTTGGGGAAAAAGAGATATAATCACATGCATACAGCAACCCTAAAAATTTAATGAACGAGCAAGCAGACCTAAAATACAAAAAATACCTAGGAAACTTTATTCACACTATAAATCAAGAAAACGTGTAAAGTAATAAATCAGAGACGCTAAATAACACATATCCATAGGTTGCTGTAACAACATGAAGATTATAAAACAAAGACATAAACATAAATCATAGACAACAACAAAATTGCTATGAAAGATTTAAAAATGTAAAATAAAAATTTCAAATAAAACTAAAACAAATTCCAGGCAAAAACATAATTAGAACCAAACCTATAAAAATAATAAAAAAAACTGAATTTCACACATCACTTATTTATAACGGTAGCTATGTCAACATGTAATATCGCTGATCGACTACCATCCAAGCTGTCAGAGGAGTAGCGTACGTGGAAATCGATTAAAATCAGATATTAATCTCCAGTGTACACCTAGGAGAAAGTAACAATCCTAAAAACGGCACCTATCGATGTATTATAGCTTTTCTAGTCGTAGTTACATACCATTATATTAAGACCATCGCTTACTTCTGTATTTACAGAGCACTTGATGATGGCAATCTACCGAAATGATCTCATCGTGAATGACATAAAGCGAAAACAATGTACAAAGCAGTGTGGCTGGCTATTATTCGTAATAATCATGTCATTAAAAGAGATATTATGCACTGCCGCTCCAAAAGAAAATAGTATAACATAGACTGGTGAATGCACTTTTATGCGGTACATAACTGTAGCGAGGAATATCGAATTAAATCAAAGCTTTCGTAATACAATGCAGTTAGTACAAGAAGAGTGGTACTCATAACATTTAGCAAACATTTTTCGTCGTCTGTCATATTTAAAAACATCATACTATATACAACTTCTGTTATGTATCAGTTAAACGTCCGGTAATACAGACAACACAACATTTCACATTGCGATTACAGCCTAGGACTGTTGATAAAATATCGATATATCTATATATACACATCTTTTCCAAACTGTATCGATATATATCAGCGGTATATTATTCCCAGATAGATCGATATATGGCTATCAATATGGCAATATCGAGTGCCGATATTTTTATTTTGTATTATATTTTTTACGCAAGTTTCAGTAAATATCTTCATTTGTCCTTTTGAAATTGTAGTAGAACGTAACTTTACTTTCACTGTGTGAAGGAGTCTCACTACTTTTAGAGTTTTCGTCACGTCCAGTCTTTCTCTTTGTCTGTGAGAAGCAAGTATAGGTGGCATAAAGAAGATCTCCGACTGCGCTGGGAGGTGGCTATGCGAATGGAATAAAAGATTTCCGATGTGAAGAAATAGCACGAGTCACGTAATTAAAATAAAGAAAAAAGATTCTAACTCAACTAGTGTTCTATTTCTTCACATCAGCATTCTTCAAAAACAGTTGCCGAAAATGATGAACAAAAACCTAAATGACAAGATTGGGCTTTGCTGTGGGCAGAGACGTGTGAGGGGAAATACTGACGTAATCAGCGCTCGGCGCTCGACACTACCAACACCTTCTAACATACAGGCCTCCCAGCCAAGATGAGTAGGCCATGTGACGTCACTTTCACTAGGCCAGTGGTGGAAAGACAGATTTTGCTACAACTAGCGCTGCTGGTGGCCAAAACTGGATCTAATAGCCATACCAACCATGCAACAAAAGGCACCGGTAGAATACATTGTTCGTTTAATTGAAAATGAGTATATGAAGCACTGCAAGAAAAAGTAGCACCGTTGACAAAGCAATATGCGATAAGAAATCTGCACCATGAGATGCTGTGCTTCATTTATATGGATTTACCTTTATAAGCAATTCGAAATTCTGTGTTTATGTTGGCTAACCTACCCAGGAAACAAAACTTGTGTTCTGTTTACTTTCAAAGTATAGTGGTTGATTCGTCGAAATTACATCTCTGTTTAACTCTGAGATTTGATTTAATCGTTCGAAATGGTGTATAAGTGTTGTGTTCCACGTTGCAGAGGAAATTACGAAAATGGGCCACGAGTAGCGGTGTTTTCTTTTCCTAAAAGCACTGAACTACAGCAGAAATGGATATCTGCAATACATCGTGAAAAATTTCCAGGTTACACAGAATTCGAAGGTAAGCTCAGGTTCTTTACAATTCAGTTAGATTGTCTCAGGGTGTGTGATCTTTAATTTAGAGAGCGGGTGCAACTAATCACATATTTAAGTAGCACGCTCTTTAGATGTTCATTAACAGCTGAATTCGATTGACTTGATGCCTTTCTCTAGAAGATCAACTGCATTACATACATTACTGAGTCACTGGAAAACTGTAATTTACTTGTGCAAGAATAGCTTTAGCCTTTTAACCTGAAACCGAGCGAGATGGCGCAGTGGTTAGACACTGGACTCGCATTCGGGAGGACGACGGTTCAATCCCGCGTCCGGCCATCCTGATTTAGGTTTTCCGTGATTTCCCTAAATCGCTCCAAATGCCGGGATGGTTCCTTTCAAAGGGCACGGCTGACTTCCTTCCCCGTCCTTCCCTATTCCGATGAGACCGATGACCTCGCTGTCTGGTCTCCTTCCCCAAAACAACCACCCAACTTTTAACCTGAAATACCGAGTGAACAGTAATCGATTTGATCTGACGATAACTGACACTAATCCCATGTGCTAGCATTAGTACCCCTCGGGATTATTACATGTAGCTGATAAAAGATTTTCTCATTATTTCAAGGTCTGCGAGCTCCACTTCACTGAAGACCTCATTCTGAAACATAGTGAATATTTCGACAGTTCCACAGGGAAGAAATATCCTGTGCCACTTCCAAAACCTCGCCTTAAAACAGGAGCCATACCATCCATTCTGCCTAACTGTCCGAAGTATCTTTCGTCAGCTTCTTGTTCGAGGGAAAGTGGAGATGAGAGACGAAAGCGTCTAGAAAATAGAGACTTAGAAATAGCTATTGCAGCGAGTGTAGCAACTCATGCTCAGTATGAACAGGAAAGACATTTTGTGGACTTTAATGGTTTTGTTAAGTGTTTAGTGGGTATCAAGCTGCCTAATGTCTGGCATCTGATAAAGTCAGAAAGTTCCATAACTTTTGTTCTAATAGACGTCAAAGGTATTCCTACACTTTTGTGTTCTGTTGTGGTGACTACTGACCTGAGCATGTCTTTATATGAGGGTGAAAGTGTAATCTCAAAACTTGGTACAAGAAAGTTCCCTTTAACTATAAACCATTTAAATGACTTAATTAACACTATTGATAAATTGGAGAACTTTACTAGGAAAAACAAGGGTAGCACTGGAAAAGACCACTTGCTATTCGTCACTGATTATTTGAAAGATATGGCAAAACATTTTGATGAGAGTGAAAGTAACAAAATAAATTTTTTATGTGAGCAATTGAATCTAATGGGAGTCCACAAGAGCCATTACAGATACTCAACAGACTGTATTATATTTTGTAGTATTCTATTTTCAATATCACCACATGCTTATAAGTTTATAAGAAGTACACAGTATCTTGTGCTACCTCATCCTAATACCCTGCATAAAATCTGTTCACATTTTCAAACAAACCGAGCAGCTGAGCAGCTAGGTGGCAATTTTCTGATGTATATGAAACAGAAATTCCAGTTTCTTTGTGAATCAGATCATCTTGTTTCACTAATGTTAGATGAAATACACTTGAAACCTTATTTAGACTTCACAGGAGGTAACATTTTGCGTGCTGCATTCAATTCTAAAAATGTGGCAACTAGTGCTCAGGTTTTTATGATACAGAGTTTGTTGTCTTCATATAAAGATGTAGTCCACATTGTTCCAGTAAAAAATATAAATGGTGAAGGACTTTTCACTGTAATAAAGAAAACAATTTCCGGACTGCATGCAATAGGTTTTAAGGTAGTCTGTGTTGTTAGTGACAACAATTCAGTTAACAGAAGGGCAATGTCATTCTTTGCTTCCCCTCCTCAACTGTCAATTGTGTACAAACACCCCCTGTGAAGACACTGATCCTCTTTTTTATGTTTTAGATTCTGTTCACATTTTAAAATGTGTCAGAAACAATTGGATTAATAAAAAAGATCCTGATCAGACAATTATCTACCCCCAGTTTGAAACAGATTCAGAAAATACACAGCTGTATATGGCCAGATTCTCTTCAGTTAAAAAACTTCATGACATAGAGTGTACACAGATAGTAAAATTTGCCAGTAAGCTTTATTTAAAGTCTCTTTTCCCAAGTAACCTGGAGCGACAAAATGTCAAACTTGTACTTAATGTTTTCAATGAGATGACTGTCCAAGGTTGGCTAGCCTTGGGGGACATCATCATATTGAAAGTTTTGAGAGCACTGCTAAATTCATTAAATTAATTTGTACATGGTGGAACACTGTTAATGTTAGCTCACCTGGTAAAGATATCCGTTTCAAGGATGCAATGCTGAAACCACTCTCGAGCACAAGTAATGAAAATATCAGATATTTAGAAAGATTTCTATCATGGCTGGATAAATGGAAACATATTTCTGATAGTGCATTTGGATTATCCAGTGATACACATTTGGCCATATCACATACCACTCATGCCCTTCTAGAACTGACCAAGTATTGCACTGAGGAGCTGAATTTTAAATATCTTTTGCCAGGTAAGGTTCAGACAGATGCTCTAGAAGCAAGATTTGGAAAATATCGAACAATGGCAGGATCTCAGTATTTGGTATCTTTGAGACAGGTATTTGAAATTGAATCCAAGCTAAGAATTCAGACTCTGCTTTCCTTGAAAATTTCATCCTCTGCATAGATTTAGATTCTTTTGAAAGTGATTGTGTACATGATATTACCTTACCACCAGCATCAAACTTTCAGAGCATTATGGATTTCAGTGAAGAACAAGTTCAGTCTGTTCAGGAATACTTGCCTGTTTTCACATACTTGTCAGGATACTGTGCCAGAGCTGTTCTTAAGAAGCTGAGGTGTGAAACATGTAAAACATACTTAGTGCTTGATAAAACATTATCAGTAATAGAAAGTGATGAAAGCTATGGACTTCTAAGAAACATAGATAGAGGTGGATTGTATTGCCCTAATAATGAGGTCATTAATTCTGTTATTTTCACTTATTTGATTGTTAAAAACTTGGTGTCTGGAGAACATGAGCTCTCCTTCATGAGATGTACATCCCAGAGAAATCTAGTTATAAGATTAGCTGTTGATGTAATTAAAAGGGAAGACTTTTTCCTAAGGGAGTTTTCTTGTAGTCAGGTAAATCACACTGATGACAAAATTCTTCAGTCTGTAGTAAAAGTAGCATGTAATATATTTCTCAATAATTATGTTAAAAAAATTAATGACAGCCATATTGGCAGTAAAATGAAAAAGAGAAAACTGTTAACTGTAAAGTAGTTTAGAATAAATTTTGTGACAGGTTAACAAACATTTACATTTGTCATTCTCTCCTAATTCTTACTTTTCTCTACTTGATGTGTGTAGCTGCATTGCTTAAAATGAATGTGCATAAAATTAGGCCTATATTCTATTTACAATGATGTCATATCGTTATCAAGAATATTCTGTTAAATATTTGAGAGTTTTGATGAGAGAGACAGACAAAGGTGTCAAACTTAAAAAATCCCTGATTTTGCTTTGTGGGTTAAAGGTTAGAGTAGATTCAGTTTTTGTACTGTAGACTCAAAAATGATATGAGTCTCATGGGTGTGGGACATATCAGAACGTATAACATAAAAACATAGGACACTTTAATGTAATACTCACTTCCCTGATCATTTTGCCAGTAGATTGTCAAGATATCCAGATACATTACAGTAAACTGAAACTGCTAATATCTACAGAATGCTACGGCCACAGGTTCGAATACTGCCTCGGGCATGAATGTGTGTGATGTCCTTAGGTTAGTTAGGTTTAAGTAGTTCTAAGTTCTAGGGGACTGATGACCTCAGAAGTTAAGTCCCATAGTGCTCAGAGCCATTTGCATCATTTTCTACGGAATGTACACAGTCAGAACGAAACATAATTATACACTTTTACTAAATATCTCATACACAAATTACCTAATCTTGACTGTTGTGGCCAAGTGCTGTCAGAGCTTAAATCTAACAGGCATTTTTACTTCAGCTGTTCTAACAGTCCCTGTTAAAAAATTCATCTATAGAGTACAAAAGGAGTTACCTACCAAGAAGCTTTTCAACCTGTGCTTTACCTTAAATCAAGTTTTTAATGGTTGCTGGTAATTTATTGAAAATGTTTATTCCTGAATATTGGACCAAGGTAAGTGATTTTAGGTCTTTATGTAGATTGTTCTTATTCCTAGTATTGGTACTATGTATTGAGCTATTGGTTGGAAGTAGCGACATATTGTTTGCAACAAATTGCTTTAAGGAATAAATATACTGAAAAGCAGTGGTTAAAATAACCAGTTCTTTGAGTAGGTTTATACATTATGTTCTTGAATGTACACCACAAATGAGTCTTATTTCACGCTTTTGCATTGGTTAAATGAGCGTTTGTAATTAAACTTCTCACTGTGACAATATCTCCAATATCTATGCGATCATTGATGAGCCATTCATGTCGCAGTGAATTACATTTTTGCCCCAGTAATAAACGTATGATCACTACAATAATTTCGTCATCCTGTCTGTTAACTGTTACGAAGTATCTCAGTTAGTGTCATTTACTGACTAATGGATCTATGTTTCTGTAGCGACGTTTTTCTTAACAAGTAAGTCAGATTTTGCATACGATTTTAAACACAACAGAAGGAGATCACACTGTGTTGTAATCAATGTGCCACATTGCGCGCGATATCATACAACTGCGGCACAATTTATCTGTAAAGGGCAAATTCAACGATCAGTGAATTTGTTATGGTTTCACGAAAGAAATACACGTTCTTCGGCTCTAGCGCACAGGCTGTCTTGCAGCGGCAGAAGGTGTTAGCCTAGCGCTGATGACGTCATAGATCCGCCGTGAGGCCTGTGTATCAGAAGGTGTTGGCACTACTGACAGAAACTGCAACGTTTAACATCACCATGCAATTTTGGTACTACAACTGCTGGGTCGCTCGTGTTTATCGAAATGAAATATAAATAAATACATAAATAAAAAACAAGGAAGTCGACACGAAGTGCTCCGGACAAATTCGATACGTGACGAAACCGGCGCATTTTATTGTGCCACTTACATGCAGTTACCATTGCTAGCAAAGTGGTTGTCGCCAAGCGTGACCGTGCGTTGTTTTCCTTTCAATTTTTGCTCTAAGGGGGATAAGCAGACTGCTAGCTTGTTAATGTGCAGATTATCTAATAATAAAGCAATGCTTAAATATACAGCTCTAAAACTGCCGATATTTTTACAGTCCGATACGTCGATAAGATTTTCATCGATATATTGACACATCGATACACATTTTAAGTATATCGAGAGCAGATAATGATATTTTTTTAAACGTCGATTCGTCGGATTCTAGATATTTTTAAAAATATCAGCAGTCGTATTACAAACTACAGTTTTGGATTCGCCAAGGGCGGCAGCAAAATGAAACAGAGCAGAGTCGACACGAAGTGTTCCGAATGATTCCGATTTTAAACGATAAGTTCATGGTGGCGATCAGTACTTGTGCACCGGCGGCCAGCTTATTGCTCCCTTACAATAGCTGGTTTACTGGGAGATCACAGCATACGAAACCTATTCGCAAAGTAAGGTACGATAGGCCGCAAATGGAAACAACTGTTAAATCAAAAGTGTTTTATTTTCAACAGTTACCTATACTTCCAACTACATCTCTACATAGTCGCCGCTTCGATTTAGACATTTATCGTAGTGTTATACCACCTTTTCAGTACCCTCGTCATAGAAGCAAGCCGCCTGTGTTTCCTGCCAATTCTCTACGCTGGTCTACAGCTCGTTCTCTGTGCCAGAACTTCGTCTTCATAACTAGCGGTTCATGTGAGCAGAGATGAAACTCAGGGTCTATTGTGGTTGATCTAACACTTCCCATCGTAAACGCTGCAGGAGCATCTTCATTGCCCCTTCAGAGTGCGACCGAGAATTGTCATGCAGAAGGAAACGTATGACACTTATGTTATGTGGGCTGCCTGACATCAGGCGAAATGTCACACCAAGCCCTCGTACTTGGTGAGAGACACTATTTTATAGGCATCTTTACATGCCCACTGTGCGCTCAGAACTGAAAAGAGCGACGTGACGCGATCGACGGGCTTACTACAGACATTTCCCAATATATCTGTGCAAAGCTTCATCGGATTTTCGCTGTGGTTTCCATTTCGCACCTCGCCAGACCTTACTTTCCGAATAGCCCTCATACTACTTTATGTATATTAGCAAATAATAATAAGATCGGTACCCATGCTACCCGACGTGCCTCAGAACAACGTCAGTATTGGCTCTTGAACAAAGAAGTCTGACTACCAGTTTAGAAATTTTTTTCCGAATTCTGCGTTAACGTGTGCTCATGTGATCGGTTGTAAGTTGAATGTTAATTTTCTAAACCCGCGATTCGAAAACGCGCTCAGATTTGCTTTACGTGGAAAGTGTCTTATGTTGCCATAGATGCTTTGGACTTTAATGTTAATAACAATAAAATATATAAAACGTTTTCATGTAATAATTATAACTTGTTTATAACAATGCTTGGTATATCGTTTTACCATAACTTCTAAGAAATTACATTTCAGAAAGATACACCATGTGAAAAGCACTTATCCGAAAATTTGAGAAGAACGTGGATCATGCAATTGATTCAAGAAATGTAATAGTAACACACTCACACGACTTTGACGTTATAATTTACGTCACATAAAATCAAAGAATTTAGTCGCCAATATAAGTTTTGTACTTAGCACTACTATTGGGTAATTTGGGGAGGGGATGGAAGGGAGGAGGAAAACACTGTTCCTTTCAGTCGTTTCCGCCTATGTTCTGAAAACAGTGATATCTTTTATCTTTTCTTACAATTAGCAGGCGGTCGTCCCCAATCTACTTCGCCATACGCAAGTGCCTGTGGTTTGCCGGTTCTGCCTGTGGATTCACCACCTGCGTCCAATTTGTTGCTGGCAGCAGATATGGACAGTAAGTGGGCGTCTATTTCTGGCTGGAACGTCTTTTGCAGCCAACACGAGGCCACAAGAACTACCACGTGAGCCGGCAACAGAAAAGAATCCTACGTTAAACATAATTCGTCACAATAATTTCGTGTGATTTTAGAGACTTTCAGTTTTCATGTCTTTTTTAATTTTTTTTTAATCGGTATATGTAGAAGTATAAACGCTCATTGTAATGTTTTCGTTCGGGAGAGGGGGGGAGGGAGGAGGGCCGGGGTTGGATGGAGATCATTGATTCGGCTGAAAATATTGTTTATTGTATTAAGTGATTCATTCGTCTCTTCTTGGAAGAATTATTTATTTATGATTATAAACAAAAAGCACAATATTGTAGATGATCTATAGTATTAATTTTTTTCGTTAATCGGTTTTCGGCACACAAGGCTATCAACAGACTTCGACGGATAATCACTGTCGAACTGAATATAGGCCAATATCCTCTCTGATGACGACAGTCGAACTCTGAAGGCGGCCCTTATAAACCAAAAACCGGTTAACTAAATAAATAAATTCCATACAACAACTACAGTACTGTGCTTTTAATTTTAATTCCTTATGGTGTATAACCTAGATACAGTGTGAAGATATTAACTGTGGTATAGACGTGTACACCGTGTATGAAATGTTAAATTTAATATAAACGATAATAGATAATTAACCATATTACTGATGAAGTTTTCGTGAGGGAACGTGTACAGAACTGGTGCTTTAATGGAAAACTTTTGTTTTCGCTCAACAGACGTCGTGGAGAGCTGAAAATTTTGATAGATAACCCTTAAGTCTTCAACCCTAAGTTGAAAGCTTTCCTTGCAGGATGCCGTTTCTGTTGTATACAGTTTCACACAGCATTTGACAACGTTTCTCTTTACTCTGTTATTTAGTGGTATACTCTTATGCTATTCTTTTTTGTTTCATTCTTTCTTCAGTTTCTTTTGTTTACAAATTCTCTAATTAGCATTCGAAAATGTTCGTGTCTCGTACCTTCACCAAGCAGATTTGGCCCGCATAGGCCCACGGAACCAAATAAATGAGGAAATGAGAAGAAAACAATTCTAAATTGCTGCAGATTTCGTGCGACATTGTGAGCATACCGCAATATATTTCACTTACCGTTTCAGTAATATTATTGGTACGAGTGAAGGCGTAGGGCTAATTATTGTTCGATAGTTAGTTGACAACTGGAGCTCAAACTCTAGGATGCAAGGTGCGTGAATTATCACACAGTGTGAAAATACATCTGGGGTATGCTGCGTCGCATAAAGTATTAGGTGAAGACATTCGCAAGCAAAATAAGTGTCAAGTACGAAGCATCGTGAACAACTCACTTGCAGGTAAAGTAACTATTGCCGCTCAAAGAGTGAAGTGATTATTATTTTTAGTAGAGTGAAAAGTGGCAACTGGACTGAAGGTAATAACATTTCAGCAATAACAAGTTTCATGAAAATGAAAGGACTGAGCAGGGAATGACGGCAGTAACTCGACAGACTTGTCGTGTGTAGCGTGAGACGATAAGATAAGGACAGGAGAAAAAATAACAGTTGTCCTAGTTCAAATATCCTGTCAACAATCTTCGTGGTGTATTTAAAGATAACGGAAACCTGGATGTGAAATCGGTTCAAGAAGAAAGTGAGCCTTTGTTTTGAAGTAAGCGAATACGATCATGGAAATTTTAGTCGAGGGGAACCTTGCTCCGATCAAAATGCGGTTTACTAATGTACAGTTTTCAATATGTTTCTATTTTATTCCAGGAGAACACAATTAGATTTCCTCTGACGAGTCCATGACCCATTTCGTCGTTTTGCTTCTTAAGTATGATTGCACACAGAGTTTTAGACATTAACAAAAAAAAAAAAATATTGTGTCCACAAAGACTCCTGATGACGATGTATGGGGCGGTGCGTTTTACTACTCGCCTTCCTGCAATAGCGTTTTTCCACGCCACAAAAAAACCTGTAAATTATTAAATGTGCAATCCCGCTTGTCCACATTTCAGCTCGCCATGGCTAAAAAATAAATTTCTATTCACTACCTTGAGAAAGTGAGAGTGTAACGATGAAAAATTAAAATTTCACTCTTTACAATAACTGTAGATGTTTCAAAAATCTATAATTTTACGCACACAACTTGCTCATAAATCAGACAAATGTTAATAAACTCCTCAACCAATGCACAAAAATGCTACACCGAAAAGGATAAGCGTTTAATTATTTGCAACTCACGCTTAAGTTCAACTCTTAACAGTTCCAATAAAATTCGATTCTAAAATTTCTCACTATTTCTCAAAACTTATCCGTTCTCAGCCATTATAGGTTTGCGTTCAAGGTTGGTTCCAACAGCAAAACGCTGTCTATCGCGGAACTCTGCAATTAGTTGCTGACCACAGCGACACACTGTTGACAAAAACCAATGATCGAATGATTCCTCGAGGCATTCCGGCGCTGTCTCGGACCGCTTCTAAATTGCCACTGCAACTGCCTCGGTGCTCTGAAAGTGCCCTCTTGGCACAGTAAATTACTAATAACTTTGCCAGTTCGGACTGCATTGACTCTCTGATTTTCCGTATCATAGATCCATGTTTAAGGAACATTTCTTTTAAATTTCTTTTTTATGTGTTAATAAATATACTTCGTACTATTTTTAAATGGAATTTTAAATGGTCTTTACCCTGTGAACTGTCCTTTCAGTCGTCGTTGTACCCTTTTTAAAATACATCACTGTTTTTGAAGCTTGGTACACCTGCATCGTTGTCTAGACGAAATATGATGCTGTAACCTCTATATTCTACCTTATATCTATATGGTGAATAACTGTTATGTTTTTCTGACTTCTAGTCCAGAATTTGCATTTATTTTAAAAACTCGAAAATTGTTGAAGGTAAATTTACAGAACATTTCTACGTCATATTTTTACACCAAATTACACAAAATTACTTAAAGACCTAAAATCATTTCCCTTGATCCAAAAGAGGGTCCAATTTTCAGGAACATATTTTTTCAATAAATTGCCAGCAACTTGGTTTCAGATAAAGCACAGTTTCAACAGAGTTTGAAAGATTTTTTGTTAGGCTACGTCTTCTACTCTGTAGATAAATATCTGAGTGGCGAAGGCTGTGTTTTACTCAATTTCTGTGTGTACTTCTGAAAGTGCGGAAGGCCAGTTAGAACCCCCTTACGGAAGGTCACTGCTGCCTCCACTACAATTTCTTGCGACATCACCTTCGTCTCCCTCTGAGAAAAAAGCGGTGGCACCTACTGGCACAGCATCCCACCGTCCTTCATGGAAATGCACGATGCCAGAGGGAGAACCCCGTGGAGGAGTTTCTACATACGTGGAGTGAGAGATACTGTAACATCCACCGTGTTCACTCGATAAGAGTCCATGCGATTATGACCTGTTGGCCAAAATGAAGTAATCTCTACGTGTCATGCGCTGCAACACAAGAGAAGACATCATCTGAGCCACAGGGGCGGACCTTGCGAGACATCGCCATATGGACGTGCTGACGACCTGTGTGGGAGAAGGTGATAGAGATGCGGGGCGATTACATTGAGGCATGTGACACGGTGAACGTCTATCAGGAAAGTCTGGTATGAATTACAATGAAGCTGTCTTTACTTTTTGTCCAACTCATGCATTATTTACATAATGAATTACCGCCAACATACTCATCTACACCAACATCTGTATCTACAATCTGTATATCATTATGAAATTCAAAGTAGAGAGTAGTTATTGTTGTATTAATGTCTGTTTCCCGTTCCATCCACGGATGACGCATGGGAATAGTGACTACTTGCATGGTTGTGAGGAACTTGAATTAGAAGGAAGGTCAGCGTTGGCCGTAATATTGATGGTTTATTGATAGCAAAATCGATTTTCAATCACATAATGATCATCTTCAGTGCTGGAAGTTAAAAATTTCACTTAGCGATCAGTGAATAAAAAACAAAAGACAACAAATACACCTGAGTATAAACCAACTGTTGGAAAGAACATACCTGTGGTGTACAAATTAAACTCATAGGCACTGGTATCAAGTTATTATCAGTAACCAAAGCTAAGAAACGATCACAATAACTGAAGCCGCTGTTTACATACACCTATACAACAGACCTCGGTGTGGAAGGGTCTTGGAACGCCCTGTATGTGGCGTTTGTCACGTGGATACTTAACAATACTTTATTTGGCAAGATATTAACACAATATACCAAAGTCCAATAGCAAATCATTAATTGAATATTACAAATTTAAAGTTGTACATTAAAAAACGCATAGCAAAAAAGAAAGGGGGAAATGCACATCTTGCCATGTTATTTTCAAAGAACTTAAAAAACATGTAAGAATAAAAATCAACAGGTAAAATTATATGGTGCCAGATTACAGGACTAGTATAGAAGAAAAATACACAAATAACATGACATCAAGTATAACAGAATTTGTTATAGCACAGTTCTTCATTTAAGTAAAATTTTACATTGAAACCAAGAAGTCAAATACATAAATAGTGGTAATTATACAATATATGTCACGATATAACAGCTCAAAATGCCATGAAACACATTACGTGTTATAAAAAATTTTTAAGGTGCAGACTAACAATTTGCTATCGTATTTAACGACGTAATGATACACACATCTCATTCGCCCCGTTGGGACATGTGAACACTTTATAAATATTTCTGAGGCTTAATTACAAAAATCATCGTAATTATGAAAGCAGAATGTTTTAAAAACAAATTGTGGATGCAGAGATCGTTTAGCGCACTCGTGAGTGAAAACTGCTGTTACAAATTGCAAATAATTAATTATATGTTGGCTAGAGACAAGTGTACGAAATCCGCTACCTTAGTAGATACCTCCACTATCACACCTATTATTTACAGAAAAATTTCTCATATGACACAAACAGAACTTGGGTATAAGGAAACAGTGTGTTCGTTGTCCCAAAAAAATATATCGCACTCTAGTTATACACTTTTGCACAAAAACTGTGCCAGAACCCATCATACATTTACAGTTGATACAACAGAAATGAAAACTGTCAAGGAAACGGTTTTGGATACACCTATGAAGGAGATAATTTTATTACATGTCTTATAGCAGCAGTGGGACTCCTTATAACATAAAATCTGATTTTGAAAATACTATATATCCAAAGTAGGCCATAATAATTAGTCTAAAATGTAAGTTGTGGATAAGTAGTAATATACATCTTACATCCAGAAAGAAACGTCATAAGGTAGGAAAGGTAACAGTACAAATTATTCCCAAAATCTACATCGCACTGTAGGCAAATTAGAGCCAGGAACTGATTGCCTAATTTTATCTGTACGTTCTTTGTAGTATAGATATATAGGGGGCTGAAGAGATTTCGTAGTTTCTGTCCTGAAAGATCTCGAAGTATCTGCCATTTAAGATTGTTCAACATTTTGTCAAAGTCTCTTGTCAGTCAAACAAGGCTTCTGCTACTCGCAGCGCCCTTCTTCGTACACGTTCGATGTCCGCCATTAATCAAACGAGTATGAGACCCGCAGATCTGTTCTGCCTATCCATGCGGTGAAGAAGATTTCAAAACACATTGGTAGAGGTGTGCACTTGCCCCCTGTTCTTCCCTCACTTTCAGTATCGTGTGAATAGAAGGCCTCTGGTTGTCACTTCGCTGTACAGTACACTGACGTGACAAAAGTCATGGGATAGTGTTATGCTCATATACAAATGGCGGTAGTACACAAGGTACAAAAGAGCACTACTTGGGCGGAGCTGTCATTTGCACTCAGGTGATTCATGCAATTGGTTCGCGACGTTATTATGGCAGCAAAACAGGAATTAATAGTTTCTGAACGCGGAGTGGTAATTGGAACTAAACACATGCGACTTTTCATCCCTGAAACCGTTATGGAATTTAGTATTCCGAGATCAACGGTGTCCAGAATGTGCCGAGAATACCAGTTTCAGGTGTTACCTCTCACCAAGGACAACGCAGTGGGCGACGACCTTCACTTAACGACCGACAGCAGCGGTATTTGCGTAGAGTTGTCAGTGCTAACCGACAAGCAACACTGCGTAAAGCAACCGCAGAAATCAGTATGTAACGTATCTGTTAGGACAGTTCGGTGAAATTTGACGTTAATGGGCTATGGCAGCAGACGACCCACTCGAGTGCCTTTGCTTACAGCACGACATCACCTGAAGCGCCTCTCCTGGGCTCGTGACCATGTCGGTTGGACTCTAGAAGACTGGAAAACCGTGGCCTGGTCAGGTGAGTCCCGATTTCAGTGGGTAAGAGTTGATGGTAAGGTCTGAGTGTGGCGCAGACCCCACGAAGCCATGGACCCCACCGAAGCCATGGCACTTTGAAAGCTGGTGGTGGTTCCATAATGGTGTGAGATGCGTTTACGGGGAATGGCCTGGGGTCTCTGGTCCAACCGATTATTAACTGGAAACGGCGATGTTCAGCTACTTGGCAACAGTTTCCCGACATTCATGGACTTCGTGTTCCCAAACAACTATGTCATGTCAGTTGGCCACCGTTGTCGAGGATTGGTATGAAGAACATTTTGGACAATTCGAGCGAATGATTTGGTCACTCAGATTGCCCTGTATGAATCTCATCGAACATTTATCGGACGTAATAGAGAAGTCAGTTCGTGCACAACATCCTGCAACGGCAACACTTTCGCAATTATGGGCGGCTATAGAAGCAGCATGGCTCAATATTTTTGCAGGGGACTGCCGACATCTTGTTGAGTCCTTGCCACATCGATTTGCTGCGCTATGCCTAGCATAAAGAGGTCCGACACGATGTTAGGATCATTTCCACGACTTTTGTCGCTTCAGCGTAGTCTGCGCTTGGCATCAGGCGGCACACTCGGGCGTGGCGAGTGCCAAAGTGTAAAAGCTGTATTTTCAGAAGATCATAGCTGCGTGCTATGAGAATAAAGACAGATATTTTCGCGCGAGATGGATTGACGGAACTGATATCTTACAGGGCTGCTTAAAATATGAGGTCGAGTTCGTGATGTTTTCTAGTTAGGTACTCCGAGAATGCAACCCAAGTGAGTGCTTCGTTTTCGGAGGCTGCTGTGAGGGCTGTGTCGACCAAGAAATTTACACAATTGTCTTCACACGGTCAGTGGGGCTGCTAAATGTCTATTACAGCAGCTACCAAGCACCCACTTCTATCACTTTAAAGGTGAACGGTTATTTTCACCAACGACTTCAGGGCTGGAGTAATGAATTACGGTCGTTATACACTCAAGCGCCAAAGAAGCTGATATAGGCATGCGTATTCACATACAGAGATATGAAAACATGCAGAATACGGCGCTGCAGTCGACAACACCTATATAAGACAAAAAGTGACTGGCGCAGTTGCTAGATCTGTCACTGCCGCTAAAATGGCAATTTATCAAGATTTAAGTAAGTCTGAACGTGCTGTTATAGTCGGCGGACGAGCGGTGGAACACAGCATCTAAGAGGTAGCGATGAAGTAGGGATTTTCCCGAACGACCATTTGACGACTGTACCGTGAATATCAGGAATCCGGTAAAACATCAAACCTCCGACATCGCTGTGGCCGGGAAAGGATCCTGCAAGAACGGGACTAACGACGAATGCAGACAATCATTCAATGGGCCAGAGGTGCAACCCTTCCGCAGATTGCTGCAGATTTCAGTTCTGGGCCGTAAATGACAGCGTGCGAACCATTCAACGACACATCATCGATATGGACTTTCGGAGCCGGAGACCAACTCGTGTACCCTTGATGACTGCTTCAGCACTTTCTGCGGCAATCGACAAGGTAACGCACCTTGCCGACACGCTGCAGAGAGTTGCTGAAGTAGTGATGACCGCCGCACCGGCGGCTGTTCAACAGCCGCAGAAATAAGGCGCTCCCAACGCCGTCCGCGCCGGGAGCAGCGAAGACGGCCTGTCCTGGGCCCACCCAGTGTCTGCGCTGCAGACGCAGAGAAGTTTCAACATCCTGAGAAGGGCCACCAGAAGACAAGAATCAAAAGAGATGAATAAACCTCACAAAAGAAAAGAAGACTTGGAGGCAAAGTAGGTCAAGCCTACTAGGACTCCGCCAACCAGGGGTCTGGGGGCCCCTGCAGAAGCCCGGTTCGTTCGTTCGTTCTTGATGACTGCGCAACACAAAGCTTTACGCCTCGCTTGGGCGTGTCAACACCGATATTGGACTGTTGATGACTGGAAACATGTTGCTTGTTCGGACGAGTCTCGTTGCAAATTGTATCGAGCGAATGGACGTGTACGGGTATGGAAACAACCTCATGAAATCATGGACTGTTCCAGTTGGTGGAGGCTCTGTAATGGTATGGGGCGCGTCCAGTTGGAGTGATATGGAAACCCTGATACGTCTAGAGACGCCTATGACAGATGACACGTCCATAAGCTTCCTGTCTGATCACCGGTATACATTGTCCGCCCCGACAGCTGAATGTTCAGCGTGACGGTCTGCCGTCGTATGGGGCCCGGATCATCATTTCATTCCCATCTGCTGCGCAGGTCGCCCAATGTGGCGTCTAATGTAATAAGACCTGCCCACTCATTTCCATTTACCTGCATCCACTCATGTCCATTGTGCATTCCAACGGATTTGGGCAAATCCAGCACGTGAGTGCGACACCCAACACGTCCAGAATTGCTACAGAGTGGGACCAGGAACACTCTTCTGAGTTTGAACACTTCCGCTGGCCACCTAACTCCCCAGACATGAACATTATTGAACATTTCTGGGATGCCTTTGAACATGCTGTTCGGAAGAGGTCTCTACCCCCTAGTACTCTTATACGGATTTATGGGTAGCCCTGCAGCATTCATGGTCTTAGTTCCCTCCAGCACTATTCAGACGTTAGTCGAGTACATGCCTCGTCGTGTTGCAGCACTTCTGCGTGCTCGCGGGGGCCTACTCGATATTACGCAGGTATACCAGTTTCTTTGGCTCTTCAGTGTAGAAGAATGTAAGGCCGCCAGGTACCAATGCACGTCCGAGGCATGTAGTCCCACCGAGTTTGCCAGGAGGTTGTTGCCATGTTTTTGGACCAGTATTATGTATGGATGTCGTACACTAAAACGTCTCACACCTCCCCCAGTTATGACACAGCACAATTCGCTGAGTTTTACTGGTTGAATATACAGTTTGCTTTATTACTCTTTCGTGCTTCTTTTGATATCGATTAGGCTTTCACTTTCCGAAATACAGTGACTGAGAAGAAAACTGAAGCACCCAGAAGGAGAGGAGGAAACCAAAAGAATCTTCAGGTTTGAGAGGGCATGTGATGTAATTTCAGCAACTACAGAATCAAATCAAACTTACAAAGAAGTTGGTGATTTGAACCCATGTATCCGTATGACGTTGCATCTCCTGCGGCCTGTATGTATGAGCTGATTCGATTGGGAAGGGCGTCATAGAGCCGTAGGGTATTCTTCTGAGATGAACTGGACCGAACGGATGCAACTGGTCTTTCATATACTGGCACAGGGACAGTGCTGATGTTTGAGCTGATCCCACATGTTTTATCGGGGACTGATCTGGAGACCTCACTGGCCACAGGATGACCTCAGGACCACGCAAACGTTTCATAGAGACACGTGCCATGTTTGTACAAGCTTTGTACTGTTGGGAAATAGCATCACTACACTGTGCGTTAGAAGTAATACATGAGAACGCAGGATGTAAGTGACATGTCTGTGCCGTCAGGATTCCCTCAATCAGTACCAGCCACGATCTGAAGTCATACACTATGGCTCCTCACACCGTGCGTCAGGGGAAACACCGTTTTACCTGTTCAAAACATTGGAGGAATTTGATCTCTCCCCAGAAAGCCGCAGTGGCTGGCTCAGATGGCTCTGAGCACTATGGGACTTAACATCTATGGTCATCAGTCCCCTAGAACTTAGAACTACTTAAACCTAACTAACCTAAGGACATCACACAACACCCAGCCATCACGAGGCAGAGAAAATCCCTGACCCCGCCGGGAATCGAACCCGGGAGCCCGGGCGTGGGAAGCGAGAACGCTACCGCACGACCACGAGATGCGGGCAAGCCGCAGTGTTCGCCATAGAATGTCATCTGGGGTAGCGTTGACCCGCGATTCATTGCTGAAGGCAAAGCGACGCCATTCATCAGTAGTCACAGCATCATTCAAAACCCAGCCGTTTTGCGGTAGCGTTCTCGCTTCCCACGCCCGGTTTCCCGGGTTCGACTCCCGGCGGGGTCAGGGATTTTCTCTGCCTCGTGATGGCTGGATGTTGTGTGCTGTCCTTAGGTTAGTTAGGATTAAGTAGTTCTAAGTTCTAGGGGACTGATGACCATAGATGTTAAGTCCCATAGTGCTCAGAGCCATTTGAACCATTTGAACCAAACCCAGCCGTTTTGTGTTGTAGTGTTAACTGCAGCCTACGCATGGGACGCTAATTCCCCAGTTCGGCTGCTGCTAGTCTTCAGCCAATGGTGCGGGATGATGCAGAGTGTTGCAGGGAATCCATTACTTGATCTCAGACGACTGACGCAGATGTGTAGCGCTTCGATGTGCTTCGTGCGCAATACGGCTACCTTCACTTGTGGTGGTCAGAAGTTGTTGATCGGAGCCTTGATGATGAATATAGCTGCTCTCACTCTCCGATGCAGTCCAACATCGGGCCACTGGTACATCTAATTGCCCCAGCAAGTTGGATATTGCACGATTCGACCAGTCGGCCAAATGGAAACCCACACTACATAGTACTGTCAGGTACTGACATAGCTGATATAGCTCACACGAGAACTCTTCAATCCCGTTAATTCAGAGTTATCACTCAACATCTGGCGCTGTTCATGCCTCTTATATACCCCACCAGGCTAGTAACAACACTGTGCATTGTGGTGGCCGTTCTATCTGCCATAGAGAACTGCAACTGAAATCATTCACATATTCTTTCTTCTGGGTGCTTCACTTTTTTTTCAGGCTGTGTATACCTCTGCTGACAACTTTTTTCGTTTACCGCCTACGGAAGGAGGAAGCCGAAAAAAGTTATTCAGTGTTATTCTAATTTCAGTGACGTTCAAAGCTGTACACTACCAAACACATTGTGTTCAGTTTGTTGTTGTTTCATTCTTCAGTTGTGTGACCATATTGTCAGTAATTGTTTTACAATTCTTGACGGTATTTTCGTTCTGTTGCAACTACAAAAAATGCGTGTTTTTTCCACCAGGCGTGTTTCGCATTATCGAGGTAAAACATCATCAGTGATCTGTAATTATTTACATCTTGATTTGCTTTAAAATTGAAAATCGTTCGTTAACAATATGTTGGTTTTTACTTTCGGTGACTTACGCTTGATTTTTCGCCCACATCGAGAAATGCCGTCTGCTAGCACGTCCTTGATCTTTTTCTTCCTCAGACATTGACAATTGTAGTTGTTGTTTCATTTTTATTCCATACCTTTTTTCGCAGGACTTATTGTTTCATCCAATACTCCCCTTGAATCTGCTCCATACACTTTCGCAGATGTTCAGATGGGACAAAACGTCTTGTGAGCAACTGATGTATCCAGAATGAGATTTTCACTCTGCAGCGGAGTGTGCGCTGATATGAAACTTCCTGGCAGATTGAAACTGTGTGCCCGACCGAGACTCGAACTCGGGACCTTTGCCTTTCGCGGGCAAGTGCTCTACCATCTGAGCTACAGAAGCACGACTCACGCCCGGTACTCACAGCTTCACTTCTGCCAGTATCTCGTCTCCTACCTTCCAAACTTTACACAAGCTCTCCTGCGAACCTTGCAGAACTAGCACTCCTGAAAGAAAGGATATAGCGGAGACATGGCTTAACCACAGCCTGGGGGATGTTCGTGCGTTCACTATTTCAGTCGCAGCGCGGATTCGTCCAATAAGATTCTAAGATATTTCAAGACTAACACACGCCACAGTATTCATAGTAATCCAAAGGAAATAGTTAAGACGTGTAACATCTGGTGGCGATGGTCGGAACGTAACAGGTCAACGTCCACCAAGCAGCTGATTGGCTGTGTAGCGTCGAAATGACCTGGAGCATCAACGTTATCTGAAGCACCTGTATCGGTAGTTCATTCGATAAAGTAGGAAGAGCATGTCTGAAAGAAAGGTAGCTCAGCCCTTTCAGTCTGTTTGGCGTCAGATATAACCCAATGATCTGATCGTAAGTTATTCAGACCTTTTCATAATTGTGGCTTGAGGATACAGTGCTGTAAATACCACTGCAAAAAATTATGCTTGTCGTAGGGAGTCTTCTGTTAGTATTGCATGAAGGTGGCATGGATGTACCTCTTATTCAGACAAATCCTTAAATGTCAGATGTACCCAATGCTTGTGCTCCTTGGTGCGTGCTGTTGAACTGTTCCTCTTTGAAGAATTCCAAAACACCCTCCTCCGTTTCTGAAACCTAATACTAAACAGAAGTGTAAAATCATTTATACAGCAGCGAAACTCCACGTGTGTGTGAGTAAAGTTAACTGTAACAAAACTAATCGTGCTGCAGACACACCCTTAATACCGAATGCCGGAATAAGTGTACTCAACGGAATGCTTAACGCTATGAAAGACCGCAGCCCTAGCAGTGAATCATAAGGTGACGAATAGGCATTTTGTCACTGAAAAACATTAAATATGACCAGGGAGACACTATATACTTGAATTAAAAACATGATTTAAGTTAACTCTTTAGTTTATTACACAAAAGCAGGAAAAAGAAAAGCATCTTAATAGGCCATGAAATCGTGAAAACTGTAAACGTATAATATTAACTGTTAGATAAGTGAACTATCGGTTGGAAAAGTGGTGAGCTCGGAATTAGCTCATCATCATATACCTGTGTTTGTGAAATTTAATCTGACCTGCCCGCGTACCAGTTACGGTGAGTGTTCTTCTGACTGGAGAAACCAAGAAGTTCATGGAACTGAGATGTACTGACGATTATGGGAAAGTGAATCCTAACACGATCCTTAATTTCTAGTTCGCGATGGTCTTAACATACCGAAGCTGAAAGTTAAGCTCACCATTATCGTTGGTGACACGTTTGTGGATGCCATAAAGTACATCGCTCTTCTGAGAATTTGAACATTGGACCCCACTCTGCTAGTGAAGTCTGCTGGTCCAGCAGAGAGCGGAGCCTGCAAAGTACCAATGCGTTCAGAGATGAAATCCTTTATTTCTATTCAGTAAAGAACTAACTGCTCACTTACTGTCACCATGAATCTCGGCAACTAATCTTCTTTAAGTTATACTGGTCCACCAATGACGTAATTGTTTCTTTGCAACAAAATCTCCTGCCAGAAGACGCTGGAGATTTTTTTTTATAGCCGAGAGATGTTTATCAGCTGAGTGTACTTTCCTTAGCACAGTCTGGATGCCCACCTTCTGCTAGGCCGAGTTCCATCGTCCAGAACAAATGCTTTCAGCTCGGTCATCCAAAGTGGACACATGCCTGTACACTGCATAATAGGCTGGTGCCAGCCAGGCGACTTTCCCTGTCGATCCCCCCCCCCCTCCCTCCCCCCCCACTCACATTTTGTGCAGGACGCAGTCTCTTGACCCTCAACGTCCCGATTTTGGGGTGCCACTCTTGAGACTCTCCTGTCCCGTGTCTGCAGCACTAAAGCTCACCCAGAAAAGCAATTAAAATTGCCAGCATCAGGTTAAATATATAAGTATTAAAGAGAGAAGATTAAATCAGCGCATGCAACCACTGTAATCACATTAACCCATATCAAAATTTACATTATCTAACTCGACTCAAGTAGGGTCTAATTATTTATCGAATACATTTACTTTTCACAGCAGTCAGAAGGCCTACCATATATGCAGTAAATTTTTCAATGGTTTAGTTTTCTGAACATACAGAAAGATGTAACAAGCACAGAAAATACACTTTGATGTATGCACATTCTACGGTTTCAACAGTACGCAAGTGGAAAATATTGTAGTCTTTACTCACTTACTGTGAACACCAAATGAGGTGTAGTATTTCTGTCAGGAAATCATTCCACATACAACACTGGAACAGCTCTGCTGATCCCAATAACTTTTCAGTATACAACCAGCATATTGGACATTTCGATACTTGTGTACTGGTGCATACTGTAATATTGTCACCATCATTACTGCACTAACACACAACATAAATACTCAGTTATGAGAAGAATAAAGAACCTTAGGAAGATGAAGCACATGTACAAGTATATTATTAAGCGCAACCTGTGAATTAAACTTACACTGGTGGTTAATAGGTTCTACTACTAATTAGGTTACCAAATACAATCTTAACATGCATTGATGACAGCATTCTCGAAGCTCCGCAGTGCCAAATACGAGGGTTATTAGGAAAGTAAGGAACGATCGGTCGCGAAATGGAAAATACAGTGAAAATCTGATGAAGCTTTAAACAGATGCGTTAGGCCCGTCGATCGCACCATGTCGCTCTTTTCAGTTCTGAGCTCACAGTGAGAACGTAAAGATGGCTAGAAATTAGCGTCTCCCGCCAAGTATGAGGGCCTGGCGAAAGATTTCGCCTGAAGCAATGCAATCCACATAACATAACTGTCATGCAGTTCGCTCTGCACGACAATTCTCGGCCGTACTCTGCAGGGGCTATGAAGATGCTCCTGCAGCGTTTTCGATGGGAAGTGTTTGATCACCCACAATACAGCCCGTAATTGGCTACCCCTGAGGTTCATCTCTGCTCAAATGAACCGCTGGCTATGGAGACAATATTTTGACACAGACAACAGACAACGAGCTGTTGTCAGGAGTAGAAAATTGTCGAAAAGCACTGTTGGCTGTCTTCTGTAACGAGAGAATTGAAAAGCTGGTACAACGCTGTAACAGATGTCTAAGTCTGAGCGGCGACTGTGTAGGGAAGTAGCTGGAAGGTGTAGCTAACCGCTGCAAATGAAACAGTTTTGATTTTCACTGTGGTTTCCATTTCGCGACCTATCGTTCCTTACTTTCCGAATAGCCATCGTATATGCATTTCTGGGCAGGGGTTCCCCATTGTACCATGACCAGTTTCCTTTCCAACACAATGCACTAAATATGTCGGTGTTTTCTTTTAATATACATCCAGTATAGAAAAGTTTCTCTCAAGACACAATAAAGAAGCTTTTCTATCACACATTCTTTAGCTTTTGATGCTGTTTGACAATACATTTCTAAAAAAACAGCAACTGAAAACGAAAAACATGGATAAAATTTCCCAGTTAACTTGCTGCCTCAAATTCGGATGAAATCCCAAGGTTTGGATGACTGCCTCCTTCCTTGTCGTCAGAGACAAAGTCTGGCTGTCGTGGAACTGGCGAGGCTCCCAGTTTTATACCCCGAGTACGGAATCTGATTGTATAGCTTACGTCATGGGCAGGCGTTCTAAAGCGGCGTTCTCTGCATCCGTAGGTTACTGATGCAGTCGTTGTTCAGCGTCAGTTTCAACAACAGCTCCTACAGCAGACGGCAAACTACGAGAAGTCTTCCTCCGTGTTCTTATACTGTATTTATCAGCTGCAAGCTTGCATGCATTGCAAAGTCAAGAGCCAGTGTCGTTGCTGAAGTTGTTATCAAATAGTTTGACATCGACGTCACCTTGAATATGGGAATTTTGAAAAGTCAGCACTGACTCTTTTCTTTATTGTTGTTTCACTCCCTCGCCAAACATGGGGGTGGGGGACCAGTTGTACAGTCAAGCCAACCTTCAGTCATGCTTTATGTAACATAAACGAAGACGAAAACCAATAAATTAAAAGCTGAGTTATTTACAAATGATTTTAAAATTTGAAAGATTGAATGTCAGAAACTTGATTTACTTCGGTAATTTAAATTAAAACAGGAAAACTGGAAGGAAGAACTAAAATTATAATAATACATTTAAATCAATCAATCTACGATGTGATAACTGTAATTGTAAGCTGAAGCATTGCACTGTCACTAAAAGTTGAAAAACGTGTCCTGGCCTAAACTGTTTGTTGTTGGTGGGGAAAATGCTGTCTGTTTAGTAGGTATGCGGCGTGGGTATATGTGTGGACGACAGATGGGTGGTATGGAAGGAGACGGAATGAGTATTGGGTAAATGGGAAGGGAGGTGTATTTGGGGGTGTCGCTAAGGCCTCAATATGGAGGGCGAAATGGGGAATGATGAGGAAGAAAAAGGAAAATGAATAAGGAAAACAGGTAGAGAAAGTAATGGTAATCCTCATGAGGTGAGATGAGTGGGATGGAATCGTAATTGGTAGAAGGGTAAATGTTGGGACGGATTTCATTTTCTGGGACAGAGATACGGTTGGAATTTCGCCGAAAGAGGATGTGGTAGGTGCACATGTAGAGTTTGTGGAATGTGTCAGCATGGGTGTGGCAGCACTCCAAGAATGAAAACTAGATAGGAGACAATAAGATTACTGGCGCCGAGTTTGCGGATAGTATAAGATACACAGAAGATTGGGTGTTACTGAGGAGAGATAGGAAGTTGATGAGACGTAAAGAATCCATGTGAGGGAAGTGGAACGAAAGGTGGAGTGAATGATGTTCAAAGATCTGGAGGGACCGGTAGAACTTAGGCAGAAAGTCTATTCATGCAACAATTACATAGGAGAGAAGGGGTCAGTTCAAGGGCTTGCTGATGTCGAAGGTAGTGCAGAGGTGTAATTCAGAAGTTCGCCCAGTTGGTAGTTTTAGTCTGTAGTGGACTTTCTGTAGGATGGTTAGCAGGTGAGTTTTCCATGTTAGTTTCCTGTCCAAGGTTAGTCCGAGACATTTTAGTGTATTGGTTAAATGGATAGGATGGTTGCAAATGATTACACAGAAGCCACGGATGTGGAAGCTGCAGGTGGTTCTTCCTGAAAGTATTGTCTAGGTTTTGAGGGGGTTGGTCTTGAGGAAATACACTGATTGTGTTGCATTTCTAGGGAGCGTTGGGAGGGCTAGGAAGGCGATGTCATCACCTTACTGAAGAAGATGAACTCGTGGAGATGGTTTGGGCATCTTGTCGGTGTGGAGGAGATAAATGAGAGGAGAGAAGAGAGAACCTTGGGATACAACTGCATTCGTATGGAAGATATGGGAAGTGATATTGTTAATAACGACAAAGGATGGGCGATTAGACAGGAATGATGCAAGAAGGCAGACATAGTTAACTGGCAGTACCAAGGTCTGGGATTTGAAAAACGACCAGAATGTCATACTTGATCATAGGTTTTCTCCAGGTCAAAGGATACAACAACAGTGTTTTTAGTTGTTGAGGTGGTGGGAGAGAAGATGAGTGAGATACAGGAGTTAGTCAACAAAGGAGAAGTTGGGATGGAAGTGGCACTGGTGAACAGGAAAAAGATGGTGTCAGTTCAGGTGTTGACAGATGCTCCAGAAGAAGACCTCGCCAAACAATGAGATGAGGCTGAGATGCTGGTTTCAGGAAGTGTCAGTAGTGTGGTTATACAGCTTCAGGAAAAATTAGATTTTGGAGGTTTTCCACAGTACAAAATTGTAACCTACGGAGAGGATCGTGTTATAAAGGGTGGCAGGTATAACTAAAAATGAGGGGCGGGGGGGAGACGTTCTTTTAGGTGACGATACGTAACGTGGATATGACAGGGAAAGTGTTGTGTTTTTTGTGAAGTATTTGCTTTACATTTAGTGCTGTGATTGGTGATTTTTTTTTTTTTTTTTTTTGTGTTGCCCAAGTAGTGGAACCTGAGTGCTTGTGGTGGGACGAAGTATTTGGGCATTCCGGCCACGACTGAATCATGCAACGTATTGAGGTCATTGCACAGGTGCCGTTCGTAGTCATACACAACAGCATAACCTGCAGGCTTGGCTACCATCTGCATTTATGTTCACACGCATTTCCATACTTCTGTCGATCCCCAGTGGGTCAATTTGCACTGCAGATATTTAAAGCCAGTTTCATAGGTCGTACTTAAAAGAACTCTATAAAGATACATAGAGTAACAGATATAACGTATTTTTACAAGTTTCGTGTCCTCAGGAATCGTGAAGATGTAGGAAAGGTGAAATGCAAAGAAGCAGGCCTTTTTAGATTGATAGGTAGCGGATGGTTTTTTTGAAGGAACCTATAGTTTGTGATGGAATTTCTCTCGATGTATAGATGGAATACTTTCCAATACTTGGAAAAGTTAAAGGCGTGTGTAGCACTTAGTTTGGTTCAGGTCTGGCAGCAGTTCCGCCGTTTTTGTCATTTAACAAGTTCGTAATGTGTCTATGTATTTGCCAGTGGCGTGTGAGTGTTTCTCAATCACGAGTCCATAGGAAGGAGCGATATTAGCGACGGAATCCTCGGAGGAGGTGTAGTGTTTGTATGGCAACGGTGGTGCGATGAGGATATAATATTTTCTTGGTAGGAATATGCGTGGATTTAGCAGCTAACAGTCTGCTGCAAGGACATGACACAGGGGTTATCATCAGGTTACTTGGAGAATAGAGTACAGCTTTCAACCTGGATATCTATGGATTTGAGGCATCCATTCCAGTTGGTGCAGGTGTAGTCTTTGATAATTTTTTTATGGATGTTTGGGTGGGATGCATGGGGATGAGCCAGTTTTTAGGGAGTGCTGAGGAAACCAGCTAGATGGTCTCTTCCCTTTGATCGATGACTGCTGCAGTGAGACGTCCAAGGAGGATGGCGGATGCTAAGACGACTTCTGGTGTGATGCTCTTTTCAAGACGAATGTGCTGTGATATAATGGTTTGCGTGTGTGTGAGGACTAGAGGCAGTTGAAGGCCATTTAGATCTGGTGATTGGAGTAGGTAGCTTGGGTTTTTAGATAGAATACTAAACAGGCAGCAAAGGAGATTTGCTGGAGGGTGTATGTTCGTTGAATCTGATGGATCTTTTAGAGAGCATTCGCCATGAATTTTATAAATCCTCCAGCAGTGCGAGATGGGCGGATGAAATTGTTCGGATGAATAGGATTTTCGATGGGACAGATGGGAACAGTTAATTCAGGCTTAGCAGGTTGGTGTTTGGCTTTGCATTTCGCAGAATAGGAGCAGTGAGAGTCGCTGCAGGTGTTGCAGGTAGGAGTGGGAAAATGGTTAAGGCATTGTTTACGAAAATGAAAAACGTTACAGTATGAACAGATTGGTGGGTTTTTGCAGTCGGCTGTGAGGAGGTCGTGTTAGATTGGACACTTTTGGCAGTGGTCGGACTGAAGATGGTATTCTGAAAGTTCAAGTTTGTGACGGCAGTGAGATGGCATATCTGGGCTCGCTATTTAAGGAGAAGTACCATTGTGAGAGCAAATTCTGTAAGAATACGAAAAAGGTAAGTGGAGATAAGGTCTTTAATAATGCAGAGAGTTTTTCGTATTTAAAAATCGGGGCTGGAGTTCGATTAAGATACCATTTTCGCATTTTTGAGCTTTTTGTCGACTTTGGTGATCACAGCATTGAGGGTGGAAGGACTTCAGGGAGACTGAGGTTCTTTGGCGTGGAGGGTGGTAGTGCGAGATGCTAGGGTGACTTTAGGACCAAAGGTATTAAGGGGGAGTTTGCAGAGAAAGTCATTATAGAAGTTGGGATTCAGGGACTTTATTAGAACTCAGTCTTTCCTTTTGGAAAGACTTTATCAGATCTCAGTCTTTCCTTTTGGATTTGCTCCTACACTGCCACTTAATCTTAGCACATTTTGTGGTTTTCACGTCGAATCTTGCGCCTATATGGAGAGGAAACCAATCGGGACCAGATCTACAAGACTACTTTAGAAGACGCGAGATAAGCAAAGCAAACTCAGTGCTGCTAGGAATCTGAAGAAACAGACCCTCATGAACTATTGCCTTGACAGAAACTGGAATTTCTGCAAAATAGAAAACGCATTTTATGGAACCCACCGTCGCGCTTCGAAATTGTGTTCTATAGAGCTAAAAAATGGTTCAAATGGCTCTAAGCACTATGGGACTTAACATCTGAGGTCAGCAGTCCCCTAGACGTAGAACTACTTAAACCTAACTAACCTAAGGACATCACACATAACCATGCCTGAGGCAGGATTCGAACCTGCGAAAGCAGCAGCAGCGCGGTTCAAGACTGAAGCGCCCGGAACCGCTCGGCCACAGTGGCTGGCTATAGGGATAAAACTTGAGAGTAAAAAACATGAAAAATATAAGGGTCTGTTCTGTAATACACAAAGGATATGAAGTTAGGTGTTGGGGCGGATAGTGGGAAGAAGAAGACGATGAGGAGTCTGGTGGATGGGTAGGGCTATGGGAGAGAGGAGGAGAAGGTATAGGGAGAATATGGGAGGAACGAGACTTGTAGTTCATGCATCTGGGTCTGTGCTTGGTAATAACAAGATCACAGAGGAAGATTTCTCACAGTTTACCGCCTAATGTAAATGGTGACGTTGAAATCGATGTTGGATAGCGACTGCGAACGTAATCTATGGACGCAAAAGGCGCTCCTCGGCATGCGCCATCTTCATGACGTAATCTAGGCATAGGCAATCAGATATCGTCGTCTGGGCATAGAAGTGGGAAACCCGATGGTCTTACGACGGTAAGGCTTAGGCCATGACGACGATAATGGTAACATCATCGAAAGCTTGGGATCCGGATCTGACGTGGCAAGTAAACATAGAACTTTCTAGAATGAGATTTTCACTCTGCAGCGGAGTGTGCGCTGATATGAAACTTCCTGGCAGATTACAAGCAAGGTTCGCAGGAGAGCTGTAAAGTTTGAAAGTTAGGAGACGAGGTACTGGCAGAAGTGAAACTGTGGGGACGGGGCGTGAGTCGTGCTTTGGTAGCTCAGATGGTAGAGCACTTGCCCGCGAAAGGCAAAGGCCCCTAGTTCGAGTCTCGGTCCCTCACACAGTTTTAATCTGCCAGGAAGTTTCAGAGTACTTTCTATTCAACAACTGTATCGCGAAATATTTAGGAGCCAAAAAAATTAAGGTGACCAATAAAGAAATGGTAAATTAAGATTTAGTTTCCAAGTTCTCCAGTCACACGATATTCTAAAGCCCTTCTGCGAGTATGGCGAAAGCCGATAAGAGTAAGTCCTGTATGATTTGGGTCACCACTACGCCACCTCGCTGCAGTCACGTCACGAAAAATCTCGCCATCCCCCGTTGTGAATAGCAACAGCTCTTCCTGTTCCGTATCTTATGCGGTTGAGTTTGCGATAGGTGCCTAAAAAATGTGGAAACACATAGTTTGACACTCAGGTTATGCTTTGGGAAAAAGCCTCGCTGCCGAGAAGACGACTGCTCAGTTTTCCAGGCTTCCCCTGTACTGAGCGCGCTGGTTGACAGGCTCCTGATGGTTTTCGAAGCTGGATGGGGAGATTTCAGTCGGATTATGGAACAATGCTCTATTTTGTCGTGTGTATGGAGAGATCGGTTTTTCCGGATTCCCGCCAGTAATTAAGCGAGAGCTTTCAGTCATATTGTGTGAGATGGCTCGACATAACTTAGAACTTGGTGCTACTAAACAGGCTTAGGCAGAAGTGTGCATCATACAACGCGCACATCTTGTCAAGTGAAACATCCACAAGCTATGTTTAAACTGTTGATCCAAGGTGTTGCTATTACCAATTTTTCGTTGGCGTCCCACGAACTTCCAGGTAGTCTGCAAAAAAAATGGGGTTTTTCATATTTGCAGCCGCTGGTGATGGTAGATAAGTGACGTATCGAAAATAAACCCCAGATATAAGGCGTTACGGAAACGTGTCTTTCATAATTGGCTTTCTGAAGAGGGCAAAAAAATGTTTACCATTATTTCTTGACGTAACTATCTCCAATAATAATGGTAAACTTTTTTGCCATCTTTAGAAAGCCAACTATGGCATATGCAGTTATTAATGCAAAATCTTGCCACCTCTTTTTCTCTTTCTATGATTAACAGATTGCTAAAACCACCACTTACACCTGACCATCGACATAAAGAAATTGAAATGTTGAAGCAAGTTGCTTGTGTGAGGAACTATGACCCCAAAATCGTACATTCCCTTTTTCAGAAAGTAAAATCAAAAAACCATAAATCACCATCGAAACAAATGCTCTCTAAAATGATATATATGAGGAAAGTTTTCGGTAGAGTAAAGAGACTTTTCTAGAATACCAACCTCCCTATTGCCTTCTTACTCGCAAACACTCCTTTAAATAAATTAAGACACTCTATTGGAAATGCCAATGAACATTTTTGTGGCTCTGGTGTATATAAGCTGACCTGCGATAATTGCGAAACAATACGTATACAATGGACAGAGTGGACGTAATTTTAAAAAGCGTTTTAAGGAACATACCTAAGGAGTCTCACGAAATAAATCACTGTTTGGACAACACCTTATAAATGAGGAACATACAGAAGGTGAAAGCAGAAGCTGCCTCGAAATATTACACACTTGAAGATCTTGAAATTTTTATTCGCCGAAAAAATGACTCTTCTATTCTTTTAAATGAACCATTAGATTTTCACGAAACGACCTTTTCTGATTTATAAGCTTATATGGCTTTTTAAAAATATTTCACCGAACCTATCAGATTTCACGTGTTTCGTTTTTACCAACTTACTCCGTCATTCTTTTATATTTAATACCTAAATCTTTTACGAATACTGATACTATATGTTACGAGAAAAACCCTTTAAATACCATTTATCTTATTTTACCACTGACGTATCTAGAATCTAGATAGCTCTTATTAGAAATTTCAATAATTTATCTAACAATTTTTTTTGCCCTCTTGCTACACTGATTTACTCACATATTATAATTATCGGAAATGTCTGATTCACCCAATCTTTTATAAATCACGGTATTCTCTAAGCACAACGTTGAAAATTTCGAGAGAAACGCCAATTCAGTCAAAGTAACGGCAACCTCGACAACGTCTCCATGGGAACAGCGTAATGTACAAACATCTTTGGACGCCAATAGGCACTTAACAACGTTGCCTAGGCAGCAGCGTCCTACAGCATCGGCTTTGACAAACAACGGCCAACACATCGCCATTTCCATGGAAACGGCGTCGCCTTGAAGAACCAAAAGGCAACACCAGGTGGCATTCAACGACCCACAACCCTTTGTATTGGTGCACTAGCATTTAAAGTTTATTTAAAGTTAAGCAATTTTATTAATGATCTCCAGTATTTATTTAAACAGCAGCACTTGTATAATCATATACAAGTAACTCGACTGTTAGTTTTATACTTCGTTTGTACGTCATAAATATTTTTACGTAAAGGAAGAGCCCACTGGCTGCTGCTGACGTAAAGCGCAACAAATTGGCGCGCAATCAAGAACATTTCATGCGTGACAGTACAGCCACTAGCAGCAATTATGGTCTTGACAACGCGCAGCTGTTCAGCACGTCGCCAGTTCCAACAAATGGGTAAAATATCACGCCTTTTTAGTTTAACCTTTGTCCGTTTTATGCAGAACTGACCGCCCTAATTACCATGCACTTTTATAATCTTTACAGTGCTGCCAAAATGAAGATAGACTACTGAATTTGCCGAAACTGGTCATTTTAAATATATTTTATGACCGCGACTGTTTTCTTCGTCAGTAATTATCAAGAATGGTGGGCTCCATGTGGTTCCCAAGTCGTGCAGCGACCGTAAACCATAAAATGCAGTAACCAGTCGTAAAATCATGTTTTATTTATTCACTTTTGCACTATAAGTTAATATTGTTACAGTGAAACACACAGTACTTCCCAGCAAAAAGATTTTTGCGTTCCTCTTTGCTTCACAAGTTTGTGTTCTCTAATCCTGTACATAAAAGTGTCGTGTTGTTGCCAGAATTCAGCCAGGTTGTTAAGTATAATGTGCGGATGGTTTAGCGGGGAGGAGGGGTGGGAAGAGGTGAGCGAGGGCGGGATGTTTGGAGAGAAGAAAGAACAAGAAAAAGAACATTTGAGGGCGTTGGTAAAAGTGAGCAATAAGGGTCATCTACATCTACATCTGCATGGATACTCTGCAAATCACATCTAAGTCGCTGGCAGAGGCTTCATCAAACCACCTTCACATTTCTCTATTATTCCAATCTCGTATTGCGCGCGGGGAGAACGAACACCTATATCTTTCCTACGAGCTCCGATTTCCCTTATTTTATCGTGGTGATCGTTTCTCCCTAAGTAGGTCGGTGTCTACAAAATATATTCGCATTCGGAGGAGAAAGTTGGTGATTGGAAATTCGTGATAAGATGCTGTCGCAGCGAAAAACGCCTTTGTTTAAATGATGTCCAGCCCAAATCTTGTATCATTTCAATGACACTCTCTCCCATATTTCGCGATAATACAAAACGTGCTGCCCTTCTTTGAACTTTTTCGGTGTACTCCGTCAATCTTATATCCCATGCCGCGTAGTAGTATTCCAAAAGAGGACGGAGAAGCGTAATGCAGGCAGTCTCCTTAGTAGATCTGTTACATTTTCTAAGTGTCCTGGCAATGAAACGTTGTCTTTGGTTAGCCTTCCCCACAACATTTTCTATGCGTTCCATCCAATTTAAGTTGTTCGTAATTGTAATTCCTAGGTATTTAGCTGAATTTACGTCCTTTACATTTGGCTGTTTTATCATGTAACCGAAGTTTATCGGGTTCCTTTTAGCACTCATGTGAATGACCTCACAGTTTTCATTATTTAGTGTCAACTGCCAAATTTCGCACCATTCAGATATCTTTTCTAAATCGTTTTACGATTTGTTTTGATCTTCTGATGACTTTATTAGTCGATAATCGACAGCGTCATCTGCAAAAAAAAAAACCAAGAAGCCTGCTCAGATTGTCTCCCAAATCGTTAATATAGATAAAGAACAGCAAAGGGACTGTATGTAACACTACATAGGGGAACGGCAGAAATCACTTCCGTTTTACTCGATGACTTTCCGTCAATTACTAAGAGCTGTGACCTCTCTGACAGGAAATCACAAATCCAGTCACATAACTGAGACGATATTCCATAAGCACGCAATTCCACTACAAGCCGCTTGTGTGGTACAGTGTCAAAAGCCTTCCGGAAATCCAGAAATACGGAATCAATCTGAAATCCCTTGTCAATAGCACTCAACACTTCATGCGGATAAAGAGCTAGTTGTGTTTCACAAGAATAATGTTTCCTAAACCCATGTTGACTGTGGGTCAACAGACCGTTTTCTCCGAGGCAATTCATACTGATGAATTCTTCTCGGGTTATCAGCCGAGTGGTGGCGTCGTCTCGTCGCAAAGTAACGATGAGTTTCGTGCCCATCATCTTCTGGCGAAGATGCACCAAAACATGATGGGCACGAAACTCATCGAAACGTGGTGACAAGACGACGCCACCACTCGGCTGATAACCCGAGAAGAATTCATCATTGGAATACGGCGAGAAAATCTGCAATCGCATATGTAATTCACACTGTTCGTACACAATTTATGTTCCAAAATCCTGCTGCATATGGACGTTAATGATACGGGCCTGTAATTTAGTGGATTACTCCTATTACCTTTTTTGAATATTGGTGTGACGTGTGCAACTTTCCAGTCTTTGGGTACGGATCTTTCGTCAAGCGAACGGTTGTATACGATTGTTAAGGAACCTGATTGGTATACCGTCTAGACCAGAAGACTTGCTTTTATTAAGTGATTTAAGTTGCTTCACTACTTATACGTTACTCATGTTGGCCGCTGTTCTCAGTTCCAATTCTGGAATATTTACTTCGTCTTCTTTTGTGAAGGCATTTCGGAAGGCTGTGTTTAGTAACTCTGTTTGGCAGCACTGTCTTCGATAGTATCTCCATTGCCATCGCACAGAGAAGGCATTGATTGTTTCTTGCGGCTAACATACTTCACATACAACCAGAATTTCTTTCGATTTTCTGCCAGGTTTCTATACAAAGTTTCGTTTTTGAAACTATTATAAGCATCTCGCAGTGAAGTCCGCGTTAAATTTCGAGCTTCTTTAAAAGATCGTCCGTCTTGGGGATTTTGCCTCTGTTTAGATTTGGTATACTTGTTTCGTTGTTTCTGTAGCAGTGTTCTGCTCCGTTTTGCGTATCAAGGAGGATCAGCTCCGTCGTTTGTTAATTTATTTTGTATACATCTCTCAATTGCTACCGCTACTATTTCTTTGAATTCAAGCCACATCCAGTCTACACTTATTAATTTGGAAGGGGTAGAGATTGTCCCTCAGAAAGCCGTCAAGTGAATTTTTATCTGCTTTTTTGAATAGGTATATTTTTCGTTTACTTTTGCAGGAGTTGGGGGCTACAATATTCAGTCTCGCTACGACAACCCCGTGTTCACCAATCCCTGTATCCGTTTTTATGCTCATTATTAACTCCGGATTATTTGTCGCTATGAGGTCAAGTGTGTTTCCACAACCGTTTACTACTCACGTGGGCTGATGGTGTATGTTTTTGTTGTTGTTGTTGTGGTCTTCAGTCCTGAGACTGGTTTGATGCAGCTCTCCATGCTACTCTGTCCTGTGCAAGCTTCTTCACCTCCCAGTACTTACTGCAACCTACATCCTTCTGAATCTGCTTAGTGTATTCATGTCTTTGTCTCCCTCTACGATTTTTACCCTCCGCGCTGCCCTCCAATACTAAATTTGTGATTTCTTGATGCTTCAGAACATGTCCTATCAACCGGTCCCTTCTTCTTGTCAAGTTGTGCCACAAACTCCTCTTCTCCGCAATTCTATTCAATACCTTCTCATTAGTTATGTGATCTACCCATCTACTCTTCACCATTCTTCTGTAGCACCACATTTCGATAGCTTCTATTCTCTTCTTGTCCAAACTATTTATCGTCCATGTTTCACTCCATACAAATACTTTCAGAAACGAATTCCCCTACTCTTAAATCTACGCTCGATGTTAACACATTTATCTTCTTCAGGAACGCTTTCCTTGCCTTTGCCAGTCTACATTTTATATCCTCTCTACTTCGACCATCATCAGTTATTTTGCTCCCCAAATAGCAAAACTCCTTTACTGCTGTATGTGTCTCATTTCCTAATCTAATTCCCTCAGCATCACCCGATTTAATTCGACTACATTCCCTTATCCTCGTTTTGCTTTTGTTGATGTTCATCTTATATCATCCTTTCAAGACACTGTCCATTCCGTTCAACTGCTCTTCCAAGTCTTTTGCTGTCTCTGACTGAATTACAATGTCATCGGCGAACCTCAAAGTTTTTATTTCTTCTCCATTTTTCTTTTGTTTCCTTTACTGCTTGCTCAATATACAGATTGAATAACATCGGGGAGAGGCTACAACCCTGTCTCACTCCCTTCCCAACCACTGCTTCCCCTTCATGGTCTAACTGCTAGAAATAATTTTCAGAAAATGCATTTAGCACAATTTCCGATGATGTTTTAAGCATACCTCCGGAATTAAACATGTATTTTTGCGAACATATCGAGGGTAAATTAAAGTCACCTTCACCTATAATCGTATGAGTCGGGTGCGTGTTTGACATCAAACTCAAGTTTTCTTTGAACCTTTCAGCAACTGTATCATCTGAATTGGGAGGTCGGTAAAACGGTCCAATTATTATTTTATTCCGGTTGCCAACAATGATTTCTGCCCATACTAGCTCACAGGAACTATCTACTTCGATTTCGCGACAAGAAACTACTTTTAACAGCAAGAAACACGCCACCGCCAACCGTGTTTAGCCTATCCTTTCGAAACACCAGTAGGTTCTTCGCGAAAATTTCGGCTGAGCTTATCTCTGGGTTTAGCCAGCTTTCAGTGTCTATGGCGATATGAACATCAGTGCTTTCTATTAGGGCTTGGAGCCCTGGTACTTTCCCAACACAGCTACGACAATTTAGAACTGTTATACCGATGGTTCCAGTACCTACGTTCTTCCTGTGTTCGGCCTGTACCCTTTGTGACTGAAGTCCTTCTTGTGTTTTCCCGAGACCCTCTAACCTAAAATACCCCCCAGTCCAAGCCAAACAGCCTCTGCTACTAGTGTAGCCGCCTTCTACGTGTAGTGGACACCTGACCTATTCAGCAGAACCCGAAACCCAACCACCCTTTGGCTCAAGTCGAGGAATCTACAGCCTACACGGTCGCAGAACCGTCTGAGCCTCTGATTCAGATCCTCCACTCGGCTCTGTACCAGAGGTTCGCAATCGGTCCTGTCGACTACGCTGCAAACCATCAGCTCTGCTTTCATCTTGCAAGCAAGACTTGGCAGCCTTTACCACTTCTATTAGCAGCTCGAAACCATAGAATCTCTTCTGATCCAAAGCGACACACATCATTGGTACCGACGTGAGCAACCACCTGAAGTTGGCTGTACACTGTGCTCTTCATGGCATCCGGGAGGACCCGTTCCACGTCTGGAATGACTCGACCAGGTATGCACACGGAATGCACATTGGTTTTCTTTCCCTTCTTGGCAGCCATGTCCCTACGGGGCCCCATAACGCCACTAACGGTGGAGCTCCCAACTATCAATAACTCCACCCTCTGTGACTGTCCGCGTCTTGCACGCTGAGAGGTTTCCTCTGAAACAGAACAGACGACGGCATCTGGCTCAGTGACAGTGTCAGCCACAGACACCACCTGGAACCTGCTTGTCAGACAAACCAGGGAGGCCTCAAGCGCGGCCGCCTGGGAACTCTTTCGCAGCCTGCTACGCCCCAGGGCGACTTCCCACTCGACCACAGGTGAGGGGTCAACCTCAGTGCGAGCAGTAACTGGGTTGGCCACCGGTGAGGACCGATCGGAGGATTCGGACGTGCTGGACGTCCGTTGAGTCCCCACGGCCGGCCCACAACAGTGGCGCCCATCCACTGCAGCCTCCAGCTGTGTAACAGAGGCCGTCACAGCCTGGAGCTGAGATCGAAGTGTCACCAACTCGGCTCGCATCCGCACACAAAAATCGCAGTCCCTGTCCATACTAAAAACTGTGGAAAAATAAAATACACAGCTAAACAAACTATCGGAATGTGCTGAGAAACTCTACTGTAGACACTGGTGAAAACGCAGAAACTGTGTCTAATAAATTAAATTAACACCCAGAGATTCAAAAATCTAACTACCGAAGCACTCAGGTGAAACTAAGTAATTCGCCCATCATTAGGAACTTGTAATATGTCACAAAATCGGTTTACTTTCCGTGGCAAACGAAAACGCGAGGACTGTGGTTATTAGATATTAAATTAACACACAGAAACTCAAGAGACTAAACTATTAAAGCACACAACGGAAACACAACATACTGCGTAATACATGCATATCAGTCGTATAGTCATAGTGGTGACTGAGGTAACAAACCCAGTTAGCACTTAACATGCCACAAGAGATGCTTTCATTATGGCAGAACAATGAGCAAACATCTGATATCAGCGTCTGTAAATTTTTCGGTACAGTACGCAATCGGGCGTGTTTCTAAGGTATACTGTATTAGAAGGAACTGAAAACATTTTCCAGAGGAGGGTAAACAATAAAATACAAACTGCTGGAGGAGGAGACACGTGGAGCTGATAGTGGCTTCACTAACTGAAATACTCTTCATTCTTAATAAGAAAATTCGTAGTCGAGAACTGTCTCAGATCTTGGCTCTATGAACTTCAATGCCACCAACCAGTCATTATCAGAATAAATGCACGTAAGTAAGGGGACAAGGGGCGCGACAGGCCACGCTGCATTGTTGCCAAATTTATTCAAGGTGGCGTCGATGACGTCATCCAAGATGGCGGCATGAACTTTGCAACATCGCATGACGTCATCCAAGATGGCGGCTTTTTGCGGGAAAATAGGTCAATTGTGCTACGTCCACTAACCTAACCTCAAGAAAAAAAATGGCGCGAATTTTGAATTTTGGCGGAAAAATAGTCCAATTGTGCTACATCCACTAACCTAAGCCTCCAGAGGAAAAAATGGCGGGAAGTTTCAATTCCAAGAGTATAATGCATGCAAAGACCGTACTTCTCTTTTTATTATTATTGATTATCATTTATTAACATTCATTATCATTTATTAGTATTTATTATTATTGACCTGCATCCACTAGAAAATTCCCTCCAAATTCAAATTTCTACACGATAATGGCTGCAAAACCTTACTTTTGTTTATTCTTATTCATTATCATTTATTAACATTCATTATCATTCATTGTCATTTATCATCATTCATTATCATTCATTATCATTTATTAACATTCATTAAAATTCATTGTCATTTATTATCATTTATTATCATTCATTATCATTTATTATTATAGGCCTACTTCCACTAGAAAATTGCGCCAAATTCAAATTCCAGCACGATATTCTCTCGAAAACTGTACTTCTATGTATTATTATCATTTATTCTTTATTCAAGATGTCCGATTTTCTCGGTGAGAAAGCAATTATCCTTACATCCACAACAAAAATCTATCACAAGTTCAAATCTCCAACTCCATAATTGATCACATGTACAAGCTTTCTCCGTCACTTATCTTTTTTTTTTTCACTGATAGCCTATCATAATCGCGTCAAATAATAAACTGCACTTCTAGTAACGTAATTCACGTCCTTTGATTTTGCAGGGGGGCAGGGACTGAACACTTTATTTCAAGCAGTACGGTCATCAATTGTTCTCCAACACAGTCAGCACACACATCTTTGATATCGCAGTGCAGTCACCACGACGTCCGCACTCCAACTGAATTAGTTCAAATCCTCGCCACCCCCTGGCCAGTGCACGGAGACACTGCCTACGCCTCTCATGTGAGGCAGCCGGCCACTAGTGCGGGGGCGAGCCCAACGATCGCTACCACATCGAAAACATGTTTCCGCTGGACACACTGGAACTTGTCGAGCTTGATGTCACAGCGGCACCTTGTCCGTTCACCACGTGCATTTGTCGCCTCCACGCGTTTCCCGCCAAAATTGTCTCCCTCGGAGCTGTATCACACAACGGTCGGCCGTTTCCCTGCAACACTTTCGGCACCTCGTTCAAACTTGTCGATGCCGACCTCCCACAGCCGTCCGCCACGTGTCCCTGTGCGAGCGAGAATGCAGTGCTACACTTTTGGCGGCAAAGTTTACTCGACAGTGGAATCCGCCATGACTATATAGCAGCACCTTTGGACCGCTCTAGAATACCCGCTAATTGACTCGCTCTCGCGCGTGTGTAATAACTGTACAATCGCTGTGCCGCCGCCCCGCTTTCGTTACACACCCTCCATACAAGCGACAGACATAGCCTTCTGTAAATACCTGGAAAATGACTCTTTATTTCAGACATTACGGTCATTCAGGTGTGTTCCAACTGACTTTTCCATGCTCACACAGCGAAACTCCAGAGTT
Organism: Schistocerca cancellata; assembly: GCF_023864275.1. Lineage (NCBI taxonomy): Eukaryota > Metazoa > Arthropoda > Insecta > Orthoptera > Acrididae > Schistocerca > Schistocerca cancellata. The sequence goes on along the minus strand of NC_064627.1, from coordinate 238,398,161 downwards.
CACATGACATACGCGCGGCCGTCTGATCCCACTCCCTGGCCAGCTGACGTCAAGCACACCCCCACAGCCAGAGCGACAGGTAGGCGGTGGCGAGCGGCGCCTGAGGGTCACACCACAAACGGTCGAGTACGCCCGTGAGCTCTTAACGCCGGACTAGATGGAACCTGTCGACCGCGTGCCGTACTAAGGATACGTTTGGTGCCAGAGTTTCAGCGACAGTGAAATCCACCATGACTGTATAACAGCGAGTTTCCTCGTCGCGAGAACGCTCGCTAATTCACTCTCACCACCCTGCTATATTAAATAATTCAATTTACAATTTCATATACGTATGCACACGTGTTCAACTCCCTAATTTCAACTACTTTTCGAGGACCAGACCGCCACCACCTCCTCCTCCTAGGAACCAGCACCAAGTTTCAAATCTGCCAGTAAACAAAGCTCACTTGCGCTTCTGCCACCAACCTAAGAAATTTTGTTTCAAACTAAGCCACCAGCACTCAACCTCTCCCTACACGTTTCTGGTGAAACGGGCTCACCCTGCAGTAAGTCCATGGATGGAGGAACCAATTTACTTTATTTAGGAATGGAGTATATCTATCCCATCGACATGTCCCACATCATACATACCTGCAAAACACTCCTACATAATTCATTTATAATGTTCTACACACACGCTTGCTACTTGTAAACAGTTAAAAGTAACTCGTAGCACAGCCTACAGACATGCGAACTGCTCGTAAATAATGTAAAACATTTACCTCCAAATAGCCAAACAACTGCTAATTTTCGGAAATAATATCAGTTCATAGGCTGATGGAAGGAGGAATGAGTGTACTTTATTATTTGCAACATATCTTTTTGAAACTTTTACTTCTCATAGGTTTCTGAACTCCAGTAGTGCACTACACTTGGGAACACAACCACACCTATCATGATATTCATTCCAATCTGGACCTGTAACTCGTCTACAGATAAATTTGTCCAGTTATTTGTCTACTCACTCACATTCTGACCAGATTGCCGTTATTGTGCAATAACAGCTCAGACTGCGCTGTTCTGCTCGGGGAAGTAAGGAAGGGCTGCACTCTATTTATTTGGAGCACTTTTATTTAGTCGTGGAGTATATTTGTCACAAAACACCCGCACTGATCCCACTGTGATCATCTGACACAGGCCACAAACACGTTAACAACTCCTAATTTCACCACACAATACCAAACAGCTCTTAAATAATGCAGTACACAATATCAGCAGACGAGCTCTGTACTCTTAAACTCTCCAAATAGAGCACCGCACAGTGCACAGACATGCTCGCAAAATAGTGCAACAGGCGCGCCCAAACACCACCAGCTGCCAAACCGACCAAAAGTCTCTGCTCGACTTCCCCCAAACATGACCTCAACAGAGTCGCATTTGCACCTATCACCAGAGAAATTGATATCGCCTATGCGCCTTAGATTACGCTCCAAGGCAGGCATCGCGCGCCTGCGGTCGACGGGGTAAGGGATTCCAGAGTCTCCAGCCAAGTTCAGCTTCCGAGCGCTCGTGACAGCCGACACATGTGAAAGCTGCATTGTTCTTCTCATGTATACCGCCGGCATCTCCGGTCTGGATCTGCCTTCACATCTATTCTCAGAATAGCTCATAGCTCTTTGACGCACTCGATTAACGCGGCCGGGAAAACATTTACTACTCGGATGCAACCGAGATGGTGACGGAAAATCCAATCAGTCTGATCTGCGCTGCAGGCGCGTGTAATAACTGAGAACACTCTATTTTTTTTGAACAACTTATTTAACCATACAGTGTATCTATCACGCTATCACAAATCACCAATCCAAGATGTGCCCTGGGCCATGTTGCACAGCCCACAGACACACACCCAATCATAATTTCAATACACACTATAGCAAACTACTACTAAATAATACATCACACAGATGTGTAGATACGCTCAGCACTCGTGAACTACCCTAATAACGCATAGCAGAGCCTGCAGATCCGCTCGCAAAATAATTCAGCAGACGTGCGCAGGTACCCCCATTCTGCACTCTGCCCACAGGATCGTGAAGTCACCCATCCGTCTGATTTCAGACCTCGCACAGCCCGTGCACGGCTTCCGCAAGCGTGAGTTGGCACCGTCAACGCGCTCGTCAGCGGTCAAAGCACACAAATACGTCTGTCCAGGACCGCGATCCCGAGCCGCGACCACCGAACGCGGGTGAAAGTCAGCTTTATACCAACGTAGCATAATTCCAAAGCGCAGCCTCCATACACTAGACACATCATAGCAGCACATGTCTTTACCTCCTATGACACTGTTGCACACTGCACATTGCTCCTCACACGACATTACACGGCCCTTAAACTAAACATAACTACACATCCCTGCTCTCGCCTTGTCCCGTGACCAGCCATCTGAAATCCTACTGAATATTATTCTTACTTTACAACATTTTTTTTAATGAGATTTAATTTATACCTCACACCGCACCTAACCTCACACCCGTCCCACCATCAACATACGCAAACGTCCTCAACCCTATGTTGACACTCATATATCACCCTACAAAGCATGCCTATCAATCAATTTACCATTCTCATCCCCTCTTTTCGAATTACAAACGTAGCCTCTATCGAAACACCAATCAACTCATCTTTCTCGCACTTTCAACAGTAAAATTAATTTTAAACACACCCAGAAATACCACACGCAATTAAAGAGTCAAAATTTTTCGCGATTTCAGCTGTGATGGATAATATTACAGCAGATCGGTGGTGTCTTATCCATCGCATCTGTCATTGGGTACGTCATAATGATTGACTGATAATGCTTCCTTGAGTTGGGGGAGAAATTTTGGTTGATGGACCGCAACTTCCAGGGTTGCTAGTACCGAAAACGGTGATCCTGTACTTGTATGCAAAAATGACCAATCACTAGAAATTGAATGCTGAGTTATAAACTATTCGGTCACTGCGACATATGAGTTTAAATGTAGAGGTGGTCAACCACTTTCGGGGGAAGTGTCTACAACGCCAGCAGGCTCTTCTATTTTCCTTGTGATGTGGGTGTCCTTTATTTAAAATCATTCAATGTTAAGCTATCGACTGTAAGAATATGATTTATAAGGTGTAAGGTATAGTTTCCTGTGAGACTCCGTGCATCAGTCCGTGTTAATGTCTGTTTAGAATCAGAGAGTGACTTCGAAGTCGCGGCAGAGAGACGAAATGTTCGGCAGTGTGCGAAAGCGTGTTAGAAAACAATGTTTGAACAACGGCCAGAGGCAGCTTCTCATTCGCTTAGAGTATGGGTGATCAAACTTTAAAGGGCTCTCTGCAGCGTGTGTGTATATTTATTATGATCTTTTTCATATAGGCACTTGTAGTTTGAGGTGTTGGATTTGGTGAGCTGTTAGGAATTCTTGGATGGTTGCACTCTGAGTTATTCGGGGGGAATATTGTGAATTCCGTTTGTCGACGCTGGTGGTGGATCGCATTGGTGCCTTCGTGACTTTTTCACTGTTTGATGGTAGAGGATAAAGATGATAGGGTGTTGAGGATCTGTTGTACTTGTACCTAGTTTGAGGCGTACAACATTGCGCACATTTCCGGCAATAACGGCAATCTGGTCAGAATGTGAGTGAGTAGACAAATAACTGGACAAATTTATCTGTAGAGGAGTTACAGGTCCGGATTGGAATGAATATCTTGATGGGTGTGGTTGTGTTCCCAAGTGTAGTGCACTACACGAGTTCAGAAACTGCCTTATGTTAGCCTTACATATCGAAACTTATGAGAAGTAAAAGTTTCAAAAAGATATGTTGCAAATAATAAAGTACACTCATTCCTCCTTCCATCAGCCTATGAACTGAAATTATTTCCGAAAATTAGCAGTTGTTTGGCTATTTGGAGGTAAATGTTTTGCATTATTTACGAGCGGTTCGCATGTCGGTAGGCTGTGCTATGAGTTATTTTTAACTGTTTACAAGTAGCAAGCGTGTGTGTAGAACATTATAAATGAATTATGTAGGAGTGTTTTGCAGGTATGTATGATGTGGGACATGTCGGTGTGATAGATATACTCCATTCCTAAGTAAAGTAATTTGGTTCCTCCATCCATGGACTTACTGCAGGGTGAGTCCGTTTCACCAGAAACGTGTAGGGAGAGGTTGAGTGCTGGTGGTTTAGTTTGAAACAATTTTCTTAGGTTGGTGGCAGAAGCGCAAGTGAGCTTTGTTTACTGACAGATTTGAAACTTGGTGCTGGTTCCTAGGAGGAGGAGGAGGTGGCGGTCTGGACCTCGAAAAGTAGTTGAAATTAGGGAGTTGAACACGTGTGCATACGTATATGAGATTGTAAATTGAATTATTTAATATAGCAGGGTGGTGAGAGTGAATTAGCGAGCGTTCTCGCGACGAGGAAACTCGCTGTTATACAGTCATGGTGGATTCCACTGTCGGTGAAACTCTGGCACCAAACGTATCCTTTGTACGGCACGCGGTCGACAGGTTCCATCTTGTCCGGCGTTAAGAGCTCACGGGCGTGCTCGACCGTTTGTGGCGAGACCCTCAGGCGCCGCTCGCCACCGCCTACCTGTCGCGCTGGCTGTGGGGGTGTGCTTGACGTCAGCGAGCCAGGGAGCAGGCTCAGCCGGCCGCGCATACGTCAGCTGCGCTCCGGAGTTTCGCTGTGTGAGCATGGAGAAGTCAGTTGGAACACACCTGAATGACCGTAATGTCTGAAATAAAGAGTCATTTTCCAGGTATTTACAGAAGGCTATGTCTGTCGCTTGTATGGAGGGTGTGTAACGAAAGCGGAGCGGCGGCACAGCGATTGTACAGTTATTACACACGCGCGAGAGCGAGTCAATTAGCGGGTATTCTAGTGCGGTCCAAACGTACTGTTATATAGTCATGGGGGATTCCACTGTCGAGCAAACTTTGCCACCAAAAGTGTAGCACTGCATTCTCGCTCGCACAGGGACACGTGGCGAACCGCTGTGGGAGGTCGGCATCGACAAGTTTGAACGAGGTGCCGACAGTGTTGCAGGGAAACAGCCGACCGTTGTGTGATTCAGCTCCGAGGGAGACAATTTTGGCGGTAAACGCGTGGAGGCGACAAATGCACGTGGTGAACGGACAAGGTGCCACTGTGACATCAAACTCGACAAGTTCCAGTGTGTCCAGTGGAAACATGTTTTCGATGTGGTAGCGATCGTTGGGCTCGCCCACGCACTAGTGGCCGGCTGCCTCACATGAGAGGTGTAGGCAGTGTCTCCGTGCACTGGCCAGGGGGTGGCGAGGATTTGAACTAATTCAGTTGGAGTGCGGACGTCGTGGTGACTGCACTGCGATATCAAAGATGTGTGTGCTGACTGTGTTGGAGAACAAGTGATGACCGTACTGCTTGAAATAAAGTGTTCAGTCCCTTCCCCCCTGCAAAATCAAAGGATGTGAATTAAGTTACTATTAGTGCAGTTTATTATTTGATGCAATTATGATAGGCTATCAGTGAAAAAAAAGATAAGTGACAGAGAAAGCTTGTACATGTGATCAATTATGGTGTTGGGGATTTGAACTTGTGATAGATTTTTGTTATGGATGTAAGGAGAATTGCTTTCTCACCGGGAAAATCGGACATCTTGCATAAATAATAAATGATAATAATACATAGAAGCACAGTTTTCGAGAGAATATCGTGTTGGAATTTGAATTTGGCGCAATTTTCTAGTGGAAGTAGGCCTATAATAATAATAAATGATAATGAATGATAATAAATGATAATAAATGACAATGAATGATAATGAATGTTAATAAATGATAATGAATGATAATGAATGATAATAAATGACAATGAATGGTAATTAATGTTAATAAATGATAATGAATGATAATGAATAATAAACAAAAGTAAGGTTTTGCAGCCATTATCATTTTGGAATTTGAATTTGGAGGGAATTTTCTAGTTGAGGCAGGTCAATAATAATAAATAATAATAAATGATAATAAATAATAATAAATTATAATAAATAATAATAAATGCTAATGAATGTTAATAAATGATAATCAATAATAGTAATAAAAATACAAGTACGGTCTTTGCATTCATTATCCTGTTGGAATTGAAACTTCCCGCCATTTTTCTTCTGGAGGCTTAGGTTAGTGGATTTAGCACAATTGGACTATTTTCCCGCCAAAATTCAAACTTCGCGCCATTTTTTCTCGAGGATAAGTTAGTGGAAGTAGCACAATTGACCTATTTTCTCGCTAAAAGCCGCCATCTTGGATGACGTCATGCGATGTTGCCAAGTCTATATGCCGCCATCTTGGATGATGTCATCACCGCCATCTTGAATAAATTTGGCAACAATGCAGCTTAGCCTGGTGCGCCCCTTGTCCCCCTACTCACGTATGCACAAGTGTGATAATTTTGCACACTAATAAAAGAACTGCAGAAACAAAAAGAGTGGTTACAAGTAAACTTTCGCTGTAGACGGAAAAGTATTTCCAGTACGGGTACAAAGTTTTGTAGAAATGAATTCAGACTGTGCCCCACAGGATTTGGGTTGACAGTACTGTCAGGTTCGTGACTTGCCATTAGGTGTGGTACTGGTACTGCGACCTAGGGCTGAAACAGAAGCATTGGTGTGCATTACAGTTGCAGACAAGGCTGCAATTTTTATTTACTTTTTTCAAGGCCGCTTTTAGACAGCCGGCGCTTGCTATCTGATAACTTTTATGTGAGCCATAGTGCTCCACCCAGTCCGCTTAGCCGGTACCCACTGCCCCCACCGCGCAACGAAATTTCACTGTGCAGCCGAGGCCACAGACACCGTTGCTCATGCAGCACCACGTGGCGCTGGGGCTGCATAGAGGTATTTTTTCCTTTTCTGATTAAGATACAGTTGTAATATGTCTTGAAATTGTAAAAAAGTGAAATTAGAAAATAAAAATTACAAAATTTAATTTTAAAGAACAGAAAAAGAAGAATGGTGAACATGGGTGTGGGCAAGGTGAGCAGGGCTTTACTCGTAAAGCTGTTTGATCAAAACAGTGCTGCTAGTCTTCGCGAGTATCGACGCAGTAAAGTAATACGGGGAGGACTTCTTTCCGTACAGGGCTTGAAATTGCTGCTGCTGCTGTGGGTGAGAATGCTGGACGCAATGAGCGATTTTCAAGCAGTGCACGAGCTGTGTCACGACGGCTGAACATTCCATGGCCCACCGTTGTTTGGGACAGTACTAGAGCAATCTGTAGTGGGGTCCATGTCGTGGATGTAGATGGTCGTCACACTGAGGAGCGTGTGTAACTGGAACATCAACATGGCACGCAATTAACTGATGTTACCCTCTCCTGTGGAAGTTAAAATGTATTTCTTTCAATGGTTAACTTGTTATTTCTCTTCCGCAAATCCTTAAATATCGTTCCACAATTTAACATTATCCTATGCTCACTCGTTTGTCATGAGAACCCTCTCAAGTTTAATTATAACCACCGTATACATTACTACTATATCATAATGATTGACCCCTGATTTTGAGCTCACATTCTGGCTGCACCATAGAACGAACATCGATATCTTGTACCTTGCCGGAATCGTGGAACTGTCTACTTTTATTTGGTGCATGAATAATACTTTTTAGTTAAAATGTGGGCGACACTAGCGGTAATATTTAAGAGAAAGCGTGCCTTTCCGAGTATATTTTGGCGCTTGTCAACTTTGAGGAGTCATAGAAAAAAAACGACAGATGCAATCTTTCTCCATTTTCAGACGAATTTTCGTTGCTTATACAATCTTTTTCTATTTTCAGACGGATTTTCGTTGCTTAACGATAGGTAGTTTTTTTTTCCTAATTATGCTGTATGTGAATTGCCACACTTTGCCTAGTGGTGATATGTTTTAGCAAAACAAAAAGCGTAAATGCAAACTCTATTGTTGTCTTTCACAATTGTTTTGCTTTTATGTACATAAGTCTACATAAAACACTAATATCAATTTTTTAATTTACTCGCTTTTGCGTCTTCCCGCGTCGCATGCTCGCGTATGCTATGTAGCCGGACCTCCGAACAGTATTTCCACTTCATTGCTGCATAGTTTACATCGGGGCTTTCATTCAGACAGGAAACAATCTATGCTCCCATTCGTGGTTGTGTACTCGCAAGACAGTCCTCGTAATATAACTAGTTGCTTAGTAGGTGCGTGAAACCATGCTTGCCGGCCGCTGTGGCCAAGCGGTTCTAGGCGCTTCAGTCCGGAACCGCGATGCTGCTACGGTCGCAGGTTCGAATCCTGTCTCGGGCATGGATGTGTGTGATGTCCTTAGCTTAGTTAGGTTTAAGTAGTTCTAAGTTCTAGGGGACTGATGACCTCAGATGTTAAGTCCCATAGTGTTTCGAGCCATTTTTGAAACCATGCTTCATTTACGGAGTTGTGAAAAGTCTGTCGTGATAAGTGCGCTTGCTTACTTTGAGGTAGAAGAAGACCTAGGCACGAGCAGTTCCGTATCAAAGCCAGTAAAGAGAACTTCTGGTTCAAATGGCTCTGAGCACTATGAGACTTGACTTCTGTGGTCATCAGTCCCCTAGAACTTAGAACTACTTAAACCTAACTAACCTAAGGACATCACACACATCCATGCTCAAGGCAGGATTCGAACCTGCGACCGCAGCAGTCGCGCGGTTCCGGACTGAAGCGTCTAGAACCGCGTGGCCACAACGGCTGGCGAACTTCTGGATGTCTCGGTCTTAGTAAAAGTACAGTGAAGCGAATTTCGATAGAACACAGATAAATTTAGTGTCTTCTATCGCCAGAAAAGAGTTCTGTCAGGTGATAGAAGTTTGCATTGGACGAGTTCACACAGGGAGTCAGCAGAAGGAAAATACATGATTTCTATGTGGAAAAGTAGTTTCCAACAGTAGCAGCCGTACTGGAAAAGTTGAAGACTGAAGTGGAAGACTTCACTGATACGAGTGAAACAAACCTTTGGCGAGCTATTCGGAAATTGGGCTTGAGTTGTAAAAAGTTCAACAAAACATTCTGTGCTGGTGAGAAATAACGGAGTAGCAGAGAAAAGAGAAGAGTTCTTGCTGAAAATAAGTCACCTGCGGAACACTGGAGGGACCTTTTATTACACTGGCGAGAGTTGGTGTGCTGCAGTCATTCTAGACAGTTTGGATGACAGGAGCAAATATGCCTTATGCATCAGAAAACGTATACGATTATGCAGTGAAGACATGGTGTGTCGTGAGGCGATCACTCTGTTTTTAAAATAATTGAAAGGTCACGATCGCTTCAATATCGTTTACTAGATAAGTGGTTTCAGCACTCTGAAGGCGCCATCATCGGATCTGAAACGTGGATTAACATTTATAAAACCATACGGACATCATGGAACATGAGGCAGACCATCTGATAAAAATCATTGTCACAACCAATAAAAAATAATACAAAACTGCTCTCATGGTCGTTCTTTATACTTTATATTTTTATATTTTATGGAAAGAACGACCATGAGAGCAGTTTTGTATTATTTTTTATTGTTTGTGACAATGATTTTTATCAGATGGTCTGCCTCATGTGCCATGATGTCCATATGGTTTTATAAATGTTAATCCATGTTTCAGATCCGATTATGACACCTTCGAAGTGCTGAAACCGCTCATCTAGTACACGATATTGAAGCGATCGTGGCCTTTCAATTATTTTAAGTATACGATTACCACAGAAGAAGTGTTCAAGAGCGGATTGGCTGCAAAGGAGGAATTCAGACTCCGTCCAATCCTGGTAAAAGGGCTGTGAGGTGGCACAATGGGAACCGAGATGACTTCGTGCAGAATGCTAGTTTGTGTTTTATTGGACAAAAAGGAGATGCAGATTCTCATTCTGAGATGAGTGCTAGATACTACGGAGAGTGGGTCGGGAGCGTTCTCAAAAAATTACCAAACAAATCTGCGACTGTTTTAGACAAAACTCCATAACACACTGTGATAAATCCAGTGTCGAAATCAATCCATGAAAAGGAGAAAGTATTCTATTACTGAACGGTTGGAAAGAAAAGATGTACAGCTTCCATCTAATGCCACATCATATGAGGAATTTACTGAAGTTGACCTATTGGAACATGCGCGACTGCTCTTCGGGTCTCATGAAAACCTTTTTGAAAGTGCATTCCGCTCAGTGGACAAGGCAATCAAACTTGTGCGGTTGTCTGTGAGCCATTGCGAGTTCAGCGCCGTCGAAATTATTTGGACATTTGTCAGGTACAAGGCAGCGAAAGAGAACAAGAACTGTAAGAGTAACTATACTTTACAGTTGTGTCGCTCCACTCTGGAAAATGTTACCCAGAGTGTCTGCGGGAATTCAGTGAGTCACGTACAGAAACTTGAAAACACTTATGCCCGGAGTCCCCACCGTCTTGACATAGCAATAGAACAGCTGCTGATACAAGTAGACCATTGTAGTAGCTGCAGCGACACCTCAGCCAGCAGCGAAAGCGATAAGGTAGGTTTTGTCGGATTCATCACTCTTTCCTGCAAAATTTATTTGACATAATCGATTTCATTTCCTTTGAAACTGTAAAATACACTTCACTGCTCATTTATTAGGAGCTCTTTGTATATCGGCGTTCACTTGTAATTTCCCATGTTACTGCTCATTACTAGAAACGACAACTGAAGGTGGTAATACTGTATTGGAATGCGACTGCGAAGTTGCCGTTCTTAACTAGTGAATTGACGCTTATCGCGCATTACAACAGTGGCTGCGCACAGGTACGACAACTAAGCTTCACCATAGCCTCGCATACTCTGTAGCTATTAAAGCAGTTACTTTACTGACTGAAGATTAATCATTAGTAATGACATACGATATAACCAACAGAAGTTCAAGCTTTATATCTGTGGTTTCTCCGCTGTGATAGTTACAACAGCGCTTGCGTTCGAAATTACAGCGATGAAACAACTAATCAGAAAATAACTACAATCCGCCTGCAAACTGGGAAAGGTAGTATCTTTAAACTGTGGGAAGACAATTTTTCTCTTACGGTCTGACTTCTGTGCCTCTTGAAAGTCGACACGCGCCAAAAAATTCTCGAAACAGCACGCTTTCTCTTAAATACAGCACCGCATGTCGCTCCCATTTCAACTAAAACATGATATTCATACAATAAATAAAAGCATACGTCTCCACGATTCCGGCAAGACACAATACATCGACGTTCCTCATGCGATGTAACCGAATACGAGCTCAGTCAGGAGTCAGTCATTATGAAACGGATAGTTGAACGAGAACTGGACCAGAAAAACAAATTAATAAGATTCTTGATATCTACTGCGAGAATTTTCTCGAAGCGTCGATAGATACTGACAAATGACTGGAGTGTATGAAACTTACTCGCAGAGTAAAACTGTATGCCTGACCGAGATTCGAACTCCGGATCTTTACCTTTCGCAGGCAAGTGCTCTACCAACTGAGCACAACTGAAGATTCGTCCTCACAGCTTCACTTCGGCCAGTACCTCATCTCCTACCTTCCAAACTTCGCATAAGCCGTATCTCCGCAATATCCTTTTTTCCAGGGGTGCTAGTCTTGCAAGGTTCCCAGAAGAGCTTCTGTGAAGTTTGGAAGGTAGGAGATGAGGTACTGGCGGAAGTGAAGCTGTGATGAGGAGTCGTGAGTCCTGCTTTGGGAGCTCTGTTAGTAGAGCACTTGCCCGCGAAAGGCAAAGGTCTTGAGTTCGAGTCTTGGTGTGGCACACAGTTTTAATCTGTCAAGAAGTTTCATATCAGCGCACACTCCGTTGCAGAGTGAAAATTCATTCTGGAACTGGTGTGAAGCTGGTGCTAGAATTGTATAGAATAATCTGCTCGTCTAATAGCAAATATAGCAGGTTACGACCCGCTGTAGTGAGGGTCACACACCAAGAAAGAATTATTTCACGTCCTGTAGCGAATTTTGAGAACTAAATGTATCTGTTAGAACCACTGAATGTTTATCCATCTGACACATGTACGAGTACGCTACGATATGGGCCACACACTGTGAGGGGCTCCGCAGTTTACAACGGCCAGTTTTGTTGCAAACGGCTCTGAGCACTATGGGACTTAACATCTGTGGTCATCAGTCCCCTAGAACTTAGAACTACTTAACCCTAACTAACCTAAGGACAGCACACACATCCATGCCCAGACTGTAGCGCCTAGAACCGCTCGGCCACCCGGGGCCGGCACGGCCAGTTTTCTTAGGTGGTGTGATTGACCACTCAAAGTTTTCAACTGGAAGTAATAATACCGTTTAGCATTGACTACGTATGACTGTACAATAACGGAAATACATATTTGATCAAAAGTACAAGTACATCTGTTAGTTGACATTAATATGGGGGTGTCCACATTTTTACGTCAACTTGAACTCTTGTGGGGACAGTTTTGGTGGGGTGTCTGAATGCCTGTGAAGGAATGGCAGTTTATTGTTCCTCAAGAATCGAAACCAGAGAAAGGAGTGATGCTAGACGCAGGGGTCTGGAGCGAAGTCGACACTCTGCCTCATCTTAAGTGTTCCATTGGGTTCAGGTCGCAGCTCAGTGCAAGCAGTGCTCTCCAGGAACGTTACTGTCCACAAACCATTGTTTCACAGATACTGCTTTACAACAGGGTGCGTTGTCATGCTGACAATCGTCTCCAAACTTCCTCTACTGCAAGCAGTACACAGTGCTGAAAAATTGTGTGTGTGTGTGTGTGTGTGTGTGTGTGTGTGTGTGTGTGTGGTGTGCGCGAGCGCTCTCTATGGATCGGAACTGGTGTCCACTGCCTTAATTACGGTTTCGTTTTTGGCGTGAAGTGCTGGGACCAATGCGTCACCTAAGCTCACAAATTGATGCACAGTCAGTGGATATCTTTTGAAAACGTTGACACTTTGCCGATAAACTCGTCTTTGCATCAGCATCCAACATATCCAGCACCTATTTTGAAGAAACTTTTCTCATAATTCATCCTCACAATAGAATTTACTGTAGTCCTTCTTCTAATAAGTTTGTAACCTCCCCCTTACTAATCGATCTGTCCTGCTTCCAGTTTAAAATATGACCGTGGATCGCGTGTATACCTAATGGAATTTTTCTAATTGGATAAGGCCATCTTTCCCGAAGAAGTAATACCGATAAGTAGGGGGAAGTGTACAACCGATCTTTCTGATAGAAAAGTCTACTAAAAATAAAAAAGTAATTAAACTGAACAGGGCTACAATTTGGAAAAATGTAAGTTATTTTGTGCATTCACTCACGAACAACACTGGACAGAAAAGGGGTACCACTGATCATGAATCCAAAAGTTAAACTAATGAACGAAAAGGAAATAATTACGGTCGCCAGCCCACTAGGGTGATTTACATCCAAAATCCTGTACAAGGTGATGGGAAAGAAAAACATTTATTATTAGACACTGACGTGGCAACTAAAGGTTGTCACGTTTTTTGTCACTAATTTTAAGTGAGTATGTAATGATAAAGAAGCCTGAGAAGACACTTTTACGTTAAGTTTGTCATTAAATTTTGAAAAAGGCAATCGACTAATGATTTGAAAATATCCACTTAAACTCTATGTTAGTATTCAACTTCGTTACGTGAACAATGACTTTCAGAGACCTCAACATAACGTCATCAAATAAATTTAGAGAAAGGTAAGCACTTTTTACTTTGCAGTTACTTAATTTTCAAATTGGATTTCATATTATTGTCTGAACAACTGAGCCGTTTTTAACTGACTTGAACAGAATTTGTAATATCATTACAGATTCTGTTCAAGTCAGTTAAAAAATGGACTTGAACAGAATTTGTAATGATATTACAAATTACCAAAATACGTACCAAACAAAACAGCCATGTGCTCCAGGCTACATGTAAAATAAATAAAATTTCCGCACTCTTAATTTGTGCATTTTCTTTAGATATGGAAATTTTCCAGTGACAGATTCTCAAACTTCGGTTAGCAAATAAGGAAAAAAGGGAACAAGGACCCTGCTTGGTAACAATGTCTGGGGGCAATGACACAATCGCCCTGAATTTAACTGATTATTATTTAAATAAAGTTCATTAATCAAATCACATTCAGTTGTGCTGCTGGGTTAGCCGTTAATACTTTCTACCAATGAACAGTCTTGCTTAAGTGCTGTGCGTGCGACGAAACTCGGAGCCGACGACGAATCTGTGTTTCTGGAACTGCTGCTGTTGTTGAAAACGGTATCATCTTGCAGGGACACGGCTAATTACACGAACGGGCAATCGTAATTAATTCAGCCTCTTCTGCCCGTCCACTGTCCTTCCTCCGGCTACTAGTCATCTGGCCGGCGTGCGTATATGATGCGAGAGCATTAACACCACACTTCCGCACACTAAAAGCGCTGGAACCCGTCTCCCGCTCTCTCCGCGCGCACTGCGCAACAACTCCCTACCCAAAGATTTTACAACGCACAAGCACTGCTATTATCGTTGCTATTGGAGGCAAATAACAATTCCTTTGGCTTTTTCCCAGAGCTTATAAGTTTCACGGTAAAACACAGATAAATACAATAAAACGTCATCAGACTTTTACCTAAATGTGCACATACAGTGAAGCAATATCCTTTCTTATTAAAAGAAAGCATTTAAATTACAAATATTTACTTACAATTATATATATATATATATATATATATATATATATATATATATATATATACACTCCTGGAAATTGAAATAAGAACACCGTGAATTCATTGTCCCAGGAAGGGGAAACTTTATTGACACATTCCTGGGGTCAGATACATCACATGATCACACTGACAGAACCACAGGCACATAGACACAGGCAACAGAGCATGCACAATGTCGGCACTAGTACAGTGTATATCCACCTTTCGCAGCAATGCAGGCTGCTATTCTCCCATGGAGACGATCGTAGAGATGCTGCATGTAGTCCTGTGGAACGGCTTGCCATGCCATTTCCATCTGGCGCCTCAGTTGGACCAGCGTTCGTGCTGGACGTGCAGACCGCGTGAGACGACGCTTCATCCAGTCCCAAACATGCTCAATGGGGGACAGATCCGGAGATCTTGCTGGCCAGGGTAGTTGACTTACACCTTCTAGAGCACGTTGGGTGGCACGGGATACATGCGGACGTGCATTGTCCTGTTGGAACAGCAAGTTCCCTTGCCGGTCTAGGAATGGTAGAACGATGGGTTCGATGACGGTTTGGATGTACCGTGCACTATTCAGTGTCCCCTCGACGATCACCAGTGGTGTACGGCCAGTGTAGGAGATCGCACCACACCATGATGCCGGGTGTTGGCCCTGTGTGCCTCGGTCGTATGCAGTCCTGATTGTGGCGCTCACCTGCACGGCGCCAAACACGCATACGACCATCATTGGCACCAAGGCAGAAGCGACTCTCATCGCTGAAGACGACACGTCTCCATTCGTCCCTCCATCCACGCCTGTCGCGACACCACTGCAGGCGGGCTGCACGATGTTGGGGCGTGAGCGGAAGACGGCCTAACGGTGTGCGGGACCGTAGCCCAGCTTCATGGAGACGGTTGCGAATGGTCCTCGCCGATACCCCAGGAGCAACAGTGTCCCTAATTTGCTGGGAAGTGGCGGTGCGGTCCCCTACGGCACTGCGTAGGATCCTACGGTCTTGGCGTGCATCCGTGCGTCGCTGCGGTACGGTCCCAGGTCGACGGGCACGTGCACCTTCCGCCGACCACTGGCGACAACATCGATGTACTGTGGAGACCTCACGTCCCACGTGTTGAGCAATTCGGCGGTACGTCCACCCGGCCTCCCGCATGCCCACTATACGCCCTCGCTCAAAGTCCGTCAACTGCACATACGGTTCACGTCCACGCTGTCGCGGCATGCTACCAGTGTTAAAGACTGCGATGGAGCTCCGTATGCCACGGCAAACTGGCTGACACTGACGGCGGCGGTGCACAAATGCTGCGCAGCTAGCGCCATTCGACGGCCAACACCGCGGTTCCTGGTGTGTCCGCTGTGCCGTGCGTGTGATCATTGCTTGTACAGCCCTCTCGCAGTGTCCGGAGCAAGTATGGTGGGTCTGACACACCGGTGTCAATGTGTTCTTTTTTCCATTTCCAGGAGTGTATATCGGTAGCAGGTGCCATGCATCCTGCATTTTCGATGTTACAAGTTGTAGCGTCAGATAATTTATACACACCGCGCAAGATGTATCACTTTTTCCAAGGCCGTAATTGACTCCCTTTGCGAACAGAAGTTTGGAATTTGGTTCAAATGTGCCTGCAAACTTCTTCTGTAATTGTGCAAGAGCGTGACACCCTGCGACGCTTCATGCAGCAAGGTGTCGACATACGTGAAAAAAAAGGCCGCAGCTCAGAGGCACATTTGAGGTTATAGGGGAGGGGGGGGGGAGGTTCGTGATGTCGCACTGGCAACAAATTTCACCACAATTCTGCCCAACACCATCGTGGATGTGTCACACGAGGGAATGGTCGTCACACACCCTCTTTCCCACGTTTCATCCCTTCTTTCTATGCCTTTGCGGTGGAGGCCAGAAACGCAACACCCAATGTTGAACTTTCATACACCACCGCTTAGAATCGACGCGTAAAGCCCTCAGGGGGTGGCGTAAATAGCGTCAATGAGACGGCCCACATTTCGCGGTCGGAGACGACAGTTTGCATTACGATGAGCAGAACCAGGTTCTTGTCAACGTTAGACACTGCTGACCCTTTCTCCTCCACACTTCCACTCGCCCAGATGCTTCAACCCTACTCTGAGGACATCATAGGACTGCAAACCCATTGAACGTGATTTGACCTCTTTGGAGTGCAGGGCTGGTACACATGGTACACAGGGTGGAACCACTAGGTACTGCTCGAAACCATTCGACGAAACTTGAAGCTGAACACAAGCAGCGAAAGGGACTTACGCTTTTTCAGCAGTCCTGTGAAACACAGATGGACGCAGTATTGCAATGTGCGTGAGTAAAACAGCAAAGGGTTTCTCAAAGACCTCAGGTCGGCAACACCCTCGGTGCCAGCCGCACGCCCAGTGCGTTAAAAATGTACATGTTTGAGACTGTGACACCTATACTTTCTTTTGAGTGATGCCTCGTGGCTGCTCTAGCGCCTGAAAGCAGGCAGCGGCAGCCCCTTCGACACCCCTTGTAAAATGGTTCATTCTATAAAAGAAAAAAAAGTACTCACGCAGCCCGGCAGCCTGGCAGCCCGGGATAGGTTTCTGCATGGGTATTATTCCTACACAGTGCCATTCTTATACTCCTCACACAGCACTGGTTCTCTCCTCAAGAATGTGCCAGTGAAAGTATTTCTGCATATTCGTGACGTTCTTCTGCGACTCAGATAAACATGCTTGTCCAGATATCTTCAGCGAAATATTTAATTTAGATCTCCACCTGGAAGAACATTGGCAGAGGACGCTTATTGACGAAAGTACGATCAACTGAGATAGTCAAACAAAATTTGTGGCTATATTGAGAATTTTCTAGCAGGAAGGACGCAGCATGTTGTGTCGAATTGAGTCATCGAATGATGTAGAAGTAACTACAGGCTTTCCCCAGGGAAATGTTTTTGTATCCTTGCTGTACAGTAATAATCTGTGAGACATTACAATTGTAACCTTAGACATTCCATAGATATCGCAGTTACCTATAATGAACTGTTATCTGAAAAATCTACACATGTATTTAGTCAAACGTTAATAATTATTTTATCCATTTTGCTTAGGAAACAACACAGCTGTTTTGGTAAATTACATTGTTGGAAATATTGCTACCAGTCACAAGTATTTAAATAATTTTACTGTATCATAAATAGTTTTATAAATCATGTTGGATTGTAAAAGAAAATAAAACCTCTGATTTGTAATATGTAAAAGTGGGCTTTTGATGAAGACGCAAATGTAAAACTTCCGAAGAAGTCAATGTTACCACCTAACTACGGGCTCAGGGTGAAACTATTAATGGTACAGTACATTCATTTCAAAAAAACTTATGGCTGGGTGCAGTATTACCTACAGTGTAATTTAATAAATCCTGATAAGATTTGAAAATGATGAAAAAATTGGCAACTCGTTTTAAATGTTCAGAAACGCTAAATTGTCTGCCTCATAAAACGAAGAAGAGGAAAAAAGTATCGTTTGACTGCAACATCAGTCACAATTGAAATAAGTCAAACACAAATATCAGTGTGTGACAATTTGTGGGTATGTAAAGTGGTACGACCACGCAGTCTCATTCGTAGGTGAACTACGTAGTAGACTTCGGATCATCTATAGGACAATGAGAAAATATGCCTTCATAGTAGCTTCCTTACAAAACACTCGCACAATCCATCTTAGAATATTACTCAAATGTGTGAGACCCATATTTCATATTAATATCAGTGGATATTGAATGTGTGCAGAGAAGGTCAGTACCTGAGGAGAGCATCACGCAGATGCTGCAAAACCTGAACTGGCAGACGTTTGAAGGTAGGCACTATCCCTTGAAAGCACACATAAAAATCTAAGAACTACCAATAAGGGAGGTATCTAGGAATGTCCTACATACCTCTATGTATCGCTCACACGTGGACTGCCAATACAATATTAGGCCAATAACACAGTTCAAGAGGCAATTCATCATTCTTCCCGTTCTTCATAGGCGAATGAAACAGGAAGAAGCCCTAAACGTAGTGGTAAGTACCCTCTGCTATTCTCTTCAATGGTTTTCATAGTACATATGTCAATGAAGACAAGAAGCTTCCTGTTTGACGATTATAGCAGAAGCAGTGGTCGTCCGCCTTCTTGTGGCAACAAATTTCGCTACGTAAAAGTACTTCGCGTGGTGCACTTTATCACGCATACCGGAAACTAGCACAGCGGTTCCGGGCTACGGCGGAGAACATCTACACTACTGGCCATTAAAATTGCCACATCACGAAGATGACGTACTACAGACGCGAAATTTAACCGACAGGAAGAAGATGCTGTGATATGCAAATGATTACCTTTTCAGAGCATTCACACAACGTTGGCACCGGTGGTGACACCTACAACGTGCTGACATGAAATGTTTCCAACCGATTTCTCATACACAAACAGCAGTTGACCGGCGTTGCCTGGTGAAACGTTTCGTGATGCCTCGTGTAAGGAGGAGAAATGCGTACCATCACCTTTCCGACTTTGATAAAGGTCGGATTGTAGCCTATCGCGATTGCAGTTTATCGTATCGCGACATTGCTGCTCGCGTTGGTCGAGATCCAATGACTATTAGCATAATATGGAATCGGTGGATTCAGGAGGGTAATACGGAACGCCGTGCTGTATCCCAACGGCCTCATATCAATAGCAGTCGAGATGACAGGCATCTTATCCACATGCCTGTAACGGATCGTGCAGCCACGTCTCAATCCCTCAGACAACAGGTGGGGACGTTGGCAAGACAACAACCATTTGCACGAACAGTTCGATGACGTTTGCAGCAGCAGGGACTGTCACCTCGGAGACCATGCCTGCGGTTACCCTTGACGCTGCATCACAGACAGGAGCGCCTGCGATGGTGTACTCAGTGACGAATCTGGGTGCACGAATGGCAAAACGTCATTTTTTCGGATGAATCCAGGTTCTGTTTACAGCATCATGATGGTCGCATCCGTGTTTGGCGACATCGCGGTGAACACGCATTGGAAACGCGTATTCGTCATCGCCAGACTTTCGTATAACCCGGCGTGATAGTATGGGATGCCATTGGTTACACGTCTCGGTCACCTCTTCAACGCACTGACGGCACTTTGAACAGTGGACGTTACATTTTAGATGTGTTACAGCTCGTGGCTCTACCCGTCATTTGATCCCTGTGAAACCCTACATTTCAGCAGGATAATGCACGACCGCATGCTGCAGGTCCTGTACGTGCCTTTCTGGATACAGAAAATGTTCGACTGCTGCCCTGGCCAGCACATTCTCCAGATCTCTCACCAATTGAAAACGTCTGGTTAATGGTGGCCGAGCAACTGGCTCGTCGCAATACGCCAGTGGTATCGTGTTGAAGCTGTATGGGCAGCTGTACCTGTACACGCCATCCACGCTCTGTTTGACTCAATGGCCAGGCGCATCAAGGCCGTTATTATGGCCAGAGGTGATTGTTCTGGGTACTGATTTCTCAGGATCTAAGCATCCAAATTGCGTGAAAATGTAATCACATGTCAGTTCTAGTATAATTTATTTGTCCAATCAACACCCGTTTATCATCTGCATTTCTTCTTGGTGTAGCAATTGTAATGGCTAGTAGTGTATTATAGAAGTTCGCTGTTAAGACACCGCCAGTCATGGTCAGTGGAACCAGATGGGCAGAGACACACCAGCTGACATGAAACGTATGTTCTCATCAGCGCATAATCGCACTTCTTTCAGTATTCTGAGCAACAATTTGTAATATCTTCATAAGAGTATGTTCCTTACTATACAGGATTTGGACAAATATATGGAAACACCGCGAGAAATACGTTCTTGCACATAAATGCTAGATGCTAGCCAAATATGTAGGTTGGTCAGAATATTGTTCTGTGTAGTTGTCCGTTCATTATCTCGGAGCTAAGTAAATTCCAACGGGGACCAATTGGTGGTGCTCGCATGGTGGATGCGTCCGTTACCAAAATAGCTGAAGTGTCCGGTGTTTCAAGAGGCACCGTATCGAAAATGTAGACAGCATATAGGATCAACGGAAAAAATTATCCGCATAGTCCAAACGAGGACGAAAGCGTGTGTTGTGCGATCGTGACGAAGGTCGTGGAAGAGGCTTGTGATGAAAAATAAGAGAACGGCAGCTGCAGAAGACAGTGCGGGACTGAATGTCGCCCACGCCCACACTGTCAGGGTAAAAAATCGACACGAAGGAAGCTCCATGAGCAGGGAGATGTAGGGCGAACTGGAATTCCGAAACCACTCATTAGCGATGCAAATGCCATGCGGTAGCCAAAACAATGTGGACTATGAAGCAATGGAAGAACGTCATTCGGTCGGAAGAGTCTTGTTCCATACAGTTCTCGACTTCTGGCCGAGTTGGTGTTCCATGAATGAAACATGGCGGGAGTACGGTAATGATTTGGGCAGCCATATCGAGTTTTTCCATGGGCCTCATCGACACCCTGTAAGATTGCAGCACTGCCAAGGATTATATGACCATTTTGGCTGATCACGCTCTTTTCCCCTGCACTACGTTTGCACCCAAATCATGATGCTCTGTTTAAACGTGACAGTGTAACGCCTTCGCTCTCGCGTACGTTAACTCTTTAAAGCCTGTACTATGGTAAGTTGACGGGCTTCACCTTATAAGAAAGGATTTTAGTAAATATGTTGACCGCGTGTACCTGAATGGAGGCAAAATCAGACTGACACCCACTCAGTAACAACAATGATACGTCAAGCAAGTCTAAAGTGCAACTACACGTTAGGATGGACAAGAAACATACACAGCAGATGCTACCAATTGTTAATAATACGGTCGCCAGCCTAATTAGGCATTAACTGAGTTCCTTCCCTGTACAAGAGGAAGTACGTTCAAGCATAACAACACGTAGTAATACTGCATTATATGGTAAATTTCAGAACCAGAAAAATCTACTGAACTAAGAATCTCACTTTCTGTACTAAAATGGACACACCATAAATACACAACATTACACTGCAATGTTTACTACAAACTTCGTATTGTCTATTGACCTGACTGAAATCGGGCATAGGTTACCCTAGAAATAGCGCTTTTGAAACACACATACAAAGTCAATTTTAAGAAGGGTAAAACACTGATAAATTTAGGTTTTATATTGACTTTAACTTTGCTGGTCAAATCAGTTCATTACACTTCAGGATTAAAATGAATAGAAAAGAAAGAAAGGAGAAGGGGGGGGGGACCCTGAAACTGTTATGATCACTGTAGTGAAAGTTTGATCATTGAGAGCCTTAAGCATTCTAGATTTCCAATATATGATTTTGTCTTATTTCCTGCTCAATTAACTACCGTTATTTTTGTCTCAATTTAAATAAACTTCATTACTAAACCAATTTCAATATTATCTTCCAACTTGGTCAGACCTATATTATTCGTCCAGTATTTCATTAACAACAAAGTTCTTTAAACATCATTCTAACAGTGATAGGTCTACAGGTAATTATTATTAACATAAACTTTAAATCTTCATCTTGGGACACTCGGATTGCACAACATGTGGAAAGGACCCTGTCTAGGTTAGTTGTGAGGATAATTAATTGATAGGACAGTTCTGGTAAAATTTAAGTTGTTATTGAACAGTATGTAGCAAAAGTAACACTGGTCCACACGAATACAGTACTAAAAGTTTCAACCTGTTCGTATCGATGAGGCGGTCGGCAGGCGGCGAGATGGCGAGGCACAAAGCACATGTGCAATTACAGCAATGGCTCATGAAATATCGGCACTTTACTTCTTCACGGCGTCGCAATGCTTTTCCATTTAGTGCCTATGGAATATTGCCATGCTGTATAGACGTCGGAAACAGCGCATCCGAGGCTCAACGAAACCACTTTTTCCAGGAGAGCCTCCTCGATCCAGCACGTGTTTCTCAGATCGATGCCCAACTCCGACTACTACTGCTGAGCCCGTTATGCCGTACCGCGCCCGTGTGCGTTTTCCCGCGCTCGCCTGCCTCCACCTTTTACCGTTCCCCTACAGACAGGGTATTCACCAAAGGTTTTACATTCCACATATTCTAATACATTGCCTATGTATGGACCAGGTGTACAAATACAACTTTCACATCTTATAATAGTTTCAACATTAGGTACACTTCACTTCGATTACAACATTACTTGAAATTTGACATAAATATTAAAATTTACATCGAAAATTGTTTATAGCTTTTTCAACATAATGTCATGAAACAAAAAAGAAATGAAACCAGAATATCGATTATACTAATTTATCGAAATTCAGAAGAAAAAAAATTTATTACATATACAATAGTATAACGTTAGTGTTGTTACAACAGGACCCACATTCACACAGCTTGTATCACCAGGACTGATTTTGTGAGTACGAGGATGAACTGTCACGTGTCTCCTGGCCACCAGAATCTCCAGATCTCAATATTATTGGGTCTTTCTGGTCTACTGAGGAGAGAAAGGTACGTCATCGCTATTGACCTCCATCATCGTAGCTGAACGTGCCATTATTTTACACGAAGAATGGTATATGATTCCCCTGAAAACCACTTTATTCATTCCGAGACCGCTGGAAGCTGTTTCGAATGCCCCTTTTTCTCCTACACCGTGTTAGGCATGCTAATGTGTTGCGTTTGTGGTGTTTCCACACTCACGTCCACCCGCTGTACGTTATGAAGAAAACAGATACGCTACGAGTGGCAGTTCATTTCTAGTGTCAATATAATCTCTGGTGGCAAAGATCACTACTACATGTTTGATTGCTTTCCTGACGAAGACAATTGTGGTTGTTGTCGAAACGCCGGATTTTCGTAGTGAATAAATGTGATAAGCTCAGCGAGAACAGTTCATACAACGAATCTGCCGCGTAATACTTCGCAGTTACTTCTGTAATGCCTGTAAATATTGTAGTGGGGACTCACTTAGGCAGACGCCCACATTCAACCTATTTTTCAGTACTTGCGTGTGGCTCTCTCAACTTACCCAGAGGTGTGCACATTCCGTTTGCAACCTGCCATACTTACTTGTTAGCCAGGCAAGCAATCTGTCGCGCGTTATCAGCAGGCTGCCTTACTTCTTTCCAAGCCAAGCCATGCCCAACGCAAGCAGGCTTAAGGGATCTTACTTGCCTGCCTGGCCACCCGTCTCCCCGCTGTGTTACGCTAGATAGCGGTGTATTCTGTATGCTTTCATTGTTGTGTTATGGGTAACTTTCGGAAATTGATGGAAAGTCTTTTTTTTACCCGGGTATCACAAGACTAGGTTCAATTAAGTATACATATTTTACAGGTCGTTATAAGCCAGAAAAATCGTTGGATTTTATTTGTCGTTGTTTCTCCTAAGGTGTATGTCAAGCTTATGCATTTCGATATGAACGGTTTTCTCTCCGACTTCACCCTCTTTCGGCTGGTAGTGGCTGTTCTCAATTCACACCATAGTCAGGTCAACCATTATACATGTTTTCTGTAGTAAGCTGAACTATCTCTGAAAGTCAAGATCCTTTGCACCTAAAACCTTGAAGACGTCTATTGCACTGCAACGCCTACTGAAGTAACGTTCTGGAAGTCCAGCCTCTGTAGCCTTAGTGGGTTCCAGCCAATTATGATCCCTTATATAACAATTTTACTTTTTCCAGGATGTGTATTGCGAATTCGCTGAATTCATTCCAAGTGACGAAAATAGTTCATTTTAAATCCTCCAAACGCATTTTAGCAAAGACGAAATTCGTTTTTTAGATTATGTTGATCTGAAACGTATATGCTTGAAGAAGAAGCTTTTCTCTCGTACTAAGCTTTCTTCGCACTTCGTTGCATACCACCAGGATATGATTTTTAGTATCTGCTGAGCCGTGCTTTTTTTTCATTTTCAGTCAATGTTTGCCTAAATTTAGAAAACCTCTGTTGTTGCGGTCTTCAGTTCGAAGACTGGTTTAATGCAACTTTTATTGGTACTCTATCCTGTGCGACCTTCAACATTTAACCATATAGTAGAACTGCATGCTCTAGGGAAGAATTCCGGCTGTAGTTACCCTTGCTTCGAGACGTTCGCAGTACCAGCACAGCAAGGTCGTTTAAGTTGATGTTACAACGCCAGATCAATCATCCAGGCTGTTACCCCTACAGTAACTGAAAAGGCTGCTGCTCCTCTTCAGGAACCATACGTTTGTCTTGCCTCTCAACAGATACCCCTCCGTTGTGGTTGCACCTACGGTTCAGCAATCTGCATCGCTGAGGCACGCAAGAGGTCCCACGGACGGCAAGATCCATGGTTCACGGGGCCTATATAATGCTAAATGCCTCAATTCCTTAGCACACATTTCCATACACTAATAAGCCACTAATTATTTGTCTTCTTTGAAGATATTTATGCATGGAGGAAATTGATGGTCAAATTTACAAATATGTCGTAACATGCTCTAAGCTCCCGAAAGAGATTTTAGCAACTTTTTACACAATTTATATTGTGAGACATCTACCAATTTGTTTCAAGCTGCCTCATAAACACAAAATTTTTCCCCTGCTGGATTGTGGCTCTGTTTCGTAACTTCTCCTCAACCTCCTTATGTTCATTTTGCTGCTCCCACGGTTAAGATAGCTGAGGTGCAGTGAAACTACCTACACAGGCGTATACCTGACTATTTTGTAGTCACGCTGAATTGATAGTGCAACCCGTTGTTAGGTTCAGCAGGCGGATCCCGTGAAACTCGCCAGTCTTGCCGACGCCCAAGTTGGCCTGCTTGAACCACTGCGCTGAAGTACACACGTACTTTTGTGTCTCCATTGCGGCAGGATAAGCTGCTTTAATACTTGCGGCAGAGATAGGGGCAGGCATGATGTAAGGAGAATTTGTACACCTTTGACCTTAACACATTAATCTCTGTCTTTTCCTCTTTTGCAACGGCTGAATTTTGCAAAATAAATACATAAATTCATCTTTCTCCTTACTATTGTTTTCGTCTGTTATCGTCTATCTTCCACGTTTTCCATCAGTTTGTAGGCTCATTCTTCTTAAACTGCTAAGTTATCTGCGTGACAAGCACCTTGGAATGTGGTCGAGGGAACAGGGTATCACTTACGTAATTTGTCTCTCATTAACTCTACATTGTAGTAAGAAAATAATCTTCAGTTTAGGCTAATCCCAAACAATAAGATAGACTGTGGTCCTGTACCATTTTTTAGTTGATTCTGCCTTGACATGAATCGTTTATGCTTCACCACTTTACCTTACTATTATTATTTCCTACCGGTCTGAACTATTCGCAAACTTGTAAAAAATGTGGAATCTTCAACAACATGCCTTTGTTGAAAAGCTGCGAGTGTACTTATTTCGTCTCATCTAGTTTCGGTTGAATGTAAAAACCGTGGTATCGTCTTGAGAAATAGAATCTCTCACGTTGGTACGATGTCCAACCACAACAGTTTGAAAAAAATGGAGAATTCCGACCGCAGCCAACTAATTACAAAGCCATGAAGCCACTATCGCTGCCTGTCATTTTTCACACATTGTCTGCCCGATGTCACATTCAGTTCATCGACAGTACAGTATAAATTTTGTCGTGTGATGTTTCTTCAAAATTTTCACTACTTCACAAAAGTAGCACCTTTTGCGCCTCAGTTGTTTCTTTCAGAACTGTGTGCCACTCTGTTCTGTGTCAGAATGTAGCCTTTTACTGAATTCTGTAGCTTGCTAATGGTATCGTAACCGCCGATTCCAGAAACGGCGAAAAATAAATTGCATCGAATTATACTTATAACACATAAATGTACGAGAAAATCTTCACATAGAATGGTAGAGCCCACATCCTCTTATCATAACACAGTACAACCCCCCTACGGTTCATGGTCTGACAAAGTACAACACAACATGCACTGACGGAAAAAAATCACAACACCAAAAGAATAATTAATATAGAGTAACGAAATTTCGGAAATAAATTCGTCTAGATAACATATTTAAGTGATCAACACTGCAAGATCACATGGTAATGTAAGCGCGAGCTAAGCCATTGAAAATGTGAAGTGCTGGTACATTAACAACCGGTGTAGCCTCCAGAATGTTGAATGTAAGTATGAAAGCGTACGTGCATTGTGTTGTACAGATGCCGGATGTCAGTTTCTGGCCTAGAGTTTCACGTCGGTTACACTCAGTCGGTCAATACAGCGACGGTTAAAGCTGGTTTCGGCTGACGCTGGAGTTGTCATCCAATGATATCCCACATATATGCGACTGGAGACAGATCTGGTGATCGAGCGGGCTGAGGCCACATATCGACATCCTGTACTGTCCGTTGAGTTACAACAGCGCTATGTGGACGAGAGTTTTCCTGTTGGAGAACACCCCCTGGAATGCTGTTCATGAATACCAGCACAACAGCTCGAATCACCAGAGTGACGCACAAATTTGCAGTCAGGGTGCGTGGGATAGCCACGAGAATGCTCCTGCTATCATACGAAATCACACCCCAGACCTTATCAACTGGCGTCCTTGTAACCAACACACGGCCATCACTGGCACGCAGGCAGAACCAGTTCTCATCTGAAAACGCAATAGACCTCCGCCCTGTCCTCTACTGAGCTCTCTCTTGACTCTATTAAAGTCGCAGATGACTGTGGTTGGGGTCAGTGGGATTCACGCTACTGGGTGTCTGGCTCGGAGCTGTCCTTGAAGTAACAGAGTTCATCTACATCTACATATATCTACATCTACGTGATTACTATGCTACTCACAATAACGTGTCTGGCAGAGGGTTCAATGAACCACGTTCAACTGTCTCTCTACCGTTCCACTCTCGAACGGGGCACGGGAAAAAAAAGCACTTAAATTTTTCTGTGCGAGCCCTGATTTCTCTTATTTTATTGTGATGATCATACCTCCCTATGTAGGTGGGTGTCAACAGAATGTTTTCGCAATCGGAGGAGAAAACTGGTAATTCAAATTTCATGAGAAGATCCCGTCGCAACGAAAAACGCTTTGTTTTAATGATTGCCACTCCAATTCACGTATAATGTCTGTGACACTATCTCCCCTATTTCACGAAAATACAAAACGATTTGCCCTTCTTTGTACTTTTTCAATGTCATCTGTCAGTCCCACCTGTTTCGGATCCCATACCGCACAGCAGTACTCCAGAATAATAACTCTACTTTAGTGGCACTGTCATCAGCGACTTCACCGTTGTTATCGTGTCTTGCCACAGGTGTGCTTTATGTATGACCAGACCCTCTTTGGGTTTTCTGCTAGATTCCGAGACAGAGTTTCGTTGTGTAAATTATTAAAAGCATCTCGCATTGAAGCACGCGCCATATTTCGAACTTCTGCTAAACTTTGCCAATATTGGACATTTAGCGTTTTTTTTTAATTTGGCATGCTTTTTTCGATGCTTCTGCAACAGCTATCTGACCCGTTTTGTGTACCATTGGGGATCAGTACCATCACTTATTAATTTATGTGGTATATATCTCTCAATTGCTGTCGATACTATCTCTTTGAAATCATTCCACTTTTTTTCTACGCTTACATGGTCAGATCGGAAGGAGTGGAGATTGTCTCTTAAAAAGGCGTTAAAAGAATTTTTATCGCCTTTTTCAAATAGATGTACTTTGCGTTTCTTTTTGATGGTTGTGGATATTACGGTATTCAGCCTAGCAGCAACTGCCTTGTGGTCGCTAATCCAGGATTAGTTGTTGCTAAGGTCAAGTATGCTTTCGCAACCATTTACGCTTCGAGTGAGGTCAGGAACTAATTGTTCAAAATAATTTTCTGAGAAAGGATTCTTCAGAAGATAATAATTTGGGAATAATGCGAGTATTTGCTTTATAAAATGCGTTTATTTACAAGGATCTCTCTGTGCTGCGAAATATTATCACTCATCATAGATATGGACGAACTTCATAATGAGTTCTGCAGTGTTAAGCAAACTATAAATAAAGTTACTGAGGAGCGTAGACAGACACCAAATGAAAAAAGGAAACATCTGTGAAACTTGGTATGAACTATTTCAGCATTCGAATGTGCCGAACCTATTTAAGATTTTCCAGTTTATTGCGTCCATTCCATTTTCTATCGCTGCTGCTGAGTAGACATTTTCACTTTGTGGAAACGCCTGCACTGATTCAAGAAGTTGACTCAGAGTTGACAACGTAAAGACGGAACCTCATGTGAAAATTAATTTCCAGTACAACAGCAAAGATTTTTATGATTACGTTCTGAAGAGTAAAACAATTGCTCAATTGTGCCACATAACAAGACAAGTACTCCTTCAAAAAGAAAAACTAATTGATTGAGCAAAGTGCTTTATTTACTGATTTGTGTTAAAAAAATTGTGATGATTGCTTTGTAACACCGAAGAGTTTATTTAGTTAATTCCGTTTCCAATTTTAAATAAAAATGATTACAACAGTTTTTCCCTCATTTCTATACATTTGGAGGCAGGACCCACTATTTTTCTTTTCTTCTTTTTTTTTTTTTGTTAAATCCCGCACATAAATTTCTGCTTTCCACCATATCCGTGAATAATAGTTGATAACCCCAGCCATATCTCAAACGAGCCACTCTACTCTTCGGAGTAGAGAATGAGAAACACAAAATTACTTTATTATGAAACATACTGAGGAAATTAAAGCACCAGGAAACATTCGTTTCTGTTTAGTGAAAAAAATGTTTCAAATGGCCCTGAGCACTATGGGACTCAACTGCTGTGGTCATAAGTCCCTTAGAACTTAGAACTACTTAAACCTAACTAACCTAAGGACATCACACACATCCATGCCCGAGGCAGGATTCGAACCTGCGACCGTAGAGGTCGTGCGGTTCCGGACTGTAGCGCCTTTAACCGCACGGCCACTCCGGCCGGCATGTTTAGTGAAGAAAGCACTTGTAAATGGCCAGGACGGTTAACATGTCCCATTTCCGCGATCCTCAAGCCACAGAAATCGAGCAAAGCTACACACAGTGACGTCGATCGGAATATTTAATGACAATGCGCCTGGATCACACATACCTGTTTCCCCTCGACGCTTTTCCTCTCCTTTCTGCAACCACCAACTTTAAATCAAGTACCGTAAGTGTTTAATCAGCTGCATATTGTGGGAGGATGTCCTTAATGAAAAGCACAAGTATCTGGTAAAGATCTTCATAACATATTCTACCAGAAGACACATAAATATAGGCTGCACTTTTCTCAACCTTTTTATCACTCAACACTAACAAACTGAATCTCGGACACGGTGGTCTGCTTTCATAGGTTTGCAAATTATTGTCTTATTGCTCAATCATACTTTTCATTTAGTAACACCTCGATCATCTGGAAGTCACTGTCAAGATAATTGTGTTCTGATCTTCATAGGCATGTTGCTTCATACTAATGACGATGGCGATGGCTTCACGAGTGTATTACGGGCTATTATTCCAGAATAAGACTGGCTGTTGATTTCACGACACAATACACAGACAAAACTATCTTCATTCGTGAATTTTAATTACACGCATTTTATAGATCTTTCTCAATTAGAATGTTCACTGAATTACGTCCAAATTCACATTCGATGATTCTGTAAACGGCGCTTCGCTGCTCATTGTTACCTCGACAACACGACACACGAACGTGAATAGTACACATGTCGTTACAATTTACAGATACTTTTGCTGGCAGAAAGTGATAAAAAAACATACTTCTATAGTGAACATTTCAGCCGTTTTTGACAAAGCAGTAGTTGGCATTTTTGTCGGCCACGCTTCCGGCAACACTTGAGGCGTTCAAAACGCAAATTCAGGCACGATTCACTGACAGTCACTCTCCGTGCTCTCGACGGAGGGGCAGCTGTCAACTCTGAGACGGGCAGACAGCTATACTACAGTACGCTTGCTGTTGTGTAAGAATAGGGATTCTGACCCTCACACGGCCGCTCTGAGAACGAATTGGCTATCGAGGAAGCACCCGAGCTCAGATCCCAGGTCTCGTCAAGCGGACCGAAATACTTCTGCCGTGAAGTCAGCATTGTTGCTGTCTCAAGGAAACGTTATTAGCAGCTATGCTGGGACGCCCGGGTACACAGATTGAAGCTTTATTTATCCTGTAGCGGAGCCTATGTTAGACTGCGAATATTTGATCGTGGGCTCTAGTAGTATTTAAATGAATGAATGAGAAATGAGACTCTAAACCAGTCATTAAACTAGTCGTCTCTCGAAAGGGGGAGGGGTGGGGTTGCTATAATGATAATGAGCTTAGACGGTGGGGTAAGTGTCAAGGTGGACTACAATGAAGAGTCGGGCTTACATAGACATGGAGAGACGGTTCACATGTCGCTGCTGTTCAGTCGTTGTCGACGACTGTATATAATTGAGTCACTGAGTCACTGCATGAGGACCTGAAAGAGTGCGAATCATCGTTCATCAGCGGCTTTATAACCTCGTTATTAAAAATCTGCTGTTGACTCCCTCACCACGTGACACTACCAACTATTACAGTTGAGCGTGTCCAAAAGGACCTGCCCTTGCCATTACTTGGCACGCCACAGGTTTCCTCCCATTTGGCCAGACACGGCGATACAGTGCTCGACACTATTTAATTTACTACGCTACTGGGACGCCTTGGTATCAGCCTGTCGGGAAATTTTGTGTTCTTCAACCTAACGATTCGTTTTAGCGCCCTTCGTTTCTTGCAGAAAGACAGGTAACCTGGCAGCCTCTGATTTAGTCTTGAGATAATGTTGATTCAGCTACTGATGTAACCAGTTTAAAATTTGATTGGGTGCCAGTCGAGCTAGGGGGCCATCTAGTGAGTTTGATTTAAACTGGTCGGCACCTGACGTTTAAGGTCCAAAGCTGTGACGCTGTCGCATCAGATACTGTCTACAGGCGGATACCATAGTTCATTGTTCTCCACGGTGATAGAAAATCGCTTTGAAGCCTCTATTTCCGAGAAAAATTAAATGAACCATCTCAAATTCACATAAAGTATAGATCTCTACTGTGTCTGTAGACATGCCGAAACCTATTCTTAGTTTTAATTACGAACTTTTTTTGTTAATGGGTGAACTTTCATCTTTCGTAAGCAGTTTCAGACTTACCACATTCTATCTAGAAGCAAAACTATTGAAATTATGGCAGCACGTTATTTCGTTGATTACCAAAATACCTCATTCGCCAAAGAATCTTTCCAAAGTTGCATACTGCACTGCGTTTCACGCGTGCAGTTAGGTCAATAATGAAGATAAACAGGACGTGCCCGATAGGTGTCCCCTACTAATCTAAAGTAGGGTGGTTTGATTGCTACGAAACTGTTCTTTCAGGCCTCGAATCGACATACAAGCATATAAGTACAGCTGTTCACACTAGTATAAATTTTCTATACAGTAATTCTTCCAGTGTGAAATTTAAGCGGATGCTTTCCTCTTCAAATGTGACGTTGCT
The DNA here is from genome assembly GCF_023864275.1 of Schistocerca cancellata. NCBI lineage: Eukaryota > Metazoa > Arthropoda > Insecta > Orthoptera > Acrididae > Schistocerca > Schistocerca cancellata. The sequence goes on along the minus strand of NC_064627.1, from coordinate 238,366,043 downwards.
TGCTCCTAACTGTCATACGAACGGTAGTCACTCTCATTCATGCGTTTGCAACGAAATCCCTACAATGATTCGTACCTCTCAGATGTCTGCACCTGGCATCTCTTCCCACGGCATGATTAGAATGTCCCAAAAAGAAACCACAACTGACTACATACCAAGACTTCAAACGCAATAATTTATCGGAGCCTGCAGTTGAGGCCCAAGAAATAGTTCGGGGTAAGTCTTCTATTCCCTTCTCAGACATAAACGAAAAACTTCTTCTGACATAAATCAAAAACTTCGTGAATTTACTAATGAACTTACTCAGCTGTATGACAAATATGCTCCCCTAAGACTGGAGAAACATGAAGATTCAAATGGCTCAAATGACTCTAAGCACTATGGGACTTAACATCTGAGATCATCAGTCCCCTAGACTTAGAACTACTTAAACCTGACTAACCTAAGGACATCACACACATCCATGCCCGAGGCAGGATTCGAACCTGCGACCGTAGCAGCCGCGTGGTTCCGGACTGAAGCGCCTAGAACCGCTCTGCCATAGCGGCCGGCAACATGAAGGAAACCTGCATCTTGGCTAATTGAAGAATTAAAACATTTCATTAATCTCATGGGCGCAGCACAGCGGGCAGACAAACCGATAAACTCAGGAATGTCCATACTTCAAACGACAACAGAAATAGACCAGCCATCCTGTCGAAAAATCTGCGTGGTCTTGGTACAGACAAACTAAAAGCTGCAGCAGATCGCATTGGTCCAGCCGGAGAACTGAGCCGGTACTTCACATTACCTACAATCACAACTGAACCGCAAACGAAACAGAGTAAACGACTTTAGCCACAAAAAATATATCTAAAGCATGTTGTTTGCAATATCGTCAAAAGAGCCATTATGCGTGTCAATCAGTATTTGCTGGAAACGATGGCATCGCGGTCCAAGTGTAGTTTATTACTGACCCACTGCTGCCCGCTATAACAGATATCTTTAACCATTCCTTAACCACAAGTGTAATCTCTGAGGCCTGTAAACAGGGACTAGTTAAGACACTATCTAAAGAACACACTGTCACAGGACCCTCAGATTACCGACCTATTTGCATTTTTCCTGCGTTTTCCTAGGCCTTCGAATATATAGTCCACAACCAGTTAACAAACTATTTAACTACAGACAACTTCCTACACGAATACCAATCAGGTTTCCGTAGATAGCACAACATCTGCCTTGTCAAAGGTAACAGGTGACCTGAAGTTTGTCATGGATGTCAAAGAAGCGACCATCATGTGCTTCTTAGACTTCATAAAAGCTCTTGATGCTATAGACTTAGTCATTTTACTTGCTAAATTTAGTAGCCTAAATTTCTCGTAAAGTTCAGTGCAATTGTTTCGCTCATACCTGACGTCTCACCAGAAATGCGTCATCTCCAGCATCATAAAATAGCAATGGAGGCCCGTAGCATAAGGGTCCCCCAAGGTTCGGTACTAGATCCTATATTCTTACCATTTTACGTCAATGGTGTGACATCAGTTTTGCCCTAATGCGAAAACTATCTGTACGCTGATGACTTCCAGTTGCATGTAAATGCATAACTAATAAACGTGAAGATCCGTCGAGAATTTCGGTACCGATCTATGTTCACTGTTAACATGGGCACAGGATATAGGGTTAAAACTCAACCCATCCAAAATCCAAGCGATATTGATTGTTCATTTGGGCTCATTAGCCCTATCATCTTTAACCCTAAATTGAACATATATCAACTTCTCTCCCTCAGTAAAGAGTCTAGGAATAATAACTGAAGAACATCTAAATTGGACTGAGTATGAAACTGCAATGTGCAAGAAAGCATCAGCATCTTACAAAAATATAAAATGTTGAAAAGTTTTTTCCTCTACCTGAAAAAGAAGCTCGCACAACGCTTGACTTCCATTTTTTATTACAGCGATGTTATCCTGCAAGGTGGTTCTGAGGGCAGCTCACTGCGCATGGAACTGGTTACGAATGCCTGTGTTCGTTATATCTGTGATGTCTGACTCTTTGATCACATTTCCCCATCATACACACAGCTATCCTGGCTGAGTGCAGACAAGCGCAGAGACTTCCATACCTTCTGTCTTCTTTGCTGTCTTATCAACGTGCACTATCCCTCATGTCTCTCCTCGACTTCACACTCTTGTCTGAATAACACGTTGAGAGCAAAATGCTTTCTGTCCCTCTCCATCGCTCTACCACCTTTCTCGAAGTCCTTCTCAGTAGCAGCAACCCGACTCTGGAATAATTCCCCGCATTATACAGGATGAGTCACTAACTATTGCCACCAAGAATAATTCCGACTGTATGACAGGAGCTGAAAAGTTTGTGGGACAAAAGTTACATCGGACAACGGAGGCCAAAATATGACGTTGGTTTTTTGTTCCTAGGTGGAGTCGCTTCAGAGATATACAGGTCAACTTCGTTTTTTTTTTATGGGATGCTATAGTTTGGTACTTATTTCCTGATAGCGGCTATCGAGACGAATCCATTGATGTGTAACAGTAAGGTCTTTGAAGGTCAACGAAGGTCACAAAGGTGGCATGAACGTCCATTTACAGAAGGTGTTCGAAGTGATTACCATTGGTATCAATGCAGTGGTGCAATCTTCTTATCATGGACTGAGAGGTATTCCTTATCAAATCGGCACTTATCGAAGCACATGCTCTGATAATTCTCTCTCGCATATCTTCAGGTGCAGCTGGAACTTCTTTATAGACAATGTCTTTCACGAATCCCCACAAGAAAAAATCCAGAGGCGTAAAATCTGTCGAACTAGCCAGCCACGACACATCTCCTCCGCGTCCAGTCCAACGATTTGGGAATTGTCCCTGCAACTCATTTCTAGCCATCAGCGAAAAATGTGCCGGATACCTATCGTGCTGATACCACATACTGTTCCTTGTTCCTAAACGTATTACTTCCAGTAACAGACCTAATGGTTCTTGCAGGAATGTGGTGTGCTTCCTACCATTAAGATTTCCTTCGATGAAATAGGGGCCTATAATTCTGTCCTCCAGAATCCCACACCATACATTCACCGACCACTGTTTTTGGTATGCAACTTGGATTTTCTGTTGCCCAATAAAGCATGTTCTGCAAAGTAACGTTTCCATTTTCGTTAATGTAGCCTCGGCGGTAAATAAAATCAAATTAATAAATGTGTCATCCCTCTGAATCTGAAGTTGAGCCCATCGGCAGAATTCAATGTGACGCATACAATCTGTACCAGTTAATTCTTGGTGGAGACTGTTATGGTAAGGATGATATTTATGGTGAGGGAGAACACGAACAACACTGCTCTGCCTCATGCCAGATTACCTTGCGATTTGACGCTAAGTAACACAAGGATCTCGAACTACAGTGGCAAGAGTACCAATTTCCGTTTCCTCGTTAGTAACTTTCCTTTGCCGGATGTGTTTCCGATGCGTTAAAGATCCAGTTGTTCTCAATTTATCATCCACATATTTAAACGTACGAAGTGTAGGATGAGTACATTGAGGATGTCTTTCAGCGTACAAGTCTCCAGCTCTCACTGAATTTCGTTGGCATTCACCGTAAATGAGAAGCACATGGACTTGTTCTTCGAAGGAATACATCATTCACATTCACTTGATTCGACGATACTAGTCTTACCGTCCCTATAAGTGTTGTATTGCGAAACCATCGAATGGTGTTTACGTGTCAATGGCATGTTAGATGGATACGCCGTATTCGGCGAATATTTACTATTTGCACGATATACGAGAGGGAATTGTCAGAGCATGTACTTCGATAAGTGCCGAAGTGATAAGTAATACCACTCAATCCATGATAAGAAGATTGCAGCACTGCATTGATACCAATACTCGTCACTTCGAACGCCTTCTGTAAATGGATGTTCATGCCACCTTTTTGACCTTCGTTGACCTTCAAAGACGTTACTATTACACACCATTGGATTCGTCTCGACAGCCGCTGTCAGAAAATAAGTACCAAACTATAGCATCCCATTTAAAAAAACAAAGTTGACCTTCATATCTGTGAAGCGACCCCACCTAGCAACAAAAAAGCAACGTAATATTATGGCCCCCGTTGTCCCATGCAACTTTTGTCTCATGAACTGTTCAGCTACTGTCATACTTTCAGAGTTATTCTAGGTGGCAGTAGTTAGAGACTCACCCTGTATAAGAGAACTGAATAACATCTCCAGCTTCAGAAGACATTTACTTCTTTCCAACTAGATCTTCCTGATTTCCCAGTATCTTACCTGGTGCAGTCTCCTGAAATTACCTTTCCTCAGAACTCCTATATCAGAAAACATCTATCTTGCACACGTATCAATTATCGTTATTATTACTACTGTTACTATTATTAGTGCAGCAGCAACAGTAGAAGTACTGCCAGTACTAGCTTCATTAGTCATAGTCAGTAGTATTTACTCACATTGACACCATAGACACTCAGATCATTTATATACTATTTGTTATATTAAAATTGTTATTTTTAAGGTATCTATGATATAAAAAAAAGGTTCTGTGTGTGTTAAAACCTGGCCCAGTGTAAGATAGGGTCTGATGGTCCTAATCAGATCAGGTTAAATAAGTAAATAAGTATTTGACTCGTAACAATTATGAAGTTCAAAGTCTCTTCAAAATTCACGAAAAACTTCTGATATTCGCGTTTGGTGTCACCCTTAGTAACATCCGTAACACGTCAAAATCTTTTCTGAGTTTTAATTATGGCTGGAGTTACCCTGATTACTGAAACAGGAGGAATTTTTGCGTCCGGAACACTGTATGTCTCTAAAACAATTACATTCATTGAAATAATGAGTAGGTGTCTACACAAAATGAAATATGTTTAAAATTCAGTGAAACTTGCCATAAGGAGATGATGTCAACTGTGTGAACAGTATTCTTTAGCCTCATAACAGGACAGGGAAATTAATGAAAATAAGTTAACAAACATAGTATCTAATGGAAGTGAGAGGTTTATTTTGGTATTCCATACAATATACGAGTAAAGTTCCGTGTTCTGGTCTTCTGTGGGCCATCAGAGGCCGACCAACCGCCAGGTATCCTTTGCCAGTGGCGTCATCGGAGGCGTTATGGAGCAGCGTGGGGTCAGCACACCGCTCTCCCGATCAGTGTCCAGTTTCTTGACCTCGGAACAGTCACTAATCGATCGAATAGCTCCTCAGTTGTCCTCACGCTTCGGCTCCCCTTACCAGTCATCCGAGCTGGCAGTACCAGGAAGAGAATCCGTGACCCCCACATGGCAGTTACCTGTGCAAACCACTCAGCTACGGAGCCAGACATACTATTGAGTAGTCAGTGGGAAAAAACTGATTCATTCAGAGTCACAATCAGTGGACATGTTGGTGCCTGAAGTGAATATAATGAAGTCTTCGACGTATTGTTGTAATACACTCAGATGACAAGAGTCACAGGATGCCTCCTAATATCGTGTCGGACCTCCTTTTCCCGGCGAAGTACAGCAATTCGACGTGGCATGGACTCAACAAGTCGTTGGAAGTCCTCTGGAGAAAAATTGAGCCATGCTGTCTCTACAACCGTCCATAACAGCGGAAGTGTTACCGGTGCAGGAGTTTATGCAGGAACTGCCCTCTCGATTATGCCCCAAAAATGTTCAATAGGATTCGTGTCGGATGATCTTGGTGGCCAAATCAATCACTCGAGTTGTCCAGAATGTTTTTCAAACCAATCAAGAACAGCTAAGGCCCAGTGACTTGGCACATTGTCATCAATAAACATTCCATAGTTCCAGAATGAGATTTTCACTCTGCAGCGGAGTGTGCGCTGATATGAAACTTCCTGGCAGATTAAAACTGTGTGCCCGACCGAGACTCGAACTCGGGATCTTTGCCTTTCGCGGGCAAGTGCTCTACTATCTGAGCTAACGAAGCACGACTCACGCCCGGTACTCACAGCTTTACTTCTGCCAGTATCTCGTCTCCTACCTTCCAAACTTTACAGAAGCTCTCCTGCGAACCTTGCAGAACTAGCACTCCTGAAAGTTGTGAGTACCGGGCGTGAGTCATGCTTCGGTAGCTCAGATGGTAGAGCACTTGCCCGCGAAAGGCAAAGGTCCCGAGTTCGAGTCTCGGTCGGGCACACAGTTTTAATCTGCCAGGAAGTTTCATACCAGCGCACACTCCGCTGCAGAGTGAAAATCTCATTCTGGGAACATCCCCCAGGCTGTGGCTAAGCCATGTCTCCCCTATATCCTTTCTTTCAGGAGTGCTAGTTCTGCAAGGTTCGCAGGAGAGCTTCTGTAAAGTTTGGAAGGTAGGAGACGAGATACTGGCAGAAGTAAAGCTGTGAGTACCGGGCGTGAGTCATGCTTCGGTAGCTCAGATGGTAGAGCACTTGCCCGCGAAAGGCAAAGGTCCCGAGTTCGAGTCTCGGTCGGGCACACAGTTTTAATCTGCCAGGAAGTTTCATATCAGCGCACACTCCGCTGCAGAGTGAAAATCTCATTCTGGGAACATCCCCCAGGCTGTGGCTAAGCCATGTCTCCGCTATATCCTTTCTCTCAGGAGTGCTAGTTCTGCAAGGTTCGCAGGAGAGCTTCTGTAAAGTTTGGAAGGTAGGAGACGAGATACTGGCAGAAGTAAAGCTGTGAGTACCGGGGGTGAGTCGTGCTTCGGTAGCTCAGATGGTAGAGCACTTGCCCGCGAAAGGCAAAGGTCCCGTGTTCGAGTCTCAGTCGGGCACACAGTTTTAATCTGCCACGAAGTTTCATTCCATAGTTGTTTCGGAACATGAACTCCATGTAGACGAGTGTAATGATTTCCAGTCAATGATCGGTTCACTTGAACTAGAGGACCTAGTCCCTTCCTTGTAGCCGGCCGCTGTGGCCTAACGATTCTAGGCGCTTCAGTCTGGAACCGAGCTGCTGCTACGGTCGCAGGTTCGAATCCTGCCTCGAGTACGGATGTGTGTGCTGTCCTTAGGTTAGGTAGGTTTAAGTAGTTCTAAGTCTAGGGGACTGATGACCTCAGATGTTAAGTCCCAGAAGTGCTTGGAGCTATTTGAACCTTCCTTGTAAACACAGCTCATACCAGTGCTGAGCAACCACCAGCTAGCACAGTGCCTCGTTGATAACTTCGGTGAGCGGCTGGTCCCGGCGGAGGTTCAAGTCCTCACTCGGGCATGGGTGTGTGTGTTTGTCCTTAGGATAATTTAGGTTAAGTAATGTGTAAGCTTAGGGACTGATGACCTTAGCAGTTAAGTCCCATAGATTTCACACACATTTGAACATTTTTTGATACCTTGGGTTTATGGCTTAGTGGGGTCTGCGCCACACTCGAACCCTACCATCAGCTCTCACGAACTGATCTCGGTACTCATCTGACCAGGGTACGAGTTTCCAGTTGTCTAGCGTCCACACGATGTGCTCTCGAACCCAGGAGGGGTGCTGCAGGCGATGTGGTACTATGAAAAAGACATTCGCGTCGGTCGATTGCTGCCATAGCCTGTTAACGACAGATTTCTCCTCACTGTTCTAACGGGTACGGTCGTCGTACGTCCAACATTGATTTCTGCGGTTATTTCACATAATGTTGCTGGTCTGTTAGCACTGACAAATCTAGGCAGAGGCCGCCACTCTCGGTCGTTAAATTAAGGTCGTCGGCCACTGCGTTATCCGTGGTGAGGGATAATGCCCGAAATTTGGTATTCTCGGGACACCCTTGACGCTGTGGAGCTCGCAAATTGAATTTCGTAACGATTTCCGAAATACACTCCTGGAAATGGAAAAAAGAACACATTGACACCGGTGTGTCAGACCCACCATACAAACTCCGGACACTGCGAGAGGGCTGTACAAGCAATGATCACACGCACGGCACAGCGGACACACCAGGAACCGCGGTGTTGGCCGTCGAATGGCGCTAGCTGCGCAGCATTTGTGCACCGCCGCCGTCAGTGTCAGCCAGTTTGCCGTGGCATACGGAGCTCCATCGCAGTCTTTAACACTGGTAGCATGTCGCGACAGCGTGGACGTGAACCGTATGTGCAGTTGACGGACTTTGAGCGAGGGCGTATAGTGGGCATGCGGGAGGCCGGGTGGACGTACCGTCGAATTGCTCAACACGTGGGGCGTGAGGTCTCCACAGTACATCGATGTTGTCGCCAGTGGTCGGCGGAAGGTGCACGTGCCCGTCGACCTGGGACCGGACCGCAGCGACGCACGGATGCACGCCAAGACCGTAGGATCCTACGCAGTGCCCGGCATCATGGTGTGGGGAGCGATCTCCTACACTGGCCGTACACCACTGGTGATCGTCGAGGGGACACTGAATAGTGCACGGTACATCCAAACCGTCATCGAACCCATCGTTCTACCATTCCTAGACCGGCAAGGGAACTTGCTGTTCCAACAGGACAATGCACGTCCGCATGTATCCCGTGCCACCCAACGTGCTCTAGAAGGTGTAAGTCAACTACCCTGGCCAGCAAGATCTCCGGATCTGTCCCCCATTGAGCATGTTTGGGACTGGATGAAACGTCGTCTCACGCGGTCTGTACGTCCAGCACGAACGCTGGTCCAACTGAGGCGCCAGGTGGAAATGGCATGGCAAGCCGTTCCACAGGACTACATCCAGCATCTCTACGATCGTCTCCATGGGAGAATAGCAGCCTGCATTGCTGCGAAAGGTGGATATACACTGTACTAGTGCCGACATTGTGCATGCTCTGTTGCCTGTGTCTATGTGCCTGTGGTTCTGTCAGTGTGATCATGTGATGTATCTGACCCCAGGAATGTGTCAATAAAGTTTCCCCTTCCTGGGACAATGAAATCATGGTGTTCTTATTTCAATTTCCAGGAGTGTAGAATGTGCCATACTTCTAGCTGCAATACCATTCTGCTTTCGAAGTCTGTTAATTCCCATCATGCAACCGTAGTCACATCGGACATCATTCACATGAATCAACTGAGTACAAATGCCAGCGCCGACAGTGCACTGCTCTTTTATACCTTGTGTACGCGATACTACCGCCATCTGAATACATGCGTATCGCTATCCCATGACTTCTTCCACCTCAGTGTATACGTTCATTATTCCATGCTTCGCCCCACCACACGTTTTACTGCGTTTTGTGAGCCTTTGGGTGTCGCATTTTCAGCTGCCGCATTCAAAAGTAATTTCATTTCAGTCAATGTAAATTTTTTTATCCTCTGTAGCAATACGTCTTTTGACCTGTGTCCAAATTAATTCTATTTGCATTGAAACAGCTGCAGCCGTCACTGCCAAATGTAGATGATGGCGTGAGATGGAGGAATGTAGGAAGTGGATGGAAACCGTCAGGACGCACCTTATTAAAACTCGGCCGTGATCTTAAAGTGTTTTATTATTCACAGCTACAGTGCCAAGTTCCTCTCTGTCTACATCACAGGGTCCTGAGATGCCGAGGACACCACTTCGCTGTCTGCAAAACAGCTTGGCGCGGAAGGGCTACTACCTCAGCGACAAATGCAACGCACTGCGGCATGCCGGCCTTGTACAGCCTCGGAGTTTTGAGGACGTCAGGATGCGCCAGCAGCCGACTCAGTGGCCTTCGTCCCCATTGTCTCAGTGTCGCTCGTGGGAAGCCGCAGGGCAGTCCGCTGCATGCTTTTCCGCCGTCGTGGTTAGGATCGTGGCGACAACAAGTGCCTGCGATCCGACAGCCAAAGCTGCAGCCCTCGCCTCAGGATGCCGCTGGCGCGTGTTGGGAGGCAACAAGACTGCCTACGGTAGCGAGCCGTCAAGTGGCGCACCACTAGCTGGCTACAGAGCCCGGTTTGGCCTCAGAGGGTCGAACCAGTGACACGCTGTGGACTCTAACGCTGGCGCCCCATCTGCTGCTGTGTGTAGCTGGTGGTGTGACACACCCTGCCGTCCAGGAGAGCTGTCACACTTGAATGCCCTAGTTGAGAAAACCAGCAGCTATTTATACGCGGCTGTGGGCACTGCTCCCAGTCACGTACTCATAACACCTAAGGTGGGCAAGTGGGCCTCTCCTGCCTGTAACTCGCACCATGCAAACTGCTGCAGTTAATCTTTTCAGTGGTTCCATGGCCCGGTGGCCTCCATTCTACTTCGCAACTGCTGGTCAGCGTAACTTACTGTCAACAGGCCTCCGCCTGGCTGTAGCTTGTGTGCTCAGAAATATTGCACCGAATCTAACTTTTTCCTATCTTAAACGGTGGTGCCGCTACACAACAATGGTAGGGAGGCCATGTGAGCACTTTATGCCCGTTTCTTTCGTTTGTGTGCGTGTGTGTGTGTGTGTGTGTGTGTGTGTGTGTGTGTGTGCGCGCGCGCTTATGTGTGTATCATTTCATCCGCAAGGCAGCCTTGTGTTGCCACGCAAGTTCTAATAAATTTGCCCGATTCAAGTTACTGTCAACCAGAACAATACGCTTCTCTAGATAGTAAAAATGTGCTTCTTCCTCATTGCTCTTGTGGGCGCCTTACCTTTTATAACCGAAGGATACGGAACTTTATCCATAGCAGTTACCAAGTTTTTCTATACTCTTCGAAGCACACAGTCTTCATATCATACCACAAAATTACTATGGTTCATATTTTTGTAGCAGACGAAGACCTCATTTAAACTGAATGACAACAGGACAATTAGGAGCACGCTACAATTATTCTCTTACCTCTGCCGAACAGAGCTGCTGCTGATACCTTCTGTCTAGCCTTTTCCTTTGGCTTTGTCCTTCTGTCACCCGTATTTCATAAAGGTAAATAATATCGTTAAAATTTTGCCATTATAAGTCCTTCACAAAACGGCAGCGTCAGGCTGTAATATCCATTAAGATCTTGCGGCCACAAATATACTGAGGTGACAGAATTGATGGAGTTGTCATTTGTTACTGTTATGCACGTGAAAAGATTTCCAACATGATTATGGTAGCACGACGCAGACTTTGAATGCGGAATGGTAGTTGGAGCTAGTCGCTTGAGCCATTCCATTTCTGAAATTGTTAGGGAGTTCGGTATTCTGAGATCAACAGTATCAATAGCGAAAATACCAAATTTAATGTATTACCTCTCACCACGGACAAAGCAGTGACCATCGGCCTTCACTTAAGGACCGAGAGCATCACAGTTTGCGTAGAGTCGTCAGTGCTAACAGACAAGCAACACTGTGTGAAATTAATGCAGAAATGAATGTTGGACGTAAGACGAGCGTATCCGTTAGGTCAGTGTGGCGAAATTCGGCGTTAATGGGCTATGGCAGCAATGACAGACGCGAGTGCCTTTAACAGCAGAACGTCGCCTGCACTATATCTCCTGGCCTCGTAATCTATCAGATGGACCGTACACGACTGCAAAACCGTGGCCTGGCCAGATGAGTCCCGATTTCAGTCGGCAAGAGGTTCAAATGGCTCTGAGCACTATGGGACTTAACAGCTGTGGTCATCAGTCCCTTAGAACTTAGAACTACTTAAACCTAACTAACCTAAGGACATCACACACATCCATGCCCGTGGCAGGATTCGAACCTGCGACCTGAGCGGTCGCGCGGTTCCAGACTGAAGCGCCTAGAACCGCTCAGCCACACAGGCCGGCAGTCGGTAAGAGGTGATGGTAGCGTCCGAGTGTCGCGTAGGCCCCACGAAACCATGGACCCAAGTTGCCAACAAGGCGCCGAGCAAGCTGTTGGTGGCTCCATAATGGTGTGGGCTGTATTTACATGCATTGGACTTGGTCCTCTAGTCCAGCTGACCCGATCATTGACCGGAAACCGTTATGTTCGGCTGCCTGAATATCATATGCACCCATTCGTGGACGCCATGTTCCGAACAAAGATAGAATTTTTGTGGATGACGATGCACCATGTGACTGAGCGACAGTTGTTCGCGATTGGTTTGAAGAACATTCTGGACAGTTCGAGTGAATGATTTGGCCCACCAGATGGCCCGACATGAAGCCCATCGAACATGTAAGGGACATAATCGAGAGGTCATTTCGTACACAAAAGTCTGCACCGGCAACGCTTTCGTCGTTATGGACGGCTCAGTATTTCCGCAGGGGTTTCGAACAACTAGTTGAGCCCATGTCACGTCGAGTAGTTGCATTACCCAGGGTAAAAGGACGTCCGACACGATGTTAGGAAGTTCAAAATGGTTCAAATGGCTCTGAGCACTATGGGACTTAACATCTATGGTCATCAGTCCCCTAGAACTTAGAACTACTTAAACCTAACTAACCTAAGGACAGCACACAACACCCAGCCATCACGAGGCAGAGAAAACCCCTGACCCCGCCGGGAATCTAACCCGGGAACCCGCGCGTGGGAAGCGAGAACGCTACCGCACGTCCACGAGATGCGGGCCGTTAGGAACTATCCCATGACTTTTGTGACCTCAGTGTCTAATTTTCACGACTCTTGCGATGAACAATTTACAACGTGTAGCTGCTGCTTCTTCCGTGAATAATATGCGTGTATTTTACGACGAGTGGCATCCACCTGAAAAGAGCCGAGATTTGTGATCCTCTTCTCGAGGCGCCTCTTTTTCCCAGGCTTCGCCAGTTTAGACGACTCGTTTAATTCCTCTTTCGGATATGTCCATTCTTGTTGCTGACCCTTCACTAGGTTGTCGAGTAGATACAGTTCACTCCACCACCTATCCCCTCTCTTCGTGAAAGCATTCTCTCAAGGAGCGCAGTAATTTACGCGACTGACTGTGTACAATCACATTCTGTCTGACAATTCTTGGACGGATGCTAGAAGTGTGCAGCCTCTCTCTGACACCTCTTTAGACTACTTTCATCACACATCGCAACGCACGCGAAGCTAAAAAGATATCCGAATCTCACATTACAACGGCTCAATAAGGTAATTGTATTGCAGTGCCCATATTTGGGATGCCTTTTAACGTGCTGTTCAGAAGAGATCTCCATCCCCTGGTAACTTTACGGATTTGTGGACACCCGTTGGCATTCACTGTGTGAATTCCCTCCAACACTACTTCAGACATTAGTCGAGTCCGTGCCATGTCGTGTTGCGGCACTTCTGAGAACTTTTGGGGGCCCTACACGATATTAGGCGGATTTACCAAATTCTTTACCTCGTCAGTGATGAGCGATAGCGCCCCTAGGTCTTCTGAACCCCTGCAGGACTTATGTGAACGCCCCGAGCAGTGGGGCTAATGGATGATGGCGTTACTTGCGCGTGACAGGTTGAGAATTTGTGTTGGACGGGAAGTGGGTCCATATGGCCGGCGTCATTGCCGACACGGTAGTTCAGCGTGTTCGGTCAGAGGGCTGGGATATTCAACGATCAACTTGAACAGGTGTCATCTAACGTCTGCCCAGACCATATGCCGAGAACAATAACATTCTAAATGGGAACAAAGAAAGGTTTTTAAAGCAAATGTTTGTTCTAAAGAAGTGGAGCACCCGGGATCGAATATCTGTCTGGCACAAATTTTAAGAGTTCACCATCGATTTTTTCAATGCCTGTGGTGAGATGAAGTCCTGATATCTCATATTATAAATTATTTACGGCTGCTGTATCACCAGTGCTACTTTATACTGTCTTTCTGTGATCATGTCCCACTTTGAAGGTCGTTCAACGACTCACCGTGCTTTTGTTCACTGCCAGGTGTCTGAAGTCATTCTGCAAGTGCATGTGTATAAATGCGTTACCCTGGTTTTCCACCAAAAGAAACTCAATGGCAGCTCTCTGCTTGGAACGCTCCACTGTTACAGACGCCATTTTAAAGGCGATGTATAGCACCGCCACTAATAGGAGCTTTATGAAACTATAGGGGCTGAAAAGGAGTATTCCACGATATCCCACAGCAAAATCCACATTTTTCCAACCTAAACTGCCTGAGAAAAAAACCTGTTGCATTACTTGCTGAACGCCTGTCTTATGTCAGTTAATTTGAAATACTAGAATGTGTGCATCCGAACTAACCTCCTTTGTTCGTCCTCAGGATATCAGGAAGTTCTTGGATGGTTCAGAAAACAGCATCAACTACTTTAGTCTGGGCTCTGACGTCTACAGCACCTCGCTACCGGACTGGAAGCAATAGGCTTTCATCCAGGAGCTACCCAGCGGGTCATCCGAATGTGGGAGAACGACACCCTGCCTGGTCAGCCAGAAAACGTCATGGTCAGCAAATGGCTGCCGCAGCAAGACATACTAGCCAAGTCACTGTATTTTTTATTATATCCGCCTTAACTGTAAACATCATTCATTCATGCTACAATGCTTGACAGAAAAGTGAAGCACACAGACAACATAGTCAGACAACATAGCCAATATAACTTCGTACGCATACCTACCATCTGCAGGTATGTAAATGATAAGAGCTGCAATCCTCTGTGACAGGTAGAACGGCAGAGTTCATTAGTGTTCTTCGTGGTTCGTGCTGTTACAAGGCCTAACACTGTTTATAAGGGGCGTGTACAACGACAGATGTTGACTGTTCCCTGTGGAGGCCAGAGAGATGGGGCATACTCGTTGAGGCAGCTTTATCAGCTCTTGAAAGTTTGAAACGGACGTAAGTATGTTCTCCATTTGACCGGCAGGTCAAATCATACTGTAACCAGATTTGTGGGGCATTCCGATGATTTGTCGGGCATTCCAATGTGACAGTGGCGCCCGATATTGGACTACATGGGAACGCGAGGGCAGGGATACGTGTTGTCAAGGTTCAGCTCGATCACATCTGACCACCACAAGGAAAAACCGCTGTATTGTGCACGTACCACATCTAAATACCGTCTCATCTGTGACTGAGATGCTGAAGATGGAGTTACCGTCCCATTCGTAAGTTACTGTTAACATCGCAACACGAGCGACTGCATTTGAAGTAGTGCTATGAGCTTCGACTGCTGAAGTATGGCGTCGCATTGTGATGAATTGGGTTTCTGCACTACCCTGGATGACCATCATCGCCGTGTATGGAGGCGATGTGGGGAGGTCCCAAGCCTCCCATGTTTTGGAGAAGCGCAGCAGTGTTATTCTTGACGTCATTGTGCGGTGACCCATCAAGTATGGCTTCAGCCCACGGCTGCAAGTGACTGAGAGAAACCTGACGACACAACGACATGTCACGGACACCCTACATTCTCATGTGTTATCACTCATGCAATAGCATCGGGGTGCTTTTTTTTTTTTTTCAACAGAACAGTGCTCGCCTGCAGATGGTATGCATCTATATGAACGGTCTGCATGATGTTTAGGTACTTCCATTGTCAGCAAGATGCCAGATCTGTCTCCGATAGGACATGTGCGGAGCAGCTCCGACATGAACTCCATACTGATGAGTTATCTGTAAATTTGACTCGATTTTGTAATCAGTGAAATAACATCACGTACTCTTTCAATCCGTGAAGTTTCATGTTGTTTTCTCTTTCACATTTTCCGGAGCAGTTTCTCTACATTCAGAAAAAGTCCACACCACATCATAAATCAGTGCCATCGTTTAAAAATGAAATAGGAAAATATATTGAACTTCTATAACAGTTCCGGCTAGAGGCGAAAGTTGAGGAAGGTATCAAGGTACAACACTTTCCTCTAGAAATGGCGCTGATAATATACTCTAAGACAAAAAAAAAGGGGGACGCACCTCGAAGGAATTATCCGAATGGGACGGATATCGGTAGATGTAATGAAAATGTGCAGACAAACAAATGGCTCGAGTTCCATAAAAATTGGATGATGATTTAATCAAGAGAAACAGCCTTGTAATTTGAGCAAGTCAATAACGAGTTGGACAATTTCTGGCCATAATGCAAGCACTTATTCTGCTTAGCAATGATTGAAAGAGTTTTTGGATGTCCTTCTGAGAGATATCGTGCGAAATTCCGTCCGATAAGCGCGTTAAATGGTCAAAATCCCTAGCTGGTTCGAGAGCACCGCCCATAATGCCCCAAACGTTCTCAGTTGGGGAGAAATCTGGCAATCCTGCTGACCAAGACAGGGTTTGACAAGCACTAAGAGTCAGTAGAAACTCTCACTTTGTGCGGGCGGGCATCATCTTGTAGAAATGTAGGGCCAGGATGGCTTGCCATGAAGGACAACAAACCAGGGTGTAGAATATCTTCGACGAACCGCTGTGACAAGTCTTCTCTGGTCATTGGGACTCACTTCGAAGATGGTCTCATTACTGAAGCCAATTGTACTCCAGTCAATGAGGATCCAGGCCGAAGCTCTGTCCCGACACACCTTGGACAGTGGTGGGATACCAACTTGACTGTCACAAGCTATACAGCCCAACAACCAGGGGTGACGGACTGAGGCGCCATTTCTTTTCATAGCAGGCCCCGTTTGGTTGTCATCCGCGCACACTTACGTCAACGATATTGGACGCCCCGTTTTGTTGCCCTTCATAGCAAGCCACCCTTGGCTTACATTTCAGCAAGATAATGCCCGCTCACACACAGCGAGAGTTTCTACTGTTTCCCTTAGTGCTTGCAAAACCCTACCTCGGCAAGCAAGGTCGCTAGATCTCTCCCCAACTGAGAACGTTTGGGGTATTATGAGCAGGGCCTTCCAACCAGCTAGGTATTTTGACGATCTAACGCAACAACTGGACATAATTTCGCACGATATTCCTCAGGAGTGCATCCAATAACCCTGTCAACCAATGCAAAGTTGAACAGCTGCTTGCATAAGGGCCACAGACGAACCAAGACGTTATTGACTTGTGACACTCTTTCTCTCGAATAAATCATCCAGTTTTTCTAAAACTATAATCCTTTGATTGGTTGTACCTGTACATAACATCTATATATTTCCGTCCCATTCACATAATTCCTTCACAGAACTTCTTTCTTTTCGTTTCCGCTTTTTCTGTACTGCTCGACCTAAAATATAAATTCATCGATGCTAGGATCAGACGATTCTAAAAATATGGAAAGTGAGGTGAGGAAGTCCTGAGCGTTTCGCTGAGCACTGTGTTGCTTAGGCTTCGGGTTGCTAATGTCCTGTGTCCTCACATTGCAAGGATTAGAATTTAACATGCTGTTAGCAGCGGCAATGTAGCAGCCACCGTTGAACGTTTCATATCGCAATGCTGTGCTTCAGCGGCTTAGCCTACATACATTATAAGTTATACTTACTATGCACTCATGGAAAAAAGCGCATGTAGTGGGGCTAAGACAGAACGAGCGGTTTCCCTTTCCCCTCCTCTATGACACCTCCCTCCTCTGCCCACCCCTCAAAGACACAGGCCAGTTGCCCTACGTATAAAATAGCGGAAAATTCAGTAAATAAGGATAAATTCAAAACATTTTCCGTCTGCTCCTACGCCCTCACTACGGAAGTAGGGCAGATGGGCTATGTGTTAACTGGCAGGATATCCAAGATAATCTAATGTCCTGACAGTTGAAATTCCAGATATCTGACCTGGGAATGTGGTCAAAACCCTGTAAAGTCACAATTCAAATGGCTGACGTTGGAAAAGAAGCACTGCTCTATAATGTCCAAAGCCAAAATGGTGGACTGGGAAATACGGGCGCAGGCTGCAAGATTGTCTGACGGTGGGCTTGGAAATATAAGCACAGCTCTACGACATCGCACTCTAAGATGGCTGAACTGGGAATGTGAACACAGCCCAGTAATGTCACAATTCATGATGGCGAACCTGGGAATATGAGCACAGTCTCATGATGTCTCAGTTAGAGAGTGCAACGTGAGCACAGCCTGCATGGTTGCCAGGCCATTTGTACCGTATTTAAAATGAAGGTAGCCATAAGTTTAAACAATTTCCCCATCCCTCCAACATCTTCCGAGCTGGTAGGCCGTATTCGATGTATAAAACTCTTCCCTGACGTTTCGACTCCGACTGCGGGAGACATCCTCTGAAGTAAAGCGGCGAACTGCAAAGAGAACTCGAGGAAGCGCTGAGTGTATAGGTAGTTCAGAGGGTGCCACTGTCCATCACATGGCGTCGGCTATGAGACTGTCTCTAGTAATGCCAACATTCTTGATTGAAAGTAATCGAGTGTCACGTTTCCGGTGCAACGCTGACATCCAAATTTTATCCAGTTTAACACATTCCTCTGTCCTGTTAAAATTATTACGCTATTTATCAACCTCGATAGCCTCTCTATACATGCGTGCATGCGCGCATAATCATGCGAAGTTTTAGATATGACGCTCGTCCCGCTGAATTTTACACTCCTGGAAATTGAAATAAGAACACCGTGAATTCATTGTCCCAGGAAGGGGGAACTTTATTGACACATTCCTGGGGTCAGATACATCACATGATCACACTGACAGAACCACAGGCACATAGACACAAGCAACAGAGCATGCACAATGTCGGCACTAGTACAGTGTATATCCACCTTTCGCAGCAATGCAGGCTGCTATTCTCCCATGGAGACGATCGTAAAGATGCTGGATGTAGTCCTGTTGTAAGTAGACTGTTTATGTTTTCTTTATGTAAGTAGGCTGTTTATGTTTTCTTATTGGCAACGTTACGTAGCGCTCTATATGAAAATCACTGGCTGTGCTGTGTGCAGTCTGTGGCTAGTTTGCATTGTTGTCTGCCATTGTATTGTTGGGCAGGTGGATGTTAACAGCGCATAGCGTTGGGCAGTTGGAGGTGAGCCGCCAGCAGTGGTGGATGTGAGGAGAGAGATGGCGGAAGTTTTGAAATTGAACTGCTATATATATTATGATTATTAAGGTAAATACAGTGTTTGTTCTCTATTAAAATCTTTCATTTGCTAACTATCCCTATCAGTAGTTAGTGCCTTCTGTAGTTTGAATCTGTTATTTAGCTGGCAGTAGTGGCGCTCGCCGTATTGCTGTAGTTCGAGTAACGGAGATTTTTGTGAGGTAAGTTATTTGTGAAAGGTATAGTTTAATGTTACTCAGGGCCATTCTTTTGCAGGGATCTTTGATAGTCAGATTGCGTTGCGCTAAATAATATTGTGTGTCAGGTTAAGCACAGTCGTGTATAAATGGTTCTAAAGGGGACGTTTCATATGTCGACCCTTAGCCTAGGATACCTCACTGGAATCTTCTGATTTTTTCTTGTAGTATGTGTATTTAGTGTAGCTTTTGTTTATTGCTAGTGCGTAATTGTAGAGAGAATCTCCTTTGTAGTTGCAGTCTTTCATTGTTGTACTGTAAAACAGTTGTGGCATGCATGTAGATTTGCACCAAGTATTTCGCAGCTGCAATTAACTAGATACTATTTTCAGTGCTATGTTAATGTGTTCTCCTATTTTTGCTCTTCATATTGTGTTTTTCTGTGTTGTCGTGTGAAATATTGTGACAATAATGGCGTGTGAAAAACGTAACACTAGGTTTCAAAGTAAACTGAGAAATAATAGTGACGACGAGCGTAGCTTATCAGCACCACTGTGTAGTGAATGAACAGACATTACAAGTAGTAATTTGGTATTTGTGCATAGGCAAATGGAGCGGGCGGCAAACAATGGAGTAGGCAGTGAAACAATTAGTGAACAGGGAAGCATTATCGATCGATCGCTCGGCAACAGCTCGCCTCAGGAATCCGAAATGATAGGACACAATTTTGCAAATACTGTAGATTCAGGTTTTGCGCCCTCACCGTTTTCTCAAATAAGTCAAGACACATTTTCAGCTTGTCAAAATGTGAATGTTGCCGGTGTGAATGCACTGCCGAAAAGAGTAGAGGAACAGATTCCAGATACTAATGCATTGTTATTACAACTAATGCAACAAATGGAACAAAATCAGAGACAAACACAGCAACAGTTAGACACAATGGGACAAAATCTTCAAAAGTTAGACACAATGGAACAGAATCTTCAAAAGTTAGACACAATGGAACAAAATCAGAGACAAACACAGCAAAAGCTGCAAAAGTTAGACACAATGGAACAAAATCTTCGGAAGTTAGACAACACACTTGAACAAACACGTGAAGATTTAACTACTGAGTTACATAACATTGAATCGAAATGTCAAAAAGTCTGCAATGACGTAAAAACACAAATTTGTGAGCATTTTCAGCCTATTTTTTCGCGGCATGAAAATGCATTACAGAATCACGAAGCAGCCATAAAAGAACTGCAAACTATTGTTCATGAAAATCATGAGACCTTGCAAGCTAAAATGGACTCAGTTGCATCTACCGATTCGGTTACGCAACTTGCAAAAACTCAGGAAAACGTAAAGGACACAGTAGATAAGGTACTCTGAAAATTGGTTCAGAAAGACACATGGAGGAAATTAGTTCATTATCAGAGAAAGTAGTTGAACTTTCGGATCAGCTAAATAATTTATCTGCGAAGGTAGATGATAATCTGAATGACACAAAACCGGTAGTCTTTAATGACACAGAAGAGTGCGAACAAATTAGGAAACTGAAACAAAATCTGAATCAAATTAATACGCAACACCAAAGAGAAATCCGGGAAGTACAAGATCAGCTGACACAGGTAATACAAGAATTACATATTTCAGAGGACACTCGTGCTCTAACACGGGAAGAGGAACTTAGAAATACGGAAAAGCCACAAAATAATAACACAGGGCATTTCGGTAATTATGAAAGAAATTGGCAAGGTACACCGAATTTTGAGATGGAACCGCCGACACGACGTAACAATGACCGATATGCTACTCGCCGACACGATGATTTTGACTATAAGCTATTCATTACTACACGTAAATTCAAAACGTTTAAGAATTCTGCCAACGACATTCATCCACAAGCGTGGCTCCATCAATTCTCTCATTGTTTTCCTCCCAACTGGTCATTAGAACACAGATTAGAATTTATGTGTGGCTACTTAGAGAATGAACCAGGTGTAAAAATGCGATCGGTCATTCATGATTGTCACAGTGAAGGAGATTTTTATCATGCCTTCCTCTCAGCATATTGGTCTCAAGCTACACAAGACCGAGTAAAACATAGCACCATGATGATGAAACACTTTGAACAATCTGAATTTTCCAGTCTTGTCAAATATTTTGAAGACATGTTGCACAAGAATCAGTACCTGTCAAACCCATACAGCCCCTCAGAACTCATTCGCATTTGCTTAATCAAATTACCTGAACATTTACGGCATATTATTTTGGCAGGACGTTGCAAAGAAGACATTGAAGCTTTTCAGGGACTCTTACAAGAATTGGAAATTGACACAGACAGTCGCGGGATGCGAAAACAGGAAAACAATCACTACAGGTCACATCCGTCACAATTCCGTGACGACAGAAATGATAACTGGACGCGACAAGGCTATTCTCACCACACAAATCGTGACCAAAATAGACACCACCTGTATGACAACCGTTGGCAGAGTAGTCATAGTTACAGAGAAAGATCGCATTTCCGTAGTCATGAATATGACAGAGACAATCATAGAAACAGACAATATGGCAACCAGAACTATTATTATCACGGGAGACAGAATAACGTCAGACGCAATGGTCCAGCGCGCAGTTACGATTCAGGGAGAAATTCTCCATCACGTGACCGACAAGAAAGAAACTACGGGAACTACCGACATGACGACAGACGATATGATCGTAACGACAGACCTGAATTCCATCACAACTGGCGAGCTTCAAATAGAGCTGGGCCCTCTCGGCAAGGCGAATTTGTAGAAGTTAGACCTCCAAATCCCAAAAACGACGCGCGCCAACAAAGAAACAGACAATGACTCGCACCGCAGGCAGCCACTTGCGCCCGCTGGCTCAGGGAAAAATAACATAGGCGCTAACCTTGAGAAAAATTTTAGCACTCCTCACCGACGTATACCACATGATAATTGCGTTAAAGTTGAAACTCTGCGTACTAGGAAGAGTAAAGGTTTACACAACATTTCACATGTAAAACCGTTTATTGACAGATAATCTGCTTTTTAACTTAGTCTTTGGAATTTTCACTTCACGCTACTTGTACAATTTGTCTCACTGAGAAACTGTTAACATGCAACAATGTTTGAAGTTAAATATCCATTCAAGAACCAAGAGAAATTATTTAAACAGAAATTACGAATGCATTGTTATTGTGAACAGGCGACACAGTGTTATTGTGTGTGTGCATTCTTGCTTGTTAGTTGCACGATTATGTAACGACTATAAGGCTCACATACTTGGAACATATACCGGCACTGCTAATGAAATTTTCATGCAACATTTTGGTTTGCTTGAGAGTGGATTCTGGATTTAAGGTACTTTCAGTGAGATACCAGATGAGACAGTGGTTAGTTTATGTGACAGCTACACGATTTTATCACGACGCTACTAATGAGCGACAATTTACAATGTTGCTTTTGCGGTGTTTTTGTTTTATATCTGCACAGTTTTTCTGTATTATTCTGGAAAGTAAAACATGTTTTAGTAGTAACTTTTGTGGTATAGCTACAAGGAGACAGCCTTTTCTGTAGCACAACAATACATTACAGCACAGTACTTTCTTCATCACGGCAATAAGCGTAATAAGTATGATATCTATACGCAAAGCATTTCACTTTGTTTATCATGAGGTCAGTACATTGACTTCTGCAGAACTTAGCTTTTGGAGGACGATAACTACAACACTTCCACAGAGATTATCTTACAGCAAGACGCACATTTAGCGCTACAGGACACGTATTTGAGTGATTAATTTTATACTTAAAACATTTATTTTTTAAGATTTTTTAATTTCAAAGAAAGTTTTCCGTGATACATTTCATTCCATTGCTGTAATCTGTAATACCTGAGGGTACAATTACATTAAACCTCAGGGGGGTACACGCTTACTTTGTGTACCATGTGTTTGGCAAGCACAAGGAACCCTAGCTAATATGGTATTTGCTTATACAACTTTACACATCGGTACCATATTTCTCTAAAACATAAATTACACAGCTATCTGATCATTTAACTGAGAGAGACAATTTTTTTTACTACGTCAGTGACACATGTTTACGCAATTATGGAGTTGGATTACTTCACACTTACGAAATTGTATTTTGTCTGTAATTCGTGAACTGTTCATATTTTTTCGGAACCATTGTGATACTACGAAAGCTTTGAATGATGTATTTGGTATGGGATCATGATTTTTAAAGTACATTTGAGGTAGATGACACTATTGACATGAGCAGAGAATTTTCTTTAGGTTTTGAAATTATTGCAGAAAGCTACGACGATTTTGAGATTTGACTGAGGTGTTATGATGTTATTTTTACAACGACGATGTGTATTATGCTGTTGAGGTATGTTTGTGTCAATAAGATGATGCTACCATATATGAGGAATGTGATTACGTGTTTATATGTATATGAATAATGAAAGAAGTTAAGGACTCTTGACTTGTGAAAAAGGATGCTGGAAACCGAGAATCGTACTTTAAGAGTTATGAAATGTGTGTGTAAATGCGTGAATGTATCACAATGCCGGCGAAAATTTTTTTGGACACTGTTATATTCATAGGATTTTGTTTCTACACATTTGTGACGTAAATTTTCGACCTGTGAAATTTTCATATGAGACTGTCACTGTAGTGGAAACTGATGTCATAAATATTTCCGTAAGAAAGTTAAGTGACCACCTGCACGTAATGCATCGTGGGCACACAGCTGTGTCAAACACCTGGAGAACAAGCCATTAGGGTGTGCCTTTCCGGAAGCACAGGTAGAAAAAAAAGAAAAAAGGCAGGCCTTTATCCTCGCCATTGACATTCCTTTAGAGAAAATATTGCAAATGCAACACCCTCATTACTTCCATTAACCTTGCTATTGACATTCCTTTGTAGAAAGCATCGCAAATATTACACGCTCATTACCTGAAAACATATGATTACTCGTACTTTGTGCTAATTACTGAAATGCTTATGAATTGATGGGAAATATTCGTACATCTGCACACCTGATTATGACAAGTGTCTTTCTACGAGAGTTGAGAGCTACTGACTTATGAAATGTCACATGACTATTGAATGATATTTTTATGCTTTGCTTTTCGTAGTTGCTTATTTCATTTGATGCCTGTTTTCCAGCTGTGTTGCAGCATTGGTTTTATAAAATAAACTTAGATGCATTTGCTAATGTGAACACTTTCTGTCAACAAATCTATTAAATGATAATTTGGTAATCCACATTCTTGGAAAGGAAAGAACAATAAGAAGGGACTAGTAACAGTAACTGGACACATAATTTTCTTTTCAAGTACATGGTAATACTTTTTTACAATAAGTTGTTGTGGTGCACCACTTTAATTACATAGACATTAAGATGTGAATATACATTTCCCTTGTCTGCATTGTTGTTTTTAGTGTAATGTTTTTTCTGCTTGAGCTATGTCATGTTTAGATATAAGTTATTTCTGCTGCTGTTTGCCAGGCATAGTGCTACTAAATTTCACTTTGTATTACTCTGTTAAGCTAGTTTTACTATTGATTTATTTTTATTGTTGCTGCACATTGGCTCATATTATTTGTAATTGTGCATTGCTTGGTAATTTAGATTTACTGTAGCTTGCTTTGCAATTTTCCATTTTTTTGCATTGCTGTTTGTGTTAATTTGTTATGTGCTGCTGCATTGCCTCGTCCCTTAGTTTAGCATCTGAGCTCAGTAGATTTAAGTTAGCTTAAGAGGGGGTAGCCTATAAGACAATGAGATGATGAATTGGAAGAAATGCATTGAGAAGCTATACGAAAAAGGTTTGGCAAAAAAAAGTAGTGTACAGTGGAGAAAAACTATTTTTGACAGAGGATGTGAACAGAATACAGAAAGCAGGCTTAGATAGGACTTTTGGGAATAATGATGAATGAAGGGAGATCTCCATGCAAAATACTGCAGTAAAACAAACCCTGTCCTTTCCTTTTGTGTTATCCCACTACGTGTTTGTGTACCCTTGTGTATTTGTTTTCTTCCTGTCTCTGTGTAGTTTCATAGAATTTTTTCTTCTTTTAATATTAAGCTACATTCATTATGATGAGGAATACTGTTCTCCTCAAATATAATTGGGATTAATAATATGTTATTTACCTTGTAAAGATGTTTAGACATTATTTATTCTGTTTTGTTTTAATGCTCATGTGTAAAGTTGATGTTTCGAACGTTATTCTGATCTTTTATGTATGTATTCACGTCATAATTCCTGTAACACTGAAGTATATGTTATTTCTATTCTTTTGTAAAGCCTGTATTACCACAAATGTTATCTGCATTATTATGTTTTTAATGGTGTATTTTGTACCTTTGTAATTGTATTCTTATGTTATAAAATTGTAATTGACACCAGTTCATCATATTATTAACGTGTTAGTTTCATTTCACTGCACACATTTCTGTTGGTCATAGTATATGGACAATGTGTGAGAAGTAGGGACTGTTAGTGTTTGCACGTGTGTTAATAATTCAGCAAGGGACTGGATAACAGCATTGCTGGTTCTAAGGACAATTCCAAAAACTTTGTGAGTGCACAAGTGGTGGTTATGAACTTGCTATATTATCTGCAAGACTCTTCACTGGTGATTGTGCACCCGCACAGTCACAACAGATGGCTGCTGGTCATCTCTACCAGGACTACAGTGGGCCTGTCCACAATTTCTACAAGGACTGCAGTGGGTCTACACCTTTGATGACTCACCAATACCATACTCTCTACCAGGACTACAGTGGGTCTGCTCTGTGATGACCTACCTACCAATATTCGTCAGAACTTCGCATGACTCTGCTGTGGGTTTGCTCCATTGTGGCCCATTACCTGTCAGCATGTCACGAATCAGCACTGTCTTTCCGCTGGAAGGACACCACTACTTCTTCAAGACTGCATGGAAATCCACTACTTCTGTGTGCAATTTTTTTTTACTAATGAGACTTTGTGGAAAAAAAACTGTAATTACTATTATGATGAATGATCAGGACTGTCTTTATGGACTGTGAGAAAATTTTAGCTTTTGACCAACATTGTATCAATAAGTGTGTGCATTTTATATCATTGTTACTGTAATTGTGAAAAATTTTTTCAAATCTGTATTGGCCAGTGCCCAGCACCATTTGTAAAAATTTTTTGTGGGGAGCATGGGGGCTATGTAAGTAGGCTGTTTATGTTTTCTTATTGGCAACGTTACGTAGCGCTCTATATGAAAATCACTGGCTGTGCTGTGTGCAGTCTGTGGCTAGTTTGCATTGTTGTCTGCCATTGTATTGTTGGGCAGGTGGATGTTAACAGCGCATAGCGTTGGGCAGTTGGAGGTGAGCCGCCAGCAGTGGTGGATGTGAGGAGAGAGATGGCGGAAGTTTTGAAATTGAACTGCTATATATATTATGATATTAAGGTAAATACAGTGTTTGTACTCTATTAAAATCTTTCATTTGCTAACTATCCCTATCAGTAGTTAGTGCCTTCCGTAGTTTGAATCTGTTATTTAGCTGGCAGTAGTGGCGCTCGCCGTATTGCAGTAGTTTGAGTAACGGAGATTTTTGTGAGGTAAGTTATTTGCGAAAGGTATAGTTTAATGTTACTCAGGGCCATTCTTTTGCAGGGATCTTTGATAGTCAGATTGCGTTGCGCTAAATAATATTGTGTGTCAGGTTAAGCACAGTCGTGTATAATTGTTCTAAGGGGACGTTTCACTGTGGAACGGCTTGCCATGCCATTTCCACCTGGCGCCTCAGTTGGACCAGCGTTCGTGCTGGACGTGCAGACCACGTGAGTCGACGCTTCATCCAGTGCCAAACATGCTCAATGGGGGACAGATCCGGAGATCTTGCTGGCCAGGGTAGTTGACTTACACCTTCTAGAGCACGTTGGGTGGCACAGGATACATGCGGACGTGCATTGTCCTGTTGGAACAGCAAGTTCCCTTGCCGGTCTAGGAATGGTAGAACGATGGGTTCGATGACGGTTTGGATGTACCGTGCACTATTCAGTGTCCCCTCGACGATCACCAGTGGTGTACGGCCAGTGTAGGAGATCGCTCCCCACACCATGATGCCGGGTGTTGGCCCTATGTGCCTCGGTCGTATGCAGCCCTGATTGTGGCGCTCACCTGCACGGCGCCAAACACGCATATGACCATCATTGGCACCAAGGCAGAAGCGACTCCCATCGCTGAAGACGACACGTCTCCATTCGTCCCTCCATTCACGCCTGTCGCGACACCACTGCAGGCGGGCTGCACGATGTTGGGGCGTGAGCGGAAGACGGCCTAACGGTGTGCGGGACCGTAGCCCAGCTTCATGGAGACGGTTGCGAATGGTCCTCGCCGATACCCCAGGAGCAACAGTGTCCCTAATTTGCTGGGAAGTGGCGGTGCGGTCCCCTACGGCACTGCGTAGGATCCTACGGTCTTGGCGTGCATCCGTGCGTCGCTGCGGTCCGGTCCCAGGTCGACGGGCACGTGCACCTACCGCCGACCACTGGCGACAACATCGATGTACTGTGGAGACCTCACGCCCCACGTGTTGAGCAATTCGGCGGTACGTCCACCCGGCCTCCCGCATGCCCACTATACACCCTCGCTCAAAGTCCGTCAACTGCACATACGGTTCACGTCCACGCTGTCGCGGCATGCTACCAGTGTTAAAGACTGCGATGGAGCTCCGTATGCCACGGCAAACTGGCTGACACTGACGGCGGCGGTGCACAAATGCTGCGCAGCTAGCGCCATTCGACGGCCAACACCGCGGTTCCTGGTGTGTCCGCTGTGCCGTGCGTGTGATCATTGCTTGTACAGCCCTCTCGCAGTGTCCGGAGTTTGTATGGTGGGTCTGACACACCGGTGTCAATGTGTTCTTTTTTCCATTTCCAGGAGTGTATTTCCTGATTGCCTTCCTGGTAAACATGTTCTGCTACGGCCGATTTATCCGTGTGACCCAGGCGGCAATTCCTCTTATCTTCAACTAGTTGGGTGTTCACACTTCTCTTTGTGGTACCGGTATAAACCTGTCCACAACTACAAGGAATTTTATGTGCATCTTTTGCCGATCATTAAGATTCTTTTATTTTCCTGGTGGGTCTGAAAATAGTTTCCACCCCATACTTGCTTAACACTTCCCCAATGCGATCTGTGACCATACTAATGAACGAAAACCGAGCGAGGTGGCGCAGTGGTTAGCACACTGGACTCGCATTCGGGAGGACAACGGTTCAATCCCGCGTCCGGACATCCTGATTTAGGTTTTCCGTGATTTTCCTAAATCGCTTCAGACAAATGCCGGGATGGTTCCTTTAAAAGGGCACGGCCGACTTCCTTCCTCGTCCTTCTCTAATCCGATGAGACTGATGACCTCGCTGTTTGGTCTCTTCCCCCGAAACAACCCAACCCAATGAACGGAAGAAAGACCTGGCCGTTGGGCGGCTGTTGTTCGTCGTTGCTCCTGATTCTGTGCCTAGAGCGAAGTGGCCCATCTATCTCCTTACTAGAACAGCCATTCCTCACGTAAGTCGACCGTAGATGTTCAACCTCATCCTTTAAATAAACAGGTTCACAAATTTTGTACACCCTGTCTACCAAGGTTATTATGACACATCTTTTTTGTCTAGGGTGGCGGTTGAATCTTTATGCAAATAACGATCAGTATGTGTGGCCTTTCTACACTCCTGGAAATGGAAAAAAGAACACATTGACACCGGTGTGTCAGACCCACCATACTTGCTCCAGACACTGCGAGAGGGCTGTGCAAGCAATGATCACACGCACGGCACAGCGGACACACCAGGAACCGCGGTGTTGGCCGTCGAATGGCGCTAGCTGCGCAGCATTTGTGCACCGCCGCCGTCAGTGTCAGCCAGTTTGCCGTGGCATACGGAGCTCCATCGCAGTCTTTAACACTGGTAGCATGCCGCGACAGCGTGGACGTGAACCGTATGTGCAGTTGACGGACTTTGAGCGAGGGCGTATAGTGGGCATGCGGGAGGCCGGGTGGACGTACCGCCGAATTGCTCAACACGTGGGGCGTGAGGTCTCCACAGTACATCGATGTTGTCGCCAGTGGTCGGCGGAAGGTGCACGTGCCCGTCGACCTGGGACTGGACCGCAGCGACGCACGGATGCACGCCAAGACCGTAGGATCCTACGCAGTGCCGTAGGGGACCGCACCGCCACTTCCCAGCAAATTAGCGACACTGTTGCTCCTGGGGTATCGGCGAGGACCATTCGCAACCGTCTCCATGAAGCTGGGCTACGGTCCCGCACACCGTTAGGCCGTCTTCCGCTCACGCCCCAACATCGTGCAGCCCGCCTGCAGTGGTGTCGCGACAGGCGTGAATGGAGGGACGAATGGAGACGTGTCGTCTTCAGCGATGGGAGTCGCTTCTGCCTTGGTGCCAATGATGGTCGTATGCGTGTTTGGCGCCGTGCAGGTGAGCGCCACAATCAGGACTGCATACGACCGAGGCACATAGGGCCAACACCCGGCATCATGGTGTGGGGAGCGATCTCCTACACTGGCCGTACACCACTGGTGATCGTCGAGGGGACACTGAATAGTGCACGGTACATCCAAACCGTCATCGAACCCATCGTTCTACCATTCCTAGACCGGCAAGGGAACTTGCTGTTCCAACAGGACAATGCACGTCCGCATGTATCCTGTGCCACCCAACGTGCTCTAGAAGGTGTAAGTCAACTACCCTGGCCAGCAAGATCTCCGGATCTGTCCCCCATTGAGCATGTTTGGCACTGGATGAAGCGTCGTCTCACGCGGTCTGCACGTCCAGCACGAACGCTGGTCCAACTGAGGCGCCAGGTGGAAATGGCATGGCAAGCCGTTCCACAGGACTACATCCAGCATCTCTACGATCGTCTCCATGGGAGAATAGCAGCCTGCATTGCTGCGAAAGGTGGATATACACTGTACTAGTGCCGACATTGTGCATGCTCTGTTGCCTGTGTCTATGTGCCTGTGGTTCTGTCAGTGTGATCATGTGATGTATCTGACCCCAGGAATGTGTCAATAAAGTTTCCCCTTCCTGGGACAATGAATTCACGGTGTTCTTATTTCAATTTCCAGGAGTGTATATACCGTATGCCCCAACGTTCCGTCCCGTCGTTTAATCACAGACACATCCAGAAAATTCAATTGCACGTTACTCTCCGTCTTCATAGTAAATTGGATTTTCGGATTAATGCTATTGAGATGTATCAGGAAGGCATCCAACTCCTCTGCTCCGTGTGTCCATACTACGAAAGTGTCATCGACATAGCGATACCATCTGGCCTACTACTGGCAGTCTGCAACGCCCGTTGTTCAAACGTCTCCATAAACATGTTAGCCACAGCAGGACTAAGAGGATTGCCCATAACCACCCCGTCAATGTGTTCATAAAAGTCATTATTAAAGTAGGTTGTCGTCGGGCAGTGTCGGAATAATGTCACAATATCGGTAGGAAAAATATCAGCTATGCATGAGATAGCTTCGTTTACCGGAATAATGGTAAATAACGACCCAATATCAAAACTGACGAGGATATCATCCGGGCCCAGGCTCATTTCCTTAACTTGTCAATGAAATGAGCTGAATTTTTAATCCGGCTGTCAGTCCTACCGACATAGAGTTTGCAACAATGAATGGTTCAAATGGCTCTGAGTACTATGGGACTCAACATCTTAGGTCATAAGTCCCATAGAACTTAGAACTACTTAAACCTACCTAACCTAAGGACATCACACACACCCATGCCCGAGGCAGGATTCGAACCTGCGACCGTAGCAGTCCCGCGGTTCCGGACTGCAGCGCCAGAACCGCTAGACCACCGCGGCCGGCTGTAACAATGAAGCAAGGTGTCTAGCCAACTCGTGGGTGGAGCCCGCCTATAGCGCTGACCATTGGCCTCAACGGCAACTCAGTTTTATGCACTTTGGGCAACCCATAAAGTCTAGGTGCGTACGCTTCTGTTTTACAAAGCAGCTTCTTATCATTGGAGGAGAAAGAAGACAGACGCTTTCAGCAGTCATTTTTTTAAATCTTCATAGTCGGATACTTCTGAAGTTTTTTGTCATTGGAGGGAACCAAACTATCATTGATCATTCCATGATAGTCCTCACTCTTCAATATGACGGTGGCATTACCCTTATCTGCAGTAAGAACAATGTTTTTATCTGCGTTTATATCCCTCAGTGCCTTGCTTTGTGCCTGTAGCAAATTACTGTTAGGTGGCTTCCATGTACCTAAACTCCTAGCTGTTTCCATCCTAATTACATCAGCGGACTGCTGTGAAAGCTGACGGATACCTGCCTCAATATTTGCTACAATATCCTCCGTGGGTACGTTTTGGGCCTGCCTCTTTTAGCTAGTACAGAAGTTTCAAGTTCTGACGAATCTTTATGGAACAGGTTAATAACAGTTCGCGAATTGTCTTCAACTGAACCTTCCGAAATGTTCTTCTGTAAGTTAGTGAACTTCTTCTGTCTATATACTGATATTTCTGCACTAACTTCTATATTTTTCAATGTTAGACAGTCAATCTTATTCTAATCACCATACTGCATAGCATTACTAATAACAAAGTGGAGAAGAAAAAGCTTACTGCTGGTTTCCGCAGGTGATCGCCGCGTCTGATGAATCCTCTCCCGTAACATTGCAGATTCAATACGGTTGTAAACACTATGAGCCTGAGCTGAGCGAAACATCCTCTTCATCTTCAGAAATATCGGAACCGTAGAAGTATCTGTTATAACGTCAAGTTGAACACACATATTTCAAAAACGACACAACACATGTAAGTCACAGAGCAAGTTGACAAAGCAGGACATGTGAACACGGTAATATTCAAATTAGCACTGAGTCCGAGTCTAGCGGCCGCTGGCTGGCTGACCGCTGAGGTGGGGCGGCTGCTGCAAGGCTGGCAGACAGCGCCGCATGTAGAGGACGCGCGTAACTGCGCGGCGGCACTTTGAAAGATCGGCGAGTCATAACACTTTTCCCCCCTGTGGCCTGTAGATTGCTAGCGTCCATAGGTGTTGTTTGACTGGCCGTAAAGTCTCGAGGAGGAGGTTTCCCGTACGGACGGAAGTGTCGCCGATGATAACGGGTCGAGATGACAGGAGACGTGGGGGTCGAATCTGCTGCGGCCCCGTGCACCAACCTGCCCGTTGCGGCAAGTCCGGTTGTTATAACAGGAGACATGAGCGACGTGTTGGCGTCCGTAGGAGAAGGAGGCGAGTAGAGTTGTTCCGACAGATGATGGTCATCTGGTTCCTGCACGGGCACGTCTCCTGGTGGCATGCGTTCTTGTGCTGGCACCGAGATGACGGTGAGAGAGCTGCGTTGAGGGTAATGAGAGACGCCAAGATCCCGAGCATCAGGTAGAGCCGAATGTGGTGTAGCAGCATTCGGAACAGGCGTTGCCGGCACACGAGGCCGAAGCTGGTTCGAATGACGCACTGCAACACCCGTGTCCGTCTGGATTTCATACAGGCGTCGGCCACGGTGTCGTAAGATGCGGCCCTGATGAGCACAAAGGGGCTGTCCTATTAGGAAATGACCAGGAGTCAGAGTGGCAGGAGAATCTTTGTCATCAGAGAGAGGACACAACAGCCTTGAATTCAAGCATGCTGCCGGCCGCGGTGGTCTCGCGGTTCTAGGCGCTGCAGTCTGGAACCGACGTGACCGCTACGGTCGCAGGTTCGAATCCTGCCTCGGGCATGGATGTGTGTGATGTCCTTAGGTTAGTTAGGTTTAAATAGTTCTAAGTTCTAGGGGACTGATTACCACAGCTGTTAAGTCCCATAGTGCTCAGAGCCATTTGAACCATCAAGCATGCTCCTATCTGAATTAGCACAGTGGTCAGTTGTTCACATGTCAGTACCGTATTGCCAATGATGCATTTGAGATGAGACTTCATGCGTTTGATTCCTGCCTCTCAGAGTCCACCAAAGTGAGGGGCATGAGGTGGAGTGAACCTCCAACTGATTCCCTCTGAGGTTGAAAAATTCACCACACCTTCAACAGTAGCATCATTAGAGAAAAAATGGTTAAGTTCATTGTTTGCACCTACAAATGTGGTGCCATTGTCGCTGTACATGTGAGGAGGTTTTTACTCTTTTTGCAATGAATCACCTGAGGGCGGCCAAAAATTAACATGTTACTAAGTCACTAACTAATTCTAAGTGAATGGCCTTGGTTGAGATGAAAATGAATAAAGCAATAGAAGCCTGGAGGTAATGTTACTCCATCTTCCACCATGCTTTACAGCTAGCATAATCTACTCCACAGTGTTGGAGTGGACGAGACTGGTTTACTCTAGCTGCAAGTAGCTGACCCATGAGCTGAACTGCTGTCTTGGACTTAAGCCTAAAACATTTTAAACATTTCCTGATAACTCCTTTGACTGTGTTACGCCCATTGAGGATACAGGACCGCCTACGCAACATAGCCAGCAAAAGTTGTGGCCCAGCTGGCAAAGATTTCCATATTCATATATTATGAGAATTTTTGTCAAATGATGCTTAGGTGGCACAGTAACAGAATGGCACTCATCATATGGTACATCAGCATTTATTAATCTCCCTCCCACTCATAAAATACCTTCAGCATCAACAAACAGGTGCAAATCCCTTAACCTGCTCTTATGTGAAATAGGGGAACTGGCTTTCAACAAAGCGATCTCATTATCATATTCACTATGTTTAGCTGAGCCAAAGGCCCTTTTGATAGCGTTTTGGCATTCCTGTGGAGTGAGTGACCCAGTTATCCTGTCTGATTGCTGAAGCCTAGTATTATTAGCAAACCTCAGTGCTTAGGCCAAAACTCTGTAAGTTTTCTTGAATGATGAGTATTTACACAGCAGTTCATCATCAAGTTTATTGACCAACACCAAGGATACTTGTGTAGTGTTGGCTGAAGAGCCAACACCGTGTTACCAGAGGAGGCCGAAATGCACTCTTTTAGCTCACGCAGACTGGCGTGAGGAGGGAAGGACTATACTGACGTGAGGTCTGGAACATGACAAGGAATTAGAATTCAGAAAGCGGACGTAGCTAGTTGATACTTAACTTTAATCCATTTATGATGAACGTCGCTCTTGACGGTACATGATTCACAATATCAATATCAATAGTAACTGAATATGGCGCCTTGCTAGGTCGTAGCAAATGACGTAGCTGAAGGCTATGCTAAACTGTCGTCTCGGCAATTGAGAGCGTATGTAGACAGTGAACCGTCGCTAGCAAAGTCGGCTGTACAACTGGGGCGAGTGCTAGTGAGTCTCTCTAGACTAGACCTGCCGTGTGGCGGCGCTCGGTCTGCAATCACTGATAGTGTCGACACGCGGGTCCGACGTATACTAACGGACCGCGGCCGATTTAAAGGCTACCACCTAGCAAGTGTGGTGTCTGGCGGTGACACCACAACTTGTATACACCTTCTGTCGGGCGCATCTTCTACACTAAGAGAAGTACAGGTGTTGCAGTCTAGGTCGCAAGTGGATAGCTATGACGGGCCAGACCACCACTGAACAAGTGAATACAAAGCATCTGGATTAATACCATGTGATAAGTGGTCAGCAGGATTATTCTCTGATTTGACATGTCTCCAGTTGGCAACTGAACTCAGTTCATGAATTTCAGAGACTCTGTTGGCAACAAAAGTTTTCCAATGACCAGGACTACGCTGCAGCCAACAGAGAACTATTGTGGAGTCTGCCCACAAATGATTGTCGCCACTCTCTATGATGTCTAAGGCGTTAGTCACCTTGTGAATGAGTCAAGAAAGAAGCAGAGTGCCATTTAATTCCAGTCATGGAAGAGATTATTGTTTTCCAGGGGCAACCTGAGATTTGGCTGCAGCCAATGAGACTATTACATTGTTATTGGGAAGAACACATCTAATGTATACACACGCACCATATGCCAACTGTGGAGCATAACAAAAACTATGAATTTCTTAATTTAACATACTGGGGGCAAGGATTGATCTTCCTGCTGATCAAAATACCATTTACGGAAGGCATTTGCACACAAACGGCAATCTGTTCATCAGTCAGGTTGGATGGAAGAATTTCGTCCCAATTAAGGCTTAGTTGCTACAAACGCTGCAAGAACAATTTACATCTTATGATTGCTGGACCTAGAATCCCCAGTGGTGCATAGATTG
Source organism: Schistocerca cancellata (assembly GCF_023864275.1). Taxonomy (NCBI): domain Eukaryota; kingdom Metazoa; phylum Arthropoda; class Insecta; order Orthoptera; family Acrididae; genus Schistocerca; species Schistocerca cancellata. Next base: position 238,331,008 of record NC_064627.1, on the reverse strand, counting down.
ATGATTCTAGACAGGACATTGCACTTGGTAACCTTTGAGAGCTGATGACTCTTCAGCTGCGCATGGCACTGGAATGTGTCAGAGCCAGGGTGCCATAACATTCTTAAAGTTTTTATAGCTTGCTCACCAGTAAGATGACAAGGCAAAGACGTTTTTCTGTCCTCCGCAGGAATTTTTTCCATGACCTTGTCACTACTGGAACACCATTTCCTCAGTGGAAACCCTGCAGAAGCAAGTAGTTGAGTCAGCTGTGTTTGAAGTTCCTGAGCTTCAGCTTCCATAGCTGATTCACATAAAAGCTAGACATCAACACTTGCGATGCCATTAGAAACCTGTTTTGATTTACCAAAGCCAACCGTTGAAGATACGAGTGTACACAGTCTATAATCTTGCATCGGTTGAGATGGTGATTCCTGCCACAGAATTCTCTGAAAGTTCCTATCATCAGGACGGAGAGACACGTGGCAATACATTTTTGCCATATCAGTTGACAGAGCCACATTACAGGAGTGACATTTTATAATAATGGAAAATAAATTTGGCTGGACAGTGGGGCCAACCATCAAGATATCATTGAGAGAAACTCCATTAGATGTGGCAGCAGAACCATCAAATACTACCCTCAACTTATTAGTGGAGCTGCGTTCCTTAAAGACAGCATGATGTGGAAGGTAACACTTTGGACCAATAATACCTTGAGAATTAGAGACCTTTCATGTGACCCAGTTCAACTTATTCATGCATGAATGCAGCATATTCCTTCTGCAGATTCGGTTGCCTTTTAAATCTCCTCTCAGCATGCACCAGTCTCCGAGAGGCTTATTGTCATGATTCATCTAATGGTTCACAGTCAGGTTTCACTGGCAGTCGAACTACAAATCTCCCTTCTTCATCTCGTGCTGTGTGGCGCTGAAAATGAGCCTCACATATTTTATCCTGCTTACTTATCGTTTTCGTAGACATTTCCTCTAGCTCCCAAAACCTTTGCAGTTTGGAATCCAAATTGTCACCTTCAACAAAGCACGAGGTCACTGTAGAATGAGGCATGTTGCATTCAGCTGAAGGCGTTCTACCAGGCAAAATCCAGCCAAAATTTGTTTCAATCAATGAAGGATGACTTGGTTTCACCAGGCTTTAATTACATACAACATCAAAGAAAACGTCATGACCAAGAACGAAATCTACTGTGGCACACTTGGTGAATTCTGGATCAGTGAGCGGAAGATTACATGGGACACTCCAAGACCTTGTGTCTTTATAACTCAGTGGGATGTCACTGGTGACATTGTCTACGATAGCACAAGTGGTTCTAACATCAAAGACGTTGAGCCTAGACGACAGTTCAACATTACAGGTGTAAGATAATGAGGCAGCAAAGGTATTGTTTATGTCTTTCACAGGAAATTAATGTTTACTTTGTTTCAGTTTTAATTTCTCTGCCATGCCCTTATTTATAAAGGATAGCTGACTCACACTATCTAGCAGAACGCTGCAAACCTGCCGTCTACCCACGCTGTCCTTAGTGTTGACAACAGCTGTAGCCTACAAAACATTACGACGGATGTTTGCATTCCCCTTTGTAGCTTGATGGACGAAGGAATGGTCTCCACATTCTCTATTCTGCCCATTCCTTGGATCAGCAGACTTGTGGAGCAGTATGTTGTGCCTTCCTTACAGGTCTTACAAGGAGAAATCTTGCCTTTAGTCGAAAAATGACCAGAGCGAATGCACAAAAAACAAAGTTAATTTTTTGTCACATATGCCCGCCGCTCATTGACATTTGCACTACTGGCCATTAAAATAGCTACACCACGAAGATGACGTGCTACAGACGCGAAATTTAACCGACAGGAAGAAGATGCTGTGATATGCAAATGATCAGCTTTCCAGAGCATTCACACAAGGCTGGCGCCGATGGGGACACCTACAACGTGCTGACATGAGGAAAGTTTCCAACCGATTTCTCATACACAAACAGCAGTTGACCGGCCTTGCCTGGTGAAACTTCGTTGTGATGCCTCGTGTAAGGAGGAGAAATGCGTACCATCGTGTTTCCGACTTTGATAAAGGTCGCATTGTAGCCTATCGCGATTGCGGTTTATCGTATAGCGACATTGCTACTCGCCTTGGTCGAGATCCAATGACTGTTAGCAGAATATGGAATCGGTGGGTTCAGGAGGGTAATACGGGACGCCGTGCTGGATCCCAACGGCCTCGTATTACTAGCAGGCGATATGACAGGCATCTTATCCGCATGGCTGTAACGGATCGTGCAGCCACATCTCGATCCCTGAGTCAAGAGATGGTGACGTTTGCAAGACAACAACCATCTGCACGAACAGTTCGATGATGTTTGCAGCAGCATGGACTATCAGCTCGGAGACGATGGCTGCGGTTACCCTTGATGCTGCATCACAGGCAGGAGCGCCTGCGATGGTGTACTCAACGACGAACCTGGGTGCATGAATGGCAAAACGTCATTTTTTCGGATGAATCCAGGTTCCGTTTACAGCATCATGATGGTCGCATATGTGTTTGGCGACATCGCGCCGAATTCACATTGGAAGCATGTATTCGTCATCGCCATACTGGCAAATCACCTGGCGTGATGGTATGGGGTGCCATTGGTTACATGTCTCTGTCACCTCTTGTTCGCATTGACGGCACTTTGAACAGTGGACGTTACATTTCAGATGTGTTACGACCCGTGGCTCTACCCTTCATTCAATCCCTGCGAAACCGTGCATTTCAGCAGGATAATGCACGACCGCATGTTGCAGGTACTGTACGGGTCTTTCTGGATACAGAAAATGTTCGACTGCTGCCCTGGACAGCACATTCTCCCGATCTCTCACCAACTGAAAACGTCTGGTCAATGGTGGCCGAGCAACTGGCTCGTCACAATCCGCCAGTCACTACTCTTGATGAACAGTGGTATCGTGTTGAAGCTGCATGGGCAGCTGTACCTGTACACGCCGTCTAAGCTCTGTTTGACTCAATGCCCAGGCGTGTCAAGGCCGTTATTACGGCCAGAGGTGGTTGTTCTGGGTACTGATTTCTCAGGATCTATGCACCCAAATTGCGTGAAAATGTAATCACATGTCAGTTCTAGTATAATATATTTGTCCAATGAATACCCGTTTATCATCTGCATTTCTTCTTGGTGTAGCAGTTTTAAGGGCAGTAGTGTAGTAATTGAAACACCTTGCATTTGGTGACAGCATGAGGTTCACTACAAAAATTACGTGACTCCTCAGTATCAACATTAGCCAGATGAGCCCTGCTCACATGTCTCGTTTGATTTGAATTATTGGCATTTTCTTGCGGATTCCTTGAGGTGTTATCCCTGAACCTGATCAACTCAAGGGCCTGACATTTTGTTTCCAAACAATCTATTAGTTGATTTAATGTGGTGAATGTCGACCCAGACATCTTTACCTCCCACTCATGACGATGCGTGCGTCGCATACTACACAGAATCTCTTCCAAAAGAATAACTTATGAAGTGGAACATCAGGTTTGAGAGCTTCTAAGGCCTTCAATGGCTACATATGTGAATAATTAGTTGGCTACAATTGCTCACTGTGCCATGGCCGATCGTAGGTAAGACCAACAAAGCCTTAGCATTTCCGGTTGCAATTACTTTTTGGCTTATTATACCTCTGCATAATAAGTCCCCAGGCTATCGGTAGGTTTCCTGCTGTGGCAGATATATGTTTCAATAGGTCTTTAGCTTCATCTTGCAAAAATGAATTAAGGTAATGAAGTTTTTAACATTATCCTTATGATGAGACTCAAAAATGTATCCCTATTTGATGACCACGTAATGTAGTCGCCTTCAAAATTAGGCAAGTTGATAGTGAAGAGTTTCAAGGAACTGACACTGCCTACAGATTCCAGCCCAAAGACTGTGATAGCTGGGTGTGCCTCTTCACCGAACCCTTAATAGTGGGTTCAACCAAGTCCCACAAATCCTCGAATTCTACCCTGCCCGTACTATGATCCACTGATTCATCTTCAATTTCCAGCCGTGTTTGAGATGACACAAAATCAGTCTGAATCCGAGTCAGTCGACTTAATTTTGATTCCAGCATTTCGATGCTGGCACTGTCCGCAGACTGCACAAAGCTCGCTAAGCACACGAGAGCGGCCTTTGCTACACCTCTCTACTTGACTAATTTCGTTTTCTCTGAGGGCTCCAGGTTGCAGCGGCAATACAAGGCAGCACGGACTGGAACAGCAGTGGCGTCACAGGCGCTGGTAGCTGGTGTGGCAGGCGTTGCAGTCTCCGATGGCACGAAGTTTCGGCGGGAGCAGGAGGTGACGTCAGTGATGATGCTGGCACCGATACGTTTCTGTGCTTCTCGTGCTTCGAGACACATTAAACGTTCACTAATGTGTCCCCGATCACTGTTGTTAAGGCTGTTATTGTCGAAGTCCCGAACAGGCATTGGGACACTTGACAGGGGTCACCAACGAAACCAATAACTTGCACAGCTCACACACGGTTCTTTTAAAAGTTCACAAATACCGGAAAATAAATCCGCATGAACGTAAATTCCGCGTGGTCACTGTATCTGGCCGGAGGACCAAAAAATGTACGCTTGTGCTCTTCCTCCCATGTTGGTACATTTGAGTTTGCGCATATAGTGTAAGAGGACTCACTGTCCTCCCGTTATTTCCACTCACAATAATTAGATGGAAACCGATATCTGGTATAAATGTTTATTCTAACAACCTGTACAATGCGCACAGGTAGCTGAGAGACATAGACGCCCATCCGCTACTGGGTCTCAAAGCTACCTGTACGGCCGTTACAACAGCATTAACCTTACCTGCGTGCACATAGGACCTGGGAGATCTACTTCTGCACGTAGGTTACAAGGTCTCCCGACAGGGAGCAGACTATACTCGACAGTCTGACCTGCCTAGTAGTCCAAATAATTTACTTTGCCTGCCATGTATGGCTCGCATACGAGAACAGTGACTTTTACAGTGCTACAATCACGCGATGGTGAGAACATATTTGGTCTTGATTCTTTCGATTTGTTTGGCTTTAACATTCAGGACAATGTGTTGTCCGTGTCTGCATTCCATGCAAAAGACAGTGTGGCTAGCTTGAGAAAAGACTTTCCGGAACTCTTTTCAGAATGTTTAGACCAAGTTAACAATCCTGTTGTACATGTTATGCTGAAAGACAACGCTCAGCCGAAATTTTGCCGGGCCAGAACTGTTCCCATTGCATTACGGGACGAAGTCACTGCTGAACTTACAGAATTGCAAGATAGCGGAGTTATTAAGCCCATATCAGCTTAGTTAATGGGCAAGTCCACTGGTTTTGCTCCCCAAACCTTCAAGTCCCATTCGCCTCTAGATTGACTTTAAGTCTACGATCAACCCACAAACTGTGATTGATATTTATCCATTGCCACAAGCAGAGGATCTCATGGACAGATTCGGCTTGGGACGTTACTTTTAAAAAAATGATTTGCGCGTCGCCTATCTTCAAATACCGCTCAATGATGGAATCTCAAAAATTGTGTGTAGTAAGTACTCATTTGGATTTGTTTAAATATTTGTGTTTGCCTTTTCGCAGTGCTTCTGCACCTGCCATTTTCCAACGGTATTTGTAGCAGCTGACTGTGCAAGTGCCAAACTGTTCGAACTATTTGGACGATATTGTCATAGCAGATCGTACACCTGAAGGACACATTCCAAATTTACATGCTTTGTTTCGTGTATTATCTGAGGCAATACTTAAGTGTAGACTGGACAAGTGTGATTTTTTAAATCTGAATTGCAGTATCTTGGTCATGTCATAAACAGTCAAAGTATACATCCTCTTCAGTCGCATTTGTTAGCCATATATGCGATTTACCAGTTCCTCCCAATGTCACAGAATTGCAGTCAGTCTTAGGGAAGATGAACTATTATATTCGGTTCATACCAAATGCTCCCTTCGGGGGGGGGGGGGGGGAGTTATTGCAGCCTTCCTTCTTTCCGGGACTGCATTTCTTTCTTGCCCTTCCCCTCCTTTCCCGCCCTTGCTCCTTCCCCTTCGACCTCTCCTCTCCCTCTCTTGGTGTCCTTGTTTATGTTGGCCCTGCTATCCTGCTGGTTATGTTGGCTTTGCAATTTTGTTTTGTTGCGTAATTACCTCTTCTTTTGGCATTCTTTGGTCCCCCTCTGGAGTTTGACCTCCATTCCTAAATATCTATTCTGTAGTGTGAGCCATTTGGGGAAAAGCACCTTACCTAGTGTCTCCGAAGTTTGCCCTCCTAGTTCCTTCCACATTTTCCTTCACATCGTTGTCTGATGCTAGGGTGTATAGCCAGCATGGTAGCCAGCCCGTGTGGTGGAGTCACTGTGTACCCTTTTGGTTGAGCCCCCTGGAAACACAGGGATCACACTTCTGATACCTGAGCTGTGATCTCCTCATGTAAGCGTAGGAGTGGCTGATTGTCATCCTGGAGCATCGGAACTCGCGGCAATGGCCGCCATGCCAGACGGCCCTCGCTGTGGCTGGGTGGTGCCCATGGGGAGAGCCCCTGATCGGAGTTGGTAGTATCAGGGCAGACGCTATGCAAATGAAATACATATAGGTCCAGAACTCTGGCCGTTCTTCTACGACCATCTCTTTGCATGGAAATGATTATTTTAGTGCTGCTTCTTCTTCCCCTTCGGCATTCCCTTCCATGGCTACCCTTTGGAGGAGGGTCAGGCTCGTCGGCTGGCGGCGAAACCTTTCCCCCGCTATCTGGTTTGCACCAGGACTGATGAGGATACTTTCACCAATAACAAACCTTTATTTTTTGTGGAACAAATTGAAGATAAGTTTGTCAAAGTGGACTCTCTGAGTAAGATGCGATCGGGTTCGTTGTTGATCAAAACTGCTTCAGCTGCCCAGTCTGCGGCCCTTTGTGCTCGTGACCATCTTGGCACAATTCCTGTGTTCAGGTGTAATTTTTCACAGGGACCTCGTCCTTCAAACTGATGAGGAACTTCGGGACAATCTCGGATGGCAGGGTGTTCACTTTGTTCGGCATGTTCAGAAGGGTCCAAAGGACAATCACATTTATACTGGTACCTTTATACTGGACTTTGAAGGGGGGTACCCTCCCTGAGAAAATCAAAATTGTGGTTTATTGATGTTACGTGAAGCTATACATCCAACCACCTATGAGATGTTTTAAGTGTTTACGTTTTGGACACATGTCTTCCCATTGTTCGCAGGCCCCTCTCTGTGGTGACTGTGGACATCCACTCCATGAGGGGAGTTCCTGTGTCCACCCTCCTGTGTGTGTTAATTGTCATGGCAATCATTCTCCACATTCACCAGATTGTCCAGTTTATAAGAAGGAAACGAAGATACAGGAGTATAAGTCCCTTAATTGTCTAACCAACACTGGGGCTCGTAAGAAGTATGCACATCTTCATCCTCTGTCCATGAGGTCTAGCTATGCTTTAGTTGCATCTTCACCCCTTCCTCTCTCTTCCTTACCATAGTCCCAAACCCTTCTCCTCCCCCTTCCCTGCGACTCCCACACCCTCCCCTCCGAGCGCCACTCCCGCTCCCCAGCCGGAGTAGTGTCCCACTTCTTCGGCGTCTGCCAGTCAAGGGCACCCCTCCTGGGAACCCCGCTTCCCAGCACCTTCCAGGCCAAAAGTCTGCTGCCACATGACAACCATGAGAACCACGGTCTGCGGGCCTCCCCGGTCGCCCGATCTCTTTCTGTTCCAGATGTTGCTGCAGCTGGCTCCGTTTTGCCACACAGCCTTCCTCAGTCTCAAACAGAAAAGAAGAAGAAACATAATTCCCAGGACAAGGAGCCTCTGGTGTCACCAGAGGTCCTGTCCCCACCTTCGCAACCCGACTCTGACCTGTTGTTCATGGATGTCGTCCCCTCCTTGTTGGTGATGCGTGGTGACCCGGCGGCACGACGGGCTTTAGCCTGTTCACCCCCATTTCAATCATCATTCTGTGGTTATCCAATGGAATTGTAATGGATATTACCATCACCTTTCAGAGTTGAAATCCCTTATTTCGCTTTACTCTGCAGCTTGTGTGGTTCTACAGGAATCTCATTTTACTGATGATCACTCACCAACCCTCCATGGGTTCTGTGCTTTCTGTCAAAATCAGGTTGGCCCACTGCGGGACTCTGGTGGCGTTTGTACATTGGTCCATAGGGACTTTGCTAGCATGTGGATTCCTCTTCGAACTACATTGGAAGTGATTGCTGTTAAGGTCCACCTGGACTCTGAGGTCATGGTTTGCAATCTTTATCTCCCTCCTGACAGCTGTTCAGTATATCCGCCACCATCATCATTCTCCCTATGCCATCTGCTCTGATTCTTTGAGCGCCATTCAGAGTCTCCGTGACCCATATTTGGACCACCCTCTCATCCAACGAATTCAACAGTCCCTTCAGTCACTGGCCGGTGTGGCCATGCGATTCTAGGGGCTTGTGGCATTAGGCTTGGTCCTCTCTCCATGAAAATAAGCTTAGGGCCATCAAACCGATCCCTACAGCTTGGAAGACCTCCTCACGCCCTTCCCGACGAGAGGAGGTCATTTTGGCCAGATTGCGGCTTCGGCATTGCCGATTTAGCCACCGCTATCTATTGGGTGACCCTGCCCCGCAGTGCCCCTGTGGTCATCCATTGACGGTGCGTCATGTTTTATTGTCCTGTCCCCATTTTATTCACTCTCGTGTTGTCCTGTGTCTGCCGTCTACCTTACAGGACCTTTTAGCTGATGACGCTCGAGCAGCTGCTCGTGTCTTTAGTTTTATTACATCGACCTTTTACTGAATGGGGACTTCTTTCTGCACTTTCTTCTTCTCATGATACAGCCCCTGGCCCAGACTCCATTCATAACCAGCTGCTTCAACACCTCAGTGTTCCACAATGGCAACATCTTCTCCAGGTGTTTCACCGTATTTGGCTCCAGGGTGACTTCCCTTCAGAATAGAGGGATAGCATCATGGTTCCCGTCGTTAAGCCCAGTAAGAACCTGCTGTTTGTCGAAAGCTATCTACCAATTAGTCTGACAAATGTTGTGTGCAAATTATTTGAATGGATGATAGCCCAATGGCTTAATTGGGTCCTCAAATCTCGGGCTCTATTGTCCCCTTACCAGTGTGGCTTCCGAGAGGGACGGTCTCCGATCGATCATTTACTTCGCTTGGAATCTGCAATTTGGCAGGCTTTTTCCCAACACTGCCATTTGGTTGCAATATTTTTCGACTTTTGCAAGGCCTATGACACGGCTCAGTGCCATCACATCTTACTTACACTTCATGGGTGGTGTCTTCAGGGCCCATTCCCAATTTTTATCTGCCAGTTCCTGTTCCATCGGTCGTTCAGGGTTCGGGTTGGTACTGTTTTTAGTTCTCCATGGACCCATGAGCATAGCATCCCACAGGGTTCCATATTGAGTGTACTTCTTTTCCTCATTACTATAGATGGACTTGTGGCGTCCGTTGATCCTTTGGTCACCCTGTTCTGTATCTGGACGATTTCTGCAGTTGGGTTAGTTCCTCTTCAATGGCCTCTGCAGAGCGGCAGCTCCAGGGAGCTATACAGCATGCCTCTGCATGAACCCTCTCACACGTGTTTCAGTTCTCTCCTTTAAAATCATGGGTGGTCCACTTCCATCGCCGTACTATGGTCCAATCCAATCTGGAGCTGTACCTCAATGCACAACAATTACCTGTGGCCCCACAGTTTCGTTTCCTGGGTCTTCTTTTCGACAACAAGCGTACTTGGCTGCCTCATATCAGACTTCTGAAGGTAGGATGTTTCTGTAAACTCAATGTTCTTCACTTCCTTGCCCACACCTCTTGGGATGCGGACCACTCCACCCTTCTCCGCCTTTATTGGGCTTTAGTGCTGTCTCGTTTGGACTATGGTTGTCAAGTTTATGATTCGGCTGCTCCTTCCACACTGCACCTCCTGGATCCAGTCCACCATCATGGTATCCATTTGGCCACCAGTGCCTTCCCTACTAGCCCTGTTGATAGTCTCCTGATTGATGCTGGGATCCCCCCCCCCTTTCTGTTTGGCGATCCCAGCTTCTGCTTTCTTATGCAATCGCTGTCTGTTCCTCTCCCACTGATCCTTCCTATTCTATCCTGTTCCCAGACCAAAGACATCATTCACCTGATTCCCGCTCCTGGAGGGTTTACTGGCTGGGCTCTGCCTTGCTTCTCTAGGCCGTGATTTTCAGCTTCCTTCTTTGTCCTGTCTCCCACATTCCCTCCGCCAACACCCCCCCTTAGTTAGTTCCTCAGTTCTGGATTCGGATGGACCTCCGCCAAGGTTCAAAAGATTCTGTTCCCTGATGGTGTTCCATTGGTTTTTCAGCTGAATTTTATGGAAGTTTCGGGATGCTGTTGTTTTTACACTGATGGCTCTAAATCTGCTGATTGTATGGAATATGGCTTCACATCCTCTGTTGGCACGGAGAATCATCTCCTTCCAACTACATGTGGGGTGTTTACTGTGGAATTGATGGCAATTTCCCAGGCCCTTACCTTTATTCCAAGGTCCCAATTCAATCATGTTTTGTTATGTATGGCCTTCAGGCTATTGACTGGTGTTTTTCCCGCCATCCCTTGGTCTTGGCCATCCATGACAGTCTCGCTGATCTTCACCAGGCTGCTTGTTCTGTTAACTTCCTTTGGGTCCCCAGCCATGTGGGTATCCCAGGTAATGAGCTTGCTGATCATTTGGCTGGGGGAGCAGTCACTTACCCTCCCCTTCTCTGTAACCCCTCCTGCAGCGGATTTATGGTTTCACATCAAATCCCACTTCGCACAATCATGGGCCAACTCTTGGGAGACTACCTCCCTGTCTAATAAACTTCGTACGATTAAGGAGACACCTGCCCCGTGGCGTCCTTCCTTCCGCCTCTCCCGAAAGGACTTGACCACTCTGCGTTGTCTCCGCATCAGCCATACCAGGCTGACCTATGGTTTTCTTTTGCATAATGAGCCACCCCCACTTTGTGGTTGTGAAGCCTTCCAGTCAGTAGCCCACATTTTGGTGGAACGCTCCCTTCTTTTGGCTCTGCATACTAAGTACAGACTTCCCCACACTTTACCATTAATATTGGCAGATGATTCCAAGATGGTCAAACTGGTTCTCAGTTTCCTCTGTGAAAGTGGTTTTTATTCACAGTTTTAAGGTTTTTAGTCTCACTCTGGAGTAGGGGCAGGGCGGTGCGGGTTGGGGTGTCTCCCACTGTAAGCTGTGTTTGGAGATTCCTGACTGCCCTCCCTGGCCAAGATCCTCTTTTCTTTCCCTTTTACTCTGTTTTTATCACTTTTTAGAATTGGTTAGTCTCCTTTTACAATACACACTTCTAAATTTGAGCAGCTGAACGCTTTGAATAGCAGGTGGTCTTGCCTGTACTGCATCAGAGGTGGAATATTTCCTGACTCTAGCATAGCCTTAGGGGTGCTCACTTGCTGACTTACCTCGTTTTGTTTTTGCCATTGACAACACGACTGCTCTTTTACGTTTTTTAGCCTTTTACCATTTATCGTTTTGACTTTTCTGAGACGTCAGTCTGTCTGAATGGACCACATTTGAAACAAGGGACTGATGACCTTGCTGTTTGGTCCCTTCAACCCCAATCAACCAACCAACCATACCAAATGCTGCACAAATAGCGGCTCCATTGCATCACTTGCTTTGCAAGAATGTCCCCTTTGTTTGGACAGGTGAGTACCAAGTAGCTTTTCAAAAACTTAAAGATGGATTGCCCAGCGATTGATTCTTAGTTTACTTTCATCCTCACAAACCAATGGTATTGCAAGTTGACGCTTCCTCTTACAGATCTGGTGCAGTGCTTTCACACAGAATGGGTGATAAAGACCGGCCTATTGCTTTTGCATCAGAAGTTTTGTCCAAAGCTCAGTGTCATTCATCTGTCAACTTGGCACTTGCGTGTACCTTATTTCAGGTCCAGATGGCTTGCAGCTCCGACATCAAAAGCAACTTTGCCTCTGTCATGCGCACTATGATCTTTCAGTGTCTCTTCCTCCACATTCATGGATCCCGAGGACAGCACAGCCACAGCAGCCACCCGACGGTGTCATCACAACACTGTGGGACGACCCCAGGGAGATGGAGCCTTGACCTCCTCTGCCTCCTCTCATCCTACCAAAGGAGCTGGACCTGCCCACATTGCAGCAGTCACCGCCTTCCTCATCTGATTCATGGCATCAGGTGGTGGACGCGTACCATTCTGGTCATTTTCTGGGGGACATTTCTGCCAGAGGAAAAGCTGGATGGCAGGGTACGACCGAAAGCTTGACGTCTCCTGCAGCCACAGCTTCTGGTCCAGCCCTGTGCTCATGCTTCTGCCTCCCCCGCCATTGTTGTACTCCCTACCCCTTTGAATGTCAAGGTAACGATCAATCGTCACCCCCTACTGACGCTAATACTGTCAGGGTGCCGATTCGTCGGTACTCTGCTTCTTCTTGTTTGTCTTACAGAATCGGGCGCTAGATGGTGTTGGCGTGCTGATTACAGATGCTCTTTGACTCGAGCTACGTGTAGGTCGATAGCTATCGACAATTGAGCATCGTTTCGGTGAAATATTAGTGTTCGATTATTCCGCTTTTGCATTGTATGTTTATTGACGTCGTGTTTCGCAGTACATTCTGTTATTGCATTCTACGTTCTTCTTTTGCGTAGTAATTTTATTTATCATTGTTTCTGTGTGTTTTTCTTAACGTTAAGCATTCACAGTATGTTTATTTTCTCCGCTTTTTGTGAAAAATGCGACCTACACCAGGCCACAACAGAGGTCTTACAGACGAAGAAATTTGTGAACTTTTAGATTGTACTAGCGATACAGAGTGTTTTAGCGAAAGTAGCAACAGTTCAGAAAGTGACAGTGATGTACTTGACGATATTGTGAACGAAATGGAAGATGATCAATACATTGAACTAATTGCACCTGAAACACTACAGCCATTACCACATCCACTTCAAGAGCTGCCAGGACCAAAATATATGCCGCCAGCAGGATCTCTTGTGATAGAATATTTCAATCTGTTCTTTACTACAACATTGCTGCAGCTTATTGCAACTGAAACAAATCGCTCAGCCTAACAGTTTCTAACTAAACATGCTACATTGTCCAAACCATATAAGAAATGGAAGAATGTGAGAAGTACCGAGGTAGGAGGTTTTATTGCTTACTTACTAAATGTGGGACTTAATAAAAGACCCACAATGCTCTCATACTGGAGCACAAAACCGTCACAGGCATTTCCATGGTTTGGTAAAATGTTTTCTGCCCACCGATTTAGGCATCTTATGAAATTCTTTCATCTTGTGGATAGTGAGAAATGTCCAGCACCAGGCCATCCTGATTATCACCCTTGTGTCAGATACCAGCCATTGGTAGATCATGCTAATAATATATTTATACTTCATTACACACCTCATGATCAACTTAGTACTGATGAGAGTCTAGTTACCACTAAATGTCACACTTCCCTACTTGCAACTGGTGATCCTCATGGTTCTCCGTGTTTGAGAAGACTTCCAGAGAAGAGAGAATCAAGATGCTGTGTGTGTACAAGTGAGGGAAGGAAAAGAAGGTCAAGAACTATTTGCAATAGATATAATAAGGGGTTGCATGGTGAATGTTTTCCTAAACACAAATGCTAAATCATACTGTAGACACGTAAATTCTATAATGTTCTCTTCAAATAAATAATTGTTATCTTTCTAAATAATAACACAAGTTTCATATCCTTCGTGTCATTTTACTCACAAATGTGTGTAGATTCTATGGACTGTAGTTAGCCTTCTTAAATTCAAGCAAAGTGTTGGATATATGGAATCAAAGTCAAATTTATAATATTAAAAAATACATATTTTATTTGGACTGTCTCAATCAAATTCATTTGAAACATTATGATAATCTGTGTAAATCATAATATTCTACATACTTTTATGGATAAGTGGTAATTTTTTCATATTTGTAAAGTGAATACTGAATGATATATGGCAATTTAAATAGAGTGTAGCATAACAGTGTAAATACGCATGACATTTTTAGCACACACCACTCCAAATCGGGTGAATGCAAAAGGGCTACACAATGACAGCCCATCGCTTTGGGGGGAGGAATGTTCCAGCATCGTGAAAAGTGATGGCATGAAGATAAAGAACGCAAAAGCAGAGAAGACTGTGAGACGATGCCATCCAATAGCTCGCTGACTAGGACGGCACCATGACAGGAGTGGCCTTTAGCCAAAGAGAATGTAAGCACCGCTCCTGCAAGCCTTGGCCAGACAGTAGAAGATGCATACTAGCAGACTGCAGACAGTAGAAGACAGACACTAGTAAACCACGGGCTAGAAGAGAGCACTGCAATAGACGTGTCTTGTGATCCACATCCATTACTTGCACGGTCATTGTATATAATGAAAGACATTGATTGCCTGCATGTCACCTATTGTTTGCTACACGTTCTTGTAAACCAAAGTTAAGTAATGTCAATATACTTTTTTGTAATAAAAATCATTAATGTGCTTTTGCTTGAATTGTTGTATAGCTATCCCAGAAAGCATCATCCTTTAGGCACCCCATAAGCAATGAGTGAGCAGGACCCCACAAACTGCACTTTAAGAAATAATTTCTTTAACAGGGATTATCCTTACTTTGTTTGAAACACTTCTTTATCTTAAGATCTGTGGCATAACTATATTTATTCAAATGAAACTGTCAGGTTCTAGAGACCTTTTCAAGTCTCATACATCTATGACGTATAACATGAATAGCCACAGTGGTATCATGGTTCATGCATCTGCATAGTGAGCAGGAGACCTGCGTTTGAATCCTGGCCTTGGTAAAAATTTTCATTTGTAGCTTCAGTCTTCACAGGTGTTTGAGACTTGAAAAGGTCTCTGGAACCATGTAGTTTCGTTTGATTAAAGCACCTACGCCTGGGATTCAGACAGGATATCTCATTTTGTTTGATGCTGAGGTGCCATGCCATATAGTTGGAGAACCTCTGCAATGCTGTTCGAGATTAGGGGGAATACTAAGTGGGCCGAAGTGTGAATGGGAATTTGCATTGAGGAGGGAGTTCATGCAGTTGTGTGAAGCCACTGTGCCAGGGTACCATAGTGGTTAGGGCATCTGCCTACTGAGCAAGAGAGTTATGTTAAAATCCTGGGCTCAGTACATATTGCACGAATTTTCCGTTATACATCAAACTGTACTCGTTCTCAAAAAACCTCATATTCGCAGCTGACTGTAGAAAGTTTTTATTTTCACAATTGTAATTTCGGCCTTAGAAAACTGGCATTCTACAGATCAGAGGGTGGAATGTCAGATACCTTAATTGGGCAGGTAGGTTAGAAAATTTAAAAATGGAAATGGATAGGTTAAAGTTAGATATAGTGGGAATTGTGAAGTTCAGTGGCAGGAGGAACAAGACTTTTGGTCAGGTGAATACAGGGTTATAAATACAAAATAAAATAGGGGTAATGCAGGAGTAGGTTTAATAATGAATAAAAAAATTAGGAGTACGGGTAAGCTACTACAAGCAGCATAGTGAACGCATTATTGTGGCCAAGATAGACACGAAGCCCACACCTACTACAGTAGTACAAGTTTATATACCAACTAGCTCTGCAGATGACGAAGAAATTGATGAAATGTATGATGAGATAAAAGAAATTATTCAGGTAGTGAAGGGAGACGAAAATTTAATAGTCATGGGTGACTGGAATTCAAGAGTAGGAAAAGGGAGAGAAGGAAATATAGTAGGTGAATATCGATTGGGGCTAAGAAATGAAAGAGGAAGCCACCTGGTAGAATTTGGCACAGAGCATAACTGAATCATAGCTAACACTTGGTTTAAGAATCATGAAAGAAGTTTGTATACATGGAAGAACCCTGGAGATACTAAAAGGTATCAGATAGATTATGTAATGGTAAGACAGAGATTTAGGAACCAGGTTTTAAATTGTAAGACATTTCCAGGGGCAGATGTGGACTCTGACCACAATCTATTGGTTGTGAACTGTAGATTAAAACTGAAGAAACTGTAAAAAGGTGGGAATTTAAGGAGATGGGACCTGGATGAACTGAAATAACCAGAGGTTGTACGGAGTTTCAGGGAGAGCATAAGAGAACAATTGACAGGAATGGGGGAAAGAAATACAGTAGAAGAAGGATGGGTAGCTTTGAGGGATGAAATAGTGAAGGCAGCAGAGGATCAAATAGGTAAAAAGACGAGGGCTAGTAGAAATCCTTGTGTAACAGAAGAAATATTGAATTTAATTGATGGAAGGAGAAAATATAAAAATGCAGTAAATGAAGAAGGCAAAAAGGAATACAAATGTCTCAAAAATGATATCGACAGGAAGTGCAAGACGGCTAAGCAGGGATGGCTAGAGGACAAATGTGAGGATGTAGAGGCTTATCTCACAAGGGGTAAGATAGATACTGCCTACAGGAAAATTAAAGAGACCTTTGGAGAAAGGAGAACCACCTGCATGAATATCAAGAGCTCACATGGAAACCCAGTTCTAAGCAAAGATGGGAAAGCACAAAGGTGGAAGGAGTATATAGAGGGTCTATACAAGGGCGATGTACTTGAGGACAATATTATGGGAATGGAAGAGGATGTAGATGAAGATGAAATGGGAGATATGATACTGTGTGAAAAGTTTGACAGAGCACTGAAAGACCTGAGTCGAAACAAGACCCCCAGAGTAGACAACATTCCATTGGAACTACTGACATCCTTGGGAGAGCCAGTCCTGACAAAACTCTACCATCTGGTGAGCAAGATGTATGAAACAGGTGAAATACCCTCAGACTTCAAGAAGAATATAATATTTCCAATCCCAAAGAAAGCAGGTGTTGACAGATGTGAAAATTACCGAACTATCAGTTTAATAAGTCGCAGCTGCAAAATACTAACGCAAATTCTTTACAGACAAATGGAAAAACTAGTAGAAGCTGACCTCAGGAAAGATCAGTTTGGATTCCATAGAAATGTTGCAACATGTGAGGCAATACTCACCCTACAACTTACCTTAGAAGAAAGATTGAGGAAAGGCAAACCTACGTTTCTAGCATTTGTAGACTTAGAGAAAGCTTTTGACAATGTTGATTGGAATACTCTCTTTCAAATTCTGAAAGTGGCAAGGGTAAAATACCGGGAGCGAAAGGCTATTTACAATTTGTACAGGAAGCAGATGGCAGTTATAAGAGTCGTGGGATATGAAAGGGAAGCAGTGGTTGGGAAGGGAGTGAGACAGGGTTGTAGCCTATCCCCGATGTTATTCAATCTGTATATTGAGTAAGCTATAAAGGAAACAAAAGAAAAGTTCGGAGTAGGTATTAAAATCCATGGAGAAGAAATAAAAACTTTGAGGCTTGCTGATGACATTGTAATTCTGTCAGAGACAGCAAAGGACTTGGAAGAGCAGTTGAACGGAATGGATAGTGTCTTGAAAGGAGGGTATAAGATGAACATCAACAAAAGCAAAATGAGGATAATCGAATGTAGTCAAATTAAGATGGGTGATGCTGAAGGAATTAGATTAGGAAATGAGACACTTAAAGTAGTAAAGGAGTTTTGATATTTGGGGATCGAAATAACTGATGATGGTCAAAGTAGAGAAGATATAAAATGTAGACTGGCAATGGCAAGGAAAGCGTTTCTGCAGAAGAAAAATTTGTTAACATCGAGTATAGATTTAAATGTCAGGAAGTCATTTCTGAAAGTATTTGTATGGAGTGTGGCCATGTATGGAAGTGAAACGTGGATGATAAATAGCTTAGACAAGAAGAGAATAGAAGCTTTCGAAATGTGGTGCTACAGAAGAATGCTGAAAATTAGATGGGTAGATCACACAACTAATGAGGAGGTATTGAATAGAACTGGGGAGAAGAGGAGCTTGTGGCACAACTTGACTAGAAGAAGGGATCGGTTGGTAGGACATATTCTGAGACATCAAGGGATCACCAATTTAGTATTGGAGGGCAGCGTGGAGGGTAAAAATCATAGAGGGAGACCAAGAGATGAATACACTAAGCAGACTCGGAAGGATGTAGGCTGCAGTAGGTACTGGGAGATGAAGAAGCTTGCACAGGATAGAGTAGCATGGAGAGCTGCATCAAACCAGTCTCAGGAGTGAAGACCACAACAACAACAACAACAATTTCAGCCTTAAGGCCACTAGGTGGTGTACTGCAGATGACTGTGCTTCAGCATGTATCAAACATTAAAATCCTCCAACATAAACAAATGTCATCATTGTTTCCGAGCCCTGCATTTGTAAGAACACAGCAACATTAAATGAGTGAATGATTCATATGTTGTGAATATGGTATAAATTATATAAAATATTATTTATGCTAACGTCCTGAACACTAATCCCAATGAACCACTGTTCTAGTCTGGAACCGCATGACCGCTACAGTCACAGGGTCAAACCCTGCCTTGGACAAAGATGTGTGTGATGTCCTTAGGTTAGTTAGGTTTAAGTAGTTCTAAATTCCAGGGGACTGATGACCTCAGATGTTAAGTCCCATAGTGCTCAGAGCCATTTGAACCATTGTTCCTATACCTGTTTATGTATGATGTGAAGTTAATCAACTGTATTTGTGGAAACAGGAACTGTCTATGGGGCTTTTTCATTAAGACTGGTAGAACAGAGGTTTTTAAAGATATTTTCTGTATATTCCCTGATGTAGTAAACTATTGTAACTTGGAAACATAATAAATCAAGAACATTAGTACACCTGTATTAGACTGTGAAATGTATGCCTATCACCATAAAATACGCTGAATACAATAAGACAAGATAAATGTATGCAAGCGGCAATCACATGATAACTGAGTATGAGCATAGCGTAACAGGGTTTAATAGGCACTTGCCCATGGTGGGCTCTGTCGAAACTCCACAGTATTGCTGTTTCACAGGGCAGTCTTGTAGATGACAACATATTGCTAATGCAGGCGGTTTTCAAATATGCATGCATTACTTGATTCCTCTTTCCTTTGGGAACAGCTTCGATTCACGAGATCTCCATGGTGCCTTCCTCCTCAAGTCTCTGATTGTGATGTGCTGGTACTAAGGCACAGGTTGGGAAGTACTTGGGGTGCGGGCAGTCCACCTTCTCGTGTCAACCCGTATGGTAGGGTGGGTCACGTCAGTACGAGCTCCATATCCTCATCAGGTCCAGGTCCTGGTGGTGCTGCTGCCCTGAAGTTAGTGGCTGAGGTGGAGGAGATGGCTCTGGTATAGATGAAGGCTGCATCAGTACTGGTAGCGGTATTGGAGAAGATGCACCAGGTTAGTCCTCCAATGATGGGGGACCTCTCATATGTCATGGCAGGGTCCCAACCGCGGTGACGTCAGTGTCCCAGCTGGGGTTGTCCAATCATCCATGTGCAAGCATAACCAGTCATAATGCTGTGCTGTGCTGTGCTCTCCTCTGTGCATACATTGCAGGGATGGCGTGAATCTATTTTGGATGACAAGCAAACCCATGTGCCCAGATAGCTACCCCATGCCACAAACGAGATGATGGCTGCCCTGGTTTCTGTCCCTTGCTGGGCCACAGGAGATGCAGGAGCCCTTGGAGCAGTTCAGCTGGGCTATTGTCACCAAACGGAATGAACCAATAGGAAGACAGAAATTGATCCAAGGCAATGTCAGACAGGGACCGAATCACTTTTACATTTGATTTTTGAATGTTTTAACTAGACTTTCGGTCTCCCTGTTGGAGTGCAGGTGGAAGGGCAGGGCAATAAAGTCTCTACTCTCATGGGCATTACAGAAGGAAGAGAACTCTTATGACACAAACTGAGGCCCGTTATCAGAGACCAATGTTGCGGAAGTCCTTCGATGGGAAAAATTTTCAACAGAACTGTCTTGGTGACAGAGGCTGAAGTTGACAGGTAGTGAACAACATATGGGAACCAAGAGAATGCATCAATTACTATTAGCAACTATGCATTAAAGGAAAGGGCCGGCAAAATCAATGTGGAGGTGGTCCCAGGCCTGTGAAGGTTGTGACCATGTCAATAACATTGCCCACAGGGCAGCTTGCTACAATGTGCATTGAGAACATGTCATAACCATCCGAGTGCAAAAAAAATGATGGTGGTCTAATTGGAGGGGGAGGGGGGGGGGGGTTGGTGACATCCCCCAGTGCTCAGTGTCCAGCAATTGCAGGATCTCTGAACAGAGAGCCAAGGGGGCCACTATGCTAGGAGCTGAATGTTCTGTTTCGAGGATTATAACACCATCAATGACAGAGAAATTATGCTGAAACACATATTAGTTATGGAGGGCATCAGATGTTTGCAGTGGAGGCACCTTGGGCAGCCATGTTGTATGCAATTTATCACTTTCCATAAAATTGAATCAGTAGCACTAGCCTGCACAACCTGAGCTCAGTTGATTGGAAAACCATTGACAATTTGTTGAGTGCATTCATCAACATGAGACAGAGTAACTCCTCCTAATCAAAAACTGGGTCCAGACTGGCCAGAAGATAGGAGAGCACATCAGCATTCACATGTTTAGCTATGGGGCAGAAGTGAATCTAATAGTTGTTCTGAGAGAGGAACAGCACCTAACGATGAAAGCAATTTGCTGCTTTGTCTGACAATGACACTTAGGTGTTAAACAGTGAAACTAATGACTTTTGATCTGTGATGAGATGTAATTTTACACCATACAGGAAAACGTGAAACTTCTTTAAGGCATAAAGAATGGTGAGGACTTCTTTCTCTATTTGTGAAAATCTAATCTGAAGAAAATTAAGCATCTTCAACATGTATGCAATAGACCACATGGAGCCATTAGAATATTTGTGAGCTACCACAACCCACAGCTCATACTGGGACACATCTGTTGCAAACACTAAATGTTGACATGGTTGGTGTATTACAAAGCAAGATGCAGATTGTTATATGGACTTCAGTTTGGAAAATGCCATTTCACACTCATGCAACCAGTGGAAAGATGTCCCCTTATGCAGCAAGGCATGTAATAGCTGTGCAACACCAATTGTGGCACAAACTGATGATAATCATCAATCTTACGTAAAAAAAACCTGTAGTTCCTTGACCGATGTAGAATACAGAAGAGTCACAATGGCAGGGACATTCTGACAAAGATGTTTGATACCAGCACTGCAGACTTCAAACCCAAGATAAACAATTGCAGTTTAACCGGTGGCCTGTAACACCAAAAAGAGTGTAAATAAGTTGTTGAGATGTTCAGCAGTGGAGGAGCCAGAGACCACCATCATCAAGATAGCTGGCACTGCCAGGCACAGACCCTGTGTGTTGTTCGAGAAACCATTGAAAAATTCCTGAGGTGCTGGCTACGCCAAATGGTAACCACAGGTATTGATACAATTCAAAAGGCATGTTAACGACCAAGAGCTGTTGTGTACCAGCATCAACAGAAGATGTGCGTCAGAGAGATTGATCTTGGAAAAATATTGACCACAAGCGATCTTAGCAAAAAGTTCCTCAGGACAATGGATGCAGGTCAATTATAGACTAAGCATTGACAGAAACTTTGAAATCACCACAAAGGCGTAACTGTCATGACAGCTTCTTGACAATGACTAAGGGGGTTGCCCTTTCACAGGATGTGATCAGTTGGATGACCCCAGAGGCCATGAGATGGTCAAGCTCCACCTTGTCTTGGTCACAGAGCACCATTGGCACTGGGTGAGCCAAAAAGAAAGAGGGCTGACCAAAGGTTTCATGGTGATGTGGGCTTTGAAATTATTGGCACAACCCAACACCACAGAAAACAAGGTGGAAAATTCAGAGCATAAAAAGTCGAGTTGTGTATAAGGACTTGATTAGAGATGAGATTAACTACATTGGAAATAATAAACACAAAAAGATTAAGGCATCCAAACGAAACAAATTTTCAGTATGTGCTTTGCTCACCTCCAGAAAAGTCAGTGGATGAACCGCAGATTTATATGTGACTGGGTCTGAGAAACTATCTAACAACAGAATGCTTTGTATATTGTAGGTGGCTACTGTATGTGACACTGGCGCTAAAGGGGTAGAATCCAAGTCCATGTACGTTTGCAAGTTGGGAAATGACATGGCAGCACCAGTTTCAACGTGCATGTGCAAAACCTTCTGTTAAACTTTGACATCAACAAAAAGCTTATTGGGTGCAATGGAGATTCCTGATATATAATTGACATCCATGTCAGCATCAGCAATAGGCTGTTGGAATTTTTCATTACTGCCGAAACAGAGGCAGGCATTTGCAATACCAAGGTTTGATTTTGTTGTGCTGTGGCAAATGCCTCTTGCTGTTGACTGAGATACTGCAACACCACAGTAAGAATCCCTTGCTGATCAACCAGCCAGCATAAAAACTCATCAGAAGCTCTGTCAGACATCATAGACGCAACAGAGGACAACCAGAGACCAAAAAACCAGGCAGAGAACAATCCCGCACCTGTCGTTAGTTGTGTTGTAACTTGGGCACATAACACAACCAAGAATGTGTACAACTTCATTTGACTATGGCATGTACACCACTCACCATAACCTACATCAAACACAATAAGATAAGCAAATGCATGCAAGCAGTAATCACATGATAACTGCATGTGAGCTTAGCGTGGTAGGGTTTAAATAGACTCCTCCCTGTGGCAGGTTCTATCAGAAGTTCACAGTATTGCTCTTTCACAGTGCAGTTTCACAGATAACACACTGCTAATGTGTGTGGCTTTCAAGTGTGCACATATTATTTCATAAACAGCACTGGACCCTTCATTTTTCTCCAAGTCAGTCAACACATGAGTAGTTTCCATTGGTATAAACAGTAAATGCAGGTATCCAGTATTCCATTTGTATCCTTTTCCCCCCTCCTTATTCTGTGCATATATGTGTATCCAGTGATTAATAAATATTTTTGTACAAGCATATTTCTATTCTTATTCACCGCCACACTACACATGGGCTGGTTTCTTTAGCATGCAATAGTGATCCCAGTTCTCTCACCCAGCTGCAGTATCCGCAAAATGTTTGAACGAGTGCTTATTCTTTCTCCTCCAAATGTTTATCCAGGAAATCCTGCTACAAATACAAAATGCTAGCTGTCAAAGCTAACCCTTATATACAACAAAACATGTGGATTGTGAACACATGTTACAATGTTAGTTAGCACATTGTAGGACATCTTAAATACAACTTTATACTTACTGATTCTTTCAAAATCTAGCTCCAGCTCCAGTTCTAGCGACACATACACACACACACGCACGCACACACACACGGACACGCACGCACACACACACACACACATGCACACACGCACATGCACACACGCACATGCACACACGCGCACTAGCGTGCGCACACGCACACGCACGCACGCACACACACACACGCACATGCACGCACACACACACCCACACACAAACGCAATGCACTCACACACACACACACAATATTCTGTGTCATCAGTTATCAACATAGGATAAAGTATAAGAGTGTCACCAATGTTAGGTAGTAATGGAGCTACACTTTGTAAGAAACAGTAAGCATACAGCTGTATTTAAGGTAACTAAAGTCAATACACATGCCTACAGTGAGCTAACTAACATTGTAACACACCTTGCATTCACCAAAATCCATGTGTTTTAGTGTATATAAGTGTTGGCTTTGACAGTATTGTGTTTCCACAAAAGTTTTTCTGGACAAACATTTTGAAGTTGAATAAAAAATGTTTCTAGAAAAATGCACCATGTACTGTTACTGCCCCCGCAAATACTGTTAGTACAAAGGTCTTAAGAAAAAGAAGCAGTTTGTCAAATAGAGTAAGGTCAATCGATGTTAAAGCAGTTAACCCTTAAAGTGCAGTTAAACAGAATAGATGGAGGTCAGAAAATTAACAGAACTGCTGTATTTGGAGAAAACAGTTGCCACAAGGGAAAACTAAGACTGTTGTTAAAAAGAGAGAGAGAGACAGAGAGATCAGGTGTGTAAGCAAGGCATACTTTAAACAGAGAATATGGGAAAAATCTGGATACTGGTGGGATTACAAGGTATCTCCATGCACTATAGATGCTAGTAGAGGGTGGCCATTGGTGGATTTGTCAAAAATAACAGTATTTACTGCTACACTAGAGGCTATACAGAAGATCTGTTTATAAGCCTTCATTTCCATTTGGACCAGTTTAAAAAGGGATGATTATATTGTATCAGTGTGTGATGAATTGGACAATGCTCATCTAGTTGTTCTACAGGTCTTAAAAACAGCACCAAAAATTGCTACAAAAATTGCTCACAAATAATGTTACATCATATTATGTAGATTGTTTTCTTTCTTCTTCTTCTTCTTCTTCTTCTTCTTCTTCTTCTTCTTCAAAATCTTCCACTTTCTTGTCCGTAGAAGAGGTTTTATTATTTGTGGTGAAATTTCTGGTTAGTCATCAATTGAATTCTATAGAAAAATACTTAAACATGGAGGCAGATAATATAATCTTTGTAGGCTAAATATAAAATTTCCTGTTGAAATAATGAAGGGAAAAGATGTAGAGCTATCAGGAGCTGAGATAGTGGACACAACTAGCCATTAATTGTTTATACAGAGCTCCAACAGGTGGCATAAATACTTTCCAAAAAATTTGGAATGTTTGCTTAACAGGCTAACACAAAGTAACAGAAGAGTTACTCTATGTGGTAATTTTAATATTGACACCAAATAAAAGAGTGAATTACTGAATCTCTTGCAAACTTTTAAAATGAAATCTATTTTAGAAACAGCAACTCATACCACAAGGACTTTATCTACCACCATTGATCAGATATTTGTAAATGTAGAAATGAACTATAAAATAGAAACACTAAACATGGGCTTTGGGGATCACACAGCTCAAAAACACTCTCTGAGTACAGAAACTGAGCAGTGATTTAAACATTGCCTAAAAACCACCAGTAGAAACTACAGTAATGAAAATATAAAATACTTTCTCCATTACTTTAGCATAGAAAACTTGAAAGAGATTTATAATTGCAAACACACAGATAGAAAATATATGAACTGTGTCAGTAATTTTTCCTGCTATTTTGAATTCTGCTTCCCCCCAACACAGAGGAAAATATACACAAGGAAAACAAAAAGTACATGGATCACATCTACAATTCTGGTACCCTCAAATATAAAAAGATTACTATACAGAGTGTCCAAACAGCTCACATCAGCAGAATTTGATACTTATTATGAAACCTATAAAAAGATCTTCAAAAATGTTGTCAAACAAGCAAAAATAATTGCAAATGACACTTCCATAAAAAATTCCACCAATAAGATGAAAATCATATGGAATATTGTAAGGAAGGAAACTGCAGCAGAACAGACTGATTTTCATAATATTAACTGCCTAATGGAGAAGTCAGCTGTGATAACTGAACCTACAAAAATTGCAAATAAATTTAATTCCTACTTTACACAGATAGCTGAACATCTTATAAATCAAAATTTACAGTGCACTTCCAGAAATCAATCCAGATGTACTATAAATAATAAATCTATTTTTCTATACCCACCTGCTATAATCAAAGAACAGACATTTGTCTGCTTGTGTCTGTGTATTTGTGGATGGATATGTGTGTGTATGCGATTGTATACCTGTCCTTTTTTCCCCCTAAGGTAAGTCTTTCCACTCCCGGGATTGGAATGACTCCTTACCCTCTCCCTTAAAACCCACATCCTTTTGTCTTTCCCTCTCCTTCCCTCTTTCCTGATGAAGCAACCATTGGTTGTGAAAGCTTGAATTTTGTGTGTATTTTTGTGTTTGTTTGTGTGCCTATCAACCTGCCGGTGCTTTCGTTTGGTAAGTCACATCATTTTTGTTTTTAGATATATTTTTCTCACGTGGAATGTTTCCCTCTATTATATTCAGAACATATTGTGAGTTTTTCTTGAAACCATGTAGTTACTGAAAGGAAATAATTTCATCATCTCATATGCGTAAAGCACTAGCATTTTAGTGACAATTTCTTCAGTTGTGGGTAATACAAGTGTGTACCTGATACTTTATGACTTCTCACAGATACTCACAGATATTAGGTCTACAACTTTGCTTCCACCATTTTACAATAGACAGCAGTAGCAGCAAGTGGGGTTCAGGTGGTTGGTCATAGGTGTAACACAATAAGCTTAGGCATCTGTAAACATAATGCCATAAAAATATTAGTCGATTTGTGATTGCATCATAAAGTTTATTTATTTACTTATTTTCCTCATTTATATTTTAGTTCCATGGATCCTTGATATGTTGTATAAGTATTACATGCTGCATTTACACATTTCTATCTATTCCAGCTCCAGTTATGCTATTACATGCTGTTACTTACCTGTTAGAAGAATAGCCCATTCTGCTTCTTAGTTCTTTCCTTGTAGAGCATTTGTTTCTTCTTCATATCTTAGAAATATGTATGGTTTCTATTAGTTTTATCCTGTCATTATCCTTTCTTTGTTTCTTGGCATCCCACAAGGATGTTAAGCAACCTCCTAAAGCTAACTTTGAAGTAATACATGTAACAAGAGTAATAATAATGGTGCTGGGCAAGGAAATGTGCACATAGAGTGTGTATGCACATGAATGTAGTGATGTGTGACTGGAGCAAATAATGATTTTGAATGTAAGAGATCGTTTCTAGTTAGAGTATATGGGAGAGGACTTGGAGTGGGGAGAGGAAAACAGGAGACTGGTAGAGAGGAACTGGAACAAGAAGATATGTATAGGGACAAGTTAAGGGATAGGCATATAGGGAGAAACAGGGTGAGACAATAGGTTGAGAATACGCAAGGACGAGTGTAAAATTAGGGAAATAGGTAATCCAGGTTGGATTTGCTTGTTTGATTATTAGCTCTGAAAACTAAGTATTTCCTGCCTTTTTCATGTAACTGCCCACTAAAGTATTTTGTTTGAAGTACTAGACAACAAGAGGAGCAGAGTAATACAGTAGGAGGAGCATTAGTGTTTTTCAAAGTAGCTATTTTTCTCCTAATATACATTTAATAATGTAGCCTAGAATTAATTATCATAATTATCAGTTGGAGTATATTGCTAGTGATAATTTGTTGTTAATATACTTTACAGAAGTAACCAGCAGTGGTTGGTTCCACCTGTTAATGTTTAATTGAATTTGTTCCACACCCCTGAAGAATAACCTTAGTGATAGGACAGATGGAACACATATGAATGAATAAATGAATGACTCAATCAATCAGTTTGATAAAGATTCATTGATCCTGTTGTTCATATTACCTTACAATCTTGGTTTTCCATTATTACTCTGAAATGATACTTGGAAACTAGCTGGCTGTCTCACAAGTGGTGTGTGTGTGTGTGTGTGTGTGTGCGTGCGTGTGTGTGTGTGTGTGTGTGTGCGTGCGCGCGCCATATAAATACATATTTTCTATGAACAATTGGCTGTACACAATATTACAACCTGCATTTCACTGGTGTAAGTTCAAGTCAATTCTTAGTTTTCTTGGGACTGAATAAGTTTCCTATCCTTTAAAATGTAACTAATTATCATGGCTACAATTCTGCTACTTAACTTGTTGGTTATCTTTGATCTCCTTTGAGGGGCATAACACTGCTTTGCTACATTTTCTCCAATTCTAATATTATCTGGGTCATTTCACCATATGTCAGGATGTCTCTGTCTTGTTAATCAATTAAATAATGAAACTAAACTGGCCATTCAAAAAACTTGGTTTATTGCATCACAAACTGACAAATAGACATGAGTTTTGTGCCTAAAAGATGACATAAGACTGACTACTCATGGCTACTGTTGATTTTTGTTAAATAGCTTTTCACAACCTTGATGTTAGATCATACAGTATTTCAGTCAGAAATTTTAGAATTTACAATTAAGATTTGATTGGTTTACAAAATTGGTTAGAAAATTTTTATTTTACTGTTTGTTGTTGTATTTAAAAAACAGTCAGTGCACAAAAATATCATGGCTTCTTGACTAAACTACATGAAATGCCTTTCTATAATAGTTTTCAACATAGACAAATTGGAAATCATTCTGTCAGAATGTAAAAATATTAGAGTTGTTTGTTTAAATGAACACTGGTTTACTGAGGACACAATTAAAATTTTAAACGAAATAGGGAACTTCCATTTAGGAAGTAGCTTTTACAGAAGAAACAAGTCACATGGAGGCCCATGTATATTTCTATGTAGTAATATAAATTATGAGACCAGATATTGTTCTAATTATTTAAATGAAGAACGTGTGTTTAAGAGCTGTTGTGTAGAAATAGTGAACTCACTAGCAAATGTTACAATAATCTCAATATACAGAATTCCAGGGATGTCAATAACAGATATGTTTTTTTCTAAGCTTCAAATTATGCTAGAAGACCTCTGTAGAGAAAAAAGAAAAAACTGTAATAACAGTTGATTTTGATATTGATAGCCATTGTATTTTGTTGAGAAAAAATCTAATTTATTCTCAATAAAGTTCAGGTGCTGACCAAAAGCAGTGAGTTTGACTTTCAGATACTTAGATTTATTTCTGAATTTGGAGGCACTCTTTACACATAAGTCACTTGACCAAGGAGCTTCTAAAAACACCTAAGAGCAAAAGTGTGAGTGTTGTGATTCAAAATAAAAAACAGAGATAAACAAAACATTATGCTCATATATGATGTTGATTAATAATTTAACACAAAACTTGTTTTTAAATATGTTAATAAAAACAATTTACTTTAACACTTTCCCTTGTTAAATAGAAATCAACAAAGATGCAAACCCACAAAACAAAACAAAACTGAGTTTCACAACAGTCCCATTTGATTACAAAATATCCTCAAATGTGTCTTCGGTAGAGCTTTGGTCATGATGTCCGCTACCTGCTCTTCAGACGGGATTTGATGAACTCTAATTCTTCCTTCATTAAGTTTTTTATGAATGACTATATGTTTGGTTCAGGGATGAAATTCTGGATTCCCTGCTAACTTTACTAATGCTGAATTGTCAATTTGGAGAACTGGAATTTCAGATAGTCTTGTTGTTTCTCTGAATAGATGGGTTAACCAAATAATGTCCTTGACAGCTTCATTTGTGGCCAACTAGTTCAGCTTCAGTTGTAGATATTGCTCCCATGATTTGTCGCTGACTTAGCCATGATATCGTCCCTCCTGCATAGTTGATGACTACTCCAGATGCTGATCTGCCTGTTTTTGAGCAACTTCCAAAAACTGCATCACTTTAGCATTCCAGAGTTGTGCTCTTTCCTCTTGATTTGTATGTGATTCCATATTCAGTCATTCCTGATACATAACAAAAAACCCTTTTTACTCTTAATATGTCTTCTTTGGTGGGATTCTCGAGAGATCTTGACAGAACACTTACACTGAAGGCTAGGTCTGGTCTTGTGCCAAGCATCAGATACATTAATGCTCCAACTGCTTTTCTATATGGAAAAGACTGTTCTACTGTGTCATCTTTCCCTGACTGTGAAACATCTGTAACTTTCAACATTGGGGTAGAAACTGCTTTACACTCTGAAAAATTGAAATGTTTTAAAATTTGTTGAGCATAAGCCTTCTTGTGAATCTTGATACAGCCATCCTTGCCAAGTTCAATTTGCAGACCTAAATAATAGTTTGCAGGTGCCATTGTGATCTTGAACTCCTTTTGCAATTGTTGAAAGAAAATGCTCAAATCATTTGAATCAGTGGCAGCTACCAACCCATTGTCAGTTACCAGAAATTCTTTTCCATTTTTATTTTGAATATACAAGCATGGATCTGCTTGGCTTACTCTGAAATCTAGACCAACCAAAAATTCTCTGAATCACTTGTTCCAGCATCTTGATGCTTTTCTTCGACCTGCAAACTCTGTTGGTACCCTCTTCATAACCTATTGGTTTCCTCAAGTTTTCCATACAGGAAAACCATTGACACAGCAAACAGTCTGAGATACATGCTTTTTGTTGCAGCAGCACTCAGAATAGACTGAATTGTTGTCATTTTTGCAACTGAACTAAACGTTTGACTGTAATCTACACCTTCTCATTGACTGAAACCCTTGGCAACCAGCTGAGCCTTAAATTTTTCAATCTGACCCTCTTCATTTGTTTTCAGTCAAAACACACACTTACATGGTATTGCCTTGGCACCCTTTGGTAAGTCTTCGAACTCCCAGGTATCATTTTCAATCAGTGTGTCCATTTCTCTGTACATTGCTTCTTTCCATTTGATTCTGTCTTCATGTCTAAGTGCATCCTCATAGGTTTCAGGAACCTCAGTTGTGACAAAGAAATCTTCTGTTATCATTGCATAACCATTGAGGTATTTGGTCTCTTTAATGAGGAATGATCTCTTAATTTCACTCCTATTTCTTCTTTGCAAGTTTCCAGAATGTAATCATCAGATTCTGTGTGTGAACTACTTTCATGCTCCAAACTATCTTCTGAGTGTGTATTTTCCTCAATCTGGACATGAAATGGGCTTTTCAACATCTTGAAATGGTAGTGTAACTTGTTCAGCACTGCATCCCAGTTGTTCTTCAAATTGGACATCTCTGGACAGCACAATTGAATTACTTTCTTTTATCCAAATCCTGAAGCATTCATCATCATCATAACCAATGAGATGTCCTTTCACAACTTCCTTCATTTTTCACTCAGAATGTGTGCATAACATGTTGAGCCAATCATCCTAAGATGTTTAGTTCAAGGCTTTTTCCATTCCCACAACTCATAACGACTGACACCTTCTACAGGTGACTTCCCTGTCCTATTCAACATGTAAATTGCTGTGTTAACTAGTTCAACCCATATCTGTTCTGGATAGTGTAGGCATAATGTGAGGGTAGGGGGATTGCCTATATATGAATAAAGTAGAATAAAATCCCAGATGACAGCTAAGTGAATGCAGCACTGGGAAGTGCTCTGAGTGCTGCACTTCAATAATAGACTAGAGCAGAACAGCAGTTAATAATAGTCTGTAGGCACCAACAGGACTTTTAAAACTTCATTAAGCATTAGAGGGAGTACTCTTAGGACATAATTGGGAAATGGTTGTATATGCAGATTTCAATATAAATTACATCTCTGATAGTTATGATCAAGGGTACATGTTACTGATGACCAGCTTTGCTTTCACCTTCACAGTAACATTCCCAACAATAACAGAAGAAATTAGTACTTTATCATTTGATAATTTAAATCCATCTGTATTTAATGACGTAGATGTGAGCCCCATAATAAATTGTTTACCTGAATGTGATGGTCACATGGCAGCAGTGAAGAATCCCCATCAACCAAGTATGCCTAAGAAAGGTAAAGAAAAATTTCACAGAATTGTGAATTCTGATTCACATATGCTACTCAGAGAGAATTTTCAGGATGAAAAATGGGAAGAATTTTGCCAAGGACACACAGTAAATGAGAAATTTAAATCATTCTTAAAAATATTTTTACAGCATTATGAATCCAGTTTTCTTTTACTATGGGTCAGAGAAATTTACAGTGGAAGCCAAAAAAGAATGACTACCATACAGGATCAAATTGTCTTGTGATAAGAAGATAGAGCTTTGTTTAATACAGAATACCAGCTCTGATCAAGGCTTTAAAATGCACTATAACCACTTCCTGGCAGATTAAAACTGCGTGCTGGACTGAGACTCAAACTTAGGACCTTTGTCTTTTGTGGGAAAGTGCTTTACCAACAGAGCTATCCAAGCACAACTCACACTGTCCTCACAGCATGTCTCCCACCTTCCAAGATTCACAAAAGCTCTCCAGCAAAACTTGCAAAACTAGCACTCTGGAAAGAAAGGATATTGCGGAGTCATGGCTTTGTCACTGCCTGGGGGATGTTTCCAGAATGAAATTTTCACTCTACAATGGAGTATGTGCTGACATGAAACTTCCTGGCAGATTAAAACTGTGTGCCAGACAGACTCAAATTCCGGATATTTGCCTTTTGCAGGCAAGTGCTCTACCAACTGAGCTATACAAGCACAGCTCACAACCCATCCTCTACTTCTGCCAGTACTTTGTCTCCTACCATCCAAACTTCACAAATACTCTCCACAAGTTTTGCAGGAGAGCTTCTGTGAAGTTTGGAAGGTAGGAGATGAGGTACAGGCGTAAGTAAAGCTGTGAGGATGGGTCATGAGTGACGCATGGGTAGCTCAGTTGGTAGAGCAAGTGCCTGCAAAAGGCAAAGGTACCAAGTTTGAGTCTTGGTCTCACACAATTTTAATCTGCTATGAAGTTTCATATCAGCACACACTCCACTGCAGAGTGAAAATTTCATTCAGGCAGTACAAGCATTATTAACAAATTCTTCAGCTTGTCATTAAAAAGGCAATAACCATATACTACAAACAAAAAATTTAAAATCTGAAGAACAAGGCAAGGGCAATCTAGAACATTGTTAGGCATGAAAGGTTTAAATTCAGCTAGATAAATGATATGAGATGGATTACGTGATATTCAAATCACTGGCTACTAAAATTAATGAATTATTCCTAACAGGAACTGAAAACATGAGGACAAAAAATGCACTTTGAAGGCAGATCCAATAAAATTACTTAGACAGACAATGGTATTCTGCCAACAGACATCAGTTTTGCCAAATCATCTATCAGAGAGATCACAAAAATCATTAGGTCATTAAAAAGTAGAACTTTTGTGGCTATGATGGTATCTCAGCCGAAGTATTAACATTAAGTGCTAATTTGATAGTACCAGCCTTAAGTTACCTTTGTAACCAGTCAATGGGTCAAGAAATATCTTCTGAAAGACTTGAGTAAGCATCAGTAACATCAGTACACAAAAGAGGAGATACGCCTATGACCTCTAATTATACACTGATCTCATTCTTTCCCTTGATCATTTTTTTTTATTATTTTTTTTAACTACCTTACTGAACCAACTTTCTTACAATAACCTTTTAACAACAGCTCAGTTTGGCTTCTGTAAAGGCTTCTCTAGTAAGAATGCAATATATAAGCTCACAAACCCAATTCTAGCAGTACTAAACAAGAAATTACACTGTTAGCGTTTTCTGTTATTTTGCCAAGGCCTTTTTTACAGTGTACATCATAAAAGTCTGCTAGAAAAACTACAGTAGTCTGCCATTAAAGGCATTTCTTTTGCATAGATGGAGCCATGTCTTATCAATAAAAACACAGGGTCACATTAGCAAACAGTAAGTATGGTGTGTTGCAAGGTTCATTGTTTGGTCTGATCCTATTCTTGGTTTACGCAAATTGTATACTTTGGTGGCAGGAGGAACAAAACCCCTGGTCAGGTGAATACAGGGCTATAAATACAAAATCAAATAGGGGTAATGCAGGAGTAGGTTAAACAATAAATAAAAAATAGGAGCATGGCTAAGCTACTATGAAGAGCACAGTGAAAACATTATTGTAGTAAAGATACATATGAAACCCACACCTACCACAGTAATACAAGTTTATTTGCCAACTAGCTCCACAGATGAACAAGAGGTTGAAGAAATGTATGATGAGATAAAAGAAATTATTCACATAGTGAAGGGAGATGAAAATTTAATAGTCATGGGGGACTGGAACTTGATAGTAGGAAAAGGAAGAGAAGGAAAAGTAGTAAGTGAATATGGAACTGGGGTAAGGAATGAAAGAGGAAGCTGCCTGATAGAATTTTGCACAGAGCATAACTTAATCATAGCTAACACTTGGTTTAAGAATAATGAAAGAAGGCTGTGTACGTGGAAAAGGCCTGGAGACACTGGAAGGTTTCAGATAGATTTATAATGGTAAGACAGAGATTGCCCACCCGGTTAGCTGAGTGGTCTAACACATGGCTTTCCAGAGTGGGAAGGAGCGCCTGGTCCCTGGCACAAATGCGCCTGGCAGACTTGTGTCAAGGTCCGGTGAACCAGCCAGTCTGTGGATGGTTTTTAGGCAGTTTTGCATCTGCCTCAGCAAATGCGGGCTGGTTCCCCTTATTCCACCTCAGCTACACTATGTCAGCAATTTCTGCATAAACAAGTTCTCCATGTATGCGTACACCAACATTACTATACAATGCAAACATAGGGGTTACACTCGTCTTGTGTGAGATGTTCCCTGGGGGGTCAACCGGGGGGTGAAACCACACAGTAACGCTGGGTTAGGGTGTGGGGTGGCAGACGGATGAAATGGACTGTGGTAGTCATCGTGGTGTTGTAGACCACCGAGGCTGCAATGGGGATGGAGCCTCTCCATTGTTTCTAGGTCCCCGGTTAACATACTATACATACAAGACAGAGATTTAGGAACCAGATTTTAAATTGTAAGACATTTCCAGGGGCAGATGTGGATTCTGACCACAATCTATTGGTTATGAACTGTAGATTAAAACTGAAGAAACTGCAGGTGGGAATTTAAGGAGATGGAACCTGGGTAAACTGAAAGAATCAGAGGTTGTAGAGAGTTTCAGAGAGAGCATTAGGGAACAACTGACAAGAACAAGGGAAAGAAATACAGTAGAAGAAGAATGGGTACTTTTGAGAGGTGAAATAGTGAAGGCAGCAGAGGATCAAGTTGGTAAAAAGACAAGGGCTAGTAGAAATCCTTGGGTAACAGAAGAGATATTGAAAGTAATTGATGAAAGGAGAAAATATAAAAATACAGTAGGTGAAGCAAGCAAAAAGGAATACAAATGTCTCAAAAATGAGATTGACATGAAGTGCAAAATGGCTAAGCAGGGATGGCTAGAGGACAAATGTAAGGATGTAGAGGCATATATCACTACGGGTAAGATAGATACTGCCTACAGGAAAATTAAAACCTATGGAGAAAAGAGATCCACTTGTATGAATATCAAGAGCTCAGATGGAAAACCAGTTCTATACAATGAAGGGAAAGGAGAATGGTGGAAGGAGTATATAGAGGGTCTATACAATAGTTATGTACTTGAGGGCAATATTATGGAAATGGGAGAGGACTTAGGTGAAGATGAAAGGGGAGGGATGTTGCTGGGTGAAGAATTTGACAGAGCACTGAAAGACCTAAGTTGAAACAAGGCCCCTGGAGTAGACAACATTCCATTAGAACTACTGATAGCCTTGGGAGAGACAGCCCTGACAAAACTCTACCATCTGATGAGCGAGATGTATGAGACAGGCAAAATACCCTCAGACTTCAAGAAGAATATAATAATTCCAATCCCAAAGAAAGCAGGTGCTCACAGATGTGAAAATTACCGAACTATCAGTTTAATAAGCCACGGCTGCAAAATACTAACACGAATTCTTTACAGACGAATGGAAAAACTGGTAGAAGCTGACCTCGGGGAAGATCAGTTTGGATTCCATAGAAATGTTGGAACACGTGGGGCAACACTGACCCTACGACTTATCTTAGAAAATAGATTAAGGAAAGGCAAACCTACATTTCTAGCATTTGTAGACAGAGACAAAGCTTTTGACGATGTTGACTGGAATACTCTCTTTCAAATTCTGAAGGTGGCAGGGGTCAAATACAGGGAGCGGAAGGCTATCTACAATTTGTACATAAACCAGATGCCAGTTATAAGAGTCAAGGAGCAAGAAAGGGAAGAAATGGTTGGGAAGGCAGTGAGACACGGTTGTAGCTATCGGCGATGTTCCTCAATCTGTACATTGAGCAAACAGTAAAGGAAACAAAAGATAAATTTGGAGTAGGAATTAAAATCCATTGAGAAGAAATAAAAACTTTGAGGTTTAATGATGACATTGTAATTCTATCAGAGAGAGCAAAGGACTGGAAGAGCAGTTGAATGGAATGGACAGTGTCTTGAAAGGAAGATATAAGATGAGTATCAACAAAATCAGAACAGGGATAATGGAATGTAGTCTAATTAAATCAGCTGATACTGGGGGAATTACATTAGGAAATGCGACACTTAAAGTAGTAGATGAGTTTTGCTATTTGGGAAGAAAAATAACTGGTGATGGTTGAAGTAGGGAGGATGTGAAATGTAGACTGGCAATGGCAAGAACAGCGTTTCTGAAGAAGAGAAATTTGTTAACATTGAATACAGATTATGTGTCAGGAAGTCTTTTCTCAAAGTATTTGTATGGAGTGTAGCCATGTATGGATGTGAAACATGGATGACAAATAGTTTAGACAAGAAGAGAATAGAAGCTTTTGAAATGTTGTGCTGCAGAAGAATGTTGAAGATTAGATGGGTGACACGTAAGTAATGAGGAGGTACTGAACAGAATTGGGGAAAGGGGAATTTGTGGCACAACTTGACTATAAGACGGGATCAGTTGGTAGGACATGTTCTGAGGCATCAACAGATCACCACTTTAGTATTGGAGGGCAGTGTGGAGGGTAAAAATTGTAGAGGGAGATGAAGAGATGAATACACTACGCTGTTTCAGAAGGATGTAGGGTGCAGTAGTTACTTGGAAATGAAGAAACTTGCACATGATAGAGTAGCATGGAGAGCTACATGAAACCAGTCTCTGGGTGGAAGACCACAACAACAACAACATACTTGAGACAATGTAGGGCTCTTAAAAATCTGTAATGTTTTCTGATGACAACTATGTTGATAAAAGATCCAAACACACATAATACCTTAAGTGAATGTAAATCATCAATTTGTATGTGATTCAAATTGCAGAC
Source organism: Schistocerca cancellata (assembly GCF_023864275.1). Lineage (NCBI taxonomy): Eukaryota > Metazoa > Arthropoda > Insecta > Orthoptera > Acrididae > Schistocerca > Schistocerca cancellata. The sequence continues at coordinate 238,294,327 of NC_064627.1, read as the reverse complement.
AAAAAATTTTACCAATTTAGATAAGATGGTAGCAGGATGATACATACCTCTTAGTTAGCTGCAGACTGTCAGACTAATAAAGGTGTGACAAATATTTCTTATAACAATTTTGATGGTATGAGTTCCTGCATATTGCATCATCTCCATGTACTTCACCAACTTGCTAACACCATGTTTATCAATTTTAATACTTCAGTTTAATAAATTGTTATTTCTTCTGTATGAAAGTGATACATACAGCTAATTGACTTGTTAGACAAAAATTAGGCTACCACTCACTAACCCTCCAATGAACTCTCTAACTCCTGGTTAGCTCAGTCACAGACTCTATATGCATCTTGAACAATCAAAATATTACAAAATTTAGTTATAATTCTCAGTTAATTAGACTTATGATTAAAAGTTATGGCTTTACAAAACTTTGGATGTATTAGCATATTTTACAAATAACCTCATGAAGTTTATTACAATAACAATTATCAAAGACCCAATTCATTTCCAATCAGTTCAATCTCTTTATCCAGCCATTCATTAACACCATACAGGATATGTAAGTAACCAATTCAGAACCAGGGCTCATTACAATAAAATTTCTTATATTTAATTTGTTACAAATTTACACATAAATACAATTGTTTTATGTCAGTATATGTAAATAATTGTACTTTTCCACATTCAGATATTCTTCAGTGGTATAAAAGCTATGTGTTCATAAAAATTGTTGTAGCTCCACTTTGAATTTATGAAATTTTTAAATTTTCTTTATTGTAGCAGGCACTGCATAAACAAATATTGGTACTCTCTTTTGGGAAAGGGCTTTTTTGTGGATGTGTTTGTGGAAAACATCTTTGTTTCTTGTTTTGTAGTTACAATTCTTGGTTATTTTTCAGAAAGCACACACACTGATGAATGTGTAAACTAGGAAGAGTCATTGTTTTACATTCTTTCAATATTTCCCTTTAAGGCTCTCTACGGGGAACTTCTGTCATCAATCTAATAGCCATTTTCTGAAAATTGAAAGTTTGTTCTGACATCCCTTTATTTCCCCGGATCACAACATATGCCTACGAAATTTGTGTGTGGAGCTTGTGCAGAATTAAACTCCCTAAGTTGCCTTTTATGCTGATTTTAGCTTTACTTCTAATATTACTGAAATTCATCTGTCTCGTTTTTTTCATTTTTTATGATGAAAGCATTATCCTTAAACTATTTTCTTTCCTCATTTATTGTGTTAGAGACATTCTGCTGTACATCAGCCACAGTGCATCCTTTTATAAAAATGCTTGTGTCATCAGCAAATATCGCTCTTCCTGTGACCCTCAAATAATTTGGAAAATCATTTTTGTATACCAGGAACAAAAGACAGTATAACATGGAACCATAGGACATCCCATAGCTAGGATGCAATTTTTTAAAAAAATCTGAAAGATATTCTTTGCCTTCATGACATATTTGTATTCTCTGTTGTCTATCAAAGAGATAAAATTTGAACCATTTGAAGGCCAGTGTGTTTCATAAGCAGTAAGTTATGGCTGATTAAATAAAATGCTTTGGATAAATGTAAGAATATCTCACAGCTTAATTTATTTGTTTGCTGTCCCACTGCATCCTTTTTATCATACTATTAAAAATCTTTATGTTTTTATAATTAACAAGTCTTCTCTGTACATATTTCTCAGTGACTCTACATTTCTTGTTGTTTCCATTCTTAATCATCATTTTTAACACTACATGATCAGAAAATCCAGTATGTATTACTTCAGTATTACACTCAAAGTCTTCCTTGTTTTTAAATATCTGATCAAGTGTAGTCTCAGACTCATCTCCATATCTAGTAATTTCCTACACAGTTGGTTGCATACTGTATGAGCTAACCAGATTTAAGGGGAGTTGGAATGCCCTATCTCGCCAATGTTAAATTTGCTAACTTTGTGTACCTTTTTCTTTGGAACTATTATCTTCAGAACTTTGAAATTCTGGCAGAGGTTTTCAGCATATATTGTGAGCCCACTGAACTAGAACCAATGTTTTCTTTTTGTTGGTATAGTATTTATGAATTTTTTACCATTAAGCCATTTTTTATTGGAAAAAGTATAACATAAACTTCCCTAGTTCAGAGAATAAGCCAGTTCTTGTCATGATTCTAGTTCAGTGGCCTCTTTGAACTGTTTTGCAGCATTTCTGAAAATTTGAATGTTGTTGGTTGAGTGGTTTATGAGATAAAGGTACATGTAACACTAAAAATGTCAAATGCCAGAAAATGCGATTAAAGTAATTTATTATGAAAATTCACAAATACCTTTTATTCTATTATCAAAAGTGTCCAGCAGAGTAATCAGGGTCATCTTCTAGTTCTTCTTCTTCACCTAGAAGCTTTCTTCTCCTTGCTGCCCTTGCTTTTTTTGTATTAAATTCAGCTGCATACTGAGCCTTCCTTACTCGCACGCTGTCCAGAAGCTGAAGACCTCTGATGGTGTTGATACCAGGAGCAATGCCGAGCCTTGCCATGACCTTTAGCCTACCCATATGACCATCATTGAATGAAATAACAGCATCACTGACTCCCCATTTCAATGTTTTTATCCCAACAAATACATTCTTAGGTACACGAGTCCAAATGAGGTTGTTGAACGACTCGTTTTGATTCTGGGTACAACCATGAAGACATTTTCGCAGAAGATCAGGATGCCCCAAGTCTCTATATATTGGTTTAATTACTTCCATAACAGCCAATGGAATATAATTTTTATGGTGATAAGGATCCCCAGTAGCTTGAGATTTTCTATAATTGCACCATGACTGAGGACCATCTGGACAAGCAAAATGTTGAGGATTATCATCAGTTGATGATCGATGTAAATATGTGGCCCATACAGCTTGTCTCATTTCCTGCAAATTATTTGCATTATTTCTTATTGCCATACCATAGTATTGTTGTAATTCATTTATAATTTTATCTGACAGGCGACCTCTAATGGTTTTACCATCTGACAAAATTTTGTCCTTCAGATTCTGTTTCAGTTTCCTTAGACGAGTGCCCATTCGTTTCTGAACATGACCGACACATTCTAGCTTAGTTATTGTCTTATTGACATATGGCATGGATTCTGTAACACTTTTGTATGCCTTGGAGTCCCCATCTCCAAGGAATTTTGTGTAAAATACTCCCCGTTCTTTTTCTGATCTGCTAAACATTTTCACAGCAGCGGCAGCCTCCATGCCTCCACTCGTACCTTCATAATTCTTGCTACATATGTGAGCTGCTTCTATCTTACCAGATGCACAATGGTAACAATGTTTAGTGAGCACTTCATAGTCCAAAACTTTACCGCTGTCCACACTAGTAACAGTAGCAACAGCATTTTTGGATGTGTGACCCCTTTTCTGCCAGGTTCCATCAAAAGCAACAGGGATATCTGGGTTTCCTTCATTTATATATTTTGCTTCACTGGCAGCAGCTTTCATTGATAAATCTGCTACAGACTGAACAGCATCTCCTATCACTTCAGTGTAATTGTCAATTTTAGCAGGTGGAGGTGGAAGATTCATTATGGCACAAAATGTTTGAGCAGCAGTATGTCCTTTACCAATTGCTCTCATTGCATACATTAGCCTGATATTACTCTCAAACAAATTGCTACTGCATGTTTTAGAGCTCCAAAAACAGGTCTCATTTTCACAACTGGCACAAACTATAGCAATTTTGCAGGAAAGTCCTATAGATTTTGTTATGTTCATATCAAAAGAACCTCCACAAAGATTACAACACAAACATTTCTTCATAAACTCAGTAAAAACAGGAAAGTCGACTAAAACATATTGTTCATTAGAAGCTTCATCTGTAATTTCACTTGCACAGTTTGATAACTTCTTTTTTGATGCACTGGTGGGCGTGTCTCCTTCACACATCTCAGCTGTACAAACGTCAGAACTTTCACCAGCATCAACAGGTGCTGAAGCAGAATCACTTGAACAAACGTTATTTGTAAATCTATTACCGCGAAACTTTCGCTTTTTAAATAATGATGCACTCCTAGGCATCGTAGAAACTACGCACTCACCACTGAAAGTCAAAACAAGACAGATAACAAACTCCAAATGAGCGACAAACTAAACTCGAGGCTCAAAACAAACACTCACAGATCAAAAACTGAACAATAAACACAGCTAGTCGTAAAAACAATGGTACCTATGGAAGGATCAAAGATTCTACAACTGAAGAGTGAAATCCACAGCCTTCTATATGTAATGTTTTCGGAAATGCGAAGATTTAAATGTGTACAAATCACAAGATGGGTAACTTTGCTGGGCGCACATGTAATTTTGAAAAATTAAATAAAAATACTTCCAATTGGAATTTCTTAACAAATTTTGCACCATTTTAAGCAGAAAATTTCAAATTAAGTTATAAGGTTAAAAACTGAAAATGTGAATTTTTTCCATTTTCCGGCATTCCAACTCCCCTTAATAGTTGCACCTTTTTCCAGTCACCTTTGCTAAAATGAGTGTTAAAGTCACCAAGCACTATTATCCATGTTGACCTACTTCTCAATTCATTTAAAAGATCAGCTACATAATGTAAGAATAAGGTAAAGTCACCTGATGAGGACCTGTAGATGCAAGCAATGATAGTAGGACAGTCTGTCAATTCACACATACAATATTCAAAATCTTTTTCTGGACAATTCATCTTGCTATGTTTTACTACTTTCAATTTAACACCACTCCTAATACATATGCATACACCTCAACATTTATAAATTTCCCTGCAAAAGCTACTTATCAGTTCAAAGTCTAGTATTTTTAATGCAGAAATCTGTGTGTCTCATAGCCAGTGCCTACTAATACACAACAAATAAATCTCCTTAAGATTACAGTATAAAATTACTTCCATCTCACACAGTTTGTCACCTAGTTCTTGCACATTCTTGTACAATAGAGGGAAGAGCTTGCACATTTTTGTACAATAGAGGGAAGAGATTGACACCAAGGTTGGGTGAGTTGCTCACCTTTGTGTCCCCTTCAGGCTGCTTGGTAGACAAAATTCTTCTTCTGATTGGTTTTCGATTACTTGCCTCTGCTGGAATGGATGCTGCTGCTGCTAATGGTGGTGATTATTCTGCAACTGGTGGTTGTTGTTGATCTGCTGCTGACAATGATGGTGCCTCAGCTGGTTTTGGTTATTGTTCTTGTGCTTTTGCTAGTAATAATGTTGTCTCCACTGCTGCCACTGATAATGGTTGTGTTTGTGGAATTTGGATTGGAGTCCCTTGCTGTACAGATGACTCATTAATGAATTTATTTACTTTGGTACTTCTAATTTTTTCCCTCTTGCATTCATGTGGAACCTATGTCTTGTAAAGTACTCCTTTTTTCCATTGTTTATCTCAATAAATTCACATTAATACAACCTCTACAGATTTTCTCAAACATTCTGTTTTGCTGTAACAGTTTCAATGTTTACACATGAGTTTTCCATCAAGTCATGCCTTTGTGGAAAACTGACAATGTAGAAACGCACATGAGGTATACTTTTGATTGTTTCCTTCAGGATTCTCATTGCATGCTGAGTTGCATTGCAAACATCATTCATGCCTCTGATTATGATGCAACCATTACCAGTCATCAGTACATTGTCACAGCTTCTCAAAACTTTGCATAGTGGCATGCCTGTTACGGTAAGGTCTGGGTGATAATTTCTCATAATTTCTGTAACTCCTCTTCCATGACTGTCAGCAAAGCTATATGTCTGTTGCTTGTACCCTGGTTTATACATCGCCGGCCGCTGTGGCCAAGCGGTTCTAGGTGCTTCAGTCTGGAACGGTGCTGTTGCTACGGTCGCACATTCGAATCCTGCCTCAGGCAGGAATGTGTGTGATGTCCTTAGGTAAGTTATGTTTAAGTAGTTCTATGTCTAGGGGACTGATGACCTCAGATGTTAAGTCCCATAGTGCTTAGAGCCATGTGAACCATATACATTGCATGGCTATTTAGGTTTCATTGTGTATGAATATTCACTTTGCCTCTTTCTACATTTAATTCATTTGTATCTTTTTCTGGAATAGGTTGTTCATATTTCTATTTGTGGCTGCACTGTTTACACTTTCCAGATTTGGTTTGTATGACTTTTATGCCTAGCACTTACGAAAAATTCTTGCCTTATATACGATACTTCAGACAATTGACATATGCATCTTGTTGCATTTTCTAGTGTTTTCATACAATTTCTGATAGTGTCAAGCTCTTTTTGAAACTCTTTGAGCATATTAATTTCTAAACCTGAGTAGCACATTTCTGTCATGTTTTCACAGTGATTACACTCCATGTCACAGTCAAGTTGAATTTTTACATCTTCCTGTGCAAAGCAATACAAACTTATGATTAAACACTCACACCCTAATGTCATTTAGTTCAGTTTCATCACATGCAAAATACATGATTAATACTACACGAAAACTGCAGAGCATTTTAAAATTACCTGTTCACTCACCACCTTCTTAGTTGTTCATAGACTATTTTCTTCATTATAAAATTACAAAATTAGTTAAATTAACAATGTCTTTTAATTGGTCTTACTTTCTGATTACATAAAGATGAAAGTTGCTAATTTTTGTAACTGCTCATCACCAGTTTTGTAAAGGCCTTCTCATCACTGCTGTGGAGGCTGAGTTGCCACTGTTGTTACAGTGGGTCAAGTTTGTGAGTTTGTGAAATGGCTTCTGGTCCAGTACACTGCTAAGACAATTTCTCCCTGCCACTTTTACAGATATGCCCTAGGGTCAGATAACAGAATAGGAGAACGAAGGTTCTACAACACTGCAACAAATTAGTAATAAAGTCACATATTTGAATTAAAAAGGTTTACTTTATGACTTGTTGTATAATTTAAGTCGGCAACACTACTTGTAATATAACATAAAAAAGGCCCTCAATGGCTAACTGCAAATAATTGTAGATAAACTTCAAAGTACGTAGCCAATGCAATTTACAACAACTGTCTATTCACTTCTAAGAGTTCACTAAACAACGTTCCCTGTCTAAGTCAGCCCTGTATAATGATCTATAATGAAGTGGGCAAGAGCTGCTCTTCTATTTTATGAGTAGGATTCTGTCTATTGTCATCCAGTCATTGACGAATTGTACTTGGCAGGCAACTGGCCAAGACGAAGTCGATATTTTCATCCTCAGTGCCACCTGTGGTGCTGATGGAACTTGCACATGTGGCAAGTCTCTATGGCACTGGCACCAGCTCGCATCTTTGCATCTGTGGTGCTTTTGCCCTGGCAGTGTCATGTTCGAACAAAACAGCACTAACTTGTTTTTTGTAGTTGTATATGAATATCCTATGTGTTACAACATTTTCTTCTGATTGATGTTGTACTGTTTATTAACAGAGAGACAATTTTAGAAGAGAAATAATGTGGTTTACAAGTACAATAATGTTTGTACTTCATCATTCATATCAAATAATATATGAACAGTAAATAAACAAAACCATAACATTCGCAACATTAGATCAACTACTTTGCCACATGAGTAGTGAACTAACAATGGAAAATCCAGAATGGAATGTAACATTATTACAAAAAGGGTAGTAGCTACTCACCATATAACAGAGATGATGAGTCGCAGATTGTCACAACAAAAAGGCTGTCAGGAAGTGAGATTTCAGCCAAAAGGCCTTCTTAGAAAATAGACAACATAGAAACAGACAAGTCAGTGTGGCTTCAGAAGCCAGAGACTGTGGTCATGTGTGTGTTTGTGTGTGTGTGTGTGTGTGTGTGTGTGTGTGTGTGTGTGTGTGTGTGTGTTGCATTTACGTGAGTGTATGTTTGTATGTTGTATATTTTCAATAAAGGAGTTGTTGGTTGAAAGCTCACTTTCTGACAGTCTTTTCATCACGCCTATCTGCAATCTATCATCTCCGCTATGTTGTGAGTAGCAGCTACCCTTTTCATAATATTGAGTAGTGAACTGGATGAGTCTTAGTTTGGTACATTAACCGTATTTACTCGAATCTAAGCCGCACTTTTTTTCCAGTTTTCGTAATCCAAAAAACCGGCTGCGGCTTAGAATCGAGTGCAAAGCAAGCGGAAGTTATGAAAAATGTTGGTAGGTGCCGCTACAACTAACTTCTGCCATCGAATATATGTAGCGCGACACAAGCATACTTTGTAGGCACATAGATAAATACTGGCGCCAAAACCTCTGCGTCAGTAAATAAATTTTTAAAAAAAAGTGGAAGACGAGTTTTTTTTCTCCGCCGCGAGTTTCGACCACTGCATTTTCATACATTATCCAACGAAGTAAATACAAATTCCGTATTGTTCATCTTCGAATGTAGCACAATTTCAGTGTACTACGAAAATCTGACTGGCAAGACTGTTTGGGATGTTCGTCAATATGGCCAACTCCACGTTTTGAATTTTTTCCTATCTGTGAGAAGAGATGCTTGCTAATAGGAACCTGATGAAATTTGAACCACATACAGTATTCTCTTCACCATAAGAATAATACGAATATAAACATTTTGCCATGTATTCTTTCATGTTTGCTGCTATCTCATTTAAATCCTGTCTGCCTAATAAACTACGAAACTAGAGTGAGACAACAGCAAACGCGGAAGAATATACGTATCGTGTCATGTTTATATTCGTATTATTCTTATGCCTAATAATGATACAGTCTGAAATGAAGCACGGCAAGTGACTAGATTTTTAAATCTAAGATGACTCTAATTTCTGTGCAGAATTTGATGTAATAAAGAAGCGGCCGCAAAGATTTTCAAACAGAGAAAAATTTTCGCCTAACTCTCGTTCAGAACATGTTCTATCATACGCAGTCTGTTATTTGATTCTTGTTGATCATTATCAAAGAAAGCAGCAGTGTAAGTAATAACAAATAGCAGTCTCTTGCCATTGTTTCGCTAATGAGACGATTCCTCTCTTTTTTATTTTAATTGTACGCGGCGGTAGCGTGCACAAAAGCAAGCCATGCCGCGAGCCGCGACAGGCCGTAAACACGCACTATCAGAATGCGACAAACAATGCATGACACAGTGCAGTAATGCATTTTCAGCTTAAGAGTGATGCAAACACCTATAACAAAGAAAACGGCACTTATCAGATCAAAGCAAAATAGGCAATCGATTCAAACCAGACGAAGCACGTGAAAAAGGAAGGGTACCCGTATAAATACGGGCGGAGCGCCTGACGCATAGCAATGGCTACGTGGTAAAGCTTAACTGCTAAGCTTACAACTCGAACCAAACTACTGTAGCTGTATTGTCATTCATTCGACCTAAATTGTGTCTCGTATTACAATGGACCAACTTTGTTTCGATTTGGAGGTGTGCCCTAAAACTTTTCTCTCCCCTTGAATTTCGAGTCTCAAATTTCAGGTGCGGCTTAGATTCGGGAAATTTTTTTTTTCCTTGATTTCGAGTCTCATTTTTCAGGTGCGGCTTAGATTCGAGTGCGGCTTAGATTCGAGTAAATACGGTAAAATATCCATTTTTGACACAGCCAGTAGAATACTGAAAGAGGCTTACAACTGATTCACAGCCAACAGCTTAATGCCTAACCTTGCAAAAAGTCATGTGCCATTCCAAAAGGATGAAAATGACTTACACAAACCACAAGAAATGATCAATGGGCATACACCAGATTACATTTTATGTTTGGAGTTCCTTGGTATCCAGACAGTTGGTAAACTGAGGTGACAACAGCATGTGAAAGCATCAACTAAAAGCTCAGTTCCATGACCCTTACACTCAGAAATCTCTCTTCTGTGCTGATCTGCGGATAAGGTAGCTACCATACTTCACAGATGAGGGGCATTCAATAACCAATACAACACATTTTTTCTCAGCCAGTTTTGGTTTTAAAAAATGCAAAATTTGTTGTGGGACATTGTCACATACTCCCACTTCAGCTTCTGTAGTTTCATGAATTTCTGGTACATGGTGGCACTATATACAGCATTCAAAGTGGTGTCCGAAATGCAGGTGCATTCCAAGCAGAGAGCTATCATTGAGTTTCCTTTGGCAGAAAACCAGAGCACTGCAGATATTCATAGGTGCTTGCAGAATGTCTACAGAGTCCTAGCAGTGGCTCAAAGCATGGTGAGTCATTGGGCAAGGTGTATGTCATCCTCACAAGAAGGTTGCGCAAACCTGTCTGATCTCTCGCATGCTGGAGGCCAAACATAGCTGTGAGTCTTGCACTGTTGGAACATGTGGACACTCTTAATCAAGGTGATCAACATATCACAATCAAACATGCTCCTGAACAACTACACATCTCTGTTGGTAGTGCCGACACATCTGTCCACCAGTCAGGGTACTCAAAGGAGTATGTCAGCCAGGCTCCTCACTGCCTACAGAAGACCTTCTGACATCTATTTCTTTCACCCAATGAAGGATGCTCTCCACAGGACACAACATGTGGATGATGAAGAGATTATTGATGAAGCATGACTTTGTCTCTGACTTCAAAAAGCAGAGTGGTACCATGTGGCCAGACAGGCCCTGCCAGTAAGGCAATGTAAGGCTGTCACGTTAAATGAAGATTAGTTTGAATAAATGGAGTTTTGTGACCAGTAGAGTATTGGAATTGAATAAAACCAGCCTGCTTTCAGAAAAAAAATGTGTTGCATTATTTATTGAAAGCCCTCATGTTTTCACTAAGTTCTGTTGTGTGGCATAATCTTCTGGGGCATTGTAGTTAATATGAAGAATATGTTTATTTCACAGAAGCATACAAGAGAATCTTTTTCTTCTTTCCTTCCTTGATCAGCAACAGATGAAGGATTCAGCCATGGGTATCAGGATGGCTCCTTCCTATGTCAGTTTTTCATGCTTCCAGGCTTCTGTGGCAACAAAAGACGTTCTTGACATTTAGTAGTAAGTAAATGTTGAGACATCCCACTGTAGAAGATATTATTGTGATATGTGCTGATGGGAGAACATTTTGAACCCATTGCATCCACAAGGTGAGACAGCAAGTGAGAATTTCCACCTGCCGTGTGTTTCTTGGTGTCATGTTAGGAAGGTGTTTAGAAGACAAGGAGGTAAAGAGAAAGAGATCATTGGCTACAGTGAACACCATGATAGATTGCAGTGCCCTGGTGTAATGTTGAGCTCTCTCTATACAGCTTAAATGTTTTCGTGGACTTACTTGTTGAAGAATGATGGTTCTGCTTTCTTGCAGTGCCGATGTCTTCTGCTAGCACTGGAAGCTTCTACGAAGATTTCACTGCTAGGAAGGGGAAATTTTCACTCTCTCTCTCTCTCTCTCTCTCTCTCTCTCTCTCTCTCTCTCTCTCTCTCTCTCTCTCTTCTTATTTAAAAAATACGCTCCTCTTGGAATATTATTCAATTCACCAGAACATATTTATTTCCACTTTGTGCAAAAAAAAACAACTAAACTTTATGACTTAAGCCCACACATTACCAGGCACCGAGAATCAGTTAATTACACATTTTTTAATGCAATTAATACATAAGCTTTTATCATGGCTGACTATCCACGTCCAGTCCACGTACTCTCAACAGCAGTTCAACGTCTAATAAACAGTCACTATCTCGAGTCACTCCATTTGTTTTTCAACGATACAAAGCTACATTACTCTTTGCAGCCAGCTACGGAGCTTCTGGGCCGTATTTGATTATTCTTGGCAGGTCACACTGAACACTTGCCAGTACTGATGAATTATCTCCCTTCCAGTTTTGCCTGCACAAACAATAAATGGGTGCAGTAGTCCATTCTCATCCTTACACCCTGCTTTAAAATAACACATGTTCAAAACGGCTGGAACACAAGTGTCTCCAGACTTTCGTAAAATTCTGGGGGCACTACATATCCCTTCCCTTAGCTCGAACACTCATTATTTTGCACATAACATATATTTTAATATTTTTTTTTCTTAACACTTATCTTGTTACTTTGTACTACATAAAAACATTAGGTACAAAAACTCTCTTCCATCTCCGGTATTTCATTAAGCTGTTGGTAATATCTTTCATAGACATAGAAGTATGATAAACTAATAGTACAACAAGTATTAGCTATTTCCAATAGATTTATCTACTCTTGCTTCTAGGATTGAGAAAAATAAATCCCTCCCCTTAGCCAGTTTCAAAGTTCAGGCGTTATTCTGAGTCAAGTCTTTACTTCTTTTTTAAGAAGCTGTTGCAATCATAACCACCAGTTTTCCGGGTCTGAAAAAAATTAGTTGTACTGGGGGTTTTCTCTTTTTTTTCTATCTCCTCGCACAGGACTCGTCTTTTCTATTTAAAAAATTTTAGAATTCAAATTTACCAGGAGAAACCTTCCACTCCAATCTCAGGTCACTATGCCACCCTTTCCCTTTGGGTTCCAGTCTACATAAGGGTTGATACTATGGAAACATCTTCTTCCTCATCCTTGGGTAGGTACACCCCTTCCATTTATACTAAACTATGGTACAGGTCAATCCCCTTTTTGGTGCCCATGCCCGCACACTATAGGTCAGCCTCCTCTGGGTCTGCCTACCTCCCTCTCTTTCTTTCATTTCATCTATATCGGATACGCTCTCCCTATCTTCTCTAACAATGATTCATAGTCTTGCCTCTTTCATACTCCTCTGCATACTATTTTATTTAAAATTTCCTGGTAAAACTGCTTACAGGTCACTTATATAGCCTTATAACTAAATATGTTTCATACATGGTTGTAACTTTATTTCTTTTCTTTGGGCTATTCGGTCTGCACAATCCTATTATTCATCAGAAACTTATTTGACTCGATACCTCTGGCTTAATATCTACTTCTTTTTATCTCCCATCATATTACTTTTTACTACTATAGCTATGAACACAGGTGGATATACACTTTGTCCCCCCCCCTTGTTCCCTTAGCTTATTTGACTCGATACCTCTGGCTTAATATCTATTTCTTTTTATCTCCATTCATATTACTTTGTACTACTATAGCTATGAACACAGGTGGATACACACTTCATCCTCCTTTGTTCCTTTAGCTTAAGCTTGCCATTTCACTTGAGATGTGCAACCGTCATTACTTAGCACATGTGCTTGAGCCCTTCCTGAGCACTATACCTCTCCCCTTATCTGTGAAGGTTGTTACATCTCCCTGTGTATTACTTGTCTGCATCGTTGTATTTAATTGTTTGAGTGTGGAAGTGTGATCATGCGTCCTGATTCTTCGGCCCACTAAGGTTCTTAGTTGAAGATTTTTAGAAATCATGGAAAAGAGGAGGACTTCAGTGATAGAAGTATATGAATGTGGACAGAGGGAAAGATAGATTGGTATTCGTAAGAGAAGTAAGAAAGGAAATAAAAGAATTGGTTTCTAAGATCGAAGAAAGAAAGAAGACAGCCCCAAAGACAGGAAACACTTCCCACCCCCATTCCCCGGGATCCCCACTTTGCCGGTACCTAAGTGAGAAACCGGAGGCGTATAATGTTTGGCGTCTCCTGCGGAACGGACATTCTCACCATCACCTTTGAAATCCATGAAGAAGAGGTCTTAGCAACTCCTATGGAATGGCAAATGATGAAGAACCAGTCACACTTGTTTGCAAGGGTTGTATGAAGGGTGTGGTGTGTAGGTCGTGTCTGTGCATATGCTACCCGCCCCTTTCAAAATTAGATTTAAACCCTTCCCAATCACATCACACTTTACAAAAAATATAAAACATTCTATAAAAATAGAAATAATATACACTATAATCAAATAGTTATTCAGTTAGTCACTTTATATGTTGTACACATGTTCAGTTTATGTCATCTAGGTATCCTTCTTCCTAAACAGTACCATCATATTATATCTCCTGTTAGAATGTTATCCTGATAGTTTTATCTCATGCTTAGAGGTTACTGTTTATTATGACTCCTTAAATTAGTCATAATCGTGTAGTCATAATTGGCCTAATTTAATACTAATATGATAGGATAGCTTAAGGGCTATAAATAGATTACAGGGTAGTCAAATATTTGAAGGGAGTTCGTAGTAGGAAAACTAATGTGGAAGCAAAACCAAACCCAACACGGGAACCAGCAGACGTCAGTCCGCACGTTGAAACAGAACGTCAATGTCCCTGGGGGTTGGCATCCTCCCAACTTTTAGATATGGCTTGGTTAAACCGTTTTAAGAAAAGGGTGAGGTGTACCTCCCCATCTGGTTTGAATTTAAGAAACTGTCTTGACAAGCCTGAATTTGATCCCCATTGCAAATCAGTTATTATGTCCTTATTTAATATAATATTTTGGGAAACTGTGCCTTTCTCTAGTTTCTCCTGCATAAGCTTGAATTCTTTCTTCAAAGATTCTAAGTCTTTCTTGGTGTTATCTAAATCGGAAGTTACTATAGGCGAAGAGATATCAACACTTAGTTTCTCTTCAACCTTTTTCCCTATTAATTCTTCTACTTGTTCTTCTAAGCCATTCAAATTTATAAGCTCTGCAGTCATTAACTTTTCTTTGAAGTTTTGTTCTACAGTTTCCACCCATGATTTGACCCCTGAAATTTGTGCCTGTACTAGGGGGAGCAACTTATCTTGTTTCTGGACATTGGTTTTCAGCGTAGTTAATTCTCGTTCAACCACATCAAGTGTAACATTACATACATTTTTCAAAGAGTCATATTTTTCGTTAAATTGTGTTTCCAAATTACTACATTTACAGTCTGCATCATATTCTAATTTTTGAACTAAACCTTTTAGATTAGCTTCATTTCTTTGTTCTAAATCCCTAAATAAAATATTTGTCTGTTCATTCACGGAATTGGACAATTCTTTTCTCATTTCTTTTTTCCATTCTTGCATCTGATTACTTAGGATATTAACTTGAGCCTCTAGTTCTGTGTTTTGCAAATCTAACTTAAGAGTTTAATTCTGCCTTAAGTTCATCCTGTTTTGTGTTCTGTGATTCAAACTGCGCTTTGATAAACCTCATTAATTCGCCTAAATCTGGTCCCTGTTTTTCAATTCCCATAGCGCCAACAGACTCTATGGATTGATGTTCTTTTCCATTGTGTTTTGTTTTGCCTTTAATCTAGTGATCATTAAAAGCACACTCGCTTATTTCCACAACCCCCCACACTTCACAAACCATCAGAAGTCAGTAGTAGCTCACCCAGCGTCGGTGGAAGGCAGCGTCAGCACCGGTGTATGGCAGCATAGTGTCGATGGACGGCAGCATCGGCATAGGTGGACGACGGCATCGGCTTTTGTGGACGGCTGCGTCGGCATTGGTGTGATGCGATGTCAGCGTTGGTGTACAGCAGTGTCGGCGTTGGTGTACGGTGGCGTCGGCGTTGGTGTGCAGCGGAGCGGTGTCAGCGATTTGAGACTAACTGCAGCGTTGTGCAATTTTCTTGAATCCCTTAATCATTTCACCATTTATCAACACAATATTTCTGGATAAGTATCATGGCATTGCTCTTCAGCCTCACTGTTATCAGTTGCTATGGCAACTCCCAACTATTTTTTTTCTTTTTCTTATAACTTTTTTAATATTTCCCCTTCTTTCTCAGGTCCTTTCTGTGCGGTCGCCCTGTTCTTGCGGTGGCCCGGTGTCATGTTAATCTCTCTCTATACAGCTTAAGCATTTTCATGGACTTACTTGTTAAAGAATGCTGATTCTGCTTTCTTGCAGTGCCGATGTCTTCTGCTAGCAACACAGATTTCACTGCTAGGAAGGGGAAATTTTCACTCTCTCGCTCTCTCTCTCTCTCTTCTTATTTAAAAAATACGCTACTCTTGGAATATTATTCAATGCACTAGAACATATTTATTTCCACTTTGTATAAAAAACAACTAAACTTTATGATGTAAGCCCACACATTACCGGGCACCAACAAGCAGTTAATTACACGTTTCTGAACACAATTAATACATGAGCTTTTATCGTGGCTGACTATCCACGTCCAGTCCATGTACTCTCAACAGCAGTTCAACGTCTAATAAACAGTCACTATCTCGAGTCACTCTATTTGTTTTTCAGCAACACAAAGCTACATTACTCTTTGCAGCTGGCCACAGAGCTTCTGTGCCGTATTTGATTATTCTTGGCAGGTCACGCTGAACACTTGCCAGCGCCGACAAATTATCTCCCTTCCAGTTTTGCCTGCACTAACAATAAATGGGTGCAGTATCCCATGCTCATCCTTACGCCCTGCTTTAAAATAACACGTGTTCGAAGCAGCTGGAACACAAGTGTCTCCAGACTCGTAAAATTCTGGGGGCACTACAAGATGGCTGTCAAACTGGCTTGTGTAGTGATAAATGTCTTGTCTTGGTCCTGTCCAAGGAATATCAGTTAAAAAGAAAAAAGATCTATCAACACTATTTGTACACAAGATCGTTTTTGTGAGACAAATTGTGAATATAGGAAATTTAAAATGTAGTTATTTATGTCATTCAGTGCCTTGGAAGACAGTTAACACTCTCTTTCAGCAACCATCCACATAAAAGGAGAAGTAGTGCAGTGAAGACTGCTGTAACATAGTTGGATGAAACTGAATAGGAAGGCTACTTCAATAAACATCAAGAAAGGTGACCAAGAGACAAGTAAATATTGAAATTGAAACAGGATGTTTACAAGTGGTAATTGAAATGGTCAACAAGGCTTATAAGCTTTTCAAGGAAGATGAATATAAACCTTTGGTAATTAGTAACAATGTAAATGAGTTGCCAAAAACTGAACCAAAAGTAGTCAATATTGACCAGAAATATAGGGATCTATGTGAAACAGTGAATATATGTGATACAAATATGAATGGTTTCATTGTAAAGAAAGGTTTCATTGTACAGAAAGTTGTTGATATAAATATTGAAGTTTTTGTTGATGCTGAGGCAGAGTGTATGCAAGTAGTGAATGATGGTCTTGATATGGTAGATGATAATGTAAATGGCTGCTAGGTTTAGAAAGAATGTGAAACTTTGGTGATTAATACTAATGTAAGTAACTGAATTTAAAGAAAGTAATTTTGTAATAGACTATGTACAAGTATTGATTTCCATTGACAAGTGAGTAATATTATTAAGGATAAAAGTAAAATTTGTAAGAAGGTAAATGGAAAGCAAGTAGCAAAAGCTATTGTAATGTTGTGTTGAAGTGAGGTACTGTTAGAAACAAAAATTTTGCTAAGACAAAGAAGCCTATTGCTAAACTGCCAATGGTAGCAAAGATTAACATATCAGGAGCAGATGGTGAGGTAATTAGTGCAATGGAGGTGGAACAAATTTTTGAAATTGACAGTAAAGTAAGCAATATGCAAAAAGTAATGTTCAGTGTAAATGTACAGAAGATAGTCATTACGGTAGATGAAATGTTCAATGGATTTGTGTTTCTGTTGGCCAAATGTACATAACCTTTACAGTGTTTTCATCTGATAAATAATTTTGAAAGTAAGGATGTAAATTCAACCAGCATTGCAAAAATAGATGAGATGGTAGGGGGTCAATGTGGTAGTGAATCTACACGTAAGTAGGGGATTCAATATTCTTTAATGGATATGTTTATATATTCATTTACTCCTTTGATCACATTTAATACAAAGAACAAGATGATATTTGATTTAACTCTAGTCATTGCAGATAACAGCTTCCATGATGATATGTAGTTTTACATGTTATAAATTACAAAATCTACAGATCTATACAGTACATGGTGAATAATGCTTCTCCAAGCTATTTGATTTTGGTCTTCTTTTCTGGAATCACTCAATTTTCTGATTATCCTACTCAAAGTTTGTAAGAAGAGAGTGTAATTATCCTCTTCTACCAACAAAGATACATAAATATGTAATACTCCAGTAATCAAATATTTTGCATGCTTGTAATTACAAGGTGGTATTTTAAGCATACTGAAATAATGCAAGAGGATGGAGCAAATGATGTTAAAATGGTATTTTAGCTGAATTTTGATGAAACATTTCTTGTGCCATTTTTGAGTTTGGTAATAACAAAATTTGGGAGAAAAAGCTGTGTACATATTCAAATTTAGTAATGATTGTTTTTATGTAATAATCACAGAACATCCTTTCAGGTTAGAAACAATATGCAAAAATGAGAATCTAATAACACATTAATATGACACTACTAGAAGTAGGGTATAGCTATTTATCTCAAGTAAAGCAAAAAGCAAAATCTATTTGCTATACTAAATTGCCAGTTTGTGTAAATGTGCCATACTGCAGACCTTCAGGCATAAATAAAGAAAAACAAAAGTCAGTAAAGGTACCTATAGTGATATTTTTGGAAAAGGAATGGTTTATGTGTAGAGCTCTGTACACTAGAGAAATGAGAAATATATTGATTAAAGTGAACTAATAATGAATTACGACATCCATACAATAAACTGACAACATCCATACAATATATATTGTTCCTTGGTTGAATAAATAAATAAATAAAATAAAAGTTGTTGTGTGTGTTATCTGAAAGAATGTAAAGCTTTGTTAGTAACATTGTTTTTGCTGTTCTGGAGAGTTGTTTTTAGCATAAGACAAAGCAAAATTATGATGCTGAATTAATAAGGCACTAAAATAATGAGACATATGAAGCGATGAGATGAGATAATGAGGTAATGAAGCAACAAAATATAATATGATACAGGGAGTGATGAGTGTCATGGTGTGTTATGAGGTATAAATGAAGCAGTGACAATTAGTGACCCTGTCTTTGTAGTAGTTTGTTTTGTGAAAGCACGTCTCCTTTTGACAAGTTTATAAAGGAAAATAATTTGAGAGCATAACAGACATTATTAACTTGATGAGAAAATATAATTATGTACAGGTAAATATTACTTTGATGTGATGGAGTTGCTAGGGAAAAAGGTGGCAAAATCTGGTTCTGTATATGTAATTCATACCATTTTCAAGGAAAAGTTGAATGAAATATAACTGCAGTATATATTACAATTTCCTGCCTCTGGAGCTGAGTGGTCAGCGCAGCTGGATTCATTGTGGAGGACCCAGGTTCAGTTCCCAGTACTGCCGGGAATTTTCCTTGGTGGGAGGACTGGTTCAGAATGCATTCATCCTTGTGAGGCCAACCGAAAATCTACTCACCTGATTAGTAGCGTTTCCAAGGTCAAGAAACTCAACTACAAGTGGGAGAGCAGTTTGATGACCACATGTCCCACCATACCACATCCAATGATGCCATTGGCAGAGATTGACATAACAATCAGTCAAGCCAACTGATCTGTCTATGGTTAGAACATGGGACTTTACATTTTGCCTGTGTGTTGCTATTCCATGGGATTTAAAATTTACTGTTTGTTTTTATGGTACAAGTAATTCTAAATGATAATGTCTTACAAAAGATATATGCATATAATCAATCAATTAATCAGTCTGAGTGACTAACATACGTAAAATGATTTTCTAACAGGAATTTAAAAAAGGTAAAAGTTGAATTTGCAAACTTAAAATCAAATCTTGAGAATTATGATATTTCATTATTTCAGGTTCAAGAAAGTAAAGTGACCATATTTCAAAGTAGACCATTTCAGTATCTGAAGCAACTTCCATTCTCTTTCATTATCTTCCCATGTTTATTATTTTGATCTTCCTTGTTGTGGTATAACAATGTGTATTTCTAATATGTGACAAGTATCTAATTAATGGGACAGCATTTTATGGCAGGTTTAGAGATAAGTTACATCAGTTTTCTTATGTAGAATATTTTGTTTGTGCTCTTCATGTTTCTAAATGCTGATCACCAATGTACCCATGGACAGGAGTTGATGTGTAGAGTGATGACCTCACAAAATCACCCAGCAGGTGTTCATGAGAATTGTTTTTCTGACAAAGGTATCAGTAGTGAGTGAAAAACACAAGAGTTTGTTATTACTATTTCAGAGTTAGTATGGTAAGGAAACAGTGTTAATACAAAATAACAAGAACATTAAAAAAAGTTTCTTAGAAAATTGGAGAAATGCCATGTGTAATTTTTGTATTATGAAATAATCTGTAATTCTTGTAGTTTTTGAAAATAGATAACATTATGATGGTCTTGAAATGTTATTACATAACTTATATTTGTAAAATTTATTTATGATATCATGGTAATTCTGTTTCTTATATTTTTTGTAAAATATTATAGCATCTTATGGGCCCCTGTCTAGACTATTATTTCTCAAAAAATGTCTGTATAACTCAACTGCAAGGGGAATGGGGATGGTGGGGGAAGGGGCACCTGATGAGATGTAACAAGCTTGTTATGTCTTCTACTCCTGCCAACAACCAATTTTTTTTACTGATTTTCATTCTATTTTTAGTACAGTTGCACACAAAATATGTAAAATGTTGATAAAGTTCCACTTAAATTTATTATCCAGTTGATTGGATTGAAATTGCTGATTTCAGTGATGAAATTACTTTTACCAGGAGCTTGATTAATTAAAAGTTGCATAATTTATGGTTCTACTTCAATACATAATGGGAAAACGTCGTGTTCTAATCTCCATGTATGGATAAAATGACAGATACCATTGTAAAAACAGGCATCCCAACTTTACAGTAACATGTTATACATGGTTCAGTCACATTAATGTTACCACTGCCTCAATGTCAGTGTAAAATAAATACTCACATATGGCTCTTGGCAGCACTAGCAGTCAAGGGTATATAAGACATGTCGGGTTGATGTGGAAAACTGCACAGTCATTGTCATAATGTGGAAACAGAGTAATTTATTTGATGTCCAAAAGGGTATGATCATTGGCTTTCAGGACAAGGGTAGAAGCGTTTCCAAAATGGCCAAGTTTGAAAACTGTTCCAGTGCCATCATGGTTAAAATATACCATTTATAGCAAAATGGCAATATCCAAAATTGCCACCAAGGCCATAGATGACGGAGGCGAATGATGGCTATGGAGACATGTATGGGAAAATTGATGTGGAACTGTTGAGCAACTGACCGCCCAGATGAACGAAGGTTCTGTCAACAGTGTCTCCTCAATGACTGTTCAGTGAAACATTGCTGTGTATGGGTCTCCACAGCAGGCAGTTGCTTCATGCACACATGCTGACTGCTGTTCATTGGTGATGAAGGCTGGAACTTGCATACCAGTACCACAGTTGGATATCCACTCGGCTGGCAACAGGTGGCCTTTTCAGATGAATCACATTTATGCTCCATCAGGCCGATGACCATTGGCATCTATGATTTGAAACACCTGAAAGCCATCACCTTGTAAGTGTTATGGTCTGGGGAATGTTTTCTTGGCATTCATTGGATGATCTCATCATTCTGGAAGGCACAATGGATCAATACAAGTATGCATCTATCCTTGGGGACCATGTCAGCACCTACATGCAATTTCAAACAATGGAAAGTCCACATAGGTATATCAACAATGTAGGAAAAGCTAGATTGCTACTTACCATAAAGAAGACACGTTAAGTTGCAGACAGGCACAATTAAAAGACATTTACACAAAGCTTTTGCCCACAGCTTTCATCAGCAAAAGAGAAACAGAGAAACACACACCATTCATATACACAAGTAAGCACACATACACTCCTGGAAATGGAAAAAAGAACACATTGTCACCGGTGTGTCAGACCCACCATACTTGCTCCGGACACTGCGAGAGGGCTGTACAAGCAATGATCACACGCACGGCACAGCGGACACACCAGGAACCGCGGTGTTGGCCGTCGAATGGCGCTAGCTGCGCAGCATTTGTGCACCGCCGCCGCCAGTGTCAGCTAGTTTGCCGTGGCATACGGAGCTCCATCGCAGTCTTTAACACTGGTAGCATGCCGCGACAGCGTGGACGTGAACTGTATGTACAGTTGATGGACTTTGAGCGAGGGCGTATAGTGGGCATGCGGGAGGCCGGGTGGACGTACCGCCGAATTGCTCAACACGTGGGGCGTGAGGTCTCCACAGTACATCGATGTTGTCGCCAGTGGTCGGCGGAAGGTGCACGTGCCCGTCGACCTGGGACCAGACCGCAGCGATGCACGGATGCACGCCAAGACCGTAGGATCCTACGCAGTGCCATAGGGGACCGCACCGCCACTTCCCAGCAAATTAGGGACACTGTTGCTCCTGGGGTATCGGCGAGGACCATTCGCAACCGTCTCCATGAAGCTGGGCTACGGTCCCGCACACCGTTAGGCCGTCTTCCGCTCACGCCCCAACATTGTGCAGCCCGCCTCCAGTGGTGTCGCGACAGGCGTGAATGGAGGGACGAATGGAGACGTGTCGTCTTCAGCGATGAGAGTCGCTTCTGCCTTGGTGCCAATGATGGTCGTATGCGTGTTTGGCACTGTGCAGGTGAGCACCACAATCAGGACTACATACGACCCAGGCACACAGGGCCAACACCCGGCATCATGGTGTGGGGAGCGATCTCCTACACTGGCCGTACACCACTGGTGATCATCGAGGGGACACTGAATAGTGCACGGTACATCCAAACCGTCATCGAACCCATCGTTCTACCATTCCTAGACCGGCAAGGGAACTTGCTGTTCCAACAGGACAATGCACATCCGCATGTATCCCGTGCCACCCAACGTGCTCTAGAAGGTGTAAGTCAACTACCCTGGCCAGCAAGATCTCCGGATCTGTCCCCCATTGAGCATGTTTGGGACTGGATGAAACGTCGTCTCCCGCGGTCTGTACGTCCAGCACGAACGCTGGTCCAACTGAGGCGCCAGGTGGAAATGGCATGGCAAGCCGTTCCACAGGACTACATCCAGCATCTCTACGATCGTCTCCATGGGAGAATAGCAGCCTGCATTGCTGCGAAAGGTGGATATACACTGTACTAGTGCCGACATTGTGCATGCTCTGTTGCCTGTGTCTATGTGCCTGTGGTTCTGTCAGTGTGATCATGTGATGTATCTGACCCCAGGAATGTGTCAATAAAGTTTCCCCTTCCTGGGACAATGAATTCACGGTGTTCTTATTTCAATTTCCAGGAGTGTATATGACTGCCAACTCTGGCAGCTCACTCCATAATTCAACTATCACAAGGGATAGCAGAAGCGATTTGGAACGGGCAGGCAAGCAAGGGGAAGGGGTAGTTGTGCATACATGGGGAGATACAGGAAGACTGTTGGCAAGTTGTGCAGGGATTAGAATACTGAGAGGTTTGGTGTAGGGAGATTGTGGGGCAGGGAGGTGGAGAAAAAAGAAGCGGAAAGGTGAGGAATGGCGAAAGATTGGCAGGTGCATTGGCAGAGGTTGGCAAACAAAGAGACTTGGAGAGGAGACTAGGGAGGAGATGACAGGACAGAGGGGATGGAAATTGTTGGGTGGAGGGTGTGGGCACAATATGTTACCCTAGGTTGAGGCAGGGAAATTACGGGAGTGGAGAATGTGTTGTAAGGATAGCTCCTACATGGGTAGTTCAGAAGAGCTGGTGGTGGTAATGGAAATCCAGATGGGTTGGGTAGTGAAGCAGTCATTGAAATTGATGTTATGCTCAGCTGCATGTTGTGCCACAGGGTGGTCTACTTGCTCTTGGCCACTGTTTGGTGGTGGCCATTGATCCTTGTCCTTTGAAGAAAAGGCATACAAACAAACTTGTGGCACAGCCATGGGCACATACATAGCACTGCCTTATGCCAACCTATTTATGAATCATCCAGAGGAGACCTTCCTAGCCTCCCAGAATATCAAATCCTTAGTCTAGTTCAGGTTCATTGATGACATCTTCATGATCTTGACTCAGGGCCAAGACACTCTATCTTAATTCTTTCACAACCTCAACACCTTCTCTCCCATCTGCTTCACCTGGTCCTCCTCAGCCTAATTTGCAACCTTCATAGGCATTGAACTCCTCCTCTCTTATGGCTCCATTTGCACATCTGTCAACATTAAACCCACCAACCACTAACAGTGCCTACAAATCAACAGCTGCCATCCCTTTCACACCAACAAATCTGTCCCATACAGCCTGGTCACCTGGGGCTGGTGTGTCTGCAGTAACAAGAAGTTGTAATTTGTGCTGAGGGTCTCACCAAGGTCTTCACAGACAGGCACTACCCCCAGACCTAGTCCACAAACAGATCCTCTCTGCCATTACCCCTCACATTCCAAATCCTCCCACCACCTTCAAGAAATCGCCACAAAGGAGTGCCCCCTTCATCACCCAGTACCAGCCCAGACTGGAACAAGTGAACCACATCCTTCGCCAGTGCTTTGATTACCTATCATCATGCCCTGATATTAGGGACATTTTATCCAAGATCCTCTCCACCCCTCATAAAGTGTGTTCCATCACCCACTGAACCTCCGTGACATCCTACTTTATCCCTAAGCCATTTTTAATCCCAACCCCTTGCCACAAGCATCATAACTCTGTGGAAGACCGAGGTGCAAGACCAGCCCAATCCACCCAACCAGTACTTCCTATTCCAGTCATGTCCAGGTCTGCCCTACCCCATCAGGGGCTGAGCCACCTGTGAAAGCAGCCATGTCATTTACGAGCTCTGCTGTAACCATTGCGTGGCTTTTTATATTGATATGACTACCAACCAGCTGTCAACCTGGATGAATGCCCACCACCAAACTGTGGCCAAGAGCAAAGCAGACCATCCTGTGGCACAACATACAGTTGAGCATAACAGGCTTGATACCAGTGACAGCTTCACTAACCAAGCCATCTGTATACTCCCCTCTACCACCATCTTTTCTGAACTTCACAGGTGGGAGTTATCCTTAAAACACATTCTGCACTCCAACAATTATCCCAGGCTCAGCCTAGGGTAACATACTGTCCCCACACCTTCCATGTAACAGTTTCCATCCTGTCTGTCCCATCATCTCCTCTCCAGCCTTGTCTCATAGCTCCTTTGTTTGCCACCCTCTGCCAATTCACTTGCCTGTCTTCCCCACGCATCTTATTTTTGCTCATTTTTTCCCCACTTTCCTGCCCCACAACCTCCTGATGCTATGCCTGTTGGCATTCTAGTCCCAGGACAATCCACCAGACAGTGCTCCTCTGTACCCCCACCTGTCCTGTACTATCCCTCCCCCAACCCCTCCTCTCCAGATTGCTGCTGCCATCCCACATGATAGCTGCATTCTGGCCTGAACTGCCTGAATTGGTGGCCACGTGTGTGTGAGGTGTGCTTACTTGTGTGTACGAATGGTGTGTGTTCCCTTGTTTCTCTTTTGCCGATGAAGGCTATGGCCTAAACCTTTGAGTATGTGTTTTTTAATTGTGCCTGTCTGCAACTTAAAATGTCTTATTTATGGTAAGTAGCAATCTATCTACATGTAGGTAGTTTTTCCTTGACATAATGGCATCTATCAGCAGAACAGTGCAACATGTCACATGGCTCACAGTGTATGTGTGTGGTTCAGAGAGCACCAGGATGATTTTACCTTTCTTCTCTGGCCACAAAACTCCCCAAATTTAAACTCAATTTAGTGGACCAATGCGACAAGGCTGTATGTACCATGGATTCTTAACTGAGAAACTGGCTGTATCACTGGAGTTGGCATGGCTCCATATCCCTTTTGGTATCTCTGAGAACCTCACTGACTCTCTTCCTGCACATCTTGCAACAGTATGCACTGCAACAGGTAGTTATTCAGGCTTCTGACAGGTGGTCACATCAATGTGACAGGACAGTGTATCTTACATGAAACTAATTAACTTCCATGATAATTAACATTGAAGTTAGTACATTACAGCTTCAATGGCAGATTCTGCCTATATGGTTGTCAGATTCTAAACTTTGACACTGTACTTTCATTGCTATACTTTTTCCAGATCAGATGACACCCTCTCTCATTAATTAGGCCACTAATTAAGAATTTGGGTAATTTAATGTTATGTGAAATAATTTTCAGTTTGGATGCCGTGGTCGTATGTAGGGTATTCTCAACGTGGAAGAATAAAATGTTTCTGTATACTTTTATAACTTACTAACCTTCAACCTTTTGCATAAACCAAATAATTTTTACAGTTCATAGTCCACTCAGAATACTAACGTCTAACCAAGCCGATTTTCAAAACATTTTGTAGTTTCCAAGATTAACAAATCTCTGTGCACCAGTCTTTAAATAGTCCACTACACCTAAAATTGGCATTTCCAAATATGCTATCAACCTCATAACACATTTGAAAAAGTGTCACATTAACACGCACATGGAAGTCTGGGATTGGATAGTTATTGCTCAACTGCATTGTTTTATTCACCTGGGATAGTCTGCAGTGGGAAGGCACACATGTAAAATTTTTGTATCTTCAAAACTTGGGCACAGTAGTGAACACACAATATCTAAGTGTGACTGTTTCATTTAACCCACTTACTGGTCATTTCAATTATCTTGTCAAATTCTTATGTGACACTAACACGTGCACTGTATTTTTATGTGTATTGCCATTATGTTGAGTTGATTGTGATGTCCAAAGAATAGTGTGTCAATGCATTAAACCAAGTGCTGTATTAGGGACAAATTTATGGAAGTACATTTATGCAAGTACTGGGAATTGTATGACTGGAACTGGCAATCTAAATTTTACAATTGCAAATAAAATGGGAAGGGATCACTTAATTTTAACTACTGTTGGCGTGAATTGTTTGGCACTATCTTTTCTGAGGCTAGTTTTCAGAATGAGGGAGAGTGGGTATGGTAGTCACGTTTTGATATTTAAATATTTCTGCATCATCAGCAACATAAATATTTTCACTTTCATTTAATTAACGTGTAGCCTATATTTTTTAACAATGCTTATAAAAATAATCTATGACTTCACAATTATTGTGATAAAATTAACATTACCTTTTCTGTTATACAGTGTTTGTTATTACTGTCCCCAAGATTGAAGTTGTCACAGGTATCAGGGTTGCTTGTTTCAAGTTAATATTACATGAAAAATACAGATATTTGAAGAAACAGTATCCTTGCTGCATTCATATAAATTAATTCAAGCCAAAGGAGCATTTAAGATTAAAATATAACTGTGCTATTTAACACTAATTACATAAAGACAGACAAAATCATTCCGATGATTATACACAAAAAGTTCAGCAATTCAACATACACAAGGAAAAAATGACTTAAAAGCTTATGTCACAGATGTACAACAATAGGGAAATCTGTCCACTGACAAAAGCACTAAAATAAAAATTCTTAGGACTCTACAAAATTAGTCTGAAAAATCAGTTTGGCAGTTTTGACAAACAAAATGGGCACCTCCTGACATACATTTCTCTTGTTCCCATTTCTTGCACTCTGTACATTGTACCCACATTTCCTATGACCTAGTACTGGCAAATGAATCAAGACATACAATACAAAATAGTCACTGTCTTCACTTCACTGCTTTGAGTTTCCTTTCGTTGTTTCTGCTTTTTAATTTGATTTTATTCAGTTGGAAAAAGACGCTTCTTGACATCTGTGGAATTTTGCTCTTTTCTCCTTTAGAGTTCCTCTTTCACGGTAGTGTCCATGATGACAGACAAGCATTTGTTTCTGTTGTTGTTGTTCCTTCAGTGTTTTGTTTCTCCAGCTTTAGGAAAAGGTCTAATGTCTTTCGAAGAAACAATAGTAAGCCTAGACTGAACTTTCTCCAAGCCACTGCAAGAAGACTGGGACTCAGACAGTTTTTCTGTGTCACTAATTTGGTTCGTGGAGACCTCCAAACGTTTGAATTTGATTATCTCCTTCTTCTGTCATGTCATCACTTTAAAGCAAGAGTCCTATCAGGATTTTGTCAATCTGTTACAAAACTGGAAGCACATTCATGGTTGTCAAAAGTGTCTCTATTGAAGGGACAAATGTCAAACATCATATGCAGAAGTCACTATTCCTAGAATGTTCATATACTGTCATCATGGAATGTGGGTGATTTAACATCCACTTGCAGTATACATGTACTTCTTCATTGTCCAATCTAATGGTTGCAATGGGTGGGAGCAGTGAGGAAGAAATTACAATAAAACAATGCCATTATCTTTTACATAGTTGAGTCCATTAATTGGCAGATGAGAACTATGATTATCAAGGAGAGGAAGACAACTATATTTAGAGTACTTCGTGTTAGCAACAAAGTATTTCAAAAATTCACAGAAATGTTCTTCCATCATCCACCCAGAATGTTACTTGCTCCATGGCAGCCCACTGGCCCATCACAAATAAAATGTTCTTTGAAGTGCACCCAGGGAACATGAAGAATGGTGGAATAGAGTTCCCAGTAGCAGTAGCAGCAGCAGCTAAAGTGACTAGGCTACCTTTATCTCCAGATGTGATTGAACTAACTTGCTTGAAACCTTTTCATGACACAATTTGATTTAATTTTTGGGCTGTTTTGAAGTTAGACTTGTCCATGTTCCAAATATCTTTCAGTACAAATTTGTATCATTTCACTACAGTATCAGGTTATCAAAAAAAGGTGCCAAAGTTTGTTTTGTTGAAGTTATAAACTCAGGCTAAGCTGGTAGCTTCAGAAGACCTAATCAACAGATCTTTGTGTCTCTTCATGAATCCAGAAAACCAGTCAGCCCCAGCTTGTCAAGTTTCAGTCCATTTTGCAGATACTTTTCGCCCATTAGAAACAGCTGACTCATAACACAATTTTTGCACTTCTTTTGTAATGAGACCAAAGTATCTATCAGACACAGCTTTGATATATTCTCCCAATTGATTTTCAAGAGAAACTTTCAGAATACGTCTATTAGGATAGTAGCTTGCATCAGGTCACATCACTTCTTATATTCTTACCAGAAAAAATTTTACAGTAATGAGCAAGTGTCTGCTAATTTATATTGTAATCTTTGGAACACTGCGTATAGATTTATTTTCACCAATTTCATCATTCCTTTCAAAATTTCTAGGCATCTTGATACTGAAAACAACACAAAGATAGGGTGGTATCAGGAAATCAAAATACTTTCATGAGGATGGTTGCCCAAGTGACAGCCATCCCATTGGTTGTGTGACAAGCTAGAGAAAAAAACCTCATTTTGGAAACTTTAGCTAGTATCCAGCATTATGTGTTTCATAATGATCTAGAAAGACCACACATAATATAAGAATTCTGCTGCACATGACCGTAGAAGCCGATCATCCGTATAGCAACACATTCTGTAGTTAAATTGAATGATTATAATGCTTTAAATTTTTAACCTCAGTGCTAGTAAAAGAAAAATTTGGACAGCTCCTTGCACACTTGACAGAAACAACTGAAAGTTCACACAACAGATGCAGACAGTGCTGCCATTCTTAATCAAGTCATTCCAGTACAGTGTGGCATCTGATGGCTGACTTATTAATCATGGGACAGCCAGCAGGTGTGACTACCATACTCCGTCTCCCCTACTGTTTGTGAGGCACAAAGTGAAAAGAGATCTCTTGTTGAAAATTTTGGAATTTGAGCTATTGTAATTTTTACTTACAGCATTAAATTCTGAACAAAAAAAAGGAATTCTCTTCCTAAATTTGAGTGAGTTATGACAGGTTGAATATTGGTCATGGAAAATAAGTGTTTTGAGATAATGTATTTTAAAGTTTCACTTTATTACCATTGTTTAATTTGACATATGTATGTAACACATTGTGCATATACACTACCCAGTCACATTGATGTAACCACCTGTCGAAAGCCTGAGTAACCACCTTTTGCAGTGCAGATTTGCAGGAAGAGAGTCAATGAGGTTCTAGAAGATGCTGACTGTGATGTGGAGCCATGCTGACTCCAGTGCTGTGGCTAGCTGTGCTAGGTTTCTCATTTGAAGATCCATGGCAAGTACAGCCTGATCAAGGTGGTCCCACAGATTCTCAATTGGGCTTAAACCCAGTGGCTAAGGGAGTACGGTAAAATCATCCTGGTGCCTTTTTTGGCATGGGCATCTTCCACAGTAGTTATTAAAATCAGTTATTATTGGTCTTTTTGTCTTAAGCTACTGTAATTAATTAAAGAGACTTTTACACCAGGTATGTTTCACTTTTATTTATAAAATGACTTCCATGGTTATTCAGTTAATGTGGATACATATGTTCGTATGTTTGTATAGTTTGGTATTTATAGATTAAAAACAGAATTTCTTTGTGAAGTTGGTGTGCAATTTACTTATGTTACTTCTGCCTCTTGCTCACATATTCTACAAACCACTGCTGCTTCCTTCTTTGTTAGCAGAGGTTAAAGTTGAAAGACACTTCATTGCACATATATACTTCACAGTTCTTTGGATTTTTGCACTTTCTCTTCTGCTCCACTTGTACTGTTTGCACTTCACCTTATTTTTTGAAATAGAACTATAGGTGTTCATACTCAGCACAGTGTTACAGTCATTTGTTTTAGTGTAGGTTATGTGTGTTGCAACCTGAGAATTATGTTCTTCAGATGGATGTGTGAGAACTGGTGTAAATTAGTGAAGATGTCTCATATGTTCAGCAGGGATGTGGGTGGAAGAGGAGGATTGAGAGTTGTGGTTCATATTTTGGGGGAATAGTTATTATAAGAAAGAAACTAGGAGGAGATGGCTGTGGTGTATGGGACCTTGTCATATTTATGTATTTAATTTTACATTAAGTGGTCAGTTAGTCTGAAGAGTGCGTGGTTTGCCGGATTGGTCTGAACATTTATGAGTTGTTTTTTTTCTGTTATGGTTTTCTGCATATGATAGTTTTCTTATAAGGTGAGGAGATGTTTTTTGTTGTTGTTTATCATTATGGTTTCCATGTCTGTCTCTGGTGGTGTTTTTATGTAGCCGGTAGTGTAAGTGTTCTGCAAAAGTTGAATGACTTGTCCTGTACTTCCATGCTCTTCCATGTTTATTGTATCATGTGTCAAATGTCTCACAGTTTCTGATATAGATCAATTTTTTCCTATTGTTTCTGGAAAGTACTTTTGAACTGAGTTGAATTTGTTGATTTGGTGGGATATTTTATGCCTTCTTTAATATTGGATATTCTCTGTGTGTATTTGTGGTTGTATGTCATTATGTACCATCTTTTGTTTCCTATTTCTTTTTCACTATATATTGTTCCTGTCCTTATATTTTGCACATTTGTTCATGTGAGATTCTGTCCTTGTGTTGGTGGTGGCTGGGTGTATTCTCTTTTCTGTTTACTGATTTTGTTGTTCAGCTTTGTTACTAATGGTAATGCTTCACTCTGTAAATAGGATTCATTTTTGAAATGGAAGTAGTTCTGTTCTGTTATTAGCTCTAGCTGCTTGACTGCTTCTTCATGTGGAAGTGTGCTGTGTGTCTTAAGATTTTGTTCTATAATGTATTTGGTATATTGGGATGCATGTTCTCTACATGAGATGGCAGGGGGGGGGGGGGGGGGGCTGTGGCTGGAACCTGTAAGTCTTTTTTGTGCTGAATGAAATGTGTGGCTTTTCTTATAGTTCTGTCATCTTGTAATTTGTAGTTTTCCAATAAGATTTTCAACATATATCAAACAAGGGGGTATGTGGGAGTGTTTCTGTAATTCACAATGGCTCTGATTGGGAGGTTTTTCTTGAGCATCTTTGGTTGGCATCAGAGGGAAGGTGCGGTGGCACTTGCCTGTAACAGCTTTCTGTTACAACACCTTCTAGTGTCTTTCAGACTCTTTCTCAACTTACTTTGTAATCTGTTAGTTGGATCCGAATTTAGTTTTGTAATTTCAGTTCCTGTGATGAACTCTCATGTCTTATTGATGTATTGCTCTTTATCCATGAAAATCACTTTGTTTCCTTTATCCAATCTAGTGATGATGGTGTTGTGATCCTGTAGTTTTGTTTCATGTTTTGTCAGTGTTATAGACTCTCTGTTGTTTTAGTTTCCTATGTTTTGTTTCAGTTGTGTTATTATGTTTTTGATTTCATAGATTACTAGCTCCTTGTCAGGTCAATGTTTACCTGACTTGTTTCATTTCTGTTTTCCTGTATGATAATGCTTTCTGACTCGACTATGAGGTTTTCTGTGTATTTTTCATCTATTTGTGTACTGTCATTGTGTTTTTGACCTTTCTCAATAAATTTTATTTCTTTTGTATGTGCATTGTGTGAGCAAGATTTACCAGTCTTGGTTAGAAGTAATGCTTTTTGTTAGACTGGATGTAATTTGTGGCTGTATTATCTGCTTATTTAGCTTTTAAATTTTCAGTCTTTCTGCTGTGCATTTTTTCAGTTTTTCTATCACTGTATATGTATGATTTTCAGTCTAGTAACAGGTGCACATATGCAGCAACATTTTCTGGACAGTCATTGAGGAGACACTGTTGCTAGACCCTTGTTTCATCTGGGCAGTCAGTTGCTCAGTAGTTGTACATCTGTTCACCTGTACAAATCTCCAGTGTCATTCACCCCCATCATCTGTGGCCCATGGTGCACCACAGTTGCCTCAGTGCTAGTTTTGGATAGTACCATTTTGCCATTCACGCTGTACTTTAACCACAATAATACTTGAACAATTTAGAAACTTTGCTCTTACAGAAATGCTTCCACCCTTGTCCTGGAAGTCAATGATCATGCCCATTTGGACATCAGATAAATAATTCCATTTCCACATCACAATGACTCCACTGTTTTCTTGTTTTCTGTGTAACCCTCCCCCCACCCCCACCCCCACCCCCACCCCCCTTTCCAACATGATGGCATTGGCCATCTGTGAGTGCTTAGATCACATTGATGCCCAACACAGGGAGTGCTCACCTTAATGTGACTGGACCATGAATATTACCCTTAAAATATCCATCGTCAAACAGTACAGACCTTTTTAAGTCAATGTTACACATTAAGTGGTTATCCCCCTTCAAACCTATAGCACATAATCATGTACAAAAATTTAAAACTGAGGAACATTAGTAGGCACTGAGCAACCTTTTTTGGCAAAATATTGGTATTTTTACTCTGTGTTGTGGCATCTTTTAGACCAAAGTTTGATTTTGAAGCCATTAATGGGACCAAAACCACCTCAAATTTTAATTGCATGTAAACCCCAAAATACGTTACTAAGATCCTTTATTTTATTTTATACTTGTAAAATACTTGTGTCTGCAGGAGTTCAAGATCATTCACAAACAGTGTTTTGCCTCTTCTTCTTTGGCTCTGGAATACTGCTGTTCAGGTTTGTACTCAGGATCCTCATTGTCACTGACTTGAATTTTTTGTTCAGATTCTGATTTTACTTCAGGACACAGAATGTCTTTTTATTTCTTTTTGTCATAGGTCCTAATGTTTGTAAAAAGATAATCTTTTTGTTGTCTTGTCATTCTTGCTGGAATTATTGCACCAAGAAACCAATGGATCAATTTTCTTCAGAAAAGATGTGGTGTGCATATTCATTTCTATCGATGTCCATTTTTCAATGTAAACTATCTTTGTAGTTAGCAATGAAATCAAAGTGGATGTGTTTGGTTATATGATATACGTTATCTATCCAGTTGTATGTATTCACAGCAACTTCACCTTTTTCATTTTTAGCAGCATGTGTTATAGGCAGAGGTTTGAGTTTCTACAGTAACATCAGCAGTCAGATGGTGTTTTATGGATGCCAACTTCAAATTGGTAACATCTGTAGGCAATTATATTTCATATAAAAAGGAACCACTTGTCTTGTTTGGCAGCATTGTATTCATGAAACATTCACCTTTTATACAAAGCTACTCTAAGCTCCTTGGCCGGCCGCGGTGGTCTAGTGGTTCTAGGCGCTCAGTCCGGAACCGCGCAATTGCTACGGTCACAGGTTCGAATCCTGCCTCGGGCATGGATGTGTGTGATGTCCTTAGGTTAGTTAGGTTTAAGTAGTTCTCAGTTCTAGGGGACTGATGACCACAGATGTTAAGTCCCATAGTGCTCAGAGCCATTTGAACCATTTTTTCTAAGCTCCTTAAAATGCCTATAAAATTTAAGAGAAACTGTTTTTTGAAGTTTTAAGTACACAGCTACAAGCTTTAGAAAAGGATCTTCTTGGAGGGACAATGTTATTTCCCCATAACAACAAGAACTCCTTTTTCAGAAGACTGACATGAACTGATTTTAAAGATATTATGTCTCCTGTTGGATTCAAACAACTTTTAAATTGATGCATGTGCATAAAGAATGAAGTAAATTAGTACAACATACAAAAAACTGAAAGCAGTTATTTTAGATATTACTGAACGTTTTTGATTGTACTGAAAATTTTATCTCACCAACAAGAGGCCCCCTTTTCCATTTCTGTCCAACATTTTATAAGTATCAAGATATCAGACTTCAAGACATGTTGAACTGAGAGCAAAACAGGTAAGGGGAATGTCACATACTCCCCAGTGGCTCCAAGGTAGGTGATGTTAGACTAGAATCATTAACCATTAAATTATTTGTGGCAGTGGCTGAAAACACAGTGAGAGCAAATGGACAGTTGAAAGCAGATCCATTAGATTTACTTACACATGCATAGATTTACTTAGACAAGCACTGTGTACTGATTATGTTGCTGAAGAGTAATTGCTCTTCTGAGTATAACTGTGCTTTAACCAAAGTAGTGAAATATTGTGATATCTTGATAGCAACCTTATCCCTTCCCCCAATGAGTCAAGACATATTTTCTTACAGACTAAAGTATGCAGCAGTAATGCCCATTGATAAATGTGGAGTGAGGTCCATAATTAGAGGTCACTTCCTATCTCCCTTCTCACCACTAATGTGCATTCACTACAAAAGTACAGTGGGAACAGATACTTCAAACTAAAATAAAGTAATTTAATTAGTAATTATGAGTTCTCTAAAATGATGAAAAATTTTATAATTGCTCTTCACAAATCTTACATAATACTGTTAGAATAATTAGTTTTGTTGTCCTTCTGAGTGATGAATATAATTACTAACTGACAATTACAGCAAACACTCCTGTACTAATACTCTAATAGCTTCAAATGCACCAAAATTAAAATTCTAATTGGCTGTCATTTCTGCAGCAGCTTTTCATCAGTAAATAAATATTTTTATTTAGCAGTCCCCACATTAAGTTCTTGTAATCGTGGCTGCTTTCATGTAGGCCACTCCTTCGTGGTTGCCTGCATGTGTAATATCAACTCCAGTACTGATGCATGCACCATATAAATGTGATCAAAGCTGACATTAGTTTCTGTTATTGTGGAATTACATGTGTGGTAATTTCCAGTCTTGCTGTTTGTGTTTGTCTAAATTAATGCACTAACACATTTGTTCTAATCAAAAGGCCTGTAGACAGTACTTTAATAATCTGTAAATGAAAGTAATTTATTTATTCTTTTTCTGTTATAGATTACTCAGCATGTGAGAGGATAAAAAATGGCATATAGTGTTGGATGTGTTCCAGTCTTCATGTCCTGCATAAAACAGCTAAAAGTAAAATTGCCCAGTACCTCAGATAAAGTCAGTTTTGAACCAGACTTACTATTATTTTACATAGATTGTCTTCTCAATCAGAAAATACAAATGTAGGACATTCAAGTTAGAGCAAGGGGTCAATCCCAACAAATGAGACTAATTCTTTACCAAGTAAATTAATGTCTGTATGTGAGTTCTTAATAATTTATCTTTGTGTAAAATATTTTATTTCTATTTTTCATGATTGAGGAACAGCCAAATGGTTTGCAGAGTTACAGAGTAATAATGGAGAATCAAGAATATAAGGTAATATGAACAACAGGATCAATTACTCTTCGTGAAACTTATTGATTGATTGATTGACTGATTCATTCATTCATTCATTCATTCACATGTGTTCCTTCAATCTTGTCATGAAGGGGACTCTTCAAGCATGTGGAACAAGTTCAGTTACACATTAACAGGTGGAATCAGCCACTACTGGCTACTCCTGTCAAGTATATTAACAACAGATTATGACTATCACTAATCTAATCAAACAGATATTATGGTAATTACTTCTAAGCCACTTTATCATATGTATGTTAGAAGAAAAATAACTACTTTGAGAAACATCACTTCTCCTCCTACTATGCTACTCAGCTGTTGTTGTTATCTAATACTTCAAACAAAGCACCTTAGTGGGCTGTGTTTACAGAGCTAATAATTGAACACGGAACTCCCACCTGGGACTCTGTTCCTATCTCTTATCTGTTTCTCCTACTTAATATTCCTCACTCTGTATTCTCACCCTTTCTCCTCACTCTCTACTTCCCAGTATGCCTATCCTTAACCTGTTTTCTTGTTACACTACAGCATATGTTCTTTCCTCTCTACCCGTTTCATGTTTCCCTTTCCCTCTGCAAGTCAAATAAATGGTTCAAATAGCTCTCAGCACTATAGGACTTAACATCTGAGATCATCAGTCCCCCTAGACTTAGAATAACTTAAACCTAACTAACCTAAGGGTATCACACACATCCATGCCCGAGGCAGGATTCGAACCTGCGGCCGTAGCAGCAGCAGCGCGGTTCCGGACTGAAGTGCCTAGAACTGCTCAGCCACAACAGCCGGCCCTCTGCAAGTCCTCTCAACTAGACTTCAAATCCCAACCATCTCTTACATTCAAAATCACTATTTGCCTCAGTCACATTAGACATTCTATGTGCGCCTTCCCCTGTTCAGTACCATTACTATCGTTATACGTATTACTTCAAAGTTAGTTTTGGAAGGATGCTAACATTCTTGTGATATGCCAAGAAATATAAACAGAGCAGTGATAGAATGGAAACAATATGTACTTTTAAGAGTGGAGGGAGAAACAAATGCTAAAACCTCCGTAGACCGAGTGCATACCTTTAAACATTTAACTGTATAGTGGACATTAAGCCCAATTAATAAAGAGATAGATATGCTGTATGAGTTAGTTAGTTAAGTGGTTTCATGTTCCATGGATCATTTACTCAATAAATTGTAACAATGTGGAATGAGTCATTTTATGTTCATATCGCAAATTAAATTGTAAACATGGCTACATGTTGAACCCTTTTTTTAAGAACTAAACTACAAGCATAATGGGCTACACTTCTAATGGAAAAGAATCAAATTGTAAAGGATGTAACTGGAGCTGGAAGAGATAGAAATGTATTGGTACAGTAGTAGTAATACAACACACTGAGGAGCCATGGAACTCGTAAATAAATAAATAAAATAAGTAAGTAATTATTATGGACACACAACACCGTGATTCCAGTAGAACATTAATTTATTTTCTCTCCAAGGCACGTACATCATGGAATATAAAACATTAATTCAAGGATAATTAATATTTCCAGAGTGTCTATAATTACAAATATCACCCCACAACACCCTCCCCACCCCGGTCAACTTCTAGAGGAATGACCAGTTGAACGGGGCGTGAGATTATGGATCCTTCTTAAGTTCGTAAGGTTACAGTTTGTATTTTCCCATCTCTTCCTTCATGAAGATCTTCTATCCGCACCTTCCTCCACATGTGTCATGGGCGAACATCCTCTTGTAGAAGAACATCACCCAGCTGGAGTCTTCCTGAACCTGGCCTTGGTTGATGAGTTTCATGGAAGTTTTTGAGCAGGATCAGATATTCTTTCTTCCACCTGTTCCAGAAGGGTTTTACCATCTTCTGCAGCCATTGAAATTCCTTGGACAAGTCCTTTCTAACCGGTGATTCCGGACCAGTAGGTAGTGTTGTGAGTCGATTACCTACAAGGAAATGTGCGGGCGTCAGTGGCTCAGATTCCTCTCCCCCTTGCGTAATTGGTCTAGAGTTTAGTGCTGCTTCTATGCTGACCAGGATTGTGTTGAGACCTTCTTCGTCCAACTGTGACTGTCCTAAAACTTTTATCAGGCAGCGTTTGACAGATCCCACCATCCGTTCCCAGAATCCTCCCCACTAAGGCGCATGTGGGGCGATGAATTTCCAAGTGATGGCTTGCTGGGCGAGGTACTTGTGCGTCTTGCTTGCCATGAGAGCCTGCCAGAGCTCCTTCAGCTCTAAGTGCGTGGCATGGAAGGTAGTAGCATTATCAGTGTAAATTGTGCTGGGCACTCCTCGTCTTCGGACAAACCTTTGTAGGGCTTGAAGAAATCTGTCAGTTGACATATCTGAGCTTAGTTCCAGGTGTATGGCTCGTGTTGTTGCGCATGTGAATAGAGCAATATATGCTTTCTTCATAATACGTCCTTGTCTGACATATAATGGACCAGCAAAGTCAACACCTGTTACTGTAAATGGTTTCAGTGGTGAAACTCGTTCAGCTGGTAATGGAGCCTCAGTTTGTTGAACAACGTGAGCGTTCACCATCTTACAAGGTAGGCAACGGTGTAGAACATGTTTAATTGCCTGTCGAGCTCTAAGGATCCAGAATTCTGTTCTCAGTTCAGATAACACTATGTTTACTGCAAGGTGATGCAAACGAATGTGAGTCTGCTGGATCAGTAAACGTGTGAAATGATGATGTCCCTCAAGAAGAATCGGGTGGCGTTGATCTCGGTTAATTCTGCAAACTGCAGCCGTCCTCCGACACGAATAAGACCATTATCCAAGAATGGGTTGTAG
Source organism: Schistocerca cancellata (assembly GCF_023864275.1). NCBI lineage: Eukaryota > Metazoa > Arthropoda > Insecta > Orthoptera > Acrididae > Schistocerca > Schistocerca cancellata. The sequence goes on along the minus strand of NC_064627.1, from coordinate 238,255,919 downwards.
CGAGCTATCTGAGAAGTACGTGGTAAAGGCATGTTGTTGTATAGTGCATGCAGTTTGAGCGCAAAATTTTGCTGTTGAACAACTTGAATCCAGTAAGTGTGTGCTTCGCCCAAATCTGATGCTGTTAGTTCTCCAGATGTTCTGTTTTCTTTCAATAAGTGCCGTTTAAAGCGAAGTACCCATCCTGTCGATGAAACCATACAGAAGCATGGTGAAGTTTATCTGCTGTGGTACCTCTGGAGGTTAGATCAGCTGGATTTTCGTCACCAGGGCAGTTCCTCCACAGTGACGGATTCGTTAGTCATCGTATTTCCGTAACACGGTTTGACACAAAGGTTTTCCATCGATTAGGGTCATGTTGTATCCATCCTAAGGCTACAGTTGAGTCAGTCCACAATGTTGCACGACTTGCATTATAGCTCGTCGCCTTACAGGAATAATGAAGTAGTCTTGATCCAAGAAGTGTCACTAGAAGTTACAGCCGTGGAAGAGTTATTGTTTTGATGGGAGCTAGTCGGTTTTGACTGCAAACTAAATGGACTGATACCATATTTGTTGTGGTGCACCGTACATAAAGGACTGCTCCGTAGGGCTTTTCTGATGCGTCGCAAAAGACATGGATTTCTGGCTGTTTCCAGATACACCAACCCATCGGGGCATTTTTATGTGTGAACATGATGGCAATGTTGATACCCACATTCGCGTTTGCTAAGATCAAGGGGTAAAAGCTCATCCCATTCAATTCCTCTTGACCAAATTTCTTGAAAAATTATTTTTGCAGTGAGGGACACAGGCGACAACAAACCCAGTGGGTCATAGAATCTAGCAGTGTTTCGTAGTACTTCTCGCTTAGTGGCAGGACGATTTATAACATTGTCGGTAACATTGTTGTGAACAACACTGAGCGTATCAGTCTGTGTGTTCCAGTGGACTCCCAGTACCTCCGTATCTGTAGTGTTTATGACACCTTCTGATTGCCATATTCCAATCAGTTGGCTTGAATTTGTGGCCCACTTTGCCACTGGTAGACTGATCTGTCCCATGAGTGAGGTAAGCTCATAATATAAGTTAATTACGGCATTGTCATCTTTAGCACCTGCTACAAAATCATCCACGTACATATTATCTTCAACAAGTAAAGCAGCTTGTGGAAAATTCGTTTTGTGCATTACAGCACGTTCTTTCAGCGTGGCTGCAAGAAGAAACGGACTGCAAGTAAGTCCGAAAGGTAGCCGGGTGAAGCGGTATGTAATCCTTTCGTCAGTTGTAATATAGTTTCCTTGTTGATCTACGATTACTTTGTAGCAAAAAAACCTCATGAGATCTCTATCTTTTCTGTGAAGAGCTAACTGTAGAAATGCTTGTTTGATATCGGCAATTAAGGCTACCCGATGTAGACGATATCTCAGTAATATTGAAAGAATGTCAGGAAGTAAATTAGGACCTATTTCTAAAGAGTCATTCAATGAACGTGCATTCTGGTCGTGCGACGAACCATCAAATACAATCCTCCATTTGATGATACCTAACTTTTCTTTCTTTACTGCATGATGTGGCAGATAAAATGTGTCACGCAATTTCTGTCCAGAAGGGGTGACTTCCACATGTTTCTTCTTGATATGTTCTATCATTTGCGCCTCGTAAATTTGTTTCAGTTTTTTGTCCTTCGTAATTTTTTTCTCCAGTGAAGCAAATCTCTTCTCTTCTTGCTGAAGATTATTAGATAACATACCGTTGGGTTTTCTGGGGAAAGACACGACTCTTCGTTTGTCTTCGATGCAGTAGGATTTTGAGAAATCTTACAATAACGCCAATTCCTTCTGATTCAGAGTTGTTTCATCTTCTGTGATTCCCATTGTTTCTAAATTCCAGAAACGTCGTAAAATATCGTCTGTTGTTGTCGCTGTCTCTAAACTGATGTAGTTGGCCGTCACAAGGTTAGCCGTGGTGCTTGATTTGCTTCCACTAAGAATCCAACCTAGAATGGAAGGTACCAGAACAACTGATAATGTCAGTCGAATCGGAGGGCAATCTTTAACGATTTTCCAATAGTAATCTGCTCCGATAAGAATCTCGATGGGAAGATCTTCTGTACCATCTCTTAGGTCCGCAAACTGAAGTCCCCGTGTGTGTACAAGTTTTCTTAAATCGGAAGGCACAGTTGGGTGAGCGGAAAATGAGTATGTGCTTTCAAACGCAGTCATAGACGTCTTGGAATTAGTCCATGTACCCTGTAGTGTCAATTCTACGACTCTACGATGCATTGAAGTTGCGGATGTGCATTTCAAAGGCGTTGACAGATAGATCACGATGTTCTATAGTTCTTAAACCTAGCTCATCAATCAGGAACTTGGAAATGAAGCTTGACTGACTACCGCTATCCAGAATGCAGCGAGCAAGTTTGCTTAATCCTGCGGGTCCACTGACCCAAACTCGAGCTACCTGAAGATAAGTAAAACCTGCTGAGCTTACGTCGATTCTCCCTACAGATATAGAGCTAATTTGCTGAGAAGATGAAGAAGAGGCAGCAATGTCAGTACAGATAGCTTTGTGATGACTTTTCTTGCGCTTCGAGACCTTGCCCTTCTTACTGCAGTTTGTAACAGGATGACCTCGGTTTAGACATATAAAACAGCGATTATCTTGCTTTACTTTATCGATACGTTGTTGGCTGTCAGTTACTATGTTGTAGTCTTGGGCCCAATGAGAGCAAGCTTCGCAAAATACGCAATATGGTTGTACCGGTACTTCTCGTTTAGGCTTACGCGGATTTTTCGCTTGCTTTGAATTTATGTGAAGCGCTGCTGCAGTGGGCGTGAAGCTAGGAGATGACTGATATTCTGTACGAATCTTTTGTGCAGTGAGAACTCCACGAACTTCTTCTTCCAAAAAGTGAAGTAATTTCAGTACATCTCCTTCCGCTACTTCGGTTCTTCTAGCATGAATGACCCATTTCTGGTACATTTCAGCGGGAAATGCACGCAGAATTTTCGGAGTGAGAATTTTACCGTATGCCACGACGTCTTCTCCTAAGGCACGCAGTGCTTGAACACGACGGTTACATTCCACGAATGTACTGTTCAGCGTTTCAGGTGTCGCTGACTGTACAGGCGAGGTGCGCCTGTATAATGCGATTGCTATCTCCGTATCTATTCAATAAAATTTTCTTTGTTTCTTCATACGTGTTAGCGCCTGATAGATACCCTCCTAGGAAAACATGTTTGTTTACGGTAGAAAGGGATGGGTCTTTATCAATGGTCGATTCAAATTGTTCCCAGAAGCGGGACCACTTTTCGACATCTCCACAAAATGACTCAAGCGTAATTGCTGGTAGCTTGACAGAGTGGAATACAGTTGGTTGTGTGAGCGCTGGTGGTGACGTGATATTCATATGCGACGTTGAGGCCGAAAGCTTGTAATCAATTGCTTTTGTAGCCTTCTGTATAGCGCGTTTGACTTTGTCTATATATTCCTCACAGCTCAGCACGTCTGCATTGTATTCATCGTCAGAGAGAAAATTATGAATAGCGTCATCTAATGAAACGAGCTTCTCTAGAGTTTCTTGAAGACGTCCCTTGTAATGTTCAAAATCATCAAACGGGCTTTCTATGGTAAGAGCATCAACAGCCGCACAAAACCGCGTAGTATTAGTCCTCTCCCTAGTTCGCTTTCTTTTGAAGTTTGCTAACTGTATCTCTGATTCGTCAGACTGCATTATGTCTTACTAAAGGCGGCTGTTGTAAGATTGTTTACGACTGCGCTTGTGAATAGCTTAAACGTTTAACAAGCAGCGTATGCGCAAACGTAAGTGAACGAAAACCTTTTAATAAAACTAGCTTCTCTGAGTGCAAGTTTCAGGCTTGTAATACAAAGCCGTAAAAATTGTTTTGAAGCAACCAGTTCATGCGATCATATAATGTTGGAATGGACTTAGCTTGTGATGCGATCCGACGTCGTCTCTTGTTTCCTACAGCGTGAAGTAAGCCGTTAATTGTTGAAATCTCGCAGGAAATCGCAATTCCTTCCCGGGTTTCGGCACCAAAATATTAGGGACACACAACATCGTGATTCCAATACAACATTAATTTATTTTCTCTCCAAGGCACGTACATCATGGAATATAAAACATTAATTCAAGGATAATCAATATTTCCAGAGTGTTTATAATTACAAATATCAACCCGCAACAGTAATTAAGCTCAGCAGTGAAATTTCCCAGAAGAATCAAATTCAGCGCAACATTCAAATTTTTGCTATGTCCACCCATTTAACAACAGCGAATGTTCAGTATTGAAACTGTAAATGCTGCATACAGCTTGTGGTATATTGTTCCTATGGTCAGTGGAGCATAACAAAAGTCTGGCATATTTAGTCACTGATATTACCAGTGCACTCTGGATGCACACTGTCTCAAAACGACTGAGAAAAAGAAATTCCACTAATATTGAAATGAATACTTGAAATATGGGCTCACTCCTTCCTTAGAAACTAATAACAATAGGCCTAGTTTGTGTCTCATTCCTGAAAAGACATTTTTAAATGAAGCATTGGAGGGCAAGTGATCATATAAAATTATATTTGGACAAAGCGAGTACACCAATTTCATTTTTCCAAGCTTTAATATCAAATGTATAATCTTAAGCTTTCCCAATGAATCAACTGTTCGTACTGTTCTTGGCTGTCCAACCAGGTGCAGTCACTTTCATTCTTTTTACTTCTTCATTAAGTCCCCTGCAGTGATGCAATGTTCAGCAATCACAGATGTTGTTGGTTACTTAAATTTGGTGCATCTTCTGTGTTCCTTGCATTTTTCTTCAATTGTCCTCACAATCTGCCTAATTTATGCCTTACCACATTTAGATGGAATATGGAAACATCCAGTTTACAGAGTTTCAAGTCATCTTTCACCATGCATAATAGCACACACGTTTTGGAGGTTGATAAAAAATGCATTTCATGTTACATCCATCAGGATTCTGCTAATTTTGTTTGATGCTGCACCAGCCTACAGCAATCTACCACTCTCTTATCCACCATGTCTGTTCTATTTGCTGGGCCTGTACCTTCTGCCTGATAGCATATCAGATTTGTCTCCTGCCGTATCCATTCTTCTTTAGTGCCTCCTTAAGGTGGTTGAGCACACTTGGTAGGCTTTCTTCATCAGATATTGCTTGGGCCCTGTGTACCAGTATGCATAGCATTCCTTATGCTGTGAAGGATGTTGGCAGCTGGCAATGTGAAGATAAGAACCAGTGTGGGTGACTTTCTTGTGTATACTGTGTCCCATAATGCTGTCCATTCTGCACTTGACCGAGATGCCCAAAAAGAGGAGTTTGCCATTCTCTTCCAGCTTCATAGTCAATTTGATACTAGAATGCAGAGAGTTCAGTTGTTGGAAGAACTCTTGAAGTCTTTCACACCCATGTGGCTACACCAGAAATGTGTCATCAACATATTTTAAAAAGTATGAAGGCTTCAGTGTACCCATTTCCAAAGATTTCTCATTGCAAAATCCTCTATGAATAAATTCTGCACAACTGGTGATAGAAAGTAGTCCTTCCATTTATTCACACTAGTCGCCACCACCTTAATAAATCACCAGGTCCTGATGGGATTCCAATTCGGTTTTACAGAGAGTACTCTACTGCATTGGCTCCTTACTTAGCTTGCATTTATCGCAAATCTCTTGCCCAACATAAAGTCCTGAGCAACTGGAAAAAAAAGCAGGTGACGCCTGTATATAAGAAGGGTAGAAGTACCTATCCTCAAAATTACAGACCAATATCCTTAACATCGGTTTGTTGAAGGATTCTTGAACATATTCTCATTTCAAATATAATGAATTTCCTTGAGACAGAGAAGTTGCTGTCCATGCATCAGCACGGCTTTGGAAAGCATTGCTCCTGCGAAATGCAACTCGCCCTTTTTTCACATGATATCTTGCAAACCATGGATGCAGGGTATCAGACGGACGCCATATTCCTTGACTTCCGGAAAGCATTTGACTCGGTGCCCCACTGCAGACTCCTAACTACGGTACAACCATATGGGATTGGTTCCCAAGTATATGAGTGGCTCGAAGACTTCTTAAGTAATAGAACCCAGTACGTTGTCCTCGATGGTGAGTGTTCATCAGAGGTGAGGGTATCCTCGGAGTGCCCCAGGGAAGTGTGGTAGGTCCTTTGTTGTTTTCTATCTACATAAATGATCTTTTGGATAGGGTGGATAACAATGTGCAGCTATTTGCTGATGATGCTGTGGTGTACAGGAAGGTGTCATCTTTGAGTGACTGTAGGAGGATACAAGATGACTTGGACAGGATTTGTGACTGGTGTACAGAATGGCAGCTAACTCTAAATATAGATAAATGTAAATTAATGCAGATGAATAGGAAAAAGTATCCTGTAATGTTTGAATACTCCATTAGTAGTGTAGCGCTTGACACAGTCACGTTGATTAAATATTTGGGCGTAACATTGCAGAGCGATATGAAGTGGGACAAGCATGTAATGGCAGTTGTGGCGAAGGCAGACAGTCATCTTCAGTTCATTGGTAGAATTTTGGGAAGATGTGGTTCATCTGTAAAGGAAACTGCTTATAAAACAGTAGTCTGACCTATTCTTGAGTACTGCTCGAGTGTTTGGGATCCCTGTCAGGTCGGATTGAGGGAGGACATAGAAGCAATTCAGAGGCAGGCCGCTAGATTTGTTGCTGGTAGGTTTGATCATCATGTGAGTGTTACGGAAATGCTTCAGGAACTCGGGTGGGAGTCTCTAGAGGAAAGGAGGCGTTCTTTTCATGAATCGCTACTGAGGAAATTTAGAGAACCAGCATTTGAGGCTGACTGCAATACAATTTTACTGCCGCCAACTTACATTTTGCGGAAAGACCACAAAGATAAGATAAGAGAGATTAGGGCTTGTACAGAGGCATATAGGCAGTCATTTTTCCTTCGTTCTGTTTGGAAGTGGAACAGGGAGAGAAGATGCTAGTTGTGGTACGAGGTACCCTCCGCCACGCACTGTATGGTGAATTGCGGAGTATGTATGTAGATGTAGATGTAGAAAGAATGTTGATGTGAGGACAAATTCTAGAAGATCAATCTTTGTGGGCTTGAATTTCTCTCTGATCAACTTGATGGAATCAACAAGCAGCACTCTGGTAAGAGAGAGACCACAAAACCTCAGCGTAAAGTTTGGTCATTGGGGTGTAGTTGAATAAGATGTACAGAGTTCTTGATATGGTGCTGACATTTACCAACACAGTAACTTTAAAATCAATTTCTGAGAAACACAACACTGTAGGTAAGTTTTTGAAAAAAAAAAAGCATTTGCATTGTTGAACTCTCATTAGTCATTACTAATAAATAACTGAGAAATCACAATCTGTCATGTACACACTAGTATTATTCACAGTTGAAGAAACTGTCACTGTAATGCTGTGACTTTTCACATGTGTGGTGATGAAATTTATTCCTTCAACTTCAAGAAAAAGAATTTGACAATGCAGTCTTTGGCACAGAAGAAAAGTTTCTAAAGATTCTGAAGAATAACAGAACTTCTGATAGATATTGATGAATCAACAGCTATAGACAATGAAGTATTACTGGTACCTCACATTTGATTAATTATTTCCTGCAAATATCACTTCCATATGAAATACAAGAAAGTGGAAAATTTTGAAGAAGAAGAAAGAGAGAGAGAGAGAGAGAGAGAGAGAAAGAAAGAAAGTATCCCTTACAAAAAGTAATTGAATGCCCAAGTGATGTAGCTGTAACCATGGTTGGTTGATATCATGAATTTAAAGTCCGTTTAAAACCTGCTATCTACATCTATATCTACATCTACATCTGTACTCTGCAAACCACCATGAAGTGCATGGCAGAGGGTGCATTCCATTGTACCAGTCATTAGAGATTCTTCTTTTTCCATTCAGGTATGGAGTGTGGAAAGAATGATTGTTAGAATGCCTCTGTGCATGCAGTAATTGTTCTAATCTTATGCTCATAATGCTTGTGCAAGCAATACATAGGGGATTTTAGTACATCCCTAGAGTAATCAGTAAAATCCAGTTCTTGAAACTTTGTTAATAGACTTTCTCTGGATAGTTTATGTCTGTCTTCAAGAGTTTGCCATTTCAGTTCCTCCAGTACCTCTGTGACCCTCCCCAGGGATTAAACAAACTTGTGACCATTCTTGCTACCCTTCTCTGTATATGTTCAGTATCCCCTGTTAGTTTTATCTGGTAAGGGTCACATTCACTTGAGCAATAAAGGCTATAGCAATATTGCAGCTATAGGCTACCTACGTAATGAAAATCTACTGTGTAATTGATAGGCAACAGCTTGTTGCAGGTGTGATGAAAGGGGACAACCTAGACCTTCAGTTGAAAAATATGTAACCTGACAGTGAAATTTCTTTGAAATTATGTTTGTACAAACATAGAAGTATTGTTTTGGTGAAGTAGGGATGACTGTGACAATTTCAAATCCTTATCATTTGCTGTTTTCTTTTCCTCCTGCAATATTTCACCTGTCTATCAGGTCTCTTTCTTTCTTTATTCATATTACTTCACTCCTGGTTTTACTGCTTCTTCCTTAGGAGAGTTCTAAATTCCTTCCAAAAAAATAGCTCTTTTTCTTCTTTGTTGTGTATTTCTAAACCTTTAACTTCTGAGATCCAGCTTCTTCTTAATTCCTTTTCCCAGAGATAACTGATATTTGTTCTGCCAGCTGATTTTCATTCATGTTGTACAACAGTCCAAAAAACGACAACCTTCTTTTTCGTATTGTCTTATTCTTTCAGTGTTTTAACATATTTCATTGTTGCTTTTTAATTTCCAGTCTTCTTCACTTGTTGTTGTTGTTGTTGTTGTTGTTGTCTTCAGTCCTGAGACTGGTTGGATGCAGCTCTCCATGCTACTCTATCCTGTGCAAGCTTCTTCATCTCCCAGTACTTGCTGCAACCTACATCCTTCTGAATCTGCTTAGTGTATTCATCTCTTGGTCTCCCTCTATGATTTTTACCCTCCACGCTGCCCTCCAATGCTAAGTTGGTGATACCTTGATGCCTCAGAACTTGTCAAGTTGTGCCACAAACACCTCTTCTCCCCAATCCTATTCAATACCTCCTCATTACTTACGTGATCTACCCATCTAATCTTCAGCATTCTTCTGTAGCACCACATTTCAAAAGCTTCTATTCTCTTCTTGTCCAAACTATTTATCATCCACGTTTCACTTCCATACATGGCTACACTCCATACAAATACTTTCAGAAACTACTTCCTGACACTTAAATCAGTCCTCCATGTTAACAAATTCCTCTTCTTCAGAAACGCTTTCCTTGCCAGTCTACATTTTATATCTTCTCTACTTCGACCATCATCGGTTATTTTGCTCCCCAAATAGCAAAACTCCTTTACTACTTTAAGTGTCTCATTTCCTAATCTAATTCCCTTAGCATCACCCGACTTAATTCGACTACATTCCATTATCCTCATTTTGCTTTTGTTGATGTCCATCTTATATCCTCCTTTCAAGACACTGTCCATTCCATTCAACTGTTCTTCCAAGTCCTTTGCTGTCTCTGATGAAATTACAATGTCATCAGCAAACCTCAACGTTTTTATTTCTTCTCCATGGACTTTAATACCTACTCCAAATTTTTCTTTTGTTTCCTTTACTGTTTGCTCAATATACAGATTGAATAACATCGGGGACAGGCTACAACCCTGTCTCACTCCCTTCCCAACCGCTGCTTCCCTTTCATGCCCCTCGACTCTTATAACTGCCATCTGGTTTCTGTACAAATTGTAAATAGCCTTTCGCTCCCGGTATTTTACCCCTGCCAGAATTTGAAAGTGAGTATTCCAGTCAACATTGTCATAAGCTTTCTCTAAGTCTAAAAATGCTAGAAATGTAGGTTTGCCTTTGCTTAATCTATTTTCTCAGATAAGTCGTATGGTCAGTATTGCCTCACATGTTCCAACATTTCTGCGGAATCCAAACTGATCTTCGCCGAGGTTGGCTTCTACCAGTTTTTACATTGGCCTGTAAAGAATTCGCATTAGTATTTTGCATGCGTGACTTATTAAACTGATTGTTCGGTAATTTTCACGTCTGTCAACGCCTGCTTTCTTTGGGATTGGAATTATTATATTCTTCTTGAAGTCTGAGGGTATTTCGCCTGTCTCATACATCTTGCTCACCAAATGGTAGAGTTTTGTCAGGACTGGCCCTCCCAAGGCTGTCAGTAGTTCCAATGGAATGTTGCCTACTCCCGGGGCCTTGTTTCGACTCAGGTCTTTCAGTGCTCTGTCGAACTCTTCACGCATTATCATATCTCCCATTTCATCTTCATCTACATCCTCTTCCATTTCCATAATATTGTCCTCAAGTACATCGCCCTTGTATAGACCCTCTATATACTCCTTCCACCTTTCTGCTTTCCCTTCTTTGCTTAGAACTGGGTTTCCATCTGAGCTCTTGATATTCATACAAGTGGCTCTATTTTCTCCAAAGGTCTCTTTAATTTTCCTGTAGGCAGTATCTATCTTACCCCTAATGAGATAAGCCTCTACATCCTTACATTTGTACTCTAGCCATCCCTGCTTACCCATTTTGCACTTCCTGTCGATCTCATTTTTGAGACGTTTGTATTCCTTTTTGCCTGCTTCATTTACTGAATTTTTATATTTTCTCCTTTCATCAATTAAATTCAATATTTCTTCTGTTACCCAAGGATTTCTACTAGCCCTCGTCTTTTTACCTACTTGATCCTCTGCTGCCTTCACTACTTCATCCCTCAAAGCTACCCATTCTTCTTCTACTGTATTTTTTTCCCCCATTCCTGTCAATTGTTCCCTTATGCTCTCTCTGAAACTCTGTACAACCTATGGTTTAGTCAGTTTATCCAGGTCCCATCTCCTTAAATTCCCACCTTTTTGCAGTTTCTTCAGTTTTAATCTACAGTTCATAACCAATAGATTGTAGTCAGAGTCCACATCTGCCCCTGGAAACGTCTTACAATTTAAAACCTGGTTCCTAAATCTCTGTCTTACCATTATATAATCTGTCTGATACCTTCTAGTATCTCCAGGCTTCTTCCATGTATACAACCTTCTTTTATGATTCTTGAACCAAGTGTTAGCTATGATTAAGTTATGCTCTGTGCAAAATTCTACCAGGTGGCTTCCTCTTTCATTTGTGTCTCCCAATCCATATTCACTCACTATGTTTCCTTCTCTCCCTTTTCCTACTCTCGAATTCCAGTCACCCATGACTATTAAATTTTCGTCTCCCTTCACTACCTGAATAATTTCTTTTATCTCATCATACATTTCAGCATCTGCAGAGCTAGTTGGCATACAAACTTGTACCACTGTAGTAGGCGTGGGCTTCATGTCTATCTTGGCCACAATAATGCGTTCAGTATGCTGTTTGTAGTAGCTTACCCGCACTCCTATTTTTTTTTATTCATTATGAAACCTACTCCTGCATTACCCCTATTTGATTTTGTATTTATAATCCTGTATTCACCTGACCAAAAGTCTTATTCCTCCTGCCACCGAACTTCACTAATTCCCTCTATATCTAACTTCAACCTATCCATTTCCCTTTTTAAATTTTCTGACCTACCTGCCCGATTAAGGGATCTGAAATTCCACACTCCGATCCGTAGTACGCCAGTTTTCTTTCTCCTGATAACGACATCCTCTTGAGTAGTCCCCACCCGGAGATCCGAATGGGGGACTATTTTACCTCCGGAATATTTTACCCAAGAGGACGCCATCATCATTAACCATACAGTAAAGCTGCATGCCCTTGGGAAAAATTATGGCTGTAGTTTCCCCTTGCTTTCAGCCATTCGCAGTACCGGCACAGCAAGGCTGTTTTGGTTAGTGTTACAAGGCCAGATCAGTCAGTCATCCAGACTGTTGCCCCTGCAACTACTGAAAAGGCTGCTGCCCCTCTTGAGGAACCACACGTTTGTTTGGCCTCTCAACAGATACCCCTCTGTTGTGGTTGCACCTACGGTACGGCCATCTGTATCGCTGAGGCACGCAAGCCTCCCCACCAACGGCAAGGTCCATGGTTCATGGGGGTAGTCTTCTTCACTTATCAGCCCTAAAATTTTTCTCAGGAATTACTCTTTAACTTCTAGTTTGTGTAATCTACTGTCCTGAATTAGGTATCCACTTGCATATAGGCATTTTGGTGTCATTGACAAGGGGGTAATCAATGGTTTTTGTATTTCATGACATGCACTTTTTACTGTAAATATTTTGTTGTTCCATAAACCCATTCATTCTTTGTATTTTCACTTACTGGAGATTTTCCTAACTCAGTTTCTTTTATTCTCCCCCTAGACACGTGAACATTTTCAGTTCAGCCAACATCTGTAAAAATATTGGTATTTTTTTGTTTTAGTGATTAATTTTGTTTCCTGTGCAGAGAATCTTAAACATGGTGTATTGGATATCTACTCCAAGGCACTGAATTACCTCCACCTCTGCTCTATTTCCTGACAGTACAGCAAGATCTTCTGGGAAATGCTAGGCAGTTTACTTCTGTAAGCTTTTTTTTCAGTTCTATTAGTGAGATTTAATATTTTTATTTTTTATTGGAAGTAAATACAATTCCGTGTCATTACTATGAGAGAGAACTGCAACAGATAAAGCCACCATCTTGTCTTACAGGTGTGTTTATTTTAACAGGATCAGAAATTTCTCCTTTGAATTTAACCTTTGAGACTGTCTCTGCAAGTAATTTATTGATTATATTTGTCAGTCTAGTTTTAACACCAAATCCTTAGATTACTTTGTCTAGAGTTTCCCTGTCACCATAGCCAAATGCCTTTCTGAAATCTACAAATTTTACAACTATGTTTTTAGAGTTCATTAGTGTGATGGATTACAGATTTAATATTAAATGTGTGTCCTAAAACTACCTTGATATTCAATTTAACAGTTCAATTTTTTCAGTTCTCCTCATTACAGCTTTTGAAAATACTTAATAAGCAACTGATGGGGCAGGGGGGGGGGGGGGAGATATTCCTCTAGTTATTATGTCTTTTGTCACTTTTTGTATGGAGAGGATGCACTGCAGAATGAACTGACTTCACAGGGTAACATTGATCAGTGCCCAGCCTTCCATAGTGTAATTAATTGCCAGCTAATATGAAGATGGCTATTTGTTTTTCTCACAAAGGCAGCAACTTTAATGAACTTCTAGTGGAATCCTGATTGTTGAACACATATTTGTGGTGCAATCACGTGATAAAATCTGATCATTATTTCACTCTTTTTTGTGGTGGTGGAGGGGGTGAGCTAAATACTTCTAAAGATAATTGGAACTTGTTTGTATGCAGCATTGCTTGTACATTGTGTTTTATGTGATTGTTTCTTGGTTATCTTAATAGTGTTTATTTTTCTGAAATGTGCTTCAGTTTCTTTTTAGGTATAACGAAAATCTAGTGAGGTGAGCAGGGGTGGCAATTCAGAGTAGTAGGTGAAGTGGTACTTAACCTATAGTTTTATCTTGAAACAAGTTAACTGAAGTAGTTACAATGCGTGCTGGTTTGTACTCCAAATATATTTCCTGGATTTTTGCTTTGCTGAACTCTCTTGTAGTAGCAAGTGTGTGATTCTCTTCAGGAGAAGTGAAGTCTGCTTTCTTTCTCACAGCTCAACCTCATGGACAGAGCTATGGGGCGAGTACAAATGTATGGTTGGTATAACAACTGTGACGTCACCTGCTTGAGTTTGCTCGCAGAGGGGGCATGCGGCAAAGTAGATGGAAATTTTATTCCTGGATACTTCCAGTGCCAAATTGTAAAGCAGTGGTTGTTGCGTGAGTAGAATTCACTTCCATCTGTAGTGCATTTAGTGCCATATATTTTAAATATGAATCCCACTTATGCTATATATTGTATTTCTTCATGTTAGAAATAAGATCTGGATGAAATTTTAAATTGTGGGTGCCCTAGTGAATCTCTACAAATATCATTTACAATGGCCACACAAACCTCAGCCAGTCCAGCTTTCCACACCCTTCTGTCAGCTGCATCTTCACATCCCAGATCCAGTATCTGTGTGCCTCCCATGGTATTATATGCCCATCTTGTTCTTGACTGTCATAGTGGTCTCTTTCCTTCAGCTTCTCCATCCATTACTGTCTTTATTATCATGTTCTCCCCTTTCCTCCTCTCAAGTCTGTACCATATGAGTCTTTTAGTTTTCACGCTTGCTATGATGTCAGATAGTGTGTATAATTGTCTAAGTTCTTTGGTTTTCCTTATTCTCCAATCTTCATTTTCTTTCACTGATCCAATTTTTTTGTTTTTTCCCTCCATGATCCATGTCTCGCTCATGTAGGACACTATTTATTTGATGATAGTGAGATATATTCTTTCTTGTTATGATTTCTTGTTCTATAAGGTTCTGGCAGTTGATTTTGATACTGAGGTGTGTGAATATGTCTGTCTTCTGTATTTTTAGATTCCTGACTGTTAGATGGTTGTGTCTTAACTGAGCTCTTTTTCCTATTACTGAAACTTTGTTTTACTGTCATTTATGCTTAGACATACTTTCTTAGCTTCTTCAATCAGTGCAGTTCTCATTTTCTCCAGGTCTTTCATGCTTTTTCCTAACACCACAATATCATCCACAAAAGCCAGAACATTAATTTTTTTTCCCTGCGGTGACTCCTGTAAATTCTTGTTTTACTCCCCTCAGGGTATTGTTGAGTGCCAAATTGAACAGGTTTTGTGGTATAATATCTACCTGTCTCACTCCTGTTTTCACCTCAAATGTTTCTGAGAACTCCTCCTATACTTCTACTCTATACTTTGTTTCCATCACACACATTTTAGTTAGCTTTATCAGCTTCTGTATCTAATATTTCTTAAATGTATGGGTTGAGCTTACTTACTGTAATACTAGATGTTATTTTATAGCATTTGCATAGTAGAGATATTCCTCTATAGTTGTGTGTCAACATTTTGTCTCCTTTCTTGTAAATGGGACATACAGCAGCAGTTTTCCATTCCTCTCCCATTTCTTCTTTGCTCCACACCTCTTTAATTAATTTGGCTAACCATTCATACAACTTGTCTTCCTCTTCTTTGGTGAACTGTGCTGATATCATGTCTATGCCTGGGACCTTCCCATTTTTCAGGCATTTTATTGCCTCCTTCACCTCAATCAGAATTGGTTCTTTGACTAATGGTTGTAAGTTCTGGTGGTTTTCTACCTGGTTTTCGTTGTTGTAGGTGTCTACCAGGTTGTTCAGCAGTTCTTTGTAGTATCACCTCTAGTTCTCTTGTTTCCCTTCATTTTTTGTGATCAGTTTTCCATTTTCATCCATCATTATCACAGGCTTAGTTCTGTACTCCTTTCTATAGCTTCTCATTGTCCTGTAAAACTGTTTACTGTTCTGGCTATAGTCCTCTACCTTCTCTATCTGTTTATTTATGAATGATCTTTTCTCTTGCCTGATTATTCTCTTCATTTCTCTCATGGCTGTCCTGTATTTTATTTGGTTTTCATGTTTGTTACTGTGATCATTGCCTGTCTGGCTGTCTTTCTGTCATGACCTGCTTCTCTACATGTTTCATTGAACCATGGTGTGCACTTGATATTGCTATTATTGTTATCTCTTAATAGTTCCTGTGTTGTCTCCTTTATAACTCTTGCTATCTTGTTCTGTTTTGTATTGATATCTTCACCTTCTTTGCTATTGCTTTAATTCTCTAATTCTGTGGATCTATTTCTAAGCCTAGTGTTAACCTATTTATTCACCTTCTCTTCTTTTAGCCTACTCACAAGCTACTCTTCTTGGTTCTTTTGCCTCTGTTGCTCTTACATGCTTGTTTTGGTAATGATTGTTTCATCTTTATTAGCACAAGAGAATGCTCTGGTCCTATATCAGCCCCTCTCATTGTCCTAACATCTGTTACAGCCTAGTTAGCCCATCGGATGAGATCTATGTTGCTTTATGTATGTCTTAATGGGGAAATGACGTACTGATTATTTTCCTGTTTCTAGCTGTGGAAAAGCTGATGAGCCTTACACCATTATAATTTGATTCACTGTGCAAGCTTAACATGCCTATATATTGTTTCCATTGGTGTTCTTGTGTTTTTGGCATTTAAGTCTCTCAGCACAATTTTGATGTCATCCTGTGGTAATCTGAAGCACATCTGGTCTAAGGTATCATTGAATTCATGTTCCTCCTAGTCCTCGGTTGAGGCGTGGACACTTACTGATGATATTTTTCTATATTTAATTTTGATTCTGATGTAACATATCCTTTCATTGATATTTTCTAGTGGCAACACATTGACCATTATTTTATTGTGGAGATGTTTGTTTCCACTGTATATGGTTGTATAGTTTCCCTCTCTGTACATGCCATGCCCAGGCTGTCTTATCTTCTGCAAGGCTGTAATATCCAGCCTGTATTCCACTAGTTCTTCATCAAGTATCTTTGTCTGTCCTGCAGCATATAGTGTTCTTACATTCTGTGTTCCTGTTCATAGTCTTTTATTTGTAAGAGGTTGAAAGAGTTTTTCAAAACCATTGTTAGCTGTGAGCAGTCTGATGATAATCCCCCCAGCTTTGTTTGAAAGATTTACTGTTTGATGTTTTGCAGAAGAGGTCATTGGATGTTAATTATTGCATATCTTAAGTAAATCCTACTTGCGATATGCTAAGAAACAAGAGAAACTAACAGTATTTTTCAATTACTTTTCAAAAGGCTAGTAAAATTTATGTATGCACCTCTTGCAAGAATATAGTTTGGTCTCTCAGGGGGAATGTATTCAAATGTATTAAGCCTTGTGTTATAAATTTTTTTATCATGTTTTGATGGGAATGGACGAGTGATTTCATGACTGTGAAAAAATTCAATTCGTCTGCCTTGCCAACATGAAAAAATTTGAAGATTCCACACTTTTTCCTTCTAGCACACTTGAAAACTTGCAGAAGTTCTTTGGGACTGTATTCTCAAAGACACAACACTTGAGAAATGAACACTATTTTATATGCCAAAGAGAAGTACAGAAATATTTCCACTGCCAAGACATTAGAGAACTTAATGAGGATAATGACATTTTCCCTTATTCTGTCCATCTCTTCCACTACAGCAACTGTAGTGGAAGAGTTCTCTCTTAAAAAGAGAGAAACTCTTCTTTCGAGAATACATTTCAAAAAAAACTTCTAGCACACTTAATAAAAACACAGCCATCCTATGAAGATATCACCAACAAGTTTGCAGCCTTCAAGGACTGAAGGATTGATCCGGTGCACAAGAAATAGGTGATTTCGATTAGTATGGTAAGCTTGTGTAAATTTAGGTACATTTTTCTTTCCTGCTAGCTCTTCACCTAACTTCCCAGCCACAAGCTGCCACTGGAGATGAGACCAATCACAATATACTGCAACACAAATATTGTAATGCATATGTACGTTACTGGCAATCGATTCTGTCTCTTATAGTGACAAAAGTTAAAACAGGAACAACATATAAACATGCTTTGGTGTCACAAAGCTATGGGAATTTCTCAGAGGCCCAAATTGAAGCATTACTGAAAGTCACTCTAGTAATGTCATTAAGAAAGACAACTGCAAAGCACAATATAGCCTATGTAACATTATGCAACAAAATACATGGACTGTGAATGAAACAAGTAAGTGGCCAAATGGCTCTTGGTAATACTGAAGAAAGGTCTGTATTGAATATTATCATCAAAGTGCTTCTTAGGGTTTTGCACTCACTTGTCAGTGCAGCTGATGGGAGAATGTATGTTAAGAGTTAACTGGACGAGCAATGCATAAAAACTGCTTGATTTAAAGATAATCCTCCTGACAAAGACTGGCTCTATGTGTTGTTAAAGTGGCAGTATGATGTTGCACACATTTGTTTAGTGTAAAATATTACACCATCATAAGCAAGTCTCTCATGTAAAGTTCTGACACAATAATTTTATAATTTGAGAGAGGAACTTGCTAGTGTAAAGAAAATATTCAATTATAGTGAGAAACCTCAGTAACAATCCTGGAAAATCACTTGTTATCTACACACATGGCACAAAGTACCCTGAGAAGCTATACAATAATTCCAAGTCGACAATAATCAATCTGTGGGTCAGCTGCTATTTACTTATTCCCTCCCTAAGTGATATACAGACAAGGGCATATTCAAAAACTCTGGATACAAAGTGGTGCCAAAGGCCATGTTGCAACAAAGTATGATTTGCTGCCTGTGCTGGATAAAGTCATACAACTGGATTGATAAGGCAACATTTACAAACCTTTCTGAACTGTCTTTTGTCACACATGCCAGTGTGTGGAAGGTATCTAAGTTCTTCTGTGGACAGTTTACTATCTCATTTCAGACTAAATGTTTGTAGGTTATATAGTGTTCAAGGGATCAAATTTGTACACTTCCAAACTCAATAGACCTATATCAGCTTCTGAGTGTTACTTTCTTCAAGTCCACGAAAATGTTGTGGAATATTTCAAACAGGATTACCAAAAACACACTTTCCGTTATTTGATGGCCAAAGCCTTGATAAATGTGGATAACATTTCTGAAAAAGTGGCAGCACAGGATAAGGATTGAATTGAGCACAATGTTGTTGCTGACTGTGCCACCTGTAGTGTAGTGCAATTTAACATTTGTAGCTATATATATTTCAGATTCCCTCATTTTTAATTTTGAATGGAATTTCTTCAGCATAATTGAGAAGCCTAGAGTGATTTGTTGTTCTGATTAATCACCCTTCAGTTATGTTTCACCCTCAGTCCCACAAATCACTGAACAAAATTCACAAGGTTTGAAGGAATAATTTCTGGTTGCACTTTCCATGTATATGGCAAAAGTAGATGTCACCATTCTCAATTCAAAGAAATATGCAATTTATCAAAATTGTTTTATTTATTTTTGTTTTCTGGTAACAAGGAAAATTATTATAACAATTTTTGGGTGCCTATGGCTTGTGCTCTTTGTATGCTAAATTTTGACTGATCATAATTTAGCATAATTAGTATTTTCAATTACAATTCTTAAAAACAATGACCTATCTCACCCCACTGGACAGTTACGGCAACTTTCCATTCTTATGAAATTTTTTCTATTGTACATGTTTCTTCAAAAACTATTTGCAGATTTCTTATCGGCTTCATTTGTGACTATTTCAGGGCTTCAGCTGTTATAGGTAATTCCTCCACCAACTATTTTTTATAGTTTTATTTCTTCTTTTGTCGGTTGAATATCATGTTAATCCTCGAAAATATCTGAGAATAGGCTATTTTCCTAGTTTTAAAATATGGTTTGGATTGATGCTATCCTGACCGATTATAATATTTACAAAGCATTTACAGTCAATGTTCTCACAAAATATCTGCTATATTTATGTAATTAAAGCTTAAAAATCATTAAATATCAAAATATGGTCACGTGACTGAAAACTCTGTTATTGGCTGATACTGTGTTGATGTCACAGGCTATGAGTAAGACAAAACCATACTTGTGTTATAGGAGCATTAGTTGAAGTCATAAGGCTTTTTTACATACTTTTTCTTCAAACAGTTTATCTATTTAGTGATCCTTCTAATCCTATGTGTATAGAATATATACAAGAATATTGGACATGGTTAAGTTTTTAAAACATAAAACACAGTTTGTATTGCATTCCTAAGTACTAGGTATTTAAGTAATTTAGCAAATAAACATATACAGGGCGTTTCAAAAAGAAAGAGCAGATTTCAAACATTTATTTCTCAAAAACTACAAATGATAGAAACACAATTCCAACGGTCCTTCACTCAATATGAGTACCAAATGTTACACAACAAATATCAAAACTGTACCTCAATATGAGCACCATTTGTTACACGACAAATATCAAACCGGTATCTCATTTCTTGCCACACACGACGCAACTGGTCTTTAGTTACCGAATTCACGGCCGCAACAATTCGATGTCGTACCTCTTGAAGAGTAGCGGGCATAGGTGGGACATAAACACAGTCCTTTATGTACCCCCACAAATAAAAATCGCAGGGAGTAAGGTCTGGTGACCTGGGAGGCCACAGACGATGACATTGATCTTGTGCTCCTGCTCTTCCAATCCACCGTCCTGGAATGGTGTTATTTAGGTACCGTCGTACAGGTTCAGAGAAGTGTGGTGGGGCGCCATCTTGCATGAAGATGAAGTGATTTGAATCTTCCTGAAGTTGAGGAAATAGCCAGTTTTCTAACATGTCCAGGTAAATGGTTCCTGTGATAGTTTTCTCCATGAAAAAGAAAGGTCCATAAACTTTGTTTACCGAAATTGCACAAAAGACGTTAACCTTTGGTGAGTCTCTTTCATGTTGAATAACGTCCCTCGGAGTTTCACTCGCCCAAATTCGTACGTTATGCCGATTAACTTTACCAGAAATGTGAAACGTTGATTCATCTGAAAAAATTAATCGTTCGGCAAAATTGTCCTCTTCCATGTCCTGTAGAATTGCAGTTGAAAATTCGAACCTTTTGTTGTGGTCGTCAGGACGCAATGCTTGCAATAACTGCAGTTTGTACGGCTTCATGTGCAGACGGTTACTCAGAACGCGCCATACCGTTGTTTTAGACATGTTTAGTTCGTGACTTGCCCGTGTCGTGGATTTTCTAGGGCTCCTTTCGTAAGCTGCACGGACACGCTCGACATTTTCATCCGATGTGCGTGGACGACCCGTGCTTTTTCGCTTGCAGATGCAACCATCTTCTACGAATCTGTGATGCCACTCATAAATTTGCTTATGACGAGGCGGCTGTTTGTTGAATTGACGGCGGAATGCACGTTGCACACCAACAATGGACTCTAACTTTGCAAATTGCAGCACACAAAATGATCGTTCCTGTGGTGTCGTCGCCATTTTCCTACAAACAAACGCCAGCGCCACTGCGGATTTGCATGGAACTTCTGCGCGGACCATTGAAAAACTTTGAACCTTTCTCTGACAAGAAACGTTTGAATTGTGTTTCTATCATTTGTAGTTTTTGAGAAATAAATGTTTGAAATCTGCTCTTTCTTTTTGAAACGCCCTGTATTCAACAAACATTAAAGACAACATACAAAGTAGAATATTCATAATGCACATTTATTTTTGCTGTTTGGCTTCTAGGTACTCTGTCAGACTATCAATGATCAACTAAATATGCCTTCAATCAGCCTTAAAACTACTGATTTAAAGTGTTTAGGCAGATTATTATAAATGTTTATCCCAATATGTAAGAGTGCCTTTTTGGCACAATGATGTTCTCACCTGCTTCATATGAAGATCAGATTTTTGTCTTGTATTGTATGCATGTATATCTTCATTTTGTAACAAGATACCTGCGTGTCTATCAATATATTGTATTATGAAAACTGATGTTCTGTAGATAAAAATGCAAGGAAGAGGAAGAATTGACACTTTTTTGAATATGGGTCTGCATGATTTCCTATTGTTTACCCCTTCAATAATTCTTAGCATTCTCTTTTGCAGCCTGAAAAAGTTTAATATTTTTTGTTGCATTGCCCCAAAAGATTATGCCATATGTAATTACAGAACGCGCATAGGAGTAGTATACATTTAACAGGTTGGCTTTGCTGCAACAACTTTTTAAGATCCTCATCATGTAGCAGGCTTTGCTTAGTTTCCTTTGTAGTTATTGATTTTGTACCTCCCATTTTATGTTGTTCTGGAGCTAGAGTCCTAGAAATTTTGTGCTGTCAACACTTTCAAGAATTCTGTTCCTTAGGTCTACTTGTATGTTCGGGTGGTGCCTTCCTTTTAGATTGTAGATGTTCAATGCTACTGCCTTTTCTATGTTTATATTAGATTGTTACAGCTGAACAACTGTTCCACAGTGTTCATTGTTTGTACAGCAGAGTCTTAGTTTTTCTTCTGTTTTCCCACTATTAAGGAAGCTTGTATTGCCTGCAAATTGGAGGATAGTTTGGCAATACTTCTTGTATATAAGGTAATTGACAGAGGAGAAACAGAATGGGTCCTAATACTGGTCTTTGATGGACACCATATTTCACATTTGCATATCCTGAATAGTAGTAGCTGATTTTGTTATGGTTATTCCTTTCCCTGCTCCCTGCTCCATCACTAAACTCAGTCAGAACTAAGGAATTTTAGAACTTTTGCAAATGGATCCACATATTGATTGTCAGCTATCAGCCATGAGCTACGACCCAAAGCACAAGAAATTTATTCTTGGCAAAACTTGTTGGTGATTTCCTCTGTAGAAGACACTCAGCAGAGAAACTGTTTCCAGCAGGCATTCAGTGGTGCAACAGAATGTATCCAGCTACAGATAAAGAGGTCACACGTTTGAATCCCAGAAGGGATACATACATTTAAAGTTTTATACAAAAAAAAAGCATTAGCAAGAACTGATTGTACCAGTTGTTTCGATTTGGTATGTATTATCTACAGCTTCATATTATTCTTAGTCTGAGAAATGGAAAATGGAGCATAAACGCGTTTACTTTGTGAACAAACAACTCAATTTTTTAGAAAGCATTGCTAGTGGTGAAGTTATCACCAAACACCCACAATATAAAGAGGTGTAGGACAATAAGGTTATATGGAGAGATATAAAGCATATAAAACATGCCGGTGACACAGACGTAAGTGCTGTTGTCTGTCTCAGTGTAAACTGACATTGGCATCTGAAGCAGACTTACTTCATCTTTATGTAACATGATGAGCTATAAAAGTTTATACAATAAGTATCCTAACTGGACAGTACGCAGATAACATTGTTTCTAATAAAGTTAAAAGTGTGTGATCACATTAATCTAGAAAATATCTTTTTGAATGTAAAGCATGTGAACAGTGACTGCCAATGTAAGTGCATGTAATCAGCAAGGAAATAATAATAATAATAATAATAATAATAATAACAATAACAATAATAATAATAATAATAATAAAAGAATAGGCCTCTGGTATGTTCTGCCAGTCGTAAAAGGCGACGAAAAGAACAAACCACTAATAGGGCTAACCCCCCTTTTAGTGTGATTACTTGGTTCAGGACAGAACTAAAGAGGTCTCGGACAAGCGCCGTCATGGTCGGGGACGACGCTTGAACCCTATGACCGCCCACAATGGTAACGACACTGCTAGCCAACTGGAAAATGATTTAAATCCAAATAGAGGTGTTTTGCAGGATATGCTTCCTGCAACCACCCTAGAAGGAAAACAAAGACAGAGGATGAGATGGTCAGATGAAGTTAATCAACACCTCATGTTCTGTTATTACCAAGCAACAAACCTAGGAACCAACACAACTGGATACAGATCACAAGTATACACAACATTTATTACCAGATATCCAGAATTAAAATTTTTAACAGAACAACGACTAGCTGATCAGATCCGTGTAATAATCAAAAATAACAGGATACCCAGTCAGAATTAGAAAACATCAAACAACAAGTACAACAAATACTGGAACAAAATAATGTGCAATCAGAAGAAGAAGAAAATACAGTAATGGACTCAAACCTCACAGAGAAAAACAAACAAAGAACAACACGCTTCAATTAATCAGAGGAAACCGAAATCTTAAGACTGCCACCAGAACAAACACAAATAGAACACGAAGTGACACACATGTTAGATATAGAAGAAAAATTTCAGCTGACATATATAGAATACAAAGACACAAATACAGACATTAGACCATTCTTGCATAGACCACCAAATAACCCACAAGTTGAAACAACAATAAAAACTATCAACACAATCATACACAACAAAATAAATGAAAACATAACTATGGAAGAGTTACAACTACTGGTTTATATAGGAGCACTCACTACACTAAATATACATACTAGGCAGAGATCAGAACCAACCAACACACAGAAGAAACCCACAAAACCAGCATGGCAACACAGGCTACAGATCAGAATATAAAAACTGAGGAAAGACATCGGACAGCTAACACAATTTATAAGAAATGAAATATCAGACAAAAAACGAAAAAGGTTAAGTAAAATCTCACAACAAGAAGCGACAGAGCAATTAGATGAAAAGAAGCAGAAATTACAAGCATTGACCAAATGACTTAGAAGATACAAAAAAAGTGAAAATAAAAAGAAACAAAACCAAACACACAACACAAACCAAAAGAAATTTTACCAGACAATAGACGACACACACATTAAAGTAGACAATCCACCAAGCATAACAGACATGGAACACTTCTGGAGCAACATATGGTCAAACCCGGTACAACGTAACAGGCATGCACGGTGGATACAAGCAGAAACAGACACATACAATATGATACCACAAAGGCCTGAAGTGATAATTTTGCAACATGAAGTCACCCAAGCAATTAATTCTACTCAGAGTTGGAAAGCTCCTGGAAAAGATAAAATAGCAAATTTCTGGCTAAAGAAGTTCACCTCAACACATTCACATCTAACTAAATTATTTAACAGTTACATTGCAGACCCATACACATTCCCTGATACACTTACACATGGAATAACCTATCTGAAACCTAAAGATCAAGCAGACACAGCATACCCAGCTAAATATCGCCCCATAACATGCCTACCAACAATCTACAAAATATTAACATCAGTCATTACACAGAAATTAATGACACATACAACACAGAACAAAATTATAAATGAAGAACAAAAAGGCTGTTGCAAAGGAGCACGAGGATGTAAAGAGCAACTGATAATAGATACAGAAGTGACATATCAAGCTAAAACTAAACAAAGGTCACTACACTACGCATACATTGATTACCAAAAAGCTTTTGATAGTGTACCCCAATCATGGTTACTACAGATATTGGAAATATACAAAGTAGATCCTAAATTGATACAATTCCAAAACATAGTAATGAAAAATTGGAAAACTACACTTGATATCCAAACAAATTCAAATAATATCACATCACAGCTAATACAGATTAAGCGTGGAATATACCAAGGAGACTCATTAAGTCCTTTCTGGTTCTGCCTTGCTCTGAACCCACTATCCAACATGCTAAATAATACAAATTATGGATACAATATTACTGGAACATACCCACACAAAATCACACATTTGCTACACATGGATGATCTAAAACTACTGGCAGCAACAAATCAACAACTCAACCAATTACTAAAGATAACAGAAGTATTCAGCAATGATATAAATATGGCTTTTGGAAGAGACAAATGTAAGAAAAATAGCATAGTCAAGGAAAAACACACTAAACAAGAAGATTATATATTGGATAACCACAGCGACTGCATAGAAGCGATGGAAAAAACAGATGCCTATAAATATCTAGGATACAGACAAAAAATAGGAATAGATAATACAAATATTAAAGAAGAACTAAAAGAAAAATATAGACAAATACTGACAAAAATACTGAAATGGAGTAACACATACCTAGAAGCACTCAATGCACTTACACGATCACAATGCCACAAATATAGAATACATCACATACATTGAGCATCAGAAAAATTCACATTAAGCAGAAAGGAAGGAGGAAGGGAATTTATCGACATAAAAAACCTACATTATGGATAGGTAGACAATTTAAGAAAATTCTTTCTAGAACGAGGAGAAACTAGCAAAAATACACAAAGCAATCACTCATATAAATGCATCGGCTACATCACTGCAATTTCATAACCACTTCTACAACCCTTTATATCACATAACATCAACAGATACAAAGAAAGCAAATTGGAAAAAGAAAACACTACATGGCAAGCACCCGTATCATCTAACACAGCCACACATCGATCAAGACGCATCCAACACATGGCTAAGAAAAGGCAATATATACAGCGAGACGGAAGGATTCATGATTGCAATACAGGATCAAACAATAAACACCAGATATTACAGCAAGCATATTATTAAAGATCCCAATACCACAACAGATAAATGCAGAATTTGCAAACAACAAATAGAAACAGTAGATCACATCACAAGCGGGTCTACAATACTAGCAAATACAGAATACCCCAGAAGACATGACAATGTAGCAAAAGTAATACATCAACAGCTTGCCTTACAACATAAACTTATAAAACAACACATTCCCACATACAAGTATGCACCACAAAATGTACTGGAGAATGATGAATACAAATTATACTGGAACAGAACCATTATAATAGATAAAACAACACCACATAACGAACCTGACATCATACTCACCAATAAAAAGAAGAAATTAACACAACTAATTGAAATATCCATACCCAATACAACAAATATACAAAAGAAAACAGGAGAAAAAATTGAAAAATACATCCAACTGGCTGAGGAAGTCAAGGACATGTGGCATCAGGATAAAGTTGACATCATACCAATTATACTATCAACTACAGGAGTCATACCACACAATATCCACCAGTACATCAATGCAATACAGCTACATCCAAACTTATACATACAACTACAGAAATCCGTAATTATTGATACATGTTCAGTTACCCGAAAGTTCCTAAATGCAATATAACATATACCAGACAGGAAGTCACTCTTGATCAAGGTCCGCATCAATTTCCACTTTTTGACCAGACATAACGTCTGAGAAAAGAAAGAATAATAATAATAATAATAATAATAACAATATTCTGTTTCTAATCAGTTTGGTGTAGATTTGTGACTGTGATTCGGTTTTCATATGAGAGGACTTTCAAGTAATTTTACAAATAAGTTAAAATGTTCTTTCACATTGGATTTGAACCAGCAATCTAAGGACATCAACCTGTAAAATTTGACAGTCTACTGCTCTCACAATTCAGCTGTCAAACAATGGAGGTTTAGCTGGGTAAAAAAAGTTTTTTCTAGGAGTTTAAATTAATTGAATGATGCTATCCTCCTTTGTAACAGTGGGAGAGCATATATCTCAGATGTAAGTGAACACCTAACTTTACACTACAACACAATTTTAATTAAGTTGTGCATCGATGTGGTGCAATTTGCATTTTATGCAAAATTTTCAGGAGTTTTTATAGGCGTATTTGTATGCTATGGTATGAGACACCATTTGTAACCCATTTTCCAAAGCATAAATCCAAAACAAGACGTCACTGAATTAGCACCAGGACAGGAGCTGTGAGCTAGCCAGCAGTGTCACAGACACCACATGCCTCAAATGGATCATTTTAGTGGGATTTCAGATTACTTCAACTTCATTTCTGTTTTTATAGAAGAACACTGAATTTCAAGAGGAAAAAAGAAAGCATGTTAGCAGCATAAAATGACAATCATTTAAGACAATTTCCAGAAAACAGTCATATATCCTACTCCAATTTATGACTTGGTTCAAGCCAACTTAACAGTTTATGAATGTACTTTGATAGTATTTCATACCTGAGTGTAACTGAAGCCGATTCTAGCTCTTTCATTCTTTGTACTTTGTGGTTTGTAACCCTTCAGTTTGTTCCTGAAGTATAGAAACTTCAGGAATTATTTGTGAATTTTCTTTAATTTCAGAAAGTTGCAATTTTTAAAATAAAGTCTTAGTTTTCAATGTTATCCTAGATATTTCTTTACGTGGCTGTTTAAACTGTTCATCATGTCCAGAACTTTTGATTTTTTTTCTTATCTCACTATTACCACTTTTTCACGCTCTTTATCAAACTTTATTCTCATTTTTATCCCTACAAACCCAAATATTTTGTTTGTTGCAGTGTTCATTTGCCTAGATAGCTCTTGACAGTTGGCAGGTTTATTTTATGTTAGTATAATTTCCTCACTGGATTGTTTCCCATTGCTTCTTGTGTAATGGTAAGTGTAAATGGCATTTTGTATTTAATCAATTTACATAGCCTCTGTTTTTGTAAGGCAGAAACTTCATTTTAAAGTTAGACAAATAGTGAGCAGAATGAGGTACATAATTCCCGACAACTGCAGTAAATCTGCTTTTTCTCAAAAATGAGTTGTTGCCGCCACTTTGTGCTCTTTATTGCCATCTATTGATTACACTTTTAATACATGAACAAAACAGCTTGCAACTGCCCAAAAATGTACCAGCAAAATAGGCTACAGGTGCTTAAGTCTGTAACTACTTCTGGTTGCAAAACAAAACTGAGTGAATCCATTGCATGATGAAGTAGCAAAACTTCATATACCCTAAGCAAATGCCATTATCTACAAGATTTGATGATGCCAATTTTGTGTAAATGATGTCTTTTGTGTGAATAACACTGCTTTTCCAGCTTATTCGCTCATGAACATTAGTTTCGAGCCTGAGTGTGAATTTCATAAAGTTGTCACTGCTGCATGCTACCATGAAACAAAGTACAGTAGCACACTGGCTGTTACTTAGCCATACAAGTGCGTTTTTCTTTGCATAGCATCTTTCTGAGTGCATGGAAAGCATTTACGTTGTATTTGTTGCATAAAATATCAAGAGTGTGTTATTTGCTCCACAATCATGGTTGTTGACAAAATACATGTATGATCAATACAAGAAGGGAGAGATCTGTAAAACACCAGCAAATCCTTTTCACTGGAACAAACAGCAAAATGTATGAGGTAAGATTAAATCATCAACTCGCGTATTTTGTGCTGCATCACTGCACAGAAATTGTTAGAACTTCATAATGAGCACACCTGTAAACAGTAATTTACACTGATGTGTTAGGTTTTTCACAATTTTCTTTTCAGCCCCTGGGTGTGGAAAACTGCCACATGGTGTCATCTCCCCATTCTGCAATACAAATTTTTGTGTGCCTTCACTTTATTTTGGTTGTCTCCTTTGTTTTCACTTCAGGTGTTTTGTGTCATTTGCAACTGGCAGTGGTGCCAACAGCGCAATGTGGACCTCGGCTGGCCTGACATCAGGGCTCTGAATGTGGAGTGCATCAGGAGTAATCTTATGATACTGCCTGTTGTGTAGATGGCTGTGTTGCTTGGGCAGTGAACATTACTGCCTCAGAAACTCTTCACAGCCTCTTGGTCATGAGTGAGACTTGTTCAAATGCTGTGAACACTGGTGCAACAACTGCAGCAAGGTCTTAATTGGCCATGGCAGATTGTGTCACCTGGAAGTGCACAATGTCAGTGCAGATGATATTAGTAGTGCATGCCTGTCATGGTGATGGCGTCTGTCAGGGTAGTGTACCGTATTTACTCGAATCTAAGCCGCACTCGAATCTAAGCCGCACCTGAAAAATGAGACTCGAAATAAAGGAAAAAAAAATTTCCCGAATCTAAGCCGCACCTGAAATTTGAGACTCTAAATTCAAGAGGAGAGAAAAGTTTTAGGCCGCACCTCCAAATCGAAACAAAGTTTGTCCATTGTAATATGAGACACAATTTAGGTCGAATGAATGACGATACAGCTACAGTAGTTTGGTTCGTGTCTAAGCTTAGCAGTTAAGCTTTACCACGTAGCCATTCCTATGCGTCAGGCGCTCCGTCCGTATTTATACGGGTGCCCTTCCTTTTTCACGTGCTTCCTCTGGTTTGAATTGATTGCTTATTTTGCTTTGATCTGGTAATTGCCGTTTTCTTTG
Organism: Schistocerca cancellata; assembly: GCF_023864275.1. NCBI lineage: Eukaryota > Metazoa > Arthropoda > Insecta > Orthoptera > Acrididae > Schistocerca > Schistocerca cancellata. The sequence goes on along the minus strand of NC_064627.1, from coordinate 238,226,370 downwards.
TTATAGGTGTTTGCGTCACTCTTAAGCTGAAAATGCATTACTGCACTGTGTTATGCATTGTTTGTCGCATTCTGATAGTGCGTGTTTACAGCCTGTCGCGGCTCCCAGCACGGCTTGCTTTTGTGCGCGCTACCGCCGCGTACAATTTAAAAAAAAAAAAAAAAAAAGAGAGGAATCGTCTCAGTAGCGAAACAATGACAAGAGACCGCAATTTGTTGTTACTTACACTGCTGCTTTCTTTGATAATGATCAACAAGAATCAAATAATAGACTGCATATGATAGAACATGTTCTGAACGAAAGTTAGGCGAAAATTTTTCTCCGTTTGAAAATCTTTGCGGTCGCTTCTTTATTACATCAAATTCTGCACAGAAATTAGTCATTTTAGATTTTAAAATCTAGTCACTTGCCGTGCTTCATTTCTGACTGTATCACTATTAGGCATAAGAATAATACGAATATAAACATGCCACGATACGTATATTCTTCCGCGTTTGCTGTTGTCTCACTCTAGTTTCCTAGTTTATTAGGCAGACAGGATTTAAATGAGATAGCAGCAAACACGAAAGAATACATGGCAAAATGTTTATATTTGTATAATTCTTATGGTGAAGAGAATACTGTATATGATTCAAATTTCATCAGGTTCCTATTAGTAACCATCTCTTCTCACAGATAGGAAAAAATTCAGAACGTAGAGTTGGCCATATTGACAAACATCCCAAACAGTCATGCCAGTCAGATTTTCGTAGTACACTGAAATTGTGCTACAATCGAAGATGAACAATACGGAATTTGTATTTACTTCGTTGGATAATGTATGAAAATGCAGTGGTCGAAACTCGCGGCGGAGAAAAAAAAAGCTCGTCTTCCACTTTTTTTTAAATTTATTTACTGACGCTGAGATTTTGGCGCCAGTATTTATCCTTGTGCCTACAAAACATGCCCGCTTAGCGCTACATATATTCGGCGGCAGAAGTTAGTTGTGGCGGCATGTACCGACATTTTTCATAACTTCTGCATGCTTTGCACTCGATTCTAAGCCGCAGGCGGTTTTTTGGAATACGAAAACCGGAAAAAAAGTGCGGCTTAGATTCGAGTAAATACGGTATTTTCCACCTGGGAGGTCGATCTCTGTTCCTCTGGTGTGCTTGCCCTTGTATGATCGTACACTTGTTGCTGTATTAGATGGCCTGGCAGGCATCTGTGCACCTGGACCTAGGTATTTAACAATCAGCCTCCTCCTCGAGTGGGACTCCATATTGGCAGAGTACCGCAGCCTAAGGCACTTCACAGCCGCAGTAGCTTGTGCTGTGTGGGCCTTCACAATTCTTGCACTTGGGAGGGTGTCTCTTGGACAAGGAACATCTTACACTAGCATATTTGCCTGCACACCTCACATGTCTCAGTGAAGTACAGCAGCACTCCACATATTCAAGTCCTTGACAGCAAATGCACAGGGACAAGCCTTCCTTGTTCCATAGACATACAACACTGACCTGAGTATCTGCCACCTCTTCACTAAAAACAGGCTCATTTTTTCTCCTGATTCTTATTGGCTACTACCTGGAGTAAAGGTGGATTTGACGATGACCACACACACACACACACACACACACACACACACACACACACACACACACACACACACACACCAAATCTGTCCTCTCCTCCAGATCTTTAAGAGGTCAGGATCTGTGCACTTTTGGGAAACCCGTGAAGACTGCTTTCATGAGATTGTCTGGGACAAAAGCATGACTGCAGAAAGGAACCAAGAGCTCTGCTGCCGCACTTGCGACCTTCCTGAAATCTTTGACATTTGAGAGTTGAACTCTCCCTGTCTCCTGCAGGCCTCACAATGACGACGGCTCTCATCCATGGTTTGAGGCACTGCAGAATCACTTTTAGCTTGTTCAGACCACCTGGCAGTGAGTGCCGAATGGCAGTTGGCCGTATTTTCTGTATGTTGGTTTTCAGCCGTTTGCATGACCTTCCTCTGTTCCATCACAAGTGGTTGATACGGATTGGAGGCTGCTTCTGTGGCCCCAAATTTTGGATGAACAGGTAAGGTCCTCAGTGACTACAGTGAAGTGTTCAAAGACAAAGAAATAGCTTTACAATTAATAACAGATGTTGACAGTTGGTATTGGAAGCATCCAGTTGCTTATATCAGTAAGCCACCCAGTCAGACACACTTCAGATTTGACCCAGTAGAACTAGCTATTACCACCAGAAGTAAACTTGGAAACACACTAGTAAGAGGTAAAGTGCCTACAGCATAGACACTGGCCGGAAAGAGGGATATGCAGACAGGGCAAACCTACTTGTCAGTGGAATCAAATGTTATCTGAATTGGCAGAGCCTTAAAGGAAGAAAAGTGAAAGACATTGATTTCCAGTTCAAATAGGATTTCTGGCAGACTTGGGAAGAAAACTAATATCTTCCTTTCTACAAGAATGAAAAATGCAGAGGAGAACTACTTTATATGTACATTCAGAGAATTTAGATGGGACATAACAGAACTTCAGCTTATGACATTTTAACTGCTTTCAGACTTTTGTTTAATGTCACATCTCTTGTAATCACAGTCACAAACAATCATTAAATTCTTTTCTCATTTATGTCAGTATTAAGGCGTACTGATGCATTATGATAATATATGTACATTCAACTCTACAAAAGCAGAACCCTATGGATCCGTGGAAACAGATGCGGAACTTGGTGAATCAAAATTCTTTTACGTTGTGACTAGAAAAAGAAAAGCTAAATAGTTCAGGGATTGTCAGATATATACTCCTCATGTAAACATAAATCTATGATGGAAAGGAATTTGAATTATCTGACATACAAAGGAAGTAAGAAGTCCTTCGCGTTTCCTGAAAACACTGTTCTTTGGCAGTCACTGCATTTTGCTTCTGGACACCTCTTATCTCTATCTTTTTCTTTGTTTTATATGCTGGATGATCTCCCACTGTTCAACATTTTTGTCAAGAGTGAGTGAGTGAGTGTGTGTGTGTGTGTGTGTGTGTGTGTGTGTGTGTGTGTGTGTGTTAGTTATCTACCAGATTATAGCTTTTGTTCTGGGAATTTAGATGTTTCAGCTTCTAGTTCACAACTGATTTACACACTTATTAAATGTAAAAGTAAGACTTTATACGAGGGCCGTTCAGAAAGTAACCTCCGGTTGATTTAAAAAAATACACCAAGTTAAATAAAAATATTTTAATGTAAACATCTTACAACTACATCTTTGCACTATTTTTCTACATAGTCTCCATAGCGACTGAGGCACTTATCGTATCTCTTCACAAGCTTTGAAATTCCTTCTGCATAAAAATCACCCGCTTGTGCCTGGAGCCAGCCTGTGACCGCATCTTTGAGCTCTTCGTCGTCATCAAACCGCTGTGACCCGAGCCATTTCTTCAAATGCATGAAGAGGTGATAATCACTTGGCGCCAGGTCTGGGCTGTAAGGTGGATGGTTGATAACGTCCCACTTGAAGGACTCAAGAAGGGCCGTTGTTCTGCGAGCAGAATGAGGACGGGCGTTATCGTGCAAAAAAACGATACCGGAAGTCAGCATACCACGGCGTTTGTTCTGTATAGCCCGTCATAACTTTTTTATTGTTTCACAGTACACGTCTTGATTAATGGTCGTACCACGTTCCATGAATTCAACCAACAACACCCCTTTGGCATCCCAAAACACCGTTGCCATCAGTTTTCTGGCAGAAAAATCTTGCGAGGCTTTTCTTGGTTTGGTAGGCGAATTTGAATGTGCCCATAATTACAGATAAAAACAGGTACAGTGTTCTGTCGAATAGTAGTGATGCCTGCAATAAGGATATGCAAAACGCTAGTGAAGTGATGCAAGACAGTGAAACAACGTCCGAGTGGATAAAAGTGTCGCGAAAAGGTAATCCCTTGTCCACTAAAAGAAAAACAAACTCCGTAAAATCTGTCACATTTTGCGATAAAAACAAATACGACGTTTTGCAACAAAGTGAAGATACAAATAAACAAAAACCGACGTGTGTGACAAAGAAGAAAGAATCAAAAGTCGACGTCTTCGGAGACAGTCACGCCAAAGGAATTTCTCAAGAACTGCAAGAAAATAGTAAATCAACGACAGTCACAGGCATGGTTAAACCAGGTGCTGGTTTCAAAGAAGTGACGGAAAACATCATAAAATATCACTATGACAAGCAGGACAGTGTTGTAATCTGCGCAGGAGCTAAAGACATTTACGAAAACAATGCTATGAAAATGTATAAACAGCTCTTGAGTCTTTTGCTAGTACTGTCAAATACAAACATTTTACTGGTGAACTTTACCCACAGGCATGATTTACCTGAATGGTCATGTGTGAATAAGGAAATTCACAGAATTAATGCGAAACTTAATAGTAGTTGTAGGCTATTCAGCAATGTGAAATTAATTGACTCAAGCACACTTGACAGAGAATGTTTTACGAAACATGGGCTTCACCTTAACAGAAATGGTAAGGCCAGGTTAGGAAACTTAATAAGGGAAGCAATTAAATGCAATTACAAAGTGACAGCCACTGAACTGGGATGGTATAAATCTCCAATAGCAGAAACACCAGCAAAAACAGGAGCAGCACGCAAATGGACCATCCAAAAAACAGTAGCAATAGAGGAACCTACTACTGAACCAACAGCACGAAGAATCCTGTCAGCACCACCACCACATCCACTACCATTACCACCACCACCACCACCACCACCACCACCACCACCTCCGGCCACAGAAGCACCAGCAGCAACAACAGCAGCAGCAACTGAACCAACAACAACAGTAGCAGCAGCAACAAAACCATCAACAACAGTTGCAGCAACACAACACTGCCTAAGGAGGAGTCAAAGACAAGGTACATCCACATCATTAAATAAGGATTTTTTATGGCTTCAGACAAAGAAATGGAAAAGATTGTGACAAATCAGCAAGAAAATTTGCAGATAAGTCACAACTACTATGGAAAAAGCAGCACATTACCAGGTAATGACAAAAGAAAAAATACTTGCAAAACAGTCAGGATAATGTGTCAGAATATTCAGTGCCTCAGAAACAAAGTACTAGATCTAGAAGTAGCTTTAAGTAATCTTGCTGATGTCTCTTGTATTTGTTTATCTGAACACTGGTGCAAGGCTAGTGAATTAAGTCTCATAAATATAAACAAATTTAATTTAGCAACACATTATTGTCGAAGTGTTTTTAAAAATGGTGGGGTATACATTTACTCTAGAGTAGGACTGCAGTTCAAAGTGAAAACGGAATTGGACCATCTAAATATAGAAAAACATTTTGAATCATGTGCCATAGAGTTAAAAACTGAAGAGAAGAGTGAAAAACTAGTTGTCATTACAGTATATAGATCTCCACTGGGTGACAAAAACATATTCTTCAAAAAAATAGAAGCAGCATTAAACACTTTTTATAGTAATGAAGTGAAATTATTTTTATGTGGAGATTTTAATATTAACCTGTTAATTGAAAGTGATGAAAAAAGACAGCTTTTGAGTATACTCAGCAGCTTCCACATGAAACCACTCTTTACAGATGCCACCAGAATAACAGAACTGTCATCTTCTCTTTTAGACAATATTTTCTCAAATATGGAGAATGGTATCACTGAGCCACTAAACGTAAACTTAGGTCTTTCAGATCACAATACACTATTTACATACATAAATTACTCTATCCCCAAGGCAGTGAAATATAAGTGGGGATACAAAAGACACTTCTATACAGAAAAAGTAAATACTTTCATCCAGTTGTTAGCTAATGAAACCTGGGAAGATGTCTTTGCACAAATTACAACCGAGGAATCTTTCAATGCTTTTTCTAGTACATTCATGTCCCTATTTGAGATGTGTTTCCCAAAAAAGCTCACAAAGATCAATGTCATGCCTAGGAACACAAGCCAGTGGATAACACCCACTATTAGAGTATCTAGTCAAACACTAAAACATATCAGTCAACTCAAAAAAGATAACAAAGATGAACACTTCTCAGATTATGTTAAGACATACAAGAAAATTTACAGGAAGGTGATCAAAAAAGCCAAGACAATGCACAATGACAGTGTAATTGCTGGGTCAGCAAACAAATCAAAAGCTATATGGAATGTAGTAAAAAAAGAAATAGGCCCAAGCAAAAATGTTAGAAATCCAGATGACTTTGTTTTAAAAGATGATCAAGGTGTGCTAGTCAGAAATCGTACTTTAGCAAATTACGTTAATGACTACTTCATAAATAGTCCAATCAATCTGCATAAAAATTGTCCTAAGATTAGTAGAACATCAATCCCAGAAGAACAAAGTGTGAATTCATTATTGCTACCTCCCACAAACAAATTGGAAGTTAATCAAATAATAAAAACAGTGAAGAATAAAATGTCCTCAGGGATTGACGAGATACCTTGCTCAGTCATGATGAGATGTGCTAGTGTCATATCAGACCCACTCTCACACATCATAAACATATCATTTTCGGAAGGCGTCTTTCCACAACGATTAAAAATTGCAAAAGTAAAACCATTGTATAAAAAGGGCAATATACATGATGTGGGAAACTATAGACCAATAGCTTTATTATCGGTATTTTCAAAAGTAATAGAGAGAGTCATGAAAAACAGAATTACAAATTACCTCGAGAAATTCAATCTATTGTCTGTAAACCAACACGGCTTTCGCAAAGGAATGAGTACAGAGTCAGCCATCACCCAATTCATTGAAAATATTGTAACGGGGCTAGATAAGAACAACAGTACAATAGGAATAAATTTGGACCTCTCAAAGGCATTCGATACTGTCCAACATGATATCCTGCTAGACAAATTAGAATATGTCGGTATACGAGGAGTAGCTAAAAAGTGGTTTCAGTCATATCTCCATAATAGGAAACAGGTAGTAGAAATTGCAACAACAAACAGTAAAAACCAAAGTATTGTTTACAGATCGGATATTCAGACTGTGCCAATAGGGGTACCGCAGGGGAGTGTTCTAGGACCTCTCCTATTTCTTCTTTACATAAATGATATCAAGATTCCAGTAAATGGTACTCATATAACCCTGTTTGCGGATGACACAAACATTGTAGTAACTGACATAAACCGGGTATTGCCAACATCTGCAACCAGAGTTATAGAATATTTGCAAAATTGGTTTGAAGTGAACAAATTAACCATAAATATCTCTAAAACTAATTATATCCATTACAGGAAAGCAAAGTCACACTCTGATCTAGATCTCAGAATACAAAATAAAGAAATTGTGAGAGTTGCTACCACAAAATTCTTAGGTGTACATATAGATGAAAATTTAGACTGGAAATCCCATATCCTGTATCTCTCACATAAGTTAAGTTCTGCTTGCTTTGCTTTACGCGTTATTAGCTTTGTATGTAGTAGGGAATGTAGCAGAGCTGTTTACTTTGCTTATATACATTCTGCTATTACCTATGGCCTCATCTTCTGGGGTCATAGTAAAAAAAATCTCAAAACCATCTTCACTCTACAAAAACGAGCTGTTAGAATAATTACCAACAGTTCAAGGCTAACTCCTTCAAAGCAATTATTTAAACAGCTGAATATTCTACCCCTACCGTGCCTCTATATACAGAAAAGCTTAATTAATATAAAACAAAATATTAACAATTTCCAATCCAACTCGGATCTACATACTTACAACACAAAAAAGTGCAATGACGTTCATATAAAAAGAGTTAACAAGGCTTTGGCGCAGAAACAAACAAACATACAAGGAAGTAAATTGTATAACAAACTACCGGTAAAGTTAAAAGAAATAAAAAAATTGTCTTCATTTAAAGAAGCAGTATTCAAATTTTTAATGACCAACTGCTATTATAGTGTAAAAGAATACCTGGAATAGCGCCATACTAAACCATCATATTTATGTACTCTGTGCCAATAGTAATTTTTATCTGACTGTTGCTATGATCTAAATAAATAATATGTACAAAAGTGCTAGAATTGTATGTGTTATATCTAAATATCAACTGTGTATTCCATGTAAAAAGTCTTTCTCATACATCAATGTAAATAATCAAAGTTGTACATGCTATTTCAATGTGGTCTGATGTTACATAGTCTACTATGCACATCTGTATTTTGTATAGTATTGTTCACCCTATATGTGTGTATATATATACTATGTATTTTTTTTGACGAAATCCATGCAATGTAAATTGTCTCTGGATGAATAAACAACTACTACTACTACTACTACTACTACTACTACACCACATCTTTGATTGTTCTTTTGTCTCAGGGTTCACGTACTTAATCCAGGTTTCGTCACCGGTCACGATTCTGTTTAACAATGGTTCTCCTTCGTCCTCATAACGTGACAAAGTCTAATGCAGAGGCCATTCTTTGAGTTTTGTGGTGGTTGGTAAGAATTTTGGGCACCCATCGTGCACAGAACTTATGTTTAACCCAATCTTGCTGTCACTATCTCATACAAGAGAGTCTTAGAAATCTGTGGAAAACCAGTAGACAACTCCGACATTGAGAAACGTCTATTTTCACGAACTTTTGCATCAACTGTCTGAACGAGTTCGTCAGTCACCAATGATGGTCTACGACTCCTCTCTTCATCATGAACGTTTTCTCGTCCACTTTTAAATAAACGTACCCATTCACGGACAACTCCTTCACTCATAACTCTTGGTCCGTACACGGCACAAAGCTCACGATGAATAGCTGCTGCAGAATATCCTTTGGCTGTAAAAAACCTTATGACAGCACGCACTTCACATTTGGCGGGGTTTTCTATTGCAGCACACATTTCAAACTGGCACAAAAACTAAACTAGCGCAGGTACGATGTTCACTCGACTACGGCTTGATGCTGACTGACCTGTTGAGTGCGTGAACGCACAGATGGCGTCGCTACTCCCCCCACAACCCGCACTGTGACCAATCGGAGGTTACTTTCTGAACCGCCCTCGTACATGTTTAGACTATCACATTCAGTACAAGGGAAAGGTATTTTCAATTTGGATACCTATGAAAACAGGTTTATAAATTTTCCTTGTTATCAAATGGTTCAAATGGATCAAATGGATCTGAGCACTATGGGACTTAACATCTGTGGGCATCAGTCCCCAAGAACTTAGAACTACTTATACCTAACTAACCTAAGGACATCACACACATCCATGCCCGAGGCAGGATTTGAACCTGCGACCGTAGTGGTCGCATGATTCCAGACTATAGCGTCTACAACTGCTCGGCTACACCTTCCTTGTTATCACTGAGGTCTTTATGAAGGAGTACTTACATTTATTCCATACAGATGTTTGTAGAATTATGGAGTATTTTGGGATAGAATTGAAAAATCAGATTTAAAAAACTCTTCAAAATTTCTTTATTAAAGACATAGCTTAACAATCAAAAACTTAAACAGTTTCTATAATAATAGTTGATCTTACACAGAAAAAGGAAAAAACAACAAAATTCTCTAATGGTAATAAGAGGGTAACCTCATGAAAGATTCTGAATAAAAATCTTAATAGGCAAAAGCAACTTATTTCCTCAGTCATTTCATTTGAATAAATATTTCTGTTGCTGTATAATCTGTTTACACAATCAAGTTGTATTATTCACAGCCAGAAAAACGAAATGAGATCACACATTTAGGATCACAAGTTTTATATGAACACATGTATTAAAATGTCATGGCAGGTGGCAATTGTTCCAATATAAATTCTCAAATTATATCAAACACCCAATTTTCTATGAAGCTTTGAAGTGAATTTGAGCAACACTGTGATGATTTTGTATAAATTAACTATGAAAATGATCATTTTTTAGGACGAAAGTACACATCTCGTATAAGCATCGTCGTGACAGATGGAACTTGCTTCTTTTCATGTTGCCATAAAACAACATCATTAAATGATTCAAATTCCACTGCAACTTTCCGTGCAGTACGTGTTAAAACCCTAAGGAGATCCATTGTGGAAGCATGGGCCATAAGTTCTTCACACAAGCACTGGATGAACCACGTACCACTTTCAGGGTTTCGCCACGAATAAAAGCCTGTAATTTTATTTACATGACGATAAGAACAGGAAATTTTAACATGGAAGTATGTAGCAACTATCTGGTAGGTAGTATCTTAAAAATATTAGGATATGCTTACCTTCAGCAGAGCTGTAAGCAATTAAAAAATCTGCATGTGTCGGAATTTTGTACGCCTCTTGGGATGAGTCAGTCTGAGTTCTTGAGCGAACTAACTTCACACCAGGGTCCACTTCCTCTCCTCGACAAGCCTGAAATCAAAACACAGAATGTGGATAAATAAATAAATCACACACACACACACACACACACACACACACACACACACACACACACACACACACACACACACACGTGTACGTTATATGTATGTATCATGAAACCATGAAACCACATGTACTTGAAACTGCATCATTTTGAAGACCTATTTCTGTATTATATTTCCAGATCATAGCATCTTTTTACTACATTTTTGAAATCTGGAAGAAGAATGTTATAATCATTCACATTTTAAAACACCAACCTCTCAGGAATTTGGTGTTCTGTCTAGTAGCTCAAAATGTTCTGCATCCAACACTCTTATGTGTTAACTAAATATTTCAATTTCAGTATTACAGTTCCTATAAAAATTTGTGTGTGTTTTGCTACACTGTATGAAGAGAAAGTACCTGCCTGCAAATAACCTCCAGAAAAATTTAATATTAATACCCTTTTTAGAAAGTAAGAGTCTATAGTTGAATGAAATAGCTTAATTGCCAAATGTGAATGTACAGGGTGTTTATACATCTTACAAAGTATTATTTTGCCCAAACTATCCATCGCTGTGTCTCGACTCTGCTATTGGAGAAGTGAGTACATAGCCTAGTTTATATTAATAGCCGCTAGATGTCAGTTGTCTGCTGTTTCGCTTGGTAACCATCATATGTTAAAATAAATACTCTGCAGCAGAAATCATTGTGTGTTCTCAAGTTGAGGAGTGCAGTTCCATGATTACAGTGCAAAGATGTTTCAGGTTGAGGTACCAAGTTGATCCTCCAACTGGCTAGAACATTCATTCACAGATGGTATCGACAGTTTCTAGATACAGAATGCGTATGTAAAGGAAAGAGTCCTGGCCACCCTCATGTTTCTGAAGAAAATGTTGCACAAATTCACAATGCTTTCCAACATAGTCCTTCAAAATTAATTCGTCATGCCAGTCGGGAGTTACAACTGCCTAGAATAACAATTTGGCATGTTTTGAGATGATGGTTGGTTATGAAGCCGTGCAAGTCACAGCTGTCACAAACTCTGTGTCCTGATGACAAACACAAACGTGTGGCATTTTGTAATGAGATTCTCGATGCTATTGACAATGGTAGCACTTTCACACAACGCATCATGTTCATGTTCAGTGATGAGACTTCCTATGTTAATGGTCAGGTAAATAAGCACAACATCCAAATTTGGGGCTTGCAGAACCCATATGCAGCCACTGAACATGTATGAGATTAGTCCGAAGTATGTGTGTTTTGTGCGATGTATCCTGATCATCTGTTTACAGCCCATTCGTCTTTGACAGAAACATGGTTAACAATCAGCAGTATCTCACTGTTACAAAACTGGTTGTTTCTGAGGCTGCTTGAAGACAACTTCATTTTTTAACAAGACACACCACCCCCTCACTAGTCGTCAAGTGTGTTAATATCTGAATGAAACTCTACTGAACAGTTGGATCAGTCATCAAGGAGCTGGCAATTTAGCAAGTCTCAGTTGGGCTCCACAGTTACTGGATTTGACACCCTCTGACTTCCTCCTGTCGGGTTTCATTAAAGACAATGTTTGTACCACCACTCCCACAGAACCCGGAAAAGTTGAAGAACTGGACCCGTACTGCCATAACATCAGTGAAGAAGGATGGGCTTATCCGAGTATGGGAGGAATTTGAGTATTGATGTGATATTGTTTGTGGAGGACACATTGAACAACCATAATCTGAACTTGAGAGGTTTGTAAATGTGTGTGTAAAGTTTCATATTCATATGTCTTAAAGTTTGATGAATATATGCATTCAAAATACGTATGTTCTTTTTGAAACACCCTGGGTATTACGTATCGTTCTTGAGTTATGTTGATTTTGTAGGAGATCTGTATTTTAATGTTTTATAAAATATTCTTACACAAACAGATGCTGAAATAATGCCATAGTATGAGTCATTTATCTGTACTCAAATAATTAGGAACATGCTCTCTTTATTCAGGTTTGATTTCTCTTTGTCTCTGTGCATTGTTTACCACTTTTGTGATGATTATGGAACTTAGTATCGGCAAGCTGGTATTTTTAAAAGTGTTATGTGATAAATGTACTTGAAAAGTAACTTCAGTTGTGTTAACTTGATCATTTATAATTGTTTAAGCACCCATCAGTTCATCTACTGGAAATAAAATTAAATAGAATTGGAGCAGTTAATATCAATAATGTTACATACTAAAGTAACTTCCCTGGCTGCTGCCCATCCCAGCACTACATTTTCTTTAAATGTAGTTATTCTCTTTTTGTTTGACTCATGTATCACCCACATTTCATTTCCAAACACTGATGCACTTCAGAGAAATTTATATTAGATGTAATGAATTCCTCTTCCTCAGATGTGCATTTCTTCCTGTCATCCGTCTGTATCCTATATCTTTTCACTTTCAGCTTTTGTTAGTTATATTGCTAGGCAAATAGCAAAATTTAGTGTCCCATGTCCTTATTCTTTCAGCAACATCTGATGAATTTAACTAAATTCCATTACTTTTGAAAAACTTCTGTTTACGTTCATCTTGTACCGTCTTTTCAAGACACCATCCATTTCACTTAACTGCTCTTTAAAGTTCTATGCCATCTCTTGTGAAATTAAATCAGCACATGTCTTAGTTTTTATTTCTTCTCCCTAAACTGATCTTTTCCAAATTTTTCCTTAGTTTCTCTTGGTGTTTGCTCCATGAATAAATATAGTAACATTGAGGATATGCTGAAGTGCTGCCTCACTTTTTAACTGCCACTTCCCTTCCATGTCCTTCAATTTCTAATGGCCATCTCATTTCTGTGCAAATTATCTGTTATTCCCAGTATTTTATACCTGTTGCCTATGTAATTTTGGAGAGCATATTCTAGTTGGCTTTGTCTAAAGCTTTCTTTAAATCCACAAATGCTATAAGTCTAAGTTCACCTTTCTTCAGTCTTTCTTGCAATTGATGTCATACAGTAATTATTGCTTCTTATGGTTCTACATTTCTTCACAACCTGCATTTATTTTGCAGGAGGTTAGCTTCACCATTTTTCCCATCCTTCTGTTAGCAGATCATGCAAATATTTTGCAGTCATGACTAATGTAATGGTTTGTAGCATGTAGTCTAAGTTTGAGGATATTCTGCCTGTCTCAAATCCTTCACATTAGGTGTAACACTTCCATCACGGCTGGCTCTCACGAAGACTTCAGTCATTTTGGGGTGATGACATCTACTCTAGGGACTTTTTTTACTTAGGTTTTTCAATGTTCTGTCAAATTATTCTTATATCATCTTGTCTCCCATCTCACCATAATGTATTTCCTCTTCTATTTCTACAAAGTTATCTTGAAGTTTATTTCCCCTTCTATTTATTCCTTCCACCTTTCAGCTCTCCATTCTTTCCTTTGTGCTAGCTTGGGCCATCTGAGTAGTTGTAGTTCTTGTTCTTTTCAGTAGTTCCATCAGACACAGACCCTGTGCCATCAGAAAATCACATTAAACAGAACTGAATCCCAAATATTTAACTGGTGATTTTACTTGATTTGCTAGTATTTGTGAGCCAAATTCATACGAAGAAGCAACAAGTTGTGAAAAATGGAAGGAAGCCTTAAATGACATCCATCACTCAAAAGAAACACTGACTATGGCCAGTTTACACTTAACAAAAGAAATCAATTCTAAATGGGTATTGGCACATCTAAGAAACATTAGATGATTTAAAAAATTGATATCAGGGTCATTTTGTTGCAAAGGGTTATTCCCAGATAGCAGGAGGACTCTGATGAAACATTCTTTTCTGTTCCTGGTTGTTCATTTTTTATCCTGCTAGCCTTAGCAGCCAAATTTGATCTTGACATGGAACACATGGATGTTCAATCCACATTCCTATATGGTTATCTGAAAGCTTACATTCCTCAACGCAGAGGTTACTTAAAGGAGAGTAAGGCAACTAATGTTTGCAAACTGAAGAAGGCAATTCATGGTCTCAAATAGCATCACTTGTTTGCTATCAGAAGCTACATCTCGCATTTTTTTAATGAACCTGAGGAACTCTGAAAAGAAATCTTTGCATTTATATCCTAACTGAGAAGCAAATTATACTCGTTCTGGTCACTTATTCAGACAAATTTATAGACTACTCGAAAAGAAATAATAGGTGGAAGAAATAATTGAAGAAAGGATTAAATGATCAGTTGGAGACTAAAGAGCTTGGTGAACTCTATGTGTTTGCTAGAAGATAATGTGAAACAGAAAACAAGGGATGATTAGCAAGTAAATATTCAGCAAACATACTCAAGATATTTGTCATGGAAGATTTCAATCCAGTCACACATTCACTCAAACCTGGTCTGAAGTTGCAGGGGGACAAAAAACTGCAAAGAACAACTGACAGATGAAGAACAACTTTTGTTACATTTCATTCCTGATCAGCAAGGCATTGTGCCACTCCTGCATTTGGCTCAAGGTCCAAGACCAGACATTGCATACGAGGGTTGTGAGTGACTAGCCAATTACTCCAGTAAAGAAGATTTTTAACCAATGTTACACAAAATAGATAAGTAATTTACTTTACTGTTTGAACATATCCTCCTTATTTACTGAGATACTCCATAAACTATTGAATGTTACCTACATTCTATGTGCCCTGGAAATCTCTGGGAAACACATTTAATGACACTGTGTGTGTTAATGTTCTCGTGCTAATTTCCTCAAAAATACTTTGGTAATTTTCACAATGAAAGTGCCAAGGCAGGTAGCTGTCCCCTACCTAAGGGAGTGAACGAGTGACTTGGCTATTAGTGCATTATCTTTGTGTCCTTATTCTGAAGTTTGGTCCTATGCATAGTCCTGTTGTCAGTATGTATTCTAAACTATTACTTTTGAAGTGCAGTTCTGCAGCCCACCTACTTAAACTGCATTGCTGTATGAACTGTAAATGTACATTACACATTTTATGTCTTCAGAAATGCCATTTTCAATTTTATTATGTTGATTTGAAAGTGTCTCTCAGCCCAAAACTAGTCAACGAATATAAAATAAAATATTTATAACTTACAGATTTTTCATTCTATTGCTTAAAAAAATTTTATTCAGCCTATTTCATTTGGATTATTCCTGCCTCTTACAGCCATATGCTAACAACATGGATGCCATTTTCATCCATCATCATCTTGAAGTGTGATCCCATCACCAAAATAATGATTACTGGGCTCTGCATAATAAATTGGATGATGCTTCCTTGATATGCACAGCCCTCTAATCATCCTTAATAGTGATTAATAGTCTAACAATCAGCATTGGCGGCCAAAGACCTCAGACATAAGAAGTCACGCTCATTCTGCCAACGGCCTTGTCAAAGAAGCCGGAGGGTGGTCAGAAGTTCAGAGTATTCTCTTGTCCTTGAGGTGGGAAACTGCCCCTAGAGGCAGAAGCATCAGCAATGATGAACAGTGTGAGGAATCAGAAGGGAATGGAAAGCACTGCATTATTATTGTTGTGGTCTTCAGTCCTGCATTGGAGGGCAGTGTGGAGGGTAAAAATCATAGAGGGAGACCAAGAGATGAATACATGAAACAGATTCAGAAGGATGTAGGTTGTTGTAAGTACTGGGAGATGAAGAAGCTTGCACAGGATAGGGTAGCATGGAAAGCTGCATCAAACCAGTCTCAGGAGTGAAGACCACAACAACATCTACTTCAGTCCAGACACTGGTTTGATGCAGCTCTTCATGCAAGCTTCTTCATCTCCCAGTACTTACTGCAACCTACATCCCTCTGAATCTGTTTAGAGTATTCCTCTCTTTGTCTCCCTCTATGATGTTTACCCTCCACACTGCCCTCCAGTACTAAATTGGTGATCCCTTGATGCCTCAGAATACGCCCTACCAACCGATCCCTTCTTCTAGTCAAGTTGTGCCACAAACTCCTCTTCTCCCCAATTCTATTCAATACCTCCTCATTAGTTATGTGATCTATACATCTAATCTTCAGCATTCTTCTGTAGCACCACATTTCGAAAGCTTCTATTCTCTTCTTGTCTAAACTATTTAACATCCATGTTTCGCTTCCATACAAATACTTTGAGAAAAGACTTCCTGACACAATCTGTACTCTATGTTAACAAATCTCTCTTCTTCAGAAACACTTCCCTTGCCATTGCCAGTCTACATTTTATATCCTCTCTACTTCAACCATCATCAGTTATTTTGCTCCTCAAATAGCAAACCTCATTTCCTTATCTAAGTCCCACAACATCACCCTATTTAATTCAACTACAGTCCATTATCCTTTTTTTGCTTTTGTTGATGTTTATCTTATATCCTCCTTTCAAGACACTGTCCATGCCATTCAGAAGCTATTCCAGGTCCTTTGCTGTCTCTGACAGAATTACAATGTCATCGGCGAACCTCAAAGTTTTTATTTCTTCTCCATGGATTATAATTCCTACTCCAAATTTTTCTTTTGTTTCCTTTACTGCTTGCTCAATATACAGATTGAATAACATCAGCGATAGGCTACAACCCTGTCTCACTCCCTTCCCAACCACTGCTTCCCCTTCATGCCCCTCAATTATTATAACTGCTATCTGGTTTCTGTACAAATTGTAAATAGTCTTTCACTTCCTGTATTTTACCCCTGCCACCTTCAGAATTTGAAAGAGTATTCCAGTCAACATTGTCAAAGGCTTTCTCTATGTCTACAAATGCTAGAAACGTAGGTTTGCCTTTCCTTAATCTATTTTCTAAGGTAAGTCGTATGGTCAGTATTGCCCCATGTGTTCCAACATTTCTACGGAATCCAAACTGATCTTCCCCGAAGTTGGCTTCTACCAGTTTTTCCATTCGTCTGTAAAGAATGCGTGTTAGTACTTTGCAGCCGTGGCTTATTAAACTGATAGTTCAGTAATTTTCACGTCTGTCAGCACCTGCTTTCTTTGGGATTGGAATTATTATATTCTTCTTGAAGTCTGAGGATATTTTTCCTGTCTCATACATCTTGCTCACCAGATGGTAGAGTTTTGTCAGGACTGGCTCTCCCAAGTCTGTCAGTAATTCTAATGGAATGTTGCTTACTGCTGGAGTCTTGTTTTGACTTACATCTTTCAGTGCTCTGTCAAACTCTTCATGTAGTATCGTATCTCCTGTTTCATCTTCATCTACATTCTCTTCCATTTCCATAATATTGTCCTCAAGAACATCGCCCTTGTATAGACCCTCTTTATACTACTTCCGCCTTTCTGCTTTGCATTCTTTGCTTAGAACTAGGTTTCCATCTGAGCCCTTGATATTCATGCAAGTGCTTCTCTTTCCTCCAAAGGTCTCTAATTTTCCTTTAGGCAGTATCTATCTTACCTCTAGTGAGATGAGCCTCTACAACCTCATATTTGTCCTCTAGCCATCCCTGCGGAGTCATTTCGCACTTCCTGTCGATCTCATTTTTGAGACATTTGTATTCCTTTTTGCCTGCTTCATTGACTACATTTTTATATTTTCTCCTTTCATCAATTAAATTCAATAGCTCTTCTGTTACCCAAGGATATCTATTAGCCCTAGTCTTTCTACCTACTTTATCCTCTGCTGCCCTCACTATTTCATCTCTTAAAGCTGATCATTCTTCTTCTAATGTATTTCTTTCCCCCATTCTTGTCTATCGTTCCCTAATGCTCTCCCTGAAGATCTCTACAACATCGGGTTCTTTCAGTTTATCCAGGTCCCATCTCCTCAATTTCCCATCTTTTTGCAGTTTCTTCAGTTTCAATCTACAGTTCATAACCAATAGACTGTGGTCAGAGTCCACATCTGCCCCTGGAAATGTCTTATAATTTAAAACCTGGTTCCTGAATCTCTGTCTGCGTTATAGGGACATAATGTGCATTCACACGATATGTGGCCTGTAATTGATGAAGCGTCATCTCTCCATTGGCTAAAGATTCCGGGATAGTCTTCCATTTGCATCTTAAGCAGGGGTCTGCCAAAGGGGAGGGGACCACAAAAAGCAGAATGAATGAATAAAGAAATGATAATGTTCCATGACTCATGGTGTGGAATGATATAAGCTTGAGCATGGTAGTGAAGTTAAAAAAAAAAAAAAAATTGGGAAAAAGAACTGCAAAGGCTCAATCTAGATGTAGCAGGGGTCAGTGAGATGAAATGGAAAGAAGTCGAGGATTTCTAGTCAGATGAATACAGGGTAACAGCAACAGCAACAGAAAATTGTATAAGGGGAGGAGGATTTGTTATGAATAGGAGAATGAGAGAGCGTTACTGTGAACAGTTCAGTCATAGGGTTGTTATCAGAATCAACAGCAAACCAGCACTGACAATAGTTCAGTATACATGCCAACATCATAAATTACGTGAGAGAGAAAGTATATGAAGATATTGAAAGTTTAATACAGTACACAAAGAGAGATGAAAATCTGGTAGTCATGGGGGACTGCAATGCAGTTGTAGAGGAAGAAGTAGAAGGAAAGGTTACAGGAGAATATGGGCTTGGGATACACACGCACACACACACATCCGCATGTACACAGACACAAGCAGAAAAAGGTCTCTTTGTGCCTGTGTACGTGCAGATGGATATATCTGTGTGGGGGGGGGGGGGGGTGTTCTGTATTTGCTAGTATTGTAGACCCGCTTGTGATGTGGTCTACTGTTTCTATTTGTTGTTTGCAAATTCTGCATTTATCTGTTGTGGTATTGGGATCTTTAATAATATGCTTGCTGTAATATCTGGTGTTTATTGTTTGATCCTGTATTGCAATCATGAATCCTTCCGTCTCGCTGTATATATTGCCTTTTCTTAGCCATGTGTTGGATGCGTCTTGATCGATGTGTGGCTGTGTTAGATGATACGGGTGCTTGCCATGTAGTGTTTTCTTTTTCCAATTTGCTTTCTTTGTATCTGTTGATGTTATGTGATCTAAAGGGTTGTAGAAGTGGTTATGAAATTGCAATGGTGTAGCTGATGTATTTATACGAGTGATTGCTTTGTGTATTTTGCTAGTTTCTGCTCGTTCTAGAAAGAATTCTCTTAAATTGTCTACCTGTCCATAATGTAGGTTTTTTATATCTATAAATCCCCTTCCACCTTCCTTTCTGCTTAATGTGAATCTTTCTGTTGCTGAATGTATGTGATGTATTCTATATTTGTGGCATTGTGATCGTGTAAGTGTATTGAGTGCTTCTAGGTCTGTCACTCCATTTCACTACTCCAAATGAGTAGGTCAATACTGGTATAGCATAAGTATTTATAGCTTTTGTCTTGTTTCTTGCTGTCAATTCTGTTTTCAGTATTTTTGTTAGTCTTTGTCTATATTTTTCTTTTAGTTCTTTAATATTTGTATTATCTATTCCTATTTTTTGTCTGTATCCTAGATATTTATAGGTATCTGTTTTTTCCATCGCTTCTATGCAGTTGCTGTTGTTATCCAATATGTAATCTTCTTGTTTAGTGTGTTTTCCCTTGACTATGCTATTTTTCTTACATTTGTCTCTTCCAAAAGCCATATTTATATCATTGCTGAATACTTCTGTTATCTTTAGTAATTGGTTGAGTTGTTGATTTGTTGCTGCCAGTAGTTTTAGATCATCCATGTATAGCAAATGTGTGATTTTGTGTGGGTATGTTCCAGTAATATTGTATCCATAATTTGTATTATTTAGCATGTTGGATAGTGGGTTCAGAGCAAGACAGAACCAGAAAGGGCTTAATGAGTCTCCTTGGTATATTCCACGCTTAATCTGTATTGGCTGTGATGTGATGTTATCTGAATTTTTTTGGATATTAAGTGTGGTTTTCCAGTTTTTCATTACTATGTTTAGAAACTGTATCAATTTAGCATCTACTTTGTATATTTCCAATATCTGTAGTAACCATGAGTGGGGTACACTATCAAAGGCTTTTTGGTAATCAATGTATGCGTAGTGTAGGGACCTTTGTTTAGTTTTAGCTTGATATGTCACTTCTGTATCTATTATCAGTTGCTCTTTACATCCTCGTGCTCCTTTGCAGCAGCCTTTTTGTTCTTCATTTATAATTTTGTTCTGTGTTGTATGTGTCATTAATTTCTGTGTAATGACTTAAGTTAATATTTTGTAGATTGTTGGTAGGCATGTTATGGGGCGACATTTAGCTGGGTTTGCTGTGTCTGCTTGATCTTTAGGTTTCAGATAGGTTATTCCATTTGCAAGTGGATCAGGGAATGTGTATGGGTCTGCAATGTAACTGTTAAATAATTTAGTGAGATGTGAATGTGTTGAGGTGAACTTCTTTAGCCAGTAATTTGCTATTTTATCATTTCCAGGGGCTTTCCAATTGTGTGTAGAATTAATTGCTCGGGTGACTTCATGTTGCAAAATTATCACTTCAGGCATTTGTGGTATCATATTGTATGAGTCTGTTTCTGCTTGTATCCACTGTGCATGCCTGTTATGTTGTACCGGGTTTGACCATATGTTGCTCCAGAAGTGTTCCATGTCTGTTATGTTTGGTGGATTGTCTATTTTAATGTGTGTGTTATCTATTGTTGGTAAAATCTCTTTTGGTTTGTGCTGAATGTTTGGTTTTGTTTCCTTCTATTTTCACTTTTTTGTATCTTCTATTATTATTATTATTATTATTATTATTATTATTATTATTATTATTATTATTATCAGTAGTAGTAGTAGTAGTAGTAGTAGTAGTGGATGCCTGAGTATCAAATACCTCACACTGAGACTGTTCTGTGTTAACAGTGCCTTCCCATCCCATTTCCTTCTAATATGGCAGCCTGCTGTTGTATTGCATTCTGTGTATGTTACCTACAAACCCTGATTTGGAGGCAGTAGTCGCTAGGTGGTATTGTCAACCACAGGTGATGATTATAAGGCAGATGTTCTCAGTTGTGTGTGTAATGGTTGTAGCTGAATGTCACTGCCACAGTTTAGTGTGTAACAATTCAGCAGGCAATCTGGCATTAACTGTGCTTCTAACAACCCTTGAAAGCACCAACTGAGTAACATATGTGAGCTGCATTGCTCCACACGATTGGGAAAGCAGCATACTGCACTGCACAGTACTGAGAATTCATGTTTACACATGAGGCCATGTATGAACACCAATGAACTGTAAGTCATTATGTAACGCAAAACTTTGTTTGAGCTGTTGATAAATTATGTTGATACAACAGTTTGATTGCCTGTAATTATTTTAGTTCTTTTTGTGTTATTAACACATGTTAGTTTTCTCCCATTCTCCACACTGCATATCAAATATTCTTTGCCATTCAGCAATCTCTTGACGAATCATTCGTTATTTCAGGTATTTACTGTGATTGATATTAATGCCAGTGTGAACACTAAGTACATCATCAAAAACGTTAGTTAGTGATTATGTATTACTACACATTAACTTGAAAATACACATTTTCACTTGCCTGCACAATGAAGATTTTTGGTTTTCCAGCCAACGTGGTACATTTATCAGCCGTAAATGGTTTCCACAAGTAATCAACAGAGTAAGGTACATCCTTTGAAAGAATATAACCTTCTTTCAAACCATGAGTTAGCACCGTTACTACGATGCAGTCGGCATCCGAGTGATCTTCCTTTGACACTGAAATCAAGAAAATTTCTTTATAGCTGAATTCACATAGCGCATTATAAACAAGCATACATTGTATGTACACAGAATAAACATTTTGTTGTTGCTTTCATTAATTTTCATATACCACATATCAAGAACTGAAATTAGTCAAGACATTCATCAACAAATGTAAGTCCGTGTTAGAAACAAATTACTACTAACCATTTTAAACTGCTATGAATGCTGTGCTCACTTTGACGAATTTGAAATCATAAAATTAAAGACTCTACTTTCTTAAAGCTACTTCCTCTGTCACATCAAATCAAGGCAGCCAGCTTAGCATCTAGATAAACATTGATATTTATCATAGAGCAACAGTTATGTCTCTGACATAAGGACGTTGGTATGTTTAGCATAGGACTGTTTGTCCTGCAACTGAAAGAAGTTTTCAAATCTAATTCAGTTTAACAAATCATTTGGAGCAGGACTGGGTAATACAACACTTTATTAAATTCTTTTGAATTTATAGGGAGTCTCAGTTTCTTGCTTAATATAGGCCTATATTGAAATAATTCCCATAATTAGCACCGATTAGATTAACACGAGTCAATTTTCTGTTGGGATATTTTGCACATGTTACATGCAGTGGCTTCCTCTGGCTATTAGTATGAAACTTGTTTGGGAGAAAAGAAAAATTACAAAAAGACAGTATGAATGGCAGCTACTGACCCTTAAGAGGTAAAAATTCAGTAATGCCAGTCATTGTCCCCTGTTCTAGTAACAGCTTGATCATTCTCATTCTCTGACTTCAGTGTGCCATTCCTTCTTTGTAACGTTCACCAGTCTACCAGCTTTCCTCCCTGAGCAAAGAACTGCTAGTATAAACAGTTTGGTGGAAGACACTGCTGTTTTTACCAGCACAGTACTGGAATTTTGATTCCTGAAGTTATGGCCATTCATCAGAGAAATATGAATAGAAAGAAAGAAACAGATGGACAGAGGTGGACAGTTTACAAAAAATCTTCACTATATTCAGAATGTCAATTACCACCCATTTCTCCATCATAATTTTGAATTTCCTGCCCTTTACACTTTATGAAACAATGTTAGTGCAGGCAAAACGAACATGTAATTGAGGTTTCAGTTACTGTTCACTAACATTACCCAGTTAACTTTCTTTAACTGTTCTCCCCCTTCTTCTAAATATGTTGAAATCTCAGGTTGGAACAGTGCTTTGTCCTCTGCCATTGCAAACATAACAGTAACTGTTATGTGTTTAGTGACATTCGTATAGTTTCATTATTGAACAAAGTGATGGGTTGTGCTAAGACTTCAGTGTTTAGAGCCTTACTCATGTACCAATTTATTGGCTGAAAGGCCAACGAATTACACGATGTAGGCTTGTTGGCTGATCAACCTATTTTTCCTGTCATGCAATCAGTTGAGTATGACCACCTGACTGCCAGCCCCTCACCACATCACCCAACAAGTTTCAACACTGTCACATCTGCCTGAGGTTGGTAGGTAGGTAGGTAGGTTTGTTTAAAGGAGGGGGGAAGGGGGGGGGGGTGGAAGGGACCGAACTGCAAGGTCATCGGTCCCTTGTTCCCAGAAAAATAATTACACAAGCGAAAGAAGCAAAGAGAAGAAAAGAAAGACTGATCTCCATAAGCAGTTTCTGCGTAGCATGTTTGGCCAGCTTGCCACCAAGTTCGTTGCCTGGTATTCTGACATGACCTGGGATCCAGACAAACACCACTGAGTGACTGGACCATTCCAGGGCATAGATGGACTCCCGCATGGCCGCTACCAAAGGATGGCGAGGGTAGCACTGGTCGATAACTTGTAGGCTGCTCAAGGAGTCATACACAGAAGAAACGACTCCCCAGGGCATGAACGGATGTGCTCAAGCGCACGAGATATAGCCAACAGCTTGGCAATGAAAACACTGCAGCAATCAAGCAAGGAATGCTGTTCAATATGTCCTCCATGGACATACGTGAAGCCGACGTAATCACCAGCCATCAAGAAGTCTGTGTAAACCAGTTCATGGCCTTGGTACACGTCAAGAATCTGGACGAAGTGGCAGCGAAGAGCCGCCGGGTTGAGTCCTTAGGGCCACGTGAAAGGTCCAGGCAAAGCCACGGCCTAGGTGTACACCATTGATGTGTACGTGAATTGACCTCAAGTATAGGTGGTAAAAGCAAGGACTCCAGTTCGAAAAGAAGGGATCGGACATGAACTGCAATTGGAAGCCCTGACCTGGGTCGCCAATGCAGGAGATGTACCACTGTGGGTGGGGAAAGGAGATGGTAATTTGGATGCGCAGTAGAACTCTGCCTGAGGAAAGTTCATCTGTTACTGCACGCTGTACAAATAAGACTAACATAACAGTGTCAGAAAGATATATATATTTTTATGACAAAGTATGTTGACTATTTCAGGTTTTAGGTTCAAAAAAATGGCTCTGAGCACTATAGGACTTGACTTCTAAGGTCATCAGTCCCCTAGAACTTACAACTACTTAAACCTAACTAACCTAAGGACATCACACACATTCATGCCCAAGGCAGGATTCGAACCTGCGACCGTAGCGGTCGCGCGGTTCCAGATTGTAGCGCCTAGAACCGCTCAGCCACCTCGGACAGCAGTTTTTAGGTTTTATTTCTGATACTTATCAGAAATGAACTCTAAAAACCAAAAACAAACAAATCAAAACTTATTTCAATTCTGATACCTATTAGAAATAAAATCTAAATACTGAAAAATCGACAGTCAATGGACTTATAAATAAAATAGACTTCGTTCATTGTTAGAAATCCCATCTATTGCCACTCCCTCTGCTATGATGAGTAAAGCATAATAAATTATATGTTTGTAACTGTTGTTACATGGTTGATTTCTTATGAATCTGTTGCTGTAACACTCTATTACATGATGTGCATGACGAAAATTTGTAGTCTTCCTTCCTCTAATCTGAAGCGAGTTTCTTAAACTTAACACACAATATCTTTTGTACTACATACATACATACATACATACATAGATAAAGTCTGAATGATTTTCTTTTTTAATTTAGCATGATGCATGAGGAGTTTCTTCATGCAACTAAACCATATTTCAAGTTGCAGGGATAATCTTAAATAATTGTGGGGATACAACTGCATTGACTAAGGTCCTCTTAATTTCTGCCAGCAGGTAGAAATCATAATGTAGTGAACAGTTCCCCCTTGCAGTTTACAAATCATCTTGTGACTGTTCTTTTCAACAAATATGGTTTGATGACACTCAGAAAAACTGAAAAACATGTTTCATCCATTGTTAAGTAATTCAGAATATCACTGGCTTCCAGCTCCATTACTAACAGAGCATGGGTGAATTTCTTTCTTTGCATTAGCCATTTCTTTGCCCACAGCAAACGCGCGCACACACACTAACTGCAGAGCGCAGTTGGTCAGGCAGTGTGTGAGCTCTCTGGGCTATAGAAAAATTGGTCTATCAGTCAGCCAATAAACTGGGGCATGCCTAGAACCCATAGTGCCCTGTAGTAAAAATAAAAGTGAAGTTGGAAATGATAAACAAGAGCTGTGGTAGCACCTCTTCTGTATAATATAGTAACTACATTCGAACTGCTGCATGTGTGACACCTCGAGAGAAGTATGACAGTTTTTTCATAATATATAGCAATTTCTGGAGTTGTTACTTGGAACTACCAGCAAAGCCTGAACAATGTTCATAGAATGCACCGTAGCTGAGGTGCACATATGTTGTCAGTGACTCTTTCATTTCATGCTGATGTTGGCAATTAGTTGGCAATTAGTTGACTTTGCTATATCAACTAGGTAATAGTACACGGTAGCTAAAGAAAATCACATCTCATAGCACCTTTCAGCAGAAGATACGAATTTATTATATTTGTTTCCAACACTAGGAGTGCCAGAGTAACTATCACTGACCTGGTTATTATGAATTTTACATGTCTCATTAATTTTAGTATTTCTTTGGTGATTGGAAAGAAGCATAGCCAGATACACACATCTGTCATTGCAGTAACATACTTCTATGGCTTGTTTCTGGTTTTACTGAAAATTCTACCTACATTTGACAGTTTGTCATGCTTACTCCCTGCGATTCATTTCGCAAACAATTGCCGACAGCAGCAAGCAACAGAAAAGCTGCTGACACTGCAAATGCAGTTTTACCATCCAGGTCTTGAATGCTTTTGAAATTCTGATCAATTTGAAGACAAATTCATCAGAGGAGATTGAAATGAACCACAATACTGGATTTAATATACAAGAATTACTATCAACATCTTCATGAAATGTAGAGCATGAACGTCAAAAATAACT
Source organism: Schistocerca cancellata (assembly GCF_023864275.1). Classification (NCBI taxonomy): domain Eukaryota; kingdom Metazoa; phylum Arthropoda; class Insecta; order Orthoptera; family Acrididae; genus Schistocerca; species Schistocerca cancellata. Next base: position 238,200,132 of record NC_064627.1, on the reverse strand, counting down.
TGCCATCAATTACATTTACCTGCAATTTTTATCATTTTTTAGCCCCTGACACACATACAAGATGGATTTCACATTATTATGTTTTTGTGTAAATATTAACCTATTTAAAGAGTGGTTCTTAATTAGAAGCATATACCAATAACAAGTAATTGTAGAGCATAGTGAATAGTGAAGAGTGAGTACAAATTTCTATGTCTTCGAAGAGGCTTTTATCAAGATGTGGAGTTACCTACTTTACATCATGTCCTTGTTGCTCACTTTTACTGAAAGAATACTACCCCTTTAATAGCATTACATCTGAAGATAATTCTATGAAACATGAGGGCATGAAGAATTGTTTAATGTAGTATTTCTAAAGTAAATCCAGTGATAGCTGATTCTAGCTCACTAATTTAATTACTAAGCAGTATCTTCACTGATATGGGAGTTCTTAATGTATACAGTAACAAGGGACAAGAAACTATTTGTGTGTTTACACTTTGTTACCAAGTTACCAATTAACTAGCACCATGCTGCTGAGTACTTTTGTGAATACATCACCTAAATTTAATAATGCTTTAAATGCATAACTGGCTAACAGATTCTGTAATAGTTTGCATGTTGACAATTGTAACTGTAGTTTTTGAAGTGTGGTAATTCAGCTATTTATTAACTTCTTTGTAATATACGAAAAGGTGCAAATAGGAAGAATGTACTGTTGTAAAATATGAACTGCAATGAGTAATTTAATAAAAATATTTCTTGGAATACACTAAATTTAATTTATGAAACACTTTAGCCAACCTTTCTGGTTCTGTTAAGTATTTATGACAAATGACTTTTTTGCTTTTTCAGTTCAACTAACTGTTTCCATACTTTACCTGACGGTGTTTCAGTTATCTCAAAATGTCTCTAAGCCATTATGTTCAGTAATTCTACTTACAAGTCATTTCAGAAACTGACAAGTTCTGACTTTATGCAAAGTGTGAAACTAAGAAGCAGATTTTCTGCCATTCTCATATGTCTCAAACTTCAATTAATTTCTCTCTGTACATGTAATTGTGAAACAGGGAATTTTTGCATCTCTCAAACTTACCTTATACCACTTACTGTATGTTATGCAATTGTATCAGTGATGATGCACAAAGACTTACATAATAGGGTTTTTTTATATATATTTTTGTTTAGTATTGCCTTTCCCTGTTACTATTACAGAAATACTATAGGTTGTAATGGTACCTAATAGTGAATTAAACTTGTAAAATCTGCTACTGATTGTGATTATTTCCACTTCAAAGATGGTTAATCATGAGAGTACTAAAACGATGGCTGGCTGTATGAAATACCCCTCTACATTGCATCCAGATGATGCCACATGACATCATAATATGGCAACCACTCAACGTCTCGTGGTCTGAAAGGCACAACCATGGCATTTTCATTTAACATTTGAATCAGAAGGAAAGGTATCATTTGATTTCTTCCAATGACTGGGAGAAACTGGAAATTGTCTACAATTATGGTTGTTTCTTAGTGGTCAGAGGGGTGATTTGAATCACCAGTTAAGACAAATCTTTTCTTTTCCACAATAATCTTTTCTTTTCCACAATCTCTTTCACAGTAACTGAGTATTTTCTTAGAAGCAACTTTATTAACCTTACCTGTATTTATAGTTATTAATCACAAAATCAGTATACTTACATATAACTAATTAATTGAAATACATGTAACTAGTAGGTAAAATACTCACAGTCCAGTAATATCTTTTTTATTTCACTGTATTCTTTGTTATGGTGAACTGTAATTTCGAAGTCCAAAGCTGTGAAAAGACGGTTCAGATTTTTAACATCAGCATCTGAACCAGATCGATTACTAACGCCTGGTGTATCAAATGTGTCATTATTGAAAATGACTGCATGTCCTCTACGAGGATGATTCATATTGTATTCCTCAGCATGTTTTCCAACAGGCATAACAGCCTCAATAACAGGACCACTGGAAAAATAAAATAAAACTAGCCTTAATCTCTTACCAATCCAAGACATTCGAAAAATCACAGGGTAAATTACAACTACTGAACAAAAAAATAAAGTACTTAAGTAAGTACTTAACACTTCAGATCTAGTTTTTAAGTTCATCTTAAAATGCTAGTCGCTTTTGTAAGGCAACTAGTAATTCATGATAAACTTGAAAAAACAGTGAGTATGAAATGGTGATTTTCTTTACAACTGCCTAAGTATGAACACATTTCTGAACTATGAGAGGTAAAGTGTCTATTCCTTAACTCAATTAGACATTCAATGAAATACCACACACTTTCATTTGATAGCATGCAAACAGAACAGTTTTACTCAGCATAACTATCATGACAACCACTTAAAGCAAACTTAGTTCATGAGTAATGATTGTGGTGTTCTGAACTTTTTAGGGAACACACCACTCAATCATGAAGTTCCATTCAAGATATTTTGCACTTACACATCTCTTGTGGTGTTAACCTAACTGCAGGGATGATGGGCCATTTTCATTCCCATTGATGAAATGGAATCATATTTGGCAATGCAACCAAAGTACATAAATTTTAATGCAATGAGTCACTACTTTCTCATGTTTCATTAAAACATATGATGCATTTCTGACCCTGTGATCTGACCAGGAGCAAACCATTATAGCACATTATTTACCTCTGCTCAAGTGAGGTGATGAGGAAGAGCAGAATTAATCTTTAATCTTTTCTCTCTTCCTCCCTTCCTTTGTTCAAAGAAAATAGTTTTAGAAACTTTATAATGAACACTTCACTTGCCAGGAAACTAACATAACCTTTTGGTTCCTGAATCGAAATGTTCAAATAGTTTGTAGAAAAGTGGCTAATAAGGTATGTCTTATTTTCTTTCACACTGGAAGAATCCCCAATTTCTTGCTTTAAATTAGATGGTAGCTTGCTGAAAATCTTAACATCAATGTTCCTAACACCATTCTAAATCCTGAACAAGGAGACTGAAGTAAAAAAAAAAAAAAAAAAAAAAAAAGTAAATGTATTGAAGTTAGTAAGAATTCAAACATCTTTGAAAATGCTGCTTAAAGAGACATGGTTATCTACACAGTATTCTTACAGCTCCCTTCTGCTAAACTGACACTATTTTCTGTAAGTGCACTGCTCAGAACATAATCCCATAAGAGAACAGGAACTGAGAACACTCAGAACAAGGCAATGGTCTTGCCTTTAGGTCAAAAAAGGAGAGATGGTGCTAAAAGCTTAACATGCTGAACGGAGCTGCTTAATTAGTGGCCCCATAGGAACTTCACAACTGCTTCATTCTGTGATAACCACTAATTGCTACTTATAGTGATGAACACTACTACTGCTTGTTTAAAATTGCTTAATATGAGTATCTGTGAGATTAAGGTAAACTGTTAGCTATGAACCATATGTTGGCTTCTTAAGCCGTCATCTGAAGCTCTGTCTGCTACAGTTTAGTTTGAACCCTTGATTAATAGGTGTGTTTTTAAACTGTCTTTTCAAGCTATTGAAGGATCCTATTTGTCCTACCTCTCTTTGACCAGGTTGATGCAATCTGCCGTGAAATCCTCCCTTGCCCCAACTTATTCACCTCCAAGTCACACTTATTCCCACCTTCCTCAATTATTATTTTTGGATATATTCCCATCTGTCTTCCCATGCAGTTCCTTTTAGTACTATGGAATTTATTTCATGATATAATACCAGTTGTGCTACCACCCTGTCCCTTCATGTCAGTGTTTTCCATATTGTGTTTCCTTGCCCATTCTGTGGGGACATCTTCATTCCTTCTTAACATTCCACCTAATTCTCAGCATGCTTCTGCAGCACATCTCAAATGCTCCAGTTCACTTCTTTTTTTCAGTTTTCCTTCAATCTGTGATCCACTTGCATAGATCAATGTACTTCTTACTAACTTTCTGAAATTTCTTCTTCAAATTTTGGCCATTGTCTGATACCAGCAGACTACTTTTGCGTAAGCAATCCCTGTTTGCATTTGCTAGTCTGCTTTTCATATCTGCTTTGCTTTGTCTGTCAGGTTACTTTGCTATGGAGGTAGCAGAATTTCTTCACTTCATTGGTCCCAATTCCATGGCATGTTTCTCTAATCTGATTTCTGCTACTTCATTATATTCCTTTTTACTTTATTTACTTTCAATACACATTCTGTTATCAGCAGACTGTTCATTTCATTCAGTATATCACTTTCACTGAGAATAGTGATGTCATCAGCATATATTACTGATATCAGCTCATCTTCAATTTTAATCCAAGTCCTGAACCTTTTGTTATTTCTATCACTGCTTCTTCGAGGCAGAGACAATAGTAGGAGAGAAAGAGTAATTCTACTAAGGAGTTCTTTATCTTCCACGAATTGTTCCCTCTCACATTTTTTGTGTATCACATGGCTTTCCGCAAGTTTTACACTACGTCTTACAGCACTTTTTGTGAGTATTTCCAACATATTGCGCCATTTGACATTGCCGAACATTTTTTTCCAAGTCAACAAATCCTGTGATCGCCTTGTTTTTCTTACATTATCAAGCACAATGTCAGAACTACCTCCTTGGTGAATATGTTTTCTAATGGCAAACATTGTCACCTAACAGATTATTAATTTCATTTTCTGTTGTTCTGTACATGTCAGACACTTCAGTGAATGAGCTATAAAACTGAGTGCATGATAGCTCATGCACCTTCTTGCCCTTCTTATCTTTGGGATGAAGATATTTTTATCCCAAAATCTGATGGTACATACCTGGCACATCCCCAGGTTCATGTATTTTGCAAATGAACTTTAAGAGTCATTTCGTTAGAACCTCCCCTAATGACTTTAGAAATTCTTAAGGAATGTTATATTATTCACCTCATTTGATCACAATGTTTTTAAGTGTTGTTTAACTGATGAGAACATGGCATGTGCCATAACCCGATTTCCTGAAAACTTCGCTCAGTGGATGAGGGGTCACAAACAAACACATGCCTTGGCTTATCCATAGATAATCTGTTTCTGAAAATGGTCAAAGTTTCTGAGGTATTAAATGTTACCTTAGTGGTATCCTCAGACATGGCACAGCAGTTAGTGCTGCGCCTCCTGTGTTCGAAACCCGATTATTACTTTTATATTTGTAGCATTTATATACCCATGTCTGAAGACTATTACTACATTAATACTTCCCAGCATATACTGATATAGCATTGTCCTTACTCATCTTCACTGGTCCCAATTTCCATGGTATGTCTCATTAGTCTTCAAATGAATGAATTAAAAAAAAAGAAAAAGATAAAATTATTCGAAATTGTTTTCTGTGAAATTCCTTCAACAGTGTTGCAATGTTTCTTTCCTGAGTGAGATTCATGTAAAGAAATGTCATACTGGCAAATCTGCCTTCACACAATGCTCATGGTGTTCAGAATATCTTTATTTCAAATGTTTCTATGAATGGTATCATCCAAGGGAAGACACCAAATCTTTCTGAAGAATAAACATATTTTAAGAATTGAGAGAAGGATGGAATGTCAGAATATGAGAATTTAAAAAGTTTGAAATCCTTCAACATACCATATACACATCCATTATATAATAAATTTGACACGCCTATTGTGAAACCCAGTTTTTAATTTTACAGTTAATATAATACCCTTGTATCCCCTAATCTGATAAACATTCATATAGTAACCTTCTCCAGACGTGAACAGACAACTTAAAACAATAAAAATAAAATAAATAGAAAGATTAATTGGGTTTTGAACTCAGGGCACAAAGTTAAGAAGCCATGATGCTAACCACTGAGCCACCATTTCATCTAAGGATATTGCAAGGAAAATATCATTTCAAGTGCCTCAAAAATACCTCAAACCTGCCATTTTTTCAAAAATGTTCAAGTATCTATGGATAACTGGACATGTTCACATATTTTCACTCCTCTTCCACTGAGTGAAGTTCTTGGGAAATTGGGTAATGGCACTTGCCATTTTCTCCTCGTAATTTCTTTTTCTATCACGCAATTATGCAAGCCTCTCCCTTGTAGATGCCACCAGCATACTGTTGTCACCCATCCTTTATCTCCTCTGTACTTATAGCAGTGGAATGCTTCTTGCACCCTTATTGTTGATATCTTTGCTTTTAAATTCACTGAAGTTGGTTTTGACTGTTCTATATGCTGAACCAGTTCTTTCAATGACTTTTGTATCAAATTCTTCATTCTTTTCCTGGAGCTATTTCAGCTTGGCTTTTCTGCACTTCCTACATATTTCAGTCTTAAGTGACTGTATAGCTATATTCTTATCTTTCCACAAACATTTTTGTACTTATTTTGTCCATTAGTTGAAGTATTTCTTCTGCTGTCCAAGGTTTCTCCACAATCACCTTCCTTGTATCTATGTTTATTTGTCCAACTTGTGTGATTTACCTTTTTAGAGATGTCCATTCTTCTTCAACTGAACTTGCTGTGTTGTATTCATTATCACAATAGAGACACTTAATATGGGAACAATTAGATTGAGTGGCTAATACTTTTCATTGTGTGCTATTATGTGAAACAAACAACAGAAGCACAGGCATCTGTTTCAATGAAAGTGGCATTTGTTGGTCTCCTTACCAAAGGAGCCACAAGTGACAAAACGGAGAACCCTACACTGTAACACTGAAGGTATTTTCAATTTAATTCAAGACACTGACACACATCAAGCCCCGACAAACTTTTCGGTAAAATTTTAAGTCATGACTTCTGTCATCACCACAAATTCCTTGTTTGAGGCCCATCGCTATTCCCATTGGAAATATGGGACCAATTTCTTTGTAGAGTCGAAATTGTCAGTTTAATGAAGTGCTTTGCATTTTGTCGAAACACCAACCTTGATGGATAAAACATCTCCAAGTCCTATTGTCTACGAATTAAAAGACCTATGTACACAAATATAATGCTCTATCTCAGCAGTTATAAAATAGGGCAAATTTGCAATGGCATGCTTAATCTGAGATTTTCTGGAACAACTTTGCATTGAAGCTGCCCTTATAGCATCAAATGCAATGCAATAGTGGGAGTAAGTATTACAGTTAACCCAGAACTCACGAGATGTATGTGGTCTCTCAGTCCGTGCAAAAATTTTCTAACTCCCTCTCCAAGGCCAGGTGCAGTGGAATGCTTCTATACTCCCCCTGTCCTCCATAAATTGCCAAGCCTACAATGTTGTATCGTCATTTGTGTCATCGTCTTGTGTTTAGTGTTGTCAAGTGTTTCTAATTGGTGTTCGAGTCTCTTAGACCACACCTCATCAACGATTTACTGTTTTCTTCAGTACAGAGCCGTATAGCTCAAAATGTGTTCACATGAATGTGTCAGTTTTAACTTTCTCTAGTTGGATGAAATTTTTAGTCTGTCTATGGAGGAAGGCATTATGATATAGCTCAAGAAAAACAAAAAAGAAGACTATTTTACATTAGCTAGGGATCACGGTTCTGCTATCGAACAAGAGTATCATTCAGAGGAAGAACTTCAGGAAGGTGTAATAGGGATCTGCCTGTTTCTTCAATGATATACTTAAAAGTGTCTGTTAAAATCTAATATGTTGAGTGGTGATAAAAATATAGTTCCCAGCAATCAATGTGAATTCGAAAGTGTTTCCTTTTGTATATGTCGGGTGGAATCTGTATGTGCAAATTTAAATCCTAGAATTTAGTTCTATATGGAAATTGATTTGCTACAGAGATTGCACAATTTTTCAGAATGTGAAATTCAGTACTATCAGTCAATTTATGTGTACTATTTAAAACAACAGCACAAAATTATGTGCTTTTGGGTGATAAATAGTAAAAGCTGCAGACTTTGTTCAGTAAAATAAAGTAAGTTAGAAGCATTTAAACAACAATTAATTGTGAAAATAAATGTTATATAGCATACATTAAAAATTTCTAATGATTTTTGCCTTTTATCTCAGTTTACACACAGAGGGTCCCAGAGACACTGCCTCGTTGTATATGTTACAGGGAAGTCACCTCACAAGTTAAGGGTATAGTACTTCAGGGTATCTAACACGTCATACTCATGTGCATTTATGCCACTTCAGATCTTTCAAAATTGGTAGTTTATGTTGCTAGAGATATCTATGGTGTAGCTGCCAAATGTATTGTGCACATATTATGAAACTGCCAGTAACTGATGTGAGGCAATTTACCAGAAACGAACCCTTACAGATGCCACCCTTTCCCCTTAAAAATACGTATCTTGTGTGTTCGGCTTCTATGTCTGAAAACTTTTTTGGAGATTTTCTTGGGCCACTGTTGTCTGAGCACACTTACGTGAGCTGATATCTTCTTTCATTAGCTGCTGATGACCTTGGAAATTTATACTGTGCTGCAGCATTAGCAATTTTTGACTGTAGTTTCTTATTTCTTGCTGTTGTTGTGGCTAATGAAAACCGGAGTGAATAAGTAGATTTATTATTTCTATTATGCGGAACATGTAAGCATCCATTACTTCTGGGGAGCTTTAACACTATTGCAGTCGCATGGGTTGAACACACAACCCATTCATGGAACATGAAAAGTCTGAAAGCTGGGTAATGACAATGCTTTGAACCTTTGTGTACTTTGGAATGGATTGTTGTCAGACCCTCTGAGTTTCAGATGAGCCATGATCATGTGTGGATATGTCATAGCAGTTCCGAGAAATGTACATCTATCATTGTAGGCAGTGTGACCATTTCGGGATGTAGTTTTGAAATAATTTTCTAGTGCTTTTTTCACCTTATTTTTAGAATATGTTTATTATACTCACCAGTGGTTTTAGACTGTATACAGATAATCTGTAATTTTATTGAACTTTAACTAAATCATGGATTAGAGGCAGCTAACTAATCCTATCATGGCTGAAGGAGACAGAACGAAGAACATATTCCTGGCATGTTCTAGCGATGAAGGTCTTTTAAGATCATTCTCACATTCGTTTGATGGAAAATCAGCAATCAGCCTGGGGAATGAGACAGAGGAGTTCTGTGGATTGCTGCTCTGACTGCAGTAGAGTACAGATTAGAAGTATTTGGTAAGTGTGTAATAAATTCATTTGGTCCCATTTTTACAAGCTTGTCTGAATGTCTTCTTCTGAGGACCATTATTACATTATTTGTCAGAATATGTATTTTTGTAAACTCAATCTACGCCATGCTGAAATAGTGAGTAATTAATTTTTGTTTTTTAAACATGGGGAATTATGAAACTTCCTGGCAGATTAAAACCGTGTGCCAGACCAATACTTTAACTTGGGACTTTTGCCTTTCACGGGCAAGTGAAAGTCTCATTCTATGCGGAATTATTTTTACTTTCTATTGAGAGTTCTTAGTGAACATTGCTACAGGCAACATATAAAACTTTTTATTTCAGAATTCAGTGGTTTCATTTTTTATTTGAGTAAATGGCATACCTGTGAACTGTAATCAATGCGACCACTTACATCTCTCTCCAGTTAACAACCAGTGCAGGTTCACTGGCCTAATAATATTAAAAACTCAGTTCCCCCAAATGCTATTTGTATGAGCTCAGTAGCAAGATCACGCACAGAATCTCCTAACATTTAGTTTCTTCCAGGTTGTGTGCATTGATGGCAACATGTAAAAGTGCCGATGTCGCATGTATGTTGTTGCATTGAAATAAGTAGTGGCTATGGTAATCTAACGTCAAGAAAGAAATCGCGCAACTAAAAGCTTAACATAATTAGGTATACAGTAATAAAGTTGAAAAAGTGAAGGTATCCGAATTGACTTTTGAGTCGCACATTATTCTGATTCTCCAATGGCTGGCGCAAGGTGTTAGCAAACGACCTAAGTACCACGCTTCTTTGAGAGAGGTGGATTCCACGATGTGGTAGTTCTGTGGAGCTGATTCTTATGCCTACCGACAGAGACATTCCTGGTAACAGCTGAATTACTACTGTCTTACAGCCCATACTATTTGGAACAGAACTAAGTTGACAGAGTCCTGACCTGTACCAATAGTGTTCTATTGTCCCTTTCAAGATTAGCTTGAAGAACTGGAAACTGTACTCAGATTATAAAATGTGAGCCACAGTGGTGAGCAAGGCTACGCTGCAAGCATGGCAAGGCTTTTCATGTACCTATGAAACAGGCAACACAGCAAGTACGTGGAGCGGGAGAAAGAACTTCAATTCGCTGGTGGGTGGCCCTTGCCACTCGGCTGACAAACTTCAGACTAAGTTATTTTAATGGGAGTATAGAGCAGGACATCTTAAAATATCAAGACTGGGGGGACTTCAGCTGCACTGTGCGAGTATATTTACCAACCAGCTGTAACATCAAACAGCTAGTAATTACTGTACAAACAGCTCTGTCCATGACCGTGGAACAATATATCAAATGAACTTACATTTACCAATAAAATAAACAAAACTCTGAACACCATTTTCTACCACGGAATAAAACTGTGCACTAAACTAATGCAGGAAATTTAAGAAATTAATTTTATGAATTTAATTAGAAAGGCCCTTATCAAGTGTCTACTAAGCAATACCTTCTGTACATTGAAGGCTTACTTTCTCAACACAGAGTAGGTATTTGTTGACAAATGTAACAAATAAGTAATAAGGATAATAAAACATCCATCATTCCACGTAACATTTTCGCACTGTCATTCCTTTCTTTCTTTTCTGGGAAAACTTACTCTCGCAGCTATGCAATGTATAATGCTAGTATCTTATCCCCTTCCTGAGCTCAACATTTCACTCATTATAGAGGGATGTTGACTCAGTTTTTAAGGCTAGTGAATGGGAAGTTGCAGTACACAAAATGGCCTTGATGTCAAAAGGTGTGTGTGTGTGTGTGTGTGTGTGTGTGTGTGTGTGTGTGTGTGTGTGTGTGTGTGTGTGGGCGCGCGCGCTTGTGTTTTACACAGGGGAGAGGGGGAGGGAGGGAGAGAGGGAGAGGGAGAGAGAGAGAGAGAGAGAGAGAGAGAGAGAGAGAGAGAGAGAGATATCAACAGTGTAGCCTGTACATCATTAAGTAACTTATTTGTAGAACAGTACTATACAATAAGGATAAACCAGATGAGGCAGCATTGTTTTAAACAGAGTGGCCTTATATTCAGGAGGGTGGAGCCTCCAATCTTCAGCCTTCCTTAGTTAGGATTTGCACAATTTCCATAAATTAACACAGGCAAATGCCGGGACGGTTCCTACTATAAGGCCATGGTCGACTACCTGTGCAAACCTGGAAATGTAAGTACATATGAATGACCTTTCTTTTTGTTCTTAAGTTATGTATCATTGTAGAAGAGATCTATGGATGAATACCACCACCACCACCACCACCACCACCACCACCACCACCACCAAATTTCTATAAATTTACGTGTTTTCGGTGGATCACAGGTCACTGAAATATAAAGTGGCAACAAGGGCTGATTAGCTTGCCATATATGTGGAACACTCATTCCTAACTTGTCCAAACTAAATACTAGTTACTTCATCATAACATTGAGCACTCTGGAGCACTAGAGATGTGAACTAGTACCACATCATCACGTGAGCCTCCACGACTGGCAGCGATTTAATGTGTACATCAGTCGACTGTATGGAATCTACATACTATGTTGGGTCGATATGGAGGTCTGGCAATGGCAATAGTTGTCATGGTTTGGACGTACCAAAAACCACTCTGTGAATGAAGTTTGTGGATTTGTTGGTATGTCAATGAGTGATGTAGTGCGAAGTAGCATGGCTTACAACCAGTGGTCGTAAAAATATCCTACCCAGTACATACCAGAGACGCCAACTGGTTTAAAACCTGACTTAATTTTTGCTGGCAGCAAATGCAGGTCCATGTTTGCCAGTTTTTTAACATTGTGAAGGGGATGGCGGGAAACAACGTTTGGAGTTTGTCACCTCGCGAAAAATCAATGTTCACAGTGCACAGGAAGGTCTGTGTCTTCGATAAGCCAAACTGGACAACAGCAGTAGTTGATACATCACCATTTTGGCTCTTTTCAGGTAATGTAAGAGAAGTGCAGCAGCAGCTCAATGAGGCGTTTGACCTGGAGTGTGTGGAAGATATAGTTAAGTCATAGGTGGTTCTGCAATCTTTGATGGCATTTTGTATACCATGGCTTTGATTCGCTCATTCAGATTATCATATACATGAACCAGGACTTTATTGCAAAATTCTATGTGACCATGTGTTGCCCTACCTTCCACATCTGTATGTGCTGTGGACACTCCCAATCTCCAGGCTGCAAAGGTTGTTGTCACAGGACTGCAGGCATTATGTTCCTTGTTTGACAAACCCTCAGACACCCCATCACACTGGGCTGGTATGCTGCATTACCCATTTTTAATCCCGCAGCAAATGTCAGACTATTAGGAACAGCAGATGAAACTTATCAATTAACATCACAATTTTGTAGATTTATGGGATCTAATTATCAGTGAGTGGCTTCAGATGGATACGGCACACCTGAAGGAACTTGGGGACATCTTTCTTCGCCAAAATGAGGTCGTTATCGATGCTGGCGGCCATGCTGCAGGATGCTTCTGTGATTTCTCCTGGGGCTGAATAGTTTGTTGTATGGTGAGCTTATTTCTAAATTCCTTCCACAGTTTCATTACTATTGACTGCTTGAAGTTAAGGCAAAGGCAGAATGGTCATAACTTTGTAATGGGAACGTTAATGTTAAAGGGTCTTCCTATGGAGTTTTCAAATGGTCTCAAGCAAAAGCAAATTGTTTCCACCAGGAGGTCAAGAGCAGGCCAAGAGGCGAAATGAAACACCTATTTTAAGTTGAAATCCTCTCTGACCAGCGATGACAATACAGCTTATGAGGATATTGTGAACTTTTAATGGAATGCATAAATTTTAAACTGCAAAAGCCTGAAGCCACTTTTTTATGACTGGAACGATGTTCCATGTGTCTATGTTCATTATGAATTGTACAGATACCCCAAGAATGAAGTTTTCACTGTACAGCAGTGTGTGCTGATCTGAAACTTCCTGGCAGATTATAACTGTGTGCCAGACTGGAACTCTGGTATCTTTGCCTTTATCAGGCAAGTACTCCGCCAACTGAGGTACCCAACCACGACTCACAATCTGTTCTCAAAGCTTTACTTCAGCCAGTACCTCTTCTCCTCCTGGAAACATCCCCAGGTTCTGGTGAAGTCATATTCCCGCAGTATCATTTCTTCCAGGAGTACTAGTCCTGCAAGTATCACAAGACATCTTCTGTGAAGTTTGGAAGGTAGGAGATGAGGTACTGGCGGAAGTAAAGCTCTGGGGACATGTCTTGAGTCTTGCTTTGGTGTTCAGATGGTAGAGCGCTTGCCTGTGAAAGAACGAAAGGTACCGGTTTCGAGTGCCAGTGTGACACACAGTTTTTATCTGCCAGGGAGTTTTATGTACGGATAATTTTGATATGATCAGTGTGTTGATGCCTTCTACATGCAATACCTTTTAATTAATATTTTTTATTCTTTCACTGTAGCATATCCACTGTTAAACCTTTTTAAGTCCTTCCATCACCATTGGGTAGTACCACCCAAGGGAAGAGTATCATAGTCAACTTCATCAACTACCCCGGTCCTGTAGCTAAAATTTTGGCATTAAATGTTATTACTTCTGACAGATCCATGCCCCTGCCCAGATTTGCCAAGGTAGGATTCTGAAGTCAACTGTTCCGCCTCATCCTAGAACACTAATATTTTTCAGTTTTTGCGTTCTGTGTCAGTTGGCCATTAATCAGGGAACTCTGCCTCACATTATCTGTTTGCTTGTTTGGAATTTTGATCCCTATCACTTATAACACCAATATGAAACACGACTCCATTTGGTGTTATTGACAAAGCCATGGGATAAGAAAAATTTATGGTAGGTAAATACATTTTTTTAATGTTTTAATCCACAAGCAAGTGGTCTGTTGTTGTTGTTGTTGTTGTTGTCGTCGTCAGTCCTGAGACTGGTTTGATGCAGCTCTCCACACTACTCTATCCTGTGCAAGCTGCTCCATCTCCCAGTACCTACTGCAGCCTACATCCTTCTGAATCTGCTTAGTGTATTCATCTCTGTCTCCCTCTACGATTTTTACCCTCCACACTGCCCTCCAGTACTAAATTGGTGATCCCTTGATGCCTCAGAACATGTCCTACCAACCGAACCCTTCTTCTAGTCAAGTTGTTCCACAAACTCCTCTTCTCCCTAATTCTATTCAATACCTCCTCCTTAGTTATGTGATCTACCCATCTAATCTTCAGCATTCTTCTGTAGCACCACATTTCGAAAGCTTCAATTCTCTTCTTGTCTAAACTATTTATCATCAATGTTTCATTTCCATACATTGCTACACTCCATACAAATACTTTCAGAAAAGACTTCCCGACACATAATCTGTACACAATGGTAACCGATGTCTCTTCTTCAGAAACACTTTCCTTGCCATTGCCAGTCTACATTTTATATCCCCTCTACTTCGACCATCATCAGTTATTTTGCTCCCCAAATAGCAAGACTCCTTTACTACTTTAAGTGTCTCATTTCCTAATCTAATTCCCGAAGGATCACCCGACTTAATTCGACTACATTCCACTATCCTCGTTTTTCTTTTGTTGATGTTCATCTATACCCTCCTTTCAAGACACTGTCCATTCCGTTCAACTGCTCTTACAAGTCCATTGCTGTCTGACAGAATTACAATGTCATCGGCGAACCTCAAAGTTTTTATTTCTTCTCCATGAATTTTAACACCTATTCCGAATTTTTCTTTTGTTTCCTTTACTGCTTGCTCAATATACAGACTGAATAACATCGGGGAGAGGCTACAACCCTGTCTCACTCTCTTCCCATCTACTACTTCCCTTTCATGCCCTCAACTCTTGTAACTGCCATCTACTTTCTGTACAAATTGTAAATAGCCTTTCGCTCCCTGTATTTTACCCCTGCCACCTTCAGAATTTGAAAGAGAGTATTCCAGTCAACATTGCCAAAAGCTTTCTCTAAGTCTACAAATGTAGGTTTGCCTTTCCTTAATCTTTGTTCTAAGATATCGGTAACAACTATATTTCGTAAATTATGCCGATTAGATGGACTGTAACTATATAATGCTAATAATAATAATAATATCAAAACGCCAACGGCAATAAAGCTGACGAAATGTGTCTAAATCCTGAACTTATTGTTCCCAACTCGGTATGCTGTTTTTGTCTCAATTGGTTGCCTCCAGTCTCGTAATGGCATTTCACTGCTTTCTGTGGCGAGTGGCATGTGTTAAAACTCAATGCACGAAATATGGAACATACAAATACGTATCTAACAATAAACATCCCCGTCCCCCTGTAACACACACACACACACACACACACACACACACACACACACACACACAACTTTCACATCCCGTGTTCCTCTGCGTTACTTTCCCCCTCCCCCCCCCCCCCCCCCTGTCATGGCTCTTTTTTTAAAATTTTGTCCTTTGTTGTATGGGCCATTGCCTAAACCATTTAAAATGAAAATAAACTTTAATACATTGTACTGAACCTAATATAAATAACGTCTAGCAGCAAGCAAGTGTCAAAAAATAAATAAAAAAATAAAAAAGTTACCGTGAATTTATCGAACCGTAGAATACTCACCCTACGATCATGTCGTTAATGTCATCGAACTGCTGGCTGATGGGGCCGGCATCAGTGGTCTCATTCTCCTCCGTCTCTGTAGGTGCAGCATCCGCGCCGCCCTGGCAATCGTATTTGGCTCTAATATCGCAGCCGGCATCAGTCGTGTCGCTCACCCTGCACGGTGTCGCCTTGGTTGGCTTCGCGTGCGACGGCGTCGAGTGGACGCTGCTGTAACCGGCGTCGGACGGGGGAGTGGCTGGCGGGGAGCTACTGCTGGACTTCCGGGAATAGCGACCGCTCTTGTCCGAACTAAACGAATCACCAATGGAGTCAATCACATCGGACATTCGCCTTGTCCGCTTCGGGTAACACTTCGTCTCAGTCTCGTGGTTCCTATTATTGTCTGCGACCACGTCCACATTGTTCTCCTTGTCCTCTTTGGCAGTCTTCTCGAAGTTGAAGAAGACTTCATTCAAATCGCTTTCATCGCTACCTCCGATATACACCTTTCTCTCCAATTTTGCAGATAGATCCTGTCCATCTGATTTCACTATCCGAGAAGTGTCTGTGAGCTCACTGGTCACAACTCTTATTTTGGCAAGGTTGTCTTTTTCGCCCATTGTATCATTTACTCCCTCACTACCACGACTGTCTCTACTGTTTCTCTGACGAGCACTGCGGTCCGTATAGCTACTGAATGCTTCAATGTTTTCCGATCCAGCGGCGCTATCTAACCCATCAGCTTCGGGTACTTGCACAGCTTCACTGGAGTAAGTTTTCGTCCCTGAAGTGTCGGACGCACTGCTCTGATGTCCTTTCGTATTATCAGTTTTCTGAAAAATAAAACAAAGCAGAATAATTAAAGCGCTTTTTAGCATGTTGTGGCAAGAAACATTACGATAAATCTAAATAAAATACTATTCTAATTTATACGACAAATATTAAGTTCCAAATACAACAAACGGAAATAACTGGAATTCAGGTCCGCGTATTATGCAAACAGTGGCGCTTTTTAATAACTAACCATGTATTTTCTAGAAAAACTGAATATAAACACCCATCAATGATAACACACAAGCGCAGAAACATGTCTGCGCATTAGAAAGAACGGTTTATTTAAGTAGAGCTAAATTCTCATAATTTAGTCACCAAACACGACTGCTGCTACAACAGTGAAAATCAACCTAGTCCCTATCGCCCACTATTTTATAGTGGGCGTTCCCACTGTCATGGTGGGCGATAGTGTAGGCGTTTTAAGAACGTTTTCATTAGATTTCTATAAAAAATTGACGAAGAATGTGGTTCGTAATTATTATTATGTGCTTTAACTAAAGTTACTTCCCTACTTTAAAAATCACCATTACTGTGCAAACGATGCGCGGGTATGTGATTTTACTACTAACAGAGGTACAAAAGTGGTCGGTGGATCAAATCGTTTGACTACCACTGTGGTAAAGCTTCGAAATCGAACTACGAAAGGGAGAATCAATCAAACTACGAAAGGGAGAATCAATCAAACTACGAAAGGGAGAATCAATCAAACTACGAAAGGGAGAATCAATCAAACTACGAAAGGGAGAATCAATCAAACTACGAAAGGGAGAATCAATCAAACTACGAAAGGGAATTTTTAGGAACAAGCACAGCTGTTTCCACACGCTAGCTACAGGTCAAGAGAAGCCTTGGCCACCGCGTTGGACTGCATCCAGATACTATCAAGGAATTATACATAGAATGTTTAGAGCAGTCATATCCATATTTTCATTATAAACTGATTACCATTGCTTCCAAAAACGGCAATTGGCCCAAACGGCTTGGGAAACGGTTTCTGTACAGCGAAATCTATGGTAAGGATCAATTGACAACAAGTTTCTTCTACCGCACCTCGTATAAACTAAAATTGTAGATGCCAATTCCTATAAATACGTGAGCATTTTATCAGAAGGCGGCAGTATCAGAGAATCTGTTCACCGGAGTATTTCGTTAGATCAAGCTTATTCACGTAGAATCACGTTAACGAACGAACGGCTGTCACCCTCATTCTCTTGAACTTTCAGTGTACCGACATCATGCGGCATGTTTTATAATGTTAATATATTCTCCTAACACGTACCGCACTGACTGGGTATACGACAACATTAAAAAACATTTGATGCAGGAGAAACTGCATGCACAAACAACGCCAGTGAAAAGAAGAAGAAGATGAGGAGGAGGAGGAGGAGGAGGAGGAGGAGGGGTGTGGCTAGTTCCGGTTTCTCGCTCGCTCGCTCCCTTTTGTTTTTCATGTATACGGCCAAGCGTAGTTAGGTAATTTGCCGATAGTCAGCGCTAGTCACAAACAGGGTGAGTTCTGGTGCGGAGCGAGGTGTTTCATGAAATGGCCTTCCCGATCACCAGATCTCACTCCGTGTCACTTTTTTCTGTGGTGGCACATTACAGATCTGGTGTATGTACCGCCTCTAGCAAGTGATGTATCAGAGCTACGAACAGAATACAGGAAGCGACTGATACAGTCGAGGATGCCATGCTGGGACGGCTATGGCACGAATCCGATTACTGTCTTGAGGTCTGCCGGGTCACACATGGTTCACATATCGCATGTTTTTTTTCTTTTTACAAACTTTCAGAGTTTCTCTTCAAAATGCAATATGTATGGCATCTGTAGAACATTTAGTTTTGTGCAATAAATAATTGGAAGTGTTCCCGGACTTCATGTACGCCCTGTATTTAGCCACGGACAAGTGCCCACATGTGATAGCGCTGTTCCCGAGGCAGACGCTGTTCCTTAGTGACGTCACAGCGTCACCCAATAGCAGCACAGAAAACTTACCGACCAACCAACTGACTTTCGAGTGAAACGATCCGTTGATGTTCTGAAAACGCTCTTTTGAATCATCGGTCCAGAAGCGTTTGATATACTGTTGGAGCCAAATATTATTCCAAGAATCAAGAAAAATACCAGCGTAATTGTACCACACTGACAGTGTATTTGAAATTCTTGCCACTTCCTGAATGTTTCACTGAAGATTCAACCAAGACAATCTAATGCGACTGTCGTATCTTAGAGATTTTTGCTCCCAAACAAATCCTCTACCTACACGAAGTTTCCAGGAGTTCCTTCAGCGTGCACACATAATCTAGTTTAACCGGTACATATGTCATGCAGAGTTCGAAATGCTGCAACTATTGCGAGTTGTGTACAACCACGCTGAACTTGCTGCCTCATGTGGGAGGGATAAGTACCTATCTCAAGAAGTTATTCGCCTAATGACACTTCAACCATCATCTGAGCGGTTATCCAGCGCCTTACTAAGACCTGCATTTGTCAGTCTAGAGCCAAGTATCTTCTACTCCTCCATGTTTATCAAAACAGAGCTGTGAAAATTGAATTTGAAGAATTTGCTACCCCAAACGTGGGAAGAAAAACTACATTCTTAAACTGATTGTAACATTTTTGAAGTCTAAAAAGAAACTAAATAAATGCCTTCAAAACAACAACAAAACGATATCAGTGACCGATCGTGATTGCAGTCTACAGTAAACCTGATTTACTGCTAGTCATCTCAGAGGAACTATGAGATCTTTTCGAAGTTTAAGGATCGGAATTCTTTCTAAGAACCGGGACCAATGAAACTGGGTCCATATTTGGAACCATTAAATTAGTGTGCTGAACGGTTCTGCTGCTAAGATTTACGTCTAATTCACACTAGACAAATCACTGAATAGGTTGGTACGCCACTAAGTAAAATGGTTTTCGAAATGGGTTATCTGACAATTTTTTTTTTCTGTCTGCGCTGGTAAGATCTGTACTGAACACCTCGTCTGACTCGATATTCAGAGAAATACTTATCCTTGAAAAGTACATTTAATTAGTACACAGTTGGCAGCTTCATAACATGGAGGGGAAGGAACAAGCACACAGTATTTCAATAACGACCACACACTTATGGCTCGGATAATTTCACATACCTGTGTTTCTAGATAGGAAAGAAGTTAGTTTATTGACTATCCTAATTATAATAGTTCTAACTTTGTCTCTATTCATGTATCGTCACATGTCAATATGCCGTAAGTAGTTATGAAGTGTTGACAGCTGTCAGCTTCGAAGAGCAAACCCAGGCATGCATTTAGCTGGAGTCGGGAAGGGGGAGGGGCGGGGTGAGTGTGGACCAATTTTGTTAACTTCGCGGGAAATGGCAAAACAGTTGAGAGATTTTACTACGGCTCTGAAAGTACTAGTTACTCGTCCTTTCCATTCCACATTTTGGCTTCTTCAAACTGGTTCCCACACCGATATGTCTTCCTCGCGGGGCAGGATGCGAAATCCATTTTCGCTTTTCCTAGGGTTTGGGTGGAGGGGGGGCTCCCCACGCCCCCTCCCCTCCCGACACCTGGTCGGCTTGCGTTAACTTGCTCCTACTTGCCGTTACCTCATCTTCCGGAAGTACTCTATCGCTGTTAAGAGCGAAAAGAAAACTGGTATGTCAGTTTTTATTTTGGCTTGTTTGCTTTTACTCATCCGAGAATCCCTCTAACCGTGGTGTCTGGTTTTGCCGACATTCCAGAAACCGTAGTACTCATGAGCGACTGTCTGCCGGTCAGATGAAGAAACAAACAGCTCGCGGCGTACGCTACCGCCACCGTGCGGCAGCTTGCTTGATTTACGCCTGGCATAAACCTGCTAATGTTTATAGAGGCGGAGAACAGATGGCGCGAGCGTAGCTCGACACGCCTCCGAGAAGACGTGCAGCGCGACGATCCTTTGTGTACAAAGCCTGCACGTGCGGCGGATCGCTCAACCGCTGACGCATAACGACGCTCGCTATCAGTTCTTTGTTACTCCAAACCAGGCGGAGCGGCAGTGCCTCCCAGCTCCCCCCCCCCACCCCCTTCACCACCCCTTCTCCTCCCCTCCCCACTTTTTCACACCACACCACTGCAGCATCATGTGGCATGGACACATGTAAACACTGCTCGTCCCCACCCGTCGTCCCCTGTAACGCCAAGGTCGATGACATGCTGCTAGATTGGCGCAATCCTTTAACCCGTTTCCCAGTGTGCTCGTGTTCGTTCTTACATGCGCTAATATTAAATCCTTTTCCAAAATACGTTGTTTTATTGGTTACAAAAATGAAAGTATCATCCGACACACACACACACACAATCACACAACAGAGAGAGAGAGAGAGAGAGAGAGAGAGAGAGAGAGAGAGGACGGTTTCCAAACTGCACTCACTGCACCTTCTGATCTTGCGCTGAGGGATTTAACAACGCAGGCGAGAAAACTATTCCTCATCCTCAAGGCGTCTTTGAGGGTCCATGAATCATTGCGAGACGAGTGAGGTGTTACTGGAATATGTTTTATATGTTGTCGGAGTATTAGTAATTTAATATATATTTCCTTCCGCAAAGTTATTTTCTTGGTTGTAATTGTGCGGCATGCTGCTATAGCGCCCTTGTGGAATTTTCTGAACACGTTCCTAACCGTGCGATAGCTGATTATTCTCTCTGACGGCAGTGTTTGTCAGAAAAGAATGGCGGGACGGGATATCGATTTCCACAAATCTAAGCGTAGTATGGCACTCGGGAATGCGTTCACAGCGTGGATTATTCAGAAAGTTTCTAGTCACATTTCGGGAACGGTAGTTAGTCTGTCAAATTTGCTCACTAGCGGCGGGGGGGGGGGGGGGGGGGGGGGCGAGCATTGAGCATTGTATCTAGACGTGGGTGAACCTATGATAATGTCTGTGTATGAGAAAAGAACCCAAGTATTTTGTAGCCACAGCGCTGATTGGCTAAAAAGTCAGACTGCAAGGTTTGCTTGGCTCTCTCACAATCGGGATTCGCTCACGTATCTTCAAGACGGGAATTACAGATGATTTGCAATAGAAACAACCGATCGGCAGACATGTCTGTCGAAGTCAATATAAGGTTACGTAACCCAAGCTGGTGGTGATGTTGGCGGTGGTAGACAACTAATAGCTGGCCCCCCAAGCGAGCCGATTTTAGCGACGAGTGACATTTCCGTCGGATTCTGCGGAACATGCACGTCCAGCCTGCGCTTTAGTAGACACGACATTCAGCTCGTTACCTGCACCTCCCGGAACGATGATCCCGCCTCCCCTACTGGACACATACGAGCCGATTTCTGAGACGAGTGAAGTTTCTCCGTTGCTTCCAGGTGGCAGCTACTTTCAGCTGCTTCAAGAATGATGGAGTGAGCCAATGACCACGTCGGTATGCTAAAATTGTAGCGCGAAAGACCAACACCGACTCCAAGGAAGGCTTCGGCGCTTGTTCATGACGTCACGTCAGCTAGGCACGGCGAACGCCAGGTCTGTTGCAGGCATACTCACAATGGTGGTGTCTCCCTCTCTGACACAGGAAAATGTGAAACTATTGACGGTAGTTTACCAACACACATTGTTCTCAGAGATTTCTGCAATCAATTGTGCAGTTCATTACACTTCTTAACAAATAGTGTAGTCCTGAACTTAAATTTCCTCCTGATTTAAGGATTGACAAAAAACATCTTGATGGTCCAGCAGCAACGGAATTCGTTCTTCTTTACCTTACTTGTAAATCTGAGGAAGCTACGTTTGTACTGGGTTGCTTTTACAAGAAACTGTGAACATACTGGTGCTCTTCTTTAGGTATCTTGGTTGACTATGGGGTGAGGAGCACTGAATGTTAATGAAATATCTTGCGATTCTACACGTTGGGGGAGGGGGTGGGGGACAGGAGAAGAGGCAAAGGAGAGATACTTGTTTTATCAAATAAAATTTTTTTATCTTATAAAGTTTCTCCTTTCAGTTGCAAGAGGGGAATATTTATCTTTTCTAATGAGCATGTTTAAAAAAGTTTAAGCTCAGCAGTATTTTCGATGGATAAAGCTATTTTGTTTCCTGTTTAGAATTCCTTTCGTTGAAAATGATTAATCTAATGACTGGCAACAGTTGGACATTTACACATGTAAATTAGTTCACATTTCCAGTGACGATGTCAAACGAAAATAAATAAATGAATCGAGTTCATTGAAAGGGGGGGGGGTTTGGGTAAGTTTCGATAGCAGAATGGATCAAGTAAATATAGTTTCTTGAATGTAAAATTTCCGAAGCTTGCCATGGGGCAAAGCATCTTCTCATATTGATCAACGTTTGTTTTGACAGGATTTAGTAATACAGAACTATGATCTTCATTTGCAACTTTACGATAGTAAGGAAATCTTTCATCTAAATAAAACTGCAGAATCCAAAACAATACCAAACGGTTTGTCCAAAAATAAGAGATTTATAGTGATACGCACGCCCAGGCGTTTCTGCCTGAAACAGACCTGGCGTTCGCCGTGCCTAGCTGACGTGACGTCACCAGCAAGCGACGAGGCCTTCCTTTGAGTCGGTGTTAGGAAAGACCTTGTTTGTGAAAATTCAACCATGAGCATTATACGAACGAGAATGTAACAAAGTAGGGCGTGGCGAAGAGATGGCTGAAATATTTTTAAACAGCATTCCATCCGAGAACCAAAAAGTTGCAAACAGAGCGACAAAATTTGAAATCAAGTTTCAGGAAAGAGCTCAGATAGGTGCAGGCTTCTGAGAGAAGTGGAAAAAGGGAGATGCGAGTTGAAGCACTGACGATTGTAAGAACTGCTTGTACTATGTTCATTATCATATTGTCTATTAACTGTTACGTCCGTTATTTTACAGGTATTTTTAATTGTTGTGCTTTACAAACAAGAATGCCCTCTTCCTAGCATTTCGAATCTTCACGATTATGAAAGACCCATATAGCTGTAATATTGCCTTCCGGAAATCCATGTTTTCCAACCATATTTGAGTCCACAGGGTGCATACCCTCAGCTACTGACAATTTTCTTCCTTTTATCGTCCATACTAACTTTCTCCAGACGATATAAAGGACTTCCAGTATTCAAAATGTCTATAAACGACGCACTTTACACTGCACTTTCGGCGATACAGCGACAACTAATGGTATCCATCGCCTGTGGCTTACTGAACACACCACAGTACACTTCAGAACCAGTTCGCCCGCCTGCACACACGCAAGAGCCGCGCTTCGGAGCAGTTTGCGTACCTGCACGTTAGTGGAAAATGACAGGCCTGAGATCGGCAGGCTGTGTCCGTCAAAGATATCCGCGAAAGAGCTGGCCCACCACCACCACCACCACCACCACCACCACCACCACCAACCCCCTTCCCACCCCCGTATATTGCCAGCTAATATGAAACTTCCAAACATCACAACTGTGTGCCGGACGGAAGCTCTAACAAGGTACCTTTGCCTTTCGCGGGCAGTCCTCTGCCCGAATGAGCTGCCAAGCAAGTCATGACTCATGACCCGCCAGCAGAGCTTTTGCTTCCGCCAGTAACGCTCGTATTTTCCAAAGACGCCGGTCTTGAGCCTCAGATCGGTACAAAGTTTCAACCTGTGAGGAAATTTCGCAACAGTGCGCAAACTGCTTGCTTTACAGAAATAATTTCTCCTCTGCGGCCAACAGGTGGCCAGGTGACTCATTAAGTGCTGCACGAAGCTTCAAAACCACACAAATTATACTGTTTTTCAACGTTCACACCATGTCTCAAGAACGGTCAGAACGTTCTGCCCATCTTTCAGTTCCTCGACGGAGCCTCAATGTTGGTAGTTAAGCGACTGCTGCGGATCAGTTCATCGATTGCGTCCACATTATCGCCTGCGTTAGATGTCTATGGCCTTCCTTCCACATCAGTATCATTCACCTCTGCGCGGCACTGCTCAAATTGTTTGCTCCATTTCACTACGGTAGGGCGCCAAACTGCATTTAGCCCATATACCGCCGGAATTTCACGGTGAATGTGTGCTATTTGTGTGTTTTTCTCACAATCTTACTGTCCCGCAGACTTATGCTTTCCAGTACGTTCCCAGTTGCCGCAACATTTCAGTTCCACACTGATACATCTGTTACCCGTACTGAAGCAGAACTGTGTGCAGAACACCAAGAACAGTAATTCTCTTCTGATAATTCCTCATTCTTCAGCTCTATCATCATAACGCGAGTCGAGAGTACAACTTACTTTCGTAAGTACCCCCGTACGAGAACTGTTTCGTAAACTGCTTCAAAATCCAATGACTCCGTGTTTTTCCGTTGCCGCCGTACGTGACAGAACGTACAAAAAATATCCAGGTTAACCATGAACACTGGAATATGGAGATATTTGGATGCGTTACTTTACGGAAATACCTGCAAGAGACTGCCAGGCTGTTTGAGAACGAAACGTGTATAACCAGCAATGAATTAGGTAAGTGAATAGTGATCATGTAACCCTGATAGTATTCTACGGCAGCTGAAGACATTAACAGTAACCACGTCTCCACTACCACCGGGAAACGTCTGGCTTAGAATACACCACCGAAGCGGCTTTCTTTATTTGCTAATACCCGTAATAAATCAAACAATTGCTCGAATTAAGTAACCCCCACCCACTTTACACTGCGCGCGCGCGCGCGCGTGTGTGTGTGTGTGTGTGTGTGTGTGTGTGTGTGTGTGTGTGTGTGTTCCATCACACGATTAGGTAGCCATAAAAAAGGCTTATTGCTGCTATATAGTAGGTACGGAAAAGGAGGGGAGGGGGGGGCGGTACTGCCGTACTTTATTCATGGCAATTGTTTGATTCATTGTGGCTGTTAGTGATGTAATCGTAAATAGTCACCGTGATTAACAACTGCAACAATAGCGCAATAAAATTTTACAACATTGCAGTGTCACAAGCATGAAATACTTATTGAAACTGTCGTCACTGCTGTCCGGTCACGACCTCTGTTGACAACTGTACGAATGTTTATACAGAGACATTGTTTACATTCTCATGTGAACTGCAAGTCACCGTATGGTGTTTCACGAATGATACATAACGCACCAGAACTGGCAACTCGTATGTATGTATGTATGTATGTATGTATGTAGAGAAAATTTCAGTGACGCAGACGCAAAAGACTCGAAAACTCCAAACATCCATTTTTCCATGATACTTTCTCCGATATGGTTGCTGCTGACTTTCCAGGATACAAGCCCATTTCTACGACATATAGGAAAGACTATTGTAAGGTAGGCTGTTCAGGTTTGCTTTTACTTAGTGCTCTGTACGAAAATCGTTGACTGCGCTGTGTGCAATCTGTTACTGGTTGAACTCATTGTTGGAATATTCGCCAGTGAAACGTTGGGCAGTTGGAGGTGAGCCGCCAGCAGTGGTGGATGGGTGGGGAGAGAGATGCCAGAGCTTTGAGAGGTTACTATAAGCGGACGATCTGGACATGTGTCCGTCAAAAGAACGAAATTTGTTTAATTGGATGTCACAAAAATATATATGACTTTTGAACGCTATTAAGGTAAATACATTGATTGTTCTCTTTCAAAATCTTTCATTTGCTAACTATGCTTATCAGTAGTTAGCGCCTTCGGTAGTTTGAAACTTTTATTTAGCTGGCAGTATTGGCGCTCTCTGTATTGCAGTAGTTCGAGTCACGTCAGATTGCGTTGCGCTAAAATATTGTGTGTCAGTTTAGTGATGATCAGAATAAGTAAAGAGAAAACTAATACGTTGAGCTGTTTGAATATCAGCACTGTCGTTCTTAACATTCAAAGGAGAAGTTTCACTATTAACGTATTTCTTACAAGGACGTCCTAAAACGTGTGTGGCGTTATACCGTATACGTAACTGCAACATGTGGATAGCCGTCGATGCAAAAACCGATGTATGTGAACGTTTCATTGGCGATCTCATTCTTGAGAAACTCGTCAGTATAGAGTCCACGAAAGCCTGTATTAATTTCTTGCGAAGCGTTGGAACGCACAAATAATGTTTAAGTAGCTCATTTTGTGAATGACCATCTTTAAGTACTGTGGCCTCTGGGTATTTAAGTAGTAATTTATTCGGATGCAGCAATCTCCACCCTGGAGCTTCTTGCACGTATTTTATCCACATTTAATCCACTTCAGAATTCTAAAGGCGTGCATTGCAACATATCAAACAAGCCTGCGGCGGCTACCAAGAAGTAAATACATACTTTCACATACCAAGGAAACGCGTCTCTAAAACCATGGGTTCCCGGGCGTGCAGCTTTAGCCGGTCAGGTTTGGCTTTTTACGGTCGCATGTGACAATGTGAGAGGCGTGTTTTTTAATTAAGTACCGTTTGAAACTTAGAAAAAAGACGTGCTAAGATCTCAATTTCATTGTTACATGAAAGCCTGTACCTTAATCTACTTTTCTACATAATTTCCGTCAATATTGAGGCAGTTGTCATAACGTTGTACCAGTTTTTGAATACCCTCCTCATAGAAGTCGGCCGCCTGACTTGTTAACCACTGCATCACCACTGTTTTGACTTCGTCATTGTCTTGAAGACGCTGACCGCCCAGGTGTTTCTTCAAGTGCAGGAACAGATGGTAGTCACTGGGCGCAAGATCGGGGCTGTACGGAGGATGATCTAGAGTTTCCCATCGAAAAGATGTGATGAGATCTTTGGTCTGATTCGCCACATGCGGACGGGCATTGTCTTGCAGCAAAACGATGCCGTTGCTCAACTTCCATGGATGTTGCTTTGATTCTGGTGTGACGTAGGTCACTCATGTTTCATCGCCCGTAACAATTTGGCTTAAGAAATCATCACCGTCGTTGTGATACCGCTCAAGGAAAGTCAATGAACTGTCTAAACGTTTGGTTTCGTGCACATCCGTCAACATTTTCGGTACCCAACGTGCGCGCAATTTTCGGTAATTCAAGTGTTCGGTCACAATGTCATACAAAACACTACGAAGAATATTAGGAAAGTCATCCCGCGAAGAAGAAATCATCCACTTCCTGCACCAAACTCTCATTAACGACCGAAGGACGCCACTACGTTGTTCATCTTGCACATTTGCGCGGCCATCTTTAAATGCTCTCACCCACTTTCTTACCATTCCATCACTCAATGTTTTCTCCGTAAACTGCACAGATCTCACGATGAACATCGATCGCTTTTAGGCCTTTAGCACTAAGGAATCTAATAACAGCCCGTACTTTACAGTCGGCGGGACTCACGGTTATCGGAGGCATCTTGAACTCTCAGTACACAACGTAAACAAGGAAGAATCAGACCGCAATGGCGTCAGTGCGTAGATTAAGGTACAGGCTTTCACGTAAAACTAAAATTGAGATATCTTAGCCCGTCTTTTTTGTAATTTCAAAACGGTACTTACTTAAAAAACACGCCTCGTATCAAAGTGCGGCCTGTCCGACTCTTCTCAGGTGAAAGCGTTCGTTCTGTCGTGAGTAGCAAGTCGTACTTTATGCCATTGGAAGAGTGGAGCAGAACTTTTGTCTAACCGAAGTTATCCGAATTCTAAATCGAAATCAAGAGACATAAAAATCATGTGCAATTATTTAGATCAAGCAGTAGTATGTACAAATAAGGGGCAGTCAAATGGAATATGAAAACCCGTCACAGTAGGACCATGCAATGGTTCCATTCCAAAGCAATCGAGACGATCCATTTCTGTTTCATAGAACGCGGTCGGCCACTGACCGATCCACAACCACATCCACTCTTGCACTTCCTTGTCCGACTTACCGTCGTCCACGCATGTCATTCATCAGGTCGCCAAAGCTGTGCAAAATCACAAGGTGGAAGATCCTGGCCGTACGGAGTATTTTGCAATGTTTCCCAGCCAAACCGCTGAAGCGTAGCCTTCGTCTGATTGTGAGCGGGCATTATCGCCCAACAGGTTGATTCCTTCCGACAGCATTCTTGGGCGCTTTAACTTTATGGTGCGTCGCAGTTTCTGCGAACTGTCGTCGTAGTGATGCACGCTGATCATACGCGCAGAGGACCCCTACTGTCGAAGGAGGTCACGATAACGCCCGCCCCCCCCACTACCAATCGGACGAAGACTATACTTCAGCGATTTGGTTGGCTAACAGCGTAACATTCTCTGTACAGCCCGCATCCTTCACCGTGTGATCTTCGTATCTTTGGCCACGTTAAGAAAGACGCGCGTGGACGCCAAACGCGGACGAGGAAGTGAAAGAGTGCGTGCGGTTGTGGTGGCATCAGTAACCGACCACGTTCTACTAAACAGGGTTTGATCGTCACGTCTCCCAGTGGGACCAGTGCCTTAACGCGTGTAGTAATTACTTTTGAATGTAACCATTCCACGGTTCTGTTGTGGCCGGTGGCCGGTTTTCATTTGATTGCTCATAATTGCCGTGGACTACAAATACAGGACATGCGAGTTTAGCACCCAATTGAAGTTCTTTCAGTGGATCACGTTAGCCGATGTCCCAACCTGGCAACAAGCAGCTGAAACTGCAGATATTTTGTATAGAGAAAAAAAACCAACGAAGTTGGATGACAAATTTCTCGATCTGTGGCAAATTTAGCGGGAAAAAAGTATGAGGCGACCAAAGTTAATTAAAATTTCTTTCGTTTTCTATGTCAAAGGAGTCGATAATTGTTTTACCCAGTTCAATGAAGAACATTTAGTTTATTTTGATCTAAGGTTGTCTTAGAGGACTGATCGATTAAGAAGGCTGAGCACTCAGTTGCTCTCATAATCGTAAGGCTGTTTACTGATTTGCTTTATCTTAAGCACCTTTAACGTTGCTCTCGCAAAAAAGCTTACTATAATTGTTATTACTAATAGACTCAAAATATCATTTCTGTTTAAAATAGGTGGTCTTGCGTTTAGGGCAAAATGACAGGCTGAATATAATGTTGATTCCGGCTCTTCTGTTTCTGAATCCGGCATCTCTAGTTTCTCATGGTGTGCCACTCTAAGGGAGTTTCGAAACTAGAGTTGCCGCCTGAGCCAATACTACACTCTAGGCTTGCAGATAATTTGGACAAGAACCTGGGTGTGACTTGCGCTTCAAAATCGCAATTCACAGCTGTAAGGTAATGTATCTTAGTATTTTCAGTGACGATTGAGATTCTAGTAAACAGAAGGGACAAAAACTAGTGTTGTTAACACAGTACAGACTTTCAAAATAAATTAAGTACTATAAAATGGACCTTAATTACGTATTTCTGTCACTTGTGAGTGCATATTACGCTGATATAGTAGGCTATGGTGTAATTCGGAGATAAATTTCAGTTTTAGCTCTCGGTTTGTGTTGAATATTTTCCTGATGTTAAATATATATTTTACCCATTTTCATTACGTAAATATGTACATTATGTGTTGACATCGAATAAAAACCCCGACTTTAGTAATGGCTCTAGTAGAAGAGTAGAAGACAATCTGTGTGTAGAGAGAGAGAGAGAGAGAGAGAGAGAGAGAGAGAGAGAGCAGAGGGGGGGGGGGGGAGATCGCTACCGCCGCGCCTCAACACACTATACCGACTTCGCTGAAAGGAAAGGAGTTGGTCAGTTTCTGTAAGTGACTATTGCGATTCCAGTTTCCCAGGTCATATTTCACCGCCCACTGCTTGCGCATTTGTTAATTTCTTTGAAGTACTAACGGCATTCAGTACAGTTTACCAGACAAAAGCGGAAAAATCTGGCACTGCTCTTGGTCGTTCTCAATAATTACGTAACCCTTATTAGAAAACGTCCATCAATCACAATTTAGTCTACAAAAATTTGTGCGAAGATCTATAGAGTAAATTACTGCCACTGATTCGACTTGCAACGTAATTCCTTTCAATTACGTTAAATTCACTAAACACATGCGCAATTGCAGAAAGACGTACTGATTTGTACGTGAAAATAGTTATGCTCCGCAGAATGTACCGCGAACGTTAAAAGCCGTTCACAATAGTACCGCGGATACTACTTCAAGAGGTTAAAAAAATGGCGCACTGAGCTCACACCCAATCAGCACACCACGCGTGACAGCAACATGTGCCAGATAACGCTGTGTGGGTGTACTATTTTTCTCAAATCCAGAACGTATGCACATCAAACGTCCAGAACAGGTTTCAAATTCCATATCGTTAATTAGGAGCGGCCCACCCATGTATGTGTCGAAGTCCACAAAGAATTCACCACTTATTGAGAGCCACAGTCTTTTATCAACTGCAGTCTTCTTACATAATAAACACTTCTTGTTGTGGTCTTCAGTCCTGAGACTGGTTTGATGCAGCTCTCCACGCTACTCTATCCTGTGCAAGCTTCATCTCCCAGTAACTGCTGCAACCTGCAATCTACATCCTTCTGAATCTGCTTAGTGTATTTATCTCTTGGTCCCCCTCTACGATTTTTACCCTCCACTCTGCCCTCCAATACTAAATTGATGATCCCTTGATGCCTCAGAACATGTCCTACCGAACCGATCCCTTCTTCTGGTCAAGTTGTGCCACAAACTCCTCGCCAATTCTATTCAATACCTCATTAGTTATGTGATCTACCCATCTAATCTTCTGCATTCTTCTGTAGCACCCCATTTCGAAAGAAGCTATTCTCTTCTTGTCTAAACAATTTATCGTCCATGTTTCACTTCCATACATGGCTACACTCCATACAAATACTTCCAGAAACGACTTCCTGACAAATCTATACTCTATGTTAAATTTTTCTTCAGAAACGCTTGCCTTGCCATTGCCAGTCTACATTTTATATCCTCCCTACTTCGACAATCAGTTATTTTGCTCCCCAAATAGCGAAACTCCTTTACTACTTTAAGTGTCATTTCCTAATCTAATTCCTCAGCTTCACCCGCCTTAATTCGACTACATTCCATTATCCTCGTTTTGCTTTTATTGATGTTCATCTTACATTCTCCCTTTAAGACACCATCCATTCCGTTCAACTGCTCTTCCAAGTCATTTGCTCTCTGACAGAATTACAATGTCAGCGGCGAACCTCAAAGTTTTTATTTCTTCTCCATGGATTTTAATACCTACTCCGAATTTTTCTTTTGTTTCCTTTACTGCTTGCTCGATGTACAGATTGAATAACATCGGGGAGAGGCTACTACCCTGCCTCACTCCCTTACCAACCACTACTTCCCTTTCATGTCCCTCGACTCTTGTAACTGCCATCTGCTTTCTGTACAAATTGTAAATAGCCTTTCGCTCCCTGTGTTTTACCCCTGCCACCTTCAGAATTTGAAAGAGTATTACAGTCAACATTGTGAAAAGCTTTCGCTAAGTCTACAAATGCTAGAAACGTAGGTTGATCTTTCCTGAATCTAGCTTCTAAGCTAAGTCGTAGGGTCAGTATTGCCTTACGTGTTCCAATATTTCTACGGAATCCAAACTGATCTTCCCCGAGGTCGCCTTCAACCAGTTTTCCCATTCGTCTGTAAAGAATTCGCGTTGGTATTTTGCAGCTGTGACTTGTTAAACTGATAGTTCGGTAATTTTCACATGTCAACACCTGCTTTCTTTGGGATTGTAATTATTATATTCTTCTTTAAGTCTGAGGGAATTTCGCCTGTCTCGTACA
Source organism: Schistocerca cancellata (assembly GCF_023864275.1). Classification (NCBI taxonomy): domain Eukaryota; kingdom Metazoa; phylum Arthropoda; class Insecta; order Orthoptera; family Acrididae; genus Schistocerca; species Schistocerca cancellata. The sequence goes on along the minus strand of NC_064627.1, from coordinate 238,168,102 downwards.
TCTTGCTCACCAGATGATACAATTTTGTCAGGACTGGCTCTCCCATGGCTGTCAGTAGTTCTAATGGAATATTGTCTACTCCTGGTGCCTTGTTTCGACTCAGGTCGTTTTGTGCTCTGCCAAACTCTTCACGCAGTATTACATCCCCATTTCATCTTACTCTACCTCCTCTTTCATTTCCATAATATTGTCCTCAAAAACATCGCCCCTGTATAGACCCTCTATGTACTCCTTCCACCTTTCAGCTTTCCCTTCTTTGCTTAGAACTGGGTTTCCATCTACACTTGAAATAACGAAGGTGGAAGAACGAGACCGGGGGGGGGGGGAGGGGAGATGTGAGGAAATGACTAACAACTAAAGAACAACAACTAAAATATGAGTAGCGTAATGCCCATGTTATGTTCATTACTGGACAGCACATTCAGCACATAGAACCCCCTGCCGCCTCGGACGGCGGAAATAAAGACACTAGCGGCGGAGCACCGTAGCAACTACCCACAGCTCATTGGGACTCAACGCGACAGGTTGTGATGTGCGTGCATCCCTCTCCGCGTCAGCTGTGATCAATAGGATTGAGGTCAGGTGAGCTTCCTAGGGGGGAGGGCTGGTGGGTGGATGGGGGGGGGGGAGGGAGACTATAGCCCGTTACACGGGTGGAGGATGTACTGCTGCGGAAACAATACGATGCCCACTGATGGGTATTCATTATGGCGACAACAGAACGGTCGCCCCCCCTCTAAACTCTTCCTCTTTCTTCCACCTTTTTAATTAAACCGCTAATTGGTCTGTACTGGAAAACAATCCCCCTCTGAATCATACAGTTTTCTAAATAACTGTATATACCGCAGCTGTTTCGGATTCGTAGTGATGCTACTTCAGCTCGCAGTGTTTAGGTCATTCCATGTGAAAGCGGGTGCAAAGAATCCGAGAAGGCAGATGGAACAAAGGACGCACTGGCGACGCATTCTATTTGCGTCCCCCTACTGCGCGTTGCACCTCTGCCTACATCCAGCTGCCGTGGTTTTATTTAGAAATCTCGCTCGTTCACTCGTTTTGTCCATCTGACAAGACTACACTATCAACGGGCTAATAAGTTTCTTTGCGTGTTAACGAAACACACTTTTTTTAGCTGTTGTGTAAGTGTTGCATTACTGATTTATCTTCTGTAGATAGCCATCAACTTCCTCGCATTATTTCCGTCTGTATGGCTAGTACAGCGTATAGAAGGGAAACTGCGCTTCCGAGGTAACTTGTCTTGTTCTCACATCCGACGCTTATTTGACGTGTGCAGTGTGTAATCTCATAAGCATGTTCAGTAGCAGGGCTCAGATTTTGAATTATTGTAACATTTCTCTTCAGCGCTAAAACATTAAACCTGCGTTAAACACCATTTCATTTTACCCATTATGTACTTCTGTTACTAACAGCACGTCACTCAGGAACTATGTTTAGCTTTGATAAGATTCGCCAAGAAGATGCAGAAATGAAAAGAACAAATTCCGTACAACGAACAAGATAATACTTTCGAAGCTCGTCGATTCGATTTCTGTAACCTTCGCAAAATGCGAGCGTCTCAAAACCGAAGAGGCTTCTGATGGGTTTCTGCTTATTGTTCTTCAGCTGTAGCAGCCCACGCGACCTAGTTATCGCGAAATCGTATCTTGGAATAACATAGTTAATGTGTTTTTCGCAGCCCCCCCCCCCCCTCTCTCTCTCTCTCTCTCTCTCTCTCTCTCTCTCTCTCTCTCTCTCTCTCTCTTGAAACGCATGTTAACGCTACAGTCGCAATATATTTTTAGCAGAAGGTTAAAAAGTTAAACAAGCCAGAAGTACTAAAACAACGAATTGCTTGTGTTAACCTTGAGAATGGCTCACTCAGGTTCGAGGAAACAGCTTTTGTACAAATAAGTAAACAGTCTAAACGCCCGATATAGAGTTTCACTTGCTTCGTTCACGCCGCACACTCAATAGCTTTTAGCTGTTGCCTGCTGCCAAACATCTCAATATCAACTCTTTTAGAATATTTTCATAAAGTCTCAACGCAAACTCTAGAATGCGTTACATCGTTGTACTCGTCTTTTTCAAGAATATTCCAATGCCCTTACAAGATTGGATGGCTGACTGGGGGTGAGGGACAAAACATGGAAGTCGTCAGTTCCTCGGTCACGGGCTCTTTCATCTGGAGTAGACAGTGACGTCCTCCGGAATGTGATCGGTAAGTAACGTTTCTAAGAGTGGTAAAAGCGATGCACTGAATGTGATACTGATACACTGACACTATGCTGTTAAGTAAATAACGTGTCACCATAAGCGCAGACGCATAAAACCTGAACGGAAGAGACTTCCGGTAGCCAACTATAACATGACGGACACTAACAGCATAGGACATTCAACGCAGGTGTCTAACACACCCTTCCTTTTAGAATTCGCTGCATTCGGGGGCGTCGAGAAAAAGTGTAGGCTTGCAGAAACAGAAAATTGCACTCCTGCACATTGAATTATATACAATAGATGGATCACTAGGAAAGCCCTTGTCAGTAAAGTTTGTCATCGTAGCTGCGTACATGAAATAATTTCCATGTTTGAAAGTACTTATTGATGTGAACAGCTGTTTACTAGTATGAAATGTACATATGGCATACTTGTCCGAGAGTTCCCTTTCGGGGAGTTCCGCCATCTGGTGTTTGACACCACTCCGCCGACTTTCGGGTCTATGGCGAAATAATGACAACACCCAGTCCCCGAGCGAAGACCATCGACTCGGCCAGAAATCGAACCCGGGCTTTCGGCATGGCATTCAGCCGCGCTGACCGCTCAGCTACGGAAGGTTAACGATTTTCAGTTCTGAAAGGTAATAAATTGATCAGATCCAAAATTTTGGACGTTCATCTTCGGTCAGTTTTGGAAGATACCGGCAGAAGAGCGATTTCAAGTCTCAGGAACAGAACCGTATTATTGACAATGGAGGAAAGTACAGCAATCGATAGCGAAGTCCACCGTTTCGTCACAGCAGATCTGGATTTGAACTACTTCATAATCATCTTCAGTGCATATAATAACAGGTAACATTAGTCCGAAGGGTCACGTAGTAAATACTATTGGTTGATGTTCATCATAAAGGAGTCTAACATCCAGTTCATGAGTTCATGTTAGACTCCTGTCTATTCATCAACCATGTTTATTACGTGACACTTCGGACGAACGTCACCTGTCATACGCGCTTGAAGTGTGTGTAATAGTTGAACCGAGACTCGACTCAGGACCTTTGCCTTTCGCTGTCCTCTGTCGACTGAGCTACCCAGTCAAGACTCACGACTCGTCCTCACAGCTTTACTTCCCCACCAGTACCTCATCAGCCTCCTACTATGTCTCCGCAATATCCTTTCTTCCAGGAGTACTTAGTCCTGCCAAGTTTCGCAGGAGAACTTTTGCGAAGTTTGGAAGACGGAAGATGAGATACTGGCGCAAGCAAAGCTGCAATGACTGGTCATGAGTCGTGCTTGGATAGCTCTATCATTAGAGCACGTGCCTGCGGAAGGCAAAGGTTCAGAGTTCGAGTCCGTCCTACACACAGTTTTAACCTGCCAGTAAGTGCATCAACGCACACTCCAGGCCAGAGTGAAAAGTAATTCATTATGGAATGCGAGTTTTGGCTACGAAATAACTGAACTATTGCTGTAAACGTTTTATTTCGAAAATACACGTTTAGTTATTGTCACAGTGAATATACTCTATTCCTGCAAGGCACCATGCTACTTTTCCATTGATAAAATCAGTGATTGATGTCTTGCTCTGTGAACTCGATGATGCGTGCGCCTTTTTCACTGCTTCAACAGGCTGGAGTCCTACTTTTAATGCAGATTTGACCTTTGTGAACGGCTAAAAGCTACAAGGTTTTTTTTTGGGGTTTAAGGGCGCTCAACTACTGAGGTCATTAGCGCCCAGTCACAATTGTTAGAGCACATGGAATCTAATAAAACTCAAGGGGAGGGGGGAAGCTACAAGATGCTATGTCAGGGGAGTAAGGTAGGCGGTCTAACGCCGGGATGCTGCACTTCGCTGTAACCTTCTTAAACAATGCCATTAGCCGGTGCTTTGTCTTGATGACGGTCTTAAACCATTCCGGTCGTCTTATTTTTTCACGGAATTGAGGGAGAACTGCGAGGTAGTAATATTTATTAATAGTCTGGTCTTCAGGAAGCCTATGAAGATACGCAATTCCATAAAAATCTAAAAACAACCATCGCTTTGAATCTTTATTTGCTCATTAGGACTTTTTCCACTCTCAGTGAAGCTGGGCCCTTCGAATGTATAGATTGACGCTTAGTTTCTGGATCATAAATGAAAAACCAAGATTCTTCACGGGTTATCACTCTACCCAATAAGTTTGGATTATTTTCAGTGGTATTTGAAGTGTTAGTACAAGCATTTTCACAAACTGCCTTTGTTCGACAGACAATTTTCGCCTCTAGTTTCGAACACACTTTCCTCATATTAAATTGGTGACCTAAAATTTATCTTAAGCATTCTTTGTCAATTCCTACAGTTTCAGCAATCGATCGAATACTCAACCGACGGTCAGGTCGAGTCATTACATGTGTTTTCGGTATTTTCATTTTTTGGCGTTTAAGGGACGTGTGTGACACATATTCAATGTCTTCTCGGTCATCCTGAAAACGCTTTAGCCTATCAAGAACTCGCATACGAGGTAAACAGTCTTCGCTATACGCTTTTTTTTTTTAGTAACATACAGATTTCAGCAGCAGTTTTTCCAAGTAAGAAACTAACAGCTCTTACAGAAACGAAGGCCACAGTCGCAATGATTTGTCTACAGACACCAGAGATGCTGCATTGGATTGAGAAGGCTTCACACTTCACGGCTTTTTGTCGTTATCTTTGGCGCATGCGAACCTACTGTATGACAGCATCAGTCTTGTTACTTCATAGGCAAACCTCGTTTTATCGTTGTCCTCGTGGTTTGTAGGACATTTTTCTAAATAAATTTAGATTTCTAAGAAAGCTGATTTTGTAGTCTCTTTGCGGCCCGTCCAAACTTACAACTTGTGTATTTGAGTGACATCTTTGATGTAACGTGCCAGCTCTGCGAGAGGGAGACAGGAATATTGTTCCCCGCGCTTTTCCTCTCCCCTCGGGCTACCCGAGTTCTCGCTCGTTTACGCCTGCGGCCTACTGCCCCGTTAGTGTCCTGCACTAGCGTGGCACGCCGCTGGAGGAGCCAAAACAACATGTCTCACCACGTTGAAGTCGACCCCCATGCGGAAGACAGACCGCGGCGCGTCCATCACAGCACGTGGTGCCGCAGGTAAGTTAATTGCACGTTTAAATGCGTGCAAGCTTTCCATAGCATACTACAAAGTTTCACTGTCATATTTTCGGTGGGCCCTGCATGGAGCCGAGCGTTCGCCAATTATGGCGGACAAGGTTAGTAATGTGACTCTTCAGACGTTCGTTGCGGCGCCCGTATTTCGGACTACGGCGGTAGTACTGCCCAGCCACGATATACTGCACATTGCTTCCTGTGGCCGTCAGCGAAAACAAGCGACGACATTGCATTAAGTAAGTACAGAGGTGGCTAAGGAAAACGCATTACACTGCCAATCCTCTCAGAATAGTTTTACATATCGTATTTAGTTGCGGAGCGGTTCCTCGTGAAATATCACCAATAGTACACTGCAGTGCTATCCATAATTACGAATAAGCCCGAGAGTGAAAAACACAGGAAGATAACGAGAAAGACACTGTCGTGAAAAAGGGCTTATATTCGAAGTGGTCCAATTTTGCAGAATCAAAATCCTGCTGGAAGAACATCCGCAACTGAGCATTATAGCAGAGGTTGAAAATACCGCATCAGTTGTAAATTTCTTTGTCACACGACCTGTTGCGGAACAGCACAGCTACGACACCTGAAGGTGGGCTTATAACAGTCCGAAACCGGTCGTGTGAAAAAGAAATTTACAACAGAAGTGGCATTTTCAACCTCCGCTTTGCAGGATCAGTTGCTTTACTGAATGGAATCTTGCGGGCAGCAGAATAGGTACAGAAGCCGGAAAGAACAGCAGAATATGTTTTAAAGGACTGCAAGATAGCAGAAGAAACCGAGGAAAAGTTAAAACCCGTAGAAAACAATGGCGTTCTATAAAAGAAGTTTCTCTAGAGGACTTGGATAAAGCATTTATTCGAAGAAAATTCTGGGTTTATTATAACCAGAAGGAGGAAATCCCATCGTTGAGAAAGCTGCCTATATTTTCAAGAACAGATATTTTCAGGGGGAAAGGAGAACATTTGGGGAAAATTTTTAGGTAGATGGGATTTCATTAGAGAAAAATGTGAAAATAAGGGAACCATCCCAACAGAACTTTCAGCCATCGCTGCAAAGCGTGCAAAATATGTGAGAGGTATCAGAAATAATGAAAGGAGGCCAATATGAAACTTCCTGGCACATTAAAACTGTGCGCGGGACAGAGACTCCAACTCGGGACCTTTGGCCTTTGGCGGGCAAGTGCTCTACCATCTGAGCTACCCAAGCACGACTCTCGCCCCGTCCTCACAGCTTTCATATTAGCGCACACTCCGCTGCAGAGTGAAAATCTCATTCTTAAGGGAGGCCAGTTGAAACAGTGGTATTCACGGTCGAAACGTGTCGCGCATTTATCATACCACGAAGAGAGCATGAAGTGCCTGATGACTTATAGCTATGCAGGCCAAATAGTGTTGTCCACGCTGTAGGAGCAATGGGTTTCATAAAGGGAGCAGATTAGTTTCCGATTCGAAATCGGAATTCCAGGACTGTCACGTTCATATGAACGTGGATAATCATCAATGGTTAGAAGGGACACTGATTCCAAATATCTCAGCTGGTAGTATTACTGTACTTGATAACGTGCAGTATCATAGTGTTGAGGCAAAATCCCAGTACTGCAACTCCCAAAAAGAACTGAGTGGCCCAGTCAGAACAAAATCAGTTTTGAACCGAGCTTAACAAGAAATGGTCTTTCACAAATTGTGCATTATAATTAGACAATGCCTGTTTTCAAAGCAGATGCTGTTTTAAAGTTTAAGGACCGTGCTTAAAGGCTGAGGGAGACACTGATCTGAGGCTCCCTCATACCAGTGATTTGAACCCTATAAAGCTAATCTGAATATATATACACCGTGGAACACAACTTATTGCTGTTGATATACTTTCCGGGATGTGAGGTCGTGGTCCAAGAACTTTTCTGCTCCTTACGTTTCGCCCAGGACTGCGCTGGACTTCCTCAGAGGCGCTGCTACGCTGAGTCGGCAAGACTCAGCGTAGCAGCGCCTCTGAGGAAGTCCAGCGCAGTCCTGGGCGAAACGTAAGGAGCAGAAAAGTTCTTGGACCACGACCTCACATCCCGGAAAGTATATCAACAGCCATGTCACCCGGTCGTGAAAGCCTTCATTCTACAACTTATTGCTACCAGAATAGCAACGAAAGAATGCAATCAGTAAACAAATTGACAACATAAATTTGATGATCATCTTTCACAACTGCTGTCACTAAATGTCAGCTACAGACATGTTTCCGACCACGACTAGAAGAAAGGTTAGAACACACTACAAAACGGATTGTTATAGCTACATTAAAATAATATCTGTAACAAATAGAAAGCAACAGGAACAACGAAGCGGCATGGAAGTCCAGACTTTAAGACATAACCTGATGATATATGGATATGGTGTCTGTTCTTTCGGCTATGTCCGAAAGAACAGACACCATATCCATGTAAGTATATAGTTCTGGCAACACGGCCTCCTCCTCCTGTGCGGATGCACACACATTCCCCGAACTCTTCCGGGACTTGGTAAGAATGTCTTCCACGAATAGTGTGTTGGGGTGGGACACTACGAATGTAGTGTGTGGATATAAGGTGAGAATGTGGGTCTCGTGGGAGGCGTGCACGAGATAGTCCCTGCAGTCGCGCTATCCTCTGTGCCCTCGGTGGCTCAGATGGATAGAGCGTCTGCCATGTAACCAGGAGATCCCGGGTTACAGTCCCGGTCGGTGCACACATTTTCACATGTCCTCGTTGATATATATCAGCGGCCGTTAGCAGCTGAAGTAGGCCGATGATGATAACGTAATTTGTACTGTCATCTTGCGTAACACACTGCTTATGAACGAGTAAGTCGTCCTTTTAACAGGAGACATTTTTGCATGTGGTGAAGTGTACTACTTACCACATTGTTCCGATAAGCCTATGGGATTTTGCTTCATTCCTCCACAGCGACACGTATGTGGTCTGGTGGGACACAACGATTGCTAACCGCTCGTTTTAGCATGGCTCATACACGCTCAGTGTAAGTGAGATATGGAGAATATGGGGCCATTCCATGTGACTGTTTGTCTACTCCACGAGGATAGTGTTAACAAGATTGTAACGATGTGAGCGTGCATTGTCGTCCATCAGCGGGAATCCCGCTCCAACATGTTCGTCCCGGTACTCCACACCAGTCATCTTCCCATGTTTTGCAGAAGGGGGTGTCTTGCGGCCATAAATGACTACTCCAAAACCTGATTGAACCGCTTTGATAAGAAAAGTTGTCTAGAATACAGTTGGGGTGTTCAAGTTGTCCTCGTTGGCTCCACACACGGTTATCAGTATTGCCAGGCTGGAGACTGATACGTGTCGCATCAGACAAGATCGTTGTGTGCCACTGGTGTCTAGCCCACATAGAGCGGTTTCGCGCCCATGCCACCGAAGCCCGTCTCCCAGACCCGTTCAGAGGAGCCGCGTTGAGAAGTCTTCTGATACGTAATCCCTGCTCACGGGGCCTCTTTCGTGTCATTTGTATTGACACCTGCACTCCTGCAGCTGTTAGCAAATGCCGTTATAGACATACCGCATTCTGTGGAGGTTGCGTACTTGCTGTTATGCGCAGATATCAGTCCTGCACACCCGTTTTCCTTCCGCGGCCACAACTATGACGATGCTCAACTGAGCCTGTCACTACGAACTTGTTCCGGACTGTAGACACATCGCTTTGGTTCACAATGACATTCTCTGCGACGTACACCTCTCATTCGCCGCCTGCATTGGAGTGACTATATGGAACAACTGATTGTGCATCATTCTTATTGAAACCATCCTGAAGCAACAACTCTCTTGGTGACACACAGCACGAGTACTGCAGTGTTTACAGGTGACACGGTTTACTTGAACTGCACATACTTCCCTCTCACAGTAGAAACATTACATACAAATGCATTAATATTATAACATGTCTCTGGATAACAACGTTCAATTTTTAAATTTTGGCAATACAAAACATTTATTTTTGACAACTGCATGAGTCACGCTTAAATTACGCATTTTTTGGATCGAGGTTTGCACTTACGCAAACCTTAAAGCCGAACACGAGTGCCCGCTCCCTATTCGATCGCGTGAGAAGTGTGGTGTCATGTTTGTTTAGACGCGCGCAGCCGGAGGCGACGCGATGGTGTAGCGTACCGATAAGACGCCGTCGGCTGTCCATCTAACCACAACGGAAGCTGTGGCGTCGCCTGCAAGTCCCGACTCGCCTCGCCGGAGGACAAGGGAACTCGCACTGACGAGGACGGCGAACCCGCCTCCTTGCTGGTCCTTTGTCTGGAGTTGCCAAGTCCTGGAAAACTAAGCCACACCTCTTCACTGGAGAGCGTTCGTGTGCGGCCTTTAGTAAACGCGAACCAGTCTTCTCCCCATACTCCGCCATTCCTCAGTAGGTTCCTCCAAATCTGGCAGCGTTTATGCATCAAGTCAGGCCGATCATATTCATGTCCATGATGAAACTGATGATTTAAGTCTAGTAACGTTTGGGTCATTCACACAACCATCACCTTCAGAATAGTACTGATTGGTTGGTTTGGGGGATGAAAGGGACCAGACTGCTACGGTCATCGGTCCCTTTTTCCAAAGACAAAGAACATCCACAGAGAATAAAAACGAGGAACAGAATAGACACAGACGATACAGAACAAAAGAAACGGAGACAAGGACAAGACAAAACGAACTAAAACCACACAGAGTGTGACAGTGGTTGGCCGACCATAGAAATAAAAAAGGAAAAGCCAACCACTTAGAAACACATTAAAAGATCAGTGTAAAATCATAGGCCAAAGGCCAGAATCAAAACAAAAAATAAAATAAAACAGAAACACTCAGAGGAAAGAATAAAAACTCCCTGCCCGAATAAAACGTAAAACTAAGGCAGCCATAACAGGGTCATCGGATAAAACGGCAGGGAGCGTATCAGGCAGCGCAAATGTCTGCCTGACCACAGCTAAAAGGGGGCAGGCCAACAGAATGTGGGCCACCGTCAAAGCCGCCCCGCAGCGACATACAGGAGGGTCCTCCTGGCGCAGTAAATAACTGTGTGTTAGCCGGGAGTGGCCAATGCGGAGCCGACAAAGGACGACTGAGTCCCTGCGGTTGGCTCGCATGGAGGACCGCCACACAGTCGTCGTCTCCTTAATGGCACGGAGTTTATTGGGTGTAATCCGATCGCGCCATTCAGCGTCCCAAAGCGCAAAAACTTTTCGGCGGAGGACTGCCCGCAAATCAGCCTCTGGGAGGCCAACATCCAGAGATGGTTTATTCGTGGCCTCTTTCGCCAGGCGGTCAACATGTTCATTGCCCGGGATACCGACATGACCGGGGGTCCACACAAAGACCACAGAGCGGCCGCAACGCGCAAGAGTATGCAGGGACTCATGGATAGCCATCACCAGACGAGAACGAGGAAAACACTGGTCGAGAGCTCGTAAACCGCTCAGGGAATCGCTACAGATAACGAAGGACTCACCTGAGCAGGAGCGGATATACTCTAGGGCTCTAAAGATGGCGACTAGCTCAGCAGTGTAAACGCTGCAGCCAGCCGCCAAGGACCGTTGTTCGGAATGGTCCCCTAGAGTTAGCGCATACCCGACACGACCAGCAACCATCGAACCGTCGGTGTAAACAATTCCAGAGCCCTGATACGTGGCCAGGATGGAATAAAACCGGCGGCGGAAGGCCTCTGGAGGGACCGAGTCCTTCGAGCACTGTGCCAAGTCGAGCCGAAGGCAAGGGCGAGGAACACACCACGGGGGTGTACGCAGAGGCGCCCGGAAAGGAGGTGGAACAGGGAAAAACCCAAGCCCACAGAGAAGCTCCTTGACGCGTACGGCGATCGGACAACCCGACCGGGGCCGACGGTCTGGCAGATGGACGACTGACTGCGGGAACAGGACACGATAATTTGGATGCCCGGGCAAGCTTAGAACATGGGCAGCATAAGCGGCCAGCAAACGTTGGCGCCGGAACCGCAGTGGGGGTACACCTGCCTCCACTAGCACACTGTCCACAGGGCTGGTGCGGAAAGCACCAGTGGCAAGGCGTATCCCGCTGTGGAGAATTGGGTCCAGCACCCGTAACGCAGATGGGGATGCTGAGCCATAAGCCAGGCTCCCATAATCCAGACGGGACTGGATTAACGCCTGGTAGAGCCGCAACAGGGTAGAGCGGTCGGCGCCCCAGCGGGTGTGGCTCAAGCATCTCACAGCGTTGAGATGCCGCCAACACGTCTGTTTAAGCTGCCGGATATGAGGCAGCCAAGTCAACCGGGCATCGAAAACCACCCCCAAAAACCTGTGGGTTTCCACCACAGCAAGGAGTTCGTCGCCAAGATAAAGCCGCGGCTCAGGATGGACTGTTCGGCGCCGGCAGAAATGCATAACGCGGGTCTTGGCTGCCGAAAACTGAAACCCATGCGCTACAGCCCAAGACTGCGCCGTACGGATAGCGCCCTGTAGCTGACGTTCAACAGCTGCAATGCCAGTAGAGCTGTAATAAAGGCAGAAGTCGTCAGCATACAGGGAAGCAGAGACAGAATTTCCCACGGCCGCAGCGAGCCCGTTAATGGCTATTGAAAACAGACAGACACTTAAAACAGAACCCTGTGGCACACCGTTCTCCTGGACGTGGGTGGAACTATAGGAGGCTGCGACTTGCACGCGGAAGGTACGATACGACAGGAAATTGCGGATAAAGATCGGCAGAGGGCCCCGAAGACCCCATCCATGAAGCGTAGAAAGGATGTGATGGCGCCATGTCGTATCGTACGCCTTCCGCATGTCGAAAAAGACAGCGACCAGGTGCTGACGGCGGGCAAAGGCAGTACGGATGGCCGACTCCAGGCTCACCAGATTGTCGGCGGCGGAGCGGCCTTTCCGGAACCCACCCTGAGACGGAGCCAGAAGGCCCCGAGACTCCAGTACCCAATTTAAGCGCCGGCTCACCATCCGTTCGAGAAGCTTACAAAGAACGTTGGTGAGGCTAATGGGGCGGTAGCTGTCCACCTCCAGAGGGTTCTTTCCAGGTTTCAAAATGGGGATGACAATACTTTCCCGCCATTGCGATGGAAACTCACCCTCGACCCAGAGACGGTTGTAAAGGTCGAGGAGGCGTCGCTTGCAGTCCACTGAAAGGTGTTTCAGCATCTGACAGTGGATGCGATCTGGCCCGGGAGCGGTATCAGGGCAAGCGGCAAGGGCACTCTGAAATTCCCACTCACTGAATGGAGCGTTGTAGGGTTCAGAAGCGTTGGTGCGAAAAGAAAGGCTCCGACGTTCCATCCGCTCTTTAATGGAGCGGAAGGCCTGGGGGTAATTCGCAGAAGCTGAACTCATAGCAAAATGCTCTGCTAAGCGGTTTGCAATGACGTCGGAGTCAGTACAAACTGCTCCATTCAGTGAGAGCGCAGGGACGCTGGCAGGGGTCCGATAGCCGAAGACCCGTCGAATCTTGGCCCAGACCTGCGATGGAGTGACATGGAGTCCAATGGTGGACACATACCGCTCCCAGCACTCCTTCTTGCCTTGGCGGATAAGGAGGCGGGCCCGCGCACGCAGCCGTTTAAAGGCGATAAGGTGGTCCATGGAGGGATGTCGCTTGTGACGCTGGAGTGCCCGCCGGCGATCCTTAATCGCTTCAGCGATCTCAGGCGACCACCAAGGCACAGCCCTCCGCCGAGGGGACCCAGAAGAACGGGGAATGGCAGACTCGGCGGCAGTGACGATGCCGGCGGTGACCGATGTAACCACCACATCAATGGCATCAGTTGAGAGAGGCTCAATAGCGGCAGTGGAGGAGAACAAGTCCCAGTCAGCCTTATTCATAGCCCATCTGCTAGGGCGCCCAGAAGAGTGACGCTGTGGTAGTGACAGAAAAATCGGAAAGTGGTCACTACCACACAGGTCGTCATGCACACTCCAGTGGACAGATGGTAAGAGGCTAGGGCTACAGATTGAAAGGTCAATGGCGGAGTAGGTGCCATGCGCCACATTGAAGTGTGTGGAGGCACCATCATTCAAAATCGAGAGATCGAGCTGCGACAATAAATGCTCAACGGTGGCGCCTCGACCTGTTGCCACTGACCCACCCCACAGAGGGTTATGGGCGTTAAAGTCGCCCAGTAATAAAAAAGGTGGCGGCAATTGGGCTATCAGCGCAGCCAGGACATGCTGCGCGACATCACCCTCCGGTGGAAGGTAAAGACTGCAGATGGTAAGAGCCTGCGGCGTCCACACCCTAACAGCGACAGCCTCTAAAGCTGTTTGGAGAGGGACAGACTCGCTGTGAAGTGAGTTAAGGACATAGATGCAGACGCCACCAGACACCCTTTCATAAGCTGCTCGGTTCTTATAATAACCCCGATAGCCACGGAGGGCGGGGGTGCGTATTGCTGGAAACCAAGTTTCCTGCAGAGCAATGCAGAGGAAAGGGTGAAGGCTGATAAGTTGGCGGAGCTCAGCTAGATGGTGGAAGAAACCGCTGCAGTTCCACTGGAGGATGGTTTTGTCCATGGCTGAGAAAGGCGTGCCGGGACTGGGACGGCAGATTACGCCGCTGGGTCACCTGCTGCCTCCGATTGAGCACCCGTGCTAGTGCTATTGCTATTCACGGCGTCTGAGGGACCGGCGAGATCGAGGTCCTCAGCGGACGCCAGAATCTCCACCGCGTCCTCAGACGCAGAGCTAGAAGGTTGCGATGGGGTGGCTACCACCGCGCGTTCCTTGGGCTTAGAGCTGCTCTTCTTTGATTTCTCACGCTGCTCCTTGGGTTTAACTGGCTGGGAGGGCTTCACCGATTCAGTCTCCGGGACGGAGGAGGATCGGGAAGCCCTTCGACCTGCAGATTGTGGGCACTTACGCCACTGTCTATCGTCAGCCTTCCCGCCGGTGGAAACCTGGGAAGGGAGGGACCCAAGGGACCCCTTGCGAGCGTGAGAAGCCGAAGAAGTTGGACACTTCTCCGGCGTAGAAGCGGGGACCGACGTCCCCGATGGGGGGGATGGTGTTGCTCCTGAGGTAGGTGGCACAGGAGCAATCGGGTGGGTAGAGCCCCCCACTGGCAAGGGGGCAGGAGGAGTTGTACCACTCGTCGATCCGGCCGAAAGGCGCGAAACTGATGGGGCTAGCACAGGTGTTGTAACAGCGGCGTAGGAAGTTGTCATTCTCACTGGATGTAATCGGTCGTATTTCCGTTTGGCCTCAGTATAAGTCAGTCGGTCCAGGGTCTTATATTCCATGATTTTGCGCTCTTTCTGGAATATTCTGCAGTCTGGCGAGCAAGGTGAATGGTGCTCCCCGCAGTTGACGCAGATGGGAGGCGGGGCACATGGAGTATCGGGATGAGATGGGCGTCCGCAATCTCGACATGTGAGGCTGGAAGTGCAGCGGGAAGACATATGGCCGAACTTCCAGCACCTGAAGCACCGCATCGGGGGAGGGATATAGGGCTTGACGTCACATCGGTAGACCATCACCTTGACCTTTTCCGGTAACGTATCACCCTCGAAGGCCAAGATGAAGGCACCGGTAGCAACCTGATTGTCCCTCGGACCCCGATGAACGCGCCGGACGAAATGAACACCTCTACGTTCTAAGTTGGCGCGCAGCTCGTCATCAGACTGCAAAAGGAGGTCCCTATGGAAAATAACACCCTGGACCATATTTAAACTCTTATGTGGAGTAATAGTAACGTTAACATCCCCCAACTTGTCACAAGCAAGTAACCTGCGTGACTGGGCGGAGGATGCCGTTTGTATCAGTACCGAGCCAGAGCGCATTTTAGACAAGCCCTCCACCTCCCCAAACTTGTCCTCTAAATGCTCGACGAAGAACTGAGGTTTTGTGGAGAGAAAAGACTCCCCATCAGCTCTCGTGCAAACTAAGAATCGGGGCGAATAACTGTTACCTCCATCCTGGGACTTACGCTCTTCCCACGGCGTGGCCAGGGAGGGGAACGTTTTCGGATCGTACTTCTGAGCATTAAATGGAGCCCGAGAACGCTTAGAGACTGCTGGCGGCTGGCCGCCAGCGAGAGATGATGTACCACGCTTCATTGCGGGTCATCCGCCCGGATGCCACCTACTCCGACCAAGGGCCCTCCCCACGGGCGCCACCCAGCCACAGCAAAGGTCACCTGGCAGGATGGCCGTTGCCGGGAGTCCTGATACCCCAGGAGGATAGGCATCTACTCCTTGGCATACGTGGGGAGTTAACGGCGCAGGCATCAGTAGAGCGATCCCTGTGTTGTCAGGGGGCTACAACCAAGAGGGTACATGGCGGCCCCACCACAACGGACTGGCTACCGTGCTGGTTCTTAGGTGCAAAACTGTCCAAGGTCGTCGCCGCAGTTAAAAGAAACACTGCAGAGGGCAGCGTGGTAATCGCACCCAGGGACGTATCCCCGCCCTAAAGATCGAAAACGAGCGGGACACCATGGCAACGACGTGAAAGCCGGCTAAAGGTCTAATTGCACGACGGATACAGTGCACCACGTAAGGCGCCCTTCCCCAATTGGCTCGCTCTTCGGAATAATTTAGAAAGATGGAGGTCAAACCCGAGAGGGGACCATCACATAAGGCCAAAACATGTGAGACTCCTTTTAGTCGCCTCTTACGACAGGCAGGAATACCGCGGGCCTATTCTAACCCCCGAACCCGCAGGGGGGAATAGTACTGATGGTAGCGGAAACACCGATCTCAATGTTTCTGCCACCTATTAAATGTATCCTAAGGTCTGTTACTGTGTTTAGTATCCTCTTTCACTTTATCAACCAATACCCCTTTATTTGCGCCTTTGGGGAGGCAGGTCGCACCTGAGGCAGGTCTGGAGAACAGCTGTGATCTTTTTTCTTAAAATTAAGTATACGTAGAGGGTGTGTCTCGTGAGTCGTCAGGCGCATTTTCTCTCTCGGGTTCGGCAGGTATTTGCTATTTCGTTTTTTCATTGTGTAACTGGAGTCACACCAAACAAATACTGCTCATCACATCTTTCATGCGGCGTCCAGTGGGGATGGAAAGCGTCAGTTTGTTTCCCTTTACAAACAAAATTATTTTTAAATCGAATTGTACGTGCCCATTCGATATAGCGCTCCCAGATTAGTCTTTATGCTACATTCGTGTTACCGATATGTAACGGGCAGTTAAAAACGAAGAATAGCGAGTACTCCAACAGCGACTGAGTAGCATAGCTACTGCATGGCGGTGGCAGTCAGGACGGGCGAGGGCGGTATTGACGCAGCTGAAGGACTGGTTGGTCTTCACATTTTAATGTCCCTGTATACATATATCGACAGAACCACTACCGCACTGGACTATCTGGGAGCGCTCTATTGAATGGGCACGTAAAATGGCGCTTTAAAAGAATTTTTTTTTAACGGGATACAAACCGGCGCTTTCCGTCGAGAATGGGACTCGCATGAAAGACTTGGTAAGCAGTATTTGTTTGGAATGAATCCGGTCACACACTGAAAAAACTAAACTGCAAATATCTGCCGAAACACGAGAGAAAATGTGGCTGACGACTCAACAGACTGTAAATTAGGTGGACAGGTAAGGTAAAACTGATGTGTGTGTTTGCTGAATCGGCGAGGAAAGGAGTATATGGAAATCACTGGCAAGAAGGGACCGAATGATATGACATCTGTTAAGACACGAACTTCCATTGCACTAGAGGCAGCTGTAGAGAATAAGAATTTTAGAGAAAGACAAATCTGAATAACGTCCAGCAAATAATTGAGGACGTAGTAGATTGCAATTGCTACTCAGAGATAGAAATGGTGGTACAGAAGAGGAATTAGTGGCGGGCCATATCAAACCAGTCAAAAGACAGATGATTAAAAAAGTTTGGATTTTAAACTTGCTTCGTAGTGGCGGCAGATCTGAATTACGTTGTGATTCAAGCCAACTTTTTCGTCGGCAAGAGGAAATGCCTAATAAAAATGTGTGACGTATTTCCTTAGAATATTGCCATTAATATGAGACAATGTCCTCCCTGTCACCAATGTAGAATTGGTTTCACTTGCAATTAACGCCATGACCAACGTTAATTCTTGGCCATGCATGGGAAACCAGCGCACAGTTTTCGCTACGCCTACACCGCATACCGCTGTTCGTCCGCCTCATTTTAGCGCGGTGGCACGGCTCTCTAAAAAAAGAAGTTGGGAAACTGCGTGCCAACCAGGGGGCGGGGAGGATGGGGCAGAGGGAGGAGGAGTGTACAATTTCTATGCTCTTCTCCCCTCCTCCCCCCCCCCCCCAAATTCACTTACAGCTGTACATAATCTGACCCAGCTATAAAAATCATGTTTCACGTCTGCAGATATGGGATTAGTATTTTAGGTGACACAGTAATTTCAGTTTAAACTGAATCATACTGTCGCATGGTTGAAACTGCTATCAGACAACATTAAGCGCCTTAATTCAGGATGTATACGCCGCGGGACAACCTGGATATCTGGGAAAAACCCGGCAATTTTTTCATCCGGGAGAAATCCGGGAAAAACCTAGGAATTTTCTTGAATTAGGAGCATTTTTCATTGCTCTGGTACCCAATCAAACTTCTGTAATTTTGTTTGGTAAGAGCCGATACTCGAACAAAGAATTACGCTTTAGCCAGTTACTGCAGAATTCTTTACTGCAGCTATGAAACAGAACCGAGAGAATAGTACCAAAATAAAACTTTGGAATTAAAGAAAACGTGCCTGTTACAGTAACAAAACACGATGCACACATAAGCGTCCGCCGACAACAAAATGTGTCAGACTATGCAATACTTCGTAACAGCGAACTGCTTATAATGCGTCTTTCTCGTAGGTGTCGGTTTGGACTAGCGTGACATCACAACTGTTTACATTTCTAATAGGTCGCAGGAAAATATTGCTAATAGTGATTTGGGAATAGTTACTTTCAAAGTAAATTTATTTCTACTCAAGGTGAAATAGGTTACATGTGAATGTGTGATGCATTCCTGAAATTACTGAGCGTTAGACTAATTCTAAACTTAATACTAAGCACCAGCCACTTCAAAAAATTTCAGGCCGAGCAGACCAGCCATACTGCCACGTAGGTATCTGATACACCTTAACAGGTAACACCCGCTGAAGTTTCAAGGCTAGTTCTTCATGTTTATTTTAGTTCTTTCATAGGTTCAATTATACAACTATGGCGAAGAGAGTTATCCTTAAAAAAGTGCGAAGTTAGTTCTTGGGCAGTTTCACACGTAACTTTCTTTTCTACGGAAAAATCGAAGTCTTCGACGGAACATGTATTCAAAGCCAGGTAACCCACGGAATGTTGGTTGCACAGCAGTGAAATTTATAACCGTGCTTATTAGAAGAATTAAGCTGCTGCAATTTATGCTGAGCGCTTAGGATCCTGCGTAACCACAACGGCGTGAAAATCAGCAAAAAAATTTGAGACCAATGTTGTGTGTGAAAGATTAGTCTTCTTGTAGCTATACTGTATTTATATTAATTTAAATCATTAACGTTTTCTGTATGTGTATTCGCGCTACTTAATGTGTTGGCGACATCACGCGTCCTATGCCCTGAATATCTGCTGCAGTTGGCTGGTGAGCTTTACAGCTCCGAAGTAAAGTTTGTCATTTAAAAGGGAAAAATGTGGTTTCACTGGAGACAGTGTATTTTTTCCGGGAAAAAATGTTCCTACACATGAGAAGTATTTTTAACCGGGAAATCCGAAAAAACACGGGAATTTTTTCCTGTCCGCGTATACACCAAGTAACTACATTCTGTGTAGGTTTGCCAGCGAAGGAATGAAAGATGATGCAAGCCGTAATCGTTTGTCTCATCCGCGGCTACAGTACAACGCCGCGGCTACAGTACAACGAGAAGACTGACATCCCCTGCTACGACTGCAGTGGATATACCCCACAGTGACAATCGAAGGTAATACAGAAACAATTGTATTTTATTGAAGTAGGTTACCGTAGCTGCAAGAAAAGCAACCCAACTTCGAAAGGCACGACAAGATCCCTTTCCACCGACAGTTTGTCGTAGCTATTCTGCGACGTGAAAATAGCGTATGTATGATCGGCCAACTCACGCGCCACATGCTGGCCTCTAAGAAGAAAGCTGGAATCGCGTTACTAGTAATTATAAGTCATTCAGTTTCCCTGACTGAACAGGAAACTCAGTGAGAACTGAACGGAACGATCACCGGAAACCTGACAGCGCTCTATCAGATTTGAAAGATCCGGCTGAAGCGTCGCGACACGCTGTTATCACTGAAACAAAACGATATACTTGAAATTACGGATCAAATGAGACTGTGCAGTAAATTAGAAGTTCTCCATTTTACGAAATTGAGGCACGTTAATTGACATATCGCTGTCCAATGACAGTTCACTCTGTAAGTTACTACACTCCTGAGGATCAAAGTAGTAGATTGTAGACTTTCTTCTGGGTTTGCACAGTCTGCCAACTCCAGTGCACTAACTCTGGCAAATGCATCGTAAGACTCACTACAAACCGTGTTTCTATCCGCGAACTGTTTCGAAAGTGCTGCTAATGTGACTGGGTGGAACAAGGATGTGACGGAAACCCTCCGAGACCAGGCATCGAGCTGTTACACCCACTGGAGCAAACGTTGTTTACCTATTGCACTACACGAAGTTTCAACAAGCTGCGATCCATTGTGCGATGTCACTAACTTAAAAAGCGAATACATACGGTATATCTGTTTTGTCTGGTTAAATGTATGGGAGGGCCTGACGGCTCTAATGTTGCCAGCGTCATTAAACAGTTAAATACGTAAATAAAAAGGTGCGCAAAAACACTTCAGGGGAAATTATGCAGTACAGAAAATAGCGACTTAAGTTTTTAACGCACAGAGCTCAATAGATACGAAAGACGATCAGTGCAGAGGGAGCTATAGGAAACTGCTCGCGAAGTTTAAGATCGTACAGGGCGTCCATGAGGAATACCCAGTGTTCAACGATGCGACAAGAACGATCATTCGAAGCAAACTTAAGTCTAGTCAACATAGGCTCTGAAATGCGTATCTTGCGACATATGAGCACTTTTCCAGAAGAAGGCGTGTTTCACAGTGACGGAAATAAGCAAGTGCTTCAACTTATTAAGATACGCGTTTTAGACTTTTTGCTTCGAATGTTCGATCCTATCATAACCCTGACTATTGAACATTAGCCGAGCGGTTCTAGGCGCTTCAGTCTGGAACCGCGCGACCGCTACGGTCGCAGGTTCGAATCCTGCCTCAGGCATGGATGTGTGCGATGTCCGTAGGTTAGTTAGGTTTAAGTAGTTCTAAGTTCTAGGGGACTTATGACCTCATCTGTCAAGTCCCATAGTGCTCAGAGCCATTTTGAACTATTGAACATTCCTCCTGGGACAAGTATTGTTTGGGCTACACGAAGAACTGGCCAGATCTCTACAGAATCCAGATTTCATGCAGCCGGAGTGGGGACGTCCTTTCGCCATTCTGAAAGCAGCTCTTGCCAATTTTAGATCCACGGAGGCGTT
Organism: Schistocerca cancellata; assembly: GCF_023864275.1. Lineage (NCBI taxonomy): Eukaryota > Metazoa > Arthropoda > Insecta > Orthoptera > Acrididae > Schistocerca > Schistocerca cancellata. Next base: position 238,147,250 of record NC_064627.1, on the reverse strand, counting down.
TGGTACGCTGTCAGAGAAAGCCAAAAATTGTTGTACGAACCTAAATCTGAGAGGTCCAAATATCTCATGGTCAAGACGAATACTAGCTAGTTTGAAATAAAGCATGTGTTCATGAAAGATTGTCACATGTTAACGTTTTTTACTCCTACTGATTTAACTGGATTTTTTTTAAAAGAAGGTGTGGAACTATCTCTTTCTAAATGCGACTTACCTGAAGTTCAACCAACAGGATGTAAATCGACTATCTCATCACGTAGGAGCACTTGTTACAAAATAGATCTCCAGCTTCGCGACATTTGCAAGAATTTGAGCATACCCGCGGCAGAGTTTAATTTGTACCGACCTTACGCACAGTTTAAAATGCTGCAAACCATTACGACTGGTGTGCAACAAAGTACTACATGCCCTGTATCTTCTTGCCTAACGTGACAGGGTTAAATAACTGTTTCAGGAAATTACTCTGTTCAGCATTCTAGTGACAGTTCCAACATGAGTAAGGATTCTGTGAGAGGTCATTCAGAGTCTCGCGCTAAGTTAAAACGTGCCTCAGATTCACAATCGACACTCACATCCACTGCTCATTTATGTTTGTGAAGAAAGGGTGCGAAAAATAATCTTATGGATACAATGTAAAAATTTGTTTCCCACGACCGTTGAGAGGAAAGACACATTCTGATAACGTAAAAATTTTGGAGTTAACAAAAGAAACGCATTATTTTCCAAAGAAATTAGATTCTTTTTTTCCTTAATAGGCGATGCACAGCAGCGTTTTTAAAATATCGCAACAGCAGCAGCAGCAGCAGTGATAATACGCTTATCCGTTTTGCTGAAAGGTGTGTGTGTGTGTGTGTGTGTGTGTGTGTGTGTGTGTGTGTGTGTGTGTGTGTGGCGGAGGGGGGGGGGGGGGGGAAGGATGGCACGTGGCCAGTGAACACCTGCTTCAAACCGCCTCTGGCGTGCGAAGAACGTCGGTAGGTATATCGATGCCAAGCGTGTCTCGCTGCCGCTCTGATTACGTTTCGGAACATCTCTTTATGACAGGTTTTCGTCTGCACGTGGGATCAAGAACAGCGTGACGTAAATGGGGCAAGATAAACTACCCACACACAACGAAATGTGGGTCTTCCTCACAGATTTTTTTCAGGGGACGTATCTAAGTCTGGGCGGGATAACGACTGAATATGATTAGGGTGCTTCGTCAACGAAACACTTAAAGAGCTGTGTCAGCACGTCCTTTCGTCGTGAGAAATAGTATTCCCAATGTATGCTGTATGCAAAGTTACAAGCTTGTTACTGAGGTGGAAAGGCCATCTACTTTCTTTGAGTTGAACAGTTAATTGACAAGGCTTGGGAGAAACCCATTTAGTTTAATAGAGTTCGCTTGGGAGAAATATATTTCATCCTAAAATCGTGTCTTGAAAGGTGGTTTGCGAAGTTACTTTAGCAAGACTGACTTTAGTTCTGTTTAGGAAACTATCCCGCGAAACACTGCAGATGCGTGCCGAATTGGTGTGGAGTGAAGCGTCAAAATGTATGAAGGGGCAAGGTGATTAAATAAACTAAATAACACCAGTCCTGGTCTGTGCAGCATCAAGCTTCAGTGAACTATAATGATCATGGCGCTTTCTTCGGCAATGGTTTAACTTCATTCCGACGCGATGATATAGCGCCGTAAACTCTGCATACAGATCTATAAGATCGTTTGTCAACCTCCGTAGATAAGCCTGATTGTTTCCTTGCAGAAGCGAAATTACAATCACATACCTAGTCCAAAGAGTCTATCCTTTCCAAGAAAGTGCAAAGTGTTGCCCTGGATGGCAAATCTCCCTTTCTACGACGAATCACAATCGGTCCATTGCGAAACGTGTGCAATGCCACATTAACTAATCAGGAGTTCCCAATTTTTTGCTAAGCTTATGTTCTCAAAACTGGGTCAGTGACTTTGTGAAACGGGTTTCCTTGGTCCCGGCAGGCGCAGCCACGAATTTTTGGCACGGGCGCAGGTATGCGGTCAACTCCTGCCAAGTCACCTTGACGTCGAAGCAGACGACTACGGGGACACCGCCCGCGCTTATGTGAACCCACGCAGGGGACATCTAGGCGGGAGTTGCCGCCCTCCATACACCATAACGCCTGCACTCAAGTCTGATTTTGCCACAGTCATACATGAATTAAACTGATGTTCGAGCCGTAAATCACTCCTCGCTCATCGAGCTCTTCATAAAACTGTCTTTTTTTGCCTTCGCAACAGGACGCCACGAAGTATCCCAATTCAACACCAACACTTACGTAACATACGATTTAAGAGAGTTCTGGAGGATTTGAGCTCAATGAAGGCAAACGGACGGATAACATTCCATTACATTTATTAAAATCATTGTGGGAAATGGCAACAGAAACGACTATTCAAGTTTCTGTGTAGAGCCCATGAGACTGGCAACGTACAACCAGACTTCCGTAAAAATGTCCACCACACAATTTCGAAGTTATCAAGAGCCAGTAATTACGAGAACTTTCGCAGAGTCAGCTGAACAGTTCATGCATCCTAGTTACTGGCAAGAATATTGTACAAAAGAATGGAGAAGTAAATTTATGATCCGTTATGTGATCAGTTTGGCTTTGAGAAAGGTAAAGGCATCAGAAGAGAGTCTTTACGTTTCGTCTGATAGTGGAAGGAAGACTGAAGAAAAAATCAAGACACGTTCATAGAATTTGTCGATCCAGAAAACGCGTTCAACACTGCAAAATGGTGCAACAGGCTCGAAATCCAGAGAAAAATGACTGTACGGTGTAGGAAAAGACATAATTTGTACAAGAACCAAGAGGGAACAGTAAGAGTGAAAGATCAAAACGAAATGCTGGGATTAAAATGTGTGTAAGACAGAAATGCAGCCCGTATTGCTCCATCCACACATCGAAGAAACAATGAGAAAAATAAATGTTCAAGACTAGGATTAAAATTCAGGGTGTACAGGTATCAATGACGAGATTCGTTGATGACATTACTATCCTCAGAATGGTGAAGGAGTAGTATAAAATCTGTTGAATGGAATGAACAGTCTAATGAATACAGAATATGTATTGAGAGTAAAATGTAATGAGAAGTACCAGAAAGGGTAACTGCGAGGAATGGTAACTGCGAGAAACTCACCAAAATTTGTGATCACGCCGTAGACGAAGTTACGGAATTTTGCTGCCTTAGAAACAAAATATTATATGACGTACGAGGCAAGGACGTAAAAGGGAGACTAGTAAAAGCATTCCTGGCGAAGAAGAGTCTACATACGACCAATTTTGAGAAAGGAATTTTTTAGAATGTACGTTTGAAGCACAGCATTGTGTGATAGTGAAGCATGAATAGGAGAATGGAAGGGTGAGATCCGGTGCTAGAGAACAGTAGTAAGGAATGGTGACTTCACGGAATCGGCGAGTAAAGGAACACATGGTTAGCACAAGAAGGGACAGGATTGCAAGACGCTTTTACAGGCGTCAGGAAATGACTTCCGTGGTGCAAGAGAGAGAGCTGTACAGGGTTAAAAACTGTAAGGGAAGACATTGGAACACACGCAACTAGTAGCTGAAGACGTATGGTGCAAGTGCTACTCTGAGATGATGATTTAGCGCAGGAGAGAAATTCGTGGCGCTCCGCATCAAACCAATCAAATTACTGATGACTAAGAAGCATACAGTGCGTGAAATAAACACTTTGGAGAACGAAAGCGCAGTATTCCTTTTGGTAACACACTTCTAGCAGTCTAGTTAAGACAAATTCTTGGCAAACAAAGAAACTACACTAGCTAGAATTGACTAGTGCTGATATGTCTCCAGACTTATTTGGAGCTACCCTTCAGTGATTTGAAGGTGCACTGCGGCAAACTTCATATAACATTCACGAAGGTGAAGTCTACAGCATTATTCAGTTGGCTTAAGATTGGTTTGGGGGAGGGGAACAAACAGCGAGGTAATCGGTCTCATCGGATTAGGGAAGGACTGGGAATGAAGTCGGCCGTGCCCTTTCAAAGGAACCATCCCGGCATTTGTCTGAAGCCATTTAGGGAAACCACGGAAAACCAAAATGAGGATGGCTGGACGCGGGTTTGAACCGTCGTCCTCCAAAATGCGAATCCAGTGTGCTAATCACCGCGCCACTCCGCAGGGAAATTTTACTTCCTTCCTTGGTAGCAGTGAAACTTACCATACGCAACGGTAAAAGGAAATTGAGGCTTTCGTGCCACGCCATATTACGTGTCAACTATCGTCTCGGAATCTTCGGCCGACGTTTGTTATTCAACAAATGTCAGCTTAAAAGATCAAGACGTAAGTCAACTGGCAATATGTCAACTGCAGAACTGTTGTTGCTGTGGTCTTCAGTCCTGAGACTGGTTTGATGTAGCTCTCCATGCTACTCTATGCTTCATCTCCCAGTACCTACTGCAACCTACATCCTTCTGAAGCTGTTTAGTGTATTCATCTCTTCGTCTCCCTCTACGATTTTTACCCTCCACGCTGTCCTCCAATACTAAATTGGTGATCCCTTGATGCCTCAGAAAATGTCCTACCAACCGATCCTTTCTTCTAGTTAAGTTGTGCCACAAACTTGTCTTCTCCCCAATCCTATTCAATACCTCATTAGTTATATGATCTACCCATCTAATCTTCAGCATTCTTCTGTAGCACCACATTTCGAAAGCTTCTATTCTCTTCTTGTCCAAACTAGTTATTGTCAATGTTTCACTTCCATACATGGCTACGCTCCATACAAATACTTTCAGAAACGACTTCCTGACACCTAAATCAATATTCGATGTTAACAAATTTCTCTTCTTCAGAAACGCTTTCCTTGCCATTGCCAGTCTACATTTTATATCCTCTCTACTTCGAGCATCATCAGTTATTTTGCTCCCCAAATAGCAAAACTCCTTTACTACTTTAAGTGTCTCATTTCCTAATCTAATTCCCTCAGCATCACCCGACTTAATTCGACTGCATTCCATTACCCTCGTTTTGCTTTTGTTGATGTTCATCTTATACCCTCCTTTCATGACACTGTCCATTCCGTTCAACTGCTCTTCCTAGTCCTTTGCTGTCTGACAGAATTACCATGTCATCGGCGAACCTGGAAGTTTTTATTTCTTCTCCATGGATTTTAATACCTACTCGGAATTTTTCTTTTGTTTCCTTCACTGCTTGCTCAATATACACATTGAATAACATCGGGGGAGAGGCTACAACCTTGTCTCACTCCCTTCCCAACCACAACTCCCCTTTCATGTCCCTCGACTCGTATAACTGCCATCTGGTTTCTGTACAGATTGTAAATAGCCTTTCGCTCCCTGTATTTTACCCCTGCCACATTTAGAATTTGAAAGAGTATTCAAGTCAACATTGTCAAAAGCTTTCTCTATGTCCACAAATGCTAGAAACGTAGGTTTGCCTTTCCTTAATCTAGCTTCTAAGATAAGTCGTAGGGTCAGTATTGCTTCACGTGTTCCAACATTTCTACGAAATCCAAACTGATCTTCCCCGAGGTCGGCTTCTACCAGTTTTTCCATTGGTCTGTAAAGAATTCGCGTTAGTATTTTGCAGCTGTGACTTATGAAACTGATAGTTCGGTAATTTTCACATCTGTCAACACCTGCTTTGTTTGGGGTTGGAAAAATTATACTCTTCTTGAAGTCTGAGGGAATTTCGCCTGTCTCGTACATCTTGCTCACCAGATGGTATAGTTTTGTCAGGACTGGCTCTCCCAAGGCTGTCAGTAGTTCTAATGGAATGTTGTCTACTCCCGGGGCCTTGAATCGGTCATTTCTGCGTTTGTTTTCCACGAGCGGCGTACAGAAGCTAATCGACCGGGCACTCACTTAAGGCGTTCTCGAGCGCGACTGTTCAGGACCGTTGACGAGGCTGCCGGCACGGGGCGTGGCTGGTAGGGTCTCCAACCGCAGGGGTCACCGCTCTCGCCCCTCTCCCTTACCGAATTTGCTTTCAATTGACGCTTTCCCCGGAGACACGCAGCATGTATTATTCATAGAACTGCACGTTTATGCGCGGGCGGTCGCTAGCGCGCGCACAGCCCAAGGCCGGTGATCGCGACAGCCATGCGACATCTCCACTGGACCAGCCGCCAAAGATGCACTGATTTTGGTAACACTATACTACAGTATGCTCGAGCCACATCCGCTGTCAGAGGGGCGAGGCGGTCATGGCAAGGGTAAGTGTCGGGTGTGCATGCGCAACAGCAGTAATCAAGTGCTAGCAGCAAACATCAGCCGCATCATTATAAAGTGGGGAGTGCGCACTGTTTGTGTTTCACTCTGCGGCTTCCGCGCCAGCTGAATACCTACATGATGCTTTGACTTCTCAATGACGTTAGAGAGTGAACCTATGTCCGCCAATTCTCGGTTTGTTCGACTCCACACTGCTAAAATACATATCAATGCGTGTAGTATTTAGCGAACACGCTAATTCTCACTTCAGTATTCTGTTATTCACATAATTTACCAAAGGCACCTGTACGTACCTACTCCTAACGTTCATGAGGACTACAACAATCGACCAATGTTCGTTCCGGAGTACCTACAAAGACGCGTGCGATGTAATGAATTTCATGGAGAGTGTCACTGGAGCTGCAACTGAGACTTCACATTCTTTGAGATTATTTTTATATGGTAGAAATTTTACTGTGTCGTAATAGTCCTCAAGTCAGGCAACTTCAGTACTGTTTACGACAACCATGAGCGAGCAGACAAACAATTCCATTAAATTTGAGGCTTTTCTCTGAATCGTCGCTCCATTCTTGTTTTTAATTTTGTCCATTACTTCTGCATCGTTAGTGCTTTCACCACCATTGCCATTACTCAAACCAAGGAACGATATGCCATTTACTAGATGCGAAATACCGGGGCACGCATACGTTAGTTTTTACCATATTACGCTTGGATCTTTGTGACAGTGTACACTCATTTCTGCATCCTATGGCTGCAGTGCCGTACTAACCCAGATTTTTACCCTCTGTATTTAGGATAATCTGTGTCAGTTGTGACTGCCACGCTTGTGTAGCGTAGTTTCTTTAAATTTACTCTTTGTTTACAGTTATGAAAATTTTGTAAAAATAGCCAATCTGCTATTCTAATGTCCTATTAATAAACAAATCTAAGCCTTTGTGGTCTGGCAGATTGGCTGATTCGCTATCCGACTCCAACAACGGTTTAGATGTGTCATGTTCCACGTTATACGCTTTTATTAGCAGAAAAATTTTATACTGAATCAAGAGCGTGAAAGTATATTATTTTTATTACAAAATCCACATGTACATACTCTGCAGACAATAAATAGATACTTATCCGTTCACTTATTTGCTTTTTGAAAATAATGTTCTACAGGTTTTGCTACGTATCAGCTCTTTGTAACTGTTTTCCACTCAGCTGACATCGTTATTCCGCTATTTAGATCCTGTAACAGGGCTACCAACTGTTAAACTCTGAATTACTTCACACATTCGCCAACCTACTCCAAGATGCACGGAAGGCAGGCGTAGAGTGTCTCATCGGCATCGAAATCAGATGGAACGCTTGCTCACCCGGCCCAGCGATAAATATTCCGGAAAGTCGGTATCAGAATGGTCAGATGTGGATCAGAACGCTAGAACACCGGAATACGTATCAAATTGACCAGTACACCGCAGTTTCTGCTAGCAATTTAATTGGAGTTTATTTCAAGATCACAGAGTTTCTTTTTAAATTATATATACTTTTCAGTATACTCCACAACTTGTTGGAAAGTAAGTTGCTTAACGCACTTAGTATGTAATAATTGAGGTTTACCATCTGATCGAGGCACATCTTTCATTTGTGACACGTCAGTGGCCTCTCTTTGGCTATAATGCCCTATTAGAGACGCGTAACACAATGTGTCATACATAGTCTTCACTCTCAGTGCAGCAATGTGGTAACAAACGCGGGCACAAAATCAATCTGGAGTATCCCGCGTACTGGCGTAACAAAAAGTAGACTTGGTAACATTTCGACTGGCGCTTCACTTACGATTTTGTTTATATATTTCACGTGTTGTACACTTACATAAATGATGAATTCTATAGATTTTCTTTCTTGTAACTGTTACAGAGTCAATTCTCATTTGACATGAACCGAGGTTTGTTTTTGTAGCTTGAGTAGAACAGCTCGTCATTAAATTATCAACACAATAGGTTTCCTAAAACAAGCATTGTTAGTACGTTAAGGAAAGTGTTGGTTTTTTAAGAGTAAAAAGCGTTGCCTCCAAGTTTGTTACAAATGAAAGTTTTTGGAAGTTATACAAATCAAATGCGTATAATCTAGTATAGTATACTGCAGTATAGAAGTCTAGAATTAATGACTGAACACGTTCTACCTTACATGTATTGAAAAACTCCGAGCTTTATCACGTAACACTAGGGTTGCAATATCGAGCTGGGACCTCGGCGGGGCACTGACGTGGGGGTATAGAAATGAAGTAGAAAGTTGAATGTAACTTTATTTATACAACAATTACATGGAACTTGCTGCGGCAGAAGTAGTTGCTACATCATATTTTTCGAAAGATTTCACCTTTTTCAGTAGGTCTTATTCCCTTTTACGTATTTATAAAACTCAATGCAAGTCAGCTTTTAGTTGAACTGATTCCACAGTCCTCGGTAGCAACAGATTTATTTTATCAATCCACTGGGCCAACATCAGCGAAAATACTCTTACCGCAGTGGCGTTGTGTGCGGGAATACAAAACAAATACCCGCATAATTTTAGCTGTCGGCATTTGCGTTCAGGATTTTTGGTTTCCTTAGGGCAACCTTTCTTCCACCGAGTGTTTAGACTTCCATTCTTCAGAGTCACGCTCACTTTCTAAAACGCTCATCACATATATTCCTGAAAACAACTGTCGCCGGAAATCTTCACACCATTTATAGTCAGATATATAGAAGTATTTTCAGTCGTCGTCACCCAATCTGGGGCTTCAGACAGCGTCATCCAATCAAATACTTTATATTTGTTAAAGAAACAGCTCATTTCTCGGCAGAAACGCGAAGTAGATTTGACTGATCGGACTACTGACAATATTTGAAATTATTTTAGGTGCCTGTCTTCGCCGTCAAAAAATTATTTTAATGGAATCCGACACTTAAGAATTCTCTCAACTGCGGGCATTAACGACAGCCATCTTGTTTTTGAGTTGGAAAAGTATGATCATTGACATCAACGCTTAAGCAGGAATCTTGCAGTTTCTCTGTCCTTCATGTGTATATTGAAAAATGATTAAATATTTTCATAACGATTATTTCAAAGTAGATATTTAAGACTCGAGCAGCGCTTGATCTAGTATCATGGAGAATATGGGCTAGGCATCCAATTCCTTCTACATTTTTCCCTCTATTTCTGTAATTTGTTTAAACATTCCGCTGGCAGGGTAGATGAAGCCCTTCGAAGTTGGTATTATCTCCACAGCAAGTGATTGCTTTATCTAATGGAATCTGCAGTTGTCTTTACGTATCTAGACAAAACTGAATTCTCTCCGACGTTTCGATATTCAGAGAATCTAACTTCAACAGCTTTTGTTGGATTCCGTCAGTTTCAGTAATGTATTGAACACGAGGAAAAAATCTTTTCAGCCTTGTGGTTAGATACGTCGGTGCCCACGCCGTACAATGAAACTTCTTGCAATTGTTTTATGCATGCGGACGCGGAGTGGGGTGCGAGAATATTTTTAACAATCACTCTAGCCTCGATCCTGTGTGTGGACTGCTTTGTGGCCAGTGTGGAGCCCGGATACATTGTGGCGTTCAATTCTACGGTATAGTCAAGAGAATTGAAGGCTTGATGATGTTTGGTAACTTTGTAAGTAGTAGTAAGTTCTGTAGCAGCAACGAGCAATTCTTCCAGGGTATCTTCTTAAATCTTGAATGCAGAAATAGGCTTTGATGTCGATGCTACCGCGAATCTACTTATATTTGTTTGCTTCTTCGTTGAGATGTGATGCCTCGCATCTGACTTACCTACGCGAATTACTGAAATGAAACAGCTGCAGATGCCCCCTAATGCTTCCTGATCCGTGTGTCCTTTCTTTTCTATAACAATCCGAAAAGCGACACTTCGTCTTTCCACCCTTGGCGTTTTCGAAAGCTATGGTACAACAAGTTTATTAGATTGAACAGTAGACAATAACATTTTAGTCATCAAAGTGTGCGTAACAAGTGTGTATTCCCGCTGTAAACACATCAAACATTACTTACACTCGCCGTTCGTCTTAAGTTTAGAAAAAATCGTCTTATCAGATCGCTGTTCAAATGGGAACTTCCCGATTCTTCCGCGTAGTGCTGCTGAAATAGTTCCAGCCCCATGCTACTAGAGAAATCTGGTATTTTCTCGAATTATGGCGCTATGTGAGACAGAATACGCAACACTCAACGCCACCTGTGAGACGACCTTGTCAAAATAGACTTGTTGACACAAATAGAACAGGCTGCATTTACATATTGCGCTAACAGATGGCGTAACTTCAGTACCTGAGCCAAGCTCATAACAGTGTTTTGCAAAATCGGGACAAAATGGGGTTTTGTCGGGGTGTCTGAACAAGATGGTCCATAACGGTGACGGTCCCGATACATCGGGACGGATGGCAAACATCCGTAACACTGCTTTGTTTATTCTGCTATGAAGTTCATTGTTTAAAATCCAAGAAAAGACTTTAAATTGCTGACGCTGTCACAATCACTGAAACCAGTCAGGAAGCAGAAATTAGAGAAATAATATAATCTTTCGGTTGATACGTGCTCGAAAGGCAGTAAGAAGCATTGTTAAAGAAGCATGTATAAAATTTCGCTTAATTTATTTACGTTGGCGAGTGACCACAGGGACCCTTGAGCCACCTTATACCCGTATATAAAATAAAGATGCAACACACCAAGTAAAACGTGTTGAAGTTGGCATTTCTTCCGCGGTTTGTAGGTCACCTTTGGTATGTTATACATTTAAACTTCCTTTCTTTAGGAGATGCGCGATCTGATTTTTCGCTGTAGTCACTGGCTCCTCAACAAACGGAGTGCTCTCCATTATTGAATTAACATGACGCTGCGTCAAGACGTCGACCTAAGTAGTGATTTTCACTATTTCGTGGTTAATTTGGAAGTAAACATACACAAAAGGTACAGCATCAATACCTACATGGACTAATTTCTTGCTAGAAGGTGATGCACCAATTTTCATGGCGGATACACAAACGCTGAAGCGCAGAATTAAAATTGAAAAATATTGCACTGGGGCTATTGTGATGTCCCTTCCAGAATGCGATTTCCGTACCTTTGCGTGTCCTAGGTATTTTTCAACACTGTACATGCAGCTTTTCATTTTTTCCCACTAGTAACTGTTTTGATAGTTTATTATAACAGAAGTGTCCATTGTAGTCATGTTATTTTCTTCACTTTAAATGTCGTACTGTAATACTGATTCCGTTATTTCTGCCACTTTTACCCCGAGCATGGCAGTGCTTTCCTTTAGCAATACAACAAAAATATTTTCCAATTTGAATATACATTATACACATAGGGCCGAGCGAGGTGGCGCAGTGGTTAGCACACTGGACTTGCATGGGGGGGGGGGGGGGGGGACAACGGTTCAAACCCGCGCCCAGCCATCCTGATTTAGGGTTTTCGTGATTTCCCGAAATCTCTTCAGGCAAATGCCGGGATGGTTCCTTTGAAAGGGCACGGCCTATTTCCTTCCACTTCTCCCCTAATCCTACAGGACCGCTGAACACTGGTCCACAACCAACCAACCAGCACAAGAGTAAATAGAGTATTACCAAATCTTGTTTCACACGAAGTAAAATTATTTAAGAGGGACCACAAAGTTGAACAGCTTGTCAGTTTGTGTCGGAGGCCCAGGGTATGAAGTGTGTCATTGCGAACTGTACTTTGGAATTTTAAGTGTTCCGAATTACAGCAGATTGGTCTGAAGCCCCCTCAGTATTGTGAGGTAGTTTCAGCTGCATTTGAAGCTTGCAATACGGCTGGAGTTCAAGTCTTGAGCAGACAGATTGAAGACAAAAGTGAACGTTATTTTGGTTTTACTAACTCTAGTAGTTAAGTTTAATAAATAGTCCATGTGGAAGGTATAAATCAATGTAAATGTGTGACGTTTTCTGCACGTTAATAAAGGTTGTTACAAAAAGCTATATGCATATTGGTAACACGTTCCATTATGAAAACCTAAACGACGTGGTTGATGCTGGAAACGTTGTAGCTTTGCGTGTACCCACAGGCGCTTTTGGTAGTGCTACGTATGCCACTATACGACAAAACATTCTATCAGCTACTCGCACTGTTTACTGCGCCGCTAATCCACTAATTTACGTCCGCTCTGTAACATTGAAAAGAACAAGGAGAGAGAAAGGAGTATGGCCCAGTGTTCTTAATGCGCTTCACTGTATGTTAATGGGCCGTGAGCGTCCGCGATAAGTGCTATCATTCACGGCCTACAGAACAACTTCGGGGCAATAGGCCGCGAAGCTTCCGCCACAATGAGTGGGTGGGTGGGCCACAGAGAAAGCTATCACATGATAGATTCAGGCTACGTAGGTTCTCACGGGTATGTGGCTGAGCATGGAGGCGGAAGATTATCTGTCCCCTGTAACGTGGGTTTTCGCACACGCTATCGTGTGACAGTTTCGAAGCCGCTTACGTCATCATTTGTTATCTGTTCGAACAAAGAAGGTTAGCAAATCTTTTGTACTTGGACCAACTCTGGACTTCTAGCTCACGGTGTTCTGCTACGATTGTATTTGCTGCTCCAGCATGTTTCCGATCTCGATCCATTCACCACATAGCTTCTCACCCCATTCACCTCAACTTAGTTTCATTTACAGCTTTAATTACAATGGCGTATTGTTGATAGAGTACACGTTCTGGGCTTCATCCAGAGATAATGCTGCTGTGATCGGGTTAACAGTGCGAGTGAAATGGTGCGGCGATTGGAAACGGTCTCCGAAGTTTAAATAGGTTTCTCACTGGCAAAACGTCTAAACTGCACACAGATTCAGGGTTAAATTCAGGCGGTGTAAGGGCAAAGACAATGCCCACCCGTAGTGAAATGGTGCCAGCAATTTGACGAAGCCTGCACACACGTGGCTAATACTGATCTGAAAGGAAGACCATTGACACCGATCACAGTAGACAAAATCCCGGCAACGGACGAACAGATTCGCAGCAATCACATTTTCGAACGGTGAGGGCGTTCACGCAGCTGTTATCGAATGGCTCCCTGATCAATGACCAAATTTCTATCGTCGCGGAATTTAACGACTGGTAGGATGTGTCGACCTTCTTTAACAGGGACTTTAGGATGTACAAAAATAGTGCAACTTACGAGGTCTCTTCAAAAAATTCTGGAACATTCGAAATTTCGCGCCAATAGTGTGTGGAAGAGCGGTTGGCAACCCTGCACGCGCCTTTGTTTAATGTGTAACTGCCATAGAGTAGAAATATCTCCGGAGTGAGCATTGCGTCGTGGGCATGTTGTCAACATTGAACTGGAATTGTCACGTGATCTAGGGACTACGTCGATTGTTGAACGCCAATTCGCGTCAGCCATCAGGTGACGTCACGTCTCGTCACATAACATCAAAACATTCTACAATACCTTTCGAATGGAGGCATTCGCACAGGTCGTCAACGGAACATCACGTCATTTCACGGTACGTCAAGGTTTCTCGGGAAAAAAATTTTGACGCTACCAGTCAGTTAGCATCTGAAGTTAACCTATTTTCGCCGCGCTTATTCTCCTTATAATAGTGGATTTTGTACTGTTGTTTCTTCATAATCTTTATTTTACAATAGCGCTTTGTTTTAGTGACAAATTGGAGATGTTCCATGACGACTGGGATATTTTTTCCACTTTCTTACATAACCGAGGTCGTATATCTGAAGGCGAAAAGTTATTTAGGTTTTACGATAACACAACAGCGCTGAGGCCCACAATGTATATGTGTAAGAACATTAGTAGACTAAGCAAATTCCACCATATGACATTTTAACCAAAAAAGTCAGCTGTAATGAAGGAGTAAAACACAGTTGTTTATGACGTTATTAATTACATAAGAAAAAACATAATGGACAAGTTTAACAGGCTTCATTCATTCGTTTGAAGCTTTGATGTGTATGAATGTACATATTTTCCCTAGCAAATAATTGTCGATGTTCTGAAACGTTGTCACACTTCTCAGTAATTTACCAAAAGTAAATTATCAAGAACATAGGTTATAAAGTTTGCTTCGGCCATTGACAAACTGTCGTTAACTCCTCAGTTCTGATACTATAACATTTTATGCATATTAGGGATGGGGACTCAAAACCCCAATTTCGCCGTTCGGTACTGTGTTAAGCTACTTGCCAAGATGTGACATGAAAGGCATTGTAAATACATGCTGACGTGAAGCTTCCGTGACGTCATGCTCGTTCATTTTGCTTTTCAAAGCAAGGAGCCCAATTTATTTCAAATATCAGACGTTAACTGCTATGGTGCCTGCAAAACGTCTATACTAAATCCACAGCACTTACGAAGGGAATCTGTCTTTACTAGCGATATGACAACATTCAAAATTTATAGGACAAATCTACGGCGTCCCGAGATCACGTTGACAACACAAAATCAATTCTGCGCTTCTGAATGCCTCACTCCAGAGATATCTCTACTCTATGGTAACTGCAGAAAGATTCATTGCTGTATGTCAGTTATCGTTCAGTGCTGTACCGAGAAGAACAGTGTTGCGCAGTTTGCGAATTTCGAGATGGCACAGAGGAGCAACGCGACTGCATTAAATTTTGCGTGAAACTCAAGAAAACCTTTATAGAGACAAACCAAATGACGAAGGAAGCTTATGGTGATGAGTGCTTCAGCCGTACTCGGCGTTACGAATAGTTCACCGAAGTTAAAGATGACCCTTAGCACATGCCAGGAACGTAAACGAAATTTCTCGTACCAATTGAAGACTGATTGTCGGACAGGTTGCAGAAGAATATATTTCCGAAGTTGGAAACCCCGTTGAAAGGACGAAGATTTGCAAAAAGACGTGATGAAAGAAAATCTGCACGATCTAGCAGGAGGCATACTTTCCGGAAATTGAAACGGCGTTGGGAGTGATGTATCACTGTGGAGGTGAGTATTTCGAAGATCATGCACAATAAGTGAAAGGTAAGTGTCACTTGGCCTGCCACAACAATGTGTAACTTTTTCAAATTCCCTCGTAGTTAATAGTTTTGGCATTACACACAATGTTTAAGTGATTTGTATGTCTTGATAGCAGAAGAGCAGGATTGGCTGGGCATATGGTACTTATCAATGTAATACGATTAATAATTATGAATACTGAGTGGTTAAGGTAGGTACAGCTTTTGTTTTATCAGTCAAGGGAAATTATTCTGCGACAATGACTAATGCATTTTTCTGGCCTCTACTGTTAATAGTAAACGTTGTTCCCTCACCAGCTCTTATGATTTCAGCATCATGGGTCTATGTGCGTCGCTGTACTAAGGAAAGTCCATTAAAACGCGCGCACGCTCTCGTGTTTTCCTTCTGGGGCTCTAAACACGCTTAGTTGTGGGATGTCTATCAAAAACACAGCAGATCCGTTTTACTTTTCTTTTTCCTCTGTACAAGGCGTCATTACAGACAGTCACCTTCGGGTTTGTTCATAATTTAGCATTTCAAGCTCAGTGCATGTACATCAGTTTCCCAAAGCAATACGACGAATTCTTGAAAACTAAAACCTCTTCAAATGACCAGATTTCCGTGCGTCTGAATTGCAGAACATTTGCCGTTTCTTATAAGAATCGCTTTTAGCTAAACACATTTTAATTCTTTGTCTCATTGTACTGCGAATAATTTTTATATAGAATTTAAACTCTTGCATGGAAACAATTTTGTGAACGAGAGGAACTCAGTACTGTTAGGTAAAAAAAAAAAGCAATTAAGTCTTGCGTGTTTGGGGTTCTTGATTCGATTTTTGCTAATAGCAACTTTAACATTGTGTCTGTATCACGGAAACGTTAATTTGCAAATACTGAACCGTAATTTATGAAGAATAATATTTTGATCGATATTATGAAGCAAACGAATTAAAATTCTGCACAGTGTGTTAAGCTGGCCCATGACCGAGTGAGGTTGTGGGGAAAGGAGGATGCAAGCCCTGTTCCTCCAATTTGTGTGCACATCGCGAAGCGGGAGATCTGCAAGAGGTAAATTCTTCCGGCTTTTTATCCAAAGGGTAAGGGACATAGGTACCTTATCAAAAGCTTATCTCCCAAGCCCGCATTATAGTTCCTAGAGGCCTGTTATAGGAACTGATAAACACTCCTGTGTAATGTATAAATAAAATTGCTGCTAGTAAGAATAGATCGAAGGACATCTTGATTACAAGACTTTTACGCTGTTCAACTACCGGGCATTCCTGTCATATTACGGAATTTTTTTTTTTTATTTAGAATTGCACCGTACTGGTTTAGGGAATAATTGTCCAGACAGTGATGTTCCAATCATGTACTTATGAAGAAAATTTAAGAGGACCAAGTTCGTAAGCTCTTCTTCGCAGTAATCGCGGATCACAGTTTAACGGCTCGTCGGCAACGATGTCATTAGCATTGGAGCACAAACTGACAGGGAAATATTCCAGGAACCTTGACTTGTTTTTGGGTAATCATTCCTAAGTTTCCCTCCAACGATTTAACGAAACTACAGATCTAAACCTGCACGACCAGACTGCGTATTACAACTGCCGTCGTTTCTAATTTTCGTCATCTCGCCGGGCGCTCGGTCACAACATTTTAGTCAGGTTGTTGCATGTACGTGGATAGCTCAATCGGACCACTGTCCGCGGAAAGTAAGAGTCCTGTTACTGTCCCACACTTTGGACGAGGCAGGGAGTTTCGTATTAGGGCACACTCAAATGCAAATGGAAAGATTCACTAGTAATAGTTGATGCTTCTGGTGCATTTTGTTCTCTATGTCTGTTCATTTCTGTTAAATTGTAGATCGCCGATATTTAAATGTTAACACTTTCGTCATTTTCCCCCACATTTCCTTTTGCGCATTACTGCAGTTTCCGCTCTATTTTCAAGTTATTCGGTATCTTACAGTATTTACTCACAATGCATGCTGTAGCACAGGTCAGCGTCATTTGTAACATTTGACTACATAACTGTGATGTTAAGACTCACTCATATGAAAATAGCTATAGAGCCGAAATTGCTATTGTGTCTAAAAGGATATAATTGGAATATTCGAGGTGACTGACAAAAGTAGGAAAATTATCATCCATTATCTGGGAAAACATCCTAAGAATTGTCTAAGGGGAATATGTTCGAATGCTTTGTTTCCATTGTTAAAGAGGTATACACGGACGCACAGAACTGAAGGAAAGAACTATAGAGCCATCCCATTTTCTACACATTTACCACGGAGAATTTTAAGTCACTTCTTTCAGAGTTGGTTGGAAGATTAATTTGGGCAACGCTTTCACGTCCACGTAACTTTCCCATCTATTAAACCTGCAAGTCACATGTTAAAACAAAGGATTTCGATTATCAACACTTGACTCTTGTTAATGTCTCATTTTCGTTGTTCTTTCCTTGAAGTGTTCGATGCGTAAGAGTGACATTTTTATCAGCTACTACACACCTTACACCACACTGCGTTGTACCAGCTTCTGTTGATTCACAGCGGTCTGCACTTTGTATACGTAAGCAAATCTGTTTCTGATAAAATGAAGAGCATTGCGACATGGGATAAAGCAAACAAGGAGAAGGCCAGGACACACACACACACACACACACACACACACACACACACACTTAACCACCCGTATTATTGAATCTTCGTGGCTAAGCACTGAAAATGTTTCGCATTTATTTACTAAGAAGAAGTCCTTCAGCTGATTGTTGTTCCACTCTATTCACTTACGGAACGCAGAAGAAACGACTTCGGTGATAGCTACGGCTACAGACTTCTGTAGAAACTGTAATTTGCCCTATTCTGTCTTCATCTCTGCGGGAGAGATACGTGGATGGACTTTTCCGAGGCGGGCCTTGCGAAATGCACGGCGTTTTATTTCAAGAGGCTACTAGTTAAGATAGTCCATTTTTTTACCCTCTCACATGCGTCAAAAAAGCCTATAACCATTCTAATCACCTTCCTGTAGGTTCTTTGTCCCCTGTTAGTTCGATAAAATGAGCGTCTCATATACTTTAGCAGTATTTAAGTATGAGTCGCACTATACTCGACTCAACGGATTAACGATCTTGACGTAAACACATGCGTGGCGACTGGTCAACGGTCACAGCACACGATCGCAGCCGTTGTCACGCCACTGGAAGTAGACCCGTATTATATATTAGATTTTTGTGTTGTACTGCCGCAAAAGAAACAAAGAAGTTCTAAAGCGTTAACAGACAGCAACAGTTTCGCTCATCAGTGTGCTAAATGCTTACGCTGTGTATTTTTTATGTCAAGTCTGACAAGGAGACGGCACGACCCTGGGGTCCGGGATTTGTCCGAAATTGTGTGTGGTGAAAGAGGACCCCTAACACCTCACGTGGTTAAAATATTAGGACGCACTACTGGGAAAATCCCAAGAAAAATCGATCCAAAGTTTCTTAGGTGCCTTATGAGTATAAAATGTTAGTCCATTGCCGAGCCGCCGTCTGGCCTACACGGTTAGCAGTCTGACCCTTACGCCAGAGGTCTTGGGTTCGATTCCTCCTCTGGCACTTTTTTTCTTCTGTTGCTTGCAAAATTGCAGCGCATTGTTACAGGAGAATCGTGAAATTAATTCCCAGGAAGACTGTATAAAAATTCATTCTATAATTCACCATTAGTTATCGTCACCAATATTCCGAGACATGATTCAATATGCCTGGTTTGGCTCAAAATTATCAGAAACTCTAAACATTTTCGAAGATGTTAATGGGGCATATTTTTGTACAGATTTATTGCAAACGCCCTGTGACTGTAAAAAATCCGCTTTTTTATGCTGCGCAAGATGTCGCAAAAATTATTGCTTTGTTTGTTTTTACGATAATTACCACTGCGGTTCTTGTTTATAATTATATGTATAAAAATTGAATGTTTCCCAATCGAATTCGTTATTCTGATTAAAAACCCAATGAGTCTCCTTATATACTTTACAATGAAAAATAGAAAACCCACCGCCATGAATTGTGTTGGACAAAAAGAAAATTTTTATTCAATAATGTAATTTGTTAAAGATAATGTAGGTTTGGGAAACTTTCTGAATAATTGGTGGACTAACATAAGAAAATGGAACAGAAGGAAGAAAGTGCCAGAGGAGGAATAGAACCCGAGACCTCTGGCGTAAGAGTCCGAGCTCTAAACATTTTTTTTTTATTCCACAAAAACAGTAACAAAAACGGCTACAATGAAATGACATAAATAAGGTGACATAAGTGCAGTCATAGATTACAGCATTCAAAGAATGAATCTTTAGCAGCAGCACAATTTAGCACCTTCACTGTCACCGTCAACTGGTGGCAGTTCAGCATGCATATTTTCTTCTTCTGCAGCCCGAGGTTCCTCATCATTTCCCAGACCCAAATTAATCATTCAGTAAATACTTGATGTGTGTTCCTTCCAGGGTAAATTACGTGGACAGACGAGCAGTCCCGAACAGCGACATCGCAAAATACTTCACTGCGTTGTTATTTTTGTCAGTTCCAGCCTTCTAAAACTCATCCATAGGGAGTTCAAGATCTTCCTTTATATCAGACACCAGATGCTTGTCGCCATATTCTTTTATCTGCTGTACTACTGATTAATTTTTGATGTGTGACTTGCAGGTGACGTTAGGGTCTGGAACGTGACCCAACCCATTCCCTCTCTACTAGAGATCCAGTTCCTAACCTACACCCATTCTGTTGAGGACAATTCGAGCATGTTAACATTTGTTATTGTGATTCTGATATTTAAGTATTTTCTCGAATTCATTTTCCATATACACCTTGTATTCAATACGTTCATCGCTCCCAATATTGTTAAAAACGTAACTTTTATATTTGTACATTAACCAAATCACTGCGTTATTTTTTGCCTGAGGGTAGTAACTTTCCTCTGGTCTGAAGAAAATGTTAGTCGGTACATTGTTTGCTGAAGTTCTTGTTATTTGAGCAATTTTCTCTCTGGTCCACCTCAAGTTGATAATCCGATCTCTACTTGTGCAACGATGAGGCACACTATCAACGAGGTTGCATTTGCTGCAGAGGTTAGTGTCACTTAAACCGACGGCAAAGAGACGCTCATTAGTGCTGTGATGTTAAGGCCAGACGGCGGCTCGGCAATGGACTAACATTTTATACTGATAAGGCGCCTAAGAAACTTTGGATCGATTTTTCCCGGAATTTTCCAGGTAGTGCGTCCTAATATTTTAACCACGTTAGGTGTTAGGGGTCCTCTTTCACCACACAAAATTTCGGACAAATCCCCGACCCCACGCTCGTGCCGTCTCCTTGTGAGTGTGCAGTCGCTTTCTCAGAACAATTCTGTACGTGACGTTATGGCTAGTTCTGATCGATACATGTCGGCTTGGTTTGAAAATGCTCTGTTTCTTCTTTGAACATGAAACGTGGAAACGCTTCAGTTTTCACCTTCGTTTTAATAAATTTACAAAACACGATTTAGTAGTAGTTAGCGGTAGAGCTTAGTGGACTTTGACTTGTATATGAAAGGTTGTAGGTTCGATTCCACTTCAAGTTGATAGTTTTTAATGTTTGTTGAAATGGCATCCTGTGTTTTACACTTTACAGTAAATCGACTGTGTGGGGGAAAATCAACCTTTGCATGTGACAATACGCAGATCACCATTCCTCACTTTGGAAGTGTTTAGTCCAGAAGCATTCATTCAGTTACACACGGTGTTCCGAAATTCCCATTACAAATTTCTAGGACTTGTAAAGGCTAGTGAGCACATTACATTGTGAAAAGTAACCAGTGTCCGGGAACCTACTGTTTCCATTCTACGACCGTTTAAATTCTAATGTTTAACTCGTCCACTTCTGCTTGAGAAAATGAATTAGACGGCGCACCACCTACGAGGTACTAATTCGATAGGAAAGAAAGAAACGTCCATTTGTCACTTACGTGCATTTGTTTGTATTAACAATTACACATTATTCCGAAACAAAAAAACTCAGCATACTGTACGTACGTCACAGTACTGATGGATTACACTCGCGGATCGATGTGGCGAACACCAACGTTGTTACAGACATTGCACACGTCATCCAATCTCTATCGCAGACCGGGACAAGAGACTGACTTTTCCTCTCAGCAGACGTAGACGCGTCTGAATTGAAACGGTACGTTTCCGGATATGGGTTCCTATTCAAAATATTATGTACACACTCCCATCTACACGTACTAGAAATTTTTAACGAGAATTTCCGAACATCCTGTGTACGCCATGCAGAAACAACATTGGAAGTGTAGAAGACGCTAAGAACTTATACCGTTGGTGTTGCTTATGTTTGTTCATGTTTAAAAAACAACGTCCTTCTTGGATAAAATGCTTAAAATTGGCTAACACCTTTTTATTCGAGTAAGTTTGTCAATTCCCGGAATCATACCACCTCTTTTTTCACTATTTCTGGGCTTACACTATTTTGCCCAAATGAGAGCGATTTATGCCAAGAAATGTTTGCAACAAGCTTATGAAAACCAATAAGGCTACATAAGAATGCAAGTGAAAACTGCCCTATCCAAACACTAGGGGAAACATCACTGACGTAACGATCAAACGTGTTCAGTTGGTGGTCTCCGCTGAACACCTCAAGCCCTGATAGAGTGAAAAAAAAACACAGCTGAAGTCACCGCAGAAACTCATTTCACTGTTATTTTGTTGAATGAAACAAGGAAATAATTCGCCAATTCGTTGTTATCACCAGTCTTTCCAATAGGTCCACGAACACCTTGAAAGCAAACTGTCTTGTTCTTTCATTTCTTCCATTTTTTAGATTTTTTACGATCCCAAAGAAAGTAGGTGTTGACAAATGTGAAAATTACCGAACTATCAGTTTAATAAGTCACGGCTGCAAAATACTAACGCGAATTCTTTACAGACGAATGAAAAAACTGGTAGAAGCCGACCTCAGGGAAGATCAGTTTGGATTCCGCAGAAATATGGGAACCCGTGAGGCAATACCGACCCTACGACTTATTTTAGAAGCAAGATTAAGGAAAGGCAAACCTACGTTTCTAGCATTTGTAGACTTCGAGAAAGCTTTTGACAATGTTGACTGGAATACTATCTTTCAAATACTGAAGATGGCAGGGGTAAAATACAGGGAGCGAAAGGCTATTTACAATTTGTACAGAAACCAGAAGGGAGTGAGACAGGGTTGTAGCCTCTCCCCGATACTGTTCAATCTGTATATTGAGCAAGCAGTAAAAGAAACAAAAGTAAAGTTCGGAGTAGGTATTAAAATCCATAGAGAAGAAATAAAAACTTTGAGGTTCGCCGATGACAATGTAATTGTCAGACACAGCAAAGGACTTGGAAGAGCAGTTGAACGGAATGGACACTGTCTTGAAAGGAGAATATAAGATGAACATCAACAAAAGCAAAACTAGGATAATCGAATGTAGTCGAATTAAGTCGGGTGATGCTGAGGGAATTAGATTAGGAAATGAGACACTTAAAGAAGTAAAGGAGTTTTGCTATTTGGGGAGCAAAATAACTGATGGTCGAAGTAGAGAGGATATAAAATGTAGATTCGCAATGGCAAGGAAAGCCTTTCTGAAGAAGAGAAATTTGTTAACATCGAGTATAGATTTAAGTGTCAGGCAGTCGTTTTTGAAAGTTTTTGTATGGAGTGTAGCCATGTACGGAAGTGAAACATGGACGATAAACAGTCTGGACAAGAAGAGAATAGGAGCTTTCGAAATGTGGTGCTACAGAAGAATGCTGAAGATTAGATGGGTAGATCACTTAACTAATGAGGAGGTACTGAATAGGATTGGGGAGGAGTTTGTGGCACAACTTGACTAGAAGAAGAGGTCGGTTGGTAGGACATATTCTGAGGCATCAAGGGACCACCAATTTGGTATTTGAGGGCAGCGTGGAGGGAGACCAAGAGATGAATACACTAAGCAGATTCAGAAGGATGTAGGCTGCAGTACGTACTGGGAGATGAAGCTTGCACAGGATAGAGTAGCATGGAGAGCTGCATCAAACCAGTCTCAGGACTGAAGACAACAACAACAACAACATCTCAAGCATTTCACAATGTCAATTGTTTCGACCTGCCAGTGGTATAGATAACTGCTGTTTGGTCTGGAAGAGTTACAATATTGTGTAAAAATATAGAAGATAACTGCTTAATCTCCCAGAAAGTGTCATTGCATTCCAAACTGTTTTAGGTAAATAGAAACAGCGGTCCTCGAGCTTCAGTGCAGTTATCAGTGTATTCCATTTTGACGGTTATAGAGAAACCTATCCTCCCATCGCATTGCAAGAAACGTCGCCCGTGTAGCCCTCCACACATGCCTTTGTCCTGGAGAAGAGCATTTTTCTCCAGCCTTAGACAGCACCGACCTCTCCACGATATAGTACGTCTGCAGAGTAACTGGGCGAAACCACTCAGCATTGGGCACGGTGCGAGTGTGGCCAATAAACATTGCCACGCTACTCGGACGCGCAGCCAGCGTGGCCGACACGCAGTTTTTTTAATGTTTTATTTTTTACTTTAGCAGGCCGGTCCAGCAGCGCAAGACACGGGACGACGCCACTAATTTGCGTGCCGCGGCCAGAGGGCGTGCGTAAAACATGAGAAGCGCGCGGATGAGCCGATTACGACATTCCGCCGGACACGGAGAGGCGCGACGAAACGCGGGCGGCCGGAAAGTGTGACGAGCCTGCAAGACGGACGCGCGGCGAAAAGCGCGTGCCGCCATTAAGCCGCGTCCGTGTGTGTGCGCGCGCGCTCCAGAGAGAAGTGAGTGTGCGATAGTCTTCTGTCACGGCGAGTGCAGCAACGCCGTCATAAACGGCGTGATTTACTGCGCCGGACACGCAGGGAGACACGTCGAAGCAGTTGGCCCACTCGTCCCGCAGCAAGGAGGATGGGAAGGAGCCGGCAGCAAAAAGAGTCAAGTGGTGGCCACGGAAGGTGAGGGGCCACAGATAGCTGGGCGCTGGGGTCGCCGACGGCAGCGTCATTATCGCCACGACGGCCGCTATTTATTATGAGCTCAGCCGTAATAGTCGGTCCTCCCGAGGGGCAGATGACGCTCTAGTGTCGCTCGTAAATCTCTGATATTCATTACGGAATTCTATTCACTTCAAATGGGGACGGGTAGCAACGGTGATGAGGCGCTGCAGAACGTTGCTCTGTGCACTGGTGACGTCGCACCCTTCATAAACCCCGAATAAATGGGACCTCGGCAGTTCCTCAATGCCACTCACCGGGAGCTCGTGTTCAACAATCTGCACGCAGGCAGGCGTACGGTTGCTTTCTCACTTGTTGGCGTAAACTGTTGGCAGTCAAGAGGCTGTTCTTGGCAACACACACAGCTAAATACAGAGAAACCATTCTGATGAAGTACATGGTGATTGTAATTAAACTTTCCCTGCTTGAGGCTGTGTAGATGGACAACTACTTACCGTAGTTATACCAAACTTTACAGCAATGACATTCAGGAACTGCGTTACTATTCAGGGTGTATACGACCCGGGACAACCGTCAGATCCGCGAAAAACCCAGAATATTTTCGTCCGGGAGAAAACCCGGGAATTTTTTAGAATTCCGGCAATTTTTCATTGTTTTAGTTATCAGTTAAAATTTTCTGATTTTGACTGGTAAGAACCAATACTCTAACAAAGAATATTACTGTATCCCGCTTCTGCAGAATAATACTGCGGCAACACCACATGAACGAGAGAAAAAAAAAGTCGCAGAGCAAATGCGCCATATACAACAAAACTCAGTGCTCATACAAGCGTCTGCCAACAGCAAAGTGTGTCAAGGGCTTTAGGAAGACTATGCAATGCTTCCTAACATCAAATTGCCTCCGATGAGCGTGATGTGACAGCTGTTTACATTAGTTTCGTTTGAGCAGTTGCGGGCGTGCTGTTGCGCATGCGCAGTTGAGTCGCGAATGAGTAGTACCTTCTCCCGCTTCTGGCTACAGATGTGTGGCTGCGCGCCCACTATTTAATATTGCCCCGGTTCGGAAATATCGTAGATCCGGGGCTGATGCACAGAGCAGTCCGAGTTGTGGTGGGGAGGTGGGTTGTCTCCACGTGACCCGTGTTTAGATTTAGTTATTTTGCTGTTTCCTCTTCATTATTTGGTCTGACATTAAATGAAAACAAAACTGTTTCTGTGGCGCGGAGCTACCAAACGAATAAAAATACGCTCGCACAATTACGGAAGGCTAAAATATGTAGTTAGTTTCGGGTTTTATTTCCACCTTTGACAGTCAAACAATCGCCTTGCAGAACAATGAAGCTATTTTTGTCGGTTTGCTGAAGAGATTTGGCTTTTATTAATCTTTTGCGCTGAGGCAGTCAATTTATTTGAAACTAAGTGTTCAATTTCACACTGTTGACTAGTTTCAACTGTTCGCTACATTTTAAGTGCACGTTTTCCATCTTCTAGTTCGTATGGCATTATGCCATAATAAAGAGCCAAACATGAGATAATACAATACTGGTAGACCTACTCAAGAAAATATACATCCGAATCTGGAGATACGAATGTGCACTTTAAGCCGAATTATGCATTTTAGTATGGTTCACGAAATTCCGATGCTCTTTAAGTATCCTCTTATGTCTTGTTTCTTTTATGACATAATGCAAGATCTTTTAACGTTTTACACGTACGTACATACGGGCTTCCTGCGTCATCGTAGGTGCGGAAGCGCGGTTACGCCTGTTATCTGGCGCTGTCTGCCAACTGCTGAAACGAACCAATTTCTAACAGGTCACGGGAAAATGTTGCGAATGGTGGTTTGAAAAGCGTTACCCTGAAAGTAAATTTCGTTGTACGAAAGATGAACTATGTGCGAGACTGTACTATGAATTTTTTAAATCACAGAGCGTTTGACTCATTTAAAAATCAGCTCTTTGAGGACGACTATCTGGAAGAATTTCGAACTCAGAAGATCAGACATTTACGTCGTTATTAAAAATTTTACTGGCACATTTGTGTGATGTACCTTAAAGTGTAACACGTGCAAAAACAACATTATACGTATGTGGAAGCTTAGCTTCTCTTGTACCTTATTAATCTTAGAGACCAATTTTATATGTGAAAGTTTATTTTTCTTGCAGCAACACTGTGTATATTAATTTAAACCATTAACCTTTCTTACTTGTGTGTTCGCGCTACTTAAGAGTGATCTTGCTATTGGTCGACTACATCACGTGGCCTATGCTGTCATCAGCTGGCGAGATCACGTGACATGAGCTATGACTGGCTTACAAAAGCGCGTCGCTATCTCTGTTTTAAATGCTTCGGAAAGTAACATGCGGTGTTTGGTGGAATTCGAATTTATACTTTTGTAACAAAAAAATGGAGCGTACATGTTGCTGCACATCAAAGATCTTTCCTAAAAGTGTTTTTCCCCCCTGAGTTTCGTTTTCTAAAGTGACGGGAAATTCTGCATCTGTGTAGAAAACCATAAACATTCTAAGGATTGTTAAGTTTTACAGTGGCGAGGAAAAATATACTACCACTTAATACGGAAAAGTGTATTTTCACCCGGGAATTTTTTTCTTGTCCACGTGTACATCCTGTTATTAGTGTTAGTGTAATGACTTGCCTTTATACGCACGTACGTTTGAAACAAGCAGAGTGCATTATAGTTGTAAACAGTCAACATGGGTATGGACAAGGTCAGCAGGGCTTTACTCTTAAGCTATTTTATCAAAATAGCAGCAATAGCGTTCTTCCTTCGCAAGTATCGACGCATTAACACAATGCGAAGAGGTCCTCTTTCTGCACCGGTATTGAAGAACATGATTCAGTAGTTAGAGTTTACTGGCGAATTGGGAATTACTGGTGGGAGAGGGCGACGGACAACTGCGCCACCAATTGTTGAAGTAATTGTTCCAATGGCTGAGAATGCTGGCCGCAATGTGCGCCCTTCAAGCTGTGCACGAGCTGTGTCACAACAGCTGAACGTCCCATGGTCCACCGTTAGGAAAGTGCTGGTTCCATGCTGTCGTGTATGTAGATAGTCACACTGAACAACGTTCATAACCTGCAATGTAAACATTATATGCAACTACCTAATTTTGCTCTCATGTGGAAGTTCAAATGTATTTCTTTAGGTGGTTTATTAGTTATTTTTCTTCCTTCTCTCCTTACTAATGCTGCAACAAAGATTCATTGTCCTACTATCACTCATTTTTTACGAGGGTCCTCAAGCAGCTGAAGTTTGTTTATATCCATACTGCAAATCTTATGTCTCTTCGTATTATTTTTACTGTGCTAATGCAAAATTTCGAAGTCAGGGCTTCGTCTAAATTGTTTCCAGAGGAAGCTGCTGTTTACCTTCTAATAAAATGGTCGGAAGTTCGATATGAATTACAAAATAAGAATACATACCTGCATGGTGCCAAAAAGAAATTGATAGTAAAAGAGTGAGATCCACCACAGGAGTACTAAGAATTCAAAGTTCGGTTACACGACAAATCACACATTCGAAGTTATTCAGCTCAGTACTAGGAGATGATAATTACAAACATCCTAAGTCGGAAACCACTTTTAATTGGGAAGATGGCGAAGAAAATGCGTGGAAAACGAACCGAAATTGGGACAATTCTTAGATCAGCAAATATACTGAAGAGACTGCCTACACTAGACTTGTCAGACCTTTTTGAGTATTGCTGCGCAATATGGGACCCTTACCTCATTGGACTGACGGAGGGCATCGAAAGCGTTCGAAGAACAACAACGTTTTTCACTATCGCGAATTGTGGGGAGTGTCACGGGCATGCTACGCGAGTTAGGGTGGCGCTTTTCGTTACTGGGAAATGTTTTTACAGAATCTATCACCAGCTTCCTCCTGGTACAGCAGATATATCTTGTTGACTTCCACCTTCATAGCGAGAAATGATCTACATAATAAAGTAAGAAAAATCTGAGCTTGCTCGGAAAGATTTAGGCGTTCATCTCCAACCTACTACTCGACAGTGGAATGGCCGAGAATTAGCCTATGAACCCTCTGCCAAGCACGTGTGGGAACTGTACAGTAGTCCTGTAGCTGTAGCGCTTCTGTTGTGTGAAGACATCCATTGTCATGTCAACACGTAAGAAACGTTTCTTTTGTATGTATCGTCATAATGAAGTGACATGTGTACACAAACACTATGGAAAGACTGATCTATTCCATTAGTAATTTTCCATTACTTTCATTGCGTCTATTTTAAAACACATTTAGAAAAAAATGACTATGTATTAGACAGCCGAAACAACCGCAGATGCAATAATACTGCACGGACTTTACTTGAAACAGGCGTATACGTAACACATTCTGACACGTGAACTCGTGTGAACAGGTTACATGGAGAAATTTCTTCAGAGCCGGGCTTGGGCTTTAGCACAATGATGCAAATATGGGATGGAACGATGCAAATCATTAACGGTGGCCGTAGTCCCGCTGCATCGTGCAGCTTTCAGATCTGTTCATATAATTACATGGATCTTTAAGCTACAGCAATATACGTTGCCCTCGTAATTTACCTTTCTTCCTTGACCACGTTATTCGTGAGTTGTCATGCAGTTCTCAAAAAGCGAATGTTACCGAGTACGGACGTTGACAGACTACTTGGAACTCTGCAAGTACGTAGCAAGAAGGAACTAGGTAAGACTAGTTCGGAGTAGTGAGGCGTAACAAATTGTATTACAAGGGAACTTACCAGTTTTCACGAAGTCATATTCAAAGAGATGTCTACACTTAAAAATTTAATTCTTGACTGAACATAAATTCAGAGCTGGCCTCTAGTGAGATGATAATCGCATGACACTGAGGTTCGGTTTATGCTTCCTGCACACTCCAAGCTCTGACCGAACACTTTATTCGCTGCCTTTATGTCGCTGAAGTTGTGCCCTACGACCAGTAGGTCTGTGACCTATTTTCGTCTCTAGTCTCTGGTGCAGTGATGTATCTCGTGTTGTCCTCTCTCCATCCCAACCAAACGACTCGCTCGACACGACACAAAGGAAGCGGAAAACTCCAATGGAAGCAAGTGTGCAGGTTGCTTTGACGTCATTCTAATAGAGCCACTAGCGGCTGGCATTCGCCCCCCACCCCATTCCTCCTTCCCCTCCCCCAATCGCGGCAATAGTCAGAAGGTGCCCCACCCACGTCACCTGACCTTTCTCCAAAGAGCATCGCTTGTGAATCGCTTGCAGCACTTGGCACTGCACAAAGGAAAGTGAGGATTCTCGCGCCAGATACACAAACTTCCGCAGAACTTCAGTGACAGCAGGGTTTTACAGCGTTCAACATTTCCCGATTCTTTTAAGTACCGTTTAAACCAGAGATGGCGCCATAGAGCCTACATACACGTTAGAATCCAAGTAGTGTCAACGACGAGGTACGAATTCTGGGTAGCTTGCTTGACACGTTCTCAGGATCAGTTTTTAAATTTGCTGTCGTCATGTAGTGAAGTTGAGGTAAGGAGGACCATGACATATTACAGACGAATCCAGCTTTTTCAATAAGTACGCATGCTACAGTGAAAGGTGTGACGGAATTCATGAGCATAGGTTCATTTCTATCCATTGACTTGTCATCACTTAGAAATTTGTATACGCTACATTAAAAACACCGTCTCTATAGATTTCAGAGAGGTGATTTGTCAATCCAAGCTAGTTAACTCTACAGGTAGCTGCACCGGAGGTAAAGTGGGAGTCATTGACACTTTCTCAAAACTTCGGCACATTACAATGAAATATTAACAGCCTCCTTCGTACAGAGTATATCCATAAGTAGTTGTGATTAGCTGGCACGTGTGAAGTTTCAGCTATTCCCAACGAACGCAAAATAACTGCCATTAAATTCTGCAGTTAATGTAAAGCGTACTCGTTTAATTAGTCAATAGTAAAAACGTATGCGGCAATTTACTATGAAATATTGTAATTATTAATTTGGGGCTCCTAAGTATGTAACTTTATTCCCCTGCCAGGTATAATTCAAATTCTGACAGTTCCATTTAGCACCAGTGCTATTATAGCGACAGTGCCTGGCGAAAGTACTGACGCACACAATTTTATCTGTTTAGTATAATACGGCATCCAGTTTCTGTACATTATGATTCTGTATGCCTAAAAACATCGTTTACAACGAAATGCATTCTAAGTATCTTCAGTAGATATTACGCTGAACACTGGCGCAATCTTAAAGCATTCTGCCGATCTGAAGCACAGAGATGTTTCAGACATTCTCTCTACGCTCTGACGTTCAAGTTTCAGGAGGAGCTAGTTTTACACTCCCAGTTCGCAGTGTGTTCGAAGAGCTTTCCATGCACTTTCTGAACTGCTTATATCGTCGTGACCTACAGCGTTACTACATAATATTCCACAACAAAGTCGGGCTGTGACACATTCAGAGCTTATCGGGTCGTACCCACCACATGCGCCATGCCGTCCCAGTCCAATCGGATGCAAAGGGGCGACAGATGGTACTTACCATTGACCATAGAGGATTTGTAGCATATTATCTCCAAAATACACCTTAATTTTCGTCTATAACACCTGACTGTCGTACCACGACTTGTTCAACATACTTTAGCCACATCCAGTACTCACTGTCAGTAGAAAAAACAGGGAAACTAGGATTTTATCGCCACAAAAAAGGTACACTTAACCCTCTAACGGTATGGTTGGGGTTGGATCCGACCCCAGCGAGTGTTTTGTTTATAGCTCCCCACTCCCTTTTCTGAGAGCGCTGTGGTTCCAGCTACCCTGCCAGCCAGTCGTCCCGAGAACGCCGAGGAGGCCACGTCAGTCTGGTGAGTGACCTACAGCTACCCTCTCCATCCGAAACCTACATTACCCGCACTTGGGTTGGATCCGACCCCACCTTACTGTTCACGTCACACTTATTAGTTTCTTTTGTGGGGAGGATTCATCCCTATATTGATGTTTATATTACATCTAAGTTTTGTTTTCTCTTTTAGTATCTTACTAAAATGGCGCATCAACTCCTTAGAACTCCTGAGGAGAGATACAACGAGTTTCTCCGACAGGAGGTTGACCCAGAGGATGGCGACAATATCGATGCAGAAAACTGTTCAGAAAACAAGGATGAAGTATTATCTAATACTGATGACGAGGATGATGTATTTCATTGTGCGGCAGGAGCAGTCGAGTTTGATAATTCTCAGTCAGATGTAGATGATGAAAGTTTGAGCTAAGTAAAGACTTGTAGACAATATGGACCAACAAACCCATCCATTCAAAATTTTCTAGGACACCAGCGTCAAATATTATTACTCATCTCCCTGGTCCACGTGGGAAAGCAAGGGGGGGTCACTAGGTAATTGGAAATATTTTTATTATTTATCGACTAAAATTATAGAAAAATTTGTTTTGTACACAAATCTTGAAATCGAGAAATCTAGGTAGGAGTACAATATGGTCCAGTGGTTTCATACACCAACAGAGAGCGTTGAAATAAAAGGGTTGATGGGCCTTCTCTTCATGAGTGGTGTCCTGAATAATTCTATGCTCAGTGTAGATGAGATGTTCTCAGCAACCTATGGACCTCCGGTATTCAGTTGCACTATGTGCAAGAAAAGGTTTGCATTTCTTGTAGAAAACCTCCGCTTCGATGATAAAGCCACCAGAGAGGCCAGAAAAATCAACGACAAATTTGCGGCTTTCAGAGAAGTGTGGGACATGTTTGAATCTAACAGTGAAAAAAATTATAGTCTATCTGAATATGTCACAGTAGATGAGACCGAGTTTTCGGGGTGCCTGTCCATTCAAAACGTATATCGCATCGAAACCCGACAAATATGGGTTGAAAATAATGTCACTATGCGACGCAAGGACATTCTATTTTTGCGTGGCATTGCATACACTGGCAAGGACAACAGAATAAAGAGTAGACCTGGAGATTTGCCTTTACCTGCCCAGTATGTTTTGCGTCTGACGGAATCTATCAGGGGTTCTAATAGAAACATTACAGCGGACAATTGGTTCTCCTCACTGGAGGTAACTGACGCCCTCCTCCAAAAGAAACTCACATTTGTAGGTACATTGAGGAGGAACAAACCACAAATACCACCATCAATGCTGCTTTCCGCTCCAGTAGGCTCTTCAACATTTATGTATCAGGACGACAAAACTTTGGTGTCATTTACCCCAAAGAAAAATAAAGTTTTACCGATATCGTCTATGCACTTCTCTGGAGAGATAAATGAAAAATCAAATAAGCCTGAAATTGTGGAGTTCTACAATCTAACTAAAGGAGGGGTCGATGCATTAGATATGCTTTGCCACAGCAGGACCACAAAAAGAAAATCGAGAAGATGGCCCACGCGGTACTTTTATGCTATTTTAGACATCGCTGCTATAAATAGTTTTATCATTTACAAAAGTAATAGCAAAATGGACAGCTTTTCATATGACTCGAGAATATCATTTCTCAAAAATCTTGCGCTCTCTTTGACAAAACCTCTTATGGAAAAGAGGTTGAATAACACACATCTTCCCCGTGAGCTCAGTTCGTCTATTGGAAAACTTTTAGAAAAAGAACCAATCTATGTAGACAAGCCTACCCAAGCACAGCCACTAAAGAAAAGATGTGATTTTTGTGACAGATCAAAAAGAGGAAGGGAAATGCGTGGGGAGCATAAAGTTATTATATGCCCTGGCTGTAAAGAAACAGATGTGGTAAATTGTGCCAAATATGTATTTTCAGGGCTGTATGTGATCGTTTCCAGGATAACATTATACCTTTATTATTTGTTCCTATTACACTATGTATACAAAGACATTGAGAACTTTATATTTCTAAACTGCTGATACTATAATTATTTTCTACAATTATTAAGAGATTTTTCTCATTTATTTCTTATCTTTAGAATCTGTGAAGCACTCAAGTTCCTAGTTGATGACTGAATCTACCGATTTTTACTAGGTTTTCAATAATTTTATAGAAAATATTTCTATTAAGGTATTTTTTGTTCCTGCTTTTTTCCAAAGTACTTTATATTCTTACTTATTGACTATAAAAATAAAAAACTTGTTATAACAAATATATGTGTTTAATTGATAAAACTTTTTTCCATTATTCATTTTTGTTTTACCCCGAAAAATCGATATTTGGAAGGTGGGGTCTGATCCAACCCCACCTTACCGTTTATGTCAGGAAACTTCACCTTACCGTTAGAGGGTTGAAACTGTTTACCGAGTGGATGTCGTAAACATCCGAAAGCGAAGATCCTAGCACGGAATAGGAACAACGGGGGCATGACTTTCTTGTTAAACAGTTTAGTCATAACACAGCTTCCAAGGATGACGCTTATACGATTTCGTTGATTTCAGATTAGCTCCCTCTTAACACGAACGCACGCTACAGAGACTGGAAAAACAACCACTCTGGATATTGCCGCATTTTTTTCCGAACATATTTTTAAGTATCGACGTTGCAATACATTTCTGCATCAACAAAGATGTGGTTAGGGCTCTGGGGGTAGTGAAGTGTCACCGAAACACTTTGTCGAAACCCAGCCGGCTGTAGTGTCTAGACAGCACAGCTGGGGGGACGAGATGCACCTGCCTCCTGCTACAGCCGCAGCTGCGCCGCCTTTCAATACGCCCAAGGACGGCGAACACCCCTCCTACAACTCGAGAACACATGCCATCTGCCAACTACGTGGCGCGTATGTACAGCTAACTACCCAGACTCAGAATCAGAGGTTTCTTACTGCGACCTTCGCCGACGTTACTACCAATGCTTGGTAACTAATAAACCGTTAGGTATTTGCCTAGGTGGATCGGCAAAGCGTTCCAAGAATACGCTCTGTAAAGCACAGTACGTTGAAGAACCTCGCACTGGTATCTAGAGCCACTGAAGTTTTCTACCAGTGATAGAGACAGCAGCGATCAAGTGAATATATAGATAACTTTCCACTTTATGCACCATGAGATCGGTTTCTCAAGTAAGCGCTCAGTCTTGACCGATCTCCAATGGGCTCCTGATTTTCACTTTAACATTGAGGACAGTGGGAGTTTTGACACTCCTTGATTTCATCATCTCTTTATTTCTCTCTGCTTCATACGCTGTTCTGTGATCACAATGAAGTTATGTATAAGGAAACGAAAATAAGTAACTACTCTGAGAAACTGAACTATAAAACGGAGAAATCTCTGCTTTGTAAGGATACCAAACACGTCAAGAGTTTAGGGCGAAACTTTCTTCAGACAAAATGCCGACTAAAAGTTTTCTGTCCTGTGGTCTTGGAGGATATTCACGGGGCGGGGAGGGAGGGAGATACTGTTCAGTGAATTCGGACATCCCAAACCAAAGACGAGTTATCATTACACGGATGACGTGAATTTAACTACGCCTTTCATCAGAAAATAGTGCTTTTATTTTACCTATCTTTATGATGTCAGTTGAGCACCGCGTCTATTAATTTAGTTCTGATTACATCAACTTTTTATTTCGTACACAGAACACTGATGTGTTGTGAAGATGCTACTACATACGAGTTTTTCTTGTGCTGATTATTAATGACTTTTGCCCCTCTTGTGTGCATTCCTGCACTGTAAAAGTAAGGATGCCTGTAAAAACGATTCAAGTTTTACTCCCTGTGGGAGCATAACTGCAGAGGACATTTGTGACAAGCTGTTATTTGTGGCAGACAGAGTTGAACCAAGATACTTATCTTTCATGGCAACCCATCATTGGTAACTATATCGCACAAAAAAGCGGAATTGGCCATTCGCCTGTCCCACCAAATTGAATACTCATGGTATGGAGTCTCCTGTCTGATGTATCTGCTTAATTCCTGAGGCTGTGGTTAAATCTGTCTCCATATCTATCATTGTGACGGAATTGCCAGATCCCATGTGCAGGTGTGAAAGACATGGAGAAAACCAAAGACAAATTGAAGGTTTGATACGATTCGTGAGGTATGATTGGTTAGCCCAGTGGGGGAAGTGCGTTGTCCAGAAACAGCTGACAGATATCGTTAAGATAAACACACATTGAAATTTATTAGTCGTCTATAGAATCTGAGAAAGACAATCAAGCGAACACGGACAGCAAAATGTATTTTAAAACCTGTACGTTATGTTCGTGGCACATCGTTCAAACGACATTGCTACGTCCTGAATGTCTACTGAAAGAGATCGTAGTGACCCAGTAGACTGCTGTTGCCTTACGTTTGAGTATCACCACAAAATGATCGTTGTATCCACTGGAGATCAGAAACGGTACGAGTGTAATGTTGCGGGTTGAACTTCACTAACCAAGGTGCCGCTGTTATATCATTGTTAACGGCTTCCTTCGTTCCCGCTGCAGTTCCGCGAATATGAGTCAGAATTGTGACCCTGCGATCCTGCGACCGCTTCTTACTCGCCGACTCCGCCTTGTTTTCTCTCTTACTGAAGCGGGCACGACTGACTTACTGCTTGTACGGAAGAAGAGTGCACTACCTTGCTGCTGTGAAGTAGCTTTAACTAGGCGAAATGACCGACTGTCTTATTTGATGGCGTAGCGAAGCTGTGTGTTTTACAACTGTAGACAGTATAACAAATGTATGCAATGTACAAAATTGCGGAAGTGTTCAATTAGAGCAGAAGTGATGCCTCGTATACGTTTTATGCTATCATCGACGCTTCAGATAAACGCACGCGAATTTCGTCCAATGTGAACAAAATGGTTTTATCTTGTTTATTCCACCCCACCATGAGAAAACATACGTGCTATCAAACGAAAACTGGGCACACAAATGTGTCATGTATATACCCGTAACCAAAAACTGCGCTATTTCTATGTTCTCCCGGCCAGGGCACCATGCGTTTATGAGTCAAGAGCGGGCTGTCTGGTTTAGCCTATAATTCGTTTCTGTAAATTTCTCGAAGACTGTTACAAGTTTATTGTAATAATAGAGGAATTAATAACAAGTTGAAGGTTTGATGCGATCTCTGAGGTGTCGTTAGATATCTCAGTTGGTACTGCGTTTTCCAGGATTTATATTTTATACACGGTGGGCGGAAACAAGACTGATAAGCTTTCAGTGGTGTTGCACGGTAGGTTGTGCTGAGGAAAAAAATCGTTAAGAAAAAATTCGATACGTTGCGCTGTTTCGGAGTTTATTACCATTGACGTGAGCCGGTAAGGCGGTTGCGTGATCAGATTCAAGCAACCCGACATGCTCTACAGTGTCGTCGACATGTTGCCTTGGCCTTCTCGGTCACCAGATCTGTCTCCAATCGGAG
The DNA here is from genome assembly GCF_023864275.1 of Schistocerca cancellata. Classification (NCBI taxonomy): domain Eukaryota; kingdom Metazoa; phylum Arthropoda; class Insecta; order Orthoptera; family Acrididae; genus Schistocerca; species Schistocerca cancellata. The sequence continues at coordinate 238,110,757 of NC_064627.1, read as the reverse complement.
ATCATCCGACAACTCCAGCGTCATCCAGAAACGGCATTAACCGTCCCTGTATTGTCCGGCCAAGTGCAACACGCATGGAACTATCCCACAAACTGACGTATAGCACCCGTAGAGCACAGCGCATGCTCGTTTGAGAGCTTGCATTCAAAGTTCTGACAGTTACACCGGTTGCTGATGTACCTACATCTACATCTACATTTATACTCCGCAAGCCACCCAACGGTGTGTGGCGGAGGGCACTTCACATGCCACTGTCATTACCTCCCTTTCCTGTTCCAGTCGCGTATAGTTCGCGGGAAGAACGACTGTCTGAAAGCCTCCGTGCGCGCTCTAATCTCTCTAATTTTACATTCGTGATCTCCTCGGGAGGTATAAGTAGGGGGAAGCAATATATTCGATACCTCATCCAGAAACGCACCCTCTCGAAACCTGGCGAGCTAGCTACACCGCGATGCAGAGCGCCTCTCTTGCAGAGTCTGCCACTTGAGTTTGCTAAACATCTCCGTAACGCTATCACGGTTACCAAATAACCCTGTGACGAAACGCGCCGCTCTTCTTTGTATCTTCTCTATCTCCTCCGTCAACCCGATCTGGTACGGATCCCACACTGATGAGCAATACTCAAGTATAGGTCGAACGAGTGTTTTGTAAGCCACCTCCTTTGTTGATGGACTACATTTTCTAAGGACTCTCCCAATGAATCTCAACCTGGTACCCGCCTTACCAACAATTAATTTTATATGATCATTCCACTTCAAATCGTTCCGCACGCATACTCCCAGATATTTTACAGAAGTAACTGCTACCAGTGTTTGTTCTGCTATCATATAATCATACAATAAAGGATCCTTCTTTCTATGTATTCGCAATACATTACATTTGTCTATGTTAAGGGTCAGTTGCCACTCCCTGCACCAAGTGCCTATCCGCTGCAGATCTTCCTGCATTTCGCTACAATTTTCTAATGCTGCAACTTCTCTGTATATTACAGCATCATCCGCGAAAAGCCGCATGGAACTTCCGACACTATCTACTAGGTCATTTATATATATTGTGAGAAGCAATGGTCCCATAACACTCCCCTGTGGCACGCCAGAGGTTACTTTAACGTCTGTAGACATCTCTCCATTGATAACATGCTGTGTTCTGTTTGCTAAAACTCTTCAATCCAGCCACACAGCTGGTCTGATATTCCGTAGGCTCTTTGTTTATCAGGCGACAGTGCTGAACTGTATCGAACGCCTTCCGGAAGTCAAGGAAAATAGCATCTACCTGGGAACCTGTACCAGCAAATCACATTTGCAATGGCTTATCTTGCGCTTTCATCAGCCTGTGATCTTGAAGTGTTAATCACTTAATATGTTACCTACACAAGTGTCGTTCAGTAATTTCCTAAGCCGACATCGATAATTATTTTTTGGTGTTGCTATTTTCTTCCGTCAGTGTATACATTGGTCAGCCAGGACACATACTATCGATACAAAACCGTCGAGGCTATAGCATCATCACCTGGCGAGGAATGACCACTTGCCAGACGCAGTACTGTGCATGAAGACTCACTCAGGGTGCTTTCTGTGGGCACAATGGGGAAGGTGCGCGATCTGCGTTTACAGATGGCAGACTGCGATGGTGCGGAGGCTCTGCACGAGCATTTCGGAAACTGCACGACTTGTCGGGCGTTAGAAGAGTTCTGTAATGTCTTAGACACGTAGTAAAACCACGCCTAGACGTCGTGGGGTCGGGCGGCCAGCCCTATTACAGATATCGGAGGTAGTAGACTGGGAGACTGGTGAGAAGAGACATGCGGCGAACTGTGGCGGAACTATCAGACTGTAATGCTGGACAGTGTGAACACACAGTGCCCCGAACACTCCTAATGACGGACTTCCGCGGCCGGCGACCCATGTATGTGCCAGTGATAACACCGCGACATCGGCAATCAAGACATAATCACGTGACCATCGCCAATATCTTCATGCCGATGGGAGTAAGCGAATCCGTCGTCTTTCAGGAGAACAGCTCGTGAATACCTGTACTCCAGGAAGGATACAAGCAGGCGACGCTTACATAATGCTCTGGGGAACATTCACGTGAGCACCCATGAGTCCCGTGCAGCTCGTTCAAGGCACCATGACGGCCAAGGAACATCGTAAACTGATTTCAGAACACTTACACTACTCCATGACGTTCATTTCTCCCGATGGCAGTTTCATTTTTCAGTAAGATAATGCGCCGTATTACGAGGTGCATTCAAGTTCTAAGGCCTCCGATTTGTTTTCTAATTAACTACTCACCCGAAATCGACGAAACTGGAGTAACTTCTCGACGTAATCTCCCTGCAGACGTACACATTTTTCACAACGCTGACGCCATGATTCCATGGCAGCGGCGAAGGCTTCTTTAGGAGTCTGTTTTGACCACTGGAAAATCGCTGAGGCAATAGCAGCACGGCTGGTGAATGTGCGGCCACGGAGAGTCTTTCATTTTTGGAAAAAGCCAAAAGTCACTAGGAGCCAGGTCAGGTGAGTAGGAAGCATGAGGAATCACTTCAAAGTTGTTATCACGAAGAAACTGTTGTGTAACGTTAGCTCGATGTGTGGGTGCGTTGTCTTGGTGAAACAGCACACGCGCAGCCCTTCACGGACGTTTTTGTTGCAGTGTAGGAAGGAATTTGTTCTTCAAAACATTTTCGTAGGATGCACCTGTTACCGTAATGCCTTTTGGAACGGAATGGGTAAGGATTACGCCCTTGCTGTCCCAGAACATGGACACCATTTTTTTCAGCACTGGCGGTTACCCGAAATATTTTTGGCGGTGGTGAATCTGTGTTCTTCCATTGAGCTGACTGGCGCTTTGTTTCTGGATTGAAAAATGGCATCCACGTCTCATCCATTGTCACAACGACGAAAAGAAAGTCCCATTCATGCTGTCGTTGCGCGTCGACATTGCTTGGCATCATGCCACACGGGCAGCCATGTGGTCGTCCGTCAGCATTCGTGGCACCCACCTGGATGACACTTTTCGCATTTTAAGGTCGTTATGTAGGATTGTGTGCACAGAACCCACAGAAATGCCAACTCTGGAGGCGATCTGTTCAACAGTCATTCGGCGATCCCCCAAAACAATTCTCTCCACTTTCTCGATCATGTCGTCAGACCGGCTTGTGCGAGCCCGAGGTTGTTTCGGTTTGTTGTCACACGATGTTCTGCCTTCATTAAACTGTCGCACCCACGAACGCACTTTCGACACATCCATAACTCCATCACCACATGTCTCCAACTGTCGATGAATTTCAGTTGGTTTCACACCACGCAAATTCAGAAAACGAATGATTGCATGCTGTTCAAGTAAGGAAAACGTCGCCATTTTAAGTATTTAAAACAGTTCTCATTCTCACCGCTGGCGGTAAAATTCCATCTGCCGTACGGTGCTGCCATCTCTGGGATGTATTGACAATGAACGCGGCCTCATTTTGAAACAATGCGCATGTTTCTATCTCTTTTCAGTACGGAGAAAAAAAATCGGAGGCCTTAGAACTTGAATGCACCTCGTACAAGGCCAGGAGTGTGATGGAGCGGTTCGTGGAACACAGTGGCGAGTTCTGATTTAAGTGCTGGCTTCCATCTTGCCAGATCTCAACCCGTTCGAACACATCTGGGCTGTGACTGAACGTGGCTTTAGAGCTCATTGCCCCCATCCCCGGAGTTTACGGGAATTGGATGACGTGTGTGTGTGTGTGTGTGTGTGTGTGTGTGTGTGTGTGTGTGTGTGTGTGTGTCTCAACTCCCTCCAGCGATTTACCAAGGCCTCATTGCTTCCATGCCACCACGCGTGACCGCTGTTATCCGTGCCAAAGGCGGACCTACCGGCTATTAGGTAGGTGGTCATAATCTGGCTATCGGGGTACGCTCTGGTGTAGTGGCTTATGCCGTTTTTCTACGCTTACTATTGCTGTAGTTTTCTTCACTGTACTTTGTTTTATTTGCGTGTTAAATGTGTTATTGTTTTCATGTGTGAAGTTACCTGTGGACATGGGTAAAAGTTTCTTTTTTGGAAAAAAACAGGAGACAGAAGATTAAGCAGGAACTGGACGAGATTGAGACCCACTTCAGGAAAAACAACAGCAGACACTTTTTCGGGAAATCCAAAAAGAGTATGAGTGGATACAAAGGTAGAGATAAAGGGGAGCTGGCTGTTAGTGCGAAGGAGAACTGTCGGATTTTTGCGCAGCACTTTCACGACCTGCTGAACTGTGAACCACCTGAAGAAGAGCTGGAACTGGGGACTGACACAAAAGAGAGCCACGCCCTCCAACCAGGGATGAAGTCGCACATGCCATAAGCGATTTAAAGATCCTGAAGCAACTGATAGAACACAGGGCCTTAAAAACAGGAAGACATTAATAACCTTCGTGGTCTTCACAAAGGCATATGACTCCATCGACAGACTTGTTAGGATCCTGAAGAACAGAGGACCTGATGGAACTACACAAGAACACACAAAAGAAATTCTGACAGACACAAAAGCAAGGTTGAGATTCAGAGGAGCACTGTCAGAAGAATTTGAGATCAAGACTGGTGTTAAACAGGGAGATGGATTGTCGCCACTGTTTTTCAGTATAGCACTGGACGAAGAGATCAGGCAGTGGAGAGCAATAAAGGAGGAAATGAGAATATCAAAGACCCATGTGGGGGACAAAAAGGACAACAGGGCTCAAGTAGACTGCCTAGCCTTTGCAGACAACGTAGAAGTAGTGAGACGGAAGAAGACGCAAAGAGACAACTTGACTAAAGTAAGGTAGCCAGAAAGGTGGCACTGAGGATAGCCTATAACAAGACAAAGACATTAAATACCACTGTAGACTGGGAAACCCCGAAAGGCACTGTGCAAATGGTGGACAAATTTAAATACCTGGGAGAATTTATAACAGGAAGGAACAGGAGCAAGGAGGGAATAACAGAGGATAAAGGAGATGAGGTCAGCCTTCTGTATGACGAGATACATATACAATAAAAAGAATATATCCACAGAGGCAAAGATAAGCTGCTACAAGGCAACAGTGAGGGATGCAGTATTTTATGCTGCTGAGACGATGACACTAGGAAGAAATGGGGCAGAACAACTAGAGACAGGAGAGAGAAAAATACTAGGCGGAGAGAGGTGGATGCGAAGACCTAGGGAAGAATTGTACCGGAACATGAGAACAATATCCGGGGAAATCAGACTCAAAAAGGCAAGGTTTGCTGGACATGTAGTTAGGATGAGTATGGACAGAATGACGAGGAGTGTGGGAAACAACAGGGAGGACAAGGGGAAAGACAGGAACCAAGCGGGTTCTTGAACTTCGGAAGGACTAGTTGGAATTGGGGATCAAGGTCGAAGGAAAGGAAAATTGGAGGAACAAATATACACCGACCTATAAGCCGAAGATCAATGACAGAGAAGACTACAGGAAAAGATTGGAGTCAACGGTGGAGCCGACAGGAGAAACGTACACTGAAGATCTCTGAAGAAGAGTGGGAGAGAAGAAGAGAGAATGAAGAGGTTCTGGGAGAGGAAGAAAACACAATCCACGAAGGGGCTACCCGTGGTCCTACAGAGGCCGTAACGCAAGAAGAAAAAACAATCCATGAAGTCCTGAGATGATTAACTGAACTACTTGCGGAGCACACTAGCATTGAAAAACTGGAGTGCAGAGCCTGGCACATGAACGTAGCGAGAACAAGTCACTAGCTACGCCGCTTCCCTCCCTCCTCCTCCTCCCCCCTCCCCTTTCTCCCGGTGTTCACGCGTGTCTCTCAACGCGCTCTATCACGCTTGATGGGACGAAGTGGTCGGACACGTGCGTAAACGGCGACGCAGCTGCGTACTCACGCACGACGCAGCACTGGCGGGGGCGAGTGACCTCTCTGGCCGGTTAATCCGACCACCATGCGTCGCCACCACGTGCTGCCGTCACCGAAGAGGCTGCCATTCTTGCTCTTCTGTTCCGTCCAAGCGCAGATAGCAGGCTGGCCATAAACAAGTGTTGTCTGCCTGACTCAGATGCCTCACTGGCAGGCGTATTTAGTCGACTCTTCATTATTACGTTGCATGAGCAGCGCGAAGTTTACAGTTGTGAGAGAAGTATTACAGCAACACCTAACGGAGTTCGGTATCGTCAGAGACAAAGCGGTGAAAGGCGGCATCTAGTCCGCGGACCATTTACGCAGCTAGGCATTCCTTTGTTTTCACTGACATAGCACAGAGAATCAAGATCGAAGAGAAGAACGCGGTTTGAGGTTCGCTCGTCGAGACTTGTCTGTTAACCACGGGGCTACGCCCCCAGCTAATAGTCAACTGCAATCTAATATCTTGATACCATTAATCAGGTCTGAAATACTGTCACGGAGTAGAGAAACACTACTATCACACCCCTCCTGTGGCGTTTCTTCGCCCCTATATTCCCGCCGCAGCCGTCTTCATCCCTTTTATGTTTCATGTTTATCTCTCCCATTAATCTCGAAAACCGATCTTACTACTTTCGCTGCACATGTCAAACTATTTCAGCTGTTGCCCACGGATAATTCAATTCATTAACATCGCACATACGTTTTCCGTAGCTGTATTACAAACACTGTCCCCTCTATGGCTTATTTTCTACGATATGGAAGTAAATTATATTTTAACGTCGGTATATTGGAAGAGCGAGACATCTTTATTCCCATCAGTCGTAGCTGAGTTCCGTCTGAATTAGATAGCTTGCTGATCCGTCTATTCTCTTAGATTTTTCCCAGTTTTTATTCGATTTAATGGATGGACGTATGTACGTAAACATCTTTTCTAATGTGTTTCCATAAACTGTGATTTATTTCTTATTTGATTTCAACACTCATCCCTCTTACTTTCTCCATCCCAGCCACCCCTACATTTATATAGGGCTTTAGGTCTGTCCCCTGAATACTTTCAACAATATCCAAACGATAAACTACGCAGGTGAACCGACTTCATTTACGTCAATTTACTACAAAAAGTTTACTACAGTCTTTTCGCACTTAATAGATTTAGATCTGCGGCGTATCTTGGAAATTTACAAAATTCGTATTTAGAAGAAAGTAAAGAAACAGTTGATCGTGGAAGGTATTTTCCGTCTAAAACAGTACTGAAAATTTTAAGACTGAAGATGTTTACCACCACCAAACTGCAGCTATGTTAGCCGAGTGGAGGCGTTTGGTTTGGTTGCTCTGTATACACCAAATTTACTTTGTCCAGAAGTGAAATTGTGAGTGGTTCACTGCAGCCGTGTACAGTGTCGAATAGTTCATGAAGGTCCCTTAAAGTGTTACAACGCATACACTTTCACCCACGCCTCAACACGGAGACAGTTTCATACTGTCTGCAAGAATGAATTTTTATCGAAGTCTTCACGTTTTTAAATCTCGCAATAGGGCATGAAACATGGGAATTACACAGTGAAAAATTCGGAACATCACTTACATAAAGGTCGTTTGGCCTTACCTTCAAGTACTGTGAAAGCTACACGGAGAATTAGAGTACCACAGCAAAGAACGTCCTTGTCTGATTCTGGGAGGGATAGATTCATATTACGAATCTATGGCTAAAGAGCATTCGAGTATTCTAGATATAACGCAAATTCATCTCAGTTCGTATTCATCCAGCGACAAGAACTCGGTAGCAAGACTATAGTTTTATTAATCATAAAACAGTAACGCGTTTCACAGTTCACAGCGGGCTTAATGATTATCTATAAAAAATTCAAAGTAACTACACTAGAAACAAACTTTCCGGCAGATTGCAACTGTGTTCCGGACCCGAAGTCATGCCTTTCGCGAGCAGTGCTCTTAACCGGATTATTTATCTAGGTACGGAACTCGACCCTCCCTCAATGCTTTACTTGCACCCGTCTCTCTTCCCTGCTTCATAAAGTTAACAGAAGTTTGCCTGTGTAATTGCAGGAATAGTACTCCTGGTAGAAAGGAAGAGTAGGCATTGTCCGCGAAAGAAAGTTCCGGATGCTAGTTCGTGTCCGGCACACGATCTGTATCTGCCTGCCAGTTTAACAGTTAGTCACAGTCTGCTGATCATGAGACATGAAAAAATCTTTTCTTCATCCTGAGCAGCTTGCCGCAAATCCTGAACAGCTTCAATTACATTAACTCGCATGGCAGCTTGATTAGTGTCACGCTAACACTAAAGATCGAGGTTCGATTCTTGTTTAGCTCAAGGATCTACTGTTTCCTTCTGATAACCTGACTTCATACCTGAACAAATTCGGAATGCAAGAAATGACCGGCTTGTGTTCGTAAAGAGGAAGGTACCAACGAAGACAGGTTTTCACGCTCCACTGCTGAAGATAACAATAGTGAGTAAACACAAGCTCTGAATGTGCAAGGATTGGGAAGGAAATGGGCTGCAATTAGAAGTCCAGTGTCTAGCAGGCATCTCACTAGTCCAATCCACAAACGATGGCGATTCGCTCATGTCGGGGAACAGAAGGGAATTTCATTGTTGAAGATTTCAAGCGACGGTTGCTGTGTGCGCATGCGCGTGCTTTCCTCTTGGAGAAAGTGTATATCCTGCAAATTATTTCTCAGTTGCTTATGCTGAATTTATCACTTACAACCATCATCGGCGACGCCAACTCGCAACAAATGGAATAGAAAAATCACTAAACAACTCGCAACGATCACGTTTAATGCTCACATTACCTGCGGCATTCACAGCAGAGCACTCAGAACACTAATCAGTGCTGATTGGCTGTCTGAGAACGTGTGACGTAGGTGCACACAACAATCCCAAACTCTACCGCCATCGTTCGCGACACCCAACTATAGTCTGAGGAAGGAGCACTCACGCCACTTCTGATCGGCCGTATCTATCGAAGAATATGGCGCTCGAATTAATAATTGGCTTGATAAACGAAGACTCACCTTCTCGTGAAGCGTGTTTTTGTCATTTGAGGGCTGTCAGGATCTTAAGTCTCATTGCAATTGTGTGTCGTATTAACTCTTGTCTCTCACGGGCTATGTTACTGCTGCAGTTCTCCTACACGGGATTACCCGAACATTAGTTTTCCTCCCAGGCTATCACGCTTGTATGAGTAAGGTACTCCTGCGAAGTTTTCTAATCCAAGTCTATGTTGACGGTACTGATCTCTCAGTTGCTCGTTCAGATAGCTTATCAAGCATCAAGTGACGCACTGTGATTTCCTAACGATTTCGCATTCTGTGCGCTGCCATGTTAGTAACGATTCCACGGTGTTCCTTATTCTGAATTCAACGTCAACTATGTTTTCCACATACCGAATACTTAATTGCATCCCACAAAATGATATACGTAAAAAAATTTTTTGTAATGCTGACTAATACCAGCTTTACGTTTGTAGACGTTGTTAACATTCAGTTTTGAGTTATTTGCAGAGGTAGGTAGCCCAGCAGTTAAACGTAGTGCTCAATGCCCTTAGTGCAGCGGACTCAATACGTTCTCATCACGGTTGTTAAAATGCAGTCTGATAAAAAGCGAGTAATTCTGCGTGAACGGAAATAACACAGCTCAGTCCCGTTTCTGAAAAAAACAATAAAAACAAAAACCACCAGATACAAAGCATTGCAGATCAATACCGTTAACATCCTAGTTTTGCAGTACTTTAAAGAATATTCGAAACTAATACGAAGTTCCTAGATTTGAAAAACATTGCATGCGATCGAAAAATAAAAAAGTTTTGTGGAACAGTTCTCTTTGGTCGTGCGCTTTCGAAATTGTAGACCCAAGTTCGTTTCCACTCTTAAAAACGCCTTTGAAACCGTACCACAATGGCCCATGATAACCACCACCACACAGCATACCTTATGAAGTGTCAAAACAGAGGGGGGGGTGGCGGGGGGCGAGCGCATATCACTTTCGATATAATAAGACTAAGTCGGTTTATGCTGTAACAGTGTGAAATTATTGTTCAAGACCCTGTTATTCAGCTACTTCAAACCTTTATGACATACTGAACGTTCCTATTTGGGTTGAAGTACGGTTAAGGAAGTGGAGTTTCTACCTTCTATGCTGGATGAAATACTAACTTAGCTTTTGTAGGATCTCGGCTATCCTTGGTTGTAGCGGAAACCAAAATACCAGACTTGTTTATCCCCCGCGGCATAGTCTAATTTGGCAGCATATGACTGATGTTTCCAGTCATTTTCTCTCAGTAGTTTTTGCGAAAAACATTGGCTTTTCTGGTGTACTGCATCAAATATCAATCGCTCAACGCAGGACATTGTCTTAACTTCGTTCACTACGAAGAACGAGCTGTAGACAATGCGGTGGGTACGATATCCTATCAGACAATCTCCATATGTAATACTACCTGATGTGACGGCGTAATAAATTTCATTCCAATTAAAACTGTTCTAAACTGGTACACAGTATTTGTACATTACTGGCCAGTAAAATTGCTACCCCAAGAAGAAATGCAGATGATAAACGGGTATTCGTTAGTCAAATGTATTATACTAGAACTGACATTTGATTACATTTTCACGCAATTTGGGTGCATAGGTACTGAGAAGTCAGTGCCCAGAACAATCACCTCTGGCCGTAATAACGGCCTTGACATGCCTGGGCATTGAGTGAAACAGAGCTTGGATGGCGTGTACAGGTACAGCTGCCCATGCAGCTTCAACACGATACCACAGCTCATCAAGAGTAGTGACTGGCGTATTGTGAAGAGCCAGTTGCTCGACCACCACTGACCAGACGTTTTCAATTGCTGAGAGATCTGGAGAATGTGTTGCTAAGGGCAATAGTCGAACATTTTCTGTATCCAGAAAGGCCCGTACAGGAACTGCAACATGCGGTCGTGCATTATCCTACTGAAATGTAGGGTTTCGCTGGGATCCAATGAACGGTCGAGCCACGGGTCGTAACACATCTGAAATGTAACGTCCACTGTTCAAAGTGCAGTCAATGCGAACAAGAGGTGACAGACGTGTAACCAATGGCACCCCATACCATCACGCCGGGTTATACGCCAGTATGGCGATGACGTATATACGCTTCCAATGTGCGTTCACCGCGATGTCGCCAAACACGGATGCGACCATCATGATGCTGTAAACAGAACCTGGATTCATCCGAAAAAATGACGTTTTGACATTCGTGCACCCAGGTTCGTCGTGGAGTACACCGTCGCAGGCGCTCCTGTCTGTGATGCAGCGTCAAGGGTAACCGCAGCCATGGTCTCCGAGCTGATAGTCCATGCTGCTGCAAACGTCGTCGAACTGTTCGTGCAGATGGTTGTCGTCTTGCAAACGTCCCCATCTGTTTACTCAGGGATGGAGATGTGGCTGCACGATCCGTTACAGCCATGCGGATAAGATGCCTGCCATCTCGACTGCTGGTGATACGAGGCCGTTGGGATCCAGCACGGCGTTCGGTATTACCCTCCTGAACCCACCGTTTCCATATTCTGCTAACAGTCATTCGACCTCGACCAACGCGAGCAGCAATGTCGCGATACGATAAACCGCAATCGCGATAGGCTACAATCCGATCTTTATCAAAGTCGGAAACGTGATGGTACGCATTTCTCCTCACACGAGGCATCACAACATCGTTTCACAAGGCGACGCCGGTCAACTGCTGTTTGTGGATGAGAAATCGGTTGGAAACTTTTCTCGTGTCAGCATGTTGTAGGTGTCGCCACCGGCGCCAACCTTGTGTGAATGCTCTGAAAAGCTAATCATTTGCATATCACAGCATCTTCTTCCCGTCGGTTAAATTTCGCGTGTATAGCACGTCATCTTCGTGGTGTAGCAATTTTAATGGCCAGTAGTGTATATGAAGTCTGTCGCTGAGTAGAATTCAGAATCCAGTGGCAGAAACAATGGGTTTGAAACTGATCGTGTTCACTGGTGGGTTTTACGAGCCTCTGTTGTCCACCTATCACCTGTAGCATTTTCGCAGGTAGTGAGTGCTCAGTTAAGGGTCAAGGCCACGCGGCATAGGGGCTGCAGCAGCAACCTGTGCTGGCCTACCTGTGGCACCCTAAAAGGGACAGGGCTCCTACCTGCCTCCACGCACCTGCGCGGAACATCTGTGCAGGGGACCGACTGACCCACTGCACCTGCTCCAAGTCTGGCACTGCAGCGCATCAAGTCGACAGTTTCTCTCTAATGTTTCCATAATAAGAAACGTGAACTGTATAAATATATATTATATAAATCATACAATTCTCCAATTCTCGTTTCGTACCGAAGTCAGTGTGAATTTAACATGCAGGCACCGTCGTGGTAATTTGATATGTAGTATTAGCTCAACTGGTGTAGGCCGTAGCACGGAAATCACTAGCCAATGCCGTTGGTAGTTACTTAGTGACTACGTACAGTGGCACCGAGATTCAACGATTTTGCTAAGACTGGACACTCAAAACTACCTTTGCTGTGCATGTACACCTTTTAAAGAGTAAAGAAAGCTTATGAACACCAGAACTTAGCGCTTCCTGTTCCCCTTCTCTCGGGGCTAAGCAGAACGGGCGGAGAAGTAGAGAGTTCAGAGGTGGAAGTCTAGGGCAGCAGGAGCATTTCTATACTAAGGAGAAACCACCAAAGAGACAGGATTTAGCGACTGTGAGTGTTACAGGAATCGTGGTACGGAAGACAGAATGTTCATGAAAACTGGTAAGCGTTCGTGATTTCCGGCACTGATAGCCTCTAACAACCTACATTAAAGGCGAACTGCGAACATTGAGCTCAATTCCGACCAAAGCACAAGATTCTACGGTTAAAGTTAAAAAACCATAACGTTTTTAGATAGTTTTTGTGGTTTTAGGGCGCACGACTACAGTGGTCATTAGCGCCCAGACTAAATTATGAATGCACTGCGAGGCACAATGTTAAAACAGCGACTAAAAAGGACAACACTATAAAAGGTACATTACCAGGCAAGTGATTAAAAGAAAACAGCATAATCAAATGTCCTTAGATTTGTCAAATGGATAAAACGAAGAACGCGAGCAGCTGCTCCTGGGTCATCCGCTAAAATTTCATCCAGAGTACATGGTAGTCTAAAATCAATGCGCAGTGTATTACAATTCGGACAGGACGTTAAAATGTGGCGTACCGTCGGCAATTGTCCACATGGGCAGAACGGCGCCGGCGCAGCCGTCAACAGATGGCGGTGGCTGAACCCGCAGTGTCCAATCCGTAACCAGGCCAAAGCGACCTCCTCCCGTCGTGAGTTTTTAGATAGTGCCAAATAAGGTCATAAAAAGGGCCAAGTCCCACACTGGTTTCATGACACCACTCAATGTCGTGAAAACATACTAGCACACTCTCGCAACAAAAGAACACAAGGAAGCGAAGCTATCCCAGTTACATTTCATATTAAATACACACCGCCAGTTCCCAATCCTAGGTCATGTTTATCGTGAATCTGTAACACATCAAATAGCATATCTTGACTACAGAATGTAGGTCACATACTAAGAACGGCCGCACAGAATTACAGACTAGTACTATTAGTGTCCATCTGTTAGAGGATCGCCGGCCGCAGTGGCCGAGCGGGTCTAGGCGCTACAGTCTGGAACCGCACGACCGCTACGGTCGCAGGTTCGAATCCTGCCTCGGGCATGGATGTGTGTAATGTCCCTAGGTTAGTTCGGTTTAAGTAGTTCTAAGTTCTAGGGGACTGATGACCTCAGATGTAAAGTCCCATAGTGCTCAGAGCCATTTGTTAGAGGATCCTCCATCCTTACGCCACACACACACACACACACACACACACACACACACACACACACACACACACACACACACTTTATTCGGCCAGGAAATTTGCAAACAGCGCATACTCTGCTGCAGAGGAAAGAGTTATCCTAGCTTAGAATCACACAGCTGAGGCTGTGAGCATAGTATCCAACCAGACTTGGAACGTTACGTCCTCCAGAAGGAACGTCTACGGTATTGCGAAACATTCAAACGAAATTGCACATATCCGGTTCACAGACGAATATCACTTGAAACTTGCGTAAGAAGCTCGAAACCGGTTGTGGCTAAACCCGCAGTTACCGAAAATTGCGTGAACGCGCGGTATTTACTGGTATTCCACATTGATGACCTCAAGTGTGTAATTAAAGAACGATAATGTAGAGAAACTAAGTCAATAGTCACACAATTATCAGCTTCAGTTTTGGTATTAGCAGCCTACGGAGATAACAGAAGAGATCAGGATCTGCGAAAATTATCTTCACAGGTGTCAGTTTTCAAGAAACTGTGTGAAGTGTTTGATCATGGAACACAACACTTATCTACTGTGTGTTTTGTTCGCCTGTCGATTGAAATCAATATTACTGTTAGTAAGCAAAGTGTGACCAAGCCAACAATATGGCATTTTCCTTTTTGTTTAAAGGAGTTCTAGGTAGCTAACTTTAATAGTCTGCCACCGAAAGACGTGCACTGAAGTAGCATAACTTATTTTTAGCCACATTTTTTAAGTTCTTTGCTCCACTGTCAAGAAAATGACGTTATGAATCAGGAACAATCTTTTCAGCCACGACGAGGCCAGGAATGGAAGCTTTGAGAGAAAAACCATCGAGTAATTTAAGAGAGATTCTCGTTTGAGCGCCCCAGCAGTGCATAATTGTAAGATAACTGGAGCGTTCTACAGCCAGAGAGACAGCAGCTAAGTAGCAAAACTAAGTCCTCGATTACCGAGGTCAACCGTAAAAACAGTATTACCTCTGGAGATTTATATGCGAACGATTGTAAATGTATCAGGTGGCAGGGGTAGGGGAGACAGAGGGAGGGAGATTAAAAAAACTGGGCTTCAGATGGACATTTCAATGGTGCCAAGAGTACATACAAATTTCAAGAACCACACAGTTCTCCTATGGCTATTTAAGAGCTCTAACTTAATCGCGACATTTCCAAAATCTGCTTTTCAATCCTGGTGAGCACTTATGGAAAACTCATCTCAGAATAGGTTTTGACCAACTTCGGGAAGAATGGAGAAAGTTGAATAAAAAATGAAAACAGTAGAAATCTTACGAGGTAGAGTCAGGAATCCTTAAAAGAAGTGTTAAACATCGATCTTGTTCCAGCACAGAAATTGAATATGTATGGCGTGAGCATAGCTAACGGCGCATCAAACGAATTTTCACGTCGCTGGTACGGTCCAACTAACGTTTTCATCTCGCAGTAAAACCTAAACTTTTAACGTTAAACGTATTTTCCCTAATTTTTCACGTTTGTTTGTAAGGGGCTGCTAGGGAAGTAAACTTAAGTAAGCCAACGGAGAATTTTTACTTTTCGTGAGTTATTAGAGTTTGCTAAAGGAAGCAGTATGTATTGAGAAATATGTAGATCGTGTAAGCAACAGCTCTATATTTAGGGCTAATTCATGTAACAAACGTAATACAGTGCGTTCCGCGTACCACGCAAGCATTTGTGTTCGGCATTGCACCGGTACCAGTGGCGACATAGCTACGCTCCCATCGACGCATGCCGATCGTGTCCGTTGCACAAAGAGGCAGCGGCTTATCGATTTTGTCTTAGAATAAACTATGGGAGCAAAGAGCGGCCATTCAAACATGTGCGAGAAAATCGTGCGCCATTCAGAATTACAAATGAATGTGTCAGTAACGTCTGTTTCGAGTGCTCGGCACGAACACCACTGATATCTTCTACAGTAACCGTAGGGCATCGACTGCTCGATTTAGGTGTTGCTCTGTCAGTAGCTTCACTGTTGGCGGTTCCAAGCCTGGATCGAAAAAGAGGGATATAACAACCTCGGGGAAAAAGAAAAAAGTAAGTCACTTGGCCTGGCTGATAAAACCCTACTAGTGCCCCTACCTAGGGTTACAAGGGAAACAATCAACGATCATGAAGGCAGAGAAAGACTAACCTCAGTGGTGGATGGGACGGATGAGTCTTCTGCAGCATCTGTACTCCATGTTGGCGGCGGCAGCAGCACCTTAGGAGCGGGGTTGCGACGTACTTGATAGACGGCAAGAAGGCAATAGGAAACACTTCCATATTCGCTAAGAAAATATGACAGCGAACAGGGTAAGCGTATAGCACAGGTTGAGAAGCCTACGTTGTAATGGGTGACCTCTGTCAGTTCTGTGAATGGCTGTTACAGCCAGTGCCCGATAGATACTGTAGGGAAGCAGCCTACTCACGCCGTAATAAATTCACATCAGTCTTTCCATTGTGTGCCAGCCGAGTCCGCTGTAACTAGCTCTGACGTCATGAATGTTGCGCTATACTTTAAAAATCAAGTAAATAACCTGAAACGGTTTTAGCATGTCAGGAGTAATACTAAATTAATACGTGTTTAATGTCAGTTCAGTAACTAACTATTTTCAAAATTTGGACGTTTTCCTGTAAAAATCATTGGCGCAACAGAAAAGAGCTAGAGACTTAAAAATTTATATTTAGATTCCTTTTTCATAATAATGTAATAGAAACAGTCTTCTGGATCTCACAAATTAAGATTTTAGTTGAAATTCAATATTTTCTGGTTTTTGTCTTAAAAATTAAGGAAGCAAGATAGATTAAGTAGGCTAATAAATAAGGCTAGGATGTTTATATTTAAGTAGAATGGAGATCCGCTATAATCATAAAGATGTGAGAAGTTTCAATTGAATAAAACTATAGCGATAGCGTATCTCCAAGGGGCAAGTTCAGAGCTCGTCTACTGCGTGTAGTGTAATTAAATTTATTCTCTCGCCCAAAATACTTTACTTAGCCACGTCAGACTTTTATTATGATTACTTACCTGTGTGCTGAATGCACATTTAAATTGAGAGCTTCATCGGCCATCAGCAAAAGGAGCTATGATTTATTCAATAACTTAAAGTGGTGCATTACTAGCCCAGCGGCTAGTCGGGAGAGCCGATTTGATCAGGCGTTCCCTTAGCCGTCCGCACCGCGGCTTTATATATAAGAACGCTGCGCGAGGAAGTAAGGCCCCAGTTCTCTCCAGACGCAGATTAGCACACAATCTGTGCCGGGAGTCGCGTGGCGTCGCTATCATTGCTATAAACAGCCTCGGATACCGTATTAAGTTACTCGGGATACGCGTAACCATGAAATCGTTTTCGAGTGAAGTGTTAATTCTGGGATGACTTTAATGATATATCTTCAGTTTCCGTATGTCGCATTTTCACGTGCCGTCGCGGGACAGACATTCTACCATTATTTAGCGTGGCGTTTGATGAACATCATCATCAAATTATGGCGAGCATTCATTTAAACCTTTAATTTGGACCGTTATAGTTGCATCAGCGCATTAGACTCTAAACTGCTCTGTTTGTAAGATTGTGTGGATTCTTTTTTTTCCATCTGTGACTTTCAGAATATAACGAAGTTTTTATTCACGATCGTTTTTGATTATGAATCCCAGACAATCTCCTAATTCCTCAGAGCTATAAACTGTAGCTGTAAGTATATTTCTCAGATGAAGTGGGCACTAGGAATTCTAATTACAGGCTTCACGTTTTGCTAATCACTTTCTGGTTGCCAATATTGTAGTTAGAGAGCCAGTGTTGAGAACGGCAAAAGACAGCATAAATAATGGAACATTTTAAAACAAAAATAAATTCCAATCAGCCGCCCCACATATGGTGCATCGGCCGGGAAATGCATATTTTCTGCATTACATTACATCCAACATTTAAATAACAATAATTCTACCCGCCACCCCACAATACTTTGATCCTGAAACGTTTTCCTGGTTAAGCATGACTGCATTTATTGGGGTATGTGAAGTGGCAAACACGTTTTGAGCTCTGAAAATATTCAGTTCAAAATCCACTGCAGTGTCGTCTGCTGATAACGGAATACGAATTATTCAACTGATCTGTTTTCGCCAAACCAGAATTTTTCGCATGTGAACAAGCAACTGTAACTACGGAAACTCAACTGCGCCTGTTATACAAGCAACTATTTTTGATGACCCAACATTTTTCGGTACTTTTGTGCCATCAGTGGATAATATTTGAAACTATTTTACGTAGTACGATATTGTCTTACCGACTTATTAACAGGAACGTCAAAACACGAAAAATGACCAGTAACTCCGGCAGCGATTCGCCCGCCATGCAGCAGCGCCAGTCGCTGTTGGAGTAGTGGGTATTCTCCCTGATTTACTGTCACTAACACGTAGCGATAGAACGAATTCAGCACCAGAGTAATTCAGAATTGCTCTACCGAGTGGGCAGCAAAAATATTGCTTTAAGACTAATTGTCTGCGCGTAACAAACAATTCGTCGTTTTCCGTCGACAATGGGCGTCTCACAAAACACGTGATCAACATTTTTTTTGGGCCTACAAACTCGAACGAAATAGCAAGTACCTGCCGAATCACTAGAGAAAATATGCGTGGCGAGTCTTACGATGTACCGGGTAATCAAAAAGTCAGTATAAATTTGAAAACTGAATAAATCACGGAATAATGTAGGTAGAGAGGTACAAATTGACACACATGGTTGGAATGACATGGGGTTTTATTAGACCCAAAAAAATACAAAAGTTCAAAAAATGTCCGACAGATGGCGCTTCATCTGATCAGAATAGCAATAATTAGCATAACAAAGTAAGACAAAGCAAAGATGATGATCTTTACAGGAAATGCTCGATATGTCCACCCTCATTCCTCAACAATAGCTGTAGTCGAGGAATAATGTTGTGAACAGCACTGTAAAGCATGTCCGGAGTTATGGTGAGGCATTGGCGTCGGATGTTCTCTTTCAGCATCCCTAGAGACGTCGATCGATCACGATACACTTGCGATTTCAGGTAACCCCAAAGACAGTAATCGCACGGACTGAGGTCTGGGGACCTGGGATTCCAAGCATGACGAAAGTGGCGGCTGAGCACACGCTCATCACCAAACGACGCGCGCAAGAGATCTTTCACCCGTCTAGCAATATGGGGTGGAGCGCCATCCTGCATAAACATAGTACGTTCCAGCAGGTGTTTATCAGCCAGGCTGGGGTTGATGGGATTCTGTAACATATCTGCGTACCTCTCACCCGTCACGGTAGCAGTTACAAAACCGAAATCACGCATTTCCTCAAAGAAAAAAGGCCCGAAAACGGCAGATGTAAATCCAACCCATACCGTGACTTTCTCGTTGTGCAATGGAGTTTCCACGACGGTTCTAGGATTTTCGGTCGCCCAAATTCTGCAGTTGTGGGCGTTGCCAGACCCTCGGAGCGCGAAATGAGCTTCGTCGGTCCACAACACGTTACTTAACCAAACTTCATCTTTTGAAACGCCCACACCGCAAATGCCCTCCGCTTCACTAAATCGCCAGGTAACAGTTTATGATGCCGATGGACTTTGTACGGATAGCATCGGAGGGTACGCCTCAGTGCCAACCAAACAGCAGTATATGGAATGCCGGTGCGACTGCACGAGCGCTGACTTCCCCGTGCATAGACTAACCCGCTACAGTCTCCATTTCTTCCTGAACTGTCTCAGCAGCATTACGCTTTTGTGCTCGATCGGCCACTACGGGGTCTATCGTCTGAACAACCCATGGCTTCGAACTTCGCAATCATTCTCGCTACAGCTGCATTTGTCAAAGGACCTTTACCCGTTCGAATCCCCTTCCTATGGCGATAGGATCGTAACGCTGAACTAGCACATTCCCCATTCTGATAATACAGCTTCACTAAAAGCGCCTTTTCAGGTAACGTCAACATGCTGCGACTGCTGGCGCATCTGATTCTCTCTCTCATTACAGCTCCTTTCATACACGATTGTCATGCGCAGTCACTGACATTTTGCTGTCCAGCGCCATCTGTAAGACATTTTGTGAACTTCGTTGTTTTTTTTATTCTAATAAAACCCCATGTCATTCCAAGCAAGTGTGTCAATTTTTACCTCTATCTACATTATTCCGTGGTTTATTAAGTTTATACTGACTTTTTGATCACCCGGTATATATAATCTAAGCTCTCTGGAGTGGGAGCCAACGCCATCTGTAGTAGTGTCACTGAACTGATGTTAATATGACGTGTAGATTTTGCTTTAGGCGAAAATACCAGAATGCACAAGACATCTACGAATGAACTAGAACAACAGTCACTGAGTAACGCTGGAGTCCTCCAGGCTGCGCCCGTTGTGTGAGTCGCCACTATATGAAAGTAAAGGGCCTCTGGAGATGAAATCTAGAGTTGCATTTGCTAGTAATTATTCTGCATTTTGTAAGGACACCACTGTTTACTTCCCCTTTCCTGTCCAAGTCACGAACAGTGAGGGGTATAAATTGTTAGTAAGCCTCTATGAACTGGACTCCTAATTTTATGAAGGCCGGTTTAAGGCCTAAGCGGCAGAGGCCGACACTCCGGAGCGCTAAGCTCAGAGGTGCAGTGTAGTGCAATATTTGTATACAGAGTGCATAAAAATTAGCAAAGAAAATTGAGAAGGTTGCTAGTGTACGAGGATAAAGAGGGGAAATTTGGGGTAAGTAGCTTGTCTGGAGAAGATGTTCCCGAACCGGCCTGCGTCATAGCCCTTTCACAAGATAAACACTAGAGGAAGCAATATATAGATTGTCTCTTGTACGAAAATACACTCCGTGAATTTTAACAGTAAAATAACCGTCTCTGGGAGCACCCCCTACCATTTCCCTGCTGGGTATCTAATTTCGGGTAACATACAGGGTGTCCGAAAAGTCTTTCCCTGATTACATAAATTGATAACTCAGGCTCAGCACCAGTTTCATACAAATATGAAACTGGTGTCTAATTGTTTACGAACTATCAAAGTTTTTTTTCACACATCAGTAAACACCCACAGGAGCACCCTTGGTAGCACGTAGCACATCTAGGCGATATTCAATTTCCGTCCACACATTAGCCAACATCACTGGAGGGATCGGTTCAACGACTGGTTATCCATTGCCGCAGGGTTTCAAGATGTGGTACACGTGTTCGGTAGACCTCGCCCTTGACATAACCCCATTAGACTTTTTATGGGGTTATGTCAGGAAAGCGTGGAGGCCAAACCGTTGGCCCATCACGACGAATCCATCGCCCAGGAAAGGTCATATCGAGATAGGCACGGACGTCCAAACCCCAATGATGCGGTACACCGTCTTGCTGAAACAAGACATCGGGGTGATACTGAAGCAGCTGAGGAACAGCATACAGTTGCACCATGTCCAGATACACTGCAGATGCGATGGTAGCCTCAGCGAAGAATAATGGCCCGCAGCAGAGGACTTGGAAGAGCAGTTGAACGAAATGGACAGTGTCTTGAAAGGAGGGTATAAGATGAACATCAACAAAAGCAAAACGAGGATAATGGTATGTAGTCGAATTAATTCGGGTGATGCTGAGGGAATTAGATTAGGTAGTAAAGGAGTTTTGCTATTTGGGGAGCAAAATAACTGATGATGGTCGAAGTAGAGAGGATATAAAATGTAGACTGGCAATGGCAAGGAAAGCGTTTCTGAAGAAGAAAAATCTGTTAACATCGAGTATAGATTTAAATGTCAGGAAGTCGTTTCTGAAAGTATTTGTATGGAAGTGAAACATGGACGATAAATAGTTTGGACAAGAAGAGAATAGAAGCTTTCGAAATGTTGTGCTACAGAAGAATGCTGAAGATTAGATGGGTAGATCACATAACTAATGAGGAAGTATTGAATAGGATTGGGGAGAAGTTTGTGGCACAACTTGACTAGAAGAAGGGATCGGTTGGTAGGACATGTTCTGAGGCATCAAGGGATCATCAATTTAGTATTGGAGGGCAGCGTGGAGGGTAAAAATCGTGGAGGGAGACCAAGAGACTAAGCAGATTCAGAAGGATGTAGGCTGCAGTAGGTAGTGGGAGATGATGAAGCTTGCACAGGATCGAGTGGCATGGAAAGCTTCATCAAACCAGTCTCAGGACTTAAGACAACAACAACAACAACAACAACAACAACAACAACTCGATCGTGCAATAGCGCGCACCAAACATCCACCTTTGGACTGCCTCTGGTGCACTCCATGACCTCGCCAGGGGCTTGTGAACCCCAAATGCGCACATTATGGCGATTCACTATTCCACTGACAAAGGTCGCTTCGTCGGGAACGGCAATTCGTCTGAGATAACCATCATCGTCCTCAATACGTGATAGCATTTCGACTGCAAAGTCATATCGACGTTTACTGTCACTGGGCAAAAATGGAAGTGGAAGTTTACTGATGTGTGAAAAAAACTTTGATAGTTGTAAACAATTAGACACCAGTTTCATATTTGTATCTCACTTCTAGCCTGAGTTATCAATTTATGTAATTAGGGAAGACTTTTCGGACTCCCTGTACAACCGACTGACTTAACAATGCAGCAGCTAGGTACGGCAGCGGCTGCCACCGCCAGACTTAAAGGGAGCCGGAGGTGCCTATGCTGCCCATGTTAAAATCACTAAGTTTGAGGAACATTTATGAATAAACTACTAAATAGAAAAATTTGATTTTTTTTACATATAGAGTGGTTTAGTATTGCAGTTATGACAGGGATTTTGGAGTATCTTTTCTAGTTTCCTTCCAATTATTTTTATTAATGACCCAATTTTTTTACAAATAATTGCTTTATAATTAAACTGAAATGAAACTACTGAACATATTGCCAAATGGCTGTGTTACAATGTAAGTTTGACCACTAGGAGTGCTGTATAAAAATTTCATCTCTCTACCTTGAGTGCATTTTGAGAAAATGTTCCTTATATTCGAAAAATTCTAATTTACGGGAAATGGCTATCAAAGTTTCTCAATACATTCCTGCACTATAGGATGGATTATCAGGGTCTTCTTCATTCTCCAAAAGCTTCCTCTTCTGTCTTTTCTGGCCTGTTGTTCCATCATGCTTCATATGCCTTTCTCTTCTTTCTGCTCCTCTTATCCTTTCTCTGTCAATATTTCTTAGTGCTCGTACAGTGTTCACCCCAGCTGTAAATCCTAATGCCTTCAGAACTTCACACTTTTCCCTTGGTTGTAGGTTGCTATTGCATCATAAATGCCAAAGTGCAGTGTTTTTATGCTTACAAACACCCTTTTAGGAATAACTTTCCAAATCAAATTGTTTACGCTCTCATTAGGATTCTGCATCTTTCCGTGTAGACATTTGTATAACAATTCTGGCTGTGCTAAGTCATGAAAAATTGGTTTTATTGCATTTATCACAGCTGCTGGCAAACCATGTTTGTGATCATAGTCCTTTTTTGCATTATATTTGCACCA
The DNA here is from genome assembly GCF_023864275.1 of Schistocerca cancellata. Taxonomy (NCBI): domain Eukaryota; kingdom Metazoa; phylum Arthropoda; class Insecta; order Orthoptera; family Acrididae; genus Schistocerca; species Schistocerca cancellata. The sequence continues at coordinate 238,087,533 of NC_064627.1, read as the reverse complement.
GGAATCTTTTGGGCACAGACTGTGTTGAGGGTATTCATTGGAAGAGGCAGTATGAAGGAACAATGCCCACACTGCTTTTTGCATGTCACATTACTAGTTTTTTGCCATATGGCATACCCATAGTATCTCTGTAGACGTTCAATCACCTCATCTCTAAGTCTGCCTCTCCCTCCTATTGTCTTTCCATCACTGAGCTTACTTGAACCCAAAGTTTGAGCCTTCGAAGCCGTGCACCCATACGCTTTTGCACATGCCCAATGCATTCCAACTTTTCAACTACAAATTCATTTCCATATGGTTTCAGTTCCTCTATAGTCGTGACACCTTTGGAGTCACCATACCCAAGGTAGTATTTGCTAGAAGATGTCACAGGGCTATGGCCGGCCATGTGTTGCTTAGCAGAAGAACGCACTGTTTCAGTTATTGTAGTATCGCAACTTGGTATTAGTGTTAATTTCCTTTTCCGTACGTTCTTCCTCTTCTTATATACACGGTTACTATAACGTGGCATCGTAACCAGGACAACGCTTTACACAAGAAGTATAATACTACCAACAACAGGCGCAACACTGAACTAATTCGAAACGGTAAACAGCGAAGAGACTATGTTCCGCGCTCTTAGCGCTTCATTTGTTACAGAAAACAATGTAGCCAACCCTTGCACACTGGCTGTATGCGTAACATAAGGCGCTGTATGCGTAACAGGCCGAGAAAATCCCAAGCAGTTCGCCAGGAAGTCACGAGAGGGTGTTAGATGCATTCAGCGGCCGCTCATTTCCTCTGCAGACGTGGGGGAAAATTGTAAGAACTCCACTTCCAGGGCGAGTAGAACAATAATTCAAAGTTTACATTAAAGAGGAATGTTCCAATTAATTTTCGGTAGAAAAAAAATCGTAATTTTTTTGGATTTGACCACCTCCGGCTCCCCTTAAGAACTACGCTAACGTAAGGCCAACTGCGTGCGCCTGCTGTAGAGATGCGGACTGTAAACAAAGTCTGGCTCGGCAGCAGACGTAAATAGCAGCCGTTTAGCGGCAGAGTAGTAAGTGGCGGGGCCCGCGCGCACTGCAAGGCCAGTGACCCGTACAAGGCTAGCCGCTGGAGCAGCGAACAGGTCTGTCGGCCACTGGGACCGCTTCTTGCTCTCTTTGGCAGCCGCAACCATCGGCACGTCCGGGGCACGGTTGCGGAGATACACATTGTAGCGAAAGTGCGCAGCAGCGCGTTTCGAATCGCGACTTTGAAGGAACGAGAAATATTAAAGGGTCCTACACATGCCCCAACCAGACTGGACATGCGTAGGTGTTTCGAACGACTAACGAACATTTCTTTCCGGGATGTCGGCCGGGTATGTCCAATGGACGATCTACCCCCACTCTAAACAACCAACTGTGCTGTGCTGTGTGTAGCGCTGCCGTGCCAACAGTCCGATAGTTCGTCTTTTGCTAACTACGCGCGGAATTAAATGCTGTTCTATTATACATGACAGGGCGTGATGCAGGAGAAACTTTAATAGATTTTCTGGAGAAATTTGAAGAAAAATGGTTCAAATGGCTCTGAGCACTATGGGACTTAACATCTGTGGTCATCAGTCCCCTAGAACTTAGAACTACTTAAACCTAACTAACCTAAGGACACCACACACATCCACGCCCGAGGCAGGATTCGAACCTGCGACCGTAGCGAAATTTGAAGACTGCTGGTAGGAAAGTAGCACGTCTTAAGAGGAATGTAGCAATTAGATACATCAAATGAAGCATTTTTTAACGAATCCTTAACGTTTTCGTGTGACACAGAACAAAACTCCGTGGACCTCCCACATTTCTGTTTTCCGATACTTATAGGAAATGAAATCTAAAACCCGAATTAACGACATTCAGTGGACGTTACTTCAGAAAATATGCCTGCTGCTTTGTTGTTAAGTACAGCCCATATCTAAGCCTGTTGCTATGAAGAGCACAGAGTGGGTCCTTCCTTAACAGCTGCTAAATGCTTCACTTCTTACGTATTTGTTGTATGTGTTAGATTATATGCGCCACCACGATTTGTAGTCTTCCTTTCTTCTTCGTCTTTGAGATGGGTTTCTTAAACTTTAAGGACCATCTTTTATGCTACATACAGAAATAAACTCAAGTGTACATGGTCATCTTTTGCCTTATTTGTTTTGCTTCACCATGATTTACTTCCTTAGACATCTATAAATTACGTTGCAGGTTTCAGCACTCATTCTGATTAATAATTTTGGTGATACAGCAGCACCGAATCTGAGGGCCTCAACTTCTGCAAGTGGCTAGAAACTAGTGTAGCTAACAACTTATCCTCGTTGCTTACAGATCCTCTCTTGACTATTCTTTTTCGTTAAGAATGGTTTGTGTTCAGCATCTCAGAAATGCATGTATCACCCATTCTTAGATAATTACCGTCATCATCGACTTCCGGTTCCTTAAATAACAGGACGCAGGTGAATTTCCTTCTTCGCATTAGCCACTTTATCCATAGCTCTATCTGCTTTTTTTGACCTTGTACCTCTAAAATACCCAAGGGAAATCCCAGTTTTTGTTTGTGTAAACGGAAGGGGGATCTCGGAAAACACACTATGAACTTAAAACAACAAGAGGGCGAAAACAAACTCAGTGAACTTAAATCACAACAGGGCGGCGTTGTAATCGCTAAGTGCAGTTAGCCGGATGTGTGTAGGGCGTCAAAAAATTGGTTGGTCCGTCGGTAGTTCAAATTATTGTGCGTGTAGAGGCCTTACACAGCGTGAACCCTTACTCCGACAACTTCGGAAGCTCTGTGGTATTTTCTGTATATTTTGGTGCAAGGGCGCCGTGCTTGAGCTCCAATTTCTCTCTACAGAGTAATTTCATTCTCATGTATTTCTCTCCATCTTTGTCTTTATATTGCACTGATAATACCTGCATAACTGCGCAAATATTAACAGCATGCGCTGTGTGCCTTGTCCGGAAACGTTCACTCACGGTACTTTGCGTTGAACACCGTAATGTCTTTATTCATTACCCTTCGCCCTTGCATTCGTACTTACTGTTCTGCCGCTGGATTGTTTTGCCCTCAGTGTTATTTGAACGCCAAAAGCAAAACATAGCAGTCTTGATACGTTTACTGATTCGAGTTGCCCGGTATACACCTTGTATATGGTGTCACTAAATAATGGAAGAGAGGCAGTTCGAGGCTGTGTTTAACTGTTCCCGCAGCGAAGCCAACCGCATCACAATTTTTCTCTTATACGTAGAAGCCTCCTACGTGTTGTGCGTTCTGATAATTGTGCATTAAAGGCTTTTTCATTGTTATAAATCAATTACACTATTTCTCTTGCGACGAGCTACATAAGACAGGCCCCACATACCAAAACAATCTGACAATATACCCCGAACACAAACCAAAATTTGTCGGAAGAGTTCGGGTTAACCCTACATAGTGAACGTCAGAGTTTAAGACGAAGTACAAGTAATTCGAAGCTAATCGTCAAGCGATTCTGTGCTTTTGTTTCTTTTCTTTCGAATTTACTCTACTGCAAGTATTGTCAGTGCTGCTTTTTCCGACTTCCGTGAGAGCACAAGACAGTTCTGTCAACATCCCGTAAGTACAAACTTTTCATGGTCGGGTTTGTAGCAACATCATGAGTATAGTCATTTCAGACCACGAAAACGGAAGTATTTAAGAGAATTCACAGTTAACACCTTATGGTCAGTGTTCTCTCACATGGGGCAGACTGTGATAATGACCACCTGAAACCGTGGTCGCTGTGGCACATCCATAGCGTAGTCTGACATATAGGTTAGGTTGTAATTGACTGGCTGAGAGTCGACCGAAGGCAACTAATTTGAGTGCGAGATAGGGTTGTAATAAAGTTATCTGTAACGTAGCCCGCTATCTATGTTCGCGTCTATTTACTTTATTGAAACAAATTGCAATGTAAATTCGGGAAAGCTAAACTGGATTACAAATCTCCGACGAGTATTATGGTGCATGTATGCACCGTACGTATGCGTTACGTACATAAACTGCGGGATGTGCAATTTGGATTGGAGGGGTAGATGGGGGGGGGGGGGAGAGGAGGAGGGCGACACTACGCAACTCTTACCTCTCATCAATAATCGAGGCAACCTCATTAACAAAGGGATACTTTTGCACTCTTTGCTCCTTTTCACGACAGTGAAGGTACGAAAACGAATATAACATCACTTTAAGACGGAGATTTTGCTGAGAGTGATGGTGGGTCGAGAAATCAAGCTGACCTCTAACAATTTCCGCATTCGCCTAAAGGACGGAAGGATATAAGACGACATTAGAGACCAAGGCCTCAGTGGCTCTAGGACGGGAAAAAAACCGAGTGTCCTATTCAGAAGAACCGTCCCAGAATAATCCAGAAGTATTTTAGCAAAATCAAGGCAAAAAAAGATGGAGGCGATGGGGTTGGATTCCTCTCGGAACTGCTGTCGCAACGATACGCAATTTCAATTTTACGAATCAGCAGGATGATTATTCATGGGTCTAAACAGACCCCACAAGGGAAAATGTCATGCTTGATAGCACAAATTTACACTCCTTCCTCAAGCAGCTTGGCCGGTGATCGTCTGTCAATCTCTCAAATGACAACTCTTTTACATCGATATTAAGTTACGCCGCGCTGCGCGGGCAAAGGATCCTTGAAAATAGCATTTAGCACACTTAGGGCGAAGCCGGCAGGGTAGGGAGGGAAAAACAAGTCCCCAACTTTCGTCCCAACACTACTGTATCATTTACATGCTAATATTACTCCTCTTTAACAAATAAACTATTCTTGTTTTTAACGAAACATGTTTCACGAAATAATTTTAGACAGTGTTTTTTCTGCATTTCCATTACTTCGTTTGTACTCTTCTCTGAATAATTTGTTTACACACATTTTCGAAACGTTCAGCGTAATCAGTCACCCTACTTTAAACTTTTTTCTAAAACAAAATTTTGCTACAAAAGTTAAATAGTTAACTGTATCTATGAGAAACAGTAGTAAATAGATGAGGATCAATGGCTGCAAATATTAACCTATTACATCAAGAGTAGTTTTCTTCCAAAACTCGTGATGTGGTAACTAATCAATGGAGTAATATGCAGATCTAGGAGTCTTGCAACATGGACTGCACAATATCCCAAAGTTGCATTTTAATTGCAGTTGAACTACTGCGAGATGTTTCACACGATATTGTCTATGTGTGGACGTAAGCTGTGAAAATATCACTGTCTTTAGCTACTATTGTGCCACGTCTCCAAGCAGTGTGGAACAATAAGGAGAGACGAGTACGCGACTGGGCTTTGGTGAGTTGTTCCTAGGTGCGTATCATTACATGAACTTCAGCCTCCATCAACTGTTTCCATCTCTAACAATAAGAACTGGAAATTTGGCAGACGTTCCACTGGAAAACTTTCACAGAGAGGTGAGTATCTGCGGGGGTGATCTTAAAGAATGTGGGGCAGCCTCCTTGATGACATCAGCCTCTGGGTATAAAAATGCAAACACAAAATTATCAATGCTTACAAAGTCTTTTCCTGAATAGTAGTTACACAGCTTATCAGTTCAATGTTCGGAGAAAATTTGAAATAAATAAAAGCACGAATCAATTTAAAGTTATTATCCAACGTGCATTACTGAGGAAACAGTACAACTGCGGCCTCGAGCTTTCTGCAATACATGGTCGCTCGTTCCTCATTTGGAACCCTAAAGTCGACCCACAAAAACGGATTCGTCATCAGCTAGCTGTAGCCAAACTATCAAAAAACATACGCAATTGGCATTGCTAGCAGTGTGAGAGTCGCATGAAATAGTACGATCTTTGAAACTTCCTGGCAGATTAAAACTATGCCGAACCGCGACTGGCTGTGGGTAAGCCATGTCTCCGCAGTATCCTTCCTTCCAGTAGTACTAGTCATGCAAGTTTCGCAGGAGAGCTTCTGTGAAGTTTGGAAGGTAGGATACGAGGTACTGGCGGAAGTAAAATTATGAGGACGGATCGTGAGTCGTGCTTGGGTAGCTCAGTTGGCTGAGCACTTGCCCGCGAAAGGCAAAGGTCCGGAGGTCGAGTCTCTGTACGGCACACAGCTTTAATCTGCCAGGAAGTTTCAAATCAGCGCACACTCCGCAGCAGAGTGAAAATTTCATTCTGGTGTACTACATTTATCCTACATCAAAGAGATCTAGTTATTACGTTCAGTAGTTCTATAAGAGTTTCACTTAGCGCAGAAGGTTAATAACATTCACCTCAGTAGCTCGTCCGCTAACGAAACCGTTCGTATACAAACAAAACACTTTCAGGACGGCGTAAATGTGCATTTTGTAGATTCATCTCATTCGGCACTTAATGAACATGTTTCGGCACATCTGTCCGCTTTACAGAGACTTCCTGTGTTTTAAAGGCCGCCCGTTAACAGGGTGGATAGCTAGTTAAAATTTGTCTCATTTTGTCGTGGCGCCCATGTTTTGGTTGTGAAGACGTCGGCTTAACAGCACTTAACGTTTAGAAATAACAAATCAGGTTCGATATAAACCATCTTTGAATTGTCTGTAAGCAGGCCTGCTATTAACAGCCTCATACAAACGAATGACTTTAGGTTAATTTATTTACACATTCACGACTAGGTGTTAGAACTAAAGCGCAATCCCACGTCTTCATATAAATTCGCAGTAGAAATTTCATGTAGACCTATGTTAAGCCGTCCATCGTATGCACACACAAAAGCAACTATTGTATCTTATTTTTACTATCACCAGCCACAACGATAAAAAAACGTTCAACAAAAATTATTTACAAATCTTGCAGTGTTACACGAGATTAATAAAACTGCTAGTGCTGACGACGATAGCTAATGCTGTTTATTTGTAGAGGTACGAAATACATCGCCACTTCCATGTGATGTAATATTTATGGTAACACTATTCTGTTCATTCCAAATAGTTAGCAAAAATTTCCGTTTGAGACGGACCAAGAACGTATTTCGCGGTTATGCATTAAAATTGCGTACATCTTTTAGAATCACCTGATACGTCGACAACAGAACGCCAGTAGCTCTTGTTTAACTGTGCCTCTGCTCATTATTAACGACCCAGATTGATTGCGCATCACACCACCATCCGATTGTCGTCTTAACAGGTTTTATCCTGTGGAGCGGAATGCACGCGTCTACTTAACATGTCAGAAACGGATTGCAGTGCTCACGAGCGGTTTTCACGAAGCCGTAAGTCAGTATTTTGCCGAAATAAAACGAGGCAAAAAATGCGTTACGGTTATAGTATGGACATTAGTGTCAACTAACGCCTGTACTACAGTCTCTACGTTTGAGAGTATGGGGCCCTGTGGTTCACATTGGCAAGATCTACACTAGCAATATCCACGATGCAGCCCGTTAAATGCTCTGTCGCTGTTCGAGAAGACCAAGAAATAGCGATTCATAAAGCTAATATTAAACCCACTATTTTTCCAACAAAAACCAAATTAAAACGCATTTCACGGGCGCATTGTTTTCGTGCACGAATTACAATTTATTAAAGCAAAAAATGTAAATTTTTGAATATGTTCCACACTTCACACGAAACACTGCCGATAAAGTTGCATCATGTACCTTCGGAAACCAAACAAAATCGCGCACACAGTTTGTTCTGTAATGTACACCAATCCAAAAATGTTAGTCACAAAAACTGATGCCTACACGGAAGTAAACTTTCAAAACTAAGCTAAGAATCCCAGCTCTTCAGAAAATACACAAATCACCTGAAGTCAAGAAGCGCGGAACTCAACGGTACTTTTAAAGCGTTACGTACAGTGCTGAAAAAGTAGAATAATATGTAATATCTTTCGTGGTTTCGCCGTCTGTCTACGTTATAAGGTGCAAATCCCGGTACTCGAAGTAAAAGCATCGAACAAAAGTTTGTAAGATGAAAAACACGGTACTCACTACAGAAGGTATCCGCTGAGCAAGCAGAAGATAAGCCACAAGCAGCACACTGCGTCAGGAGCTCGCAGACTGCGCCGTCCACTAAAGCACAACCTCTCGCCTCGAAGCCGCAGCTGATACTACAACAGCCTGACGCAGCAGCTCTTTACTATGACGGCTACTACAGGTCCACGCGTCTCTCCCCTCCACTCCGGCGCTCTCCTACTACGAGTACTACGAACCACCCCCCTCCCACAGTGTCAGGTTTTTGTCGCGCTGTGTACCGGTTCCGCTCAGACGGCGACGCCATCTCTCGCCGATAGACTAAAGCAAGCGTGGCCTTGGAGCGGGGAAGTTTCACGGTTCTGCTAGCAGCAGCTGCGTTCGCAGTCGAGGCGGAAGGAACAGCATTAAGTAGAAACGTGTCCGTGCAAGGCATAACGGACACCAAATTTCACGAAATTATGTAAAAAAAAAATGGTAAGTTGACAACAGCAGGCAAAGTAAACAAGGGTACTCGCGGACCGGCTCAGTTACAAGAAAAAAAACCGAGGTAGTGATGGACTCACCGATTTGTGCCTGTGCCATATCGCCTCCGAGATGAAGATTGTGAGGGCCGTGGCGATGGCTGTGCAGACGCACGCAAGAACATCCATCACCAGGTCGGCCACAGCTTTCTGCTCGCAAGGCAGTCGCGTGAAGGACCCCTCCGGACTGCGCGCACCTGAAGCACCGACCAACAGTTACTGCAGCGCGCGGCACACCGCCACCGACTGCTTCGTAGTAATAGCGAACACTGTTTATGCGACTGAGGCACCCCACTGCTGCTAATGCCGAGCCAGGGGTGTCCAAGAGCATGCTGCTATATTTGTCTCCCAGTGGCGACTGACCGTCAGCTGTCGCCAAATGAACTAGCCAACGAGCGCACGCGTTCGCTTCCGAACCAGTACTTCGTGCCAACTGATTACCAGCGCAACACAGCGCCAACAGGTGGACGAAACAGCAACTAAGTTGGGCGCGCCTGCGAAGTCGCTGCTATCGTTTGGCGGATTTGCCAGCCGCCTCTGACGTCGCAGTGTATGCGTCACACAGCGCAGGCGCACGATTCACTTAAGTCCTTTCCTGTAAGACAGCTGACCTTTCCCTGTTCCACAATGTAGTAACTGTTATTACATTTATTGAATCATCGCGTTTTCACGAGAATGTCACTAAACCTGCGTAACGGATTTGTTTCGTTGCAAAGTGATGGGGAGTGGTCAATGCTGAAGGAAGTGAATGCAGGGGTGTGGGAGGAGGGTGGTCCGGGGGGAATGGGCAGATATTCAGCCATACTAGAAAAGTTATTAACACCACATTAGATGAAGTAATCTTTTCTGCAACTTACTCTCAATGAGGAAAAACATTAAATTGCCCCATCCGTATAAATGAACAACACAGAATTTCTCTGCACACACATAAAAGAGGATCGTTACGTTGCTAATAGCTTGAGAGTCGCACAAAAAAGTACTTAGTGAATTATACGAAAGTGAACTAGTTTGTAACATCTGGGCGACATGTTGTAACTTCTCATCTAAAACTCAGACTCTCGATTTCCAAGAAACATAAAATATTTCAAAGTAACACTACCGAAGACGCAAACGATTTGTGTAACATTAAGCTGTCTGTATAGCTCAACGATCTTTGCGTTGTTCATTTGTTCATGCATTATTTATGTTTCGTGAACGTTGGTGTGATGAGATGGTCTCCGCATTGCCAGAATTTTAGCGTTCTGTAAGTAAATGTTGTTATGAGAATATCTGTAACTTACAGAAACGTATCGGCTGCGTATTATGTTCTTTTCCTTTGACAGCGAAATTAAATGCGAAGGATAACGATGCAAATTAGTTGTCGAGTCGTGGTTAGCTTGCGAAACATAAACCGCGAAAAGTAACGGCAATAATAAAAAATAGATGCTACTTAACTTCAACCCATACGAATTTCTATTTTTCTCTTTGGAAAACTAGATTCCTAAAGTAACATTGCTTTTAACGATCAGATACTTTCCAACTACGATTTAATAACTGGTAACGTGAGACTGCCGGCTCTATAGGAAAAAACTCCCAACAGATTAAATACGCATCCCTTTTTTCTGTAATGACGAATCAGTTGACAGAAAAAAACAATAACGAAGAGAGTCAATCTGATTAGTTCATTGGTTTCGATTTAAATTTTTTCTTCTGCTTGTTGTAAAACGTCACATTGCTATACTGAGAGCAACAACTGTTTAGATCTGCTTTAACACTCTGTAGCAGCTACTCATATCGCAGCGTCGCTGGTTTTGTTGTTTCGTAATTAACTGATGTTATATGCCTCATATAGTAAGTAAGTCATTCGACAGATGTAAGCGAAGGCGGCTGAAAAAGATTGAGTTTGAAGTGTAATTTCTAGTTTTTTTCTTATTGTTACCTGAAAATCTGCTTTATTGTATGCGTGTAAGAAGTCGCACATTGTCTAGATTTGTCGCTTGTATTTCTAAAAATCTCACACCAGTGGCAGCAGTTATAAGTATTCAATGCATAATAAAATCAGAGCTAAGTAACAAGAAATTAGAATTAAAACAACAAGTTTTATAAAGCAGTTAAATAAAAAATATGTTGTGCGTATCATCATTTACCCAAGCGAATTTTTTCAGGTGCCTTTCGGCATGCAGCTACCTCAGTTTGCCTTGAATTTTGCGTGAGCCAAATAAGCATACGAATCAGTTATGTACCTCAATCTACATTTTCAGCAGCCATTATCAAAGAACTACGCCAGAATGTCTGTTCGGCTTTTACATTTAATCTGCCTATTACTATATGGTGTTCAGAGCGCTGTTATGTTGTAAGAACTCCTTCAGCTATTATGTGACTCGACAAACCTCTTGTTACAACTACGGAAATGTTAAACATATGATCGTATTATTAGCAACAGCATCCGTTTGCCAATTACTAGCTGTACTCAAGATAGTTCCAAGTGCTACGGTCTTCAGCGATACGCATTCATACTAATTCTACATGTTTTCTAATGTCATCTACTCACCTTTCATTAGCTCGCCGTCCCAGACTTTGCTTATCTCCTGGAAATCAGAAAGGAACTCGCATGGTCCATTTACCATCTATTCACCTGGCAACATGTCGTGCCTGCCTCTATTTAATTTTCAATACAATCGTAGTTTGTAATGCTATTTTGTCTAATATTGACTTGGCGAGACCGAGACTGTGAAAACACAGGTTTCTTGTTGTAATAAATTGAGAACAGCAACAGATCGATGTTAATAACGTTGTTTCTTAAGAACAAATAGCGTCGTTACCAGTTTCGAAGCAGCAGACAAAACTCTTACTTAATTTACCGCAGGCCTTCTAGCTATTTTTACTCTTCCGTTCATTTATTCATTTATTTATTCCTGTCGTTGTTTTCAACTGCCGTAAGTACAAAAACTCTTATGACGCAATTATTAAAGTTTGCTATTTTCTTTCCGATGTATTGATTATATGCTATTTTAGTCTTATTGTAACTAATTTCAGACTCATTTTATTTTCAAATTTCTCTGTTAAGGTCTTCTATTTATTGCTGAAATTTGTACACACAAGCGGGAAACAGCATTAACACTGTCTTTCGCAAGGCGATAGTTGTTCTACTACGTTCCATTATAATCTGTGTTCTGTATTTGTTTTCCCATTTTCTCTAGGGCTGCTGCGAATAATTGTGACGTGTAATCTCCTTTCTGATTTATCTCCCAGTTCTGAGTTTCCCAGTATCCTAATCAAAACTAATAGAAGCTGTAGTATTGGTAAATTCAGTATGCTAACGCATGTTAAACCAGCGTCTTGTTTTTCAGGTTTTGTTGGTGCAGATTTTGTTAAAACAGAGTCAAAAGTGTTCTCAGAATCTATGGATCCCAACAAAACGGTGTCTCATATTCACTTTTTTACTTTTCTAATTCCTCTCAAGACTTGTAATTTCTGTACTGTACTCCTTTGCTTGACTAAAATGCAGTAATTATTTCGTATGAAGTTGGCGATGATTTTAATTAAATGAGGAAAGGTTTTTTCAGCTTATGTGGCTCCTTTCTTCTGAAGCGGAACAAAAACAGAATTGTTCCGTTACTAGGAACTTACTTCCCTAGCAGACAATCTGTAAGTAATTTCACAAGCTCCGACCCCACCATATCATGTTTGATTTGTTTTTACTAATTTTACTACTCCACTGCTGTGGTTCCTAATTTAATAACTATATTATCCCTACACGAAAAAGTACAAAAACCAGTCGCATCTATGTGGTCCTTGTTATTCTTGACTTAATCTATGCTGACATCTGCGACTGTATTACAACATTTATAAAATAATTCTTCAGCTTCAGTCACTTTTATTTACCAATATCTATTAGCACCACGGGTTTCAGCAGCATGCTGCCATCATCAGGTCATTGACAGTTACATTTCACTAATTTTTAATTACAGGTACTTTTGGTGTGCGACAAGGTTTATTTGCTGTGTGTGCCAATGAACATACGCCCAGAATTTTCTCCCTGTACAGAAATATCGATTTATTTCACTGTGTACGTCAAGTGAGATGTATGTTCATATCATCTCAGTTACGTATTTACTTAAACATTTTCTGAATGTGTATTTGTTTGGCACACAGAGCACAAGAATAAACACAGGACCATCACTTAACACGAGTAAATTCAGTTGTTCACGTTCAGAAAATTATTAATTGCTAAGATAAGAATATTTTCATTTGTTGAGATTATAAATTCAATAAAAGACAATATTTTATATAAACATATTTATGTTATGGCACATATTATATAATATGATAATCAGTCAACTGAAAAAAAATAGGATTGTCTTAACAATACTGAAAAAAACAAGGAATACTAGTTAGTATTCCTTGTTTTTTCAGTATTGTTAAGACAATCTTATTTTTTAGTTAGTATTCCTTGTTTTTTCAGTATTGTTAAGACAATCTAATTTTTTTTCAGTTCACTGAGTTCCTTTACGATAGTAGAACGAGCATTCCACACTGGAGAAATTTTTGAAGAACTTTACGTTATTACTTTCTAGCTAATCGGTAAGCAACCATGAATGGAAATTTCTAGTTTTCATTTAAGTCATCTGGTGTTCCTTGTCCGTTTTATGTTATATACGAAGATCATTTGCGACATCCTGGAATATGCTGACCAGGGTTGATCCCGTTGATGGCTACTGCCGACTTAACATAATGTGTCTGTGGTAGGCATTTATGTGTTCGTTGTTGTTTTTGGAAGTCTCTCCCAGTTTGCATACACTGAGAGCTTTATATACTACACACTACGCCAAAGCACGTGGGAGACACTTGGGTGCATGACCTTTGACCTGATCTCTCCCCATGCGATTATCACGTCTTTGGCCCTCTAAGAAAGGCTTTGAAGGGTCGGCGATTCCTGTTGGACGAGGACGCGCAGCAGGCATTTACGGACTTCTTCACGCAACAGGACACGATCTTTTACCAAACGGGAATATTCAACTTAAAGAGTCGACGGGATGATTGCCTCAGTGCTCATGGCGATTTTACCTCACAGGCATTCCAATTCTAGACTGTCCGGCCTTCCAACGGAAACATTTTGATCGCCCATTATACAGAGGGGTCCAAAAAATGTATCCACTGTTTAAAAGCCCATAACTTGCAAACTAATTGACGGAGTTGTCTCATTTTTGGTGAAAGTGTAGCTTAAAGTCCAACTTAAAGATATCACTGCAGGTGTTTGAAATGGTCACCATTAACATCCACACACAAACGATGCCGCCGAACTGCAGCACGAACTACTGACTGCAACGGGTTAGGTTGGATATTTGCACTTGAATGTACGATGGATTCTCGAAGGTCATCCAATGTGCGTGGCTTTTGTCGATAAATGACGTCCTTTAGTGTTCCCCATAGGTAAAAATCCAGAGGAGCTAGGTCTGGGGAACGTGGTGGATACTCTACGGCCTATCCATCTTCCTGGTAGATTTTCGTCGAGATACGCCCTAACACGATTTTGGTAGTGGACTGGGGCACCATCTTGTTGAAAGTAAACTCTTCCCTCTCCATGCAAGTCTCGGATGGCAGGTAAAATGGATGTCTGAAGCTTCTGAAGGTACATCTCACCGGTAATTGTGCCGTCAAAGAAGAATGGCCCCATCAAGCCCCAGTAAGACAACCCATACCACACATTTACTCCTGGCAGATTCACGGCTTTGTCTACATGGACGTTCGGATTTTCGGCGGCCCCGTAGATGCAATTGTGGCGATTTACTGTACCATTGAGTTTGAACTGTGCCTCGTCAGACCACACAATCATCTCTGCAAACTCTTCATCGTTGCGCACCATGATAGTAAACTACTCGCAGTACTCCATTCTACGATCTGGGTCGTCCTCGTTCACTGCGTGTAGCTCTTTTGCTTCCCTGTCTTCAAAATTTGCCAAACACTTGAGCGACTCACGCCAGTTTCACGGGCACACTGTCTCACAGACTTCTGTGGTGAGCGAGTAATTGTTGTAACATAAGACTCTTACAGGTAGTCCAGATCGTTGTTTGTGTACATCTTTAACACAGCCTTCGGCTTCAAATTTGTCTCGAATGCGACGAATCGTTAAACGTGTCGGTGGCTCTGTTTGATACTCATTTCTCCATTGCCCTGGAACCTCATTAATGTTTTCGTACTTAAAATACCGCTTCAAAACTGACTTCCTTCCATCGAATGTAAGCCTTGCGCCAGCCATGTTTACTCGAGTAACTAGGTGAAACTAAGAACAAAACACTGACTATCTGGCGACTGTCATCTGACAAAACAAAACGACGCAATACAACACTTGTGTGGCGATTGTCGGAACTGCAAACTACTACACTACCAAAGATGAGACAACTCCGCCAATTAGTTTGCCAGTTATGGACTTTTAAACAGTGGATACATTTTTTTGGACCCCTCTGTATTATACACTGGTGTACAAAACGTTTGGACGAAAGTAGCTGCCGTATGATGTGCCACTGCCAAGTAGCACTGATCGATGAAACTTGGGTCATACATAGACAGAACTTCCTCAGTGCAGTGCAGTACAGAAGGTAACTGAAAGAAATACGTAATGAGACAAACATAAATGACAGTTATTCAAGACATTAATTAATAATTACACTGAAGTCACCACGATTCATGATGGTTCCATGGACATCACAAAAGGCGGGACATCGTTATTAATAGGGTGTGTGATCACCACGGACGGCAATGGATGCTCTGCAGTGTGCTCACAAGCACGTCACAAGGTTGGTAAAATTCTTGTGACAGGGCGTTCCATTTCTCTACCAGCGGATTTGACATCTGTTGGATGGTCGAATGAACAGGCCTGCCGTGTCGTAGTACATCTCTCTTACGCATGACACACGTGCACGATGGCTTTTAAGTCGGAAGAACGGGCAGGCCTGTTCATTCGTCGAATATCCTCTCGTTCCAAGAGCTGCTTCGCCCGTGCCATTCGATGCGGCCACACACTGCCCTTCATAAAAATGAAGTCCGGCCGAATGCACCCCTGAAATGACGCACATGGGGGAGGAGTACAGTGTCACAATAACGTTGATTGTACTAAATACATCAAAAAAAGTTTTGCATCACCTCGGTTCCGAAAGTTACGGAACCTGTACAGAAAATTGGAATAGAGATCAACATAAACGACATTCCGCTCTTTTTATTGCTCATGAAAAGCACACGTTGCATGTTGTACTACCATAAAGCGAGACCTTCAGAGGTGGTGGTCTAGATTGCTGTACACACCGGTACCTCTAATACCCAGTAGCACATCCTCTTGCATTGATGCCTACCTGTATTCGTCGTGGCATACTATCCACAAATTCATCAAGGCACTGTTGGTCCAGATTGTCCCACTCCTCAACGGCGATTCGGCGTAGATCCCTCAGAGTGGTTGGTGGGTCACGTCGTCCATAAACAGCCCTTTTCGATCTATCCCAGGCATGCTCCATGGGACTCTTGTCTGGAGAACATGCTGGCCACTCTAGTCGAGCGATGTCGTTATCCTGAAGGAAGTCATTTACAAGATGAGCACGATGGGGGTGCGAATTGTCGTCCATGAAGAAGAATGCCTCGTCAATGCGCTGCCGATATGGTTGCACTATCGGTCGGAGGATGGAATTCACGTATCGAACAGCTGTTACCGTGCTTCCCATGACCACCAGCGGCCCCGCATAATACCACCCTAAAACAGCAGGGAACCTCCACCTTGCTGCACTCGCTGGACAGAATTTCTAAGGCGTCCAGCCTGACCGGGTTGCCTCCAAACACGTCTCCTACGATTGTCTGGTTGAAGGCATATGTGATACTCATCGGCGAAGAGAACGTGATGCCAATCCTGAGCGGTCCATTTGGCGTGTTGTTGGGCCCACCTGTACCGCGCTGCACGGTGTCGTGGTTGCAAAGATGGACCTCGCCATGGAGTTGGGAGTGAAGTTGCACATCATGCAGCCTATTGTGCACAGTTTGAGTAGCGTTGCTGTCAGGGTTCCTCTGAGCCATAACACGTAGGTAGCGGTCATCCACTCCTGTAGTAGCTCTTGGGCGGCCTTAGCGAGGCATATCATCGACAGTTCCTGTGTCTCTGTATCTCCTCCATGTCCGAACAACATCATTTTGGTTCACTCCGAGACGCCTGGATACTTCTCTTGTTGAGAGCCCTTCCTGGCACAAAGTAATAATGCAGAGACGATCGAACCGCGGTGTTGACCGTCTAGGCATGGTTGAACTACAGACAACACGAGCCGTTACCTCCTTCCTGGTGGAAGTGACCCCGAGGATTTAACGGGTAGTAAATTTTCAAATATAAATATTTCTTTCAAGCAATACTTTCTACTCCACAAAAGTATTTCTTTCAAACTAATATTGGACGTGTGTGCTTTTCTTAGGACCTGACAAAATTAGAATTAAGATTATTTGTTTTTTAATATTTAATGCCACTTGGCTTCTATATAATCAGGCTGTTTATTCGTTCTGAAATCAGCTGTCTTTGTATTACACATAAATCATAATCTCATGTACATTCATGATGCTTATGTTCACATCCTTCAGCTTCAGATTATACGTACAGTAACGGCACATTTATCATTCATATCAATGTCTGTAGCGAGACTCGAACCCACAATCTTCGCATTAAGAGGTAGAGATTCTCTCTGGAGATTACAGAGGCAGCCTTAGCATTAATTTTTATCGTAGTTACAGGAAAAATAGGCATAGTACAACAACGTAAATGACCACCATGTAATGACAGGAGCTCTTGAAGCGTGCATCAGATATATAGACTTTATAATATATAAGATACATTGCATCTAACACAATGTTCTGAAATACGATGATTGGAACAAAAAAGAAAATAATACTAAGGAAAGCACGCTTCTGTTATGATTCTAGAAATTTCCGCCTTTAAAATGCTTGTCTGTTTTTGCGACACAAAGCGGCCCCCTTTTAAGTCGTTGTGCGCTAGCCTCCTCGAGGACTTCTGCTTCCGACCAAACGGATTGTTTACTTCTTCTATGTTCCGTCCCTTCGCAGCCGTTCGCAGTGTTACTCACTTTACCTTAAGTTCGGCAACGTACCGTTATTATCTCGCCAATATGTTCCTAAAAGTAGGCCATTACTGGCCGGAAGAGCAGGCCGTGTAGTGGGACTAGTGTGACTAAGACACAGCGCAGTCACTCCTCGGATAACTTCCGCTGCGCTCTGTCCTCTGAGTATTTCTCAATACATCGCAAAAGCGCGCTCATTATGCTCTGAGAAGATTATGATCTGACAACACCGAGAGTAACGTTTCGGGTTCGTTCAGTACTGCATCTACTTTGGGTTTCAACGACACAACGGCGTATCGGTACATTTCATGGTCTCTCAAGATGAGGATAGTTGTAAACATGCAGAGCGCCTTATACAGCACCATCAACTTAATTCTTAAATTTCCAGGTACATGCCAAGGGGAACAGCAGGAAGAGTGTTGTTTTCATGATTTCCCCAGCACCAGCGCTGCAATGAGACTTGTTCGTTTTGCACATTTTCATTATTCGATGTCATATTGGATGATAGTCTGAGGCAACCCTGTTCAGTCGCAAAACATATTTCTGGTTCAAAAGTTACGTATCAGGGCCATTGTATCTTCTCGGGTATCGTAGTTAAATATTCTGTTAATGTTCCACGTACTGCTTGAAATTTGTTAACTCTAGTTAGCAGTACATTGGCTAAACTAAACATGCACAGAAGAGAATTTTAAAAGTTCGTTACATAAAACGGAAGTCAGGGCCTTTTAAGGTAAATAGCCAATACCGTCGAAAATAGTAACTAACAACGAAGTAAAGGAGCATGTGTCACAAAGTAAATGTCTTGGCTGCGACACTAGTTTATGATTATGATAATGATACTGATTACAAATAATATTATTTCACTCCCTAAAATAGAATGATATACAGGGTGTTACAAAAAGGTACGGCCAAACTTTCAGGAAACATTCCTCACACACAAATAAAGAAAAGATGTTATGTGGACATGTGTCCGGAAACGCTTAATTTCCATGTTAGAGCTCATTTTAGTTTCTTCCGCCTACGCTCAATGGAGCACGTTATCATGATTTCATACGGACACTCTACCTGTGCTACTACAACATGTGCCTTTACAAGTACGACACATGTGGTTCATGCACGATGGAGCTCCTGCACATTTCAGTCGAAGTGTTCGTACGCTTCTCAACAACAGATTCGGTGACCGATGGATTGGCAGAGGCGGACCAGTTCCATGGCCTCCACGCTCTCCTGACCTCAACCCTCTTGACTTTCATTCATGGGAGCATTTGAAAGCTCTTGTCAACGCAACCCCGGTACCAAATGTAGAGACTCTTCGTGCTCGTATTGTGGACGGCTGTGATACAATACGCCATTCTCCAGGGCTGCTTCAGCGCATCAGGGATTCCATGCGACGGAGGGTGGATGCATGTATCCTCGCTAACGGAGGACATTTTGAACATTTCCTGTAACAAAGTGTTTGAAGTCACGCTGGTACGTTCTGTTGCTGTGTGTTTCCATTCCATGATTAATGTGGTTTGAAGAGAAGTAATAAAATGAGCTCTAACATGGAAAGTAAGCGTTTCCGGACACATGTCCACATAACATATTTTCTTTCTTTGTGTGTGAGGAATGTTTCCTGAAAGTTTGGCCGTACCTTTTTGTAACACCCTGTATACAGACACTATATCCCTTACCACCTCATAACTTAAGCAACTTCCCAAACGCAATCGTTCTAATAGAAGGAAAGTGACTGATACCTCTCTAGAAGTGCACAAGGAACGCATCTTGAGCTACAGTACCATGCTTTACATTCTCAAAACCCTTTTAATTTTTACTCTAAATGGGCGAGACGTAGAGAGCTAATAACGGCACTAGACCAAAAACTACTGTAACACGGGAGCTATCACGGCTGTTTTAGCCAGTGTTTCTTCGCGACCTTCATGACACATGCTACAATTTGGCAAATATTTTGTGCATAGGGCTGCGCTTGTCTGCTCTTTCTCGTATCAGAGTGGTAGACCAGAAAGGAACGCTTAGCCCGTCTTCGGCAGAGGAACACTGTCCAATTGAAAACTTAAGATTTCGAAACACGAGTAAGTATGTACCGAATGTCTAGCTACAAGGCATATAAGACGGCCACAGATTTGGGGGGATAACCAAGGGCTTAGGGGAAATATTGTGTGGAATGAGTTTCTGAGGCGTCCTGCAAGTGAAATCAGGTCATGCGAATGTGGCGAGGCAGTTTCAGATAAAGAACAAACATTCGAGGAAATGAAATACGGGAATCGTTGAACGCTTAGCACTCTACATAATAACATTACCTTGGTGTTTTATGAGTGGATGCCGTTCTGCGAAGCCTTCCAGAAATAAATACGCTTCATTCACCGAATTTGTGGGAAATCTATTGCCATGATGCGAGAGAGACGATTCAGTACTGCAAAACTGAAGCGACAGCGAATATTGATAAATATTTCAGCCAGCTGGACGAAATATGTCCACATCCACAAGCTGAAAGAACCTGAATAGTTGACAGATATGAAATGTTTGCTTCTGGAAACAGTGAACACCAGTGCGGCAAAAACAAGACTGCAGGTTCGAATCCTGCCTCGGTGTGTGTATGTCCTTAGGTTAGTTAGGTTTAAGTAGTTCTAACTCTAGGGGACTGATGACCTCAGATGTTAAGTCCCATAGTGCTTAGAGACATTTGAACCATCTGAACCAACACTGCAGAAGCTTCATGTGGGGCATAGAGATAGATTCTATACTATTCAAGGTCTCCTTCAGTCTCATTTCTGCAATCGTAATTATCTACATTTTTTGCCATTGGAACTAATTACATGCAAATTCTGTAATGCTATCACTATGTTGATATGGATGGAGTATATCACTCCGAAAGCACCAAGTGGGGTTAATAATAGAGTAGCCCGAGATGATTTGCAGGCATCATGGCTCGCAAGGAAGGAATTTTGTGATACTAGATAGATGATGTCGTTTTAAGCCTAACTCTCTGTTATGCAAAAACGGGAAGCACGTGAATGCACATTATTCATTCAAACCTTAGGCTTTTGATTTGTCAGTATGGTTTTACGCAGACTTTTCATCTTACAGTAAATCTCACAGCTATCGATTATGTGTTTATATAAAAACTATAGTCCTTCTTCCCATTTCTGACTGTTATCTAAGTTTATTAACTATACATCGAGTTATTGTTCTTCATCAAGAACAGGGAAAAAAGGAACTGCGTCGGCTGTGGACTAGATTAGTGGAATGGCTGCCATTTGACATGTGACTCAACTAACCTATTTCCTTTCTTCAGGTTAAAGCGGGACTAGGCTATTCAGACAGTTAATGGCTTTGAAATGAGCGCTTCTGGAAAGATAAGAGGACGGTAATAGTTCTTCTGCGGTGAGTCCGTTTCTGTATCAACTTAGTTGTCTCATTTGCAACTGACAGATGGCACAGTTTCAACAGTCTGAAGGGTTACTGATCCAATTTTTCTAGTATATAAATAACGGAGAGAAGAAATCTGTGGACAGCCTGATCATAAGAAGGAAACAGTTGGTAGGACACATTCTGAGACATCAAGAGATGATCAGTTTAGTATTGGATGGAAATATGGGGGGAGTGGGGGTAAAAATCGGAGAGGGAGACCAAGAAGTGAATACAGTAAGCAGACTCAGGAGGATTTAGGTTGCAGTGCGTACTCGGAGATGAAGAGGCTAGCACAGAATAGAGTAGCATGGAGAATTGCATCAAACCAGTCTTCGAACTGAAGACCACCACAACAACAACATGAATAACAACTGTATTGACAGTTTTCATCTATTTAGGGTGTAATAGGGGAAAGGGTCAATGTTCAGGCATATGACAGGAACTATCATTCGAAACAAAAAAGTCTAGTGAAAGAAAGCGTACTTTGAAAGCTAGAGCACTTCTTCATTTTCGATACTGTCAAACAAACCTCTTCTGCTGTAAGCTACTTTACTTTCCATATTTTCAGAGGTTGTAATATGGATCAAAACTAGAAAAAAATGTTTAGTAAATGCAGGTTCTAAAAAGCATTCCTCAAGGGCTGCGTGCACTTGCTCATCTTCACTACTATGAAATACATCTCTCCTACAGAACAACGGCTCTTAGCCCTTAAGGTAAGCATTTTAGTGCCCACGTTTACTAGACTTCTTTGCTTCGAATGGTGGCTCCTGTCATAGTCCTGAATTCTGACCATTCCTCTTGGGACACGCTGTATACATACTCATAAAGCCACTGTACAGTGCTTGTTGGAATGTGTATCATACGTATATCACCGATTATCTGTCCTATTCGCGTACTGAGCTAGGGGAGAATGACCGGCTATGTGCCTCTGTACGTCCTCCGAGCATTCTTACCCTATTGTCAATCTCGCTAAATGTACGATGGTGGCAGCAGTGTGGACACATGATCTTCTTCGCATAGAGGGTCTCAGAATTTACCTAACAGGGCTTCGCGAGACCTATTTCATGTTTCTTCCAAGGTCTCGCATTTAAGTTCCTTGAGCATTCCTGTTACATCTGTCTAATAGGCAGGAGACCCTAGTTCGAACCCCGTTCTGGCATAAATTTTGAATTTTCCCCGTTCATATAAATCAGTGCCCACTGATAACTAATATCCTTAATTCCTTTGTATCTTACGTCATACAATTCATCGTTTGGTATCGTAAAAATCTGACATTCAGTTTTGTAGTTGCAACAGTAAATTTGAAAAAATTGCGATTGATGGCGAACGTTTGACAACGACCAAGAACAGTAACATCCCGTTGGAAGCTTAAAACGCTTAACAAAATTGAACTCCATTTCTTCTTCTCATTGTTTTCGATTTTGTTTGTTTCAAATTAAAGGCTCTGTTTACGCAGTTCATCCAAAAGCTTACAATTATGTGTAAATTACCGAGCAAAATGAGGTGGGAACCATGTTGCACCAAAATTGCATGACATGTTAGTTACGATAATCGTGAAAAAATAGTACTGTTAGAGAAATACACATCAGATCCAAATAAGTAATTAAGAGCGTGATACGCAGTTTCTCGGAGAGAATCGATTCTGAGAAAACAACTAAATGATGGAGAAAGGAAAGCTAGTACAAAATGTCCAGCTAACACTGAAATAACTGGAATCGGAGCTCATAAGAATAGGAGAGAAAATATGACTCGCCTTACTTGAAGGGTCCGCAGCTCGTGGTCGTGTGGTAGCGTTCTCGCTTCCCGCGCCCGGGTTCCCGGGTTCCCGGGTTCGATTCCCGGCGGGGTCAGGAATTTTCTCTGCCTCGTGATGACTGGGTGTTGTGTGCTGTCCTTAGGTTAGTTAGGTTTAAGTAGTTCTAAGTACTAGGGGACTGATGATCATAGATGTTAAGTCCCATAGTTCTGAGAGCCATTACTTGAAGGAATGACACAGGTTCGTAAAAACATTTTTGGGAAATCATGGACAAAATAAGATTTGGTCCTCCGGAATTTGAGGCCCGTGTTTGCCCTTAATAATGTTGGATTATAAGACTTGTTCTTTTGAGTCGGGCAAATTCCTACACGTACAACTGGCTATGGTCCTGATGGGAATGGTCTATTGTTGCATGTGGATCAGCTCAGAATGCCTGCAGTGCACAATTGCCTTCTGTCCATGAGACACTGCAAACGTTTTTGAATTTAACGAGTTATAAATCAATTAGTAACTAAACTATGCCCTGCATTCTGAATACGAATATTCCTTGGCTTGAGCAACCGTAGAAATTTTTTCAAGTAGGGGGGAATGGGCAAGACTTAAGTCTTGTACTCTTTTTTATAGAAATAAGATAGTGAGTTTCGAGACATGTCATGCCACCAGAACTAACTTTTATAGGCTACACAAAAATTTTAGTATATCCCAGAGAACTGATGGTTACCCCACTCAGCATTTTTATAGGCCCCAATAGATTACTGTGATACCTAAAAGGTAAGCGTGTTTTCATTGTTAGTTTCAAAGTACACCTTTTATACTATTAAAATTATTATGGGTGTGACACATTTTAAAGTTGATGATCGGAAATTATGTTCTAACATGATTAAATCTGACATGTATCCTACAAAATGATCAGTAAGGTAGCAAATAAAGCAGCTAAAATATATAATAAAGATATTATACACATACCACTAATGTCAAGTTAACACGTGAATATCAAAAACTGCCACAGAGCTAGTTTGTGCACAAGCGAAAGATCAAATTGTTTGGGGAGGGATGGTGTTGAAGCGAGCTGGTGAAGAACGCTGGCCAAGTATACAATCAGCACGTTCAAGTTGTGCGACAGCGAAAAGGGGACGGGCGTCCTTCTGAGAATTGGTGGCGACCTGCCAATGTGTTGGAGATGTCCATTTGTGTATTCCGACAAGAGCGGCTATGCGGAATCGAGAGAAAAAGATTGAGGGCTCTATTTAAGCACTCTCTTACAAAAGTCTGCATCTGATTTAGCTTTATGTCAGCGCAAAAACGCAACTGCACAGTGGCCGACGGTGATGATGTGCTAATGTGTTACAGCACACTAAATACCGCATTTAAATTATACCATTTCTCTTAGCACTCGACTCAGAAATTGCATTAAAAGTACGCCATTTCTCTTTGAATGCGAACCGGAAATCGCATTAAAAGTACACCATTTCCATTCGAATGCTCCTAGTACGCAAATAAAACGGACGAAAACATGTTTTGTAGCGTTCTCTGTGTGATAACTAGAAACCAGTGCCGAGTGCTGAAATATTGGTGAGCCGCGCTGTGAGCAACTCAGAGAAGGGACGCAGCTGTCTGTTTTCGACTGCACATGCTCTGATGTGACGTCATCCCTTACGGCACTATGAGTCCTACGTTGCTCACAGCACCAGGTCAATAGTTTTCTTTGAAAGTGCATGTGAAGAATTGTGCAAACGCGAGTATAGTTCTTGCAGAGCAGATGACGTAACGGTGCCGTGGCCCAATAGTCAAGCACACCAACTGTCAATTCATTGGCTCGGATTTAATTCCGGCTGGTACCATAATTTTTTTCCATTTTGTTTTATTCCTCGCACTGTTAACCTATTGATTATAAAATTTGAACATACTAAAACAGTTCACATTTACAATTACTTCCCGTGTAAGTTAAAAGGCGGTTAAAAGGTGGTGGTAATAAAAACGAGTATATGAGGAAATTTCGTATGAAAGTGTCTGAAAAGAGCTGGATCCGCAGGTGTGATGTTTGCAGTGCACTTTCTTCTTTCCATGACTGTTATTTGGGAAAGGATGTGTGCGGTAAAGGAAGAGTGGAAGATGTAGGTCATATTAACGCAATAACAAAAAAAAAATTAGCACAAATTATAAACATATACACAACAAACTTGATCTTAGTGTATTAAGTAGAGCCAATATCGGAAAAATATTAAGTCATGCCTCTCATTATGACACAGTGAGGCAATTTGCTTATTTTTGAAATATTGTAGCATATGGGTACAGTTTTTCACGAGCAGCCACTGCAATTGCACCAGAAGAAGAAATTGCATAATTTTCCATGAACATAGTGGCATCCAAACAAACATGAGTTATAGATCAATTACTAAAGCCATAGTACTGTTTCACTGCGATCAGCCACATAATGATAGAATTGATTAGGCGAGAGCTTAAGCGGAATCATGGGAAATCACTTCTAGAAGTGTATGAGAATTCATTGATGGCTAAAACCTCTGTACTCCACTGTACTCCAGATCCAGGGGGAGGTGGTTGGTGGTAAGCCCCCCCTCCCCCCCTCGGTGTGTGGACATTTGCCACGCTGGACATTTACCACGATTTTACCTGCTCCGAAGGGTTGGGTCCCTCGTCTTCCCCCCCCCCCCTCCCCTCCTCCTCCTCGCTTACTGAGCCTTTCCCCTGGTTTTCTTAACATAGGACCATAATCTCTATGGATTTTTCGCCACATTTCTAGAGAGAGTTTCGTTGTGGAAACTATTAAATGCATCTCGCATTGAAATCCGCACCAAATTTCAAGCCACAGTAAAACTTCACCAATCTTGGAGATTTTGCGCTCGTCTAAATTATATATGCCTTTTTCGGTGCTCCTGCAGCAGCTTTCTGTCGTGTTTTGTGTACCATGGGGGATCAATTCCGTCTGATATTAATTTATTTGGTATGAATCTCTCGAGTGTTGTTGATACTATTTCTTTGAACTTAAGCCACATATGGTCTTCATTTACATAGTTTGGAAGGATTGGAGACTGTCTCTTAGAAAGGCGTCAACCGAATTTTTAGTTGCTTTTATAAATATATATATTTTGCGTTTAGTTTAGGTGATTTTTTTTTTTTTACGGAATTGAGCCTCGCTACGACTGTGTGTTCACTAATTTCTGTACCCGTCTTGATGCTCGGGATTATTTGTGGCTAAGATGTCAAGTGTGTTTTCCTAAGCATTTACAATTTGAATGGCCTCGTGAACTAATTGTTCAAAATAATTTTATAAAAAGCGTTTAGAACAATTATGGAAGTTGTTTTCTATCTACAGCATGGTCTGAAAATGTATTTTTGTCAACATACGGAAGGTAAATTGAAGTCACTGCCAACTATAATTGTACGAGTAGGGTACCTATTTGCGATGAGACTCGAGTTTTCTTTGAAATGTTCAGCAACTGTTTCATCTGAGACCGGGGGTTGGTAAAAGAAGCCAGTTATTAATTTATTCCGGTTGTCGAATGTAACCTCTGTCCATACTAAGTCACAGGAACTATCTGCTTCAATGTCGCTTGTGAGATGGAACACACATTACATTATTTTTCCTTAAGTTGTGCTTCTTGTTTCTGTTGTAGTGGAGATCATTACAATTACGGCTTTTCCCGCCAAAACCTAGGATGCTTTGTCTGTGACCAGAGCTAAACAATGTAGAACAACAACGTATGGTACAAGCATAGCATTCTGTATTACTTCGCTTCCTTATTTCTAACATTTTAAAATTGTACGTCGACTTTACATGACATGTCAATCATAGATGTTCTTATCTCTGTTATTAACGTACTTTCAGTCATGTTGTGAACATTGTCCCGCTACATTTTATTAACTAATGTTTCGCCACAAGGGTTATCGGATTTTAGAGAGTAAATTAATATGGAGTATGTCGTTCTTCTTTTCAAACATTCACATGCCCATTTCTTCTTTCCTTATTGTCTTTTGGGCATGCAGTTGTAATAATTAAAGTAGGCACAAATGCAGCGATCAAAAAGAAATGATTAGCGCACATTCGCATTCTGTTTACAGCGTTCCTTTCTCGTTGTTCCCATGGCGATGGACTGTTTCTATCGCAAACAGTAATAGTGAAAGGAAGCTACCGTACAGACAGAGGGATCTATATTTATACTTGGCAGAACTAATTACATAGTGATATAATCGTGGGAATTGCTTTGTTTCCCAAAAGATATAAATATTGCGATTTCGGAAAAGAAGCTCTGTATTTCGCCAAGATGTCGTCGTAACTGCCGTCTGCTTCACGTCTGCTGTGCAGCGAGCTACCTTAATTTAAGTATTAACTGTATTTTTCTTACTTGTCACTTCTTCTTCCGTGTGTATTTGCTTTTAGGAAGCTTTAATTGTCTGGTGCTATTAATAGTGTTCCATAGATTTCGTGTTTGTTTTGAATACAGTCAGAGAGAGTCCCTTTAGTCAGCCATAGTCAGTGTCAGTGTCGTCGTAACTGCCGTCTGCTTCACGTCTGCTGTGCAGCGAGCTACCTTAATTTAAGTATTAACTGTATTTTTCTTACTTGTCACTTCTTCTTCCGTGTGTTTTTGCTTTTAGGAAGCTTTAATTGTCGAGTGCTATTAATAGTTCCATATATTTCGTGTTTGTTTTGAATACAGTCAGAGAGAGTCCCTTTAGTCAACCATAGTGCCAGTAGTGCTAGTGTTTGTTTTCAATACAGTCCAGAGACAGGTAGTGCAATTTTCATTGTTTTCTACAAGAAGTGGCTAGCAACCACAGTTTAGTGAATAAACAGCCGCCTTTAGTGAATTAGCAGTCTAGTTAAAGGTTGAACAACTCTCTTCAGTAAATTGATTCCTTAGGATGGATAGGATGTGTGACTGCTGTGTACGGACGCAGGAGGAGCTGGCCACTGTTCGCGAACAGCTGAGCGTGTTGATGGCCGCGGTCAGCCATCTTCAGGCTGCTGCCTCGGAGTGTAGCGGCAGTGGGGAGTCTAGTGCGTCGCAGGGTACACCCCAGGTGTTACATGCTTCACACACTGTCCCTGCTGTCGAGACATCTTCGCGGGTACCGGGCGCGGTTGGGCCACCCTCTCCCCAAGGGGAGTGGCGGGTTCAGCGGCGTTCGCGGCGCACGAGGCGGAGGGCCAATGTGGAGTCTGGCCGTGTGGCATCGCCCGCTCTGCCTGTGAGTGGACATGTGGCTGCTCCTTCAGCAAGGTCCGAGCAGGCACACGGGGGGAGGGGTTTATTAGTTATTGGGAGCTCCAACGTTAGGCGGGTGATGGAGCCCCTTAGGGAAATAGCGGGAAGGTCGGGGATGTGGAGGAGGCCCTACCGGCGGCGATAGAGAGCACTTGGTGCACCCGACTGCAAATTGTTGCTCATGTCGGCACCAATGACTCCTGCCGTCTGGGTTCAGAGGTCATCCTCAGTTCGTACAGACGGTTGGCGGAATTGGTGAAGGCGGAAAGCCTCGCTCGCGGGGTGGAATCAGAGCTAACAATTTGTAGTATCGTTCCCAGAACCGATCGCGGTCCTCTGGTTTGGAGCCGAGTGGAAGGCTTAAACCAGAGACTCAGACGATTCTGCGGAGATCTGGGGTGCAAATTTCTCGACCTCCGCTATCGGGTGGAGAAATGTAGGGTCCCCCTGAATAGGTCAGGCGTGCACTACACGCCGGAAGCGGCTACAAGGGTAGCGGAGTACGTGTGGAGTGCACATGGGGGTTTTTTAGGTTAGAGAATCCCCTCCCTAGGCCCGACAAGACGCCTCCTGAGACGCGGCAAGGTAGGAGTAGGCAAAATGCAACAGGGAATAACAATATTAATGTGCTAATAGTAAACTGCAGGAGCGTCTATAGAAAGGTCCCAGAACTGCTCTCATTAATAAACGGTCACAATGCCCATATAGTACTAGGGACAGAAAGTTGGCTGAAACCAGACGTAAACAGTAATGAAATCCTAAACTCAGATTGGAATGTATACCGTAGAGACAGGCTGAACAGTGAAGGGGGAGGCGTGTTTATAGCGATAAGAAGTGCAATAGTATCGAAGGAAATTCACGGAGATCCGAAATGTGAAATGATTTGGGTGAAGGTCACGGTTAAAGCAGGCTCAGACATGGTAATTGGATGTCTCTATAGGCCCCCTGGCTCAACAGCTGTTGTGGCTGAGCACCTGAAGGATAATTTGGAAAATATTTCGAGTAGATTTCCCCACCATGTTATAGTTCTGGGTGGAGATTTTAATTTGCCAGATATAGACTGGGAGACTCAAACGTTCATAACGGGTGGCAGGGACAAAGAATCCTGTGAAATTTTTCTAAGTGCTTTATCTGAAAACTACCTTGAGCAGTTAAACAGAGAACCGACTCGTGGGGATAACATATTAGACCTTCTGGTGACAAACAGACCCGAACTATTTGAAAAAGTTAACGCAGAACAGGGAATCAGCGATCATAAAGCGGTTACGACATCGATGATTTCAGCCGTAAATAGGAATATTAAAAAGGGTAGGAAGATTTTTCTGTTTAGAAAAAGTGACAAAAAGCAGATTTCAGAGTACCTGTTGGCTCAACACAAAAGTTTTGTCTCAAGTACAGATAGTGTTGAGGATCAGTGGACAAAGTTCAAAACCGTCGTACATTATGCGTTAGATGAGTATGTGCCAAGCAAGATCGTAAGAGATGGAAAAGAGCCACCGTGGTACAACAACCGCGTTAGAAAACTGCTGCGGAAGCAAAGGGAACTTCACAGCAAACATAAACATAGCCAAAGCCTTGCAGACAAACAAAAATTACGCGAAGCGAAATGTAGAGTGAGGAGGGCTATGCGAGAGGCGTTCAATGAATTCGAAAGTAAAGTTCTATGTACTGACTTGGCAGAAAATCCTAAGAAATTTTGGTCTTATGTCAAAGCGGTAGGTGGATCAAAACAAAATGTCCAGACACTCTGTGACCAAAATGGTACTGAAACAGAGGATGACAGACTAAAGGCCGAAATACTAAATGTCTTTTTCCAAAGTTGTTTCACAGAGGAAGATTGCACTGTAGTTCCTTCTCTAGATTGTCGCACAGATGACAAAATGGTAGATATCGAAATAGACGACAGAGGGATAGAGAAACAATTAAAATCGCTTAAAAGAGGAAAGGCCTCTGGACCTGATGGGATACCAGTTCAATTTTACACAGAGTACGCGAAGGAACTTGCCCCCCTTCTTGCAGCGGTGTACCGTAGGTCTCTAGAAGAGCGTAGCGTTCCAAAGGATTGGAAAAGGGCACAGGTCATCCCCGTTTTCAAGAAGGGACGTCGAACAGATGTGCAGAACTATAGACCTATATCTCTAACGTCGATCAGTTGCAGAATTTTGGAACACGTATTGTGTTCGAGTATAATGACTTTTCTGGAGACTAGAAATCTACTCTGTAGGAATCAGCATGGGTTTCGAAAAAGACGGTCATGTGAAACCCAGCTCGCGCTATTCGTCCACGAGACTCAGAGGGCCATAGACACGGGTTCACAGGCAGATGCCGTGTTTCTTGACTTCCGCAAGGCGTTCGATACAGTTCCCCACAGTCGTTTAATGAACAAAGTAAGAGCATATGGACTATCAGACCAATTGTGTGATTGGATTGAGGAGTTCCTAGATAACAGGACGCAGTATGTTATTCTCAATGGAGAGAAGTCTTCCGAAGTAAGAGTGATTTCAGGTGTGCCGCAGGGGAGTGTCATAGGACCGTTGCTATTCACAATATACATAAATGACCTGGTGGATGACATCGGAAGTTCACTGAAGCTTTTTGCAGATGATGCTGTGGTGTACCGAGAGGTTGTAACAATGGAAAATTGTACTGAAATGCAGGAGGATCTGCAGCGAATTGACGCATGGTGCAGGGAATGGCAATTGAATCTCAATGTAGACAAGTGTAATGTGCTGCGAATATACAGAAAGATAGATCCTTTATCATTTAGCTACAAAATAGCAGGACAGCAACTGGAAGCAGTTAATACCATAAATTATCTGGGAGTACGCATTAGGAGTGATTTAAAATGGAATGATCATATAATGTTGATCGTCGGTAAAGAAGATGCCAGACTGAGATTCATTGGAAGAATCCTAAGGAAATGCAATCCGAAAACAAAGGAAGTAGGTTACAGTACGCTTGTTCGCCCACTGCTTGAATACTGCTCAGCAGTGTGGGATCCGTACCAGATAGGGTTGATAGAAGAGATAGAGAAGATCCAACGGAGAGCAGCGCGCTTCGTTACTGGATCATTTAGTAATCGCGAAAGCGTTACGGAGATTATTGATAAACTCCATTGGAAGACCCTGCAGGAGAGACGCTCAGTAGCTCGGTACGGGCTTTTATTGAAGTTTCGAGAACATACCTTCACCGAAGAGTCAAGCAGTATATTGCTCCCTCCTACGTATATCTCGCGAAGAGACCATGAGGATAAAATCAGAGAGATTAGAGCCCACACAGAGGCATACCGACAATCCTTCTTTCCACGAACAATACGAGACTGGAATAGAAGGGAGAACCGATAGAGGTACTGAAGGTACCCTCCGCCACACACCGTCAGGTGGCTTGCGGAGTATGGATGTAGATGTAGATCCCTTACGTACTAGTTGTATCGATTAAGGTGTGGAGACGGCGGTTTGAAAGTGGACAGAAGAAGTACGAGGGAGGGCGTCCCTTACCTGAGGGATTGCTACCTGGCGAAAGAGCAAGTGTGGCAAATGTCCGGAGTGGCAAATGTCCGGCATTCGGTGGTAAGCCCCCCCCCCCCCCTACCGCCTACATCCCTGAGGACGCATATGATCCATGGGCCACTAGAATTCTCACTGGCTGCCTCCAGTTGGTCTTGTCCACTGGGCAAAAATTTGTGACTTTGACCACGGAATTGTGCTAGATAAGCGTATAAGATTGACATTTCTTTACAGATGGTACCTGGTCACGACCACGCTTTGTTTTTACTTAGGCTACACGTGAGATGCAGTGCGTCTGTGAGTCGTTACGTAACAGGGTAGCGTTGCGGACGCTGTAAACACATTAGTACGCTGGGCGAAGGTGGGAAAAAAGGCTAGAAAAGCGCGATTGCTAGTTCAGTGACAATCGTGCAACAGCGCGTTTTCTGCCGCCAGCGAGGACACCGGTGGTGAGACGCTGTCTGGCAGCGAGTTGTACGCCGAGCATGGACGTAAAGTCCAAGGTGAGGCGTTCTGCCGGGATCTCCTTTCCACTGCACCAGCGCGAGCGTGGCCGGGCGGGTCTGCTGGAGAGCGTCCAACCCGCTCCTGGGGGCCGCTCAATGAGGCAGGCCTTGGCCGCGTGCTGCGTGCGTGAGTGCTCAATAATTCAGCCGCCTTTGTCGTTACTCCGGGGGCTGTCCGCAGCTCGCGTGAAACAGCCCCGTCCGCAGAACCGCGCAACGCAACAAGCCGACAAGTGACAAGGTGCCAGGCAGAAAGAGAGAAGGTGTTCACTCGCATTGCAGTTAGTCACTCGGGCACTCCGCCGCGCTTTAGGAGGTCGACGCCTTCTATACGGGCGCTAGCCCGTCCCTGCACACACAAACCGGCTTCGACTCACTATAGACTCATTTATAGACACCGAGCCTTCAACAGCGGCAGTCGTTCGTGAAAAACTTTCTTTCGTTACGTCCGCACTAAGTATTCACATTGTTGTTGTTTTCTTAGCCTGGCGTTTGCCCACTTTGCTGCCTCCGCTCTTGCGGAGGCTACTCAACATGGATATGATACTAGTTCCTGTGACGTCACTATCTCATTCTGAGAGAAGGGTGCAGGAGGGGGAGAGAGAGGAAAAGGTGTGGGGAGCGTTACGACTCCAAACGCTCATGACGAGAAATATAACCACACCATATTTCCTCCCTACATGAATTTCACTGCTCTCTGCGTCCACATAAAAACACCGAGCAAATAATTAATCACCCCCGTTAGTTGTTATTGTGCTATACAGTCCGAAGACTGGTTTTATGAAGCTCTCTACGCTCTTGATTAAGCTTCTTCACTTCATAACTACTGCAACCTACATCCAGCTGAACCTGCTCACTGTATTAATGTCTAGCTCGTCCCCTAAAGTTGTTCCCCCCCCCCCCCCCCCTCCCCCAAACTTTCCTACAGTACCAAACTGACAGATCCTTGATGCCTCAGAAAGGGTCTTACCAACCGATCCTTTCTTTTAATCAAGTCGTGCCATAAGTTTCTTTTCTCCCCTCATTAATTACATCGTCTGTCCACATAAACTTCAGCATTCTTTTAAAGTACCACATTTCAATGGCCTCTAAATGCTTAATAAAAGAAAACGTGGGCAGTAATAGGTAATGTAGACGAACTTTTTTCAAATCGTGCGCATAGATAATTTCGACGACTTTTCGTTTTCAAGCACCTGTAAAACCAACGTGCAAGAGTATCACATTGCCTACATGCATCCCCATAACTCGCCACGTATAAGCAACACATTACACAACTCGCATTAACATACTACCTACAGTGCAAAATTACTTCTTTCGTGTGTAATATGAACAAATTTCACAAAATAATTAATGGATTGTTCATATTTCAGTATTTTGTGAAATTTGTACCTATTTCATATATTGTTGGTAAAATAATGTATAAAATATTTTGTTATATTTGTATACCATTAAGTAGTCTTTGGCCCTTGATTGCCTGATATACAACACATCAACTAAGTCTGGCATGCCAGCAATGTTTGTAATGTGTCTGACAGTTTTTATCGTTTGTCCACCAATGTTTGGTTGAATTTGTATCTTTGACAACAAAATATCAGCTGCTGTTGGTTGTCAAGCTTTAGTACTTAGAGCAAAGTTCACAGTATGATCTTTAATGTTGTCACATTACATTCAAAATGTAATGATGGAATATAACGTCTACTTTTTACGTGTAGCGGAAAAATAATTTGACAGTTACGACACGTAATACGTAATATTACACATGTAATTGGGAACTTTGTGCGGTATGGTGCTATGTTAATGCGAGTTGTATACTTTGTTAATTAATACTTGACGATCTGCAGAGATGCACTCAGATGATGTGACACTCTTCCACATTGGTTTTGCATGTGCTTGAAAATGAAAAGTCGCCGGAATTAGTTAACTGCACGATTTAAATAAAGAACGCCTCCATTACTGCCTACCGCAGACCGTGTTTTCTCCTACTGAGCTTAAATTTATATTAGATGTAAATAAATTTCTCTTTTTCAGAAACACTTTTCTTACTATCGCCGCTCTACATTTTATATCTTCCCTATTTCGGCCATCATCAATTATTTTGTTTCACAAATAGCAAACCTCATCTACTATCTTTAGTGACTCACTTCCTAATCTAATTCACTCAGCATCGTCAAATTTAATTTAACTACATTCCATTACCTTGTTTCATTTTTATTGACATTCAGCCTATAATCATTTTTCAAGACTCTACCTACTCCAGTCAGCTGCTCTTCAAAGTCCTTTGCCAGCTCTGAGAGACATGCAATGTCACTGGCAAGTTTTTTTTTCATCTCTCTGAATTTTAATTCACTTTCCATGAGATATCACACTAATTCCGTGTAACGCTGTCTCTAGCCTTCATAATGACCTGAATTCGGCAAGGAAGAGAGAGACCACAAGTGTCTTCAAGTATGCTACATCGAGCTGGAGCTAATCATTGGTCATTAGATACCACACAGCTGCCAAACTGTGTGTTTGTTGATCGCTGTATTTCACCCACCATGCCAAAGAGTCCTAAACATTTTCAACTGGATTAAGATGGTGATGATGATGATGATGATGTTTGGTTTGTGGGGCGCTCAACTGCGCGGTTATCAGCGCCCGTAAAAATTGCGAACCATTGCTCCGTCCAATTTCGCCACTTTCATGAATGATGATGAAATTATGAGGACAACACAAACACCCAGTCATCTCGAGGCAGGTGAAAATCCCTGACCCCGCCGGGAATCGAACCCGGGACCCCGCGCTCGGGAAGCGAGAACGCGATCGCGAGAACTGGATTAAGAAGGGATGATTTAGCGGACCAGTCGCAGTGCGGTAAGGTGTCCGAGTGTTCATTAGATCAGAAACATAATTATGTTGTCATCTTTTGTGATGGGAGAGTCCACACCGTAGTCACCGTGAATATGTAGACGAAAGAACAAAATTGGTCACTGAGAACAATGAATTAATATCCTGGTTCGTGTCCACGGTAACCTTAGTAGGGAAATACAATCGTGGTATAAAATACACCCCCAAAACATTACTGAACTATCTACGGCATGAAATATGCGGGAACCTGCGAGTCGCCTGTTTTTTTCTCCTGGCTGGTCTGACCGATACAGCTACGGAAACAGATCACTCCTCAGAAGCTAGTGCTCATTCATTAAGCTGCGCAACTGAATTGAACAACTGCGATCTGTTAAGGGATTCTGAACACTGTATCCTGAGTGGATCTCAGTTAATTTTCTTTTACTCCCACCTACGGACATGGATTTTATTAGCTGCAAAAGGAAAATCAGCGAGGAAAACACATTTATAATTTATTCCACAGTTGTTATATTAAATTTTTAAGGAATTAAATTTTGATTATAAACAGTTTGGAAATAAGCAGCACATAGATGGCCTTGTCAATGACAGTAACGAATGGCTGACAAGGCTTGATATTTAGTTATGCTGATTCACTATCATTGTTATTGTATCGTGAAGTTAGATGATAAGTACACAATGATTGCAATGCATGAGGACGACAACAGATGAAGGCAAGTATATGGTTGAATCAGAATAACCGATAGAGGGTTTGTCACTACCATAAAAGTTAACAAGTTACTGTATCTATCCGTTCCTATCGTGCAGTTGCTGCAGTATGTTCGTACTGTAAGCAGCAGGAATCAGCGTTGAACAGTAGTGGCACAACTCGAGGGAGCCCTTTGCCTCCGTTGGTCGAGTGAGCGCTCCTCTGAATCTTCCTGTCTCCCTACAACCGTCCATCTTCGAATGTCCTCTTTCGAATCCTCGTCTCCAAATTTCTACTCCAACCGTCCGTCTCTAAATCTCTGTATTCAGTTCAATGGAATTTAATTTATGGCCGCGATTTTTTTAAACTCTAAACAGGTCGATATAAATCTCTGTATCGGGATAATCTCAAAAACGCACTCTTCCCAGGCTGGCGGCTGTCTTTCACAAGCCTAGAATCTCCAGCCAATCACCACATTTTCCGCCAACACTGGCCAATGGTACAGTTTGTTAATTTTCTTCATCCTACTTCAGCGGGTCTGTAAAGCTAGTCTCCCTGCCAACTTCCTTACCGCTCTCGCAGGATAAAAAGTAGGACTCATGACCGACGTCATGGGCCACCTACCAACGCCGGATCGTCCTTTTCCACCAACGTGTTTTCGCCACCGTGGGAAAACAAAAAGGGAAAAAAGTCCTATTCTATCGGTGTTGGCTTGACTGGTCACCAGCCACGCAGTAAAGTCTCAGTCAGTGTTGTTTTTGGTACGCGGCCGGAACCTTTGCTTTTAAACACGCAGAGAAACAGACAGCATTTCTCTGAAATCTCTCCTACCACTGGTTACGTTTTTCTCGTTAACCTGGGGCACGCTGTACGGCCCGCAAGTTAGACTGGGGGAACAGTGGGGGTTGCATTTTAACACCGTGGCTGTGTGCCTGCGGCCCAATGCTAGCCTGGCGACAGCTCGGTCGTCTGCACAAAATCCCGTTGTTCTGCTGTCCTTTGGCCGTGGATTCACTTCCACCTTGTAAGGACACCGTCTCCAGTGTTCCGAGGAACAGCCCCCGCTGCGGCCTTCGCTCTCCACAGCGTCCGCTGTCTGAGCATCACCGTGTCCGTCTCTGCACATCATTATGTGGCATGCATTAAATCCCATCAGTATATAAAAGAACAGAGAAATGGACCTCCGCTGCAATCACTGTCATATCCGTCTTTAAGATTCGAAATGCAGTTAGAGCGTTACAATGTTATCAACATACTAATCTGTTCTATCACCGGTAACATGGATGAGATGTGGCTAGCTGGAATGGTTAACCACCTCTCAACTACACCGCCCACATACTGCGTGTGATATGCCACATTGTGCCACCAGTGCACTCGATGATCAGCTCATTTGAAAAGAAGCTAAATCGCAGTGAACTTTACTTAGTCAGGCACGCGACTCGAAACATCCATTGCATGATGTTCTCTTCGCAATGTCTCAGAAGGTGGTTGAAACTGACCTACATTCACTGTCATTAGCAATTTCCTGTTATGTCTGTAACTTTTTGTAATTTACAGTGGTTGACAGTCGTCTCCAGACAGTTTCGGTTAGGATCCTTTTACTACAATTGTTCTTGCGCTTGACAGCTGCGAATGGAACACCATTCCTTATAGACACGTTGTACAGGCCGCACTGGCATACAGGCGGCATTGGTATGCCAACAAATAGGGAAACTTTGTTTACACTGTGCTCACGGGCGCGTCCGAACACGATGGCCTCATTCTATCATTCTGTCACATCTCCACGACGACCCATTTTACTACGCTGATTCCTTACAACAGAATGACACATAAACGCCATGTACCTGCTAAGACATAAATCAGTCGTCAGGACCACATGAACGTCTACAACGCTCCAAAGTGACCAGTGTGCTCTTTTAGGAAGGTGACTAATATTTTTTTGGCAAGCTTAGACCCTACTTGTAATATGTGTCCAAAGCGTCACGCTTTTGTAGACACATTGCGCGGAACAATGAGATTCGTTACTGCACTGTACTTGTTTCCGTTGTTTGCTGTTTTCGCGGATTTTTTTTTTTTTTACCGCAGCATATTTAAGGAGAGAACAAAACACGTATTAGTCAAAAGAAGGATACTGTTAACCACGTTTACGTACACCATGTCTAACACCTTATGTGCTCGAAATGTGTACTGACTCTGTGTCGAGTTTTCTGACCAGACTCAGAATTCATTAGATGAATATTTTTTTCAACCCTGGACTGTGTCGAAAGACCAGAGTACGTGATCGGCCTGAATGGTTTTGGACTGTGGATGTTCTGTGTTGTATACGACTTCTGTACAATGGTAAGAACAGGAGTGCTACAGAGTAGTGCAGCAGTTGCCGTCGTAGGAATGCTGGAAAGGAGCAAAAATGATCAGTGAACAAGTAACACAGAAAACAGGACGTTTACTTAACTTGTATTCCTCCAAACATACGAAGATTCGTTATAAAAAATAGTTCAAGTGGCTCTGAGCACTATGGGACTTAACATCTGAGGTTATCAGTCCCCTAGAACGTAGAACTACTTAAAACTAACTAACCTAAGGACATCACACACATCCATGCCTGAGGCAGGATTCGAACCTGCGACGATAGCGGTCGCGCAGTTCCAGACTGAAGCGCCTAGAACCGCTCGGCCACAGAGGCCGGCAAGATTCATTATAAATGGTGTAAAAAGTAATAGAGTCTAGCTATCGATGTCACAAGAAAAAAGCACGAACAAAGCTGTCGTAGCGTAGTGGTTCCAAGCGCAAGTGAGCTGAGTCGCTGCTGCCAGTGATCCTATAATGTGGTAGCAGAGGTATGCTCAAAGTACAGAGCTGCTGGAGGTGTGACTCAGTGGACGCACATCATTGGGTCCGCCAGATTCCGAGCGACCGCTAGTGGTGTCAGACGGAAACTTGCCATTCCGTTACCAGCTGTGGAATGCAAATTGGGTGGCATCGGTACGTGATACCACATTCTGTCAGGTTTCTACTCCTGTATGAAATCGAAAACAGCTGGATTCGTTGTGTTTAGGATGACAGTGTTCTCTGGCTGTGATTCCAAATCATAAGTCGACGGTTGAACGATGTAAGGTACATTCTGGTTTTCATGATCCCTTGCCAATGACTGTGGACTCAGTTCACACATCCATTCGGAGCGCGGTGTTACTGTGTCCAGGACACTGTACTCCTGTGATTTGCATATGCTTCTTGTTAGATAGTAGTTGACAGATGGCTACCGAAATGTCGTTGA
The DNA here is from genome assembly GCF_023864275.1 of Schistocerca cancellata. Taxonomy (NCBI): domain Eukaryota; kingdom Metazoa; phylum Arthropoda; class Insecta; order Orthoptera; family Acrididae; genus Schistocerca; species Schistocerca cancellata. The sequence goes on along the minus strand of NC_064627.1, from coordinate 238,048,784 downwards.
TAGTCTTCAGTTGTGAAATCTAAGTCGTTTTTCCATGTCACCGTTTGACTTTACCACTCTTTCCAACTAGCCTTCTTGTGAACAAAATATGACTAGTATGACCAGCACAAATGGTTCAAATGGCTCTGAGCACTATGGGACTTAACTTCTAAGGTCATCAGTCCCCTAGAACTGAGAACTACTTAAACCTAACTAACCTAAGGACATCACACACATCCATGCCCGAGGCAGGATTCGAACCTGCGACCGTAGCGGTCGCGCAGTTCCAGACTGTAGCGCCAAGAACCGCTCGGCCACCCCGGCCGGCACTGACCAGCACAGCAGTTGGGTACATCTTCTCACTTCGCTCACTCGATATTTTCTAGTGGATACTGTAAGTCGAAGTACGGGCGTTAACGATTTAAAATGCAGTCGTTACAGAAGTAGCTCCGACTGGACAGTGGTATGGCAAGAAATAGTCCATGGCCTAGCTGAGGTATCTGCTATGGCATGCACGTCATACTTAATTGCGGGCAGTGGTCAGCGGACAGAACGAATCCATCGTCAGAAAAAGTAACATCGGGCTTGCCTCAAAGATTTGTGATGCTGTCATTACTATTCACAATATAAGTAAATGACTAAGTGATGAGATCTTCACGGTTCTGACACTGATAACTGACAGGGATGTTAGATACAGAGAGATACCACTGGTAGAAAATCGTTCCTCAATGTTGTCGTGATTGTAGACTATCAGTGCTTGTTGTAAGGGAGGATGTAAGAAATGTGAATCAATATGCCAGGGCGCGGACAGGAACTTCGGCAATTCGGAATATTAGGCTAGTGCCTTTCCTATTGTGCCACTTCACGCGAGAGATACTTCACGTCCATGAATATTGTTCACCAGCATATAACACGACTTCTGTATGTCGTTTCCCTTAAGGAAAATTGCACCATGTTTCTCGATGTCCTGAAGGAAGTTAGTACTACTCCACATAATCTTAAACACACAAAATATATTCTAACGAAATGTCGGACCAAGTAAGCGACTTAATTGTGGGCAGTGGTCAGCGGACAGAACGAATCCATCGTCAGAAAAAGTAACATCGGGCTTGCCTCAAAGATTTGTGATGCTGTCATTACTATTCACAATATAAGTAAATGACTAAGTGATGAGATCTTCACGGTTCTGACACTGATAACTGACAAGGATGTTAGATACAGAGAGATACCACTGGTAGAAAATCGTGCCTCAATGTTGTTGTGATTGTAGACTATCAGTGCTTGTTATAAAGTGTGGCAGTTGATTCTTATTTTAACAAACGTAATGTCATGCAAGTGAAGGGATGAAAAGATCATATACCATTTAACTGATGACTTCCTTTAAATCTGTCACGAGGCATACACAATCTGAGAGGAGGTTTAACAGCATCATAAATTCTACACATACCGCTGTAAAATCTGTATCAGTCTCCGGCGAAAGGTCGTACGCTATTGAGTGCCTTATCAGTTCAATAGATATAACATTGTGAGATGGGATTTTCAGGAAAAGATAATATGCAGTGATGAGCCACTTCAGCGCATGAAGGAACTGTAGAACACCAGCTGCGAGTTATTGCCGTGTATCGACAACACGTACACCCGGTAATAGACTCTTTGTTATGGCAGAGCAACGTAGTCATCAGTGACAATAATTTTCAGCATATGCGCTTGAGATTCGTATGGAAGGGGTATGAAACAATAACACGCGCACGCTTCGTTACTCCTGCTGAGACGGTAGGTCTGTTACGGATCGTGTAGGCTCACATATCGTCCAACAAGAGTGTTACGGTTTTGCCAGTCCCTTCATATCAATGTTTATGACAGAGGTTCCCAAACTGGGGGGCGCGCCCCCCTGAGGGGGGGGGGGGAGGGGGGGAGGGGGGGGCGTGATGATGTTGCAAGGGGGGCGCGGGTGGAGTTAGTGGTATAAACCTAATATTTCTTTTTAATATCGATATTTTAATAAAAATGAATGTGCAGGTATTAATGATAGATTATGGTGCTAAATGCAATCGTTTGGCGTCCCACTTCCCGCAATCCTATCTCAATAAACTATCCTAGAACATACAGCTTTTGAAGACCACGTTTAGAATGTCACGTTTAGAATGTCACACACAGAAACTCTCAAAATTACGAAGGCGATATGCGTTAATTCTAATATATCAGATTTGTAAACAACTTACTTCTGACAATTGGAAAACAGAAAAGTCAGGTATTAACTATTCCGTACATTTGTACACATGAACTGAACGTAACATGTTATAACTAACTATGTTCGTCAGAGTAATAATCACTTATACTGCGTAACTGCAAAAATGCCGTTTTATTACCCTGTCAGCCCGCGGATCCCCATGTGATGCGATTACAGTGACTTTAATAGACTGTATACGCTTCAAATGAACTGGCGGGTTCGTAATTTGGACGCCAGGGTTATGCCCTTTGTCACCAGAAAAATGTGCAAAACGTGAATGCGAAACTATTACAAGTGTTCGTTCTGAGCAGAGTACTTCATACAGAAGTACGCTGGCTCTCAAAAGGAAATATGCTAGGAAGATTATTCGAACTTCGAGACGAAGTGATGCTGTTTTTGGAAAATAACAAACAAACTGAATTGTATGTGGAATTTAGAAAGCCAGGTGTTCGTGTTGCATTGGCTTATCTGTCAGATATTTTCGAATCTTTAAACACATTGAATTTGAAATTACAAGGTGGAGAGTCAAACATAATTTTTCATCGGGATACCATCAAAGCGTTTACTGATAAGTTGCAACTATGGAAACGTAAAATTTTAGCCTGCAATTATTCCTGCTTTACCACATTGTTTGGAATCCTGGAAGAAGCCCGATTTCAAAACGATTTTAAGGATACTGATACTAAGAGTAAAATATCAAACCATTTGCAGCACCTCACTGATGAATTCGAACGATACTTCCCTAACAGTTGTGATGATAAAATTTATTATAGGTTAGCGACGGATCCATTTCACGTTGACGTGGATGTGTTGCCAGACAGACTACAAGAGGAAGTCTTAGAAATTGAAAACGATTCTGCAGCGAAGTATGACTTTGAGAAGATGGATAAGCCTTTATTTTGGGTGAAATATCTCACGATGTATCCCAGCACAGCAGAACAAGCACTGAAACTGTATTTACCATTTTCAAGCATTTATTTGTGCGAAAGAGCATTTTCAGCGGTAGTGGCGATAAAAAATAAGCTTAGAAGCAAACTCTGTATTGCCAATGATTTACGTTACGCAGTTTCTACTATTCAGCTAAGAATTCAAAATCTTGTAAAAAATATGCAAGCTCATCCTTCACATTGATTTATTTGTTTGTTTCTTGCCATATGTGTGTGGAAATAATATTTTATAATAAATACGTCACATTATAAGAGAACTTGTTATTTTCGTGCTAACTATCCTTACATGTAGGTTATACCGTAAAATTATAAAAAACTATTTCGAAGAAACAATATAAAATAAACATAGTGAATCTGATTTAAATATAAATACTGCGTGTGATCCTTATGGATTCTGATGTTACATATGGTATGTTATTTCAACTAAAAGTAGTATTTCTTCTGGATGAAGACACAGCGAAAGTTTATCCTAGATATGGCAAGCGAAGAGTAGTCCTAAAATCGTATACGGGTGAAGAAATGGTGTGCAGCAAGGGAATGTAATCAAGGTAATGAAGTTGTTTTATTCATATTTTTTAAAGTTCTGTGTAGTCTGCACGATTATTGGGTAAAACTAATTTTTTATTTTTTGTCTGGTTCTGGGAACTGGGCCTTTGTCGCCGTTCGGTAACTGTCGTCGTTGACATAAATGCCAACCTATGCGCAATGACAATGGGGAGCGCTATAGGCGTACAAATCAGTGATGTTCGTTAACACCGTGACTGAGTGACTATTTTTTATAATGAGTGAAAGTAATAAGCTACACTCAACATAATACCCGCATCCACTAATCTGCAAAGGTCGCAAATATTTTTCCTTGTTTACCAAGGACTTTCTTTACTTTCGGAGTGGCTTATAATCACAAGACTGGACTGATGACGTAACAACTGTGACTCGATACATTAACAGCCCACCATGTTACATGACGTCACCATCACAAATTTTTCAATAGTTTCTTGATAATTAATAAAAATCTCTATATCTTTTGGGGGGGGGGGGGGCACGGAAGTTTTCTTGTCGGCAGAAGGGGGGCGTGACAAACAAAAGTTTGGGAACCTCTGGTTTATGAAAACTGTAATACGTAGATTACTTACTCTAAGAAGAACTGTATGCCACATATTACAGACAAGACACTAAACAATAGATTAACATTACGTAACTTCATTAGTTCTGACTCTGAGAATTCAGAATGGAGTGAAGCCGCAAGTGATTGTCGGAGAACCGTATCACAGACATGTTTCACTGGTATAAACATTCTACGTTTGCCTGTTGCGTCAAACGTAGGTAAAATTTCGGACGTTTGACGAAATTCTCCGTCGTCTTTGTCAGAAACAAGTGACTATCGTGGCTGCTGTTGAGGTAACCATTTATTGCCCATAGACGACTTGCGACTGATCGAGGTACGTTGTAATTACGTCACGCTGCCAGAGTTGTGTTCATGTCTGCTACTAGAATTTCCATGCTATATAGCCTATTAAAAATCCACAAAGAATGGGTCCCACTGAGACCTACCGGAGAGCCAAACCTCGAATCAGGCTGACTCCCATAATTAGCTGCTGTAAATATCGTATTAAAATCTCTCAGATGTTCATTGAGAAAATTGAGCAAATCAGTGTTGGCCCACACGATATTTTAGTCACAAACGCTACCTGCCACAACATAAGGTGATTTTCCTTAACACACGACCGATTTCATGCGTGTGCCCATCTTCAGGTGGGTAACACTCATGCATATGTTTCCATACTCAGTGTTGAAGATCGCTGTTTAAATCAAAAACAAATAATGTTATGATGACTAAACAGACACAAGCGAAACATTTGGAAGTGGCGAAGCGACTTGTGTTGTAAAATATTATAATACTACATATAGCTGATGTATTCATTTCACCTTCAAGTTACCTTTATCATCTTTTTTACCAAAATATTTCGTTTTCTACACGTTAACTGTATACTAGTCACCATGCTAATTATTGGCACTTTCATGTTATGTCTTCGATAAAGTAGTGACACTTTAGATGTTAATAACTTCAGATGCACATTCTCTCACAACATTACGCGTGTTTACACATGTGAAAGAACATGATCACTCAGCCACAGCCATTGAAGACAATCTGCAGATAGCGGGCACTGTCAGAAAACGAAACAAATTATTCTTGAAGCGCTCGAAATTTACATCGGGAACTCCAACTCACCACACCTAATTCTCAATGAACAAGCAGACCTTAACAAGTCATTTCTACACATATTTAAAGAAATATTTTAAGGATCCAAAACTATAACTCATGACCCATCACATCTAGCAACTGTCCGAAAAAAAAGACAGTACCAGCAACCATTCGGTATATTATAAATGACAGTGTGGTTTCACAATCATGCAACAATTTCATTTTCAAATTTGTAATATCTTTTATGTGTCTGTATGTGGACCATCTCTGTACTTCTTTGACGTAAGCTCTTTTCAAGTAAACACGTAGAATGTTGTGAGTGCATATGTTTCTTTAGTTATTAACATCTAAAGTGTCACTACTTTATCAGAGACGTAATTTGGAAGCGCCAATAATCAGCGTGGTGACTAATATAAAGTTAAGGTGTAAGAAACGAAATATTTTTGTAGAAAAATTTGATAGATGTAATGTGGAAATGATATGGATAATTACACCAGCTGTATGTAAGTACTCTATTATTTTACGACACATGTCGCTTAGCCATTTCCAAATATTTTATTTGTATCTATTTAGTCATCATCACATTAAGTTCTTTTTTATTTAAACAGTGATCTCTAATACTGAGTATGGGAACGTGTACAAGAATGTAAACCACCTGAAGATGCGCACTAGCCCGAAACAGGTCGTGTGTTTTAAAAAAAATCACCTTCTTTTGTGACTGGTAGCGGTTATTATTCTACACCCTATAAATTAAGAGTCACGAAGTTACACAGCATCCATTATGGATAAAATACACATTTTAGTCAGCCTGGATATGGTGTCTCTGTTTGAAGTCCGTGTGGAGGACAAGGAAACACGTTAAACACTTTGGCAGATCACTTTCCTCCTGAAATTGTAAAGTTTTTTAGTCATGTTTTGACGACAATCTACTTCTTTCATAGCGGTAAATTTCATGAAATGACTGACGGAATAGCCATTAGTTCTCGAACATTTTAGTGAGCTGCTCATATTTCGTAGTTAATAGCACTCGAAAATCTAATCTTTGAAGGTGATTTTATCAAGTATTTTTTTTTAATTGCGCCGTACTTCTGTAGTATATTGATATGCGAACACTTTTTCAATTACGTCGTACCTCTGTGGTCTATTGATGTCCGGCCACTGACCTTCAAATAAAATATTCCCCTTGTCAGTAACGTATTGCCCCTCTCGCCCCGTGCAAATTGTGAATTTTTTTCTGTGGATGGTTTTTAATCAGTTCTGGAAAGCGTCCGGGGGCTGGTCTGCGTTTCAGCCATTCGAGCAAATGTAATGGACCGAACGTTGTAGATCTTCGCCCGCAGCGGTTCGTTTACCGCGCCAGCGGCACTTGAAAGGGTTCGCCACACGCGAAACAAACAAGCAGAATTTGCGGTAATCGATTTTCACCTGCGGGCGTCAATTAATTTAATTAAAAGGGTCGGGCGCTTGCGGCAGACGAGGAGTGCCTGTTTGCTCGGCGTTTCATCACAGGCGGAGGGGGCGCGCCGCTGCTACACTACACACAGCTGCCTGGGCAGGCTGCTCTCGGCAGAGTCGGTCTCCCTGGTGCAGCCACCACTTGCAGCCGTTTATCCTCACGCGCCTCCGGTAACGCTCAACCTTGGGCGGCGCTCAGGTAGCCAGCGTACTGGTTTTATATTACTCACTTCCGACGTCTGATCTACAATGCAATCGCCCAGAACGCGTTAATCACTCTAGGTAAGCGAGGAATACGTCCCCTAACTCTGAAGGATAACGGTTCACTAACTACAGCAGCAAACGTATGTGATGAACAAAACGCCATAGAAGGTTAGATCACCGTTAGATCACAGCAATTAGACGTTGTGTTCTTGGTCATTTAGAGGAAGCTCGAGCGTAGCTGTTGTTGTGGTCATTAGTCCGAAGATGGTTTGATGCAGCTCTCCATGTACCTTATCCTGCACAAGCCCCTTCACCTCCGAATAACTACTGCAACCTACATCCTTCTAAATCTGCTTACTGTATTGATCTCTTTGCCTCTGTCTACGATCTTTTTCCCCCTCCCTCCTCCCTCTCATTTCCCTCCAATACTAGAATGGCGATCTCTTGATGTCTCCGAATTTATCCTATCAACCGATCCCTTCTTCTAACCACAAATTTCTTTCCTCCCCAATTCTATTCAGTACCTCCTCATTAGTTACGTGATCTACCCATCTAATCTTCGCATTCTTCTGTAGCAGCACATTTCAAAACCTTCTATTCTCTTGTTATCTAAATTATCAGCGATCATAAAGCGGTTACTGCATAGATGATTTCAGCCGTAAATAGAAATATTAAAAAAGGTAGGAAGATTTTTCTGTTTAGAAAAAGTGACAAAAAGAAGATTTCAGAGTACCTGTTGGCTCAACACAAAAGTTTTGTCTCAAGTACAGATAGTGTTGATGATCAGTGGACAAAGTTCAAAACCATCGTACAATACGCATTAGATGAGTATGTGCCAAGCAAGATCGTAAGAGATGGAAAAGAGCCACCATGGTACAACAACCGAGTTAGAAAACTGCTGCGGAAGCAAAGGGAACTTCACAGCAAACATAAACATAGCCAAAGACTTGCAGACAAACAAAAATTACGCGAAGCGAAATGTAGTGTTAGGAAGGCTATGCGAGAGGCTTCAGTGAATTCGAAACGAAAGTTATATGTACTGACTTGGCAGAAAATCCTAAGAAATTTTGGTCTTATGTCAAAGCGGTAGGTGGATCAAAACAAAATGTCCAGACACTCTGTGACCAATATGGTACTGAAACAGAGGATGACAGACTAAAGGCCGAATTTTTCCAAAGCTGTTTCACAGAGGAAGACTGCACTGTAGTTCCTTCTCTAGATTGTCGCACAGATGACAAAATGGTAGATATCGAAATAGAAGACAGAGGGATAGAGAAACAATTAAAATCGCTCAAAAGAGGAAAGGCCGCTGGACCTGATTGGATACCAGTTCGATTTTACACAGAGTACGCGAAGGAACTTGCTTCTCTTCTTGCAGCGGCGTACCGTAGGTCTCTAGAAGAGCGTAGCGTACCAAAGGATTGGAAAAAGGCACAGGTCATCCCCGTTTTCAAGAAGGGACGTCGATTAGATGTGCAGAACTACAGACCTATATCTCTAACGTCGATCTGTTGTAGAATTTTGGAACACGTATTATGTTCGAGTATAATGACTTTTCTGGAGACTAGAAATCTACTCTGTAGGAATCAGTTTGGTTTTCGAAAAAGACGATCGTGTGAAATCCAGCTCGCGCTATTCGTCCACGAGACTCAGAAGGCCATAGACACGGGTGCCCAGGTAGATGCCGTGTTTCTTGACTTCCGCAAGGCGTTCGATACAGTTCTCCACAGTCGTTTAATGAACAAAGTAAGATCATATGGACTATCAGACCAATTGTGTGATTGGATTGAAGAGTTCCTAGATAACAGAACGCAGTATGTCATTCTCAATAGAGAAAAGTCTTCCGAAGTAAGAGTGATTTCAGGGGTGCCACAGGGGAGTGTCGTAGAACCGTTGCTATTCACAATATACATAAATGACCTAGTGGATAACATCGGAAGTTCACTGAGGCTTTTTGCCGATGATGCTGTAGTATATCGAGAGGTTTAACAATGGAAAATTGTACTGAAATGCAGGAGGATCTGCAGCGAATTGACGCATGGTGCAGGGAATGGCAATTGAATCTCAATGTAGACAAGTGTAATGTGCTGCGAATACATAGAAAGAAAGATCCTTAATCATTTAACTACAATATAGCAGGTCAGCAACTGGAAGCAGTTAATTCCATAAATTATCTGGGAGTAGGAATAAGGAGTGATTTAAAATGGAATGATCATATAAAGTTGATCGTCGGTAAAGCAGATGCCAGACTGAGATTCATTGGAAGAATCCTAAGGAAATGCAATCCGAAAACAAAGGAAGCAAGTTACAGTACACTTGTTTGCCCACTGCTTGAATATTGCTCACCAGTGTGGGATCCGTACCAGACAGGGTTGATAGAAGAGATAGAGAAGATCCAACGGAGAGTAGCGCGCTTCGTTACAGGATCATTTAGTAATCGCGAAAGCGTTACGGAGATGACAGATAAACTCCAGTGGAAGACTCTGCAGGAGAGACGCTCAGTAACTCGGTACGGGCTTTTGTTGAAATTTCAAGAACATATCTTTACCGAGGAGTCAAACAGTATATTGCTCCCTCCTACGTATATCTGGCGAAGAGACCATGAGGATAAAATCAGAGAGATTAGAGCCCACACAGAGGCATACCGACAATCTTTCTTTCCACGAACAATACGAGACTGGAAAAGAAGGGAGAACCGATAGAGGTACTCAAAGTACCGTCCACCTCACACCGTCAGGTGGCTTGCGGAGTATGGGTGTAGATGTGGATGTAGATATTTGTCGTCCGTATTTCACTTCCATACATGGCTACACGGCATACAAATACTTTCAGAAAAGGCTTGCTGACACTTAAATCTCTATTCGATGTTAACAAACTTCTTTTCCGAAACGTTTATCTGGTCATTTCCAGTCTACATTTTATTTCTTCTCTACTTCAGCCATCGTCAGTTGTTTTGCTACCCAAATCATCTACAACTTTAGGTCTCTCGTTTCCTAATTTAATTCCGTCGGCTTCACCCTGATTTACTTCGTCTACATTCCATTATCCTCGTTTTGCTTTTGTTGATGTTTATCTTATAGCCTCCTTTCAAGACCCTAATCATTCCGTTCAACTGCTCTTCGAAGTCCTTTGCTGTCTCTGATAGAATTACAGTGTCATCGGAAAAAGGCAAAATTTTTATTTCTTCTCTCTGAACTTTAATTCATGCTCCAAATTTTTCTTTGGTTTCGTTTACTGCTTGCTCAATCCTCAGATTGAATAACATCGGCGATAGGCTACAACATTGCCTCATTCCCTTCTCAATCACTGCTTCCCTTTTATGTTGCTCGACTCACAACTGCCGTCTGGTTTCTGTGCAAGTTGTAAAATAGCCATTCTCTCCCTTTATTTTACCCCTGCTGCCTTCAGAATTTCAAAGACAGCGCTGCAGTCAACATCCTCGAAAGCTTTCTCTAAGTCTACAAATGCTATTAACATAGGTTTGCCCCTAACCTATCTTCTGAGTGAAGTCGTAAGGTCAGTACTGACTGGTATGTTCCTACATTTCTCCGGAATCCAAAGAGATCTACCCCGCGGTGAGCTTCTACTAGTTTTTCCAGTCTTCTGCAAAGAATTCGTGTTGATATTTTGCAACCATGACTTATTAAACTGAATATTCACATCTGTCAGCGGGAGTAACCCTCCCAGCGGAAGAAACAAGCCATTCGCTTTGAAGTGATTTAAGGAAGTGTGGTTGAACCTAGAGCAGGATACCGTACAAGAACTTGCTCCATATTTCTCCTGAACCTGTTCTTAAATACTGCTCAAGTATTAGGGATCCGTACTAGGTCGGATTAAAAGAAGACATTGAAGCAATCCAGAGGCGGGCTCCTAGATTTGTTACTGGTAGGTTCGGACATCAAGCGAGTGCTTCGGGAACTTCCCTGGAGGGAAGACGATGTTCTTTTGGAGGTATGCTATTGAGAAAATTTAGAGAAGTAGCATCTGAAGCTGACCGAATAACGATTCTGCTGCCACCAACAAACATTTCGCGTAAGGACTACGAAGCTACGAGAAATTAGGGCTCATACGAAGGTTAAAACAGAGTCTTTTCTTTTTCACTTTACTTGCAATTGGAACGGGAAAGGAATGACAATCAGTTACAGTATATAAACCCAATCTAGTAATGATGATGATGATGATGATGATGATGAGTCCCATACTCCTTTACAGAGGGTAGGGGAGCGACGCGGGAGACCCGCGCCGCCTTGCTAGGCAAGGTCCTAGTGGAGGTGGTTTGCCATTGCCTCTAGTAGTACAACATAAAAAATAAGAAATCATAAAAAAGAGCATATGGTTCAGGGTACCCTCCGCCACACATAGTACGATGACTTGCGGAGTATGTATGTTGATGTAGAACTCACCTCCTCATTGGGCTTTTCTGCCGCTGGACGCTAAAAGACAACATAAAAGCAAGGAAGCTTCGCTCTTCATCTGTTACATCTGTTAACAAATAAAAACCTGGAAAGAGATGTTTAGTGCTATAAAGAAGTGGTCAAAACATTTGGAAGTGGCACTTTTCGGTTTTAAAGGACAACGATATCTTGTCTCGGTGTTACGGTAGTGCAACCACGTCATAGAACAAGAAAATGCTGTCTGATGATCGTGGAACGTCTATTCGAAATTTTTTTTTAAATTTTGATCGAACAAAAAATAAAATTACAACTTCCTGATTACCGGTTTCGGTTGGTTAACAACTATCTTCACATCATACTTACTAAAGAATCACTACCTACGTGTACTGTTGATCATAAGACTATCGTTACTAAGTGTAACTAATATCATGGTTATTAGGGAATTGGTACTAAGTACAATGCTGGCCACATCATCCTCACAAAGTGTAACTCATCAACAGCAGAAGTTGGTCTGAGCTGTTAACGTCTATACCATCACAAGACCGTGGTTTTATGCTTTAAGAGCCACACAGCAGACTGCTAACAATCGTCCGAGCGTACGGAATAGGTTCCAGGTATGAGAGTGGCTCGACGACTTCTTAAGCAACCCAGTATCTTATCCCGGACGGCGAGTGTTCATCAGAGACAAGGTTATCGCCAGGAGTGCTCCAGGAAAGTGTGGTACGATAGCTCTTGCTCTCTGTGTGCATAAACGATCTGAAGGATAGGGTGAGCAGCAAATTGCTGCTCTTTGCTAATATCGCTGTAGTGTGCGGAAAAGTGTTGTCTTCGATTGTAGGAGGATACAGCGTGACTTAGGAAGAATATCTTTTTGGTGTTGTGAATGGCATCTTGCTCTAAAGGTAGAAAAATGTAACTTAGTGCGAATGAGTAGGAAAAACAATCGTGCAGTGTTCGAACACAATATTAGTGGTATGCCGTTTTACATTATACACTCCTGGAAATGGAAAAAAGAACACATTGACACCGGTGTGTCAGACCCGCCATACTTGCTCCGGACACTGCGAGAGGGCTGTACAAGCAATGATCACACGCACGGCACAGCGGACACACCAGGAACCGCGGTGTTGGCCGTCGAATGGCGCTAGCTGCACAGTATTTGTGCACCGCCGCCGTCAGTGTCAGCCAGTTTGCCGTGGCAGACGGAGCTCCATCGCAGTCTTTAACACTGGTAGCATGCCGCGACAGCGTGGACGTGAACCGTATGTGCAGTTGACGGACTTTGAGCGAGGGCGTATAGTGGGCATGCGGGAGGCCGGGTGGACGTACCGCCGAATTGCTCAACACGTGGGGCGTGAGGTCTCCACAGTACATCGATGTTGTCGCCAGTGGTCGGCGGAAGGTGCACGTGCCCGTCGACCTGGGACCGGACCGCAGCGACGCACGGATGCACGCCAAGACCGTAGGATCCTACGCAGTGCCGTAGGGGACCGCACCGCCACTTCCCAGCAAATTAGGGACACTGTTGCTCCTGGGGTATCGGCGAGGACCATTCGCAACCGTCTCCATGAAGCTGGGCTACGGTCCCGCACACCGTTAGGCCGTCTTCCGCTCACGCCCCAACATCGTGCAGCCCGCCTCCAGTGGTGTCGCGACAGGCGTGAATGGAGGGACGAATGGAGACGTGTCGTCTTCAGCGATGAGAGTCGCTTCTGCCTTGGTGCCAATGATGGTCGTATGCGTGTTTGGCGCCGTGCAGGTGAGCGCCACAATCAGGACTGCATACGACCGAGGCACACAGGGCCAACACCCGGCATCATGGTGTGGGGAGCGATCTCCTACACTGGCCGTACACCACTGGTGATCGTCGAGGGGACACTGAATAGTGCACGGTACATCCAAACCGTCATCGAACCCATCGTTCTACCATTCCTAGACCGGCAAGGGAACTTGCTGTTCCAACAGGACAATGCACGTCCGCATGTATCCCGTGCCACCCAACGTGCTCTAGAAGGTGTAAGTCAACTACCCTGGCCAGCAAGATCTCCGGATCTGTCCCCCATTGAGCATGTTTGGGACTGGATGAAGCGTCGTCTCACGCGGTCTGCACGTCCAGCACGAACGCTGGTCCAACTGAGGCGCCAGGTGGAAATGGCATGGCAAGCCGTTCCACAGGACTACATCCAGCATCTCTACGATCGTCTCCATGGGAGAATAGCAGCCTGCATTGCTGTGAAAGGTGGATATACACTGTACTAGTGCCGACATTGTGCATGCTCTGTTGCCTGTGTCTATGTGCCTGTGGTTCTGTCAGTGTGATCATGTGATGTATCTGACCCCAGGAATGTGTCAATAAAGTTTCCTCTTCCTGGGACAATGAATTCACGGTGTTCTTATTTCAATTTCCAGGAGTGTATATCTAGGCGTAACGATGGAACGAGCACATAAGGTCGGTGGTTGAGAAGGAGAACGGTCGACTTCGGTTTATTGAGGGAATTCTACTCGTCTATAAAGGAGACCACGTATAGAACACTGGTATGGCCCATTCATAACTACTGGTCGAGTGTCTTTGACATCGATGCAGCTCGCACCCAAACCTCCAGACGTTAGACACTCGGTATCAAACGTTGTGTTTCGATAGGGTATCAATGATAACACCGATTTAGTTGATGCTGTGTGCTGTCGTAGATGGTAATTAAAAGTAACACCGGAACTACGGAATATAGGAAAAGCGTATCTGTCAGCTATGAAACTGAAGATTTGTGGTAGTTGAGTTGGTGGAGTGTCAGATCGCAGTATTTAAGATCCTGAATTCGAAACCCTCTGATGGCCACTTTTCTTTAACAGTTTACGCTTGAAATTATTACATGGGAGAACATTTTTCTGACGCGTAAAAGGATGTTTCTGAGTTTGTTCTTTTGACAGTCTGCTTTCACCTCGTTAGTTCACTACTTTCAAGTAGCAAAGCTATAGTGTAAATCTGTATAGATTACACCACACCTATCTATACAAAATGTACTCTATAGGTTTGCTACTTTCAACTAACGAAGCGAGAACGTTGCTACAAACTCCGAAACGTCCTTTTACATTTCAGAAAAACGTTTTCCCACATAACAAACGATTTCACGCTTAAACTGTTGAAAAGAAATCGCCACCAGTGGGTTTCGAACGCGAGCATTTTTGTACGACAATCTGGTGCACTACCAATTCACTTCCCACAGATCTTCGCATTGATGGGTCACAGACACGCTTTCGCTATACTCCGTAGTTCTGGTATTCCTTTTAATTACGGTTCACGCATTTTCTACTGGTCTACTGGGCAGCACACAGCACGAACTAAATCGGTGTTTTGGTTGATACTCTATCGACACACAACGTTTGGTACCGATCTGAGTGTCTGACATGTGGTGGTTTGGGTGTCAGTGGCGTGCTGCTAGATTTGTTAGCGGTAGTATCGATCAACACGCGGACGTTACAGAGATGCTTTATAAACTCTAATGGAAATTCGTGGAGGGAAGACGACGTTATAAGCATCTCTAAGGAGACTGTGGTTCATTTTGTGTACATTTGTGACGTTACATTCACGTCCCCTTATCTATGACGTCATCATGAGGATGTCACAAGCCACACCTCTTTTTCAGTGACGTCGCATCGGCGAGTAACTTAAAAAGAGATACAAGAAGGAGCTAGTGCGACGTTCTTTTTTTAATGTTCAGGCCATCACAGTGCTTAAAAGGACAATATGGGACTGGGTGGCGTAAATTTTTTAATCTGAAGCCACCAATTGGGGAGCATTATATTTTGCCAAAGCCTAACGTCTTTAAAAGTATCGAACTACACTGTGGTATTTCCACAAGCTTATTCACCTGAATTGGGCGCCATGTTCGAAAGTATACGACCATTTATCAAAATTTTCGCTTGCGCGAGCGCACGTTCACACACACACACACACACACACACACACACACACACACACACACTTCATGCAGTCGCAGCCCCTGTACAATTGAAACTCAGAATATCCCTCATCATAGCTGCAATGTATATAATACGCTGTACTGAAGGTTTCATGTAGATTTATCTCATCGAATGCAGCCACTGCTACGACTGTAAGTAGCAACTGGTTCTAATATGAATGCTGTATCAGCATAAAACACAAATGGCAGTTTCAGTGTGTAAGTAAACTTGCTAAATTTCATTAACTCGTTCGTGCTTCTTGTCATCATAGCGTGGACCATGTTAAATTGTGCACAGTACACTTAATATGCGTCTAATACTCTGGAATAAAAACAGCACAGACATCATTCATCTATCACAACTGATTGATGACAAGCAGTAATGCTTCAAAGTGCTAACCTCGACAAGTTTTTTACACCATAGGAATGACATATATCTGTATTAGCAACCTGTAATATTAATAGATTTACCTATTTCTCATGACGTGCTCTGTAGCGTGTTGCTGTACAACTCGAAATTCTCTCTCACCATTTGTAACCATCCATTTATAATCAGAATATTGGATACCACAGACTTTTACAGAGACGTCTTCGTTCTTTTTTCGAAAATGTGTATGTGCTTCAACTCGTTAGGAAACATTATGTTGGCAAATTGCAATTTGTCTGCAAATGGAGAATAGTCAGTCACCCATCCTGCATCGTTATTTACAGGATGTAAACCTGCTAAAATTGGCCACTTGAAACATTCATTGTCATCTGACTGAACGTTTATTACTAGAGTTTTATTTGCTACCACCCTGGGCTGTTCGTGTACACTGAGGTGACAAAAATCATGGGATAGCGACACGAAATGTGAATGGGCAGTGTACTGAAGGAACTGTCATTTGTACCCAGATGAATCACGGGAAAAGGTTCCCGACGTGATTATGGCCGCACGACGGGAATTAACAGGCTTTGAACGCCCCGGTTGGTAGCTGGAGCTAGACGCATAGGACATTCCATTTCGGAAATCGTCAGGGAATTCAGTATTCCAAGAGCCACAGTGTCAAGAGTGTGCGGAGAATAACAAATTCAGGCCTTACCTCTCACCACGGAAAATGAAGTGGCCGATGGACTTCACTTAACGACTGAGGATAGTGGGGTTGGCGTAACGTTGTCAGTGCCAGCAGCAAAAAATGCTGCGTTCAATAAGCGCAAAAATCAATGTGGGACGTAGGACGAACTTATCTGTTAGGACAAAGCCGTGAAATCTGGCGTTAATTGGCTATGGCAACAGACAAGTGACGCGAGTGCCTCTGCTGACAGCACGACATCGCTTGCAGCGCCTCTCCAGGCTCGTGGCCATATCGGTTGGACCCTAGACGACTGGAAAACCGTGGTTCGGTCAGATGAGTCCCGATATCAGTTGGTAAAAGCTAACGATAGGGTTCGAGTGTGGCGCAGATGAAGCCATGGACCCAAGTTGTCACGAAGGCACATTGCAAGCTGGTGGTGGCTTCATAATGGTGTGGTGGGGTGGGATGTGATTACATGGAATGGACTGGGTCCTCCGGTCCAATTGAACCGATCATGGCTATGGAAATGGCTATGTTCGGAGACCATTTGCAGCCATTCATGGACTTCATGTTCCCAAACAACGATGGAATTTTAATGGATGACAGTGCATCGTGCCACCGGGCTAAAATTGTTCGCAATTTGAAGAACATTCTGGATATTTCGAGTGAATGATTTGTCCACCCACATCGCCCGACGTGAATCCCATTAAACATTTGTGTCACATAATCGAGAGGTCAATGCGTGCACATAATCCGGCACCGGCAGCATTTTCGCAATTATGGACGGCGGTAGTGGCAGCTTGACTCTGTATTTCTGCAGGAGACTTCCAACGACTTTTTGAGTCCTTACCAAGACGAGTTGGTGCACTACGCCGGATAAAGGGAGGTCCGACACGATATTAGGAGGTAGCCCTTGACTTAAGCGAAACATTACGTTTATTATTTGAAGTCTCCTGAGTGAGCGTTCCAATTATCCGTCACTTCCGTAGCTGCAGGACAGTTTCAAAATGGGGTCTGTAGGTGATGTACGTTACAAGCAACATGCTGTCATTGAATTCTCAAATGGTTCAAATGGCTCTGAGCACTATGGGACTCAACTGCTGAGGTCATTAGTCCCCTAGAACTTAGAACTAGTTAAACCTAACTAACCTAAGGACATCACAAACATCCATGCCCGAGGCAGGATTCGAACCTGCGACCGTAGCGGTCTTGCGGTTCCAGACTGCAGCGCCTTTAACAGCACGGCCACTTCGGCCGGCAGAATTCTCACTGAAGAGAAAGAAACAGTGGGGAATATTCACAAACTCTTGTGCAAAATCTATGGAGCATCTGGTATCGACAGAAGTACAAAGATCTGGCCTGTTTAAATCCAATACTATTATCTATCATTCCTGTACATATTCGACTTGAAAATGTAGTAGACTTAACAGCTACTAATTCGAGATCATTGGTTGCATTTAATATAATGCTTTTTAGTGTCTGTTCAACCATTGTTGCTAACTTGACACAAATACAATAATATTACTTGGTTATTCTCAAAGTTGTCGATGATGTTCACGATGTCCAGCCTGCCGAGAGAACTGTCTGGCGGATGTCTTCGTGGTTGCTGCTCTCAGATCGGGTACAATAAATGACGACCGCTGTAGTCTTTCAGCTGCTGCTCTGATCGGGTACTATCCGACACCAATGCTTGCAGATTCTGCAGTACTGAATGAAAAGCTGACTTTCAGCAAGCAAGTGAATTAGCTGCATTCATAGATGTAGCAGTCTCAAAACAGGCTGGAACACTATGAAACGCAATGCAGTTCAGAAATACATATAAGAAATGCCTGAATGATTGATAGTGAACGATCTGCATAAGCAGATAATGATATGTTTCGAGAAGAAAAAGAAGAAGAAATAGTAGGTGGAAGATGTATGATTGTTAATAGTAATACACAGAGTGAATCACCTAAAAATTGGACCGCAGATATTGCGGTTTTCACGTAATGCATTAATAATCAGGGGCTCATACTGTTAGCCAAGAAACATATCGTAATAATACTTAGAAAGTGCATTTTTTGGAAGAAAGTGTATTTTTTGTCGGAACATACACTTTTTTAAATAGAACAATGCCTATAGACATTAAAAAAACTAAGACTAGGGCAAATTGAGCCGGCCGGAGTGGCTGAGCGGTTAAAGGCGCTACAGTATGGAACCGCACGACGGCTACGGTCGCAGGTTCGAATCTTGCCTCGGGCATGGATGTGTGTGATGGCCTTAGGTTAGTTAGGTTTAAGTAGTTCTAAGTTCTAGGGGACTTATGACCACAGCAGTTGAGTCCCATAGTGCTCAGAGCCATTTGAACCATTTGAACTAGGGCAAATTAGAATGTAAGTGGTGTTTGTTGTGGAAGTGTAGTGCGAGTCATTTACGAGGTATCGTATTTTTAAAAGTTTCCAGACCGATACTTGTTTGTGTCATTCAACCTGCGTAGATGTTGGGTACGATGCTGTATTCGCTTACAGTGTGGTTGTGTGTTCTTTGTGCATTGCGACTTGCTAGTCAGTGTATGACAGTCCAAGCAGTAGGTCGTGAGTGGACGAAGGGATTTACCAATGCAGAAAAGCCGACATGCTCGTGGTGTATGGGGAGTGTAGGAAGAATACTGTTCGTTCTTGAAGGTGTCTGCGACAAGATATACCAACAGACGTCAACCATCTCTGCAATTATGTGTCAATCTCTTGAACCAGTTATTTGAAAGTGGTAGAGTAACACCAGCAGCAATGTATGGGACTGAGTGTCGCTCTATGACGAAACAACAGGAGCAGATATTACACACCATGTAGATGACGATGCTTCGATGGTACGTGGCGCTGGCACGATGTGGCCACGTAAACAATACAAACGTCCGGCAAAGGTTTGGTGTCGCGCCGATCACCGACAAAGTGAGGAAAGCCCGTCTCCGCTGGTACGCCCACGTCATGAGAACGCAAGACAACTCAGTTGCAAAAACAGCGCTCCACATCAGCCCAGGAGGAACAAGACCACCAGGAAGACCGGCAAAGCGATGGACTGACAACGTCAGGGGAGACATGCACGCTGTTGGATTAAGACCAGAAGATGTCAACGACAGGGAGTAATGGAGGAGGTGTAGCAAAACAGCAGACCCCGCAACTCGGGATTAATGTTTGGAAAGATAGAGAGAGAGAGAGAGAGAGAGAGAGAGAGAAAGAGAAACACCGAGACAACGTAACAGAAGGAAACATGTGACGACAGAAGAGGGGGAATTAACGTTATTGCTGGTGTTGGAGCTAATCCGCACGTTAGCTCCCACGCAATCGCACGAGGAACTGCCATGTGTCAGTCAAGTGTCCTATGCATCATCCATCGACATAGTCTCCATCCTTATCACACCTCTGTCCGTTAAGAGCTGCATGGAAACGATTATGACAATCGTGTTAACTTCCATATATGGACATTAAGACTGGAGCCTCCACATGCATCAAATATCTAGTTTAGTGCTAAAGCCACATTACCAATCATGGCCAGGTAAACCGCTGAAACATCCACTATTGGTCCGTTGAAAATCCTCGCTAGCTTCGTCACGTGGAACGTCAGCGTCCATGGAGAGTAAACGTGTGATATGGGAAAGTGAATCATGACCTCACATGCCTATTTTTCACAGACGGGACACAGAACACGCACATGTGTCGCAGCCTAATGGCTGCCCAGCCCATAGTGCACGCAGTACTACAGCATGTCTCCACGAATTGTTTTCAAATCTTTGGATTGGACGCAGAGTATAGTGCCTTGGCTGGCCCATTCCTGGATTTCATGCCTGTAGAGTTTTTTCTGTGAGGAAAGCTGAAGGACGCTGTCCACAACGGCATACCTACTACACATGATATGCAACGATGTATTACTGCAGCCAGTCCGTACATCTCCCCTGGAATGCTAGCACATGTGCAACAGTCGTTCCATACCAGACCGGAAGCGTGTACTGCCGCTGCCGGTGATCATTTTGAATACAACCTATGATGATCAATTGTCTCGTTTCTGACCAGAAAGCACATAAGTAGTGTATGCACTTGCGTCGCGTTTTCTTGTGTGCTACCACAGGTGTTGTAGAAGTATCGGTGTGGGAATTTTGCAAAGTACGGTATCTCGTAAACGAACTGCAACGAACACCACTAACATTCTAATTTGCTGCACTTTTAGTCTGTGAATGTCAATAGGCGTAGTTCTATTTAAAAACTGTATGTTTGCCCAAAAAATACACTTTCGAAGTATTATTACAATCTTCTGATTGGCTAACAATACGAGCCCCCGACTATCAATCCATTCTGTAAAAACCCCACATAAAACAGCACTTTCGATTCCCGTAATATTTGCGGGGCACGTTTTAGGGGATTCACCACGTACATGACAGACATGTTGTTTTGGAAAGTTGCTGCATATGGAAATTGGCATGTGTGTCATATTATGCCGAGCCAAGTAAACTGCATTATCGAGAATCGGGAGCCATACAACAAAACGTGGAATATTTTCCAAAATGGTTCATAGAAACATTAACCATTATTCCGTTAAGCATCAGTTACATCATTAACCTACGAGTGTGATAAATCATATAACATTATTAAAACATCCAACAGATGGTTCGGGAACTTTTGAACATGACGGCTATATACACAAATTCAGGCTGGCCGAATACTTTTGATCATGATGCCAATTTATACAAATTCAGATCGTTCGGTTGCTTTTGATCATGACGATAATTTAAGCAGAATTTAGGTCTCTCGGATTCTTTTGATCATGACGCTAATGTACATAAAACTCAGGTCGTTCGGATGCGTTTGAACGTGACGGCAGCCCATACAAATTCTGATTGTTTAAACTTATATACGTGACTCCAATTTGCGCACATTTATATCGCCTGGATACTTCTGCAGGAGGAGGAGATTAGTGTTTAACATCCCGTTGACGTCGAGTTCATTAGAGACGGATCACAAGCTCAGATTATGGTAGAATGGAGAAGGAAAGCGACCGGGCCCTTTCGAAGCACTCATCCCGCTATTTGCCTTAAGCCATTTAGGGAAATCACGGAAAACCTACATCAGGATGGCCGGATGCGGGTTTGAACCGTCGTCCTCCCGAATGCGAGTCCAGTGTGCTAACCACTGCCCTACCTCGCTCGGTGGATACCTCTATGCATGGCGCAAAATTCAGATCGGATACCTTTGATACGAAGCCAAGATAAGATAAATTAGGGCTTGTACGGAGAGTTATACACTGGCGTTTTGCCCTCGCTCCATTTGTGAGCACCCCAGGAAAGGGAATGACTAGTGGTGGTGTCGGGTACCTTCCGCCGTGCACCGTGTGGTGTACTGCGACGTTGTATTTACATGTAGACCGTATTCGGGTAAGCATGATTTTGTTGATGGTTGTTAGTCAACCGAAACTGGTAATCAGCGAGTAGTAATGCTATTTTTTATTGCGATAAGCCTATCGAAATTTTTAACAAATAAACACTTCACTCTATCTCCCTTACCGGACGATATCAGGTCTTACAAATATCCGAAAACGGCTGGCTGTTACTTTCACCGTAAGAGTAGTGTTACAACATGTGGCGTGAGAATATTAAAAAAGAACAAATGGTGGGAGCGACACGCTGAACTGCTGAGTGCAAATGGTTCGTGCGCGAGAAACCCCAATTTGGTCTTTCATCACGGTTAATTTCCCGGAAATTGATCGAAATAATCTGTTGCTTGGACGTTCTTGAGAACTCTAAGGGTAGTCCTCACTGTGCGCCATGTGACTTCGCCTTATTTCCTCAAATGAAAATTTAGTTGAAATTACGCAGGTCGTCTCTAGATGTATAGTCGAAATACGGAGGCACTCAGCTGATAGATGACTGGTAAGTATTTTGGTGATTGTTACTGAACGACGAAGACCAGGATTATTAATAACGGAAATTAGTTTGAAAGAAAAATATTACCGTGTAAACGGGTGTTCTGAGGTCTGACACATCGCGGCTGTTCTAGAAGACAAGAGGAAAAAGAAGAAGAAGATGAAAAAGAAGAAAAAGGTACAGTTTATACAGCGTATCGAGTCACAACATAATGTTCAAATTTTGTACGCCACAGTTCGACGCTTAAAGCCTCGTTTTTAAGTTCGCGTCTTCTACGTGTGAGTGCGTTCAAGTGAGCAATGTCGCTGTAGTGTGTAATTTGTTCAAGTTCTACATTGAGAAAGTAGTAAGGGAAACCAAAGAGAAATCTGGGAAAGCGATTAAAGTTCAGGGAGAAAAAAATTAAAACTTTTAAGATTTGCTGAGAGTTTTATAATTCTGTCAGAGACGGCAAAGGACATGGAAGATCAGGTGAACGGAACTGATAGTGTAAAAATTAATAAGATAAATGTCAACAGCAGTAAAACAAGGGTAATAGAATGTAGTCGGATAAACTCAGTAGATACCGAGGGAACTAGGAAATACGACAACAGATCGTCGTAGAGGAGTTTCTGTATTTAGGCAGCAAAATAATGGAGTATGGTCGAAATAGTGAGCATATAAAATGCAGATTGGCAATAACAAGAAAAGTGTTTCTGAAGAAGAGAAATTTCTTAACCTATAACTGTAGTTTGGTTTCCGTACAAATTGTAGCCAACCTTTCACTACGTGCTACCTTCACAATTTCAAAAAGTAACTTGGATTTTCCCCCCTATATCTTCTAAGACAAGTCGTAGAGTCAATATTGCCCCGCTTGTTGACACACTACTCATTCCAGAAACGTTGATGAAACTACATTAACCTATACGTGACCAGTGACAGAACAAATAAGGGGTGTTTTAACCCAGAAACACAGGTATGTCACCTTGAGCTTGGGAGTGGGTTGCAGGTGTGCTGTTGACTTTCCGGGACTTTTACGCAGAGCAAAGTGGCGGAGTTCCCACACGGCCGCCGCTGCAGACAGATCGGTCTGGGTGGTGTTGCGGGAGGGATCCAGCGTTACGTTACAGGCTAGGGTCCGGAGCGCTCCAGCGTGACCAGGGAAACAAAGGACACGCCAGCTGCTTGCGCGCAGCTAATTCTATTTCGGGAAGTCGTTTTCACTCCTGTCGACCCCGCCGCGGAGTAACTCGCATCGTCATCGTCACGGCAAAGATCTGTAATGCCAGCCACAAATAGCTATTCTTATCAGTTGCCAGACATCTGGTGAATGGAACTGCCAAATTTTAAAAAGACTTGTGCACAGTTCAGGACGATTTCCAGCAACGTAATATGTGTCTTTGGTACCAATATTCACCGTATGAAGTTTTGTTGGATCTCTTCACAACTAATGTAACGCATTGGTTGTTAGTTCTCTCTAAAAAAACACCGCGTATCTGTAAATGTCTTTGCAGTATTTATAAACATTAGAATTATACGTCATTTTGCAACTATTTTCTGTGTGTTAATATGCCTCATATAGATAACAAATACGAATACACATATGTAGCAATAACAAGAGATAGTTTGGTCCTTGTTTATGCAGCTCTCCAACTAGTCTATCCTCTGAAAGTCCCTTTACATCTTGATGACTGCTGATACCTGCGTCCATTTGAACATGCTTCTGTACTCAACCTTGATGCCTTGGGAAGTATCCTACCAACCAGTATCTTCTTTCAGTCAAGTTTTGCCTTAATTTCATTTGTCCCTTTTTCGATTTAGTAATGTCAATTATTCATTAATGTAAGCAAAATGTGCAAGAGAGAGAGGTCATTGCTGATTTGAAAATAAAACCATCATTAAATGAGATGTTTCGGCGGTTTTTGCTGCAGTCTTCGTCAGAGCGACTAGGAGACCGCTTTAAAGATAGTCGAAACGTGGACTTAATGGTTTTAGTTTCAAAATGATGCGACCTAATGCCCAACAGGATTTTGTTAAAATTAATGAATGACAATTATTAGACAGCCGAGTAAGCCACTCAAACAAGTAGTTCCAATTTAATTGGTAAATAGTTATGTAAGAAACCATACGATGTATTTCGGATTTTTTGTTACTGATATTGTAGGAATTTCGTACGGTAATATAGTGTGTTTCTCAGTTGTAGTATAAAATTGAACTTTAGAGCCTACAGAGAATAGTATAAAGCAAAGTGAATGGGAACCGTTGTTTTATTGTGTATAAAAAGACGTAACACAAAGCAAAGATATTTCGAAATGGAGCTGCATTCGTCATATCGTTTCTTCCCCAATTAAAATGTTTCAAACTGAAAATATCATTTCAACGAACTCTCCCATGATTTAAATCCGTTGACGACCTTGTAGTCTGAAAACCAGTTAAGTAAATGGAGCAGTACTGTAGAATATCCACAATTTTGCGCTCTTCGTTTATAAAGATAAATAATATCTCGTACAGAGTTCAAATGTGAGGTATGGCCGCCACAGATCGAATCCGGCGTGCGGATTATCGACGACGACCACAGTGGATTGTGATTTTGAGGTGGCTTCTTACATCCCCTAGGTGAATACTGATCTAATTCCCGTGTTTTACTCAGATACGTGCTATGTAAACAATATATAATTTTCTCTTATTTGCACACACAATTTACTCTCTACACACACAAATTGGGTAACCTGCTTCTGTCTTGGGGGGAGTGAACAGGACATCGATGACACTCGCTGTTTGCTCTCCTTAGCCTCTTCAGTCCCAGTAAAGAAAAATATTTGCATAACTAGTTTTATTTCTGGGTGCTTCATTTATTTTTTATTATTTTTTTTTATTTCTTTTGGGTCAGGCCATGTATTTGCTATAGAAAACACCGATGTGATGTTGGATCAGTAGCTTTTGTAGTGTTAAAAGGAAATCAGTCCGATTTTCTCAATACATGGCACTGACGGTATCATGCGTAAAGCGCACGTGTTGAGTTCCGCATGATCGGTGTTTCCGGTGCCCGCAGTGACTTCCACCGAGAATTTTATGTCGCCACAACTTTGAAATATATACAAGTCTTGATCGCACAATTCTTTATTGAGCGTTACGCGTTTCAAAATTTCACGATTGGACTGAGGATAAAATCCAAATTTTAGTACAAAGCTCACGAAAGTGGGCACGTAGGCTGAATACAATGCAAATCTCACCTCATGTAGTCTCATTTGACAGTGTCATCGTCTATTCGAATAGAACCAATGGTAAACGATGTTATTTCTGTGGATCACTTCTACGTCGTTCCTTGTAAATGGGTGTTAACTGTGTTCTTCACATAGATTAGTCCACGGTATAGATTACTGCTATATTGAACTTAATGCGTTATCTTACATATCCAGGATACAATGCAGTTGCAGCGATACGTGAAATTAGGATTTTTTTGTGATACCTTAATGGTTGCTTGCAGAGACGAGCTCAAACTTACCATAGTGTTGAGAAGTGTCTACTATCCGCATTCACATTTGCATTCTAGTGGTAGTTTTTGGAGCAAATGAGTTCATAGTCAAATTACGCCACGCCTACTGATAACTTGTGAGTAATGTGTGTTGCTACGTCTGCTGGTACTTCATTTGTTCTCTGTGCATCGTAGGCGTTATAGTGTTGTTAGTCGTCTGACTGCTGACGTCTCGTCGAGATATCACCGTCTTTTAATGAGCATTCCGTAATAAACAACGTTACACCTGTTACTTTAAGTTGCACACGTTCATTTGGCTAAAACTGGTTGAAGGTTATGTTAAGTTGTCCGCCATATCCTATGCAAACGTAACAAAATCAGCAAAAATTAAATGTAACAACCAAACAACTAGGCAGAGTTAGACGGACGGTGAGTATAACTATTGCACAACTTCTCCAACCAAGAAAAAATTATTCCAGTTGCCGGTGATCACTCTCTCGGATATTTGCCATTCTAGAGGGGTGGGTTACCTGCTGGGACAGGATTTCACTCTGTGAATTTTTCTATAGTTTGATTTTCGCACTCGCCACATTATTTACAAAAAATGTACATCCATAATCCGCAATAAAATCTCCAAACTGCGTGAGTTAACATTTCATTTCTGTTATAGCGGTAGGATTACCCCTTGGTGTCTTCCACCCAGCACCTCATTTTACTTTCGTTGTGAATCGTAATTTCGAAACCCAGCACTAAAACAATCCATTTAAAGACTGGTCATAGAAATAAATGCTACCAGAATTATGCATGATGTAATAAAGGAGTTCTTTAAAATTGTCCATTGCCCATCAGAAACACAAAAATTTAAACTGTAATAACACCGGTTTCTGCCGTCGCTGGCGGTCTTCAGATCATGAGATGGCAGTAGTTCACTCGCTAGCATAGTGGGAGGATAAAATTTCTCATTGTGGCACGAGGCAGGCGATGATATCAGTAAAATTTTGATCTTTATTTTGTTACATGTTTCACAGTGATAAAATACAACCATAAAATAGAACTGCGTAATCGTCTTGTTCACAAGGTTTTATATGTAACATCACGTAGCCTGTGTTTCGTTCGGCCTGATAATATTGAATACAGTGAGATCTTAAAATTATTTGTTTTAGGTGGTTCAGGATCGAGAATGTTCATTAAGTTGTGAAGGAAACCCGACCATTCATTTTCAACACGTAAGAAACTGATTACTGATTTCAAATGTAGCTCTTCACACCTTGAATTTGCTCCATGCGAAGGATGTAACAAAACTACAACCACCGATGAAGTCTTCAAGAAAATGTACAGTATTCTATTGGTCGATAGACGATAATGGTATACGAATTAGCTGCAGCCATAGGCATTCCGGAGGAAGCAGTGTGGTACGTTTGTTTGAAAAATTAACGAAGACAGATTTTTATAGATATAATTGTCTCATATTTCCTGAATGATTACCAAAAGCAGTTACGAAAACAAATTTTTCATGAGTGTCAGGACCGCTTAAAAACATGCCGAGCTAACAGCGCGCATCTGATTTGTTACTTTGGATGAGATGTTGTTCCAGCATTTCATCCCAGAAACAAAGCAGTAAGCAAAATAGTGAGCGGGCGCCGGTACTGTCTACCGAAGAAGGTCTGCATTTTACTGTCTGTAAAATGGACACTAGTATTAAATATCTTGAAAATGGTGGTTATACGCGAGATGAGGCTTAGACAGCAAAGGAAAATAAGTCTTCTGGGTAACGCCCTTCCCCACAAAGATATTTTTGCGATAGAAAAATTATGGGATTAAAATTAAGAATGATTTGTAAAACCTCCCATATTTATCAGATTTACACACTCTGACTCTCCCATATTCTCACATCTAACGAAATTTGAGGCACTGAAACCTGTAGGCTGTAATAAACTTATTAGTTTGGCAGTAGATAAGTATTTTGAAAACCTTGAAGAACCACACTATTGGGACTTTTTTTTACTAATTCAGGAAAATCGTTCGCCAACTTGAGTTTCTGTAACTGGGGAAAATATAAAAAAATATAAAAATCAAGATATTTTAACTTAAAATACTATATCTACACCCTTAAGCAACGGTATTGTCTTATGTTTGTATACAAAATGGAGAAACATATTTGAAAAATAAAAGAATGTAATGATAAGGTCAAGACTTGGAGAAGAAAGATAAGATACAATTAAGCTAATCCTTTGATCGTCGACGCCAGTCACTGCTATTACTGAAAGCATTGATAAGGTTTATAAAATGTACACGACACTGAACTCGCGTTAAAGAGGAGCATGATTTGAATCCTTCGTCGGACATTCTAGTTTAGGCCTTCAGTTGCTTCTCCAAATTACTTCAAACGAGTGAGTAGGTAATTATTTTCACAGCAAAGCGGTTGCACTCGTTCTGGATGACGTCGAGTAGAAAACTGATCCTTTCCCTCTTTATAAGTACCAAATAGGCAAACCAAATGAACATGTAAGGCAAGTGACTTTTGTGCCCCACGGTGAGGAGAATGTGTTCATGAACAATACTGGTGGAAACTGGAGTCACCTTGCCGCTAGCTGACTTACCTCTAGTATTTGCGCGACTTTTTCGTGTGGGTTGACGGCGGCGAAGTCAGCGACTATTCTAAACGGGAACACCTTCCGTATGCACTAACCGATCGACACAAAAAAACGTTTACAGCTTCAGAACACTTGTCACGCCAGTCAGTCGATTTTTTTTTTCGCAACAGACACTCGGGAAAAGATGGATGCTCCAAACGACGTGTGAACAGCCTAGCAAGGCAGACACTAGCGCTCTTCCGCCGCCTGCAGATATATAACAGCGACGGCAGCCGCTCGGAGAAGTAGCGAGATAAGGATTAGATCCCATGAGATAACAGGGAAACAACTGGCCGCACATTGCTGCGCCATGACTCGCATCTTCGCGATTCTCAGAGTAAAATAAATATATCTGAGAACTGACTTAATAACCAAAAGATGTGTAACTGGGAATAAGTCACTGAGCTCATATACGGAAGTAGCCGAGTGCACTAGGATAGTCCGTAGCAACAGAACACTGCCACTTCCTGTGTCTTACAGAAACTGTGTCTTCTGTTGCTGTTGTTGTTGTTGCTGCTGCTGATGATGATATCACTTTGAAGGTTTCCTGCATGTAAGATCCTCTGTATTTTTGCTCTTTTTCCACTCTTTCTATTGCCATTCTCTCTCCCCACCAAACTCAGCTTGCACTGACTTGTTTGAAATTCTTTCTACGCTTATCTTTTCGGGAATTGTTACATGTCTTCTGCGTCTACATCTAAATACGTGTTCTGCAAACCACTTTGAAGTGCATGGCAGACGGTACTTCTGCACTGTACCAGTTATAAGGGCCAGAGGGTACTTCTCGATTGTACCAGTTATGAGAGGTTTTTCTCGTTCATTTCGCTTATGGAGTGCAAGAAGAGTGACTGCATGAACTCCTCTGTGTGCCCTGTGATTAGTCGAATCTTCTCCACACAGTCAGTATGATAGCGATACGTAGTGGCTGCAGTATATTTCTAGATTCATCATTACAGTTTGGTCCCTGAAATGTACTAAGCAGGGTTTTTCGGGATAGTTTGCGGCTATCTTAAGGTGTTTGGCAGTTCAGTTCTTTCAGCATCTCCGTGACGCTCTCGCGTTGCTCAAAACAAACCTGGCCTGCTCTTCTTCGTATAGGTTCAATATCCCCTGTTAGTCGTATTGGTACATTTCCAACACATTTGAGCAATATTCTAGGACAGCTCACACTAAAAACATCATTTGTAGACTGATTGCATTTCGCTAATATTCTAGTAATGAAGTCTGTAGTAAGTCTTCTACCTACTTAACCTTCGACTGAGCCTATATGATTGTTACATTTCGTATCCTTGCAAATTGTTACACTCAGGTATTTGTATAGTTCACAGATGCAGATCATGCATAGACGATGCTTTTGCGTAAGAACAGGTAACTCATGAGAAACAATTTCATTTGGAAACTCACCTAGCGCTGGGTGACCAGACGTCCCGTATTTTAGGGGATCGTTTCTTATTAACTTAAGTATCCCATTATCCTGACAAAATACGTACGGGCCGTATGTTGTCCCGTTTCTCATTAGTTTCATTAATCGTCCTGCATATTGTGAAACAGTGTGTTCAAAGAATAAAGAAAATACAGTCTTTGGTTAAACCGACCTGAACGAGGTCTATCGTTGTCAACTTCCTTACAACTCAAGATAACTTCTGCAAGAATTTGCAGCTCATTACTGCGTTTGTGCTAGCTGTACATCTCACTAAAGTTAGTGCCGAAATGATTTATGAATCGATGGAAAGAAGAGGTTTAATGTCTAGGTTGTTAGGGAAATATTTATAACTAAGATTCATTTTCAGAGTACTTCGGGTACTGATTTTTATAAAATTCGGTTTGAAAATATCAGACTCCTGAGTGACTGGCATTCTTCTGAAAAATATAACAAAAAAAGATTTTTCAGAAACTAGTCACGGCGAAACTTCCAAGCTAATTGACATTGAAAAATAAGTAACTTACGTAAACAACAATCATTTTCTACCCTGGTTAAAGACTCGTTATTTTAAAGTGGTATGTGTTTGCACGTGACAACAATAAGCAATAAAATACTTACTCTATTACAAATTCAAAGTTTTTTACAGTTTTTTTGGTGCGCACTTTAAGAAAATGGTATGATGATCTATGTAGCTGTAGCATGAATGAAGTAGTTTAACACACTTCTACTATATGGGTATAAATAAGGATATAGGTACAGGTATAAATATGGATATAGGTATAGTTACCCAAAATATCGATACAGTTCAACTTATAATTTGTGTCTCATATTTTGATTCTGGAAATCTGTTCACTGTAACCTAGCATTTGTGGATGATGAAAAAGTATTTGACAAAATTCGCAGAGGCATGCTATGGACAAGAATGGAAGAAAGATGGACCCCTTAACATCTGATCCAAGTCACAAAAAGCGTATTTATGAACACCAGAATTAGAACTGACTCGGGTAAAGGAATGCCACTTGAAATACAAAGAAATCAAGGTGTATAAAAAGGGTGTAGCTTGCCACCAACATTATTCAATATCTGTATAGATGATATGATCAGGGAAACAATAGTACATAGAACACCATCAGGCATAAATACTCCTGGAAATAAATATATTAACACGATGTTGCCATACATGACAGCGGAGATGAATGACAAATGACATTACATAAACTATATGAGGTAAGTGCAAGGTACAATGTGTCTATATCTATAAATAAAACTAAAACCATGGTCTTTTTAGATATTCACCCAGTATAAACAAAAATACTCCTCAATAATAAACCGATAGAACGATGTGACATGATATAACATCAGAATATGGATATACAAGAAAAATTAATACTTAGCAACATGTATGTGGTACAATAAGAAGAAGACTTAAAGGTAAAACAAGGCAAGAGACACTACTGATATTTTATAAAGTCTTGGTTATTCCTACTTTATTATATGGAACAGACAGCTGGACACTGAGAAATAAAGATTTACAGCAATTAGAAGCATTAGAAATGAAATGTCTAAGACTTTTGAGAAGCTGCACTAGTAGTAGGACAAAGTTCATATAGCCCCATGTTGCACTGTAGTCAAATTTATTCAAGACGTCGGATCCTAGATGGCAGCGATAAATATGGCAATGTCGCAATGACATTATGGTGCGAAATTGAAATTATGGCGGGAAAATAGGTCGATTGGGCTACCTTCACTAACCTAACCCCTTCCCCTCCCTCATAAAATGGCGGGAAGTTCAAATTTTGGCGAAAAAAATCACTTGGGCTACCTCTACTAACCTAAGAAAATGGTGGGGATAAAGAGAGAGAGGAAGGAGTGTACTTTATTTATTTTGGAACAGTTTATTTGGCGATGGATTTCACGTAGTTTATTTGTTACAGTGATACAAAACACATACTGTGACGTGATTGGGTGACAATACACAGCCTACAGACCTGCAAACCACTCGCAAATTCTCGAAATAATGCAGTACACTGATGTACAGACACGCAACCAACTCGTAAATTACCGAAATAATGCATTGCACACCCTACAGAGCTCCAAACTACACGTAGATCAGCGACATAATGCATGTAAAACTCTCTGCAGACACGCTCAGTAATTGAAAACTGTCGAAATAATGCATTGCACAGTCCACAGACCTGCAAACTACTCGTAAATCACTGAAATAATGCATTACACAGTCTATAGACACGAAAACAACTCGTAAATTGTCAAAATAATGCGTGTAAAACGCTCTGCAGACACGTTCACTAATTGTAAACTGTCGAAATTATGCATTGCACAGCCCACAGACATAATGCAACAGACATGAAAACAATTCGTAAATTGTTAAAAAAAATCATGTTTGTGTAATGCTATGCAGACACGCTCACAAGGCTTATCCAGCCGAAAATGCATGCAGTGCACATAAAAACGCTTTTGATCTATCATCAACTGCAACGTATCAGCGAAGTCTTTCCGCTGGCCGCGGTGGTCTCGCGGTTCTAGGCGCGCAGTCCGGAACCGCGCGACTACTACGATCGCAGGATCGAATCCTGCCTCGGGCATGGATGTGTGTGATGTCCTTAGGTTAGTTAGGTTTAAGTAGTTCTAAGTTCTAGGGGACTGATGACCACAGCTGTTAAGTCCCATAGTGCTCAGAGCCATTTGAACCATTTTTGAAGTCTTTCCTACAGAGTCCCAAGGTACGCACACCAGGTGGCGCACTCACGCCGGTCCAACACGCAAGACGCCTGTGGGCCGTGTGCACATGTTTACCATTGCTGGCGCGCGATGCCTTTCTACCTGCGGTCCACCGAAGACCTAATTGCCAAGCGACTCACTATCATAGGCGCAGTACAAGATGGTCAGTGTTATACTGACTTCACAGGTCACGCTATAGAAATCTGTTGCAATGTTTTCCAGAATAGCACAGGGTGCATTGTTCCTAGCGATCCTAAAGGACCATGCGCGCTGCGCACGTGTTTACTGTGACTGACGCATACCAGCAAGTCCAGTGCCAAGTGAGAGATGTCTGACTAGCTGCTCACCATAGCAGTCGCAGCTAAAACATTCTCAATGTTATAATGATGTCAGATGACTATGTAAATAAGAGCCAAGTCTACCTCTCGGAAATCGTAAAATGTCGCAGAAACAGTAAATGGTCACTTTTGTAGGAGCTTTCGTGATGTCTCAGCTTGTCTGCATGGAAATTGTTATCCTAACAGGACCTGTTAAGGAAATAGACCAGAATAACGCTGAATGCATCCTCCCCCCCCCCACCTCCCAGCACCCCATCCGTCATGTGTTACCCTTCATGGAAACCGTTAAGTCCTGCTTGCCGAGCGGTCTAAGGCGCTGCAGTCATAGACTGTGCGGCTGGTCCCGGCGGAGGTTCGAGTCCTCCCTCGGGCATGGGTGTGTGTGTTTGTCCTTAGGATAATTTAGGTTAAGTAGTGTGTAAGCTTAGGGAGTGATGACCTTAGCAGTTAAGTCCCATAAGATTTCACAGACATTTGAACATTTGAAGCCCTGCTTTCAACAAGCATCTCCAAAACGCAAACATTCTCACCCCTGTGTACAGGCTCCTACGTCCCAGCATTATGGATGTCTTGCGAACGAAAGGAGCATTCTGATCGGCTCTTACTGAATTTACCCCCTAAATCACTGATACTGCCGATGTGGAAGAATTGTCCGCCTCTTTGTTTCTGCGGGTGAGACATTCAGCGTCAAAACTATTTTGTACTGATTGCCATATTGCACTGACGGTTAAACCCTGCAAAAGTGACCTACAGATCATCAAATACGGAAAGACTCTTGCTCCATTACACTGCTCTGCCACTGAGGACAGAAGTTTGAATATTTCAGCATGAAACCCATCTCTACATACCACATCGATGTAGTACACATAGAATTCGTATCACGTACCATACAAATCGCCCCTTTTGCATCATGCATATAGCTATCGAACACCAGACGTTTGTACATATACTGAGAAGACATACAGTATAAGCATACGCACCGATGTACTCCTCGCAGCACCAGATGTTTCCCGCGAGGTCGAGTAGTCATCCACTGCAGCATACATCTACAAATCATCTGCTCCTGAAGCATGACCAGAGCGCCCTCAGTGCACTGCAGTCACTCTCCGAACTGCTGTACAAAGTTGGGCTCGTTTCCCCTCGGCGTAAAGGTGTTGTTTCTGGCCCTGACCTACTTCCTTGCTTGCTTTCTACATCCATCTCCAGATTCTGGGATTACAAGAACATATGTAATTTCACATTGTTTGCCAGAATATCATAGCGTTTACGCGATACTTTTCGATATTAAGCACATAGCAATATCGCTTACATAGCAATATATTGATGTGCAACATAACTCTGAAGATATAGCCTGGAAATTACTTCCCTAGAGACCCGAAACAATAGCGAGATAGAGCGTGCTGTAAACCACTGAGTAACTAGAAACTTATCCCGTCTGTGAAGACCTTTACGTGAAAACTCGAAGGAGATAGAGGAAATTGATATTTTCACTTTCAGAATACCGATGTCCATGATGTAACGCGTTCCAAAGCATCCCTATAATTTACAAAGTCAACTAAGGTGTGTGAACTTGTGGTTCATGGTGTGGGTTCCTGTAGTCATGTCCTAGTTCATGAACCACGGGCGACGTATGAGTGGCCAAGTAAGTGGTCCCGACAGTCGGGATACCAGTTACTTTGGAATAAGGCTGGGCATCTCGGACATATTCTGAGTCGTGGTCACCTTTGTGCTCATACGGCAAAGACTACCAAATCCACCGGTTAGTCTCTCAGCCGTTAGGGGTAAAACCCAATGGGACTCGGGGCAAGTAAGGCTAGCAACCTGCTTCCCTGGTACTTTAAATATTATGCTGGCAACAATCAGAGCAAAATGCCTCGGACCTTTGGAGGTGACGGAGTCCCACCTCTAACTGACAAACCAGGGACTCCTAAGATACGACTTGGCAAACAAATGGTAATGAGATGGGGAGCTATTAATATCAATGGGGGCTACTCTGGGAAGAAGGTAGAGCTGGCAGAGGCTGCAAGTAAGATGGGGCTGGACGTTTTAGCTGTTAGTGACATTCGGGTAAGGGGTGAGAAAGAAGAGGAAGTGGGAGAATACAAGGTCTACCTGTCAGGAGTCAAAGTAGGAATAGCACAATGGGGTGTAGGGCTTTACATCAGGAAAGAAATGGAACCCAGCGTAGTTGCAATAAGGTATGTAAACGAACGACTGATGTGGATAGATTTGTCAGTGTCTAGCAAGAAAATTAGGATTGTGTCAGTATATTCGCATTGTGAAGGGACAGATCAAGATAAGATGGATAGTTTTTATGAGGCACTCAGTGATGTAGTTGTTAGAGTAAAGGACAAGGACAGTGTTCTGCTCATGGGTGATTTTAACGCCAGGATTGGAAATCGAACAGAAGGGTATGAAAAGGTTATGGGTAAATTTGGAGAGGATATGGAGGCCAACAGGAACGGGAAACAACTCTTGGATTTCTGTGCCAGTATGGGCTTAGTAATCACAAACTCCTTTTTTAAACATAAGAACATTCACCGGTATACTTGGGAAGGCAGGGGAACCAGATCTGTCATTGACTATATAATAACAGATCAGGAATTCAGGAAGGCTGTGAGGGACACACGTGTATTCAGGGGATTCTTTGATGACACTGATCATTATTTAATCTGCAGTGAAATTGGGATTGTGAGGCCGAAAGTGCAGGAGGTCAGGTCCATATGTAGGAGGATAAGAGTGGAGAAACTTCAGGATAAGGAAATCAGGCACAAGTACATAACAGCGATCTCAGAAACGTACCAGTTAGTTGAATGTAGTCAATTACAGTCATTGGAAAAGGAATGGACAAGGTACAGGGACACCGTACTAGAAGTAGCTAAAGAATGTCTTGGAACAGTAGTGTGTAAAAGTAGGATGAAGCAAACAGCTTGGTGGAATGATACAGTCAAGGCAGCCTGTAAAAGGAAAAAGAAGGCGTATCAAAAATGGCTACATACCAGAACCCAGGTAGACAGAGAAAGTTATGTTGAAGAAAGAAACAAAGCCAAACAGATAATTGCAGCATCCAAGAAGAAATCGTGGGAAGACTTTGGAAACAGGTTGGAGACTATGGGTCAAGCTGCTGGAAAACCATTCTGGAGTGTAATTAGCAGTCTTCGAAAGGGAGGTAAGAAGGAAATGACAAGTATTTTGGACAGGTCAGGAAAACTGCTGGTGAATCCTGTGGATGCCTTGGGCAGATGGAGGGAATATTTTGAAGAGTTGCTCAATGTAGGTGAAAATGCGATCAGTAATGTTTCAGATTTCGAGGTAGAATGGGATAGGAATGATGATGGAAATAGGATCACATTTGAGGAAGTGGAAAAAATGGTCAATAGATTGCAGTGCAATAAAGCGGCTGGGGTGGATGAAATTAAGTCGGAACTCATCAAATACAGTGGAATGTCAGGTCTTAAATGGCTACACAGGATAATTGAAATGGCCTGGGAGTCGGGACAGGTTCCATCAGACTGGACAAAAGCAGTAATCACACCAATCTTTAAACATGGAAAGAGAAAAGATTGTAACAATTACAGAGGTATCTCTTTAATCAGCGTTGTGGGTAAAATCTTCTCAGGTATTGTTGAAAGGAAAGTGCGAGTATTAGTTGAGGACCAACTGGATGAAAATGAGTGTGGGTTTAGGCCTCTTAGAGGTTGTCAGGACCAGATCTTTAGCTTACGGCAAATAATGGAGAAGTGTTATGAGTGGAACAGGGAATTGTATCTATGCTTTATAGATCTAGAAAAGGCATATGACCGGGTTCCTAGGAGGAAGTTATTGTCTGTTCTACAAGATTATGGAATAGGAGGCAAACTTTTGCAAGCAATTAAAGGTCTTTACATGGATAGTCAGGCAGCAGTTAGAGTTGACGGTAAATTGAGTTCATGGCTCAGAGTAGTTTCAGGGGTAAGACAAGGCTGCAACCTGTCTCCACTGTTGTTCATATTATTTATGGATCATATGTTGAAAACAATAGACTGGCTGGGTGAGATTAAGATATGTGAACACAAAATAAGCAGTCTTGCATATGCGGATGACTTAGTTGTGATGGCAGGTTCGATTGAAAGTTTGCAAAGTAATATTTCAGAGCTAGATCAGAAATGTAAGGACTATGGTATGAAGATTAGCATCTCCAAAACGAAAGTAATGTCAGTGGGAAAGAAATATAAACGGATTGAGTGCCAAATAGGAGGAACAAAGTTAGAACAGGTGGACGGTTTCAAGTACTTATGATGCATATTCTCACAGGATGGCAATATAGTGAAAGAACTGGAAGCGAGGTGTAGCAAAGCTAATGCAGTGAGCGCTCAGCTACGATCTACTCTCTTCTGCAAGAAGGAAGTCAGTACCAAGACTAAGTTATCTGTGCACCGTTCAATCTTTCGACCAACTTTGTTGTATGGGAGCGAAAGCTGGGTGGATTCAGGTTACCTTATCAACAAGGTTGAGGTTACGGATATGAAAGTAGCTAGGATGATTGCAGGTACTAGTAGATGGGAACAATAGCAGGAGGGTGTCCACAATGAGGAAATCAAAGAAGAACTGGGAATGAACTCTATAGATGTAGCAGTCAGGGCGAACAGGCTTAGATGGTGGGGTCATGTTACACGCATGGGAGAAGCAAAGTTACCCAAGAGACTCATGGATTCAGCAGTAGAGGGTAGGAGGAGTCGGGGCAGACCGAGGAGAAGGTACCTGGATTCGGTTAAGAATGATTTTGAAGTAATAGGTTTAACATCAGAAGAGGCACCAATGTTAGCACTGAATAGGGGATCATGGAGGAACTGTATAAGGGGGGCTATGCTCCAGACTGAACGCTGAAAGGCATAATCAGTCTTAAATGATGATGATGATGATGATGATGAACTAAGGTGTTTCTCATGTCACCACAATCGATGTTCTCTCAACCAAATAAACATTGGAAATGTGAAGAAGCAGTCAATCGGACACTTTACATGGGAGAGAAAAACGGTCAAGTGCAAACACACATTCATATTGAATCTTCTCAAATTTCCACTCGATTACGAAAGGTATCCAACGTATTCTAGGTCTTAGTTTGCTATTCGGCCGTCTAGAGGACGACACGGTTAAATCAGCTACATTCCTGCATCCCAACAAGCGTCTCCTTTTGCACGGCTCCTGCTGTTAACGGGAAACGTGAATCGCCCAGCCACAGGCCACCATAGCCGTCTGTGCGCCATGCACCCCTGGACAGAATCGTCCTAGGAAAGGAGCCTCATACATATTTGATTGCTATACTTACAATTAAATATTACAATCATGGTCTCAATTGGATGACATTCGACAATGAGTGAAGTATCAGAAATAAACCCTTCTGACGGCTGTTGCTCTGGAAATAGAAATATCTGTACCATTCTTATGACTTGACATACTCTTCCCTTTCCTAACACAGTATTCTACGTCAAATCGATACCTTCCTTACGACGAGACATAGTCATTTCCTTTGCACGTCTTGGAAGACAAACACATACTTTACAAGCCTGATGCTCAAGTTGAACCTATCACGCATCCCCTACTACTAAGTATAATACTTCGCCAATAGCTGATTGCTGGCGATACAATATAATACTGAGCGAAAATCAGCGATGAGTGGACATATCTCATGGGTTTTTCTTGCGAGTGGTGCCACTGTGTCTTAGAAAGACAGGTGTAATCGTCTTACAAACCGCCAGATGTTAAAAAACACGATCGCAACAACTTCTGTATGTTTTGCCACAAGCAGTCTTGGTTCTACAGGTGCACGAATGTATCCATGTTACAAGTTATATTGACTTTATAAATTGAGGTATGGCATTATCTCTGAATCAAGTGGTTTTTCCAGACAAATACCGTGACACTGAATATAGGCGGTGATCGCCGGAGTGTCTATTATCAGACCAACAGTGTGGTTACACATCGCCAATGGTGCAACCTCGTAATAAAATTACCGAATTTAGAAAGTGATTCGGCTAAAGGATGTGGTATGAAACCGCTATTTGCAACTCGATCATGCCGCAGCTAGATATTTCTCCAGTATTTGTAACTCATTCTGTCTCAATGCCACGTCAGAGGTTCGACGATATATCGCTGTGTTAATAGGCGATGGTTGATTGAGAAGGATCACAAACAGTAGATGGTGTGCTGATTGAGGTCGTAAGAAATGTACACTAGCTTTTCAGATCTCTAGTGCTACACTTTCCAGTAGAAATGATGTCTATGATTTCGCATCAAGGCTTTCCATTCAACCAATGTTGTATCTTATGGAGAA
Organism: Schistocerca cancellata; assembly: GCF_023864275.1. NCBI lineage: Eukaryota > Metazoa > Arthropoda > Insecta > Orthoptera > Acrididae > Schistocerca > Schistocerca cancellata. The sequence goes on along the minus strand of NC_064627.1, from coordinate 238,009,571 downwards.
GTCCAGAAGTCCTTTAATTATTACAGCAACTAGTGAATCATGTTTCTGGCACTCTCATATCTCGAAACTAGTCACCTTTTTCGAACCTATCTGCTACAGTAAAATTTTAGATAATCCCTATGCCTCTTGCAACTGCTGCCATTACTGCAGCTTTGCGCATGTGATAGTTTCAATTTAAGTCGGAACTGAGCAGAAGTCAGAGAGAGCTATGTCCACCACCTTCTGCAACCCATGTGGAAACAGAGTGACGTTAGTGCGACGGGACCGTGTTCTGACCATTCGGTGTAAATGGGAACGGGTTGTCGTAGTTCTGCCAACAGTGTACGACGTGTGAGGTCAGAGCCAAACGAAGCCTGTTCCTGCAGTACTACATAGTATAAAAGACAGTACGGGAACTGGGAGAAGGACGAGGATTTTGCTACTGCGTTGTGGTGCGTCCACAAACTATATGCAGATACTGCAGTCTGAAGCAGATTCGTGTCCCTCAGGGCCCATTCATGTCTTTCACCCCAACATGCTATCATCATTACTTCGTACCATCCAACAGAGGAAAATTACGAACTATAAAAGCTTCACTAACTTCATCAGATAGAGAACTCCATAAGATTTTTACTGCATCTCTCTCCTCCCTTATATGTGCCACCGTTGAGCACATGTAGCGATGCTATTAAATATACAAGTGTTGAACCATTGCACAGATCAGTGTAAAGTTGCATCCCTTGTACTGTAGGAGGATGACCATATCCCACAAATTATACTATATGTCGCAAGAGATTCTACTTGTGACCCTGTGTCGTTGTTTGAAACATTGTTTTTTCTGCTGTAAAACGCTTTGTACAATGCCATACATTTTGTTTTTTCCGCCACGACTTCGAGGTTAGTGTCAGGTTCTGAACTGGCATTAATACGTGCAAGAGATATCTGTGTGGTGCGAATATTGGCTCTTGAGCCTGCATAGTGAAAAAGTGTGAGGTCATCCACATAACTGCTAAAATGAATCCGTTGAACTTCGGTTGCACGGTAAATCAGTCATATCTGAAGGCCGTAAATTCAACTAAATACCTTGGAATTACAATTACAAACAACTTAAATTGGAAAGAACACCTAGAAAATGTTGTGAGATAGGCGAAACAAAGATTGCGTTTTATTGGCAGAACACTTAGAAGATGCACAGAGCTACTAAAGCAGAGGTACCCACCCTTTCTTAGACCATAACCCCTGAGTGCAATTACACATTAGCTAGTACCCCCGCTGTCCTCCCCCCTCCTGTGCCGTTCGTTGCCCCCCCCCCCCTTCCTTCAAATCGCCAACTTTAGCACCTAACTAAACTGTAGAACGAAACACTTTTCTTGGAACACTTTTATTTTTAAAATGATGAATGATATTTAGCTTGTGTGTGTGTGTGTGTGTGTGTGTGTGTTTGAATGAGGAAGGAATTTGTGGTGCATCGCAAGTGCTACCCACAACTGCTTCTCAGATAAGAAAGCTAACTATACACAGTGAGGGTAGCACTTGTTACAAAACATACTTCCCTTGCGTTACCCCTCTCCACTGTCTCAATTGCTTGAACTGCGCACTGCAAGTCATTTAAAATCAAGAAAGTTGAAATGTGTACACTGTACTTACTGTTCGTAAATCACTTTATTTTTGCGCTTCTTACTTCTGAACTGGCAGAAATTGGAAGACTTCAAGCTGTTAATGCTTTGTGTCTTACCACAGCCACTAATAGGAATAATAATAATACTGTGCACAGCACTATAGTAGCTCTTGTGTAGCTACTGCTGTGTCGTGCTGTCAATTAATTCATGTATTCATGTATATGTTTCAAAGCGAGTAATGAAGCAATTTATGGACTACTACAGGTACTATCTTCAACTTGGAGAAGACATTTTCATGAGATTTTTAACGTATGTTACGTATATGTCTCACTTTTATCATCAGTGATATACAGGACAAAGCACAACACAAGTGTGTAGTGGGTGGACTAAGTGAGGGACCTGGAACCTCCACTGAATTAATGCTACAAACTGAGAAAAATTAATTATTGATAACTTATAGAATCAGTATTAGAGTATTACAAAATTGTGATAATAGTAAGAATCTTTTGAAAATAATTTAGTTTCGTGGCTGAAACAGAATGGAATCATTTAGTTTTTACCCCTCAGGAAATTTACCGCTTAGGAGGTAATTGCCCCAGGTTGGGAAACACTGCACTAAAGAGACTGCCTACACTACGCTTGTCCCTTCTCTATTGGGGTACTGCTGCGCAGTGTGGGATGCTCACCAGATAGGATTAACGGAGTACACCGAGAAAGTTCAAAGAAGAGCAGTACGGTTTGTACTATCGAGAAACAGGGGAGAGAGTGTCACTGACACGATACAAGGTTTGGAGTGGACGTAATTAAAACGCGTTTTTCGCTGCCGCAGAACGTTACCACGAAATTTCGATCACCAGCTCTCCTCCGAATGCGAAACATTTTGTTGACGACGAGCTACATAGGGAGTAACGATCATCATAATAAAATAAGGGAAATCAGAGGTCGCACAGAAAGGTAGAAAGATATAGATGTTCGTTTTTCCGCGCGCTATTCGAGAGTGGAATAATAGAGAATTATTGTGAAGGTGGTTCGATGAACCCTCTACCAGGCACTTAAGTGTGATTTTGCAGAGTAGCCATGTAGATGTAGAAATGGATGCAGAACTTCATAAATGTTAGGAAGTATTTACTAAAAGTATTTGTCTGGAGTGTAGCGTTACGCGGAAGTGAAATGTGGATGACTGGCAATACGGAGAAGAAGAGACCAGACGCTTCTGAAATGTAGTTCTACAGAAGAAAGCAGGAGTAGGTCGGTAAACTAATGAGGTGGTACTAAGTTGAAGTGAGAAGAAACGAAATAAAGGCACAATTTGACCAAAAGAAGGGATCAGTTGATAGTAGGCTACCTGAGGCATCAAGGTATAGTCAGTTTGCTAATGGAAGGACGGGAGAGGTGGAGAGATTGTAGGAGACCAATCCTACTGTAAGAATGTTTAAGTGGATGTAAGTCGTAGTAGTTATTTCGAGGTGGGAAGAACTGTACATGACTGACTAACGGGGTGAATTACAGTAAAGCAGTCTTCTGAGCGAAGACAACAACGACGACGACGACAGAAAATATAAGAACAACAACAATAAAAATACTTCGAAGAGCGCGCTGTTGAAACAGGGAGTAATGACACAATGACTTAAAGCACGATATTGTGGCGTTCGTAGGAACTACGTACCAAGTGTGAAAGCGTTGAGTTTATAATAGCCGCCTTTGACTTGCTGAAAGAACGGCCTGTTGTTGCAAACATCATGCTTGAGTTAGCTAACATGAGATTAATGAGCTCAATTTGTTCAAATAAAGGGAATTTCTGGGATCATGTAGTGCAGGCCGCGAGAGGGTGGATAGGTCCTCCAAAGAATGTCCAGCACGATGGATCATTGACGAATGTGTCTGAGTGTAATGAATGTATTTCAGGCTCACCGTTCTTGTTTCGGACGGCAGCGACATACAGATTTCCGTGATGCTCCCCGCATTAAGGTCGGTCGATTCACACTGGTCACTTCAAATCACCTCAAATATTCCACAATCAATCTAAAATGCCGACGTTCACCTAAAACATGACGAAGCGGAGAGTCATTTTCTGGAAGAAAGATTCAACGTTCATGCCAATATCTAAAGTGAACTCGCAACGCGCTCACCCTTCTTATGGTAGGAGATTTTGTGGTGTGTCTAGTACAGTCTTATACGTGTTTTTATTTGATTTTGTGCGCATTGCGGTGGTTGCATTAAGATTTGATGTTTTTGACATGAGTGTTCTCCAACGAAAGGGATCCAGTTCCTGAAAGCGCTAATTTCTAGGTTTTCGAATATGTGGACAAAGAAACCGTCTGCATTGTACATTAACTAATATGTAAATATTAACTGCACATTAGTGCTCTTTGTTGTTTCATCCATAATGAATCTTGTTAAACTTCGTGGGGGTTGTCTGACTGAAGATTGTTGAGAGGTATTTGTTTTGTAAATAAAAACCGCCTTTCTTGCTGCAATGTATATTTTTTTCCTCCCAGACACCTTTCGCCTTTTTCACTTTAAGGTATCATCAGTGGAATGTAGAATGATTCAGTTTCGTTTTGATATGTGTTATCTGTAGATTTCCTTCTCATCCCGTACGGTAAGTCTCCCGTGTCCCACGGTTCTGGGTGACTTCCCCAAAATCCACCCCTTTTCCTAGACCTGTCCAGTCCTTTTCCTTCACCCTTCTTCTTTCCCCTTCAACCCTTCTGCCTGAAGTAGGAGCCACTGGTTGCTCGGTGCTAAACCCAGAATGTGGACATTCACCAGTTAGCCGACAATACGGTATAGGGAAGCGGTTACAAGTTTGATTTCCCCGTCAGGAAGATGCAATAACACTTGGATGCAATCACAAGTTGGTGAAATTTTTGGAAAATAAAAATCAACGCAGACAGAAGTCATACTAGTCTTCACTTCGAAAACCAGACCCCAAACACCACATTTCTGTGACTAGGGCCCATAATGAAGTTTGCTTCTCTTACTCGTATCCGCTCCTACAAAAAAATGGTTCAAATGGCTCTGAGCACTATGGGACTTAACTTCTGAGGTCATCAGTCCCCTAGAACTTAGAACTACTTAAACTTAACTAACCTAAGGACATCACACACACATCCATGCCCGGGGCAGGATTCGAACCTGCGATCGTAGCGGTCGCGCGGTTCCAGACCGTAGCACCTAGAACCGCCCGGCCACCTCGGCCGGCCCGCTCCTACAGCGTGGGGGATTATCAGTAGACACTGAGCTGAGGATTTAAGAACAAATTATGTTTCCCTCCATCCGGTATGGGCGGAGGTGTGGTCTATGGCATCGAACACACACCTCAATAAGCTGCAGTCACCACAGAGCAGGATGTTCCGTACAATAGTGGGAGTCGACCGATGCACGCCAAACACTCACACTAGGGATCTCCTTGGAGAACCATGCATCTATCAGTACATTGAGAAGAAATCCTAAAATCTACATTAAAAGCCTTCTACATCACCACACCTACATATTTGTCAGTATCGCGACGTTTCAGGCAAACGACCTATTCCACTTTCAGCCGAAAGCTAGCATTTAACTATCTACAGACAACAATCATACATACATACATACTGTCATTCGGATCTTTTAAGCTGCCATCTTCAAATCTCATGAAGCCACCTTAAAAACCTATGTTGCTTATGTGACAAAAAAACGGCAGTTCACGAGCTTGGGATGGGAAAAACCGACCGGTTAAAACTGATTCCAGCATTTTAGTTCTGAAAAACCGGTATTTTTCGCTACTTGTTTGGTGTCGGTTATTATTTTTACTAATAACTGGACAAAAAAACGGCAAATAAATTTTCCACGACAGCAGTGCTAAAATTTTTAGTTTCTAAATAAACGTTTGTTTCAACAGCGAGCAATGGTTAGTCATAAAATTTCCATTGCTTTCAAGTATTCGTTTATTACAGAAATTGGGAAGAGTGATCAGTACTATTTTACTAACATCGCCTACAATCAGAAACTAGCAGTAAACACATGACATAAAGAGTCGGTACAGGATTTGCAGAGACGATAACGTACCTACTGCATTGTGATGTGGAGTATTAGGTGGTGTGCGTTACGCGCAGTGTGCAAGACATGACCCCCTCTTGGCGGGACAGTTTCTCGCTGACGTCCTCGTATGTTCGTAGTATTGCAGAATGGCACCATCCTTAGTTTGGAATTCTTTTACGTAGTGCGGTAGCGGTGAAGTATAGTGCATGATTTGCTTGAAAGATTAGCAATGGGAGGGGGCACATCAAACTTGCGACATCATACTAGGAGAAAACAGAAGGTAAATTTGATTGATATACCTATTGTTTTATTGATATATTCTAAACTCGGGTTAATAACTGAATTGTTAATTTTGTAGCTGTTTCAAGGTAAAAATTTGATACTATCCAAAATTGACAATGCAGGGAAGTCATCAACATGAATTTTTCGCTCTCAATGTCTCCCTGTTCGTCTGACCTTCGTAAACTTTGCTCGAGACAGTGAGACCGATTTCTGCAATAGCCTCGACCCGATATCGATCATGGTACCCTACTCCTTCATTTACATTGGAATTTTTCAATATTTGTTCGGAGTCTACGTTTATTACTGGAAGTAATAGTAATAAAAAACCTTCATACGAGTATCCAAAACCATTTGCTTGACAGTTTTCATTTCTGTTGTATCGACTGTAAGTGTATGATGGGTTCTGGCCCAGTGCTCGTGCAAAAGTGTATAACTAGAATGCGATGTATTTTTTTTTTGGGACAAAGTTTTTATACTTTAAAGAGAACACTGTTTCCTTATACCCAAGTTCTGTTTGTATCATATGAGAAATTTTTCTATAAATAATAGGTGTGATAGTGGAGGTATCTAGTAAGCTAGCGTATTTTGTACACTTGTCTCTAGCCAACATATAATTAATTCTTTGCAATTTGTAACAGTAGTTTTCACTCACGAGTGCGCTAAACGATCTCTGCATCCACAATGTGCTTTTAAAACATTCTGCTTCCATAATTACGATGATTTTTGTAATTAAGCCTCAGAAATATTTATAAAGTGCTCACATGTCCCAACGGGGCGAATGAGATGTGTGTATCATCACGTCGTGAAATACGATAGCAAATTGTTAGTGTGCACCCTAAAAATTTTTTATAACACGTAATGTGTTTCATGGCATTTTGAGCTGTTATATCGTGACATATATTGTATAATTACCACTATTTATGTATTTGACTTCTTGGTTTCAATGTAAAATTTTACTTAAATTAAGAACTTTGTATCTCTGACTTCCTACGCCAGATGGCGGTTACTGTGCTATAACAAATTCTGTTATATCTGATATCATGTTATTTGTATATTTTTCTTCTTTACTAGTCCTGTAATCTGACACCATATAATTTTACCTTTTGATTTTTACTCTTACATGTTTTTTTAAGTTGTCTGAAAATAACACGCCAGCGTATGTTGGCAAGATGTGCATTTCCCCCTTTCTTTTTTGCTATGCGTTTTTTAATGCAAAATTTTAAATTTTAAATATTCAATTAATGATTTGCAATTGGACTTTGGTATATTGTGGTAATATCTTGCCAAATAAAGTATTGTTAAATCTCCACGTGACAAACGCCACATAGAGGGCGTTCCAAGACCCTTCCACACCGAGGTCTGTTGTATAGGTGTATGTAAACAGCGGCTTCAGTTATTGTGATCGTTTCTTAGCTTTGGTTACTGATAATAACTTGATACCAGTGCCTATGAGTTTTAATTTTTACACCACAGGTATGTTCTTTCCAACAGTTGGTTTATACACAGGTGTATTTGTGTTTTTTTGTTTTTTATTCACTGATCGCTATGTGAAATTATTAACTTCCAGCACTGAAGATGATCACTATGTGACTGAAAATCGATTTTGCTATCAATAAACCATCAGTATTACGGCCAACGCTGACCTTCCTTCTAATAAAAAACAGGTTGTTTCGGCGATAACAGCCATCCTACTGCCATCCCTAGTTTGTGGAACAATCTGCTAGAAACCGGTACACTTGGAAATCCAACCGCCAGGCTTCCGCTTACACTTCATCGGCGTGCAGCCCGCATCCGATGGGAACTTGTCTTATGTCTCAGATATTAGCGTCCGCTAAGAGGGAAGTAGTACTAATTACGGACAGCAGCAACAATAGGAAGTGGACCAGCAGGAGGCGGACACAAGGACACGAGGCTGTGGCATTTTTAGGCCTACTTGGTGAACTGCCGGTAAGTATAGGCCTGCCGAGAGCGGCTTGCACGCAGACTGTGGAGAACAAAGCGCGGTGCGTGAGTTTCCCCGACGCGTGGGGAACGAGCGGCCCAGCGTTCAAGGCCGCGGCCTGCCTCCCCCGCCTGCCGGCCGGGACCTGCCGGGGCGGTCACTCCGCGGACACCTGCACCTCGCCCAGCCACTGCAGGCGGCTCAGCTTACCATAACAGAGACTCCATATTGTGACTGCAGCGAGGGGGCTGAACACGCGAAGCAAATAAAAGAATCACAGTGTTGTTGTTGTTGTTGTGGCCTTCACTCCGAAGACTGGTTTGCTGCTCCTCTCCACACTAGTCCATCCAGTGCAAGTCTCTCCATCTCTGCATAACTACTGCACCCTCTACCCATTTGAACGAGGTAGATTTGGATTCCATCTAATATTTTTACCATCCACATCTCACTTCATCACTAAATTGGCATTCTTTGACACTTCGGGGTGTGTCCTGTCAACCGAGCCCATCTTTTATTCAAGTTGTGCCGTAAATTTATTTTCTCCCGAACTCACTTCAGGTCATATTCATTGGTTGCACTACAGACAAATAGCTCCAGAAAAAGACTTTGTGACACTCAAATTTATACTGAAGAGCCAAAGAAACTGGTACACCTGTCTGATATCGTATAGGGCCCCCGCGAGCATGCAGAAGTGCTGCAACACGACGTGGCATGGACTCGACTAATGTCTAAAGTAGTGCTGGAGGGAACTGACACCATGAATCCTACAGGGCTGTCCAAAATTCATAAGAGTACGAAGGGGTGGGGATCTCTTCTCAACAGCACATTGCAAGGCATCCCACATATGCTCAATAATGTTCATGCTGGGGAGTTTGATGGACAGCGAAAGTGTTTAAGCTCATAAGAGTGTTCCTGGAGCCACTCTGTAGCGATTCTGGACGTGTGGTGTGCCGCATTGTTGTGCTGGAATTGCCCAAGTCTTTCAGAACACATAGTGGACATGAATGGATGCAAGCAATCAGACGGGATGCTTACGTACGTGTCACCTGTCAGAGTCGTATCTAGACGTATCAGGAGTTCCATATCACTCGAGCTGCACACGTCCCACACCATTACAGTGCCTCCTCCAGCGTGAACAGTCCCTTGCTGACATGCAGGGTCTATGGATTCATGAGGTTGTCTCCATATCCGTGCACGTCCATCCGCTCGATACAATTTGAAACGAGACTCATCCGACCAGGCAACATGTTTCCAGTCATCAACAGTCCAATGTCGGTGTTGAAGTGCCCAGACGAGGCGTAAAGCTTTGTTTCGTGCAGTCATCAAGGGTACACGAGTGGGCCTTCGGTTCCGAAACCCATGTCGATGATTTTTCTTTGAATGGTTCGCACGCTGATACTAGTTGATGGCCCAGTATTGAAATCTGAAGCAGTTTGCGGAAGGGTTACACTTCTGTCAGGTTGGACGATGCTCTTCAGTCGTCGTTGGTTCCATTCTTGCAGGATCCTTTTCCGGCCGCAGCGATATCGCCCACTGAAACTCACTTAACCTGTCATTGTAGCAGCAGTAACAGATCTAACAACTGCGCCAGGCACTTGTTGTCTTATATTGGCATTGCCGACCGCAGCGCCGTATTCTGCCTGTTTACATATCTCTGTATTTGAATACGCATGCCTATACCAGTTTCTTTGGAGCTTGAGTGTATATTTGATGTTAACAGATTCCTGATTTTCAGAAAGTCTTTTCTCGCTGTTGGCTATCTGCGTTTGATATCCGACTCTTCCGGCCATCGTCAGTAATTTTTCGGTCCAAATAACAAAACTCATATATTACTTTTAGTGTGTCACTTCCTAATACAATTCCGTCCTGATCTCCCGTTTTAATGTGAATACATTCCATTACCCTTGTTGTAGTTTTGTTGATGTTCATCTGATGACCTGAACGAATTTTCCACTCTGCAGAGGCGTGTGCGCTGGTGCGAAACTTTCTGGCAGTTCAAAACTGTGTACTGAACCCTTGACTGGAACCCAGGACCTTTGCCACTCGAAGCAAGTTCTCTATTGACTGAGCTACCCAAACACAACTCACCATCCGTTCTCACAGCCTTACTTCCTCCAGTGTCTCTTTTCCGACCTACCAGACTAAACAGAAGTTCTCCTGCGAAACTTGGATGGGAGGAGATGAGGGACGTGCGGAAATAAAGCTAAGAGGACGGTTCAAGCCTCGTTCCAGCAGACAGTTTTAATCTGGTGGAAAATTTAACCCTATAACCTCTTCTCAAGATTCAAAATGGTTCAAATGGCTCTGAGCACTATGGGACTCAACATCTTAGGTCATAAGTCCCCTAGAACTTAGAACTACTTAAACCTAACTAACCTGAGGACCTCACACACACCCATGCCCGACGCAGGATTCGAACCTGCGACCGTAGCAGTCCCGCGGTTCCGGACTGCAGCGCCAGAACCGCACGGCCACCGCGGCCGGCTCTTCTCAAGACACTCACTTTTCTGTTCAATTGTTATCTCAAGTTCTTAGCCGTCTTTTATAGGATTACAATGTCAACTGCAACCCTTAATAACTTTGTTTCTTTTCTGTGAACTTTAACTCCCGTTGTAAGTTTTCTTGGGTTTGCTGTAGTGTTCATTCGATGACATACTGAATAACATGCAAGATAAATAAAAGTTCTAATTCTATATATTATGACTAATGTTAGTAATGAGATAAACTAACGACGTTACTATCACATTCTGCTTATCCACACCACCCACCGAGCGAGGTGGGTAGTGGTTAGCACACTGGACTCGCATTCGGGAGGACGACTGTTCAATCCCGCGTCCGGCCATCCTGATTTAGGTTTTCCGTGATTTCCCTAAATCGCTCCAGGCAAATGCCGGGATGGTTCCTCTGAAAGGGCACGGCCGACTTCCTTCCCTGTCCTTCCCTAATCCGATGAGACCTATGACCTCGCTGTTTGGTCTCTTCCCCCAAAAACCAACCAACCAACTTATCTACACCAAACCGAGACAAAACCAAAACTTTTTTTGCTAAGCAAACACTTTCAATAATAGTTTTCTTTGTAGGCAGCGAAGGTGCCTAAAACAAACGTGTTTTGCTTAAAAAACAAAGATAAAGTCATCTGCAAAATATGGCTAATACGCTCCAAGCCGAAAAGAGAGAAGAATTATACGAATGGGAAGGGTGTATGTAGATGTGATGTACATGTACAGACGAGCAAATGATTAAAATTAAAAAAATGGATGATTTATTGAAGAGAAAGAACTTCACAAATCGAGCAAGTCACTAACGCGTTGATCCACCTCTGGCTCTTAAGCAAGCATTTATTCTGCTTTGCATTGATTGATAGAGTTATTGGATGTTCTCTCGAGGGATATCGTGCCAAATTCTATTTAACCGACACGTTACATCTTCAGAAGACCGGTGTGGTTGGGGGGCTCTGACAATAGCGCTCCAACGTTCTCAACTGGAGAGAGATACTGCGACAGCAAACAAACAATTTTTTCAGCCTTCAGTTGCAAGGTAATTTTACTCGTTTACCTAGGTTTCGATTCCAGTAATGGAATCTTCTTCAGAACAAAAATTGAAATTATTTTTGTTCTGAAGAAGATTCCATTACTGGAATCGAAACCTAGGTAAACGAGTAAAATTACCTTGCAACTGAAGGCTGAAAAAATTGTTTATTTGCTGTACATTTCACAGTTGCTGACACGCTGCAATATGTTAAAGATTTGTAGATACTGCGACCTTGCGGGTCACAGTAGGCTTTGGCAAGCAGGAAGACAAACAGTAGAAACTCTCACCGTGTGCAGGAGGACATTATCTTACTGAAATGTAAGCCCAGGATGCCTTGCCATGAAGGGCAACAGAACTGGGCGTAGAACATCGTCAAAGTACTGCTGTGCTGTAAGGTTGCCGTGGATGACAACCAGAGGGGTCCTGCTATGAAATGAAATGGAACCACAGACCAGGACTCCTGGTTATCGGGCTGCTTGGCGGACTACAGGCCGGTTGGCAACCCACTGCTGTCCGGGGCGTCTCTAGACACTTCTTCGCTGGTCATCGGGACTGAGATCGAAGCGAGACGTCACTGAAGACAATTCTAGTCAATGAGATTCCAGATCGAAGACATGTCTGGAGACTCCCCAGACAGTGGGGGGGATACCAACCTGAATGTCGCCCGACATACGACCTGGCAACCAGGAATGATGGTCTGGCGCGCCATTTCATTTCATTTGTTGTCATCTGCGGCATTCTTACAACACAGTTGTACGTCGACCATATTTTATACATTTCATAAAGATAATGACCGCCCGCACACAGCGTGAGTTTCTGTTGCTGGCCTTCATGCTTGGCAAACCTACCTTGGCCAGCAAGGTCGCCGGATCTCTCCCCAACTCAGAATGTTTGGAGCATTATTGGCAGAGTCACCCAATCATCTCAGGATTTTGACAGTCAAAGGCGCCAGTTGGAGAGAATTTGGCACGATATCCCTCAGCAGGACATCGAACAAGTGTGTCAGTGTCAAGCCAAATAACAGATTGCGTAAGGGGCAGATGTAGACCATCGTGCTATTGATTTGCTCAATTTGTGAAGCTCTCTCTTTTAATGAATCATCCAATTTCTCTGAAATTGTAATTGTTTGTTTGTCTGTACAGTAACTAACATCTACCGCTTTTCCGTCCAATTCGGATAATTCCTTCGTGGTGCGTCTTTTTTTGTGGAGGTTTGTATTTATTCTTATCGACAAGAGAGACAGAATAAATTATTTTCGGCTTAACTGATGCAGCCGTCCGGTATAAAACCGTAACGTAATGACTGTCCCTTCACTTGAAAGAGATCTTTACCTCTCGCGTTTGTGGACAGTTACGAAGAAACAGCAGAATACTTCATTCTCCTCTTAAGGGCACATTTACGTCGCTACGGTAGTGTTCTACATTGAAATAATAGACAATATTTAGGAATACGATTCCTCAAGTAAAATTGTAAATAATGCATATCAACATACATCCAGCATATTTTCTTCCTGAGTTATGAGGCACTCAGGTATCAACAAAGGAAATGCTTTTCCTAAATAAGACTGCAATCATTATTGATTATTGTGAATAAAGTTGTCTAGATCCCTTCATATATTTCTTTATTTATAACGACGTTTCAGCTATTACCATGTTCAGATCAGAACTTACATATTGTTCAAAAATGTTCAAATGTGTGTGAAATCTTATGGGACATAACTGCTAAGGTCATCAGTCCCTAAGCTTACACACTACTTAACCTAAATTATCCTAAGGACAAACAGACACACTCATGCCCGAGGGAGGACTCGAACCTCCGCTGGGACCAGCCGCACAGTTAGCCTGGAACCGCGTGACCGCTACGGTCTCAGGTTCGAATCTTGCCTCGGGCATGGATGTGTGTGATGTCCTTAGGTTAGTTAGGTTTAAGTAGTTCTAAGTTCTAGGGGACAGATGACCACAGATGTTAAGTCCCATAGTGCTCAGAGCCATTAGAACATTTTGCAGCGCCCAGACCGCTCGGCTAACCCCGCGCGGCTTACATATTTTAAAACATTGTTCAATGTCTTGTTCAATAAAACCTATGCGTAAGTGTGTGTGTGTGTGGGGGGGGGGGCGTTGTAAACTCAGCAGAAGAGTCAATTATGATAAGAGTTAGTTACGGCTACTGTCTCGTTTACATATGTGCCACAGGTAAGTATTGATAATTATACTAAGCGAGATGGCAGAACTTTAAGACATTGAACTTGCATTCGACAGAATCAGAATTCGTATCTTCAATTAGGCATCCTAGTTTTCCTCAATCACACATTGCGAATGCCGCGACGAATTCTTCGAAAAATGTCCTGGACTGCCTTCGATAAAGAAGTAACACTACGTTATCCTACTTGTACTTCCGCTGACCTCTAGGGAGAAGGGGAGGGTGACTAACGGTTAGTTAGTTGCTCTCCTTTTAGGTATCGGAAACTTGACGTCCATATCGGAGACACATTTCTGCCGTTTCAGTATCCGTTTTCTTTCCGTATAAATGGAAGTGACCAAGCGACTGGTTTCCACGTACGACAGAGGAAAAAGTCTCTGGAAAAGATTACGTGTCATGCTAATGCACAGTCATCACATACCTAAGGTCATCTTCTAAGACGAGCTGAGAAACGGAAGGAGGAAGGATGGAGCACAGAAGCTTCACTTCAAGGACGTGCATCGAGCGTAAAACGTGCCACTGTACGCTGAACAGCAGAGCCTCAGCAGATCAGCAGTCGATTTTACTAAAATGGCGTCAGATGGTGCACAAGCTGGCGGAAGCATACGAATCAGTAAAGCTGCTAGCTCTTGACGATAAGCGGAGTGCAATAACAAATGTACTTGACAAGACCAGGAATTTATACGTCTGTATATTGAAATAGTTGATTAAAAAACACGAAGCAGTAAGTCTCTGCAGACCACTGAAGACGTCTCGTACAACAACGCGGAAATAGTTTGGACAGAAACCATAGTAAAAATGCAGTTGAGAAAGACGAATGAACGTTATTCTTACCTACAAGACAAACAGCATTGAAGTAGCAACTGAGAAGAAAACACTGCTATTATTAAACGAGTAAAACTGATTTCTTTAAAGGTATTAGTTTATTTGTTAGATATCTTAATAATCGTGGAAGCTGCACTTTGATTTGTTCTGGCGTCGCTCAAATGGGAATAAGGTCTGAACAATTGTCTGTACGCTACAACTCCTTTAGCGACAGTAGTAAATGTGGATGGTTGAGTAGCGGTTTTAATTTTCTTCCTGGCGAATGCAAGTCCGATATCTTAACTACAGCGCTACATCACTCGTCGAGTTGCTTCGAACCGCTTCTTCAGCTCTGCCCTTGTACTAGTTATTGTACTGTGATAGCAAGTAAAATGGAGTCGTCCCCTCCAGTGGGGTAACTAGGGTAAATGGCGCCCGGACACCCTTCGAATTTGTGCACCGCCTCTCCACCCCCGCCGGCCCAATGTGGCCGAGCGGTTCTAGGCGCTCCAGTCTGGAACCGCGTGACCGCTACGGTCGCAGGTTCGAATCCTGCCTCGGGCATGGATGTGTGTGACGGCCTTAGGTTACCAGAATGAAGAGGAGACGAGGTACTGGCGGAATTAAGGCTGTGAGGACGGGGCGTGAGTCGTGCTTGGGTAGCTTAGTTGCTACAGCACTTGCCCGCGAAAGACGAAGGTCCCGAGTTCGAGTCTCGGCCCGGCACACAGGTTTAATCTGCCAAGAAGTTTCGTCCTTAGGTTAGTTAGGTTTAAGTAGTTCTAAGTTCTAAGGGACTGAAAATCTCAGGTATTAAGTCCCATAGTGCTCAGAGCCATTTGAACCATTTTTCTCCACGCCCCTCCCTCTCCCTCCTCCCTGCCACACTCACCGCGCTTGCCGACACACATCATTTTTCTTTTTTTTTTTTTTATTTAATCGTTGCGCCACCTCACTTCCCATCTTCTCCTATTAGTTTGCTTCAATTGAATGCTTCTATGGAATAATTAATGACCATGTTAATAGGCGCTCTGCTATTACTGATCTACATAAACGATGTAGGAGACAATCTCAGCAGTCCTCTTAAATTATTTGCAGGTGATGCTGTCATTTACCGTTTGCAAGGTCATCAGATGATCATAAGTAATTGCAAAATGATTTGGAAAAGACATCTGTATGGTACAAAAAAAGGACAAATGACTCTAGATAAAGAAAAGTATGGAGTCATCCACATGAGTACTGAAATGAATGCGCTAAATTTCTGTTACACGACAAATCGCATAAATCTTAAGGATGTAAACGTAACTAAATACGTAGGGAGAGCAATTACGAATAACTTTCTGGAACTACCGCATAGATAATGTTGTGGGGAAAGCAAGCCATAGACTGCTGCGTGCAGAAATTCGTAACTACCTGCTGCACATCCTCGTCCTACAGAAATCGTCGACCTTTCCAGGCCTTTTTTAAGGGACCGAAGGGGAGAGACCGGGCTTATAGCGCGGGAGCTCGAGTGCCTCCCATCTACCTATAACGGATGGGCTGGCCTCCCGTACTGAGCGCAGTCTTGTGTCCAACTGCGAACAACACGGAACTTGGAGCACCGTTCCACAGATGTAGTTTTCGACAGCCGTACTGCTCCATACAC
This sequence comes from Schistocerca cancellata, assembly GCF_023864275.1. Taxonomy (NCBI): domain Eukaryota; kingdom Metazoa; phylum Arthropoda; class Insecta; order Orthoptera; family Acrididae; genus Schistocerca; species Schistocerca cancellata. The sequence goes on along the minus strand of NC_064627.1, from coordinate 237,993,547 downwards.
GTTCGTCGGTGGGCAGCCAAGAAAAGGATAACAGCACATGGCTTGTTTGGACGCATCTTATAGTAACGTCGCCACAGTTCAGTTTTGGCATTTGGAAAGACCCGAATGCCACACTAATCCGCTGCCTTTTTTTTCCTTTATTGTATTTCGATTTCCTCCAAAGGGGGCGGGCTGGCAGCAGCTTATTACGCTGCTCTGCAGCCTAAAGACGTTTTAAAACGTAAGAAGAAGTTAAGAAACAATGAAAGCAGGCGATAAAACGGGGACTTAAATTGTAAAACGGTGGAAAATTGTGGAAAGTTAAAACATAAAGCAAAGGGCTGGCAAAATGAATAAAATACACAGGATGCAGACAGGTAACCTAGTAGACACACAATTAAAAAAACATGGCGACAGTCTGGTTTCTGTTCGCAAGAGATATAAAAGCACACCCAGCGACAGTATGATGGCCGTTCGCAACACTTCAGAAAAGACACACAACACTGAACACTAAACACTGCACTAAAATGTCGGCACAAAGAGGACACACCATAGCCTAGGGCAGATTGGGGGGGGGGGGGTGGACCTGGACAGATAAGGGGGAAAATAAGGAGGGAGAAGAGGAAAAACGGAAGGGGGGGGACCAAAGGAGGGAGTGGACTCAAAAGGGAGGGGGGGAAGGGACAGGGAAGACGCGAGAGGAAAGGCAGAGGAGGGAAATGCCATAGGACTCAGGGGAGAGAAGGGGGGCAGAGAGAGGGTAGGTGGGGAAAAAAAGAGGATGGAAGGGGGGGAGAGGGAACCCAAGAAAAGGATGGAGGAAAGGAAGGGGGGGTGAGGATCAGAGTTGATAGGAGGGATAAATGGAGGGAGAGAGGGCATCATCTGGGAGTTGATGGAAGCCACCTTGGGAAAGGAGATGAAGGGTGTAGAGATGGAGGATTGGGGGTCACAACATTGAAGACGTGGCAGGGGATGGGGATGGGAGAGGAGAGGAGCAACCGGGGGGTGAGGGGGGTCAAGGTGGCGGGAGGTTTAGAGTATGTGCATATGTTTGAGGAATAGGAGCAGATGGGGGAAAGGAATGAGGTCATAGAGGATCCGCGTGGGATCTCTTGCTTGCATGTCGGTGGTTATATACCCACATCGGAGTTGCGCTACGTTGCGTATACTCTGCAGCAACCCTAAGGACACTAGTCTAGTTTTTGTGATATGTTGCAACCATGTGCGGTGCTAGCTACTCTACATTATCACTGATGTGTCACCCGTTCTGAAATCAACAAGATTTTACTACACTGGTGTCCAAAATTAAAGCAACAAACTGCTATTTCCCCGTCCTGTGTCTAATTCGCGATATAATCATACAAACTGTCAACAGATGTCATTACGATCCTGTTGTTCACGGAAGATGCCATTGTAATCAACGGATATCCACGCCAGCAATGACGTCAGGGCACCTGTCAAGTGGGGTAGTGTTTGCAGGGTAGTCCACATCCACAGTCGCTGTATAGACTGACACAGCACAGTTTATGGCAAAGGGAAGACGCTTACAGGCTCTCCGCTGTGGAGGGTCATAGGAAGAATGGAAGCAGGTGAGTCGCATACTAATGTGGCCCAGTGGCTTAATGTGAATCGTTCTGTTGCTTCTCGGATGAGGCGAGAGTTTATAGAGACCGAAACTGTATCCCGCGAGCGCCGATGACGTATGACATCAGAAAGAGTGGACCGTTATTTGGCTGTAAGGGCACGACCGTACCGCCTTGGTATTCCACTGCAACTGGCGCCTGACCAGCATCCCCTAGACGTGTTGCATCGAGGCAAACGGCCTTTATCGTTGGAGACCTGTTGGCTGTTTACCTCTGGCGTGTTTCATAGAAGGGAACATCTAGAGTGGAGCCGTCAACATGCCATCTGCATGGTCGAACTGGTCCTTTTCACAGATGAGTCCCGATTTGATCGGGAGGGTGATTCTCGACGGATTCGCATCTGAGGGGCATGTGGAACGTGATTTCGGGACCCAAACATTGTGGAAAGCGACCGATATCGAGGAGGATCCCTAACGGTGTGGGCAGGGATTATGTTGACCACTCGAACACCTCTCTATGAAACTGAAAGGGTGAATCAGCAAGATTTAACTGCTGCAGGTACCGTGAGATCTTTCGGATCTCATGCGCTGTTGTTGCGAGGTGCTGTGAGCCCATTCTTCGTACCAATGGACGATAATGCTCGACCTGATAGAGCACGGTTGATTGATGTTTTTTTGAAACGGATGCATGGGTGGCGTGGCCTGCTCGCACTCCCGCTTCGAATTCCATAGAGCATGTCTGGGATGCACTAAGGAGACGGTTTGCATCACATCAGCGTCCACCACCCACTCTTCAAGACTTGTGAGCAGCTCCGCATGAAGAATATGCGTTGTTGCCTCAATATGAGATTAATGATATCGTTAATAGTATGTCCCGTCGCTATTAGGCCTCTACTGGTGCCGGAGGTGGTCACACCCCATACGGAGCGCATTAACCAGTTGTCAGAATGTGTGTGCAAATTCTTTAAGGTGGAGAAAATGAAGAACATTTTAATGCATAAAGTGAAAGATAATCGTTTCAGTAATTCTTTTTTGTATGATACGATTCAAAGCATGCGATAACACACAGGCAATCGTTGTGTAGTTCGCAACAATAACACTATTCCCTTTTCATTCTTTCTTTGCCGATCAGTGAAAGTCAGTACAAACAAACGCAAAATATGCTCTACACTTTCGATGCGTTGGCTCGCTTGGCATATTGAGCGTGACTCCATCTAGTAGCCAAAAACAAGAAACAAACGTCCACGCCCCAGGGAGCTGAGGCTTAACTCAGTCATGTCCGAATTTCTTCATGGTTTACTTTCATAAATATGCGGATCTTTCTCATTCTAGTGCCATCCAATCCTTTCCCCTCGTCCTCGTCCTCCTCTTCCTTTTCTTTTCGATATTTTGATCAGTACTGTACTTCCTCCATCTGGTACAAAACTGTACCGCCGAGGAAAGGCGTCCAGGACGTTTTTGGTTAGCAATATTGAAACTTTCATATTTAATTACACACAATTGCGCCGAAATGTACGGAGGTCGGCCGGCCGGCGTGGCCGAGCGGTTCTAGGCGCTTCAGTCCGGAACCGCGCTGCTGCTACGGTCGCAGGTTCGAATCCTGCCTCGGGCATGGATGTGTGTGATGTCCTCAGGTTAGTTAGGTTTAAGTAGTTCTAAGTCTAGGGGACTGATGACCTCAGATATTAAGTTCCATATCGCTTAGAGCCATTTGAACCATTTTGTACGGAGGACGTGTCTACAAACGTACTACAGTATCGCGTCACGTTTCAAGTAATTTCAACCAATGAGCAAACTGCACCAACGCATGGTCAGTCTCTTTTTGTTGTTTAATAGTACATTACCCCAATCGTAATTTCAAAATTAATCTGAGCAGCTTATTAGCACTGCAGGATCATAATTTAGTCACGAGCTGCAGACAAGCAACTGTGTAGATAGACTGCTGGACCGGAGGCATAACAATTGCTGTAATTTTGTTTTTTTGTCTTCAGAATTTTGACTGGTTTGATGCGGTCCGCCGCGAATGCCTCTCCTGTGCTAACAGCATCTTCATCTCAAGAGTAGCGTACCCAACGACCTCATTTATTTGTCAGGGGTATTCGCTTACAGTTTTACCTTCCATGTCCCCTTCAAGCATCATGGAAGTTATTCCCTGACGATTTAACACACGTCCTATCATTCTGTCACTTCTTCTTGCCAGTGATTTTCACATGTGTTCCTCTCCTCGCTGATTCTGCTGAGATATTCCTCATACCTTATCTTATCCGTCCATTTAATTTTCAAAATCCTTCTTTAGCTGCACATCTGAAACGCTTCGATCCTCTTCTTTTCCCGTTTTCCCACAGTCTGCGACTGATTTCCACTAACGTAGGGCGGACTGCCGACTCACAGTTTCGCAGTAATCGCGGCGCGCCGACGCGGGGAATAACAGGTCTGTAACACTAGCTTCCTGCCAGCGGTGACGCTACCGTCTGCACTGTACTACTGGCGTCTTCTCACCTGCAGCTCAGAGCAGAATCTTACTCGGTGACGGTCTACTTTTTTATCTTGTTTTTATGATTGAGTGTGCACTAAGTGACTTCGAACCATGTATACGATGACGTACTGCTGGATTTCCGTATAAACTGCGCGACTGCAGAAATGGACGTATTAATGCTGATCTATTTAAGAGAACTTACAGATAATTCCCGTTATCATGTATTATCTCGTCTACCAGCCTGTGTTCACCTTCCTTGTTCGCGAACATGTAGTACGACGCAAACTGCCGACGGTACAGTTTGGATCAGTTAATTTATTACTTTTCAACACACGACCATTTACGTAATTGCCATTGTGGTCTACTGAGACACCACGCAGGAACAGTTTGCAACTGTTGATACCGGAAGTACCGCGAAAAACCGTCGCCCCAGGAATGTCGCTGCGCGCAAACCAATCACGTTGCCTGCGAGACTCACGCCCCCCGGTGCGACAGCGCCACCAGGAAGAGATAGACGCGCTTAAATAAGCGTGCACGAGCAGAAGTTAAAGTCCTTCTCTTCCGACGATCTTCTCCTTCACCTCACTCATCTCCTTTCCGAACAGCTAAATTCCCGTCGATCCGCAATCTTCCTCTCCCTTGACCTCGAACGCGCTTATGACCGCGTATGGCATTCCGGTCTCCTCTTCAAGCTCCAAACCTTCGCCCTTCCCATTAACTACGTCCGTCTGATCGGTTCCTTTCTCACCCGCCGTCCTTCCTATGTCACAATCCATAACACAGAGTCCTACACCTTTTTCCCCTCCGCCGGTGTGCCCCAAGGCTCCGTCCTCTCCCCCCTTCTGTACCTTTTGCACACGGCGGACATGCCGCCGCCGTCACCCCCCGTCCACCTTCTCCAGTTTGCCGATGACACCGCCTTCCTTGCCCTTGCCCCCACCTTGCAACGCTCCCAACGCCTTCTCCAATCCCATCTTGACCGCTTCACTGCTTGGTGCAACCAGTGGTTGCTTAAGGTCAATCCCTCTAAAACCCAGGCCATCATTGTAGGCAAAACCACCTCCTCCTTCCGCCTCCTTGATTTCTATCTCACTGTCTATGGCCGTCCTATCGCCCTCACTCCCACCCTTAAGTACCTTGGCGTCACCCTCGACCGTCGCCTCTCCTGGACTCCCCATCTCCGGACAATCCAAGCCAAGGCACGTTCCCGCCTCCATCTCCTCAAGCTCCTTTCCGGCCGTACGTGGGGTCTGGACCCCTCCACAATCCTCCACACCTATAAATCCCTCATCCGCCCTATCCTTTGTTACGCCCATCCAGCCTGGATCTCCGCCCCCCCCTACCTTTATAAATCCCTCCAAATCCTTGAACGCCATGCTCTCCGCCTTGCGTATCGCATCCGTCTCCCTTCCCCCACACGGATCCTGTATGATCTCATCCCCTTCCCCCACCTCCTCCTTTTCCTTGAAAGGATATGGATCCTGTACACCTCCCGTAAACTTGATCCTCCTCACCCGCTCGTGTCCCCGATCCTCTCCCACCCCCGCCCGCTGCCGCGCCTGTATTCCCATGTCCCACCCGGTCTCCATCTCTCCACCCTCCTTACCCTCTCCCAATGTGGCTTCCGCCAGCTCCCCCTCCCTGATAATGTCCTCGTCCCCTCCATCTACCCCTCCTATCAACTTTGACCCTGCCCCACCCCCCACTTCCGGTGTCCTTTCCTTTCGGCACCCTCCCTCCCTTCTCTTCCCTTCTTTTTCCTTTTCCCCCCGTCCCCTCCCTCCACCCCCCTTCCCCCGGGCTTCCCCACCCCCTTCCTCCCTCCTCCCCTATCTCCCCTGCCCGTGGCATCTCTGCTCTCCCCTCTCGCTCTCCCACTCCCCTTCCTCCTCCTCCTCTCTTGGCAGGTCCCCGGACTCGTACACGCTCAGTGGACTTTCGCGCGCCGGAGATCATCGCCATCTGTGTGTGCGCCTCGATCTGTGTTTAGTGTTCTGTTACCGTCACGCATCAACTGTTCACGTGTGCCGTCGCCGTCATCCGTGTTCTGTGCGCCCTGTCACCAAGTGTTTCCCGTTTTTTCGAGTCCAGCGTGAACGGCTTCGTGTTTATTGTTTTTTAAATCTCCTTTTTTTTTTGCCCGCCGTTTTTACTGTAGTGTCTGTATCACCTATATGTCTTGTTATTGTTCCACTTAAGGCTGAAGAGCAGCGTACTATGCTGCTGACAGCCCGCCTGTATCAGGTGATGAAAAGTACAATAAAGGAAAAAAAAAAACAGAAGTTAACAGTTGCAAGTTGTGAGTCCGAGTCTTGCTCGAGAGTTCCAGCAGAATGTTTGTAGTGTCTCCAAGTCTTCAAGTGAGATAGAAACAGTGGCCGACAGACAGGCAGTGGTTTGTCTTAAGTAGAAACAGAATACTGAATAGAATTATCGTGTATGGATAGAGACCGCCTATCTACAGATTTAACTGAGTACTGTTACTTTGGAACTATTATTCAAATAGTACATCAAGACAAAAGATTGGCTTTCTTCCGACTTTAGATCAGAGAACGTTATACAGTTTGCGTTCATGCGACTGTAGTCAACGCAGGACAGATGGGCTAAACCCGCATCCTACAATTACTGTAACCAGTGTCACCAAAACTGGGTAACATATATTACTGTTCACAAGTTTGCGTTACTTTCAATGTGTGTGTGCGCGCTGCCCTGGAATCCACGCATCCGTTCCACCAGCACACGTTTATTAGTCTTTTTCAGTGGCAGCGAGATTTTCATCAAAGTGGGCGCCCTCCACTCCACAACAATGATAAGCTACTTTTTTTATATAAAAAAAGTGATTCATTCTCGATTATGTTCAAAATCTCTCTTCTCTCTCTCTCTTGATCTTAAAACACTCGCACGCATCATAGTATTATTGTACATTCAAAAATTCTTCTATAGAGTAGATAGAAGCCTTCGTTGGGTGTGTAAGTACAGACACAAAATGACTGCGGCACATATGCTTTTTCTTTCTTGAAGTAACCAGCTTAGCAGGTTTAGCGAGTCAGAACGGGAGGACAAAGTTAGTTGTGCCCGCAAGTAAGAGAGGGAGCTAGAGACAGGGTCGCGATTAGGACAGCAAGCAGTAAGGAACGTGTGACTTTTAGTGAAAAGGGACAGCACCAGGGGGTAGGGGTTCCATATCAGACTGATGACGTACCAAACTTACATGTGAAGAAAAATATTTGCACCAGTTTATTAATAAACTACAGTATTTAGTAGCTTGGTCTTCATTTTCACTTGTTTTCTAAGAACATTCCATATCACTTGAGAACATTCAACAACAACGTTAAAAGAAAACATTCCAAAAAGTCGTAAAAATTTCAGTATTTCACGCTCAAAAATACTCTAGAATACTCAAAAACACTCTTATGCACTTTTAAATCCACTTAACCGTTCAACAATATTCTAATTGAAATGACAATTATTGGATATATCTTTGTAAACTTGCCTTCATCCATGTTGGATTCATATTTAATTTTCCTCACGGGCAATGAATCATGTTTCTCATTGTTATATTGTGTAACTGCGGATTCCTTTTTTTAAATTCGAATTTCGTCTTGAATTGCTTAATCAGTTCGATTTGGACTGATTTTTTCCATATAAACAGATTAAATTGCGTGAATCCTCGTTTTTGTCATTCGACTGTGTACACATACTTAATCTATTTCGCCGATGACAGTGCAGTTTCTCTGTGCCAGGTTGCTGATTGTTTCACTCGATCCTCGTCTCTAATTTCATCTCGTCGTTCATCTGTTCAGTTTACTCTCAATCTGTCCATTTTCTTCCATTGTGAAGCTAAACGCTCCTCGTTACTTATCTGTTTCTTTCCTAGCTGTTCTTTCTGTTTCCTTTTTAATTCACCACTGACAAGATCTTCAAGGTTGCAGTTACTTAATACACTAAAATTTCACTTAATACACTATTCATTATCTTAAACAATTCACTTTCACAATAATATATTTCACTCTCTATCACTGTCACTTGACTCACTGTAATAGATGTCCAAAAGTCAACTGACACATGCGTCTCACCATCGACTATGCATACCCTTCTAAGCTGGAACGTATCCTCACTAAAACAGGATAATAGAATATTCGAGAACGTTCTCGAACATCCTCGAAAATTATTGAGCATTCTGGAAAATTACAGAACCTTCTGGAATATGCTGAAACATTCTCAACCCTTCTCGACGATTCTGTAACATTCTGGAACATTCTACGGTATTTTTCAGCATTCTCAAAATTCTAGAGGAGACATTTCGGCCTCTTCAACATTCAGTTCCCACCTGCTTCACCAACTTCCCAAAAGAAGTCCATTGGTGCGACGCTCTTTTTTGACAGCCGTACATACGAACCCAATCCCTGCAATTCCTTGACAAAGAAATATGATCAATTATTCGTCAAATTTCTTTGACAGAGATCTTTGACGTGGCGTTAATACACTGTCATCAATTTTCTGTCAAATTCCAGATGGTGAACACCAACAACTTGTTACTACGCGCTGCAGTTGCCGGTGCCACAGTTGATTTGTGTGTGCATTTGGAAGAGAAAAAAAGGAAACATACTTGGGTGAAGCCGTAGGTCGTACGCCGAGATCATAAAAGGATTCAGCAATTTTTTTTACGAAAGCTGCAAGTAGAGGACGTCAAGTCTTACATAAATTACTTGCGAATGGATGAGAGTGCATTTTAGTATTTGCTCAGTAAATTGGCTCCTCATATTACAAAACAAAATATTCATTTCAGAAATGCTATATGTGCAGACAGGCTCACCATAGCATTGCGATTTCTTGCTACAGGAGAGAGCTATTCTAGCGTACAATACAGCTATCCAGTAACACAGACCACATTAACCAAAATAACTCAAGAAACGTGTGAAGCGATTTAGAAAAGGATGAAGGGGATTATCTGAAGGTAAATAAATGTTTAGCACACACAATATGGGCAACAAGAACTATTTTCAATTCTGAATAATTTAATTACTGGTATTAGTGTTCCAACAACTACAAACTTAATAAAGCGTACGAAACAGATGAAGCGCTTAAAAGTTGTGGCATCCAGGATTCAAAAATAGACAGAATGGAGAACTAAGAATTTTTTATTTTATAGTGTTTCGTTCCCTCTATTCCGGCTTGCTGAAAAGCTGGCTGCGTGTTTCCAGGTGGTAGAAGTGGATGGCTGTAGCTGTGATTGTGGATTTGAAGTCGCCTGCACCATATCCCACCTCCGCCCGCATCAAATCATGGTTATTAAAAAAGTAGGAACACACCAACTGAACGTTGCAATCACGTGTACAAACACACTACAGACGTCAGTAGCTGTAGCGGTGCCAGTGCTCCAAGCGATTGCAGCTCATAGTGCAGTGAACAGAAGACGAACGACTTTTATGATCAGATCTAAGGCGAGGTCCTAGATTTGATCATATTTCTTTGACGAAAGGAGAGATTTGACAAAGAACGTGGATGTAGGGTGGAGGGGTGCGTGGGATGGTTGGGGCACGCACATGTGGGGAAACCACGCTTACATTTACTACACTCCTGGAAATTGAAATAAGAACACCGTGAATTCATTGTCCCAGGAAGGGGAAACTTTATTGACACATTCCTGGGGTCAGATACATCACATGATCACACTGACAGAACCACAGGCACATAGACACAGGCAACAGAGCATGCACAATGTCGGCACTAGTACAGTGTATATCCACCTTTCGCAGCAATGCAGGCTGCTATTCTCCCATGGAGACGATCGTAGAGATGCTGCATGTAGTCCTGTGGAACGGCTTGCCATGCTATTTCCACCTGGCGCCTCAGTTGGACCAGCGTTCGTGCTGGACGTGCAGACCGCGGGAGACGACGCTTCATCCAGTCCCAAACATGCTCAATGGGGGACAGATCCGGAGATCTTGCTGGTCAGGGTAGTTGACTTACACCTTCTAGAGCACGTTGGGTGGCACGGGATACATGCGGACGTGCATTGTCCTGTTGGAACAGCAAGTTCCCTTGCCGGTCTAGGAATGGTAGAACGATGGGTTCGATGACGGTTTGGATGTACCGTGCACTATTCAGTGTCCCCTCGACGATCACCAGTGGTGTACGGCCAGTGTAGGAGATCGGTCCCCACACCATGATGCCGGGTGTTGGCCCTGTGTGCCTCGGTCGTATGCAGTCCTGATTGTGGCGCTCACCTGCACGGCGCCAAACACGCATACGACCATCATTGGCACCAAGGCAGAAGCGACTCTCGTCGCTGAAGACGACACGTCTCCATTCGTCCCTCCATTCACGCCTGTCGCGACACCACTGGAGGCGGGCTGCACGATGTTGGGGCGTGAGCGGAAGACGGCCTAACGGTGTGCGGGACCGTAGCCCAGCTTCATGGAGACGGTTGCGAATGGTCCTCGCCGATACCCCAGGAGCAACAGTGTCCCTAATTTGCTGGGAAGTGGCGGTGCGGTCCCCTACGGCACTGGGTAGGATCCTACGGTCTTGGCGTGCATCCGTGCGTCGCTGCGGTCCGGTCCCAGGTCGACGGGCACGTGCACCTTCCGCCGACCACTGGCGACAACATCGATGTACTGTGGAGACCTCACGCCCCACGTGTTGAGCAATTCGGCGGTACGTCCACCCGGCCTCCCGCATGCCCACTATACGCCCTCGCTCAAAGTCCGTCAACTGCACATACGGTTCACGTCCACGCTGTCGCGGCATGCTACCAGTGTTAAAGACTGCGATGGAGCTCCGTATGCCACGGCAAACTGGCTGACACTGACGGCGGCGGTGCACAAATGCTGCGCAGCCAGCGCCATTCTGCGGCCAACACCGCGGTTCCTGGTGTGTCCGCTGTGCCGTGCGTGTGATCATTGCTTGTACAGCCCTCTCGCAGTGTCCGGAGCAAGTTTGGTGGGTCTGACACACCGGTGTCAATGTGTTCTTTTTTCCATTTTCAGGAGTGTAGATACATTGATTAGTGCGAATTTGTAGTTTCGCTGCGTTTATGAGGTGTGTTCAAAAATCAGTGGGATTTTTTGTGTTTTGGAATAAATTTTATTTATTCGTCAACGTCAATGTTATCTCTTAAAGTAGCCCCCATTAAATATTACACGCTTATGCTAGCGCTTTTCCCAACTGGAACTGGAGGTGGAACTCGATCTTTGGCATGGTCTCTAGCTGCCTCAGAGGTGCTTTTTTAATCTCATTTATGCCTGTAAAACGACCACTCTGTTTCCTATGTTTTGAGAACAGAAAAAGCCATATGGAGCCACGTCTGGCGAACATGTAGGCTGGGCATCATTGCAGAATGTGAGAAATTACATTATTGTCGAGCAATTGCCACGAAGTGCTTCGCCAAAAATCCGGACGTGCCTTTTCGGAATTGAACTTTTAAGTTGGGGGTTGGGTTGTTTGGGGAAGGAGTCCAGACAGCGAAGTCATCGGTCTCATTGGATTAGGGAAGGACGGGGAAGGAAGTCGGCAATGCCCTTTCAAAGGAACCATGCCGGCATTTGCCTGGAGCGATTTAGGGAAATCACGGAAAACCTAAATCAGGATGACCGGACGCGGGATTGAACCGTCGTCCTCCCGAATGCGAGTCCAGTGTGAACTTTTAAGTAGTGCTCTTTATTGATCGTTCGACGTTGTGGCAAGGACTCATGGTTGACCATCCCTTTAAAATCGAAGAACGCAGTGAACATTACCTTCATATGCTTTAGAACTTGTCAAGCTTTTACCGGTCTTGGCGACACAGAATGCTTCCAAAAAAAAAAAAAAATGGTTCAAATGGGTCTGAGCACTATGGGACTTAACACTATGGTCATCAGTCCCCTAGAACTTAGAACTACTTAAACCTAACTAACCTAAGGGCATCACACAACACCCAGTCATCACGAGGCAGAGAAGATCAGAATGCTTCCACTGGGACTATTGTACCTTAGTTTCGACATCATATCTGTAAACCCATGTTTCATAATCTGTCTAAACACGTTTTAGTGATTCTGTACCGTTGTTGACTTCATCCAGCGATTTCTTAGCATCTGGCATTCACTGCTGTTTTCGTTCAAAATTCAACAGCTTTGGAACAAATTTTGCAGTCTCATGTTTCATACCAAAAGGAGAGAGATAATTTAATGGCATGAGGCAGCTGATATCCCAAAGCCATCAGCAACTTCTCTGATTGTGGTTCGACTATCGTTCATAATAATTTCTTTCTCTTTTTCCAAAATTTCATCGCTCGATGATGTGCTGGGCCGCCCAGTACGTCCGTCTTCTTCAACGTGTTCACGGCGTGCTTATACCAGCCTTGCTTTACTCATACCAGACTCATCAAAAGCAATATTTTTTAATATTTCTAAACCTTCACTATATTTCATTCCGTTGTTGAACCAAAATTTAATACAAATTTTATCATACATTTTTATACAAAATATTAATCGCCGATACTAGCAAAACACATGCAGTCTTTTTGACACTATGTAGATACTGTTTAGACATTTTTACCAACATAACAACGAAAAAATCGCGCTAATCAGACTAATACAACACGAAAAGGCAGAAAATTCTCGTTACTTTCTGAATACCCCTCGTATACTTGAAAGCGAGCCTCGGTATGCAGTGTGTGAAATCAAACAAAGTGTACCAGAATCGTATTTTTCTTCCTATCCTTATTCGATTATGGTGCTCTGGAAGAAAGATGTTGAACCCCCGGTGTGACACTTGTTTTCTTTAAGTTTAACGTCTTGGTCTTTATGCAATTATTGAGGCTCTTGGGAGAGCCAGCCATGACAAAACTTACTGCACTTGGTGTGCAAGATATGTGACACAGGCGAAATACTCTCAGAGTTCAAGAATGACGTAATAATCATAAATCCGAACAAGGAAGGTGCTGACAGGCGTGACTAATACTGCACCAATAGTTTAATAAGTCATCGTTCCAAGATGTTGTTGTTGTTGTGGTCTTCAGTCCAGAAACTGATTTGATGCAGCTCTGCATGCTACTCTATCCTGTGAAAGCTTCTTCATCTTCCAGCACTCTATCCTGTGCAAGCATCTTTATCTTCCAGGACATACTGCAACCTACATCCTTCTGCATCTGCTGAGTGTATTCATCTCTTGATCTCCTTCTACGATTTTTACCCTCCACGCTACCCTCCAGTACTAAATTGGTGATCCCTCGATGCCTCAGAACATCTCCTACCGAGCGAGGTGGCGCAGTGGTTAGCACACTGGACTAGCATTCGGGAGGACGACGGTTCAATCCCGTCTCCGGCCATCCTGATTTAGGTTCTCCGTGATTTCCCTAAATCGCTTCAGGCAAATGCCGGGATGGTTCCTTTGAAAGGGCACGGCCGATTTCCTTCCCCATCCTTCCCTCACCCGAGCTTGCGCTCCGTCTCTAATGACCTCGTTGTCGACGGGACGTTAAACGCTAATCTCCTCCTCCTCTCCTCCTCCAGAACATCTCCTACCAACCGATCCCTTCTCCTAATCAAGTTGTGCCACAAATTTCTCTTCTCCCCAATTCTATTCAATACCTCTTCATTAGTTATGTGATCTACCCATCTAATCTTCAACATTCTTCTGTAGCACCAAATTTCGAAAGCTTCTATTCTCGTCTTGCCCAAACTATTTATCGTCTATGTTTCACTCCCATACATGGCTACACTCCATACAAATACTTTCAGAAACGACTTCCTTGCACTTAAATCTATACTCGATGTTAACAAATTTCTCTTCTTCAGAAACGCTTTCCTTGCCATTGCCAGTCTACATTTTACATCCTCTCTACTTCGACCATCATCAGTTATTTTGCTCCCTAAATAGCAAAACTCATTTACTACTTTAAGCGTCTCATTTCCTCAGCACCAACCGACTTAATTCGACTACATTCCATTATCCTCGTTTTGCTTTTGATGATGTTCGTCTTATATCCTCCTTTCAAGACACTGTCCATTTCGTTCAACTGCTCTTCCAGGTCCTTTGCTGCCTCTGACAGAATTGCAATGTCATCGGCGAACCTCAGAGTTTTTATTTCTTCTCCATTGATTTTAATTCCTAACCCGAATTTTTCTTTTGTGTCCTTTTCTGCTTATTCAATATACAGATTGAACAACATTGGGGATACTGACACGAATTATTCACAGAAGAATGAAAGCCGATACCAGGGAAGCTCAGCTTGGATTCCGGGGGAATGTAAGAACACGCGAGACAATACCGATACTACGACTTAGCTTAGGAAATAGGTTAAAGAAAGACCAACCTACGTTTATAGTGCTGGGTGGTTACAATTCAACTTTCCCTACTTGAGCCAGTGTAGACGGAAAACTATCTACTGTACGGCCGCCCAACTTAACAGGAATGATGTTCAGACTGCGTGCTGCAAGTTTCCTGCTATTAGTAATGTTGGTGTCATGACTTGCCGTTCGGCGCCGGTACTGTTACGGCGATCTAAGGTCAGAACACATGCATTATTGTGCATTACAGTTGCAGACACTCAACATGAGTCTGGAAAAATTGGGGAGGGCTTTACTTGTAAAGCGGTTCTATCAAACAACACCAATAGTGCTACTTATCTTCGCGAGTATCAACGCATCAAAGGAATACGGAAAGGTCCTCTTTCCGCACCGGGGTAGACGAACGTGATTCGGAAGTTAGAATTAAGTGACGATTTTGGAGTTACTTCTGGGAGATGCCGACGGCCAATAGTAACACATATTGTTGAAGAAGTTATGAAGAAGTTACTGTTGCCATGGATGAGAGGCCGGCCGTTGTGGCCGAGCAGTTCTAGGCGCTTCAGTCTGGAACCGCGCGACCGCTACGGTCGCAGGTTCGAATCCTCCTCGGGCATGGATGTGTGTGACGTCCTTAGGTTGGTTAGGTTTAAGTAGTTCTAAGTTCTAGGGGACTGATGACCTCAGATGTTAAGTCCCATAGTGCTCAGAGCCATTTGGACCATGGCTGAGAATGCTGGAAGCAGAGCGCAATCTTCAAACAGTGGACGAGCTGTGACAAGACAGCTGAACATTCCATGGGACAACGTTTTTTCCGTCAGCAGTATAGCAATCTGTAGTGCGATTCCAGGACGTCGTGGATGCACTGGGCAACATTTATAACCTGGAACGTAAACATGATACGTAATTAACAAACATACCCTGTCATGTGGAAATTAAAGTGTGTTTCTTTCAACTGTTTATTCGATATTTCTCTTCCGCGTGTGCTTACAAATCTTTCCACAAAGTTTCATTGTACTACGGTCACTCTTTGTCATGGGAGTCCTCTCAAGTAGCGAAAGTTTAATTATAGCCACCCTGTATTTACAAGGATAAAATACAGGGAGTGAGAGGTTATTTACGATTTGAACAGAAAGCAGACAGCAGTTGCAAGTGTCGAAGAGTACAGAAGGGAAGCTGTGGTTGAGTAAATAGTGAGACAGGGCTATAGCCTACGCCAATGTTATGCAATCTGGGCACTGAGCGATCAGTGTAGGAAACCAACGAGAAATATGGAATGTCAAGTTCAGGAACAAAAAATAAAGACGTTGAAGTTTTCCGATAACATTGTGTTTCTGACAGAGACAGCAGATGACATAGAAGAACAGTTGAACAGAATGGATAGATGTATAGTGTTTTCGTTATCAGATGAAAATCAGTAAAAGTAAAACATAGGTAATGTACTAGCATTAAATCAGGGGACATTGAATGAATTATTTCTGGAACTAGGACACTAAAAATAGTTGATGATTTTTGCTCTTTGAGAAGCAAAATAACTGACGGTGGCCGAAGCAGAGAGGATGTACAACGTCGACTTACTATAGTCCCAAAATCATTTCTAGAAAAGAGGAATTTGTTCAGATTAAATTTAATTTAAATATGAGGAAGTGTTTTGTGAAGATATTTGTCTAGCGTGTAGCCTAGTACGGAAGTGAATCGTAGTTGGTAAACAGTTCACACAAGGAGAGAATACAAACTTTTGAAATGTGGTGTTACAGAAGAATGTTAAAGATTAGATGGACAGAGACAATAACTAATGAGGAGGTACTAGATGTGCGGAAAAAGAAATGTAAATAACGTGACTGTAGTAAGAGATCGGTTGATCGGAGATACCATCAGGGAGCAAGGAGCTGCCAGTTTGATGATGAGGGGAAGGGGGGGATGTGGGGAGTAAGATTGGTACAGGGATATCAAGGCATGAATACAGTAAGCTTCAAACAGATGTATATTTGGTAGTATATCTGAGGGAACTTAAAAGATCTTGAAAAGTGCAAGTCCTAGTGCAGGCTATCTACATGCAAGGGAGATTATGTAATCAATAACCTTGACTGAATGACACCTTCGACATGGCGGTGGTGGGTAATGGCGAGGGATTTTTTTTTAAAAAAAGAAGCTTCAGCATCCGTTAAAATGGAACAGCCAATGACAGTGCAGTATTTTTTATCTAAACTGAAACAGCTGATCAGTACCTCTAGGCCATCACGTTCAACAGTATCTGAATTATTTGCGCCATATTCAGGAGTATCCAGTTACGCTTCAGTATTTCCACATCAAAAATTTATGTAAGCTTCAATTGAATTGACATCATGATCAGAAACGTGTCATCAACACTGACGATGGCCAAAGTAGTGAGAGTATAAAATGTAGAGCTGCTGTAGCCACGAAATCATCTAAAAAAAAAAAAAGAAAAAAAAATCTGACACACTTTGCGTAACGTCTATACTGTCTGTATACAGTTCACTCCCTACACATCCACTCGGTAACAAAGTATCCCAGGAACTGTGTATTTAATCGAAATCCAGCCTTATTGCGGAAGAATTAGCTGGAAGCTTCATTCATACAATGTTACACTGGCGCCATCTTTAAAAGTATCCGAACGATGTGAATTTTACTCTAATTAGTGTCGTTTTTAAACGTATCCGAATGATTTTAATGCTGTTTACAGTAATACCATGTACAAAAGTATCTGAACGATCTAAATTTTACGCATGTAATCATGTGCAAAAGTACTGGAATTATATGAATTTCATAGCATGTTCAAAAGTATCCAAACGACCTGAATGATGCGTAAATTAGTGTCATGTTCAGAAGTATCTGAACTATCTAAATTTTGCGCCATGGTCAAAAGCATCCGAATCGCCTGAATTTTGTGTACATTGCTGTTACGTTGAAAATAACTGAGCACTAAGCACTTTGTGTAAATTATCGTCACGTTACTAGAATACTCTAACGACCTGAATTTTGCACAAATTGGCTTCTTGTTCAAAAGTATCCCTCCCATGCAAATTGATCATCATTTCCCTCCCCGCACTATAGTATGAATCGTACATTTTGGGTAATGGCCGTCACGCATTTAACGTACACGCTGTCAGCTGCTAGTATTACAATACAATTTTAAGAACTAGTAGATAATACTCCCAGTTGCTGCTACCCATTCCACTTCTCCCCCTCAAGAAGGCACCTCAGTAACCGACGCTATCCACAATTTATTACATTAACAAAGGGCGTTATCAAGCAGATTGTAATGTGTCTACCTTCTGGTTTCATAAATACATTGTTTTCTCTGGTCTCATCTCTGTCTTCTTGGTCTGTCTTTTTTTGGGAATAGCTGTCCATCTTGAATCAATCTATCTAGTGGTTGAGGAACAGTTTTAAATGCTCTTTCCAGTACAAACTCAGGTTCGGTTTGCCTTTCTTGAGTCAACGACAGCCTGTGGATATTTCATCGATATTTCAACACATGACTTATGACTATTCTTTCGTCCAATGGAATTGACAGGCATGTTGACAGCCCAATCAACATCTGAACTGATCGTAAGCAAACATATTTGGAAGATATAAACAGTCTTGGCGGCAAAACAGTGTTATTTGCGCGAAACAGAACATGTGCAACGGCATTTCTTACATGTTTACATTTGTGATGCATTTCTGTAGGCCTGATCCTATTTATTGTGTCTTTTGGAGTACGCTGCAAGGGCATTGCGCAAAGCCTCTTAAAACTCAACAAGGGCTATTACTTACTGAGGTTTTTTCTGTATTTTAAACGTGATTTCTAGTGCACTCAACACTATTTTACTCGTATATCAGGGAACCACGCAATGTTCTTGAAATATTCACAACGATGCTTGTCTGCTACGGCATTTGCATGGACGGCAGCCTATGTGTTCAACACTCTTTGTACCAGCCAATCTTACGATGCCTTAAACAAGGCGAGACGCTTAATTGTCAAAACATAAAATAATAAGGCTTGTTTTGAAGCCAAGACTCTTTACCTCTTCAAAAGGTGTATCATTTGTTGCTCTATCATCTCGCCGTGAATTGCAAAAAGTTCTATAAGCAAACTTTACTTATAACACAGTGTGGAACCTGTAGTGGATGAAGTCAAATACAATAATTATCGAAATTCTGATGGTAGCAGTCACACAAAGCATAAAAAAAATGGAGTGGAGCAAAGTGGATTGGAATGGAACAAATACAAGTATAATTAAAAAACGGAACAGAGCAGAACAAGATGGATCGGTACAGAAGAGAACGGATTATAAAGGAACGAAATGGACAAGAACATTATTCAAAATGAGAACGGAACAGATCGGAATGGAACAGAACAGAACAGAACAGATCAGAACAGAATGGAGCGGATAGGAATTTCATTAAAAACGGAGTGGAACAGATCGGAATGTCAAAAAATTCCACAATGTAGCTAATGGTGTTAAATACACTCCTGGAAATGGAAAAAAGAACACATTGACACCGGTGTGTCAGACCCACCATACTTGCTCCGGGCACTGCTAGAGGGCTGTATAAGCAATGATCACACGCACGGCACAGCGGACACACCAGGAACCGCGGTATTGGCCGTCGAATGGCGCTAGCTGCGCAGCATTTGTGCACCGCCGCCGTCAGTGTCAGCCAGTTTGCCGTGGCATACGGAGCTCCACCGCAGTCTTTAACACTGGTAGCATGCCGCGACAGCGTGGACGTGAACCGTATGTGCAGTTGACGGACTTTGAGCAAGGGCGTATAGTGGGCATGCGGGAGGCCGGGTGGACGTACCGCCGAATTGCTCAACACGTGGGGCGTGAGGTCTCCACAGTACATCGATGTTGTCGCCAGTGGTCGGCGGAAGGTGCACGTGCCCGTCGACCTGGGACCGGACCACAGCGACGCACGGATGCACGCCAAGACCGTAGGATCCTACGCAGTGCCGTAGGGGACCGCACCGCCACTTCCCAGCAAATTAGGGACACTGTTGCTCCTGGGGTATCGGCGAGGACCATTCGCAACCGTCTCCATGAAGCTGGGCTACGGTCCCGCACACCGTTAGGCCGTCTTCCGCTCACGCCCCAACATCGTGCAGCCCGCCTCCAGTGGTGTCGCGACAGGCGTGAATGGAGGGACGAATGGAGTCGTGTCGTCTTCAGCGATGAGAGTCGCTTCTGCCTTGGTGCCAATGATGGTCGTATGCGTGTTTGGTGCCGTGCAGGTGAGCGCCACAATCAGGACTGCATACGACCGAGGCACACAGGGCCAACACCCGGCATCATGGTGTGGGGAGCGATCTCCTACACTGGCCGTACACCACTGGTGATCGTCGAGGGGACACTGAATAGTGCACGGTACATCCAAACCGTCACCGAACCCATCGTTCTACCATTCCTAGACCGGCAAGGGAACTTGCTGTTCCAACAGGACAATGCACGTCCGCATGTATCCCGTGCCACCCAACGTGCTCTAGAAGGTGTAAGTCAACTACCCTGGCCAGCAAGATCTCCGGATCTGTCCCCCATTGAGCATGTTTGGGACTGGATGAAGCGTCGTCTCACGCGGTCTGCACGTCCAGCACGAACGCTGGTCCAACTGAGGCGCCAGGTGGAAATGGCATGGCAAGCCGTTCCACAGGACTACATGCAGCATCTCTACGATCGTCTCCATGGGAGAATAGCAGCCTGCATTGCTGCGAAAGGTGGATATACACTGTACTAATGCCGACATTGTGCATGCTCTGTTGCCTGTGTCTATGTGCCTGTGGTTCTGTCAGTGTGATCATGTGATGTATCTGACCCCAGGAATGTGTCAATAAAGTTTCCCCTTCCTGGGACAATGAATTCACGGTGTTCTTATTTCAATTTCCAGGAGTGTACAAGCATAGTTATCAATCTGATTTGATACATTATAAATGGTTTTTAAAAAGCCTGTGACTGTGAAAACAATAGGTTTGTTTATAAATAAATCTTCTGCTATCAACTACGATTTTTCTTTATTTACTTTTCGCACAAGGCGTTTCCGGAAATTATTCCTATTTCTATTGATGGCTTAATACACACAAAAAAACGCACTTTAAAATGGGAATCATTTCACGAAACGCGTCGTGCGAAAAGTAAATAAAGAAAAATCGTGACTGGTAGCTGAAGATATATTTATAAGCAATCCTATCGTAGTTATCAACGTTAACAGGATAGTACCCGTTATTTAAATCATTTTGTATATAAATAGAAATTTATATGCATTATTACTACATACCCGTGGAGACACTTTGAGGAAAATCATACCACGGTTGACATAATCGCTGAAAACTTGCCTCAAATTATGTTCATCTTGTTTGGAAAGAATAATTACATTGGAATTGTCTCTGATTAACTGTTCCGGAGTTTTGCTACATGCTTGGTATAGATAAAAGCTCTCTACATCGTAGTGGTAACCAGCAGAACAGTAAGCCTTCAGTAGGTGAAAAGTGAGGGTTGCCGTGCTTCGACTACCTACTTTCCACTTCTTTTCAAGGTCACCCAACAACTTGAGGCTAGTCCGCCGCTCGTGGTCTCGCGGTAGCGTTCTCGCTTCCCGAGCACGGGGTCCCGGGTTCGATTCCCGGCGGGGTCAGGGATTTTCACCTGCCTCGAGATGACTGGGTGTTTGTGTTGTCCTCATCATTTCATCATCATCCAGGAAAGTGGCGCAATTGGACTGAGCAAAGATTGGGTAATTGTACGGGCGCTGATAACCACGCAGTTGAGCGCCCCACAAACCAAACATCATCATCATCAACTTGAGGCTACCTCGTTTCTCACCTATATGTGCTCATCTCATTTCAGATATGTTACACGCTTTTTGATAGAGCATGTCAAAAAATTTAGCAAATCGATAAATCAGAAATTTATATTGCGTTACTTCTTTCTGTGTAACGCTGCAATACTCTTCGTAAACGATGTATATTTTTCCATATTACAAAGCAGCACAGAAGACGACCTGGATTTAGTTTAACTTCTTCATCGCCGTCTATCGATGTTTTTTCATACAGTGTGATTTTTTCCATTGTGAACAAACTCCAGGGATTGATCGATGAGAGGATAGGGATCTTACAGAGACTGCAGTCTAATACGCGCTGTACCATGCAGCACAGTTACAGTATGCATGGTTTCCTCCTAGAGGGGGGTATACTGTTGCTCACACGTCATGCCCTAGCACGTTCTCCTGCCATAGTAATTGGTAATGTTGTATCCGATTCACTTCTCTTGCTGAGTCACCTTGCAGTGGCTGTGATACAGCGTTGTACACAATGGTTCCTTTTTCGATGCGAGAGCTTTACTTACGGAAAGTGTAACAACAATGACGATATACTATTGTAGTTATAATAAATTTTTTCTTCTGAATTTCGATAAATTAGCCTAATCGATGTTCTGATTTCATTTCTTTTTTGTTTCATGCCATTATGTTAAAGCAACTGTAAACAATTTTCGATGTAAAATTTAATCAAATGGTTCAAATGGCTCCGAGCACTATGGGACTCAACATCTTAGGTCATAAGTCCCCTAGAACTCAGAACTACTTAAACCTAACTAACCTAAGGACATCACGCACACCCATGCCCGAGGCAGGATTCGAACCTGCGACCGTAGCAGTCCCGCGGTTCCGGACTGCAGCGCCAGAACCGCACGGCCACCGCGGCCGGCTGTAAAATTTAATATTTATGTCAAATTTCAAGTAATGTTGTAATCAAAGGGAAGTGGAACTAATGTTGGAAATATTGTAAGATGTGAAAGTTGTAATTAAATGCCTGGTCCATACGTAGGCAATGTATTAGGATAAGCAGAATGTAAAACCTTTGGTGAATACCCTGTCTGTAGGGAAGCGGTAAAAGGTGGAGGCAGGCGAGCGCGGGAAAACGCACACGGGCGCGGTACGGCATAACGGGCTCAGCAGTAGTAGTCGGAGTTGGGCATCGATCTGAGAAACACGTGCTGGATCGAGGAGGCTCTCCTAGAAAAAGTGGTTTCGTTGAGCCTCGGATGCGCTGTTTCCGACGTCTATACAGCATTACAATATTCCATAGGCACTAAATGGAAAAGCATTGCGACGCCATGAAGAAGTAAAGTGCCGATATTTCATGAGCCATTGCTGTAATTGCACGTGTGCTTTGTGCCTCGCCATCTCGCCGCCTGCCGACCGCCTCATCGATACGAACAGGTTGAAACTTTCAGTACTGTATTCGTGTGGAGCAGTGTCACTTTTGCTACATACTGTTCAATAACAACTTAAATTTTACCAGAACTGTCCTATCAATTAATTATCCTCACAACTAACCTAGACAGGGTCCTTTCCACATGTTGTGCAATCCGTGTATCCCAAGACGAAGATTTAAAGTTTATGTTAATAATAATTACCTGCAGACCTATCAATGATAAAATGATGTTTAAACAACTTTGTTGTTAATGAATACTGGACGAATAATATAGGTATGACAAAGTTGGAAGATAATGTTGAAATTGGTTTAGTAATGAAGTTTATTTAAATTGAGACAAAAATAACGGTAGTTAAATGAGCAGGAAATAAGACAAGAGCGGTAAATCATATTTTGAAAATCTTGAATGCTTAATGCTCTCATTAATCAAACTTTCACTACAGTGATCATAATAGTTTCAGGGTCCTCCCCCCCTTTTTTTTCTTTTCTATTTCATTTGAATTCTGAAGTGTACTGAACTGATTTGACCAGCAAAGTTAAAGTCAATATAAAACCTAAATTTATCAGTGTTTTACCCTTCTTAAAATTGACATTGTATGTGTGTTTCAAAAGTGCAATTTCTAGGGTAACCTATGCCCGATTTCAGAGATGATGATGTTTGGGTTGTGGGGCGCTCAACTGATGCCCGATTTCAGTCGGATCAATAGACAAAACGCAGTTTGTAGTAATCATTATAGTGTAATGTTGTGTATTTATAGCTTGTCCAAATTAGTACAGAAAGTGAAAATATTAGTTCAGTAGATTTTTCTGGTTCTAAAATTTACGATATAATGCAGTATTACTACGTGTTGTTATGCTTGTACGTACATCCACTTGTACAGGGAAAAAAACTCACTTAATGCCTAATTAGGCTGGCGACCGTATTATTAACAATTGGTAGAATCTGCTGTGTATGTTTCTTGCCCGTCCTGACGTGTAGTTGCACTTTAGACTTGCTTGACGTATCATTGTTGTTACTGAGTGGGTGTAAGTCTGATTTTGCCTCCATTCAGGTACACGCGGTCAACATATTTACTAAAATCCTTTCTTATAAGGTGAAGCCCGTCAACTTACCATAGTACAGGCTTTAAAGAGTTAACGTACGCCCGAGCGTAGTCGTTACAAAAGGCAAATGGGAATGGGCGGAGGGCAGCAAGGTTGTATCAAGAGACCTTCTACCTTAGCATTCAATGTTTGCAACAGTGTTTCGCCGTTCGTCTCAGACAGAGTTGTTTAGGAAGCAGGAAATCATGAAGGATGTACCCGAAATGTTCGGACACCAGACTTGGAGGAAGATGTGGTTAACACTGTGGAAGGCGACCGCCGTGTCAGTACCAGGCAGTTTGCCCGCCATCACAGGGTAAGCCAGACAACCGTGTGGAAGATTCTACATGACAATTGCTACTACCCTTATCACTTACAGCGTGTGCAGGACTTATTAGCGTCAGACTTTCCACATCAGGAACAGTTTTGTCACTGGTTTCTTCTCCAGGCAACCACGATTCCGGGATCTATCTCTCCCATCCTATTGACAGTTGAGGCGACCTTTACGCCGAGTCTTTAGCTTTCATAACAGTCATCTGTGGGATAGTATGGTAAAAAACCGCATGGTGTGGTGACAGCGAATCATCAGCATCGGTGCAGCCGGAATATGTGGGCCGGGATAAATGGCGATCGTGTTTTGGAACCAGTGTTCCTTCTACGTCACATAACAGGCCGTAACTATCGGCGTTTCTTAAGGGTTTCTTGCCTCTCCTGCTGGAAGAAGTACCGTTGATGATTCGAAAGGTTATGTGGCTGCTACACGATGGTGCTACAGCCCACTTCACCGTTAACATCCGGACGCATCTCAATCGTCTCTTCCATGGTCGATGGTTCGGACGAGGGGGTCCAGTTGCATAGCCTGCTCGTTCACCGGTTCTCTACCCGTGCGATTTCTGTTTATGAGTCTATCTCAAAATTCTCGTGTATGCAGAGCCCATTCCAGATGTGGAGACATACGAGGGCAGTTCAACAAGTAATGCAACACATTTTTTTCTGAAACAGGGGTTGTTTTATTCAGCATTGAAATACACCAGGTTATTCCCCAATCTTTTAGCTACACAACACTATTTTTCAACGTAATCTCCATTCAATGCTACGGCCTTACGCCACCTTGAAATGAGGGCCTGTATGCCTGCACAGTACCATTCCACTGGTCGATGTCGGAGCCAACGTCGTACTGCATCAATAACTTCTTCATCATCCGCGTAGTGGCTCCCACGGATTGCGTCCTTCATTGGGCCAAACATATGGAAATCCGACGGTGCGAGATCGGGGCTGTAGGGTGCATGAGGAAGAACAGTCCACTGAAGTTTTGTGAGCTCCTCTCGGGTGCGAAGACTTGTGTGAGGTCTTGCGTTGTCATGAAGAAGGAGAAGTTCGTTCAGATTTTTGTGCCTACGAACACGCTGAAGTCGTTTCTTCAATTTCTGAAGAGTAGCACAATACACTTCAGAGTTGATCGTTTGACCATGGGGAAGGACATCGAACAGAATAACCCCTTCAGCGTCCCAGAAGACTGTAACCATGACTTTACCGGCTGAGGGTATGGCTTTAAACTTTTTCTTGGTAGTGGAGTGGGTGTGGCGCCACTCCATTGATTGCCGTTTTGTTTCAGGTTCGAAGTGATGAACCCATGTTTCATCGCCTGTAACAATCTTTGACAAGAAATTGTCACCCTCAGCCACATGACGAGCAAGCAATTCCGCACAGATGGTTCTCCTTTGCTCTTTATGGTGTTCGGTTAGACAACGAGGGACCCAGCGGGAACAAACCTTTGAATATCCCAACTGGTGAACAATTGTGACAGCACTACCAACAGAGATGTCAAGTTGAGCACTGAGTTGTTTGATGGTGATCTGTCGATCATCTCGAACGAGTGTGTTCGCACGCGCCGCCATTGCAGGAGTCACAGCTGTGCACGGCCGGCCCGCACGCGGGAGATCAGTCTTGCTTGACCTTGCGGCGATGATGACACACGCTTTCCCCAACGACTCACCGTGCTTTTGTCCACTGCCAGATCACCGTAGACATTCTGCAAGCGCCTATGAATATCTGAGATGCCCTGGTTTTCCGCCAAAAGAAACTCGATCACTGCCCGTTGTTTACAACGCACTTCCGTTACAGAGGCCATTTTAACAGCTCCGTACAGCGCTGCCACCTGTCGGAAGTCAATGAAACTATACGAGACGAAGCGGGAATGTTTGAAAATATTCCACAAGAAATTTCCGGTTTCTTCAACCAAAATTGGCCGAGAAAAAAAATGTGTTGCATTACTTATTGAACTGACCTCGTACTAGAGCAGCGTACTCGTGCTGCCTTTGACACTGTTCGGATGCAGCGTGGCCGATGTGAAAATATGAGACAGAATATGCTACAGCACATACACGCATGCGTTGAGGCACGTGGAAACCATTTTCAACAAATACTTTAACTGTGACTGCATGGCACAGCGCATATTAAACCGCAGCCTTTGTAACAACGTATGATTGAATATATCTTTAGTATGGAAACCATGCATTTCCGGACACAAGTTCATTAGGCTCTTTTTGTTCTGTATCCTCTCATAGATCAATCCCTAGAGTTTATACATGGTGGAAAAACATCACCCAGTAAAAGCTTGTGATAAAGAAATGGCCGTCGTAATTGCTCAAATTGTGGAATGCGACTCGCACTGTATGTTGAGGCCCATAATTCACGTTGCAGCTCTCATGTGCAGAGCCTCAGTATGTGTTGGTGAAACAGTAGTGGTCTCTGTGTTTAATATCTCCTTTTTCAAATGGTTCCTAGCGAATATGGCAGACATGTGGCTAGCAAATCGGTAATTTCCATCTTTTTTTGCAGTAAAAACTCATTCATACTCTTACTGATTGCATACCGGTATTCAGTAATCCATTTCATGCAGTCATTGCCTGTGTGCAATTTGAACTCAGAGTACCTGTGGCCATAGCCACAGTATACGTTGTTGGTTATGCTGAATGGTGTATGAAGATGAACTTGATCAGAATACAGACCAGAGTTATGCTATGGTTGAATGCTTCAACTGGTCCTAACACGAATTTTCTGTCATCAACAATTAGAAATGACAACCTCAGTTTGTTGCTAAAATTGGTAAATTTTAGAAACTCGTTCATGCTACTGGGAATGCATGCATGAGCTACAACAATTAATCAGCGGGTGAAATATGTAAGTTGAGTAATATACCACACCGACTTTTTTTGGGGCACATGTCCTAGATGAAAAGTGTTGAACGACATTGACAGCTACGATGGCAAAAATCAGTACCTTGCTTTAAGTAGCATTCCCACTTTTGTAACCCACTTTCCTGCTGAGTCAGGTAATTCAGTTAAGACTTGCTGAAACCAGCAAGACAAGGCTTCTTGAAAGAAGCAAAATGCTTAACGGTAAGTCAGATTTGCTGGTGCCTCCAGAAGGAATCGACATGAGTGTCATGTGCTGCATGGCTGATTCTAATGCATTGACGAGAAGTGGTTATAGGGACATGAATATTATTTTTGTCAAGTATCATTTACATCATTAACCTACATCCACAACATAAGCAGTATGATTGGTGATTATGATAAATAATGGCTTGTTATTAAGACATACAACAGACTGCCCAGATACTCTGGAATATGACAACAATTTATGCAAAATTCAGATCACACATATACTTCTGAACATGGCGCAGAATTCAGATGGTTCTGATACTTTTGAACACGAAAAAAACTGAGACTGAATACTTTTGAACATGCTGTGAATTTGCACAAAATCATTCATATGCTTTTGAACATAAGCCAACCTATGAAAATTCGCATGGAACAGAATTCAGATCATTAAGATACGTTTGAGCATCACACAAAAAAGTGAGATCGTTTGGATAATTTCGAACACGATGCAAAGTTGAGGTCAGAAATTCTGATCTGCTCTGTTGCGTTCCGATCTTTACTGTTCCTAACTGTTTTTAATGCTCACTGTGGAGGATGTGAGAAAGTGGAGTGTCAGCTACTGGGGGCAGATTACAGGGGGTGCAAAATTCAGGTCATATGGATACTTTTGAACATGACACTAATTTTTCAAAATTTAGGTCATTCAGATACTTTTGAACAAACGGTAATTTACACATGGTACGAAATTCATATTGTTCGGATACTTTTTAACAGAGTAACCAACTTAACAGTTGTGTGATTGGAAGTTCAGTCCATACCTTCGTAAATTGTCTTAGTTTTGATAAAACGCACAATTCCTGGATTACTTTATAAGGGAGTGCATGTGTAGGGAGTGAGCTGTAAGCACACTGGCAGGTGCAGATGTTACACAATGTGTGTCAGGTTTCTGTGAAGTCAGAGATGTTAAGACTTGCTAAAGCTGCTGAATAGGATGCAGACAATTCAGGTACATTTGTAGATGAAGGACTACTTAGCGATCAGCTGTTTCATTTTAGACAGAAATTCTGCACTGTTATTGGCTGTTTCGTTTCAGGTAAAAATTCTGCACTATTATTGGCCATTTCATTTTAATGGATGATAATTTTTTTTTAATTTTCCCACCATTGCCACCTTGCATTTCTTTAAAATTTTTCACCAGCACCTTACTAGATTTTTAAGTACTGTGATTGGCTGTTTCATTTTTTACAAATTCCAATTTTTTTTAAAAAAGGTCCAGCTAGCAGCATCTTGCATTTTTGAGTTTCCCACCAGAGGCATTTTGGATTTTTAAATTTTTCAGCACCATCAGTTTGATGGTGTCAAGCATTCAAGGCCATTGATGTCGTCTTTGCCTCCTGAATGTAAGCAACCTGCACTAGCACTTGCACTTCTCAATGTCATGTAAGTATGAAGTAGCCCAGAGTTGTTCTAGGTAAACTACTGTTACACTAGTTATTTGGAAATGAAAAGGCTTGCACAGAATAAATAGTGGGGGAGGTGCATAAAACCGGTCTTCAAACTGAACACCACTGCAAGAACAAGAACAAATCAACAACAACATGTTAAAGGAAGAGGTCTTTTGGATTGCACTGTAGTGTGGACCTCCAAAATTTGGTTTGTAAATCGTCTCGCAATGAATTGGTGACATAGGATTTTTTCAATCGACATCTATTGTTGGTGTTGTGTACTATTTGAGGATTCTTTTTTTCTCAGTGTCTTCTTTTCCCAAAAGTAGTTTTGTGTGGGTACTACAACTTTGTTTATTCAAAATCTGTCAGATATTTCGTTTGTTTACACGTGTAACATGATATATATTTAAGTAGGGGATCAGTTGCCAGTTCTTCAACGTGAGTCTTCCTGAATTTCTTAACTACGGGATCTCTCTGTATACAACTATACCGTCCATTAAGAGTCTCAGAGAGATATAACCTGCACGTTTTTATACGAGTGCTATAACGTGAACAGCAACAGTACTGTCACACTTCCTTCAGGCACGCTGGACTCTATTGTGTATTATGACCAATAACAACAATGTGCCGTATTTGTAGATAACAGTCACTCCAGTTGATACCTTTTCGGGTATTTCACAAACATATGTTAAACTTAATAGGCGATTTGCGGAACAGAGTCGAAGGCCTTCCGGAAGAAAAGAAACACATCAGTGTGGATGCCGTCGAGGAAAACCTGGGTTTCGTCTTCGCCGAGGTAGTGTGTCAGTCTATACATCTGTCATTAAGTCCTACAGCCGAAGACTGGAACCACCTGAGCATACCACATGGTGTGCTCAGTTTTTTTTTCCAAAAAATATAATTGCGCTATAAACCGTTATTACACAGTGTATGTTGGAATGAAAACTGTCAGCACTTAACGCCAGTGTTTATGTTCGTGTTGTGAGGAAAGTACACTTTCCGTGCAAAACATGAAAATATTTTTAAAATTTGATCACACCACATATCCTATTGAAAGACCATCATGTTAAACTGCAGAAGATGAAGTTCTTTAAGTATTTACATGCTGTGGGGCACCGATTGCGTATAATGTGCTATATGAACAAACGTCCCAGGACATCCATTCCTTTTCGCAACAATCACCCTTATAACTAACATTGCGTAGGACTTCCCTTTGAAACTACCAAAGCCCTTTTCTCCGGAAGTGACTTTCCATGAAGTTCTGGTATACTGAAGGCGAAATTTGTTTATTTTTTCTTAAATCATTTTGATTAGTCGTTGGCGGCTTTTCTACGAATAGATTCAGCACGGAATCGATACTAGTTGATCCTAAAGCTGTTCGGAGGGGTTCAGGCGTGTACTCGAAGAGCTCAGTGTAGAAAATCCGCTTTTCTTCGAGATACAGTGCATTATGAAGTTGATATAAAAAAAGTTCCAGTTCTATGTTGGTGCCATAATGTGGATTCATACTGTTGCCTAAAATGTTTTCTCATGCGCATCGGCTCACTATACCATCATTTAAACCTAATAGGCCTAATCCAACCCCGGGATAGCAGCTCCAGGTCGTCGCATGATTTCGTAATCATTGTCGGCAGCATTTGACATCCATTTGCTGGTACAATATTATCTGGATGTCTCAATACAGGAATCACGCAGCTAAGCGATCGCAAATAACTGTTTGGTACATTGACCTAGGTTTCGACACCTCTAAGGATGTCCTCATCAGAATGAAATTTTGAGAAAACGTAAAATTACATTGAGAGAAGGTAGTGGTCAGTAGATATGCTCAGCAGATATGCATCAGACTCTTGAGTCTGATGTTGTTCCTAGGTAGGCATATGTGCCAAATGCTATAACGTGTTTAATTTTATTTTTTGACTTGAGCATCCTTAGAGGTGTCGAAACGTAGGTCAGTGTACCAAACACTTAATTGCAACCAGTTGGCTGTGTGATGCCTATGTTGAAACTTAGCATACGGTTGCTGAGAACCAGCCACGTTTAAAACTATTATCTGGATGTCCTATAACGTATCGATTAATTATACATAATGTAATTAATAATGATGCTATTAATACAAATGTAGCGGAATCCTTAAATGTAAAATCCATTTGCCACCTCTAGATTTCTCCATGCATTACAATTTCCAGCTACATACCTCCTCGTTACTAATGTACTTTTTCTAATGTCATCTGTCCACTCGTATTAGATTTTTAGGTTGGTATTTTATTCTTAATTACAGTCATCATTCTCATCAGCCATTTCTCACAAAGTGATGAGTGATTCCACGAAGTTTCCGAATGTCTGTGTCGCTTAAGTCTACCAGCCTAGCCTCAAGTCGTCTTCTGTTCCTTTCGAGTCCGCTGGAGCGCATGGTCTGTACATCACCCTTACGGCCGACCGTTTGGCCGATCTACTGCCACTTTAGTGAGGCTACCTGTTCCATATCAATGACATCATAGTTTTTCCTTATCGCTTGGAATCCAGTAATTAATTTCGTCGGTCCATCGACCGTCCATCAACCTGTACATGTATACTCGTGCCCACCATTTCATTTTCAATATAGTCATATTTCGTCTTTCATTCCAATTTATTTCCTCATAAGTTTGTCTTCCTGTCTCCCCTCGTAATTTCCATCACGTATTTCTCCACTGCTCGCTGGGGAAAGCCCGTGTTACACATGGTTTTTGCATGTAATTTTCAACCCTCAGCGCAATAACTCAAAACTTGCAATACATTTTTATTGTTAACTTTCCTTTTGAGACACTCAGAAGCTGTATTGAAAACTCAGAATATTTTAACAAAAGCAGTCGAAACCATTTTACTTTTGTACATATTTCTTTTACTGTCCATCCAATAGTTGTCTTCAGATACCTTCAGCACAAAACTCCTCAACTGTTTGCATGCCTTTTGTTGTAAAATAGTACTATTGTCCTTCAGATGAGTTGGTTATACACAGTTGCAGTTCTGTTATAGATAACTTTTCGTCGTAGTTCCAAAGTTACTCTGTGACGCTCTTCCAGACGACTGAAGACGAACAGTACAAAGCCATCCGCAAAAGGCACTTAATCGAAGTATATTTCTTCTTCTTTTACCCAGTTTAATGGCTTGAAACTTCCTGCAGGTCTGTTAAGAAAAATTCTAAAGATGCATTACCTTCTTGCCTGATTCAGTCCTGAATTACCCACTATCTTGAAGGTGTTGTATGAGAGCATAAACTCTAATGTGTATATATTCCTTAATATATTGACATGTGTGGATCAGTGGCTGGGTTTTCAAGAGCTTTTACTACAAATATTGCAAGTAACACTCTTTGATGGATTCTATAATTTTTTCACGACTTTCAAATGATCCATTGTATTGTAACTATTTCTAAGACCAGGTGGTTTCTGTGCTTGATTAAAAATCTGTTGTTTTTCTGTGCTATTGTTGATGATTTTAGTGAAAATCTTGTAGATCACGGAAATTAGGAGACTGATAGGACTATATATATATTTTTTTGTCCCTCTCCTTGCTCTTGAAGTAGATGTGTTATACTGAGTTTGCAGGTTTGGGGTGTCTTCTTATTCTGCAGACATTCTGTTAAGCAATTTTCATAATAAACTGAGGACAACATTGCTCTTCATATATTTACGTAAGTATCACATTAAAATTTAAAGAGCCTCTTTTCACTCCATGAAACTGTTCCATTTCTTGCGAAATTCTATCATTTTGTGGATGACCACTGTATGTGTACCACAACGGAAGCCCCCAACGATAAATGACTAGGACGCTTGAAGATATATTCGCAGAGCACACTTAAGGTTTCAACAGATTTTGTCAGTTAGTGTGTTAGACCTAATATGGGGTTGTTTGGTCTTACTGCTTCAGTGACGATTCCTTGTGACAATAATGTAACCATGAGTATTTACTCCATGCACGTTTTGACAAGAGAGGTGATTAGTGGCCGGCCAGTGTGGCCGAGCGGTTCTAGGCGCTTCAGTCTGGAACCGCGCGACCGCTACCGTTGCAGGTTCGAATCCTGTCTCGGGCATGGGTGTGTGTGATGCCCTTAGATTAGTTAGGCTTAAGTAGTTCTAAGTTCTAGGGGATTGATGACCTCAGATGTTAAGTCCTATAGTGCTCAGAGCCATTTGAACCATTTTTGAAGGTGATTAGTTTTGTTGTAGTAATAGTATATTCAATTTAGGGTGGTTATTGCTAGATGCGTGCAGCAAAGTATACAACTTGTTCAAAAGTATCCGGAAATTATTAGTGTACATTAATGTGGGCTGTACCCACACTTTGCCTTCATACGGCTTGGACTGTGCTGGGTGCACTTTCAGTGAGGTGTCTGAATGCCTTTGGAGGAATGGTAGCCCATTGTTCCCCAACAGCCTAAACCTGAGAAAGGAGTGACGTTGGACGCAGGGATACGGTAGGAAGTCGACGTTCTAACTCATGCCAAAGATGTTCCATTGGATTCAAGTCGGGTCTCTGGAAAGGCCAATCCATTTCAGGAATGTTGCTGTCCAATGCTCGTACAATCACCGTCTCCACACTGTTTCTCTAGTGTACGCAGTGCTTTAAAATGTGTTCATTTCTACCGCATTTAGTATTTTCTGAAGCGCAATGAGGAGACCACACCATAATCATGAAAAACTCCTCCGTACCTGCTCTAAGTTCACTGTTGACGATGCATCTCTTGGCAGACAACTTTCTGCAGGCATTCGCCAAACCTAAGCTCTTCCATCGGACTGCGATAGGGTAAATTGTCGTTTATCACCCCAAATCACTCGATTCCAGTCATCCATTGTCCAGTTCAAAAATGGTTCATATTACTCTGAGCACTATGGGACTTAACGTCTGAGGCAGTCCCCTAGAACTTAGAACTACTTAAACCTAACTAACCTAAGGACATCACACACATCCATGCCCGAGGCAGGATTCGAACCTTCGACCGTAGCGGTCGCGCGGTTCCGGACTGTAGCGCCTAGAACCGCTCGGCCATCCCGGCCGGCAATGTCCAGTAGCGTCGCTGTTTGCACCACCACAAGCGTCGCTTGGTACGGACTTAAGATGAGTTTGGTTCAAGGGGAGCTCTTCTTCCGTTGTATCCCATTCTCTTTAACCCCTTACGCATGATAATGTGCTAGCTGGGTTGCTGGAAGCACTTAAATAATCATGTGTGATTCTTTGCGCTGATTTCACGCGATTTTTTGTAACGGTCCTCAGCAATGCTCGACGGTCGCTGTCCGTCAATACATGAGGTCTCCCTGGTCTTGGTTGAGCTGTGATTGTTCCTTCGTATTTCCCCTTCCCGATCACATCACCAAGTGACGACTTGAGCAGCTTTAGAAGGGTTGAAGTGAAGTGGTCAGTGACGTATTTGTTACTCAATTCACGCCCAGTTAAGAGCCCGCGTTGGAAGTCATCACCCCACATGACCGATCCGCTCTGCTGTCACTGCTTCTCTACTGACAACACAATACTTCCTGCCCCCTTTTATAATGGCGGGTCTGCCTCTCGCGACATCTGGTGATCAATTCCACATTACGTAGGGATGTCTGGATACATTTGATCATATACTGTATGTTGTGTTGGCAGAAGAGCCAACACCGTGTTACTAATGGAGGCTGAAATACACGCGTTTTAGCTCACGCAGGCTGGCGTGAAGAGGGAAGGACTATACTGACGTGAAGTCTGGAACATGACAAAGAATTAGAATTCAGAAAGAAGACGTAATTAGTGTGATACTTAACTTTAATCCATTAATGATGAACGTCGCTCTTGACGGTTCATGATTCACAATATTATCTGTTCAGAATACATTCATAGTAACTGAATATGGCGCCTTTCTAGGACGTAGCAAATGACGTTGCTGAAGGCTATGCTAAACTGTCGTCTCTGCAAATGAGAGCGTATGCAGACAGTGAACCATCGCTAGCAAAGTCGGCTGTACAACTGGGGCGAGTGCTAGGGAGTGTCTCTAGACTAGACCTGCCGTGTGGCGGCGCTCGGTCTGCAATCACTGATAGTGGCGACACTCGGGTCCGACGTATACAAATGGACCGCGGCCGATTTAAAGGCTGCCACCTAGCAAGTGTGGTGTCTGGCGGTGACACCACACTGTACGTACCCAATACTTTACAGCTAGCCTCACGATAGCAAGGTATTTAGGCTCCGTAGTTGGAAAGATATAACGGGTTTTTCCTATGAAAATGATAAAAGGCACTGTAGTCTTACAAGCGCCACTGTACTCAATGCACTTTTCGTTTTGTGTAATGGTGACAAATTTAGAAATGCAGCGATATGATTGTCTTTTCCAGTGCAAAAATTTTCGTTTTACTCGAGATGGTGGCACACAAGCTAAGCTGCAGAAACCACTTGAAAAACGGACTTGATTTTGTGCAGAAAGATGACAAAGATGTGTTGAAAATGAAATGTGTGGCGAGGTCCTCCCGGCGGGTAGACCTGATCGCCTGTTGCAAGTCTTTTGAGGTGACGCCACTTCGGCGACTTGCACGTCGATGAGGTTGAAATGATATGATGAAGACGAGACAAACACCCAGTCCCTGAGCGGAGAAAAACTCCAACCCAGCCAGGAATTGAACCCTGTCAACCCCCCCCCCCCCGCCACCCCTCCCAACTGCCCGGCATGACAAGCCGGCGCTCTGTCCACTCAGCTACGGTGGCGGAGACAAAGATGTGTTTAAAGCATGGAACTGAAAGGTGTAGCGTATGTGTGTTTTCTCATCGAACGAGAAATCTACGTGGTTGGGCAAGAGAATACAAAAACAAACTGAAATTCCGTAAGATAAAATAGCAGGGTGCATATCTGTTCCTATCAGACTGACCACTACACAGCTTCTACACTCCGATGCTATCCCACTAGTCCTGTCCATAATAATGCA
Source organism: Schistocerca cancellata (assembly GCF_023864275.1). Taxonomy (NCBI): domain Eukaryota; kingdom Metazoa; phylum Arthropoda; class Insecta; order Orthoptera; family Acrididae; genus Schistocerca; species Schistocerca cancellata. The sequence goes on along the minus strand of NC_064627.1, from coordinate 237,958,178 downwards.
ACAGCAGGTACCCGAAAGGCTTGTTTGTTACGCAGCCTGTTTACGCTCGCTCACACTTGTTTCTTTTGATAGCTATATGCGAGCTGTCGGAGGTCGGCCTGTCGGTGCAGTAATTTCCGGTTTTCATTAAGCGCCGGATGAAAGCCGTGTCTTCAGTAGCTAGTATATGAACCTGCCACAGCCTCCAAACAGGTCCCCGTGTTAGCGCAACAGTGCCAGCTACGGGCAGCTGGAAAAATCGGGGAGAGCAGGTAAGCGAGACCACAAAAACACACGGCCGAGGGGACCGGCGAAACAACGGAGCGGCCGCGAGGGTTAAAAGCCCTGCGTATACAAACCCAGGGACCAGGGCAGTCCACCTGCGGTCGCGACCTCGCGTCTTCGTTCCCCTCCTACGCATACGCGAGCAGGGCAAAATGCTAGTTCTGTCGTTGCACCGTGTTAATTATTTCCTCACAAGAACACAAAAATTATGTACGGTTAAGAAATTAGAACATATTGCGGTAACAATGTCAGAAGGGTTACAATTCAAGATAGGCATAGAAAACCGGGCGGGGTGGTCGAGCGGTTCTAGGCGCTACAGTCTGGAAACGCACGACCGCTACGGTCGCAGGTTCGAATGCTGCTTCAGGCATGGATGTGTGTGGTGTCCTTAGATTAGTTAGGTTTAAGTAGTTCTAAGTTCTAGGGGACTGATGACCTCAGAAGAAGTCCCATAGAGCTCCGAGCCATTTGAACCATAGGCATAGAAACCAAGATATCTGGAATACTTACGTATTAGTTCGCTTAATGCGAGGGTCACTCGGAAACTATTTCCTCCTGTACTCTTTTTCGTTGACTTTGAGGCTCGAACCATATTATTTCTATGTAGTAATATTGTTGTGAGCAAGATGTATGAGGCAGGTGAATACCCTCAGACTTCAAGAAGACTGTAATAATTGCAATGCCAATGAAATTAGGTGATGACAGGTCTACAGGTGTAAATATTACCGAACTATCAGTTTAGTAAGTCGTGGTTGCAATATACTGACACGAATTCTTTAGAGACGAATGAAATAATGTTAGAAGCCGACCTGGGGGAAGATCATTTTGGATTCGGAAGGAATGTAGGAACACTTGAGGTAATACTGACCCTACGACTGATCTTAGAAGATAGGTTAAGGTTCAAAATGGTTCAAATGGCTCTGAGCACTATGGGACTCAACTGCTGTGGTCATAAGTCCCCTAGAACTTAGAACTACTTAAACCTAACTAACCTAAGGACATCACACACATCCATGCCCGAGGCAGGATTCGAACCTGCGACCGTAGCGGTCGTGCGGTTCCAGACTGTAGCGCCTTTAACCGCTCGGTCACTTCGGCCGGCGATAGGTTAAGGAAAGGCAAACCTACGTTTATAGCATTTATCGACTTAGAGTAAGCTTTTAACAGTCTTGACAGGAGTAAGCTCTTCGGAATTCTGAGGAGGTAAAATACAGGGAGCGAAAGGCCATTTACAACTTGTACAGAAACAAGATGGCAGTAATAAGAGCGAGTGAAATGAAAGGGAAGCAGTGGTTGAGACGGAAATGAGACATGGTTCTAGCCTATCGCCAACGTTATTTAATCTGTATATTGAACAAGCAGTAAAGGAAACAAAAGAAAAATTTGCATTGGGAATTAAAGTTCAGGGAGAAGAAATAAAAGCTTTGTGGTTCGCCGATGACATTGTAATTCTGCTACAGACAGAAAAGGACTTGGAAGGGCAGTTGAACGGAATGGACGGTGTCTTGAAAGGATGATGTAAGATGAAAATCAACAATAGCAAAACAAGGATAATGGAATATAATCAAATTAAATCAGGGGATGCTGAGAGGATTAGTTTAGGAAACGAGACTCTGATGGTAGTTGATGAGTTTTGCTGTTTGGGTATCAATGTAAGTGATGATGGCCAAAGTAGAGAGGATATAAAATTTAGACCGGCAATGGCAAGGGAGGCATTTTTGAAGAAGAGAAATTTGTTTACATCAGATATAGATTTAAGTGACGGGAAGTCTTTTCTGAGAGTACACGAGATTTGTCCGGAAAATACGTATAAAAGTTGAATAATAACTTTATTTTACAATTATTCAGGTATTACAATATGGTCTCCTTCAAAGTACTCGCCCTGAGACGCGATACACTTCTGCCAACGCCGTTTCCACTGTTGATAACATTGCTGAAAGTCTTCAGTTATGATGTTGTTCAGTTGCCGTATCGTTTCCGCCTTGATGGCTTCCACATCTCCCAAGTGCCGCACCCGAAGCACCATTTTGCATTTCGGGAACATGAAGAAGTCACACGGGGCTAAATCGGGTGAATAAGGCGGGTGGTCTGTCAAGGTGATTGAGCTTCGGGTACCCAAAAACTCGCGCACAACGAACGACGTGTGAGCGGGTGCATTGTCGTGATGAAGGATCCACCTGCCCCCTTTTGCCAACTCCGGTCGAACTCGGGCCACACGAGCTCTGAGACGTGTCAGAACTTCAACGTAAAAATTTCCGTTCAATCTCTGGCCGGGAGGGACAAATTCCTTGTGAACAATGCCCCTAGAATCAAAGAAAACAATCAACATTGTCTTCACATTGGACCTTGATTTTCGCGACTTTTTTGTTCTCGGTTCTCCTGCTAGTTTCCATTCCTTGCTTTGAGATTTGAGCTCCACATCGAATTCGTAAAACCAGGACTCGTCTCCAGTGATGACCCGGTTGACAAAGTCCCCTCGTTCCTCTGCTTCCAACCAATCCTCACAGCACTCAACCCTCTTTGCTTTCTGTTCTGGCGTCAAGAGCTTCGGTACGATTTTCGCACACAATTTCTTCATTTCAAGTTTTTGTGTCAGGATTTCGTGAACGATTGTTTTGGGGATTGACAGCTCGTCAGCAATCAGTCTGACTGTCAATCTACGGTCTTTAAGAACACAAGCCCGAATTCGTTCAACATTTGCATCGGAACTCGATGTCGACGGGCGTCCTGGGCGAGGGTCATCGTTCACTTCTTCTCGGCCATCCCGGAACCTTTTTAACCACTTGTTCACGGTTGGTTCCTTCAGATAATTGTCTCCGTGAACCTGATTCAAACACTCAAAAATCTCACGGCCATTCTTGCCTAGCTTTGCAAGAAAGTTGATGCTGACGCGCTGGTCCTCAATCAGAGAGAGCTCCATGCCGACGGCAGGTGAAAAAGGGTAACTGTCAACAAGCTGCCGCACACTCCCACCTTCACGCAGAGCCCTCTGACTAGAACTGAGCGTTGATGGGATTGATTACAGCAGTAGTCCCACCTGGCGGTGACTGCAACTTGTAACATAAAGACATTATTCAACTTTTATACGTATTTTCCGGACAAACCTCGTATGTATGAATTGTAGCCACGTATGGAAGGGAATTATGGACGATAAAAAGTTTAGACAAGAAGAGAATAGAAACTTTTGGAATGTGGTGCTACAGGAGAATGCTGAGGTGGTACTAAACAGAAATGAATAGAAAAGGAATTTGTGGCACAATCTGGTTAGAAGAAGGGAGCGGTTGATAGGATATGGTTTGGGACATCACGGTAGTACCAATTTAGTACTGCATGGAAGTTTGGGGGTAAAAATTGTAGAGGAAGACCAAGAGGTGAATATAGTAAGCAGTTTCAGAAAGATGTATGTTGCATTAGTTACTCGGGGATGAAGAGGCCTGTACATGATGAGCTGCATCAAACAAGTATTCGGACTGAAGAACACACAACAACAACAACAACTAATTTTTGAATCTTCCGGCTAATGTGCTGTTGGTTTCATTGTGATGTGACACACAGAGCAGCAGGGGAGCGGTCTCGAATGGCGTCTGTCATCGACGTGCGTTTCTAATAAAGATGTGTCTTTGAACAGCATTCTTCTGCATTTCTTTTCCTTAGGGTTTATCCCGCATATTACGAGATCCGCTTTTGCAGGATTTGGAAAATCGTATTGTTATTGTTTAACTTTCTGGCCGGATGCTCTCCCTCACGCCACAAACGTCAAACGTAATTAAAAGGAGGGAAGTTTAGTGCGTCATGTGTTTAATAATCGTGTAAGCTGTATTCTCTATGTAATCATTTTTTAACAGTTTGTGTATCGTGTTCTCTGAGGCGGAATCTGGGTACCACCGGAGCATTTGCCTAAACAAGCGTGAGAAACCGCCTAAAAACCTCACTCAGGATGGCTGGTGTTCCAGCCCATCGTCGTTAATCCGCCTCGTGGATTCTATCCAGATGTAGATCACCTCCGTGACTCGCTAATTCGCGCGCTGCGCTTTACGCTGTACGAGCACGTGTGTCATTGAATTCAGCGTTACTGAACAAACAGCGTCAATTGAAATCTATTGACGCGTGCTATTAGTGTATGATGGCGACGGAGTAGGCGTGAGTTATGCGAGGATGTTGGTATTGCGTATCAGTAGTGGTGAAAAGGCGTACAACGAGCTACACCCCAGTCGACTCTGCTCAGGTGCCATATCTCATAATGAGCAGCGTTTCAATCAACTCCTCCGTGATCATCGGCAGATTATGACCTAGGAAATCTGTTCCCAGACAGTATGTTAAGAATCCCTGGTTATCGCAAAGTGTATGAAATATGCTCGTGGATGCTTGCACGATACCGAATGAATCGTGGAACTGAAATTTGTCAGAACCTGCTAGACCAATATGAGATTGTAGATGACGATTTTCTGAGCACTATCATCACTAGTGAACTAGGAGCTGTACGAACAATACGAGCCAGAGTCCAAAAGACAGGCCGTGTAGTGCGACATATGTTTTCTGCAACGAAGAAGAAATCCAGGAACAGCCATCTGCATTCACGGTGGTGAGTTCAGTCCTCTGGGATACGCAGGATGTGGCTCTTATGAATGTCTTGGAATCTAAAGCAAGTGTCAGTTAAGAACACTATAAGATTATACCGCTAGGCTCAATGCCCGAATTTACAGAGTCAGGCTAGAGAGGAAGACAAATTTTTGCTTCTAACACCATAACGCCTGGCTCCCATGACAGTTTTGCGACTATGGAATTCATGCTAAATTTAGCTCGTCTGTCTTATCACGTCCGTCGCACAGTCGTGAGTTAACATCTTCACACTTGTATCTCTTTGGGCCTATGGGGGATGGACCACGTGGCCAACATTTTGCAGACTCATGCTGTTGTCAAAGCTGTGAGACAGTAGCTAGCATTAGATCGTTCACGTTTTTACGAGCGCGGAATGCAGGTTCTAAGTCATCGTTGGCAAAATTGCACAATGAACGGTGGTGAGAATTTGGAAAATTGACAGTTGTAGCCGAAAGATTTCTCTGTTTAACTGCGTTATTGTGCACTCTGTATCTGTTGTGATATTTTCCATGAAAATAAATGAGAGGTATTAGTTTCGTAATGACCTTCGTACTATCCCAAGTTGACGTGTTTTTCTTTTCGTATCGTGCACAGTGTTGGAACGCGTACATGTCGTTTACATTAATAGATTTCTTTCCCGTTAGCATTACGACATGGGCACGCCATCTCCGAAATGAGCACGCCCAGTAAAACAGTGAGTTATTCAGCCAAACGTCAGCTTGATAACTGCTTTTCCTTTTTGTTCTTGAATACAAGTTCACTGCTTTACCACCACATCGGTACCACGTCCTGCTCTTGTTCACGTTCGTTCATTGCATCCATAGAATAACAGATGTAAGGTCCAAAAAAATACAAGACTTCAAGTGTCATCTCCAGAAATCTTCCTGCAGCCAAAGAGTAACAGTAAATGCTCAGTCAGTTACTTGTTCCGTAGATCAAACTGACGATAAGCGTCATGCTGTAGTACGTGTCGACAAATCAAACATAGAAAACTTATATACAAGTAAATAAAAATTTAGAACACTATATTTATAAGGCTGTATGCTGGCCATATAAGGGTTTTTAATGACAAATTGTTACCTGCACTCAATAGTTTCTTTACGTTATGGAAGTAGTAGTTAAACAGAAACCTCTTTAATCGACTATTGAAAACATCTGTTAGACATTTTATTTCTATGGGAAGATTGTCAAAAAGTTCTATGGCTGCACATTTAATTTCATTCTGTACCAAAGTTAGATTCATAGAAGGGTAATGAAAATCGTTTCTCCATTTAGTGTTGTACTTGTGAATATCTCTGTTACGCTCAAAATTAGATGGATTGTTGATAAAAAATGTCATATATTAATAAATGCACTTTCGGCCGGAGTGGCCGAGCGGTTCTAGGCGCTACAGTCTGGAACCGCGCTACCGCTACGGTCGCAGGTTCGAATCCTGCCTCGGGCATGGATGTGTGTAATGTCCTTAGGTTAGTTAGGTTTAAGTAGTTCTAAATTATAGGGGACTGATGACCTCAGCAGTTAAGTCCCATAGTGCTCAGAGCCATTTGAGCTAATAAATGCACTTTGAGGCTGTTTAACAGTCCCATCCGCTTAAATAACACTTGTTCCTGTGGCAGGATGATCTACATAACGCCACAGTGTTGCTCCAATCTAAGAGGGGAAAGCCTTCGAACACTTGTTGTGGAACCCGTACTCTGAATTTTTTGCTATTTAGTTATTTATCTGTTGTAATTGCCTAGACAGGGTTGAAAAATCCGTTTAAAACTACAAAAATTAAACGATCTACGGGTCCAGTTGTTAATCCAGCGCATGATTTTGATTTGTGTCTGATTCAATTCGATATCTGTAAGCTGCATCACCAAGCAATTTAGTTTCGACGACCGTACATCTTTTTCTTCTTTACTGATTGTCCCCAATCTGCAGAACAGAGTATATTATTTGTGCGTCCACCAGGATGAAAAAAATTAGTATTTGTCGTACCTAAACTCATCTTTGCGAAAGTTTGTTCACCACGGGATTCCTTTCAAACTAAAAATGCGGAAGATGCACAATGATACTAAATTGATTTACTATACTTTTCGGTACTAATTGTATGTTGAGACATCTAAATAGCTGCTCTTTTTCTCACAATCATCGAAGTGTTGTAGGATGCGTATTATTTCACAGCGCTACGTTTGTTGTGACCGTTAATCTGCTGATCGACATCAGTAAACAAAGAATTACGTAGGAAAATGAATTTAATTTCATTGTGTATCATGTGGAATAGAAAGAAAGAAATAAAAATTTGGAGATTGTTGATACCACTGTAATTTGTAAGGGACGGCAAAGGACTTGAAGACCAGTTGAACGGAATGGATTGTGTCGCGAGATGAGGTTACAAGATGAACACCAACAAAGCTGAAACAATGGTAATGGAGTATAGCCGAGTTAAGGGACCGACGCAGAGAGAATTCAGTTAGGAAATGAGGCACAAAAAGTAATAGATAGTTTATCCTATTTGGGCAGCAAAGTAACTGAAGATGAACGAAGTAAAGAGGGTGTGAAACGCAGACTGACAGCATTAAGAGAAAATTACTGAAAAAAAAGAAATTTGTCAACATCGAATAAAAATTTTAATACTACGAAGTCTTTTTTAAAAAGTATCTGACTGGAGCGCAGCCTTATATGCAAGTGAAAAGTCGACGAAAAGCATTACAATATTAGGAAGATAGTTACAGAACAATTCTGAAGATTACATGAGTGGATAGAGTAATTAATGAAGAGGTGCTTTATCGAAAATGGGAGAAATGAAAGGTATGATACAAACTGACTAAAAGGAAACTTAAGTTTACGGAACACATATTCGTGCATCAAGGAAATGTCAGTTTGGTAATGGAGAGAAGCGTGTTTTTTTTTGGTGGGGGGGGAGTGAATTTATGGCGGGAGACCAAAGCTTGACCACAGTAGGAAGGTTCAATAGGGTGGTCTGCAGCAGTCATGCAAAGTTTAAGCATCTTGCACTGGATGGAATGGCGTGAAATGCATCAGTGGCACAACAAAGCCGACGTACAACATGTGAGTACTCAACGTTTACAGAATTAAAATCCCAATGATGACAATAAAACTTTGTCGACACTAGTTTGGTAAGAGAAATAAAGTGTATTTGATCACAAAAATATCATTATTTTTTAAATCACATTATCATTAGCGCTAAACGAAATGTGAAAATGTGATGCAGTAATTGTACGAAAGAGTAACTCCTCTTTAAAATTACTCCGCTGTAGACTGTCGTTGGTGGTGAAATAATACAATACAAAACAATTGTGTCAGTCACTAATTTTAGTGTTAAAGTCCTAGAGTTTCTAGGGTTTGTACTCATCTTGAATTTTATGAGCTAACATATAGGCATACGGGGAATCACAATGTTGGCATACAAGTATCCCATAACAATTTTCAAAACTAAGGGTACACTCGATCGGATACTGTCACTCAAGCAGCACTGCAGGAACCTGTGTAAGAAGCTTGACTCAAGACTAAATATATTCGACAATGTAGCCAGGAACGACTAAAGCAAATGCAGATACGCTGCAGTTTCACTTGTGTATTCAGGTGTTAAATATTATGCTCTGCGTGGGAAAAAAATGGTTCAAATGGCTCTGAGCACTATGGGACTTAACAGCTGTGGTCATCAGTCCCCTAGAACTTAGAACTACTTAAACCTAACTAACCTAAGGACATCACACACATCCATGCCCGAGGCAGGATTCGAACCTGCGACCGTAGCAGTCGCGAGTTTCTGGACTGCGCGCCTAGAACCGCGAGACCACCGCGGCCGGCATGCGTGGGAAACAGTGCATTTACAAATAAGATAGATATACGTTTGACTGTAGCCATGAGGATTTTTAGTCGTACTGTGAGACCTACATCTATTCACTAGTTGGCTGTTATGTTCCAGTCGGCCGGGATGGCCAGGCGGTTCTAGGCGCTAAAGTCTGGAACCGCCCGTCCGCTACGGTCGCAGGTTCGAATCCTGGGCCGGCCGCGGTGGCCGAGCGGTTCTAGGCGCTTCAGTCTGGAACCGCGCGACTGCTACTGTCGCAGGTTCGAATCCCGCCTTGAGCATGGATGTGTGTGATGTCCGTAGGTTAGTTAGGTTTAAGTAGTTCTAAGTTCTAGGGGACTGATGACCTGAGAAGTTAAGTCCCATAGTGCTCAGAGCCATTTTGTTATATTCCAAACTGCTCCTCCATATACATAAGAAACGTTTCCAAGGTACAAAAGTCTTCGGAAGACATAGTCCTGTAAGAGCAGTTCTGATGAGCACTTTCAAGAATCTACCAGCTATACGCCTGAGATGACATAAGCCACCTTGGGTCGATCTTCTGACCAGTGGCGTTTCCAATGTCACCGAGAAGCTGGATGGAACACCCGACCTATAACGCCGGCCTGACTGAAGGCCCAGCGAAAAAGGTTGCAGGTTCTGACCTTCCCCGTCGTTAACAATCGAGATTCAATCGCATCCGAATGAGGCAAGGGAGCTTATGGTCACATTATGAGTTTATAGCGAAATTTCTGCGTGTGGCTCTGGTGCGGAGGAATAGGCAATAATGCGTATCGTGGAGAAATGTTCACTCGGTGCCTTTCGTTGTGGTCCCTAGGACTTGCTAGGGTTGCGATGTGGTTGTTCCTGAAGATACATTGTGCATGGGTGCGTGTTTCTGTATGTCACACGATGTCCTCTATGGCATAGAGCAGGGGTTCCCAACAAAATTTTATCGAGGACCCCTGATCGATCATGATTGGTACCTTGTCATATCACTGTATCAAGTACCTAAAAAAAGCCAAATTAAGAGTCTTTTTATACGTTTTATATTTTTGGTACTTAGAAAAAACACTGACATATTCATTATTGAAAAAATATTGAGCTTAAAACTTTTTGAATTTAGCCATCATTGTTATGGTTAAATTTTTGATTTTTGCTCAAAATCTTTGTCTTAAAATCTGGGTATTTAGTGTCACAAAAAAAAGTGGTTCAAATGGCTCTGAGCACTGTGGGACTTAACTTCTGAGGTCATCAGTCCCCTAGAACTTACAACTACTTAAACCTAACCAACCTAAGGACATCACACACATCCATGCCCGAGGCAGGATTCGAACATGCGACCGTAACGGTCGCGCGGCTCCGCACTGAAGCGCCTAGAACCGCTCGGCCACTCTGGCGGGCAGTGTAACAAACTCTTTAAAAAATAATGGCCGATTGTCGTCTCAAATGCGAGTTTCTGTGTAAAATGACAGTTAGTTGTCAGCTGCAAAGATGCAGTGCGCGCAGTCTAAGGCATGCAGCAGAACTATTTGCCTCTAATTCTAGTTTTGCGCTAGAGTGTGCTAGTGTCAGTTGGCTCTACGAAGACGCTAGACGCAGAAGATAGCGTTCGCTAAAGCTCTGCTCATACAGGAAGCGGCCAAAACAAAAAATCTGTTATCATTCAAAATATATTTAATATATTTTTTATTCTAATAGTATCTTGCGGACGCCTCTGGTATAGCTCGCGGATCCCCGGACCACCTGTTGGGAACCACTGGCTTAGAGCATGTTTAGTATTATGACGATAAGATAGTAATAATAACAGCGAAAAAGTGTCTGACAGAAATAACTGTTATTTACTGTGCAATACAGTAAACGTTGCAGCTTTCCAAAAAGAAGTCCGACATGAACAAAACAACGTTGTGGATGAACCCTAAACATCACGGTTTGGGTGTTTCCGGAAGTAGTCTTTCTAGTTTTCGTGAATAATGCCCTCATTTCCTTCTCGGTGTGGATGGGGTACGAATAAAAGGGGCACGAAAAACGCACCGCATCACGCTATGCGCTCGTTAAAGCGTTTTGGGTGATAAAACATAAGGGAATCGTAAACGGGGAGGAGGCGGAGATCTAGTGTGATGTTTAAGTGGCGAAATGTTGATTTCTTTAAGCACCGAACGCCTAATCCGCGAACGGGCAGCTCCACTTACGTAATGAAGTGCGGAGATAAAAAAGAGTACGAGCGGAGAGGCTACAAACGGGCTGTTCCCGGCGTGCATTGCGTGCTGCTCCGCGCTCCGGCCGGCGTGCTGCCCGCCGAGTGTTGGGGTCACGTGGCAGGGCGGCCCCTGCTGCAGCCGCGCTGGCTGTCACGGCTCGGGCCATCAAGGTCACCGCGTACAGCTGCAGCCGCCGCTGCCGCCAGCCGCTAACTGTCGCCGCTCCACGCACGCTTCCAGGTCGCAAATGGCAACGCAGCCGTAGCCCTCTTGCTTCTCCGACACTATCATTTCGCACTCGTCATTGTTATTTACGTCGTCGTAACGAATAGTTACTGAAAGAAAGCAAACTTTCTCTCTTCCCCGCCCCTTCACCAACCCCATCCTCTTTATGTTTTTGATTGACCCAAAAGTCTGCAAGGTCATTTTGCTAAACGGGGATAAACTGCGAGGAAAAAGAGTAAAGAAAGATCATATGGACATATGGCTGGAAATGCTTTCCAATGGAGATACTCTTGAAGGTGGAGATAAAAAGATTTTTGGCAGTAAAGGATTCAGAGAAGGAAAACACGCACGGGAGTTTTCTTTCTCTACTAGCTCCACGCTCAAGATGGTAGTGAGGTGGAACACCATCATCGAGTAGTCAGATTGCCTTTCGTAACACAAAACGCGCTTCTTCCAGCAGGGAAGTAGGGACATCCGCAGTAAGTGCAGATATGCCTCGCCTGTGAGGCGTTGTGAAAGGATCACTGGTCCCACGAATCGGTCACCACTAATCCCCAGCTACACACTGGAGGCTGCATCGGTGCTGATGTTTCGCTGCCACCATACCAAGGGGATTCTCTGTAGACCACAGGTGTTTGCTGTGAAGTTTGACGATGCCCTCCACCCCCATACCGTCGTAGAGATAACTGCATCTTTGAATAAGGCGCATGACAGAAATCCCAGCCCCGTGGTGACCTGTGCGACAAACCAGCAATAACACCGTCGCCGTGGAGGCAAGCCGGTAAAGTAAGAAGGCCCGCAGGTGTTGTACGTGATAGGAATAGTGGCAGTTACCGTGGAGAATGTTCCACACAGTCGTTTGCAATACTCCATGCTGGCAGACCACCTGCCTGGTGCTCATACCCGGGTCGGTGTCAAGTATGTTGTCTCCACCCTCTAGTAGGTATGCCTCCCATGGGACGCATTTGTGGCCGGCCGGTGTGGAAGTGCGGTTCTAGGCTCTACAGTCTGGAACTGAGCGACAGCTACGGTCGCAAGTTCGAATCCTGCCTCGGGCGTGGATGTGTGTGATGTCCTCAGGTTAGTTAGGTTTAAGTAGTTCTAAGTTCTAGGGGACTGATGACCTCAGATGTTAAGTCCTATAGTGCCCAGAACCATTTGAACCAGTTGCACGCATTTGTGGCCATATGTCCACATAACCTTTTTTTACCCATTATCCACCTAGGGATCGCTCCTTGCAGTTTTTTCAAAATCAACCTATGTATTTAATCCTTACTATTTATCTGATTTACACAATCTCTGTCGAATGAACAAGTAGACGAACGCGGTTCTCTCTAGCGGTTGAGGAATTGGACTCCATTCAGAGTGGCTTGGATTCACCTCCAGAGATAGATTTTCCAAATTATCCCTCAACTCGAGTTGTATGATGTTTACTGTGAATACACTTCAACCAATTTCCTTGCCTGTTCGTGTCCAACTGATCCGTTGTAAGTAATGACAGGACACTGACGTGATCTTAGGAGTAAGGAACAGCATATGTGCAGGAAGAGTGTTAGCTTCCAATACAGAGATGACTGAACTCCAGAACACATAGTCTTCCATCCGCTTTATTTATCTCTTCCGTCACAATGCTCTCGACCTGTACTCCTCTACATGTCAAGCTCAAATGTGAAGTGTAAGCGCAAGTAATGATGTAGCGGACAGGATATCCGTCCTACACTGTTATTACAGTGCAGAGTAGGGAAAAGGACTGTGAAAAACGGGCGAGTGAGGAGTGGAACGTGAGCCGGTGAAAGTGGTAGTGTGACGACGTTATGTGTGTGAGAACTCATACTTCTCAGTGTTCGCTGCCCACATCTTTGCTGATATACTTATTCAGTGGCAGATTATTTCTTAGAAGGAAATTATTTATTGGACAAAAGAAAGGTGTGAAATTAGCGTATGATGTTTTCGCAGCACAAAGTCATCATATGGGCTCCTTTTCAAGGGTTCGAAGGGTTCAAATGGCTCTGAGCACTATGGGACTTAACATCTGAGGTCATCAGTCCCCTAGAACTTAGAACTACTTAAACCTAACTAACCTAAGGACATCACACACAGCCATGCCCGAGGCAGGATTCGAAACTGCGACCGTAGCGGTCGGGCAGTTCCAGACTGAAGCGCCTATAACCGCTCGGCCACACCGGCCGGCCCTTTTCAAGGGCATAGGCCTTCATGTCTACCTCTTTTGTAACACCAGGAAGAATAGCAAATAATGAAGTTTTAATTATTGTGGGTATACAGTATAATAGGAAGAATGCACGATTAAATTAGTAAATTTGTAGGTGATTATGTGGTAAATAGGAAGCGAAATTTAATACATAGAACTACCACTCTGGAAGCAACAATGGCTCTAGCCCAACATGGAGTCGAACTGAGACGAAGACGACTCCATGTCTAAATTACCGGTTATGTGAACCATAGGTGGTGGTACTTCCCGGCAGATTAAAACTGTATGCCGGACCGTGACTCGAACTTGGGACCTTTGCATTTCGCGGGCAAGGTACCGGCGGAAGTAAAGCTGCGAGGAGGAATTGCGAGTCGTGCTTGGTAGCTCAGTGGGTGCCAGCACGGTGGCTCAGCGTGTTTGGTCAGAGAGCCGGTTGGCCTCTGTAATAAAAAACTGAGTGGAAGGATCAACCAACGAACTTGAACGGATGTCTTGTGACATCCGCAACGACCAAACACAACGATTAACAACGAAAAAAAAGTGAGTAGAGCACTCGCCCGCGAAGAGCAAAGGTCTCGAGTTCGAGTCTGGGTCCGGCACCTAGTTTTAATATGCCAGTAAGTTTCATATCAGCACACACTCCGCTGCACAGCGAAAATTTTAACCTGTAGAAGTGATGATGTTGAGTACCCAGTGGCACCCCACAACATCAGGGCAGGTGTGGGCCCATATGTCGATGACGAATGCAATCTGAATAAAGCTCGTACTCTTCGGAGCCTCCACACACGGATGCGTCCATCGTGATGCTGTACTCGGAACAGGGACACGTCTGAAAACATGACGTGATGGTCCCTGTGACCAGTGTTGTTGGCCGCGCTCCGTACTCTTCTGCCACTTCTAGGGAAGCCGTATAGTGGTCGGCCGTGATGCTTTAGACGTCGTCGCACAGTCATTGTGGGTACTTGGCTTGCTGCAAAGAAGCCCTTTTCCTGACTTAAGGTAGGAGACGTGTCTGTACAATCCTGTACGTGCGAGTGAACAGTATGACTGTCCTCTCAGTACCTAATAGACAATTGATATTATGTCTGACAAATGCCTACTGGCTTCTGTCTCGGGTTCTTCGGCCGATGCTCATCTAATAATTTTTTTTTTCTGGCTGTAGAGAAGACCTATCACACGCGCTTGTTCAGAGAAGCTGTGGAAATACAAAAACACGCGAACAGTTTGAACAAGAAAGAGGAAAGCCTTAAGGTAAACGGATCCTGGCTTCCCGTACTGCAGCGAACTACCGTCGCAGGTAGCAAGAGGAGAACCGCACAGGAAATGACCGCGGAGAATCCCGCGGACGTTGGCGCGCCAGGTACATAAAGTCTGCGGCCGCGAGTTCGGCTCCAGTTCACCACCGGCAATGGAGGGTGAAGCTTTGACAATGCCAGCTACTCGTGCTGGCGAAACGTCAGAAAAATCATTAGATGAACGTCGGCCGAAGAACCCGAGACAGAAGCCAGTAGGCAGTTTGTCAACAAGTGGCCACGAAAGCCTCAACAATTTTGAAATTATGTCTGTTGGCTAACTTCAAAGCTTCGAGTAATTGCATAAATACTGCCTACTAATGCAGTCATTCCCACTCCTGACGGCATTAGTAACATTCGTGAATCACGTTGGTGATCTGACAAAAATCCATTTACTTCTGTGGAGGCCGATTTTCAAGATTGTTTCCATGGTATCATCCAGAGATCACTGTGTCAGGCCAAAGTCGGCAAAGCGAATCGTTACGACAGACATCAGCGAGGGCTCACCGCAGTCTGCAGCAAACAATGTGTGGCACTCCAGAAGACCGCGCCCCCTTCTCAGCATAGCAGCGAGCTCACGATTAGGTCAGTGTAGAGCCAAGCATGGAAGCGCTCTACGCCAGTGCATGACCTCATCTGAAGGCGTCCGCATCATAGCGTAGGACTGACGATTTTTTAATGTTTCGGATGAAGTTCTACTGTTGTAAATGTAGAACATTATACCTCAAGAGAGCAGTTTGTTACTTAAAACATCAAGTGATGCTTTCATAGTCAATGGCAATTGTAAATTATCCTGTACTCCTGTGACAAAGAACCGTGTCGAAGCTAAGACAATCTTTTAGTCATTCATATAATGAAGTGAACTATTATTTCCTATGTTCTAGTTTGATGATTGGTTCAAATGCCTCTGAGCACTATGGGACTTAACTGCTGTGGTCATCAGTCCCCTAGAACTTAGAACTACTTAAACCTAACTAACCTAAGAACATCACGCACATCCATGCCCGAGGCAGGATTCGAACCTGCGACCGTAGCGGTCGCGCGGTTCCAGACTGTAACGCCTAGAACCGCTCGGCCACTCCGGCCGGCCTAGTTTGATGAACCTTCTCACAGGGCAATCAAAGAATTCATAGTTATGGCCGAAAGGAAGTAGTTTCGTCTCGTCACAATACTTTCTCTGTAAACAGGTGGTGCAGTTTGACAAATAATAAGTTGACTGTGGCAGTTTTCTTATCACATCGTCTTACAGGGCCTCATGATCTAGACTTTATTGAAACCGAGCTAGCAGCATTACTGGAAGAGATTGCTTTGGCTACAAGGATAGGTGCACTTTCTTCCAGCGTGACAGTGCACCCTCACGTTGTATTCGTCAGGTGATACAACGTCTAAACCTAACATTCCGTGGCCTATCGAGAATGTGATTTAGTGTCCTGCAATATTAATGCTCGTGTTGATCGGGATCCTTCGACTGTTACGTGAATCTGAAAGCGAGGACTTCAGGAAGACCATACTTAATGCCTCGCAGTATCAAAACAGCCTCACTAATTGAGTGAGGGAGAGACGTAGTCTTGTGGAGTGTTTGACATTAGTTGTTACGGGCTGCAGCTATACCTAACTAAACTAAGGACATCACACACATCCATGCCCGAGGCAGGATTCGAACCTGCGACCGTAGCGGTCGCGCGGTTCCAGACTGTAGCGCCTAGAACCGCTCGGCCACTCCGGCCGGCCTAGTTTGATGAACCTTCTCACAGGGCAATCAAAGAATTCATAGTTATGGCCGAAAGGAAGTAGTTTCGTCTCGTCACAATACTTTCTCTGTAAACAGGTGGTGCAGTTTGACAAATAACAAGTTGACTGTGGCAGTTTTCTTATCACATCGTCTTACAGGGCCTCATGATCTAGACTTTATTGAAACCGAGCTAGCAGCATTACTGGAAGAGATTGCTTTGGCTACAAGGATAGGTGCACTTTCTTCCAGCGTGACAGTGCACCCTCACGTTGTATTCGCCAGGTGATACAACGTCTAAACCTAACATTCCGTGGCCTATCGAGTATGTGATTTAGTGTCCTGCAATATTAATGCTCGTGTTGATCGGGATCCTTCGACTGTTACGTGAATCTGAAAGCGAGGACTTCAGGAAGACCATACTTAATGCCTCGCAGTATCACAACAGCCTCACTAATTGAGTGAGGGAGAGACGTAGTCTTGTGGAGTGTTTGACATTAGTTGTTACGGGCTGCAGCTATACCTAACTAAACTAAGGACATCACACACATCCATGCCCGAGGCAGGATTCGAACATGCGACCATAGCGTCGCGCGGTTACAGACTGAAGCGCCTAGAACCGCTCAGCCACTCCGGCCGGCCCGGGTTTGGTGTGGCACTGTGATCTCTGTTTGCTACCAGAGAAACGTTATTGGAAATCCGTCTCCACAGGGACAAATGTGTTTTTTCCGGACCACCGATGTGAGTTACGAGTATGATTGATAGCGTCAGGAGTGGAAATCGCTTCATTAGTAAACAGTGTTTATATACGAATACTCGGTGATTTGCAGTTAGCCAACGACAAAATTTCAGCATCTACCTTCTACCTGCCATTCGAAAGTGCTGAAGGTGAATCTGCAGTAAGTGATATGGCATTACGTTCGTAATGTCCGCCATATTTTTGTATCTAAAACAACAATTGGTGAAGAAATTGTTCATGTGCGTGTTAGAGGACTACATTCTACCAGCTGAATAATGTCTTCTATATCATTCACATCCAGGTAATTTGATTGCTGGGCATTTCACCAGTTTCACGCAGTTCTGTGGAAATACCAGCAAACGCTCTTTAATGCGGTACTTGGTGCTTAGGAAGTCATCTACCTTATTCTCTAGAGGAAGCAGCAGCGTTTCCATTACAAAACCTGTACACAAATACCATATCGGTATAATCAGCATTTGTAAATACGTGCGGCGTGCTTAAACAATACATTAAAATTGGCCAAGAAATCACAAAAACGGTTGAAAATTTCAATTACATGAAGCCGAGCGCAACTTCAAAACTTTAGTTTCGGAACAAAAAGCGCCAATCGATTGATAAATGCCCGGCAACTTGAGAACTAGCAAGCATAATTAAACACATATCTCTGTAAGTAGTGCTTAATTTCGGACGGAACTGTTTTTCAGCACCTCGCGGCATCAGCGAAGGAGACAATGTGTGACCATCGTGATGAGACGGCCAGAACCGGGTGCGAGGTGTGTGTGTGTGTGTGTGTGTGTGTGTGTGTGTGTGTGTGTGTGTTTCTGTGTCTGTGCACAGTATGCCCGAGGTAGGATGCGCTTCGTTCCCAAGTTGTGATCGGTACATATCGGTAACCTTCGTGTCGAGTCTCTTTTGCTTAGGACTGCCTGCAGTGCCAGCGATCTAGTAGCATAGCAACGTCTCGTGTTATATGTGTCAACGATAAGTAAATAACCTAACGAGTGTTTGAACGTCAGTCTGTATATTGTGCTTTCACGAAATGTTGTTTGTCCGTGTCGTAATTTATGCGCTTGCCGTTGATGAACTATGCGCACGGAGCTCGCATGGCTAAAAGTTGGCAGCCTTTCCAGCCTATACGTAAAAATCCTCTCCCTCACGTCCCTTTTCTTCTTTCGTTGCCCCGCGCCCTTGTTAGAACACATGTCGACGCTCAGCTTGTCTTAGATTACCCATACAGTAGAGGGGAGCTGGAAGGGGCGGGGGGGTTGTCTGTTTTTAACTACCGATGCGCAACTGAGAAGTGCCCTAAGTTTGCCTGCATGTCTGTGTGTGCCAACAGAGCTCCCAAACGAAATCACCGACATTTTTTTACAGCGGGGCAGACGATAGCACCTGTTGTTTGCATTAAATCTTGTGGTTTTTATTGTTTCCACTATAAGAAATTAAGTTTTAAAAACATAAATTTCAGAACAATATTTTGTAAAAAAGACTTATGATTGTAAGTTTTATCAAAAGTTTTAAAAAATCGAAACTTTTTATGGCTGCGGAGGGGGACGGTGGTGCAGTTGAAGACGTGCTTTCCGGCACCTAAAACTTCGAAATTAAGCTCAACTGCAACCAATAACAACTGAACACAAGTTAAATGGAATGTTTTATTCGAATTAGTCCACACTATCTCCACCTAAAATATTTACTACTCCTCCTAAACACCCTGTTGTCACTGAAGTTGCGATGGCTAAGACAGGTATGAAAAACGCTGTTGGAAAGAAATCTTTTGATCGTTTACGCAATAACATAAAACGCCGAGAGGTATTTAAGCACTTTTTTAGATGAAAATTGAAACCATTTATCTAGACAACTCCTATTATTCTGTAGACTAATTTCTAATTAAAAACTAACATTATACATAGCGTACGTGGCAAAAGTGTTACTACTTCTGTCTTGCGTAGCGAAAATAACTAGTTGCTAACTATTTTGCACCAGTATTTATAAAGGATATTTGTCACAGATATTGCACTAGTGACTATTTTAGCCCTATCTCATGGGTCAAAGCATGGACGGCGACCTTTATTACGACTGTTTTACAAGTATAATATTGCTGAAAATTGACCCGAATCTGCTGATAAACGTTTTCTTCCTAATCAGTGGAATAACGTGCCGCATTATTCAGCTCACAAGTCGTACATTATTAGGAGCTAGCGGATTCTAGCCACTGGCGCGCGTGAGACATCACATCATAGAGGACGCGAGGTTCAAATGGTTCAAATGGCTCTGAGCACTATGGGACTTAACTTCTGAGGTCATCAGTCGCCTAGAACTTAGAACTACTTAAACCTAACTAACCTAAGGACATCACACACATCCATGCCCGAGGCAGGATTCGAATCTGCGACCGTAGCGGTCGCGAGGTTCCAGACTTAAGCGCCTAGAGCCGCTCGGCCACCCCGGCCGGCCAGGACGCGAGGATTACGACTTTTGGATATTAGCAAATTGTTATTAGACGGCGGATCGTACAATTCCTGCAATAATAATAAATTAAGTCTATTTATTTATGTTGTTACTTTTTTCATTTATTGTTGGCTTTATCTTGTCTTTACAACATCGTGACTGTCGTTTATCTAATTTAGCGTAGATATCTACTGCATGATGACTAAATTATGGCCACTTACTTAACACCGTGTATGACCTCCTTTCACCTACGCACTTGAGCGAACCAGCAAGACGGTGTTGTAATAACATGTAGGTGATTGCTATGTGATATGAGCAGCCCGTATTTAATTATAAGCGTCCCTGGACCTCAGGTATTTTTGCATTCCACTATTATTTATGCAACAAAAAATCTATATATATAAGCACGCGCCACTATATTATGTTACATATCTGAACAGAAAATGATCTGTAACCAAGCGGAAATTAAAAACCTTCCAAGGGCAGTATAGGTTGGGTGCCACCTCATGCGTCTTGTAATCTCAGTGTTGAAATTCCTTTCCACGGCAAGGTCATCCTGAAACCACCAGGCCCAGTGCTGACCGTGGCCACTGAATGTGGGCAGATGCCTCCAGACTGAAGCACAGACAGTCTTATAACTATGCTACATCTGTTACTATAACAGGGGTGTGGGATACACTGACCGTTGCCTGCATCTGAATGGGTGGAGATGGATAGACTAACAGAGCTTCTTGAAAAAAAAAAAAGTGTAAAGAGGACCGATAATCACTCAAGGAAAAAATCCATGTACTTACTGGCACCAGAATCACGTTTTTATGGTTAGAAAAGGTTACAGACGGGCTGCCTCGAATGGAGGCAGAACAGAACCAAAATTAATCAGTTTTCAGAAAAGTAAAATTAGTTTGTTCCAGCAAACAGGGTTTAACTCCCCGTCGACATCGAGTTCATGAGAATTTAGCAAACCATTAGGGTGTTAAAAACAATATTGATGAGCCCCTTGCGAATTAAGAAACTTTGGATAATACTGAAGAGAAATATATTCTGCGCCTATCTGAACATCACAGTGATGTTCATTATAAGTGGTTAAAGGCTAGCATCATTTTCATGTAGAGTCAGTATGAAAAAAGGAGAACTTGCCACAAATGTGAAACTTGAACATAAAGCCAAAAATATTGAAACAAACATATGAATGAGTTGTTTAGCAGAAGACTTGTTTTATAGTTTTAACAATCCACAGATTCGCAATGAGAAACTTTCAGGTATTCATAAGAGATCTAGATTTATTGCTGAGCTGTCTGTTTATATTTCAATAAAGATTTCTTGAAACATTTTCACAGAAATAATGAAATGGAAACATTATTTCGCTGTTGTAATCTTATATCAGCAGTGAAATTCGCAACTGGCGTACAGCAAAATAGGTGGACCATGACTGATAAAAAGTTCATGGACATTGTTCAAGCTGAAAAATAAGTATTTAGGACTCTATTAGTGCGCTGTTTGACCATGATGGGCAGTTGATGAAAATAAACACCATTATTCTAAGACATATTCATACAAAACAGCGAGGCTTCTTAAAATGATTCCACGTAAAACTGTTGCGAGGTGGAATGAGATGAGTAATACATATAAAAATGTGCTAATTTGATAGTTAAACATATTTAAATGTCTTGGAAAAGGGAAATTTATGTAATTTCTAGTAGCATAGCTATAGTATTACTTGCATTCTACAAAGGTTAGTGAACTTTGTTAAGTAAAGTTAGTTATAAGCCCAGAAGTCCTCACAATATCCCCAGAATTGAAACCATACTGAGTACTGTGAAACAAGAGATATGACGACGTATCACTGAGCAATGTGAGAAAAGGTAAATCTGCCATCAGCTTGTTGGGTGATTAGAACACCACACTGATTTTCTAGACATGGTCATATATTGTAGACGGTATGCACTGCCCTTCCTCCGATCTTTGAGCTTACGTACTCAGACTGTTACGTATTGATATACCTTTTCACGCAGACTCCGAAGCGCGATGCAGTTCGGCATGTTTCAGATTAACAGACATTGCCAAATGTTATGCACAACCGACGCGGGGAGTTTCTCCAGACAGTTTAAAAAACGCCACTGTTAAACCTCTTTATGACAAAGATGACAGGAAAAATTTAAATAATTAGTGTATGATTTCCTTATTGACGTATTCTTCAGAGAAATTCTTGAAGTTAATGTATTTTCTCCCACATAAGTAGAAAGAATTAATTTAGTACATGCCAATTTATTTTCAAGAAGAATTGCTCGACTGAAAATGCCATTTATTATGCTCTTGCCAAATATTGCAAGCCTTAAAGAACAGAATATCCCTAGTTGGTACATTTTGTGATCTGTAATTATACCACTCCCCTCCATTCCACACCCGCTTCAATAGCTCAAGGTGACTTGTTTACCTTCAGATCACGCAGTGCTTCGTCAAAATCTGACTGCATTATTGCATCGCTGTCCACAGCTCGTGGTCTCGCGGTCGCGTTCTCGCTTCCCGAGCACAGGGTCCCGGCTTCGATTCCCGGTGCGGTTAGGGATTTTCACCTGCCTCGAGATGACTGGGTATTGTGTCGTCTTCGTCATCATCATTCATTCGCATTACGGTCGGAGGAAGGCAATGGCAAACCACATCCACTAGGACCTTGCCTAGTACGCCGGTGGGGGTCTCCCGCATCGTTCCCTTACGCTCTGTGAAGGAGTATGGGGCTTCATCATCATTGCATCGCTGATGACTTCACGTCGCTTGTTTTCATCATTGTTGTCTTCGTTTACTCCATAACCCAGCAGAAAACGAACAGGACGACATAAGCGTACATGGTTCACTATTTAAGGAATTATTTGAGCAGTTTTAATCAATATCATATTCGCTAAATACTGCTGTTCGTTTAATTTCAGTCACCACACTAGGAAGCAACACTGAAAGTAAGAGTTACACACGACGAAAAATCTATAGTTTCTACTATTTTACTTTGGAAAAAAAAGAAGCAGTGCCTCGTGCAATATACATTTTTCTTCTCTCTCGTTCGCTAATTTTTTGAAACCAACGTCACGTAATCGCTGTAGCGTCTGTGGCTGAAATGAGTGACGTACGGGCTAACAGACAGGAAGTTACTCTCACCGGCTAATATTCTGCTTGTAGACCGTAAAGGCATTGGGTTTCTTCTCTTTTACAAGTGGTAGTCGCATAATGGATAGTTTAATTGAAGAAACAGGGACAGTGGGGAAGTTACACGTCAATGGTAGTCAGTGAATGTGATCAACTTTAAATATATTTCAGAAAAATACACAAGTGCGAGGTACTTTTGTCACAGTGTTTTATAGCGTTGTTGTAGGACAAATAATGAAATATATACATCGACACCCAGTCAAAACTAAATGAGAATACGTCCTGTCCCTTGAGAGAGCGTGGAATATTTAATCGAGATGAATCAGGAAAATGAGAGATGCTAGCCACGAGCTCCGAAATACGAACACAGAGACAGTGGCCTAATGACAAAGCTTACCACGTTACGAATGGTGGAGTCGCGATTCCAAACGCATGCCCTGCGAACGACATGATTGCACGGTAGCAACCAACGTAGCTGCTGCAGGCTTCGGAACACGGATCATGCTGACCAAACCGGACGGCCTGAACACATGGCTGCTCCCATTGTGACGAAAGACAGTGCATGTATATTAAAATGGTGGTAACTTCCGCACGCCTACTATCTGTGAGGTGAAGGCATCTAGCGAATCTGCGATTGGAATTACTAATTAAAATTTTTCTTGGTTCTCTTTGTTGTCGATAGGGACTGGCCTGGGCAGTCGTTGTGGCCGTGCCACGTACATTATATGCCTTCAAAAGTTCTCCTTGTTGCACCACTTTTAGACGTATGTTTTGATATTGGCCGTACACTGCAAGAACTTTTAAATAAACAGTTTGTACCCATGTGGCTAAATCTGCAGAAATACGGTGTGTCAGTAGTCGCACGACAATGGACACAGATAGAGAAGCTTCCTAAAACTACACATTGGATTAACATTGACCAAATGTTGTCTCCACGTCAGGGAACAGCAAGTACCAGCAGCGCCATGGGACACCACACAGCGCTCAACGGGTACTAAGAAACCAGACTGTCGGACACACGACGTTGACCGAAAAGAGGTTGCGTCCAGGAACGAGTGCGTGCAAATGGTTCAAATGGCTCTGAGCACTATGGGACTCAACATCTTAGGTCATAAGTCCCCTAGAACTTAGAACTACTTAAACCTAACTAACCTAAGGGCATCACACACATCCATGCCCGAGGCAGGATTCGAACCTGCGACCGTAGCAGTTCCGCGGTTCCGGACTACAGCGCCAGAACCGCACGGCCACCGCGGCCGGCGAACGAGTGCGTCTTTGATCTATAGAACATAGCATTGGTTGATTAACTTTTTTTCGCTCTGTCCTCGTATTTGGTGGTATTACTTTAAGCGACAGAATTTAGTGATTCCGTCGTGCAGAAAACGTGTAAATATTTCCTCCGTGGCTCGACATTACAAATAACGGAAACAGTACAGCAAAAAAAAAAAAAAAATTCGAATTTCCCAGGAAGACACGGAGAGGAAACCGAATAAATATTGGGCAACGAAATTAATGTTCAGTGAGATGCAATAAAAATTCGAGGTTCACCGATGACGTAATTCTGACGGAGGCAGGAAACAACTAGGAAGATAAACAAAACAGAATGGATTGTTTGAGAAGGTGGATATCAACAAAAAATATATCAAGCGCAATGGAATGCAGTCAAATTAAATCAGATGATACTGTCGGAATTAGAATTAGGAATTGAGACACTAAAAGTAGAGGATGAGTTTTGCTGTTTCGGCAGCAAAATACTGATGTTTGCTGAAGTCGACTGTATAAAACGCAGACTGACAATAGCTTGACAAGCATTTCTGAAACGGAAAGTTTTTTTAACATCGAATTTAAATTTAAGTTTTAATACGTTTGTTTTGAACGTATTCTTATGGAAATGAAATGTGGGTAATAAATGTTCAAACAAGAAATGAATAGAAGGTTTTGAAATGTGATGCTACAAAATATAAGGGGGAAAACTAGGTGAGTGTATCGGAATAGAAGCAACGAGAAATACATTTATGGTATAATTTGTCTAAAAGAAGGTTTTGGTTAATGGGAAACATCATGAGGCATTAGTGATGGGAGAAACGGACCGGTTAAAACCGATACTAGTATTTAAGTTCGGAATATCTGGTATTTCTAGGTATTTATTTAGTCTCGGTTATAATATTTTTTTTTAATTTTTTACTAATAACCAAGTAGAAGGCCGGTATATCAGTTCTTCACAGAAGATGTGCTACAATTTTTAGATTTCAAATAAACCTTTTTTTTAGGAGTAATGTTTGTTTGTAGAATTTCCATTGCTTTAAAATGTTAAGCTATTACAGAAAATGGGAAAGAGAATCAGTGCTATCTGAATAACAACGACGACAGTTAGAAACGAACAACAAGTACATGAATATGAACCGCCTTATTGCCAGCAAAACTTTGCCAAAGTGACCCAAGAGGTTAATAACTATTTAACCGAAACTGACCAACGTTTACCTCTACTTGAAATGGGGGAGATCAGGATTACTGCATGCCTTCTTTAGTCATCACATTATGAAGAAGTAGCCAAGAGTGGTGTAGTGGAGCCCGAAAGTTTGTTTCCGACCGAAACAGAGCTTTACTTTCAGCGTCCTGTACTTCCCAGAAACAGTGATTCTTTCTTTTTTGGGAGAAGAGTAAAAGGCGTCCGCCTGGCTTGTTATTTGTAGCCTGAAGATATATTATCTGTGGTAGGAAGTTCTGTGGCCTATGAAAGATTGGTATCATCTTTGACTGAAGTTGTTTCCTATGAAAGGAGTCAGATTTCAGCTCATAACGCTGTAGAACGAGTACTCATGAACAGAACGGACAGCAAAAATTAACCAGAGGATTAATTCAGAATTGAAATTTTAGCAATTGTCGTTTAATTGATCCTGGTAAATAGTATATTTTGCTTACTGTCTAAATTGTTCAGTTGAATTTTTTGAAAGAGCGCTTTTAGTTTCGTTAGCAGTAAATCAGTTGTATTCAAATACCTGTTAAAAAAGCAAATATACATTGATGAGCCAAAACAGTGTGACCACCTGCTTAGTAGCTTGTTTGTCCGTCTTTGGAACGAAATACACTCCTGGAAATGGAAAAAAGAACACATTGACACCGGTGTGTCAGACCCACCATACTTGCTCCGGACACTGCGAGAGGGCTCTACAAGCAATGATCACACGCACGGCACAGCGGACACACCAGGAACCGCGGTGTTGGCCGTCGAATGGCGCTAGCTGCGCAGCATTTGTGCACCGCCGCCGTCAGTGTCAGCCAGTTTGCCGTGGCATACGGAGCTCCATCGCAGTCTTTAACACTGGTAGCATGCCGCGACAGCGTGGACGTGAACCGTATGTGCAGTTGACGGACTTTGAGCGAGGGCGTATAGTGGGCATGCGGGAGGCCGGGTGGACGTACCGCCGAATTGCTCAACACGTGGGGCGTGAGGTCTCCACAGTACATCGATGTTGTCGCCAGTGGTCGGCGGAAGGTGCACGTGCCCGTCGACCTGGGACCGGACCGCAGCGACGCACGGATGCACGCCAAGACCGTAGGATCCTACGCAGTGCCGTAGGGGACCGCACCGCCACTTCCCAGCAAATTAGGGACACTGTTGCTCCTGGGGTATCGGCGAGGACCATTCGCAACCGTCTCCATGAAGCTGGGCTACGGTCCCGCACACCGTTAGGCCGTCTTCCGCTCACGCCCCAACATCGTGCAGCCCGCCTCCAGTGGTGTCGCGACAGGCGTGAATGGAGGGACGAATGGAGACGTGTCGTCTTCAGCGACGAGAGTCGCTTCTGCCTTGGTGCCAATGATGGTCGTATGCGTGTTTGGCGCCGTGCAGGTGAGCGCCACAATCAGGACTGCATACGACCGAGGCACACAGGGCCAACACCCGGCATCATGGTGTGGGGAGCGATCTCCTACACTGGCCGTACACCACTGGTGATCGTCGAGGGGACACTGAATAGTGCACGGTACATCCAAACCGTGATCGAACCCATCGTTCTACCATTCCTAGACCGGCAAGGGAACTTGCTGTTCCAACAGGACAATGCACGTCCGCATGTATCCCGTGCCACCCAACGTGCTCTAGAAGGTGTAAGTCAACTACCCTGGCCAGCAAGATCTCCGGATCTGTCCCCCATTGAGCATGTTTGGGACTGGATGAAGCGTCGTCTCACGCGGTCTGCACGTCCAGCACGAACGCTGGTCCAACTGAGGCGCCAGGTGGAAATGGCATGGCAAGCCGTTCCACAGGACTACATCCAGCATCTCTACGATCGTCTCCATGGGAGAATAGCAGCCTGCATTGCTGCGAAAGGTGGATATACACTGTACTAGTGCCGACATTGTGCATGCTCTGTTGCCTGTGTCTATGTGCCTGTGGTTCTGTCAGTGTGATCATGTGATGTATCTGATCCCAGGAATGTGTCAATAAAGTTTCCCCTTCCTGGGACAATGAATTCACGGTGTTCTTATTTCAATTTCCAGGAGTGTACATCATTGATTCTGTGTATGAGGGATCCGAGAGTTTGTTGGTAGGTTTGTGGAGGTATGTGACATTAGGTTTCTGCACATAGGTCATGTAATTCGCGTAAATAACGGGCCGCTGATTTGCGTACGCGGTGATGGCACTCGATGGCGACCCAGATGGGTTCCACAGGATTTGCATCTGGTAAATCTGGTCGCCGAGACGTCAACCTGAGTGCACTGTAAAGCTCCTCAAACCACTGTAGCTCAGTTCTGGATCCGAGACACGGACAGTTATACTGCTGAAAGACGACATACCCGTCAGTGAAGACATCAAGCGTGAGGGGATGCAGGTGGTTCGCAGCTGCAGCGTGCCTTGGATTACTACCGCACGTCCCATGCAAGGGCAGGAGAATGTCTCCTGTGGCATAATACTGCTCCCACCAGCCTGCGTCCATGGCGCGCTGTACGTTTCGAGCCGCCGTTCACCTCGATGACGGCGATTGTACAGGCGACCATCGACCTCGTGTAGCAAAAATGTGACTCGCCCGAAGGGCCGACACGTTTCCATTGATTGACGGTCGAATCCCGATGTGGTTCCACGCCCACTGTAATCGTAATTGACGATGTCGTTGGGTGAAAATGTGAACATGTAGGGGTGGTCCGCTGTGGAGCCTTAGTGTAGGATGGACCGTGAGCTTCGAAACGCTTGTGAGTGCACCACCATTGTGCTCTTTCGGCAGAAGTGCCACAGATCATCATCTATCCTACTTTACAGTGCAGACAAGCCTTCGAACCCCACGTTCACTTACACTCATGCTCATAAATTAAGGCTAATTCTAATACATGGTGAAACCACGCTCTGGTGGGCGGTTTGTGGGTTTAAATCACCTCGGAGTATGACCATGCGGTGCATTTGACCTGCGGTCGGCGCGCGGTGGCGCTGGCAGCAGTCCACATACGCAGAGGTGTGTTGATGCATGTCAGAGTACGGTGCAGCGAGGAAGTGTGCAGACGTTTCCAGACGTGCTAATGGCGACTGTGTGTTGAAAATGGCTCAAAGAACACATATTGATGACGTTATGAGGGGTAGAACACTAGGGCGAATGGAGGCTGGTCAGACACAGCAGGTCGTAGCACGGGCCCTCTGTGTGCCACAAAGTGTGATCCCAAGATTATGGCAACGATCCCAGTAGACAGGAAACGTGTCCAGGAGCTACAGTATGGGACGTCCACAGTGTACAACACCACAAGAAGACCGATGTCTCACCACCTGTGCCCGCAGACGGCCATGGAGTACTGCAGGTAGCCTTTCTCGGGACCTGACCGCAGTCACTGGAATAGTTGTCTCCAGACACATAGTCTATAGACGACTGAACAGACATGGTTTATTCGCCCATAGACCTGCAAGGTGCATTCCACGGACCGCTAGTCACACGAGAGCCCGTAAAGCCTGATGTCAAGAACACAGTAAATGGTCATTGGAACAGTAGTTCCAGGTTATGTTCACGGACGAGTCCGGCATAGTCTCAACAGTGATTCTTGCCGGGTTTTCATCTGGCGTGAACCAGGAACCAGATACCAGCCCCTTAATGTCCTTGAAATGGACCTGTATGGAGGTCGTGGTTTGATGGTGTGGGCTGGGATTATGATTGGTGCACGTACACCCGTGCATGTCTTTGACAGAGGAACTGCAACTGGTCAGGCGTATCGGGACGTCATTTTACACCTGTGTGTCCGCCTTTTCAGGGGCAGAGTGGGTCCCACCTTCCTCCTAATGGATGATAACGCACGGCCTCACAGAGCTGCCATCGTGGAGGACTACATTGAAACAGAAGATATCAGGCAAATGGAGTGGCCTGCCTGTTCTCCAGACCTAAACCCCATCAAGCACGTCTGGAATGCTCTCGGTCGGCGCATTGCTGCACGTCTTCAAACCCCCACGACACTTCAGGAGCTCCGACAGGCACTGGTGCAAGAATGGGAGGCTATACCCCAGCAGCTGCTCGACCACCTGTTTCAGAGCATACCAACCTGTTGTGCGGCCTGTGTACGTGTGCATGGTGATAATATCCCACATTGATGTCGGGGTACATATGCAGGAAACAATGGCGTTTTGTAGCACCTGTGTTTCTGGTCTTTTCTCTCAACTTATCACCAATACCGTGGTCTTACAGATTTGTGTAGTGTGTGTTCCCTGGGTGCCTCTGCTATTAGCGTCAGTTTTGTGTAGTGCCACGTTGTGTGGCACCACATTCTGCTGTTATCCTTAATTTATGAGCATGAGTGTGGTTCCGACATAATGCACTCGTAACTACACAAAATACTGTTCTGGCCATGACTGGCATTTGCAACGTATTAAGGACACTGTACAGGCGCCGTTCGTGGTGAAATACAACAGCGCAACGTGCAGGATTCGTCAGCATCTGTATTTATGTTCAAGCAAGCATTTCTCGCGGTGTTTCATATTTTTGCCCAACCATGGACATTCGTGGAAGTGAACACAGTATATGTGTACCTAGAGAGTAAGTTGTCTAGAAATAACCCGATGTCAAATCAATACGACAGCTAAAACAAATCAAGAAAAAGAACAGTAAATAGAATCGTCGAATCGACGGAACAATTTACAGTTTCACGAAGCAATCTGAGATGTCATTAAAAAAAGATCTGATTACCGTGCAATGATGCAAAGCAGTCACTGCGATTAATAAACCACTGAGATAATCTTGTCCTGATTATTTAGAGAATGTACGACATTGGTTAGTGACAACAGAGTCACGGCGCAACTTGGCAAATTCATATGGACAGAACAACGGCACATCCGACAGCTGCATTAATCGTGAGAAACAATGAGAACAAAAAATTATCAAGGCCAATTGGGGTTCGACAACGATGCCCTTGGGTTTGTAGTCTATGATTTAAGCATACAACCGTCAAGTCGCACTATTTTTACACCAGAAAATGCGAATTAGTATGACACGACTAGTATAGGCAATGTTCCTCTGGAACGTAATTACTGCGTTCCTGTCTTCTTCAGAGATCGTATCAAAAACACACCATACAACAGCTGTTGTACTGTTGATGGTATACTCGCGCACCTCTCTCACACTCAGCTGGAAGATGGTTGTGCATAGGAAATGTGATGTGTGGAGTACACATCCCTGACAGATGGAAGTTTCTCGCCCGTGGAACAAGTTCAAGGCCTGCAAACAGGCTTGAACGGCTGCAACGATGACGTTAGCAGCAATGCTGTCGGCCGCGTGGTGCTGCCCTTGATGCGAGGCCGAGTTGCCTCATCCGATCTCACGATCTGCTGGTCGACGGCGGGGAACAAACAAAGACGATTCGTCGGTACCTGTATGCAGCTTCCGTCGGGAAGGACTCGAACGAGCCTGAGATTATAATGACGACGAAGGTAATATCGTCGTTCAGAGAGGCATTGCGTAATTCCCGTACTGTGGCTGAGTAACCTTGGGCAGTCTCGCAATCCGTCGTTCACCTGCGGGAGGCACCTGAGGAAAACAAAGCTCGAACCTAGCAGGCAGCAGACAGCTTCCGTAACTGAAGATACAGATTCCTTATCTGCCAACAATATTATTGACGTTTTGTTTATCAGCTTCCTTGTTGCCGTTAACACCCGTGTACCACGGAGAAAACTAAGGTGGGCGTTATATAGAAGCCACAGTTATGTGATACGTCATTTTCGTTGTTAGCGACTGATAAAATGTGGGATAATAGTTATTATTTCTTCAGTTCGAAGACTTGTTTGGAGCAGCTCTTTATGCTAATCTGTCTTCTGCCAATCTTTTCATATGTGCATAGCTACTGCACCCTACATCCATTTCAACTTGCTTATTGTAGTCAAGCTTTGACCTACCCCCACGCTTCTCACCATTTACAAATTAAAGAGCCCTTGATGCCTCATAGAGATCGAGGTTACAGCTGAAATATCAGTTTTCGGTTATACCGGTTATTTTCATCTCCAGTTTATCCTGACTATTGAAACAACTAAACATAGTCGGTTGCTGAAATAACCTATTTTCGGTTTTTTATTGCTGTTATTTCCAGTAATAAACATAGACGTCTGCCACTACCCCTCGTCAACACATAAAGCTCAAAGAAACGTGCCGGCCGGTGTGGCCGTGCGGTTCTAGACGCTTCAGTCTGGAACCGCATGACCGCTACGGTCGCAGGTTCGAATCCTGCCTCGGGCATGGATGTGTGTGATGTCGTTAGGTTAGTTAGGTTTAAGTAGTTCTAAGGTCTAGGGGACTGATGACCACAGATGTTAAGTCCCATAGTGCTCAGAGCCATTTTGAACCAAAGAAACATAGAGTGATGAATAAGAATCTTTGGATTTAACAGTCTATAATTAACACTGAGTTTATTATATCGCTAGGTGATGACAACGCTCCCTGCGTCGATGTAAAGTCCAGTCACCGTACATGAACATACACTACTGAGCCAAAACATTGTGAATGCTGCCCATAGTGATGCTGAATGCCTCCTGGTGATGTTGCGGGCTCATTACGCAGTGAGGAAAGAATGTTAGCGGAAGAGAGACGCATGGGCAGTCATTGTAGCGATTATACGGGCCGCTAATGAGGAAATCCATTGGTATAAGCGGTTTTGACTAAGAGCACATTGTTGTTGCGCTACGGCTGGAAACGAGAATCTCTGAAATGGCGACGCTGGTAGCCTGGTAACGTACCACTGTTGTGAGTACCTGTGGAAAGTGGTTGAAAGATGGTGAAATAGTGAGCAGGCCGTATGGTATTGGACAACTACATCTCATCACAAATCGTAGAGATCGAAGGCTCCCCCGCTGTGTAATCCAGGATAGACAGCAATCTGTAGCATATGCGACTACAGAGTACAATGCTGCTGCAGGCACAAGTGTTTTGGAGCACATAGTTCAAAGGTCATTGTTGAACTTGGAGCTCCACATCACACGACCCTTATGTGTTCGTGTGTTGACCCAACGACATCGTCAGTTATGATTGCAGTGGGTATAGTAAAACTGAGTTTTCACCGTGTATCGATAGAAACATGTCGCCTGTCGAATAAATGGCATTTCTTATTACACCAGGTCGATGATTGGGTCCTTACACGCCGCCATCCAGGCGAATGGCTGCATGAAACATGCACCGCACCACAGATGAAGGCCGGTGAGGGCAGAATTCTGCTACGGGGTACATGGAGTTGGGCTTCCGTGGGATCCGTGGTGGTAATCGATGTAGTCATGAGAGCAGTGAACTATGTGAAGATTATAGCGGAACACTTGCATCACATCATGCTTGAAGTCTTCCACTATGGTGATGTCATGTTCCAGCAGGATAACTGTCCGTGTTGACTCACGTTGATGTCTTGGACAGGAAATGGCCTTGATCTGTACCAACTGAAACACGCATCGGGCACCAGCTGCATGCCCGTAAACCACCATCCCGTAATTTGTGGAAATTGCTTGGCCCTTGCGTAGACATCTGGTGCCACATACTTCTTGGATCCTGTCAAGGATTTTTAGAGCCCATGCAAACAGAATCTCTGTTATACTGTGTTTGAAAAGTGGAACGACACGCTGTTTTAAACAGGTGGTCATATTGACACCTGGTGGTAGTCAAGGGAAGGCAGGATTCGGTTACAACTGTGGACGGGGCCGTAATCAGTTACTGCTTGTTGCCTTTTACAATAACACACAATTTATTTTAAACCAGTAATTCCAGGATCAATGATAAATAAAAAATACCACACGTTATTAATGAAGCAATAAACAACAGTGTAAATAATAGTGTTTCAGTGAGTTACAATGTACCAAATCACCATTAAATACAGATACAACAGATAATGTTTTAAAAGCAAGCCACTGTAATCTGGGCAGAAGGCCTTACACGCCAGGAATGGCAATAAATTAAGAATTGTTTAAAACTCGCTGAAACTTAGAAATTGCAGTTATTGAAATATTAAAGGCAAGTCACCACAAACACAGCAGACAGCATCAGACGCCAGGAATTGGCAGTAAATAAGGTTTTAAAGGCTTACTGCGTAAATACAAATACCGAATTAGAATTTTAGGGCAAGCGACCACAATAAAGGCTGAAGGCCTTACACGCCGCCGGCCGGTGTGGCCGAGCGGTTCTAGGCGCTTCAGTCTGGAGTCGCGCGACCGCTACGGTCGAAGGTTCGAATCCTGCCTCGGGCATGGATGTGTGTGATGTCCTTAGATTAGTTAGGTTTAAGTAGTTCTAAGTTCTAGGGGACTGATGACCTCACAAGTTAAGTCCCATAATGCTCAGAGCCATTTGAACAATTTGAACCTAACACGCCAAAAATGACAATAAATTAAGAATTGTTGAAGAACTCGCTGCAGTTTACAAGTTACAGGTATTGAAATATTAAGGTAAGTCGCCACAAACACAGCAGAAGGCATCAGACGCCAGGAATGGCAGTAAATAAGGTTTTAAGGCTTACTGCTAAAGTACAAATCCCAAATTAGAATTTTAAGGCTAATGACCACAGTCACGGCTGAAGGCTTTGCACGCCAGGAACGGCAATAATATAAAAAAATTTGAAACCTGCTGCAAAACAGCAAATACAATAGCAAAAGTTAATTAAAAACAAGCATCTGATCCAGACAGTGCTCCAGGAATCGACCTCTGAGAAGGTCCGGCAACAAACACTTTCACGAGCGATTAGATAGGCAGCCAAGAGTTGCATTCACTTCACAAGCTGGAAACTCAGGCTAGTATCAGTCTAACGAATGACTAATGATAATCTTGCTGAAGCTACCTGACGTCTGATAAACCAAATGCGACGATGGAACGATACGCCAAAGCCGGAACCGTCGGTCTGCACTACATTCCCAAAATACTGTGTTTTGAGCTCCCAGAACGAGAAAGGAACCACTACCACCAGAGTAGAAGAATTACCCCTGCTCTTCGACTCGGCGACACTATGAGCAGCAACACGAACCCAGGTCGCTGGAGAATCTCGAGATATCACAATGGTGGAGGTTTCTCTACTGGGATGAAATGCATTCATCTTAAAGCTTGCTGGATCCGGTTTACGACGAGGTCGTGCACCCTCGTGAGAACAGCCCTTCCATCCGGCAGTCCATGCGCGCCGCCAGCGGTCCGGACGTGTTTCCGCACTGCGAGGATCTGGCTCCTCCTGAGTCCCCAACCGGACTGGCCCACTCACACGACCCGGATAAACAACGACGTCGCCCCAAAGATAGGGCAGCAGTTACTACATATCGATAACCGCCGCTGCTGCCACTAGCGGACAGGTAGCGCTTGCGCAACCGAGTGGCGAAAGTCACCACGAGAAGAAGACAAACAGCCGCAACCATGCCAACTAAACGATACCTCCTGGTCTCCAACGTAGGGCGGAAACCTATAAACAGCATCAACCCGAGCCGGAGCAAGGCTCACGTATGTTTTGGATCATCGGTGTACACACTTTTTACATTATCAATCAAGTTAGCTAGTGCGCTTTTAAATTCCATTCGGTTTACGTCAAGAAAAACAGACTGATTCATACCCCTCAATATTAACCATAAAAAGGAAATACTTAGCACCTATTCACACTAACGTTTCTGCGTACAGACTATTGCTGGTTCATACGATGAATCCGTCTTGAGACTGGTTACTTGCACATCTTCCCTGCAGTCTCCAGAGCTCATCATACTACCTAGCTGACGGGGCGTCCCAGCACCACCTGTGTCTCTGGTCCAATGTAATACGGCCGTTTTCTCCATAACTGCCTCGTAACATATACAGGGCTATTACAAATGATTGAAGCGATTTCATAAATTCACTGTAGCTCCATTCATTGACATATGGTCACGACACACTACAGATACGTCGTAAAACTCATAAAGTTTTGTTCGGCTGAAGCCGCACTTCAGGTTTCTGCCGCCAGACCGCTCGAGAGCGCAGTGAGACAAAATGTCGACAGGAGCCGAGAAAGCGTATGTCGTGCTTGAAACGCACTCACATCAGTCAGTCATAACAGTGCAACGACACTTCAGAACGAAGTTCAACAAAGATCCACCAACTGCTAACTCCATTCGGCGATGGTATGCGCAGTTTAAAGCTTCTGGATGCCTCTGTAAGGGGAAATCAACGGGTCGGCCTGCAGTGAGCGAAGAAACGGTTGAACACGTGTATCTGGACATGCTGGAAAATTGGCTCATGCCACAACTGGAGACCGACAGCGCCGACTTCATCTATCAACAGGATGGTGCTCCACCGCACTTCCATCATGATGTTCCGCAGTTCTTAAACAGGACATTGGAAAACCGATGGATCGGTCGTGGTGGAGATCACGATCAGCAATTCATGTCACGGCCTCCATGCTCTCCCGACTTAACCCCATGCGATTTCTTTCTGTGGGGTTATGTGAAAGATTCAGTGTTTAAACCTCCTCTACCAAGAAACGTGCCAGAACTGCGAGCTCGCATCAACGATGCTTTCGAACTCATTGATGGGGACATGCTGCGCCGAGTGTGGGAGGAACTTGATTATCGGCTTGATGTCTGCCGAATCACTAAAGGGGCACATATCGAACATTTGTGAATG
Organism: Schistocerca cancellata; assembly: GCF_023864275.1. Classification (NCBI taxonomy): domain Eukaryota; kingdom Metazoa; phylum Arthropoda; class Insecta; order Orthoptera; family Acrididae; genus Schistocerca; species Schistocerca cancellata. The sequence goes on along the minus strand of NC_064627.1, from coordinate 237,922,477 downwards.
CCTAAAAAAACTTTTTGAGTTTTTGTATGTGTGTGCAAAGCATTGTGAAAATATCTCAAATAATAAAGTTATTGTAGAGCTGTGAAATCGCTTCAATCATTTGTAATAACCCTGTATAAAATCAGAATATAAACGACCGATTAGATCAAAATAATTAAACGACACCAAGAAATGTAATACATAACGGTGCTAGTGATTGTTGACTGTTGATTAACAAAGTTTACATTTTATTCGAATTTGCATTTTTTATAAAAGTATGAGAACGATAAAAGCAGATTGGGATAAGGTGACACTGCTCGGGTAAGCAGCAGAGTCATGTAGGCAAACAGGGGAACTACACTCGGAGCAGTTCTCAGAAGGACGTCCAAGAGGGACGCAGGTAAGTGCCATGCAGACCACCGTAACTATCTTTTGTAGTACCAATTTTGGGCACCGGACGCACAGCAGGCAACATAGACACAATCTCTTGTAGTGTAAGGCCTCCAGCAACCCAGAGGTGGAAAGAGAAGGTCCAGGAAGGCACTATCGTGCACAAAACGTATAAAACTGTTTTTTGTTTGGAATGCACTGGTCACTGTAGATATCATCTAGGAAATGGAATGAGAAACAATATTTTGGGCCCGTTTGAAAGCTTGAGACGCGACTGAAGAGAAGTCCCACGACTGGCTAACGTAAATGAACTGGAGGTTAGAGAGAGAAGCTCTACTGCGCCGACGAGGACCACGACTCATTGGCCACAGAGGCAGATAAAAAGAGAGTGAGATGCTTTTTTTTCACGCTAAATGGTAAGATGTGCATTACCGTTTAGCTGCCTGAAGAAAAACATAGGGAAGGGGACCAGTAGTTCCTAAGGAATATTTTGACAGGTCGGCACTCCGAATCCGTAGTAGAGCCAATCCAAACCAGTCTAAAGCGCAGAATGCAGAAATACGAGTTTTCCTTTTCGTAAGCATTCAGTACAAATTTACTTCGAGTCTTAATCGCTGAGAACCTTCATCGCTCGGCCTCTGGTAGCATCCACCATCAGACTTCATCCCAGAGCAGATGAGCTGAGGGACTTAGAAAGATTTCGGGCTGATTCGAACTTAGTAGTTAGTGAGTATCATTGGTGTGCTGCCGATGACTGATTTTGCAGCCGCTTTAGCCCCGCCTTCAGTCTGCCACGGTGAGATGGAGCCGCCACCGCGAGATGCGTAGGGATAATAAAGTCATATTTACAGAATTTCAGTAACTTCAAGCTTCACTTTGAAGACTTGAATTCACATTCAAACGACCAGTTTTCGCTCAACATCAGCCACAGATGCAACGCTTTCCCTTCTTTAGTACTATCTTTCTCTTATAGTAACATCAAGAAACACAGTGCAACTTCGCCACTGCAGTTATTTCATTTACGCGATTATCAGAATCTCACCACAGACCCTTTTGTCACATGTGCTGAAGTTTTACTTAAATATTATCATACCTTGTCGCCAGCCCTGTGGCCGAGCGGTTCTAGGCGCTTCAGTCCGGAACCGCGCTGCTGCTACGGTCGCAGGTTCGAATCCCGCCTCGAGCATGGATGTGTGTGATGTCTTTAGGTTAGTTAGGTTTAAGTAGTTCTATTCTAAGTCTAGGGAACTGACGACCTCAGATGTTAAGTCCCATAGTGCTTAGAGCCATACCTTTTCAAATGTTTACTAATCGCTTTAACAGAATAAACTGAGTTAACTGTAATACTTGTTTCATTTAGTAGTCACTGAACTCCAATTCATTCTTTTGGAGAGAGTCTAATTAATTTATGTCAGAACACAGGGCCAGTACATATCTCCACTTCAGAAGATGACCTGACCCCGCAACACCAGCAGAGAATGGTAAGGGTAAGACTCGAGACGTGCACCCTTACAGACACCAGCCATGTCTTCTTCTCAATTAAAAATCTTCTCAACTGTCGACTTCTCAGTTATGTAACAGAGAATATTCCTCCTTCCTACACGTTCAGAAGCAGAATAGGAACTTGGAAGAACACCTGTTTCACGCAGTGTGCTGAAAACTTTTGTAAACACTCTACGATCAGGAATTCGACGTGTCAGAAAGCGCCGACTATATCCTTCGACAGCAGCATCACTACCATCGCAGAAACCATAAACATACCCCGTATTTGCATATTCTTCATTAGTGTATGCGTATGGTATTTTAGCCAGCGCTTGTACAAACACAGTTAACCGACGCTTCCCTCTGCTACATTCTTGGTCCCTCGCACTACCTCACTCACACCGCATCACGGAACAGCACGTTCAACAGGCTAATTTAATGACATAAAAACATCCCGAGCGGAGAGGCTAATAATAACGAGGTAGGCTGTACTAGAACAAAACGTCAAAGAGGACTGGTGAATAAGACATATACGTGCATACCACTAGCCCAAAAACGAATGTACATTAAATGTGTTCTGTCTCGGAAACCATTCGGAATGTTGCATATGTCCAGATGAAGTTTTGTGTTTCATCGTTCCTGTCATATCCCTGATTATTGACCATTCCTCCTGGGACAGCCTGTGAAGTGTATAAAATCGCTGCGCCAAAAAATTGTAGCGAAATATGGTAAGACCTATAGAGGATCGACAGATGGTGCTGGGAATATCAGCAGATCCTCAAACAACTGTAGCGTACTGCTCATGTATGGGCGGAATTCCCCGTTTTGCATGATTACTTGATTGCTGAGACCCGGGTTCCCGGGTTCGATTCCCGGCGGGGTCAGGGATTTTCTCTGCCTCGTGATGACTTGGTGTCGTGTAATGTCCTTAGGTTAGTTAGGTTTAAGTAGTTCTAAGTTCTAGGGGACTGATGACCATAGATGTTAAGTCCCATAGTGCTCAGAGCCATTTGAACCATTTGATTGCTGAGAAACCACTTAAAGCAGTCACGTCCGTTAAATATCTGACAGTAGACGAACGGAGCGATTTAATGTGGAATGATCACATAAAAACGAGGCGCAGAAAAGACAGATGCCACACGGGAAATCGTTAGAAGAACTCTTAGAAAAAGTAGTCCATCCACAAGGCAACTAACTGGCATACCAAAACATCGTTCAACCAGTACTTGAGTACTAGTCTTAAGACTGAAATCCTTGCCAGGTAGGATGGATAGATGAAATAGAGAAGTTACAAAGAAGAACAGCGCTTTTCCGTACCGGTTCGTTTAGTAAGTGCGAAAGCGTCACGGAGAACTTTGCCCGCATCCAGTGGTAATTGTTACGAGAGAGGTGACGTGCATCACGGTGTGGTTTACTCTTCAAATTCCGAGAGCGTATGTTCCTAGAAGAGTCAGCCAGTATGTTGCGTCGTCCTGCTTATATCTCGCAAAAAGTCCGTGAAGGTCAAAGTAGAGAGATTCTAACTCAACGGGGGCTCACCAAGAATCCCAGTTCCCGTACGCTATTCGCGACTGAAACAGGAAAGGGCAGGGTCACACGGTGCACGAAGTACCCTCCGCCACTCACAGTAGGGTGGCTTGCGTAAATACGGATTTAAATGTAATTCGTGAAGTAGGTGTTAGATGTACTCGTATAATACCGCTTCTTGAGCAACACATTTCGTCACAGTTTCGTTTAGTAAGAGCGCTAGCTCTAGAGAGAAATATTCACGAATATTGTTCCACCGTTTGAGCTCGTTATCAGTTCAGAAGGACGAAAGATGTAGAAGCTTTGTAGAGATGTGCTGCAAGGATTGTAACGTTTCAGCATAGACCGTGCGAGAGTATAACAGTGATGATGTAGGTGTTGCTGGCTTGATGCAGCTCTCCACGCTACTCTAGCCTGTCCAGTAGTTATTCGGAGCTGGAGTACTGCAACCAACATCTATTAGAACCTGTTTACTTCATTCCTTGGTCTCCCTCTACAGCTCTCCCTCTCCCCCCCCCCCCCTCCCAAGCAAACACACATAAATACACAAAAATATGGTTCAAATGGCTCTGAGCACTATGGGACTTAACATCTGTGGTCATCAGTCCCCTAGAACTTAGAACTACTTAAACCTAACTAACCTAAAGCCATCACACACACCCATGCCCGAGGCAGGATTCGAACCTGCGACCGTAGCGGTCACGCGGTTCCAGACTGAAGCGCCTAGAACCGCACGGCCACACCTGCCGGCCATACATACACAACTCCTTCCATTTTTACTCGATTCGATTCAGTACATTCTCCTTAGGTATTCGATCTACGCATCTAATCTTCAGCATTATTATGTAGCACAACAGTTAAAAAGCAACTGTTCTCTTCTTGCCTCAACTATATATCGTCCACATTTAGCTTCCGTTCAGTGCTACTCTCCAGACAAATATCTTCAGAAAAGACGTACTAATACTTATATTACAACATTGATATTCAGGAAACTTAAATGAGAATCACTGAAATATTAGTGGCGTTTTTTATCGAAACTCTATTGGCTAAATTTTGAGGAATGGCGAGACTAATGTAACTGAGATTAGAGGGCATACGGTGTTCGGCAGTCACTTTTATTTCGTATCCTTCTCCAACGGAATACGAAGATAAAAAGGTAAAGTTCCGCTTTCTGGTCCTAGTCGGGGCTTTCGGCTCCGACCGACAGCCGTGTCGTCTTCTGCCAGTGGATGCAGTAGTACGCAGGCGGTATGTAAGTTGGGAAGGAAAACATAGGTACAAAGAAGGTAGCTGCGAAGAAACCATGGGTAACAGAAGAAATACTTCAGTTGATTGATGAAAGGAGGAAGTACAAACACGTTCCGGGAAAATCAGGAATACAGAAATACAAGTCGCTGAGGAATGAAATAAATAGGAAGTGCAGGGAAGCTAAGACGAAATGTCTGCAGGAAAAATGTGAAGACATCGAAAAAGATATGATTGTCCGAAGGACAGACTCAGCACACAGAAAAGTCAAAACAACCTTTGGTGACATTAAAAGCAACGGTGGTAACATTAAGAGTGCAACGGGAATTCCACTGTTACATGCAGAGGAGAGAGCAGATAGGTGGAAAGAATACATTTAAAGCCTCTATGAGGGTGAAGATTTGTCTCATGTGATAGAAGAAGAAACAGGAGTCGATTTAGAAGAGATAGGGGATCCAGTATTAGAATCGGAATTTAAAAGAGCTTTGGAGGACTTACGGTCAAATAAGGCAGAAGGGATAGATAACACTCCATCAGAATTTCTAAAATCATTGGGGGAAGTGGCAACAAAACGACTATTCACGTTGGTGTGTAGAATATATGAGTCTGGCGATATACCATCTGACTTTCGGAAAAGCATCATCCACTCAATTCCGAAGACGGCAAGAGCTGACAAGTGCGAGAATTATCGCACAATGAGCTTAACAGCTCATGCATCGAAGCTGCTTACAAGAATAATATACAGAAGAATGGAAAAGAAAATTGAGAATGCGCTAGGTGACGATCAGTTGGCTTTAGGAAAAGTAAAAGGACGAGAGAGGCAATTCTGTCGTTACGGCTAATAATGGAAGCAAGGCTAAAGAAAAATCAAGACACTTTCATAGGATTTGTCGACCTGGAAAAAGCGATCGACAATATAAAATGGCGCAAGGTGTTCGAGATTCTGAAAAAAGTAGGGGTAAGCTATAGGGAGAGACGGGTCATATACAATATGTGCAACAACCAAGAGGGAATAATAAGAATGGACGATCAAGAACGAAGTGCTCGTATTAAGAAAGGTGTAAGACAAGACTGCAGCCTTTCGCGCCTACTCTTCAATCTGTACATCGAGGAAGCAATGATGGAAGTAAAAGAAAGGTTCAGGAGTGGAATTAAAATACAAGGTGAAAGGATATCAATGATACGATTCGCTGATGACATTGCTATCCTGAGTGAAAGCGAAGAAGAATTAAATGATCTGCTGAACGGAATGAACAGTCTAATGAGTACACAGTATGGTTTGAGAGTAAATCGGAGAAATACGAAGGTAATGAGAAGTAGTAGAAATGAGAACAGCGAGAAACTTAACATTAGGATTGATGGTCACGAAGTCAATGAAGTTAAGGAATTCTGCTACCTAGGCAGTAAAATAACTAATGATGGACGGAGCAAGGAGGACATCAAAAGCAGACTCGCTATGGCAAAAAAGGCATTTCTGGCCAAGAGAAGTCTACTAATATCAAATACCGGCCTTAATTCGAGGAAGAAATTTCTGAGGATGTACGTCTGGAGTACAGCATTGTATGGTAGTGAAACATGGACTGTGGGAAAACCGGAACAGAAGAGAATCGAAGCATTTGAGATGTGGTGCTATAGACGAATGTTGAAAATTAGGTGGACTGATAAGGTAGGGAATGAAGAGGTTCTACGCAGAATCGGAGAGGAAAGGAATATGTGGAAAACACTGATAAGGAGAAGGGACAGGATGATAGGAAATCTGCTAAGACATGAGGGAATGACTTCCATGGTACTAGAGGGAGCTGTAGAGGGCAAAAACTGTAGAGGAAGACAGAGATTGGAATACGTCAAGCAAATAATTGAGGACGTAGGTTGCAAGTGCTACTCTGAGATGAAGAGGTGAGCACAGGAAAGGAATTCGTGGCGGGCCGCATCAAACCAGTCAGTAGACTGCACAGATCATCGCTGAAAACTTCTCCCAGGTTCTTTACTACAGAAGGTGGACAGTTCCCTGAGCGAACACGCCGAGGTTCCGTGCCGCCGAACACATAACTACGCAGGCGGACAAATAGAAAGGAATGTGTGATATTTATGGGGAACACACTCAACCAAGCGCTGTACAGTTGTTTGCGCAGAGTGTACGTTGAGGTGATGTGGGCTCCAATGCGTTGCGTGACGTGGCACAGGAAAAACCGAGTTATGAGAGAGCTCATTGCAGCCGCTACATTTCGCCGTCTGGAAACGCGAGAAACACAATGACTTCACTTGACCAAGGGTTACGGCGACTAAGCAGCGGCAGTTAGCAGTGCGAGCGGCTTCCGTTTTCGCGGAGGGTGAGGGCCTGCCGCTGTATGCTTGCTGCTGGCTGGCTCACGCGCTGGATGACGCAGTCCGCGCACCTGGGCATGGCCGGCAGGGACTGGCTCGGCGCGGTGGCGTGACACGAACGGTGCGACAGTTGGCCGGAAGCGGGCGAAGCCGCCGTATGTCGCCACTAGGGTGTCGACGGACAGCGTCTGTACCACAGTCTCGTTACTATGCTTTTCAAGCCGCAAATGGGCTCTGCTGAAGCTGTACGCAGGTGCACACTTCGTGCTAGCTCAAGCAGGTGTTACTGGCTCCAGTCTCACTCGCATAGAATGACTAGTGGCAGGCTGAACGACGCTGTAGACGCTGTAAAACCACACCATTTCTTTCTAACGGTGAGTTACGCTGATAGGTACCCATATTGGATAAAAAAAAACGTCATCCCCACAGTCATCATGCTGTTGTTGTTGTGGTCTTCAGTCCAAAGACTGGTTTGATGCAGCTCTCCATGCTACTTTATTCTGTGCAACCCTATTCATCTGCGAGTAACTACTGCAACCTACATCCTTCTGAATGTGCTTTTGTATTCATCTCTTGGTCTCCCTCTACGATTTTTATCCACCTCTTCCCTCCAGTACTAAATTGGTGTTCCCTTGATGCCTCAGAATGTGTCCTACCTACCGATCCCTTCTGCTAGACATCTACATCAACGTGGATACTCTGCAAATCACATTCAAGTGCCTGGCAGAGTGTTCATCGAACCACCTTCACAATAAGTCTCTATTATTCCAATCTCGAATAGCGCGCGGAAAGAACGAGCACCTATATCTTTACGTATGAGCTCTGATTTCCCTTATTTTATCATGGTGATCGTTTTTCCCTATGTAGGTAGGCGTCAACAAAATATTTTCGCATTCGGAGGAGAAAGTTGGTGATTGGAATTTCGTGAGAAGATGGCTCCGCAACGAAAAACGCCTTTGTTTTAATGATGTCCATCCCAAATCCATTTCAGTAATACTCTCTCCACTATTTCGCGATTATACAAAACGTGTTGTCCTTCTTTGAACTTTTTTGGGGTCAGTCCTATATGGTAAGGATCCCACACCGCTCAGCAATATTCTACAAGAAGACGGACAAGCGTAGTGTAGGCAGTCTCCTTAGTAGGTCTGTTACATTTTCCACGTGTCCTACCTATAAAACGCAGTCTATGGTTAGTCTGTCCCACGACATTTTCTATGTGTTCCTTCCATTTTAAGTTGTTCGTAATTGTACTTCCTGAGTATTTAATTGAATTTACGGCCTTTAGATTTGACTGATTTATCGTGTAACCGAAGTTTAACGGATTCCTTAAAGCACTCTATTCAGTACCACCTAATTAGTTACATGATCTACTCATCTGCTCTTGAGCATTCTTCCGTAGCACCACATTTCCAATCTGCTTTTATATCCTCCCTACTTCAACCATCATCGGTTATTTTGATCCAAAATAGCATCTGCTACTTTAAGTGTTTCGTTACCTAATCAAATTCCCTCAGCATATCATGCTACTACTATGTAAAACCGCGTCTGACCGTAAAAACGGCCTCAATTCGGTGAGAAGGAGATTCCACAAGTTTCTTCGTCTGTGCCGAATCCAGCTGATGCCAAGCATTCCTGTTTTGATTCCATAGAGCTAACAAACTGTGGAGCTGTTGACTGATTTGTTTTATTCCCCTCTGCGTATAGTTCAAAACTTTGTTAGTTTAAGAGCGGGTAATTTTGCGACGCAACTGAGCTGCGGAACAATAATCAAAAACAGACTAATCACCTGTGCATATAAAAACCACCTAATACCTGATTGGCAGTTAGGTTTCAGAAAGAATAATGCCACCATAGACCCAATAGTGCAGCTATGCAGCGGCGTCACAAGAGGCCTAAACCTCCTGCGCCGCTGCCATATTTTTAGACATAGAAAGGGCGTTCAACAAACTGTGGCACAAAGGTCTATGTTACAAGATTCTAAAAATGGGTGTACCTGCGAAGATCACCACACTCCTGTCGAACATCGTCGAAAACCGCCCATCCAAGGTCGTCGTCAACGATGCGGAATCAGACCCTTTTATGCCAAAAGCGGGAGTCCCACAGGGAGCCATCATATCTCCTCTGCTGTACACATTATACACGGCAGACATCCCACTACCCAACAAGTGGAACGAGGGTCTGACGCTGTACGCAGACGACAGAGCGTACAGGTGCCACGCACCAACAACACAGGAAACCAACAGACAAACCCAGGACTACCTATACTTACTAGAAAGCTGGCTCAGCCAATGGAAGATCAAACCTAACGCTGCCAAGACACAACTTATTCTTTTAAACACAAACGAGCTCCCACGCGCCAACAGAACCAAGAAGGCTGCAGATTACAACTATTGGGACAAACCATAAAGGTGAAAGACACGGCAAGGTATCTGGGTATTACCCTCAACAAACATATGTCATGGGAGGCACACGCAAGGGACATCACGACAAAAGCCAAAACAAGACTGAACTTTCTCCGCCTACTCAGGGGCAGGACGAACGGAGCCAAAAGGGAAACAGTGATCTACGCGTACAAAGCTTTTGTTCGCCCCATACTGGAATACGCCGCTCCAGTTTGGATGGCGAACAAAACGGTGGCACGGAGGATAATGGCAACAGAAAGAAAAATACTAAGGATAGCAGGCCAGATGAACCCCAGGACCCGAAATGAATTAGTATACAGAAACGCACAAGTGCACCCCCTAAGGAGAAGATGGCTAGAATTAACGGCGAAAATCGCCACCAACAGATTACAGACTAGAACAGCCACAACAGACATTTTACTAAAAAAATTTCACAGCCCTTAGCTACCCAAAAACAAAATACCCCTATCTGCTTATAGTAATCAAACCCAGCATAAAGGCAATAGATGCGAATTCAGCAACAAACTTTACCAACAATGACGTTCAAAAGGACATGATAAAACACCTTCAGGAAGACGAATCAGAAGAGAAAGACGACACTTAAAACAAAACGACCACACACTAACCAGACGCCAATGGAGATAAAACAACTAAACACAAGAAACAGAAGATTCAATAGATCCTTGCTGAGGTTTTAGGGAGGTTTCTCTCAGCACATGGGGAAATGCCAGTATCTTTTTACCCTCCCACGCGACAGAAAGCGATGATATACGAGATGAGGCTCAGAATAAGATTAGAAAACCCACACCCCCTTTCTTCAAATAAAAAGTGCCACCACAGTATACCTTAAGTTAATATAAGGCACTAAGTAGCAATAGGCTCTGAGGTGGAATTTCATTCAGTGACAACAGTAATTCTCTTCAGGTTTGAAAACGATTGTCATTGACAAGGCGTAATACTCCTCTCTAGTCCCTGTCGGTAATAATGCTCTTACGACCACTGATCTTACGCCGTCGCATGGTTGCTAGTTGTATATCACTCCTTGTAGACGTATTGGACAATCCGAGTTGATACACCAACAAATCGAACAACTTCATAATCGGTTTAGTCAAGGCTGCATTAAAACACGATAGCTTGTTCCTGCCTTTCTGTCACGTATGCACTCCTGCCTCGGGCAGATGTTAAGTCTCATAGTGCTCAGAGCCGCTTTAACTATATTATTGAGCTGATTCCGTACAACTGACTGCATTTCAAAGCCATGACTTACGGCATTGGTGGAGGGTCACATGACCATCTGATACCAGTTCTATGCTTCTACAGCGTTCCCAAGTGTCCAGTGTGCTTTTTCAAGTACGGGACCAGTATCTTGTCCGATGAGCTTACCACACAAGTCGCCATTTACGGATACTCCCGCTCTAGGTGATGCCTCTTGACTTTATCTCGTTTAACTGTAAAATCTCTATTTTTTTGTCTCTGAAAGTGTGTAATTTCTCTCATAGTAGTGTGAGCGCCCTCCTAGACAGAGGCAAATTGCACCCTTCAAACATAATTTTAGGTTCCCAGGATGAGATTTTCACTCTGCAGTGGAGTGTGAGCTGATATCAAACTTCCTGGCAGATTAAAACTGTGTGCCGGACCGAGACTCGAACTCGGGACCTTTGCCTTTCGCGGGCAAGTGCTCTACCAATTAAGCTACCAAAGCACGACTCACGCCCCGTCCTCACAGCTTCACTTCTGCGAGTACCTCTTCTCCTACCTTCCAAACTTAACAGAAGCTCTCCTGCGAACCTTGTAGAACTAACACCCCTGAAAGAAAGGAGTGCTAGTTCTGCAAGGTTCGCAGGAGAGCTTCTGTTAAGTTTGGAAGGTAGGAGACGAGGTACTGGCGGAAGTAAAGCTGTGAGGACGGGGCGTGAGTCGTGCTTGGGTAGCTCAGTTGGTAGAGCACTTGCCCGCGAAAGGCAAAGGTCCCGAGTTCGAGTATCGGTCCGGCACACAGTTTTAATCTGCCAGGAAGTTTCATAATTTTAGGTTGGTCGAGAACACGGCGCAATTCCTACTGTTACGTTCAGAGCTCCTACGGGCACTGTTAATTTATGTGGTTCACTGTTTTGCTATTCTAGTAAACATAAAATAGGTTTATGGATACTGAGAATCTAGGTGGTTCCTATCTTGACATACAAGCTTCCTCCTTATATACATAAAGGTCGCTTTTGCAGACGTCGTGAATCTACGTTATTCAAGTCTTAATAGCACAACTTCTTTATTGGTATGTTCAGAATTGACCTCTGCAGACATTGTGAAAATACGTATACGAGTCTTATTCCTCATACACGGATGAATCACATTAATGCGACTACCACCTACGTTCGATTTCAACGACCAGTAGCCACCCACAGACGCCAGGTGACTGCACTTGCAGTGGAGGGTATATAAGGTGCATCGGGGGACGCGGAAAACAGTGCAGTCGCGTAATGCGGAAACTGAGTGCTTTATCTGACGTCAAAAAAGGGCATGGTCATTGGCTTTCGGGGCAAGGGTGGAAGCATTTCCGAACCGGCTAAGTTTGTAAACTGTACGCGTACTGCCGTGATTAAAGTATACCGTACACAGCAAAATCAGCACCGAAGAAACTGTGGTGGACCGTGAACCATAGATGACAGGGGTGAAAGACGGCGGCGGAGATGTAAGCGGGTGATTAAAAGTGCAAGTGTTGAGCAACTGGCTGCCTAGATGACTACCAACAGTGTTTCCTCAAAAATGGCCGTTCATCGATCATTGCTGTGTATGGTCATCCGCAGCAGGTGCCTGGTTCATGCACCCATGCTGATGGCAGTTCATCGGCGACGGAGACTTGAATTTGCACACCAATATGGGAATAGGACGTCCAGGAGTGGTGACAGGTGGCCTTTTCAGATGACTGGCATTTTATGCTCCATCGGACATATGGCCCTCAACAATAGTTCGAAGGGTCCAGGCCGCAGGAGGAAGCAGTATGATCTGGGAAATGTTTTCGTGGCATTCCCTGGATGATCTTGTCATTCTGGAAGGTACAATGGATCAACGCAAGCGTGCATCTATCCACGGTGACCCTGTCCATCCCTACATGCAGTTTGTTTTTTCCTCGTCAGGTTGGCATCTACCAGCAGGTAAGTACAACTTGTCACAGAGCTCGTAGTGTACGTACGTGGTTCGAAGAGTACCAGGACGAGTTCATTGTACTCCCCTGGCCATCAAACTCTCAGGATCTTAACCCAGTCGAGAATCTGCGGGACCAGCTCGATAGGGCTGTTCGCGTCATAGATCTTCAACAGTGAAACCTAACGTAGCTGGCCACAGCTAAACTTCTTTCTAATAAACATCTATGAGTCAGGCTTCTAAACTAGACGTACAGAGCGCATTCCACAGAAGTCGTGATGACACTAGTGGCCACCTTTTGTCAACATTTACACCGTCATATACACATTACCAAGCGTTATAGAGAGTCTTCTTGGTTGTAAAATGCTCTGCATTTTTGTATTCGTTAATTTTTGCACCGACGTAAAAACAACAGAAGACATTCATAGCATAATTCTCTCTGAAATTCTGCATAGATGGTGAGACCGACAGTTACAGACACTGAAATGAAACCGGCAAGGGACTAAGAGCGTAGGAACAGGAAGTGAAGCTTTTGAATAATTGTTACCAGAAAGCGTAAAAAAATTAAGGGGCTATTAAAAAGTTACCATTTGAGGGTGTTGCTGCAGCGTACATGCAACGTAGCACGGCTCCGATGCGGGTATATAAGCACAGGCGTGCATGCAAGGGATTAGTGTGGCATTCGTGTCTGACCGACGTGCGTGTGGTAAACGTGGAAACATGAACAATGGTGACGTTATTACCAAATGCGTCCAAACAGACCAGAGGGCTGTTATTCTTGTCTTTGTTGCCGAAGGACAAACACCGTTAGACATCCATCGCAGAATGAAGAATGTGTATGGGGCAGTATGTCTGTCTAAAATCATCGTTGCCGAGTGGTGGGCCAAGGTGTACTGCTACTTCGTGATAACGCACGTCCCCAAGTCGCAAATGTAATGCAGAAGTCACATCAATTTGAAGTGGGACACATTCGAGCATCCACTCTCTAGTCCTGGCGATTATCACGCCTTCGCTCTCTTAATAAAGGGCTTGTAGGGTCGACGATCCCTGTCGAACGAGGATGCGCAGCAGGTAGTTACGAACTTCTGCACGTAGCAAGACACACTGTTTTACGAAACGGGTACGTCAACTCGATGTCTCGGTGGATGTTTGCCTCAATGCCCACGACGATTTTGACTGATTGGCTAACGGATTCTGGACTGTAAGGCCTTCGAAAGGAATCAGTTTCATCGTCTCTTATACTACAAGTAGACATATTAATGTCGAGGAGGTACTGACTACATCGGAAGTAATGGCTGATCTGTTATTATTCATGTATCGTATGGCAGTATAATGTGGCGTCACTGGCAACTTTTTTTTGTTTTTTTGAAAGCCCCTTAATAAAATGGAACTAAAAAAGAAAAAAAGGAAAAAAAAACCTAAGTGCCACCGCCACTTTTCATCCTATAACAAAAAAATCTGGTCCACTTCAGGCGTTGGCTCCTGGCTAAATCTACTCCAGAGAGCTGCCTGTATACCAGGGGAAATATGGGAAATCAAGGTTAGGGCTATACTTACAAACAACAAAATCTTCCTTTTTTTGAATTTTATTTTTATTTTTTTTATTTTGTTTTGTGTAGTTTTGTTGCGTATTTGATCAGAGGCCTTCTGCGCCCCGCTGGTAATACGTTGAGTCACGTCTTCTCGAAATTGATGTGTTCCGTTGAATTGTTCAGAAATGTTCATTGGTTCAAACAGGAAACCTTCTTCTCTCTTGGCTTGACACATTCCAGCTGCGAGGCGGCTCGTGGAAAGCACTCCCAAGGAAGTTCGAGAAAAATTATCTGTATTTTGGGTGACTTACAACGACATAATGACGGTCATTGAGGTATGTCCAAAAATCGAGTACAGAGTCTACAGTTTGTCCAAATAGGTAGTGAATGGCATGTCCGCGAATCCAATTCACAGCATTGGTCTTTGTCCGAGGAAAATAGTCACATTCCGGAAATAATAATGAAAGGGGAGTAATCCGATCCGGAATGTCCCGCGTTAGAAAAGCCACAATACGTCGAACCAAGTGCCAAACCTCCGCCGCCGGTCCGCAAACAAACCGATGTTCATCATTGTCTGGCGCTCCACACGTGGAACATAGAGGTGATTGGCGAGGTGGACACGATGAAGGCGAAATTGGTTGATTTGCTTACCATTGACAGTTAGGTACCAGACAGATTGAACATTCGTGTCAAGGTAACAGGCGAACACCGCGCGCCATACATGAGGCCAATCAACCTGGGGGAACTTTTGTTCAATCGGGTTAGGTGGACGACCTAATTGGAGGACATTGTATACATGCTAATCTTCTCTGTATCGTTCCAATTTTAGTATATGTACCGCCGAAGCGAGTACGGCAACTCGGCGGCCGAAATACCCCAGTTGCGAGCGTTCACATCAGTGCATACGATCATCTCATTGTACTTTTTCATCTTACTTACTATATAACTTCTTACACCTTTTCTGACCACCCTATGTAGTCACATCAGCGCAACGGCCTTGCCGCAATGGGTACACCGGTGCCCGTGAGATCACCGAAGTTAAGCGCTGTCGGTCGTGGCCGGCACTTGGATGGGTGACCATCCAGCCGCCATGCGCTGTTGCCATTTTTCGGGGTGCACTCAGTCTCGTGAGGAGCTACTCGACCGAATAGTGGCGGCTCCGGTCAAAGAAAACCTTCACACGCCCCTCCTCTCCGCATCCTCCACTAAGGATGGTCTCTATGGGCCACTTGCGTCCGGAAGACGGAGTGCTTTATATAGTCACATCAGCTCGAAAGAACAATACAGTCCAGCAAATATTGCTGCCAATTGCTAACAACCACAATGATAACTACGTGTTTTATAACGGAAGGGTGTACATAAAGTCTGATAATACTTTCAATTATTTATTGCACAAGAACTAAACATTGTACAGATGTCATACATATTGAATTTTGAAGAGAAATTCTTAAAGCTCTTTTTACAAACATTCGATATGCGAACCATGAGTGACCCGGCAGACGTCAAAAAGGTACTCCATTTCTTACCATACCCATCCCAGTATGGCATCGTCGACAGTGGCAGTCGCTTCCCATATTCTCTCCCGGAGCACTGCTACATCACACGGTTGACGCAGTACATACACCAGATCATTAATCACACGGAGTGAGATCTGGTGATCGGGGAGGCCATTTCATGAAACAGCTGTCACCTTCTGTAGCGCGGCCGATCCATCGATGCGGCAGCGCTCACTATCGGCAAATTACCAAACTTTGCTGTGGCGGAATACATGAAAAAACAACTTTCAGCGTTTCTCCTTAAAATTACATATGTATGTAATCTGTACAATGTTTGGTTCTTATGTAATAAATAGTTGAAAGTGTTCCTGGACTTTATGTACACCCTGTATGTACAAAGATTACAAAACTATTAGACGTCAACATTAAAGCACAGCTCTCCAGCATAGAAAATACAAATAACAACAGCCACAGTTGGATATCAAGATCTTTCATGCATTTTATTACATGACTCGTCGCTGTGAGGAAATCTTCAAAACGATCCTTTGTACGCACCTGCGGGACATGTCAATACAACATGAGCAACTGTCTGTCGTTCCGCACCACAGTCACACGATGGTGATGAAGATTTTCCCCACTTGTAGAGAGAGTCTGCATATCGTACATGGCCCGTTCGGATGCGGTTCCAGATAGTCCAAATTGCCCGAGGCTGGTCGAATCCAGGAGGTTCCTTCTGGATGCAAGGCAGCTTCAGGCATTGTGGGGAACAGTTTTGTTGCCAGCACAGTTTTCATTCGTCGATAGGATTGTATTCAGTTTCCATGAGAGTCCTGGCTATGATGAGAGTGGGATGTCTTGATCTGAGTCTTTTTCGCTCCGCAGGGAAGACTTCGTCCATTATTGGGAGGTCGGTGTTATTAGCAATCTTCTGGTATTCACGCAGTAGCGCGCTCTTCCGTCTGATATGAGGAGGTGGAATGTGGCTCAAGGTAGGTAACCAGTATGTGGGAGTAGTCGTATTGACCACCTAACGTTGCGCTTGGCCTCGTTAAGTTGTATGTCTATCTCTTCTACGAGAGGACTATTAAGCCAGACAGGCGCACAGTGCTCTGCTATTGAGTATACCAAACCGAGTCCTGATACCTGGAGAGTATCTGCTGACAGTCCCCAACGAGAGCTGTAGAATTTAGGGACAATGTTGTTTCTGGTTCTGAACTTACCAGATGTTCGTGTCAGGTGCTCCTTAAAAGAAAGTGTCCTAATTAACGTGATCCCAAGGTATTTTGGGTGCGTATTATGATGAAGTTTGCCTCTTTCAAAATTAACATCGAGGGCTCTGTGTGCCAATATATTGGTTAGATGAAAACATGGAACTTCAGTTTTATTTGAGTTTGGTTGTAACCTCCATTTGCGGAAGTAGTGGCTTAAGATATGTAGATCAGAAGTTAGGATCTCTTCAATTCTTTCAAAAGTTTTGTGTTGGGTAGCTATTGCCCAGTCGTCTGCCTGGACTGTGTTGGAGCGATATCAGATTTATATGTATATCTTAAGTAAGAGAGGAGCAAGGACGGATCCCTGTGGGAAGCCATTATTTGATACTTTTGGGCAGCTAGTGTCTTCTTCCGTAGTTACAGTAAATTTACTTCCAGTTGATATGATGTCAATTAGTTTTGTTGTCCGTTTCCATGAGACAAGTTGCAATAATTTATAAAGCAGTCCATGCCTCGAAACTATGTCATGCTGCACTTAGGCCGACGAAAGCAACTGATGTTTTCTGCCTCATTCGGTATCTTGCATCAATAAATGTTGTTAAAGATAAGACTGGATCAGCGCAGCACAGTCCTGGACGGAATACAGCTTGCTCAGGAAGAAGATTCTGATAGATTACTGAACTAATCAGACTGTATAAAATTCTTTCAAGGAACTGGTTAATAGTGCTCAGTAGTGCGACTGGGCGGCAGTTCTCAGGCTGGTCTGGTACCTTGCTGGGCTTGAGTATTGCTATGATTTTTGAATGGTTTATTTTTTGTGGGACTGAATAAGACATCATAATATCAGAGAAGAAATACGCCATCCATCTTTTAGCATATTTGCCACTATGCAGAAGAAATTCTGGGTGGATTCCGTCACTTCTCGGTGCCTTTCCAGGTTTTAGGGCTTTAAGAGCAGCAGAAATTTCAGTTATAGAGAAAATTTTCGAGAAGTCAGATTGTTCATTCGCACCCATTTTCAGCAATGTAAGTTTGCGCTTGAAGTATCTTGTATGAGTTTATCCCTTGGTGCTCTTGATGTTGACAAGAGGTGTGATGCAATCCTATTAGCTGATATGAGTGTTGTTCCTTACTTTGACTTTGTTTCCATCCAACTTCCTTAGTAATGATCATGCTTTCCTACCTCATGTTTGAAAATTAAGTGACTCAACAGTCTCTGTCCACCTAATTCATCTGGCTGTACTGAGGTTATGGAGAAGGTTATCTGCTATTTCCGGGACCCGCTTTTTAGAAATTCATCATACTGTTTCTTAGTAGTTTCATTCCAACCTGGAATATATTGCTTCCGGTAGCCCCTAGGAATTGCCTTCTTTGCTGCTCTTATCATAGCTCCAATAAGCCTCCCATAGATTTTTTGCTTCTGGGGGAATCCAACCAAGACGTTTGGCCAGATTTTTAGCAAATACATCCCACTTTGCTTTTCTGAAGTTGCATCTAGGTTGTGGAAAGGGTGAAACGAGTGGGATATTTGTCCCTACTTCAGTTAAGATTGGACGGTGTTGGGTGTGTGGGAAGTCATGTAATACGAATCGCGAACTTTGGAATGGTAATTTATTTTCATTAGTTGTTACAAAGCATAAATCGGGGTTATACTCCTGCCTCCAAGCCGCTGATACGAACGTTCCTTTATCCTTTGCTTCAAACAACAAATATAAGCTACTGTTATCTCCCCAATCTACGATGTCTTCACCATTTCCATCTCTTTTCTTATACTTCCATCGAGTGTGATGGCTGTTAAAATCTCCGAGGTATATGGCGGAGAGTTGTGATAGCGGGATGGCATGTGGAGGGCAAGAGATAGCTGGGGGTTTGAATACATTAATTACTGTTATTTCTCCTATTTTTATTGTAACTTCGTGGATGTCACTGAGATCAGATCTGTGGAACATTTTAAATATTAAGTTAGGCAGATTGCTTTAGTGTACATTGAGATATAAAGGGCTGATTAATAAAGTTTTACAAGATTATAAAAAAGAAGGATTATAGCAGGAAACCTTACTTTAAAATGCGTTGACTGCCGATAAAGAACACACGCTTCATTAATTACACTACTCTGAAGAGGCTACGCTAGAGGTTGACTACCTGCCTCTTGATTACACAAGAGTGAGAGGGAGAGGATAGAGGGACGGAAAGAGAGAGGGGTGGGGGTATAAGGCAGGAAATGTATTACCGACTTCCGGCCGAAGCAGGTTTGTTCATTAGGACTGCAATGGTTGAGTCATTGCACTGCCCAAGCAGAGGGCTCCTGCTGTACCGATGGCATGTGGTGGCGCCGGTTTCCGGTTCAGCGACCTCGAGTCCGTAGCTCAAGCTGCTGAAACTGTAACGTCGTGTCTGGTTACGTGAGACCTGCTCTTCCACAAAATTCTTCTGGATTGTAGATCGCGTCCTATTACGAAATGATTAACTAACTTGCGGGCACTATTTCTAGTGGCCTTGATCAGGGTATGTAGTAGTACTGGGGGGTTACAACTTTAACACACTCTCTTCACTCCTGCCCATATAATTCCTAGAGAAAATGGAAGGAAGGCTAAGGTTTAAGGTCCTGACGACATCGTGGTCATTAGAGACGGAGCACAAGCTCGGAATGGGGAAGGAAATCGGCTGCGCCCTTTCAAAGGAATCATCGCGGCATTTGCTTGCAGCGATTGAGTGAAATCAGGTAAAACCTGAATCAGGACGTCCGGACGCGGATTTGAACCTTAGTCCATCCAGAGTGCTTACCACTTTCTTAAGAGGAGTCTAAATAAAATTCCTCATAAGAGTGCGACGGATGGGCCAAATATTTTTATTGATAGTAATTTATCATAAGATGGAAATTTATTGGTTCACATAGGCGAGTGAGGAGGGAGCTGCTTTTGTGATGTGTTGCTGCTCCCGCGGTGCTGAGTTCACAGGACGGGCCACTGTGTCGTGTGCTTTCACGACGCGCTTTACGGGGCACTGTGCTTGTCTGCAGGTTACTGCTTGCAGACAAGATGAAGCCTGTAGTCATTAGCCATTAACGTGGTCCATCTTGCTACCTGTATCATCACTGTAATAGAGAATATGAAATAGGTTTAAGGAAAATAAGGTGGCTGTAGTAATCTACCGGATTAAATGGCACTGAGCACTATGGGACTTAACATCTATGGGCATCAGTCCCCTATAACTTAGAACTACTTAAACCTAACTAACCTAAGGACATCACACACATCCATGCCCGAGGCAGGATTCGAACCTGTGACCGTAGCAGTCGCGCGGTTCCAGACTGAGCGCCTAGAACCGCGAGACCACCGCGGCCGTCTACCGGATTATTTTTGCTTGTAATCATCGTAATACTTCTGCCTGAAAAGAAGAGTATGTTCCGTCTGTTGACTTTTCAGTTAATAGCTTTTGTGGAATACTCTATTTTGTTGTTTTTGTAAATGTGAGATACTGTCAAGATTAATGACATGAATGCAAAAGAAACATTTTTTTTTGTATGCCAGTGTGGCGAGTTTTCGTAATTGGTAATCTTTGACAATTAACAGATCACCCAGAAATTCAATAGTACAGAGTCTTTTCCGTTTATTTTAAATGTAATAATATTTTGTGTTGAGTTTACAGTTCTGTGTAAAGTATACTGACGGTAACACTAAGCCACATCTGATTTATATCTGTGTAAATACATCGACAGCCACCATAGCGTGCGTGGCGGGGCGTGTTCGCAACGTGATTGGGATGTGAATGGTGCCGGGACAATGACGGTAATTACGTAGCCGTAAAGATATCTTTTCTCGTTCTTCAGGTCATCATACGCGATGAAATTTGAATTATTATCAATTATCAGAGAAATTAGAATTATTATCAATCACGTTGAGATGCCTTACCGATCATTAATCAATAGTGACGCGAGACAAAATATTAGTCACATACCAGCACACACACGCTGTTATAGTATAATACTACCTTCGGCCTTGATAACAGCCTCAATTCGATGAGGAAAACTACCAAATTTCGGGGACACATGAAACGCATTAGAAGTTGCGAATGTGGACAGCCACCAGTCGCATAATGGAATGACGGTACTCGCACCCGGATTTCCCGCTTATCGTGAGCGGTCGCCATACGATTAGGCTAGCTGAGCACGCTTCATGGCCACACCCAAACTTCCACGTGGCACCACGTCCGAATGAACATTGCATGCCGGCCGATGTGGCCGAGCGGTTGTAGGCGCTTCAGTCTGGAACCGCGCTACCGCTACGGTCGCGGGTTCGAATCCAGCCTCGGGCATGGATGTATGTGATGTCCGTAGGTTAGTTAGGTTAAAGTGGTTCTAAGTGCTAGGGAACTGATGACCTCAGATGTTAAGTCCCATAGCGCTCAGAGCCATTTTTTGAACATTGCATCGTACTTCTGAACAACGCAGTCACTGCAGTGACGTAATACCGTAAATTTCGAAGATGTTGATTGCTTCATTTTACCCGCTGTTCTAAAAACTCCCAGTCATTTTCTGTTCTAAAAACTCCCAGTCATTTTCTATGAGATAACGATCGTTTGACGCAGCGGGACCGTCGCGGCGTGATAGAATGCCCGAGTGCTGGACTTCTCGTCAAACTAGTAACGAATGCGTGTAGCACTGTGAACACGCCTGTTATCATCCAAGAAGGAAGTGCCCACGGCATACTATCGAAGATGTACGAGAAAGGGCAACAGGTGGACATCGGGAATATAGAAATAAACATCCTGGCTCATGTTCACGGAAACTTGAGTGATTGGGCCCCACTCATGGCAATAAAAACACCCATATAACATGACACAAGCACATCTAGCCTTAACTGCACCTTCAGCGTATCGTGGGTTAAACTCCTCATTGAGCTTATGGCGCATTCGACGCCTTGCATTTGAACAGAGGCAAAATCGTGTTTTGTCGGACGACACTAAACGACTCCAGTCAGCTGCTGTTCCAGTTCTGTGCAGTTCCAAATGTCCACTGCATGTAGTTCGCTTAGCAATATTCGCTCGGAAAACGGTTGAAATGGGCACGAATTCGTTATCAGCAGCAATTCCTGTTCGAAGTTGAAAACAGTTGGTATTGGCAAGGCGTGACACTCGTCTCCAGTCCATGTCGATTAGGATATTTCTAAAATCACAATACCTACGTCATCTTACCTGGTTGCCACTGTTACGCCATTCCTTGTCGACAGGTTGGACAGTCTCCGCTGACAACAAATCGGACAGCTTCATTCACAATGTTGTCGTGACTACATCCAAACACTATAGCTCCTTTCGGCCATATTACCATGTCTCCACACTTATTGCGCTGCTTCCATACAATCGGCCGACACGGACATCCACTTCACTGCTATGACTAGCGTCAGCGGTGGAGGACACACGACCACAGCACTCCAAAGCGATCAATATGCTCTTGTAAAGAAGAGAGTAACGTTTTGTACAGTGAAATTAGTAACTGAATACAAATTTGATTAATATAGGGTGTAACAGGTATAAGCGCAGATATTTCTGTTCTTGTCTGAAGACGGTGTACTGAGCAACATTACACCAATATTAACTTCATTTGAAGACTATTGATAGGTATTATAGTACTACGTTCTTGGTTGGATAGTACCTCCAAGTATACATGGCAAGATCAAGCCATTAATACTTTATGAACGTGATTATTATTGTCAAGCCTTCGTCTCTCTACAATTTTAACCTCGTGCACTTAGTTCCATCATTTAGGGGGTGGACGCTTGGACGCAAAACGGTTAGTCTATACTGACTGCCGTTGTCCACTTAGTGATGCAGTTAAGACCCTAGTCTATACTGACTGCCGTTGTCCACTTAGTGATGCAGTTAAGACCGGTCTGGAAACATAAGATAATAAATTATGTGGCGTGTTCGCGGGAAGACTTTTAAACCCAGAGAAAAAAAACTAATGTACTAATATGTGTATGTATTAAGGAACCAAATATAAAAACATCTTCACTTACATTATTTACACAGTACATAATATGCACAAACAGTGTGTCCCAGAAAAAAATTACGAAATCCAGAAAAATTGTAATATACGGGATAGGACTACGCATCTTCCAAAATGTTGTTTTGTGGCTTTCAGTCTGAAGTTTGGTGCAAGTTTCTTCAACAGTGTAACTGCTGTAACCTACACCTTCCTAAACTTGGCTGTTATTCTCAGGCCTTCGTCTTTCTCTACAATTTTAACCTCCTGCACTTTCTTCCATCATCAAATTTGACAATTTGGTGGTGTTCAGGATGTGTCTTATCAACTTTCCCTTTCTTTATCCTAGTTGCACCATAAATTTCTTTTTTCCCCAGTTCACTTCAGTACCTCTTCGATAGTTATTCCAACTAGGCATTTAATCTTCAGCATTCTTCTCCAGTACGACATTCCAAAAGGTACCACTCTCTTCTTGTGTGAATTTTTTATCGTCCACGTTCCACTTCCGTAGAAGGCTACACTGTGTACAAATGCCGTAAAAATACTTGATTGCGCTTACATTTACATTTCGCGTTAGCAAATTTCTCTTTTTCAGAAACACTTTTCTTATTATTGTCATACTGCATTTTATATTCTCACTAATTCAGCAATCGTCAGTTTGCCCAAAGAGCAAAACTCGTCGATTGCTTTTAGTGCCTCACATCCTAATCCAATCCTCTCAGCATCGCCTTATTTAATTTGACAACATTCCATAACTCTTGTGTTTCTTTTGTTGCTGTTCATCTAATAACGTCATTTCAAGTCATTATGTTTAATTGATCTTCCAAGTTCTTTGCCGTTTCTCACAACGTCAACAATGTCATAAGCAAACTTCGAAGTTTTTATATCTTCTCCACGAATTTAATTCCATTTCCAAATTTCTCCATAGTTCTTTTACTGTTTGTTCGATGTATTCGATGTACAGATTAAGTAACGCCGAAGAGAGGCTACAACCTTGTCTTACTCCCTTCTGAAATACTGCTCCCCTTTCATACCTTCGACTCTTATAACCGCAGGCTGATTTCTCTACGGATTTCTGATGAAGTTTCGCTCTCTGTTTGTTACACTGCTATCTTCAGAATTTCAAAGATTGTATTCCAGCTAACACTGTCAAAAACTTTCTCCAAATCTACAAATCCTACACACTTACGAATTGCGTTTCTTCAGTCTGTCTTCTGAGATTAGTCAGGGTCAATATTGTTTCGGGGGTTCCACATTTCTCTGAAACTCAGTCATCTTTCCCAGGATCAGCTACTACCAGTTTTTTCGTTCTTCTTTAAATAACTGTGCTCAGTATTTTGTGACTATGTCTTACGAAATTCACATACGTCAGCGTCTGCCTTTTTTGGAGTAGGATATATTACATTCTTCTTGAAGTTTAGGGCGTTTACCCCATTGTATGTACCGTATTGGGTTATTAGTCATGGCTGAGTCTCCCAAGAATCACAATAGTTTTGAGGGTATGTCGTCTACTCCAGGGACATTCTATCGACTTGGGTCTTTCACTGAACTGTCAGATTCTTCTCACAGTGTCCTATCTCTTATCTCATCTTCACCTACTTCATCTGCTCTTTCTATAATGCTGTCTTAGAGCTGATTTATCTTTTGCGTTTTCTTGATATAGCAGCACATATAGCGACAAATTATTTAACAGTATCCTTCTGATGGTAAACAAATCAGAGTGTCATTTCAGACTGATTGGTTCTCGCGTTTGTGAGTCATGCTGACGGTAGGCAGAATGTATTAGATATTTTCTTACTTACAGTGTTTCTTCGTGCAAGACTCGAAATACTAAGCAAATAGTACTACTCTTTAATTCTCTTGGCTCGTAGTGGTCGCCATAACAGCGCGAATCTGTACTGATAGGTGAAAGGTGCACCACTTCTCTATGTATTCCTTTTACATTTCAGTCTTCTCTTTTGTGCTTAGTACGGGATTGACATCTCTGAATATTCATACCACTGCTTCTCTTTTCTCCAAATGCCTCATTGTTTTCCTAAAGGCTCCATTTATCTTTCTCATAGTCATGGATGTTTCTACATCTGAACATTTCTCATTTAGAAATTTCTGCTTTGCCATTTTACATTTTCTCACAGTCTCACTTTTTGCTCAGCCGTATTCAAATTTTCCTGCTTAATTTGTTGTATTTTTATTTTTCACCAGGCATCAATTAAATTTAATGTCTCTTGCTTTATACATAGATTTCTATTGAGGCTTGTCTTTTTAGCTATTTGCTCCCCTACTGCCTTTACTATTTCATGTTTCAAAACTGCCCATTCGTCTACTATTGCATTTCTTTCAGTGCGTCAGTCAGATATTGCCTAATGCTCCCTCTGAAACTGCCATTAACCTGTGGTTCTTTCAATGTGTGTTGTTCGCTTCGCTCTGTGCAAAATTAAGTAAGGCAGCTTTCCCTTTCATTCCTCTCCAGCAGTCTATTTTCTCGTAAGTAGTAGGATAATGGGGATTCTGGTGCAGTTTAAATCTCCTCAAGATTGAGAACCCTCTCCTCACCCGTGCCCCCTTATCAATTGGTTACCCTCTCCCCCTCTGGGAACTTTTCAGATGGTGGGGTGTCCCTTCCCCCTCTGGGAAAACCCCACCGCTGCATCAGACTGCACGCTGGTCAGACATCCCCATAGGGTCCAACGCAAGTGTGTGGTTAAATTCATCACATCCGATTCCAAGTCGCAGACAACATTTATGAGATCGGTGGTCATTCAGTCGTAGGATTTTGTACCATTTTTGACGACTCCAAGGTGTCATTGCACTTTATGTGACTCCCCACATAGGATCATATGTCCACAACAGAGTTGCTGTGGGTAATGCTAAGAGCTTTCTCTCACACAAACAGCACCTGCAGCAAAGAGAGAGTTAATACGTGTCCCAACTTGAGGAAACCAAACAGCTCATTTCCCCTGAAAACTGTTTTACTTTGTAAACAAAATTCCTGCTCAGAATACCATTCTGTAGAAGCATTTCTATTGGTCCCCATCAAATCAGTGGGAGTGCCAACGAAATCGACACATGCACCTTTAACACTATCCTCCCAAGAGTAACTGAACACCTATTAGTGGGTATTAACATGAGTTACAACATATACATTTTTTAACTTATGTCGTCGTGATTTTGAAATGTATATTTCTAAAGCTGTTGTTTTCAATGAATCATCAGCAACCTTCGGTGGAATCAAATTTTTCATTCACTGTTATATAGTTATTCGCACAACTGTGTCACATAAAATCATATCACCAAAGATCCACAGTTTTTTTCTCCATTCTAGTTTTTTTTCTCCATTATTCTGTATATTAATCTTGTCAGCAGTTTGGATGCGTGAGATTTTAATCTGACTGAGTGGGCTTCAGATCGCTCTGGTTTCCCCGATTCAGAGGTAGTTTTCGCACTTGTCTACCCTTGCTATATTTGGAATTGTGTGGTTGATATTTCCCTGAAAATCTGATGGTACACTGTTTTCCAATGTGTGCCCTATACGACCTGTTTACTGTTGCTGATTCGGGTATAGTGCCGCTTTGATCGTCACTACAGGGATAGTTTCTGTACATAGGTTCGCCTGTGTTGTCACACTTACCATACAGTTGATTTGAAAATTTGTGTCCCAAACTAGTCATCATCAAGAAATAAAAAATAAATGGTTCAAATGGCTCTGAGCACTATGCGACTTAACTTCTCAGGTCATCAGTCGCCTAGAACTTAGAACTAATTAAACCTAACTAACCTAAGGACATCACACACATCCATGCCCGAGGCAGGATTCGAACCTGCGACCGTAGCGGTCGCCCGGCTCCAGACTGCAGCACCTAGAATCGCACGGCCACTCCGGCCGGCAAGAAATAAAAAGAGACGCTTCTTAATGCAACTTATGACGGAGCTACAATCATATCTTTCCATTATAAAACAAGTTGTGGACATATTTTTCACCTGCAGCGTGCAGAAAGTTAGTACTTAAATCTTTACTTAATATGGTACTGAATATTGTTCACAGATATTGGTTTTGATACTTACAGTGATACAGCCCTCCCCAGTATGTAACAAATACTTTAGTTTACTCCCACTCTCGCAGTATCATGCATTTAGGTCACACGCAACATTCTATCACAAATTCGCATGTCGAGCTGGCCACGATGTTCTTGAAGAATATTAGTTAAATTCTATTCTAAAAGTTCACTGGTCTCCAAAAATTTCTTGTATTTGATACCGTGATTTTCGTTGCTTTGTTTTTAAGACCTTCCTTTATGTTTTTATTCGCAGTTCTTATGTTACTAATTTTATGATGTTTCTCCACACTCGTCTCAGTAGGTTTTCTTACGGGTGATGAAGACTTTGCTGTCGTGCGCCCTCAAAACCATACCATCATTACATCATCATTCAAAACAGGGCAATGCAATTCATTGTTTCTGTCAGACACTGACATGTCAAATTTTTCGATTAAAATTCAGTTTAAGCAATCTTTCTAGGTTATGAAAGTAAATTTCGTAGTTTGTGGGCTTTTCCATCAATTTCTGTCATAATTATATGAAGATAATCTTCTAACCCGGTTTCCAGATAAGCTTGCAATGTTTTGTGAACTCGAGCGCACTTTCTATATTGCCAATACAACTCGCAACAAAAGCACAAGGCCGTATGAGTGAACGCCGTAAAGGAGCAACAAAGCTTGACCGTAATAGATCGAACACCACATACGATTCGCACCAAGAGAGGGAACCCATGTGCTTTGACGAGTTTCATCCACCTTCCGAGAAGATCCGCTTACGCGAAACGCATGTCTTAAACAAATCCTCATTACGCACGCAAACAAAGACGAACAGTAAAAGACATGGTGTGAGCGCTCTGTAACCTGGACAGCGTCCGTCATCTTCGCCACGTGAGTATAATTCCCCAACAAATCCTCAGGCTATCAATGGCCACATCTTTCTCCTCATAATGTGAGTTGTTGTTACTATTTCGAGTGGCTCATGGTCAGACGCAAACTTTTTACTTAACGTTTCTTCCAGAGCTTGCGTGTTGGGTGACTTAAGACACCAACTGCTTTTCGTAGAGGTGACTGTGTAAATTTGTATGTAGTGTGTAATGTTGCGTTCCACCCAAATCATGTCAATTAGCACCAGGGGTCCGTCAACGTTCCAATCCAAAGTCATCGCCATGTGTCTCCTGTCCACGAGACACTGCAGAAAGGGTTGAAATTAAACCCAGACCATTAACACGATGTTTGCTGATCGGAAACCACCTCTCCTCCCATTGCGTATCGAGGACAGGGTAAACGTGAGTGAACGCCCTCAACTACCGGGTGGTTAGAATCAAAATGCAGCTTCCCACGGAGGCCCAGTTTGGGCTGTAATTATCGTATGGCTGCGAAATTTGGTAGATATGCTAATGCGCTAATGCGGAACCGATTTACGCTGAAAAACTTAAGTTCTAATACTGTGGCCACAAGATGTACATCTGGCACTGTTCACTGATTACATGACAGAATGACACCCACGCTCTCATTTGACGAGCTACAACGCGAGTGAACGGTGTGATTCTCGAGAAGAGAGACCGTGCGCTGTTTGTGAAACTGTTTTATGTGAACGGCAGCAATTACAATGTTGCACTGAGAGATTATCGCCGACAGAAAGGCCACAGGATAGGACCGATGTCATTAAATGGTGTAAAGAAAATGATAATTAATCCGAAAGCAGGGGTGAACTTGCCGTGGCACCTGGAAGAGGAAAGATTCATCTCCTGGTGAAAGTTACTTAAGAGGCTGCTGTTGCTTTAACTGACCATGTGGCATGTGCGCCGGGTAGTTGAGAATTATCCATCCCAAGATCAACTGTACGGAGAGTTTTGCTGTTTATTTTACACTGGTACCCGCGCAAGATCCAGACGGTGCAGCAACTGAAACCTCATGATCTGCATCAACGTTCTGAATTTGGTCTTTGGTTCCTGGCACGGACCGAAGTTGATGACATATGACCGGGCAACATTCTGTGAAGTAAAGAGACACATTTTACGCTGCAGGGTGCGGTGACAACACAGAAATGACGAATTTGTGATACTGTTAAACCGCATGTTGTGTATGAAGAGCCACTACACTCGGTGTATGTCCCGGGTTCCCGGGTTCGATTCCCGGCGGGGTCAGGGATTTTCTCTGCCTCGTGATGGCTGGGTGTTGTGTGCTGTCCTTAGGTTAGTTAGGTTTAAGTAGTTCTAAGTTCTAGGCGACTTATGACCACAGCAGTTGAGTCCCATAGTGCTCAGAGCCCCTCGGTGTATGTGAGTGTGTGGTCTGCATTCACAAGGGTCTTTATTCTTGGTACCTTCGTCTTTGGGAATGCACACAGAGGGCCTGTCATGTATACCGTGCGCCGGCCGAAGTGGCCGAGCGGTTCTAGGCGCTACAGTCTGGAACCGCGCTACCGCTACGGTCGCAGGTTCGAATCCTGCCTCGGGCATGGATGTGTGTGATGTCCTTAGGTTAGTTAGGTTTAAGTAGTTCGAAGTTCTAGGGGACTGATAACCTCAGATGTTAAGTCCCATAGTGCTCAGAGCCATTTCAACCATTTTGTATACCGTGCCGTCTGTACGTTGTAGAGACCACTTTGAACAGTACGTGTTTCCTGCTATGGAAGAGCGCAAGTGTGTGGAAACCGCTGTTTTCAAGGAAGATGGGGCAGCACCTCATTTCGCTCTCCCCGTTTAAGATCTGCTTAATGCAATCTTCCACGAACTAGTTATCTCCAGACGTTTCCAGATGTATGGCCTGCAAGATCATCCGATCTGAATGCATCACTTTTGGCTCATCTGAAGGCCAATATATGGGAACATATTGCTCAGATTCCACCGCGCCTTCTCCGAGCAACTGTTTATCACGTCGTTTTGCGGATGCAGCACCTCGTCAACATCTACGGTGTTCATATTGAACAATTCGTGTAAGCGGCGGTTAATCGTAAAATGAACATTATGCCTGTCATACTTGTTAGACCTTTCCTCCCTACGGCCCGCTCCTAATCCATTGCATACGGAAACATTTCCATGGATCTTTCTTCCATTCACAGCGCTAGATTTTCAAAACGGTTCAAATGGCTCTGAGCACTATGGGACTTAACTTCTGAGGTCATCAGTCCCCTAGAACTTAGAACGACTTAAACCTAACTAACCTAAGGACATCGCACACATCCATGCCCGGGGCAGGATTCGAACCTACGACCGTAGCGGTCGCGCGAATCCAGACTGTAGCGCCTAGAACCGCTCGGCCACCCCGGCCGGCCCAGATTTTCATCTGGTGGCCAAAATGAGAGCTAATTTTGTTACAGTGTAAGTCGGTTCCGCATTAAGTCGTTAGAATGTCTATCAAGTTTCGCTGCCGTATGATAATTACAGCCCCCACTGAAAATCTGTGAGGAGCTGCCCAAATAACAACCCAGTATACAGACAGGTCATAAGGTGAACAGAAACGATTAGAGTGAGTCAAATTTTAATACAGCATTTTAATTTAAAAGTATTTAGTCACATACTTATTATAATATTTTAGCGTGGGCGCTAGTTACCACGCTGTTTAGTGTCCATACCACGAAACATTATCTCCATCATCATCCAGACCGCACATACACTTCCCTGCTGTATCTGAAGCACTTCAGGCTTATATAGATTTAACCTGCCCCGAAAGTCGATCTTTGAAAACTGTCAATTTCACTCAGATGTCATGTTAATTTTAACAAAATTTTGTTTCTATACATTTTAGCGCTAGATAAATAGTGAACTACCATTTAACAACGAATGATCATAACAAAACTCTGCATGGCCAAGTGGACGAATGATCATAACAAAACCCTGCATGGCCAAGTGGTGTGTGGGTTTCCTTACAGTGCGAAGGGAAATGTGTGCACCAAATCTGGGGCGGACTTCCTGCTGTAGCGCTAGATTGCTGCAGGCATAGATATGATAACGTCCTCTCACCAGAGATCACTTCTTAACAGGATGGACGCCGCTGTCTGGGCGGTGTAGAATCACAATGATACAGCAACAAATACGATAGTAAAGAGCCGCGGTTTGTCGGATTCGCTTCAAACGAAATTCTAAAAAATAAATGTCAAGAGATCAGGGAGTGTCCTGGAGGATGAATTTTAAAGCCCAATCTGTATTATGAGAAATGAAGTTCCTGCCTGCTTAGGAAACGCCAGATATCTCGTTGTCCACAATAGCAGAACAAACTGATCTTCATTTTCTTCTGCTATTGTGGAGTTAGGTATTTCACTAATCATAGTATGGTGTCATGACAGTAAGCAGGAATGTTTATTTTACTCGTAGCAGCTTCCAGAATTGGCAAATGAGTTCTGGTAAGCTGTCGAGTGAGCCTACATGATTTTTGCTACTGTTGTCACACTGTGGACATAGTACGAGGGTCGTTCAATAAGTAATGCCCCACATTTTTTTAAGGAGCCATTAATACACATAGACAAACCTCAGTGTTGGTGCTTCACATTTATTGTTTGTTCTTTGCGCCGGTGAAGTATCGAACCGTTCTGGCAGATGGCAGAGCCGTAGTACAGCGCAAAAATGGCGTCTACATATGACTCACGTTACAAGCAGCGTGCTGTTATTGATTTCTTGTGTGCAGAAAAATAAACCGTGGTGAACATGCATAAACGTTTGTGTGCAGTGTATGGCGATGCTGCAGTTGATTGGAGTACAGTTGGACAATGGGTAAAGAAAGCTACAGCCTCAGGAAATGCAGAAACAGAGCTCCATGGTCAGACACGCTCGGAACGTCCTGTCACGGCCAATGCTCCAGACATGTTGAATCTTGCGGATGCCATTATTTGTGTCGATCGGCGCATCACAACTCGACAATTGGCTCTACAGCTTTCAGTCAGCACTGGAAGTGCGTCTGCAATGATTAGTGCTCTCGGATATTCAAAGAGGTGCTCACGATGGGTTCCACGATTGCTTACAGTGGACTACAAGGTTTGTTCATGAAACCCAGAAAATATTAGATACAGGCTCCCAGGTAGATGCCATTTTCCTTGACTTCCGGAAGGCGTTCGATACAGTTCCGCACTGTCGTCTGATAAACAAAGTAAGAGCCTACGGAATATCAGACCAGCTGTGTGGCTGGATTGAAGAGTTTTTAGCAAACAGAACACAGCATGTTGTTCTCAATGGAGAGACATCTACAGACGTTAAAGTAACCTCTGGCGTGCCACAGGGGAGTGTTATGGGACCATTGCTTTTCACAATATATATAAATGACCTAGTAGATAGTGTCGGAAGTTCCATGCGGCTTTTCGCGGATGATGCTGTAGTATACAGAGAAGTTGCAGCATTAGAAAATTGTAGCGAAATGCAGGAAGATCTGCAGCGGATAGGCACTTGGTGCAGGGAGTGGCAACTGACCCTTAACATAGACAAATGTAATGTATTGCGAATACATAGAAAGAAGGATCCTTTATTGTATGATTATATGATAGCGGAACAAACACTGGTAGCAGTTACTTCTGTAAAATATCTGGGAGTATGCGTGCGGAACGATTTGAAGTGGAATGATCATATAAAATTAATTGTTGGTAAGGCGGGTACCAGGTTGAGATTCATTGGGAGAGTCCTTAGAAAATGTAGTCCATCAACAAAGGAGGTGGCTTACAAAACACTCGTTCGACCTATACTTGAGTATTGCTCATCAGTGTGGGATCCGTACCAGATCGGGTTGACGGAGGAGATAGAGAAGATCCAAAGAAGAGCGGCGCGTTTCGTCACAGGGTTATTTGGTAACCGTGATAGCGTTACGGAGATGTTTAACAAACTCAAGTGGCAGACTCTGCAAGAGAGGCGCTCTGCATCGCGGTGTAGCTTGCTCGCCAGGTTTCGAGAGGGTGCGTTTCTGGATGAGGTATCGAATATATTGCTTCCCCCTACTTATACCTCCCGAGGAGATCACGAATGTAAAATTAGAGAGATTAGAGCGCGCACAGAGGCTTTCAGACAGTCGTTCTTCCCGCGAACCATACGCGACTGGAACAGGAAAGGGAGATAATGACAGTGGCACGTAAAGTGCCCTCCGCCACACACCGTTGGGTGGCTTGCGGAGTATAAATGTAAATGTAAATGTAAATATTTCATCTGAATTGTTTTGAGACCGACAGAGAGGTCTTTCTGTCTCTATGAAGATGCCAGTCGAGACTGTCAGTCAAGCAGTAAAACATGGCTATGCCTCCCGGACAAGAGCTTTTACCAGCAGGGAAACATGCTCTTCCACAACGTTGGCGTACAGGCATAGAACGTGATGGAGACGACGTAAAAAAAAATAGGACATGGACAAGACGATGTATATTGTCACCAAATTCTGTCTCTTAACAATAAATATGTTCTGAGAAAAAAATGTGGGACTTTGCTTATTGAACGACCCTCGTATTACATAAGTTTTTAAACAGTAATTTTTTTATTTCGTTTGCAACGGTTGTTATCGCAGAGAAGTATATAGGAAAGAGCACATGTACTTGTAAATTACAGAGGTCACTTATTTAATTTGTTATTAGTTGTTGCTGTTTTGTTTTACGAATCTGTGTTACAGTGAATGAGCCCCTGTTCCATTGAAATGTTTACTGTAAGTTTTTCAGACTTACTTTTTTACAAGGCAAGCAACACAATTGTAATATATACGAGTCCCACACGGGTGAGCACCGACATGTTCGTCACGAAGACAGAGTTGTAACTGGCGCCTCCCGGGCATAAATATTGCGCAGTAATATTGTACTCTTGGCCACACACTTTCGCGCAATATCTTGACGCAGTATTTTTGTGCAATAATTATTGGCCGCGTGAGGACCTTGTAAAGCTACACGTGAGAGTGTTCCACTCCCAGAGAGCTTTTGTATGTGTCGTGTGAACAGCGCCGAGAGTTAGCTCGCCTGTAGTATCGGAGAGCGGGACAAGTTCTCAGATATGCGCAATTTGCCATTGTAGACATCTCGTGCAGACGGCAACCTCCATCTCTCCAAAGCTGCTCGCCGTAGCTCTCAGGCGAGAGAAACTATACGGGCGTTGTCAGGAGAGCTGAGAGTTCTGGTAGAGTGCTCAGCGGCCATCTTTGTACCGCATTTCACAGTACACTACTACATCTCGGTAACATGTTTTTCCGTACTCATGCACACGTTGAATAAAAGTACGCCCGAAACTGCGTGCTTTGAGCCACAATATGTGGGCATGACACGTTTCTAAGCCACGAAACCGCCCATTTATTTCCTAAAGCAACAGCACAAGTGCACTACTGGCCATTAAAACTGCTGCCGGCCAACGCGGCCGAGCGGTTCTAGGCGCTTCAGTCTGCAACCGCGCGACCGCTACGGTCGCAAGTTCGAATCCTGCCTCGGGCATGGATGTGTGTGATGTCCTTAGTTAGGTTTAAGTAGTTCTAAGTTCTAGGGGACTGATGACCTCAGATGTTAAGTTCCATAGTGCTCAGAGTTATTTGAACCACAACCATTAAAATTGCTACACCACGAAGATGACGTGCTACAGACGCGAAATTTAACCGACAGGAAGAAGGTGCTGTAATATGCAAATGATTAGCTTTTCAGAGCATTCACACACGGTTGGCGCTGGTGGCGACACCTACAACGTAATGACATGAGGAAAGTTTCCAACCGATTTCTCATACACAAACAGCAGTTGACCGGACTGCAGGGTGAAACGTTGTTGTGATGCCTCGCGTAAACGGGGGAAATGCGTACTATCACGTTTCCGACTTTGATAAAGGTCGGATTGTAGCCTATCGCGATTGCGGTTTATCGTATCGCGACCTTGCTGCTCGCGTTGGTCGAGATCCAACGACTGTTAGCAGAATACGGAATCGGTGGATTCAGGAGGGTAATACGGAACGCTACGCTGGATCCCAACGGCCACGTATCACTAGCAGTCGAGATGACAGGCATCTTATCCGCATGACTGTAACGGATCGTGCAGCCACGTCTCGATCCCTACGTCAACAGATGGGGACGTTTGTAAGACAACAACCATCTGCACGAACAGTTCGACGACGTTTGCAGAGCTCGGAGACCATGGCTGCGGTTACCCTTGACGCTGCATCATAGACATGAGCGCCTGCGATGGTGTACTCAACGACGAACCTGGGTGCACGAGTGGCAAAACGTCATTTCTTCGGGTGAATCCAGGTTCTGTTTACAGCATCATGATGGTCGCATCCGTGTTTGGCGACATCGCGGTGAACGCACATTGGAAGCGTGTATTCGTCATTGCCATACTGGCGTATCACCCGGCGTGATGGTATGGGGTGCCATTGGTTACACGTCTCGGTCATACCTAGTTCGCATTGACGGCACTTTGAACAGTGGACTTTACATTTCAGATGTGTTACGACCCGTTGCTCTACCCTTCAGCCGGCCGGTGTGGCCGTGCGGTTCTAGGCGCTTCAGTCTGGAACCGCGTGATCGCTATGGTCGCAGTTTCGAATCCTGCCTCGGGCATGGATGTGTGTGATGTCCGTAGGTTAGTTAGGTTTAAGTAGCTCTAAGTTCTAGGGGACTGATGACCACAGATGTTAAGTCCCATAGTGCTCAGAGCCATTTCTACCCTTCATTCGATCCCTGCGAAACCCTACATTTCAGCATCATAATGCACGACCGCATGTTGCAGGTCCTGTACGGGCCTTTCTGGATAAAAAAAATGTTCGACTGCTGCCCTGGCCAGCACATTCTCCAGATGTCTCATCAATTGAAAACGTCTGGTCAATGGTAGCCGAGCAACTGGCTCGTCACAATACGCGAGTCACTACTTTTGATGAACTGTGGTATCGTGTTGAAGCTGCATGGGCAGCTGTACCTGTACACGCCATCCAAGCTCTGTTTGACTCAATGCCTAGGCGTCTCAAGGCCGTTATTACAGCCAGAGGTGGTTGTTGTGGGTACTGATTTCTCAGGATCTATGCACCCAAATTGCGTGAAAATGTAATCACATGTCAGTTCTAGTATAATATATTCGTCCAATGAATACCCGTTTATCATATGCATTTCTTCTTGGTGTAGCAGTTTTATTGGCCAGTAGTGTAGTTAGCCTGTTTCAAAAGTTCTGGACTTAAACAATTCTGCGCACTAAATAACATTTAAAAACATCATAGACAGAGTACATACAATTAAAACATTTAAAAATTGTCCCTGAAGAGACTCGATCCCGCGTCAATATGAAAATATGAATGAAACCTTAACACACTACCGACTGCGCCACATCAACAGGACAGCAAGCTGCTCTATAAACTTACACGGGAATTTTTAGGGCAATTAAGACGACTGTCACGATAGATACATATCGTGAGTGTTATCAGCGGTGTGTCGGAGAAAAAAGTAATGAAAAAAATGTACCAGGAAGTGGAGTCAGGACGAAGCTGTCCTTCTAATAAGTGTGTACGAGGAAAGGCCAGCGATATGGAATGTTCAGTTAGTGGACGACAGGAACTGGCATGATAAGCACCGTTTTACTGGCTGAAATGGCTACGGTTTCTAACACCTTCACATAAGAAATTTACCAGAATATCCGCAATTAAAGGAATCGAGCAAAGTAGTTTTATAGCATGAGAAACGAGTATGTTATGTTTGAAAGTAACTCTGAAAAGATTTCACTCACACACCAAATGTTAAAGAGAAAAAAACGAGTTTATTAGAGATATATTAAGTGCGACAAGCAGTCTGTCTTTATCACAATGTATTTACACATAATAGCGTCTAGATTGGCAATTTTTGGTCCAATTATAATTAAAGAGTGTTTTTTTCCATCCCCGCCGTTCTCACTCTCTTAAAATTTCGATGTTGTTGTCGATTTTCCATCACAAGCTCTACAATCATATTTTCGCGGGCTCCAAAATCATCCCAACGCCTTATTCCGCTCTCTTATGCAACACGAACGTGGTCGTTTACGTTTTTATTTTCTACTGAAAAAGCAGATGCAGCCCGACGCTCTTCCCTCGCAACCTCTTCCTTCACGCACAGAACTACGATAGAATAATCTCTCAGCTCTCACACACACTCTCACCCTTCTGTGTGTAAACGCTTCCGACATCTGCTCTCACAAGACTCTCAGACACTTATAGAAAGTACTCGCAAGGAACTATCAGACATAACTATTAACGAAAATTCGCGCCTAGTGTAAACAGTTGCCGGCCGGAGTGGCCGAGCGGTTCTAGGCGCTACAGTCTGGAACCGCGCGACCGCTACGGTCGCAGGTTCGAATCCTGCATCGGGCATGGATGTGTGTGATGTCCTTAGGTTAATTAGGTTTAAGTAGTTCTAAGTTCTAGGGGACTGATGACCACAGCTGTTAAGTCCCATAGTGCTCAGAGCCATTTTTTGAACCTCAGCAGTTACGTCCCATAGTGCTCAGTGCCATTTGAATCATTTTTTGTAAACAGTTCTGCGAGTTAGACCTGAGAGTACCAAACCGTCTGAGGGGAAAACACTCTCAAGTGTTCGCCAGCCCTAACGCATTAATACTACAACTTCAGCATGAGTCATTGACCCGTAGGACAGGTTTCCGCCGAGCTGCTTACTACTCGGCGGGCAGTTACACACAGCGAGGGGTGTGCTCCAGCGGGCGAGGGGACAATGTCCTCTCCCGGGTAATAACAGGTGCGCGGCGGGTTGCGTGCGCGCTGTTGGTCGCCCGCCTTCCGGCTGCGGGCGTTACTCTGCGCAGGCCTTCCTTCCGCCCGCCGATGCTGCGCTGACGTAACGCCCAACTGTGCGCTGTGCCCGCGGGGCTAAGACGCGCGCCTGCCACGTCACTGGCGCACCTGTAGCGTCACGCCGCCTTGGCGCCCGCCCGCATACAGGCGAAGCGGCGTCGGCCGAGGCGAAACCGCCTTCACAAACATAACGGAACATTGGTGCCGGCAGCGGACGTTAAGTGTATTGACGGATACTATATTACACCCGGTCGTTCTAAGTAAAGTGCAGTTACTCACAAAGGTGCAATGTGGGCTGTTATTATCGTACCGCAGCGAATCGTGATAGATTTTCTAATGTCTCAATACGGAACCGATGTACACTGGAAAAACAAAATTGCTCCAATTTTGACTACTACGTGCAAATCTGGTGCTGTGATTGCAAGAAAGACATATACGAGGGTGAGTCAAATGAAAACCTTAAATTTGTAATAACAAATCGAAATTTCGCGCCATTATCCGTTAAATTGGTAAGTGTGCTACAAACAGCGTGCAGAATGGCCTGTAGGTGGCAGCAAACTGCAGATGCACACATATCGTCGCAGTATCAGTATAAAGATGGCCGCCCCACTTGCGACTTGCACCAGGGAAGAACAGCGTTCTGTTATTCGGTTTTTGCGTAGTGTAGGTGTGAAACCTATTGAAATTCATCGACGAATGAAGGTTGAGTACAGTGATGCATGTTTGTCACAGCAGCAAGTCTACAAGTGAAGTAGGAAGTTCGCAAATGGTGTGACTTCAGTGTAAGATGCTCCTCGTCCAGGCCAGGCACAACGAGTTCTGACTCCACAGAACATTGCAGCAGTTGAAGCCATAGTGAAGGTAATCCGCCGAGTGACACTGAATGACATTGCAGCATGTTTACAGATTAGCCATGGGTCAGCACGCCACATTCTGCATGATGTGCTCCAGTTTCACAAAATGTCTGCAAGATGGATGCCACGGCAGCTGACTCCTGAAATGAGAGAACGACGTATTGATGCTTGTGAAGAACTTCTTCGACGCTTTGAACGAGAAGGTGGTGGCTTCCTTGCAAGAATCGTTACTGGGGACGAAACCTGGTTTCACATCCACCAACCGGAAACGAAGAGAGCGAGCAAGGAATGGCGCCATTCCTCATCACCAAAACCAAAGATGTTTCGAACAGAACCATCAGGGAAGGTTATGCTGACTCTCTTTTGGGACGAAAAAGGCGTCATTTTGGAGCATTACATACCTAGAGGGACCACTGTCACCAGTGCATCATACACAGATCTCCTAAAAAATCATCTGCTGCCTGCAATCAAATCAAAGCGTCGTGGATTGCTGTCAGCAGGTGTCCTTTTGCAACATGACAGTGCAAGGCCCCACAGTGCCCGTACAACAGTTGCAACAATCACAGACCTGCATTTTGAGTGTCTTCCTCATCCACCATACTCACCAGACCTTGCCCCAAGTGATTTCCATGTGTTTGGACCACTCAAAGACGCAATGGGAGGAAAGAAGTTCCGTTCTGATGAAGAGGTACGGCACGCAGTGCATGAGTGGTTGCGCGGACTGCCAAAAGAATTTTTTTCTAAAGGAATTTATGCCATTGTAAGCGCTGGAGGACTTGCATTTAGCGTGGGGGAGATTATTTTGAAAAGTGATACAACTTTGTACCACTTCTGCAAAATAAATAATATTTTTAAAAAATATTTGAGGTTTACATTTGACTCACCCTCGTGCAAATGTTTCCATATGTAATGGTTTAGGAATGGGACATGGGTAGAAAAGGTCAAACCAATGAAAAAGGAATAATGCTGATTTTATTATTACTGCAGCTTACACAGTTTGTCGACGATATAACTGGATCCGTAAAACGACGTAATCAACAGTTGCTCTCAGCAGTTCCGGTGAAACCCAAGCAACGTGTTCCTGTATACTGGCCTTCAGATCGGTTAGAGACCGAATGTCTCCCTAGTAAACACGTTCTTTTAGATACCTCATAGCAAAAGGACATGGATTCAGAGTAGGTGATCTTGCAGACCATGCATCTGGAAATCCTCTGGACATAACACATTCGTGGAAGGTTGCGTTAAGCAGATCTTTCACTTGGCGAGCGACATGAGGTGTTGCCCCATCTTGCATCAAAACAGTGGCTTTCACACAGTTGCGCTCTTCCAAAGCAGAAATCACATGCTGACGGACTCCTGCGTCAGTAACCTCCCCATCATCCACGTAAAGCTTCTGGCGGTGTACATACTTTATTGGGCCAAACAAGTGGAAGTCGGAAGGTGCGAGATCCGGGCTGTAGGAAGAACAGTCCAGTGAAATTTCGTGAGCTCTTCTTGGGCGCGCAGACTTGTGTGAGGCCTTGCGTTGTCGTGGAGAAGAAGACGTAGTCCGTTTGAATTGTTTGATTTTGATCCATCGATCAACATGAATGAGAATGTGCGCACGTTCCAACACTGCAGGAGTGACAGCTGTGTGCAGCCGACCGACATGCCAGAGATAAGAGAGGTTTCCTCGTCCTTGTTGCAATGACGACAGAGGCCTCGCCCAGCGACTCACCGTGCTTTTGTTCACTGCCAGACCTTCCGCAAGCGTCTATGAATCGGTTTTCCACCAAAAGAAACTCAGTGAAACCCCTCTGCTTGGAACGCACCTCCTTTACAGGCGCCATTTTGAAGTCTTCGTATAGCGCCGCCACTTTATGGAACTACAGGGGGCTGAAGCGGAAACATTTCACGATGTCTCACAATAAATCCCGTATTTTTTCAACCGAAGTTGGTCGAGAAATAAAGAAGTGTTGCACTACTTATTGAACGCCCCCATAGAATACAATTACTGAAACAACTGATAGTACACGTGCTTCATTAACGTGATTTTCAGTGCCTTACTTCTTAACTGATCACCGGGAGCTGTGTATCGGTCTAATCGTAAGTCGTAACAGTTTTATTAAAACGTCGTAACTTGGAGGCACCCTATGCTGTTTCCTGTGTTGTCCGTTTTGTTTGAAGAGGGGAGTTTGTAGTGTTCTCAACGAGATACCCTCAGCTTGAGAGGCACGCTCACCGACGTTTGGCTCTCTGGCTCCAGGGAAATTCACCTAGCCCGCAGCCGCCAGGGAAGATGGAGTCTGAGTTTTCAAATTTTCAGTGATGAAGTATCCGGAAACGCTACATTTAGATTAAGAGAGAGCCATTATGATCAGTTCCTACCCTCCCCTCCCCCTCCCTTCCCAGCCTCTCGTCCCTGTACACGCCTCTTATGAGTGACGAAAACATTAAGTGACACGTGACAGTAGTGAGAAACGAGGTTTTCTCGTTCTAGAAGCCAAAGGAGAAGGGTCCTTGAAGCGAGAAGAGTGCAGCCAACCATGCGTTTTTCTTACACGTCCTGCAGGCTGCCTGTCACAACTCGTGCTTGAGCCTCAGCGTTCCTGGCACGGCCAGCAGGTTACCACTGTTTGGATCTGCTTCTGCCAAAGATATGCATTCAAAATCGCTATTGTGTACTAAGGAGTGAAATCCCGTTCACCACTGTGCTTTGTATTATGCTCCAACCTGCGCACGTCAGTGTTTTGTTTGGGCACATTTAGATGTTAATAGTACGTCTTCCTCGATTTTACCAGTTATATTCTACGACTACCTCTCTAGACATAGAAACGCAAGATTCATCTGCACCGACGCTTCTAGGAATGAAAACGGTTGTGGTTGAGCTTGCTGGAATGGCAGCTGTCATATTTGAATGAAATTCAGGCTACCTAAGTAACTAACGATTATGACAGCCGAGCTTTAGGCTATACAGCGAGCAATCCAATACGCCGAGGGGTACGTGGGCTATAAGTTCGTTAATCCTTTTGACTGCAGATCATTTTAAAATATCTGAATAGCAGACGACGCCACCATCCAATAACATGTACTATTGCAGATCTCTACTACAGATCTTACCTAGCAACCAAGAGGTTGAGATGTGCTGGGTAAAAGCACACTTTGGAATTTCTAACGATGAAAAGGCGGACAAGTTAGCTAATGCAGAGGGAAAGATGGGACACACGGAATTAAGTTACAGACGTTTTAAAGGTTATCAAATTGATAATAATCAGTGATAAGAGGAACACAGAATGATTAAGAGACCCTAATGCAAAGGTAAGGATTATTCCAATGTGAACCCGGTACTGATTACCAACTTCCGGCACGAGAAAAGCCGATGCTCCAGAAGACTCAAGGACAGTATAAGACGTTTCACTTTTAACCACGGCTATTACTGGCAGCACGTACTTCGTACTGGTCTACTCGCAT
This sequence comes from Schistocerca cancellata, assembly GCF_023864275.1. NCBI lineage: Eukaryota > Metazoa > Arthropoda > Insecta > Orthoptera > Acrididae > Schistocerca > Schistocerca cancellata. The sequence continues at coordinate 237,880,738 of NC_064627.1, read as the reverse complement.
CTCCATTGTGCGACTGCGTTAAAGAAGAGGATGTCAACCACATCTTTTTTGGCTGACCGAACAGTTACAACGTTACAAGTCACTTATTACAACGGCTGGCCTCCATCGGTTGCTGTTTGTCGACGTGTTTCACATGTTTGCTTACGGCTAGGCTTGAAAGACTTGAGGATATTTCACCTTGCATCACTAAATTTTGTCGACAGACGAACGGTGGTTGTACTGCAGTGACCGCACTTCTGGCAAACGTTGTTTTTCTCATTGTCGTGGTCAGATGAAACTGCAGTACCTGTTTGGGTATATTCCCTATACAATTAGTGCAAAGTATGCTTTTGATCCTGTTTCGGTCGTTTCGGTTCTACTTCGGAACTGTTGCTGTAAAATATGGTAATACATTTGTTGTTATGTTCTCGGGTTCGTCACGATGAACAGAAGGCGTGACTGTCATATGTGAAGATTGTTATTGCATAAGCTTAGGCTGGAGGTAGGTACTGGAAAAATGACTGGCATAGGCCCTAAAAATAAGGACGTAACATTGATTTCCTTGCCAGTTAACACTCTTCTGTTATGTGAAGTTCAGTGAGTCTGGTTTTAATGGAACCAAATATATTATTCCTCGTACATTGTTTTTTTTTTTGTGTCTACAATTTTCCGGCTACACATTTTGATGACCTACGTACTGGACATTGGCAAAAAAGGGGAACATGTTAGAGTCACGGTGGCCTTCTGTTGTGGTTGAAAACGAAATGTTGAAAATATAGTTCCAATCCTAATGTTCAAAACAACCGTAAAACAAAACATTGCCATTCTAGTGCAGTTGTACTTCATAAAATTTATATTCTAAAAACGAATGTCATCTGTGTTTCACTCAACATCTAGAAAGGCTCTGATTATAATTTAAAGCCAAAATCATATAACAGTCACGCCTTATATTGATTCTCCTTAACATTCGGAGGAAGTGTTCTAGGGTGTTATTTTTATTGTGCTACGCAATTTGTTTTTATACTCAGTATTTCGACCAATTATTATGAAAATAGACAAAATCTGGACAAACAGTTACATATCCGAAATAAGGTTAAGTGCAATAGCGTACATGTGATGTTGTATCAGTATTTTGTTCTGGTACAAACGAAGACATCAGAAGATACTACATTGTAACAGTCATTCATCATGACAAACTTTCGTCACTGTATTAATTATGTGTGATGATAAGATTACATGACAAGTGCTGCAATTCTTCTCGACAGCTAATTCGTATATTCTTTTATATTGCTTGCTGTGGACTTTATAATCACTCAAAAAGCATGGCAGCGAAGCAGCAAACGGCATATTGCTAATGTCTCATGGTATACCACGTGCTAATAGCATGTAAATGTAGCTGTTCCAAGATTTCTATACATACGTGCCCAAAACCAATCACATCGTGAATGAATAAAGTTTTACAAAAGGATGTTGGCGTTTGAATTCATTATCACGCATAAACATAAGACTCCAGAAAATAAAGAGACAGCAAATTACCGAAGCCTGTGGCTGCATACCTGCTGGGTTGATTCTACTACCTCACTTACAGTAAAATTAGACACTGTGGTAATTTGGCGGCGATGATGACTGGTGTTGTTATGAAACATGTCATTATTGTACTTCGAATTACAGGGTTCAGCTTGTAACAAAACAAAACAAAACAAAACAAAAGGTAATATGTTTATAGGGCTCAAACACTAATTTTAAACAAAAACAGAGGCTAGCGAAACGGAAAAGGGGAAAGAAATTTTAGGTCCAAATTATACTGATGACGGAAAATAAAGACTAAAGGTAGGTAAGGAAATTGAAAAAACATACCAAAATTTATTCGAATACGTAAAAACGCAGTCTAAAATTCTGTGGGGTTATTAAATGAATGGAACAAACCAGATTAACTAGACAATTTGTGGAATTCTACGAAAGTCACATTAAGGCTAAAACTGAAGGAATAAATCGAATTGGAGCAATAAAAGAAGGCCTGAAGGAAGCTGATACACCAGATGCAAAAAAATGTAGGCAGAAACTTCGCAAGTGGACTGTTGGCCAGGCCCAAAAACATAAGAAGACCAGAACAACGTTGTGTGACCACAGAAAAAGTACCTATTCTGAGAGAATCAAAGTAATTTTGGAAAAAAAGCTAAAACACAACTGTCCTTTGTTGTTCATCGCGTGGTCCACTAGGGCCTAAGCATCAATAATTAATAATATCGTCGTAATATTAGGACGTTACACTTAGGCAGAGTATAAGTCAGATTGTCGTGAATGAATCTAGAAAAGAAAAAAAAGACTTCATTTAATATCCTGATTGCGTTTGTCACTGACGGGTTGCATCAATAGGGCAACGTCGTAAAAATTCAGCACTAGTTGGTCAGTTTAGCCCCCAACCTGCTGACAGAACAGTAAAGGTGAAATACGTGTCACATTAGCATAGAAATTTGCGGTTCTTGTTTCACGCTTCACTTCGCAGTGACGTAGGCTAGCGTTGTTCGCATTTCAAGGAAACGCCGCCGGACAAAGCTGTTTGCTGTGTAACACCTGAAAGCGCGAAAGAGAAAAACCTCGATACTCTAAACAGAACTGTGTCGAATAACGGCATCGCATCAGCGCGACAAATGCCATTTGCCCATTCCCCGGTGATATGCGTGTTTAGTTCTTCAACAGAATGCTTTTAACGGTTCATCCAAGTTCCACTATGGTCTGTCACTGAGCAACCAGTTTACAGTACAGAATGCTTATTACCAATCTTTTCCTAGATTCTCCGTATCCTTGAATGAAATACATCTCTGTTCACCGCCTCACACTCGCTCCCCAAACTCTACTCCTGCGTTGTTCCTACCGCTGCACCGCCCTTTCTGCAGACTCGTATTCTGGATACACACTCATTCCATTGAGAGATACAGCGACACATCAGAAACATAACGAGGAGAAATACCGGAACTGGCGCCAGGCTTGTACCAAATTAAACAACACTCTGTCCATAAGCTCCTCAAAGAATAAAATACTTTCCATCGCCGTGATGGAAAACACCGTCTTCCTAACTAGACACTCCAGGACAATAATCACCTTCAGCCTTATAACATGATTGACGCTAATCACTTTCCCATATAGATATGGTAGAAATCAATGAAGCGAGAAAGAAATAAGACGAGGATTTCTGGTCAGATTAATATAGAGTAATATCAACAGCAGCAGAATATGGTATAACATGAGTGGTATTAGTCATGATTTGGAAAGTGGGGCAGAGTCTGAGTTACTGTGAACAGTGCAGTGACAATGTTATTCTGATCAGAATCGACAGCAGACCAAGACCGCTCACCCATTGTACAGACACCACATATCAGCCCATTAACTAAACTGACATCCTACAACTCGAAGCACCATTTGACTCCTCCACTTCCGACTTACCCTTTCCCGGTGCAGGTCCTACAATATAGTGCAGTGCAGTGCAGTCACGTGATTCAACTAACATCAACATTTTTTAAATACAGTATACAATTTCTGACAGCTTCAACTATCTGTTTTAATATTTTAAGAAACATTTAAAAGTTTTCAAACCAGCCTTATATATTATTGTCGGTACCCATCGGGGCGGAGGCGAACTGGTAACTATAAATAAAATTATAATAAAGAAACAAAGGTCTACAATCACCTTGAAATCTGTCGTACATTTGTAAACTTGATTCCAGCTCTCCACTGTATTTCTCATCCTTGAAATCCCTGCCCAGTTTCCCCCCTCTATCACCATAGACCATCTCGGTTTCATCTCCATACTCTCAACATCCTTTTACAGAAAAAATTTTAAGCACGTCCTTTACGAGACCCTGAAAATATTCCCGAGGGTTACCTGTCCTAGCAATTGCAATCTATCATATCCACTCCAACTGAAGTGAACATATGCCTTTCATCGACGTCTTATCGCTTCCATTTTCTGTGCAATGTTAGGTTGTCGCAGCATTTCATTCTTGGTTCTTCCTTTTTCTCCAACCATTAATATCTCACGCTGACCAAAGAACTTCTCAAGATTTTACGCTGAGAAATTAATAGTTTATTGTCATATGCCTTTCTGGTATTGAGGATCAACTTCTGTAAAGCACAATTGGAACTATTATTGCCACATAGCCCTTGATTTTAATTTTGTAGAGGATCGTAAGTGAAGACACAATCGGTTTCATATTGAAGTGGCTCCTGGATCTATTGTTTTAAGATGTTGCTGTTGTTGAATAATTTGCCTAGATCTTACTCGGTTTTGAGAACAGTGGTTCAAACTTAGCGTCAGCCACGATAATGAATTTTATCTAAATATCACACTGAATGAAGTTTTTCGCTTAGAGGCGGATAAGTGCTAGCGTAAACAATTCAGGACAATGCTACTATTCGAATCTGCGTATTCTGTTATAGATACCACTGCTCTATCATGCAAAGTGTTCTCAAAAGTGAAGGGGAAATGTCTCTCCTGTAGTGGCGGAATCAGAGGAACGTAGCGTAACAATGATGAAACATAAAACATGGCGGGTTTGGAGGACTGAACCGAGATAACACTTTTGTCAGGACAACTATTGTGCGCAGCAGTTGTGTAATGTTTCCAGAGAATTATTAAACACGTCAAAAGGAAAGAGTAGTATAAAAAATCATAGATTGTGTTTTTATCCGTTAGAAAAATTAGAATATTTCCCTTTTCACTCTCTGCATCATTTGTATTGTAGAACGTTCCATAGGAGTAGGTGCTAAATGTAGAATTCTTTAATCTTTCTATGAAAGGATATTTTTGTGCTAACTTAGTTGAATAACATATGTAACATATGAAAAATTAGTTTTTCAAAGCAAACAGTGTGCTGATACATACCAAGAGAATTAATCATTAGATACGTACCTCAACATGTGAAACGGCGGACTATTTGCCAGAACACTGCATGTCATAGCCAGTGTCCTTTGTAAACGCGAAGAGACGCAGTTCCGCACGGCCAAAGAACAGCTGTAAGCAAAAGGGGAAAATGTTTTCAGTCTTGTCACTCACAGGTGAAACTGAATATCTCTTACAACACTAATGCTATCACTCCTTCAGCACAGCATCAAAGACAATGTTTATAAGAATAGCCACATTATTTGTGACAAAAACTGGACAACATAGGAAACGACGGCAAGCAGGTTTTCCGGAGAACGCCAAATAATACTACTTGATAAATATACAAAATGTACAGCCTTTCTTTTTCGCTTAGGAGCTTTCAGCTACAAGGTCATTTTATGGTCAGAATAATACGAAGAAAAGAAGTAAACTAAACACATCTGATTCCATGAAGAAGACCACAAACGGTAAATAAACTACATGAAAAGCAATGAAAACATTTTAATGATATCCAAAATGGAAGAAAGATGGGTAAGAAGACAAGGTCATTAGGGACGGAACACGAACTCGGATTTGAAAAGTAGACAAGAAAATCGACCGTGTCCTTTTTAAATTCATTATTCCAACATTTTTCTTGAGCGATTAACGGAAACCACGGAAAACCTATGTCTAGATGTCCGCCCCAAGATTTGAACAGCGGTCTTCCAGAATTTGAGTCCTGTGACTTAAGAACTACACCATCTCGCTCGGTAAATTTCATCCAAAAAGAATGTTTTGGGTGACTGAAACAACGTGAAGATCAGACTGTGAGTTTCTTCTCAGTACTCTATAAAAATGCTTGGTAGAAAAGGAAGACCTAACAGTCGCGTCAAACTGAGTGTTGTCACCTACAATATGAGGTATGCCCATAGACAAATTGTGACCTCCCGTCTACATCTACATATATACTCTGCAAATCACCTGAGGTGCATGACACGGGGTTCGTCCCATTGTACCAGTTATTAGGGGTTCTTCCTGTCCCATTCACGTATGGAACGCGGGAAGAATAATTGTTTGAATGCCTCTGTGCGTGGAGTAATTATTCCAATCTTATCCTCACGATCACGTACTGGTCTGTAGTATATTCTTAGAGTAATACTTTAAAGAGCCCGCCCGGTCAGCCATGCGGTCTAACGCACTGCTTTCCGGGCGGGAAGGCGTGTCGGTCCCCGGCACGAATCCGCCCGGCGGATCAGTGTCGAGGTCAGGTGTGCAGGCCAGCCTGTGGATGGTTTTTAAGGCGGTTTTACATCTGCCTCGGCGAATGCGGGCTGGCTCTCCTTATTCCGCCTCAGCTACACTGAGGCTGCGGAAACACTTTCTCCACGTACGCGTACACCATAATTATTCTACCACGCAAACATTTGGGTTACACTCGTCTGGTGTGAGACGTTCCCGGGTAGGCCCACTGGGGGCCGAACCGAGCAATAACTGTAGGTACGGTGTGGGGCGGCGGTAGGGTGAGTGGATTGCTGTGGCCGGTTGTGGGGTTGTGAACCACTGAGGGCTACGGCGGTGACGAAGCCTCTCCGTCGTTTCTAGGTCCCCAGTTCCATACAATACAAAACAATAAAATCATTTAATGCTGGTTCTTGAAACTTTGTTAATAGACTTACTCGGGATAGTTTACCTCTATCTTCAAGAGTCTTCCAGTCCAGTTCCTTCACTATGTATGTGACACTCTCCCACAGGATTAAACAAACCTGTTACCATTCGTGCGCCCCTTCTCTGTATACGTTCAGTATCCCTTGTTAGTCGTATCTGGTACGGGTCCCACACACTTGAGCAATATTCTAGAACCGGTCGCACGATTGATTTGTAAGCTATCTCCTTTGTAGACTGATTGCACGTCCCCAGTATTCTCCCATAAGCCAAAGTCTATCACCTACTTTACCCACGACTGAACCTATGTAATCATTCCCTTTCATATCCCCACAAAGTGCTACATCCATGTAGTTGTATGAGTTGACCGAATCCAAAAGTGACTCACTGATGTTACAGCAAAGGATACTACGTTTTTTCGTTCTGCGAAGTGCAAAATTTTTTCAATTCTGAACATTACAGCAAGTTGCCAATCCCTGCGCCACGTTGAAATCTTATTAATATCTGGGACTGAATTTTTATGAAACTTCTCTCAAATAAACTTCATTTTAGATAACTGCGTCATCTGCAGAAAGCCTGATTTTACTGTTAATATTGTCTGAAAAGTCATTAATATACAACATGAACAACAAGAGTCCCAAAACACTTTCCAGTGGCACACCCGAAGTTATTTCTACATCTAATGATGACTCTCCGTCCAAGATAACATGCCGAAGCTGGGAACACTGACGTAAAATGTGACGTACAGGTAGTAGTATGTGACTAGCACAGACCCGATGGGTTTTTGCAAAGGAAACAAAAACTAATCCGGAGGTGTGTTAGTTTCACTAAGCACTGTGACTTGAAGGAGCTACAGAGATACACTACGATCGGGTAGCAAGTTCCACCAGTCCCAGCTTGTTTCCCTCACATGCAGTCACTATTCCTCCCACGGATATGTGTTCCTGTGACTCAACAGCTAGGGAACTGGATGCTAGAAGACATTACAGTGTCGCTAAAGGGTTGTTGAGGCAACTTTTTTTGGTACGGTTTCAGATTTGCCATTGCATTGTCCCGAATTCCCACAAGCCTTGATAAGCAGCGGTGTGGTAGCTCAATGTTGGGAGGTGAAAGAGGTTGCCCTAGATGGACTGTATTGTGAGGTTTACCGCATTTGACAACTGTTTGGGGCATACCATGCACGGCTTGCAGTGCGCACAGTGAATCTGAAATGTGAGATATTTCGGAGCTCCTGCACCCTTCATCTCTTCGGTATATTCAAAATCGCGTATACACTACTGGCCATTAAAATTGCTACACCATCAAGATGACGTGATACAGACACGAAGATTTAACCGACAGGAAGAAGATGCTGTGGTATGCAAATGATTAGCTTTTCAAAGCATTCACACAAGGTTGGCGCCGGTGGGAACACCGACAACGTGCTGACATGAGGAAAGTTTCCAACCGATTTCTCATACACAAACAGCAGTTGACCGGCGTTGCCTGGTGAAACGTTGTTATGATGCCTCGTGTAAGGAGGAGAAATTCGTACTATCACGTTTCCGAATTTGATAAAGGTCAGATTCTAGCCTATCGCGATTGCGGTTTATCGTATCGCGACACTGCTGCTCGCGTTGGTCGATATTCAATGACTGTTAGCAGAATACGGAATCAGTGGGTTCAGGAGGGTAATACGAAACGCCGTGCTGGATCCCAACGGACTCGTATCACTAGGAGTCGAGATGACAGGCATGTTATCCGCACGGCTGTAACGGATCGTGCAGCCACGTCTCGATCCCTGAGTCAACATATGGGGACGTTTGCAAGACAACAACCATCTGCACGAACAGTTCGTCGACGTTTGCAGCAGCATGGACTGTCAGCTCGGAGACCACGGCTGCGGTTACACTTGACGCTGCATCACAGACAGGAGCACCTACGATGGTGTACTAAACGACTAACCTGGGTGCACGAATGGCAAAACGTCATTTTTTCGGATGAGTCCAGGTTCTGTTTACAGCATCATGATGGTCGCATCCATGTTTGGCGACATCGCGGTGAACGCACACTGGAAGCGTGTATTCGTCATCGCCATACTGGCGTATCACCCGGCGTGATGGTATGGGGTGCCATTGGTTACATGTACCGGTCACCTCTTGTTCGCATTGACAGCACTTTGAACAGTGGACGTTACATTTCGGATGTGTTACGACCCGTGGCTCTACCCTTCATTCGATCCCTGCGAAACCCTACTTTTCAGCAGGATAATGCCACGACCAGATGTTGCAAGTCCTGTGCGGGCTTTTCTGGATACAGAAAATGTTCAACTGCTGATCTGACCAGCACATTCTCCAGATATATCACCAACTGAAAACGTCTGGTCAATGATGGCCGAGCAACTGGCTCGTCACAATACGCCAGTCACTACTCTTGATGGACTGTACTATCGCGTTGAAGCTGCATGGGCAGCTGTACCTGCACACGCCATCGAAGCTCTGTTTGACTCAATGCCCAGGAGTATCAATGCCGTTACTACGGCCAGAGGTGGTTGTTGTGGGTACTGATTTCTCAGGATACATGCACCCACATTGCGTGAAAATGGAATCACATGTCAGTTCTAGTATAATATATTTGTCCAATGAATACCCGTTTATCATCTGCATTTCTTCCTGTTGTATCAATTTTAATGGCCAGTAGTGTATGTCTGCATCATTAACTGTGAACTTACTCTTTATGTGGAGCTGAAGTACAAAATTCCACATATAGGCCAAAGTTATAAGTTGGTATATATTTGCGATGGGATTCGGACCATTCTCTCTCTTACTGAAAATAGTTCTGTGCTTTCTGGAAGATCAGGTGGAAACTGATACCAATCCTAGCGAGGTACTGGAATTAGGTCCACGCCATGTGTTATTAGGCCTTCTTTCACACAGATCGCAAATGACTTTTTCTTTTTTGGCCGATTTGAAAATTTCGTATCATTGGACGAATTCTCTGTCAGATGACTTTGGATCAATCAAATAGCTTAACGCCTGACGCAGCTTGAGGAGTTGCCACTGGGGTGGATGGTGATAGCTCAGAAGATACGCTGGGTATAAGATTCTCCTGTAGACACTCCTCTTGATGAACAGCTTCTAGAATATAAGGACGTGTAGGTCTTGCTGATAGATACAGACGGTATTCAGAATAAAAATGGGTCAGCCTTATATAAGCCGTATAAATCTGAAGCAGACGCTGTCTGTTTGGTATCCAGAGCATATTGATAAGGCACGTTATATCTAAGCCGCATATGTGTACTATATACTCACCTTGTAGCCAAACAAGACGCCCAGAAACCTCAACAATTCTTTGACGCTCAGAATGGCTTCTCTTATGGGCAATGTTAAGTGGGCTAAATATAAACTGTGCAACTCTACGCATACCGTTTTATCAGCCTAAATCATGAATCCTGGAAAGCAGTTGGTTTTATCAGCCTAAATCATGAATCCTGGAAAGCAGTTGGTTGCTGCAGTCTCTTTGTCGATTGCAACTAACGTCTTGCTGTTGGAATTGAAGAAGAGGAAAAGATGTAGCCTAATCCTGCACGAATAAGGAACAGCTAACTGGCTTTCTTATAATGGCCCGTATACTAGTATGCTATTAACGACGATAGTTAGGACTTCTCCAAGGGGGGGGTTACTGTACTCCTACTCAAGTCTGTCAGCCAGAATGGCTTTGAATCCTTACGTGCCTATCGAGCGAGCAACGACCTTATAAAGAACGATAGTGAGCGCTGGAAACTCCACAGCCGCTTGGCAAGGCCGATGCGCCTTCCAAACGCGGTGCTGATCCCACTGCTGCACACGGGTCTGGCTGGTATGGCCGCTTCCGCTTTGCTACACAGACTCCTAACCCGGCACACCCAGGGTCAACCGACCAGTTCCATACAGCATCGGACGATTCGCCAATGCATGGACCCAGGTGCCGCGCGGCAGAATTGCCAAAAACTTCCACAGTGGTCCTTCCGCTGGCTTCCAGGTGATGTTGCCGTTTCACCTGCACAGTTCCGACTTCAAACTACTGTGTCAAGTGGCCACGGGAAGGCTCGGTGTGGCGCTGCCTCGGCCAAATCGCCGACCGCGGTGGCCGAGCGGTTCTAGGCGCTTCAGTCTGGAACCACGCGGCTGCTACGGTCGCAGGTTCGAATCCTGCCTCGGGCATGGATGTGTATCATGTCCTTAGGTTAGTTAGGTTTAAGTAGTTCTAAGTCTAGGGGACTGATGACCTTAGATGTTAAGTCCCATAGTGCTTAGAGCCATTTGAACCTCGGCCAAATCGCCGCTACACCCGTGCTGTGAAGAGACTAGACCGTTTGACCCGTGCTGTGGCGACCGACCCGGCGGGAGGGAAAACAAACGTACTGAGAAATTTCAATTTCACGTCCGAGCAAAGAGATGCAGTGATTAGACTCGCGTTCTGGACTATGGCAGTTGAAATCGTGATATGGCCATCCAAACTGATGTTTTCCGTCATTTCCTAATGTCGCGTAGGCCCGAAAAAGTGTTTCGTTTGAAAAGGACAGGGCCGATTTTCGTACTCACCTTCCTCCCGATCCGAGGGTATGTTTTTTCTCTAATGAGCTCGTCGTCGACAGGACGAGCTTATGTATTCGAGTAAAATACAAATTTTAACTTCCTCTGTCCTCTTGACAATGTAGAAGTATAAATGATATATTTTAAGACTAGTGAGCTAATGTAAGAAAACTACCCACTAATGAATTATTCAATGAATGACATTTTTCTGTCAGCTACAGCACTCATAGGAATGTCTGCCCCTCACTGTAGAGTTGAATACGACACATGACGATTCACAAATGGAGACACTGATTCACCTCACACATCTGCAACGGAGGTCTTAGAGGGGGGGGGGGGGCGGGGGGGGGGGGAGACAGGGGAGGAATGTCTCGCCCTGCGTCTCTGGTCTTGCAGGGACTCCAAATTTTGAGGGCCTCGATATTTGAAGGCCGAAATATGTTAAGTAAATAGGAGGCAGTTTGGGGTTAGAGGCCTCTTATATGAATGTTGCTTGTGACCTGGTACATGGACGTGATAAAGCGCTAGTTTGGCCAAATAAGTAGTCCTCGTTTTCTTGAAACGAACAAAATAAACAGGACAGTTGACCAACTCGTGAGGGAAACCATAATAATTCTTCTTCTGAAACAAATAAAGGATTGATTGCGCAGCTAGATACTGCGATGTTTTTTTCATGAGCTGCATAGGAAAGACGTAGGGGTGAATACTGAACCGATGTGTGGGTTCTCATTTTTAGAAGATTCAGAACGTATTCTTCCACCATTTGCAGAACGAACCTTCTACAGCAGACTATATAACAGGCATAACAATCACCGCTGTTCTGACCATAAACGGGCCAATTGGGCCCAACCGATCGCCGTGTCGTCCACCAGCCAGAGGCGTCTTGTGAATGGGGTATGGAGGTGTGGGGTCAGTACACCACACGCGCGGCCGCTGTCGGGTTAGCAGATCTGGTGCCGCTACTACTCGGTCAAATACGAGTAGTTCCTCAGCTGGCAGCCGAGGCTGAGTGCGCCACGTTCCAGTCTTCCCATCAAGGAAAAATCACTGGCAGTACTGGGAATCGAAACCAGGTGCTCTGCATGGCAGTCAGCTAGGCTGACCCCTCAGCCAGCGAGGCGGACCATATAGCAGGCATACCGACGTGATTAAATTATTTTCGAGACTGAGCTGGTCTACGATGTCACCTGGAGAAATACTGTCCTCAGACAGCTCTCCGTTTGCTTGTTTATGCATTTTCCTTGCAGAGTCAATGCCAGGTTGTATATCCGTGTAGATTGTGTTGTCTTGTCTGTTGTCTGTCTCGGATAGGAGAAGGTGTTGGTAGTAGTGGACTGTATATCATTGCAGTGAATCAATCCGCTTGTAGCTATTTTATTTTGGTGCCTTCTTTTAAAGTCATTTGCAGACAGAACGAATAATGCGTTATCTAAATAATCGACGCCAGAACCTTAGGATAAGTTTTTACTGTATTGTTATTCCAGATTTCGGAGACAAGATTGTTTTAGCAGTGTGGGGCGAATAATTGTTTATTTATTATTTTAGTTTTCTTGATGTGTCATTTGCTACCAAATAATTATTGCAATAGGCTGAGATCAAGAGTTTGTATTCGTACGCGCCCTGATATTGAAAACTCTTGTCTTATAAAAGAAAAATAGATCAAAAGTCAGTCTAGGCAAACTTCTCTTCCGTCCTTATCCTGAGCTACAAGACAAACTTTTGCTCCCGAAGCAAGCCAACTGTATCTAGAAAACAATAACATAATAAATTTATGTCTGCGCTAATCTTTGCCCATTAGAAGCTCTGCTGTGTCATTTCTTACTTATTGCTCCGTAAGCGTAAACTTCGCTGCCGCGGACACTCGAAAGCAGAAGTTTATCTGTTTTATTTCATTATAACCCATTTGGGACATCTCTGTGCATTCACAAAAAAAGTTCCTATTCCAGTAAACGGCAATCAGAACGATAGTGGCTCAAATGGCTCTGAGCACTATGGGACTCAACTGCTGAGGTCATTAGTCCCCTATAACTTAGAACTAGTTAAACCTAACTAGCCTAGGGACATCACAAACATCCATGCCCGAGGCAGGATTCGAACCTGCGACCGCAGCGGTCTTGCGGTTCCAGACTGCAGCGCCTTTAACCGCACGGCCACTTCGGCCGGCTAGAACGATAGTGCTCTGAGCACTATGGGACTTAACATCTGAGGTCATCAGTCCCCTAGAACTTAGAACTACTTAAACCTAACTAACCTAAGGACATCACACACATCCATTCCCGAGGCAGGATTCGAACCTGCGACCGTTAAGGTCGCGCGGTTCCAGACTGAAGCGCCTAGAACCGCTCGGCCACTCCGGCCAGCTGTGTATGAGAAGTCGGTTGGGAACTTTCCTCATGCCAGCACGTTGTAGGTGTCGCCAGCGGTGCCAACTTTGTGTGAATGCTCTGAAAAGCTAATCACTTGCATATCACAGCATCTTGTTCCTGTCGGTTAAATTTCGCGTCTGTAGCACGTCATCTTCGTGGTGTAGCAATTTTGATGGCCAGTAGTGTATATTGAGGATATTGAACGGGTAATACAGTAGGTAAATGGAGATGAAAATCTAATAGTTGTGGGTGCCTGGCATGCGGTTGCGCCGGAAGGAGTAGAAGAAAAGATTACAGGAGATTATGGGCTTGGGACAAGGAATGAGAGAGGAGAAAGACTAATTGAATTCTATAATAAATTTCAGCTAATAATGGCGTTATTGATATTCACTTAGATTACTTCATGGTCAGGCAAAGATTCCGAAATCAAATGGTTCAAAAGGCTCTGAGCACATTGGGACTTAACATCTGTGGTCATCAGTCCCCTAGAACTTAGAACTACTTAAACCTAACTAACCTAAGGACATCACACACATCCATGCCCGAGGCAGGATTCGAACCTGCGACCGTAGCAGTCGCGCGGTTCCGGCCTGAGCGCATAGAACCGCTAGACCACCGCGGCCGGCTTCCGAAATCAGATACTAGATTTTAAGGCGTACCCAGGAGCAAATATAGACTCCTATCACAATATAGTAATGATGAAGAGCTCTCCGAAGTTTGAGAGACTAGTCAGGAAGAATCAGTGTGCAGAGAAGTGGGATACGGAGGTGCTTTGGAATGAAGAGAGGCTTGAAGTCCTCTGAGGCTGTACAAAGTGCGAGAATGAATAACTCAGTAGGCAGTTCAGTTGAAGAGGAGTGGACATGTCGAAAAAGAACAATCACAAAATTTAGTAAGAAACACATAGGTACGAGGCAAGTAACTGCGAAGAAACCATAAGTAACAGAAGAAGTACTTCAGTTGATCGACGAAAAAAGGAAGTGCAAAACGTTCAGAGAAATTCAAGAATACAGAAGTACAAGTCACTTAGGAATGAAATAAATATGAAATACAGAGAAGCCAAGGCCACGCGGCTGCGTGAAAAATGTGGAGAAATCAAAAAACAAATGGTTGTCGAAAGAACTGATTCAGCATACAGGAAAGACAAAACAACCTTCGGTGAAATTAAAAGCAGTGGTGGTAATGTTAAGAGCACACTGGAAATTCCACTGTCAACTGTACAGGAGAGAGTGGATAGGTGGAAAGAATACACTGAAGACCTCCGTGAGGGGGGAGGCCTTGTCTGATGAAGTGATAGAAAAAGTGGCAGCAGTCGACAGGGAACAGATAAGAAATCCAATATTAGAACATGAATTCCAAAGAGCTTTCGACGACTTAAAACCAAGCATGGCAGAAGGGTTTGATAAAATGTCATCGGAATTTCTAAAATCATTGGCGTAGTTTTTCGGCCCTACTGTTCAGTCTGTACATCGAAGAAGCGATGATAGAAATAAAAGAAAGGTTCAGGAGTGGAACTAAAATCCAAGGTGAAACGATATCAGTGATACGATTTGCTGATGCATTGCTATCCTGAGTGAAAGTGAAGAAGTATTACAGGATGTGCTGAATGGAATGAACAATCTAATGAGTATAGAATATGGACTGAGAGTAAATCGAAGAAAGTAATGAGAAGTAGCAGAAAAGTGAACAGCGAGAAACTTAACATCAGAATTGATGGTAACGAAGTAAATGAAGTTAAGGAATTCTGCTACCTAGGCAGTAAAATACGAGGCGTGTTTTTTAAGTAAGTACTGTTTTGAAATTAAAAAATAGACGTGCTAAGACATCTCAATGATTTTATTTTTACATGAAGGTCTGTACCTTAATCTACTTTTCTACATAATTTCCGTCAATATTGAGGCACTTGTCATAACGTTGTACCAGTTTTTGAATACCCTCCTCATAGAAGTCTGCCACCTGACTTCTTAACCTCTGCATCACCATTGTTTTGACATCGTCATCGTCTTGAAGACACTGACCGCCCAGGTGTTTCTTCAAGTGCAGGAACAGATGGTAGTCACTGGGCGCAAGATCGGGGCTGTACGGAGGATGATCTAGAGTTTCCCATCGAAAAGATGTGATGAAATCTTTGGTCTGATTCGCCACATGCGGACGGGCATTGTCTTGCAGCAAAACGATGCCCTTGCTCAGCTTGTCACGTCTTTTGTTCTGAACTGAACGGCGCAGATTGTGCAATGTCTTACAGTAAGTTGCTGCATTGATTGTCTCATTACGAGGCAGAAATTCCACAAGAAATACTCCTTTTCCGTCCCAAAAATCTGTGCACATGATTTTCTGGGCAGAAATTGTTTGCTTAAACTTCACTTTTGTGGGTGAATCTGAATGCCGCCATTCCATGGACTGTTGCTTTCATTCTGGTGTGACGTAGGCCACCCATGTTTCATCGCCTGTAACAATTTGGCTTAAGAAATCATCACCGTCGTTGTGGTACCGCTCAAAGAAAGTCAATGCACTGTCTAAACGTTTGGTTTTGTGCACATCCGTCAACATTTTCGGTACCCAACGTGCGCACAGTGCGGTAATTCAAGTGCTCGGTCACAATGCCATCAAAACACTACGAGAAACATTAGGAAAGTCGTCCTGCAAGGAGGAAATAGTAAAGTGTCTGTTTCCTTTCACCTTATTGTCCACTCCCTGCACCAAACTTTCATTAATGACTGAAGGACGCCCACTCCGTTGTTCATCATGCACATTTGTGTGGCCATCTCTAATTGCTCTCACCCACTTTCTTACCATTCCATCACTCATAATGTTTTCTCCGTAAACTGCATAGATCTCACGATGAATATCGATCGCTTTTAGGCCTTTAGCACTAAGAAATCTTTTAACAGTCCCTACTTCACAGTCGGCGGGACTCATGAATATCGGAGGCATCTTAAACACTCAGTACACAACGTAAACAAGGATAATCAGACTGTAATGGCGACAGTACGTAGACAACAGATGTAGGTACCCTGTGCGCATGCGCAGAACGCTGACAGCAGCGGTGTGGCAAAACGGTACTTACTTAAGAAACATGCCTCGTAACCAATGATGGACGGAGTAAGGAGAACAAAAGCAGACTAGCAATGGCAAAAAGGGTATTCGTGGCCAAGAAAAGTCTAGTAGCATCAAACATAGGCCTTAATGTGAGGAGGAAATTTCGGAGAATATACGTCTGGCGTACAGCATTGTATGGTAGTGAAACATGGTCTGTGGGAAAACCGGAACAGAAGAGAATCGAAGCGTTTGAAATCTGGTGCTACAGAAGAACGTTGAAAATTAGGTGCAATGATAAGTTAAGGAATGAGGACGTTCTCTGCACAATCAGTGAGGAAAGGAAAACGTGGAAAGTACTGGCAAGAAGAAAGGACAGGATGATAGGGCATGTGTTAAGACGTCAAGGAATAAGTTCCATGGTACTAGAGGTAGCTGGAGAGGGTAAACTGTAAAGGAAGACAGAGACTGTGTCACATGCAAATAACTGAGTACGTTCGTTGCAATTGCTACTCTGAGATGAAAAGGTTGACACAGGAGCGCAATTCGTGGCAGGCTGAATCAAACCAGTCAGAAGACTGATGACTCAAGGCAAAAAAGAAAAAAAAAAGGTAACATCCATGATACCTTCAGAACTACTATACTGTAGTCAAATCTGTCATACGTTTTCACTAATTTTACAAGGGCTGTTAAAGAAGATTTGCCTTTCTTCAGCCTGTCTCCTAAGATAAGTCGATGGGGCTATAGCTGTGCGTGTTCCTTCATTTCTCTGGGAGCCGGAACCATCTGCCCCGAGGTCAGTCTCTAGTAGTTTTTCCAATCTTCTGTAAATAATTCGTTTTAGTGTCTTGCAACAACGACTTATTAAATTGATGGTTCAGCAATATTCAGAAGTGGCAGCACTTGCGTTCTTTACAATAGGAATTACTACCATCTTCTCGAAGTCTGGGGATATTTCGGTCGTCTGATACATCTTGGATACAAGGTGGATTAGTTTTATGATGGCTGGGTGTTCCAAGGATTTCAGTAATTCTATGGAAATGTCATGTCCATGGGAGTTGTTTCGACTTAGGTCATACAGAGTTCAGCCAAATTCTTCTCGCAGCATCATATCTCCTATCTCACCTTCATTTACTTCCCCTTCTCTTTCTATAATATCGTCTTCATATTTGCTTCCCTTATACAGACCCTGAACTCGTAACAGTGATGCGGATGACTCTCTTTTCACCAAGTGTCTCTTTAGTTGTCCTGTTCGCTGCACGTATCTCGACGCTAGTCATTCAAGCTTTTGTATTCCTGCATTTCTCGTCCAGCCATTATTGCTTTGCGATTTTGCACTTTTTGTCAGGCTCATTTTTTAGTCTATGTGTACCCTTTTTCGTGTTTTACTTGCTGTATATTTATAATTTTTCCTGTCGTCAGTTGAATTCAGTATCTCGTGTGTTACCCAAGATTTTCTGCTGTGCCTTGTCTTTTTATCTATTTCATCCTGTTCTGCTTTCACTATTTCTTCTCTCAAAGCTGCCCAATCATTTTCTGTTATATGCTTTTGCCCTGGTTTAGTCAATCGTTGCCTAACGCTCCCTTTGAAACCCTCAGCAGCCTCAATTTATCCAGGTCCCATCTACTTAATTTCCTACCTGTCTGTCATTTATTCTGTACTGACATAACCAGATGTCTTGTTTTTGTTGCTACCGGACTTCATTAATTGTGCCTATACCTCGAACGTCAACCTATCGATTTCCCTTTTTAAATTCTCTAACCTGCTTACCCGATTAAGTGATCTAACATCCACGCTCCGACCTGCAAGACGCCAGTTTTGTTTATCCTATGATAACATCCTCCTAAGCAATCCCCTCTAGGAGATTAGAATGAGTGACAATTTAAACTACGGTATATTTTACACAGGATATTGGCATTATCGTTAAGTCATACAGTAGAACAGCATATCCTCATAAAATATAAAGTCTTTTCCTTGCTTTCAGCCACTCGCAGTGCCAACGTAGCAATACCATGTTGGCTGATGTTACAAGGTCAGTCATGAAGATCGATGTCCATGTAACAATTGAAAAGGCTGTTGCCCCTGTTAACGAACCATGCACTGGCCTGGGCTCTTCGCTATCCTTCAATCGTTGCATATACATTGTGGCTATCTATCTCTGTCGTTGAGTCATGCAAGCCATCTCGACCTGGGCAAGATTCGTAGTTCATGGGGGTGCCTGTGGTGCATAATTAAATACCGCCGTACTTTAGATCGGCGCAAATTTTATTTCGTTGTCCATATTTTATTTCTGCATGTGCTCGAGGATGGCGGTATTCTACAAATCTGTGTTTCGTAAAATAATTTCTTGACAAGATGGGATTGACGCAGAGGCATTTCCAGCTGGGATTGGTTCTCCAACCCCATCTGGGCTCACTGAAACATTGATGTTAACAAAGGAGGAGGTTACTTCGTTTAAAGATCAGCAGAATCGGAAGAATACGCGATTAAATTTGTAGGTGATTTGGCGAAACAAGGGTGCAAAATTTAGTACACAGTACCTTTAGCAGCAACAGTGGCTCACACCCTGCTGGATATCCAGAAGAACTAAGCTTGGATGACAGATATGGGTACCTCATTCCATGCGGCTTCAGTTCTACGCCAAAGAACTATAGTAGACAGCGAGTGATGCGTGCCAGTCTTTCGGCAACCCATGACAAGATGTTTTTAATGTGGAAGAGATCTTGAGAACATGCAATCTTGCGTTATCTTGTTGAAAGACAACAGCACGGAAACTTCAAAGCTAGGGCACAGCTAAAGGCGTTAACACATTAGAAATACAACTGCTGTTGTTTAGATTACCGGCTATGCAAACAAGGTAATAGTGTTATGTACCCAGCGGCACCCCGTAACTTCACTCGAGGTGCTAGGTTCATATGGCGATGGTGAATGATGAATGCAATGTGGCAAAGTTCGTTCTCCACGGAACCACATAGGGATTTTGTCGTCGTGATGCTATACGTAGAAGCGGGATTCGTCTGAAGAGACAACGTCCTGGCACTCATGTTTACAGTGTTGTCGTTGGGCGCACTATAGCACATCTCTGCTGCAATCTCAAAGGAAGAGATAACAATGACCACTTTGCCGGCCGTTCGTGGTACTCCAGACGTCGTCAGTGTATCCTTGTGGATACCGGTGCTGTGCAAACAAGCCCGTTTTCTGACTCTTAGGTATGAAAGTTGGCCTGTTTATTCATATCTTGAACTACGCTGGCTTGCGCTGCACCCCATCCTATTAGCAAGCGTCGTTGCCTACTTAGAACAAAGATCGCAAAAGCCTTTTGGTGTCAAATTATTTATCAGTTCATTCCGACTTCACAACTTAACATAGTTTCAGATAATTAGATGTATAAAATGAGATTTTGCTATTCACCCTCCTTCTTCTCAAAATTTCCATTTTTTATTAATTCGAATCCAAATGGTAGGTCGAATTTTATTGCTTTTCTAGAATACTGAGGTAGTACTGCTCAATTTTTCTTAAGCGTCGTATGTTAATCATATTTCAACGTCACTTACATGACTGTGATGTGCAGTCGAGTGCTGTGTTGATGTTTCTATCGATAATTATACAAGGGAAGAGGGGGTGGAAAGCGATGCTGGGGTGTAACCCACTCCTTTCAATAACACAAAGAGATCGCAAAGACTATATACAACAGTCAGAATAAAGTAATGCGCTCTTATTCTACGAGAATCTTTCCAGATATTTGGAATTTAACACAGGAAATTAACCCAAGCAGTGCAAATTATGGTGTGAAAATTGTCACCCCACCGGTAATCGATCTGGAGTCCTCTACTCTTCTAATATTTATCAAATTAGCGTTTTCCCGAGATGGAGCTTGCAAGCTCCGCCTCTAATGGTTGTGATATCCCCTCCCACTTTCAATAATTGCGACTATTCTCGTGACTTATTTTCTTCCTTTTTGTCTTTCTTTACCTTCTCTATATAATGTGGTGTGTAGTTTTAAGGGTAAACTGATAATTCTAAATTAAGTTTCAGACCTTTTCCTAACCCCAAATTACCAAATTGTCGTAAAATTTACGATTGCAGTTGGTATCAATTCGCGGTTCCCACCAATCTGGTATCGTCAGTATACGGTGTAAAACAGGACAGTTAGTACTAAATCCCAGGCATGTTCGATAGACTTCATGTCTGGAGAACATGCTAGCCACTCTAGTCGAGCGATGTCGTTATCCTGAAGGATGTCATTCACAAGATGTGCGCGATGGGGGCGCGTACTGTCGTCCATGAAGACGGATGCCTCGCCAATATGCTGCCGATACGGTTACACCATCGGTCGGAGGATGGCATTCACGTAACGTACAACCGCTACGGCGCCTTTCATGACCACTAGCGGCGTACGTATTGGTCAAGTCACACCATTACCCAAAAAGAGAAGTAGGAGTAATCCGCTGAATTACAGGACAACATCACTATCGTCGATTTGCAGTAGGGTTTTGGAACATATATTGTATTCGAACATTATGAAGTACCTTGAAGAAAACTATTTATTGACACATAATCTACATCTACATCTACATTTATACTCCGCAAGCCACCCAACGGTGTGTGGCGGAGGGCACTCTACGTGCCACTGTCATTACCTCCGTTTCCTGTTCCAGTCGCGTATGGTTCGCGGGGAGAACGACTGTCTGAAAGCCTCCGTGCGCGCTCTAATCTCTCTAATTTTACATTCGTGATCTCCTCGGGAGGTATAAGTAGGGGGAAGCAATATATTCGATACCTCATCCAGAAACGCACCCTCTCGAAACCTGGCGAGCAAGCTACACCGCGATGCAGAGCGCCTCTCTTGCAGAGTCTGCCACTTGAGTTTGTTAAACATCTCCGTAACGCTATCACGGTTACCAAATAACCCTGTGACGAAACGCGCCGCTCTTCTTTGGATCTTCTCTATCTCCTCCGTCAACCCGATCTGGTACGGATCCCACACTGATGCGCAATACTCAAGTATAGGTCGAACGAGTGTTTTGTAAGCCACCTCCTTTGTTGATGGACTAGATTTTCTAAGGACTCTCCCAATGAATCTCAACCTGGTACCCGCCTTACCAACAATTAATTTTATATAATCATTCCACTTCAAATCGTTCCGCACGCATACTCCCAGATATTTTACAGAAGTAACTGCTACCAGTGTTTGTTCTGCTATCATATAATCATACAATAAAGGATCCTTCTTTCTATGTATTCGCAATACATTACATTTGTCTATGTCAGTTGCCACTCCCTGCACCAAGTGCCTATCCGCTGCAGATCTTCCTGCATTTCGCTACAATTTTCTAATGCTGCAACTTCTCTGTATATTACAGCATCATCCGCGAAAAGCCGCATGGAACTTCCGACCCTATCTACTAGGTCATTTATATATATTGTGAAAAGCAATGGTCCCGTAACACTCCCCTGTGGCACGCCAGAGGTTACTTTAACGTCTGTAGACGTCTCTCCATTGATAACAACATGCTGTGTTCTGTTTGCTAAAAACTCTTCAATCCAGCCACACAGCTGGTCTGATATTCCGTAGGCTCTTACTTTGTTTATCAGGCGACAGTGCGGAACTGTATCGAACGCCTTCCGGAAGTCAAGGAAAATAGCATCTACCTGGGAGCCTGTATCTAATATTTTCTGGGTCTCATGAACAAATAAAGCGAGTTGGGTCTCACACGATCGCTGTTTCCGGAATCCATGTTGATTCCTACATAGTAGATTCTGGGTTTCCAAAAACGACATGATATTCGAGCAAAAAATCAGCACGGTTTCAGAAAATATAGTTCTTGTGAAACACAACTAGCTCTTCATACTCATTAAGTAATAAGTGCTATCGACAGGGGATGTCAAATTGATTCCATATTTTTAGATTTTCAGAAGGATTTCGACACCGTTCATCACAAGCGTCTTCTAACCAAACTGCGTGCCTGCGGAGTGTCGCCTCAGTTGTGCGACTGGATTCCTGTATTCCTGTCAGAAAGGTCACAGTTTGTAATAATAGACGGAAAGTCATCGAGTAAAAGAGAAGTAATATCAGGCGTTCCCCAAGGAAGTATTATAGGCCCTCTGTTGTTTCTGATCTATATTAGCGACATAGGAGACAATCTGAGTAGCCGTCTTAGATTGATTGCAGATGATGCTGTCATTTACCGTCTTCTTGTAAAGTCATCAGATGATCAAAACTACTTGCAAAATGATTTAGATAAGGTATCTGTATGGTGCGAAAAGTGTCAATTGACCCTGAATAAAGAAAAGTGTGAAGTTATTCACATGAGTAGTAAAAGAAATCAGCTAAATTTTGATCACGCGATAATTCCCACATATCTAAGGGCTGTAAATTCAACTAAATACTTAGGGATTACAATTACAAATAACCTAAATTGGAACGATCACATAGATAATATTGTGGATAGAGCAAACTAAAGACTGCGATTCATTGGCAGAACACAAGTCTACCAAAGAGACTGCTTACACTACACTTCGCCGCCCTATTCTGGAGTATTGCTCTGCGGTGTGGGATCCGCATCAGGTGGGACTGACGGATCACATTGAAAAAGTACAAAGAAGGGCAGCTCGTTTTGTATTATCGCGAAATAGGGGAGATAGTGTCACAGGCATGGTACGTGGAGTGGCAAACATTAGGACAAAGGCGTTTTCCGTTGCAACGGGATCTTCTCATGAAATTTCGATCACCAGTTTTCTCTTCCGATTGCGAAAACATAGGGAGAAATGATCATCAGGATAAACTAAGAGAAATCAGGGCTCGCACAGAAAAAATTTAAGTGCTCGTCTTTCCCGCGTGCCGTTCGAGAGTGGAACTGTAGAGACAGCTTGAAGGTGGTTTATTGAACCCTCTGCCAGGCACTTTATTGTGAATAGCAGGGTAATCAAGTAGATGTAGATGCTAAGAACAACACATACACCCATGCCCGAGGGAGGACTCGATCCTTCAGCGGGAGGGGCCGCGCAATCCGTAATATGACGCCTCAAACCGCGCGGCCACTCCGCGCTGCGTATAGTGTGTAAAGATGAATATACTAATGGGCCAAAAACATTATGGTCACCTGCTTAACATAACGTTCGTCCGTCACTGATTCTGGGTATCAGGGATCCGACAGTTTGTTGGTAGGTTTGTGGAGGTATCTGGCATTACATATCTACACACAGGTCGTGTAGTTCGCGTAGATAACCGGCCGCTTATTTGCGTATGCGGCGATGGTGCCCGATAGATAGCCAGATGGGTTCCATGGGGTTTGCATAAGGCGAATTTGGCCGCCGAGACATCAACGTGAGTTCGCTATGATGATCCTCAAACCACTATGGCATGGTTTGGGTCCGTGACACGATCAATTATGCTGCTGAAAGATGTCATCGCCGTCGGGGAAGACGTCAAACATGAAGGAATGCAAGAGGTTCGGTGCTGTCAGAATGTCTTCGATTACTATGCAAACGCAGGAGAAGGTTTCCCATAGCATAATACTTCTCCCACCAGCCTGCGTCCGTTTCCGCTGCGCGTTTCGAGCCGCCGTTCACCTCAATGACGGCGTTTGTGGAGACGACCAGCGACATAGTGTAGCAAAAATGTGATTCACCCGAAATGCCGACACGCTGCCATTGTTCGACGGTCGAATCCCGACTGTCCCGTGCCCACTGCAATCGTAACTGACGATGTAGTTGGGTCAGCATTTGAACGCGTAAGGGTCGTCTGCTGCGGAGCTCCATGATCAACAATGTATGATGAACGGCGTTCTCCGAAACACTTCAGCGTGCGTCAGAATTGTGCTCTTTCGGCAGAGATGCCACAGATCACCATATGTCATACTTTACAGAGCAGACAAGCCTCCGAACCCCACATTATGTGCAGAGTCGTGGACGTCCAATCATATAGCACCTAGTAGTAGTTTCACTATCCTTCTACCTCTTTGAGTAGCTGATCACGACAGTAGCACGTGAACATTCGAGCGGCTTCTCCGTTTTTTTTATACTCGATCACAGGCTCTGCCTAATAATAATCTGCACTTTGTCAAAGACGCTTATCTGAATGCATTTCCCAACTGTCAGTCCATATCTTCAATAGAGTCATTCGTCCGAGTCTGCTCCGCTTACAAGTTTTTGTTAGCGCGTCACGTGTTCACAACGCCACCACATGGCATCTAACATCGCGGTGGGCAGTTGTCATAATGTTTTGACTCATAAGTATACAGGGTGTTACAAAAAGGTACGGCCAAACTTTCAGGAAACATTCCTCACATACAAATAAAGAAAAGATGTTATGTGGACATGTGTCCGGAAACGCTTAATTTCCATGTTAGAGTTCATTTTAGTTTCGTCAGTATGTACTGTACTTCCTTGACTCACCGCCAGTTGGCCCAATTGAAGGAAGGTAATGTTGACTTCGGTGCTTGTGTTGACATGCGACTCATTGCTCTACAGTACCAGCATCAAGCACATCAGTACGTAGCATCAACAGGTTAGTGTTCATCATGAACGTGGTTTTGCAGTCAGTGCAATGTTTACAAATGCGAAGTTGGCAGATGCCCATTTGATGTATGGAATAGCACGGGGCAATAGCCGTGGCGCGGTACGTTTGTATCGAGACAGATTTCCAGAACAAAGGAGTCTCGACAGGAAGACGGTCGAAGCAATTGATCGGCGTCTTAGGGAGCACGGAACATTCCAGCCTATGACTCGCGACTGGGGAAGACCTAGCACGACGAGGACACCTGGAATGGACGAGGTAATTCTTCATGCAGTTGACGATAACCCTAATGTTAGCGTCAGAGAAGTTGCTGCTGTACAAGGTAACGTTGACCACGTCACTGTATGGAGAGTGCTACGGGAGAACCAGATGTTTCCGTACAATGTACTGCGTGTGCAGGCACTATCAGCAACTGATTGGCCTCCACGGGTACACTTCTGCAAATGGTTCATCCAACAATGTGCCAATCCTCATTTCAGTGCAAATGTTCTCTTTACGGATGAGGCTTCATTCCAACGTGATCAAATTGTAAATTTTCACAATCAACATGTGTGGCTGACGAGAATCCGCACGCAATTGTGCAATCACGTCATCAACACAGATTTTCTGTGAACCTTTGGCAGGCATTGTTCGTGATGTCTTGATTGGGCCCCATGTTCTTCCACCTACGCTCAATGGAGCACTTTATCATGATTTAATACGGGATACTCTACCTGTGCTGCTAGAACATGTGCCTTTACAAGTACGACACAACAAGTGATTCATGCACGATGGAGCTCCTGCACATTGCAGTCGAAGTGTTCGTACGCTTCACAACAACAGATTCGGTGAGCGATGGATTGGTAGAGGCGGACCAATTCCATGGCCTCTACGCTCTCCTGACCTCAACCCTCTTGACTTTCATTTATGGGGGCATTTGAAAGCTCTTGTCTACGCAGCCCCGGTACCAAATGTAGAGACTCTTCGTGCTCGTATTGTGGATGGCTGTGATACAATACGCCATTCTCCAGGGCTGCATCAGCGCATCATGGATTCCATGCGACGTAGGGTGGATGCATGTATCCTCGCTAACGGAGGGCATTTTGAACATTTCCTGTAACAAAGTGTTTGAAGTCACGCTGGTACGTTCCGTTGCTGTGTGTTTCCATTCCATGTGAAACATCCCCTTAGAAAAATTGTACAGGACTGAGCTTAAACTAACACACACTATTTTTAGCGCAACGCAATCTGACTTTCAAAAATCCCTACAAAAGAATGGCCCTGACTAACATTAACCTATACGTTTCACAAATCGCTTACCTCACAAAAATCTTGGTTACTCGAACTACTGCAAAACAGCAAGCGCCACTACTGCCAGCTAAATAACAGATTCAAACTACGGAAGGCACTAACTACTAGTAGGCATAGTTAGCAAATGAAAGATTTTAATAGAGAACAAACATTGTATTTACCTTAATAATCATAATATAAATGCCATCCAGTCTTACAAACTTCAAAACTCCGCCATTTCTCTCCCCACATCCACCACTGCTGGCGGCTCACCTCCAACTGCTCACCTCCAAATTGTCCTCAGAACCAGCAATGCTGTTATCCAGTCCCTTGCTGAATTAGTAACACACGTGCAAACACTAACAGTCCCAACTTCTCACATATTGTGCATTGCTATGACCAACAGAAATGTGTGCAGTGAAATGAATGCTTACAAGTTACTTAATTTGATGAACTGGTGTCAATTGCAATAGTATAACATGAGAATACAATTACAAAGGTACAAAATACATCATTAAAAACATAAAAATACAGATAACATTTGTAGTAATACAGGCTTTACAAAAGAATAGAAATAACATATACATCAGTGTTACAGGAATTATGACATAAGTAAATACATAAAAGATCAGAATAACTTTTGAAACATCAACTTCACACATGAGCATTAAAACAGAACAGAATAAATAATGTCTAAACATCTTTACAAAGAAAAAAACATAGTATTTGAAAAATTCTACAACATAAATCTTATTAGCTAAACACATAAAGACAGGAAAAAGACAAATACACAAGGATACATAAACACATAGCGGAATAATACGAAAGGAAAGACAGGGTTCGTTTTCAGGGTAACATTTGGTACTGCAGTCCAACTCAAAACTTCATTTCATAGATCTTTCGTCTAACTACGGAAGGCACTAACTACTAGTAGGCAAATGAAAGATTTTAATAGAGAACAAACATTGTATTTACCTTAATAATCATAATATATATGCCATCCAGTCTTACAAACTTCAAAACTCCGCCATTTCTCTCCCCACATCCACCACTGCTGGCGGCTCACCTCCAACTGCGCAACGCTACGCCTCCAACTGCGCAACGCTACGCGCTGTTCACATCCAGCTGCCCAACACTACAATGGCAGACAACAATGCAAACTAGCCACAGACTGCACACAGCACAGCCAGTGATTTTCATACAGAGCGCTACGTAACGTTGCCAATAAGAAAACATAAACAGTCTACTTACACATGATTAATGTGATTTGAAGAGAAGTAATAAAATGAGCTCTAACATGGAAAATAAGCGTTTCCGGACACATGTCCACATAACATATTTTCTTTCTTTGAGTGTGTGGAACGTTTCCTGAATGTTTGGCCGTACCTTTTTGTAACACTCTGTATATTGGGCTGGTGCATAAGTTCGTAACGTTTTTCCATGAGCTTAGCAAACACAACAGATCCACATATCAGAGACTTTAGTTGCCAATAATATATTCTCCTTCACTATTTATAATATTCTGCTAACGTTGGGGTAACTTTTCGATTCCACGACAGTAGAATTCACGTGGTTTTAGGGCGAAGAACTCGTCAAGCCATGTTTGGCGCGCATTTTCATCTGGAGAGGAAGTTCCTGAGGTTTTTCGACAGAGATCGGGAAGGGGGAAACTCTGAGCGTGCACGATCAGATGAATAAGGTGGGTGAGGAATGACTTCCCAGCAAAGCTCCTGCACAGTGTTTTTTGTCGGTCTAGCAGAATGCTGCCGTGTGTCATCGTGGAGTAACATCACTTCACGCAGCCTTCCTGGTCGTTGTTGTTGGACTGCATCTGCCAGACGTTTCAGTTGCTGATAAGAAATGTGACCAATGATGATTACAACTCGGGGAAGCAATTCGTAGTATAGCATAACGTCGGTGTTTCAGCAGAGGCGTAACATTATCTTTTGTGGATGCGCTCAGGTCCGTGTACGGAGAGTTGCTGGTTTGTTTGGACTCAGTCATTCCTTTCTTTTCGTTATGTTAGCATAAACACACCATTTCTCGTCTCCAGTAACGATACAGGATAGAAATGGTCGGTGTTGTTCACGAGCCAATTAATGACGAGCAAGCAGAATGCACATACGCCATCCGCTGATTTTTGTGATTTTGGTTTAGAGCGTACGGTACCCATACACCTGATTTTTGAAGCCGGCCTGAGTGGCCGAGCGGTTCTAGGCGCTACAGTCTGGAACCGCGCGACCGGTACGGTCGCAGGTTCGAATGCTGCCTCGGGCATGGATGTGTGTGATGTCCCTAGGTTAGTTAGGTTTAAGTAATTCTAAGTTCTAGGGGACTGATGGCCTCAGAAGTTAAGTCCCATAGTGCTCATAGCCATTTGAACAATTTGATTTCTGAACCTACCGCATTGAATTCAAATATCGGACGACGGTGGAATGATCACAGTTCATCACATTTTCCAGTTCTCAAATATACAGACATGGATCACGGTGCACTAATACGTTTAAAAGATCTTCATCCAACCCCGAAGGTCTTCCCGGCCCTACTGATGTCAAAAACATCCTAGTTAGAACGGGAAAACTATTTCTTTGCCGTACTCTGTCCAGGGGTAATATACACATTGACGGCTGAGTCCTCCACTTCGGTCACCTTTCTCTTGAACTCAGACAGAAGAATATGTCGGAAACGTTATGATTGCTCCACTAGGCACTCCATTTTCTAACGTCCACTGCTCCATTTACTATCTCCAAATGGCAAAATGACAGTATGTAGAGTCAGACAGCAACAGTGAACTAAAAAAAATGACAATCGATAAATAAACCCGTAGCAACCGGAATACCAACATGAAAAAAAAACCACGCTATGAGCTAATGTACCAGCCTAATACGAGACAAGACCGTCTCCTCTTCAAGACATAACAGCGTCACTGCGCGCTGAGACCACGCTGCGATCGACCATTGCCAACAGTGCAAACACTCTGGAGTGTTCAAACACTCGCGTTCTACGCTTCTCGGTTGTTGGAACTGTGTGTTATTGTTTCCTTATCGTGTTGTCTCTGGACAAACAAACAAAACCGCCGCGGAAGACTTGTCTAACTCCGAGTGCCATTGAGCTAACCCATTTGAGGTCTTCTTATCTGGAGGCCGAAGCAGCTAGTTCAATAACACTGACTGACACTGGGATTACGTTTATCGCACACAATAAAGCCTTTTAGAACAATGTGCGATTACCGAAAGGAAACCGAATGAGGAGGGGAGGGGGGAGTTAATACTGCGTCACTGTCGATACTGAAACAGCGAAGCGCACAACAACATTCGCACTCACAGATCATAAACAGCAATACTTGCAGCTTAATAAACATTAGTCCTAAGGGAAATTACGGTAGACATCGGGCATGTTGAAATGTTGCTAACAACATCCAGTGGAGAAAAATCTTTGATAATCGCAAATTTCAACTCCATCTACATCTGCAGCATACTCCACAGGGTGCCTAATGGTATGCGGCCGAGGGTACTTTTTGTACCACTAACTTGAGCCCTCCAACTCTCTTCTACTCGCGAATAGCGCGTGGGAAGAATGATTGTCGCTAAGCCTCTATATTGGCTCTAATTTCTCGAAATGTTGTCCGTTTCTTCCCGGAAAGTGCTCTTTCGAAATTTCAATAGTAAATCTCTTTTTGATGCACAACGCCTCTCTTATAACGTTTGCCAATGGGGTTTGTTGAGTATCTCCATAACGCTCTCGCACCTACAAAACGATCCCGTGACGAAACACGCCGATGTCGTTGCCTCTTTACCTCTTCTATCAGGCCGGCCGCTGTGGCCGAGCGATTCTAGGCGCTTCAGTCCGAAACCACGCTGCTGCTACGATCGCAGGTTTGAATCCTGCCTCGGGCATAGATATGTGTGATGTCCTTAGGTTAGTTAGGTTTAAGTAGTTCTAAGTCTAGGGGACTGAGGAGTCAGATGTTAGTCCCATAGTGCTTAGAGCCATTTGAACCATCTTCTATCAGTCCTCCCTGGTAGAGATCCTAGACAAATAACCAATACTCAAGAATCGGTGGAACAAAGCGCCTTATAAGCCATTTATTTCGTGGATGAGTTACATTTCCTTAAGATTCTTCCTATGAATCTTACTCTGGCATCTACTTGTCCCACTGTTTGTTTTATGTGTTCATTCTACTTAAGGTCGCTCTGGATAGTTAGTCCTAGATATTTTTCTATAGATACTATTTCCAGTGGTTTGTTATCATAGTGTAGCTGTATAGTACTGGATTGCTTTCCTATGTACACTCCTGGAAATGGGAAAAAGAACACATTGACACCGGTTTGTCAGACCCACCATACTTGCTCCGGACACTGCGAGAGGGCTGTACAAGCAATGATCACACGCACGGCACAGCGGACACACCAGGAACCGCGGTGTTGGCCGTCGAATGGCGCTAGCTGCGCAGCATTTGTGCACCGCCGCCGTCAGTGTCAGCCAGTTTGCCGTGGCATACGGAGCTCCATCGCAGTCTTTAACACTGGTAGCATGCCGCGACAGCGTGGACGTGAACCGTATGTGCAGTTGACGGACTTTGAGCGAGGGCGTATAGTGGGCATGCGGGAGGCCGGGTGGACGTACCGCCGAATTGCTCAACACGTGGGGCGTGAGGTATCCACAGTACATCGATGTTGTCGCCAGTGGTCGGCGGAAGGTGCACGTGCCCGTCGACCTGGGACCGGACCGCAGCGACGCACGGATGCACGCCAAGACCGTAGGATCCTACGCAGTGCCGTAGGGGACCGCACCGCCACTTCCCACCAAATTAGGGACACTGTTGCTCCTGGGGTATCGGCGAGGACCATTCGCAACCGTCTCCATGAAACTGGGCTACGGTCCCGCACACCGTTAGGCCGTCTTCCGCTCACGCCCCAACATCGTGCAGCCCGCCTCCAGTGGTGTCGCGACAGGCGTGAATGGAGGGACGAATGGAGACGTGTCGTCTTCAGCGATGAGAGTCGCTTCTGCCTTGGTGCCAATGATGGTTGTATGCGTGTTTGGCGCCGTGCAGGTGAGCGCCACAATCAGGACTGCATACGACCGAGGCACACAGGGCCAACACCCGGCATCATGGTGTGGGGAGCGATCTCCTGCACTGGCCGTACACCACTGGTGATCGCCGAGGGGACACTGAATAGTGCACGGTACATCCAAACCGTCATCGAACCTATCGTTCTACCATTCCTAGACCGGCAAGGGAACCTGATGTTCCAAGAGGACAATGCAAGTCCGCATGTATCCCGTGCCACCCAACGTGCTCTAGAAGGTGTAAGTCAACTACCCTGGCCAGCAAGATCTCCGGATCTGTCCCCCATTGAGCATGTTTGGGACTGGATGAAGCGTCGTCTCACGCGGTCTGCACGTCCAGCACGAACGCTGGTCCAACTGAGGCGCCAGGTGGAAATGGCATGGCAAGCCGTTCCACAGGACTACATCCAGCATCTCTACGATCGTCTCCATGGGAGAATAGCAGCCTGCATTGCTGCGAAAGGTGGATATACACTGTACTAGTGCCGACATTGTGCATGCTCTGTTGCCTGTGTCTATGTGCCTGTGGTTCTGTCAGTGTGATCATGTGATGTATCTGACCCCAGGAATGTGTCAATAAAGTTTCCCCTTCCTGGGACAATGAATTCACGGTGTTCTTATTTCAATTTCCAGGAGTGTATGCACAATATGTGACATTTATTTACGTTCAGAGTCAACTGCCAGAGCCTGCACCATTCATCAATTCTTGGGAGGTCATTCTGCGAATCATTACTATTTTCTGGTATTGCTACGTTGTTATAGACAACCGCATCATCTGCGAGCAGCCTTAATTAAAGAGCATCCGTCGCTTTCTTCTACGACATTTATTTGTAAACAGCAACGGTCCCATCATACTTTCTTGGGGTACTCCGTAATTTCCTTTACGCTTGTCGATATTGTTGTGTTAAGAGCGACGCGTTGAGTTCTATCTATAAAGAAGTCTTGAATCCAGTCGCAAATCTGCACTGATAAGCTCCTATTTTTTTTCACTAAATGACAGTCCGGGACGGTGTGAAATGCCTTCCTGAAGTCGTTGTCTGCGGCGGTGTGAATCTCGTGGGGGAACAGAGTAAGCTGAGTTTCGCAGAATCTCTGTTTGCGGAATCCATATTGATTTTTATATAGGAGATTTTCATTCCTCAAAATCTTCGTGATTCTTGAGCACAAAACGTGTTCCATAATTCTACAACAGACTGACGTCAACGACATAGGTCTATAATTGTGTGCATCTGTCTTAGTGTGCTTCTTAAGAACGGGAATGACCTACACTTTCTTCCAGTCGCTACGTATCCTTCGTTGCTCAAGTAATCTAATATAAATTGCTGCTAGAAGGGAAGCAAGTTCTTTCGCATAATCTTTGTAGAATCTTATAGTTATCTCATCTGGTCCTGACGCCTTTCCACTGCTAAGCGGTTGTGGTTGTTTTCCTGTTCCGCGATCGGTTATTTCAATAGGTTCCATTTCGACGTTCGTACGGCGATTTAAAAGAAGAACCGTGTTACGATCTTCGGCGGTGAAACAATTTTGGAAGACTGAATTTAGTATTTCGACCTACTCTCTGTTAGCTTCCGTTTCGGTGCCAATATGGTCACCGAGTGAATGAATAGATGATTTTGACACACTTACTGATTTTACATACGACCAAAACCTCTTAGATACTCAGATCGATTAACAAAGTTTTACTTCCAAAGTCATTAAACGCTTCTCTCATTGCTCTCCTTGCGCTCATATTCGCTTCTTCCAGGTTTTGTTTGTCACTTAGGTTTTTACTTCTCGTGAGTCTAGGATGACGTTGTCTTTGTTTACTTAGCAGTTTTCTAACACGGCTGTTGAACAGTGGTGGGATCTTTCCTCATCCCTTTAGACTTTACTCGGAATGAAATTTTTTCCATTTGTTCTCCACATCACCGAAAATTTGATGCCGACTACACAGATACTCTGAAATAAGTATGTTGTCACTCTTGCTAAGCCAAAATATCTTCCTACTTTTCTTAACTTCGCGAAAGTCAAAAGTCCCGAGTTCGAGTCTCCGTCGGGCACACAGTTTTAATCTGCCAGGAAGTTTCATATCAGCGCACACTCCGCTGCAGAGTGAAAATCTCATTCTGCTCTGCAGATGTCTCACTACATCCTGAGACGACAAGATCTTAGACAGAAATAAAGTTCTCTAATGTAATGGATGTATCTGCAGTTACCTGTTACTATAAACTCTGCTTACCCTAAAGCTCGTGCTCTAGATAAGTATGCAAACTAGAATGCACTGATGTACACTATATGGTGTGTACCAGCACGATATTTAAACTCAGTGGCGTGACATGGAGCTTCTGGCGGCGGGAAAATTACATTAGGAAGCCGGCTTTCACAAAAATATGAACCAACATTTACGCAAAAAAAAAAAAAAAATAGTATAATTTGCTAACCACTTGTCTACTCAGTAAAATACACAGAAGCACGTAAAAAAGACAGAAAGTAAACTAAATTACTGTGTATCAGACGATACTGCTGCTACCGCTGCTGGCGCATCCGCTCTGCTCGGCGTCTGCTGGTACGCCAGAGGTAGATGGCGACGGACCTCACATTGTGCACCAACTCATCCCTCCAATGTCTTATGGGTTTAACATCATGAGGATTTTTATTGAGATAATAGATGAAGTGGGACAAATTCTTAGCGTTTGGAACTTACGGAAAGGAACTAACGGCAAGTTAAACTCCTGGGTAGATCCATGATGTTATAGGCTGTATCGACTGTCAGATGTTCACCAGAGCAAACTCCTAAGAGTGTTACGGCAGATATTGACAGTTTCATTTATTCAGTATGTAGATGAAGTCAGCCTAGTCGAATACAACTCTTTAAGTCTTTTTTGGCGACGTCCTGTATTAATTGAAAACGTTGGTTTATTTCGCGTTACAAATAAAATTGTTCTTAAAGTGGTCTTGACCATATAGAGCAGTACCGTAATCAATACTGGAGACTATGTTGTAGACGAATGAACCGAAAACAAGATAACTCATGACGGATAAAAAGCAAGGAGGATACAAGATTCAGACCCGCACTGGCAAAGGGAGCATGTCGGGCTAAAATAAGTGTACCAGTATCAAACATACGTCTTAATTTGAGGAAGAAATTTACGGAAATTCATGTCTGAGAGGCAGAATTATATGGAAGTCATTCACGAACTTCGAGAAAACAGGAAAAAAATCGAAGCATTTGATATTTGGTGTCACGGAAGAATATTGAAAATGAAGTACGAGGGGCGTTTGAAAGGTCCGTGCAAAAATAAAAACTACTGACGTGTTTGGGGGCAAACCTTCCTTATTTTTCAACATAGTCTCCTTTTAGACTTACACACTTCGTCAAATGCTGTTCTAATTTGTTGATCCCATCCGAATAATAGGAATTGTCCAAGTCTGCAAAATAGCTATTAGTTGCTGCAATCAACTCCTCGTCTGAATAAAGTCTTTGTCTCGCGAACCATTTCTTCAAATTGGGGAACAAATTGTAGTCCAAGGGAGCCAAGTCCGGAGAATAGGGGGTATGTGAAACGAGTTAGAATCCTATTTCCATTAATTTTGCGACTACAACTGCTGAAGTGTGTGCTGGTGCAGTGTCGTGATGGAGAAGGACTTTTTGCGGTCCAATCGCCGGCGTTTTTCTTGCAACTCTGTTTTCAAATGGTCCAATAAAGATGAATAATATGCACCTGTAATAGTTTTAGCATTTTCCAGGTAGTCGATGAGGACTATCCCTTGCGAATGCCAAAAGACAGTCACCATAACCTTTCCGGCCGAAGGAATGGTCTTCGACTCTTTTGGTGCAGATTCTTCCTTGCTAACCCATTGTTTAGATTGTTCTTTGGTCTCAGGAGTATAGTAATGTAAACATGTTCCATTCACAGTGATGAAACGATGCTTAAAGTTCTGCGGATTCTTCCTGAACAGCTGCAAACCATCCTTGCAACACTTCACACGATGACGTTTTTGGTCAAGCGTGAGCAATCGCGAAACCCATCTTGCGGATAGGTTTCTCATGTCCAAATGTTTATGCAAAATATTATGTACCGTTCATTCGAGATGCCCACAGCACTAGCAATCTCACGCACCCTATCTCTTCTGTCATCCATCACCATATCAAGGATTTTATCAATGATTTCTGGAGTCGAAACCTCCACAGGGCGTCCGCAACGTTCAGCATAACTTTTGCCCATATGGCCACTGCGAAAATTTTGAAACCACTTATAAACTGTTCTAATCGAAGGTGCAGAGTCACCATAGTGTTTATCAAGCTTCTCTTTACTCTCCTGAGGCGCTTTGCCTTTCATAAAGTAATGTTTAATCACCACACGAAATTATTCTTCATCCATTTTTTTGAAAATCACTCGACTTCCTTGATTCACACGAATGCCAAACACAAAGAAATGGACCAATATGGCTGAAACTTGGTGTGCGTTCTTTCCAAAGACGCTATTAACTAAACATGACCTCGACACGCGCCGGTGGTGCCATCTCTCGGACTTTGCACGGACTTTTCAAACGCCTCCCGTATACTGATAATACGACCCGCCTCCGTAGCCGGGGTCGCTAACGCGCGCATGTGTAGTGACGCTCAACTCGATTGTGGAAAATTTTCACTGCCAGTATTTGGCAAGCAAGGGGAGGAGAAGTTCCTGATCATCCGCCTCTGAGCCAATATCATGGACTAAATTCCAAACCTTTCCGCAGTGTCTCAGCAATTGAGGGCATGTTACACTGTTAATGGCGATCCATTCGCACGATTTGGACTTGGAAGCTTGCGCCCCCTTGATGCTACTCTAGGGGAGTAGACTATGTGCCAGCACCAGGCTTCACCCTCTCCCTTCATTTCATCCACTACACAAACCCAGCACTATACTGTACACCCACCTACCACAGATATGCACACGACACACGTACGTAGTTAACACTTCTTAATAGTTCGGAGGTAGGCAATGGGAAATCACTCCACTAGGACCTTGCCTAGAACGGCGATGAAGGATTCCTAAATCTGCTCCCCTAGCTCATTCCCTGAGCATAGGAATTAGTATTCCTATACTTGACTTGATAAGACACGAAATAGGCGATCCTCCGCAGAATCATCGAGGAAAGGAATATTTGGTAAATACTGACTAGATGAAGGGGAGGACGATAAGGCATTTGTTGTTAAAACATCAGAGATTAATCTTTTTTGTTTCATTTATTTTCTTTCGGAATGTGCCGATACAGCCATCTAATCACGGGAAACGTTATACTAGAGTTTCTTTTTGACAATTCGGAGTATACATTAGTTTAATTCGTAATCTGACACGGAGTTATATAATCTTAAAAAAAGGACAGATTCCGACATTTACGAAGTCTCACGTGCATTGTATACTGAAGCGAGTAAACAAGACGAAATTTTGACACAGGATACGCAGAGATAGTATGTTATAAAAATCCTACTGGTAATACAGTAAGAGCTGATACATCCCCTTTGGTACACGTTTGGGATAGTCCCACCTTAATCCATATCAATGACTATGTATCTTAAGAAACAATAAAATATTCTCTTGGATATCCAGTAACAATTGTTTCAGAGGCTGCGGATACGGAATTGAATATTTGTGCAGGTCTGTAAGGGTAATCATTCAGGACATGAGAACATTATAAGAGAACCAAATTTGGGTGTTATAGCCATACATATGGGTCCACAAGTATTCGGTTACACACAGAGAATAACTTCCACGGTTAAAGCCAGAGATTGACACAAGAGATTGTAACGGAACATATTAAAGGCTTTACTGTACCGAAGTATGCGATACCCTCCAAATTCAACCAGTTCAACGAGTATTTATGATTATAGAAAAGTTATTGTGTATGTTAACAATGATTGCATAACATGTCTGCATAAACAGTCAACCCATTAAATTATACTGAGTAACTGACCCACACAAAAGTTTATATCACTTGATCACTGATACAGCAAATGTCATCATGTAAAAACACTTAAGTTCATCACCGAGCGAGGTGGCGCAGTGGTTAGACACTGGACTCGCATTCGGGAGGACGACAGTTCAATCCCGCGTCCGGCCATCCTGATTTAGGTTTTCCGTGATTTCCCTAAATCGCTCCAGGCAAATGCCGGGATGGTTCCTTTCAAAGGGCACGGCCGACTTCCTTCCCTAATCCGATGAGACCGATGACCTCGCTGTCTGGTCTCCTTCTCCAAACCAACCAACCAACTTAAGTTCATCTTAAATAATTAATATGAAGTACGAAAAATAGTGGCCAACTTAGGTATTTTGGATCTCCTTAAATAAAAATCACCCAGTGAAACCTATTTGTTCACTAGGAGCGTTTTCACTCAGTATTCACGAAATCAATCCTATTTTAGACGAAAACCAATGTAATTCTTAATAATTCATGTTATTTACTTATTTATGCAAATTAGAGAAGTCAGTTGACAAACTTCTAAAAAAACGGCCTTTTTGTAACAAAGAATTATTCTGTCAAGTCAACAAATCTGTCATTTTAATAACATGTTAAATTATGTCACTCGATGCAAATTAATAACTTTTCTGCACAAATTATGATAACAGATGTACATGTGACTTGTAAACTATATCTCTTTTTAGTAGTTCTTTGACAATGTTATAAATACAAGCAGCAAGAACGGTCGGGAGGCAGTCGGAATGTCACTTTGGTAAAGTGTGTTTGTGACTTTGTGTGTTATTGTTTGAGGGGGATAAACAATGCAAAGAACATGTAACGGAAGTACTACTTGGTGTTGAGTCATGGTCTTTGGTGGACAGTGGAATTAAGATGGCCACCAGAATAATAAATATTTGAAGTTTACATATTTGTTGGTTTCGCTCGTTCTTTATCATCAAAAGCACATAAAAAACACGGGACCTCATGTTTTGAACCCTAGACAACCAGATATAGAGCCAGCATCAGCATCGAGAGACAGCAGCGATCCAGCAAGTAGCAGCGATTACTACAACACAGTGCATTTTAATGGCGCCAACCTAACATCAAGTGCTGAAAAGCTCCGTAAATGGGAGTGAAATAGTGCGATTATAGCAATTAGCAATATCTACGACCAGGCGACCATTACAAGATGAAGTCGCGCTGGGCCGTATGTTTAGAAGATTGATGGGCGTAAGTATTGTGAAGTCTAAAGCTCTCTTTATTAGGAAAAGATTTAGGAATAATTCTTCAGTCTTCTCTGGTTTTGGCGTATTTGTTTATTTTTCAGTCTTTTTCATTTGTTTTGAGTCATTTACATTTTCAGAATTTTAAATACAACCTTCTCATGATAGGAACGTACTGTTCCAAGAACTGATCTCGCTCATGAGGAAGAGAAATAATGTCAGAAATAATCTTCTCCTTAAGTGCTCTAAGTGTTTAGTGTAATGTAATAAAACACTAATATTTGTAACGGAACTTCTGTATTTATTATACAACGTCTTTCGCTTAGTACCTTAGGATATCGTGAGTAATGTGAACAGATGGCGAAGTGCGCAGTTACGCGTTTAGAGTCCTGTCAGCGACAAATTACTAGGTCGGACAAGAGCACGCGTTTTGAAAGCAGAGGAAAGGTGCCTATGATGCTATAGTTCCTTAATATGAGACACCCCAACTGCGCTCATGTTAAGGTTTTGCATTCTAGTGGAGAGCTTCTTAAACACGTCTATTGCGTGCAGACGACGACACAGCGAATAGGACGCCATGGTTGAGCCGGACACAGTACGTAGAGGTTGATACAAAATTTCTTGTGTTTGGAGATTTTGCGACATCGGTGTTAAGACCATATTTCAGCTTAAAGGTGAGTGGATATTACTGCACTCTTTTATTGTTGTTATTTGTGACTGTATTACCTATAATTATTGACAATTAGGTTCATTTTCCAACGAAAGTTGTTAGCAAGTGCGTGAGTCTTTGTGTAAGATGGCGGAATTCCTAATATGCGATAGTATGGGGATCCAAATAAGCGACTGTGTCGCATATTACGATACCTATTGCAAATTGGGGAAACTCGTTCTCTCACGGTTTGTTACATGTAATTTACGCAATACTGTCATGAGATAACAATATTTTATCATTTATTATAGTAAAATTTTGGCAACTGCTTTTATTTTAATTCGATTAAATTATCATGAACAGGGATTACTTTGACTAGCCTTATGATCAGAAATTGGAATGTTTTCTGAAACTTTCTTTCAAGGCAGTATTTTGTTCAGAAGTTCATCAATATAACTCCAAATTCAAAGTACTCCGTTAACAGTTGTTGTGGTCTTCAGTCCTGAGACTGGTTTGATGCACCTCTCCATGCTACCCTATCCTGTGCAAGTTTCTTCATCTCCCAGTACCTACTGCAATCTACATCCTTCTGAATCTGCTTAGTGTATTCATCTCTTGGTCTCCCTCTACGATTTTTACCCTCCACGCTACCCTCCAGTACTAAATTTGTGATCCCTTGATGCCTCAGAACATGTCCTACCAACCGGTCCCTTCTTCTCGTCAAGTTGTGTCACAAACTCCTCTTCTCCCCAATTCTATTCAATACCTCCTCATTAGTAATGTGATCTACCCACCTAATCTTCAGGATTCTTCTGTAGCACCACATTTCGAAAGCTTCTATTCTCTTCTTGTCCAAACTATTTATCGTCCATGTTTCACTTCCATACATGGCTACACTCCATACAAATACTTTGAGAAACGACTTCCTGACACTTACATCTATACTCGATGTTAACAAATTTCTCTTTTTCAGTAACGCTTTCCTTGCCATTGCCAGTCTACATTTTACATCCTCTCCACTTCGACCATCATCAGTTATTTTGCTCCCTAAGTAGAAAAACTCATTTACTACTTTAAGTGTCTCATTTCCTAATCTAATTCCCGCAGCATCACCCGACTTAATTTCACTACATTCCATTAACCTCGTTTTGCTTTTGTTGATGTTCATCTTATATCCTCCTTTCAAGACACTGTCCATTCCGTTCAAATGCTCTGACAGAATTACAATGTCATCGGCGAACCTCAAAGTTTTTATTTCTTCTCCATGGACTTTAACACCTATTCCGAATTTTTCTTTTGTTTCCTTCACTGCTTGCTCAATATACAGATGGAATAACATTGGGGAGAGGCTACAACCCTGTCTCACTCCCTTCCCAACCACTGCTTCCCTTTCATGTCCCTCGACTCTTATAACTGCCATCTGGTTTCTGTACAAATTGTAAATAGCCTTTCGCTCTCTGTATTTTACCCATGCCACCATTAGAATTTGAAAGAGAGTTTTCCAGTCAACATTGTCAAAAGCCTTCTCTAAGTCTACAAATGCTAGAAACGTAGGTTTGCCTGTCCTTAATCTTTCTTCTAAGATAAGCCGTAGGGTCAGTATTGCCTCACGTGTTCCAATATTTCTACGGGATCCAAACTGATCTTCTCCGAGGTCGGCTTCTACCAGCTTTTCCATTCGTCTGTAAATAATTCGTGTTAGTATTTTGCAGCTGCGACTTATTACACTGATAGTTCGGTAATTTTCGCATCTGTCAACACCTGCTTTCTTTGGGATTGGAATTATTATATTCTTCTTGAAGTCTGAGGATATTTCGCCTGTCTCATACATCTTGCTCACCAGATGGAGGAGTTTTGTCAGGACTGGCTCTCCCAAGGCCGTCAGTAGTTCTAATGGAATGTTGTCTACTCCCAGGGCCTTGTTTCGGCTCAGGTCTTTCAGTGCTCTGTCAAACTCTTCACGCAGTATTGTATCTTCCATTACATGTTCATCTACATTCTCTTCCATTATCATAATATTGTCCTCAAGTACATCGCCCTTGTATAGACCCTCTATATACTCCTTTCTGCTTTCCCTTCTTTGGTTAGGACTGGGTTTCCATCTGAGCTGGTGAGTACCTTTAAGGTTGTATCATCAAACTGTATGCCACTCAGATTCGTCACAGTGCGTGTCTCTTCCATCTGCTGTGCTTTCTTACTCATGCGGTCAAACTTTGCAGATTGGCAAGATGAGGCATTCCTTCTAGCACACTCAGCTAAAGACCAGACAAAAACGGGGAGAAGTGGGCACAGCGCACGAAATATTATCGCTGGGCTCATGAATATTGCGGTGTCACAGAAGACAATTTTGTTTGCCCCAGATGTCGTAATATGAAACGAGTGAAGGATAACAGAAATGAATGAACATGTAAAAATTGTATATTCATATGTCATTATTCTGTAATAAAACAATGAAAGCTAAATATTATTACTGTCTCATATTAGGAAACCTAGATCTCATTTCTACGAAGTGCCTTGTTTGTGAAGATTCAATAACTAATCTGAAAGATTGTTTATTATAGCAAATACGATAATTGTATGATAAAATTAAATAATGCAAGATATTATTACCATCATAAAAAATTGTAGCACCCCACCCGTCACTTATCTGGTTTTGGCGTGTGTTCATCCCAGCTAATTGACTAATAGATCAACAGAGAGTGCAAAACTGCCGCAATATCGGATAACGCAAAGGCAGTAATAAGGCGCTGTGACTCCTGATTGAACTGTGGTGGCAGTGTTGAAATTAATTGATTCAGAATTGATCACTTTTAATTAAAAAGGAGTGCACATTGATGTTATATTCAGCTATTGAACACCAGATGCAAATGATGAACATAAAATTAATTAAGAAAGTGACTTGGGATTTCAACTACTTGATTGAAAACAGATGCAGTCGATTAGCACAAATTTATTTTAATTCCTGACCTTCAATCATCACATTACATGACTCTCTTATCAGGCAGTGGTAATAAATTGCGTTTATGTGGAGTAAAGCACGATAAATCAAAATTAATTCCTATCACCTGACCCACGCATAATGTGAAGTGCGAGAAGAATTCCCCAATACATGGTCCATGAAACCCTCATGGGAACTTTGCCAACATGATCCAATAAATTAATCAGTGGTCTGATTCAAGCTGGAGCGGGTGCAATATCACTGAATTCAGCATGGCGGGGCGTCGTCATTGTGGGGAAGTCGGCCGGCCTCGTGGTGCTGCAAGGCTGCGCTCATCTATTCACTCCTAGCTATCTTGCTCAGTACATAGCTGAACCAAAACTTTCTATCTCCAAGCTCAATCGTTCCATTTGCTAAGTCCTAAACTGAAGAGATGCTCACTCTTTCTCAGGCAAGCTGAGTAAAGAACGCCACGTCTACACTCAAGGCAAGCTGGGAATGGAAGACCCCTACAGAGACGTCTCCCAGTTTGCTCTTCGCCTCCGTTTCCCCTCCAGCAAAATCACTTACGCCAATTGCAACGCATTAATTATGCGTCACTTCCCAGTGCCGACCAATGCCTGCTCTGGGAAGTGAACAAATTCCCACAAAATTTCCCTCCCTCTCAACTACTGCTATTTAGCTCCCCCCAGGCCACCCATCAAGGTTAGCGTCTGCACAAAACACCAATTTTTCCGGAATTCTGACTCCCAGGAGAGTACTTCAAATTCCTTGGTCCTACGTTCCCATCGGAGGCCTGCGTATTTCATTCTGTCGCTCTTCACCTAATTTACTTCAGACTCTGCGGACCGTGAATTCAGCGTGAAGTTGCTATAGTCACGAACACACATATTTTGGCCTCTGTTGACTGCTCCACCATAGCTTTGCATGGCTTTCTCGCATGTTTCACTGAAAACGGGACGACGGACATTTATCAACATGCGTACAAGTTCTCCGTCTGCTTCCTGGTACACCAGTATGGGGTCAACCACCCACTCACTTGTCACTCATCTTAAGGCAGCTGGAGGCCGCACCCTGTTACCGCTTTCTCAGAGCTTGAGCTGCCCTAAGCTGCCTATTGTCGCTTCCCTTTGCTGCTCCTCAGCCGGCCACAGTCAACTCCAAATACTTCCCTGGGATAAACTAGCCTCCAGTAAATCGACGTGTTTCCACATAGTTGTCATGTCGTGTGAATTACTTTAAAACCATCACCTGACATTAATTATTCCAATACGTCCATACTATACCCTCTACAAGATGTATTGTGCTTTGTCAGTCATTTTTGTTCAGCCCTACTGTTCGCTCAACGTAAGTTAGGTGATCTTTAATGACTTCATGTAAGGGGCATAGTTCTTGCCATCTTACAAAATACGATTGCACTTACTTTTAAGTCTTTCAAATGGGTTTACAAAAATGTGTCTCATATTAGGCAGCTTTCCTCTAAGGTATTTTCGCGTTGGTACAAAAACAAGTGCGTAACCTCTTGACGTCAGTAGTATGTAGTGCCTTTCTCACCATGCGTCAACTCCGTCATCGAGCTATAGTGCGTGTCGAGAGACAGAGCACCCTTCAATTTGGCGGCACGGCGCCATAACGAGTTGCACGACAACTCCCGCGAGATAGCCGCAGTTTAGCGCTCGGCTACTGAGGGCAGAGTACTCAATTGGCGTGCGTGGCTCGACGCCATCACGTGGTCGGGTGGACGCCAGCGCAGACATCGTTCGCAGCAGACTTGCGGTCTTTACTGAGCGGGCTTAACTGCCGCACCCGTGTGTTGCGTGTCGCACGAACAGCCGCGTCTCCGCGCATCGAATTAAACATTCCGGACGTGCGTGCACGCAGTGCGGAAGGGAAGAGCTTCGCTTGATACAGAGATGTACGACCAAGATTACTGGAAGACCGGTAATTTTACGCCGCTAAGCGG
The DNA here is from genome assembly GCF_023864275.1 of Schistocerca cancellata. Lineage (NCBI taxonomy): Eukaryota > Metazoa > Arthropoda > Insecta > Orthoptera > Acrididae > Schistocerca > Schistocerca cancellata. Next base: position 237,836,725 of record NC_064627.1, on the reverse strand, counting down.
CAGCGAAAAAATGCAAAGGGAAATTGGAACGTATCTGTCTTTGAAGAAAGGATTTCCTACGTTTTTAGCGCTACCCTTCTTGCTGTGCAGCAGTCAATATTTTCCACTGTGTTTATCTTTCCAGAGCAAATTTCGGGAATTATCACACAATCAGGTGCATGCATCTCTGACACTACTAAGTAATTTGTGTAATGCGTCTGATGGTTACGTGCGCTTCTCCAACCGCTTTTACCAGTAGTACTCCATCACTGAGTAAAGTGATTACAATTTAGTTAACACTTCATAATACGGGTACGGCGACAGGCTTTTGAATGTAAGTCCGTTCTATTACCTACACTATGTATTCAAAAGTATCCGGACACCCCCCAGAACATACGCTTTTCATATTAGGTGCATAGTGCTGCCACCTACTGCCAGGTATTCGATACCAGTACTCCATACCACCGACCTCAGTAGTCATTAGACGTCGTGAGAGAGCAGAATGGGGCGCTCCATGGAACTCAAGGACTTCAGACGTGGTCAGGTGATTGGGTGTCACTTGTCGTACGTGTGTACGCGAGATTTCCACGCTCCTAAATATACCTAGGTCCACTGTTTCCGACGTGATAGTGAAGTGGAGACGTGAAGGGACACGTACAGAACAAACGCGTACAGACCGACCTCGTCTGTTGACTGACAGAGATCGCCGACAGTTGAAGAGGGTCGTAATGTGTAATAGGCAGACATCTATCCAGATCATCACACAGGAATTCCAAACTGCATCAGGGTCCACTGCAAGTACTATGACAGTTAGGCTGGAGGTGAGAAAACTTGGATTTCATGCTCGAGAGGCTGCTCATAAGCCAGACACCAAGCCGGTAAATCCCAAACGACGCCTCGCTTGGTGTAAAGAGCGTAAAAATTGGACGATTGAACAGTGGAAAAACGCTTTGTGTGGAGTGACGAATCACGGTACACAATGTGGCGATCCGATGGCAGGGTGTAGGTATGGCGAATGCCCGGTGAACGTCATCTGCCAGCGAGTGTAGTGCCAACAGTAAAATTCAGAGGCGATTGTGTTATGGTGTGGTCGTGTTTTTCTTGGAAGGGACTTGCATCCCTTATTGTTGTGCATGGCACTATCACAGCACAGGCCTACATTGATGTTTTAAGCACCTTATTGCTTCCCACTGTTGAAGAGCAATTCGGGGATGGCGGTTGCATCTTTCAACACGATCGAGCACCTGTTCATAATGCGCGGCCTGTAGCGGAGTGGTTGCACGACAATAACATCCCTGTAATGGACTGGCCTGCACAGAGTTCTGACCTGACTCCTATTGAACACCTCTGGGATGTTTTGGAACGCCGACTTCGTGCCAGGCCTCTCCGACCGACATCGATACCTCTCCTCAGTGCAGCACTCCGTGAAGAACGGGCTGTCCTTCCCTAATAAACCTTGCAGCACCTGAATGAACGTATGCCTGCTAGAGTGAAAGTTGTCATCAAGGCTACGGGTGGGCCAACACCATACTGAATTCCAGCTTTACCGATGGAGGGCGCCAGGTGTCCGGATAGTTTTGATCACATAGTTTATATTATTATCTAGAGCTGTCGATGATGTCGTTGACTGATGGAGACAATCGATTATTCAAGTGTTAGACATTTGCGGACACTAGAAGCACTGGTTAACTGTTAGATGGAAGTGGCGTTAGGAAGGCAGTGTAGGCTTTCAATTGGTTAGCTGCACCGTCTCCGTTTCCGACTGTAAACTGTCGCAGAATGGACACTGTACCAAGGATGTAAATATTGTGCAAAGTGAGACATTTATTAGTACACTAAAGCGGGAGGCTCATTCTTCCACGAAGTTCTTCTCTTCTTGTTATTTTAGAGTTCAAACTTTGCGTTTGTCCTGCCCCTTTTTCTTTTTATGGCACTATTCATGTTAATCTGAACTGTCTTCTCGTTTTGCTCTTTTATACAGTGCAGTGCATCGCGGAGGGAACTTTACCAGAATTAGTGATTTTTTGTCCTACTCTAATCGAGGCCAAATCTTGTTTGTCTTATTCTTTTGATCCCTACGCTATATAAACTCTCTGATTAACACTGATAACCCCGCCGTTGAGTGCTCTTGAGCTCCTCCTGTCTGATCAAAAGTATCCTGACATCGCTGTGTAATGCAGAATTGAGGACTAGAAGTCACGAGATGCAGACTCGCCAGTATAAGAGGAGGCAGAGGGTAGTGTGTCCTCTGTGTTGTCAGTAGAGAAGCGGTAACAGCAAATTGGTCGCTCAGGAGAGCCGAGTGACTTCGGACATAGCTATTCATTGGATGGCACCTGAGCAACCACTCAGAATCATTCGTTAGTTGCAAAGTGCTGCCAGCAGTCCGGTTAGCACAGTTGACTAAATCTCTTGCCTACATCGCTCCAGGTAAATGCCGGGATGGCTCCTTCGGAATAGGCACAGCGGATTTCCTTCCCCATTCTTTCGTAATCCGAGCTTGCGCTTCGCCTCTAATGTTCGCGCTGTCGGGATGTTAAATTCTAACCTTTCTTCTGCTGCCCAAAGCCAAAAACAAACAAATAAATAAATGACTTCTTTCATTCCTCCCTTGTGTACAAACACAGGAGTAAATAGGCTGAATTTATGTGTCGGAAAGTATACGCCTCGCATCCTATCTTACAACACTACAGAAAACTTTTATCGGGAACTATGATAAGATAAACCGACTAGTTCCTAGTTTGATCCCATCAGAGGGACAGAGATCATGTGGGTAGAACGCCCCGCGATATTTGCTGACATGAATCCCATTGAACACGTTTGAGGCAAGCTGAAAACCATTGCGCCATTGCAGAAAAACTGCTCACACGATGCTGCGACATTCTGCTTCAGGGTACAAAAAGTTACATTTGCTGACACTTTAACGTTATTATAAATTCCTTTGTGAGATATGTAACTGTGGTGTGCATACTGTAAGACCTTCGGTACACACACCATCGGATTATTTGACTTGTCGCTCTAACGAGGTAGGCGAGTGTCAGCAATATGTCTCGTGGTCTTATCGTGGTGTGTTTATCTTCTGCCGTTAGGTCAGACGATAGAAATGCCACTTGCATGCTTAGAGTAGCAGAACTTGATTAATTTTCAAACACATTTATTAAAATAATAACAAGCATAAAAATAATTTAACTTGGTTCTGGATGCTATTTACAATTGACAATCTGAAGTTCCTTTGGTCTTGGTACGTTAATCTTATTCTCACATATCTCTGATACTTGAAAAAGTGTCTAGTCATTTATCTTCATGGCTACGTACAGGAATATGGTAATCTTATTAGGCGCAGACTGAAACTTGACTGCAGACTAATGCAGACTGACTAATTGGTGGTCTGTACACTCGTTATAATACCTCGCGCGTTCATGTATCACTGCGCGAGTGTGATCCGCGAGGAGAAAAGGTTCTACGTTAGCAGCAATCTCATTGGCTGCGTTACATATTAATACGCGGATCGGCGGAAGCAGAATTTGGTCCGTCTCTAAGGCAGCGCCATCTTGTAGTGCGGAGACTGACGAGCGCTGCGCCTGCACTGTTGTGCTTAGCGGGGCGCGCTCTAGTGGGAAAGTTGTGTACGCGCTGACTACGCGGAACTATGCACACAACAGTAGCCAATACAGTCCCGTACTTCCTTCCACCGTATGACACAGGGAGGTAGATTGGGCTATAACGTCCCGTAGACATCGAAGTTATTACAGACGGAGAACATGCTCGGAGTGTCTCTAGGATTGGGAAGGAAATCGACGGCGCTCTTCCGGAGGAACCATCCTGGCATTTTCCTGGAGCGATTTAGAGAACTCACGGAAGATTTAAATGTCGATGGAGGGATGCCGACTTGAACCGCGCTCCTTCCGAATGCGAGTGCAGTATGCTAACCACTGCGCCACTTCCCACCGTTGCCTCGGTTTCAGCAACCCTCAAGTGACCGTCCATCATTTACCACACTATGTGCGCCAAGTCCATCTGTGCTGCAAAGAGTGAATACCAGAATAATCACCCGCTTAATATAGGAGAAGTTACACATTTCACTAGTTTAAAAATAAAGCTCTTCTCACTAAATCTGTTGATAGCAAAATATGCAATCTCACTATTGGTACCCGATGTCTTAAACACGGTTTAACCTTCTGTCTTATCTCTCTTTTTATCGCTGGTTCTGTGTTGTGGCGTATCATTTAATCACTGCACGTCCACAAGCCAAACAGTTGTTAAATTGACATTACAAACGCAGTACATACATTTTCATACTTTACAGCAACAGCTCGAAAAACAGTTTTGTACTGTCCACGTGACTTTTTTCATCTGAATTCTCTTTCTCAATACTCTGTTAACTACAGGAAATCGCTATGCACAGCCGCCAATAAGATGCAGGTAAAGATAAGGCTGTATTGTCAGTGCATTCAGTAGAGTAGGACGTGTCTCCTGTCTGACTGTTTAGTCTGTCAGTATGCCTCGAGGGGTCATTCTATGCTTACAAGGGAACCTCCCCATCGCACCCCCTTCAGATTTAATTATAAGTTGGCACAGTGGATAGGCCTTGAAAAACTGAACACAGACCAATCGAGAAAACAGGAAGAAGTTGTGTGGAACTATGAAAAAATAAGCAAAATATACAAACTGAGTAGTCCATGTGCAAGATAGGCAACATCAAGGACAATCTGAGGCAAGGAGCGCCGTGGTCCCGTGGTTAGCGTGAGCAGTTGCGGAACGAGAGGTCCTTGGTTCAAGTTTTCCCTCGAGCGGAAATTTTACTTTATTTATTTTCGCAAAGTTATAATCTGTCCTTTCGTTCACTGACGTCTCTGTTCACTGTAATAAGTTTAGTGTCTGTGCTTTGCGACCGCACCGCAAAAGCGTGCGACCGTGCAATTAGTAGACGAAAGGACGTGCCTCTCCAATGGGAATCGAAAACATTTGATCGCAAGGTCATATGTCAACCGATTCCTCAACAGGAAAGCACGTCTGATACATTCATTGCGACACTGGTGACGGCATGTGCGTCACATGACAGGCATATGTTGTCGTCCCACCTAACTTTTACACTTGGCGATTGGGTAAAAATATTCTTCTACCTTGCCCGATTTAGGTTTTCTTGTGGATGTGAAAATCACTCCCAAAAAGTGATGAAAACATAAGAGTTTGTCACATAAAGTGAAAATCAAGAATTAAACTTTTCACTCGAGGGAAGATTTGATCCAAGGACCTCTTGTTCCGCAGCTGCTCACGCTAACCACGGGAGCACGGCGCTCGTTCGCTCACACTCTCCTTGATGTTGCCTATCTTGCGCATGGACTACTCAGTTTGTATATTTTGCTTATTTTTTCATAGTTCAACACAACTTCTTCCTGTTTTCTCGATTGATCTGTGTTCAGTTTTTCAAGGCCTATCCACTGTGCCAACTTATAACTAAATCTGAGAGGGGTGCGATGGGTAGGTTCCCTTGTTGGACCACGTGCCTTCACAGGTAGAAGGGTTGTTAACATGGTAAGTCACCCACCTAATTGAAGAACATCACAGCGATGTTATTCGAAGAGTCAACCACTATCGTGAGACGATTTCAAGATCTGCCTCGAAGTGGTACCTGATGACCATCATCTGCAAATTATGTTGCGTAGTTACGACAAGGAGAATTTAACGTAACTATGCGCTGCTCTTTGGAAGCAATTGGAAGTACTGTGTCGTTCCAGACACAATCCAATCGTCCCCACAGGATCAATTTAGCTTCTAGGTTCGTAACGAGCAATGTTATTAATTCCCAGAACCGCGGTGCGCGAAGGAAGTGAGCAAGGGCCCACCTGGAATGCAACGTGAATCACTGGAGTCAGGTTCCCGTCACTGGCACCTTGAAGAGTGCGCAGGAGGCCTGGTACCAAGTGCACCTCTCATGCAGAAAGCCCCACGAGTTCGGCAGGGAGGTGGGTGAGCCGTGTTTTGGGCCAATATCACGTACGGATGTCGGGCGCTTCCCATTGCCATTGAGGATGAGCCGATGGATGAACAGTATCGGGACAGGCTGTTTCGATTTATTGTCCGGCCCCATAGTCAACATTTCTGTGCTGAGTTCTTCTTCCAAGACGATAATGCACGAGCACACAGAGTGCACCTCATAAACACCTTTCGTCAGAGGGACAGAGATCATATGGGTGGAAGGCCTTGCGATATTGACTGACATGAATTCCACTGAACACATTTGAGGTAAGCTGAAAACTGCATTGCGTCATTGCAGAAAATCTGCTCACACGATGGGTAGTCTCAGGGTGTCTGTCATCGAAGAGTGATTCGCGCGTGAGCAATACATGGCGTGCGGCGACACGGTATTGAAAGTTTTGATTTTGTATGTGTGAATCTTCGAAAAGACAGCTTGTATTTCCTATTTCCATTACTATTTTATTTTCATTTCACAGCAAAGTTATTTTCTAAAGTTTCATTAGGCTTATTCTGCCATTCCCCGCTCTCCTCGAATCGAAGCTCAAAGGAAGTGTTGCAAAATTTTTCAGTATTTTACATGTTCCTCGTTATCCCACGTCATAGGTGACAACTCACAAATATTCGCAGCAGGATGCACTTCACCACTAGGTCTAATTTTTTGCGATATACGTAGTTGTCCACAGGAGTTCCAGTGTTTTCTAACGAGATTGTACGAGGTGCATTCAAGTTCTAAGGCCTACGATTTTTTTTTCTAATTAACTACTCACCCGAAATCGATGAAACCGGCGTTACTTCTCGACGTAATCGCCCTGCAGACGTACACATTGTTCACAACGCTGACGCCATGATTCCATGGCAGCGGCGAAGGCTTCTTTAGGAGTCTGTTTTGACCACTGGAAAATCGCTGAGGCAATAGCAGCACGGCTGGTGAATGTGCGGCCACGGAGAGTGTCTTTCATTGTTGGAAAAAGCAAAAAGTCACTAGGAGCCAGGTCAGATGAGTAGGGAGCATGAGGAATCACTTCAAAGTTGTTATCACGAAGAAACTGTTGCGTAACGTTAGCTCGATTTGCGGGTGCGTTGTCTTGGTGAAACAGCACACGCGCAGCCCTTCCCGGACGTTTTTGTTGCAGTGCGGAAGGAATTTGTTCTTCAAAACATTTTCGTAGGATGCACCTGTTACCGTATTGCCCTTTGGAACGCAATGGGTAAGGATTACGCCCTCGCTGTCCCAGAACATGGACACCATCATTTTTTCAGCACTGGCGGTTACCCGAAATTTTTTTGGTGGGGGTGAATCTGTGTGCCTCCATTGAGCTGACTGGCGCTTTGTTTCTGGATTGAAAAATGGCATCCACGTCTCATCCATTGTCACAACCGACGAAAAGAAAGTCCCATTCATGCTATCGTTGAGCGTCAACATTGCTTGGCAACATGCCGCACGGGCAGCCATGTGGTCGTCCGTCAGCATTCGTGGCACCCACCTGGATGACACTTTTCGCATTTTCAGGTCGTCATGCAGGATTGTGTGCACAGAACCCACAGAAATGTCAACTCTGGAGGCAATCTGTTCAACAGTCATTCGGCGATCCCCCAAAACAATTCTCTCCACTTTCTCGATCATATCGTCAGACCGGCTTGTGCGAGCCCGAGGTTGTTTCGGTTTGTTGTCACACGATGTTCTGCCTTCATTAAACTGTCGCACCCACGAACGCACTTTCGACACATCCATAACTCCATCACCACATGTCTCCTTCAACTGTCGATGAATTTCAATTGGTTTCACACCACGCAAATTCAGAAAACGAATGATTGCACGCTGTTCAAGAAAGGAAAACGTCGGCATTTTAAGTATTTAAAACAGTTCTCATTCTCGCCGCTGGTGGTAAAATTACATCTGCCGTACGGTGCTGCCATCTCTGGGATGTATTGACAATGAACGCAGCCTCACTTTCCAGTCCAGAGAAAAAAAATCGGAGGCCTTAGAACTTGAATGCACCTCGTACAGTTTTAAGGCTATGTACTTTATTAATTATAACTGTAAGGTTTCCTACTCTACAGACAACAGTTTGAAGAAAAAACTTCTGCATACAGTGGAAAGATACTGGTGACTGGTTTTCCAATTCCGTCATCTATAAATTGCACTTGCTATTACATTGGCCAAACAAGCAGAGCTGTAAAGACAAGATGTAAAGAGCACCTGTAAAGAAAGAAAGGTGTGAATATATACAATTCTACGCTGGCCGAACACTTGCTGACTGCTAACTGTACACTGAAAAATTCGGTAAACACAGTTATTTTACACAGAGAAGTCAAAGGGCGCAAGTTGAATCTTCGGGACGAACTAGAACTGGAGCACAGAGACGTACATTTACAGAACGACCAGCTGGATCTTGCTTACAGACAATTTTTTGAAGGCTTCAAACCTATAATGTGCATAAAATCTTCATACGGTTGCTGGTAGCCTTTGCGAGTTGCTAGTTCCTCAGAATTCTAACATACATTATTTGTGCATACGTGTTCGTTTCCCTGTTTTATATGTTGTGAAGGTATTGCTTTTACCCACTACCGTTATAGTATATTTTTTACTATTCAATGGCCCATGTATTGATCTCTTTTAATTTGATGTACTTTGATCGCAGTGTGTTCACGCATAAACTTTGTTGTTGTTTGTGCGATAATGTACTCTTGTAAGGATTACAAGGTAACTTGGCATATTTTACTTTACAGTAGCGTCCTTTATTATTTATTTCTCACTCTTGTATTTCTAAGTTCTGTGGCAATCTCAGTGTATTCCCACTGGCCGTTTATGCCGCAAGCGTACTTCGATCTCGGCGACCTGCCTTCTTTTACTGCTGTTGTGAGTCTCCGTTTCCTGTCAGTCGGCGTGCAGTTCATGACCTGTTATTTGATTTGACTTGTTTTATTTCTGAGTTTTAACTATTCCTAGTTGACTAGCTCTGATCGTAGGGTCCAACATATTTAATAATGTATACAACGATAGGCGTTGGCAGCATATTTTCTTTGAACAAATATCAGATCGCTTCATTATTTGGTGTTTTTCCAGTGTGTACTAGTTTTATTTGTTTGGTTACGTTTTATATATATGTGATATTCCCATCTTTACAAAGTATAATATTGGAGATACATATTTCCTCGTTTATACTTATTGCTGTTAAATTATGTGTAGGTTACATGTATTTCTGAAGAATACGAGTTTACATCCGTCGAAACTATGGTAGACATACAATAAAACCACTTTTGTTTCAACTGATTGGCTGCTTTGGATTCATTTACTACTTTATTATTGTTTGAATTCACGTGCAGTAAGATTTTGATACTGAGATTTGAGTGTTTCAAAACCGATCACGTAAATAAATAAATAACAATGACTGTGAAAGAATTTAGTCAATGTATTCATTTTTGTTTTTTAGTTTTATTCCTCGGTAAAAGTTGGTGTGTTACAGTTATCGTAGTACTCGTGTGAGTAGTTATATACTCTTGTATGTTGTCTGGTTTGCTGTAATAGAGGATCCGATGTGTCTCATCTCGCCAGGGTAAACAGAAATATGTATAAATAAACACATGAAATAATAAAGGGAGAAACTGTAAATGCAGGTAGATACTCACCTTCTTCAATATAAAACTGTTGCAGTTCGAGAGTTGCAGGAAGTAGTGAAAGCAGGTGAAAGCAGATTGCAAGCGCATTGCGGTCGATTGCATCACACAGTCCTGGTGCTCACGGCTCCTGGATGTGGTGCAAAGTAGCTGGTTTCATTGTTGTTGTCGCTACTGGTTTACAGTTCGCGCACCACAAGGAGACCGCCAGACCACCGTATACTTCTGGTGGGCTACTCGTACCGTTAGCCGGGCGCAGTGCCTTTTCCGTGCGTCACCCTCAGTCTGACCATATAAAGCAGCTAACAAGCCGGTCACGACCACAGCCACTTGCAAGGCCTTGAACGAGTTTGTGGTTCTTCGGAAAAACAGCGCCACACCAACCTCACTTCTCAACGTGGTGAAGAACACCACACGTATAATGATTCGAACAAAGAACGCGTACTAGAAGAAGTGTTTGCTTATGTTGAACACCAGCTAAAGTATGTCTGTGAGATTAAGGAATGATAACAGCATATACTATATGACGGAGAAATCAAGGAAGTATTATTCCTCGAGATTATTGGCAATTTACCTGCATGAATGAACTTCTTAGGTACAAGTATTGCACGAGACAGTAAATTTTGAGGTGCGACGTTTGTCAGCACTGAGAAACTAGTTTTTACACTCCACCGGTTGATTAGAAGAAATGATAAACAATTTTCATCCTAAGACCCTAAGGCATATATTTCGTACATGAAATTACCTACGCGAAAATTACAAAGCGATATAATTATGGAAATTTTGAACGGAATTCACGTAAAAATTTTGGACGCATTTGGGGAATTGTAACGCAATATTTATTATGGCTGTGACAGTGACCAGCAATAGATACTCCGAAATTTTAAAAAAAGAAAAAAAAAAAGACCAGGATGCTCTTCCATATGGGATTAGGTAAGCAGTTGTGAAATTTTTGTTTTCTTTCGAAAACTTTTCTACTAAAGGAATAAAAGATAAATTGGGTGTTAAAATCTACAGTTCAACGTTTCAAATCTTGAAGTGTGGTATCGACATATGCTTTCTACAGAAATACATTCTTTTGCGAAAAGCTAGCGTTGCAACATAGTAATTTTTACGTAACGGGCGCCAAGCTCAGAGATGCACGAGGGGCAGCCATGTGAATGACTTCTACACAGCGCGTGTCACAATTAGTAGCGAAAACTAACACGGATGAAACTGCACGAGTGAAAAGAGGGAGGGAGATAGCCAAGTGATGAGTAGCTTGTGTGGAAAAACGTGATCAAACCGACCCTGCCAGTTGTGGCTCTGCAGTGTTATGTGATAATCTTCTTCGATGATCTGTGATTCTGATCGCTAAGGAGTGGTGTACTTCTGCTGTTCCCGTTAGCCGCCGATGTCTTGTTAATGTAGTGTACCCAGCCACGGATAGTTATTGTGACACTATTTGTCGCTTTGCCACAGAGTTGAAATTCAGACAAATACAGTAAAACACCACCTGCGTTGGAAACACGCCGACTAACTTCATTCAGCATGCCTTTATTACATTCCTCTAAGATTACATACACCATAGAAATGTTTGGACCCTTTGGTTTCCATTGACAAAATAAATAAGCCTGTCCGGTACTTCAGAGGAGAATGGTGGTGTTACATCGGAAAGAATCCAAGCTGCTGATAGAATTCATCAACAACATAAAACTGAGAGTAATTTTTCTGTTTTCAGTGGAGGATAACCCACAGTGCATTACCCGAATTAATTCCACTGACCAATTTATAGGTAGCCACATAAAAAGTATGACTGTTGTTGCTGCAGTTTTAGTCATCAGTCAAAAGACTGGTTTGGTGCAGCTGCCAGCTCTAGCCTATCTTGTGCAGTCGCAACCATTCACAAAGAAGGAAGGAAGATTACAGTTTAACGTCCCATCGACAGCGAGATCATTAGAGACTGAGCACAAGCTCGGGATACAAAAGAAAGGGGAAGGAAATAGCCGTGCACTTTTCAAAGGAACCATTCCCGTGTATAGCTGTGGCTATTTAGGGAAATCACGGAAAACCTAAATCTGGATGGCTGGATGGGGATCTGAACCGACGTCCTCCCGAATATGAGAAATTCAGAGGCGTACTGCTACGTTTGTTATTGGTTGACTCAATCAAGACTCGAGTATTAGGGAAACTCAAATGGAAACACGTGAACGACGGTCCTTTCGCGAAACATTGATGAAAAGGTTTAGAGAAAGGGCGTTTACGACCGATTGCAGAAGGATTCTACTGCCACTAACGTACATCTCTCTTAAGAACTGCAGAGACACGAAAAGATAAATTAGGGCTCGTACGGAGATATATAGAAAGTAGTTTTTCCCTTGCTCCAGTTGCGAGCGGAACAGGAAAGGGTGTGACTAGCAGTGGTACAAGGTACCCTCTGCCATGCAACATATGGTGGCGTACGGAGTATGTATGTTGGTGTAGATGTAGATATCTCTGCGTACCTACCGCAATCTACAACCTTTTAAACTTGTTTACTGTAGTCAAGCCTTAATCTTAGTCTCCCGCTACAGCTTTTATCCCCCACATTTCCCTCCGTTACCAAACCGCCGATTCTTTGCTGCCGCATGGTGTGCTATTAACGGGTAATTTCTTTTAGTTCTGCCATAGATGTCTTTTCTAACCAATTCGATTCGGTATCCTCTCATTAGTTCTGCGATCTTCCAGTCAGATCTTCAGCATTCTTCTGGAACACCACGTTTCGAAAGCTTCTATTCTCTTTTTGTCACAACTGCTTATCGTCCACGATTCTCTTTCGTACAGAGATCAAAGACCTTCAGAAAAGACACTAAATTTATATTCAGTGTAACAAACTTATCTTGTTCTCAAGTGCTTTACTCGCCATTGCCTGTCTGCATCAGGGGCTGTCATGCTAAAATCCATATGAAGTTCTTAATTATTGAGACCTCGTTATCAGACAATAAGAATGATTTCTTTTATTCCTCAGTGTTCTGAGATATAATTTCAGCGAATACGTAGTGTGCCAACAGTTTAGTTCGAATGAGAAAGTTGCGACCAATTTTTATAGGTTTTCGGCCATATGTCGATGAAATACTAGGTTGATAGCCAGTCTCTCTGATCAAATTCTAGTGGTAGATGTGGTGTCACCGCCAGACACCACACTTGCTAGGTGGTAGCCTTTAAAATCGGCCGCGGTCCGCTAGTATACGTCGGACCCGCGTGTCGCCACTATCAGTGATTGCAGACCGAGCGCCGCCATACGGCAGGTCTAGAGAGACTTCCTAGCACTCGCCCCAGTTGTACAGCCGACGTTGCTAGCAATGTTTCACTGACAAATTACGCTCTCATTTGCCAAGACGATAGTTAGCATAGCCTTCAGCTACGTCATTTGCTACGACCTAGCAAGGCGCCGTTATCAATTGCTATTTATCTTGTGATGCCTGTACCGTCAGACCTATGTACACCAGTTATGGATTAAATTTAAGTATTCCAGCAGCTACGTACCTTATTGGCTATATTAATTACATTGTCCTGTTCCAGACCTCACGCCAGCCTGCGTGAGCTTAACGCGTGCTTTTCGGCTACCAATCATAGTGGTTTGGCTGTCTTGCAAAGTCACAACAGTAGATGGTTCTAACACAACTATGATTAAAATCGCCACTTCCTTCTCCCTCTTATGATGATAGGTCTTGAAACTTTAATATGGTTGACTACGAAGACTGCCTCTGCACTACGGTATTCCGTTATTGTTGTTGTGGATAAGGAGGAAAAAGAAAGGACGAGAGAGGGTGACAGCACATGGCACTATTCTCTCGAATAGCACCAAGGGGGTCGCTGGGCTTAACGTAACGTTCTGACTAACCATCTTTCGTAATAGCTCGCCTTCTCCCCTCCCCAATTGCTGCAGAGCTGTTTAGGATTTAATTCAGAACACGACCACATACACTGAGGTGACGAAAGCCGTGGGATAGGGATATGTACATATGCAGAGGGCGTTAGTATAAAAGGGCAGTGCGTTGACGGAGTTGTCGTTTGTAATCGGGTGATTCATGTGAAAAGGTTTCCCACGTGATTATGGCCGTACGACGGGAATTAACAGACTTCGAATGCGGAATGGTAATTGGAGCTACACGCATGGGCCATTCCATTTCGCAAATAGGTAATTTAGTATGTCGAGATACACGGTGTCAAGAGTGTGCCGAGAATACCACATTTCGGGCGTTACATCTCACCACTGACGGCTTCCACTTAACGACCGAGAGCAGCAGCGTTTGCTTAGAGATTTCAGTGATAACAGACGGTCATCACTAAGTGAAATAACCACAGAAATGAATGTGGGACGTACGGCGAATGTATCCGTTAATATAGTGTGGCGAAATTTGGCGTTGATGGGCTATGGCAGCAGACGACCGACGGGAATGTCTTTGCTAATAGCACGTCATCGCCTGCAGCGCCTCTCCTGGGGTCGTGATGATGTCGGTTGGATCCTAGACGACTGCAAAACCGTGTCCTAGTCAGATGAGTCCCGATTTTACTTGATGGTAGTGTTCGAAGCTAGTGACCCAAGTTGTCAACAATGCACAGTGCAAGCCGGTGGTGGCTGTGTTTGCATGGAATGGATTGGGAGCTTGGAGAGTATTTGCATCCATTCATGGATTTGTGCACCCAAATAACGATGGAATTTTTATGGACGGCAATGCACCATATCACAGGGCCGCAATTGTTCGCAGTTGGTTTGAAGAATATACTGGACAATTCGAGCGAATGATTTTGCGACCAAGATAGCCCAAAATTAATCCCATCGAACTTTTACGGGACATAATCCAGAAGTCCGTCCGTACATAAAATCATGCACCTGCAACACTTTCGTACTTATGGACGGCTGTAGAGGCAGCGTGATCAATATTTCTGCAGGGGACTTCCAACCATTTGTTGAGTCCATGTCGATTTGCTGCACTACCCCGGGCAAAATGAGGTCCGACATGATATTAGGAGGTGTCCCATGATTTTTGTCACCTGAGTGTAGACTAGTGACTACGGACACCGCGCCTAAAGCTGCTGTGCGTCTTTCTCGTCAAATACTAACGCAAAAGGTTTCTGACACCGCCAGTATTCGAACTGGCTACAGTCGTGTCGGAAGCCGTCGGCTTGCAGTACAGCAGCGAATCAGTTACTGAGGAGAACATGTTTCACTTTGCAAACAAAATTCCTTCTCTGTCGCAGCTGAGTGCTTCAGTTAATTTTACGAATACTGCACTACAAGACATAAAGGCGAGAGAGGAACTCCGCTGTTTCGCCTTTTCGGAAATGCGCGGGGAAGTTCTGTATGAATATATCTTCGCGGTAGCTTTCGTAAATGACGGAAATCTTGCACGTAAATAACCTCTAGCGCTGCGTCACTACCGTGAGCGGGGTGGTCGGGATACGCAGAACGTCGTGCCAATCCTACCCGAGAGATAAGGCTACCTGACGCTGCAGATGCTGGCCCGAGCAGCGAGAGGTCATCGCTCGGAGAAGCTGTTGACGCAAGGCCGGCCGCCTCTGGCAGGAACGTTGGCGGATGCGGTTCAGTCGGTCGCGCATTCCTCTGCCTACCTCACCGCGTCTGTCCAGTGAGCAGAAATTCAGAGGCGCGTGCTTTACTAAGGATTTCAGATTCTCATGGCGCAGATTTCCTTATTACCAACGTCAATCTACAAGTACAGAACGTTTGTTTCCTCAGACATTTTTATTCAAGACAATGAGAGAAAAAACTTATTTTACAACGTATTTTGGTATTTTAGTGGTCTTTATGGTTCCTTGCCTTTATAGAGTCACTTCCTTGTCTGCCAGTCTGTCATCTACATGTCCAAAAGTTAAGACCTCTTATTCTCAGGAACGGGTAGAGGTATCGAGTCACAAATTTTAAGCTCCTATGCCAATGCAAACAGAAGATACGGCATTTGTTAATACTCGCAAACTCGCTCATCAAAGCCTATAGGGTACCTCCCGTTGACCTAGAAACAAGAAGCAACGTTTCGCAGTACAAGTAAAGGAAGAAAACGCGGATATTGGTAATTTGTAATTACATCACATACAAAAATATTTTTTGCCATTATGTTTGTTTGCTGCCCGTTTGTTAAGACTCCTCTTTCTCAGGAACGGGTAGAGGTTTGAAGTCAAATATTGTTTACGGTCCCCTGGCGGTGTAAATTATTTAAGCTTGTAAGCCAGTGCAGTCTAAAGATACGGCCATATATATCACGTAATCTGATACAAACTTTCTCATTAAAATGTGTAGATGCTCTGACCTAGTCAAGCGGTAAAATGCGTACCGGGAAACTGAGTGGACGCGGAATCGAGTCGCGACTGAACCACGCATCTCTCAGTTTTCGTTTAAACCTAGCCTTCACCACTCAACGATGTGCAAGAGCCGCCAGAAACAACACTTGGTTCAGATTCTAAGTTAAGCCGTGGGTACCCTTTCCCCTCTTAGATAAATGGGATACGTTAGGGTCACGCAAATTGCCTAAGATGCGTCCAATAGATTAATTTGTACCAGGCCACTGAGCCACACACAGCTATTATTACTGTCTATCTACATGTAATTAAGTTTGTAGGGAACTCTCAGAGTGCGAGTGCTGCTCGCAGCTGTCCGAATTCTTCTACGTGGTCACCGTTCAAATTTAAACATTTGTCGTGGAGCTCCGCGAGCTTTCCTATGCCTTCTGCAGTTGCCTCGGATTTGTTGAACCTGTCACTGACTTTCTCTTTATCATTCCCATAGCGATTTCCACCCAAAAATCATTCAGTTTGAAAAAAAAAAAGATGGTAAGTATTCGAATCAAAGTCCGGCTATGAGATAGAAATTCAAAAAATTCCCACCTAAACTGCCGAAACAAAACCTTCGTCAACGCAGGAGAATGCGGGTGAGTGTTACCACGAAGAAGCACAATGATACTGGAGAACAATCCACGGCATTTCTTTTGAACGACGTGGCACAGATGGCAAAGTGTCCGACTGTTGGCTGTTGCATTTGAGGTTTCTCTCCTAGACAAAAGGTCGACGAGGTTGGACGCCCTTTCCGTAGCAAAACATGGTGGTCATAAAAACGTTTGGCTGCTCAGAATTTGTTTGGCTATTTTCAGTTTTGCTGGTGATCGTCAATGATGCCTTTCCACTGACTGGCTCTGTGTGTTTTTTTGGAATTTTAGCGAAACCCAAGTCTCGTTACTGGTAAAAATGTGGTTCAAAAAGTCCTCGTCATTCTGGTGAGAAAAGTCAGTGCAGCTCCCATTCGTCGATTTTTGTGTTCATCAGTCGAAAGTCGAGGAACACATTGGCACACACTTTCCTACTTCCCAAAACTCTACCAACAATTTAATGAAGATCTGATCGTGAAACTACAGGAAAACACAAGTTCAGTCGACCAACAGTGAAACATCCAACCTAGCCTCATGAAGTTTGCCTCAACCGTTGGTTTGAGTTTGTAAGCCACCACTGAAAGTCGGCTCGATTGTTGTTGACCATGAATATTCGATAATTCGCCAGTAAACTTAATGCACCACTCAGAACTAAACTTTCATCCATCACATTTCTACAAACTCCTGCTATCTTTTTTTAAAAAAAAAATGCAATTAGGCGTACATTTTTGACATTGCACTCAGTCTCACACTTGACGGAATCGAAAATTTTGCCACTAATTTTAAGACCTCTCAAGTAAACAGTAAAGGACCATTCCTGGTCGCTGGTAGCGTCATACTGTGGCCTACGATTAGGAAGGTCTATGATACAACGTCGGTGGAGGGGGGGGGGGGGGGGAGGCACAATGCATAGCTTGCCAGGTCAAAACGTTTCTTATTGTTAGAACGACTCTTGTACAAGGAGCGTTCAAAAAATTTTGCACAGTCGTCTCTATTTTTTTTTCAGGAGGAGAATGAAATTTTTTGTGAACAAAAAAAAAAAAAATGACTCTGAGCACTATGGGACTTAACTTCTGAGGTCATCAGTCCCCTAGAACTTAGAGCCACTTAAACCTAACTAACCTAAGGATATCACACACATCCATGCCCGAGGCAAGATTCGAACCTACGACCGTAGCGGTCGCGCGGTTCCAGACTGTAGCGCCTAGAACAGCTCGGCCTCTACGGCCGGCTTTTGTGAACATCCTTGGAGCATTTAGCTACACATTGAGTCCATTCAATGTAGCCTCCATCAGCTGTGACGCATCTGGCCCATTGTTCTTTCCATGACGTAACTGCTCTTCGGTAAAATTCTGGGAATTGACTTTTACACCGTCGCTTGACACAAGAAATGAGGTCTTTCTCACTATCAAATGTTTTAACGTGCAGGTGAGCCTTCAGACGACCAAAGAGGAAAAAATCAGACGGAGCCAAGTCCGGATTGTAGGGAGGATGAGGAACAATTTTCCAACCCATTTTCCTGATTTTCTCCTGCGTCAAAAGGGCTGCATGGTGTTTGGCATTACCATGGTGTAGTCTGATGAGCTGATAGCGAAGCTGTGGTCTGTGAGTCTTGATGGCACGTCGCAACTTGTCCCGGTTAATTGTGGAGCCAGGTTCCAAAAAGTCAATGAAAATGACACCACACTGATCCCAGAAGAAGGGGGCCATCGCCTTTCGGCCTGCAGTTCGTGAAAGTCTTGGTTTCTTCTTCCCAGTGGAAGCCGGATGACGCCACTCCATGGATTAGATTTTGCTCTCAGGTTCGGACGAAAACAACCATGTTTCATCCCGGGTAATGACGCCGTCAAAACACAGTTTCCACTCTTCAGTAGAGGTCTTCATGAGACCCTCGCACACATTCTCCCTCATCGTTTTCATTTCTCTTGTCAATAATCTAGGTACCCAACGTGCACAGATTTTTCTGTACCCTAGTGATACCACACTACCCAGTGACAAACGAGTCATTTCAGCAAGCTGTCGTGCCGTCACACATCTGTTATTTTGGATGATTTGATCAATGGTCTCCTTATTCACGTCACTCACTGCCATCGATGGTCCACCGCATCATGGATTGTCCAGTAGAGAGAAATCTTTAAATCTCCATCACCGACCGTTGTCACAACATGGCATCTACTTCACGGTCCATTATGGCTCACCTGTAAGTAAAAGAAAATACTTTTATGTACCAACATATAGCTAAATGTTCCAAGTATGTTCACAAAAAATTTCATTCTCCTCCTGCAAAAAATAAAAAAATTAAAGATAATTGTGCAAAGCTTTTTGAACGCCCTTTGTAATTACGTGTCTCCCCAACTGTATGGACTTCGCATTGACTCTTGGTATTAAATTTGCTGAGTTTCTTTGTTAGATAATTGATTCTGCCCTCGTAGAAATACTGTTCTTTTCAGACGCTCAGCTGTCATACAGTACCTATAGCTTACTTAAGTCTCTTACCGTTTAGACATTAGTCAAGTAATATGTCATGACGCTGGCCTAGGCACAGCACCTGTTTCCATTATCTCGTGAAATAATGTACATTCTGGACACCCTTAAAGACGTCCTTCGTTGACCATTGGTACTGTGATATCTTAAGCACGAACATCTCTGGCCTTGATGCAGGTGCCAAGTCACAATGGTTCTGTTAGAATGATAAGACATCGGCCGATTGCCCGTTTGTTAGTGGACTCTATATACTGACGCGATAAAAAATGTGGTCCACAATTGGCAGCCTCTTATCTTTGCCCTTTGGCGGTTGCCCTTTGGCGGCGGTTTTAGCATTTCTTTGCTCGTTGTGTCGCGCCTAAATCGTGACGCATGCACACCAACGAACCAGCGAACCTCACCGAAACTCGTTTAGTTACGGAATCTCAGTCTTAAGGAATGTGCAATTTGATGTGAGAATATCTCCCATAGACTCATGAAGCAGTAGTATCTGAGAGAAATCGTGTTATTGAACACATTCAGCTGAGCGCATATACTCTTCTTATGACCTCCACACTCGTATTCTGGCTTCCAATGACACTCCATGCGGTACCCACGTGATCGAGGAGATGCGTAACGGTGTCGGGTGTGCTACGTGACGTAATCACACTTTGGACGGTAAAGGAAAGCGCCTTATCGGCGGGCCGGGATCAGCCTCTTACGTTTCTGTTCTTCTGTAGCAGTTTAGATTAGTGGTTGTCATTATCTCTTTGACACCCCTAGATCACTGATAGCAGTCTTACGAACATGCGAATCCACTCAGAAACGCTCTCCTGGCCCGACCACTGTGTCGTACTTGGCAACAGAGCTTTAGAGGCCCGACCTGCCCTCAACATCAGACCCGCATTTATCAACGACTTTGCAAACTTCTCAGAAGTTGTCTTGTTCCACTAGCACTCCTGGAAGAAGCGATATTGAGTCGTAGTTTTTAATTAGTCATGAAGTTTAAACTAGTGACCTCTCCATTGCGGAATGAAAGATTCACTCTTGGAGGAAGCAGGATGGCTAGGCTTTTAACGTACATCGATGACGTCATTAGAGAGGGAACATAAGCTCGGACTGGAGCACGACGGTGAAGGAAGTCAACCGTGTCTCTTCCAAATGATTCATCCCAGCATTTGCCGTAATGATTCAGGGAAACTACGGAAAACGCAGATGTGGGTCGCTGGGCGGGAATTTGAGCCCCTCTCCTGAATGTTTGTCTATTGTTTCATTCAGGAAACCTCTTAACGTGTTCCTTGTAACATCCTCGGAATACCGTAAATGTAAAGGCTCCTACTGAGAGGTGAAAAGTATATCAGTCAGTCACACCAATCAAACATTTTACTTACCAAGAAATCGACTTGGTACCAGCGAAAAATACAGCACATCTAGGCCGAAACACAATCAGTCTCTTCATTGACGTCTTTCAGAGCAACCACCGACGAAAAGAAACTTGGAACTGCGATTTAAAACTAAATCTATCAACTGAAATATAGTTTTGCTGGTCTCCGTGGATCTAAATGTTCGTACCCAGAAAGTGAAAAACCACCGAAACTGAAGACCACAACCTCACGTCTCGCAGAGCCTGCATTTGGTTCTTCGCGAGGTTCTATGACAGACATTCCGAATTCGACAGTTTAGTAGTGCAAGTCTCGAAAAGTGTTCAACTTTTCGACATTTCATCTAATCAGCGATGCATTTTCAGATTGATTACCTTTTGCCCGAAGCAGAGACAGTTCTGTTATTTTTCTTGTACATCTTCATCTACTTGATTTCTCTGAAGTTTACAATTAAGTGCCTGGTAGAGGGTTCATCGAACCACCTTCAAGTTATTTTTCTACAGTTCCACTCCAAAAGAGCGCGGAAAAAACGAACACTTAAATCTTTTCCAAGCGCGCTCTGATTTCTCTTACATTATTATTATGAGCATTTCTTCCTATGTAGGTGGGCGTCAATAAAATATTTTCGTTCTCGGAGGAGAAAATTGGTGATTGAAATTTCATGAGAAAGTCCTGTCGCAACGAGAAACTCCTTTCTTTTAATGATGGCGCCCCCAATTCGAATATCATATGCGTGGCACTTTGATAGCAATTTCGTGATAATACGAGACAAGCTGCCCTTCTTTGAGCTTTTGCGACGTCATCCGTCAGTCCTGTCTGATGCAGGTCCCACACCACGCAGCAATACTCCGTAGGAGGACATACAAGCGTGGTGTAGGCAGTCTCTGTAGTGGACATGTTCTACCAATAAATAGTAGCCTTTGGTTCGCTTTCCCTACAACATTATCTATGTAATCGATCCAAGTTATTTGTAATTGTAATCTCTAAGTATTTGGTTGAATTTACAGCCGTTAGGTCTGTTGATCATCTCATGATCTGACGGCATATCTGCAAACAATCTAAGAGAGCTGCTCAGATTATCTCCTATCGCCTAAATCTTTTTGTCTCATCTTCACTAATATATTTTACTACCTGACGCTCAGAAATATTTTCACTGTTCCTAGTATGTAGATAAATGAGGTCTCTGGCATATTCTCCACTCACGCTCCCTCCAAAAAAGTTAAAAAAAACCTCTAGAAAGCAGTCGATGTAAACAGCAAATCGATCAGTAACAAAGCAACTACACTAAAGAGCGAAAGAAACTGGTATCTGCCTAATTCGTGTACGGGCCCCCGCGAGCACGACAAAGTGCCGCAACATGACAGGGCATGGACTCGACTGATGTCTGGAGTAGTGCTGGAGGAACTGACACCATGAATCCTGCAGCGCTGGAGTACGAGAGGGTGGAAATCTCTTCCGAACAGCACGTTGCAAGGCATCCTAGATATGCTCAATAATGTTCATGTCTGGGGAGTCTGGTGACCAGCGGAAGTTTTAAACTCAGAAGAGTGTTCCTGAAGCCACTCTGTAGCAATTCTGGACGTGTGGGGTGTTGCAATGTCCTGCTGGAATTGCCCAAGTCCGTCGGAATGCACAATGGACATGAATGGATGCAGGTGATCAGGCAGGATGCTTACGTACGTGTCACCTGTCAGAGCGGTATCTAGACATGTCAGGGGTCCCATATCACTCCAACTGCACACGCCATACACCATCACAAAGCGTCCACCAGCTTGAATAGTCCCCTGCTGACATGCAGGACCGATCTGCAGCCTACACCGTCACAGAACCGCCTGAGCCTCGTGATTCAAGCGGTTCTGTGGCCGTGTAGGCAGCAGATTCCTTGATTTGCGCCATCGGGTGGTGGGTTTCCGGGTTCCGCTTAATAGCTCAAGAGTCCACTACACACAGGAGGCGGTTACACGGGTAGCGGGGGCTGTCTGGAAGGGACTGGGCGGTTGTTTAGGTTAGAGGTATATGTTAATAGCAGATCGTACATGCTCTCATAAACGGAAAACGGAATGCCGAGGTTATGTCCAAATGCGTTGACGACCCAACTGACTATTAATCACAGTACGAATTATAATAACGGGTTAATCTGCTCACTTCAGTTTCCAAATGAAGTGTTGTTTCGGTCATCAGTCCAAAGACAGCTTTAATGCATCTCTCCGCGCTAGTCTATTCCGTCTATTTCTTCATAATCACTGAAAACTACATCAAAATGGTTGAAATGGCTCTGAGCACTATGGGACTTAACTTCTGAGGTCATCAGTCCCCTAGAACTTAGAACTACTTAAACCTAACTAACCTAAGGACATCACACACATCCATGCCCGAGGCAGGATTCGAACCTGCGACCGTAGCGGTCGCGCGGTTCCAGACTGTAGCGCCTAGAACCGCTCGGCCACTTCGGTCGGCCACAGTTGTATAGAACGCATAGTACGTGGAATAAATTTCTAAGTGATTCAAAACGTAATTCATTTTGGAAGGATTCAGCTAAGTTCGCAGTTAAGAGATTGTTACACTGATTCTGAGCTGGATGAAGAGTTGTTATTCAAGGCACGTGCAATACTTAATCGAAGTTCCATTTTCTGCTGTAAGCGAAAACAATAAATACGAAATGCAGAGCTTTGTAAGCTACATGCTTTTTTTCTTTTCTTTCTTTTCTTTTTTTAAAGTTTTTAACTGACGTATTCCGCAGCAACAGCATCAGAAAATTTATTTTGACACCACGATACTTTTAAGAATGAAAAACCTGTAAAATCTAATGATGCTGTTCTATACACTGACACTTAATTCGATAGTTACTGGAAAAAGTGTTTTCACGCTGTAGTTGCACGAAGAGTCCCAGCAAAAGTACACTTGTTTAGTCTGGGCTTGCGTACATTTACTACGCCGTGAGGTCCACCTGCTGTTTGTCTTTTGTAAGAACGAGTCTTCCTTTTCTCAGTCGCCGCTTTGACACAGATGCGATGTTTGTCAACAGTGTGTTTCCGTATAGGCTGCGGCTGTATGATTCACGATCTAACTGTGGGCACGTGAACGGTACTTGCGCACACAGTGTTGTGGTTTTCTTCCACGGGTTCATATCTGTCCGTGAAGATGCCCCACTTCTAAGGAAGTAAATAAGCACTTTTCGTTCACTTGCTGTGTAATTTCTTCAACACTTGTCACCTGTTTCCAGAGGTGTACGTTTTCCATTTTTTAAAGACAGTGACCGGCTTTACCGTTACAGTTGGACCCAGGATCTCAAATTGCAACTTACTCGAGTATAAAAACAATGATCCAAGAAGTGTATAATTTGTTTCTTTTATACCAGTTTATGATTACCAAAAATATTTCTTCAAACTGTCGATTTCGGTCAGTGGTTACTATCTTCCGATTTGTTTGTAACATATCCATTGTCTTCATTATAATAGAGTGTGTTTTAAACAGATAGTCTGAGGACAAATTTTTTTCAGAGACTGGAATAAAAGAAGCAACGGCTGGAATCAATATATTTCAGTGTTACGACATGTCCACAGACCTGTCGGCACACATTGGCAGTGCCGTTGTTTAATGCTCCCCCCCCCCCCTCTTTACAAACAGTACAGAATACCATTGTCCGAGTCTGTACACTACCGTAACGAAAGTGGATCTATCAAATCCGTAGTAAATAAAATTTTTGTTCTCAGTTTTGTATCCCGCCTGGAAGGCGACGCGAGGGTCTGCTCCTGAAAACTGAAAGGTTGGCCGAATGAAGGAAGTGAGTAGGAGCAGGAAAAGGTAATACACGTCGGTACTGCAAGAATGTAAAAGTGGTTTACGGGTGCATGAATATATAGAGGGCATACAGAACTTTGTAATGATGAACAAGCCTTGAGCCCGTCGTAAGTAGAGCAAAGTATATGAAGCGAAGTGTCTCGGCCGTCTGCTCTTGATCAAATGGGCTGAATCTGGAGCGGAGCTCGTAGATCTGCACAGCACCGACTAGAGGGCGCTGTCGTCGGTGTCTGTCGTAGTGCCAAACTAATAACTTTATTACGCCGTGGCATCGTTGCTATCGATACGACGTCCAGTATTTCAGTTTCTCTCAATTTGTACCATCATTTGTTTGTTGTTTCCGATTATCTAATTTGTTAATTGGCATTTTCATCCAGCGGTAATTTTTGTAAGCTTTCTTTTGTTTTAAGTCCGGCTATGAATAATATGAGCCGCTACAGCCAGTATTACAAAAACAGTTGGGGGCTTTGTGCCATAATCAAGTATTTCTCAAGGAACGCCAACAGTTAGTTTGCGGGAAATTCTTTAAAATCTACTGACCACCATTGAGAGTTAATAAGCATTGATCAACAGAATGATTCAGTTTATTTCGGATTCTCACGACGTATTTAATTTTTCTTCTTAGGGTGTTTTGCTTCTTTTTGTTTTCTTATATGGACTTCGCATTGACTCTAGGTATTAAACTTGCTGAGTTTCTTTGTTAGATAATTGATTCTGCCCTCGTAGAAATACTGTTCTTTTCAGACGCTCAGCTGTCATACAGTACCTATAGCTTACTTGAGTCTCTTACCGTTTAGACATTAGTCAAGTAATATGTCATGACGCTGGCCTAGCCACAGCACCTGTTTCCATTATCTCGTGAAATAATGTACATTCTGGACACCCTTAAAGACGTCCTTCGTTGACCATTGGTACTGTGATATCTTAAGCACGAACATCTCTGGCCTTGATGCAGGTGCCAAGTCACAATGGTTCTGTTAGAATGATAAGACATCGGCCGATTGCCCGTTTGTTAGTGGACTCTATATACTGACGCGATAAAAAATGCGGTCCACAATTGGCAGCCTCTTATCTTTGCCCTTTGGCGGTTGCCCTTAGGCAGCGATTTTAGCATTTCTTTGCTCGTTGTGTCGCGCCTAAATCGTGACGCATGCACACCAACGAACCAGCGAACCTCACCGACACTCGTTTAGTTACGGAATCTCAGCCTTACGGAATGTGCAATTTGATGTGAGAATATCTCCCATAGACTCATGAAGCAGTAGTATCTGAGAGAAATCGTGTTATTGAACAAGTGGGAACGTTGCGTAAAATTCGAGGTAACACTACCTCTAGCAGTATTAAATAAACATTGTAAATTCAACAAGACTAGTATCTTGTCCACAGCAGAATTCCTTCACAGTTGTTCCTATTGAGAACACACATCACAAGAATCCGAAATGGCTATGCGAGCTTGTAAACGACGTAAATACTGCTTATTTCAGTCATTTCCGCTTCCATTTGGGGACGTCTGTCTTTCCGTAATTATTATGTATGTGGGTAATCTTTCCCTTTTTGTCTTCTTTAATGAGGTTCCTGTGGTTTGCCGGTTCTATCTGTGGGCTAACAAATCGTATCGGATTTGTTTTTTTAAGTCTTACTAAGTTTTTAAGTTTTTTGATTAACTAGACCGCAAATAACATAAGACATTAAAATTTGATAACTAGTTTCGATTGTTCATCCACCATCCTCGGATCACTCATGGTAAAATATTATACCAGCATATAGAATACGGATGGACCGCATTGTACGTATAACTTGGTACGTGTTTATATAAGAGACATCTTCCATTATTTGATAGCTATACCAACGCTGGTATTCTACACGATGACATAATATTTTGCCATGAGTGATTTGAAGATGACTGTATGAACTACCACAACTAATTACCAAATTTTTGATGTTTAAATTTTTGTGACCTAGATAATTAAAAAATTTGTAAACTTTTCTTAAACTTGTGAAAATATATACGATCGCTTTTCTCTTTTCCTGAATGCCAGGTGTTATTAGGGATTGTTGTGGTCAACAGGTACTGTCAGTCTGTGAGTGTGCGGCTTTCTGTGGCTGGCGTCTTCTCCGCAAACCGCGGTCCGGCAGCAAGCGCTTCCACGTGGGGAAGACTTCAGGCAAGCAACGTTGAAAGTATGCTGTGATAAACATGGCTTGTAAGTTTCTGCAGTTTTTTCTATCTTATGAGCCTCATAGTTGTCTTGCTACTTTATTCACCGAAAATTAGCTGAGAAATTTGGAAACTGATATACAGTATATGAAAATATAAATAGTTCAGTAGAATGGTCTTCGAACTACGGTGCTTCCTCATGCGTTCTCCAACAATCGAGGAATCATGAAACAACTTAAAAATAACAAAGCATCAGTAGAAGACAGTATAGATGTCGAATTAAGGAAATTGTACGTCTAAAGACAATATTATTCTGTGTCTAACAGAAATCACTAATGAAACTGGGACAAAAAACAGCTCACCATAAGAATGGCCATCGGCCTAAATACAACGACTAGATAAAAAAGAAAGAAAACAGATCCTAACAGTTACAAAAGACTCTTCCTCTTGCCTGTGACGTATAAGATCTTGTCCATAGCATTTTTGGAGAGAGTTCAAGGAATACTCGACCCACAACTAGGAGAAACTAATCAACATTACATAGGAATTCGGACTCGGTAATAAGACAACAGATGACAATTAAAAGAACTTAAAGAAACACAAAACCGAAAGTAACATTCATGGAGAAACTGTCAGAATCTTTTTAATTACAGTCAGGTATAAGACAAGGACTTGGCTTGTCGCCTCTACATTTCAGCTGCGCATTAGAGAAGGTTGTGAGAGAATGGAGGAAATCCGTCAATACCAATTGTGTTAGGTTAGGAAGAAACCTGAATAAAATTACCATAGATCATCTAGCTTCTGCAGACGACGTAAAGACGACGTGGCGTTAGTTATTGACCCACTGGACGATACCTAAAAACTTAACGAGAAATAGAGAAACAAGCGGACAAAGTAGGACTAAAAATATCATTTGAAAAAAAACACCATACTTCATAACAAAATATCAGTTATGCCCTCCCCCAAAAACCCCTGACATTCGTAATAACACACTATCTAAAATAAAGTTTTTAAATACTTACTTTAGGAGAACCGGTAAGGATCAACACAAAAGAAAGGATAGCTACAGGAAATACTGTACACACAAGGAAAATGCATTCCATATGACAAAAAACGTATGTAAGAAAAACATTTTGTCCTGGAACACGAAGCTAAGATACTACCAGACAGTGGTAAAGCTTGAAACACTGTACAGGCTTGCGGGAGAGACACTTAAATTTACAAGATTTGGGGACCCTGATAAACTGGAAAAAGTTGAAAGAAGAATTCTAAGGAAAATACTGGGACCTAAAAGTAATAGTAAAGCTGAATATAAATTAAGATTAAACAGAGAACTCTATTAAAAAATGGAATAGCTAACTGATGCAGTGACGAAAAGAAGATGAGCGCATACATGGAACAGGTAATAACAAACTAATCAATCAGATCTTCAACTTACCAAACAGGTACAAATCCAAACCAACATTGTTTCAATGAAATTGGCAAAGATATCAAATCCACTGGGATTAGACTGGACATAATACGTAACAGAATACTTTCCAGAGAAGCAACACAAAAAATAGCATTTCAGGAAACAAAGAGGTCTGCAAATGGAAGCAAGTTGACCCAGGAAAGGAAAGGAACGAAGGATGAAGTAAGCCTGGGGGCAAAACAAGAGTTGATTTCATGTTATTCGAGTGTAAATATCGTTCTGAAGTCCCTACAGTAGTTCAAGTATAAATCAATGTAAGCAAAATTTTTTATTATGTGAAACATTAGAGACTTCCTGAGGGTATACTTTATTGGTATCGATTATTTATGCAACCTACATAGATTTCAGAATACACTTTCCAACACCAAATGTATCTGGGGAAGCAATCATATCTAGGTGTATGCAATGAAATACACTACTGGCTATTAAAATTGCTACACCACGAAGATGACCTGCTACAGACACGAAATTTAACCGACAGGAAGAAGATGCTGTGATCTGCAAATGATTAGCTTTTCAGAGCATTCGCCGATGGCGACACCTACAACGTGCTGACATGAGGAAAGTTTCCAACCGATTTCTCATACACAAACAGCAGTTGACCGGCATTGCCTGGTGAAACATTGTTGTGATGCCTCGTGTAAAGAGGAGAAATGCGTACCATCACGTTTCCGACTTCGATAAAGGTCGGATTGTAGCCTATCGCGATTGCGGTTTATCGTATCGCGACATTGCTGCTCTCGTTGGTCGAGGTCCAATGACTGTTAGCAGAATATGGAATCGGTGGTTCAGCAGGGTAATACGGAACGCTGTGTTGGATCCCAACGGCCTCGTATCACTAGCAGTCGAGATGACAGGCATCTTATCCGCATGGCTGTAACTGATAGTGCATCCACGTCTCGATCCCTGAGTCAACATATGGGGACGTTTGCAAGACAAGAACCATCTGCACGAACAGTTCGACGACGTTTGTAGCAGCATGGACTATCAGCTCGGAGACCATGGCTGCTGTTACCCTTGACGCTACATCACAGACAGGAGCGCCTGCGATGGTGTACTCAACGACGAATCTGGGTGCACGAATGGCAAAACGTGATTTTTTCGGATGAATCCAGGTTCTGTTTACAGCATCATGATGATCGCATCCGTGTTTGGCGACATCGCGGTGAACGCACACTGGAAGCGCGTATTCGTCAACGCCATACTGGCTATCAGCCGGCGTGACGGTATGGGGTGCCATTGGTTAAACGTCTCGGTCACCTCTTGTCCGCATTGACGGCACTTTGAACAGTGGACGTTACATTTCTGATGTGTTACGACCCGTGGCTCTACCCTTCATTCGATCCATGGGATACCCTACATTTCAGCAGGATAATGGACGACCGCATGTTGCAGGTCTTGTACGGGCCTTTCTGGATACAGCAAATGTTCGACTGCTTCCCTGGCCGGCACATTCTCCAGATCTCTCACCAATTGAAAACGACTGGTCAATGGTGGCCGAGCAACTGGCTCATCACAATACGCCAGTCACTACTTTTGATGGACTGTAGTATCGTGTTGAAGCTGCATGGGCAGCTGTACCTGTACACGCCATCCAAGCTCTGTTTGACTCAATGCCCAGGCGTATCAAGGCCGTTATTACGGCCAGAGGTGGTTGTTCTAGGTACTGAATTCTCAGGATCTATGCACCCAAACTGCGTAGAAAATGTAATCACATGTCAGTTCTAGTATAATATATTTGCCCAATGAATACCCGTTTATCATCTGCATTTCTTCTTGGTGTAGCAATTTTAATCGCCAGTAGTGTAGTTCTCCACCTCGTTCAGTCTTTTAGATAGAAGGTAGAGAAGAGCATGTAATCGCCTGCACGACCACGTCACTTACAGGATTGTGGTGCTCTAAACGTCCGCCTCACAAATACTTGTTTTCCGCCGCTCAGAATGTAAACACAGTGTTGCTTCCGAAGATGAGTCATGTGTTTGTACCGCTTATGTCTCACAGCTGGAAATTCGGCCACCTGCATAGGTTGTTGTGGTTATCGCAGCGGCGCGAAAGTAAAGCTATGAGTGTACGCGCTTGGGAAAAAGCGCCCGCATTTTGTGCAACCGAGAGCGCGCTCGGCGGACACAAAGGCGAGGTGGCGGCGACGTGCCACAGCGGTGAGGCGTGGCCCACGTGTCGCCGCCGCCGCCGCCGCCGACGCGGGAGGTCGCTCCCGATCGGTCCTCGCCGCCGCGGGTCGCCCCCATCCACGGAGGCTCGCGACACGTCACGCCGCGTGCGTCATCGCGGAGAAAGCGCCGCCGGGTTCCTGGAAGGAAGCTCCCTTCGCGTGCTGGCGCTTGCCAGCGCCGAAACCACAAGGCGGCTGCCGGGGAACAACACGTAAGGGGCGGCGCAGAATTCAATTCGCGGCATTCCGAACACTACGAATGCGGCAAGAATTCTGCACGGTTAAAAAGTCGCAGTCATGCGCGTCAGAAACGTCAAGACATTGGTATTGCGAGTGACATCATATGACAAGAAAGAGAATGACGATGCATGGATACTAACAAGGCTAATGACATGGCTCCGCAGGCGTTAGCTGGGATAAACACCGGGGAAAACATCAGACAGCGCCCAAAGGACAATGCGTTCAATACGTGGAAGTTGTCGGGGGTCGGGCAGGCATCGTTTCTCTAATAGAAGCCTTTCTTTTACCTTTACAGTTGTACAACTTTATGAAGTTGATTTGAAAACAGTAAGTGAACATACATTATCATGAGCAACAAGATATGGTCCCGGCGGAGGTTCGAGTCCTCCCTCGGGCATCCTTAGGATAATTTAGGTTAAGTAGTGTGTAAGCTTATGTACTGATGACCTCAGCAGTTAAGTCCATTAAGATTTCACACACATTTGAACATTTTTGAACAACAATATACTCAGTATAGTTTGTTAATGACATTTCCTGAAGTATTATTTCAACAGATCTAAGAAGAGCTCTCAGAATCAGTTTACAACGCTTAAAACACAAAATCCCTTTTTAAGCAATGGAAAAAAATACAAATTGCGTAATGCAAGATTAAATAAAAGATTCTAACGCCACATGGCAATGCCGAAATTTTCGTAGATATCACCTGTGATCTATAAAGGCAATAAATTATTGAACACAAAATTTCTAAATAAAACATGTTAAATGCAATAAAATCTGATTGCTATCAACGTACACTCAAACCCCGTAGCCTCTACGATGCACATCGTATCACAAAATATTTCCTTCCTTTTAAACACTTTACACCATAAACCTCCCAGCATGTGATGCATTCTACACCTAACGAATTATGACAAATAATTAAGCATAGATGTTTAAATTAACCAGGTACGCATTGACTTCCTTTCAAAACAAATAAAAAAAACACACAAATCAACTCTTAATCTAAGTTATTACATCCGTTAAAAAATGCAATACATATCTTTTGATTTCGTCGTAGTCATGCGCTGTTGTGCACCGTGCTCTCCTTCAGGATCTACGACGTACAAAACTTTAACAGGGCGCAGCCAGCTTACACAAATTGCATACTGGGATTATACGTCGATGTGGATGCGGCTCGCAAAACTTAAAACGGGCGAGGGTGTAGATGCGGTACTACTGAACACTTCGACTGTACCGCACCGCACCAAATAGTAGCACCGTGGGGTAGACAAGAGACGAATCAACAACTGTTGCAAGGCAACCTCAGCAAGGCAGTAAGAAAATGTTTGGGACTTCGCACTCTCGGGAGGGCCACATCAAACCACAGACTGACGTCCCAAACTAAATTATGAAAAAACTATCGGCGATTTCGCCACGAAAAGTAGAACCTTAAAATACCATAAGAAGTGAACTACAAGTAACACGATTCATAAGCGTTCGACTGAAAAGCGTCAGTATTTCCCTTACCACAAACACTTAAACAGTACCTTCAAAGATCACTCGTGGACACTACCAGAGTGTCAATTACTCGTTATAACAGTAGATAACAGAGTTTAACACGTTGGGGCCGACTTAGATTCCTTAATAAGACGAGCAATGATTCGGTTCTTCAGTTGGTTCCATCTTCGATCCAAAACAGTCATTCACTTTAAAGTAGCTAAATACATGACAGTGCCGATATCAACGCTCTCCTCCCAAGCAGCGCCCTAACTGGAGAGTGCACTACCAAAGCAAAGCTTACACAACTCGAGTCTGATATCAGCGCCACCAACGTGCACCGTTTTTGAATTCTTATGTTGACCTCATACACCAAACTTGCCGTAATTCTTCGTCGCAATCCAAGGGCAGAACCAAGAAATCACGTTTCAGCCCCTGAATGACCACACGATGATCACCAGCGGGACAACACTGGCCCTCCACCACACTAGGCCGTCCCCAACTGACTTTTTCAGCTAGGCCCACCGACACCGACGTCGCTCCTCGCGGACAGTCGTCAGCTCACTCCCAGCAAGCCACTTCTTCCTCGTTGTGTTGTAAGTAGGCTGTTTATGTTTTCTTATTGGCAACGTTACGTAGCGCTCTGTACGAAAATCACTGGCTGTGCTGTGTGCAGTCTGTGGCTAGTTTGCATTGTTGTCTGCCATTGTAGTGTTGGGCAGCGGCAGCTGGATGTGAACAGCGCGTAGCGTTGCGCAGTTGGAGGTGAGCCGCCAGCAGTGGTGGATGTGGGGAGAGAGATGGCGGAGTTTTGAAATTTGTAAGACTGGATGTCAATTATGAATATTAAGGTAAATACATTGTTTGTTCTCTATTAAAATCTTTCATTTGCTAACTATGCCTACTAGTAGTTAGTGCCTTCCGTAGTTTGAATCTATTATTTAGCTGGCAGTAGTGGCGCTCGCTGTATTGCTGTAGCTTGAGTAACGAAGATTTTTGGTGAGGTAAGCGATTTGCGAAACGCATAGGTTAATGTTAGTCAGGGCCATTCCTTTGTACGGATTTCAGAAAGTCAGATTGAGTTGCGTTAAAAATATTGTATGTCAGTTTAAGCACAGTCTTGTATAAATTTTTCTAAGGGGGCGTTTCAGTGGCCGCCTCGCGGCACACGGGAAACCAACTCACCAAAGATATGCGGCGACCAGAGACTCCAATCCGATCTCTACATTGACATCACGGCGAGTAATGAGAAGGCAGGTGGTTTCAAAAACCAAAACAAAATTAAATAGCGAGCCGTACCGGCTCAGTTAATTAACTAACTGTTAACACTCTAACGATCAGATACATGTTAGGTTACCCTCTTTTCGTAAATCAATTGTAAAACATTAAGTAATAATGAAACATTTTCCAACTCATGATAGGGACAGGACAGCAACCAGAAATACACGATGAAGAATCAAACGGTTGCATGGTTGTTGATTTACCAATGACGCGCTTCGCCTGATTAGGCATCTACAGATTGGCTGATGTTAGATGGCCTCAAGCACATGCGATACCGGATATACAGTGTTCCAGCAAATAATTGTCCCTGTCATATATCCGGAAACATTGTGAGGTGTGCTTGCTAAGGCATGCGATGCAGTCCAGTGAATGCCAAACAGCATCAGGCCTACATAGTGAAACGTCCCCTTTGAACAATTATACAAGACTGTGCTTAAACTGACACACAATATTTTTAGCGCAACGCAATCTGACTATCAAAGATCCCTGCAAAAGAATGGCCCTGAGTAACATTAAACTATACCTTTCAGAAATCACTTACCTCACAAAAATCTTCATTACTCGAACTACTGCAATACAGCGAGCGCCACTACTGCCAGCTATGCCAGCTAGATAAAAGATTCAAACTACGGAAGGCACTAACTACTGATAGGGATACTTAGCAAATGAAAGATATTAATAGAGAACAAACAATGTATTTACCTTAATAGTCATAATATATATAGCAGTTCATGACAAATTACAAAACTCCACCATCTCTCTCCCCACATCCACCACTGCTGGCGGCTCACCTCCAACTGCGCAACGCTACGCGCTGTTCACATCCAGCTGCCGCTGCCCAACACTACAATGGCAGACAACAATGCAAACTAGACACAGACTGCACACAGCACAGCCAGTGATTTTCATACAGTGCGCTACGTAACGTTGCCAATAAGAAAATATAAACAGCCTACTTACAATAGATTTGTCACCCTGCAGGCATGTCGGAGGTGTAGTTGCTCATATCTGGGCTAAACCCACAGTGCTGGTCACGGTAACGCACTGAAGCTTGTGCTAAGTGTCCAAGCGTTGGGAGACTTGACACACGTCTCAGGTCTCCAAAGCCGGGTGTCTAACGTATTCCATGGGAATGTGACACGTCTTTGCGAGACTGGCAATTAGAACAGAGGAGGATAGATACGGGGAACATAACCAACGTACCCGGCTGAAATAACTAAGTAAATCAGTGGTCTCTGAGTGCTGCCTCGAATATAATCATGAAATCAAATAGGATGTGACCAGCATCATGGTGCAAATGCCACGTTTGAGTGAGCTTAGTTAAAGATTATCGAAATAAAACCAAGTAACCAGAAACAGAGGTTGGACAAGTCTTGTGATACGGCAATCAGTTTATTAAGATCATATCCATCAATGCTGGGAAATGATGGGAGAATGTGCGTTGCATGGAATATCAGTCCGGACTCTGAAAAGCAAAAGAGCATCAAAGGGCGTAGTGGGCGTCGGGAGTTGAACTAAGCTATAAACGTCGGCGCGAGATGAACAATAGTTCACTTCGGTTGGAGTCCAGAAAGCAAGTACACATAACAGGACAACTCGCAGTGACTGAAGAAAATGACTGGATCGCTTGTCGAAATACTATGCATAAAAAGGTTGCAACAGTTGCCTGTAGACCCAGGAGCAAACCATTAACCTCGTCGTCGACGGGCCGTTAAACCCCAGTCTTCATTCCTTCCCACTCGGCGAGTAGCATTTATTAAGTTACGACTATCAGAGGAAGTTACGAGTAGATCAGACACTGCAACTTATGAGTGACACAGTTTACCGTTAGTTATTGAAGATATTCCGTAACAAATACACACTGAAGCGCCAAAGAAACTGGTATAGGCAAGCGTATTCAAATACAGAGATTTGTAAACATGCAGAATACGGCCTGCGGTCGGCAACGCCTATATAAGACAACAAATGTCTGACGCAGTTGTTAGCTGGGTTGCTGCTATTACAGTGGCAGGTTATCAAGATTTGAGTGAGTTTGAACGTGGTGTTACAGTCGACGCAGCGAGTGATGAACACTTCATCTGTGAGGTAGCGGTAAAGTGGGATTTTCCCGTACGACCACTTCACGAGCGCACTGTGAATATTAGGAATACGATAAAACATAAAAACTCCGACATCGCTGAGGTCGAAAAGGATCCTGCAAGAACGGGACCAACGACGACTGAAGAGAATCGTTCAACGTGAGAGAAGTGCAACCCTTCCATAAACTGCTGCAGATTTCAATGCTGGCCCGTCAACATGTGTCAGCGTACGAACCACTCAACGAAACTTCATCGATACGGGCTTTCGGAGACGAAGGCTCACGTGTACCTTTGATGAGTGCACGACACAAAGCTTTACGCCTCGCCTGGGCCCGTCAACACCGACATTGGACTGTAGATGACTGGAAACGTGTTGCCTGGTCGGATGAGTCTCGTTTCAAAATGTATCGAGCGGATCGACGTGTACGGGTATGGAGACAACCTCATGAATCCATGGATCCTCTCCATGGAATGGATGGACTGTTCAAGCTGGTGGAGGCTCTATAATGGTGTGGGGCGTGTGCAGTTAGAGGGATATGTTACCGCTGACACGACTAGATACGACTCTGACAGGTGACACGTATGTAAGCATCCTGTCTGATCACCTGCATCCATTCGTGTCCACTGTGCATCCCGACGGCCTTGGGCAGTTCCAGCAGGACTTTGCGACATCCCACACGTCCAGAACTGCTACAGAGTGGCTCCAGGAGTATTATTCTGAGTTTAAGCACTTCCGCTGGCCACCATACTCCCCAGACGTGAACATTATTGAGCGTATCTGGGAGGCCTTGCTACGTGCTGTTCGGAAGAGATTTCCACCCTCTCGTACTCCAGCGCTGCAGGATTCATGGTGTCAGTTTCCACCAGCACTACTTCAGACGTTAGTCGAGTCCATGCCATGTCGTGTTGCGGCACTTCTTCGTCCTGGCGGGGGCCCGTACACGATATTAGGCAGGTACATCTACATCTACATACATACTCCGTAATCCATGCGTGGCGGAGGGTACCTTGTACCACAACTAGCATTTTCTCTCCCTGTTCCACTCCCAAACAGAACGAGGGGAAAATGACTGCATTTATGCCTCTGTACGAGCCCTAATCTCTCTTATCTTATCTTTGTGGTCTTTCCGTGAAATGTAAGTTGGCGGCAGTAAAATTGTACTGCAGTCAGCCTCAAATGCTGGTTCTCTAAATTTCCTCAGTAGCGATTCACGAAAAGAACGCCTCCTTTCCTCTACAGACTCCCACCCGAGTTCCTGAAGCATTTCCGTAACACTCGCGTGATGATCAAACCTACCAGTAACAAATCTAGCAGCCCCCCTCTGAAATGCTTCTATGTTCTCCCTCAATCCGACCTGATAGGGATCCCAAACGCTCGAGCAGTACTCAAGAATATGTCGTATTAGTGTTTTATAAGCGGTCTCCTTTACAGATGAACCACATCTTCACAAAATTTTACCAATGAACCGAAGACGACTATCCGCCTTCCCCACAACTGACATTACATGCTTGTCCCACTTCATATCGCTCTGCAATGTTACGCCCAAATATTTAATTGACATGACTGTGTCAAGCGCTACACTACTAATGGAGTATTCAAACATTACAGGATTCTTTTTTCTATTCATCTGTATTAATTTACGTTTATCTATATTTAGAGTTAGCTGCCATTCTTTACACCAATCACAAATCCTGTCCAAGCCATCTTGTATCCTCCTACAGTCACCCAACGACGACACCTTCCCGTACACCCCAGCATCATCAGCAAACACCCGCACATAGCTATCCACCCTATCCAAAAGATCATTTATGTAGATAGAAAACAACAGCGGACCTACCACACTTCCCTGGGGCACTCCAGATGATACCCTCACCTCCGATGAACACTCACCATCGAGGACAACGTACTGGGTTCTATTACTTAGGAAGTCTTCGAGCTACTCACATACTTGGGAACCAATCCCATATGGTCGTACCTTAGTTCGGAGTCTGCAGTGGAGCACCGAGTCAAACGCTTTCCGGAAGTCAAGGAATATGGCATCCGTCTGACACCCCTTCATCCATGGTTCGCAAAATATCATGTGAAAAAAGGGCGAGTTGCGTTTCGCGGGAGCGATGCTTTCTAAAACCGTGCTGATGCATGGACAGCAAATTCTCTGTCTCAAGGAAATTCGAACTGAGAATATGTTCGAGAATCCTGCAACAAACCGATATTAAGGATATTGGTCTGTAATTTTGAGGATCCGTCCTTCTACCCTTCTTATATACAGGCGTCACCTGCGCTTTTTTCCAGTCGCGCGAGACTTTACGTTGGGCAAGAGATTCGCGATAAATGCAAGCTAAGTAAGGAGCCAATGCAGTAGACTACTCTCTGTAAAACCGAATTGGAATCCCATCAGGACCTGGTGATTTTATTTCGCTCTTCAGTGTAGTTGCTTTGTTATTGATCAGTTTGCTGCTTACATCGACTGCTTAACGAGATAAGTGTATCACCCGTAAGGGGAGGACGAAACGAAATGAAACTCTAAATGTATACGATAATATTTCGGTGATTAAAATAGCTAGCGAAACTTACAAAGAAATGTGGGTCCAATTATCAATATGACGATGCGAGCTCTCTGGCCTGGATGCATACACCGATTCTGTTGGGAAAGGTGCCATAAAGTCGTTGTATCCTCTCGTGAATCGAGCTGGCCCTCAACTGTTGTACGTGGTTCTTGCTGTCCTGGATACTGGCATTGGGACGCATTTGACGGGCGAGCTGTTCCCACACATTTTCTACCGGGGACCGATATTGGGTTCTTGCTGGCTAGGAAGTATCTCAGCATCAGGAAGACAGTACATACAGACATGTGTCATGTGTGGCCGAGGAATGTCCTGTTAAAAATGGTTGGTGATGATGTCGCATGACTGGTAACATATGCGGACACAGGATGCCCGTGGCATATTATTGTCCCGCCAGAGTTCCCTGAATCCCTGTGACCTGAAGTCATAAGCAGTGGCTCTCCATATATTCTTCCTTTCTGGTAGTCATACTTGGTCGACCGGAACCAAACGAGAAGTATGCTTGCCGTCACGTTCTCGTGCAACCAACATTGAGCCAATGTCACATCAGGACGCCCCACAAGTCTGGATATTGCACGATTCGACCAGCCGGACAAATGGGCCAGCCGGACAAATGGGAACTTACAATGAGGCCGGTTCCAAACGCGGTCAGGTGCTGATAACGCTTTCTCACACAAGTACAGGCATCTCCATGTCCTTCGCAGTGATCCCTCAACATCTGATGCTGTTCACTCTCCTTACATACTCTAGCAGGCCTGGTAACAACATTAAACACGAACAACACTGATGCACCCTGGTGGTACTTCTACACCTCACAGAGAATTGCAGCTCTTAGTATTTACGTACCCGCGGATGGTGCGTACGTGTACTAGGTTCCATTAACATGCTATTACGACATCGGGGAGCGTGACGTATTCCGTCAGGCACTGTACATAAAGGTACTATTTTTACTAGCTGTCCTGAATGTTGCTATTCAAATGTGTGAGTAAATTAATATTATGTTATTAGGTCAAAAGGTTGAAAAAAAAAAAGAGAAGGAAGATTGGGTTAAGACCATCGACGTTCAGGTCACTACATGTGGAGTTCATAACCGGATTCAGAGAACGAGGAGAGAGAGACTATCTCAGGCTTTGCCTTACGCGATTTATGGAAACAACGGAGATCCTTAACCTGTTTGGACGGACGGGTATTTGAACAGCCGTTCCTGTGAATGCAAATCCAGTGATGTGCTATTTCGCTCGGTTTACACTGTTGAAGAGTAACGAATACAGGTGTATATAGAAAGACAAACAGGAATATGAGCCCAGAAAAGGTGAAATTGTATAATGAACTGAGGACTCTTGAAAATGAAGGAGGTCAATGGAAACCAACGTCACTTAAATCACCTGAACCCTTCTTTTAGTATATCCCCCCTCCCACTTAGTTCGATTTAGTTCTTTCCTTTAGTATTCGTATAGCACCATATTTCTAAAGAGGCTAAACCTTTCTTGTCTAAGCTAGTTATCGTCCAAATTTCACTGTTGTACAAGGCTACAATCCAGCAAGTACCTGCCGGCCGGAGTGGCCGAGCGGTTCTACGCGCTACAGTCTGGAACCGCGCGACCGCAACGGTCGCAGGTTCGAATCCTGCCTCGGGCATGGATGTGTGTGATGTCCTTAGGTTAGTTAGGTTTCATTAGTTCTAAGTTCTAGGCGACTGATGACCTCAGAAGTTAAGTCGCATAGTGCTCAGAGCCATTTGAACCCTTTGAAGTCGTGATTACGCTCAGATTTACGTACTTATTTTTCAGCGTTGTTTTATGCACATGGGTTGAGAACGTGACAAAACGTGTGTGGCGTGCGTGACACAGAGTTAACACAGATGAACCTGCGCCAAACACACACAGGAGAGTGCGTCAGATGGTATCGGCCAGAGACACACACACATGCGAGCGTAATTGCGCGCCACTCTTGATGTCACCGGCCACACGCGTGTCGGCCATTAAAAGGTTGATTGTTTTCCGTGCCACCGAGTGCCGCCTCTTGTGTGGCGGTGCGTGCGACCACTCTGGTGTGAAAGCGCTAATGTGTCAGCCTGCGTGGCGCTCAGTCACGTCCCGATGTCGCCTGGTATGGGGAGGCGCCGCTGCCGTACGTACCGGCAGGAAACGAGTCTCTGTCGCTCTATGTTGCTGCAGTCTCTCGTGTGATTCGTGCTCTCTGCTGTCCTAGAATCAGTAGTACTACAATACTAACTAACGTAGATGCCGCCTGGGAACTGCGACGGATGTGGCAGCGCCATAATGCGCTGGGGTAGAGAGTAGGTCGTGAACACGTAATGTGCAGTAGATGCCTGATAATTCGACGTTCATCAGACCTAACAAAAAGCGCGAGTAAGTGTAGGATTTAACGCGAGTTCCACGGATTCGGTTGGAATCTGGAATAAGTCGAAATAATTACAAGCTAAGTGTATGTTAAAAATGGTACTATAGTTTCAATTGCGCAAGTACTTCTTTATAGGGAAAAGCAAAAACGTAAAAACTATAGTTGAAACTGAAGTTAATTTTGCAGCAGTTTCATATTTCTCATTTATTTTATAATTTCAGACGTGAAGGAAACGAAAGTTTCTGCGAATACGTAAAATAACATCGATTTCTTTATTTTTCCATGCTGAACAAACTGTGTCATCAAGTCCCCATTCCCCCCAATAATCTTCTGAAGAACCAAGCTATCTTTTTTGAAAGGTAGCAATGGACTACTCACTTGACGATAAACCTTCAATGCCCAAACTAACAGCGAATGACTTAGGGTTTTTTAAGTTTATAACCTCCGCCAAGTACGTTTTGCCCTTTGCATTGATTGACCCATTTCAGTAAGTATTCTCCAAGAGGCAAGAACTAGTCTCATCGGTGTGTTTCCTCCTTCCTTATGATAGCTTTTCAACAGCCCTATCTTCCTGCTTCAGATGACGTAATCCCTCAACATTTCGCTACATCCTATATTTTTTCTGACTCCACGTTCTATGGGGCCAGTAAACTGCTTCTTTTCTGCGAAAGTCGATCACTTGTACTATTTTTGCAACTGACTTAAAGAAAGGAGTATCACAAAGAGGTGAATGACGAAATGATTACCTGAATAGCTGACGGAAGAACTGGAATTACGAAATGTTCGAAGGTCACTGACTTCTAGAGCGCCTGCAGTGTGATCTGTCGCGAGGAACGCTTCGATTGTACCAAACCGCATAAGAGTTCTTCGAGTGTCGAGTATCTATTCCTTCAAGGGACTTGACAAGTTCCACTTGCTGAGAAATTCGATCTTTCTAGGTTCTAATTAGCGAGTATTAACAGTACATGTAATCATCTGTGGTAGTCTCATCATCTACATTTATGTTTAGCAGATAATTGTAAAGTGTGTCGCACAAGATATTCCCTATCGTACCGTACTGTTCGCGTTAGGTGGTGACTCTGAATAGGCCGTGTCTGATTTCGTTGCCTTTCCTTGTCTAACACCTTTTGATCCGACTGTGTAACAACCTCGACGTCGACAGGACGTCAGAGCCTACAGTAATCTTCCGTCAGTTCCACTCATGGATGAAGCTTTGAAAGAACGTCCGTTCATAAACTCTGCGCGAGCCGCTGTTAAGCCTCATTTTACACGCGCGACTTTCTTGTCTACTTTGACTACTCTTGATGGTCGCGCGCCAAGTGTCTGTGAATCAGCCGCCGACCACGTCGGGAGTGGGTAGTTGACGTCAACGACGATCTGATTATACCTACTACTGTGAAATCCTAACTATGCTGAAGTCTCACCATGTGCAAAAAAAGCGGATGGTGGCATCATCTGGTAACATCGCAAGTAGACCAATTCTCGCAGTGCCCACTGACGTTATAACTGTTGATTTTGTGCTTTTGTGTCTTCTTAGTTATTTTTATTCTTATTTTACTTTATTATTTTTTGTAGCCCAATGAGAAGGTTCAA
Organism: Schistocerca cancellata; assembly: GCF_023864275.1. Taxonomy (NCBI): domain Eukaryota; kingdom Metazoa; phylum Arthropoda; class Insecta; order Orthoptera; family Acrididae; genus Schistocerca; species Schistocerca cancellata. Next base: position 237,795,202 of record NC_064627.1, on the reverse strand, counting down.
AAATGGCTCTGAGCAATATGGGACTCAACTTCTCAGGTCATCAGTCCCCTAGAACTTAGAACTACTTAAACCTAACTAACCTAAGGACATCACACACATCCATGCCCGAGGCAGGATTCGAACCTGCGACGTAGCGGTCGCGCGGTTCCAGACAGGAGCGCCTAAAACCGCTCGGCCACTCCGGCCGGAAATGTGAAGGTAGAGTGAGGATTTGATATACAGGGTATTGGGAAATTCTCGCTACAAACTTCCTGAACTTGTGGAGGGGAGCGCGTACATAATATTTTGAATAGGAACCCGTGTCCGGGAACGTCATCCAACGACGCTACAAAGCGTCAAAGTTATAGGCGCCTGTCAATGTATATATATGCAAGGGGAGTCCATGACGATGTAAAACAAACTTTCAAGGATGATGGAGACGGATAAATGCATCAATTTGGCGTGAAAGTCCCTGGTTCGGAAATGAGCGACTCGAAAGTTACAAGCGAAAATCATTCAAAACGTTCAAACGTGTGTGAAATCTTATGGGACTTAACTGCTAAGGTCATCAGTTCCCAAGCTTACACACTATTTAACCTAAATTATCCTGAGGTCAAACACACACACCCATGCCCGAGGGAGGACTCGAACTTCTGCCGGGACCATCCGCACTACAGCGCCCTGGACCGCTCGGCTAATCCCACGCAGCGCGAAAATCATTCTGATACTTCTGACAGTGGGATACATGCACCGGTAGTGTGGTTGCTAAGATGCAGGGTATGCTACTTTTGGAGGTGGTGAAATGGTCCAAAACAAGAAAAAACATGTAGTAATTTTACACGGCATCTAAAAATGCATACCTGAGGAGCTATGAGCGCTTGTTCATTTTCGCCACTGTGAAACACATCTCTTCTATTGAACACGTGCTCATGTCTCTTAAGGAATGCATTTTAGAGCCCATTTTTGCTAGGCATTTTTTTCTTTCTTTCGTCCATACTACCACCTCCGAAAGTAGCCTGCCCCTACAATGTTAGCAACAACGGTACCAATGTCAGTCAGAAGTATCAGAACTGTTCTCGCTTATAACTTTCGACTCATTCGTTTCCGGTACAGGGACCCTTATCTCAAATTGATATATTTATTCTTCTCCATCACCCCTGAATGTCTGTAGCATCATCATCGAATCACCCTGTATGTACATACGTGTGCGGATGCCGGCGTCTATAACTTTGACGCTGTGTAGCGTCGTGGGAAGACGTTTTCGGACATGCGTTCCTGTTCAACATATTACGTACTCACTCCCCTCTGCATGTCCTACAAGTCTGCAACGGGAATTTCCGAAGACCCTGTGTTTCTTACAACAGTTCTCTCACGTGTGAAAGTAAATTTCTGAAAACAAAATTATCTAGGATTTACAATAGCTGTACAAACAAAAAGCGTAACAGGAGCATAAATAAGACGTAAATACAAGCAGATAAAAATGTTCTACAGGGTGTTACAAAAAGGTACGGCCAAACTTTCACGAAACATTCCTTACACACAAATAAAGAAAAGATGTTATGTGGACATGTGTCCGGAAACGCTTAAATTCCATGTTAGAGCTCATTTTAGTTTCGTCAATACGTTCTTCCGCCTACGCTCAATGGAGCACGTTATCATGATTTCATATGGGATACTCTACCTGTGCTGCTAGAACATGTGCCTTTACAAGTACGACACAATATGTGGTTCATGCACGATGGAGCTCCTGCACATTTCAGTCGAAGTGTTCGTACGCTTCTCAACAACAGATTCGGTGACCGATTGATTGGTAGAGACGGACCAATTCCATGGCCTCCACGCTCTCCTGACCTCAACCCTCTTGACTTTCATTTATGGGGGCATTTGAAAGCCCCGGTACCAAATGTAGAGACTCTTCGTGCTCTTATTGTGGACGGCTGTGATACAATACGCCATTCTCCAGGGCTGCATCAGCGCATCAGGGATTCCATGCGACGGAGAGTGGATGCATGTATCCTCGCTAACGGAGGACATTTTGAACATTTCCTGTAACAAAGTGTTTGAAGTCACGCTGGTACGTTCTGTTGCTGTGTGTTTCCATTCCATGATTAATGTGATTTGAAGAGAAGTAATAAAATGACCTCTAACATGGAAAGTAAGCGTTTCCGGACACATGTCCACATAACATATTTTCTTTCTTTGTGTGTGAGGAATGTTTCCTGAAAGTTTGGCCGTACATTTTTGTAACACCCTGTATAATGAAAACTGTTGCAACAGTGAAAAACGCAAATCTTCTAAAAGAGATAAATAGTTTGGAGTGATATTTGGCACTTGTAAAGAAAACAGACTACGAAGCATAAATTGACAAATTAAAAAGCTGCTATGTACTACGTTCGAAATGTTGTTTGTATGTAAACTGTCTGACAAAAAAACAACAACAACAACAACAAAATGAATCGCCCAGAAGGAGGAAACGAAATAAAAACTTTACAGATTGGGAGGGTATGTCACGTTACTACAGTGATAACAAAATCGAGTCAGACTGACAACGAGTTAAGCAGTACGAGCGCACTAATCGCTGTGATGTTGTCACGGGAGCATGCACTGATTCGGTTGGTAAGAGTATCGTAAAGCCGTTGTATCCTCTCCTGAGGTAAGCTCCGAGCTGGTCCCACACAGGTTTTATTGGGGACAGATTTGGGGATCTCGCTGGCCGCGGGAGTACCTCGACATCACGCAGACAGTTGACAGAGACAGGAGCCATGTGCGGACGAACATTGTCCTCTTGAATAATGACATCATGATTTTGTCGCATGAGAGGTAACACATTAGGAGGCAGGATGTCCATGACGAACCGTTTCGCCGTCAGAGTTGCGTCAGTCACTACCAACCGTAACCAGAAATCATACCTGATGGCTCGTCACATCGCGACAGCGCTTTAGCTCTCCAAAACACTGGAAGAATGAGCCATCTCCCCAGGCTATCGCGTCGCCATATTCACCGATTAAGGTCGAACAACAGACTCCTTTCATCAGGAGTTCATACTTACTGGTCACGCCACGAGTCCAAATATAACCGTTTGTGTTGTTGTAATAGTGGGAAGCTACGTGAGAAACTATAATTCCCTGACAAGTTTGTTTGCGTGGCCAATTCCCTAGTTCGGCTGCTACTGGTCTCAGACATAGAATGTTTCAGGGAGTCTGTTACTTGCTGTCGGATGGCAAGCGCATATGTTGATTAGGAGGTGCTTGGTGCTCAGTATGACGATCCGCCCTTGTATGGTGAGTCGTGGTCGACCGGAACCTCGACAACGAGTATGGATGCTCTCATCTTCTCATGCAGTCCAACATCGGGCCACTGTCACACTGACTGCCTCACAGATCTTGATATTGCATGATTTGACCAGCCGGCCAAATGGAGACCCGCAACGAGGGCGCTTTCAAACCATGTCCGTTGCTGATAAAGCTGTCTCACACGAGTACGCGTCATCTCCGTGCCCTTCACAGTGATCACTCAACATCTGCCACTGTTCACGCCCCTTATGCAGGGTGTAACAAAAACGTTCAGCACAAATTGTAAGGCACATTCCTTACACGTAGACGAAGAATTATGTTACATAAACGTGGGTCTGGAAACGCTTTGTTTCCATGTTACATCTCATTTTCTTCAACTGAGTGAGCATGGGAAATAGACAAGAATAGAACGTTAGAATCACGGAGATTATGCAACTCTTGGTGACGCCTGTGTAGGTGGTGCACTGCCCGTGTTTTGTTTCACACGTCCCTGTTACCACGCAACGTACGTCATTGCTTGTTTACAGGTAACATCAACTGTTCCAGCGTTCAGTAAGACAGTTGGAAGCACACGGATTACTGCGTAGAATTAATTACAGACTTGGCTCGTGCAGTGGCAGTGTACACAAATGTAGAGATGGTGGATGCCCATCTGACGTATGGATTAGGTGACAGCAATGGCCCTGGCGCTCCACGTTTGTTCAAACGGTTCAAATGGCTCTGAGCACTATGGGACTTAACATCTGAGGTCATCAGTCCTCTAGAACTTAGAACTACTTAAACCTAACTAACCTTAGGACATCACACACATCCATGCCCGAGGCAGGATTCGAACCTGCGACCGTAGCGTCCACGTTTGTACCGGGAGAGATTTTCAGAACGAAGGTGCCCCGACAGGAAAACGTTTCAAGCCGTTGATCGTTGTCTTAGGGAACACGAGGCACTTAAGCCTGATACTCGCGACCAGGGAAGGTCTAGAAGGACGAGGACACTGCAGTGGGAGGCGGCAGTTCCTCATACAGTTGACGACGTCCCTAGTGTCAGTACATGACATGTCAACACCGATTGTTGACCACATGATGGATTGATGCAAGTGTCAGTGCCCACGGAGAGCATATTGAACATCTCCTGTGAGAAAGAGGTGCATGTGCTATGCTGGTGCGTTCTGCTCTTCTGGGTTTCCCATGATTAATGAGTTGGAGGAAATTAGTTGTAATGGGAACTATAACTATAAGTGTTTACGGACACATGTTTATATAACATGGTCTATGTGTGTGGAACATATCCTGCAATTTGTGCGGTACATTTTTGTTACAACACGCATGCCCTACCAGGCCAGGTAACAACACTAAACACGAACAGCACTGATGCACTCTGGTGCCTGTCAAAGAGAATAGTAACTCTTAATTATTTACTCACCCGCCGATGGTGCATATGTGTGCGAACTTACATTGACATTCGACATTGTCTTCTGGGTGCTTCAGTTTGTCAGGCAGTGTGTATGTTTTCTGTAGCAAATAACTGACGATGGTCTGAAACATTTGGACGGCACATTTCCTATTCTGCATCTAAATCTGCATCTACGCACGTATTCGCAAGCCACCATACGGTGCATGGCGAAGGATACTTCGTTCAATTGTGTCATTCTTTTTTCCGTTCCACTCGCATATGCAGCGAGGGTGAAAGACTATCTGTACACTTCTGCACAAAACCTGATTTCTTTTACCTTGCCTTTGCGGTCCTTATGCAGTATGTCTGTCGGTGGCAATGGTATCGTTCCACAGCCTGTCGCAAATGCCGGACCAGTAAGCACTCACAAAAGTCTTTTGTAAAAAGATCGTCGCCTTTTCTCCAGGGATTCCCAACTGAGTTCAAGGAGCGTTCCCGTACTACTCGCATGCTGAACAAACCTACCGATAACAAACCTAGCTCCATGCATCTGAATTGTTTCAATGTCTTCCTAAATCCGACCTGGTGCTTGCTCTGTTTCACGTCGCTTTGCAGAGTTATGCACTGATATACAATAAATGTAACTGCATCATGTTGCTCACCACTAATACTGTATTTGAACATTACCGGATTGTTTTCCTTCTCACCTATATTAGCGTACATTTTGCCACATTTAGAGCACGTTGCCATCCATCTCACCGAAGAGAAATTCTACCCACATCAAGCTCAACGACTACACTTGCCCGTACACTATGACGTCGTCAGTAAACAGTCGCAAATTGTTGCTCTCCTTGTCCATGACTGGGGTCCTGTCACTTTTCTCTGAGGGCACAGGCGACGACATCCTTCCCTGTGACGGACAGTCGCCTTCCACGACAATGTATAGGCTTCTGTTCCTTAAAAAATCTTTGAACCACTAACGCAACTGAGAACCTGTTCCACATGCATTGGCCCTCGCATTGTGCAGCATGGCATTGAGTCAAACGCTTTCTGAAAATCTAGGAGTACAAAATCGGGCTGCAGCACTTCATCCATGGTTCGCAGGTTTTGCACAGGCGGTGTTTCACTTCTCAGCAGTGTCGAAAACTTTTGTTAAGAACACTCACATACAATTTGCTTTCTGTCGTTAGCTAACTCTGTCAGTCCCTTAATGCTGTTAATATGCAGGGTTATTCATCTAAGCTATTCACCTCTGATGTCTCTTGCACCATTTTAGACATCGTGATTCTATTTTCATCCAAATAAATTGTGAGAAAGTCATCAATAAATGACGTACTGTCTCTTTTCATAGGTGTATTAACTACACATAAATCAGTATCAACTTCGCTTTTTTGAATGGAACTATAGTAGTTTCTGCTGCTAGCATTGCAGTTCTAAAAGAAACAAATTCGCCAGCGTTTCGTTCTTAAAAATTCGATCACTAGTTACGGAGAGACTGAAGCATTTATTTGTTTTAACATGAAGCAGGTTGGTGTGTTAGACGGAAGCTCGTGTTGTACACGGAACTTGCATGTCATGCTGATGGGGCACTCCAGCGCGCAGCAGCTAAGGAAGCCTTCTTACAAAACCGAAATAGCGGAGAAAAGTTTAATTTAAAACTAATCACGCTTGGCTGCATGCGTCTGGATCGACAGACCAACAGAAAGCCAATAGACGTTGCATCGAAGGATGATTCACCAAGTAACTGTGGTAACTGTTCTGCTCTTGTTTCTGCCCGAGCCTTGAAAGAAAGGTGCGAACACGGCTGGGCTGAATTATTGCAGAGATACTCGCAATTTCTATGGAACTAATATGTGGCTTGCAGACAGCAACTGCCAGTTCTAGCAGTTTAGATCGCTCCGTCCACCACAGTCATGCTCTTCACCGTCTGCTAGAATTGTAAAACTACTGAAGGCTACGATAGACCATCGTGAGCAAGCATGAACTACGGTAGTTTTCCTAGTAGCTTTGCCTGTACGTTAGGTGTGTTGCATACCTATTGCCCTCGTAACGATCGCTTTATTTTTGCATGCGATCAGTGTCTCGTATACGGAACATTTTGGTTCGATTTAGTTATCATCCTGTGTATTATTTAAAAGTAAACAGTGTTTACAGTAAAATTGAAACTGTATTGTTTAATTCAAGTTTTATTCGAAAATTATTGATTTTTATCGTGAAACAGAGGGATGTTGCAGTAAAAATAAAACAATACAGATTTATCACATAGCGCTAGAAAACGCAGTACCTCAACAAAAAGGAAAAATAAGAATAAAAACCCCTCAAAACAAAAATATATCAAACATCGTTTCAATAATTCGTCGAACTTATATAAATGTTTCTCTATTAATCATAAATAACATTCCCATTTATCATTAATAACAGGCAACCCTTGCTTTTGATCATGAGTGCAAAATAACAATAATAATTATGAATATTTTTCATGTTTGGGGACACGCGCCGGATTAGCCGAGCGGTCTCAGGCGCTGCAGTCATGGACTGTGCGGCTGGTCCCGGCGGAGGTTCGAGTCCTCCCTCGTGCATGGGTGTGTGTGTTTGGCCTTAGGATAATTAAGGTTAAGTAGTGTGTAAGCTTAGGGACTGATGACCTTAGCAGTTAAGTCCCATAAGATTTCACACACATTTGAACATTTGATATGTTTGTGCATGTAAACTGTACTTGCATCAGAAGTAATGGCTTTCGTTACATAAAAGCGTAGATCTCAAGCGATCGACCAATTTTCATTACTTATAAACTTGGTGCAAGGATATAAGATACACAATGGACTAACAGCGAATGATGTGACGTTTTAGTTATGTGCAAAAGAAAAAATGAAACAAACAAAAAGCAACGTCGGCTCCCAATTTACATCTTACACATTCATTTATGTTTCTTTCCCTACCAATGCTACCAATACTAACGGTAATCCTACCATTTATTACGTCATTTATGTAGTGCACCAAAACTACAGAACCATAGTCGAGCGCAACTCTGTTATCTGCACAGTATCCCATTCCCTTCCAATAAATTTTTTTACACATTCGCTGAACTGCCTTTTTGTTGACTACCGATCTGTCGGGACACCTTTGTGTACACAGTTCAACTGTTAGCTTCCCGTTCCTCTTTTATTCTCCGTAAAGATGAAGCCTTTCTAGTTCCTCTTGGCCTGTACTCTTAAAAGACTTTTTTTTTTTCAGAAACTAGCCAGCATTCGACATTCGTTAAGGACGCGGACAGAACGTAGGCGTCAATACATTTCCTCTGCGCCCCTCTAATATTGGTAACTCGGCAGTGTAACACTCCGTTTCCTACTCACCCGACGTGACTTGTATTCGCATTTGGTTATGAAATCACGAACTTCCGCATAGCACAGCTGGCGGTGTCATTCTCAAAACAGATAAATGCTAAATTCCGTATACTGAATTACTCCGAAACTATAAATCGGATTTTGAAGACTGAAACGCCGTTGACCTGGTCTCAAGAAGAATGAGATACAGCAGCAGAAATTACTGTAGTTCAATTAAAAATAAACAAACAAAGCTGATATCGTCATCTCTGTAATTAATATAGCTGTGATAGGAGACTATACGTCCTTTAGTGACGACTTTCTCACAATTCATTTGTATGAAAACAGAATTACAATACCTGACGTCAACAATTTAGCTGATTCACTTTATTTGTTTATTTTTAAAGAAAAAAAGGATAGTGCATAAGTTCACATCCAAATCTTAGGTACCAAACTGCACATCAGACACCTCTCACAATACACGGAGTTTTGGCAACGACTTGTTGACAAAAACAACCGCTTGTTGACAAGCGAGTCTCAGTACAAGTATATCCTGCATGAGATTCACTCGCCACGAGTAGTCGATTGACCCAAGAGTCCCCCGTATAAAAGGGCGTTTAGATAGCAAACGAAAAACTTTCGGTAGCTCTGCACAATATTGACTTCTGTTAATACCTGTATCTGAGGTTCCCAGCACTTACAGAATATCTTCCCCTTTCGCCCCTTCTTCGTGAGCCCAGCATTCACTACCGGTAAAAACAAGTTTGCAGGCTTCTCTGACCGCGTGAGTCATCAGCTGATGTTCCACAGAAGCGGGAACGCTTATGTCACGCACGACCGAGCAGCTGAAGATCGACTTACGATACTCCCACCACTATGGTACTTTCCTCGTGCGCTAGTGCAGAGACCCGACGGTAGCAACTGTCCATGCATCAAAACTGTCTGAACGCATGCAGTGGACGTATATCCAGTATAATGCTCACGAGCAGTCTCAGAGTCACTATACTCAACTGCATTGCAAAGATTTGGTATTATGCTTAAAAACCCAATAATGTCTGCCTGTAGGTACGATACGATTATGCGTAATGTTGTTTTTATAGAGAATAAAGCAGGCAATAGTGCTTTTTTACCTGAATATAAACTATTCAAAGTCAAGTTTCAGCTACTAATTGCATGTTTTGAAATGAAACTTGTCTGTAATTATTTCTGAAATTGAATAGTGCACGAGGAAATTTTATAACGATTTGATGTTTAACTGCATTTTACTACGGTAATCGAGTGAATTGCTTCACAAAAGAATGCTCAGATCATAAAAATTACAGAGTAATATCACATATTAGGCTATTTTGGGAATTGTTCTGTAGTTGTAAAAATAATATTTCGCAGACAACTGGCTCAACACAAATGAATAACGAAATTCGTTGTCACTGTCAACCATTTCACTGTGTAATGGTACTTGAATTACGTAACCATTGCGGCACCTGACCTCAACCTCTCGATACCAGCAATATTCTACTGTGTTTCTGTAGAATAGTTAACATATTTCTGTGACAACATTCAGATTTGATTTCATTAATGTAGAGGTACTTTGATACATCGATATGTTTATATTGCAATGATATTATTCTTATGTGAATTCTTTCTTTTGTCACTATGATCTTTGATGTACTTGTAACTCTGATTTTTGGGCGCGTAAGCGGTTATTAGTGAGTCAAGTCTTGGTCGTCACGTTGAAAAGACACAAATTGTAGTCAGTTTATAAAATGTGAACTTTAACAGTGAGGAAGATATTTTCAAGTATGTTTTATATTGTGAAGTAATGTTTTGTGAGTTACGTGATATTGCAACAAAAGTAATAAAAAAGAAGTGTAACTTAAATTCGGAGTGCTGATTACTTTTTTACATCACCATTGTGTTAACTTGCGAAAGTTTAATCTTCAAGAATGGTTTATGAAACACATCTGTAAAACTTTTGAATATCGCAGAATAACACCTAGGCCTCTTTGCATCCGAGCTTGGAATCATCACTACCTCGATTTTCGACGATTGAGCCATGAGCTCACAACGAGACCAGCGTGGGAAACACGAAAAGATGAGTGCCTAGTTTATCCATTATTTCGTGAAATGACTTTATTAACTGTGCTCTAATGACACCTGCCACATAATATAACGTTGTTGTTGCCCGAAAATGCAATATTTAGTAGCGTGAGCAACACTACAGTCATAATTAATTTTTGACCTTTGTTGTGGTAGGGGTGTTAGAACTGTCACAGATTTTACTTTTAAAAAATCTTTTCCAGTTTATTAGACAACAAATTTATTAATTTCTGGTCTATTCAGTCACCCGTTCTCAATATGTCTTGAAGATAAATTTCTGAAATGGATTTATACTATATTTGCACTACTTATAGATACAGAAACAGTTGCCACCAGATGTAGTGTGAAATTTGGAATCTTTACGAATTCCACAGAAAAAGAAAAGCTTATAATTAGCCAGTTCTTCACACACATTATATGGTTATCTAGATAAGTCCAATGTTGTATCTTAACTCACATTGGAAACAAATATAAAATTTTACACATAAAATGCAGGAAGACCCGTTAGTTTTCGATTACGAGCTAGATGGTAAAGGCTGGAAATAATCACAACGAAAAGTACCCACGAGTATGAGTCCGGTGCTATTTAATGTGAAACGACCACGCTAACCTAGTTGCAGAAAAAACTGATGGCAGATTCAGTTTCACTAGGAGAACCTCACGAAATGTGGCTCTCAGCGCACTCCGTCGGTTTCATTTAGTACTCGTGACAGTATTACGAAGATGATCGTCCAACATCTAGAGGCAGACACTACAGCAGTAATTTTGTACCTAGAAGACAAGAGTCACGGCAGAATATGGGTCTCACACCAGGAATGAGAGAGGAGAAAGCCTAACAGAGTTATCCAGTAAATTTCAGCTAGCAATAGGGAATAAAATTTTTAAAAATCACTGGAGAAGGAAGTACACCTGGAAAACACCCGCAGACATTGGAAGATTTCAGGTAGATTACAAGAATATCTAACAACAATTCGGAAATCAAATATTTGAATAAAAGGCGTACACAGGATTCGATGTAGGCTAGATCCAAACTTAATAATGATGACGAATAGACCGAAGTTTAAGAAAACCGTCCGGGAGAGCCAACGCGGAAAGAAGAGGGATACTAAGATACTGACAAATGAGTAAATGTATTTGAAGTTCTCTAAGAAAGTAGATACTGCGGTAATGGATACCACAGTAGACAGCTATTGGGAAATCAATCATAATTAATATGACATATCTACAATTTCTACAAGCTGCAGAGCGCTAAGTGTACAAGACATAACGGTCATGTAAAATGGGCAGACAGCCATAACTACTGAGAAGGCAACTGCGAAGATACCTTGGGTTACAAAAGAGGTACTTCATGTGATTGATGATAGAAGGAAGTACAAAACTGTTCAGGCAAAGACAGAAATAGCCGGCCGGAGTGGCGGAGCGGTTCTAGGCGCTACAGTCTGGAACCGCGCGACCGTTACGGTCGCAGGTTCGAATCTTGCCTCGGGCATGGATGTGTGTGATGTCCTTAGGTTAGTTAGGTTTAAGTAGTTCTAAGTTCTAGGGGACTTATGACCTCAGCAGTTAAGTGCCATGGTGCTCAGAGCCAAAGACAGAAATACAATACACATTACGTACGAAATAAATAAACAGGAAGTGGAAGGAACGTAAAACGAAATGGCCGAGGGAAAAATGGGAAGAAATCGAAAAAGAAATGGTTATCGGCAGGAATGATTCAGAAAAAAGACAAAATAGCCTTCGAAAAAATGAAAAGTAAGGGAGTTAATATTAAGACTGTAATGCGAATTCCACTGTAAAACGAAGAGAGACTGTGAATAGGTGTAAAACCTATATGAGGGGGAGGTCTTAAGTGATGACTTGATAGAAGAAGAAATGGGAGTCGATATGAAAGACATAGGGGTTCTAGTATTAGAGTCAAAGTTTACCAGTCTTTGGAAGAGTTGTTATTAAATAATGTGGAAGGGATAGGTAACACTCTATCGGAATTTTTAAAATCATCGGAGAAAGTGACAATCATACTGTTCAATTTGCTATGCAGAATCTATGAGACTGTGTCATCTCGGGCGCTAGTCTCGTGGAACCGTTGATACCGTGCATGGTACTGAGTATGCCGTCCTGAACCCTTTGCTTCCATATTCGAAAGACAGTCATCGGATCCCGACCAATATGAGTATCAATATTGCCGAACTATAAACTGCAGGCTTAACCGGCCACTATTCTGCCAAGGCCGAATTTCGACACGTGCTGATAAAGTTTTCTCCTCCATACTCAAAGCATAACGTGACCTTCTCACAAACTGCTGACAATCGGATTTTGAAACCGGCTGTATAATCTTTCCTTATGTAGATTCCTCTACTTTTACCTACTTTTCACAGTTACGCCGACATGCTGATTATCTGCATATCCAAGAAAACTTCGTGTTAATGTAATGTTTGCTGCGAGCGTCTACGTGGTACTGCAGTTTTAATAGCCAGCAGTATATACCTGTGCCAAGTTTGTAAAATGTAGTTGTTAGATAAACTCATTAGTGTGACAAGAAAGCCTCGAAATGAGCTCTTATTTCGATGATTCTCATTGGTACGTATTCTTTTACTTTATATTTTTAATTTTTTTGTGCATACAATGTAAGTAGGTAATATACATTTTCAGAACAGGCAGTAAATCACACTTAATGAAGCTGTGTGTAAGACCATGACTGGGCACTCGCTGGTTCCGAACTGCGTTCCATATAAATAAAATTATTTTCTAACTGAAGGCCGTTTACGTTTTCAACATTTTTTGAAGCCAAGCATACAAGCTGGAAAAATAAGAAAACCAATAGCGAAGGGTTTCGAGAGAGCAATGGCGCAGTGAAAAATGCTAACAGAATGGATGAGTAAGATTAATGGAACTGCCGATACAGGGATCATTTTGACGTTAATGTGCCCTTTACCATGATATATGGGGGTTACTTTCTGCTCTCCCATTGAAATTAATGATACATGAAAAAGTATCAGTCATTTAACCATCTTTATATTAATTGACTGTCATATTCTTGGTATATAGTAATGAAGACATTTAACCATCTTCGTCTGAAATTAATGGCCATTTTTTTATACAATTTTATTATCTAATGCTCGTATCACAAAGCAGTTGTGCCGGTATGCTTTTTTCTGATGTTTCATTCCAACATCATTGGCGCGCTTTTCTCTGCTTCCTTACTAGCACGAACGCCTTCGATGTTAGTTTTTTTTTTTCGTGTGGATTTATTGGCTGGGGTCTCCGAAAGGTTGTTCAGTCACATCGATGGAGAAGTTTTCCTCCTCTTTCGCAGCGTACAAGTATTGTTGTAGCTGTATAAGTTTAGCGTAACGTGGTAAGTGCCTGTGAATGTAGTGTCGTATTTGTGTCTAAGAAGAGAGAGAAAAATGGTAGTGAGTCCCTGATGCTGGCACGAACTTACACCTCTCAAATAGCACTTAGCGTTCACCAACCTTACATTCACGCCTGTGTTCCACGAACAATCTTACGGTAGTGGACTGACCTGACAGCCAATCCACTATGACTTGTAGCCGAATAGCACGCGTTAAGCTCACGCAGACTGGCGTGAGGTCTGGAACACTTAAAGGAGTTGAGTCTAATAAATAAAGTACGTAGTTGAAGTAATACCCCAAATCACATAAGAAACAGATTGACCGTCCTTACGGCGGAACAGGCAACCGTAAAAATAGTTTTCCCGTCGGTCAACAGATGTCACAGGCGACGCTACAATGCTGATCTGTCCATGCCGCGGAATTGGCAACGCTGTATCTTCGGTGACGTGAATTAGGCTGATTTGCGTTCGGCTAGAGCGCTGGGCGCGAAGTGCATTCGTCACACTGCTGACTGTAGCTCATGATCGGCTGTGGTTTTTCCCGAGTTTTCAATCTAAGAATGTAGATTAGCTCCTGTAATTCTACAAACCAAGTTTATTTCTCACAATCATATGCGAAATGAAATAAATGAAAAGTAACACACAAACATTTCTCGCGAGTTACTGTTTAAATGCAGACTGTATTGCAGTCGCAAGGGTTTTACACTCGCCTTCCATGCCGTCCTTTTCCTCTTTGCTATACAGCTCTTCCGATACGGATTATGGTGGTAAAAAAGAGCTCGACGTGCAGGTTAACACTAGAAAGTTTTCAAAATCCGCACTCGGTTATGATGCGAATTAAGGCTGGACATATTTCAGTGACAGTCATTTCAAATTTAAATTCTTTTACTTTGCATGTAACTTATCGTAAATGATATAAGAGTGGCACAAAACGATGAATTTTGGATTGTAGTTGAAAGGGGGCTGCAAACGCGGTAATACAAAGCGAAAGCGTGTTTTTTGCGCATATTTTGGCGGTGTCAACTTTGAAGGGCCACAGACGGCAAACCATAATTATGTTAAAAATTTACTTCGTACAGTTTAAAGATAACCCGCAAATATTCGCAACACAGTTATTACTGTGGATATCCACACTCGCGCAGACCTGTTACTATAAGTATTGTTGTTTTCAAGTGAAAGATGTGTGAGGATTATTAGCGCACAGATAAAAAAAAAATTAAAATAGGCAGCGTCTATAGTTTGCATGTTATGCTCGTTCCCTTCTATTCTCCTCCCTTCATTCCAGTATAAACGCTTGTTCACAAGAATAAACAAATGGCAGTGAACATTGGCGAATTACCTATGAATACTCGTTTGCAGCAGTGTAAACGAGGTTTTACACTCGTTCACTTCGTTCGCTTTTGTGTATACCAGGATTTAGAGGGACCGATGACTTAGCAGTTAGATGACAGCTATTATTCATTTATTTCACTGTTGCGATTTCAGCTCTAGAGCCATTTTCAAATACAAAGGGAAAGGTCTTGTAAGGTAATGCTTCTTAAATTGTTTACCAAATGTTACCACACTATGCTTTGCATTTTGTTATCCATATGTTATACTGGCTTCAGTTTTCACATTGCACACAAAAATGCCTCTACACCCAAAATCATGATAGTGAAGTGAATAATCAGTTTTAAAAAGTCCAAATCGCAGCAAAGATTTCATTTAAAAATTATATGATATGATTCTTGTACAGGAAGGGCTGCCACGTTATATCGAATATAACATCGACAAAATTTAAATAGGATCGAATGCTTATGGCTCTTTATTAATTCTTACTCGTAACTAATTTATTGATTTACCTGAATTTAAAATCCTCTCGCGTAACCTTTCTTTATCTTTGACGGGAAATCTGAACATTTTTAGTTCAGGATTTGTTCGTCTACTCCTTCCACAGTTGATATACTCGAGGTCCTCGGTATGACGACTCGATCCACTTCCACCGGTATGTCAGAAACAGCTGTACTTCACAGACGCCAAATAGTGGAAAGCTGCACGCGTTCGGCCGATGTTGCCACATATTTCACACAACGGAGTGCCATCTAGTGGTTGATTCCACAAGTAAGGGTGTGACGCTGTTGCCACCTGGTGGCCGTTCCCTGACAAGGGTTGCCTGCTAGACCAAGCGATCGCGCAATCTGTTTCTTACGTGATCTGGGGTAATACTTAACTTTAATCCATAATTGGTGTACATCGGTCTGATGGTTCATGCTTCATTAGATACATAGCAAAGGATAAATGGTGCCTTGCTAGGGTCGTAGCAAATGACGTAGCTGATGGCTATGCTAACTATCGTCTCGGCAAATGAGAGCGTATTTGTCAGTGTAGCTTCGCTAGCAAAGTCGGCTGTACAACTGGGGCGAGTGCTAGGACGTCTCACTAGACCTGCCGTGTGGCGGCGCTCGGTCTGCAATCACTGACAATGGCGACACGCGGGTCCGACGTATACTAGCGGACCGCGGCCGATTTAAAGGCTACCACCTAGCAAGTGAGGTGTCTGGCGGTGACACCACACTTACGGCACGTGGTAGAGAGTGCTCGTGTAGCACTGTCATTTTCTCTGCATAAACTTCAAGTCATGGACTGTCCGGCTGGTCCAAGCGGAGGTTCGAGTCCTCCCTTCGGGCATGGGTGTGTGTGTTTGTTCTTAGGATAATTTAGGTTAAGTAGTGTGCAAACTTAGGGACTGATGACCTTAGCAGTTAAGTCCCATAAGATTTCACACACATTTTGAACATAAACTTCAATTTTTCTTATTTTACCGTCGTGGTCATTTCGTGAAGTATATTTGGGTGGAAGTAATTTGTTGTTTTAATCTTCATGAAAAGGACTCGTACAGATTTTTTCTCTGTAAGCCTCTCTGTGGTACGCAACAACTCCCTTGCAGCGTTTCCCACTGGAGTTGGACGAACTTCTTCGTAGCGCTCTAGCGTTTATTAGACGAAACCTGTACCAAACATACTGCTCTTTTTTTGGATTATATCTCCGTCTCCGACGCTTCTTTCTGTCTATTCTACTTGCTGACGACAAAAACTAACGAGAAATACTTGGCAACCGGAAAGGACAATTATAAGCTACGACTCTAGGATTATTTCAGTGAACTTCAATCTGTCATGTTTTTTTTTCCAACTTGGTTGATGACGTCGTTTCACTTTAAATCGCACCAGACCCATATTCGCAGGTAATTTACTGTAGTTTGAAAATGTTTCCAGTTATTGTTTACCAGCCTTGTAATTGCACAGTAAACAGTCTTTTTACCTACACACCTGGAAATAGAAAAAAGAACACATTGACACCGGTGTGTCAGACCCACCATACTTGCTCCGGACACTGCGAGAGGGCTGTACAAGCAATGATCACACGCACGGCACAGCGGACACACCAGGAACCGCGGTGTTGGCCGTCGAATGGCGCTAGCTGCGCAGCATTTGTGCACCGCCGCCGTCAGTGTCAGCCAGTTTGCCGTGGCATACGGAGCTCCATCGCAGTCTTTAACACTGGTAGCATGCCGCGACAGCGTGGACGTGAACCGTATGTGCAGTTGACGGACTTTGAGCGAGGGCGTATAGTGGGCATGCGGGAGGCCGGGTGGACGTACCGGCGAATTGCTCAACACGTGGGGCGTGAGGTCTCCACAGTACATCGATGTTGTCGCCAGTGGTCGGCGGAAGGTGCACGTGCCCACCGACCTGGGACCGGACCGCAGCGACGCACGGATGCACGCCAAGACTGTAGGATCCTACGCAGTGCCGTAGGGGACCACACCGCCACTTCCCAGCAAATTAGGGACACTGTTGCTCCTGGGGTATCGGCGAGGACCATTCGCAACCGTCTCCATGAAGCTGGGCTACGGTCCCGCACACCGTTAGGCCGTCTTCCGCTCACGCCCCAACATCGTGCAGCCCGCCTCCAGTGGTGTCGCGACAGGCGTGAATGGAGGGACGAATGGAGACGTGTCGTCTTCAGCGATGAGAGTCGCTTCTGCCTTGGTGCCAATGATGGTCGTATGCGTGTTTGGCGCCGTGCAGGTGAGCGCCACAATCAGGACTGCATACGACCGAGGCACACAGGGCCAACACCCGGCATCATGGTGTGGGGAGCGATCTCCTACACTGGCCGTACACCACTGGTGATCGTCGAGGGGACACTGAATAGTGCACGGTACATCCAAACCGTCATCGAACCCATCGTTCTACCATTCCTAGACCGGCAAGGGAACTTGCTGTTCCAACAGGACAATGCACGTCCGCATGTGTCCCGTGCCACCCAACGTGCTCTAGAAGGTGTAAGTCAACTACCCTGGCCAGCAAGATCTCCGGATCTGTTCCCCATTGAGCATGTTTGGGATTGGATGAAGCGTCGTCTCACGCGGTCTGCATGTCCAGCACGAACGCTGGTCCAACTGAGGCGGCAGGTGGAAATGGCATGGCAAGCCGTTCCACAGGACTACATCCAGCATCTCTACGATCGTCTCCATGGGAGAATAGCAGCCTGCATTGCTGCGAAAGGTGGATATACACTGTACTAGTGCCGACATTGTGCATGCTCTGTTGCCTGTGTCTATGTGCCTGTGGTTCTGTCAGTGTGATCATGTGATGTATCTGACCCCAGGAATGTGTCAATAGCCGGCCGCGGTGGTCTAGCGGTTCTGGCGCTGCAGTCTGGAACCGCGGGACTGCTACGGTCGCAGGTTCGAATCCTGCCTCGGGCATGGGTGTGTGTGATGTCCTTAGGTTAGTTAGGTTTAAGTAGTTCTCAGTTCTAGGGGACTTATGACCTAAGATGTTGAGTCCCATAGTGCTCAGAGCCATTTGAACCATTTTTTTGAATGTGTCAATAAAGTTTCCCCTTCCTGGGACAATGAATTCACGGTGTTCTTATTTCAATTTCCAGGAGTGTATTTGTGCGCAGTACGCAATATTTGTTTATGTTGACAGTCAACTACACCAAACGTCGCCACTATTGGTCTTCCTGAATGTTGCTACAGTGTTCTGGATTTGCTTCTTCCCTGCATGTAACAATATCATCACGAAATGACTCATAGAGCTCCTGTTTTTCTCACCAAGACATTTGTAACGGATCATGGGAACGCTAACGGTCTTATAGCAATCTCATGGGGCTCGAAACCGCTCTTTGATACTTTTCTCCGTTAAAGACGATGTGCTGAGTTCAATCTACTGTGACGTCTTAAACAATCGTAAAGTTGTTTCGATATTCCTTACGCTCGTATTTGATTCCCTAAACGACAGAGACAAACCCTTTCGAATGTCTTCCGGAAGTCAAGGTGCGGGGCATCAACTTAGGCGCCGCTGTCTACTACGTTGTGGATAGCAGTCAACAGTATTGCAAGCCCCCTCTCTCCGTGACACGCTCAGCAGATTTATGGTATTTAATCAATGGCACAGTCATACAGATGGTGATCAGGAGCTGTACGCTTTCTTCTTCTGACTGTGCACTTCTGTACGAAAGGGCTTTCATATCCATGGGCGCTGCTGGGGTTTAGCAAATAAAATTTTAATGTGCCATAACGTGCACGTATTTGACGAACACTATCGTATACTTCGTCGTATATTTGTAGTTTCTGCCTCAGTTCAGTTGTGACTGGTAATGTGAAGCATCTATTCAATTCCCGACTGGGACCACAGTATCAGCTGCAGCTTAGACACGCAGTTTTTTTAGTTTTTTTTTGCATTGGCTTCCATGATGTCAACATTTTTCGCTGCTAGACTGACTCTGTTATGCTTCTGCTTGTAAGCAATATGATTTTCAGGGTAAGGCATAGTTTGTATGCTCCAGATGCAGTGTCTCTGAGACACGTGAACTGTTTTAGCTCATCATTTACCCAAGGTGCGGGTTTGCTTCTCACTTTTCTGCCCTTTAGGAAAGCATATGTGTCACATAGTTGAAAAGTTGTTAGAAAATCCTTATTTCCGGAAAAACAATGGAAATCTCTCCGAAACCATTTCTTGAGCCTCATTTGCAGGATTAGCCAAGAAGAATATGATATCTGGGTTCCCCCAAGTTAGCGGACCAGACAAAAAGATTCCGTTAACACCACCGCTAGCATCCATAATGTCCTCAAATGTTCAAATGTGCGTGAATTGTCCGCAGCTCGTGGTCGTGCGGTAGCGTTCTCGCTTCCCGCGCCCGGATTCCCGGGTTCGATTCCCGGCGAGGTCAGGGATTTTCTCTGCCTCGTGATGACTGGGTGTTGTGTGATGTCCTTAGGTTAGTTAGGTTTAAGTAGTACTAAGTTCTAGGGGACTAATGACCATAGCTGTTAAGTCCTATAGTGCTCAGCGCCATTTGAACCATTTTTGTGTGTGAATTCCTAAGGCACCAAACTGCTGAGGTCATCGGTCCCTAGACTTACACACTACTTAAACTAACTTACGCTAAGAACAACACACACACCCATGCCCGAGGGAGGACTCGAACCTGCGGCGGGATGGGCCGCGCAATCCGTGACATGGCGCCTCAAACCGCACGCCCACTCCGCGCGGCATAATGTCCTCAGTTCGCCAAGGAAAAGATTCCACAAGTTTCTTCAGGCATGCTGTATGCAGGTGAAAACACTCATTGCTGATTAGATCTTGTGGGGCTTGTCATGACTATCATATTTTATTAATGCAGGAAGTGGCATGATTGCGAGGAAAGGAGAGAATCTTTATTAAGAGTAATATTTATGACAGCACACATTCGAGGGAGCAAAACTGAGTTTCCAGTAAGTATCCCATTGTCGTTAAAGGCCGGCCGGAGTGGCCGCGCGGTTCTAGGCGCTACAGTCTGGATCCGAGCGACCGCTACGGTCGCAGGTTCGAATCCTGCCTCGGGCATGGATGTGTGTGATGTCCTTAGGTTAGTTAGGTTTAATTAGTTCTCAGTTCTAGGCGACTGATGACCTCTGAAGTTAAGTCGCATAGTGCTCAGAGCCATTTGAACCATTTGTCGTTAAAGTATTTGTGTATTTTCGGAACGCACTGCAACCAGACACTCGTGTCTGACGGCGAGAGATAGAAGTGCGGAACTAGGAGTTGTTTGAAATGACTTGCATATGGAATGGTAGGGTGCACCCATTAATTTGCAAAGATGTATAATGCCATTGATAAACTGTTCTTAAATTGAACCCGTAAGTGTTTTCACTCTTATTCAAAGGTCTGTATGCCAAAGCTGCTGAACAACCGCTGTCATATCGCCGTGACTTTCTCATCGGTAGATACGCATGTCGTTTGTCTGTCACCCATCCTACGCCTCCTTCTTCTATGACTTCTTTGATATCTAGTATGGGGAGCGTCCCTCTTCTCTGTTACTTCCTGGAGTTCGCTTTCGCCTCTTGCTCCGGCAGCATAATTTCGCTTGCCACTTTCCCGACGGGTGTACGCCCTTCACCCAGGGTTCATCGTGCGGCGGCCCGTGTTCACCTTGGCCTTCATTCGCTTCCTTAAGGCACTACTCCAACCTCGCTCTATCGCCTAAGTTTCACTACCATCGCACGGAACTTCGCGATAGCACCATTGTATAGACTGGTGGCTCTCGGTCTGACCGTGGTGTCGAGTGTGCCTTCGTCATTGGCAGCGACGATTTTCGGTATCGGCTTCCGGAACACTGATCATTAATTTACAGCAGAACTCTTCGCCCTGTATCAGACCACACAGTATATCCGGCGACGCAGGCTTTTCAATTGCGTCATCTGCTCTGACGGTCTCAGTGCCCTTTAGGGTCTCACTATGCAGTACACCGTCCACCTCTCAGTGCAGCGGGTTATAGAAAGCTGTCACTTGCTCACTCTTGATGGAGAGACTGTGATGTTTATGTTCACGTCGGTCTGACAGGAAACGAGGCCGCTGACGCTGCTGCTAAGGCTACAGTCCTCGTACCTCGGCCCGCTCGTTCTTCCATTCCCTCCGATGATCTCTGTGTTGCCGTCTGTCAGCAGGTGGTGTCACTTTGGCATCACCTCCGGTCCTCCCTTCATGGGAACAAGCTCTCGGGAATTAAGCCTCTGCCATCGGCTTGCACGACCTCCTCTCGTCCCTCGCGCCGCGAGATCATTTTAGCTACGTTGTGCATTGGGCACTGTCTTTTTAGCCGTCGCCATTTGTTAAGTGATGCTCACCCACCACTGTGTTCTTATTGCCCTCAACCTCTGACGGTTCGCCATTTCCTGACGGAATGCCCCTTCTTTTTAACCCCTTACGTCCTCATCTATGTCTGCCATCTGAGTTATCGGTCGTTTTAGCGAACGGCGTGCGGGCTGTCGAGCGCGTTTTACCTTTTTATCCGTCGTAGCAATATGGCGAAGAACATTTAATCTTTAGTTCAGGACCTCCGTTTTTCTGTGGCGTATTTTATGAACGTTCCTCCAACTCCCTGTCTTCAGCTGTCTTCCCTTCTGTCTGTTGGGTTTAACGTGTAGTTGTTTCTAATTCATTTTCTTCTTCTTCTTCTTCTTCTTCTTCTTCTTCTTCTTCTTCTTCTTCATCTTAGTGTTCTACGCTTCTGTCATGGGCGCGTATGACCCTAGTTGCTTTTGCGCCCTAAAACAAAACAATACAAACAAACACTTTCTACACAGCTAACAATTTCGCCTCTCCGTTCCAAAATCGCCTGTGTTAAGGATCTTAGAAAACTTTCTCCCACTCACTCTGTTAAAGGTAACTTAGTGGACGTGAACCCACATTGTCGTCAACGTGCTGGTTGCGCAACACAGGCCGTACCTTCGTCCGAAGCTGTGCCGACACGCAAGAGGCTACCAAATTGCCGGGATGTTGGTTAATACTTTTGATACGTCCAGTCGAAATACTGTAGCTTGCTTTAGAGTTCGTCGAACCGGGAAGCCGGCCGGAGTAGCTGAGCGGTTCTGGCGCTACAGTCTGGAACCGCGCGACTGCTACGGTCGCAGGTTCGAATCCTGCCTCGGGCATGGACGTGTGTGATGTCCTTAGGCTAGTTAGGTTTAAGTAGTTCTAAGTTCTAGGGGACTGATGACCTCAGAAGTTAAGTGCCATAGTGCTCAGAGCCATGTGAACCATGCGAACCGGGAACTTACACGTGCAATGCTGTTTACAAGGTTGTCATGTTGGAAAAAGGGAATGTCCATAGCACACTCATTTTTGAACATGTAAAAGGAACAGCAACACTTCGTCACCGGGAAAGTTCAAATAAAGATCCTGGTTCATGTTCACGTCAACCTTAACGAGTGGGCTCAAGTCATGGTACAAAAACCTACCCTCAACAGATACACTCCAGCCTCAAATACACCCTCCAGACTGCGGGTCAAATGTCTTACTGGTCCGTCGTTGCACTCGACGCCTTACGTCATTTGAAAGAAGGAAAGTCGCGACGCGACGCGACGCACTAAAAACCTCCAGTAAGCTACTGCATTATTTCTGTCATGTTCGATAAATTGAAGACGTGCAGATTCATGTGGCAGTGTGGGCAATGGCGTCTTGCGAGGTACTCCAATGTGTGCCATTCCCTTTGCAACGTTCGGTCGGGAACTAGCTGATATGGACCTGCCGTCGCTGATACGAGCAATGACAAAGTGTGACACTTTCCTCCAGTCCCTAGGAGTTAGGAGCTTTCTACGACCACTGTTCTGAAACTGAGTTACATGATTGCAAGTAGTGGACCATTCCTTGAAGACATGATGGTTAGTCCGAGCTGATACACCAACAAATCAGGCAGCTACATTCACGGTGTGGTCTTCGGTACACCCAGACACGATAGCTCCTTTCTGCCACTCTTTCATGTCTCTAAGTCGACCCACATTACAGCGCTAATTCTATGCTACCGACTGACACTCCTCTAAATTGACTTCCGTAAGCGGCTGAGGATCACTGGTACTAGTTGGACACCGTCTGCAACGTTTGAAAGCTACCATTTTGCTGATTGAAAGGGGTGACTAACCTTTTGTCCGGTGTCATTACCAATCCCATAGACCGAGCGAGGTGGCGCAGTGGTTAGCACACTCGACTCGCATTCTGGAGGACGACGGTTCAATCCCGTCTCCGGCCATCCTGATTTAGGTTTTCCGTGATTTCCCTAAATCATTTCAGGCAAATGCCGGGATGGTTCCTTTGAAAGGGCACGGCCGATATCCTTCCCAGTCCTTCCCTAACCCGAACTAGCGCTCCGTCTCTAATGACCACGTTGTCGACGGGACGTTAAACACTAACCACCACCACCACCAATCCTAGAGCTAACCTTTTGTAATACTGGGTGGATGTGATCAAAGAGCACCTACTCAGACAGGTCCAGTGTGGGTTCTAATTTTTGTATTGCAACGAAACTTGCTATATATTCTAATCCCTTAATGCGGAACCGATTTACGCTGAAGAAAATCAGTTCCTGTTTTGGACGCCAGGTGCAAATCAGGCGCTGTGCAGCATCCAGTCGATATCTCTGCTACACATATTGAAAAAACTGCGTAAACCGAGGTTAATAATATACATCAACATTATGCTTTTCTCACTTACTTGACCTTTTATGCCCACGTTCCGTCCTAATTCAACACATATGGAAACATTTCTATACGTCTTTCTCGCACTCACAGCGCCAGATTTGCACATGGTAGCCAAAACTGGATATAAGTTTTTCCAATCTAAATCGGTTTCGCATTAATGCATTAGAATATCTACTAAGTTACGCTGCCATACGGTAACTGCAGCCAACACTGGACTTCTGTGTGAGTACCTGTGATTTACTTGTAACCACCCGGTATTTATTTACAAGAATCACACTTCAAAATGAAGCTTATTTCACTGACACAGTCAGCTATCGGCATACCAGAGGTCAGCCAGATTAAAATACGCAAATTTCTTACAGCACGCAACGGCAATATTTTCTGCCTCTGTGGACACCATTAATTAAATTCAAATTTGCCATAAAATTCCGTTAGTTACACGAGAACTAGGAAACTGGAAACACATCTACGTCGAAACAGAAATTAGGGAAACAGAGAGCCGGCCGCGGTGGTCTAGCGGTTCTAGGCGCTCAGTCCGGAGCCGCGCGACTGCTACGGTCGCAGGTTCGAATCCTGCCTCGGGCATGGATGTGTGTGATGTCTTTAGGTTAGTTAGATTTAAGTAGTTCTAAGTTCTAGGGGACTGATGACCTCAGATGTTAAGTCCCATAGTGCTCAGAGCCATTTGAACCATTTGGAAACAGAGAACTCAGTACCCTTACAAGTCATATTTTAGCATAACTTCTGCCTGTTACGTACTATCTAAATCTGTCGTAATGTAAGTAAGGAACTTACTTCCCTCTTTTCTGCGGCTGCTTAGCAACTTCAATAATCCGTCAGTCCCCTTGAAATATTTGAACGCATGTTTCTCTTACATCGTATAACAATACAGTGAATTTCAACTGTAATTTGGTAATTAACTGGGAGTAATTACGCTTTTTAACTATTCCATAAAATGGGTGTGCATTAGCTTAGTATATACAGGGTGGTCCATTGATCGTGACCGGGCCAAATATCTCACGAAATAAGCGTCAAACGAAAAAACTACAAAGAACGAAACTTGTCTAGCTTGAAGGGGGAATCCATATGGCGCTATGGTTGGTCCGCTAGATGGCGCTGCCATAGGCCAAACGGATATCAACTGCGTTTTTTTTTAAATAGGAACCCCCATTTTATTACATATTCGTGTAGTATGTAAAGAAATATGAATGTTTTAGTTGGGCCACTTTTTTCGCTTTGTGACAGATGGCGCTGTAATAGTCATAAAGATATGGCCGACAATTTTAGACGAACAGTTGGTAACAGGTAGGTTTTTTAAATTAAAATGCAGGACGTAAGTACGTTTGAACATTTTATTTCGGTTGTTCCAATGTGATACATGTACCTTTGTGAACTTATCATTTCTGAGAACGCATGCTGTTACAGCGTGATTACCTGTAAATATCACATTAATGCAATAAATGCTCAAAATGATGTCCGGCAACCTTAATGCATTTGGCAATACATGTAACGACATTCCTCTCAACAGCGAATATTTCGCCTTCCGTAATGTTCACACTTGCATTGCCAATGCGCTGAAGCATGTTGTCAGGCGCTGTCGGTGGATCACGACAGCAAATATCCTTCAAATTTCCCCACAGAAAGAAATCCGGGGACGTCAGATCCGGTGAACGTGCGGGCCATGGTGTGGTGCTTCGACGAACAATCCACCTGTCATGAAATATGCTATTCAGTACCGCTTCAACGGCACGCAAGCTATGCGCCCGACATCCACCATGTTGGATGTACATCGCCATTCTGTCTTGGAGTGAAACATCTTGTAGTAACATCGGTAGAACATTACGTAGGAAATCAGCATACATTGAACCATTTAGATTGTGAAAGGATCCTGTAGCCACCTTTCATTAGTCCGGTAGCCCATTTTC
Source organism: Schistocerca cancellata (assembly GCF_023864275.1). NCBI lineage: Eukaryota > Metazoa > Arthropoda > Insecta > Orthoptera > Acrididae > Schistocerca > Schistocerca cancellata. The sequence goes on along the minus strand of NC_064627.1, from coordinate 237,769,340 downwards.
ACTAGTATTTCTCTTTATTTTCCTTGTTTCTCTTTTCTCATAATTATCATAGTGGCGTGATTGAATGAATGTGGTTGTGTGTCACGTTGCTAGACGGTGGCGTAGTCTGCTGCAGAAAGTCTGCGATAGTCGTATAGATTCAGCAGGAGTTGTACAGAATAGCCAACTCTCGTAGTGGTCAAGTAGGCAAAGAGGTTTTCGCTACTTGTGAGAAATCCACCTGCGTTAGGTTGGTGGCGGAAATGGCATCTTTGGGGTTTCTGGGCCACGCGGAGGGTGGAAGAGGCAAGAGAAGAAGCGGGAGCCAGTCTGCCGCCGGTACGGGAAGCGTCCACAGCTGTGCTCCAGTCGAAGAAGGGTGAGTTAGACTGACCGCGTGGCGCGCTGTTACTTGGCGAGGGGAGAACTGTTAGCTTTTGGTCTCGCTTTTCAAATCTGGAAGATTGCTTTGCCTTGTCGCAGCAAGGAATGCAAAAGTGTCCGATCGCATGTTTGTTTTAGATAATGTTAACATGATTGTGTGATGTGATATTGTTGGAATTTGGCACTATACCTAGAAATTGTGTCTCCACAAACCACGTGTTATCAGGAATCGTGTACATGCCTCACATCCATGTCTTACAAATAAATGACCGGCCGGAGTGGCCGAGCGGTTAAAGGCGCTACAGTCTGGAACCGCACGACCACTACGGTCGCAGGTTCGAATCCTGCCTCGGGCATGGATGTGTGTGATGTCCTTAGGTTAGTTAGGTTTAAGTAGTTCTAAGTTCTAGGGGACTTATGACCACAGCAGTTGAGTCCCATAGTGCTCAGAGCCATTTGAACCATTTGAACAAATAAATGATTTTATCCACAATTTCCTCTTGTATTCCGAGGTTACGTTTTTTGCACCTAAGCCACTTACCTCGTAGCTTTCCTGTTAGCACATCCAACGCGTTTCCTTACGCACAGGTCCAGTGATTAGTTTCCCTTTATTTTAAGACAAATGCCTTAGATTAAGTCTTATTTTCAGGTGTGTTGCTGGGAGCTGATCTTCTGCACAGTGTTCTTGCATGTGCTATTTTATTTTAAATGTTTGATTGTCGTGAACAGTGCATGGGGAACACTATTAATTACATCGTATCCGCTATGAGCGACATCACAACGTATGCATTTTTGTGAGTTTTTGGTCTGTGATCAAATTAATTTATTTTCCGACTCGACCAAATCTTTGATTAGTTGTATGGTTAGAGTCGGTGGCGACCCTACTCTTCTCACGTTAATGTCATAAGCAATAAGTATTTCCATTCCCAATAATAAGGAATAACCCGTAGTAACAGGTTAGTTACACATGGCTTACCCTACTCACGGATTTCGGTAAACCAGAGATCTTCTGATGCGCAGTGAGGATTAGTTATTTTCGGTTGGATGTGCTAATTGGTATATTGTCTTTCTGCAACACAGAATTTATTTGAATTTGGGATATAGGTGTGCATTTTCTTCCATGATTTATTTTATTTATGTATTACTGTATAGACATTGTGATTTAGTATTCAATTGTGTTACAAGTGTGGGTTGATTCTTGTCCTGTGGCGTGTATCGGTGTCATATAGTAAATCTTGGGTGCTTTTTGGGGACTGTGAGTCCATTAGGAGACTTTGGCATTATTCTTGTTGTATTTTGGAGCACGGAGTAACTATCCTTATGATGGAGACGCGAAGCTGTTCAGGGAGCCGCGATCGGAAAAACCTGCCAGACAATAACCCTGAACAAGGACGAGGTCAAAACGTCGAGTCCGACCAGGAACGAAACGTGGAAAACGCAAGTACAAGTGTTGTCCATCCTGAGCCCGCTGTAGTGAATTCGAATCATTCGATAGATGCAAATTCATTACAATGCTACAACAATTACTAGACAGTAATAGGAGACATATCGAGGAAGTGAATAAAAAACAAGCAGAAGAAAATAGGAGGCATATCGAGGAAGCAAATAAAAGATTGACTATTGAAATAGTACAGGGTGTTGGGGAGAAACTGGCGATCATTGACCAACGCATCTCCGCCTTAGAAGAGGGGCACAATGTCATTAGCAAGCAGGTGATGGAGCAAGAAGAAAGGTTCGCTGGGAATATACGTATGCTAGCAGAACAATGCCAGAGTGACCACGCGGCTCTTGTGTCCCGAATAGAGGACACTGCGGCTAAGTGCCAGGTCCACCTTAGTGCGCAGGTAGAAACCCTCAGCCAGGCGATAATAGCTCTAGAGCGAGAGCAAGGGCTTACGCAAACACAACAAGACAGGGCCCACCGAGAGATGCGAGAGGAAATAGCCAGGATCTCAGACGCAGTTGTGCGTAAGTCTGACAATAATAGGGAAACGATTACCTCGTCATCAGCGGATGCAGACGAAATACGGTCGATAACGAAATGTCCGCGTGGACAGTGTGAAGTAAAAATACAACAAAGAGGAGTTACCGAGGGAATATGTGAGCGCATGGCCCGTTTAGAACTTCAACTAAAAGGGTTAAAGGCCCATGAAGTTGAAAGAAATGAACGAAAGCGCCATTATTCCGACGATGATTCCGGGAACGATGGCGAATTTGATCATCGTCACGATCACGGATCTCGTACCAGGTGGGAACGGCGCGGATCCCCTCAGGAACGTTCGCCAAGGGAAACTCACGAATTTGACTTTAAACATTTTCTGACGGTGAGGAAGTTTGAATTCCGTAACTCGGCTACGGGGATTCACCCGCGGGCCTGGTTACAGCAGTTCGAGTTCTCCCTTCCTCCTACGTGGCCCAGTGCGCACAAGATAGAGTATATGTGCGGCTACCTCGAAGGTGAGCCAGCGACGCGGATGAGGTCAATTGCACGCAATTGCTACACTGTTGGGGAGTTTCGACAACACTTCCTGTCGATCTATTGGTCAGCGGCAGCGCAGAGTCGTGTAAAACACGGACTCATTAAGCTACCAGAGTTAAACCGGTCGAAATTCTCCAGCCCTGTGCAGATGTTCGAGCACATGCTGCAGGCGAATGAACATCTTGACGATCCTTATGGACCTGAGGAAATTATTCGTATTTGCCTGGGAGAGTTTCCAATGCAGTTGCGGCACGTTATCCTTGCAGGACGATGTAAGGACGACGTAGAGGGTTTTCGCAATCTTCTTTTAGAGCTTGAGTGCGATGCGAATGGCACCACGCAGAATTACGGTCAGAGCGCCTACGAGCAGCGGCCGCGCAAGCGAAGCCGCAGCCGTAGAGACAGGTGGCAATAGAATGCGCGAGCGTTGGCAGCGTCGCGACTCCTCATGGAACGCGGGCAGAACGAACTATGCCAATGGTCATCATTCGCCTAGAGGAAATCCAAGACACCCCTGGGAGTTTAGAAGATATGGTAATGAGCAGAGATTTAGCCGCAATTACAGCGGACCTAGGAACGGTAGTCGTGACCGACCACAGAATAATTATCGAACAAGCAACAACAGGGGTGCCGTAAACAGTACGGGTGGTCCGCCTGTGGGTGTTGAAATTCGTCCCGCAAACACGCGGCACAATCCGACAAATGCCTCTGATCAAAGGGATCAATGACTGTTGGCTGGCTCGGTTGGCGTCAAACTTAATGAGGACCGGTGCTATTGATGATACTGATGTGCATTTGAAAAAGAAAGACGTTATTATGGAAGATTTGTTGAGGGAGGGCCACAGTATTGGTGTGCCTGCGGTAAACCCAGTCATGTCTGTTTAGTACATTTACAGTGTATATTTTCCAATGTTTTGATTCACTCTGGTGTGATTAAAATTAAAATGTATATTTTCTATTTGTTGTAAAGGGTTCCCCAATATGTGTGTAGTTATTTGTTCTTCTCAGCAGAAAAGAGTAGTGTTGTGCAACTTTATAGCGTCTGAATGTGAATGATTATGACGCTCAGATGAAGCGTTTCCTATTACAGTAAGATGGCTTTTGTTTCTTGATGACTAAAAAGGTATCGGGTGTGTTGGCGTGGCGAGTCATTGGACGTAAGGTAATTCTTGACGATAAATTACAGTTGTAATGTTCTTATTCCCCTTAGGTGAGCATGATTCAGTGAGATTTTTCAAATGTACTGCGATGTTGATGAAGCGACTTGGTGACTTGTAGGCGAAGGATTTGCGTACGAAGGGAGATTAATAGTGTTTGATTTTCAGAGTTGCCATCTTATAAGGTATATGGAAAGTGTAGCTTGCCGCCACATACTACTAGGTACGGTTGAGGGCACCAGAATGTGAAACCCCAGAAGACGTATATGGAAACAGCTTATTAACTCAAGCAACTTGATATTTAATAGAGAATCAGTGCAACTACCTCCAAGCTGAAATAACATGACGGTAGGTGAGGACCCCTGGGGACATGTGGTGAGTAATTGTGTAATCATTATGAGTATCTAATGACAGCAGTAAGTTGGGTACCCATGGCTCTGGACAATGGATTTCTTTTGACAGTCTTTTGTATGTACTTATAGGACGAAGTGTTTATGTGTTTGCTAATAGGATAGAATGATTTTTATTTACATTGTTATGCCCACTGACCTTTTGCATTAGTCTGATGAACAGATGTTGAAACATTTACCATTTCAGATGTAACTTGAATGAACCTTCTGTGTCTCATTAATCATAACTTATATTATGCAATGTCCATAGAAAAGAAGTCTCGGAAATGTTTCACAGATCAGCAAACGTGTGCTGCAAACATTGGAGCAGCAGTAAATGAACAACGATATGGGTATTGGTGTTGAAAGGAATATTTTGTTTATATGTGGGAATTGTAGTCGGGCTATATGGTGATGCTGACTAGCACGAGCTCTGTAGATTGTGTGTGAGGGCATAGTTAGTAGGTATAGTTTTGCGTCTGTAGTTAGCAGCGGCGCCAAATCCTATCCAAACCCTGACCAAATCTTGTACAAGATCTACCCTAAATGATAGACAGCAGATGTAATGCTGGAGCTATATTTTATAAAAAGGATTTTTGTTTGTTTGAATATTGGTTATGTAATTTTCCTTATTGTTTTTTTTATTAGTAATGTTACGAAGGCCCTTTTTGTCAAGTTAATTTTGGGCACTATTCCATGTATTGATCAGGAGTAAGAAACTCCGATGATTTTGTGGTAATCTGTACACATGATATTTTGTAACGATCTCTGTGAGCGCAGTTCTCAGGTGGGTGCAAGGCCGTCTTGTGAGCCTCCGCGTCAGAAAGCACAGGGCTTGGTCCACCGGCAGGCGTTGCAGAACCCTGCAGTGGTGTGGCGAGCGGTCACAGCTGTTTCCCCATCAGAGGGGAGGGGATGCTGGTCTTCCCCCCAGCCCAGGCTCACACCGGGGCCCGCAGGCGTGTCACCACGGCAGCGCCAGCTGATGGCCGGCGTTCCACCCCATGCGCTAGTCATCTGACAAGCGAAAGGGAAAGTATGACGCACGCCAGGCGAGGCCGCCGATCCCTGAGCGCTGCTAGTCCAGACGGCCGCTGCAGTGAGGTAACGCTCACTGCCCGGAGGGACGGGGGTCCCACCACTGACGGATCAGCTGAGACGGTGCAAAGAGGTGATAAGCGGGTCTCAAGCCCGACACCCGCACGAGTTTGCGTCCACCTCGATGCGACAGAGAAGAGCACGTGTCTCTCCATTGACACGACAGGAGACAGGGGCGTGTGTCGTAAAACACATTCCTCCGCAACACACGGACGACGACCGCCAAGCCGCCTTCTCGATGATGAGGCAGGGCCCACAAGCGGCGATGTCCTGCAAATCTGCAACGCCGAACCATCCCACAGTATGGACGCAGAGGGTGGAAACGGGCACGAGGCAACGTCGCGGGGTGCTGTCTAGGATGAACAACCTGGGTTACAACGGACGTTACAGTCAACGCCGCTGCGAACTCCCCAGTTCAGTGTTGTGGTCCCCTAGTAGCTTATCCTCCAAGTCGCCTTTAGAAGAGACGCCCACCCCAGCAGCTAAAGAGAATATCCAGTGAAACTACCATGTGACGAAACTGAAAAATGACAGCGTTTCAACGAGCTGGTTTCTGGATGTGTTGTTGTACTCATGTCTTATTTTCCATAGTTAGTTATTTACCAGCTGTCATTCCATTGGTTCATTGGTTTCATTAATGATTTTGTGTCACTCTATTTGTTATGCACATTGAGTTTTGCACTTTCACGTAGAGGTTTTTATATATGTCAGCACCAGCTGACACTCCTTTGGCTCTTGGTAATGATTTTGCATCATTGTATTTGTTTATATATGTATATATTTTGTGTACCTGTTCATCTATGTCTCTATGTTAACTCTGATAATTGGTTAAAGCAATTTTAAAATAATGTCTCACGTTTGTTGTCGTAGTAGGTCAGATGACATGATGTTAGTGTACAATATGACGCTTAAATTAATTTGTTCTGTTTGCTTTGCAGACCGCATGAGGTCACAATTACTGACTAAGGTCAGATAAAACGCATTTGGATATAAGAGATTAATCAATTCTTTTGTGCTGCTGTTTGCCTGATGCAATTGATTCTCGTTAGGATATGTTTGTTTCGAAGACTGTTGGCGAATCTCCTAGCATGGCGAGAAAATTCGCGGCACAGTCTTCTCCGGGACGTTTGGGATTATGAAAGGGTCCTGTAGCCACCTTTCATTAGTCCGGTAGCCCATTTTCACTAGTATTTCTCTTTATTTTCCTTGTTTCTCTTTTCTCGTAATTATCATAGTGGCGTGATTGAATGAATGTGGTTGTGTGTCACGTTGCTAGACGGTGGCGTAGTCTGCTGCAGAAAGTCTGCGATAGTCGTACAGATTCAGCAGGAGTTGTACAGAATAGCCAACTCTCGTAGTGGTCAAGTAGGCAAAGAGGTTTTCGCTACTTGTGAGAAATCCACCTGCATTAGGTTGGTGGCGGAAATGGCATCTTTGGGCTTTCTGGGCCACGAGGAGGGTGGAAGAGGCTAGAGAAGAAGCGGGAGGCAGTCTGCCGCCGGTACGGGAAGCGTCCACAGCTGTGCTCCAGTTGAAGAAGGGTGAGTTAGACATACCGCGTGGCGCGCTGTTACTTGGCGAGGGGAGTGCTGTTAGCTTTTGGTCTCGCTTTTCAAATCTGGAAGATTGCTTTGCCTTGTCGCAGCAAGGAATGCAAAACTTTGGCAGATTTTTTTTTTTTTTTTTTTTTTTTGCAAATTTCTGTAGCAGACTTGGATCTGCCGGAAAAGCGCCACACAAAGGTGTCGATAAGAATTGAGCACTCGCTTCTGTATAAATGTCTGTTTGCCTTCAGCTGTGCCTGCATAAGCTTTCACTTTTCTAAATATTTAGAGCTTTCCTTCTCGTAAATTTTCCTTGCTTTATGTGTCTTTCGTTCGTGGGGAGCCAACCACGTGGTAGAACATTATAGTTGTTGGGCTACCGGCATTACTAACTGTCCGATCGCATGTTTGTTTTAGATAATGTTAACATGATTGTGTGATGTGATATTGTTGGAATTTGGCACTATACCTAGAAATTGTGTCTCCACAAACCACGTGTTATCAGGAATCGTGTACATGCCTCACATCCATGTCTTACAAATAAATGATTTTATCCACAATTTCCTCTTGTATTCGGAGGTTACATTTTTTGCACCTAAGCCACTTACCTCGTAGCTTTCCTGTTAGCACATCCAACGCGTTTCCTTACGCACAGTTCCAGTGATTAGTTCCCCTTTATTTTAAGACAAATGCCTTAGATTAAGTCTTATTGTCAGGTGTGTTGCTGGGAGCTGATCTTCTGCACAGTGTTCTTGCATGTGCTATTTTATTTTAAATGTTTGATTGTCGTGAACAGTGCACGGGGAACACTATTAATTACATCGTATCCGCTATGAGCGACATCACAACGTATGCATTTTTGTGAGTGATCAAATTAATTTATTTTCCGACTCGACCAATTCTTTGATTAGTTGTATGGTTAGAGTCGGTGGCGACCCTACTCTTCTCACGTTAATTTCATAAGCAATAAGTATTTCCATTCCCAATAATAAGGAATAACCCGTAATAACAGGTTAGTTACAATTGCCATCGATAAAATGGGGGCCAATTATCCTTCCTCCCCCACCCCCCCGGTTTACGTTACCGCTGTTGGTGAATGACGCTTCGTCGCTAAATAGAACGCGTGCAAAAATCTGTCATTCGTCCCGTAATTTCTCATGCGCCCAGCGGCAGAACTGTACACGACGTTCAGAGTTGTCGCCATGCAATTCCTGGTGCATAGAAAAATGGTATGGGTGCAATCGATGTTGCTGTAACATTCTCAACACCGACGTTTTTGAGATTCCCGATTCTCGTGCAATTTGTGTGCTACCGATGTCAGATTAACAGCGACAGCAGCTAAAACACCTACTTGGGCATCATCATTTGTTGCAGGTCGTGGTTGACGTTTCACATGTGGAAGAACACTTCCTGTTTCCTATCCGGCGAACGGTCCGGACACTTGGATGATGTCGTCCAGGATACCGAGCAGCATACACAGCACACGCTTGTTGGGCATTTTGATCACAATATCGACGTTTTCCGCAATTGGTAAACATTCCATTTTAACACGGGTAATGTGTCACGAAGCAAATAGCGTCCGCACTGGCTGAATGTTACGTGAGAGCACGTACTTATACGTTTGTGACTATTACAGCGCTATCTATCACAAAGCGATAAAAGTGGTCCAACTAAAACATTCATATTTCTTTACGTACTACACGAATATGTAATAAAAATGGGGGCTCCTATTTAAAAAAAAAAACAGTTGATATCCGTTTGACCTATGGCAGCGCCATTTAGCGGGCCATCCATAGCGTCATCTGGTTCCCCCTTCAAGCTATACGAGTTTTGTTCTTTGTAGTTTTTTCGTTTGATTCTTAGTCCGTGAGATATTTGGCCCGGTGCACTATCAATGGACCACCCTGTATATATTGTGGGATCGAATTCGATGTAAATACATGGTTGTCAAAAGTACCAAGAGAAATAAGCAGTTAATAATTAGAAAGGTGCTGTCATTAACGCGATGTAAATTTGCTAGAAATGCACAGTACGAATCTAAGTTATTTAATATTGGAAACAGATTGATCTCTTCAAGGATATTCGTTTCATCTGTGCTTAGGAGCTCCTGTGTCGTTAAGTGAAGTGACACTCGCGGCCGCGGGCAACACTCACACACTCTTGACAATGCGCTGCACGCGTGAAATACATATAAAAAACGCACTACGAAGAAATTATCCTAATGGGATGTACATATACACACGAACAAATGATTACAACTTCAGAAGAACTGGTTGATTTATTCAACAGAAAGAGCTTTACAAATTCAGCGAGTTAGTAACGCGTTGGTCCACCTCTAGCCCTTATGCGAGGAATTATTTGGCTTGGCACATTGACAGAGTTGTTGGATGTCTTCTTGAGAGCCACGCGGGATTAGCCGAGTGGTCTCAGGTGCTGCAGTAGTGGACTGTGCGGCTGGTCCCAGCGGAGGTTCGAGTCCTCCATTGGGCATGGGTGTGTGTGTGTTTGTCCTTAGGATAATTTAGGTTCAGTAGTGTGTAAGCCTAGGGACTGATGACCTTAGCAGTTAAGTCCCATAAGATTTCGCACACATTTGAACATTTGTCCTCTTGAGGGATATCGTGCAACACTCTGTTCAACTAACGTGTCAGATCTTCAGAATCCCGACATGGTTGGATGGTGCTACCCATAAAGATCTATACGTCCTCAATTGGGGAGAGATCCGGTGACCTTGCTGGCGGATGTAGTGTGTAGTAAGCATGAAAACAAGCAGCAGAAATCCTCACCGTGTGCGAGCAGGCATTATCTTGCTGAAATGTAAGCCCAGGGTGTCTTGCCACTAAGGGCAACAAAACGGGGCGTAGAATATCGTCGACGTCCCACTGTCCCTGAAGGGTGCCGCGGGTGACAACCAAAAGGATCCTCCTATGAAAAGAAATGGCACCTCAGACCATCACTTCTGGTTTTCGGGCCGTTTGACGGGTGACAGTAAAGTTGGTATCTCACCATTGTCTGGAGCGTCTCCAAAACCGTCTTCTGCCTGGAATCGCGTTCATTGTAGCAGAATTGATTCCTGCCTCGAACTGAGACCCGATGACCAGCTTTTTAGACATGTCTACAGTTCTCCCCAGACAGCGGTGGGTACCGACCTGTCTGTCACCCGCCATGTAAGCCTGCAACCAGAGGTCATTGTTTGGGGCGCCATTACATTTCGTAGAAGGATCCCACTTGGTTGCCATCCGCGACACCTTTACAGCACAGAGATACGTCGACTACATTTTACTCCCCACTTTGTTGTCTTTCGTGCAAAACCATTCTGGGCTTACATTTCAGCAAGACAACGCTTGCTTCTCTTCGTGCTTGCCAAACATTACGATGGCCAGCAAGGTTGCCGGATGTCTCACCAGTAAAGAACTTTTGGAATATGGGCAGGGCCCTCCAACGAACTTGAGATTTTGATAATCTAACGCGCCAGTTGGCAGAATTTGGCACGGTATCCCTCAGGAGGACATCCAACAATTCTGTCAATCAATTACAAGTCGAATAACTGATTGCGTAAGAGCCAGAGGTGGACAAACGCGTTGCTGGCTTGTCGGTTGAAGGTCGTTCTCTTGACTAAATCATACAATTTTTCTGAAATCATTTCTTTGTCTTCAGATATACATCATATCTACCAATTTCCATCCCATTCGGGAATTACTTCATGGTGCGGCGTTTTTTGTCTTAGAGTGTTTCATGCGACGTACTGCTCCGCGAATTTAATTGGAAAATTTGTTGACGGACTCGGATTAATTGTTTGCGCTGCTGCTCATGTAAAATCGGTTTAAAAAAGGATCACCAGCCACGCTTTAACCTGTGAGACAATGTTAAATTTCTCACTACTCCGAAGTCAATAATTAAAACAACTGTACTTCGTACCTTGGTTCACAGGGCCCACGTTATCTCAGACCCTGAAAGTTTGGCAGCTGAGCTATCAAATCTCGAAGTCACCTTTCGTCAGAATGGTTATAGTGAGAGGCAGATCAAACGTGCGTTGCGCTATCAGCCTTCTGTGCAACGGGTGAGTGACGATAGCAACGAAGTGGCACCTAAGTCTACGGCCTTTTTGCCTTACGCAGGAAGCATTTCTAACAGGGTTGGCCGTATTTTGCGGAAATATGATGTGAAAAGTGTTTTTCGACCACCTTAGATTAAGGCCCTGTTGGCGTCCGTAAAAGATGATCTTGGTTTGCGTAAGGCTGGTGTCTATCGTATCCCTTGCAGTTGTGGCATGTCATGTACTGGTCAGACAATCAGGATTGTGGAAGACCGGTGTATTGAACATAACCGTCACACACGCTTACAACAGCCGAGCAAATCTGCTATTGCAGAACATTGCCTTGACACCAGTCGTCCTATGGAATACAACAACACGGAGATTCTGGCTTGCACGTCCAGCTATTGGGATAGTGTCCTTAAGGAAGCTGTTGAAATCAAACTATCAAGCAACCTTATAAACAGAGATGGTGGATTTTGTCTAAATTCTGCTTGGAATCCGGCTCTGTCTCTCATCAAAAAACAGAGGAACAGAATTAGGGCTACCTGACCTGTTGATTAATAGTCACTATCGATATTTCTGTTGTTGGTTATCTTTGGTTGTATGTTGACTTTGTGGTTACTTGTTCTGTGTCTGGTATCTTCCTTGTTTCTCCTCTGTGAACCGAGGTATTAAATACCCTTGCACATTGCTTCCTCTTTGCAGTTGTGCCTTGAGAATGGCAGGGTGTGCTCCTGCCGAAATATCGGCGGTGGTCGACGACGTCACCCGGCAGCAAACCCGTAAATTATTTGAACATTCAATTCGTCGGGAAAAGTTAAGGTCTCAAAACAACTGTAGTTATCCAACTACTTTCAGTGAGTTCCCGAGATCCGATAATTGGACTGGACCTACGCGGCTAACAGTTCATATACTGCCTACAGCTGGCTCCTAGCAACTTCCGCCGATAATCTGTAAGACAACAAACGGGAATATAGGGAAAGGGTAACGCAAAAATGCGACACTCAAATTTCCACGGAAACGAATATAATGTACTGGCTGCTGTGACACCCTCGCCTAGTTCCGTCTCGGTCACTAAACGTCACCATCTAGCTAGCTACTTGGCTCCACAAACTAATCATGGGTTTGTGCCTGTTGAGCGGTGGCGCACTCTCTAAACGTACCACACGCCTACAAAACCAGAATGTTTCAACCCGAAATCAACAATTTTACACGGGAATTGCTTTCCACTTCTCTCAAGTTTCTGTATTGCAACAAGTAATTCGGTTGATTACGAAACATTAACTTCTTCCAATTTCTAAAATACACCACGAAAACGCCGCATCAGTCCCAGGGGCACAAACCTTCTTCGAATCCACGAAAACTGTGCCCAGTGAAATTTGCGCCCAACCTGAAATCTGTGAAACCTGCGCCCAATACGTGCTATCTTTGTGTCGCGGCTTACTTGAGCCCGGACCGTCGTAATTACCTTAAACTACCTGCACCCCAGACATTGTCGCAGAGTCGACGTCGTATGACTTGTGTATTTCTGTTTCAATAGTTCCTTTATGGTAGTTTCAACTACCATTCGCCGGAAGCTATATTACTACTATGAAGATTATTCTTACAAGTGAAGAGAACGGAAGAAAACAGGACTGTGACGTGGCGCTGTTCAAGACTGAAAGCAAACCACTGCCGAGGAATGCTTAAAATTAAGGATTCGACGGTGCTTTCTTTCACTCGAACATCAATGTGGAGCTCCAGATGAAGCTCTGTTGGAAGTAAGGAAGACTTTGAACAAGGCGAAGAAAAGGGCACGTCAGAGGAGTTGGGATGCCTGCATAGTCAAAAGAACGATTTTCTTACTGAAATGCCCGAGCAGCCAGCAACGAAGAGAACTTTATACCACCAGCGGGCAAAATCGTAGGAGAATGAGAGAAATCCGCAGACACAGAGAGAAAACTGATCTCAAAGCAGAGTTACTAGCTATGAATGATAGCAGCAGTTTTCTGTTAAGCGAGGACAATTATGAGAAAGAGTAATAGTTTTTAGCGGAAGAGTAGGTAGAGAGGCTCTAAGAAGTAACCATGGCTTATTTATGGATTATATGTTCAAGTGCTGTAGAAAATAGTTTTCGCAGTATATACCATTCACGCCGACTTTAGGAGTACAAATAACGAGACAAACATCTATCCAATTGACTTTGCATTATTTACAAACAAAAGAAAAGAAAAATACATCCGTATTTTCCGAAACCTGCAAACGTGACCATAGATTTCGAGGCAGCAACGATTTCTACATTGAAGTTGTACTACATACAGCCAAAGTACATGGGTATTATTTCCACATGAAAAAGTGTCTCTGGAGAAAATTGCAAGATCTAGGACTTGCTCATGGATACACAGAAAATGAAGAAGTGAAAAAACAAACTAGCATGTGTGCTGCGCTGACGTTTCTACGACCTGAAAATATACAGTATGTATACTTGTATGTGATGGCTGGCTCGAGATACATTCACATGCTCCGCATATCCCCAGAATTTCTGAGTTTTTTGTATTACTCCGTAGATAGATGGTTGGAAAATGAAGGAAACTCTGCCTTTGGAGTTGCTACATACAGCGCCATCGAACGACCAAGGCTGTAGAGGGCTGACAACACAATATCAATAAAGTGCTTGCTAAACCAAATCCTAAAATCAGTGACTTAATTCGGTGTACCAAGGCTGTAGAGGGCTGACATCACAATATTAATAAAGTGCTTGCTAAACCAAATCCTAAAATCAATGACTTAATTCGGTGTACGAAAAGAGAACTAGAAAATTCAGTGTGCGGTTTAATGAGGGTAGAGCTGAGTATGGAAGGTAAACGGAAGAAAACAGTCCACCTCAAACGGGACGAAAGGTTGGAGAAATAGCAAAAAGGACGAAGAGGAAGGTGAGATCAGAGCTTACTTGAAAGCTATTTCCTACCTACAAAACTTTGACTAAATTTATCAGAAGATTCTACAAAATGTAAATAGCAACTTATAAATAAAAAAACCTTAAAAAAGATCTATTGGTGGTGCTTATAAGCTGATTTTAAACATGCCAAAATGACAGTAATTTAGTTTTGCCATTTAGCCAGTCCAAAGCCTGGATAAAGTGTGATGGAAATCTATTTTTTTTAGAAATCTAGACTCAATTCCATGGACGACCATGTTGAATTTGGCAACTGTGGATTCTCAGATCATTCCAGGCAAATGCAGGACTGGTTCCTTGGAGGCCTTGGTTCCTACCTCCCGCTCCTGTAACCACGAATCCGAGCGAAAGACAAATCTCTAACGATAATAACAGTCGACGCGACGTAAAACAACAAACGCAAAATTTATTTTCGCTAGGTTTTATGACGATAAATGAAGATATTCTGTGCTAAAATTAAACATATCAGTGGAATGTAAACTTTGTTTATGTGAGTGCACTTGCCATTCACTTCATAAAGCTTCTAAGACACGTACACGTACTTTAATGACGTAAAGATAAGGCTGATGAGCTATTTAAATGTTGTTGAATGTGTTGTGGCGTATCAAGAGCCACGCCACTCGGAGGTAGCCGAAAGGCACGCGCTGTAATGCAGACGGGCGTGAATTCTGGAACAGGATAACTATTGAATGGTAGCAAGAAAAGTACGTAGCTTATAATATACTTAACTTTAATGCATCCTTGTGGTACATCGCTATTGACGATACAAATGAGTCTATCTCCAGATACGGTTAATTACAATCACTGTAAGGCTAATGGCGCCTTGCTAGGTCGTAGCCATGGACTTAGCTGAAGGCTATTCTAACTGTCTCTCGGCAAATGAGAGGAAGGCTGCGTACGTCTAGTCGCTAGCAATGTCGTCCGTACAACTGGGGCGAGTGCTAGTCCGTCTTTCTAGACCTGCCATGTGGTGGCGCTAGGTCTGCAAGTACTGATGGCGGCGACACGCGGGTCCGACATGTACTAATGGACCGCGGCCGATTTAAGCTACCACCTAGCAAGTGTGGTGTCTGGCGGTGACACCACAGAATGTCCTGGTGATATTGTCTGTGATTGATTTTGAGCTTGCACAGGACTGTACAAAGAATTTCCTATTTGGTTACATCCACCTTCACTATTTTAATGTGGTTCGGATTGACGTCTACGCAGTCGCGTAGTTAGGTAATTTGGTTTCCGGTGCAGGTTTTAAAGTGTAAGCCCCGTCCCCAATTGCCAACTTCACAAAAGCATAAAATACGAAGTCTGTGACTAACACGTAACTTAGAATTTCTTCCTTCTTTTTAGGCTGCAAATTTTGAAATTGCCTCGTCAGTATCAATATCTCTAGCTAGCCCATTTTTATTGACCGACTGCTACATTAAATAGTCGTGCCTGACTCATAGTGGACCCAATATAATTCTTAATGAATCTGACTTTCGAGAAAAAGAATCTCTTACATAACGCTATCGAAACATATAAAGCTAAGAGAAATCTTAGCATCAAAATAAAGTTGGAAACGATTTTGGAAAAAAAAAAAATCTTCTTAGTCGTGTAAATTGTGCGAGGAAGCTCATGATAACTGTCAATTTTGTATAATGGTAGAAGTTTTAATAAAATGACTAGGATCAGAAACAGCATCTTTTATTCGTTCCATGGTTTTGTAACGCGTATCAACTTCTTGCAGAAAGCTGTCGATGTACTCTAACATTGACCTTGTCAGTTGCAGCGTTCTGCGTAGTATAGCTTGAAAATGCGAGCTCGGAAACCTCTAGGTAGTGTCCCTCAGCTCTTCTACCTACCAGGCAAGGGAATTAGTGGATTCTTCCTCGACCCTTTCTGAGCGCAAATTTCACTGGGCGCAGTTTTCAGTACATCGCCTTCTTCACGCAACGAGGGCTGCAGGCCGATCTGACGGTTTCCTGAACCTCCAAAACGATCTACGAAATTATTTGACTTTTAGATCTTGCCGCCAATCACAATCACGGGCTGAAAGTAGGAATCTTCAATGACTATTTTTTGCTCCCGCATATAACGCTTCTGTAAGGCGATACTTCGTGCCTGGATTTTCAGTAGTTTCTTTGCGATGGGTGTTGCAAACATCGTCTGTCGTCGGCTACGCCCATCGACTATTTAGGAGGTTTAGCGAAACACTGGTCCATCATCTTTAGATCGAACAAAAACTCCTTTCACAGAAACTGGACCTGGCGATAACAACAGGGAACAGAACTAATAATGGCCAGGTAATGATATGTTACAGGTTAAGAGAACAGTTTCCATTGTTGCATTGTACAGTTCACGTTTGTGGGGATCCACGCTTCTATTAACTGTAAAATGCTCCTTACTTGTCCATGGGTCCTCTAACAGCCAGGCCTCTTCGCTATGCATTTGTAGCAACCATAAAAGGGACAGAAGCTCCCCAACAGTTCTGGCACGACACACAGCTGAAAACTATGACTGCATCACGCTACTGGCGATACTTATCCTGTGGTGTCACCGTCAGATACCACACTTGCTAGGTGGTAGCCTAAATCGGCCGCGGTCCGTTACCATACGTCGGACCCGCGTGTCGCCACTATCAGTGATAGCAGACCGAGCGCCGCCACACGGCAGGTCTAGTCTAGAGAGACTCCCTAGCACTCGCCGCAGTTGTACAGCCGACTTTGCTAGCGATGGCTCACTGTCTACATACGCTCTCATTTGCAGAGACGGCACTTTAGCATAGCCTTCAGCTACGTCATTTGCTACGACCTAGCAAGGCACCATATTACTATAATTACTTCAAGAATGTATTCTGAACAGATAATATTGTGAGTCATATACCGTCAAGAGCGACGTCCATCATTAATGTATTAAAGTTAAGTATCAAACTAATTACGTCCGCTTTCTGAATTCTCATTCCGTGTTTTTTTCCAGACCTCACGTCAGTATAGTTCTTCCCTCGTCACGCTAGGCTGCTTGAGCTAAAACGTGTGCATTTCGGCCTCCACTCGTAACACGGTGTTGGCTCTTCTGCTAACACAAAAATCCGATTATAATTATTACTGATTTTAATTCTTTCCGCTAGTTTTGGATCAAGCGGTAAAAAAATTCTTAGAAACTTCTTTCTGAGGCTTGAAGATAGGAAACTAAATCACGAAGAGGCCATCAAAGAAGCACCACTGTCACACATGACCCGACAAACTCGTCCTTTCAGCAAACCGATGTGATGCTTTTTTTCATATAGAGTCATCTCATTTCAGTTGAAGATGCGTATTCTTCACCCTTCCTGAGCGGTTAAATGGAAAACTTATTCTTTTGTTTCAGATTCTTACTTGAGGCTATTTGTGTTTAAGATTCTTACTTGAGGCTGTTTAAGACACGGATAATTTCGAAACTTCCTGGCAGATTAAAACTGTGTGCCCGACCGAGACTCGAACTAGGGACCTTTGCCTTTCGCAGGCAAGTGCTCTACCATCTGAGCTACCGAAGCACGACTCACGGCCGATACTCACAGCTCTACTTCTGCCAGTACCTCGTCTCCTACCTTCCAAACTTTACACAAGCTCTCCTGCGAACCTTGCAGAACTAGCACTCCTGAAAGAAAGGATATTGCGGAGACATGGCTTAACCACAGCCTGGGGGATGTTTCCAGAATGAGATTTTCACTCTGCAGCGGAGAGCTTCTGTAAAGTTTGGAAGGTAGGAGACGAGGTACTGCCAGAAGTAGAGCTGTGAGTACCGGGCGTGAGTCGTGCTTCGGTAGCTCAGATGGTAGAGCACTTGCCCGCGAAAGGCAAAGGTCCCTAGTTCGAGTCTCGGTCGGGCACACAGTTTTAATCTGCCAGGACGTTTCATATCAGTGCACACTCCGCTGCAGAGTGAAAATCTCATTCTGGATACGGATAATTTCGTTAGCGTCGAAGCTACAAATCGCAGTAAACAAGCAGATAGCCTTAAGACTGTAAGGACAGCTGGTGACAATTGCAGGTAAATATCAGACTTTATTTCTCATACTGCTTATATTAGTTTAAATCCTCGTACTGAGTAATGTGTACTGTTATTTTCCTGTCAGTGCGAGAATCGAAGCCTTTCGTTCCCAGGAAATCGGGACTGACGGAGGAAACAGAGAATATCTAAAGACGAGTAGAGTCTCGTCACGCGTTCGTTTCGTAAGCAGGAAAGCGTTGCGGAGTTGCACATCCGACACCAAAGACGACCTCTACAAGAGAGGTGTTGTGCATCACGTGTATTTTGCTGTTCTTTGAAGAGTCTATCAAGATGCTGCTACCTCTGTCTTACGTATATCTTGTGTGAAGGTAAACTTAGAGAGCTTCTACGTCTTTTAGAGGCTTACCAACATTCTTCTCGCTCACCAATCGGAATTGGAGCAGAAAAGTGAGGTAGCGATAACAGTGCACAAAGTACACTTCGCCACGCCCCGTAAAGGGTTCGTGGAGTGCAGATGCAGAACTGATCCGAAACAGCCATTGCAGATGTGTTGAGGGTTCCAGAGAGCGGTGTGAGATTCGCTTGTCTTACGTCATAGACTATCTTGGTGGTCTGCGTCATAGAGAGAAAATTACAGCTGGGTGTGGGGCACCTGGAACTATTCATGCTCTTAGACGAGTTGAGCAGCAACGTTTTGTAGGAAGGCTAAACTCATAACTTACACGTGGAGGAAGGAAACTTCTTGAGCCGGCCGTTGTGGCCGAGCGGTTCTAGGCGCTTCAGTCCGGAACCGCGCTGCTGCTACGGTCGCAGGTTCGAATCCTGCCTCGGGCATGGATGTGTGTGCCGTTCTTAGATTTGTTAGGTTTAAGTAGGTTTAAGTCTAGGGGACTGATGGCCTCAGATGTTAAGTCCCATAGCGCTTAGAGCCAAACTTCTGGAGGAGGGCAGCCTGTCGTTAACTGTAACCGAATTCGCCCATTTCGCTATATTAAATAAATTGCCATGCACCCAAAATTTGTTCCATTGTTGTTGTTGTGGTCTTCAGTCCAGAGATTGGTTTGATGCAGGTCTCCATGCTACTCTATCCTGTGCAAGGTTCTTCATCTCCCAGTACCTACTGCAACCTACATTCTTCTGAATCTGTTTAGTGTACTCCTCTCTTGGTCTCCCTCTACGATTTTTACCCTCCACGCTGCCCTCCAATACTAAATTGGTCATCCCTTGATGCCTCAGAATATGTCCTACCAAGCGATCCCTTCTTCTGGTCAAGTTGTGCCACAGATTTCTCTCTCCCCAATTCTATTCAGTACCTCCTCATTAGTTACGTGATCTACCCATCTAATCTTCCGCATTCTTCTGTAGCACCCCATTTCGAAAGCTTATATTCTCTTCTTGTCTAAACTATTTATCGTCCACGTTTCACTTCCATACATTGCTACACTTCATACAAATACTTTCAG
This sequence comes from Schistocerca cancellata, assembly GCF_023864275.1. NCBI lineage: Eukaryota > Metazoa > Arthropoda > Insecta > Orthoptera > Acrididae > Schistocerca > Schistocerca cancellata. The sequence goes on along the minus strand of NC_064627.1, from coordinate 237,749,910 downwards.
AAACGACTTCCTGACACTTAAATCTATACTCGATGTTAACAAATTTCTCTTCGTCAGAAACGCTTTCCTTGCCATTGCCAGTCTACATTTTATATCCTCTCTACTTCGACCATCATCAGTTATTTTGCTCCCCAAATAGCAAAACTCATTTACTACTTTCAGCGTCTCATTTCCTAATCTCATTCCCGCAGCTTCACCCGATTTAATTCGACTATATTCCATTATTCGCGTTTTCCATAACGGTGTGTAGTTTTATGGGCGTACTTAACTCGTTAAAATATCACAGCAATGGAATGGTTCACTGTAATAAATATGTAGACGTGATGTGCGACACTTGTACTACTGAACGCCAGAAATATACAGGTTGTCTATAATTAAAGTTCCAGTTTCAAAACGCTGTAGGAAGAGAACCACCGCTTAGAATAACGTCAAATACGAACAGTATATTATTGACGCAAGGCGAAAGGCCATGGAAAAAACAAAACGAAAATCTGACCAATAGATGGCACTGTAAACGTCAGAATATGCACTCCAGCAGACTCGCAGCACGCATCTGTTCCTTAGTTTGCGTCCGAGACGACCAACACGACTATGTCCATTAAGGACTGCTCGCTACTGATGGCTCTTTTACGAGAACTGTGTCCTTGCGCCAATAGCCCTGCAGAAGTTCGGACACTCAAGGGCATGAAAAAAGACATAGGTCCGATGTCTGCTGGAGGAAACGATTACAAAATTCGAAAAGACAGGTTTGTTTGAAGCGCAATGTGACACAGGGAGGAAAGCAATTGACCTGACGTCTGTCGAAGATGTGCGTACAGCACTGCACGAGGGGTCGAGCGGTGGTGTGCCAACATCCAGTACACGGCGAATTGCCCGAATATTGGCCTTGCCTGTCGAGCACGGTGCATAGAAACCTACGAAACATCTTGAACTGCTATCCATACAAAATTTCCCATGTTCACGAGTTGCTTCCTGCTGTCCTTCCAGCAAGACAAACGATCGCTCTGGAATTTCTTGCCGTCATGGAACTGGACAATCAAAGGTCATGGAACATTGTGTAGACAGATGAAGCCCATTTCGAAGGACACATCAATGCGCAGAAGTGCAGAAAATTTGCACGCACAGCAACCGATACCATTTCATGCTGCAGAGGTGACTTTTGTGGGGCGGGTTGACGGCATCGTTTATTGTAGGGCCGTATTTTTTCAAGGAGATGAGTCCTGCGGGTCCTGTTAATGTACCGCCGCTGCTAAACACTTTGAGAGTCTTTTGCGCACCAACGTCGTTCCAATTCCTCAGCAACGTAAATGTGTGGATAGGATCATTTTTATGAAAGATGGCATCCTCCGCAAGTTGCACAACCACTGAAGCAGCTGCTGCAGAGGCACTCTGAAAATGGTAGATTTATCAGCCATCATTTGCCTACTGCCTGGTCGTCCATATCACCTGATCTTCATCCGTGTGACTTCTGGCTTTGGGGTTATGTGGAAGATGCTATGTTCAAACGTAGCTGAACTGAAGCAACGTATCACGTAATGCGTTCGGAACGTGACCCCTGAAACACTCAGATCTGATGTGGGTCCTTTTTCTCGATTTCAGCCTGTGGCAGAAAACGGTGGATAGCTTACTGAACATGTCTTGCGCCAGTCTTACGTCAGTTAAACCCCGTATCGTTGTTGCTTGTCATCCGAATTTTGACATCAGTGCCGCGCGGGATTAACCGAGAGGTCTCAGGCGCTGCAGTCATGGACTGTGCTGCTGGTCCCGGTGGAGGTTCGAGTCCTCCCTCGGGCATGGGTGTGTGTGTTTGTCATTAGGATAATTTAGGTTAAGTAATGTGTAAGCTTAGGGACTGATGACCATAGCAGTTAAGTCCCATAAGATTTCACACACATTTGAACTTTTTTTTTGACATCAGTGCAATTAAAAAGTGATCTAATTGTTGCTTTGTGCGGTTTTTTGTCTGAGGTCAATCCAATTATTCGTATCCGATGTGGTACGAACTTGCCCTGGACCTAAATAATAGTGCCGCAACTGTTAGTTGTCGAACTCGTGCAGTCATGCACATTGAACAGTACGGATGATGTATTGTGCAATTCAAACCATGGGCGCCGTACTGCGATTCATCTGTCATTTCCATCCGTCTCCATTTACGTTGAAACATTAACAGCGCCAGCTTGGTAAAATATTTGTTAAATTTTATTAAATCCATTACGTTCCCCTTACCGCCAATAATACCCTGTTCAAATTTGACGTCATTCTGTGGAATGGTAGTCGTCCTACAGCGTTTTGAAACTGGCACTTCAATGATGGACACCCTGTAATTGCTTCTGGTCAAGCCTACTGGATACCGATGGTAGAGTTTCATGTTCGATTCTCAGTGACCCTGTTGCGAATCTCTTTCTGGGGAGGGATGGGTTGAAATCTGTACACTAGGCTTCCTGAATGCAATTCTGAAAAGTAAAGTTGTTACTGCAGTTCATGTTTAATTAATTAGCTGCATACCTATTATATGTTTACTCTCTAGCATAAAAAGTTTATGGCTCTGTAAATGTTATGTTTTACTTTTTATTTGGCAACAGATTTATTTTTGTATGGTTTAATCTGACCCCAAAAGAAAATGTTTTTGAAGCATGCCAGTAATGTGCTCTGTTTTGCTTGCTTCATGGCGGCGAACCATGGTTGAGTGCGTCGCTCTTTCATGGTGGCGTTACTGTAAATAAGCGTTGCAGTAATTTTTGTGGGAATATAATTAAATTAGAGAAGGAACCCACAATTAGTCATTTTTGAGCTGTAACTTGTTATTGTTCACTTTGCTTCTCGGCTCCAACTGTAAACTTACGAAACTATACCGATTGTACAATCTTAACGAATCAAGTTGGACACTTTGTCGAACACTGAAATTACTTATATACTTGTTTCATTATTTTACTTGAAATACTCATATATTTCGTGCATCCTTTACATCCTATTCCAAATGTTTATTTTATAAGATCTTCGCACGCATTCCCGTGACATCCATATCCAACTGTATCTTCTCACTGCTATCGTCCAAGTCACAGCAATGTAGATTCCCTCTAGCAGTGTGCCTCTACCTGCGTTTCACACTGAAATCACGTGAACAGCAACAGAAATTGCATAATACTGTGTTGAAGAATTTATTTTCTATAGGGTACCTTTATAATGGTACAGCTACGACATAGCGGCACTCAGTTCACAGGCAAAAGACAAATATTATTTTACATGTATAGGATAAATCTATACATAAATAAAAATATGAAGTGACATCTGAGTTATCAGAAATGGTCATCCTCCAGTCCTCGTCGCCAGATGTTGACCGGCACAGAAACGATACTTGGTAACATACGAAATGGAATGAGGACGTCATGTTGGTAGTCGGGAATACGAATGGTTCAAATGGCTCTGAGCACTATGGGAGTTAACATCTGTGGTCATCAGTCCCCTAGAACTTAGAACTACACTACTGACCATTAAAATTGCTACACCACGAAGATGACGTGCTACAGACGCAAAATTTAACCGACAGGAAGAAGATGCTGTGATATGCAAATGATTAGCTTTTCAGTGCATTCACACAAGGTTGGCGCCGGTGGCGACACCTACAACGTGCTGACATGAGGAAAGTTTCCAACCGATTTCTCATACACAAACAGCAGTTGACCGGCGTTGCCTGGTGAAACGTAGTTGTGATGCCTTGTGTAAGGAGGAGAAATGCGTACCATCACGTTTCCGACTTTGATAAAGGTAGGATTGTAGCCTATCGCCATTGCGGTTTATCGTATCGCCACATTGGTGCTCGCGTTGTTCGAGATCCAATGACTGCTAGCAGAATATGGACCCGGTGGGTTCAGGAGGGTAATACGGAACGCCGTGCTGGATCCCAACGGCCTCGTATCACTAGCAGTCGAGATGACAGGCATCTTATCCGCATGGCTGTAACGGATCGTGCAGCCACGTCTCGATCCGTGACTCAACAGATGGGGACGTTTGCAAGACAACAACTATCTGCACGAACAGTTCGACGAAGTTTGCAGCAGCATGGACTATTAGCTCGGAGACCATGGCTGCGGTTACCCTTGACGCTGCATCACACACAGGAGCGCCTGCGATGGTGTACTCAACGACGAACCTGGGTGCACGAATGGCAAAACGTCATTTTTGCGGATGAATCCAAGTTATGTTTACAGAATCATGATGGTCGCATCTGTGTTTGGCGACATCGCGGTGAACGCACAATGGAAGCGTGTATTCGTCATCGCCATACTGGCGTATCACCCGATGTGATGGTATGGGGTGCCATTGGTTACATGTCTCGGTCACCTCTTGTTCGCATTAACGGCACTTTGAACAGTGGGCGTTACATTTCAGATGTGTTACGACCCGTGGCTCTACCCTTCTTCGATCCCTGGGAAGCCCTACATTTCAGCAGGATAATGCACGACCGCATGTTGCAGGTCTTGTACGGGCCTTTCTGGATACAGAAAAGGTTCGACTGCTGCCCTGGCCAGCAAATTCTCCAGATTCCTCACCAATTGAAAACGTCTGGTCAATGGTAGCCGAGCAACTGGCTCGTCACAATACGCCAGTCACTACTCTTGATGAACTGTGGTATCGTGTTGAAGCTGCATGGGCAGCTGTACCTGTACACGCCATCCAAGCTCTGTTTGACTCAATGCCCAGGCGTATCACGGTCGTTATTACGGCCAGAGGTGGTTGTTCTGGGTACTGATTTCTCAGGGTCTATGCACCCAAATTGCGTGAAAATGTAATCACATGTCAGTTCTAGTATAATATATTTGTCCAATGAATACCCGTTTATCATCAGCATTTCTTCTTGGTGTAGCAATTTTAATGGCCAATAGCGTACTTAAACCTAACTAACCTAAGGACATCACACACATCTGTGCCCGAGGCAGGATTCGAACCTGCGACCGTAGCAGTCGCGTGGTTCCAGACTGAAGCGCGTAGGACCGCTCGGCCACAGCGGGCGACGAAAACGAATGCTTGGTAAATTTTTGGAAAAGTGTAGCACATTTATGAAGGAGACGGTGTGTAGAGCACTATAGTGAGTTTAAAATTAGTTGCAATTTTTTACAGTTCAGCGTGGATCGAGTGGAGCGAAGCGTAGTTGCCAACGTGAGCTGGGCGCGTCAGCAGCTGACTGGGTGACCAGCAAGCCGCGCAAGCTGACCAATCTGGTATCTTTCTCAAACGACTGTAAAGAAACTATCAGCTAAAAAATCTGATTCTCATACATCTTGTTGGTTAATCGTCAGCTTCAAGGTGAACTGCATATCATTTCGTTAACGTTCATAGTTATTGTGGTATTTCGATATTACTGCGAGAAATTCTTAAAGTTTGCAGTGAAAAATAAAGATCGCTATGAATTTGCGTTTTGTGTGTGTTAGGTCATATGTTGCCTCATATGAAATGTAGAAACATACTGAATTATTATTTAAACTTGAAGGGATCTGTCTGCAGTCTCGAAAAATGGAATGCATGTAAACTACTCCGTCATGAAAGAACGCGCCAGCGAAAAAGCCAGAAAGAAATTGTTATGAATCCCACTTAAGGTACTATTTCGCTGCGACTGCCCTGCCAGCCGTAACTGCCGACCGTCACTGCCTGTGTATTTCGTTGAGACTGCTGATCCCAGCGGCCAAGCCACTCAGTGAGTTATCTCTGTGAAGGGAACACGCACGCGAGTTCGCAACGTGGATGCTAATACCATTCTAGGTTTTTTGGTGGACGAGGAAGAAGAAGAGGAAATTGTTGCAATGCTTACAAGATCTTGTCCCACAGCATTTTCCAAACACGGAAAAGTGAAGGAATTTATGCTAACTTAGTAACCGGTCACTTGCGAAACGATGAAGAGAGGTTCAGAAATTTCTTTAGACTTAACCCATCTCAGTTTGATTTTGTTTTAAGTCTGGTGAGAGTAGATATAGCAGGAACAGCTACCAGTGCAGTGCAAACTCCAATAGAAGCCGACGAAAAAATGGCAGTGACTTTACTGTAAGTAGCTGTATAAAAGCATACGTATTCATCAACAATGGTTTAAAATGGATAATTTTGTATCACTATGAAATAACATGAATTTCTATTAAAATAATAAGTTTATTTGGAAACGACTCAGGGCCTGTACAGTTTGTTGTTTATGTTTACATTATCTTTACACTGTGTTTACATTATGATTAGTAATTATTTTCAAAAGTAGTATCACCTGCTTGTGGTTCGACGTTTATTAATGGGGTGAAAGTGTACGTACCGTCTCCAACCGATGAAGTTCGTTCGAACGGGGATGAAAGGAAAGACGAGCCGGAAGGACTGATGCTGACAGGTAGTGGCACAACAGATGATTCTGAAGAACTGTCAAGTCCCGTAACACAGCTTAAAATGTCAATTTTCGCTTTATTAATGAGGTGGCGTGGTGGTTTCCTAGTGGACGCTGCGATGCTTCTCATGAGCAGCCCCACATCATCTTCCGGCTCCCGATTATTAGCCAAGCGCTGCAGCAATTCCAATCGTTGTTGGCCCCTTTGGTTGATTGAATCCCAGTGTGTTTTCCTCGATCTGCGAGCTGAGATGGAAGAGTTGGCAGCAAATGCGTCACCAGAGGACAAGGAAGCAATGGCTTCTGGAATGTAAGGCCCTGTTTCATTGGCATTTTGTCCGTCTTCATCAGATAGCAGTCCTTCAACACTTGTTGGCTCCTTTAACGGATCACTGCAAAAAGACGACCGCTCCATTTCTACAGCTCTCAAAACGCCTAGTCTGTTGAACACCGCTCATTTTGTTGTTGAACTTGGTGCTGCAGAACCTGTTTGCAGCTGTTCTTTTCGAACTGTTTTCCAGTAGTTATCTCGGATGTCTTTCCATCTCTTCTTACACTGGTTACCTAAAACGGAACGATATTTGTTTAGCTGTGTAATTAGGACAAGACATTTATGTTTCATGTATTAATAATAATTATGGTTTGTGTTACAGATTTCTAGCCACAGGGGAGAGTTTTGTGTCCCTTGGATATGGTTTCCGGATATCACCAAGTTACGTGAGCATCATAGTTCGTGAAACAGTAGAAGCTATGTGCCAACACTTGGCACCTATCTTCCTGCTTCCTCCGTCTCGAGAATCTTTCAGGAAAGGTGCGAAAGAATTCTACACTCTTTGGGGTTTCCCTAACTGCTGTGCTGCGGTTGATGGGAAACATATAAGGATACGGTGTCCTGGAAAAAGTGGTTCCCTTTTCTGGAATTACAAAGGGTACTTCTCCATAGTACTTTTGGCATTGGTTGATGCGAACTGTAAATTCGTTGCGATAGACGTAGGTTCATATGGGAAGGAAGGAGACAGTGGCATATTTAATAAGTCGGCAATGGGGAAAATGATCATGAAAGGAGACGTGTTTCCAGCAGATGAAGAGCTTCCATTAACTGACATCAAGATGCCATTTGTTATAGTAGGCGACGAGGCATTCCGCTTGCGAAAGCATATTCTCAAGCCTTATACTCGCTCGTCTGCCCAGCAAGATAAATCAAAAGCGACCTTCAACTATAAATTGTCACGAGCGCGCCGAGTTTCTGAAAACGCTTTTCGACTTTTCTGTCAGGTATTTCGAGTGTTCTACACAAATCTGAATCTGCAACCTAACACATGTGATAAATTCGTTACAGCTTGTTGCTGTCTACACAATCTCATCAGGGACGCCTATTTAGAAAAAGGAGGACGACCTTTTTATAAACTTGACCATGACGTGAGTTTACCACAGAACATTATTCCCCTGCCCCGAACAGTGGGATTCTACCAAGCTGAGGGGTTTCAGGTACGAGATACATTTAAGAATTACTTCTGTGACCCTACAAATCAATGATTACAACCTGGAAAAGAGCTAAGGCTCAAATAAAGGAAATAAATTATTGTTACTACTCGTAACGACTATTGTAGTCGTTTGGTGACAAAGAATGGAAGTATAGCTGTAGCCTTCATATTGTACAATTTGTGACAGTAGGAAAAAATCATAAATAAATGAATGTGTATATGCAAAACACTTACCATCTTTTTTCATTGCTTCTCCTATCTTCGTCCACAACTTATCCTTTGCCATCACATTTCTGAAATCTGTATGCGTATTATCTTACAGTATAGAGTTTCTGCTCACATACTCCACTAACTGCTCGTCGTCGTCATCGTGAAGACCTTTCTTCGACGCTACGGCCGGCAGTTGCAGCGAAATAGTACCTTTATCGAATGAACCGTTCGAGGTATCGAAGCAAGATTTTGGCAAATGATAACACACAAAGAGCAGAGTATTTTGCCATATGATTAATATGCAAAACTTTCATGTCCGCCGCGTTAATCAAGCAACTACAGATTTTTTCAGTTAAATGAGAACTGCTATGGGTTTTGTGACAACGTAAGTGAAGTTAGGCGTTTATTTTATTCTGAGAATGGGCTGTTTCATGAACTGCTGACCTGATGTGCCCACAGTTACTAGTTTAATAACACAATATTACATGATTCTGTCGCAATTTTAACTGAGTTAGAATGTTAGTGAGATGTTTATTTGTAAAATATTCTCTGTTTTGAGAAAAGAAGCAGATTTTAACATGGCAACAAGAGAAGTTACGTATTACTCAAAACTCGACATAGGCCTTCGTGAATGCATCTCTCCTCAAGTCTCTGACAACTCGAGACCTGTCCTGCGGTGCAACGTTTCAAATGGCCTCTTTTTTCAGCATTTTAGCCTCACTGAGCGTATCCTCAGCTAGATTTGAATTACCGTGATACAGAGGACCAGGTACCGTTGGGTTTTTGGCTTGTACAGCACTTCAAGTTCCATTAATTTCGCCTTATACATGCTACGATCAACGTTATCATGTGGAACATTTCTTTGTACATAGAGCAAAATATCCGCGTTCATCCACTGGATTGTTGTAGCTTTATCCATCACAACAGAGTGGTATGGCGCAAAGTTCATTATTTTTTGTCGAATTCGGAGGAATATTTTGCAACAGAACACTATCTTCCAAGCCATGGAATGTGTTCTTGAACGTCCACTTTCATTGTGAATCTTGTGTTTTCAGACTTGGTGCACTGTTTTTATTAATACAAATCGAACATAAAACACTTATTCACAATACCTGATGACGGCATAACACTTCAGCATCAGAAAATACCACGGTCCAACGAGAGATTACGAACATAGATGCATCTATAGCGCGACACCATGTGGTAATGTTTATCCACGATGTGGCAACAGAGGCGCTTTACGAACCGATGGCTGGCTGCAAGGTAGGGAAAGCTTGACTGCCATTGTTGTTACCTGGGCAACAGCGTCACGCCCCCTCCGCCGAGCCAAAGTCAAGAGTCGCAACTAATTTACAATGCGCTACAGTGCAATACATTCTTGATCAGCGCTACAGTGTTTGGGAGAAATGGAAGCAGTTTAGTAACGTGCTGGTAGATTTGTTACCTGCAGGCTCGATCAGCACGCAAGTATTACGGAAATGTTTCGTGAACTCAAATGGGAATCCACGGAGGGAAGACGATGCTCTCTTTGCGAGGCGCTTTTGCGGAAATTTAGAGGACCGGCATTTGAGGCCGACTGCAGGTCGATTGTACTGCCGCCAACGTACATTTCGCGTAAGAACCACGAAGATAAGATGCGCCGGCCGAGGTGGCCGAGCGGTTCTAGGCGCTACAGTCTGGAACCGCGCGACGACTACGGTCGCAGGTTCGAATCCTACCTCGGGCATGGATGTGTGTGATGTCCTTAGGTTAGTTAGGTTTAAGTAGTTCTAAGTTCTAGGGGACTGACGACCTCAGAAGTTAAGTCCCATAGTGCTCAGAGCCATTTGAACCATTTTAGATCATCATCATCATCATCATCATCATTTAAGACTGATTATGCCTTTCAGCGTTCAGTCTGGAGCATAGCCCCCCCCCCCCCCCCTCCCTTATACAGTTCCTCCATGATCCCCTATTCAGTGCTAACTTTGGTGCCTCTTCTGATGTTAAACCTATTACTTCAAAGTCATTCTTAACCGAATCCAGGTACCTTCTCCTCGGTCTGCCCCGACTCCTCCTACCCTCTACTGCTGAATCCATGAGTCTCTTGGGTAACCTTGCTTCTCCCATGCGTGTAACATGACCCCACCATCTAAGCCTGTTCGCCCTGACTGCTACAGCTATAGAGTTCATTCCCAGTTTTTCTTTGATTTCCTCATTGTGGACATCCTCCTGCCATTGTTCCCATCTACTAGTACCTGTAATCATCCTAGCTACTTTCATATCCGTAACCTCAACCTTGTTGATAAGGTAGCCTGAATCCACCCAGCTTTCGCTCCCATACAACAAAGTTGGTCGAAAGATTGAGCGGTGCACCATTTTAGATAAGATGCAATAAATTAGGGGTCTTACGGAGGCCTCTAGACGCTAGTTTTTCCCTCGCTCTCTTTGCGAGTGGAACAGGAAAGGAAATGACTAGTAGTGGTAGCTGGTACCCTTCGCCATGCACCGTACGGCGGATTGCTGAGTATGTGTGTAGATGTTGATGTAGATAACACAAAGTCCTCTATTGTGGGACTTTACGCCAATATCCTGTGTTACATACCAAACCCTCCTAAGCACTAATTGATGGATTTACTTCATATGATACTGTCGAATTCTTTACCTAGAACAGTACGTGCTTGCGCTGAACAGACCCCCATAAAAAGACAGCTCTGTCTTAAACTCAAAGGTTGGTTGGAAAAACATAGTGCTTTATTAGGCATGGGCCTATCAGAGATAATACGCTGTTGCCTTCCTATGATCTTTGAACTGACTGACCCAGCTAGTTACGGGATGATCTACAGTTTAACGTGGACTCCAAACAATGGTGCGGCTTGGCATTTTTTTACATAAACAAACATTGCCAGCGGGAAAACGAAGTTATAATTGACAAGTAAAAATCCTACAGCTGACCAGGAATCGAACATCAAGCATTTACATCTGTAATCAGACACTGAGCCACTGAACACACGAGCTTGTGCTGTTTACGAATTTTGAGAAGGCTTAAGTCGGCATTTTCGCTGTGTACGCCGGCCGACTGCTTTTGCTGGGATAGCGAATAGCTCTATCCGTAGCGATTTCAGAGCATTTTATTAGGAGTGTCTCGTTGTCCGTATGCACCAAGGAAGAAACGAGGGAAGTAATTAGCTTTTCGTGCTCTGAAGGGATTAAAGCTGTGGAGATTACGCTCAGAAACCTGTGTTGTAATAGGTGTCTTAGTGAACGAAAAAATTACAAGTGTATAAACCGCTTTAAAAGTGGGAGTATATATGTCTGCGATGATGAGCTTTCGAGCTGGCCATCCACGTATAAAGCGAACGGGGAAGGGACAGGTTCCTTACTTCAAAACAAGAAAAAAATGTTTAGTAAACAAGAGCTCTAAAGTGCATACCTTAAGAGATATGAGCATTGTTCACCTTTGATGCTATGAAACACATCTCTTCTATTGCAAGATCTTTGCTTTTCATATTTTGGGAGGAAACAGTACAGACGGAAACGAGGAAAAAAATGCCTAGTAAACGTGGGCCATGTCAATTGAACATGGTGTCTAAAATGTACGTTTGAGAGTTGTAAGCACTTGTTCAGTAGAAGAGATGTGTTTCACACTAGCAGAGATGAACAAGTGCTTATAGCTCTTAAAGTATGCTTTTAGACCCTATGTTCAATAGACACTTTATTCTTGTTTTGGTCGATACTTTCTCCCTCCCCCCCCCCCCCCAAAAAAAAAAAAATGGGCAGCAAATACCTTGCAGCAGAAGAGATCTGTTTCATTTTAGAGCCCATGTGTACTAGACATTCCTTACTTATTCCTGTATAAGGAACTAGATCCTATATATAGCTTATCACGTCTGTTATGCGACGCTCATTATCGACGGAGAACGCCAGTTTGTTTCCCATCACAAACAAATTTACGATCAAATAGCATTTTGAAGCGAAATTTGACACGTCCATTGGTTAGAAGAGTCCTAATTAGTGCGATATTTGTTTGATCGATACATAGTGAAGCGGATAGAAAAAAAACGAAGAATAACGAGTACTCAGCTGCGACGGAGCAGCGCTGATGCATGGCTGTAGCAGCTAGCGCAGGCGAGGGCGGTACTGTAACTGCTGGAGTATCGCTTATTCTTCGTTTTACTGGCACTGTTAATACACATCGATAAAACAGATACTCAACTACACTCTTTGGACTGTGCTATCAAATGGCCACATAGGTTCCCGCTTTAAAAATCATTTTCTTTGTAACGGGAAACAAATCGACGCTTTCTGGTGATACTGGACGTCACATGAGAGACCTAATGAGCAGTATTTGTTTGGGCTGCCCCAGCAACACACTGCAAAAACGAAATTGCAAAAATCTGCCGAAACACCAAGGAAAATGCGGTTGAAGACTCTTAGAAGGGGCGCAATTTATATTGTCCAATGTACAGCCTTAGGCACTTTCATTAAATTCTCCATGTCGATTGCGATCAAGAAGACCAGCAAGTGTTACTGCAGGACAACTCACCGCGGATGGTTTTGATCTAAATGAAAGCTGGAAGCATAAATGGTCAACAAAAACATTGGGAACAAGAGCCCATCACTTTGATCCTAAAAAGAAGCGAAAAGGTTTTGACATAGCGAGGAAACGCTGGTACCACCTCAACAGGTTAAGGACTGGACGTGGTTGTTGTAGCTACTTCAGGCACAAATGGAGCTGGATCAGTTCACCAATGTGTGAATGTAATCAAGAAGAGCAGACAATTGAACATTTAGTCCAACGCTGTCCACTTCATTCATACCCTGAAATTCCCGACGACTTGTTCACTTTCACACCCAGCTTAATTAATTGGTTGAAAAACACGGAGCCGGTCGCAGGTTCGAATCCTGCCTCGGGCATGGATGTGTGTGATGTCCTTAGGTTAGTTAGGTTTAAGTAGTTCTAAGTTCTAGGGGACTGATGACCACAGCAGTTGAGTCCCATAGTGCTCAGAGCCATTTTTTGAGATCAGCCAGCCGAACTGCCTATACGTATCCACGCAAGTCGCTTCCTGACGTCATCAAAACGCTGCCAAAGATCGCCGCGTTGCACCGACCTGTGTTATGGTGGGGGTGGGGGGGGGGGAGGGGTAGGGGGGGAGGAGAGAGTAGGCACTGTTTTATTTAGCGGCTCAGAAATTGTCAAATTTCAGTCTGTGATATCTTTTGTTAAAGTTGTTTTTGAAGTTCTCAGGGACCTTTATAGATGCTAGCACAGTAAAGGCCGCGCAGTCGCCTTGGTCAATAGATAATTAATGTTACCCAGTTCAAAAGCCAATACTGACATTGTGGGGAGGTACGTCGGGCATCATGTATACCGGTCTTACAATTAATTGGTAATCTATATGAGTTAGCATGTTACGAGCCACCAGTAGACTAGCTACAATAAGAGTGCGACAAATTGGCTGCCGGTCGCCAAGTACTGATCGCTAGAAGTCGGCACCATTCGGAACGCTTCATGTCGATTGTTCTGTCTCAGACTGTCGCCACCCTCAGTGACCACAAAGTTACGACGCTGTAATCGCCTAACCAAGTGCTGTGTCAGCTGTGTCAGCGGTTGATTAACCGATTAACACCGTAACTGCTGGCCATGTAAACCTTGCAGTTTCTTATAATGCTTGCCATTTTTATGATTATTTAATTTTTTTTATTAACAACACAACTAAGATTTATGTGTAATACTTACCTTTTACAAAAGTCTGAAGCTACTACTTCTGGATCACGTATACAAATTGTTATGCATGTCTTTCACAGTGTATAGTTTTTTGTGTGAAATAAAGTTTCTTGCACACGGCTATTTTGCACTCACTGAATTCATATATAGTATCATTTGTTGCAGTGTTTCTTGCTTCAAAAAATGAAGTAACGGTCGAAAAGAATGCTACCGCTCAATGAACTTTTACAAATCAAAGCCAGAAATGGATACTATTCTTCTTGCTCAAAGTCGGGATCTTCATCTCAGTCGTTATCCTCACTGTCATTGTCATCAAAATTTTGCCCAAGTTCAAGCAAAATGTCTTTCGATTTTTTACGTATTGAAGGAACAGTTGCAGCACTCCTGCAGCTTGACTTCGTACAACAAATGGCTCCTTTAGAAACTACATGTCCCTCGTAACACAATGAAGATCGATCGAGTCCGTCGATATACACTACAGGCCATTAAAATTGCTACACCACGAACATGACGTTCTACAGACGCGAAATTTAACCGACAGGAAGAAGATGCTGTGATATGCAAATAATTAGTTTTTCAGAGCATTCACACAAGGTGGGAGCTGTTGGCGACGCCTACAGCGTGCTGACACGAGGAAAGTTTTCAACCGATTTCTCATACACAAACTGCAGTTGACCGGCGTGCCTGGTGAAACGTTGTTGTGATGCCTCGTGTAAGGAGGAGAAATGCGTACCATCACGTTTCCGACTTTGATAAAGGACGGATTGTAGTTTATCGCGATGGCGGTTTATCGTATCGCGACATTGCTGCTCGCGTTGGTCGATATCCAATAACTGTTAGCAGAATACAGAATCGGTGGGTTCATGAGGGTAATACGGAACGCCGTGCTGGTTCCCAACGGCCTCGCATCACTAGCAGTCGAGATGACAAGCATCTTATCCGCATGGCTTAACGCATCGTGCAGCCATGTCTCGATCCCTTAGTCAACAAATGGGGACGTTTGCAAGACAACAACCATCTGCACGAACAGTTCGACGACGTTTGCAGCAGCATGGATTATCAGCTCGGAGGCCATGGCTGCGGTTACCCTTGACGCTGCATCACAGACAGGAGCGCGTGCGATGGTGTACTCGACGACGAACCTGGGTGCACGAATGGCAAAACGTCATTTTTTCGGATGAATCCAGGTTATGTTTACAGCATCATGATGGTCGCATCCGTGTTTGGCGACATCGCGGTGAACGCACAATGGAAGCGTGTATTCGTCATCGCCATACTGGCTTATCACCCGGCATGATGGTATGAGGTTCCATTGGTTACACGTCTCGGTCACCTCTTGTTCGCATTGACGGCACTTTGAACAGTGGACGTTACATTTCAGATATGTTACGACCCGTGGCTCTACCCTTCATTCGATCCCTGCGAAACCTACATTTCAGCAGGATAATGCACGACCGCATGTTGCACGTCCTGTACGGGCCTTTCTGGATACAGAAAATGTTCGACTGCTGCCCTGGACAGCACATTGTGCAGATCCCTCGCCAACTGAAAACGTCTGGTCAATGGTGGTCGAGCAACTGGCTCGTCACAATACGCCAGTGACTACTCTTGATGAACTGTGGTATCTTGTTGAAGCTGCATGGGCAGCTGTAGCTGTACACGCCATCCAAGCTCTGTTTGTCTCAATGCCCAGGCGTTTCGAGGCCGTTATTACGGCCAGAGGTGGGTGTTCTGGGTACTGATTTCTCAGAATCTATGCACCCAAATTGCGTGAAAATGTAATCACATGTCCGTTCTAGTGTAATATATTTATCCAATGAATATCCGTTTATCATCTGCATTTCTCCTTGGTGTAGCAATTTTAATGGCCAGTAGTGTACGTGGTTTTGTATTTAAAAGCGGGACAAAGTGTACCCCGGTACATGACGGGGTCGGCAGTCCAACGAAATCTTAGCACCCCACCAACTGACAGGACTGGCAGTCAAAATTTTAATAACAGGAATTTTACTTCTATTTAATTGCATTATGAAATATGAGACACGACCATAAATGTTTACCAAATACTTTGAATGTTATTTTTCTGATACTCACTGCTTTGTATTACAACAGCCTAAATTTAAGTAGATATTCCTTGCTACAAACATGTACGGTATTTGGCGGTGACACTCTGTTTAATGCACGCTGAATTCACCAACGTCAGTTAAAATTAAGAACGTTTTAAAATGAAACATCCTGGCTGATTAAAACTGTGTGCTGGACCGAGACTCGAACTCGGGAACTTCGCCTTTCGCGGGCAAATGCTGTACCAACTGAGCTACCCAAACACGATTCACGCCCCGTCCTCAAAGTTTTACATCTGCCAGTACCTCGTCTCCCACGTTCCAAACTTTACAGAAGCTCTCCTGCGAACCTTGCACAACTAGCACTCCTGAAAGAAAGGATATTGCGGAGACATAGCTTAGCCACAGCCTGGGGTATGTTTCCAGAATGAGATTTTCACTCTGCAGCGGAGTGTCCGCTGATATGAAACTTCCTGGCAGATTAAAACTGTGCGCTGGACCGAGACTCGAACTCGGGACCTTTGCCTTTCGCGGGCAAGTGCTCTACCAACTGGCAGAGGTAAAGCTGTGAGGACGGGGCGTGAGTCGTGCTTGGGTAGCTCAGTTGCTAGAGAACTTGGCCGCGAAAGGCAAAGGTACCGAGTTCGAGTCTCGGGTCCAGCACACAGTTTTAATCTGCCAGGAAGTTTCATATCTGCGCACACTCCGCTGCAGAGTGAAAATCACATTCTGGGGACGTCTTAAAATGTTCCTGTCTCTCTAAGCACTGTACTCTATAACCGAGCGGAAAACTACAGTCATAATGAGACTGTTAATGGTAGTTGACGTTTTTGCATTCGTCTGTTCGTTGCTAGATGCATATTGTTATTACGACTCTCTGACCGCAGTTCGACAACCACTGCTTTTAGAGCTTCCCTGATTTGCAGAGACGTTGTACCTCACTGCTGCAACGAGTTTCCGCCGCTAGTGCTGCTGCGACGCGCCGGCACTTCCGCAGCTGTGGGAGCAACCTAATACCACGAATAAAACAGGTGCGCTGCAACGCCGTGCCGCGTCAGCGCAGGTGGCGACTGCTTTTTGTGCCGAGCTGCGGCGGGCGCGCAGGTGGATGGACGGATGCTGCAAAAACAGGTGGGCGCTGCGCCGTGCCGTATTGTGCCGGGGACCACCACAATGGCCGGCCGGGGGTTGCCCCAAATGTCGGCTGAAAATTTAACACCGCCTCGTTACCACCCCCCGGGCGCAGGCGCAACAAAAAGGGAAAAAGGGAGAATCGCCCGCGGCCGTCTGGGCCTGTAATCCGCGAGGGTGGGGGCAGGCGTGGGGGTGGAGGGTGCGCAACGGCGAGGGGTACGGGGCCGCGCTGTTTGTGGCTGAGTGCGCATCACTGGCTGGGCCGTAACTTATGTAAACAAGGTTCGCAACAAAGGAAATAATCGTCAGCACGTCTGCGGGGGACAAAACCCACAGGCGTAATGCGACAGCCACTTGCCTCCAAACGCAATACTGTAGCGGCCGAGGGTTGCAGCTGCGTCCCCGGTTCAATAATTCAGGATTCTAGTTAAAATTAAAGATTCCCATCGCTCTTGTGCATTACATATTATTGGGTTTTTATCTACAGCAGGGGTTCCCAACAAAATTTTCTCGACGACCCCCTCATCGAGCATGATTGGTACGTTGTCATATCACAGTATCAAGTACCTAAAACAACCAAATTAAGAGTCTTTTTATACGTTTTCTATTTTTGTTACTTAGAAAAAAATTGACATATTAATTATTGAAAAAATTTTGGGCTTAAAACTTTTTCAATTTAGCCATCATTGCTATTGTTAAATTTTTGATTATTGCTCAAATTTGTGTCTTCAAATCTGGGGGTTTAGTATAACAAACCCCTTAAAAAAATAAAAATTTAGTATTAACTGAAAATGACAGGAAACAATTAAAACTGAGTGTATTGGTCTTTTAAGTGTACTACACTTGAGATTGGATTGAGTAGACATTCATTCGAAAGGCTTTCATAGCAAATTACACACTGAGGTTCAGGCTGTTGCTCAGGTCCAGTGAACGTAAAACCGATTTGCAGGTAATCAGAGTTATATTTTCTAGTGTCAGTTGCGTCTAGGAACCTCCAGACGCAGAAGTTAGCGTTCGCTAAAGCTCTGCTCATGCAGGAAGCGGCCAAAACAAAAAATCTGATATCATACGAAATATATTTCTACATCTACATCTACATGATTACTCTGCAATTCACATTTAAGTGCTTGGCAGAAGTTTCATCGAACCACATACTATCTCTCTACCATTCCACTCCCGAACAGCGCGCGGGAAAAACGAACACCTAAACCTTTCTGTTCGAGCTCTGATTTCTCTTATTTTATTTTGATGATCATTTCTACCTATGTAGGATGGGCTCAACAAAATATTTTCGCATTCGGAAGAGAAAGTTGGTGACTGAAATTTCGTAAATAGATCTCGCCGCGACGAAAAACGTCTTTGCTTGAATGACTTCCATCCCAACTCGCGTATCGTATCTGCCACACTCTCTCCCCTATTACGTGATAATACAAAACGAGCTGCCCTTTTTTGCACTCTTTCGATGTCCTCCGTCGATCCCACCTGGTAAGGATCCCACACCGCGCAGCAATATTCTAACAGAGGACGAACGAGTGTAGTGTAAGCTGTCTCTTTAGTGGACTTGTTGCATCTTCTATGTGTCCTGCCAATGAAACGCAACCTTTGGCTCGCCTTCCCCACAATATTATCTATGTGGTCTTTTATCCTAATAGCATCTTGCGAACCCCTCTGGCATAGCTCGCGGACCCCTAGGGGTCCGCGGACCACTTGTTGGGAACCACTGATCTACAGTATACGGTGGAAGCACATCGCACACTTGTCCAATTTTTCACTGTTGTTACATTTGTTTCCAGCAAATTATATGGGAAGCATACATTATCAATTGCTACCTTCGTATAGGACATCGATGTAACATTAATAGTACATTTACTCGCACAAAAAAACTATAACTAATCCAAATATACAAAACAGCACTCTCGTTTCCATTCTTACAATCCACCTGCGAAAAGTAGCCAGGTACTTTACATTTACCTGAACATTAATTTTTAACTCTAGATTGTTTTGGAGTGTGGTGAGGCCTATTTTCTGGGTATGCAATGGGGTAATTTTCCCTCTACAGAAAGGCTGGTTTATTTCATTGTGTATAAGTAAATCTTATTATGTTTAATTCATCTCAGTGATATTTTTACTTACGTGCATTTTTGCTAAATCAGTGTTTGTTTGGCACACAGAGCACAAGAATAAACACAACACCTTCACTTAACACTTTGACATTCAGGTCTATACGTCCCAAAGATTCTTAAACGCCAAGATAGAACTTACTTCCATTGCCAAGATAATACATTCACAAGATACAGACGACACCTCTTGCCAGTGTAGGCCGAGGGGAGTGATACGATAAAACAGGAATAACAAAATTTTAAGTGCGCAACGCGGAATCTCTTAGGAGATTGTACGATTAATTCATGTAAGGCTAGTGTAAAGTGGGGTGCCAAATTATTATACTCACTGAATGGACACCGCGATTTTATTACGCAGCTTTATTGTGCCATTTTTTATGAACTTAAATTTTATGCATCACTAATATTACATTTCTGTGAATGCACTGAAGTATTTTCAAGAAAAAAATTATTTAAACCACAAAATTTTATTCAAAATTACGAAGATGAACAATGTGTTCAGCAAATGGTGTGTCCTCCTTTAGCAGCGATCAGATATATGATTATCCTTGGCACACTCATAATGCATTTCTTCGGTATATTCTCCAATTCAGGTGTCTGATGCCACGCTCTGGTAAGTTTTACCAGGTGTCTGATCTTATCTGTCGGTGTACATCCCTTTGCAATTTCCTTCTTCAGTCCATGGCAGTCATTTTCAGTCGGGTTCATGTCTGGGGAGTTCCCTGCACAGTCCAAAACATGAATTCCAGTTTCGTTTAAATATTAAAAACTAAACGTCGCCTGAACAGGTCATGAAGGCCACACGGTACCGACCGGCCGCCATGTCATCTGCAGCCCGTAGGGGTCACTGGATGCATATATGGAGGGGCATGTGGTCAGCACACCGCTCTTCCGGCCGTATGTCAGATTACGAGACCGGAGCCACTTCTTCTCAATCAAGTAGCTCCTCAGTTTGCCTTACAAGGGCTGAGTGCACCCCGCTTGCCACCAAGTGTTGGCCATTCCGACAGCGCTTAACTTCGGTGATCTGACGGGAACCAGTGTTATCTCTGCGGCAAGGCCGTTGGCTCTAGTCACAGATTTTGCTTGTGACACGATGCAAAATCGTGCATAAAGATGTAATTTCTGTCGGGAAACTATTCCTTTACCTAGGGAAGAACTCGAGAAGTCGAGTTTCCAGCACTGATCTGTATCGATCTTTACGCATCGTCCCTTTCACAATATAAAGGCGTCCATTTCCTATGCTACTTATTACGGAATAAACCATTGCTGATAGAAGATCCTTGACTTGTTAAACTATCCGATCTTTGTGGTATTACCATAAAAAACAAGTAAGATGATGCTATAATTTATTTACCTCATTCTAGTCATCCATCATCTAGTTCTTGTACATTTTGGCCTCTTCTAGCACCCCCGCATGAGGCTCACCACTCCTCAGTGAGTACGTGCTCTACCCCGGGCCCCAGCCTTTGCAGTACTCCTTCTCTTTATCTGCTGCAAACCTACACTTCGACTATTCCTTACCTCTTCAAACTTTCTGTCGGATGGTCCTTTTGGTGCAAACCCTGCCTGGACTAGGTTGACGAGCTTGGTCCTGATTTCTAAATTCACTCCCGGCGCTATTTTCACCATCCATTAACGATTATATGACCCCATTATTGGTTTTGACCTGCCATAGTTTCCATGTTTTACAGAAGTACGTGTCGTGTACGGAAGGTTGCCCACTGTGGTGTATGCTCCGCCTCTGTTCCCTTCCACGCTGGCATCTTTCCTTCCTGTTGTCACAGTACACCCAAAACCCAGCACGGTACTCATCCCATTGTGGTTGTTATTGTACCTGCATGATTGTAGCTCCCTGATCACGCCAGCGCTGCCCGCTCCCCATGTATCCCATGGAATATGTGCCCGTCATGACTGGGGCGCGAGACTCCCGGCAACGGATTACTGGCCAAGTAGCCGTTGCTATGGCTGGGTGGCGCCCATGGGGAGAGCCTCCTTTCAGAGTGAGTGGCACCATGGCGGATAGTTCGCACACGAAGCGAGTTAAATTTTGTCGTGCTGATAGTCACACAGCTCCAGCAGTCTCTTCGAATAGAAAGGTGCTGTACGATGCAATGAAGTACGATCTCAACCCATTCCCTTCCCTGGCCAAACCATGGGAGAAACACAGGACTAGATGAAAAGGAGCAAAATCCCTCCCCCATACCTGGTCTGTACCAGGACTGACAGGGTCACCTTTTTGGCCACAAAGCCTTTATTTGTTGTGGAACAAATTGAACACAAATTTGGGGATGCTGCAACCATCTCTAAGATGAAGATTGTTTCCCACCTGATCTCTCCTGGAAAAAGTATAAGCGTCTTAATCCATACAAATGAAACTTAAGCTACAGCTTCAAAGTCGTCGGCTTCTCTGTCGATGGTGCCTTCCTCTGCTGCGTCTCTTACAGTGGGTCCCCAAAGCTCCCAGGCGGTCGAGGGTCCTTCTGTGGTGATTCCACCACCTTCACTTCAGGAGCACTGCCCCCCCCCCCCCAACTGCTGGTGACGCTGGTCCCCAAGCCCCAGCTGGAGGCGCCACATCTTCCTCTAGCTTTTCTGCCTAGGAAGAGGTCCCTCAGGACTCTTCCATCCACAGTTCCTTCTGGTCCATAGCCAGTTGGCAGCCATGGACTACTAGCCATTGGACTTATCGTTCTTCCTCTGTTTCTGAAACTAAATCACTGACACCTTCCCAGACCTCATGTTCTAAGGAGAAGAAGGACAGGAGGAACGAAAAGAAGTCCTCTAAGACGAAGGAAACTTCAATAGCCACCATGCCATCAGACTCTGCATGTACTCCTTCTGCGCCCAAGTTGGCCCCCGATATACCGGCTCACCCCAGGCAATGTGCCACAGAACCTATGTCAGTCGATCCCCTGACATCTCAACTGAAGGCTGGACATGACCCTGGGTCATGCATTCTGTACAGCCATCCAGGAAATGTGCATTCCAGCATATCGAACCCCCGTCCTTTGTAGCTACTGAGGTATTTTAAGAATCATACAGACTATGAGAAGGTATCGGATGGAGTTTGTATTATCTGCTGGGCTCTGTATACAGTGATGTAGTGTCTCTTGGTACACCTTGGGTGGGGGGGGGGGGGGGGCTGTGGCTGTGATGGTAAGGGCACACCAGGATTTTATCATCTGCGATGTTTATCTCCCTCCCGATGATGTCACGCCCAGGATGTTCTGTCTGTGTTACTCTCTCAGCTCTCCCCCCCCGCCCCCCACTCCCCACCCTCTCCCCACCTTTCCTAGTCTTGGGCGACTTCAACGTCCACAACCCTTTCTGTTGTGGTACACTGACCACTGGGCGTGGTGAAGACAGCTCGATCTTTGCCTTTTGAACTCAGTGTGGCACACGGAATTATTTGGTCTTCTCCCATCTATCCACTGGAGGCTCCACGATGACCTGTGTGGTAGTGACCACTTCCCGATCTTCCTCAGCGTTGCTGCCCTGGACATCCGCCTAAATGGGTTCCCCATAATGGTGGCTGGGATGAGTCCGCCTCTGCTGTCGTCCTTAGCTCCCCATCGCAAGGCAGTATCAATGTGGCTGTTCAGAATACAGCGGCAGCACAAACATTCGCGTCTTAAGAAGTTTACATAATAAGTTATTAACATCTGCTATATCAAAGGCATAGTGTGGAAGTACCAATCTTTAACATATACAGTTAATATCTAAAAAAAACGAGATATTTATGTAAAAAATGTGATGAATTTAATGTGGTAAGGACACGGATACCTTACCTGTATGTAAGTGCTATAATACTTTCCAACTCATGTCGCTCAGTATCGTCCAGTAGTTTCAGTTGTTTTTTTATTTAAACAGTGATCTCCAACATTGAGTACTCAAACATGTAATCGACGATGAACCACCTGAAGATAGGAACAAGGACGAAACCCGTCGTTCATTAAGTAAATGATCTTCTGTTGTGAGTGACAGCTGGTATTTTATAAAACTTATGAAGGAACAATCACGGAGCTCATCTGCACCCATTATGGCTAAAACTCACTTATTTTCTGAGTATTTCGGTATAAGGGCCCCACAATCTCCAGTGGTTCGTTAAAGAGTAAATATATTTCGTTTTATTTCTTGCCCTTCTTTACCTTTCTATCTGTATTGCACTGATAATATCTGTATAGCAGTGCGCTACGTGCCTTGTTGGTGAACAAACTTGTTCTATTCACACACGGCATTTGCTGTCGAGAATAGTAATGCCCACTTTCCTATTTGACCTCTAACTTCCATTGAGTACTGGTCACTTCTTTCTCGTATCTGTTTTCCCGCAATGTTAGCTGTTCGTTAACAGTGATACACAGCGGTGCGGATAGATTTACTCACGAAGAGGTGCAAGGTTGCAGATGGGAAAGTTGCGCAATGTGCTTGCCCACGCTGCGGGAATATCTAAGCATAGCGTCGTTGTGCCGCTTTTCCAATGCATTCCGTGTGTCCATACACGAGTTGCCAACTCCACACCAGTAAACCTATCCACACTGTTGTATATCAATGTTTACGTACAACTAACGCTGCAGAAAACGCACCCGAGACAGAGCAGGAAAGTACTGAATGGGATCATTTTGTTTCGAAACAAGACACATCTCATACCGTCTGTATTTTCACTGTTCAGCAGATATTAGCAGTGCAATACACATACAAATAAATGGGTGTAAGAAATCAACTGTTCTATAACGAACCGTGGGAGATCACTTATCCCTTATACCAAAATAGTCAGAAAATATCCATGAACAACTCCGAAATTTTTTCACTGGAGCTTGGGTTCGCACTATACTGGGTTATACATAAGTACCTCTGTGGCGTCAGAAGACAACAGCGCGAAAACTACAAGATATGCAGAAAACTGACGTATAGCAGTAGGTAGAGCATCACTCCAAGTTTAGAATGCTATACGCGCCATGGTGTAGTTACAGAGCACACCACTAGGGGCAGCACTTGGTGTATAATGGAGCTATGAGTGTGTTTTGTGCCCTTGAATTCGCTAAATGTGAGTCAGTTGTGTTGATTCAGCCGACGATTTCGTATCAAATAACAGGCAAAAGCTTCAACAGACAAAACAATCCACGAGTGGCACAACACATTCCGTGAGGTACTTATGTAGTGCGAAGAAAACGACTGGCCGAGACCACAGAGGATAAATAACTATAGAGCGAGCATTCGAATGCGCAGAGCGAGAATTCTGTCGGTAACAGGTCCTGCAGCGCAGATCACGTGATTTTGGGACGGTGCATTTTAGCCTGTACAGCGCTTAGCGTATTTGGAGTATTATTACTTCTCTGTTACAGATAGAACACCTTCACATACGTATTTTACAGACATCTTAATTATTTGATACAAGGCACTGAGCTTTGCTGAAAGATGTGAAGCGATATGGTATTGTGCATATTCGCCGCTGTATCTTAGCTCAGACCCCAAGTTACGTTTCTCCAATAACGAGATAAGAAGAGAAGGATAACAATATTTTTTTAACGTTTTCTATTTCATTTTATTGTCAATTCTATAATCTAATTAATATTACGTTATACACTGAAGACCCAATATCATGTAGGGCCCCCGTGAGCACGCAGAAGTGCCACAACACGACGTGGCATGGACCAGACTAATGTCTGAAGTAGTGCTGGAGGTAACTGACACCATGAATCCTGCAGGGCTGCCCATAAATCCGTAAGAGAACGAGAGGGCGGAGATCTCTTCTGAACAGCACGTTGCAAGCCGTCCCAGATATGCTCAATAATGTTCATGTCTGGGGAGTCTGGTGGCCAGCGGAAGTATTCAGAAGAGTGTTCCTGGAGCCACTCTAGCAATTCTGGACGTGTGGGGTATCGCAATGGACATGAATGGCTGCAGGTGACCAGACAGGATGCTTACATACGTGTTACCTGTCATAGTCATGTGTAGATGTATCATACTACCCACATCATTACAGGGCCTCCATCAGCTTGAACAGCCCCCTGCTGACATGATGGGTCCATGGTTTCATGAGGTAGTCTCCATACCTGTAGACGTCCATCCGCTCCATGTAATTTGAAACGCGACTCGTCCGACCAGGCAACTTGCTTCGTCATCAAGAGACCAATGTGAGTGTTGATGGGGCACGGTGGGGTGAAAAGCTTTGTGTCGTGCAGGGCACACGAGTGGGCCTTCGGCTCTGAAAGCCCATATCGATGATGTTTCACTGAATGGTCCACTCGCTGACACTTACTGATGGTCCAGCATTGAAATCTGCAGCAATTTGCGGAAGGGGTGCACTTCTGTCACGTCGAACGAGTCTCTTCAGTCGTCGCTGGTCTCGTTCTTGCAGTATGTTTTCCCGGCCGCAGCGATGTCGGAGACATGAAGTTTTACCGGATTCCTGATATTCACGGTACACTCGTGAAACGGTCATGCGGGAAAATCCCCACTTAATCGCTACCTCGGAGATGCTGTGTCCCATCGCTCGTGCGCCGACTATAACACCACGTTCAAACTCATTTAAATCCTGATAACCTGCCATTGTAGCAGCAGTAACCGATTTAACAGCTGCGCCAGACGCTTTTCGTCTCATATAGGCGTTGCCGACCACAGTGTCGTATTCTGCTTGTTTAGGTATCTCTGTATTTGAAAACGCATGCCCATACCAGTTTCTTTGGCGCTTCCGTGTAATAAAACTGTAGACGGCGTTGAAGTGCCACAAGAAAACGACGCTTTTGGAACTACGAAATTGTTACAGTAAAAATGGTAAGCGGCTTGCACCACCTGCTTATCCATTATTATTTTCAATTTTTCTTTATTTATCCTTCTGCTTTTTACAGGCAAGTAAAATGTCTACAACATTTTTTCGCCATCTCAGCAGAAAGGTAAACCATACACTATGCAGAAAAAACTAAAGCATACCAGATTAGTGCTCGAATTCTGGAGTAATAAAATAAGTGACAGCAAACAATAATTATTTTTTAGGTATTCCATTGCACTGAATCATATTGTCGAATGTGTTCTAATGACTTACATTACAGTGACACTGAATAGGAACCTACCTTATGCAGAAATACTTCGATACACACAAGGGTTTGAAAACTCGCGTAAATTGAGGAAGTTAATCAGACTGTTATCTACAAATTTTATCTGCATATGAACATAACACAAGTGTGTATACACTGAGTGGCAGTTTACTCAAACACAGTTTCACATGTATCTAGCGCTTGTCCCGTAAATACATGGCCATAAAATCGCTGAAATTATCTCTACATACCATGTCTCGATATTTTTCAACAAATAAAGTGCTTCATCTCAATATGACATTTACAATTATTCATTTCTTGTACACGTATACGAAAAGTTCAAAATGGTTCAAATGGCTCTGAGCACTATGGGACTTAACAGCTATGGTCATCAGTCCTCTAGAACTTAGAACTACTTAAACCTAACTAACCTAAGGACAGCACACAACACCCAACCATCACGAGGCAGAGAAAATCCCTGACCCCGCCGGGAATCGAACCCGGGAACCCGGGCGTGGGAAGCGAGAACGCTACCGCACGACCACGAGATGCGGGCTATATACGAAAAGTAACAGGTTCTCCTTTCAAATACTTCTCTTGAGATCGGTAACAACGACAAAACTGCACCGTAACTGTTATTAAAACTCATAGCCGGCCGGAGTGGCCGTGCGGTTCTAGGCGCTACAGTTTGGAGCCGAACGACCGCTACTGTCGCAGGTTCGAATCCTGCCTCGGGCATGGATGTGTGTGATGTCCTTAGGTTAGTTAGTTTTAATTAGTTCTAAGTTCTAGGCGACTGATGACCTCAGAAGTTAAGTCGCATAGTGCTCAGAGCTATTTGAACCATTTTTTGGAACTAAAACTCAAACGTGCAGAAACATATGTAAAAGAAGGCGAATAGTGTAATATTCAAGTTGCGCTATTACTGCAAACTGTACACAAGCAGCTTCCTCCCAGAGTCACGTGACTGGCTCCGCTTTATGTTGAGAAGATGCTCACTCCATAGATAGGTATACCCTAATGCTGGAACCGTCTGCAGAGAAGTTGGAGCTGCGAGAAATTTTCGTCAGTAGTCGACACCTGCGAGCGGAGAACTGCTGATACCGCAGTCAACTGCACATTCCTCTTGGCATTTGAAATATACTTACAGATTATATGAACTTTTAGAAATTGGCCGTTTTTCACCATCGGCCTATTTTTTCGAAGGGTATTAATTTTAGGAATTTTGACATTACAATTTTTCCCCTTTTTGAAACAATTCAAAATACATCTCAGTTTTGGAAAGGAAGCAAGATTTTGGTAAGCGTCCCTTCGAGGTCATGAGATCTGCAGCGCAATCTCAAATTGGGGACTGCTGTGAGATGATGTAGTGGCAAGAGATTGGAGCCTTTAATGCCACTGACACAAATTTTTTCTTTTCCTTGTCTCTCAGTTTATTATACAATTTACTTCGGAACGTGTCAGTGTATGCGCCAGTGTGTAGGCAGAGTAAAAACTAGTGCAAACTGTTACTGGCGTCTGAAACTGTTTCAGTTTTTGTATTATCTGTGTAAAATTGTAAATTTATTTATTTATTATTTTTCTGTGACACATTTTCAGTCGTTTTATTAAATATCTAAATTTTATCCAAATAGTGGAATGTACTGGGTGGTTTTAATTAAAGTGCACCTACTCACGGAGGTGCAGAGTGAACTGTATCATATGGCAGCAGAACTCGGTAGATGCGATAACGCGTTAATGCGGAACTGATTTACACTGGAAGAAAATAGTTCCTCCTTTGACCACCAGTTGCAAATCTGCCGCTGTAAAGCATCTCGTAGGCGACTCCGGTATTTATATTGAGCAAACTGTGTTATCTGGTGATTAACAATATAAAATCAGCATTATGCCTTTCTCATGTATTTGACCTTTCCTGTCCCTAATCCATTACACCTGGCAACATTTCTATACGTCTTTCTTGCATACACAACGCACGATTTGCCCCTGGTGACCAAAATTGGAACTAATTTTTTTCCACCGTAAATCAGTTCTGCATTAATGCATTAGAATGTATGTCAAATTCTGCTGCCACACTGTGTTCGCAGCTCACATTGGACCTCTGTGAGTAGGTGCCCTTTAATTATAACGACCCGGTATAATCCGAAAGATAATAACCATCTGTAAACTGATGAAAGAGAGATGCACTATGCGGAATAAATACATTATTTGTTGTTGAGAAGGGAGACGAATGGTCAGCAAATGGCGAGCACTTTCTCGAACGGCAGTGTTTGCAGTGGTGGCACCCAGAAGAAGAGACGTGGATGGTTGTAGCGTAATGAGGCAACAGGGCGAGAGGAGGGCAGAAGCTGTTTAATGGTTGAAATGGCTCTGAGCACTATCGGACTTAACATCTGAGGTCATCAGTCCCCTAGACTTTGAACTACTTAAACCTAACTAACCTAAGGACATTACAAACATCCATGCACGAGGCAAAATCTGAACCTGCGACAGTAGCAGCAGCGCGCTTCCGGACTGAAGCGCCTAGAACCGCTCGGCCACAGCGGCCGGCAAGCCGTTTCATACCATGAACTATTAGCCACAAAATTACACTGGAAGACCCGCGAGAGGCAGAGAGGAAAATACCAGTGTACCACTAAAATTATTGTGCGTACTTCGACGGCGCATACGTCAAGCAACCGAATTAAATGTCACAAACTCTGTAAATTGTAGCTGTCGATATTCGTTAAACAATTTTAATTTTTTAATTGATAGTTGTGAGTGAATTCATGGCTTTAGTGACTGTTTTACCCATCATGATAAAGTTCTTATGCGTGGCGAAATACTAGCTGACTGAAAAAATTAACTGTAGCACAGATATGAAACAATAACTTTGAGTAGTGTAATTTGAATTCATTTTAGAGATTTTATACTAAAATTCCTTTTAAAGGGCCATGTTTTCGCTTGATTAATTGGGCTGACAGCGTAGTCTGCACTGAAAAGTCATCACAGTCTATTCTCATCATTGTAGTAGCTAACCAGTACTGTCAATAGTACATTGTTTTCGAAGTTTACTTTATTCTTTTTTGTTTTCTTAGTAATAACGTAGAGTTCGTGTGTGCGTGTGTTTGTGTGTTTGTGGTTCAAAATGGTTCAAATGGCTCTGAGCACTATGGGACTCAACATCTTAGGTCATAAGTCCCCTAGAACTTAGAACTACTTAAACCTAACTAACCTAAGGACATCATACACACCCATGCCCGAGGCAGGATTCGAACCTGCGACCGTAGCAGTCCCGCGGTTCCGGACTGCAGCGCCAGAACCGCTAGACCACCGCGGCCGGCTGTGTGTTTGTGTGTGTGTATGTGTGTGTGTGTGTGTGTGTGTGTGTGTGTGTGTGAATACTTTACTGTGGCTATATTAATTTCTTTATTAATCAATGCATCCAATGCAATGCTGGTGGTTCACTATAGCCTCGTCAGTCTTGGATATGTTACAGGAGTAGCTTGAATTACACACATCAAAAAAAGTTTTGTATCCCCTCGGTTCAGAGAGTTCCGGAAGCTGTACAGAAAACTGGAATAGAGATCAATATAAACATCATTTCCGGCCTTTTTATTGCTCATGAAAACCACACACTGCGTGTTGTTCCACCATACAGCGACACCTTCAGAGGTGGTGGTCGAGATTGCTGTACACACCGATATCTCTAATACCCAGTAGCACGTCCTGCAGTGATGCATGCCTGTATTAGTAGTGGCATACTATCCACAAGTTCATCAAGGCACTGTTGGTCCAGATTGTCTCACTCCTCAACGGCGATTCGGCGTAGATCCCTCAGAGTGGTTGGTGGATCACGTCGTCTATAAACAGCCCTTTCCAGTCTATCCCAGGCATGTTCGATAGGGTTTATGTCTGGAGAACATGCTGGCCACTCTAGTCGAGCGATGACGTTATCCTGAAGGAAGTCATTCACAAGATGTTCACGATAAGGGCTCGAACTGTCGTCCATGATGACGAATGCCACGTCAATTTGCTGCCGATATGGTTGCACTATCGGTCGGAGGATGGCAATCACGTATCGTACAGCCGTTACGCCGCCTTCCATGACCACCAGGGGCGTACGTCGGCCCCACATAATGCCACTCCAAACCAGCAGGGAACCTCTACCTTGCTGCACTCTTTGCACAGTGTGTCTAAGGCTTTCAGCCTGACCGGGTTGCCTCCAAACACGTCTCCGACGATAGTCTGGTTGAAGGCATATGCGACACTCATCTGTGAAGACAACGTCATGCCAGTCCTGAGCGGTGCATTCGGCATGTTGTTGGGCCCATCTGTAACCCGCTGCATGGTGTTGTGGTTGCAAAGATGGACGTCGCCATGGACGTCGGGAGTGAAGTTGCGCATCATGGAGCCTATTGGGACAGTTTGAGTCGTAACACGACGTCCTGTGGCTGCACGAAAAGCATTATTCAACATGGTGGTTCAAATGGTCCAAATGGCTCTGAGCACTATGGGACTTAACTTCTGAGGTCATCAGTCCCCTAGAACTTCTTAGCACTACTTAAACTAAACTAACCTAAGGACATCACACACATCCATGCCCGAGGCAGGATTCGAACCTGCGACCGTAGACTGTAGCGCCTAGAACCGCTCGGCCACTCCTGCCGGCCAACATAGTGGCGTTGCTGTCAGGGCTCCTCCGAGCCATAATCCGTAGTTAGCGGTCATCCAGTGCCCTTGGGCGGCCTGAGCGTGGCATGTCATTGACAGTTCCTGTCTCTCTGTCTGTATCTCCTCCATGTCCGAACAACATCGCTTTGGTTCACTCCTAGACGCCTGGAGACTTCGCTTGTCGAGAGCTCTTCCTGGCAGAAAGTAACAATGCGGACGAGATCGAACCGCAGTATTGACCTTATAGGCGTGGTTGAATTACAGACAACACGAGCCGTGTACCTCCTTCCTGGGGGACTGACTGGAACTGATCGGCTGTCGGATCCTCTCCGTCTAATAGGCGCTTCTCATGCACGGTTGTTTACATCTTTGGGCGGGTTTAGTGACACCTCTGAACAGTCAAAAGGACAGCGTCTGTGGTACTATATCCACAGTCAACGCCTGTCTTCAGGAGTTCTGGGTACCGGGCCGATGCAAAACTTTTTTTGATCTTTGTATTTTAGTTCATAAACACATACGTGGACGTACATTACTCACACTACGCGTGCTTTAAATTTTTTTGTTGTGTATTGGATGTCCACTTAACCTGTGGTCAATATTTCTTACTATGAAAAGTGTTTACATAGTAAAACCCGACGACTGCGCTAAACTCGCAGCCGAGAGTATTACAGTTCAAATACCACTCTGCCGTAAGAGAGATGAGGAAACGACGGAAAAGCCAAAATCTGGACCGCCGGGCGTCCCAAATGCGAGTTCATCGTCTTAAATCACTGGGCGATGTGTCCTGGGAACTCCGTAGGACGCTGGGATCCGTTCTTAGACGTCCGCCTGGTTGATATGTATGTATTCCAGATGCGGGGCAGACGCGTAGACATGCTGTGCACGCACCGTGCGTATCGTCACCTCATGTTCTTGCGAAATGAGACTCGGGTGCGTCGCGCATGCCTCTGCTCGCTGGGGCTACTCGTCGTGTCTCGGCGAGTCCCAAGCACTGGCCGCCGTCGTAAACATTTTAGACGTCCTGTCACCCGTCGTGTTCCCCTCGGAATTGGGCAATGGCTCCGCTGTTTTGTGCGGACACTGGCGCCGCTCTACGTCTGACGAAACGTGCGGTCTGAGGCGCGTTAAATGTAGCGCAACAGTCTTTCTTATTGTTCTAAAAAAGGATGGAGTTTAACGTAACGTCGACGAAGAAGTCATTAGAGCACTAGCACAGAAAGAGTGAACATGAGAAACACTGTTTAGCGTACTCAAAAGTACCGTCTCGACATTCTCCTGAAGATTTTTGGAAAAGCCGTGGCCGGCCGGAGTGGCGAGCCGTTCTAGGCGCTACAGTCTGGAACCGCGCTGCTGCTACGGTCGCAGGTTCGAATCCTGCCACGGGCATGGATGTGTGTAATGTCCTTAGGTTAGTTGGGTTTAAGTAGTTCTAAGTTCTAAGGGACTGATGACCTCAGAAGTTGAGTCCCATAGTGCTCAGAGTCGTTTTGAAAAGCCGTGAAACCCTAATCTAGCAGCCCAGAGAGAACATTTGAATGTATTCGTTCTGATTACAAATCCAGTCTGTTACCTAGATGGCAGTCGAGCGACGTGAAAGACAAGCAGTGTTTGGGAAGGGAATGAAATGGTTCAAATGGCTCTGAGCACTATGCGACTTAACTTCTGAGGTCATCAGTCGCCTAGAACTAACATAAGGACATCACACACATCCATGCCCGAGGCAGGATTCGAACCTGCGACCGTAGCGGTCACGCGGTTCCAGACTGAAGTGTCTTTAACCGCACGGCCACACCGGCCGGCGAAGGGAGTGAGACAAGGCTGTAGCCTCTCCCCGATGCTATTCATTCTGTATATTGAGCAAGCAGTAAAGGAAACAAAAGAAAAGTTCGGAGTAAGTATTAAAATCCATGGAGAAGAAATAAAAACTTTGAGGTTCGCCGATGACATTGTAATTCTCTCAGAAACAGCAAAGGACTTGGAAGAGCAGTTGAACGGAATGGACAGTGTCTTGAAAGGATGGTATAAGATGAACGTCAACAAAAGCAAAACGAGGATAATGGAATGTAGTCGAATTAAGTCGGGTGATGCTGAGGGAATTAGATTAGGAAATGAGACACTTAAAGTAGTAAAGGAGTTTTGCTATTTGGGCAGCAAAATAACTGATGATGGTCGAAGCAGTCAGGATATAAACTGTAGACTGGCAATGACAAGGAAAGCATTTCTGAAGAAGAGAAATTTGTTAACACCGAGTATTGATTTAAGTGTCAGGAAGCCGTTTCTGAAAATATTTGTATGGAGTGTAGCCATGCATAGAAGCGAAATATGGAAGATAAATAGTTTAGACAAGAAGAGAATAGATGCTTTCGGAATGTGGTGTTACAGAAGAATGCTGAAGATTATATGGCTAGATCACATAACTAATCAGGAGGTATTAAACAGAATTGTGGGAAAGAGGAGTTTGTGGCACAACTTGACTAGAAGAAGGGATAGGTTGGTAGGACATATTCTGAGCCATCAAGGGATCACCAATTTAGTACTGGAGGGCAGCGTGGAGGGTAAAAATCGGAGAGGGAGACCAAGAGATGAATACACTAAACAGATTCAGAAGGATGTAGGCTGCAGTAGGTACTGGGAGATGAAGAAGCTTGCACAGGATAGAGCAGCATGGGGAGCTGCATCAAACCAGTCTCAGGACTGAAGACCACCACAACAACAACAACAAGCTAGTGAACTACTTTGTATTATCCAATGTAATGGGAGAGTTTGGATTTTGACTTGCTGCTGGAAAGTACATTTTCATCACAACATTCATGCACTCTTGATGCCGTGTTTTGTTTTATTTGCGGACATTTAACAAACGAAAGAGAAACATTTTTTCAATCAGCTTTCAAAGATAGCAACATTGTATGTGTTTCACGGCGAAACTACAGCAACGGAGGAAAAAAGGGGAAGAGGTTCTCAGAGATAAGCGAGGCATTCTTTTAACTTGTTTGAGAGCAAATGCAAAAATTATCATTATCATCACCGTAGCCAGTTCACTCCCCCTTGGGTAAAAGGTGCTTCTCTCTCTTTGCACAACCGTCTTCCTCTCACATTATTCAAACGCCAACAGGTTCCACTATATTCTACGATGCAGCTAATAACCATTCTTTCGCACATTGCTCATCTAAATGGGAACCATCCGACTGACAATTTACATCGATTTCTGACAATCTTAATTAGTATTGCGCCAAGCATAACTCCAAGTTTTGCACTACATCTTTACTTAAGTACCAGGTAATTATAATTAAACGCCCTATTTAACACGTTATAACACGGAAACTATTTACCGTACGGCTGCCAAACTTAATAGCATTAATGTCAAGAGTACAGGGTGCGTGATTTACATGCGTCACAGCACCGCCGTCCAGTTCCAACTATGGCCACCAGGTGCCGTGATCAGTCATCGCGATTCATAGTCTCACACATTTGACAAGTCGCAGTGCTCTTGTTGACGTGTCAGCATGAGCTTGGACAAAAGGAGCAGAGCATTATTGGTGAAGCTTTATTATCAAAACAACAGCAATGCTGCACCTGCACTTCGAGAATGTCGCCGATTGAAAGGATTACGGAAGGGTCCTCTTTCTGCACCTGGTGTGCGGAACATGATGAAGAAGTTCGAATCAACTGGAAAACTGGGCGTCGCTCCGGGAAGATGCCACCACAGGTGGTTGATGAAATCGCTGTTGGGATGGCAGACAAGGCTGCGCGCAATTCGCGATCGTCAGTTAGTGCGCGTACTGTGTCATGACAACTGAACATGCAGTGATCCACTGTACGGAAGGCGCTTCGAACTCTTCTCAAATGTTATCTGTACAAGACCCACATCGTACAGCATCTTGCACCACAGGATGCACAACGACGCGTTGACTTCGCTCTCCACTTCACCGCAAGGACTGAAGTTGACGAGGGCTGTCCCTGGACCATGTTGAGACGAAGCTCATTTTCCTGTGACGGGTGAGATGTAAATACAGAATTGCAGAGTGTGGGGATCTTCATCTCCAATGTGCAGGAAGTTCCTCTGTATGGTGAACGTGTCGCAGTATGGTGTGGCTACGTTCATCATTCGGCTCCATTCGTTTTTGAACAGGCTGGCGCACAGTGGTCAAAGATGCGCAGTGTGACTGGCCAGCGTTACAGCGATATGCTTTTCCAGCATGTCATACCCGCCCTACGGAAGAGAGACGCACTGAACTCAACAGTTTTTATGCAATATGGTCCCCCACCGCACACCGCTCGTGAAGTTCACCTGCTTCACCGAAAGACATTTGGAAACGATCGAATTATCAGCCGATCGTTTCCAAACGCTTGACCGGCACGATCACATTATCTCACTACCTGTGATTTCTGGTTGTGGGCTACCTGGAGGACTGGGTTTACCAGGGGAACATTAGACATGTGCTGATCAACATATCAGGAGAGGTAGCCAACATACCTACGACATGCTTTGTTCTGCTGTGCAGAACACAAAGACTCTTTAGGACATTGATGGGTGCCATACAGAGCCTCTTTTGTACCAGTAACGGTTGTTGTTGTTGTGGTCTTCAGTTCTGAGACTGGTTTGATGCAGATCTCCATGCTACTCTATCGTGTGCAAGCTTCTTCATCGCCCAGTACCTACTGCAACCTACATCCTTTTGAATCTGCTTGTGTATTCATCTCTTGGTCTCCCTCTACGATTTTTACCCTCCAGGATGCCCTCAAATACTAAATTGGTGATCCCTTGATGCCTCAGAACATGTCCTACCAACCGATCCCTTCTTCTAGTCAAGTTGAACTACAAAATCATCTTCTCCCCAATCCTATTCAATACTTCCTCATAAGTTATGTGATCTATCCATCTAATCTTCAGCATTCTTCTGTAGCACCACATTTCGAAAGCTTATATTATCTTCTTGTCCAAACTAGTTATCGTCCATGTTTCACTTCCATAAATGGCTACACTCCATACTATTACTTTCAGAAACGACTTCCTGACACTTAAATCTATACTCGATGTTAACAAATTTCTCTTCTTCAGAAATGCTTTCCTTGCCATTGCCAGTCTACATTTTATATCCTCTCTACTTCGACCATCATCAATTATTTTGCTCCCCAAATAGCAAAACTCCTTTACTACTTTAAGTGTCTCATTTACTAATCTAATTCCCTCAGCATCACCCGACTTGATTCGACTACATTCCATTATCCTCGTTTTGCTTTTGTTGACGTTCATCTTATATCCTCCTTTCAAGACACTGTCCATTCCGTTCAACTGCTCTTCCAAGTCCTTTGCCGTGTCTAACAGAATTACAATGTCGTCGGTAAACCGCAAAGATTTTATTTCTTCTCTATTGATGTTAATACCTACTCCCAATTTTTCTTTTGTTTCCTTTACTGCTTGCTCAATACACAGATTGAATAACATTTAGGAGAGGCTACAACCATGTCTCACTCCCTCCCCAACCACTGCTTCCCTTTCATGCCCCTCGACTCTTATAACTGCCATCTGGTTTCTTTACAAATTGTAAATAGCCTTTCGCTCCCCGTATTTTACCCCTGCCACCTTCAGAATTTGAAAGAGATTATTTCAGTCAACATTGTCAAAAGCTTTCTCTAAGTCTACAAATGTTAGAAACGTAGGTTTGCCTTTCCTTTATCTGTCTTCTAAGATAAGTCTTAGGGTCAGTATTGCCTCACGTGT
This sequence comes from Schistocerca cancellata, assembly GCF_023864275.1. NCBI lineage: Eukaryota > Metazoa > Arthropoda > Insecta > Orthoptera > Acrididae > Schistocerca > Schistocerca cancellata. Next base: position 237,713,428 of record NC_064627.1, on the reverse strand, counting down.
TCCAGTATTTTTACGGAATCCAAACTGATCTTTCCCGAGGTCGGCTTCTTCCACTTTTTTCCGTTCGTCTGTACAGAATTCGTTTTTTGCAGCCGTGACTTATTAAACTGATAGTTCGGTAATTTTCACATCTGTCAACACCTGCTTTCTTTGGGATTGGAATTATTATATTCTTCTTGAAGTCTGAGGGTATTTAGACTGTCGCATACAGCTTGCTCACTAGATGGCAGAGTTTTGTCAGGACTAGCTCTCCCAAGGCTGCCAGTAGTTGTAATGGAATGTTGTCTACTTCCGGGAGCCTTGTTTCGACTTAAGTCTTTCCCAGTAACGGTAATGGTATGTAATGGTATAATGTGCCGTAGCAGCACATTAAAAGTGTTTCAATTGAATTGATTCTGATTTATTTCTCTTCCCCATATTGATGACATACATGCTACGAAGTTTGGTCCTCGTACGGTAATTAGTTTCCGTGTTATAGCGTATTAAATAGGGGAAGTTTAGTTAAAACCAACCACTATTAATTAAGCACTATTTAAGCATTTTCCAAATCGATGTCTGGGGACACTCAAACTTCTTCCCATCCTTTCTCTTTGACACAGCCCCAGTTTGTTGGTCTCTTCAATAGTTATTTTGGTTTTTTTTTTAATTTTAAAAATGCATTGGTCTTTGTAGCTTATCGCTAGGTGCAAAAATACACTACAGCACACAGCTGGAAAATTGTATTGGACACCGCATTGCTTTAGCAGGTATGGACCTCCCGGACCTTTGAAATGACTTGGCGGTCTCGAAGGCATCTTCGACCGCGCCCGGTGCGCCGCGCGCGGCTACGCAAGCGCACCGCCAGGAGAGCCCGATGTTCCATCGCTCGCCTTGTGTTGCACAGGAACCGGATGTCAGTTTGTGTGACGGAGATCCATGCCTGTTGCACTCGCCCGGTCCATACAGGGACAGTCAGTGCTGTTTGTGGATGGCGCTGGAGCTGTCGCTCCACGATGTCCCATCTGTGCTCGGTGGAGACAGATCTCGTGATCGAGCAGGTTAAGCCAAGATGTCGACACTCTGCATAGCGTGTTGGGTTACAACAGCGGTATGTGGGCGAGTGTTATCCCGTCGGAAAACACCCCAGGAATATTGCTCGTGAATGGCAGCAGAACAGGTCGAATCAACAGATTGATCACAACTCCAGGTGTAGGCCCAGTGTGTGTAGCACGCAGACAGTTTGGTTGCAAGTCTTCAGCTGGCCTCTTTATAACTAACAGACGGCGGTGGTTTGGGATCGGTTAAATGCACGTCACAGGTCGTCTGGTTCGGAGCAGATGCAGTACGGCGCGCCAGAGCTGTACGCCGAACACGATGGTCTTGCCTCTCGAAAGTGCCACGTGGCCATCCAGAGCCCTGATTTCTTGCGACCGTATATTCTCGCAACCAATGGTGCCAGCAGTCATGTACAGTGTCTACGTTCCTGCCAAGTCTTTCTGCAGTACCGCAGAAGGAACATTTAGCTTCTCGTAGCCCTATTACATGACCTCGTTCAATCTCAGTGAGGTTTAGATAACGGCGTATGCCAGCCTGGGTGGCTGAGCGGTTCTAGGCGCTTCAGTCTGGAACCGCGCGACCGCTACGGTCGCAGGTTCGAATCCTGCCTCGGGCATGGATGTGTGTGACGTCCTTAGAAGTTCTAGGGGACTGATGGCCTCAGCTGTTAAGTCCCATAGTGCTCAGAGCCATTTGAACCATTTTAACGGCGTATTTTTCGCCTGAAAGGTGTTCTTAACTCACAACTCTTCACAATCAATCTCAAAGGTAACCAACTCTGACGACCGTTTTAGATTAGATTAAATTAGATTAGATTAATTATTCGTTCTATAGACCCAGTAAAGAGAGGATCCTCCTGGGTGTGGAACATGTCAGATAAAAACATTATAGAAATGTAATTAGAAAAACTTGAGTTTCATTAATTTTAATGATCCTCAGTCAATAAACAATAAAATTATGTACATTAATTAAAATTAAACTTCTAATATTTACAGGTTTAATACTCACAGCGTATTATTAAAGCAAACCTATTTTGCATCCTCACAGTGGCGCTATCTGCGCTACTCTCAAGCGACTGAAGCGAAATTTGAAGTGACATCATCTTTCAGGTGCAGAAACACGCCTACCAACTTTCCTGCCCGAGTGGCCGAGCGGTTCTAGGCGCTACATCTGGAACCGCGCGACCGCTACGGTCGCAGGTTCGAATCCCGCCTCGATCAAGGATGTGTGTGATGTCCTTAGGTTAGTTAGGTTTAAGTAGTTCTAAGTTCTAGGGGAATGATGACCTCAGCCGTTGAGTCCCATAGTGCTCAGAGTCATTTGAACCATTTTTTGAAGCAACTTTCCTTTACGTCGCACAACTCCTTCTTGGCGTTGCGATTTTTTTTCCGTCAGTGTATATAACAGGGCACCACAGACGAAACTACCGCACTTCCAAGTTATGCATATCTCAATTATTAAGTGTACATATTGCAGGTAAACATATTAATGTGTAATCGTTTTTTCGATGTCTGATTGCATTTACCAGCCAATTCAGCTACCGATACGTGAGGCTTAACCATCAAACTGTTTGCCAGGAGTGCAAACGTCACTTCTGAGTGGCATTTTTATTTTAATCCAAAATACAGTCAAAGGTGAAAGAGGCTAAAAATGACAAGGTAATCCGAGGGTCGAACCTCGAACCAATGGTTTTGTAATGAAACACTTACCAGCTCAGTTCATATCAATAATTGTTCAAAATGATGCTAGAGAATCTTATTACTGACAGTTGCTACTTTTATTCTGACAAGGTGTACTGCCTTATCTAGGAAGAATCTGTTTTCTAAATAGAAGTAATCCACATGTAAGCAGCAAATTTGTCTCATATTTGCCTCTCATTGAAGCTGACTTAGCTTTATTCATTATGACTCAAAAATTTTGCAGCATTCGCACATGTTATTTAACACGAGCAGTGGCTCTGCGTAGCTTCTGACAAAAACGTAATGTCATCTGAAGATCAGAGGACCGATTTTCTGTCTTTGGTGTTGATACTTTATTTTATTTTTCAGTCTAACATCCAAATACATTCTCTAAAAATACAGTAACCATCTTAGAATTCAAAAGCCCTTCTTTTACCTCCATCAGTTTTAATTCTATTATTCCCAGCGTCAGATGGTCTTGACTTAATGCACCTAAAAACTCAGGAATGCTTCATTCTGTGAAAAATTTCGTGTAATTGATGAAAGCAGCGAGTAAACCCATACTGTATTTGTTTATCTTTGGATTCATGGACGGTGTAAAGGCGAACAACAATAGTAATTTTTCAAGTACTTTAAAGTGTTTCGTTTGGTGAATGTAATATGAGAGCGAGCCATGACAAAACTATTCCACCTGCTGTGCCATATGTATTAGACTGGTGAAATACCCCCAGACTTCACGAAGAATGTAATAATCCCAATTTCAAAGTAACCACGTGCTGACAGGTGAGAATATTGCCGAACTGTCACTTCAATAAGTCATGCTTGCAAAATATTAACACCACTTATTTGCAGAAGAACGGAAAAACTGGTAGAAGCCAACCCCAGGGAAGGTCACTTTTGATTCCAGAGAAATGTTGGAAAACGCGAAGCAATGCTGACCCTACGACTTATCTTACAAGATAAGGCAAGGAAAGGCAAAACTACTTTTATAACTTTTGTTGATTTGGAGAAAGCTTTTGACGGTTTCGATTGGAATAAACTCTTTGAAATTCTGAAGGTAGAAGGGGTAAAATACAAGGAACAAAAGTTTGGATACAGATAGTAAGAAAGCAGACGACAATTATAAGAATCGAGCGGCATGAAAGAGATGCAGTGATTAATAAGTAAGTGAGACAGGGTTATAGCCTACCCCTGATGTTATTCAATCTGTACATAGAGAATGCAGTTAAGGAAACCAAACAAAAAAACTGGAGAAGGAATTTAAGTTCAGGGAGAAGAAATAAAAACTTTGCGGTGTAACGATGACAGTTTAATTGTGTCAGAGACGGCAAACGACTTGGAAGAGCTGTTGAACTAAATAGACAGTGTATTGACATGAGGATATAAGATGCACATCAACAAAAGTAAAACAAGGGTAATGGGATATAGTCGAATTAAATCAGTCGATCCTAACGAATTACGTTAGGAAATGAGACACTGAAAGTAGTAGAAGAGTTCTGCTATATGGGCACTAAAATAACTGGTGATAGTCGAAGTAGAGAGGATATAAAACGTAGAATGGCAATGGAAAAAAGCGTTTCTGAAGAAGAGAAATCTGTTGACATCAAATATAGATTTAGGTGTTGAAACTCTTTTTCTGAAGGTATTTGCATAGCCATCTATGGAATTGAGACTTGGACGATAAGCAGTTTAGGCAAAAAGAGAATAAAAGCTATTCAAACGTGGTGCTACAGAATAATGCTGGCGATCGGACAGATAGATCATGTGGTCAACGAGGAGGTGCTGAATAGAATTGGGCATACAAATTTGTGGCATGACTGTAGCGGGAGACCAAGAGATGAATACGCTAGGCAGGTTCAAAATGATGTGGGTTACAGTAGATATTCTGAGATGAAGAGGCTTGCACAGGATATGGTAGCGTTGGGTGTTGCATCAGGCCAGTCTTCGGACTGAAGACCACATGAAAAACAATAATGGGATGTAAAGTAAGTTACTATTTTAGTGTTCTCCTAGACTTTCGGAACTGATCTGATTACACCTTGGTGACGTTGATTAATAACAATACGAGTGTTTTGCGTACCTTACCTTTCAAGTACAGCTAAACATAATACGACAAAATGAAAATAGAAAAACATAAACTGAGTATAAATTATTGTCAAGATTTCTTCCACGGAACAGGATGTACCGTCTGCAATGCAAACTCCCAACTTCGAAAAGGTATACGCCACAAAGATAGCTAAAAGCCTGTCAACTGTGCTGCCTTTGGGCTGTAGTCGTAAAGTTAAGTAATTATTTTAAAGTTAAGTAATTATTTTTTGTTTATTTGGAGATCCATGTCTGCATTCCTAATATTAGTCGACGACAATATTATTGCACCCCGGAATGAGGGCTCTTCGGTCGGCGAATGAGGGCTCTTCGGTCGGCGAATGAGGGCTCTTCGGTCGGCTTATCATGAGCTTTTATAGTGATATTCTACATCTACATCTATATCTACATGATTACTCTGCAATTCACATTTAAGTGCTTGGCAAAGGGTTCATCGAACCACAATCATGCTATCTCTGTACCATTCCACTCCCGAACAGCGCACGGGAAAAACGAACACCTAAACCTTTCTGTTCGAGCTCTGAGTTCTCTCATTTTATTTTGATGATCATTCCTACCTATGTAGGTTGAGCTCAACAAAATATTTTCGCATTCGGAAGAGAAAGTTGGTGACTGAAATTTAGTAAATAGTAAATGTAAGGATGTAGAGGCTTATCTCACTAGGGGTAAGATAGATACTGCCTACAGGAAAATTAAAGAGACCTTTGGAGATAAGAGAACCACATGTATGAACATCAAGAGCTCAGATGGAAACCCAGTTCTAAGCAAAGAAGGGAAAGCAGAAAGGTGGAAGGAGTATATAGAGGGTCTATACAAGAGCGATGCACTTGAGGACAATATTATGGAAATGGAAGAGGGTGTAGATGAAGATGAAAGGGGAGATAAGATACTGCGTGAAGAGTTTGACAGAGCACTGAAAGACCTGAGTCGAAACAAGGCCCCCGGAGTAGACAACATTCCATTGGAACTACTGACGGCCTTGGGAGAGCCAGTCCTGACAAAACTCTACCACCTGGTGAGCAAGATGTATGAAACAGGCGAAATACCCTCAGACTTCAAGAAGAATATAATAATTCCAAACCCAAAGAAAGCAGGTGTTGACAGATGTGAAAATTACCGAACAATCAGTTTAATAAGCCACAGCTGCAAAGTACTAACACGAATTCTTTACAGACGAATGGAAAAACTAGTAGAAGCCGACCTCGGGGAAGATCAGTTTGGATTCGGTAGAAATACTGGAACACGTGAGGCAATACTGACCTTACGACTTATCTTAGAAGAAAGATTAAGGAAAGGCAAATCTACGTTTCTAGCATTTGTAGACTTAGAGAAAGCTTTTGATAATGTTGACTGGAATACTCTCTTTCAAATTCTAAAGGTGGCAGGGGTAAAATACAGGGAGCGAAAGGCTATTTACAACTTGTACAGAAACCAGATGGCAGTTATAAGAATTGAGGGACATGAAAGGGAAGCAGTGGTTGGGAAGGGAGTAAGACAGGGTTGTAGCCTCTCCCCGATGTTATTCAATCTCTATATTGAGCAAGCAGTAAAGGAAACAAAAGAAAAATTTGGAGTAGGTATTAAAATCCATGGAGAAGAAATAAAAACTTTGAGGTTCGCCGATGACATTGTAATCCTGTCAGAGACAGCAAAGGACTTGGAAGAGCAGTTGAACGGAATGGATGGTGTCTTGAAGGGAGGATATAAGATGAACATCAACAAAAGCAAAACGAGGATAATGGAATGTAGTCGAATTAAGTCGGGTGATGCTGAGGGTATTAGATTAGGAAATGAGACACTTAAAGTAGTAAAGGAGTTTTGCTATTTGAGGAGCAAAATAACTGATGATGGACGAAGTAGAGAGGATATAAAATGTAGACTGGCAATGGCAAGGAAAGCGTTTCTGAAGAAGAGAAATTTGTTAACATCGAGTATAGATTTAAGTGCCAGGAAGTCATTTCTGAAAGTATTTGTATGGAGTGTAGCCATGTATGGAAGTGAAACATGGACGGTAAATAGTTTGGACAAGAAGAGAATAGAAGCTTTTGAAATGTGGTGCTACAGAAGAATGCTGAAGATTAGATGGGTGGATCACATAACTAATGAGGAAGTATTGAATAGGATTGGGGAGAAGAGAAGTTTGTGGCACAACTTGACCAGAAGAAGGGATCGGTTGGTAGGACATGTTCTGAGGCATCAAGGGATCACCAATTTAGTATTGGAGGGCAGCGTGGAGGGTAAAAATCATAGGGGGAGACCAAGAGATGAATACACTAAGCAGATTCAGAAGGATGTAGGTTGCAGTAGGTACTGGGAGATGAAGAAGCTTGCACAGGATAGAGTAGCATGGAGAGCTGCATCAAACCAGTCTCAGGACTGATGACCACAACAACAACAACAACAGATCCCGCCGCGACGAAAAACGTCTTTGCTTTAATGACTTCCATCGCAACTCGCGTATCGTATCTGCCACACTCTCTCCCCTATTACGTGATAATACAAAACGAGCTGCCCTTTTTTGCACCCTTTCGATGTCCTCCGTCAATCCCACCTGGTAAGGATCCCACATCGCGCAGCAATATTCTAACAGAGGACGAACGAGTGTAGTGTAAGCTGTCTCTTTAGTGGGCTTGTTGCATCTTCTAAGTGTCCTGCCAATGAAACGCAACCTTTGGCTCGCCTTCCCCACAGTATTATCTATGTGGTCTTTCCAACTGAAATTGTTCGTAATTTTAACACCCAGGTACTTAGTTGAATTGACAGCCTTGAGAATTGTACTATTTATCGAGTAATCGAATTCCAACGGATTTCTTTTGGAACTCATGTGGATGACCTCACACTTTTCGTTATTTAGCGTCATCTGCCACCTGCCGCACCATACAGCAATCTTTTCTAAATCGCTTTGCAATTGATACTGGTCTTCGGATTACCTTACTAGACGGTAAATTACAGCATCATCTGCGAACAACCTAAGAGAACAGCTCAGATTGTCACAAAGGTCATTTATATAGATCAGGAACAGCAGAGGTCCCAGGACGATTCCCTGGGGAACACCTGATATCACTTCACTTTTACTCGATGATTTGCCGTCTATTACTACGAACTGCGACCTTCCTGACGGGAAATCACGAATCCAGTCGCACAACTGAGACGATACCCCATAGGCCCGCAGCTTTATTAGAAGTCGCTTGTGAGGAACGGTGTCAAAAGCTTTCCGGAAATCTAGAAATACGGAATCCACGAGGACACGCTGAATCACATGATAGAATATGCATAACCGTCTTGAAATCATTCACAATGAGAAACGTTTCCCTCAGTCTCCACTGTCCGCAGCTCGTGGTCTAGTGGTTAGCGTTGCTGCCTCTGGACCACGGGGTCCTGGGTTCGATTCCCAGGCGGGTTGGGGATTTTCTCTGTCCTGAGACTAAATGTTTCTGTTGTCCTAATCATTTCATCATCATCGTCATTCGTGACAGCGGCAAGATTGGACTGTGTAAGAATGAGATTGTGTAAAAATTGGGACTTTGTACGGACGCTGATGACCGTGCAGTTCAGCGATCCATAAACCAAACATCATCATCATCATCATCATCAGTCTCCACTATCCTGGCTTACCCTAATGTCACCTCGTTGTTCCGATAACGGTCACGGGGGCCAAGTGCAATAATATCTTGGTAGGGTAGTGCACATTGAAACTGACGCGGCTCAGTACCGTAGAACGCCTCTAGAGGGTTCCAAACACAGTGACGCAGACATTTGCTAAAGTGGAATTCGTAGTTTTATTTAATCAACCAGCATCTCATTTTGCCTCACGAGACCGGCTGGAACCCCTCCCAGGTCTTTCCATCTGAAAAATTTTCTATACAGTCATCGGAAATCGAACCTGGGACCTACACGCCAGTAGTAAACGTCAGTAAGTACTTGGGAATGGACACAGGCGATGTTTAACGATAGTCGAATGGTAATGACCGATTAAAAGTGACAGTACATTTCAGCGAATAGGTTAGTATCTCCGGTTACGATATTTGTAACTGGCAAGTGCGGGTGCCTGAAAACTCACGTACGGTAGTCGAGACAAATTTGGGGCTGTTTGTTTACAAACGTATCCTACAGAAAAGCTGCAGTAACCATCGTGCGAAATGGGATACCCATCATTTGCTCACTACACTACAACGTACGGAGTTATCTTTTAATATGAAAAAGTTCTAGCCGCGTTGTTCCATACTGCTTAATTCAACATTAGCTGAAGGATGAAAACATGACGATGGTCACTTTTGTTGTGCGTATTGATCCACGAATCGTACTACTTTATGCTTATGTGTGTCACTAATGATCGAATGCGGTGGGAGGGGGGGTCCACTGTGTAAAATAACGAATGTAACGAGTCGACGCGAAACAATTCAACCCTGTGATTGTTTCCACCCTCATAATCATCAAGCAAGACTATACGTCCGTAACCTAGGGAAAAGGACGCTGACTTCCTATTTGACGGTAAAATGCTTATGATTTTGAATGAATCCCAGGGAGAACTCTATAGTCATACTTTGCTACTGTTTGCCGAGGGTTTCTTCGGTATATCAGAATCTGTTTGTAGTATCGTGAGTGGTCGGAATGAGTTATGGACGGGTGATTTTCTATCGTTATGCTAAATCCCTTCAGTTCTGATAGACGTCATTTAATCTAAAGTACTACTCATTAGTTATTTTACTTTCGCCTGAGGTGTAAATGCGGGAATGTGGTTTGCATTTAGATGCATTACACATGGGATTGGTGACCGCACCAGGCACGTCGTACAAGCGTTCTTCTCAAGCTACGAGAGGATGTTTCATGTTCGGTAGCTCTCTCGTTAACATTGCACCTTCAGTAACTAATTCACAATGCAGTGTCAATCAGTGATTCTTGTCACAGTGCACTTATTAATTCATGCTACGCAACCATTCATTCATTGCCTCATTCACTTAGATTACGCTATCACTTATTTATTCATACTGCGCCATCACTGATTCATTCAGACGTCGCGTTGTCACAAAGCCATTGCGCAGTAATCTGAAAACGGAAGAAAGGGATGATTCGCATAACAGGGCCCACAGATGTTTCATAAATACTTTTTTCTGTTCACCGCTATAGAATATGAAAGAATAATGGAAAGCAGACGATTGAAATATAAAGGATGGTCATAAACAGTTTGAAAAGCAGGTAAGGGTGTTACAGCGGAGATCGAGCTAAGAAATAATTGTTGACAAAAACAAATCGATACGTTGCGCCGTTTCATTTACTTTGCATTGAAGTTAGCCTAGTAGGTCGTTGTGCACGCAAATTCAAGCAGACATTCGGAATGTCGCGACACTAGCTCATTTTTATTCAGTAATTGTTGTGCTCATGTCTTTCTCTAATTTCTCTCAGGTGGAAATACTACCAATATGTCCGTGCTCAGACTCCAAAATTACTACAGTCTCCTGTCTACAGCCTATAATTATATCGTATAGAAATTACGCGCCGGCCGCTGTGGCCGAGTGGTTATAGGCGCTTCAGTCTGCAACCGCGCGACCGCTGCGGTCGCAGGTTCGAATCCTGCCTCGGGCATGGATGTGTGTGATGTCCTTAGGTTAGTTAGGTTTAAGTAGCTCTAAGTTTAGGGGACCGATGGCCTCAGATGTTAAGTCCCATAGTCCTCAGAGACATTTAGAAATTACACTCTCCTGTACAAGCTTCTTGTACTGGGGGTACCGCTGTCACACTTCCGTCAGCTCAAATCTTGCCGAAGTGACTGTACTTTCCACGTTCGAGCCGACGGTTTCGAATCCACAGCAAGGCGAATGCGGGCGGGAGTGCCGCAGGGCTTCGTTCTCTGTCATCTGCTGTACATTCTATATACATCTGAATGCCGAAAACTCCCAGAGTAGAGTTCGCGCCCTGCGCAGACAACACAGCGCTCTTTGCGCGCAGTTTCAGGGCGCACATAATGAGGCGTCGTCTGCAAGAAGCATGCGACAGTCTTGGATCTAGGGCGAACAAATGGCAACTCAAGAAGAATGCGGTTAAAAGCCAAGCCCTGGTCATCACCAGGAAAAAGCTTCCTGCACATTTAATACCGCTTCGTAACATAGCGTGCCCCATCCCATGGTCACGAACCGGGAAATACCTCGGCGTGACCCTGGACCGGCACACGACATGGGGACCTCACGCCCGCGAAGTAAGAGGAAAAGCGTTGTGCCGCATAGGCACGCTTTACTCGTTCTTAAACCCAACAACGACGTTGTCCAGCCAGTATGGATTAACACTATATCTCGCACTTATTAGGCGTGGCATGGGGAAATGCTGCCAACATCCACATTGAAAAACTACAGGAAGTGCAGAAAAGAGCTTTACTCCTTTCTCCGCAACTACCCGGACGCTTTCCCACTAGGCAGCTTCACGAGCAGGCTGGATTTCCAATTTTGAAGGACCGCATCAAACACACCGCCCGCCAATTCTATGAAGAGGCAAAGCGGTGTGAAAAACCATTAATAGCCAGCCTGGACAACCAGATACATTGCGTGGATAAAGCGAGCATTAAGTGAAAGAGATTAGTAAAACAAGAATGACACCCTGAGCAGACGCACAAAAGGAGAAGAATTAAAAACCCAAACGAATAGAGCAGTTACGTAGGCAAGTGCCAGAACTACAAAAGAAACGAGATCAAGAGATCGCGTAAAGTCAAATGAGCGAGTACACCCCATGGCCAAAACTCATGGGAAGGCATTAGATGTGGTGTTCAATCGTTGGCTGCTCAAGCCTTTGCGGTTCATTTGTCTTTGAAGAATGTTGGATCGCCGCTTCTGCACGATGACGTGACGTCCCTTCCTGGAACCATTGTGGCCGATTAGTACGCGCGAGAGCGTTGCAGAGATGGTTATCAAACTGTAAGAGAAACGTTGTTCATCAGGAAGAGGATTACTTTTAAAATTCCGAGAGCGAACACTGCAAGGCGAAGCAGGTAACCTATCATTTCCTTTTTAATATGAAATATAAAATTTTTTGTGTCTAGACAAGACAGCCTAGACACAATGAGAGGAAGCCGAAAGGCACGCGCTTAAACTCACGCAGGCTGGCGTGAGGTCTGAAACAGGATACGTAATGAATGCTATAAAGAAAAGTACGTAGCTTCTGGAATACTTAACTTTAATCCACATTTGTAGAACATCGCTCTTGACGATACATTAATAGAACCTCAATATCTATACTGGTAATGGCGCCTTGCTAGGTCGTAGCAAATGTAGCTGAAGGCTATGCTACTATCGTCTCGGCAAATGAGAGCGTAATTCTCAGTGAACCATGGCTAGCAACGTCGGCTGTACAACTGGGCCGAGTGCTAGTCAGTGTCTCTAGACCTGCCGTGTGGCGGCGCTCGGTCTGCCATCACTGACAGTGGCGACACGCGGGTCCGTCGTATACTAGCGGACCGCGGCCGATTTAAAAGCTACCACCTAGCAAGTGTGGTGTCTGGCGGTGACACCACAAAATTGTAAACACCTTCAGCTGTCTATCTTTAAATACAATTTATTTATGCGACCCGTTTCGGCGTTTCACCACGCCATCTGCGGGCACCTGTGTAAAGACAACAACAATTCATGAAAAATTGCTGCACCCATATCATGTACAGCGCTTTCAGGCCCTAAGGCCACAGGATCATCATCGCAGACGGCGGTTCTGTCAATGGCTGTTGCACGAGTGTGCCGCAGATCCACACTGTTCACATCCAAGATTTTATTTACTGAAGAGGCGGGATTCACAAGAGATGATGTGTGAATTCCCGTAAACAGCATGTATGGGCAAATGTAAATCCTCAAGCAATTCAGGATGGAGGGCATCAACACCGATTTTCAATCAACTTAGGACAGGTTTATTTGGCGATAGATTAATAGAACCACACGTGCTGCTGCAAAGGTTAACTGTGACGCAATATCTGGACTTCTTCTTTAATGCTTTGTCTACCTTTCTGGAGACCGTACCATTGCAGCAACGATCACAAATGTGGTTCAAGTATGATGGCGCACCAGCACACTTTCGTAACATTTTGCATGAGCATCTGACATTTCAGGACTGCTGGATTGGTCGGGAGTCCCCACACATCGGCCGACAAGTTCTTCAGATCTCAATCCCCTAGACTTTTGGTAATGGGGACACCTGAAGGAGTTAGTGTACGCCACTCCAGTCAACGATGTGCTGACGTTACAGAGTTGCGTCTTCAATGCGTGCTAGCAGGTACAACAACGACCGGATGTACTTCAAAGAGTGCGTCATTTCTGTCGCCGTAAGGCAGAAGGGCGCATTGTCGTGAATGGACGCGACATTGAACACTTTCTGTAAACACGTTTCTCGCAGAAAATATGCATTTCCTGACCCATGTTTATTGGACTTACTTTTCTTGTTTCGATGAGTACTACTACCTCTGAAAGTATTCGACACTTCTTCTTTTAACACCCTGTATGTATGTTGTCATATAATGGTAAAATGTAATTCCATTTATCGGAGATCAGCCCCTCGTTAACTACCTATGTGCATCATGTACCATATACTACTGAAAACTGATCAAAAGAAGAATTTAATGTTACGTCAGTATTGTTGTAGTCTTTACACAGGGGACTAAAGATGCCGTAGTGAAACGCCGAAACTGGTGGCATTAATAAATTACATTAAAAATATAGAAGGCCGAAGGTGTTTTTAATTTTATATTTTTTATCGAACAGTCGAAATCCCTCAACCGTCTCGTACAAAGACGGTCTTACAGAGACTTCTTAATATGAGTCCATCTCACGAAATGGCCACGATCGGAAAATCCGATACACAAGAGCTGATACAAAAAATTCCCGACAGTCGTTCGCCATTTGCAAACGGAACGAGGAAGGGGAAAGTGACAGTAGTACGAGAGATGTCAGTTGTCCTCTACCTCACACCGCAAGGTGGCTTCCAGATTGTAGATGTAGATGATACACCTGTACCTTGCGACGTACAACATCTACATCTGGATCTAGAAGACTACTCTGCCATTCACTACGTGGCTGGCAGAGGGTTCTTCGAACCACCTTCTAACAGCGTGTGGGAAAGAGGAACATTTATATCTTCCAATACGAGCTGTGGTTTCTCTTATTTTATTACGATTATCATTTCTCCCGGAGTAGGTTGGCGACAATAAAGTATTTTGCATTCAGAGGAGAAAGCTGGTGATTGAAATTTCGTGAAATAGTCTCGTCGCAACTTTGCCTTTGTTTCAATGATTAACACCTCAGCTCGCTTATCACATCCGTGACTCTTTCTCCCCTATTCAACAATAATACGAAACGAGCTGCCCTTCTTTGAACTTTTACGATGTTTTCCGTCAGTCCGACTAGTAAGGATCCCATATCTCACAGCAGTACTCTAGCGGAAGACGGACAAGCGCAGTGTAGGCAGTCTCTTTAGTAGACTTTTGCGTCTTCTAAGTGTTCTGCCAATAAAAAGCAGTCGTCTGCTTGTCTTCCCCACAACGTTATCTCTGTGATGGTTCCAATTTAAGTTCATTTTAATTGTAACTTCTAGGTATTTTAGCTGAATTGATAGCCTTTAGATTTGTGCGTTTCACCGTGTAACCGAAATTTAACGAATTTCTTTTAGTATTCATGTAATAACTTCACACTTTTCCTTGTTGAGACACAACTGTCACCTTTCACACCATACATATATCGTATCTAAATTATTTATCAGTTGGTTTTGATATTCTGATGACTTTACTAGACGGTAAATGACAGAATCATCTGCAAACAATCTAAGAGGGTTGCTCAGATTGTCTCCTAAATCGTTTATATAAATTAGGAACAGCAGATGGACTATAACACTTCCTCGGGGGACGCCAGATGTCAATTCTTTGGCAACTATACGCTTACGACCGTTTTTGCTAAACCAGTTGCCGAGAAGATAGTGGTTGTTGTATGGCTGCTCACCTATGATGGTTGTTGTCGGTAGTGACGATGATTATGATCAGAATTATGTGCAACAGTGACTTGGTGAACGGTGTGCTCCATACTCTCTAGGCTGCTACAATCAGAGTTAGTTAACTATGACCCTCAGCCGCGAGTTATAATGACAGTTCACCCTGCTGATGGTGGTTGGCCAGAGTCTAGACACTCTTTACAGGGCTGCAGCTGAGCCCCCCTCTGTGGCCGAGCTGTTCTAGGCGCTTCAGTCCGGAACCGCGCTGCTGCTACTGCAGGTTCGAATCCTGCCTCGGGCATGGATGTGTGTGATCTCCTTAGGTTAAGTTAGGTGTAAGTAGTTCTAAGTCTAGAGGACTGATTATCTCAGATGTTAAGTCTCATAGTGCTTAGAGCTATTTGAACCATTTGGCTGCAGCTGAAAAACATAATACATGCAGTACTTCACAGACTGATTGCCCCTTGTACCGAAACTTGACGATTTAGTCGCTATCTTGTGAGGCGAGAATTCATTCATTCCAAATGGCTCTGAGCACTATGGGACTTAACGTCTGAGGTCGTCAGTCCCCTAGAACTTAGAACTACTTAAACCTAACTAACCTAAGGACATTACACACATCCATGCCCGAGGCAGGATTCGCACCTGCGACCGTAGCGGCCGGCCCCGATATTGTGCATGAATGTCATGGAGACAGTCAATAAATTTCCGAGGATCACGTCACATGTGGAAACGAAGACCGAAACTCAGCCGATTCGTGAACACGTTACGACTGTTACTAACATGATCTTAAATCTGTGCCAAAGAACAAAACCAATATCGTCTTAAACAGCAATACACAATCCGTGTTTAAGTCCAGAAAATCAAGGTAACTGTCGTATTCTGCTGACAGCGTAACATAGGCTTAGTGTCAAGGTGAACTAGCGACATAGCCACCGGACTGGGTATTACTTTCCTGTAGTTTACCAACGACCAATGGCGTGTGATATGTTTCTCGGTCACTTCTAAGTTCTGCGATCGTCGCATACGGAACTACCTGCTACGCAGATAGTATTGCTGCCACTGTCTGAGTTGGTTTCCCTGTCACTGGAGTGGTGGGATATTGCACTGCACCTCATTGTACAGAACGTTTCAAAAAGATTCATCCGACTTGATGTTAATTAATAATGTTATGATTCTATAGTAATTAATAGTTTTGTTCAGGCATGGGTACACAACCTCGACAAATTTACGAAAGATAACATTTGCCATTATGGATTCTACGATTTTCAATTTACGATAATTATGAAAGCAGAAGAAATAAATTAAAATCTGTGTCGCGGACGGGATTCGAACCCGGGTGTTTTAGCTTATTAGGCAGAAATGCTAACCATTACAGTGCCGCAGCAGTATGGTTACCCTTGCTCCACAAACGTAAGCAAGAATAATCGGGTTCGAGTCCCGACCACGACACAGATTTTAATTCATTTCTTCTGCTTGCATTGTTATCGTAGATATAGATCAGACTTAAATGTCTCGGGGAAAATTTAATTATAAGATCGATAATTTTCCATTTATTTGCTGTTGGACAGCTTAGACTTTATAGTCGTCATCAAGAAACATTCAGATATGTATGTCTGCATTCTTTTGTGGCCATTGTGGCTTAAGTTAAAATCTTCTGGGTTTTAAGGCCGTGTCATATTTCCTCTAAAATAATCGACGTTTCGACCCCTCTGCTGGGATCTTCTTCAGGATCTAAAACATTCTTCTACCAATAGTGGACACCGGAAGATCCTGAAGAAAATCCCAGCAGAGGGGTCGAAACGCCGATTATTTTAGAGGGAATATGACACAGCCTAACAACGCAGAAGATTTTTACTTCAGTAACATTCAGATAACCTCTGTGCAACTTGTATGCCAGATCTGTTGTGACATGTTGCGTAGAGGTCATATGAATATTGCTTGATAACGAGTACAAGGTCAAGATTGGCCTGTAATAGTATCACGCGACGGTACCACCCCACAGACGTCAGAGCAAAGGAACTGCGAGTTTTCGTCAGACGCCGACAGCGGTCCCCCGGGTACTGGCGGACCCAGTGGCGTGCGCCTGCTGAGCCACGCCTCCAGCGGCTCTGGACTGCGTGCGCCCTCTGCCGCCGCAATGTAGGAGCGCCGGCGACAGCCACGCCCCTCTCGCATTTGGAGCCTCATCACCAAGACACCATCATTCGTGCTTAGTACAGCAAGCCTAATTCCGGTTGCTATTTTATGAGCTGGACAGTAATTCTTGCGGCATTATTTGTAATGAGTCTTCGAACATTTGGAGAAATACAAGTCAAGTAAATCTTTGTTGTGTTAGCTTGTTCGCTAATCATTTTTGCTCCTGTCCAGCTTTCCTCCTACAGCAGTTGCTGCACCACTCTGTAGCCCATCTTTCCTTACTGTTATGTTCTAAGCTGTACACGACAAACCGGACATTGTATAGCCCATCATGAACAATGCGTTGTTTTAGAAAAATATATTAATTAAGATATAAAGTTAAGGTCGCTTTTAACTTAAACTGTAAGTAGGCTGTTTAGGATTGTATGTTGGTAACACCACGCAGCGCTCTGTATGAAAATCACTGTGCTGTGTGCAGTCTGTGGCTGGATGGCATTCTTGGAATATTCGCTTTTGTAGTGTTGGGCAGTTGGATGTGAACAGCGCGTAGAGTTATGCAGTTGGAGGTGAGCCACCAGCAGTGGTGGATGTGGGGAGAGAAATGGCGGTGTTTTGAGAACGGACGATCTGGACGTGTGTCCGTCAGATAAAGGAAATTTGTAAGACTAGTTGTCATGAACTGATATATATATTTGAACATTATCAAGGTAAATACATTGTTTGTTCTCTATCAAAATGTTTCATTTGCTATCTATGTCTATCAGTAGTTAGTGCCTTCAGCAGTTAGAATCTTTTATTTAGTTGGCAGTATTTTTGCTCGCTGTATTGCAGTAGTTCGAGTAACGAAGATTTTTGTGAGGTAAGTGATTCATGAAAGGTAAAGGTTATTGTTAGCCAGGCCATTCTTTTGTAGGGATTATTGCAAGTCAGATTGCGTTGCGCTAAGAAAAAAAAATTGTGTGTCAGTTTAGTGATGATCAGAATAAGTAAAGAGAGAAATGTCTGAATACGTTCAGTTTTGCTCAGCTGTCTGAAAATAAAATAACGTAAGAAGTTTATCAGCACAGTCATTTATAATTTTTCTAAGGGGACGTTTCAAAAGATCCAAATTGAAAATTTATCTTGGCGCCAGTTCTAAGCTGCCAGTTCATGTTGTCAGTATGGGTCTTTGGTGCACCCTGCTCGGTCGCTCGCTCACTCTTTCATTACCTAGAGTGCTTTGACTAGAGACAGCGGCAACACAGCATGAAGAGACATTTTGATTTCTCCGTTTAACAGGTGCAATTCAGTTACAACCGTCCAATGTAATTTTCGACGTGAGATCGGCTCTGCACCTCCTGCAGGTCAAAGCATTCTACGAACGCAGTAGCAGTTTCATTAGACTGGTTATTTATGTGAGGGGAAATTCACAGGTTGCCCCTGTGTGCTCATCGAAGACGTAGAGCGCATTCAGCAGTGTTACGCACATAGTCAACATAGGTCTACCCGTCGAGAAGACAAAAGAGTTGATGTGCCTGTCTGGTGCTGTTTACGGCGACGCCTATGTTTCAAACCACACAGGATGCGATTGCTCCAAGTCCTTCATTGTGCTGATAAACAACATCCAGTAGAATTTTGAGAATTCATTTTGAGCGTGGAAATGGATGATGACAATTTTATTTCACGTTTAGTGCTCAGTTATGAGACTAGGTTCCACTGAAGTGTAAAAGTAAGGCGCCGAAACGAAAGAATTAAATATGAGCAACACAGCAGGCACATACCAGATTGCCAACGGGACTCTCCAAAGCTTCATCAGTTTGGCCCCGTTTCCCGAGAAAGGATTCAGGGCCCGCGTTTATTTGTGCAACAGCCTCATGGAACTTCCGATGTCGTCTACTGTGTCATTTATATATACTTGTGTCCAAAATTAAAGCAACGAAGCGCTATTTCCCCGTCCTGTGTCTAATTCACGATATATTCATACAACAGACGTCCCTACGATCGTATCCTGCACGGAAGATGGGATTTTGGTGAAAGAAAAACCACGCCAACGATGACTGCAGTGCACCTATCAAACGGAGTAGTGTTTGCCGGGTAGCCCCACATCCACAGCCGCTGTGTACACTGTCACAGATCGTGCAGTACAGCACAGAGAAGACGCCTCCCAGGCTCTCTGCCCTGCTCTTCGGGATACCGTTGCACGCGGCTCATGAGCGCACAGAGCTGCACGTGTGCTGCTCGCGTGCAGGCGTCGACCGGGGCTGTGGCGACAGCCGGCAGGTTGCGGTAGTGTAGTGCCAGGCTAAGCTGCGGACGTTGATCCGAAGCGAGCACTATGTAGTGAACGTTGTATTTCAAGAAACGGAGAAGTGGAGATTTGCTATCTTTTAAAAAGTAATGGGAGAATCATTTTTTCTTTGTGCAAAAAAGTGAAAATTCGAAATGTTTAATATGTGGCAGTATTCTCGCTGGTCAACGGAAGTTTAGTATTGAAGGCCATTATAATAAATTTCACAACGACGAGTACAATTTATTGTCGGATTCTGAGCGGATGGGGAATTGACTGAGGTAAAGAAGAGCGATTTGACGATACTAGATGAATCTGTCGTAGTTGGCCGGGCGGAGTGCCAAGCTGTTTTAGGCACTACAGTCTGGAACCGCGTGACCGCTATGGTCGCAGGTTCGAATCCTGCCTCGGGCATGGATGTGTGTGATGTCCTTAGGTTAGTTAGGTTTAAGTAGTTCTAAGTTCTAGGGGACTGATGAACACAGCAGTTAAGTCCCATAGTGCTCAGAGCCATTTGAATTTGTCGTAGTTGCTGTTGTCACGAGAGATCTGCGACTTTTTCTCGTCATGTCTCTCATCTAACTGATTTAACATTTTATGGAGCACTGTTTTCAAGTTTTCCGGACGACAACAATAATAGCTCGGCGGTATGTGCAAGTTATAAGACTGCGCTTAATATAGCGAGAGCTGGAAAACCATTTGCTGAATTAATAAGTCTCGGTTGAGAGCAAACATCAGTGATGAAAATTTACGTAACTGTTTGTGTTTGTCTGTATGTAGAAATTTTGTACCAGATATTAAACGTATTGTAAACTCCATCTGTGATAATTAAATAAAACGTATCGTAGGTAATAGGTACTCTTTCAAACCATGATTTCTTTCAAGCACTCCTACTAACCTTACTCATTCACTCAATAAAGCAAGCTAGGAAACAAAACGCATTACAGAGAAAGGAGCGGACAGAAGGTATGGTGGGGATGGGAGATAAGCGGGTGGCCAGCTTGCCCCTGTGTGCACGCGGAACACCTGTTAACTGCACGCGTGCAAGTGCACCGCACATGTGTAGGATTCCTGCCCACCCCTGCATTAAGCCATCGGGCCACATGAGTTTGCGACTTTTCTCCTTCCTCTCTTCCTGTGGGAAAGGAACGGAGGAAGGAGAAAAGTCGCAAACTCATGTGGCCCGATGGCTTAATGTGAATCGTTCTGTCGTTTCTCGGATGTGGCGACAGTTTATAGAGACCGAAACTGTATCCCGAAGAGCAGGGAGTGGCCGACCACGTGCGACATCAGAAGGAGAGGACCGTTATCTGGCTGTAAGGGCTCGACGGTACCGCCTTAGTACTGCGCAGCAGTTGGCATCTGACCTCGTAGCTTCCACTGGACGTGCTGTGTCGAGGCAGACGGTGTAGTGATATGCCTTCTAGTATTACAGGTGATTCAAAAATATTTCTGTTTGCTGAAGACACCAGCTTGGTAGTGAAGGATGTTGTGTGTAATATTGAAACAGTGTCAAATAATGTAGTTCATGAAATAAGTTCGTAGCTTGTGGAAAATAATTTGATGCTAAATCACAGTAAGACTCAGTTTTTACAGTTTATAACTGACAATTCAACAAGAACCGATATTTTGATCAGACAGAATGGGCATATTATAAGCGACACGGAACAGTTCAAGTTCCTAGGCTTTCGGATAGATAGTAAGCTGTTGTGGAAAGCCCATGTTCAGGATCTTGTTCAGAAACTAAATGCTGCTTTATTTACCATTAGAACAGTATCTGAAATACGTGACAGTTCAACACGAAAAGTAGTCTACTTCGCATATTTTCATACACTGATGTCGTATGGTATTATTTTTTGGGGTAATTCTTCTGATTCAAAAAGGTTATTTTTGGCTCAAAAACGGGCGGTTCGAGCTATATGTGGTGTAAGTTCGAGAACCTCTTGTCGACCCCTATTCATTAGTCTGGGAATTCTGACATTGCCCTCACAGTATATATTTTCTTTAATGTCGTTTGTTCTCAGCAATATTAGCTTATTCCCAAGAGTTAGCAGCTTTCACTCAGTTAATACTAGGCAGAAATCAAATCTGGATGTGGAATGCACTTCCTTGTCTCTTGTGCAGAAAGGAATGCAGTATTCTACTGCATCCATTTTCAATAAGCTACCACAAGAACTGAAAAATCTTAGCAGGAGCCCAAACACTTTCAAGTCTAAACTGAAGAGTTTCCTCACGGCTCACTCCCTCTATTCTGTCGAGGAGCTCCTGGAAGAGTTGAAAAATTAAGCAAATTCCAGTGTTACATTGTTGATTTTCTTTATTTAAACTTACAACTTGTCGCCTGAATATGTTTCTTATATTTCATTTTATCTGCTTCTACTATCTTGTTATAATTTCATGTATTGACTCGTTCCATGACCATGGAGACTTCTCCTTAATCTGGTCCCACGGAACAATAAATAAATAAATAAAAATAAAAAGAGGAGGCTTCGACGGAGCAGCCTTTTATTGTCGGAGACCTGCTGTAGGTGTGCCTCTGACGACTCTACACAGAAGAGAACTTCTGGAGTGGAGTCGTCAACACGCCACCTGTACAGTCGAACAGTGGACCAATATTCTTTCACAGATGAGTCCCAATTTGATCTGGAGAGTGGTTCTCGACGGATTCGCATCTGAAAACGATTTCGAGACAAGAACATTGCGGAAAGAGACCGATATCAAGGAGGATCGCTAATGGTGTGGTTAGGCATTATACTGGCCACTCAAATATCTCTTCATGAAATGTAAAGGGTGAATCGGAAAGGTTTAACTACTGTCAGGTATCATGACGCGGTCTTGGGACTCCATGTATGGTTGTCGCGAGTTGCTGTGCGCCCAGACTTCGTATTGATGGACGATAGTGCTCGATCTCACAGAGAACGAGTGTTTGATGTCTTCTTGTGAACAGAAGATGCTGCACACATTGCATGGTCTGCTCACTCCCGCCCCCAATTTGAATCCCACAGAGCATGTCTGGGATGCGCTAGGAAGGTGGGTTGCATCACGTCAACGTCCACCAACCACTCTGCATGACTTGCGAGCAGCTCCGCAGGAAGAATGGACACTGTTGCCTCAACATGACATTGATGGCGTTGTTCACAGCATGCCTCGTCGTTGTCAGGCCTGTATTGCTGCCAGAGGTGGTCACATCCCATAGTGAGCGCATTAACTAGGGCAATGTGTGTGCAAATCTGTTAAGTTGAAAAAAAAAAGAAGAAGAACATTTGCGTCTATTATGTATGTTGCAACTGTTCACATTCTGTGTTCTTTACGTTGTTTCTACTTTGCTATCACCTGTTTATACTGTTTTGTGGCAAAATAAAGGCAACCTTGCAAAATTTCCGTTTGTTGCTTTAATTTTGAACACCAGCGTACATTATGAAAAGTAATGGACTATTATACTCCCTTGAGGTACACCCGAACTTACTTTCAGGTTTGAAGTCTTCTGTCCATTGAGAATGCTCTGTTTGCTAGAAACCCTTCAGTCCAGTTACGCAGTTGGTCTGATATTTCGTGCGATCGAATTTTGTTCAATGTGCGGCAGTGCGAAGCTGTAGGTAATGCGTTACGCAAGTCAGCGATCACGGCATCTATTTTCCGGGTCTCGTGTACGAACTTTTTTTTTTGTTAAGTAGTAGCTAACGTTACGATGCAGGATTTACTAAACCACTGTAGGAAGAGAGACCTCATCCTCTTTTCTGACTGTAAGGCTAGCTGCTGAGCAGGAAGAAAAAAAAATAGCATAAATACTCCAGAACTGAAAGTGAATAATGGGTCGTCCTAGACAGGAATTGCAAACTAACGCAGTGGAAAATAAGAAACATAGGAAGCAAAGTTCTTAACCGACTGATATTACTTTTATCTTCCAGTCTAGCAGTAAGTATCTCATCGACATGAAGTTCACACTAAACAGGGAAAAAACCTTCCTCTGCTTAACATTTATGAAAGCTTATTCGACGTTGTAGTAGGTGAGAGGTATGGTAATGCGAGCCTGGAGAGACGGTAACTGCACCGACACCTGACTCCGAGTGTTGGCAGGCGAACAGCTTCGCCACTTGAGTCAGCAGCACAGTTTTTGCTACGGCAGTTTTCCGGGAATTGTAGGCAACGGAGTCTGACTTTTCTCTTGACGCAGGGACGTCATAAGCCGGCTGACGTCAGAGGGCAGTGACGCAGTAGATGGTCACCTGGCGCCTGGCACAGCCAATGACGCACAAGCGGTGCCTGCAATCACCTTGCCGTCCAACGCATAAATTTCTGCGGCCACCACTGTTTCGTTCTGATCGCAATTAAGTCGTCTGCTATATTTGAACTACGTCCTCGTTGTCTTGTGCTAATAAAATATGCAGCTGCAAATTAATAGCATGTCGTTGTTGTTGTAGCATGTTGTTGTTATGGTCTTTAGTGCGAAGTTCGGTTTGATGCAACTCTCCATGCTGCTCTGTCCTGTGCAAGACTCTTCATCTTCGTCCTCCTGAATCTGCTTACTGTATTCACCTCTTGGTCTCCTCTATGATTTTTATCCCTCCCCCATGTTACCCTCCAATACTAAAGCTGGTGATCACTTGATGTCTCACCGAGCGAGGTGGCGCAGTGGTTAGCACACTGGACTCCCATTCTGGAGGACGGCGGTTCAGTCTCGCGTCCGGACATCCTGCTTTAGGTTTTTCGTTATTTCCATAAATCGCTGCAGACAAATGCCGGGACGGTTCCTTTGAAAGGGCACGGCCGACTTGCTTCCCTCATCCGATGAGATCGATGGCCTCGCTGTTTGGTCTCCGCCCCAAAACAACCCACCAACCCCAACCCCCTTGATGTCTCAACATTTGTTCTTTCACACGATCCCTTCTTCTAGTCAGATTGCGCCACAAATTCCTTTTCCTCCTAATCTGATTCAGTACCACTTCCGTGGTTACGTGATCTACTCATCTTATTTGCAGCATTCTCCTGTAGCACCACATTTCAAAAACTTCTATTCTCTTCTTGTCTAAACAGTTTATTGTCCATGTTTCACTTCCATATTTGGCTATAATCCACATAAATACGTTTAGAAAAGACTTCCTAACACTTAAATCTATATTCGATGATAACAGATTTTTGTTCTTCAGATATGCTTTTCTTGCCATTGCTAGTCTATATTTTCTATCCTCTTTACTTCGGCCATCATCAGTTAATTTAGTGCCCAAATAATAAAACTCATCTACTGCTTTAAGTGTCTCGTTTTCTAATCTAATTCCCTCAGCATCACCTGACTTAATTCGACTACATTCTATTATCCTTGTTTTGTTTTTGGTGATATTCATCTTATATCCTCCTTTGAAGACACTGTCCATTCCGTTCAACTGCTCCTCCAAGTCCTTTGATGTCTCTGACAGAATTACATTGTCATTGGCAAACCTCAAAGCTTTTTCTTTCTTCTCTCTGAGCTTTAATTCCTTCTCCAAATTTTTATTTGGTTTCCTTTTCTGCTTGCTCAGTGTACAGATTGAATATTACTCCCTTCTCGATCATGCCCGTCGACTCTTGTAACTGACATCTGGTTTCTGTATAAGTTGTAAATAGCCTTTTGCTCCATGTACACTCCTGGAAATTGAAATAAGAACACCGTGAATTCATTGTCCCAGGAAGGGGAAACTTTATTGACACATTCCTGGGGTCAGATACATCACATGATCACACTGACAGAACCACAGGCACATAGACACAGGCAACAGAGCATGCACAATGTCGGCACTAGTACAGTGTATATCCACCTTTCGCAGCAATGCAGGCTGCTATTCTCCCATGGAGACGATCGTAGAGATGCTGGATGTAGTCCTGTGGAACGGCTTGCCATGCCATTTCCACCTGGCGCCTCAGTTGGACCAGCGTTCGTGCTGGACGTGCAGACCGCGTGAGACGACGCTTCATCCAGTCCCAAACATGCTCAATGGGGGACAGATCCGGAGATCTTGCTGGCCAGGGTAGTTGACTTACACCTTCTAGAGCACGTTGGGTGGCACGGGATACATGCGGACGTGCATTGTCCTGTTGGAACAGCAAGTTCCCTTGCCGGTCTAGGAATGGTAGAACGATGGGTTCGATGACGGTTTGGATGTACCGTGCACTATTCAGTGTCCCCTCGACGATCACCAGTGGTGTACGGCCAGTGTAGGAGATCGCTCCCCACACCATGATGCCGGATGTTGGCCCTGTGTGCCTCGGTCGTATGCAGTCCTGATTGTGGCGCTCACCTGCACGGCGCCAAACACACATACGACCATCATTGGCACCAAGGCAGAAGCGACTCTCATCGCTGAAGACGACACGTCTCCATTCGTCCCTCCATTCACGCCTGTCGCGACACCACTGGAGGCGGGCTGCACGATGTTGGGGCGTGAGCGGAAGACGGCCTAACGGTGTGCGGGACCGTAGCCCAGCTTCATGGAGACGGTTGCGAATGGTCCTCGCCGATACCCCAGGAGCAACAGTGTCCCTAATTTGCTGGGGAGTGGCGGTGCGGTCCCCTACGGCACTGCGTAGGATCCTACGGTCTTGGCGTGCATCCGTGCGCCGCTGCGGTCCGGTCCCAGGTCGACGGGCACGTGCACCTTCCGCCGACCACTGGCGACAACATCGATGTACTGTGGAGACCTCACGCCCCACGTGTTGAGCAATTCGGCGGTACGTCCACCCGGCCTCCTGCATGCCCACTATACGCCCTCGCTCAAAGTCCGTCAACTGCACATACGGTTCACGTCCACGCTGTCGCGGCATGCTACCAGTGTTAAAGACTGCGATGGAGCTCCGTATGCCACGGCAAACTGGCTGACACTGACGGCGGCGGTGCACAAATGCTGCGCAGCTAGCGCCATTCGACGGCCAACACCGCGGTTCCTGGTGTGTCCGCTGTGCCGTGCGTGTGATCATTGCTTGTACAGCCCTCTCGCAGTGTCCGGAGCAAGTATGGTGGGTCTGACACACCGGTGTCAATGTGTTCTTTTTTCCATTTCCAGGAGTGTATTTTACCCCTGATACTTCCAGAATTTTAAAGAGAGTACTCTAGTCAGCATTGTCAAAAGTTTTGCCAAAGTCTACAAATGCCATAAACCTAGTTTTGCCTTTCCTTAACCTATCCTCTAGGGTAAGTCCTAGGATCAGTGTTACCCCGCATGTTCCTACATTTCTCCGGAATCCAAACTGATCTACCCCAGTGTTACTTCTACCAGTTTTTCCATTCCTCCGTAAAAAATTCGTATTAGTGTTTTAGAACCAAGACTTATTAAACTGCTAGTTCGACAATTTTCACACCTGTCAGCACCTGTTTTTTTTGTAATTGAAGTTATTACATTCTTCTTGCAGTCTGTCGGTAAATCGCCTTTCTCATACACCTTACACACCAGATTTGTCATGCCATGCTCCCACAAGTCTATCAGCAGTTCTGACGGAATGTCATTCCGGGGCCTAGCCCCTACTAGCATGTCTATGGCAATGTCTAGTTCTGGAAAAACAGCCATAATTACATTTCCACAAGAAATTAAATACTGCTTCTTACTAAAATACCACGGACTATCCCTCTACAGCAAAACAACGTGGAAAAGTCACCTGCCACACCCAACAGAAAGTTCACAGAAGGCTGAGGCTGCAAACTGTCCACAGATACTAGCTGCATTCCTCTGAAATCCCACACAGGTCTTAACTTTCCCTAAAGCGTTCACTTCCTTTCCCTGCACTAGTCCTTTACTAGCTCATCAAATTCCCCGTCCTCCTTGATCATATGGAACTCGTACACACATCCTATGCATCTCGCAAACTGGACGCTTAACACCCTAACAATCCCCCTAAATCTCTCTGGCCTTCCTGCCTCTGATTTCTAGCCTAGGAATGCTGCAATGACTGTACACGCCTCACTCTTTTATCTACACGCACTTCAGATCTCGTTTTTTTACTATGAAATACGTCCTGTCACAAATTCCTCTTATCTATTCTT
Organism: Schistocerca cancellata; assembly: GCF_023864275.1. Lineage (NCBI taxonomy): Eukaryota > Metazoa > Arthropoda > Insecta > Orthoptera > Acrididae > Schistocerca > Schistocerca cancellata. Next base: position 237,686,247 of record NC_064627.1, on the reverse strand, counting down.
CCCGAAGCAGTTCTTATTCTTTCAGTATTCTCCACTTCCTCTCTTTCCTCCGTCTCTTTCCCAGCTACTCACCCTTATTTTCAAACTGCAAAATCTAGAAATGCTCCTGTCCCACCATCTGTCCCCACGCTTGTACCGACTAAACGAGATAGTGCCGTAGCTAAGACACTGTGTGCTGTTTCTCCTAGGTGGACTTGGGTTTAAAAAATGTAAACTAAATATTAAGACAAATTTTATAAACAATCGACAAGTACGTCAAAGAAGAAGAGACAGAACTACAATGGACTCTTGCGCTTCTATGCATGAACTATCTTTCCTTAGTCATTCGCTTATCGGTTGATTGGGACCTAAGAGGACGTTCTTGTGTAAAGCTCATCTTGCTGTACCAGCTCATAATGTACGAGGTGCATTCAAGTTCTAAGGCCTCCGATTTTTTTCTCCGGACTGGAAAGAGATAGAAACATGCGCATTGTTTTAAAATGAGGCCGCGTTCATTGTCAATACGTCCCAGAGATGGCAGCACCATACGGCAGATGGAATTTTACCGCCAGCGTTGAGAATGAGAACTGTTTTAAATACTTAAAATTGCGACGTTTTCCTTACTTGAACAGCATGCAATCATTCGTTTTCTGAATTTGCGAGGTGTGAAACCAATTGAAATTCATCGACAGTTGAAGGAGACATGTGGTGATGGAGTTATGAATGTGTCGAAAGTGCATTCGTGGGTGCGACAGTTTAATGAAGGCAGAACATCGTGTGACAACAAACCGAAACAACCTCGGGCTCGCACAAGCCGGTCTGACGTCATGATCGAGAAAGTGGAGAGAATTGTTTTGGGGCATCGCCGAATGACTGTTGAACAGATCGCCTCCAGAGTTGGCATTTCTGTAGGTTCTGTGCACACAATCCTGCATGACGACCTGAAAATGCGAAAAGTGTCATCCAGGTGGGTGCCACGAATGCTGACGGACGACCAAATGACTGCCCGTGTGGCATGTTGCCAAGCAATGTTGACGCACAATGACAGCATGAATGGGACTTTCTTTTCATTGGTTGTGACAATGGATAAGACGTGGATGCCATTTTTCAATCCAGAAACAAAGCGCCAGTCAGCTCAATGGAAGCACACAGATTCACCGCCACCAAAAAAATTTCAGGTAACCGCCAGTGCTGAAAAAATGATGGTGTCCATGTTCTGGGACAGCGAGGGCGTAATCCTTACCCATTGCGTTCCAAAGGGCACTACGGTAACAGGTGCACCCTACGAAAATGTTTTGAAGAACAAATTCCTTCCTGCACTGCAACAAAAACGTCCAGGAAGGGCTGCGCGTGTGCTATTTCACCAAGACAACGCACCCGCACATCGAGCTAACGTTACGCAACAGTTTCTTCGTGATAACAACTTTGAAGTGATTCCTCGTGCTCCCTACTCACCTGACCTGGCTCCTTGTGACTTTTGGCTTTTTCCAACAATGAAAGACACTCTCTGTGGCCGCACATTCACCAGCCGTGCTGCTATTGCCTCACCGATTCTCCAGTGGTCAAAACAGACTCCTAAAGAAGCCTTCAACGCTGCCATGGAATCATGGCGTCAGCGTTGTGAAAAATGTGTGCGTCTGCAGGGCGATTACGTCGAGAAATAACGCCAGTTTCATCGATTTCGGGTGAGTAGTTAATTAGAAAAAAAATCGGAGGCCTTAGAACTTGAATGCACCTCGTAAGTTGTACTTAAAAAACCCGAAAAAGATAATGGTTATTTTGTCAAAAGAATTAGTGTATGTGGTCAATCTATTGTAAATCTGATACCTTTATTATCTTAAGTAGATATGGGCGTTAACAAAGAATTTTCATTGTTAGGCGCCATCTTAGAAAAATCTTTAACATATTTCTTTTAGCTCATCTACGAGACGTGCCGTCAGTTAGGACGATTAACTTTGTTCCAGATCTCACGAAACCGGAGGCAGCTTCTAATAATTTAACAATTTTAATTACAGATTTTCTTTATATAACGAGGTAACATCCCAGGCAGAAAAGGTGTGGTCACAAGATTCCAATTCCATTATAGGATTTCATTTGTGGATGGCTACTCTTGTTATCTTGTATAGAGGAATCAAGACGAAACCACGATGTATCGACGATTACGTAACTACTCTGAGAACTGAGCTAGTTTACTGAGTGCTTATACACGTCGGGCTAAATTAAACAACGTATTACACTGTTAATAATATTCCTACATTAGTTATTTCTCTTTTATGCTGAGCCATTGCGTTAATGTGTGTTTCTTTTTTGTATAAGTCACGGCTCATATTTTATTTTATTACATTACACTAATAGTCACAAAATAAATTAAAAAAATTATATTTTATTACATTACAACTGGTCTCATTTTTGGGAGGAATGGTTTTCGTATCTGTTTCCTGCAGGCAGAGTCAGTTATTCCTTCGGTTTGGGAAATCGCTTGAAGTAAAGGCCGAGACTCTTCGTTTGCAAAGTACACGGCAAGGTTCCCATCCTATCCTTCTCCAATCTAAGTGTGTCCTCCATTTCTAAAGTGCTAATTGTTGGAATGTTTGGCCTTAATTTGACCATATTGTCAGTTACTGTGACACCTGCTACAAAAATACTGAACTGTAAATTGTCCGGGCATGGGTGTGCGTGATGTCCTTAGGTTAGTTAGGTTTAAGTAGTTCTAAGTTCTAGGGGACTGATGACCACAGATGTTAAGTCCCATAGTGCTCAGAGCCATTTTTTTTGTAAAATGTCTCAAACAAAAATTTCTATATTATTTTCCTCATAGTCTCGTCGTATGGGACTATTTTTCTTATAAAATTTTTATTGGACGTGTCACGTTCTACTGCAGACATTTCCAAACTGTTTTCTAACAGTTTTCAAGATGACGATCCAACATGGCTTACCTAGAAATACGAGCATAGCTCTATGCCATCAGAAACCAAGATGGATCACCTGGGGATTTGAGCATAGGCTGCAATGTTGCCACATTTCTTAACATGCTCCTCCCTCTACTCCTCCCCTCGCTCCTCTCCTCAACCGCTCTGATGTCATGAGTCAGTTGTCCTCTATATACACTACTGGCCATTAAAATTGCTACACCACGAAGATGACGTGCTACAGACGCGAAATTTAACCGACAGGAAGAAGATGCCGTGATATGCAAATGACTAGCTTTTCAGAGCATTCACACAAGGTTGGCGCCGGTGGCGACACCTACAACGTGCTGACATGAGGAAAGTTTCCAACCGATTTCTCATACACAAACTGCAGTTGACCGGCGTTGCCTGGTGAAACGTTGTTGTGATGCCTCGTGTAAGGAGGAGAAATGCGTACCATCACGTTTCCGACTTTGATAAAGGTCGGATTGTAGCCTATCGCGATGGCGGTTTATCGTATCGCCACATTGCTGTTCGCGTTGGAAGAGATCCAATAATTGTTAGCAGAATATGGAATCGGTGGGTTCAGGAGGGTAATACGGAACGCCGTGCTGGATCCCAACGGTCTCGTATCACTAGCAGTCGAGATGACAGGCATCTTATCCGCTTGGCTGTAACGGATCGTGAAGCTACTTCTCGATCCCTGAGTCAACAGGTGGGGACGTTTGCAGAACACCAACCATCTGCACGAGCAGTTCGACGAAGTTTGCAGCAGCATGGACTATCAGCTCGGAGACCAAGGCTGCGGTTACCCTTGACGCTGCATCACAGACATGAGCGCTTGCGATGGCGTACTCAAAGACGAACCTGGGTGCACGAATGGCAAAACGTCATTTTTTCGGATGAATTCAGGTTCCATTTACAGCATCACGATGGTCGCATCCGAGTTTGGCGACATCGCAGTGAACGGACACTGGGAGCGTGTATTCGTCATCGCCATACTGGCGTATGACCCGGCGCGATGGGTTGGGGTGCCATTGGTTACACGTCTCGGTCACCTCTTGTTCGCATTGACGGCACTTTGAACAGCGGACGTTACATTTCAGATGTGTTACGACCCTTCATTCGATCCCTGCGAAAACCTACATTTCAGCAGGATAATGCACGACCGCATGTTTGCGGGTCCTGTACGGGCCTTTCTGGATACATAAAATGTTAGACTGCTGCCCTGACCAGTACATTCTCCAGATCTCTCTCCAACTGAAAACGTCTGATCGATGGTGGCCGAGCAACTGGCTCGTCACAATACGCCAGTCACTACTCTTGATGAACTGTGGTATCGTGTTGAAGCTGCATGGGCAGCTGTACCTGTACACGCCATCCAAGGTCTGTTTGACCCAATGCCCAGGCGTATCGAGGCTGTTATTATGGCCAGAGGTGGTTGTTCTGGGTACTCATTTCTCAGGATCTATGCACTAAAATTGCGTGTATAACATATTTGTCCAATGAATACCCGTTTATCATCTGCATTTCTTCTTGGTGTAGCAATTTTAATGGCCAGTAGTGTAAATGGTCGGGAAATTAAAAATTGAAAAGAAATTCTGAATAGCTCAAAAATGGCAAGAATTTCAAAATAGCCCAGTCAAGCTTCCGGGGTTTCCCTCACACCTCTGACATCACAGTGCAAGTGGCCTACTTGTCCTAAGTTTAAAATGGTGGCAAATTCAACAATTCGAGATGGGCATTTATCCTACTGACGGGAAATTAAAAAAAAATCAAAGATTGCCGCTTGTCCTAAGTATAAAATCGAACATGGTCAATCTTGGTAATTTTATGACGTAAGACTCTAACATTACGACCCAGCATGTTGTGCTAGTTGGCCTCCTCCCTCAACAATTTGGAATTCGCGCCACCGCTGCGCCTTGTGTAATCCCTCTGTAGTCCACGGAGTGTTTGAAGTCCTATGTGCGCTCATTGTGGTGCGGTGGCGCTAGCGGTATCCGCAGTGGTACACACTTGGGCTGGCTGCAAGGTCCCGACTGTCCGTTTTTACGAGTACAGCTTTGGATAGGGCCATTATGGCAACGAGGCAGAATTGGTGTTGGCCAGGGTTGTGGGTTGGATTGATCGGCTGTAGTCTAGTGATACGCTCTGCGGTCTGGTGTTAACGTTGTTTTCGCTGTTTCTGGTTGTTGCATTGGCTTGCGTAATTTGTAGCCAAAAGTGGTGGTTATTAAGTAGCTGGTCGCTCTCTGTTTTATATAGCTTCATCGTTATCAGCAAGATGGTAAACTGTGCCTTAAAGCGGCGAAAGACGACTGGAAGTTTACTTCAAGTTCTAAGAAGGAAATGCAGATATATCACGCCGCCGCCAAGAAGTTGTGTGGTACTGCCGTTGCGGATTACTGTAAGTGTGGATTACTGTAAGGACTGCATACGTCAGCATAGTTAGTTTCTTATTATTTGCAAAGGAGTGTTACAACGCGTTCCTGCCGTCGTAAAGTGCTGGATACGCCCTTACTGAGTTGGTGGTCACCTCTCAACAGTGTGGAACGCGTCGATTTTCTCTGTCTTGTTCATGTCATCGGATTAATCAAAAAAGGAAAAACTCGAGGTTTGCCGTCTTGGTATGGTTTCTAAAACGGCGAAACTTAGAGTGTGGGACATAGACAATTCCCTGTGATGTGTTGTAGCATAGTCAGACTGATCCCCAAAGTGCAGGGCGTTTGCAACTGCTGCTGATTTTGTTGAGCTGATTTTAAAGGATCTTTTAGTGTTGTCTTTTCGCCTTTTGTGGCCGTCGTTATTGCGGAGCACGTTTGTGTGAAGTGGGGCGTTTCGTTTGTGTAGAATACTGTAGTGGTATACCACAGTAGTTAGTTATTTTAATTAAGGCTTCTTGACGGTAAGTACTGATCTGGGTACACTTGCACTGTCTTACTTGACTTGTTTTGTACAGAGCCATAGGGCCATTTGTTCTAAAGTCTGTCCCGTGTGTGCCGTTGCTTGCGCGGCCGCATCCAGTTACAGTCAAGTTTAACGGCATGTGTAGCTGAGGCGTACTGGCAGCCTGTGCAGCAGTAACTTACTTGTGTTTGAGCAGTAGTTGTGAGCTTGGTCAGCCTTAAGCACTTTTTAAGGTATAGTAAGTTTTAAAGGTTTTGCTGCTAATGCTTTAGCTTTGTTTCTGATATTTAAGTTGTTTGATAAATTAAGCCCTGGTATTTAAGTTACCTGCCGTCTTTGAGGTCCGTGAAACATAAACATGTAGTATAGTGTTAAGTTGTTGGCTTCCTGGCGTTGGCAATGCACACCTGAGGTCTTATGGGGCATACTCGTACTATTTAAAGGAGATCAGGTTGAATAATATTTATCTGTTTATTGAAATTTAAGCCCTTAAATTTACGTTAAAGGAACTTCTAGTTTTGTTGTTGCCGTTGGCGCCAGATATTTAGTCTGTGCCGCCACTCGCAGGACGAAAGTACGAGGGCAGTTCAATAAGTAATGCAACACATTTTTTTTCTCGGCCAATTTTGGTTGAAAAAACCGGAAATTTCTTGTGGAATATTTTCAAACATTCCCGCTTCGTCTCGTATAGTTTCATTGACTTCCGACTGGTGGCAGCGCTGCACGGAGCTGTTAAAATGGCGTCTGTAACGGATGTGCGTTGCAAACAACGGGCAGTGATCGAGTTTCTTTTGCCGGAAAACCAGGGCATCTCAGATATTCATAGGCGCTTGCAGAATGTCTACGGTGATCTGGCAGTGGACAAAAGCACGGTGAGTCGTTGGGCAAAGCGTGTGTCATCATCGCCGCAAGGTCAAGCAAGACTGTCTGATCTCCCGCGTGCAGGCCGGCCGTGCACAGCTGTGACTCCTGCAATGGCGGAGCGTGCGAACACACTCGTTCGAGATGATCGACGGATCACCATCAAACAACTCAGTGCTCAACTTGACATCCCTGTTGGTAGTGCTGTCACAATTGTTTACCAGTTGGGATATTCAAAGGTTTGTTCCCGCTGGGTCCCTCGTTGTCTAACCGAACACCATAAAGAGCAAAGGAGAACCATCTGTGCGGAATTGCTTGCTCGTCATGTGGCTGAGGGTGACAATTTCTTGTCAAAGATTGTTACAGGCATGAAACATGGGTTCATCACTTCGAACCTGAAACAAAACGGCAATCAATGGAGTGGCGCCACACCCACTCCCCTACCAAGAAAAAGTTTAAAGCCATACCCTCAGCCGGTAAAGTCATGGTTACAGTCTTCTGGGACGCTGAAGGGGTTATTCTGTTCGATGTCCTTTCCCATGGTCAAACGATCAACTCTGAAGTGTATTGTGCTACTTTTCAGAAATTGAAGAAACGACTTCAGCGTTTTCGTAGGCACAAAAATCTGAACGAACTTCTCCTTCTTCTTGACAACGCAAGACCTCACACAAGTCTTCGCACCCGAGAGGAGCTCACAAAACTTCAGTGGACTGTTCTTCCTCATGCACCCTACAGCCCCGATCTCGCACCGTCGGATTTCCATATGTTTGACCCAATGAAGGACGCAATCCGTGGGAGGCACTACGCGGATGATGAAGAAGTTATTGATGCAGTACGACGTTGGCTCCGACATTGACCAGTGGAATGGTACCGTGCAGGCATACAGGCCCTCATTTCAAAGTGGCGTAAGGTCGTAGCATTGATTGGAGATTACGTTGAAAAATAGTGTTGTGTAGCTAAAAGATTGGGGAATAACCTGGTGTATTTCAATGCTGAATAAAACAACCCCTGTTTCAGAAAAAAAATGTGTTGCATTACTTATTGAACTGCCCTCTTAGTAACTGAGGTGGTAGTTTTAAGGGTCCTGCTACAATGTGTTACGGTTTCGGCCAAGGTCAAGTCTCACAAATCAGTCCTGCGGGATGCGTGCCTGAAATTAAACCAACATTCAGAATTCCGCCAGCAGGACCGAAAGGGCTCGTTCCATCTTCCCATCATCCAGCGGGTGTCGGGTGCCGGCCATCCTGGGTGCTTGATATTTTTATTATGTGGATTCATTCAATTCAGCATTGACAATTAATACCCAGTCCTCCACTTCCATCAAAACTGGGCTCAGTGGCACATTTCAGGGTATTGTGACAATCTGCGTGGTTGCCAGATTACCTTTAGTTCCCCAGGTCTACCATTGGGCAACCCAACCAGCCAAATGAGTTGTTGGCCACAGAATAGAGCAGCCCACTACCTCAGCTCGAGGTGTAACACAGCAGCCGGTTGCTGCGTGTATGCACCTGAGCGCATTAAAATGAGCATCTCCTTAGGATACCCAGAAACATTACACTTCTTTTTAGTTTAATCCAACTAACTGTACTGTGCTGCAGTTAACAGCATTTTTTAAATGTCTAATCTTCTTTAACTGGTACTGATTTTTGCTACCGGTGGACACTGGTGTAACAGAAACTTGTCACCAACCATATCATAGTTGTCTCCCAAATCTATCCCTGTAACTGTAATACGTTACCATTATAGGCAGGAGAGAAGTTGTCAACACTCAAGTGAGTATATTTTACATGAAACTGAAAAATTCTTATGGTGTTTTGTGAAACACCGAAATACTGTTGTTCTTTTGTCCGCAGCAATTATTCTATTATAATTATTTGATATTCATTTGAAACATATGAAGTCTTAGGTAAGGAATATTTAACTAACAGAACACAGTGCATTATACTGGACAGCGAATGTCGCACATCTCAATATACAGAAACGAATTGGCAGATAGGGCCAGCAGCATTATAAAACTGTTGGTGACGATGCTGTTTTATAAAGGAAAGTATCATAATTAGAAAGATGATGTATGATAATGTTCTAACACAGAGAAAGAGCCTGATAGTATTTAACTGCGAAATAAGCAATAAACATCAGAGAAGTATTTAGGAGTAATACTGTTAAATGGACTGATCACGTAAAATCAGTATTAGGGAAAGCGAATAGAAGCATTCGGAAAATGCAGTACATACACGGAAGCTGTATACATCACGGTAGTTCCACCAATTCTGGAGTAGTGTTCCAGTATTTGCAACCCTTTGGAAGGTGACCAGAAATGTTCTGACAAAATAAAATCCATCTGTACAGGAAATCGCAGTCAAGGCACAAATGCCACTAATTCTGGAATATTTTTAAGCCCTTGTCAAGAAGATAACAGACATCGAATTCAGAGACACGATGCTATGGACTTAATAGGCTGATACCGTTCCCTTACGAAAATGTAACGGAAATTCATGTGGAATTTAAATGGTATCTCTACGAGCATGCTGATGAAGTTCTTGATAAACTGTGTTGAGTAAAGGTGTATGAACATCAGAATGGGCGTAGAGAACTCTCTAAACAGGTTATCAATAAATATCTCACTGGCTGACACAAAGCAAGGCACTCGCAGATATAGACATACGCGGGCGGTTCTCTTTGAGGACTGGATTCTCAGCATGCTGCCGATATTGTACTAATGTCACAAAGAGAGGTGAACACTTGTTTCATCGCGATCTTTGAGAGTAACTGTCAAGCAGGTGGCTAGAGAAATGTGCACAGCACACTGACATTGTCTTTCCATTTATGCCACGGACTTAAAATTGCCACAGCTAGGAATCTAAAAGTTGCAAATATAATTCTATATGTTGTGTAAAGTAAGAAGTAATATGAATCACACTTATTCACTGGAGCATAGTTGATGATTACATATTAATCACAGATTTGATCGTGTAACTGTCATTGCACATGGTACCTGTATGATGGTCTTAATAATCAGTAATATTGGACCTAACAGACCCTGAATGAGAGCAGATAGGGGACAATCGTTTGCAAAGTTACCTGGGGTGCATACAGGTATTGTATCTAATGTTACGAGAGCATCCATAGCTCATGGAAGAACTTCATCTGCTAAATATAAAACAGGAAGCATAGCTAAATGCACCTGTTACATCGAAATTGTAAGAAACTGACTCATGTTACAGCAAAAGTGAAACAAAATGATTCATGTTTCAGCAAAGTTACCAAGTGGGAAAAGTGAGCTAGATGTCTATCTTTGAGGTTCTACGTCTGTCACGGATTTTATATTTAGCTCACCTGGCATTCCTGGATTTTACAGGTGTCCACGTAGGATTCTTTGTTTAGCACATTCACCTCTTCCACTGCAACGTCAGAAAAAAACCCAAAAGGATACGGAAGTGTGGAAGCTAAGAGGTCTTTTGTAGCAGCATTGAACACCAGTGAAAGCTGCGATGATGCGTCTATTATTAGTCCCATATCAGCACAGTTGATATATAAGTGGTGGAGAAATTTTACAGATCTGTCGTGATGGGCGTGAGGTCTGCGCTACAGCACCTGTTGAACTCTACAGCATGCAAGAATTGAAATCGTCCTACGGGTTTTCATTGTTATAGCAAAATTGTAACAAAATGTCTCTGTTACGTTGAAAATGTAACAAATCATCCCTGTTACAGTAAAAATTGTAACAAGATACATTGGTCCTGCAAAAAGTTTTAACAAATTAGCCCATATCATAGCAAAATTGTAACAAAATGCTCCATGTTGCCGTGAAATTGTAACAAATTACCCTGCGTTACAGCAAGATTGTAACATATTGTTCCTCATATTACATAAAAAATTGTAACTGATAGCCCAACACTTCATGTTCCACTGTTTTTGCTGACGGCATTTTGTAGTAACGTATTAAGACTAGCAATTACCTTCATAGCATAATTCGGTTTCAGCTTTCTTTAACTAAGTTTGGTTATTCTTCCTACAGTATATTCGACGGATGAAAGCCCCCCATGACCTACAGGGGAGTGCAAGACTTAATCACAAAAGTAACTTTCATACGATTGTCACTACCAAGTAGTATAGCTCGATGATACATTGACCATACACAGAAAGAACTGCTACAATATAGTACGGAATATAAATTTAAAAAAAAAACAAAAACGTAATGAGATGAACAGAAATGACATTTCTATTGAAAGACAATTATTAGTACTAAAGTCAGTGCAAAATTATGATAGTGCACTGGACATTGAAAAAGGTTGAACATGATTCTTGATACGGTATGTGATCACCACCGATGGTAACGGAAGCTCTGCAACATGCTCCGATGCTAGCAACAAGGTGGGTAAAGAGTTATTGTGGCAGGACGTTCCATTCTTCCACCAGTACTGTTGACAACTGCTATATTGTCGTTGGTGCCTGTGGACATGCTGCCCAACATTTCCACACATGCGCGATTTAATTAGGACGAATGGGCATCCAGTCCATTTGCCAAACATCCTCTCATTCCAAAGGCTTTCTCACTTGTGCTGCTTGATGCAATCACATTTTGTCATCTATAAAAATGAAGTCAGGGCTATGAAAAGACCTAAGTAGCAAATGAATACAGTGTCATAATAACATTGACCAGTGAATGTAACATGTTCAAAGATTTGGTGGTTGGTACACCAGTGCAATATTACACCTCCCACACCATAACACCTTGACCACCAAAATGATGACATTCCACAAAGTTCCTGGAGCACTACATGTTCCAACTTCTCGCTCTTTGAGGGTACATACAGAGACACTACTCAGACTGAATCTACTCTCATCTGAGAAGAGCCCACAATCTCAAACCTCACTGGTCAAAACCCTATGTTATTCACACCATCGCAATAGTGCTGTTGATGTGTGGCTGTCAACAAAACGCATGTAATGGTCCTAGGGTAAGGAGACAGCCAGATGCAGTCACCATTCCAATGTGGAGTGTGAGGTTCTCTGTCTTGCAGTCCTGTTAAATGTGGCTGCCATTGCAGCCACCGTATGACGAGCATCAGTATTTGCCTGTTGCAAAATGTAGCTGTCATTTGCTGCCCTAACTGACCGTAGTTGACCACCTCCTCTCCTTCACACAGCAGCGCCTGTGGCTCGGAATGCACCACATGCTTTTGGAACAATGCAATTGCAAACTTCTATACACGTCACACTTTATCCTGATAATTCTTCTTCGTGATATGTCATTCAGATGTTGTCTCCCTGCTATCTTGTAATGAAGAACATTGTCGCAATAACTGCTCGCTGATTGACACACTGTCTTCTCCTGTTCCTTCAACTGCCTATTGTGAGGCGAGCCTGATCTGGCGCTATAGTCAGGCTGACCTCACGCCATGTGACGTCTAGCTGTCCGTACATGACTGGAAGGCCTCTGGCAAAACTTCCATTCATTTCCACAAAGTTATTAAATGTTATGTTGCTTTATGTATCTTGTCATTTAAGTATTACTGAGCAGTGTATTGTGCTTCCATAACACGACATACAGTACCTCTAGTAGGTTTGTGATAAGATCCTCCTATTTGCATTCATTAAAAGTCTTTTAGATCCGATTATTAACACCATCATAGCAGTAACATATGCACTGATAGCTATGTGACTATGTCTGTACCTAAGGGGTAATCAGAAATTATGCTGCAGAGAAGAGGTGTTATGCATATCACTTCTTACTTTAGCCAAAATATAGAATTATGTTCGGAACTTTCAGATTCTTAGCTGTGGCGATTTTCAGTGTGTGACATACATGGTGAGACTATGTCAGCGCTATGTGCACATTTGTCTAGCCACTTGCTTGACTGTTATTTTCAGAAATCGTGCTTGTTCTATTCCTTTTCGTGAAATTAGTACACTATCTGCAGCATGCTGGAAAGTCCAGACCTCAAAGGTAGCTGCATGCATATGTCTATTTCTGAAAATGGTCTCCCTTCAATCACGTCAGTCAGTGAGATGTTTCTTGACAATACCTTTTTGCAGAATTATTTTCCTCCATTCTGATGTTCACACACCTTTACACAACATAGTTTCTGGAATAGTACATCGCCATTTTTCCAGCGATACCTATTTTAAGTTCATTGCGGGTTTCTGTTACTCTTTCGTATGGGAGCTGAATCACTCTGTTATTATCCTACCCCGTGTCTCCGAATTCGATGTCTGTTGTCATGCCTTCTTGGATAAGGGCTCCAGAAGTAGTGGCGCTTGAGCCTTGATTGAGATTTCCTGCACAGATGCACTGTATTTTTCCGGCACACCCGCATTCACCTTCCCAAGAGTTTCAAACACTGCAATACTACTCCAGAAGTGGTAGAACTAGCGTCATGTATGCAATTTCCTTTACAGATGTATTCCATTTTCCCGCAATGTTTCCATTTGCCTTCACTAACACTGATTTTATATGATCATTCCATTTAATTGTATTACTCCTAAATACTTCTATGAACTTTACTGATAATCTTAAATTAAATATTGTTAGGCTCATTCTGTATGTTATAACCCTTATAATACATTTAAAGTGAGTACTTTTCATTACAACCAAAGAAAATTTTGTCCTTGGTTTTTCACAGTTCCTTACAATTGTACAATTGTTAACGTCACCAACAAACTTATAACCTGCTGATCCTATCTGCTAAATCATTTCTATATATAGAGATGTGTGACATTCATTATTCAGTGTAATGCACTGCGTTCTGTTGGTTAAGTGTTCCTCAGCTAAAGATTTCAGATGTTTGGAATAGGATAATAGGATGATTTTAGAATGTCTGAAACTCATTCTGTACGCTGCAGACAAAAGAACAATAGCATTTGGGTGTTTCAGACCACCACATGACAATTTTTCATTTTCACGTAATGTATATTCAAACAAGATTCCATTCTGGGAATGAGATTTTCACTCTGCAGCGGAGTGTGCGCTGATATGAAACTTCCTAGCAAATTAAAACTGTGTGCTGGACCGAGACTCGAACTCGGGACCTTTGCCTTCCGCGGGCAAGTGCTCTACCAACTGAGCTACCCAAGCACGACTCACGCCCCGCCCTCACAGCTTTAGTTCTGCCTGGTAGAGCACTTGCCCACGAAAGGCAAAGGTCCAGAGTTCGAGTCTCGGTCCGGCACACAGTTTTAATCTGCCAGGAAGTTTCAAGATTCCATTCTACTGATGGATATGACAAATTCTCTCACCTCTGTAATGGTAGCATATGACATTAACAGGAACAGGCTTAGAACTCAGGTACAATATGGCTACTGATAAATTTCTATGACACTACTGTTACCTAAAAGAGGGATCAGTGTTAAAGAATGGCATAGGTGTATACAAAAAATGTGTTAACTGTGGTGCAGTTAGTTGATTTAAGCTAAAAAGAAGTGTAATGTATCTGATGATCTTATGGGAATACATATGTCCACATATAAGCCGATGTGCTCTGGTGCATACACGTAGCTACTGGCTGCTGTGGCAACATTAACCCCAACACTCAGATGACAGGCAACTGTATGTTCGATTCTATGGCCACTGACTCATTTAGGTGGGTGGCTTGCCCAGTGATGCGTCTTATAGGGAGACACACTGTGATCTGCTGCTGTTGGTGAACATCAGTGTGGTAGAGGTCACAACAGAACCACACAGTTTGAAATTGCATTGAAAACCTTTGTGAGATTATTTGAGTTCTGAACTTCCCATACTATAAACATAAAAAATACAAGAATCAGATTTCCATACAGTCTGTACTTGTATCTCTAGGTCCATCACCTTGGATTCTGATGTTACAGGGCTGGGAAAACTCCATGTAATTTGCCGACCATGTAGACTGTCCAAGTATACCATCTTGGATTATTCGCTATAGAGGCTGTCCTAACATCCATCATCTTGGATTTTATAGTTAGGATAGGTGGCCATCTTTGATTTTTTGAATTTCCGAAAAGAACAATTGTACATTTTGGATTTTTGATTTTCCCCCCATCTTAGACTTACGACAAGTGGGTTACTTCCACTGTGGCATTAGATTGGTGTGGGAAACTCTGTAGGTCAGTTGTGGGATTCTGAATTTCTTGTATTTTTGGGGTATTTTGAATTTCCTGTCAGTTTTTTGATTTCCCATTTTATACTTAGGGCAATTTACCGATGACATCAGACAGATGGCAGGAAAAATGTGGCAATATTGTTTGATGAAGTCTTATACTATGCCACTGGAAATTTGCCAAAAATGCAGTGTGCTCACATCTACAGGTCAGCCACATTGCTTCTGATGTCTTAGGGCTACGTTCACATTTCCATATCAGCCATCTTACATTCTGATGTCATATGACTGTGCTCATTTCTAGGTCAGCTGTATTGGACAGCTGTCGTATACTGTGATGTGACAGGTCACGGAAAAACCCACTAGGACAATGCAGGGTGTGATCGTGTGTCTAGGCCCGCTATCTTGGATTTTCCACCAATAGCACCATTGCCCATCTTGGAATTTTTAATTTCCTATCAGTTTCTTTTTTACTTTCCCTCAATTGTACATGTGGGCCAACAAGGTTGGGGGAGGGGAAATCTGGCAACAGTGATACCATCATAAGTCTGGAAACACTGCAGCCTGTGCTTGGATGTACGCAGCTATAATAGTATTATTGCTTCTTAAAAACTCTTGCCTTTGTTTAATACTTGCTTTTTTTCTTTAACTTTCTTCATGCAAACAACAGCTGCTACTTCTTGTCTGAGTGCCATCGTTAATCAACAGCTCCTTCAGTCTGTGTCCATATAATCTTTTTCTAAGACCCTGAGCTTGTTGGTAAATCTGAACTGGTATGCTTCCCTATTGTTAAATAAATTCCCATAATCTGGTCATCTGATTTCCTGCCTGATGAATTTGTTATTTTCTACATTTTTGTTTATTTTTAGTATGAATTTTAGTAGAGTGTGATCACTTGAAATTCTAAATTTCAGGTCCTTTATAATTTACTTCTTCCTTGAAGAAACACAGTCAGTTCAGTTTTTTTCTTCACTTTGGTCTTTGAAAGTACTTTTTTGTATATATGGTTCTGAGAGACTGTTCTAGGAATAAACGTATTGTTCCTTTTGGTGAATGCTAATAATTTATGACCTCTCTCATTATTAATACCTTACCTAAAAATTCCCACTTAAATTTTTCTTCTACTTTTGCAGTTTAACATCCCCCCCCCCCACACACACACACACCCAGCTGTTCTCTGTAGTCCAACCTGGGGACCGGAGAGAGCAACCTCAAGTGGACGAGAAAAGCCTACGGGAGGTGTGGGGGACTTCTGAGAAATATTATTTGGGGCGTTCAGTGGCATAAGGTGTAGATAACATCTCTAGAAAGCGCACCAGGAAACACTAGCGACTGGGAGTTTATAGTGTGGGTGTTGGCCCACCCGCCGAGAGAGTAGAACGTTTTTTTCTTTTTGTTTTCTCACAGTGGCGAAAATGTGTCTGTGGGAAAAGCACGCTTTGCCATTGGTAATTGGCCTGTGACATTAGTTTTGAGTTCAATTTTTTGGACAGAGAAGGGCAGTAAAGAAGTTGATTGAGATAGTGCTTTTTATGGAGCTGATGGAGGGAGGATGAAAGAAATTACAAAATTACACCATTGGCCAATGTGGACCGCAAATACGGTGACTGGCAAAGAAATTACAGGTGTTCTCAGAACTGTCGCCAGATATGGAGGATTGGTCTCTCGCTTTCTTTTGAGAAAGGAGATTCTGTTTTTGGTTTTTGGAGTTCTGACTTCGAGACGAGGAGACTGACAGACTCAGAGGAGCGCATGACTGGATGCCGGAGATGGAGGGCCCCTCGAGTAGTGTCACAGTGGTTTGATGCCAGCCGTCGAAGCGTATGATAAGATTACATTGCAGCACCAGCATAACAGGGACGGATAGATACGTTAACTTGTCAATTTGTATGGAAGTGGTGATCTTTGTAATGGTCACTCTGAATATTTATCTTCATTCGCTCAAACCTGGCAATCTCTTCATACCTACCATACGACTTTGTGGTTCAATAACCATGATAGTGAATCGTCATAACCAAATCGCCATCCCTGTCCATCTCTTAATCTTGGCAACAACTATTTACAGACATTAATGTGACCATCCATGTACTAATTGAATTGAAATTATTACTAATAAATGTTCAATCCTAGCAAGGTACAATATGTCGTTTGTGAAATAAATTCTGAATATGTTGTTCTATGTGATTTTACTTTCGTAGCCAGTGAATTCCATGACCACAGATAGGAGTAATAGGGAGTTCATGAGACCTAATCAGGATATAGTGCTTAGGGCCCCCTATGACAGATCGCGTTTCTTTTTCGTAACTTTATTTAATCAATATTGACTCCTGAGGGGTGACCCGTTGCCATAACTATACCGATCGGATCAGGTGACAGGCCGGGAAAGGGCGGGTGTCTCGCAATTGTTGAAGGGTAGCTGAATGGTGGTCATTTGTGGCAAGAATGATATACCATCTTGTCATACCCCCCACAATCCGTCATACTGATACAGGGAACCAGTCGTCGGAATGCATATTATTGTTTTATGGACATACACAGCGTATACTGCATAACAACAATCAGCTTCCGGCTAGTGTGGCCGAGCGGTTCTAGGCGCTTCGGTCTGGAACCACGCTACCGCTACGGACGCAGGTTCGAATCCTGCCTCAGGTATGGTTGTATGTGATGTCCTTAGGTTAGTTAGGTTTAAGTAGTTCTAACAAGGGAATGGTCAGACTTGTCATGCCGAAACATGTATTGCTTTTTTTAGCACTGTTATTTAACTGTGCAAAAGGTCCGTATGCAAAATTGTAGCTGCTGACATGAACTGGAAGTCACCTAAAAAAAATCACGAACATGGCTGTGTTTCCTGCTTGGCGCTTGCAGTGACGGCTGGCCACCCCTGGAAATGGCGAGGTCTGGAATTGCGGCCGTCTTAATTGCGGCGTTCACTAAAGAGGAATATCGCTGCACGGTTTTGGTGGAAAGGGGAAACGAATATTCGTTTCTGTGGCATGCACGTCCTTTTAATTTCTGGTACGTATTTCGAAACATACCGTCCTGAAACTGGTTAGAGATGTGAAACATGTTCTGTACATGTTCATCTATACTCCGCAAGCCACTTTACGGTGAACATTCAATCTCCCCTCACAGGTGATGGCGAACCCTGTAAATGTTTTGCCGGCCGAAGTGGCCGTGCGGTTAAAGGCGCTGCAGTCTGGAACCGCAAGACCGCTACGGTCGCAGGTTCGAATCCTGCCTCGGGCATGGATGTTTGTGATGTCCTTCGGTTAGTTAGGTTTAACTAGTTCTAAGTTCTAGGGGACTAATGACCTCAGCAGTTGAGTCCCATAGTGCTCAGAGCCATTTGTAAATGTTTTGCTGCCTTCCATGGAGATATACCACAGACGCCAAATGAAGCAATCAACAGAAAACACGCGTGAAGACTATGTCTTGTGCGACATCGTTGTTAAACTTCTAGACGAGCACGTAAATGGCTCAGACATGTGGCTAGAAACAGCTGAAACACTCGATATTGCAGACTGTGAATCTACAGACGGCGAAGCCACCGACGAAAGTTGCACTCATGAAGAATCTTCGAGTGATAGTGCCACGTACCATTATCAATTATCTCCGAAAGTAACACCATCAACTACAATTACCTTATCAGACAAAGAAAAAGCGGTGACGTATTGGTTGAACGAAAGTGGTAAGAAACCCCTACGTGTCAGTACTGTTCAAAATAAGTATCGCTTTGTCCGTTCTGAACTTGAATTGTATAGATGGAAAAAGGAAGTCGCTGGACGACGTAAGAGTCGACTGGAAATTGCGACGGAGATAAATGCGCGACTTTTTGAGCTATTTACCGATGCCAGACAACAGTAATTTAGTGTCAGCGATACAACTTTGCGTAATTGGGCGTTAGAGATTGCCAACGCGATAGGAGCTAAAGAATTTACAGCTTCTCAAAGTGGATTAGTCGCTTCAAAAGATCACATAAAATTATGGCAAGAAAAATAACAAAATTTGTATCGAGAAACAGATCGGAAAATGAAGTGACACAAATCGAAATGATACAAGCTTTTCTTACGAATGCAAAAAATAAGATAGCTATTTTTAGTGAATCGTACGTGTACAATGACGATCTGTCAGGTTTTAAAAAAGAAATGTGTGCGAAAAGAACACTGTCATTCAAAGGGGAAAAACATATTGAGACGATTGCGCAGTCCACGACTGCACTTCATACACTATAAGGCCCATAATTAGTCTGGATGGTTCATTGCTTCCTAAACTATATGTGTGTCTTCAAGAACAAACTGGACGTTTTGGACCACGTGTCAAAAGAACAATGTACTACGCAAACACTCTTGTGGTAGACGCATCGAAGTCTGGAAAAATGGGAAATGAAAACGTTACACTTTTCATCCGTCATGCTTTTCTTCCGATCTGCGGGAACAAATCTCTTCTCCTTCTAGATTCGTGGTCAGGTCATAAAAAGTCTGATTCATTAAAAGCTGTATTTCGAGCCCACCCTGACAAAGAAGTAGAGATACTTCATATTCCACCCGGCACGACGAACTAATTCAACCTTTAGACAGAGAATTTTTCCGTCAGTGGAAGGCATTTTACAGAAAACTAACAGAGAAAATTATTGTGTGCAGATCACTGCAATTTTCTGTCTATCACAGTGACAATATTCTCAAGCTGCAATCAGTAGTACATTATCAATTTTCCTCCCCACGCTTTCAGAATTTGATTAAATATGCGTGGTACTCCTCGAAATATACTGATACTAGGCCTGATTCATTCCTAACACCAGCCCAGTTTTGTCTACGGACATCTAACAACGTCTGTAATTCGCAGGGCTGTCATATGTCGTCTTTGCTTGGATGTTCTTGGTGCACAAAAAACCTATGTTTTGAACATTGTATCAATATTTCTCATTTTTGCGGCAATTACAAGAAATAAAATTTGGACGTGTTCTAAACTGTATATTTATTTGCGTCTATTTCATAGCTATTTGGAAAAAATGTTGTAGATAACATATCAGCCATATTTGTCAACGAATGTTTAATTATCATACGATCGCTTTCACGGGGGGAATCAGCTCTCTCACTGCTGTTTCAAGAGAGCGGCGATTAGCTAACACCACCTTGTCCCTAGATGGCGTTGGTATAACGTAGCGAGCGAGGTCAGGGTTGTACAAGAGGCAGTTATAAGCGCGGAAACCATGCGACAATAATGTCTTTCTTCATAAAATTGTTTACATACTTCCAGGTCATGTCAGCAGCTAAAATTCTGCATACAGACTTCTTGAAATGTTAACTCACAGTGGTAAAAAAAGCAACACAGGTTTCGACATGACAAGTCTGACCATTCCCTTGTAAGTTCTAGGGGACAGATGACCTCAGATGTTAAGCCCCATAGTGCTCAGAGGCATTTGAACCATTTGAACAATCAGCTTATTGTAATTGTTCAAAACGAGGACTGCCAGTCTCAGTGCACGTATTGCAACAGCGCATGCATTTCTGCCGCACTCTCGCAAAGATCCCGGATGTTTATTGGACAGGAAGCGGGTGACAAACAAGGTACAACCGTACCTCCGCGTTTGTCTGGTCCACGTTACCTGGCGTTCCTGGGACATATGCTGCCACAGTTCTAGGATATTGCACACTTTGTTGTCCGTTTAAGGATGTGGTTGTTACACGACGGTGCACCAGCCCACTTCTACATATCCCCATTGCGGTATTGTAAGGGGATATCTTTCACATGGCCAGCGCGGTCACCGGATCTCACACTCATGTAATTTATCCTCTGGGGTTGGGAGAAGACACCGTTGTGTGAAACCTCCGTAGAAACGGATCAAGACCTGCTTGCTAGAGTCCAAGCTGCCCGTTTCCTGGTACAAAAGACACCAGAGACCATTGAAATAGTGTGACAGAACTTAATGTTCCGTTGCGATGCATGCATTGAGACTGGCGGTCGTCCTCTGAACAGGGTCCGAACCTCATGGTCTAGTGGCTAGCTTGCTACCTTTGGATCGCGGGGTCCTGGGTTCTACTCCGGGCCGGGTTGGGGATTTTTTCTGGCCGGGGACTGGGTGTCTGTGTTGTCCTCATCATTTAATCATCAACCTCATCATTCGTGACAGTGGCTGGATTGGACTGTGAAAAAATTGGGACTTTGTACGGGCATTGATGACCGCGAAGTTGAGCGTCCCACTAATCAAACATCATCATTATAACTTTGAACAGTTAATGTGAGCTACATTGTTGTTATTGGTGTACACAGCATATATGCATTATTTAATAAATATTTATTTCCGACCATTGGTGTCCTATCTCAGTGTAATGGCATGTGGACCCATTCTATCACCTGTTTCAGTTTGACGCAAAAGGTTTGTAGCAATTTTCGTGAACTGACCTAGCAAGCGTTTCAGACAAGGCAACAGATACCAGGGGGTTGCATTCGGAGGATGTTTGCTTCCATGCAGCAGCGGATACAAGACTGTGTTCGTGCCTGAGAGGGTCAATCTCATACTGGTGTTGAAGATAGACGTCGGTTCCGAATCAAGTGGTAGTTTAGTGACGTAATCCCCATTAAGTGATGATCAGTTCCACAAACTTTGATAAATATCAGACTCATTTCTGTCAATGTAGCTGACAACGGACAAGCAGGTAGTACACTGAATAGTGAAGAAGGCCATGGAAGTTCTTAGTGGTTGTATACCTCTTACGACGAAATCTCCGCAGCTGACACCCTAGCCACCAGATACAAACAAAAGTGGATATGGGAGCTGGAAAAGAGAAGAGGGATAGTCAACCAGTGAGAGTAAACAGCCACCAATCTGGTCAGATGTGAACTAACTCATTCGAAAACTTCTCATCTGCTTTATCTTTGCTAGTGAAACTACTAAACTGTTCTGCTGAACCATGTTCTAGAGTTCTGTAGTTGAACGTGGTAGTACACAGCATACTATTTTGAGATAGGGAACATGGCGCGTTGAAAGGTGGATTAATCGCAAACGGCATTATCTCTTAAACGTGATGTACTGTTAATATCGCTGTTGTGCTAGGTTTTCAAAAGATTTCGTGTCGTCGTGTCTTCGGTACGCGTCATCCTGCTGCATCCAAATTTCATCGATCAGTTAGTGTCGTAGCATTGCTCTGAACCTACGAGACGGTACTATCGCTCAGCAAATTCCTCCTCGAAGAAACATGGAACTACTAAGCCTTATTTGGATGCTACACCACACTACAGCCCATTGACGTTGTTTAACGGCGGACCAGTACCGATTATCCTGTTTATCAGCACATCGAGACAGATGAAAATTACTGCGGGAGAT
Organism: Schistocerca cancellata; assembly: GCF_023864275.1. Taxonomy (NCBI): domain Eukaryota; kingdom Metazoa; phylum Arthropoda; class Insecta; order Orthoptera; family Acrididae; genus Schistocerca; species Schistocerca cancellata. The sequence goes on along the minus strand of NC_064627.1, from coordinate 237,664,192 downwards.
GCCCTGTCATTTACACAATAATTTCTTGCAAACAAATCTTGTCGTACAAATAAAAAATTCTTTTCTTATGCTTCGAACGCAAATACATTCTACATCAAGATGCCTTACTGGAGAAAGCCCTTACGGATGACCTTAGAGCGTTAATGTTCACGTTCTCGGCGTGCTGGCTTTATTTTCAAACCAGACCATGTTCTATGAAAGTTAATCACTCACACTCGTATTCTTACTAGGCGCAGACGCATTTCACTTTAAACAAACGCTGAGTAGCGACAAAGGAATCGTTTTTTTGAAATAGACTTCAGCCGCAAAAGCACGCTGCTCACTCGACTAACTGATTATGGCCTTTACACGGTTGCTGCTGTGCAACAACAGTCCCAGTTTTTAGTTTTGGCAACGTACTGATGGATACAAGACAGTCATTCCCACGTTCCGTGTACTACTAGCGACCAAAACGTTTTTTCAGCAACAGAAAAACGCGTAACGTAATAAACCCTGTACTGACATTTCAACACAGCAGCTCGTTTAGTTTTAATAATAGTAAATATACAGTGATTCCGCATGGCGATTGAGGTACCCCGCAGCAAACTCGATGCAAAGCTGCATTGATACAAACCGGCTTAGGATTTGCATAGCTCGGTAACCCCCTTTGTACTCGACGCAGCGCGTAACAAATTGGCTTAGGATTACAGACTGCGAGGGCACCACGTGCGGCGTCTACGGTTCTCCGAAGCGTTTTGGCAAGGATCTGCCACGAGGGTACACCCCAGTTTGTAATCCAGAGCAAATGGAAGGATACAGTGGTTGTCCAACCTCTTGAGAAAAAAGAAAGGTTGCAAATTAACAATTTTTGATTTCGTAGAGCCGGCCAGAGTGGCCGAGTGGTTCTAGGCGCTACAGTCTGGAACCGCGCCACCGCTACGGTCTTAGGTTCGAATCCTGCCTCGGGCATGGATGTGTGTGATGTCCTTAGGTTAGTTAGGTTTAAGTAGTTCTACGTTCTAGGGGACTGATGACCTCAGAAGTTAAGTCCCATAGTGCTCAAAGCCATTTGAACCATTTTTTTGGTTGGTACAAGTGGCGCTGTAAGCTCAGTGTCCTTCCTATGAGGAACCTATTAATGGTCCTTGTGGTCACTGAACCGCCAGTTGCATGTCGAATCCATCATAATGATGACTATGGGACTAGTGGCACCTCTCCTATTTAGATATCTAGCGATTTGTCTATTACTCCAGCTGCCTTCTTTGGGCCCAACTAGACGTCCTACCTCCAATGCTGACGTCTGCGTCAGACTTCCACTTCCGCCGTGTATAAAATGTTTTGCCCCTTGTTCTGAATCTATAAAACTGAGGATGATTCCATCGTCTTAGGACGGTGCTTCAGGAGATGTATCGCTTTCAGTTTGTATGGGAGAAGTTCGTACTTACTACATTGTATTACCTGCACTTTTCAGGGATATATTTTCATTTCCCATAGAACGACATTTGAAACATCGCTGCTGCACGGTTGCCCGTGACTCACCATGTTTTGAGAAAGTCCCGTTGTTGGTGCCGTTGATGATTTTTCTGTTTCCAGTTTGCCTGTTGTACTGCCTGTCTCATCATTTAACTGTTAGTAACGAAAGAAGCGCCTAGAACCGTTCGGCCACTCCGGCCGGCAAGAAATAATAGGCCAAGCTGAGTTACATACAAATCTCTATTCTTATTGGTAACTTTCTTAATTAAATATTTCAGTTTAGATATAGCAAAATTTTATTCTGTAACGTTTCTCGACTGAACATTCAAACTATCTCTTATTATGTATAGATTCACTACTTACATTTAACGTTGTTTTTCTTTTTCATGGCTGGTCACTGTGGCCGGGCGGTTCTAGGCGCTTCAGTCTGGAACTGCGCGACCGCTACGGTCGCAGGTTCGAATCCTGCCTCGGGCATGGATGTGTGCGATGTCCTTAGGTTAGTTAGATTTAAGTAGTTCTAAGTTCTAGGGGACTGATGACCTCAGATGTTAAATCCCATAGTGCTAAGAGCCATATTATTTATTGTGAGAAACCGACGGAAATATTTTGAGCAATTTTCTTTCGTTACTAACAGTTAATTGATGAGACAGGCAGTACAACAGGCAAACTGGAAACAGAAAAATCATCAACGGCACCAACAACGGGACTTTCTCAAAACATGGTGAGTCACGGGCAGTCGTGCAGCAGCGATGTTTCAAACGGCTGTTCTATGGGAAATGAAAATATATCTCTGCAAAGTGCAGGTAATACAATGTAGTAAGTACGAACTTTTCCCATACAAACTGAAAGCGATACAGGTCCTGAAGCACCGTCCTAAGGCGATGGAATCATCCTCAGTTTTATAGATTCAGAACAAGGGGCAAAACATTTTCAACACGGCGGAAGTGGAAGTCTGACGCAGACGTCAGCATTGGAGGTAGGAGGTCTAGTTGGGCCCAAAGAAGGCAGCTGGAGTAATAGACAAATCGCTAGATATCTAAATAGGAGAGGTGCCACTAGTCCCATAGTCATCATTATGATGGATTCGACATGCAACTGGCGGTTCAGTGACCACAAGGACCATTAATAGGTTCCTCATAGGAAGGACACTGAGCTTACAGCGCCACTTGTACCAACCAAAAAAATGGTTCAAATGGCTCTGAGCACTATGGGACTTAACTTCTGAGGCCATCAGTCCCCTAAAACGTAGAACTACTTAAACCTAACTAACCTAAGGACATCACACACATCCATGCCCGAGGCAGGATTCGAACCTGCGACCGTAGCGGTGGCGCGGTTCCAGACTGTAGCGCCTAGAACCGCTCGCTCACTCCCGCCGGCCAAGATGTACAGATTTCACTCATATTTACTGTGATATTACAACAGCTGTTCGATATGACGACCACCAAATTCGGTACATACAGTGTATTGCGCAGTAAGTTCGCATAAACGCTGATCAACAAGCATGGTGTGTGGTTAATCACTTGTGTTGCAGCCATGATCCGTGCAACCAGATCTTTTCCGACTGGACGGAACTCTCTCAAGCAAAACTCTTGTTGCGGCCCCATAAGAGAAAGTCCAAATAGGTGAAGTCTGGGGGTCTTTGGGGGTCAAGCATATGGTCCACCTCGACCGATCCACCTACCCCGGAGACTACGATCAGATGTTTTCGGACGCGAACTGCAGAGTGTATCGCCGCGCCATCATGCTGGAACCACAATTTGTGCCGAACGTCCAATGGCACATCTTCCAGAAACTCCTCCAGCTCTTGTTGCAGGAATATCAAGTACCTGGCACCCGGTAAGTGGGGAGGAAGGATGTACTTGCCCAGACAGTCATGCCGGAGGTGTGCTGAAATCTTCGTGTACACGTGGCTCTGAGCACTATGGGACTTAACATCTTCGGTCATCAGTCCCCTAGAACTTAGAACTACTTAAACCTAACTAACCTAAGGACATCACACACATCCATGCCCGAGGCAGGATTCAAACCTGCGACCGTAGCAGTCACGCGGTTCCGGACTGCGCGCCTAGAACCGCTAGACCACCGCGGCCGGCAACGTGTTACTGTTACTGCATTCTGTTACTGCAGTACTCGTCACCATAATATCAACTGTCGCATCACCAGGAAACATGAAAACAAAGCAGATGGAAACAGAGGACATCGCGAGATTGTACTATTCGTGAATGTGGGCAGCCTACTTCTTCTTTTGCTGGTGCCTTGTCCCGCGGTTTAGCAGGTTTGGCACGGTTAGGAACGGATTTGGCAAGGTTAGTTTTAAGAGGTGGCTGGATGCCATTCCTGGTGCCACGGTGTACCCCCCAGGACAGAATTAGTCTACCCCAGCTGTCTGCGTCTAGTGTAATCCATGGAATAGTGCGAAGGTGTTCAAATGTCTGCGAGTCGTGTAACTGAGGCGGAACGTGGGGACGAGCCCGGTTTTCAGCTAGCGAAATGTGGGAAACCGCCTAAAAACCACATCCAGGCTGGCCGGGCGGATTCGATTCGGGGCCGATGGGCAGCCTACTATAACAGGCGAACTTCGTAAGAAACTTCTGTCGCGCGACTGAGTAGCTCTTCTTTACCCCCTAACATGGAAACGAACTGTTTCCGGACACCGGTCGTATGTAAAACTTGATCTACTAAGTCCCCTCTAAAACCTCTAGAAGTGTGTAACATCTATTACGCCATCGTGCTGCATTGTTGATAGAAGTATTACATTTACTTCTTCTTTGGGCAACAAAACAGCGAAGTGTTTGTATGTCGGTATCCAAAAACTGTCGAACATTCTTGTATGCCTTTTTGCTTGAGACCACACAGAATTTCTGATTTAGTTTTTCGAACTATACCCACCACTGTCAATTCGTGATCTCTCAGTAGTACTTCCGGCAAGGGAACACTTATCCGCCGTCACATTTCGTCAGTGCCTGATATCGGAGCAGTTAGCCGCTTGACAGGAGAACTGGTCGAAGTGTCTTGATAGAAAGGTCCTTCGGGCTGTTTACCAACATAAATCCCTAATGTTCTAGTGTAAAATGTTTTAGCATCTACTAAGGAAAACAGCTTTCCATATTTTGCAGTCTTGTTGGACGTGTATTGATGAAATCGGTACGGACCTCTGAAACTCTCTGTATCTCTTCTTTAGTAACATACTCACTGTTTCTGTAATGTTTGTTGACAAACGCTTCATATAACTACCTGATCTGGGCCAGTTTGTCTATTAGAATTCGCTCTTCACAAGTCTGAATATCATCTAATTTAAGTGCTCTAAGCAAAAATTGAAATCGCTGTTTGGACATGGTAGCACGACAGAAATAAAGCCCAGTGCCATCAATAACTCACATGTTATCAGCTTCCAGTTCATCCAAATTTTTAAACTAGAAGACTAGTTCTCCTTCGTAATTCATCCACATCGATGCTATTTTTATATTTGTGCAGTCCACTATGTGCTGCAACATTTCTTACTCATACACAGTAACCAAAATTCTAAAGGGTTTCTAACGTCACGTGCTGCACCTTGTGGAGCTGGTTGTCCTGTGGTTGTTTTATGCAGTTGTTTTCCAACAGCCTGTGGGTAGGGAGTTTTTTTTCATTTATAAATAACTTTACGAGTATCGTTGCTTTGCCTTTTTTTGACAGTATAAAGATTATCAACCATAAATTTGATAATGAACTGTCATTTTCCTCATTATTTGACTATTCTGATGATCCAAGCTGTTCCTGAGGATTATGATCTTCGCAGTCTTACACTGACTCTGTGTCATGCTCGCTAACTTCTCCCGGAAAATCCGCGTTCTCTTCTCCATCCTCTTCGTAACCAACAACTTCACCATTATCCTCTTCCAACCATTTCACAATTTATTGACATTGTCTTTCGCCCATGTTTATATTATTAGAACTGATCTTAACGAAGAAGAAATAGTATTATAAACAATAAAAAGTACCAGTAAGAGTTCACCAATGCCAGTCACCTTGAAGGGTCCCTCAGACCCTAAGGCAGAAACACACGTCTGTACCTAAAGGCATACGCGCGGACTGAGTGTTGTCGGTGCGAGCATAAAGTATAATCTTTTTTAGGAAGCTAACGAGATTAATAGATCAGTGGGAAACTTCTAAAAGTATATAATTTGCATTTTTGTAAAAGCTAGACTTTTAAAGACTCCGTGCGACGGGGCGAGGGTTAAAGACAGACCTGCTGTATCAACCACGAATGTAACTGTCGGAATACAGAAAATTTCTGACTTAACTAGTGTTACCGAAATACGGCACGTTTTTTAAGTAAAGGAACGACTTTTCGTAATTTACTTCAATATCATACTCGATTAATGTAGTCGTCGAGTTTGCTGTAAGTAAGTGAAAGGAAATTCTTTCGTGATTTCGAGAGTAAAGCCAGCTTTCGCGAAAACTACGTACACAGCAATACAGTAAATTGTTATAAACTGTCTTTTACAATTTATAGATGCTTGTATAGTAACTGCTTGCTAAGAAAAAGAAAACTGGGAAACCATGGGAGTCTTCGAGTGGTGAATTATTCAGTTCTTTGTTTCGGCGATTCTGGGACTAAAAGAATTATAAACAACGTAAGAAAAAGCTGGAGGATTGTGAATAAATTACGGCAGACAGACGTTTAGCAGCAAGACGAAACACAGCGAAGTCCCTGTGGAAATCATCAGGTGCAGTTCAGAGAAATGAAAAATTCAAGAACGGAGCGGAGAAGAGGCCATCCTTCTCCAGTGTAAATAGAAAGAGGCAGAGAACACGGCTGGAGCGTTGCGAGACGTATTTTTCCCGGTGTTTTGCTGCCTCTGGACGTCACGTGACCATAACATGTAGCAATAGCCTCAAAAAATGGCCCGTTTCGTGTGTCAAGTGTAGCGATACATCTTCTACCAATAACACACCAAAGTATCAAAGCGGAAGAAGAAAATCATTAGACGTGGAAATGGTCTCAGGAAACTAAATTATCTTAATGGGGTTGACTTTATAGTGAACGATTTCCAAAGAAATACCTCTACTGAAAGTAATGTCTGCGTTGGCACACAAATAGATATAAACAGTACGTTACCACATTTTTCGTCATGACAGTTTGGGAGTTTTACGCCATGGGATATAACACCAGAATGAAGCAGACGAGAAGTATGTATTATCCAATGTGTCATGGTCACCCGGGATTATTCTGTAATGTCCTTACACCTAAATTTAAACTTCATAAGTGATAATAGGTCTACTGTGCCTGTCATCTCACAGAGAAAATACATAACCTCCTGGCAGCACATGATTCTTCCAACACCATCTCTCTCATTTTATCTAATAGGAAAACGAGAGAACGACGCCGCTGTTCTTCCAACATCTTCCACATAAGTTCCCTGAACATCTCTGGTGCACTTTCTCCAAGAAGAAGGCCAAGTGTAGAAACCCACCTACACTTATTACAATTAATTTCTAATACTGTTTAATCAGTTCATTAAAGGCAGGCCTATGAAACTCTACCCACAACTAAATGAGAACATCTACGGCTGTCTGTAGGGACTTCTTATTAGAAGTGAAATGATGGTATATTTCATGCTGTGTGCACCAAACTAGTGAAATTCGATCTATGAATGGCTAGCTTACTAAAGATGGTATTTTGTGGACTCGGAAACACATTTATCAGGGATTGATGATACAGTATTGCTGGTGCATGAGTTTATGCATATAGCTAGAGTCGCCGGCCGTAGTGGCCGAGCGGTTCTACACACTACAGTCTGGAACCGAGCGACCGCTACGGTCGCAGGTTCGAATCCTGCCTCGGGCATGGATGTGTGTGATGTCTTTAGGTTAGTTAGGTTTAAGTAGTTCTAAGTTCTAGGGGACTGATGACCTTAGAAGTTAAGTCCCATAGTGCTCAGAGCCATTTGAACCATTTTTTGAACAGCTAGAGTCCATTTCTATAGTGTAGATCAGCGTTTCTTAATGTTTTCGATAAGTGGAATCCTTTTTAAAGTCCACCGTATCGTAGAAGCAGTGGTTTGTTTCTGTAGTGTAGTTTCAATGAAACATTATGTAAAGAGTTTATTTGCAACAAAAATGATAATGTTATATATACAATGACTTTCGGTCGGGAAGGGAGTCATAAAGTCGTTGTAGATTCAGGAGTGGAATTAAAATTCAAGGTGAAAGTATGTCAATGATACTAGTCGCTGATGACATTGCTAACCTGAGTGAAAGTGAACAAGAATTAAATGATCTTCTGAATGAAATGAACAGTCTAATGAGCACAGAATGTGGATTGATAGTTAATCGAAGAAAGACGAAAGTAATGAGAAGTGGCAGACATGAGAACAGTGAGAAACTGAACATCAGAACTGATGGTCACGAAGTAGATGAAGTTGAGGAATTCTGCTATCCAGGCAGCAAAATAACCAACGACGGACAGAACAAGAAGGGCATCAAAAGCAGACTGGCACTGGAAAAAAGGGTGTTCCTGAGCAAGAGAAGCCTATTAGTGTCAAAACATAGGCCTTGATTTGATGAAGAAATTTCTGGGAATGTACGTTTGGAGCACAGCATTGTATGGTAGTGAAATATGGACTGTGGGAAAACCGGAATAGAAGAGAATCGAAGTATTTGAGATGTGGTGCTACAGACGAATGTTGAAAATTAGGTGGACTGATTAGTTAAGGAATATCTCCATATCGGAGAGGAAAGGAACATTGTGGAAAACACTGAAAAGGAGAAGGGTCAGGATGATGGGATACATTTTATGACATCAGGAAATGACTTCCATGCTACTCGGGGGAGCCACAGAGGGCAAAAACTGCGGAGGAAGACAGAGACTGGAATACATTTAGCAAATAATTGAGGACGTTTGAGCTGCGATTTTAACGGCAGCCTACGCGTGGCGCGGTAATTCCCTAGTCTGTTGATCCGATATTAATATAGATGTTAATCACACTAATGGACAAGTGTTTTTGCACGGCCCTTCTGTTTTTTGTGAAGGAGTGTTAAATTTCACTTTAACAAATAATGATACCAACAAAGCTGGAAATGGATGGGTGACTGTAGCAATTGTACGTTGCCCAGGAGACAAAGTGGCTAAAGTAGAAGGACTAGAGACTTTTTATGATAGATACATAATTGCCTATCGTACATATCGTATAGCTGAAGTGTATAACAGAGCCATGAGAGCCTCGTATTTTATGTCTACAATGCCTCTTACTTTAAGGACAAAGAATCACCGTAAAGTCGGTGAATATGAATCTGTATGTGTCTGGGCTAAAGGCTCGGGCAATTGTGCTAATGTTAAAATTGTTGGTGATTTGACTCACTATTACAGAAATTAATAAAGTGTCCTGTCCTTTCCCTATCTCCTTTCTAAAAAAAAATATTTAATGTTACATAGGCACTCTGAGATGTACTCTGTGTGTGCGCATCTCGGTGTGACCTTGAACGGGACTTAGCCGCTGAGAGCTGCTGCTGGCGCGGTGTGACGAGTCTTAGTCTGCTGCTCTGTGATCAGTGATATGGGATGACACAGGATAAAGATCTTTCCTTCATGGGGGACCACAGTCACGGAGGATTTTTTTTGAAAAATATTCTACATTTTAATTTTAATTGTTCATTTATTTTGACATGATTTCGGCTTTATAGCCTTTTCCAAGTGAGGGCTGAAATGTTACAATGTGACTTACCTGTCTGTGACATGCTGTTGGCGAAAAAACATATTACTGCTCTTATAGACCAGTTGTCATATTACAGGATAGGAGCCCATATCGAAGATACTGGTTCCTATCCTGTATGGCTGCCACTGTGCATTAACAGCCATTGTGGCGTATTTTCTAGTCAACATATGAGTATTCCTGTTACATGCATTGGTCATTTCTGTTCGTCAGCTAACAGAGCTGACGGATGCAGGTCCAGGAATTTACTGGCTGTTAAATACGTCATACTGTGTGTTACTGGTCTTTCACTGCGCACCATGTCAGCCACATTATGTGTCTTCGATATGGGCCCATATCCTGTTATACAACAACTGGTCTATATGACCAGAAATAGATTCTCCGATGATGACATATCACAGTCACGTCAGGCATATTGTAACATTTGAACATGCACATGAGAATGGCTATAAAGCCGACATCATGGTTGTGTGAAATAAATTAACAATTAACAGTCAAATGTTGGAAAATTCTTTAAAAAATGACACGAATGTTACGGGAGTCTATTACTTGCTCTCGGATGGTAGGCGCCTATGTGAAGTGGTTACGATGTGCTTGGTGTACAATCGGCGAACCTCCCTTGTGATGGGCGGACGTGGTCGCCCGGAAGTTTGATAATGGGTATGTCGACCATCACGTACCCATCCAGTTCAACATTGGGTCACTGGCACATCCGAATGCTCCATAAATCTGAATATTGCGTGGTTCGACGAGCTGGCGAAATGGAGACCCACAATGAGGCCACTCTGAAAGTCTGTTAGTTGTTCGAAACGGTGTCTCAGACGAGTACGCGGCATATCCGTGTCTCTCACAGTGGTCACTCAAGATCTGGTGCATTCTGGTTCCTTACGTGTTCGACCAATCTTTGTAACGACAATAAACACGAAGAACACTAGTGCACTCCCGTGGCCCTTCTGTCACGGAATCTGCAGCTTGTGGTTCAGTTGCTAGCGTTGCTGCCTCTGGATAACGGCGTCCCGGGTAAGATTCCTAGCCAGGTAGGGGATTTTCTCTGGCCGGTTACTGAGTGTTTGTGTTGTCGTCATCATTTCATCATTATCATTCGCGACAGTGGCTAGATTGGAATGTGAAAAAAAAATGGACTGTGTAAAAATTGGGACTTTATACGGGCGCTGATAACGCGCAGTTGAGCGCCCCACAAACCAATCATCATCATCATCATCATCATCATAACCATCTTTCACGGAGAACTGGAACTCTAATCATTTACGTGTTATCATTTACGAATTGACGGTGTTCATCCGACCATGTTGTCTTCTGGAAACTTCGTTTTTTTTTATCTCAGGTAGTGTGTATACAGGGTGAATCACGTAAAGCATACACCGCAAATATTGCGGAAATGCAAAGTATTATTGACGTGCGGTTTCCACAGAATAAATCGGTAGTCAGGGACTCGTTTTGCTAGCCAATAAACAGATTGTAATAATACTTAGAAAGTATATACTTTTTAAGTACATTTTTGTGCAAACAAACCTTTTTGAATGGAAAGATGCCTATTGACATTAGCAAATTAAAAGGAGCGTGGATGTGCAGGATTTTAGTGCGAGTCGCCTACGAGATATCGTATTTTGAAAGGTTCCCACACCGACACTTGTGCAATATTTGTAGTATCACACTAAAGAATAGCACAAGTGCCTATAACTAGTTTTTGGATTCTAACCAGTTGCGAGACAAATGACCATTAGAAGTTGTGTTCAAAATGACCACAGGCAGTGGAAATACACGCTTCCAGTTTGGTATGTAACGACTGCTGCACATGTGCTAGCATTTCAGGGGAGATGTGCGAGCGGGCTGCAGAAATACGAGGTGCATTCAAGTGCTAAGGCCTCCGATTTTTTTTCTCTGGACTGGAAAGCGATAGAAACATGCGCATTGTTTTAAAATGAGGCCGCGTTCATTGTCAATACGTCCCAGAGATGGCAGCACTGTACGGCAGATGGAACTTTACCTCCAGCGGCGAGAATGAGAACTGTTTTAAATACTTAAAATGGCGACGTTTTCCTTACTTGAACAGCGTGCAATCATTCGTTTTCTGAATTTGCGTGGTGTGAAACCAATTGAAATTCATCGACAGTTGAAGGAGACATGTGGTGATGGAGTTACGGATGTGTCGAAAGTGCGTTCGTGGGTGCGACAGATTAATGAAGGCAGAACATCGTGTGACAACAAATCGAAACAACCTCGGGCTCGCACAAGCCGGTCTGACGACACGATCGAGAAAGTGGAGAGAATTGTTTTAGGGGATCGCCGAATGACTGTTGAACAGATCGCCTCCAGAGTTGGCATTTCGGTGGGTTCTGTGCACAAAATCCGGCATGACGACCTGAAAATGCGAAAAGTGTCATCCAGGTGGGTGCCACGAATGCTGACGGACGACCAAATGGCTGCCCGTGTGGCATGTTGCCGAGCAATGTTGACGCACAACGACAGCATGAATGGGACTTTCTTTTCGTCGGTTGTGACAATGGATGAGACATGGATGCCATTTTTGAATCCAGAAACAAAGCGCCAGTCAGCTCAATGGAAGCACACACATTCACCGCCACCAAAAAATTTCGGGTAACCGCCAGTGCTGAAAAAATGACGGTGTCCATGTTCTGGGACCAGCGAGGGCGTAATCCTTACCCATTGCGTTCCAAAGTGCACTACGGTAACAGGTGCATCCTACGAAAATGTTTTGAAGAACAAATTCCTTCCTGCACTGCAACAAAAACGTCCGGGAAGGGCTGAGCGTGTGCTGTTTCACCAAGACAACGCACCCGCACATCGAGCTAACGTTAAACAACAGTTTCTTCGTGATAACAACTTTGAAGTGATTCCTCATGCTCCCTACTCACCTGACCTGGCCCCTAATGACTTTTGGCTTTTTCCAACAATGAAAGACACTCTCCGTGGCCGCACATCCACCAGCCGTGCTGCTATTGCCTCAGCGATTTTCCAGTGGTCAAAACAGACTCCTAAAGGAGCCTTCGCCGCTGTCATGGAATCATGGCGTCAGCGTTGTGAAAAATGTGTACGTCTGCAGGGCGATTACGTCGAGAAGCAACGCCAGTTTCATCGGTTTCGGGTTAGTAGTTAATTAGAAAAAAAACATCGGAGCGTTAGAACTTGAATGCACCTCGTACGTATTGATATGTCATCGAGTGCGGTTGGTATGTCCTTGTACACAGCGTCTTTCAGCTTTGTTTCCAACGATCTGTAAACAATTCGTGGAGACTTGCTGTAGTACTTGGTGCACTAGGGGCTGGACAGCCGTCACGCTGGTACCACAGGTTCGTTCTAGCCTACAGAGGAACGTCGTCTAGCATCCATGGATGATGGTGTGTTAAGGAGGCTGCGATACTTGTGCGCATCTAGTTTTCCGTCTATGAAACACGGGCCGATGAGCTGTTGATTCACTATCCCCTCCACTCGTATACACTCCAGGGACGCTGACGTTCCACCTGACGAAGACAACGGGTATTGTCAACAGACCAGCAGTGCTTGTTTAGACGGTTTACCTGTCTATGATTGGTAAATGTGGCTTCGTATCCTGTCCTACTGCCCCACCGAGCGAGGTGGCGCAGTGGTTACCACACTGGACTCGCGTTAGGAAGGACCACTGTTCAATCCCGTGTCCGGCCATCCTGATTTAGGTGTTCCGTGATTTCCCTAAATCGCTTAAGGCAAATGCTGGGATGGTTGCTTTGAAAGGGCACGGCCGACTTCCTTCCCCATCCTCCCTGAGTCCGATGAGACCGATGACCGCCGGCCGGTGTGGCCGTGCGGTTCTAGGCGCTACAGTCTGGAACCGAGCGACCGCTACGGTTGCAGGTTCGAATCCTGCCTCGGGCATGGATGTGAGTGATGTCCTTAGGTTAGTTAGGTTTAATTAGTTCTAAGTTCTAGGCGACTGATGACCTCAGAAGTTAAGCCGCATAGTGCTCAGAGCCATTTTTGAGACCGATGACCTCGCTCTTTGGCCTCTTCCACCAAAATCACATGTACAGAAGTTAACACGATTTTCATAATCGTTTCCGTGCAGCTCTCGATGGAGAGAGATGTGTTGGGGATGGGACCTATGTCGATGCAGAATGATTACACGACTCATCCCACTTCCTCGTGCGATCGCGTGGCACGTGCGGATCCACCTGCAGCAGCAGCAAGAACATTAATTTCCCTCTCTTCTGTCGTCACTCGTTTCCTTCTCCTACGTTGTCTAGGTGTTCGGCTACCACTTTCACGCTACTGATTCAAGAGGTTGATAAATAACTGCAGAGATGGCTGACGTCTATTAGGATATCGCATACGCCGTAAAAGAACGAACAGTATTTTTCCAACACTCACAGTACGCCGTGAGCATGTCGGCATTTTCTACACTGGTAAATCCCATCGTCCACTCACGACCTGCTCTCCGACTGTGACACACTAATTGACTAGCAAATCGCAGTGCACTCAAGGCACACACAAGCGCACTGTAAGCAAACTTGTCAACATTGTACGTGGCAGGTAAGCAGCTTGAATGGCACAAACAAGTGTCAGTGTGTGGACATTTCAGAATACGATATCTGTTAAACGAGTCGCACTAGTATTCTGCAAAAAACGCCACTGAAATTCTAATTTACCCTACTTTTAGTATATTAATACCAATAGGCATTGTCCTATTTAAAAAGTGTATGTTTCCACAAAAATATATTTTGTAATTATTATTACAGTATGTTTGTCGGCTAACAATACGAGCCCCTGGCTACCAATCCATTCTGTGAAAACCAAACATATATAGCACTTCCCATTTCCGCAATGTTTGCGGTGCAATTTTTTGGTGGTTCATCCTATATAAAAAGCGCAAGAGAGAATACGCCGTTTGGTTTTTAATTTAGAGAGGGGTGGGTTTCGGTTGGTTATTTTGTTGTTATCTTTAATGTTACGAAAAAAGCAAGTAAATTTCGCCGAACCGTTGAGTGATCTTTACGGGACCCAAGGGATCCTTGGACCAGAGTTTAAAAAATGCTGCTGTATAGCAATAACATATTTATTTGGTTCGTTCGCACATTATACTGCGAAAGCTATGAAACGAGGTGAGAAAGAGTATCAGGTATTACTTGACGTTTCTTCGCTCATTATGCGCCAATGCCTAACAACACACAGAGTGGTCAGACACCGTCTTAAAAGTGCGTAATGGTGTTGGAGGATAGGTAGGCTGTGCTGGGAAATAATTATTAACAAAAAATTCGATACGTTACGCCATTTCCGTGTTAATTAACATTGAAAAGTTTGCCAATGAGACCGTTGCGTACGCGAATTCGAGCTGCCCGCCAGAGACGGTATCGCATACATGTTCTTCGTTTGGTTTCCTAAAATCGAACACGACAGCGGTACAAAGACTGGACATGAGACGAGAATAAGGACCGAAACCGAGCCAAGGGCTTAGCAGTCTTAAGAGCCACCATCTACGCTGTGAGAAGAACTGACGCTAATACTATTTGGCAGGCCGCTTAAATTGCACGTACAACATCCTGATGGACTACCTTAAATGATGATTAACTCGGAAACGGCCAAACGTATAGATTTTTATTCTTAACAGTTTCATATCCCTGCACATCCCCTGCAACACCATTACAAGCTTTTCAGACTGTTTCCGACCAGCCTGTATAGATGGGGTTGAGGGTGTATTAAAATTTCTTGACTGGCAGAACGCAGAACCTTATGCAGCACGGTGTACGCTTACAGACAAGGTAGTAATTTTTTGTATTCCAGTGGCAAACGTGTGGTATGAGCACTTTGGTACTCATTTTTGGCCGGTAACCAACAGCAGTCAAGTAATGTATAAATATGCATGTTTCACCATCAGTCTCTCTTTTTAAAACCAAATATCGACAGGTAGTGAAGATGGTCCATGACTGAAATAGGTCGATATCTGGGTTTAAAATAAAACCGGCTGATGGTCAAACAAGCATTTTATACACTTTGGTATACGTTACACGTGTCCTGTCGAAGGAGGTTATGTGCTATTTCAGACGTTTTGGCTGAAGATCAAATGTCCATTCATTTGTTTTCTTTTCTTAATTTGTAGTCTGTTGCAGAGACGGTTCCGCACCCAAATTGTAGAGGAATTCAGCTATGAATTTCATAGAAAGAGAAATGTAGTAGCCCTTCGCCATACGATTAATAAATCACAAATGAATTCACTCACGTCATAAAAATACCAGAACGGAGAGTCCAGTACGATGTGTTTTGTACCATGTTCTGGTTTCATATGTGGTTCTGTCTTTAAAGGGAGTAAATTGAAACGAAATGTAACTTTCGAACATTGAATATTGTCATTACATTTAGGGACGTTATATACTAACAAAAATATTCTAATGAAAACCATTGTTATTAGTGAAAAGCAGGCAGCTTTTCTCATAATTACTATTAAACACCCCTCCATGAACCATGGACCTTGCCGTTGGTGGGGAGGCTTGCGTGCCTCAGCGATACAGATAGCCGTACCGTAGGTGCAACTACACAACTACAACGGCGGGGTATCTGTTGAGAGGCCAGACAAACGTGTGGTTCCTGAAGAGGGGAAGCAGCCTTTTCAGTAGTTGCAGGGGCAACAGTCTGGTTGACTGACTGATCTGGCCTTTTAACACTAACCAAAACGGCCTTGCTGTGCTGGTACTGCGAACGGCTGAAAGCAATGGGACTCTACAGCCGTAATTTTTCCCGCGGCATGCAGCTTTGCTGTATGGTTAATTGAAGATAACATCCTCTTGGGTAAAATATTCCCGAGGTAAAATAGTCCCCCATTCGGATCTCCGGGCGGGGACTGCTCAAGAGGACGTCGTTATCAGGAGAAAGGAAACTGGGGTTCTACGGATCGGAGCGTGGAATGTCAGATCCCTTAATCGGGCAGGTAGGTTAGAAAATTTAAAAAGGGAAATGGATAGGTTAAGGTTAGATATAGTGGGAATTAGTGAAGTTCGGTGGCAGGAGGAACAAGACTTTGGTCAGATGAATACAGGGTTATAAATACAAAATCGAATAGAGGTAATGCAGGAGTAGGTTTGATAATGAATAAAAAAAATAGGGCTGCGGGTAAGCTACTACAAACAGCATAGTGAACGCATTGTTGTGACTACGATAGACACCAAGCTCATGCTTACTACAGTAGTACAAGTTTATATGCCAACTAGCTCTGCAGATGACGAAGAAACTGAAGAAATGTATGACGAAATAAAAGAAATTATTCAGGTAGTGAAGGGAGGCGAAAATTTAATAGTCATGGGTGACTGGAATTCGAGAGTAGGAAAAGGGAGAGAAGGAAACATAGTAGGTGAATATGGATTGGGTTTAAGAAATGAAAGAGGGAGCCGTCTGGTAGAATTTTGCACAGAGCATAACTTAATCATAGCTAACACTTGGTTCAAGAATCATAAAAGAAGGTTGTATACATGGAAGAATCCTGGAGATACTAGTAGGTATCAGATAGATTATATAATTGTAAGACAGAGATTTAGGAACCAGGTTTTAAATTGTAAGACATTTCCAGGGGCAGATGTGGACTCTGACCACAATCTATTGGTTATGAACTGTAGATTAAAACTGAAGAAACTGCAAAAAGGTGGGAATTTAAGGAGATGGGACCTGGATAAACTGACTAAACCAGAGGTTGTACAGAGTTTCAGGGAGAGCATAAGGGAGCAATTGACGGGATTGGGGGAAAAATACAGTAGAAGAAGAATGGGTAGCTCTGAGGGATGAAGTAGTGAAGGCATCAGAGGATCAAGTAAGTAGACAGACGAGGGCTAGTAGAAATCCTTGGGTAACAGAAGAAATATTGAATTTAATTGATGAAAGGAGAAAATATAAAAATGCAGTAAATGAAACAGTCAAAAAGGAATACAAACGTCTCAAAAATGAGATCGACAGGAAGTGCAAAATGGCTAAGCAGGGATGGCTAGAGGACAAATGTAAGGATGTAGAGGCTTATCTTACTAGGGGCAAGATAGATACTGCCTACAGGAAAATTAAAGAGACCTTTGGAGAAACGAGAGCCACTTGTATGAATATCAAGAGCTCAGATGGAAACCCAGTTCTAAGCAAAGAAGGGAAAGCAGAAAGGTGGAAGGAGTATATAAGGTCTAAACAAGGGCGATGTACTTGAGGACAATATTATAGAAATGGAAGAGGATGTAGATGAAGATGAAATGGTAGATACGATCTTGCGTGAAGAGCTTGACAGAGCACTGAAAGACCTGAGTCGAAACAAGGCCCCGGGAGTAGACAACTTTCCATTAGAACTACTGACGGCCTTGGGAGAGCCAGTCCTGACAAAGCTCTACCATCTGGCGAGGAAGATGTATGAGACAGGCGAAATACCCTCAGACTTCAAGAAGAATATAATGATTCCAATTCCAAAGAAAGCAGGTGTTGACAGATGTGAAAATTACCGAACTATCAGTTTAATAAGTCACAGCTGCAAAATTCTAACGCGGATTCTTTACAGTCGATTAAGGAAAGGCAAACATACGTTTCTAGCATTTGTAGACTTAGAGAAAGCTTTTGACAATGTTGATTGGAATACGCTCTTTCAAATTCTGAAGGTGGCAGGGGTAAAATACAGAGAGCGAAAGGCTATTTACAATTTGTGCAGAAACCAGATGGCAGTTATAAGAGTCGAGGGACATGAAAGAGAAGCAGTGGTTGGGAAGGGAGTGAGACAGGGTTGTAGCCTGTCCCCGATGTTATTCAATCTCTATATTGAGCAAGCAGTAAAGGAAACAAAAGAAAAATTCGGAGTAGGTATTAAAATCCATGGAGAAGAAATACAAACTTTGAGGTTCGCCGATGACATTGTAATTTTGTCAGAGACAGCAAAGGACTTGGAAGAGCAGTTGAACGGAATGGATAGTGTTTTGAAAGGAGGATATAAAATGAACATAAAGAGAAGCAAAACGAGGATAATGGAATGTAGTCGAATTAAGTCGGGTGATGCTGAGGGAATTAGATTAGGAAATGAGACACTTAAAGTAGTAAAGGAGTTTTGCTATTTGGGGAGCAAAATAACTGATGATGGTCGAAGTAGAGAGGACATAAAATGTAGACTGGCAATGGCAAGGAAAACGTTTCTGAAGAAGAGAAATTTGTTAACATCGAGTATAGATTTAAGTGTCAGGAAGTCGTTCCTGAAAGTATTTGTATGGAATGTAGCCATGTATGGAAGTGAAACATGGACGATAAATAGTTTGGACAAGAAGAGAATGGAAGCTTTCGAAATGTGGTGCTACAGAATAATGCTGAAGATTAGATGGGTAGATCACATAACTAATGAGGAGGTATTGAATAGAATTGGGGAAAAGAGGAGTTTGTGGCACAACTTGACAAGAAGAAGGTAGGACATGTTCTGAGGCATCAGGGGATCACAAATTTAGCATTGGAGGGCAGTGTGGAGGTTAAAAATCGAAGAGGGAGACCAAGAGATGAATACACTAAGCAGATTCAGAAGGATGTAGGTTGCAGTAGGTACTGGGAGATGAAGAAGTTTGCACAGGATTGAGTAGCATGGTGAGCTGCATCAAACCAGTCTCAGTGTTGATTAATGAAACGGCGAAAGTTTCTTATAGTAATTTAAATGTTTCGGAGTCTTATTTACAACCTATCGATTTTCAGGTTCATGACCAACAGCTTGTTACTCATATTTATAACACAAGGAGTTTGAGGTTCATGACAAACAACAAATTGTACGTAACAAATCAATTTAATATTTTCATCGCTTTTCCAACAGCTTTTCAGTAAGATAGAAACATGTAAAAACTTAAGGGGTTGCGGTAGCTGGTGGGATATTTTAGATATTGGTTGTGTTTTCGTGTATTATAGTACGTCCTGCGGTTTTAAAATTAATTTTTAGTGAATTAAGTGTATTTCATTGTTTTTGTTGTATTCTGCTGCGTTTCCTTATTCTTCGATTATGAGAGTTTTTGTTATTGTTGGACTAGCGGAAATTGTTTTTCGAACTGGGGGTATCGTATAAATATTGAAATACTCGCCACCAACCGAACGCCAAGCATCCCGCTACGGCACCAAGAGATGAGCATATGAAATAGATTGACGACGAAGTTTAGTTGTGGAAAGCATCTTCGTTTTACTGGTGCTGTCGGCAAACTGTAGGGTGTGGGATGCCTTTGCGCCTTAGAACGGAATACTCATACAGCGTGTGGTGCTTCCATCAAGCTGGATAAGCTGTGAACACGGAACGTGAAGGCGAGAGGACGAAACAGACTCACATGTTTATTTTGATTTAAGTGAATTTCACTGAACTGGTAAAATATCTGAACTAACAGAGTATAGAAGAAACAGTTTTGAACATGGCTGTCTATCAGCAACCGTATATATATGTCTCAGTGGAGAAATAACACAGCTAAGCAGCTGCAAATAATTGTTTAATACATTTACCTACGTTTCACAACTCTAAGGATGTCTTCATCGATATGAAAACCGGTTGGTTGTGTTATTTCTCCGTTGAGAATAGAAGGAAGCTACCCGTTATAATACAAAACCTGTCTATATAATTTCAAGAACAGTTTTGAACAAAGAAATTAGAAAAAGCCCGAAGACCTTTATACACAGCTCCCACGAATTCGTTACAGCTTCCAAAGAGGCGTATAAGGAGCCGTTCCGACCATTCTTCATAAAGACACATTCTTATTTATTGTAAACAGTTGCGTAAGATATGTGCAGCCTTTGGTTGTTTTATCGTATCAGTCCTTCCTCTGGCGGCGACATGAGAGCTGGCATAATTTTCAGGCGCTCTGGCTACCTCTTCATTTGGTCAGGCATTGGTATCCTTAGTGCCTCCCTTCACATATGACATGTCTGTCACAATTCCAAAACTGCAGTACCAGATCGGATACGTCCAGCATCTTGGCTGAACCTTTGAACAGCGTTAAATCTTTCTCTGTCTCCGTTTCCATTTCAGCCTTACGACTCTGTAACAAAATGCCCTGTAACCTGCGACTTGTCCAAAGTTACTCAGCATTCAGCAAGAGGTTAAAGCTTTATTTTTTGTCATCGGCGTAATTTCTCTGTCTATATTTTCCTCATCTCTTTCTATTTCAGTTTGCTTCTTTTCCTCTAATCTGTTTACATTTCTCGCTCTTGCACTCGCCAGTCAACTTCCTCTCCATATTGATTCCTTCTGTAGTGTTGTTATACGTTTCTGTTGGATTTGACTACTCACATTCGACAAGAATGTAAGAATGAGACGAGGAAATTGCTTAACGTTAATAAGACTGAAATATCTTACATTTCACATATTCGTTACTACACATAGTGCCACTGTTATTTGTAATAATAATAATATTATTGTTATTAATTCTGTATACCTCGCCCATGTACATTATCTACAAGTCATCGCCTAGGCTATCGTAGTGTTCATGATAATATATTTTTATTACATGATTACTGAGCGAAGTCACGAGTAGGTAAGACTATGAGATGAGCAATTCATGTCTTCGATCAGCTATCCCAGTTTAAGAATTCCGTAGTTTCCCAAAATGATTTCAGGCAAACGTCAAGAAGCTTTCTTGCAACAGATCGCCGATACTTCCTTGTCCGAGTGATGTAGTGCGTTATTTCAAATGACGTCGATATGGATGGTATGTTAAGTTCTAACCTTTCTTCCTTGTTGTAAGACTAAAGTAAACTTGATCCAGCTGCGAGTTTTACCACATAACTCTGTTACATGAGAAAAACTATGCGTAAACGTAATGAAGGATAAGGACCGAGCCTCATGCCAATACATCTTCGCCCATGACAATAACATCAGTCTGGAAGCAGTGGAGGGGGGAAGACGTCATCTTACAGCAATATTTCTCATTTGCGACGTGAATCTGCACAGAATCAAAATAATTTGTGCGATTCTGCTGCCCTTACCTGAAACATTACGGTTAAGGTAATAGACAGCTGCTAACAACTTGAATAGTTGGATATTATAAAAAGGCACATTAGTTTTTGCCATTAGGCTTTGATTATACGAAGACTTCTTTCACAAAGTGTTTTCTCCAGGTTATGATTTTTAAACTGTCGTAGCTGCTGCGGCACCGACCTTAAAATCGCCATTTTGGATTATAAATGAAGTAGTCAGTTTCGAGACGCGCCATGCCACATGAACTAAATTTTGGAGGTGACCCAAAAATTTATTATAGGCGAGAGAATTTGTGATTATCAGTAGCGCCTAGCGCCTAACAACCCTGTAATGTATAAAAACTCTGTAATCTGATTCCACGTAGGGGCGGTGGTGGTCGTGGGTTGGGGGAGGGGGTGAGGTGGGAGGCGCTCCCTTGCAGAAGCCTATACATAACTGTTAAGTGTAGACATCTGTAAATTATATAAAATTATGTTTCTACGCATTTAATATATAAACTGTTGCGAAAGCCCAGTCTATGGACAGTGCAATGTTTTTGGAAATAGCTTCGTCATCATTGTAATCAATATGGTACAAAATGGTGCAGCTCCAGTGCATGTAAATGAAACGTGAGGAAGAAACTACACCGTGATTTCACAGGAAAAATCGTAGCGGGGAAGTAAGAAAAACAACATTATCTGTAAAATACCGGGTATTTTATAGGTAACCACATTTTACGCATTTCCCTTCGCAGATTCGCTTTCGCCTCCCACAGGTACCCATTTTTATCGCGTTCAAATACAATGAAGTTCTATCAGTAATAAGTTAAAGCCCTAATTGAGATACTGTGCTTCGCAATAAACATTAAAAATCAATAAATTACGCTATTATTAAGAAAATTAATTTTTGTCACTGATTTTTGTTGCAGTGAAAACAGATTTTGATTTGTTGTTGTTGTTCTTCTTCTCTCTACTAATTCCTTACTTTTAAGGAAAAGGCAACTGAATGGATCAGTTACTCTCACATCGCCAAAATAGTTAAATCTAGGGAATCGTTCTGTTCATTTACGGAAACTCTGAGAAGAGGTTAATTTTTTTCCTTTTTTTTTTTGTTGGTTGGTTGGTGCCAGTTCTTTCTGTTCTTTTATTCAACTACACAACGCCATTCTCTTGCATTGTGTTATCCTTTTTGTCTGATTGTTCGTTATAGCTTGAGTACGCTCAGATGTCGATTGTGCCGTAGAATCTGTTGTGGATTGGCAAGACAGCCAACCCACTATGAGGAAGCCGAAAGGCACGCGTTTAAGCTCACGCAGGCTGGCGTGAGGTCTGGAACAGGACAAGGAAATGAGACTAGCAAAAAACGTTCGTAGCTGCTGGAATACGTAACTTTAATCCATAATTGGTGAACATCGCTCTTGACGGTACATGTTTTACAGCATCAATAGTAACTGGAAATGGCGCCTTGCTAGGTCGTAGCAAATGACGTAGCTGAAGGCTATGCTAACTATCGTCTCGGCAAATGAGAGCGTAATTTGTCAGTGAACCATCGCTAGCAAAGTCGGCTGTACAACTGGGGCGAGTGCTAGGAAGTCCCCTAGACCTGCCGTGTGGCGGCGCTCGGTCTGCAATCACTGATAGTGGCGACACGCGGGTCCGACGTATACTAGCGGACCGCGGCCGATTTAAAGGCTACCACCTAGCAAGTGTGGTGTCTGGCGGTGACACCACAGAATCGATCTAGAGCCCTCTATCTCTTATCTGCTGCGGACTTCAGTTTTTAGAATGCATCAGACACACTATATCTCCTGACAATCTAAGATTAGGATTTTAAATTGTACGCTATTTTCTTTTGTTCTTTCGATTATATATTTCCGCGACGTTTGAACTGAGACACTAATTTCTTGTACCTTCAGAAAAACTTTACGAGACATCACAGAAGAAACTGTCTCGCAAACACTCACTTTTATATTCCATAGAAAGTAACATTTTCCTCATGAAAGACATCTCTTCCCTTTACTCACTGCGAAAGGTGTAGAAACAATGACACCCATAATTTTATTGTATCGGTATTTGAGACAGTGACAGTCATTTTAGAACCTTGTTACCAAAATTAAGGTATGCATGAATGAAGATTCAACATCTACATCATACTGCGCAAGTCACGTAATGGTGTGTGGCGGAACGTACCTTCGGTACCACTACCTGATTCCTCCAATCCTGTTCCACTCGTGAATAGTGTGTGGGAAGAATGATGGTCGGTAAACCTCTGTACTGGCTCAATTTCTCGAATTTCCACCTCGTGGTAAATACGCGAGATGTATGTGGGGAGGGGGGGGGGGGAAGTAATATGTTATCCGACTCCTCCTGGGAAGTGCTGTCCCGAAATTTCAGTAGTAAATCTCTCCGTGATGCACAACGCCTCTCTTGTAACGTCTGCCAGTGGAGTTTGTTTATCATCTCCGCAACGCCCTCTCGCCAGCTAACCGGCACGTGACGAAACGCGCCGCTCTTCCTTGGATCTCCTCTATCTCGTCTATCAGTGCTATCCGATAGGGATCCCAGACAGATGAACAATGCTCAAGAATCGGGCGAACAAGCGCCTTATAAGCCACTTATTTCGTGGATAAGTTACATTTTCTTAAAATTCTTCCGATGAATCTGAATATGGTGTCAATTTTTCCCACTGTCTGTTCTATGTGGTCTTTTCAGTTAAGGTCGCTCTGGATAGTCACGCCTGGATATTTTACGGCAGACGCTCTCTCCAGCAGTCTGTCATCAGTAGTGAGCTGTACAGTAGTGGATTTCTCGTGTGTGTTGACGGGAGATCGAAATTATTCTGCACCAATAACGCATGAACCCATAGGTGTGTAGACTCTCAAATACCGTACTGCAGATAAGAAGCTCACGATAAAGGCTACCATTGTCGTGGATACGTAGTGCATTACACGAAAATTCGGTCCTGGCAGTCTAGTAATGTACGCATCTGGAAAACGAGAGATCACAGGAGCGATTACCGGTCGGACCAAGGTACATTTCAGTCTGCCTTTAACCTTGCATTCACCACTCAGTGATGATAAGGATCGCCAGGATCGACACGTGTTTCGGATTCCACGTTAATCTGTAGGTCTCCTTGTACCAGAACGCTGAGCTGTACGCAGGTGAGTGGTAGCATAATACGAAAATAAAGTAAACTAGTCGAATTAAATGAATGTGTGAGACACTAAAAGCAGTCGATGAATACTGTTATTTGAGCAACAAAATGACTGACAACGGCAGGAGTAAAGACGATGTAAAATTATACTGTTAGTACCAAGAAAGCATTTTTGAAACAGGTTTTAGCACCGAAAATAAATTCAGATCTTAAGGAGTCTTCTTTTTTTTAAGGTATTTGGAGTGAACCTTGTTCGGAGTTGAAACTGATGGTAATCAGAAGACAATAGAAGATTTTGAAATGTGGTGTACAGGAGAAGGCTTAAGATTTGACTGGTGTATGAGCAGGTACTGAACCGAATTCGGGAAGAAAGAAATTTATGGTACAATTTGACTAAATAAAGGCATCGGGTGATAATACATATCTTGAGGCATCAAGGAAGCGTCAGTTTCCAAGTGGAGGGAAGTCTGGAGCAGTTAGGAATTGTAGAGGGAGACCAAGGTTCGACTGTGATAAGCTGGTACAAATAATAGGTTCCAGTAGTTAGTGAGAGCCGAAGTTACTTTCACAGGATAGGCTAGCGTGTGGAGTTGCATGAAACCATTCGTCAGACAGAAGACCACAACAACAACGTAATGGTAGTATTAATACGCAATTTCATGGAAGGTCTTAGAAAGTGCAATGAATTCAAAGCTGCTAATCAGTATCAACGGCAGAAGAGGACTATAATTTTTTTCGGCGTCTGTCGTGTAGTATATGCTTACAGAGGTAAAATATAAAACTATAATAAAATATTGTTCTAGAATAATTTTCTATAATGTATATAGAAACAATAATCATTTGTCTATACAGGTCCTCTGTAAGTATCGAAAGAAAAGTATCAGGGACTCCAGGTTTTGAAGGAGTGCTGCAGACAAGAAGCCATAGTCTTTCACACAGACCTTTTACACTAGGCTAACGAGTGCATGTTAGAATGAAACGATATTAAATTTTATTCTTATTACCATTTCATCACATACAGTTAAAATAGCAAAGAGAAATTATTTAACAAGAATTATCTTAGTTGTTTCAAACACTGTTTTTAATTACAAAATTCTTACACATTATTTTTAAAAAGAAATGTAGCTGCACTTGCAATATTTTCTGTTCCGCTATATGCAAATGGCACATTTTTCCCTTATAACGCTTTAAATTACTTTGAACAGTATGCCAATAAAATTTTTTGAATATTATGCTAATAAAAGTACAGTGTACATAGTCAAGACATCAATTTATACTAAATTTAATGTGTAAAACATGTGCTCCCACACGAATTTAGTATTTATTAGTTTTATCTATTAGTATCCATTAAATTTGATTTCAAATTTTAAAATTACCCTCCTGAACATTTTGACATGGGGACAAAGCATTTTCTATTCCCGTGCATAATATGCAATTGTTGAAAACACTCAGTTTCTCGTCTTGCGCACAGCCTAAAATGTATTTACATTTATGGATATCCATCTTATTGCCTGGACTAGGGACTTCAGCTGATGATATATATGAGAAAAAGCACCACCACAGATGTATCTCGAGAATATCTTTATTCTATCACACGACTAGTTTCGGCGGCACGTTACCGCTATCATCAGGGTCACCCTATCCTCAGGCCCACCGCTGCCAAAAGAGTATTTGATTCCCTTGGCACATTTCCTGTGAGATTCTTGTGGGCCAGCTTTCATCACGAGTCTATAGTCGACGGTATTGTCTCCATTGGAGAGTATAGGCTCCTGACGAAAGAAAGCCCACGTGTGCTAGTAACAAAGATCCCACAGCAAATGCGCCAAGGAAATCAAATACTCTTGTAGCAGTGGTGGGGCCTGAGGATGGCGGTAATGTGCCTCCGAAACTAGTCGTGTGATAACATAAATACGTTCTCAACATACAAGGTGGCGGTACTTTTTCTCATATACATTGACATTTAATTTTATCATCTACATCCCCCCTAGACAAAAAAAAAGCTCAAGAAGTCATCAAATGATGTTTACTTAACTTTACTGAATAGTACTTAGTGCATGTGGAGGTCTATGTTTAGACATTGGACTTGCAGCTGTATAGAAACGGAGATAGAAGAATATCGGATAAGGGGGTGTGTGGAGACGACATTCTTGTGCAGTGTTCTATACCGTAGTCTACACATCTTGATTGCTTTAAATTTGACGTGTTAGTCAGAGTTTTTAGACCATCAAATTAACGTCGGTGGCACACTATTTTCCAGAAGGGATTAGTAAAATGAAACGTAAATTATATTGAAGAGAACCCACAGATGAGACATTCTGAGCCACGCGTATACGAATGAGACTCGTGTATTTTATTTATTTATTTAATCTGATCTGATTAGGGCCATCCGGACGTCTCTTACATCGGATCAGGTTTTCGCACATGCAGTGCCTTTTCTACATGATACTTTCCTAAAAAAAACTAATTTAATAAGACAAATGGTATCAAAATGATTGGAGCGTCGGAAGTGGCACCGTGAGTAAATAATACTGACTATGAGCTAGTAAAGTTAGTATCTGCAGTACTGCAGCTTCTGCTACTAATAGTGATAATAGTAATAAAATAATAATAATAACAATAATGATAGACTAATCGAAATATCCATACCCAATACAACAAATATACAGAAGAAAACAGGACAAAAAATTGAAAAATACATCCAACTGGCTGAGGAAGTCAAGGACATGTGGCATCAGGATAAAGTTGACATTGTACCAATTATACTATCAACTACAGGAGTCATACCACACAATATCCACCAGTACATCAACGCAATACAGCTACATCCAAACGTATATATACAACTACAGAAATCTGTAATTATTGATACATGTTCAATTACCCGAAAGTTCCTAAATGCAACGTAACGTATACCACACAGTTAAAAGGAAGTCACGCTTGATCAAGGTCCACGTCACTTTCCATTTTTAACCAGACATAACGTCTGAGAAAGGAATAGAACAATAATGATAGTAGAATATATAAAAGGATTTATAGGTGTACAAGACAGATGTTTTCTGATATAACGAGTTCTGAGGAAAGGAAATTTAAGACGACTGCACCAGCTTAGAATGCTGTAAAATGGGGATGATCAGGTACGAGTACATACAAGGACAATGGTAATGCTTATTTTGCTTAAGCAGGTATGTCAGTAGCTGTCTTGCGGACCTGGAGATTTTATTCAGTTGTCTAGTATAACGCGGGAGCCTATTCCAGAGTCAGATTCCTGCTGCTGAGAAAGGCTTTGAGAAATTGGCTGAACGGTGGAGTGGGAAGAAAGGATTTTGGGAACGGATATTTCTCCCATGTTGTTCAGACAAGAGCCTTGACCTACAACTGACGACGTCCCGATCTTGTCGCACTACTGCTGAAGTGTGGTCTCCGAGACCGCTGTATTGTAGGCGACGTACAAGCATTTTGTGTATATAACTACTTCAAACAAATGCATAACAACTGAAAGGAATATTAATTTATTTATGAAACATATGTTTTATAAACTTGTCTTGTAGTGTTCCATAAAATGTATTACCAACATGAGCTGAATAGAAATGACACAATATGAATAAAATAAACAATAAAATTTGTTTATACTACAAATCACTCTTTGAAACAATAAATTATAAGATATTCTAAGCATTCTGATCATACAACAAAAAAATTGCAATAGCCCAAAATCAGCCACAGTTTAAGCATTGAAATGTTGTACATTGCAGACAAATAGGCTTTTTACACGTGTTACAGGCATTAGCCGTTTTTCTCTTCAGTTGTTTTGCGTAACATGTTCGTCTGTTTTCGCCTCCTTCTTCGAGGGCGGGTGCTAGTTCTTCAGGTGTGTCGGGTCCAAGAAGTCGGGTGATGTCGTTCTTAGTTCCCGTCGTAACCTGTTATTTACAGCGCGGTGTAAGTTTAAATACGTGCTAACATTTTCAGAAAGACTCCTCTCTCTAATGGCTCGGTAAATTGAATGTTGCACAGCGTATATGCATTTACCCCACTCAAACCTAAAATTCTACGGAAAATTGCCGTCGGCCATCGTCCTGTCCTTCGGCTTGTGGAGTAAATGGCGCATTTCTTGTCTAGCTCTGCTACATCCCCCACCCTTTTTTCGTGGAATTATAATGGGCAATAATTTCAGGCTTATTTGTATGCCTATTTATTTCATCAGACTGGTGCACTGATGAAACTAGCGCCACAGATTTTTTAGGTACTTAGAGGTATAACGTCTTTGTACGCGTGAAACCAAATAACGCAGATCCTACGTCACTGTTTTTGTTCGTAAGAAATTCCATAGGTAGCTCTTTTTTATGTTTTTTCACGATTCCAACATACGTAGGTTCCTTTTTTACCGCATAATCGACCAACTCAGTTCTACATAAACCAATTGTCAGCAGTAACATTGGGATAACTGCCGTAAATTGGTTTACATAAGCGGACAACAGATTGAGTTGGTACCAAAAATTTCTTTTCTTCAGAAGATAAATTTTGGCCATCGGAACCTTTTCCGCAATAAGCGTACCCGTTGTAGAAGTACTTAGTTTCACTGTCGCACATACTCATAATTTTGATGACGTATGTGGCAGGTTTTTGTCGCATCTAGAGAACAAAATAAGAACGGCCGCGAAAATGCACCAACGTTTCATCTGCAGTAACACTTTCTCCTATACTATACACTACAAACCTGAAACTTGTCACTTGCAATCTTCCACTCCTGCCTGCCGCATTGTCGAACCGCAAGCAGTACAGTAGTACAGGAAATATATTTTTACTCATAATGCAACGGAAAATTCCACAGCCAGAACTGTCTGTTGCGAAAATATAGTCAGCATTTTCATGATCTGATTTGAACATCGTCGAATAGAACAATATACCAAAAAAACCTCTCGTTCTATTGAGGCTAATTCAGTGAGTTCAGGCCGATTTTCATTTGAGGATATATTTCTGTAGGCAACTAGTTTTTTATTCGTTCATTTCAAAATTTCGCCCATAATTTCTTTACCCATTAGCTGACACCAAATAGAAAGAGGTTCATGCTTTTCGTGTTTGGGCAACTTTGAAGAGGATAATGTTATGCAAATATTACCCGAAAGAGTTCTAACTGCTGTGTTCACTGCAGTTTTCGACCACTTGTTTTCTTGCCTTAAAAAGTCTTTCAGGTTCTTTGTACAGGATCCAGGTCTACCTCTTCATCAGATGATGAACCTTCTGGAACTTCCATTTCTGAATGACTGTTGTAACGAATTTCTTCGTTTTCAGAATTTTTTGGTCTCCTGCACAATACTAAAGCCCGAATCCTCTTTTTCGTCCAATCATCGCTACGCTGCCGCTTCAAAATTTTAGTCAGTAACACGAACCTGTTTCTTTGACGGTATATGTTGCTGAACGACCTTTGTCAACCTTTTGGTACCCGACGGTCATGCTACCTACATTTTTTACCTGTACGATAACCTCCTTTGTAGTAAATAATTGCCCGCATCTCGTGGTCGTGCGGTAGCGTTCTCGCTTCCCACGCCCGGGTTCCCGGGTTCGATTCCCGGCGGGGTCAGGGATTTTCTCTGCCTCGTGATGGCTGGGTGTTGTGTGCTGTCCTTAGGTTAGTTAGGTTTAAGTAGTTCTAAGTTCTAGGGGACTTATGACCACAGCAGTTGAGTCCCATAGTGCTCAGAGCCATTTGAACCATTTAGTAAATAATTACCGTAATTCTAAGGTACTGTCTGAGAGACTGTAGTCAGTATTTAATTAGTTCTAACTCACCTGTCTAACGGAAGAGCTGGTTGACTCGCGATTACCTGTAATTCGGGTTGCACTGCTCAGAAGCTACTGATAGGGTGGCGGGAAAGTAGCGGATCATCAAAAAGTCAGTATAAATTTGAAAATTGAGTAAATCACGGAATAATGTAGATAGAGAGGTACAAATTGACACACGTGCTTGGAATGACATGGGGTTTAATTAGAGCAAAAAAAAAACAAAATTTCAAAAAATGTCCGACAGATGGCGCTTTATCTAATCAGAATAGCAATAATTAGCATAACAAAGTAAGACAAAGCAAAGATAATGTTCTTTACAGGAAATGCTCAATATGTCCACCATCATTCCTCAACAATAGCTGTAGCCGCGAATAATGTTGTGAACAGCACTGTAAAGCATGTCCGGAGTTATGATGAGGGATTGGCGTCGGATATTGTCTTTCAGCATCCCTAGAGATGTGGGTCGATCACGATACACTTGCGACTTTTGGTAACTCCAAAGCCAATAATCGCACGGACTGAGGTCTGGGGACTTGGGAGGCAAGGATGACGAGAGTGGCGGCTGAGCACACGATTTTCACCAAACGACGCGCGCAAGAAATTTTTCAAGTGTCTAGCAATACTTTTATTTGTTGTTGTTCTAATAAAACCCCATGTCATTCCAAGCATTTGTGTCAATTTTTGCCTCTCTATCTACATTATTCCGTGGCTTATTAAGTTCTCAAATTTATACTGACTTTTTGATCGCCCGGTACTGTAATGATGGAACATGCGCGCAGTCTCACAGACCGCACGTCAGCAGTTTAAGGTTAAGGTCGAGGCGAGAAGTGAGGGAGAGTGTTCGTTGAGAGGACAGTGGGTATGG
Source organism: Schistocerca cancellata (assembly GCF_023864275.1). Lineage (NCBI taxonomy): Eukaryota > Metazoa > Arthropoda > Insecta > Orthoptera > Acrididae > Schistocerca > Schistocerca cancellata. The sequence goes on along the minus strand of NC_064627.1, from coordinate 237,633,312 downwards.
GAATCTCTGCGCTTGTCTGCAGGTCCTCATTAGACATCATCCACATCTAGCGGACATTTGCAGATATAGTTGTGGCGAATTGTTCTCACGATGTCACATGTGGGAATTTCGCCTAGTGGGGCTGGTGCTAACGTCCCGTCGACATCAGGCTCATTAGAGACAGAGCATAATCCTGCGTTGGTTATGGATAGGGAAGGAAATAGGACGTATTTTGTTCAAAGGAACCGTGCACGTATTTGCGTTAAGCAATAATGCGAAAGGACGGGAAACCACAATTTGAATGGCCAAATACAGATTTGAATTCTGGTTCTCCGGAACGTGAGGCGGGTTCTGAAGCACAAGGCAGCCTCCCTCGACCCAAGGAAAAAAATTACTCATTACTTGGTATGTTATTTGACAAAACGAGACCCGACCCCAGTATTACAGCTACCACATAACAATCACTGGAGTAGACGCAAGGAAAATATTGCCAAGACCGAAGAAACAGTAAAATAATTGGTACTATGGTGCACTACAAAAGGGAGTAGATCGCTCAAGAAACACATCTTTGAGGGCCTCAGACTCAGATTTATGGTCTCGGAACAGTCTGGAATCCATGACCAACACGAAACAGGACGATCATTATTGTCAACAGTAATTAAGGTTTCTTGTCGCTGGGTACTGGTAATAAACTAATGTGCACTGAATCAACAGCAAGAATTAATATTTGTTTAGTGTGAAGTTGCTGAAATCATTAGTAGTGGTGATTGGTAATAGTGATAGTTACAGTAATAGTATAAGCAGTAGTGAAAAACATAGAGTGTCGGATTAGAATAAAGTGTAAAACGATGAAATAATCTGGCTGGATGTGGCACGTGCCGGAACAAACGCTCATAGTTTCGATACTGCGACAGAATCAAATTTGCTCGGAGATATTGGGACGGTTAATGTTATGCGTCCTTGGTACCACTCAAAACAAGAAAAAAATTAAAAATAGGTCACTGAACGCATAATTTCAGATCGTAACAATCCCTCTTAATGAAGTGGAAACCAAGCTGCGAATAACTCAGAGAATAAAAAAAGAAGATTTGTGTACTTGGTACTCAAAACGCACTCATTTATAACGCGTGACAATACAAACAATAAATGGAAGCAGACTTATTACCTTATAGATATTGCATATTGAAAATATGGAAACATAACAATTCCGTGTTGGGAGGTACGCTGACAACGTGCTCTCCGCGGGTACATGAATGACGCAACTATCGATTCCTTACTGCAATCAGTTTCGTTGAGGAAAAACTCTGGTCCATTTATACCGATACTGCACATGAGCTTTCTTAAATTACTAACCAGGAGAGTTAGGCGTTATACATTAATGTCGAACGCAGAACATTACTTAGGAAAACGAAACCGAAATAGTACAAATATCACAATGTCAAGACCCGTCGAGCGATGAACAAGTGGGTACTACACATAGGGAAATACAGCTTCGAAAAATTTCTGTAGCCTACTGTTCAGAAAGATATTAGCGCAACAAGTACCATCTACGGCGGTCAGTTGCTACCTGGAGCAATTGCAACAGGTGCAACTGTGGGCGGGAACGTCACGCTTCGGAAGTACATTGGATCGCGTGTTCATTACTATAGTTACACGAGAACGAGCAAACGTGGCGAGTGACTAGCGCAGCACATACGCTACATTTAGACCGGTATTTAGCCGTCAGCCGCTGTCTTTGAAAAAATGACAACAAAAAACGTAGTCATGATAGCAGACACTACGTCTAATTCAGAAGATACGATCCTCAATGCTTTGCCGAATTGCTTAAATCCGAGGTCAAAATAAAAGAAACAAACTCGGTAGCTACAGAATTAATGGTTAAATATCTACTTGTTAGGATGGTTACAATGAATTATTTCAGCAATTGAAACTGAATTCTGTTCATGTACCGCAATGAGCAGTGTAATTGGGCATTGTTTTTCTTATGGTGCAGTGTAACTGATGGCTTAGATAATGATCGCAAATTATGATCGCTATTTGTGAGAGTAAAGTACGTATGTAGTGTTAGAGAGTGCTGTGAACAGATCCAGGGACATTACTAGCTAGTATAAACACTGTCAGCGGAAATTAATTCTGTATTATCCAAGCACCAGTTTTTACTAACGCAGTGTTAACAATCTCGGGGCTCATAAAAGCAGAATAAATTAGGTGTGGTCACTGATTAAGGAACATAGTGTTTTGTGCTGGAGCAAAGGCCCGAGCAGCTAACAGACAACAAAAAGAAAAGTAGGAAAAAAAAAAAAACACGCTCAGTTCAGCTGACTGTCACACATCTCCGAAGAGGCGATATGAATATCTTAAGCGCAGCAAGAACAACAGCATCAGCAGCGAGTAGAGAGAGAGAGATGAAAGAGAAGAAAAAAAAGCGTGCAGGCAGAAAAAAAGGGTACCTTTACATCCCAAGCGGTAGCGGTCGTACTGGCACTAGGGACAGACAGACCCTCTTCCGAAAAAGACGACGACGACTGCGGCTGGCGCTACCGCAGGCGGCACGCGAAGAGACGGAACGAGAAGGCAGAACGCAGTGGCGGAGAAAGAAGTGGAAGACGCAGCAGCTAGCAGCGCGAGTCCCGTGCGCCGTTAATAACCCGGCTGTCGGTGGCCTCGGCAGCGCGTGCACGGTAGCGCGGCGGCCGCGAGCAGACGGAACCAAAACAAAGCGCAGCGACGCCGGCCGAGGCGAAGCGTCTCTGGCAGGAAGCGCACCGCGTGGCTACGGCGACGGCGACGGCGACGCCTGCGGCGTGGCTGCAGCCGGCCACCCCTCGCGGCGGCGCTCGGCGTCTCTCCCCCCCCCCCCCCACACGTCTCTCCCGCTCTCCCCCTCGCCGCTCTCCCGCGATTCTGTCCGCGGCGTGCGCTGCTCTTCTCCCCCCCCCTCTTCCCCTCCCCTCTCCCGCCAACACACCGTCAGTCCCGTGGGACTCGTGGCGATGGGGGTGCAGTGCTCGGCTGCGCGCGGGGTTGACGTCACGCCGGCGGCACTACACAACAAAGGGAGCGCGCGCAGCCAATGGCGGCCCTGCGGCGCTGTTACCACCCGCTGCCCGCGGCGTGACGTGTGCGCGCAGGCTGGCCAGGGCGCCGCGCTGCCGCCCGCTTCTGCGTGTACTGTACGCACCCCGTAATGACAAAGCCGTCGCACAATGCCCGCCCGCCGAGGTCCCGTCCCGACACTGCAGTCGAGTGGCGTCGCCGCTAATGGGGCCCGCCGATTTGGTTAGCCCGGGGGCGGCGCCGCTTAAGTGCCCCGTTGGGCGTTAAATTCCCGGCCTGTTGCCGCTGACGTCTAGGGTCTTACCTACATAGTGCAAATGTTAATTTACTGCCCCGGGTGGCGGGCGTAATGCGCGGAAACATCCCGCGGTGTCAGCCGCAAAGCACTGTACTCTCCCCACATACTGTGCACGATGCGGCGTGTCAATAATACTCACAACAATCCACTGGTCAATCTGACCTTTGCTTACAACTTGTAGCCTATGTTTGGGGTCGACAAAAACAACTGTCTGAGTCCCCGTTCAATATACACAGCGTGTCCCAGTTCCGTTAGCACAGCTTGTGTGAAATTCCAAACTGCAGTGCTACCTCGTGGCGAGTTGCACGTTACGATCCTTGAACTTTCAGAAACTGCTTTTTAGATAGTCAAAGCTGCAGCAGACATCCTCGACGTGAGTTGAACAGCAAGTGTCTGTCAGAGAATGGCAGTATAGAGATGGGGCCCCTCCACGCCCGCACCGACGTGGTGACCAAACCAAAAGTTCTACTGTCACCTCCGTCAACATGTTAGTTATCTAGTAAGTGGATCACAGGATGCTGGGTTGTGATGTTATCCGTGCGTCTGGGTAAGACCACGCATTAACACGGTCCATCAGGTGATAGATAGTCGACGAAACGCGAGTGAGGGTAGCGATTTGAAGAGCAGAGGGTAATAAGTGCCAAGGCTCGTGCCGTGGGAGAAAAACCTCTGCGACATTGGGATGGGTAGTAAGAGCAGTAGTGGCTTACTAGCTGCGATAGTTCATGCAAGGTTAGATTTGTTAGTATGGGTATCATGCATCATTACCGTGGCAAGCGATGGCGATGTATCCCAGTTGCTGCAACCGCTACATTCCTGGAACAATCAAGATCGTTATATAGTAGTGGGAGATCGGCCATAGATCATCTCGCGGTGTGGGGGATGTGTGGAGCTTGTCTGCATGCAGTGTACGGTACGGCTTCCCTGCGTGGTGCCAGTTATTCGGGAGTGTATTCCAGCTGGATATCCAGTAATGGAAAAGTTCGGAGTAGGTATTAAAGTCCATGGAGAAGAAATAAAAACTTTGAGGTTCGCCGATGACATTGTAATTTTGTCAGAGACAGCAAAGGACTTGGAAGAGCAGTTGAACTGAATGGATAGTGTCTTGAAAGGAGGATATAAGATGAACATCAACTAAAGCAAAACGAGGATAAGGGAATACAGTCGAATTAAGTCGGGTGATGCTGAGGGAATTAGATTAGGGAATGAGACACTTAAAGCAGTAAAGGAGTTTTGCTATTTGGGGAGCAAAATAACTGATGATGGTCGAAGTAGAGAGGATATAAAATGTAGACTGGCAATGGCAAGGAAAACGTTTCTGAAGAAGAGAAATTTGTTAACATCGAGTATAGATTTAAGTGTCAGGAAGTCGTTTCCGAAAGTATTTGTACGGAGTGTGGCCATGTATGGAAGTGAAAGATGGACGATAAATAGTTTAGACAAGAAGAGAATAGAAGCTTTCGAAATGTGGTGCTACAGAAGAATGCTGAAGATTAGATGGGTAGATCACATAACTAATGAGGAGGTATTGAATAGAATTGCAGAGAAGAGGAGTTTGTGGCACAACTTGACTAGAAGAAGGGATCGGTTGGTAGGACATGTTCTGAGGCATCAAGGGATCACCAATTTAGTATTGGAGGGCAGTGTGGAGGGTAAAAATCGTAGAGGGAGACCAAGAGATGAATACACTAAGCAGATTCAGAAAGATGTAGGTTGCAGTAGTTACTGGGAGACGAAGAAGCTTGTACAGGATAGAGTAGCATGGAGAGCTGCATCAAACCAGTCTCAGGACTGAAGACCACAACAACAACATCCAGTAATGGCGTCTGTGTTTGCGTGTGCTTGGCCATAGATGTTAGGTCCTTACAAGTATGTCTTTTATGTTTCCATCTATGGTTGTGGTCGTAGTTCCCCAGTGGAGCAGTGAGTCAGCATCAATTTGTTTGAATCCTCTAATGTTCGTGGGTGAGAATTCGTCCAATTCGACCCAAATGCCGAGAGGCAAGTTCCTCGTTTTTCTGGTTGCTCCTCCGTGACGACACCCCAGCCCACAAAGCGAAGATTGTCCACGAGATTTTGGCCAGCCAATGGAACACATTCCTGGATCATTCACCATATTCTCCGGATTCGACCCCAGAACTTCTGGTTGTTCCCCAAATTGAAGTTGGCAACGAAGGAACACCGATATGACGCAGTTAAGGGCATCCAAGAAAATTATACTGCAGTACTAAATGCAGCTCCAAGAAAGGACTACAGTGACTGTTTCAGAACTATTTTAATACGCCTTCAACTGTGTCATGATTCAGGTAGAGACTATTTTCAATAAACAGAGTGATTCTGTGACCATAATCCATGATTTTTATTTTTCATAGCCACAGTCCTAAAGGAAATGGGTCACACTGTGTAGCACAAGTGCTTCATAAATACAGTTTCTATATTTCATAAACAATGTTGAAACATCCCCTTGTTGTTGTTGTTGTTGTCTTCAGTCCTGAGACTGGTTTTGATGCAGCTCTCCATGCTACTCTATCCTGTGCAAGCTTCTTCATCTCCCAGTACCTACTGCAACCTACATCCTTCTGAATCTGCTTAGTGTATTCATCTCTTGGTCTCCCCCTACGATTTTTACCCTCCACGCCGCCTTCCAATACTAAATTGGTGATCCCTTGATGCCTCAGAACATGTCCTACCAACCGATCCCTTCTTCTGGTCAAGTTGTGCCACAAACTTCTCTTCTCCCCAATCCTATTCAATACCTCCTCATTAGTTATGTGATCTACCCATCTAATCTTCAGCATTCTTCTGTAGCACCACATTTCAAAAGCTTCTATTCTCTTCTTGTCCAAACTATTTACCGTCCATGTTTCACTTCCATACATGGCTACACTCCATACAAATACTTTCAGAAATGACTTCCTGACACTTAAATCTATACTCGATGTTAACAAATTTCTCTTCTTCAGAAACGCTTTCCTTGCCATTGCCAGTCTACATTTTATATCCTCTCTACTTCGACCATCATCAGTTATTTTGCTCCCCAAATAGCAAAACTCCTTTACTACCTTAAGTGTCTCACTTCCTAATCTAATACCCTCAGCATCACCCGACTTAATTCGACTACATTCCATTATCCTCGTTTTGCTTTTGTTGATGTTCATCTTATATCCTCCCTTCAAGACACCATCCATTCCGTTCAACTGCTCTTCCAAGTCCTTTGCTGTCTCTGACAGAATTACAATGTCATCGGCGAACCTCAAAGTTTTTATTTCTTCTCCATGGATTTTAATACCTACTCCAAATTTTTCTTTTGTTTCCTTTACTGCTTGCTCAATATACAGATTGAATAACATTGGGGAGAGGCTACAACCCTGTCTCACTCCCTTCCCAACCGCTGCTTCCCTCTCATGCCCCTCGACTCTTATAACTGCCATCTGGTTTCTGTACAAATTGTAAATTGCCTTTCGCTCCCTGTATTTTACACCTGCCACCTTTAGAATTTGAAAGAGAGTATTCCAGTCAACATTGTCAAAAGCTTTCTCTAAGTCTACAAATGCTAGAAACGTAGGTTTGCCTTTCCTTAATCTTTCTTCTAAGATAAGTCGTAAGGTCAGTATTGCCTCACGTGTTCCAGTATTTCTACGGAATCCAAACTGATCTTCCCCGAGATCGGCTTCTACTAGTTTTTCCATTCGTCTGTAAAGAATTCGTGTTAGTATTTTGCAGCTGTGGCTTATTAAACTGATAGTTCGGTAATTTTCACATCTGTCAACACCTGCTTTCTTTGGGATTGGAATTATAACATTCTTCTTGAAGTCTGAGGGTATTTCGCCTGTTTCATACATCTTGCTCACCAGATGGTAGAGTTTTGTCAGGACTGGCTCTCCCAAGGCCGTCAGTAGTTCTACTGGAATGTTGTCTACTCCGGGGGCCTTGTTTCGACTCAGGTCTTTCAGTGCTCTGTCGAACTCTTCACGCAGTATCGTATCTCCCATTTCATCTTCATCTACATCCTCTTCCATTTCCATAATATTGTCCTCAAGTACATCGCCCTTGTATAGACCCTCTATATACTCCTTCCACCTTTCTGCTTTCCCTTCTTTGCTTAGAACTGGGTTTCCATCTGAGCTCTTGATGTTCATACAAGTGGTTCTCTTATCTCCAAAGGTCTCTTTAATTTTCCTGTAGGCAGTATCTATCTTACCCCTAGTGAGATAAGCCTCTACATCCTTACATTTGTCCTCTAGCCATCCCTGCTTAGCCATTCTGCACTTCCTGTCGATCTCATTTTTGAGACGTTTGTATTCCTTTTTGCCTGCTTCATTTACTGCATTTTTATATTTTCTCCTTTCATCAATTAAATTCAATATTTTTTCTGTTACCCAAGGATTTCTACTAGCCCTCGTCTTTTTACCTACTTGATCCTCTGCTGCCTTCACTACTTCATCCCTCAAAGCTACCCATTCTTCTTCTACTGTATTTCTTTCCCCCATTCCTGTCAATTGTTCCCTTATGCTCTCCTTGAAACTCTGTACAACCTCTGGTTCTTTCAGTTTATCCAGGTCCCATCTTCTTAAATTCCCACCTTTTTGCAGTTTCTTCAGTTTTAATCTACAGGTCATAACCAATAGATTGTGGTCAGAGTCCACATCTGCCCCTGGAAATGTCTTACAATTTAAAACCTGGTTCCTAAATCTCTGTCTTACCATTATATAATCTATCTGATACCTTTTAGTATCTCCAGGGTTCTTCCATGTATACAACCTTCTATCATGATTCTTAAACCAAGTGTTAGCTACGATTAAGTTGTGCTCTGTGCAAAATTCTACCAGGCGGCTTCCTCTTTCATTTCTTAGCCCCAATCCATATTCACCTACTACGTTTCCTTCTCTCCCTTTTCCTACACTCGAATTCCAGTCACCCATGACCATTAAATTTTCGTCTCCCTTCACTATCTGGATAATTTCTTTTATTTCATCATACATTTCTTCAATTTCTTCGTCATCTGCAGAGCTAGTTGGCATATAAACTTGTACTACTGTAGTAGGTGTGGGCTTCGTATCTATCTTGGCCACAATAATGCGTTCACTATGCTGTTTGTAGTAGCTTACCCGCATTCCTATTTTCCTATTCATTATTAAACCTACACCTGCATTACCCCTATTTGACTTTGTGTTTATAACCCTGTAGTCACCTGACCAGAAGTCTTGTTCCTCCTGCCACCGAACTTCACTAATTCCCACTATATCTAACTTTAACCTATCCATTTCCCTTTTTAAATTTTCTAACCTACCTGCCCGATTAAGGGATCTGACATTCCACGCTCCGATCCGTAGAACGCCAGTTTTCTTTCTCCTGATAACAACATCCTCTTGAGTAGTCCCCGCCCGGAGATCCGAATGGGGGACTATTTTACCTCCGGAATATTTTACCCAAGAAGACGCCATCATCATTTAATCATACAGTAAAGCTGCATGCCCTCGGGAAAAATTACGGCCGTAGTTTCCCCTTGCTTTCAGCCGTTCGCAGTACCAGCACAGCAAGGCCGTTTTGGTTATTGTTACAAGGCCAGATCAGTCAATCATCCAGACTGTTGCCCCTGCAACTACTGAAAAGGCTGCTGCCCCTCTTCAGGAACCATACGTTTGTCTGGCCTCTCAACAGATACCCCTCCGTTGTGGTTGTACCTACGGTACGGCTATCTGTATCGCTGAGGCACGCAAGCCTCCCCACCAACGGCAAGGTCCATGGTTCATGGGGGGGGAACATCCCCTTAGAAAAACTAATGAATTTCTGTGCTAATAAACCCTTTACGTTATTTGATTTTCAAACAGCTGGGCAAAACTGAACGTGCTCAGACATTTTGTCTTTACTTATTCTGATCATCACTAAACTGACACACAACATTTTTAGCGCAACGCAATCTGACTTTCAAAAATCAATACAAAAGAATGGCCCTGACTAACAATAACCTATGCCTTTCATGAATCACTTACCTCACAAAAATCTTCGTTACTCGAACTACTGCAATAGAGAGAGCGCCAATACTGCCAGCTAAATAAACGATTCTAACTATTGAAGGCACTAACTACTGATAGGCGTAGCCAGCAAATGAAAGCTTTTGATAGAGAACGAACGATGTATTTACCTTAATAATGTTCAAAAGTTATGACGATCTGGACGTGTGTCCATCAGAAAGAGTAAATTTGTAATATTGGATATCATGAACTGATATATATATATATATATATATATATATATATATATATATATATATATATATATATATATATATATCGTCCGCTCTCAAAATTCTGCCATCTCTCTCCCCACCTCTACCACTGCTGGCGGCTCCTCCAACTGTGCAACGCTACGCGCTGTTCTCATCCAACTGCCCAACACTACAATAGCAAAAATTTCAACAATGCAAAACAGCCGCAGACTCCACACAGCATAGTCAGTGATTTTCATACAGAGCACTACGTGGCGTTACCAACATAAAAACCTAAACAGCCTACTTACAATGTATGTTGAATTTGATGACAGCAGTCAGTTCCACGAATCCGGTCCTGAAGCTAGGTTGTTCCGTCAGGTTTTGTTTTTATGTACAGTGCGAATATTGGTTATATTTATGGAATATTCTGTCGGTTCTTGAAGAAACATAGGAATATTAATTACTTTAATACAAAGTATTACTGTTATTGCAGTCTTCGATACTATGGCCATTCTTCGTTGTAACTGTTCACTGTTGAGTCCAACAATAATATCTCCAATAATTAGAGTTCATTAACTCGTCGTACACTATCAGAATACCACTTCAATTCAAGTTATCAAGTAAGAATAACTGAGAACAAAGGCGGCGCATATCTATCACGCAATAGTACTTTTTTTTTTAATAGAAACAATCTCGTAGCGTTCCGTTTGTAGTACTATAACAAACGGTGGTATCTCACTACCTGATAGCAAGCAGCCTAGCAAGCGACTAACATTTCCATGATCGAGCATTGTAGACGCACTGAATTTCCTTTTCGCCGCGTTTTCAACTCTCTTTCACAATGAATGTTATCTCTGACCGACATATTACTTTTGACTTAACTTTCGTCGTACTGATTTGCATTTATTACTCAGATGTTTGATAGCTAATTAAAAATAACCTTTCTTTCTTTCTACCTTTATATCATGGCATAGTCAGTAATTATTGAAATTGGTGTTCATCAAAACTTTAAGGTGTAATATTATTGTCAAAGTTGTCGTACCTGTCAGGATAACACTGTTCCCTACTTTAAACTATCATGACATTCTTATTTGGATTTTCGGGTTTCTTGGGGTGTTACACTGTGTAACATTAATACTTTGTATTCAAGTTATTAGTATGAATATTGATTTTTTTTAAGTTTCATTCATGATGATGCAGCTGCAGAATGGAAGTATAACAACTATGGACACAGACCGGCAAATCGAGCCCGATCTATCGCCGTGTCATCCAGAAGACAGTGGTGTCATGTAGACGTGATAGGGACCAGTGGAGGGGGGGGGCGGTACGGACACCGCACTCCCCGCCATCGTGGCGTTGGCAGACCTGGTGCCGATGCAACCCAGTCAAGTAGATTCCTAGATTCTCAGTTGGCATCATGAGGCTACCTGCACAATCGTTCCAGTCCTCCCACCAAGGAAAAATCTGTAGAATATAGGGGGAAAATTAGTATGTAACAGCAAATAATAGACGTGCAAAACATAAAGTACTACTTTTATTCACACAAAACCAGGAAAGGACATTCGCCTGGTGCTGTTGGCACCAGGTAAAATGTGTCTTGGCAGGAAGGATAACGTGATAAACTGACATTGGCCCCATTACTTATACTAACACAAGAAAAAACAAATGGTTTAAACATATAACATATTACAGTACATCAGAATTTTCGATAGGGAATGACAGTCATAGTTTTAAGTACTGACCTGCTTATATGGCTTTAACACAGTAATGTTCTGCAGCCAAATATTTTCTTGTATTTAGGATGTACTAGACTATACGCTTTGGCGTGTGGATTTTCTATGATCACAAAATGCCCAATGTATATGTCATAAATTTTTTCTAAGTTCTGCAGCAATCTGGCATGACATCTCTTGAGTTTACTTCAACACCTGATGCCCCATTTTCCATTATGGGTCTTTATCCTGATGTTTTAGTTTCTATATTCTCTTTGTCTATCGTTTTCCTTTATTCGTTTGACATGGGAGTGCATGGAAGAATTCAGTCAGTTCTGAAATCAGATTCCTTGTGTGCTTGTTAAAAATGATTTAAAATGGCGAGGAACTAGTGCAGGTATGTTGTGAACTATTCGTTATCTCCCAAAACTGTGTACGTGTTCGATGCAAGTGGCATTCTTTTGTAACCAGCAACTTTCTCATAGCTGTGCAGTTTCTTTCGAATAATTTTGTCGTAACTGGGTACCCTAAGGATCTCAAAATTTCTGAGGCAGCTTTATCTACTCCAGTGGACTTGTTTCGACTTACGTCTTTCAGAGCTCTGTCAAATTCTTCTCGCAGTTTGATATCCCGTATCCCATCTTCATTTGCTTCTTCTTCTCTTTCTCTAATATTATCTTAGAGATAATTTCCCTTAGACAGTCAGTCTATACGATCCTTCAACCTTTCAGCTTTCCCTTTCTTATCTTTAGTTAGTACTGCTTCTCTTTTCTCCAAAGCTCTCTTTAATTTTACTGTAGTTATCATCTGTCATTCCTGTAGTCTAGCATGTTTTACAGCTGTACCTCTTCCCCAGCTGTCGACAACCCCTGGGGCAACTACGTGAAGTGGGGGTCCCTTATCCCTCCTCCCAATACCCCCAACCACTCTCAACTCAATAAAACATCACTTAAACACCGTCTCTCTCATGCCCCCGCCCTCCCCCCGTACATTTCACCATTCACCAGTTGCCCTCCGCCAGCTTGAGTAAAAACGAAAGTAAGCTTAAAAAATGAGCCTATTTTATTTTAAACACTTTGGTGAAGGAAATTTAATCTTTACGATTTTATCCTGATCCATCCATACAGGAAACAACAGTTCCTTCCAACATCATTTCATGTAACAAATACTGCGAACTACCCAAGATAATTTCAGCTGGGAACAGAACCAAACTTTTTCTTCTGAGAATCTATGTTCAGGGAGCAAGACAATTATGTTTTGTTCAGAATAAAACATCACTGACTAATGCCACACAAAGTGAAATAATATCTAATACTGTACTGCAAGGCAAAACAATAATGAATAGATAGTTTCAAAGGAGTATGTAATACTTGTAAAATTTAAACTTCTAGTGAGATATTTTATTTTAGTCATCCTAATTATTCTCTAACTGAATTAAAAATATAATGCCGGCTTTCGAAGTCGGTATTTGCGTCCTTGGGCTTTTTTCCCCGTTAGGACAGGGCCCACCTTATGGTTCTGTTGCCTAACATTTCGCTTTCTAACTTTTGAGACATAATCAGGGGCTATAAAGACTCAGATAGCAGTTTCAAACTTAAAAAAGCCCAGCGAATCGAACTTTTGTGGGTGTCCGTGCAACGGTAGGGTCGTGCCGTAATCAGACAGCCGTCTAAGACCACATATTCGTGCCGACAAGTGTTACGGAAGATTTGCTGCTGTTTGTTTTATTTACCACGAAGGACTCCAAGTTGTCTCAATCCAATTCTTCTTCTTTTCTGTTAAAGTTGCTTCTTTGCTTATGAAGGACTGAAATTAGACAAGTTGTGGTGCTTACTGCTATATAAAGCAAAGAATGCCAAGCATTCCTCATTGCATGCTCCGTAACACACTTAAATAGGCTCGGCTAGCGTTAACAGTTTGGAGCTGCTACCTGAATCTTTAAAGCTTCTGATGATGTTTCCAGCATTAGAGGGCGAAACGTTGGATACAGTAAGATATCGTGGACCACGGTATTATGCCCATAAACTAAAGATTACTTAAATGTTTCCTCGTTCTTACACTGAAGAGCCAAAGAAACTGGTACATCCGGCTAATATCGTGTGGCGCCCCCACGAGCACGCAGAAGTGCCGCAACACGAATTGGCATGGACTCGACTGACGTCTGAAGTTGTGCTGGAGGAAACTGACATCATGAATCCCACAGGGCTGTCCATAAATTCGTAAGAGTACGAGGGGGTGGAGATCTCTTCTGAACAGCTCGTTGTAAAGCATCCCAAACATGGTCAATAATGTTTATATCGGGGGAGTTTGATGGGGAGCGGAAGTGTTTAAACTCAGAAGGGTGTTCCTGGAGCCCCTCTGTAGAAATTCTGTACATGTGTGGGTCGCATTGACCTGCAGAAGTTGTCGAGGTCCGTCGGAATGCACAGTGGACATAATGGATGCAGGTGATTAGACGTGCCACCTGTCAGAGTCGTATCTAGACATATCAGGGGTCCCATATCACTCCAACTGCACACGCCCCACACCATTACAGAGCCTCCACCAGCTTGAACAGTCCCCGGCTGACATGCAGTGTCCATGAATTCATGAGGTTGTCTCCATGCCCGTACACGTCCATAAAAAAAAGTACACCAGACCATTTTTTTAACGTTTCTTACCAGTATTAGTTGTACGAAAAACAGAAATGTCGTTGAAAAACTTTAGTGCTTCATTTTTATGTTCTTCGTCACATTCGATAGATGTGGAAAAAAAGGTTGAGTTGTTATGTGTGTGTGTCTGTAACATACGTCATTCCTTCAACTCAGATATTTAGTTGTGAATGAATGTTATTAGTCATTCGATAAAAGTGTCAGTGTATGTCTAGCTACGGGCTCTGTCGGCTTCTAATTGTTGCAAAGCTGGTCGAAGTGCTTCTATACTGCTTTGTTAGGCAACTTACATTTGATGGCCTATCTTTCAAAGATTCTGAAAGTTTTGTCAAGTAATTTATCGTGAGATTGCTTGTTGCCATCTATATCTGACTGCAACCGAGCGATATGTCTCAGTGATGAGACACTGGACTCGGATTCGGTAGGATAGAGGTTCAAATCCCTGTCGGTTCACGCAGACTGAAGTTTTCCGTGATTTCCCCCCAAACAACTAGAGAAAAATGCCAGCATGGTTCGTTCGAAAAGGATACGGTTGATTGCCTTATTCATCCCTTCCTTACTTGAGCTTGCGTTCCGTCTTTAGATGACAGCTTCATTCCTAAGACGTCATATGCAGATGCGGTGTCCGCAGGATCAGACTGCAAGACCTTAGGTGCCGTATCATGTCTTTCTAGTGCGTTATATTGAATTTGGAAACGGTAAGATTACCTTTTAAAGATCTATTGCTACACGTCACTGTGCGGCTGGTCCCGGCGGAGGTTGGAGTCCTCCCTCGGGCATGGGTGTGTGTGTTTGTCCTTAGGATAATTTAGGTTAAGTAGTGTGTAAGCTTAGGGACTGATGACCTTAGCAGTTAAGTCCCATAAGATTTCACACACATTTGAACTTTTTTTTTTTTTTTTTTTTTTTTGCTACACATCGTTCGTTACATTACGTACTCTTGCGAATTATGATTGTCGGAGCCTGAACAATGTTTTTTAAATGTGTAGATGGTTTATTATCTGCTAGACCAACGCTTTGGTTGTAGTGTCTTTAGCTTAACGTTGGGCATACAAACAATAAGTTTTCCAATTGTACCATCGTAGCATGTTGCAACAAAAAAGCAATCCAAAAATTCTAAATAAAGGGCTGTTTCTTGATTATCCTCTAAGCCTGTACAGCGCTCACAGGACTAGATCTGAACTGTGACTAGATTCTTTCTTTCCAAACTCTTGTATTTTTACTCTACTCATGACGGATGTTCCGTCGTACTCTTGGTCGAAACACTTCGTCACATCTGTATATTCAGTTAACTGATGTTTGCTGCCAATGCAGGTGGAGCCTCGATCGGGCAAAGGAGATAAATGATTTACTTTTCTTTACATCAGAATGATTTCTGAAACAGTATTTCATTATTTTAACATACAAAAACACTTATCTTGTCTTTTTACTAATTTTTCCACTTTTCCTTCGTTTATTAACTTTTTCTCATTTTTCCTAATTTTTTTTCTTTCTGTCGGCGTCTTATAATCATGGTCATTGCCTAATTACTTCCCAGCTTTTGTAGCTGGATAGTTTCGTTAATTGTGCGTTATTTTACACATACCCTCTCGGAGGAAATAACATATCGCGACGTGACGCAGTTCTCAACAATACAAGGGCCTCTTCAGCGAACCAGGCTGTTGCTGAGCAGCAGCTTCAGACGAGGTGATTCACAGGCAACCTGAGTGTGTCCGGCCCCAGTCAGCAAGAAGCTACTAAACCCGTGAAATGTAATAAGAACAAGGAGCAACGATGCCAGAGCATTCGAAAGGTAAGTGATCAGCCAACATCTCAGTTCCGCCAATCTGTGGCACTCACAACTACAGGCGTCAAACTGATTTTACCTGACTGTGAACGTATGACATCCATTTCCAGAGGCATGTATATTTAAAGAATATGCAGCTTTCCAACAACGCAGTTACACCCAGGGAAATTTGGTTTTGCAAACCAATCATTGAGACTGTTGAATCATGTTTGTCGGAGGCAGTCTGTGTTAGAGGAGACAGACATCGTTCGACAAGTCGAGTGTGTCATCACGATTTCTTGAAATATACGTGCTATATACGTGCTACAGAAGAATGCTGAAGATTAGATGGGTAGATCGCATAACTAATGAGGAGGTACTGAATAGGATTGGGGAGAACAGAAGTTTGTGGCACAACTTGACCAGAAGAAGGGATCGGTTGGTAGGACATGTTCTGAGGCATCAAGGGATCACCAATTTAGTATTGGAGGGCGGCGTGGAGGATAAAAATCGTAGGGGGAGACCAAGAGATGAATACACTAAGCAGATTCAAAAGGATGTAGGTTGCAGTAGGTACTGGGAGATGAAGAAGCTTGCACAGGATAGAGTAGCATGGAGAGCTGCATCAAACCAGTCTCAGGACTGAAGACCACAACAACAACAACAACGTCTATTATGCTCTTCTTTTTGTCATCTGTCTTCTGACTAGTTTGCTGCGGCCCGCCACGTATACTTCTCCTGTACCAACCTCTACATCTCAGAGTAGCACTTGCGACCTACGTACTCAATTGTTTGCTGGATGTATTCCAATCTCTCGTTTTCTCTACAGTTTTTACCCTCTACAGTTCCCTGTAGTACCATGAAAGTTATTTAGATATGTTTTAACACATGTCCTACCATTCTATGTCTTCTTCTTGTCAGTGTTTTCCATATATTCCTTTTTTCGCCTATTCTGCATTGAACCTCCTCATTCCTTAAGTTATCATTCCACCTAATTTTCAACATTGTTCTGTTACACCACATGTCAAACGCTTCGATTCTCCTACAGTCCATGTTTAACTGCTATAGAATACTGAGCTCAAAATGTACATTCTCAGAAATTTCTTCGTAAAATTGAGGTCTATGTTTGATACGAGTAGACTTCTCTTGGCCGGGAACGCCATTTTTGCCAGTACTGTCTGCCTTTTATGTCCTCTTTGCTCTCTCCGTCATGGTTTATTTCGCTGCCTAGGTAACAGAATTCGACACTTATTGAGTTTAGGGGGACACCCATGAAATCTTTGATTTTTGGTTAGGCAGGAGCAAAGAGGACAGCCTAAATTGCTGCGACTGAAACAAGCAATAAAAAGATGCATATTCTTTCATCTCACAAATATTTGGCTGTTCATTTCCGAATATGTGGAGAGTTCCAAGTACGTGGTTAGCCAGGGTCCTAAGAGGACAGATTGAATTGCTGCGAGTGAAACGAGTAGCATTAACACTCATATGTTGTTTTACTGTTTCAAAACTGATGAAAAATATGTCATATTCGTGATCAGCATAGTCAAATTGACGATAATCGGTAAAAAATCAAAGATTTCATGGGTGTCCCCCTAAACTCGAAAAGTGCCCAGAATTCCTTAACTTCATCTATTTCGTGATAACCAATCATGATGTTAAGTTTCTCGCTGTTATCATTTCTGCTGCTTCTCATTACTTTCGCCTTTCTTCGATTTACTCTCAAACCATACTCTGTATTCAGTAGAATGTTCATTCCATTCGGCAAATCCTGTAATTATTCTCCATATCATAAGAAATAATATATTTTATAAGAAATTTTAACGACTTTAGATGACTTTCAGTCATTGAGCTGTTTTTTTGTCGCAAAAGTAATTTGCCTTTTAAA
This sequence comes from Schistocerca cancellata, assembly GCF_023864275.1. Lineage (NCBI taxonomy): Eukaryota > Metazoa > Arthropoda > Insecta > Orthoptera > Acrididae > Schistocerca > Schistocerca cancellata. Next base: position 237,615,754 of record NC_064627.1, on the reverse strand, counting down.
GCATAGTTGTCCTATTAATGGAAGTCGTTGTTTTTGCTTTTATATAATTAAACAAGTCCGCCTCCGTAGCAGGGTGGTCAGCGGGTCTGACTGCCACGCGGGGGACCAGGTTTCCACTCCCGGTATTGCTAGGGATTTTTCCTTGGTGGTAGAAAAGATACAGTGTCTACTCCGCCTAGTGAGGCCAACTGAAGAGCTACTCGGCCAGTTACTTGCCGTTCCAAGGCTAAGAAAGTCAAAACGATCGGGAGAGCGATGTGCTGATCACATGCCCCTCCATACTGCGTCCAAGGACACTGTTGGCAGAGGATGACAAGGCGATCGGTCGGGTCCAGTTGGACCGTCCACAATAAGAATGCAGCAGTTTAACTTTTACTTATAATTAAATAATTTGGGCCAGCTTTTATCTTTGAGTCAGTGCAATTCCTATCCTCAATCCTAGCACAATGGGCGCTCGTTTTCTTGATTTTTCTACTTCCTAACATTGAATTGGTAGAATTCACTGGAATTCGAGCCACGAATGTGTTGATTGTTCTTGCTGCCAACTTTTACAGTCTAATGATTGCGCTCTCAATAGGCCTGACATTACAGTCGTCATTGTTTAATGTGAAACGTCCCCTTAGAAAAATTTATACATGACTGTGCTTAAACTGACACACAATATTTTTAGCGCAACGCAATCTGACTTTCAGAAATCCGTACAAAGGAATGGCCCTGATTAACATTAACCTCTACCTTTCACAAATCACTTACCTCACAAAAATCTTCGTTACTCGAACTACTGCAATGCAGCGAGCGCCACTACTGCCAGCTAAATAAAAGATTCAAACTACGGAAGGCACTAACTACTGATAGGCATAGTTAGCAAATGAAAGATTTTAATAGAGAACAAACAATGTATTTACCTTAATAGTCATAATATATATAGCAGTTCATGACATCCATTCTGTACTCAAAAATCCGCCATCTCATTTCCCACATCCACCACTGTTGGCGGCTCACCTCCAACTGTGCAACGCTAAGCGCTGTTCACATCCAGCTGCCCAACACTACAATGGCAGACAACAATGCTAACTAGCCACAGACTGCACACAGCACAGCCAGTGATTTTCATACAGAGCGCTACGTAACGTTGCCAATAAGAAAACATAAACAGCCTACTTACAAATGTAGTGTTGCGTTTCAGTGATAAGTGATTTGCAGCACTAAGTATCATTTGTATATGAATCTTAAGGCATTGTGTACATCCTGATCTGACACAACAAGCATTAATCGTTCACTCTAACGTAAAGAAGACTTTCGGAGCTACAGCTGATGGGAGTAGGTAATTCGATAGAAGTCGAAAGACAGTGTAGAACTTCGGACTCTTATTCACTTGTTCCCGGTCGCCCCATTAAATTAAACCGTTTCAAATGCAATGACGTTTAACATTTCCGGCTTGTTACGCCTGCTTTCATTCTCGAGGAGAGACACACACTGAAGACAGCGTCGTCTGTTGGCTAAAGCTGACTAAATGATTCACATTTCTTAACGTTAGAATGATTTCCGAAACCAACAGTGACTATTTTAATACAAGGAAAGATTCCTGTTGACTGAATAGTATGGTGTACTCGAGATTTCTTTTTAGAGCCGCTATTTCCCGCCAACCTGAGAAGCCCTAGGCAATGCCGCTGCTTTCTCAGCGTAGTTACGCCCCAGTTCTGCAACCTCGCGTTTCTCGTTTAGCCATTCCTGCTTTGCCAGACTGTACATCTAGTTAGTCTCATTTTCTACGAATTAGTGTTCCCGATGTCCTGCTGCAGCTTCTGCAGTTGTACGTTTTCTCCTTTCGTCAGTGAAATTCAGTGGCAGCAAGATTTGCAGCGGATAGGCACTTGGTGCAGGACGTGGCAACTGACCCTTAACATAGACAAATGTAATGCATTGCGAATACATAGAAGGAAGGATCATTTATTGTATGATTATATGGTAGCGGAACAAACACTGGTAGCAGTTACTTCTGTAAAATATCTGGGAGTATGCGTATGGAACGATTTGAAGTGGAATGATCATATAAAATTAATTGTTGGTAAGGCGGGTGCCAGGTTGAGATTCATTGAGAGAGTCCTTAGAAAATGTAGTGCATCAACAAAGGAGGTGGCTTACAAAACACTCGTTCGACCTATATTTGAGCATTGCTCATCTGTGTGGGATCCGTACCAGGTCGGGTTGACAGAGGAGATAGAGAAAATCCAAAGAAGAGCGGCGCGTTTCGTCACAGGGTATTTGGTAAGCGTGATAGCGTTAAGGAGATGTTTGGCAAACTCAAGTGGCAGACTCTGCAAGAGAGAGCCCTCTGCATCGCGGTGTAGCTTGCTGTGCAGGTTTCGAGAGGGTGCGTTTCTGGATGAGGTATCGAATATATTGCTACCCCCTACTTATACCTCCCGAGGAGGTCACGAATGTAAAATTAGAGAGATTCGAGCGCGCACGGAGGTTTTCCGGCAATCGTTCTTCCGGCGAACAGGAAAGGGATGGAATGACAGTGGCACGTAAAGTGCCCTCCGCCACACACCGTTGTGTTGCTTGCGGAGTATAAATGTAGATGTAGGTGTATCCCATGCGTCACTCAAGGATTTCTACAAGGCCTTGTCTCTGTGCCTATTTGACTACCTGCCGCCTTCACTGTTTCATCTCCCAATACTATCCATGCATAAATATTGTGCAAATAATGTTATATTTTTGAAGTGTCTTTTTCTTTAATCGTGTATTTAAGAATCTGAGGAATGTGTGTGCACGCCTTTGAGCACATGTGAGACTTAAAAATTTAATTTTGTGTAATAAGCTGTTTTCGATTTACATCATGTATTGGAAGCTAGCTCAAAAGGACGGCGTACTATCAAATGCATAGAAACTGAAATCGCAATTCGTATTCTTAATGTTACTGCTGACTTCGTTAAATTAAACCAAATAAACTAAAATTCGTCCGAACGGGCCTCAGAAGGCCCAACGGTGCCGACCAACCGCCGTGTCATCCTCAGGCGAAGGCGTCAATGGATGCGAACATGTAGGGGCATGTTGTCAGCACACCGCACTCCCAGTCGTTGTTAGCTTTCATGACCGGAACCGCTACTTCTCAGCCAATTAGCTCCTCAATTGGCGTCACAAGTGCTGAGTGCACTCCGGCTGCCAACAGCGCTCGGCATACCTGAATGGTCAACCATCCAGCTGTTAACTTAACTTAACTTCGGTGATCTGACAGGAACCGGTATTACCACTACGTCAAGGACGTTAAATTAAACCAAATAGTAAGATGAGACCAGCCATCTACCAAGTGATAATACCGTACATTCTACACTACTGGAAATGGAAAAAAGAACACATTGACACCGGTGTGTCAGACCCACCATACTTGCTCCGGACACTGCGAGAGGGCTGTACAAGCAATGATCACACGCACGGCACAGCGGACACACCAGGAACCGCGGTGTTGGCCGTCGAATGGCGCTAGCTGCGCAGCATTTGTGCACCGCCGCCGTCAGTGTCAGCCAGTTTGCCGTGGCATACGGGGCTCCATCGCAGTCTTTAACACTGGTAGCATGCCGCGACAGCGTGGACGTAAACCGTATGTGCAGTTGACGGACTTTGAGCGAGGGCGTATAGTGGGCATGCGGGAGGCCGGGTGGACGTACCGCCGAATTGCTCAACACGTGGGGCGTGAGGTCTCCACAGTACATCGATGTTGTCGCCAGTGGTAGGCGGAAGGTGCACGTGCCCGTGCACCTGGGACCGGACCCCAGCGACGCACGGATGCACGCCAAGACCGTAGGATCCTACGCAGTGCCGTAGGGGACCGCACCGCCACTTCCCAGCAAATTAGGAACACTGCTGCTCCTGGGGTATCGGCGAGGACCATTCGCAACCGTCTCCATGAAGCTGGGCTACGGTCCCGCACACTGTTAGGCCGTCTTCCGCTCACGCCCCAACATCGTGCAGCCCGCCTCCAGTGGTGTCTCGACAGGCGTGAATGGAGGGACGAATGGAGACGTGTCGTCTTCAGCGATGTGAGTCGCTTCTGCCTTGGTGCCAATGATGGTCGTATGCGTGTTTGGCGCCGTGCAGGTGAGCGCCACAATCAGGACTGCATACGACCGAGGCACACAGGGCCAACACCCGGCATCATGGTGTGGGGAGCGATCTCCTACACTGGCCGTACACCACTGGTGATCGTCGAGGGGACACTGAATAGTGCACGGTACATCCAAACCGTCATCGAACCCATCGTTCTACCATTCCTAGACCGGCAAGGGAACTTGCTGTTCCAACAGGACAATGCACGTCCGCATGTATCCCGTGCCACCCAACGTGCTCTAGAAGGTGTAAGTCAACTACCCTGGCCAGCAAGATCTCCGGATCTGTCCCCCATTGAGCATGTTTGGGACTGGATGAAGCGTCGTCTCACGCGGTCTGCACGTCCAGCACGAACGCTGGTCCAACTGAGGCGCCAGGTGGAAATGGCATGGCAAGCCGTTCCACAGGACTACATCCAGCATCTCTACGATCGTCTCCATGGGAGAATAGCAGCCTGCATTGCTGCGAAAGGTGGATATACACTGTACTAGTGCCGACATTGTGCATGCTCTGTTGCCTGTGTCTATGTGCCTGTGGTTCTGTCAGTGTGATCATGTGATGTATCTGACCCCAGGAATGTGTCAATAAAGTTTCCCCTTCCTGGGACAATGAATTCACGGTGTTCTTATTTCAATTTCCAGGAGTGTAATACATTCCCCCGAGACATGGAGTTTGTAGGGAGGCTATGTCAAAAATTCGTTCAGATTCAACATGAATTGGTAAATCACGTGCCGCACACAGAAATTCTGCAGGTATGTAACATGAATGACAAAGAGTCTTTACTAATGAAAGGCCAGTTTGGGAGGGTATCAACAACTGGTGCGGGTCAGGTGCTTAAAGCTGTATTTTATTCGGAACTGAGGAGTGGAAAGCGTGAGACTGGCGGCCAATGTTTAGGCCATATCAAAGCGATATCTGGCATCTCAGTTGGCAAGTGGAAACGTCTACCTTCACACCATTTACACGGGCATGTCCGGCCATGGAGAGTAACAGAACGTGTTAAGACATTTGAAAAGACGTTAGTAGAAAATCGTAGCGACAAATACTAAACTGCAGAAACACTTCCCGGTTGAGCATACATCTAGTGCACGACAGCAGACAATTCTGCCTGGCCTGCAACTGTGTCTTCAAGACTACGTGTCTTTTCGGGTAATATTCGCACGCCCTACAGAAGTTGAGCTGCAGCGCAGCCGGCTGCAGCCACGTCAGGAAACAATGAATGCCATGGAAAAGTAAAAATAAAACATTCAGGGTGAATCTAGTACTGTCAGGCACCTTGTACGTCAGGTAAAGACACCATCCGTTGAAGCAGCACCTTAACCCAAACTAACGAACAGTGGAAGCACCTGATCTTTACCGACGCAGCTGTCACACTACTCCCTACCGAAAGACATGAAAACAAAGAGTAAAGTATGAAGTTATGCAGAATTTCGATGACTGCTGGAAAAGTTGTTGTTTTGTTGATACACAACAGGTTTCGCGGCCTAAAGCCGCATCATCAGGTGCAGCTTATATGGTAAAGAGAACTTACTGCGTCTCAACATTGTGGATTATAAAATTAATAAAGGTAATATGTAAAATATGCTCACAATGTTAAATGTAATTCTGTAGTGTCCTCTCAGTATAAAATATTTTGTCTTCTTTCAGATGCAGGCAGATCTTGAAACATGGGTCTATAACTATTTGATCCACCCACCAGCAGTTGTAACAAAATTATTGGATCACGTCTTTGTCGCCTTCTGTTGGCCAGTGTAACGCAGGTAATATTCCTTTTTAAAGTTCATTTTAGGGACTGAAAGTCGATTAAGTCATGCTCACACATGTTATCCATCAAAATAAAGAAGATTTCATGTGCAATATGGACCTAATGCGCTTTCAGTCCCTAACATAAAAATTTACAACAGAACGAATATTCCTGAATGACAATGTCAACAAACTAATGTCAACAAACTTGATATACAGTATTCACAGAATAATATACACTCCTGGAAATGGAAAAAAGAACACATTGACACCGGTGTGTCAGACCCACCATACTTGCTCCGGACACTGCGAGAGGGCTGTACAAGCAATGATCACACGCACGGCACAGCGGACACACCAGGAACCGCGGTGTTGGCCGTCGAATGGCGCTAGCTGCGCAGAATTTGTGCACCGCCGCCGTCAGTGTCAGCCAGTTTGCCGTGGCATACGGGGCTCCATCGCAGTCTTTAACACTGGTAGCATGCCGCGACAGCGTGGACGTAAACCGTATGTGCAGTTGACGGACTTTGAGCGAGGGCGTATAGTGGGCATGCGGGAGGCCGGGTGGACGTACCGCCGAATTGCTCAACACGTGGGGCGTGAGGTCTCCACAGTACATCGATGTTGTCGCCAGTGGTAGGCGGAAGGTGCACGTGCCCGTGCACCTGGGACAGGACCCCAGCGACGCACGGATGCACGCCAAGACCGTAGGATCCTACGCAGTGCCGTAGGGGACCGCACTGCCACTTCCCAGCAAATTAGGGACACTGTTGCTCCTGGGGTATCGGCGAGGACCATTCGCAACCGTCTCCATGAAGCTGGGCTACGGTCCCGCACACCGTTAGGCCGTCTTCCGCTCACGCCCCAACATCGTGCAGCCCGCCTCCAGTGGTGTCGCGACAGGCGTGAATGGAGGGACGAATGGAGACGTGTCGTCTTCAGCGATGAGAGTCGCTTCTGCCTTGGTGCCCATGATGGTCGTATGCGTGTTTGGCGCCGTGCAGGTGAGCGCCACAATCAGGACTGCATACGACCGAGGCACACAGGGCCAACACCCGGCATCATGGTGTGGGGAGCGATCTCCTACACTGGCCGTACACCACTGGTGATCGTCGAGGGGACACTGAATAGTGCACGGTACATCCAAACCGTCATCGAACCCATCGTTCTACCATTCCTAGACCGGCAAGGGAACGTGCTGTTCCAACAGCACAATGCACGTCCGCATGTATCCCGTGCCACCCAACGTGCTCTAGGAGGTGTAAGTCAACTATCCTGGCCAGCAAGATCTCCGGATCTGTCCCCCATTGAGCATGTTTGGGACTGGATGAAGCGTCGTCTCACGCGGTCTGCACGTCCAGCACGAACGCTGGTCCAACTGAGGCGCCAGGTGGAAATGGCTTGGCAAGCCGTTCCACAGGACTACATCCAGCATCTCTACGATCGTCTCCATGGGAGAATAGCAGCCTGCATTGCTGCGAAAGGTGGATATACACTGTACTAGTGCCGACATTGTGCATGCTCTGTTGCCTGTGTCTATGTGCCTGTGGTTCTGTCAGTGTGATCATGTGATGTATCTGACCCCAGGAATGTGTCAATAAAGTTTCCCCTTCCTGGGACAATGAATTCACGGTGTTCTTATTTCAATTTCCAGGAGTGTATGTTGACTAGAAACGATGGGTGTACACATATGAGTTTTCAACATTATGAGTGTATTTTAGATATTACCTTTATTAATTTTAATAATGCACAAAGTTGAGACGGTATATATTACTCTTCACCGTGCGGTTTGCACCTGATGATGCAACTTTAAGCCTTGAAACCGGTTGTGTATCAGTAAAAAAAAACCTGTCAGCAAAATTCTTCTTAACGTTATGGCCTTCCAACAGCTGCGGATGCCCAGACCGTAAAATACTTTGTGAATAGGTAAAGAGTACAGTTCAGGCTGTTTTCTTCCGTCTGGTGGCAGTAAATGGTGTGTCGTGTTGTACATTCTTATACAGGTCAAACTCGAACTCCACAGCTTTTCAGGATACTTGGTCTTTGTTGCGTCTTTGCAGAGTAATAACATAATTGCGATTTATTCATTTGGTACCCCAGTTTGCTCGTATGAAAATAACTTCATAATAGTGCAAAAGCCTGTGTTTAATATGCAATCTCCAAAACGTGCAGCACAAACTGCACATATATACAGATGAAAGCCATTGTGATGTGGATGTTGTTGCTGTGGGGCAGCCCAGCATAGCGGCTCTGTGCCATTGCGTTAATTAATCTCGTGCAGGCGTGCGTACTAATCAACTCTTCATTAGCAGACTTATACCTATTGCTGTATACCACTGTCAATAAAATACTAAAAAAAAATCGCGAGGCATAACCGAGCAGTACTGAATGCAAGCTTCAGTTTGAAGAGTAAAGTGGACATTCCTATTGTCACAAACGAACACAGTCAATAGAACAAGTTTGTTTTCAAACAAGACACACGGCACATACCGTCGACATTTGTACTGTTGTGAGTTATTTTGATTGCAATACAGGTACAGAGGGCAAGAAATCTTACGACATCCTATTTCTCTGCAAAAAGCCACCTCAGATCACGGGACCCTTATACGTAGATACTCAAAAAATTGCGCTGAACAAAATCGTAAATTTTTTTGTTAGAGCTCTGGTTAATCCCGCATCCTGTGAAAGATGGACATACACGTAGGCTTGAAATGGTGCGTGTTGGTTTCGCAATCTATGGAAACGAGTTGACCGAAACTCTGTGTAGACACAGGCAACGCCCACCACCACCTTCATCTCTGCGCCTGATCCAAAAACGACGTAACATCGATTAAAAACTAGGAAAAACACAGAGCTCTCAAGCCGGAAAGCGAAAGCGGCAACGCCCACCACCACCTTCATCTCTGCGCCCGATCCAAAAACGACGTAACATCGATAAAAAAAAAAACTAGGAAAAACACAGAGCTCTCAAGCCGCAAAGCGAAAGCGGCAACGCCCACCACCACCTTCATCTCTGCGCCCGATCCAAAAACGACGTAACATCGATAAAAAAAAACTAGGAAAAACACAGAGCTCTCAAGCCGGAAAGCGAAAGCGGCAACGCCCACCACCACCTTCATCTCTGCGCCCGATCCAAAAACGACGTAACATCGATAAAAAAAAAAACTAGGAAAAACACAGAGCTCTCAAGCCGCAAAGCGAAAGCGCGTTTAAAAGAAAGTCAATTGTAGTAGTTAAACTCTATGGACGTAACAGCTACCCGCTACAACAGTCCATGCTCCAACTATTGCATCACACAATCTAGATCAGTGATTTCTAACCTGGGGCTACTTACCCCTGAGGGGAAAAATGAAATCTGCTAACGGGTAAAAACAAAATAATTGGATTGTTTACGGTTACGAAACTAAATTATTTTTTTAAAAGATCGTTATTATTATTACTATTTCGTAAGACTGTGATACTGATTACTAAGTTACCAGTCCTCATCTCCCTTTTCAAACACGAACATCAACCCGTGATACAATATGGTTGAGGTTAAAGCTTATGAAACGAATATATGAACATCTTCTACTCACGTAGTACACTTTTTGCATAGAAACTTTTTACGTTGTGCCATGCATCTGTGACAGTAAAATTGAGATGTATACAACACGTATGCGTTAAAATCTCATCAAAATGCCTTCTCTGAGTTGTAGGTAGTTCCCGCAATGGACCACAAATTGTTTCATTATTCATTTGCAAAAGATAATCGTCTAATTGACGGCACGACAAAACATTAACTACGTAATGGCTAGAAAATTGCTGCAGGGCCTTCACATTGTCATTATTATTAACTGTAGTTGGCAGACATAAATCTTTGGCAGCCTGTTGTTGTTGTTGTGGTCTTCAGTCCTGAGACTAGTTTGATGCAGCTCTCCATGCTACTCTATCCTGTGCAAGCTTCTTCATCTCCCAGTACTTACTGCAACCTACATCTTTCTGATTCTGCTTAGTGTATTCATCTCTTGGTCTCCCTCTACTATTTTTACCCTCCACACTGCCCTCCAATACTAAATTGGTGATCATTTGATGCCTCAGAATATGCCCTACCAACCGATCCCTTCTTCTAGTCAAGTTTTGCCACAAACTCCTCTTCTCCCCAATCCTATTCAATACCTCCTCATTAGTTATATGATCTAGCCATCTAATCTTCAGCATTCTTCTGTAGCACCACATTTCGAAAGCTTCTATTCTCTTCTTGTCTAAACTATTTATCGCCCATGTTTCACTTCCATACATGGCTACACTCCATACAAATACTTTCAGAAACGACTTCCTGACAAATCTATACTCGATGTTAACAAATTTCTCTTCTTCAGGAACGCTTTCCTTCCCATTACCAGTCTACATTTTATATCCTCTCTACTTCGACGATCATCAGTTATTTTGCTCCCCAAATAGCAAAACTCATTTACTACTTTAAGTGTCTCAATTCCTAATCTAATTCCCTCACCATCACCAGACTTAATTTGACAACATTACATTACCCTCGTTTTGCTCTTGTTGATGTTCACCTTATATCCCCCTTTCAAGACACTGTCCATTCCGTTCAACTGCTCTTCCAGGTCCTTTTCTGTCTCTGACAGAATTACAATGTCATCGGCGAACCTCAGAGTTTTTATTTCTTCTCCATGGATTTTAATACCTACACCAAATTTTTCTTTTGTTTCCTTCACTGCTTGCTCAATATACAGATTGAATAACATCGGGCAGAGGCTACAACCCTGTCTCACTCATTTCCCAACCACTGCTTCCCTTTCATGCCCCTCGACTCTTATAACTGCCATCTGGTTTCTGTACAAATTGTAAATAGCCTTTCGCTCCCTGTGTTTTACCCCTGTCACCTTTAGAATTTGAAAGAGGGTATTCCTGTCAACATTGTCAAAAGCTTTCTCTAAGTCTACAAATGCTAGAAACGTAGGTTTGCCTTTCCTTAATCTTTCTTCTAAGATAAGTCGTAAGGTCAGTATTGCCTCACGTGTTCCAATACTTCTACGGAATCCAAACTGATCCTCCCCCAGGTCGGCTTCTACCAGTTTTTCCATTCGTCTGTAAAGAATTCGCGTTAGTATTTTGCAGCTGTGACTTATTAAACTGATAGTTCGGTAATTTTCACATCTGTCAACACCTGCTTTCTTTGGGATTGGAATTATTATATTCTTCTTGAAGTCTGAGGGTATTTCGCCTGTCTCATACATCTCGCTCACCAGATGGTAGAGTTTTGCCAGGACCGGCTCTCCCAAGGCTGTCAGTAGTTCTAATGGAATGTTGTCTACTCCTGGAGCTTTTTTGCGACTCAGGTCTTTCAGTGCTCTGTCAAACTCTTCACGCTGTATCGTATCTCCCATTTCATCTTCATCTACATCCTCTTCCATTTCTATAATATTGTCCTTAAGAACATCGCCCTTGTATAAACCCTCTATATACTCCTTCCACCCATCTGCTTTCCCTTCTTTGCTTAGAACTGAGTTTCCATCTGAGCTCTTGATATTCATAAAAGTGGTTCTCTTTTCTCCAAACGTCTCTTTATTTTTCCTGTAGGCAGTATCTATCTTGCCCCTAGTGAGATACGCCTCTACATCCTTACATTTGTCCTCTAGCCATCCCTGCTTAGCCATTTGGCACTTCCTGTCGATCTCATTTTTGAGACGTTTGTATTCCTTTTTGCCTGTTTCATTTACTGCATTTTTACATTTTCTACTTTCATCAATTAAATTCAAAATTTCTTCTGTTAGCCAAGGATTTCTACTAGCCCTCGTCTTTTTACCTACTTGATCCTCTGCTGCCTTCACTACTTCATCCCTCAGAGCTACCCATTCTTCTTCTACTGTATTTCTTTCCCCCATTCCTGTCAATTGTTCCCTTATGCTCTCCCTGAAACTCTGTACAACCTCTGGTTTAGTCAGTTTATCCATGTCCCATCTCCTTAAATTCCCACCTTTTTGCAGTTTCTTCAGTTTTAATCTACAGTTCATAACCAATAGCTTGTGGTCAGAGTCCACATTTGCCCCTGGAAATGTCTTACAATTTAAAACCTGGTTCCTAAATCTCTGTCTTACCATTATATATTCTACCTGATACCTACTAGTATCTTCAGGATTCTTCCATGTATACAACCTTCGTTTATGATTCTTGACCCAAGTGTTAGTTATGATTAAGTTATGCTCTGTGCAAAATTCAACCAGACGGCTTCCTCTTTCATTTCTTAACCCCAATCCATATTCACCCACTATGTTTTCTTCTCTCCCTTTTCCTACTCTCGAATTCCAATCACCCATCACTATTAAATTTTCGTCTCCCTTCACTACCTGAATAATTTCTTTTATCTCATCTCAGCCTAAGATGTTCCAATTTCTACCAGTTCAGAAGTAAGGATTTCAGCTATGAAATAATTTACAAAGCGTAAGTGTGCTGCACTCATTTTAATTTGGGTACTTTCAAATGGGGTTGTAAGGTGTACGTGAAGCAAGAATCGCTAGGGAGAGGAGTGGTACAGCGAAAGGGCATTTTGTGACAAAAGTCTGTCCTCAACGTGGACAGTTAGCGTCTCTGAAGAGGAGTTATAGATAGCGCTCCCAGTGCACTGCTAAGTTTCATCACTCTACAACAAAAGGCTCTTAGAAATAAACAGAATTATTAGGTCATGACATAATAAAACCATCTTTTACCATTCTGAAAGTAAGTGTTGAGACAGAATTTGTTTTCATTCTAAAATTTCGTTAGGCCCTGATGTTGATGACGTTAATGGTAGGGGGTACTAGGTAATATCTGCTTGGACTCAGGGATAACGGCCTCAGAAAGATTAGAGAACACTGGTCCAGATCGTGTAAAATGTAATATTTCACTGCAGCCAACGGTGTTTTCAGCGAACAATCTGAGAGTGTTGCTGACCCTATCAGAAAATCTTTTGTGTTGGAACTTCAGAGAGCAAGTTACACATATCGTTGCAGTCTAAGACCATTGCAAATTCTCAAAAGAGAGTACATTTTCCCGCATTTCCTGGAGACAAAATTCCTCTGCACTAGGGATAAGGGGCGCATCGTAGAGTGTGCGACTGGAACGGCGTGGGAACTGCAAACGTACCGTATACCAGAGTCGAAGTACGCGGGACAGTCCGATTCTCGTGGGCACAGACTCACCGCGAAATTCTGGCGGTATGTGGTCGATATGCAATGTCGCGTCGAGCAGTAGTGATATGGTGCCAGCAGTCTGACAAAGGCCGCACAGACGTGGGTGGTGCTGATCGAGAAGTCTATGCGAAGTTGCACCACGCGAATTCCATCTTTTCGGCAAGCTGATGGGAAAAAGATTTTCCATCCATGAGGACGTTCACCCAGCGGTTGTCAAACAGCTCCGTGACCAAGGAGCGGCTTTCTATCATCGAGGAACTGAAAGATTGGCGAAGGGTTCCGACCGTTGCTTACAGAGACTTGATGACTACACTGGAAATTAGTGTCAAGTATCAGTATTACACTGGAGTGTAGTATTGGTTGGAATAAATAAAAATGGTTCAAATGGCTCTGAGCACTATGGGACTTAACATCTATGGTCATCAGTCCCCTAGAACTTAGAACTACTTACACCTAACTAACCTAAGGACAGCACACAACACCCAATCATCACGAGGCAGAGAAAATCCCTGACCCCGCCGGGAATCGAACCCGGGAACCCGCGCGTGGGAAGCGAGAACGCTACCGCACGATCACGAGCTGCGGACGGTTGGAATAAAAGTTCCTTTTCCTGCCGTGATGAAGTGTAACTTTTGATCTCCCCTCGTATACAGAGTGGTCCATTGATCGTGACCGGGCCAGATATCTCACGAAATAAGCGTCGAACGAAAAAGCTACAAAGAACGAAACTTGTGTAGCTTGAAGGGGGAATCCAGATGCTGTTATGGTTGGCCCGCTAGATGGCGCTGCCGTAGGTGGTTCTGAGCACTATGCGACTTAAATTCTGAGGTCATCAGTCGCCTAGAACTTAGAACTAATTAAACCTAACTAAACTAAGGACATCACACACATCCATGCCCGAGGCAGGATTCGAACCTGCGACCGTAGCGGTCACTCGGCTCCAGACTGTAGCGCTGCCGTAGGTCAAACGTATATCAACTGCGTTTATTTAAATAGCTACCTCCATTTTTTATTACATATTCGTGTAGCACGTAAAGAAATATGAATGTTTTAGTTGAACCACTTTTTTCGCTTTGTGATAGATGGCGCTGTAATAGTCCCAAAAATGTGTCTCACAATTTTAGCCGAACAGTTGGTAACAGGTAGGTTTTTTTTAAATTAAAATACGGAACGTAGGTACGTTTGAACATTTTATTTCGGTTGTTCCAATGTGATACATGTACCTTTATGAACTTACCATTTCTGAGAAGGCATGCTGTTACAGCGCGATTACCTGTAAATACCACATTAATGTAATAAATGCTCAAAATGATTTCCGTCAACCTCAATGCATTTGGCAATACTTGTAACGACATTCCTCTCAACAGCGAGTAATTCGCCTTGCGTAATGTTCGCACATGCATTGACAATGCGCTGACGTATGTTGTCAGGCGTTGTCGATGAATCCCGATAGAAAATATCCTTCAACTTTCCCTACAGAAAGAAATACGGTGATGTCAGATCTGGTGCTTCGACGACCAATCCACCTGTCATGAAATATGCTATTCAATACCGCTTCAACCGCACGCGAGCTATGTGCCGGACATCCATCATGTTGGAAGTACATTGCCATTCTGTCATGCAGTGAAACATCTTGCAGTAAAATCGGTAGAACATTATGTAGGAAATCAGCATACATTGCACCATTTAGATTGCCATCGATAAAATGGGGGCAAATTATCCTTCCTCTCATAATGCCGCACCATACATTTACCCGCCAAGGTCGCTCATGTTCCACTTGTCGCAGCCACCGTGGATTTTCCGTTGCCCAATAGTGCATATTATGCCGGTTTACGTTACCGCTGTTGGTGAATGACGCTTCGTCGCTAAATAGAACGCGTGCAATAAATCTGTCATCGTCCCGTAATTTCTCTTGTGCCCAGTGGCAGAACTTATGAAACGTCCCCTTAGAACAATTATACAAGACTGTGCTTAACCTGACACACAATATTATTTAGCGCAACGCAATCTGACTTTCAAAAATCCCTACAAAAGAATGGCCCTGACTAACATTAAACTATACCTTTCACAAATCACTTACCTCATAAAAATCTTCGTTACTGGAACTACTGCAATACAGCGAGCGTCACTACTGCCAGCTAAATAAAAGATTCAAACTACTGAAGGCACTAACTACTGATAGGGATAGTTAGCAAATGAAAGATTTTAATAGAGAACAAACACTGTATTTACCTTAATATCATCAAAAGTCATAATATATGTAATTTCAAAACTCCGCCATTTCCTTCCACACATCCACCACTGCTGGCGGCTCACTTCTAACTGCGCAACGCTACGCGCTGTTCACATTCAGCTGCCGCTGCCCAACACTACAATGGCAGACAACAATGCAAACTAGCCACAGACTGCACACAGCACAGCCAGTGATTTTCATACAGAGCGCTACGTAACGTTGCCAATAAGAAAATATAAACAGCCTACTTACATAGCCCCCATGCTCCCCACAAAAAATTTTACAAATTTTTTTTGGCAGTGGCCAATACAGATTTGAAAAATTTTTTCATAATTACAGTAAGAAAGATATCAAATGCACACACTTATTAATACAATGTTGATCAAAAGCTAAAATTTTCTCACAGTCCATAAAGGTAGTCCTGATCATTCATCATAATAGTAATTACAGTTTTTGTTTTTCACAAAGTCTCATTAGTAAAAGAGAATGCACACGGAAGTAGTGGATTGCCATGCAGTCTTGAAGAAGTAGTGTTGTCCTTCCAACGGAAAGACAGTGCTGACTCTTGACATGCAGACAGGTAATGGGCCACAACAGAGCAAACC
Source organism: Schistocerca cancellata (assembly GCF_023864275.1). Taxonomy (NCBI): domain Eukaryota; kingdom Metazoa; phylum Arthropoda; class Insecta; order Orthoptera; family Acrididae; genus Schistocerca; species Schistocerca cancellata. The sequence continues at coordinate 237,599,894 of NC_064627.1, read as the reverse complement.
CACAGCAGAGTCAGTCAAAGTTTTGAAGAATATTGGTAGGTAGGTCATCACAGAGCACACCCACTGCAGTCCTGGTAGAGAGTACTGGTATTGGTGGGCCACCAGAGGTGTAGACCCACTGCAGTCCTTGTAGAGATGGCCAGCAGCCATCTGTTGCGAATGTGCAGGTGCACAATCACCATTGAAGAGTCTTGCAGAGAATATAGCAAGTCCATAAACCACCACTTGTGCACGCACAAAGTTTTTGGTATTGTCCTTAGAACCAGCAATGCTGTTATCCAGTCCCTTGCTGAATTATTAACACACGTGCAAACACTAACAGTCCCTGCTTCTCACATATTGTCCATATACTATGACCAACAGAAAAGTGTGCAGTGAAATGAATGCTTACAAGTTACTTAATTTGATGAACTGGTGTCAATTACAATTTTAGAACATAAGAATACAATTACAAAGATACAAAATACACCATTAAAAACATAATAATACAGATAACATTTGTGGTAATATGGGCTTTACAAAAGAATTGAACTAACATATACATCAGTGTTACAGGAATTATGACATGAGTACATACATAAAAGATCAGAATAACTTGCGAAACATCAACTTCACATATGAGCAACAAAACAGAATACATAATGTCTAACATCTTTACAAAGTAAATAACATATTATTAATGCCAATTATATTTGAGGATAACAGTATTCCTCATCATAGTGAATGTAGCTTAATATTAGAAGAAAAAAAATTCTATGAAACTACACAGAGATAGGAAGAAAACAAATACACAAGGGTACACAAACACATAGTGGGATAACACAAAAGGAAAGGACAGGGTTTGTTTTCAGTGTAACATTTGGTACTGCAATCCAACCCAAAACTTCATTCCATATATCGTCCCTCTTATTTCAACATTTGCTCCAGCCAAAAAAACATCCTATCCAAGCATGCTTTCTGTATTCTGTTCACATCCTCTTTCAAAAATAGTTTTTCTCCACTGTGCACTACTTTCTTGGCCAACTATTTTCTTATAGCTTCTTAATGCATTTCGTCCAATTCATCATAGTTAGTTTCTTATATAGTCTACCCCCTCTTAAGCTAACTTAAATCTACTGAGCTCAGATGCTAAACTAAGGGACGAGGCAATGCAGCAGCACATAACACATTAACACAAACAGCAATGCAAAAAATAGAAATGGCAAAGCAAGCAGCATAAATTACAACTAATATAAGGTAATGAGCAGCAAACAACAAAAATAAATTATTAGTAAAACTGGCTTAACAGAATAATACAAAGTCAAATTCAATAACACTATGCCTGGTAAACAGCAGCAACTTATACCTAAACATGACATAGCTCAAGCAGAAAAATGCAACAATGCAGATAAGGGAAATGTATATTCACATCTTAATGTCTATGTAATTAAAGTGGTGCACCACAACAACTTATTGTAAAAAAAATATTACCATGTACTTGAAAAGAAAATTATGTGTCCAGTTACTGTTACTAGTCCCTTCTTATTGTTCTTTCCTTTCCAAGTGCTCCTTTTTTAAAGAATGTGGATTACAAAATTATTATTTAATAGATCTGTTGACAGAAAGTGTTCACATTAGCATTTTATTTTATAAAAGCAATGCTGCAACACAGCTGGAAACCAGATATCCAATGAAATAAGCAACTATATACAAAGTAAAGCATAAGAACATCATTCAGTAGTCATGAGGCATTTCATAAGTTAGTAGAAAAATCTCTCAACTACAGAGACAGTAGTCATAATCAGGTGTATAGACATAAAAATATTTCTCGTCATTTCATTAGGCATTTCAGTAAATATCATAAATTAAGAGCTCCACAGTGTAGTCATATGTTTTCAAGTTCGACCAAGTCGTTTTTGCGATGTTTTCTACAAAGGAACGTCAATAGCGAGGACAATGGCCTCCCTCTTTTTTTCTCCACCTGTACCTCTGAAAGGACACCCTAATGGCTTTTTCTCAAGGCGGCGGGCACACCTGGCCACTCACAATGCATTACGTCATGGTCACTTACCTTTCTTACGGAAATATTTACGACAGCAGTTTCCACTACAGTGACAGTCTCATATAAAAATATTTCACAAGTCAAGAATTTGCGTTACAAATCTGTAGAAACCAAATGCTATTGATATAACAGTGTCAAAAAAATTTCCGCCGGCATTGTGATACATTCACGCATTTACACGCACATTTCATAACTCTTAAAGTACGTTTCTTGGTTTCCAACATCCTTTTCATAAATCAGAGTCCCTAAACACTACTCATTATTCCTTACCTTATTCGTCGACACTTCTTCAATATTTCATCATAACAGATACATAGCATAATCAAATAACTCATATAGCATCAGATTATGGATCATAAACTTACCTCAGCAGCATAATACACATAGTCATCGTAATAATAACATCATAACACCTCAATCAACTCTCAAAAACGTCGTAGCTTTCTGCAATAATTAAAAAAAATTCTCTGCTCATTTCAAAAGTGTCATCTGCCTCAAACGTACTTTAAAAATCGTGATCCCATACCAAATATATCATTCAAAGCTCTCATAATATCACAATGGGTCCAAAAAAAATATGAACATTTCACAAAGTACTGACAAAATACAATTTCGTAAGTGTGAAGTTATCCAACGCTGTAATTGCGTAAACATCTGTCACTGCCGTAGTAAAAAAGTTTGTCTCAGTTAAACGATCAGATAGCTATGTAATTTATGTGTTAGAGGAATATGGTACCGATGTGTAAAATTGTATAAGCAAATACCATATTAGCTAGGGCTCCTTGTGCTTGCCAAACACATGGTACACAAAGTAGGCGTGTACCCCCTGCATTAGTAGCGTCGTGATAAAATCGTGTAGCTGTCACATTAACTAACCACTGTGTCATCTGGTATCTCCCAGAAAGTACTTTAATTCAGAATGTATTTTCAAGTAAACCAAAATGTTGCATTAAAATCTCATTAGCAGTACTGGTAAATATTCTAAGTATGTGAGCCTTATAGTCGTTACATAATTGTGCAACTAACAAGCAAGAATGTACACACACAATAACACTGTGTCGTCTGTTCGCAATAACAATGCATTCGTAATTTCTGTTTGAAATAAGTTCTCTTGGTTCTTGAGTGGATATTTAACTTCAAACATTGTTGCATATTAACAGTTTCTCAGTGTGACAAATTGTACAAGTAGCATGAAGTGAAAATTGCAAAGACTAAGTTAAAAAGCAGATTATCTTTCAATAAACAGTTTTACATGTGAAATGTGGTGTAAACCTTTACTCTTCCTAGTACGCAGAATTTCAACTTGAATGCAATTATCATGCGGTATTCGTCCGTAAAGAATCTGGAATTTTGCTCAAGGTTAGCGTCAATGTTATTTTTCCCTGAGCCAGCGGGCACAGGTGGCTGCCTGCGGTGCGAGTCATTGTCTGTTTCTTTGTTGGCACGCGCCGTTACTGGGATTTGGAGACCTAACTTCTACACATTCACATTGCCCAGAGGGCCCAGCCCTGTTTAAACCCCGCCAGTTCTGATACAATTCAGGTCTGTCGTTACGATCATATCGTCTGTCGTCATGTCGGTAGATTCCATAGTTTCTTTCTTGTCGGTAACGTGGTGGAGAATTTCTCCCTGAGTCGTAACTGCGCGCTGGACCGTTGCGTCTAAAGTTATTCTGTCTCCTTTGATAATAATTATTTTGGTTCCCATATTGTCTGTTTCTCTGATTGTCTCTGTAATAGTCATTACCGCGGAGAGGTGATCTTTCCCTGTAATTATTACTACTCTGCCAACGGTTGTCATACGGGTATTGTGTCTGTTTTGGTCACGATTTGTGTTGTGAGAATAGCCTTGTCGTGTCCAGTTATTATTTCTGTCATCACGGAATTGTGACAGATGTGACCTGTAATTGTTGTGTTCCTGTTTTTGCGTTACGCTATTGTCAGTGTCAATTTCTAGTTGTTGTAACAGTCCCTGAAAAGCTTCAATGTCGTCTTTACAACGTCCTGCTAAAATAATATGTCGTAAATGTTCAGGCAGTTTGATTAAGCAAATGCTGATGAGTTCTGAGGGGCTGTATGGGTTTGACAGGTACTGATTCTTGTGCAACATGTCTTCAAAATATTTCACAAGACTGGAAAATTCAGATTGTTCGAAATGTTTCATCATTATGATGCCATGTTTTACTCGGTCTTGTGTGGCTTGAGACCAATATGCTGAGAGGAAGGCATGGTAAAATTCTCCTTCACTGTGGCAATCGTGAATGACCGATCGCATTCTTACAGCTGGTTCATTCTGTAAGTAGCCACACATAAATTCTAACCTGTGCTCCAATGACCAGTTGGGAGGGAAACAATGAGAGAATTGATGGAGCCACGCTTGTGGATGAATGTCGTTGGCAGAATTCTTAAACGTTTTGAATTTACGTGTAGTAATGAACAGCTTATAGTCAAAATCATCGTGTCGGCGAGTAGCACATTGGTCATTGTTACATCGTGTTGGCGGTTCCATCTCAAAATTCGGTGTACCTTGCCAATTCCTTTCATAATTACCGAAATGCCCTGTGTTATTATTTTGTGGCTTTTCCGTATTTCTATGTCCCTCTTCCCGTATTGGGGCGCGAGTGTCCTCTAAAATACGTAATTCTTGTATTACCTGTGTCAACTGACCTTGTACTTCCCGGATTTCTCTTTTGTACTGTGTATTGATTTGATTTTGATTTTGTTTGAATTTTCTTATTTGTTCATACTCTTCTGTGTCAGTGAAGGCTATGGGTCTTGTGTCATTCAGATCATCATCTACCTTTGTAGATAAGTTAGTGACCTGATCCGAAAGTTCAGCTACTTTCTCCGATAGTGTACTTATTTCCTCCATGTGTCTTTCTGAACCAATTTTCAGGGTATCTACTGTGTCCTTTAAATTTTCCTGAGTTTTTGCAAGTTGCGTAACCGAATCGGTAGGTGCAACTGAGTCAATTTTAGCTTGCAAGGTCTCATGATTTTCATGAACAATAGTTTGCAGTTCTTTTATGGCTGCTTTGTGATTCTGTAATGCATTTTCATGACGCGAAAAAATAGGTTGGAAATGCTCACAAATTTGTGTTTTTACGTCATTACAGATTTTTTGTCATTTCGATTCGATGTTATGTAACTCAGTAGTTAAATCTTCACGTGTTTGTTCAAGTGTGGTGTCTAACTTTTGAAGATTTTGTTCCATTGTGTCTAACTTTTTAAGATTTTGTTCCACTGTGTCTAACTTTTTAAGATTTTGTTTCACTGTGTCTAACTTTTTAAGATTTTGTTCCACTGTGTCTAACTGTTGCTGTGTTTGTCTCTGGTATTGTTGCATTGTTTCTAACTTTTGAAGCTTTTGCTGTGTTTGTCTCTGATTTTGTTCCATTGTGTCTAACTTTTGAAGATTTTGTCCCATTTGTTGCATTAATTGTAATAACAATGCATTAGTGTCTGGAATCTGTTCCTCTACGCTTTTCGGCAGTGCGTTTGCACCAGCAACATTCACATTTTGACAAGCAGAAAATGTGTCTTGACTCATTTGAGAAAACGGTGAGGACCCAAAACCTAAGTCTACAGTATTTGCAAAATTGTGTCCTGTCATTTCGGATTCCTGAGGCGAGCTGTTGCCGACCGATCGATCGATAATGCTTCCCTGTTCACTACCTGTTTGACTGTCTACACCATTATTTGCTGCCCGCTCCATCTCCCTATGCACAATTACCAAATTACTACTTCGAATGTCTGTTAATTCACTACCCAGTGGTGCTGATAAGCTACGCTCGTCGTCACTATTATGTCTCAGTTTACTTTGAAGCCTAGTGTTACGTTTTTCTCACGTCATTATTGTCACAATATTTCACACGATAACACAGAAAAGCACAATTTGATGAGCAAAAATAAGAGAACACATTAACATAGCACTGAAAATAATATCTAGTTAATTGCAGCTGCGAAATACTTGGTGCAAATCTACATGCATGCCACAACTGTTTTACTGTGCAACAATGAAAAACCACAACTACCAAGGAAATTCTCTCTATAATTACGCGCTAGCAATAAACAAAAGCTACACTAAATACACAAACTACAAGAAAAAATCAGAAGATTCCTGTGAGGTATCCTGGCAGGTTCGCCATATGAAACGTCCCCTTAGAACAATTATACAAGACTGTGCTTAACCTGACACACAATATTATTTAGCGCAACGCAATCTGACTTTCAAAAATCCCTACAAAAGAATGGCCCTGACTAACATTAAACTATACCTTTCACAAATCACTTACCTCATAAAAATCTTCGTTACTGGAACTACTGCAATACAGCGAGCGTCACTACTGCCAGCTAAATAAAAGATTCAAACTACTGAAGGCACTAACTACTGATAGGGATAGTTAGCAAATGAAAGATTTTAATAGAGAACAAACACTGTATTTACCTTAATATCATCAAAAGTCATAATATATGTAATTTCAAAACTCCGCCATTTCCTTCCACACATCCACCACTGCTGGCGGCTCACTTCTAACTGCGCAACGCTACGCGCTGTTCACATTCAGCTGCCGCTGCCCAACACTACAATGGCAGACAACAATGCAAACTAGCCACAGACTGCACACAGCACAGCCAGTGATTTTCATACAGAGCGCTACGTAACGTTGCCAATAAGAAAATATAAATAGCCTACTTACAAACTGTACACGTCGTTCAAAGTCGTCCCCATGCAATTCTTGGTGCATAGAAATTTGGTACGGGTGCAATCGATATTGATGTAGCATTCTCAACACCGACGTTCTTGAGATTCCCGATTCTCGCGCAGTTTGTCTGCTACTGATGTGTGGGTTAGCCGCGACACCTACTTGGGCACCACATTTGTTGCAGGTCGTGATTAACGTTTCACATGAGGCTGAACACTTCCTGTTTCCTTAAATAACGTAACTATCTGGCGAACGGTCCGGGCACTTGGATGATGTCGTCCAGGATACCGAGCAGCATACATAGCACACGCCCGTTGGGCATTTTGATCACAATAGCCATACATCAACACGATATCGACTTTTTCCGCAATTGGTAAACGGTCCATTTTAACACGAGTAATGTATCATGAAGCAAATACCGTCCGCACTGGCTGAATGTTACGTGATACCACGTACTTATACGTTTGTGACTATTACAGCGCCATCTATCACAAAGCGAAAAAAGTGGTCCAACTAAGCCATTCATGTTTCTTTACGTACTACACGAATATGTAATAAAAATGGGGGTTGCTCTTTAAAAAAAAAACAGTTGATATCCGTTTTATCTGTGGGAGCGCCATCTAGCGGCCCAACCATTGCGCCATCTGGTTTCCCTCTTCAAGCTAGACAAGTTTCGTTCTTTGTAGTTTTTTCGTTTGACGCTTATTTCGGGAGATATTTGGCCCGGTCACGATCAGTGGACCACCCTGTATATGTCGAGAACACTAGCGGTCCTCTCTCGCTTCCTCGGGCCACACCCGATGTTACCTTTCTGTTGAACATTTACTGTTTATTACAGCGTACTGTGTTGTGTTTGGCCAACATTTTTCGAGTCACATATCTGTGTAGAGGCTCCCTGCGATCGTATTTCGGATAACAGTCGACAGTGTCATTCGCCCCTGGTAAATTAGTAAGATTCGAACTAATTACATATTCAGAAGCAAAATTTTTATCTCGAACAATGTTTTTATGATTTATTTATTTCTGTTATCTATTTTGCGCATTAGTTCAGCCACATTACACATACAATTTTCATGCCTTTTCGTTGAATTGTAGAAGCTATTGTGAGCTTTCTGCAGTTTATAAGTTTCTGTGGTGGTCTATGCCAATGTCACACATTCACATAAACGTTTCCTTCTTCAAGAGTCGTCAGTTTGGTCCGCTCACAAATTAGCCGCAGCTACGAAACCTGATGTTTCTCAACAGGTTCTTCACTGGCACCGAGCCAGCGGAATTTCAAGCGGGAATCGGGCAACAACTTGTAAAGAATGCCACTACCTGGCGTCAGGGACCGTGGTATTGAGTTTCAATGCTTTTCGCGCACTAAGTAAGAAAATTAAAAAAAATATTAGAGAGGGAAGGTAAACTAGTTTTAAATAAAATAAATTACTGCAGTACGAAATTATGCTTCATCCTAATTAGCTCTACGCAGTGTCACGCGACAGTGCAAGAAATATCGTAAACAAGTCAATCGATATTCAGCCATAAATTTGTTTACCCTGTAATTTTTGGTCGGTGTATGTAGTACTGTACTCCAGTGTCGAACGAGGTCTGAATCTGCTTACATAATCGTAGAGACCATGTTAGCATATGACAAGGAGCGTGATAACAAGAGAAGAAGGTGTTTGGCTCTGAGCTAATAGAACTTTCAGTTTCAGATGACACTATTTAGCTATGCTGATTGAAGCAAGCACTTGTATCTCTAAAATATGGACTGAACCAGAAGTCTTCAGGCTGCGATTCCAGGATCCAAATTACAAAATGTTTCCCGCGCTCTTGAATCTCTGGTAAAACAAATATGAAGTAGGAGCTGCTACGCTATGTTTGTCTGGAGCTGATAGTAAAGCGTAAGAGCAAAAAGCTCAGAACTGGTTAAAGCCCTCCCGGTTATTACCGTGGATCAATGAAGCATGATATGCAATAGCGTTCGTACTGCACCACGTTCGGTGACACCGCCGGTTGCGGTGGCTGAGCGGTTCTAGGCGCTTCAGTCCGGAACCGCGCGACTACTACGGTCGCAGGTTCGAATCCTGCCTCGGGCATGGATGTGTGTGATGTCCTTAGGTTAGTTAGGTTTAAGGAGTTCTAAGTTCTAGGGGACTGATGACCTCAGATGTTAAGTCCCATAGTGCTCAGAGCCATTTGGACCATTCGGTGACACCGATCAGATAAAAAGGGAATCCCTGTGCCTAATGTTTGTTTACCTTCATGAACATAAAAAAATGAAAATCTTGCGATCATGTAGAAACAGCTTCGTTGTGCCGTTTTACTTGAAACGTTGTTTGAGTATAATGATATGCCAAAACATGAATGTTTCAGGGAAGAGCTGTGAAGTTCTGCAGAACAATGTAACTCCTCATCACATCCTAGTTGAAAAAATAAAACCTTGTGAGGAAAACGAGATAAAGACTGTTTTTGTTGCAGGTGAATTGAATATGGTGCTGTAATGTGACATGAAAATAATGTTAGTATTTCACTACCGATAAACGTTGCTTTTGTTACAAATAAAGGAACTTGAATTATTGCGCTAATTAATCACAGGCCCACGTCCATAATTAAAAACAAAATCAATCACTTTACCAAACTGCAAACGATTGAGAACTAAAGGAGAGAGAGAGCAGCATAGATATACGAAAAAACAACGTGAGAAACTGACCTTTCACATTCGCAACCTCTTTTTTTCCATGTGCAGTGGAAAATTAAACAGAATATAGTAAAAAGCTGATGTTGTACTTTAACTGTGGCGTTGTTGTTGCTGTCTTGAGTCCGAAGACTAAGCTGACGTAGCCCTCCACGTTAGTTTATCTTGCGAAAGGCTCTTCATCTCTCAATAACTACTGCAACCTACATCCTTTGGAACCTGCTCACTGTATTCACGCCTGGGTCTCCAGCTACTGTTTCCACTCCCTCCTCCCAAACTTCCCTACATTACCAAACTGACTGTTAGTTGAAACTTCCTCGCAGATTAAAACTGTGTGCCCGACCGAGACTCGAACTCGGGACCTTTGCCTTTCGCGGGCAAGTGCTCTACCACCTGAGCTACCGAAGCACGACTCACACCCGGTACTCACAGCTTTACTTCTGCCAGTACCTCGTCTCCTACCTTCCAAACTTTACAGAAGCTCTCCTGCGAACCTTCCAGAACTAGCACTCCTGAAACAAAGGATATTGCGGAGACATGGCTTAGCCACAGCCTGGGGGATGTTTCCAGAATGAGATTTTCACTCTGCAGCGGAGTGTGCGCTGATATGAAACTTCCTGGCAGATTAAAACTGTGTGCCCGACCGAGACTCTACCAGAGCACTTGCCCGCGAAAGGCATAGGTCCCGAGTTCGAGTCTCGGTCGGGCACACAGTTTTAATCTGCCAGGAAGTTTCATATCAGCGCACACTCCGCTGCAGAGTGAAAATCTCATTCTGACTGTTAGTTGATGCCTCAGGATGTGTCCTGTCACACTAACTAATCAAAAGCACCTATTGTACGAACACATCTCATTGCTTTTTCACTTTGTTCCGGCCATAAATTAATGACGTTAAGATTTTCTCTGTAAGCACACCATTGAATGACCACCTTCAATTGCTATAAATGCTAAGCAAATACCGCAATACTTAGTAAAGCGATCTTATTCTCTATAAGGTTCAGATATGAAGATGTAGGTGTGGAATTAGTCGTGTTCTAAAATATAGTGTGTCACAAGCGGAAATAACGTCAGAGATTCTACCTAGCTTTGATGCTGCTGTGCTGAAATATACGCATAACATCAAGTTCTCAGCCACATCTTTCATGTTCAGAACTCCAATCATTTTCTGCAGTGGACCACGCAAGCGTTTTGCACCCTTTAATCCATCACCATTAAAATGCAAGTTTGGTATTTGTCGTTATCGAAATAGAATTTCCAGGTTTGTGCTACACATCTTGATTTGAGGACGAAAATTGTTTCTTCGGCGCCTATGTATAATACCCGTGTCGTATGCGTCAGAAGTCTCTTCCTAGTTTATAGACGTATATTTAAAACTATAAGTGCGTAGAAAATTACTCCAATAAACAATGCAGATGCAGAATGATTCCACTTCTGCCAATGCACATTTCTCGAAGGCAGGATAGAAGATATGACTAGTACGGAAGCATATAGACAGCGTATTTTCCCTTGCTCCATTTGCGAGTTGAGCAGGAAAGGGAATGAATAGCGGTAAATTTTGCCGTAAATTACGAGACAATACCATTTGACAGTGCTGTACGTGACTGAATACTATAAAATAAAGACGTCTACACTTTTTCTGGGAGATCTTCTATCCGCCCATTGTTATATCTTTTATTAATTTTTTTCTCCAAATACACCCACGTTCCCATTCTAAGATATACGTAAATACAAGATTTTAAATATCTAACAAGTAGCACAATGCGATATTTTAACAAAATACACCGATAACATACACTAAAACAGGTAACACAGCACGACAATTTACTTTAACATTAAATCATTTGATTCAGACAGACACTCGCTGGCTGCTAGAAAATGGTTCAAATGGCTCTGAGCACTATGGGACTTAACGGCTGTGGTCATCAGTCCCCTAGAACTCAGAACTACTTAAGCCTAACTAACCTAAGGACATCACACACATCCATGCCCGTGGCAGGATTCGAGCCTGCAACGGTAGCGGTCGCGCGGTTCCAGACTGTAGCGCCTAGAACCGCTCGGCCACCCCTGCCGGCGCTGGCTGCTAGATTATCTATATAATAGTACGACACTTATGTATAATATATGCATCATCTAAGGTGACATTCGTCTACACAAAGCTGCTATAATAGTTAGATTCTTCTTGGAAAAGTATTAAGTTGACATCATCGTGCAGTGACGTGTATACAGCAGATTATCTACCTGTTCAAAATAGTATTCTGAACCTAGATGCTTGGATGTGGAAAGGTGGCATTTCGTTAATGGTAGTCAGTAAGGCAACGTTACATCCTGATGTACCGGTACGATACGCCCAGGTTCGACGTCGTAATGAGTAGAGGAATACCATAGGCAGAGAAACAAGGCGTCCAGTGTCACTCACAGGTAGGAAGTTCACGTGATCAGCTTAGTAGTAGATACACTACAGTTTGTAAGGCACGATGTATACAGATGCACGCATTAATCTGTAAAATATGTTTATACTTTACCCACGTGGTCTATAGTTTCCTCGATGAGTATGGAATTGACAGTCAATAGATTTTTCCATAGTCGTAACGTTGCTTTTATCATAAAATGACTTTTCTCTGGTTTAGTATGTTTTTTCATATATAATTTAAAGTACCATACCAGTTTGCAAGTAGTGTTATCAGTTACAGACAGGCAACACACAATATTGTAGCATACTATACACAGTGTTTGGCTTGGCGGCACCACTCCAGTTCTCTACGTACGGATCTTGTGTGACTCCACCCATGTAAGTTATACAAACACTTTTATAAGCTTACAAATATTGAGTTTAAAGGTCCATAGGGTTTGCAGATTGGATGCACATATCGAACAAATCGAAGTTTCGTCCTAAACAAGTGCTGATTACCTAAAAGTTTTTATCAGTAGTGTCAATGTGCAAGCTGCGAGGTGCCGGCCGGTGGGGCCGTGCGGTTCTAGACGCTTCAGTCTGGAACCGCGTGACCGCTACGGTCGCAGATTCGAATCCTGCCTCGGGCATGGATGTGTGTGATGTCCTGAGGTTAGTTAGGTTCAAGTAGTTCTAAGTTCTAGGGGACTGATGACCACAGATGTTAAGTCCCGTAGTGCTCAGAGCCATTTGAACCAAGCTGTGAGTATGTTATTAAGTAATGCAGTCAAATTAGATGTTACAATATTTAACTTGAAACTCCATTGTGCTTGCAGAGTGTGATGAATTATACAACAAATGATAAATAATTTTACTGTCTCTGGAGATTTCACATCTCTCACTGCCTCCATCTTTGGGTGTCTTTCATGTGTATATAATCCATGTTGTTCTGCAGTTTAAGTGACATATCGTAAAAAAAGCCTTATTCTTGCCTCTGTGTGTGGAGGGGGGGGGGCGCTTTTATTAGATTTTGGTACAGGGAATACAGGGCTTAGTGAACCATAGTTCCGAATACAGCACAGCAGCAGTTTGTTTGTAATACTTGTCATCGATTGTATTTTTGGAGGTAGTGGGACGGGAGAGGGTTTTAAATTTTTTACACTAATGTAGTTGGACTATTCCTGCAATCTTGTTTTTTCATTGGTTGTTTCATTTTTAATATGGTCTTTGTGTGGATGGTGTTGAGGTGGGAGAAAGGGTGGGGTGGGGAGGGAGAGGAGGGGGAAGAGTAGGGAGAGTGGGAAGGGCTGGGAGTTGTGAGGGGAGGGGGGGGGGAGGGACGTGGCTTGGCGACGTCATATGTACAAGGTCAGTTTCATTGACATAAATTGTTTACTGAAAAATGGGAAAACTTGTAGAAGCCAACATCGAGGAAGATCAATTCTGTTTGTGCAGATAGGTGGGACGACAGTCTCAAGAGTGGCAAATCCATGTTTACAGCATTTGCAGATTTGGAGGAAACTTTCGATGAAGTTGACTGGAACACATTATTTGAAGTTCTGGTTGTAGCAGGATGAAACACAGGAAAGCAAAGGTTATCTCAATTCTACAACTTGTACAGAAAGCAGACAGCAGTCGTATGTGTCGAAGGACACGAAAGGGAAGCAGTTGTTGAAAAGGGAGTGAGACAGGGTTGTAGCGCACCCCCTGTGTTATTCAGTCTGCACATTGAGCATACGATGAAGGAAACGAAGCAGTAATTTGGAAAGAGAATTAAAATTCAAGGAAAAGGAATAAATACTGTAAGGTTTGCTGATGACTCTATATTTCTGTCAGAGACTTCAACGAACTAGGAAGATCAGTTAAACGGAATGGATATTGTTTTGAAAAGAGGTTATAATAAGAATACCAACAAACATAAAACAAGAGTAATGAAATGTAGTCGAATAAACTTAGGCGACCTGAGGGAATTAAACGAGGATATGAGGCTGTAAAGGTAATTGATGACTTTTGCTATGTGTGCAGTAAAATACAGGGCGTACGGGCTAAAGATAAACGCTAACAAATGTTAATAACGAAAGAACTTGAGATTTTATGTTGTTGGCTTAGTATGCAATCGATAGAGACACTTTCCGAGATGTGATCCTCACCAATTCATAAATAGCGCTGAGTCGAATGGCACAGGCTTGTGCATGCGGACAAATGTTCAGTGTGCAGCAGTCAGACGCACTCCTGACAGTCAACACGTGGACGCTACAACGAAAGGTGCAGTGTGTGCTATGGTTAGCAGAGTTAAAGTCTGTAACAAGTGTTCACTGAGTGTAACAAGAGAGTGTAAATGTGGATCCTCCCACCCGTAAATCCAATGGCACAGAACTCTTTGAGAAACGGGAAGTTTCCAGAATGAGATTTTCACTCTGCAGCGGAGTGTGCGCTGAAATGAAACTTCCTGGCAGATTAAAACTGTGTGCCGGACCGAGATTCGAACTCGGGACCTTTGCCTTTCGCGGGAAAGTGCTCTACCAACTGTGCTACCCAAGCACGACTCACGCCCCGTCCTCACAGCTTTACTTCTGCCAATATCTCGTCTCCTACCTTCCAAACTTTACAGAAGCTCTCCTGCGAACCCTGCAGAACTAGCACTCCTGAAAGAAAGGATATTGCAGAGACATGGCTTAGCCACAGCCTGGGGTATGTTTCCAGAATGAGATTTTCACCCTGCAGCGGAGTGTGCGCTGATATGAAACTTCCTGGCACACAGTTTTTATCTGCCAGGAAGTTTCAACGGGAACTTTGATTGTAAATGCCGGAAAGAGTCCTAAAACGCATGTAAATGAAGAGAACGCGGAACTTATGCGGCATGCATTCGCCGGAATCCCACGTTAATCCATTAGACAAGCTTGTAGGGAACTGGCCATCGCCGTTCGATGGTGTACAAACATTTCCGGTTGCGTGTTTACAAACTCCAACTGTTTCAGCACATTAAGCCTTAGGATCACCGCAGTCGACGTTATTTGCTGCTGAAATGTTGTGTCGCGTAGATGAAAACAATGACCACCTCGATGCAGTGCTGTTCACACTGAATCTACCTTTTACGTTTGTTGCAGAGTTGGCCGACATAACCGTCGAATATGGGGAAGTGAGACTACAACAGAAGTGACTGAATACGAAAGGGACACATCAAAAGTTGGTATCTGGTTGGGATTACATAAACGTGGTGTGATTGGCCTATTGTTTTTAATGGAGTCTACATACCTATCACCATTCTGGCGAACTATGCAGTTCCACAGTTGCTTCCCGAAGTTATTTTTCAACAGGATGCTGCCCCATCCCACTGTCATGGGGATGTTACCACATTTCTGCATGAGACGTTTCCTGAGCGTTGTATCGGAAAATGGAGGGAGGGGGGGGGGGCGATGGGGGGGGGGGGTGATGGTAGCATGCCTGGCCCCCTTAATCTCACGATCTGACTACGCTGGTTTTCAGTCCATGGGGATGGATCAAAGACATTGATTACAGAACAAAAGGTTCGAGATCTGGTAGATTTGAAACAACGGATGTACGCCGCAGTAAAGGCTACAACAACACGTATCATGCTTACGAACATGTGGCGAGAAGTGAAGTACCGTTTCGGTATCTATCGAGCTAGAAACGGTGCCCACATTGAACTGTACCAACATGCATAAAAATGGTTGTGCCCTGTGTACAATGTTGGACAAAAAAAGTTACATTATGTTAATACGTACTGAAACATCAACAAATGTTTTTGTATACCTCTACCCCGTATACCCTTATAACTGATGAATCTGAAGTATAACAGATATGAAATTCAGACTGGCAGTAGCCAACATCTTTTCAACATCGAATATACATTAAAGTTTTAGGAAGTATTTTCTAAACATATTTGCCTGGAATTTAATTTTATACGGCAGAAAATGTGGATAAACAGTTCTGATAAGAGGATTGTTTTGTTATAGAAGAATACTGAAGAACAGATAAATAGTATGTAAAACTAATGGGTAATACTGAATCGAATTGGCGAGAAAAGATATTTGTGCACAACTTGTTTAAGGCGATCGATAGGTAGGTCACACTCTGAGATATCAATCAACCCTCAGTATGACAGTGGAGGGAAGCGCGTGGAGTAAATATTACTGAGGGCAGGGTTGAGAAACAGCCGGGTATTTAGAAAAAAAACCACCAGTGGTTAAAATTGGGTTTTTATGGGTATTGTTGTGTCTTTGAGACTTTTTATATGGATGATTAAATGGTTCAATTTGAATTCCTTTAATTAATTTATTCAAAACACTAACCCATTCTTAAAACTGCTTTACTGCTGCCTCATTTCTTCCTGCCTTGTTAGAACTGCATCCGTTGAGAGAATCTTCTCCGCCTACCGGCTTCTTTGGTCAAATTTAAGTAATAATTTATTAGAGAAAAGACATGAGAAATTACTGAAGATCTAATTTTTGCATTTAAACTAAGTTGTACTGAACAGTCATTACCATTCGACATGACAGTTTTTTCTGGAAGTGTAAATATTAATTATCTGTGTTTCTGTTGCAATAGAAGTTAAAACACGATGTTAATCAAATAAATTCGTGTGACAGTAAATATTTGCCTTCAGTGCTCTTTTTAATTTGTGTAAGGCTAACTGTGTAACAGTTTGAATGTTGATAAATTTCCGTAATTAAATATGGTTGCGTTTTAATGGTTAATTTAG
This sequence comes from Schistocerca cancellata, assembly GCF_023864275.1. NCBI lineage: Eukaryota > Metazoa > Arthropoda > Insecta > Orthoptera > Acrididae > Schistocerca > Schistocerca cancellata. The sequence goes on along the minus strand of NC_064627.1, from coordinate 237,583,356 downwards.
CGGGTGTATTTAATTTTTTTAACCACATGTGTTTTATTGGGTCGGGTTAAATTACAACATTCTGGTTGAGAGTAATGGGGTTGCTGTAGTTACGTACAGAACAGACTAGCGTGGAGAGAGTTGCGTCGAAGTAGTCTACGAACTGAAGAACACACCAGCTGCACAATTTATTTGAAGTGAACTTCTACTTTATTCTTGAAAGAAGCATGCTTAAAGAGGAAATCATAACTGCCAAACTTTAAAGTTGGTATCATCGCTATGACAAAAAGAAGGAACAAGGAAGAATATATGACTAGGGTGATATCTTTTCCCTTCTTTATTGGCATGTAAAAGTGATTACACAGATCAACCAGAACACTATGACCACCTATTTAATAGCGGGTGTATCCACCTTTGACACGGGTAACAGCGGCGACGCGTCGTGGCATGGAGGCAATGAGGCATTGGTAGGTCGATGGAGGGAGCTGAACCACATCTGCACACGCAAGGAACCTAATACACGTAAATTCAGGGGAGGAGGCGATGAGCTCTGACGCGACGTTCAATCACATCCCAGTCGTGTTCGACTGAGTTCAGATGTGGTGAGCTGGAGGCCAGCGCATCAACTGGAACTCGCCACTGTGTTCCTCGAACCACTATCACACTCCTGGCCTTGTGACATGGCGCGTTATCTTGTTGAAAAATACCACTGTCGTCAGGAAACGTGATCGTCATGAAGGGGTGTACGTGGTCTGCAGCCAGTGCACGATACTCCTTTGCAGGAGCTCTACTGGAGCCACGGATGCCCACGTGAATGTTCTCCAGAGCATAACGGAGCCGCCGCCGGCTTGCCTCCGTCCCACAGTACAGGTGTCAAGAAGCTGTTCCCCTGGAAGACGACGGATTCGCGAACCCCCACGGCGAATGGTGAAGAAGGTATCGGGTTTGATCAGATCAAGCAACGCTATGCCACTGCGCCAAGGTCCAGTGCCGATGGTCACGTGCCCACTTCAGTCGCAGTTGCCGATGTCGTCGTGTTAACACTGGGACATGCATGGGTCGTCGGCCGCGGAGGCCCATTGCTAGGAGAGTTCGGTGCGCTGTGTGCTCAGACACGGGTTAATACCGATAGTAGCTCGGTGGATAATGTTTTGGCTGATCAGTGTGCTTACATTCATAGAATATTCGATTACGCTCGGGGCAAAGAGTTAAACGCACATTGGCGTGGAATATTAAATACCTGTAATAGTAGTATAAAATGTCAACGTTTCACACTGTTGCTGCCATACAGTAATCTTGTGATTGCAGTGTGATCGATCGTTTCAGCTAGAGTTTAACGCCATTAAACTAAAACCACAAATGATTTCTCTGTCTCTCTTCCTGTTATGCTCTCTCTCTCTCTCTCTATATATATATATATATATATATATATATTGACGGAAAAATGCAACACCAAGAGGTAATTAATGTAGGGAAATGAAATTTCGGGAACACATTCATCTAGGTATCATATTTAAGGGATTAACGTTGCAAGATCACAGGTTAATAAGCGCGAGATAAGCCATTCAAAACGTGAAAATGTGGTACGTTAATAACCGGCGAAACCGCTAAAATGTTGAATGCAAGCATGCAAACGTGCACGCATTGTATTATACAGGTGCCGGATGTCACTTCGTGAGATGGGGTTCCTTGCCTGATTCACTTAGTCGGTCAATATAGGGACGGTTAAAGCTGGAGAATGACGCTGGAGTTGTCCTCGAATGATGTCCCATATGTATGGAAGCAGATATGGTGATCGAACAGGCCAAAGCAACATTTCGACACTCTGTAGAGCATGTTGGGTTAGAGCAGCGGTAAGTGTACAAGCGTTATCCTGTTGTGAAACACCTTCTGGAATGCTGTTCATGAATGGCAGCACTACAGGTCGAATCGCCAGACAGACGTACAGATTTGCAGTCAAGGTGTGTGGGACAACCACGATAGTTCTCCTGTTGTCATACGAAATCGCAAAATGGTCCAAATGGATCTGAGCACTATGGGAATTAACTTCTGAGGGCATCAGTCCCCTAGAACTTAGCACTACTTAAACCTAACTAACCTAAGGACATCACACACATTCATGCCCGAGGCAGGATTCGAACTTGCGACCGTAGCGGTCGCGCGGTTCCACACTGTAGCGCCTAGAACCGCTCGGCCACGCCGGCCGCCCTACGCAATCGCAGCCCAGACGATAACACCAGAAGTAGATCCAGTGTGTCTAGCACTCAAACAGGTTGGGTTGCAGGCCCCAAACTGGCTTCCTTCTACCGATCACAGGGCCATCACTAGCACCGAGGCATAACCAGCTTTCATACAGGATATACATCTCCTCCCTGCCCTCCAGTGAGCTCTCGCTCGGCACCACTGAAGTCGCAAATAGCGATGGGTTGGGGTCAGTGTAATGCACGCTCCAGAGCGTCTGGCTCGGAGCTGTCCTTGAAGTCACCGATTTGTAACAGTTCTCTGTGTCGGTCTGGTGTCAACAGCTGCTCAAATTGCTGCTGCAGATGCATAGGATGCTCTAGAGCCATACGCGGAACACGATGGTCTTCCCTCTCGGTAGTGTCACGTGGTCGTCCGGAGCCCAGTCTTCTTGCGACTGCACAGTGTCGCGACCACCGCTGCCAGCAATCCAAGATTCTCTGCAGTATCGAAAGAGGAATATCCATCTTCTCGTAGCCCTTCATGCGACTTCGTTCAACCTCAGTGAGGTGTTGATAATGGCGTCTTGGTCGTCTTAAAGGTACCCTTGCTTAACATGAACTTACCAAGTCCAATCAGAAAGGTAACTAAAGCTCACAACCGTTACAGCATGTATGTAAAGCAAACCTGATTTGCATCTTCATAGTGGCTCTACTACCGCTAGTTTTATGCGACTTGAGTGATATTTGAATAGACACCATACGACGTGCATTCAAGTTCTAAGGCCTCCGATTTTTTTTCTAATTAACTACTCACCCGAAATCGATGAAACTGGCGTTACTTCTCGACGTAATCGCCCTGCAGACACACATATTTTTCACAACGCTGACGCCATGATTCCATGGCAGCGGCGAAGGCTTCATTAGGAGTCTGTTTTGACCACTGGAAAATCGCTGAGGCAATAGCAGCACGGCTGGTGAATGTGCGGCCACGGAGAGTGTCTTTCATTGTTGGAAAAAGCCAAAAGTCACTAGGAGCCAGGCCAGGTGAGTAGGGAGCATGAGGAATCACTTCAAAGTTGTTATCACGAAGAAACTGTTGCGTAACGTTAGCTCGATGTGCGGGTGTGTTGTCTCGGTGAAACAGCACATGCGCAGCCCTTCCCGGACGTTTTTGTTGCAGTGCAGGAAGGAATTTGTCCTTCAAAACATTTTCGTAGGGTGCACCTGTTACCGTAGTGCCCTTTGGAACGCAATGGGTAAAGATTACGCCCTCGCTGTCACAGAACATGGACACCTTCATTTTTTCAGCACTGGCGGATACCCGAAATTTTTTTGGTGGCGGTGAATCTGTGTGCTTCCATGGAGCTGATTGGCGCTTTGTTTCTGGATTGAAAGATGGATCCACGTCTCATCCATTGTCACAACCGACGAAAAGAAAGTCCCATTCATGCTGTCGTTGCGCGTCAACATTGCTTGGCAACATGCCACACGGGCAGCCATGTGGTCGTCCGTCAGCATTCATGGCACCCACCTGGATGACACTTTTCGCATTTTCTGGTCGTCATGCAGGATTGTGTGCACAGAACCCACAGAAATGCCAACTCTGGAGGCGATCTGCTCAACAGTCATTCGGCGATCCCCCAAAACAATTCTCTCCACTTTCTCGATCATGTCGTCAGACCGGCTTGTGCGAGCCCAAGGTTGTTTCGGTTTGTTGTCACACGATGTTCTGCCTTCATTAAGCTGTCGCACCCACGAACGCACTTTCGACACATCCATAACTCCATCACCACATGTCTCCTTCAACTGTCGATGAATTTCAATTGGTTTCGCACCACGCAAATTCAGAAAACGAATGATTTCACGCTGTTCAAGTAAGGAAAACGTCGCCATTTTAAGTATTTAAAACAGTTCTCATTCTCGCCGCTGGCGGTAAAATTCCATCTGCCGTACGGTGCTGCCATCTCTGGGACGTATTGACAATGAACGCAGCCTCATTTTAAAACAATGCGCATGTTTGTATCTCTTTCCAGTCCGGAGAAAAAAAATCGGAGGCCTTAGAACTTGAATGCACCTCGTATTTCAGGTGTAGGAACACGCCTACCAATTTTCGTTTGTGTTACACAACTCCATCTTCGAGTTAAGATTTTTTTTTCCGTCAGTGTGTATATTTTTGGAGCGATAGAGAGAGAGGTGGTTCCTGAGCTAATACGATAGTCTGAAATGAGTGTGGTTTATTGTTGAAAAATTTGATTTTTTACTATCGTATCGACGAAATTATGTAAAGTTACGATAACCGCCAATACTGTGAAGTGTAAAGAAAGACGAGCGGTCTATTATAGGCCTACAGAGAAACTGGCAGTCTCGCTCTGCTTTGACGGATCAGCCAACGGAGCATGCTGTCAACTATCAAGATCATTTAGCGTTGTTCAGAGAGTAATTCTCGACTACACAGCCCGCCAAAATCGAAGTCCAGATTGGTCCAAATATGAAATTTTCTCGTACTTCGCCGAAATTAACGAGCATGAGAGCAATATTCAATGAAGTTGAAAGTAAAACTTTGCTCAACTTTCTCACTAAAATCCTAAGAAGTATTGCCCTTAGGCGAACTAAGGTGATCGAAATGATCTATTCAGATGCTAACTGACCACAGAGGCACCGAAACGAAAGATGACAGAGAAAAGGCCTAAATGCTGAATTCAGTCTTCTGAATTGTTTCATTGAGGAAGATCGTTGCGGTTTCTCCTTTCAATCATCCCACGAACGCCGAAGTGACAGTTAATGAAATAACCGGAAGCGGAACAGAAAATTAACTAAAACTACTGAACAGCGTAAAGACAACGGTACTCGGTGAGATATCTGTGAGCTGATACAGCTTATACTGAAAGAACTTCCTCCTTTTCTAACAGGTCAGTGGAACACTGAAATACATCTAGTGATTGACAAAAAGAGTCATTTCCGTTTCCAAGAAGGTCCGTTGGACAAATGCACATGATTACATTCCTATGCTGCATTTTTTAATATTATGGGTTAAGTTTATGCCCACATTATGACGTTTATAGAGAACGCAAATTTCCTCTATAAAAATCGTTTTAATTTTGCGAAATTGAGCTTGCTCTGTATGTCCACGGGACCCAGAACGCCATAGACAAAAGCACCTAGTTTGAAACGCGTTCTTTGACTTTCGTTTTCGGTACATTTCCGCATTGTAGTTTGTTGAACAAAATACTAGCTTACGTGTATCCGACCAGTCTTTTAATTATATTCGGTAGTTTGTTGCGGACAGAACTCAAAATGTCGTCCTTACTGGTACAAATAGAAAAAAATAAAGGTAATGTCGAAATTATCCAAAGTAAATGTCAGAGGGCAGTTTCTGTTTAGCAGTAATCATCTAATGGGTAAAGTCCGAAGTTTCGCGAGGCTATTAGCAGAAGATGCTGCTTTGTGTAAGGGAGCTGCAACGCCAGAATACTGAGGCGAAATGTAGGAAGACAAGCAGAGGTTCGACGATTGGGGAAAATGGCTGCCTCTTGACTCTGAATGTAAATAAACGAAAATATTGAACCTAAATAGAGGAAGAGATCTACTAGAAACAGTGACAACTGTAAAATACCCTGGAGAAAGCATCCGGTACGACCTAAAATGAAATTACACTACTGGCCAATAAAATTGCTACACCACGAAGATGATGTGCTACAGACGCGAAATTTAACCGACAGGAAGAAGATGCTCTGATATCCAAATGATTAGCTTTTCAGAGCATTCACACAAGGTTGGCGCCGGTGGCGACACCTACAATGTGCTGACATGAGGAAAGTTTCCAACCGATTTCTCATACACAAAAAGCAGTTGACCGGCGTTGCCTGGAGAAAGGTTGTTGTGATGCCTCGTGTAAGGAGGAGAAACGCGTACCATCACGTTTCCGACTTTGATAAAGGTCGGATTGTAGCCTATCGCGATGGCGGTTTATCGTATCGCGACATTACTGCTCGCTTTGGACGAGATCCAATGACTGTTAGCAGAATATGGAATCGGTGGGTTCAGGAAGGTAATAGGTTGGTTGGTTTGGTTTGTGGGGCGCTCAACAGCGTGGTTATCAGCGAGGTAATAGGGAACGCCGTGCTGGATCCCGGCTTCCTCGTATCACTAGCAGTCGAGATGACAGGCATCTTATCTGCATGGTGTAACGGATCGTGCAGCCACGTCTCGATCCCTGAGTCAACAGATGGGGACGTTTGCAAGACAACAACCATGTGCACGAACAGTTCGACGACGTTTGCAGCAGCATGAACTATCAGCTCGGAGACCATGGCTGCGGTTACAATTGATGCTGCATCACAGACAGGAGCGCCGGCAATGGTGTACTCAACGACGAACCTGGGTGCACAAATAGCAAAACTGTCATTTTTTCGGATGAATCAAGGTTCTGTTTACAGCATCATGATGGTCGTATCCGTGTTTGGAGACATCGCGGTGAACGTGAAGTGGAAGCGTGTATTCGTCATCGCCATACTGGCGTATCACCCGGTGTGATGGTATGGGATGCCATTGGTTACACGTCTCGGTCACCTCTTGTTCGCATTGACGGCACTTTGAACAGTGGACGTTACATTTCAGATGTATTACAACCCGTGGCTCGACCCTTCATTCGATTCCTGCGAAACCCTACACTTCAGCAGGATAATGCACGACCGCATTTGCAGGTCCTGTACGGGCCTTTGTGGATACAGAAAATGTTCGACTGATGCCCTGGCCAGCACATTCTCCAGATCTCTCACCAATTGAAAACGTCTGGTCAATGGTGGCCGAGCAACTGGCTCGTCACAATACGCCAGTCACTACTCATGATGAACTGTGGTATCGTGTACCTGTACACGCCATCCAAGCTCTGTTTGACTCGACTCAATGCCCAGGCGCATCAAGGCCGTTATTACGACCAGAGGTGGTTGTTCTGGGCACTGATTTCTCAGGACCTATGCACCCAAATTGCGTGACAATGTAATCACATGTCAGTTCTAGTATAATATATTTGTCCAATGAATACCCGTTTATCATCTGCATTTCTTCTTGGTGTAGCAATTTTAATGTCCAGTATTGTAGTAGAAGATGCTTGGATGAGATTTCTTTGGAGAACCTTAAGGAAATTCACTGCCTGACCTAAGAAGTGAAGCACCCAAAAGATGGTAGTTCGTTTCTTCTCTCCCTTCTAGGTGCTTTATTTGTTTACTTTTTGTCAGGAGTAAATTTGATCTTCGCTGTCATCTGCTCCTCGGACTACTAGCCCCGCCATCTGCCTTTACCTACGAAATAAGGCAAGAATTCTTCGTCAAATAGCAGCTGTCTCTTCAAATTATGAACGGGTGTGCCATGGCCAACTACATGCTGTCTTACCTCCTACCACAGCTATCATTTTAGTTAACGCCCACAGGGTGGCGTCCTTGCGTCTTTGGTGGAGGACAGGATTTTTATTACATATATGCATTTGAATAGCACCATTAGCCATGTTGACTTGAAATCTGTGCCCGGTACGTCCTGATGGCTGCTATTCCACTGCTGCTGCGGTGTAACTCAAGAGTAATATCTGTAAGGGTGTTGCGCACAAGCTGGAAATGTACATGGAATGCTTTTGAACACTGGATCACTTCGCAACCTGTACACAGTGACAGGGAAATGCTTTCATTCGAAATATCAGCCAGTGGTTCCTATGTAGAAACGGTGGCATGCAGCTGTAGAACGCTACAGAAAAATAAATATTAGAAACTAAATTATTTTTCTGAGTGAACAGTCAATTAAGCAAAACTTCAGGCCAATTTGACTTCTTTCTTCACCGTAATGAGTGGTTCCCGACTTTCAAAAACTGGAGTGGTAGTAAGTTCGTGGTATAATCACGATTTGAAGTGGCATATGAACTTAAAATTAGCCGACCAGGTTCTTTACTCGAGAGTCGTTTGTGTCATGACGACAGCGCATAGGCCCAAAATTTATGCTGGCTGTTTAACGTCAACTGGTTTCAGAGTTCTAGAGCAACTTCCCTATGACTCTTATCTAGCCATTTGTGTCTTTGCCTTATTTCCGAAGTTAAAATATCCGGCTGAAAGGATTGCGATCTTCTAAGGGTGACATCTCATTGGGTGGAAAATGAAGAACATGCGCAGTTGGTAGAAAAACACAAGAAAAATAAAAGGATTTATTGACTTATTTGAAGACTGAGAACATATTTGATTGCAAGAGAAGTTAACCACTAAGCATTGCTCTGTTGTAAGAATTGCCTAATAACCGACAATGCGCAAAACGTTATGAGAAATTTCTACACTTCGGGACTTCAAATACATCGACGACAGTTAAGTTATTTTTGTGGTTGTTGAAGAGCGCAAACCACTTTTTAACAGCAGGAAGCCAAGATATGTAGAAGTTATGTCAAATGTATAAATAATATGCAGAATGCTCAACTGTTTGCAAAACTTCGCAATACACTCTTCACATCTTTCGAAGAACAAATTTTCGTTATTTTTCACCCGAAGAGGGTGACAACCACTGAATCGAGCAGTGGCACCACAAAGAACTGACACATAAATCTGTTTCGCTTAGTGCTTTGGGTCGGGATCAAAGTCATCTTTTTAACAGCCATCATTGTTCCGTTGTTAGCCGGCAGGCGTGACCGAGCGGTTCTAGGCGCTTCAGTCTGGAACCGCGCGACCGCTACGGTCGCAGGTTCGAATCGTGCCTCGGGCATGGACGTGTGTGATGTCCTTAGGTTAGTTAGGTTTAAGTAGTTCTAAGTTCTAGGGGACTGAAGACCTCAAATGTTAAGTCCCATAGTGCTCAGAGCCATTTGAACCATTTTGTTCCGTTGTTACACAGTACTTATTTAAAGTCCGCGATTCGAATTTCGGTCTTGAACCATTTTAAAGTTTAACTCTGCGACTCACGAAATTTTCATAGTTTTCCACTTGAAAAGGACCAAAGAATCGTGGTCTTGATAAAAAGATAAATTTAGCTGTCGAAAGGGACTACTATCTATTTTAGGAAAGGTTTAATTTATATTTAAACAAAGGTATTGTCAGAATAAACGCACAACATGGAATAGTATTCATTTTCGTTGCAGAAAAATTGTTCCCTCAAGTGTTGTGACATTTCTGTTCCAAATGCGACGTTCCATCACAACAAATTATCATTAGAACAAACGTATCCATCAAATTAAATCCATTCCTTATGAAAACTGGAGTTATGTATTTTGCTTTATTAGATTCAAACTTCGCTCCACTTGCAGTTACTGAGCGCGAGCGACAAACACGGAAAGGTGGTAAATCTGCCAAAGAAAAGCTGACAGGCCCCGTCCAGTAGGAACAGGTAGCGACAAGCGCGGGCGGTCGAAGAAAGGCGTGCAGGTGTGTCTGCTGGCTCAGCGAGGCAGGGGAAGAGGGACGGATTAGTTCTTGAGTCTGACAGGACAGGCTGGCTCATCTGTTGTTTGTAACACAGGGAAACCTCTGTAAAAGCACAGCTTCCCTAAGTGCTCAACAGACCCAGCACTTCTGTAGCCTGCTGTCTTTTCCAGATAATTTTCTAGTATGAGGATACTATGCCGATAACTCAGAGCCAAATTATTTTATCTTGTGTTATACATTCAAGGATAAAATACTGAATATAAGGCAAGGCTGGTTGCAACAGACTCGCGTTACGCCAGGCATACACTGATGAGCCAAAACTTCATGACCACCGCCACTCATCAGCCGAAACTCAACGACTGCCACCCGTCGCGAGATTCAGTGGCGTCTGGTGGCTTTGACGCACATGATACATCAAGGGAAGTACTGGGTGGTTATAATTAAAGTGCAGCTACTCACAGAGATCCAGCGTCGACTGTAATTACAGTACGGCAGCGAAACTTGGTAAAGATGCTAATGCGTTAATGTGGAACTGATTACCACTGGAAAAAATTAGTTCCACTTTTCGCTACCAGGTGCAAATGTGGCGCTGTACGACAGCATGATACCCACACTGTCACTGACAAGTTATGACGTGAGTGAACAGTATGGCAACAGAGAAGAGAGGCCGTGTATTGTTAGCGAAACTGTTTCATGTAAACGGCAGTAATTACAGTGCTGACTGAAAGGTCTTGGGCGAAGTCCGATGTCATAATTTTTTTAAAGAAGATGACAATGAAATTAGAAAAACATGGGTGCACCTTGTGTGGAAACTGGAAGAGGAAGGCGTACCATTCTGGTGGAAGTTAGGGACGAGATTGCTGTTACTGGAGCGAACTTTGTAGCATCTTGGGGTCGAAGCTTTTTTCTTCCGGGTTTGCTTTAACAATACGTATATTTTGTTTTTTAACCCAAGCATGTTTCACTGCAGTTGCAGCATCTTTAGTGGGCTTTTATTATCCATCTTTTTACCACATGGTGTGGTTTTTCTGATGTGTTGTGTTTCCACAGTGACTGTGCAACGTTATTCTTCGAAATACAGTGCATTTACCAGGAAAAGATGATGCCATGTGAGGTGAACAGTAATACATTCTCGCATTTCTCCCCGCTGGTTCGGCGTTTCTTCAGATTACTTACTTCTTCTGCGGCACCCTTGTACCGTTTCCACTGTTAGCCAAACTAGGAGAATATGTTTCGTTTACCCTATAGTAAAGTACTTTTGACAGGATAAAATTCTTCACGAATCTGTTTCTGTAGAAAAATAAAGACAGTTGAAGACTGTAGGTGAGGAACGCTGAAAGTGTCAAAATTGGATATGTTGTTCTTTTTTCCTGTAAGCCGCCGAATGTGCCGCGTGTAATAACTTGAGATAGATTCTAAGCCTTCTTCTACTTCAAAATAACTCCACTGTTTTTAGCAGTGTGTAAGTTCCATTGTTCGTGGCATGCGGAACGTTGAATGTGCCGAGTGTGTCTGACGGCTTTGGTAAATATGTTATAACTAGTTGGTGGAAAAGAAATGGAAGATTAGAAACAAATAGAACAACATTGAACTAATACTATTTTGTCTAAAACTGACATAGTGAGACCGTGGCTGTGTACAGTTAATGTAGATTAATTCTTACAAAGAAGAAGACAGCAACCAGCTACTATTAATACTGCTATTTATTTAAGTAAATAGCGCCGTAACCGGTTTCGAACTGGTAAGTTCATCATCAGACGGCTGTTCACATGATTCGCAACAAAATCGCGCGGAATTTTCGACGTTAAGTACCACAACCACTCAACCTCACATATTTATTTACTCTGTATCTCTTCGTTTGGAGGTTAGTTATGTTCACATAGGGCGCTTCTAACACTGTTTTCTACCGTAGGGCACCAACACAGCAAGAATATTTCGCCACAGTGGAAGAATAAAAAATCGAAAACTGACGATTATGTAAAGTGTATCTTGCAAATCATGTGAACAGCCGTCTGATGATGAACTTGCCAGTTCGAAACCGGTTACGGGGCTATTTACCTAAACAAATAGCAGTATTAATAGTGCCTGGTTGCTGTCTTCTTCTTTGTAGGAATTAACCTACATTAATTGAACTAATAAATCCAGGAAAGCCATATGTATCAAACGAAGCGATTTCTGTTGCTCAGAAAGATCCGCCAAAACGTGCTATACAGGCTGTAGACAAAAATATGTAACCGCCACAAACGCAACACACTACCGTGCCTAATACGGTGGAGGAAAACCGTTGGCATTCAACACAGATTCCAATCATCTCGGAATGGAAAAAATGTCCTGTATGATTTTCAAGAGAATATTGTACCATTCTTCCTACAAAACAGTGGCAAGTTCAGGCAGCGATGATGAAGGTGAATAGCGATCACCCATCCCTCTCTCCAAGCCACGAAGGCTCAATAATATTGAGATCTGGTGACTGTTGTGACCAGGGGAGATGTGACTGTTCATCCTCGTGCTCACAAAACCAGTCCTGCGCTATGCGAGCTGTGGGAACGGGGGCCCTGTCGTTTTGGAAAACGCGTCGCCATTGGGCAACACACATTGTACCAAGGGACGAAACTATTCCGCCAAAATTGTCACATAATCCCTGACAGTAAAGCGACCTTGCAAAGTAATCTTGGGGACCGAGAAATATCACGATATGGCTGCCTAGATCATTTCACTCTTGGGACGTACGAGGGTCGTTCAGTAATTAATGCCTCACTTTTTTTTCTAAAAACATATTAATTGTTACGTGTCAGAATTTGGTGACAATATACATCAATATGTCTTGTCCATATCCTGTTTTTCTACGTAGTCTCCATCACGTTCTATGGCCGTACGCCAGCGTTGTGGAAGAGCATGTACACTCCTGGAAATTGAAATAAGAACACCGTGAATTCATTGTCCCAGGAAGGGGAAACTTTATTGACACATTCCTGGGGTCAGATACATCACATGATCACAATGACAGCACCACAGGCACATAGACACAGGCAACAGAGCATGCACAATGTCGGCACTAGTACAGTGTATATCCACCTTTCGCAGCAATGCAGGTTGCTATTCTCCCATGGAGACGATCGTAGAGATGCTGGGTGTAGTCCTGTGGAACGGCTTGCCATGCCATTTCCACCTGGCGCCTCAGTTGGACCAGCGTTCGTGCTGGACGTGCAGACCGCGTGAGACGACGCTTCATCCAGTCCCAAACATGCTCAATGGGGGACAGATCCGGAGATCTTGCTGGCCAGGGTAGTTGACTTACACCTTCTAGAGCACGTTGGGTGGCACGGGATACATGCGGACGTGCATTGTCCTGTTGGAACAGCAAGTTCCCTTGCCGGTCTAGGAATGGTAGAACGATGGGTTCGATGACGGTTTGTATGTACCGTGCACTATTCAGTGTCCCTTCGACGATCACCAGTGGTGTACGACCAGTGTAGGAGATCGCTCCCCACACCATGATGCCGGGTGTTGGCCCTGTGTGCCTCGGTCGTATGCAGTCCTGATTATGGCGCTCACCTGCACGGCGCCAAACACGCATACGACCATCATTGGCACCAAGGCAGAAGCGACTCTCATCGCTGAAGACGACACGTCTCCATTCGTCCCTCCATTCACGCCTGTCGCGACACCACTGGAGGCGGGCTGCACGATGTTGGGGCGTGAGCGGAAGACGGCCTAACGGTGTGCGGGACCGTAGCCCAGCTTCATGGAGACGGTTGCGAATGGTCCTCGCCGATACCCCAGGAGCAACAGTGTCCCTAATTTGCTGGGAAGTGGCGGTGCGGTCCCCTACGGCACTGCGTAGGATCCTACGGTCTTGGCGTGCATCCGTGCGTCGCTGCGGTCCGGTCCCAGGTCGACGGGCACGTGCACCTTCCGCCGACCAGTGGCGACAACATCGATGTACTCACGCCCCACGTGTTGAGCAATTCGGCGGTACGTCCACCCGGCCTCCTGCAAGCCCACTATACGCCCCCGCTCAAAGTCCGTCAACTGCACATACGGTTCACGTCCACGCTGTCGCGGCATGCTACCAGTGTTAAAGACTGCGATGGAGCTCCGTATGCCACGGCAAACAGGCTGACACTGACGGCGGCGGTGCACAAATGCTGCGCAGCTAGCGCCATTCGACGGCCAACACCGCGGTTCCTGGTGTGTCCGCTGTGCCGTGCGTGTGATCATTGCTTGTACAGCCCTCTCGCAGTGTCCGGAGCAAGTATGGTGGGTCTGACACACCGGTGTCAATGTGTTCTTTTTTCCATTTCCAGGAGTGTATTTCCTTCGGGTAAAAGCTCTTGTTCTGTAGGCGTAACCATGTTTTCTCAATCATCGCAGACGCATTTCCAATACTGACCGACAACTGTGGAGCCAATTGTCGAGTTGTGAAGCGCCGGTCGGCACGAATAATGGCATTTGCAGGATTCAGCATTTCTGGAGCAGTGGCTGTGACAGGACGTACCAAGCGTGGCTGATCATGGGGCTCTGTCTCTGCGTTTGCTGAGGCTGTAACTTTCTTTACCCAACTCCTATCAACTGCAGCATCGCCATGCAGTGCACACAAACATTTATGGATGTTCACCACGGTTTCTTTTTAGGCAAACAAGGATTCAATAACACCACGCTGCTTGTAACGTGAGTCGTATGTTTGCCCTGACGTCATTTTCGTGGCTCCAACATCTCTGGGCTAAAGTCACGTGAATGTTGGCAAAACATGGTTGTTTCGTGTTGCGATTATGGCTGTACTCAGCGTTTTGTCGGGGGAAATGGCATTACATTTCACGTGTAAGTGTGTCTATGGTAGTGCAGATGCGTTTATTTAAATCTGATGAAGTGACTTTTATATGTTTTTTACACTTGAAATAGAGTATCACGTAAATTAAAGTGTTGAAAGTGAAGCCTGTAAAGTCAGACTCATATTACATTTTGGAAAGTATCTGCGATAATTCGGTTACAGAAGTAAGTATAACTGTTTCTCGTTCCTGCTCATAGGTTCCCTAAGGATGAAAACCGAAGGCAGCTTTGGATACAGGCCCTGAAACGGAAAAACTTTAAGCCATCTGCACATACGCGCCTTCTTGTATATACAAATGAGATTATAATAAGGTAAGAGCACCTATAGTCGACACATGAAGAGAATTTTTTTCTACCTTCTAATACTATTAAATAAATGTAGGCTCCAAAATTATTTTCTGAAACTTCAAAGTCTCACCTTTCATCTAAAATATCATTTTTTTTTAAACTGATAGTTCGAAGTTTTATAAAAATAGTTGGAACTGAACCTTTGAAGTGCACCTAAAATTGATACTCTAAAATGGACCTGCTCCTGAAGTCGACAATTTTGGCACCTATAGTTGACATAATTCCCATATCCCATTTTCTTTCGTAAGTGACTAGAGCTCAAAACGCGGCGAATCCAATGTTTAAAGTATTGACACGAGCCCACTCTTACTGTTTAAAATAATTTTAACGACATTTTACTTTAATTGATAGTTTATAGTAATTTCGTCCCGCTGCCCACCAGAGGTGCGTTCGATGTATTTGTTAGGTTTTATTAATGGTACTGTGAACAAATCCAAGTCAAATGTATTTCTGACACAATTTTTCGCAAATAAAAAAGTACTTTTTGTTGGAAGCGTTTGGCAGCCAATTGAGACATGTGGGTAAAATATGATACAAACATAGGATGGCAGAACGCTGATTTGAAATCCCGCCACGTTTTGCCAACAGTCACGTGGTTTATGTTGGAGCCACACCTTCGACCATAAATATAATAGACTGGCCCTGACGTCATTTTCGTGGCTCCAACATCTCTGGGCTGAAGTCACGTGAATGTTGGCAAAACATGGTTGTTTCGTGCTGCGCTTATGGCTGCATTCATCGTTTTGTCGGGGGAAATGGCATTACATTTCACGTGTAAGTGTTTCTATGATAGTACAGATCCATTTATTGAAATCTGCTGAAGTGCCTTTTATATGTTTTTTACGCTTGAAATAGAGTATCACATAAATTAAAGTGTTGAAAGTGATGCCTGTAAAGTCAGACTCATATTACATTTTGGAAAATATCTGTGATAATTCGGTTACAGAAGTAAGTATAATCGTTTCTCGTTCCTACTCATAGGTTCCGTAAGGATGAAAACCGAAGGCAGCTTTGGATACAGGCCCTGAAACGGAAAAACTTTAAGCCATCTTCACATACGCGCCTTTGCTCGAAGCAAAGGTTAGCTATTATTTACAATGTATATTTATAATTTATATTTACAGTTTCTGTCATTTTTGAACCTAGGATCCAAAATTATTTTCTTAAACTTCAAAGTCTGACCTTTCATCTAAAATATCATTTTTTTTAAACTGATAGTTTAAACTTTTGTAAAAATAGTGGGAACTGAACCTTTGAAGTGCACCTAAAACTGATACTCTAAAATGGACCTGCTCCTAAAGTCGACAATTTTGGCACCTATAGTATACATAATTCCCATATCCCATTTTCTTTTATAAGTGGCTAGAGCTCATAACGCGGCGAATCCAATGTTTAAAGTTTCGACACGAGCCCACTCTTACCGCTGCCCACCAGAGTGGCGTTCGCTGTATTTGTTAGATTTTATAAATGGTACTGTGAACAAATCCAGGTCAACTGTAGTTCTGACATAATTTTTCGCAAATGAAAAAGAAATTTTCGTTGGAAGCGTTTGGCAGTCAATTGAGAAATGTGGGGAAAATACGATACAAACATAGGATGGCAGACCGCTGATTTGAAATCCCGCCGCGTTTTGCCAACAGTCACGTGGTTTATGTTGGAGCCACACCAGCCCTATAGCTTCTGCACAGCAAGGCCAGTCTACTAGTATGTATGGTCGAAGAGCCACACCAGCCCTATAGCTTCTGCACAGGAAGGCCAGTCTACTATTATCAATGGTCGAAGATCGTATGTAGACGCCATTTTGACTCTGTACTACGGCTCTGCCATCTGCCGCAACGCTTCGAAACTTCACCGGCGCACGGAACAAACATCAAATGTGAAGCGCTAACAAGGAAGTTGGTTTATTTGTATTTATGGCTTTTTTAAAAAAAAGTGGGCCATTACTTATTGATCGACCCTTGTACATTCGACCAAAAATTTGAAACAGAGGGAAAAAAGATTCCATCTGACCAAATGGCTTTCTTCTGCTGCTCCGTAGTCCAGGTTTTATGACTTCGGAACCACGTTTTCCTGTTAGCGACATCTGCACCACTGATGAGTGGGTTCTGAATCCTATTACACGGCTTAGAATAGGCCATTGTCCTTTGACACATGGTTTTCTGTTACGTCGTGAGGAGCCACCAACGTGTCAGACATGTGAGACACGGCTGTCGATACGACATATTTTAACTGAGTGTGTTTTATATGCGGGTTTGAGGGAAGATTTCAGTTTCCCACCAGACCTACCCTCTCTTTTAACTAATAATGAGGCGAGTGTCGCTAGAGTTTTACGTTTTTGTGTGATGTCTGGCCTTCTTCCCAAAATATTGGGATTGAAGTCTTAATGTGCTGTCCTGTGGTTTGGTCACCCATTATTTGTAAGTGGTCACTCAGCCACCGTTAATTATTTTTACCTGTTTGTACTGCTATTTTATTTTTAGTTTTATCTCCCTGATTTGATGTGCTGTGTCCAATCTTGCAATTTGAACAATATCCATTCTCTCACAATTCGGCTCTGAATTGAACTTTTGGGAACGGGCGCTGATAACCTCGCTGTTGTGCGCCCTAAAACACTAATAATCATCATCATCATCAAGAGCCAAAACTAACGTTTCGGGTGACACCCTGGTCCGCATATATTGATCTCCTTATTAACTGGTAAAGTACATTAATTTTTTACTTTCGTGCTCTCAACTGACTAACTGTATAAAAGGCGCGAAAGATTAGCCACCGGTCCACAAGTACTGATCGTCGAAGGTCTGCACCGTTCTGAACATTCATCTCGATTGGTAGAATCTTCTCGTTAGTCACCAGAGAAGATTTCATCGTTGGAATACTCCGAGAAGGCCTGCAATCAATTTTCCTATCGATTGTTCCTTGTTTCCGGTTGCTGCCAGCCTTTGCGACCTCAAAATTGTGACACAATAATCGCCTCACTGAGTGTTGTGTTTTCTGCGTGAGCGGGTGACTGATTAAGGACAGTAATCGTATTTATATTTAAATGCATTATGTGAGATGAGACACGATGACAAATGTTTCGTAAATGTTTTGAACGCCATTCTTCTTCTACTCATTGCATTGTGTTACAATAGCCCTCATTTAATTTCCTATTCCTTGCGACAAATATGTACTTCATTTTAAGACGATCATCTTTATAATACGTATTCACGAATACAGGTTATTTCCATGTCAAAACTTATTACATAGTAGCTGATCGGTACAAGTCGCCCATGCCCGTGAGTTGTGTACACTATCAAACAACAAAACATCCCCTCCACTCACATCCTTTCAGAAGGCTTTCGATACCGTTCCTCACAAGCGTCTTCTAACCAAACTGTGTTCCTGTGAAATATCGCCTCAGTTGTACGACTGGGTTCGTGATTTCCTGTCAGAAAGGTCACAGTTCGTAGTAACAGACGGAGAGTCATCGAGTAAAACAGAAGCAATATCCGGCGTTCCCCAAGGAAGTGTTATAGACCCTCTATTGTTCCTGAGCTATATTGACGACACAGGAGACAATCTCGGTAGCCCTCTTAAATTATTTGTAGATGATGCTGTCATTTACCGTCTTGTAAAGTCATCAGATTGTAAGTAGGTTGTTTATGTTTTCTTTATGTAAGTAGGCTGTCTATGTTTTCTTATTGGCAACGTTACGTATCGCTCTATATGAAAATCACTGGCTGTGCTGTGTGCAGTCTGTGGTTAGTTTGCATTGTTGTCTGCCATTGTAGTGTTGCGCAGCGGCAGCTGGATGTTAACAGCGCATAGCGCTGGGCAGTTGGAGGTGAGCCGCCAGCAGTGGTGGATGTGGGGAGAGAGATGGCGGAGTTTTGTAATTTGTCATGAACTGCTATATATATTATGACTATTAAGGTAAATACAGTGTTTGTTCTCTATTAATATCTTTCATTTGCTAACTATCCCTATCAGTAGTTAGTGGCTGGCTCTGAGCACTATGGGACTCAACTGCTGAGGTCATGAGTCCCCTAGAACTTAGAACTAGTTAAACCTAACTAACCTAAGGACATCACAAACATCCATGCCCGAGGCAGGATTCGAACCTGCGACCGTAGCGGTCTTGCGGTTGCAGACTGCAGCGCCTTTAACCGCACGGCCACTTCGGCCGGCTATCAGTAGTTAGTGCCTTCCGTAGTTTGAGTCTGTTATTTAGCTGGCAGTAGTGGCGCTCGCTGTATTGCAGTAGTTCGAGTAATGAAGATTTTTGTGAGGTAAGTGATTTGTGAAAGGTATAGGTTAATGTTAGTCAGGGCCATTCTTTTGTAGGGATTTTTGAAAGTCAGATTGCGTTGCGCTAAAAATATTGTGTGTCAGTTTAACCACAGTCTTGTATAATTGTTCTAAGGGGACGTTTCAAGATAACCAATGAATTGCAAAATGATTTAGATAAGATATCTGTGTGGTGCGAAAAGTGGCAATTGACCCTGAATAAACAAATGTGTGAAGTTATTCACGTGAGTACTAAAAGAAATCAGCTAAATTTCGATTACGCGATAAGTCACACAAATCTGAAGGCTGTAAATTCAGTTAAATACTTCGGGATTACAATTACGGATAATCTAAGTTGGAACGATCACATAGATAATGTTGTGGGTCGAGCAAACGAAAGACTGCGATTCATTGGCAAAACACTTAGAAGGTGCAACAAATCTACTAAAGAGACTGCTCACACTATACTTGTCCGCCCTACTTTGGAGTATTGCTGTGCGGTGTGGGATGCGTATTAGGTGGGACTGACGGATGATATTGAAAAAGTTCAAAGAAGGGCCGATCTTTTTGTACTATCGTGAAATAGGAGTGCCAATCATTAAAACAAAGGCGTTTTTCGTTGCGACGGGATATTTTCATGAAATTTCAGTCACCAGTTCTCTCCTCCGATTGCAAAAATGTGCTGTTGGCACCCACCTACATAGGGAGGAATGATTACCACGATACAATAAGAGAAATCAGGGCTCCCACAGAAAAATTTTAAGTGCTCGTTTCTCCCGCGCGCCTATCGAGAGTGTAACGGTAGACAGACAGCTTGAACGTGGTTCATTGAACCCTCTGCCAGGCACTTAATTGTGAAAAGCAGAGTAACCACATAGTTGTAGATGTAGACGTAGATCCTCTAATCCCGCAAGTGTCTGAGTATTTACCCCTGTTGTCCTTGTGGTAAGCAGCCAATTTTACTTAGCTCACAGCCGAATTCATCAAAGTTAAATAATACTAAACATATCTTAAAACATTACCGTCTCTGTAGTTTCCTGTTTGTTACTGAGCAGGAAAACTTCGCTCTTGAGAACCTCTTAATGTTATCTGAATTGGGTCGTTAGTTGCTAGATCCACATTTTATGTGTACAGGGTGTTTCAGAAGTGACGGTCAATAATTTACACATGGAAAGTACAGGCCAAAAGTAGCTAAAAAGCTCCAATAAACGTGGGTACACAAATCAACAGTTGCCTAGATACAACACATTTACATTTTATCAGTTACTAGGTACACATGGCGCCTCTAAATGTTGAAGCAGGTGTTCGAAATGTTGTCCTTGCGTCTGAATGCAACACTGAACTCGTCCCTGAAATGAGTTGCGAATCCTCTGAGACAATCCTGGGGAATTCTGTAAATGCTGAAATACTGCTTCAATTTGCAAGCGTAATTCCTCAAGAGAGTTGACCTCGGTAGCGTAGACCAGGCTTTTGACTTGATCCCACACACACAAATCCATGGGGTTTCAATCAGCAAAGGCCCTCCTCTACGTATCCATTGTTGACCATACGTCCGAGTTAGAAGCCGGCGCACTTTTAAATGAAAATGTGCTGGGGCACCGCCATGCATGAACCACATGTTCAAGCGTTGGTTCAGTGGGACATCATCACGTACACCTGGAAATACAGTCTGCAGTAACCGCACGTACTGCTGTCGGGTTAGTCTCTGCGGTAGGAAGTGTGGTTCAGTTATACAGTCTCCGAGCAGTCCTGCCCAGACGTTCAACGAATAACGCTGCTGATGTCGTAATAAGTGTGTTGCATTATGATTGACATCGGCCCAAATGTGACAATTATGGTAATTAAAAATACCGTCACGGGTAAATCCACCATCATCCACCCATTGGTAGAAATTCCCTCTAGGCGGGAAGTTTGCATTGTTGAGGGCTTGCACTCGTTGGAGATGGTATGGATAGAGTACTTGCCGATGTAAAATCTGCCATACACTGCTATGACTCAGGATACGCTTTTTGGTAGCAATCCTCCTTGTTGAAGGACTCGGAGCCGGCCGTTGTGACCGAGCGGTTCTAGGCGCTTCAGTCTGGAACCGCCCTGCTGCTACGGTCGCAGGTTCGAATCCTGCCTCGGGCATGGATGTGTGTGATGTCCTTAGGTTAGTCGGGTTTAAGTAGTTGTAAGTCTAGAGGACTGATGACCTCAGATGTTAAGTCCCATAGTGCTTAGAGCCATTTGAACCATTTGAAGGGCTCGGACTTTCGTGGAGAATGCGTAACATCCTTTCCTCAACATTACGTGTTGTGGATCTGGTTTGACCTTCTCGTATATGGTGTGCGAAATTCCCGGTTTCTCTACGGCGCTGATGTAACCGGCTAAATGTACGCTTGTCGGGCTGCCTGTGTAGAGGGAAAGTTTCTTTATACAATCGTGCAGCCTCAAGGGCACTGCCATTCGCTTTGCCATACATGAAGTGCATGTCAGCGTACTCTTCATCGGTGGAACCTCTGTACAGCTACAGCTACAGCGCACGGAGGGGGAAAGGGAAGTAGGCGCATGCTTAAACAGATACTTGATCCCAAACGTTGAGATACCAACGTAAATACCGCGGTATGGTTACGAGTTGATTCCAACTCGAATTAATGTGATACCTCGGCAATGTTTGGTTTACGGACCCATGTTTATTGGAGCTTTTTTACTGTCTCTACGATACTGAAGATCCGCCTTAGACATTGTTGACTTCAGAAACCAGAATTATTATATAGTCTTATAAATGTTTCTTGTACCAACAAACATCCCACGTTCAATGTCAGTAGCTCACGACATGCTGTCATGTTCACTACCTACATGCCAGTAACAGACTATTGACCTACCGTGTCTATTATGCATTTATAAAAATAGCGGCAACATTAGAGCGCCATAAACCGTTCATCTTCTGTGTTTAAAACTGAAACACTGTTCAAGAGAGTTAATTTGAAAATTTCGGACTTTTCATGAAAGTGGGCTGGTCCTTTAGGACTGAGACGACTGGTACATACGAGTCCTCAGGCAACAGATAAAGTGGACAACGCAGCGTAAGAACCACATGATTGTTTATGAAAGTTGTTAAACATCTTCAAAAAAATGGTTCAAATGGCTCTGAGCACTATGGGACTTCACATCTATGGTCCTTTTTTTTGTAACGTAATAAACTTTTATTTACAAGTTAACAAATACATTGCTTGATCAAAGGCACGTTTAGGTTTTACACATACGGTAATCGTATCTTTTCTTTTCCTATAATCTTTCTTGTATTTTCTTTATGATTTAGTTCTCTCTATTAAGCAAATTTGTTTCTAATTACGTACTTTTTTTTATTTGTCGTTTTTCTAGTCTCTCTTTATTTAGCTCCAGTTCTGTGTGCACTTATTAGTGCTGTCTTTTTTTTATGAATATTTAATGACATTTAATGGGATTAATTTGGTTGTCGCCAAATGATGGCGTCCTTTAGATTTGGTTTGAACCTATTGACTATGACATATTTTTATGGGTACACTCAACAAAACAATGTATATACATATATATGGATAATGAATTTAGGGAGAGTTATTTGATTGTGGTTGGGGGAGAGAGAGATTGGGAGGGAGAGAGTGAGGGAGGGAGTGAGAGAGAGATAGAGATAGAGAGAGAGAGAGAGAGAGAGATAGATAGATAGAGTGAGAGAGAGAGAGAGAGAGAGAGATAGATAGATAGAGTGAGAGAGAGAGAGAGAGAGAGAGAGAGAAAGTGAGAGGAAAACATTTGATATATGATAATAATCATTGCAAATCGTCATTTTGCATTTAGTCAGAACTGTTTATGGTTTCCACGATTTTTAAAATGAATGTTAGTTGAATTTGAGCAGTACTTACATAATCACCTTTTGGACACGCAGGAGATCGCGAATATTTAAACACTTTCCCTAGTTGTGTGACGATATGCTGCTGTGTCGCACTTTTCCACATATGAGAACGCAGATGATGCACTGCCACTTTTCACACTAGCACAATCAACACTCATTTAACACGCACTTTGAGGAAGTTGGAGGATGTCTGCGTCAGCAAACGGCGGGGTGTCGAGGGGCTATTAGAGGGCGTGGTGTGTCGGCGTCTTGTGTCGGGGTGATGCTGGAGGGGGCGGCGGCGGCGACGGTGGCAGTCGCGACGTGTGAAGACGGAGGGCGTCTTTGAAGGCGGCGTCCAGCGCGATTTGCAGATAAGTCCCCTAGAACTTAGAACTACTTAAACCTAACTAACCTAAGGACATGACACAACACCCAGTCATCTCGAGGCAGAGAAAATCCCTGACCCCGCCGGAAATCGAATCCGGGAACCCGGGCGCGGGAAGCGAGAACGCTACCGCACGACCACGAGCTGCGGACTACACATCTTCACTTGTGTCACTGGCTGCCTTAGTCTGTGAAAGATTAAGGCAGCCAGTGACGCAAGTGATGTTCATTTTCAAGTAATAAGAAACGGCTGTTCTCCAAGAGAAATGTTCTCCGAGATTCGTAAGCGAGAACGCTACCGCACGACCACGAGCTGCGGACTACACATCTTCACTTGCGTCACTGGCTGCCTTAGTCTGTCACAGATTAAGGCAGCCAGTGACGCAAGTGATGTTCATTTTCAAGTAATAAGAAACGGCTGTTCTCCAAGAGAAATGTTCTCAGAGATTCGTAAGCGAGAACGCTACCGCACGACCACGAGCTGCGGACTACACATCTTCACTTGCGTCACTGGCTGCCTTAGTCTGTGACAGATTAAGGCAGCCAGTGACGCAAGTGATGTTCATTTTCAAGTAATAAGAAACGGCTGTTCTCCAAGAGAAATGTTCTCCGAGATTCGTAAGCGAGAACGCTACCGCACGACCACGAGCTGCGGACTACACATCTTCACTTGCGTCACTGGCTGCCTTAGTCTGTCACAGATTAAGGCAGCCAGTGACGCAAGTGATGTTCATTTTCAAGTAATAAGAAACGGCTGTTCTCCAAGAGAAATGTTCTCAGAGATTCGTAAGCGAGAACGCTACCGCACGACCACGAGCTGCGGACTACACATCTTCACTTGCGTCACTGGCTGCCTTAGTCTGTCACAGATTAAGGCAGCCAGTGACGCAAGTGATGTTCATTTTCAAGTAATAAGAAACGGCTGTTCTCCAAGAGAAATGTTCTCAGAGATTCGTAAGCGAGAACGCTACCGCACGACCACGAGCTGCGGACTACACATCTTCACTTGTGTCACTGGCTGCCTTAGTCTGTGACAGATTAAGGCAGCCAGTGACGCAAGTGATGTTCATTTTCAAGTAATAAGAAACGGCTGTTCTCCAAGAGAAATGTTCTCCGAGATTCGTAAGCGAGAACGCTACCGCATGACCACGAGCTGCGGACTACACATCTTCACTTGCGTCACTGGCTGCCTTAGTCTGTCACAGATTAAGGCAGCCAGTGACGCAAGTGATGTTCATTTTCAAGTAATAAGAAACGGCTGTTCTCCAAGAGAAATGTTCTCAGAGATTCGTAAGCGAGAACGCTACCGCACGACCACGAGCTGCAGACTACATATCTTCACTTGCGTCACTGGCTGCCTTAGTCTGTCACAGATTAAGGCAGCCAGTGACGCAAGTGATGTTCATTTTCAAGTAATAAGAAACGGCTGTTCTCCAAGAGAAATGTTCTCCGAGATTCGTAAGCGAGAACGCTACCGCACGACCACGAGCTGCGGACTACACATCTTCACTTGTGTCACTGGCTGCCTTAGTCTGTGACAGATTAAGGCAGCCAGTGACGCAAGTGATGTTCATTTTCAAGTAATAAGAAACGGCTGTTCTCCAAGAGAAATGTTCTCCGAGATTCGTAAGCGAGAACGCTACCGCACGACCACGAGCTGCGGACTACACATCTTCACTTGCGTCACTGGCTGCCTTAGTCTGTCACAGATTAAGGCAGCCAGTGACGCAAGTGATGTTCATTTTCAAGTAATAAGAAACGGCTGTTCTCCAAGAGAAATGTTCTCCGAGATTCGTAAGCGAGAACGCTACCGCACGACCACGAGCTGCGGACTACACATCTTCACTTGTGTCACTGGCTGCCTTAGTCTGTGACAGATTAAGGCAGCCAGTGACGCAAGTGATGTTCATTTTCAAGTAATAAGAAACGGCTGTTCTCCAAGAGAAATGTTCTCCGAGATTCGTAATCGAGAACGCTACCGCACGACCACGAGCTGCGGACTACACATCTTCACTTGCGTCACTGGCTGCCTTAGTCTGTCACAGATTAAGGCAGCCAGTGACGCAAGTGATGTTCATTTTCAAGTAATAAGAAACGGCTGTTCTCCAAGAGAAATGTTCTCAGAGATTCGTAAGCGAGAACGCTACCGCACGACCACGAGCTGCGGACTACTCATCTTCACTTGCGTCACTGGCTGCCTTAGTCTGTGACAGATTAAGGCAGCCAGTGACGCAAGTGATGTTCATTTTCAAGTAATAAGAAACGGCTGTTCTCCAAGAGAAATGTTCTCCGAGATTCGTAAGCGAGAACGCTACCGCACGACCACGAGCTGCGGACTACACATCTTCACTTGTGTCACTGGCTGCCTTAGTCTGTGACAGATTAAGGCAGCCAGTGACGCAAGTGATGTTCATTTTCAAGTAATAAGAAACGGCTGTTCTCCAAGAGAAATGTTCTCCGAGATTCGTAAGCGAGAACGCTACCGCACGACCACGAGCTGCGGACTACACATCTTCACTTGCGTCACTGGCTGCCTTAGTCTGTCACAGATTAAGGCAGCCAGTGACGCAAGTGATGTTCATTTTCAAGTAATAAGAAACGGCTGTTCTCCAAGAGAAATGTTCTCAGAGATTCGTAAGCGAGAACGCTACCGCACGACCACGAGCTGCGGACTACACATCTTCACTTGCGTCACTGGCTGCCTTAGTCTGTCACAGATTAAGGCAGCCAGTGACGCAAGTGATGTTCATTTTCAAGTAATAAGAAACGGCTGTTCTCCAAGAGAAATGTTCTCCGAGATTCGTAAGCGAGAACGCTACCGCACGACCACGAGCTGTGGACTACACATCTTCACTTGTGTCACTGGCTGCCTTAGTCTGTGACAGATTAAGGCAGCCAGTGACGCAAGTGATGTTCATTTTCAAGTAATAAGAAACGGCTGTTCTCCAAGAGAAATGTTCTCCGAGATTCGTAAGCGAGAACGCTACCGCACGACCACGAGCTGCGGACTACACATCTTCACTTGCGTCACTGGCTGCCTTAGTCTGTGACAGATTAAGGCAGCCAGTGACGCAAGTGATGTTCATTTTCAAGTAATAAGAAACGGCTGTTCTCCAAGAGAAATGTTCTCCGAGATTCGTAAGCGAGAACGCTACCGCACGACCACGAGCTGCGGACTACACATCTTCACTTGCGTCACTGGCTGCCTTAGTCTGTGACAGATTAAGGCAGCCAGTGACGCAAGTGATGTTCATTTTCAAGTAATAAGAAACGGCTGTTCTCCAAGAGAAATGTTCTCCGAGATTCGTAAGCGAGAACGCTACCGCACGACCACGAGCTGCGGACTACACATCTTCACTTGCGTCACTGGCTGCCTTAGTCTGTGACAGATTAAGGCAGCCAGTGACGCAAGTGATGTTCATTTTCAAGTAATAAGAAACGGCTGTTCTCCAAGAGAAATGTTCTCCGAGATTCGTAAGCGAGAACGCTACCGCACGACCACGAGCTGCGGACTACACATCTTCACTTGCGTCACTGGCTGCCTTAGTCTGTGACAGACTAAGGCAGCCAGTGACGCAAATGAAGATGTGTAGTCCGCAGCTCGTGGTCGTGCGGTAGCGTTCTCGCTTACGAATCTCGGAGAACATTTCTCTTGGAGAACAGCCGTTTCTTATTACTTGAAAATGAACATGAGCAGTATGGACCGCAAGAAACTTTTGTTGTGTAAGATGTATTTTATATATTACTACATCCCTCTAATTTCATTATTCGTTCATATTTCAGTATGAGGGCTGAATATGGTGTAAAACAGACCGAAACCGTTAACCTCAGAAGTATATTCATACATGTTTCTTGCGGTCGAGACTGTTTATGTTCATTTTAGACAGTATACTGTACGCTGTGATAAACAGTAAGGTTGAAGAGATGCAGCCGCGTTTAGTTCTTGTAAAATGTTCTGCATGTATGGTATTCCAGCTAAGATGTTTTTCTCTGTGACTTAAAAATTAATAAGTGAAAGAAATATTTATTTAGAAAAGTTCATGCAAATAACGTTACTCATTATGCAGAGTTTCAGTTATTTTCCAGAGAGTCACAGCAAAGAGTTTTTAAAGGGAACATATTTTTTTCTATCACGTAGCTGATGTATTTATTTTGAATGTCCAAAAATCAGTTTCAGCAAATTTCTATAAATTTTAATTACGAAAGTAGAAAAGTCCAAAATTTTACTGATGGATGCGACATGTATATAACTGGCTGCCTTCAGCTACGTGTTCTGTGGCGAAATATTCATTTAATTGAGGTGTTCGACTGCGTGTTCATCCTATAGAATCCGCAACTCAGAATGCCTTCTAAACAGTCTGGAAGACCTGTGGACGAGACGTCAATAAATTCAGAAGATTTCAAAGAGTAGTCGCTCCGTGACACCAGCAGCTTTATATCTCGTCTATATGTCGTTTAAAAGACGCACTGAATTGCGCAGTCGTTCGAACACCTCACTTGAATGAACACTCCAACACCAGAAAATCCAATTCACGACAGCCAGTTTTGTACAACATATTGCATTCATCTGGGAAACTTCGAACGTTCTAATTGTATAATTAAAATTAATAGACATTTTTATATTGATTTGTACTCAGTTGGAATAAACAAATCAGTTACTTCACAGGAGAAAATTTCGTTCTGTTTAAAATATTATAATTCGTTGTTGGAACTCTCTTGAAAATAACTAAATAAATTATGTTCAAAACTGCACATAAGAAGAAATGTTTCCTGGTTTACCTATCTAAATAAATATCGTTTTCACCTACTATTTTGTAAGTTCCAGAGAGGAACAAACACCTCGCCTGTAGCAAATGGTTCAAATGGCTCTGAACACTATGGGACCTAACTTCTGAGGTCATCAGTCCCCTAGAACTTAGAACTACTTAAACCTAACTAACCTAAGGACACCACACACATCCATGCCCGAGGCAGGATTCGAACCTGCGACTGTAGCGGTCACGCGGTTCCAGACTGAAGCGCCTAGAACCGCACGGCCACACCGGCCGGCTCGCCTGTAACATCCTATATATAATGTAGTACATTATTTTCAGAACTAAAGTTCCAAGCTAATTGAACATGGATAGCGGAGTGATGAATCTTTCCTCTGTTAACGTTTTTCTATTCGGATCGCTACCTGGCGTGTTTTTGCACGCTTACGACTTTCGCTACGCTCTGACCTTTGTTTCTGACTAGCGGTTCACTTCGCGAACTCTGCCGCCACCGTCCACAGGAACCACCCATTTGTTGGTTGGTTGGCTGATTTGGGGGAGCGGGCCAAACAGAGAGGTCATCGGCCCCATCGGGTAACGGAAGGAGGGGGAAGGAAATCGGCCGCGACCTGTCAAAGGAACCTTCCCAGCATTTGCCTGAAGCGACTTGGGGAAATCACAGGAAACCTACATCATAATGGCCGAATGCGAGTTCAGTGCTCGCTCGGTCACCCGTTTTTTCCACAGGTCTTTTAAGTCACTACCAGGGGGAGCGATCATAAACTGTGTTCTACCTACGCCGAGTAGGATAGGAAACATATACCATCTATTCGACTGTCTACATCTTCTGCACACGTTCATTTGATTTTCATCACAGTTTCTTCAGTTCCAATCTGTTTCCTGATCTTTTTGTTCCTTTTCCCATTTCTGCTCGTAATTTTCGACACTCATCTATCAATTGTTCGGTAAGGATTTCTCAATTTTGAAATGGTTGCCGTAAGTGAAAACCAGTAATATGCACTGACAATAAACTTTTCTTTTTAGTCACGTAAGAAATTTATTTCCGGGATACTCCATGCGGTTTAGCAACTACGTTATTTACCAAAATAATATTTCTCTCTGCAGTGGAGTGTGCGCTAATTTGAAACTTCCTGACAGATTAAAACTGTGTGCTTGACTGGGACTCGAACTTCGGGACATGTGCCTTTCGCGAGCGTGTTTTCTACCAGCTGAGCTATCCAAGAACGACTCACGACCCCTCCTCACAGTTTTACATTCTCCAGTACCTCATCTCCTGCTTTCCGAAGGTCCCAGGTTCGGGTCTCAGTGCGGAACACAGTTTTAATCTGCCAGTAAGTTTGAATCAGTGCACACTCAGCAACATAGTGAAATTTCATTCTGATAAAAATCCTGTAGGTCAGTGCTCGTCAAACTATTTTGTTCAAAATGCAAAATTGGACGGCATCTTGGTCGCATTTGTACTGATCTTATTATTAATTGGTAACTATATAAAACGGCATGTTTTGAGCTCCCAACAGATGAGCTATAGGAAGTGCTTGTCAATATGGCTGTCGGCCTCCAAGTATTGACCTTTAAATGTCGGCAGCGTTCGGAACACTTCATATCGACTGTTCTCTGTTTCATATTGCTGCCACCCTTGACTACCCAAAGTTATTTCACTGTAACTGCCTGATTAAGTGTTGTTGAGTTGTTTGTGTGCGCGGATGGTTAGTAACAGTAACTGCACCCATATTTAAACATCTTATTCAATATGAGATACGATCACAAATATTTATCCATTCTGTTGTTTTACAACAGCCTTAATTTAATTTCATATTCCTTGCGAAAAGCACGTATCGCATTTTAAGATGATTGTCTCTATAATGCATATACACGAATCCATGTTACTTCCATGTCAAAACTTATACCATAGCAGCTGATCGGTACAAGTAGCACATGGCCATGAATTGTGCGAACTGGAAGACAAACGATAAAACATTCCCCCTCTCAGCCGGCCGAAGTGGCCGTGCGGTTCTAGGCGCTGCAATCTGGAACCGCGAGACCGCTACGGTCGCAGGTTCGAATCCTGCCTCAGGCATGGATGTGCGTGATGTCCTTAGGTTAGTTAGGTTTAAGTAGTTCTAAGTTCTAGGGGACTAATGACCTCAGAAGTTGAGTCCCATAGTGCTCAGAGCCATTCCCCCTCTCACATCCTCTGACTTTTCAGTGGCCATGCTACTACTCTTCGTACCCTTGTGGTAAGTGGTACACTTTGCTTAGATCACGTCCGAATTCAAAAACGTTAATTAAAATTAGTTACTTCTTATTATTGTCTCTGTATTTTTATTTGTTATTGAACAAGAAAACTACGCTTTTACGAATCTCTTAACGTTAGTTGGCGTTTTTTAATTCCGTTGTTATTTGCTAGACGCTTATTATTGTAAAAGGAACATCTGAAAAGTGCAGTGAATGAGCTCGGAAAATCCGGGAAACGCGAGTTAGAAACAAAACACCGTTACTAGCCTTCAAAGTAATCACCATTAGCTGGAACACACTTCTGGCATTGGTTGTAAAGCTGTTCTAAACTTTCGGCAAACGCTTCTTGTGGGATCTCTCGAAGCACCGTGGTCACGCGTTCTTAGGTATCCGTAACGTCGCGTGCTCAGCTTCCTCCCTCAACGCAAGGCGACTGTTCTTTAACACCCTCTTTGGCGGCGGCAGACTTCTTTTTGTTTCCCCGCCTTATGTTTGCCCTGGAAAGGCTTTCACCACTCGGACGTTGCGCGTGGCCACGGTACTTCGAACAATTGATCAAGAAGCGTTTGATGATATCTTCCAACATTTTTGTAACCGATGTCTGAAGTGTGTTGTAGCTAATGATGACCACTTTGAAGGTCAAAAAACGTATTTTGTTTGTAATTCTTGTTTCCTCTATTTCTTGCAAAATGCGGCTGAAAACGACGGGCCGAAAGAATAATTGATCGAGGCCGCGCGCTATTGCGGGCTGCAGTTTGACGACCACTGCCCTAGATTGTGGCTAAGATACGCAGAACTTCTGAGATGTTTGGAAGACAGGAGGTGAGATACTGGTAGAAGTAAAGCTGTGAGGACGGATTGTGAATCATACTTTAATACCTATATACGATGGTTTGCAATGTCACGAGATAACTTTCCAGTACATGGCTTCCTATAATCTACTAGTTCCTATAGGCATTCTCCGAAGTACTGTACCCCAACCTTTTTCTCTGTTATTTCCACACAAACTTCGTGTAGTCAGAGGAGACAGAAGATAAAACGCGACGAAAGGAGAGTATGGAAAAGAATTTACTCTATGGCCCTTGTTGTTGTCTGATATATATCAGATTGGTTTAATAACTGGCTCTTATGTTTGTTTTATACTTTTCTTTCTCTATCCTGAAGGCTAAGGCGGCAGTCCGATGTCCGACCGATAACAGTCTAGCTTAAAATTCATTTCTCTTTCTTGTTGACTGAGTTTACTAATGCTGATATCATAGTTGAATTTTCGGAAAGTCCTTTCGGCTATAGTGCCAGAATTTTTGCAACCGTTGTTCACGTCATGTAGACGATTCTTGCCGTAGGAAACTTAATAGCGACGCAGATTGGAATATACTTACTTCCTCAAGCTGAAATAGATTGGTTCAGCTGCTACGCCACTAATCTTAAGCGCTAGACTCTCTAGATGTGAATTGTGCATCGGGAACCATATCTAGGTAAGAGTAACTACTTAATGGTTAACTGGTTGTCGTATGTTGGAGTCATCTCACGGTGAGAATCACAGTTAAAATTAAGTGTGTAGTCTTCCTCGACTAGAGAAAATCACATTATTGTGAGCGTAGAGACACGTCACGTTGTAAAAACGAAGTTTCGGCCAGGCTCGTAGTGGCCTTGTTGTGTCTCTACTAATGAAGAAACTGGTTCCTCCATTAGTAGATCCGGGACAAGGTCACTGCAAACGTGGCCGAAATGTCCGTTGTTCCGTTTACTGGCAGGGCTCCGCAACCAGAAAACTTTATGTTGACGCTTAAACAGGCATAGCAGTCAGTACCCCCCCCCCCCCATAAAAAAATACAAATTGTTTGATTTCCACGGAACTAGTGTATTAACTCCCCTTTAACAAACATAGTCAAGTCTGTTCGCCGGCCGCGAGGCCGAGCGTTTCTAGGCGCTTCAGCCCGGAACCGCGCTGCTGCAAAGGTCGCAGGTTCGAATCCTGCCTCGGGCATGGATGTGTGTGGTGTCCTTAGGTTAGTTAGGTTTAATTAGTTCTAAGTCTAGGGGACTGATGACCTCAGATGTTAAGTCCCATAGTGCTTAGAGCCACGTCTGTTCCTTTCAACACAAGTAAATCACTTCGCTGCTAGCCTTCCAAGTTAACACAGGACTGCCGTAGAAATATAAAACATGGACTAAATCGGAAGAATCGCCTTGGAAGACCTCAGTAGAAACCTGTCGGCGAAATTCAGAGAACTAGTACTGTGGGAGGACCGTCCGACATTGCTGAAATTACATCGTGTATCGTGTAGGAATAAGATGACCGGCATCACATAGTCACCAGTCTAGAGCACTCCCTGAAGAATGGTTATTGTTGAGCTTCTAAGCCAGTAAGCGCTGTGTTTACAGACTGGCTGGCAGAGTAACGGGTTTTTCCATGGTATGTGTTCATTCTTCTGCTAGTTGCATTCCTCTTCTTTGCAGTGTCTCGCTTAAATCTTTTAAAATCGTATTAAAAGTAAGGGTACCATAGGAAACTTTCTGATGCTGAGGCGGGACCAGAATCACTATCATGAGTACTGTGTGAGCACTGGACAATAAATAGATACATAGAAACAAAAAAGTCATCTCTACGCTCCTTGAACCTTAGTGAAAATTTAGCTAGCTGTTAAACTGATTGTGAAGGAAGAGGTGTAACGAATGCGTTTTGCAAACACGTGACACTAGTTCCAAAGAAAAAAGAACGCCAATAAAACAGAAAACTTTCGCACCATTTGCATGGTATCCTATAAAGAATCGTCAATATTCAAGGAGTTGACAGGAACGATCACTGCAAGGAAAAAAGTCTAGCATCAAGGGCTCTAAATGCCTACCTTAAAGGCTATGGGCAGTTGTTCAGCAGAAGAGATACGTTTCACAGTAGCAAAGATGGAGTGCTCATAGCTCTTAAGATATACACCTCAAAGCCCATGTTTACGGCATTTTTCTTTTTTGTTTTGGTCCATATTACCACATCTCGAAATATGGAAAGTACAGGGCTTGCAGTAGAAGAGATTTGTGGCACAGTATCGAATATGAAGAACTGCCTGCAGCGCTTTAAGTTCGCATTTTAGAGCTCATGTTTACTAGACGTTTTTTGTTCGAATGGCCGTTTCCGTCGTATTCCTGAATATTGACCACTGCTCCTGAGAAACCCTATATAATGTGAAAACACTCGGTAACTGAAATCCGGTTCAAATAATTTACTCGTACCAAAGCCCGTTCCCTGCTTGCAATTTCGTCCTTCTCAAGGCGGAAAACACCTGTTCTACAGAAGGTCTTGTTGGCTATATGGTACATTTATCATTAGTTGTGCAAAAATTTCCAGAAGAGTTGTATCATCAAAGGAATAAAGTGCAATAAGTTCGTTTTTAGTAGAAATTTAGTATTTACCAGAATTCCCAAAACAGGGAGAGAAAATATTGCTCTGTGCACTACATGCTTGTCAAGATCTAAAAGAGATGTCAGCTAAAAACATTTCCTCTCGTTGTACAAGTTTGTGGTCAAATATTTCACTGTGAAATAGTTTTTCTTTAATGTACAGGTATGTGTTCATTTACTTACTTAATTTTTTCACAATTTTTCTCAAACTGATCAAGTGAAAGCACGTTGTTTCCTGGTTTTAAATACTTCTCTCTTTGTTTCTAGAACATACTGTGCAAAGAAAAGAGATAGTTTAAGGATTTGAAACTTGTTAATTGTTTGTGTACTCTTGTAAGTTCTATCAGTCGTGCGAAGACTTATGCAATTCAACACAGCCTGTAGCTTTAATAATATCCTCAATTCGGTGAGGAAGAGATCGCACACATTTTTTCAGCTATCCCATAACCAGTTGAACCCATTCACTAATAGTTAGATCCTGCAGAGCTATCATATTGCAGGGATGCTGAATGCTACATTTCACTCTCTTTTCCAAATACTCCCAGGTATTTTATGGGCTAGTCAAGATACAATACGGTGCCAAACCAGGAATACGGATCCTCTCATCATGGAGATGTAGCAGCAGCTTGGTCACCGGGTATGTTGAAATCAACATCCTGGTGCATGTTCACGGTAACGTGAATGAGTGGGCTCACTCAGGGCAGGAAAAACACTCCCAAAACATCGCAGAACCACCTCCAGTCAGAACTACACACTATGGGTATGCGCTTCATTGGGCCATCGGTCCATTCATCGTCTTGCACCATTCGAGAAGGGGCAAAATAGCGACTCGTCGGACTACACTACATGCTTCCAATCACTTGCTGCTCAGGTGGTTTGTTTCTTGTCCCAGGTGTCCCGCTCTGAGCAATTGACTTCGAGAAATCCACGACTCCAAATGTCAAGTACTTCGAGTTTCTTTTGCTATGTTCGTTCGGAAACGACTGGAGATGGTTCTGCATTCACTGAAAGTAGAAATCCCTGACGGGACTGAACCGAATGTCATTGACCAGGCCTGACATGCGTCTCTGATCCCTCTTGGTTAGTTTCTTCTCATGACCACTGTTCTGTTCCGTTTTATGGATGTGAGTGGTACACCATACCTTATAGACAAGTTCGACAGTCCGCGTCGATACACCATCAAATTGGGTAATTCGTGTGGCTACAGGCACGTCCAAACACGAAGGCTCTTTTTCTGCCATTGTGTGACGTCGACCCATCGGACTGCGCTGATTCCATAGAACCGTCTGACACAAACTCATCACTTCACTGCCATGTCTTGCTTCATCGGTTCAGGATTACATGACCACCTGGTACCAAGTCTACACCATCTACAGCATCCAAAATGACCTAGACTGAGGTGACAAAGATCATGGGAAGTGACATGCATATATACAGATGGTGGTAATATCGCGTACACAAGGTATAAAATGGCAGAGGAGTGGTGGAGCTGTCATTTGTACGAGGCGTGTTTTTTAAGTAAGTACTGTTTCGAAATTAAAAAAAAGACGTGCTAAGATATCTCAATACTTTTATTTTTACATCGAAGCCTGTACCTTAATCTACCTTTCTACATAATTTCCGCCAATATTGAGGCACATGTCATAACGTTGTACCAGTTTTAGAATACCCTCTTCATAGAAGTCTGCCACCTGACTGCATCACCACTGTTTTGACTTCGTCATCGTCTTGAAGACGCTGACTGCCGAGGTGTTTCTTCAAGTGCAGGAACAGATGGTAGTCACTGGGCACGAGATTGGGGCTGTACGGAGGATGATCTAGAGTTTCCCATCGAAAAGATGTGATGAGATCTTTGGTCTGATTAGCCACATGTGTACGGGCATTGTCTTGCAGCAAAACGATGCCCTTGTCAACTTGCCACGTCTTTTGTTCTGCATTGAACGGCGCAGATTGTGCAATGTCTTACAGTAAGCTGCTGCATTGATTGTCTCATTATGAGGCAGAAATTCCACAAGCAATAATCCTTTTCTGTCCCAGAAAACTATGCACATGATTTTCCGGGCAGAAATTGTTTGCTTAAACTTCACTTTTCTGAGTGAATCGGAATGCCGCCATTCCATGGGCTGTTGCTTTGATTCTGGTGTGACGTAGGCCACCCATGTTTCATCACCCGTAACAATTTGGCTTAAGAAGTCATCGCCGTCGTTGTGGTACTGCTCAAAGAAAGTAAATGCACTGTCTAAACGTTTGGTTTTGTACAAATCCGTGAACATTTTCGGTACCCAACGTGCACAGAATTTTCGGTAATTCAAGTGCTCGGTAACTAAGCCATACAAAACACTACAAGAAACATTAGGAAAGTTATCCCGCAAGGAGGAAATGGTAAAGCGTCTTTTCTCTCTCACCTTATTGTCCACTTCCTGCATCAAACTTTCGTTAACGACTGAAGGACGCCCACTCCATTGTTCATCATGCACATTTGTGCGGCCATCTTTAAATGCTCTCACCCACGTTCCTACTATTCCATCGCTCATAATGTTTTCTCCGTAAACTGCACATATCTCACGATGAATGTCGATCGCTTTGAGGCCTTTAGCACTAAGAAATCTTCTAACAGCCCGTACTTCACAGTCGGCGGGACTCACGATTATCGAAGGCATTTTAAACACTCAGTACACAACGTAAACAAGGAAGAATCAGACTGTAATGGCGTCAATGCGTAGACAACAGATGTAGGTACCCAGTGCACATGCGCAGAACGCCGACCGCAGCGCTGCGGCCACGGTGTGGCAAAACGGTACTTACTTAGAAAACACGCCTCGTGCTAAGGCGGTTCATGTGCAAAGCTGTCCAACGTGATTATGGCCGCACGACGGGAAGTAACAGATATTGAATGTGGAATGGTAGTTGCAGCTACATCCATGGGACATTCCATTTCGGAAATCGTTAGGGAATTTAGTATTCCGAGATCCATAGTGTTAAGAGTGTGACAAAAATACCAAATTTCAGGCATACATCTCAACATGGACAATGCAGGGGCCGACGGCCTTCACTTAACGACCGAAAGCAGCGACACGTGCGTAGATTTGTTAGCGCTAACAGACAAGAAACCAACGCGCGACGTTTGACGAACAGTACGGCGAAATTTGGCGTTAGTGGGCTATGGTAGCAGACGACCAAAGCGAGTGCCTTTGCTAACAGCACGGCGCATCAGTGCCTACAGCGCCTCTCCTGGGCCCGTAACCACATCGGTTGGACCCTAGACGATTGGAAAACTGTGGTCTGGTCAGATGAGTCCCTGTTTCAGTTGGGAAGAGACGATCTTAGGGTTCGAGTGTGGCGCAGACAACACGAAACCATGGACCCATGTTGTCAACAAAGCACTGTGCATGCTGATGGTGGCTCCATAATGGTGTGGTTATTGTTTATATGGAATGGAAGTGGTCTTGTTCAGCTACTCGGAGACCATTTGCAGCCATTCACGGACTTCATGTTACCAAACAATGATGGAGTTTTTATGGATGACAATGTGCCATGTTACCGGACCTCAAATGCTCGCGATTACTATGAAGAACGTTACGGGCAATTTGAGCGAATGATTTGGCCACCGAGATCGTTCGAATGAATCTCATCGAACATGTGTGGGAATTGGACATAATCGAGAGGGCAGTCCGCGCACAAAATTTGCGCCGGTAACACTGTCGCTATCATTGGACGGCTACCAAGGCAGCATGACTTAGTATTTCCACATGAGACTTCCAACAACTTCTGAGTCCAAGCCACGTCGAGTCGTTTTATCCCGGTGCCATGTGATGGACAAATCTACACTTAGCGAAAAGTGGAAAGTAACAGCGCATCTCTTTTTCTTTCTGAATTTGGGAAACCTATAACCGCGTAACATTTGTCAGGTCGGGACTTCATAGTCTATTTAGTTTCCCCGATTGCAACATTTTTAAATCAATATTTTCATCATTTTTAAATCTCTGTCTAGTCGTGTGACTAGGGCCTCCCGTCGGGTAGACCGTTCGCCGGGTGCAAGTCTTTCGATTTGACGCCACTTCGGCGACTTGAGCGTCGATGGGGTTGGAATGATGATGATGATTAGGACAACACCCCGTCCCTGAGTGGAGGAAATCTCCGACCCAACCGGGATTCGAACCCGGGCCCTTAGGACTAACATTATGTCGCGCTGGCCACTCAGCTGCCGGGGGCGGACATCATTTTTAAATAGTTAAAATAAACTCTCCTTTAACAGTGATTAATTAGTTATCTTCTGTCGTTATTTATTACAAAGAACTTCCATAATTTTCAAATAACGATGAACTTTTATTACATGAGTGAGTGCAGGTATGTGGTTTGAGCCATGACTGAGGTACTACTCAGCTAAAAACTTTACATGAGACGTATGTCATATTATAAAATGTAAAATTTCACGACCGAAAATGTCACAATTAACAATATAACCCAGGCTGTTATACCGTGGTCGCACGGATTTCACATTAAAACCCGACGTTTCGACCCCATCTACGGAGGATGTTCTGAGGGGCGACCATAGTTTCTTTGTGTCCGGTACACAACCTGGCTCGCTTCTGACTGCAGCAAGATTCCATTTAAGCGTGCTCCCGTGCAGTGGGAGTGCAATTGGCCGATATCGATTGCAGTCGTTCTCTGTCACTACGAACCCAGTAGACTGGTACATATCTTCTTCATCTCCAGGATCCTTTCACGCCCTCCTCCTTCCTATTGAAATTCCTGGGGTATTTAACAATCTATATGTCTTCTCTGTATAGCCTTTCATGTGATCCACTTGTGGCTGTCAGTACTAGGCTTATCGAAATACACTCCTGGAAATGGAAAAAAGAACACATTGACACCGGTGTGTCAGACCCACCATACTTGCTCCGGACACTGCGAGAGGGCTGTACAAGCAATGATCACACGCACGGCACAACGGAAACACCAGGAACCGCGGTGTTCGCCGTCGAATGGCGCTAGCTGCGCAGCATTTGTGCACCGCCGCCGTCAGTGTCAGCCAGTTTGCCGTGGCATACGGAGCTCCATCGCAGTCTTTAACACTGGTAGC
The DNA here is from genome assembly GCF_023864275.1 of Schistocerca cancellata. Classification (NCBI taxonomy): domain Eukaryota; kingdom Metazoa; phylum Arthropoda; class Insecta; order Orthoptera; family Acrididae; genus Schistocerca; species Schistocerca cancellata. The sequence goes on along the minus strand of NC_064627.1, from coordinate 237,544,636 downwards.
ATGCCGCGACAGCGTGGACGTGAACCGTATGTGCAGTTGACGGACCTTGAGCGAGGGCGTATAGTGGGCATGCGGGAGGCCGGGTGGACGTACCGCCGAATTGCTCAACACGTGGGGCGTGAGGTCTCCACAGTACATCGATGTTGTCGCCAGTGGTCGGCGGAAGGTGCACGTGCCCGTCGACCTGGGACCGGACCGCAGCGACGCACGGATGCACGCCAAGACCGTAGGATCCTACGCAGTGCCGTAGGGGACCGCACCGCCACTTCCCAGCAAATTAGGGACACTGTTGCTCCTGGGGTATCGGCGAGGACCATTCGCAACCGTCTCCATGAAGCTGGGCTACGGTCCCGCACACCGTTAGGCCGTCTTCCGCTCACGCCCCAACATCGTGCAGCCCGCCTCCAGTGGTGTCGCGACAGGCGTGAATGGAGGGACGAATGGAGACGTGTCGTCTTCAGCGATGAGAGTCGCTTCTGCCTTGGTGCCAATGATGGTCGTATGCGTGTTTGGCGCCGTGCAGGTGAGCGCCACAATCAGGACTGCATACGACCGAGGCACACAGGGCCAACACCCGGCATCATGGTGTGGGAAGCGATCTCCTACACTGGCCGTACACCACTGGTGATCGTCGAGGGGACACTGAATAGTGCACGGTACACCCAAACCGTCATCGAACCCATCGTTCTACCATTCCTAGACCGGCAAGGGAACTTGCTGTTCCAACAGGACAATGCACGTCCGCATGTATCCCGTGCCACCCAACGTGCTCTAGAAGGTGTAAGTCAACCACCCTGACCAGCAAGATCTCCGGATCTGTCTCCCATTGAGCATGTTTGGGACTGGATGAAGCGTCGTCTCACGCGGTCTGCACGTCCAGCACGAACGCTGGTCCAACTGAGGCGCCAGGTGGAAATGGCATGGCAAGCCGTTCCACAGGACTACATCCAGCATCTCTACGATCGTCTCCATGGGAGAATAGCAGCCTGCATTGCTGCGAAAGGTGGATATACACTGTATTAGTGCCGACATTGTGCATGCTCTGTTGCCTGTGTCTGTGTGCCTGTGGTTCTGTCAGTGTGATCATGTGATGTATCTGACCCCAGGAATGTGTCAATAAAGTTTCCCCTTCCTGGGGCAATGAATTCACGGTGTTCGTATTTCAATTTCCAGGAGTGTAAATGTGGTGGTCTCCTGGTTGCAAAATATGTTCTACACATTATATTTCATACTTTTGTTTTCGTTGTTGTTTTTCATGACCACTGAATAGAGTACTCTGAAATCCTCCGTGGCACTCAAATTACAAATTTGTGATAAGTTCCTATGGGACCAAACTGCTGAGGTCATTGATGCCTAGGCTTATACACTACTTACGGGGAGTTAGAACGAAAAAAAATTTTTTTCACACTTTCGAATTTTTATCTCATTATAAAATTTACTAACATGGGAAGTATTTTAAATATAATCTACACCAGTTGAAAATATTAAAATTTTTACATGCATTATTTCAACATCTAATAAAATCGGTAATTTTTTATACAGAAGGCTGTGGATTGCTGTGTTTTAAAGGCCATGTCCAGAAGGGGATGGGCACCAGGTTGAGGAAGTTGAAACAAAGTTTGAGAGACAAGAAACTTTCTGATGCTAAAACCATAAGAGGATGGCTTACAGACAAAATGATTGATGAACTACAGCAGTATTATAGGATGGCCATCATAAATAATACTGAGGATTTGTTGCATATGAAGCAGGCAGTATGGGCTACCTTCTTCCACAGACTGTCAACTGATGAAAAACCAGTACACCACCTTTACCCTCCTGGACCTGATTCATGGTGCAATTACCGCAATGCCCAGCACTCAGACAGTTCATACAGCCATAAACATTCCATCCCAGCAGCAGTCATGGATATCATAAAACCTGGCAAATCCTGAATTACTGAAGAAGTGTCTGCTTGGTCAGACTCAAAATCCCAATGAGGTTCAATAATCTTATATGGACTCGCTTCAAAAACTGTTTTTTTTGGAATGAAGACACTAAAGTGCTAGGTCAGTGATGCTGTTATTGCTTTTAATGATGGCAACATTGGTAGGGTGAAAGTGCTACAGCATATGGGAATCATCCTGGAGCAAACCGCATCAGAGAACGTGAACGGATGGACAAGGTTGGCATTGATAAAGCAGAGTATGCAGCACAGTTGGCCACTAAGGAGTCCAGAAAGAAGAAAAGAAGAAAAACTTGGAAAAAGATTGAGAGAATGATATACAGTAAGGTGCACGGTGCTTCTGAGTGACTAAAAGTAAAAAATTAAGCATATATTACGTGAGTTACAGTCTTTTGAAACTTTAGAAGCCATCCTGAAAACTTACATTTTGTGTTGCATTTTTCCCTAAATCTCCGAAACCACTCCGAATAGAATACTCAAATTTCCAGGGAGTAATAACATACATATCCTGAGTCTACTGAACTAAAAGAAGAACATAATGTTATGTATAATTGAAAGTATTTAGGATAATGTACAAAAAAGGACACAAAATTTTAACCCTGTTATTAAAAAATTGTGTTTCCGAAAGCTGTGGCTGAAACGCAATTATTGTAGTTCAGTAGACTCAGAACGTACAATTTAATGTCCTGTAAAAGTTTCATGTCAATGGCTACAGTGGTTCCTGAAATACAGGGAAGCCAAGTAACTAAATTTAACATTGACGGGATAGGGCGTTCCAACTCCCCATAATCTAACTTAAACTAACTTACGCTAAGGACATCACACACACACACACACACACACACACACACACACACACACACACACACGCACATGCCCGGGAGAGGACTCGAACCTTCGACGGGGGGAGTCGTGGCATGGTGCCCCAGACCACGCGGCTACCCTACGCGACTCTCGTGGCACTCCGTACGGCGTTGATTGCTCCATGCAGCACCTGCTGTGACATAGGGATGTTTCCCGTCGGTACTCCATCCGGCGCATGCCACTTGGGGAGTACATCAAACAAATAATAAAAATACGTAGCAAATGTTTGAACTTATATGTCATCTATCTGTAAATATTATATTTCTGGACTACTATGATCCGATTTATTATTAGAATTATAACAAAACTAATGTATGCACGCTTGCTCACTTACAGACGACGAGGGCACAGAAAAATTTCGGATATCTAATGTTTATGAGAAAATGTCTGAATATAATTCACCCTAATTCTGTACCTTCAAAATTATTATTAGCATTATTATTATCTTTATGTTTAATCTTTTACAACAGGGACTAATTTTTTAGTGTGGCCAAGACTACTTCCTTAGCAGCTATTATTATTATTATTATTATTATTACCATCATTGTCGTTGTTATGTAAGGTGGCAACGGCCTTGCACCTTGCATGAGTCCATTTAACGTGACACTTTAGGTTTTATTGTAGTAATACTCTAATTTACGGCGATTTTGTAATTATAATATTTTGCGGAAAGGCAGTATTCGAGACAGAGCTTGGTTATGTCCCCGCCTAGCCGCCGAAGGCCACAGCCTGACGGTATGAATGGTGAACTGGGGGATTTCTGTAATCCGTTTAGAGAGGCCACAGCGGCCGCCAAACTGAAGTGATATCAGGTGTTCCCCAGGGAAGCGTCCTGGGACCTCTGCTGTTCCTGATCTATGTAAATGACCTGGGTGACAATCTGAGCAGTTCTCTTAGGTTGTTCGCAGATGATGCTGTAATTTACCTTCTAGTAAGGTCATCCGAAGACCAGTGTCAGTTGCAAAGCGATTTAGAAAAGATTGCTGTATGGTGTGCAGGTGGCAGTTGACGCTAAATAACGAAAAGTGTGAGGTCATCCACATGAGTTCCAAAAGAAATCCGTTGGAATTCGATTACTCGATAAATAGTACAATTATCAAGGCTGTCAGTTCAACGAAGTACCTGGGTGTTAAAATTACGAACAACTTCAGTTGGAAAGACCACACAGATAATATTGTGGGGAAGGCGAGCCAAAGGTTGCGTTTCATTGGCAGGACACTTAGAAGATGCAACAAGTCCACTAAAGAGACAGCTTACACTACACTCGTTCGTCCTCTGTTAGAATACTGCTGCGCGGTGTGGGATCCTTACCAGATGGGACTGACGGAGGCCACCGAAAGGGTGCAAAAAAGGGCAGCTCGTTTTGTATTATCACGTAATAGGGGAGAGAGTGTGGCAGATATGATACGCGAGTTGGGATGGAAGTCATTAAAGCAAAGACGTTTTTCGTCGCGGCGAGATCTATTTACGAAATTTCAGTCACCAACTTTCTCTTCTGAATGCGAAAATATTTTGTTGAGCCTAACCTACATAGGTAGGAATGATCATCAAAATAAAATAAGAGAAATCAGAGCTCGAACAGAAAGGTTTAGGTGTTCGTTTTTCCCGCGCGCTGTTCGGGAGTGGAATGGTAGAGAGATAGTATGATTCTGGTTCGATGAACCCTCTGCCAAGCACTTAAATGTGAATTGCAGAGTAGTCATGTAGATGTAGATGTAGATGTAGAAGCTCTGAGGGACGCGCGGCTGCAGGTGTTCAAGTGTTTACCAAAACAGAGTAGTGGATAGCTGGACGGGCTTTCCTGTGCGTTCTCTCACCTATGTCCCGCCGGCAAGGGCGGAGTTTACTTCTGAAATTTTGTAGAAATAAAAGGATTGTGAAAATAGAGTTCTATTCCTAGGCCGTACATTGGTCGGCACTGGCAAACTGGGTATTTCGAGAGCTTCTAGTGATGTGATTCACTCGGTAAAAACAAAGGTGAAGAGCGATCTTGCTGGACTCTCGGTAGGGGTCTTCCGTTCTGGGCTCTCGTACTGATAGGACGTTAGGCAAGTCGTCTCCCCTCTTGGTCTTTCGTTCTGAGGGGATGTTAGCCGTACCAGGTCATTGCTGACGGAAACATTGTCGCAATTAGAGAACTTTATGGACAGCAGTCTGGTGTTCGAATACTGTAGGATTGTACTTTCCGAGACGCCACACGACGATCGCACGGCCGCGCCGTCGCCGTCAGAGACCGCCGCTACAACGGGAATATTACGGTGAGATCGCTCTCGCTTCGGCCTGTGTTAGGAGTAACGTTAAATAGTTGGATCAATTGCAATTCCTGTTTCCACAGAGGTTTCACAGTACTTTGGAGTGTAGTGGTTCTTCGTATATATGTTATAAGAGATCGCGTTTTGGACCGATTTTAACACAGTTACTGCCAATGCCAGTTATGAGGATAATTTGTAAATTGTTCATTGTGTATTATTCAGCATTGATCTGAAGGTTATAATAAAATTATTGTGATTCAGTAGAGCCTTTACTTTCAGTAGTTGATCCTGAATTCACCCTTTTGCTTTATTTCATTGTTGTGTATGTGTTTGATGTCATTGAACATCCTAAGTGCTCGTGATCGTTCATGTTTGGAAGTAAAAACAGGTGTGATTTATCGTCAACATTACCACCGCAGATTAATTAGAGGTGACAGGGCCACATTTAAATCTAGCGTTATCCATTTTTGCGTACAGTTCCACTCCCAATTTCTCTGTAAGTTGTTTGTCAGGGGCGAACGCACGCAAAAATCGGACAAGCAATGGGTGGGGTGTTACAGTTATTATTGTTGTTATGTACAGTCCCTGCGCTGTGTACGTTGAACATGTGGTTAGCTCTAACACACAGCCTGAAGACCCAGTCTTGCAAAGTGGAACAAATGAATAAATACATTAACGGTGTATAGACAGAGATGTCGAATTAATCCGACAAGCAGATAAGCACTCTGTTCACGAGGTGTTTATGAGATGGTAAGAGGTTTATTCTTAACGAGTTGAGAATGCCCTTTGGGAAGAGCGCGCAGCAGATGCTGCAGCAGTCCCGCCCACTCACACCCTCCTTCCGCCTCCGGCTCGTGTTAAGGGCGCCGCCTGCCCTTTCGCCAGCGGTGACGGGGCACGAATGCTCGCCCTGCCGTATAGAAACTCATTCGCCACCGACAGAAGCGCTACGCTCCGACGTGGTTCCCTCGCAGAAATCAATTGTCTGGCGCCCGACTCCTCCCACACCACGGATCGCTGGCAAATTGATCACTGCAGCCAGGGGGAGCGTATACAGACCTGCTGTCGGATTCATTTAGCCAGCGCAGGATTCACACTCTGGTGGACGGGAGTCTGCTCGCCTCATTGCCTCTGAATTACGCGGACGCTTTTATTTTTTAATGGCGAGGTGCAGTGTGTGTAACATTCAGGAAACGTTAAGCATCAGATAAGGACTTAGGGTGGGGATGATACACGTTTGATAAGCTCTTCCTATGTGATTTAACATAGAGATATTCGACAGCGTGAATTTGTACTGATGGGAACTATAATTATGGGCAATTTATGTGCCACTCTGTCGTTGTGCAATAAAATATCTGGAGCGAGACATACAGACGGTCCCAACTAACTCAGTCGTCTCATTTATATCCGAAACGAACAAAGGGTGAAAAATCCAATTGGCTAGGGGTGCTCCTCTGTCAGGGGCTCACAGAAAGAGCAGAAATACACAATTCATAAGTGCAAACGAACATTAAAAAAAAAAAGTTCAAATGTGTGTGAAATCTTATAGGTCTTAACTGCTAAGGTCATCAGTCCCTAAGCTTACACACTACATAACCTAAATTAATCCAAGGACAAACACACACACCCATGCCCGAGGGAGGACTCGAACCTCCGCCGGGACCAGCCACACAGTCCATGACTGCAGTGCCTCAGACCGCTCGGCTATCCCGCGCGGCCTAAACGCACATCACATCCCTGTCAGGTCGGATTGAGGGAGGACATTGAAGCAATTCAGAGGCGGGTTGCTAGATTTGTTACTGGTAGGTTTGATCATCACGCGAGTGTTACGGAAATGCTTCAGGAACTCGGGTGGGAGTCTCTAGAGGAAAGGACGCGTTCTTTTCGTGAATCGCTACTGAGGAAATTTAGAGAACCAGCATTTGAGGCTGACTGCAGTACAATTTTACTGCCCCCAACTTACATTTCGCGGAAAGACCACAAAGATAAGATAAGAGAGATTAGGGCTCGTACAGAGGCATATAGGCAGTCACTTTTCCCTAGGTCTGTTTGGGAGTGGAACAAGGAGAGAAGATGCTAGTTGTGGAACGAGGGACCCTCCGCCACGCACCGTATGGTGGATTGCGGAATATGTATGTAGATGTAGATGTAGAGACTTTCAATGCAAAGTAAGGTTTTTTAAAATGACATACGTAAATTTTTTTCTACTTGAAAAAGGTAGAGGTGCAGTTAGTGCGGACTTGTTTTTACTGTTCTAAACCTCATACATTCTAGAATATTACACTTTAAAGGGTGGCATGGTGCCACAGTTTCTGCCGTAATGCGCAGCACAAGGGTTTACTTCAGTAGGCTTCAGGACACAGTAGGCAACACTCATTACGCCATTACAGCATTACGACAGAGACTGTAGCACCGTTTCCATTATTTAAAGTCCAAGTATTCAAGAACATGTAAGATTTAGAGCAGTGAAAATAAGTCTCTCATAACTAATTGTACCTCTTGTTTTCGTTTCGGCAGAAAGAAACACACATGTGCCATTTACAGATACAAGGCGTGTTTTTTAAGTAAGTACCGTTTTGAAATTAAAAAATGTTAGATGCTTAGATATCTCAATAATTTTATTTTTACATGAAAGCCTGTACCTTAATCTACTTTTCTACATAATTTCCGTCAATATTGAGGCACTCGTCATAACTTTGTTCTAGTTTTTGAATACCCTCCTCATAGAAGTCTGCCGCCTGACTTGTTAACCACTGCATCACCACTGTTTTGAATTCGTCATCCTCTTGAAGACGCTGACTGCCGAGGTGTTTCTTCAAGTGCAGGAACAGATGGTAGTCACTGGGCGCAAGATCGGGGCTGTACGGAGGATGATCTAGAGTTTCCCATTGAAAAGATGTGATGAGATCTTTGGTCTGATTCGCCACATGCGGACGGGCATTGTCTTGCAGCAAAACAATCCCGCATGGACTGTTGCTTTGATTCTCGTGTGACGTAGGCCACCCATGTTTCATCGCCCGTAACAATTTGGCTTAAGAAATCATCACCGTCGTTGTGGAAAGTCAATCCACTGTCTAAACGTTTGGTTTTGTGCACATCCGTCAACATTTTCGGTACCCAACGTGCGCACAATTTTCGGTAATTCAAGTGATCGGTCACAATGCCATACAAAATACTACGAGAAACATTAGGAAAGTCATCCCGCAAGGAGGAAATCGTAAAGCATCTGTTTTCTCTCACCTTATTGTCCTCTTCCTGCACCAAACTTTCATTAACGACCGAAGGACGTCCATTCCGTTGTTCATCACGCATATTTGTGCGGCCGTCTTTAAATACTCTCACCCACTTTCTTACCATTCCATCACTCATAATGTTTTCTCCGTAAACTGCACAGATCTCACGATGAATATCGATCGCTTTTAGGTTCAAATGGCTCTGAGCACTATGGGACTTAACATCTGTGGTCATCAGTCCCCTAGAACTTAGAACTACTTAAACCTAACTAACGTAAGAACATCACACATATCCATGCCCGAGGCAGGATTCGAACCTGCGACCGTAGCGGTCACGCGGTTCCAGACTAAAGCGCCTAGAAACGCACAGCCACACCGGCCGGCGATCGCTTTTAAGCCTTTAGCACTTAGAAATCTTATAACAGCCCGTACTTCACAGTTGGCGGTACTCACGATTATCGGAGGCATCTTAAACACTCAGTACACAACGTAAACAAGGAAGAACCAGACCGTAATGGCGTCAGTGCGTAGGTTAAGGTACAGGCTTTCATGTAAAAATGAAATTATTGAGATATCTTAGCCTGTCTTTTTTTTAATTTCAAAACGGTACTTACTTAAAAAACACGCCTCGTTTTTAACTTTGTGCTGAAAGTGATGTTTGTTTACTTGTAGGGATTGGGTATTCCTGCCCACTGTGTGAGCGGCTGACGTAGGTGCATCCCGGGTGAAGTGAAACAAGCACTGAATTGTTTCTGAGACACAGAGGTGAGCGAGTGTGCCGGGACTTACCGCAGTTCACTGCTATAATCCGTTCATCATAAGAATAAACCTGATGTAAACATTGCGCTATGTATTCTTCCATGTTTGCTGGAACCTCATTGGATTTCCGTTTAACGTGGGACTACAGCCAAGCTGTCCCGGATACTGTCAAGTACGATAATAAGGGTACGTTTTGTGCTGTACGTTACGCGCACATCTACTTAGCGATAATACGGGACAACAACTTTACCGGCGCATTTACCATGGACAGCACTGGCCGTTCAGGTGGTACAGCTAGGTTGCAGTTCACACGTAAAAAGAGACGAGCAGAGGAGCAATAGCGTTTCGCATGTCATTTCATTTTTAAGCAGAATGAAATAATAAACTGCAAATCTCCAACAATACTCTCCATAGACGACTAGACTAAAACTGCAGCACGTTATCGTTTTAGCTAACGTACAATTGTAATTAAAAACAAGAATGATGAAAATTCGTGACTTAACCACAGGTAATTTCTCTGCATAAGCTGTGTGTAACGTAAGAGAGTATTGAAGGATTTCACCGTATAGGTAAATGTTGGAGCCACTGAAAAATATATTACTTAGTCAGTCGTCTTGTAATCTCTTAGATCCTTCCTTATCCGAATCTGAGAAATACATTTCAGTTCTGGAAGTGTCGCCTGCTACTTTGATAACGGCGCAGCATTTTCTCCTCTTTTATGACGAGCGTTCGACAGGGACGTGTGAAAAAGCTGCGTGCGTTAGTTCAAAAATGGTTCAAGTAGCTCTGAGCACTATGGGACTTAACTGCTGAGGTCATCAGTTCCCTAGAACTACTTAAACCTAACTAACCTAAGGACATCACACACATCCATGCCCGAGGCAGGATTCGAACCTGCGACCATAGCGGTCGCGCTCTTCCAGACTGTAGCGCCTAGAACCGCTTGGCCACTCCGGCCGGCCGTGCGTTAATTCCAGTATGTATGGCAGCTTAGTAGTTTTGTCACTTCTCGGGCCAAATTGCACAGTTTGGTTCCAGATCAGTTTTGTTGGGTTCATATTGTAATGGTACAGTAGCAAACCTAAAAATGCAGCATTTGTATGAAGTGCCCGATGCTGTGGAAATGCATGTTTTTCGTGTTCCTTCGATACTTATCTACCTCTGTGGTATACAAAAAAAAAAAAAAAAAATGAAATGATCGTATGGCATTGTTGGCCGGGAGGCCCCATGCGGGGAAGTTCGGCCGCGATATGGCAAGTCCTTTTTAGTTGACGCCACTTCGCCGACTTGCGAATCAATGATGATGAACACACAACACCCAGTCATCACGAGGTAGAGAAAAATCCCTGACCCCGCCGGGAATCGAACCCGGGACCCCGTACGCAGGAAGCGAGAACGCTACCGCAAGACCACGAGCTGCGGATTCTGTGGTATAAAACGATGGACATAATCCAAATATAGAGGATTTGGTTTTTCATTTTTGCCTTAAAATATTAAATTGTTTTGATTTCTTAATTTAAACAACTTTTATTAATATTCTTTCATAAAACAACTATAATTAAGAATTTGTACTTGAAATGGAAACAGGAATTTCGCGTCCAATATGTAATTAGAAACAAGGAGACAAGTATTATTCATAGAAAATGGGGATGAGTTTTATAATTAAGAGATGTAGGTATTTCCAATTGAACGAAAAGAAAAAAGATTCTGGGGAGTTTTGAACCAACTCACGAATAACTGCATGTGGTTTGGAATGCATTACACTACCATTTACGTTACACATTTAACGTGGGTTTGTGTATTAACTGCAGTACATCCACTGTAGGAAAACTTCAAAGCCGATTATCTACGTAAATTTATGACAAACATTAAGAACAGCCTGTTTCTCGTCACTTTTTAACCGTGTTTCACGCGCGTGTTTAACTACGGAACAGAAAGCAGCCTCAGCCATTTTCATACTGCGTATTAACAGCGCGACAATCAGAGCACAACGCTGCAGAGGCTGTGACTGTACACGATTTTTTTAAAGAAAAACTATGTAGCTAAAGCGTGATTAAGAAAAACGTCGATGGCTGTTAATATATTTGAATATCTTAAAGTTTCATTTAACGTAACTTAGTAATAAGATGTCTAATACATAAGTAGGACCTACTTCCAAGAGCATAAGAACACCAGTGTACGTGCGCTACGGCTTCTGACAAATCATCGCGTTTGTGTTTGTTTACATCAGGTTTATTGTTATGATGAACGGATTATAGTAGCACCAAACACCTTAACGCGTCTGCGCGTATCGCACAGATATTTCACCATAAATAAGTACAAAATTAAAAGTCAAAATTTTATATTCAAACTTTGTCAACATATACTTTAAAGTAATGACGTTTTAAATGTCAAGTAATTAAATTAATAGTTTTCAATAAAATACAGTTCTAAGAACAACATAGGTGGCGCAAAAATTTAAAGCTAGAAAGCCAGAATTTGGTCAGAATATGCCTATGGAGGTCATAAAGAAACGGTGCGAATTTCAAAATAATAGAGTAAAAAATGTCAGAATCCACGTTTTTAAGAAACATTGAACGCGCTAAATATTAGACTTAGAAATGTCAAAATTTCTATGATGCTTCAGGTCAACCTAGAAATAATAACTAAGAGGCCACGTTAAGCTACCTCTTAGAGTTTATGAGTAATTTAATAAAAACCAAATTTTTAACTAAAATATACCCATTTCTAGTAGATTAAGTACATGTAATTTTAATAACAGAAAATTTTGGCCACAGCATATAATAAACCCTACTAAATAATAGAGTTGTAACAAATTTTAGAATCGTAGTATTAATAATAACCAATACGAGGTCTATTAAAGTTATAGTTCAGAGGTAATGATCTACCTTTAGTTCCACTATAAAAATTCTAGAAAGCAAATTTTTTATTCAAGTGAGCTGAAACTTTTGCTGTTATTTCAAACAGCTTACCAGAATGCATGTAAAATCAAGAAGATTCCAAATTAATTCATAACTTTGTTATTAAATATTATATTTCTCAGAAAGCGATCGATCAGAGGCTGCTGCCGTGTGCATAAGGCAGATGACAAGCAGACGTTCCCTTGGCCGTCCGCTGTCACACATACAGATATAAATACAGCCCGAGAGGCAGGAGGAAGATTCACTTCGCACTCAGCCACTGTAAGATGCGCGTCTGTTAAACGTCGGATTGCGCTCTGCCTCGGATGACGTCGGAGACGGACTGTGACAGATCGCGTATTTTCTGTAATAACTGGTTGTCAGCTCTCGAGGACTGTACACCATACTGGATCGCTTAGATTTCGCTAAAGTAACTAGTAGTGTGCCGTCCGTGGTAATTACAAATCCGCGTGGCAAGTGGTGTCTATAATTTCTATTTTTGTGGCGATCATTTATTTCAAATATTTATTTGACTATTAATAGTCAGGGCGAAAGACAATTTGGTACGAACGTACTGTAGAAGTCGCCTCTGAACTGCCAGTTGTGCTGTTTAGAATAGAGAGATTTACTATCAAGTTAATATAGTGACTTTCAAAGTGCTGTGCGTGAGATACTTTACTCAATATATGAATGAACTAAAACTTTTATATCTTCATTTATAGTCATAGTGCTGATCCCGCTAGTAGGGAGAGAATAGAAACATTTCTTTCAGTGGGCTGGACTAGAATGGGGCGTGCAGACTGGAAACTATGGTCAGTATTTTCTCCATCGCTTTTTGGCTGACCGCAAAAATAGTTGCCAGGCTCGCGTGCGGAAGACAGCGAACTACAAACTGTAACTAACTACATAAACCATAAAACAAAACATCAACCATCATATTTTACCCGCCGCCCTACACGGGCCAATTTTATTTTTCACATTTTGTTTCATATGAGGTGGTGAAGTTAGGTGAGACACCCTGTATATCCTAATAAAGTCGAATAGACTCAGTATAGTAAGAATTTTGTTTACATTCTACGTTTACATCTTCGCCAACACTCATACTCTGCAACCCATTGTGATGTGCATGGGAGAGTATATGCCATTGTACCAGCTACAACCGTCCTCACGCATTCCGATCACTTACGAAGCGTCGGAAGAATGACTGCTCAAAGAAATTAGACTTTGGGAGCAATAGGAGCATAGGAATGGACAAGGACATTACAGGAATTGACTGGACAATGCAACAAAACGTTGAGAGGGATAGGAATGACTGTGGTTTAGTATTTATCATTTTAAGGCATTGCTAAAAAGTATCCTTCTGATTGTCAGCTAAACATTTTTTTTTAATCATCCTTACGTGTTATAACTCCATAAAATTTTCAGGCTTCTTTTCCTTTCCAATAAACTTAATCACTCGGTCAAAGAGTACAATTTTTCTAAAATTTTGCACATCTGGATACCGCCTTGGATCTTGGGTTCAAATATTGGCGGACCGTGAGATTTATTTTATTCCATTGTAGTATTGTATTGACATAAGGTAAACGATTCTTCAAGGCTAATTATCTGGCTTGTGTGACAGCTGTTATGAAATTAGAAAGAAATGACACTCGTAACATGTTAGCAGCGAAAACAAATATAAAATCGAACACAGTATTTGAAAAACTGGTAGATTAGATTAAACTCACAGTTCGCTCTGTAGACTAATTGCGAATACACCATCGAGACTCTACATCTACATGTGCATGCATTCTGTAAACCACTGTGATGTGCAGGTTATGCAACATGCCAAGAAAACGAAAATACGCAATAATATATATTTACAAAAGACCTGGTATGCTAACGTTCACACGAATGATCCTAAGTGAGATGGTCTTCATGTGTGTAGAAGGAAAAATAAAAAATTCCATACATACAACAATTAAAAATACACGTAAACATTTGCTCACCAAAGTGTATCAGATAATTCGTAGGGAAATGTCTCCATAACGAAAGCAATTTCAGGCCATCGCTGGCCGGCGAAATGCGAGTCGCTAGTTCAAATCCGATCATCAACAAATATTTGTTATTTAATATTTATCTTTTCTGGAAGGTTCTCTGAATGTGTTATGTTTGCACTGTTTATGTATTCTGGAGTATTTGATACAGGGTGTTTCAAAAATGACCGGTATATTTGAAACGGTAATAAAAACCAAACGAGCAGCGATAGAAATACACCGTTTGTTGCAATATGCTTGGGACAACAGTACATTTTCAGGCAGACAAACTTTCGAAATTACAGTAGTTACAATTGTCAACAACAGATGGCGCTGCGGTCTGGGAAACTCTGTAGTACGATATTTTCCACATATCCACCATGCGTAGCAATAATATGGCGTAGTCTCTGAATGAAATTACCCGAAACCTTTGACAACGTGTCTGGCGGAATGGCTTCACATGCAGATGAAATGTACTGCTTCAGCTGTTCAATTGTTTCTGGATTCTGGCGGTACACCTGGTCTTTCAAGTGTCCCCACAGAAAGAAGTCACAGGGGTTCATGTCTGGCGAATAGGGAGGCCAATCCACGCCGCCTCCTGTATGTTTCGGATAGCCCAAAGCAATCACACGATCATCGAAATATTGATTCAGGAAATTAAAGACGTCGGCCGTGCGATGTGGCCGGGCACCATCTTGCATAAACCACGAGGTGTTCGCAGTGTCGTCTAAGGCAGTTTGTACCGCCACAAATTCACGAAGAATGTCCAGATAGCGTGATGCAGTAATCGTTTCGGATCTGAAAAATGGGCCAATGATTCCTTTGGAAGAAATGGCGGCCCAGACCAGTACTTTTTGAGGATGCAGGGACAATGGGACTGCAACATGGGGCTTTTCGGTTCCCCATATGCGCCAGTTCTGTTCATTGACGAAGCCGTCCAGGTAAAAATAAGCTTCGTCAGTAAACCAAATGCTGCCCACATGCATATCGCCGTCATCAATCCTGTGCACTATATCGTTAGCGAATGTCTCTCGTGCAGCAATGGTAGCGGCGCTGAGGGGTTGCCGCGTTTGAATTTTGTGTGGATAGAGGTGTAAACTCTGGCGCATGAGACGATACGTGGACGTTGGCGTCATTTGGACCGCAGCTGCAACACGGCGAACGGAAACCCGAGGCCGCTGTTGGATCACCTGCTGCACTAGCTGCGCGTTCCCTCTGTGGTTGCCGTACGCGGTCGCCCTACCTTTCCAGCACGTTCATCCGTCACGTTCCCAGTCTGTTGAAATTTTTCAAACAGATCCTTTATTGTATCGCTTTTCGGTCCTTTGGTTACATTAAACATCCGTTGAAAACTTCGTCTTGTTGCAACAACACTGTGTTCTACGCGGTGGAATTCCAACACCAGAAAAATCCTCTGTTCTAAGGAATAAACCATGTTGTCCACAGCACATTGCACGTTGTGAACAGCACATGCTTACAGCAGAAAGACGACGTACAGAATGGTGTACGCACAGACTGCGTTGTCTTCTATATCTTTCACAGCACTTGCAGCGCCATCTGTTGTTGAAAATTGTAACTACTGTAATTTCGAAAGTTTGTCCGCCTGAAAATGTACTGTTGTCCCAAGCATATTGCAACAAACGGTGTATTTCCATCGCTGATCGTTTAGTTTTTATTGCCGTTTCAAATATACCGGTCATTTTTGAAACACCCTGTATTTGTATAAATTGCAACACGCTCCGACCAGGAATTCAGTTTCTGATCCGGCTGTACGTTGGTGTTCGCAATAAATGTGCTTTAAGTGCTAAGGATTGCACTTCGTCGACGACCCTACTTCTACTTTCCGTTTTTGGACTTGAGTTCAGTTACAACATGACAATAACTGGTTCTACTAAGGCTTCTTTTAATCTGTACTTTATTAATAATTAAAAATTTTAGGTCGGTTGCATGCTACTGAAAATACCTGTTCCTAGGTGATGGACATCTTTCTGCAAATAACAACTAACATACTCTTCCTTGCGTCTATCTTCAGTTGGAAAAGAAACGTAAAAAACAAAATCATTAACTCCATGACGAGACCCAGGGATTAGCGTAATTGCTACCGTCCACTGCTTCATACACTGAAGAACCAATAAACTGAGACGCTTACCAAATATCGTGTAGGGCCCTCGCGAGCTCGCACAGGTGCCGTAACACGACGTGGCGTGGACTCGACTAATGTCTGAAATACTGCTGGAGGGGACTGACGCCATGAACCCTGCAGGGCTGTGCATAAATCCGTAACAGTACGAGGGGATGGAGATCTCTTCTGAACAGCACATTGCAAGGCATCCCAGATATGCTCAGTAATGTTCAAGTCTGGTGGTCAGGGAAGTGTTTTAACTCAGAAGAGTGTTCTTGGAGCCACTCTGTAACAATTCTGGACGTATGGGGTGTCGCATTGTCCTGATGGAATTGCCCAAGACCATTGGAATGCACAATGGACATGAACGGATGCATGTTGTCAGACAGGATGTTTAGATACGTGTCACCTGACAGAGTCTTATCTAGACGTATCAGGGTTCCCATATCACTTCACCTGCACATACCCCACAACCGTACCCGCATATGAGCAGTGGTAGGATAAATTTTGCCTTAATGTATACTGAATTTTATTGCCTTTGGGTAGTGTTTCGCTTTTCGCCATTTAAACGCTCCAGCTTTCTTCGTTAGCACATTATACATTTCTGTTATTTATATCTGTATAGTTTTGTTTGGTTTTTGTTCTGTCAACAAAAATGCATACTTCAGTCACTGGTGAGCCATTGGCCGCTGGCCGGCCGGAGTGGCCGTGCGGTTCTAGGCGCTACAGTCTGGAACCGAGCGACCGCTACGGTCGCAGGTTCGAATCCTGCCTCGGGCATGGAGGTGTGTGATGTCCTTAGGTTAGTTAGGTTTAATTAGTTCTAAGTTATAGGCGACTGATGACCTCAGAAGTTAAGTCGCATAGTGCTCAGAGTCATTTGAACCATTGGCCGCTGGAATTGTATCATATGCCTCCGCGACGTTTCCAGATCGCAAGAAGGGGCAGAGCGTAGTGAATAAGGAAGCAAGGAGTATTATAAAATCATGTGATTAAGAGGCAAGGTAGGAAAGTAAAACAAGTTTATCTCCTCGCTGCCTAGTATGCTGGCGTATCTGTACGATCTGTTACAAAAATTTAGAAAGGGATAATCTCCACAGGTGTGATCCCTTTGTTCTTGTGGTAAAAAGCGTCCAAGATCTGAAGTACAGAAGTCTCACTGTGATCACTTGGATGTATGTGTAATAATGTAATGCGACACACTGTACTACATGCACGTCAACATCATGTTTCCACTGCAAGCTAGAAACAGTCGTAATGAGAAAAAAGCATTTCATACAACAGGCTACACAAATCAAAAAAATGGTCGGTAGTATTACGAAAGTAGTAATATCCTAAAAGAGTGTCATGATTAGATATATTTAATTTGTTGAAATGTACTGTTGACAAAGGCAGATCTACTTTCATGACAATGTTTTTCGAACTCCAACTCACAAGGCACACATGGCTAGCTTGTGCATTCCTGTCGTGCGCATTATCCTCCGCTGCTGACAGTACACTGACCATTGGGTTTTGCGACAGATCAATGTTTCATTTTTCTCAATAACAACTATTTTATTCGCGATCACAGATTGTCAGTTTGGCAAGCCGTGGGTGAGTAACCAGTATCTGGCGTGTGCCTATCATTCCGCCTGAAGGAACGCTCGTCATTATTTTAATACTGCTCAGATCAAGAGAAGGAAAAAAACCCTTTGGTAAGTTTCCATTGCAGTCGTTCAGTGTTAAAAATACGATAGGTTACGGGGATTCCACCAAACTTCCAACAGAATTGACAATCTATTTTTGTGTGAGTTGTTGACCTTTTCTCATTCGAAGAAGCATCACCGTTTGTAACGGCCACATTTCTCTTTGTGACTGGTTTAATTGTACTCACTTTGTCAAAACACAGTGTAATTTGCACAAACTCATCTCACAGAAGCTATTACGAAAAAAATTTGAAACACAGTTCCTCATTAAACAAGTAATTGGCAATCACAGAGCTCAACAGCTTACGAAAAACCTCATAATGTCGGCTTGCAGTAACATAAAAGAAGAAATTTCATGTTTATTTTCATACTAGGAAGCTCTTGTTTCGCTAGCTGTCGATAACTGTTAAAAAATTACAGTCACTGGAGTGAAATAAATAAAAAGGGAAGTATAAGAATAATTAATAAAAGACTTGAAAAAGTAATAGAGGAGAATCTCGGCGAGGAGCAGTTTGGCTTTAGACGGAATACGGGCACCAGAGATGCAATAGGGCTCCTACGAATCTTGGGAGAAAGGTTTATTGAAAAAGGAAGAGACCTATATTTGTGCTTCATCGATTTAGAAAAGGCATTTGACAATGTGGTTTGGGACAAGCTGGCGACTATTATGAGGGAAAAGAGAGTGGGCTGGAAAACCAGAAGACTTATAAACTCATTATACGTAAATCAAAAAGTTTCAGTTAAAGTGAGAGGAGAAAGTACAAACTGGATCAGACTAGGGAAAGGAGTAAGACAAGGATGCTGTTTATCACCTACTCTTTTCAACCTGTGCTTGGAAAATATGATTGACCAATGCTCATTAGATGACAAAGGAGTAGAAATTGGAGGAAGAAGAGTAGGGTGCTTGAGATTTGCTGATGACATGGTCCTTCTAGCCACAGGGGAAAAAGAATTACAGGATTTGGTGGACACCATTGCAACTAACGGAAAAAAAATATGGAATGAAAATTAACATAAATAAAACAAAAGTATCGGCAATAGGAGGAAATAAGGAAATAAAAATTGTGCTGAATGGAGAAACACTAGAACAGGTGCAAAATTTTAAGTATCTTGGAAGCAGGATAGACACCGACTGGAAGTGCACCACAGAAATTAAAACAAGGATAGCAACGGCAAAAGAGGCGTTTTATAAGAAAAGGAGAATCTTCTGCAGCGGTCTGGACAGAGAACTCAGAAATAGACTCATAAAATGTCTTGTATGGAGTGTTCTTCTATATGGCGCTGAAACATGGACTATGAGGAAAAAAGAGAGAGAAAGGCTGGAGGCTTTTGAGATCTGGACATGGCGGAAGATGGAAAGAATAAGTTGGATGGACAGAGTAAAAAATGAAGAGGTACTGAGAAGAGTGGGAGAGAAAAGACAGTTACTAGATGTAATAAAGAGAAGAAAAAGAAATTGGATTGGGCATATATTAAGAAAGAATGACGGACTGATAAAAACAGTTTTAGAAGGTTATGTAGAAGGGAAAAGGAAGCGAGGAAGGAAGAGATTCCAGATACTGGATGTCATGATGGACGGTACAACATACAGCAGAAAATGGAGAGGCAAAGGACCTGCTAATATAGCAGATAACTGATGATGATGATGAAGTACTGATATATCGCCATAGATAAGAAAGTTCCGTGTGTTTATGAATTGACAAAACACTCTCCTCCTTGTGTGCTATCATTCGCCAAACTTTCGTTTCGATGTCTCGAGCGGTTTAGGAGATATGAGAGATGTTGCGATTATTTCATTCTCGCGGGCGTGAGATCGGAAGTGAGCGCGCTACATGGGATCCATTTTCTCGCGATCGGAGGCAGATAGAGACCTCCTCCCAAATCTAAACAAAAATTCAACATGTTAGCTAAATTTCATAAGCAGCAACATATGGTGTAATACGCACCAAACGCAAAATCATAGCGACCCCTAATTTTCGTTGCAAACTTTTTGAGTTTTGCGTAGTGTCTTACTAAAATGTGTACATCACAATAAGAATGGTCATTAGCGAGATGATGGGCACTTCGCCACGAAGCTGACATATAACGCTACAAGTAAGCCAAAATCAAATATTTTTCAGTGAATAGCTTCTGTAAAATCGTTTGAGAAAGATAACAGGTTGCGCGCGCTTCGGTTCTGTCAGCGCAGAGCGTCGCCAGTCTGCGCTTGCGAAGTTTGGTGTACGTTGTCACAATATGCGCTGGACCCGCGCGACTTGTGCCGCGCCGCCCGTGCGTGGTCGCGCTGTAGTGTCGTGTCACGTCACACGTGCTATGCGCGTCTCAATTTGCGCCTAGCCTTACGGAGAGCTTTCTCGAGCTTGAACAGTCCCCTGACGATATGCAGGGTCCATGGATTCGTGAGGTAGTCTCCATACCCGTACACATCCATTCGCTCGATATAATCTGGAACGAGACTCGTCCGAACAGGCAACATGTTTCCAGTCATCAGCAGTCCAATGTCGGTGTTGACGGGCCCAGGCGAGGCGTAAAGCCTTGTGTCGTGCAGTCATCAAGCATACACGAGTGGGCTTGTGCTCCGAAAGCCCATATCGATAATGTTTCATTGAATGGTTCGCATGCTGACAGTTGTTGATGGCCCAGCATTGAAATCTGCGGGAATTTGCGGAAGGGTTGAACTTCTGTCACGTTGAACGATTCTTTTCAGTCGTCGTTGGTCGCATTCTTGCAGGATCTTTTTCCGGCTCCAACGATGTTGGAGATTTCATGTTTCACCGGATTTCTGATATTCACGTTACTCTCGTGAAATGGTCGTACGGAAAAATCCTCCCGTCATCGCTACTTCGGAGATGCTGTGTCCCATCGCTCGTGCGCCTACTATAACACCACGTTCAAACTCACTTAAATCTTGATAACCCGCCACGGTAGCAGCAGTAACCCATCTAACAACTCGCTAATGACCATTGAAGTTGTGCGCCCTAAACCCACACCATCTAACAACTGCGCCAGACACTTGTTGTCTTATATAGGCGTTGCCGACTGCAGCGCCTCATTCTGTCTGTTTGCATAACTCTGTATTTGATGGTTCAAATGGTTCAAATGGCTCTGAGCACTATGGGACTCAACTGCTGTGGTCATTAGTCCCATAGAACTTAGAACTACTTAAACCTAACTAACCTAAGGACATCACACACACCCATGCCGGAGGCAGGATTCCAACCTGCGACCGTAGTAGCAACGCGGCTCCGGACTGGAGCGCCTAGAACCGCACGACCACCGCGGCCGGCTCTGTATTTGAATACGCATGTCTGTACCGGTTTCTTTGGAGCTTCAGCGTACTACGCGTAAGCAGTCATTGTACAGCAATATCTGCAACCTTATGGGTAACGCACAGCCCGTCCATATAGTAAGACATATTTCGAAACAGAAAACGCTTCCTCTCTTGGAAACGACACATCAGTTGTCCTTCGATGGAACCTTGTACCTCATTCCACTCTTAAGCAGTGTTTGTGAACCAGCTGAGTGGCAATGGAGCTCACAAATTGTTCAGCTGTTGAAATGGACCCGTATTCAAGTTAAGTACAAAGTGAGACACAAAATTCATGTGCGGCCGGTCTCGGCGGAGGTTCGAGTCCTCCCTCTGGCGTGGATGTGTGTGTTTGTCCTTAGGATTGGTGGTTGGTGTTTTAGCTTTGTCCTTAGGATACTTTGGGTTAAGTAGTGTGCAAGCTTAGGGACTGATGACCTTAGCAGTTAAATCCCATAAGATTTCACACACACACACACACACACACACACACACAAAATTCAGGTTGTGTTACAACAGTACTGTGCGCACAGCCAACTGCGAACAGTATGGTGAGAAAAGAAAGAAATTGGGCTGAATTTACCATCTGAAGACAGGTTAAAATGGACACCCTATCAACAATTCAAGTATACAGGCTAACGTCACAAGCGAAAGATGAAGAGGTGGAGAGAGTATATGAGAGCATTGAACAAGTAACGAAATAGATTGGAACGAGTAGCTAACAAGCGAATTTTAAGGGTATTAAACCTACGGGGTGGGAGACGTACAGTCGGACTACGGAAAGCTTATCATCCACAAAAACCCAAAGACAGGAAGGCAAATAATTGCGATAACTACCGTATATTTAACTTAAAAGCTCGTACATCTAATTTCCGACAGAAATAACCCTAAGGAGCTGTTCGGCTTTCGATAACATACAATGGCGCAAAATGTTCTAAATTCTCAGAAAAATTTATATAAGCTGTAGGGAATGAAGGGCAACATATACGACGTACAGGAACCGAAAAGGAGCAATAAGGATGGAATATCAAGAGAATCGGATTGAAAAGGGCGCATTGTTCAACCTCTACATCAAAGAAGCGATGAAGGACATGAAATAAAGGCTCAGGAAAGAGATTACAATTGATTGTGAAATTTTAGCAATTTTAAGATTCACTGATGAGTAGTTCACTAAGCCCAGAATATGGGACGACATTAAACCAATAATGAGCAGGGGAAACGACATTGGCAATAAGGTTAACATCAGAAGTGATGACCTCAAAGTAGACAAAATGATCTCGGGGTAGCATTTGCAACCTGCGTCATCAGTTATTAGCTGTATGTATTGGAACTCCATCTCCCCCTACAGTTTTTACCTTTTACAGCTCCCTCTAGTACCATGGAGGTTATTCCCTGATATCTTCACAGGTGTCCTGTCATCCTGTCTCTTCTTCTTCAGTTTTTTACATGTATTCCTTTACTCGCCGATTCTGCGGAGAACATCCTCATTTCGTAGCTTTGCCTAATTTTCAACATTCTCCTGTAGCACGCTTGTCAAATGATTCGGCCTCTTCTGTGTCAAACATAGGCCTTAATTCAAGGAAGACGTGGGAAACCCGGAAAGGAGAGAATCGAAGCGTTTGAGACGTGGTGCTATAGACGGATATTGAAAATTAAATGACCTGACAAAAAATGAGGTCCTCCATAGGATCGGTATGGAAAGGAATACGTAGAAAGGATACATTTCCTGATACTAGAGGGAGCCGTAGAGGGTATAAACTGTAGGGCAAGACAGAGATTGGAATGTGTCCCTCAAGTAGTTGGCGATGTTGAGTGTAAGTCTACTTTGAGATGAAAAGGTTTTCTTAGAAAAGATAACACCATTAAGTTCCGGAGCAGGAACAGTAGACGAGCAGTAAGACAAAGTTCATGATGCTTCTATACGACTTAAATTCGAAAGAAACACCACACGGGTTCCCTAACACTTATTGCCAAGCCGGCCGTTGTGGCCGAGCGGTTCTAAGCGCTTCAGTCCGGAACCGCGTGACTGCTACGGTCGCAGGTTCGAATCCTGCCTCAGGCATGGATGTATGTGATGTCCTATGGTTAGTTAGGTTTAAGTAGTTCTAAGTTCTAGGGGACTTATGACCTTAGATGTTAAGTCCCTTAGTGCTCAGAGCCATTTGAACTTATTGCCAGACGTAAATGTTATCCCACATTTCATAATGATAACAACCCAGTAATACTAGCAGAACATACAGTGAAAGTGAAAAGCCGTGTGGCTAGGGCCTCCCGTCTGGTAGACCCGTCGCCTGGTGCAACTCTTTTTAGTTGACGCCACTTTGGCGACTTGCCCGTCGTTGGGGATGAGATGATGAAGACAACACAACACCCGGTCCCTGTGCGGAGAAAATCTCCGTCCCCGCCGGGACTCGAACCCAGGTCTCTCTGCACGGCATTCCGTCGCGCTGACCACTCAGCTGACGAGGCAGACAGAACATACAATGATCAGTCAGAACACTACGACCGCCGACCCAGTACCGATAAATCCTCCAAGCGATAGCAGCGTCACCTGGCGAGGAATGACTGCTCATACACACGCTTGTTGCATGTAGTATCAGCGAGCGTGCTGTCCTTGTATAGAATGGGGAAGGAGGCGACCTGTCAGAGTTTGACAGAGGGTAGGTTGTGATGGCCCGGAGGCTCGGCACGAGCATTTCGGCAACTGCACGACTTGTTAGATGTTCGAGTAGTAACGTGGTGAGTGTCTTCAATACTAGACGAAACGAGGGTGAAACCACGTCCGGACGTCGTCTGGTTGGGCGACCACCCCTCATAATAGAGATGTCGGACGCGTAGGCTGTGAAGACTGGCGAAACAAGACAGTGTGCGAACTGCCGAGGTACTAACATCAGACTTTAACGCTGGGCAGAGTACAACTGTGTCTGAAGACGCAGTGCACCGAACACTCCCAGCGATGAGCCTCCGCAGCCGACGACCCGTGTATGTGCCAATCACGACACCGGCAGTGAACGTTGGCGCAGTGGCAAAGTGTTGCATGGTCTGATGAATCCCGATCCCTTCTTCATGATGCCGGATGGGAGGACGCGGATCCGTCGTCTTCCAGGGGAACAGCTCCTTGACACCTGTACTGCGGGACAGAGACACCCTGGAGCGGCTCCATTATGCTCTGGGTGACATTCAAGAGGGCATCCATTGGTTCATTGGAGCTCGTTCAACGCAACATGATGGCCAAGGAGTACCGTACACTGGTTGCAAACCACGTACACACCTTCATGACGATCATGTTTACCGACAGTTGGGCATTTTTCAACAAGATAATGCTCTATGTCACAAGGCTAGGACCGTGATGGAACGGTTCGAGAGGAACACAGTGGCCAGTTCCAATTGATGTGCTGCCGCCCTCCCTCCCCCCTCCCCCCCCCTC
This sequence comes from Schistocerca cancellata, assembly GCF_023864275.1. NCBI lineage: Eukaryota > Metazoa > Arthropoda > Insecta > Orthoptera > Acrididae > Schistocerca > Schistocerca cancellata. The sequence continues at coordinate 237,520,127 of NC_064627.1, read as the reverse complement.
CCCACCAATCTCTCCAGATCGAACACTTGTGGGATGTGATTGAACGTGGCGTCAAAGCTCATCGACCCCCTCCCCGGAATCTACAGGACTTGTGTGTGAAGATGTGATGCCAACTCCCTCCAGCGACCTAGCAAGGCCCAACTGCTTCTATGCCACGACGCATCGCCTGTGTTATCTGCGCCAGAGTTGAACATACCGGCTATTAGGTAGGTGATCATTACGTTCTGGCTGATCAGTGTATATGGCTGCAAAAAGAGCGCAGCTCAGAGTTATTCAGACACTGATTTTAGTACGGACCTTCTATGTACTCCCAGTAGTTCTGTAACTACACATGTTTATACCACAATTTTTTACAGAGGGCCCCCTGCACTCTTATTTGAAAATTCTCACTTAATGCCAATAATAGCATTACTAAAATCCGAAGCCAACAATATATTACTAAAATCTAAAATTACAATCTAATTCTTCATTAATAAATTTAAAAGCACAGTAGTGTAGGACATAAGGATCATCAAGATACAAAAGGAACATTTACGTAACTTGCAGACATCGGCGAAATGGCTTATGCAGCTGCATCGTCTGTACGCCAACAAGGTATATTTGCACTCATCTAACCGCTGTTACTTGTTCGGGTCTTTCTGTGTACTGTCCACACAGATAACAGGTAGTCACTATATCTGAGGCTCATCTGAAACAGAGATAACATACGATACAGCTCCTGCTGTCCAGCAAGATACCGAAGAACCCACGAGAGGTCCGAAGACACGCTTAGTACTCCACAGTTAAGTGAAAATGATTTGCTATTTGGGGAGCAAAATAACTGATGATAGTCGAAGTAGAGAGGATATAAAATGTAGACTGGCAATGGCAAGGAAAGCGTTTCTGAAGAAGAGAAATTTGTTAACATCGAGTATAGATTTAAGTGTCAGGAAGTCATTTCTGAAAGTATTTTTATGGAGTGTAGCCATGTATGGAAGTGAAACATGGACGGTAAATAGTTTGGACAAGAAGAGAATAGAAGCTTTTGAAATGTGGTGCTACAGAAGAATGCTGAAGATTAGATGGGTAGATCACGTAACTAATGAGGAGGTATTGAATAGGATTGGGGAGAAGAGAAGTTTGTGGCACAACTTGACAAGAAGAAGGGATCGGTTGGTAGGACATGTTCTGAGGCGTCAAGGGATCACCAATTTAGTATTGGAGGGCAGCGTGGAGGGTAAAAATCGTAGGGGGAGACCAAGAGATGAATAGAGTAATCAGATTCAGAAGGATGTAGGTTGCAGTAGGTACTGGGAGATGAAGAAGCTTGCACAGGATAGGGTAGCATGGAGAGCTGCATCAAATCAGTCTCAGAACTGAAGACCACAACAACAACACCAAAATTGCACTACAACCCAGTCCCCAAATCACCATACTGTGAACTGTATACTCACACCACAGCTACTCACTAATCCGATTGCCAAACAATTACCAATAACGTCTGTTCCGCTACGTGAGTTCTATATTGCTTAGAGGGCCACAAGGCGAAGACCACTATGCCGCCCTAGAGTTTGCGGCAGATCAGAGTAATAACAGGCAATGAATGAGGTCAGTTCAGAGCAGCAAATTCCCTTCCATACGGAATTACTCAGAAGGTCCATCACATAACAGTCTCTTGACTCGGCCCATCTGTACTACAGAACAGGAAGCTTCTGCCATCCACCACGTTCCATGGAAAGAACCATGTCCACACTCTATAGGCCTCGTTCCTCTCTGAAGACAGTGACTTACAGTTTCCAGAGACGTAACCAAAAGTTTCAGCGTCATTCGCAGAACAGTGACAGCCGCATCCGCACTTGTCACAAACACGTTCTATTACGTACTGCCCGATGTACAGCCCACACTTGCTTGTTGTTGCTCTGAGCTCTCCCAGGAAAGAACAGTCCTAACTGCAGCCGCCGTCCTCCCAGCGATGCACACCGACCGAGGTGGCGCAATGGCTAGCCCACTGGACTCGCATTCGGGAGGACGACGGTTCAATCCCACGTCCGGCCATCCTGATTTAGGTTTTCCTTGATTTCCCTAAATCGCTACAGGCAAATGCCGGGATGGTTTCTTTGAGGCACGGCCGACTTCCTTCCCTACTCCGATGAGGCCGATGAACTCGCAGTTTTGAAGTTTGGTCTCCTCCCCCAAATCAACACCCCCCCTCCCCCCCCCCCCCGGCGATGCACGACAAACACCCCATCGACCGCCACGAAACTATTGATAGGCAAAGACGCGCCAACGGGCACACCTGTGGCAATGGACACTCGGTACTGTTCGAAAATGATGAACATAAAAATACAGCACAGCAGCAAACCATCTAAAGAAAGAATAGCCGTGCGTAGTGCAATGAAAGAATGTGCAGCTGTGTTAGGCACATTATACTTTTCTGAACGACGGCGTTCCGCTCTTTCAAAGTGACGACACACAATTATAAACTAAAACTATCGTGAGAAGATAGTGGAAGATTTTAAACTGATTGAATTTACTAAATGATTAAAAAGAGACTAGCGTTCAAAAATTATATTGTGAAATTCCGATACCTGAACAATTACAACCCTCTTTAAAAAATCACTTCTTATTAAAAAAGATCACACTGCCATGAAATTAGACTGTGAAACGGTAGAGCAGTGGTAAATTGATAGCTTCTGAGTGCAAACATGCGAATAGATACTTTTACTTGACTACGCCTCGACAATCGAACTAACCCGACCCAATAAAGAAAAATTCTAAAACTTTACCTTTTTTAAGCATATAAAAACTTATGTGCAAGCATGGATAACAGTGACAACATTACGTATCTTCACACTTCTCAAATCAACATTTAGAAAATAATAGCTCCAAAATTGAACATTTACCGCTTTTTCATCTCATTTCCAGTGTTCTGCTAACTGTTTCCAGACTGTTCAGTAGCGTTACGAATACACAAGTGTCTCATTCACTTTGTTCTGAATGCCACTGGCAACGAAAATGCTGCTGACAAGCGAAGATCACTTTGCTTGTACTCATAACTGCTGTGGCGTAATGTAAAAATATGATGCTTCGAATAGAAATAGAGCTTATATCACTCTCTTTTAATACCACAAATAAACCAGAAACCTTGCAGTGTTTAAACCAAAATATTTTTCTGTATTGTACCCGACTAAATGGTCAATAGATTGCAGTGCAATAAAGCGGCTGGGGTGGATGAAATTAAGTCGGAACTCATCAAATACAGTGGAATGTCAGCTCTTAAATGGCTACACAGGATAATTGAAATGGCCTGGGAGTCGGGACAGGTTCCATCAGACTGGACAAAAGCAGTAATCACACCAATCTTTAAACATGGAAACAGAAAAGATTGTAACAACTACAGAGGTATCTCTTTAATCAGCGTTGTGGGTAAAATCTTCTCAGGTATTGTTGAAAGGAAAGTGCGAGTATTAGTTGAGGACCAATTGGATGAAAATCAGTGTGGGTTTAGGCCTCTTAGAGGTTGTCAGGACCAGATCTTTAGCTTACGGCAAATAATGGAGAAGTGTTATGAGCGGAACAGGGAATTGTATCTATGCTTTATAGATCTAGAAAAGGCACATGACCGGGTTCCTAGGAGGAAGTTATTGTCTGTTCTACGAGATTATGGAATAGGAGGCAAAGTTTTGCAAGCAATTAAAGGTCTTTACTTGGATAGTCAGGCAGCAGTTAGAGTTGACGGTAAATTGAGTTCATGGTTCAGAGTAGTTTCAGGGGTAAGACAAGGCTGCAACCTGTCTCCACTGTTGTTCATATTATTTATGGATCATATGTTGAAAACAATAGACTGGCTGGGTGAGATTAAGATATGTGAACACAAAATAAGCAGTCTTGCATTTGCGGATGACTTAGTTGTAATGGCAGATTCGATTGAAAGTTTGCAAAGTAATATTTCAGAGCTAGATCAGAAATGTAAGGACTATGGTATGAAGATTAGCATCTCCAAAACGAAAGTAATGTCAGTGGGAAAGAAATATGAACGGATTGAGTGCCAAATAGGAGGAACAAAGTTAGAACAGGTGGACGGTTTCAAGTACTTAGGATGCATATTCTCACAGGATGGCAACATAGTGAAAGAACTGGAAGCGAAGTGTAGCAAAGCTAATGCAGTGAGCGCTCAGCTACGATCTACTCTCTTCTGCAAGAAGGAAGTCAGTACCAAGACTAAGTTATCTGTGCACCGTCCAATCTTTCGGCCAACTTTGTTGTATGGGAGCGAAAGCTGGGTGGATTTAGGTTACCTTATCAACAAGGTTGAGGTTACGGATATGAAAGTAGCTAGGATGATTGCAGGTACTAGTAGATGGGAACAATGGCAGGAGGGTGTCCACAATGAGGAAATCAAAGAAAAACTGGGAATGAACTCTATAGATGTAGCAGTCAGGGCGAACAGGCTTAGATGGTGGGGTTACGTTACACCCATGGGAGAAGCAAGGTTACCCAAGAGACTCATGGATTCAGCAGTAGAGGGTAGGAGGAGTCGGGGCAGACCGAGGAGAAGGTACCTGGATTCGGTTAAGAATGATTTTGAAGTAATAGGTTTAACATCAGAAGAGGCACCAATGTTAGCACTGAATAGGGGATCATGGAGGAACTGTATAAGGGGGGCTATGCTCCAGACTGAACGCTGAAAGGCATAATCAGTCTTAAATGATGATGATGATGATGATGATGATGATGTACCCGACTACGAGGTAAACTTTACGTCAGAGGGAAGGGGTGAGGTCCAACCACATCCCACCAAATCTCACCAGAAGGGGAGGGGGTGAGTGGGGAATCCAACTTTAAAGAAAAGCTCTCACGTAATTAATGGACGTCCTCCAGGTAAGTACAGGGCGTTTCAAAAAGAAAGAGCAGATTTCAAACATTTATTTCTCAAAAACTACAAATGATAGAAACACAATTCAAACGTTTCTTGTCAGAGAAAGGTTCAAAGTTTTTCAATGGTCCGCGCAGAAGTTCCATGCAAATCCGCAGTGGCGCTGGCGTTTGTTTGTAGGAAAATGGCGACGACACCACAGGAACGATCATTTTGTGTGCTGCAATTTGCAAAGTTAGAGTCCATTGTTGGTGTGCAACGTGCATTCCGCCGTCAATTCAACAAACAGCCGCCTCGTCATAAGCAAATTTATGAGTGGCATCACAGATTCGTAGAAGATGGTTGCATCTGCAAGCGAAAAAGCACGGGTCGTCCACGCACATCGGATGAAAATGTCGAGCGTGTCCGTGCAGCTTACGAAAGGAGCCCTAGAAAATCCACGACACGGGCAAGTCACGAACTAAACATGTCTAAAACAACGGTATGGCGCGTTCTGAGTAACCGTCTGCACATGAAGCCGTACAAACTGCAGTTATTGCAAGCATTGCGTCCTGACGACCACAACAAAAGGTTCGAATTTTCAACTGCAATTCTACAGGACATGGAAGAGGACAATTTTGCCGAACGATTAATTTTTTCAGATGAATCAACGTTTCACATTTCTGGTAAAGTTAATCGGCATAACGTACGAATTTGGGCGAGTGAAACTCCGAGGGACGTTATTCAACATGAAAGAGACTCACCAAAGGTTAACGTCTTTTGTGCAATTTCGGTAAACAAAGTTTATGGACCTTTCTTTTTCATGGAGAAAACTATCACAGGAACCATTTACCTGGACATGTTAGAAAACTGGCTATTTCCTCAACTTCAGGAAGATTCAAATCACTTCATCTTCATGCAAGATGGCGCCCCACCACACTTCTCTGAACCTGTACGACGGTACCTAAATAACACCATTCCAGGACGGTGGATTGGAAGAGCAGGAGCACAAGATCAATGTCATCGTCTGTGGCCTCCCAGGTCACCAGACCTTACTCCCTGCGATTTTTATTTGTGGGGGTACATAAAGGACTGTGTTTATGTCCCACCTATGCCCGCTACTCTTCAAGAGGTACGACATCGAATTGTTGCGGCCGTGAATTCGGTAACTAAAGACCAGTTGCGTCGTGTGTGGCAAGAAATGAGATACCGGTTTGATATTTGTCGTGTAACAAATGGTGCTCATATTGAGGTACAGTTTTGATATTTGTTGTGTAACATTTGGTACTCATATTGAGTGAAGGACCGTTGGAATTGTGTTTCTATCATTTGTAGTTTTTGAGAAATAAATGTTTGAAATCTGCTCTTTCTTTTTGAAACGCCCTGTATATGGATTTGGAAACCTATGCTGTTAGTACGAGCTGGAATTAATGCCATTTACAGTAAAAATATTGGCATATCTCACTTGTTGCATATATCTGTAATCTGTTGGGATATGGAATGATAAAATTTCGGGTCGGGTTTTGCATAATGACTTACTGAAGTGTTGAGGGTGTGTCGATAAACCGACAGTGCGCAGAAAACTGATTTTCCTCTAAGGTTGAGAAAGGCTTAGCGTTTCTGCGTCCGGTGACTCACTGGTTCATCAGTGCACCCTGTAATACGCACGTGCCTCGCCAATACATCACAGATCCGTAACTCCGCAGTGCTTGGCGGAAGTTCTGCGCATTTAGTGACTGACACAGCACGCGCTGCCGAATGGGAGTTCCCCAAGCTCAGATCCGACAACATGACCGTAGTGGTACTGCAGCACTCCCAAGAGACGTAGGGAAGTCTCCTTGTATCCACAGGATATCCTTATTGTTATGTTGTTTATTAACGGTTGAAATACATTCTGATTAAAGGTGCAATAAAATTAACGTTGAAACATTAAAATAGCTTACAACCTATCCAGAGATATCAACGATAGAATCATATGGTACTGTTGGGTAGGATAGCCCTAGGGACAGAAACTGCCGCCTCACTCCGAAAGATCCCGTTTTTCGCAAGCAGTGTAGCCTAACGTTATCTGTAGCGCGGAAGAGGAGAGGTGCATCTACGCTTCATAATCTCGATTTGTTGCAATTAGGGCCGGCACCGATATGCATCGGATCACTATTCACTGATGATAGAATTTAGACACATCAGTAACTCTATGTAAGACCATTGTAAGATGAACTTCGTACGTAATTACGAGGCCTATTTAGAAAGTAATGTCCGATCGATCGCAAAATTGAAACCTCAGCGAAGATCAAAATTGTTTTATTTGCGTATGCTACAACTTCCAGCTCCTTCTCCACATAGTCGCAGCTCCAATTTAGTCATTTGTCGTGGCGTCCAGTACCCTCGTCTTGGAAGACATCCACCTGTGCTTCCCGCTACTCCTCTAAGCTGGTCTGCAGTTCGTCTCTGTGTCAAAATGTTGTCTTCATACCCAGCGGTTAATGTGAGCGGAGATGAACACGAGAGGGAGCCAAGTCTGGGCTGTTTGGGGGTGATCAAATACAGGTAATTCCCATCGCAAATGCTGCAGTCGCTTTCTCAATGCCCCTGCACCGTGCGACCGAGAATTGTCATGAAGGCCGGTCGCGGTGGCCGTGCGTTTCTAGGCGCTTCAGTCCGGAACCGTGGGACTGCTACGGTTGCAGGTTCGAATCCTGCCTCGGGCATGGATGTGTGTGATGTCCTTAGGTTAGTTAGGTTTAAGTAGTTCTAAGTTCTAGGGGACTGATGACCTAAGATGTTAAGCCCCATAGTGCTCAGAGCCATTTGAACCATTTTTTTGTCATGAAGGAGGAAATGCATGACAGATAAGTTATGTGGGGTTGCTGGAATCAGGCGAACTCTCTCAGCGGGCACCCATACTTGGCGGGAGACACTACTGTTAAATATGAAGATAGTATCTGTTCTTTCGAACATGTCCGAAAGAACAGATACCATATTCATATAGTTAAGGCTAACCGGCCATTGACCTTCTGTGCTGGATGCACACGCATTGCCCGAACTCTTACGGGACTACGTAAGGTTGTCTGCTGCGAGTAATGAGTGTAATGGGCACTAGCTCTACGAGTGTAGTGTGTGGACATTAAGTTGGGAATGTGGGTCTCACGGGGAGCGTGCAACGGAGAAATCCCTCCAGTCGCACTATCCTCTGTGTCCTCGGTGGGTTCGAATCCCCGTCGGGGCACACATTGTCAGCTGTCCCCGTTGATGTACATCAACGCCTGTCGACAGCTTAGGGCCCTGATTTAATTATCATTTCACCATTGATGTAGGCATATTTACGTGCTCACTGTGCGTTCAAAGCCGAAAACAGCGACGTGACGCAATCGACAGGCGTACTACATACTGTCCAACAAATCTGTCCAAAGCTTCATCAGATTATCACTGTCGTTTCCATTTCATGAACTATTTTCAGGATAGCCTCGTATTCTTGCTTCATAAATATCCCGATTCCCGCATAATATCAGTAAGTAAGAAAAGACTAAGTTAAAACTGTTGATTCCACGTACCAGTATTGATAGCATAATATAACGAAATTCTACTCCACTACAATGAAGCGCCGAAGAAACTGGTATATGCATGCGTATTCAAGTACAGAGATATGTAAGCAGGCAGAATGTGGCGCTTCGGTCGGCAACGCCTTTATAAGACAACAAGTGTCTGGCTCAGTTGTTGGATCGGTCACCGCTGCACCAATGGCAGGTTATCAAGATTTAAGTGAGTTTGAACGTGGTGTTATAGTCGGCGCACGAGTGATGGGACACAGCATCTCCGAGGTAGCGATGAAGTGGGGCTTTTCCCTTACGATCATTTCACGAGCGTACCTTGCATATCAGGAATCCGGTAAAACATCAAATCTCCGACATCGATGCGGCTGAAAAAAGATCCTGCAAGAACGGGAACAGCGACGACTGAAGAGAATCGCTCAACGTGACAGAAGTGCAGCCGTTCCGCAAATTGCTGTTGATTTCGATGCTGGGCCATCAACAAGTGTCAGCTTACGAACCATTCAACGAAGCGTCATCGATATGGGCTTTTGGAGACGAAGGCCCACTCGTGTACCCTGCACAACACAAAGCATTACGCCTCGCCTGTGCCCATTGTAATAAATTATCCTCCTTTGACATTACCTTTTCTTTACAGAGATAACCGATACCATGTATAATCTCGAATCTCGAATCTCAGCTGTTTCATTAAAAGGATTCGTATGATTTTGTATACAATGTATTATATTTCAGACTAACATGTTTAAAAAAGACATTAATATGTTACAATCGATATGTACTAACAGTTAAAATTACACTTCTTTTAAAAATAATTGAAATTACAAAATGTCTGGCGTATTTAAAATTCATTTTATTAATTGCGCAATAAAACGCTACTTATTAAATTTGTTTCTGGATTTATTTATGAAATACTGTTATATCTTGGTGATGGTTCTTTTGTTGTCAAGAAAATATGTAAACTCTTTGGAAATTGTGAGTACCGCATAATGTAAGGAGTGGTGGGCATGCCTCTAATGGAAGTAGACATTTTTCTAAACTTGGCAACAACGATGTAAGTTTTTGGTGTGATACAAGTGAAAATTGTAAAGTCGGTGTGATTTAGAAGAATGGGATAAAAATAAAAGATATTTATAGCAACAGCCAAATCTTCAATAGTTATTTAGTCATCACGAACCTAAGAAATCTAAATTTTCACCCGGAGGAAAGTACTCCAAGTCAAGACTTTGAACCATCTACAACAACACCAAGATAATCAAGATAAGTAAAAAGCTCTTCTTTTGTAATCTTTCTCCTCTCGTGACTTTCAAAAATTTGTACAAGGAATGAGAACTTTAATGGTGATGCGTGGGTGGGTAAGATTACACCGTCAACGCTTGACATTGGACTGTTGATGACTGGAAACATGTTGGCTGATCGGACGAGAGTCGTTTCAAATTGAATCGAGCGAATGGACGTGTACACGTGTGGAGACAACCTCATGAATCCATGGATCCTGCATGTAAGCAGGAGACTGTTCAAGCTGGTGGAGGCTCTGTAATGGTGTGGAGCGTGTTCAGTTGAAGTGATACGGGACCCCTGATAGGTCTAGATGCGACTCTGACAGGTGACACGTACGTAAGCATTCTGTCCGATCACCTGCATCCATTCATGTCCAGTGTGCATTCCGACGGACTTAGATAATTCCAGCAGAACAACGCGACACCGCACACGTCCAGAATTGCTACAGAATTTCTACAAAGTGTCTCAGTTTAAACACTTCCCTACCCACCAAACTCCCAGACATGAACATTGTTGGGTATATCTGGGATGCCTTGCAATGAACTGTTCAGAAGAGATCAACCCCTCGTACTCTTGCGGATTTAGGGGAAAGCGCTGCACGATTCATGGTGTCAGTTCCCTCCAGCACTACTTCAGATATTAGTCGAATCCATGCCACGCGCGGGGGTCCTACACGATATTAGGCAGGTGTACCAGTTTCTTGGCTCTTCAGTGTATATTTCTCATAGCCAGATTACAATTATCTAACCACTAATCATGCATCAAACGTTTAGGGGTGATAGATCACGCCACTGGGACAACTGTTGTCTGCGAAAAAATGTTGGCTGGCGCTTACCGGTCGGCTTCGCTAGTGGTCCTTTTGTATTCGTTATGGCGCTGTGACTCGGCAGGTGGTAAGCACTCCGTGGCGTTCATATGTCGTGTGTCGTGCCTATCATCCAGTCATCTGCTCCATATGAGAGGGGGTAGGCCCAGCAACATTACAGTTCCTGTTTCGCTTGTAAAATATATTTCTCCCCTTAAAGACACTCATTCTTAAGGTTTAGATGTTGAAAATCACCCTAGCAGTTTATTGAGGTAGGTAGTTTGCAGCACATCTGGTTAGCAGACCGTGCTAGTTCGGTGCAAGCATGTCGTTCTAGGGCCGGCTAATACTAAAGGGTTCTAAAACCAATGGGAAGTGTCACCGAACATTTTGTCTCTAACAAAAGTACACTACTGGCCATTAAAATTGCTACACCAAGAAGAAATGCAGACGATAAAGAGGTATTCATTGTACAAATATATTAGACTAGAACTGACATGTGATTACATTTTCACGCAATTTGGGTGCATAGATCCTGAGAAATCAGTACCCAGAACAACCACCTCTGGCCGTAATAACGGCCTTGAGACGCCTGGGCATTGAGTCAAACAGAGCTTGGATGGCGTGTACAGGTACAGCTGCCCATGCAGCTTCAACATGATACCGCAGTTCATCAAGAGTAGTGACTGGCGTATTGTGACGAGCCAGTTGCTCGGCCACCACTGACCAGACGTTTTTAGTCGGCGAGAGATCTGGAGAATGTGCTGGCCAGGACAGTAGTCGAACATTTTCTGTATCCAGAAAGGCCCGTACAGGACCTGCAACATGCGGTCGTGCATTATCCTGCTGAAATGTAGGGTTTCGCAGGCATCGAATGAAGGGTAGAGCCATGGGTCGTAACACATCTGAAATGTAACGTTCACTGTTCAAAGTGCCGTCAATGCGAACAAGAGGTGACCGAGACGTGTAACCCATGGCACCCCACACCATCACGCCGGGTGATACGCCAGTATAGCAATGACGAATGAATACACGCTTCCAATGTGCGTTCACCGCGATGTCACCAAACACGGATGCGACCATCATTATGCTGTAAACAGAACCTGGATTCATCCGAAAATACGACGTTTTGCCATTGAAATTTATGCACCAAAAAAATTTTGTGTTTCCTGTGGCACTCGTCGTGAGGCCACCGATGACATCTAACGCACTGGACTCATTCTTGATTTCTTTTTCATTGCTTGGATCATTTCAAGCGGTAAATTCGAAGCGAGTTTTCATCTTCTACATCAGACTGCTGCACGCTATATGAGAAAGTAAGAAGAACTGGATGAGACATTCGTTGAGACGGGATTGCTTGCTGGTAGACGCTTCGGGGTGGATTAGTTTGTGAGAGGAGGTTGAGGGGGCGGAGGAGATACAAGATGACAGTCGACATAAAGGGAACAGCAAATTACGCGGACACGAAGAGGATGGCAGAAGACAGGAGAGCATGGACAGTTACCATGCGGAAACCTGCTTTTGGACAGAACACTAATGATAACATCAGAAATAGGCCTATCGACATTTTTTCCTTATTCTTGCTTTTAGCAATTTCTTGCCCTTCTCAGTCCTTGCTTTCATAGAATAAATTGTTTCTGCTCGAGGTTCATTCAGTTTCAAATAGGTATTTTAACAATTTCTACCTTTTATTCTCCTGTGCCTTCATTTTTAAGGTTCTGTGCCTGAATCGGTAAAAACAGAGGCCTAGGTTCTTTTTGTTATCCGTCTGTCTGTCTCTTCTGTCTGTGTGTCCTACTGTTTAAAACCCTATTTTTGTTCTCAGGAATGAGTAGACATATGAGGTTGACTTCGTCACTTACTAAGGCCTACAGTCCCTTGCAGGTGTACAAAACTGACGCTTCTAAGCCAATGCAGACGAAAGATATGGCCATTTATGTAGCGTATTTTGATATTTGCAAACTCACTGATCAAAACCTATAGGGAATTTCCCGTTGACTTTTAATCATGAAATTTGGTAAGAACAAAGACTTCACAGTAGCCGGCCGCGGTGGTCTAGCGGTTCTGGCGCTGCAGTCCGGAACCGCGGGACTGCTACGGTCGCAGGTTCGAATCCTGCCTCGGGCATGGATGTGTGTGATGTCCTTAGGTTAGTTAGGTTTAAGTAGTTCTAAGTTCTAGGGGACTTATGACCTAAGACGTTGAGTCCCATAGTGCTCAGAGCCATTTGAACCATTTTTTTTTAACTTCACAGTATTAGTAAAAGGAAAAATCCTAAATTGTTTATTTGTAATTATGTCACATTGAAAAAATATTTCTTTTTCCGTTTGTTATCGGACTTCAAACTTGAGATGAAAACATTCTCGAAAGTCTTGGAATCTCTGGGACCGATATCTTGCAAGTATCAATATCGATAACAGGCAAAAATCATCGAGATTCTCGATTTCCGGAATGGATGAACTGTCTATATACATACGTATATACATAATACATATTATATATATATATATATATATATATATATATATATATATATATATATATATATATATATATATATATATATATATACACGGAACCCTCAGTGCGCGAGTCCTACTCACACCTGGCCAATTTTTTTTGATTGTGTTTTCAACTGCCGTTGTCTTAAAGTTTCCTTGACTGGAGTATCAGTTAGGATGACACTGCGAAATAGTGGGTAAAAGTGCCCCATCTCCATGTTTGAATTAGTTCGAAACTACAGTTATAACTCTGAGGATTTCAAATTATACAAATTAACGTTGTAAAGTAGAATAATTTCCCGTAAACGAACATATATTCATCTATTCTCAATTCTAAAATGTGTACCTCCTAGGAGCTTCCATATTTGAATAACGAAACTTACTCACTTCGTTTAGATGTTTACTCAAACTGTGCCGTGAAGTTGGTGAGAGGCATCAGTAGATGACAATACTAATCTTCCGTTGTCAGTAGCGCCCTAGCAATAATAGATCCCGAGAAAAATGCTCTACGTAAACGTGCCCCGTGCGTCTACGTGTCGCCGTCTCCGCAACTGCAATACTGAGAAGATGGGAATCGTATCTTCTCGTCGCTTCACATGAATCTGTTTTTTTTTTTTTTTTTTTTTTTTCCTGTGTGGACCTGATGTTAGGCTGAACGTTCAGATCACACAAGAGATGGCGCTACTGGGCCTACGTGTACGTCACCCCTTTGGAATCTTAATCAAAACAATTGGGACACATCATTTCTGATCCTGATGGGGTAATTTGTGGAGGACCAATTACCCGAATCGGTTTTTAATTCAGCGGTCATAAGATTACAGAGTCTCATCCGATAAAGATTACCAGTGTTTGAGTCGAAAGCCAGATTTTTCTCTTGTCAAGCCTAAATGGCTCCAAAGATTAAACAATTTCGAGAGTTGGTTGGAGTTCGCGAAATCCAAGACTCGGCCGACTGGCGGCGGGACCTCTGGGACAGAGGTAGGTGCTTGTTGTAAGGTGATTGTGGTTTCCAAGGTCGGGAGTTAGCGACCCATAATGATCGGTAGTGGTACCACGGAGACCTTACAAAAATTTGCATGGGAATTTGATCAGTTTTATCCAATTTCTGTAGTTGAGTAATGCTGCTTGGTGTGAGTTTACGTCATTGTTAGGTGTCAGATAGTGGATCCATTAACGAGACGGAGGTGTTGTTTCGGCAAAGACTATGCGAGGGTTAATTAAAGCCAATAAACTGCTGCTGTTTTCTTGGCAGCTGGAAGAGTTTGATTTTGATATGTTTCTAGATCAACGTAGCTTTGAACAAGTATTGCGTTTTGTCATTCTGGAAGTGGCATGTAACCGTTTGGAGGTGGTGTACTGACTGTTAGCAGCTTGCGTTTCCAATTTCAATGCGTAGAATCTTCTTGAATTAGAATGCTACCGTGTATTTAACATTTATACTGGAATGGCAACCATCTTTGACCTTTGATTTTATCCATTGTAGACGCGAGACATGATTGTTAAACTCAATGTTAAAATGTAGGCTCAGCCACCGTTCACGATGCAGGAACACTAGACCTGTCTCGTTTGGAAGGAGCATGTCTTCATCAGCAGAAGAAAGCGGTGAAGCCGACCTTCTTTGGGGATCTAACTCGTAAAACAAAGTCTGGTCCTCGAAGCTGGGGGTTATGCGATAGTGCCAGTAACGTACTCATGTAAAAGTCTTTATACTCACAGACCTCAAAACAAGTATCGGACACGAAGACCGAGGAAACTGTGGTGAGGCAGGAACAGGGCAGAAGATGTAATCCTCGATTCTCACAACAAGATGAAGAAGAAGAAGAAAAAGAAGAATGAGAAAATGAGTATCAACCTTATAAAACCGACAAAAATTAAACCTATTAAAAAATTCTAGGCCGCTTCTCTTGTAATCGTATCTTCCTAAAACGTGCTTAACATAATTCGCTTAGTTGCTAAAATAAAATGAAATATATTGACCTGTGCAGTTCATAAACGCAGCAGTCTTACGACAACAGCTATTTGTATGCATGGTGCGTATTCCTCCACGAAATAAACTCCCGGATACAAACACACATGTAGCGCCACTGGGCACTTCGTGTCCTTAATCAGGAAAGCAGAGACACTCTCAAAAATAATCAGAGGTAATGCACATCGCTAAGGAGATGTCCGGCAGTTCAAAACTCGTCACGCACTGAATGTCAACTTTTTGACTAGTAGCTGACCACAAACTGATATTATAACAAAGCTAAAAAAAAATTAAAAAGTTAAATCTACTGTAATCCGTTCTTTCAATGCTTTTTTTTCATTTTTCTCGTTATGTATCATAATATCTAACTGTTCCATTAGATCCAATTTCCTATCCTTATCCTAAGTGTGCAAAATTGTGACGACTTCTTCAGTTCGCATCAAAGGATAGCCACTCTCAGAAATATGCGTGGCTACGGCCGATTTTTAGAAATTATGAAGCCGAAAACCTTCCTGTGTTTCTTGTACCTCAACTTGAAGCACCTATCAGTTTGACTGTTGTAGTTCGCCTCCCCCCCCCCCCCCCCCATGAACCATGGACCTTGCCGTTGGTGGGGAGGCTTGCGTGCCTCAGCGATACAGATAGCCGTACCGTAGGTACAACCACAACGGAGGGGTATCTGTTGAGAGGCCAGACAAACGTGTGGTTCCTGAAGAGGGGCAGCAGCCTTTTCAGTAGTTGCAAGGGCAACAGTCTGGACGATTGACTGAACTGGCCTTGTAACAATAACCAAAACGGCCTTGCTGTGCTGGTAGTGCGAACGGCTGAAAGCAAGGGGAAACTACGGCCGTAATTTTTCCCGAGGGCATGCAGCTTTACTGTATGATTAAATGATGATGGCGCCCTCTTGGGTAAAATATTCCGGAGGTAAAATAGTCCCCCATTCGGATCTCCGGGCGGGGACATCAAGAGGATGTCGTTATCAGGAGAAAGAAAACTGGCGTTCTACGGATCGGAGCGTGGAATGTCAGAACCCTTAATCGGGCAGGTAGGTTAGAAAATTTAAAAAGGGAAATGGATAGGTTAAAGTTAGATATAGTGGGAATTAGTTAAGTTCGGTGGCAGGAGGAACAAGACTTTTGGTCAGGCGAATACAGGGTTATAAATACAAAGTCAAATAGGGGTAATGCAGGAGTAGGTTTAATAATGAATAGGAAAATAGGAATGCGGGTAAGCTACTACAAACAGCATAGTGAACGCATTATTGTGGCCAAGATAGATACGAAGCCCACACCTACTACAGTAGTACAAGTTTATTGCCAACTAGCTCTGCATATGACGAAGAAATTGAAGAAATGTATGATGAAATAAAAGAAATTATTCAGATAGTGAAGGGAGATGAAAATTTAATAGTCATGGGTGACTGGAATTCGAGTGTAGGAAAAGGGAGAGAAGGAAACGTAGTAGGTGAATATGGATTGGGGCTAAGAAATGAAAGAGGAAGCCGCCTGGTAGAATTTTGCACAGAGCACAACTTAATCATAGCTAACACTTGGTTTAAGAATCACGATAGAAGGTTGTATACATGGAAGAACCCTGGAGATACTAAAAGGTATCAGATAGATTATATAATGGTAAGACAGAGATTTAGGAACCAGGTTTTAAATTGTAAGACATTTCCAGGGGCAGATGTGGACTCTGACCACAATCTATTGGTTATGACCTGTAGATTAAAACTGAAGAAACTGCAAAAAGGTGGGAATTTAAGAAGATGGGACCTGGATAAACTGAAAGAACCAGAGGTTGTACAGAGTTTCAAGGAGAGCATAAGGGAACAATTGACAGCAATGGGGGAAAGAAATACAGTAGAAGAAGAATGGGTAGCTTTGAGGGATGAAGTAGTGAAGGCAGCAGAGGCTCAAGTAGGTAAAAAGACGAGGGCTAGTAGAAATCCTTGGGTAACAGAAGAAATATTAAATTTAATTGATGAAAGGAGAAAATATAAAAATGCAGTAAATGAAGCAGGCAAGAAGGAATACAAACGTCTCAAAAATGAGATCGACAGGAAGTGCAAAATGGCTAAGCAGGGATGGCTAGAGGACAAATGTAAAGATGTAGAGGCTTATCTCACTAGGGGTAAGATAGATACTGCCTACAGGAAAATTAAAGAGACCTTTGGAGATAAGAGAACCACTTGTATGAACATCAAGAGCTCAGATGGAAACCCAGTTCTAAGCAAAGAAGGGAAAGCAGAAAGGTGGAAGGAGTATATAGAGGGTCTATACAAGGGCGATGTACTTGAGGACAATATTATGGAAATGGAAGAGGATGTAGATGAAGATGAAATGGGAGATACGATACTGCGTGAAGAGTTTGACAGAGCACTGAAAGACCTGAGTCGAAACAAGGCCCCCGGAGTAGACAACATTCCATTGGAACTACTGACGGCTTTGGGAGAGCCAGTCCTGACAAAACTCTACCATCTGGTGAGCAAGATGTATGAAACAGGCGAAATACCCTCAGACTTCAAGAAGAATATAATAATTCCAATCCCAAAGAAAGCAGGTGTTGACAGGTGTGAAAATTACCGAACAATCAGTTTAATAAGCCACAGCTGCAAAGTACTGACACGAATTCTTTACAGGCGAATGGAAAAACTAGTAGAAGCCGACCTCGGGGAAGATCAGATTGGATTCCGTAGAAATACTGGAACACGTGAGGCAATACTGACCTTACGACTTATCTTAGAAGAAAGAATAAGGAAAGGCAAACCTACGTTTCTAGCATTTGTAGACTTAGAGAAAGCTTTTGACAATGTTGACTGAAATACTCTCTTTCAAATTCTAAAGGTGGCAGGGGTAAAATACAGGGAGCGAAAGGCTATTTACAATTTGTACAGAAACCAGATGGCAGTTATAAGAGTCGAGGGGCATGAAAAGGAAGCAGTGGTTGGGAAGGGAGTGAGACAGGGTTGTAGCCTATCCCCGATGTTATTCAATCTGTATATTGAGCAAGCAGTGAAGGAAACAAAAGAAAAATTTGGAGCAGGAATTAAAATCCATGGAGAAGAAATAAAAACTTTGAGGTTCGCCGATGACATTGTAATTCTGTCAGAGACAGCAAAGGACTTGGAAGAGCAGTTGAACGGAATGGATGGTGTCTTGAAGGGAGGATATAAGATGAACATCAACAGAAGCAAAACGAGGATAATGGAATTTAGTCGAATTAAGTCGGGTGATGTTGAGGGTATTAGATTAGGAAATGAGACACTTAAAGTAGTAAAGCAGTTTTGCTATTTGGGGAGAAAAATAACTGATGATGGTCGAAGTAGAGAGGATATAAAATGTAGACTGGCAATGGGAAGGAAAGCGTTTCTGAGGAAGAGAAATTTGTTAACATCGAGTATAGATTTAAGTGTCAGGAAGTCATTTCTGAAAGTATTTGTATGGAGTGTAGCCATGTATGGAAGTGAAACATGGACGGTAAATAGTTTGGACAAGAAGAGAATAGAAGCTTTTGAAATATGGTGCTACAGAAGAATGCTGAAGATTAGATGGGTAGATCACGTAACTAATGAGGAGGTATTGAATAGGATTGGGGAGAAGAGAAGTTTGTGGCACAACTTCACCAGAAGAAGGGATCGGTTGGTAGGACATGTTCTGAGGCATCAAGGGATCACCAATTTAGTATTGGAGGGCAGCGTGGAGGGTAAAAATCGTAGGGGGGGACCAAGAGATGAATACACTAAGCAGATTCAGAAGGATGTAGGTTGCAGTAGGTACTGGGAGATGAAGAAGCTTGCACAGGATAGAGTAGCATGGAGAGCTGCATCAAACCAGTCTCTGGACTGAAGACCACAACAACAACAACAACAACAACAACAACAGTTCGCCTCACAACTATTACACATTTTTTGGGGGGGACCATCTTTATCATACTTGACAACTCTATGTTTAAAATATTGCTTCATTTACATCGCAACATGTTGTTGGTTTTAAATGCGACTTCACTCTTAAACGACTTAAACATGTTACCTGCATTCTCCCACGTATAACCGAAATACGGAATCGTGACTCTCTTAACATCCTGCGTGGCTTTCAAATATATCTTCTTATGCTGTTTCCTACGTAGTAATTTTTTCATGGTATCTATTAGCTCTTGATAGCTCTGTTATAATATTCAGACCCATCATTCAATTCTGTTTTTTCATCGGGACTTCAAACGCTCTATCTAACTAGACACTGAAGGACTGATAGTTTTTTACCATGTGGAATCAAGAGTTATTTTGTACGAAAATATCAGTTGGTTATTGATTTCCTGTGAATTTTGAAGGCACACCTACCATCACGTTCCTTGATATTTGATCAGGGATTAACAGATAACCATTACAGTTCGACGACGAGTTCTATTTTATGGCGCAAATCAACAAAATCCTCTCTTCCCCCCTCCCCACCACCGCATGTACCATGGACCTGGCAGTCGGTGGTGTGGCTTGCATGCCTTAGAGATAGAGACAGTCGTACCGTAGGTGCAACCACAACAGAAGGGTATGTGTTGAGAGGCCAGACAAACATATGGTTCCTGAAGAGGGTCAGCCGCGTTTTCAGTAGTTGCAGGGGCAACAGTCTGTATGATTGACTGAACTGGCCTTGTAACATCAACCAAAACAGCATCGCTGTGCTGGTAATGCGAACGAATGAAAGTAAGGGGAAACTACAACTATAATTTTTCCCGGGAACTTGTGGCTCTGCTGAATAGTTAAATGATGATGGCGTCCTCTTGCGTAAAATATTCCGGAGGTAAAATAGTCCCCCATTCGAATCTCCGAGCGGGTGCTACTCAGGAAGACGTCCGCATTAGGAGAAACAGAAATGGCGCCCTCCGGATTGGAGCGTGCAATGTTATATCCCATAATGGGGCAGATAAGTTAGAAAATTTAAAAAAGGAAATGGGTAGGTTGAAGTTAGAAGTAGTGGGCATTAGTGCAGTTCGGTGGCAGGAGGAACAGGATGTCTGGTCAGGTGAATACAGGATTATAAATACAAAATGTCGTACGGCTAATGCAGGAGTTGGTTTACTACTGAATAAGAAAATACGAATGCGGCTAAGCTACTGTGAACACGATAGTGAACGCATTATCGTAGCCAAGATAGACTCGAAGCCGACATCTATAACAGTAGAACAAGTTTATCTGGCTATTAGCTCCGTAGATGACGAAGAGATTGAAGAAAAGTATGATGGGATTTAAGACATTATTCAGACAGTTGAGGAAGACGAAAATATAATTGTGATGGGTGACTGGAACTCGACAGCAGGAAAAGGAAAAGAAGGAAAAACTATAGGTAAATATGGATGGGGGAGAAGGAATAACAGAGGAAGATGCCTGGTAGAATTTTGCACAGAGCATAATGTAATCATCGCTAAAACTTGGTTTAAGAATGATGAAAGAAGGTTTTATGCGTGGTAGAGAACTGGAGACACGGAAAATTTCAGACGAATTATGTAATTATAAGACAGAGATTTCGGCACCAGATTTTAATTTGTAGGACATTTCCAGGAGTAGATGTCGCTATGAGCTGCAGATTTAAACTAAAGAAATTGCAAGAAGGTTGGAAATTAAGGAGATGTTGTTGAGAGTTTCGGAGGGAGCATCGGGCAACGGTTGACTAGAACAGGGGAAAGGAATACAGTAGAAAACGAATGGGTAGATTTATAGTGAAGACAGCAGAGAATCAAATAGGTAAAAAGACAAGGCTTGGTACAAATCCTTGGATAACACAGGTGATACACAATTTAAGTGGTGATAGAAAAAACTATAAAAAAGCAGCATGTGAAGCAGGTGAATGGAATACAAACGTTTAAAAAATTAGATTGACAGGAAGTGTGAAATGGTTAAGAGGGAATGGCGAGAGGACAAGTGTGAAGATTTAGAAGCATATTTCACTGGGAGAAAAATAGATACCGCCTTCAAGGAAAATTAAAGAGCACTTTGGAGCAACTGTATGAATATCAAGATCTCAAATGGGAAACCAGTACTAAGCGAAGAAGGGAAAGCTGAAACGTGGAAGGAGTGAGTAGAGGGTCTGTGCAACAGACATAAACTTGAAACAAGTGCCCTAGAAATGTAAGAGGACGTAGATGAGGATGAGATGGGAGACATGATACTGCGACAAGAATTTGACAGAGCACTGAAAGATCTAAATCGAAACTATGCCCCTGGAGAAGGCGACATCTCGTCGGAACTAGTGAGAGCATTAGGACAGCTAGCCATGAAAAAACTCTGCCATCTGGTGTGCAAGGCGAAATACTCTCAGACTTCAAGGAGAATGTAATAATTCTAATTCCAAAGAAAGCAGTCGCTGACAGGTGTGAAAATTGTTGAACTATCAGTTTAATAAGTCATGGTTGCAAAATACAGTATTTATAGGAATTCTTTACAGAGGAATGGAAAAACTTGTAGAAGCCGACCTCGGGGAAAATCTGTTTCAATTTCGGAGATATGTTGGAACATGCGAGAAAATTCTGATCCTACGACTTATTTTGGAAAATAGGTTAAGGAAATACAAGCCTACGTTTACAGTATTTGCGGATTTAGACCCGTGGCCTAGGGGTAGCGTCTTTGATTATTAATAAAAACGTCCTCGGTCTCGGGTTAGAAACCCTCCACCTCTCAAATTTTGATTAATAACCAGCATTGGTGGCCGAAGACTTCTAGCGTTCTACCAACATGCCGTTGATCAACGCCATGAGGAATCTGAAAAGGGAAATGCAAAGCCCCAGTCTAGATATAGTAGAGGTCAGTGAAGTAAATGGAAAGAAGACAAGAATTTCTGGTCAGATAAGTATAACGTAATATCAACAGCAGCAAAAATGGTATAACGGGTGTGGGATTCGTTATGAATAGAAGGGTAGGGTAGAGAGTGTGTTATTGTGAACATATCAGTGATAGGATTGTTCTTATCAGAATCGACAGCAAACCAACGCCGACAACGATAGTTCAGGTATACATGCCGACGTCGAAAGCTGAAGATAAGAAATAGAGAAAGTATATGAGGAATAGATAGGGTAATACAGTACGTAAAGTGAGACGAAAACCTAATAGTCACGGGGGAATCGAATGCAGCTGTAGGGCAAGGAGCAGAAGGAAAGGTTACAGGAGAATACGGGCTTTGTGCGAAGAATGAGAAAGAATAAAGATGATTAAGTTCTGTAATAAAGTTCAGCTAGTAATAGCGAATACTCTGTTCAAGAATCACAAGAGGAGGAGGTATACTTGGAAAGCGCCTGGTGATACGGGAAGATTTCAGTTAAATTTCATTATGGTCATATAGAGATTCCGAAATCAGATACTGGATTGCAAGGCGTACCCAGGAGCAGACATAAATTCAGAGCACAAAGTAGTAGTCATGAAGAGCAGGCTGAAGTTTAAGAGATTAGTCAGGAAGAATCAATTCACAAGGAAGTGGGATATGGAGGCATTAAGGAATGACGAGATACGCTTGAAGTTCTCTAAGGCTGTAGACATGGCAATGAGGAATAGCTCTATAGGCAGTACAGTTGAAGAGGATTGGACATCTCTAAAAAGTGCAGTCACAGAAGTCAGAAAGGAATACATACGTACAAAGAAGGTAACTGCGAAAGAACCATAGGTAACAGAAAAATTATTCAGTTGATCGATGAAAGAAAGAAGTACAAAAATTTTCAGTGAAATTCAGGAATAAACAAAATACAAGCGGCTAAGGAATGAAATAAATAGAAAGTGCAGGGAACGTAAGACGAAATGGCTGCATGAAAAATGTGAAGAAATCGAAAAAGAAATTATTGTCGGAAGGACAGACTCAACATACAGGAAAGTCAAAACAATCTTCGGTGGCATTAAAAGCAAGGGTGGTAACATTAAGAGTGCAACGGGAATTCTACTGCTAAAAGCAGAGGAGAAAGCGGATACGTGGAAAAAAATACATTGAAAATGTCTATGAGGGGGGAGATTTGTATGATGTGATAGAAGAGGAAACAGGATTCGATTTAGAAGAGATAGGGGATCCAGTATTAGAATCAAAATTTAAGACAGCATGGGAGGACTTAAGATCAAATACGACGGAGGGGATAGATAACATTCCATCAGAATTCCTAAAATCATTAGGGAAAGTGGCAACAAAACGACTATTCACGGTGGTGTGTAGAATGTATGAGTCTGACTACAGACAATCTGACTGTCGTAAAAATATCATTCACACCATTCCGAAGACAGCAAGAGCTGACAAATGCGAAATTATCGCACAATCAGCTTAACAGCTCATGCATCCAAGTTGCTGACGAGAATAATATACAGAAGAATGGTAAAGAAAATTGAGAATGTGTTAGGTGACGATCAGTTTGGCTTTAGGAAAGGTAAAGGCACAAGAGAAGCAGTTCTAACGGGGCAGTTGATAATGGAAGCAAGACTACAGAAACATCAGGACACATTCATAGGATTTGACGACCTGGAAAAAGCGTTTGACAATGTAAAATAGAGCTAGATATTCGAAATTCTGAGAAAAAAAGGGATAAGCTACCTGTATAGGGACAGACGGGTAATATACAATGTGTACAAGTGCCAAGAGAGAATAATAAGAGTGGACGACCAAGAATAAAGTACTCGGATTAAAAGGGGTGTAAAACAGGGGTGTAGACTTCCGCCCCCACTGTTCAATCTGAACATCGAAGAAGCAATGATTAAAATAAAAGAAAGGTCCAGGAGTGGAAACAAAATTCAAGGAGAAAGGATACCAATGATACGGTTCGCTGATGACATTGCTATCCTGAGTGAAAGTGAAGAATAATTACAGGACCTGCTTAATGGAGTGAACAGTCTAATGAGTACAGAATAAGACGAAAGTAATGAGAAATAGCAAAAATGAGAACAGCGAGAAACTTAACATCAGGATTGATGGTCGCGAAGTAAATGAAGTTAAGAAATTGTGCTACCTCGGCGACAAAATAACGAATGACGGACGGAGCAAGGAGGACATGAAAGCAGACTAGTACTGGCAAAAAGGGCATTCCTGGGCAAGAGACGTCTACTAGTATCAAACATAGGTCTGAATGTACGTTTGGGGTACAACATTGTATGGAGGAGAAACACTGCCTGTTGAAAAACCAGAACAGAAGAGAATCGAAGCACTGGAGATAGGGTGCTACAGACGAATGCTGAAAATTAGGTGGATTGATAAGGTAAGGAGTGAGTAGGTTCTGCGCAGAATCAGAGAAGAAAGGAATAAGTGGAAAAGACTGACAAGGAGAAGGGACAGGATGATAGGACATCTGTTAAGACATCAGGGAATAACTTCCATGGTACTAGAGGGAGCTGTAGAGGGCAAAAACTGTAGAGGAAGACAGAGACTGGAATACATCCAGCAAATAATTGAGGACGCAGGTTGCAAGTGCTACTCTGAGATGAAGAGGTTGGCACAGGAGGGAAATTCGTGGCGGGCCGCATCAAACCAGTCAGATGACTGACGCCTCTAAAAAAAAAAAAAAGAAAATTATAGAAAGTTTTTGACAATGTTGACTGGAGTAATCTCTTTAAAATTCTGAAGATAGCAAGGGTAAAACACAGAGAGCGAAAGGCTATGTACAACTTGTATAGAAGGCAAATGATATTTATATAGAGTCGAGGAGCGTGAAAGGGAAGCAGTGATTGAGAAGGGAGTGAAACAGGATTGTAGCCTGTCCACGATGCTACTCAACCTGTATGCTGAGCAAGCATTAACGGAAACCAAAGAAAAAATTGGAATAGTAAGTAAAGTCCAGAGAGAAAAATAAAAACTTTGAGGTTTGCCGGTGACATTGTAATTCTCTCGAGACAGCAGAAGACTTGGAAGAAGAGTTGAACGGAATGGACAGTTTCTCGAAACGAGAATTTAAGATGAACATCAACAAAAGCAAGACAAGGATCATGAAACTTAGTTGAATTAAATGAGGTTGTGCTAAGGGAATTAGATTAGAAAATGAGACACTTAAAGTAGTAGATAGGTTTTACTATTTGGGAAGCAAACTAACATATGATGGCCAAGGTAGGGAGGATACAAAATGTAGACTGCACTGGCAAGAAAAGCGTCTGTCAAGATGGATATGGGTTTAACGTGTTAGGGAGTCTTTTATGAAGGTATTTGTGTGGAGTGCAGCCATGTATGGAACTGAAACGTGGACGATAAACAGTTTAGATAAGAAAAGAATATAAGCTTTTGAAATGTTTCGCTATAGAAGAATTCTAAATATTAGATGGGTAGATCATGTAGCTAATGCGAAGGTACTGCATAGAATTGGGGAGACAAGAAATTTGTGGTACAACATGACTAAAAGATGAGGAGCATGTTGACAGGACACATACTGAGATTTCCAGGATCACCAATTTGGTGGTGGAGGGAAGTGTGGGTGGGGGGTAAAAATTATAGAGAGAGACTAAGAATTAACTGCAGTAAGCACATTCACAAGGATGCAGGTTGCAGTAATTATTCTGAGATCAAGACACTTACACGGTATATGGTAGCATGGAAAGCTGCAGCGAACCAGTCTTTGGACTGAAGACCACAACAACAGATCAGTAAATTTGCTTCCAACTTCCATAACCTCCCTATCTCCCACTATTTCAAAAGCAGCGTATCGTTCATGTAGCGCCTATTGTACAGGATTTTATCAACCGGATGCTGGGCATTAGTGAAGTTTTTCTTTTCCAGATGTGTAATAAAAATTATATGTTTATATCATCCGGCCGAGGAATCGAGGATCTCAACGATTTTTGCCTGTTTTCGATGTCGCTCCTGGGAATTCGCAGACTGTATCAAAATCTCTACAGTAATTCCTGAGACTAGTCTCGACATACAAAAAGAAGCGAGCAGAAGACTGCACTTCATATTTTTAGATACAGAAGATTTAATAGAATATTTTTTATTTACTTACTAGAACCTGACTACAGCTTACATTTTGTGTTTACATGCGACAACGTTCGTCAGCTATTGTTCTGCCGGATGACTGATGCAATATACACTCCTGGAAATTGAAATAAGAACACCGTGAATTCATTGTCCCGGGAAGGGGAAACTTTATTGACACATTCCTGGGGTCAGATACATCACATGATCACACTGACAGAACCACAGGCACATAGACACGGGCAACAGAGCATGCACAATGTCGGCACTAGTACAGTGTATATCCACCTTTCGCAGCAATGCAGGCTGCTATTCTCCCATGGAGACGATCGTAGAGATGCTGGATGTAGTCCTGTGGAACGGCTTGCCATGCCATTTCCACCTGGCGCCTCAGTTGGACCAGCGTTCGTGCTGGACGTGCAGACCGCGTGAGACGACGCTTCATCCAGTCCCAAACATGCTCAATGGGGGACAGATCCGGAGATCTTGCTGGCCAGGGTAGTTGACTTACACCTTCTAGAGCACGTTGGGTGGCACGGGATACATGCGGACGTGCATTGTCCTGTTGGAACAGCAAGTTCCCTTGCCGGTCTAGGAATGGTAGAACGATGGGTTCGATGACGGTTTGGATGTACCGTGCACTATTCAGTGTCCCCTCGACGATCACCAGTGGTGTACGGCCAGTGTAGGAGATCGCTCCCCACACCATGATGCCGGGTGTTGGCCCTGTGTGCCTCGGTCGTATGCAGTCCTGATTGTGGCGCTCACCTGCACGGCGCCAAACACGCATACGACCATCATTGGCACCAAGGCAGAAGCGACTCTCATCGCTGAAGACGACACGTCTCCATTCGTCCCTCCATTCACGTCTGTCGCGACACCACTGGAGGCGGGCTGCACGATGTTGGGGCGTGAGCGGAAGACGGCCTAACGGTGTGCGGGACCGTAGCCCAGCTTCATGGAGACGGTTGCGAATGGTCCTCACCGATACCCCAGGAGCAACAGTGTCCCTAATTTGCTGGGAAGTGGCGGTGCGGTCCCCTACGGCACTGCGTAGGATCCTACGGTCTTGGCGTGCATCCGTGCGTCGCTGCGGTCCGGTCCCAGGTCGACGGGCACGTGCACCTTCCGCCGACCACTGGCGACAACATCGATGTAGTGTGGAGACCTCACGCCCCACGTGTTGAGCAATTCGGCGGTACATCCATCCGGCCTCCCGCATGCCCACTATACGCCCTCGCTCAAAGTCCGTCAACTGCACATACGGTTCACGTCCACGCTGTCGCGGCATGCTACCAGTGTTAAAGACTGTGATGGAGCTCCGTATGCCACGGCAAACTGGCTGACACTGACGGCGGCGGTGCACAAATGCTGCGCAGCTAGCGCCATTCGACGGCCAACACCGCGGTTCCTGGTATGTCCGCTGTGCCGTGCGTGTGATCATTGCTTGTACAGCCCTCTCGCAGTGTCCGGAGCAAGTATGGTGGGTCTGACACACCGGTGTCAATGTGTTCTTTTTTCCATTTCCAGGAGTGTATGTCCGAATGAAAAATAAGTTTTTTTGTGTGATAAGTTACAGTTTAGCAATTTGCAGATTTTTTCTTGATTTGTACTGTGAAACCTCGTTTTTTCGTAATTTCATGATCCTACATCAACAGGCGGCACTCTATAGGTTTTGGTGAGTGAGTTTGCGAATGTCAAAATACGTGACAGATGGCCGTATCTTTTGATTACATTAACTTAGAAGCCTCAAATTTTTGCGCTTCGAAGGGACCAACGGCCTCGCCGCAATGGTAACATCGGCTCCCGTCAGACCACCGAATTTAAGCGCTTTCGGGCTGGGCTAGCACTTGGATGGGTGACCATCCGATCTACCGAGCGCTGTAGGCATGCCGGGTACACTCATCCCTTGTGAGACAAACTGAGGAGCTACATGATTGAGGAGCTACATGATTGAGGAGCAGCGGCTGCGGTCTCGTAAACTGACATACGGCCGGGAGAGCGGTGTGCTGACCACATGCCCCTCCATACCCGCATCCGGTGATACCTGTGGCTGGGATGACACGGCGGCCGGTCGGTACCGTTCGGCCTTCATGGCCTGTTCGGGCGCAGTTTAGTTTCTAAGAAACCATAGACTTTCATATGTGACATGAATTTGAACTGAGACGTCACCGTTCCTGACCAAAAAACGGGTTCCTGGCAATCGACAGACAGATGGACGGGCAAAAAGGCGATCGTATAATGGTTCCGTTTTTACAGACTCGTGCACAGAACTCTAAAAATGGCCGCTAGAGCGTCCGATACGCCGAAGTACGTAGTCAGTTCATCTTTTTACAAGTAAAATTTATTGTTGCAAGAGAAATGGTTGCAGTTAAGAACAAGCGTGACAATTCAACAAATTCAACATGTTCTTGTTCAGAGGGTATCTTGTATTTCTAGACATGAAAAACCTATAAGCGAAGGTACCTGTTGATGAGGCTGTTGGGGTGATTCAAGCCAACTTACTCGAATACAAGTGATATCTGACCAAGAAGCTGCCGAATTTTAACATTTATTTTTGACCTGACTAGCGGTGAAAGCGAGTATGGTGGCACATGTTATGACTATTTTAGATTTGCAGGACTGCCAAGAATTGATCCCTGTCCGGCGATAAGTGTTTTTTCGTTAATAAAATTAGTGGTCCAATACATTGCGCGTCGCTCATGCCACGAGGCTTGTGTATAAATGCACAGTCGTCCGTGAGACTTTACGCAACGCGAGACCATCACAAACGGGTAGTCGAAGAAGTACTTCACACAGTGACACTCATACAATATGAATTCCTTCAGATCATTTATTTTAGGTGGTTCAGTTGAATAAGCCAGAGATATATTAAAAATGTCATTCCACTTTAAGCAAATAGAAGTAGCACCAACATCCTTCACTGAAATTGATACAATTATAAACATTGTAAAAAACAAAAGCTCATGTGGAGTTGATGGAATTCCGAACAGAATTCTGTAAAGTTGTTCTAAATTAATAAGTAATGTCGTTCGTGATATAGGCAATGCATTAGTGGCACCAGGAATTTTTCCACTCAGGTTAATATAAGTAATTATCAAATCACATCATAGGAAAGGTGATGAGACAGACGTCGACAATTACTGTCCAGTTTCGTTACTGACATATTTTTCCAAAATATTCCAAAAAGTAACGTACTCAAGAGTAGTCGCACATTTAAGTGGAAACAATTTACTTTGCATATCTCAGTTCAGAATGCTAGGAATTATGCTGAATGATTCAGACTATGTCGGAAAGGTAGAAAATTTTAGTGACTGGGAAAAAAAACCACAAAGGTAGTCCTGCAAGGCTCTAGTTTGGGTCCGCTTGTATTCCTTATGTATGTGAGTGACCTTGCACTTCACATTCAACAAGCAAAATTGATACTTTTTGCAGACGACACTAGTGTTATAATAAGTCCCATTAGTCAGAAAGCAACACAGAAGTTGGTAAATGATATTTTCCGAAAAAAAATTTGTGTGGTTCTCTGAAAATGGACTCCCCCCTAAATTTTGAAAAAACTCACTGACTCAGCTCTGCTCAAGAAATAGAGACATGCCAACAACTGATGTTGCACATGAGCAGGACGCAGTATACAGGGTGAATGCTCCAAATTCTTGCGCGTAAATATTAAGGAAAACTTGAACCGAACGAAACGCATTACTGAGCTTCTTGAACAACAAAGTTGAGCAACTTTTCCTGTTTGTACAACTGCTACTCTTGGACACAAACGTATCAACCTCCTGACAAATTTTGTATATTTCCACTCAGTAACGACGTACGGAATAAATTTCTGGGATAACTCATCACTCAGAAAGAAAGTATTGATTGCACAAAAACGAGTAGTAATACATAATTCGCCAATGAAATTCGTCATAAATAATCCGTCACAGGTTGAGAAGTACAGTGATATACATAGCTACAACACTAGAGGAAAGAATGACATTTATTACCCTTTGTTAAAGGTGTCAGTGGCTCAGAAATCAGAGGAGTTTCCAGCAACAAAAATTTTTGATCATTTGCCCAATAACATGAAATGTCTGACAGCTAACGAAGCAAGTTTTAGATCTAATTTAAGATCATTTCTCCTGGACAACTCCTTCTACTCCACTGACGAGTATTAACACTAATCACGTATACATATCCTGTAAACTGACTCGTTTCACATCATTTCGATAAAAGAATCGTTCAAATGATCTATGGCACATGTAACTAACTAACTATGATGCAGCAGTTTTCAGAGATGTTATTGTATTTTTGAGTATTCAGGGAGCCTTCGCGCATAAATATTTTCTTCCTCTGGGAAATAATATTTTCTTCCTCTGGGAAAAGGCAGGCTCAACTTCGCCACTGTTGAGCACTTCTCACACAGAGTAAGGTTCGCTGTGGTGAAGTTCAACAGTCGGCCTGTACGCCGGCTCCGAAGCAGAGGCTCTGTCGACTCCTAGGCTGGTTGCCAGCAGGCAGCTCCGCAGTTTTTCGGTTAAAGTTCCGGTTATATTCCTCCTGTAGAGTTTTATTAATGCTACCGGTTCTGGCTATAAAGAGTCCTGGAACGCCGGACCTCACCGCAAGTGCGACTGCGCTAGGGAGGTGCTCGGCTGGAACATAGCCCCAAAGTGGCTTTTAGTTACCGCGGAACTCTCCACACTGCAGCAAAGACAGCGATATTGCTTTAATTGATGCATTCGTCGTTCCTACGTGCTCAGGAAACTCCCAGTTACTCTAAAAAACCTTTGTACTTGTATCGCTAGACAACTTCCAGCAGACCTTACACCGTCTAACTGCTTCTGCATGCGATCTAGCCATCCTCACTCCCTGTTAGCCAACGTAGCAGACTTACAGCGAATCTTATTGCGCGTGATACGCGATTTAGACCCTTCAAGACATATATTAATATCGACGCGTTTTACCACTTCCTCCTCAAACCGCGTGGCCGCTACGGTCGCAGGTTCGAATCCTGCCTCGGGCATGGATGTGTGTGCTGTCCTTAGGTTAGTTAGGTTTAAGTAGTTCTAAGTTCTAGGGGACTGATGACCTCAGAAGTTAAGTCCCATAGCGCTCAGAGCCATTTGAACCATTTTTGAACCTCCTCAAAAGTTTTAGAAAAGGTAATGTGTCTAAGAATGTTTGAGCATATTTGCAAATACAAGAACCTGAATCAGACACGATTTGGATTCCAGACAGGCCTCTCCATTGAATATGCCATCCACAGTTTCACTGACCGTGCATGAAAATAACTAAATGACAAGACTCCACTTACTATTTTTTTGTGTGACCTGTTTAAGGCATTTGACTATACAATACACAACATTCTTTTGGAGAAATTTAAAGTTTATGGCTTTTGAGCTGCAATGAGTGTTCAAATAAATTACATGAATGAGTCGGGTGACGTCGTCGACAATCGCCAATATTTCGATAGGTGACCACCCTGTTATTCCCAAGGCTATACTGCACCAATAAGCACCAACCGTTCACCGGGTGAATGATGATTGTGTCGAGTTGGCACCAATGTCTACGGCCTACCTGTCTCACGCAGGGAGCGTCTCCAACAAGACTGGTCGTATTTTTCGGAAATATGATGTGAGATGTGTGTCCCGATCTCCATCTAGGATTAGGATCCTTTTAGGTGCCGTGAAGGGTGATCTTGGTTTCCGTAAGACTGATGTCTACCGTTTTCCTTGCAGTTGTGGCATGTCGTATATTGGTCAAGAGTATCAGAGCAGTGGAAGACTTGTGTACTGAGCATAATCGTCACACACGCTTACAACAGCCGAGAAAATCGGCTATTGAAAAAATTATTTTGGCGTATGTTATCCTACGGAATATGACATCGCGGAGACTCTGGAATGCACTTCCAGCTGTTGGGATAATGTTATTAAGGAAGAAGTCGAGATTAAACTAGCAAGTACCATGTAAGTAGAGATTGAGATTTGTACCTGAATTGTACGTGGAATCCTGCTCTCTACCTTGTCAAAAAACCGAGAGACAGAGCTAATGCTACCGCACCCGTTGTTTACAATTTTCACTGTATATTGCCTCAGGGGTCGGTCATCTTTGGTTAGTGGCGCTAGTGTTTACAACGTGTGTGTGTGTGTGTGTGTGTGTGTGTGTGTGTGTGCCTTGAAAATGACTGGGTGGTCACTTGTCGACGACGTCAACCGGCGAAATTCCCGTAAGTTATTTGAACATCGTATACACAGGGAGAAACCCAGGCCTCACACTGAATAAGCAGTTCACTTCATACCACAAACAAAGCGCAATGTTAGATAGTTCATGTGGCTCCCATCATGAATCTTCTTCTGAGCGTGGACAAATTATTACTGGTTTTTCACACGGTTCAATTCTAAGCTCATTCCTTTTCTTGTTGTATGTGAATGCCGTTCCATCTTACACTGATAAAGCAAAAATAATGCTCTCTGCTGATGATGCGAGCATCCCAACCAAGGCTAACACAGCTTCAACAGTAGAAGTCAACAGTAGGAGGAACAGTAAACAGAATATTCAGAAGTATTACTGATTGGTTCTCAGTAAATAGCCTGTCACTTAACTTAGAAACAACATTCAGTATTGTACAAAAAGAGGTATGTTACCATTAGTACCAATAAGCGCCGTATAATGAAGTATATGCAATTCATTGTTCAAAGATCCTAGATCTGCATATGGAACAGAAATTGAGTCGGAAATCATATCGTGTAGACTTTCTCAAATGTCTAAGTTCAGAAACATTCGCTCTACGTTTAATTACTGATTTTGGTTGTGCAGACATTAGAAAATTATCAGTAAAATTCTTCAGGTAATGTTTTAAATGGGCTTCCTCTAGGCGTTCTGCTGTCCAGTTGAAGAGTTTTTAATATTGCGGTCACATACACTAAAGAACTTTACTGACAGTGACAGCGAAAGGGGAAGCCTTCGCTTACATTAGAAAATCAGTTTAGTGTTCATATTTCCATTAATTGTAATACAGAATACGTTTTTCGGACAAGTCCACGCAAAGACACTAAGTATTCACTGCACAGATACTTGCTGTAAGGATAATATTTGTTGTCCAACATCGAATTTCAGATACGCAACTGTTTAAAAAAATTAAGTACAGCGGCAACAGCCTCACAATACATATACTTTTTTATGACGTTTGTTGTAAAGAATGAGATACAATTTAAAAAAAAATAATGGGCTTCATAAATATAACAGTAGGAACAAAAATAGCCTCCACTAATCATAACTTTACCTTACTCTTGTGAAACAATGATTAAAGTATGCAGCCATAAAAACAGATAATATGTAAGTGATTGGGTTACATTTAGCAAA
Source organism: Schistocerca cancellata (assembly GCF_023864275.1). Classification (NCBI taxonomy): domain Eukaryota; kingdom Metazoa; phylum Arthropoda; class Insecta; order Orthoptera; family Acrididae; genus Schistocerca; species Schistocerca cancellata. Next base: position 237,486,932 of record NC_064627.1, on the reverse strand, counting down.
GTCCATTTATGTAATGACGAGCATGTAGGATGTTCTCACTGAGATAAAGTGTCTTATTTGTAAATATACTGACATGTTGCACATCAAAGCGAATTACCGCGAATATGATCTATGAATCATGTAAAAACCTAAATTAACTAAATCTATGGCTATTCGAAATACAGTAAGTGCGGATCGAATCCTCTTCTTTATTTATTTTTAGTAGTTTTCCTAAACCGTCTGTGCCAAATATTCCAATAGGCTCTACAGTCGAAAGACGGACCATTTATTTCGCCTCCTTAGTTAGTTACTTGTTCCATAGGTCGTTTAAACGATTTTTTGGTGGAACTTTGTGGAACGAATCATTTTACACTGTATGTATACATGATTAATTTTAACGTTAATAAACAGGTAATTTCTCAGTCTTGCTAAAGGCACTACGCTTAAAACTAATATTTTTTATAGCTAACACATTTTAAATAAAAATTCGTCTACTGGGTACGAGACGTCCAGAAGAAATTATTTTGGGTTAGATTTAAAACTAGCTATGTTACATGCCAGTTATTTTATTGTTCTGGGTAAACGATCAAAACATTTTGTTGATCCATATTGAACTCCTTTCTGAGGCATCGATAGTTATGATAATGGATAACATAGGTAATTTTTCTTCTTCTAGTGTTGTAGGTAAGGAAATTACTATTCTTCTAAATTGTTATCGAGTATTTGTGATGACTCTCATTAGAGTATATATACGGTGGTGGGGTCATAAGTTAGTTGTGACTAGGAATCCTGAGATTTGTTTTGCATAGCGTGGTGATGGCCAGATCCGAACTTGACTAGTAAGTAGTACCCATAAGTCAGTTGACACAAGCAGTTTGAGATTATGTTTTTTGTTGTTATCAGAGAAAGTTAACTAGAAAGTTACTAGAAAGTTAACTGTAGAACAGCGTATATTCCTCTTACAAACGTGGTAGGAACATGACGTTAAGTACAGTGATGTTTGTAATTTATTAGTGGAACATTTTTAAACATCCAATCTCCTTATCGACAAGGTATTCGGAAATTAAATTTAAGATTCGGAGTGACTGGGTCGGTAACGGAGCTTCCTCATTCGGGTAGGCCAAAATTTCTTACTAAAGAACAGGATCTTAATGTTGTCCCGCATTGTTTCGTGCCATTACCGACTAAATCTCAAAGAAAGCGTCCAAGAACGTGGAACAGCAAGAAATAACCTATGAAAGATTCCGAAAAAGCTAGAATTGAGACCATATAGCCCTACTTTACTTCATGGTGTAAATGAAGATTATTCTGATGGGCATATGGCATTCTTCGAGTTATATACAATCTGAATAGAAGCGAGCCCGTTTTATAAAAGTATTCCTTGGAGTGACGAAGCGATTCTTAAGGTGAATGGCAGAGTGAACAGAAACAACTTTCTCTACTGAGGTTCTACGAATCCCCATGTGGCGATTTTAATTTTTTAATTTCAGACAGTTTTAGTGTGGGAGTAGACGTGATTACCATTCCTCCAGGTTGTACACCTCTTCTGCAACCGTTAGATGTGTTTGATTTTCAGCAAGTGAAATACTTTGTGAAAAGATTCTATGATTTTGCGAAGCTGCACAGGTACACAGAGCAGTATTGTTTACGTGATCGTGTGTCAATTATCAAAGTTCAGGCACTCACACATAATCAACTTCGCTCTCCAAAATTCCAGGACATGTTCAGATTTGCTTGGACTTATGCAGGATTTGACGGTCTACACACGGAAAAATTTGAAAACGTTAAAAACATATGTTTTGACAGAGCACAGGGAAAGCTGTGCGACTGTGAAACTGTTGCATTCATTTGTTGCAGTTTATGTGACAAACTCTTATGTTTTCATCACTTTTTTGGGAGTGATTATCACATCCACAAGAAAACCTAAATCGGGCAAGGTAGAAGAACCTTTTTACCCATTCGCCAAGTGTACAAGTTAGGTGGGTCGACAACATATTCCTGTCATGTGACGCACATGCCGTCACCAGTGTCGTATAGAATACATCAGACGTGTTTTCCTGTGGAGGAATCTGTTGACCTAAGACCTTACGATCAAATGTTTTCGGTTCCCATTGGAAAGGCACGTCCTTTCGTCTATTAATTGCACGGTTTTGTGGTGCGGTCGCAAAACACAGGCACTAAACTTATTACAGTGAACAGAGACGTCAATTAACGAACGGAGAGATCATAACTTTGCGAAAATAAAGGAAGTAAACTTTTCACTCGAGTGAAGACTTGAACCAAGGACCTCTCGTTCCGCAGCTGCTCACGCTGCACCACGGGACCACGACGCTCCTGAGCTCAGGCAGTCCTTGATGTTGCCTATCTTGCGCATTGACTACTCAGTTTGTATATTTTGCTTATTTTTTTCATAGTTCCACACAACATCTTCCTGTTTTCTAGATTGATCTGTGTTCAGTTTTTCAAGGCCTATCCACTGTGCCAACTTATAACTAAATCTGAGGGGGGTGCGATGGGGATGTTCCCTTGTTAGAATGGCACGGCAACCATTATGAGCAGCTTTTGCAAGTCCATTGAACTGCACATTTATTTCGGCGTTGATAATAAAACTGAATTTTCATTTTCTGGTATTATGACACCAAAAGTACACTCCTGGAAATTGAAATAAGAACACCGTGAATTCATTGTCCCAGGAAGGGGAAACTTTATTGACACATTCCTGGGGTCAGATACATCACATGATCACACTGACAGAACCACAGGCACATAGACACGGGCAACAGAGCATGCACAATGTCGGCACTAGTACAGTGTATATCCACCTTTCTCAGCAATGCAGGCTGCTATTCTCCCATGGAAACGATCATAGAGATGCTGGATGTAGTCCTGTGGAACGACTTGCCATGCCATTTCCACCTGGCACCTCAGTTGGACCAGCGTTCGTGCTGGACGTGCAGACCGCGTGAGACGACGCTTCAGCCAGTCCCAAACATGCTCAATGGGGGACAGATCCGGAATCTTGCTGGCCAGGGTAGTTGACTTACACCTTCTAGAGCACGTTGGGTGGCACGGGATACATGCGGACGTGCAGTGTCCTGTTGGAACAGCAAGTTCCCTTGCCGGTCTAGGAATGGTAGAACGATGGGTTCGATGACGGTTTGGATGTACCGTGCACTATTCAGTGTCCCCTCGACGATCACCAGTGGTGTACGGCCAGTGTAGGAGATCGCTCCCCACACCATGATGCCGGGTGTTGGCCCTGTGTGCCTCGGTCGTATGCAGTCCTGATTGTGGCGCTCACCTGCACGGCGCCAAACACGCATACGACCATCATTGGCACCAACGCAGAAGCGACTCTCATCGCTGAAGACGACACGTCTCCATTCGTCCCTCCATTCACGCCTGTCGCGACACCACTGGAGGCGGGCTGCACGATGTTGGGGCGTGAGCGGAAGACGGCCTAACGGTGTGCGGGACCGTAGCCCAGCTTCATGGAGACGGTTGCGAATGGTCCTCGCCGATACCCCAGGAGCAACAGTGTCCCTAATTTGCTGGGAAGTGGCGGTGCGGTCCCCTACGGCACTGCGTAGGATCCTACGGTCTTGGCGTGCATCCGTGCGTCGCTGCGGTCCGGTCCCAGGTCGACGGGCACGTGCACCTTCCGCCGACCACTGGCGACAACATCGATGTACTGTGGAGACCTCACGCCCCACGTGTTGAGCAATTCGGCGGTACGTCCACCCGGCCTCCCGCATGCCCACTAAACGCCCTCGCTCAAAGTCCGTCAACTGCACATACGGTTCACGTCCACGCTGTCGCGGCATGCTACCAGTGTTAAAGACTGCGATGGAGCTCCGTATGCCACGGCAAACTGGCTGACACTGACGGCGGCGGTGCACAAATGCTGCGCAGCTAGCGCCATTCGACGGCCAACACCGCGGTTCCTGGTGTGTCCGCTGTGCCGTGCGTGTGATCATTGCTTGTACAGCCCTCTCGCAGTGTCCGGAGCAAGTATGGTGGGTCTGACACACCGGTGTCAATGTGTTCTTTTTTCCATTTCCAGGAGTGTATTTTTGATAACTGACAGGTGGCCTGCCCTGTATATTGTGAAGATGCAGTTCAAATGCTTAACTTCTAGAAGACATACTTACTGGATGCCTGGGAGTAAACACAACGTTTTATTCTTAGTGCTCGCCCTTGTGCAGTCATTACTTTCTAAGTGAGGAGTCAACCCAGAAAATTATTCTGTGAGACATTATTCAGTCGAAATATGCATGAGTTAGGCGGTGGTTCGTTTGCTTCCAAGATAGCGGTTATACAAAGAGTAAAAGCAAATGGACTACATTGTTTAAGCTGCTTAGTGATATGCATCTTCAAGTTCAAGTTGTCATCGCTATGTAGTCTCAAACTGAGACCGTGCTTCATCTCTAGCGACTCGACGTCGATTATCTAGTACAGTCCCTCCTTGTCAAATGACCTCTAAGCCTACACTGAAAAGACGTTAAACACTATCCTTCATTTCCTCAGTTAATTCTTCTACGCAACTTTAGGCACTGAAACTTTTATTATAGTGCCTGTATAATTTAATTTTTTATTTTCAAATACTCCTGCCCTCTTAAACAGAAGATCCACTGCCCACCACACTCCTTGTATCAGAGAAATGAAAATTCATGATTTAATACAGACATGATGTTGTTCTTAATTCGCGTATGGTTTTCAGCAAACACGTGAAGCTTCCTGAGAAATAACAATTGTGTGGTAGAGTGAGCTATCCTCAGGCCTGAATAGTTCAGTTGATCGGAGACTCGGCCACGGGAAGCAAGGTTCTGGGTTCAGACCCCAGTCGGGTTAACAGTTTTAAACTCTCAGAAAGTTTCATAACAAAACACACTCCACCGCAGAATGAAAGACTAATTCTGGAAATCTCACCTGTTCCCGCTTCTAACTCAATGCGTATGGTCTACACATTCAAACTGTATGTATGTATAACACGTTAGTCAAATATATGATATTAATACAGGGCTTACTTTTCACTGTAAAAAACTAAAATAAAAGGCATGGGAATGTTGGCAAACTGTTGCGAGAAATGTGAGTGTTGGAGCAAACAGATTCTCAGTTTAACCTTTTTACTAGGAAGATCACCAGAATAGCTGCTTATAATAATTAATTTTTATTAACTACAGGCAGTTTCGGCATTAATCATCACTGCCAAGTACTTGCGAATGCAATTTTGGTGAGATCGTGTGTAAATGTGAATGTCATTTATACTTGTATTAATGTGACTATGTTTTACTAACATCTTGAAGTATCTGATGTCCATATTAAATCGTTAATGAACTGTTCTACAACTGTCAATGTTTTGATTAGATGGTAAATGACGTAAACGTATTGAAAATAACACGTTAGTTATGGTTTGACAGCAGTTTGCTGTTCTATTCTTATGACGATGTTTGTTTACAAAGATTAAGCAGATATACAACGATATTATTTTATTAGATAAATTTTGTCATGATTATCTGTGGTTGTTGCTTATATTATTTCCGATTTATCCTTTTTCGCGTTCTAAAAGTTCAATGAAGTATTTGAGGTAGTATTTGTATGTAAATTCTGTTTACCCGTTTAATACTTATTGTGGGTATTTTCTCGCGTGTATATAGATTGTCAACACTTCAGAAATGTTCATTGCAAGTCGTTTTGGTATTCTGTGCAGGATTTCGAGTGTATTTAGGTGTGTATCAACAGTGTGGTTTCGATTTAAAATGTAGAAAGAAGCTCGACTGATTACTCTTGCTGTTTCTCGTGTATTATTTATATCTGATGTTAAAATTTCTTCATGTATTGTAAAAGTTATTACAGGAGCTACATGTGGTTTTATGTATGCCTGGGTTATCATATTCTGATGTTCAAGTGGTGGTGGAACGTAGTTGCACTGAAAGGTTGTTATTGGTTCGAAAGGCTAGCTGAATATTTGTTGCTTTAAAAGGTGCTTAATTTTATTGGAGATTCTACCAAGTTAGACTGTTGGTACATATCTTACTTTTTGTTTAGGTGCTGTTTCTCGAGCTATCCGTATCTCGTAACGCTTTGGTGCTTTACGTTTCTAGTATAATTTTTTAATTATGTTGGAGTCAAAGTCAACGGTAGAGGCTATATAACGAAGTTCTTGTAGAATTGCTGGTTTTTCTAACGGTAGGTTATTTATTCCATTAATCATTGAATGGAAAAATGTTTGTTTATGCGTTTTTGGATGGCAGAAATTAGAATTGTTGGAAGTGGTATTCTTTCTATAGATATCAAATGTGTAGTGATTATTATTTTTGCCAGTTGTAAGATCTAGATAGTTAATGGGATTATCTTTCTTCATTTCTACAGTGAAATTGATTTTAAGGTGTAGTAAGTTGAGTTTTTGGTGGATATTTTGGAATTTGTGCCATCTAACGACATGTAAGTTATCATCTACATACCTAAAATAGTATACAATTTGATTAAGAGTAGGCCAATGCGATATAAAGAAAATAAATTTCTAATCCTGCACAGAATACCAAAAGGTCTTGAAATGAACATTCTTGAGGAACTTGAAATCTATATACACACCAGAAAATACCCACAGCAAATATTAAACGAACATATAGAATTTAGACACAAATATTACCTTAAATACTTTATTGAAATTTTAGAACACGAAAGAGGATAAATTGGAAATAACATGTGCAACAACCAAAGATAATCGTGACAAAGTTTAGGTAGTAAAATAATATCACTGCTCATCTGTATAACTTTCGTGAACACGTAACATTGTAATAGTAGAACTGTCAAACTGCTGTCAAACCATAATTAACGTATTATTTTCAATACATTCGCGTCATTTATCATTTAATCGGCTGTAAGACAGTTAACTAACGACGTAATATGGATGTCACATAATTCTAGACATGAGTACAATGAAGTCCCTTTATTATAAATGACATTCACATTTATATATGGTCTTAACCAAAATTGTATTCGCAGTTACCTGACAATGGCGATAAATATCGAAACAGTCTGTCGTTAATGAAGGTTAATATTACAAGCAGTTGTTCTGGAGCATCTTTCAAATAACCATGTCATTATCTGACGTGTATTATGCTGCTGGCCCTAAAAAAGAAAAATTAACGTTTTTAATTAAGTTACCCTGACCTATAATCTTTATAAACCTGCATGTGACAGTGGCTTGCTGCAAACATTTTGATGCCAGAGCGCGTGAATTAGCCTGGAGAAATTTTCAAGAACTCTTAAGTTGCATGGTTTATCGTAATCGGAGAAACTTTTTCATCCTCCTGCGATTCTATTGCGCAACATGCAGTGGAGAGGACGCCCGTTCTTATCCACCAGCTGAGATTACTACAGCTGTGTACAGCAACGGATGAGTAGTTTCCATAGTGCCCTCTAACCTACCAGTATCTCTCAAGGCCACAACTGCGTAGCGTGTATTATGTATTCTTGTATTCGAGCGATGATGAACTCTGTGTCGTGCCTCGGCACACAGTGTTATCACGAAGACGAGAAAGTTCTTTAAGAAGCGTCACATATCGAAGGAGTACAGAAAGACATAGAGGAACCACTTCAATTGAAGTAACACTGCACTGTGATGGGCGCAAATATTGCCAGAACAAATTGCCTAAGGGAGAACTGTTAAGTGGAACGGGCTGACCTACGTACTAAAGAAAACGGCACAAGGATACCCGTCTCTGTAGTCGATCTCGTGGAATCCGTTTGACAATCTAAGACTGGCAGTAATAGTAGTAGTAATAGTAGTAGTAGTAGTAGATTTCTTTTACAGGAATATTGGACATGTCATTGTATAATATTTATGAAATAATTTTTGCTGCTTCGGTCATTTTTTACGTATATTTTTTAGCACGAAGCGTTTCGGAAGCATGCGGCTATCATCTGATGTATTACAGCAAAATGTACATCTCATTAATGTGCAGTATGATGAGGATTATTTTTTGGGTGTGCCAGTGAAGGTGGGTACAGAAATTTAACTCTGTACAGGCAGATACTTTTACTTTAGTGTGCAGCTGAACTGAGTTGTATGTTTAAACCATTTTATTAGTGCGTTGACTTTTATTTTTGCTGGAAATTCATTTGTCTGTCACACAGAGCACAGCAATAAGCACGATATTGCCACTTCACATTCAGTTGTTTACGTCATTCCAGAAACTCTTACTCGCTGAGATAATACAAACAATTAAAATTCAGTCTTTCCTTGTATAAGTAAATTTATGTCTGGTACATACTAAGGAGTATGATTATTTGTTATTTATAGGTCACACAGTAATATTGAGACATTTTTTTTTTAGAAAAGTTAGTCAACTCTCTATATTAATGAAAGAAGTATTCCACACTGGAAAACTTTTTGAAGAAATTAGCATTGTTGCTTTCTAGGTTATCATTTAACAGCTTGTTACCATGTACTGCGTCATGAATGAAAATTTTTGATTCTTCATGCAAGTCCATTTGCTGTGCCTTTTCTATTTTATGTAATATTGGAAGATATTCTACAGTGCCCTGGAACTGGTGTCCAGTGTCCTTTACGTGGGTGGCTACTGCTGATTTAGTATAATTGTTTGCATGATAGGCGTTTAGGTGTTCGTTGTACATTTTCTGGAAACCTCTCGCGAACTGTCCTGCATAGAAGGTTTTGCGTGTATTACACACTTTTGTAAGTACCTGATTGTGTTTGTTTATCTGTCTGTGTGTTAATCTTGTGTCTAAGTGTTTGTTGCAGTTTATTACGTGCTTTGAAAGCAAGGTTGGTGCTATGGGTATAGTATGAAAATATTTAGCATTGTAGGAGAGTTTGTTTATGAATGACATGCAAGCCATGCGTTTATTTTTTATTTTCTACCTGGCAAGTGGTTTGTTATTGTTTTTGTTTCTTTTCTGTAAGAGGCTGTCGGTAAGGATGTCATCATAGCCATTTGCTTCAGCTGTTTGTTTGATTGTGCTGTTCATCAATCTTCGCATATTTGTCCATGGTATATTGTTGGCTCTGTTAACTAGTGCTCTATATGCAGCACGTTTGTGTGTCGTGGTGTGGCAAAATGAGCTGTGTATGGTGTTGTTATTTCCCGTGTACTTCGAAGGTGTGTAAATTGTTTTCTTTACTCATCTTCAATCCTAGCCTTTGTAACATTTGAAGAACAAAACATTATTCATATAAATAGTTTCCATAATTAAAATTCCAGTTCCAAAACGCTGTAGAAAGAGTACCACTGCTCAGAATGACGTCAAATTTAAACAGCATGTTATTGAAGCAGAAGGAAACGCCAAGATACAAAGGATGTGTAAAAAGTTTTGCCCAGTCGTCTCTGATTTTTTTATTTTTTTGCAGGAGAAGAGTGAAATTTTTTGTGAACATACTTGGAACATTTAGCTATACATTGCGCCTACTCAATGTAGCCTCCATCAACTGTGACGCATCTGGCTCAACGTTCTTTCCATGATGTTAATGCACTTTGGTAAAATTCTGGGGATTGACTTTTACACCATCGCTTGATACAAGAAATAAGGTCTTTCTCACTATCAAACGTTTTAAAGCGCAGGTGGGCCTTCAGACGACCAAAGAGGTAAAAAATCAGACGAAACCAAGTCCAGACTGTAGGGAGAATAGGAACAGTTTTACAACCCATTTTCCTGATTTTCTCCTGCGTCGTAAGGGCTGTATGAGGTTTGGCATTGTCATGGTGTGGTCTGATGAGCTGACCCTAAAGCTGTGGTCTTTGGGACTTGATGGCACGTCGCAGCTTGTCCAATGACAAGCAGGAACGGTCCGGGTTAATTGTGGAGCCAGGTTCCAAAAGGTCAATTAAAATGACACCAGACTGATCCCAGAAGGAGGAGGCCATCACCTTTCGGCCTGCTGTTCGTGACAGTATTTCTTCTTCCGAGTGCAACCCGGATGACGCCACTCCATGGATTGGATTTTGCTCTCAGGTTCGCACAAACACAACCATGTTTCATCCTGGGTAATGACGCCATCAAAACACTGTTTCCACCGACCGTTGTCGCAACCTGACATCTACTTGATGGTCCATTTTGGCTCACCTGTAAATAAAAGAAAAAAACTTTTGTATACCAACTTACAGCTAAATGTCCCAAGTATATTTACAACAGGTTTCATTCTCCTCCTGCAAAAAACGTTGGGACGACGGTGCAAACCTTTTTTAACGCCCTTTGTTAAAAAAAATTTAACGAACATTTTAGCAATAGATGTCAGCTATAAATGACAGAAGAATCAATATACGACGGCTGCGGTTTGAGTTATACGTGAAACGTCCCCTTAGAACATTTGTACACGACTGTGCTTAAACTGACACACAATATTTTTAGCGCAACGCAATCTGACTATCAAAGATCCCTGCAAAAGAATGGCCCTGAGTAACATTAAACTATACCTTTCAGAAATCACTTACCTCACAAAAATCTTCGTTACTCGAACTACTGCAATACAGCGAGCGCCACTACTGCCAGCTAAATAAAAGATTCAAACTACTGAAGGCACTAACTACTGATAGGGATAGTTAGCAAATGAAAGATTTTAATAGAGAACAAACAATGTATTTACCTTAATATCATCACAAGTCATAATATTTGTAATTTCAAAACTCCGCCATCTCTCTCCTCACATCCACCACTGCTGGCGGCTCACCTCTAACTGCGCAACGCTACGCGCTGTTCACATCCAGCTGCCGCTGCCCAACACTACAATGGCAGACAACAATGCAAACTAGCCACAGACTGCACACAGCACAGCCAGTGATTTTCATACAGAGAGCGCTACGTGGCGGCGGCTTTACCAATATAAAAACCTAAACAGCCTACTTACATAAAGAGAACACAAACAGCCTACTTACATAGCCCCCATGCTCCCCACAAAAAATTTTACAAAATATTTTTGGGCAGTGGCCAATAATGATTTGAAAAAATTTTTCATAATTACAATAACAAAGATAACAAATGCACACACTTATTTATACAATGTTGGTCAAAAGCTAAAATTTTCTCACAGTCCATAAAGACAGTCCTGATCATTCATCATAATAGTAACCACAGTTTTTTTTTCACAAAGTCTCATTAGTAAAAGAAATTGCACACAGAAGTAGTGGATTTCCATGCAGTCTTGAAGAAGTAGTGTTGCCCTTCCAACGGAAAGACTGTGCTGACTCTTGACATGCAGACAGGTAATGGGCCGCAACAGAGCAAACCCACAGCAGAGTCATTCGACGTTTTGAAGAAGATTGGTAAGTAGGTCATCACAGAGCAGACCCACTGTAGTCCTGGTAGAGATTACGGTATTGGTGGGCCATCAGAGGTGCAGAGCCACTGCAGCCCTTGTAGAAATAATGGTTTTGGTGGGCCATCAAAGATGCAGACCCACTGTAGTCCTTGTAGAGATTACGGTATTGGTGGGCCATCAAAGATGCAGACCCACTGTAGTCCTTGTAGAGATGGCCAGCAGCCATCTGTTGTGACTGTGCAGGTGTACAATCACCATTGAAGAGTCTTGCAGATAATATAGCAAGTCCATAACCACCACTTGTGCACTCACAAATTTTTTGGAATTGTCCTTAGAACCAGCAATGCTGTTATCCAGTCCCTTGCTGAATTATCAACACACACGTAAACACTAAGAGCCCCAACTTCTCACATATTGTCCATATACTATGACCAACAGAAATGTGCGCAGTGAAATTAATGCTTACAAGTTACTTAATTTGATTAACTGGTGTCAATTACAATATTATAACATGAGAATACAATTACAAAGGTACAAAATACATCACTAAAAACATAACAATACAGATAACATTTGTAGTAATACAGGCTTTACAAAAGAATAGAAATAAACATATACATCAGTGTTACAGGAATTATGACATGAGTACATACATAAAAGATCAGAATAACTTGCGAAAAATCAACTTCACACATGAGCAACAAAACAGAACAGGATACATAATGTCTAAACATCTTTACAAAGAAAATAACATATTATCAAAAAAATTCTACAACATAACTCTTATTAGCTAAACACATAAAGACAGGAAGAACATAATTACACACGGGTACCCAAACACATAGTGGGATAACACAAAAGGAAAGGACAGGGTTTGTTTCATTGCAGTATTTTGCAAACAAAACTTTCTTTGCTTCTTGGAGATCTCCCTTCATTCATCATTATTCTCAAAAGTCCTATCTAAGCCTGCCTTCTGTATTCTGGTCACATCCTCTGTCAAAAATAGTTTTTCTCCACTGTACAGTATCCCTTTTTTTTTTTTTTTTGCCCAAACCATTTTCATATAGCTTCTCAATACATTTCTTCCAAGTCATCATAGTTAGTTTTTTATATAGTCTACCCCTCTTAAGCTAACTTAAATCTACTGAGCTCAGATATATATACCAAGGGACGAGGCAATGCAGCATCACATAAAACAATTAATATAAACAGCAATGAAAAAAAAACGCAGATTTGCAAAGCAAGCAGCATTAAGAAATTAGCAAAGCAATTGCAATATTACAACTAATATAAGGCAATGTGCAGCAAACAATAAAATTAAATAATTAGTAAAACTGGCTTAACAGAATAATACAAAGTCAAATTCAATAACACTATGCCTGGCAAACAGCAGCAACTTATACCTAAACATGACATAGCTCAAGCAGAAAAAATATTACAGTAAAAACAACAATGCAGATAAGGGAAATGTATATTCACATCTTAATGTCTATGTAATTAAAGTGGTGCACCACAACAACTTATTGTAAAAAAAATATTACCATGTACTTGAAAAGAAAATTATGTATCCAGTTACTGTTACTAGTCCCTTCTTATTGTTCTTTCCTTTCCAAGTGCTCCTTTTTTAAAAAATGTGGATTACAAAATTATCATTTAATAGATCTGCTGACAGAAAGTGTTCACATTAGCAAATGCATCTAAGTTTATTTTATAAAACTAATGCTGCAACACAGCTGGAAACCAGATATCAAATGAAATAAGCAACTACGAAAAGCAAAGCATAAAAATATCATTCAATAGTAGCCAGCCGTGGTGGTATAGCGGTTCTGGCGCTGCAGTCCGGAACCGCGGGACTGCTATGATCGCAGGTTCGAATCCTGCCTCGGGCATGGGTGTGTGTGATGTCCTTAGGTTAGCTAGGTTTAAGTAGTTCTAAGTTTTAGGGGACTTATGACCTAAGATGTTGAGTCCCATAGTGCTTTGAACCATTCAATAGTCACGTGACATTTCATAAGTTAGTAGAAATTCTCTCAACTCTCGTAGAAAGACGCTTGCCACAATCAGGTGTGCAGATGTAAAAATATTTCTCGTCATTTCATTAGGAATTTCAGTAAATATCATAAATTACGAGCTCCACAGTATGCTTTCAACAAGGAAATGTCAATAGCGAGGATAATGGCCTCCCTTTTTTTTTCTACCTGTGCTTCCGGAAAGGCACACCCTAATGGCTTGTTATCCAGGTGTCTGACACAGCTGTGCGCCAACGACGCACGTGCAGGTGGTCACTTAACTTTCTTACGGAAATATTTACGACAGCAGTTTCCGCTACAGTGACAGTCTCATATAACAATTTCACAGGTCGAGAACTTACATTGCAAATGTGTAGAAACAAAATCCTATGAATATAACAGTGTCCAAAAAAATGTTCGCCGGCATTGTGATACATTCACGCATTTACACACATTTCATAACTCTTAAAGTACGATTCTTGGTTTCCAACATCCCTTTTCACAAGTCAAGAGACCCTAACTTCTATTCATTATTCATATGCATATAAACACGTAATCACATTCCTCATATATGGTAGCATCATCTTATTGACATAAACATACCTCAACAGCATAATACACATCGTCGTCGTAATAATAACATCATAACACCTCAGTCAAATCTCAAAAACGTCGTAGCTTTCTGCAATAATTAAAAAAAATTCTCTGCTCATGTCAAAAGTGTCATCTGCCTCAAACGTACTTTAAAAATCATGATCTCATACCAAATACATCATTCAAAGCTCTCATAGTATCACAATGGTTCCGAAAAAATATGAAGAGTTCACACAGTACAGACAAAATACAATTTCGTAGGTGTGAAGTTACCCAACAGTGTAATTACGTAAACATGTGCCACTGACGTAGCAAAAAACATGTTTATCTCTCAGTTAAATGATCAGATAGCTGTGTAATTTATGTTTTAGAGAAATATGGTACCGATGTGTAAAGTTGTATAAGCAAATACCATATTAGCTAGGGTTCCTTGTGCTTGCCAAACACATGGTACACAAAGTAGGCGTGTACCCCCCTGATGATTATTGTAATTATACCCTCAGGTGTTACAGATTACAAGAATGGAATGAAATGTATTACGAAAAACCTTTGTATCATTGTACTTCAAATATCTTTAAAAATAAATGATTTAAGTACAAAATTAATCACTCAAATACGTGTCCTGTAGCGCTAAATGTGTGTCTTGCTGTAAGATAATCTCTGTGGAAGTATCGTAGTTATTGTCCTCCGAAAGCTAAGTTCTGCAGAAGCCAATGTACTTACCTCATGATAAACAAAAGTGAAATGCTTTGCGTATAGATATCATACTTATTACACTTATTGCCGTGATGAAGAAAGTACTGTGCTGTAACGTATTGTTGTGCTACAGAAAAGGCTGTCTCCTTGTAGCTATACCACAAAAGTTACTACTAAAACATGTTTTACTTTCCAGAATAATACAGAAAAAACTGTGCAGATATAAAACAGAAACACCGCAAAAGCAACATTGTAAATTGTCACTCATTAGTAGCGTCGTGATAAAATCGTGTAGCTGTCACATAAACTAACCATTGTCTCATCTGGTATCTCACAGAAAGTACCTTAAATCCAGAATGTATTTTCAAGTAAACCAAAATGTTGCATTAAAACATTGTTGCATGTTAACAGTTTCTTAAGTCTGACAAAGCATACTAGCAATGTAAAGTGAAAAGTTGTATGGCAAAGACAAAGTTAAAAGGCATATTATCTTTCAATAAACGGTTTTACATGTGAAATGTGGTGTAAACCTTTACTCTTCCCAGTACGCAGAGATTCAACTTTAACGCAATTATCAGTTGGTATACGTCGGTGAGGAGTGCTAAAATTTTTCTCAATGTTAGCGTCTATGTTATTTTTCTCTGAGCCAGCCGGCGCACGCGGCAGCCTGTGGTGCAAGTCATTGTCTGTTCCTTTGTTGGCGCGAGTCGTTATTGGGATTTGGAGACCTAACTTCTACGAATTCACTGTGACGAGAATCCCGCCAGTTCTGATGAAATTCACGTCTGTCGTTTTGTCGGTAGTTTCCATAGTTTCTTTCTTGTCGGTCACGTGGTGGAGAATTTCTCCCTGAATCGTAACTGTGAGCTGGACCGTTGTGTCTGAAGTTATTCTGTCTCCCGTGATAATAATAGTTCTGGTTGCCATATTGTCTGTTTCTATGATTGTCTCTGTCATATTCACTACTACGGAAATGCGATTTTTCTCTGTAACTATTACTCTGCCAGTGGTTGTCATATGGGTGGTGTCTGTTTTGGTCACGATTTGCGTTGTAAGAATAGACTTGTCGTGTCCTGTTATTGTTTCTGTCATCACGGAATTGTGACGGATATGACCTGTAGTGATTGTTTTCCTGTTTTCGCATCCGGCCACTGTCTGTGTCAATTTCTAATTCTTGTAGGAGTCCCTGAAAAGCTTCAATGTCGTCTTTGCAACGTCCTGCCAAAATAATATGCCGTAAATGTTCAGGTAATTTGATTAAGCAAATGCGGAGGAGTTCTGAGGGGCTGTATGGGTTTGACAGGTACTGATTCTTGTGCAACATGTCTTCAAAATATTTGACAAGACTGGAAAGTTCAGATTGTTCAAAGTGTTTCATCATCATGATGCTATGTTTTACTCGGTCTTGTGTAGCTTGTGACCAATATGCTGAGAGGAACGCATGGTAAAATTCTCCTTCACTGTGACAATCGTGAATGACCGTTCGCATTCTTACAGCTGGTTCATTCTCCAAGTAGCCACACATAAATTCTAACCTGTGCTCCAATGACCAGTTGGGAGGAAAACAATGAGAGAATTGATGGAGCCACACTTGTGGATGAATGTCGTTGGCAGAATTCTTAAACGTTTTGAATTTACGTGTAGTAATGAACAGCTTATAGTCAAAATCATCATGTCGGCGAGTAGCATGTCGGTCATTGTTACGTCGTGTCGGCGGTTCGATCTCAAAATTCGGTGCACATTGCCAGTTTCTTTCATAACTTCCGAAATGCCCTGTGTTATTATTTTGTGGCTGTTCCGTATTTCTATGTCCCTCTTCCCATATTGGGGCGCGAGTGTCCTCTGAAATACGTAATTCTTGTATTACCTGTGTCAGCTGATCTTGTACTTCCCGGATTTCTCTTTGGTGTTGCGTATTAATTTGATTCAGATTTTGTTTCAGTTTCCTAATTTGTTCATACTCTTCTGTGTCAGTAAAGGCTACAGGTCTTGTGTCATTCAGATCATCATTTACCTTTGTAGATAAGTTAGTGACCTGATCCGAAAGTTCGGCTACTTTCTCCGATAGTGAACACATTTCCTCAGTGTGTTTTTCTGAACCAAGTTTCAGAGTGTCCATTTGTGTTGAAATCGAATCTACTGTGTCCTTTAAGTTTTCCTGAGTTTTTGCAAGTTGCGTAACCGAATCGGTAGATGCAACTGAGTCAATTTTAGCCCACAAGGTCTCATGATTTTCATGAACAATAGTTTGCAGTTCTTTTATGGCTGCTTCGTGATTCTGTAATGCATTTTCATGCCGCGAAAAAATAGGTTGAAAATGCTCACAAATTTGTGTTTTTACGTCATTACAGACTTTTTGACATTTCGATTCAATGTTATGTAACTCAGTAGTTAAATCTTCACGTGTTTGTTCAAGCTTATGTTCCACTGAGTCTAACTTTTGAAGCTTTTGTTCCATTGTGTCTAACTTTTGAAGATTTTGTTCCATTGTGTCTAACTTCTGAAGCTTTTGCTGTGTTTGTCTCTGATTTTGTTCCATTGTGTCTAACTTTTGAAGATTTTGTCCCATTTGTTTCTGATTTTGTTCAAGCGTTGTGTCTAACTTTTGTAGCCTCTGTCCCATTTGTTGCATTAACTGTAATAACAATGCACTGGTGTCTGAAACATGTTCCTCAGTGCTTTTCGGCAGTGAATTTACACCGGCAACATTCACATTTTGACAAGCGGAAAATGTGTCTTGACTCATTTGAGAAAACGGTGAGAACCCAAAACCTGAGTCTACAGTATTTGCAATATTGTGTTCTGTCATTCCTGATTCCTGAGGCGAGCTGTTGCCGACCGATCGATCGATAATGCTTCCCTGTTCACAACCTGTTTCACTGTCTACACCATTATTTGCCGCCTGCTCCATTTCCCTATGCACAATTACCAAATTACTACTTGGAATGTCTGTTAATTCACTACACAGTGGTGCTGATAAGCTACACTCGTCGTCACTATTATTTCTCAGTTTACTTTGGAGCCTAGTGTTACGTTTTTCACACGCCATTATTGTGACAATATTTCACACGATAACACAGAAAAACACAATTTGAAGAGCAAAAATAAGAGAACACTTTAACATAGCACTGAAAATAATATCTAGTTAATTGCAGCTGCGAAATACTTGGTGCAAATCTACATGCATGCCACAACTGTTTTACTGTGCAACAATGAAAAACTGCAACTACAAAGGAAATTCTCTCTATAATTACGCGCTAGCAATAAACAAAAGCTACACTAAATACACAAACTACAAGAAAAAATCAGAAGATTGCAGTGAGGTATCCTCGGCTAAGGGTCGACATATGAAACGTCCCCTTAGAACATTTGTACACGACTGTGCTTAAACTGACACACAATATTTTTAGCGCAACGCAATCTGACTATCAAAGATCCCTGCAAAAGAATGGCCCTGAGTAACATTAAACTATACCTTTCAGAAATCACTTACCTCACAAAAATCTTCGTTACTCGAACTACTGCAATACAGCGAGCGCCACTACTGCCAGCTAAATAAAAGATTCAAACTACTGAAGGCACTAACTACTGATAGGGATAGTTAGCAAATGAAAGATTTTAATAGAGAACAAACAATGTATTTACCTTAATATCATCACAAGTCATAATATTTGTAATTTCAAAACTCCGCCATCTCTCTCCTCACATCCACCACTGCTGGCGGCTCACCTCTAACTGCGCAACGCTACGCGCTGTTCACATCCAGCTGCCGCTGCCCAACACTACAATGGCAGACAACAATGCAAACTAGCCACAGACTGCACACAGCACAGCCAGTGATTTTCATACAGAGAGCGCTACGTGGCGGCGGCTTTACCAATATAAGAACCTAAACAGCCTACTTACATAAAGAAAACATAAACAGCCTACTTACATACGTTACATACGTATCCACGACAGCAAGGTCATACCACATCAGATGGGGAAAAAATGAAACCCCCGCTATCAGGCCCTGAATACCAAGCGATTGTCGACTGACCGCCGTGTCATCTTCAGCTATCCCTAACCGGAAGCTATATGGAGGGGCCTGGGGTCAGGACACGGCACTCACGGCCCTTGTCGATGTTTCGACCCTGGAACCGCTACCGCTTAATCAGGGTATCTCCGCAGTTGGCCTCACGAGGCTAAGTCCCTGGCAGTACCGGGAATCGAAACCGGGTTTGCCAGGTGAAGGTCCGTCGCACTGACCTCTTGGTTATGAAGGCTGATATTTCTCTGTGGGAAAAATCGGGTTTTAATTGTCCTGAGGCCAAAAACCGCGTAAAAAGCAAAATGACATCGGTTCAACTGTCCTTTACCAAAAACTGCATAAAAAGCAAAATATCACCGGTTTCTAACTGTCATGAGACTGTCGCAAGACATGTTCAATATACTGTCCACTGTGTCTGCCACATGTTGAAATCGAGTAACAGCATGTTCTGCAACAGATTGGAGTGTTTCGGGGATCAGGTACACAATGAATTACGCAATCATCATCATCATCTTGGACAGTTTCCAGCCACTGGCTGGGTCTGTCGGGAACACAAGCCTCTCCATCGTGTTCTGTCTTTCCACCATTCCCCCTCTTCCACCTTCGTCCAGTTCTCTCCTCTTCTCGTCACACATTCCTTCACTCCCTTCACCCATCTATCTCTTGGTCTTCCTCTGGGCCTCTTCCCCTCCAGTTGCAGATCAAACATCCTCTTAGGAATTCTTCCCTCATCCATTCTCTTCATGTGTCCATACCACTGCAGTCTTGATTTTTCTATCCTGTCCTGTACTGGTTCCTCCTTTAGTCTTTCCCTCACATACTCATTTCGCAATCTGTCTCGTCTTGTTACACCCAACCTGCTCCTCTGGAACTTCATTTCGCTAGCCTGTATTCTACTTTTGTCGCTTTTGTGCATTACCCATGTCTCACTTCCGTATGCCAATATGGGGAAATTACGCAATGCGTGCCTTTATTTCAGCTACGTTCGTAATTGGACACAACATCTTTCAGACAACCCCACAGCCAGAAGCCATTGCAGGAGGGATCGAGATTTGGTATGCAAAATGCAGTGCGTGGGGAATTGCCTGAACGTTGGACATACCTGCGCGCACCGTTATAAGATCCCACGAAATAGCCTGTATTGCTATCCATACAAAACCACCCACGTTCAAGAGCTGCCTCTTGCTGACCTGCCAGCAAGACCAACGTTCGCTCTGGAATTTCTTGCTCGCATGGAGGTGGACAGTGAATGTCATGGAAAATTCTGTGGACAGACGAAGCCCATTTCCATCTCCAGGGACATGTCAATACGTATTACTGCAGAATATGCCAACGAATTAAGATCAGGTGATCTGGACGGCCAGGATGTAGGGAAATGGCAGCAGATAATTCTAGCATTTCCGAAATGCCTCTGCAGCAACCGCTAAACTGGTGGTGCAATGTGCGGAGGAGCGCCATCTTGCATAAAAATGACCCTACCCAAACATCCATGCTGTTGAAGGGTTTGTATGACATTGAGTCTCACAGCATTTACCAGTGACAATAGAGGTAACAGCTCTGGCAGGAACCATTTCCTCGAAAAAATACAGCCCTTTGATACACAATGCCCTCAACCCGTACCACAGTCACCTTTGCAGAATGAAGGGGTGCCGATCGGTGTGCTTAGGGGTTTTCCGTTGCCCATATTCTGCTGTAATACGTATTGACATGCCCTTGGAGATGGAAATGGGCTTCGCCCGTCCACAGAATTTTCCATGACATTCATTGTCCACTTCCATACGAGCAAGAAATTCCAGGGCGAACGTTGGTCTTGCTGGCAGGTCAGCAAGAAGCAACTCCTGAACGTGGGTGGTTTTGTATGGGCAGCAATACAGGCTGTTTCTTGGGATCTTATAGATGGTGCCCGCTGGCATGTCCAACGTTCAGGCAATTCCCCGCGCACTGCATTTTTGCACACCAAATCTCGACCCCTCCCGCAATGCTGGGGCCACAACATCGACAGACGTCGGATCAACTACTACCACCCTCTGCAACATTGCACTTAAAAAGAAACTGTCTTTTCGAATTTTGTAATCATTTTCTCCAGACCCTTAGCAGACGTCGGACGAATGGCTGGTTTCATACCCTTGAGTGTCCGAAACTTCTGCAGGGCTACCGCTATCGTAATAGAACTTTACCACCAGCGCGATCTTTCACGGAGACAATTATGTTGCGCGTCTCGGACGTTAGCTAAGGAACATCCGTGTGCCGCGCGTCTGTTGGTGTGGCTATTCTGACGCTTACAGCGCCATATATTGGTCAAATTTTCATTAAATGTTTTTTGTACCATGACGTTTCCCCTCCCCCCCCCCCCCCCGAGTCAATAATATGCTATACAAATTTGACGTCATTAAGAGCAGTACCTCTCTCCCTACAGCGTTTTGAAACTGGAACTTTAATTGTGGACACAATATATATAGCTACTTATTTACTTTCGTGTTGTAGACTGTAGCCTTATATTAGGAACCACCCCGATACTTGCCTGAAGGAATTTAGTGAAGGCATGGAAAAATCTAACGTAAGTCAGGATGGCCCGATGGGCATTAGAACCTCCATCGTCCCGAATACAAGACCGGCTTGTTAAAAAAAAAGCAATTTTTTTGTTTTATCCCTTCTGTGCAATACAGTTTATTTAATACAATTTTGCGTAGAATTTATTTCATAATTTAAAACGCCAGTGTTACGCTCTTCATTCATTTATCGACACCAGTTACTGTCCATATTCCACACACAATGTCAGATTACATCAAAACAATGACGATGATATTTAGCAACCGCTTTGTGTACAGCAACTACCCATTTTCTTCCTTTAAAAATTGAGCCAGCAATAAATTCTCATCGCCAGTATTTTACATGCAAAGAGAGAAGAGACGGTGGCGCAAAGTTTTTGAACGCTTCACTTCGCAACAATATTCTGGGCTCCATTCCAAATTTCTCCACAGACTTGTAGAGAAGGGCTCGTGGACGTGGCGGTGATGATCCCCCTATCGGAGAGGGGTCGTTAAGCTCAACGACCCCCTTGGTGCTAAAGGAAAGGAGCAGGCTGTGTTGGCGTACCGGGTTCCTGCGTCTCCCTCCTTTTTCAGTGTCAACAGTACAAGCACGAAGCACAACACTATGCACACGAACGCACTGCAGCCAAGGACACAATACAGGGTTATTACAAATGATTGAAGCGATTTCACAGCTCTACAATAACTTTATTATTTGAGATATTTTCACAATGCTTTGCACACACATACAAAAACTCAAAAAGTTTTTTTAGGCATTCACAAATGTTCGATATGTGCTCCTTTAGTGATTCAGCAGACATCAAGCCGATAATCAAGTTCCTCCCACACTCGGCGCAGCATGTCCGCGTCAATGAGTTCGAAAGCATCGTTGATGCGAGCTTGCAGTTCTGGCACGTTTCTTGGTAGAGGAGGTTTAAACACTGAATCTTTCACATAACCCCACAGAAAGAAATCGCATGGGGTTAAGTCGGGAGAGCGTGGAGGCCATGACATGAATTGCTGATCATGATCTCCACCATGACCGATCGGTCGGTTTTCCAATCTCCTGTTTAAGAAATGCCGAACATCATGATGGAAGTGCGGTGGAGCACCATCCTGTTGAAAGATGAAGTCGGCGCTGTCGGTCTCCAGTTGTGGCATGAGCCAATTTTCCGCGGGCTACGCGTGAAACTTGCCCGCACGCGTTTCTTCGCTCACTGCAGGCCGACCCGTTGATTTCCCCTTACAGAGGCATCCAGGAGCTTTAAACTGCGCATACCATCGCCGAATGGAGTTAGCAGTTGGTGGATCTTTGTTGAACTTCGTCCTGAAGTGTCGTTGCACTGTTATGACTGACTGATGTGAGTGCATTTCAAGCACGACATACGCTTTCTCGGCTCCTGTCACCATTTTGTCTCACTGCGCTCTCGAGCGCTCTGACGGCAGAAACCTGAAGTGCGGCTTCAGCCGAACAAAACTTTATGAGTTTTTCTACGTATCTGTAGTGTGTCGTGACCATATGTCAATGAATGGAGCTACAGTGAATTTATGAAATCGCTTCAATCATTTGTAATAGCCCTGTGCATTTACACGTATCACACATCGGAAACGCAGGCGCCTGAATAATACCTAGTCCAAGGACTTGCAGCAGCCAATGAAACGCACAAGAAGTAAGGTATTATCGGACAAGGTGCACTATGGTTCTGGACGAAGCCGCACCACGGTCGTGTTTCTGGACGACGTCGGAAGGTGCATGAAGCTCTTCGTGGGCGATGCTGTTGTACACCCATAAATTTCAATGCTAGAAAAATTTCAGCGACATTCAGGGAGATCTGCGAAGGACTGACGCTTGTTGCAGTGATAAGCAATTGACTCTCAACGTAAACAAATATAATGTATTGCATAAAAAGTGGTGAATACCCATTATTATGTGATTACATGGTTGTCGAACATGGACCTGGAATCATAAGCATCTATGAAGTATCTTGGCGTGTGCTTTCAGAGCCATTTCAAGTACAGCGACAACATAAAACTAATTTGAGGTAAGACAGATGCCACACTGACACTCAACGGAAGATCCTCAAGAACTGTAGTCTAGCCACGGATAAGATAGCTTGCAAAACGCTCGGTCGACCGATACCTGAATATTGCTCATCATCCTGGGACGCATATCAGGAAGGATTAATAAAGGAAGTAGAGAAGATTCAAAGAAGAGTAGCGCTTTTCGTCACATGTTCGTTTAGTAAGCGCAAAAGCTCATCGATTTCCAGTACCGAGCGGTTCTAGGCGCTACAGTCTGGAACCGCGCGACCGCTACGGTCGCATGTTCGAATCCTGCCTCGGGCATGGATGTGTGTGATGTCGTTAGGTTAGTTAGGTTTAAGTAGTTCTAAGTTCTAGGGCACTGATGACCTCAGAAGTTAAGCCCCATAGCGCTCAGAGCCATTTGAATTCCAGTGACAGAAGTTACAAGAGAGGCGTTGTGCACTAAGGCGCAGTTTACTATCGGAATTCCGAGGGCGTACGTTCCTTGAAGACTCTACAAATACAGGGTGATTCAAAAAGAATACCACAACTTTAAAAATGTGTATTTAATGAAAGAAACATAATATAACCTTCTGTTATACATCATTACAAAGAGTATTTAAAAAGGTTTTTTTCACTCAATAACAAGTTCAGAGATGTTCAATATGGCCCCATCCAGACACTCGAGCAATATCAACCCGATACTCCAACTCGTTCCACACTCTCTGTAGCATATCAGGCGTAACAGTTTGGATAGCTGCTGTTATTTCTCGTTTCAAATCATCAACACCATATCCTTAACATACCCCCATAAGAAAAAATCGCAGGGGGTAAGATCAGGGCTTCTTGGAGGCCAGTGATGAAGTGCTCTGTCACGGGCTGCCTGGCGGCCGATCCATCGCCTCGGGTAGTTGACGTTCAGGTAGTTACGGACAGATAAGTGCCAATGTGGTGGCGCTCCATCCTGCTGAAATATGAATTGTTGTGCTTCTTGTTCGAGCTGAGGGAACAGCCGATTCTCTAACATCTCCAGATACTGTAGTCCAGTTGCAGTAGCACCTTCGAAGAAAAAGGGACCAAAAACTTTATTGGCTGAAATGGCACAGAAAAACGTTCACCTTAGGCGAGTCACGTTCATACTGAGTTGTTTCCCGCGGATTCTCAGTGCCCCATATACAGACATTGTGACGGTTGACTTTCCCGTTAGTGTGGAAAGTTGCTTCATCACTAAACACAATTTTTGAAACGAAAGATTCAGCTGTTTCCATTTGAGCAAGGATAAAATCACAGAAATCGATTCTTTTAATCTTATCAGCTGCAAACAGTGCTTGAACCAATTTCAGACGATAAGGTTTCATAACAAACCTTTTTCGTAGGACTCTCCATACAGTTGATTGTGGAATTTGCAGCTCTCTGCTAGCTCTGCGAGTCGATTTTCCTGGGCTGTGAACAAATGCTTGCTGGATGCGTGCTACATTTTCATCACTCGTTCTCGGCCGTCCAGAACTTTTCCCTTTGCACAAACACCCATTCTCTGTAAACTGTTTATACCAACGTTTAATACACCACCTATCAGGAGGTTTAACACCATACTTCGTTCGAAATGCACGCTGAACAACTGTCGTCGATTCACTTCTGCCGTACTCAATAACACAAAAAGCTTTCTGTTGAGCGGTCGCCATCTTAGCATCAACTGACGCTGACACCTAGTCAACAGCGCCTCAAGCGAACAAATGTACAACTAAATGAAACTTTATAGCTCCCTTAATTCGCCGACAGATAGTGGTTAGCTCTGCCTTTTGTCGTTGCAGAGTTTTAAATTCCTAAAGTTGTGGTATTCTTTTTGAATCACCCTGTATATTGCTTGCTCCTACGTCTGTGTCGTGAAAAGACCATTAATGTAGAATTAAAGATACGAGGTCCTACAGCGGCTTACTAACATCCGTTCTTTTTTCTTTATTTTCTTTCGGGTCATGCCCATTCAGACATCTCCACAGCTATGTCAGTTATGACAATAAGAATGTCAGGTCAGCCCAACGCCCAATCCCGAGCGGAGAAAATCTCCTACCCGGCCGGGAATCGAACTGTGCCCCTTCGCGTAGCAGTTCGCTGCGCTGAACACGGAGGTGCTGAGACGGACTGAAGGAAGCCTAGCGCTGAATCGTGTTTGAGGTACAGAGGCGAGTGAGCGTGCCGGGACTTCCCCAGTTCGCTGCTAGTAACGCAACGTCACCTTAACGCGTCTGCGCGTAGCGCACAAGTATTGCACCACAATTAAGTATAAAATTAAAAGTCAAAATTTACGGTTAAAACTTTGTTATCATGTATTTTATTGTAATAACGTTTCAAATATCAAGTCTTTATGTACCTAAAGTTGATAGTTTCCGTAAAAGTGTCGTTTTAAGAAAAAATAAGTGGTGCTAAATAATAAAGCTGGAAAGCCAGAATTTGGCCAGAAGGTGCCTATTGAGGTCATAAATAAGTGGTATAAGTTTCAAAGCTAAAGAACGAAAATTACGACCGGCATCGACGTTTTTACGAAAAATCGAACGCGCTAAAACTAGGGTTAGAAACGTAAAAATTTGTTCATTTTACCCTAAAAATAATAACTAATAAAACACATTAAGCTACCTCTCATAGTTTTTGAGTAATTTATTGAAAACCAGATTGGTAGCTAAAATATACCCAATTGTAGTAGACGAAGCACCTGTAATTTTAATAGTAAAGAATTTTGATTTCAGCACATGATAAAAGCTACTAAAGAATAGAGCTATACCAAATTTTACAGTTGTAGTATTAAAAACAGCTAATACAAGTTCTAGTAAAGGTATGGTTCAGAGGTAGCGATCTACCGTTAGTTGTTGTTGTTGTTGTTGTTGTCTTCAGTCCTGAGACTGATTTGATGCAGCTCTCCATGCTACTCTATCCTGTGCAAGCTGCTTCATCTCCCAGTACCTACTGCAACCTACATCCTTCTGAATCTGCTTAGTGTATTCATCTCTTGGTCTCCCTCTACGATTTTTACCCTCCACGCTGCCCTCCAATACTAAATTGGTGATCCCTTGATGCCTCAGAACATGTCGTACTAACCGATCCCTTCTTCTGGTCAAGTTGTGCCACAAACTTCTCTTCTCCCCAATCCCATTCAATACTTCCTCATTAGTTATGTGATCTACCCATCTGATCTTCAGCATTCTTCTGTAGCACCACATTTCGAAAGCTTCTATTCTCTTCTTGTCCAAACTATTTATCGTCCATGTTTCACTTCCATACATGGCTACACTCCATACAAATACTTTCAGAAACGACTTCCTGACACTTAAATCTATACTCGATGTTAACAAATTTCTCTTCTTCAGAAACGCTTTCCTTGCCATTGCCAGTCTACATTTTATATCCTCTCTACTTCGACCATCATCAGTTATTTTGCTCCCCAAATAGCAAAACTCCTTTACTACTTTAAGTGTCTCATTTCCTAATCTAATTACCTCAGCATCACCCGACTTAATTCGACTACATTCCATTATCCTCGTTTTGCTTTTGTTGATGTTCATCTTATACCCTCCTTTCAAGACACTGTCCATTCCATTCAACCTCTCTTCCAAGTCCTTTGCTGTCTGTGACAGAATTACAATGTCATCGGCGAACCTCAAAATTTTTATTTCTTCTCCATGGATTTTAATACCTATTCCGAATTTTTCTTTTGTTTCCTTTACTGCTTGCTCAATATACAGATTGAATAACATCGGGGAGAGGCTACAACCCTGTCTTACTCCCTTCCCAACCACTGCTTCCCATTCATGTCCCTCGACACTTATAAATGCCATCTGGTTTCTGTACAAATTGTAAACAGCCTTTCGCTCCCTGTATTTTACCCCTGCCACCTTTAGAATTTGAAAGAGAGTATTCCAGTCAACATTGTCAAAAGCTTTCTATAAGTCTACAAATGCTAGAAACGTAGGTTTGCCTTTCCTTATTCTTTCTTCTAAGATAAGTCGCAAGGTCAGTATTGCCTCACGTGTTCCAGAATTTCTACGGAATCCAAACTAATCTTCCCCGAGGTCGGCTTCTACTAGTTTTTCCATTCGTCTGTAAAGAATTCGTGTTAGTATTTTGCAGCTGTGGCTTATTAAACTGATTGTTCGGTAATTTTCACATCTGTCAACACCTGCTTTCTTTGGTATTGGAATTGTTATATTTTTCTTGAAGTCTGAGGGTATTTCGCCTGTTTCATACATCTCGCTCACCAAATGGTAGAGTTTGGTCAGGACTGGCTCTCCCAAGGCCGTCAGTAGTTCCAATGGAAAGTTGTCTACTCCGGGGGCCTTGTTTCGACACAGGTCTTTCAGTGCTCTGTCAAACTCTTCACGCAGTATCGTATCTCCCATTTCATCTTCATCTACATCCTCTTCAATTTCCATAATATTGTCCTCAAGTACATCGCCCTTGTATAGACCCTCTATATACTCCTTCCACCTTTCTGCTTTCCCTTCTTTGCTTAAAACTGGGTTTCCATCTGAGGTCTTGATGTTCATACAAGTGGTTCTCTTTTCTCCAAAGGTCTCTTTAATTTTACTGTAGGCAGTATCTATCTTACCCCTAGTGAGATAAGCCTCTACATCCTTACATTTGTCCTCTAGCCATGCCTGCTTAGCCATTTTGCACTTCCTGTCGATCTCATTTTTGAGACGTTTGTATTCCTTTTTGCCTGCTTCATTTACTGCATTTTTATATTTTCTCCTTTCATCATTTAAATTCAATATCTCTTCTGTTACCCAAGGATTTCTACTAGCCCTCGTCTTTTTACCTACTTGATCCTCTGCTGCCTTCACTACTTCATCCCTCAAAGCTACCCATTCTTCTTCTACTGTATTTCTTTCCCCCATTCCTGTCAATTGTTCCCTTATGCTGTCCCTGAAACTCTGTACAACCTCTGGTTCTTTCAGTTTATCCAGGTCCCAACTCCTTAAATTCCTACCTTTTTGCAGTTTCTTCAGTTTTAATCTACTACCGTTAGTTACACTATAAAAATTCTAGAAGGCAAAGTTTTTATTCAGGCGAGCTAAAACTTTTTCTGTGCTTTCAAACAACTTACCTAAATAAACGTAAAAATTAAGAAGATTTTGAATTAATTCATAACTATGTTATTAAAGATTATGCGTCCGAGAAAGCGGTCGTTCAGAGGCTGCTGCCGTGTGTTAAGGCAGTAGACAACAGAGAGGCTGTATGTCAGGGGGCTGTGGCGACACGTTGGGGAGGAAGGCCTGCTCCCTGACGAACAGTTCGGCTTAAGGAGGGGCCACTCCACGCAGCGGCAACTGCTTCGACTGGTAAAGCGGGCGATGGGGGCGCTGGAGCGTCGCGAGTATCTTGGGGCGGTACTCCTGGACGTTTCCAGAGCCTTCGACAGCGTGTGGCACGACGGCCTTGTGTACAAACTACTTACACGAGGCCTACCGGTGTCGCACGCCCGCCCGCTCAAATCCTACCTGACTGGGCGCACCTTCCACGTGCGCACCGACTACAGGACGTCGCCAGCACGCCCCATAGCAGCTGGAGTACCGTCATCGGCCCCTTG
Organism: Schistocerca cancellata; assembly: GCF_023864275.1. NCBI lineage: Eukaryota > Metazoa > Arthropoda > Insecta > Orthoptera > Acrididae > Schistocerca > Schistocerca cancellata. The sequence goes on along the minus strand of NC_064627.1, from coordinate 237,458,209 downwards.
CTCTACTCGCTGTACACCGCCGACGTTCCGAGGAGGCAGGGCGTGCACGTCGCGCTCTACGCGGACGACACGGCGCTCTACGGCAGAAGTATCAACGCCAGGCTGATGCGTCACCGCCTGCAATCGGATTGCGACGTCCTCGGGGCTTGGGCCACCAAATCGCGGCTCAAGTTCAACGCAGCCAAAAGTCAGGCGGTGATCTTCACCAGAAAGAAGATTCCTGTCGACCTCCAGCCACTCAGCATCATGGGAGGCCCCATCCCATGGTCGAACGCCGGACGTTACCTAGGCGTCACTGTGGACCGGCGCCTGACGTGGAAGGCGCACATCAGGGAAGTCGCTTGGCAGATTGCGCTTGTTGTACCCCTTACTCAACCCAGCGACGACCCTGCCCCCACACTGTGGCATAACTCTGTACCCAACACTCATCAGGCCTGTGTTGGAGTACGCTGCTGAGGTGTGGAGCAACGCTGCCGACTCGTCCATCGCCAGGCTGCAGACGGTCCAGAACAAGGCGCTTAGGTTAGCGCTTCACCTGCCACGAGACTTCAGCACCGGAGAACTCCACAGAGTAGCGGGAGTCCCGCTGCTCAATCAGCGATTCCGGCAGGCGGCGCGTCGTTTGTATGCGGCAGCCCGGATGTCGGAAAACGAGCTTATATGCAACTTGGGAAACCAATCGCACTGGCGCCCGGTCACAAGGTGGCCAGACATGTTGCTGGAGTGAAGGCACGCCGCAACATGAGCCAGATGAAGTAAAAGAAGAAACGCAACCCTGAGGAAGATTCCGACGAGAAGACAACTTCCAACACACCCAGGCAGGAGTAGGAAAGGCGTGATCCGCTACCCTACAACACACCGGAGTACGAAGCTCCGTGAATTTGCGTAGCGTAGCGTAGTAGGAGGTAGATTCACTTCGCACTCAGCCACTTGTAGGGAAGCAGCATACTCACGCCTTATAAAATTCACATCAGTCTTTCCATTGTGTGCCAGCCTAGTCCGCTGTAACTAGCTCTAACGTCATAAATGTTGCGCAATACTTTAAAAATCAAGTAAATAACCTGAAACGTTTCTAGCATGTCAGGAGTAATACTCAATCAATATGTGTTGGATATCAGTTCAATAACTTTAACCATTTTCGAAATTTGATGTTTTTCTGTAAAAATCATTGGCGCAACGTAAAAGAGCTAGAAACTTAAAAATTTATATTTAGATTCCTTTTGCATAATAATTTAGTAGAAACAGTATTCTGGATCTCACAAATTAAAATTTTAGTTGAAATTCATGATTTTCTGGTTTTTGTCTTAAAAATTAAGGAAGCAAGATAGATTAAGTAGGCGAATAAATAAAGCTAGGATGTTTAAATTTAAGTAGAAGGGAGATCCGCTACAATCATAAAGATGTGAGAAGTTTCAACTGAATAACTATAAAGCTATAGCGATAGCGTATCTCCAAAGGGCAAGTTCAGAGCTCGTCTACTGCGTTTAGTGTAATTAAATTAATTCTCTCGCCCAAAATATTTGACTTAGCCACGTCAGACTTTTATTATGATTACTTACCTGTGTGCTGATTGCACATTTAAATTGAGAGCTTCATCGGCCATCAGCAGAGGAAACAATGATTTATTCGATAACTTAAAGTGGTGCATTACTAGCCCAGCGGCTAGTCGGGGGAGCGGATTTGATCAGGCGTTCCCTTAGCCGTCCGCACCGCGGCTTTATACACTCCTGGAAATGGAAAAAAGAACACATTGACACCGGTGTGTCAGACCCACCATACTTGCTCCGGACACTGCGAGAGGGCTGTACAAGCAATGATCACACGCACGGCACAGCGGACACACCAGGAACCGCGGTGTTGGCCGTCGAATGGCGCTAGCTGCGCAGCATTTGTGCACCGCCGCCGTCAGTGTCAGCCAGTTTGCCGTGGCATATGGAGCTCCATTGCAGTCTTTAACACTGGTAGTATGCCGCGACAGCGTGGACGTGAACCGTATGTGCAGTTGACGGACTTTGAGCGAGGGCGTATAGTGGGCATGCGGGAGGCCGGGTGGACGAACCGCCGAATTGCTCAACACGTGGGGCGTGAGGTCTCCACAGTACATCGATGTTGTCGCCAGTGGTCGGCGGAAGGTGCACGTGCCCGTCGACCTGGGACCGGACCGCAGCGACGCACGGATGCACGCCAAGACCGTAGGATCCTACGCAGTGCCGTAGGGGACCGCACCGCCACTTCCCAGCAAATTAGGGACACTGTTGCTCCTGGGGTATCGGCGAGGACCATTCGCAACCGTCTCCATGAAGCTGGGCTACGGTCCCGCACACCGTTAGGCTGTCTTCCGCTCACGCCCCAACATCGTGCAGCCCGCCTCCAGTGGTGTCGCGACAGGCGTGAATGGAGGGACAAATGGAGACGTGTCGTCTTCAGCGATGAGAGTCGCTTCTGCCTTGGTGCCAATGATGGTCGTATGCGTGTTTGGCGCCGTGCAGGTGAGCGCCACAATCAGGACTGCATACGACCGAGGCACACAGGGCCAACACTCGGCATCATGGTGTGGGGAGCGATCTCCTACACTGGCCGTACACCACTGGTGATCGTCGAGGGGACACTGAATAGTGCACGGTACATCCAAACCGTCATCGAACCCATCGTTCTACCATTCCTAGACCAGCAAGGGAACTTGCTGTTCCAACAGGACAATGCACGTCAGCATGTATCCCGTGCCACCCAACGTGCTCTAGAAGGTGTAAGTCAACTACCCTGGCCAGCAAGATCTCCGGATCTGTCCCCCATTGAGCATGTTTGGGACTGGATGAAGCGTCGTCTCACGCGGTCTGCACGTTCAGCACGAACGCTGGTCCAACTGAGGCGCCAGGTGGAAATGGCATGGCAAGCCGTTCCACAGGACTACATCCAGCATCTCTACGATCGTCTCCATGGGAGAATAGCAGCCTGCATTGCTGAGAAAGGTGGATATACACTGTACTAGTGCCGACATTGTGCATGCTCTGTTGCCTGTGTCTATGTGCCTGTGGTTCTGTCAGTGTGATCATGTGATGTATCTGACCCCAGGAATGTGTCAATAAAGTTTCCCCTTCCTGGGACAATGAATTCACGGTGTTCTTATTTCAATTTCCAGGAGTGTATATAAGAACGCTGCGCGAGAGAGAAAGGCCCCAGTTCTCTCCAGACGCTGATTAGCGTACCACCAGTGCTGGGAGTCGCGTCGCGTCGCTATCATTGCTATAAACAGCCTCGGATGCCGTAATAAGTTACTCGGGATACGCGTAACCATGAAATCGTTTTCGAGTGAAGTGTTAATTCTGGGATGACTTTAATGATCTATCTTCAGTTTGCGTATGTCGTATTTTCACGTGCCGTCGCGGGACAGACATTCTACCATTATTTAGCGTGGCGTTTGATGAACATTATCATCAAATTATGGCGAGCATTCACTTAAACATTTAATTTGAACAGTTATAGTTGCATCAGTGCATTAGACTCTGAACTGCTCTGGTAGTTGGATTGTGTGGATTCTTTTTTGGTCTGTGATTTTCTGAATACAGTGGACATTTTAGAGAGAATCGTTGTTGATTATGAATCCCAGACAATCTCCTAATTCCCCAGAGCTATAAACTGTAGCTATAAGTGTATTTCTCAGATGAAGTGGGCACTAGGAATTCTAATTACAGGCTTCACGTTTTGCTAATCACTTTCTGGTTGCCAATATTGTAGTTAGAGAACCAGTGTTGAGAACGGCAAACAACAGCATAAATACAAAACATTTATATAAGAAATTAATTCCACCCGCCGCCCCACACACTGTAAGATCCACGTCTGTTAAATGTCGGATCGCGACATCAGAGACGGACTGTGACAAATCGTGTATGTGCGGTAATAACGGATAGTGAACTAGGGAGGACTGTACACCGTCCTGGATCACTTAGATTCCGCTAATATAACTGTGTGCCGTCCGTGATAATTACAAATCCACGTGGCAAGTGGTGAATATTATTTCCTCTTTTGTGGCGAGCATTTATTTCGAACATTTATTTGAGCACTATTAGTCAGGGTGAAAGACAATTTGGTAGGAACATACCGTAGGGGTCGTCTCTGAACTGTTCGTTGTACTACTTATGATAGAAAGATTTAGACACAGTGAATTTCAAAATGTTGTACTTGTATGAAGTAGAACTTTATACTTTCATTTAAAATCATAGTCCTGAGCCCGCTAACTAGAAGGAGAATAGAAACATTTCTTTCAGTGGGCTGGACCAGAATTTGGCCATGCAGGCTGGAAACCAAGGGCAGTATGTTTCCCTTCGCTTTCTGGCTGACCACGAAGTTAGTTTCCAGGCTCGCGTGAGAAAGACGGCGAACAAAAAGAAACAACTCCAAACAATCGTCTTATCAAACCAGCCGCCCCACAGGACGAACAGCCATTCTACCTGGTCGCCATTTGCGATTATAGCAGGAAAGAGCCAAGTGAAACTTGTACACAAAGTACCCTTAGCCACCGACTGTAATGTGGCTGTTGGGATTTGCTTCTAGAATAACCTTCCTTAATAGGAACAACGACTGTGGACACAACGCCCATTCAAAGCCGTTTCAGAACGAAAATTTTATAAGCATAAATAGTCAGGGTACTTATTTTCGTGTGTACCATTTAGATATCAATGTTAGAGAAAAAATAATAATTTCATTCATTCCATAAATGGAAGGTTGATGTATGTATCGCATTGGGTTAATATACTACAGCACTGAATTAAGTCAATAACAGTTTGATATAACAATAGAAAATCACATTCAGTCGAACTACACTACAGGCCATTAAAAATGCTACACCAAGAAGAAATGCAGTTGATACACAGGTATTCATTGCACAAATAAATTATACTAGAACTGACATGTGATTGCATTTTCATGCAATTTGGGTGCATAGATCCTCCGAAATCAGTACCCAGAACAACCACCTCTGGCCGTAATAACGTCTTTGATGCGTCTGGGCATTGAGTCAAATAGAGCTTGGATGGCGTGTACAGGTACTGCTGCCCATGCAGATTCAACACGATCCCACAGATCATCAAGAGCAGAACTGGCGTATTGTGACGAGCCAGTTGCTCGGCCTCCATTCAGTTGGTGAGAGATCTGGAGAAAGTGCTGGCCAGGGCAGCAGTCGAACGTTTTCTGTATCCAGAAAGGCCCGTACAGGACCTGCAACGTGCGTTCGTGCATAATCCTGCTGAAATGTAGGGTTTCGCAGGAATCGAATGAAGGATAGAGCCACGGGTCGTAACACATCTGAAAGGTAACGTCCACTGTTCAAAGTGCCGGTAATGCGAACAAGAGGTGACCGAGACGTGTATCCAATGGCGCCCCATACCATCACGCCGGATGATACGCCAGTACGGCGGTGACGAATACACGCATCCAATGTGCGTTCACCGCGATGTCGCCAAACACGGATGCCATCGTCATGATGCTGTAAACAGAACCACGATTCATCCGAAAAAATGACGTTTTGCCATTCGTGCACCCAAGTTCGTCGTTGAGTACACCATGGCAGGCGCAACTGTGTGTGATGTAGCGTCAAGGGTAACCGCAGCCATGGTCTCCGAGCTGATAGTCCATGCTGCTGCAAACGTCGTCGAACTGTTCGTGCAGATGGTTGTTGTCTTGCAAACGTCGCCATCTGTTGACTCAGCGATCGAGACGTGGCTGCACGATCGGTTACAGCCATGCGGATAAGATGCCTCTCATCTCGAGTGCTAGTGACACGAGGCCGTTGGGATCCAGCACGACGTTCCGTATTACCCTCCTGAACCCACCGATTCCATATTCTGCTAACAGTAACTGGACCTCGACCAACGCGAGCAGCAATGTCGCCATACGATAAACTGTAATCGCGATAAGCTACAATCCGACCTTTATCGAAGTCGGAAACGTGATGGTACGCATTTCTCCTCCTTACACGAGGCATCACAACAACGTTTCACCAGGCAACGCCGGTCAACTCCTGTTTGTGTATGAGAAATCGGTTGGAAGCGTTCCTCATGTCAGCAGGTTATAGGTGTCGCCACCGGCGCCAACCTTGTGTGAATGCTCTGAAAAGCTAATCATTTGCATATCACAGCATTTTCTTCCTGTCGGTTAAATTTCGCGTCTGTAGCACGTCATCTTCATGGTGTAGCAATTTTAATGGCCAGTAGTGTGTATTATTAATCATGCCCAAAGTAATACTAATTACCGGAATAGTAAAACAAATTGGGTAGACTCACTGAGACATTCTGTGTCGTACCACGACACTGATCGGAGACTGAAAGCAGTCAGACTAGGGAATTACCGTCTCAAGTGCAAATTGCCGTTAAAATCCCATTGTCTGCATTTCGAGTGGTGTTGTGACCGGGAAACATGAACTCATGATGAATGACCTTGCATAGTGTTCAGTGATGAATAGTGCTTCCTCGCTACCCTGGATACCATTGTTGACGGGCGCGGCGACCCGCGGAGACGATGTAATGGACCAAAAACTAATTGTATGGCACCATGAGAATAGCCGTCATACCACCTTACGTATAGATAAACCTCAATAAACAATTTTTTTTGTAAATATAGTGATGGTTTGAGTGGTACCATTGTTATTTTACGTGTATAGTTTCGATTTACCATGGAAATTTTCGTTATCATGTTGTAGATAAAGACAAAGATGAGAGAAGCTGCGATAATGCAAATGCTGATGGGGAGAAGACAAGCTGGCATTCCTTGGCTATTAAATGTCACCTGCACCAGGGAAGTGTGTCACAACGCTACGACAGTGTAAACTATGAGGGTTGACTGAAAAGTAATTCCTCTACCTTCGTAACTCTTCAACAATTGGCAGCATTGGTATGCGGCAGGTACTGGCTTGTTCCGTAGCCTCTTCTCTACAGCTCAAGTTGGCGGAAAGCCTTAGCATTGAACGGTTGTGTAAAACACGGAACCCTGCGCAGACTGTCGGTCAATGTGGTTTAAGCAACGTGCAGTCATTGAATTCTTGACAGCAGAAGGTGTCACCCCAAAGAAGATTCATCAGAGAATGAAAGCAGTTTATGGTGGTTGTGTTGTGAGTACTGTGCGTTGTTGGGCTTGTAAGTTTAAAGATGTTGAGGCGGGAACATCTGACCTGAATGGCAAACAAGGAGTTGGACATCCTGTGACAACAACCACCGCGTTTCACAAACAAAATGTTGACAGGCTGATTCAGGACGATCGTCGTATCACTCAGAGAGAAACTGCAAGCACGATCGGCATTTCACAAGAACGTGTGGGTCACACTATTGCGTTGCTTGGCTATCGGAAGATCTGTGCACGATTGGTACCCCCGATGCTGACTCCTGAAATGAAAGTGCACAGACTTGAAATTTTCCAGGAACTCCTCTCGCTTTACGAGAACGAAGGTGACGCTTTCTCCAGTCGATTGTGACAGGAGACGAAACATGGGTACACCATTACGACCCGGAGACGTTGAGACAACTGTGAGACTGTGGTTGCGGAAACAGAGTGTCGACTTCTTCAAAAAAATGGTTCTGAGCACTATGGGACTTAACTTCTAAGGTCATCAGTCCCCTAGAACTTAGAACTACTTAAACCTAACTAACCTAAGGACATCACACACATCCACGCCCGAGGCAGGATTCGAACCTGCGACCGTAGCGGTCGCGCGGTTCCAGACTGTAGCGCCTTTAACCGCTTGGCCACCATGGCCGGCGTCGACTTCTTCAGTGACGGCTTCAGAAAATTTGTTCATCGTTGGCAGAAATGTATCCAGTTGGCTGGTGATTATGTGGAAAAGTGAATATTGATAATTAAAGAGCGCATTCTAAGCATTATTTCTGCTTTTGATTTATTAAAATATTCCGATCCAAACCCAATTAACACAGGTGGAGGCATTATTTTTCGTTCAACCCTCGTAAAATACATCTGTTGTTAAAAGGAATTTTAATGTTAGTGCTTCTGAAGCTGATTTAAATGGGTTTAATAGCAATTCAGATTTTGTTCTGGAGTCTGCCGGACGCGTGAGTCGGCTTAGTTAAGTCACATAATTTCGTTTCAGAGAAGGAAGCTTCGTTATGTCAGTGGAGTACAATAGATTGTAACTGTAAGGCAGCTCTAAACATTTTCAGTTCATCTGCTAAATTTTTTTGATTAATTGATTTCGGCTACTTTTAGTACACAAGCGATCATTACGGCAAATGGGGTTGGTTGAAAAATACTAGCAGATTATTATCTAATCGTTTAGTACGTAGTGACTCAAATTGTTTAATTGGTTGTTGGAAAAGAAGGCGGTTTTGGCAGGAATTATATCTGATCTGTTGCAGGATCGTAATGAGCAGAGACTTGTGTGCAGAGAATGGTTTCTGTTATTTGATGTTGAAGGAGGAGATGTATTATCATTGGGTATTCAGAGAAGACTCCAATGCATTACTGGCGGCGAATCGAGGACTGATATCGTGATACTGGAAAGTCTGAGTTGCCTTGTGACTACTTTGAATACTCAGTATTTCTGTAATAGTCGAATTATCAATCATGGTACGTGTACCTGTGGAACCATTAAAGTGAAAGGAACAGCGTTATTCCTCACTTAATTCATACACTGCATCGGGTTTCCACTTACTGATGCGGTATAAGTATGGGAAAAGTGATGTATTGAGACGCGAACTTCTGAAGCAGTTGAGGTCTGATTGAAAATGTTTTAATCTATAGGGCAAACTTAGCAGTGACACAATGCTATTTTTTTTTTTTTTTGTTAGGACTGACCAAGCTTAGGAATTCTGATTAGGACTGTGGAGCCTGATAGCAGCAGGTGTATTCAAACAAAAGGAATAAAATTTGATCTATCTTACGATATTGAAACAAAACTTTGGCTTTTGATTTTGTAGCTTGTTTTAGTAATAGTCTGATGAAAAATGAGCTTAGGGTATTGAAAAAGAAACAGATTTTCCTCCCCTTTCATAAGAAAGCTTCCAACTAGCAAATACAAATGTAAAATATAACCCAAAATAAGAGATAGTGAATTAACATAAAAAAATCGTGGTATCTACAAACTAGTAGCACAGCCTGCTATTAAGAAAAAAGTAACAAAGATATTACAAAGCAGCAGTCAGATGAAGCGCTCCGCATTCAGGCCACATCTGGCCCATCGGGACTATCCGACCGCCGTGTCATCCTCAGATGAGGATGCAGATAGGAGGGGCGTGTGGCTAGCACACCGCTCTCCCAGTCGGTATGGTGATTTTCTTTGACCGGAGCCGCTGCTATACAGTCGAGTAGCTCCTCAAATGGCATCATGAGGCTGAGTGCACCTGAAAAATGGCAACAGCGCATGGCGGCCAAGATGGTCACTCATCCAAGGGCCAGCCACGCCCAACAGCGCTTAACTTCGGTGACCTGACAGGAACCGGTGTGTCCACTGCGGCAAGGCCGTTGCTAGTTAAATGAAAGTTAACTAAAAAAATTTTGGTAAAGTTTAAAGAAAAATAATTTTATGTCCCTTAGGCTGACTAGAAAGAATCGCTTTAGGAAGAGTAATCCAGAGTTAGAGTGAGCGTTCTATCACTAGCGTTAATACAATATCACTGAGTTACTGCTACACTAATAAAACAGAAGAAAAAGTAGTAATTACATTAAGAGCCCCAGCATAATACGTGATAATACTTACTTTTTGCTAGTGGAATCAAGGATCTAATGACGCTCGTGCTGCAGTATGGTAAATAAAGAAAAGAAAATTAATTTTCTTAAGTAAAGTTAGTAAAAATTTTTAAATGTTGAGCAGAAATTTTGCAGTTTCGCCTGTCGGATATTTTCATCGTATGGCATAATGACAACAGTTTGGAAGTGTACAGAGTGCGTACGTAACTTTTGAACGAATAAGAATGTATTTTCTTAAGACATTGCTTACACTTGGTAGTATTAATGGAATATTAAGGAGAATAACATTAATCAGAAGTAATTTTAACGAGAATGGCGTGTCAAATTTACGGTAAATACCTGGTTCGTAGTAAAAGTTCATGCTAAACTCTGATTACTCTGCTATAACAGATGTTTGCTCAAGCGGTAATTATAATCAAGAAACATTTAATTGCGTCTATGCTGATATATTCAGTACTAAATATTAACTGCTTGTCCGGTTTTAGACATTATGTTTTGCTCCCAAAGGATAGAAGCTAAACAGGAAAGCGGCAGGGTACGTGTTGGGGCAATACAGGGTTCCATTTTCCAATGTTCTGGAGAGGCACAACCGTGTTACTCCTGACATCGTGATGTGGGGACTCCAGGTCACGGCTGGTAGTGTTTGATCATGCAGTTGATGTAGCGCTGTACGTTCAGTGTTGATTGAGGAATCTTTGATGGCACAAAGGTACGTCACGGACATAGTGCGTGCTGCGCTTCATACGTTAGTGCGTGCTGCCTCTCATGCGATACTATTGTGGTGCGATTTTTCAACTGTGCAATGATCGTCCACACACGGCATGTGTCTTTGGGGACAGTCTGACTGAAACTGAGGTAATTCCATGGCCACTAAGATCCCCATATCTGTCCCCAATAGGGCTTGTGTGGCACCAGTTCCGACTTCAATTCCACCCTAGCGTCAGTATCCGAGATATCAAGAACCTGGTAGAACAGTGGGGACAGCCTTGCCTAAGGAGAGGATACACGTGATACCCTTCCGAAACGAATCAGGGCATGCATCCATGTCAGAGGGCGTGCAATATAATACTCAAAAGTGGGTTTATAATGCCAAGTTCTTTACAAATTTGATTTTTAATAACTGAAATAACATCGCATATCCTCTCACCCGCTAAGTTTTATTTCGTTTCCTCCTCCGCTTCTGTGTGCTTCATACTTTTTCTTAATTTTATGAAAATGTGAAACACTATCAAGTAGAATTCGTGAATACTGTAGTAGATTTATGTTGTCATTTCGGTGGATTAACTATGTTTTCCTCACTTTTCAACGTGTTATAATTATTGTTTTAGTATGATGGGTTAAAAAATAATAAAAATAAAAATGTAAATTTGCTGAAATCAATTTTCACTGAAAAAAGTCAAAGAATCTCAATGCTTTATTAGCAGACTGAAATCTCTCTCTCTCTCTCTCTCTCTCTCTCTCTCATCGTCTCCATACCGATTTATGGCTAATCATCCACTTTCGAGCCTCGATAACAAAAAACAGAGAAAAGTTAATATGGTGGTTTTATTGCTTCAGGTGTTGTGCATAGTGGCCTCACTTCAATACATCGCATAGAACGATCATATTGAAAATATCAGAAAAATCATTCATTGGAATGTTGCCAACTCGTGCTTCATATGGGTTTGAATTTCGGTTATGTCGTCGAAGCGTTGACCCTTCATGTGAATTTCTGTAGGTTCTTTACACACACACTATTCTTTTTGTAAACCCTCGTCGCCGGTTTTGTAGAGGCCTCGTGGCTATTGCTGTGGAGGCCGAGTTGCCACTGTTGTTGCGTTAGGCCGAGTTTGTGTGTTCGTGAAACGGCTTCTGCTGTAGTACACCGCTAAGACACTGCCACTACTACACAGCTATGCCCCAGGATCAGGTAACACGATAGGAGAACGAAGTTCTACAAAACTCCAACAAATTAGTAACAAAGTCAAACAAATGAGTTAAAAGGTTTACTTATTTTTCGTCTAGTTGAAATATGATGTCTGCAATACTGCTTATAATATAACACAAAAAGGTCCTCAATGGCGAAGTGCAAATAATCACAGGTAAACTGTACAGTACATAGAAAATGCAATTACAACAACTGTCTATTCACTTCTAAGATTTCCCTAAACGACGTTCCCTGTTTAAGTCGGCCCTGGACGATGATCTATCACGAAGGGGGCGAGAGCTGCTCCTTTGTCTTCCGAGTAGGCTTCTGTCTGGTGTCGCCCGGTCATCGGCGTATTGTACTCGGTCGGCAATTGGTCGAGACGAGGTCAGTATCTTCCTTCTCAGCGCCGCCCGTGGCGTTGATGGAACTCGCGTAAGAGGCGATTCTCTATGGCACTGGTACCAGCTCGCATCTTTGCACCTGTGGTGCTTTTGCCCTAGCTGTGTCTTGTTCGGACGACAGAGCAATTCTGTTCTGAAAAACATTCTAGAGAATGTCGACGCTACAGTGTTGACACCCATAGGGCCACATGTCCACTACTTAAAACTGCCTGCTCACAACACACTGGTTCAATACAGATTACACATCTGTTTTTTTACAGTTGTTAGTTCAAGCTGCCTCCGTAGTTACTGCGCTGACGTCTCTTATGCGCCAGGAATACGAGCAAAAAGAGCCTCGAACTTTTTGGATTGATGATGCACACGAAATCAATTTTTTTCTCAGGAAACTACAAGCGCACACAGCTGTGTTCAAATATACTGACACTCACTACCAGCAACAGATTGCAACTGCTCGACTCTTTCGATTAGAGATAATGTCTTTGGCCTATCCGGTACAGTTCTCTTTCAAAAGCTAACAAAAAAGTTTGGATACATATTTTATTTTATACTACAGAGTGTGCTGTTGCATATTACTCAAACCTATAAGAGACACGTATCATAAAAATAATAAGAAATAATAATATAGCTTTTCATGGACAAAAAAATTCACACAAGTAGTTCCCCACGTCACTAACAGGTGACCCTACATGTTATGTTTACAGTTCATTGGCGTATATACTGAGGTATTTCAAAGTGATTTATTTAAGAAATTGACAAACAAAATAAAGAAAATTATATTCTGTAATTGTTTCACATTTACTGTATCGTTACAACATCGTAAGTTGGTTTACGTGTGGACGTAGATGTATGAGTAGAGACTTTTCACTTGTGTTTCTTTGTTAACGTTAAAGGGCAGTGTCGTGTGACCGTAAATGAGAAGTTTTTGTTTTCAAGGTTTGTAGTTCCTTATTTTCTTAATGCTACGAAGGCATTGGGATCTATTACTAAATTGTCCATGTCGCCATTACAGAACTTTGCGTTTTATTTGAGATAGGTGTTTGAATCCTGCTCTCCTCGATATCTGTTTTGCAAGTTTATTGTTTCCACAGCATCGATTTACTGAAATTAGAAATTTTGCACGCATCTACCGTAATCCTCTCCGTCGGGGCGTTCACTTCTTTTTCTTTCTTATCATGACACCATTTATTGAACAGAATATTTTTTGCTGTCACTTCCATGTTTGTACTGTGTGGTGAACAGCGCGCACCACTTTCAACTGGAACGCGTGTTTACCTAGCTCGTCATACAAATACGTTAGTTCTCTGTAGTGCCAGGACCAAAAATCGCTTCCTAGAGTTGAACAAAGATGGACAGTAGAAAGTGATTAGTAGTAGTGCAAACGAGTTTATTTATATTCTACATATCAAAAATGTTACCGGTACAACGGGAGAGGTCAGGGAATACTCTGCGTAGAAAGTAAGATGTCACAAGATGGGCATACCAGTGAATTTCAGACTGGCCCCTGCCTGGATTCTAAGAAAAATTTAAGTCTGTCCTATACCACTAATAATAAAAATGGGATGTGGGTAGAAACTGAAACTTACAACGCTGCTCACAGAATGTCTTCGTGAGAAAACAACACTTGCTATACGAAAGATATTATAATGGCTTTAAATCGTTGTAGCGACAACAGAGAAGATGATGACAGCGAAAATGTAATCGCATTAGGTTTCTGACAATTGTAAGGATCTATAACAAAATCTGCATTAAGCATGTACAAAAACCATTAAATTTTACTTATGGCAGAGAAAGATTTTTTTTACTAAATTCCAACAAGCCATTTAAGCTCTTTACGACTATGTTAACGGAACAGCCCGGATTGACGCGCGCGTTTGCACTCCACTTCCGGCATTCAATGAGCCACGTCGGCAGCGGACCGAATCTGTTCGGCGGACTGACCAAGAGGGCGGGAGCTCCGGCCTGCCTGGATGTGGTTTCCCGCCTCACCATCACGATTTGCAAACGTTTCGAAAACGCTTTCACACTTCCAGATGGGGTAACACTAGACGCTGGCAGATGGATCACACGAACTCCTTTCTGGGCAGGTGAGGGGGGAGGGAAAGGGAAGGGCATCCCCCAACCCTCTGTCAGTAATAAGGCCAAATTCACATTAACATTACGACCCCGTGCAGGCAGGGGACAAGGCCAGGAAAAATAAAGGGACTACGTAAACGCCACGAAGATAACGAGTTTGATTGTGTGGCCATTCTCCGCAACATGCACAGATACAGGGTGTTTCAAAAATGACCGGTATATTTGAAACGGCAATAAAAACTAAACGAGCAGCGATAGAAATACACCGTTTGTTGCAATATGCTTGGGACAACAGTACATTTTCAGGCGGACAAACTTTCGAAATTACAGTAGTTACAATTTTCAACAACAGATGGCGCTGCAAGTGATGTGAAAGATATAGAAGACAACGCAGTCTGTGGGTGCGCCATTCTGTACGTCGTCTTTCTGCTGTAAGCGTGTGCTGTTCACAACGTGCAAGTGTGCTGTAGACAACATGGTTTATTCCTTAGAACAGAGGATTTTTCTGGTGTTGGAATTCCACCGCCTAGAATACAGTGTTGTTGCAACAAGACGAAGTTTTCAACGGAGGTGTAATGTAACCAAAGGACCGAAAAGCGATACAATAAAGGATCTGTTTGAAAAATTTCAACGGACTGGGAACGTGATGGATGAACGTGCTGGAAAGGTAGGGCGACCGCGTACGGCAACCACAGAGGGCAACGCGCAGCTAGTGCAGCAGGTGACCCAACAGCGGCCTCGGGTTTCCGTTCGCCGTGTTGCAGCTGCGGTCCAAATTACGCCAACGTCCATGTATCGTCTCATGCGCCAGAGTTTACACCTCTATCCATACAAAATTCAAACGTGGCAACCCCTCAGCGCCGCTACCATTGCTGCACGAGAGACATTCGCTAACGATATAGTGCACAGGATTGATGACGGCGATATGCATGTGGGCAGCATTTGGTTTACTGACAAAGCTTATTTTTACCTGGACAGCTTCGTCAATAAACAGAACTGGCGCATATGGGGAACCGAAAAGCCCAATGTTGCAGTCCCATCGTCCCTGCATCCTCAAAAAGTACTGGTCTGGGCCGCCATTTCTTCCAAAGGAATCATTGGCCCATTTTTCAGATCCGAAACGATTACTGCATCAAGCTATCTGGACATTCTTCGTGAATTTGTGGCGGTACAAACTGCCTTAGACGACACTGCGAACACCTCGTGGTTTATGCAAGATGGTGCCCGGCCACATCGCATGGCCGACGTTTTTAATTTCCAGAATGAATATTTCGATGATCGTGTGATTGCTTTGGGCTATCCGAAACATACAGGAGGCGGCGTGGATTGGCCTCCCTATTCGCCAGACATGAACCCCTGTGACTTCTTTCTGTGGGGACACTTGAAAGACCAGGTGTACCGCCAGAATCCAGAAACAATTGAACAGCTGAAGCAGTACACCTCATCTGCATGTGAAGCCATTCCGCCAGACACGTTGTCAAAGGTTTCGGGTAATTTCATTCAGAGACTACGCCATATTATTGCCACGCATGGTGGATATGTGGAAAATATCGTAATATAGAGTTTCCCAGACCGCAGCGCCATCTGTTGTTGAACATTGTAACTACTGTAATTTCGAAAGTTTGTCTGCCTGAAAATGCACTGTTGTCCCAAGCATATCGCAACAAACGGTGTATTTCTATCGCTGCT
Source organism: Schistocerca cancellata (assembly GCF_023864275.1). Lineage (NCBI taxonomy): Eukaryota > Metazoa > Arthropoda > Insecta > Orthoptera > Acrididae > Schistocerca > Schistocerca cancellata. The sequence continues at coordinate 237,442,450 of NC_064627.1, read as the reverse complement.
CGTTTAGTTTTTATTGCCGTTTCAAATATACCGGTCATTTTTGAAACACCCTGTATATTTGTTTTGTAAATAATACTGAAAAAAGCCTTTTCTTACCGCACTGTATTTTGTTTTCCCAGACGCGTTTCGCCTTTTCTCACTGTCAGGCATCGTCAGTGTGATCCATAATGACACAGTTGTGATACACTTTTGTTTTGGTATGTATTACTCGTAAATTATAAAACAGTTCACTTCTCACTTTTTATGTAAATAAGTGAATAGTTACGGTAGTTGGCATCCGTGTTTCATCTCATCTGGTCTCATGGAGGTCGCTCTAAATAGAGCGGTAGTTCGACCTCCATGTGACCATATGAGAGGAAACACTGACACCAACTAAAAATAGGAAGAACTGTAAGTAATTTAGTACAAAGCGAGAAATGAACTGTATTATAAACTACGAATAATACATATCAAAACGAACCTGTATCAAAACTGTATCAGTATAGATCACACAGATGATGCCTTAAAGTGAAAAACGGCGGAACGCATCTGGGAAAATAAAATACAGTGTAGCAAGAGAAGCCTTTTTTTTATTTACAAAGAAATAGCCGTGAAGATACTTTATGAGCAATACTAATGTATCGCCGGATCAATCCAATGCAATAATAAGTTCCAAACCAGACGTAAATGAAAAGTTTTATTCCTGATAGTCTACGTCCGAGCACCATTTTGACAGTAAAATTATTTAAATGCATCTGAGAGGTGTTTCTTTAGACATTTGTACAAGTTTCAGAGGACAGTGCATCGAAAAGGATTGGATCTGATCTCTAGCAACTGTAGGCTATCTGCTTGAACTGATCATCGGTGTCGTGAATCTAATGACTTGCAACCGTAGGTTACTTTATGTTTTATAGGTGAGATGACCTCTTTGGACTGATAATGGGTTGAACTCTTGGTAGAGGAAAAACCAACTGATCGTTATTATAAACCTCATAACCTTCAGTGACAATGTTCAAAAAATGGTTCAGCGGCCGGCTACATTGTTCCTTTCTCAAATAGTTAAGAATGGATATGTTTTGCTGCCGTGTAAATGTTAGTTCTCTCAAGTATGTAGCATTAAACCTAAAGTAATTCGGCAGTGATGTTATGACTACCATTTCCCTGTTCGTGTCTGTGTCCAGCACTGAATTCTACTCTGCCAGGACGTTTCATTGTAAGATATTGTCCTGAAATAGTTCCAGACTGCTGACATAATCTTTAGATTTCTGCGCTGGAGACCTCTGGTGCGAGCTGGCAAAACAGATTAGTACTCGCGTGTGTGCCAGTAGACACGCACGAGTGCTTTTATTGCGTGCTCTGACCCGTCAGTATCTCCACAAAGGTCACGAGGCCTCGTCGTAGTTTTCAGACATGCAAATCACTTCGCTTTTCTACTTGTGGAAACCACCCGGCTGCAGATGATAGTGTTATCTGAAGCTACACATATAAATAGAGAAAAAGTGCACAGAGTGATAGAAAAAGGCGTACACAAATATTGCTTTTTGCTTAGAGAGAGTGGTAATCACATACTCAACACAGCGAAAAGTTTCTCTTGTCGTCAGTTTATTCAAATACGCCATTGTCTCCTAGAGAAGCGGTGGGTTTCCTTGCTGGTGTTATTTATTTTCAGTTTTTGAACTTTTAAACTTAGCTGCCATCTCTCTCGTACGAAGGCTTTCAACGTCTCTATCTGTTGGGTTCGTGCATACGATCGTAGCGTTTTTGCACGAGTTTAATAAACACAACAGATACACATAACAGAGACTTTAGTTATCAATAACATTTTCTCTTTCACTATTTACAACAGTCTGACAACGCAGGGGTAACTTTTCAATACCATGACTGAAGAAATCACGTGGTTTTGATGCGAAGAACTCATTAAGCCTTGTTCGGAGCACATTTTCATCCGGAAAGGAAGTTTCTTGAAGGTTGTTCGACAGAGAGCGGAAAAGCTGAAAATCTGAGGGCAGCGGATCAGGTGAACAGCGATCGTGTGAGACCCAACTGCTTTATTTGTTCCGGAAGGCGTTCGATACAGTTCCGCACTGTCGCCTGATAAACAAAGTAAGAGCCTACGGAATATCAGACCAGCTGTGTGGCTGGATTGAAGAGTTTTTAGCAAACAGAACACAGCTTGTTGTTCTCAATGGAGAGACGTCTACAAACGTTAAAGTAACCTCTGGCGAGCCACAGGGGAGTGTTATGGGACCATTGCTTTTCACAATATATACAAATGACCTAGTACATAGTGTCGGAAGTTCCATGCGGCTTTTCGCGGATGATGCTGTAGTATATAGAAAAGTTGCAGCATTAGAAAATTGCAGCGAAATGCAGGAACATCTGCAGCGGATAGGCACTTGGTGCAGGGAGCGGCAACTGACCCTTAACAGAGACAAATGTAATGTATTGCGAATACACAGAAAGAAGGATCCTTTATTGTATGATTATATGATAGCGGAACAAACACAGGTAGCAGTTACTTCTGTAAAATATCTCGGAGTATGCGCACGGAGCGATCTGAAGTGGAATGATCACACGCCGCACGGGATTAGCCGAGCGGTCTGTGGCGCTGCAGTCATGGATTGTGCGGCTGGTCCCGGCGGAGGTTCGAGTCCTCCCTCGGGCATGGGTGTGTGTGCTTGTCCATAAGATAATTTACATTAAGTAGTGTGTAAGCTTAGGGACTGATGACCTTAGCAGTTAAGTCCCATAAGATTTCACACACATTTGAACATTTATTTGGAATGATCATATAAAATTAATTGTTGGTAAGGCGGGTGCCAGGTTGAGATTCATTGGGAGAGTCCTTAGAAAATGTAGTCCATCAACAAAGGAGGTGGCTTACAAAACACTCGTTCGACCTATACTTGAGTATTGCTAATCAGTGTGGGACCCGTAACAGATCGGGTTGACAGAGGAGATAGAGAATATCCAAAGAAGAGCGGCGCATTTCGTCACAGGGTTATTTGGTAAGCGTGGCAGCGTTACGGAGATGTTTATCACACTCAAGTGGCAGTCTCTGCAAGAGAGGCGCTCTGCATCGCGGTGTAGCTTGCTGTCCAGGTTTCGAGAGGGTGCATTTCTGGATGACGTATCGAATATATTGCTTCTCCCTACTTATACCTCCCGAGGAGATCACGAATGTAAAATTAGACAGATTCGAGAGCGCACTGAGGCTTTCCGGCAGTCGTTGTTCCCGCGAACCATACGCGAGTGGAACAGGAAAGGGAGGTAATGACAGTGGCACGTAAAGTGCCCTCCACCACACACCGTTGGGTGGCTTGCGGAGTATAAATGTAGATGTAGATGTAGAACCCAACTCCTGCACAGTAGTTTTTGTCAGTCTAGCAGAATGTAGGCAGGCGTTATCGTGGAGCAGCACCACTCCAAGCCATCTTTTTGGTCGTTGTAACGAGTCTAAATGATACCTCCTATGAAATAAAGCACACACTAATTGCAGCCAATAAAGCTTATTTCGCCATAACTAAGCTTCTATCCTCAAGGCTCCTGACTAGAACCACAAAACTGACCATCTATAAAACATTGATCAGACCATTGCTTGCATACGCCTCTGAAACACGGGCTCTGGTAACAAAGGATGCCGAATCACTGGATGCATTCTAGGGAAGGATATCAAGAGACTCATCGGCCCAACTTGCGAAACGGAAAGATGGAGGAGGAGATACAACCATGAGTTGTACGCCATCTACAAAGATCAGTTTGTCATCTAGGCGGGCTGGACACATGGCACGTATGCATGATACAGAAATACCGAAAAGGATTTTGCCAGGCGGCCAGAGAGGAGTGGTCGACCCGAAACGAGATGGGAGAGAGGAGTCATAGAAGACCTTCGGAAGACGGGCTATAGGATGGAAAACACTAACAAGGAACCGGGATAAATGTAAGGAGGCCAGGACTTATAATGAGCTGAATAAGAAGAAGTGGCATAAGGACATTATATCCCGTCACAAGTAACGATACAGGATAGGAACTGTCTGTGTTTCTCCCGAGCAAGTTGATGACGAGCAAGAAGAGTGCACATATGGCAACTCGCTGTTTTTTGTGATTCTGGCTTAGGGCATTCGGTACTCCTACATCTGATTTTTGAACTTTTTCCATTGCTTGTACGAGGGTAAGTCAAATGAAAACCTTAAATATTTATTTTAAATATTATTTATTGTGCAGAAGTGGTACAAAGCTGTATCACTTTTCAACATAATCTCCCCCACGCTCAATGCAAGTTGTCCAGCGCTTACAAAATGCATAAATTCCTTTAGAAAAAAAATTCTTTTGGTAGTCCGCTCAACCACTCATGCAATGTGTGGCGTACCTCTTCATCAGAACGGAACTTCTTTCCTCCCATTGCGTCTTTGAGTGGTCCAAACATATGGAAATCACTTGGGGCAAGGTCTGGTAAGTATGGTGGATGAGGAAGACACTCAAAATGCAGGTCTGTGATAGTTGCAACTGTTGTATGGGCAGTGTGGGGCCTTGCATTGTCATGTTGCAAAAGGACACCTGCTGACAGAAGTCCACGTCGTTTTGATTTGATTGCAGGCCACAGATGATTTTTTAGGAGATCTGTGTATGATGCACTGGTGACAGTGGTCCCTCTAGGCATGTAATGCTCCAAAATGACGCCTTTTGCATCCCAAAAGAGAGTCAGCATAACCTTCCCTGCTGATGGTTCTGTTCGAAACTTCTTTGATTTTGGTGACGAGGAATGGCGCCATTCCTTGCACACTCTCTTCGTTTCCGGTTGATGGAAGAGGAGCCAGGTTTCGTCCCCAGTAACGATTCTTGCAAGGAAGCCACCACCTTCTCGTTCAAAGCGCCGAAGAAGTTCTTCACAAGCATCAACACGTAGTTCTCTCATTTCAGGAGTCAGCTGCCGTGGCACCCATCTTGCAGACACTTTGTGAAACTGGAGCATATAATGCACAGTGTGGTGTGGTGACCCATGGCTAATATGTAAACATGCTGCAAAGTCAGTCAGTGTCACTCGGCGGTTTTCCTTCTCTATGGCTTCAACTGCTGCAACATTCTGTGGAGTCACAACTCGTAACTCAAACCGAACGGCAATATCGATATCTCGATAGAGCCTGACATGGAGTGTATACATTTTTCTGGCTTACCCTCTGTCCTGGGATCACCTCAGAACTGGACCAAGTACTTATGACAGCCACATATTCATAGAGCAGCACTTGAAATATTGATGTGCAAACATTTAAAGAAATCTTAGAATGTTTGTTTTACGTCTGTTGCTAGTTACTGTGCCATCTGCCATACTAACTGATGAAATATGCTACCCAGCATTGGTTTCACTTTCATCTCTTCGTACTCTGTATAGTTTTTAATAGTTTCACTTGCCAAATTTTCACTGCACCTTCTCATGTCCTCTCGGAGACATCCCAGATTGGTCAGTTTAATTCATCATATTGTATATGAACTGATTTCGCGTTTGCAAATATCGAAAACCGTCACCTGCGCAGTGGAATGATGACAGTCATAATTTGTACCGGATTGGGACTCGAACCCACGTTCCCCGCTTTTCGCGAGCGGTCGTCTTACCACTATCCGAGCATGACTCACGGCCAGACCGAAACCCCCCTACGTCGTCAACCATGTGTCGACAATCTGCACTCGTATAATCATGATATATATTCCCGTACAGGGGAGACATTTTAATAGAAAGTCGCTTGCCCTGTCTCGGCGGATAAATGTGATGTTGCAGTGCCTGTGTTGTTCAGAAATGGGATGCAAAGTTCCTTCAGGCATGCCGTTTGCGAATATGAACAACCATCAGCTGTGTAATGGAATGACGCTAATGAAAAATTTGTGCCGAATCTTCGTTAAGTAACCACCATTTCCGTACGTATCCGTGAAGTCTTCATTGTCCAAGCTGCTGAAATTGTGGTTCAAATTAATCTAGTGTACCTTCATATTCCGAAATAACTTAGTACAATTTACATATTCATGCCTTTAAGTAAGTTTTTCCAAAAGTTGTCTGTAGACTCGAAGAACGCATGACATAGAGGCTCGAGTCGGACGTAAAATGTATGTACGGAATATTGCGTCGTTGTTATGGACGAGTTGTGACGGAATGCAAGAGCACGCGTTATCCCGGAGACCTGAGTGTGTCATGCGAGTGCTACCTGCCTGCTTGCGTGAGGGTGACGCAAGATCACAGCACAGATAGCAGCACAGCCGGAACTGAGCACTAAGGCCACCTCACGCAGGAAAAGTGGGAACCGTAAAGGAAGTGGTGGAGACAATGACGCACAGAAGTTTATGTTAAGGCTTTCTCACGTCACAGTTCTATATCTACAGACGCATTTAGCTGTCTGTTTTTTAAGTTCATCTTGCGTCAATATGCAAGTTTGAAACCACCAAGGGATATTTGGTGTATACTACTTCCCTTAATCCCTTAATAATGAGACTGTGTCCTTTGAAGCAGACTGACACGAAGTTATGTATCATTGGGACAAAAACGGATAGTTTAGAAAGGGGAGACTGCTACTATGTTTGTAAATGGTGAAGAAATCTGAAATAAGAATGTAATATTACAACAATGGCACCTGCAATAAAGATTTTCGTCTAAGGTGGGAACAGCGTTTGAGGTGTTATCGATATCCAAGAGAGACTAAAATTCAGATATTTTCTGTCGATAAAGATACTGGTTCAAAAATGTTCAAATGTATGTGGAATCTTATGGGACTTAACTGCTAAGGTCATCAGTCCCTAAGCTTACACACTACTTAACCTACATTATCCTAACGACAAACACACACCCATGCCCGAGGGAGGCCTCGAACCTCCGCCGGGACCAGCCGCACAGTCCATGACTGCAGCGCCACAGACCGCTCGGCTAATCCTGCGCTGCCAAAGAGACTGGTGTTGGATCCCTTCGTTTTTATCTGTATAGGATTTGTGAAGATTAAGTATACAACAAAATTATATTCCTCTTTGTGTAGTATCACATACCGGAACATTGTTTCAGAATCTTGAACGGTTCACGGAATAAAAGGGTTGCAAATTTTAGGCAGTTCACATTGATATCGGAAATTATCAGGATCAGCGAAATGACTTGGAAGGATAGGCCCCTTTAACTAAAATCATTTATACTTGAACAACAACAACATTTATTTTTGTATATTTTCTTTAATAACAGGTACCCTTTGAAAAAAAAAAAAAAAGGTAGAAAAATTGAAGTTAATTTGCCGCCATGGTCGTTCAAAATAGCGAGTAAGACAGTCGTTTAATTACAATAATAACCTCCAACAATTCAAGAAATACGACTTTAACAATATTGGCCTTTTTAAAATTTTTAAAGTAAAGAATTTTAAATAAACCAACTAATTAAAACAATTAGAACAGTTTTAGATAAATGTCTTCAAGCAAATTTAAGTTCAAGACATTAGGCGGTCGGCCTAAGGATAAATACACTACTGGCCATTAAAATTGCTGCACCAAGAAGAAATGCAGATGATAAACGGGTATTCATTGGACAAATATATTATACTACAACTGACATGTGATTACATTTTCACGCAATTTGGGTGCATAGATCTTGAGAAATCAGTACCCAAAACAACCATCTCTGGCCGTAATAACGGCCTTGATACGCCTGGGCATTGAGTCAAACAGAGCTTGGATGGCGTGTACAGGTACAGCTGCCCATGCAGCTACAACACGATACCACAGTTCATCAAGAGTAGTGACTGACATATTGTGACGAGCCAGTTGCTCGGCCACCATTGACCAGACGTTTTCAATTGGTGAGAGATCTGGAGAATGTGCTGGCCAGGGCAGCAGTCGAACATTTTCTGCATGCAGAAAGGCCCGTACAGGACCTGCAACATGCGGTCGTGCATTATCCTGCTGAAATGTAGGGTTTCGCAGGGATCGAATGAAGGGCAGAGCTACGGGTCGTAACACATCTTAAATGTAGCGTCCACTGTTCAAAGTGCCGTCAGTGCGAACAAGAGGAGACCGAGACGAGTAACCAATGGCACCCCATACCGTGATACGCCAGTATGGCGATGACGAATACACGCTTCCAATGTGCGTGCACCGCGATGACGCCAAACACGGATGCGACCATCATGATGCTGTAAACAGAACATGGATTCATCCGAAAAAATGACGTTTTGCCCTTGGTGCACCCAGGTTCGTCGTTGAGTAAACATCTCAGGCGCTCCTGTCTGTGATGCTGCTTCAAGGGTAATCGCAGCCATGGTCTCAGAGCTGATAGTCCATGCTGCTGCAAACGTCGTCGAATTGTTCGTGCAGATAGTTGTTGTCTTGAAAACGTCCCCATCTGTTGACTCAGAGATCGAGACGTGGCTGCACGATCGGTTACAGCCATGCGGATAAGATGCCTGTCATCTCGACTGCTAGTCATACGAGGCCGTTGGGATCCAGCACGGCGTTCCGTATTACCCTCTTGAATCCACCGCTTCCATATTCTGCTAACAGTTATTGGATCTCGACCAACGCGAGTGGCAATGTCGCGATACGATAAACCGCAATAGCGATAGGCTAAAATCCGACCTTTATCAAAGTCGGAAACGTGATGTTATGCATTTCTCCTCCTTACACGAAGCATCACAACAACGTTTCACGAGGCAACGCCGGTCAACTGCTGTTTGTGTATGAGAAATCGGTTGGAAACTTTCCTCATGTCAGCACATTATATGTGTCGCCACCGGCGCCAACCTTGTGTGAATGCTCTGAAAAGCTGATCATTTGCATATCACAGCATCTTCTTTCTGTCGGTTAAATTTCGCGTCTGTAGCAAGTCATCTTCGTGGTGTATCAATTTTAATGGCCAGTAGTGTATTAACGAAGGTAACGTAGGCGTAACCCAAAGGTTAACACAAAAGAATACCCAATGAACCTAGAACAAGAATATAATATGTATTAAACATTCAAGAGAAAATTTCCTGTGCAAAGGCAGTTAATCAAAGGCCTCTTGGCCAACAGCAAAATTTCTTTTACAGTGCAAGTCAGATAACAGAATATACTCAACTTGAGCACCGACAGCCAGGACGCGCGGCTGCAAACAAATAGCAAGCCTTACTGCTCAGACTTTGAGAAAAACACTGCAATTTTACTGTGATGAACAATCTGGACTGTCTTTATGGACTGTGAGAAAATTTTAGCTTTTGACCAACATTTTATCAATAAGTGTGTGCATTTGATATCTTTGTTATTGTAATTATGAAAAATTTTATCAAATCATTATTGGCCACTGACCAAAACAATTTGTAAAATTTTTTGTGGGGTTCATGGGGGCTATGTAAGTAGGCTGTTTATGTTTTCTTATTGGCAACGTTACGTAGCGCTCTGTATGAAAATCACTGGCTGTGCTGTGTGCAGTCTGTGGCTAGTTTGCATTGTTGTCTGCCATTGTAGTGTTGGGCAGCGGCAGCTGGATGTGAACAGCGCGTAGCGTTGCGCAGTTGGAGGTGAGCAGCCAGCAGTGGTGGATGTGGGGAGAGAGATGGCGGAGTTTTGAAATTTGTAATACTGGATATTATGAACTGCTATGTATATTATGATTTTTCAACACTATTAAGGTAAATACATTGTTTGTTCTCTATCAAAATCTTTCATTTGCTAACTATGCCTATCAGTAGTTTCTGCCTTTCGTAGTTTGAATCTTTTATTTAGCGGGCAGTAGTGGCGCTCGCTGTATTGCAGTAGTTCGAGTAACCAAGATTTTTGTGAGGTAAGCGATTTGTGAAACGCATAGGTTAATGTTAGTCAGGGCCATTCTTTTGTAGGGATTTCTGAAAGTCAGATTGCGTTGCGCTATAAATATTGTGTGTCAGTTTAAGCACAGTCTTGTATGATTTTTCTAAGGAGACGTTTCACGGGCTAGGAAATGGTCGAGAGCCGCGCACACGGCCGCAAGTAAGCCAGGCCCACGCGGCGAGAAGCCGCCGACACACGGATCACTCTGCCAGCAGCTTAGTAGGTGCTGTTAACAAACAAGAAACATAAGTTTCTGGCTGGATTATACTACAAGCAAAGCTATGGTTTAGCCATGATTGAACTTATAGAGCGTTTCCAATAAGCTGATACGCCTTAGGAAATAAGCTTCTCTAACAGACAACTGGAGAAGGATTGCTGTAATTTCTACCAGGAAGAAATATAATGAACAACTCGCTAGGGTCTTACCATTAGTCACAGCTCACAATATGCTTAAAAGGGCTCGATAGTAGTAATAACAGTGAGTCCACCAGCTTCTAAAACGCCGTGAAAACAAAAATTAAAACAGAACAACTGGATCACTTGCACAAGAATTTTAAAACAATTTTTTTTTGAAAAAAAAAGAGAGACTAGATAAAAAACGTAGGCCACTGATATATCTATGCGTGACAGCTGGGCACATTACATAGCCGTAACAACATTAACCGTGGGAAATTTATTGAGATAGAACGCTGGCCAGCAGATAAAGACAAGTTTCTTCAGAATCACACAGAGCAGGCAGGGCAGTACAGTATTCACAAAAGCAAAGAGTCAAGTAACAAGGCGTGCATGACGATTCAATGGAACATAAACACGATCATCTGTTCAAACAGTTTGCGGAGCGAAAAATCTGTGCACAGAGCTGAACAACTAGTTGCGCACAACATAAGCGAATCAAACCTTGCCTTCTGCCAAGTCATGGCGAAGAAGAGGGAAAGAACAGACACCATATCCATATAAGTATATGCATCCATTCATGTCCAGTGTGCATTAAGATGGATTTGGGCAATTGCAGCATAATAATGCGACACCCCGCACGCCCAGAATAGCTACAGAGTGGCTCCAGGAACGCTCTTCTGACTTCAACCTTCTGAGTTTAACTCCCCAGACATGAACAGTATTGAGCACATCTGGGCTGCCTTGCGACGTGCTGTTCAGAAAAAACCTCCACCCTTCTCCTACTCTTACGGATTTATGGACAGCCTCTTAAGATCCATGGTGACAATTCCCTCCACCACTACTTCATTAGTCGAGTCCATGCCAAGTCGTGTTGCGGCACTTCTGCGTGCCCGCGGAAGCCCTTTACGATATTAGGCAGGTGTACCAGTTTCTTTGACCTTCAGTGTATAACAGAAATATAGATGATATAGAATGCAGACTGGCAATGGCAAGGTAATCTTTTTAGAAAAAGAGAAATAATGTTAACATTAAACATAAATTTAAGTGCAAATATAAGCATAAAAATCACCCTCCAAATTCTAAACACTGTAGACAAGAGAATAAAGATGGAGCTTCTGGAACAGTTAGAGATTTTCACACTCACCCGTAAAGTATCCCACTCTATCTAAACCAATAAACTGACTTAGAAAAAATCTGTAATTCCTGATACCTCACCACTTTCAGTGGTTACTAGTTTCGTTCTTTCTGTCTTACACAACTACACTGCAACGCCCAAAAATCTACAAGCAATTCTTAAAAGTGTGTGTCGCTAGGCGACTTAAAACTGGTTATGGTATAATAAAAACTGAACTGTCACAAAAGGCGACTGCTTGTAGTAATTTCTGAAAACCTTCATAAATTGAAGTGTTACGAAGTTTACAGCAGATGAATTACGACACAATTTTTTTTGTTTGTTCTTTTAAATGGAATTACATATTTTTTCCTACGGCAGTGGAAACTACCCTTTGTTGCCTATTTCAGTGCAGTTACATAAGTCAGACAGTGATCTTCTTTATTTATGTAACTGCAGATTTCAATATAAATATATTAAATTGAGCCTGAATAGGACCCCCGTTTAAGTAATGATATAACTTCCTCGTCTGTCGTTTATTTGTAATAGTAGCTTTAATCGTGTTAATTGTGATTAAGCAAATATCTGTGGTTAATTATGCCTCCTTGCACGCTGTAAAAGTAGATGCCTGGGTCACGTACCGAGCGAGGTAACGCGATGGTTAACACAATGAACTCGCATTCGGGAGGACATCGGTTCAAACCCGCGTCCGCCCATCCTGATTTATGTTTCCGTGGTTTCCCTAATTCGCTTCAGGCAAACGCCGGGATGGTCCCTTTGAAAGGGCACGGCCGTCTTCCTTCCCCATCCTTCCTTAATCCGATGGGATCGATGACCTCGCTGTTGGGCCCCTCCACCAAATCAGTCAACGAACCAAGCGGGGTCAGGTACTGGACAGGAAAGCTATTAGACAGTTTCCCAGTTTAGAAACACCTGACATGGTGGAGGAGTTAATACCAGCATTTAGCGATAATGGCGAGCCCCGGTTTTTACACTGTCTGTCGGGAAACTTAGGATACAGTCACGAATCTTTTTAGATATCCCACAGAAAGAACTACCAGCTATATTTTGACCTTCGAGACAGGGTTAATACTAGTCTCCCCAGCAGTGCTACTTATTTGAGCTCGATTGCTGAAAGCACTCCGAAAACTTAAGAGTTTACCGCACACTGGGAATAGATGCATGCATTTCCGTTTGTGTTCAGCAGCCAGACACGTATAGGTCAGTCACACAAGTGTAAACATCTTAGTTTTGGCAGAGTGAACACAGTTCGTTGCCATTTCAATCAACCACATGCTAGTCTGTTAGTTTGACCGGCCCTTCTTCACGCAGCTATTAGGCCCGCATTATAACACAGGACTGCTGCTGGAAAATACCGCTATAATTAATATTATTTATTTTTAAAAATTCAGTATATTGTTACACGTTTGGAGGATGTTTGGATCATTATTAGGCGATTTTATTGGATGCATATGAAAAGAAAAGTTACTGAAAATGGAGTCTGTGGACTTGGGGAAACGTGGGTCAGATGATTGTCCTCTGATGGTGTGATACACGCCACGCTAGTAGCGTGTAACACGATCACTAGGCTTTAAAACTGCCTCAATTCAATAAGGAAGAACCACTCCGTGCTGAACCATACAACACAATGGGAGTTAAAGGCCTCGCTGGTCCGTTTTTTACACTCGACGCCATCGATTGTTTGAAAAGAGGCAAAATTGCGACTCGTCGGGCCGTGCCTCGAATCAGTTATTACCCTGTTACTGTGTTGTTTGGCCCACTGAAGATGTGCACCTTTATGCTTGTGAGCAATGTCTTTTTGCGACGAACAAATATCCATTGCATGCAGTTCCCTTTGCAATGGTCGCGGCAGGTATGCACTAATTATCAGCAGCAATTCCCGTCGCGCTGGAAAGCGACCTTCATAGACAACAAGAGAGCCCTTATGACATTTCCCTGGGGCATGGGGAGCTCCTGAGGATAGCTAGTTGGCAGGTTGGTTTGGAGAGAAAGGGACCAAACCACAGCGTCATCAGTCACTTCTGTCGATGGTCTTATCTCTGGTGAAGAGTAGTGTCCAGGAGAACGTAGTGCGTTCTATTACTTAAAAGTCTTCGAGCCCCTCACATATCTCAGAAGCTATTCCGTACCCTCAGACTCTCGTTTATAGTCTGCCGTGTGGCACTATCTGAATCGCTTTAAGCAAATCTTGGAATATAAAACCTGCCTATTGCTCTTCATTCTTGGCTCTCATTATATCGCGCAAGAAAAGAGCAAGCCGAATTACGGACGTGCGAAGCTTTCTAAACCAGCGCAGATTTGTTGACAGAAGCATTCCTGTGTCAAGGAGTTTTATTATATGCGTAGAATATGCACAAGGATTCTTCAATCGAGAAGTGGTCATGTATGAACATGTTGTTCTTTTCTTGTGAACCTTTCATTCTCTGCTCCAAAGAGCAGAACGGGCTGTTTGAAATCTAGGCCACTGAAGAGTAGCGGTTCTTCTCAGCCAAATGTCCCACCAGGCTGCGAATGGTTAGAGGGAGTTCCAGTTGGGACTTTTTGGGAGGGAACTTCAAGTTCTGGCATTCGTCTGATAGCCAAGGGACACCTCCCAAAACCCTTGGTCGGAACGAGAGAATTGGAAGTACCAGTATTTTAGTTATTTCTGGGAAAATGTTAGCAGTTTTTCTAGACAAAAATTAAAATTTAGTGTATGTTTTTGTTGAGTGGTGTGTGTGTGTGTGTGTCATGGATGGGTACGTGCAAACACTATAACTTCTTTCTAGCATTGTGTCACACCACCAAGTCGACACATTACCGCACTGACACCATAAAACTGAGTGGCACATACACTCCACTTCACTGCCTGCCGTGAGATGTGTCAGAGGTGGAGGGTCACATGACGGCTTGTACAAGAACATCTACATACGTACTACGAAATCCACCGTATGGTACATGGCGGAGGGTACCCTGTGCCGGCCGCGGTGGTCTAGCGGTTCTAGGCGCTCAGTCCGGAACCGCGCGACTGCTACGGTCGCAGGTTCGAATCCTGCCTGGGGCATGGATGTGTGTGATGTCCTTAGGTTAGTTAGGTTTAAGTAGTTCTAAGTTCTAGGGGACTGATGACCACAGATGTTTAGTCCCATAGTGCTCTGAGCCATTTGAACCATTTGTAGGGTACCCTGTACCACTAGAAGTTATTTTCTTTCCTGTTCCATGATAAATAGAGCGAGGGAAAAACGACTATCTATGTGTTTTCGTATGAGACCTAATTTCTCGTATTTCATCTTCGCGATCCTTTCTCTAAATGTATGTTGGTGGCAGCAGAATCGTTCTGCAGTCAGATTCAAATACCTCTTCTCTAAATTTTCTGAATAGTGTTCCTCGAAAAGGTCGTTGCCTTTCCTCCAGGGATTCCCATTTGAGTTCCCGATGCACCTCCGTAACACTTGCGTGTTCTTCGAACCTACGGGTAACAAATCTAGCAGCCCGCCTTTGAATTGCTTTGATGTCTTCTTTCAGTCCGACCTGGTGCAGATCCGAAACACTCGAGCAGTACTCACGAATAGGACGCACTAACGTCCTATACTCTGTTCCCCTTTACAAATGAACCACACTTTCCTAAAGTTCTTCCATTAATCCGTCCCGTAGTCGACCATTCGCCTCCCCTACCACAGTCCTCACAGGCTCGTTCCTCCTCATATCACATTTCAACTTTACGCTGAGATTTTAAACGAGGAGACGTGTCAAGCAGGATAGTAATAATGCTGTAGCCGGGTTTATTTTTCCTACTCATCCACATTAACTTACATTTTCTACATTTAGAGCAAGCTGCCATTTGCCACACCAACAAGAAATTTTGTCCAAGTCGTCTTCCATCATCCTACAATCACTCATCTTCGACACCTTCCTGTACATCACAGCATCATCAGCGAACAACCGCATATCGCTGCCCACCCCATCTGCCTCCGCACCGGCGATTCGGCGTAGATCCCTCAGGGTGGTTGGTGGGTCACGTCGTCCATAAACAGCCCTTTTCAATCTATCCCAGGCAAGTTCGATAAGGTTCATGTCTGGAGAACATGCTGGCCACTCTAGTCGAGCGATGTCGTTATCTGAACGAAGTCATTCACAAGATGTGTACAATGGGGACGCGAATTGTAGTCCATGAAAACGAGTGCCTCGCCAATAGGTTGCCGATATGGTTGCACTATCGGTCGGAGGATGGCATTCACGTATAGCACAGCCGTTACGGCGCCTTCCATGACCACCAGCGGCGTACGTAGGCCCCACATAATGCAACTCCAAAACAGCAGGGAACCTCCACCTTGTTGCACTCGCTGGACAGTGCGTCTAAGACGTTCAGCCTGACCGGGTTGTCTCCAAACACGCCTCCGAAGATTGTCTGGTTGAAGGCTTATGCGACACTCATCTGTGAAGAGAATGAGATACCAATCCTGAGCGGTCCATTCGGCATGTTGCTGGGCCCATTGTACCCTGCTGCATAGTGCCGTGATTGCAAACGGGAGTGAAGTTGCGCACCAAGCAACCTACTGCGCATAGTTTGAGTCGTAACACGACGTCCTGTGGCTGCACGAAAAGCATTATTCGACATGGTAGCCTTACTGTCAGAGTTCCTCCGAGCCATAATTCGTTCTTAGCGGTCATCCACTGCAGTAGTTACCCTTGGGCGGCCTGAGCGAGGCATGTCATCGACAGTTCCTGTCTCTCTTTATCTCCTCCATGTCCGAACAACGTCGCTTTGTCTCACTGCGAGACACCCGGACAATTTTTCTTATTGAGAGCCCTTCCTGGCACAAAGTAAGAAACCGGACGCGATCGAACCGCGGTATTGGCCGTCTAGGCATGGTTGAACTACAGTCAACA
Source organism: Schistocerca cancellata (assembly GCF_023864275.1). Taxonomy (NCBI): domain Eukaryota; kingdom Metazoa; phylum Arthropoda; class Insecta; order Orthoptera; family Acrididae; genus Schistocerca; species Schistocerca cancellata. The sequence continues at coordinate 237,426,276 of NC_064627.1, read as the reverse complement.
CGAGCTGTGCACCTCCTCCCTGGTGGAATGACTTGAACTGATCGGCTGTCGGACCCCCTCCGTTTAATAGGCGTCGCTCATGCATGGTTTTTTACATCTTTGGGCGGGTTTGGTGACATCTCTGAGCAGTCAAAGGGACTGTGTCTGTGATACAGTATCCACAGTCAACGTCTATCCTCAGGAGTTCTAGGAACCGGGGTGATGCATAACTTTTTTGATGTTTGTAGAAAATAATAGCGGTCCTATCACACTTCCCTGGGGCACTGCTGACGATAGCCTTGTCTCTGATGAATACTCGCAGTCGAGGACAACATACTAGGTCCTGAAACTTCCTGGCAGATTAAAACTGTGTGCCGGACCGAGACTCGAACTCGGGACCTTTGCCTTTCGCGGGCAAGTGCTCTACCAACTGAGCTACCCAAGAACGACTGACGCCTCGTCCTCACAGCTTTACTTCTGCTAGTACCTCGTCTCCTACCTTCCAAACTTTACAGAAGCTCTCCTGCGAACCTTGCAGAACTAGCACTCCTGAAAGAAAGGATACTGCGGAGACATGGCTTAGCCACAGCCTGGGGGATGTTTCCAGAATGTTTGGAAGGTAGTAGACGAGGTACTGGCAGAAGTAAAGCTGTGAGGACCGGGCGTGAGTCGTGCTTGGGTAGGTCAGTTGGTAGAGCACTTGCCCGCGAAAGGCAAAGGTCCCGAGTTCGAGTCTCGGTCCGGCAAACAGTTTTAATCTGCCAGGAAGTTTCATATCAGCGCACACTCCGCTGCAGAGTGAAAATCTCATTCTGGATACTAGGTCCTGTTACTGGTACCAATTCTACACTGCCTAAGCACCTAAGCGATCGAGTTGCCGTTTTACGGGCGTGACTAATATGTACTCTTAAGAGCTTACGTACCTAGCAGTATTCACAATCCTGGATAATCCCAGCTTATGGAAGTCTATCATTCAGTAACGGTTGCTGACAGTGGAGATAACCTGCGAGCAGGCTAGAAGTATCTCCCTCCTGGTGCGTACCGTCACAGGGAACTGCGCACGAACTTCGTTTGGCTCGCGGTAGACTGTGTGAAAAATTGCCCCTAGAATAAAAAAGAAAACAAAACCTATCAGGTAAGAGACTACTTCGAAAAGGCCTTCCCGTAAGACTTGGAAAAGTCAGGCTTTAGCTTTGAAACTGCAGCGAAGGTACGCCTTTGCATATAATTCGCGAATTCTTTCGGTAACCTCCAGACGCCGTTTAATTAACTGCGTTTCTGCGAGCCTGTCGCAGCACTCTATTACGGACGCGCCGCCGATGCCGAGCACCGGGCAGTAAATGAGGTGCTTGCGCTTTTTTCCTATTAAGGGCTGCGGTGGTAGACCGTTCGACACGTCTGGTGGGTACGTCTGGCGGCTGTCGTTACTGCGTCGCCGTAATGGCCGCACGGTTTATGCCTGCTTAGCTCGGCTCGCTGGTATTTATAAACGGGGTGAGCGACCCCGGGGCGCCGGCAGGGGGCGGGCTGGGGTGCAGAGGCGCGCCTGCCGCGGACAAAGGAAGCGCGCCGCGGCAGCTGCGGGTTGTGAGCACTCGCACTGATTAGGACGGCGGCTCACTTGCGGCTACCTGTGACCCTGTCCCACCTGTGACCTACGTGGAAAACTGTCGCCCTTCTCACAGCATTTCTCAGCGATCTCAAGATGTATAAAGTCTTCCTGTTGGGGAATTTGCTATCACCTCCTCAGTCCATATGTAGCATATACTCTACTTGCAACTTTCATTTCTTTCTAGCTCAGAGTTTTAAAACTAGCAACGGCAGTATAGAGAGAAGTTGCAGCATTAGAAAATTGCAGCGAAATGCAGGAATATATGCAGCGGATAGGCACTTGGTGCAGGTAGTGGCAACTGACCCTTAACATAGACAAATGTAATGTATTGCAAATACACAGAAAGAAGGATCCTTTATTGTATGATTATATGATAGCGGAACAAACACTGGTAGCAGTTACTTCTGTAAACTATCTGGGAGTATGTGTACGGAACGATTTGAAGTGGAATGATAACGTAAAATTAATTATTGGTAAGGCAGGTGCCAGGTTGAGATTCGTTGGGAGAGTCCTTAGAAAATGTAGTCCATCAACAAAGGAGGTGGTTTACAAAACACTCGTTCGACCTGTACTTGAGTATTGCTCATCAGTGTGGGATCCGTACCAGGTCGGGTTGACGGAGGAGATAGAGAATACCCAAAGAAGGGCGGCGCGTTTCGTCACAGGGTTATTTGGTAAGCGTGATGGCGTTACGGAGATGTTTAGCAAACTCAGGTGGCAGACTCTGCAAGAGAGGCGCTCTGCATCGCGGTGTAGCTTGGTGTCCAGGTTCCGAGACGGTACGTTTCTGGATGAGGTATCGAATATATTGCTTCCCCCTACTTGTGCCTCCCGAGGAGATCACGAATGTAAAGTTAGAGAGATTCGAGCGCGCACGGAGACTTTCCGGCAGTCGTTCTTCCCGCGAACCATACGCGACTGGAACAGGAAAGGGAGGTAATGACAGTGGCACGTAAAGTGCCAATCCGCCAACACCGTTGGGTGGCTTGCGGAATATAAATGTAGATGTAGCAACGTGTTTTGAATAACGTATGCTACTGACGGAAGGTTGTAGGCTTCTTTATGCCCTCCGCAAAACAATTTAAGAAAAATACAAATTTCTCTAATTGTTTATCCCTTTTATTAAGAGAACCATTCTTAAAGATTTACTGAAATGTAAGTAGGGTCCAGAATTTCACGGTCTTAGCAATAATAACATATTTTCAATAATATTAGTTTGGTGCATAAGTCCACTGCGTTCTTGTTCTACATGTTGGTAATCCGGTCGCTATAGGTGTATTAATCTATTGTCATTTTTTATTTGTAGTTCACTCTTGGTATTAGAAGTTACATATTGTCACTTTGTCATTTCGAGATACTGAGTGGAGCTGTGGACGCCAGCCAACGGAGAGCTAATCGGAGCAATCGGAACTTCTGCGACACATTGTTCAGTGTGAGTTCAACAGAGGGGCGAAAGTAGCGGAGGCAGACAGTAACACCTGCGCCGTATATGAGGTATGGCACTGGACAGAGCATGGCAAAAAAAAAAAAAAAAGGTTTCCTCATTTTAAGGAGGATCGTTTTGACATTAGTGACAGGGAGATGGTTCAAATGTCTCTGAGCACTTTGCGACTTAACGTCTGAGGTCATCAGTCGCCTAGAACTTAGAACTAATTAAACCTAACCAACCTAAGGACATCACACACATCCATGCCCGAGGCAGAATTCGAACCTGCGACCGTAGCGGTCGCTCGGCTCCAGACAGTAGCGCCTAGAACCGCACGGCCACACCGGCTGGCTTTCAGGGAGACCTTCGGAGTTTGATGGAGATCGTGTAAACACCTTAATCCACAATGAAGCACGTCAGTGGACTCGAGGACTGGCAGATGTGATGAACTGTGATTATTCCACCATCTTGCGAGTCTTGCATGCACTGGGGAAGGGTCAAAAATCAGGTATATGGGTGCGAGGTGCCAGGGTGGAGAGTTTGTACCTCTTTAATTCAGACGAATTTTGCATGCGAACGAGACATGCACTGGACCCCTTCTTATCTACCAGCTAATTAATTATGCGCACAACGGTAACGAAAGGAAATGATGGTGGACACTGCTAGTTGGTAATATAAGGAGTGAACACTCACAATAATTTAATACAAACCGTAATCTACTTAAAAAAAAGAGAACTTTATCATAATAAACAACAGGAAATGGGATTCTGCCTATATCTACGAAATTATATGCGGATTAAATATTACAGAGAGATTTATTATATATCTGAACATAAGTGCACATGATTGTCGACAGCCGGCCGAAGTGGCCAAGCGGTTCTAGGCGCTACAGTCTGGAACCGCGCGACCGCTACGGTCGCAGGTTCGAATCCTGCCTCGGGCATGGATGTGTGTGATGTCCTTAGGTTAGTTAGGTTTAAGTAGTTCTAAGTTCTAGGGGACTGATTACCTCAGATGTTATGTCCCATAGTGCTCAGAGCCATATGAACCATTTGATTGTCGACACACACAGTAGGTTAAAGGATAGGGTATACTGAAATATAATGAGAATAAGAGTTGGCTCGAGAACAAGGGGCTCTCTGTGATGCAATAAATTGACGATAATGACTGGAGGTCCTAATTAATCAAATATTAATCTCCCGACTATATAACAGTATCGCAATTAGTAGTGAGAGCTGAAATGGAATCACATGGAGAAACAAGCAATGTTGACTTGTAGCAAAGCGAGCAAGCGTGCTGCTGAGGGATTCAGTATAAAACTGATAAGGTCCTACAATGCCGGAGCCGCAAAACACTGTACCAGTACTGAAATCTGCAGCTCGTCGTTGGTAGGCAGCGTCCTGATGATGTAGGCGCCGACTTCTGCCGTGCAGCAACTCTGTGTCAACCCCTGGCCGCGAAGGCTGTCCGAGAATTATAAGTTCTTCCAAAAACGAGCGACCAAGTCGCAAGACCGTCCGACTCCGACGAAGATCAGATCCCAGATCCCCTGCCCGCGCAACGCAAGAGCGAAGCCAACATTGCTCTACTCCCTACTCTCCTCTAAAAACTACGAATCAGCATTCAGTTCTGATTCTGAAATTCCCCCACACTGTCTCAGAACATCATTCGCGCCAAGAGCCACCGTTCCCTCCAATTTCGAAAAGGGCTTTATGACGTCAACTAGCCTCAGTTTAAGTTGACCAATCATACCTCTGCTATTCAGCTGAGGGCAATGAACTTGCCATTTGATCGGCTATGAAAACAACCTGCCTAGACCACCGGCCATCGGGTGCCAGACAGTCGCACCCAGCAGGGCACAGTCCACAAGTATTCTCAGAATTAAGAGGACAATGCAGTCAGTCGTTGCCAGGAATCTTCGTTCCGGACGCACCGGAACGGTAAACACATAAAATTCGGCGACACTCAGACGTCTCGCAGGTCGTTTCGCCCTGCATACAATAGGCGAAACTCGACGGACGTCAGTCGTTCCGTCAGACGCTTAAGCCTGTTGTACGAACTCCACAGAATTCAGGGAAGTGCAGCCCCCAACCGGAAATTCAGTGCTCGCCTCGCACAGGCCACCCAGAGAAGTAGAACAACATGTTTAGGAATCAAGTGAAAAGTATTTTTTGAGCTCTCAGTACAAATACTCTAATTACAATAACCTTATTCGGTCTGTTACTACCGTGCAATGACATAGAACATTAATAAAATTGATGAAAATGAGAGGAGACTTGCAAAAGGGGGCATGGATCCTCTCATGGGCACCGCATGCTCGAAGCCAAAATCACAAAAATAAATGGATGGGCCATATGTGCATCTCTGTCTGTTCGTCATCAGTTGGCTCATGAACATCACCGACCAGTAACTGTGGTGTCACCGCCAGACACCACACTTGCCAGGTGGTAGCTTTTAAATCGGCCGCGGTCCGCTAGTATACGACGGACCCGCGTCTCGCCACTGTCAGTGATGGCAGACCGAGCGCCGCCACACGGCAGGTCTAGAGAGACGTACTAGCACTCGCCCCAGTTGTACAGCCGACTTGCTAGCGAAGCTACATTGACAAATACGCTCTCATTTGCCGAGACGATTGTTAGCATAGCTTTCAGCTACGTCACTTGCTACGACCTAGCAAGGCGCCATAGCATTTGATATTGAGATTACAACATGTACCGTCAAGAGCGATGTACACCAGTTGTGGATTAAAGTTAAGTATTATATCAACTACGTACTTTATTTGCTACTATTAATTCCCTTAACTGTTCCAGACCTCACGCCAGTCAGCGTGTAATTAAACGCCTGCTTTTCGGCCTCCTCTAGCAACACAGTGTTGGCTCTTCTGCCAACACTTCAGTAACATCTTGTATCGTTACTGGTGACGAGAAATGGTGTCTTTATGCTAACATAAGGAAAATAAAGCAATGGTGGAGATCAAATAAAGCAGCAACTCTCCTTACAAAGATCTGCACGCATCCACGATAGATAATGTTATGCATCTGGTGGAACAGCGACAGTGTGGTATACTGCGATTTGCTTCCCCGAGGTGTAACCATCATTGCTGACATTTATTGCCAGCAACTGAGACCTCATGCAGACGCAACCCAAGACAACGACCAGGAAGGCTGCGTGAAGGGATGCTATTCCACGATAAAGCCCGCACGCATTCTGCTAGACTGTCAAAAAACACTCTACAGGAGTTGTATTGGGAAGTCATTTGGCACCCACTTTATTCACCTGATCTTACGTTCTGAGTTTTTCACCTTAACCGCTCTCTATGGAACAACCTTCAAGGAACCTCGTTTCCGCATGAAAATGCACTCCGATCATGGCTCGACGAGTTCTTCGTCCCAAAGCCTGGTAGTTTCCACAGTCGCGGAGTCGAGAAGTTACACCAGCGGTGGAAGACTGTTGTAAGTAGTGAAAGAGAATATACTGCTGATGATGAAAGTTTCCGTTACGTATATCTATTGCGTTTATTAAAATTATGGAAAAACGCTATGAACTTACGCACCGACCAAATATATCTAATCAGTTTATTAGAATAAGCTGAGGCAGAGAGTCACAACAAGAATTCAATTTTTTCAGTACATCAACAATCGAAAATGCGGATTCCAGAACCCAACGTTTTTAATTACAGACAAGAACGGTAATTTGATGAATGACAGTGAAAGAATTGTAGAAGGATGGAGAGAATACTTCCCAGAACTCTTGAGCCAGATAGGATGATACCTGCAAACACCACAGACGAAAGGAAAGATGAGGCAGGATGGAAAGTGACTGAAGAATGTGTGAAGACAACAATAAAGAGACTCAGAAACAACAAGGTCCTAGGGGAGAACAGAATAACAGGAGAATTAATCAAAGCGGGAGGTGAGAGCTTGTACTTGGAGACATATAATCTGATACAGTTGATATAGAAGAATGAGACATTGCCAGAGGAATGGAGACTGGTCGTAATATGGCCGATCTATAAGAAGGGAAGCAAAATGCGATGTGGTAACTGCAGAGGCATCAGCTTGCTGAATATGACCAAAAGATACTGTCTATCATTATCCTCAGAATATTACAACCATTCATAGAGAATAACATACTGGAATACCAAGCTGGCTTCCAACCAAACCGATCGACAGTAGATCACATTGTCACTCTTAGACAACTGTCTGAAAACCACTGGGAATATGATGAAGCTGTCTGTAGTCTGTTCGTCGATTTTCGACTTGCATACGACAGCATCCACAGAAATGGCCTATACAATGCACTGGGTGACTTTAGAGTCACTTAGAAGTTAGCCGGAATGGTGCAAACTTGTATGGACAGGTCAAGGGCAGTAGTGGGTTTCCGAGGGATCACATCAGAAACATTCGAGATCGAAAAAGATCTCGAACAAGAGGACGCTCTGTCATGTGTTGTGTACGACGTCATCTTATAGAAATTAATAAGGACATGTAGGCAACAGAAACGGGCTGAGTACAGATGGATGGTATTTCCAATTGTCTCGGATATGCAAATGACATTGTGCTTCTAAGTGAATCAAACCATGAGTTGAAAGAAACGTAGCAGAAAATGGGCAACTACGCACAGAAGGTTGGGCAAAAGGTGAATCAAGACAAAATGGAGTTCATGCAATTAGGGAGAAGTCAAGAGCAGTAAAAATTACTTGAGATAGATGTCACGAGGTTCATGAGAAAATAACTTTATCTTGGAACCCTTCCATTTGGTCCGTGTTTGCATACAAAAACAACAATATCATAAATTGAGTCTGCCTTGATGCAAAACACCTTGTTATTTGTTTACTTATTTATTTTCCCAAACTAGTTTCGGCGAAAAATATCACCATCATCATTTTTTTTTTTTTTTTTTAAATTTAAAACATGCAGAAAATAGCGTAGTTATACAAACACAGTAACACATTATTACATTTTTACTGTTCATTTTATGAAATATAGTTTTCTATGTATAGTTTCATACTACCTTATTTATGTTAAGGCATTAATTTAAGAATTATTCTCGCTGGTTGCGGCATATTTTCTGTGCTTTTTTCTGTTGCCGTTTTTTTCCCGGCGTACATCATGTCATCTGTAACTGTGTGAGCGGCTGTTAGTAAACAAATACTAAATGGTGAACTTAGTATGTCAGAAATACACACTTGGGGTTGCGGTAGTGTAGTGGAATCCAGTTTTGGTGTGTACTGGGCTGTTAATTAGATATTCGTGTACTCACGTTCGTTGGACGGCATGTGGCTGATTATGTATACAGAAAAACAAAACTTTCGCATTTTGTTTATGATCAAGAACATTACGCCATCTTGCTGTTCGCGTGTGAAGCGAGAGGTGCATCGCATGTTGCAAGAAGGCTATGAAAACTGTACCGGGAATTACGACGATTTCTGTTCCTTATTTATGTCTCTGTGTGTGATGGGGAAGTGGTTCTTTTGCATGTGTGTGCTTTCTGTTCTGTGTCCTTGGTCAGTTCTCTCGGAGCGGTAAACAGTGTGTTGTTGGAAAGTGTTGTGTTTTCATTTATTACATTTTTCCCTTCCACTATAGCCTTTTGTATGCGGTAATTTTCTTCTATTGTTAGTTATCCGTGTAGATTGTTGCTCTTTTGTAGAAGGTGTAGATGGTTTTCGATATTAGTGGAGTTATGGTTTTTGTTCATTAGATGTTCTTTATGTACTGGGCCTGACAGGAGTTGCATGTTAGTTAATTTTCAGCGTTCTGTACTGCTTACAGTAGAGGAACATCCGGAGATGATGATGGTTGTTATCATTATGACAATACACCCTGCCATAAAGCAGCGTCTGTGAGACAATGGTTTCAGGGTAATAAAATTCCTGAAATACACTGGCCTGCCAAGAGTCCCAACAGTACTTCAACCCAATCGGACAATGAAAACGTCCCCATGGCGTTTTGTCAAACAGTTTACTAAATGAAAACGGAAAAGTACAGCCCGCAGGTTTGCTAGATACGAAAATATTCAAGAGTGGACGTATCAACGCTTTATCGATGTGTGTGAACTGAAACAGTAGTTTCTTTACGGATGTTGAGAGAGTCGGTCTTGCAAGGAGACAAGAAATTAAGTTGACGCATTACGTGCGATTTGTAGCGATACAGGACATTGCACACGTCTTGCCAGGCATAAACGTTACTTTGTACAAAAATAAAAAAATGCATTTCCACACACATTATACTTTCATTTTTTGTGTGTGACACACTGTGCCATAATTAAATTAAAAATGATTTCAACGCAAAATATATATATTGTTGTTGTTGTTAATTTCATTGTGCGAACTTGGTGATACGTTATTAGATATAAATAAACACTTAGCCATATTTACTGCAACTGCTAATGAAACAAATGGCAAATACGTTTGTTTTTCCATACAAGCACTTATTTGCTTAAGTAAATATAATTCTTCGTTACACAATATTCTCCAACCAGTAAACCGCACCCCCAAGTTCATTAAAGAATCGAAGTCCCTTGTATTAAATGTCTTATATCCCGGATTATGTGTCATACAATAATATAATTTTGTAGGTGCATTCAACGGTATACGAATATGTCGATACTGTCGGCAAAATGTATGACGAACAGAGTTAGTAGTAAAGAAATAATGAATTAAAACCTCATGCCTGAAACTACAATTTTACTATATGAACGGCGAAAAATCTACCAAGCGATAAACTTTCTTCTTTTCGTCATTTTGTGTGTGTGGAGGGGGGGGGGGGTTGGTAGTGTTAGCGAGAAGACATTTACAGTTTCTGAAGTGTAATATTCGACTTAATGTCATACCTTTAACCTAGAATTATAGCACTAAATGAGTAGATTATGACGCATTTGAAATTTTTAAATTGGGTCAGTGACTGAATTACTGAAAAGCAATTTTTGTTGCCCTGTAAGCCGTTAGACGGACTGCCTGCAACTGGAACCATGCCCCCGGTTAACCGGTTAGTAATTTAAATTATCAGGTTAAGTTTGGTCACTTCCCTACGTTATAATTGTGTTACTGCCTTTTTATTCACCTTCATCGTAATGGTAACATTGGTTAATTTAATCAATGTAACAATTCACTGCTATTCCTGAATGTAATCGTATTCAAAAGCACCGTATAGCTACATCAGTACGTTATTTGTTAACACTTGGACACGTTTCAGGGCAATGCATTATCAACTGTGAGACGTGAAACTGTGAAGAATTAACAGCGTTTACATATGTAAGTCATAACGTAAGTAGTCCCTACCTTTTAACTGTATTGTACTCAATAAACAGAAAATCTGACATGTACTTCACATAGTACGTATGTACAGTACGCCATAGAAACATAAACAAAAATCAGATGAAGTCACATTGCTCAGTACGAAATCTTGAACTTATGTACGCCCTTAAATGGGCTGCAAATAGTCTGGGTTTTCAGTGTAAGACAGCCAAGACGTACTCATCACGCCTAAATACTGTTAATGAGTGCATACGAAAAAATATCCGGGGTTTAATACAAAAAATGCTGGTGCAGATTTATGATATTTGTGAGGATTATGAGGTGCAATAAGCCCGTATTTGTTGCCTACAAGGCTTGGTGCTCAGAAAATGTTTAAGTCATTGTTTGCTTTACGTCTGTGTGTATACTCGGGTACGATGCATTCGCAACTAATCGAAACGGCGTCACTTTCCTTGGATTCCACGTGAACTGGTGCCGTGCAATGTCATAAACCGTTGGTTAGTAACGATTGAGTAGAAATTTATATGCGTTTATGCTTCGTCTAGAAGACAGTAATGAAAATCCAAGTAGATACCTTTTTGCAATAATTTTATTTATCTGCATATTCACAAAATTAGTTCAAAGTGACGTCGTCGACCAGGAGCGTATAAACTTCGTGGCTCCCTTGTCTCTACTGTTCGGTTCTACCTTAGAATAAATGTTTACATCGTAGAGAAAGTAAGAGAACGGAACAGGACGACTGCAGCGTGCCAATACTGCGAACGTTGGATTATTTTTAGGTTTCCGTGCCACAAACTGTAAAAAACGGAACCCTTATAGGACCTCTTTGTTGTCCGTCTGTCTGTCCGTCCGTTTGTGTGACTATTAAGAACCCTTTTTCTCAGAAACGATAGAGTTATTGATGTTGTTGTGGTCTTCAGTCCTGAGACTGGTTTGATGAAGCTCTCCATGCTACTCTATCCTGTGCAAGCTGCTTCATCTCCCAGTACGTACTGCAGCCTACATCCTCCTGAATCTGCTTGGTGTATTCATCTCTTGGAGTCCGTCTACGATTTTTACCCTCCACGCTGCCTCCAATACTAAATTGGGGTGATCCCTTGATGCCTCAGAACATGTACTACCAACCGATCCCTTCTTCTACTCAAGTTGTGCCACAAACTCCTCTTCTTCCTAATTCTATACAATACCTCCTAATTAGTTATGTGATCTACCCATTAATCTTCAGCATTTTTCTGTAGCACCACATTTCGAAAGCTTCTATTCTTTTCTTGTGCAAAGTACTTATCGACCATGTTTCACTTCCACACTCCATACAAATACTTTCAGAAATGACTTCCTGACACTTAAATCTATACTCGATGTTAACAAATTTCTCTTCTTCAGAAACGCTTTCCTTACCATTGCCAGTCTACATTTTATATCCTCTCTACTTCGACGATCATCAGATATTTTGCTCCCCAAATAGCAAAACTCCTTTACTACTCGTACTTAAACCTAGCTAACGTAAGGGCATCACACACATCCATGCTCGGGGCAGGATTCGAACCTGCGACCGTAGCGGTCGCGTGGTTCGAGACTATAGCGCCTAGAACCGCTCGGCCACTCTGGCTGGCCGAACCTTAAAGTTTTAATTTCTTCTCCATGGATTTTAATACCTCCTCCGAATATTTATTTTGTTTCCTTTTCTGCTTGCTCAATATATAGATTGAATAACATCGGGGAGAGGCTACAACCATGCCTCACTCCCTTCCCAACCCCTCCTTCCCTTTCATGTCCCTCGACTCTTATAACTGCCATCTGATTTCTGTACAAATTGTAAATAGCCTTTCGTTCCCTGTAGTTTGGTAATTTTCACCTGCTTTCTTTGGTATTGGAATTATTACATTCTTCTTGAAGTCTGACTGTATTTCGCCTGAGTCATACATTTTGCTCATCAGATGGTAGAGTTTTGTCAGGACTGGCTCTCCCAAGGCTGTCAGTAGTTCTAATGGAATGTTGCCCACTCCCGGGGCCTTGTTTCGACTTAGGTCTTTCAGTGCTCTGTCAAACTCTTCATGCAGTATCCTATCTCCCATTTCATCTTCATCTTCATCCTCTCCCATTTCCATAATATTGCCCTCAAGTACATCGCCCTTGTATAGACCCTCTGTATATTCCTTCCACCTTTCTGGTTTCCGTTCTTTGCTTAGAACTGGGTTTCCATCTGCGTTCAAATTTACGTCACATATTAAAGTCTATAGTAGAGTGGTAAGCTTCTAAGTCACTTCAATCAAAAGATACGGTCATATGTTACATATTTTGATACTCGAAACTCATTCCTCAAGACTTATAAGGTCATCCCGTTGACCTAGAATGATGAAATTTGGCAAGAAGCAAGGTTTCACACCACAAGTAAATGAAAAAAATCCGAAAAATGTCAGTATGTAATTATCACACGAAGAAACATTTTTTGTAATTTTTTACCCCTTTGTCTGTCTGTCCGTCTCTTAACACCCTTTTTCTGGATCAGTTTGGCGTATCAAGTCCAGATTTTGTGTCACATACTAACATTTATGGTCTGTTGGCTGTATATAAAAATTTAAGCTTGCAAGTCAATGCAGTCAAAAGATTCTATCATTTATGTCACATATTGAGAGGCACCCACATGCCTTGCTCATACTGTGGCATCAAGCAGTCAGGCCTGCAAGATGAGTGGTCTGCCAAGCGAGTGGATTCATTCTTAGTTATCGAGTAATATTAGCTCTAGTACTCTCACTTAAGTTACAAGTTATCCTCCTATATGATTACTACGCAACGGAAACGCATATCTGACTATCAGTGATTTACAGAACTCTGACTGTACACTACGCACTGGCAGTACCACATTTTCTTTTTGTCTTTTATTTGACGGCTTTTATTAACACGTGGCCATCCCACTGAATATGAATGGCGCACACATTATAAATTCGGGACATTATGACAACATACAATTTGAAGGAATAGTCTACCAATCTCTTTCTTTTCACTATCTGATTTATTCCGATAAATTCCCTAACCTAAACACACAAATTCTATAACCTACAACAATAACATATGAGAAATTCCGCCCAGTGGGCATGGCTTTACATTAGTGAATCTCTATATTATGGTCTCGTAATTTATTTAACGCTACAGTGCACTTTCTGGATAGGATGGTGGATCTTTTATTATCTCTCACACTTCGACTCTCACAATCATCATCACGAAACTTTCCTCCAGACCGAGCGGTACAGAAGGAACAAGCATGACCCACTAATCTTTTGAAACTACTTCGCTACACACCCATGGAAGCCACACATACCCAAATTACATGACATACACCACACAACAATATGAAATACTACACAGAGAATGGTTACAACATTATCACTTTCAGCTTTCCCACTTCAATTAATATTGATCCCAGTTTCACACGACACTGCCCCACTTTGTAATTCTACTTTCCTACTGTGAACTCTGGAGGTAAATGCACGTCTTCCTGTGCAATGCAAGCCATGTGGCGTTGCTGGATAGACGGCCGACTCACCTTGCTCCTCTCTCAGAGTTTGAATCTAGCGTCACACGCAAAGTAATATTAATGTATTCATCACACACGCGAGTCCTCAACTGATACCATGGACGAGTACTTCTCTTTATCCTTTGTCTCATACACAGATTGAGACTCACACAGCACTCACCACGTGGAAGTACTCGTCTCTAATTTCAAGTCCTGCACACGCCATTTCTTAAATATTTCAACTTATGGTACACACGCTATTTCTTAAATATTTCAACTTATTGTAACACGCTATTAATTCAGCTTAGCTTAAGCACACGGAAGTATTTCAACTTATTGCTACACGTGGTTTCTTTGTGACCGTTGGTCACTTCCGAAGATTACTACAATCCCATTAATATTACCTGCCTGACATTTAATTCTCCCCACAAAAGTTCCTGAAATAGAGACATTATTATTTCAAACTACTCTTAAATATTCCACATGCATACCATGCCCCCACTCTTTCGTCATTACGGAGCACATCTAAAACAGGTGTTAACAGCACAGGATCCAGCAGCAGAGTGCCTAAAACATGGCCGTTTTCGAGGTCCTCTCCACCTCTGCTGAAGTGGGGGAGCACCTTACTACCCTATTGGCCAGCTACATTTCAGGCGCTCAAAGCTCTGGTAAATTTCATCTCTTTGGTTCCACTCAAAGATGATCATATATTCACATTCACTATCTGCGGTTAGCAGACGACCATACATTCATTCATTTCAAAAGATCTCACCAAACTGGATGTAGGGATTTATTTTGTGGGAGTGCACATACGATAAATTAAATAAATAAATTGTCATTCATTTCTGCACTGGTATCCGGCTTCGCTGTATTAATTGAAATTGAGTTATTTTACAAACAAAATGTGTTGTTCTGACAAAAATAATGAAGTATGTTGTACCTATTTTCAATGTCGGGCGGTACTGTACCCTTTCAATATATACTCGAAAACCCACTCATCAAGACCTATAGGTTACTTCACGTTGACCTAGAATCATAAAATTCGGCAATAACCATGGTTTCACAGGACAAGTAAAGTACAAAACCTGAAATTTTATTCAACTGCCGGGCGCTGTTGGCAAGCGGGGTGTACTCAGCCCCTGTGAGACAATCTGAGGAGCTACGTGATTGAGAAGTAGCGGCTCCGGTCTCGTAAACTGACATACAGCCGGGAGAGTGGTGTGATGACTACATATCCCTCCATATCCGCATACGGTAACGCCTGTCTTCTGAGGATGACACGGCGGCCAGTCGGTACCGTTGGGCCTCCATGGCGTGTTCGGGTGCAGTTTAGTTTTTTTAGTAATTGCATCACTTAAGAAATATATTTTGCTATTTGAATAAACATTCTATTCATTGTCGGTGAAAAGCATAATAAAGTTTTTTTTTATCTGCATGCAGCATAAAATGTAAGTTGTAGACATGTTTTAGTAAGTAAATAAAAATGTTTTATTAAACTTTCTTTCTCAACATATAGGCCTATAAAGTGCCCTGCTCGCTTCTCTTTGTATGTCCAGGCTAGTCTGAGAAACCACTGCTGAGATTTTGATACGGTCTTGGAATTACCGGAAACAATATCTTGCTAGTATCGATATCGATAACAGGCAAAAATGGTTGAGCTTTTTGATTCCCGGAGTGGCCAGGACGGATGAGTTCTTCCATCCCTGGAATCGAGATTCTCTTTCCCTTGCTTCGTTAAAAGGTGATAGTTATGCATCGTGACACCAACTACCGTCGTAGCGAGAGGAATTGTTACATCAAATAGTTTGTACGGATGTTGGTGCTGTGGCGTTCGCTGTGTTATTCAGTGGTTTGGTATTTAACTAATTTGTAAATGAAAATGATAATCTTATTTTATTACAGTGAGTAATTACTAAATAATTTATCTCCCGGCTAAAGATTTGGTCAAGTCGCTAAAGAACTCCAAGTTAACGTCGTGTTAAAGTGTTGTCTGTAAGTTGTGTAAGTGTCACTAAATCACAGTTCATACAACAGATTCTATACAACTATTGATTATGATGGAAACAGTTATCTTCAGCAAAATGATCATTAAAACCACCGAATATCAGCCGCGCACAGCACTAACGTATGTTACCTGAAACAATATTCTTCGCAACTCGTGCGTAATTAATTTCGGCTCCATACATCAGCTAGAAAAGTTTGTTATAAGGATCGTGCTATGAGCACTGTTTTTAAAGAACCAATCTGATTCGAATTATTTTCATTAAAATGAGTTCGGGACCACCGGTGCACATTTATTTTTACACATTTGTATTACGTTCGGCATTTATGTCTGCAGAGTTGCGTAATTTGAATTTGCCGCTGAGATAATTGTTAAGATGGCGGCAGACAATTGATAGAGACTTTCTATTGTTAGAGCAAATAGGATAAGTATTTTAATGCTTATTAAACTTTACTTTCGTATGTGCACTATTTAGACTTCATCAAGCAAACACTTGATTTTTTTCTAAGGAAAACGCGATACAAATCGCTATCATCGGTGGCTGCGCTCCTTGCAGCGGAAAGAAATAATTAACACAGATAATGCTTACTGAGAGAGGAATTTAAGTTACAAATAATTATTCACTCATATTTATAGTAATATTGAACTCTATTCTCAAGTAATAATTAACAAATAATTACAATTTCTTAACAGACCTCAGTTTGATATGCGTCCGCGACCTGCAAAAGCCAAACAACAAAAGGTAAAAACAAAGGAAGACAAACGTAGATCATAAAAGGAATTTACAATTATCATTATCTTTGTATAATACATATTTATATGTCCAATTACATCATAAAATATTACATAAATAATTAATATTTATCATCGTTTTCACTGTTTTTTCATATGTCGGATAGACAACGTTTATAACTATTAGAGGCATAATTTCCTCTCGTCGCACTGTAGCTAAAATTTATCTCGTGGGTGTTACAGTGCACGGATAAGACTCAATTCAACGGTAGTTGTCGTCACGATGCATAACTATCATCTTCTAACGAAGCAAGAAGAATGACAAAAGCACCGAAAAATGTGGGAATCTGAAGTTTTATGCACGTTTGAAACTCGTACAGGTGACCACTTACTTGTGAACTGCAGCTCCATCCTTTTTTTTTTAGCATTATTGCAAAACCTTTCGCATGTGTTGGTTTACGAATTTTGCAGGCATCTCATTGCAGTCGAGCGAGAAGCGTCAAAGCAGGTCTCTAATTGCGGGCGAACAACGTAGTCCGAAGAAACGTTGGCATTTAAATTCTAGTTCTTAGCAAATGGAGACAGTTACGTTAGTACTGGTTCCGCATTTCAGTAGCTGCAACAACTCAGATAATCGCTGATGTCGGCATTACCGTAAGTGAAGCACTCAGATTTTATTAAAATATGTCTGAGGCAGATAATATGAAAAAATACGATTAATGTAGTTTAAAAAACAAAACATACGACCTGTCACAGACCTTACTTGGTAAAACCTCTCGTACATTAGACTCTTATTAACCCGGCCATTCCTTGCACATATAGGCCCCGGATTAGCGAAAGTGCCCGATTTTTATTAAAAAACAACGTGAACTTCATTTTCAAAGAAAACTTAGACCTTGAGTGTGTATGTACACAGTAGTATCACTCTTTATAAAACATGGTGCCAAATTTTTAGTTGTCACAATGATGGTACATGACGGTTGTCTCGTTTATCACACAGTGGCTTTACAAATACTACATAGGTACTGCGTGTTTCTGATTGTTGCATAGTGTACTCCGGGAAGATGCCGGCAGCTTCAGCAATAGTAGTGTGAGGTATCTTCATCTTCTCTCCTGCTATGCCTCTTCTTAATCACTTTCATCATAACTTTCTTGTACGCTCTCGATTAGCTCTTCGTCTGTTAAAGTTTGGGCATAAGTAGCTGCTCGTCCAACAATATACTGCGCAGCGACAGATTTCTGAGATGGCCTCAGTTCAACTTATCACAAATTTCGAGTTTCTGCTTGAGGTCTAGCATAACGTGTTTCCTTTAAGAAACCGTGGTAGTGAACCGTAAAGAAAGCCACAATTTCAAACATGTATATCATAGTTTAACATTATAACTAACTAACAACATTATTGCACTCAAGAATTTCTTATTGTATACGTCATTTCTGGTTGAGCGACTAGTGACTGGACGTGGGCCAGAATACTGAGAGACTGGGCTGCCGAGGGTCGGATTAGCGAGAGTTTCATGTATTCTGTTGTAGAGGAGACAATAGCGTAATGTGTTCTTTAATCGGGTGCCGGTACTACATCAAAAGCTTTTAAAATAACAGCGATAAATCTGCGATGTAATTACAGCCATCTGGAACGTAAGTCGCGAGTATTACTAGGTCTTTCATGTATTTTTAATTTTACATTATTCAACATATCGGAAACACTTAGCAGAACGAAAGTTCCTCCTATCATAGCACAAAAAAAGGCGAGTATGTCCGAAGCAGAGTTACGTATATCAAAGAGGGTAACTAGATTTTCGACTTATCGGGCAGCTTTAAAGACATTTAGATGGAAACATCTTGACGTATTCACGATTTTTGCTTGTTAGTATCAGTAGCGTTGTCACGTAATACAATGCGTAATATAATCAGGTAAAGTAACATGGTACATGATATCATATCGTGCAACATGACACACGCCATTACGTCATATAGCATGGTATTTGTCAGATCGTGCAGTAGGGCACAACGTGTCATCAAAGTTTAGGAGGCACGCATCCCCATTCTGGGATACTTCCTAATACAGATGTACCCCCTCTCGGGGGGTACATGCATCTCACTCTCTAGAAGCTCATCAATTTGTATCTATTTGTTATTACACTTCTCAACATATGAGGTGTGATCAAAAAGTAAAGGAAAATTTTCTTTTTCTTAAAGAATGTTTATTTATTCATCAACATCATTTGCCCGCTTCAAAGTAATCTCCCTCAGATATAAACGTTTGTACCAGCGTTTTTTTTCCAATCTTGTAAGCGCTTCTGGAACTCTCTTTTCGTTGTGGTGTTCAGCTTCTTCAGCGATTCTGTTTTTATCTCATCAGTGGTGGCAAAACAACGTCCTTTCAAGGATCTATTCAGCTTCGGGAATAGAAAGAAGTGGCAGGGGGCATGTCCAACGTGTACGGTGGCTGTAGATCTGTTGTTTTAGCGTGCCCCCAGGAACAAATCTACCCCCAAGACATTTTATTCCCCCAGTAATACTTTTTTCCCCCAGAAAGTCACGAACAGGCATTAAGGTCTGAGATGAAGCATTATCGTCATGCAATTTCCGCGAGTGGTTTCGCCACAATTGTGGTCGTTTTCTTCGGATTGCCTCACAGAAATGGCGCATCACATTCAGGTAGTATTACCGTAAGATAGGAACTCATGGTGCACTATCCCACTGTAATCGAAGAAAAGAGTGAGAAGAATGTGCCGAATATTTTTTCGGTCTTGGCTCTTCAGACAGTTTCCATTGGGACGATTGGGCATTGGTTTCGACGTCATACCAGTGTAGTCATGCTTCGTCACCTGTTATAACCTTCTTTAGAACTTCTGGATCGTTGTCGACTTCATTCAGCAGTTCTGACCGATGTTACCTCCACATTGTTTTTGAAACAGATTTTGCTGTTACACGTTTCATGTCCAAAAAATCCGAAAAAATTGCTTGACATGAACCAAGTAATGTGCTGATATCATCAGCAACCTTTCTAATTATGTTTATGTGATTTTACAGAACAACCACCTTTGGCCATAATAACGGCCTTTATACGCCTGGGCAATGAGTCAAACAGAGCTTGAATGGCGTGTACAGATACAGCTGCCCATGCAGCTTCAACACGATACCACAATTCATCAAGAGTAGTGACTGGCGTATTGTGGCGAGCCAGTTGCTCGGCCACCATTGACAGATGTTTTCAATTGGTGAGAGATCTGGAGAATGTGCTGGCCAGGGCAGCAGTCGAACATTTTCTGTATCCAGAAAGGCCCGTACAGGACCTGCAACATGCAGTCGCGCATTATCCTGCTGAAATGTAGGGTTTCGCAGGGATTGAATGAAGGGTAGAGCCACGGGTTGTAACACATCTGAAATGTAACGTCAACTGTTCAAAGTACCGTCAATACGAACAAGTGGTGACCGAGACGTGTAACCAATGGCGTCCCACACCATCACGCCGGGTGATACGCCAGTATGGCGATGACGAATACACGCTTCCAATGTGCGTTCACCGCGATGTCGCCAAACACTGGTTCGACCATCATGATGTTGTAAACAGAACCCGAATTCATCCGACAAAATGACGTTTTGCCATTCGTGCACCCAAGTTCGTCGTTGAGTACACCAACGCACGCGCCCCTCTCTGTGATGCATCATCAAGGGTAACCGCAGCCATGGTCTCCGAGCTGATAGTCCATGCTGCTGAAAACGTCGTCGAACTGTTCGTGCAGATGGTTGTTGTCTCGCAAACGTTCTCATCTGTTGACTCAGGGATCGAGACGTGGCTGGACGATCCGTTACAGCCATGCGGATAAGATGCCTGTCATCTCGACTGCTAGTGATACGAGGCCGTTGGGATCCAGCACGGTGTTCCGTATTACCCTCCTGAACCCACTGATTACATATTCTGCTAACAGTCATTGGATCTCGACCAACGTGAACAGCAATGTCGCGATACGATAAACTGCAATCGCGATTGGCTACAATCCGACCTTTATCAAAGTCGGAAACTTGATGGTACGCATTTCTCCTCCTTACACGAGGCATCACAACAACGTTTCACCAGGCAACGCCGGTCAACTGCTGTTTGTGTATGAGAAATCGGTTGGAAACGTTCCTCATGTCAGCAAGTTGTAGGTGTCGCCACCAGCGCCAACCTTGTGTGAATGCTCTGAAAATCTAATCATTTGCATATCACAGCATCTTCTTCCTGTCGGTTAAATTTCGCGTCTGTAGCAAGTCATCTTCGTGGTGTAGCAATTTTAATGGCCAGTTGTGTATCATACTGTACAACGCTGGGCGTAATTCTGGTTTGGTGAATGCATTGTTTTGGACGTCCATAGAGTTTTCAGTGATGTTTAAGGTTTCAACAAAGGATCGGTAATCAACAGTAATAACCAGTTCTTCTTAATTATGTCCACATGCAGTGCTTAAAATGCCACACTTGTCTACGAAACACAGTTTCATGGGCAAAGGTGTGACTTTTTGTGCTTAAAACCTGAACGATGAAAGATTTTTGCAATAGTTTCTTATGATTACCATATGAATATATTGTTTATTATCTTTATTATCATCTGTATCACTTAAACCGTCTCAGCATGTGCGATTCGCGTAAAACCAAATTTTACGTGCAACTATAGAACACTATATCGTGGCAACGGATAAGGCTTTCACAAAACAATAGGAAGCCCATTAATTACATGTATTTGTCTACCTTCTTAGAAAATTTGCAGCTTTTCGCACAAATATGAAACAAAGAAGTGGCCCGCATTAAAAATTTAAAAAAATGTGTTTTTTGCATGTAAATTCCGAATGAAGGTAGATTTTTGAAAGCGAATTTTGAATTTTATCGTAAGAATGTATTTTTCTTTTTATGTGATTCACTTTAAACAGTTTCCGTGCACTGAAGCCGGATAAGAAAGAATTTTACGTGTTTCGATTAGCTCGACTTTAAACTCTAGTCTCTGGACACTGGGTAAGGATTAACGGAAAAAAATTAGTTTTTACCCTATTCGATTATCTACCTTCGTGCAGAGTTTGAACAGATTCGTACAAGTTTAAAGTGTACAAATGGTGCGCTTCAAAAACCTCCCAAAAAACGTGTTTTTTGCACTTAAAATCGTAAAGAAGGAAGATTTTTTTCAAACAGTAAAATATTATTTTAGATCAAGGTGCAATACACCGGTGGAACAAACTTGAACCATCAGCCTCGCTCCAGTCCGGAGTTTTTTAGGGGTGACTATTTCTACATTTAAAATTCGAACGGGGATGGTTGTTTTTAGAAGTAAACTGCTAACGGTGCAAACACAAATGGTGTCATTAGCTGAGCGTTAATTTCAGCCTAATATGTTCGAATGGCAATACGAATGGCACCTGGTCCTACCTAAAACATAAACTTCTCACCGCATTTTCCCAGCTTAAATAGGAATCAAGCACGAAGATCTCCCGCCCCCCCCCCCCCCCTCAAACCGGCGAATCTGCGGGCAGTCTTTCCATAGATACTTGTTATTACAGCGCTTCCGCGCTGTACAGGCGGGTCCACACTGAGCGCGCCGCGCCGTGCTGCGCCGCGCTGCTGCACCCCACGCACAGCTGGGAGGATGCTAAGTTCACCCAACCTGGATATGACGTGACGTCATTATGACGTATATACGCTTTAGTCGATTAACACACCTATCGACTTTTACAGACGTTCGAGATTCTAAACTGTCGTCAGCTAGTGGTTTGTTTTGACACGTGCGATTCTGATAACAGCTCAGTGTGGCAGCGTATATGTATTTCGCCAAAATAAAAGTAAAAGGGCTGGATATTAATAGAAATATTCCTGACCGTGGCCTTGAAAACACCACGGACAACACGTTTCGTAAAAAAGTGAAGTCTTATTATGTCCCGCCCAGATTAAATTGTGTGATTGTTGTATTGAATGCTTACGCCGAAAATAATATTTATTTATTATCAATATTTTAGTATGGTTTCATACAATTGGTCTTGTCAGTACATATTAGATTGTAGTAGCATACTCTTGCTGACTTTTTTTTTCTTAATTTATATAGCTGAAAGAGAACTCGTGCAAGTTTGTTAGCTAAGTAATTTATATGTCCATCCCAAGATAGTCTTTTATCAACCATAATTCCAAGTAATTTTACACTCGGACCGCAGAGACAGGTACCATAGTGTCCAGTAATGACTGGTGTGTAGAATGATTGAATTTCGAACTTAAAACGAAAAATATGAGGCATTGTTGAAGAAAAATCGTCGACCGGAGATGAAATACGAGGGGAAGTGGATATCTCAATGTTATCTTAACCAAAGGTTAGTGTCTTGACGCATCTAAAGATTTTGGCTGCTGAGTGCTTCTTCTCACCGCGTACGAATAACCGACGCACTTCAGCTGGGTCAGAAGTACATCAATTTCTGCTTGAGATTCACAATAACCACGCATTTGCCCGTCGACATCGATGCTGAACTCTTTCAGCTTTTCTCTCATTAGTCCCTCGAATGCTGAACACATAATTAGAGACAAGCAAACGAAAAACAACGCACAGGACACAAACACAGTACAATACACGATTTAAACGCAAGGAACGCAAAACACATTTAAACGAATGGCACAGAGCACAGCGCTACCCTGTCACAACCTCTCGAAAGTTTCCGATGTAGCGTGTATACGTCATAATGACGTCACATCGTATCCAAGTCCGGTGAGCACAGCTGTAGCAGAGAGGAATGCGCCGTCCGCGCCCCTCCGAGGCGCGCACTGTGTTCCAGTTGGAGCGCGCGCATGGTCTGAAGACGGAGCGAGCCGAAGCCCCGTCTAGACTGAGCGCGCGCAAACGCGCCAGATCCTTTGATGTACCGACAAGAGCCGGAAAACTGCGCGGCGCGGCACGACGCTGCGCAGCGCGGTTCGCCGTCCACACTGAGCGCGCAGAGCCGCGCACAGCCGTTTTGCGCAGCGCGGCGCGGAACGGCGCCCTCAGTATGGACCCGTCTTAATGATTACTTTTCTTTCACGAAATGTGCTGTCTCTGTGGTATCACCGCCAAACACCACACTTGCTAGGTGGTAGCTTTAAATCGGCCGCGGTCCATTAGTACATGTCGGACCCGCGTGTCGCCACTGTCAGTGATCGCAGACGGAGCGCCGCCACACGGCAGGTCTCGAGAGACTTACTAGCACTCGCCCCAGTTGTACGGACGACTTTGCTAGCGACTACACTGACGAAGCCTTTCTCTCATTTGCCGAGAGATAGTTAGAATAGCCTTCAGCTAAGTCCATGGATACGACCTAGCAAGGCGCCATTAACCATTTCTAGAGAGAGTCTCACTTGTACCATCAAGAACGCTGTATACAAATGATGGATTAAAGTTAAGTATTCCAGCAGCTACGTACGTTTCTTTATAGCATTCATTACGTATCCTGTTTCAGACCTAACGCCAGCCTGCGTGAGTTGACGCGTGCGTTTCGGCCTCCTCTAAATTAGTGTGCGTTGTGTTGGCTAATCTGCCGACACACCAGTCTCCATCCTTCAGTTACCAGCACGACATTCCCTTCTCACCAGTTATTCGCTCTCACATCTTAGTTCAATAACAAAAGTAGTTCGCGCGCAATACAGCGACTGCAAAAAAAATGTGTAAAGCTCTACTGCTGACACCGATACGAGCGCCGAACCGGCCGAGTGTGCGAACTTGGTGAAAGACCGACAACCTGTGGAAAGTCAGCGAGCATCTGCACATGTGAACGGAACGCGACTGGCTGCTATTCGCTCGCGCTCACCTGCCGTTTACACTCGAGAAAATGCTGTTTCGGTGGTGCTCATATACTTGTGTGCGCTCCAGTGTTAACCATCGACTCGGTTACCTATTGTCCACCTGATGTTTCTTACATGGGTAGTCGATCTGATTTAACCTGTCAGCCTGACTACAGTTTCCATTTACTCGTCATTTCACAATTTCAAAGATCGGTACGTTATATCACTAGGGGTGGTCGAATGAACAATTAATTTCGGAGAAACAGATGCAGTCTTCGGGACCTTTACATCAGGATTTACGATGTGAGTGTACACATCACAGCATTTGCAGTGAATTACACTGAAGCGCCAAAGAAACTGGTATAGGCATGCGTTTTCAAATACAGATATACGCTCGTATGTAAACAGGCAGAATCCGGCGCTGTGGTCGGCAACGCGTATAGAAGACAACAAATATCTGGCGCAGTTATTAGACGGTTACTGCTGTTACAATGGCAGGTTATCAAGATTTAATTGAGCTTGAATGAGGTGTTACAGCTGGCGCACGAGCGATGGGACACAGCATCTCCGAGGTAGCGATGAAGTGGGGATTTTCCCGTACGACCATTTCCGTGAATATCAGGAATTCGGTACAACATCACATCTCCGACATCGCAGTGGCCGGAAAAAGATCATGCAAGAAGGGGACCAACGACCACTGAAGAGAATCGTTCAGCGTGACAGAAGTGCATCCCTTCCGCAAATTGCTGCAGATTTCAATACTGGGCCATCAACAATTGTCAGCGTGCGAACCATTCAACCAAACGCTGGACCTGTCAGCACCAAAATTTGACTGTTGATGACTGGAATCAAGTTTCCTGGACAGACGAATATCGTTTCAAATTGTATCGGGCGAACAGAAGTGTAACAGTATGGAGACAATCTCACGAATGCAGGAACCTGCATGTCAGCAGACGACCGTTCAATCTGGTGGAAGCTCTGTAATGGCGAGGGGCGTGTGCAGTTGGAGGGATATGGGACCCCTGATACGTCTAGATACGACTGTTGACAGGTGACACGTACGTAACCATCCTGTCTGCCAGTCGCGTGCGACCAGGGGACTGATGACCTCATATGTTAAGTCCCATACTGCTCAGAGCCATTTGAACCATTTGAACCATCCTGTCTGATCACCTGCATCCATTCATGCCCATTATACATTCCGATGGACTTGAGCAGTTCCAGCTCGGCAATTTCAGCTACAGAGTGGCTCCAGGAACACTCTTCTGAGTTTAAACACATCCGCTGGCCACCAAACTCCCCAGATGTGAACATTATTCAGCATATCTGCGATGCTTGCAACGTGCTGTTCAGAAGAGATCTCCACCCCCTCGTACTCTTACAGATTTATGGACAGTCCAGCAGTACTTCAGACATTAGTCGAGCCCAAGACCATGTCGTGTTGTGGCACTTCTGCATGGTCGCTGGTCCCTACACAATATTAGGCAGATGTACCAGTTTCTTTAGCTCTTCATTGTAAATGAGTCTCCTGATACCACAATTCATGATGTATGCTTGCATCCTGATCGGGTATGCCAACCTTAGGATATTCGGTAAAACTATATAGGGTAATTTTTCTAATTGGGGGCAAACTACAGTAAACGATCCCTTAATAGATAAGAAAAAAAAGTTATATGGAAATATTACTTCAATTACGTTTCAAGGGAAGTACATTCACTTGAAAGTGGAGACATAAGATCTTGACGATGAGCCGGGTATCGGCACCAGAAAGCGGTGCACCAGCAGGGCTAAGGCGAACGACCGCGTGGATCTTTCTCTACAATTGCCATTATGCGTATTACTCACAACGTGTGTCGGCCTTATTACCTATGGTCTTGCCTCCGTAGTACCAGTTTTGTCGCTGGTTCATTGGAGAAACCACCACAGAGCTGTGATTTCTGTTACTCAGCCTATTCACAGATGAGGCTACCTTTAAGAGGGGCAGTATCTTCAGCTTTCGCAACACCCACCTGTGAGTTACAGAGAATCACCGTGGTAAAGTGTCAGTGAACGGTCAGCACCGGCTCAGCCTCAGTGTACGGCTGGTGATTATTGGCGACTTCTTCGTGCGATCAGTCATTCTTCCAAAACTTCACCTGCTGGAAGACTTGTATTTAGTGGTGGAAAGGGTAATTAGCGTGCTATATGATAAAGCTACAGCTGCCTGCCCTCTTGCGTATGGGACTAAAACACTATTAGTGACAGAACTTTCCTACATGTGTGTTCAAAAATGGTTCAAATGTCTCTAAGCACTATGTGACTTAACATCTGATGTCATCAGTCCCCTAGACTTATAACTACTTAAACCTAACTAACCTAAGGACATCATACACATCCATGCCCGAGGCAGGATTCGAACCTGCGACCGTAGCAGCAGCGCGGTTCCGGACTGAAGCGCCTAGAACCGCTCGGCCACACCGGCCGGCACTTGTGTGTTATCATGTACGCTTTTTGTCACTGAAACTTACACTACCAAAGATATTTTATCTCTACCTTCCATTGTGTACACCTCCCTTGGAACGCATTTCCGTTCATACACTGAAGCGCCAAGCAAACTGTTATTGGCATGCGTATTCACATACAGAGATATGTAATCAGGCAGAATACGGCGCTGCGGTCGGTGCCGCCTATATAAGACAAGAAATGTCTGGCGCAGTTGTTAGACCGGTTACTGCTCCTACAATGGCAGGTTATCAAGATTTTAATGAGTTTGAATGTGGTACTGTAGTCGGCGCACGAGCCATGGGACACAGCATCTCCGAGGTAGCGATGAAGTGGGGATTTTCCCGTACGACAATTTCACCTGTGCACCGTGAACATCAGGAATCCGGTAAGACATCAGATTCCCGACATCGCTGCGCCCGGAAAAAAATCCTGCAAGAACGGGACCAACGACGACTGAAAAGAATCGTTCAACGTCACAGAAGTGCAACCCTTCCGCAAATTGCTGCAGATTTCAGTGCTGGGCCATGAACAAGTGTTGGCGTGCGAACTATTGAACGAAACATCATCAATGGGGGCTTTCGGAGAGGAAGGCCTCCTCGTGTACCCTTGATGACTGCGCGACACATAGCTTTACGCCTCGTCTGGGCCCGTGAACACCGACGCTGGACTGTTGACGACTGGTAACATGGTACCTAGTCGGAAGAGTCTCGTTTCAAATTGTATCGAGCGGATGGACTTACACAGGTATGGAGGCAACCCCATGAATCCATGGACTCTGGATGCCAGCAGGAGACTGGAGAGGATTCTCTGTTTGGTGTGGGGCATGTGCAGTTGGAGTGATACGTCTAGATACTGCTTTGACAGGTGAGGCGTACGTCTGATCACTTGCATGCATTCATGTACATTGTGTATTCCGACTTTGGCAATTCCAGCAGGACAATGCGAGACCCCACACGTCCAGAATTGCTACAGAGTGGCTCCAGGAACACTCTTCTGAGTTTAAACATTTCCGCTGGTTATCAAACTCCCCAGACATGAACATTATTGAGCATATCTGGGAGGCCTTGCAACGTGCTAATCAGAAGAGATCTCAATCCCCACGTACTCTCACCAACTTAGTGACAGCCCTGCGGTATTCATGGAGTCAATTCTCTCCAGCACTACTTCAAACGTTAGTCGAGTCCATGCCACGTCTTGTTGCGGCGCTTCTGCGTGCTCGCGGGGGCGCTACACGAGATTAGACAGGTGTACCAGTTTCTTTGGCTCTTCAGCGTATGTGCGTATGACCTCTTTTGGTCCTCACCTTGTCAGGGATCGAATCCTGCAATTAATTCCCATTTAGCATAATCACCCTGTATACAGGGTGTTACAAAAAGGTACGGCCAAACTTTCAGGAAACATTCCTCACACACAAAGAAAGAAAATATGTTATGTGGACATGTGTCCGGGAACGCTTACTTTCCATGTTAGAGCTCATTTTACTACTTCTCTTCAAATCACATTAATCATGGAATGGAAACACACAGCAACAGAACGTACCAGCGTGGATTCAAACACTTTGTTACAGGAAATGTTCAAAATGTCCTCCGTTAGCGAGGATACATGCATCCACTCTCCGTCGCATGGAATCCCTGATGCGCTGATGCAGCCCTGGATAATGGCATATTGTATCACAGCCGTCCACAATACGAGCACGAAGAGTCTCTACATTTGGTACCGAGGTTGCGTAGACAAGAGCTTTCAAATGTCCCCATAAATGAAAGTCAAGAGGGTTGAGGTCAGGAGAGCGTGGAGGCCATGGAATTGGTCCGCCTCTACCAATCCATCGGTCACCGAATCTGTTGTTGAGAAGCGTACGAACACTTCGACTGAAATGTGCAGGAGCTCCATCGTGCATGAACCACATGTTGTGTCGTACTTGTAAAGGCACATGTTCTAGCAGCACAGGTAGAATATCCCGTATGAAATCATGATAACGTGCTCCATTGAGCGTAGGTGGAAAAACATGGGGCTCAATCAAGACATCACCAACAATGCCTGCCCAAACGTTCACAGAAAATCTGTGTTGATGACGTGATTGCACAATTGCGTGCGGATTCTCGTCAGCCCATACTTCTTGACTGTGAAAATTTACAATTTGATCACGTTGGAATGAAGCCTCATTCGTAAAGAGAACATTTGCACTGAAATGAGGATTGACACATTGTTGGATGAACCATTCGCAGAAGTGTACCTGTGGAGGCCAATCAGCTGCTGATAGTGCCTGCACACGCTGTACATGGTACGGAAACAACTGGTTCTCCCGTACCACTCTCCATACAGTGACGTGGTCAACGTTACGTTCTACAGCAGCAACTTCTCTGACGCTGACATTAGGGTTATCGTCAACAGCACGAAGAATTGCCTCGTCCATTGCAGGTGTCCTCGTCGTTCTAGGTCTTCCCCAGTCGCGAGTCACAGGCTGGAATGTTCCGTGCTCCCTAAGACGCTGATCAATTGCTTCGAACGTCTTCCTGTCGGGACACCGTTCTGGAAATCTGTCTCGATACAAACGTACCGCGCCACGGCTATTGCCCCGTGCTAATCCATACATCAAATGGGCATCTGCCGACTCCGTATTTGTAAACATTGCACTGACTGCAAAACCACGTTCGTGATGAACTCTAACCTGTTGATGCTACGTACTGATGTGCTTGATACCAGTACTGTAGAGCAATGAGTCGCATGTCAACACAAGCACCGAAGTCAGCATTACCTTCCTTCAATTGGGCCAACTGGCGGTGAATCGAGGAAGTACAGTACGTACTGATGATACTAAAATGAGCTCTAACATGGACATTAAGCGCTTCCGGACACATGTCGACATAACATCTTTTCTTTATTTGTGTGTGAGGAATGTTTCCTGAAAGTTTGGCCGTACCTTTTTGTAACACCTGTACATAGGGTGGTCAGAAACAGTCTGAGAAAGCTGTAATCGTGTTGCAGAGTCGGTTGTATTCAGAAAAAATTCGATACGTTGCGCCGTTTCCGAATTAATTAGCATTGAAGTTGGCGAATAAGGCCGTTGCGCTAGCAAATTCAAGCGGCCCGCGAGATGCAATTAGTGTCTGTTGTTCTCATAGCGTAGACGACAGCGCACGAGACTGCTCAGCCTTTAGCTTCGGCTCGTTCCTTACTACCGTCCCATGTCCAGTTTTTTGTAACGTTCTTTTGTTTGGTTTTAGCAAACCAAACGAAGAACGCGTTTGGGGACGCCGTCTCTAGCGGCCGCTTGAATCTGCGCGTGCAACGTCCTGATTGGCTATATTCAGTACTAATTAATTTGGAAACGGCGCAACGCATCGAATTTTTTTGTGAACAATTATGTCTCAGCACAACCAGCCCTGCATCACCATTACAAGCTATTCAGAATGTTTCTGACTAGTCTGTACAACAAGTCAATTTATTACTTACTACAAATTACGATTCGTAAATTCTCGTATTCCATTGACTTTTATTCCACAGAACTTGGTGACTTTCGAGTCATTCGTTAGTAGAGCAGATATTCTTGTTTGAAACTGATACGTTGCCCTTCTGCAGGTCCCTGAAGGTCTTTAAGTTCATCACAGCAACGTCCTGTATAGAGAGCTGCATTAACCACGTTTGGCTGTAATGATTTTGAACCAGGAAATGAGCACAGTTCCAACAACCTCTCATAATTACGTCAATTATAAATAAGCTATATATATTAATAATTAAAACATAGTCAACTGGAGCGACTTTTTATACCAGATTTTCTTGTTTCACAACTATGGCAATAATCGTAAACAAAATATAAAGAAAAAATGAAACACAAACGAATTATCAATTCCGGTGGGAAATACGCCTCATCTGTGAGGCAAAATAATACGCCTACTATGTGAAAACAAGGGCATCTATAAATAAGGACATTTCTGCACAACAGGAACACGGACTAGATCGTTTTACCTATCAATTTCCTGTTTCGTATCTAAGGTCGATAACTTCCTGTTTTGCACCACACGAAATGACAAGCAGCCGTAGAACATGTGACTCGGAGATGTCACGTGATTGCTACTGGCTGTGCCTCCCCCTCCCTCTCTTCCCCCGACCACTCTCTTTCCACATCTTCATCGTCACTCAGTCTTCGCTCTTGGTGTGGTTGTAGTCTTACGAGGGAACAACCGTACGTCTTCTACAAAGGTCGGTAGTTGGGAAATATGTCCAACTCATTGTGTAATTCAGTGAAGCTGTTGCTACGGACGCATTACTGATCGTGTGCTTGATTAGACTATTTACAGAATTTTGACTGTTCACAGATTGTAAAGGCCGGTAATCATTTGTATTTTCAATATACACCGTTAACTTTATACGTACATCGGAGGACGACAGATTACGTAGCGGGCCTTAAAACCTCATTTAGGGCAAACGTGCGAATTGTTCCAATATTCCAGTCAAAGGACTGACATTCTGGAGTTGCGAGACGTGAATCCACATACAAATATTAAGATTTAGGTTTTTCACCTTTTTCCCCAAATCACTTCGGGAATTCCAAAAGAGGAGTTGTGGACTGCCACATTTCTCCATTATTCAAAAGACAAATGCAGAAAAATATTCACCGCATTACGTACGCATCACTCGTGTAAATATTGGAAACATTAAAGAGCACCAACAAATCGTCATATCAAACATTATCACGACGGTTCAATCCTGCGTCCAGCCATCCTGATTTAGGTTTTCCGTGAGTTCCCTAAATCGTTCCAGGCAAATGCCGGGATGCTTCCTTTGAAAGGGCACGGCCGACTTCCTTTCCCGTCCTTCCTTAATCCGATGAGACCGATGACCTCGCTGTCTGGTCTCCTCCCCCAAACAACCCAACCCAACCCCAACATTATCACCCTACAGGTGAATCAGTGTCAACAGTAATGGACTGGTCTTTCCTTATGAAATAGAACGATGCTAAAATGCGAAACTTCTATGCAGCTTTGGGTTAGAGAACGCACGATGCACATGACAGAAGAATTTACTTATCTAGTACTGTAGCTGTCATTTGTAAGCAAATGTGAAGCCGCAACTGAAACATCACGACTACGCGAGGACATGTGGTAGCGAAGATATAACCAAGAGGGTTTGCCACAGCATCGTCTGTCTAAACTTCGATTTGTCATGGAATTCATAACCAAGCGAAGTGGGTTGCCTAGCGAAATACTGGAGGAGAGGGTTTCACGTTTCCCACAGTCAGTTCTGGTTTAGATTTTCGGAGCTTTCCTACGATCACTTTCGTCGAGTAATGGAATGATCCAACTAAAAGTTCCTCTCTCGTCCTTATCCAGATGAAGTAAAGCATTGTCAAAAGAAACCTGAACTGCGGGAGTTGAACATTAGCATTCCAGCGTACTCGTTTGTAACCCAGACAGTAGACTGAATCGACGGAATAAGTAATCTGTAACTGTTACCAGCTGCCATAGGTATGAAAGCAAACATTTAGGAATTTTCCTTTCTCTTGTTGCACCGACATTCGATTTGCCTGTAATAGCTCTGGAAAGACATTTTACGTGAAATTTACGTATAGCTGTATTATCACATTTGGGTGGATTTTAATGAAATAAGTGTTTGCCTGTAGGCTATATGTTAAAAAAGTGTAAATAAACAAAAAGATAAAAGAAATTCAAAAGGACACACTTCTTTCGAATTACTGTCGCAGTTTATGTTGATTTGCTACTTTTGATCGAGTGCAAGCAATTGCTTCAATTCTGTCGAAAGGAATTGTTGTAGTTCCCTAGTTAACCCTTCTGATACCAAGGTTATTTTACACCCTCTGGTTATCAGGAGGGGGAATGTAACCACATTGTATAAGTTTATTTTATTACAGGTCACGCACTTGTAAAATAATTCAGAATGTCAACTATTAATGTAAACTGATAGTTTATTAAGGATCTGAAGCATTCATTGGTGGTTTATTGTCCAAACATACGGAATTTAGGATTGTAGGTGTATAGGCACTTTGTTGACAGAACAGGAAATCAAAATTTTAAATAACAAACAAATTTAGTCTTTTTAGATGGCTTCTCCCAACACTGAGCTCATGTTTCCACAATTGTGTCTCTTCTATGGTTTGGCACATGGGTTTTTTGTATTTCATCCACACGAATCTAGTTTTCCTGTCTTCTTTTCTCCGTCTCAATGCACGTCCTTTTCCTTTCGGTAATTTTGAAGCCTCTTCTTTTGATATCTTCAGTAATGTCTTCCGTACTTCAGTTCCAACAGCCTGAATGGCTCTTACAAATTCTGTATGTAGTTAGTAGGCTTTCTTGGTCGTTCTTCCACATGCAGTTTCGCTAAGTTTATAAAAAGTTACTGAAGGAAATGATTTCTTCTTCCTGTGGAATCTTTCTGGCTGTCTGCATATCTTTGTGACCGCAGAATATATGCATTGGGAGCTGCGATGTCCACCATTTCCATGAATATTCGGTACGGCCAACTGCTGTATTATCCTGCCATAGTATCTCAAAAACTCAAATGGCTCTGAGCACTGTGGGACTTAACATCTGAGGTCATCAGTTCCCTAGAACTTAGAACTACTTAAATCTAACTAACCTAAGGACATCACAGACATCCATACCCGAGGCAGGATTCGAACCTGCGACCGTAGCGGTCGCGCGGTTCCAGACTGAAGCGCCTAGAACCGCTCAGCCACACCGACCGGCGCCATCGTATCTACTTCCCTTTAGTTTCATTGTAGTGAGAAATTACGGTAGGTTTCTTGTTTTCTTTTTCTTCTGCAAAAGAGTCATCATGGAGCTGGGTCGAAAGCGGAATAACACACTTTTTTTTCTTTGGAAGATATGAGACAATGCTCACGTTTTTGTGAATGCAAATAATGAAGATTTTTCCTGCTGTCTTGCGTTAGGCAAAAACTCCTGTGATATTCCTATTTTGTTTACTCTGTAAGTTCCATCTAATGTTAAGCTGTAATCCAACAATTTTTCATTTAGCTGTATGCAAGTATAAAAGTTATCTGTAGCCATTCCCCTTCCAGACGGTAAATTTGGTCCAATCATTGATTTATTTCTCTGTAGTGGCCTATCATGCCTGTATATGTATTTGTAGATTACATAAATATCCATTGTTAACATCTGCACGTACCCATATTTTTATTCCGCACTTTCCTGGTTTCAGTGTCATATATACTCGAAATGGGCAGTTGCCACGAGAAGTTGCCAGACTTGATTACGGTTGTAATTCTTTATGCATGCGTACAAAAATACGTCAGAAACCTCTGTTTGCTATTTCCTGAAGCTTGTCATTTCTATCTGAAATTGTGAGGTTACGAGTTTTTATGACATTAAACCGCAAAACAGTTGGTAATTGTTGAAAACAGGTACGTGGCATAACAGTCGTATAAAATGGATTTCAAAATGCTGGTTGGCTAGTCCATAACACGGAAATACTAATGAGAATTGCATGAGGGTTTCCTGCAGATAGAAGTATCGAAATAAATTACAAAAACTCCTGATGGTTCCTGTTGTGCCTTCTTTAGGTTGTTCTGGGCGTGATTCTTACTTCTGATCTTGCCGGCCGGAGTGGCCGTGGGGCTCTAGGCGCTACAGTCTGGAACCGAGCGACCGCTACGGTCGCAGGTTCGAATCCTGCCTCGGGCATGGATGTGTGTGATGTTCTTAGGTTAGTTAGGTTTAATTAGTTCTAGGTTCTAGGTGACTGATGACCTCAGAAGTTAAGTCGCATAGTGCTCAGAGCCATTTTTGAACTTCTGATCTTTTTAATTAGTATACCCACATATAATATGAAGCATGTTTTAGGGAAGAAAGAGAGCAAACATATTTACAATTGAAACTATTGTTTTACTCCCATCTATAAGATCAGGCTTTCGTCGAAGAATATTTTGAAGTGGCCTTTTTCGTTGACAGAAGACGGTAGAATGCCATGCTAGACCATTTTTAGATTTGAACATACGTGAAAAAGTTGCATCTTCTTCCTTTGTGTCATCTTCTGATAAATTTTCTGTCCCTATTGGTTGTGTCATTTGATGCATTTCACTCTTTTCTATGACATCATAAATTTCTTCAATAACTTCAACAGTATCATTTCATCTTCATCACACCACAAACTGTACATATGACGATTTTCGTCACGCAGATTATCTGGATTAAGAATGAAATGAAATGAGCGTATACCACAGTTCGCCGGGGCATCCGGGAAAGTTCGGCGTTCGAGTGCAAGTCTTATTTCAGTCGACGCCACATTGGGCGACTTGCATCTCAGTGACGAAGATAAAATGATCATGAGATCAAACAGTACCCAGTCCACGAGCGTAGAAACTCTCCAACCCGGCCGGGAATCGAACCCGGCCCGCTTACACGACAGGCAAGCACGTTACCACCAAACTAAACAGGCAGACGGAATTAAGGATATTTATAAGCCTTTCAAACTCCTGCACAACCTCGTCTATATTCAGACTGAGAAGTACAAGATAAGAATCGCAACGAATAAAAATAACAACAAAGACAAGTTATAAATAAATATTGGTGTCATTGTTTTCCTTTCCCAAAAACGAAAATCGAAGTACAGCTTCACAACAATATTAATGGCAGAGTAACTGCTATTACTTCTATATGGAATAACGAGACTATAAATGAAATTCCATTAGCTACGGCTGGCCGGAGTGGCCGAGCAGTTCTGGGCGTTACAGTCTGAATCCTGCCTCGGGCATGGATGTGTGTGATGTCCTTAGGTTAGTTAGGTTTAAGTAGTTCTACGTTCTAGGGGACTGATGACAGCAGTTAAGTCCCATGGTGCTCAGAGCCACTTGAATTATTTTTTATTAGCTACGGATTTCATAATAAACACTACCAAGGGGGTTAATAAAGTGATGGTAAATGAGTCATGGTAAATAATTGGAAAATGGAATACGTATTTTGGGATACATTAAATGATTAACGTTAATGTATATACACACATGAAAAAAAGGTTTCCATCACCTCGGTTCCGAGAGTTCCGGAACCTGTACAGAAAATTGGAGTGGAGGTCAACATAAACATCATTTCCGCCCTTTTTATTGCTCATGAAAACGACACATTGCATGTTGTACCATCATACAGCGACATCTTCAGAGCTGGTGGTCCAGATTGCTGTACACACCGGTACCTCTAACACCCAGTAGCACGTTCTCTTGCATTGATGCATGCCTGTATTCGTCGTGGCATACTATCCACCAGTTCATCAAGGCACTGTTGGTTCAGATTGTCCCACTCCTCAACGGAGATATGGCGTAGATCCCTCAAAATGGTTGGTGGGTCACACCGTCCATAAACAGCCCTTTTCAGTCTACCCCAGGCATGTTCGATAGGGATCATGCTTGGAGAACATGCTGGCCACTCTAGTCGAGCGATGTCGTTATCCTGAAGGAAGTCATTGACAAGATGTGCACGATGGGGGCGCGAATTGTCGTCCATGAAGACGAATGCCTCGCCAATAGGCTGCCGATATGGTTGCACTATCGGTCGGAGGATGGCATTCACATATCGTACAGCCGTGACGGCGCCTTCCATGACCACCAGCGACGTGCGTCGTCCCCACATAATGCCACCCCAAAACAGCAGCGAACCTCCACCTTGCTGCACTCGCTGGACAGTGTGTCTAAGGCGTTCAGCCTGACCGGGTTGCCTCCAAACACGTCTCCGACTATTGTCTGGTTGAAGGCATATGCGACACTCATTGGTGAAGAGAACATGATGCCCGTCCTGATCGGTTCATTCGGCATGTTGAGGGGTCCATCCGTACCGCGCAGCATGGTGTCGTGGTTGCAAAATTGTACCTCGCCATGGAGGTCGGGAGTGAATTTGGGCATCATGCAGCCTACTGCACACAGTTTGAGTCTTAACACGACGTCCTGTGGCTGCACGAAAAGCATTATTCAACATAATACATAATCCGTAGGTAGCGGTCATCCACTGCAGTAGAAGTCCCTGGGCGGTCTGAGTGAGGCATGTCATCGACAGTTCCTGTCTCACTGTATCTCCTCCATGTCCGAACAACATCGCTTTGGTTCACTCCAAGACGCCTGGACAGTTCCCTTGTTTAGAGCCCTTCCTGGCACACAGTAACAATACGGGCGCTATCGAACTGCGGTATTGATCGCCTAGGCATGGCTGAACCACAGACAACACAAGCCATGTACCTCCTTCCTGGTGGAATGACTGGAACTGATCGGCTGTCGGACCCCTCCGTCTAATAGGCGCTGCTCACACATGGTTGGTTACATCTTTGTGTGCGTTTAGTGACATCTCTGAACAATCAAAGGGACTGTTTCTGTGATACAGTATCCACGTTCAACGTCTATCTTCAGGAGTCCTAGGAACTGGTGTGATGCAAAACTTTTTTTTTTTTGATGTGTGCGTAATCAACACATACATAGACTTTCAAATTGGAAGCACGAATGAAAGTATAAATGTACCCGAAAAATAGTGTCTGGGATAATTCCATTATACCGTTGGTGGCAGAAGTGTTAAGTAAATGCTTGGACTTCTTGCACCGATTGACACTAAGTTTCTACAAAGTTTGACACACGATGTATTAAACCAAAGAATACAAAAACATTAACAAAGATCTATATTATCCGCAGTACATTTTTTAAATCGTTTATCCAGCTGAAACAATGGGAGATTAAAACTCTGTGTTATACCCAAATTCTAACCCGGAGACTCGGCTTTCGGGGAGAGTTTCTGGCGGAATAGAATCTTCATACACTCACTGTCAGCTCTTCTTTTGACTTACAGGTGTCTGCACAAAAACAGCGTAGGATTTCTGCGTAGTTCTTGATGTATCTGTGGTAATAGCGGAGGTGTAACTGTGAGGGCGGGTCGTGGTGCGTGCTTGGCGAACTCAGGCACTGAGAGAACTGCTGCTGAAGGGAAGGGCCTGGTTTTTTTTTCCGGTCAGGCAAGCAGACTGTTGATGCACGTGTGGTAGCTCAGTGTACATAATTTCATACCTTGTATTCCCCAACACATTTACAAACGTTAATAATATACGAGGGTTGCCCAGAAAGTAATGCAACGCATTTTTTTTCTCATCCGAAAAGAAAGTTACGAATGCGAAACGTTACGTACGTATAATTATTTGAAGTCTCCTGAGTGCGCGCGTCAAAGTTTCCGTCACTTCCGACAGATAGCGTAGCTGCAGGACAGTCTCAAAATGGCGTCTGTAGATGATGTACGTTACAAGCAACGTGCCATCGTTGAATTTCTCACTGCAGAGAGACAAACTGTGGGGAACATTCCCAAACGCTTGTGCAAAGTCTATGGAGCATCTGCTGCCTACAGAAGTACAGTTAGTCGCTGGACACGGAGGGTGAGGTCATCAGAAGGCGGTTCGGCGGAGCTCCACGATTTGCTGCGGTCGGGGAGACCATCCACGGCTCACCTAGCCTCCTCGGACTTCCACCTTTTTGGGCCATTAAAGGATGCCATTCGTGGAAGACGATGAGAAGGTGATTCACTATGTGAAGCACTGGCTCCGCCACCAGGACAAGGATTGGTACCGACAGGACATACACGCCCGTGTTCCGCTCTGGAGGATGGCCATAAAATGGGATGGAGATTGCGTGGAAAAATCGGGTGTGTAGATAAAACATCATTCTTCCGTGTGTGTGATTCTCATTATATTCAATAAAGAAGTGTTGAAGAAAAAAATGCTTTGGATTACTTTCTGTTCAACACTCTTAAGTTGTTAGCTACCTGGTACTGTATACGTGCATAATCAGAGTTGCGCTGTACCAAAACTACTGTTATTAGTTTTGATAGAGTACATGAATGATGACGGATTAGCGCTAATAATGGCAGCATTGGTAGGAAAGAAACATAAATGAATCTGTGAGAGAGAAACTGGGAGCCGAGGACTTCTCCTTGTTTTTTGTTTGCCTGTTTTCACGTAATTAGAACCTGCACTCCGTTTTGTGTTAGTCTGTTGCGTGTTTTATATCGTTACAAAATAGAAACTGTTTTTTATATGAAAGAAAAATTAGTTGACGACGTAACCATTATGTACCTAAAGCAGTTACTTCTGATGCAAGTACGGCTTAAGGGTAGAAACATAAAAATGTATATAATTGTTGTTGTTATTTTGTACTCAATAGAATATTCATCATGATCAGAAGCAAGAGCTTCCTGTTATTATTGATAGGTACGACAATTGTTTAGCAGTAACAGAAATATGTTTCATGTAAGCTCCACGAAGTATTAGTGCGATGGCTGATACGTTTTTGTTTTTCGTTTTTCTTGAAGTTTACTTTTTTTGATGAAATTGCTTTTTATAGCGCTACATGATAAATCAGCATTGTTTTCTTTATTTTTACTGCACTGTTCCCGTGTTTCACGGTACAAATCAACAATTATGTTATAAAAATTGATTTAAACACTGGCAGTTTCAATTTTTCTCTAAATAACTTTTATTTTTAAGTAACAGATCGGAAGATAGCTTCGTAGAACAAAAATGTCCGGTAGGTTGGGCAGCGCTTTATACCTTCTAATTCAGTTTCTAGGAGAAGCTAGAAAGACACTGATCGCATACTCAAACAAAGCGATCGAAATGAAGTAACGACCGACAGTTATGCAACGCACCTAAAGTACATGTTACGCGATTACGATCGTAAGTGACCAAAGCTACTACGAAAACTACCGTAGTCTATGCTTGCTTACGATAGTCTGCGGTGGCCTACGGTAGTTTAAAACTCTATGTCTAGTGTTTACTATCCTTTCTGCAACTGCACCGTAACCAGCAATGTACATACTGCTAAATGGTCACGATGATGAAACCAGAGAATGTACAGTGTTGTCGTTATACGCACCACTGTTGGTGTGCCTGTCTCTGCTGCCACGTCAGAAGAAGCCACAACAATGCTGACAGTCCGTGGTGCTCCCGACGTCGTCGGATTATCCGCATACAGAATTGCCTTGCTTCAAAGAATCCTGTTTCCTGGCTCAACGTACGTGAAGTGTCTACAAGATCCTCCGTGGTCGAGAGAAAAATATTTCTGTCCTTCTTGGTGGTAATACTCTGAGGCGAAGAAAGTCATGGGATATCTCCTGGTATCGTGTCGGACCTCCCTTTGCACGGTATAGCGCAGCTACTCGAGGTGGGAAGAAGTCATTGGAAGTTTCCTGCAGATATGCTGAGCTGTGCTGCCTCTACAGCCGTCCATAATTGCGAAAGTGTTGCCGGTGCAGGATTTTGTGCACCAACGGACCTACTAAGTCCCATAAATGTTCGATGGGATTCATGTCGGGCGATCTGGGTGGCGAAACCATTCGCTCGAACTGTACAGAATGTTCCTCAAACCAATCGAGGACAACTGAGGCCGGTTCGCGTGGCTACCTCCGTCGGAGATTCGAGTCCTCCCTCAGGCATGGGTGTGTGTGTGTGTGTGTTGTCCTTAGCCTAAGTTAGTTCAAGTTAGATTAAGTAGTGTGTAAGCCTAGGGACCGATGACCGTACCAGTTTGGTCCCTTAGAGACTTACGATAAATTTACAATTTTTACAACAGAGGCCCGGTACATGACGCATTGTCATCGACGAACATTCCATCATTGAATGGCGGCAATTGGTCTCCAAGCAGCCGAACATAAACTTTTCCAGTCAAAGATCGGTTCAGTTGGACCAGAGGACCCAGTCAATTCCATGGAAAAACAGCCTACACCATTATGGAACCACCACCAGCTTCCACATTGCCTTGTTGACAACTTGAGTCCACGGCTTCGTGGTGTCTGCGTCACACTCGAACGCTGCCGTCAGCTGTTACCAACAGAAATCGGGACTCATCTGACCAGGCCACGCTCTTCTAGTCGTCCAGGGTCCAACCGATATGGTCACGAGGCCAGAGGAGGCACTGCAGGTGGCGTCGCGTTGTTAGCAAAGGCGCTCGCGTCGATCTTCTGATGCTGTAGCCGATTAACGCCAAATATCGCCGCACTGTCCTATCGGATACGTTCGTCGTGCGCCCCACATTGATTTCTACGGCTGTTCAGTCAGTGTTGCTTGTCTGTTAGCACTGGGAACACTACGCAAACACCTCTGCTCTCGGTCGTTAAGTAAAGGCTTTCGGCTAATGCTTTATCTGTGGTGAGAAGTAATACCTAACTGTTGACGCTGTGGATCTCGGAATATTGAATTCCCTAACCTTTTTGCTAAATGGAATGTCCCATGCGTCTAGTTCCAACTACCATTCCGGGTTCAAAGTACACTACTGGCCATTAAAATTGCTACACCACGAAGATGACGTGCTACAGACGCGAAATTTAACCGACAGGAAGAAGATGCTGTGATATGCAAATGATTAGCTTTTCAGAGCATCTGCACGAACAGTTCGACGACGTGCTGACATGAGGAAAGTTTCCAACCGATTTCTCACACACAAACAGCAGTTGACCGGCGTTGCCTGGTGAAACGTTGTTGTGATGCCTCGTGTAAGGAGGAGAAATGCGTACCATCACGTTTCCGACTTTGATAAAGGTCGGATTGTAGCCTATCGCGATTGCGGTTTATCGTATCGCGACATTGCTGCCCGAGATCCAATGACTGTTAGCAGAATATGGAATCGGTGGCTTCAGGAAGGTAATACGGAACGCCGTGCTGGATCCCAACGGTCTCGTATCACTAGCAGTCGAGATGACAGGCGTCTTATCCGCATGGCTGTAATAGCTCGAGCAGCCTGAGTCAACAGATAGGAACGTTTGCAAGACAACAACCATCTGCACGAACAGTTCGACGACGTTTGTAGCAGCATGGACTATCACCTCGGAGACCATGGCTGCGGTTACCCTTGACGCTGCACCACAGACAGGAGCGCCTGGGATGGCGTACTCAACGACGAACCTGGGTGCACGGATGGCAAAACTGCAGTTTTTCGGATGAATCCAGGTTCTGTTTCCAGCTTCATGATGGTTGGAACCGTGTTTGGCGACATCGCGGTGAACGCACATTGGAAGCGTGTATTCGTCATCGCCATATTGGCGTATCACCTGGCGTATCACCTGCGTGATGGTATGGGGTGCCATTGGTTACACGTCTCGGTCACCTCTTATTCGCATTGACGGCATTTTGGACAGTGGACGTTACATTTCAGATGTGTTACGACCCGTGGCTCTACCCTTCATTCGATCCCTGTGAAAACCTACATTTCAGCAGGATAATGCACGACCGCATGTTGCAGGTCTTGTACGGGCCTTTCGGGATACTGAAAAAGTTCGACTGCTGCCCTGGCCAGCACATTCACCAGAGCTCTCACTAACTGGAAACGTGTGGTCAATGGTGGCCCGGCAACTGGCTCGTCACAATACGCCAGTCACTACTCTTGATGAATTGTGTTATTGTCTTGAAGCTACATGGGCATCTGTACCCGTACACATCATCCAAGCTCCGTTTGACTCGATGCCCAGGCGTATGAAGGCCGTTATTACGGCCAGCGATGGTTGTTCTGGGTACTGATTTCCCGTTATCTATGCACCCAAATTGCGTGAAAATGTAATTAGATGTCAGTTCTAGTATAATATATTTGTCCAATGAATATCCGTTTATCATCTGCAGTTCTTTTTGGTGTAGCAATTAATGGCCAGTAGTGTATGTTAATTCCCGTCGTGCGACCGTAATGACGGCGCAAACTTTTTCTAATGAATCACCTCAGTACAGATGATAGCTCCGCCAATGCACTGCTCTTTCATACGTTGCGTACACGACACTACTGCCACCTGTATATGTACATGTCACTATCCCACGATTTTTGTCACCTCGGTTGTAAGTAAAGCCCTTCTTAACCCCTCTATATTCGGGTAGCCCTCTTTGAACGCATGAAAAACAGGTGACTTTCGAGATTTCTTTCAAGTCAGTTAAAATGGAATGCTGAATATGATGACACGGTCTTATTTCTTACACTTTTGTCTTTTAAGATATCGTTTTTGTGTCCACATCAGTCGCTCCCTGCAAATTCTACACCAGGCGAAAGACCGTTTGCAAGCGGAACATTACTCTTCGGTGGGAATTCCAGAAGCTTTCCCATTGGATATGTAACAAAATAATCTTATGTAGTAAGTCATTTCCAATATATATCCTATCAGAATACGTATGGTAAATAAAAAATACTAAGTTCTAACAAAATGTGACATGTTGGAACAACTGTCATTTTCGTCGCCCAATAAATCGAGATAAAAGGGTGCACAAAAAAATAAACTTTTGAAGCTGTCGCACAACGGCTATGTACTGTGACAGAGAATTCAATTTAGAAGGCTGGCATCAAATTCTGATGAAAATCATATGTGCCTTTCTCAAATTATGTTTCCCGCGAATTTGAAAGAACGTTTCTGGAGAAACACGTTTAAAGATTTTTTTTTTTTTTTTTTTTTTTTTTTTTTTTTTTTTTTTTTTTTTGTAGTTAAGTTAATCATTCCTGTAGCCAGAGATCCCTGGACTATACAGCAACCGTTCCAGATCCAAAAGGAGTTCTTCCTCCATATTCCTCGTGGTCATGTTGATCCTGCGGGCCTCTTTGGCGACTTGTATCATCCACTGCTCTGCACGCTCGATACACACTTCGTCCGCTTTTGTGCAGAAGTTGTAACAGGCTGTTCAGATCTCAAGTTCGTG
Organism: Schistocerca cancellata; assembly: GCF_023864275.1. NCBI lineage: Eukaryota > Metazoa > Arthropoda > Insecta > Orthoptera > Acrididae > Schistocerca > Schistocerca cancellata. The sequence continues at coordinate 237,382,854 of NC_064627.1, read as the reverse complement.
TATGTTCATAATTTTCAAAATGCCTGCTAGGCCATCGTTGAATTTACATGTCGCTGTGAATGGTTTTCTGAAACATTTTTTCCACAAATTGCCTTGTAACTCGATAATTGAGTTTCTGGCGAAATTGGGAGGAATACCACATTCAGTACACATATCAGAGAACTTTTTAAGCCAAAAAGATTCGATTTTTCAAATTTTCAAAGAGGTCAGCACAATTAACAGCTTAGGGACCCTGACCAAAGCTAGGAGCAATATTGCGGAAAGAATAACTGAAATCCAGTTAGGGCACGATTTTGTTGCTGTTGCATTCCGGCTTGTGCTGGTAGACTGTTATCCTTTTTGCACAATCAAAAATGGTTTAAATGGCTCTGAGCACTACAAGACTTAACTTTTGAGGTCATCAGTACCCTAGGACTTAGAACTACTTAAACCTAACTAACCTAAGGACATCACAAACATCCATGCCGGAGGCAGGATTCGAATCTGCGACCGTAGCGGTCGCGCGGTTCCAGACTGTAGTGCCTAGAACCGCTCGGCCACCCCGGCCGGCTTTGCACAATCCCTCACACTATCTACTCACCAGTAAAGAACATTTGAACGCGATTTCTGAATGCGAAACCCGCTGTGTAATCTTTACTTATATAGAGAATGTAGATGCTGTTACTAGTTACTCTTTATGTATTTTTCGCGGTTGTGTTAACATGCCGTTAATTTGGATATCCAAGCATTTGGTACTCCTGACGCCAATTAGACGTTCGTTGCAGTAATGGCTAGCAGCGAATGTGGGTAGTACTGTGTTGTCTGACCCTTCTTGGAATGTATGCTGTCGCGATTTTAACAGAAAACCTCTCCGTGATGGATAACGATTCTGCTGTACCATCTGTCACTGGAGTTTTTTGAGCATCTCTCTGTTGCTGTCACGCTTAAGAACTGGTCCATCAGCACACACGCAACTCTTCATTTCAACTTCCTTACCTCCTCTGGCACTGGCGTAAGGGTCGCAGGCTAATGAGCAATATTAAAGAGTCGATCGAACGTGTTTTGCGTGTATGAATTACATTTTGTTACTGCTCTTTCAATTAATAGCCTGTTTTTCCTACAACTAATTTTAAGTGCTCTTTCGGCTTTACGTCGCTCTGAATGGACACTCGTAGATAGTTTGCAGTTGTTACTGACTCCAGTGATTTATTGTGAATGGCGTAATCGAGTAGTATTTAGTCTTTCCACCCAAAACATGGTTCAAATGGCTCTAAGCGCTATGGTACTTAACATCTGAGGTCATCAGTCCCCTAGACTTGGAACTATTAAACCTAACCAACCTAAGGACATCATACACGTCCATGCCCGAGGCAGGATTCGAACCTACGACCATAGCAGCAGCGCGGCTCCGGACAGAAGCGCCTAGAAACGCTCGGCCACAACGGCCGGCTTTCCACCCATTTTTCCAGAATACGTTACACTGCGAAATACTTATACGAATTCTTTACGGACGACTGGAAAAACTGGTAGAAGCCGACCTCGGGGAAGATCAGTTTGGATTCCGTAGAAATATTGGAACACGTGAGGCAATGTGACCCTACGATTTACCTTAGAAAATACACTCCTGTAAATTGAAATAAGAACACCGTGAATTCATTGTCCCAGGAAGGGGAAACTTTATTGACACATTCCTGGGGTCAGATACATCACATGATCACACTGACAGAACCACAGGCACATAGACACAGGCAACAGAGCATGCACAATGTCGGCACTAGTACAGTGTATATCCACCTTTCGCAGCAATGCAGGCTGCTATTCTCCCATGGAGACGATCGTAGAGATGCTGGATGTAGTCCTGTGGAACGGCTTGCCATGCCATTTCCACCTGGCGCCTCAGTTGGACCAGCGTTCGTGCTGGACGTGCAGACCGCGTGAGACGACGCTTCATCCAGTCCCAAACATGCTCAATGGGGGACAGATCCGGAGATCTTGCTGGCCAGGGTAGTTGACTTACACCTTCTAGAGCACGTTGGGTGGCACGGGATACATGCGGACGTGCATTGTCCTGTTGGAACAGCAAGTTCCCTTGCCGGTCTAGGAATGGTAGAACGATGGGTTCGATGACGGTTTGGATGTATCGTGCACTATTCAGTGTCCCGTCGACGATCACAAGTGGTGTACGGCCAGTGTAGGAGATCGCTCCCCACACCATGATGCCGGGTGTTGGCCCTGTGTGCCTCGGTCGTATGCAGTCCTGATTGTGGCGCTCACCTGCACGGCGCCAAACACGCATACGACCATCATTGGCACCAAGGCAGAAGCGACTCTCATCGCTGAAGACGACACGTCTCCATTCGTCCCTCCATTCACGCCTGTCGCGACACCACTGGAGGCGGGCGTGCAGCGGCGTGAGCGGAAGACGGCCTAACGGTGTGCGGGACCGTAGCCCAGCTTCATGGAGACGGTTGCGAATGGTCCTCGCCGATACCCCAGGAGCAACAGTGTCCCTAATTTGCTGGGAAGTGGCGGTGCGGTCCCCTACGGCACTGCGTTGGATCCTACGGTCTTGGCGTGCATCCGTGCGTCGCTGCGGTCCGGTCCCAGGTCGACGGGCACGTGCACCTTCCGCCGACCACTGGCGACAACATCGATGTACTGTGGAGACCTCACGCCCCACGTGTTGAGCAATTCGGCGGTACGTCCACCCGGCCTCCCGCATGCCCACTATACGCCCTCGCTCAAAGTCCGTCAACTGCACATACGGTTCACGTCCACGCTGTCGCGGCATGCTACCAGTGTTAAAGACTGCGATGGAGCTCCGTATGCCACGGCAAACTGGCTGACACTGACGGCGGCGGTGCACAAATGCTGCGCAGCTAGCGCCATTCGACGGCCAACACCGCGGTTCCTGGTGTGTCCGCTGTGCCGTGCGTGTGATCATTGCTTGTACAGCCCTCTCGCAGTGTCCGGAGCAAGTATGGTGGGTCTGACACACCGGTGTCTATGTGTTCTTTTTTCCATTTCCAGGAGTGTAGATTAAGGAAAGGCAAACCTACGTTTCTAGCATTTGTAGACTTAGAGAAAGCTTTTGACAATGTTGACTGAGATACTCTCTTTCAAATTCTGAAGGTGGCATGGGTAAAATACTGGGAACGGAGGCTATTTACAATTTGTGCAGAAACCAGAAGGCAGTTATAAGAGTCGAGAGGCATGAAAGGGAAGCAGTAGTTGGGAAGGGAGTGAGACAGGGTTGTAGCCTATTTTTTCGTTCCTGCGTGGTAAAGCCCGTAACAGTTTTCCTTAACAGTACTGTTAGTGCTGTCATGGGAAAAGCCAAGTGTATCACTACTCGTTCTTACTAAATTAGCAAAATTACGATAATGTTACTCCTGTGAAAGGAATTAGATTTGACCGGACTGTGTACTAAGGGCTAAGGTGTCGGACAAATTTTCGTTTTTCTGATGATGTCTACCGAAAAAAGTAATCGCAGAACAAACGGGAATAGAACCAAGATCTGTTAGTAATAAAATAAAGTGCAAATATGTGAAAAGAGACGGTCGCTAGCCAAACTATGCACAGTTGCACAAAGTACTAGTACTGTTCATAAAGGAAGTTAACTGTTTATTTTACTTAATACTTATGTAGTATATGTGCGTTTAGAACACGAGACAGTAGTACACTTTAGCAAGCAGTATACCAGTGGTTTTTCATGAATAACATAGAAGGAGTATTAAAACCTTTTGGCAGTAACCGGGTCTCAATAACACTTAGTACCTGTATATTAAAGCAGAAAGCTAATGATCATTACAGATAAATGTTTATTAATGTTTAAGTACTACTTATTTGGACATGAGCATCTTTTACCAGTTTAATTTATTGAGAAGTACAGTCACTGAAATGTCATTCAAAACTTTGTTATTTGTACTGATTATTATTTGTTTGTCAGGAAGCGTTTACTTCTGTATACTAAATAGAGCACACATAAGACGTGTGGTCCCTGAATCTGTAGTAGTTTGAATATTGGTAGCCAGTTACTTACTACGGTACAAAAATGTTACCAAACCAAAGCCGCACTGCTTTATTATGTTATTTTTATGTATAACTGCAAAACTGGCTCAACAACTGGCGTGGGACCCATAAAATATTCTGTAAACTGACTCAGATCAAAAATGTATATTTTAATTAATATACTGAGAAATAGTATGAGAAACACCTATTAACTATGTACACATTAAAATATAAAAACTATTGCAATGCTTCACAGTAATTATTCCTAATGCTGTCACTTCAATTTTACGAACCAGTAACTATTTTGAATAATTCCAGTTTTATGCTGATAATTTAAAAGCTGTACTCACATTCCAATAACATTCACATTTAAGCAAAACATCTGAGATCTTTTCCTTACAATTGACTTCCGTGGAATTTTTAACTATCTTTTTATGAAAACTACGTGAAGTATTTCATAAACAGGTCTCACTGAATAATTTATGGAGCTTACTAATCCGCAAAGCTTATTACATGTAGCGAAAGAAAACAATTACTTTCAGTTCAATGAAATGGGATACTCGGTCATATCTTAGCACTTGGGATAGGACCCTGTCTAGGTAAATGATTAAAGAAAAAAACACACTTACTCAACGCAAAGTCTACAGAAGACAATCTTGTTATTGGTTAATGAAACACGTAACTGGTCCACGCAATTATACTGATTCTTTGAGATGAATATGGTCGTAGAGTCGACCTCCTGTGGCTATTCAAAATATGCGGCGAAGTATCCATCACTCCTGCTGTATAACAAGCCCTGAAAATTCTCTTCTTAGCGACGTATTTTCATATTTCAAAGCTAACCAATGAATACCTTGAATAATGAGTCTAATTTTTACCAGATCCGAGGCTATATAAAATAATGTTGCTGCTCTTCTTGCCTCATGCCGCTCACTAGATGTGAACAATTTTGCATGCATGCTAGCGACCAACTGACTCTAGCCACAGAGAAACCTTGCAGTTCAACCGCCAAATCCACCTTTTCTGTTCGCGACGTGCGGGTTTCTTGAAGACGAGCTCCCCTCCAGGTTTTACAAGATTACGGATGTAAGTACCCTTATGCATGAAACAGTATCACACATTAGTTTTAAAATTATTTCTGTAGGTTAATTACGATTATATAAATGGACGTAAATAATGAATAAAACATTTACACAGATGTTACATCAAAGATGACGGTTAAACATAAGCCAACGAAATAGTTATATAAGTAGAAGTAATATCGATGTTGGTGTTACAAGTCGAGTCGAGAACTTTTTAAATTATTTTTGATTTATTTTTGTCGTGTTGTAGCGCTACGAGCTGACTTACAACAGGGCCTTAGTTACAGTGTAATGTATCAAGAGGTGGGACACTGCAGAAATGAACTGTAGGTGATGAGCTAATAAGGGAGCTGGTGCTATGAAAACCAATACATAACTAACTGCTAATACTCAGGTAACCCCCCACCCAACGCAATATTTTCCAGGATACGTATCTTTCATTTTGATCTGTTTCAGGATATCCTGTATTACAAAGCGTATCGCGCTAGCTTACAACATAGGGAAAGTATGCAAGAACTGTTTCGAAACCGCGTGTCTACTTAACGGCCTACATGAAAGTGCTTTATAGGCATTGTGTATAGTACTCTAGAAATATGGACAGTCACCATCTATACCTCACGAACACAACATATTAAAACAGTGAAACCATTAGAACACAGAACACAAAATTCTCAGACAGATGACATCCACATCCTTCCATTCTGCCTCAGGATGATTCGTCTTATGGTACAGAAACTGCATCTGACTAAAGAAAATATTAGCTGCTAAATTTATGATAGGCGAGCGGATCTACCAGATGAGCAAGGAGACAGAGAGAAATAGGCGAGGAGTACAAAATGCTGAAATCCAGCCTCTGGGAGTACTGTGTGATAACTTAAATGTTATAACAAGTTTCATCTGCTCTGCTGCCGTTCAGTCTATATGGGACTTCACGAGGACTCTTCAGTAAATTCAGAGCTATTACTTGTGACCCAGAGCCACTACCATTGACACGGGATATAGCTGTAGCTACTGCAGTCGTAATTTAAGCCTTTATTTGTTAAAGTGAACTTTCTCTCTGGTTGATTCGTCGCAATGTATGATCATGAAACTAGGCAGTGCGTGAATCTATACTTGTATACTGATAATTAGTTCCTAGGTTTACAGTTATCCAACAGCTTATAAGAACACCACTGGGCTTGGTGGATCACTCGTTGCAAGAGATAGTCTTGATAGACACATGCTATCGAAGTTCATATGCTTAAAGATCCACTTCCAATTGACGCAGACTAGTTTTATTGGTTTCCTGTTAAACACAGAGCTTGTTAACCGGCTTTTCCTCAGCCTTAAACTGTACAGTGTCTTTCTGAGCGTATATGTAGGAGTAGATGTAGATGTGCCTCTTAAACGCATCTGTGCGATAACGAAAATTATCCCGAATAATGTGCATTGCTTTGTATTGTTATTACTTTTTTTCGAGTCTTAAATGTCCGAGAATCGAATGCCGACCGTGCACCGGCTGCAGCTTTGCCTACTACAATAATGAGTTTTTCTACAGTGTCCGTTGATGGTAGGAAACACTGTCTGAATAATACACTCCTGTTCAGAAAAAACAGATCACCTTGAACGACTAGAGGCATGACGTTTATATTCACAGGACATGTACATTAATACAGGGTTATTACAAATGATTGAAGCGATTTCACAGCTCTACAATAACTTTATTATTTGAGATATTTTCACAATGCTTTGCACACACATACAAAAACTCAAAAAGTTTTTTTTAGGCATTCACAAATGTTCGATATGTGCCCCTTTAGTGATTCGGCAGACATCAAGCCGATAATCAAGTTCCTCCCACACTCGGCGCAGCATGTCCCCATCAATGAGTTCGAAAGCATCGTTGATGCGAGCTCGCAGTTCTGGCACGTTTCTTGGTAGAGGAGGTTTAAACACTGAATCTTTCACATAACCCCACAGAAAGAAATCGCATGGGATTAAGTTGGGAGAGCGTGGAGGCCATGACATGAATTGCTGATCATGATCTCCACCACGACCGATCCATCGGTTTTTGAATCTCCTGTTTAAGAAATGCCGAACATCATGACGGAAGTGCAGTGGAGCACCATCCTGTTGAAAGATGAAGTCGGCGCTGTCGTCTCCAGTTGTGGCATGAGCCAATTTTCCAGCATGTTCAGATACACGTGTCCTGTAACGTTTTTTTCGCAGAAGAAAAAGGGGCCGTAAACTTTAAACCGTGAGATTGCACAAACCACGTTAACTTTTGGTGGACTGCGAATTTGCTGCACGAATGCGTGAGGATTCTCTACCGCCCAGATTCGCACATTGTGTCTGTTCACTTCACCATTAAGAAAAAATTTTGCTTTATCACTGAAAACAATTCGCACTGAACGCATCCTCTTCCATGAGCTGTTGCAACCGCGCCGAAAATTCAAAGCGTTTGACTTTGTCATCGGGTGTCAGGGCTTGTAGCAATTGTAAACGGTAAGGCTTCTGCTTTAGCCTTTTCTGTAAGATTTTCCAAACCGTCGGCTGTGGTACGTTTTAGTTCCCTGCATGCTTTATTCGTCGACTTCCGCGGGCTACGCGTGAAACTTGCCCGCATGCGTTCAACCGTTTCTTCGCTCACTGCAGGCCGACCCGTTGATTTCCCCTTACAGAAGCATCCAGAAGCTTCAAACTGCGCATACCATCGCCGAATGGAGTTAGCAGTTGGTGGATCTTTGTTGAACTTCGTCCTGAAGTGTCGTTGCACTGTTATGACTCACTGATGTGAGTGCATTTCAAGCACGACATACCGAGCGGGGTGGCGCAGTGGTTAGACACTGGACTCGCATTCGGGAGGACGACGGTTCAATCCCGCGTCCGGCCATCCTGATTTAGGTTTTCCGTGATTTCCCTAAATCACTGCAGGCAAATGCCGGGATGGTTCCTCTGAAAGGGCACGGCCGACTTCCTTCCCAATCCTTCCCTAATCCGATGAGACCGATGACCACGCTGTCTGGTCTCCTTCCCCAAACCAACCAACCAACCAAGCACGACATACGCTTTCTCGGCTCCTGTCGCCATTTTGTCTCACTGCGCTCTCAAGCGCTCTGGCGGCAGAAACCTGAAGTGCGGCTTCAGCCGAACAAAACTTAATGAGTTTTTCTACGTATCTGTAGTGTGTTGTGACCATATGTCAATGAATGGAGCTACAGTGAATTTATGAAATCGCTTCAATCATTTGTAATAACCCTGTATGTTCTGCAGAAATGATTAGCATTTGAAACACGTCGGCGCGCGGGTTCAGTGTCAACATTGATATCGCGGTGCAACACCAAATACCGGTAAAAATGTGCCTGCGGCTCTCGTCGTCGCTATAAATCGAAGGTAACGGATCAGAGTGACTTGAGTAGACGTGCAGGATGCATCACAGGCGTTAACGCGAATCGTTCCCTCAAATAAGTGAGTTTGAAAGAGGCTGCATTACTGGCGTGAGAGAGTGTGATGTATGCATTCGGGACACTGGTGCTCGAGCGGGACGAAGTGTTTCGGCAGTGCAACAGGTGTGTGCAGAATGGTTCACGGAAGGCCATAGAATACGACGGGATGGGTCATATCGCACCACCCAGACCACCTCCCGAGGAGATCGACACCTCATCCAAATTGTATTGTGGGGCAGACCTGCGTCCCCCTCCGCATTGTAACAGTGCAACACATCGTACACTATCAGGAATGACAGTCCGTCGCCGCTTACTACGGTATGGATTACGTGTGCGTTGTCCACTTCTCCGTCTACCTTTCACGAACGTGCAGAAACGTGCTAGACGCAGAGTGTATAGAACGACACCACTAGGGACAGGAATGGTATCAAATAGTGTTTTCATACGAATCAAGATTCTGTTTGTTTGAAAATGATGGCCGCATTTTGGTTCGCTGCAGACAGGAGCAGTGGCATCACGATAACTGCATTCGCACAAGACGTACAGCACCAACTCAAGACCTTATGGGGTAGGGTGCTATTGGGTACATCCACGAATCACAGCTGATGCGTGTTCAGGGCACTGTGACTAGTGTGACCTGGGTGAATGACATCCTGCGACTAGTAGTGATACTCTTTCTTCACAACATCCCAGACGCCATTTTTCAGCGAGACAATGGACGACCATATTCTGCTGCACGGACACGTGCCTTCTTGGTGTCACAAGATGTCAGCCTTTTGCCCTGGCTCGCCAGATTACCAGGCTTGTCGCCAATCGAAAATGTGTGGGATATGGTGAAACGACGGATGCAGTGCTGTGACCCAATGCCAACCACCACAAATCAACTTTGGAGCCAGACGATTGCAGCTTGGATGGTTATATCACAGGAAGCCATTCGCGTCTTATACGCGTCGATGCCATCACGCTTGGATCAAGTTATCAGGGTCCATGCTGAACCAAAGTGACTGAAACGCTAATCATTTCTGAAGAACATACTAATGTGTTCGTCCCGAGAATATGAAAGTCCTATCTCTAGTCATTCTATTTTTTTGCGAACATGAGTATAGTTTGCTTGTATATTACCTTTATCGTTATTATAAAAATGCAGGAAATGAAGCAGGCGAAAGGAAATGCAGCCGTTTAAAACAAACAAATTGACATTAAGTGCAGAACAGCTGAGCAGAAACGACTAGAGCACAATTGCAAGGCTCTAGAATCGTGCTTAAATAGGGGAAAGACAGATTCTGCTTACAGGAAAATTAAAGAGACATTTGGAGAAAAGTACTCTATGAATACTGAGGGCTCGGATGGCAAGACAGTACTAAGGAACGAAGGGAAAGCTGAAAGCTGGAAGAAGCATATAGAGGATTTGTGTAAGGCTAACGAACTTGAGGAGACTATTATAGGAAGAGAACAGACAGAGCTGACGAGGAGAAGGGAGGTAAGATTCTGCTAGTAGAAATTTGCAGAGCACTGAAAGACCTGAGTGGAAACAAGGCCTCTAGAGCAGACGACATTTCCTCAGAATAATTATTGATAACCTTAGGAGAGCGAGCCATGACAAAACTGTTCCACTTAATGTGCAGGATATATAAGACAAGCGACATACCCTCATACTTCAAGAAGGGCGTAAAAATTCCAATTCCAAGGGAAGAGTGCGATAAACAGTATAAATACTACCGGGGCATACTTGCAAAATCCTAACAGGAATTATTTGCTGAAGAATGGAAAAACTGTTAGAAGCCGGGAAAATAAGTTTGGGTTCTGGAAAAATGTTGGAACACGCGAAGAAATACTGACCTCACGACTTATCTTCAGTTGAAGAAAGACATACCTACGTTTATAGCATTTGCAATTTTAGAGAAAAGTTTTAACAATGTAGACTGGACTACACTCTTTCAAATTTTGAAGTTCACAGGCATAAAACACAGAGGCAAAAGGTTATTTACAACTTCTGCAGAAACCAGACTGCAGTTATAAGAGTTGAAGAACATGAAAGGGAAGCCATGGTTGAGAAGGGAGTAAGAAAAATTTGGAGTAGGAATGAAAGTTCAGGGAGAAGAAACAAAGAGTGTGATGTTTATCGATGATATTTACACTCTGTCAGACACCCCACAAAGGCCTTGAAAGAAGAGATGAGCGGAGTAGACAGTGTCTTAAAATAAGAATATACGCTGAATATCAAGTATAATGAGGGTAATGAAATGTAGTCGAATTGAATCAGGCAATGATGAGGGAACTAGACTGAAAAATGAGGCACTAAAAGTAGTAGATGAGTTCTACTATTTGGGCACCAAAATAAAGGATGACATCCTAGTGGAGGGGATATAAATTGCAAACTGGCTATAATAAAGAACACATTTCTGAAAAACAGAAATTTGTTAACTTTTAATTTAAATTTAAGTGTCAAGAAATCTTTACTGAAGGTGTCTGTCTGGAGCGTAGCCTTGTTTGAATGAAATGCGGACGATAAGCAGTTCACATAAGAAGAGAATAGAAGCTTCTGAAATGTGGTGCTATGCAAGAATGCTGAAGATTAGGTGGGTAGATCGCATAATTAATGAGGAGGTACCGAATCTAATATGGGAGAAAAAAATTTATGACCCAGTTTGACAGAAAGGATCGGTTGAAGAGACACTATCTAAGGCGTCAAGAAACTATCAGTATGGTATCTGAGAGACGTTTGGTGATGTGAGGGGTTAAACTTGAAGAAGGAGACCCCATACAGCAAGCAGGTTCAAATCGATGTAGGTTGCAGTCGTTATTCAGAGATAAAGAGGCTTTCTCAATATAGACTAGTGTGGATATCAGCTACGAAATACTCTCCAGTCTGAAGACCAGATCAACAATAAATAATAAATATTAATATTTGGTGTTCGATGTGCATAAGGCGTGAGGGAAGAGGTCCTTCTCAAATTACAGGTATCGCTCTTTCAGACAATTTAGAGTGCGAATCTCACAAGAGCTGTTGGGAAAGACTACACATATTTGAAATACACTACTGGCCATTAAAATTGCTACACCACGAAGATGACGTGCTACAAACGCGAGATATAACCGACAGGAAGAAGATGCTGTGATATGCAAATGATTAGCTTTCCACAGCATTCACACAAGGGTGGCGCCGGTGGCGACACCTACAACGTGCTGACATAAGGAACGTTTCCAACCGATTTCTTATACACAAACAGCAGCTGACCGGCGTTTCCTGAAGAAGCGTTGTTGTGATGCCTCGTGTATGGAGGAGAAATGCGTACCACCACGTTTCCGACTTTGATAACGGTCGGATTGTAGCCTATCGCGATTGTGGTATATCGTATCGCGACATTGCTGCTCGCGTTGGTCGAGATCCAATGACTGTTAGCAGAATATGTAATCAGTGGGTTCAGGAGGGTAATACGGAACGCCGTGCTGGATCCCAACGGCCTCGTATCACTAGCAGTCGAGATGACAGGCATCTTATCCGCATGTCTGTAACGGATCGTGCAGCTACGTCTCGATCCCTGAGTTACCAGAAGGAGACGTTTGCAACATAACAGCCATCTGCACGAACAGTTCGACGGCGTTTGCAGCGGCACGGACTATCAGCTCGGAGACCATGGCTGCGGTTACCCTTGACGCTGCATCACAGACAGGAGCGCCTGCGATGGTGTACTCAACGACGAACCTAGGTGCACGAATGGCAAAACGTCATTTTTTCGGATGAATCCAGGTTCTGTTTACAGCATCATGATGGTCGCATCCGTGTTTGCCGTCATCGCGGTGAACGCACATTGGAAGCGTGTATTCGTCATCGCCATACTGGCGTATCACCCGACGTGATGGTATGGGGTGCCATTGGTTACACGTCTCGGTCACCTCTTGTTCTCATTGACGGCACTTCGAACAGTTGTCATTACATTTCAGATGTGTTACGACCCGTGGCTCTACCCTTCACTCGATCCCTGCGATACCCTATATTTCAACAGGATAATGTACGACCGCATGTTGCAGGTCCTGTACGGGCCTTTCTGGATACAGAAAATGTTGGACTGCTGCCCTGGCCAGCACATTCTCCAGATCTCACACCAATTGAAAACGTCTGGTCAATGGTGGCAGAGCAACTGGCTCGTCACAATACGCCAGTCACTACTCTTGATGAACTGTGGTATCGTGTTGATGCTTCATGGGCAGCTGTACCTTTCAAATGGCTCTGAGCACTATGGGACTTAACTTCTGAGGTCATCAGTCCCCTAGAACTTAGAATTACTTAAACCTAACTACCCTAAGGACATCACACACATCCATGCCCGAGGCAGGATTCGAACCTGCGACCGTATCGGTCGCGCGGTTCCAGACTGTAGCGCCTAAAACCGCTTGGCCACTCCGGCCGGCGCAGCTGTACCTGTACACGCTAACCAAGCTCTGTTTGACTCAGTGCCCAAGTGTATCAAGGCCGTTATTACGGCCAGAGGTGATTGTTCTGGGCACTGATTTCTCAGGATCTATGCACCCAAATTGCATGAAAATGTAATCACATGTCGGTTCTAGTATAGTATATTTGTCCAATGAATACTCGCCAATCAACTGCATTTCTTCTTGGTGTAGCAATTTTAATGGCCAGTAGTGTACATTACTGTGGAAAACTGTTGCGTTAATTTACTGTAGTTAGTACTGTGTTCGATCTTGAGGATAATATTAGTTCCTGCCGCTTAAACCTTCGTCACAGTTCCATGGCTATATGCTGTTTTTACTTAAGTTTTATACTATGATATGCTTACTGCTGTGTAAACAGGGTACGCAGCTGGTGGCGTCTATTCGTGGCTCTCAGGGGGGAGACAGGCATAGGGTTCCGCCTGCTGTTTGCTTCCGGCACATGACAAGTAATGAGCTGCAGCCGGTCTTCAATGTCCCAGGGAAACCCTGACACTCGGTTCAACAAGAGGCGGCGCCTACATACACAAAGCGGAAGGGTATTAAACTGCCGCCGAGTCCCCAGTACTGTCCGTGATCTAACCCCGCATACGTTATTCTGCTACAGATCGACCTGTGCTGGTTCCTGTCCGACCTGCTTCTTCCTTTTACCTTTTTTGGAATAGTTCCGAATGTCTGATTTTTTTCCCAGTTATCCTCTCAATCGTGTGACAGTTATCTTCTCTTATTCTGTGTAAGTTTTCCTCGGATTTCTAAAACAGCATTTCAGTGCTTGTCTTCCCGTAGCGTTTGTCTCTAATAATCACTTCCTCTCCATACTTGCTGTGACGTCCGTTGGCATAAGTTATTTCACATACAAAGGGAATTACGTATATATATATTTATTTTTAATTTATCAGCATGATTCTTTCTCTCAGGGATATTGTCTTCTCTTATCACTTTTGCTTACGTGCATAAGTAAATATGAAACGGGTTCTTGAAGGGCCTCAGTTATTCATTTACCAACTTTAGATTTTGAACGTGATGACTAAAATATAGTTGTCGTTAACTGAATTGAATGTAATTTTGTTAATTTCTATTTACTGATTGCAAAGCAAGGCTTGAGAGAATTTCGATTGTTGCAGTGGAGCGGCCAAGATAAAACTTACTGAACTCATGGAATCTGTATAGTTTAAAAACATGAACTTTAACGTAAATTAATTATCTGTTGCAATTTCAAAAGGTTCGTACAACGAAATCTCTCGCATCTACATTTACTGTTAACACTTTGATAAATAAATTAATAGTTCGGCGCGTAATGGCCGCCCAGCGGCTACACAGGAAGATGAGCTTCTTGCAGCGCAAATTACTGAAAAAATGCTTATTAAAAATAGTTAGCCACTGCGAGTATTTGAGGTGACAACTATTACAAAGAAATTCATTTTGTAGTAATAATAACAAGTTTATTTAAGCAGAAATACGAATAACTTACATAAAATATGTGTAGCCGCTCAATGGCTGCCTTCCGTATAGCGAAACAAAACAGTGTGTGTCTCATAAAATGCGTCCTTCCTCCTCGGCCGTACAATCGCGTCTCTTTCGATCCGTTTTTATTTTCATAGACATTAAATAAAGATGCTATAGCTGCATATCAGTTATTTCAAGAACATTAACTATTTCCTTTACACTAATTATTTTCATAAAATACGTAAACTACGATTTACAACCGCTAAAAATATCAATATTTATGTGACGTACCGTCACATTGCCTTTGTACGTGCCCAGTGAAAATATACTTTGTTCCAGACAAAATATTTTGCTTACATTTTTCTGATAGTATTACGTACATAATCTTGAAACTTCCCCTTTGTATGTAAAAAATGACAGTGCTGGAAAAACTCTTACGTTATTTGATTTATGCACTCGCTGCGTTGGTGTTCCGGTGTAAAACGCGTGCCTTTACCTGGATCATTTTCTGATTAACCAGGAAAGATAGTTGTTTCATTCCTTTTGATTACAAATTTAAGGGGGTTTATTTGGTGATAATTAGACTACACCTGCATGCGCACCGATCAGAATGAATTGTTACCTTTGGAAGAGTCGTTCTGTGGTGTTGTAAACCCACAAGGAGTCGAACAGCAGGTTGAGCTAATCGTGTTTCAAGTCCGCAAGTGTAGAAGGCAGCATGCACTCAATACTGCCTATCTCCAGTCCGCCCGCACGAACCTCGATTCACTGCACGCACGAAGACCATAACATTACAGAGCAATCAATCGTCAGTGGAGAGCTTAGACGGTACTGCAGCTTCGTCCTGCAGGAGATAGTCTGCTGCGACAATGGCGGGTTATTATATAGACAACGCAGGGGCTGATGATGCTGTCACTGGAGCTGTGAAGGCAGCACGCTGCTTAGTTAGCAGCTCATTGTGTCCACGACGAGGCGGGCTGCGGGCGGCGTGGCGCGGCGCGCACGCAGCTCGTAACTGCGTTGTGTACAGAGACCCGCCTGCACTCTCGTCTGTAATGAGTTGTATAACCCGCCGCCAGCGGAGCGTTTGGCGAAGATGACAGCACAAAGAAGACTCGGAACGATGACGCCTGCCTAAAGGGCTGTGAATATCGTTTTTAACAAGTTAAGCACGTAGTTAGGGACACTAGATAGCTTCACTCCTTCACGTCTCGTTAGTGAAGAGTTCTTCGTGGGACACCGTCCGTGAAGATTGTCCCATTAGCTGTTCCATATCCGCTTGCTTTTTACTGGCTCGGCAGCACGCTAGTGCAAGAGAGGCGCCCGACCTTACAGTCCGTCAGTTGCGCAGTCCAAAGAAATGAAGACAACTGAAAGAAGGCTAGTGTTTGACGTACCTTAACAAGAGCATCTAGACATGGATTACTAGTTCAGCGCCGAGCGGTCTCAGGACCTTGCCACGATTCGCGCGGCTTCAACCGTCGGAGGTTCGAGTCCTCCATCGGGCATGGGTGTGTGTATTGTCCTTAGTTTAAGTTAGATTAAGTAGTGTGTAAGCCTAGGGACCGGTGACCTCAGCAGTTTGGTCCTATAGGAACTTTCCACCACCACCACCACTAGGTCATACGATAAAGAATGCCTGAGGAAACTGGACAGTTCAAGGAATTATCTCAGGACTAGCCTTATGGGTTAAGGGCAACTACACAAAATCTACAACAGAGTCAGACGAAAAAGAAGAAGAAGAAGCTGAGTCCTGAAATACATATTGACTTGAAACGGAACAAACAGAACAAAGCAGTCTCATCTATGGTAGGCAGCGCAGTTTCTGAAGAAATATATTATATGGATGCAGGCAAAACAGAGAGGATAAAGAAGATGAGGTCAGCCTTCTGCATGACGAGAGACATATACAGTAAAAAGAATATATCCACAGAGGCTAAGATGCCCCACTACAAGGCAACGGTGAGGAATGCAGTATTATATGCTGCTGAGACCCGGGTGCCCGGGTTCCCGGGTTCGATTCCCCACGGGGTCAGGGATTTTCTCTGCCTCGTGATGACTGGGTGTTATGTGATGTCCTTAGGTTAGTTAGGTTTAAGTAGTTCTAAGTTCTAGGGGACTGATGACCGTAGATGTTAAGTCCCATATTGCTTAGAACCATTTGAACTATTTTTTGCTGCTGAGACAATGACACTAGGAAGAAATGGGGAAGAACAACTAGAGAAAGAAGAGGGAAAAATACTGAGAAAAAGAGGTGGAGAGAGGTGGATGCGAAGACCTAGGGAAGAATTGTACCGGAACATGAGAACAATATCCGAGGAAATCAGACCCAAAAGGGCAAGGTTTGCTGGACATGTAGTTAGGATGAATATGGGCAGACTGACGAAGAGAGTGTGGGAAACAACAGGGAGGACAAGGGGAAACACAGGAACCAAGTGTGTAGCTGAACTTCGGAAGGACTGATTGGAATTGGGGATCAAGGTCGAAGGAAAGGACAATTGGAGGAACAAATATACACCGACCAATATGCCGGAGATCAATGACAGAGAAGAATACAGGAAAAGATTAGAGTGTCACCAGTGGAGCCGACAGGAGAAACGGAAACTGAAGACCATGGAAGAAGAGCGGGAGAGAAGTAGAGAAAGAATGAAGAGGTTCTGGGAGAAGAAGAGGAAAATGCAGCACGAAGGGGCTACCCGTGGTCCTACAGAGGCCGTAACGCAAGAAGAACAAGAAGAAGAAGAAGAAGGAGAAGATGCAGGCAAATAAGTGGTTTCGTTGCTGTGAGAATGATGGAAAACTGTAGATGGAGTAAATCAACAATGATTGGCATTAAAAAAAAAGTATAGAATGTTAGCTACGTTCACGATTAGAGTTGCAACTTCTTATCAAAAGAAAACATCATGTCCACGTAAGAAGCAGTGATCATTTTATACAATTACACTGATCAACCAGAAGATAAAGACCACCTACCTAATAACTGCAATGTTCACCTCTGGCACTGATAGCCCGCATCTCGTGGTCGTGCGGTAGCGTTCTCGCTTCCCACGCCCGGGTTCCCGGGTTCGATTCCCGGCGGGGTCAGGGATTTTCTCTGCCTCGTGATGACTGGGTGTTGTGTGCTGTCCTTAGGTTAGTTAGGTTTAAGTAGTTCTAAGTTCTAGGGGACTGATGACCATAGATGTTAAGTCCCAGAGCCATTTGAACCATTTTCTGGCACTGATAACAATGGCGGCGCATCGTGACATGGACGCAATGAGGCCTCGGTAGGTTGCTGGAGGGAGTTGGCACCACGTCTGCACGCTAGTTAACTAATCCCCGTAAATTCCTGGAAGTGGGGCGATGAGCTCTGACGCCAACCACATTCCAGAGGTCTTCGATCGTGTTCAGATCTGGCTAGTAGGGGGGCTAGCACTCGCTACTGTGTTCCTCGAACCACTCCATCTCACTGCTGACCTTGTGAGACGTCGCATTACCTTGTTGAAAAATGACACTGAAGACAGGAAACATGATCGTCATGAAGGGATGTTCATGGTCTGCAACCAGTGTACGATAGTCCTTGGCCGTCATGGTGCCTTGCACCATCTCCACTGTACCCATGGATGTCCACGTGAACGTTTCCCAGAGCATAATGGAGCCGCCGCCAGCTTGTCTCCGTCCCGCAGTGCAGGTGTCAAGGAGCTGTTCCCCTGGAAGAGAAAGGATTCGCGCCCTCGCATCGGCATGGTGAAGAAGGTATCGGGATTCATCAGGCTGTGCAATACGCAGCCATTGCACAAACGTCCAGTGTCGAAGGTCACGAGCTGATTTCAGTCGTAGTTGGCGTCGTCGTGGTGTTAACATTGGTACTTGCATGGGTAGCCGGCTGAGCAGGCCCATCGTTAGGAGTATATGGTGCACCACACGTTCACACGCACTTGTACTCTGCCCAAAGTTAAAGTCTGATGTCAGTTCCGTCACAGTTCGCCCGCGACGTCTGGATGTGGTTCCCTCTTGGTTTCACCACGTCTTAAAGACATTCACCACAACACTTCTCGAACATCTGGCAAGTCATGCAGTTTCCGAAATGCTCGTGCCGAGCCTCTGCTCTATCAAAATCTGCCCTCGGTCAAACACAGATAGATCCCGCGCCTTCCCCATTCTACGCACCGATAGTACGCTCACTGGTACTACATGCATCGTGCGTGTGTCTGACTAGTAGTCATTTCTCGCCAGGTGACGCTGATATCGCCTTGACGGGTTTGTATCGATAGTAGGTCGGTGTTCATGATGTTCTGGACGATCTCTGTATATGTCCAGTGTCTGTTAAGTCGGACATGTCCGAAAGAACAGTCACCAGTGATCGACTTTTTTATATTCATAACAAAAGGGAAACATGTATGACTTAGCTGCTACGGGCGTTGAAATAGTTCAACAGCTAAACTAAACTCCGTTCGAACAGGCCTCGAGACTCCCAATGATACTGACTAACCGCTGAGTCGTCCTCAGCCTGTTGGCGTCACTAGATGCGGTTATGGAGAGGGTATGTGATCAGCACACCGTTCCCCCGGCCATTGTAAGTTTTAGTGGCCAGAGCCGCTACTTCTCAGACAACTAGTTCCGGGCCGAGTGCACCCCACTTGCCAACAATGCTCGGTAGACCGAATGGCCACCGATCTGACTACTAGCCAAGCCAAACAGCGCTTAACTTCTGTGATATGACGGGAACCGATGTTACCACTGCAACAAGGCCATTGGTGCAGTTCAACAACTGCACCCGAAAATTTGTGACTGGTCTGGGACTCGAACCCGAACATGTTTGAAAGAACAGACACCACACAAATCATGTAATTGTATAGATAAGCCTCGACAGGCAATACGACTATTTGAATGCAGCTGCACACCATTTTTCGTTCCCTTGGAGAATACAGGGAGGCTGCGAGCAAAGGGAGAAATGAATGGCGTCACAACATCAGCGGTTAGCAGCACCTGATAATTTGAGTCGGACAGGAAGCGTGTCTTGATGACGTCGGTGGTCACAAGCTTTCAAGTGCAGCTGCTGAATTATTTCAGCGCCCATAGCACCTAAGTCACACAAATTTTCCTTTAATGCTTATTTTGGTTCGTTTATTAAATAGTTGAACCTAGTCGCTAAGATTTTTGTGTTTTGTTTTCTAGCTCTAACACATGACTACTGGTTAGTTGGACATCGTGAGATCTGTCCAAATGGAACAAAATTACTGTCACAACATGAGATAAAAATAAAATGCAAACAATGGGAACACAGAATAATAATGGTTCATAACATACCATCGGGACGTAGAACATAGTATGATGGGATATGCTGTACTTAAGTTGCAGGTGGTTACGGTCAAAAGTTAAGATTATACACACAACAAACAAAAGTTTTACATCACCTCGATTCTGAAAGTTCCGGAACCTGTATAAAAAACCATAAACACCATTTCCGCCGTTTTTATTGCTCATGAAAACTACACATCACATGATGTACCACCATACAGTGCGACCTTCAGAGGTGGTGGTCCAAATTACTGTACACACCGGCACCTCTAATACCCAGTACCACGTCTTCTTGCATTGATGCATGCCTGTATTCTTCGTGGCATACGATCCACAACTTCATCAATGCACTGTTGGTTCAGATTGTCCCACTCCTCAATGGCGATTCGGCTTAGATCCCTCAGAGTGGTTGGTGGGCCACGTCGTCAATAAATAGCCCTTTTAAATCTATCCCAGCCATGTTCGATAGGGTTCATATCTGGAGAACATGCTGGCCACTCTAATCATTATGCTGAAGGAAGTCATTCACAATAGGTGCACGATGGGGGCGCGAATTGTCGTCCATGAAGACGAATGCGTCGCCAGTATGCTGCTGGTATGGTTGCACTGCCGGTCGGAGGATGGCATTGACGTATCGTACAGCCGTTACGGCGCCTTCCATGACCACCAGCGGCGTACGTCGGCCCCACATAATGCTACCCCAAAACAGCAGGGAACCTCCACCTTGCTGCACTTGCTGGACAGTGTGTCTAAGGCGTTCAACCTGACCAGGTTGCTTCCAAACACGTCTCTCACGATTTTCTGATAGAAGACATATGCGACACTCATCGGTGAAGAGAACGTGATGCCAATCCAGAGCGGTCTATTCGGCATGTTGTTGGGCCCATCTGTACCGCGCTGAATGGTGTCGGGGTTGAAAAGATGGACCTCGCCATTTATTTCCGGAGTGAAGTTGCACATTATCCAGCCTATTGCACACAGTTTGAGTCGTAACACGAAGTCCTGTGGCTGCACGAAAAGCATTATTCAACATGTTGGCGTTGCTGTCAGGGTTCAAATGTTCAAATGTGTGTGAAATCTTATGGGACTTAACTGCTAAGGTCATCAGTCCCCAAGCTTAGACACTACTTAACCTACATTATCCTAAGGACAAACACACATCACACACACCCATGCCCGAGGGAGGACTCGAACCTCCGCCGGGACCAGCCGCACAGTCCATGACTGCAGCGCCTTAGACCGGCTGTCAGGGTTCCTCCGAGGCATTACCCGCAGGTAGCGGTCATCCACTGCAATAGTAGCTCTTGGGCGCCCTGAGCGAGGCATGTCATCGACAGTTTCTCTCTCTGTATCTCCTCCAATATCGCTTAGGTTCACTCCGAGACGCCTGGACACTTCCCTTGTTGAGAGCCCTTTCTGGCACAAAGTAACAATGCGGAGGCGATCGAACCGCGGTATTCACCGTGAGGCATGGTTGAGCTACAGACAACACGAGCCGTGTACCTCCTTCCTGGTGGAATGACTGGAGCTGATCGGCTGTAGAACCCCCTCCGTCTAACAGACGCTGCTCATGCACGGTTGTTTACATCCTTGGGCGGGTTTAGTAGCATCCCTGAACAGTCAAATGACCTGTGTCTATGATACAGTATCCACAGTCAACATTTATCCTCAGGAGTTTCGGGAACCGGGGTGATGCAAAACGTTTTTTGATGTGTGTTTTTAAACCGCTTCCCTTGTATTAAAGTGCGTGTCCCAGAGCAAATAGGCTGTACCGTGGAGTTACCGTATATGTGTAAAGTTATTCAGTTAGATGGTAACATTATCCTCAGATTTATAATGATCCTACGATGGATGCCCCAGCTGTGAACTGTCACACTCTCCATTTACGTAAATACACTCCTGGAAATGGAAAAAAGAACACATTGACACCGTTGTGTCAGACCCACCATACTTGCTCCGGACACTGCGAGAGGGCTGTACAAGCAATGATCACACGCACGGCACAGCGGACACACCAGGAACCGCGGTGTTGGCCGTCGAATGGCGCTAGCTGCGCAGCATTTGTGCACCGCCGCCGTCAGTGTCAGCCAGTTTGCCGTGGCATACGGAGCTCCATTGCAGTCTTTAACACTGGTAGCATGCTGCGACAGCGTGGACGTGAACCGTATGTGCAGTTGACGGACTTTGAGCGAGGGCGTATAGTGGGCATGCGGGAGGCCGGGTGGGCGTACCGCCGAATTGTTCAACACGTGGGGCGTGAGGTCTCCACTGTACATCGATGTTGTCGCCAGTGGTCGGCGGAAGGTGCACGTGCCCGTCGACCTGGGACCGGACCGCAGCGACGCACGGATGCACGCCAAGACCGTAGGATCCTACGCAGTGCCGTAGGGGACCGCACCGCCACTTCCCAGCAAATTAGGGACACTGTTGCTCCTGGGGTATCGGCGAGGACCATTCGCAACCGTCTCCATGAAGCTGGGCTACGGTCCCGCAAACCGTTAGGCCGTCTTCCGCACACGCCCCAACATCGTGCAGCCCGCCTCCAGTGGTGTCGCGACAGGCGTGAATGGAGGGACGAATGGAGACGTGTCGTCTTCAGCGATGAGAGTCGCTTCTGCCTTGGTGCCAATGATGGTCGTATGCGTGTTTGGCGCCGTGCAGGTGAGCGCCACAATCAGGACTGCATACGACCGAGGCACACAGGGCCAACACCCGGCATCATGGTGTGGGGAGCGATCTCCTACACTGGCCGTACACCACTGGTGATCGTCGAGGGGACACTGAATAGTGCACGGTACATCCAAACCGTCATCGAACCCATCGTTCTACCATTCCTAGACCGGCAAGGGAACTTGCTGTTCCAACAGGACAATGCACGTCCGCATGTATCCCATGCCACCCAACGTGCTCTAGAAGGTGTAAGTCAACTACCCTGGCCAGCAAGATCTCCGGATCTGTCCCCCATTGAGCATGTTTGGGACTGGATGAAGCGTCGTCTCACGCGGTCTGCACGTCCAGCACGAACGCTGGTCCAACTGAGGCGCCAGGTGGAAATGGCATGGCAAGCCGTTCCACAGGACTACATCCAGCATCTCTACGATCGTCTCCATGGGAGAATAGCAGCCTGCATTGCTGCGAAAGGTGGATATACACTGTACTAGTGCCGACATTGTGCATGCTCTGTTGCCTGTGTCTATGTGCCTGTGGTTCTGTCAGTGTGATCATGTGATGTATCGGACCCCAGGAATGTGTCAATAAAGTTTCCCCTTCCTGGGACAATGAATTCACGGTGTTCTTATTTCAATTTCCAGGAGTGTATTTACGTACATACATCGCAAGCCACCAAACGATGCATGCCAGTGGGTACTTTACACCACAGCTAGTCAGCTTCTTTCCTACATCACTCGCAAATAGAGCCTCCTTAGGAACCTGGATTTCCCTACTCTTGTCTTCGCAGTCGTTACGCGAGATGTATGTTGTTTGCTGTAGTATCATTCTACAGTGAGTCGCAAATGCCGGTATTCTAAAGGTTCGTCTATATTGCTTCGAAAGAACGTAGTCTTCCATCCTGGGAATTCCATTTGAGTTGACAGAATATACGCATAAAAATCAGGTCCTGATCGAGTCTACTGATAAAATATCTAGCAGCGCGCCTCTGAATTGCTTCGGTATTTTCCTTTAATCCGGTCTGATGGGAATCCTAAAAACTCGAGCAGTACTCAGTCTAACACACTCCAAAATCAGTCGATGACTGTAGCAAAAGAAAATTATTTTATGTGGCAGTAGTGTATACTTTATCAATGGCAAAATCGCCTTTGAAGAATAAAAAACATTTATAACTTATTAACACTGTCATCTGTAACAGCCGGCTGGTGTGGCCGTGCGGTTCTAAGCGCGTCAGTTTGGAACCGCGTGACCGCTACGGTCGCAGGTTCGAATCCTGCCTCGGGCTTGGATGTGTGTGATGTCCTTAGGTTAGTTAGGTTTAAGTAGTTCTAAGTTCTAGGGGACTGATGACCTCAGTAGTTAAGTCCCATAGTGCTCAGAGCCATTTGAACCATTTCATTTGTAACAGAGTCAGTGTCGCACAAGTCTAGCACTGTCCGTGCAGTCCAAGTTGACACACGGAGCGGTGGCTCTTGAATGCGTCATAAAAGAGAAGTACCATTAGCCAACGCGCCGAATGTCAGCTTGGAGTGCGCAAATAATAACTGTAAGGTTACGGGTTCCGATCTAATTTTTTTTACTTTTGTTTCATTTCTATAGGAAGCTTCTTGATAACGGTTGCGAACCTCCGATGCGACGTAGGTGACGCTGAGATGGGTAATTATATATACACTGAAGCGCCAAAGAGACTGGCATAGGCACGAGTATTCAAATACAGAGATATGTAATAAGGCAGAATACGGCGCTGCGGTCGGTAACACCTATATAAGACAACAGGTGCCTGGAGTCGTTGTTAGACCGGTTCCCGCTGTTTCAATGGTAGGCTACTACAGAAATTTCAAACAACATACTTGGACACTATTTGCCTCACACAGTAAATGTAAATGCCCCCAATAAAGGAACGTAGATGAATATATAAATTTCAGGGTAAAAACAGCCGTACATTTTACACAGGTAAAATGAAGAACTTTCTTTACGCGTTACAATGAACAGACTGTTGCTATCAGACTCAACGACTTCGATAAAGCGGCAGTAGCTAACCACGTGTATCTCAATAGACACAGACTAAGTGACATCCACAACAGCCTAGCTGCACTCCACTAAGAAAATAATGTTAGAGAACTTACTCTATTAAAACAATTAGAATTAACGTTAAACAAAGAAAAATCTTCAGAGAACATTCCGAATGAATAAAAAAAGATTAACAACCACAGCTTTTTCAGCTCTTTTAAAAGTTTTTTTTTTTTTCAAAAGAAACAAATACGAGGGCTATCCACAAAGTAAATTACGCTTTGGAATTAAAAATAAATAAAGCATTGGAAATTTTTTTATTATATACAGATGAAAGCCACACTTAAATACTACTTTTCTACATAGTTGCCATTTAAATTAAGGCACTTATCGTAGCGGTGGACGAGCTTGGAAATTCCTTCGGTATAAAATTCGGCCGCCTGCGCCTTCAACCACGTGGTTACCTCTTTTGGGACAGAAAATGTGATTTTTGTGGATTTCCTGGAAAGAGGCACTACAATACTCTCAAAGGTATTGCCAAACTCTGCACAACCTCAGAAGAGCAATACAAAACAAGCGCAGGGGAAAGTTGGGCTCAAAGATCTTGCTGATTCACGACAACCCCCGGACCCACACGGCAAATGCCACTCGTGAAGTTCTCGAATCTTTTAAGTGGGAGTTGTTTCCTCATCCGCCGTACAGTCCCGACCTGGCACCGAGCGACTTCCACTTATTCCCAGCAATGAAGAAGTGGTTGGCTATGCAGCGTTTTGATGACGACGCACAGCTTCAAGAAGAGGTAACCACGTGGTTGTAGGCGCAGGCGGCCGAATTTCACGACGAAGGAATTTCCAGGCTCGTCCATCGCTACGATAAGTGCCTTAATTTAAATGGCAACTATGTAGAAAAGTAGTATTTAAGTGTGGCTTTCATCTGTATATAATAAAAAATAATTCCAATACTTCATTTATTTTTAATTCCAAACGTAATGTACTTTGTGGCTAGCTCTCGTATTTAATAGTGCAACCATTCCTTAACAAATATGCACATCTGATAGTTATGTAACTAACTCCTTTACAAACGGCATTTATATGTAACTAATTATGTAACACCGTTGTATCTTCTTTGAAGTAACGACACCTGTGTTGATGTAGAAAAGTAGCAGTCTTATATTTTGATATTCATTGACGGGTTTTGAATTTTGTTTACGGGCGGGCTGCAGGACGATTAGTTTGTATCTGTACATAAATGTGACTAGTCATACTGTACTCCAAAACCATGTGACCACTACTGGAAACAGTAATTTTTCGATGCCGCCGTTCTGTAAAAGCTTGTGTTCACAAAATACTACTTTGTAATTATACTTACGTTATCTTAACAATGCAACTGTTAATCTAAATTTGAAAAATAATGTAAACTGATCTAGCACCTGCAGATGTGACCCCTAAGCTCCATTGAAACAAAAATCACGATTTGTGACTGAGGGCGGTTTGTTTTTCATTTTACGAAAGTGATGCGATCACGGAGGCAACATTAACAGCAACGGCTCAAATTAAATTACAACTGTACTATACTAAGCAGAAATTGGAAATCTTCTAACCTTTAAAGGCGAAATTTCAGAGTTTTTTTTGAGAATTTCGTCGTATTGCTGAAGGAAATTGATGCCTAGGCGGTACTTTCAAATCCTGTAAGTATAAAGAAGATCGAAAACGCAGAGCACCCTTCAATGTCTCTTGGTTACACTGGCTCTCACACCAAACGGCCGCGATTATTTCTAGGATGTATTCCACCGCTACTGTTGTAAGCCCTCTATGGCTCTCTCTGGTACCACAAAAGTTACTTACTGATGTATTACCACATATCTTGTAATCCCGCCCTTTCTACTAGTCAGTGTTTCTCACGTATTCCATTTTTGTGCAGCATCTCCTCATGCTAATTTCCAACATCTTTATGTGGCACTGCATCTCAGACGCTTTTAATCTCATTATTTCCGTTTTCCTGCAGTCCATAATACTTTGCCTTACAATTCTGTGCTCCGACATACATTTTCAGATTTTTTGCACTTAAAATTAAAGCCAACGTTTCACTCTAATATACTTCTTTTAGTGAGCAATACCCTCTGCTGTGCTAGACTGCTTCTTATCTACTCCCTACTTTGTCTGTCAGGCATTTCTTCCTTCAAAAGTAGCAGAATTCCTTCACCTCGACTACTAAGTTCCCCAGTTTTAATGTTACATATCATTTCTTTTACTCCTCATTCTTTCTTTGTCTCACACTCTGCAGCTTGGTTATGATACACTGAAGCGCAAAGGAAACTGATACAGGCATGTGTATTCAAATACAAAGATATGTAAACAAGCATAATGCGGCGCTGCGGTCGGCAACGCCTATATAAGACAACAAGTGTCTGACCCAGTTGTTAGATCAATTACTGCTGCTAGAATGGCAGGTTATCAAGCTTTAAGTGAGTTTGAACGTGATGTTATAGTCGGTACATGAGCCATGGGACACAGCATCTGAGAGGTAGCGATGAAGTGGGGATTTTCCCGTACGACCATTTCATGAGTGTACCATAAATATCAGGAATCCGGTAAAACATCAAATCTCAAACATCGCTGCGGCCAGAAAAAGATCCTGAAAGAATGGGACGAACAACGACTGAAGAGAATCATTCAACGTGACAGAATTACAACCCTTCCGCAAGTTGCCGCACAGTTCAATTCTGGACCGTCAACAAGTGTCAGCGTACGAACCATTCAAAGAAACATCATCGATACGGGCTTTCAGAGCCGAAGGCCCACTTTTGTACATTTGATGACTGCACGACACAAAGCTTTACGCCTCGCCTGGGCGCGCCAACACCAGCATTGGACTGGAAACATCTTGCCTGGTTGGACGAGTCTCGTTTCAAATTGTATCGAACGGATGGATGTGTACGCGAATGGAGACAACCTCATGAATCCATGGACTGTGCATGTCAGCAGGGTACTGTTCAAGTAGCTGGAGGTTCTGTACTAGCGTGGTTTGTGTGCAGTTGGAGTATTATGGGAACTCTGATACACCTAGATACAACCTTTACAGGTGACGCGTACATAAGCATTCTGTATGATCATCTGCATCCATTCATATCCGTTGTGTATTCCGTCGGGATCGGGATATTCCAGCAGAACAATGCGACACCAGACACGTCCAGAATTGCTACTGAGTGGCTCCAGGAACGTTCTTCCGAGTTTAATAACATTCGCTGCCCACCGGCTTCCCAGACATGAACATTATTGAGCATACCTGGGATGCCTTGCAGCTTGCTTTCAGAAGAGATCCCCAACCCTTCGTACTCTTGCGGGTTTATGTACAGCCCTGCAGGATTCATGTTGTCAGTTCCCTCCAGCACTACTTCAGGCATTAGTGGAGTCCATACCACTTCGTGTTGTGGCACTTCTGTTTGCTCGCGGGGCCCTACACGATATTAGGCAGCTATACCAGTTTATTTGGCTCTTTAGTGTATGATGATTTCCTTTAGGTGTCAGTGCAGTCTGTTACCTATGTAGAACAATATTACTAAGATTGATATTGATCACACAGACTACTTATCATTGTGATGCATATTTACTTTGTAATTATTGCAGACATTTGCACTTAGCAAATTTACTTGCTGTTCTTGGCCACTGTGGCTGAAGCTGGTTACATGGAAAAGAAAGGAAACAGAAAGTTTCTAACATGTATGTAAATTGGCTATTCGTCATAACCTCCTATCTGCATCTGTGTCTGCCCATCTCCTCCTCCTGATTCTTTCCTCGGTCCATCTCTTCCTTTCTACTTTCTGTCTCCATTTCAACATACCCCTCTGTCCATCACCACTTTCCCCTCTCTCTGATCTTGAGCCTTGTTCAATGTTATTGCATATTCAGATTCTGTAGTAGTATTGCTATCATAAGCTGATGAGCCAGCTAACGTTTGAGAATATGCAGCTCCTACACGACTGCACCGCCTGCAGATCATACAGAACAAAAGTGCTACGAATCATTAGCAACGCTCCACGCTACACACACACCGTGGACATTCACAATGAATACCGCCTTGAAACCCTCAAGGAATTATTCAAAAAACATTCCACACGACTATGCAGGAACTCGAGACACTCGAACAATCCTTTCATCCTTACTCTGGGAAACTATGATCACAACCATAGGTGGAAGCATAAGCGGCCAAAGACACTACTAGCTAGGGCATAACCACCTACGGCAAGCTAACATCGACCAACAAGTGAGGAACGGCTGCAAGCCCCTGCATATCAGCAACATTGACTGTAAATACCACCTGCTATTAAAGCTGACCAACAGGCTACAGCAGGGAAACCGACGAGCTCGCCCACTGGCGCACAAACAAATCGGCAACATCACTCTACACTGTGCATCTGATATATGACCTATCGGACACAAAACGATGATGAACGTAACTGTTACAGGTTTGCTGACGCTGACCGAGAGATCAACACCGGCACCCAGCGGCAGCCGTCGAGTAACACCACCGCACAACGTCAAAGGTATCGACATGCATGATACCCACTACTAACAAAGCCTTCCCTTGCATGACCAGTCGCAGGCAGCAAGACATCCGCTACTGCTCTTGCCTCTTAACTATCGGAGAGGTTTTTCTCCCTTGGCTCTTGCCTTGGCACTTTTTTTCCTATGTCCTTCTAACCGCTACCCTTCGTTTGACTTTTGACCCAATCTATCTCCAGATGAGCGCGTATTAATGGTTAGCCTTAGCCAGACGTACGCAAACATCGCAGTACCCACATCCTGCGACACCTCACTTTAGTGAAAACTAACCCTTATACAGAGATGGCAGTAGACCTTTTAAAGTTGGCCATCATGCCGGTGTGGGCGAGGAGGGGCTCCACCTCTTGTTAAAAAAAATCGAATGTAATGTTGTTTCAAAATTCCAAAGCAGTCGGTGAAGAACTTCCGGAGACTCACGATTTTGTACAAACGAACATTTACATTTTTGTTCATTTCCCGTATAATTATTACATATATATTTCTGTATAATATGTGGATCTGTAATAGGTAAATAAAAACCCGCTCATATCAGAATGCCATGTTGTTTCATAAACTTCAATGCCATAGGTGAAGAACTTTCGGAGAGTTACGATTTTGAACATACGAACATTTACATTTTTGTTTGTATAGAAAAACTGGCGTATGGCTAGCAGCACTTCACACAGGAAAACAGTTTTTCTTTAACAATGTATATACATATGTTTAACACATGGCAGGTAGCGCGGATTAATCAGATTAGTCTCTTCAGCAACCGGACGTTAGGTCATTGGTTACATATTGGAGCATCTTGAATTTGTGTGCCTATAGGTGACTGTCTCGTAGCTATTCATAATCTTCAGTGCCATAATCCATCAGTCCTATTCACGCTCGGTCCCACTCCCCTCCTCCATCCACACCATCCAAGTTGCACTGCAACATACAAACGAATAGCCAGTAGGTGGCACTTTTTCAGTGTTCAGCTAGAGCGTTCAGAAGCTAATCGCGACTCTGAGAAGTTGTTTACCGATGCAAACAATAATGTTACTGTGGAAAGTTTATTTGACCGGCTCGGTAGTTTCGCAGTGTGACTACCTGTCGCCCACTACTCCCTCTTAACATGATGGAAGGCTCGTCCCGCTTTCCGAGGAAATCCCTGCTGGTCGGCGCAGCCTACTTTTACATCTCTGGGCGGGGATGACAGCAGGCAGTAACTGAAATGTCGAAAATCTGTGAGCTCGTATTACGCCGGATGTTCTAGGACGAATGGTTCAATATTCATAGGTATGACAGGAACGATCATTCGAAAATAAACAGTCTAGCAAACGTGGGCTCTAAAATGCGTACCTTAAGAGTAATGAGAACTTGTTCATCTTCGATAGGGTGAAACAAATCTCTTTGCTTACCATGCTTACCATATTTTAAGAAATGATAGTGAGGACCAAAACAATGAAAAAATGTCCACTACGCATAGGCTCTGAAGTGCACACCTTAAGAGCTACTGAGCAGTTGTTCATCTTCGCTGCTGTGAGTGCTCGTACCTCTTAAGGTACGCATTTGGAAACCATTTTTACTTATCAATTTTTTCTTCTTCTGGTTCATGTTACGTCTTGCAAAAATATGGAAAGCAAAGAACTTTTAGTAGAGATTTGTTTCGCAGTATCGAAGGTAAAGAAGTACTCATAGCTCCTAAGGTACGCATTTTAGAGCCCATGTTTACTAGAATATTTTGCTTCGAATGATCGGTCCTGCTATATGCCTGAATACTGAAAGTTCCTCCTGAGACATCCTGTACAGGGAGCGTCTTGCGTAGTGCGGCTATCGCCACTGTTTCATGAACGGTTCACATCATAATACGCAGACGAGCGAATAATACTTTTTGTTGATAACTTTAACAACTTTTTGAAAGTGAAGCTGTTTTTAGCGGAAGTTTTTTCATTTTTAATAGTAGTTGGCCGGAATCAGTCTTTCTGTCTGTTTTGAAGCTTTCTGGCAGATTGAAAAGGTGTACGGAACCAGCAGTCGAACTTGGCCGTTTCCCTTTCGTGGATCAGACGGGTGAACTGAATGCCTTTCGTGCGCAAAGCTGTTACGTTGTGTACTACTTTTGCACAACTCACGGCCCAGCCTCACAAAAGCACTTCTGTCGGTCCCTCTCTTCTGGGTTTCGTGGATGAGTCGTGACTCACGCCGGGATAGCTGATATGGTAATTGCATTTCCCACAAAAACTATGATTCCAGGTTCGAATCTCGGGTCGGGCACGCAGTTTTAATCTGTAAAAAAGTTTCAAGTAGTCAACTAGTTCAGTAATGAACCGCCAATCAGATACCCTTCCAACACCCAGCATGAGACTACTACTGAAGTATGCCGTCAGTCGCAGCAGGCAACTGAATCACAGTACTCTTGCCCCTGCTCCTTCCTCGTCGCCCTCGCCAGACAGTTGCATCATGCACGGTTTCCAGGAGTTTGCGACAGCTGAAACTTGTGCGTTGGTCGAATATTGTTATTGTGGTTTTACACTTCACCTGCCCATCGCTTTCGCTAACAAACCGCACTCAAATAATGTAAATTGCAGGTGGAGAGGGGAAGAAAGTAAAGCAAAGGAGGGGGATCACTGGTGTCAGCCGCATCGGGGCGTGACACGGAATCAGCGGCGACGAGGGAAAATGCGTACTTGACCGGCAGTCGAACCCGGGATCTCCTGCTTACTAGGCAGTGCAGTAACCACTGCGCCATCCGGGACGTTGCATCATCGCAATCGCGCGGACTATCTCTGCACGCTTCATGGCCGATCCACACTCCCACCGAGCGCCGCCTATGCGCAGTCCCTGTCCATTTCCTCCGTGACCACTCTCTGAGATTCGCACAGCAGGTCGGAAGTATGTGGGCGTCCAAGCAGAAGAAGGGGGATCCATGCTCAGCTAGGCCAATTACATTATATGAATGCGTGGTGTCTGTTCTGTCGCATATGTCCGAATGAAGATGATGCAATGCCATATGGCACTTGAAGCATTTGAATCGATCCTACTAGTAAGTGTGAATTAAGTAGTCTCCTTGAATATGGATAAATCGAAGTTAATAACGGGTAAGTATATGAATAATAAGGTCAGTACCACAATCATTACAGTGGTAAGAATCCAAATTTGACTCCATAAGTGAACTATATTTTCAGTTTCAGATTTTCAAGGAAAAGTAAAAGGAATATTATGCACACAAATAGGGAGGAAAGAGAGTTCAATATCAAGAACAAATGGTCCTTATCGAGCTCACAAGTTATGAAGCATCGGTTAGAATAAAATTTACGAAGTTGCAAACAATGAAACCCCCATAAGGTTGAGACGAGCGAGAGAGAGAAATGCCAGCAACGCGCAGCACCAGCGGAGCGTGACGTCGCATCACAGTCTTGGAAAGTAAATAAAGGCTCACTGTTATTTGTGGAAACAAACATGTTTATTTCCGTGTTTGGTATTGCAACCATTTTGCCCGTACAATTTATAACTAATCAAAAGAAAATACATTTTCATTTCACCGTTAGAATTAGGCCCAGTACTTGAAAACTGAAATAAAAGGCGGTCTTTCGAATAGGAAGGGGCATAGGGTGGTGTACAGGCAGATCCGCTAGATGACGCGCTCAGTGGTGAATGTCAGCAGTTCGCTACAGTTACAGTTTGGCGTGTGTCTGCTAACGTCGTACGGCAGCTGTTTCGATAATGCCTCGTGGAAAGCCTGTATCGGGTGAAGAGCATGAACGTAGTAAGGCGTGCAAAGAAGTGGGTCTGTC
The DNA here is from genome assembly GCF_023864275.1 of Schistocerca cancellata. NCBI lineage: Eukaryota > Metazoa > Arthropoda > Insecta > Orthoptera > Acrididae > Schistocerca > Schistocerca cancellata. Next base: position 237,350,182 of record NC_064627.1, on the reverse strand, counting down.
TCATTGCCAGATTTCTAAGAAATTAGGGTATTCCAGTTGTGTTGCCGAACGTTGTGACCGAGCGGTTCTAGGCGCTTCCGTCCGGAACCACGCGGCTGCTACGGTCGCAGGTTCGAATCCTGCCTCGGGCATGGATGTGTGTGATGTCCTTAGGTTAGTTAGGTTTAAGTGGTTCTAAGTTCTAGGGGACTGATGACCTCAGATGTTAAGTCCCATAGTGCTCAGAGCCATTTGAACCATTTTGAACCAGTTGTGTTATTGACAGTTTTGTCAGATTAGGTGCACAGTACGGAAAAAATGGCAAATATAGCCGGAAACGAGAATTGTCAGCATCAGATACGCGTTTGATTCTGCGTGAAGCAAAAGTCAGTGGTCTCCGTTCCTCTCAAATCGTGGCTGATTTTCAGTTGTCAGTCACTTCCAGAAGCGTTAGATAAATTCTGGCTCAAGACGTGAATCTGGTATTAAAAAAAAAGCTCCATAAACCACCTTTAAACAATGTAGGCACGACTAAAGTTTGCGGAATGGACCGTAGAATGGAATAAAGTAATTTTTAGTGATGAGAAGAAGTTTAATTTGGATCGGCCACATTGTTTTCAGTGTAACTGGCATGATCTCGGTACAGACGTTCGGGTGAGTTGAAACTTTGGCGGTGGCAGCGTTATGATCTTGGCAGCATTTTGTGCTAAAGGTACATCCAATATACCGTGGCTGCAGCCCATAACGAAGTCCGATGATTATACAGAAATGCTGGAAACTGAAATGGTTCTTATAGATGAGGAATTTGACGGTGATAATTTACTATTCCAACACGATAACGCTGGGATTCATAAGTCTGCCATGACGAAGTCGTGGTTTCAAGATAAAAGAAATCCACTTCTGAACTGGCCTCCAGGAAGTACGGATTTCAATCCTATGGAAAATCTATGCAGGATCTTCGCACAACCTGGTTATCGCAAACGACGGCAGTTTGAGACTGAGGTAGAGCTGAAAACTACAATTCGATTGGAGCTTACCTTAGTCTCGGTAGAAGAGATCACTGCTCATGTACAATCAATGTGTAAGAGGATTTTCATAGATATTAAGAACGATGGAGGTTCGGCTGAATGCTAGGTGTGTTTGACATCTCTGCGGAGCCAAAAATACTTTACATTTTTTTTCTTTTTTTCATTTTCACTGACTTTGCCAAGGCGCAACAAAACTCCCACATACCAATCTAATTTGGACCTTGTCTGAAGTTGGAGGAAACAACCTGAAAATGGTAACCATAAAATAAATTATCATAAAAAAATGACTCGTCGCAATTTTTCCAACCCATAGACAGCCGGCCGGTGTGGCCGAGCGGTTCTAGGCGCTTCGACTTATCTAATTGCTACTGGAATTCCTACTGGGCGGTTATAATTAGTGCAGCTACTCAAAGAGGCCCAGTGTGGCTGTAATTATCGTATGGCAGCGAAACTTGATAGATATTCTAGTGTGTTAATGCGGAACCGCTTTACGCTGGAACAAAATTAGTTATAATTTTTAGCCATCAGGTCCAAATCTGGCGCTGTGAATTCAAGAAAAACGTACAGAAATGTTTCCATTGTAATGGATTATGATCGGGACGTGGGCAGAAAAGGTCAAAGAAGTGAGAAAGCCATAATGTTGATTTTATTACTGACCGCTGCTTACAAAATTTGTTCAGTATGAACAATGGAGACGTCGACGAGATACTGCATCCGTAAAACGACTTGATCAACAGGTGCTCGCAGCACTTCCTGTGGAATTTGAGCAACGTGTTCCTATACACTGGCCTTCAGATCAGGGAGAGCTTGAACGTGTCCCCGGTAAATAATTTCTTTTATGTACCCGCCAGAGCCAAAAGTCACTTGGATCTTGCAGGCCGCCGCGCGGGATTAGCCGAGCGGTCTGAGGCGCTGCAGTCATGGACTGTGTGGCTGATCCCGGCGTAGGTTCGAGTTCTCCCTCGGGCAAGGGTGTGTGTGTTTGTCCTTAGGATAATTTAGGTTAAGTAGTGTGTAAGCTTAGGGACTGATGACCTTAGCAGTTAAGTCCCATAAGATTTCACACACATTTGAGCATTTTTCTCGCAGGCCTTGCATCTGAAAAACCTCTGGCGATAACACTTTCGTGGAAAGTGGAAAATCTTTCACTGGCCGAGCGACATGAGGGGTTGCTCCATTTTGCACAAAAGCAAAGCTTATAACACAGTTCCTAAGCAGGAATCACATACTGTACGAGGAGGTCTCGATAACTCGCAGGCGCCACGATACACCTGACAGGCGCTCTAGGTGCAAAGAAGAACGGACCGAGAAAAAAGGTGCTCGTGAATCCAGACCACACAGTCACATACGGCAAGTGCAATGGCTAATCTTGCACAACACGTGGCTCAACAATACTCCATATTCTGTTCACTGCAACCTTTAGTGTAAAATTGGTCTCGTAACTCAATAGAATATTCGACGGCCACGTGTCAGCACCTTCGATCCGTATCGGAAACCGAAGAGCAAATTCAGAACGTTCCTGCTGATGATGAGGTTTCAGTTTCTGCAGCCTCTCAATCTAGTACGGGTACCAGTTTAAAATAGACCGCAAGATTTTCTGTATTGTTGACCATAGGATGGGCGCTTGTCGTAACTCTGCATGAGCGCTAGCACTACCCGGGACATATGCTACCCGGCCAGTTGCAGCAAAAGCAACCTCGTCAATAACTTCCATCGGGATAAGACGCTTACCTCCTACAGGTATTACACCAAGCTTACGCGTATTTTCGAATTTCGTCATCATCGTGTTTAAAGCATTTAATGATATCTGAGCTCTCCTCAGACCTTTCAATAGGTGACACTCTCTCAGTGCAGCACTGTGATTGCTATCGTTCACAGATAACATAGTCACTAACAGCACAAGGCCTCTCTTTTCGATAGCGATACTGTTCACTCAAATTTTGGCTTGTCAAATAACAGCGTGGACGTCACACAGTCATACAGACAGTGTACAGCGCCAGGTTTGCAACTGGTGGTCACAGCTGTAACTAATTAGCATAAATCGGTTCCGCATTAAGGCATTAGCATAACCATCAATTTTCGCCGCCATACGATAATTACAGCCTACACTAGACCTCTGTGAATACCTACACTTAGTTATAAGCACCAGGTAGTTATGCCTGTCACAGACAACAACGCGCTGTTCCACATTCACAGACAGGAAAATTCTTAGTGTGCGTGTCTGCTACCTGCGGAAAGTCGCTTGCCCCAGCAAGAGCCGAACACTCTGCACAAATGTCTTTCGGCAGAAGTGTCACTCCGTACAAGTGTTCCAGCGCCGTTTTCCACTACTCAAAGAAATTCCTCGACGAATCCGACGACGTCCTGAAAGACACAATGCCTATCCGCAGTAGTAACCCACTCCAACAGAACGGTGCTATCTGGTTTAAGTGGCCAGTCATAACAGTTAGAAGCCTCTGTCCTCTCAGCCACTTGCCAAGCAGTCTGATAATACACTACTGGCCATTAAAATTGTTACACCAAGAAGAAATGCAGATGATAAACGGGTATTCATTGGACAAATATATTATACTAGAACTGACATGTGATTACCTTTTCACGCAATTTGAGTGCATAGATCCTGAGAAATCAGTACTCAGAACAACCACCTCTGGCTCTAATAACGGCCTTGATACGCCTGGGCATTGAGTCAAACAGAGCTTGGATGGCGTGTACGGGTACAGCTGCCCATGCAGCTTCAACACGATACCACAGCTCATCAAGAGTTGTGGCTGGCGTATTGTGACGAGCCAGTTGCTCGGCCACCATTGAACAGACGTTTTCAATTGGTGAGAGATCTGGAGAATGTGCTGGCCAGGGCAGCAGTCCAACATTTTCTGTATCCAGAAAGGCCCGTACAGGACCTGCAACATGCGGTCGTACATTATCCTGCTGAAATGTAGGGTTTCGCAGGGATCGAATGAAGGGTAGAGCCACAGGTCGTAACACATCTGAAATGTAACGTCCACTGTTCAAAGTGCCGTCAATGCACAAGAGGTGACCGAGATGTGTAACCAATGGCACCCCATACCATCACACCGGGTGATACGCCAGTATGGCAATGACGAATACACGCATCCAAGGTGCGTTCACCGCGATGTCGCCAAACACGGATGCGACCATCATGATGCTGTAAACAGAACCTGCATTCATCCGAAAAAATAATGTTTTCCCATTCGTGCACCCAGGTTCGTCGTTGAGTACACCATCGCAGGCGCTCCTGTCTGTGATGTAGCGTCAAGGGTAACCGCAGCCATGGTCCCCGAGCTGATACTCAGTGCTGCTGCAAACGTCGTCGAACTGTTCGTGCAGATGGTTGTTGTCTTGCAAACGTCCCCATCTGTTGACTCAGGGATCGAGACGTGGCTGCACGATCCGTTACAGCCATGCAGATAAGATGCCTGTCATCTCGACTGCTAGTGATACCAGGCCGTTGGTATCCAGCTCGGCGTTCCGTATTACCCTCCTGAACCCACCGATTCCATATTCAGCTAACAGTGATTTGGATCTCCACCAACGCGAGCAGCAATGTCGCGATACGATAAACCGCAATCGCGATAGGCTACAATCCGACCTTTATCAAAGTCGGAAACGTGATGGTATTCATTTCTCCTCCTTACACGAGGCATCACAACAACGTTTCACCAGGCAACGCCGGCCAACTGCTGTTTGTGTATGAGAAATCGGTTGGAAACTTTCCTCACGTCAGCACGTTGTAGGTGGCGCCACCGGCGCCAACCTTGTGTGAATGCTCTGAAAAGCTAATCATTTGCATATCACAGCATCTTCTTCCTTTCGGTTAAATTTCGCGTCTGTAGCACGTCATCTTCGTGGTGTAGCAATTTTAATGGCCAGTATTGTAGATAGTATGGTGCAGTGACATCTGTCTACGTAATACGTACAATACTGGTACGACTGTCATATCTCTAAACAATTCTGTATTGTCCTCTGCCAAGTGGGACTACTGTTGACAGGGAAGAATGAAAAGCTATAGGCACTCACGTGTATGACGGACCGCTCGTTACGGCTGTTGAGGAGGCCCGAGTAGCAGGATTGCAGCGGTCGTGGGAGCGGGCCGTGCTGGCTGCAACAGGAAGAAAGAGGCGGCTGTCAGTGCGTGACATGTGACAGGCAGACGCCGGCAGCCACTCGGCCGGTGGGGGCGGAAGACGCGAGTCAGCGGGGGGCGTGGGGGCGGCTTTCAGAGCGCCGGGCGCCGGACATGCGCCCTAAACAATCTCCAGGCCGCTTTGTTACGCCCACAAAGCGCGCGTCGCTGCTCGACGCACTCGCCGTTCCCCGCGAGTAAAGCGAGCCGGCCCCGAGTCCAGTTATGTTTCTGTCCCATTTTTATTACCAGTCGTCCCATTGTCGTTTGGCGGAGATACCCAGCGGATTCTTTTATTAATAGCACAAGTGGACGGCCTTAAAATCTTTCTCAGTGGGATGTTTACCTCACTTCGATAGGACACTCGAGTGCTGAACGATCCCTCGTATTGTCAGTCGTAGCGGCCTCCGGTGTATAGTTACTCCATACATCACGAGACGTTTTATCCAAGTCCGTAGACAAAGACTCAGAAGAAGGAGAAATATTTCGTAATGTGAAAGATGCGAGATACCTCAACATCGGGTCATAGAAATCTCTAAGCACCGTTAAAGGACGGATCTTTTTGAAACTCTTCACTCCAAAAGGAGGAGTGCGGAGACTCGAGACGTTTACAGATTTGTGACCTATTTGCATGTATTAGAGTATCAACCCTCGCAATACCAAGGGTGGTACTTTGTGGCCATCTTGAAAATATCATAATATAGTTTAGTACTTTGTATTTTAAAATTTTGAAAAAGGTGTTGTTTTTAATAATTTCTTGTATCATATTCCGTAGCTGTTTAAAATTTTTCAGTGAAATTTAATTCTTAGTACTGAATGTGACTTTTGCAACAAATGTATTTTCAGCCTCAGGATTCTTTTGAACATCTATGTAACTTTAAAAAGTACATTGTGAAAGAAAATTAACGACATTTAACGAAATTTATATATTTTTTAAATATTTTTTGATAGTCTTGAGGTATTCGTTCACTGCAGACGCAACGGAAAATGCGTTGGAGTTGCAAAGATTGTGCTAAAAGGTATTTTGAGGTTATGTGTCCTACTTATATAGCAGTACCTATTTAAAAAAACATTTTATTAATAAAAGTTAAACACAGTTAACGTTTTTTATGTTTTTCTGGTGGTGGGCACAAAGTACCCGCCCCCCTTCCTCACCTTGGTATTACGCGTTATGAAAAATGCGTTGGTATTGCTAGAGTTCATCGGAAGATGCATTGTTTCTAACAGGTTCAAATGGTTCAAATGGCTCTGAGCACTATGGGACTCAACATCTTAGGTCATAAGTTCCCTAGAACTTAGAACTACTTAAACCTAAATAACCTAAGGACATCACACACACCCATGCCCGAGGCAGGATTCGAACCTGCGACCGTAGCAGTCCCGCGGTTCCGGACTGCAGCGCCAGAACCGCTAGATCACCGCGGCCGGCTTTTCTAACAGGAAATGCCATAAACTGTTTTTCAGCATCTAAATGAGTAAATGACTTACCCTTTGGAATTGTCTTGCTACTATTAAAACCACTGAAAACAATGTTTTTCTTGTGTTTATTAACACTAGACGTGAGAGCCACGTGGAGACCAAACTGAGTGGTGAAAATTGCGAGATTCATTCAAACCACAGTCGAAGCTGTGAGCAGGTACTTGGTCAGCGACTAGAGGGACTCCTGCGACATCTACAAACTAATGGACGTCACTATCTTTCAAGTACGCTGTGAAAACTGCGTGTGTATCGTTTCTTGGCCTTATTATTCGTATGCTGGTATGTATGTCATGTACAATTATATAAGTATTCTGTCCATTCAACAAGAAGAATGCCTGAATAAAAATTTGTCACATTACTACCATGAAAAAGAAAAAAACAACAACAGCCACTGATTCACATGAGAACAAGCCATCTATGAACTAAATGTGAGCCGTGGTAAAATTTGCTGTTTTGAAGAACGCGCCGCAGCACGTAGCGTAAGGCAGTCGCCCTCCTTCTCTGGCGGTGGCGCCGCTGTGGCAATCGCAGCTTTGGTGTCTCCCTCTGGTGTGAAAGGGGACAGGTTCCCTGTTCACGTGCATTTAAGGGGCGCTATGAGCTCGGCAGAGGGGGCAGTCTGTCAGTCTCGGCGAGTCTGGTCAGTTGGTCACCCGGGTCAGTGTAGGCCAGTCAGTGTCTGTCTGTCGTCCGGAGTGCTAGTATGTGTTAGGCCGCCAGTCTGCTCGAGTTTGCTCAGGCAATGCGCATTGGCGGTTGGATCGATCGCTTGGTTGGTCGCGCACTGAGACTCCAGATGACTTGTCCGCCTGGAGCGTCGGCGCATGTGAGGTGACCACGTGAGTCCAGTGGGCCGCGCCGTGTAGCGGGAGCAGTGGCTTCGCGGCCGACGCGGGAGCGGCAGGGGTCGGCCCACGGCGTCAGACTGGCCAGTGTGATCTGCGACGTCGTGAGACGGGAGATCGGCGCGCCTTCATGCGTCTGTTGAAGCGGCTGGCAGCGGACGGTTCGGGAGAGCGTGGGGGTGCTGCGCCAGGTCTTCGCCAGACATCACAGTTTATTAGAAGTTAAGTGATTGCTGATGTGTTGTTTCATTTACTTGTTAAATTCTACTTGTTTTCTTAGCCAGTCTCTAGTCCCCGGCTTGCTGGTTTGTCTCTCGTCCGCATTTGTTATTCAGTTAGTGCCAGTCTGTCTGTCGGTCTGCCGTACGTTAATAGCTGCCTCTGTCATGTTTGTCGGATTCGGTGTTGACGAATTTATTGCTTAAAGGCTGAATTCTTGAAATATGTTTCTATCTTGCTTATCATCTTGCGAGGTGGTGTATGTGTAATGTAGAGCATGTTGTACATTTTGTGTAGGTCTGCATTTTATGGGTTTTATTCAAATAGTTATTTTGGGTTATAAGCTTGCCACCCTTCCACCGTAAGAGTCCTTTAAAAAAATCAAATTGCACTTTCGGTGGCAAATAATTTGAGGGTTGTACCATTTCCATTCCTCTTACGGGGTGCCTGGTTCACATGTTTGTGTGAGTTGTTAAAAATTTTTTGTTTAAAGTAATCTGGTGTGTTGCAGATTTGCACCAGTGCACTCTTTCAGAGGTTGTTGTGAGCGGTCATGACTACGGCCGTGTTGAAAGGGAGCAGGCAAGCTTCTCAGCCCGAAGGCTCCTACTGTTAATATTGTCTTTGCCTCTAAATAAAACTGTGACTTGATATTTCGAGTGTGCTTTTCTGCTTATAGTTTTAAATCTGTTTTGAAAAGGCTTTTAGGAATAAATTCACATTTGTTAAAAGTAATTTTCCATCAGTTACTTCCTGGCAACTACTTCCACGTTCACCTAGTGTGATTAAATGTGTTAATTTTCTTGGTGAATCGCTAGTAAATAAAGTAAATTCTTAAAAAAATAAAAAATTTTGAAAGTAAATTCACGGTTCAAAATGAAAAGCCTTTTTTCTTTTTTTTTTTCCACTACGTGTTTCCGAGCGAAAGCTATCGCCATAGTTTCCGTAATTCACTTGAGACATTTCATCATGAATTGATGATGCAGTCACACCTACACATTATGAGAATCTGCTACGATGATGGCACATGGTGAAGTTCCTCGAAATTGTTAAATTTTCATTGCACAATAAACTAAAGTATGAAAACCTTAAAATAAACTTCCTTGTGCAATGAAAACCATATTAGACGAAATTCGCCACGGGTCACCAGTGCAACAGATTCTCATACTGTGCGTCCCCATGTAATGACTGAATGAAGTGTCGTGTGACATTATTGGCTGGGACAACCCACGGGGGGTTGGGGGTTCAGCCGGTTAGAGAGAAGAATGTTTCTCCTCTGCGTACACTGGCCCCTTCCCTTGCGGATATGTGCACGTTATACCGTATGTGTATTTGTGAAGTGTAGGTCAGTGCAATGGGTATGCTTATGGTGTTGCGTGATGATTGTGACAGAATAAAGAGGGTGACACCTGCTACCGGAGAGTAGCCTACTCCTCTCGAATAAAACCAAAGAGGCCGCTAAGCTTAACGTCTCAATCTGACAGACAGGACACCTTCAACAACCACACCCCACACTTCATGAGACACTGCGGATATGTTTGGAATATTATCCACGACACTGGCGCAAAGACTGGTGATCCAAAATTTAATGCAACCATCTGTCCTCTCCTTGCCGTCTAAATTTTCGTCCATCACCACATTCAAACGTACTTCATTGTCGAGCGCCGCTGCAAAGGTGCGTTAGCGATCTCATCTGTGGAGGTGCGTGCTAGTTCAAAATGAAAAACCTCAAGTCCATCTTGGAAATCCTGATGATGGAGCTTTCGCTCCGAAACACGTATTGGGAATGTGAAACCTAAAGACTATACACACTGTTTTTTAAGATAACTTTTCGCAGTCACAGTTTTTTGAGGAATAAGGGACCCATTCCGGTTTTTGCAACTGTAATAAAAATCTTATTTGGATCACACGCGTTTAGCATTATTTAAAGTATCTTAAGCAGTCACTATAAGAATTGCGGTTTTGTTTAAAAATCTGTTTAACGAAATCATTAACAGTTCTCCTGTTTAAAATTACTTATATTACTCACGGCTTTTTCGCCTAGGTTATTTCCTTGCGTGCTTCTATACACAATCGTTCGATTTTTAGCCCACTGCGCTGCACTGACGAACAAAACAATATTTTCTTGTTTGTATTTTTTTTTGTTGTACAAAGTGAGCAACTTAAAACCGAACCCATTATGGGACAGCTAGCCGACGCTATTTGAGACTCTCATACAACTAGCATGTTGTTGCTGGTTCTTGCTGTCGTTTATCAGATAAGTTTAGTGTCAATGCCGTAACGAGAGTGTAATTTACTGTACTTGTGTAAAATACCTTGTTCAATTCAGGAGATGATAGCTATAGTTGAGGGCTACACTGATAAACCAAAACATTTTGACCACTGTCCCCCCCGCCCCCCCGAAACGTTGGATGCCGGCTGGTGTTGTTGTGGGCACGTGACGCTGTAACAAAAGTATGTAAGCGGAGCAGACACGGACGGGGATCACCCTAGCGGGCTATAAATGGGGAAATCCAATGAGATAAGCGACTTTGACTAAGGGCAGATTATTATAACACACGGCCTGTGAACGAGTATCTGGAAAACGGCGAGGCTGGTCGAATGTTCACGTGCTACTGTCGTGAGCATCTACGGAAAGAGGTAGAAGCACAGTGAAACTACCACTAGACGCTAAATGGTAGGACGTCCACGACTCTTCACAGAACGTGGGGTTCGGAGGCTTGTCTGTTCCCTAAAGCAGGTGATTTGTGGCATCTCTGCCGAAAGAGCGCAATGCTGGTGCTCGCACAAATGTTTCGGAGCACACTGTTCATCGTACTTTGTTGAACATGGAGCTTCGCAGCAGGCCACCCCTATGTGTTCACATTTTCACCGAATGACATCGTCAGTTACGCTTTCAGTTGGCACGTGACCATCGGAATTGGACCGCCGATCAATGGAAACGTGCCAGCTTTTCGGGTGAGTCACATTTTTGCTACATTAGGTCGCTTGTCCACGAATGCCGTTGTCGAGGTGAAGGGCGGCTCGAAACTTGCAGCGCTACGCGGACGCAGGATGGTGGGAGCAACATTATGCCATGGAAGACGCTCTCTTGCGCTTGCATGGGACATCTGGTAGCAATCGAAGACACGCTGACAGCTGCGAACTACCTACATACTTTCATGCTGGATGTCTTCCCCGACGGCGATGTCACCTTTCAGCAATACAATTGTCATTGCGTCGGAGCCAGAACCTGCTACAGTCGTTTCAGGCGCATTAAAGTGAACTCATGTTGATGTTTCAGCGACCAAATTCGACAGCTGTAAACCCATCTGGGTCGCTATCGGGCGCCATCACCGCGTATGCAAATCAGCGGCCCGTTATTTACGCAAATTACTTGACGCGGAGACATCTAATGCCACATATCTCAACAAACCTACCAACAGACTGTCGGATCCCTGATACGCAGAATCAGTGATGTATTTCGTTCGAATGATGGACAAACAACCTATTAACCAGGTGGTTATAATGTTTTGGCTTAACATTGTGTGTTCGTTGTCAAGCGTTTCAAGAAATACGTCAAATATTGGTACTGTAATTTCGGAACGTCAGAATCCCAACGAAGTGTAGCATACACGATGGCGGGCAACAGGTCAGCTTTCAAAAGCAAAACAAAATAGGTAACTTTCATTTAGGACTCCACAGACCATTGGCGCCACTGAAAAGACAGTTACTGCTAGTATAAAAAAATCAGAATGCAAGTTATCATAACAACTCGGTGTTAAATCCATATCTTATCCTCAAATTTTTCATGAATTAAATTTTATACCGCGTTGCAATGGTACAACAACTGGAGACAGACAGACCGAAACGAACTGATTATTCCAACTAGCTTCTCGAAAATATTACTGGTGCATAGGTAAGACCCATGCTATATTTCATGTCAGCCGAGACAGGACTTATCTGGCCGTGTTAGTTCGCAGAACACCTGGTAGGCCTATTGGGTGGAGAGGAATTGTTGTGTACATAGTTCCACGTAGTCATCGCGTACTCAACTTTCCCACTAGAGCGCGCCCCGCAAAGCACAACAGTGCAGGCGCAGCACTCATCTGTCTCCGCACTACGAGATGGCACTGCCTTAGAGACGGACCAAATTCTGCTTCTGCCGATTCACGTATTAATATGTAACGCAGCCAATGAGATTGCTGCTAAAGTAGAACCTTTTCTCCTCACGGATCACACTGGCGCAGTGATATCTGAATGCGCGAGGTATTATAACGAGTGTACAGTCCTCCGATTAGTGAGTCTGCATTTGTCTGTACCAGTCTATAGTCAAGTTTCAGTCTGCGCCTAATAAGATTATCATATTCCTGTACATAGCCATGAAGATAAATGTATAGACACTTTGTCAAGTATCAGAGATATGTGAGAATAAGATTAACGTACCAAGACCAAAGGAACTTCAGATTGTCAATTGTAAGCAGCATCCAGAATCAAGTTAAGTAATATCTATGCTTTTTATTATTTAAATAAATGTGTGTGAAAATTAATCAAGTTCTGTTTAAAATTGGTCACCGTCAATCTGCTACTCTAAGCGTGCAAGTGACATTTCTATCACCTGACCTTACAGCAGAAGATAAACACGCCACGATAAGACCACGAGACATATTGCCGACACTCGCCTACTTCATTAGAGCGACAAGTCAAATAATCTGATGGTGTGTGTACCGAAGGTCTTATAGTACGCACACCACAGGAATCCTCACGATATATTCGACCATCCACCTGGTTTTGAGAAAACTGGAGTTTGGTGAACCGTTTCCGATAATCGTCTAGTGGAAAAAATATTTTTTGACTGAACTGTCAGTACACAAGTTTACCTCACAAATTTCAAAGAATTGTATGCGCTACTTGCTCATAATGAAAAGGAAGACAGTTTCTTCCAATAAGACGGAACAATGGGTCACACATCAGACGTTTCACTGAATCGCCTTTACGCAGCTTTCACAAATTAACGAGTTGTCAGCAGTGGACAGTGGCCTCCACATTCCCCAGGGGAAGGGAGAGAACTTATGGATCTAATTCCCACAGTATTGATGAACTGAAAGTGAATGTCTAACGAGTAATCAAAGTAACTAACAACAACGATTTGCGTCAAACCACACTAAACATATTCAGTCGAGCGCAAAAGTCTATCGTGCCCGGGGCGGTCATTTTGAACATTTTTTTGTAACAATAATGTTAATAAATACAAGATATAAATTACGTAGCATTAATAAAATTTCAATCCAAATTAATCTACTGATTCTGCAGCGGACGTCATGGGTAGTTTTTATTGTTGTGGCTGTGGTGGCGCCTGCTAGTCTATGATTGTGTGTTTCTGGCTCGTGTGTGTGTGTGTGTGTGTGTGTGTGTGTGTGTGTGTGTGTGTGTGTGTGTGTTTGTGTGTCTACACTTTTTCTTCTTCTTCTGTAGTGTGTGAGATAAGTGACGCGCATATAAAAGAACATAAAGAAATAACGTAGGAACCAAAATACCCGAGTAAAAAGATAGTAGTTTTAAATATGATAAATGTTTATAATCTTGTTAAACCGATTTGTAAACGAAATCACGACTGTTACAGTGACTGTTGTACGTCGATCACTTCAAAAGAAATGCACACAACTTTTTTAAAAATCCATCTTTTATTCTATATGTTTGAAAGTTTTACAGTGTGTAGATACATCCTTTAGGAACAATATTTTAATTTCTCCACATAGTTTCCATCCCTCTCAACTGCCTTACGCCATCTTGAAACCAGCACCTGTATATCCGCACAGTAAAATTCTGGACCAACCTGTTGGAGCCACTGTTTGGCAGCGTGCACAAGGGAGTCATTATCTTCAAACCTTGTTCCACAAAGAGAGTCTTTCAGTTTCCCAAAGAGATGATGTTCACATGGAGCGAGGTCAGGACTGTAAGGCGGGTGTTTGTGTTGTCCATCCGAGTTCTGTGATCGCTTCCACGGTTTTTTGACTGACATGTGGCCGTGCATTGTCGTGCAACAGCAAAACATTCTGCTTTTGCCGATTGTAGTGTAACGACGTATAGGTTTGTCTATAAATGACTCTCTTTCGACCTATGACCATGTGCAGACTTCGTCACCTACGTCAGTTACAACCCACTTCAAAATGATTTATATTCTTTTTAAATTGTCACAGAATGGTTCTTGAACGAAACTGTAAAACATCAGTTGAGTCGTAAGCAAAGAATTTCGTCACTTGGGCCAATTGGTTTGCGTAAACTCTTGCAATTTTAAATTTCGTTTGTTTTCTCCTCAGAAATTATATTGACACACGTTATCTTGATCTAATCGATATCAAAATCCCACATTAAATAAACTTTTGAGATTCAAAGTTTCGATGAACGCCGTAAGAATCACTAATCTTGTCAAATATATTATTAATCCGTTCACATAATTCTTCATAAATAAATCTTCAAGACACGTGTTTCAACTTTAGTAGCATACACTATTTTATTAGCTTCCTACATATACAGATGTGAACTTGAGCGTTGAGAATTAGTGACTGACTTTTCAACAAGATTAAGCTCTATATGACGTCATTGTTGTACAAAAAGAGTATAAAAGTTCATTTTTAATTTTTTAGAAGCACGACGCAACAACTCGGTTCCAGGATCTTCTGTTGCTCCTCGGCTGTCGACCCGCGACGTATAGCGGCCAGCAATTTCCTCTCTGGTCGCGGCAACGAAGATGCTGTCTCCGTTCGTTGCGCCGCCCTCTCCGTACATGAAACACATAAAAAAAAATACAAAACTTTTAGATAATGCACATCTATTACAAATAATAAGAAAAATATATAAACAAACTAGATTAATCTTATAGTCACCTGCAAACTGGGCTGACTTTGGTGGATGGGTGACGCTTAATTTCGTCCCACTACATACCCCACCCACAAGCTCAGTTTGTCAGGTTTTAACCGAAAATAAAACTTTTCAATATACAATATTTAACTTTTAATACATTTTCCTCACATTTTACTTAATCTAGAGTCCTTGCTCTTAGATAGATTTAATTTTTTTAATACGATATTGTTGCGACTATTTGTCATTTACTCTTAATTGTGCCATTGTGGCAATTCATAACCGAATATATGGAGATTACTCCTCTTCATTTAATAGTTGCTAGTAAATACTAATTTAGTACGTTCTTTAACGTTGTTACATCAGGACAGAACGTTCAAATTGTGGTAAATTAGTCTCAGTTTTATTCATTTACTAGAGTTACTCTTTCCTAAACTGTACATTACTAATTAGTTTCTCACAATAACTAATAGTACTACTTACTTTACTTCATTCTTTTCCCTAATAACTTATTTATGCCTGAGGTCAAGAAGAAATCAAACAAACTTTCTTTAGAATCTCGGCACGGCTTTCTTTACCTTCGGACACCTTGTTGGGTAATGGCAATTTATTTAGGAGAAACATGCGAGAGAGCCCCGTTTGGTGTGTTCTATATTAACACTATTACAAACCTCTATTAAAGGCACTCTGCTATGTTCTCGTGAGCCATATAGCTCTGGACGCCCATGGTCCCTAAAATTATTGACCATCCCCTTTGGTTCCTACTATCCGAGTAAACCTAAAAATATACAAAATTCCTTTTGACCTAATAGCAAAATTTCTTCCATATAAATCCCCCTTTTGGTTATCTTTCTCTTTTTGAAGTACCAGTAGATTACTGTAGAACACTTGTTTAAGCTTTCTGTTATTTCTTTAAAATAACACGTAACTATCACGAAAACTTCACATGAATAAACTATGAACGCTCTTCCGTGTGTAACATATACCAAATATTAACTTATTTAGGAATGAAGGGTTTCATTTGATCAACACTATATAATCCTTTAATTACACCTGATGAAGGTTCCATAAGAAGTAACGCTTTGGGATGTACAATCATATGTACAACATATGGACCTTCAAAGATAAAGAAGAATTTTCTACATTCCTTACTGATCTTCGAACTTTTAGGATGCGATCGTACTAGCACAAGATCTCCTACCTGAAATGAGGGTTCTATAGCATGTTGATTATAACTTTTATTTCTCCGTTCGGCATTTTTAATAATCTGTTCGCAAACTTTTTCGTCTGGGATGCATTGTTGTATCTCATTTGCTGGTGGCCAAGGTAGAACAGCTAGTAAAGGCTCACCTATAATTCGTAGAATAACATTTTCCTTTCCTTTACATAATACGGTAATCCACTAATTAGGACTCGTATTAGATGAAGTTCAATAATTGGTTCTTCAATTAATTTAGCACGGTTTAAATGCCATTCAAAATAATTCCTATAACCTCCCCACCGCTTAGAATATGGAGGAGGGTCTAGCAACTCTAAAGTTAAGTGTTGTTGTTTTCCTCTTGACCAATAATGTTGTTTAAACTGCTTAACAAAATCATCCCAGTCCCTGAATTCAGTTCTATGCAGTACTGCCCATTCCGCAGCTTCTGCTTCTAAATGTCCTATTACAAATTGAATGCGTTTTTCATTACTCCATTTGGGAGATAACGATGTTTCAAAAGCTTTTATAAAGATTATAGGGTGAAGTTCGCCTCCTGGTTTGAATACAGGAAATCGACTTGCCACATTTGAATTTGTCGTTATATCATCCAGACATTCTGCGAGAGAAATAGTCGGATTTTGTTTAGATTGCGGAGACGGAGTTGCATCGGATTGGCTTGCCGTGATTTCTTTATTCATATTGTTGTCGTCCGAGCTAGCAAATTCGATGCGACTGTTGTCTCTGATTATGTTATTACCTCTGCTATCTGAAATGTTTTCGTTATTATCTAATTCCGATAACCGTTTAGTAATTTCCTGTATTCGCATTTCTGTATTGGAAACGCGATTAGCTAATATCGATTCTTCACTGTGTTCACGATGTGAACGCTCTGTACCTTCATGAATGTTATTATCTTTGGCAGTCTCAAGGTTACTGCATATTTCAGTAATTAAAAATTTCATGTTTTCGATTTCGGTATGGTCCTTTTCTACTTGATGAGTTAATGTCTCTAATTCTACATTATCTATTGAAGAAATCTCTACAAGTTTGGTAGAGACCTCTTTAATAGATTCCAATAATTCTCTACGAACAGTTTCCGTTTGCATCGAAAATTCATCTCGTAACATATCGTTATTTTTCTGTATTTCATTTACAACTAAGATATTGACATTATCTAGTCTCTCGGTTAAGTCAGTAATATCATTTCGCATACGAGCTTTTTCCTCACGTGATTCCTGGATATGTTCTTCTAACCTTTTACAATTATCAGCAATCTTATTACTAAGTCTTACTAGTTTTTCCTGCATTTCAACTTTAGAAGCCTCTATTTTATCACTTAATCTAGCAGTAGATTCTTCGTTAGACTGTTTTAATTCCTCTTTTAATCTAGCAGTACATTCTTCGTTAGACTGTTTTAATTTAGCAATCGCCCTAAAAAGGGATCTCATGCTCCTATCGGACATAGACTGCTCTTCGTCTGACATTTCACTTCCCGACATTATTGTAAGATCTTAACTAGTTACACACGCAGACTTGTAATCAACAATCCTGTAAAAGCACACTCCCTATGTACAACACTCCACTTCCAACTTGAAACAGACTCACCGGACACTAATATTGTAATTTTTAGTTCACGATGATCAGTGTGCTGCTATGGGCTGCAGATGTAACAGCCGTCGATGCAGCCGCTGAGATGCTGCGACCCCGCTTCCGCAACCGGCAGGACGCTGAGTCGAACACCGGAGACGTCACTGGCTGCAACCACGCCCGGCACCGCCGTAGACAGGCGAAGCCCTCAGCAACACCTCTAATACCAGCCGGAGGAACGCCCTCCAGCTGACGTACTGGGCCTGTTAGTTTAGGGAGAAAAAAGGTTGTCGGGGTTTGCAGCGTTCAGCTGCTGCCCAACAGATGCGCCTTCTCGTGGAATAACCGCGTGACCGTACTGCTTGGCTGCGCTCCGTCAGATGCCCACACCCGCGAAGTCGCCGCTGGCTGGTGAAGGCTCCACGAGAACTCGCGTTGACTTCCGAAGGACTCTTGATGTTTTGTTTCGTACCTGTGTGCCTTAGTTGCACACAAGTCCTGTCTCTAAGGTCGCCACGGTGTAGTGTAACGACGTATAGGTTTTGTTTAGGAATGACTTTCGTCTATCATATGACCATGTGCAGACTTCGTCACCTACGTCAGTTACAACCCACTTCAAAATGATTTATATTCTTTTTAAATTGTCACAGAATGGTTCTTGAACGAAACTGTAAAACATCAGTTGAGTCGTAAGCAAAGAATTTCGTCACTTGGGCCAATTGGTTTGCGTAAACTCTTGCAATTTTAAATTTCGTTTGTTTTCTCCTCAGAAATTATATTGACACACGTTATCTTGATCTAATCGATATCAAAATCCCACATTAAATAAACTTTTGAGATTCAAAGTTTCGATGAACGCCGTAAGAATCACTAATCTTGTCAAATATATTATTAATCCGTTCACATAATTCTTCATAAATAAATCTTCAAGACACGTGTTTCAACTTTAGTAGCATACACTATTTTATTAGCTTCCTACATATACAGATGTGAACTTGAGCGTTGAGAATTAGTGACTGACTTTTCAACAAGATTAAGCTCTATATGACGTCATTGTTGTACAAAAAGAGTATAAAAGTTCATTTTTAATTTTTTAGAAGCACGACGCAACAACTCGGTTCCAGGATCTTCTGTTGCTCCTCGGCTGTCGACCCGCGACGTATAGCGGCCAGCAATTTCCTCTCTGGTCGCGGCAACGAAGATGCTGTCTCCGTTCGTTGCGCCGCCCTCTCCGTACATGAAACACATAAAAAAAATACAAAACTTTTAGATAATGCACATCTATTACAAATAATAAGAAAAATATATAAACAAACTAGATTAATCTTATAGTCACCTGCAAACTGGGCTGACTTTGGTGGATGGGTGACGCTTAATTTCGTCCCACTACACGATGTGGTCGAACACGACTCAGTCGAGCTTGAAGTTTCTTCAGTGTTGTCACATATGCATCAGAATGTATGGTAGTTCCACTTGGCATGATGTCCACAAGCAAGAGTCCTTCGGAATCGAAAAACACCGTAGCCATAACTTTTCCAGCAGAAGGTGTAATTTTGAATTTTTTTTCTTGGGAGAATTTGCATGATGCCACTCCATTGCTTGCCTCTTCGTCTCTGGTGAAAAATGATGGAGCCATGTTTCATCACCTGTCACAATTCTTCCAAGAAATTCATCTCCTCCATTATCGTACTGTTCCAAAAGTTCGCTGCATAGCGTTTTTCTTGTTTCCTTGTGAGCCAATGTCAACATCCTGGGAACCCCTTTTTTAACGCCAATACTTTCAGTATTCTGCAAACACTTCCTTCCCCTATCCCAACGTAGCGTGACAATTCGTTCCCTGTGATGCGTCTGTCAGCAGTCGCCAATTCGTTAACTCTCTGCACATTGTCTGGAGTGTGTGGAGTACGAGGCTTGCCGCTGCGAGGACAATCCTCAATATTGCCGTGCCCGCTTTCATCACGTAACCTGCTTGCCCACCGACTAACTGTACTGCGATCGACAGCAGCATCTCCATATACCTTTTTCAACCTCTGTCTCGTTTTCACAGCACAGGAATTCTATGACAGCATGTTGCTTCTGACGAACGTCAAATGTAGCAGCCATCTTGAAGACATGCTGTGATGGCGCCACTCACGGGAACAGGTTGAACTAAGTTTGAAAACAAGCGGGAAGGATGTATCTATACACAGTAAAACTTTCACACGTACAGAATGAAAACTGTATTTCTACAAAAATAGAGTGCATTTGTTTTGGAGTGAGCCTCGAAGGTGTTTTAAATAAAGCGAAACGCGTCTGGTGCAGATAAGACAAAATAACTCCAATATTACTTGTTATGAGATTTTATGTTTCAGAATTCTTCGTTGTGGTGATACCAGGAATGTGAGACCAGCGTTTATTAGTCCTGCAACAAAAAAATGTTTTCTAAAGTTATTTGGGACCGACAAAGTTAAAAGAACTTCGCTAAATGCGAAGCTAAATCGTAGCGATTACATTTCGGAGAACCTCGTTCTCGAGTCCACATTATGCAATTGCAAAATAAATTAAATTAATTAGGGTAGAGTGCTAGAATAAGAGGAAGAGCAACTAGCGGGAAGAAGCCTGCGTCGGTATATGACATTATATGCTGCGCAACAAAATTAAAGGATCACTTTTTTGTACCGCGCTGTTATATCCCATTCCGACGCTTAAGTTCCAAATTTGGCTCATAGGTGCCTACAACCTTCCTCTATAACGGTGCCAGAGCGTGACACCCTGTGACGTCAAGCTCGGGCTCTGCGACGCTGCAGACAGCAAGGCGTCGAGATTTGTGAGAAAAAGGCCACAGCTCGGAAGTTCATGTGAGCTGTAAGGTGGATTAATGGTGCCACTTTGCCACCACATTTCACCATAATGTTTCTAGACGCAACAATGAACGTGTCACATGATAAGGCCAACGCAACCCCTCTTACCCACATTCCTCTCGTCCTTAAATCACGCGGTTCCTCTAGGCCCCCCAGTTCTTCAACACTTTCGTTGCCACCCATTCAGCTCTGTTGAGAATGTCAGAAATGTAACTTCAGAAATTTCGATGCCGTGTCAGCTGGTAGCTGCTGTAGTGCCTGGGGATTAGACACATTAGATGCAAGGGTGGCACTGAGGGTGTTGGCGACGATGTGGACACACACACACACACACACACACACACACACACACACACACACATATATATATATATATATATATATATATATATATATATATATATATATACAGGGTTATTACAAATGATTGAAGCGATTTCACAGCTCTACGATAACTTTATTATTTGAGATATTTTCACAATGCTTTGCACACACGTACAAAAACTCAAAAAAGTTTTTTAGCCATTCACAAATGTTCGATATGTGCCCCTTTAGTGATTCGGCAGACATCAAGCCGATAATCAAGTTCCTCCCACACTCGGCGCAGCATGTCCCCATCAATGAGTTCGAAAGCATCGTTGATGCGAGCTCGCAGTTCTGGCACGTTTCTTGGTAGAGGAGGTTTAAACACCGAATGTTTCACATAACCCCACAGAAAGAAATCGCATGAGGTTAAGTCGGGAGAGCGTGGAGGCCATGACATGAATTGCTGATCATGATCTCCACCACGACCGATCCATCGGTTTTCCAATCTCCTGTTTAAGAAATGCCGAACGTCATGATGGAAGTGCGGTGGAGCAGCATCCTGTTGACCATCGGCTGTGGTACGTTTAGCTCCCTACTTGCTTTATTCATCGACTTCCGCAGGCTACGCGTGAAACTTGCCCGCACGCGTTCAACCGTTTCTTCGCTCACTGCAAGGCCGACCCGTTGATTTCCCCTTACAGAGGCATCCAGAAGCTTTAAACTGCGCATACCATCGCCGAATAGAGTTAGCAGTTGGTGGATCTTTGTTGAACTTCGTCCTGAAGTGTCGTTGCACTGTTATGACTGACTGATGTGAGTGCGTTTCAAGCACGACATACGCTTTCTCGGCTCCTGTTGCCATTTTGTCTCACTGCGCTCTCGAGCGCTCTGACGGCAGAAACCTGAAGTGCGGCTTCAGCCGAACAAAACTTTATGAGTTTTTCTACGTATCTGTAGTGTGTCGTGACCATATGTCAATGAATGGAGCTACAGCGAATTTATGAAATCGCTTCAATCATTTGTAATAGCCATATATATATATATATATATATATATATATATATATATACAGAGAGAGAGAGAGAGAGAGAGAGAGACAGACAGACCCTTTGCCGTTTCATTTACACACATGTTAATACTGCTCTCGCGCATGATCACGCCACAGGCGAATGGAAAACGAGAGGACTGAAAAAGCATAAGTACCTTTTGCTGCTTCGGATGACGTTCAAATTCTTTTGAGTACGAGGCGTGTTTTTTAAGTAAGTACCGTTTTGAAATTAAAGAAAGACGTGATAATATATCTCAATAATTTTATTTTTACATGAAAGCCTGTACCTTAATCTAAGCACTGACGCCATTGCAGTCTGATTCTTCCTTGTTTACGTTCTGTACTGAGAGTTTAAGATGCCTCCGATAACCGTGAGTCCCGCCGACTGTGAAGTACGGGCTGTTATAAGATTTCTTAGTGCCAAAGGCCTAAAAGCGATCGATATTCATCGTGAGATCTGTGCAGTTTACGGAGAAAACATTATGAGTGATGGAATGGTAAGAAAGGGGGTGAGAGCATTTAAAGATGGCGGCACAAATGCGCAAGATGAACAACAGAGTGGGCGTCCTTCGGTCGTTAATGAAAGTTTGGTGCAGGAAGTGGACAATAAGGTGAGACAAAACAGACGCTTTACGATTTCCTCCTTGCGGGATGACTTTCCTAATGTTTCTCGTAGTTTTTTGTATGGCATTGTGACCGAGCACTTGAGTTACCGAAAATTGTGCGCACGTTGGGTACCTAAAATGTTGACCGATGTGCACAAAACCAATTATTTAGACAGTGCATTGACTTTCCTTGAGCGGTACCACAACGACGGTGATAATTTCTTAAGCCAAATTGTTACGGGCGATGAAACATGGGTGGCCTACATCACACCAGAATCAAAGCAACAGTCCATGGAAATTGAGCAAGGGCATCGTTTTGCTGCAAGACAATGCCCATCCGCATGTGACGAATCAGACCAAAGATCTCATCACATCTATTCGATGGGAAACTCTAGATCATCCTCCGTACAGCCCCGATCTAGCGCCCAGTGACTACCATCTGTTCCTGCACTTGAAGAAACACCTGGGCAGTCAGCGTCTTCAAAACGATGACGAAGTCAAAAGAGTGGTGAGGCAGTGGTTAACAAGACAGGCGGCAGACTTCTATGAGGAGGGTATTCAAAAACTAGTACAAAGTTATGACAAGTGCCTCTTTATTGACGGAAATTTTGTAGAAAAGTAGATTAAGGTACAGGCTTTAATGTAAAAATAAAATTATTGAGATATCTTAGCACATAGTCAGAGACAGCAAAGGACTTGGAAGAGCAGTTGAACGGAATGGACAGTGTCTTGAAAGGAGGGTATAAGATGAACATCAACAAAAGCAAAACGAGGAAAATGGAATGTAGTCGAATTAAGTCGGGTGATGCTGAGGGAATTAGATTAGGAAATGAGACACTTAAAGTAGTAAATGAGTTTTGATATTTGGGGAGCAAAATAACTGAAGATGGTCGAAGTAGAGAGGCTATAAAATGTAGACTGGCAATGGCAAGGAAAGCGTTTCTGAAGAAGAGAAATTTGTTAACATCGAGTATTGATTTAAGTCTCAGGAAGTCGTTTCTGAAAGTATCTGTATGGAGTGTAGCCATGTATGGAAGTGAAACATGGAAGATAAATAGTTTAGACAAGAAGAGAATAGAAGCTTTGGAAGTGTGGTGCTACAGAATAGTGCTGAAGATTAGATGGGTAGACCACGTAACTAATGAGGAGGTATTGAGTAGAATTGGGGAGAAGAGTAGTTTGTGGCACAACTTGACTAGAAGAAGGGATGGGTTGTTAGGACATGTTCTGAGGCATCAAGGGATCACCAATTTAGTACTGGAGGGCAGCGTGTGAGATCGCTCTCCAAGTTTTTATATATTTTTAGGTTTCAGATACATATTTTAACGGTTTTGTGATAATATTTACTATGTAAGTGACTTATTAGTGTTTTCTTCATTCACCTCTGCCTTTCTTGTGTTGTGACCTGATATTTGTGAGTGTTTCGTATCGTGCAACGTAACCTCTTACCTGTGTTTACGTTCCGCGCTGACCATTTGCAGCTGTAGCGCATCGAAAGCTAAGTACTAATTAATTGTGTTTTCTGGTGAAATAATTTCAGAAGAACCTTTTGGGAACTGTTTTCAGCTTCGTTACTGTGACATTAGACGTTTGATTCTCTTTCTGTGTTAGTCTTTTGTTATATTCACATTTGTTGTTTATTAGTAATGTTAATAATAGTAGTTACTTCCCTTGTAGAGTAAGTTTGTGATTATTGTAGTCATGTTTTTAACATCTTCTTATTGTAGTAGCGGAACTTAGAAAAAGTAAAATTTTACCATGAGTGAGAAGTGTGGGCTTTGCCGTAGGTTCGTGAGTAGTGGATTGCGCTGTGAGACTTGTTCGAAGTATTTTCACTGGGGGGAATGCAGTGGGGAAGCCAGTGGGCATTCTGGTGAGATCCTCTCCTGGAACGGCAGGTTATGTAGCAAGAGTAAGTTGATAGAAGAGCAGGAGCGTAAGATCTGTGCCCTTCAGGTGCAGTTGAAAAACGCATAGGAGGAGCTAGATAGGATGACGAGGAAGAAGGGGGTTGGGGAATGGGAGCTGGTTGTTGGCAAGAGATCTGCTAGGAGAAGATTTTCAGATAGTTTTACTATTGGTGTTTACAATAGATATGACCAACTGTCAGTGTCTAGTGGAGAGGAATCTCTAGTAGCTGTAGATGTAGGAAGTATGCAGCAGACCTCAGTAGTTACGATTGCTAGAACAGTTGCAAAGTCGAAGAGGAAGAAGAAGGTTCTGCTGTTAGATAGTTCTCATGGCAGAGGTGTAGGCCAGCAGTTGCAGGAAGTGCTGGGGAGTGAGTACCGCGTCACCAGCATTGTGAAGCCTAATGCAGGATTGGTTCAGGTGACTGTTAACATAGGAGGCTTATGTAGGGATTTTATTAAAGAGGATCAGGTAGTGATTGTGGGTAGGGCTGGTAATAGTATTGATAGGGATGGGGAGTATGACATAGATGGTGACCTGGAAAAGATAGCCACTCAGACTGGCAACACGAATGTGCATTTCGTGGAACTGTTTCAGCGTCACGATAGGCCTCATCTTAATACAGCCGTCAGGCGTAATAACATGAGACTTGGGGGTGCGCTGATGACAGAGATCATGGGTCACATTTCAGTGGTGTCGGTGGAGTCTATCAGCAGGACGGGTTTCACTAGACATGGCCTGCACCTCAACAGGTATGGGAAGGGGAGGTTGGCAAAGCTTATAGGTGACAGCATAGGTGGGGTTGGTGGGATCACTCATGGGAAAATTCCTGCAGTAGTGGGTGTTAGAGCTGCACCTTTTTTTAGATTGAAGTCAGCTGATAGGTATTCCTGCTTAAGGGAAGTCTCTCTAACAAAGGAACCACTTTTGACAAAGCTTAGGTATCCGAGTAATGATGGAATTAGTATATTCCATCAAAATATACAAGGTATTAGAGATAAAGTTAGTGAACTGCTTATAGATGTTGACTCTGAAATTATTGGTATATCTGAACACTTCTTAAATAAGGAGATAATTCAGAGGCTTCCTTTACCAGGATACAGGTTGGCTGGCAGCTTTTCGAGGAGCTCTTTGCGGTGTGGGGGAGTAGCCATGTATGTGAAAAACGGCATCCCATTTGAGTCAATTGATGTTTCAAAGTACTGCACTGAAAATGTTTTTGAATGTTGTGCAGGTGTGGTTAAATTTAACGGAGCTAAACTTGTAACTGTTGTTATTTACAGATCGCCAGACTCCGATTTCACAACATTTTTGCTAAAGGTAGAGGAGGTTCTTGGTTCACTTTATAGGAAATACAAAAGGTTAGTTATATGTGGTGACTTCAATATTAATTGTATAAGTGATTGTGCAAGGAAGAGGATGCTGGTAGACCTCCTTAATTCATATAATCTTATGCAAACCATATACTTTCCAACGAGAGTGCAAGGGAACAGTAGAACAACCATAGACAACATTTTTGTTCATTCCTCATTACTAGAAGGGCATTCTGTTAGCAAAAAGGTGAATGGCCTTTCAGATCATGATGCACAAATTTTAACTCTAAAAGATTTTGTGGTGCAACACATGTTAAATATATTTATCAACTATTTAGGAAAGCTGATCCAGTTGCTGTAGAGACCTTTGTAAACCTTATCAAGGAACAAGAGTGGCAAGTTGTTTATAGCGCTGATACAGTAGACAATAAATATAATGCTTTTCTCAAGACTTTTCTCGTGCTCCTTGAAAGTTGCTTTCCGTTAGAACGTTCAAAACAGAGTACTAGCACAAACAGGCAGCCTGGGTGGCTGACTAGAGGGATAAGAATATCTTGTAGAACAAAGTGGCAATTATATCAAAACGTTCAATGGGGATGCAGCCCTACGATATCCTTAGAGAAGGGGTGAAACGTCCGAGGGTGTCACCAGTGTCAAAGGTTGTCAAGAACGCCTCTTTGCTGCTCATCGCACTCCGAATGTTTTCGACCACGGAATGTGTGGGAATCGACGCCCAGGGAAAGGAGCTGTTTCGCTGACGCCTTTCGTACCACTCCCTGAGGCCTCTTCATGTCGATTCCGAGCGGCAGTGTGTCTGAAATGGTTTCCTCGGCTATCCATGAGAAAACCGCGTGATTTTAACGCTGGGTGTTGCCGTTCTGACCTCCTTCGCAGAGGTGTCAAAAGAAGTGGTGAAATATGGGTTAGAGGGCCTCTGCTGACCTTCCCGTCGTGTGATATGTCCACAGTGGCGTTCGGCAGAAATGTGGTGGTATTTGCTGCCAATGTGAGACCGTTAACCCACATTACAGCACGAACTACTGAGCTGTGGCCTTTTTCCCGCGTATGTCGTCACCTTGCTGTTTGAAGCGCCGCCGAATCCGTTTTTGCGCTTTTACTGGGGCAGGTTGTAGGCTCCTATGAGCCAAATTTCAAACTTTTGGGTCGGAATGAGACACAATTACGTGGTTTCGAAAAAGTGATCCTTTAGTTTTGTAGCGCAGTGTATATGAGCCCTCTTGCCTGAAAACTGATTAAACAGAATATTGGGCAAGAGTAATCCTATAGTAAACGTCGAAGTGAAGCGTTCGAACAGATGATGTCTGTGTCACTCCTATCACAGAAATTACCGCAGGCTTAGAAATGCGGCGGCAGAAAAGAAACTGATTAGTGATGCCACAAATTTTCTTTTTATTTGCATTAACCATATGAATCAAAGAATTTGTAAGAATTTCCAACGGTGGTGTGTCTACGGCATTGCCTTCCATAGCTATCAGGTCGTTAACAAAACCTGCCTATCTTGAAATTTCTCTTCAAGCAGTATCTCTCCTTTCGTACTGCAATACTAAATATCACCAACATTTATTTATTCATAGTTATTCTGATATTTCCAGAGAGCTGTGTTGAATGCAGAGCAAAGAGAGGCATCTCCACCTCACACTTCAGAGTGGATCAGCGGGTCCTAGGATGCACTTTGCAGGGTTTAGAAGTCCCGCTTAAGAAATGCTTCGTGTTGAGTGACTAAAATCGAAAGACTGACGTTGACAGTTGGCGAATGTTTTGTTGGTTGCTCCTGTCAGAAACAGCCTTTTTTTTAAGTTTCTCGACGTCTGGCGGTTAAGAGTTAAAATAAGTGTATGAATAATTCATGATTGCATTAGATGACTTGTGAGAGGGTTGGAATTGCCAGGATCTTTAAATTAACATCGCCGGCCGGTGTGGCCGAGCGGTTCTAGGCGCTTCAGTCTGGAACCGCGTGACCGCTACGGTCGCAGGTTCGAATCCTGCCTGGGGCATGGATGTGTGTGATGTCCTTAGGTTAGTTAGGTTTAGGTAGTTCTAAGTTCTAGGGGACTGATGACCTCAGATGTTAAGTCCCATAGTGCTCAGAGCCATTTTTTTTCCATTAACATCACAAAGTCGGAGCTGCAATGACTACATCTCTTGCCTTCCAGGATGTATAGTGAAGTTGTCTTCGGTGACTGTGAGCCTGACAAAGAAAGATACACAATGCCATTAGAACGGTTCAGTAACACCGATACGACTGGAATGCAACGAATGGACTGTGCCCGGACACTGAAGCGGAACAGGCATTTCGACATTCGCAGGCTTTGCGGCCCATTCTCGCAATGAGGTAACAGCTACCTACTCAAGTAGCACATATGGAAATACTTGAGTGGCTACGGAAACTCGTGTCTGGTGTTAATCAGCCGTGTGAATACCAATGTGAAATATGAGGTGCCTTTAGTACATTCAGTACCTACACTGGTTCTAGTAAATGAGAGGAAAAGATCACAAAAATTACAGGAACTAGCAAATACGATGAAACTTGGCTGCAGCAGTCTCTCTCTGTCTTTTTCTTTCTCTCTTTCTCTCTCACGCACACATCCACTTAAACGCTCAACAGGGTGCCCAAGGAAGAATGACTATGATACGACGATCATTTGAAGCAAGAAAACTTAGTGAACAGGGGCTCTGAAATGTATACCTTAAGAGCTCCGACCACTTAGTCTCTGATGTTGTGAACCAAACCTAGTGCAAGCTCTTTGCTTTCCATATTTTGAGAAGTGGCAGTATGGATCAACACAAGAAAAAATCAATGAAATTCTTCTGGGTTTGAGGCCGCATTGTCAACTATAAAATTCCGACGTTTCGGCGACTATTGCAAGACGCCTTCCTCAGGGTCTGCTACTAACTGCTGAACGAGCATTTTTTTTCTTTATTGTAATTTCATTCTCCTGCCTCACACGGTCAGGGGAGGAGTGCTGGCAGCGGTACAGTCCACTGCACTTTAGCCAAAGGGCTTTATAAATACAGAAGGCGAACCTTACATAAAAGGGACAAAATTGGGGGGCGGACATAAAAACACTGTAAATGGAGATGATGGAAGTTAAAATATACACTAATACGGGGACATGCACTGGGGGACAGTTAAAATGTCGACATAAAGTTAAAAAGAACACAGCTGGCAATGTGTAGAGCACTTAAAAAACAGTAGAGGCAAAAACGAGTTAAAAGTCGGCCACTGTATGAAGCGCACACAAACAATCATGGACTACATACAGGTCGAGCACACAATTAAAACCACATCACTTGATGACACTGTATAACGAACACAACAGTAACACAGCACACATGATAATGAATAAAAACCTGGGGGAATCTACCAGCGGGGGAGAGGGGGGGGGGGAGACAAGGGAGAAGGGAAAAGGAGGCGAGTAGGAGGGAAGAGAAAGGGGGATGAGGGTGGGGGCGCGCCGAAGGAGGGCTGGGGAGGGAAAGGACAGGAGAGGAAAATAGCTGTGGTGGGGGCGCAGGGACTCAGGGGAAAGGAGGAAAATCCACTCTGGGAAAAGGAGGAGAGAGGAAAAAGGTGGGCCCTGGTGAGGGGGGGGGGGTGGGATAAAGGCCAGGTTATAGTTGGTGTGAAGGGTAGATATGGAGATATGGTGAAGTTCAAAATCTGGGAGGGGTAGGTGCTGGAAATTGCCCTGATGAAGGAGATATAGGGTGTGGAGGTGGAGAGAGGGAGGGATACAGCGATAGAAGCACAACAATGGGTGGGAGTGGAGAGGAAGCAGGAAAGTAGGGGGTGGGGACAGTATAAAGGATGTGGAGATGTTGGAGAAAAAGGAGGAGGTGGGGGAAGGGGATGAGGTCATACAGGAATAGTTTGGGGTAAGGAAGGTGGATACAGAAGGCAAGGCAGAGGATTTGGAGAGCATTATAAAAGTGGGGTGGTGGTGGTGGAGATTCAGGCAATGCTGGCATAACAGAGGATAGGGCAGATGAGGGATTTGTAGGTGTGGAGCATGGTGGAAGGATGCAATCCCCTTGTCCGGCCAGACAGGAGTGTCAATATGTGGAGGCAGGAATGAGCTTTCTGCTGGATGGTGAGGAGAGTGGGTGAGCTGGATGGGATGACCATAAATGGTGAGGTAGAAATCGTGGAGATGGAAGGAGCGGGTGGTGCAGCCTATGATGATTGCCTGGACTTTGAGGGGTTGATACGAAAGAACTGCTGTTTACACCAAGTTGTGAAATGGTCATGGTGGGTTTGGAGTGTGTGCTGGGACCATTGAAGGGTAGGATAGAGAGCCAGGAAGGCGGTGTCATCAGTATGTTGGAGGAGGTGGACAGGTGGGGGTGGCTTGGGATATCAGTGATGTACAGGAGATAGAGGAGGGGGAGAGGACGGAGCTCTGGGGGACACAAGCAGTGGGATAAAAGAGACAGGAGTTGGCATCATGGAGGGTTACATTGGAAGGACGATGTGAGAGGAAGGAAGCGACCAAATGGACAAAATTGATAGGCAAGGCGTAGGTTTAGAGTTTAAAGAGGAGACCAAGGCATTTTGGAGATCGAGGGTAACAAAAATGGCAGAGCAATGGGAGTTAAGTTGGAGGGAAAGAAGGTGGACGAGGCTAAGGAGTTAGTCTTCGGTAGAGAAGGAGGGTTGGAAGCCACACTGGGTAAGGTGGAGAAGGTGGTGTTGAGTGAGGTGGCGATGGATACGATGGGAGAGGATGGATTCGAAGACCTTACTGAAGATGGAGGCGAGGCAGAGGGGACGAGAGGAAGAGGCAATGGAAGGGGATTTGTTGGGTTTGAGGAATAAGAGGATGTGGTAAGTCTTCCACAGGTCAGGGTAAAAGTCGGTAGAGAGAGGATGACATTGTATAGATTGGCAAGGACAGTCAGGAAGAAAAAGGGGCATTCTCTGAGGTGGCAGTAGGTGACTCAGTCGTGACCAGGGGCCATGTTGCGATTTGACCGGAGGTTAAGTGTAATGTCTTGCCATCAAGCTTACTGTCCCATTCTGTCCCATCAATCCCCCCGTCAACCAGAAGAATTCCCTCCGTCCACCCCCTCCCCCCACAGCTGAAGACATCGTCCAGTTCCTCACCATAGTTTTCCAAAATGTTCACCCTTTCCAGTCCCCCCACACCCTCCAACAGATCTCCCTTGCTGCCTGCTCCGTCTCTCACCTCAACACCTTCGCCACATACTCCCACAACCAAGCCCATTTCACCTTCACCCAACTCGACACTCTAATTTAAGCCTCTTCCCTTCCCTCTCTTCACCCTCTCCTCTCTCCCTATCACAGTGCGGCATGTGTCGCATCCTATTCCAGAACATCTGCTCCTTCCACAACAAATATCTGTTCATGAACAGCCTCTCGCACCACTGCGTGGACACCTTCCTCCTGAATGAAACCTTTCTCCAGCCCCACCATACTATCTGCACCTCTCCCTATATCCTCCACTGCACTGATGCTCCTGGTCCTCGAGCACAGGGTGGAGTCGCCCTCAGCCACCTTAAGCACATCCCCATCTGGCTACAACCTGTCCCCAGTGACCCCACCAAACACCTTATCCTCAGTGTCTTCTTTCCCTCCCTCACCGTTACCTGCGCCACCATATAAGTCCACTCCACTGCTCCTCTTCACTATTTCATTTCCACACTGACTGCACCTTCTCCACGTATGTGATAGCCGCCAACATCAGCATCCATAGCCTCTCTCCTGCCGTTCTTCGGTGGTGGCATCAGTTCCTCCTAATGATCCAAGGTGACCTTGTTCCTTAATCCCAGCACACTCATCCTGAAAGCACCACCACCCCCGATGTTGTCATTGCCTCCACCAACTCTTTGGGTGTATCGCCATCGACATCCTTGATCCCACAGGTAGCGACCACCTCCCCACCCTTCTCACCATAACATCTGTCTGGTACCGCGCGCCGCGGAATTTGAATCCCTGCGAGATGCCATGGACCTCGAAGACCCCTAGAGGTCTCTGCACCATCGCGCCATAAGCTGTGGCGGCGCGCGCCTCCTGGCCCGCATTTAGCGTGAGGGCGCCACAGTGGAACATGTGGTTGCAGCGGCCAACAGCGGCGTCCCTGACAGAGTACTTAAGCACCTGCCTCTCGCTCAGCCAGTCCGCCCCACCCCCCAGTACCCTCTCCTCCTTAATGACCGTCCCTTTCCTGACAACCTCAGTAAGGCCAACCACTTTGCCTCCCACCTCTCTGATGTTTTTTCCATCCCAGATGATCCCCACTTTGATTATTCCCTCTTCCCTGATGTCATGGACCGTACAAATACCTCTGTTCCTCCCCTTGCTCCTAGCTTCCAGTACTTGGGCCACACCCCACCATCTGCACTTAACACTCCCATCCCTACACAGGACATCAGCCTCACACTCCGCACTAAACGCAACACTGCTCCCGGCCACGACTGCGTTACCTACCGCCACCTCAAACACTGCCCTCCCTCCTTCCTTTCCCTCCTTGCCGCCCTCTACGATGTCATCCTTGCCACTGGCTTCTATCCTGACCTGTGGAAAACCTCCCATATCCTGATGTTCTCCAAACCCAATAAGCCTCCATCTGATGCCTCTTCCTATCGTCCTATCTGTCTCACGTCGGTGTTCAGCAAGCTCTTGGAATCCATCCTTTCCCGGCGCATCCATCTCCACCTCCACCAAAACCACCTCCTCCCAAACACCCAATGTGGCTTTCGACCTT
This sequence comes from Schistocerca cancellata, assembly GCF_023864275.1. Taxonomy (NCBI): domain Eukaryota; kingdom Metazoa; phylum Arthropoda; class Insecta; order Orthoptera; family Acrididae; genus Schistocerca; species Schistocerca cancellata. The sequence continues at coordinate 237,318,088 of NC_064627.1, read as the reverse complement.
CCTTCTCTGCTGATGACCAACTCCTCCGCCTCACTCATCTCCTCTCCCTCCAGCTTAACTCCCGTCGCTCCGCCATTTTTGTCTCACTTGACCTTGAAAAGGCCTACGACCGTGTCTGGCATCCCGGTCTCCTGTTTAAACTCCAAACCTACGCCCTTCCTATCAACTACATCCGTCTGGTGGCCTCCTTCCTCTCCCACCGCCCCTCCTACGTTACCATCCATCATGCCAATTCCCGCACCTTCTACCCCTCTGCCGGTGTGCCCCAGGGCTCTGTCCTCTCCCCTCTCCTCTACCTCCTGTACACAGCAGATATGCCCCAACCCCCCCCTCCAGTGCACCTCTTGCAATATGCTGATGACACCGCCTTCCTCGCCCTCGCTCCTACCCTCCAATGGTCCCAACGCCTTCTCCAGAATCACCTTGACCTTTTTGCTGCGTGGTGTAACCAATGGCTCCTGAAACTCAATCCTTCCAAGACCCAGGCAATCATCGTAGGTCGTACCACTCGCTCTTTCCGGCTCCTGGATTTCTCCCTTACTGTCTGCGCACGTCCTGTCCATCTCACCCCCACCCTCACCTACCTTGGACTCACCATTGACCGTCACCTCACCTGGATCCCTCATCTCCGATCCATCCAATCCAAAGCCCACAACCGCCTCCGCCTCCTCAAACTCCTCTCTGGCCGGACATGGGGGTTGCACCCCTCCACCATCCTCCACACCTACAAATCCTTAATCCGTCCCATCCTCTGTTATGCCAGTCCTGCCTGGATATCTGCCCCCCCCCAAATTCTATCAGTCCCTCCAGATCCTTGAGCGTCATGCACTCCGCCTCGCCTTCCGTATCCGCCTCCCGTCCCCCACGCGGATCCTCTATGATCTCATTCCTTTCCCCCATCTGCTCCTCTTCCTCGAACATGTCCGCATCCTCTACACCTCCCGCCGTCTTGAACCCCCTCACCCCCTGGTTGCTCCTCTCCTCTCCCATCCTCGCCCCCTGCCCCGTCTTCACCGTTGTGTCCCCCCTACCCTTCATCACTACACCCTCCATCTCCTTTCCCAAGGTGGCTTCCGTCAACTCCCCCTCCCGGATGATGCCCTCTCTCCCTCCATTTATCCTTCCTATCAACTCTGATCCTCCCTCCCCCTCCTTTCCTCTGTCCTTTCCCTGGGCTCCCTCTTCCCCCCCCCTTCCGTCCTGTTTCCTCCCCACTACACCTCTCCCTACCTCCCTTTTCCCCCCCAGTCCTTTTGTATTCCCCTCCTCTGCCTACCCCCCTCCCTGTCGCGTCTGCCCCCCACCCCTCTTATGGGTCCTCATCCTCCATCAGCTCCTTTCCCGGTTCCCCCCCCCCCTTCGCTTTTACTCTCCTTTCCCCCCCTTTTTGTTTTCCCATCTCCTGTCCAGTTTCCCCCCACCTGCTCTCGACTGTGGTGTCACCTTTGCCGACTTTTTCGTGCTGTGTTCTAGTGACTATTCGGTGTTGTGTTGCGAACAGAAACCATGCTGTCGCTGGGTGTGCATTTTATATACTTTGCGAACAGAATCCAGACTGTCGCCGTGTTTTTTTAATTGTCTATTGTTTCCCCTGTCTGCTCCGTATGTATTTTTATTCGCTTCATCATCCCTCTGTTGTTTGTTTTAATTTCCCCATTTTCTTTTCACCTTGTTACTCACTAAGTCCCCGATTTTATCGCCTGTTTTTTATTATTATTTATTCTCCTGCTCTTTGTCAGAAAATCTGTAGGCTGCAGAGCGGCGTCCTAAGCTGCTGCCAGCCCGCCCCCTTCGGGGGGAATTGAAATTCAATAAAGGAAAAAAAAAAAAAAAAAAAGCTCAGCCAGTCAGTCTAATATTGCGCACGTCTCTCGACATATCGCTTCGCCTTAGACAGCGTATTTACTTTCGTGTTTTGTTTATGAGTGGACGTGGTTGTCTAGTTAGGTTGTCTTGACTCTGTTGTCTCGTTCTTGTTGTTGTCGAAGGTCCTTCGTTGGTCGTGTCCGTCCTCTCCACTGTGTTGTTGTTCGCGGGCCGCTCCGTCAGTCTCGCCACGTTTTCTGTTACTTCAACCCTGTGACGGTTCCGGTCGCCGTTACAACAGTCTGCTCACCACCCGCCCCTGGCTCCCTGGCCTACACCTCCTCCCAAGGTAGTCCATGACTACTGTTGTGCCAACTGGGTTTCCTACTGGGAATCCATCACCATCCAGGTCGAAAGCTACCGTCTTGCCTATCACAATCCTGATGACATTGTCCACACCTCGTTCTTCCTTCAGAATGCCATTACTGACGCCGTGGAGACCCATATTCCCACTAAAGTCATCCATCCCCACCATCCCACTCTCCAGCTGTGGGCTGTCCTTCTCCTCTGTGAATCTCACCACCTCTATCGCTCCTTCCTGTGCACTTGTGGCAGGGATACATTCCGACACAATCGGCAAATACAGCAACACGTACGGAACCTTATTTTAACAAAGAACGCCGGGACTGGCGCCACATCTGTACATGACTCAATGTCACCCTCCCTATTAACTCCTCCAAGTACTGATCAGCCTTCCATCACCTTACTGGTTCTCATTCTGCTCCTCATTACCCCTTCTCCATAACGACTGCCCCCTTCCCGACAACCACTTCGCATCCCACCTTTCTGAGGTCTTCTCCATCACTGATCATTCCCACTTTGTTTATTCTCTTTTCCCCACCGTCATGGAGTGCGCTGATATCTTGGGGTGTCAGGAGGGGTTTAGCTTTACAGTTGTGGTTGTAGGTGGGATGGGGGCCATTGCAGGTGTTACAGGAAGGGGGGTGGCGAGGTTGGGGCAGTTTTTGAGAAAATGGGAGGCCTTGCAATGGGTACAGGTGGGGGTGGCAATTGGGGTCAAGTGGTGGTTGTACATGAGGCAGCACTGGCAGCAGTAGGATTGGGGAGGGGATGTGGAGCATTCAACACAGTGGCGGCGGAGGAAAATCAGGGCACCATGGGTGAGGAGGTGGTGGATGGAAGGGGCGGATCTGAAAAGACCCGCATGAGATTGGTGGGACTGGAGGCATTGTGGATATGGCGAGCAGAGCAGATTTCCAGGTCTGGGTGTGAGTTCATTCCACCAACAGCTCATCCTCTGTGATCACTGGGCTGAGCTTGGTGATCATGGCAGTGTAGGTGGGGTGGCGGGAGGGAGGCTGGGGCTGATGAGGAGAGGAAGAGGAGAGGAAGGGTGTCAGGGATGTGTGAGGGCCAAACACGATGTGTGTGAGTTTACAGCGGAGGTCCAAATGAAAGGAGGGGGACTTGATTAGGGCTGAGTCCCAGCAGGCAATCAGTTGGGGATGGACACACCAGGTAGATACTTATGTGTCTCTATGGTGAGGGTATGGGCATCAAGGAAGTTGGGGTCTGGGGTTCACAGTACAAAAGTGTGGACAGTGGGGGCTGGGGAATGGGTGTCCGGAGGAGGGGAGGTGGCCATGGAGATAATGGCGGGAGGGACGGGGGTGGTGGTGGCATTGACATTTTGTGGGAAATGGCGGGAATAGAGTCGGCAGTGACGTGCTTCAGGGTTTTTTTGGAGACAGTAGGCTGGGAGGAGGGGAGATGGACGGGCAGGAGATGGAGGGGGCATTTGGCAGATCATGTAAGGTGGTGGTGGTACTGGGGGATGCGACTGGTTCAGTGGTGGCGATGGTGGCCTGGCATGGCGTGAAGCAGACAGGGGATGCAGATGATAAAGCAGGGGGTGAGAGAGGGGAAGCCAAACACCTGAGGGATGACAGCAGAGGCAGCAACAGAGGTGTACGTGAGGGCGGGGGCAGGAGAGGGAGCAGTTGTGGGTGTGGGGGCTGGGGGAAGGGTGTGGATGTGGGGTAAACAACATGGGTGGATGTGGGGAATGGGTGAGTGGGGGTAGGGGAGGCGAGGTATGGGGAGGGAGGCCAGGGGCGGCACTCCAGGAAGTGACAGTGGAAGTGGGGGAGTGGGAAATGTAGATGACAGTGGAGGTTTGAAGGCCCATCACAGATGGCCGGCCGGCACGCGCTCCTCGTGGATCGATGGACAGTCAGGAAGAACATGCGTGGCAGACTGTGGGCAGAGTGACCTATGGTGGCTTTCCCTTGTTAACCACGCTTTCTGAAACACAAAATGCAGGGTGCTAGATGAGTGCCATGTGGAGACTGAAAGCGTTGCAAGTTTCTGGGTCAGAAATTTTGGAAATTTGTGGTAAGGTTCTATAGCACCAAACTGGTGAGGTCGTCGGTCCCTAGGCTTACACTCTCAAGTTGAGAAAGGTCAGCCTTATCTAAAACGTGTAATTAGTACCAAGGCAAAGGAAAGTGATCTCGTTCCATCTACAAATTTTTCGGACAACGGCATACTTGTGTCACATAGTGAGATCACATGCTCCATCATACCGTAACTACGATGACGATACCATCGGATGGCAAACACTCCCGTCCGCAACCTTGAGTCATTAAAGTAAGATTCCAAAACGACTCGAAGAGATCTTCAGTGATATGTATATTGCAATTGTTATCTGTCTAGAGGCGATTTCAAAACAAGAATACATATCGAAGAAATGATTTAGGTTTGAACTCGAAATGTTTGCTTTATTTCATCAACTCGTTTCATCTAAATTTTTTGCCTTACCAACGTTCCAAATTTTCAGATTATTCCATGGTGATGTAAAGAGTGAGGTGTCTCGTCTCCACGCCTATTTGTCCTTCAGGTTTTGCCCTATTTATGTAATCCTCAGCGTTTTACTTAAACGAGAGCTGACGAGCTGTTGTTTCGGGAGACAAGTTGATGTGTATAGGATCTGTCTCGAAAGCATTATTAAGCCTGTATAACAGACTCGAAGATGAAATGAAATTAGCATTGTCCACTGAGGGTCAGATTTGGCGGCATGTACCGTAATGTTTACCACAGGAGTCTGTTTTAAAATTTAACTACAGTAATACTTTCTTAGCTGTCTGACTTAAGTCGTCTGAAAATAGAAGAGCTCATTCATCATCTGCTTTTATTGACAAAGTATCACCAGTAGTTATACTGCAATCGTTACGAGTTGACCATACCATGCGCCCCTTCGATTTTATAGAATGAATGACAGTTTTACCTAAGAGTGACATATTCGAGACATTAAGGTTAACACTTTTTGTTCCTTGTTTCACATTCTCAACTGCTTCTCCTTTCATGTTATCAGAAACTGGAATCGAACTTACAGTGCGTCATTTACCCGTTTAGTTTTCTTTGCGTCTTTTGAATCCTGTTTTTCGATCATTGAATAGATTTTCTTGCATGGTTCGTTTTCTAATTTAACACTGTTTGTTATACGCAGCTTACGAAATTTCTTTGTGGATATTCGCGTTTCGTAATCAGTGTTATTTGTCTTTTCAATTATTTTATTATGTTTTAGGCGTGAAGCCAATGAATGCATTCAAATGGGAAAATGTTATTGACTCATATAATTTTAATAAAATCTGATGATGCTTAAAAATCGAATCACTTGTCATGAATGTTTTTTTTAGTTTGCAGTTTACAGAAAAACGAAAGTAACTACAACAGCTACTGAGGAGGAGAGCCGCCCAAATAATTTCCGTGGTCTATATTTATGATGTTCGAGGTGTAGTCAGTGCATCTGGATATTATTCGTAACTACGCTTCAAAGCCAAATCATAACTACAGAAATGCGAATAAGACACATTGGCTTATATTTTACATAGTTCAGTTCCCAGTCAAAATGGTGGCAGCTCGTGCTGCCGCATCTTCGGAGCATGAACGTCTTCACTGTTAGGCAGCCCCAGAAACACAACGACTGAGCAAATGTATTCTACCTGTTGCTAGTCTAATAGAAAAAATGCGACATTACAGAATATGTTGGCAACTACGTTGGCCGTCGATTTACTTCCTGGAGCGGTTCACAATCGTTCCGGTAAATTTACTTGATATTTTCTTGTCTTTTAGATTAAATATAGTGAATTACACTCACTTAAGGCGTGACGTAGAGACAAGAAGCTTGGACCAACGGAAACTGCTGCTTGCTTCGCTGTTTGTGTTGCGAATGCTCCATCTTATCCATCACTGAGACAACAAGGAAGCGATGTTTCCTAGAGTTGTATCCTAGCTTCGCCCTAAAGTTTGTGCGCTTTGCGGGGAAGACTGTGTAAGTTTACTGTTCTGATCTTGTTGGAGGCAATGTTTTTACTTCTTAAGTGAAAGAGGCAATAACAGGTAGAATGACAATCAGTAAAGAAAACTTAAGACAACTTCCCCACATAATTTTTGCTTAAACTTGCAGAACTTCACACTTCTTAATGCCTGATTTTTCTGCTTTTCTCAGTTTTGTTGAATTATTAGGGTCACTGAATGATTTGTTAACTGGGTTTCGTTATGGAGGCTTATCTACCCCTGTTGCTACTTTTCCATACTTTCGTAGTAGTCCTTTCTGTAACACTACTTCACTATCGCTGTGGATTGAACGCAGTCACATATAGTTCCGAAGCCGAAAGTGTTTATTATCCTGCTAATTCATGAAAATTTGGATTACTTTCTTTTATTAAAGAATCCTTTTTTGTAACGTTATAGTGATAAGTTTTACTTCATTTGTATTAGTACCTAGCATACTATATACCGTTTTTCATTAGTTTATTTAACACAAAGATAAACATGATCGATAAATTAATGACCAGCGATATAGCCTCTAAACAGCCTGATAATGCCCGGATAATTTTCGACTTCCCGCCTGCAGACTGTGTGTAGGTAGCCCTTCATCCCGCTGCAAGCTAAGCTGCGTAACATACAGTAAAATTGTGCAGTGCAGCATAACGGTAAGGGGAGAGAGTCTCGCGAATTTGTCACGGACTGTACATTGCCGATGAACTTGTAATTCTGTTAGAGACGGCAAAGTACTTGAAAAGGCAGTTGATCGAATGTATAATGTCTTGAAAAAGAGATTTTAAGATGAACATTAACAAAACTAAAACAAGGATAATGGAAAGTAGTCGAATTAAGTCAAGTGAAGGTGATGGAATTAATTAAGGAACTGAGACAGTAAAAGTTTCGCTGTTAGGGCAGCAAAATAACTGATGATGACCGACCTAGAGAGGACACGAAATGCGGATTGTCAATAGGAAAGAATGTATTTATGAAAAAGAGAAATTTGTTACAGTGTCCTACCTGAAGGCATCTGTATGGGTCTGGAAGCTTTCTGTCTTTTTTTTATTTTTATTTTTTTTAACGAAACTGAGTACATACTGGTGTAACTTCAGTGAAAATTCCCCGAAAATATTCCCACTTTTATACAAAACTCTGGCCCATGGTAGAAAAGGGACGTGAATTGCCTGCTATTTCATTGATACGCTCAGAACTAGGAAAGACTTTCATAGCGCAACGAGTAATTTAAGGCGAACTTGAACATGCATTCCAGTGAATGCAACATTGCAATCAACGAACTCCAATCTCCTGATGCTACCTGCAAATATATATGTGCTCTTTCTTTTGGAGAGACTTTGACCTAAAATCTGTTCACAATGAACTTGAAGCACATAATCACTCCAGATACACTTATGATCAGTAGGAATTCTAACAACACTCAGCAATACAAATCTACCTTATACATGCTGTAAAATGGATGAAAAGAATGTGTAAATAGTTCTGGTGATGACAGATTATCTGAATAACGATTATGGTAAAGGCAGAAAGTGTCTAGTGCATTGCGCTCGCATCAACTAATTTAAAAAATGATAAATGAGCACAAAAAAACAAGTTAGTTGTTAGAAATCACTGTCTGATCGAAATATCTGAAGACAAATTCAAAAGTAACTTCCGCTTATTATTCGATAAAAAAGTGAGACATTGTCGTAGCAAAGTTACATTTTGTAAGTAGGCTGTTTAGATTTTTATATTGGTAATGCCACGTAGCGCTCTGTATGGCTGTGCTGTGTGCAGTCTGTGGCTAGTTTGCATTGTTGTCTGCCATTGTATTGTTGGGCAGCTGGATGTGAACAGCGCATAGCGTTGGGCAGTTGGAGGTGAGCCGCCAGCAGTGGTGGATGTGGGGAGAGAGATGGCGGAGTTTTGTAATTTGTCATGAACTGCTATATATATTATGACTATTAAGGTAAATACATTGTTTGTTCTCTATTAATATCTTTCATTTGCTAACTATCCCTATCAGTAGTTAGTGCCTTCCGTAGTTTGAATCTTTTATTTAGCTGGCAGTAGTGGCGCTCGCTGTATTGCAGTAGTTCGAGTAAGGAAGATTTTTGGTGAGGTAAGTGATTTGTGAAACGTATAGTTTAATGTTTGTCTGGGCCATTCTTTTGAAGGGAGTTTTGATAGTCAGATTGCGTTGCGCTAAAATTATTGTGTGTCAGTTTAAGCACAGTCTCGTATACAATTGTTCTAAGGGGACGTTCCAATTTGTCCTCTAACAGAACACATAGATAATTTTTTAACCAAGCACTTCAGTTAGCATAGAAAGGAACTCATACAATCTTAACTTCATAATAAATTAGTGGGATAGCAACTTGTGCCATGGGATACAGTCCCAGATGAATAGATGGAATGCCATATTGTTCCTTGGAACAAAGCCTCTCGCTTTGAACAACAGACTGCCCTTTGTTTACAACAACGGTATGTCCATAAAGTTGAACAATCCGAGAAAATTCTGGTCATACGTAAAATCGTAAAGTGGATCGAAAGCTACAATGCAGCCACTCGTTGACCAGTCTGGTGCGGTAATAGAAGACGGCAAAAGGAAAACAGAAGATCTGAATTTCGCGTTTGAGAAATCATTCACGCAGGAGGAGCGTGCAAACATCCCGCCGTCTGACCGTCGCACAGACTCCCGTGTTGAGGATATAGTAGTAGGCACCCCTGGCATAAAGAAGCACCTGAAAGAGTTTGCAACATATATACACTAGTTCCAGGTGGAAACCCTATTCGTAGAGTAGCTACCCTAAGGCAGTGGCCCCTTACTTAGCTTGCATTTCCAGTCCCAAGCGATTGGAGAAAAAAAAAAAAAAAAAAAAAAAAAACAGGTGACTTGTATATAAGAAAGTAAAAGAACGGCCTCGCAAAATTACAGACCAGTATCCTTAACATCGGATTGCTGCAGAATTCTTGAACATATACTCAGTTCATATACCATAAACTTCCTTGAGACGGTAAAGTTTCTGTCCGCAAATCAGCACCGATTCAGAAAACAGAGCTCGTGCGAAACTCACCTTGCCCTTTTCTCACATAATATCACTTTGGATGAAAGCAGCAGGCAGATTCCATACTCCAAGGTTTCCGGAAAGCATTTGACACCTTGCCTGGCTGCAGGCTGTTGATAAAGGCAACGAATGTTCCCAGATATGTCACTGGCTCGAAGATTTCTTAAGTAACAGAACCCTGTACGTTGTTCTCGACAGCGAGTGGCCATCAGAGAGAAGGATATAGTCAGGAGCGCCCCAGGGAAGTGTGATAGGACCGGTTTGACGAATAGGACTGGCAGCAATCTGCGGCTGTTTGCTGATGACGTTGTGGTGTACGGGAAGATGAAGACGTTGAGTGACTGTAGGAGGATACAAGATGACGTAGACAAAATTTATGGATGGTGGGATGAATGACAGCTTCGTCTAAGTGTAGTAAAGGTTAAGTTAGTGCAGATAGATAGAAAAAACGATGCCGTAATGTTCGAATACTGCATTCGTAGTGTGCTGCTCGACACAGTCACATAGATTAAATATCTAGGCGTACCGTTGCAAAGTAATATGAAATGGAACCAACACCTAGGTACAGTAGTAGTGAAGGCGAATGGTCGATTTTGCTTTACTGGGAGAATTTCATGAAAGTGTGGTTCACCTGTGAAGGAAGCCGCGTACAGCGCACTAGTGCGATCCATTCTTCAGTACAGCTCGAGTGTTTATGACCCCACCAAGCCGGATTAAAGGAACACTCGAAGAAGTTCAGAGGCGCGCTGCTGGATTTGTTACCGGCAGGTTCGATCAACACGCGAGTATTTCGAAGATGCTTTGTGAATTCAAATAGGAATTCCTGGTAGGAAGACGACATTATTTTCCGGGAACATTACTCAGAAAATTTATATAACCGACATTGAAAACTGACTTCAGAACGATTCTGCTGTTGCACAACGTATACTTCGCGAAAGGGCCACGAAAATAAAAGAAATTAGCGCTTGTACGGAGGCATATAGAAGATAGTCCTTTTGCCCTCGCTCTATATGTAAGTGGGAAAAGAAAGGAAATGACTAGTATTGGTACATGGTACCCTCCGCCTTGCACCATTCGTTGGCTAGTGAAGTATACAGGGTGAATCACCTAAGACTTGCAGTGCAAATATTGCAGAAGTGGGAAGCGCTATTGATGTGCGGTTTTGAAAATGGTTCAAATGGCTCTGAGCACTATGGGACTTAACTTCTGAGGTCATCAGTCCCCTAGAACTTAGCTACTTAAACCTAACTAACATAAGGACATCACACACACACGTGCCGGAGGCAGGAGTCGAACCTGCGACCGTAGCGGTCGCACGATTCCAGACTGTATCGCCTAGAACCGCTCGACCATCCCAGCCGGCTGTGCGGTTTTCACAGAATAAATTGGTAGTGAAGGACTCTTATTGTTAACCAATAAATAGATTGTAATAATACTAAGGAAGTGTATTTTTGTGCAAACATATGGCCGGTCGGTGTGGCCGAGCGGTTCTAGACGCTTCAGTCTGGAACCGCGCGACCGCTACGGTCGCAGGTTCGAATCCTGCCTCGGGCATGGATGTGTGTGATGTCCGTAGGTTAGTTAGGTTTAATTAGTTCTAAGTTCTAGGGGACTGATGACCACAGATGTTAAGTCCCAGATGTGCTCAGAGCCATTTGAACCATTTTGCAAACATACACTTTTTACACAGAAAAATTCCTAATGACAGTAAAAATCTAAAAGGAGGTTAAATTAGAATGCCAACGGAGTTTGTTTCACAACTCAAGTTCGATTCGTTTACAAGGTACCGTATTTTGGAAAGTTCCTGCACCAAAACTTGTGCAATACCTGTGACAGCACATACTAAAGAACAACACAAGTTGTTGTGTACATATTTCCGCGTAGTCAGCGCGTACACAACTTTCCCACTAGAGCGCATCCCGCTAATCACAACAGCACAGGCACAGCGCTTGTCCATCTCCACACTATGAGATGGCGCTGCCTTAGAGACGGACCAAATTCTGCTTCCGCCGATCCGCGTATTAATATGTAATGCAGCCAATGAGATTGCTGCTAACGTAGAACCTTTTCTCCTCGCGGATCACACTCGCGCAGTGATACCTGAACGAGCGAGGTATTATAACGAGTCTACAGACCTCCGATTACTCAGTCTGCATTTGTCTGCACCAGTCTGTACCAGTCTGCATTAGTCTGTACCAGTCTATAGTCAAGTTTCAGTCTGCACCTAAGAAGATTATCATATTCCTGTACATAGCCATGAAGATAAATGTACAGACACTTTGTCAAGTATCAGAGATATGTGAGAATAAGATTAACGTGCCAAGACCAAAGGAACTTCAGATTGTCAATTGTAAACAGCATCCAGAATCAAGTTATGTAATGTCTATGATTTTTATTATTTTAATGTGTGTGAAATTTAATCAAGTTCTGTTTAACGTTGGTCACCGTCAATCTACTACTCTAAGCGTGCAAGTGGCATTTATATCGTCTGCCCTAACGGCAGAAGATACATACGCCACGATAAGACCACGAGACATATTGCTGACACTCGCCTACTTCGTTAGAGCGACCAGTCAAATAATCTGATGGTGTGTGTACCAAAGGTCTTACAGTACGCACACCACACAAGTGCATACTCTAATGTGGTATGGAACGAGAGCTGCACATGTGCTAGCATTTCAGCAGAGATGTCCGAGTAGGCTGCAGTAACATGCCATTGCATAGCATTGGATGTAGTTGGTACGTTCTTGTAGACAGCGTCTCTAAGGTTGCCCCACACTGGCCAAGGTACAGGTCGCCTGCTTTCAATCCAATTCGTGAAGACTTGCTGTAGTACGTAGTGCAATATGGGCTCAACAACGATCATGTTGGTACCACAGGTTCCTCCTTGTTTGCAGAGGAACGTCTTCTAGCGTCTTTGGAAGATGTTCTGATAAGAGACTGCGATACCTATGCGCGTTCTGTGTTCCGTCTATGAAGCACGGGCCTATGATCTGATAGTTCACTATTCCAAACTACACGTTTACGCTCCATTTACGATGATGTTCTACCTGAGGAAGCCAGTGGGGATTGTCGATAGACTAATAGTGCATGTTTCGGTGGTTTACCTGGCCACGATCGATAAATGTGGCGTCATCACTAAACAAGATACTTGATATCTCTGGAGATCCTGTCTTAATGCCTACGTACAGAATTTAACACGATACTCATAATCGTTTCCATGTGCAGCTATTGATGGAGAGAGATGTGGTAGGGTTGTAACCTATGTCGATGGAGAATGCGTAGGACAATTGTCTGACTCATGCCACTTCCTCGTGCAATTGCGCGGGAGCTAACGTGCGGATCAGCTGCTACAGCAGCAAGGACATTAATTTCCTCCTCTTCTGTTGTCACTTGTTTCCTTCTGTTACGTTGGCTACGTGCTACACCACCATTTTCATGTAACTTGTTGAAGAGGTTGATAAATAATTGCCGAGATGGCAAGAACGAACTGCATTCTTATTACGCTCTCTATACACCATGAGCACGTCGGCTTTTTCTGCACTGATAAATCCCATCATCGACTCGCAAGCTAATGCTAGAACTGTCCCACACTAAATGGCCAGAAAGTCACAATGCTCAAGGAACACACACGCACACTATAAGCAAACATAACAACATCGTACTTAGCAACTATACAGGTTGAATGGCAAAAACGAGTGTCGATGTGGCAACTTTTCAGAATACGACATCTCGTAAACTACTCGAACTCGAATCCTTCAACAAACCCCACTGACATTCTGATGTGTTCGGCTTTTAGCTTGTTAATATCAACAGACACTGTTCCATCTAAAAAAAAAAGAATGTTTGCACAAAACTACACTTTCTAAGTATTATTATAATCTTTTTATTTGCTAACAATACGAGCCCCTGATTACCAATCCATTCCGTGAAAAGCACACATAAGTAGTACTTTCCATATCCGCAATATTTACGCTGCAAGTTTTAGGTGTTTCACCCTTTGGATGTAGACGCAGATGTAGAAATACTACGCGCATGCAAGCCACTATCTCGTTGCAAATACTTGTAGGCTGCAACATACAAAATGTCCATAGGAATGAAATATCAGACAAAGTTTGTGCAGGCAGCGTCCTCGTACAGAATGTGGCCCCAACACTCCCGGAAATATAAGCGTACTTGTGTTTGGTCGCCAACTCGAGTACATTGCTCAAACTCTGCCGCATTGACTCTGGCCAGATTGGCCAGCTAATTACTCGTCCATAGCATAGCCTAGGTAGATGTATATGCACTGTGCAGCCAAAGACATTGGCATTCGTATTAGATGAAATAAACGCCTAATGTGTCTTCGTGGCTCACCAGCGACTAATATCTCTCGGAATGATAAATGATTTGAAAGATGTTTTCTGAAGAATGGCTTTCAGAGCACTGCCTTATACATAAGTGAGACGTGGACGATAAGAAATGCAGATAAGAATAGAATAAAAGCTTTTGAAATGAAATGTGGCGGTAAAGAAAAATGTTGAAAATTAAATGGGTTGTTCGAATAACTAGTGAGTAGGTACGAAATCTGTGGTATCGTACGAAGATCACTGTGGCACACCACAGTCATCAACGCTCATCGAAACCAAAGACATTAGCGATGTCTCGCAGCAGTACACAATAACGAATGGGAGTGGATAAAGAAGACAAGCCCTCGACCCCCCCCCCTCCTCCCTCCCTCTCTCTCTCTCTCTCTCTCTCTCTCTCTCTTTCTCTCTCTCTCTCTCTCCCTCTCTCTCTCTCTCACTCTCTCCTTCACACAGAGGCCAAAATAAAGCTGAGCAGAAAAGCGCTCCATCTAGTTTATGACAGCTGAAGCAGTCGACATCGTCGAGTAGGACTAAGTCCCGGATGGAAATGTCATGTTGCAAATGTTGAAAATTGTACTTGAAGAGAAGTGTTTGTTAATTAGTGCATAAAGTGACCGTGAAGTCAATGACAGCTGTAAAATATCAAGCACTCCTGTGACAAACGATTGTATCAAGTTAAGTTAAGTCTTTTTATTATCCAATAACGAAGAGAACTAATATTTCATCAGTTGTAGTTCCAACGGGCCGTCTCCTAGGGAAATCAAAGAACCCATAGTTATGGCTCGGCGAGCGTAGTTTCGTCAGGTCATAACAGAAAAAAACTGGCAGAAAAGAAATATTTTGGCACAACTTAACTAAAAAGGGGATCAGTTGTTTTAGGTCATATCCTGAAACATCAAGGAGTCGTCAGTGTGACAATGGAAGGAGGTTTGGTGGATAAAAATTGTAGAGGGAGACAAAGGCTTGAATACAGTAAGCAGTTTCGAATTGATTAAGGCTGCAGTAGCTATGCAGAGATGAAGGGGTTTGTGCAGGATAAAATAGTGTGAAGAGCTACATCAAACCAATCTCCGACTGAAGACCACAACAGCAAGAACCTCATACATCCATGGAAACTAATGCAGTTTATTACTGTCAACGAATTCCGACAAAGCGTACCACTTTCATCAAATGCTGCTTGCAGGCCACTAAAAACTCCAGGATGTGATATGAGGCGTTTAACTATGACTCACGAGCGCTCTTACTAAACCGCATCACCCATGAGAAACTGGAGAAACTGATCGAAATTCCGCATCCGCGAACGGGAACCCATTTGAAACTTTATAAATAATTCAAAAGCCAAGATCGCTTAAACATTGTTTACTAGATGACCGGTTTCAAAACACTAAAGGTGCCATCATCGGATCTGAATGCAGCTTAACATGCATAAATCATTTGGATATAACAATACATGAGGCAGGCCAGCTGATATAAAATCATTGTCGCAGAAATAAAAATTAAAAAACAACTGCTTTCATGGTCATTCTATTCCATCAGATATATAAAACAGAAGTCACAAGATAAAACTATTTGACACATGACCGCAGCTCGACTAACAACGGTCGGTCATCTACTAAACAGTGTTTAAGCATGTTGGCTTTTGAATTATTTATACAACAGAGTGATCGCCCAACAACACACTATGTGTTCACTGCAAGACTTGAAACTTTCCCTGTTGCAAATCTAAGTTCGTTAATGACCGTGGGTCACTGTTATGGTATAAGAAACCAGCAGCATTATTAAACAATCACTCCACTCCTGAGGGCAAAACACCTGCCTCCCTCTTCAGCATGGAGCGCTACCTGCCGACTCCTCAATTTTGCGACCTCCAAGCCACTCCCGAGCATTTCAGCATAAACCACTCCATCACGCACAGACTGCAATAGGCAGTTGCATCACTGACATAGGGCAACAGTATCTGAATTGGTCAGTTCATTCTCCAGTCTTTTATGTTTTAATAATAAAATTGACTTTCGGCGTGTGCTCATACAGCCATCTCAACAGTGGAAGATACAGCAGTGTATTTTCGACAATGTACAACATTCATTACGGCCAAGCCAGACCGTAGTACGAAACGACATGGTCCTAGACTTGTCAGATGACGCCATGCAGACGACTTTCATGTCAGTTATGACGGTGCTAATAAGGATACCACAACTTCCAGTCACCGAACGGAAAAATCTCTGACCTGGCAGGAAATCGAACCCAGACCCCTTCAGTTAGCAACTGTCGTGTCGACACCGCCGCTACCGACTCGGACTATGCACGAGCCTGCTGACACACCAACCTAAAATGATAAATGGCGCAACGGTAGTGTCAAACTCCTCTCTAAGGGCGCTAGTGGCTGTTTCGGCTGAAAACCATACGCCACGTGCTGGAGTCCGAGACATATCGTGCGACCGGAGTGTATATCCCCGATATTGGGTCTCACACAGCACCGGACATATCGCCTGGGTCGTACTTGAAACATTCTTTACTTTTCAAACGGACCTCTTGTTTTCGCACCTGATTCTTCTACTGAGATGAAAAGAAATGAATTTGTAATGAGTCTTTTAGCTTCCTTGTACACGGGAACTGAAAATATATGTTTACACCTATACTCTGCAAGCCGCTGTGAGGTGCATAGTAGCGACTGCTTTTCATTGTGGCAATTATCAAGATTTATTCTCGGTCCATTCGTATACCATATACAAACTGGGAAGAAAGATTGCTTAAGTGACTCTGTGCGTACTTTAACTAGCTTAATCTGTCTTCGTGCTTCATATGAGTACGATACCTAGAGAGTTGTGGTAAGTTCCAGGATTCCTCACTTAAATCTGGCCTGTAAACAGGCTTTCAAGGAAAAGTTGGCATCTGTATTCGAGCGTCTGCCAGTTCAGTGATGCTAACGGTCAGACAGACATGTGATCATTCGTGCTGCCCTTCTCTGTGTAAGTTTAATAACCCCTGTCAGTCCTATCTCGCAGCAGTCCCACACACTAGAGCAATATTCTGCTATGGGTCGCCCGACTGTTTTGTTTGTAATCGCCTTCGAAGGCTGATAGAATTTCCCTAGTATTCTACCGATGAATAGAAATTGGTCACCTGATTTACCTGCGACTGAGCCTATGTGATCGTTCCATTCCGTATCATACAAATTTTTACATCCAGGTGTTTATGTGAGTTGAATGATTCGTTGACTCACTGATGCTGTAGTCATAGGATACTACTTTTGTTGTGTTTTGTGAAGTACATAATTTCATATTTCTGAGCATTAAAATAAGTTGCCAATTTTTGTACCGCTTGGAAATCTTATCAAGATTTGACTGATATTCGTGCAGATTTATATCGCACAATAGTTCAGCATAAATAATTGCATCACCTGCGAAGGGTCTGAAGTTACTATTAAATTTGTCCAGTGTCATTACGTACAAGATGACCCAACAAACTTCCTTGGGCACAGCCGAAGTTACTCCCACATCAGTGGATGACTGTCCACCCAAGACACCATGCTGCGTCTTCCGTACCAAGGACGCGGTGTCACCTAAAACCAGCAGGTGGTTTTCTCAACGCGGGAGGTCCTCAAGTGACATAAGCTGAGCAGTGTAGAAGTGTAGAGTCAAAATCACTGTGAGATTCAGCAGGCTTCAGATCAGCGCTTTGTCCTTGTTAATTTTCAGCAATGAAACTGCTTTGCAGCTCCAGAAGGTCTGATTGCAAAAGAACTAGCGAAGCGTCGCGAGTGAATGTTTTCCGCACTATCTATATCGGAATTCCCCCGGCTGTATGCCTCTACGCCTGCATGTCGCTGCTTGCACACAGCAGGCTTAGAAACCTGTGCAACCATCCCAAATGAAATGAATGATTCACAGCCTCTTACTTCGCGTCTACCATTCAGCAGAGGCTATTGTAAAGTTCAAAAACGCGAAGTTTCAGATCGCTAGGTCTAATAGTTGACCACAATTTTCACTTTTATGAACTTTTTAGAGAGGTCCAGTTTAATAATTATACTTGTTAAACTCCAATCTAAAAACAAATATGGCTGCCGTTTGTGTTTTAAAAGTTTTTGAAGTTTTCTATGATCAATATTGTTTTTGTGATATAAAAGTTGTCAGTAAGTGCCAGAAATATTTAAAATACTGTGAAGACTACATTAAAACGTAGAGAAAGTCATTTAACTCTGTTTTGTCCATTTTGAGCCTGGCAACATAAAATCTGCAAGCGGAAAGAATTTATTGTGGTTTTTCTAGAGCACCAGTGGCGTAATGAGATTAGTTTCATAATTTTCAGATATGCAGTTTTCTAGCTAGAGAGATGCAATTTCTGCAGGTTATTTTTGGTATTGACAGAATGTGATGTGAGCTCTTTTTTCATTCGATGTGTCACACTTCCTATTTGTACATTGGACACACTTCGAACAGTAGTCTCCAAGAGTTGATATGTTACGCCACAGAAGTTCTGAGTACATACACTGTGATACTTGGTTGCCAGCAGTTCTGTCGATGCCAGTGAGTCGGGTGTTAGTTACACTACTGAGCGGCCTGGAAATAGCTTACAAAGCACAGGGATAAAGACTCAGAGGATGTTGAATTTTGGAAATATGCTTTGATAAAGATTAATCTGAGAAGTATGAAGATTTTCAGATAATACTGTTGCTGAACTGAGTGCTTGCGCGTAATTTATGATGTGTTTGAAGAACGGAACGTTTTAGTGGAATTTTTCTTTATTTTTTCAACTGTTCAGACGTGATGAAACAAATTATCAGTTCACATAACTTGCACTCGGAAATTTACCACTCCATCATTTCAGAAACTAATCTCACACAGAGTAATACACTTTTTTGTAGAATCGATTGTTGTGAAGACAATGACAAATGTTAAGGTATCAGAGGTTCAATACAGTTTTAGAATGCTAGTCTCATTCAGTCACTTAGTATATCGAATTTCTTCCATCAGCTATCGCTGGATTGCACTTTGAGGAAAACAGAGCTTTTCTTTAGCTAGTTTGCTGGTGCACTATATTTGTACTTTCATCGCTTTAGAACAGCAGCGAGTTTCCGTTGTCACATGTAAGGTATGAAAATTTGTTTGGCTCAGTTTACAGTGAGGACAATAAGATCATTCATAATTATGGACTGCATTTGAAAATCTTTACCAGGTTACATTTACGTAAAATTCAGTTCGGATTACATTTTGTGTCAGAAAAACTTATTCTTACTGTGCAGGGTTACATTTGCATGTGCATTGCTTAATGTTTGGAATTTTATTTAGTAAGTTTTCTTACTTAAAATCACAAGGAATTTTTACAGAAACACTTTGGTTATTTAGTCTTTCGAAATTAGTTTTGTAATTTTATGTAGGATATTTATTCTGTTAGCTTTGTGTGTTGGAATCGCATATCACATGCTATGACGTTACACTCTGCAGCACTGATTCACTGCACTGCACAACACAGAATTCCACAGCATCATTTCTTTAATTTGCTATTTCGATTTTGCAACTAATTTGGTTGAAGTTAATGACAACAGTTATACAGTTTCAGATAGTTTGGCGACTCATTTTGTCAAATAATGTTCCCATGAGTACGCCACTTGCATTATTGAGGATGACAACACACACACACACGAAGTTAAAGACAGGAAGAAGAGTTACGATGTTCGCTCGGAAAGTGATAATCTAATGAGCAAGTATTATATACATTAGCAGAGTACGTTCCTATATGTGAGTTACCGACTCTCTAGCTAGTTGGCTAGTTGTATGTCGGGTGCAAATGGGTTATATTTTAAATTGCGGGGCTCACCAGCCTTCAGATTTCCAAGGGCTGTAAGACTTCCGAACACTGGAGCCCAGTAAGAAGTTCTGTGAGACCTGGAAGAGGAACGTCTTTAACTCGACCACTCGCCTCGGTGGGAGTTGCGTTAGCGTGCGACTTGCAACGTTTTCAGCGACGTCTGTGTATGGTTTCTTTTTCTCCGCATCTGATTCTGAAACGGTACTAGGACTTTTCAAGCGATGCATGCATACAACTTTTGACAAGCGTCCGATTTGATGTTAAGAACTTAAATTTTTTTGTGCATTTTATGATCACCTCTCAGGACATAAAAAAGGTTGCGTCTCTATAGTGTCCGCGAGAATCCGCGAGGTAACTGCAACTATTTTATGATCGAATTAGACTATGTTCGATGATTATTTTTCATGCACGTTTTCACTTTTAAGGCGATCAAAGTACCTTATCTACGTAAGTCTCAAATTTTTTCTACTGTTTCCATGAATTCTTCTCCTGCGAAATGTAGGAACACATGAGACGGTACAGGCCTCACAACTTGCCTGAGAAGATAAACTGAAGAAAGGTCAACCTACGTGTATAGCATCTGTAGATTTACAGAAAGCTTTCGACAAAGCCGACTGCAATAAGTTATTTGAAATTCTGAAGGCAGCGCGAGCGATATATTGTTTACAACTAGCGCAGCAGCCAGGCTGCAGTTACAAGAATCGAGGGACATGAAAGGGCAGCAGCAATTGACACAGGTGTGAGGCAGGGTTGTAGATTGTACCCGTAGTTATTCAGTACGTACAAGTAAAGGAAGCAAAGAAGGAAGTTGGAATTATATAACTTTTTGGATAAAACTTTTTCAGGTGAGTTTTATTCACCATCTGGCACGATAGATGCTGTCGGGAATGGAGTATTCATTGAAAGAATGTGCGAACTCCCCACCCAAACCTACCGCGCTGCTTCCCTACCGGGAAGGCGCGTCGGTCCCCGGCGGATTAGTGTCGAGGTCCGGTGTGCCGGCCAGCCTGTGGATGGTTTTTAAGGCGGTTTTCTATCTGCCTCCGCGAATGCGGGCTGGTTCCCCTTGTTCCGCCTCAGTTACACTATGTCGCAAACACTGTCTCCACGTACGCGTACACCATAATTATTCTACCACGCAAACAACTGGGACTACACTCACCTGGTGTAAGAAGTTCCCGGGGGCGGGTATCCACTGAGGGCCGAACCGCAAAATAACCCTCGGTGAGGGCTACGGAGGGACGAATCCTCTCCGTCGTTTCTAGGTCCCCAGTTTAAATACACAGTACACAGCACCCAAAGACATCGTTCCTACATCTCCGCAATATTTCACGAAGGGCGTGTAGACATGAAAAGAACATTCATCAGGGAGAAAAATAAAATTTTAAGGCTGGCAGATGGCATTAAACAGTTGCCGAAATAAATACTGAACGTGTGATCCAGAATACGTTATAACATCAATATATTGGTTTATTTGCAATGTACTTCTAGAGGAAGCAGTCCATTTTTCTACACTGAGAGGTCAGCATGTGGGGTCTGTCACCTGCAAACATTACAACACTTGTGCTTTGTGCCATTACGAGGTGTCGCTTCAGGATTGTTCGGACAACAATAACGTACGACCAGAGTCTCAGTAGAGTCACTCTAATGGAGCAGTGAATGAGACAGGTGTACGCCGCAGTGAATGTCGCTGTAGGTCAAAATAATGTCTTTGGAATAAGTTCCTAGCTAGCGGATCAGTTGAGAATTGTCATAGAAGCGGCCGTGGAAAAAAACAGCAAGTGTGCAGGACCGATATCTGCTTATAAGAGCAAGCAGAAAGTCTCAGCACAACGCTAGACGCCTACGGTGGCGGTTTCAGACACCTACAGGAGTGTAGGTGTCAACACAAACAATATGAATTAGGTTCCACGAGCAGGGATTAGGAGCCAGAAGACTTCTCAAGACTCCTCCTCTAAATCGGATTCGAATAGGGATTCGTGTCACATAGGCAGGAAAACACTGTTTGCGGAGTAGGCAGCAGTGGTATACAACGCACTTTTCTGATGAGACCCGTATCATTCTCTATCCTGAAAATACTGATGTTTGTGTGCGGAGGCAAGAGGGAGAACCTTTATACCCTAAATGTGACGGCCACCCTTGTCGAGGCGATGCAGTCATGTTTTGGGGTGGAACCACGTATGGCCGCAGGACACCTCTCGTGTCAATACATGGGAGGATGACTGATATGAAGTATCGGGACGACATACTTGCATGCACTGAGGCTCCATTTGGTGAACATATTGGAGAGGAATTAACGTTGATGGACACTAATGCCTGCGCTCATCGTCACAATCTTGTGAACACTTCCTGGTGGAGCATACAACCAGTCGGATGGAATGGCCTCCACGTTCTCCAGATCTCTGCTGCATTGAGAATGACTGCCAATGTTAAAACGATCATTTTGTAATTGCCCTGTCACTCCAGAGACCTCACAGGGCATCACAGAGGCAGCTGTGGAGGAATGGAACAGTATCTCACAGGCTTATTTGGGCAGTTTGGTAAGGAGTACGACTAACAATCTTTAGATGCGTCGCCAATTATGAGGAGGCCCAACTGGTTCATAAATAATGTGTTATGCAGGATGCCAGTGAGAAGAAATTGCAGTGTTTGCAATGGAATCTTCTTAATGTTTTGTTTTTGTTTGTGTTTATTAAATGGAAGTGCATTTATCATCTTTGTTTTTGATTTCTTGTGACTGTACCTGAAAGAAAAAATCAGTTTTGTTTCCTATTTATGTCCAGTATTGGCAATAAAGCAATATACAACATTTATTTTGACACCTGGAGGATCAGTTGAATGGAAAGGACAGTATCTAGATATGGTTATGAGATGAACACCAACAAAAGTAAAAGAAAAGTAACTGAATACAGTCGAGTTAAATCAGGCGATGCTAAGGAAAAGGCTGCAGGTAAGTTTTGCTACTTGGGCAGCAAAACAACCAACGATAGCCAAGTAGAGAGAATGTAAAATGCTGACTAACAATTGCAAGAACATCATTTATGGAAAAGAGAAATTTATGGAGATAAAATTTAAATTTTAGTTCAAGAAGTTTTTTCTGAATGTATTCGCCTTGAATGTAGCCTTGTACGCAAGCGGAACCTTGGCGATAATCAGTACAGACAGGAGGAGAATATAAGTGTTTGAAATGTGTTGCTACAGAAGAATGTTGAAGATTATGTAGGTAAATGGGATAACATGTGAAGAGGTACTGATCAAAACTGAGGGAAAAAGAAGTTTCTGCCACAACTTGACTAAAAAATCGGGGAGTTTGATGGGACACATCCTGAGGAATCGTCAGTTTGGTGATGGAGAGGAATGTGCACAGTTAAATTTGTAGATGGAGACCGAGACCAGCCTTTCATTTTTGAGTCATCGGTCTTTTGACTGGTTTTACACACAGGGAACCTCCTCATTCCCTATCAGTCCACCTAATTTTCCACATCCTTCTGTAGCACCACATCTCAGATGCTTAGATTCTCTTTTTTCCGAGATTCCCACAGTCGATGATTCCCTGCCATATGGTGTTGTCGTCCAAAAGTAAATTTGCTCCTCAAATTAAGGGCGATATTTGATACTATAGTCTGGGAGACGAGTCTTTGGTATTGACAGCTCGGTAGCGTCTTTCCGTTGCCTAGCGACCGCAGGCAGGCAGCCAATGACGGCCTGACTTTGAGCGGGTAGCAAGGGCCACGTTGCCGCTCTGAAACCCGGTCGCGCGCCCTTATGAAACTTACCAGTGAGCGCGTGCAGGCGGTGCGGTCGTTCGTCGTTTGTCTGAAGTTGAATTCGCAGTTTATTTCGTTTTTGTTGTTTTTAGTGTTTCTTTGTTTATGTTTCGTTGTAAACAATGTCTAGTGCGGCGGGTAGTACCAGCCCAACACAAGAAGTGAAACGGAGGAAGAAAAGTGTGCTACACACCCAGGCCCGTGAATTCGTGTGCTCTGTGAGGGATTACTTTGAGAAAGAAAAGGACAAAGGTGGGCCCTTAATTCCTGTTGTTCAGGTTGTGAAGAGAACTGCAGCAGCATTGAAAATAAGTAAGAACACTGTTGTAAAGATAGGGAAAGAACAGTATAGTGTAGATTGTGACGAGAGTGGCACAACAAAGCTGCACACACCAGGAAAGAAGCGACCGAGAAATAAGCAGGTGACAGCTTTGGACGATTTTCAGAAAGACGCTATTCGTCGTCATATATACAGCTATTATAAGAGAAGGGAACATCCCACTCTATCTAAATTACTGGTGTCGCTTCAGAAAGACCATCTTTTTAAAGGGAGCAAATTTTCATTGCGTACAGTGTTGAAAGACATAGGCTTCAGCTATTCACTGTTTAACGGACGCAAAATATTAATGGAAAGGACAGATGTAGTTGCATGGCGGTGCAGATTTCTGCGCAGGATCATGGGTGTGGAATTCGAAAGCATAGTGTGGTTAGATGAAACTTGGATCAATGCCAGCCATTCTTTACGTAGAGACTGGAATGATGGAACGCCCGAGGGGAACAATGGCAGTGCCTGTTGGCAAAGGAGGGCGTATTATTGTCTTACATGCAGGAACATCGAAAGGTTTTGTGCCAAACTGCTCGAAAATGTTTCGATCAAAAAAGACGGGAGATTACCATGAAGAAATGAACAGTGTAGTATTTCAAGAATGGTTTGAGACATCGCTTATGACGAATCTGACAAGTCATCAGTGATTGTTGTGGACAATGCGCCTTATCATTCCGTTGTTCACGATAAGGCACCAACCTTGGCAACAAAAAAAGACGATATCATTCAGTGGTTGAAACGGCGAAAAGTAGATTTCAGAGAAGATTTAAGGAAGGCGGAACTGCTCGAAATTGTGGCACAAAAGAAACCCCAATTTCCAACATATGTAATTGACGAGATTGCTAAAAGGCACGGGCATGAAATCGTTCGGCTTCCTCCATACCACTGTCATTTCAATGCAATTGAAGGAGTGTGGGCGCAGATAAAAAATTACATTGCTGCAAACAATAAAAAATTCACGATCTCTGAAGTGGAAACTCTCCTTCCAGCAGCTATCAATAAAGTGACAAGCGAGACGTGGGCTAAAATTGTAAACAGCACTGGAAGTGCCATCAGAGAGGCGGCCAAAACCGAAGGGGTTGTGGAAGAATGCATCGAAAATTTAATTATACATCTGGGAGAGAGCAGTGATAGTTCGAGTAGTGCTGAGGAAGACAATGTCAAATCAGTCTGACAGTGATGTGAGTGGTGTTTTTCCATTACAGTAACTACAACGTATTCAGGAATGTAAGGAGGGAGTTTGCTATCGATCTACAACCAGATCATCATATTGTGAGTACTTTCTTCAGATTATAACTCTTAATACACTGACCAATTATTCTGTAGCTTGTAGTAGAATAAATTAATAATGCTAATACTTAACAATGGAAACCAAAACTGCTAATGTTCAACAACTTGCGAAAATAGTTTTCATTTCAGTTGTGAAGTTTAACAAATAACTTTATTATGTTTCAGCATCTTAAATACTTGTACTAAATAGCTCTTATCAGTTTTCGAGTTCATATATTTCAAGCATCAACTTTAAATAAATTCACGCGTACCAATACGACTTGTATTTTGTCTCGGTTTTATTTCTGCTGCTAGAGAATGCGTGTAGTACACAGGGCGCCGCGTGCTGTGAGCCAAGTTCGGCAACTGCCGTCTGCCCGCCGGAACTGTCAGTACCAGTCACTCGTCTCACGGACTATAGTAGCCTTATTTTGGCCAGGAATGCCCTAATCGTCCGTGCTATTGTACTTCTTATGTCCTTCTTGTTCGTCCGTCATACTTCCAGTGTAGCAGATTTCCATCACTTCACCTGCTTCGTGATCAGCAGTTTTCATGTTAGGTTTGTCGCCAGTCTCATTTCTGCTACTTCTCACTACTTATGTGACTGCAGTAAGTAGGTACAAACAGATGTCAGCTACGGTAATTATGCAGAGATTTGGAGGCTTGCACAGTTTAGAACAATGTGGAGAGCTGCGTGTAAATTCATACTGACAATTCCAGACCAACTGCGTGGAAAATGATTTTTCACAGCAAACTAAGGAGCGAACACGGATGGTACGTAACAGAAGTTTATCAGTTTGACAATATTATCCAAGTTAGCAGCTATTTATACTGTTGAGTGGAAAGCTTTACATAGTGGTAGTTATTCCCTGATATCTTAACACGTGTTCTGTTACCTCGTCACTTCTTCTTTCAGTGTTTTCCATACGTTCGTTTCTTTCCTGATTCTGTGGGAAACCTAATCATTCCCTGTCTTATCAGTTCACCTAATTTTCACCATCCTTCTTTAGCGCCACATCTCAGACGCTCAGATTCTTGTCCTCCAAAAGTAAATTCTCAGAAATTTCCCCCTGTTTGATACTAGTAGCCTTATCTTGGCCAGGAATGCTATCTTTGGCCGTGATAGTCTACTTTTTATGTCCTCCTTGCCACGACCTGGGCCTAGCAGATACAGATTAGATTAACAGACTTCGTCAGCACACCCACCAATCACCCATATGGGATTCTGTATAGCAATCAGGTTCGTGATAGTTACGTATGCTCTCTGATCGAGCTCGGATGGGCTGTAGTTTGTGAGTTTGAGATTCGTTGTGCAACAACGGCTCATAGTTGTGAAACGCTCTCTGCTTCTCCGGGAACGGAAGCCTTAGTAGCAGCGCCAAGAACTACTGTGTTTGCTCTGTTCCTTTACGGAACAACGGATCTCAAACAAAAGCACTGCATATTGACAGGCACTTATAGTTACTGTCGGCCGAGCAAAGGGAATGGTACTAAATAAGCACTCTACCGGTGTTTTGACAATCGGATCCATATTAAAAGAATATGTCGTTATTTTTTCATGGAACAGGTAAGTTAAGACCAAGACATTATGGACAGCCAACACCAGCCAGACAGGGTGCTACCCTCTACGTAATATTAGGTTGGGTATACGTCAATTTCGTATAGTGAGTTGGTCACTAGTTCCACGAAACCAGTCAAAGGGAAAAACTGAAACTGAAGCCATTTAGAGTTCTTCACAGGTTATTAGCGGTGTTCTCGCATTAACGCCGCCAAGAGTAAGAGACTAGTTCATATTATGGCGTGAAGCCTCCTTTAGTTTGAAAAGTGATAGTTTATGTGTTGGCGAAGTCAGTGAATGTGATACCGTGGCAAGAAGGTAAGCTAAACTCATCGATCTTACAGTTCGTTATGCAGAAGACAATAAGTGGCCACAGAGTTAAGTACGTATGCCGCTGCCCGCATCTCGTGGTCGTGTGGTAGCGTTCTCGCTTGCCACGCCCGGGTTCCCGGGTGCGATTCCCGGCGGGGTCAGGGATTTTCTCTGCCTCGTGATGGCTGGGTGTTGTGTGCCGTCCTTAGGCTAGTTAGGTTTAAGTAGTTTTAAGTTCTAGGGGACTTATGACCACAGCAGTTGAGTCCCATAGTGCTCAGAGCCATTTGAACGTGTGCCGCTTTTTAAATTTCTAAACATTGAAAAAATAAAGTGCTATAGTACAGCACGTTCTGTTTCTCCTCCTTTAAAATTTATACTCTTTTGTATGTGCTGGGACCAATTCTGGAAATATTTTCCCCACTCTGATGTTTATATCTAAAAAACAAGGTACTGGGAGCATTAGCGGGTTTTTGTGACGATGAAAAATCATTTCCACACATTTGCTTGACATAAGGAAACAAAGAGACACTAGAAGATAAATCAGGTGAAAATAGGTCATGAGAAATTAAATCGATGTTTTGCCCCCAGATGGTGAATTGTTTGACTTGTGTGACAGCTGGTTTTGTCATGATGAAGAGTGATGTGGTGTTTCCGATTGTTATTTTTCTGATTTCGTTGACGATTAAGAGCAATTCTTCTTTTTTCTGGCTTTATCCCATATCTTAAGTGGTTGGCGAGTTTATCTGAATCTGGCAATGGTTGTCGTGGACGGTCGCCAGATGCCCTTCTTGGCGCCACCCCCACCTACTCTATCTTATTACGTGGAAGAGTGTTAGAACGAATCCTTTAAGGGACGTGGGTGCCACCGCAGCATTCACGTAGCTGTATGTGCGAAGCCGCCTAAAAACTACGTCCAGGCTGGACGGGCACACGTCTCTTATCATTAATATCCCGTGCGTATCGGATCGGGGACCAGTGCTGCTCCCCCGATCCAAGAAGATGCTTTGTAACGCACGCGGTTATTAGGGGGGGGGGACTAGTTACAATTAAATTGTTATATACCATTCAGAATGAATTATTATCCGACCTACTAAAACTATGTCGTGTACAGAGTATCCAAAGAAACCAGCGGTAATTAGGTGGGAAGTGCTTCAAGAACGACTTTTAGTACAGTCTTTGAATATCTAAACAATTGATAACTGCTTACTTCCTGTCTCCTAGGAATATATCCAAGTTTCATCTGTTATTACGATGTTGCGTAAGGATGTAGCATTTCTTCAGTCGAATTTTTTCAGCATTCCTTCACCACTCGTCAAGAGCCAGATCTTGTGCCTTCTCATAGCTAAATATTTGTAAAAAGTAAAATACACCATTGACTTCATTATGCCCAAAGATGTCTCTGTGTCACGGTAAGTCACAGGCTGCGAACAGCGTCGATGTTTTTTTGGGACAATAACCGATTCTTAGTCAACCTCCACTGACGGAAGCACGACATGCGCTTAATTCTACAAACCTATTGCAAACAGTCTTTTCTGAAAGTGATTTATTTCTTAACACTTTACAGAGTGGTTGTGCATAGCTGTTGATTAGGCTTTTACGAAAAGAGACACAAATTGTGAAAGCAAAAACTTCACGTGAGTTTTCCACTTTTGCACACTAATGCTTTAAACGCATTTTGCAGAGTACGCAGTCTTTGTTTGTGTGGTACGCTGTGCTGATTACTTTGCTAACTTCTGCGGTTACTACCGCTGTTGTTTTTAATATTCAGTCCGTTTCGTCTCTTATGTCGTCAGGATCTGACACAATAATCGTTTCCACTCACTATTACAAATAGCATAGTTCGTGCACTGTGCTGTGACAGTACTCACAACCAGCTGCTGACACACCGCCTTGCGTTCCCGTCAGACTCCCGCCACCTTTCTTCCGCTGCAAAGGGAAGTAGTGACACTGTCTCTGCCCCATACTCCTATCGCCGACTCCACAGCCAAGATCACTAGTGCGGTGACAGTAGACCCGAAGGTCTCAGGTTCACGTTGTGAACGTCGAAGAAATTGTCATCGTTGGAGTGCAACAAGGAAAAGAGAGATGTCCGATCTTTCTTTCTTTCTATCTTGGGCCTTTATCCCACTCCAACGCGGGGTAAGCTTTGTTATGACGGATTTGGTAGTGGTAATTGCGGAGGATGTCCTTCCTTCCACCACCGCGAACCCCCCGGGACGGAAGTAGTGTACCCCAGCTTTCTGCATCTATGAAATAGTGCGAACATTTTCAAATGCCTGTGAGTCGTGTATCTGATGCGTAACTTGGGGACCAGCCCAGTATTCACCTAGTGGGATGTGGAAAACCGCCTAAAACCCACATCCAGGGTGGCCGGCATACCGGCCCTCGTCGTTAATCCGCCAGGCGGATTCGATCCGGGGCTGGCGCGCCTACCCGAGTCCAGGAAGCAGTGCATTAGCCCTCTCGGCTACCTTGGCGGGTGAGAGGTGTCCGACCCATGCTCGCTTAAACTTTTTAAGTTAAAAGCTAAATGCCGCTACAGTGGCTGAAGTAGAGGGAGGATAGGTCGATGCTGAAGGTGATCCCTCTGCCAGATACAAATATGTGGATAAAACAGCACACTGTCGTAGAATTCTTCACAGAACAGCAATACAAGGTTATTGTAAATGATTGAAGCGATTTCATACATTCACTGTAGCTATATTAATTGACATATTGTCACAAAACTGAACAGTCATATGGAAAAACTCAAAAAATTTTCTATTGTTGCAGTCGCACTTCAAATTCCTGTAACGAGAACGCAGCAGTAAGCAGGTAAGACTACAGTAGGCGCCGACAAAGCGTATGCCGTAACAGTACAACGACACTTCAGAACGAAGTTCAACGAAGATCCACCAAATGCCAACTCCATTCGCGATGGTATGCGCAGTTTAAAGCATCGGAAAATCAACGAATCGACCTGTTGTGAGTGAAGAAACGGTTGAGCAAGTGCGGGCGAGTTTCACATGTAACTCATAAAAGTCGACAAACAGACCAAGCAGACAGCTGAACATACCACAACCGACCATTCGGAAGCTCTTAAGAGGACCACACTATGGTTCAGGTCGAAAAAAATAGATTTTTGGTTTTCATCATATTTCGATAGATTAAGGTTTTAAGTACTCTGAAAAAGATTTTGCTGAAAAGTTTTTTTCCGAGCATTTAAAGAGCATTTTCCTACCACTTATGTTTATGTGCCACGTCCACTTTTCTGTCACCCACTATCCTGCATATATTTTAGATCTTTATATTCCTTACATTGCACGTTAGGGATTTTTTTTTACTCCCGAGTGTGTTGGCTATCCTTGGAACGCAACGGTCGTTATTCTTTTGTTTCTGCTGTTTGTAAACGACACGCTTTCAAACACGCAGCTAGGTTTGTTCAAGTGTGATTTCGAGTAGTTATTATACTTACTTTTGCAGTGCTTGTTTGCGTGTGTTTTGTTGTGTTTATTGAAGATGACGAAACGTAAAGGAATTTTCAAGAAACGACATTTTAGAGGAAACAAGTTTAGAAAGCTGTCTGTACAAGAGGTTATGTCGCCTGGCAACGATGTTTATAATTGTAATTCTTCAACAAGTGCATCATCAAAGAACCTCTCACCATTTCAAGAGAGTTACAACGAATTTACTGTAAGTGGCAAGGGATGCAGTAACATTATTATAAATTTGAGAATATTATCAGATGTAATTTCTAGATTTGTACAATGTAGACAGTGTGGTGAGTCACTGAGTGTGAAAATTTGTGAGAGTGCCAGTGAGAGAAAAGACCTAGCAATTGCTTTGGATTTAATTTGCACTAAATGCTCAGCTGTGATTTCATTTATGAGTTTCTCTAAACCAGATGCAAGTGGCCCTTATTAAATCAATACTACATTAGTTTATGCCTTACTATCGATTGGCAAGGGCATGGCGGCAGGGAGAACATTTTGTTCAGTGATGAACTTACATCAACCACCAAATAAATTTGAAAAACTGACTGCAATATTAGAGGAAACTGTATGTGAGGTCAGTGAGGAAAGCATGAAACTGGCTGCTAGGGAAGCAATGGAAGAAAATGATGGATGTTCGGATATTGCAGTTGTACTTGATGGAAGTTGGCAGAAAAGAGGACATACTTCTCTGAATGAAGTAGTGACTGCCACGAGCGTAGACACTGGTAATGTTAGATGTGGAGATAATGTCTAAATATTGCAAATGTTGTAAAGTCAATGAACATAAAGAATATAACTGTGTGGCTAATTTTGGAGGAACAAGTGGTGGTATGGAAGTTCATGGAATACAACAAATATTTCATCGCTCCGTAGAAACAAGAGGCTTACAGTACACCAAATATTTGGGCGATGATGACAGAATAGCATACAACAATTTGGTGAACTCTAAGCCATATGGAGATGCCATTATTAGCAAAATAGAATGTGTAGGCCATGTTCAAAAACGTTTGGGAATAAGGCTGAGAAAACTAACTGTTGATATGAAAGGAAAAAAATTAGAAAATGGAAAATTGTTGACCAGACGGGATAGGTTAACTAAAACTGAAATAGAAAATTTGCAGGTATACTATGGGCAGGCAATTAGGAGAAATAAAGAAAACCTGGAGGCAATGAAGAGAGATGTTTGTTTGGGCTATACTCTTCCATAAGTCCTCTACTGACGATAAGCCATGTCATGGATTGCGTCCATCAGGAGAAAATTCGTGCTGCGAATCCAACAGGGCTCAGGCAACTGCAGAATCTTATTCTCACCAGCATTCTCTTCCTGCTGCTGTTATTATAGCAATTAAACCTATTTTCAGAGACTTGGCTCATCCTGATGTTCTAAGGAAATGTCTGCATGGGCAGACACAGAACCCAAATGAATGTTTCAGCAGCATAATTTGGAACCGCCTTCCTAAAACTGTATTTGTAGGCATGCATACAATGAAACTAGGAGTTCATGACGCTGTTATTACATTCAGTTGTGGTAATATTGGAAAGTGTTGGGTACTGAAAAAGCTGGGAATTAATCCTGGTGAAAATATGATCACACTGGGCTGCAACATTTCGATAAAATGAGGATAGCCGATGCAGACAGGTCTCCATCTAATATGGCCAAGAAAGCAAGGCAAACATCCAGGAAGGTGGAAAAGAAGCTGGAAGACCTGCTAGAGGCCAAATAAGGGCAATCATATGCAGCAGGGCAGTTTTAATTAACTGTAAGTAACAAATTTAAAAAGTTTTTTCTTTAAAGTCAGTTTCCCACAAACTAAAATTTTCAGTACATGTGCCCCACTATATCAAAAACTATCATAGATAAATGAATTAAATTTTCAGAGACTCTGCATAACATAAAAAGCCACCTCTGATACTACATTCATTAATATTCCCCCATTAGAAAGTTCACAAAAAATATTTCCTGCAGAAAAAAAACTTAATATTTTTTGTTAATAAATTTAAAAAAATATTTCTAAAAAACTACAAAATGGATAGAGTAGATTTTAGTACAGTTGACTCCATTAGCATCTTGTAACATACAGTAAAAATATTAAGGTCCTGCATCAAATAGATTTTTCAGAAATGGGTCAAATACTTGCCTAAATTAACATGGGTTAGATAGGCAGGGTGTGGTCCCCTTAAGGAAACAACTGAAACTGAAGCTTTACCGCTTGCAGTCGCTGCAAGCCCTGATTCCCGATGACAGAGTCACACGCTTTGAATTTTTGGCACAGTTGCAACATCTTTAGTTAGGAAGCACTATTTTTTTTATGGTACAGTCAACAGACACAATCTGCTAATCTGGGGACTAAAGTATCCCGACGCAACCGTGCAGCACGTTCGAGATTCATCAAAAGGTATTCTACTGCGTGCAGTTTCACGGTTTGAAGTTTACAATCCCTTTCCTCTGCGAAAAGACTGTTACACAGCATGTGTATCTGGACATGCTGGAAAACTGGCTCATGCCTCAGCTGGAGACTGGCACTGTGGGCTTCATCTACCAGCAGGATGATACTCCACCCCGCTTCCATCACAATGTCCGTGAATTCTTAAACAGAAAATTGAGAAACCGACAGATCGGTCGTGGTGGAGTTGATGATTAGCAATTCATGTAATGGCCAGCACGTCCTCCCGACCTAACACCATGCGATTGTTTTGTGTGGTGTTACGTGAAAATTCAGTGTTTACGCCACCCCTACCAGCAAACCTACCAGAACTGCGAGCTCGCATCAATAATGTTTTGAGCATATTGATGGAGACATACTGGGCCGAAAGTAGGAAGAACTTGATTATCGACTCTACATCTGCAGAATCAGCAGGTGCTACACACGGGGAAATTGTAATATGAAAAAAAGCTATTTTTATTTCTCTTTGTGTGCAAAGCCCTGTGGTAACATGTAGAAATAATATAGCCACAGAAAATCTGTGAAACCGCTAACCTTGTGTGCTCACTCTCATCCACAATTCGTAGTAGAGGTAGAATATAAGACCGTAAGCGGATACTGTTCAGGGATAGCCCCAGTGATGTGACGATTAAGGCAGGCAGAACTGCAACTTGATAGAAGCCGAAGCGAATATCCCCGCTCCCAGTGACCCCTACGCCATTCAGAGCCTCTGTCACAGAATTCAGACATTCGACCGGTAACTACGTATCATCTGCTCGCCAGGAGAAACTGCAACAGCCGGTAGGCATGTCAGCAGGCGACGACGCTGTAGCCGGACCTGCTAACGTTTGCCCTTCGATTACCACTACAGTGCGGCACGCAGCGACTCCTGCGACAAGCGTTTTCTGCGGTGACGCGGCGGCTCGTGGAATTGGCATTCCCATCTGGAAGCAGTAGACGCTAACGTTAGCCAATGACGGACCGCCACTGAGGTATGGAGCGGGACCCACTGAAAGCCCCGATGCATTTGATTAACTATACCGTAAAGCTTCATGAAAGAGAGACGAAGTTAGGTGAAGACTACCATTTTTTTATGTTCTTTACGATGTACCCTATCACATATTTTATTATTCATGTTTTCTTATTTCACGATATACAGATCAATGATTACTGTCCATAGCTGTTAACTATCTTATTTAGAAAACCTATCGCCCTAGAACAGAAACTTATTGTTACTTCCATCACAGCCGGTCAGTGTGGCCGTGCGGTTCTAAGCGCTTCAGTTTGGAACCGCGTGACCGCTACGGTCGCAGGTTCGAATCCTGCCTCGGGCATGGATGTGTGTGATGTCCTTAGGTTAGTTAGGTTTAAGTAGTTCTAGGTTCTAGGGGACTGATGACCTCAGATGTTAAGTCCCATAGTGCTCAGAGCCATTTGAACCATTTTTGAACTTTCATAACAGCTTTTTATTGCAAATTGTAGTATCTAAACGCAGTTTACTATAATGCATTACGTGTTATGTGGTAGTCGTTTATTTATAACTGAAAAAGTCTGACAGTTGATCCTCAGCATTTGCTATGTTAAGATCATGTATTTTAACGATTCTGTGTGGGTGTTTATTACTGAAACTACTAATGAAGTAGTATACGAAACTCAGCTCCACCTCTAAACTGCCATTATCGTCTTCATTATCAAGGCATAAAGCTGAAACCCACACCACAGTGATATAAGTTTACATGCTAGCCTACACCACAGATGATGAACAGATTGAAACATTGTACGATAAAAGAGATTATTCAGATACGAGTAGATAAGCGAGACAAAAGTTTAAATTTCGATGAGAGACTGAAGTTCGGTAGCAGGTAGAGGAAGAGAAAATCGTAGGTAAACATAGACTTGGGAGAAGAGATGAAGTGGGAAGCCAACTGAAGAATTTTGCACGGAGCGTAATGTAATCTTAGCCAACATTTTGCTTAAGAATCATGAAAGAAGGACGCATATTTGGAACAGAGTTTTCGAAACCAGATTTTAAATTGTAAGACACTTCCGGTGCAGACGCAGACCGACGACAATTTATTGGTTATGAACTTCGGTTCATAACTAAAGAGATATTAAATGGTAGAAAATTAAGCAGATAGAACCTGAATAAGTTAAGACCCACAGTTTTTCGATAATCTTAAAGAAACCATTAGGCAACCACTGGCTGAACCAGAGGAAGGAATCCACTACAATATGAATGGATATCTTTGCAAGAAGAAGTACTGAAGGCAACAGATTTTGTAAAAGGAAAAAAAGTGCAATAGAAATTCTTGGATAAAACCTGATACATTTAATGTAATTGACAACAAGGAAAATACAAAAATGCAGCAAATAAGGTAGGCCATAGGGAATAGAGATGTTTAAAAAATGACATTGACAGAGTCCAGAATCGCAACTACTATTTTGCACTTGGAAAACATACACTCCGAAACTAAATAAGAAAAATAGGAAACAAAACTCTGCTCAAAAGAGAAGCAACTTTCAAGGGCTCATTTGGCAAGCCAGAACTAAGCAAAGAAGAGAAGGCTAGAAGGTGGACGGAAGACGTGGAGAGGAGAGGGAGAGGGGCTATAGAAACTAATATGAGATTCCTGTGAAATGTCTGAACACGCAAGGCAATACTAATCCTACCACTTAACTTAGCAGACAGACTGAAGAAAGACAAAACTGTGTTTATAGCATTTGTATAACATATTTACAAAAAAGGTTTTGACAATCATAACTGAAAGACACTCTTTGAACCTCTGGAGGTATCAGCGATAAAACACAAGGACACAAGATTATCAACAACTTATACAGAAACGCAGAAACCGATCTGCAGTTTTAAGGCTTCAGTGACTTGAAAGGGAAGCAGTAATTGAGAAGGCAGAAGTAGAGAGGTTATAAAGTGCAGACTGCCAATAGCTAGAAAAGCATTTCTAAAAAACGAAATTTATTCAAATGGTTCAAATGGCTCTGAGCACTGTGGGACTCAACATCTTAGGTCATAAGTCCCCTAGA
This sequence comes from Schistocerca cancellata, assembly GCF_023864275.1. Lineage (NCBI taxonomy): Eukaryota > Metazoa > Arthropoda > Insecta > Orthoptera > Acrididae > Schistocerca > Schistocerca cancellata. The sequence continues at coordinate 237,282,547 of NC_064627.1, read as the reverse complement.
ACTTAGAACTACTTAAACCTAACTAACCTAAGGACATCACACACACCCATGCCCGAGGCAGGATTCGAACCTGCGACCGTAGCAGTCCCGCAGTTCCGGACTGCAGCGCCAGAACCGCTAGACCACCGCGGCCGAAATTTATTGACATCGAATGTAAATTTAAATGGTTGAGTACTATTTTATAGAGGTATTTCTGTGGAATGTAGCCTTACATGTAAGTGAAATATGGATGATGAAAAGTTCTATGAAGAAGACAATGGAAGCTTTCAAAATGCGGTACTAAAGAAGAATGCTGAAGATCAGATATGTAGATCGTATAACTAAAGAAGAGGTACTGAATTAAACTGATGAGAAAGTAGAACTTACGGCACAACTTGTCTAAAAGAGGGGATTAGTTGACACCACATATCGACATATTCTGAGACATCGATGGATCGTTTGTTAGATAATGGAAGCTAAATTATACAGGATAGACTACTGTGGAGCGCTGTGTCAACCCAGTCTTCAGACTGAGGACCACAGAAAAAAAATAGACGAATTGTCTTTCTTGTTAATGTAACCTAGCAGCAAACATTACGTTGATTAGGTAGGTCAGGTGGGTATCTATAGCCAGAATATTTGTATTTCTGTAAGCAGCTCTATTACTGCCTTACGTTACAACTTGAATGCAGTTTTCTTGAGACGACTGTCAGCGAATGATAAAGTTGAATAACTGTTTTGGCCACGTTGGAATTTGTGACATTTTCCATAAGACATATATTACTTTGTAAACCTACAGCCGGTAACTGCTTACGTGTTATCTATGAGTTTCGAATGCACTGGCAATTCTCAAACAGTGTAGAAGTCATCGGTGGAAAAAGTATCGTAATGCAGTTCTGCATATGCTGTCACGTATTTTTTGTGCAGTGGAGTGTGATCTTTCTCAGGCGTAATGAAGGAAGCAAAACTGTCGTATGACACTAATTTTAATTACCATTGGTGTCGGGAAAGCATGTTAATCAAAAAATAAATACGGTATTTTGACACCCAAATATCGAATCGACAACTGGACACATAAATTAGTAACTGTGAAACCAGTTATATGACTGGTCCTTCATAACTACTTGCAAATCTGGGATCAGTGGGACTTTATGATATTGAAGACGATGCATATAATATAATATTTGATATTTTATGACATGATGTTTGACACAAAGATTCGATCAGGGATGTAAAATCTTTCGGTAAAAGAAATCGACTTATCAGAGACTATATATCCTGATCTGATGTTATTACATGTAATTATAAAGTATATCAGACACTGCAGATAAACAAAATATCTTAAGGCAAATCGAAATAATTCAAAATGGTTCAAATGGCTCTGAGCACTATGGGACTTAACTTCTGCGGTCATCAGTCCCCTAGACCTTAGACCTACTTGAACCTAACTAACCTAAGTAAATCACACACACCCATGCCCGAGACTGCAGCGCCTAGAACCGCTCGGCCACACCGGCCGGCCGAAATAATTAATAAGAAGTTTATTTACGTGGCCATCACCAGTAGTAAGCTTAGAAATATTCGTTTCGTAATAACAACCGCCTCTTGCTTGATGCATTTTATTTGTTCAGACACGTTTCTTCTTTTAGTTTAAGGCATTTCCAGTGGAATCTTTGAGATAAAACAGTTCAAGTCTTATTGTTTATGCAAATAAGTGATTTCTTACGGTTAATCGAGCATATGGCTGGCATCTACGTTTCCTCCCATCTGGTCGTAGTCTGTATGTCGCACTGTAACTTCACGTACGAGACATAAGCACATTTTCAAGTCACAAACTTTTTTGTTCATGATTTTCATGTTCCTTGCGCTATTTGGTGCGGTGCACTATTACTCTTCTGTCACTAGATGCGGATATTTCACCAAAAACTGATTCAAAGTCGTAACTACTATATGTTCAGTTTATGTCACTACTTATTTGGTTTGTTTATGTACATATTGCCACGCTAGCGAAATATATGCTGAAAACCAAATTCTGTTCATTTATGTTCTCTTTACATCTGTGTACGTGCGTGCATGCGTGCATGCGTGCACGTGAGTGTGTGTGTGTGTGTGTGTGTGTGTGTGTGTGTAGTTACTCACGGAGAGCTGTAGAAAGTTGAATGTGGATGTAGTAGAATAGAGAGTGGTTGAAAGTTTTCGTTTTCAGCTGATTCGAGTTTCGGTTTAAATGTTTAGTGGAGGGGTTCATGTAAAAGTGAGGACAAAGGAGTTGGGTGCTAATGTTCTGTAAATAATGATCTGTTGAAGTGTTATTCTACTATTTTATCTATTAAGCTAAGCAGTGAGTTCACTTTTACATGAACCGCTCGACAAAAAATTGAAACCAAAACTCAAATTAGCTGAATATCAAAACTTTCAACGATACTGACAGCTTTTGCATCCACATTCTACTTTCTGTAAATCCTACTGACAGCCATAAACACATACAGATATAAGGAAAACAGAAATGAACAAATGTTAATTTCCAGCATCTAATTCGTAAGGTTGGCAACATGTACATAATGAAAACAAAGTAGGAAGAGACATAAAGTGAACACACTGTACTTACGACTTTAAATCACAATTTTCGATAAAATGTACACAGCTAGTGACAGAAGTATAATAGCGCTCCACACCAATTAGCGCGAAGAACATGAAAATCGTGAAGAAAAAGGTGCGGCGTGAAAATGTGCTTATGTTCCGTAAGTTAAGTTTTGGTGCCACGCGGGGTAGCTGCGCGGTCTCGGGCGCCTTGCTACGGTTCGCGCGGCTCCCCCTGTCGGAGACTCGAGTCGTCCCTCGGGCATGGGTGTGTGTATTGTCCTTAGCGTAAGTTAGTTTAAGTGACATTAAGTAGTGTGTAAGCCTAGGGAGCGATAACCTCAGCAGTTAGGTCCCATAGGAACTTACCACAAATTTCCAAATTTTTAAGTTTTAGTTCGACCTCAAGCAAGTGACCAGATGAGAGCAGACGCAAATATCAGCCAGAAACTCAATCAACTGTACGTAATCACTTATTTTTGCAAAAAAATTAGATGCGAACTGTTTTATCATCTATAAATATCACATAGGAAAACAAAATTGAATTACAACATACATTCCAGTAAGAAAAAAGTGTTACTTACTTTAAAAAAAGGAAGTCATTGATATTTTTAGATACCTGGCAAATTATATCTTTCGGCATACCAACAAATTAGTTTGTTAACTTCTGGAGACCTGTATAAACATTGTAAATATTAATGTGTTCCATGTCACTGTAATTCTCAATTCACATGCTATTAAATGCCATTTAAAGAAGTCCATCGATCCATTGTAAGAAACTATAGTTACTTTCACATCTCTATAGATAAATAGATCCTGGATATTTATCATGCGGTAAAAAAAAATTCTCGATTTCCTGAAACATTTGCGAAATTTCGGGTTGGTGCAACCACATGATTTACGACGAACAGGGCGAAGTATCGGTCGCATCGCGAGCGACCCGCGCGCGGCCACCGCGCATCCTGCACCATGTCATCCAATATCTCGAGAACGGTGATACCTATCGTTCTTTTCTCGACTTTAAAAACAATTTTGATATCCAGAATGAGATTTTCACTCTGCAGGGGAGGGTGCGCTGATGTGAAACTTCCTGGCAGATTAAAACTGTGTGCCCGACCGAGACTCGAACTCGGGACCTTTGCAAACTTCCTGGCAGATTAAAACTGTGTGCCCGACCGAGACTCGAACTCGGGACCTTTGCAAAGGTCCACACAGTTTTAATCTGCCAGGAAGTTTCATATCAGCGCACACTCCGCTGCAGAGTGAAAATCTCATTCTGGAAACATCCCCCAGGCTGTGGCTAAGCCATGTCTCCGCAGTGTCCTTTCTTTCAGGAGTGCTACTTCTGCAAGGTTCGCAGGAGTGTTTCTGTAAAGTTTGGAAGGTAGGAGACGAGATACTGGCAGAAGAAGCTGTGAGTACCGGATGTGAGTCGTGCTTCGGTAGCTCAGATGGTAGAGCACTTGCCCGCGAAAGGCAAAGATCCCGAGTTCGAGTCTCGGTTGGGCACACAGTTTTAATCTGCCAGTAAGTTTCAATTTTGATATGTTGGCTAGATCTCATATGCAATAATGTATTACCCAAAACGAACTATATGCAATGGCTACTCAATGCGTTTTTACCTCTGAACACTCAATGCGATTTCTTGTGGTGGTTTACTTAAAAGTGATACAGCAAATGACCACAACGAATAACGAAAAGAAATTCACTTCTTTATCGAGCGAAGATATCAGGCTGTCAGATGCAGAAGAACCAAAGTTTTTCACCAAATCGATTCCTTGATATCGGATGACAAGTATTTCATAGCTGCCGCAGCACCCGCACATACAGTTCGGCGGAAGTTCGTATAGCCGGGGGTTCCTTACCCAACCTCACGCTCAGCGCGTTCTGTGATCTGCAGCGCGGCACACGGCAGAGGTCGCGGGTCGACATGGGCAAACCGGAACGCTGAGCCTGCTGTGCCGCGCCGCTGACGGCATTTCCATGGCAACCAAGGCCATGCCACGCAGTTTTGCCACACAGCAGCCCTGTTGGGATTAGGCCTTAACTCACCAACAACGATGTGGCTGATGTTTGCATTGGGTTGGACTGGGTTGTTTGGGGGAAGAGACCAAACAGCGAGGTCATCGTTCTCATCGGATTAGGGAAGAAAGGGGAAGGAAGTCGCCCGTGCGCTTTCAAAGGAATCATCCTGGAATTTGCCTGCAGCGATTTAGGGAAATCACAGAAAACCTAAATCAGGATGGCCGGACGCGGCATTGAACATTCGTCCTCCCATATGCACTCGCAGTGTGCCAACCACTGCACCACAATGCTCGGTGGCTGATGTTTGCCTCTAGGTCTTCGCTTCTCTTGGTGTACACATGCACGGGGCAGTTTCCACTTAGCGTATTAATCGCTTCTATGACAGCGACCATCTCATGGTACAACGAAAGTACGTCTGGATGTGTAGTCACTTTATAAAACCAAACCTCACTCTCATAGTATTGACCTCAAACTATAACAGTGCCTTTGTCTGTCCGCAGCTCGTGGTCGTGCGGTAGCATTCTCGCTTCCCACGCCCGGGTTCCCGGGTTCGATTCCCGGCGGGGTCAGGGATTTTCTCTGCCTCGTGATGACTGGGTGTTGTGTGATGTCCTTAGGTTAGTTAGGTTTAAGTAGTTCTAAGTTCTAGGGGACTGATGACCATAGATGTTAAGTCCCATAGTGCTCAGATCCATTTGAACCATTTTTTTAGTGACTTTGTCTAAAGCCAATTCCGCAAGTCTGCTTTCCATGAATGCACGAAACACACTCTATGTAGCATTGGTTCAGATATCATGTCAGAAAAGCATTTGACATTCTTCGATAGGAGTCTTGAACGTTCCAGACACTGCTACCTCACATGTCTCTCCCTGGAGGCTCCACCTTATCGTAGCACTGTCCGTGAAGGTGGGAGAGTTTGCGTGTTCCTGTGATGCTGAGAGCTATACCGGTGGTAGCGTAGCTACTGGCAGGTTCAACCTAGCCGGTCAGGTCTCAGCAGAGGAGCCAGACGAAGTGTGCCTCACAATGACCTACCGTCCTTTCCTCCCTTTCCCTTCCAGTCCCTTCCCTTTCCTTCTTCCCTTCTGTCAGGCTCTTCATCGGTGTAGGAGGCGGGTAATATCGATAGGTAAACACTCACGGCTTCTGTACCGACGAAGCAAGGCACCTGTGATGTGCCTTAAGGGCGTATGTCAGGATACTTCCAGTGGCATATGGCCATTCACTGCATCCCCTGCCTCTTGCCATTCGTATCGGCCCTACGATCCACTGCCAACCAGAGGCAGAGGACGAGAGAGTGGATCTGCATCTGCGCAACTGCTTGTCCACTTTAAATACCTTCACGTGCAGATGACTTCGGCAAAGTTTCAATGGACTATGAGCATTGAAAGTCCTGCGGCGATGGAGTACTGATGGTGAGGCAAGGGTTTGGTGTACCTGAACCTTAGTTGGTGCTCTGCACGTTAGGCGGTCAGACGGTGATGGTCGTTCTGGTACTCGTGAGAGACGGGAGGACTGGTTCGGCAGCTCGTCAGACGACAAAGCAGCCCTATTTAGGATCGCTCTGCTTTCCCTAATCCAGGGAGGGGCCTAGAAAAGGTGGCCTAAACACAGCCCGTCTCAACCCAGCACAAGTGGCAAACTGCGGTCACTTGTTCACTAACACATGCGGTCAAAAAAATAATAAAATAAACAGTTACCTTAAATATCTAATGATTGGAGTCTGGAACGTCCGTACTTTACAGGATAACGACCATAATCAGTGCCCAGAGAGAAAGACAGGACTTATAGCAAGGGAATTGGCTAGATATAACATCGACATTACTGCCATAAGTGAAACACATCTTAGTGACTCTGGACAGTTATGTGAACCGCTCGGAGGTTATACCTACTACTGGAGTGGAAAATAATCCACTGAAAGGGCGGAAAGTGGGGTAGGCTTTGCCATACGCAATAAATTGGCATGTTCACTAACAGAATTCCCAAAAGGTATCAGTGACAGAATAATAACACTCAGACTTCACCTGGCATCCAAGAAATATCCTCACTTGATCAATGTATACGCACCTACATTGCCATCTCCGGATGAAGAGAAGAACAAGTTCTACCAAGACCTCCGACATGTCCTTAGGGATATTCCTTCTGCAGATAAACTTCTGTTACTTGGTGATTTTAATGCTCGTGTTGGGAATGATTTCAGTGCTTGGAATGGAGTCCTCGGTCGCCATAGGATTGGAAAATGCAACTCGAATGGTTTGGATCTTCGAACTCTATGTGCCGAGTTTGAACTCTGTCTGACAAATACATATTTTCGTCTGCCTGAAAAATATAAAACGACATGGATGCATACGCGATCTAAACACTGGCACCTTCTGGATTATGTGATAGTACGGAAAAAAGATCTTGGTGACGTACTGGTCACACGTCCAATGAGAGGCGCTCAGGGATGGACAGACCATCGACTCGTGAGCTCCAAATTAAAGATAACTTTGAAGGCACCACGCCGAGCTTCACACAAAATACCAACAAAATTGTCCTGCAAAATCTTGGCCATTGATCAGACTATGAGAGCAAAACTGGATGAAAAATTTGGTGTCGATGGCCTTTTGATATCTGAATCTGCCCCTGTAGATGAACAGTGGAGTGCATACGCTAGCAGACTGCGTGGCTGTGCTTCAGAAGTCTTGGGAAAGCCTCAGAAAAAGCACCAGGACTGGTTTGACGACTCAGATCCAGAGATCAGAAAGCTAATTAATGATTTCAGAACCTCTCTTCGCACCCCTGATGATAACAAGCGTAGAGCAGCGCATTACAATCTGAAAGTGAAGGTACGTGCTCTCAAAGACACTTGGTGGGCAAATAAAGCAAATGAAATACAGTTATATGCCGACACACACCAAACGGGCAGATTCTTTGAGTCCCTGAAAACTATCTTTGGTCCAAGAGTTGGGAAGATAGCACCAGTCTATAACAAAGATAAAAGTTGTCGGCTGACGCAACAGAGTGACATCCTGTCTCGGTGGGCGGAACATTTTAATGACGTTCTTAATCCCGACCATCAGACAACCGATATTCCATACAAAGGAGCACTTGAAGACCTGCCAGTTGAGGAACAACTTGCGGATGCCCCTTCCTACGATGAATTCATTTCAGCACTGGCTAAGCTGAAAAATGACAAAACAGCAGGATTAGACAACTTGCCATCAGAGCTATATAAATATGGGGGGCCAAACATCAAGAAACCATTGTTTGCTCTGATCTTAAGGATTTGGGAGTATGAAATGATTCCACAAGACTGGAAAGATGCTTGTATTTCCAAGATCTATAAAGGCAAGGGTGACATATCAGACTGCAGCTCCCACAGGGGCATTTCTCTTCTCTCAGCAGCGGGAAAAGTCCTTGCCCACATAATTAACACCCGGTTAACACACTTTGCAGAAAAACTGCTACCAGAGACCCAGTGTGGCTTTCGCCCAAACAGAGGCACAGTGGATGCCATATTTGTTGTCAAACAAATGCAAGAGAAAAGCTTAGAGCAACATCGGCCTTTGTTCATGTGCTTTGTAGACCTGGAAAAAGCTTTTGATCGTGTCCCACGGGAAGCTCTCTGGATCATACTAAAGAAAACTGGGTGCCCTGACAAAATTGTAAGTTTGATTCGGCAGTTTCATGAAAACATGATGGCAAAAATCCGCCATGAGGACAAGCTCTCAGAACAGTTTCCCGTGACATGTGGTGTAAAACAAGGCTGTGTTTTGGCTCCCACACTCTTCTCACTTTACTTCGCAGTTGTTATCAGAGACGCGACCAAAGCCTGTAGTAATCAAATTAGTCTCGACACAAGGACAGACAAAATTGTCTTCAACATCTCTCGCCTCAGAACAAAAAGTCGCGTAACCAAACTATCCATCGTAGAGATTCTCTACGCGGATGATGTATGCATGATGGCTAATTCTTGTGAAACTCTTCAGACTTACATAAATCTGCTAAATGCCTCCTGCAGAAGATTTGGCTTAGCCATTAGCATCACTAAGACGCAAGTTCTCGAACAGACACTTAGAGGTCTTAATGCAGATGACTCCAGTATTGAGATAAATAACAAACCCTTGCAAAATGTGTCAAAGTTCAAATACCTGGGAAGCCAAATTAGAAGTGACAACAGCCTGACAACGGAAATCGCAGCGCGTATAGCCAGCGTAGCCTCAGCCTTCGGTAAGCTTAATGACCGAGTATGGAAATCACATGATCTCAAACTACAAACAAAAATTACAGTCTACAAAGCAGTAGTATTATCCACCTTACTCTATGCCTCGGAAACCTGCTGCTGTTACAAAGCTGACATTAAGAAGCTAGATAAATTTCATCTTCGATGTCTGAGATCAATTCTGCGCATCAAATGGGAAGACCGTGTCCCAAACACGGAGATTTTGCGCCGCGTGAAACTGGCTGGTATTGAAGCTTTAATAATGAAACATCAACTGAGATGGAGTGGTCACATAGTACGCATGGATGACAGTAGGCTACCTAAAGCGGTGTTCTACTCGCAGCTCTCGTGCGGGAAGGGGAGGAAAGGTGGTCAACACCTGCGATATAAAGACACCATTAAACGCCACCTTGCAGCCTGTGGCATTCCAAGCAACCGTTGGGAGGAGCTAGCATTGCGCCGATCGGAGTGGCGATCAACTGTACATAAGAGCATCGAACAAGTCGAGCAAAAGCGTCTAATGAACCTGGATGCTAAAAGAGAGCTCCGAAAATCTCAGCTCAAGCCTGTCTACACGTATTCTTAAAACTCTGCTGGTCAACGTCACTGTGCTCCATGCAACAGGATATTCAAAGCGAAATTCGGATTCGCGAGCCACATCCGAGCCTACCACAACAAGGACAGAGAAGACTGACGGAGTCGCTGTCGCCGGACACGGCGAGGAGGACATCATCACCTCACATGTATAAGAAGATCACTGTGTCAACGGCAGCAGTCAGTGCTGTTATTGTTAAAGATGACTGTGGAAGCAGCTCTGGACGCTCGAGAGTTTTATTCGAAACGACGCGGTTTGAACCTTCAAAAATCGTTCGAATGGCTCTGAGTACTATGGGACTCAACTGCTGAGGTCATTAGTCCCCTAGAACTTAGAACTACTTAAACCTAACTAACCTAAGGACATCACACACATCCATGCCCGATGAAGGATTCGAACCTGCGACCGTAGCGGTCTCGCGGTTCCAGACTGCAGCGCCAGAACCGCGCGGCCACTTCGGCCGGCGCTTGAACCTTATTCGAGTGGAATATAATTGCGTCTTACATAATGGGAGACCCTTAGGGTTAGACACAACTACCAAATGAACCCTAGCAGTAAATTTTCATGCTTCCACTACAGTGATACCTTTGCTTCGCAGGTGTGACTCATGCCATGAGTGCTTCTTATAATTATACGTGACTGTGGTAATTGTATTTGCTGTTTCTACATTTTTGTCCAGCTGCTGTAATTCTATAAACGACGTTTGTAGCAACTTCGTTATGTAAATGAGTGAAAATTTCACTTATGTAAATGAATGAAAATTTCACCATCAAATGCGAGAACCTCATGAATGCCCAATGAAAAAGCATTGCATATAGGCACTGCATACACAAATGAAAAGAAATGTTCGTTTAGCATTGATGGCTGGGAGCTCCTGTTCAGGGAAGAAAATGGCTCTGATCACTATGGGACTTAGCATCTGTGGTCATCAGTCCCCTAGAACTTAGAACTACTTAAACCTAACTAAACTAAGGACATCACACACACGCATGCCCGAGGCAGAATTCGAACCTGCGACCGTAGCAGTCGCGCGGTTCCGGACTGCAGCGCCTAGAACCGCGAGACCACCGCGGCCGGCTGTTCAGGGATGTTCGGCCATTAGGTTGAACGTCTCACACTGAAGCGCCAAAGAAACTGGTATAGTCATGCGTATTCAAATACAGAGATATGTAAATAGGCAGAATACGGCACTGCAGTCGGCAATGCCTGTATAAGACAACAAGTGTCCGGCGCAGTTGTTCGATCGGTTACTGCTGCCACAATGGCTGCTTATCAAGATTTAAGTGAGTTTGAACGCGGCGCTATAGCTGACGCATGAGCGGTCGGACACAGCATTTCCGACGCAGCGATGCAGTGGTGATTTTCCCGTACGACCATTTCATGAGTGTACCATGAATATGAGGAATCCGGTAAAACAGTGAAACTCTGACATCGCTGTGGCTGGAAAAAAATCCTGCAATAACCAACGATGACTGAAGATCGTTCAACATGACAGAAGTGCAGCCTTTCCGCGAATTGCTGCAGATTTCAATGTTTGGCTATCAGGAAGTGTCAGCATGCAAACTATTCAATGAAACATCATCGATATGGGCTTTCGGAGCCGAAGACCCACTCATATACCTATGATGACTGCATGACACAAAGATTTACGCCTTGCGTGGGCCCGTCAACACCAAAATTAGACTGTTGATGACTGGAAACATGTTGCCTAGTTGGACGAGTCTCATTTCAAATTATATCAAGTGGATGGTCGTGTACGGGGATGGAGATAACCTCATGAATCAATGGATCCTGTATGTCAGTAGGGGACTGTTCAAGCTGGTGGAGGCTCTCTCATGGTGTGGGGCATGTGCAGTTGGAGTGATACGGGACCCCTGATACGTCTAGATACGACTCTGACAGGTGACACATACGTAAGCATCCTGCCTGATCACCTGTCCATGTCCATGTCCATGTCCTGTCCTGTCCTGATCATGTCCATTGTGCATTCCTACGGACTTCGCCAATTCCAGCTGGACAGTTCGATACCCCACACGTCCAGAATTGCTGTAGAATAGCTCCAGCAACATTCTTCTGAATTTAAACACTTCTGCCGGTCACCGAACTTCCCAGACCTGAACATTACTGAGCATATCTGGGATGTCTTGCAACGTGCTGTTCAGAAGAGATCTATACCCCCTCGCACTCTTAAGGATTTATGGACAGCCCTGCGGGATTTATAGTGTTAGATTCCTCGAGCCCTACTTCAGAGATTAGTCGAGTCCATGCCACCCCGTGTTGCAGCACTTCTGCATGACATTAGGCAGATGTGGCAGATTCTTTGGCCCTTTAATGTATTTCTGGTGACGCCATATTTCGCAACTTACGCGTCGGTGATGATGAGATGATGAAGAGGACAACACAAGACCCAGAAAATCTCCAACCCTGCCTGGAATCAAACGCGGGCCCGCTACATGGTAGGCAGGCACGTTACCACTTTTTATTTTGTTCGTTATTGGTTGTTGCACTTGTTCAGGGCGGACATCCCATGATACTAGTTGAAGTTCATCGTTGACCCATCCGCTCAGTATTTTTTTTGTTACAGAGGGCAGCTAACCCTCTGACTGAAACACGCTGAGCTACTGTGCGTGCATCATCTAAGTAGGCGGGCAGCACTGCAAACGGGTAACCCAAATGACAGGGACTACCTCACCAAGTAGCAAACGCAGCATCCGGCTGCATTATGCCCAGCATGTTTCACCTGCGTGCCGAGAAGCGCACGACAGACTTATTTGAACCTTAATCAAGAGTTCTTTGCTCAGTTAGTCAACGATTCGACTGGAGCCTGTAACGCCAGAAATGCATATCCTCCTATTTACATCTGCTGCACTATAAATTTTTGTTCCTTATTTTGTTACCTGAAGGTATGACATTTCTGTGTCTTTATATATTGTAATTGTTTTACTGTATATATATATATATATATATTTATGCATTTATGTTGATTTGTTTTGTGAATATTATTTGTATTTATACGCTGGGTCTGGCCTAGGGAAAACTATGCTATCGAATGAATACATCGGTAGGTCGTGTGGAGAACAAAAGTGTTTAGGATCTTTGGTAGTGTTAACTCTGTCGCGTGGAGCGCGGGAAGAGGAGAGTCTGGCTGGAGAAGCGAGTGGAGCAGGTGTGCTGTGTGACGCTCCCGCGAGTTGCCGCGCTTTCTGGATTTGGCAGCATGTAATTGCGCTCGACTTGCTATGATAGGTTCTGACACGGTGTCGCGGACGGGAAGCATTAGCTGGCGCACATCAAGAGCTGGTTTCGCCTGGTGACAGTGTCGAGAAGGAGGCGCGCCAACATCCAGCTTCTGCAACAGCGACGGCCGACAATGAGTGACTGTCGCTACCTCCTCGATCGACGGCTTCAAACCTTCAATCAACCAACAAGGAAGACAGGAAGCACGTAAAGTTTTAGAACTGTATGGCAGACCTCAGCTTTTCAAACTGTTCAAATCACAAAATTACAGCAACGTAGCATGAACCTTTGTTGCTCATTGACCCAATTGCATTACCAAGCAGGGTCCCTTCCTTTTCCGGAATGAACCCGAGTGTCGTTGAAATTCAAACGCCAGCATTAAAGCAATATTATTCTATTTCACTGCTTTAATTTCAAAGTTCAGTTAAAGTATTCATAGCTGGCTACAATATTTAGATTACACAAGCACAAATTATGAGTGCGAGTTTTGTTACCATATTTTAGCTTACCTGTGACTACAGCTCAGCTTGGTACATACTAAATTTTACTATTGTTAATTGTTTAGAATCATTTAATTCAAGTTCAAAGTTAAATCTCTTATTTCTAAACTGTGTAGATTCAAGTAGCTTTTGAAATGATTGTTGAGGTAGTCCAAGACTAACCGTATTTTACTGAATTTCGATGTGCTTCAGAAAGAAAGCTCACTATTAACTTCAGTCACTAATTAACTTTCGATTTTCTGGTTTTATTAATTCTTTTGCTACATTAAGTCAGAGTGTAGCGAAATTTATTACTTCTGACAAACTTTCAGTTTTCACACTACACGTGTCAACCTTCAGTTGCCACGCTTCTAGTGCTAATTATATGTGTAATAACCTGTCTTTTTCAGTTACTATAGTAATTGTCCTTAGGACTGGCGACCGTAATTTCCCCCAAATCTCAAATATCTAATTACCGCTAGTTAATTGTTAACGTAACGGCCGCACATTTACTTTCTTTATTAACTTTACCCCTTTTCAAAATTAATTTCCACCAGTTTCATTTGCATTTTTCCTTTCATTTAGATGTAACCCTTTCCTCCCTCTTTACCGACAGATTAACTTCGGTGACGATTGCTTTTCCCAAATTTCCATTAGGTACACACGGTTTAATTTTTCACTGTCATTAAAGTCGATAAGCGAGGGGGAGGTTACAAGCCCTGAACTGGAAAACAAACACATGACTTCCGTAAGCTTCAAAGTCTACGCAAGCTATCCAGGTAGTCTTCAGTCGATTCTTGGCACAGAATAGTATCTCTGCATTACTTGAGCAATAACTGATTCGCGAAATAACGTAAAAATATAAATGGAAATTGTAAGTAGCTATTTAACAGGTAACTTTCAGACGGAATGTACTGTCCAGACGTGCTAGTTAATGTGTAGTGGAAGACAACGTGTTGTGAAGTTCATTGGTCTCTGCAGTGGCCTTTCTGCCTGAGCCTGAATGGTTCAAGGTGAGCGGGATAAGAACTGTGCCCTGTCGAAAGATGTAGGGGCTTGACTTCAAGATTCGAGATAGTAGATCTCACTTCTGGAGCTCAAGCAGCATCTTCGATTCTAGCATTGGGAAGACAGTTCGAAAATCGCTGAAAACTTTTTCTGTCACTGCTGATAACGCCAGAGGCTCGGTCACGCATGCATCACGAGCAAGGAGGCCGCCACCACGCCCCACAGCCTGCTGGTGTGCTCTCATCCTGAGCGAGTATCTTCATGAGCCCTTGTTGCTAGCACGTCATCGCACTGCCTGGAAATTAAAAGTACTTATGCACTTCAATCGTAGTCCAGCTGCTGAAGTTCCAGAGGAGGAGGAGATGAGTATTTAATGTCCAATCGACGATGAGGTCATTAGCGACGGAACACAAGCTCGGATTAGGGAAGGATAGTGTAGGAAATCGGCCATCCCCTCCAAAGGAATCATCCCGGCATCGGCCTGAAGCGATTTAGGGAAACCACGGAAGACCTAAACGATGATGGCCAGACGCAGGTTTGAACCATCGTCCTACCAAATGCGAGCTCAGTGTGCTAACCACTGCACCACATTGCTCGATGCTGATGTTCTGGTTGCATCTTAGTAATAAGAAATAGCATATGTAACTTTAAGTCAAGCAGCTCTTTCTTTATGAATAAAGAAGCCAGTTATTAATTGTATGCAGTTTCTGTTATAGAACGAAGATACCAGCCACCAACCAACCTCCTCTCTTTGCTTCCCATGGTACAGCTCTACGGAAGAGACAACGAGATGACATAAAAGGGGCAAAGAGAATACAACACAGAAGAAGAGGGTTTTGTTTGGCCTGAAGTCAATGCGCTGAGATTTTCCTAATTCTCACAAATGGGTGCTGGTTAGAGCTGATTCGGGTGATTTTTAATGGCAAATAATTTTCCCATCACGGCAGCTGGTTCCAACGTCTGTAGCAGAAAACTTTTTTGAAGTCTTGCCAGGGGGCAGCTTCTATGAAACGTTCCCTTAGAAAACTTAATGAATTACTGTGCTGATTAACCTCTTACATTATTTGATTTTCAAACAGCTGAGCAAAACTGAATGTACTCAGTCATTTCGCTCTTTACCTATTCTGATCAACACTAAACTGACACACAATATTTTTTAGCGCAACGCAATCTGACTTTCAATAATACCTACAAGAGAATGGCCCTGACTAAATTAACCTATACGTTTCACAAATCACTTACCTCACAAAAATCTTCGTTACTCAAACTACTGCAATACAGCGAGCGCCAATACTGCTAGCTAAATAAAAGATTCAAACTACTGAAGGGACTAACTACTGATAGGCATAGTTAGCAAATGAAAGATTTTGATAGAGAACAAACAATGTATTTACCTTAAAAGTGTTCAAAATTCATAATATATGTAGCACTTCATGACATCCATTGTTACAAATGTACTGTTTCTGATGGACACGCGTCCAGATCATCCGCTCTCAAAAATCCACCATCTTACTTCCCCACATCCACCACTGCTGGCGGCTCATCTCCAACTGCGCAACACTACGCGCTGTTAACATCCAGCTGCCCAACACTACAATGGCAGAGAAGAATGCAAACTAGCCACAGACTGCACACAGCACAGCCAGTGATTTTCATACAGAGCGCTACGTGGCGTTACCAATAAGAAAACCTAAACAGCCTACTTACATAGCCCCCATGCTCCCTACAAAAAATTTTACAAATTGTTTTGGGCACCAGCTAATACATATTTGTTAAAAAATTTTCACAATTACAATAACAAAGAAATCAAATGCACACACTTATTGATACAATGTTGGTCTAAAGCTAAAATTTTCTCACAGTCCATAAAGATAGTCCTGATCGTTTATCATAGTAAAATTGCAGTGTTTTTCTCGAAGTCTGAGCAGTAAAAGAAAATACACACAGAAGTAGTGGATTTCCATGCAGTCTTGAAGAAGTAGTGTTGTCCTTCCAACAGAAAGACAGTACTGACTCTTGACATGCAGACAGGTAATGGGCCACAACAATGCAAACTAGCCACAGACTGCACACAGCACAGCCAGTGATTTTCATACAGAGCGGTACGTGGCGTTACCAATAAGAAAATGGGCCACAACAGAGCAAACCCACAGCAGACTCAGTCGAAGTTTTGAAGAATATTGGTAGGTATGTCATCACAGACCAGACCACTGTAGTCTTGTTAGAGATTACGGTGTTGGTGGGCCACCAGAGGTGCAGACCCACTGCAGTTCTTGTAGTAATAATGGTATTGGTGGCACATCAAATATGCAGACCAACTGTAGTCCTTGTAGACACGGCCTGCAGCCATCTGTTGCAACTGTGTAGGTGCACAATCACCATCGAAGAGTCATGTACTATATAGCAAGTTCATGAACCATCACTTGTGCACTCACAAAAAATTTTTTTTTTCAAACGTCCTTAGAACTAGCAATGCTGTTAACCAGTCCCTAGGTGCATTATTAACACATGTGCAAGCACTAACAGTCCCAACTTCTCACATAGTGTGCATATATTATGACCAACAGAAACGTGTGCAGTGAAATGATACTTAATTTGAAAAACTGATGTCTATACAATTATAAATTTACAACATAAGAATACAATTACAAAGGTACAAAATACATCATTAAAGAACATAATAGTATGGATAACATTTGTGGTAATACAGGCTTTACGAAAGAACAGAAATAAACATGTACATCAGTTTTACAAGAATTATAACATAAGTACATACATAAAAGATCAGAATAACTTTTGAAACATCAACTTCACACATGAGCATTAAAACAGAACAGAATAAATAATGTCTAAACATCTTTACAAAGTAAATAACATAGTATTAGAAAAAGTCTACAACATAACTCTCATCAGATTAACACATAAAGACAGTAAGAACACAAATACACAAGGGTACACAAACATGTAGCAGAATAACACAGGAGGAAAGGACAGGGTTCGTTTTCAGTGTAACATTTGGTACTGCAGTCCAACCCAAAACTTCATTCCATAGATCTTTCGTCTTATTTCAACATTTGTTTCCACCAAAAACATCCTATCAAAGCATGTTTTCTGTATTTATATGTTCACATATGTCTTACCTCATCATTTATTTCCAAGAAAATCCTACCTAAACCTGTTGTCCCTAACCCCTACTTTTTTATTCATCTCCTCTTTCAAAATACGTTTTTGGCCAAACCATTTTCTTATAGCTTCTCAATGCATTTCTTCCAATTCATCACAACTCCTTCTCTTATATAGCCTACGCCATCTTAAGCTAACTTAAATCTACTGAGCTCAGATGTATATACTAAGGGACGAGACAATGCAGCAGTACAAAACAACACCAACAGCAATGACAAAAAAATGCAAATTGGCAAAGCAAGCAGCAATATATATATAAGTTAGCAAAGCAAATGCAACATTATCACTAATATGAGCCAATGTGCAGCAAAAAGAAAAATAAATCAGTAGTAAAACTGGCTTAACAGAGTAATATAAAGTGAAATTTAATAGCAGTATGCCTGGCAAGCAGCAGCAGCAAATGCAATAACTTATATCTAGACATGACAAAGCTCAAGCAGAAAAAATAGTACACTAAAGGCAACATTGCAGATAAGGGAAATGTCTATTCACATCTTAATATCTATGTCATTAAAGTGGTGCACCACAAGAAGTTATTCTACCAAAAAAATTACCAAGTAGTTGAAAAGAAAATTATGTATGCAGTAACTGTTATTAATCCATTCTTATTGTTCTTTCCTTTCTAAGTGATCCTTTTTCGAAGAATGTGGATCATAAAATTATTATTTAATAGATCTGTTGACAGAATGTGTTCACATTAGCAAATGCATTTAATTTGATTTTATAAAACCAATGTTGCAACACAGCTGGAAACCAGATATCAAATGAAAGAAGCAACTATGTACAAAGTAAAGCATAAAAATATCATTCAATAGTCATGTGGCATTTCATAAGTTAGTAGAAATTCTCTCAACTTTCGTAGAAAGACGCTTGTCATAATCAGGTGTGCAGATGTAAGTATCTTTCCAAGTAATGAGCGTGTCATATTTGCGATGCTTTCTAGAAAGGAATGTCAATAGTTAGGTTAATGGCCTCTCCCTTTTTTTCCACCTGTGCCTCTGAAAGGCGCACACTAATGGCTTTTTCCCAGGCGACTGTCGCGCGGCTGGGTGCTTAGTGACCTACCTTCCTTACCAAAATATTTACATCAGTTTCTGCTACAGTGACAGTTTGATACAAATAAAATTTCACAGGTCGAAATATTTGCGTTACAAATCTGTAGAAACAAAATCCTATAGATATAACAGTGACCAAAAAATTTTCGCTAGCATTGTGATACATTCACGCATTTACACACATTTCATAACTCTTAAAGTACCGTTCTTGGTTTCCAACATCCTTTTTCACATATCAGAGTCCCTAACCACTATTCATTACTCCTTACCATATTACACATATACATATTCGTCGACACGTCAATCTTGCATCGACACTTCAATATTTCATCATAATAAATACATAACATAATCAAATTCCTCATATAGCATCAGCTTATTGATCATAAACATACCTCAACAGCATAATACACATTATCTTCATAATAATAACATCATAAAAACTCAGCCAAATCTCAAAAATGTCGTAGCTTTCTGCAATAATTTCAAAACCTAAAAAAATTCTCTGCTCATTTCAGTAGTGTCATCTACCTCAAACGTACTTTAAAATCATGATCCCATACCAAATACATCATTCAGAGCTCTCATAGTATCACAATGGTTCCGAAAAAATATGAACAGTTCACAAAGTACAGATAAAATACAATTTCATAAGTGTGAAGTTATCCAACTGTGTAATTGTGTAAACATGTGTCACTGATGTAGTAAAAAAAATGTTTGTCTCTCAGTTAAATGGTCAGATAGCTGTGTAATTTATGTGTTAGAGAAATATGATACCGATGTGTAAAGTTGTATAAGCAAATACCATATTAGCTAGGGCTCCTTGTGCTTACCAAACACATGTTACACAAAGTAAGCGTGTAACCCCTGAGGATTAATGTAATTATACCCTCAGGTGTTACAGATTATGGCAATGGAATGAAATGTATCACAGAAAACGTTCTTTGTAATTCAAAAATCTTTAACAATAAATGTTTTAAGTACAAGATTAATCACTCAAATGCGTGTCCAGTAGCGCTAAATTGTGCGTCGTGTTGTAACATAATCTCTGTCAATACTTATAGGTAAAAAATGTGCCAAATGTCGTAATTATCGTCGTCCATAAGCAAAGTTCTGTGGAAGTCAATGTACTTACCTCGTAATAAACAAAAGCGAAATGCTATGCGTATAGATATCGTAGTTATTACGTACAGTACCATGATCACGAAAGTACTACATTGTAACATATTGTTGTGCTACAAAAAAGGCTGTCTTATTGTAGCTATACCACAAAGTTACTACTAAAAAATGTTTTACTTTCCAGAAGAATTCAGAAAAACTGTGTAGATATAAAGCAAATACAGCACAAAAACAACAATGTAAATTGTGTCACACATTAGTAGCGTCATGATATAATCGTGTAGCTGTCAAAGAAACCAAATGCTAAGTCATCTTTAATCCCACAGAAAGTACTTCAAATCCAGAATGTATTCTCAAGTAAACCAAAATGATTCATTAAAATCTCGTTAGCAGTACTGGTATATGTTCTAAGTATGTGAGCCTTATAGTCGTTACGTAATCATACAACTAACAAGCAAGAATGTACATGCACAATAACACTCTGTCATCTGTTCACTATAACAATGCATTCGAAATTACTGTCTAAATAAGTTGCACAGGTTGTTGACTGGATAGTTAACTTTAAAACATAGTTGCATGTTAACAGTTTGTACGTGTGACAAAGAGTACTAGTAACGTGAAGTGAAAAATTTTATGGCAAAGACAAAGTTAAAAAGCACATTATCTCTCAATAAACGGTTTTACATGTGAAATGTGGTGCAATCTTTTACCCTTTATAGTGCGCAGACTTTCAACTTCAAAGCAGTTATCATGTTACATAGGTAAGGAATGCTAAAATTTTTCTCAATGTTAGCGAGTATGTTATTTTTCCCTGTGCCAGCTGGCACACGTGGCTGCCTGCGGTGTGAGTCATTGTCTGTTTCTTTGTTGGCACACGTCGTTATTGGGATTTGGAGATCTAACTTCTACAAATTCACCTTGTCGAGTGGGTCCAGTCCTGTTTGAATCCCGCCAGTTCTGATGTAATTCAGGTCTGTCGTTATGATTATGTCGTCTGTCGTCATGTCGGTAGTTCCTGTAGTTTCTTTCTTGTCGGTTAAGTGGTGGAGAATTTCTCCCTGAATTATCACTGCACAGTGGACCGTTGCATCTGAAGTTATTCTGTGTTCCTTGATAATAATAGTTCTGGTTGCCATAGTGTCTGTTTCTATGATTGTCTCTGTCATATTCATTATTATGGAAATGCGATCTTTCTCTGTAACTATTACTACTCTGCCAATGGTTGTCATACGGGTGGTGTCTGTTTTAGTCACGATTTATGTTGTAAGAATAGCCTTGTCGTGTCCAGTTATTATTTCTTTCATCACGGAATTGTGACAGATGTGACCTGTAATTGTTGTGTTCTTGTTTTCGTGTCCCGTGATTGTCAGTGTCAATTTCCAGTTCTTGTAACAATCCCTGAAAAGCTTCAATGTCGTCTTTGCAACGTCCTGCCAAAATAATATGTCGTAAATGTTCGGGCAATTTGATTAAGCAAATGCGGATGAGTTGTGAGGGGCTGTAAGGGTTTGACAGGTACTGATTCTTGTGCAACATGTCTTCAAAATGTTTCACAAGACTGGAAAATTCAGATTGTTCGAAATGTTTCATCATTATGATGCTATGTTTTACTCGGTCTTGTGTAGCTTGAGACCAATATGCTGAGAGGAAGGCATGATAAAATTCTCCTTCATTGTGATAATTGTGAATGACTGATCACATTCTTACAGCTGGTTCATTCTCTAAATAGCCACACATAAATTCTAATCTGGGCTCTAATGACCAGTTGGGAGGAAAACAACGATAGAATTGATGAAGCCACGCTTGTGGGTGAGTATAGTTGCCGGAATTCTTAAATGTTTTGAATTTACGTCTAGTAATAAACAGCTTATAGTCAAAATCATCATGTTGGCGAATCGCGTATCGGTTATTGTTACGTCGTTTCGGCGGTTCCATCTGAAAATTCGGTGTACCTTGCCAATTTCTTTCATAAATTCCGAAGTGCCTTGTGGTATTATTTTTTTTGTCTGTTCTGTATTTCTATGTCCCTCTTCCCGTATTGGAGCGCGAGTGTCCTCTGAAATACGTAATTCTTGTATTACCTGTGTCAGCTGATCTTATACTTCCCGGATTTCTCTTTGGCGTTGCGAATTAATTTGATTCTGATTTTGTTAGAATTTCCTAATTTGTTCGCACTCTTCTGTGTCATTAAAGACTACCAGTTTTGTGTCATTCAGATTATCATCTACCTTCGTAGATAAATTATTTAGCTGATCCGAAAGTTCAACTACTTTCTCTGATAATGAACTAATTTCCTCCATGTGTCTTTCTGAACCAATTTTCAGAATATCTACTGTGTCCTTTAAGTTTTCCTGAGTTTTTGCAAGTTGCGTAACCGAATCAGTAGATGCAACTGAGTCAATTTTAGCTTGCAAGGTCTCATGATTTTCATGAATAGTAGTTTGTAGTTCTTTTGCGGCTGCTTCGTGATTCTCTAATGCTTTTTCATGCCGCGAAAAAATATGTTGAAAATGCTCACAAATTTGTGTTTTTACGTTATTACAGACTTTTCGACATTTCGATTCAATGTTATGTAACTCAGTAGTTAAATCTTCACGTGTTAGTCTAACTTCCGAAGATTTTGTTCTATTGTGTCTAACGTTTGAAGCTTTTGCTGTGTTTGTCTCTCATTTTGTTCCATTGTGTCTAACTTTTGAAGCTTTTGCTATGTTTGTCTCTGATTTTGTTCCATTTGTTGCATTAATTGCAATAATAATGTATTAGTGTCTGGAATCTGTTTCTCTATGCTTTTTGGCAGTGCATTTTCACCGGCAACATTCACATTTTGACAAGCAAACGTGTCTTGACTCATTTGAGAAAACGGTGAGGACGCAATACCTGAGTCTACAGTATTTGCAATATTGTGTCCTGTCATTTCGGATTCCTGAGGCGAGCTGTTGCCGACCGATCGATCGATAGTGCTTCCCTGTTCACTACTTGTTTCACTGTCTACACCATTATTTGCCGCCCGCTCCATTTCCCTACGCACAATTACCAAATTACTACTTCGAATGTCTGTTAATTCATTACTCAGTGGTCCTGATAAGCTACACTCGTCGTCACTATTATTTCTCAGTTTACTTTGGAGCCTAGTGTTATGTTTTTCACGCGCCATTATTGTCACAATATTTCACACGATAAAACAGAAAAGCACAATTTGAAGAGCAAAAATAAGAGAACACATTAACATAGCACTGAAAATAATATCTAGTTAATTTCAAGTGCAGCTGCGAAATACTTGGTGCAAATCTACATGCATGCCACAACTGTTTTACTGTACAACAATGAAAGACTGCAACCACAAAGGACATTCTCTCTATGATTACGCGCTAACAATAAACGATAGCTACACTAATTATACAAACTACAAGAAAAAATCAGAAGATTCCAGTGAGGTATCCTCGGCTAAGGGTCGACATATGAAACGTCCCCTTAGAAAACTTAATGAATTACTGTGCTGATTAACCTCTTACATTATTTGATTTTCAAACAGCTGAGCAAAACTGAACGTACTCAGTCATTTCGCTCTTTACCTATTCTGATCAACACTAAACTTACACACAATATTTTTTAGCGCAATGCAATCTGACTTTCAATAATCCCTACAAGAGAATGGCCCTGACTAAATTAACCTATACGTTTCACAAATCACTTACCTCACAAAAATCTTCGTTACTCAAACTACTGCAATACAGCGAGCGCCAATACTGCTAGCTAAATAAAAGATTCAAACTACTGAAGGGACTAACTACTGATAGGCATAGTTAGCAAATGAAAGATTTTGATAGAGAACAAACAATGTATTTACCTTGAAAGTGTTCAAAATTCATAATATATGTAGCAGTTCATGACATCCATTGTTACAAATGTACTGTTTTTGATGGATACACGTCCAGATCATCCGCTCTCAAAAATCCACCATCTCACTTCCTCACATCCACCACTGCTGGCGGCTCACCTCGAACTGCGCAACACTACGTGCTGTTAACATCCAGCTGCCCAACACTACAATGGCAGAGAAGAATGCAAACTAGCCACAGACTGCACACAGCACAGCCAGTGATTTTCATACAGAGCGATACGTGGCGTTACCAATAAGAAAACCTAAACAGCCTACTTACACTTCTTAAAGAAGTGCTGTAAATTGGAGAAGGAAATTGTCAGTGAGAATGCCGACACTGTTCCTCATTCTGACTGGCTGAAAAGCCTGAACGTTAAATAATTTCGTGGAGCGGTTTGGAGCTTGTGAAATAAAGGAGTCGCCCACCAGCCCTCGTGGGGTTAAGGTGGCAAGTCTTTAGGTCTCTTGGCCAGAATTCATATTTTAAATTATGAGGGCTATTTTTTAAACCTTCAGTTGGTTGATAAATGATAAGTACAGTGAAAATCGAAAATTGTTTATTTCAACCATTCAGCTACACCTTACAGCTATGTCCCTACATAGTCGCCACTCCGATTTATACATCTGTTGTATCCCAACAAGCCTGTCATAGAAGGCAGTCGCATGTGCTTTCCACCAGCTCCCTACGCTGATGTGTAGCTCGCTATCTGTGTCAAACTGTTCTCCTCATAGCCAGCAGTTCATGTGAGCAAAGAGATGAAATCAGAGAGAGCCACGTCCGGGCTGTGTGGTGGGCGATCAAACACTTCCCATCGGAAAGCGCTGCAGGAGCGTCGTTATTGTGTGGTCGACAACTGTCACGAAAAAAGAAAAGCATTACATTCACGTTAGGTGGGCTGCGTGTAATCAGGCGGCCTCCCTCAGCAAGCACTGCGCACTTGGCGGGAGACGCTGTTGTTCTAATCATATTTATGTGCTCACTGTGCTCTCAGAATTGAAAAGTACGATGTGACGCGATCATCGGGCGTACTAAAGACACTGCACAGCACATCTGCACAAGGCTTTATCGGATATTCATTTGGTTTTCATTTCGCGTCCGATCAGTAGTTGAAGAAAAATATAGCCCTCGTAGCTACTATGTTGGAATACTGGAGTTACTTTTCCGGTACGCAAGGCCTACAAGGCATTCCAAAGTACGTTCCTGTGCGCGGCCGCCGAATTTTTCTTAGGCAGTTTTCTATTTTCCTCGGCGTGTTGCGGATTATTGAGCGTGGTCTTTCCCGGTAAAAAGGGAGGCCTCAGAGTTGGGGTGAAGCCATTGAGTTAGCTAGAGGTGTTTCTAGGAGTGACTCACTCATCTGGGGTTAATTGACAGCAAATAAATCTGTTTTGTTTCTGAGCAAATTTGAGAGTAATTTTTTGGTCTGACTTCCTATTTGACTTCGAACTGTAACGTATTTTCGTTGTAATAAAATTCTGGATATGAATTGTTAGGAGCCAGTTGGAGGCAGTGTATGAGCTATCAGCGGTGAACCTATTCCAGTCCAGTGGTCAGTTCTCTAAATCGTTCCTGAAAACAGTTAGATAGCTACAAAATGGTTCAAATGGCTCTGAGCACTATGGGACTTGACTTCTAATGTCATCAGTCCTCTAAAACTTAAAACTACTTAAACCTAACTAACCTAAGGACATCACACACATCCACGCCCGAGGCAGGTTTCGAACCTGCGACCGTAGCGGTCGCGCGGTTCCAGACTGTAGCGCCTAGAACTGCTTGGTCACTCCGGCCGGCCTAGATAGCTACAGGTCGTTTAATTATTGACTTTGGATTTCTGAAGTTTAACCTCGTGGTCTTGTGGGCCAAATTGAGACTGGAAATTCTTATTTAGAGTGGTTTTACGTGTTTAGCAGAGCGGGAAATTAATCATGGTCCTCCGTAAACGTTTCCGATTGAATCGGTGGAAAAGAATGTCGCGTAACTTGTGTCATTCGTGGCGCATCGTGGAGACTTTGATTACGTGAATTCAGGCCGCGGCCACGAGTGTGACTTCGCACGATGTCGTGGATACTCCCACGTAGAATGAAAGGAACGTTGCAATCTTTTACTGTCAATGGGCCCAACATTACATTATTATTCCATAACCAGTGATGAGAGGACCTTAATTGTTTTGCAGCAGTAATTTCAAAAGGTGAAGTGCGTTCATAGCCATGGCGGGAAAAGGCGCCTTTTTTGTGAAAATAAATGTCGCATCCAGTTCATCTCTTACTATTTTTCTGAAAACACCACAGTCAAATGCAGTTGAATTATACACTTCATTGGATAAAAATCCATCATTATTCCAGTTTTACCCAAGTGAAGCCTAGCAAAATCTACCACTATAGTCTATAACAACCCAGTGTCTTACATTGCACTCATCGGAAATCGTGGACTGTCGTATTGCACTGTCAGCGTAACGCTGGCTTCGTGGCTTCCGATTTAGTCGTTTAATACAGTGTTCCGTTTCTTAATTTAATATTTCAGATCTTCTGCATCTTTTCTGAAAATTTTGTCATCAAAATACCAACACCCTGTATTTATAAAGTATAAACTATCATTCCAAGAATCACGTTCCTTTCGCAGCTGGAATAGGAAGGTCTCTTACAGTATGGAACAATTAAAGTTACATTTGTGACGCACTACTTAGTGATATGTAGAGGATTTTAGAAAAAGAATCATTCAGTTTCCCAATACCATAACTTCTACATGAATAAAGATGGAAACTTTGGCTGAATTTTGTTTCCAAAAGAACCACCCCCTTTTACATGCGTGCACATACACCATCAAGACACTTTTTACGTGTGCATCCAGGATAATGTTTTCATTTATAAATGTTCAGCGTGTCCTCCACTGGAAGCACGACAAACGTCCAGACGACGGACACTCTCGTTTCAAACTTTTTGAAGCATGCCTGTATTCAGAGCCTTTACTACTGTTAGTGTTTGATGTCGCAGCTCACCCAAAGTTTTAGTAATTGGAGTCACATGGACGGAGTCTTTCACGAGTGGTCAATGGCTGGAGCAACTCACTGTTAAGAAATGCTCTGAAACGATGTTGCCAGCGCACTGGTCTTGTTGAAAAAAGAAATTTTCGGCATGTGCTCGCAATTGTAACAAAGGCCATGTCTCTAACATATCCAGGTAATTGATTCATGAAGCCATCTTCTCTGCAATAAAAGAGTGGCCCCTAAATCTTTTCCCGGGAAACGGGGCTTTGGAGAGTCTCTCTAGTGTTCGATTATGGTGTGGCTTCCTTGTTCGTCATATTCTAACGTAATGGTGGTTCACTTAATTGAATTCATCAACATGTTCAACTACATGATTACTCTGCGATTCGCAATTAAGCGTCTGACAGAGTGTTCGTCCAATCACCTTCAAGCTATTTCTCTTCTGTTCCGCTCTCGCACAGCGAGAGGGAAAAACGAACACTTAAATCTTTCCGTGCGAGCACTGGTTTCTTTCTCCCTATGTAAGTGGCGCCAGCAAAATAAGAGCCTGCTGCAACGAAAAACGCCTTTGTTTTAATGGCTGCCATCCCAATTCGCGTATCATACTTGTGACACTCGTCCCTATTTCACGATAATAAAAAATGAGCTGCCCTTCTTTGAATTTTTTTCGACGTTCTCCGTCAACTCTATGTGGTACGTACTGCATATCACGTAGCAGTACTCCAGAAGTGGACGGACAAGCGTAGTGTAGGCAGTCTCTTTTATAGACCTATTGCATTTTCTAGGTGTTCTAAGTGTCTTTTCCCACAACGTTATCTGTTTCATCGTTCCAGTTTATGTTAGTCGTAACAGTAATCCCTAAGTATTTAGTTTAATTCACTGTCTTTGAATTTGTGTGATTTAGAGTGTAACAGATATTTAGCGGATTGCTTTTAGTACTGGAAGCGGATGACTTCACACTTGTCATCATTTAGAGTCATTTGCCACCTTACGCATCGTACACATATTTTGTCTAAATCATTTTCAATTGGTTTTGACCATCCGAGGACTTTGCAAGACGGTAAATGATAGCTTCATCTGCAAGCAGTTTCTGAGGACTGCTCAGAAGGTCTTCTAAATAGTTTATATACGTCAGGAATAGCAGAGGTTCAAAAATGGTTGTGTGCTGTCCTTAGGTTAGTTAGGTTTAAGTAGTTCTAAGTTCTAGGGGACTTACGACCACAGCAGTTGAGTCCCATAGTGCTCAGAGCCATTTGAACCATTTCAAAAATGTTTCTGAGCACTATGGGACTTAACATCTGAGGTCATCAGTTCCCTAGAACTTAGAACTGCTTAAACCTAACTAACCTAAGGACATCACACACATCCATGCCCGAGGCAGGATTCGAACCTGCGACCGTAGGAGTCTCGCGGTTCCGGACTGAAGCGCCTAGAACCGCACGGCCACCAAAGCCGGCCAATAGCAGAGGGCCTATAAAATTTCCTTGGGAAATGCCAAATGTTACTTCTGTTTTACTCGATGACTTTCCTTCAATTACTAGTGTCCGTGACCTTTCTGACACGAAATTATAAGTCCACTCGCACCATTGAGAAAATATTCCATAACCACGCAGTTTGATTATTAGTCGCTTGTGAGGACCTGTGTCGAAAGCCTTCTAGAAATCTAAAAATATAGTATCAATTTGGCATCCCCTGTCGATAGCACTCATCATTTCTTGAGAATGTTTGCGTTTCACAAGAATAACATTTTTTGAATCGTCGTTGGCTATTTGTCAATATCGTTTTCTTCGAGGTAATTCGTAACGTTCGAACACAGCATATATTACAGAATCCTACTGCAGATCGACGTCAGTGGTATGAGTCAGTAATCTAGCAGATTATTCCTGTTCCTTTCCTTGAGTACTGGTGTGACATCTACAACTTCCCTGTCTTTAGGCACGACCTCTACAACTTCCCAGTCTTTAGGCACGGATATTTCAAAGAGCGAGAGCTTCTATAAGAGTGCTAGGTATGGAGCTATTGTATCGACATGCTCTGAAAGGAACCTAAATGGTATACAATCTGGACCTGAGGCTTTATTACGTGACTTAAGCTGCTTCGATACACCAAGGATATCTACCTCTAAGTTACTCATGTTGGCAGTTCTTCTTGATTCGAATTCTGGGATACCTGCTTCATCTTCTTTGGTGAAGGAATTCGGAAATCATATTTAGTAACTCCGTTTTAGAGATATTGTCATAATAAACATTAGCATTGCTGTTGCGCAGTGAAGATATAGAATGCGTCTTGCCGTTGGTGTACTTCACATATGACCCGAATCTTTTCGTGTTTTCTGCCAGATTTTGAGACAGTTTCGTAGAGGGAAGCATTAAATACATCTCGTATCGAAGATCACGCTAAATTTTGGGCTTCTGTGAAACTTCGCCAATCTTGGGGATTTTGACTTCTTTTAAATTTGGCATGTTTTTTTCGTTGCTTCTGCAACTGTGCCCTAACCTGTTTTGTGAACCGTGGGTGCCATCAAAGAACACTAAAGGTTAGAAGAAAGTATCATCTCCCATCTGCACGCCTGGAATGATTTCACAACACGCTACCTATGTCTGTTTATCATCATCATGAAGGGCTAGTAGTAACTGTATCCTGCATGGTTTGAAAAAATTAATGTCGCCACGAAATACGCCAGACAGACGCATGACTGGCTGACTCTCAGCTGCCATGACGAGTAGACTTCTGTGGATTATCTAGAAATCTGTGTTGTCTGCTCTGCATCCTGAAACAGCATACGTGGGGACCTGTGGATTTCCCCTTATATAAACATCCAGAGTCTTGAAAATGATGGTGTCATTGCCGAATGCTTTGAGCTGTAGGTGGAGCAGTATAGTGCTCTTCACGAAGATCATGCCACAGAGTTGCAACTGTGAAATATCTTTCGGTGTTGTGTCATAGTTATCTCGACGCGCTGCACACTGAGTAATAACTGTGAGGGCGAAAGAGTGAACCAGCAACATGAAGGAGACTCTCACTGGCATTCAAATGAACGGACACCTGCAATGGATGCATGGGCATTTTTATACGAGGGCTATTTGGAAAGTGAGGAACAATCGGTCGTGAAATGGAAACGTTTTGGGCAGTGTCTCTAGTATGCCCATTGATCGCATCAAGACACTCTTTTCAGTTGTGAGCACACTTTGAGGGAGTAAAGGTGCCTAAAACAACAATGTCTCCCGCAAAGTAGGAGGGCGCACTGAGAGGCTTCGCCTTAATGAATGCAGCCCACCTAACACAACTGCCACGCACTTCCTTCATGGCAATTCTCAGCCGCACTCTGCAGGGGCAGTAAAGACGCTCCTGCGCCTTTTCGAATGGAGGTGTTCGATCACACGCAACGCAGCCCTAATTGGCTCGTCCTGAGTATCATCTCTGTTCACATGAAACGCTGGATACGAAGACAACGCTTGGGCCAGGCTACGCCCTCTAGACCAGCGTAAAGAATTATCGGAAAGCACAGGCGGCTGCCTTCTACGGCGATGGTGTTGGAAATTTGGTATAACGCTCCGACAAATGTCGAAGTGGGAGCGTTGACTATATAGAGAAGTACGTGGAAGGTGTAGCTAAATGTGCAAACAAAACAGTTTTGATGTTCACTGTGGTTTCCATTTCGTGACAGATCGTTCCTTACTTTCCGAACCACCCTCGTAGTTTTGATGCGTAAGTTAAGGTCTGTCCAAAATTTCTATCTTCAGTGCCGTAGAAGATACAGTCTTGTGAAAACGGATGAGTCTTTTGAGTCACTCTGATGGGGTGCGTGTCCGATTTGAACTGTCAGCAGACTACGTATCTGCCACCCATATCGGATATCGGCAAGGAAGCAGGTCATACACAACGGAAGAACTCCAGCGAGAACTGGAAGTGCCCGATGCCCCTGTGGCCTTGATTCACCCGCTAGCACTGTGTGCTGTGTGACGTCACCACAGCTGCTGCACAGACCGCAGACGTTGGCCCAGCAGTCCTTGTACAGATCCATAGCGAAAAGAAGAGAAAGTGTGCTGATCCCTTAGTTCAGTGGTTCCACCGCGAGATGTCAGTTGCTCCGCTTGTGCCCCACAGATGTACGTGTTACTACCGCAATAACAGCACCCGGACTCATCCATTCATGAAATTTATGGTGTGCATCGCATTGAGCCTCTGTGAAGTCGTGTGCAATACACGGTGTTTTCTTAGTTATGTTTTGCCGTTCCAAAACTCTGTCTCTGGTCTTCTTTTACTAATGTCTAGCTAACATCCGCGTTTGGCTTGCGTATGATGTCAATGAAAACTGACATTTATATTCACATTTTCCACAGGAAGATCATGAAAGTTTTACCGAAGTGTAAACACACTGAAACTTGTGCAATATGAAGAAGTCTGTTACTGACAGATCATCATTGCAACTCAGAGACAGTATGATACCGAAATGATGTTGGTGTCTGGAAATAGCTGAGTCCTCTTTCCCATAAACACTGAGACATTCCAAAGATACTACCAGTAGTTAGTCCTTGGAGCTAGAGAGTTCTTTCGGAAGGAAAGCTGTTACTTTTATTGGCGAGAATGCTTCTCCATTTCACTGCTGTTTTGTGAGCTTCTGTGTTTTTGTATACAGAGTATCATTATAAAAATAAAAGTGCGCTCACAAAGTTGTTCATACGTCTAATGAATGATCCCGTTGATTCACTTTCTTCGAATCATATCGCTTTAAATTCCTTGAAGAATATTATGCCATTGGCTACTAAGTTACTCGAGGGCTAATCTTATGTCCATTCGTTGAAATGGCTTTGGATCCAAGTAAGCGGAAGTTAACTTGTGGCAAACTTTGAATCCAGTGAATTCTGGGGAAGTGACTCGTAGTTGATGGTTTCATCGCTGAAAAGTGCATCAGTTTTATTACATCAACTGTTTCTTACGCTCTTTACGGCATGTATCGAGCCTGAAAATGCCCACATTCTTCTGATTTCGTCAACTAGATTTGGTATGGAGCAGGTAACATTTTTATGCCCATAATTTCTAAACATTGGCAGACATTTTTATTCAGCTGACTACCACAAGAAGCGAATGTAATAAGTTTCGTTCCAGCTTGCTCTCCCCCTGATTCATTACTTGATTGAATATATGCAAGACTTCACTAGGAGTAGCGTTGCGACTTGCATACACAGCAAGAGTTTGAATGTAGTTATCGAGCAGAGCAACAAACATGAACACCAGATCACGATTTGTAAGGTTATTATTACAAACCTCTGGAATACATTCCCCTAAATCGACGAAACCGTCAACGTTCAGCGACGTGTTGTTTTCTTGGAGCTTAACTTCATCAAAAATTAGCACACCTTTCTTTTCACCTTGTTCTTTCCGAAAATAATTCTTAATTGCTTCCGCCGCTGTGTGATAATTCTACATGAGCTTTTAAAATCATTTACTAAATTTCCGGGACTTGTTTTGGAAGGTTGTTGCAACAAACCGTACTTCAAACAACGTCTGTATCCTTTGGACTACCTAATTTTTAAGAGCACGCTGTCCAGAAGAAGCTCGTTATCATACCGTATTCCTTAGTTGCTTTTCAATTGTCATTTCCTTTACATAGTGTCAGCTAGATTTCCTGTTTCTTATTGAGTTTACAATGGTGTAGGACATATGACTGAGCTATCTTACGCTTTCCATTCGAGAGCTGCTTTCGCAGGAGATTGATTTGGCATTCACTGTTCTTAGTTTGTTAAGTAATCGCAAAATTTTCAGTTTCTTGCTCTTCGATATTGTTCTTAACGTAGTCACTGCTGCGTACAGTACTGATCCGTTCCCTGCATTTCCCTCGACAAAAGAAACACTAGTAGACACCGCTGCTGCGCCTTGTTTACCACCTTCTTTTCGCAGCTTCTCTTTTGCTAGTGACTTAATGGCAATTTGCTTTTGTGTAATATTTCGATAGATATTTCAGTAAACTGAGAAATAAATGAGGAACCGCTGAACTGCTCCTGGTTCCACCGTTGTCAAGGAATTTCAACTTGTTTATCGATGTTAAAGAAGTGTGCTGATGTTTTTCCGCACTGGAATGTGAATTGAACACAAAACTATTGCGAGTTAGATCTTCGTCTTTCCGAGGAATTCCTCTCCCCCATTTAGAAAACTGTACTTCGTTTTTTGGAGACCTAAAAATATTTACTTTTAGTTTCTCTGCAGACGGATCTGCATGCTGCAACGTGGGAATTTTGTATTCTTTTCTTTCTGAAAATACGAGTAACTGTTAACATCTCTTTGTCACCGCAACTCTTCAACGATCACTCACAACACCGTTAACAAATTTACAAAATAAGCGTAGACAAAAGCAACAAACACCGTCCGACTACACACCAACTTGAGTCTCTAGCGACAGTGCTGCACGTAGTTCGCGGACACGCCACCTTTCCTGTACCACGTGTGTTACCGGGCGTGGAGTCAGCACACTTTCTCCTCTACTCGCCACTCCAGAGCTATGAAACCATATCTGACTTCCAGCAGCAGTACGGCCGCTGCATGGCACCGTCATGGAATACAGTCTAGATTTAATAAACCCAACTCGAAATCTGCAACCAAAGTAGAATGCGTCGGTATTTATTGCCTGACAAAGAAAGTGAAGCACCCAGGGGACGTGGGCGGATATCAATGTATCTTCGTATACACACTATACCTCATGTTGCCAAGGTTATTTGGACTATGCTGCAGAGGTTTCACTGAGAAGCCCTTCGACATCCTCCATACAATCCCAATCTGTCGCCACGCAATTTACATATTTTTGGAGCCCTAAGGAAAACCATTCATGGCCGTTGATTTGCTTCGGACGAAGAATTGCACGCCTGGACACAAACGTGGTTCCATAGTCAACCCAACATTTTGTTCCATGAAGGCACTGATTGTCTTGTCTCACAGTGGGATAAATATATTAACAGTCTATTACTTCTGAACTAATAAACGGTTTACTTAATTTTCTTTGCATCTGTCTCGTTTTCATTTGACTGCCCCTTATACTACAACCTACTACGTACCACTCTCGTAGTGATGAAGAGGACAAACATTAGGTTAATTACAGCATATCCAGAGGCGTTGAAACAGTCATTCTTCCCACGCTCCATACTTGAATGGAATGGTACAAACACTAATTGGTACAATGGGAGGTACCATATGCTATGAACCTCACAATGGTTTGCGGGGTATGGGTACAAGTGTAGATGCAGATGCAGGCTGCCTTCAAATGTAAGGGCGACTTCTGTAACTTCTTCTCTAACAGGTACTAGCATACAGTACATTGTATCTTGAAACGTACTGAAGGACTATTATATTTCTTGTCAAGGTAGGCCACGGGTGAAATTTGAGGCCTGAATGAGACTTAATGGAAAAGTTTACGAAATGGGCACGTCTGGGCATGTGGGGGAGACCTGTGACCTTTGTGTGAGATTAAATTATAGGTCGACAACGTGCCTGTGTGTCGCTGCTGTAATTTTTAGATCTGACGAAGGCTTAGAGCTATTACGAGTATCAGTTTCGAAGAAGTAACATGTGACCAAGACAATGACTTTTATAATCTAATCCAAAAATATGTACACTTAAAATATATTAGTAGTCCTACTAACTAGGACAATGTTTCACGCTTGAAGTTAATGACGGTTCGTAAACACACATCCGAATTTTTTTCCCAAACAGCAACGTTTCCACTTCTATAATTATACACTCCTGGAAATGGAAAAAAGAACACATTGACACCGGTGTGTCAGACCCACCATACTTGCTCCGGACACTGCGAGAGGGCTGTACAAGCAATGATCACACGCACGACACAGCGGACACACCAGGAACCGCGGTGTTGGCCGTCGAATGGCGCTAGCTGCGCAGCATTTGTGCACCGCCGCCGTCAGTGTCAGCCAGTTTGCCGTGGCATACGGAGCTCCATCGCAGTCTTTAACCCTGGTAGCATGCCGCGACAGCGTGGACGTGAACCATATGTGCAGTTGACGGACTTTGAGCGAGGGCGTATAGTGGGCATGCGGGAGGCCGGGTGGACGTACCGCCGAATTGCTCAACACGTGGGGCGTGAGGTCTCCACAGTACATCGATGTTGCCGCCAGTGGTCGGCGGAAGGTGCACGTGCCCGTCGACCTGGTACCGGACCGCAGCGACGCACGGATGCACGCCAAGACCGTAGGATCCTACGCAGTGCCGTAGGGGACCGCACCGCCACTTCCCAGCAAATTAGGGACACTGTTGCTCCTGGGGTATCGGCGAGGACCATTCGCAACCGTCTCCATGAAGCTGGGCTACGGTCCCGCACACCGTTAGGCCGTCTTCCGCTCACGCCCCAACATCGTGCAGCCCGCCTCCAGTGGTGTCGCGACAGGCGTGAATGGAGGGACGAATGGAGACGTGTCGTCTTCAGCGATGAGAGTCGCTTCTGCCTTGGTGCCAATGATGGTCGTATGCGTGTTTGGCGCCGTGCAGGTGAGCGCCACAATCAGGACTGCATACGACCGAGGCACACAGGGCCAACACCCGGCATCATGGTGTGGGGAGCGATCTCCTACACTGGCCGTACACCACTGGTGATCGTCGAGGGGACACTGAATAGTGCACGGTACATCCAAACCGTCATCGAACCCATCGTTCTACCATTCCTAGACCGGCAAGGGAACTTGCTGTTCCAACAGGACAATGCACGTCCGCATGTATCCCGTGCCACCCAACGTGCTCTAGAAGGTGTAAGTCAACTACCCTGGCCAGCAAGATCTCCGGATCCGTCCCCCATTGAGCATGTTTGGGACTGGATGAAGCGTCGTCTCACGCGGTCTGCACGTCCAGCACGAACGCTGGTCCAACTGAGGCGCCAGGTGGAAATGGCATGGCAAGCCGTTCCACAGGACTACATCCAGCATCTCTACGATCGTTTCCATGGGAGAATAGCAGCCTGCATTGCTGCGAAAGGTGGATATACACTGTACTAGTGCCGACATTGTGCATGCTCTGTTGCCTGTGTCTATGTGCCTGTGGTTTTGTCAGTGTGATCGTGTGATATATCTGACCCCAGGAATGTGTCAATAAAGTTTCCCCTTCCTGGGACAATGAATTCACGGTGTTCTTATTTCAATTTCCAGGAGTGTACATTTCCATCCATATTAGTTTTCACTAGTGCTTGTCATCGCCCTGTGTTATCATCAGTATCATCAGAGAGCAAAACAGTTTATAATGTTTATAGATAGATATTCGGGCTTTCCTTACATGTAGGGACTTAAAACCATATTTCACTAGGGGAAAATGGGTATTGCCTGCAGGAAAATTAAAGAGAATTTTAGAGAAAGGACAAAACGGTGCACCAGTACTAAATAAAGAAGGGGAAGTTGTAAGGTGGAAGGAGTATACAGAGGGTTTGTACAAGGGAAATGAAATTCAAGACAATATTATAGAAATAGAAGAGGGCTTAGATGAAGATAAATGTGAGATTTGGTAGCGCGAGAATAATTTGACAGAGCACTGCAAGACCTAAGTCGAATCAAGTCCCCTGGGGTAGGCAACATAACGTCAATCCTGCTGACAGCCTTGGGAGAGCCAGCCATATGGCGAGCAAGATGTGTGAGACATGGGAAATTTTCTAAGACTTAATGAAGAATGTAATAATTCCAATTCCAAAGAAAGTAGTAGCTGACATATATGAAAATTAGGTTAAGGAAAGGCAAACCTACATTTACAGCATTTGTAGACTTAGGGAAAGCTTTTGACAATGTTGACTGGAATGCTCTCTTTGAAGTCTTGGAGGCAGCGGGGGTAAATCACAGGGAGTGAAAGGCTATTTACAACTTGAACAGAAACCAGACAGCAGTCGTAAGACTAGAGGGGCTGAAACGGAAACAGTGGTTGAGAAGGCAGTGATACAGGGTTGTAGCATATCGCCGATGTTATTCAATCTGTACATTGAGCAAGCAATAAAGAAAACCAAAGAAAAATTTGGAGTAGGAGTTAGAGTACAGGGGGAAGAAATAAAAACTTTGAGGGTTGCCGATGCCCTTGTAATTCTGTCAGAGATAGCAAAATACTTGAAACAGCAGCTTAACTGAATGGACAGTATCTTGAAAGAAAGATATAAGATGAACATCAACAGAAGCAAGACCAGGATAATGAAATGCAGTCGAATGAAATCAGAAGTTAGATTAGGAAACGAGACAAACTAGTAGATAGGTTGTGTTATTTAGTTAGCAAAATAAGAGGAACTGATGATGGCCGAAGTATAGCGGAAACAAAATTTAGATTGGAAATGGCAAGAAAGGAGTTTCTGAAGAAGCAAAATTTGTTAACATCGATTATAGATCTAAGTGTTAGAAAGTCTTTTCTGAGGTTATTTATATGGTGTGTAGCCATGTATGGAAGTGAAACATGGACAAAATAAACAGTTGAGGCAAGAAGATAATAGAGGCTTTTGAAATGTGGTGCTGCAGAAGAATGCTGAAAATTAGATGGGTAGATCACGTAACTAACTGGGGAGTTCTGAACGGAATTGGGGAGACATGAAATTTGTGGCACAATTTGACTAAATGAAGGAATCGATTGATAGAACGCATTCTGAGACACCAAGTGATCACCAATTTACACTACTGGCCATTAAAATTGCTGCACCAAGAACAAATGCAGATAATAAACGGGTATTCATTGGAGAAATATATTACACTAGAATTGACATGTGATTACATTTACACGCAATTTGGGTGCATAGATCCTGAGAAATCAGTACCCAGAACAACCACCTCTGCCCGAAATAACGGCCTTGATACGCCTGGGTATTGAGTCAAACAGAGCTTGGATGGCGTGTACTGGTACAGCTGCCCATGCAGCTTCAACACGATACCACAGTTCATCAAGAGCAGTGACTGGCGTATTGTGACGAGCCAGTTGCTAGGCCACCATTGACCAGACGTTTTCAATTAGTGAGAGAACTGGAGAATGTGTTGGCCAGGACAGCAGTCGAACATTTTCTGTATCCAGAAAGGCCCGAACAGGACCTGCAACATGCGGTCGTGCATTATCTTGCTGAAATTTAGGGTTTCACAGGGATCGAATGAAGGGTAGATCCACGGGTCGTAACACATGAGAAATGTAACGTCCACTGTTCAAAGTGCCGTCAATGCGAACAAGAGGTGACCGAGACGTGTAATCAATGGCACCCCATACCATCACGCCGGGTAATACGCCAGTATGGTGATGACGAATACACGCTTCCAATGTGCGTTCACCGCGATGTCGCCAAACACGGATGCGACCATCATGATGCTGTAAACAGAACCTGGAGTCATCCGAAAAAATGACGTTTTGCCATTCGTGCATCCAGGTTCGTCGTTGAGTACACCATCGCAGGCGCTCCTGTCTGTGATGCAGCGTCAAGGGTAACCGCAGCCATGGTCTCCGAGATGATAGTCCATGCTGCTGCAAACGTCGTCGAACTGTTCGTGCAGATGGTTCTTGTTTTGCAAACGTCGCCATCTGCTGACTCAGGGATCGAGACGTGGCTGGACGCTCCGTTACAGCCATGCAGATGAGATGCCTGTCATCTCGACTGCTGGTGATACGAGGCCGTTGGGATCCAGCACGGCGTTCCATATTACCCTCCTCAACCCATCGATTCCATATTCTGCTAACAGTCATTGGATGTCGGCCAACGCGAGCAGCAATGTCGCGATACGATAAACCACAATAGTGATAGGCTACAATGCGACCTTTATCAAAGTCGGAAACGTGATGGCACTCATTTCTCCTCCTTACACGAGGCATCACAACAACGTTTCACCAGGCAACGCCGGTCAACTGTCGTTTGTGTATGAGAAATAGGTTGGAACCTTTCCTCATGTGAGCACGTTGTAGGTGTCGCCACCGGCGCCAACCTTGTGTGAATGCTCTGAAAAGCTAATCATTTGCATATCACAGCATCTTCTTTCTGTCGGTTAAATTTCGCGTCTGTAGCACGTCATCTTCGTGGTGTAGCAATTTTAATGGCCAGTAGTGTTGAAACGTCCCCTTAGAACAATTATGGACGACTGTGCTTAAACTGACACAATATTTTTAGCGCAACGCAATCTGACTATCAAAAATCCCTACAAAAGAATGGCCCTGACTAACATTAAACTATACCTTTCACAAATCACTTACCTCACAAAAATCTTCATTACTCGAACTACTGCAATACAGCGAGCGCCTCTACTGCCAGCTAAATAAAAGATTCAAACTACGGAAGGCACTAACTACTGATAGGCATAGTTAGCAAATGAAAGCTTTTAATAGAGAACAAACAATGTATTTACCTCAATAGTGTTCAAAAGTCATAATGTATATAGCAGTTAATGATATCCAGTATTACAAATTTCAAAACTCCGCCATCTCTCCCCTCACATCCACCACTGCTGGCGGCTCACCTCCAACTGCGCAACGCTACGCGCTGTTAACATCCAGCTGCCCAACACTACAATGGCAGACAACAATGCAAACTAGCCACAGACTGCACACAGCACAGCCAGTGATTTTCATACAGAGTGCTATGTGGCGTTACCAATAAAGAAACCTATACAGTCTACTTACAGTTTAGTATTGGCGGGAAGTGTGGAGGTAAAAATTGTAGAGGGAGACCAAGAGCTCAATACAGTAAGCAGATTCAGAAAGACTTAGGTTTCAGTAGTTATTCGGAACTGATGAGACTCGCACAGGATAGTGCAGCATGGAGAGCTGCATCAGACCAGACTTTGGACTGAAAACCAGAACAACATGCAGCTACAAAAATAACAGGATTTAAACATGAAAGAAAAGATAAAGACGCGATGCTCTCTATCGGCCTTGAGTCGCTGGCCGTGTGACGTCAGCAGAACAGCTGCAGCGCGGGAAGCTCCGCGACCGTCCGTTGTCCTTGCCCGCTACTCGCTTACACGCTACCCGCTGCCGCCGCACGCCACGATAAAACCATATCGTCTCTTCCTGGAGCCGCTGTTTTCTCCGCTTTCTGGAAACTAGTGCGTAGCTAGCGCACGCTGTGATGCAGCAGCTCAACAAAAGAAAGTCACGCCTGCCCTTGGCGGGAACAGTGCCAGTGAACTCCGGTGTGTCTTTTCGTGGGCAGTGGACCCCCCAGCAACCGGTTCCGCGTGGTCTAGAAGACCCGCGTACGGGCTAGGTGGACCCGGCGCATTACCTTCGCGCATCCGTAAGCCGTCGGCACACAGACCGTGCTGTCGAACGTTAACGTTGAGCGTGCCAAGTTCAACGTGCTGCTGAACGCTCAGGAACGATGCGACTTGTGCATACGGTACGTGGGTCCCAACGTGGTTTACGCGACCGCAACGCACTCCAGCGGCAGTTGAGGGATGTTTCTAGTTCGTAAATCACACTGTTTGCTCAACGGACGAGCGTAAAATTCCCACGTTAGCTCTGTTAAAACGCACATTTCTTCCATCGTCCACGAAAAGGAAAGTACCATGTCCAATCAATAAGGACACAGGCTTATAAAAGTTCCATTACAAACAGTGCGTTACAAATATGGAATACTTCTCCGCATAAGATACACATTATTTCATCATTCCCACATTTTAGTAAAACCTCAAGGTCAGTCTTACTTGATCACTGTTCCTACCCAGTAGCAGAATCTTTGCAACATGTGAATTACGAAGCGTAAAAGAAGAAGGAGCAAAATACCTTTATACAAGTAGCGCAAGCTGTCCTTTAGGTAAGGCCAATCGAACAAAGTCACCCCTCAAAAAAAGGTGAAATTGTATTTACATAACATCAAATATTATGGTCTATACTTATATTAAACTAATAATAAAGTATCAGAACGTAATAAAAACGCGGATGTTGGGAAAAAATATTGGTTGTGTCAGGACGCGAACCACCGCCCCAAC
This sequence comes from Schistocerca cancellata, assembly GCF_023864275.1. Classification (NCBI taxonomy): domain Eukaryota; kingdom Metazoa; phylum Arthropoda; class Insecta; order Orthoptera; family Acrididae; genus Schistocerca; species Schistocerca cancellata. The sequence continues at coordinate 237,242,300 of NC_064627.1, read as the reverse complement.
AATAGAACTCACAACGGCACAGGGACTCTATTCATTACGCTAAACCAACATGACACCTTTCGTATCTAATCATACTGTCTTACTGCTTTCTAAAAACCTTAATCGTAGATATGTTGCTAACTGAAATTTAACCATAAGAAATTGTACCAAGAACAGTACGTTTTGGGTGGATCTTGAGTATGTAGCTCCCTTCAAATAGCCTACTCTCATTACACGCAAGTTACAATAGTTCTTTTGCCACGAATATGATGTTCCTCATTATTTTATTGGAACGAATCACACAGTTAACAACGGGTTTTCCAGTGATTCTCAATTTTCTGGTGCTCGGAACGTCATATATAAATATAGGCTTGAAATGAATGCCAATATGGCGCCTCACAACTCTGTACTGAAGGGAGACGGCGTGCTTGTGACGTAGGCGGCGTTGTGCCATCTCATTGGTCAACGCTGAGACGCACACTCAGAATATCTGACTTGACAGATATTGCTCTGCACGTTCGGAAAGACTCCCGACCGTGCTATTCCACACTGTGACGTCAGAAACTCGGCACGCTCAACGCTCAACGTTCGGACGCACGGTCCGTGTGCCGACGGCTTTACACACAGTCTCCGGAGGTGCCACAGAGTTCAAGCAGCGGAGGATGCGTTGCTACAGCGGAAGGCGCTGGTGGCGTCAGCCTACTACGCTATGTATAGCGGATACGCACAACCGGCGATAAGATTGTAGTGTCGCTTTATTTTTGTGTTTCCGGAAATAACAAGGAACCAGAGCAGCTGTCGGCGTCAAGATGTCGCGAGTGGAGCAAGGTCGTACTGCCGTGAAGCCTGTTCAGACTGGGCTAGCGGAAGAATGGAAAGTAACTCGGGGAGCGAAATGATCGACACAGTACGAGCTGTTTTAATGCCTGAAGGTACATGTCCGCAGACCTGGTAAACATTGAAGTACCAGCGCCACAATGCCGCTGTGAACAACAACCGAGTTAGAAAACTGCTACGGAAGCAAAGAAAACTTCACAGCAAACATAAACATAGCCAAAGCCTTGCAGACAAACAAAAATTACACGAAGCGAAATGTAGTGTAAGGAGGGCTATGCGAAAGGCGTTCAACGAATTCGAAAGTAAAGTTATATGTACTGACTTGACACAAAATCCTAAGAAATTTTGGTCTTATGTCAAAGCGGTAGGTGGATCAAAACAAAATGTCCAGACACTCTGTGACCAAAATTGTACTGAAACAGAGGATGACAGGCTAAAGGCCGAAATACTAAATGTCTTTTTCCAAAGGTGTTTCACAGAGGAAGACAGCACTGTAGTTCCTTCTCTACATTGTCGCAAAGATGACAAAATGGTAGATATCGAAATAGATGAAAGAGGGATAGAAAAACAATTAAAATCGCTCAAAAGAGGAAAGGCCGCTGGACCTGATGGGATACCAGTTCGATTGTACACTACGCGAAGGACCTTGCCCCCCTCTTCTTGCAGCGGTGTACCAAATGGCTCAAATGGTTCAAATGGCTCTGAGCACTATGGGACTCAACTGCTGAGGTCTTTAGTCCCCTAGAACTTAGAACTAGTTAAACCTAACTAACCTAAGGACATCACACACATCCATGCCCGAGGCAGGATTCGAACCTGCGACCGTAGCGGTCTCGCGGTTGCAGGCTGCAGCGCCAGAACAGCGCGGCCACTTCGGCCGGCCCGGCAGCGGTGTACCGTAGTTCTCTATAAGAGCGTAGCGTTCCAAAAGACTGGAAAATGGCACAGGTCATCCCCGTTTTCAAGAAGGGACGACGAACAGATGTGCAGAACTATAGACCAATATCTCTAAGGTCGATCAGTTGTAGAATTTTGGAACACGTAATACGTTCCAGTATAATGACTTTTCTGGAGACTAGAAATCTACTCTGCACGAATCAGCATGGGTTTCGAAAAAGACGATCGTGTGAAACTCAGCTCGCTCTATTCGTCCACGAGACTCAGAGGGCCATAAACACGGGTTCCCAGGTAGATGCCGTGTTTCTTGACTTCCGCAAGGCGTTTGATACAGTTCCCCACAGTCGCTTAATAAACAAAGTAAGAGCATATGGACTACCAGACCAATTGTGTGATTGGATTGAAGAGTTCCTAGATAACAGAACGCAGCTTGTCATTCTCAATGGAAAGAAGTCTTCCGAAGAAAGAGTGATTTCAGGTGTGCCGCAGGGGAGTGTTGTAGGATCGTTGCTATTCACAAAATACATAAATGACCTTGTGGATAACATCGGAAGTTCACTGAGGCTTTTTAAGGATGATGCTGTAGTATATCGAGAGATTGTAATAATGGAAAATTGTACTGAAATGCAGGAGGAACTGCAACGAATTGGCGCATGGTGCAGGGAATGGCAATTGAATATCAATGTAGACAAGTGTAATGTGTTGCGAATACACAGAAGGAAAGATCCTTTATCATTTAGCCGCAATGTAACAGGTCAGCAACTGGAAGCAGTTAATTCCATAAATTATCTGGGAGTAGGCATTAGGAGTGATTTAAAATGGAATGACCATATAAAATTAATCGTCGGTAAAGCAGATGCCAGACTGAGATTCATTGGAAGAATCCTAAGAAAATGCAGTCCGAAAACAAAGGAAGTAGATTACAGTACACTTGTTCGCCCACTGCTTGAATACTGCTCACCGGTGTGGGATCCGTACCAGATAGGGTTGATATAAGAGATGGAGAAGATCCAACGGAGAGCAGCGCGCTTCCTTACAGCATCATTTAGTAATCGCGAAAGCGTTACGGAGATGATAGATAAACTCCAGTGGAAGACTCTACAGGAGAGACGCTCAGTAGCTCGGTATGGGCTTTTGTTGAAGTTTGAGAACATACCTTCACCGAGGAGTCAAGCAGTATATTGCCCCCTCTTATGTATACCTCGCGAAGAGACCATGAGAATAAAATCGGAGAGATTAGAGCCCACATAGAGGCATACCGACAATCTTTCTTTCCACGAACAATACGAGACTGGAATAGAAGGGAGAACCGACAGAGGTACTCAAGGTACCCTCCGCCATACACCATCATGTGGCTTGCGGAGTATGGATGTAGATGTAGAAGACTGAAAACAGTGGCGCAAATCATTGACAAAATGGAGTATCGTGCAGTACTTTGTTATTTGCGTTTAAAAGAGAACAACTCAACAATGTTCCTTACCGATTTGGCGGAAGAGTACGGCAAGAGTGCCTAAGACACAATGGTTAGTTGGCCCAGACGCGTCAGATGTGGTCAAACAACGACTAAATAACGAAAAACTTAGAGCAGAGCACATATCTAAGAAAACAGGAAGCCTTGGTGGGTGAAAACCACCGTATCACAAACGAGGTAATAGAATAGAGGGCCGTTCAATAAGTAATGGAACACTTTTTTTCTGGAAGCAGGTTGGTTTTACTCAGGATTCCAATACATCACGTTATTTCCAACTCTTTTGGGTACATAAGCGTTCAATGCGACAGAGTTACGCCACGGCCTGCATTTCCGCGTGGTACCACTTCACTGGTCGCCGTCTTGGCTCAAATGGCTCTGAGCACTATGGGACTTAATATGTGAGGTCATCAGTCCCCTAGACTTAGAACTACTTAAACCTGACTAACCTAGGGACATCACACAAATCCATGCCCGAGGCAGGAATAGAACCTGCGACCGTAACAGCATCGCGGTTCCGGACTGAAGCGCCTAGAACCGCTAGGTCACAGTGGCCGGCTGACAACGTCTCGCTGCCTCAATATCTTCCCCGTCATCGGCGAACTGTTCCCGCGGGGTGCATCCTTGATTGGATCACAGAGGTGGAAGTTGGAAGGTGCGAGAGCCGGACTGTAGCGTGGATGAGTTTTGTGAGTTCCTGGCGGCTGCACGGTATTGTGTGAGGCCCTGCTTTGTCGTGGAGAACGAGAATTATATTCGCGTTTTTGTGGCGACGAACTCGCTGAAGTCGTTTCTTCAGTTCCGAGTCGATAGCTGCACCTTGACGTAGGACATCAAACGGAATCACCCCTTCAGAATCTTGAAGCCCGTCACAATGACCAACAGAGTAGCGCAGTTGAGCAGCAAGGTTGTTTGAGATCCATCTATCACATCGAATGAGAGTGTCTGCACGTTCCAACATTGCAGGAGTCACAGCGCTGTGCGGCTGGCCAGCACGCGGGAGATCAGAAAGGTTTGCGTGGCCTTGTTGCGATGATTACAGACGCCACGCCCAACGACTCACCGTGCTTTTGTTATTGCCAGGTCTCCGTAGACATTCTGCAGGTACCTATGTACATCTTCGATGCGCTGGTTTTCCGACAAAAGAAACTAAATGAGAACTCTCTGCTTGAAACGCAGCTCTATTACAGATGCCATTTTGGAGGCTACAGTGCCGCCACCTATAGGAACTTCGTGAAATTATAGAGACTGAAGCATGAATATGCCGCGATGTCCCACAACAAATTCCGCTGTTTTCAATCGAAACTGACAAATAAAAAATGTGTTGCGTTACATATTGAACGTACCTCGTAATAAGTGAGAATCATGTATCATTTTTGTTCCTCTTGAACGACATTTTGTTTATGGCGTAGGTCGCGGCTCCCACCAATTCAAAAAGGCAGCGGAGCAGAGTCAGAAACGGGGTAACTGCGGCAGGGCTATCCAGATGAGCCGCCTAATCACCATAGACGACTATCATCCCTAGACAAAGGAGCAAAGCAGGCAATGGAAACACGTGGATTCACCACAACCGACAACATCGGAGGCCGTCCCTCCATGGGGAAAGGTGACGCTGCCTTTTTTTTTTTTTTTTTATTGCTAGATGATGCTGTCCGATGGATATTTTGCTCTCCTACTCGCTCTGCACGCAACACGGACACCCCCTTTGGAAAATTGTGTATTACTTGTGCTGGAAAACCTCTACATTATTTGATTTTCAAACAGCTGAGCAAAACTGTACGTACTCAGACATTTCTCTCTTTACTTATTCTGATAAACACTAAACTGACACAATATATATATATATATATATATATATATATATATATATATATATATATATATATATATATATATATGTTTTAGCGCAACGCAATATTACATTCAGTAATCCCTACAAAAGAATGGCCCTGACTAACAATAACCTATACCTTACATGAATCACTTACCTCACAAAAATCTTCGTTACTCAAACTACTGCAATACAGCGAACGCCAATATTGCCAGCTAAATAAAAGATTCTAACTACTGAAGGCACTAACTACTGATGGCATAGTTAGCAAATGAAAGATTTTGATGGAGAACAAACAATGTATTTACCTTAATAGTGTTCAAATGCCATCATATATATACAAAATTGCCTCGTCAGGAAAGAGGGAAGGAGAGGGAAAGACGAAAGGATTTGGGTTTTAAGGGAGAGGGTAAGGAGTCATTCCAATCCCGGGAGCTGAAAGACTTACCTTAGGGGGAAGGACGGGTATACACTCGCACACACACACACACATATCCATCCACACATATACAGGCACAAGCAGACATATACAGAGGCAAAGAGTTTGGGCCTGATATATATATATCAGTTCATGACATCCAGTCTTTCAAATTTCTTTTTTCTGATGGACACACGTGCAGATCGTCCGTTCTCAAAACTCTGCCATTTCTCTCCCCACATCTACCACTGTCGGCGGCTCACCTCCAACTGCGCAACGCTACGCGCTGTTCACATCCAACTACCCAACACTACAATAGCGAATATTTCAATAATGCCAACCAGCCACAGACTGCACACAGCACAGATGATTTTCATACAGAGCGCTACGTGGTTCTTTGTAAACAGATGGTTGATGACATATGAAAGTTTGCGTGTGTCCGTTAAGTTGTGCCAAACGGCAAGGCGACTGCTGGCTATAAGCGTGAAACCCTGGTTCGAGTCCCGGTCCGGCACAAATTTTCTTTTCGTCATTTCATTATACAGCTTATGGTTGACCCTATTCGCAACTGCGAATACATTTCACGTATACAGTCACACAAGACGCTCGTTTGGGCCACGCCTATTGGATTTTGCATCAACCCCCCCGCCCCATATGCTCCTGACATTGCACCGTACATGGGCAAACTGTTGCGAGACAGGTATTTCCAGTTTCACGAAGATGTGGTACGTTCCTTGGACAGCTAAAATGCAGACTGTTTAAGTTAAGGTGTCCACCAAGTCATCCTTCGTTAGAAAATATGTATCTCTTGGTAGGTTGAATATGCAGAGAAGACTAACACCGTCGCAGAATTTCGTGGCAGAGGTAGAGATTTCCGTGGCGGTAATTAGAAATTTACAACTACCCCCTCACATACCTGCCGACTACAGAGGCGCGACATTCAGACAACGGTGTATACGTTTCGTAACAGCTGCCATTGAGATCATTTGAAATAAGTATCACGTAAATGTTAGGCTGTGCCAAGCCTTTGGACTTGTTGCCACTTCGGCAGCGTGCATCATTGCATCGTTACTTATTTCTCTAAACTGTTTCTCATATGGAGTCGAAGCTGTTGCAGAATCCTAAACTCATAAAAATCGGAGATGAATGTCTGGGACAAATTGTTTATTAATTCAAAGCTATCATCATTTATCAACTAGACGTATTTCACTACTACAAACAACTTTCAGTTAGTCTAGTTTAGTACGTCTCTGTGTATTTTTTTTCTCATTTCCTTCATACGGTTCAAATGGCTCTGAGCACTATGGGACTTAACTGCTGAGGTCATCAATCCCCTAGAACTTAGAACTACTTAAACCTAACTAACCCAAGGACATCACACACATCCATGCCCGAGGCAGGATTCGAACCTGCGACCGTAGCGGTCGCGCGGTTCCAGACTGTAGCGCCTAGAACCGCTCGGCCACAGCAGCCGGCTCTCCTTTCGTACAATGCTTTTTAATAACCAATAAGCCTCGTGTTTCAGTTTTAAATCTATTTTGCCACTATGCCCTTCAATGTTGAGAACAAAAAGTTTTCATGCAACATTAAATGTTTATGAGAAACAGAATGGGAAAAAGTTACGCCGAGTAAGAAGCCCGAGTATTGCTGTTAGGTGTGGCGTGTGGCGCCAGTGTAGACACCATACCGGAGCAGTCTTACAGACAGACGGATAGTAAAAATTATATCACGCCGGGATTTAACTGAACATGAGCTAGGAACGATAGCCTGTTCAAGACAGATAGGTCGTAGTACATCGTAAACTGCCGCATAAGATACCCACAGGTAGGCGTCGTCCTGTCGCCTCCACAGACATACAAGGTTCGATCGATGATCTCCTGGGATTCAAATCGTCGCCGAATCTGACTGTCAGGAGCCCCTTTCTGCCAGGCCTGTCGCGAATCAAATGCACTGCATAGGCTTCAGCAGCCGGCGACCGGCGCGTGTCGCTTTGCCTTTCCTTGACCTCTGGCACTTGCGCAGTTTCAATTAGCGATGTTTACTATTTCAACATTTCAGAGAAAAGAAAAAGCAAGTAACCAAAGCGTCGTATAAGCGCTTTTGACTTTGTGAAAGATAAGCAGCTGTTTACTTAACAGTTCTTGATATTTAACTTTGTTTAAACTTTTGTGTTAAATTTTAAGAAATCGTGATATACGAGGACGATTATAATCAAAGTTCCAGTTTCAAAACCCTGTAAAAAAATTTAAAAAAGCGCTGCTGTGAGTGATGTCAAATTCGAACAGAATATTATCAAAGATGGGGAAAACGTTATGGGAAAAAACGAAAATTTTAAGAATAGATGGTGCTGTAAGCTGCAGAACTTGCAAAATGAAAGACTCTGACTGCACGGCTGTTCATCAGTTGGCGTCTGAGACGCTCGGCATAAGTTTCTCAATGCAGAATCTCGGGCTGCTAGTAAAGCTTCATTAAAAGAACGATGACTGTGCGCCAGTAGCTCTGCAGAAGTTCAGTACACTCAAGGGTATGGAAAAAGGCGTTGGTCAGATGTCTGTCGTGCAGTGATCGGGGAACTGTCCAAACTTTGGACCTGCCTGTGAGCACGGAGCATAAAATTCTAGGAAACCTCCTGCATTGCTATCCATATACGAGGGTCACTCCAAAAGAAACGCACACTTTTTTAAATCCATCTTGTATTCTACATGTTTGAAAGTTTTACAGTGTGTAGATACATCCTTTAGGAACAATATTTTCATTTCTCCATATAATTTCCTGCCCTCTCAACTGCCTTACGCCATCTTGGAACCAGCGCCTGTATACCCGCACTGTAAAATACTGGACCAACCTGTTGGAGCCACTGTTTGGCAGCGTGCACAAGGGAGTCATCATCTTCAAATCTTGTTCCACGAAGAGAGTCTTTCAGTTTACCATAGAGACGACAGTCACATGGAACCAGGTCAGGACTGTAAGGCGGGTGTTTCAGTGTTGTCCTTCCGAGTTTTGTGATCGCTTCCATGGTTTTTTGACTGACATGTGACCGTGCATTGTCGTGCAACAGCAAAACATACTGCTTTTGCCGATGTGGTCGAATACGACTCAGTCGAGCTTGAAGTTTCTTCTGTGTCGTCATAGCAGAATTTATGGTGGTTCCAGTTGGCATGATGTCCACAAGCAAGAGTCCTTCGGAATCGAAAAACACGGTAGCCATAACTTTTCCAGCAGAAGGTGTAGTTTTGAATTTTTTTTCTTGGGTGAATTTGCATGATGCCAATCCATTGATTGCCTCTTCGTCTCTGGTCAAAAATGATGGAGCCATGTTTCATCACCTGTCACAATTCCTCTAAGAAATTCATCCCTACCATTCTCGTACTGTTCCAAAAGTTAGCTGCATACCGTTTTTCTTGTCTCTTTATGAGCCACTGTCAACATCTTGGGAACCCACCTGGCACAAACCTTTTTTAACGCCAACACTTTCAATATTCTGCAAACACTTCCTTCCCCTATCCCAACGTAGCGTGACAATTGGTTCCCTGCGATGCGTCTGTCAGCAGTCACCAATTCGTTAACTCTCTGCGCACTGTCTGGAGTGTGTGCAGTACGAGGCCTGCCACTGCGAGGGCAATCCTCAATACTGCCGTGCCCGCTTTCATCACGTAACCTGCTTGCCCACCGACTAACTGTACTGCGATCGACAGCAGCATCTCCATACACCTTTTTCAACCTCTTGTGGATGTTTCCCACTGTCTCGTTTTCACAGCACAGGAATTCTATGACAGCACGTTGCTTCTGACGAACGTCAAGTGTAGCAGCAATCCTGAAGACATGCTGTGGCGGCGCTTCTCAAATGAACAGGTTGAACTAAGTTTGAAAACAAGCGGGAAGGATGTATCTACACACTGTAAAACTTTCACACATGTAGAATGAAAACTGTATTTTTACAAAAAATAGTGTGCATTTCTTTTGGAGTGACCCTCGTACATGGTGAACATTAATAAAACCGACGAACTGCAGGGACGGATTCCTGACTGGAAATGGATGAAGAAAGGTCCCATACACATGTGTCCGGAAATGCATCATTGCCACGGTAGATGGCACTGACGAATGGCAGTTTCTCTGACCACGTGCCGTGCGTTTCTTGTGTATTACAGGCTGTGTGATTGACGCAGCGTACTGTAAACAGCGGAATGTTCCGAAACTCACGTCGGGAACAAGTGGTAGTGTACGGCCAAGCGCATGGAAACGGTCGAGAGGCAGCACGGCTATCCCGAATCAAGTATCCTCACAGACAGAGATCACGTCACACAATATTTCAAGCCATTTTTGGGCAGGAAGGCGGCGGAATGTGCGTAGACCATATTTGGAGAACCGGGTTCTACAGTATATTGAGCGAAACCTATTAGAGGCTCCAGACAAGCGGCCCGGCAACATGGTGCAAGTCAAATTATCTGTATCCGGCATTACAACCGCTACTATCCCTGTCACCTCCTATCCCATGGAGCCCATTCTGAACATCTGTTGTGACTTGGATGCGATGCAGCTTTGTACTGTGTTCGGAGATGATTTCTTGGCATTGCACGCTCGTGGTCCGTTTCCAGGCACATGTTCATAGGATCTTCTTTCATCCATTTACAGTCAGGAACCAGTCTGTGAAGTTTGTTGATTTTATTAATCTTCACCCTGCCTAATTACCGGTGTTCAGGAAACGCTTCATGCTGACCTGTCCGTAACAGAAACGTTTGGTCTAGAATTTCTTCCTTGCATGGAAATGAACAATGAATATCAGTAGAAAATTCTGTGGACGGACGAAACTCAGTTCCATCTCCAGGATTATGTAATACACAGAATTTCTGAATGTGGGCAGCGGAAAATCCGCTCGCACATCAACCAGCACCGCTTCATTTTGTAAGGCTGAGTGGTGCTGATTTGTGGCATAGTTTATCGTAGGGCCGATTTTTTTCGAAGAGATGAGTGATGCGGGTCCTGTTACTTGTACCCTTACCGGTGACTGCTGTGACACTCTTTTGCTCACGAACGTCAGTCCAGCCCATCAACAGCTTGGATGTTAGGGTAGAATCAGTTTTATTCGAGACAGTGCAACACCGGCCATTGAGCAGCCAGTGAAGCAGCTGCTGCTGAGGCATTTTGGAAATGCTAGAATTATCAGCCGCCATTTCCCTACAGTCTGGTCGTGCAGACCACCTGAACTTCAACCGTGTGACCTCTGGCCTTGGGGTCATCTGATAGATGCTGTGTTCAATGCTCCGACTACAAGCTCAGCTGAACTGAAGGCACGCATTGCGCAACACATTCTGAACGTGACCCCAGGGACACTCCGATCTATTGTGGAACATACTGCTTCTCTATCTCAACTTATGGCAGAAAAAGGTGGACAACATATTGAAAATGCGCCAGTCACACAGCAGTTGAAAACCGATTTCATGTATGCTTTTTACGCGGTTTTTGCCCTCTGGGGAGTTAAAAAGTGATAGCATTCTTGCTTTTTATGCGGTTTTTGGCCCTAGGGCAACTGAAAAAAGATTTTTCTCATCCAATGTGGTACGACCTTGCCGTGGTGGATGGACTTTCTGACGAATAGTACCATAAATGATGAGTGCCAAACTTGGGCGATCATGCATATTGCACATTACTGTTGGTTTGATGTGTAACTCACACCACAGTCGTCGCATTGTAATTCATTTGTCATTTTTAGCAGAAACTGTTTACGTTTTGACACTGGCAGCGCCACCTACTGGGAAAATTTCATTAATTTTTTGTTTGTTTCTACAACGTTTCGTCCTTCTTCGGTAATATTGCGATCAAATATGACGTCCTCGTGAGTAGCGGTTATTTTTTGACAGCGTTCTGAAAATGGAACTTTAATTGCAAGTATAATCACCCTGTACAAAACTGTTGCGTGTGGAGAAAATGTGACAAAGAAGTGACAATTAGACGGCTGGTCCCGGCGGAGGTTCGAGTCCTCCCTCGGGCATGGGTGTGTGTGTTTGTCCTTAGGATAATTTACGTTAAGTAATGTGTAAGCTTAGGGACTGATGACCTCAGCAGTTAAGTCCCATAAGATTTCACACGCATTAGAACATTTTTCAAAACGCGTATATGAAAAGTACATTGCCGGCCGAAGTGGCCATGCGGTTAAAGGCGCTGCAGTCTGGAACCGCAAGACCGCTACGGTCGCAGGTTCGAATCCTGCCTCGGGCATGGATGTTTGTGATGTCCTTAGGTTAGTTAGGTTTAACTAGTTCTAAGTTCTAGGGGACTAATGACCTCAGCAGTTGAGTCCCATAGTGCTCAGAGCCATTTGAACCATTTTGAAAAGTACAGTCAGTGAAATTTGCGCCCAACCAGGAAACTTCGAAATTTGCGCCGTGTATTCCTTGAAACTGCCAACCAACAACGTCAGGACCTAACTGAACTCCGAGTCCCTGCGCACCGGACACGCTTCGTATGCCCGCAGTGAGCCGGTGAGCCGCCACGCCCGAACCGTGTCGGCGATGCCTCGCTGATGACCAGCAACGTGAACAAAACAACCTGCTGCCGGAAGAAGACGGAGAATGCCAATTGTGGACATAACGTTGTAGGCTATGTCTTCTTACATATGCATGTGGCACAGGTTCTACTTTTTTAACGCTTAAACCTTGTTTTTCCTTCTTTTATGGTGCGTACTCTGTCCTAATATGAAAAACCGCTATGCAATGTCAGCCTAATTTTTCGTTTTTGTTACACACGTTATTTTGTGATGAATAACCTATCCAGTTAAAGTAAATCGTACTTGTTATATTGTTTTATAATCCTCATGTTACTGTACTTGACAATAACGACAATGATGTGCAGTACTGTCCAGGAGCATTACTTCTATTTGATTCTCGCATATCAGGAAGCATGAGTGATACAGGTATAAGCGTCAGTGGTTACGAGAAACAGCTGACATCATTGAAACTGTACAGTGCTCCAGGAATACCTTAGAGATTCTACTCCAAACTTACAATCGAGTTAGCCTCTCTTAGAATCGTAATGTACTATAAATCCCTCGAAGAAGAACCCGTCCCAGTCTTTGGAAGAAAGCACAGGCATACTCTTCTACAACAAGTATAACAGAAGCGAAGCACAAAACTAACCTCCAATATCCCTGAGATCCATTTGTTGTAGAATCTTGGAACATATTCTGAGCTCAAACGTACTGAGGTATCTCGAACACAATGACCCCCCATGCCAAACAGCACGGATTCCGAAATTATCGACCATGCGAAACCCTGATCGCACTTTTCTCACATGACATCCTGTAAACCATGGATAGAGGCAGTCAAGTAGATGCAGTATTTCACGATTTCCGAAAACCTCTTGACTCGGTAGTGCACCTACGCTTATTATTGAAAGTACGAACGATCCCAGCACTTGTCGGGAGCTTGCTCGCTCCTTAAGCAGGATATGTGGTAACATGTGGCGGACTAGACGACAGAACGGAACACAGTACAGGTGCAACCTCAAGTGTTCCGGATTACACAGTTCAGCGCACATAATTGAACATAGGGCTACAAGCAGAAGACCACTACTTTTTCCCATGTTGACTCAACGACTTTGTCAGTTACGGATTTCCAGCGTGCTGGCTTAATTGCAGGACAGGAACTTTTGTTAACCATTTCGATGTAGAAAGAGCCAAAGTTGTATGATTCACTTTTTATTTAATTCATGACTATTTTCGGGTTTCCTGTAACCATTTCAGATCATCCAGACAGATAAAGCAGTATCTTCTGAAATAGCATATGAACCATGTCAAGATTATATACGAGGTATAAGAAAGTCAAGTTTAACCACGAACAGTGATGGAGCAGACATATATGTCTGTTTGTTCTGTCACTATTTATGGTTAACTTGACTTTCTTATACGTATATATATAATCTTGACATGGTTCATATGCTATTTCAGAAGATACTGCTTTGTCGGTCTGGATGATCTGGAAATGCAGGTAATCTGAAACTAGTCATCAATTAAATAAAAAGTGAATCTTGCATCTTGGGGTGTTTCTGTACCGAAAATTTATCAGTTATGATAGCAGTGGGCACGCGATCACTGCAATTCGACGGTGGATCAATGAAATGGCGCCAAATGGTCAGATGAATCACATTTCTTGTAACACTAGGTCGATGATTGTGTTATGATACAGTGTCATCGAAGCTAGCGGCTGCTCGCAAAATGCATCGCGCCACATACGAAGGCTTATGGGGGTAGTATTTTTCTATGGAGGACATTCAGTTGTGCTTGCATGAGACCTGTGGTAGTAAACGAAGGCACTGTGACGGATGTGGACTACGTAAACATTATTGCGAACTCCCTGCGTGCCTTCGTGCTTGATGCCTTGCCCGACAGCGATACCATCTTCTATCAGGATGAATGTTCTTGTCACAAGACCAGAATCAAATCAGAATGATCTGGTGAGCATGATATGAACTCATGTTGATGTCTTGGTAACCAAATTCGTCAAATCTGGACGCGATGTTATCCTACCAGGCGCAAACCACCGACCAGTAAGTTACGAGAATTGCGATGACCAATGCTTAGAAATCTTGTGATACTTACCTTCGGAAACCTAACAAGGACTTTTTGAATGAATGCCACGAGGAATCGCTGCTGTATTGCGTTCCAAAGGCAGCCCAACGTGCCATTAATGAGGTGCTCATAATGTCTTGGCTCATCACTGTACGTAATTAATTATTATAAATGGGAAATGTGCGCTCAGACTGAGAATTTGTAGAAAAGTTTATACAAGTCTTAAAAGGTTTTTTGTTTTCTTGTTTTTTTTATTTTTAGCCTTTGCTAAAATCTGCTACAGTTTTAGTTCTCTTCGTACCCCTTGTAATACGGTATTTTTTACACCCTTGTCGGCATAGCACACATTTACGCTCCTCTTTTGGTTCGTGGACACATGTTTTATGATGAAACCTGTGCTCTGTAAGTTTTGGTGTCATCCAGCATGGTTGGTGGCTTGCACAATTCTAAGTCCATGTCCTCTTTCTTCCGATGCATCAGATTAATCAGTTCCTGTGGAAGATAGTGTTGTAATCTGATGTCGACTATGAAATAAGTCTCTTTCATGAGTTCATGTGCAGGGCTGGAAGGCGCTGTTTTCCTGTTGCTAGTATCCGTTTCATGAACATCGTTTTGACTTTTTCTATTCTTTTCATATCGGCGATCGAACGTTTTCATCCATGTTATCTTTATTCCACACGTTGCGAGTGACTCCACAGCCGTTTGTTAATACTGCCATCACTATGCTTCTCGACAGTTTGCTTATATTCAGGATATTATATGAGGCTTTGATGGCCGCTGTTGCTGCTACCCTTTCCTGAATATGCGTACCGAAGATATTGTTGTTGTCTTTAATACAACTCCCCAGTACTCATACTCCTCTACTGTTTTTCACAGGCTCACTGTATAGAGTTATACTGTCTTTGGCTGATGTTTTCCTCTCTTCCTAAATGTCATATAAACTGTCTTCTCTCCAATAAGGATAGAAGATGAAGCAATGAATCAAAATTTGTGCCACGGCTGGGACTTGAAGCCAGGTCTTCTGCTTACTAGGCAGATGTGCTACTCACTACATCACCGTAGCATTGTGACTTGCACAGCTACACTGATTACAGTAGTCCAGTGCTCTCCCTAACTCAAATTTTAATTCACTCCTTCAGCCACATTTTTCCCTTCTTAGATCGTCATTATTGCTGAGGCTCTCCAACATTGGAAAATTTTAATTCAGTGCTTGAGCTTCTACCTTATTGAAGATAAAGTTGAGACTCATATGTCTCCAGGAAACTGTCTTCTCTTTGTTTACTTTTAGTTTTTTTTTTTGCCCAATTTTTTAGTATTTGTGGTGCCATCTATGTGTGCTCTCCAGTTCTAATCCTATCACCATAACGTCTTAATACGAATCATTAGTGCTTATGAGTCTTGCTCTTTTACGCTTGTCATGTCCGCGGTATACATGTAGAGCAGCGTTCGGCTCACACAGTCTCCTTGGAGAAAGACACTCGTCTGTACAGTTTTCTCCTGGACTTCAGCGTTGTTGTTTATTTTGATCAAATTTCATTGAGCGCATGCCTCGATTGTTCTCAGTAATGTGTCTTCGTCTCAGGTCATTCTTTCCAGTTTCTTTGTTAGACGTCCTATATTCAGTGAGTCAAACAATTTCCCCTGCGCTACAAAGACTGCATAGTACTTTCCTCTTTGGCGTCTCAGTGTGTCTTGGATCTTGGCCGTCAAGTATTCCACTGCCTGTACCGTGCTTCTGACATTCATAAAACTAAATTGGCAAAAAATACAAAAATGCCACTAGCTTTTATCCACTAGCCTTAGTTCATTTACTAAGAATGTTATTGTGGTGTCACCGCCAGACACCACACTTGCTAGGTGGTAGCCTTTAAATCGGCCGCGGTCCGTTAGTATACGACGGACCCGCGTGTCGCCACTGTCAGTGATTGCAGACCGAGCGCCGCCACACGGCAGGTCTAGAGACACTTCCTAGCAGTCGCCCCAGTTGTACAGCCGACTTTGCTAGGAAGGGCTCACTCACAAATACGCTCTCATTTGCCGAGACGATAGTTAGCATAGCCTTCAGCTACGTCATTTGCTACGACCTAGCAAGGCGCCATTACCAGTTTATATTGAGATTGTTATTAATGTATCATCAAGAGCGAAGGTCTCCAATTATGGATTAAAGTTAAGTATTCCAGAAGCTTTGTACTAATTTTGGCTACTATAATTCCTTGTCATTTTCCAGACCTCACGCCAGCCTGCGTGAGCTTAAACGCGTGCCTTTCGGCTTCCTCCAAACTCCGTGAATTGGCTCCTGCCAATTCACAACAAAAATGGTTCAAATGGCTCTGAGCACTATGCGACTTAACTGCTGAGGTCATCAGTCGCCTAAAACTTAGAACTAATTAAACCTAACTAACCTAAGGACATCACACACATCCATGCGCGAGGCAGGATTCAAACCTGCGACCGTAGCGGTCACGCGGTTCCAAACTGAAGCGCTAGAACCGCAAGGCCACACCGGCCGGCAATTCGCAACAGTTATGTGTTACATAGTTTAGCGACGGCGTAAAATATAAGCAGAAAGCATAAAACAAGAAATAGGAGGAGTAAACTAGTGGAGTAGCAAGAAAATAGCAAGAAAATACAAAAAAGCAGAACACCTAGCCGAGACATGAACTGTAGTCGGTAAATGCTTCAACATGTGTATTCCTGCCTCTAAGTGAAGTTCTCTGCCCATACACAATAGTTTAAAAATGTTGTGCTGTGCAGAATGACATCCTTGGCACTCAGTTATTGATAGAATCTGTCCTGGGTATGTCTCTGCCCCGTTGATGGGAAACTGGATGACGCTGGCCCGCCATGGGGCGCATGAGTAGCGGTGTGCGGGGATATAGGGGTGTGTGCTTCAAGCACGAAGGAGTGACTTGCTGGCTGCAGTGTAAAGAGTTGGAGGTCCGGTTTTACTTAGGCTGAACATAGTTGGAAGGCTGCGGGCTAGCCTGTGAAATGTTACTGGTGCTGTCGCGCTGTTTGGATTTTAACTGTCAGCTACTTGACTATTGGAGGAAGCGATCCTGCTCGAGGAAGCATTGTACGCCTATATTGTGGACTTCATGGTGAGCGCTTTGCTGTAATCGGCAGTGATTTTGTTCTTAACTGACGTGTCACTCAACGGATGCCAGTTACTTGTAGATCTAGCTGTTATTTGTGATTGTTCCTCCGCTATTCAATTGTGAGCAGAGGCCCTGTTCTGTATTTCTCTACCAGGCATTGTTTAGCCAATTATCTGGTCATGTATTTACTATTTGTGGCGAACGTCATTTCTTTTGATAATAGAAAAAAGGCGAGTTTATTTTGGGTTCGCCAACGTGTGGCGGTCTTTATATTATTATTACTATTATTATTTTAATCATCACCTTGCACCCACGCATTTTAAGAACTGGGGTTCAACTGAGTTATTTACTAGTCATCTGTACTCTCACAGTTAAATTGTGTATTTTATTAATTATAAATGTTCAGTTGTTTTTTTATAATAGCTACCGTTTAACGGTACACGAGTTTGTTAACCCAGTAGCTTATCATGCCTCATCCACCTCCCTATCGCCTGAAATGTGACACCTCTTCATGATCACTGTTGCTCTTTGCTATCCTTGCTTAAGCTTTCTTTTGATGAATCTTCAACAGCATACATGAAGTAAAATTGCTGTTGTCGTTTACATTCATCAGATGACTGCACTGTTGTAGCGACGCTTTGTGTCTTGAATGAAATAATTATGAATGAAATAACTGTAGTCGTTTACATTCATCAGATGACTGCACTGTTGTAGCGACGCTTTGTGTCTTGAATGAAATAATTATTTAGGAGAAATCCTTTCATAATGGGTGGGACTGTGAGGGAATTAAGTGTTCAAGAGAATCACGATATGTAGAAATATTTCTGACTAATATGTCACGGAAGTTTTCTGGAATATGGTGAAATTCCAAAGGTGTAATGAAATTCGAATCCGTCGTAAGTATTCTCATAACTGTGACTTGTAAATTATGTAATATAAAGTAGTGTCTACCTGTCTGATGCATCTTGTAATCAGTATCGAAGATTTTAAAGCGAGACACTGAAACGTGAAAGTTGGCTTCTCTGCTGCTTCGCCGATATGTAGATATGAAGTTTGATCTGGCTTGATATCGACACTTGCATCTACACGCTGCTAGTCCTCTTGGGGTATGTGATGGAGGATACATCCAGTAGCACTATCATTTACCCCGTTATCTATTCCATTTGCTAATGGGGCGTGGGAAAGAAGATTGTCAATAAACCGCCGTATGAAATGTAACTTTTTTGATTCTCTCATCGTGGTCATTCCGCGAGACGTCTATGGAGACAAGTACCGTATCGTTGGTGTCTTCTTGGACGTATTCACTCGGAATTTCAACAATAAACCTCTCATGATACACAAACCGTTTCTTGTAGCACAAGCAACTCCAGCTTGTTGAGTATTTCTGTTATGCTACCTAGCCGGCCGCGGTGGTCTAGCGGTTCTGGCGCTGCAGTCCGGAGTACTGCGCTTCTCTCAGGAAATTGAAGAAACGACATCAGCTTGTTCGTTGTATAATATTATAAAATAATGGAATAGATGATAATAAAATGTTGAAATGCGTGGCTTTTTAAAATATATTGAATTAATGAGATTAATTTTTTGCCATGAATGACAAGCACAATAAGCTGAGCTATGCCTGGAAATACGTTCGTATTAGTTCATATTATTTTGCAGCTTTGTCCGTTGTAGATTTGTGCTTACTCTTCATTATAACGCTACATTTGGACGCCGTGTTCACCTTCGAAGTCTTGACCGTGTTATCGGATCTTCGTAAGATTCCAAAGTACACAGGTGCCTACTGGATACCTCGGCGCCTAACAGAAGACCATAAAAAATAACGCAAGATCATCTGTGTGGAATTGCTTGCGTGTTACGAGGCTGAGCATGAAAATTTTGTCCAACATCGTCACAGGCGATGAAACATGGGTCCATTACCGAATACACTAAGCCGATTCAGAAGGATGTAGGCTGCAGTAGGTACTGGGAGATGAAGAATCTTTCACAGGATAGAGTAACATGGAGAGCAGCATCAAACCAGTCTCAGGGCTGAAGACCACAACAACAACACAGGTGGGCTTCAGTTCTTGTAATCATCGTTGTTGTTGTTGTTGTTGTTGTGGTCATCAGTCCTGCGACTGGTTTGATGCAGCTCTCCATGCTACTCTATCCTGTGCAAGCTTCTTCATCTCCCAGTACTTACTGCAAACTACATCATTCTGAATCTGCTTAGTGTATTCATCTCTTGGCCTCCCTCTACGTTTTTTACCCTCCACGCTGCCTTCCAATGCTAAATTTGTGATCCCCTGATGCCTCAGAACAAGTCCTACCAACCGGTCCCTTCTTCTTGTCAAGTTGTGCCACAAACTCCTCCCCAATTCTATTCAATACCTTCTCATTAGTTATGTGATCTACCCATCTAATCTTCAGCATTCTTCTGAAGCACCACATTTCCAATGCTTCTATTCTCTTCTTGTCCAAACTATTTATTGTCCATGTTTCACTCCCATACATGGCTACACTCCATACAAATACTTTCAGAAACGACTTCCTGACACTCAGAAACGACTTCCTGACACTTAAATCTATACTCGATGTTAACAAATTTCGTTTCTTCAGAAACGCCTTCTTGCCATTGCCAGTCTACATTTCATATCCTCTCTACTTCGACCATCTTCAGTTATTTTGCTCCTCAAATAGCAAAACTCCTTTACCACTTTAAGTGTCTCATTTCCCAATCTAATTCCCTCAGCATCACCAGATTTAATTCGACTACATTCCATTATCCTCGTTTTGCTTTTGTTGATGTTCATCTTATATCCGCCTTTCAAGACACTGTCCATTCCGTTCAACTGCTCTTCCAGGTCCTTTGCTCTCTCTGACAGAATTACAATGTCATCGGAGAACCTCAAAGTTTTTATTTCTTCTCCATGGATTTTAATACCTACTCCGAATCTTTCTTTTGTTTCCTTTACTGCTTGCTCAATATACAGATTGAATAACATCTGGGACAGGCTACAACCCCGTCTCACTCCCTTCCCAACCACTGCTTCCCTTTCGTGCCCCTCGACTGTTATAACTGCCATTTGGTTTCTGTGCAGATTGTAAATAGCCTTTCGCTCCCTGTATTTTACTCCTGGCTTCTTTAGAATTTGAGAGTATTCCAGTCAACATTGTCAAACGCTTTCTCTAAGTCGACAAGTGCTAGAAACGTAGGTTTGCCTTTCCTTAATCTTTCTTCTAAGATAAGTCGTAAGGTCAGTATTGCCTCACGTGTTCCAACATTTCTACGGAATCCAAACTGATCTTCCCCGAGGTCGGTTTCCACCAATTTTTCCATTCGTTTGTAAAGAATTCGCGTTAGTATTTTGCAACTGTGACTTATTACACTGATAGTTCGGTAATTTTCACATCTGTCAACTTCTGCTTTCTTTGGGATTGGAATTATTATATTCTCCTTGAAGTCTGAGGGTATTTCGCCTGTCTCATACATCTTGCCCACCAGATGGTAGAGTTTTGTCAGGACTGGCTCTCCCAAGGCTGCCAGTAGTTCTAATGGAATGTTGTCTACTCCGGGGGCCTTGTTTTGACACAGGTCTTTCAATGCCCTGTCAAACTCTTCACGCAGTATCTTAGCTCCCATTTCATCTTCATCTACATCCTATTCCATTTCCATAATACTGTCCTCAAGTACATCACCCTTGTATAGACACTCTATATACTCCGTCCACCTGTCTGCTTTCCCTTCTTTGCTTAGAACTGGGTTTCCATCTGAGCTCTTGATATTCATACAAGTGGTTCTCTTTTCTCCAAAGGTCTCTTTACTTTTCCTGTAGGCAGTATCTATCTTACCCCTAGTGAGATAAGCCTCTACATCCTTACATTTGTCCTCTAGCCATCCCTGCTTAGCCATTTTGCACTTCCTGTCGATCTCATTTTTGAGACGTTTGTATTCCTTTTTGCCTGCTTCATTTACTGCATTTTTATATTTTCTCCTTTTATCAGTTAGATTCCATATATCTTCTGTTACCCAAGGATTTCTGCTAACCCCCGTGTTTTTACCTACTAGATCCTCTGCTGCCTTCACTATTTCATCCCTCAAAGCTACCCATTCTTCTTCTACTGTATTTCTTTCCCCCAGTCCTGACAATTGTTCCTTTATGCTCTCCCTGAAACTCTGTACAGCCTCTGGTTTAGTCAGTTTACCCATGTCCCATCTCCTTAAATTCCCATCTTTTTGCAGTTTCTTAAGTTTTAATATACAGTTCATAACCAATATATTGTGGTCAGAATCCACATCTGCCCCTGGAAATGTCTTACAATTTAAAACCTGGTTCCTAAATCTCTGTCTTACGATTATATAATCTATCTGATACCTTCTAGTATCTCCAGCATTCTTCCATGTAAACAACCTTCTTTCATGATTCTTGAACTAAGTGTTAGCTATGATTAAGTTATGCTGTGTGCAAAATTCTATTAGACGGCTTCCTCTTTCATTTCTTACCCCCAATCCACATTCACCTACTATGTTTCCTTTTCTCCCTTTTCCTACTCTCGAATTCCAGTCACCCATGACTATTAAATTTTCGTCTCCCTTCACTACCTGAATAATTTCTTTTATCTCATCATACATTTCATCAATTTCTTCATCATCTGCAGAGCTAGTTGGCATATGAACTTGTACTACTGTAGTAGGCGTGGGCTTCGTGTCTAACTTGGCCACAATAATGCGTTCGCTACGCTGTTTGTAGTAGCTTACCCGCACTCCTATTTTTTTATTCATTATTAAACCTACTCCTGCATCACCCCTATTTGATTTTGTATTTATAACCCTGTAGTCACCTGACCAAAATCTTGTTCCTCCTGCCACCGAAGTTCACTAATTCCCACTATATCTAACTTTAACCTATCCATTTCCCTTTTCAAATTTTCTAACCTACCTGCCCGATTAAGGGATCTGACATTCCACGCTCCGATCCGTAGAACCCCAGTTTCCTTTCTCCTGATAACGACGTCCTCTTGAGTAGTCCCCGCCCGGAGATCAGAATGGGGGACTATTTTACCTCCGGAATATTTTACCCAAGAGGATGTTATCTTCAATT
This sequence comes from Schistocerca cancellata, assembly GCF_023864275.1. NCBI lineage: Eukaryota > Metazoa > Arthropoda > Insecta > Orthoptera > Acrididae > Schistocerca > Schistocerca cancellata. Next base: position 237,220,128 of record NC_064627.1, on the reverse strand, counting down.
AACAATACAGCAAAGCTGGATGCCCTCGGGAAAAATTACGGCTGTAGATTCCCATTGCTTTCAGCCGTTCGCAGTACCAGCACAGCAAGGCCGTTTTGGTTAGTGTTACAAGGCCAGATCAGTCAATCATCCCGACTGTTGCCCCTGCAACTACTGAAAAGGCTGCTGCCCCTCTTCAGGAACCACACGTTTGTCTGGCCTCTCAACAGGTACCCCTCCGTTGTGGTTGCACCTACGGTACGGCCATCTGTATCGCTGAGCACGCAAGCCTCCCCACCAACGGCAAGGTCCATGGTTCATGGGTGAGGGGGTTGGGGTAATTATCGTACTATTGGAAATAACAACTCACACGACCTTTCTGTTAATAAAGCAATACTGTATTTTCTAAACGGTGCACATATGAAACATAGCGACCCCAAAATGTCGGTCTACAATTACTCGCTTTAAAATGGCGTGCTTCTCACTCGTTCACTAGCTGTGCGCGAATCCTTCCTTCCTCCTATTGCTACAAGAAAAACTCCTCTCTTTTTTAACAACTGAAAATCAAAAAAACCTGACGGTAGGCATAGGCTCTATGATGGGCTACCGCTTCATCTTTTCTCTTTGCCTTTCAAGAAGACGAAAAACAAACTTTTCCTTCTCCATAACGGCGTAGGCCTCACACAAATCTACGCACCCGGGAGGAGCTCACAAAAAGTCAAATGGTTCAAATGGCTCTGAGCACTATGGGACTTAACTTCTGAGGTCATCAGTCCCCTAGAACTTAGAACTACTTAAACCTAACTAACCTAAGGACATCACACACATGCATGCCCGAGGCAGGATTCAAACCTGCGACCGTAGCGGTCGCGCGTTTCCAGACTGTAGCGCCTAGAACCGCTCGGCCACTCTTGCCGGCCACAAAAAGTCACCGGACTGTCCTACCTCATCCACCGTAGAGCTCGGATCTCGCATCTTCCGTCGTCCATCTAATTGGTCCAACGAATGGTGTACTCCGCGGGAAGCAGTACGTGAATAACGGCGAGGTTATTGATGCAGCAGAACTTTGCTTCAGACGTCGACCAGTAGGACGGTACAACGCGGGCATACAGGTCCTCCCACTAAGGTGGAGTAATACCACCACCTTGTTGAAAAAAAAAGGATTTTGTAGCCAAAAGAGTGTGGAGTAATATAGAGTACTGAAATTCTGAATAAAACCAACATGCCTTCGGAAAAAAAATGTGTTGCATTAGTTATTGAATGTGCCTCCTAAAATACGAGAGGCAGTCGAATGAAAACGTAACACCTGCCACAATGGGACGATAGATTGGTACCTTTCAAGAGGACTCACCACACGCTTGAACAAATTTATACCACTGGGAGACGAGACGATCAGTTCCTGTTTTCGTAGAACGCGGTCGGCCACTGGATGTTCCACAACCGCACGCACCCACTCTTGCACTTGCTCGTTCAGCTGAAACCGAGGCTCTGTGACGTCTTTCTTCAGGTCGCCAAAGATGTGAAAACCACACGGTAAAAGATCCAGACTGCATGAAGGATATTGCAATGTTTCCTAATCATATGGTTAAAGCATATCCTTCGTCGGTTGCGGTTGCACGCCCGAGGAACTTGTTTCCATGTGATAGCCGGCGTCCGTGTAGCGGGCGGGCGTGCTTTGCAGGTCACATCTGCTACACAGCTGGCTGAAGAGTAGTCGTGTCGTGGGCGCTAGACATACGATACTACGACGGATGGTCGAACACACTACACCAGTTCGCCAACAACGAAGGTCATAACCCAACAACTGCGTGCACCTATGATGTGGCATTACGCCGTTACCCAGCCACAGCGGTGATAGTATCGAAACGTAGCAATAGTGGGGCCACCTGTAACGCGCGCTGGATGTTATGGCGAATGTTCAGTTTTGATTAGACTGTCCGTGACAAGTTTAAAAATTAGATCACTTCCAATTGTGTGTGCTCTACAGGAACCAATCCACTTGGTGAACCTTCTCTTCGTTGCAGATGGTGTGCTGCGACGCATGGTTTTATACACACGGTCCACAAAGCATGGTGCGCGTTCGTGGACCACTACAGTCAACCCTCCTAGTTCCTATCGTACCAATTTGTCACAAACGTTGACGAAAATATTATGTGACGGACTGAGGTGATCCAGGAAACGTTGCCGATACTATACGTTGTGCAACTCTACCCTTTAAGTACAGCTCAGTGAAGTGGGAGACATATCAGTGATCCGATCTTCAAACTTGTTTTATATTCAAATGGTGCATTTACGGATATGGGTTCCTTATCAAAACGTTGTTCTCTAAAGCTCTACTGCTCATCTACAGCCCCTAGAAGCCTGCAATAGGAACTGTGAAACACTCTGTATTATGCAGAAAATAGCGACACTACAGCTTTCCCCTTGTGTACCGTCGAAATTATTTTACATTACTGCCTGTTAATAGCGACCTGTTGAGTTGTGTCTGCTAGAAATATCTCAGCCCAGCTAAAAATCTGATCCGATACGCGGTAAGCGCGTATTTTGTCCGCTAAACGACAGTGCGGAAGCATATCGAATGCCTTTAGTAAGTAAATGACCACAGCATCAATCCAGGTGCCTTTGTGTTCAAAATGTTCAAATGTGTGTGAAATCTTATGGGACTTAACTGCTAAGGTCATCAGTCCCTAAGCTTACAAGCTACTAAACCTAAATTATACTAAGGCCAAACACACACACCCATGCCCGAGGGAGGACTAGGACCTCCGCCGAGACCAGCCGCACAGTCCATGACTGCAGCGCGTCAGACCGCTCGGCTAATGCCGCGCGGTCAGGTGCCTTTGTGTTCGGTGCTATGGATTTCATGAGGGCACCGAACAAATTGGGTTTCGCACGATCTCTGTGTAGCGGAGTCCATGTTGACTTTTATGATGGAGATTATCGTTCTCGAAAACATTGTAACCCTTGAGTATACAACAGGTCCCATAATTCTGTTCCCAACAGACGTCAGTGATATAGGCATATAAGTTGTCCGACAAACAGTTTGTCCTTAGGAAAAGTTAAGGCTCCAAGAGGTAGGTCTAAAGTTGCAGCTGATAATGGAAGCAAGATTGAAGTAAAATCAAGACACGTTCGTAGGATTTGTCGACCCGGAAAGAGCTTTCGACAGTGCCAAACAGTGCAAAATGTTCGAATTTCTGCGAAAAATAGGGGTAAGTGACAGGGAAAGAGGGCTAATATACAAGATGGACAAGAATCAAGACGGAACAATAAAAGTGGGAGACGAGGATCAATACGCTCGGATTAAAAATAGTATAAGGGAGTGATGTAGTCTTTCACCCGTACTGTTCATGAAGAAGCAATGACTGAAATATTAAGGAAAGTTCAAGATTGGAATTAAAGTTGAAGGCGATAGGATATCAGCTATGCGAATCGCTGACATTCCTATCCTGAGTGAAACTGAAGAAGAATTACATGATCTGCTGAATGGAATGAGCAGTCTAATGAGTACTGCATATGGACTGAGAGTAAAGCGAAGAAAGGAAAGTAGTGAGAGCAGAAATGAGGACAGGGAGAGACTTAACATCAGAATTGATGATCACGAAGTAGATGAAGTTAAGAAATTCTGCTATCTAAGCAGCAAAATAACCCTTGACTGACGGAGCAAGAAGAACATAATGAACAGACTAGCAGTAGCTGAAAGGACATTCGTGGACAAGAGAAGTCTACTAGTATGCAAATATAGGCCTTAATTTGAGGAAAAATTTATGAAAACGTATTTTTGGAGCACTGCAATGTATGGCAGCGAAACACAGACTGTGGGAAAACCCGAAAAGAAGGGAATTGTACGATCAGAGATGTGATGATATTGGTGGACAGATAAAAATAAGGAATGATGAGGTTCTCTGGACAATCGACGACGAAAGGAATTTATGGAAAACACTGAGAAGAAGAAGAGACAGGACGGCAGAACGTCTGTTAAGACATTAGGGAATAACTTCCATGGTACTAGAGCGAGCTGTAGAGGGTAAAAGCTACAGAGAAAGATAGTGATTGGAATACATCTAGCAAATTATTCAGGATGTAGGTTGCAGATGCTAGTCTGGGATGAAGAGGTTGGCACAGGAGAGGAATTTGTACTGGGCCGCATCAAACCAGTCAGGAGACATGACTGAGCAGTTGTTTCACATAATAGCTGTAGGACCTCACAGGTGTTTCATCTGTGTCCAGACGCGTTTCCATTTTAGTTGACTTTCTATTCCGCAATCGACTATCTCAATATGTGCCATTTCCGCATTCGTACGATAGTTGATAAAAGCAACCGCATTATGATCTTTTGCAGTGGTGCTGAATTGTGGCGCTTATACGAGGAAGGGCCTGTATAGCTGGACCCAGGGGAGGCTGCCAGACTCGGCCGCTTGAGATCCCTTTGTGTGCGTCTCGTGCGTTGGGAACGCGACGTGCGTGTTAGTTACTGCGCAGTTAGGTTGCTGCTGACTGATGCGAATACTGCATTATCGACCGGAATAGGCTAGGAGAGAGGCGCCCGTAAGGGTGCATGCACTTCACCTCGAGCTCGCGGCGAAGCGGAAGCGCATCACCTATTTATTTTAGTGACACACTCCTCCAGTAACGACGTGTTGGCACGATTTTCCTGCCGGATCATTTGTTACCAGATACGCACGAGCCTGACGAATGACAATAATGCTGTAGACTGGGAACTGATGACTGGTTGCAATCGATTGGCATGCTTAGAAAGGGACCTCACGGAGCTGGTCTGGCTCTCTGTGATTTTCTTCATACTTATAGAAATGAAGGTCAATGACTAGACATAAATTTCTTAAGGCTGTACTACAGAATGCCCAAAAAACTCGAAAAGTCACCTTTAAATAATAGAAGATTTCCAAGCGTTGTTAGCCGGCCGAAGTGGCCGTGCGGTTAAAGGCGCTGCAGTCTGGAACCGCAAGACCGCTACGGTCGCAGGTTCGAATCCTGCTTCGGGCATGGATGTTTGTGATGTCCTTAGGTTAGTTAGGTTTAACTAGTTCTAAGTTCTAGGGGACTAATGACCTCAGCAGTTGAGTCCCATAGTGCTCAGAGCCATTTGAACGATATGAACCAAGCGTTGTTTAGCGAAAACGTTCGTAGCGTAACAGGATTGTAACCGCGAACTTGCTAGTTCCAATCTCAGAGGTAGCATATTTTTCTACTGTTACTTAAATTTACTGTTTGTAAAAAAGTGGAAATGTTGCTTAGCAAATGTTGAATCAATTTTTTCAGTAAAAATAACATATTTTCAGTTTTAACTACTATTCGTGTGAAACGACGGTATTCACAATTGATTAAAATTTGGCACAAAAATGCGAAATATCAAAGATAATATGAAATACTTATTTCATTCTAGAGATTCCTCTTCTTCTTCTTCCTCTTCTTCCTCATCATCATTACCCTCTTCTCTTAGCGTTTATCCCATCTAGGATGCGCTCCGTTCTACTTGCACTTTGTCCAATTTATTATGTTTAATTGCGTTTAGGTGCCCTCTCCGTTACCACAGTCGTCACTTAACTAAGGGTGGGAAGTAGTGCGCACTCTCTGTCTCAGAACTGTGTAAACTTTTTTTCTTTGTGATCGCATTTTAACTGTTTATGTATCGTGGAGACCAGTCCATCATTTGTCCAAACGAGCGTGGGAAGCAGCCTAAAAAGTAAACGCAGGTTCGCCAGTGAACCAATCTTCGTTGTTATTCCGCTACGGGAGTTCGATGTTGTGTGCCTCACCTTTCATGTTGTAAACTCGCTATGTTGAATGATTTAACTTGTGTTGTATTTTCCTCATCCACTGCAATGGACACCCGCAACTGCTAAATTCGCACGGCCTGATGTCACAACGGGCGCTTCCACACTGGCCAGTTGCGGTCTGCTATTCTGAGAAATACGCACACCGCCTCGCGCGTGTCGCTTCCTACGGCCCAGCCATTTGTGTCTCTTGCTTCGACAGCACGTGAAGGACTAATCCCCCAACTTTCCTTATACTCTGTATGACCAATCGCAGTGTCTCTATTGACTGAAGTACGCTAATTCTTCATCTCTTCACTGCCCTACGCAGAGGAAATGCGGAGAGTCTGTTACTTCCTTTCCAGTCTAGAAACAGTTCTAGGAAAGAATTAGTTCTGAATTTCGGAATACCATGCTACGTGTACACACACACGACACACGAGTACTCTCTCTCTCTCTCTCTCTCTCTCTCTCTCTCTCTCTCTTCTCTTTCCCCAACACATATAAGCACAATCGCGCAGGACAGTCCTAATCTCTAGCTATGCAGTAAATTTTGTTTTGATATCTCATGTCAGTAGCAGACAGTTACTGTAGGTATTACTTTTATAAATTCAGACGCTTTTTCTCGCTATAATAATGCTTTTATTTCACGCAAGTGTTTGGCCTTTTTGTATTAAAGACATCTTCAGTGGACCTTTTCATCTACTTATTTTGCCGAAACATGCTTTTCCTCTCATCTGCTTGTGGGCTAAAGAACTTGATTTCCACTTTACGAGAGCTCATATTCGGGTCAAGATTTTACGATTTTCTTGTTTTCGCAACTTGTCTTTCTCTTCGTGGAACAAGGTTTGAAGATGATGACTACCTTGTGCAAGCTGCCAAACAGTGGCTCCAACAGGTTGGTCCTGAATTTCACCGTGCGGGTATACAGGCGCTGGTTCCAAGATGGCGTAAGGCAGATGAGAGGGATGGAAATTATGTGGAGAAATGAAAATATTGTTCCTAAAGGATGCATCTACACACTGTAAAACTTTCAAACACGTAGAATAAAAGATGGATTTAAAAATGAATAGTGTGCATTTCTTTTGGAGTGACCTTCGTATTAGCGTTGTCAGCAAGATAACAATAACATAGTTTTAGTTTATATAAAAAAAATGGTTCAAATGGCTCTGAGCACTGTGGGACTTAACATCTATGGTCATCAGTCCCCTAGAACTTAGAACTACTTAAACCTAACTAACCTAAGGACATCACACAACACCCTTTAGTTTATATATATATATATATATATATATATATATATATATATATATATATATATATATATATATATATATAAGTCACCTAACGTTACCGCTGGATATATTTCGTAAACCACATCAAATACTGACGAACCGATTCCACAGACCGAACGTAGGAGAGGGGCTAGTGTAATTGTTTACTACAAACCATACAAAAATGCACGGAAGTATGTTTTTTTAACACACACCTACTTTTTTAAAAATGGAACCACGTTTGTTTTGTTAGCAAATCTGAACATATAAACAAATACGTAATCAGTGCCGTTTGTTGCATTGTAAAATGTTAATTACATCCGTAGATATTGTAACCTAAAGTTGACGCTTGAAACCTCCGACGTTCAGTTGCGTGTTGTAACAAACACGGACCACGGTCTGCGAGCATCATCTGCAGGGACATGTTTACGATGACGACCGTGTTTACGAGCGTGGCTGTAGTGCACTGTTGTGGTTTGGTCTAGCTGTCGCAGTGTCCGCATGTAGCGCTTGCTGTTATTGTTATTCTGCATTCGTCTCCGCACGTAGACCAACTGTAGTACACCGTGTTACCAGACGTCTGTGATAGTGTAGTGTTGTAGGAACTGTGACCATGGTGTATTCGAACTCTGAAAAGGCGGAGATGATACTCATCTATGGCGAGTGTTGACTAAATGCAGCTGAAGCCTGCAGGGTCTATGCAGAACGGTACCCGGACAGAGAGCATCCAACGTGCCGCACATCACAAAACATCTACCGCCAACTGTATGCAACAGGTATGGTCGGCCGGCCGGTGTGGCCGAGCGGTTCTAGGCGCTTCAGTCTGGAACCGCGCGACCACTACGGTCGCAGGTTCGAATCCTGCCTCGGGCATGGATGTGTGTGATGTCCTTAGGTTAGTTAGGTTTCTACGTTCCAGGGGACTGATGACCTCAGATGTTAAGTCCCATAGTGCTCAGAGCCATTTGAACCAAGGTATGGTCGTAGCACGCAAACGGGTCCGTATCAGGCCCGTCACAGGAGAAGCGGGTGCAGTTGGTGTGTTAGCTGCTGTTGCCATGAACCCACACATGAGTACACGGGACATTGCGAGAGCCGGTGGACTGAGTCAAAGTAGTGTCATGCGCATACTGCATCGTCACCGCTTTCACCCGTTTCATGTGTCGCTACATCAGCAATTACATGGTGATGACTTTAATCATCGAGTGCAATTCTGTCAATGGGCATTAACAGAGAATGTGTTGCAGTTCTACCTGTTTACCGATGAAGCGGGTTTCACAAACCACGGGGCAGTGAATCTACGGAACATGCATTACTGGTCCGTGGACAATCCTCGCTGGCTCAGACAGGTAGAGCGACAGCGACCGTGGACTGTAAATGTATGCTGCGGAACCATTGGCGACCACTTCATTGGTCCTGACTTCATTGCAGGGGCCCAAACAGCTGCAACATACATCGCGTTTCTACAGAATGATCTGCCAACGTTGCTCGAAAATGTCCCACTGGAAACGCGTCGACGTATGTGGTATCAGCATGATGGTGCACCTGCACATTCCGCAATTAACACTAGGCCGACCCTTGACAGGATGTTCGACGGGCGTTTCATAGAACGTGGAGGACGCATAAATTGGCCAGCCCGTTCTCCTGATCTTACACCTCTGGACTTCTTTCTGTGGTGTACGTTAAAGGAGAATGTGTACCGTGATGTGCCTACAACCCCAGAGGATATGAAACAACGTATTGCGGCAGCCTGCGGCGACATTACACCAGATGTACTGCGGCGTGTACGACATTCATTACGCCAGAGATTGTAATTGTGTGCAGCAAATGATGGCCACCACATTGAACATCAATTGGCCTGACATGTCGGGACACACTCTATTCCACTCCGTAATTGAAAACGGAAACCACGTGTGTACGTGTACCTCACCCCTCATGGTAATGTACATGTGCGTCAGTGAAAAAGACCAATAAAAAGGTGTTAGCATGTGGACGTAATGTGCTGTTTCAGTCTCTTCTGTACCTAAGGATCATCACCGTTCCCTTTGGATCCCTACGTAATTCGGTGCTCTCCGATACACACGATCGAACAGCGGAGGAGTGGTACTCAAGCGTCAAATTTAGGTTACAATATCTCCGGATGTAATTAACATTTTACAATGCAACAAACGGCACTGATTACGTATTTGTTTATATGTTCAGATGTGCTAACAAAACTAACGGGGTTCCATTTAAAAAAACGTAGGTTGGTGTTAAAAAACATACTTCCGTGCATTTTGTTATGGTTTGTATTAACCAGTTACACTAGCCCCTCTCCTCACGTTCGGTCTGTGGAATCGATTCGTCAGTATTTGATGTGGTTTACGAAATATATCCAGCGGTAATGTTAGATGACTCACCCTGTATATGTTAATGTTTGAAATGTAAAATAATTCTGGGCATTTAATAGTCTTACCCGCAGCAGGTTCACCTGGTAGCTTACGGCCATCAGCTGTAGTATTCTGGACTTATTGCGTGGTTGATTACATTTTTCTAGTTTTATGTACATACGTGTGTGTGTGTGTGTGTGTGGTCGCAAGAGGTCTGAGAATTAACCTATCATTATTGAGAATTGTGCCCCAGTTGTTGGTTTGATTGCGTAGTGAACATAATTTTGGTATATCCTTATATACACATTCTTCCGACTTAAGGTTCGGGAAGACAAGAAACGTCGATATTTGTGATAACTGCAGGGCCGACATTGGTTTCCGATGTTCCGCACGCAACCGTGATCTTGTGCCCTGTACCTTGAGCGCGTATTTGGGTTGAGAGAGTTCCCTACTGAGGCGCGCCACTCGCTATCTCTGTCGGAGCCTGTATTGCTCAATCTCCCGGAACTTGGCCTAGCCCTCCCACTCCTATTCCTACTTAACGATAAATCCAGACATGAGTAGGACTGTATCAATAAGGTCGCAGGTAAACGTCAACCAGGAATAATAGGACACCATGATGCGTGAAGCGTTGATTTACTTTGTAATCTATCAGTAACATCTATAAAGGAGAAAAAGAAGTCATGACACAACGCGTCGAGTGCGACGGCACATTAAGACGTTTAAACAACATTTCGTGGAGTGTTTGGTTGACATAGAAGGATGAGAAACCGTGACAGTGTAGATTAATTATTTGTATTTTGCTGTTACCAATCGCATTTATTTAATTTTTAATTTAACATATTTCAATGCGTTTCGAGCATTTATTTGTTCATTATCAAGGATTTATGCATATTGAAATTACTTAAACAGAAACTGTCGTTGTCTAAATTAATCTAGAACAGTTCTGCTCCTGGAGTGGCCATTGTGGTATTTGGGGGTGGGTTGGGGGAGGGGAGGGGCGTGCAGTTTGCTGTCAGAGATAGTTGTCCACTGTTGTCTGGTGCGGAGCTGCGCCTCCTTGTTTCATTGACACCACAGTCATCTGCATCGTTGGTACACTGGCGGAGCTGTTGTTCAGCATTACGATGTTGCATTGCTTAATCTAATACTTCTTTGGCGTAGTTTCACTGCGCAAACTTTTCTCCATAGAAGTGAACAGTAAACCTTAAAAACAAAAAAAGTCTCTAAACACTATGGGATTTAACATCTGAGGTCATCAGTCCCCTAAACTTAGAACTACTTAAACCTAACTAAACGGTAGCACACTGGACTCGCATTCGGGAGGACGACGGTTCAATCCCGTCTCCAGCCATCCTGATTTGGGTTTTCCGTGATTTCCCTAAATCGTTTCAGGCAAATGCCGGGATGGTTCCTTTGAAAGGGCACGGCCGATTTCCTTCCCAATACTTCCCTAACCCGAGCTTGCCCTCCGTCTCTAATGACCTCGTTGTCGACGGGACGTTAAACACTAACCTAACCTAACCTAACTAAACCAGGGACGTCACACGCACCCATGCCCGAGGCAGGATTCGAACCTGCGGCCGTAGCAGCAACGCGGTTCCGGACTGAAGCGCCTACAACCGCTCGACCACAGCGGCCGGCTCCTTAAAAACAAAATGGTGGCTGAATATCGACTATCGTTTGTTTCCAGCTATATTCGCGATACTGACAGTCTGTTAGTCGTTTATCTCAGACTGGCTCTTGTTAAATCTATTGCATTGGTACTGATTTAAGGCTGCTGTAGAGTTTTGAGTTTGTGAGCTATGTTTTCTCATTAAGAATATTATCGCCGTTTTTTGTATTATGAACGAAAATTTCTGTATCTTTCAAAAAATGGTTCAAATGGCTCTGAGCACTATGGGACTCAACTGCTGAGGTCATTAGTCCCCTAGAACTTAGAACTAGTTAAACCTAACTAACCTAAGGACATCACAAACATCCATGCCCGAGGCAGGATTCGAACCTGCGACCGTAGCGGTCTTGCGGTTCCAGACTGCAGCGCCTTTAACCGCACGGCCACTGCGGCCGGCTTTCTGTATCTTTCATGATACCCATTATTTTACTTTTTTCGACTTTGCACAAAATTTCAAGGTTACCTTCGAACTACAGTGGGTGGCTTCTGTCATTAATGTGTGTTTCTACTGCTCATTTGCTGTATTTCTCTTGTGTGGATCAGTCTATTTGGTCGAGATCCGGAATTGCTGCCACTCTGGCCGCTTCAGTATTTGTTGCATTGGCTGCAGGTGATTTTGTAAATGCAAAATGCGTTAACATCTGTAACTGGCGGTATAACATTGTGAATAAGTCTCCTAGTTAAGTTGTTGGTGGTGCTGAAACTGATTTTTACAACTGTATTTTTGAATTTGTAATTTTTCAGACATTATATCAAGGTATGCCGTTTTTACATAGTTCATTCCTGGGGTGTTGTCAGTTATGAGTGTAGTTTGTTGGCCGGTCGGGGTGGCCGAGCGGTTCTAGGCGCTACAGTCTGGAACCGCGCGACCCCTACGTTCGCAGGTTCGAATCCTGCCTCAGGCATGGATGTGTGTGATGTCCTTAGATCAGTTACGTTTAAGTAGTTCTAAGTTCTATGGGACTGATGACCTCAGAAGTTAAGTCCCATAGTGCTCAGAGCCATTTGAAATTTTTTTATAGTTTGTTGTTGTTTGTTCAGTTCGAGTTTTATCTGCTGTGAGAGTGCATTAATGCCAACAGTCTTGCAGCAGTCGTAACATCGATACATCACCTAACTAAAGCGCTGTCGGGCTTGGCTAGCACTTGGAGCGGTGACCGTCCGCGTCTGCCGAGCGTTGTTGGAAAGCGTGGTGAACTCAGCACTTACGAGGCCATTTGAGGAGCTGCTTGACCGAGAAGCAGCGGCTCCGCTCACCAAAACTTACAACGTTCCTAAGAGCGGTGTGCTGCAGTCATGGACTGTGCGACTGATCCCGGCGGAGATTCCAGTCCTCCCTCGGACATGGGTGTGTGTGTTTGTCCTTAGGATAATTTAGGTTAAGTAGTGTGTAAGCTTAGGGACTGATGACCTTAGCAGTTAAGTCATTTAAGATTTCACACACGTTTGAACATTTTTTAGAGCGGTGTGCTGACCACATGCCTCTTCATACACGCATCCAGTGACGCCTAAAGGCTAAGGGTGACACGGCGGTTGGTATACTGGGCCTTTCGAGGCCTGTTCGCACGGAGTTTAGCTTCTAGTTTTAGACATTGTATTAATGAGTATAGGCTCATGTGCATTGTTTATTGCTGTAAATTTTATGGTTTCCATTTCTCGTTGGGCTCTGTATGACACTGATCTACTACATCCAGCTTTTTGTGGGAAATACGATTTATAGAGAAGTTGGTGTAGTGGTGTCTGTACCAGTAGGTGTAAGACACCTGCTGGTTCTGTTTTGGTGTCATGATGTCAAGAAAAAAAAAATTATGTTGTTCTCTGCAAATTCAAGGGTGAACTGGATATTTTAATGCAGACTACTGAATTTATTAAGAAGGGTTCTTACTTCATCGTATGTTCCATCAAATAGAATAAGGCTATCATCCACATACCTCTAATAGAATTTAATTTTGCTTGTGATACTATCTTTCAGTTTCAATATTTTATTCTCTGCATGTTCGACGAATATCTCAGCTATTAGGTCACAAATGATATTTTTGAGGAGTGTAGCTCTTACCACGGATTGGATTCCCTCATTGAAATCGCTATGAACGTAACCACGACGGTTACTTCGAAATTCTCAGTAGCTTCCTCTCTTCTGCATTTTCATGATGATGACTATGATATGGATACTCTCGTCTTTCAGGATGACAACACTCGTATTACTACTGCACACATACGTTTCTGGTTTGACGAATACCTGCCGGCCGCTGTGGCCAAGCGGTTTTAGGCGCTTCAGTCCGGAACCGCGCTGCCGCTACGGTCGCAGGTTCGAATCCTGCCTCGGGCATGGATGTGTGTGATGTCCTTAGGTTAGTTAGGTTTAAGTTGTTCTAAGTCTATGGGACTGATGACCTCAGATGTTCAGTCCCATAGTGCTCAGAGCCATTTGAACCATCTGACGAATACTCAGTTGCACTTTCGCGTTTCGAGTGGCCTACTAAGTCATCCGATCTTGATCACACAGAAAATGTCTGGACTATTTAGAACAGCTGGTGGAACGCAAATCAACGGGATCCTACGGTCAATAAGTGGCGTCAGCTGGATATGTCATGGTATAACTGATGAGACTGTGGGAAGAATTTGACAAAGCTTTGCAAAATCTAAGTCGAATCACGGCCGCGGGGATAGACGATATTTAGTCAGAACCACTGATAACCTTGGGAGACCCAGCCGTGACAGAACTTTTCCATCTGGTGTGCAAGACGTATGAGACAGGTGAAATATCCTCAGACTTCAAAAGAATCTAGTAATTACAATCCCATAGAAATTAGTTGCTGACCGGTGTTAAAACTACCGAACTATCCATTTAATAAGTCATGGTTGCAAAACACTAACACGAATTCTTTACAGAAGAATGGAAAAACTGGTAGAAGCCGAGTTCCGGAGAAATGTAGGAACACTCAAGGTGACACACTATGACTTACCTTAGAAGATAGGTTAAGAAAAGGCCAACCTACATTTGTAGCATTTGTAGAGTTGGAGAAAGTTATTAACAATCTTGACTGGAATGTTCTCTTTGAAATTCTAAAGGTAGCAGGTGTAAAACACAGGGAGCGAAGGGCTATTTACAACTTGAACAGAAACCAGACGGCAGTTGTAAAAGTCAAGTGATTGAAATGGGAATGAGTCAGGGTTGTAGCCTAAACCCGATGTTATTCCATACATACACTGAACAAGCAGTAAAGAAAAACCAAAGAAAAATTTAGAGTAGGAATTAAAGTTCAGGGAGAAGAAACAAAACGGTGAGGTTTTTCGATGACATTGTAATTCTATCAGAGACAGCAACCGACTTGGAAGAGCAGCCGAATGGAATGTACAGTGTCTTGAAAGAAGGATATAAGGTGAACATCAACAAAAGGAAAGTCTAGTGGAATAAAGACGGATTAAATCAGGTTATGATAAGGGGGTCAGATTAGAAAACATGACATATAAAGTAGTGGACAAGTTTTGCTATTTGGTAGTAAAATAACTGATGATAGTAGAAGTAAAGAGGATATAAGGAGTAGACTGGCAATGGAAACAAAAGCATTTCTGAAGACGAAAAATCTGTTAACATCGAGTATGGATTTAAGTGTAAGGAAGTCTTTTCTGAATGAATTCGTATGGAGTGCAGCTATGTATGGAAGTGAAACAGGTTAGATAAAAAGAGAATAGAGGCTTTCGAAATGTGGTGCTATAGAGGAATGCTAAACGTCAGATGGGTAGATCACGTAGCTAATGAGGAAATTCTGAACAGAATTTGGGAGACATGAAATCTGTGGCACAACTCGACTAAAAGAAGGGATCGGTTGAAAGGACACATTCCGAGACGTCAAGGGATCACCAGTTTCGTACTAGAGGGTAGTGTGAGGAATAAAAATCGTAGAGGGAGATCAAGAGATGAATACAGCTAGCAGATGCAGAAACATGTAGGCTGCAGTAGTTTTTTGTAGATGAAGTGGCTCGCCCATCACAGAGTAGCACGGAGAGCTGCAGCGAACCAGTCTTCGGACTGAAGACCACAGCAACAACTCAAACTTGTGTGTGCTCCTCCCCGACGAACTGAGGTCACTGTGAGGGCTTGGGTCGATGTTACTCGGTATGAGCGTGGGGTTATATATTTTTCTTTGTCTAGTATACTTACGAGCATTTTTATGTTCTTCTTGAAGCTGCAGAGTATATATCTTACACACAGGGCATAATGCTGTTGTCACGGTTGGCTTTTCGAAATATCTGAGTAATTCGCAGGAATTATCCTCGACTTCAGGTGCCCCGTTTCGACTTATGTCTCTCATTGCTGTGTCAAATTCTCCTCACGGTGCCATATCTGTATCTAATCTCTCTTCTCTTCCTTTAATATTGTCTTAAAGTTAGTTTCCCCTCATCTTATCTTTCTCGCTTCCCTTCTTTGCTTGGTGCTGGCGTCTCATCTGAGCTCATAATAGTCATCCACGAACGTCTCTTTTATTCCAGCGGCCTCTGTAACATTTCAATAAGAGGTATTTATTTTTCACATATTCATATTGCTACACATTTGCATTTCTCCTCTAGCCATTCCTGCTTTTCTGTTATGCACTTCGTAATTTCGCATTTTTTTAGGCATCTGTATTCCCTTTTGCCTGTTCAATTGCAGCAGTTTTATGTTCTCTCCTTCCTCTCTTCGTTAATTCCAGTACCTCGTATGTTACCTAGTGGCCTTCCGTTTTGCGTATTTCATCTTCTGGCGCCTTCACTATTTTATACTTCTTAGCTACCCATTCGGCTTATGTTGTATTGCGTTCCCCTGTTTCAGTCAGTCGTTGCCCAACGTTCCCTTCTCATTGAAAATATCAGCAACCTCTGGTTCTTTCAATTTATGCAGGTTCCATCTCCTTAATTTCCTAGCTTCCTGCAGTTTCCTCAGTTTTATCCTGCGGTTCACAACCATTAGATTACGGCCAGAGTCGACGTCTGCCCTTACAAATGTTTTGCTGTTTTAAATCTCCGCCTTATCGCCATGTAACCTGTCTGAAACGTTCCGGTGCCTCCACGCTTCTTCGAAGTCTATAAGCTTGGTTCTTCATTGTTTACCAAAGTGTTAGCAATGACTGAATGATTCCTGCGAAAAATTCTATCGTGTGGCTTCCCCTTTTATTCCTTCTCCCTAGTCCTCGTTTTCCCACTATGTTTCCTTCTGTTCCTTAACCGGCTATCAAAATGTAATGAAATTTTCGTCTCTGTTAAATAACGGAACAGTTTCACTTGTGATACATTCTTTCAATCTCTTCATCTGCGGAGTAAGTGATAATATAAACCCATATATGTGTGGTGGGTTTCGGCTTTGTCTCTATCTTGGGTACGTTAATGGGTTCACTGTGATGTTCGTAGTAGCTTCTCGGAGTCCTGTTTTCTTGTTTATTATCAGAGCGGCTCCTGTTTGATTTTGTGTTGATAACCCAGTACTCCCATGACTAGGAGTCCTGTTCTTCCTGGCACCGTACTTCACTAAGTCCCACTATATGAAATCGTACCTGTAGGATGAAGAGTAGGATAAAAATTCGGGGTTAAAGGATATCAGTGATAAGATTCGCCAATGACATTGGTATCCACCGTGAAATTGAAGATGAAATACACTACTCGTTGAATGTAATGAAAAGTATAGTGGGTAGAAAGACGAAAGCAATCAGGAGCGTAGCGGGAAACTAACATCAAAATTGATGACCACGGAGTAGGCGAAGTTTAGGAATACGTTTGGAGCACAGCAGTGTATGGTAGAGAATAACGGACTATGGGGAAATGAAAAAAAAAGAGAATCGAAGCGTTAGAGATGTCACTCTATGAAAGGACATTGAAAATTAGCCGGACTGGTAAGTTAAGGTATGAGGAGATTCTCCGCAGAATCGGCGAAGGAAGTAATATGTGGAAAACACTGACGAGAAGACTGAAAGAATGATAGATGTGTTAAGACATCGGGGAATAACTTCAAAGGTACAAGAATGAGCTGGTGCGGGTAAAAAATTGTTCGAGAAGACAGTGATTCGAATGTTGTTGTTGTTGTTGTTGTTGTTGTTGTGGTCTTCAGTCCTGAGACTGGTTTGATGCAGCTCTCCATGCCACTCTATCCTGCGCAAGCTTCTTCATCTCACAGTACCTACTGCGACCAACATCCTTCTGAATCTGCTTAGTGTATTCATCTCTTGGTCTCCCTCTACGATTTTTACCCTCCACGCTGCCCTTCAATACTAAATTGGTGATCCCTTGATGCCTCAGAACATGTCCTACCAACCGATCCCTTCTTCTAGTCAAGTTGTGCTACAAACTCCTCTTCTCCCCAATTCTATTCAATACCTCCTCATTAGTTATGTGATCTACCCATCTAATCTTCAGCATTCTTCTGTAGCACCACATTTCGAAAGCTTCTATTCTTTTCTTGTGCAAACTATTTATCGTCCATGTTTCACTTCGATACATCGCTACACTCCATACAAATACTTTCAGAAACGACTTCCTGACACTTAAATCTATACTCGATGTTAACAAATTTCTCTTCTTCAGAAACGCTTTCCTTGCCATTGCCAGTCTACATTTTATATCCTCTCTACATCGACCATCATGTTATTTTGCTACCCAAATAGCAAAACTCCTTTACTACTTTAAGTGTTTCATTTTCTAATCTAATTCCCTCAGAATCACCCGACTTAATTCGACTACATTCCATTATCCTCGTTTTGCTTTTGTTGATGTTCATCTTATATCCTCCTTTCAAGACACTGTCCATTCCGTTCAACTGTTCTTCCAAGTCCTTTGCTGTCTCTGACAGAATTACAATGTCATCGGCGAACCTCAAAATTTTTATTTCATCTCCGTGGATTTTAATACCTACTCCGAATCTTTCGTTTGTTTCCTTTACTGCTTGCTCAATATACAGATTGAATAATATCGGGGATAGGCTACAACCCTGTCTCACTCCCTTCCCAACCACTGCTCCCCTTTCAAGTCCCTCGACCCTTATAACAGCCATCTGGTTTCTGTACAAATTGTAAATAGCCTTTCGCTCCCTGTATTTTACCCCTGCCTACATACAACAAGTAATTGAGGGTGCAACAAGTACTACTATGAGATGAACAGGTTGGCCCAGGAGGGGAATTCGTGGCGCGTTGCATCAGAGCAGTTAGAAAACTGTAACTAAAAATAAAAAAAGTAAAACAGTGACCGGATCTTTGCAGTTTCTTTTTGGAGAGCACTGCGTGGATTATCAACTTACGACAGTTTATTGTGAGGGTACTTGGAAGCCAGCGGCGCTCCTAGGCTGCAACTTCGCGGTATTGTTCGGTACGGTACCCGGAAGGCAGACAAAGCGGCCAACAGCAGGAGTTAACACCCGCGCGGCATTGTGCAATTTCTCAGGACGGCTGCCGCTCCGCTCCGGAAGTGGTCAGCGTGGAAGCGGCGTGAGCACCCGCAGCAGACTGCGTTCCCTCCCTCCCTTCCTACAGCTGCGCCGCAGAATCATCGCAGACGCAGTAGGCACGTGTCGTCGTGGTAGTAGCTGCCACTGCGACGGTAGGTTCACCGCTGCGCACATGCTTCTCAGCAAAGCAAACTAAAGACCTCACAAGCGTGGCAGCACCGTCGTATTCGTATTGAATGTCTGTTAATCCATTGTGGACGCAGCACAGCGGCTGATCAAATATATACCGAGGAAAATCACCCAACAACCGTATTTTTTGATAATTTATTTCATTTTGACTACCAGTTTCGGCATTTCAGTATGCCATCTTCAGGCTTCTGCATATTAAAAACAAGTATACGTTTAGTGTATATCGAGGTATACCACAACTGACTTTACAGAAAATGAAATGTAATAATAGAAGTTCTTAAGACGTACAAAATGCAACTAGCAATGTTGAAATGAGCGTACGGCATTGTGGGCCGGGAGTTTCCCATTCGGCCGCCGAGGGCAAGTGCTTATTGCATTCGACGCCACGTTGGGCAACTTGCGCGTCGGGGATGGGGATGAAATGATGATGAGGACAACACAACACCCAGTTCATTAGCGGAGAAAATCTCCTGCCCCAGCCGGGAATCGAACCCGGGCCCCGTGGCGTGGCATTTCGCCGCGCTGACCACTCAACTAGCAACGTTAATACCTGTGCACATACAGCACAACAAAGTAGAACATGTAAACATGCTGGTTAGCATGAAACTATTTTAACAGCACACAATTGTAACAGAATACTCCAAACATTACAAAAGACCAAAGACAGATAATATAGTCAGAAGCACAAAGGAACAAAGTTTGTCTAGCCCTGTTTTTTTTTATAAAAAACCTACATAATTCTCACAGATGAGGAATACCCTAGTTCTTATGGAGACCAATCCTTATTCAAAGTAAAACTTAACTCCGTGCGAACAGGCCATGAAGGCCCAATGGTACCGACCGGCCGCCGTGTCATACTCAACCCACAGGCATCACTGGATGCGGATACAGGGGAGCATGTGGTCAGCACACGCTCTACCAGCCGTGTGTCAGTTTCCGAGACAAAATTCTAAGTAAAACGTCTCGAAATAATATATGAAGTACACAATAGTGTGCATATCTGTCACCTAAGTATTATCACCACTAGTGATATATCAGAATTAGTTGTCACATCATCAAAAACGCAACCAGCCACAGAACCCAACGGCCGACAACATATTAAGTGAATAACTGTATGCAAAGAATATGTGAGGAATATTCAGTATAATACCTAGAGAGCATTGTTATGTATGTGGCCCCTACATCAGTTAATGTCCGCAGCTCGTGGTCTAACGGTAGCGTTCTCGCTTCCCGAGTATTGTTAAAAAAAAGTACGAGGTCCCGGGTTCGATTCCCTGCGGCGTCAGGGATTTTTACCCGCCTCGAGATGAC
Source organism: Schistocerca cancellata (assembly GCF_023864275.1). Taxonomy (NCBI): domain Eukaryota; kingdom Metazoa; phylum Arthropoda; class Insecta; order Orthoptera; family Acrididae; genus Schistocerca; species Schistocerca cancellata. The sequence continues at coordinate 237,200,146 of NC_064627.1, read as the reverse complement.
TGGGTGTTGTTGTGTCGCCTTCATCGTCATCATTCATCCTCATTACGGTCGGAGGACGGCAATGGCAAACCACCTCCGCTAGGACCTTGCCTAGTACAGTGCTACGGGTCTCTCGCATCATCCCCTAGCTCTGTCAAGGAGTGTGGGACTTCCTCTTCATCACATCAATTAATAGGCGGGCAAGTACTAGTGTGAAACAAACAAGTCCTCAAATCCATATTAACTGAGGGGAGTCCTATAAAATCTCAACTGACAATCTAAGACTATTTCCATGGGAATATCAGGTATCACACTATCGATATCCAAATGGGAACAGACCCATTGCAAGCTGATTCGCGATAGGTAGTGCTGGGATGGAACAAGCTAAAAGTAAGGCAAGTGTGCGAAGACCAACAAGGCACCAAAGTATAAGCTCACTAACTAAGGAACAAAATGGGGCAAAAAGTTGGGGGGGGGGGGGGCAGCAATAGTGGGCGAAAAAAGGAGTTTGTAAATGGCCTCATACAACAATACTAAATCAAAACCTTGCAAATGATGGGGAAAACCAAGGCTATAAAACGAACAGTGCATTACTACAATCCTAAATATATCACGAGTTTCGGGAGTAAAACTCGTGGCTCACAACAGTAGCACACAACATACTCAAAATTTAGAGTTATCATCAGGTTGACATTAATCCAAAATCCATAAACACCATAAAATACGCGTGCATGGTAAGAACATCATAACATTCCCCTAAGGCCTGAGGTGTATGGTGAAGCAAAGCTAGAACTATGCAAAACTAACTAAACACTATTCACGAGATGCAGTCAAGAAGCAACAAATATCCCACATGTGACCCAGGGAATTTGTCAGTTTGGGCCTATAATGGTATGCAAACGAATTCATTACAAAGAATCACAGCATAAGGAGAAAGCAGCAATCGCACAGTTCTAAATATCAGGAAGACTCCACTAACATAAGGAAAAATCCCCTCATAAATGCGTACAAGCTTACTTCTAAAAGACAGAAACACGGTCAGTAATAGAAACGTGCTACATACCAATAATAAGGAGGGTCACAAAGCGACATTCAGAGAGTTGCAGAAACAATCAAGATCTATGGATATACCAATACTCATAATAAGATGACCTACAGAATGTCAGCCAGACAAACCAGTGCTACGATCGTTCACTTCTTGGCAAAGAGGTGATTCCTTTTGAAGTGTTACGTGATATGGTCTTTTGTAGAGTGGTTACTGTACGTTCACTGATATGGTTTCCTCACTAGTTTTATTGTAAATTATGTAGAGTATGGTACTTGTGTTACGATCACATACTTCTTCTCTCAGGAATGATTTCGAAATATCAAATGAAAATAACGGTTGTTAAGCTTCTGTTAAATGGATTAGGTGACAGGCGAGGAGTTAAAGTTAGATTTCATTGGTACTACTACAAATTTTCCTTACAAACAATAGGTTTTGATATAGTTTGATGGTCGTTTAACTTTGATGATTTCATTTCAGTAATAGTGGGGCACTATAGCGCTTCTTTTATTGCATAGTTGGACGAATATACTATGGTTGGTTAGAAATATAGGACATCCTGTTTTGAAGAGTACTTGATCTGATTCTAGTAGTTTGTCACAAGGCTTTTTACAATTATAACTCAATCTTTTTAAATTGCAGAGTGGTTTCGTCCTTCCCATGATAGTTTCGTTGGTTGAGTTATCCAATCACTAGTCTAAGGATACTTTGTTTTATACAAGTGCTTGTCATGTAACAGATTGAAGTGACTGACTTGACTTTTGATAGGCGTGACAGTTTTTACTAGTTTGGTTGGGAATACATGGCTTGCTGTCTTTGTTGGGTGTCCATAATTATTTTCCTTGCGACTCATATTTGCCGATACTATGTTTTATAGCAGATTTACCTTGTTATAGTCGGTTCTATGAGCGGGATGGTGTATCAGAAAGAATCATCCGATTTTTAAAAAATAATAACTATTATGCTATTTGAGATAAGTGCATGAACAACGTACTGTTGAAAAGAGAAAACCCTCGAGTCTTACATGGTTCCCGCTAGAGAGCAGCAATGTGCGTCTGCTTTAGTTCTAGTACAAACGGTGTCGGTAAAACAGAAAGCGATTTGTGTTCTACGATTTGCGCAGTGCGGGTCAGTAATATGTGTTCAGCGTGACTTTCGTCCTACGTATGGTGTGGATTCTCCTACAGCACAGAGCATTAGACGATGGCACGAAAAATTCTGAGAAACAGGTTGTTTATTTAAAGGCAAATCGCCGGGCCGTCCCCAAGTGTCTGACACAGATGTCGAACGCATCTACATTAGGAGTCCGCAGAAATCCGTTTGCCGTACAGCTCAACGTGCCCCCGATGCCCGTCTGGCGTGTGTTGCGTCGAGGTTTACACATGAAACCATACAAAATTCAGCTACTGCAAGCTCTTCTTGAAGGAGACAAAGATGGCAAGATGGACGGTGACAGTTTTTATTCGTGCTTAGAGTTTAGTGACGAGGCAACATTCCATTTAAATAAAAAGGTGAACCGTCATAATGTGAGAATACGGGGTACGCAAGGGCAGTCGTGTATGTTTCGGAACACAAAGTTCAGCGCACATTTCTGAACATGGGTCTCTGCAACAAACGGTCGCTACCTATTCCCACGTTGAATGACATCGTCAGTTACGATTGCACAGTGCACAGGATCTTGGAGACTGGTCCGTGGATCAGTGCAACTCTGTTGCCTGGTTATACGAATCACGTTTCTTGTTGCAACGTATGACGAACTTCTCACTTTTTGTATAACGTTTAAATTTTACATTTGATGAACTACGCATCAGAACTGAAACTTTTTTGTAGCAATGTATTTGTGAGTCCAAGAGATAATGCGTTTGGCATATACAAAGTATACTTAGCTTTTTAAAACGGTATCAGTATGACTTGGCGTGAAGTTAACAGTTATTCTGCCTCAATACTTGATTTATTCTAAATTTTACTTAACGTTTCACGCGTATTTATGCGGCTCCACAGATAAATAGCAAAACATTAAACTTAGAGCTATTTTCTTTGTTTATGTCCCTCACATATTTGAAAGAACTTTCCTGGGTGATACCTCAAACCAAAGCAAAAGAAGAATGCCGCAATTGGCACCAATCAGGTATAGATTAGTTATGATCTCTAGAAAGATCTAAGAGTCAAAATACAGTTCAGATAAGTTCCGTTTTTTGGATTAGTTTTCATATTTGGTTCATATAGTATTTTCCGATGATATATATTTATGTGAAGATTTTTGATCGTAATATCAAGCGAAAAAGGTTCCAGAATATGTAAATATAAAAATTAGAAAATTTCTGTTATGTTGTAATATCGATTACATACCGTTATAACAAACAAACATTTACATACCAACCTATGTTTTATCTACATTTAAAAATGAATGGTAAAAATAGCAAAATTAATGTAGATTTGTTTTTAGAGTACATGCTGTTGATTATTTGCCAACTAAATTCATAGTATAAGATCGAAGTCTGAGAATATATCGGTATTCAGGGTGGTCCATTGATAGTGACCGGGCCAAATATCTCACAAAATAAGCATCAAACGAAAAAACTACAAAGAACGAAACTCGTCGAGCTTGAAGGGGGAAAACAGATGGCGCTATGGTTGGCCCGCTAGATGGCGCTGTCATGGGTCAAACGGATATCAACTGCGTTTCTTTTTTTTTTTTTTTTTTTTAAATAGAAACCCCCATTCTTAATTACATATTCGTGTAGTACGTAAAGATATATGAATGTTTTAGTTGGACCACCTTTTTCGCTTTGTGATAGACGGCGCTGTAATAGTCACAAACGAATAAGTACGTGGTATCACGTAACACTCCGCCAGTGCGGACGGTATTTGCTTCGTGACACATTACCCGTGTTAAAATGGACCGTTTACCAATTGCGGTAAAGGTCGATATCGTGTTGATGTGTGGCTATTGTGATCAAAATGCCCAACGGGCGTGTGCTATGTATGCTGCTCGGTATCCTGGACGACATCATCCAAGTGTCCGGACCGTTCGGCGGATAGTTACGTTATTTAAGGAAACAGGAAGTGTTCAGCCACATGTGAAACGTCAACCACAACCTGCAACAAATGATGATGCCCAAGTAGGTGTTTTAGCTGCTGTCGCGGCTAATCCGCACATCAGTAGCAGACAAATTGCGCGAGAATCGGGAATCTCAAAAACGTCGGTGTTGAGAATGCTACATCAACATCGATTGCACCCGTACCATATTTCTATGCACCAGGAATTGCATGGCGACGACTTTGAACGTCATGTACAGTTCTGCCACTGGGCACAAGAGAAATTACGGGACGATGACAGATTTTTTGCACGCGTTCTATTTAGCGACGAAGCCTCATTCACCAACAACGGTAACGTAACGGCACTATTGGGCAACGGAAAATCCACGATGGCTGCAACAAGTGGAACATCAGTGACCTTGGGGGGTTAATGTATGATGCGGCATTATGAGAGGAAGGATAATTGGCCCCCATTTTGTCGATGGCAATCTAAGTGGTTGGTTGGTTGTTTGTGGAAGAAGACCAGACAGCGTGGTCATCGGTCTCATCGGATTAGGGAAGGATGGGGAAGGAAGTCGGCCGTGCCCTTTCAGAGGAACCATCCCGGCATTTGCCTGCAGTGATTTAGGGAAATCACGGAAAACCTAAATCAGGATGGCCGGACGCGGGATTGAACCGTCGTCCTCACGAATGCGAGTCCAGTGTGTAACCACTGCGCCACCTCGCACGGTCATCTAAGTGGTGCAACGCATGCTAATTTCTACGTAATGTTCTACCAATGTTACTACAAGATGTTTCACTGCATGACAGAATGGAGATGTACTTCCAACATGATCGATGTCCGGCACATATCTCGCGTGCGGCTGAAGCGGTATTGAATAGCATATTTCATGACAGGTGGATCGGTCGTCGAAGCACCATACCATGGTTCGTACGTTCTACGGATCAGACGTCCCCGGATTTCTTTCTGTGGGGAAAGTTGAAGGATATTTGCTATCGTGATCCACCGACAACGCCTGACAAGATGCGTCAGCGCGTTGTCAATGCATGTGAACATTACGGAAGGCGAACTACTCGCTGTTGAGAGGAATGTCGTTACACGTATTGCCAAATGCATTGAGGTTGACGAACATCAATTTGAGAATTTATTGCACTAATGCTCTATTCACAGGTAATCACGCTGTAACAGCATGCGTTCTCAGAAATGATAAGTTCACAAAGGTACATGTATCACACTGGAACAGCCGCAATAAAATGTTCAAACGTACCTACGTTCTGTATTTTAATTTAGAAAACCTACCTGTTACCAACTGTTCGTCTAAAATTGTGAGCCATATGTTTGTGACTATTACAGCGCCAGCAATCACAAAGCGAAAAAAGTGGTCCAACTGAAACATTCATATTTCTTTACGTACTACACGAATATGTAATGAAAAATGGGGGTTCCTATGTAAAAGAAACGCAGTTGATATCCGTTTGACCTATGGTAGCGCCATCTAGCGGGCCAACCACAGCGCCATCTGATTTCCTCCTTCAAGCTTGACGAGTTTCGTTCTTTGTAGTTTTTTCGTTTGACGCTTATTTCGTGAGATATTTGGCCCGGTCACGATCAATGGACCACCCAGTATATTCTGTATAAATGGGAAAAGTTGTTAGGCAAAATCTCGAAAAGTTTCTCGACGACTTACTTGAAATTTTTATATGATAATCTAATGAATGTTCAGACGGACATATCTCAATAAGTTCTTGACAAATTTACGTCGTAGGCTATGTGTTTTTTTAAACGACGATGGATAGGTTTTTTGTTAAGTGCAAGAACAAAAATGCTGTGCTGTGAAAATGGAAAACGTGTGTTGCTTTTCTTTCTCGTAGACAGTTGTAACCACAATTTTAAGGGACGTAAACCGTTAGACAAATTGTTTCTCTCATGTATATTCTTATACGTCTACAATTTTAAACAAAATGTGTATGCACAGCAAATTGCTGTTTCGTTTTATTCCTCACAGTGGGTTTTAACAGAAAATGAAAGTTGTATTTAAGGCTTTTTGGCTTATAATTATATATGGAATCTGCATCGTCCGAAACTTTTTAATCCTACCCGTTCGCTGTTTAAAAGCATGTGAAATACTATCGTTGAACCTACTGTTCCCACAGATGGATAGGTTTCTCTCATATCCCGTATACTAATGATCTCAACCTATTTACTCATTCATTTTAAGCGACTTTAATGGCCCAATCAAGACTTCTTTTGCAGCACCAGTAAACAAGGCTCAAAGTCAGAAAGAAGGAGAAAGAGGATTTGGTCAGAGGGGGGAGGGGGAGGAAATGAATATAGAAAGAGGGAAGGAGGAGATGTACAAAGAGAGAGGGGAAGGAGGTGGACAGAGACGAGAGGGAAGAATGGGGGCCAATTATCCTTCCTCCCATAATACCGCACCATGCATTAACCCGCCAAGGTAGCTGATGTTCCACTTGTCGCAGCCATCGTGGATTTTCCGTTGCCCAATAGTGCATATTATGACGGTTTACGTTACCGTTGTTGGTGAATGACGCTTTTTCGCTAAACAGAACGCGTGAAAAACTCTGTCATCGTACCGTAATTTCTCTTGTGCCCAGTGGCAGAACTGTGCACGACGTTCAAAGTCGTCGCCATGCAATTCCTGGTGCATAGAAATATGGTACGGGTGCAATCGATGTTGATGTAGCATTCTCAACACCGACGTTTTTGAGATTCCCGATTCTTGCGCAATTTGCCTGCTACCTGATGTGCGGATTCGCTGCGACAGCTGCAAAAAAACACCTACTTGGGCATCATCATTTGTTGCAGGTTGTGGTTGACGTTTCACATGTGGCTGAACACTTCCTGTTTCCTTAAATAACGTAACTATCCGGCGAACGGTCCGGACACTTGGATGATATCGTCCAGGATACCGAGCAGCATACATAGCACACGCCCGTTGGGCATTTTGATCACGATAGCCATACATCAACACGATATCGACCTTTCCGCAATTGGTAAACGGTCCATTTTAACACGGATAATGTATCACAAAGCAAATACCGTCCGCACTGGCGGAATGTTGCGTGATACCACGTACTTATACGTTTGCGAGTATTACAGCGCCATCTATCACAAAGTGAAAAAAGTGGTCCAACTAAAACATTCATATTTCTTTACGAACTACACGAATATGTAATAAAAATGGGGGTTCCTATTTAAAAAAACGCAGTTGATATCCGTTTGACCTATAGCAGTGCCATCTAGCGGGCCAACCATAGCGCCATCAAGCTAGACGAGTTTCGTTTTATTTCGTGAGATATTTGGCCCGGTCATTATACGGGTGCGAAAGCATCTTATCTCAACCAGTATGCAGTGCTTTTTTTTTTTATACGGATTTGGAACCAGTACTCGCTAATTTAGAACTACGTAATAGTTACCTTTGCTTATGACATGAAATATGAAATTATTTTTACGTGACAAAGACAAATACATGTTACTAAATCGCTGTTTTGAAAAGCAATATCCAACTATGCTCAAAAGTAAAAGAAATGTATGCTATTACATATTAGTGATGCCTGAGTGAGTCATTTTTTTTGTCTCATTATTATCACTACTCCATTTTTGTGGTCTTTATCTCAGTCTGTGAAAACGGAAGCCTTGTAGCATCACTTTGTTTTCCGTGTGTCTGTCTGTCCGTCTGTCAAGACCCCATTTTCTGAGGAACGGTTAGAGCTATCAAGATAAATTTATGTCAAATACTAAGGTTTACGCCGGCCGAAGTGGCCGTGCGGTTAAAGGCGCTGCAGTCTGGAACCGCAAGGCCGCTACGGTCGCAGGTTCGAATCCTGCCTCGGGCATGGATGTTTGTGATGTCCTTAGGTTAGTTAGGTTTAACTAGTTCTAAGTTCTAGGGGACTAATGACCTCAGCAGTTGAGTCCCATAGTGCTCAGATCCATTTGAACTAAGGTTTACGATCGCTTGGTGGAGTAAAAAGTTTAAGCTTCTACATCAATGAAATCAAAAGAAACGGCCATTTGTGCCACCTATTTTGACACTATCAAACTCACTCATCAAAACTTGCATATGAACTATCTATATACTTAACTTAGTTTGTATGGAACTCTCAGAATGCGAGTCCTAATTACAGTTGTCCTTTTTTTTTTTATAAATGTCTCTTGCTTTTATACGATATGTTGTAGCTATAATTTCGTTAGTTTATTTCATTATCAATAGACTAGAAAGAGAGAGAAATTTAACAGAAATATGATCGGAATTGATTATTTCGATAAAAGTGTGTCTATAGTAATCGTTAGAAAATGAGGAAATAAAGGTAAGGAGTTGACACATTGATTGGCTGGTTTAAATTTATAGTTCTACTGAATGTGTTTTAGTGACGGCACACTTTCACCGATCCGTCATATGACGGGCTTCGTATTGAGGGCGCGCTTTTCATTGGTCCGTCGTATGAGGTGTCGCGGCTTTAAAGGAACTAACTTGTTAAAATATGTTGTAAGTTACCACTTACCTGTGGAGGGACGAGTGAGTGGTGCATGTCGAATAACTTCATGTCATAGGATTTAATAAGGATCGCTTGTCGTTTGATTTCCAGACTTTAATCGGATAATCAAACACAGTTAATGCAAATTACCAGAAGAGCTGGGCATTTTACTAAATTTTTCTGTACTTATATTTTCCTTTCTGCAAGTTTAAATTCGCTTACGTATTTCTTCAAGTTGATAGTAACTTTGCAAAGAAGTACAGGATTGCTGAAATGCTACACTCATTGGGAGAAAACAGTAAGAATTTGTGCCGTTAGATGTACGAATATACACTGAAGAGCCGATGAAACTGGTACACCTGCCTAATATCGTGTAGCGCCCTCGCGAGCACGCATAAGTGCCGCCACACGAAGTGGCATGGACTGGACGGATTTCTGAAGTAGTGTTGAGGGAAATGACACCACGAATCATGCAGGGCTATCAGTAAATCCGAAGTGTACGAGGGAGTGGCATTCCCTTCTAAACAGCACGTTGCAGGGCATCCCAGATATGCTCAATAATGCTCATATCTGGGGAGTGTGGTGGCCAGCGGAAGTGTTGAAACTCATAAGAGTGTTCCTGGAGCCACTCTCTAGCAATTCTGGACGTGTGGGTTGTCGCATTGTCCTGCTGGATGGCCGAAGTCCGTCGGAATGCACAATGGACATTAATGAATGTAGGTGATCAGACAGGATGCCTACGTACGGGTCACCTGCCAGAGTCGTATCTAGACGTATCAGGGGTCCCATATCACTCCAACTGCACACGCCCCACACCGTTACAGAACAACCAGCTTGAACAATTCCCTGCTGACATGGAGGGTCCGTGGATTCAAGAGGTTACCTCCATACACTTTCATTCGCTCGATACAATTTGAAACGAGACTCGTCCAACCATGCAATATGTTTCGAGTCATCAACAGTCCAATGTCACTGTCGACGGGCCCTGTGAGGCGTAAAGCTTTGTGTCGTGCTTCGGCTCCGAAGGCACATATCGATGATGTTTTGTTGAATGGTTCAGACGCTGACACTTGTTGATGACCCAGCATTAAAATCTGCAGCAATTTGCGGAAGGGTTGCATATCTGTCACGTTGAACGATTCTCTTCAGTCGTCGTTGGTTTCGTTCTTGCAAGATCTTTTTCCGGCCGCAGTGATATACGAGATTTGATGTTTTACCGGATTCCTGATATTCACGGTAAACTCGTGAAATGGTAGTACGGGAAAATCCACACTTCATCGCTACCTCGGAGATCGCGTATCCCATCGCTCCTGCGCCGACTATGAAACGACGTTCAAAATCACTTATTTTCTTGGTAACCTGTCATTGTAACAGCAGTACCGATCGCAGCGCCTTATTCTGCCTGTTCGCATATGCCTATACCAGTTTCTTTGGCGCTTCAGTATAGAGTTTGCCGTGAGTGCGTGGCGTCGTGTTGCCACAACGTTCGACGTTTCTACTCATCATCTTCAGGTGGAGATTGGAAGTACGAAACTCGTCCAAACTTTATAATCCGATGCCACGATTCTGCTGATAACCCAAGAATATTTCGTCAGTGAAATTTGCAGAAAAAGCTTGCTTTCTCATATATTTCCTTTTTTCTTTTCGTGTAAGTTATTATTATTTGTGGAGAGTCCGCTGATGCAAGGAGGTGCCGTATCTATAAAATTACAAGGAAGGAAACTATAGTGGAAGTAGATAAAAAGGTGTGAGTTCCAAGTGCAACGAACACCGTTATTTTGTCCAGCCAGCAGGGCTTAACTGCAATATTTCTTGCAGCACGTGAATTAATTTTATACGCACAACAAGCCTTCCCCGAAACCGCACCATATTTTTTTCCGCATTCCGGCAAGTTTAAGATCGTAAAGCAATAATACGTCCTAATAAATACCTCCTCCTCTTCTTAGTGTCAGGTCTCGCTGAATCATAGTGAAACATAATTACGACGATGTGACATTCTCATTCCACCCGATTCTCGCAGCTACCAGAAGCAAATAGGGAGAAGAGGGGTGTGTCCTGCGTGTTGCAAAAGCACCAGCCCGGAGTAAACTTCGCCGCGGAGTGGCTGATTTGCTGAGTGGGGCGTCCGACGCGGTCTGAGTCACTGTGCCCGCTGCCCCATGCCGTCACCTTCCTGTTTGTCAACAACTGCACGTACGCCACACCACAACCGCCGGCGCTTGCGTCTCCTCCCACGTCCAGTGTCCGGTAACAGGAGGCCTGAGGCGTCAAAGCAGGAACACTGTCATATCAGGAACTTCTCACTGCTTGAGGAATTTGTACAACCGTAAGGTTAACATCCCACAAGTCTTTAAAAAAGTTATAGTTCGCATATAACACGAAGCGACACCACTAAACTAGTAATTTTGTCTTCGTAAGCTGAAGAGCGTTGACAATTGGACTGTGTTGTACACACTATGAGGGCAATTACGACTCTTGGTTTTGATTTCTTCTTCTCTCCCAGGAACTACATCTGAATCCATTGCCGACTCATAACCACACCGTAAAGGAAAAACTATTTTGTGAATGTCACAAAAACTGTAGTACGAGAGAAATCAAGTTGAATTTTGATGGAATACACTAAAATAAGCAGATATTTTTCCAATTATTTCTTTTGTACTGCTGACACTCATAATATTTAATGTCATTTAGTTTACTTCATTGAGACACATTTTGAGCAACTTACGCTTACCTTTTATTGCATCCGTATGGAAAACTTGCCAGATTAATCTAACTGAACTATTTGAAAAACTTACAAGCTACGTCTAACGTAACCCTTGGTCTTTCACTTATTGTGGGAAAAATGCTTGCAGGGGGAAGGGGGGGGGGGTTGTGTAATAAGGGTAAGAATTTGGCGGCCAATGATGTTAGATGGTGTTGCGATGATGGGTTGCATATTGTTGATTATGGAGTTGCACAAAATGGCCTGTTTTGGACGAAAAAACGTATTTGGTCATCACTCATAACGTTGAATCCATCTTTTAAGATTATTTCTGATTTTCAGACCTTTTATTCATGAGTCTCTGTCGGTCCATTATGTCCAGGGGACATCGGCTGGTACTCGCTTCTCGATTCGAAAAACGTGACCAACAGCCGTATACTTATTTTATTTTATTTCGGACGCAACCAGTTTCGGCAATTCATTTTGCCGTCTTCTGGCCCAATACGCTGTTTTAACGCCTATAACGCCATTATAGTACTAATGTACCGCTGCAATGCCTCGCCGACGTTATTGTCGTCATCGTCTTCGGTGGTATGTTCCTGTGTATAGGTCATTGAAAGCAATCAACACTGACCTTACTGGTCAATTTAATAAGCAGCAGCTTATTGCTGGTCCCAGTGTTTTTCGTGGAAATAAGATGGCAAAATGAATTGCCGAAACTGGTTGCGTTCGAAATAAAATAAAAAAACCTAACGTATTGGTCAAGTTTATTGAATTGAGAAGTTTTATTCATGAGTTCTGCGTTCCACGAAGATGTGCCTCAAACATCGTCTGACATCCAAACACCATTAGCCATCACACTCCCACGCTCCTTCCCCTGCCCCCGTCTCCCCCCCCCCCTTACCAAACGTCCACAACCTATTTTCACAGAAGAAGTAACGGCGTCAAGATGGCAATTAAGAAACTTGCTGAAAAGTTGCCGTAGAACAACCCATTGGCTCGGTTGTCAACACAAGAAGATTTTATCATCGAGATTCGCCGAGAAAACCTGCCTTCTCATAAAATTACACATTGTTTGTAAAATATCCAATAGTTACTTTTACTTTATACTTCTATTTTTGTATGGATGCAATAAAATGCTTGGTAGAAAAACATGCTCGAAACGCGTCTCAGTGTACTGAATTAAACCACAATGAGTAATGTGATTGCTAGCCGTGCAAAACAGATAATTTATTCACAACACTAACAGTGACTCTACTTCGTCTCTTGCTTTTGTTTTAGAAACATTGGAACTGTTCTGGACTTCGGCCAGGTGGCGTAGCGATCACGGCATTGGAATAACACTCGGGAGGACAACGGTTCAAATCCCATTCCAGGAAAGTAGGTTTAGGTTTTCGGTGATTTCCCTAAATCATTTGAGGTAAATACCGCTTATATTCTGTCTCTCATTACCACGTCGTTGAAGGGACGATAAATGCTAACATTCCTCCTGTTTTGACTTCCGTGAAGTCGCACGATATCCCAGACGCGTCGCTGCTGGTATTTCCACCCCACAAGCGATGAGTGTCTTCTGGGGCGAATTACACACCTTATTGCAACAGGTAACAACGAAACGTTTATCGGTGGACCCAGTTCAATTCTCAGCATTGCTACTTTCGTACGAGTTCGAGAGGCCTACTATGATATGCGAGACAAAGTTAAAATAGTCACTACTCCACCGCCAACGACATAAATCCGATTGCATCGTAGTGAGAAAGATTCCCAGACCCGATCACAGAGCTGAGGCACAATCTCTAGCTGACTCCTTACGACTTGTGCAGAAATCGAAACGCGCACCATTAACAATCTACACACTAGCTCCACCTGGCTGTTTGTAACTTGTGAAAATATCTCTACAAAGGTAAAACTGTCCAACGCTACGTAGATTCAAAGTCACACCCAAATCAAAACAGTTCAAGTGTCGACCGGCATAACGCTCCTGAGTCTTTGAGGAAAGCCAATACCAAGTTTGTACCCCAAGACTTTATCAAGAAGTTTCTGAAGTTTCAACAATGGCTCATCATTTCCCTCGCTATACTGAAGAAGAATTCTTTGAAGATGAAAAATTATGACTGTTTTTTTTTCTCAATCTGCCTCACAGCTTCAAATCCCACCTAATATTTTATGAATGTGCTAGGAATTTTATGTCACCTCTACTGTTGTTGGGATCATAGGTCGTGAGACCTGTATCTCGATAGTTTTCAACAAATCATAAATGAGCTTGAAGTTTAAGAAAAATATCCGCTACCAGTCACAATAAAAGGTTGTTTATTCGTCACACGACCGGTTTCGGGCTTGCGCCCATCTTCAAGTGTTTATACATTCGTTTACATGTTTGTACTGTTGGAGATCACTGTATAAATACAAAAAATTATTTTCTGGTCACTACACAAATACAAGTGGGACAATTGTAAGTGGTAAGACAGCATTTGATGAAAATATATCTGTACTTACAAAAAGATGAAGCACCATTATTACAGTTATGCTGTGATGAGAGTTTTGCCACTTAGTTATAAACTTATGGTCATTTTCACGTCCATATATCAGGTATAGCTCCATATTACACTGTTATGTGCACTACACTATGTTTACGTACAAACATGTGGGCTGTGGTTAAAGAACTTCGATGTAGCAGATGTAAAGATGTTGCTCACACAGAAACTCATAGGTTTTGGTCAAAGAACTTAGCCACAGGAAGTGCAAAGGTGTTGCATATATAGAAATTTAAAAAGCTATTATAGACATTTCTTTACACATATTACGAAATTTTTTTTCACTTTTTTGACGGAAAACTTAGATCTAGGAAGTACAATGTTGTTATATATATGAAATTACTCAAAGCTATTACAAATTAAAAAATTAAAAATGACAACTAGAACTGTTTGAATATTTCATGAAATATGTGAAGATAGGATTTGTTTGCAAGTTCCACTTGTTCGTTTAGAACAAGGTCTGGTGAGTTAGAGCTGTGGATATAAATTTCTAGTTCTTCAAGCAGATTCATTTTCTTTCCTGTGTTCACAGTGTGTAGCATTTGTAGGTTTTCTGTAATGGCTGTAGCTGAGTGACCATGGTCTTTTAGGTGCATTGCAAAGGTGGATTTATCAAAATTATTTAGCTGGAAGGCATCTATATGCTCACAGTATCTTATAGTGAAACTCCTACCAGTTTGGCCTATGTAGAACTGTGGGCAATTGTCACATAAAAGTTTGTAAATACCTGATTTGTGGTGGCATTGGTTGTTTGTCTTACTGTTGTGGATGATGTGCTGTTGTAGCTTGTTGTTAGAGCTGAAAGAAATTTGAATACCAGTTTTCCGAAAGAGGTTGGCAATTTGGTATGAAATTTTACTTATAAATGGTATGCAGGTGAATGTGTTTTTTCCTTCTTGTGAATCTGATTTAGTAGGTGTGGATTGTTTCTTTTTGATTTTGTTGTTAAGTTTATCAATTACATCTGGGTTGTATCCATTTCTCTGTGCAATTTCTTTTATAATGTTAATTTCTTTTTGTTCATCATGGAGGCTGAGTGGGATTTTATGTATACGATTAAGTTTGGATCTGAAGAATGCCATTTTGTGTTGTGCTGGATGACATGAGGAGTTGTTAATGACAACATCGCTAGTGGTAGGTTTTCTGTAAATCTGGAAGGCATGTTTGTTGTTTACATTAGATATTGTAAGGTCAAGAAAATTGATGCCTTTATCTACTTGATGTTCTACGGTGAATTTGATGTTGTTGTGCATGCTGCTGAGGCCTTTAGCAAGTTTCTCAATCTCCTCAGCTGTACCATTGTACAAGATAATAGTATCATTCACATACCTTTTGTGGTATATTATTTTATTTTTAAGTGAACTATCTGATCTGAAAAATTTATTTTCTACGTGGTTTGTGTAAATATCACCAAGTATTCCTACCGAACTACTGCCTATTGCAAGACCATCTTCCTGCTTATAAATTTTGTTATTAAAAATAAAATAATTGTGTGATAGGACTAGTTCTAGTAAGTCAATGAGTTCACATATCTCAGCCTTGGATAGCTTTTTGTGTTTTAATAGGTTGTTTCTAATTATCTGAATAGTGTCATGTACAGGAATGTTGGTGTAAAGGTTTACTATGTCCATTGAAGCAAATTTGGCACCCTCTGGTATTGGTAAGTCTTTGATGTGGTCAATAAGTTCATAGCTATTCTTAACTGAAATATTGTTTTCACAGGTATAAAAGTTACTAAGTATGTCTTTAAGTTTCTAGCTGATAAAATATGCTGGACTGTTTCTTGAGTTAACTATGGGGCGTATAGGGCAACTTTCCTTATGAATCTTTGGTTGTGAACGTAGTTTTGGTGCAGATGGGTTCATGACAAGGCATTTTAGAACATCAAAGTCAGATAAAAGGAAGTCAGAAGATTTCAGTAGTTTCTTAAGCTGGGCCTGAAATTTGGGTGTGGGGTCATTGTATATTTCATGTATGTTATTATTCTTGAAAAATTCTAGAGTTTTGTTGATATATTCAGATTCATACATAACAACCGCTGAGTTCCCTTTATCAGATTTGACTACCAGAGCTTTGTTTTCAGATAGTTTTCTATTAATATTTCTGAGCAGTTTGGAGTCACAGTTATTTGATTTTTGATTCTGTAAGTTTTTGTGTATGATATTCTTAACTTGCAGCCCAATACTAATCTTTTCATTATTATTTATTTTAGCTGAGTCACATGCAATTTTAGAGCAGACAATTAATTCTTTGATATTGTTGTCAGTGAGTAAAGGTGGCATATTATATTTGAGACCCTTCTCAAGTAATTCAGTTTCATTTTTGTCAAATGAGATGGTGGTTGAATTAATCACCCTATCATAAAAACTTTGTTCTGATGTGGATGGGGATTGTAGTTGTGCATATAACTAGAGTGAAGTTATGATGTATTTTGGGGATTTGGTGAGATGCAAGTCATTGATTTCCAAAATGTTTTGTATCATGGTTTTCTTAAGGGGATGTACCAGGAGCTAAGTTCCAAACCCAATAGGATGAAAGACATATATCAATGTTGCAGATTTGTGTATCAAAGGGAAAGGAGACCTCAGTGTTAGAAGATGTGATCTCTGTCCGAAAAGTAATATGGATGGTGTAAAGTTTGCAGTAACTGTTAATGTTGGGTTTTCTCTGATTTTCGTGTAATTCTCCAATACTTGAACGTCATTTATGAGATTTTCCATGTCTAAAGGCTATCAATTCATCTAAATACCTTGGGATTACACTTACAAAAAACTTAAATTCGATAGATCACAACGATAATGTTGTGGAAAAGGCGAACCAGTGACTGCGTTTTATTGATAGAACACTAGAAAGATGCAAAAGTTGTACTAAAGTGACTTCCAACAGCGCACTTGTCCGTTCTCTCCTGGATCTGTACCAGGGAGGATTGACGGAGGACACAGAAAAGTCCAAAGGTGGATAGATCGTTTTGCATTACTGTGAAATAGTGGAGAGAGTGTTACGGATGTGATACATGAATAAATTGTAATCAACAGCTTTCTCCTATGAATGAGAAAATGTTTCGCAGACGACGGTCTACATAGGGAGGAGTGATCATCGTAATAAAATAAGAGAAATCAGAGCTCGAAGTGTTTTTTTTTTCCGCGCGGTGCTAGAGAGTGGAACGGTTGAGGACAGTCTGAAGGTGGTTCGATGAACCCTCTGCCAGGCAATTAACTTTGAATTGTATAGTGTCATGTAGATGTAGGAACTTTGGATTTCATGTGTTTTACAGCAGTTATATTGATGGGATGAAGTAGTCAATACTCTACCGTGAAGCTTTTGTCTGTTGATGGTAGTTTACTTATTCAATTTGCTGAAGTTATATCGGCTGGGATAGCGTTTTGTTCCAAACACCTTGGGGACATTGCATGGAGCTTTGTATATTTTGATTAGGATGAAAAAATTGGTAAAATTTTGAGTAAGAATTTTTGTGACAAGCTGTATGTAGTATTTCTTTGAGGTTTTATTTTTCTTCTCTCTGATGATTTCATGACTGAGAGGTGGTGTTTTTAGAGGTTTGCTAGTTCATACTCAAATATGCAGTTAGGAAGAATCTGATTGTTTACTGAGTTTGGTGATTCTTTGCTGTCTAGGTAAATATTTGCTCTATTGAATTTTTTGCTGTAGTTGAATTTTGCTCAATTGTTGGCTGACGTTGTTTTCCTTCTGGATCCTGTCAGGTTAGCGAGACTTATGGAACTCTTTTTATATTCGCCTTTGTGGCCCTAAATATGGTGTGAAAAATGTTTTGCTTATTCTATAATTAGTGTATCAGTAAAATTATGTTATTGGCACTATTCTTTGATGAATACGTGATTGGTGAGCACAGGATCCTGAGCTGTGGCTATACTGCTTCATTCTGTAACGTTCAGTACCTCTTCCTGCTCTCCTTCTAGTCTCCATCAGTGTCAGTGTAGCTCTACTATCAGTCTATCTCGCTATTACAAGAACATAAAATACAAGTGATCCGCTATTGTTGGATGTGTTGAAGACTGATTAAAGAAGTTCAAAAACTGGTTATGAATCATGTTGGCTTTTCCCTTTTTGTTGATTATTGGGGAAGGAATGTTTTGTCATAGAGCTCCTGTGACTTGATTGACCATTGACGTTATTATGTATTTGTCATTGTGAATATGTGGTGAAGGCCCTGGTGTCTGTTTTCCTTACGAACTGTTGATAAGTGAGCTATGATTTTTATTCCCTCCAGATTGAGGTGGTTACGAAATTAGTTTCTACATGTAATTGGAATGAATGAAGAAGGACAGTTGTCAGAGAACTTCATGTAGTGTTTAAAATTGTCAGTTTATTGTGGTTAAAATGCGATTATGAAATGTTAGGTAGGTAGGTGTTTACCGTGGATCTATGTAGATGAAGGTTACTGAAATGAGTGCACTGAAGATGTTATGAGTATTCAGTTTTGACAGTTGCTGAAAGAAGAGCACCGCACCTCTAGATAATGCAGTGCTATTTTCAGATGCTAAGGAGGAGGCAACAGATATATTTGTTGACAAAGGCAGCAAGGAAAACACTGTCAGAGTAGTGCCTATGATGGGATGTCTACTTTATGTAATTCAGTATAAATCCATGAATGCTAATGAACTTGCAGAATGTTAGAGGCCAAATTATGATTGTGAGGTTTTTGGAGTACTAAAATGGACGAATTAGCTGAAAGTAAGAGATGCTACCAGAGACCATTGGCAATCAGAGTTTTGCTTGGAGATACGAGGATGGCTGAACGTGGAGCACTGAGAAAAGGTTTAAAGATTCCCTCAGCCTTGAGTTAGAAAAGTCGCCGTCAGTGTATCAAAGTGTGGATAGGTGAGAAGGCAAGTGAAAGTATGTGATATTTTTGTATTAAACTGCTTGCACCTACTATAACACCCCAACGACCCCCTTAAAGTCAATTAAAACAGAATATCATAATTTGAAGTAGGGATGAGGTATCTTGGCAAATACGACATCTGATAAGCTAAAACCAAGAAGTTTTGATAACAACAACATTATACATCACTGAGAGTTTTTGTTATGAAAAGAGGAGAAAGAAACCTCAGATTTAATTAATGGACAAATATCCAAGTGATAATTGCAATCTTGAAAGCTAAGTCCAAGGTGATGTTAGCCAGAGATAACTTTTATGTGGAAGAGAGTTGTAAGCGCAACGAAGAAATTCAGTGCGCCTACAATACTCTTTCACAGAAGAAGTCGCTTGCTGGCTCTCGTCCTGTAAAGATGTGCGAGAACAATTATTGTCTTTGTTATTGAGAGTACGGAACGCGACGAGATTGTTTTGCGTTCAGAAGTGTTTCTTGCGTGACGTTCGTGATTCACGAACTTCGGAAACTGATTTTCTAAGCCTTTAGTATTAATTTTATTTCAACTGGTGATTGTACTATAGAAAAAAAATCTCCCCAGGTGACACCGTGGAACGTAGACCCTCTTTGCCTCTTTCTGATGAAGCCAGCTGTTCTTTATTATAGCAAAGAGAACATTCACAGTTCAAGTGCTGTCTTGCGATTTGCCCATTTTGTATTCCGGAGATTAACTCGGTAATTTTGGCGGCAAAAGAGGACCATCCGCCGATAGCCGTTAAGCTCTTCTCCACGGGCCCTCGGCGCCGTGTAGACGGAGGCATTTGGTCCCCTGGTCTCTCGTTTGAGGTGAGGTATCAGAACCACACAATCTGGTGTGGCGAGTGTTCCTCCCACGACATGAACTGGCCGTTCTCTTCTCTAAAGGGCTCGTTACGTTGCACAGTCGCTGGTGTCTGTGCTGCCCGGAGAAGTGATGAGACTTCTTGATGTGCACATTGTATTACATAATTCTTTTCTCACTGACAACCAGAGAAGTGATAATATTGTGTTTATTCTACTTCGCAGTTCTCTACAATCTTGACTTTTGCAAGTTCACATGACTAATAAATATGTCTGCTTTTAGTGTGGCCAAGAAACAAAATATTTCATATGCACAAATTCCTTTTCCGAATCATTTCTGTGATTGAAGTCATTCAATATAAATTTTGTACGATTTCCTTGAATAACTCGAAAACTCCACCCGGCACCGAGAACGTGTCGCAGTACAAATTTAAAGTACATTAAATTTCCTGCATAAAAGATCCCACTCATTTTTTCTCAAGGACTAATAGTTGGAGCGAAGTTTCAGTTTCATTTACACAGACATGGTGCAGCACTTTCTGTGCTATCTTCAGTGTTATGTTATTTTCTTACTGTAAAATTGTTGTTACATATTAATGTTTAGAGAAACTTCTGGTATAAATTATTTACAATTATGAAAGAATAATTGTTGTAAAATATTTTTCATCACTTGTTTACAGTTCACAGTTGATAATATGTATTAACGATCTGATGCACTGTATGTTGTTTATTACATTACGTCTAAAGTTCTAGTTATAGATTAATTGGCGAAAGAGTGGATGTATGCATTAGTTTACATACCTTGCATGAAGTTACTGGATATTTATGTTGGTAGCCTGCTACACAATCTACAACTTGTTTTCTGTTTATTATGCAGTTACGAACGGAAACGAGTATATATCACATTTTTTTGTGTGTAACTTACGGCTTTGATGTTGTAGTGTTTTCTCATATGTTTTGACGACGTAAATATGCTGATTTCCGCGACTTATGGTTGTTTGACAACGTATGTTCTACGAGTTTCCAAACATGGGCAGAGTTTTCGGTGCCATTACGTGTTGTTGTACCTGTGAAAGTTAATTTCTGGTATAAGCTGCCACTAGTTTTAAGGATCTGTAAGTCAGTTTCAATTTTTGTTGGTGGTGATTGTGTGATATCAGGTCATCTGTGAATGTTGAGTGTGAGCTATTGCTTTTCAGTGCTCTGAGATGTTCTACACACATGGTTCTGAAATTCCTTCTTGTTTGACGCACGTATACAGACTGACAGCAGTTGCGAGTAAGTTGGTATATACTGGACTGGCTGCATTTGTCAATGTTGGTGGTATTTCTTCCAAGTCTGCTTTGTATTGCGTTGCTGGTTCTGTATGCTATGTTGAGTCCTTGTTTATTTAGTATATACTGAATATAGTATATGAATATAGTATATATTATTTAGTATATATTGAATGTGAAGTAGTTTTGCTCTGTGATGAGCCTTAGTATGGCTGATATTTCTTGTATGTTTCCTTGTAGTTGGAGGTTTCTTTCTATGATGATGGTTACTTCTGTTGAGATGTGTGTTTAAATGGAAATTATGTCAAATGAAATTAATGTTGCTGTGTTTGCTATGTTTTCATTTCTTATTTTTTTAAGTCACTTGAGTTCTTTAGACTTCCTATTTCAGTGTAATTGTATATTGTCTGTAGCAGAGTGTATGTGTGTTTGGCTATGTAGTATGTTGGTGATTTGGTAAGGTTTATCAATGGACGTAAAAGTATTCCAGGGTTATGACCTTTAGGCAACGATTTAAGAGTTTTCTGTAAGTTACTTTTGTATTGGTTTGTTGACTCACTTCTTAATTCTGTGATGTTGTTGCTTCGGATGAATTCTAATGTTTTTCAATGTATTTCTGTTTGTTTATTACTACGATCGAATCACCCTTGTCGGTTTTTGTGATAATGGCATTTCCTTGTGTTAATTTTTTCTGTAGTTTTCTGCAGGTTTTTTCTTCGGCAGTCCTTGTATTTTCTTTTATGGTGCTTTTGTTCTCTTTGATTATTTTTCTTATTCCTCAGCAACTAGTTCTCTTGTTAGATTTGCATTGAATTCAGGTGTGTTTAATTTTTCTTGTTGCTTTATGATGTGTTCAGTTTCTTTTATGATATTTTCTATTGTCCTGTGAGCCCACTTGAAAAGGGTCCCAAACATAACATAAACACAATGGTATCACACATGTTACACGCTACAATTCGGAGCCGTCTAATCGCAGAGGGTTGCAACTTGCGTGAGATAAGCGGGAAAGTCGACCTAGTGGTATACATGACACGTAATATCTTAACCGATGTTGCGCACAGAATAAGAAATTTGGTGGCATTAGTTTTCAGCACGCCCTTGTATTAAAAGCATTTCGTATTGCAGTCCGTGCTAAGTTTCGAGATTCTGTGAATGATCGTCTGTGCTGGAGATTTTGCTTTCCTTTATATCTAGTATGCTTTCCTCATTGTCTCTGCAACAGTGACCTGACCTATGTTGTGCGTCATGGTAGATCTGTTTCGTCTTTTATTGCAGTTCACATTATTGAAATTGTAAGAACAATAATAACAGTTTATTTTCAGTGGGTTAACTAAATACAAACCAAAACATTATTCACATAAAGAAATGCTAAATGCGGTACATGTGTGAGTAATTTAGAAGTCTACGTCAACTACACTCCTGGAAATGGAAAAAAGAACACATTGACACCGGTGTGTCAGACCCACCATACTTGCTCCGGACACTGCGAGAGGGCTGTACAAGCAATGATCACACGCACGGCACAGCGGACACACCAGGAACCGCGGTGTTGGCCGTCGAATGGCGCTAGCTGCGCAGCATTTGTGCACCGCCGCCGTCAGTGTCAGCCAATTTGCCGTGGCATACGGAGCTCCATCGCAGTCTTTAACACTGGTAGCATGCCGCGACAGCGTGGACGTGAACCGTATGTGCAGTTGACGGACTTTGAGCGAGGGCGTATAGTGGGCATGCGGGAGGCCGGGTAGACGTACCGCCGAATTGCTCAACACGTGGGGCGTGAGGTCTCCACAGTACATCGATGTTGTCGCCAGTGGTCGGCGGAAGGTGCACGTGCCCGTCGACCTGGGACCGGACCGCAGCGACGCACGGATGCACGCCAAGACCGTAGGATCCTACGCAGTGCCGTAGGGGACCGCACCGCCACTTCCCAGCAAATTAGGGACACTGTTGCTCCTGGGGTATCGGCGAGGACCATTCCACTCCATGAAGCTGGGCTACGGTCCCGCACACCGTTAGGCCGTCTTCCGCTCACGCCCCAACATCGTGCAGCCCGCCTCCAGTGGTGTCGCGACAGGCGTGAATGGAGGGACGAATGGAGACGTGTCGTCTTCAGCGATGAGAGTCGCTTCTGCCTTGGTGCCAATGATGGTCGTATGCGTGTTTGGCGCCGTGCAGGTGAGCGCCACAATCAGGACTGCATACGACCGAGGCACACAGGGCCAACACCCGGCATCATGGTGTGGGGAACGATCTCCTACACTGGCCGTACACCACTGGTGATCGTCGAGGGGACACTGAATAGTGCACAGTACATCCAAACCGTCATCGAACCCATCGTTCTACCATTCCTAGACCGGCAAGGGAACCTGCTGTTCCAACAGGACAATGCACGTCCGCATGTATCCCGTGCCACCCAACGTGCTCTAGAAGGTGTAAGTCAACTACCCTGGCCAGCAAGATCTCCGGATCTGTCCCCCATTGAGCATGTTTGGGACTGGATGAAGCGTCGTCTCACGCAGTCTGCACGTCCAGCACGAACGCTGGTCCAACTGAGGCGCCAGGTGGAAATGGCATGGCAAACCGTTCCACAGGACTACATCCAGCATCTCTACGATCGTCTCCATGGGAGAATAGCAGCCTGCATTGCTGCGAAAGGTGGATATACACTGTACTAGTGCCGACATTGTGCATGCTCTGTTGCCTGTGTCTATGTGCCTGTGGTTCTGTCAGTGTGATCATGTGATGTATCTGACCCCAGGAATGTGTCAATAAAGTTTCCCCTTCCTGGGACAATGAATTCACGGTGTTCTTATTTCAATTTCCAGGAGTGTACAAGATTAAGAAGAACAAAAAGTAATTAACGTCTGCAGTCTTGTTTGCAACACGGATGGATTGAAAGTGATATAGAGGTCGCTTTATTACAATACATGAAATAATTTTGCAATTCCTTCAACATTATGTTGCTGCTGACTGTATTCAAGAGACTCGTAGCAAAATAATAGAATTGGATTGCAAGCATGCTCGTCGGTTTTACTGCTTGGGCGTTCTGAGAATGGGTTCTGACACCTGAAACCGACCATCAGTGAAATAAAAAGTACTGAATTTCGCAAGTTCTGTCTTCTACATCAGGAATGGTAAGAGCATGACACACAAGGCGGCAAAAGCTTCAAGCGATCAGCAGATCGCCGAGCCTTAGTTTACTCTGCCTGAGTCTGGAGTCGTGAGCCATGACTGTCGCTGACGGCGGCGCCTTTGATGTGGAGGGTGCCAGCTACTGGTATCTGCAGCATCGTGACCGTGGCTGCAGGAGACGATGACGACGGTCGTGCGTGTAGCTGGCAGCGGCTCCGTGTGAAGGGCACGCCGACCAGGTCTGCTGTCGTCGATGCGCGAAGTTGATAAAGAGTCTGCACGACCATCCCCCCCCTCTTGTCGTTCTGTATTCGGCGCTGCCAATTTTTCTTTAGTATTTCTGCGGTTCCGTACACATGGACGAATCCTCTTTTTGAATATATTCCAAGCTTCCTCGTCATAAATTGCGGATCATCATATTGTTTTTTGTGATAAACATTAAGTGCGTGAGTATTCTCTACGTCAGCACAATTCGACTGCTGGCGGTTTATGTACTCGTAGGCTTTGCTAGGGATGGGAAAGATCGATTAGTTAAAACCGATACCGATATTTTAGTTCTGAATAACCGCTATTTTTCCGTATTTGTTGAGTCTTGGTTTAACAGGTTTTTCTATTTTTTACCAAAAACAGAGTTAAAAAATCTGTAAATTAATTTTCCGTAGTGTGGAGCTAAAATTATTGGTTTTTAACTAAAAGCTTTTTCAAACGAGTAATACTGTTTTGTAAAACTTGTATTGCTTTGTAATATTAGGTTATTATACGAAATGGGGAAAGTGATCAGAGCTATTTTGAGAACATCGCCTACAGTAAAAACAAACAACACACACATGACATAAGAATCGGTACAGCATTGCTGAAAGAATAATGTGCCTGTTGTCCTTTACCACCTAGAAGCAGTGAGCCTTTCGTTTTTCGAGAGCAGAGTAGAACATGTATGTTAGGCTTCTCATTTGTAGCCAACATCAAGTTGGTAGCGTCTTTCAGTGACATTGTTTCTGATATAAGGAATCGGCACAGCAGATAAAAACATTATGGAGCGAGTGGTATTTATGAACAGACTGGACAACAGTTATTGGCCATTCGATTAATTCATTACTGAAATTTTAACTATTGTCATGTAATTGTTCCTAGTAAATGTTCCGCTTTGCCTACTATATAAATCGTTTATTTGAACTTTTTTAATAAGTGTGAACACAAGAAAAAAATTCAAACTCCTATTAAAAAGTAAAAAAACATATTTTTTTACAAAACGGGTTTTTTATTCGAGACAATGAAAGCGAAAGAGCGCTGCAAATTTTACACAACAGCTTATTATCCGTCTGTCATTTCATTGAAATAATGACGATAAAGGAAATTAGAACAACAGTACTAAATTAAAAACTCAACAATTCATTTATAATTTATAATTTAAAGTGGAAAGTAACTAATTTGCTTCCGGTGTCTACATAATATGCTTTTATCTGCTTGTAGTCCTTGCATTCGGGAAACTTAACACGAGAAATTGAATTCTCCAACGTGAGTTATCACCCTTTACCACTGACTATTCGTAATGCCAAAGTAGTGATGTGACACTGAATTACAAAACTAGGAGAATACTGGTGATTTTTTGCAGTAGTCATCCCATCATTACTTTTAGAGAAAAGCAAAAGGTACATGGACGAGATGTCCTTTTATTTACCTATTTTATTTGATATTTTGATTGTACGCATCTTGAAACGTATAATGGAAATGTCTATGGTAGTCTTACAGTTTTTCAGTCTTTGTTCGATGACAACGTTTATGATCGGAAATAATAGCAATAAAGAACCGAAAAACGTTTGTTTCAACAACCGGTTATTTTGAGCAGTCTTAGCAGCCAGGTTAAACTGGAGATGAAGGAAACCGATGTAACCGAAAACTGGTTACTTCAGCGCTAACCACCATGGCCAGGTTATAGTCGCGTTTTAAATTCGATTTTATTCTACCGTTAACTAGATTTCCAGCCAATGTAAGCCCATCACCAGACACTAGACGCTAGTGTCATGGTGTTGGCGAAAATAACGAAAACTGAAGTATAAGTAATCAAAATGCATTAGGATAACAGCGTTGGACTGCATCATGATATCCATTGCGATTAATTCCGATAACATTCACTTCCGCAGGCTATATTCTCTCTCTGACCCTCTCTCGCTCCCTCCCTCCCTCCTCTCTCTATCTCTATCTCTCTCTCTCTCTCTCTCTCTCTCTCTCTCTCTCTCTCTCTCTCTCACACACACACACACACACACACACGGTATTTAGATCTAGCTGCACATGATACAGAGAATTATGTTCCTGTAACACCCCCTTCACATGATGAACTTGCATGGCTCTAAAACTATTAATGGTACAATAAACTGAATGTAATTCACAAAACGACTGGATACATTTTCAGTCACAGTGTCACTTTGTCATTCAGAGCAGATATAATGAAAACAATTACTACTCTGGAATCCATAACGAGTTGCTGAATTACTGCCTGACTTAGAACTTCTTGTTCGATTTCCCTCTGTTTTGTGTGGTTGAAACGGAAATCCTTTCGACATTCGGGCTACTAGAAACGGCGGACATTTTAAAATTGCGCCGTGCTGTGAAGGAACTAGGTCTTTGCTCATGGTAGGAGACAACTAAATGAGGAAGGGTGGACCGTTACTTGAAGCCCGCTCGTTCAGAGTGAGAGTCCACTGATTTAACTGAAGTGGCACCTCGCCCGGTTTCGATTGCCATTTTTTCGGTTGAGGGTTATACAATCATGTTCGATACAGATAACGCCCAGTTACTGATGGTTTCAGACCGGAAAGTGTTGACTTACGGGAGTCAAAGTGATCACACTTACGGGCATTAAGTCAAACAGATCTTGGATGGCGTGTACAGGTACAGCTGCCCATGCAGCTTCAACACGATACCACAGTTCATAAAGAGTAGTGACTGGCGTATTGTGACGAGACAGTTGCTCGGCCACCATTGACCAGACGTTTTCAACTGGTGAGAGATCTGGAGAATGTGCTGGCCAGGGCAGCATTTTCTGTATCCAGAAAGGTCCGTACAAGACCTGCAACATGCGGTCGTGCATTATCCTGCTGAAATGTAGGGTTTCGCAGGGATCGAATGAAGGGTAGAGCTACGGGTCGTAACACATCTGAAATGTAACGTCCACTGTTCAAAGAGCCATCAATGCGAACAAGAGGTGACCGAGACAGTAACAGGTACAAACATGTAGCTCTTTTGTATCGATTGTGAATAAATAGTTGCCACTATTTAAGTTCCAACCCTCGTATATACATTTTTTCTTTCTTTTAATCCTTTATTCTGCACATGCTCACTATGTATGTAAATACATGTGTACATAGCACACATAATTATATACACGACACACACACACAAACCAAATTACTTACACTATGATGAAAGGGTCATACTACTACTCTGCAGACATTCTCTCTCTCTCCCTCATTATCTCTCACTCTCACTTAATCAGAGCCCCCCAACCTTTCTCTCGCTACAAGTGAGTAGTGTGTGTATGGGAGAGTTTCAATCCCATAATTACAAATGACCCTTTTATCGTGATGAGACGACAGGCCGCTTTTAGACTGCAGCACAGCATACAGTTCGTGTCCTCCAGATCGAATACTGATCTGCTGCACCATACGCGACAGCTGCGGTGCAGCACCGCGAACATCGCTGTACAGGCACCGCAAATGGTCTTCGATACAGAGGGCTCTTGATGCCACACGACACACACCCTTAACCCGCCTCTGTGTGGCACCTTCAAATGTGCGATATGCATACATTTTTGAGCATGGACCTACAAACTCCACAATTGGCAATCGATTCGCCTCATCCTTCATAAGACCGAAAACCTTCTTGTTCTGTGGAGTAATACCATAAGGATTATCGCCCGTGTATGAGGACGCTTCGGATTCATTACCGTGGCACCTTGTTACTTCATATGGATCGCAGTTCTTCACACAATAGATGAAGCTTTCTGCATCCATATGAAGTAATTTAGGATCAGCGAAATGAGTTTTCGCAAAATCAGAATAAAAGCGGTACATGTGGAATTTGGACAGGTCTAGTATGCATAACCCCACATAAATAGATTTCGTAAACTCTACTCCAGTCTTCGCCGCCTCTACAGCTACAGACCAGCTTAAAATTTGGTCTGGCAATGCATTTTATTACGCGATAACGCCTGTCCCATTCGGTTCTAATCAAAATTTCACGTCGTTCCCTCAAATTCTCCATTGTTTTACAGAAAACTGAATTATTCACTAATTTCTAAAAGTCACACGTCACACGTCACATGTCACAGAAGCTCGCCATCTCGTATTCAAGTCAATGCACTCCTTCAACTATGGGGACTGCTTGAAGGAGATAGCCCAGGTGATTCTAACCCAGCTCCGTACCCAAGCTGAGAAATTGCTGGAGATTAAGATAATGAGTAATGTACCTCTGCTAGTCCCCCAGCGTTGTCATCAGTTCTGGAGTTGGAGCCTCCTTGTGGAACCAGTTGCTCTGGACACAGTGGCAAATCGGCGTGCGCATCATGCAAACTAATAGGGTATGTGACTTCTGCCTCCACCACATACCCTACACCAGAATCAGGTGCCATAACCCCCCCCCCCCCCCACGATTTCCCCCCTAATCCCTTGAATTCGTCTTTGGCCACCCATGGAAACTTACCAATCGGCAGTGATTGCTGCATGGTGTGACTGTGTAAGTTATTTACGTCCAGTTACATTATGTAATTCGAATCAAGGGCTGCACTGAACCTGTCACCCATCCAAGGGCTATTTGCCTTCACATGCCTATGGACCCATTGGCAAAGTCCCCCACGGATCCCTCGCTCAAAGAAAAGAAGCATATCAGCATCAGTCAATAATTCAATGCTGCACTTCGGTTTCTTCAGGTTTGCGTCCCATCCAGGTGTTGTGTAATAAAAGGCGCGATGCAGAGAATATGTGGCCATGCATAGACTCCGGAATTTCTCAAAACATCCGCAAGGAAGCGCAAGGCTGTACCCATGTAAAGCCGTGCGTACTCTCCTAAAGTTGAAAGTTGAAATACTGAATTTCCGTCAGACATTCACGGCATGCTCATACTCTGCATCTATTATGGCATCGCCTGTAAGGTTTCCGGAGAATGCAGTTACGTCGGGTAACATGGTTTCATTGAGTTTCGCCATACTATCCACACACTCACATGGGATTACCTCTTCCTAGTCACAGGTTGAAACTTTTCCTTATCGGGAAACGTAGCTCAAGTGATATGCATGTCCTCCTGAGGTAGAGTTTCCATGGGTTTCTGGAGTGGTGCCTGCATAAAACGTAGCGTATCAAGGAAGTGAAGCGTAATTCTTGGCATCATTCATTTGGAAAATGAAATATATTTCTCGACACTCTCAGGTAGGACACTGACCTGATTTGTCTCCCAACCGAAATCAGCCAAGTGCTCTACTAGAAAGTGAGCATCATACCTGCTTAAATTATGAAAGATAATGGGTATG
This sequence comes from Schistocerca cancellata, assembly GCF_023864275.1. NCBI lineage: Eukaryota > Metazoa > Arthropoda > Insecta > Orthoptera > Acrididae > Schistocerca > Schistocerca cancellata. The sequence goes on along the minus strand of NC_064627.1, from coordinate 237,170,728 downwards.
TGTGTTGGTAGCTGATTCTTCAAATTGCACGCATTGTGAGCTGCGCCAGGGAACTTCTCCGTAAGATGACAGTAGTCCCTATAAGGAGTTTCCGCTTTTCTGTCCAACGGCAGCCCATAGATATGGCAGTCAACCGCGTTATTGTACAAGTCTTCATTCTCCTTCGATTTGCTCATGGGAACGTTGTCGCTGTAAAGCTTATCAACCTCCCATGGAAGTTTTTCGAGCTCAGTGAGCAGCCAAACTGCAGGATTGTCCCTGACATAAGATTTGTAACTGTTAAGACTGGAATCATAGGACGATACAGTTTGGTACACTGCCACATATGGTACGTGTTTCTATGTAAAGGTGTTGTGTGAAGCTGTGGGGTCACCTTGAAAGTGGGTCACCGGAGTGAGGAGCCATTCAATGTCCTTTTATTCAGTAGGGATAATAACACATACCGGGACCTTGCAAGCACAGTCTTCAAGATGCGCCGCTAATAACTTGTCAGAGGAGAAATAATTCATGCACCTTAAGCAGATATGCTGTACACAACAATTTGTTGATAATTGGGAGGAAAGGAGTCGGGACATGTCTTTGATCCAAATATGGTGATAATTATCAACTTCAGAGAAGAGCAGCATGTTTACGTGCAACTCACACTCACTGGCAAATTTTTAGAAATGGAGGGGGCCAATAACAGTATGCTGACCCTCTGACTTCCATCTCGCAAAACTGGGCAAGTACAGCACTCAAGGTGAATTTACAAAACCTCTCAGCAATTGACGTGCTCTGCGTTATCATGCCATTTTCCCTCCAAAGATAATGAAGAGTTCTCTCTTCAAAACTAGAACCATTTGTGGGGGGGGGGGGGGGGTGCGATAAATCGATGCAGAGCACTACACTGCATTTAATGGCAGATCATGGACTATCTTGAGGAGCTCCATTTCCACGACATGAAGGCATACCCTTAGAAAACCAACAGGGTTGTGATACCCTCCTGCCGGGTTCTCAGTCCACGTGAACGAGATTCGCTCCTCAAAGGCGTCTACAATCACCGAGTATGCTAAGTGCGGTATGGTATCACTGACCCGATATCCTTCACTCAAAGGATGGGAGAGAGAACTACCACTAGCCACAGGATCTTCTCTATTACTATTAATGCTCTTCTGCATCCACCCTGTTGATGATGGTGTTGGGGAGGGGCAAGTCTGTATGCGCCGAGGCAGATATATCTTGCGTTTAAACTTATTCTGATGGGCTGATATGATGATGCTGATGATGGAGGGGATGTTGTGGTGTTCCCAGGTCAGAGCGATGGGAACAGTCAGACTGCTGTGATGGTTCTTGATGCTATTGTTGCTGTGGCTGTAGACCCGACGCGGTAACTTACTCAAGCGATGGTGATCCATTGCTTGCGCGAGAGCGGCAGTGCAGGGGCTGTGGCGGCTTCCTGCGCAGCCACTAGCTTCATTCCTTACCAGGCGCCACTTTGGGGAGGAAGAAGGTTTAGCCACCACTGGTATACACACCACACTGTGTTGCACTTGCAGCTGTAGAAGAAAAGGTAAAATAAATAATAGTTAAGTACATTGCTTACCACTGCTGGCACAGTGAAAGAAAGAATTATGGCGATCACAACGTTACAAGCAGCGATAGTCATTACCTTTCTCACTCTGGCTCCAAGGCATTAACACTTCATCGAGCGGCTCCACCACACCCTCAAAGAAGTCGTCATCATCATCTAATAGGGACAGATCAGAGCGCCTTTCCCCTTCTAGTTCAGTAGCCTTTTGTCTGACCCATTCAGGCATGTCATCATCCCTGTCAGAATCGACATCTGGCAGTTGGTCTGTCTTGCCTACAACAACAACAGCAAACAAGATATATAAACCAGAAAACAAGTATGAAATGATAAAATTTTAAATCGCTATTATACAAGAACAAATTACAATGAAAATTATACTCACATGGCAATTCTGGCTGTAAACCCACCACAGGAGGCTGGACTTTGAGAGCCTTCCACGGTTCAGTTTCCTCATGTCTCTCCTCACACTCCAAGATAAAATCCTGGGGTTGTAGTATAACAAGGCTATGGAGTGAATAAGGCGAATTTAACATACACACGAAAATATACACTCAAAATAGAAATTATATACTCACTTGGTAATCCTGTTCCAGAACTCTAGGCCTCTTGTTGCTACACTCTGAAGCATTGCTGCGGCTACCTCTCTTCATCTTAAGGAGAGAAAACAGCAAGTACACACAGAGATGATGGAACACACAACAAGGCGGGCAACAGTGGACTGAGGACAATGGAGGTTGGATGTGGGTTTATATATTGACTGAGGTGACTAATGAGAGAGCTTCATTTGAATATACAGCTAATGAGAAGCTTTTATGGAACATCACTATTTCTGGAAGGGCTTCATGCGGCCATCGTGTCTCGCTCTCCAAATAACAAAAGTGCTTTTATGATTAACAGTGTTGTTGCTAGCATGCACATACATGATGAAGACTTTAGGCAGTGAGAAGTTTACCATTTCTGACACATATATTGAAAGGACATAACGATTTCCAGGAAGGGTAACACGTGATGCTTTATTAGGACCATCAGGAAGAATGCATTCGGTGTTATACTGGGATATTTTCGTAAATTGGTTCTGATAGGACAAGAATTTCCATGCAGACAAGCTGAGACGTCACGAAAGCTCCTACAAAAGCGATGGTTAACTATTTCTGCAGCGCTTTACTATTTCCAAGAGATGGACTTGGCTCTTATTTACATAGACATGTGACACCAGTATAACATTGAGAACCTTCTAGCTGCACCTGCACAGGTGACCTGCTATAAAAAAATATCTCACGCTTGGACTGGCAGGTACACGTGGTGGCTGAGTAAACAAGTACAGCACTCAAGGTGGATTTACAAAACCTTGCATGTCCTGTTAGGATCGCTAGGGAGAATGCACCTTTGTGATGTCAGTATAACACTTGAAGAATTCTGTGTACTCAAAAACAGACACGCCTTTCACCTGCTGGCTGTAAGCAGGAGCGGCCTGGGAGCAATGGCTCATGTCCCGGCGTTCATCTCTCCGCCAGCTGGACTTGCAAAGCGCATGTGCGGGGTCGGCGGCGTCAGCGTGTGCGCGCTTTGGAGCCTCTGATACATTACGGTTGACGATAGTTCGAAAGCATTCTCTACGTGCAATGAGTGTTTGGGCACTGTATTATTTCCGGCTGTTTAAGCGTTGTGAGCGTGTTGGCACAGAGTTAGACATGCATTTTTTGAGAATTTACGAGCTATTTGCACGGTTGTTGCATTATTTTGCGAACAGGTCTGTATGCTGTGTACTGTATTATTTCGACAGTTTACGAGTTGTTTGCGTGTCTGTACATCAGTGTACTGCATTATTTCGGTAATTTACGGGTAGTTTGCAGGTCTGTAGGCTGTGTATTGTGACCCCAAGCATGTCAGAGAGTTTTGTATCGGCGAAATAGATAAACTGCGTGAAATCCATCCTTAGATAAATTGTTTCAAAATAAATAAAGTTCACTTCTTCCTCTCTCCAGCAGCCCAGCATAGGCTGAGCCATTTTCCCACCGTTTTCCCCCCACACCACCATGAAATGAAAGCGCCTTCTCGTGTCAGTGCTGTGTACTACGTCATTTCGACTCCAGACCTCATGGTGAACACATTGGATGGAGCAATTGCCACAAATTGTTTAAATAAAGACTACCTGCGAAATAAAGACTTATGTCCATCCTATCCAGCATCCCAGCACAGGCTGAGTCATTTAAATTACATCCATTCTTTTCCAACAGCCCAGCACAGGCTGTCCTCTACCCACCAATTTCCTGGAAGAGGTGGCAGTTGGATGACTTGGGTTAGTGAAGGCAGCCCAACTGACCTTTTTTCCCACCATTTGTTTAGGTTAGTGGAGGTAGGCCAAATGCTCTTTTGTCCCTACCAAAATTCGAACTTGCCACCATTTTCTTGGGGTGGGGGGAGAGGGGAGGGGAGGGGGTTAGGTTAGGTTAGTGGAGGTAGCTCAATTGACCCATTTTCCCGCCAAAATTTGAACTTCCTGCCATGACGTCATTGAGATGTTGCCATATCTATCGCCGCTATCTTGGATCTGCCATGTCATAAATGTGGCAACAATGCAACTTGGGACCGTACATAGTTTGTCCTACTACTAGCGCGGTGATGGCTAATAGCCGAGTTAAGTGGGCAAAAAAAGGTCATGAAATAATGATCACCCATGTTTACAGGCATTTAGTCATTGTTGACTGCATTGCAGACTGATCGACAGCAAGCTATATAGGCGAATACCAATACATCCTGAGACTAGTGGAGGTAGCTCAATTGACCCATTTTCCCGCCAAAATTTGCACTTCCTGCCATGACGTCATTGAGATGTTGCCATATCTATCGCCACTATCTTGGATCTGCCATGTCATAAATGTGGCAACAATGCAACTTGGGACCGTACATAGTTTGTCCTACTACTAGCGCGGTGATGGCTAATAGCCGAGTTAAGTGGGCAAAAAAAAGTCACGAAATAATGATCACCGATGTTTACAGGCATTTAGTCATTGTTGACTGCATTGCAGACTGATCGACAGCAAGCTATATAGGCGAATACCAATACATCCTGAGACTGTACAGCTTTCAAGACTTTTTCTAGTAAGCCTTTATGTTTCATTTTTCCTGTCTCTAATACCATAGTATCTATTGTGTTTTCCTACGCTTTGGTTATGAAAAATTAGTCTTCTCCAGTATCCTCTAGCACTCAGTAGATCTGCAGACAGCGCCACGTCTTCCTTGCCGCATTTGCCCCGTCTCGAGTGTCGATCTGCGCTGCGCTTTCTCACTGCTACCTCGATGGAGAAACTACTCAATCGTTGCAGGACTATGGATATTCTTCGCGTTTTGCTGTTCCTGTTGAAACATATAGCTAAGCTAAATATCCCACTAGACTAAATTTAGACTGTACTATCGAATGAGCATATAAAATTGAACTGTGAGACAAAGTTTTGTTTGTGATGAGAAATGGTCATTTTCTGTAGACACTGGCTGTCGCATGAAAAACGTGAAGAGCGGTATTTGTCTGTGCTGAGTACATATACACAATGAAAAAATAAATTCCAAATGCACCTGATGACTCTTTGGAAAGACTGTTGGTATATACAGGGTGCACCCGATCTTCAACAAAATTTCGAAGGTTGTTCAGAAATATTTTCTGAATGCATTTGTATAAGTTATCGATGTTTTCCAGCGGCTCGTTACAGAATAATTGAACTTCTTTTAATTCCTTATTCATTCTTATTTTTCCGCCTGTATTACCCAGCAGCGCTAACGTCGACGATATTAGTTAACCATAATATTATTCCACCTGGGAGTGAGTGCGCTTGGAGGGGGGGGGGGTTATTGTGACTGACGGAAAAAAGTCGTAACACCAAGAGGGCTTTGTGCGACATAGACAAAGGTGGATAAGCGTGTTTCTACGTCTGAAAGACGATGTGTATTCAGATTTCGCTCGAGTTGCTCAATGGTGCCACTAGTAGTGCCACTATGGTGATGCAAATCAGGTTTGCTTTAAATACACGCTGTAATGGTCTTAAGGGCTAGTATCCTTTGAGACTGGACACGGCGAGACTACGTCAGTCAAGAACGCCTAAAGACGCCAATACCAGCACCTCACTGGGTTTGTAGAAGGTCGTACAATATGGCAACCAGAAGCTGGATGTTCCTTCTGCGACACTGCAGAAAGACATGGCAGGAATTTAGCGACAGTACACGACTTCTGGCAGAGGTGGTCACGAGAATGTACGGCCGCAAGTAGACCAGACTCCAGACGGGAACGTGGCACTACAGCGAGGGAAGCCAGTCGTGTACGGCATATAGCCCTGGCGCATCCTACTGTATCTGCAGTAACAATGAGAGCGGCAGCTGACACCACAGTGACACCACGACCTATTACAAATCGGCTACTAAAAGGACAGCTCAGAGCCAGACCCCTGTAGCGTGCATTCCGCTGATCTCAAAACACCGGCATTTGCGATTTCAGTGATGTCAAGCGAGAGCTCACTAGAGGTCAGAGTGGCGGTCTGTTGCGTTTTCCGATGGTGTCTCGTTCTGCCTCGGTGCGCGTGATGGCCTTGTGTTGCTTAGAAGAAGGCCAGTTCAGGGCCTCCATCAAACCTATCTACGTACTACACACACTGGATGTACACCTGCAATTATGGCCTGGGGTGCTATACTACGCACACTGACTGCAAATTCGTACGTTAGTCTGGTGATTCAACCTGTTCTGCCATTCATGAACACCATTCCGGGGATTTTTCCAACAGGATAACGCTCGCCCATGTACCGTTGTTGTAACCCAACATCCTCTACAGAGTATTGACATGTTGCCTCGGCATGCGCGATCACCAGATCTGTCTCCGTTCGACAACATATGGGACATCGTCGGTCGATAACGCCAGCGCCATCCACAACCAGTATTAACCGTCCCCGAATTGACCAAGTGCAACAGACATGGATCTTCATTCCAAAAATTGACATCCGGCACCTGTACAACACAATGCATGCACGTTTGCATGCTTGCATTCAATGTTCTGGGGGTTCACCGATTATTAATCTATCATCGTTTCATATTCGCAGTGGGTTGCCTCGCACTTACTTTAAGCTATGACCTTGCAGTGTTAATCACTTAAATAGCTTACCTAGACAAATGTATTCCCGAGATTTTACTGGAGTACAGTAACTTTTTTTTCGTGTTCTGACTTTTTTCCCGTCAGTGTGTTCACGAGGACAGGCTGGAACACTTTACAGTCTATGCAAAACTATATTGTAATCATTCACAGTGCGTTGCATTTCCATTAGTCAGCACTGTTCTTGTTTACTGTAAAGTCACCGTGTGTTTCACGGCAGGCCAATCGCGCGCTGATGACCGCGCTGTTGAGCGCTCCACAAACCAGACATTATGAACGGGCAGGCCAAGTGCAGCAATATCGTCGTCGGGTAACATGCGCTCTGAGTCTTGCTTGGAAACAAACTTGTTGCATTCACTCACGATTCTTGCTGTTGACAATCGCAAAGCCCACTCGTCCTCTTCGTGGCTGTGAGCACTATGGGACTCAACATCTGAGGTCTTCAGTCCCCTAGAACTTTAGAACTACTTAAACCTAACTAACCTAAGAACATCACACACATCCATGCCCGAGGCAGAATTCGAACCTGCGACCGTAGCGGTCGCGCGGATCCACACTGCAGCGCCTAGAACCGCTCGGCCACACCAGCCGGCTGTCCTCTTCGTCCTCAAGCTTGTATTCAGTACTGCTCGTTTCCATCTCGGATTTGTTTTACAGGCAATGTTGGTCGTGTGCTAACAGTGATTCGTAATGAGGTAGATTTACTGACGAATATTCAACCGATATGCTCGTCCTGTATGGGTTTAGTGAATGCAACGGAAGAGCGGGAGAACGACGCTATGCTGAGCAGCGACGGAAACGTCACAGTTCGTTTGCATCTGACTGAGGATTGTTGCGTTACGTAGTATTTTGCCTTGTACATTTGAGCGACAGTGTGTTACAGACGTTTCACTCTTGACAAGGCGTCCTTACAGAAACAAATATAACTGGTGTCAATAACAGCAACTAAGTTTGCACATTACTCTGACGCGTGGACTTTGACGCGTGGACTTTGTTTAATATTTTTGAAAAACTGATTATTTGCTTAGTTTTAAGCCATGTCGTCAGAGTTAAGATGTACTGTATCCTGGATTTTTTTTCTAATTAAGGTAATATCTTTTTCATTTTGTTTCTCGATGTAATATGTGTAATAGTTCACCATTGTACTTCATTGCTTGGACATACCCTCTTGTTTTATGTGAAGCATTTGTACTTTATTTGCACTCTGCACAGATATTGAAATATTTTCATTGGGAACCACTATTAGCTCTCATATTTTCATTATACCCTGGCTTGTGATTAGCCTGTACTGCACTTAAGACTATACATACTATGAATGTCTTGTGGAAACACGTTTGTAATGAGTGGTTAGTTCTTGTTACAGAGTGGGTGGATTACTTTTTACCACATTCTGAACTTCCTACCTCCTGCCAACGACAAATTTTTCTGATGACAGTGCCAGGGGGTCTGCAAGATTGTCCTGCACTGGTCAGTTATATCAAACACTTCTCGTGTTGGTGCCAGATTGTCCTGCACTGTCAGTGATATCAAACACTTCTCTTGTTGGTGCTAGTGGGACTGGAGAATTGTCCTGCACTAGTCAGTTCTACTAAATAATTCTGATGACAGAGCCAGTGGGTGTGCAAGATTGTCTCACTGTGCTTTCAAACTAATATTTATACTGTCATTGTCTGTGGGACTGCAAGACCTTCCGTCAGTGTGTCACACAGTTTGCCAACGCACTTATGGGTCGCAGATATGTACATGTTTTACTGCTCTTAGGGCACTTTTTTGTGCCGCAACCTTAGGTGGTGACGACAATTTTCTTTGCACTTAGGACACTACTATGTGCAGTGCATAGATGTATTCTATCGGCTCTCTGCACTAACAGTCTACAAATGTAATGCAGTTTACATTACTGTGAGTGTACCCTAATATTTCGCAAATACTATGCTTGAAACAATATGTTTGTGTCCAGCTATGATTTGTACCTATTTTCATTTATGCTACTGGCTATGTCAAGCAATGATTTATACCTATTTTCGGTTATGCAACTGTTTATGTCCGGCAGTAATTTGTACTTATTTTCTGTCGTGTATAGTTTCATTATTACCTGTCTTCTCGTATTGTATCTTTAAACTTTTGAGCTCACCTTTCTACATCTTTCTACCAGAATATAAAGTAAAATTCCCCAGTCTCAGCAATGTCACTGATATCACCTCGCCTGTGAAATTTTGGTCCGCCGGACCGCGGGGTAATGATAGGTATAATTTTGGTATCTGAATTTTTGGTATCGGAATCGATTGTGAGCGAGCAACGATGCTGTAAGCTGTGAGTATCTTCGAGCTGCGCAAGGGCGCAGTGGAGTTGTCAATGTTAAGCTTTGGCAGAGGGAGGCAATCGAAGTTCAGCTGTGTTAGAGTTAGGCTGATAATGTTAAGCAGTGCTAGAGTGAGGAAGCTGTGGCAATATTATGATTCAAATTTAATGTCTCAGTTTATCATTTTGTTCAATCAACGTAATTATGAAACTGATTTGTGAAGGAAGAAATCTAATGGAATGTCAGGGAAATATAATGATTTTTTTCACTATTGTTGTGTCATCGAACTAACTTGGTAATTGCACTGAAAGTTGTTAGATTTCAGAGATAGGAAAGTGTATTGTTTGGTTGTTGAGAAGTTCATTAAATTTAAAATCTGCCTTGAACACTTTTTCTCAACATACGAAAAAAACATAGTGTTGTCATTTTTGGGCATATTTCACTTTCATACCCATTTTTCTCTTACAATTCTTTTTAGTGGATCACCCAACGAAGTATGTTCGATAAACTGTTCGATTTGTAATTAACAGAGAACTCATTGCAGATTTCGAGTCTCTGTGTAGATACAGTAATTTGCAGCTTTAGCATAGTGGCGCGCAGGACAGAGCAGTACTGCAACGTGTTATCCAGACTTGAGCAGGTTAGAGGTAAGGAGAAAATATTTTGACTTTTTTTTATTTGGTCAATCAGGGTCAACTTACGTTATTCAATAACAGTTCTTGTGATCAACTTTTGCAAAGCCAATTACTCTAGGTTTCATGTCAAAGTTCATTATTCATGAAGTTTATAAGGTTCAAAATTCTTGTAGTATTTTACAGTATGAAATATTTCCCTTTTCAGTATGACAATTGTTATTACGATGCAGCTTTGCTTTCACATTACGACAGAACAAGTTTCATTACGACAGTTCATTTATTATCACAGCTCAGGATTACAATCAGAAACAGAGTACTTCCGTCTTTTTTTTAATTTAGTTGGATAATTTTCATTTGGGAACAACATTTGAATCATGGGGTGCATCTGATCACCTAAAATGTTCACATTGCCTGTAACACGGCCTTTGAGAGTAATGATGGGACCAGCAGAATACCATGATATGGCTGTCCACACCATCAAACTTCCATCTCCGTGCTTAACCGTTGGAATAAAACAATCAGGATTGTGGGCATCTTTTGGTGTTCTCCAGAAGTAAACCCGGCCCGATGTTGGAAATAACCAAAACGGCGACTCGTCTGATCATATGACGTGTTTCTACTGATCAGCCGTCTAGGATTTATGGCCCCGACACCATGTTTTACGCTTCTTTGCATTGGTTGTCATCACTAATGGTTTCGGTATAGCAGCTCGTCTGTGAATGTTCGCTTTCTGGAGTTCTCAGCGGACAGTGTCGATAGATTCGGGGCCTCGATGATGGCTGTTGAGCTGTGCAGTCAATTCAGCCGCCGTAATTTTGTGTTGCTTTGACACAGTTCCTGGTAGCGTATAACTATCTGTCATATAGATTTGATTTGCGCCCACTATTAAATTTACATGTGTTTCCATGTTTTGTATAAGCTGTCATGACTGTTGAAAGAGTTGCTCTTGAAACATTCAGTAAGTTGGCCGTCTTGGTTACTGATACTCTAGCTAATCGGGCCCCCATAATCTGCTCTCTTTGGAACTCTGTTAGGTCTTTCAGTGCACTTCGACCTCGGCCTCAGAATGCAAATACGAAGTGTGCACTCCTCGTAAACAACGGCACTTACGCCTAATCCATACTGAACACGCACAGTCCAGCGCAACACATGCCTTACCTGCATTGTTGACCGGCAACACCACCATCGCATTACTGCCACTTTTCACATTATCTTGCCTTATGTGCGTTATGCAGATAGACGTCACATCTTACAATTATTGCGTTATTCATGTTTAATTTAATCGTAATGCTACGCGTAATGGCTTCTGCTCTTTTCTTCTGTGGAGGGAATGGTTTTGCAAATTCCTTCTCAATAATTTCGTTAATTTTGTGGGAGGTTGCTATTCTGTCATTTTTCTTCTTAAAAGCGATGGTTGAAATCTGTGTGGCATCTCAATAATTTCGTTAATTTTGTGGCAGGTTGTTATTCTGTCATTTTGCTTCTTAAAGGCGATGGTTGAGATCTGTCTGACACTAGTGATGAACGTCTCTTGGTTCTTTTGGTCCAGTGCAGTTTTAACGTTGTGTTTTAATCATTTGCAGAGTAGTGCCTCTATTCTGCATTGAATATTGAGTTGGTGTTGTCGAGGAAAGGAGTGTGCAATGTGTGTTTCATTCGGCTGTTTTGGTTCAATTTGGGAGGTAACTGTTGTTTGATAAAATTAGCTAGTTGTTTCTTTTGTGTGGCTTTCGTTTTCTGTACCATGAATTCGGTGCACTTTCTGAATTTTTCGGTTATGGAGTCGTTCTATGAAACAACTTCCCCAGCTGCAATTCTGAATTATAAAACTGTGTGTTGAACATTTATTTTTTAATATAAAGGTCTTTCAGTTCGTTTTTAATCAGAGTTTGCACGCATTTTCAAATGTTTTCTTTGAGGTGGTTGTGTTTGTTTTGACGTTTATAATTTTAAGAAGGAAAATGACAGATAACACACACAAACAAATGTAAATCCTCCTGTTGGTGGGGGTTTAAATCTATGAAACGAGTCGTGGAGATAAATAAATAGTGACTGGTAACAGTAAAATTGCGTCATTCGATTTCCCAATTTTTTTCTCCGATCTTACAGTGAAAACTTGGAGCTTTGCTCTGACGATAATTAACGACTATGATAGTCTTGGTTGTCCTTGTCCGAAGTTTTGTTACATTTTATACAATACACAGGTCGAAACAAAACATCACCAACAATATTAGGGAGATTGTTCAAAGGTATTTTCTGTTATGGTATAAGAGGCTCGGTGGATCGTTGGACGCTAATAATGTAATTGCGATTTATTCGGCTTTTTACGCCAGTGGCAAGAATTTTTGACATTAAAGAGCAAAAATATCAGAATACAGTACATCTTAATACTAAAGAAGTGGCTCAAAACTAAGCAAATAATCAAGGTAGTAATATTAGCTAGAAAATAGTATATATAAAGTCCAATATATCATAGTACCGACACATGGTATGGGAACACCACGCTACATTCAGTGTAACGTGCAAACCTAGTTGCAGTACGACCAGTATCATTGCACACAAAGTTATATTGGTGGCATGTGAAAAATAATTATCAAGAGCAAAGGATGTCACATTCGGTAACATGAGTAACACAGTTCTATAAAATAGTTGTTGTATACATTCAGAGAAGTGTACAAACATAGTTGCTTTACGACAAGATACTTTCCATATAACTGCAAGAACATCTCTATGTTAATATAAAAAATATTTATGCTAATGTTTATGCAACTACCTCTGCAAAGTAGACACATACGAGGGAAAAATAGGAACTCCACTAACTACGGGAACAAATAGGACATGAGGAGAAAAAGGAAGGTTTGTATAGTGCACTAGGCCTATTGTACCTGTGGAAAAAGTAATTCAGAGTCATTCAACGTGCGTCAGTCAACATAGCAACAACAATAATTTGGCCAAAGTAATGAATATATGTCAGACTTGACAAGATAAATGCCTTCACATAGCAGAAAAAGAGTAATCACCAGGCAACAAGAATTTAGGCATCCAACCACAAATCACCATAGAGAAAAACAAATCAAGTCTAGCAAAGCCGTAAATCACTTAAAAAGTAACCCTAATCTCACACCTTCTATACCAGAAAAAAATATCATCATGAAATCCCAATAAAATATCATCATTGTCTACACAATGTCTCGCCTTGATATAATATCTTCAAAAGAAATACATCATAAAGACTGATTATAATACTAGAAATCCGTACAGAGTATCATAAACATCATACCACTAACAGACAAGGGTAGATCCTGACCTATTCTCAACCCAGTAAGACCTGTTAAAAATGGATTAGTACAAACTCTGAAAACTCATCAGGTGCAAAACCACGATACCTGGTCTGCCAAGGTGTCTGCCACGTGACCATTACCTGAACGCTTACCATTTACTTCTGTATGTACCAAGTTGACTGTACTAAGCTCCTGAAGTATACAGAGCTGTCACTCCTTAAGAAAATTATGGTAAGACGACGGCAAAAAAGGAAACATTTACAAGCACGAAGTGGGTATCTGTAACATTTAATTGCATAAGATTAAAATGTGTTAGTGGTAAAAAAAATTGCAAGAATAAGGTTCACCATAAACATCAAAGAAAATATATGCCATAGTCTATAACGTAAAATGCCTATAGGTAATAAGCCAATTGCAAAGCACTCTACAATCTATCCAAAATGTAAGACAAATAAAGCATAGTATGACCTGCATACCGCATTCTTGAAAAGACAAAGCATGAGTATGGAAAATAAGACACAAATTAGGTGTAGCAGTATCAGTTGTGTATGTTGTCGGTCAAGCTGTGTATGTGTTTCCTCAGTCATTGAGTGCATATGAGAAAGTCATAGCCTCCATAAGAACAAATAGTCAAGATAACGCCGTAGGTTGTATTAGGCAAAGAAAAAAGTCATAGTATATAGTAGTAATTACACCAGAAATGTACATTGCTGTAAGATGTAGCATGGCTATAGCCGGTTATACGTTGCTCTCATACAGAAAAAATAAATTTACCAAGTATATCCAGGGCTGCATAAAAATCTCTTGAAAGTGACAACTGCATATCATACAAAAGAAACTTTAGTGTAGAAGCAAATAGCTACAGAACAATTACTATTGTCAGCCTGCCATGACTGATCCAAACTCATCTTTTATACTTATAAATCAGAAATATCACATGAAATAAAATCGACTTCAATGAAAACAGGGTCCATAAGCCCTAACCACAACCTCAATAATATTCATCATCGTCATTATCATCATCTCATCAGTAACTTCACATAACACAATATATATGTAAGCCACATAAACAATAATCATATACCTCATTAAATATCATCAATAATCATCATCAAATACACAAATATGCAGTAAACTTTATAATACAGCGTATCTGAAATCTACCAAAATAAAATTCCCTGTTCTGTCTACATCAGTTGTCACCCACACTAAAAACACCTCATAGCCATAAATATAAAACATCCAAATACTGTACACACAACACTTGCAATGACAATAGATCCTGAGAAAAAGAAATTGTACCTCTCAGCAACTATTCCTTTTGACAGCAGACAAAAATTTATGAAAGCAACAGGCTGTAGATAGCATCAAATAAATGACAGAAATTTCTCCTGAGTAACAGCAAAGTAAATCCAAATATAAGTACAGGTCCAAAGTTATAAGATAAGACAAATAGGCTGTAGTGTTATCAGTCCGGTAGTAATCCAGATCACAGTGTAGGTGTGTTTTCTGTAAAGATGTGCATGTGTGTCCTATTCATAGAATTTGACAAGTTACAAAATCAAGGAAAATCAAATATTAGAAAACAATAAATAACAAAGTGGGTTACAGTCATACCAATCCAATATTAAAGAAATACTCAGTGTAGGTATATTGTCTATAAAGCTGTGCGAGTGTGTCCTATTCATGTTCTTTGACATTCGTAATATAGTGTACAACCATACTACGTTTGGTTCTCAATCTTTTCACTTCCAAAGCATTCGATGACAAATACGACGAATTCTGTATGGTGCGTTATAACAAAGAAAGGATTTTCTGAACAAGCGTTTTCCTTTATGAGACAATCTGTGTGATCTCACGAGTACTTTTTGACCTACTTGAATCGTTCATTTGATTCTGGTAGGCTGCTGGCGTTGAATCCTGTTTTATGCGGCTCGTTTGATGTTGCGTAAAGCTATTTCTACAATTTAATGGTGTCGTAAGCAACGTGACTTAGGTATCGGTTAAAGTTCTCTGATTCTGTCAGGTGGCAGTTTGTTTTTCAGTACAAGGTACGGAGAAAGTAAGGTAGAAGCGTTGGGAATGGAGGTGATAACATCCTGAAATGTGTAAATATGTTTGTCTCAGTCTGTGTTTCTTGTGGCAATACAATCTACATAGTTTACCTATCTCTTTCATAATGCGTTCAGCTGGATTTGGTGAAGTATAATAGTGGGAAATATAAATGGGTTTGATTTTCCTGCTCGAGAGAGTACGAATCCAGTAACTTGACCTAAATTGCGGACCGTTGTCTGTAACGACCTTGTCAACTTGACCAACTTCAGTTAAAAAATTCTTAACAAAAGTGGCAGACACAGTTTTGCCAGTAGCTTTACGCAAAACTGTGAATGAAACAAATTTCGATGTGAGCTCTACAGCTACGAAAATATAAGAGAAGCCTTGTCTGCTGGTAACAATAGGACCTTATAAGTCAACAGCTGCTAGATGACGTAATGTCACAGGAATGATCGGATACAACTGAGCATAGAAGGAAGATGATGTTGTCTTGGCTTTTCTGGCATAATTTGCACTTCATAAGAATATGGCGAATGCGTTTCTACATATTAAAGGAATAAGACGTTTGACGAAGAATGAAAAAGCATTTGTGGGCTCCATAATAGCGTAACTGAGATGTATGTACCCTGTAAGTTTGTTAACTAGATGCTCGGGAATGCTGACAAGCCAGGTAGAACTGTCACGTGTTAACCGATTAAACAATATGTTGTTTCGAACGAGATAGTAGAGTTTGTTTTATCGCGCCATTGACGTTTGATGTCTTTCCAGATCGGGTCCTTGTCTTGCTCTTTAGCAATGTCGGTCATCACCGAAGAAACAAAGTTTTCGAAAGCTACCTGTTGAAGAATTTATAACACACTGAAATTGGCTTCACAAAATTCTGTTGAAGAACCAGACGGAGTACCACCAAGTGACGAGATAATGCATCAGCGACAACAGTTTCAACGTCGGGAATGTAGCTGACAGTAAAGCGAAATTCTTGTAAATACATATCCCAACGAAGTAAACGCTCATGAGGAAGTATTGCTGGCATAAGAAATTGCAACGCTCTGTGATCAGTATAAATGTTCGTATGTATGCCAAATAAGAAGTGACGGAATTTGGAAAAACCCCACACGACTGCTAAACATTCAAGTTCTGTTATAGAATAGTTACGTTCAGCTGGAGACAAAACGCGGCTAGCGAAAGCAAATGCTTTTCTTAACAACAATGCCGTCTTCTTCGATCTCTTGAAACAGATAGACAGCAATGGCCGTTTTAGAACTGTCAGTGGCCAAAAATAAGTTATATGAAAGATCAGGATGAGAAAGTAGAGGAGCGTTCAATAAAACTTGTTTTAAACTGACAAATTCTTGTTGAGCTTGGTCGTGCCAGTTGGAGTTTTTGCCGCTAAGTTTGCACAAACGTGAAGTATCGAGAGCCTTGTAGGCACAAAATGACGGAAAAAATTGACCAAACCGAGAAAACTTCTGACTTGACTTTAGAAAGTGGGTGTGGTGATGTCACGAATAGCTTGCAACATATCAGGGTCAGGTTCAATTCTAGAAACAGATATGGCGTGACCTAAAAAATTGATGTTAGATTCGTCAAATCCAGATTTGCTCAGGTTGACTGTAACACCGTGGCAATAAAATACTTGTAACAAAGAATTCAAGGTTTCACTGTGCTCATCCTAGTTCTTTTCGGATATGAGAATATCGTCGACATAATTGGTAATCTTATTTTTCAAATGCTCTGGTAAAATAGAATTTAAACCTCTGATTAATGCTGCAGACGAAATGTTTAATCCAAAAGGAAGTTTACGGAACTGATAGCATATGCCAAAACAGAGAAAGGCCGCTTATTTGCGGCAATTAGCGTGCAATTCCATCTGCCAGAAACTAGATTTTAAATCAAGGGAGGAGAAAACTGTGACGCCACGAAATTTCTGAAGAATCGCTTCCGAGGTTTGCGATCTATCGGTTTCCGGAATAATAATGTTGTTAATTTGTCGCGAATCGAGAACAAGCCTCAGTGAATCATCTTTCTTTTGCACAATATGAAGCGGACTGTTATAAGGGCTGGCTGCCGGCTCAATAATACCTTGTTGAAAAATTGAATTAATTTCTTCTTTAACCTTCTGACGACAAATAAAAGAAATGATGTAATGGCGTCCAACAAAAGTATTGTGCGGCTTAATTTGAAATTCATAAAGAGAACCACGAATAGCGCCAGGTTCATTATCAAAAACGTGAGAATGAGTTTGTAAGATTTCCCGTAATTGCTGTTTATGAAAATCAGAGGTCAATTGTCAGTTTTCAACTTTGTTCTGAATCGTGTCGAAAATGTTAATCGCAGTGTCGTCAACGTTGTGCTCGCAATACGGGACAGCAGAATTAAATTGTGTGGTATACCAGTCGACGTTTCAATTTGAAGAAAGAAAATGCAGGCAGCTGATATCTTGTTCCTCGATAGATAGATTCTGATCAAAATTTAAAGATATCATATTGGCGTTTTGTAATGTAATACAAGAGTTGCTAAAATGCAACACTGCTTTAAGTCTGTTTAAGAAATCGATGCCCAGAATGACTTCAGTTGATAATAATGGAACGTTAAGAGAGCTGGCGAAAAATGTGTGACCCTGAGTAGAAGATTGTAAACGATTTTAACTTGCTTTTACCAGGTACATCACCGTTTATTTTGATTTTATAAAGAGATAACGTCGGACAAGAATCATTAGAATAGCATGGTTGAACGCTGCGTCACTCATGACAAACGGGAGAACCAGAATCCAGAACTGCTTTTAATACATGTTTGCCAACTTGAATGGTAATAACTGGATGATAGAAATGTTTCAGAGGCTGTGGAGTTTCACGTAACAGTAAATAGATGATGTCTTCTACGCGAATCATATGCTCTATAATGGGTGCAGAATGCGATGTACCTTGTGCTGGCGTGTCGTCGGCATCATCTGACGCCTTGTCCGCTAGTCACTGTTGCGTAGCGTCTGCACCGTTCGATGCGTTGGTAGAGGCGACTTGCGCTGGGGATCTGAATGATTTTGATTACCTTGACGTGGGTGAAAATGTGAATCTGGATCATTTAAGCATAAAGACTGGTTGTTATAAAAGTTCCCTTTATTCCTGAAATTATGATTAAAATTTCTATTTCCCTGCTTATTACCACTGTGACCTTCAAAATGCTGGGTATTGCCGAAAGAGTTTTGCTGGTACGGTTGTTGTCTGTAATTAGGGAAAGTGTTGCTGTGTATAACATAATTACTAGAATCATTATGCGAGACTGATTGCTACTGTGACAGCTGTTGCGGCGAAGGCTGGTTTATGTGTTGTCCGGAATTCATATTGCTGACTAGACTGTTGAATATTGTGATCCTGCTGTTGGTAGTTACTAGGAAGATTTTGGTTCTGCTGAAAATGTCGTTGCTGATTACGAATAAAATTCTGGTTGTTGTCGTCAGAATTCCTGTTACGCCATTCATTCCCAAAATAGTTATTCTTATTGTGATTGAAAAACGTACCAGAACGACCAATGTTGTGTTTGTAGTGAAAATTGCGGTTGTTGTTAGAAAAGTTATCATTGTTCTTCTGCTGAGAAAACGACTGATCAGTCTCAAGTAATTTAAAAACCTCACGAGAAGCATGTACGTTAGATGTTTGTTGACCTGCTCTTAACGCACATTTCAAATTTCCTGCAACTTTCGAAGTACAACGGTGGATCAAACCTGGCTGGCTGAATGGCTTAAGTAAATGCTGGTTAGGTTCTACAACTTATTGAAAGTTATTATATTCTAGTTTCAAAATTCGACTTGCTGAAGTTCGTTAAATTTATCAGTTTGTCTTTTGCAGCACGCTGTGTCGTCTCAAACCAGTAAGCGCTTTGAAATTCTTCAACTGAAAAACGTTGGCGTGTAATAGGTCGCATTCTCGTTGACGGTTCCCCTTCCAAAAAGCTACAAATAAGTTCTAATTTATGAGAGAGAGGCCAGTCCAAGGGATGTAGACAATTACGACCATTACGAAATACTCTGAATTTTCTGACAGATAAAAAATGCTTGTAGTCGAAACCATCGGTTATAAAATTATCAAAAGACTTCTGTCGGTTGAGAAAGGTGCGAGAGTTGTCATGTGATTGTAAAGCGTCTTTTTCTCTGACCGGTTTAGTAGGCTGAGGATGCGAAGAATGTTCTATATTCTGATCGATACAGTGCGTGGCAAAGTTGTATTAGCAGCCCTGGGAAATGGTATCGTTCTTACTGTCAGACAAGTGAGCATTAAGTTTACTAACTGCCTGTTTGATTTGATGATTAATTTGCATCTGTCCCTGCCGAAAGTTTTCAAATGATGGAATTCTTCAGTGTCAGTGAAGTGTACCGGTTGTGTACCGTCAGAGCGACTGTCATGATTTAATTTTAACTGTGGTACATAGTCGGCGACTTCATCATATTCAGCTCTGATATTGTCGTATTGTTCGTGAAATTTAGTAGTATCATCTTTAAGTGGCTGTAACGGTACAGCATAACTTCGCGTTTTCTTTTGCAGAGTAACAACAATTTCATTGGGTAATGACTTTCTAATTTTAGCAATAAGTAGGGCTTTGTCTTGCCGCTAAGTTTCAGAAATGGTATTAAGTTGTTCATCAACGGCTGCTTCTCTGTCTGACACAGATTGATTAAGGTTGTCATGAGCTGTAGTTAGTTCGCTTAAACGAGATGTAACATTGGTATCATTTATACGGTCTGTTAAAGTTTTGTGAATGTCTTTTAATTCCTCAGAGAGTGTTTTCTGATTGTCATGGAGCGCATCTAAAGATTTTTTTTGCTCCTCGAATTTGTGATTAAGCTCTTCCAGATGAGTGGCCTGTGCATCAAAACGTCCTGTAAGATATTTGTGATTTTTAGTGCATTTATCATAAAGTTCTTGGAATTGCTTTGTAAGGGACTCGTTACTGCGTCTAAGGTCGTCAAAACGAGTGGATTGTTCATCAAAACGTTCATTATTTTGTTTTTGCATTTCACCTAAGAACTGAAACAAACGATCGAACTGAGCTTGTGGTGAAAAATTCGTATTGTGTGTAATCAAATGAAGTTTTTGGGTAACATTTCTGTCGGAAAAATTCCGTAAAGGCTGAGTGTGGGATGTTAACAAAGGTAGTGAACCTTCCACATTTATGTGTGTGATATTAGTATTCTCTGAAAATAAAATATCAGAATTACCACAAACATTATTATCTGAATGCTAAGTCATGTCACGATCAAGAGTGTCTACAATGTTCGTGACTTGACTATCCGGTTGAAAAGACACAGCGCTTGCGTTATTACGTCAGAAATAGGATTAGTATTAGTAGCAACAGAATGATCACCAAAGGTATTGTTGCTGTCGGCTGCATTTTGCAAATCAGATTTTTGTGAATTCATCGTAGTGCGTGATTTGCTGACAAACGTACCTCGCGGCATGATCACAGAGAAATGTAAAATCAAATCACAAAATCACAGATGTAAAAGGCAATGTTGAGAACAATAATATCAAAACTAGAATTCAAAACACAGTATTAGCAAAATATGCGTTGTGCTAAAGTACAATAATAATTAAAGTAAGACAAAATGGTTCAAATGGCTCTGAGCACTATGGGACTCAACATCTTAGGTCATAAGTCCCCTAGAACTTAGACCTACTTAAACCTAACTAACCTAAGGACATCACACACACCCATGCCCGAGGCACGATTCGAACCTGCGACCGTAGCAGTCCCGCGGTTCCGGATTGCAGCGCCAGAACCGCTAGACCACCGCGGCCGGCTTAAAGTAAGACAGATCAGTATACAATTCCCGACTGTTTCACAGAATATTCCTACGTCGCCCGTACTGTAAAAGGTCACCCTGAAGTGAAAGTTATCTAAAAAAATTAAAAATATATAGTGAAAGTTCTCTAAATAAATAAAAATAAGACTGAAGTACTCTGTTTCTGATTGTAAGCCTGAGCTGTGATAATAAATGAAATGTCGTGTGGCTAGGACCTCCCGTCGGGTAGACTGTTCGCCTGGTGCAGGTCTTTCAAGTTGACGCCACTTCGGCGACCTGCACGTCGATGGGGATGAAATGACGATGATTAGGACAACACAACACCCAGTCCCTGAGCGGAGAAAATCTCCGGCCCAGCCGGGAATCGAACCCGGAACCTTAGGATTGTCATTCCGTCACGATGACCACTCAGCTACCAGGCCCAGACGTGATAATAAATGAACTGTCGAAATTAAACTTGCTCTGTCGTAATGTGAAAGCAAAGCTACACTGTACTAATAAATAATTTTCATAATGAAAAGGGAAGTATTTCATACTGTAAAAGTTGGCAATCTGACTGCAAGAATTTTGAACCTTATAAAACGCATAAGTAATGAACTTTGACATCAAACCTAGAGTAATTGGCTTTGCAAAAGTTGATCACAAGAACTGTCGTTGAATAAGTTGGCCCTGATTGAACAAATAAAAAAAATCAAAATATTTTCTCCTTACCTCTAACCTGCACAAATCTGGATAACACGTTGCAGTGCCGCTCTATCTTGCACGCCGCTATGCTAAAGCTGCAAATTACTGTATCTACACAGAAACACTCGAAATCAGCAATTAGTTATCCGTTAATTACAAATCGAACAGTTTATCGAACTTACTTGGTTGGAAGATCCACTAAAAAGAATTTTAAGAGACAGGATGGTAAGAAAATGAAATATGTGCAAAAATGACAACACTACGTTTTTTTTATATTGAGAAAAAGTGCTCAAGGCAGATTTTAAATTTAATGAACTTCTCAACAACCAAACAATACACTTTCCTATCTCTGAAATCTAACAACTTTCAGTGCAATTATCAAGTTAGTTCGATGACACAACAATAGTGAAAAAAATCATTATATTTCCCTGACATTCCATTAGATTTCTTCCTTCACAAATCAGTTTCATAATTACGTTGATTGAACAAAATGATAAACTGAGACATTAAATTTGAATCATAATATTGCCACAGCTTCCTCACTCTAACACTGCTTAACATTATCAGCCTACCTCTAACACAGCTGAACTTTGACTGCCTCCTTCTGCCAAAGCTTAACATTGACAATTCCACTGCGCCCTTGTGCAGCTCGAAGATAATCACTTAACTTCGGCGATACAGCTTACAACATCGTTGCTCGCTCACAGTCCATCCAGATACCAAAAATTCAGATACCAGAATTGCACATACCACCTGTCACCAACAATGATGCTATATTTCAGGACCATAACGCAACCATTCTCACAGCCAGGACAGTATAATCGTTGTTCGAGTAGCATGCAACTGAACTGCAGCATCTTCCCTGGCCAGCACAGTCCCTTGTGGGTGGTATTGGAGCGCCGACTCCGGAGCAGATTTCCGCCTCCCTCGTGGCATAGTCTCATGGCATAACATTCCACTGGAGACTATACAACAATTATACGCCAGTATTCCAAGAAGAAACGCAGCTGTATGACGGGTAAATGGGGATGGAACCCCTTATTAATAAACCGTTCCCGTACGGTGTACACGTTATTTTGCCTATCCCCTGTATGTCATACTGACGACTCCACGTAAATCTATCTGATGGTGGAGGTTGAAACCTTTGAAACGGGTCGTGGAGATAAATAAACAGTGACTAGTAAGAGTAAACTTGTTGTTTCATTCGATGTCAATAACAATCACGGTAAAGCCTAACCTAAAATGTTCAGATGTGAGGGTATTTCAAAAAGCAAATTACACGTGTCGTGCCACGTTAACGTCATTGTGAAAGAAAGTTGGATGACTGTCAGAAGAGAGCACATGGTCTGGGTTTTGTGCAGACACAGTTCTGCTGCGATGTGGATAACAGATGTGTCACAGTGTGGGAGAGAGATGGCGCGGCAATTGGAAATGTTTTACAAAGCTGAGGTACATAGGGCACAAGGGTTCTTGAGAAGAAAATGTCTAAACTGCACATAAATTCACAGTGGAATTCTGGCGGTATATGGACAAAATGCTATATCGCGGCCACGCGTAGTGAAATGGTGCCAACAATAATACCAAGGGCGCACAGATGTGGGAGATGCTGGTTGGGAAAAAAAAAACGATTGACATCGACCTCAGGCGACACCGTTCAAGCGTCTCCTTAAGCATCTGACTGAAAATGATATATTGCCCAAGTCACGGTTTGCATTTCTTAAGGGTTCTGATAAACGGAAAGCTATTTAGACTTACAGTAAGAATGTACTTAATTTGGCATTTTCTGTGACCTGTCAAAAGCCTTTGACTGTGTGAATCACAGGTTTCTCTTAACTAATTTATTCTGGTGTCGCTGGGAATTCTGCTAAATGGTTTGAGTCTTATCTATCTAACAGGAAGCAAAGGGTGTCGTTCCAAAATACCTGTGCAGTAAGCAATCAGTCTATAACACTCCTGTCTGCTACTGCTATACCATAACCTCGAAACTAGAGGCAGTTTGCAAAACAGAATTATTTTGTTAGAGTAATAATGGTATAAAGCAACAGATCAGTGTTAACCTCTGAGAGGAATTTTGATATGTTGACCGTGTTGTACCTAACGGAGGTGGCTTATCGGAAGTGAAAGTCAGAATTATGTAAATATTTGAACAGTAACAAACAAAATTTTGCCTAGCTATACTGTTTATAGAATAAGGAAAACGGTCGCCAGCCTAATTAGGCAAGAGAAAGATTAACGTTCTCGTTTAAGAAAGTAGGTATAAGTAACTATAACGGATCAACACAACCTATACTTTGTCACACGCGAGTGCAGTGAACTCTGACACATACATATGTTTACGGTAAGATTGAAACTAACAGAGCAGCAGAAACAATTTGCAAAATTATAACAGATACCGAAACACACTATTACTTTCAGGTCTTACACAAAGTGAATGGTCTTTATAACATTACTATTAATGTGCACTTCTAATACACAAGAGAGACAAACACTTAGCAAACATGAGTATATAACGTTTCACAACTGCAGCTTTCTCACTTTTACTACAGCGAAACACAATGTTGACAAAATTGCAAGAAACTGACTCACCTTTTAGAATTTACTACAGACAACAATGTGATCATTTGCTTTATAAGCCTCACTCTTAAGAACTTTTAATTTTGAAGTTAGCAACAGCACTTTAATAAGCAGTTTTAATAGGAATATTTTCAGCAAACAACATTTACTTTAACTCACTCTCTTACCACCTTAACTTTAACTTTATTTTTACTATGTTGAAGAGGCATTAATGAGCAAAATATTGGGCTTAAATTTTCTTTTAGTAAGGACACTCGGATATCACTTTAGCTCAAACGGAGAGGAACCTGAGAGGTGTTATGATGAGGAGGAAAATCAGGGTAGGTACATAAATTCAGATATAAATTACCTTATATTTGAGCACACTAACACATCCATTAAGCTGATCCTTCACTGTACATCATTGTAGTATTCCGATGTAATGATTGCGCAATGTGGTGGCAACTGCATGTTGTTAGGTGGAATTGCAGGTAGAATTGCTGGACTCTGTCATTTCTTGGTGGCGATGATTGATACCAATCCCAGAATATTTCCAGCTATTTATCCATTCTTCCGAGGCATTGGAAAGCGGCCGGATAAGCCTCTCTCGGAACCAGCACAATATGCATCTTTTACATGGCAGTGCACAGACTCGTAGCTCGTCCCCGACTCGTAGCTCGTCCCCGACTGACTATCAGTTCCACCTTTTCTACCTAGGACAACCACAACTTGCGCGCGCTACACAGTTCCGTTCCCGAGGGGAACCACACTACCTCTTATACACAAAATTACTAAGATTCCTAAGTGAGGATCAGCAGTTTACATAACAGCAAACAAACGCATTGAATAACACAGAACATTTGCACATATTAACATGTCTACAAAAAAATTATTCACGCAGAAATTACAATTAAATATAGTAAGTTTTGTTCCCTCCAAATGGGACAAAGAATTTAAATGACAGATACACTACTTTGCATAGAATCAAATCAGGGCACCAAAGTTTTTACAAAAATGGAGTATACCATTTTGTGTTATCTATTCAAGCAAACACATTTACAGAAGCTCAATGACGTAATATTAAATGAAACAAAAGCAAGATAAATCCATACAGCAGAAGAGCTATGGTGCTACAAGTCTACATCTGATTGAGATTTAATTACATGTGGTGTTCCTCAAGGTTCCATCTTGAATCCATTGCTTTTTATTGCGTACATTAATTACCTCTCGTCTGGTACATTACCAGATGCTGAGTTTGTTTTGTTTGCAGATGATACAAACATTGCAGTAAGTAACAAGTCAAGTACAGATTTAGAAATGGCTGCTATTCAAATTTTGATTGACATTAATAAATGGTTTAAAGCTAATTCACTGTCATCAAACTCTGAGAAGACTCACTATATGCAGTTCAGAAACTGTACCAGATTTTCTTCCAGCGTTTGTATAACACATGAAGACATGCAGATCGAAGAGGTTGACAGTGTTAAATTTCTGGGACTACACCTCGATAATAAATTCATTTTGGAAGGGCATACCACAGAACTGCTTAAGTGCTTAAAGAAGTCTGTATTTGCAGTGAGAATGATGACAGATGTAGGAGATATAAATATTAAAAAAACTTGCATACTTTGCTTACTTCCTTCTATTATGTCATATGGGATCATATTCTGGGGCAACTCATCAAACCGAGCAAAAGTTTTTAGGGTGCAAAAGCGTGTGATAAGAATAATTTGTGGTGTAAATTCAAGGACATCATGTAGAAACCTATTCAAGGACCTTTGTATTTTAACCACTGCTCCTCAGTATATTTATTCCTTAACGAAATTTGTTGCAAGTAATATATTTCTATTTCCAACTAATAGCTCAATACATAGTATCAACACTAGGAATAAGAACAATCTACATAAAGACCTAAAATCGCTTACCTTGGTCCAAAAAGGGGACCAATATACAGGAACACACATTTTCAATAAATTGCCAGCAACTATCAAAAACCTGGTTTCAGATAAAGCACGGTTTAAACAGAGTTCGAAAGACTTTTTGACATGCAACTCCTTCTGCTCTGTAGATGAGTATCTTTAGGTAAAACTGTCTACCAGATTTCAGTTTTTACAGCACTTGGTCATAATTGTCAAGACTAGGTATTTTGTTTATGATAAATTTGTTAACAGTGCTTTACAATATTTCATTCTGACAGCCAGTTAATTCTGTACATATTACCTGTTCCAGTTTACCTCATTGTAATCACCTATTTCGACAATCTCCTGAAAAATTATCAGGGTAGTAAGTATTATATTCAAATGTTTTATGTTTTTATGTTATATTTTCTGACTTGATCCACGCCGACGTGAATTATCTCATTTTTTGGGTCTGTGGAACGAATGTAATATAATCTCCAGACAGTCTAAGGAATTATTCGGGGAAATCACAGATTTTTCAGACAGTGAGCACGTTCGCATAGTAGTTCTAGAATGACTAAGGGACCAAGGAGCGGATTTCTTTCGTAGAGGGAATTGGTAGAAAGTTCCGACCGTTGTTTGCAGTGACTTTGTGACTACGCTGAAAAATAGTACCATGCATCTGAATCGGTTTGATGTGTAGTGCAGCAGCAATGTTATTTGGTCTGCCAAAATGACGTGTAATTGGCTTTTTGAAGTCGCCTACAGGTTCTTATGCAAGGGGTGGGCAAAATTATGGAAACACGACAAAGACGACACTTTACCGTGCCCAATACGCTGTAGGAAGCTATTGGCATTGAAGACAACTTACAATCGTCTCGGAATGGATAAATACATATGCTGTATGGTTCCTGCAAAATAGTGGCAAGTTCAGGCAACGATGCTATACAGGGATAGAGATTACACATCCTTCTCTCCAAAATAGACCACAAAGGCTCCATAATATTGAGATATGGGGTCTGTGGTGGCCAGGGCACATTTGCCAATTCATCCTCGTGCTCACAAAACATGTCCTGGATGATGCGGGCTGTGTAAAGAGCCCCAGCATACAGCACCACCGTTGGGGAACAAACACTGTACAATGGGATGGGCCTGATCAGCCAAAATGATGACATAATCCGTGGCCACAGCGCGACATTGCAGAATATCCACGGAGTCCGTGAAACGCCATGATATGGGTGCCCAAATTATCGTCGGAGCCCGTCCATAATTCACTCTTGGGTCATTAACTCGGCCAGAAGTTGGAAACAGTGTGAAACAAGACTGATACTGCCATATGAGATTCTTCCATTACTCCATAGTCCGGGTTTAATACCGGCGGAACCACTTTTTTCCGCTGCGGGCATTTGCGTTACTGATGAGTGGTCTTGGAATCACAGCTAGCTCTGCAGTTCCCTGCTTATGGAGCTCCCTTCGTGTTTTTGTGCTTACAGGTTTCACGAATGCGACCTTCAGGAAAGCAGTGACTTCCGCAGCTCTCGTCCTCTTATTTTTCGTCAAAATACTCTGCAGTTACCGTCCGTCATTATCACTCAACATACACTTTCGTCCGCGCTAAGACTTGATGGACGTGCTTTTCCGATTTCACTGTTGTTGTTGTTGTGGTCTTCAGTCCTGAGACTGGTTTGATGCAGCTCTCCATGCTACTCTATCCTGTGCAAGCTCCTTCATCTCCCAGTACCTACTGCAACCTACATCCTTCTGAATCTGCTTAGTGTATTCATCTCTTGGTCTCCCCATATGATTTTTACCCTCCACGCTGCCCTCCAATACTAAATTAGTGATCCCTTGATGCCTCAGAACATGTCCTACCAACCGATCCCTTCTTCTGGTCAAGTTGTGCCACAAACTTCTCTTCTCCCCAATCCTATTCAATACTTCCTCATTAGTTATGTGATCTACCCATCTAATCTTCAGCATTCTTCTGTAGCACCACATTTCGAAAGCTTCTATTCTCTTCTTGTCCAAACTATTTACCGTCCATGTTTCACTTCCATACATGGCTACACTCCATACAAATACTTTCAGAAACGACTTCCTGACACTTAAATCTATACTCGATGTTAACAAATTCCTCTTCTTGAGAAACGCTTTCCTTGCCATTGCCAATCTACATTTTATATCCTCTCTACTTCGACCATCATCGGTTATTTTACTCCCTAAATAGCAAGACTCCTTTACTACTTTAAGTGTCTCATTTCCTAATCTAATTCCCTCAGCATCACCCGACTTAATTTGACTACATTCCATTATCCTCGTTTTGCTTTTGTTGATGTTCATCTTATATCCTCCTTTCAAGACACTGTCCATTCCGTTCAACTGCTCTTCCAGGTCCGTTGCTGTCTCTGACAGAATTACAATGTCGTCGGCAAACCTCAAGGTTTTTATTTCTTCTCCATGAATTTTAATACCTACTCCGAATTTTTCTTTTGTTTCCTTTACTGCTTGCTCAATATACAGATTGAATAACATCGGGGAGAGGCTACAACCCTGTCTGACTCCCTTCCCAACCACTGCTTCCCTTTCATGTCCCTCGACTCTTATAACTGCCATCTGGTTTCTGTACAAATTGTAAATAGCCTTTCGCTCCCTGTATTTTACCCCTGCCACCTTTAGAATTTGAAAGAGAGTATTCCAGTCAACATTGTCAAAAGCTTTCTCTAAGTCTACACTGTATGCGGGGTAAATCTTTTAAACGGTGCCTCTTGAAACACCAAACATGGCCACCTCAGTTACCGAAGCACCCAGTATACGAGCATCAAAACTTCGCCCACGTTCGAATTCACTTAGGCTCCGCATTCACAGATATTATTTTGACCACGAGTGGCACCTCCAACGTTATGAGGACCTTTCAGAGGTCAAATACAGGGTGATTCACTAAGATATAAAAATATTTTAATATGTTATTCTACAAGTAAAACTAAAGAAAAAAAGTTCATACAAACATAGGTCCGCAAATGTTTAGTTATGGAGTTACGTCTAATAAAAGATTTTGCTTGAAATTTAGCAAAAAAAAAAAAGTTCACATGTGTGTGTGTGTGTGAATTGCTAAGGGAAAACATTGCTGAGGTCATCCGTCCCTAGACTTACACACTACTTAAACTAACTTATGCTAAGAACAACACACACACACCCATGCCCGGGGGAGGACTCGAACCTTCGGCGGGAGGGGCTTCGCAGTCCGTGACAGGGCGCCTCTAAGAGCACTGCCACTCTGCGCGGCTGAAATTAAGCAACATTACTAATATGAAGCCGTCGCAAAACTATACGAGTATAAAGTAATGCACGATTTCCAGTTATTTTGTTGTTGTTCATCTGTTGAATCAAATAAAACATGTCCCAGACGTGTATCTACAGTAGTTTTCCATAACATCCATAGAAGTAAAGACGTGATTTCGTAAAAATTTTAATTTGTTAACTACTCGGCCCAGTTTGTTTCTTAAATGCCAGGAAATTGCACAAAGTTTTCAACAGAAGTCTTAGAGAATTTAATTCTGGAAAAATGATGGTAATAGCTTTAACCGAAACTGTA
The DNA here is from genome assembly GCF_023864275.1 of Schistocerca cancellata. NCBI lineage: Eukaryota > Metazoa > Arthropoda > Insecta > Orthoptera > Acrididae > Schistocerca > Schistocerca cancellata. The sequence continues at coordinate 237,141,232 of NC_064627.1, read as the reverse complement.
TGAATGTGTCAGATAATCAGCCGGCTTCGGTGGCCGAGCGGTTCTAGGCGCTTCAGTCTGGAACCGCGCGACTGCTACGGTCGCACGTTCGAATCCTGCCTCGGGCATGGATGTGTGTGATTTTCTTAGGTTAGTTAGGTTTATGTAGTTCTAAGTTCTAGGGGACTGATGACCTGAGATGTTAAGTCCCATAGTGCTCAGAGCCATTTGAACCATTTTTTGCTAAATTTCAGGCAGAAACTCTTATTAGCCGTAACTCCATAACTAAACATTTGTGGACCTATGTTTGGACGAACTTTTTTCTTTAGTTTCACTTGTAGAATAACATAGTAAAATATTTGAATATCTTCGTGAATCACCCTGTACAACAGCATAACCTGCAGGCTTGCTGTCGTCTGCCTTAATGCCAGGCATGTAATCTTCGCGATGATTCCATATATTTGTCAAACCCCTTCTACTTCGCATATGAAGATCGTAATTACTGTGTTACAGAGCATGCTAAGAGATCTTGCGCGATAGAAGATCTCTACGAGAAAACAAAATTACATAACACATAATTTTGTGTCATTGATTCTAAATAATGAAAAGTGTAACGTCATTTACGTGAGTGCTAAAAGGGATCCGTTAAATTCTGTTACACGATGAATCAGTCAGATCTAAAGGCCCTAAATTCCACTGAATACCTAGGCATTACAATTACGAACCACTGAAATCGGAAAGAACACATGGAAAATGTTGTGGGGAAGGTGAACCAAAGACTGCGTTTTATAGGCAGAACTGATAGAAGATACAGAAAATCTACTTTAGAGACTGCCTACACAACGCTTGTCCGTCCTGTTTTGGAGTGCTGCTGTGCGGTATGGCGTCCTTACCGCATAGAATTAACGGAGTACCTCGAGAAAGTTCAAAGAAGAGGATCGCGTTTTTTATTATCGAGAAATAAGGGAGAGAGTGTCAAGGACATGATACAAGATATGAGTGGAACTGCCGCGCGGGGTTAGCCAGCGGTCTAAGGCGGTGCAGTCATGGACTGTGAGGCTGGTCCCGGCGGAGGTTCGAGGCCTCCTCGAGCATTTGTGCGTGTGTTTCGCTTTAGGATAATTTAGGTTAAGTAGTGTGTAAGCTTAGGGACTGATGGCCTTAGAACTTAAGTCCCATAAGATTTCACACACATTTGAACATTTTTTTGAAGTGGAAATCATTAAAACAAAGACGATTTTCTTTCTGGCGGAATCTTCTCATGAAATTTCAGTCACCGCCCTTCTCTTCCGACCGCGAAAATATTTTGTTGACACTGGTCCTCATAGGGAGAAACGATCATCATCAAAAAATAGGAAAGTCAGAGCTCGCACGGAACGATATAGGTGTTAGTTTTTTTCCGCTCGCTGTTCGAGAGGGGAATAATAGGTTATTAGTGTGAAGGTAGTCCGCTGAACCTTCTGCTAGGCACTGAAGCGTCATCTGCAGAGTAGCCATGTAGATGTAGATTGCTTGACAATAACGACGACAGACACGTTCACTGAGTACGTACGAATCAACAATGCCGCGTAGTTAGAGCCACGAGCCACTGCAGTCTTCAGCTCTGCTCGTGTCCGAGGCCTTTCGCAGCACTGCGCTGAAGATGCTCATTAGAGGGCTGGAGGGCTCCTGTGGGAAGCAGAGAGTCCTGTGGGGTGGGGGGAGGTCCGCTGCAACCACAGGCCGCGTGCTGCGGTTGACAACCTGTACTAGCCGGCGGCTACCAGCCCCGACCACTACTCGTACACGTGGACCGCAGCAGCCACTGTTCCCACAAGCCCAAGGCAGCCGGGCCAGGGGTCAGAGCACAACGTGCTACACACGACGGAAGCACTCCGTCAGCACTTGGAACCACCTATTCCTTATGTATACTGGTATGCAAGACTTAAGGACGAACGCATTGTACACTACTGGCCATTAAAATTGCTACACCAAGAAGAAATGCAGATGATAAACGGGTATTCATTGGACAAATATATTATACTAGAACTGACATGTGATTACATTTTCACGCAATTTGGGTGCATAGATCCTGACAAATCATTACCCAGAACGACCACCTCTGGCCGTAATAACGGCCTTGATAAGCCTGGGCATTGAGTCAAATAGAGCTTGGATGACGTGTACAGGTACAGCTGCCCATGCAGCTTCAACACGATACCACAGTTCATCAAAAGTAGTGACTGGCGTATTGTGACGAGCCAGTTGCTCAGCCGCCATTGACCAGACGTTTTCAATTGGCGAGAGATCTGGAGAATGTGCTGGCCAGGGCAGCAGTCCAACATTTTCTGTATCCAGAAAGGCCCGTACAGGACCTGCAACATGCGGTCGTGCATGTTCCTGCTGAAATGTAGGGTTTCGCAGGGATCGAATGAAGGGTAGATCCACGGGTCGTAACATATCTGAAATGTCCACTGCTCACGCGGGCTGATACGCCAGTATGGCGATGACGAATGCACGCTTCCAATGTGCGTTCACCGCGATGTCGCCAAACGCGGATGCGACCATCATGACACTGTAAACAGAACCTGGATTCATCCGAAAAAATGACGTTCTGCCATTCGTGCACCCAGGTTCGTCGTTGAGTACACCATCGCAGGTGCTCCTGTCTGTGATGCAGCGTCAAGGGTAACCGCAGCCATGGTCTCCGAGCTGATAGTCAATGCTGCTGCAAACGTCGTCGAACTGTTCGTGCAGATGGTTGTTATCTTGCAAACGTCCCCATCTGTTGATTCAGGCATTGAGACGTGGCTGCACGATCCGTTACAGCCATGCGGATAAGCTGCCTGTCATCTCGGATGCTAGTGATACGAGGCTAGAATCCGACCTTTCTCAAAGTCGGAAACGTGATGGTACGCATTTCTCCTCCTTATACGAGGCATCACAACAACGTTTCACCAGGCAACTGCGATGTTTATGTATGAGAAATCAGTTGGAAACTTTCCTCATGTCAGCTCGTTGTAGGTGTCGCCACCGGCGCCAACCTTGTGTGAATGCTCTGAAAAGCTAATCATTTGCATATCACTGCATCTTCTTCCTGTCGGTTAAATTTCGAGTCTGTAGCACGTCATCTTCGTGGTGTAGCAATTTTAATGGCCAGTAGTGTAGTTTGATGAAACTTGGACCCTACTTAGAAAGAACTGCTACAACGTAGCACAAAAGGTATCTGAAACACATGTGCAGCGAGACGAATAGAAACGACACTTTATTCAAAGACAACAATTACACTGAATTCACCACGATTCGAAAGCACTGGACGTACCTTCATATGCCGAGAGGTGGGAAGACGTAATACACCGAATAACAGTGTGGAACACCATCGTTTTGGTGATCCAGGTCAGGTATTAACATTGCATGTGCACACTAACCCCCAAATCTTTGAACAGTCGTTCGAGAAATTGTTCGAGTTACTGTGACACTGTACTCCTTCCCCATGTACGTCTTTTCAGGGATGGTTTCGCCCCTGACGTAATTTCTAGGTTTCCGTGCCTTTCTGATAAAATGGAACGTTTATAGGATAGCTTTCTTGTCCGTCCGTCTGTCTGAATGCCTGTCCGACTGTTAATAGCACTACTTCTCAGGAACCGGTAGACGTATCAAGTTCAAGTTTATGGAACGTTTAAGGACTGTGGTCCCTTGCCTGTGTAAAAATTGTAAGTTTCTAAGTCACTTCGGTTAAAAGATACGGCCATTCACGTCACGTATTTTGCTACATTGAAAATTCTCTAATTAAAACCTATAGAGTGCTTCCCGTCGACCTAGAATCATGAAATTTGCCAAGAAGCAAGGTTTGAGAGTACAAGCAAAGGAAAAATGCCAAAATGGGTCGATTTGTAATTATATAACACGAAAATTTTTTTCTCATTTTTCACCCGTTTGTCTGTTTATCTGTCTGCTAAGACCATCCGACGTAAGCACCCCCCACCACGACTTTCCTGATGCACATCTACCTAGCAAACACCTCTTCAAACGGCTGTAGCACGGAAACGGTACGTTTGCGGACATGGGTTACAATTCAAAATATAGTCCACGCAGTCCCTCTACATGGACGAGAATCTCCGAATATACTGTGTGAGAAACGTGTTACTATTTATAACTGAGGTACTGTTTTGTAGCAATAGCGCACTCCAGCTTTTTATTCTTAAATACTGTACCTGAGATCAACATTATCTCAGCTACAGCGTGTTCTTGCATAGTGCTGCCATTAGTAATGGAAGCTGTAAGTACTTGCATTACACCTGAAGCGGTCACAAAGCCATTTTCTTGGTAGGAGGAAAAGCGTGTTTGTAGATTTCTTGGGAACTTTCTTCTACTGCCGATAACTTTGAAGTGTTGGCTGACTGAAGGCAAGCTCAGAATGAATGTTTCACTCAGCAGCAGCGTGTGCGCTGATATGAAACTTCCTGAAACCTTTGTCTTTCGCGGGTAAATGCTCTACCGACTGAGCTACCGAAGCACGAGTTACGATTTCCTCACAGCTTCCTTTCTTCCAGGCGTGCTAGTCCCACAAGTTACGCAGGAAAACTTTTGTGAAGTCTGGAAGGTAGGAGACGAGGTACTGGTGGGAGTAAAGCGGTGAGGAGCGGTCCTGAATTGTGCTGGACAGCTTAATTGGTAGGGTACTTGCCTCCGAAAGACAAAGATCTCTAGTTCAAGTCTCGGTTTGGCACACAGTTCTAATTTGCACGAAGTTCGAAAGTCAATTGATATAAATAAGTTTACGTGCAGACCATTCTGTACAACAGTTAAACTTTACAAGTATTTTCTTCAGCCATCGGAAAGCAAAAGGCACAGAGGTAACTTTCTGACAGCACACATACCTGGAGAGAAAAAGTGTGGCAATTTTAACAGCATAAAAAGTATCTCTTTAATGTAATTAGAGACATTTGTAATTGGTTTAGCAGAACAGACAAAGTTTTATTTCACAATATAAGTTTGTTTCTAGGTATAACAATAATATTGTATTATTTTAATATTTTAAATTTTTTAATATTGTATTATTTTAACAGCATAAAAAGTATCTCTTTAATGTAATTAGAGACATTTGTGAATGGTTTAGCAGAACAGACAAAGTTTTATTTCACATTGTTTCTAGGTATAACAATAATATTGTATTATAACAATAATATTGTATTAAATGTGTCACGAATTTTTTTCTCATACCACTGAGCTTATAAGTAAGCACCTAACAGTTGAACTAATTACCTTACTTGTAGGATATAGTGTTAAGTGTAAGTGTTGTGACCCGATTTTTTTCTCAAATGGTTGCACTGGACAAATGCGTAAAAAGGTGTATAAATGTTTTCCTTAATTGCCTCTGCTTTTCTGTGTAATGATGAAATTTGTAACAGAGTTATATCTTACAGTGGAATGAATACCCTTAGCTACATACAGGCGTCGATGTAAGTCAACGGGGACAGTTGAAAATGTGTGCCCCGACCGGGACTCGAACCTGGGATCTCCTGCTTACATGGCAGACGCTCTATCCATCTCTCTTTTTTTTTTTTTTTTTTTTGTTCTCGTTTTCTTCGATCTTGTTCGTTGTATTTGTTCGATGCGGATGTCCCAAGACACCCGTTCAAGTTCAGTGTTGAGCCGTTGACTTAGTTTTTGATTACAGAGGGCAGCTAACCCTCTGACCGAACACGCTGAGCTACCGTGGCGGCAATGAGCTATCGAGGACACAGAGAATAGTGCGACTGCAGGGACTTAGCTCTGGAACGCCGCCCGTGAGACCCACATTCGCAACTTATTGTCCTGCACTATATTCATAGTGCCCCTGCCCATTACACTCATTATTCACGGACTTACTGCCGATTCCCGTAAGAGTTCGGGCACTGTTTGTTCATCTGCACAGAAGAAGATGGTCAAATGGCCGGTGAGCCTTAACCATATATATACACAGGGTGTCCCAGCTATCTTGTCCACCCAAAATATGTCTGGAACAATAACAGCTATTGGAAAACGACTTTCATCGGTATCAATGTAGGGCTGGGGCCCATGAATGTACATATTTGGAAACATTCTAAAACGAAAGCATATGTGTTTTTTAACACAAACTTATGTTTTTTTGTAAATGGGCCTCCTATATTTTTTCTTCAGCAATCCATAGCATGACATAGCACATACACAATGGCGTTGATTGCATCGCAATATTCCCATTACATCCCGAGATATTGAGACGCGAAGTTGACGCTTGAAACACCCGACATGCGCTGCTAGCGCACGTCCTGAGGCTCAGGCGTGAACCCCATGTTGCCCGTAATTTCGACGTGATTGACATATGTAATCACACCTTCATACTTATCAAGAGGTCCGAAACGAATAATGCGATCTGCTGCCATCAACTCTCATAAGCACATAATGGTTTCCCTCCTGCACCTTTTACGTATCTACGTACACAATATGAACCAGTACCGATCGGTGTACACCCGTCATGTTCTCTTATTTATCCTGCACACCCAAAATAAGGTTTATCTAATGCGTTGTATGACCCATTGTGTCTGTCGCGCAGGGCCTGGCTCTACCTAGTCAGGTGTCCAACGTAGTTCCCACTACTGCCACAGTTACCACTTCGCCTTGTTTATGATTTGCGACCCATGCAAACTCCTGCACTCCACCACCCTCCGAGCATCCCATTTGTTGTTGCTTTGGCGTGCAGTGCACCGCTTGCCAGTGTAGTCGTGCATCAGAGTAATCTAGTGACGGCACGGAGGTAGTACACATTGTGGATAAACGTTGTGTTGTGGAACTCATACTGTACAGTATTATAGATATGGTAGAAATGCTGCTGATCTATGGAGAATGTACGTTGACGAGAAATACGTTATGAGATTGCTTGTTTGTTGATAGTACTGTTAGCGAACATTATGATTATTAAGTTAATATGTCTGTTTTCTACCCTACTCTACATACCTGTACTGTACCCTGTTGTAAGTGGACGAAATGCTGTTCAGGCAGAACGACTGACAAGCCATCGCCTTCGCGCCGGATGTTTGGTCGTCTCACATCTCGTCTACGTGAAACGGGAAGCTTATATCCAAGACCTCGACATCGTCCTAGAACACGCACTGATGAACCTGCTGAAGTTGCTGTGCTCGCTACCATAGCTGTGAATCCTCAAATCAGCACACGTCAAATTGAACGTGAAGTTGGTGTGTCGAAATCAAGTGCACAGCGTATTCTTAAACGTCATAAATTTCATCTTTACCATGTTCATTTACACCAGGATCTTCATGGAAATGACTTCCGCAATAGGGTAACATTTTGTCGGTGGACTCAGCAAAAACTTCTGACTAATCCAAATTTTTTTGCAGATGTTCTCTTTACCGACGAGGCATCATTCTCCAACAAATGAATTGTCAATATGAGGAATATGCATTATTGGTCCGCAGACAATCCAAAATGGCTCCATCAGGTAGAGCATCAACGCCCGTGGAAAGTTAATATTTGGTGTGGGATTATTGGAGATACCATTATCGGACCTTTCTTTATAAATGGCATCCAAAATGGCAGAAAATACTCCAGATTTATACGACACAATCTTCCTGTTCTCTTGGACACCGTAGCTCTGAACCGGAGAATGGTCATCAGCATGACGGATGCCCTGCACATAACGCCTTACGAGCACGACGACTTCTGAACCGTAAATTCCCTGGTAGGTGGATTGGACGAGGTGGCCCAGTTAGGTGGCCTTCCCCGATCTCCGGACCTTACCCCGCTGGATTATTTTCTTGGGGGAGCAGTGAAGGATGCTGTTTACCAACATGAACCAACAACACCAGAGAACATGAAGCAACATATTATTGATGCTTGTACAGCCATCAAAGAGGAAACAATAGCACGAAGTAGGGCATCCTTCATCCGCAGAGTGACCCTATGTATGCAAGCTAATGGGCATCACTTTGAGCATGAGATGTGAACGCTATGTTTAGTATGTAGTGCTGGTATGACAGTGGAAGTTTCTACAGAGGGCCATTTTCCCCAGTGATGTTAAGAAACATTTGTTTGCAACAATTTGTCATTTAACGCATTAGATAAACATAACATTGATAATTATGTGATAATAAAACTAATTGGTTAAACATGTTTACATTCATATTCTATGTCCTACCTGAACTTCCCAAATCAAAACATTTTTACCTAAACAACGGTAAAACTTTTAGTCCACTTGCTCGTTTCACTAAAACCATCAACATGAATTTTACTATTACGAGTGAATGATTAACTGTCACTTGCGCTAGATCTACAGTAAAGTAAAGTTTTAACGTTGAATGGCATTATCTTTTTAGTAACGGATTAACGATAAGCGAAGTTAACTTTGTGACTAACGTTGCAGTACACAGATATATTACAGAACCGCATCACCCCTAGCCTATGGAATAATTACCTGCTGGAATGTACGTCGTTAATGCAGGATGGCTGCAGAACGTATTATTCGTTTCGGACCTCTTGATAAGTATGGAAGTGTGATTACGCATGTCAACCACATCGCGATTACGGGCAGCATGGGGTTCATGCCTGAGCCTCAGGACGTGCGCTAGCAGCGCATGTCGGGTGTTTCAAGCGTCAACTTCGCGTCTTAATATCTCGGGATGTAATGGGAATATTGCGATGCAATCAACGCCATTGTGTATGTGCTTTGTCATGCTATGGATTGCTGAAGAAAAAATATAGGAGGCCCATTTAAAAAAAAACATAAGTTTGTGTTAAACACATATGCTTTCGTTTTAGAATGTTTCCCAATATGTACGTTCATGTGCCCCAGCCCTACATTGATACCGGTGAAAGTCGTTTTCCAATAGCTGTTATTGTTCCAGAGATATTTTGGGTGGACAAGATAGCTTTGACTTGGTAACCACTAGAAACAACAAATGGGTGGCACAGGTAAAAAACGACCCGAACCAACTCAACCTAACAGCAGACACAATAAACGACAGAATAAAATTCAGAAACATCATTAAGAAAAGTGAACTACATGAGATACAATGTGACAAACGAACAGGCATACAATGGACCGAAGAACGCAAGCAAGATCACAGCCGGAAGATGAAAGAAATATGGGCAACCAAAAAGGCAATCAAGATGAAGCCGAAGACACAAAGCCGGCAGGAAGCATGGACAGAGGACCGGAAACAGAAACACAGCGAGCGAATGAGGAAGTTTGGGCAGCAAGGAAGGCAGCAAAAGGAACTGGCCATGTAGTTTAGTCCAAATGCGCTTTTTAAGGGCAAAACACCAGTCTGTTCTTTCGGACATGTCCGAAAGAACAGTTACCTTCTTCATATCTATAAAGTTATGTTTGTATGCCATAAAGGAACACAATGTCAGCCCATCTAGCTATACTTTTCCTGTCTTACAGTTTCTTTCAAAGTATTGTCATGAGCTGGACAGGGAGTAACAGTGTGACAATTAATATTCCATATTCCGAATACCTTATTGCGCATGAAAACTTTATTGCTAGCAAAAGTAAAGGATAAAGTTTATAAAATTCCGTAAGTGTGGAAATTAAATATGACAGTACGTATTTGTATAAGATTATGTTATAAAAAGTGCTACAAGTTCCACGAAGCTGCCCAGTTTGACTGTATATTTCGTATTTTTACCTACTAATATCTTGTGACACATTTTTTCTGGCGTAATTTCTGCACAACGGTGAACAGTGTTACCAGTACAATTATATCAGACTACGCTTCTACAGTGTTTTTCTGTGGTTGTTGTGCTCTTATGCAATGTTCGAGGCAGAATTTCGAACACTTGCTGAAAAAAAAGAGGACTGAGATAAAAAAGTTGAAAAATTGATTACCATTTTACTTTACATTATTCTCTTAGTTCACACTTTCTTATCCGCTGTTCTTTGCACAACAAAAATTCGCCGTGTGGGATGGTTTACGGCGCCTTGCCACGGTTCGCGCGGCTACCCCCGTCGGAGGTTCGAATCCTCCCTCTGGGATGGGTGTGTGTGTCGTCCTTAGCGTAAGTTAGCTTAAGATAGATTAAGTAGTGTGTAAGCTTAGGGACCGATGACCTTAGCAGTTTGATCAAATAGGAACTTACCACGACTTATCAAATAAAAATTCATTGCGGCGCGCGCGTAGCCGCGCGGCCTCGGGCGTCTTGTCACGGTTCGCCCGAGTCCCCCCCCCCCCCCTCCCGGTGGAGGTTCGAGTCCTCTCTTAGGCATGGGTGTGTATGTTGTCGTTAGCGTAAGTTAGTTTAAGTTGGATTAAGCAGCGTGTAAGATTAGGGACCCTCACTCATGCCTTCTGTGCATTAGCAAAAATTAGAACATGTGGTCTTTAATCTTCATTCATAGTAACATTACAGCCTACAGTACCACATGTTGACTTTCTTACTGCAATGTTGTTTCTCAAGTGGTTCAAAAATTGGTTCAAATGGCTCTGAGCACTATGGGACTTAACATCAATGGTCATCAGTCCCCTAGAACTTAGATCTACTTAAACCTAACTAACCTAAGGACATCACACAACACCCAGTCATCACGAGGCAGAGAAAATCCTTGACCCGGCCGGGAATCGAAGCCGGGAACCCGGGCGCGGGAAGCGAGAACGCTACCGCACGACCACGAGCTGCGGACATTCTCAAGTGGTTCAAATGGCTCTGAGCACTATGGGACTTCTGAGGTCATCAGTCCCCTAGAACTTAGAACTACTTAAACCTACCTAACCTAAGGACATCACACACATCCATGCCCGAGGCAGGATTCGAACCTGCGACCGTAGCAGTCTCGCGGTTCCAGACTATAGCGCCTAGAACCGCTCGGCCACTCTGGCCGGCTGTTGTTTCTGCAGCACATCTTATCATCTTCACAAATTAATAACTTGAGAGTACATTTAGCGTAATTTAATAGCAAGCATTAGGAAGCTACCATCATAGAAAATTAATGGATAGGGATAGGGATTTTAGTTTTTTAGCTTTGAATGTTCTGATGAAAACAGTATCTTCATCTAATTTAATTAGTAAATGTGCTCTTTAATTTAAGAGGCAAGCTCACTGAAATGTGCGCACTTCCGCGCTCCTGTCGCTAATTGACAGTTGTTTTATGGCTGTAGCTCTGCAACGGTACTTTCCCGACCTATAATTACGTAGGTAATTATGCTTTGACCACTTTACCAGATTGCTTTTCTTGCACCCAATATATTCTCTTTTATGAAGCTGCTTACCGATTTTTTCAAGCGCACAACTCCGAGGAAATATTCCCAGAGGTTTTCGAATCAAGTGAACGCTGGGCTGGTTATGAAGAGCTGTCTTACTGATTTATTCCCAGGTACAAGTGCCGTAATTTTCGTTGTAAAATTCTCGCAAGTATTTCAGACAAGTTGATTTATAACGCTTAATGCTCAGCGACTTTTAGAGCCCTACCACTGACGTCGGGAAGCAGTAAAAGTCTTTTTGACTCGTTAATGCGCGGCGCTGTCGCTTATTTCGCATAGCGTTTAACAGACCCGTGCGATATGCCACCTGGCGTTGTGGCAGAGGTACCTCGTGTAGGTGATGTGAGGAAGACACGCCAAAGCAGCGCTTTGTACAGAACAACACGCAATCCCAGGCCGAAGATAGGAGACGTACCGAACTACGGCAGAGCAGGAGAAATGGGTGTCAGAATAATGGAAACATCTAATCTATGGGACACGAGATCTGTGCGACAAAAGTCACTGCTTATTTATGAGCCGCTAACGTCTTTTGTTATTGCAGCGACTCCAGGTGGCTTATCACTCATTCGTCTGTACAACTGGCCAGATCCAGAAGAGGAACTGGAATATATCCGTGACTCTGAGCGAGAGGCGATTGTTGAATGGATTGTTAGCATAAGTGCGTCATTTGCCACGAGAGGTGTGTCATGACAGACGCGTCTCATGGTAGCAACACTCACGACCAGCTGAAAGCCTTAGAGAATCAAAATCGGAAACTAAAGAGGAAATTTCGCGGAGGTGCTGATACGTTTGTGACACCGGAACACAGAGTCGGGAACACCTTGTCTCTGAAGTCGCACCTCAGACTAAGCTACTCAAAGGGACTCACTGGAGCGCATGTCACTGATCACGACCATAAAGTAGAGAGAGATACGAATGATTTCGTGACTAAGCAAGACGTGTCAACTATGTTCATAAAGGATTACTTCTTCTGCTTGGTATTTCTCTCTTACAACGGGTATCGACTAGCCGCTCGCCACTTTCTGCATCTTTCTTAATACGCTGCTAACTTTACCCATTTCTAATGTTCGTCCAGCATTCCAAGTTTTCTTCTTTTTCTTCGTCCGTTTCCATCAATGACTCATCGTTACAGGAAAATTCTGTGACAGTATATGTCATAGCCAAGACGTCTCCTCTATTCTTATCCATTTATTTACGCATTTATTTCTGCTGACAAGATTAAGGCCTTCAGGCCTTCGCTTACATATATCCAGACATCCTCAGTGAATACGCTTTACTACACTGAAGCGCTAAAGAAACTGGTACAGGCGCGCTTATTCAAATTCACAGATGCGTAAGCAGGCAGAATACGGCGCTACGCAGACAATGCCTATATAAGAAAAGTGTCTGGCGTAGTTGTGAGATTGGTTCCTGCTGCTACAGTGGCAGGTTATCAAGATTTAAGTGAGTTTGAAAGTGGTGTTATAGCCGGCGCACGATTGGTGGGACACAACATCGCCGAGGTAGCGATGAAGTGGGGATTTTCCCGTACGATCATTTCACGAGTGTACCGTGAATATCAGGAATCCGGTAAAACACCAAATCTCCGACATCGATTCGGCCGGAAAAAGATCCCACAAGAACAGGACCAGCAACGACTGAAGAGAATCGTTGAGGGTGACAGAATGGCAACCCTTCTGCAAACTGCAGCAGATTTCAATGCTGGGCCATCAACTAGTATCAGCGCGCAAACCACTCAACGAAACATCATCGATATGGGCTTTGTAGCTGAATGCCCACTTGTGTACCCTTGATAACTGTATTGGAACAAAGTTTGTTCTGCCAAACTCTGCATTGTTGCCAGATGTATGAAAGATGGCGGCGATGACGTCATCCAAGATGGCTCCATGTAGACTTGGCAACAGCGCATGATGTCATCCAAGATAGCGGCTGTGACGTCATTAAAGATGGCAGCTTTTGGTGAGAAAGTGCCGCGCCCCCCTCCCCCAGAAGAATGGCGGGAAGTTCAAATACCAACAGGATAATGCATCACTCCACAGTTATCTATACTAACCTAAGAAAATCGCGGTAAGATAGGTCACCTCCACTAACCTAAGTCACCCGACTGCCACTTCTTCCTATGAACTGGGCCCCAGTTTGAATTTTGGTGGGGAAATAAGTCACTTGCAGTTTCTCTAATAAGATAAGAAAATGGCGTGAAAGGAAGGACATTTGACCTAACCTCAGTCACCCGACCCTCACCTCCTCCTAAGGATTTGTGGGAAAAGGACTCGGACATAAGTCTTCATTTAAACAATTTAATGCAGTACATTCATCCAGTCTGTTCACTACGAGGTCCGACTCCAACTGATTTAGTACACAGCGCCACCACCAGAGGGAACTCTCATCTGTAACATAATCAAGATGGTGGCAAACAATGTGTTTGCGATTAGGTTCGGACTCAACAGACCGCCACATCTTCTTACCAACCCATGTTGTCAGGCTAACGTACACAATGTGCACTAACATGTACTAACAAGCACTAACGCACAGTGCATAATGTCATCCAAGATGGCGGCCATGACGTCAGTTGATGATGCAAGTGGCACATCCCCCTGGCTGGAAGTTTGAATTATGGTGGAAGATAGGTCAATTGGGCTACATCCACTAATATAAAGCCCCTTCCCTCCCTTCCCCCAGAAAAATGGCAGGAAGTTGAAATTCCAATAGGATAATGCATCACACAATGGTCATCTCTACTAATCTAAGTCACCCAACCACCATCTCTTCCTAGGAACTGGCGCCAAGTTTGAATTTTGGTGGTAAAGAAAGCTCAATTTGTGTATCTTTGCTAAGCTAAGAAAATGGCATGAAAGGAAGGACACTTGGACTACCTCCTGTAATCTAATTCACCAGACCGCCACATCTTCCTAGGGATTGGTAGGAAAATGACTCAGCCTGCGCTGGGCTGCTGGAGAGAGGAAGGAGAGTGCTTTATTTGTTTTGGAACAATTTATTTAGGGATGGAGTATATTTATCACCCTGACACAAAACACTCGCCCTGATGTGCTTGGGGCCACAATACAGTCTGCAGTCCTGCCAACTACTCTTAAATAACGCAACAGACATGCTTGCTAATTGCAAACTACTACACCAAAATAATTTCAGTAGAGACCTGCAAACTCCTCCTAAATAATGCAGCACAGTGGTGTGCAGATGATAAATCCTAAACTGCCCAAATAAATGATAGCACAGCCTACTGCTATGCTCGCAAAATAATGCAACAGACATGCAATCAACGAGGGCAAGCACCCTCCGCCACTCCCTGTCCACTAGAGCACACAGGAGGTTAATGGCAGTCCCCGGGAAGTGACCGCCCGTCAGCTGTCAAACCACACACAGACATTCGATAAGGTCCTGCATGCATGATGCGATGGCACCCCCTTTCATACTTGACACCTGAGAAATTCCTCCCAAAATACATGTTCACCTAGACACCGATGCTGATGTGATTGGACACAGGTGAAAGTTTCGTCTGTTTTCGAGTATACATTCACTGTTATACTCAAGTCACAGAACTCCAAGGTGCACTCATGTAGCCCCCATATGCGTGACACCTCTGGGTGGCACGTGTCTTTACCATTGATGACAAAGTAGGTACAAACGTTCACAAACACATCTAACAATGTTCTCAATCTTATACTAATGTGACTCATGTGACTATGTAAAAAATAAGAACTGAGTCGACATTGTGGAAATTGTATTGTGTACCAGAAATAATTAAAGCTCGCTTTCTTGATGTCTCAGCTTGTATGCATGAAAATTCTTGCCCTAACAGAACCTGTTTACGAAAATAACGCAGAATATGCTCGAATGCAGTCATCCGCATAGACCTAATGTGGTATCCACTCCATCATGTGATACTCTTCCTGCTTGCAACACACAAATGGTCCCTCTGCTATGTAGAGGCTCCTATATTCCAGCACAAAGGATGTGAATGAATCTAGCACTATGATTGGCTCTTATCGAATTCACCCACCGAATTACTGAAACGCCAGTATCGGTAACCATCCACCTTTTCTCTCTTCCTGCAGATGGGACTTTCAGCAGTAGAATTATTTTGCACAGATCGCTTAATTGCACTCACAGTTAAACCCGCAAAGTTGTCTATACATCATCCAATGCATACCAGACTCACAAGAATATTGAAAACCAGGAACATATTTACCAGTCTAACTACAATCAAATATTATTACGATTGCCACAACAGTCTGACACCGATCGATGTACAAGTAATTTCTGCTTTTGGCGTTTATGCTTGTGGAATGAATCTCAGTATCTATAGCACACATAATTTCCATGTAAAACTTCTCTTGTGGGTATCAATGTGCTGAATCTATACATCCCTCACGATAGGACACACAGTCATCCTCTCTAGTCATGCCACAACATAAATATATTAACTTCGCAATGCAATATATACACATTATACACAACATAAGCCACAGTAACTTTACAATACAATATATACACATTTTGCACAAACATTCCAGCTATGTTTTATGTCTGTACAGCACCCAAAAAGAAAGTATCATATGCCTACACTCACACCAGCTATATGTCACGATGTTTCTCAGCCCTAGGCAAGCACTGTCAGCATTTTCATTCTTTCTACAGACATTACATTCAGCGCCAATAAACTAATTTACGCTCATCACCATATTGCACTGCCAACTAAACCTCACAAAGTGCAATTCACATCGTTAAATACGGGAAGACAATTACCGAATTACACTGTGCTCCCACTGAGGACAGGAGATTGAATATTAGAACGTGAAACTGATCTCCATCCCAGCAATATATCACTGCATACTGTATCGATGTATTACAAAATACAAACAAATCATATCCTCCGCCATACAAAATCATCCCTTTTACATCAGAGCACCCTCAGCAGACCAAAGTCGCACTCAGAACTGTTTTACAAATTTGGTATCATCAACCCTCGGCACAAACGCGTTACTGTTTCAGATCTGAATCTGCTTTCTTGCCAGCCAGACGGAGTGGCCGAGCCGTTCTAGGCGCTACAGTCTATAAATGCGCGACTGCTATGGTCACAGGTTCGAATCGTGCCTTGGGCAAGGGTGTGTGTGATGTCCTTAGGTTAGTTAGGTTTAAGTAGTTCTACGTTCTAGGGGACTGATGACCTCAGAAGTTAAGTCTCATATTGCTCAGAGGCTTTTTTTTTTGCTTTATTGCCTGTTCACTTTTCTACACCATCTCCAGGCCCAGGGATTACAAGAACTGGCGTATTTCGCATGGTTTGCCATAATATTATACCATTTTCGCGGTACTTCTAGATATCAAGCACTACGCAGCATTCTACAGATTGCTAACACAACATCATTCCCAAGATATAGACTGGAAATTATTTCTCTACAAACCCCAAACTTTAGCAGGGTATAGTGTGCTGTAAACCACTGAGTAACTAGAAACAAATAGAGGAAACTGATATTTCCACTCATGAATACTGATGTTGGTTATGTAACAGTTCCCAAATCAGTCCTATAATTTACAAGCCAACTAAGGTCTTTCCCATATCTAGAGAACAGGCAAATGTTTCTTCCAAATGCTAGATGCACACACCACAATCGATCTTTCCCCTACTAAATAAAGGCGCGAAATGTGCAGAAGCAGTCAACTGTACAATTTAGATGGGAGGGAATAATGGTCCAGCGCAAACGCACCTCCATACACAATCTTCTCAAATTTCCACTTGATCATGAAAGCCTCCCGATACATACTAAGTATTAGTTCGCTATTCGATCGTCTAGAAGACGGCAAAGTTATCTCAGATACATTCCTACACTCCAACAGGCCTCTGCATTTGGACGGCTGCTGCCATTAATGGGAAACGTGAATCATTCCTACTGCAGGCCATGCATACACGGAATCATTCTAGAAAACAGGTCACATATATGTTTTATCATTATACTTGCAATTAAATATTACGATCGCAGTCTCAGATGAATGGCATTCAACAATGAGTGAAGTATCGGAAATACACCCTGCTGGAGGCTGTGGCTCCGGAACTGGAAATATCTGTACATTCCTTATGACTGGACGTAGTCATCTCCTTTACACATATCGGATCACAAACACATACATCATAAGCCTGATGCTCAAAACCAACATATCACACACCCCCTACTACTACTCAGTATAATAATAATAGACAAAAAATGATTCCACATGATGGAAAATAATAACGACCGAAAATCAACGATGTATGGGCATATCTCTTAGGTTTTTCTTGCGATTGCTACTACTGTGTCTTAGAAAGAGACACGTAATTGGTCAGATGTTAAAAAAAACCGATCGCAACAACTACTGTATGTTACCGTCACAAGCAGTCTTGGCTCTACAGCTGCACTCAAGTATCAAAGTTAAAAGCTATAGATGCTATACAAATCGAGGTACGACATTACATCTGAATGAGGTGTTTTTTTAGGGCAAATACCGTGACGGTGATCGTAGGAAAGTGTATTATCAGTACAACACATAGCCCATGATGCAAACTCGTGATAAAATTAACGCATTTTGAAAGTATTTCGGCTAAGGTACGTGGTATGTGAGCGGTATTTGCGACTTCCTCACACCGCCCCAGCTAGATAGTTCTATACTATTTGTAGCAGATTCTGTCTCGATATCATATCAGCGATTCATTGATATATCCACTGAGTTGAGAAGGAACATAAACAACAGTAGTTCTTGATGTGCTGACTGAGGTCGTAAGAAAATCTACACTAGCTTTTCAGATCTCTACTGTTATGCTATCCGCTAGAAATGACATCCATGATTTCGAATCAGGTATTTCCATTCAAGCACATAACTTCAACGGATCACACCCACAAGTGCATCATATTTCATTCACTCTCATATCTCACATCGAGTCACCTTCCTCAAATCTGTCTGCTACAGTAAAATTACAACCTAGTTTTAACCAGGCTCTACATATCCTGCAGCTGCGCCCATTTCTACAGCTTCAGGCACGTGATCACTCCATTTTAAGTCAGAACTGACCAGAAGTTGGAGGGAGCCATACCCACCACCTTCTGCAATCCGTGTAGGAACAGAGCGACCTGAGTTAGTGCGACAGGAGCATGTTTTGACCATTCGATGGAAATGCGTGCGTTGTTGTGCATCCCCAAACTACATACAAGTACTACAGATCCGTATTCATTCAAATTTATCACCCCAACATGCTAACATTGTTATTCTCTACCCCCAAACAGAGAAAAATTAAGAACTATAGAAGGTTCACTTCCATCTGATATAGAACACATCTAGGCGCCATTGATTGCGCGATGACTCATAGCTGCGCTGTGGCTTCAGTGTTGAGAGGGAGATTTCTCAGTGCTTCCCCAGAATAGTGAAGCGGGCAGCCCTCCAAGCATTCCTAACAGTATACCCAGTCCCTCACCGAATTTACACCTCAAACTGCTGGTGCTACTACCGCCTCTGTGGCACGATCTTATTAAATATACAGGCACTGCAGAGGCCATTTTAAAGTTTGATCACCTAAACTCCAGGCGAATGATGGCATCCCACAGACTATACTAAATTGCATTAGACACTCCCTCTGGTCCTGTTTAGTTGTTTGAAACACTGTTTTCTAACACACTTATGTACAATGCCAAACATTTCGTTTTTCTGCCAGAACTTCGAGGCCTGTGTCTGGTTCTAAACTGACATTAAAAAGTCTGATCCATGGCATTTCGCAGGAAACTAGACGTTGCACTGCATAAATCACGTTCTTACAGCGGATAGCATAACACGCCACACATTGGCTGATATTAAATAAAACATAGTTACAACATAAGGAAACAGGAAGAGATTTACAGTGTTGGCAAACGTTTCCAAACTACAGTCCAAAGGTGATTCACGACCTCTACATTTAGACTCATCTCTCACAATGATGGAATAGCTGATGGCTCTGTGTTCCCTTTCGACTGATTCCTCAAATTGCACTCGCGTACGTGATCAGTGTTTTGGTGCTATCCATCTCAGAAGGTACTGTACATACACCAAAACTTTTTCTCCAACTCAAACAAGCGATAACAGTCAATCATTATGTGGTAACCAACAGTGTGCCAGTGTACAGATGGGATGGAAAAGACACCATCGATTTTAATAATAAGCATCACAGTTGATAGCACAAAGAATTTTAGCAATTTTACTGTAACTTCAACACAGGCAATGATGTGACAGCATGTTTCTCCAATTTCAGTACCATAGCTAAACCACCCCTTCTCCACTCTGTGAGTATCATTGCAAACATGGATAGATGATTGTGCAGTATGTCCATTCTGAGTCCTCACCCATCTCGAGATGTGCCCATGTCAAGGAACTTAGGAGTCCTTATCAGTGTATAGTAACAGATTTCAAAGTGCCATGATGTAATAGCAGACAGTTAATAAGAACAAGAAACGAATGATTTTTATGCACTCTGGAGCTCCAGATGGATCGAGTTCGACTCATTTTTACGTACATCAACCAAGCTATCAACTCCAAAGTATTGTTCTAGGATCTAAGATAGGTTCCTGGAAGGTATTGGCATGAGAGAACATAAACACACAGACTACTGAGTCTACAACGTTCTGCACTTAAAATGGGCCATAGTGTTAGATCACCTGCATTTCTGACCTATCAGTTGCATAGAATGTAACATTGCTCATATTTAGTTGTGAGAAATATATTTCAAGGGCATGACATACGTCCTTCTTCTCGGTTTCTCTACACATGCAACGAAGCAGGTTCAGAGCAGAAACAGTAACGCGTTTTTGCCGAGGGTTGACGATCTCGAATTTGAGCATGACTTCGTTCTGCTGATGGTGCTCTGATGTAAAAGGGATGATTTTGTATGGTGGAGGATATGAATTGTATGTTTACTAGATCGATATGGCATGCGGTGTTATATTGCTGGGATGGAGATCGGTTTCACCCTCTAATATTCGCACTCCTGTCCCCAGTGGGAGCGCAGTGTAATTGAGTAAGAGTCTTTCCATATTTGACGATATGTATGGCACTTTGTAAGGTTTAGTTGCCGGTGCAATATGGTGATCAGTGTAAAATAGTTTATTGCTCCTGAATGTCATGTCTGTAGAAAGAATGAAAAGGCTGACAGTGCTTGCGTAGGGCTGAGGAGCATCGTGACATATAGGCAATGTGAGTGTAGGCATCTGATAATTTTTTTGGGTGCTGCAAAAATATAGAAGATAACTGCACTGTTTGTGTAAAATGAGTATATATTGTATTGTAAAGTTATTGTGGATTATTTGGTGTAAAATATGTATATATTGCATTATAAAGTTACTATGCTTTATGTTGTGGCATGAGTAGAGAGTATGACTGTGTGTCCTATCATGAGGGACGTATAGATTCAGCACATCGATAGATGCGAGAGATTTTTTACGTGGAAAATTATGTGCAACACTATAGATACTGAGATTCGTTCCAAAAGCACAAACACGAACAGCAGAAATTATGTGTACATCGATCAGTGTCACACTGTTGTGGCAATCGTTATAAAATTTGATTGTAATTAGACTTGTAAATATATTCCTAGCATCCAATATTCTTGTGAGTTTGGTATGTATTTAATGATGTGTAGACAACTTTGCAGGTTTAACTGTGAGTGCAATTTAGCGATCTGTGCAAAATAATTTTACTGTTGAAACTCCCGTCTGCAGAAAGAAAGAAAAGCCGCGCGGGATTAGCCGAGTGGTCTAAGGCGCTGCAGTCATGGGCTGTGCGGCTGGTCCCAGCGGAGGTTCGAGTCCTCCCTCGGGCATCAGTGTGTGTGTTTGTCCTTAGGACAATTTAGGTTAAGTAGTGTGTAAGCTTAGGGACTGACAACCTTAGCAGTTAAGTCCCATAAGATTTCACACACATTTGAACATTTTTTTGAAAGAAAGAAAAAGTGGATGGTGCTTCGATACTGGTGGCATCAGTAATTTCGCGGGTAAATTCGATAAGAGCCAGTCATAATGCTCGATTCATTCACATCCTTTGTGCTGGGATGTAGGAGCCTCTACATAATGGAGGGACTGTTTGTGTGTGTTGAAAGCAGAAAGGATAACACATGAATGAGTGGGTATCATGTTAGGTCCGTGAAGAAGATTGCATTCAATGTTATTTTCATAAACAGGTTCAGTTAGGGCAAGAATTTTAGTGCACATAAGCTGAGACATCAACAAAGGGAGCATTAACTATTTATGGGACACAGTACAATTTCCGCAAGGTCAACACAGTTCTTATTTTTTACGTAGTCACATGAGTCACATGTGTATAAGTTTGAGAACATTGTTAGATGCATTTGCGAAGGTTTGTAGCTACTCTGTCATCAATGGTAAAGACACGTGGTGCTTGGAGGTGTCTCGCATATGAATGCTGTGTGAGTGCACCTTGGAGTTCTGTGATGTCAGTAGGACAGTGACTGTATGCTCGAAAATAGAGGCAACTTTCACCTGCGTCCAGCGGCAGCTCGTGACTGTGACAGTGAGTCACGTTAGCATCGGTGTCTAGGTGAACGTGTATTTTGGGAGGAATTTCTGAGGTGTCAAGCATGAAAGAGGTCCCACCACCATATATGTGCGGGTCCCTAATGGGTGTATGTGTGTGGTTTGATAGCTGACAACTGCATCACTTCGCAGGGGCTGCCATTAACATCCTGTGCGCTGTGATGGACAGGGGGTGGCGGAGTCTGCGCGCACGTTGGTTGCGTGTCTGTTCGTTATTCTGCGAGCAGATCAGTAGCCTGTGCTATGCATCATTTGGACAGTTTATGATTTTGTGTCTGCACCACTGTGCTGCATTATTTAGGAGGAGTTTGCAGGTCTTTACTGAAATTATTTCAGTGCAGTAGTTTGCTTGTGTGTAAGCTACAATTAGCAAGAATCTCTGTTGCATTATGTACGAGTAGTTTGCATGACTGCAGACTGTGATTTGTGGCCCAAAGCACAGTAGGGCGAGTGTTTTGTGTCAGGGTGATAAATATACTCCATACCTAAATAAATTGTTATAAAATGAATAAAGCACATATCTTTCTCTCTCCAGCAGCCTAGAACAGGCTTTGTCATTTTCCCACCAATCCCTAGGAAGAGGTGGCGGTTGGGTGACTTAGGTTAGCAGAGATAACTGTGGTACGATGCATTATCCTGTTGGAAACTGAACTTCTCGCCATGTTTCTGGGGGAGGGGCAGGAACAGGGATTAGATTAGTGGATGTAGCCCAATTGACCTATCTTCTGCCATAATTCAAACTTCCAGCCAGGTGGTGTGGCACTTGCATCATCAACTAACGTCATGGCCGCCAATTTGGATGATGTCATTCACTGTGCACGTTAGTACAAGTTTAGTGCACATTAGTACACGTTAGCCGAACAACATGGGTTGGTAAGCGGACGTGGCGGTCGGTTGATTACCGTGGTTGAGAATTTAACTATTGCCTTCCGTGTCCAGGTGGGTGTGGCATTCGCGAAAATTCATTCCAAGTCCACAGTAGCACTCTCTGGTGGTGTCGATATGTACTAGGCATCATGGTGAACTTTCTGTTTGCCGCCATCTTGGACGACAGCTCCCTCTGGTGGTGGTGCTGTATACTAGGACAGTTTGAGTCCAGACCTCATGGTGAATACACTGTTTGCCACCATCTTGGGTTACAACACAGTTGATGGTGCCCTCTGGTGGTGGCGCTGTGTACTAAGTCAGTTGGAGTCTGGACCTCGTAGTGAACTCACCAGTTGGCT
Source organism: Schistocerca cancellata (assembly GCF_023864275.1). Taxonomy (NCBI): domain Eukaryota; kingdom Metazoa; phylum Arthropoda; class Insecta; order Orthoptera; family Acrididae; genus Schistocerca; species Schistocerca cancellata. The sequence continues at coordinate 237,118,252 of NC_064627.1, read as the reverse complement.
ATACTGCATGAAATTGTTTAAATAAAAACTTATTTGAAGTCCTTTTCCCATGAATCCTTAGGAGGAGGTGGCGGTCGGGTGACTGAGCTTAGTCCATTTTCTTATCTTAGTAGAGAAACCCCAAGTGACTTACCTTCCAGCCAAAATTCAAACTTGGCGCCAGTTCATAGGAAGAAATGGCGGTCAGGTGAATTAGGTTAGTGGAAGTGACCTATCTTCCCGCAATTTTCTTAGGTTAGTATAGCTAACTGTGGTGTGATGGATTGTCCTGTTGGAATTTGAGCTTCCCACCAATTTTCTGGGGGACTGGGCGTGGCACTTTCCTGCAAAAAGCTGCAATGTTGAATGATATCACAGACGCCATCTTGGATGATGTCATTGAAGCCATCTTGGAAACATCTGGCAACAATGCAGAGTGTGCCAGAACGAACTTTGTTCCAATACTGATAACTTCATGACACAAAGCTTTATGGCTCGCTTGGGTCCGTCAATACCAACATTCGATTCTTAAGGACTGGCAACATGTTATCTGGTTGGACGAGTCTCGTTTCAAAGGGTATCGATCAGATGGACAGGTATGGATTTGGAGACAACCTCATGAATCCATCGATCCTGCATCTCAGCAGGGAACTGTCAAGCTGATAGAGGCTCTGTAGCAGTGTGGGGCGTGTGCAGTTGCAGTGATAGGGACCCCTGGTACGTCTAGATACGATGCTGACAGGTGACTTGTACGTGGGCATCCTGTCTGATCACCTGCATCCATTCATGTCAGTTGTGCATTCCGACGGACTTGGGCAATACCAGTAGGACAATGCGACATCGCACAGGACGAGAATTGCTTCAGAGTGGCTCCAGGAACACTCTTCTGAGTTTAAACACTTCCGCTGGCCACCAAACTCCCCAACATGAACATTATTGAACATATCTCGGATGTCTTGCAACGCGCTGTTCAGATGAGATCTGCACCCCTCGTACTCATACAGATTTATGGACAGCCCTGCATGATTCGTGGTGTAAATTCCCTCCAACACTACTTCAGACATTAGTCGCTTCTATGCCACGTCGTGTTGCGTGCTCGCGGGAGGCCTGCGCGATATTAGGCTGGTGTACCAGTTTCTTTGGCTCTTCAGTGTATATTTCAAGGCATCAGCTATTGCTCATCAAGTAACATCATTCAAATCTGACATTCCCTGACCAACAGATTGGACGCTTCCGTCATCTGTAGTGAGCACAGATGTAAAATCCATTCCAGTAAATGTTAAGCTAGAAGACTATAACCTAATTGAAGTCCGTTCGCCATTTACCCAAAGGTAGTGAGTATTCTCTATTACTGGACCCTTCTAACCTGAAGCTGAGTCTTGGTTTCCTAATGTGAGTGTAATGCCTAAAGTGTCTCAGTGCAAATCTTCGTGACATAGACGTGTGTCAGAATATGAACAATGCTAACTACAAAGAATTCCAGCAAATATTTTCTTTTGAATTTAATATTTTAACTATGTGAGTGACTTTAGTTATTTTCTGTGGCATTGTCATACAGCAGTTATCGTTGTCGCATCGTTCTGAGTGTCGAAGAGTTATGAATTACGATGACTAAGCATTTACATGAGATAAAGCTTTTATATTTTCAATGTATAGCGTTTTCTTACCAGTAACGGCAGTATTTCGGTACTATCTCTCCCAAATTGCTAGACCCGTAGTTTAACAGAACAACGTATTCTGTATGGACAGAGATTTGTTTGTTTTTATTACACATCTGGTCCAGTGCCATTATATAGCTTACAAGTACTTTTCATTTCGCAAAACACTTTTACTATAATCAATAGGAAATGGAAATAGAAAACCCTCTAACTGCCAGATCTGACATTTGTCGGGAGAATGAAAAAACTATATTTCTCTTTTTGTGTGTAACTGATTCATATCCAAAAATTCAGAAGAATGATGTTGCTCACGGGAATTAATAAGAAAATAAATTCTTTATTACTATCGTTCTAAGCGCCATACCAGGAAACTAATTGGCTCCAATAACAAAGTATTTACAAGTTGATTCTCGTAAAGAAGGAAACAGCAAGCAGCCGTTGCTAACAATGCTGTTGAGCTAGCGCCGTTACCGATTTCGAACTGACAGGTTCATCTTCAGACGGCTGTTCATGTTTATACTGCATTTGTTGTTATTTACTTTAATTGCTTTTTTTCCCTCGACAGCTGTCTGCAGATGAATCTGTCAGCTCGAACGGCGCTATTTGTGTAAATGAGTAGCATTATTAACATTATTTAGTTGCTGTTTTCTCCTTTCCGAGAATCTGCTTCTATTGTGTACACAGCCACAGTCTCAGAAAAGTATGTTTTCAACAAAATGGCAGGAAGAAAGTTTTTATTGCAACTACTATTAATACTGAGGCACACTGTTTTATTTGTGATAGTAAAGTACAGAAACACAGCATTAGGTTTCTCACTAGCAAAACTGTAGTCAACACAAACTACTTCTCACATCTTCCAAATTTTAGAACTGTAGAAGGAAGCACAGCTTGGTGTGAAGACAATGCACTGTGTACTAACGCATGTCAATTTCATTGTGATTTCTAATTGTGTTTATCTAAATTAATATCTCTTTTGTGGTCTCCACTGTAGGGTGGCTATAATTTCGCACCTTACAAGCACTCATCTACATACTTTGCCGTGATTTACAACCGGAATTAGGTGTCATTTGGTAGGTTATACATCGTATATATGAATATTTAAAGAGGACTGACATTGTCATGTACACTTTGTAAATAATTGTTAACACTTATTGCATGAAAGGTCACGGAGTGTCTTTATTATCAAAATGGCGTAATGAATGATTGCCTATACTAGTAGAGGTGGGAACGCCAGTGGAAATGAAACGGCAGGCGTAACTTAAGTCCTGGGTGGAAAAGCCCGAACAGGTGTGTTGGTCCTGCTTCACACAGGAAGTTCCAAGACTGACGGTCTGGGCACCTGAGCGCTGAAGCACAATACAGCGGCGGCTGGACTGTATTGTAGCGGGACCGGAGGGATAACCGGATAATACTTGGGAAACTCTGAAAATCTGGGACGCAGCAGAAAGCAACGAGGAGGCGTTACCTCGTAAATCGCAGGCTGGGTTATTTCCGAGAAATTTTACTCTGAGAAGTGTACCATTGTATGAGTATAGGTACTTCCTCGCAAACTTTCCGCGCTAGACGACAAAAGACTAAAAGATGGTTGGTCAGCGTTCGGAAGAATCTGTAGAGGGGGATAATATCCCGTGTTTTCGAGAATATATTCGCCTTCTGAGTTACAAGGGTGGGAAGCCGAGCTTTGCTGGGAAGCCAGAGGTGGAGAGAAGAGGTCTTCGGTTTTGAGCGCCCGAGATTGACGGTCGCTCAGTATCAGCTTTTGTTGGTACAGACGGACTTGCTGTCATGGCTCTCAGGAGGTTTTATAGTTAGTACGGTTAGGCACTGTACTGTTGCGAACTTATACGATTCAAGACTTCGCCTCTGGGTAGGGAGTCGTTGTTGAGCACACAGCATTCAGTGATTGAGAGCACTTCTTCTGCGTATACTCACGTAGAGATGTTATCTGAATTCTGTCCTTGTGGCTGGGAGTTCGTGTTTCTCGTCTGTAGAACACAGAGAGGAGAAAAAAATGGTTCAAATGGCTCTGAGCACTATGGGACTTGACATCTTAGGTCACCAGTCCCCTAGAACTTAGAACTAATTAAACGTAACTAACCTAAGGACATCACACACATCCACGCCCGAGGCAGGATTCGAAACTGCGACCCTAGCAGTCCCACGGTTCCGGACTGCAGCGCCTAGAATCGCACGGCCTTCGCGGCCGGCCAGAGAGGAGAAGACAGTATTAGAGTATACTAGTCAGAGGACCGCCTTCTGCCGTCCTAGTGTTTGAAAGAGTTTTATTTTGTGGCTGGGGTCCTTCTATCGTCGCAGATGTGTACGAGAACCATCACTCCGACGCACCGTATGCAGTACCTACTAGAGATGGGGGATCCGCTCTTGAACTAATGCATAGAGTTGCATCTTTCAAAGGAGTGAACAATTAGTGATTCAGAAAAAAAGAACGGTAGCTCCAAACGTTTCCCACGGCAGAGAGAGAGAGAGAGAGAGAGAGAGAGAGAGACGGAGCATATCAGCAGCGCCTCTGCTGGTCAGAGCACAGTGCACGCCACACAACACAGCCAGCGCCGGCCTCTGCCCTGCTTCTACCTTGGCTGCCTGCATTGTGCAGTGCCCCATTGGATTTTGTGTTTCACATATGCCGTGCCGTCTCTGTGCGTCGTCTGCCGCCTGCAGTGTCTGGCGCAGCGTAACTTCGCATCGCACTCTGTCGGCGATCGTTTCAGTTGCACCTCCTGCCCTCTGGGCAGTTGATGCGAGCAACAGGACAGAGAGCCACCTAGCGGATAACATAGGAACTACATGCAACAACCTGCTCGCAAGGGAATGGACGATTTGTCTCGGAGCGGGTGAGTTCACCGCTCCCCCCCCCCCCCCTCGGAACTCGCCCGCTCAACGCTCGCCCCACCGTCTCGACTCTAGCCAGAGCGTTGAGAAAAGCGACTCAGGTGTCACTCTGGTCTCTGCGGTCTCAGCTCACGCAGTAATACAGCTCGCGGCTCGACCTGCTCGACTCAGCGCCTCTGCATCGGAGTTCGTCTCTACTGGATATTGTTCTTCGTAGTAATACCGCTATGTATACTACATTATTATGTTATGTATATATCAATTGTTTTTATTTTATTTTTCTTTGTTTAAACTGATTAGATTAGGTTCCTGACGACTCCTCTTACTATAGGATTTTTATTATGGACACTCGAATTTACGCTTTAATTACGAGCGAACCGATAAACGTATCGCAAAATGTGATACACCAATATTTTCCTTGTTTTATTCTGCGTAAGGCTATATGCAGCACTTTCGTTTTACAGTCAAATTTATATATTTTTTCCTTATTCTGGTACGGATTTTGCGATTTTAGGCGTCTTCGGAAGGAAATGTTCACTTTAAAAATATATGGCTTGCGATGTATTTGTATGAGGTTAATGAAATTTTAATACATTATAGCCAAATATATTGTTAATGTAAATCTCAAGTTACAACATTTTCCGATCACCCAAAAAACCACGATAGTGCAAAATAAATCAATAATCCAAAACTTTGTCATATCGTGGAAATTTCAATAAACAATACAAAATTCTTACTCATTATCTGTGTTACTTCAAAATAGGATCAAATAAGATCAAAATACAGGTATAGTACTGGAATAAACCAAGTTTAAAGGGCAATGTGCCTTCCATTTATTTTCTATTGTAAATGAGTGGTGAGTCATGAAAAAGAGCTAATTCATTTCAGGGAGTGAACAGTTCTGATCCAATCTCTGAAAAGAACAGTTTTGCCCATCTCTAGTACCTACGGTGATATTGCTAATTGCTTCGGATTATTAGGGCTATAAAGCTAAACAGCTGTGATCATGGAAATTTTATTTCCACTGTGGTTGCACACGACTGTAGACGATCTTTGAAAGTAATGTCTTCTAGTGTTTCGTAAACAGACGATGTCAATTGTCTCGCGTTATTTACATTGGATCGCGTAGCCATAAAAGGGGCAGATTTGGGCAATAGATTAATCGTATTAGTTGGGAAATTCATTTGTATCTCTTTATGTCCATTGGACATTGATATATAAACATTTTTAATATGAAGGGGGTTTAATCTACAATAAATGTATAAGCGGAAACAGCATTTATCACTTGGTACTTACTATTTCCCTTAATCATTTATTTATGTTTATGTTGTAATTTATATGTTAAAGAGCAAGAAGGAGATAAGCACCATTAACAGATCCTAAGATCTGCTTCAAGGGATAGTCAAACAGGACCAAATCTTCACTTTCACGCTCTTTTTTTCCGTTGCGCACATTCATTTTACACCCGCCTGGAGTAGCACCTTGGACCACGAAAGACAGGAGGAAACTGGCATGATACCGACAGTTGTATTCCTTCCTCTTCAACCAATAATGGCTACGATATATTTTTTTCTCTTTGCCTTGTTTCTGAAACTGTTATTCCGAAAATGTTAGGTGCACGATCATATGGTCACTGTTTTACTTACATTTCTATGATGTCCTTGACAACATTGAGTTTACTATAGGTGTAGAAGAGGAAGGTATGCTGACTCTCTTCTTCAGTTGCAGAGCCAGTGTCTACGATTACAGTGTCCAGAGAAATGGCGGTAGTTGAACATACTTCACAAAGGAACATAAATTTGGCGATTCCTCCATCATCATTATCAGATGTGCTTATGATTTTGTGATGGTGTAGAGAAATAAGCTATAGAAAAAAGTAAATCGAATATCGCGTTCGAGACGGCAGCCAGCACCCGAGAACAGTGTGGAAGTCAGCCATTACGACATTAATGCGAATGCAGCAGACGGGGAACGAAAGGATGGCGTACTGAGCGACAGTGGCGTCACAGTCAGTCCCACGGCTATGTAAATGCGAGGCCAGTAACCACAACGATAGGGCAGTCAGTTACCTCTTGACAGTGGCTGATGAAAACTTGGCCGAAAGTTGGCTGATGCGGCTGGAAGCCCAGGAAGAGGCCGTTCATTCGCACACATTCGAGAGGACCAACAATACTACTACTGCCCACCTCGAGACTGAATGCCGCCTGCTGGTATTGTGGGTGTTTAAAGCGGTAAAAAAAGTATACACTTGCGAGGTGCCGGGGCTAGCAGTGTATTTAACACTCAATTCTTCTAGAATCTACATATGTAAATGATGCTCTAAGCCCCCCCTATTCTAACTCCAACTTTTGCTGTTGCACAAGGATTAAAAAAAATACGCGAACTGACTCTAATCAACCCTGCCAGTGGAGTAGAAGAGAGTTTGGCACCTGCAATAATTTAATTTGATAAATAAGTTAAATAAACGAAGGTTTCATTAACATAGTGAGGAATGATGGGGTTGCTCTACCGATTAACAGAATGAAAGTTCTGTCCAAAATAACAATATGATTTATTAAGACTAAACACAAAATAATAAACAAAAACACATGAAACATTTATAATACATTAAATTGGCTCAAATTGGATACTCAAACAAACGCTATGAAGGTGAAGTTGTCCCTAAACTAGATTGTGAGGTTTAAGGCGAAGTGGTATGTGGAGCCAATTCCTTGCCACTCAAATCTTAAGAGAGACACACAGCTAACCCAACATTAATTGCTGCTACTCAAGACAGAACAAAGTTGGAAAAAGACGAACAGGCGCGCTCTGCTGAGCTCTGATTATCACCTAGGAAAATCCCTATCTGCCGGTGCTGCAGACATACATTACCAAACTGTCTTCTTAACTGCCAGAACACGATCTGGCGTACCGGAGGCGATGGCTGGTTGCTTCGACGTCCTCGACCGAAAGGCGAGAGCCGACTAACTAGAGCACCCGTACAGGCCGAACACACAACATTCCCGCCCCCACGACAGTGGCCATGGTTAAACGTTCCAATCAGCAACTCGAAAACCGGCGGAAAATTCCACTCTATTGCCGGAGCACTACCATTCCACCAATGGAGATTCTTGGCGCCAATTTCTGCGCTGATTTTGCTACGTCACAGAGCTATGCCCTGAGCAAGCCAATCACAGTTACTATTTTGCAGAAAGCGCGGGAATTTTCCCGCCACATCTGCCTGGGTACACTAGTCATTCCCACGCCTCGCTGGTAGCCCGCCAGAAAGTGTTTTCGCTAAGTTTCTGCGAAGTAACGGAACCTCTAGCCCAGCCGCTACTTCAGACCCCTCCGGGCGTGTCTTTTGACACCGTCGGCGTCTGCAAAGCATTCACTCGACTTCCTCACACCCGTCGGCTTAACGCTTTCCAGATCAGCAGAGCCCGCCTGTCACTGGACCACCCGGGTGACGAGAGACGCTGCGTGGGAAGTCCGCGTGTGAAGGAATAGCGACTTTTCACTGCATGCAATTAGAGAGGAAAATCGTACGATAGAAATATGAGAGGGGGTTCATGCCACCTCTCACACTAAGGTCAGCAAAGTCAGGGATACCTCATAATATCGTGTCCGACCTTCTTTTGCCCGACGTATTGCAGCAATTCCACGCGGGACAGACTAAACAAATGACTGGAAGTCCCTGCAGGGACACTGATCCACGCTATCTCTATCGCTGTTCACAACTGCAGAAGTGTTGCCAGTGAAGGATTTTGTGCACGAAGTGACTTCTCGATTATGTGCCATAAATGTTCGATGAAATTCATGTCGGGCAATCTGGGTGATCAAACCATTCGATCGAACTGTCCAGAATATTCCTCAAACCAATTGCGAACAATTGTGGCATTTTCATCCACAAAAATGGCATCCACAAATGGTTGCCGATAGTCTCCAAGTAGCCGAACATAAACATTTTCAGTTCGGCCAGAGAACCCAGTTCATTCCATGTAAACACAGCCCACACTATTATGGAGCCACCACCAGCTTGCACAGTGCCTTGTTGACAACTTGGGTCCATGGGTTTCGAGGGGCTCCGCCACACTGTAACACTACCATCAGTTCTTACCAACTAAAATTGGGACTCACCTGAGCAGGCCACGGTTTTCCAGCCATGTGAGGTCCAACCGATACGGTCACGAACCCAGAAGGGTCGCTGAAGGCGGTGACGTGCTGTTGGCAAAGGCACTCGCGTCTGTCGTTTGCTGCCTTAGCCCATTAACGCCAGATTACGCCGCACTGTCCTAACGGATATCTTCGTTGTACGTCTCACATCGATTTCTGGGTTAATTCCATGCAGCTTTGCTTGTCTGTTAGAACTGACAAATCTACGCAAGCACCGCTGCTCTCGGTCGTTAAATGAAGGCCGTCGGCCACTGCCGTGTCCGTGGTGAGAGGTCATGCCTGAAATTTGGCATTCATGGCACACTCTTGAGACTAGGGATCTCGGAATACTGAATTCCCTAACAATTTTCGAAATGGAATGTCACATGCGTCCAGCTCCAACAATTACTTCCCGTTCAATTTCCGTCGTGCGGCCTTAATTACGTTGGAAATCTTTTCACATGATTCATCTGAGTACAAATGATAGCTCCGACAGTGTGCACCGCCGTTTTATATCTAGTGCACGCAATACCACCGCCATATCGCTGTCCCATGAATATTGTCACCTCATTGTAAAAGCGGAGCACAGAGGAATCATTCAACCGACGATAAGTGTCGCAAATGAGGAAATCGACTGCCATAACTGACTTCGAAGAAGGACAAGTAGTTATGGCCCGGCACCTGGGAGCTTTGTCCGCTCTGCAACGTAGGAGAGGCGGCATCTGTGGCTGATCTGATGGCGGAGTACTGTGCTGGTGCAGGCTTAAGTGCCTCGCAGCACTCCGCTATGCGTACATCTTGGAGCATGGGACTCTGTAGCAGACGACCCCTACAGGTGGCAGTCGTCAGTCACGGTCGCCGTGGCCACAGTGTCATCGAAACTGAACCGTGGATCAATGGAAACGTGTCGCTTGGTCGCATAAATAACTTTTATTTTTTAACTGTGGCCTGCGGACGATACCCACTTAGCTAGTCTACAATAATCGATTTGTTACAATTTAAAATGTACATCCAATCATATTCATCAGACATATACAACGAAGACTCGCATAGAATTTTTAGATTTGTTTTTACAGAACAGTTCTATCATGATGCGTTCAGCTGCCAAAAATAATATAGATATCTATACTATGATGCGAATAGTAACCTAACGATGATAGAAAGTTACTGTCCACTAAGCACCAAGCACTGCAGTAATTCGGTTGTCGCGTAGTATCGCAGTGGGCAGCCGAAAATGATGTGGTCGATGTTCTCTTCCGCGACGGAATCACATAACATTGAATCAATCAGTTGTAGCCGACAGAGGTGCAGTGGGAACCGGCGATGGTTAAAGCGAACACCGGGCGTGTTAGCGATAAATTTTCTGTGGTACACACCAAAGAAGAACCACACTCGTGAAGGGACGTGTGGTAAGGCTTTCGACACCGTTCCTCACAAGCGTCTTCTAACCAAACTGCGTGCCTACGGAGTATCGCCTCAGTTGTGCGACTGGGTTCGGGATCTCCTGACAGAAAGGTCACCGCTCGTATTAATAGACGGAAAGTCATCGTGTAAAACAGAAGTAATATCCGGCGTTCCCTAAGGAAGTGTTACAGGCCGCCGCGCGGGATTAGCCGAGCGGTCTCGGACGCTGCAGTCATGGACTGTGCGGTTGCTCCCGGCGGAGGTTCGACTCCTCCCTCGGGCATGGGTGTGTGTGTTTGTCCTTAGGATATTTTAGCTTAAGTAGTGTGTAAGCTTAGGCACTGATGACCTTAGTAGTTACGTCCCATAAGATTTCACACACATTTTATTATAGACCCTCTATTGTTCCTGATCTATATTAACGACATAGGAGACAATCTGAGTAGCCGTCTTAGATTGTTTGCAGATGATGCTGTCATTTACCGTCTTGTAAAGTCATCAGATGATCAAAACGACTTGCAAAATGAATTAGATAAGATATCTGTATGGTGCAAAAAGTGGCAGTTGACCCTGAATAAGGAAAAGTGTGAAGTTATTCACATGAGTACTAAAAGAAATCAGCTAAATTTCGATTACACGATAAATGAAGGCTGTAAATTCAACTTAATACTTAGGGATCACAATACAAATAACCTAAATTGGATTATTGTGGGTAGAGCAAACGAAAGACTGCGATTCATTGGCAGGAGACTTAGAAGGTGCAACAGGTCTACTAAAGACCACTCTTGTCCGCCTTATTCTGGAGTACTGCTGTGCAGTGTGGGATCCGCATCAGGTGGGACTGACGGATGACATTGCAAAAGTACAAAGAAAGGCAGGTCGTTTTGTATTATCGCGAAATAGGGGAGACAGTGTCACAGACATGATACGTAAATTGGAGTGGCTATCATTAAAACAAAGGCGTTTTTCGTCGCGACGGGATCTTCTCATGATATTTCAATCACCAGTTTTCTCCTCCGATGGCGAAAATATTCTGTTGGCACCCACCTACATAGGGAGAAATGATCATAGCGATAAAATAAGAGAAATCAGGGCTCGCACAGAAAAATTTAAGTGCTCGTTTTTGCCGCGTGCCGTTCGAGAGTGGAACGGTAGAGAGACAGCTTGAAGGTGGTTCATTGAACCCTCCGCCAGGCACTTTATTGTGAATAGCAGAGAAATCACGTAGATGTAGAGATAGAATACAGCTGCACAGTGGCTTCCTCTTTGTTGGTACGAAGGCACCACTTATTGTTCCACAAAGTTCTAACCTGCTGCCGCACGTCTTGCAGTAAGTCAGTGTAAGAAATATATTCGTACACTTTACTCCCTTGTTGAACGGCACTCGTAGCGAAAATGTCGACAATTTCATTTCCCCTAATACCATGGTGCCCCTTTACCCACAGCACGGTGATTTTCTTGTTACGACGCTGTAGTGCTGCAATACAGTCAATGGCGTGGTACAAAAAGTAATCGTTTGTGTTAATGATGAAATTGTTATACCAGGTCGGTTTTAGATAGGGCTTCATCCAGGGGAACGGCTGCTCGTGAGGAGCATGGTTCAAAAATGGTTCAAAAGGCTCTAAGCACTATGGGAAACATCTGAGGTCATCAGTCCCCTAGAACATAGAACTACTTAAACCTAACTAACCTAAGGACATCACACACATACATGCCCGAGGCAGGATTCGAATCTGCGACCGTAGCAGTCGCGCGGTTCCGGTAGGGGCAGTATTCTGCTATGGGGGACATTCACCTGAGCTCTCACGCGACGTGCGATCATAGTCGCTGCCACCGTGATAGCCGAGGACTACGTGCTAATCACTGCTGATCAACTCCATCCTTTCATGCTTGATTTCTTCCCCGAAGGTCACGGCGACTTCCAGCAGAGAAACTGTCCGTGTGACGAGGCCAGAGTCGTACAAGAGTGATTTGAGGGGCGTGATGGTGGACTCACTTTGCTGTCTTGGCCACCAAAATTGCCTGATCTGAACCCGCTGGAACACACCCCTCCGGCTCGTTTAATGGGAACTGCGTGACATGTGGGCAGACATCCGGTGCTACAAAGGGCAAGGACTTGTCGAAGCCCCGCCACGTAGAATCGCTGCTATGTTGCGTTCCAAACTACTGTGCTACTAAGCAAGTGGTAATAATGTTTTGATCACTCAGCATATATGGTGATTGTGATTAAACAATCTGAGTGTGAACAAGTCATGATATTTTCCAAAACATATTTTTCAGTAGAAATGGATTAAGTATGCACATAAAAAGTGAAGACAACAGACGAATACGTAGCTCACAATATAAACATACTACGGTCATAAAATTACATAAAGCCTTCCTTGGAAGAAACATACGAAATATACACTAGTGGCCACTGAAATTGCTACACCAAGAAGAAATGCAGATGATAATCGGGTATTATTGGACAAATATATAACACTAGAACTGATATGTGATTACATTTTCACGCAATTTGGATGCGTAGATCCTGACAAATCAGTACCACAACCACCTCTGGCCGTAATAACGGCCTTGATACGCCTGGACATTGAGTCAAACAGAGCATGGATGGCGTGTACAGGTACAGCTGTCCATGCAGCTTCAACACGATGCCACAGTTCATCAAGAGTAGTGACTGGCGTATTGTGACGAGCCACTTATTCGGCCACCATTGACCAGACGTTTTCAGTTGGTGAGAGATCTGGAGAATGTGCTGGCCAGGGCAGCAGTCGAACATTTCCTGTATCCAGAAAGGCCCGTACAGGACCTGCAACATGCGGTCGGGCACTATCCTGCTGAAATTTAGGGTTTCGCAGGGATCGAATGAAGGGTAGAGCCACGGGTCGTAACACATCTGAAATGTAACGTCCACTGTTCAAAATGCCGTCAATGCGAACAAGAGGTGACCGAGACGTGTAACCAATGGCACCCCATACCATCACGCTGAGTGATACGCCAGTATTGCGATGATGAATACACGCTTCCAATGTGCGTTCACCGCGATGTCGCCGAACATGGATGCGACCATCATGATGCTGTAAACAGAATCTGGATTCATCCGAAAAAATAACGTTTTGCCATTCGTGCACCCAGGTTCGTCGTTGAGTACACCATCGCAGGCGCTCCTGTCTGTGATGCAGCGTCAAGGGTAAACGCAGCCATGGTCTCTGAGCTGATAGTCCATGCTGCTGCATACGTCGTCCAACTGTTCGTGTAGATGGTTGTTGTCTTGCAAACGTCCCCAATCTGTTGACTCAGGGATCGAGACGTCGCTGCACGATCCGTTACAGTCTTGCGGATAAGATGCCTGTCATCTCGACTGCTAGTGATACGAGGCCGTTGGGATCCAGCTCGGCGTTCCGTATTACCCTCCTGAACCCACCGATTCTATATTCTGCTAACAGTCATTGCATATCGACCGACGCGAGCAGCAATGTCGCGATACGACAAACCGCGTCGCCATAGGCTACAATCCGACCTTTATCAAAGTCGGAAACGTGATGGTACGCATTTCTCCTCCTTACACGAGGCATCACAACAACGTTTCACCAGGCAACGCCGTCAACTGCTGTTTGTGTTTGAGAAATCGGTTGAAAACTTTCCTCATGTCAGCACGTTGAAGGTGTCGTCACCGGCGCCAACGTTGTGGGAATGCTCTGAAAAGCTAATCATTTGCATAATACAGCATCTTCTTCCTGTCAGTTAAATTTCATGTCTGTAGCACGTCATCTTTGTGGTGTAGCAATTTTAATGGCCATCAGTGTAGTAGAGACAATATTATACTCAGTGGTGGGAGTTTCGGTAAGCACTTAGATCTAATGAAAATCGTTCACGTGTTTTAGTATCCATCACATATTTGTATGATGTTTAGTATTTTAGTGTGGTTTGTTTCATGCCTAAAACTGAAGAAGGTGTAACTCTTACCCTCACTGAAAATTGCACATATGGTTATTAAAACTTCATTCTACATTGCTCCGACATAGATATATTTTATCTTGAAACACCGTGTACATTTTTGTTGACATAATAAGGTAACTTAAAAGGTGACCATTTTTCGCTATTGGATGAAATTAAATGCAATTTTCACAACTTTTTATTTCACACGACCTAAGCCTTGAGATTTAGACCCATTTCCTTGTGTTATAGCATTTAAAGATGTCACTTGTGCTACAAAACAAAGAAAGAACAGCTGCCATGTAAATTACGTGGTAATGCGAAATACACCGAGCCTTAGAGTGCACAAAATATGATAAATGTTCCCCACTACGCCTATTGTTATTAGAATTCTTTGACAGATATTAAACAAGATCCGTAAAACTCAACGCTTGGCATAATATGCCGTGTACTGTTATATCTGTATGTGGACAATGTACATTTTACATGGAGAGAAACTACCAGATAATTCCAGTTTCCTAGAAAGTAATTAATAAGCAGCCTCACTTCGTTATGAGAACTGATACTGTCACCTTCACCTTTCTTGACGTTAGTACAAACATCAGACTGGTAGCTGTAAATTTACATATACAATAGGGGTGTATTCACAGGTCTTCATTTTATTTACCTCTGAGGAGTTCCCTAAAAACATGCCACATTCCGCTTTGCAGTACACTATTTGCTGTCAGTCTGTGTGTCCACAGTTGATAAAAAATTACATACTGTCAAGACAATAACTCTAACCAACGACTGTTAATACATCATGAGTAATAGTGTACTCAGAAGGAAGCAAGTAAGATAAGTAAAAGTAATATTTTACACACTATAGTGTTCGAAAGAATATCTAAGATTTGTACTTCATTTGTTTGGCAAATTCACCACCAGAGTAGGAAAGACGTTTCAAGGAAGAAATAATTCAGTGGTCAAGGACACCGAACGTAAGAATCTGACCAATCACTGAGACATACTGTCTCATCCTGTCCCCTCACACCACCACACCCCTGTACTCACATCCTCAATTAATAAAAGCAGTGTGTTTAGGATCACCTATCTTGTCCCTGAATGGCGTTACATGGGATAAATCAAGCGTATCTGCCTCCAGCAAAGGGACATCACGGATGCAGGAAGCTGCAAAATAAGTGTTCATCTTTGAATAACATTGGAAACCAACCACAAATATTCCACAGATGCCAAATTCTCTATTCGACATAGGGAGATGCTTTGAGAGGCCTTGGGATATTATAATTTGACACGAAAGTCAAAAGAGCCACTCCGAACTGCCACTGAGTGATCAAATGTTTTACTTTTTGGAAACTTGTGCACACTATCAAGATAGTGCCGGCGCCGGCGGATTTTCCCTGTGAAGCGGAGGAGGAGGCCAAACGGCGCGCCACACGGTGTTGTGGGTGGACTGCTTTCCGGCGCCCCAGTGTGCTTTAGGGCCCCCTGATACATTTGGTGTACGACTCTTGCTATGGCCACCATGTTCGCCCGATTTCTCATCCATTGAAAACTTCTAGTTATGGGTTACGAAGAAACTGACACGTTACTGTTTGTCGGCAATAAAGATCGATGAGCTCTGGCGTAAAGTTGAAGCAGCGTGTACTGACGTACAGCAGTACTCAAAAGTATTTGTAAAAAGCATTAGTTACATTACATAAAAATAAGTGCTTAATATAAAAACAGCCAGTGAATAATCAGAATATATGTAATTAAAATTCATTTACTGCATTAGTCTAAACGAAGTTGCCTTACATCAAAACAGAAATAACAATTTGAAATGTCCCCTTAGAACAATTATACATGACTGTGCTTAAACTGACACACAATATTTGTAGCGCAACGCAATCTGACTTTCAGAAATCCCTACAAAAGAATGGCCCTGACTAACATTAACCTATGCGTTTCACAAATCGCTTACCTCACAAAAATCTTGGTTACTCGAATTACTGCAATACAGCCAGCGCCACTACTGCCAGCTAAATAAAAGATTCAAACTACGGAAGGCACTAACTACTGATAGGCATAGTTAGCAAATGAAAGATTTTGATAGAGAACAAACAATGTATTTACCTTAATAGTGTTGACAAATCATAATATACATAGCAGTTCATAATATGCTGTATTACAAATTTCAAAACTCCGCCATCTCTCTCCTCACATCCACCACTGCTGGCGGCTCACCTCCAACTGCGCAACGCTACGCGCTGTTCACATCCAGCTGCCGCTGCCCAACACTACAATGGCAGACAACAATGCAAACTAGCCACAGACTGCACACAGCACAGCCAGTGATTTTCACACAGAGCGCTACGTAACGTTGCCAATAAGAAAACATAAACAACCTACTTACAAATTCTTCTGCCACGGGGAATAATGAGTAAGACATCAGAGTTCCTAAAACAGTCGTCATAGGAAGCAGCCGTTGTTACGAATCTCCTCCTTCAGGCGCAGAGATCATCGAGGCTTTATGAGTTACCAAAGATCCACAAAACAGATTCTCCTCTACGCCCCACCGTAGGCTCCACTGGATCACCAACTTTTAACTGGCAAAAACCTGGCCAGCCTCCTTACACCGTATGTGGCTCGCTGTATCACGTGAAGAACACCGACGATTTTATCGACCGAACTAAACATCTGCGTCTTGGATAACGAAATATAATGGTCAGTTTTGATGTGGTCTCCCTGTTTACGCCGGTTTCAATTAAAGAGTGTATGGATTTCCTCTTCCAGTTATTTGATAGTGCAGTTGTGTGATTGTTTAAGTACATGTTGACGTCGTTGTATTTTCTAAAGGGTGGCCAGTATTTCGACCAGTTGGACCGTGTTAGCTCCAGCCATAGTCAGAAGACGTTGCTTTGGACACGGCTTCAGCTAAGCCGAGTTGCTTTTATTGTGACGTCGACGACACTTTCATCTTTTAGCTCCATCGACTTGAAAAACTGGGAGATTGCTAAGAACACTTGAACAACATTCACGATCTCATTACGTTTACAGTAGAAGTAGAAACAGATGGTGCACTGCACTTCCTTGACGTCCTCATTCGCCGGAAAACCAATGTCACCTCAGCCACTGTGTCTACAGGAAGTCACACTCACCAATCGGTATCTGCACGTTGTCAGCCGCCATCATCCACCAAAAAAGACGTGACGTTGTAAACGCTATATTTCATCATGCTAACGTCGTTTCAGACGCCGAAAATCTGCCACTGAAACTTTGCCGCCTCCGGAAAGTCTTCCGGGAAAATGGCTACAGTCACCGCCGGGTATCACAGGTTATTTCTGGCGAGACGCGCAGGAGAAACACCGCCGAGGAAGAGAGCAAGAAACTTGTGTTTTTGCGTTTCTGTCACACAGTGTGGGGAAAGATTAGCTGACTCTTGAAGAAACACAACATTTCATCAGTGTTCAGGCACTCAGCAAAAATATGACAGTTCATGAGGCCTGTGAAGGGCGATCTAGGACCTTAGAACGCCTGGAGTGTACAATATACCGCGTCATAGTGGCTGGATGACAGCCAAACAGTACGCACTGTGGAGCAACGCTAGACGGGGGACGAGAGCTCATGCCTAAGCTATCCAGAAAAATCAGCCGTGGCAGAACACTCTTTAGAAAATCAAACCCGAATTGTATTCGACGAAACATGTGTCATTATGCTGACGAAGGGATTTTGGGATTGTTTTATAAAAGAAGCAATAGAAACAAAAATACTAATAATATATCAATAAGGACGGCGGTTTACCTTAGCACACTCTGGGACCAAGCCATCGCGAGGTTGAAGTGGGCGCGACGGACGCGAGACGAAAACATTACTATATTTGGCGAGGAAGAGAGAACCAGTGACGTCACAGCCAGCAGCGTGGCTATATAACGACGAGGCCATGGCGTCACGGCAGTCATTTACCACTTCACAATGACGGAGGAGAACTAGGTCGAAAGCTTGTGAGATTTTAACCACCTGACGTGACTGGGAGACCATGAAGATTTCATTAAAAATGCTTCTGGCTCAAAAGTGAGTGTGTAAGAATAAAACAAAACTGTTTCGGGATCTGAAGAACAAATCAGTATTTCGTTGCATACCCATGGGCTGTGACCACAGCTGTTCAAGTATTTGGCATTGAATCCGCAAGCTTTTGTAACAAGTCAAGTGGGAGTTTTGACCATTCGTCCAATAAGGCGGCAGCAAATTCATCCTTGTTTGAGTAACTCCTATGACGAACACATCGATCCAATGCACCACAGTGGTGTTTAATTGCATTTAGATCGGGACTCTCACCTAGCCACTCCAAAAGTTTAATTTTTTTTATTTGTCAATAATTTTCTAAATGCCTGGAGGTGTGTTATGAATTATTGTCCTGATGAAATACACAGTTACGTCGCACATTCTTTCCCCCATGTGGAACCATATTATTTTCTAAAATGTTGCTTGACAGGAAACGATCCACTTTGGCTTCTATGTAGACTATAGGACCAACCCCACGTCTACAAAAACATATCCACACCACGACGCTGCCACGCTGTGTTTACCTGGTACTTTTTGCTGTCCCTTTGGTGTATTTGTCGATGTATATACTATACACCATCAAGGAATAATACATTCAGTTTACTTCCAGCACTCCATAAAACGCTGGACCAATCTTTAGCATTCCAAGTTTGATCTTTCTTTGAAAACTCTATCCCAGTCTACCTATTTTTTGAATTTGTGAGTGATTTTCGTAATGGCCGTTTACCATTTAAATCACCTGCTGAATTAAAGACAGGCAAGTTCAGTCCGCGATACTGCCGCATATCATCCATAATTTGTCGAGCCGATTGTCTTGGACCAGCGGCTGACTGCTTACAAATCATTCGGTCCTCCCTGCTTTTCTTTTCGGAGGATGACCTGACCTTGACTTATTGGCTACCGTTTCTTCCTTTTTTTTTTGTCGGTTCCTCACACATATTACTTGTTGTGATGTGCCATAGACTGCGACTTTCCCTCCCTCAAAGCATGGAAAACAGCTTGTCTCAAATCATCCGGGTATTCTGTTCTGGCATGCCTGAGTAACCACAGTTAATGAATACCGTACCAACAAAGCAAATTACAAAATATTTTTGAGCTGAAGAAATATATACTTACATTGCTATTGTATGACCTTGCTAGCTACTAAATATGTAATCACTGTGGCGTAAAGCTCTTTATGTATGCGTTGCTCTGTTGTGACTGCAAGCCAACAGTGCTGACAACACAACGCTGCAACTATAAAGTACTTTTTAAAAGCTGTACCCTTATCGATCAGCCAAGCCATTCCAGTCGCCGCCCGTCTAGGATTGGGAAAAACCGACCGGTTGAAAGCGATACATGTCTTTTAGTTCTGAATTACTGGTAATTTTCGGTATTTGTTTGATGTCGTTTATAACAGATGATTTTTATTTTTTACTAAGAACAAGTAAAAAACCGAAATGCCAATTACTCATAACAGCAGTGCTAAAATATTTCGTTTTTAAATAATTCTTTTAAAAACGAGTAATTTTTATTCGTAAAATTTACTTTGAGTTCTAATACGGCTTTATTATTGGAAAAGCAAAAAGCGATCAGTGCTATTTCAATAACATTGCAGGCAGAAACGAGAAACAAACACATGGCCGTGTGTCGTAGCTTAAGGTACGGTGTACGTGCATTATGCAAGCCTTTTACGACTTGGTCTATACAGTAGTTCCTCACTTCAGTCGCCGGATATCCGTTATATTGCGGAATGGCACCAACCCTAGTCTCGAAATATTTCTACGAAGTGATGTAACAATGAAATACCATGTTTAATTTTCTTTAAAATATTAAAGATCTGTCTGGCAATTCTATGAAATAATAAAAGAAGAAGGACATTATGGTACCATAATGGACTTGAGAACAATTCACTCGTAGTATACAATAAAAATATAAATTAGTTGATCCGCTGCCTGTGTCTGTATAATATGCCTTTGTCTGCTTGAAGCCTTCAAAACGGACAAATTAACACACAAAACAGAGTTGTTCAGTCTCAGTTTTCATCCGTTAGCACTGACTATTCGTAATGCCCAAATACCGGTATGGTCCCCCATTACGTGATTTTTGAGCAGAGTTTCAAAAAGTAAGAATCAATACGAGAATACTGGGGATTTTTTTTGTAGTGTTCAACTAGTTATCAGTTTCCGAGAAAAGCAGTGAACCTTGGGCGGACACAGTTTTCTTTTGTTTGCATATTTAATTTAATATTTTGATTCTATGTATCATGGAACTGAGAGACAGAGCGAGGTGGCGCAGTGTTTAGCACACTGGGCTCGCATTCAGGAGGACGACGGTTCAAACCCGCGTCGGGTCATCCAGATTTAGCTTTTCCAAGACTTCCCTAAATCACTGAAGGCAAATGCAGGCATGGTTCCTTTGAAAGGGCTCGGCTGATTTCCTTTTTGGTCCTTGCCTAATCGAGCCTGTTCTCCGTCTCTAATGAACTCGTTGTCGACGGGACGTTCAGCACTAATCTTCATCCTCCTCCTTCTCTGAAACCGAGAGAGACAAAATTTTCAATCTTTATTCGACTTCCACTTTTTTTACAAGAAATAACAGGAAAAGAAATACCGAAAATCGTTTATTTCAGAAGCCGGTTAGTTTGAGCAATTTTAACAGTCACGTTAAACTGACATGAAAAAAAAAAAAAACCGAAAACCAGTTGCTTCAGCGATAATCGCCATCCCTACACCGATCTGGATCAGAAGCGCTGATGTTATCCGAGGTGGCAGTTCTCCGTGCTAAATTTCGCACCCAGTACACCGCCAAATGAGTTACAAATTCAATCAAATGTTCTTGGAACTACGAATCTACAATACACGCACAATAAGCAATATTTCGTTGCTTACGATCTTGAGTTTGTGCCCATCTGCGTTAGAGCCACTGTTGCTGTCCGAAGTGATTGCAATGTGTACTGAATTTCGCACTCTGTATACATATAAATCAGCTACAAATTTAATCACGTATTCTTCGGGCTGAACTGTATAGTATGCAGAGTATACACGCAAAATGGAAAATTCCGTCATTTATGGCTTCCCTTGTGCTGTAGTTTAAACTGTTAGCAGTGTCAAGTGCAATAAGTGATTTTCTAATATTCGAAATGCTATAAACAGCTGAAGCAGAAATCTGACAGTCTGTTATAGATGTCGCGCGTAGATGGCCTGGATGCTGCCATCGAAGGTACAAACCATGCAAAAATGTGTAAGAAAAAGAGTGAATACGTTGACCTCCGTGACTGATAGTGATAGATGTAATGCTGGAAGAATACACTGAGTTGACAAAAAATGAAATTCGTGTGTGGAGGCCCCATCTCGAGAAGTGCTAGTCTTCTTTCAGTCGACGCCACATTGGGCGACTTGAGCGCCGGTGATGAGGATGAAATGATGATAAGGACAACACCCAGCGCACGAGCGCAGGAAACCTCCAACCCTGCGGGAATCGAACCCGGGCCCGCAGCATGGTAGGCAAGCACGTTACCACTTAGCTAAGGAGGCGGACACTGAGGTGACAAAAGTCAAGGGATAGCGATATGCAATATACTGATGGCATTAGTATCGCGTGCATAAGGTATAAAGTGGCAGTGCGTTGGGGAAGCTGGGAGAGACCAGTGGGTGAGGAGGATCGAGTTTACGGGAGGTGTAGAGGATCCGTATCCGTTCGAGGAAAAGGAGGAGGTGGGGGAACGGAATAAGGTCGTACAGGATCCGGGTAGGGGAGGGGAGACGGATGCGATAGGCGATTCTCTCTCTCATTACAGATCCTTTTATACACGGTTGTCATGCGCAGTCACTGACGTTTTGCTGTCCAGCGCCATCTGTCGGACATTTTGTGAACTTTGTTTTTTCTTGGTTCTAATAAAACCCCATGTCATTCCAAGCATGTGTGTCAATTTTTACCTCTCTATGTACATTATTCCATGGTTTATTAAGTTTTCAAATTTATACTTTGTACCCGGTTATATATATGTATATTTGTGTGTGTGTGTGTGTGTGTGTGTGTGTAAGCACAAAATCGTGGAAATCGTATCAGGAATGTCATGGTTAAACAATATTTTGGTCAGGGACACACCGTACTCGAACAACTTTTTGTGGTATTACTTGTTGGGGGTTGCAGTTATCGACTGCGGTCCGCACTAGTATCGCTGGACCCGCGAGTCGAGACTAGCGCCGCTCCGCAGCTTGCAAGAAGTCCCTAGCTTGCTCTCGGCCACTCTTGCTCGGGACGTCAAGTAGGAAAGTAGTATAGCCTACAGCTGATAGGAAGCAACCTCTAATAAGGCGCTAAGTTAAAGTATGGCCTATGTGATGCCCCTATACGTCTCTGTTTGTAATTATATTCTTCCTGACTATGAAAACTCCTCTACCACCAGTTAAGCACAATACACCAGTTAAGTACAATATATAACGAACGACTTCTACTTATTTTAGTCGTTGTAGACTCAGAAACAATGCAGCCAGGTCCTTATCGACTTCACTGACAAAACTGCTCTATATGCAAAGAAGATATTTGTATATTTCTATTTAGCTTTGGCCCCCACTCATTCACATTGGCGACGATTCGTTCGTCTTCATGATAACACTTTTACCTTCCTTTTTGAAAAGGTTGGTATTGCTGATTAAAACACATAGTAAGTAGAAAGGCACAATCAGAAAACACTGCGACAGTCTGGTTTCTGTTCGCAGCAGTTAAAAACACACCTAGCGGCAGTATGGTGGCTGGTCGCAAAAACTGACAGGGAATGCACAACCCTGAACACTCACGTAAAACAGCACTATAGAGGCGACACGGCGGCAGATGGGGGCAGGGGGAGGACCCGGACCGATGAGGGGGAAAAAGGGGGGAGGAGAGGGAAATAAAAAAGGGGGAGAGCCGATGGAGGGAGAGGACATAGAAAAAAAGGGGGTCAGGGCAGACTCAAGTAGGAGTGGGGAAGGCAGTGGAGGGGACAGCAAAAGGACTCGGGGGAGAGAAGGGAGTCAGGGAGAGGGTAGGCAAGGAAAAAACTGGATGGAAGGGGGGGGGGAGAGAGACCAGGAAAAAGACAGAGGAAGTGGTAGGTGAGGATCAGAGCTGATAAGGGGGATAAATAGAGGGAGAGAGGGCATCATTCGGGAGGGGGAGTCGATGGAAGCCATCTTGGGAAAGGAGATGAAGGGTGAAGAGGTAGAGGGTAGGGGGGACACAACGGTGAAGGCGCGGCACGGGGGGGAGGGGGGGGGGTTGAACAAGAGAAGAGTAACCAGGGGATGAGAGGGATCAAGATGTGATCTAGGAAAAGGAGCAGATGGGGGAAAGGAATCTGGTCATAGAGGATCCACGTGG
Source organism: Schistocerca cancellata (assembly GCF_023864275.1). NCBI lineage: Eukaryota > Metazoa > Arthropoda > Insecta > Orthoptera > Acrididae > Schistocerca > Schistocerca cancellata. The sequence continues at coordinate 237,094,907 of NC_064627.1, read as the reverse complement.
GGAAGAGGAGGCACATACGGAAGGTGAGGTGGAGTGCATGGAGCTCGAGGATCTGAATGGAATTATAGAATTTGAGGGGCGGAGAGGAGGGGGGGTGGATATCCCGACAGGACTGGTATATCAGATGATGGGAGAGATTAAGGATTTGTAGGTGTGGAGGATGGTAGAGGGGTTCAACTCTCATGTCCAGCCAGAGAGGAGTTTAAGGAGCCAGAGGCGGGTGTGGGCTTTGGATTGGATAGAGTGCAAATGAGGGGTCCAGGTGAGGTGAAGTTCAGTTGTGAGGCCAGAGTAGGTGAGGGTGGGGGAGAGGCAGACAGGATGGGCGCAGATGGTAAGGGTTCACTAAATGTGTCATTTCTATCAATGATTTTTCAGCTGTACACCCTGTACACTGAGCTCATTCTATGATAATGCTGTAAAACTAGTCGAGCAAGTTAGCCATTCATTTATGTTGACTCGTTCACGTGGGTGACGACTAATTTAGCTGTCTGTTTGCTCCTTCGCACTGCTATACGTGAACCACACTTCGATTACATCTCTTATGTTTATGGAAGTTAACATATGCTGGCTTCTTGTTTTCTTTATTTCTTTCCTCCATTCGCTGCCCAAGTAGGAATTTTCGTTCGTAATTAATTGAGTGTGTGTCATGTGACATTAACTCAATCTGTTTGTTCCTATTGGATAACGACTTTCGATTAAATCGTTAAAACATATTCTTGGATTATTTCCAAGTGTACAGGTCGCTGACTCTCAATAACATTTAAGAAAAATTAAGCTTCCTTGCTGGATTTGTAAGTAAATTAGGGAAATTGTTTTCTTCAGATAAGTGCAGTAGCTGTTCTTCGTCGGTAGTAAAATTCTTTACACTAAGCAGTGCATTTCCTTGATATTATACAGCCATTTGGAATGTGTTACGCCGCCCTTCTCTTTCTACTGCAATAGCTACAGAATATGCTGCGAATATGTTATGAGAATCATACCACCGACTTCAACTGTGTTTCATAAAGTCAAAAGTTTAGGTTTCCTACAAATTTAATATTATTACTTGCTTTTTCCTCTATAATAAAAAATGTTGAATACCAGCGATTCACTAGCGTTTTCTCAACTAGATCGCAGTACTGGTAATAAATTTTCGCGATTTGGGAGTATTTCTGTTCTATAACAAATTCTTGACGAGAAGGAAATCAAAGTCGTCGGTCTAAAGGAAGGAGACCACTTTACGTCCGACTAACGAAAGATCTTTGATAGTATTTCAGAGTTTCGCGTATTACTGGAAGAGAAGTTCCCAGCTGTACATCACGAAGAGTTTTGCACCAATTTTTTTCTGAGTACAGTGCCTCGGAGGATAGAGACATGCCTTGCGCGAGACAGACTACGATAATAAGTGTTTGTTATGTTGCTACCTATCTCAATATAATTCTCGTACATCATATTTAGACTGTTGTTGTTCTACAAAAGCGTTGTGATATGTAAGTGCTAGAAATTGATTGCTGTACGCTGAATTTTCCCACGGATATAAATAAAACTGTCTCCCAAATTTTACATTGTTTCATTAATTCACATCAGGATCGTATTAGTTCATCAACTGCGTATACGAGTGCTGCCTATCACTACAGATGGACATTATGCCGACTATGATTACTCAATTTCTTTGTTTAACCAAACAAGGAAGCTATTGTCAACAGTCGTCCAATAGCCATTCGCCAACGGTGTTTACGTGGAGGTGAGGTGTGTGACTTCGTTTGTGATTGATTTATCTGATGAGCCATTGTGGATTCCCTGCGATAGGTGCGGCACACACATGGTCAATATTGTGCTTTCTGTTTTGCCACAGGCCTATAAATACTTCCATCTAGTTTAGATACAATTATCGACTTTATAGCCCGCGCATGTAAAGCATTTGACTCGGTGGATAACGGTGCATTCTGGAATTAAATGAGGTGAAGCATGACCAGGTATTTTTTGTTCCCTGCTCTATCATATTAGTTTACTGTTTTTCAAAACCTGATTTGTACTGTGTAGAGTAACAGACTGCAATCATGAGACGAAGGTCACGAACGGGAAGCGGTAATTGAGAAGGGAGTTGAACAAGTTTGTAGCCTGTCCCTGATGTTATTCAGTCTCTCATTCAGCAAGCAGTAAATAAAACAAAGGAGAAATTTGGAAAGGAATAGAAACTCAGGCAGAAGTAATTAGAAATGTAGGCTTTAATGACGACGTAGTAATTTTGTAAGACACGGCAAACGACTTAAGGGAACGTGTGAACGCAGTGGATAGTGTCTTGAAACACGGTTGTAAGCTGACAAAAGGGCAACTAAGAGAAGTGTAATGGAGGACAGTCGAACTAAATCAGGCGATTATGAGGGAACTGGATTGCGAAATGAGACACTAAAATCAGTACATGTGTTTTGTTATTTGGTCAACAAAATAAATAGACGATGTCCGAAACAGAGAAAATATGAAGTGGAGACTGGCAATAGCAAGAGAAGCATTTTTGAAAAAGACAGATTTGTTACCACCTAACATATTTCTACGTCCTAGGAAGTCTTTTCTTGAGGATTAGTCTGGAGTGTAGCCTTCTACAGAAGTGGAACGTGGAGTATGGACAGTTGACATGTGAACAGAAACTTCTGAAATGTGGCGGTACAGGAGAATGTTGATGATTAACATTGGTAGACTACATGAAAATAAGGAAGTACTGGAAACTACAGGGGTGGAATTTGTCCAGAAGAAGGGACCTGTTGAGATGATACGTCCTTAGGCACTGAACGAGGTGGCGCAGTTGTTGGCACATTGGACTCGCATTCAGGGGAACTTCAAATCCATGTCCGACCATCGAGATTCATGTTTTCAGTGATTTCCCTAACTCGCTCGAGGCTAATGTCGCAATGGTTCCTTTGAAAGGACTCAGCCGAACTCATTCCCCATCCTTGTCTAATGCGATCTTCCGCTCCGTCTCTAATGATTACAATGTCGACGGGACGTTAAACTCTTCTTTCTCTCTTTTTACCTACTGAGGCATGAAGTGTTGTGACAAGATGAAACTACTTTCGTCTGGTCATAACTGTGGGTTCTCTGATTGCAAAGTTGCCACATAGGAACTGTAAGTCACGAAGTATTAGTTCACTTTGTTACATTAATGAATGAAAGATTTAAATAACTTTGATACACTTCTTTGTCACAGGAACATCGGATAATTTGCACTTGTCATTGGCTAGCACAACGTCACTTGCTGCAATAATTAACAAACTTCCCTTGATGTAAAATGTTCAACTTAACAACTCGTTGGTCCTACGCTATGATGCTGACCACTTTAGATGAGTTCACGAACTGGGCAGAGCGCTTCCAAGTTTGGCTCTATATTGATCTAAGTGTGAGGACACTGCAGTGCTGGGGGAGAGGCAAGGTGTTCAGGATCGCCTTCCATATGACACTACAGATTGATGCAACTCGCACTTGCGTCTGTGGTGTCGATATGCGTTGCCGACTTTGTTGTGGCACCATGATATCTGGAGGACACCAAATGAAGGAATCGTTATTTTGGTAAAGGAGGGAAGTATGCTGGGTAAAAAATGTACATGGAGACCAAGGGGTGACTACAGTAATGAGGCTGTAATGGATATAGGTGTGCACCAGTTCAGCAGAGATGAAGATATTTCTACTGGATATATTTCGGTGGACATCTCCATCAAACCAGAGATCGAACTGAGAGTCAAAAAAGCAATAACAGCCCCTTCTCTTGACTCCTCCCCCCTCCCACCTCGAAGCACAAATGGTACAGTTTTTCAGCTCACTCTCCATAAATTCTGGTTGCACTACCTGTGTTATTCACTAACTAACAAAGAAAGTGAAACACATAGAAGACATGGCCGATTGTCAGAGTAACTTCATTCACATACACAAAATCGGCGGGTATGTAAATGATAAGGGTCGCAATTTTCTGTGATAGGTAGGACGACCATCAGAGAGCATTAGTTTTGTTCATATTTTGTGTTGTTACCAGGCCTGAAAATGCATGTAAGGATGGGTCTCAGTATTAGATGTTGTGAGACCACTGTGAAAGACATGGAGATGTCGCATACTCGAGTGATACAGTGTTATCAGTATGTGACAGAGTTTGAATAGGTCTCATTGTGTTTCCATTTGGCCAGTTGGTTTACTCATGCAGTATTCAGATCTGTGGGGCACACAGATGTGACAGCGGTCCTGTAAATGATAGTTGTGGAACAAGGCCAGCATCGCCCCACTCTCCACTGTTGCCAAATTTATTCAAGATGGTGGATCCAAGATAGTGGCAATAGAAGTGGCAATATTGCAAAAACATCATGGAGGGAAGATCAAATTTTGGCGGAAAAATAGGTCAATTAGGTTACCTCCACTAACCTAACCCCCCTCCCCCATAAAAATGCGGGCAGTTCACAAACCACGGCTAGCTCCACTAACCTAAGATAATGGCAGGAAAAATAGGTCACTTGGACCACTTCCTTTAACCTAAGTCATCCGACCACCACCTCTTCCTAGGAATTGGCTGGAAAATGACTCAGCCTTTGCTGGATAGGATAGATGTAAGTCTTTATTTAAACAGTCTTTATTTAAACAATTTGAGGCAGTAGTTCCATCCAGTGTGTCCACCATGAGGTCCAGAGTCCAGCTGACCTAGTACACAGTACTGCCGCCAGAGGGTGCTATCATCCCTTCCTTAACATAATTCAAGATGGCGGTGTGAGGGGGGGGGGATTGGTGGGAAGATGACTCGGCCTTTTCTGGGCTGCTCAAGGGAGGAAGGAGTGTACTTTATTTATTTTTGGAATAGTTTATTTAGGGACAGATTTCATGTTGTTTGTTTATTACACTGATACAAAACACTCGTTGTGACATGCTTGGGGTCATCTACATCTACATCTACATTTATACTCCGCAAGCCACCCAACGGTGTGTGGCGGAGGGCACTTTACGTGCCACTGTCATTATCTCCCTTTCCTGTTCCAGTCGCGTATGGTTCGCGGGAAGAACGACTGTCTGAAAGCCTCTGTGCGCGCTCTAATCTCTCTAATTTTACATTCGTGATCTCCTCGGGAGGTATAAGTAGGGGGAAGCAATATATTCGATACCTCATCCAGAAACGCACCCTCTCGAAACCTGGCGAGCACGCTACACCGCGATGCAGAGCGCCTCTCTTGCAGAGTCTGCCACTTGAGTTTGTTAAACATCTCCGTAACGCTATCACGGTTACCAAATAACCCTGTGACGAAACGCGCCGCTCTTCTTTGGATCTTCTCTATCTCCTCCGTCAACCCGATCTGGTACGGATCCCACACTGATGAGCAATACTCAAGTATAGGTCGAACGAGTGTTTTGTAAGCCACCTCCTTTGTTGATGGACTACATTTTCTAAGGACTCTCCCAATGAATCTCAACCTGGTACCCGCCTTACCAACAATTAATTTTATATGATCATTCCACTTCAAATCGTTCCGCACGCATACTCCCAGATATTTTACAGAAGTAACTGCTACCAGTGTTTGTTCCGCTATCATATAATCATACAATAAAGGATCCTTCTTTCTATGTATTCGCAATACATTACATTTGTCTATGTTAAGGGTCAGTTGCCACTCCCTGCACCAAGTGCCTATCCGCTGCAGATCTTCCTGCATTTCGCTACAATTTTCTAATGCTGCAACTTCTCTGTATACTACAGCATCATCCGCGAAAAGCCGCATGGAACTTCCGACACTATCTACTAGGTCATTTATATATATTGTGAAAAGCAATGGTCCCATAACACTCCCCTGTGGCACGCCAGAGGTTACTTTAACGTCTGTAGATGTCTCTCCATTGACAACAACATGCTGTGTTCTGTTTGCTAAAAACTCTTCAATCCAGCCACACAGCTGGTCTGATATTCCGTAGGCTCTTACTTTGTTTATCAGGCGACAGTGCGGAACTGTATCGAACGCCTTCCGGAAGTCAAGGAAAATGGCATCTACCTGGGAGCCTGTATCTAATATTTTCTGGGTCTCATGAACAAATAAAGCGAGTTGGGTTTCACACGATCGCTGTTTCCGGAATCCATGTTGATTCCTACATAGTAGATTCTGAGTTTCCAAAAACGACATGATACTCGAGCAAAAGACATGTTCTAAAATTCTACAACAGATCGACGTCAGAGAGATAGGTCTATAGTTTTGCGCATCTGCTCGACGACCCTTCTTGAAGACTGGGACTACCTGTGCTCTTTTCCAATCATTTGGAACCTTCCGTTCCTCTAGAGACTTGCGGTACACGGCTGTTAGAAGGGGGGCAAGTTCTTTCGCGTACTCTGTGTAGAATCGAATTGGTATCCCGTCAGGTCCAGTGGACTTTCCTCTGTTGAGTGATTCCAGTTGCTTTTCTATTCCTTGGACACTTATTTCAATGTCAGCCATTTTTTCGTTGGTGCGAGGATTTAGAGAAGGAACTGCAGTGCGGTCTTCCTCTGTAAAACAGCTTTGGAAAAAGGTGTTTAGTATTTCAGCTTTACGCTTGTCATCCTCTGTTTCAATGCCATCATCATCCCGGAGTGTCTGGACATGATGTTTCGAGCCACTTACTGATTTAACGTAAGACCAGAACTTCCTAGGATTTTCTGTCAAGTCGGTACCTAGTATTTTACTTTCGAATTTACTGAACGCTTCACGCATAGCCCTCCTTACGCTAACTTTGACATCGTTTAGCTTCTGTTTGTCTGAGAGGTTTTGGCTGCGTTTAAACTTGGAGTGAAGCTCTCTTTGCTTTCGCAGTAGTTTCCTAACTTTGTTGTTGTACCACGGAGGGTTTTTCCCGTCCCTCACAGTTTTGCTCGGCACGTACCTGTCTAAAACGCATTTTACGATTGCCTTGAACTTTTTCACAATACATAGCCTACAGACCTGCCAACTACTCGCAGATCACCGAAATAATGCTGTACATTGATATGCAGACACGAAAACAACTCGTAAATTGTCAAAATAATGCATGTAAAAGGCTCTGCAAACATGCTTGCTAATCATTAAGTGTCGAAATCATGCAATGCACAGCCTGCACACGTTTACAAAATAATGCAACAGACACGAAAACAACTCGTAAATTGTCAAAAGATACTGCGTGTGTAGAACTATGCAAACACGCTCACAACACTTAAACAGCCAAAAATAATTTCAGTGCACAAACACAAATCGCACGTAAAAAACACTTTCGAACTATCATCAACCACGTCATATCATCAAACTGCTTCCCTACAAAACTCCAAAGAGTGCACACCGGGTGGTGTGCTCAAGCTGGTCCCATACGTAAGATGAATCTGGGACGTGTTTACTGTTGCTGGCGGGACACCTCACCTACCTGAGGATATTGACATTACAGATCCCACTACAGGAATCTGTTCCAATGCTTCCCAGAATAGCACAGATGATCTATTCTTACAATGTTTTGGAGATGTTGTGTGGGGAGCCATCACGTATGATTTGAGCTCACTGCTGGGAGTGAGTGAGGGGACTCTGATGATAAAACAGTACATTGCAGACATCCTGGGTCCTCGTGTGTTACCCTTCACGTAACTGAATTGTGATGTCATTTTTCAAGAGGACAATGGTCGTTAATATATGGCGTGTGAACTAGGTGTATGGCGTTGAGGTCTTCCCGTGACCAGCAAGATTCCCAGCTCTCTCCCCGAAATAAACAATTTGTGACCAGCTCGGACGTGAGCTCCGTCCCAGCGTCAGTATCCAGGATATGGAGTACCATTTACAACAGTCGTGGGCCTGAGTGCCTCATAATAGAGTACAACGGCTTTATGACCCCATTTCTAACCAAATCAATACATGCACCGATGCCAGAGGAAGTGCAACTTCACTAATAAGTATGCCAATACTGGCAAGCTCTTTCTGACTACAGTTTACTATAACTGAAATAACAACACATACCCTCTCAACCCGTGAAGTCTCTTTCCTTTTCTCTTCCCCTTCTGGATACTTCACATTGTGTTTTTCAGACAGTGTATTTAGAAACGTTGTTCCAGTTGTGAGCAGAATGACCGAGCTTAAAACGTAGCAGCTTAAAAAAAAGTACTGTGTTCGAAAGCTGGTCAGTTATCAGGATATCACGTTATTCTTCTGGCAAGTGTACCAAACAACAACGAGCAACGCAGGAAATTGTCGAGGGGCAAATCTAGAAGACTCTTTCCATTCGACAGACTTCGCTTATTTAAGGCAGCAGGCGTAACAGTGGTTAAAGGAAAAGCTACTTCTGCAAACTCTGGAACTAACGGGAAATGGCAGTGAACGATGAGGACGCAAATAATTCCGCATATAATTGGCAAAAAGTTACGTTAACTCACTACCATTGTAGTTATATCACAAAGTAGCATATTTCCTTTGACAGACCAAGTTTGATTACTCTTTGCCCTCATGAAGAAAGTGTATTTTAGCAATCACGATAACATCTGCAGTATAGCTTGGAGAATACTGTATTTCTTGCACGGTATCACCTACAGACTAAATTGAAGGATGTTGTATTTCTTGAAATGAATAGCTAATCATATCGCATTTAGGAGGACTTGTTTACAAATTCCGTAGGCTACCTAACAATCGGTGACCCTCCCCGTAAAAGCGCATGTTATCGTTGAAATAATTACGTCGAAGTTGTGAATTACAGCTTTCCAAAGTTACTACCATGATGACACGTAGCTGTAATCTGTTATTAGGTTGGTTTTGGTGTGTAGTGACCATAATCTTGCATTACGTCGTTTTTATATCACATCTTTGAATGAAATGTCTAATGATTAAGAGTGGATTTGCATTAATTGTAACTTCTACGTTCGTTACATCGCTTCCGTTTGTTTAGAAATGTTAATTAAGGTTCGCTATCACGCTCGGAAACGTATCATCGAGACGGTAAATAATAAGTTATTTACTGTACCTAGGTGCGATTTAAACTTCACAGTCTTTACCCGAGAGAAGAAACTCTATAACGAAACACATTTATTGATTCTAGGATTTGTCACCACGAGTTTAGGCAAACAATATCTATCGTCATGCAGATTATTATTCAGAAGTACCTCTACAACGCTACACTACTGCATCACTACATAAATACATAAAAGTTGATTCCAAAATGAACCTCTCAATGTGCGATACAATAAAAATTTAGTTTGGGTTGCAATGAAGCGTGTCATCAGATTCATAGTCGTTCACTTTCCCTAGTTTGAATTTAAGGCTACACTTTCCAGAACCAGTTCTCAATATTCGCAAGACTCGAAGGTAAACATACGCAGTCCTCCTGCCTTTCGTTTCAGCACATCTAGCTGCCTGTACCAGCGACAAAAGCATTCACTGGATTTAGTGCTAGTGCAGGATAACGAAGAAAGATACAGACATTTTTTAACATTACCCCTAAAATTTTGCCCGCCACCCGTGGTCTGGCTGTAGCGTTCTCGCTTCCCGAGCTCGGGGTCCTGGGTTCGATTCCCGGCGGTGTCGGGGATTTTCACCTGCCCTGAGATGACTGCGTGTTGTTGTGTCGTCTTCATCATCATCATTCATCCCCGTTACGATTGGAGGAAGGCAACGGCAAACCTCCTTCATTAAGACCTTGCTTAATACGGCGGTCCGGGTCTTCCGCATGGTTCCCCTGCCCTCCGTCAAGCAGCATGGGATTCCATTTATACCCCAAAAATACCATCCTTAACCAAAGACGGCGCATATCATCTGAAAGGTGCAGTAATGGTTAAAAACTCTTGGTAACGATAATGATACAGTGTTCCAGAAACAGGCTTTAATCGTTTTGCAAATGGCATTGTACTGTTTTCCACTAGCTGAGATAGACTTCAGCAGCGAATAGACTTTTCGAAAGTACGATAGAGAATCAACTACAATAACACTAAAATAATTCATACCTGATATATCGCCGGCCGCTGTGGCCGATCGGTTCTAGTCGCTTCAGTCCGGAACCGCGCTGCTACTACGGTCGCAGGTTCGAATCCTGCCTCAGGCATGGATGTGTGTGATGTCCTGAGTTTAGTTATATTCATACCTGATATATCGCCGGCCGCTGTGGCCGTGCGGTTATAGTCGCTTCAGTCCGGAACCACGCTGCTACTACGGTCGCAGGTTCGAATCCTGCCTTGGGCATGGATGTGTGTGGTGTCCTGAGTTTAGTTACGTTTAAGTAAAGACTAGGGGACTGATGACCCAGATGTTAAGTCCCATGGTGTTTAGAGTCATTTGAATCATTTGAACCTGACATATCGAAAAGTAAATACAAAGCTCTGCAAAACGTAGGGACGAGATAGGTAAAGTAACATAACGTAACTCACTGGAACCTGTACAGGAAGCTGGGCTTCACATGACGAGATGTCAGCCTGAGTGTGGCGCCAAATGGGGCTCGCCCCGCACCAAGAGGAACAGGAGGGAACAGTGTCTGTCAATCAGCTAGCAATTACAGTGCATCGTGGCGGTGTTCTTCATTACTACATAACCCTGAAACAACATCTGGATGGCTTCACGTTGGGAAACTGGAAGAAAGACGAAGTGTGACGAGCGTTGCTCGGTAGTTTGGTGTTGTTCATAGCGTTGTTGCACGTGCTTGGGAAGCGTTCAGAAGCAAGTGCACTACGGCCTGAAGGAGGAGAGGTGGTCGACCACGGTCAGCTACAGTAGCAGGTGACCGCTACAGTGTGTACAGGTCAGAAGGTACACACATCAAACATTAGGTGCAACTGGAAGGCATTACACAGGTCTGCAAGTCACGAAGTCACGCAGTCTCGTGCTCCACAGTAGCACAGAGACTGCATGGGGGCAATCTCCTTGCCCGACGACCATTAAGTTGTGTTCCATTGACACCCGCACATAGGTGTCACCGTTTGCCACGGTGCCAAGACAACGGGAATTCGAGCAACAAGATCTAGGTTGCATGCTCTTCTCAGATGTGAGGGGATTCAGTCTGGATTGTGATTCTGGATGTACCCTCGTATGCCGAAAGGTGGGAACACATTATCCATCCAGGAGCACTGTCGAACATAATCGTTTTGGTTTCACACGTGCGTCTTTTCAGAAGTGTATTTGGCCGTGACTCCACTTCTATGGATGACATCGAAGTGTGCAGGTTGACCTACTCTTGGATCGAGAGGATATTCGGCAAATGGATTCGCCTGCCCGTTCCCCCGACTTGAAGCCCATCGAACACATGTGGGATGCGTTGGGGAGACGTATTGCAACATGTTTACATGCACCAATGACCATCCGACAGTTGTCAATCGTGCTGCGAAGGTATGCAACGTCTTACCACAAGAACTCCTTAACACTCTTTGGCCAGCATGGGAGCACATTGCGTAGCAAGCACTGCTGCCCGAGGTGATCACACACCGCCGGCCACGTTGGCCGAGCCATTCTAGGCGCTTCAGTCCGGAACCGGACGACTGCTACGGTCGCAGTTTGAATCCTGCCTCGGGCATGGATGTGTGTGATGTCTTCAGGTTGGTTAGGTTTAAGTAGTTCTAAGTTCCAGGGGACTGATGACCTCAGATGTTAAGTCCCATAGTGCTCAGAGCCATTTGAACCATTTGATCACACACCCTATTGAGAATCATGTCCCACCTTTTGAACTGTCCGGGGCACCATCATAAACAGCGGTGACTTCAGTGTAATTATTGCATTTGATTAAAAGTCTCATTTCTGTTCGTTTCATTGTGTATTTTTTTCAGTTTCCTTCTGTACTGTACTGTAGCAGTTCTTTCTATCTGTGGTCCAACTCTCATCAAACTATGTTACTTGGTAGTGACACATCATACGAAAGTTACTTTCGTCCTTAAGTTTTACACACCATGAAACGTCCCCTTTGGAAAATTATGATTGACTGTGCTGGTAAACTTCTATGTTACTTGATACAAAGACATCTGAGTAAAACTGAACGTACTCAGACAGTTCTCTCTTTACTTATTCTGATCATCACTAAACTGACACACAATTTTCTTTTTTTTTAGCACAACGCAATCTGGCTTTCAATAATCCCTACAAAAGAATGGCCGTGACTGACAATAACCTAAACCTTTCATGAATCACTCACCTCACAATAATCTTCGTTACTGGAACTACTGCAATACAGCGAGCGCCAATACTGCGAGCTAAATAAAAGATTCTAACTACTGAAGGCATAGTTAGCAAATGAAAGATTTTGATAGAGAACGAACAATGTATTTACCTTAATAGCGTTCAAAAGCCATATATATATATATATATATATATATATATATATATATATATATATATATATATATATATATAATTATGTGACATTCAGTTAAACAAATTTCCTTTTTCTGACGGACACACGTCCAGATCGTCCGCTCAAAACTCTGACATCTATCTCTCCACATCCACCACTGCTGGCGGCTCAACTCCAACTGCACAACGCTGCGCTCTGTTCACATCCAACTGCCCAACACTACAATAGCGAATATTCCAACAATGCTAACCAGCCATAGACCGCTACGTGGCGTTACCAACATAAAAGCCTAAACACCCTACTTACAACCATTGTAGAAAATTTAATATTGTACTATGAACCAGCAAATTGCTGCATAGCTGAAGTCCCACCTCACTTGGCAGTTGGCACCAGCATTGGTAATCGGTTCCACGGAAGAGTCCGCGTGAAACTGCAGAATAGACGAGGGCGGCGCCGCAGCGAGGCGATGTATGGATGTAAGCATCAGCAGTGAGAAGTGTGTTGCGGGGCGAGGAAGTGGCAACAACTCAGTGCTGGCGCCACGGGTATCAGCGGCAGGACGAGAACGGTGCTTGTGAACCTGGGCCGTGGGTGGCGTGCCAGTCAGTCTTGTGTTAGTTCCGCAGTGACTGATTCGGGAAGCTGACTGGCGAGCATCAGCGCCTGAGAATATGAGGTGAGTTGGCAAACAGTGATAGCGGTCCTCTTTGCGTGGAGGACAGCGTGGCCGTTGTCATCATGGGACTGTAAACTAATGGAGCGTCGGCAGGGATGTAGACAGTCGTGCAAAGACCCAGGAAAGAAGTACAACAATAACCGAGCAAATGAGACGGGAGCCAGCTGGGCAAGAAGAGTGGCAAGTTTGTGTGGCCAGCTGTTGAGGCACCCTGGTGGAAACTGGGCCTGAGCTTGTACCAACTTGTTATACGAGACATTGGTTTCTGTCCCAGGTGAGAAGACGGCGCGTGGCAACTTGGTTCCAAGGTAGGTCGTGATAACGCAATACACTGACGGAAAAAAAGTCGCAACACCAAAATATAATAATGTAGAGTAACAAAATTTCTGGAATACATTTTCCTAGGTAACATATTTAACTGATTAACATTGCAGGATTACAGGTTAATGTAAGCGCGAGATTAACCACGTAAATGTGAAATGCTGGTACATTAATAATCAGTTTAATAGCCAGAATGTTGAATGCCAGCATACAGACGTACTTGCACTGTATTGTAGAGGTCCTGTATGTCAGTTTCTGGGATGCAGTTCGATGCCTGTGGCACATGGTCAGCCAGTACAGGGATGGTTAATGCTGTTTGTGGATGACAGTGGAGTTGTCGTTGGAACTGTCGTCCGAGTATGTCCCATATGTGCTCCATTGGAGACAGATCTGGTGATGGAGCAGGCCAAGGAAACATGTCGAAAGTCTGTAGAGCATTCTGAGTTACAATATCGGTATGTGAGCGAGCATTATCCTGTTGGAAAAACCTCCTAGAATGCCGTTCATGAATAGCAGCAAAATTGGTCGAATCACCAGACTAACATACACTCGAAAGCTGTCTGCATTCCAGGTGTAGGTGCAGTTTGTCTGGCACGCAGGCAGATTTTTTGAAGGTCCTGAACTTGCCTTCTAACCAGCAGACCACCATCACTGGCACCAAGGCAGAACCAGCTTTCATCGGAAAACACAACACTCCTCCACCCCTGTCCTCCACTGAGGTCTCGCTTGACATCATTGAAGTCGCATATGATGGCGTCTGAATCTGAGCTGTCGAAGTAATCTATTTGTAACAGTTCTTTGTATCAGTTTCGTACTAACTGCTACCCAGACTGCTATTGTTGATGGTGTACAATGCGCCAGAACCATACTCCGAAAACGATGGTTTTTCCTGTCTGTTGTGCCACATGGGCTTCCCGAGCCTGCTCTTCTTGCGGCCGTACATTCCAGTGCCCACAGCCACCAGCAATCATATACGGTGCCTACATTCCTGCTTAGTCCTTCTGCGAGGGAACATTTAGCTTATCGTAGCCCTATAACACGACCTCGTTCAAACTCAGTGAGTTATTTATAATGGCGTCTTTGTCCCCATAAAGGCATTCTTGACTAACATCCTGCGTCCAGCTCAAAGGTAACTAACGTTCACGATTTTTACAGCGTGCTTTTGTAGCAAATTTGATTGGCATCGTCTTTCAGACGTCGCATCATCTTTCAGATGTTGAAACACGCCTACCAACTTTCCTTTATGTTGCACAACTGCGATTTTTTTCCGTTAGTGTAGTATCTGTGACGTGTGCTCTCGGAGACGGCACACGAGATGGGTGTTGCGCTAGTTATGCCCGGTATAAGATTACGGTTCTTCAGATGCCTGTGTCCGGCTGTGTCTCTCCATATCTCCAGTCACCTTGTTTTCATTCTAGAAATTACTGCCACTCTATGGCTTCTTCATCCGAGAAAAGAGGAAGCAGTCACTGGATGCCATGTCAGGATAATATGGGGACTGAGCAAAATATGGTACCTCGAGAAGCAGCATCTGTAACTGTGGCCTGTTGAGGATGAGCTGAGACGGTACCATGGAACAAACATACGCTCTTGGATAGATTCCACCGACCCATTATTTAGGCACCCGCCTGTATCCTCTGCAGGAGGATTTAAGTACCATAATTATGATTCCAACAGTATTAAAATTATATATATAAATAACAACTTTGGCGAGGATTCAGAGATGGGAATGGAAGGATGAAGGGAGGGAGAGAGAGAGAGAGAAAGAGATTCATGTACAAGGTGAAAGGAATGATTGCAGCAGCATTGTCCAGAGCAGGGGTTTCTTACACAATACACGACTGCTGCACACGAGCTACCGTTTCAGCGGAGATATCCGAGCACGCTGCAGTAATACGTCGTTGCATATCATCGGTTGTGATTGGTATGTCCTTGTAGACAGGGTCTTTAATCTTCCCCCACAGAAAAAGAAACCTGCTGTCGTCAAATCCGAGGAACGGGCTGCCAAACTTACCCTCTACATATAATCGAATGATTTAGACACAATTCGTGAAGACATGCTGCAGTGTTTCGCCCAATATGGGCTGGGCAGCCATCACATTAGTACGACAGGTTCCTCCTAGGCTGCAGAAGAACGTCTTCTAGCAGTCGTGGAAGACGGTCTGTTAGGAGGCTGTGATACTTGTGAGCGTTTAGTGTTCCGTCTATGAAACACGAGGCTATGAGCTGATGGTTCACTACCCCACGCCAAACGGTTACACTCCATGGACGCTCACTTTCTACCTCACGAAGCCAACGGAGATTGTCAACAGACCAGTAGCGTATGTTTCGGAAGTCTACCTGGCCGTGATCGGTATATGTGGCTTCATCACTAAACAAGGTACACGATACATCATGAGTATCCTGTCTTAATGCCCATGTACAGGAGTTAACACGATTCTCATAATTGTTTCGGCGCAGCTCTTGATGGAAAGAGATGTGATACGGATGGTACCTATTTCGATGAAGAATGCGTAGGGAACTTGCCTGACTCATGCCACTTTCTCGTGCGACTGCGCAGGAGCTAACGTGCGGATCAACTGGAACAGCAGCAAGAACATTAATTTCTCCCTTTTCTGTGGTCACTTCTTTCCTTCTGTTACGTTGTATGGGCGTTGCAATACCATTTTCATGTAGCTGGTTCAAGAGGTTGATAAATAAGTGCCGAGATTGTTGACGTCTGTTGGGATATCTTCCTGCATACTTACACCGTACAAAAACGAACTGTATTCCTCATGTACTCTTCATAGACCATGTGGATGTCGGCTTTTTATGCTATACGTTCTTTGCACCTAGTAGTTCTCAGACGCCATCCTTATTTACAAAATATGACAGTTTACATGTGAATTGTTACGATAGAGAAAGGAACCTGCGGCCACTGGAGGTATTCTCTTTTACCCCTATGTTTACACCTTTAGGTATAAGTTAATTTTTTACTGAAAAAGCTCCAGAAAACCATATCCTGAAACAGTGTTTTTGTTTCTTCAGTAGAAAGTGACACAAGTTACCCCAAAATTGTAACACAACACACACATATACCATACTAACGCACGTAAATCCACCTGATGACGAAGGAGGTTTAAACCTTCGAAACTCGTTGTGGATATAAATAAACAGTGACTGGTAACAGTAAACTCATTGTTTCATTACACACCACTTTGATGTTTTCTGCAAAGTCTGAAATTATTGTAAGAGTCGTTTTTCTGGAAAGTCAGTACGATATTCTTAATCGTCTTTTCACGGTCACGTATCACCTTGCTAATGACGGAAGGTCTACCACGAGTTATGCCGTTTTTTTTTTTAATTTTTTCGCTCTCGTCACTCAACTATAATCAGTCCCTTCTCAACTTTTTTTTTGCTTATTACCAACAAAATTCAAAACTGTATAACGGGAACGGTAGATCACGCCCTCTAGCTGTGTGTTACCGTACTGTGGCTGGGGACTTCAGTTTGTGTCAGAACTCTATGCATGTTCCTGTAAACAAGCAAAATATTAATTATATAGCTTTATTTATTTCGAGGTGACAATTAACACTCAGTGATTACCCGCCATGAAAGACTACTACTTCACCTACACTACGTCTCTGATTCACAATGTTTGCTACCGTCCTTCAGTACTTCGTGGAAATACCGTTTTCCTCGTACGAGATTACAATGGTCTGTCTTTCATCTTTGAGTAGTGTAGCTGTAACAATGTAACTTGCAACAGAAAGGAGACGCAGACTGCCGTGCAGAAAACTCGATCGCTATCTCTGACTCCTGTGAGAGTGCACACTTAACGGCGCGAGAGGCTAGTTGTCGCAAGCATTGTGATAACGGTCATAACGAATGTTTAACGGTGTCGTTTGTAATGCAACCACCACGAAACGAAACGTAACCGCTTTATTCTGACAGGTGGGCACGGCGGCTTCATCTACTCTGCATTCCTCATTAGTTGGCAATCATTCAGTGCTCTTCCAATTTGCTAAATGTTTACGCATAACTTCAATAACGAGAGAGTAATTGTGATTACATCCAGTCGGTAAAAGACAGCTATGAAAGAAAAGAGAGAGAGAGAGATAGAGAGAGAGAGAGAGAGAGAGAGAAAGGGGGGGAGAGAGAATCGTAGACGTTATTCGCAGAAACAGTATATTGAGGGTGAGGGCATAGCAAGTATTTGTTTTCCTGTAGCGTTATGTGCTAATTCCAGTTGTGTCCATGGTAAAAGAGCCTTTTGTTTTTTGGTACGTGGTGGGTAACTGAACCAGCAGAATTACCTTAGGATTTTATATCTACGGAGAAAGTAGCGACACGACGCAAGGCACGCTTTTAACGAATCTCACAAGACATCTAGTCGGAGCAAACATCCACTGTTGCCAAAACTTCACCCCGACTACTACGACTTCCCACTTGCTTTATGCTTAATCTCAGGCAGGTTGGTACACTTTTTGATCGTTGGTCGCGCCCTGTGATTTTTTTTGTCATTACTAACGGTTGCGTTAGTTACTATTTTTTATGTTGTCGTTACTGTTGTTTGTTGTCTGATGCTGAACAACTTTAAAAGCAAGTAAGTGAAAAGTTACGGGTGGAGAAGTTTAACGTCGTTCTCTTCGTCTGGGCGTGAAAGTAGAAGGGCACTCGAGAGAAATACAAGGGCTATCCAGAAAGTAAGTTCCGATCGTTCACGAAATGGGAACTCCTGTAAAAATCAAAAATATTTCATTTGCAACAGCTAGCCACAACTCCGAGCTAATTATCTAAATAATCGCAGCTCCGACTTAGACATCTGTCGTGGCGTTGTACCAAATTCAATACCCTTGTCATAGAAGGCAGCCGCCAGTGCTTTACGCTAATTCTCTACGCATGTCCACAGCTCGTTGTCTGTGCCAAAATGTTGTCTTCATAGTGAGCGGTTCGTGCGAGCAGAGATGAAACTCAGGGGGCCAATTGCGGTTTGTATTGTGGGTGAATAAACACTTCGCACTGAAAATGCTGTAGGAGGATCTTCATTGGCCCTGCAGCTGAGAATCGTCATGAAGAAGGAACGACGTGGCAGTTGTGTTACATGGGCTGCATAGCTTTAGGCGAAATTTCTCACTAGGCTCTCGTACTTGGCGGGAGACACTATTGTTCTAGGTACATTTACGTGCTCACTGTGCGCTCAGAACTGAAAAGAGCGATGTGACGCGATCGACGGGCGTTCTACAGACACTGCCCAACACATCTGTGCAAAGCTTCATCGGATTTTTAGAGTGGTTTCCATTTCGCGACCGATCGGAACTTATTTTCTGGGTAGCCCTCGTACTTTGCGTGAAACAACGATGGAGGCCAGTGAAATTCTTGTAACAAGATGAGCGAAAAAAACTATTGGAGCTTTGAATACTCACGAGAACAGTGATGTAAAGATTGGAAAGAAATGTTAGACAATGAAGAGGAAGCTCGAAAACCTCTGAAGCTGGAAACTCGGAGGGAGAAGCACTTGATGGATAATCTGTTATCAAAATACTTTCATTTTCTGAGGATGGGATGTATAGTCACATTTATGAATATATCACAAGAAGAAACATCCGAATGTCAGCAAATTATAGCCCGTAAGGGAGCAGGGATTTTTCAAGGCAGCCGCACATCGTTCTTTACAGCTCTGTATTCTGGTCTATCAGTGTGGAAATTTCTCTAGGCATTAACTGGTGAAGGAGAGCGAAGATATAGCCGTGTGGCACATCAGGAAACGAACTCATAATAACTTATTACTTACACGTATGGACTTACGGATCTCCTTCTCGTAATGAAATCTAACTAGCGACCACTGAAGTACTGGGGCCGGAATGCAGCACTGTGTGTGACATTTAGCACGAAGTATGTCGTGTTAGCAATCTCCCAGCAGAGTTCCGGTTTGCAATACACGAAGACATAATTCTGTTTGCGTAATACGCTGCCAGTAACATTAATGTGACGACAGACGCCTGAATAAGCACCGTTTGTAGCTCAGACTGATGTGACAGGTGCAGGAAAAGAGTCAGAGAGGTGCTGGAAGGTACCGACAGGGATATGGAGCCAGGCCGACTCCAGTTTCGTGGCCAGCTGCGCCAGGTTTCTCGGTTTAGGATCCATGTTCTTGGAACCAAGCACTTCCGCTGCGAGCTGTGTGACTCGTTGCACTGTTTTGCTGTTAGACGCCATCGTGCCGAGGGGAAAGAGAAAACTATTTTTAGGTGTGGACATCGTTCCGAAGGATTGATGCATATTTGTCTTGGTCCATTGTGCCTTCCAGAACTGCGAAATCAACCAGGGAATGCCACGAAAACATTCTTCATATCATAACGCTCCATCCTCAGGCCGTGACCCTCGCAGGGTGTACGCTTTCAGACGTTTCACGCCAACTGTTCGCTGGAACGTGATAAATCTGGAAAGGCCACCTGTGGCCACCCTGTGGACGTCCAGTTGCTTGCAAATTCCACCCTCCATCGCCGATGAACAGCAGTCAGCATGGAAACATAAACCAGGTGCATGGTGTGAAGGCTGATATGCAGCAATGTTTGCTGAATGGTTGTTGAGGAGACACTGTTGGTAGCCACTCGGTTCGTCTAGGCGGTCAGGTGCTCAATAGTTGCACATATATTCGCCCAAACACATCGGCAGCCGTCGTTCACCCTTGCCATCTATAGTACAGCTGCCTCGGCGCCGGTTTTGGATAGGGCCATTTTGCCACCATGATATACACTGAAGCGCCAAAGAAACTGGAATAGACAGGCGTATTCAGATACAGAGATGTGTAAAGAGGCAGCATGCGGGGCTATGGTCGGAAAAGCCTGTATACGACAAGTGTCTGGCGCAGATGTTAGATCGGTTACTGCTTCTACAGTGGCAGTTTATGAAGATGTAAGTGAGTTTGAACATGGTGTTATAGTCAGCGCACGAGCAATGGGATGGTATCTCCGAGGTAGCAATGAAGTGGGGATTTTCCCGTGCGGCCATTTCACGAGTGTACCATGAATATCAAAAATGTGTTAAAAAATGAAATCTCCGACATCGCTGCGGCCGGAAAAAGATCCTACAAGAACGGGACTAACGACGACTGAAGAGAATCGTTCAGCGTGAGAGAAGTGCAACCATTCCGCAAATTGCAACGATTTCAATGCTGGGCCATAACAAGTGTCAACGTACGAACCATTCACCGAAACATAATCGATATGGGCTTTCGAAGATACTACTGCACTCTTCATGACTGCCCGACACGAAGCTTTACGCCTCACCTGGGCCCGTGAATACCGACATTGGACTGCTGATGACTGGAAACATGTTGCCTAGTCGGACGAGTCCCGTTTCCAATTCCATCGAGCGGATCGATGAGTACGGTTATGGTGACAACCTCATGAATGCATGGGGCCTGCATGGCAGCAGGGTATTGTTCAACTGATGGAGGCTCTGTAATTATGTGGGTCGTGTGCAGTTGAATCGATATGGGACCCCTGATACGTCAAGATACGACCCTGACAGGAGAGATGTACGTAAGCCTCCTGTCTGATCACCTGCATCCATTCGTGTCCATTCTGCATTCCGACGGATTTGTGCAATTCCAGCAGGACAATGCGACATCCTACATGTTCAGAATTGCAACAGAGTGGCTCCAGGAACTCTCTTCTGAGTTTAAATACTTCCGATAGCGACCAGACTCCCCAGACATGAACATATACTGAGCATATCTGGTATGCCTTGCAACATGCTGTTCAGAAGAGATCTCCATCACCTCGTATTCTTACAGATTTAAGGATAGCGCTGCAGGATTCATGGTGTCAATTCCCTCCACCACTACTTCAGACATTAGTCGAGTCCATGCCACGTCGTGTTACTTGCGGCACTTCTGTGTGCTACTGGGGGCCCTACGATATATTAGGCAGGTGTACCAGTTTTTTTTTTTATTTTTATTTATCCGCCGCGCCCCCGCCCTCGCTCCCCCTCACCTCCTTCCCAGAATTCTTCATATACCCTCTACTGCTAGTGCTGCCACCTACCATCTGTGAGTGGTTACTGCATGTTGACGTCGAACACAGGCGGTGGTCACATTAATGTGACTGGAGCAGGTATGTACACCTAACTTCGATTACGAAAATGTTTCTCGCTTTTGAAAAAGGTCATATTACCGTCTTGAGCTGCTGTTAAGTTACTTTATTTATACAATAAACTTTATTTGTCGGATCGTCATCAGGTTCTCACATAAAAGTATTCACGGCATCATGTTAGGCCGATTACAGTTTTAACATGACTGTTTACACATCATAGCACACTTTTTATAGATTGAAGATGTAATTTGTATTACGATGTGGAGACAGGGTGTTATTAATGATTTTGTCACCTGCCTATTACGATTTGATATTTTACCTAACACGATGCTGTGAATATTTTTGTATGAGAACCTGATGATGATCAAACGACTGAAATTGTTTGTATAAATAAAGTATTTTAACAGTAGCTCAGGATTTGGGGCACCATCGCCTGCAAATGTATAAATTACTCGCTTGTCGAAAAATTCGCTGACGTTATCATGAAATATGAAGTATACGACAATGGAAGCAAAAGTGTTCCAGTAAACATGGTCCTGCAAGCGAGGCGTTTGCGAAATAGTTCCGAAAGTGTGGTTACGAGCCGTCGCTGACGTCAGTATAAATACTGCCGTAGTTAGTATAAGTGTATCTGACATGTAAACTTTCCGATCAAATCCCAATCTAAAAGGACTCAAATTTCACCCAGGGCCCATCTTAACAAGAGTCGTAGCACTACTTCAGCACATTACATGTCACAATTTGTGCTCCATGTCTCGTCCTCACATTATTTTATTAATAGAATATTTCTCTTTCGAATCACAAAGAAAAATCTCTTTTTCCTCTTTAGCTGCAGCACTAAAAAGTTTGGACTCGGTATTATTATTATTGGGTCAAGAGTCTTCTGTATCAACCGTTTCATCTCAGAGTAGCAACTGCAACCTACGTCCTCAATCAATTATTTGCAGAGTGTATCCCAATCTCTGTCATCATTTACAGCTTTTATCCTCTACAGCCGCATCTAGTACCATGTCTAGTCGATGTCTTAACAGATATCCTATCATCCTGTCCATTCTCATTGTCGGAGATTTTCATATCTTCCTTTCCTCTTCGATTCAGAGGATAACCTCCTCAATCCTTACCTTATCAATCCACCTAAGTTACAACATTTTTCTGTAGTACCATATCTCAAAGGCTGCGATTTTCTTCTCTTCTGGTTTTTCCACAGCCCATGTTTCACTACAGTATAATGCTGCGCTGCAAACGTACATTCTCAAAAATTTATTCCTCATATTAAGGCCTATGTTTGATATTGGGAGACTTCTCTTGGCCAGGAAAGCACTTTTCCAGTGCTAGTCTGCGTAAAAAAAAAAAAAAAAAAAAAAAAAAAAAAAAAAAAAAAAAAAAAAAAAAAAAGCGTTTCAAATGGCTCTGAGCACTATGGGACTTAACTTCGGAGGTCATCAGTCCCCTAGAACTTAGAACTACTTAAACCTAACTAGCCTAAGGACACCACACACATCCATGCCCGAAGCACGATTCGAACCTGCGACCGAAGCGTCTAGAACCGCTCGGCCATACCGGCCGGCCCTGCTTTTTACATCCTCTTTGCTCCGTGTTTTTTGCTGCCTAGGTAGCTTAATTTCTTAACTTCGTCTAGTTAGTAATCAACAATTCTTAAGTTAGTTTCTTGCTGTTCTCATTTCTCCTATTTCTCATTACTCTCATCTTTCTTCGATTTACCCTCAGCACACATTTGTGTTCATTAGACTGTTCATTCTGTTCAACACATCCTGTAATTCTCATTCACTTTCACTGAGGGTCGCAATGTCATCAGCGAATCTTATCACTAATATCCTTTCACCCTGAATTTTAACCCCATCTTGAACCTTCCTTTTATTTCCCTCATTCGTCGTTTGACATACTGATTGAACAGTAGTAGCGAAAGAGCACATTCTTGTCTTACACACTTTTTAATCCGTGCACTTCGTGCTTGGTCTTCCACTCTTATTGCTCCTTCTCTGTTCTTGAATATATTGTACAGACAGTATTGTACCTTACCCCTATTTTCTGAGAATTTCGAACTTCTTTCACCATTTTACATTGTCGAGCAGTTTTCTGGATCGATAAATCCAATGAACATGTCTTGGCTGTTCTTCAGTCTTGTTTCCATTATCAACCACAATGCCAGAACTGCCTCTATAGTGCCTGTGTCTTTGCTAAAGCCAAACTGGTCGCCGTGTAACACATCCTCAATTTTTTTTTCCATTATTCTTGTCAGAAACTTGGATGGATGAGCTGTTAAGCTGACTGTGCGATAAATCTCGAACTTTTCGGCTCCTGCCATCTTAGGAATAGTGTGTGGACAATGTTTTTCCGAAAGTCTGATGTTATGTCGGCAGTGTCATACATTCTACACGCCAACGTGAATAATCGTTTTGTTGTCACTTACCGCAATGGTTTTAGAAATTCCGATGGGATGTTATCTCTCCCTTCTGCCTTATTTGATTTTAAGTCTCCCAAAGCTCTTTTAAATTATGATTGTATTACTACAGCCCTTTCCTGTAAATTCCTGTTTCTTCGTCTATCAATTTGCAACTCCTTTCGTGCCAATTTTCGGAATTTATACTGTGAAACGCAGCAGGCAATTCCACTTACCGTACTCATCAAAAATTAGAGTATGCTTTTGCAATTCAGAGACTGACAACAAGGAAAATTGGTGTAAGAACGTTTATTGACTAAATGGAATCATACCGACTGGGAGTATGGTGCTCTCCGTAATTTTCCTTTCTTTCCTTAATTAACACGGTGATGTGCTCCCTGGTTTGCGAAAGCTTTTCGTACGCATGGGAATATACAGAGTGTTGGATTTGAGACGGCGAGCAGGGAACACTACGGCCAAATGGGACCAGTCGGGAGCAAGGACCGGGCACTTGGGTGGTGAATGCTCAGAACGGAGGACGGGCCAGTCAACCCAAGGAGTGTCAAGCTGTTGTTCTCCTATACGACTGCACAGCCTGATGTCCGGCTAGAGAGCAGTGTGGCGCCGTGTGCAGGATGCGGGGGTGCCTTTTCATGTTTTGCGTACCTCATTTGAAGATAGCCATCTACGTTTGTAGAAAGCGTGAGCTGCAGGAAACAAAGTCTAGCCTCGTAGCAGCTCTTTTTTTCTCAAGCTCTCAGTTGCCAGGCTAACGGCATAAGTGGGATAACGCGCAATTGGTGACGTCAAGAACGCAGCTGCTGATGTTACTGTTTTTTGGTAGTAGTGGAGATTTTTGACGTTGTGTTTGGTATCTGAAGAAGACGTGCCGTTTTGGCTGGATTCTCTACCTGGAGGGAATCCTCACGACTGGGCCGCAGTGCTTCGTAATTTTGCAACTGGCAATGAGCACTGTCTGGCGGGAAGAAATTAGAGGCACTTCGGGTTTAGTTGCGGAGGAGTCGTCATCAACCTGCGGCTCGGTTGGGGAGGTGTTCACATCGTCTTCCGGGTTGAATCTGTGGACGGTAGCATTAGATGACTTGGCGTTAAATCGCGGTTGAGCCCACAACATCTTCGAGTTGCGGCAGGATACTACGACATCGTCTTCATGAAGGAGCCAGCACTTCTGTAGCGTACAGCTCGGCGCAACACAGGATATTTACAATGAGCACAATTCGCAGCAGCGGCCGCGTAGTTCAAACCGATTTAACACTTGTGGAGTCCAGGAGGATCGCCTGTCTCGAGTTCATCACACTTTCGTTGAATGTGTGAAATTCGAGGGGTAGTCAGGAATTTGCAAGATTATGTAGCTATCGTTGTACTTTATTAGAGTGTAAATTCTTATGTGCAAGTAGTAAATCCAGAGATTTGGAAATAACACGACTACTCACTTAAACTTCCATGAAATGAAAATGAAGTAATTTTTAAGTTACGGATTTCAAAGTTTGTCACGGTTTTCATTCTAGAGTTTATAAGTCGTTAATTGATGTGTTTGTGAATATATTTGAGGAACTGGCTAAATCAGTGTTTCTGTTTTGTGTCTTGACTGCATTAAGCTAGATGCAATCAACCAATGTCCAGGGAGATACTTTCAGCTACATTAAATCATATGCAAGAACGTATTGTTCCAGCCAGATAGCGTCAGTCATATTTAGATTTATGCAATTTAGTCACTATAGGTGAAATCGGTGGGCTATTGGGACAGAGCGGATGCGGTTATATTTGTGGGAAGGGACCAAAATAAGTTACTGTCAGTTGCACTCAACATATAAACTCTATTTCTTAAAACACACAATCACACAAGCAAGAATCAAAACTCTCAAGGTTTTAACAAAAGACCTCCTTTGATTTCATTTGAAAATACAAGGCACAAGGCCTAAGATAGGAACTGAGGTACAGGAGTTCTTCTGGAGGCTTCATTTCTTTAGAAAAAATTTTTTTTTTCAATATAAATAGGCTGAAAGCCTTAGCTTAAGTTTTTCCCACAGAACTCGGCTGAAGGCCTCACATTAATCAAGAACCATGTTACGACTTAAGGCCGAGACAAAGATTTTCAAAGTTTAATTTAAACAGGCTGAAAACTCGGCTGAAGGCCGCGTATCAACAAAAGAATTTAACGGCGTAAGGCCTAGGAAGAAGACCTTTCAATTTGAAAATGCTGAAGGCCTTATCTTAAAATATTTCGTGTAAAATTCGGCTGAATGGCACATATTAAAGAATAACAATCTTACGACTTAAGGGCAAGACAAGGATTTAGAATTTTTAATTTAAGAGAGATTAAAACTTTGCTGAAGGCCACACACCATGCAGAAAACAATTTTACGGCTTGACAATGTTGACTGGAATACTCTCTTTCAAATTCTGAAGGTGGCAGGGGTAAAATACAGGGATCGAAAGGCTATTTACAATTTGTACAGAAACCAGATGGCAGTTATAAGAGTCGAGGGCCATGAAAGGGAAACAGTGGTTGGGAAGGGAGTGAGACAAGGTTGTAGTCTCTCCCCGATGTTATTCAATCTGTATATTGAGCAAGCAGTGAAGGAAACAAAAGAAAAATTCGGAGTAGGTATTAAAATCCATGGAGAAGAAATAAAAACTTTGAGGTTCGCCGATGACATTGTAATTCTGTCAGAGACAGCAAAGAACTTGGAAGAGCAGTTGAACGGAATGGACAGTGTCTTGAAATGGGGATATAAGATGAACATCAACAAAAGCAAAACGAGGATAATGGAATGTAGTCGAATTAAGTCGGGTGATGCTGAGGGTATTAAATTAGGAAATGAGACACTTAAAGTAGTAAAGGAGTTTTGCTATTTGGGGAGCAAAGTAACTGATGATGGTCGAAGTAGAGAGGATATAAAATGTAGACTGGTAATGGCAAGGAAAGCGTTTCTGAAGAAGAGAAATTTGTTAACATCGAGTATAGATTTAAGTATCAGGAAGTCATTTCTGAAAGTATTTGTATGGAGTGTAGCCATGTATGGAAATGAAACATGGACGATAAATAGTTTGGACAAGAAGAGAATAGAAGCTTTCGAAATGTGGTGCTACAGAAGAATGCTGAAGATTAGATGGGTAGATCACATAACAAATGAGGAGATATTGAATAGGATTGGGGAGAAGAGAAGTTTGTGGCACAACTTGACCAGAAGAAGGGATCGGTTGGTAGGACATGTTCTGAGGCATCAAGGGACCACCAGTTTAGTATTGGAGGGCAGCGTGGAGGGTAAAAATCGTAGAGGGAGACCAACAGATGAATAGACTAAGCAGATTCAGAAGGATGAAGGTTGCAGTAGGTACTGGAAGATGAAGGAGCTTGCACAGGATAGAGTAGCATGGAGAGCTGCATCAAACCAGTCTCAGGACTGAAGACCACAACAACAACAACAACAGGGCCCAAAGTGAAGAGCTTCTGAATGTCAACTAAAATAGGCTAATAGCTTTATCCTAAAATGCTTGACGTAACTCTCGGATGAAGACCACATACGAAACCAAAACAATCTGACGGCATAAAGCCCAGAGAAAGAAATTTCCAATTTTTAATTTTAGCTGGAAAACTCGGCTGAAGGCCACATAAAAACTAGAAAATATTTCTCATGGTTTAAGGCCTAGGCAAAATTTTCAACTTTTGATTTGAAAAGGCCACATACCAACTTGAAACCAATTCACGGCTCAAGGCCTAGGCACAAGGAATTTTCAATTTTAATTTTGAAAGGCTGAAACTGGACTGAATGCCACATACCAAACAAGAAACAATTTTTTTATGGCTTAAGGCCAAGAAGAAAAGCCTTGCAATTTTAATAAGCTAAAACTCGGCTGAAGGCCACACAGAGTACTTAAGACTAAAAGGGAAATCAGTATGTAAAACACAAGAAGCAGCGCTCAGAAGATTCCAAGGATCGGCCTGGGAAGGTAACACTAACACACGTTTAGGTGAGACAGGCAGCCAGACCGACAACCTCTTAATTGGAAGGCAACCCAACTGAAAGCCAGCCAACGAACCAACCAAAAAGATCAGTTCTGCTCCACCCGACCGGCAAGACGACAACAAGATGTCAATAGCACAACGTTCTGGATACTGGTGGCCAATCCATCTAAGTCAGAATAAATGCCCAAAACTACCAACAACACCTCAGCTGTCGAACTACACGCCGTGCAGGACAGCATCAACATGACAAGGAAAATAAACTGCCAAACCCTACGTCAACGACCAGGGCAGGTCACCGGAACGTCAACGGCCACAAGGCAGAAGATACCACTGGTACACTTCATTAATGAAGGAATGAATGAAATTAAGTTAAACACCACACAGGAAGACGGCTGCATTCCAGCAGACTTCAATACACACACGTTGTTGCTCGCGGGAATCTCCTAGAAAGCGACAACCAGGAGCAAACGTAGAGATGTGATAGCATTTGAGGCTTGACAGTAAGTTAAGTGAGCACTCTACTTTAGTGTCCAGGATCAGTGGGCGACGAACTTCGTAACCCTCGCAAGAAGCCCCTCACAACTCCAACCGCGCGTGAACGCCACCAGCGGCTATGAGTGTGCTCCCTGCCGCCGTTGGATAAGCAGCTGCAGCAGCAAGTCGTATACTCCTAGCTCACTCATTTGTTACATAGTTTAATTCTTAATTTCTTTGCGTGTTTTTGTTACTTGCATTGTTTAATTCATAAATTTCGGGCGTATTATAGTATTTGAGAGTTGTAGCATCGCGTTTTAGTACCTGAATAGTGTAAATTCGCGTAGTCTCCTTCCGCCGCCGAGCAGTGTGTCAGCAGTGCACAAGTTACTGCATTTACTAGGCAATCTCGTATTTTAATAACCGTTTAAATTTTGTGTCGATTTGTTTGCGCTCTGTGTAGATTAGTTCAGACGTTCTTTGCACAAGTTTTTAGCATGGATAGGGACTGCAACTGCTGTGTTCGGATGCAGGCTGAGTTGGCATCCCTTCGCTCCCATCTTCAGGCAGTGTTGGCTTCGGTCACACAGCTTGAGGCTGTTGCCAATGGGCATCACTGTGGGGGTCCGGATGGGAGTTTGTCGGGGACGGCCAGCTCGTCCCACGCATCCCCCGATCGGGCTACGACTGTGGTTGCCCGGGATACTGCCCGCATTGAGGCTGATCCCTCACCTGTGGTAGAGTGGGAGGTCGTCTCAAGGTGTGGCAGGGGGCGAAAGACATTCCGGAGGGCTGAACGGAAGGCCTCTCCAGTTTGTCTGACGAACCGGTTTCAGGCTCTGTCTCTGGCTGATACTCAGGCTGATACTGATCTTCGGCCTGACATGGCTGCCTGTCCTGTTCCAGAGGTTGCCCCTCAGTCTGCAAGATCCGGGCGGTCGCAGAGGGTGGGCTTACTGGTAGTTGGGAGCTCCAACGTCAGGCGCGTAATGGGGCCCCTTAGGGATATGGCAGCAAGGGAGGGGAAGAAGATCAAAGTGCACTCCGTGTGCATACCGGGGGGAGTCATTCCAGATGTGGAAAGGGTCCTTCCGGATGCCATGAAGGGTACAGGGTGCACCCATCTGCAGGTGGTCGCTCATGTCGGCACCAATGATGTGTGTCGCTATGGATCGGAGGAAATCCTCTCTGGCTTCCGGCGGCTATCTGAGTTGGTGAAGACTGCCAGTCTTGCTAGCGGGATGAAAGCAGAGCTCACCATCTGCAGCATCGTCGACAGGACTGACTGCGGACCTTTGGTACACAGCCGAGTGGAGGGTCTGAATCAGAGGCTGAGACGGTTCTGCGACCTTGTGGGCTGCAGATTCCTCGACTTGCGCCATAGGGTGGTGGGGTTTCGGGTTCCGCTGGATAGGTCAGGAGTCCACTACACGCAACAAGCGGCTACACGGGTAGCAGGGGTTGTGTGGCGTGGGCTGGGCGGTTTTTTAGGTTAGATGGCCTCGGGCAAGTACAGAAAGGGCAACAGCCTCAACGGGTGCGGGGCAAAGTCAGAACATGCGGGGACCAAGCAGCAATCGGTATTGTAGTTGTAAACTGTCGAAGCTGCGTTGGTAAAGTACCGGAACTTCAAGCGCTGATAGAAAGCACTGAAGCTGAAATCGTTATAGGTACAGAAAGCTGGCTGAAGCCAGAGATAAATTCTGCCGAAATTTTTACAAAGGTACAGACGGTGTTTAGAAAGGATAGATTGCATGCAACCGGTGGTGGAGTGTTCGTCGCTGTTAGTAGTAGTTTATCCCGTAGTGAAGTAGAAGTGGATAGTTCCTGTGAATTATTATGGGTGGAGGTTACACTCAACAACCGAGCTAGGTTAATAATTGGCTCCTTTTACCGACCCCCCGACTCAGCAGCATTAGTGGCAGAACAACTGAGAGAAAATTTGGAATACATTTCACATAAATTTTCTCAGCATGTTATAGTCTTAGGTGGAGATTTCAATTTACCAGATATAGACTGGGACACTCAGATGTTTAGGACGGGTGGTAGGGACAGAGCATCGAGTGACATTATACTGAGTGCACTATCCGAAAATTACCTCGAGCAATTAAACAGAGAACCGACTCGTGGAGATAACATCTTGGACCTACTGGTAACAAACAGACCCGAACTTTTCGACTCTGTAAGTGCAGAACAGGGAATCAGTGATCATAAGGCCGTTGCAGCATCCCTGAATTTGGAAGTTAATAGGAATATAAAAAAAGGGCGGAAGGTTTATCTGTTTAGCAAGAGTAATAGAAGGCAGATTTCAGACTACCTAACAGATCAAAACGAAAATTTCTGTTCCGACACTGACAATGTTGAGTGTTTATGGAAAAAGTTCAAGGCAATCGTAAAATGCGTTTTAGACAGGTACGTGCCGAGTAAAACTGTGAGGGACGGGAAAAACCCACCGTGGTACAACAACAAAGTTAGGAAACTACTGCGAAAGCAAAGAGAGCTTCACTGCAAGTTTAAATGCAGCCAAAACCTCTCAGACAAACAGATGCTAAACGATGTCAAAGTTAGCGTAAGGAGGGCTATGCGTGAAGCGTTCGGTGAATTCGAAAGTAAAATTCTATGTACCGACTTGACAGAAAATCCTAGGAAGTTCTGGTCTTACGTTAAATCAGTAAGTGGCTCGAAACAGCATATCCAGACACTCCAGGATGATGATGGCATTGAAACAGAGGATGACAAGCGTAAAGCTGAAATACTAAACACCTTTTTCCAAAGCTGTTTCACAGAGGAAGACCGCACTGCAGTTCCTTCTCTAAATCCTCGCACAAACGAAAAAATGGCTGACATCGAAATAAATGTCCAAGGAATAGAAAAGCAACTGGAATCACTCAACAGAGGAAAGTCCACTGGACCTGACGGGATACCAATTCGATTCTACACAGAGTACGCGAAAGAACTTGCCCCCCTTCTAACAGCCGTGTACCGCAAGTCTCTAGAGGAACGGAAGGTTCCAAATGATTGGAAAAGAGCACAGGTAGTCCCAGTCTTCAAGAAGGGTCGTCGAGCAGATGCGCAAAACTATAGACCTATATCTCTGACGTCGATCTGTTGTAGAATTTTAGAACATGTTTTTTGCTCGAATATCATGTCGTTTTTGGAAACTCAGAATCTACTATGTAGGAATCAACATGGATTCCGGAAACAGCGATCGTGTGAGACCCAACTCGCTTTATTTGTTCATGAGACCCAGAAAATATTAGATACAGGCTCCCAGGTAGATGCTATTTTTCTTGACTTCCGGAAGGCGTTCGATACAGTTCCGCACTGTCGCCTGATAAACAAAGTAAGAGCCTACGGAATATCAGACCAGCTGTGTGGCTGGATTGAAGAGTTTTTAGCAAACAGAACGCAGCATGTTGTTATCAACGGAGAGACGTCTACAGACGTTAAAGTAACCTCTGGTGTGCCACAGGGGAGTGTTATGGGACCATTGCTTTTCACAATATATATAAATGACCTAGTAGATAGTGTCGGAAGTTCCATGCGGCTTTTCGCGGATGATGCTGTAGTATACAGAGAAGTTGCAGCATTAGAAAATTGTAGCGAAATGCAGGAAGATCTGCAGCGGATAGGCACTTGGTGCAGGGAGTGGCAACTGACCCTTAACATAGACAAATGTAATGTATTGCGAATACATAGAAAGAAGGATCCTTTATTGTATGATTATATGATAGCGGAACAAACACTGGTAACAGTTACTTCTGTAAAATATCTGGGAGTATGCGTGCGGAACGATTTGAAGTGGAATGATCATATAAAATTAATTGTTGGTAAGGCGGGTACCAGGTTGAGATTCATTGGGAGAGTCCTTAGAAAATGTAGTCCATCAACAAAGGAGGTGGCTTACAAAACACTCGTTCGACCTATACTTGAGTATTGCTCATCAGTGTGGGATCCGTACCAGATCGGGTTGACGGAGGAGATAGAGAAGATTCAAAGAAGAGCGGCGCGTTTCGTCACAGGGTTATTTGGTAACCGTGATAGCGTTACGGAGATGTTTAACAAACTCAAGTGGCGGACTCTGCAAGAGAGGCGCTCTGCTTCGCGGTGTAGCTTGCTCGCCAGGTTTCGAGAGGGTGCGTTTCTGGATGAGGTATCGAATATATTGCTTCCCCCTACTTATACCTCCCGAGGAGATCACGAATGTAAAATTAGAGAGATTAGAGCGCGCACAGAGGCTTTCAGACAGTCGTTCTTCCCGCGAACCATACGCGACTGGAACAGGAAAGGGAGGTAATGACAGTGGCACGTAAAGTGCCCTCCGCCACACACCGTTGGGTGGCTTGCGGAGTATAAATGTAGATGTAGATGTAGATATGGTCTGAGTATGCGCCACAGAGACTTCCTCGCTGCTCTGCCCCTACCGACCGACTGCCCAACACCAGGAAATGGTCAAAAGATCGTCGACCGATGAGATGACCGACCGAACGACCAACCAACGGTTGTGCCCGCTTCAATCTTTTTCAGTCGGACAGTGCATGTGCGTCGCCAGCGGTCGGGAAGTACTGGCTGTCCGCACCTCACTGGCGCTCTGTGCCCGACGCTCCTTCCTCCCCGACTGCCTTGCTGGTCCGTCTCGGACTGATGCTCCGTCCTCGACTGGACTTCATTGCTGCTGCGTCCCAACTGAGCTCCCGACATACGACCACGCGGAAACACTATCGGTCGCTCCAGAGATGGTCGACAATGCGCTTATCGATAAGCGCTACTGCTGCCACTCACTGGCAGGTAAGGCAGGAAGTTAGTGACGCCAGTAAATGGAATAAGAAGACGAGGCGGCAGTACCGTAAGAAAAGATGACAAACAATAAATGGCATGAACATGAGCCGTGAACGGCTCAATAGGATCTATGTTACGTGTCTTATTTCATCGTTATCCATTTAACTTTGTGCGCAATAAAAATTTAAAGACGTGGCCTGTCTACAATCAGTTTTGAGGTGTTGGTAAATTAACCACGACGTGGTTTTGCAACATGTGGGGAGTTTTCTTTGCATGTAGCATAGAACTTACCCTGCTGAAAAGCGTCTTACCTATATATCAGTACGAAATTAAATAATTTTTTTATGTTTTGTCACATTTTCTTCAGGCAGAAAATGAAATAATTTGCAAGTTATGGATTTCGAAGTTTGTATTATTAACCTAAAAAAGTAAAATATTCATTCTTTCCACACAGTTTAATAGACAGCACTTCATAATTGAAACTGGAACAATTAAATAGGTCTAGTCCTTTACGGTTTCAGTAACAGCTTTTAAAGATCTTAGGAATTATCTTAAACGTAAATTGTTTCGTTTTTAAGATTTAGCTCTAGAATATTCAAAACCTGTTTGTTGCAGATGTTTTTAAGATTTAGCTCTAGAATATTCAAAACCTGTTTGTTGCAGATGATTGTTTATATATTACTTGTTTAAAAAAATCATTTCTGCGATCACTAGATCTAAATTTTTTAAAGGTATTACAAGGAGCCGAAGGAAAGGCAACTAACGTCTGATGGAGGGGTCGAGGGGGCGCCAAATGATATGTCACTTGTGTCGAAACGTGTT
This sequence comes from Schistocerca cancellata, assembly GCF_023864275.1. Classification (NCBI taxonomy): domain Eukaryota; kingdom Metazoa; phylum Arthropoda; class Insecta; order Orthoptera; family Acrididae; genus Schistocerca; species Schistocerca cancellata. The sequence goes on along the minus strand of NC_064627.1, from coordinate 237,061,122 downwards.
CTCTATGTGGCCCAGGAACCATACATGTGTGTTGTGTGCGAGGTATCGCTACTTTGTTCTGCGTCTTCAAGTACGCCTATCTAAGCGTCACTTGTAAAGTAATGTATGAGAAAGTACACTGAGGTAAAAAAAAGTCATGGGATACCATCCAAAATTGTATTGGACCTCTTTTTGCCCGACGTAGTGCAGCAACTCGGTGTTCATGGACTCAACAACTGGTTGGAAGCCCCTGCGGAAATATTCAAAATGTGTCTGAAATCTTATGGGACTTCACTGCTAAGGTCATCAGTCCCTAAGCTTACACACTACTTAGCCTAAATTATCCTAAGGACAAACACACACACCCATGCCCGAGGGAGGACTCGAACCTCCGCCGGGACCAGCCGGCGGAAATATTGAGCCATCCTGCCTCAATAGAGATACATAACTGGGAAAGTGCTGCCGGTGCAGGATTTTCTGCACGAAATGACTCTCGATAATGTCCCGTAAATGTTCAATTGGATTCATGTCGGGTGATCTGGTTGGCCAAATCATTCGTTCAAACTGTCCAGAATATTCTTTGAATCAATCTCGAAAAACTGTGGTCCGGCGACAGTGCACGATGTCATCCATAAAAAATCCATCTTTGTCGGGAACATGAAGTCCATGAATGGCTGCAAATGATCTCAGAGTAGCCGAACATAGCCATTTCCAGCCAAAGATCGGTTCAGTTGGACCAGAGGTCCCAGTCCATTCCATGTAAACGCAGCCCACTCTATTATGGAGCCACCACTAGCTTACACTTGCGTCCACGGCTTCGAGGGGTCTGCGCCACACTCGAACTCTACCATCAGCTCTTACAAAGCGAAATCTGGACTCATCTGTCCAGGCCACGGTCTTCCAGTTTTCTAGGGTCCAACCGATATGGTCACGAGCACAGAAGAGGTGCTGCAGGCGATGTCGTGCTGTTACCAGAGGTACTCCCGTCTGACGTCTGCTGGTACAGCCTTTTAACGCCAAATTTCGCCACACTGCCCTAACGGTACGTTCGTCGAACGTCCCACACTGAATTCTATGGTTATTTCGCGCAGTGTTTGTTGTGGCGTATCAAGACAGCCACGCCACTCGGAAGTAGCCGAAATGCAAGCGTTACACACGCCGGCTGGCGTGAGGTCTGAAACAGGATACGTAATGAATGCTATAAAGAAAAGTACATAGCTGCTGTAATACTTAACTTTAATCCATCATTGTGGTACATCGCTCTTGACGATACAAATGAGACTCTTTAAATACAAGCACTGTAAGGCTAATGGCGCCTTGCTAGGTCGTAGCCATGGACTTAGCTGAAGGCTATTCTAACTATCTCTCGGCAAATAAGAGAAAGGCTTCGTCAGTGTAGTCGCTAGCAAAGTCGTCGTACAACTGGGCCGAGTGCTAGTCCGTCTCTCAAGACCTGCCGTGTGGTGGCGCTCGGTCTGCAATTACTGACAGTGGCGACACGCGGGTCCGACATGTACTAATAGACCGCGGCCGATTTAAAGCTACCACCTAGCAAGTGTGGTGTCTGGCGGTGACACCACAGTGTTAATTTTCGTGTTAGAGCTGAGGCGAACTCCATTGCTCTCGGTCGTTAAGTGAATGCCGTCGGCCACTACGTTATCCCTGCTGACGGACAATGCCTGAAATTTGAGATTCTGGGCGCACTCTTGACACTGCGGATCTCGGAATGTCGAACTGCCTATCGATTTCCGAAATGTAATGCCCCACTCATTGTTGATTGTCTGTTAGCAGTGACGGAAACTCCGCTGCTCTCGGTCATTTAAGTGAATGCCGCCGGCCACTACGTTATCTGTGCTAACAGATAATGCCTGAACTTTGATATTCTTGGTACACTCTTGACATTATGGATCTCGGAATTTAATGATTATAAAGAATCCTCCTCGATTGCAAATAGGAACCGGATGTTGACCTAGGTTTCGGCGCGGATAACCACGCCTTCTTCGGAACACATTAAATCTACAAACTGCCTAAAGAGGCATTGTCCAAAAGGGCAAAAGACTCGCATAAAATGTGAAATAATCGGTACGTGTGAACCATGTCAATAGCTGTACTTTGCTCAAACGTCAGAAGCGTGCTTCCTCACCCCAGCCAACGTTCGGTGGGCCGCGGCTCTCAGGTAAACTGAGGTGGCGCCAGCAGCTAGGCTGTGAGAATGTCAGAAAGGAACGCGCATGCGCAAATTGAGAAATCGTCTTCTTCCACGTGATTGGCGTAAAATGTCTTTCGAAAGTGATCCGATGACCGGGTCAGAGGCGCAGGAAGTTAATGCGTGTGTATGTATAGTGTCCTAGCTCTACGACTATTTTATATAACTATAGAACGTGGATAGGCAGAAACTATATATGTGGGATAGCAAATTCCACGGATGGTCAAAACGCATGCACGCAGGACAGACAAAATACCATCAGCTAGAAGCAGGCTAAAAATATGGGGGATGAATAACCCATTTTTCATTTACTTAGGGTCGGTGATAGTATTTGATGATTACGCTTGGATAAGCGTGTAAAGTTACTATATTAAATTCTAAGCGCTATTGACCAGGTAAGGGTCAAATTAGTATGACAGTCTTAATGTAATTGCGTGAATGGACTTACAACGTCGCCTTCGTCGCCCTTAATATCTAATGACCGACAAAGGACATTCTGAATAGTGCTATCGGATATGTACCAAAATATTGTAAAAAGATCCTAAAGCTAAACTAGTTTCTTAAAATCACTTACTTGAGGTACTGAAACATAAAGCTTAATCACGTGACGTCTGTGAACGCATATAGCGTGGAACAGACAAACTACCTTTATATTCTAACAGTTATTGACGTAAAAGGTCACATAATGTAACGGCCTTAATGTACTTGCGTGAACGTCGCTTTCATCGCCCTTATTATCTACTGACCGACAGAGGTCAAAGTGATTAGTGCTATCAGGTGCCCGGGCAGAGTGGCCGAGCGGTTCTAGGCGCTACAGTCTGGAACCGCGCGACCGCTACGGTCACAGGTTCGAATCCTGCCTCGGGCATGTATGTGTGTGATGTCTTTAGGTTAGTTAGGTTTAAGTAGGTCTAAGTTCTAGTGGACTGATGACCTTAGAAGTTAAGTCCCATAGTGCTCAGAGCCATTTTTTTGCTATCAGGTGTTACCAAAATGATATGCAAAGTTATGTGTATATGCGTGAAGAGACGTACGACGTCACTTCAACGTTTTTTTTTTAAAAAGGTTAAGGATTTATTTCCTAATTTTAGGCCAGAGCTCGGACTTGTAATGGATATGACGAAAAACATCCTTGCATCGCCATATTCAACTTGGATAATTATAACTAAGTGGGTATGGCTATTTGGACCATATTAGAAAAATTGGAGCTTGTAAGAAGTGAGAATACTGCGAACATCTACAAGAATCACTCATTATGAGGCGTTAAATGAAAGAAAAAAGCATATGTATTACTAAAATATTTGCAATCGAGGCGGATTCTTTATAATCGTTAAATTATTCACGGTTGCTGACGAGCTGCAGTGTTAAAAGTTCTCAGGATCTCGGAATGTCGAATTCCCTATCGATTTCCTATATGGAATATTCTGTGCTGCTAGCTCCAACTACCACTACGCGTTCAAAGTCAGTTAATCTCCGTCGTGTGGCTGTAATCACGTCGGAGACCTTTTTACGTGAATCACCCGAGTACAAGTGACAGCACCGTCAATCCACTGCCCTTTCACACCATGTGTCCGCGATACTACCGTCATTTGTATACGTGTATGTCGCTGTCCCATGTCTTTCGTCACCTCGGTATGTAGTCCTACGCACGTGCGGGACGCAACGGAGCCCTCGTGTGCAGCACAGATGCGGGCGTACCACAAGGTCGCGTGTTGGGGCCATCTTTATCGGAGCGATACGTTATCTCGCGGCCGTCCGCAGCGCGCCGTTACACTCGCCACACGCCGGCTGCTCGCCCAGATAGGGCCCCTTCCCCTTCCCTTCCTTGTTTGTCGACTGCTGTCCAGTTTACTCGGGGATTACGGAAGAGGTTACCGGAACACGTTAAAGCACTGCTCCTATCGCTGGGTTACAAGGAGGCCGGCGGGCAACACACAGCAGAAGGAGCCGCCGCGCCCACCTGTCACAACAAAGTGGTTACGTTTCGTTTCCTGGCGGTTGCGTTAGAAACGACATCGCTTGACGTTTGTCACACGCTTTATCACAGGACTTTTGACAAGCAGCCTCTAGGGTCGTTAAGTATGCGCTCCCGCATGAGTCAGAGATAGCGATCGAGGTATCTCTACAGCCTCTACGGTTCTGTTCCGTTCCAGGTATTGCTATCAAGTGGCCAGAAACAGGCAAACGCAAACTGAACGTGTCAGTATCGCTTTTACCCTGAAGAGACTACGTCAGTTCACCGAACAAATCATTATTTTGAAGTTGCTGTTATGATGCTTGAGCAACCATTAAAAATGGCTCAAATGGCTCTGAGCACTATGGGACTCAACTGCTGTGGTCATAAGTCCCCTAGAACTTACAACTACTTAAACCTAACTAACCTAAGGACATCACACACATCCATGCCCGAGGCAGGATTCGAACCTGCGACCGTAGCGGTCGTGCGGTTCCAGACTGTAGCGCCTTTAACCGCTCGGCCACTCAGGCCGGCGAGCAACCATTAAAGGAATTCAAGGATAAATTTGGAAAGAGAATTAAATTACAGGGCGAATAAATAAAACTTATGAGCTTTTTCGATGACACTGTAATTCTGTCAGAGACACCAAGGGACTTGGACGAGCAGCTGAACGGAACAAATATTTCTTTTAAATGACCTCATGTAACTCTTATTATTTTACTATTGCAGTTTCGGCGTTTGTGTCACTTCCAAACATAAGAGTTCATGTTGTATTTCATATAAATAGGTTTTTAAATAACGTTCTTCTAGGACTGTGATACACTTAATGGTAATGTAGAAGTTGGTTGCAATTCATGACATAAATGTCCGCAGCTCGTGGTCGTGCGGTAGCGTTCTCGCTTCCCGCGCCCGGGTTCCCGGGTTCGATTCCCGGCGGGGTCAGGGATTTTCTCTGCCTCGTGATGACTGGGTGTTGTGTGGTGTCCTTAGGTTAGTTAGGTTTAAGTAGTTCTAAGTTCTAGGGAATTGATGACCATAGATGTTAAGTCCCATAGTGCTGAGAGCCATTTGAACCATTTTGAAAGAAATAGATTTAATGATAACATGCTGGTCTTCAGTCGGAAGACTGGTTTGATGCACCTCTAGAGTTACCTCTAGTGCCATTAAACTTATCCCCTCACGCCTTAATAGATGTGCTGTTATTCTGTCCCCCTCTTAGTGTTTTCCATAGGTTCCTTTCCTAGCCGATTCTGCAGAGATCATCATTCCTTACCTTATCCGTTCACCTAATTTTCCACATTCTTCTGTAGCACGCATCCCAAATTCAACGATTCTCTATTGTTCCGGTTTTCCCACTGCCCATGTCGCACTGTCGTTGAATGCTGTGCTCCGAACCTACGTTCTCAGAAATTTTTTCCTCAAATTAGGGGTCTATGTTCGATGCTAGTAGGCTTCTCTTGGACAGGAATGCCATTTTTTCCAGTGGTAGCTTCTTTTTTATGTCCCCTTTTCTCCGTCCGTCGTAGGTTATTTTGCTGCCTAAGTAGCAGAATTCCTTAGCTTCTTCTGTTTGGTGATCAACTACTAATCCTAAGTTTCTCGAAATTCTTATTTCTGCCACTTTCGTCTTCCTTCGATTTACTCTCAGCCCACACTCTTTACTCATTAGACTGTTCATTCCATTCGACACTTCATGTAATTCGTTTTCACGTTCACTGACGACAGCGATGTCATCATTGAATCTTAACACCGATATCTTTCATCTTTAATTTTAATCCTACTCTTGAACCCTTCTTTTATTTCCGTTACTGCTTCTTCGACCTATAAAGTGAATACTAGAGACGAAAGACTACATACCTGTCTTACACATTTTTTTAATCCGTGCGCTTCGTTCTTGGTCTTCCATTCTTATTGTTCCCTCTCGACTCTTGCACATATTGTATATTACCCGTCTTTCCCAACAGCATACCCCTATTTTTCTCAGAATTTCGAACGTCTTGCACCATTTTACACTGTCGATCGCTTTTCCCAGGTCGACAGATCCGACGAACGTGTGTTGATTTTTCTTCAGTCTTGCTTCCATTATCATCCGCAACGTCAGAACTGCCTCTTTGGTGCCTTTATATTTTTGAAGCCAAACTGATTGTCATCTAACAGATTCTAAACTTTTTTCCCCATTCTTTTGTATATTATTCTTATCAGAAACTTGGGCATATGAGCTGTTAAGCTGATGTGCGATAATTCTCGCACTTGTCAGCTCTTGCTACCTTCCAAATTGCGTTGACGATGTTTTTCCGAAAGTCTCACGGTGTATCGCGGCCTCATACATTTTACACCTCAACGTGAATAATATTTTGTTTCCACTCCCCTCGAATGAGTTTAGAAACTCCGATGCAATGTTATCGATCCCTACTGCCTTGCCGGCCGCGGTGGTCTTGCGGTTCTAGGCGTTGCAGTCCGGAACCGCGGGACTGCTACGGTTGCAGGTTCGAATCCTGCCTCGGGCATGGATGGGTGTGATGTCCTTAGGTTAGTTAGGTTTAAGTAGTTCTAAGTTCTAGGGGACTGATGACCTAAGATGTTAAGTCCCATAGTGCTCAGAGCCATTTGAACCATTTTTGAGCCCTACTGCCTTATTTGATTTTAAGTCTTGCAAAGCTCTTCTAAATTCAATTCTCTTCCCTATCGACTCTTGCCTCTTCTACCATGTCATCATATAAGCTCTCGCCCTGATACAGGCCCTCAATATAGTCTTTCCATCTATCCGCTCTCGCCTCTGCGTTTGACAGCGGAATTCCCATAGCACTCTTAATGTTACCGTCATTGTTTTTAATGTTGTTGTGGATTCGCCAGACAGCCAATCCACTATGACAGGAAGCCGAAAGGCACGCGTTTAAGCTCACGCAGGCTGGCGTGAGGTCTGGAACAGAACACGGACTTTATAGTAGCAAAAATAGTAAGTAGCTGCTGGAATATTTAACTTTAATCCATAATTGGTGAACATCGCTCTTGACGGTACATGTTTTACAGCATCAATAGTAACTAGTAATGGCGCCTTGCTAGGTCGTAGCAATTGACTTAGCTGAAGGCTATGCTAACTATCGTCTCGGCAAATGAGAGCGTAATTTGTCAGTGAACCCTCGTTAGCAAAGTCGGCTGTACAACTGGGGCGAGTGCTAGGAAGTATCTCTAGACCTGCCGTGTGGCGGCGCTCGGTCTGCAATCACTGATAGTGGCGACACGCGGGTCCGACGTATACTAACGGACCGCGGCCGATTTAAAGGCTACCACCTAGCAAGTGTGGTGTCTGGCGGTGACAACACAAATGTCACCTTTAGTTTTATATACACTAAGTCAGCCCGTCCGAAAGTCATATCTTTTTCGATTTCTTCACATTTTCCACATAGCCATTTCGCCTTAGCTTTCCTGCACTTTATATTTAAACACCTCAACAAAAGTTTGGAATATCATAGATTTACTTCAATGATTTCTTATAGTGCACCCAATGATGTTTGTACACTACCTTATTAACAAAATAAATATAATTCTTTCTGAAAACAAGAAGTATTTAGGTTAGTTGCTGACAAGAATAATATACAGAAGAAAGGAAAAGAGAAGAAAATTTAGGATCTGTTAAATGACAATCAGTTTGGCTTCAAAACTAAGCAGTCTCTCACATAGGTGTACATTTCACAAAACAGAAACAGTGAACATTCTTATCTCATGATGATGATTTATGTCTTTAGCAGTGAGTATGTCCTTCGCGCAAACGGATCAGTTCTTCCATTCTACCAGGCATGCTCCGGATGAGACCATGAAGTTTATCTTGAGATGTGAGGTCTCACTCCTCAGTGGTAGCTGCAGTGAGGTGCTGAAGATCTTCAGGTGGATTCAGACGCTGAGCAATGGCCACCTTCAACAGGTCCCATGCGTTCTCAGTTGCATTCACGTCTGGGGACTGTGCTGGCCAATGCATTCGATTGATGTTGCATCTTTGAAAATAACGAGACACTGCTAGAGTACGGTTCGGCCTTCCATTGTCATCGACTAGGATGAAATTGTCACTGACTTAACGTCTGTAGGTCCTCACAATCGTTTGTAGGACGTGTTGGAGATATCGGGGACCAGAAAAACTGCCGTAGATGGGAATTAGAGGAGTCCGCCATCACATCATTATTGGCGCGCAGAACATTTCACTTCCACCTGCAAACGGACGGACTTTCCGAAAATATTTGCGTTCCTAGTGTCGTCTAGTGCTTCTCCAAATCCTAACACGTCTAGTGTCCGGTCGCAAACTAATCCCGGTCTCGTCACCAGACATGACATAATTCCATTCTGCAACGGTCCAATGTCGATATGCAAGAGATCAGGTACTTCGACTGCGTCGGTTACGTTGTTTCAGTGCAGATATTCTCATTGGTCTTCTTCTGATGCAATTTTGTACGCACTGTTTGGTCTGAGCTACGTGTCCTTGTTGCCGGGAGAAACCATTTCCAATATTTCTGGCAGTTGATGTTGGGCGCTTGTGAGCCGATAGTTGCAGGAAACGATCCTGCATTGGTGTTGTCGTACGAGGAAGACCATTTCGAAGTCTATTGTTCGCATTTCCCGTCTCTCTGTATTTTCTCCACCCCTTAGACACGCCACTTTGAGTGACATTTAACTAATCGGCAATATCTTGCTATGTATGACCTGCTGAAAGTTAAGCAACTATCGCCCGCATCTCGTGGTCGTGCGGAAGCGTTCTCGCTTCCCACGCCCGGGTTCCCGGGTTCGATTCCCGGCGGGGTCAGGGATTTTCTCTGCCTCGTGATGGCTGGGTGTTGTGTGCTGCCCTTAGGTTAGTTAGGTTTAAGTAGTTCTAAGTTCTAGGGGACTGATGACCATAGGTGTTAAGTCCCATAGTGCTCAGAGCCATTTAAGCAACTATCCTGACTAAGACTCGGAAACAGACACAAAGCATGCCAATACTAAGCTCTAACTGGATAATGTATGATGAGACCTTCAGCATCGTACACTACATTTCATGACAGTATTCCAAACTTTCGTTGATCAGTGTAATTTATTCCTAAATGACTTATTTCTTTATTCCTGACTTTCCCGGAACATTTTTGTACTTCTTACATCGATCAACTGAAATATTTCTGCTGTTACCTACTGTTTTTCGCAGTTACCTTCCTAGTACCTATGTTTCACTTCCCAACCTGTGTCATTCATTCACTTCCGTGTCGGGTCAGCATTTCCAAAAGATAACAGCTGCGATAGATTTGTCATTTCCTTCGTAAACACCTCGTATTGTGCACGGGTTGTCCAGGATGGGGCTTACAAGTAGATGGCTTGGATCTTCTTCAGTCCCGCAGTCGCAAGAGGTGTCTGCGCACGCTGGAAGGATTCCCCCATTTCTTCAAGTTGGTCCTGTATCGGGGGACGCCCATACAGGGCATTGTAGGTTTGCGCAAGGAGCAATCGGGTGTACCCTGAGCAACGTCAGAAGACGCTACGAAGTGCGCTGACGGCAGGTCCTCTTACTAACGGTCTCCATTCAAATGGACTGCATTCCGACCGTTCTTACTCAAGACCCAACTTCTGTGATTGCCCATTTTAGAGATGTCCATCCCTTTTCAACCGAACTGCCTAGTGAGCTATTCTGAACTAGACCACATTCGGATCACCGGCAAGGGGTTGCCAATGGGGAGGTGACCATGAGAAAAAGATTGAATAACCAACGAAAGGATAAATTTCTATAAGGCGGGGTATCTGAGGGTATCTGAGATTACCTGAGGCTATAGATACTCCGACTCTTAGAATTTTATCCTTTCGCTGGTTATTCAATCTTTTTATCTATAGCCTCAGAGAACTTCAAGGGTATCTCTTGATTCCTTAATACTTCCACACCCCACTTCCTTGCGCATTGATCCATCCTATCTAGCCTCTTGAATTCCAGCCTAATCTTCATCATTACCAGATTGTGATCTCAGTGTACACCTGCCACTGGGTACGCCTACAATCCAATATGTAATTTCAGAATCTCTGCCTGACCGTTTTGTAATATACCGTAACTGGAACCTTCCCGTATCTCCCTGCCTTTTCCAAATATACCTCCTCCTCTTCTGATACTTGAACAGAGTATTGGCTGTTACCATATGAAATTTGCTGCATAACTCAAATAGTCTTTCTCACGTTCCTGCTACCAAGCCCATGTTGTCTCATAACCCTGTTTTCTACTCGTTCCCCTACAACCGCATGACATGGTCCCCCATGACTATTAGATTTTGATCTCCCTTTACGTACTGTATTACTCGTTCAATATCCTCATATACTCCCCATCTTCTGCTTGTAACGTTGGCATGTATACCTGAGCTATTTTAATCGGTGTTGGTTTGCTGTCGTGTCTGATGAGAACAATCCTATCTCTGAACTGTTTTTAGGATCTCACATTCCGTCCTACCTCCCTATTCATAATGAATCCTACTCCTGTTATACCATTTCCTGCTGTTAACTACTACCCTGTAATCATCTGACAAGGAATCCTTGTCTTCTTTCCATTTCGCTTCATTGACTTCCAATATATCTAGACTGAGCCTTAGCATTTCTGAGTTTAATTTTTCAGGTTTTCTAGCTCCCTTAACGCGTCTCGTAGAATCCTTTCGTTGGTTATTCAATCGTTTTCTCATGGTCACCTCCCCATTCGCAGCCCCTTGCCGGTGATCCGAATGTCGTCTAGTTCAGAATCCTTTTCCAATGGAGAGATCACCATGATGCTTCCTTAAATAACAGGCCACATGTCTATGTCTTTAATGAAATGGTTTCCATTGAATTTTGCATCGTCAAGCCGTTGATCATTGCTGATTCTCCGCCTTTTAGGGGCAGTATCCCATGCCAAGGGCAAGAGAGTTCCCTGAACTTCTGTCCACTCCTTCGTCCTCGTCCACAAGATCGTTGGCAGATTGAGGGTGACTTCTCACACTGGAAGTCTACGACACCCATTGTTGATGATTTTTATTCAAACTGTAAGCTGTGTCGGGTTTCGAAACCGTGACCGAGATAATTTTCATTAGATCATGGATGCACCTCACAGTACCAAATTAATTTTCCATTGTTTCTTCGGGATTGATGGCCCTGCTCGATGCAGTACCTCTTAAATGGTTATCCGATCTACCCAGCAAATCTACAGCAATCACCTGCAGCACATCATTTCAAAATATTCTAATCGTTTATAGTATGAACTGCCTATAGTATAATGTACTGCAGACAAATTATTCCAGGGAAACCATCCAAGCACTTAAAGCAATTTTCCTGGTACTGTAAGTGTGCATCGTACATACTTTTATATCTACATTTTTCATATCTGTATATAAGTAAAAAAAAACACCTTCGATTTTCGTGAGGCAAAGGAACGTGGAGGTTTTAGAAGCAGATACGGGAAAATGGATCTTTTCCAAAGTCGAGAAAGAAAATAAAAATCGGAGCAAAGAATATGAAACACTACTTTGCCCCATTTGATCGATTCTGAGAAATCTGTGCTAACACCCGCTGAGAAGCTGAAGAACATCATGTTAATGCTACAGCCTCCGTTTGATGGCATCACAATTCGCTCCATACTTTATCACGACGAGTTTGAAGGCAACGTTACGCATGACCCAGCGAGGGTTCCGTGTAATTACTGACTGCACCCCGCATGACACGCGTCAGTGGGGCCATCAGTGGCGGCATTGTGTGCCGAGCTCCGGCACCGCGGCGGCGTGTTTACACTGCGTGCTATTCAGCGAACGCTGCCGTCCCCCTCCCAGACAGCGGCTTCGCTGCGGAGACGATGTAAGCTCATAACAAAATGTGTTACTCTTACATAGAATTTGTAGATATTATATTTCATTCGAATAAAAATGGTCAAGACATTTTTTCTTTAATTTTTCTGCGGTCTCTGTTTGCATTTAAATCTTCTGCAGGTACTTATAACTAGCAACAGGAAGCTTCCTTGCAAATTGAGAGGCAAACCGGCACACGAACGAAGATATTTTGCCTTTCTCTCGGAATTGGTATATCGTCTGAGCTATACAGGTACGAATCACGACCCGTCCTCAAAGCTTTGCTTATGCCAAAAACTTTTTCCTATCTTCCAGACTGAGCGGGGCGGTGCGATGGTTAGCACACTGGACTCGCATTCGGGAGGACAATACTTCAAACACGCGTCCGGCCATACTGATTTAGGTTTCCTGTGATTTCCCTGAATCGCTTCAAGCAAATGCTGGGATGGTCCCTTTGAAAGGGCACGGCCGACTTCCTTCCCCATCCTTCCTAAATCAATGGGACCGATAGCCTCACCGTTTGGTCCCCTCTCCCTGATTAACCAACCTGTGTTCCAGACTTCACAGAAGTTTCCTTGCATTCTTTTCGGGACCGGCATTACTGGAAGAAGAGGCCCAGCCGTTTCACTGCAACATCCTTGCTTTCAAGAGGTCTAGTTCCGCAAGACATGCAGGAGAACGTTTGTGGAATTTGGAAGGTAGGGAAAAGGTTCTAGCGGAACTAAATCTGTGAAGTGGGAGTCGTGGATCGTGCTTGCATAGATCAGCCGGTGCAGCAAATACAGGCGAAAGGCAAAGTTTGTGGGTTCATGTGCCAGCCCAGCAAACAATTTCAATTTAACTGAAAGTTTCAAATAGGCTAACACTCCACTGCAGGTTGATAATTCATTCTGGAAACAGTAAGAAGTACTCGTATTGCGTGTCATGAAGATGCACATCAGAAAGAAAAGGAGAAAAAGAGGAGAGAGGAACGTGTCCATACTGAAGACACTTGAATGCGGATCTGTAAAGCAAAGAACAACCCGATCCCGATGCTTTCAGCAGACAACTTTTTTCATAATCGGCTTTTTTTTGTCTTTGGAATCGTAGTTAAGGTTCATGCCTTTTGTATTTTAATTCCCACACCATTGCTGTAACGTATACATTTTTGGAACACATGTATTCGAGGAAAAGGTACTATTTCTTCCGCTTACATCTTGATCGTCTTACAAAGTAGTGGAGAGCACTGCCAATAACTATCTTCGTTATGGATTCTGTCAGATTCCAGACAGAAACCGTTAAGGGGAGGTTTACTATCTTTTGGTTCAAAAAATCGATTTTTAAAGGGCATTTTTTGATTCGTGAAAGTGTTTAGAATCCACCCCTGAAACGGTTTTATTGAATACGGAATTGAAATGTTTATTCGCTATCGCTTGGGCCGTTCCGGCTAGCACCAATGTATGGTGTGTTGTAGTCTGCCAAAATTTTGCAGCCGTCTTGCTGTATGGTCTTGAACTATGAAATTGGTTGTTCCTTATCAGTAAAGTGCACCAGCGGTATTTTCTGCCTTGTGGCCGTTAACGCCCCACTTACCTGCCCAGGTCGTTATCGTAGTTTTCCGGCAGTGTGTTCTTCCTTGCCGTGTTTATGCTGTCTGGCACGGTGTGTAGTTCGACAGCCTTTTAGTTGTTTGTTAATATTTCTTTGTTAAGAGTGGTTATTGTGCCTTGACTGTTCTTAGACGCCAATTTGGAAGATGTAGTTCTGCTGGTATCTTCTCCCTCCGCTGATATTTTCCGTTGTCAGACAGTTGGTCGGGTGGATGGGAATTGATTAGGTTGTTGGTCAGTCCTTCAGCCGTCCCTGGATTGCGTTGCCATCCAATTATTTAACATAAGACTTGGCTGCCTGACTCACCTCACTTTACGTTAGAGCTACCACCTCAGGCCGACCCTTCGAACACTTCTGAGCACTACTGTTCTATTAGTTGTAGATAGTGATTTTCATTTTAGTCTGATGTACTGTGCGAAACCTTCAGCCGTCTATTAATTTAGTTTGTTAAATTTTAAAATAAGGCCTTCAGCCGACTTAAATTAAAGTTGAAGATTGATTTGTTTAATAACTAAAATTTTGCAAGTTCGTTCTATCTCAAATTCTTGTTATCCAGGCCCTAAGTCCTGAGTTGTTCACTGTCCAGTGTGTGGACTTCAGCCAATCTTTTACTTGAAATATTTAAAAGATAAGGCCTTCAACCGTCTTAAATTAAAATTTTGAAATTTGATTTGTTTAAAACTAATTTTTTTTAAAAATTGTTCTATCTGAAATTCTTGTTATCCAGGCCCGAAGCCTTGAGTTGTACAATGTCTCATGTGTGGCCTTCAGATGAGTATCTACGTGACATTTAAATATTTAATTTTAAGTTCGGCCTTCAGCCACGTGTATTCTTTAAAGTAATTTTTATAACTTGTGTTCAGACCTTCAGCCGTTCTTGTTTTTAGTGTGGTTTTGGGCCTTCAGCCCAGGAGGTATTGCAAGTTTTCTTAACTAGGCCTTCAGCCGTGTTGTTTCAATTTGATCCTTTTAAGGCAATATGTAATTAAGTGGTTGTTTGGAAAATAAACGTTTGTGCGTTTTGTGCAACTAACAGTAACTGATTACGGCCCCCTCCACAACCACAACCTGATCCACTCTGTCCTGCGAAACCAGATTTCAATTATATTGTAAGTAGGCTGTTTAGGTTTTTATGTTGGTAACGACACGTAGCGCTCTTTATGAAAATCACTGGCTGTGTTGTGTGCAGTCTGTGGCTGGTTGGCATTGTTGGAATCTTCGCTTTGTAGTGTTGGGCAGTTGGAAGTGAACAGCACGTAGCGTTGCGCAGTTGGAGCTGAGCCGCCAGCAGTGGTGGATGTGGGTAGAGAAATGCCCGAGTTTTGAGAGCGGACGATCTAGACGTGTGTCCGTCAGAAAAAGGAAATTTGTAATACTGGATGTCATGAACTGATATACCGGGTGATCCAAAAGTCAGTATAAATTTGAAAACTTAATAAACCACGGAATAATGTAGATGGAATGACATGGGGTTTTATTAGAACCAAAAAAAAAAAATTATTGCTAGACGCATCAAAGATCTCTTGCGCGCGTCGTTTGGTGATGATAGTGTGCTCAGCCGCCACTTTCGTCATGTTTGGCCTCCCAGGTCCCCAGATCTCAGTCCGTGCGATTATTGGCTTTGAGGTTACCTGAAGTCGACAAAAGTATCGTGATCGACCAACATCTCTAGGGATGCTGAAAGACAACATCCGACGCCAATGCCGCACCAAAACTCCGGACGTGCTTTACAGTGCTGTTCACAACATTATTCCTCGACTACAGCTATTGTTGAGGAATGATGGTGTACATATTGAGCATTTCCTGTAAAGAACATCATCTTTGCTTTGTCCTACTTTGATATGCTAATTATTGGTGTTCTGATCAGATGAAGCGCCATCTGTCGGACCTTTTTCGAACGTTTGCATTTTTTTGGCTCTAATAAAACCCCATGTGTGTCAATTTGTACCTCTTTATCTACATTATTCCGTGATTTATTCAGTTTTCAAATTTATACTGACTCTTTGATCACACTGTATATATTATGACCTTTGAACACTGTTAAGGTAAATACATTGTTTGTTCTCCATCAAAATCTTTCATTTGCTAACTATGCCTATCAGTAGTTAGTGCTTTCAGTAGTTAGAATATTTTATGTAACTGGCAGTATTGGCGCTCGCTGTGTTGCAGTAGTTCGAGTAACGAAGCTTTTTGTGAGGTAAGTGATTCATGAAAGGTATAGGTTATTGTTAGTCAGGGCCATTCTTTTGTAGGGATTATTGAAAGTCAGATTGTGTTGCGTTAAAAAAAATAAAAATAAAAGAAAGAGAAAAAATTGCGTGTCAGTTTACTGTTGATCAGAATAAGTAAAGAGAGAAATGTCTGAGTATGTTTAGTTTTGCTCATCTGTTTGAAAATCAAATAACGTAGAGGTTTTCCACCACTGTCATACATAAATTTTTCTAAGGGGATGTTTCAATATCCGTCGATTTCCGTCTCATTCGGATAAATCGTTCGCGGTGCGTCGCTTGTTTTTTCTTTATTTGGTAAGTTGGATGCGTTACTTTCTGGTAGCTGTAAGTGGTACTGCCTATAAAGCTGTATTCACTTTATAATGTAGATACATTTCTTTTCCATTCAATTCCTTTGACAATGGTGTAATGTCGGAACGCATAACTAAGAAGTAAAGTAAATATTTTGTGACCGAGACGAGAGAGCGCAGGAAGCAGTAATCTCGGATGAGGAAAATCAAGTTCACGCCTCCAAGCATGCAGGTGCTGCAAGCGAGTCTCGGCACAAAGCAGCGCTGCTAATACCGCGCCGGCTCACATATAGAGGACCCACGTCACAGCTGCCCGCCGGCCCCGAAGCTCTGTACCGTCTCAGATTGCACCCCTGCGGCGCACTTAGCCGAGAAGCACACAAACTATGTTAATGTCGGTAAGCGAGAGCCAAATATGTGCAGCGTTATCACAGGGCCGGCGGGGCGATGGCCGCTGCCAATTACAGCCGGGCCGTATTTGCAGCAGCGCAGCGCAGTGTCTCATTAGACGCCCGCGGGCCTAATGGCTGCCTCCCGTTTGCCCACGGCTGATACGGCCACTGCCGGCGGCTGTGTGGCTGCTGGACACGGCCCCGTGTGGATTACCCCCACCCCGGCCTGAGGCCGGGCTCAGTCGAGCCGCTGGGCGACGCCTGAAGCTCATCAGCAGGCACGCCCTGCACAATAGAGCTGCAGCCCTCCGTAGCAGACGTTTAACCCAAAGGACCTGACAGAGAAGCTGTTAATTAAATGAACCCTCTCATGATAGCCTTTACGCACTACACTGAGGTAACAAGTCATGGGGTAGCTGTTGTTGTTGTTGTGGTCTTCAGTCCAGAGACTGGTTTGATGCAGCTCTCCATGCTACTCTATCCTGTGCAAACTTCATCATCTCCCAGTACCTACTGCAGCCTACATCCTTCTGAATCTGTTTAGTATATTCACCCCTTGGTCTCCCTCTACGATTTTTACCCTCCACGCTGCCCTCCAATACTAAAATGGTGACCCCATGATGTCTCAGAATATGTCCTACCAACCGATCCCTTCTTCTAGTCAAGTTGTGCCACAAACTCCTCTTCTCTGCAATTCTATTCAATACCTCCTCATTAGTTATGTGATCTACCCATCTAATCTTCAGCATTCTTCTGCAGCACCACATTTCGAAAGCTTCTATTCTCTTCTTGTCTAAACTATTTATCGTCCATGTTTCACTTCCAAATATGGCTACAGTCCATACAAATACTTTCAGAAACGACTTCCTGACACTTAACTCTATACTCGATGTTGACAAATTTCTCTTCTTCAGAAACTCTTTCCTTGTCATTGCCATTCCACACTTTATATCCTCTCTATTTCGACCATCATCAGTTATTTTGCTCCCCAAATAGCAAAATCCATCTACTACTCTAAGCGCCTCATTTCCTAATCTAATTCCCGCAACATCACCCGATTTAATTCGACTACATTCCATTTTCCTCATTTTGCTTTTGTTGATGTTCATCTTACAGCCTCCTTTCAAGACACTGTCCATTGCGTTCAGTTGCTCTTGCAGGTCCTTTGCTGTCTCTGACAGAATTACAATGTCATCGACGAACCTCTAAGTTTTTATTTATTCTCCGTGGGTTTTAATTCCTACTCCGCATTTTCTTTTGTTTCCTTTACTGCTTTTTTTAATATACAGATTGAATAACATCGGGGATAGGCTACAACCCTGTCTCACTCCCTTCCCAACCACTTCTTCCCTTTCATGCCCCTTGACTCTTATAACTGCCATCTGCTTTCTGTACAAATTGTAAATAGCCCTTCGCTCCCTGTATTTTACTTCTGCCACCCTCAGAATTAAAAAGAGAGTATTCCAGTCAACATTGTCAAAAGCTTTCTCTTAGTCTACAAATGCTAGAAACGTAGGTTTGCCTTTCCTTAATCTATTTTCTAAGATAAGTCGTGGGGTCAGTATTGCCTCACGTGTTCCAACATTTCTACAGAATCCAAACTGATCTTCCCCGAGGTCGGCCTCTACCAGTTTTTCCATTCGTCTGTAAGGAATTCGTGTTAGTATTTTGCAGCAGTGACTTATTAAACTGATAGTTCTTTAATTTTCACATCTGTCAACACCTGCTTTCTTCGAGATTGGCATTATTATATTCTCTTGAAGTCGGAGGGTATTTCGCCTGTCTCATACATCTTGCTCATTAGATGGTAGAGTTTTGTTACGCGTGGCTCTCCCAAGGCTGTCAGTAGTTCCAATGGAATGTTCTCTACTCCTGGGGTAGCTATACGTACGTATAAATTTTACAGGTGGCGGTAGTGTCGCATACACAACGTATGAAAGGGCAGTCTATTGGCGTAGGTGTCATTTCTACTGAGGCGATTCATGTTAAAAGGTTTCCGACGTGATTATCGCCGCACGACGATAATTAACAGACTCTGAACGCAGAATGGTAGTTGGAGCCAGGCGCATGGAATATTCTACTTCGGTAATCGATAGCCAAAACAATATTCAGAGAATGTACCGAGATTATAAAATTTTAGGCATTACCTCTCACCACAGTGGCTGACGGTCTTCACTTAACGACCGAGAGCTGCGGCGCTTGCCTAGAGTTGTCAGTGCTAACAGACAAGCAACACTGTGAAATAAACACGGAAACAAGTGTAGGGCGTACGACGAAGGCATCGCCTGCAGCGCCGCTACTGGGCTCGTGACCATATTGGTTGGATCCTAGGCGCCTACGAAACTGTGGCCCGGTCAGATGAGTCCGGATTTCAGTTGGTATCAGCTGATGGTAGGGACTGAGTGTGGCGCAGACCCCACGAAGCCAAGGACCCAAGTCGTCAACAAGGCACTGTACAAGTTGGTGGTGGCTCTATAGTGGTGTGGGCTGTCTTTACATGGAATGGACTGTGTCTTCTGGTTCAAGTAAATCGATCATTCACTGGAAATGGTTATGTTCGGCTATCTGGAAACCAGCTGCAGCCGTTCATGGACTTCATGTTCCCAAAAAGGAACATTGTAATTTTTATGGATCAAACAGTTGTTCGTGACTGGTATAAAGAACATTCTGGACAGTTGGAGCGAATGATTTGGCGACCCCGATCGCCCGACGTGAGTCCCATCGAACATTTCTGGGACATAGTCGAGACGTCAGTTCGCGAACAAAATCCTGCACCAGCAACACCTTCGCTATTATGGACGGGTATAGAGGCAGCGTGGCTCAGTATTTCTTAAGGGGACTTCCAAAGACTTTTTGAGTCCATACCACTTGCTGTTCTATGATGGGCAAAAGGAGGCCCGGCACAATATTAGGAGGTACCCCATTACTTGTCACCTCAGTGTAGGTGATATACACTACCTCATGAAAAGTATTCAGACACCTCTACGTACAGCAGAAGTGACCACTACATGTCACAAGACGTTGACGACCCCTATAAAACAAGGAGGGGGAGTATTGTGATGTAAGGGAGAAGCAGTAGCAGCAGAGTGGATCAATAAGGAGAGCTCAATGAGTTCGGCCGTATGTCACTTGAGTAACAAATACAGCATGTACATTTCAAGTCTTCTAGAGTTGCCCAAGCCGACTGTTGGTGATGAGACTATAAAGTGGAAGCGCGAAGGAACAGCCACAGCTGAACCATCAGAGAAGCTTCATGTACTGACGGAAATGGACCGTCGAGCATTCCAGAGGGTGAGAATGACATGAAATCAGCAGAAGGAACTACTCGTGAGTTTCAGAGTTCCACCAGCAGTCCGGTTAGCACAACGAATGTACATGGAGGGTTAAAAAGAATAGGGTATAATTGTCGAGTAGCTTTTCATAAGGCACCCATTTCTGTAGCCATGCTAGCCGGTGCTTCAGGTGGTTTGAAGACCGAAGCCACTGGATAGCGAATGAGTGGAAACGAATAATTAGGAGTGACGATTCACGCTACACCCCTTGGCAATCTGATGGTAGGTTCTGAGTTTGGCGAATGGCCGGAAGAAAGTTACTTGCCGTATTGTGTAATGCCAAAGTATGGAAGCAAGGGTGTTATGCTATGAAAGTGATATGATTTCTTCATAGCACTTACGAAACCAGTAATTGTGGAATGACATGAAAACATTTCAGAACATTGTCTACTGTTTACCGCAGAGAGCAGTCCAGGGATGACAATGCACCCTGTCATAAAGCAACACCTGAGACACATTTTTTGTGGATAAAAGCATTTCTCAAGTGAAATAGCTTGCTCAGAGTCCTGACTTAAGCTGAATGGAAAACTTTGGGATTATTTAGACGTCGACTTCGCTCCGGATCCCAGCACCCAACATCACCATCTTCTCTATTTTAGACTCTTAAGGAAGAATGGGCTGCAATTCTTCCATAGACATTCAGACAACTCAATGAGTGTCCCCCGTAGAGTTCAGTTGTAATAAAGGCGAAGGGTGGACACAGCCCATATTCATGTACTGCCAGGTCCAATTTTTAGAAAATCTGAATTAAGGGGCTTGAGGTTTAAATGCTCAAGAGACGAAGACCTGAAAGTCGGGACATAAGAAGCAAAACAAAAATGCGGTGTGGACTGGAAATCATTAAACGACTATTTCCTTGTTGTGTATTATGAACAAAGCTCTACAGCTCAACAACTTTAGTCACAGTACTGTTCTGTTCATCAACCAACAGGTTGGTAGTAAAAAAATTCCGACAAGCATCAGCACAAGTCAGCAAAATACTAGTTGGCATGACAAGAGAGGCAACGGACAGTCTGCGAGTGAGAGAAAGGAGAAGTGAAACACAGTTCAGAAAGCACTGCCGTGGTGGTAATAACGACCAATGGAAGCCACGCGGTTGAGTGTTTTCAAAACTTACAGTTGCGGACATGTGATGAGGTGTCTCTTTAGTTAACCAACTGATCGCGACCTTTCGACACACCGTACTCTAACTTCGATGTGGTCGAAACTGATTTTGGAACCTTCATGCACTTGACCATTTTTGAAGTGAGTACGTATTACTTTTACAACCGTCAGCAGTGACCAAAAGCAGAGTCGCGTGGCGTCCAACACAGGAAAGCATCATGACACCCCTAAAATCGTGCCAGAATAACAATTCTGCTCTTCTGTATCCGAAGAGTGTCGTAATTAAGCTGGCTTAGATGAACGTATACGACAGCACAGTACTCCCTGTTAGCCATCAAATTTGTAACACAAGCAAGGGACAGAAATTTTACTTACTGAGTATATACAGAACTTTCCCGGCGCTCAAAGGGAGTGGTGGGGGCAAAGTGGGCAGGGGTTGCAACAAGAGCGCATGTAACCTGGAACAGAGGTACAACGAACATCAATGGTTTATTGATTTATTTCACAATTTTTTTTTACATTTATACCACCGAGAATAGCAGGAAACCGACGTCGCGAGGAGGAGGGCGCGGCAAGGCGTCAGATTCAGTGAGACTATCGACGCATAGTTTTTCGGTCAAGCACAGTTTGATGAACAGAGACTATATCGGTTCTAATAGTGGAAGAGGTGGGGATCAACTCCTCATGGTAGGGACACCTCAGCCAACTCTAGTGTGGTCTAGGGAAGACATTACAAAGGAAATTGATGACAAACAGTGAACTGCGTGCCCCCAAATCCATTTCACAGAATTCGTCTTCGCTTGCGGGAAGTATTCCGCGTCCGGAAAGTGGAGCAGTTGAGTAGCTATCTGATGAGTCGTACGTGTAATCAGGGCCAGCATGTTTTGCACCAAGAACCAGACACCTCTTGTCAATCCAGTCCATAAGACCACCTCAGCACAGCAGTTCACACACCTCCATGGATTAGCTTCGCATGCCTTCCTCCTCTTTCCAAATTCTCACTGCCGCCCCGGTCTACTTTTTAATCTCTCCATTAAACACAAACAGAATTGCCAAGGTTGGACATATTCTGGAATAGCACCTTAACATTGAAGGTAAGTGGGAGATCCAGCCTGAAATCTAGGTGCACCTGGGTTTCAGACTGGATCCCCCGCTTACGTTCGGTGCTGAGGTGCTGTTTCAAGACATGCAAAGCCTCGGCAATTCTTTTCGCGCATGAGGGGGAATTCGAAGTAGACTGTAGACTGGAACGGCAGTGAGAATATGGAAAGAGGAGGGGGGCATGCGAAGCTAATCCATGGAGTTGTGTGAACTTTTGTGCCAAGGTGGCTTACAAGGGACACTCACCGTTGCACACCCATCAGATTTAGTGGTAAGAGGATCCAGTAGACAGCCCGTCAAAAACTGAACACAGATTAAGCACGAAAATAGGAAGAAGGTGTACTGGATTGTGAAAAAAAAGAAAAATAGAAACAGTGAACGAGCCAAGAACAAGAAGTGCAATACAGGGCAAGTAGAACCTGAAATCGCGTCGTGGTTAAGGATAAGAAACTGGGTAAAGAAATCAACGATAAACTTGAACGGATGTATTGTGATGTCCGCCCAGACCAAACTCAACGAACAATACCGAACAAAATACAAAAAAAAGTGGTTACGGTGTTTGACTGCAAACCGGGAGCGCCGTGTTCATACCTCCCTGATGCCAATTCCCCCCCCCCCCCCCTTCCCCACCCGATCGCTTTATTCAAATTTGTGTCTGTGTCGTGGTGTAACATCCGTTTGCAGCTGCGAGGTGTAACTATTATGACAGTTGATTCTGCACAACTACACTATTAGCAGCTAAAAGGAAGTGGCTTTCGAATGGGAACCGCAAACGCTTGATGACAAGGCGACAAGTCAGCCGAATCCTCTACCGGAAAACAAAATGGCTCTGAGCACTATGGGACTTAACATCTGAGGTCATCAGTCCCCTAGAACTTAGAACTACTTAAGCCTAACTAACCTAAGGACATCACACACATCCATGCCCGAGGCAGGATTCGAACCTGCGACCGTAGCGGTCGGATTACCGGAAAACACATCGGCATTAGTGACAGTACGTGTGTCATATGATCGGAATCTCTTAGTGTCACATAAGCTGCAACAAATTATCGCAACAGTTTCACAGTCACACAGTTGCTCTGTGCTCTATCAAAATATATGTTTTTAACGTTTTTCAAATTGCGTTCCATTTTGGAAGGCTTGACCCTTCAGTACCGTTTTTGTAACATAGTTCTCACGTGTTTATTTGTTCTTTTCATTTCTGTGAGTCGTCTGTATGGTATCTCTCCTGGTTTCACTATTCATCATATTTACTTGTGACGGTAATGTATTCTTGCCACATGACTCATATTCTATAACTAATTTTGCCAAGACTACAAGAAGGCCGGCCGGAGTGGCCGAGCGGTTCTAGGCGCTACAGTATGGAACCGCGCGACCGCTACTGTCGCAGGTTCGAATCCTGCCTCGGGCACGGATGTGTGTGATGTCCTTAGGTTAGTTAGGTTTAAGTAGTTCTAAGTTCTAGGGGACTGTTGATCTCAGAAGTTAAGTCCCATAGTGCTCAGAGCCATTTGAACCATTTGAACTACAGAAAGAGAACAAATATTTCAGTGAGCAGACGGACAGTTAATAATTCTGTGAAAAAAATAAATAAATGGCACCCCGGAGTTCCTAACATGACTTGTCCGCTTGGCAGTCTAACATCATGACCAGTTTTTTTTACCGGGCTTTTTCGTTTTTCTCTGTTTTATTTTTTTTAATTTTTATTCTTTTATTTGTGGGGTACCTAACAAAAAGAAATAAAACAAAATCATAGCCATCACTACTGGGCACCGCCACTTGTGTCCCTGCCAAACAAAAATGAACACTTACCTCTTCAGGCTTTGCCTTCCTAACTATACGTAACCAACCCCTATCTAAAATATGAAGAAACTAAACTATATTGGACTAACGTGTATGCGGCAACCCACAGAAACACGATGAATGGAAGGGGGAGGGAGAGGGTATTTCTAGTAGGATGCGAAAGGTTTCTTTTTTCTCTTTTTTTCGTTATATACACTCCTGGAAATGGAAAAAAGAACACATTGACACCGGTGTGTCAGACCCACCATACTTGCTCCGGACACTGCGAGAGGGCTGTACAAGCAATGATCACACGCACGGCACATCGGACACACCAGGAACCGCGGTGTTGGCCGTCGAATGGCGCTAGCTGCGCAGCATTTGTGCACCGCCGCCGTCAGTGTCAGCCAGTTTGCCATGGCATACGGAGCTCCATCGCAGTCTTTAACACTGGTAGCATGCCGCGACAGCGTGGACGTGAACCGTATGTGCAGTTGACGGACTTTGAGCGAGGGCGTATAGTGGGCATGCGGGAGGCCGGGTGGACGTACCGCCGAATTGCTCAACACGTGGGGCGTGAGGTCTCCACAGTACATCGATGTTGTCGCCAGTGGTCGGCGGAAGGTGCACGTGCCCGTCGACCTGGGACCGGACCGCAGCGACGCACGGATGCACGCCAAGACCGTAGGATCCTACGCAGTGCCGTAGGGGACCGCACCGCCACTTCCCAGCAAATTAGGGACACTGTTGCTCCTGCGGTATCGGCGAGGACCATTCGCAACCGTCTCCATGAAGCTGGGCTACGGTCCCGCACACCGTTAGGCCGTCTTCCGCTCACGCCCCAACATCGTGCAGCCCGCCTGCAGTGGTGTCGCGACAGGCGTGAATGGAGGGACGAATGGAGACGTGTCGTCTTCAGCGATGAGAGTCGCTTCTGCCTTGGTGCCAATGATGGTCGTATGCGTGTTTGGCGCCGTGCAGGTGAGCGCCACAATCAGGACTGCATACGACCGAGGCACACAGGGCCAACACCCGGCATCATGATGTGGGGAGCGATCTCCTACACTGGCCGTACACCACTGGTGATCGTCGAGGGGACACTGAATAGTGCACGGTACATCCAAACCGTCATCGAACCCATCGTTCTACCATTCCTAGACCGGCAAGGGAACTTGCTGTTCCAACAGGACAATGCACGTCCGCATGTATCCCGTGCCACCCAACGTGCTCTAGAAGGTGTGAGTCAACTACCCTGGCCAGCAAGATCTCCGGATCTGTCCCCCATTGAGCATGTTTGGGACTGGATGAAGCGTCGTCTCACGCGGTCTGCACGTCCAGCACGAACGCTGGTCCAACTGAGGCGCCAGGTGGAAATGGCATGGCAAGCCGTTCCACAGGACTACATCCAGCATCTCTACGATCGTCTCCATGGGAGAATAGCAGCCTGCATTGCTGCGAAAGGTGGATATACACTGTACTAGTGTCGACATTGTGCATGCTCTGTTGCCTGTGTCTATGTGCCTGTGGTTCTGTCAGTGTGATCATGTGATGTATCTGACCCCAGGAATGTGTCAATAAAGTTTCCCCTTCCTGGGACAATGAATTCACGGTGTTCTTATTTCAATTTCCAGGAGTGTAGATATCAATGTGCGAACAGTCATAGATAGTCAAGTCTGAAAACCTAAAACAGAATGAGGACATCATCGAAGATAGTTAACATAAATAACATGAAAATAAAGCTACTACTTAGTAGTTAGGCTTCCCAGCGACTGCGCCCACTGGTAAAGGTAGTTCAATGTATGATCATTTGCACTTCGTTCTGTCCTCATCTACCACTGACTGGAACATTCCAGCTACTCGGCGGGCTGTGAAAGGCACTCCATAGGTGGTTTGCAAAGCATCGTCGATATCTGGTAGTCCGGCAAAAGCATGGTGTCTTTCTTGCAAATAGAGCCAGAAGTCAAGTAAATTCTTGTATCTATCACGATAGAGGTAATGGACCGCATGTCCACGTATCCAAGTGACGCAGTTGGTCCGAGTCTTGGAGTAAAATGACTCATCCGGAAACAATAATGTGCGTGCAGATATGTGCTCCGGCGTAACTCGCAAGAGAAAGGCCAGCATGTGCCGCACTAGGTGCCAAACCTTTTCCGCCTCTCCACAGCTGTGGCGGTGCTTGTCAGAATCTACTATATTCTCCCACACAATTTGGAAATTCTGCCAAGTGGATATTGCAGAGACGTTCTTCAGTCACCAGCTTCCCATTAACGACTACGTACCATTGGGAAACAACGTCGGAATCAAGCATGGCATCGTGTACAGTCTTCCACACCATGCGCCATCGTACAATACCCGTAACGCCGTTGCTAATCCAGGCAGCTCAATATTGCACTTCTTGTTCTTGGGCTGTTCACTGTTTCTATTTTTCCTTTTTTCCCACCATTCAATATATATCTTCTTCCTATTTTCATGCTTGATCTGTGTTCAGTTTTTGACGGGCCATCTTATCACTAAATCTGAGGGGGGTGCGATGGTGAGCTTCCCTTATTAGAAGCTAAGTACCTGCCCCGTAAGCAGCAGAACTGGGCTCGATTCTCGGCCTTGGTACAAATTTTCACTCGTCACTTCTGTCTATATACATAAAATCATATCTGTTCGTGACCAGTAAGTCTGTGAAATTGGGTCATTTGATCTTAAGCTTCTCGCTGTTCTCATTTCTGCTACTTCTCATTACTTTCGTGTTTCTTCGAATTACTCTCAGTCCATATTATGTACTCATTAGAGTGTTCAATTTATTCAACAGTACTGAGGATAGCGATGTCATCATCGAATCTTAAATCTGATAACTGTCACTCTGAATTTTAATTAAACTCTTGAACCTTTCTTTTACTTCCGTCATTGCTTCTTCGACGTGTATACTCAACAACAGCGACAAAGACGGAATACCTGTCTTACACCCTTTTTAAATCCTTTCACTTCGCTCGTGGTCTACCGCTCTTATTGTTCTCTCTTAGCTCATGTGCATGTTGTTTGTTATTCATATTTCCTTATAACATAAACCTACTTTTCTCATGACTTTGGACGTCATGCACCTTTATACACCATCAGTCTTTTTGTAAGTAGGCTGTTTATGTTTTCTTTATGTAAGTAGGCTGTTTAGGTTCTTATATTGGTAACGCCGCCGCCACGTAGCGCTCTCTGTATGAAAATCACTGGCTGTGCTGTGTGCAGTCTGTGGCTAGTTTGCATTGTTGTCTGCCATTGTAGTGTTGGGCAGCGGCAGCTGGATGTGAACAGCGCATAGCGTTGCGCAGTTGGAGGTGAGCCGCCAGCAGTGGTGGATGTGGGGAGAGAGATGGCGGAGTTTTGAAATTTGTTATACTGGATATTATGAACTGCTATATATATTATGACTATTAAGGTAAATACATTGTTTGTTCTCTATTAAAATCTTTCATTTGCTAACTATCACTATCAGTAGTTAGTGACTTCCGTAGTTTGAATCTTTTATTTAGCTGGCAGTAGTGGCGCTCGCTGTATTGCAGTAGTTCGAGTAACGAAGATTTTTGGTGAGGTAAGTGATTTGTGAAAGGTACAGGTTAATGTTAGTTAGGGCCATTCCTTTGTAGGGATTTCTGAAAGTCAGATTGCGTTGCGCTAAAAAATATTGTGTGTCAGTTTAAGCACAGTCTTGTATAAATTGTTCTAAGGGGACGTTTCATTTTCTTCCAAGTCGACAGATCCTATGAACGTGTCTTGAGGTTTTTTCAGTCATGCTTCCACTGTCAACCGCCACGTCAGAAATGCCTCTCTGGTGCCTTTACCTTTTCTAAAGCCAAAGTGATTGTCGTCTAACAGATCCTCAATTTTCTTTTCCATTCTTATAAATATTATTCTTGTCAGCAACATTGGCGCATGAGCTGTTAAGCTGACTGTGCGGTAATTCTCACACTTTTCAGCTCTTGCTATCTTCGGAATAGTATGGAAGATGTTTTTCCGGTCTCACGGTATATTGCCAGCCCCATTTATTTTGTACACCAACTGGAATAGTGTTTCGTTGCGACTTCTGCCAATGATTTTAGAAATTTCTACTCAATTTTATCCAACTCTTCTGCCTTATTCCCAAGCTCTTCTAAATTCTGCTTCTAATATTGGATCCTCTAAGACTAAAAACAGCCGACCAGTTGCAATGGATAAAGTAATCTTTACCTAGGTTTCGACAGATTTAAATCTGTCTTCTTCAGAAGGCGGCAGTATTACATTAATATGGAATGATGTATCATCGTCGTTTTTACAAATATCTGCATAGATCCATTAGTCCAGGTTAAAATATAGCGCTGGGCTAATGGATCTATGCAGATATTTGTAAAAACGACGATGATACATCATTCCATATTAATGTAATACTGCCGCCTTCTGAAGAAGACAGATTTAAATCTGTCGAAACCTAGGTAAAGATTACTTTATCCATTGCAACTGGTCGGCTGTTTTTAGTCTTATTACGTGGAACCGTTGCTGTTGCGCAGCTATGTTTAAAATATTGGATCCTCTATTTTATATCGACTCCTGTTTCTTCTTCTATCACGTCATCAGACAAGTATTGCCCCCATAGGGAATTCAACGTACTCTTTCCACCTACCCGCGCCCTCCTCTGCATTTACCAGCGGAATTCCCATTGCTGTCTTAATGTTACAGCCCTTGGTCTTAATTTCAGCGAAGGTAGTTTTGGCTTTTCTATATACTGAAGCCGTCGTTCTGATAATCATTTCTTTTTCAATTTCTTCACTTTGTCATGCAGCCATTTTGCCTTAGCTTCCCTGGACTTCTAATTTATTTCGTTCCTAAGGAACTTGTATTTCTGTATTGCTGAAGTTCTCTGAAAATTTCTATACTTCACTCTTTCTTTTTTTTTTTTTTTTACCTTTTGTCCATGATTTCTTCGCAGTTTCCTTCCTTGTACCTATTGTTTTGTTTCCAACTTCTGTGGTTACCCTCTTTAGAGACGTCCATTCCTCTTTAACTAGGCCTCAAAGAATTTCAAGCGTTCCTCTTCATTCCTTATTAGTTCTGTATCCCACTCCCTTGGGCACTGATTCTTCCTGATTGGTCTCTTGAACTTCAGACTATTTTCATCATTACTAAATTGTGATCTGAGTCTGCATCTGCTCCTGGGTAAGCCTTTCAATCCACTATCTGATTTCGGAATATCTGACTGACCATGACGTAATCTAACTGAAATCCTTCTGTATTACCCTGCCGTTTCCAAATATACCTCCTCCTCTTGTGATTCTTGAACAGAGCGTTCGCCATTACTAACTGATATTTATTGCACAACTCTATTAGTCTTTCTCCTCTCTCGTTTCTACTACCAAGCCCATATTCCCCTACAACTGCATTCCAATCCCCCATGACTATTACATTATTATCTCCCTTTACGAACTAAAATACCAATTCAACAACCTCATATACTTTCTCTATCTCTTCATCCTCTGCATGCGTGGTCGGCATGTATACCTGAACTATCGTTGTCGGTGTTGGTCTGCTGCTGTTTCTGATGAGAAAAACTCTGTCTCTGAACTGTTCACAGCAACTCACCCACTGCCCTACCTTCCTTTTCATAACGAATCCTATCCCCATTATAACATTTTCTGCAGCTGCTGATATTCCTCTATGCTTATCTGACCAGAAATCTCTGTTCTCCTTCCATTTCACTTTCCTGAGCCGCACTATATCTAGATTGAGCCTTAGCATTTCCCTTTTCAGATTTTCTACCTTCCCCACCACGTTCTGGAGTCTTTTGCTAATGGTGACATTATCAACACACGTTTTCAGTTACAGGCCTGATGTCCCGTGGATACACATTACGTGTCTTTAGTACAGTGGCTTCCATTGCCTTCTGCATCCTCTTGCCACTGATCGTTACTGATTCTTCCGCCTTTAGTTTCCCATCCAAACGGCAAGAGAACGCACTGAACCTCTATCCGCTCCTCCTCACTCTTTGAAAAGGCCGGTGGCTGAATTAGGGTGACTTTTTATGCCGGAAGTCTTTGGCCGCCATTGCTGATGATTTTTATTCAGAAGTTAAGGGTGTGGGTGGAGGAGGGATGTTGAACCTGTGACCAAGGACTTTTTCAGTACTAATCAAAGACGCTACCCCGAGGCCAAAGGTACTCTAGGAAGACTATGTAATTAAATTTGTAAGTTATTTGTAAGTATGCTGTGTAGTGTCGTCCGGCGTAGGGTGTCAAAGCAAGATTGGCACCTCGCAACGAAACAACACAAGAGTATAGTCGCTGCATGCCGCACCAAAGAGTAAAAAACGCTGGCATAGCCAAACCTCATAGGGTTTCTGTGCGCCACATAGAGATGGGGAACTACTGTAGGCTATAAAGCGCAGACTACACCAGTTTTCCTAGTAGTTTTGGTCAGTTAAGATTGCACCCACGTTACCTGTATCGATCGCTTTGTTTACGTATGCAGTTAGTGTCTTACTGGTTACCCATAGAAACCGGGAGTGGTGAACCGTCTCGAAACTGAGTGAGGATAACGGGCTGCGTAACCTATGGAACATTTTTAATCTTCCTTGATATCCTCCTGCTGTTACTTCAAAATAAACATGTTTCTATAATTCGTAACAGCTTTCATATTTATCCGCAATAGCACGAAACTCTTGCGTTTAATCATGATGAAGATCATTCTGTTGAGTACAAAATAACAATAATTACACGGATTTTTTTATGTTTATGCATGTAAACTGTACTTGCATAAAAACTAATTCCTTCATGTAGAAGCTACGCGAACGACTGATTTTTATTACTTTTAAAATGTAATGTATTTTCTGTAACGATAGAAAAGTACACAGTAGACTAACGCTGAATGATGTGCAGTTCTAGCTAAGTGCAGAACAAACAAACAATCAAACCAAGAAAAGTCGTCTACTCTTAGTTTCTATTCTTTTCTTTTCCTACCAATGCTATCAACCCTACCGGGAATTCTACCATATGCCACGTCATTTATGCATTGTTCCAAAACGATCAAACCGTAGTTTTGATTGAGTGCAACTCTAGCGCCACCGCAGCGGCTCGTCTATTTACGTCTGAAGAGCGAAGTGGTCGGCCCAGTTCGTAGTCAACGCTCAAGAGGACAGCATCGTCTTAGATAGGCCACCAGCGTATTAAATGTCTTGTGCGGAACACTAATGTGAACACTATTTCCGTTGTTTTTCAACTGAAGAATCTTTGCAAATTTATCTGTATCAAGTAACACTGCAATATTCAGAGACAACTGTAAAAACTTAGAACTTTCCTGTGGAAATGGATTATACAAAGTTAAGTAAAGCATATTTCAGTAAAGTGAACTAATAATTTATGTGCCCTAGTTCCACTCAGTTCCTTCCGGAGCAAACAAAAGAACGCACCGTTGTGTCTGTGAGTGTATTTTCGTATGGGATAACATGCATGATGCAAAATTCAGCATACGGAGCTGCCACCTCTGGCATAAAGACCGCATCAACCAGGATGGGCTGATTCAGCAACTTTTTTTTAAAGAGATGCTGGGTGATTACATCCTGGCGGCTCGGTTTCCCGTACATTGGACCCACTGAAATTCGCATCCATAAAAGGTCGAGAAACAGTCCACGAACTCCCCCCCCCCCCTCCCTCCCAACTGTGACATTCCCGGTAAGTAGAAAGACCGAAGGTCCGCGCCAGCCTGCTATTACGTGTCCTATTCTGATGAAGAGGACTGAAGTTACTTGAACAATAACTGTAACGAGTAAATTTTTACAATCTGTATCGATTATAACTTTTTTTAATTTTCTGCCGGACCTAATGTTTTTAAGGTTTTAAACATGGCCGCATAGCCAGCGACCGTTTACAAATTAAAGTTAAAGCAATTACAGCCCTCTGTCACAAAATTTAAGCCTTTTGACCTGGTTTCGACACTTCTATGTGTGCCTCCATCAGAAATTAAATATTCAAATTGGCATGTCACGTATAAGATAAATATCAAACGATAGACCTTTAGTCACAAAAATTTAAAAAAAGGATACATGGAAGGCGAACCACTATGGGCTTTTCATACATACGAGGTGCATTCAAGTTCTAAGGCCTCCGATTTTTTTTCTACTTACTACTCACCCGAAATCGATGAAACTGGCGTTACTTCTCGACGTAATCGCCCTGCAGACGTATACATTTTTCACAACGCTGACGCCATGATTCCATGGCAGCGGCGAAGGCTTCTTTAGGAGTCTGCTTTGACCACTGGAAAATCGTTGAGGCAATAGCAGCACGGCTGGTGAATGTGCGGCCACGGAGAGTGTCTTTCATTTTTGGAAAAAGCCAAAAGTCACTAGGAGCCAGGTCAGGTGAGTAGGGAGCATGAAGAATCACTTCAAAGTTGTTATCACGAAGAAACTGTTGTGTAACGTTAGCTCGATGTGCGGGTGCGTTGTCTTGGTGAAAGAGCACATGCGCAGCCCTTCCCGGACGTTTTTGTTGCAGTGCAGGAAGGAATTTGTTCTTCAAAACATTTTCGTAGGATGCACCTGTTACCGTAGTGCCCTTTGGAACGCAATGGGTAAGGATTAAACCCTCGTTGTCCCAGAACATGGACACCATCATTTTTACAGCACTGGCGGTTACCCGAAATTTTTTTGGTGGCGGTGAATCTGTGTGCTTCCATTGAGCTGACTGGCGCTTTGTTTCTGGATTGAAAAATGGCATCCACGTCTCATCC
The DNA here is from genome assembly GCF_023864275.1 of Schistocerca cancellata. Classification (NCBI taxonomy): domain Eukaryota; kingdom Metazoa; phylum Arthropoda; class Insecta; order Orthoptera; family Acrididae; genus Schistocerca; species Schistocerca cancellata. Next base: position 237,028,614 of record NC_064627.1, on the reverse strand, counting down.
ATTGTCACAACCAACGAAAAGAAAGTCCCATTCATGCTGTTGTGCGTGTCAACATTGCTTGGCAACATGCCACACGGGCAGCCATGTGGTCATCCGTCAGCATTCGTGGCACCCACCTGGATGACACTTTTCGCATTTTCAGGTCATCATGCAGGATTGTGTGCACAGAACCCTCAGAAATGCCAACTCTGGAGGCGATCTGTTCAACAGTCATTCGGCGATCCCCCAAAACAATTCTCTCCACTTTCTCGATCATGTGGTCAGACCGGCTTGTGCGAGCCCGAGGTTGTTTCGGTTTGTTGTCACACGATGTTCTGCCTTCATTAAACTGTCGCACCCATGAACGCACTTTCGACACCTCCATAACTCCATCACCACATGTCTCCTTCAACTGTCGATGAATTTCAATTGGTTTCACACAGCCCAAATTCAGGAAACGAATGATTCCACGCTGTTCAAGTAAGGAAAACGTCGCCATTTTAAGTATTTAAAACAGTTCTCACTCTCGCCGCTGGCGGTAAAATTCCATCTGCCGTACAGTGCTGCCATCTCTGGGACGTATTGACAATGAACACGGCCTCATTTTAAAACAATGCGCATGTTTCTATCTCTTTCCAGTCCGGAGAAATAAAATCGGAGGCCTTAGAACGTGAATGCACCTCGTATAAAGCCACACGTTCCACATCATTCACGATCTGTGGAACAGTAATGTGGATAAGATGCGTTGGCATTCTGACGAAAAGGCCATTTTACATGTATACAGGGCCAACCAGAACTTCACCAACAAAATTTCGCAGGTTGTCCAGTGTCATTTTCCGACTGTTTTGTTACGAATGTGGTCTGTTGTGGTTCTTTACAGAGTAATTACATTTCGTTTGTTTTCTTACCCCTTATACTGGTACTGCATTGGAAATATCTGCGCAACAGTGACATTATTGCGATATGCGCTTATGTATTGTTTGGACTGTAACTTATTCCATTCACTATGACACTGTTGACAATGATAATGCCTATCTTACTTTTGGCCCTCAAGCTTGCGTTCATTGCTGGTCGGTCCCGTCTCCGCTTGGTTTATGAAGCTGTGTTAGTATGTTAGCAGTAATGCACAACGCTATGGATAGGTTTACTGGTTTATTCGTGAAGAATCGGCCGATATGCAGCTCGTCTATGGGTTCACTGAACGCAATGTTAAAATGTCAGGACGATGATGTGCTCAGTTGTTCCCGCAGCGACTGCAACCCCGTAACAGCGGTTTTCCACCTGTACATAGTCGCCCACGAATAACCTAATCTTTTCGGGTTATTACGTTTTGATGATTGCATTTTACAGCCTTGTTCGAAGCTGTAAAAGTATTTTCACAGAAACAAAGATATTTCTGGTAAGAAAGCCTGTTATGTCATTATTACATTATTACTTTGTAACGCGCCACCGGAGACCACGGGTTTTTATACCAAAATACTCAGAAAATGTCGCTCATCAAAATCTGAAACATTGTCGGTGGAGTTCTGGTTCATCCTGTGTAGATGACATAAGTTCTATGTAGCTTCTTCTCCCATTTCTAACGCAACGTGTGGGATTCATATACATGTGACGTAAAACACGAACACAATTTTCTTTATAACAACTATTCTACATCTACATCCGTACTGTGCAAAACACTGTGAAGTGTATGGCAGAGGGTACTTCACGCTCTACCAGTTATTAAGGTTTCTTCCCGTTCCATTCACATATGGAACGAGGAATAAACGATTGCCTGAACGCCTCAGTGGGCGCTTTAATTGCTCTAAACTCTCCTCGCTATCCCAATAAGACCGATATGTAGCGGGTTCTAGTATATTCCTAGATACATCATTTAAAGCTGGTTCTTGATATTCACTAACTAGGCTTTCTCGGGATAGTTTGCCTACATCTTCAAGCGTCTGGTAGTTCAGTTTGATCAGCATCTCCGTCACAATTTGCCACTGGTCACACAAACCTATGAGCACTATTACTGCCTTTTTCTTTTTCGTTGAGTATCCCTCCTTAGTCCGATTAGGTGCAAGTCCCATACACTTGAGCAATATTATGGGATGGGTGGCACGAGTGTCTTCCATTCAGTCTCCTTCGTATACTGATTGCATTTCCTTAGTATCATAACAATAAACTGAAGTCTGGCCCTGCTTTCTTACGAATGAGGCTATGTGGTCTTTCCATTTCAAATCCTTACAAAGTCTTGCAGCCAAGTATTCGTATGAGTTGACCGATGCCTACTATGACTCGTCGATGTCACGGTCATAGTATACGACGTTGTTTTCGTTTTGTGAAGAACACCATTTTAATTTTCTCAACAGCCCTTGTGAGACAAACTGAGGAGCTACTTGATTGAGAAGTAGCGGCTCCGGTCTCGTAAACTGACATATGGCCGGGAGAGCGGTGTGCTGACCACATGCCCCTCTACATCCGCATCCAGTGACGCTTTTGGGCTGAGGAAGACACGGCGCTTGTGGGCTGAGGAAGACACGGCGGCGGGTTGGTACCGTGAGCCTTCCAAAGCCTGTTCGGACGGAGTTAAGTATTGTGTTGGCAGAAGAGCCAACACCGTGTTACTAGAGGAGCCCGAAATGCACGCTTTTAAGCTCACGCAGGCTGGCGTGAGGTCTGGAAAATGACAATGTAATTAATATAGCCAATAAGGTACGTTGCTGCTGGAATACTTAACTTTAATCCATAATTGGTGTACATCGCTCTTGACTGTACAGGTTTTACAATCTCAATATTAACTGGTAATGGCGCCTTGCTAGGTCGTAGCAAATGACGTAGCTGAAGGCGATGCTAACTATCGTCACGGCAAATGAGAGCGTATTTGTCAGTGTAGCTTCGCTAGCAAAGTCGGCTGTACAACTGGGGCGAGTGCTAGGAAGTGTCTCTAGACCTGCCGTGTGGTGGCGCTCGGTCTGCAATCACTGACAGTGGTGACACGCGGGTCCGTCGTATACTAGCGGACCGCGGCCGATTTAAAGGCTACCACCTAGCAAGTGTGGTGTCTGGAGGTGACACCACATTAAGTAACCTTTAAAGCACGTTCTCAGTCTTTTCACCACATTGAAATCTTATCAAGCTCTAACTGAATGTTTGTGCAGATTTTTTTTCCCATACGCTACCTCTTTATACACTGAGGTGACGAAAGTCATGCTGCGGCGAAAGGAGCATTTGCAGATATAGCGGTAATATCACGTACACAAAGTATAAAAGGACAGAGCACTGGCGAAGTTGTCGTTTGTACTCAGGTGATTCATATGAATATGACCGCATAACGGGAATTAAGAGACTCGAGACGCGAATTGGTAGTTGAAGATACACGGTGGGGTATTCCTTTACGGAAATCGTTGAGGAACTCAGTATTCCGAGATCCACAGTGCCAGGAGTTTGCCGAGAACACCAAATTTCAGTCGTTAACTCTTACCACGGACAACGCAGTTGCTGATGGCCTTCGCTTGACGACCGAGGGCAACGGTATTTGTGTAGAATTGGCAGTGCTAGCAGACAAAACTGTGTGAAATAGCCACAGAAATAAATGTTGAATATACGATGAGCGTATCCATTACAACAGTGCGGCGAAATTAGACGTTAGCGCGCTGTGGCAGCAGACGACCGACGCGAGTGCCCTTTCTAACAGCACTCGCCTGCAGCGCCTCTCATGGGCTCGTGACCATATCGGTTGGAGTCTATACGACTGCAAACCGTGGCCTGGTCAGATGAGTCCCGATTTCAGTTGATAAGTTGGTTCAAATGGCTCTGAGCACTATGGGACTCAACATCTTAGGTCATAAGTCCCCTAGAACTTAGAACTACTTAAACCTAACTAACCTAAGGACATCACACACACACCCATGCCCAAGGCAGGATTCGAACCTGCGACCGTAGCAGTCCCGCGGTTCCGGACTGCAGCGCCAGAACCGCTAGACCACCGCGGCCGGCCTCAGTTGATAAGTCCTGATGGTAAGGCTCGAGTGTGGCGCAGATCCCACGAAGCGATGGACCCACATTGTCAACACGGCACTGTGCAGAGCTGGTGGTGGCTCCATAATGATACAGTGTGTGCTTGTATGGAATGGACTGGTTCCTCTAGTCCAACGGGATCGCTTATTGATGGGCAATAGTTATATCCGTCCAGTTGTAGGCCATTTGCAGCCATTCATCGAGTTCATGTCTCCAAAGAACGATGAAATATTTATGGATGACAGAGCGCCTTGTCATCGGGCCACATTTGGTCGTGATTGGTTTGAAAAACATTGTAGACGATTGGAGCGAATGATTTGGCCAACCAGATCGCCCATCATGAGAGTCCCATCGAACATTTCTGGGTCATAATTGCCCGCATCTCGTGGTCGTGCGGTAGCGTTCTCGCTTCCCACGCCCGGGTTCCCGGGTTCGATTCCCGGCGGGGTCAGGGATTTTCTCTGCCTCGTGATGGCTGGGTGTTGTGTGCTGTCCTTAGGTTAGTTAGGTTTAAGTAGTTCTAAGTTCTAGGGGACTGATGACCATAGATGTTAAGTCCCATAGTGCTCAGAGCCATTTTTGTCATAATCGAGAGGTCAGTCCGTGAACAAAATCTTGCATCGGTAATACTTTCGCAAGTATGGACGGCTGTAAACGGAGCATCGTTCAGTTCCTGCAGTGGACGTCCAACAACATGTTGAGTCCATGCCGGTGAACAATAGGAAGTCCGACACGATGTTAGGATGTGTACCGCGACTTCGGTCACCTCGGTGTAGATAACATCACATGCGAAAGGTTTGAGGTTACTGAAATACTGTCCGATACGTCATTACTATACACAGTTAACAACAGGGGTCCCAAAACCCTTCCCTGGGACACCCTCGAAGTCACTTCCTCATCTGTTGATGAATCTCCATCCACGATAACATGCTGCGTCCTTCCTACCAAGAAATCCTCAATCCAATTTTCGCCTGATACCACACACTATGACAATTTTGATAGCAAGCGGATACGGAGAAATACTGCATCTACCTGACTGCCTTCATCCATGACTTTTAGAGCGTCAGTTGGGTTTCACATGGTCGATGTTTTTGAAATCCATGCTATTTGACATGGAGGAGAAACCGCATTACGTTTGAGATCAGAATGTGTTGTAAGATACTACAACAAATGGATCTCAAGGATATTGAACGTTCGTTTTATGATTCAGTTCTGATACGCTTTTGTGTATGGGTGAGATCTATGTTTTCTTCGAACCTCTGGACACCGTCTTTTGTTCGAGGGATCTATGATAGATTATGATTAGAAAGGGGCTAACTCAGACGGAGATCAGTTATAGAATCTGATAGGGATTCTATCGGGTGCTGAAGCTTCGTAAAATTTTAGCAGTTTCAGCTGTTCTTGAACACCATTGACATTAATATCTATTACTTCCATTTGCAGTGGTGCGAGGATTATGTAGTTGTTATACTCCTGGATAATTCCTCAGGTCATTGTCGTTATTGCTAAGTGGAAGATGCATGACCAATATAAAATTCCATTCTAAGTAAGATGCGCTACATGCACAGAGTCTTCATCACAACTTACGTAATATCATTTCTTAAGTGACAAAGTACAAAAATTTTTCAACGCATCATAACGATGTTAGGACAGAGTACTGATGGTAATGTTACCGATGACTGTGCTAATGAAGGCGAGTTACTAAGCCCGGTTGTCCGAAATTCTTTCACCAAACAAGGCGAAGTAAACAGTCCAGAAATCGAACCAAAAAGTATTGCCAGCATGACTAACTTAGATGTAGATATCCTGGTGCATCGAAGAAACTGAAATCACTTAATAAAGGCAAGTTTTCCAGTCCGCATTGTATATGAATATAGGTTCCTTTCAGAGTTCGTTGATGTAATAGCTCGATATTTAGCGATCATATGTAACTGCTCACTCGACGAGAAATCCGTGTCAAATACGGGTAAGTTGCACGGGTCACACCAGTGATCAAGAAAGGAAACAGGAGAAATCAGTTGAATTGCAGACCATGTCAAAGTTGTCGATTTACAATAGGATTTTGGCATATAATCTATGCAGTGTTCGAAAATTATGAATTACAACCGAGAAAACGATCCATGACACATAGTCAGCACGGATTCAGTGTAATCGTTCTTGTGCAGTATAACTAGCTCTTTATTGCCATGAAGTAGCAAGCTGTATCGATAGGGTACCTCAAATGAATTCATTATTTCAAGATTTCAAGAAGGCTTTTGAAATCGTTCTAAGCGACTTCTAATCAGACTGCGTGCCTATGGACTCAGTTGTGTGAGTGGATTCGTGATTTCCTCTCAGAAAGGTGATATCTCGTAGTAATTGACGGAGAGTCACGGAGTAAAACGGAAATGATATGTGGCGTACTCCAGGGCATAAACGGATTCGGAGCCCGTTTATAGGGTTCTGGTTCTCCTCAGAGTAAGTTCGGATACAGATTACGCCATTAACACTTTAATGGTTATATTAATAAAATTCCTAATGTAAATGTAGCTACTGTTATGCATCTATATTTCCACGCGCGCATGCGCATGACCATCAGCTGTGCTCGTTATATAGCTGCTGGCTGCGATTTGTTGCGGAGCAGCTCTCGCTGCCTACCGATCTCGTCCGCGCAGTGGGGCCTGCTATTTCTCGTCAGCTAAGTAATGTAGATTTCTGGCTGGGTACTACGGTGTGTAAGTAGGCTGTTTATGTTTTCTTTATGTAAGTAGGCTGTTTAGGTTCTTATATTGGTAACGCCGCCGGCACGTAGCGCTCTCTGTATGAAAATCACTGGCTGTGCTGTGTGCAGTCTGTGGCTAGTTTGCATTGTTGTCTGCCATTGTAGAGCGGCAGCTGGATGTGAACAGCGAAATTACATATATTATGACTTTTGATGATATTAAGGTAAATACAGTGTTTGTTCTCTATTAAAATCTTTCATTTGCTAACTATCCCTATCAGTAGTTTGAATCTTTTATTTAGTTGGCAGTAGTGGCGCTCGCTGTATTGCAGTAGTTCCAGTAATGAAGATTTTTGTGAGGTAAGTGATTTGTGAAAGGTATCGGTTAATGTTAGTCAGGGCCACTCCTTTGTAGGGATTTTTGAAAGTGAGATTGCGTTGCGCTAAATAATATTGTATGTCAGTTTAAGCACAGTCTTGTACAATTTTCTAAGGGGACGTTTCAGGTGCTACAGTTTTATACTTGACATGGCCAGACTTTGGCATGCAATAGTTCATTGTCGATAGCTTCTGAAGAAGGCCGAATTATTTTGCATGAAACGTAGGTAAAGATCGGTTTCTATTTGCAAATGAGGCTGATGTGTTATATGTTTAATTATCACAGTTGCTGAAAGGGCTGCACGATGATAAAAATTCTTAAAAGTATTGTATTTATTGTTAAGGTAGGCATTGGGCGAAATTTGAGCAACTTATATTGGGACTTCACGAAAAATTTACATTAAAAATACATATGTACTAACTACGACAATACTGCAATTCGTACAGAAGTCTGCGGCGGCTCACAAATAAAGTCCCGTAGACAACATGATCATCAAGGATGGGGCAGGAAATCGACCGAGCCGTTTCAAAGGAATCATTCCAGCATTTGCATGGAGCGGGTTAGAGAAATCACAGAAAGCCTGAATCAGAAGGTTTGGGTGCGAATGCGAGTCCAGTGTGCTAACCATTGTGCAGCGTTTTATTTTCAGGCCCTTATTTACTGTAACGTTTCTGCTACCATTGTCATATTCTGTCACCCCTGTCAGTTTTCTCCGTAAGTTATCACACACTTTACATATCTTGAGGCATGTGTTGCATGGCCACCTATGCCTGCAGCTGGCATGAGCGGCAAGCCCTGCCGGCAGCCTGTGCTTGCGTGTTGGCGCGGGCTAGGAGCAATGCAGAATAATTAAACACTAGGGAGGTTATTTATTGCTCATTTTTTCCACGAAAAGTATATTTGTGACATATGTGGATTATTTTTCATATCGAGTGTAAATCGTCGATCTGTGTGAGCACACAACTTTCTGATAAGTATAATTTTATTATTTTGACCACCGTCAAAGTCGCGAATAAAGTAACTGGCAACCACAGTGAAATTTCAGCTATGTCAGTTATTAGTCTGCCTGAACCTGAATGTCTCAGTCATGTATAGTAACAATCCATTTCAGTAAACGATGCTTGATCATGATCCGACACCCCACCTTTCAAGGCGAGCAGAGAAATTACAGGGTTATTACAAATGATTGAAGCGATTTCACAGCTCTACAATAACTTTATTATTTGAGATATTTTCACAATGCTTTGCACACACATACAAAAACTCAAAAAAATTTTTTAGGCATTCACAAATGTTCGATATGTGCCCCTTTAGTGATTCGGCTACCATATGGGCGTTGTCAAGATATGTAAAGTGTGTCATAACTTACGGAGAAAACTGACAGGGGTGACAATATGACAATGGTAGCACATACAAAAACTCAAAAAGTTTTTTTAGGCATTCACAAATGTTCGATATGTGCCCCTTTAGTGATTCGGCAGACATCAAGCCGATAATCAAGTTCCTCCCACACTCGGCGCTCACTGCACGCCGACCCGTTGATTTCCCCTTACAGAGGCATCCAGAAGCTTTAAACTGTGCATACCATCGCCGAATGGAGTTAGCAGTTGGTGGATCTTTGTTGAACTTCGTCCTGAAGTGTCGTTGCACTGTTATGACTGACTGATGTGAGTGCATTTCAAGCACGACATACGCTTTCTCGGCTTCTGTCGCCGTTTTGTCTCACTGCGCTCTCGAGCGCTCTGGCGGCAGAAACCTGAAGTGCGGCTTCAGCCGAACAAAACTTTGAGTTTTTCTACGTATCTGTAGTGTGTCGCGACCATATGTCAATGAATGGAGCTACAGTGAATTTATGAAATCGCTTCAATCATTTGTAATAGCCCTGTACTTTGAATGAAGATGCCAAGTCAGTACAGTTTACAGTCCATCTTTTCCGGTGCGTTAAAATCCAATCACGACTGAGCAGACCATTCTCAGTACAAATATAGCTAGAAGAGTCTGTGCGGAATAGCGTGGCCATTAGATGCGCAGCCGGTACAGCACTCATGCTGGAAGCAGTGGTGGTGGCAGTTAAGGGCAGGCGCTGTAAGGGGAAATGTTAAGGCGCTTGAGGGGAAGTGCCGCTCTAAACTGAAGACAACGCCCATATTTTTTGCAAGTATTAAGTGGAAGAAAAGTATTCCACTGAAAACGCAGCGATTTATTTTCGCTTGGTTTGTTAACTATTTATAACTCTGAGAGAAGTGTAATGAGTGGCGAATTTAGGGTAAAACCTACACATTTTTCTTGTTGCCATGTTACATTTGCTTCTTTTGCCAAAACATAGTGGAGTTTACACAGTACCACCTCTCTAACGTGTTGTGCAGATGCAGCTGCGAGAGGATGTTGAAGCAGTAGTTTATTAATTTTATTAAGTGAGGAATAGAGGAAAAGTGAGATCAGTAGCTTATTAAAAAAGCACATCCTTGGTACAAAGTAAACGTGTAATGTCTTCACTTTTGTTATTCGAAAATCCATAACATTTCTCGTTTCACCAGCTGTCGATGGTCTCTAAAAATTGCATTCTTTCATCGAAAAAGCCTGTAGTTAGTGGAACTACACGGTAGATAATGAAGTTTTTCATAATAACCCTGTGGTAAAATACTCTCCTCTTTGTGTTCTATAATTTGCTAAAATCTGACTTCGATATCTCAAGCCGTTTATGAAATATGAAGAATGTTGTGAATATTTCAGTCTGGCTTTATCGTTGTCGGGGAGCAATCGCAAATGAGTGTGCTACATCAGATCAGAGTTCTCGAGACTGGTGACAGATAAAGAGCTCCACCCAAGTGTAAACAAAAAGTCCATGTGTCAGCTAAATTTCATGTACACCAACATGTCACGTAATTTGCACCAAACACAAAATCATAGCGACCCCATTTTTCAAGGCAAACTTTTTCGAATTTCGTGCAGTGTGTTACTTACATGTAAATATCATAGTAATGATGGCCATTAACAAAATGATGGGCACATCATCATAAACCTGATATATAAAGCTAAAAGTAGCAAAAATGAAAATTTCTTACCCAATAGTTTCTGTAAAATCGTTTGAGAAAGACTGCAGGGCGTACGCCTCGATTCTATCATCGGCGACTGGCTCAAAGGTGGCAAACACTGTGGGCCTTCCCTCCCGAAAATATGAATGAACTCGCCCAGCGCTTTGGAAGAAAATTGGTCACTGTGCATAGGCCACCGTATCCTGCGTGGACTCTACCATAGACACAATCATATTTCTCAAGGGAAGGAAAATATGAACGAAACTGTATAACCAATTAAAAACAGTCGCACATTGAAGAGCAGCAGTACAGTGGACAGCTGACATCAACACACCCAACAGCAAATGATACTGTCCATAAGCGATTCTTCAGGAAGGTGGATATCCACCAAAATGCAGAGATGCTGGACATCTCCCGGAGCGAGTTGTTTTCATTATTAACAATATCCAAGAGAAGAAGAGGCCTTCAGAAATAGGTACCGAAATATTTGAACAGTGAACAGAAGGGGTTGTCAGGCGAGATATTTAGAGATATTTTGGTCCGTTTTGATGCTACAAAGGACTTTTACCTATCTCAGGAACTAAGGACGAAACCCTGTAAGGTGTCAGCGCTCGGAAATGGGTTTATTAATGCAGAGTAATCCTAACTTGCCCTGGTATGAATATACTATGCCTTATAACTGTTCCAGTGACGACCTCCGTAATTCATTAATACAGACAATCTGACTGCAAGAAAGTAATTGAAAGTTAATGGAGCAGATCAACCTTACAAATAATCGCACAATGTGGAAATACTAGGTATAGTAACATCTGACTGGTCCTGAAATGTCATTTATAAGATCTTAGCAACAATGAACATGAATGTTTATTAAGATGTGCTAGAAAACAGTGTGAAGGATCACTTTGTGCGTGATCGGTTGTGAAACGCTAGATAGGTATACTTCTGTAGGAACACCAACAGTGTGTCTCAGAACAGCAACTGCGTTAAAACGTAAGTTTAGCTATAATATTCATACAAAGTATAGGAATATGTAATGTGTAGAACAGGATTGCTATATGTGACGCGAAATGTTACACTAAAGTCATCGGAAATCAGCCTGCGCTTTGCAATACACGATTGCGTAATGGCGACAGAATCAAAGTTACGCTGACAAAGTAAGCATCGAAACAATGCCCAAGGAAGTTTAAATGAAAGAAACTTGCCGGCCGAAGTGGCCGTGCGGTTAAAGGCGCTGCAGTCTGGAACCGCAAGACCGCTACGGTCGCAGGTTCGAATCCTGCCTCGGGCATGGATGTTTGTGCTGTCAGGTTAGTTAGGTTTAACTAGTTCTAAGTTCTAGGGGACTAACGACCTCAGCAGTTGAGTCCCATAGTGCTCAGAGCCATTTGAACCATTTTTTTGAAAGAAACTTTGTTATTTCCACGTTGTATAATTAAGTTAATTCGGTAGGTTAATAGCCACTTAGCAACAACTCGTCTGTAAACAGGGTGCGCACCTCGCAAATGCACGAAAGCCCACAAGCTACTCAAAACATTTAATAAATTGAATGTAATGGGGGAATGGTGAAGGTAACTGCACTAATTTTCGGGTAGAATGACTGAATTCGTTTCTGTAAAACAGGTCACAACTACAGACCTAGTTAGACAATGAAATAGCAACGACATGCCGTACAAGCTTTCGATCGCAGCAGACATAGCAAATTCCCCTCTTAAATCTGCGAAAATTTGACACTGTAATATAAACACCTCGCGCACCTAAAGAAATCACGTTGCTAATGGGCGTCTCCAGATAGCCCCAATAATCTGAACCGTCTCACCAAAACCGCCGAGAATCAGGAACAAGAGCAGTTTTGAAATGCTTCAATATCGTATGGTCGGTACGATGTTCACTGGCCAAAGAAGCCGGAAATATGTGACCATGCTTCCACCAAACTTGACAGACAGAACACTTCTGTGCTCGATACTGGTGCAGAATCATCTTTGCACAGCTTCCGTAATGACCAGTTCCCGAAATAAAGTGTTAACGATAGAAGACAATGTCAAAAATTATAATCAAATTAATCAATACAAGTTGCGTGGCAAAGCAAGCAAGCAACGAGCTCTTTACAATGAAAACCGCACTTTGACAACTGGGACCAGTTCGCCAAAATCAGCGAACCGTGCATCCGTCAGAACGAAACGGCAGACGGGAGACGACCATCATGGTGGGCAGTGCTCGAATGACCACGGAACATACGTCTTCCTCCAGCAACCTCTACTTTCGAAAAAAAATCTCTGTATGGTGGGTATGAATCAATACTGCTGCCAATAAGACCGACGACAGTATGTAACCAATCGGTCGGTTTATTCATGCCAAGCATGGTAGTGGAGCGACTCATTTCAGTTGGGTGTATCAAATTTTGGAGTGAAAGCAACAGACGTCCCCACACTGTTCAGGCAGCGTGCATTGATGTCTAAACAGAACAAGCAAAAATACTGAGCTTAATTAAACTCTGAGGAAGGCAGTGCTGGCTTAGCGCCTTCCACTCAGGGTTAGGAGAGGTGATCGATTTTCTGACAAAGCACTAAGCAGGATGCAGCCTTACTTCTGCGAAAACTGCCGACCTCCCAGACAACCTTCAACCTGAATGAGATTTTCACTCTGCAGCGGAGTGTGCGCTGATATGAAACTTTCTGGCAGATTAAAACTGTGTACCCGACCGAGACTCGAACTCGGGACCTTTGCCTTTCACGGGCAAGTGCTCTACCATCTGAGCTACCGAAGCACGACTCACGCCCGGTACTCACAGCTTTACTTCTGCCAGTACCTCGTCTCCTACCTTCCAAACTTTACAGAAGCTCTCCTGCGAACCTTGCAGAACTAGCATATTAGCGCACACTCCGCTGCAGAGTGAAAATCTCATTCTGGAAACATCCCCCAGGCTGTGGCTAAGCCATGTCTCCGCAATATCCTTTCTTTCAGGAGTGCTAGTTCTGCAAGGTTCGCAGGAGAGCTTCTGTAAAGTTTGGAAGGTAGGAGACGAGGTACTGGCAGAAGTAAAGCTGTGAGTACCGGGCGTGAGTCGTGCTTCGGTAGCTCAGTTGGTAGAGCACTTGCCCGCGAAAGGCAAAGGTCCCGAGTTCGAGTCTCGATCGGGCACACAGTTTTAATCTGCCAGAAAGTTTCAACCTTCAACCTTCCTAATGAAACTCACTGACTGCCTCCTGCCGGAAAACAGCACTCAGAGACCACACCAGGAGAACACCTTTCCAGGTGGCCAAGCGGTTCTAGGCGCTTCAGTCTGGAACCACGCTGCTACTACGGTCGCAGGTTCGAATCCTGCCTCAGGCGTGGATGTGTGTGATGTCCTTAGGTTAGTTAGTTTTAAGTAGTTCTAAGTCTAGGGGATTGATGACCTCAGATGTCAAGTCCCATAGTGCTTAGAGCCATTTGGACCATTTTGAACACCTTTCCAGTCAGAAAATTGTTGGAAAACACCCGCTAGATTGCTGTTCATGAACGGCAGCACAACAGGTCCTGTCACCAGACTGAAGTACAAATTTGTAGTCAGGTTATGCGGGATAACTACGAGAGTACTCCTGCTGTCACAGGAAATCGCACTCTAGACCGTAACTCCAGGTGTAGGACCACCGTATCTAGCACGCCGATAGGTTGGTTGCAGGACCTTAACTGCCCTCTTTCTAACCAACACACTGCCATCACTGGCACCGAAACAGAACCAGATTTCATCAGAAAACACAACAGACCTCCACCTTGCTCTCCAGTGAGCTCTCGCTTGATACCACTGAAGTCGCAAATGGCGGTGGTTTGGGGTCAGTGGAATGCACGCAACAGGGCGTCTGGATCGGATCTCTCCTAGAAGCAAACGATTTATAACAGTTCGATGTGTCACTGTGATGCCAAACGCTGCTGAAATTGCTGATGCAGCACGATGCGCCAGAACCATACACCCAGCACGATAGTCTTCCCTCTCGGTAGTGCCATGTGACCGTCTGGAGCCCGGTCTTCTTGCGACCGTACATTCTCGCGACGACCACTGCCAGCAATCACGTACAGTGGCGACGTTCCCGCCAAGTCTTTCTGCAATTTCGCAGGAGGAACATCCAGCTTGTCGTAGTTCCATTACACAACCGCGTTCAAACTCAGTCAGGTGGTGATAATGGCGTCTTCGTCGCCTTAAAGGCATTCTTGACTAATTTCATCACCTTTAATCTCAAAGATAACTAATACTCTCAACAGTTCTACATCTACATCTACATCTATACTCCGCAAGCCACCCAACTGTGTGTGGCGGAGGGCACTTTACGTGCCATTGTCATTACCTCCCTTTCCTGTTCCAGTCGCGTATGGTTCGCGGGAAGAACGACTGTCTGAAAGCCTCTGTGCGCGCTCTAATCTCTCTAATTTTACATTCGTGATCTCCTCGGGAGGTATAAGTAGGGGGAAGCAATATATTCGATACCTCATCCAGAAACGCACCCTCTCGAAACCTGGCGAGCAAGCTACACCGCGATGCAGAGCGCCTCTCTTGCAGAGTCTGCCACTTGAGTTTGTTAAACATCTCCGTAACGCTATCACGGTTACCAAATAGCCCTGTGACGAAACGCGCCGCTCTTCTTTGGATCTTCTCTATCTCCTCCGTCAACTCGATCTGGTACGGATCCCACACTGATGAGCAATACTCAAGTATAGGTCGAACGAGTGTTTTGTAAGCCACCTCCTTTGTTGATGGACTACATTTTCTACGGACTCTCCCAATGAATCTCAACCTGGTACCCGCCTTACCAACAATTAATTTTATATGATCATTCCACTTCAAATCGTTCCGCACGCATACTCCCAGATATTTTACAGAAGTAACTGCTACCAGTGTTTGTTCCGCTATCATATAATCATGCAATAAAGGATCCTTCTTTCTATGTATTCGAAATACATTACATTTGTCTATGTTAAGGGTCAGTTGCCACTCCCTTCACCAAGTGCCTATCCGCTGCAGATCTTCCTGCATTTCGCTGCAATTTTCTAATGCTGCAACTTCTCTGTATACTACAGCATCATCCGCGAAAAGCCGCATGTTACAGCGTGTATTTAAAGCAAACCTGAAATGCATCCTCATAGTGGCGGTACTAACGCCACTCTTATGCGACTTGCGCGAAATATGAATAGACATCATCCTTCAGATTTTAGTTTATGTCGCACAACTCCTCCTTGGTGGTTTCCGTCAGAGTAAGATATTGACGTTAAATATAAGCTCTTATTTACTGAAGGAAGCATGAGTACATTGACAGAAAATTTGGAAGCATAGATTATCATACGAAGAAAGTAAAAATGATACCCAACGGTGTGTGGCGGAGGGCACTTCACGTGCCACTGCCTCCTTCCTGTTCCAGTCGTGTATGGTTCGCGGGAAGAACGACTGCCGGAAAGTCTCCGTGCGCGCTCGAATCTCTCTAATTTTACATTCGTGATCTCCTCGGGAGGTATAAGTAGGGGGAAGCAATATATTCGATACCTCATCCAGAAACGCACCCTCTCGAAACCTGGACGGCAAGCTACACCGCGAGGCAGAGCGCCTCTCTTGCAGAGTCTGCCACTTGAGTTTGCTAAACATCTCCGTAACGCTATCACGCTTACCAAATAACCCTGTGACGAAACGCGCCGCTCTTCGTTGGATCTTCTCCATCTCCTCTGTCAACCGGACCTGGTACGGATCCCACACTGATGAGCAATACTCAAGTATAGGTTGAACGAGTAAGCCACTTCCTTTGTTGATGGACTACATTTTCTAAGGACTCTCCCAATGAATCTCAACCTGGCACCCGCCTCACCAACAATTAATTTTGTGCCGGCCTTAGTGGCCGAGAGGTTCTAGGCGCTTCAGTCTGGAACCGCGCGACCTCTACGGTCGCAGGTTCGAATCCTGCCTCGGGCATGGATGTGTGTGATGTCCTTAGGTTAGTTAGGTTTAAGTAGTTCTAAGTTCTAGGGGACTGATGACCTCAGATGTTAAGTCCCATAGTGCTCAGATCCATTTGAACAATTAATTTTATATGACCATTCCACTTCAAATCGTTCCGCACGCATACTCCCAGATATTTTACAGAAGTAACTGCTACCAGTGTTTGTTCTGCTCTCATATAATCATACAATAAGGGATCCTTCTTTCTATGTATTCGCAATACATTACATTTGTCTATGTTAAGGGTCAGTTGCCACTTCCTGCACCAAGTGCCTATCCGCTGCAGATCTTCCTGCGTTTCGCTGCAATTTTCTAATGCTGCAACTTCTCTGTATACTACAGCATCATCCGCGAAAAGCCGCATGGAACTTCCGACACTATCTACAAGGTCATTGATATATATTATGAAAAGCAATGGTCCCATAGCACTCTCCTGTGACATGCCAGAGGTTACTTTAACGTCTGTAGACGTCTCTCCATTGAGAACAACATGCTGTGTTCTGTTTGCTAAAAACTCTTCAATCCAGCCACACAGCTGGTCTGATATTCCGTAGGCTCTTACTTTGTTTATCAGGCAACAGTGCGGAACTGTATCGAACGCCTTCAGGAAGTCGAGGAAAATGGCATCTACCTGGGAGCCTGTATCTAATATTTTCTGGGTCTCATGAACAAATAAAGCGAGTTGGGTCTCACACGATCGCTGTTTCCGGAATCCGTGTTGATTCCTACAGAGTACATTCTGGGTTTCCAGAAAAGACATGATGTTGTTGTTGTGGTCTTCAGTCCTGAGACTGGTTTGATGCAGCTCTCCATGATATTCTATCCTGTGCAAGCTTCTTCATCTCTCAGTACCTACTGCAACCTACATCCTTCTCAATCTGCTCATTGTATTCATCTCTTGGTCTCCCCCTACGATTTTTACCCTCCACGCTGCCCTCCAATACTAAATTGGTGATCCCTTGATGCCTCAGAACATGTCCTACCAACCGATCCCTTCTTCTGGTCAAGTTGTGCCACAAACTTCTCTTCTCCCCGATCCTATTCAATACTTCCTCATTAGTTATGTGGTCTACCCATCTAATCTTCAGGATTCTTCTGTAGCACCACATTTCGAAAGCTTCAATTCTCTTCTTGTCCAAACTATTTACCGTCCATGTTTCACTTCCATACATGGCTACACTCCATACAAATACTTTCAGAAATGACTTCCTGACACTTAAATCTATACTCGATGTTAACAAATTTCTCTTCTTCAGAAACGCTTTCCTTGCCATTGCTAGTCTACATTTTATATCCTCTCTACTTCGACCATCATCAATTATTTTGCTCCCCAAATAGCAAAACTCCTTTTACTACTTTAAGTGTCTCATTTCCTAATCTAATACCCTCAACATCACCCGACTTAATTCGACTACATTCCATTATCCTCGTTTTGCTTTTGTTGATGTTCATCTTATATCCTCCCTTCAAGACACCATCCATTCCGTTCAACTGCTCTTCCAAGTCCTTTGCTGTCTCTGATAGAATTACAATGTCATAGGCGGACCTCAAAGTTTTTATTTCTTCTCCATGGATTTTAATACCTACTCCGAATTTTTCTTTTGTTTCCTTTACTGCTTGCTCAATATACAGATTGAATAACATCGTGGATAGGCTACAACCCTGTCTTACTCCCTTCCCAACCACTGCTTCCCTTTCATGTCGCTCGACTCTTATAACTGCCATCTGGTTTCTGTACAAATTGTAAATAGCCTTTCGTTCCCTGTATTTTACCCCTGCCACCTTTAGAATTTGAAAGAGAGTATTCCAGTCAACATTGTCAAAAGCTTTTTTTCTAAATCTACAAATGCTAGAAACGTAGGTTTGCCATTCCTTAATCTTTCTTCTAAGATAAGTCGTAAGGTCAGTATTGCCTCACGTGTTCCAGTATTTCTACGGAATCCAAACTGATCATCTCCGAGGTCAGCTTCTACTAGTTTTTCCATTCGTCTGTAAAGAATTCGTGTTAGTATTTTGCAGCTGTGGCTTATTAAACTGATTAATCGGTAATTTTCACATCTGTCAACACCTGCTTTCTTTGGGATCGGAATTATTATATTCTTCTTGAAGTCTGAGGGTATTTCGCCTGTTTCATACATCTTGCTCACCAGATGGTAGAGTTTTATCAGGACTGGCTCTCCCAAGGCCGTCAGTAGTTCCAATGGAATGTTGTCTACTTCGGGGGCCTTGTTTCGACTCAGGTCTTTCAGTGCTCTGTCAAACTCTTCACGCAGTATCGTATCTCCCATTTCATCTTCATCTACATCCTCTTCCATTTCCATAATATTGTCCTCAAGTACATCGCCCTTGTATAGACGCTCTATATACTCCTTCCACCTTTCTGCTTTCCCTTCTTTGCTTAGAACTGGGTTTCCATCTGAGCTCTTGATGTTCATACAAGTGGTTCTCTTATCTCCAAAGGTCTCTTTAATTTTCCTGTAGGCAGTATCTACATTACCCCTAGTGAGATAAGCCTCTACATCCTTACATTTGTCCTCTAGCCATCCCTGCTTAGCCATTTTGCACTTCCTGTCGATCTCATTTTTGAGACGTTTGTATTCCTTTTTGCCTGGTTCATTTACTGCATTTTTATATTTTCTCCTTTCATCAATTAAATTCAATATTTCTTCTGTTACCCAAGGATTTCTACTAGCCCTCGTCTTTTTACCTACTTGATCCTCTGCTGCCTTCACTACTTCATCCCTCAAAGCTACCCATTCTTCTTCTACTGTATTTCTTTCCCCCGTTCCTGTCAATTGTTCCCCTATGCTCTTCCTGAAACTCTGTACAACCTCTGGTTCTTTCAGTTTATCCAGGTCCCATCTCCTTAAATTCCCACCTTTTTGCAGTTTCTTCAGTTTTAATCTACAGGTCATAACCAATAGATTGTGGTCAGAGTCCACATCTGCCCCTGGAAATGTCTTACAATTTAAAACCTGGTTCCTAAATCTCTGTCTTACCATTATATAATCTATCTGATACCTTTTAGTATCTCCAGGGTTCTTCCATGTATACAACCTTCTATCATGATTCTTAAACCAAGTGTTAGCTATGATTAAGTTGTGCTCTGTGCAAAATTCTACCAGGCGGCTTCCTCTTTCATTTCTTAGCCCCAATCCATATTCGCCTACTATGTTTCCTTCTCTCCATTTTCCTACACTCGAATTCCAGTCACCCATGACTATTAAATTTTCGTCTCCCTTCACTATCTGAATAATTTCTTTTATTTCATCATACATTTCTTCAATTTCTTCGAAATCTGCAGAGCCAGTTGGCATATAAACTTGTACTACTGTAGTAGGTGTGGGCTTCGTATCAATCTTGGCCACAATAATGCGTTCACTATGCGGTTTGTAGTAGCTTACCCGCATTCCTATTTTCCTATTCATTATTAAACCTACTCCTGCATTACCCCTATTTGACTTTGTGTTTATAACCCTGTAGTCACCTAGTCACCTGACCAGAAGTCTTGTTCCTCCTGCCACCGAACTTCACTAATTCCTATATCTAACTTTAACCTATCCATTTCCCTTTTTAAATTTTCTAACCTACCTGCCCGATTAAGGAATCTGACATTCCACGCTCCGATCCGTAGAACGCCAGTTTTCTTTCTCCTGATAACGTCATCCTCTTGAGTAGTCCCCGCCCGGAGATCCTAATGGGGGACTATTTTACCTCCGGAATATTCTACCCAAGAGGACGCCATCATCATTTAATCATGCAGTAAAGCTGCATGCCCTCGGGAAAAATTACGGCCGTAGTTTCCCATTGCTTTCAGCCGTTCGCAGTACCAGCACAGCAAGGCCGTTTTGATTATTGTTACAAGGCCAGATCAGTCAATCATCCAGACTTTTGCCCTTGCAACTACTGAAAAGGCTGCTGCCCCTCTTCAGGAACCGCACGTTTGTCTGGCCTCTCAACAGATACCCCTCCGTTGTGGTTGTACCTACGGTACAGCTATCTGTATCGCTGAGGCACGCAAGCCTCCCCACCAACGGCAAGGTCCATGGTTCATGATACGCGAGCAAAAAACGTTTTCTAAAATTCTACAACAGATCGATTTCAGAGATATAGGCTTATAGTTTTGCGCATCTGCTCGACGACCCTTCTTGAAGACTGGCATTACGTGTGGTCTTTTCCAATCATTTGGAACCTTCCGTTCCTCTAGAGACATGCGGTACACAGCTGTTAGAAGGGGGGCAAGTTCTTTCGCGTACTCTGTGTACATAGAATTTTACTTTCGAATTCACTGAACGCTTCACGGATAGCCCTCCTTACGCTAACTTTAACATCGTTTTGCTTCTGTTTGCCTGAGAGGTTTTGGCTGCGTTTAAATTTGCAGTGATGCTCTCTTTGCTTTCGCAGTACAGTGCATTGTTACAGTAGTGCAGAAAAAATTGTTTTCAGTTCCGTGCAGGCCTGTAAAGCTTTAGATATGCAGAGAATGAACAGAACTTGACTTGTGACAATATAATAACGGAGTTGTAACACTGTTGCTCTCACGTTTCTAGCTCAGTAAAAGGGATATCATATTGTCATATCCGAATAAGCCCCAGAAGCATATTTGACGTCGTCGTTTTCATCAAAGAAATTCTCTTGCATGTTAGGAAGCAGAACAGAAGTAACTGGTGTATTTTTTAGGTAGATGTGATGTACGTGTACAGACAAACAAATGATTACAATTTCAGAAAAACTGGATGATACACTGAGGAGAAAGAGCTTCATTATGCAAGCAGTTTTCGGCTTGGTATTGACTGATAGTATTGTTGGATGCCCTCCTGAGGGACATATTGCCAAATTTTTTCCAGTTGGCGAGCTCGAGCGTCAACATTCTAAGATAACGAAAAGTAGTACCTTAGACTTACAATGTATACAGGATAATTATGTGGTGATGTTACAAACTTTCAGGAATGACAGAGGAGGATAAATGTATCAGTCTGAGGTAGGAAACCGAAGCCCGGACGAACGTGTCGCAAGCGACAACCAAAAATTGTTCTGATGCATCTGACAATGAGATATACCGTTATTGGGGAAAACAAGAAAAAAATGTCTCGTAAACATTGGCTCTAAAGTACTACATACCTTAAGAGCTATGGACATTTGTTCAGTAGAAGAGATGTGTCGATGCGCTGTATGTGTATTCCTTTCCGTGTGTCACTAGGAATATTATCAGAGTGACCTGGCACATGCTAGTGAAAACATCTCTATAAACCATCATGATAGGCTAAACTTTTTTTGCATACACAAACAATTATTTTTCCTCATACTGGAGGGCCCATCTATTCTTTGAAAATGAAACATAGAGAAACTAACGTAAGTAATACGGACATGAGGAAAACCAGATCATAAATTGGAACCTGTCAGATTATACACTGCTAAAATGTATGTAGCTGCATAGATGAATAACATATCTAAGTGAGTAAATACATTTGAAAGATTGAAAGACAATCGGCAAAGCACAAATAATATGAATTAAAAGCACAACATATGAACTGTCTGTTGCTTCATATGGCGCTTTCCAGCTGATATTGGTAATTACTTCCTCCGAACAGTATCGACCGACTGTTGTAACTGAAACGTCCCCTTAGAAAAATTTATACATGACTGTGCTTAAACTGACACAGAATATCTTTAGCGCAACGCAATCTGACTTTCATGAATCCCTACAAAAGAATGGCCCTGACTAACATTAACCTATGCGTTTCACAAACTGCTTACCTCACAAAAATCTTGGTTACTCGAACTACTGCAATACAGCGAGCGCCACTACTGCCAGCTAAATAAAAGATTCAAACTACAGAAGGCACTAACTACTGATGGACATAGTTAGCAAATGAAAGATTTTAATAGAGAACAAACAATGTATTTACCTTAATAGTGTTGAAAAATCATAATTAACATAGCAGTTCATAATATCCAGTATTACAAATTTCAAAACTCCGCCATCCGCAATCTCCCTCCCCACATCCACCACTGCTGGCGGCTCACCTCCAACTGCGCAACGCTACGCGCTGTTAACATCCAGCTGCCCAACACTACAATGGCAGACAACAATGCTAACTAGCCACAGACTGCACACAGCACAGCCAGTGATTTTCATACAGAGCGCTAAGTAACGTTGCCAATAAGAAAATATAAACTTACATAGCCCCCATGCACCCAACAAAAAATTTTACAAATTGTTTTGGGCAGTGGCCAATAATGATTTGATAATTTTTTTCATAGTTACAATAACAAAGATATCAAATGCACACACTTATTGATACAATGTTGGTAAAAAGCTAATATTTTCTCACAGTCCATAAAGATAGTCCTGATCATTCATCATAATAGTAATTACAGTTTTTTTTCACAAAGTCTCGTTAGTAAAAGAAATTGCACACAGAAGTAGTGGATTTCCATGCAGCCTTGAAGAAGTAGTCGATTTCCATGCAGCCTTGAAGAAGTAGTGTTGTCCTTCCAACGGAAAGACAGTGCTGACTCTTGACATGCAGACAGGTAATGGGCCACAACAGAGCAAACCCACAGCAGAGTCATTCGAGGTTTTGAAGAATATTGGTAGGTAGGTCATCACAGAGTAGACCCACTGTAGTCCTGGTAGAGATTGTGGTATTGGTGGGCCACCAGAGGTGCAGACCCACTGTAGTCCTTGTAGAAATAATGGTATTGGTGGGCCATCAAAGATGCAGACCCACTGTAGTCCATGTAGAGACGGCCAGCAGCCATCTGTTGCGACTGTGCAGGTGCGCATTCACCATCGAAGAGTCTTGCGGAGAATATAGCAAGTCCATGAACCACCACTTGTGCACTCACAAAGTTTTTTGGAATTGTCCTCAGAACCAGCAATGCTGTTAACCAGTCCCTTGCTGAATTATTAACACACGTGCAAGCACTATCAGTCCCTACTTCTCACATATTGTCCATATACTATGACCAACAGAAACGTGTGCAGTGAAATGTAACTTACAAGTTACTTAATTTGATAAACTGGTGTCAATTACAGTATTATAACATGAGAATACAATTACAAAGGTACAAAATACATCATTAAAAACATAACAATACAGATAACATTTGTAGTACATGCTTTACAAAAGAATCGAAATAACAAATACATCAGTGTTACAGGAATTATGACATGAGTACATACATAAAAGATCAGAATAACTTTCGAAACATCAACTTTACACATAAGCATTAAAACAAAACAGAATAAATAATGTCTAAGCATATTTACAAGATAAATAACATATTATTAATGCCAATTATATTTGAGGATAACAGTATTCCTCATCATAGTGAATGTAGCTTAGTATTAAAAGAAGAAAAAATTCTATGGAACTACACAGAGACGGGAAGAAAACAAATACACAAGGGTACACAAACACATATTGGGATAACACAAAAGGAAAGGACAGGGTTCGTTTTCAGTGTAACATTTGGTACTGCAGTCCAACCAAAAACTTCATTCCGTACATCTTTCCTCTTATTTCAACATTTGTTTCCACCAAAAACATCCTATCCAAGCATACTTTCTGTATTTATATGTTCACATATTTCTTACCTCATTATTTATTTTCCATTATCTTACCTTATGATTTATTTCCAAGAAAATCCTACCTTAACCTGTTGTCCCTAAACCCTACTTGTTTGCTCATATCCTCTTTCAAAATACTTTTTTGGCCAAACCATTTTTATAGCTTCTCAATGCATTTCTTCCAATTCATCACAACTCGTTCTCTTATACAGCCTACCCCATCATAAGCTAACTTAAATCTACTGAGCTCAGATGCATAAACTAAGGGACGAGGCAATGCAGCAGCACAAAACAATTAACACAATCATCAATGACAAAAAATTGAAATAGGCAAAGCAATTGCAATATTACAACTAATATAAGGCACTGTGCAGCAAACAAGAAAAATAAATCAGTAGTAAAACTAGCTTAACAGAGTAATACAAAGTGAAATTTAGTAGCACTATGTCTGGCAAGCAGCAGCAGCAAATGCAATAACTTATGTCTAAACATGTCAAAGCTCAAGCAGAAAAAAACATTACACTAAAGACAATAATGCAGACAAGGGAAATGTATATTCACATCTTAATGTCTATGTAATTAAAGTGGTGCACCACAAGAAGTTATTCTACAAAAAATTACCAAGTACTCAAAAAGAAAATTATATATGCAGTTATTGTTATCAGTTCCTTCTTATTGTTCTTTCCATTCCAAGAGCTCCTTTTTTGAAGAATGTGGATCATAAAATAATTATTTAATAGATCTGTTGACAGAAAGTGTCCACATTAGCAAATGCATCTAAGTTTATTTTATAAAACTAATGCTGCAACACAGCTGGAAACCAGATATTAAACAAAATGAGCAATCTCTCAACTACAAAGACAATAGATGTAAAATGTTTCTCATCATTTCATTAGGCATTTTAGTAAATATCATAAATTATGAGCTCCACAGTATGCTTTCAACAAGGAAATGTCAATAGCGAGGATAATGGCCTCCCCTTTCTTTTTTTTTTTTTGTTTACCTGTGCCTCTGAAAAGCACACACTAATGGCTTGTTCTCCAGGCGTCTGACACAGCTGGGTGCCCATGACGCATTACGTGCAGGTGGTCACTTAACTTTCTTATGGAAATATTTATGACAACAGTTTCTGCTACAGTGACAGTCTCATATAAAAATATTTCACAGGTCAAGAATTTGTGTTGCAAATGTGTAGAAACAAAATCCTATGAATATAACATTGTCCAAAAAATTTTCGTCGGTATTGTAATACATTCACGCATTTACATACATTTCATAACTCTTAAAGTACGATTCTTGGTTTCCAACATCCTTTTCATAAATCAGAGTCCCTAACCACTACTCCTTATTCCTTACCTTATTCGTCGACACTTCTTCAATATTTCATCATAACAGCTACGTAGCATAATCAAATACCTCATATAGCATCAGCTTATTGATCATAAACATACTGCAACAGCATAATACACATCGCCATTAATAACATCATAACACCTCAGTCAAATCTCAAAACTGTCGTTGCCTTCTGCAATAATTTCAAAACCTAAAGAAAATTCTCTGCTCATTTCAATAGGGTCATCTACCTCAAACGTACTTTAAAAATCATGATCTCATACCAAATACATCATTCAAAGCTCTCATAGTATCACAATGGTTTCGAAAAAATATGAACAGTTCACACAGTACAGACAAAATACAGTTTCATAAGTGTGAAGTTATCCAACTATGTAATTGTGTAAACATGTGTCACTGATGAAAAAAAAAGTTTATCTCTCAGTTAAATGATCAGATAGCTGTGTAATTTATGTGTTAGAGGAATATGGTACCGATGTGTAAAGTTGTATAAGCAAATATCATATTAGCTAGGGCTCCTTCTGCTTGCCAAACACATGATACACAAAGTAAGCGTGTACCCCCCTGAGGATTAATGTAATTATACCCTCAGGTGTTACAGAGTACAGCAATGGAATGAAATGTATCACGGAAATCCTTTGTACCATTGTACTTCAAATATCTTTAAAAATAAATGTTTTATGTACAAAATTAATCACTCAAATACGTGTACTGTAGCGCTAAACTGTGCGTCTTGTTGCAAGATAATCTCTGTGGAAGTGTCGTAGTTATCGTCCTCCAAAAGCTAAGTTCTGCAGAAGTCAACGTACTTACCTCATGATAAACAAAAGTGAAATGCTTTACTCATTAGTGGTGTCGTGATAAAATTGTGTAGCTGTCACATAAACTAACCACTGTGTCATCTGGTATCTCACAGAAAGTACTTTATATTCAGAATGTTTCCTCAAGTAAACCAAAATGTTGCATTAAAATCTCATTAGCAGTACTAGTATATGTCCTAAGTATGTAAGCCTGATAGTCGATACATAATCATGGAACTAACAAGCAAGAAAGTACACACACAGTAACACTGTGTCCTCTGTTCACTATCACAATGCCGTGGTTATTACTGTCTAAATACTGTGTGTACCCTAGGTTCTAGACTGGATAGTTAACTTCAAAACATAGTTGCATGATAACAGTTTCTAAGTGTGACAGTGCATACTAGAAATGTGAAGCGAAACGTTTTATGGCAAAGACAAAGTTAAAAAGCAGATTATTTTTCAAGAAACGGTTTTACACGTGAAATGTGGTGTAAACCTTTACTCTTCCTAGTACACAGAGTTTCAACTTCAACGCAATTATCATGTGGTATACATCGGTAAAGAATACTGGAATTTTTCTCAAGGTTAGCGTCTATGTTATTTTTCCCTGAGCCAGCAGGCGCACGTGGCTGCCTGCGGTGCGAGTCATTGTCTGATTCTTTGTTGGCACGCGTCGTTACTGGGATTAGGAGACCTAACTTCTACAAATTTGCCTTGCCGAGAGGGCCCTGCCCTGTTTAAATCCTGCCAGTTCTGATGCAATTCAGGTCTGTCGATACGATCACATCGTCTGTCGTCATGTCAGTAGTTCCTGTAGTTTCTTTCTTGTCGGTTAAGTGGTGGAGAATTTCTCCCTGAATCGTAACACCGCGCTGGACCATTGTGTCTAAAGTTATTCTGTCTCCCGTAATAATAATTGTTTTGGTTCCCATATTGTCTGTTTCTCTGATTGTCTCTGTGATAGTCATTACTGCGGAGATGTGATCTTTCCCTGTAATTATTACTACCCTACCAACGGTTGTCATACGGGTGGTGTCTGTTTTGGTCACGATTTGTGTTGTGAGAATAGCCTTGTCGCATCCAGTTATTATTTCTATCATCGCGGAATTGTGACGGATGTGACCTGTAATTGTTGTGCTCCTGTTTTCGCGTCCCGCGATTGTCAGTGTCAATTTCCAGTTCTTGTAAGAGCCCCTGAAAAGCTTCAATGTCGTCTTTGCAACGTCCTGCCAAAATAATATGCCATAAATATTCAGGTAATTTGATTAAGCAAATGCGGATGAGTTCTGAGGGGCTGTATGGGTTTGACAGGTACTGATTCTTGTGCAACATGTCTTCAAAATATTTCACAAGACTGGAAAATTCAGATTGTCCGAAATGTTTCATCATTATGATGCCATGTTTTACTCGGTCTTGTGTGGCTTGAGACCAATATGCTGAGAGGAAGGCATGGTAAAATTCTCCTTCACTGTGGCAATCGTGAATGACCGATCGCATTCTTACAGCTGGTCCATTCTCTAAGTAGTCACACATAAATTCTAATCTGTGTTCTAATGACCAGTTGGGAGGAAAACAATGAGAGAATTGACGGAGCCAAGCTTGTGGATGAATGTCGTTGCCAGAATTCTTAAACGTTTTGAATTTACATGTAGTAATGAACAGCTTATAGTCAAAATCATCATGTCGGCGAGTCGCATGTCGGTCATTGTTACGTCGTTTCGGCGGTTCCATCTCAAAATTCGGTGTACCTTGCCAATTTCTTTCATAATTTCCGAAGTGCCCTGTGTTATTATTTTGTGGCTGTTCCGTATTTCTATGTCCCTCTTCCCGTATTGGAGCGCGAGTGTCCTCTGAAATACGTAATTCTTGTATTACCTGTGTCAGCTGATCTTGTACTTCCCGGATTTCTCTTTGGTGTCGCGTATTAATTTGATTCAGATTTTGTTTCAGTTTCCTAATTTGTTCGCACTCTTCTGTGTCATTAAAGACTACAGGTTTTGTGTCATTCAGATTATCATCTACCTTCGTAGATAAATTAATGAACTGATCCGGAAGTTCAGCTACTTTCTCCGATAGTGTACTTATTTCCTCAGTGTGTTTTTCTGAACCAAGTTTCAGAGTGTCCATTTGTGTTGAAATCGTATCTACTGTGTCCTTTAAGTTTTCTTGAGTTTTTGCAAGTTGCTTAACCGAATCGGTAGATGCAACTGAGTCAATTTTAGCCCACAAGGTCTCATGATTTTCATGAACAATGGTTTGCAGTTCTTTTATGGCTGCTTCGTGATTCTGTAATGCATTTTCATAACGTGAAAAAATAGGTTGGAAATGCTCACAAATTTGTGTTTTTACGTCATTACAGACTTTTTGACATTTCGATTCAATGTTATGTAACTCAGTAGTTAAATCTTCACGTGTTTGTGCAAGTGTGGTGTCTAACTTCCGAAGATTTTGTTCCATTGTGTCTAACTTTTGAAGATTTTGTTCCATTGTGTCTAACTTTTGAAGATTTTGTTCCATTGTGTCTAACTTTTGAAGCTTTTGCTGTGTTTGTCTCTGATTTTGTTCCATTTTGTCTAACTTTTGAAGATTTTGTCCCATTTGTCTCTGATTTTGTTCCATTTGTTGCATTAATTGAAATAATAATGTATTAGTGTCTAGAATCTGTTTCTCTATGCTTTTTGGCAGTGCATTTTCACCGGCAACATTCACATTTTGACAAGCAGAAAATGTGTCTTGACTCATTTGAGAAAACGGTGAGGACCCAAAACCTAAGTCTACAGTATTTGCAATGTTGTGTTCTGTCATTTCGGATTCCTGAGGCGAGCTGTTGCCGACCAATCGATCGATAATGCTTCCTTGTTCACTACCTGTTTCACTGTCTACACCATTATTTGCCGCCCGCTCCATTTCCCTATGCACAATTACCAAATTACTACTTTGAACATTAGTTAATTCATTACTCGGCGGCGCTAACACACTGCTTTCGTCTTCACTGTCATTTCTCAGTTTACTTTGGAGCCTAGTATTACGTTTTTCACACGCCATTATTGTCACAATATTTCACACGACAACACAGAAAAGCACAATTTGAAGAGCAAAAATAAGAGAACACATTAACATAGCACTGAAAATAATATGTAGTTAATTGCAAGCGCAGCTGCGAAATACTTGGTGCAAATCTACATGCATGCCACAACTGTTTTACTGTACAACAATGAAAGACTGCAACTACAAAGGAGATTCTCTCTACAATTACGCACTAGCAATAAACAATAGCTACACTACTTACACAAACTACAAGAAAAAATCAGAAGATTCCAGTGAGGTATCCTCCGCTAAGGGTCGGCATATGAAACGTCCCCTTAGAAAAATTTATACATGACTGTGCTTAAACTGACACAGAATATCTTTAGCGCAACGCAATCTGACTTTCATGAATCCCTACAAAAGAATGGCCCTGACTAACATTAACCTATGCGTTTCACAAATCGCTTACCTCACAAAAATCTTGGTTACTCGAACTACTGCAATACAGCGAGTGCCACTACTGCCAGCTAAATAAAAGATTCAAACTACAGAAGGCACTAACTACTGATGGGCATAGTTAGCAAATGAAAGATTTTAATAGAGAACAAACAATGTATTTACCTTAATAGTGTTGAAAAATCATAATATACATAGCAGTTCATAATATCCAGTATTACAAATTTCAAAACTCCGCCATCCGCCATCTCCCTCCCCACATCCACCACTGCTGGCGGCTCACCTCCAACTGCGCAACGCTACGCGCTGTTAACATCCAGCTGCCCAACACTGCAATGGCAGACAACAATGCTAACTAGCCACAGACTGCACACAGCACATCCAGTGATTTTCATACAGAGCGCTAAGTAACGTTGCCAATAAGAAAATATAAACAGCCTACTTACATAACATCCTCAGCCCAGAGGCGCCATCGGATGCGGCTATGGATGGGCGTGGGGTCAGCACACTGTTGTCTCGACCGTGTGTCAGTTTTCGTGGCCTGGAGCTACTACTTACTAGCCTCAAGCTCCTCAATTGCCTCACAAAAGTTGAGTGCATTCTGTTTGCCAGAAGCGCATGGCAGTCTCGGACGGTCATCGATACAACTACTAGCCACGCCCTATGGTGCTTAAATTCGGTGGTCTGACGGGAACCGGTGTGTCCACCGCAACGTGGCTTTGGAATAGGTAGTTGCCGGAAGTTGTAAGAAGTATCATCAGGGAATCATAACAGTTTGTTGTGGATTCCGAAGGGCAATGTGGCCTGGCTGTATTCTCGCGGATGAAGCTTCCCCAATTAGAGAAACGGGCGACTTTCCTTTGTGGGTACCTCAAGCATAAATGGGACAAATTCGGACAGGGTTGTGAATTACGTTGCAATTTATCATCAGCAAAGAAGCAGCTTATAATTCGCTGATTGTCAGTTGAAATAAACCACACGAAATTTAATTTTTCATACACACAGCTATGTTGGTACTACCTTTCAGTTGGATAATACTGATGTGATTAGTGAAGCAGAGGTTTTTGGGTTTCTAGGAAAAGATAAATGATAATGGGCAAATGTTGACTGGTGTGATTTGAATATTGTTCACAATTTATACGGAGAGTTACCGTAACTGATTCCTGTGTATGTATATAATCATTCCTTCTCGGATAATATTTTCGGAAAATTGAGTTGCGTCGTAAAGAAGATGTTTGTCACAAAAAGCAAATAATTTGGGTCGTTGAAAATACGCAAAGGTCAAAGTATATCGCACGATCTGGAAATACTTACTTTGCTTCGTAGTACGTTTTCCCACGTGTGAGATCTGTTCACTAGACGACGGTCCTGATTAAAAAGAACTGCACGAGCAACTTAGTGATCTCAGCGCCGAGGTGCGATCCTTACATTGGTAGCAGATCCTTACCTGCTGTTCAAATAAGTGGCTAGCACTCTGCAACATACATTTAAAATACACTGACGGAAAGATTATTGCAACACCAAAAAATAATTAATGCATAATGAAATATCTGGAATCCATTTTTCTAGGTAAAATATTTTAAGTGATTAACTTTGGAAAATCACAGTTGTAATAACGAGATAAGCCATTGCAAATGTGGAATGCTGGTTATTAATAACCAATGGAACCAACAAAATGTTGAATGCAACCACGCAAACGGGCATGCATTGTGTTGAATACGCGCCGGTGACAGGATGGAGTTCCATGCCTGTTGCCCTTGGTCGGTCAATACAGGGACAGTTAATGCTGGAGTTGTCTGATGACGTCCCGTGTATGCTCGATGGGAGACAGATCCAGTGACAGAGCAGACCAAGGTAACCAGTCGACACTCCATAGAGCATGTTGTGTAACAACAGCAGTTTGTGGGCTGGCGTTATCATGTTAGAAAACACCCCCTGGAAGCACAACAGGTCGAATCACCAGACTGACGTACGAATTTGCAGGGAAGATGCCGTGGAATAACCACGAGAGCGCTCCTGCTGTCATAAGAAATCACGCCCCAAACCATAGCTCCAGGTATAGGTCCAGTGTCTCTAGCACGCAGACATGATGGTCGCAGACCTTCAACTGGCCTGCTCCTAATCAACACACGGCCATCGCTGCCAACGGGGCAGAACCAGCTTTCACCAGAAGACGTAACAGATCTGCACTCTGCCCTCCAAAAAAATGGTTCAAATGGCTCTGAGCACTATGGGACTTAACTTCTGATGTCATCAGTCCCTTACAACTTAGAACTACTTAAACCTAACTAACCTAAGGACATCACACACATCCCTGCCCGAGGCAGGATTCGAACCTGCGAACGTAAAGGTCGTAGCGCCTAGAACCGCTCGGCTACTCCGGCCGGCTCTGCCCTCCAAGCAGTTCTCGTTTGGCACTGAACATGCCCTCCATCGAGTTCTCTTTTGCCACCATTGAAGTCGCAAATGGCGGCGGTTTGGTGTCAATGTAAAGCACGCTACAGGGCATCTGGCTGGGAGCTGTACTGTAGTTAACCTATTTGTAACAGTTCGCTGTGTCACTGTGATGCCAGCTGCTGCTCAAATTGCTGCTGCAGATCCAGTGCGATGTGTCAGAGCTTTACACAACGCGATGGTCTTCCCTCGTGGTAGCGGTTCGTGGCTGTCCGGAACCCGGTCTTCTTGCAACCGTACATTCTCATGGCCACACCTACCAGCTATTGTGTACAGTGGCTATATTGCTGCCAAGTCTTTCTGCAGTATCGCAGAAGGGGCATCCAGTATCTTGTAGCCCTGTTATACGACCTTGTTCAAACCCAGTGAGTTGTTGATAACGGCGTCTTTCAGGCATTCATGACTAACATCAGCTCACCACGGCCAAACGTAACCAACGCTCACGACCGTTACTGTGCGTATTTAAAGCAACCCTGATTCGCATCCTCCTCTTCCTCGAACGGATATTGATCCTCTACACCTCTCGCAAAGTTGATCCCTCTCACCCTCTTGTCTCTCCCATCCTCTCCCACCCCTGTCTGCTGCTGCGCCTGCATTCCCACATCGCACCTGCTCTCCATCTCTCCACTCTGCATACCCCAGCCCAAGATGGATTCCACCAACTCCCTCTCCCCCCCCCCCTCATCCCCTCCATCTTCCTACCAACTTTAATCCTCCTCTACCGCACCCTGTGTTTTTTTTCCCGAGGGCACCCTCTCTCCCTTTTCTCTCCCTCCTCTCTCCCTCCTCCCTCCCCCCCTGGGCTTCCCCTACCCCCCATACCTTCTTTCCTCCCCCTCCCATCTCCTCTGCCACTGGCATCTACACACTCTCCTCTCCCTATCCCCTTTTATCCCCTTTTGTGCTGGTCCCCGGACTCGTACACGTATAGTGAATTTTCGCGCGCTGGAGATCATCGCCTAGTGTTTGTGTGCCGTCGTGTTCGTGCTCAAGTGTTACAGCGTTTAATCGTTTGTGCTCCACCCTTCGCGTGGGTCATCTGTCATCTCTGTGCATGTCCATGTGTCTGAACATTTTTATTTTGGACTCTGCACCCATGTCTACGTTTCTATATCCACCATGTCTGTTCTTCGATTGTCCTCTTTTGTATCATCAGTTTTATCTGTGGCCGAAGAGCAGCGTAGTATGCCGCTGCTGACCTACCTGTATCAGGTGTGAAATTAACAATAAATTTAAAAAAATCGCATCCTCACTGTGGCGCTACTAGCGCCACTCTTAAGAGAATGACGCGAAACTGCAATCGACATCATCTTTCAGACGTAGAAACACGCCTACTAACTTCGTTTATGTCGCACAGCTCCTTCCTGGCGTTGCGATATTTTTTTCTGTAAGTGTATTTTCAGTAAGATTTGATGGATTTTAATGACAGACCCACAGGTTCTCAAAAACAATTTGACAGTTTTACTCCTGGAGAAATTCTTTCCACTAGCTACAGTTAATGCAGACGTGTTACATGTAATTCAACGGAATGAATACAAAGTAACAAAAGAAGTAGCTAGCGAAAACGTATAACTCTAATTTTAATTGTAGTTATATTAGCTTCATGACTGTAGAACCCTGAATGGTCTGTTGGCATAACAGTTTGGCCTTCACCTTGAGCACACAACTAGCCGCTGTAATATTCCGCGCGCTGGTGCGTGCTGCACGTCGGTTACGTCACAGCAGCCACCAATCACTCGTTGTCGCTGATGAAGGGAAAAACTTGGAGCAGCTGTCGGCGTACGCTTGGCACAGACAAAACAGGCGCGGAGTAGAGCTGCTGGGAAGTGATTACTGCTAGGTAAAAAGCGACGTGCCATACCAGTGTGTGCAATATCAGCAACTCAGTAATTCGCCATGAGCCTCGTAGCAAGCGTACTGAATACCTTCATCGTGTGGATAATTGGAAAGAACATGAAATGGTTATATTATTTACAAGCTATGATAGTGAAATGTCGAAAACCAGTGCTTAACGGAACAGGTTTCTGATCAGGCCAGGAAGAACGTTTTGGCCGTATTGCAAAAGAGACAATGCTACGGTACATTAGGTATTAGGAATAACCTCCACAGCTTAGAAGAAGTACTTCGTTATTGAGAAGTGGACATAATACAACCCAACATAAAAAGGGGAATGAGCTTTAGTCCTATGAGGGTAAAGGCAAAGAATTGTGTGACCTTTGTCTATCACCTGAGCAGATTCATCTGTATTAAGAAGTGCGGCTACAGGCTCAATGAAATGTGCAGGATCACACTTTTGACAGAAGTGCATCTCTCAGTGGGCGGTTAGCGGTATGTTATCACAGTAATAAAACAAAGTATTAAGGCAATAGTTCAGGAATTTAAAAACGCAATCCGAACACGTACATTGAATTTGAGGGTAGCCATAATCATGTGAAAAGCTGTCGTTCTGGTAGTCCAATTCAGATGTTAAAATCTGATATTCTGTACGCGAAGAAGGTCGGCCTTGTGGTGAGAAGAGGGGAGGCTCGGAGTTGATAAGGTGTCCAGAGATTCTATAGTCAAGGAATTCTCTTATGGTCCATTCGTAGGATTCGGAGGTCTAGGTCAATACCACTCTGTGCTCTCTAAATCCCTGGAAGCCTAATTACCAAGGTGAGTTGCACGATAGCCGAGTTTTGGCTTCTCTCAGCCGCCGATATTCATAAGATGGTTCTTTCACGCTTCTTAATGTTTGGTCGGTATATGATGATCCGCAGTTGACGACTCGGATACTATACTCGGCTACTGCGAAACTTGATTACCTTTTATTCCACCTACGAACAACGCAAATTTGGCGATCAAGCGAAACATCTATCGCATTTGATGTTGCTGTGTAATGCGACCGATCATACACGACGGAACGCCTTCTGTAGAAGTGGGAACGGAACTGCCGTTTTTCGATATAATAATCAAGAGGAAACAAGATGGAAGACTCTACAATACGATTTTTCTTGGGCCTGCTGATGAGAGAATTGGTTGTGGACACTTTTCAAAAATACTCATCCGGTTTCACAGGAATTTAGTCTGTTTGTCGTGTGTCTGTTGGAGGTCACTGAACATTTGTGAACGGTAAGTACAACTTTGATCCAAAACATAATTGTATAAACTACCTCAAGGTTGTGTGTTCAAGCGTGTAAAATATATAACCTTTTAAATCGAATGGCTCTGTTGAAAATAAAAAATTGGCAGCCCTACGTGTAAACTTAAATCCACCTCAAGTTTATGTCTCCATTCTCGGTAAATGTCGTGTGACTAGGGCCTCCCGTCGGATAGACGGTCGCCGGGTGCAAGTCTTTCTTTCGATTTGACGCCACTTCGGCGACTTGCGCGTCGATGGGGATGAAATGATGATGATTAGGACAACACAACACCCAGTCCCTCGGCGGAGAAAATCTCCAATCCAACCGGGAATCGATTCTGGGCTCTTCGGATTGACATTCTGTAGCGCTGACCACTCAGCTACCGGGGCGGACTTCCATTCTCGGTGAATAAAGTGTCTTGTGAAATAGGTGGCACATATATAGTGTGTTTGTGTTTGTTTGTGTGTGTGTGTGTGTGTGTGTATGTGCGTGTGTTTGGAAATGGGGGGGAGTAGGGGTGGCTACTTATACAGTACCTATATCGTGGCAAATAGTGTCGTTTTACAGACCAACGTGTTTTCATTTAATTGATTTTTGTATATGATAATTCTCTTCTGTTGTTAATTTTTGGTGCGAGCTGTTGCTAGTTTCAAGAATTAAAAAGAATGGCACGGTGGTAAAATAACTCAGAGCTGGACGGAAAGATTTAGATCTTTATTTTTTTACACGTGCTATTCGAGAGTGGAACGGTCATTAAATAGTCTGAAAGAGGTTCCAAAACAAATGTGTGTGAAATCTCATGGGACTTAACTGCTAAGGTCATCAGTCCCTAAGCTTACACACTACTTAACCTAAATTATCCTAAGAACACACACACACGCACGCACGCACACACACACACACACACACACACACACACACACACACATGCCCGAGGGAGGACTCGAGCCTCCGCCGGGACCAGCCGCACAGTCCATGACTGCAACGCCTCAGACCGCTCGGCTAATCCCGCGCGGCAAAGAGGTTCCATGAACCTTCTCTCAAACACTTAAGCGTGCATTGTAGAGTTGTCATGTAGACGTCAGCATATCCAGTCGTGGCCATATCGTAGCTTTGTGGTGGATTAGACATACCATGGTATCGTAATAGCTAGACATGATGGGTTCCATAGTGACAACGGTGATTCATCAGTATCTCATGTTTAGGAAAACCGTTGGCGGACATTGATGACGGGGATTTGCTGCCGACTATCGCAAACAATGGAATGACTTTCCAAAGTTCAATAAACAGCTTCGTTATTAAACGCTGGACACGAACATACCATTCAGATCCAACTCCTATCTGTGGGCGTACGGAAGCCATCCCTCCACACGTGATCCTATGCTCACCACACGTCGTGCAGCACAGAGGTCGAAAGACACGGAGTGAGATCTCCTGGACTGATGTCTCGCTTTGTACGGCAGGGCAGTAGTACACTCAGAGGCACAATAAGGTGACGTGTGGCACCTGACAATACCATACCATACAGCCATGTGTTGCAGGTATTCTCGTGTGATGGATGATTACAATAAATGAAACGGTTTGTTTACACCTCTCGCTGGTGAAAGATATAGAAATCTACTGCCAGATGACGTGCGTCTGTTTGTTTGACGACAGTATGCAGGCGACATACATCGTCGACAAGACATTGCACCACACCATCACCCACCGAACTGCGTGATAATGGTTTGAGGAACACTGCGCGCACATGGGGGTAGTTAGTGCCAGCCACCACCCCTTCCCGTTCCTCCACCACCGGTTACTGAGCATTGTTTCTGTTGAGCACAAAGAGATGAGAGCGTCTCGGACACAGCAGCACCAATGTACGTGAGTTGTGGACAATGTCCGAGTACACATAAAACTGGACCCTCACTGCTTTCGGAGTCTCATGGCCACCATGCAATGACACATCAGCGTCTTCATCAGAGTGGAAAGCGCGTTCTCTACGCTAGCAAATACGTTTATCTAGTTAAGGCGGTCACGCGTACATTTCTGTATGCGGATAGCCGTTAGCATTAGAGCTGTGTAGTGGTGTTTACAAAATGCAGGTCGTGTATATTGCATGAGTTCTAAACTTAACGACGCAATCAGTGCCAAACAGCTCGTGAGCAGACAACAAAATACAAAGCGACAAGCCCGCTCACTTTCTTCCATAACTGAGCCAGGGTCGGCTACATTATAGAGTAGCATTAGGTGCGATGTATTTATCGCCCACCTGTCGAGACTGTATTATATACGACTCTCATACACGTCGACCAAGCTGTGAGAACTGTTGAAACGACGGAGGATGATCGAACGCTTACTGCACACACGTTTGACACGTTCCGACGTGTCCGCGGTCGTGGATATCTGCTTTGCACTCAGACAATTTTGACCATACATGGACCACTCAGTTCTGGGACTGTCAAAAACGAATAATCAAAATTAAATTCAGAAAAACGTATAACCCGTGACGCAGGGAAACCCGTCAGCAAGACTCGCGTTCTCTCTCTCTCTCTCTCTCTCTCTCTCTCTCTCTCGCTCTCTCTTTTGTGCTGAACGGTTGGCCGGAGGTTCTAAGAAGAGCGACAACGAGCTGAGAACGGACACGGTATCGAACGAAACGTATTTAAACTTTACACATAAATTAATGATTATAAAGAATCCGCCTCTATTGCAAATAGAAACCGGATGTTGACTTAGGTTTCGGCGCGGATAACGACGCCTTCTTCGGAACACACTAAAACTACAAAGTGCCTAAAGAGGCGTGGTCCAACCATGTCAACAGCTGTACTTAGCTCAAACGTCAGAAGCGTGCTTCCTCACCCCAGCCAACGTTCGGTGGGCCGCGGCTCTCAGGTAAACTGAGGTGGCGCCGGCAGCTAGGCTGTGAGAATGTCAGAAAGGAACGCGCATGCGCAAATTGAGAAATCGTCTTCTTCCATGTGATTGGCATGAAATGTGTTGCGAAAGTGATCCGATGACCGGGTCAGAGGCGCAGGAAGTTAATGCGTGTGTATGTATAATGTCCTAGCTCGATGACGATTTTATAGAACTATAGAAGGTGGATAGGCTGAAACTACACTCCTGGAAATTGAAATAAGAACACCGTGAATTCATTGTCCCAGGAAGGGGAAACTTTATTGACACATTCCTGGGGTCAGATACATCACATGATCACACTGACAGAACCACAGGCACATAGACACAGGCAACAGAGCATGCACAATGTCAGCACTAGTACAGTGTATATCCACCTTTCGCAGCAATGCAGGCTGCTATTCTCCCATGGAGACGATCGTAGAGATGCTGGATGTAGTCCTGTGGAACGGCTTGCCATGCCATTTCCACCTGGCGCCTCAGTTGGACCAGCGTTCGTGCTGGACGTGCAGACCGCGTGAGACGACGCTTCATCCAGTCCCAAACATGCTCAATGGGGGACAGATCCGGAGATCTTGCTGGCCAGGGTAGTTGACTTACACCTTCTAGAGCACGTTGGGTGGCACGGGATACATGCGGACGTGCATTGTCCTGTTGGAACAGCAAGTTCCCTTGCCGGTCTAGGAATGGTAGAACGATGGGTTCGATGACGGTTTGGATGTACCGTGCACTATTCAGTGTCCCCTCGACGATCACCCGTGGTGTACGGCCAGTGTAGGAGATCGCTCCCCACACCATGATGCCGGGTGTTGGCCCTGTGTGCCTCGGTCGTATGCAGTCCTGATTGTGGCGCTCACATGCACGGCGCCAAACACGCATACGACCATCATTGGCACCAAGGTAGAAGCGACTCTCATCGCTGAAGACGACACGTCTCCATTCGTCCCTCCATTCACGCCTGTCGCGACACCACTGGAGGCGGGCTGCACGATGTTGGGGCGTGAGCGGAAGACGGCCTAACGGTGTGCGGGACCGTAGCCCAGCTTCATGGAGACGGTTGCGAATGATCCTCGCCGATACCTCAGGAGCAACAGTGTCCCTAATTTGCTGGGAAGTGGCGGTGCGGTCCCCTACGGCACTGCGTAGGATCCTACGGTCTTGGCGTGCATCCGTGCGTCGCTGCGGTCCGGTCCCAGGTCGACGGGCACGTGCACCTTCCGCCGACCACTGGCGACAACATCGATGTACTGTGGAGACCTCACGCCCCACGTGTTGAGCAATTCGGCGGTACGTCCACCCGGCCTCCCGCATGCCCACTATACGCCCTCGCTCAAAGTCCGTCAACTGCACATACGGTTCACGTCCACGTTGTCGCGGCATGCTACCAGTGTTAAAGACTGCGATGAAGCTCCGTATGCCACGGCAAACTGGCTGACACTGACGGCGGCGGTGCACAAATGCTGCGCAGCTAGCGCCATTCGACGGTCAACACCGCGGTTCCTGGTGTGTCCGCTGTGCCGTGCATGTGATCATTGCTTGTACAGCCCTCTCGCAGTGTCCGGAGCAAGTATGGTGGGTCTGACACACCGGTGTCAATGTGTTCTTTTTTCCATTTCCAGGAGTGTATATAGGCCTATGTCGGATGGCAAATTCCACGGATGGTCAAAACGCATGCACGCAGGACAGACAAAATACCATCAGCTAGAAGCAGGCTAAAAATATGGGAGATGAATAACCCATTTTTCAATTACTTGGGGTCCGTGATAGTATTTGATGACTACGCTTGGATAAGCGTTTATAGTTACTATATTAAATTCTAAGCGCTATTGACCAGAAAAGGGTCAAATTAGTATGACATGCTTAATGTAATTGCGTGAAAGGCAATTAATTTCTAATGACCGACACATAAATACCTACGTAAGGAAAGTGTCATAGCCGTAAATGTATCGAAAAAAATATCGATACCTTGAGGTGTATTGACAAAAAGAGTAGGGTGAATACTCACTATAAGCTCCAATCCGTTCACTTCTATTTTTAAACTGTATCTCTAATGCAGGATGTCGATTTCCAAAAATTTTAAACAGAACAATACAAGCGTTAAATCAGTCAATGTTCTTAAAAATTAGAAATTCTGATATCAAATTACAGAACAGATTATCAGAAAAGCATCTGAATGGTACACAAAAATTAAAAAATTAAATCTTGCCTAAACTTCCCTGTCTTCCTCTATAAAACTAAACCAAACTGGACTCCTCCCGAACAGGACATGATGGCCCAACGGCTCCGACCGGCCGCCGTGTCAACTTCAGCTCACAGGCGTCACTGGATGCGGATATGGTTGGGCATGTGGTCAGCACACCGCTCTCGCGGCCGTATGTCAGTTTCGGAGACCGGAGCCGCTACTTCTCAATCAAGTAGCTCCTCAGTTTGCCTCACAAAGGCTGAGTGCACCCCGCTTGCCAGCAGCGGTCGGCAGACCGAATGGTCACCCATCCAAGTGCTAGCCCAGCCCGACAGCGCTTAACTTCGGTGATCTGACGGGAACCGGTGTTACCACTGCGGCAAGGCCGTTGGCAGTCTTCCTCTACACAGTCATTAAAAAAACAATATTTTCCGAAACAGGCATAAAATGCTACTATTTATAGTAGAAAGATGTAACTGAAACTCGGAAAACAACTCTTAACTCCAAATTATAGAAATATTTACATTGAATTCTTCTGGCTAATGGAGCTTATCATGACAGTTCACAATGCTATGACCTCATAGGACAGCTTTTTAATACAGTAATTTTTGAAATTTGATTACCTCAAAACCAAAATATTTTATTTACGGCGTTCTTACACCCATGTCGCCATGTATTTATACTAAAGTATGTACGTCTGAAGCCACACTCTTGTTATCCTGTTAATCAAATAATTTTACCATGCTGTTCCGGCCGCGGTGGTCGTGCGGTTCTAGGCGCTCCAGTCCGGAGCCGCGCTGCTGCTACGGTCGCAGGTTCGAATCCTGCCTCGGGCATGGGTGTGTGTGATGTCATTAGGTTAGTTAAGTTTAAGTAGTTCTAAGTTCTAGGGGACTGATGATTACAGCAGTTGAGTCCCATAGTGCTCAGAGCCATTTGCACCATTTTACCAAGCTGTTGGGGTGCAGTGTTTCCTTAATTGCTGTTTCTCGTTTGAATGGTTTCAGGAAGACACCAAATTTTTCAAACAGATTTTTCGTCTCAATTTATTATTATTCTGTGGTGCTATTGAGCAGTGGGAAGAAAGATGTAGTCGACTGACTGAGTTGACTTACCAATAATAAATTTTGTATCTTTACTAAATCTCAATGTACAAAAAACAAACAACAAATCATTGTAGATTGTTATAAAGAGCATCACAACAAAACCTTTCACTTGAGCTAATGCAAACAGAGACAAGAGTAATGGGATGAACAAGAGTTAAAACAAAACTCACAAGAAAAAAGACACCACCTCTTAAGGATTTAAGCATAATAAGAACCGTCCAAACACCACATAGGATTTTTAAAAATACGCTACTGGCGATTAAAATTACTACACCACGAAGATGACGTGCTACAGACGCGAAAGTTCCAATGGGACCAAACTGCTGAGGCCATCGGTCACTAGGCTTACAACTTCTTAATCTAACTCTAACTAACTTACGCTAAGAACAACACACACCGCCATGCCCGAGGGAGGATTCGAACCTCTGACGGGGGAGGAGCGCGAACCACGTGGCAAGGCGCCCGAGACCGCGCGGCTACCCAGTGCGGCTCATGCAGACTGGTGAACAATCATTCCTCATTAGCATATATAATTTGTATCGTAATTAACGACCAAAATGATTACCTGAAAAGTCTCAGAATCAGCCACAAGAAACAACAAGATGTTACAACAATAAATTGAAATAGATGTAAATAATTACTCTGAAATGTTGCACCAGTAAATACGCAAGGCATCCTGCGAAATGTAACTTGCCCAGTACATCAAAAAACATGTTAGATCAGTTTCCATTGAAGAAAACGATACAGTCACTGTGTCTAAGCGAGGACAGAATTAGCAACACGTCACCTTACAGTGGAGATTGAAGCACTCCTCTCTTGACGCAAACTAAGTATTTTAATGGCGGGTTGCACATTAAGTTCCCTTGTCCAACATGTCAGACTTCACAGTCAGATCTGCCCACGCAACACCAGCGAGCCACACATTCAGAAACGGCAAATCTGTACTCCAGTTGACAGAAAACGTGGCCGCCTCCACTGCTGACGTCCGTTGCCGTTTGCATCTGTTGTCAACAACACACAGCACGGCTCACACCAAAGTCCTTCTCCAGTGCCCGGAGCCGTAAGGTATCACCGGTTCCGACAGAGGGAGCAAACACCATCTCTGCCCAGCGACTTAATGAACCGGAGTGATGCCAAACTTAATACCAAAACGGAATCGTACTCTTGGCAGAGTGCAGTTTATGAAAATACTGCCTAGTTCCACTTTCATTAGCGCCATTCTATCTGCTGATTCAGTAATTTTTGACACAAACCGCTTTAAGCAACAATACAAAAATTATACAAAAAGAAAAACAAAAAAAGAAACGTGAGAACAGTGGGATTGAAAGTGAAAGAAGCGGAGCGTCGTAGGCAATTTTGTACCCTCTCTCTGCCACTTGCACGAACGACTTCTTAGTTGGTCCTTATTACGAGGATCATTCGATACAATTCACGCTATAAGATATTGATATGAGCAGAAGTACACTGTGCAACACAGTTAAAGGATCACTTTTTAGAAACGCCGTAATTGTCTCCTGTTTCCCCATAGAAGTTTGCAATTTGGCACAAAGGGGCCTACTGTAACATCTATTTTCGACCTATTTTGTATCTGTATCGTTATTTATGTGTCAGTTTGTAGTATTGCTTATGTATAATGTTGTATCTGTCATGGAAATTCTTTGACTATGTATACATGTTTCAATTATGTGGCACTTTTGAACGATGTTTAATTATTCTTGTGGATTTAAATAACTAATGGAATGATTGTTACGGAATGTACTGTAACTGACTTGGTCCATAGTTAGGGAATATAGGGTTGAATGTAAAAGATGTGGGGAAGCTCCGCAGCTACGGAAGTAGCCTGGCGGAGTGGAAAACGTGTGGTTGGCGCGCAAGTGGCAACTCGTCCTTTGTGACGGGGAAGGAGTCTGGGCTGAGCAGTGCTGTGGTTAACACCTCGCTAGCAGCAACGGATCACAGTGGCTCATATTCCTGGAGTTTTGAGACCAGAAGAACTTAAGAGGAGTATTTATGGGCCTCGGATGCTACATTTGGTGGTACCATTATCATGGCATGGTTTTTGGCCCTATAAATATAATTCTGACGCCAATAATATATGTAAGAGGGCGATGCCAATAGTACTGCCATGTCTGCATCGCCACCAGGTTACCAGCCATTGCAAATTGCGCCACCAGTGCCACCAGCCTTCCACTAAATTGTTTATATTTGGCATTCTGTAAATGGACCAGGTATTTGTGAAATTTAGTTGATTTTATAGTAATAATTGTGGTGTTGCTAAAAACTCTATCTTACACCCGTAATTATCCCAAATCACAGACCTAGACAGGAATCCTATCCTAGTGATTTTAATTCCGAGTGTCCTAATTTGCTATGAGAAAGTGGTTGAACTTGAATTTAATGTTGTGTTGTCATTTGCACAGTCAATTATAATTTTGATTAGGTCAAAGACTGCTTATGAAAGCAGATTTGTTATTTAAAGACTTGTAGTTTGTTGTGCTTTATTTAATTAATAATTAATTATAAGAATACCATTTCTCAGCCGGCCGTTGTGGCCGAGCGGTTCTAGGCGCTTCAGTCCGGAACCGCGCGACCGCTACGGTCGCAGGTTCGAATCCTGCCTCGGGCATGGATGTGTGTGATGTCCTTAGATTA
Source organism: Schistocerca cancellata (assembly GCF_023864275.1). NCBI lineage: Eukaryota > Metazoa > Arthropoda > Insecta > Orthoptera > Acrididae > Schistocerca > Schistocerca cancellata. The sequence goes on along the minus strand of NC_064627.1, from coordinate 236,984,936 downwards.
GTTCGGTTTAAGTAGTTCTAGGGGACTGATGACCTCACATGTTAAGTCCCATAGTTCTCAGAGCCATTTTTTGAACCATTTCTCGTATATACTGGTGTAGTTTTGTTAATGAGCATGAAAGTTTAAGGGCCTTTATGTACTCGGCTAGTTAGTTAATAAAGCGATGCAAAGGCTCCTTCGGAGCCAGTGTAGTTAGATTTTCATTTTGTTTAGTTGCTTCAAACCGAGTTTAAGAAAGAACTATTTACTATGTAATTTATTTTAATGCAAGTTGGTCAATGCACAGGCATAGAGACCCTGTACTAAACAATGAAGCAACAGAGCATGATCATTAGCAGACGCCCCCGATTTAAATTCAGAATCATTTCAAGCTTTTCGCTGTTAAGTATTGCTACTAGTTCCATGTGTGTCGGTAACTGGTTCTATAAACTGTTGCACCTAGTTGATTTAAGGTACGTGTTGTTGAGAGGCGTATGTTGCTGTTTACTATATAATTGGCCATTTGCTTATCTGACTTACTAGTTAGTAGCACATTTATCTGCAAGGTTAAGGTTACAGTGTTGTAGAGTGAACAGATTTAAGGAAAGAGTTTAGTGTGTGTGTCAATGAAGGTCAGTTTAGTCTTAGTACTGCCTTCTGCTTTAACATTTTGCTTGACACAAGGATGCCTAATTAGGCTGGCGACCTGTTTTAATATGTAATGTTATAGCCTGATTTTGCACTGGGAGGACGTCTATGCCTGACCCACCGTAGATTGTTAGTTATTCTTCGCGGGAGTGTTTCGGAAACGAATCCCAGTTTGATTGTTCTGTCTGCATTGGGTTATCTCGCGATCACAACTGCTCAAAAATTCTTCGCAGCGGTATACCGTTAGCATCGATTATCGTTTAAGGTAGTCGGTGGTACCATTACACTACAACCTAGCTCTGTATTGGTGTAAAATCATGACGCCCTGCGACACCACCCTCGGGCTCGGCGATGCAAGCTGTTGACACATGCAATAAAAAGGCCAGAGCTCAGTAGTTCATGAAAGATGTAACGTAGTTGATAGTGTCACATTGGCTCACATTTCACAACAGTTCGGCACAACTCCATCGTGGACATTTACACAATGAGAATGTCGTCGCACCCCCTCTTACCCACATTTCACCCATTCGTTCGACGCCTCTGCAGTGGAGGTCCGAACTGGGACGCCCAGCGTTGAATTCACACAGTTTTCTTATGGGTAGCCAAGGAAAACGTAACAAAAACACCGCCGTTCAGAAGAGACACGAAAATGCCTCAGGCGTATCATAAAGGGCACCAATGAGACCATTCCTTTCTTTGGGGCGTTGATTCCCTCACATTTCGCTGCCGGAAACGATAGTTCACTGTGTGAAGAGTAACAGGACGACGTTGTCGACAAACTTTGACACCGCTGACAGCCCCTGGACGATTCAATATTCCTCTAAGGTCATCATCGGACAGCTACACTATTGAATGTCATCACTACTTTAAAGTGTCAGTGAGACTGCAATTTTTGGGGGTGGAGGGTAGGAAGTGGTCCAAACAGTGAGGTCATCGGTCCTATCGGATCAGCGAAGGATGGGGAAGGAAGTCGGCAGTGCCTTTCGACGAGACATTGAGGGAATTCACGGAAAACATAAATCAGGTTGATCGGACGCAGGTTTGAACCACCGTCCTCCGAATGCGAGTCCGGTGTGCTAACCACTGCGCCACCTCGCTCAGTGTGACCGCATTGTTTGCTCTGGAGCACACGGTGCAACCACTAAAAACCGTTCAAAACAATTCGACATATTTGAACACGATCCAAAGTAGCAAAGTGTATTTATGTTTTTTCAGCCCTCCAGTTTCGCGCCGTTCTGCGACCTAATCACGGGTGTGACATTGACACATGCGTGAATAAAATGGCAAGGGATCTCTCTAAGACCACCCTGTTTGGCAACATCCTCGATGCCATCCATGCACCTCTGTCGACCACTTTAAAAGTGTAACAGTTCAAAGACAAACTGTCATTCGTGTCTGAGGTGCCTGCAGGGAGGCTACACTGCTGCTCTTGCACCTGCTACTAGTCCTGCAAAATCGGAGGGGTATCGAGGGGTTGCATGTCTGCAGGCGCCTAGGACTCTCATCACACTTTCTCTGTACTGAATTCAGTCGCAGAGGCATCAAAAGAAGGGGTGAAGTATGGGTAAGAGGGGTTGTGACGACCTTCCCATGATGTGACACGTCCATAGCGCCATTAGGTACAACTGTGGTGAAATTTGGTACTAATGTACCCACCTTACACCTCACATGAACTTCTCAGCTCTGGTCTTCGTTTTCGAATTGGTGACTCCTTGTTATCTGAAACGTCGCCGAGCCAGAGGCGATGTCGCACGCCATTACAGTGGAAGGTTCTACGCAACTTTGAGCCAAATTTCATACGTCTGAGTCTCAATAGCAGACAATTACAGCGTTTCGAAAAAGTGTTTCTTTAACTGTGTTGCACAGCGTAGTTGTTGTATACAGAGTAAAAAGTATCGATATCGAGAGTACTCGATACCAAGTAGTATCGATAATTTTTTCTGTGTCCCTAGAGCTGACTACGGTCTGAGGGTGCAAAGCTATCTTACTACAGTGTTCGCCTAGATTGCAGATGGGAACAAGAGAGTGGAATGAGGGAGGAGGGGTGGGAGGTTGGAGTTGTGTTGCCTTATAGAAAATGGGATCTCTCCCAGCAACCTCGTAACGTCAGTATGACATTGATCTCGGGACTTAGGACAGCTGTTCAAATACCGATACGCTCCCAGATATAGGTTTCCTGTGCTTTCCCTGAACTGTTGAAGTGAAATGCTGGGAGGGTTGCTTTGAAGAGGACATTACCTATTCATTTCGCCATCCTTCCATAATCTGAGCTTACGTTTAGTCTCTAACGGCCTCATCCTCGACAGGACGTCAAACAGTAATTTCTCTTGCTTTCTTACTACTTTCATGAAGGAAGCACACCGTAACCATTGGGGCCAAGTTCTTCGACAAAGAACCATTATTTGTTAGGCGGTGTAGTTTTGATAGTATCAAGTTTTGGATAAGAGCAGTCGCATATTTTTGTGGGGTCAGAGGTTCAGTGGAGTCTAGTGGAGGCAGCCAAAATTTAGAGGGAGAAAGTTACGTGGAATATTAAGGAAGTAAAATGTGAAATAAATGTTGAAGAAGAGGAGCAGGGAAATCCGATGAGATGATAAACATCTGTTAGTGAAAAAGTGGAAAGTTCCCGATACATCATGACCAAACAAACACTGTGTCGATTAATAGTGGCCTGGGCGTTTTAACTGAACCACTGCATGTGAATGGTGACAAATAGTAATACTCCTATATGATGTTGCATCTAATTTTTCGTGATTTTTGTGGGGAGTACTTCAGAATGACATCAAACATTGTGAAAATGCAATGCCTCACAAAAAAGAAAAAAAAACCAGCCAGAAGGGGAGGAGAAAGAATAGGACATTTCTCGGGTTGAGAGTGTGTGTGATGTTATTTAAGTGACTACAAAACTGAGTCAAATTTACGTGGTAGTATGAGCCCACTTATCAATATGATGTAGCACCCCACCTGGCCAGGATGCAAGCACTAATTCTGTTCAGAAAGCTATCATAAAACCATTGTATCATGTCCTGAGGCGGCAACACATGAGGATGCAGGTAGTCCATGATGTTGTATCTTGAGAATTCCCTCAGTCACTACTAGTCATGATCAGCAGTCATACCCGATGGCTCCCCACACCATGACACCATGAGTTACACCGACGCGCCTGTCCAAAACATTGAGAGAAAGGGATCTCCCCCAGATCTCCACCGTACTCTCCAACAACGGTCGTCCGGGGTAGTGCAGAATACATGCGAGGCAGTTCATCAGCAGTCCATGCTTCCCAGTAACGGCACCACTCCAAACGCAGCCGTTTATGATGTGGTTTTAATGGCAGCCTACACATGGGACATATGCAAGAAGTTATCAGTATCCCTCCGTGCCCTACAAAAATATAAAAGAATTTCCCTTTTAACTTAAAAAACGTAGTTGCACAAACACTTCCAATTATTGACTACAGCGATGTTGTCTTCCCTTTCATAGGAAAGCTCACGGCGCCTGGAACTGATTATGAATGCCTGTGTTCATTAGATCGGTGATGTTCGACTCTTTGCACATATTACACTTTCATATGTACAGCTATCCCGGCTGCGTGCAGATAAGCGCAGGGGTTTCCATGATCGTTGTCTTCTCTACTGCATTATCAATGAACACTGTCCCTCATACCTTTCCTCGACCTTCACGGTCTTTTCTGAACAACGTGCCAAAAACACCCTCCCGCATCAGAGTAAAATCCTTTCTTCCCCACTCCATCGTTCAGCCACTTTCTCGAAGTCCTTCTCAGTAGCAGGAACCCGACCCTGGAATAACTTATTGCATTATACACACATCGAAAAAAGTTTTGCATCACCTAGGGTTCCACAACCTGTAAAGAAAAATGGAATGGAGATCAACATAAACATCATTTCCGCCCTTTTTATTGCTCATGAAAACCACACACTGCATGTTGTACCACCATACAGAGAGACCTTCAGAGGTGGTGGTCCAGATTGCTGTACACACCGGTATCTCTAATACCCAGTAGCAAGTCCTCTTGCATTGATCCATGCCTGTATTCGTCGTAGCACACTAATCACAAGTTCATCAAGACACTGTTGGTCCAGATTGTCCCACTCCTCAACGGCGATTCGGCGTAGATCCCTCAGAGGGGTTTGTGGGTCACGTCGTCCATAAACAGCATTTTTCAATCTATCCCAGGCATGTTCGATAGTGTTAATGTCTGGAGAACATGCTGGCCACTCTAGTCGAGCGATGTCATTATCCTGAAAGAAGTCATTCACAAGATGTGAACGATGGGAGTGCGAGTTGATGCCCATGAACATGATGACGAATGCCTCGCCAATATGCTGTCGATATGGTTGCACTATCGGTCGGAGGATGGCATTCACGTATCGTACAAACGTTACAGCGCATTCCATGACCACCAGCGGCGTACGTCGGCCCCACACAATACCACCCCAAAACAGCAGGTAACCTCCACCTTGCTGTACTCGCTGGATAGTGTGTCTAAGGCATTCAGCCTGAGCGGGTTGCCTCCAAACACGTCTCCGACGATTGTCTGGTTGAAGGTGTATGCGACACTCCTCGGTCAAGAGAACGTGATGCCAATCCTGAGCGGTCCATTCGGCATATTGTTTGGCCCATGTGTACCGCGCTGAATGGTTTCGTGCAAAGGTGGACCTCACCATGGACGTCGGGAGTGAAGTTGCGCATAGTTTGAGTCGTAACACGACGTCCTGTGGCTGCACGAAAATAAATATTCAACGTTGTAGCTTTGCTGTCAGGGTTACTCCGAACCATAATCCGTAGGTAGTGGTTATCCACTGCAGTAGTCGCCCTTGGGTGGCCTGAGGAAGGCATGTCATCGACAGTTCCTGTCTCTCTATATCTCTGCCATGTCCGAACAACATCTCTTTGGTTCACTCCGATACACATGGACACTTCACTTGTTGAGAGCCCTTCCTGGCACAAAGTAAGTACGTGGACGCGATCTAACCGCGGTATTGACCGTCTAGGCATGGTTGAACTACAAACAACACGGGCCGTGTACTTTCTTCCTGGTGGAATGACTGGAATTGGTCGGCTGTCGGACACTCTCCACCTAATAGACGCTGCTCATGCTTGGTTGTTTATATCTTTGGGCGGGTTTAGTGACATCTCTGAACAGTCAAAGGGACTATGTCTGTGATACAATATCCACAGTCAACGTCTGTTTGCCGGAGTTCTGGGAACTGGGGTGATGCAAAGCTTATTGTGATATGTGTGTTACAGAACTTAGTATCATCTCTAGCTCCAGGAGACAGTTAATGACATATCTACTAAACCAATAACAATGCTAGACGTTGAAAATACCGCTTCAGTTGTGAAGTTCTTTTATTATCACACGACCGGTTTCGAGCTCTTATAAGGCCATCTTCAGGTGCCGTGACTTGGTGCTGTGGCCTCCGAGAGCCGCTGTGGACGTGTACTAGGCGCTCGGGGCCACTGCATCAAGGTACGGCACCTGAAGATGCCCCGTATAAGAGCCCAAAACCGGTCGTGTGACAAGAAAAGAACTTTAAAACTGAAGCGGTATTTTCATCCTCTGATATAATGCTCAGTTGCGGATGTTCGTCCAACAGGATTTTTTGTTCCAATAATAAGGATTACCATTGTCCCTGTACGAGCTCGTTACGCTTGTACACCCCTTTTCCCAATATTCTTAACCGATGGCGTCACCTTAAATTTCCTTTTCCCAGAACTCGTTATATCAGAAAACATATTTTGTACACTCATAAATTCTTTTTTTCTCTCTGCTACCGTCGCTATTGTTATTATTGTCATTATTATTATTATTATTATTATTAGTATCAGTGACAGCAGCTGCATTGGTGTAAGTACTGCCATATTAACTATTAGTTCATAGTCGGTATTATTTACTCACAACTACCATTTCAGTCATTCAAATCATTCTCATACCATTTCTTAGGCAACTATAATATGAAAAAGGTATTGTACGTTTGAAACCCCGGTCTGATGTAAGAGAAGGGCTGACAGCGCTAGTCAGATCAGGTTAAATAAATAAATAAATAAACATAAATATTCTTCAGTGTACTAAAATAGGTTGAATTAATATGTTGCTTCTCAAGGATTGTCCAAAAATGTTCAAGGAAAGACTGGAATACGGCACTATGAGCCGCCAGGAATTATATAAATAGGAAGTAAATGTAAGGCGATAGGGCTGCAGATAGAGTATGAAGAAATCGAAAAAGAAATAGTCTTCAGGCATGATTCAGCAGGACGGTTAGTGTTTAACGTCTAATCGACGGCGATATGATTAGAGATGAGCAGAAGCTTGGATTCGGGAATTGGGGGGAAGAAATCGGCCTTGCCCTTCAAAGGAACCATTCTGGCGTTTGCCTTAAGCGATTTAGGAAAATCACGGAAAACATAAATCGGGATCACCGGACGGCTATTTGAACCGTCATCCTCCCAAATACGAGCCCAGTGTGCTAACCACTGCGCCACATCACTCGGTGAGTAAGTGCGAGAAGCATACACTATCAGTTTAGAAGCTTATGCATCCAAGTTGCTGACAAAAAATGAACAGAAAACTATGGATCTGTTGAATGAGAATCAGTTTGGTCTTCGGAAAGATAAAGGTAGTTGAGAAGCAGTTCTGGCGTTGCGTTTTGTAATTTAAGAAAGACTTTTAACTATTAAGATAAACATCAGTACGTGCTCGTAGACTCTGTCAATCTAGATAAAGCTTTCGAGACTGTTAAAATGGTTCAAGTTGGTCTCAGGAAAAGAGGGGGGAGGTAAGACAGTATGTGCAAGAACCACGAGGTAACAATAGTACTGGAAGACAAGACAGAAGACCTAGATTTCCCTTACTGTTCAATCCATACATCAAACAAGAAGTAACGAAAACGAAAGCAAGTTTCAGGAATGGAATTAAAATTCTTTGCGAAAGGACATCAATGACAAGTTAGCTGATGACATTGGTATCCTCAGTGAAAGTGAGGAATAATTGCGTACTGTGATGAATGATGTGGCCTAATGACCACACTCGCTCTAAGGACAAAAGTACTGATGAGTAGCAGAAACTGCGATTAGCGATAAAGTGACGAAGAAGTAGATAAATTTAAGAAATTCTGCTACCGTGGAAGTAAGTAACAAATGACAGACGCAGCAAAATGACATTAAAAAGTATAGACTTTCACAGGTAAGGCTAAAAGAAATCTACCATGAAGAAATTTTCGTACGTTTGTAACTTATTAGTTTATGCTAGTGAATCATAGACTGTGGGGAAACCGGAAAAGAAGAGAACCGAGGCACGTGAAGTGTGATGCCACAGAAGAATGCCGAAAACTGGGTGGAGTGATACGAAATGAGGAAGTTCTTCGCAGAATCAACAAAGACAGGAATACTGACAAGAAGGGACAGGATGATAGGACATCTGTCAATAGATCAAGGAATGACATCCATGGTACTAGAGGGAGCTGTAGTGGGTAAAAGCTCCTGGGGAAGAGTGAGACTGGAATAGATCCAACAAATAATGCGAGGCATAAGATAAAAGTGCTACTCTCAAATTAAGAGGTTTACACAAGAGAGAAAGTCGTGATGGACCGCATCAGTACAAGCAGAAACTACACTACTGGCCATTAAAATTAATTGCTACACCACGAAGATGACGTGCTACAGACGCGAAATTTAACCGACAGGATGAAGATGCTGTGATATGCAAATTATTGGCTTTTCAGAGCATTCACACAAGGTTGGCGACACCTACAACGTGCTGACATGAGGACAGTTTCCAACCGATTTCTCATACACAAACAGCAGTTGACCGGCGTTGCCTGGTGAAATGTTGTTGTGATGCCTCGTGTAAGGACGAGAAATGCATACCATGCAGCGACGTCTCGATCCCTGAGTCAACAGATTGGGGACGTTTGCAAGACAACAACCATCTACACGAACAGTTCGACGACGTATGCAGCAGCATGCACTATCAGCTCAGAGACCATGGCTGCGTTTACCCTTGACGCTGCATCACAGACAGGAGCGCCTGCGATGGTGTACTCTAAACCAAGGGCCAAACCAGCCCGCGAGGGCCGGCAAACCGGCCCGCGTTAGCTGGCCGGACATCCCCGGTATCCGGCCCGCCAAATATTTGAGGTGGTACCTATACTGCCAACAATTGACTTTCGAGGCCTATCGCGACCGATACACCGCGACATCGGCTCTGCTACTCGCTACAAGACTACATAACTAAACTTATTGTTGCGCCCCTTGAAATAACAACGCGTTGACATACTCTACCTCTGTTACGTCTTGCAGTAATAGTGTTGCTATCAATGATTTTGAGATTTCGTTAACTTTGCAGGACGCTTTCGTGAAGAATGTGCAGTGACATACTTTTTTGTCGGTGAAATTCGCCAGAATAAAATACGCCAGAATTTCGGTCAGGTACGTCCACGAATCAAAATTGTGTAATTAAATAAAAATCGCAGTTCGTTTCAGTGCTAGCTGTTCTTACAACCTTAGATTTTTGCGATTTCATCTTTCCTTTAGCCTTACATTACGGTGATCATACAGTGCTAGGATGCTTTAGTCCCATTAGGTAGATATTGGCCCTTATGACTTCGTGGAGGAGTCAATGTGGCCCGCGGACTAAAAAGTTCGGAGGCCCCTGCTCTAAACGACGAACCTGGGTTCACGAATGGCAAAACGTTATTTTTTCGGATGAATCCAGGTTCTGTTTACAGCATCATGATCGTCGCATCCGCGTTTGGCGACATCGCGGTGAACGCACATTGGAAGCGTGTATTCGTCATCGCCATACTGGCGTATCACCCGGCGTGATGGTATTGGGTGCCATTGGTTATACGTCTCGGTCACCTCTTGTTCGCATTGACGGCACTTTGAACAGTTGACGTTACATTTCAGATGTGTTACGACTCGTGGCTATACCCTTCATTCGATCCCTGCGAAAACCTACATTTCAGCAGGATAATGCACGACCGCATGTTGCAGGTCCTGTACGGGCCTTTCTGGATACAGAAAATGTTCGACTGCTGCCCTGGCCAGCACATTCTCCAGATCTCTCACCAATTGAAAACGTCTGGTCAATGGTGGCCGAGCAACTGGCTCGTCACAATACGCCAGTAACTACTCTTGATGAGCTGTGGTATCGTGTTGAAGCTGCATGGGCAGCTGTACCTGTACACGCCATCCAATCACTGTTTGACTCAATGCCCAGGCGTATGAAGGCCGTTATTACGGCCAGAGGTGGTTGCTCTGCGCACTGATTTCTCAGGATCTATGCACCCAAACTGCGTGAAAATGTAATCACATGTCAGTTGTAGTATAATATATTTGTCGAATGAATACCGGTTCATCATCCGCATTTCTTCTTGGTGTAGCAATTTTAATGGGCAGAGTAGTGTAATAAAGCCGGCATGTGTGGCCGTCCGGTTCTAGGCGCTTCAGTCCGGAACCACGCGAACGTAGGGTCGCAGGTTCGAATCCTGCCTTGGGCATGGATGTGTGTGATGTCCTTAGATTAGTTACGTTTAAGTAGATCTAAGTTCTAGGGGACTGATGACCACATATGTTAAGTCCCATACTGCTCAGAGCCATTTGAACCATAGTAGTGTAATAACTTAAAATAAACACAAGTAATGACTTGTTTAGAGTCTCATTACCTTAAGCTATTGGCGACTTTCATCTCTAGGTTGGTAGCCCTCCGAGTAATTTTACGCGTTGCATGTTGGGGCCGCACTGGCGATACCGAGGTGCTGATTAAAACGCTACGATTGTCTCGAGTGCAGCGTGATGAGGAAGCGAGTGGCCGCGTGACGCGAGACAAGTGAGTGTGTGCCTGTGTACACGGCTGTGGACATGGCGGGCGTGCTGCGTGGGGAGGCGGCGACACCCACGCGGTGACGTGACGGGCCGCGCTCCATGGCCTGGGTCAAGCCGCGCCGAGGGCTGCGGGTCGTGGGCGCCGCGCCGCTGTAGCGTTATACGTCCGCGTCACGTCACGTCACGTCACGTCACCGCGGCCGCCGGGCAGGCCTTTGTGCAGCGAGCAGTATTCACACAGCAGTTTGTCGTCACTACCGCCTCCTGCTGCAGCAGACTACGATAGCCACTAATACGTTACCTTGTTTGTGAACTACAGCTCATTTTCATTGGAACTTGAGAGTATCTGCCTTTATATCCTCTACTTTAGTCCACAAGCTACCTGAAGGTGTCTGGCAAAGGGTACTTCTATAATGAAGCGCCAAAGAAACTGGTATAGGCACGCGTATTCGAATACAGTCTATATAAGACAAGTGTCTGTCGCAGTTATAAGATCTGTCACTGCAACTACACTACTGGCCATTACAATTGCTACACCAAGAAGAAATGCAGATGATAAACAGGTATTCATTGGACAAATATATTGTACCAGAACTGACATGTGATTACATTTTCACGCAATTTGGGTGCATAGATACTGAAAAATCAGAACCCAGAACAACCACCTCTGGCCGTAATAACGACCTTCATACGCCTGGGCATTGAGTCAAACAGTGATTGGATGGCGTGTACAGGTACAGCTGCCCATGCAGCTTCAACACGATACCACAGTTCAGCAAGAGTAGTGACTGGCGTATTGTGACGAGCCAGTTGCTCGTCCACCATTGACCAGACGATTTCAGTTGGTGAGAGGTCTGGAGAATGTGCTGGCCAGGGCAGAAGTCGAACATTTTCTGTATCCAGAAAGGCCCGTACAGGACCTGCAACATGCGGTCGTGCATTATCCTGCTGAAATGTAGGGTTTCGCAGGGATCGAATGAAGGGTAGAGCCACGGGTCGTAACACATCTCAAATGTAGCGTCCACTGTTCAAAGAGCCGTCAATGCGAACAATAGGTGACCGAGACGTGTAACCAATGGCACCCCATACCATCACACCGGGTGATACGCCAGTATGGCGATGACGAATACACGCTTCCAATGTGCGTTCACCGTGATGTAGCCAAACACGGATGCGACCATCATGATGCTGTAAACAGAACTTGGATTCATCAGAAAAAATGAGGTTTTGCCATTCGTGCACCCAGGTTCGTCGTTGAGTACACCATCGCAGGCGCTTGTGTCTGTGATGCAGCGTCAAGGGTAACCGCAGGAATGGTGTCCTTGCTGATAGTCCATGCTACTGCAAACGTCCTCGAACTGTTCGTGCAGATGGTTGTTATCTTGCAAACGTCCCCATCTGTTGACTCAGGGATCGAGACGTGGCTGCACGATCCGTTACAGCCATGCGGATAAGATGCCTGTCATCTCGACTGCTAGTGATACGAGGCCGTTGGGATCCAGCACGGCGTTCCGTATTACCCTCCTGAACCCACCGATTCCATATTCTGCTAGCAGTCATTGCATCTCGACCAACGCGAGCTGCAATGTCGCGATACGATAAACCGCAATCGCGATAGGCTACAATCCGACCTTTATCAAAGTCGGAAATGAGATGGTACGCATGTCTCCTCCTTACACGAGGCAGCACAACACCGTTTCACCAGGCAATGCCGGTCAACTGCTGTTTGTGTACGAGAAATCGGTTGGAAACTTTCCTCATGTCAGCACGTTGTAGGTGTCGCCACCGGCACCAATTTTGTGTGAATGCTCTGAAAAGCTAATCATTTGGATATCACAGCATCTTCTTCCTGTCGGTTAAATTTCGCATCTGTAGCACGTGATCTTCGTGGTGCAGCAATTTTAGTGACCAGTAGTGTACAATGGCACGTTGTCAAAATTTATGTGTTATTGAACTTTGTGTTTTAGTCGGTGCCCGAGCGATTGGGCACAGCATCTAGAAGGTAGCTATGAAAGGGGGATTTTCCAGTGCAACCATTTCACAAGTGTATCGTGAATATCAGGAATTCTGTAAAACATCAAATCTCCAGCATCGCTGCTGTAGGAAAAAGATCTTGCAAGAACGGGACCAACGAGGACTTAGGAGAATCTTTCAGTGTGATAGAAGTACAACCCTTCTGCAAATTTCTGCAGATATCAGTGCTGGACCATCAACAAGTGTCAGCGTGCGAACCATTCAACGAAACGTCATCGGCATGGGCTTCCGTAGCCGAAGGCCCACTATTGTACCCTTGATGCCCTTGATGACTGCACGACACAAAGCTTTACGCCCCGCCTTGACCCGTCAGCACCTACACTGGACTGCTGATGACTGGAAACATGTAACCTGGTCGGACTAGTCTCATTTCAAATTGCATCGAGCGGATGAACCGGTACGGGTATTGAGGCAACTTCATGAATCCATGGACTCCGCATATCGGCAGGGGACTGTTCAATCTGGTGGAGGTTCTGTAAAGGTGTATGGCGTGCGCAGTTGGAGTGACATGGGATCCCTGATACGTCTAAATACGACTCCGACAGGTGACACGTGCATAAGAATCTTGTCTGATCACCGGCATGAATTCATATCCTTTGCGCAATCCGCAATTCCAGCAGGACAATGCGACATCCCACAGGCACAGAATTGCTACAGACTGGCTCCAGGAAATCTCTTCCGAGTTTAAATACTTCCGTTAGCCACCAGTCTCCACAGACGTGAACATTCCTGAGCATATCTGGTATGCCTTGCAACGTGGTGTTCGGAAGAGATCTCCACCCCACTCTTACAGACTTGTGGATAGCCCTGCAGGATTCATGGTGTCAATTCCCTCCTACACTACTTCAGACATTAGTCGAGTCTATGCCACGTCGTGTTACAGCACTTATGCGTGCTCGCGGGGTCCCTACGCGATATTAGGCAGGTGCACCCGTTTGTTTCGCTCTTCAGTGTATATTGACTACCCTTTAAACACGTTTCAGATTTTTCAATGTTTCCTCCTTAGCGTGTGATTTTATTTAGCAGGGCTTGGTGCTCATTCAACATCATGTTTCGACAGCACAGACACATCAACAAGATGCACCAAACTACAACACCAGACACGGGACATTCAGCATTTGGCTGAAAAGTACTCCTGTAATCCAGCGGTTTGTAAAAGATGGTAGGACGAAGTTGTCTCCATTATTGTCCCTCGGTATACCACTGACGGCACCACTCCTGCTACCACGTCAAGACTACATTGTTGCCGTATTAAAAAAAAAAAAAAAAAAAGTTGTTCAAATGGCTCTAAGCACTATGGGAGTTAACATCTGAGGTCCAAGTCTGCGCTCCAGTCGCATCAAAAAGTGTTGCATCACCCTAGTTCCCAGAACTGCTGAAGACAGACATTGACTGTGGATATTGTATCACAGACTCAGTCCCTTTGACTCTTCAGAGATGTCACTAAATCCTCCCAAAGATGTAAACAACCATGCATGGTTCAAAATGGCTCTGAGCACTATGGGACTCAACTGCTGAGGTCATTAGTCCCCCAGAACTTAGAACTAGTTAAACCTAACTAACCTAAGGACATCACAAACATCCATGCCCGAGGCAGGATTCGAACCTGCGACCGTAGCGGTCTTGCGGTTCCAGACTGCAGCGCCTTTAACCGCACGGCCACTTCGGCCGGCAACCATGCATGAGCGGCGCCTATTAGACGGATGGGATTCGACAGCCGATCAGTTCCAGTCATTCCACCAGGAAGGAGGTACACGGCTCGTGTTGTCTGTAGTTCAACCATGTCTCGATGGTCAATACCGCGGTTCGATCGCGTCCGCATTGTTACTTTGTGCGAGGAAGGGCTCTCAACAAGGGAAGTAAGTGTCCAGGCGTGTTGGAGTGAACCAAAGCTATGTTGTTCGGACATGGAGGAGATACAGAGAGACAGGAACTGGCGATGACGTGCCTCGCTCAGGCCACCCGAGGGCTACTACTGCAGTGGATGACCGCTACCTACGTATTATGGCTCGGAGGAACCCTGACAGTAACGCCACCATGTTGAATAATGCTTTTCGTGCAACCACAGGACGTCGTGTTACGACTCAAGCTGTGCGAAATAGGCTGCATGATGCGCAACTTCACTCTCGACGTCCATGGCGAGGTCGATCCACGAGACCATGCAGCGCGCTACAGATGGGCCCAACAACATGCCGAATCGACAGCTCAGGATTAGCATAACGTTCTCTTCACCAATGAGTGTCTCATATGCCTTCAACCAGACAGTCTTCGGAGCCGTGTTTGGAGGCAACACGGTCAGGCTGAACTCCTTAGACACACTGTCCAGCGAGTACAGCAAGGTGGAGGTTCCCTTCTGTTTTGGGAAGGCATTATGTGGGCCCGACGTACGCCGCTGGTGGTCATGGAAGGCGCCGTAACGGCTGTACGATACGTGAATGCCGTCCTCCGACCGATAGAGCAACCATATCGGCAGCATATTGGCGAGGCATTCGTCTTCATGGATGACAATTCGCGTCCTCATCGTGCACATCTTGTGAATTACTTTCTTCAGGATAACGACATCGCTTGACTAGAGTAGCCAGCGTGTTCTCCAGACGTGAACCGTATCGAACGTGCCTGGGGTATATTGAAAAATGCTATTTATGGACGACGTGGCCCACCAATCACTCAGAAGGATCTGCACCGAATCGCCGTTGAGGAGTGAGACAATCTGGACCAACAGCGCCTTGATGAACTGGTGGTTAGTAAGCCATGACGACTACAGGCATGTATCAATGCAAGAGGACTTGCTACTGGGTATTAGAGTACCGGTGTGTACAGATATCTGGACCACCACGCCGGCCACTGTGACCGAACGGTTCTAGGCGCTTCAGTCCGGAACTGCGCTGCTGCTACTGTCGCAGGTGCAAATCCTGCCTCGGGCATGGATGTTTGTGATATCCTTAGGTTAGTTAGCTTTAAGTAGTTCTAAGTCTTGGTGACTGATGACCTCAGATGTTAAGTCCCATAGTGCTTAGCGCCATTTGAACCATTTTCTGGACCACAACCTCTGAAGGTCTCTCGCTCTGTGATGGTACAACATGCAATGTGTAGTTTTCATGAGCAATAAAAAGGGCGGAAATGATGTTTATGTTGATTTCTATTACAATTTTCTGTACAGGTTCCGCGGAACTCTCGGAACCAAGGTGACGCGAAACATTTTTGATGTATTGCGAAGGTACTGTGAATATTTCGAGCTAAATAAATGTCTGCAAGGTGATCCTGGGTGGACTCCAGCTATCATTCTGATTACACGCTTTTGCGCAATGAATACTTTTTCCTGTAATGATGGATTGCCCCACAGTGTGCTGCCACATGAAAGCAGTGAATGAAAATAGACACAGTAGGCTAATTTACTTATATGTTTATCATCAAAATTTGCAATAACCCTAATACCATACATAAGTAGCTGAACCTAACCGTTTCAGCAGATCATCAATGCATTTCTTTCTAGTCAATTTCTCATCAATGCATACACCCAGAAATATTGAATATTTTGTCTTAGTAACAGACGTCTATTCAAAGTGCATATTTATCAATGGTGTTATGCCGTTTACTGTGCATAATTGTATATACTGTATTTTATCAAAATTTTGGTGAGAGTCCGTTTGCAGACCACCACTAACAATTTTCTGAAAGACATTATTTACCATTTCCTCAGTTAATTCTTGCTTGTTGGGTGTGATTACTGTACTTTTATTATCAGCAAAAAGAACTAGATTTGCATCTTCACAAATATAGAGACAAGTCATTAGCATATACACTACTGGCCATTAAAACTGCTACACCGCGAAGATGACGTGCTACACACGCAAAATTTAACCGACAGGAAGAAGATGCTGTGATATGCAAATAATTAGCTTTTCAGAGCATTCACACAAGGTTAGCGCCGGTGGCGACACCTACAACGTGCTGACATGAGGAAAGCTTCCAACCGATTTCTCATACAAAAACAGCAGTTGACCGGCGTTGCCTGGTGAAACGTTGTTGTGATGCCTCGTGTAAGGAGGAGAAATGCGTACCATCACGTTTGCGACTTTGATAAAGGTCCGATTGTATCCTATCGCGATTGCTGTTTATCGTATCGCGACATTGCTGCTCCCGTTAGTCGAGATCCAATGACTGTTAGCAGAATATGGAATCGGTGGGTTCAGGGGGGTAATACGGAACGCCGTGCTGGATCCCAACGGCCTCGTATCACTAGCAGTCGAGATGAGAGGCATCTTATCCGCATGGCTGTAACGGATCGTGCAGCCACGTCTCGATCCCTGAGTCAACAAATGGGGACGTTTGCATGACAACAACCATCTGCACGAACAGTTCGACGTTTCCAGCAGCATGGACTATTAGCTCGGAGACCATGGCTGCGGTTACCCTTGACGCTGCATCACAGACAGGAGCGCCTGCGATGGTGTACTCAACGACGAACCTGTGTGCACGAATGGCAAAACGTCATTTTTTCGGATGACTCCAGGTTCTGTTTACAGCATCATGATGGTCGCATCCGTGTTTGGCGACATCGCGGTGGACCCTCATTGGAAGCGTATATTCGTCATCGCCATACTGGCATATCACCCGGCGTGATGGTATGGGGTGCCATTGATTACACGTCTCGGTCACCTCTTGTTCACATTGACATGGACGTTACATTTCAAATGTGTTACGACCCGTGGCTCTACCCTTCATTCGATCCCTGCGAAACCCTACATTTCAGCAGGATAATGCACGGCTGCATGTTGCAGGTCCTGTACGGACCTTTCTGGATACAGAAAATGTTCGACTGCTGCCCTGGCCAGCACATTCTCCAGATCTCTCACCAATTGAAAACGTCTGGTCAATGGTGGCCCAGCAACTGGCTCGTCACAATATGCCAGTGACTACTGTTGATGAACTGTGGTATCGTGTTGAAGCTGCATGGGCAGCTGTACCTGTACACGCCATCCAAGTTCTGTTTGACTCAATGCCCAGGCGTATCAAGGCCGTTATTACGGCCAGAGCTGGTTGTTCTGGGTACTGGTTTCTCAGGATCTATGCACCGAAATTGCGTGAAAATGTAATCACAAGTCAGTTCTAGTACAATATGTTTGTCCAATGAATACCCATTTATAATCTGCATTTCTTCTTGGTGTAGCAATTTTAATGGCCAGTGGTGTATTAAGAACAATAAGGGACCCAAGACTGGACCGTGTGTGACACCATTCTTGATATCTCCTCATTCAGCGGACTCTACTGATTTTGGCAGACTATCTGTACTGTTAATTTCAATCTTTTGCATTCTTCCAGTTAAGTATGAATTAAACCAGTTTTGTACCGTCCCTCTCATACCAGAATACCTAAGCTTATTTAGAATAATTTCGTGATTCACACAGTTAAACGCCTTTGAGAGATCACAGAATATCCCAATGGTTGATTTTCGGTTATTCAGAGCATTTAATATTTGATCAATGAAAGCTTATATAGGATTTCCTATTGAAAAGACTTTCTGAAAACCAAACTGACATTGTGTTAACACTTCGTTTTTACAAATACGTGTTGCTACTCTTTCATACATTACTTTCTCAAGAATTTTGGATAAAGCTGACAGAAGTGTGTTTGGGCAGTAGTTGTTGGCAGCAAATTTATCACCTTTTTTATGTAATGGTTTAACAATAGCATATTTTAGGCCATCTGGAAAAAATGGCCTGTTTCAGTGAACTACTATATTTGTGGCTGAGAATCATACTTATCTGTTGGGAACAAGCTTTTAGTACTGTGTTGGATGTGCCATCACTTCCATGTGAACTTTTACTTTTGAGTGAATTTATTATTTTCCTAATTTCAGTAGGTGAGGCGGGTTGAATTCCTGTTTCATCAAACTGCATAGGTAATGGACATACTTCTGGAGTTTTTTCTTTATACAGTGCGGTCGTTTTTATAATGTTTGGCTGTTTCTGAATCATTGTTCCTTCTGGCTGTAAGATATATTTCCCTTTTCCGTTTTCAAGATAATTTTAAGATGGTTTCTTATAATTATGTTTCACTGCTTTCTTAGGGTAACTGTTTTCAAATACAGTCACAAAGCTATCATAAAACAGGTTAAATTTTAAATTAGCATCAGGTTGCAAGATTTCCCTAAAATTTGCAGTTGTTAAATTGTTGATTCAACACCTGCTTTGGGGGACTATTTTGTACTACTGTATGGAGCGGTGTCATATATTGTAACTAGCTGTGCACCATGAACAGTCAGACCTTTCTTAATAGGAAAAGTATTTATTTGATTACATTTATATTGGTATATAAAAACGTTATCAATCAGTGTGCTGCTTTCCTGCACCACACGAGTAGGAAAATCGATAACTTACGTCAAATTCAAAGAACCAAGTAAAACTTCAGGCTTAAGCTTTCTATCGAACTCTTTCAGATAAGCTACACTGAAATCCCCACAACAATAATTTGCTTCCCTCTGTCTGACAGATGGCACAACAAAGAATCCGAGTTTTAAAAAAACTGAAAATTTCCCTATGGGAACCTATACACAGCTACAATTATGAAAGTACCATTACTTAGTTTAAGCTCACATGCAGATGCATCTGTATGTTGCTCTACACAAAATTTTTTATTTTCTAGGTTCTTCGCACTATGATGAATTTTAATGTACATGGCAACTCCTTCTCTCCCCACAGTGTGTCTACTTACACGTGCTGAAAGCTTATATTCACCTGCATTTACCTGCTGGATTATATGATGTTCAGACAGGCATAGAACATGTGTTCCATCCTCAGTTTCTAAATCTTCTAAACAAAAAGGAATCTCATCTACTTTATTTTTAATCTCATGATATTCTGATGTAATATACTAACATTATTTTTCACTGTGCTTTTATGAGAATCTTGTGACATTCTGACATTTTTCACTGCACGTTTACGAGAATTTTGTGATATTTTAACATCTCAAGTACCTTCCCGTCTGAGCTTCTCGTTAAGCTTAATTTCATTCGATGTTGAATCACTGGACATTGACTTAGCCTAAAAAAGAGATATTCCCATGTGATTTAGTGCCCCCCCCCCCCCCTAAAGATTTTGCTATCATCCCAGCCAGTTTACCGTTCCTTTTCCACTGAGATGCAGGTCATGCCTTGTAAACTCCCACCTATCAACAGTATCAACAAGTACCAAACCCATACCTGACAAAGTAGCCACCCAAAGGAGCTGATCTAGCTCCATATTGACCCTCCTGACAAAGCTGTTCAATTGGGGCCAATCATACTGCATGAAACCAGGAACCAAGCCAACGTTTTTATATTTCATTGCAGACGCTATTTTTACCTGATCACACTCAATATTATATCCCTGATCCCTATCAGTACAGTTTTCTGCTCCATCCACTACTACAACATAATCCTGCTTTGTAAAACCCTTGCACAATGATCCTACATCCTCCACAACTTGGCTAAGAGATGCACTGGGCTTGAAAAAACTAGTGACCTGTCACGTAATTTTTCCTGGAAGATCAGGCTCACACCTCTTTCATGACTACTACCTAACAACAAAAATTTCCCCCTCTTTCTACTTTTCTTGAAACAGTTGGTTTCCTGGTGAAAGTCTGTTGAGTGTTAACTACACTTACATCTACCTGAGCCTCTTCCTTAGTTAACTAAGGTAGCAAGGCAAATGTGTTGTTTGTGCCATTGATGAAAGTTTCAGATACTGTTCTCTTTCTGTTACCCCTGTTCCTTGCTACCAGTTCACCCTTCTTCCCCCTTAATCTCATCAGTTTCTCCCTAGCACTATCAAATTCAGATTTGAGGGATCTAATCTTCCATTCCTGCTCAGCTATTTTCCTATCCCTTGAACCACGGAAGAGACTCATTTACTTCCCCAGTTCCCACGCCACTACATTCCCCCCAATGTAACCATCTGTCACAACAGCTGCATAGAATCTCAGAACTAATTTTCTTATGGCAGCTCAAACACTTCTAAATCATTGTTGTTTACAATAATTTTACAAAATTTATCTAGACAATAACAGTAATATTCTATTAACTACAGATCACAAGAGCCACTAGAATTATGTGGAACTCTACTATATGTGTGTACTATTAATATAGTAACGTAATGCACCTAAAATAAAGTTAAAACTCAAATCTTGTGTATCTGTATACCCGAAAAAGTAGGCCTAAGATGGCGTGAGCGTGATATGGACTTTACGCGTTTTAAAAAGAAATAAAAGGATAGAAACTAAAACATTTAATTCCTCGAGCAGATACGGTACTACTAAACATATGTATATCGAAAACAACCTAGATTCTTCACTTTTGGTTACGCGAACGTCTTAAATTTCTAAGTAAACCTACGCATAAAGTACGCGGAAACAGGCACTTAGATAATGTTTATTTTGTTCGAGAAATACTTTGAAACGAATGAAATCTTCAAAAGATAATATGAAATAGGTTCTAATTAACTTCCTCATTGTGTAATATTAACTTAATTTACATTTATTATAGAATTAACTACTCATCTTCACGAACTAAGTATTCAAACGTGTACATTCTGCGCCAGAATTGCCAGCCAATTCCGAAACTTCATGGAATACTTTTCACGGAGGGAAAAGTTTAAGAGCCACACATTAAATGGACTGTTTTGGTAAGAGTACTCGAAACGTAATGATTGAGTATTCATTTGATCGGTAGACAAGCCATTGGTTTCAATTCTCCTTCGTTCCCACTATTAAATTATCCCCGTTCATTGCTACGGTGTTAAATGAAGCAGCTGAAAACGATCGTAAAGATTAATGGACTGGGAGGTCTGTTAGGGTATCTTATCTTCAAGAAATATGAATGAGGTGACATAAATGAAACTGTTCAGATATGAGAGGCGTTCTGCACTGTGTTCGTGAAGCTGATAACGGAAGAGGAAAAGAACCAAAACAGGATCATGATACAACGTGCCAGCTCGCAACGGAGGCATCTCTATGGGCATTTCATGCCTAATGTCTCCGTCCAATAGAACGATAGCATTCATAAAGCAAGATGTTGCGCACACCACGATGATCAAAAAAAAAAAAAAAAGAATAGAGGTAATCTGAAACCTTTCAGATACAGTACATTCGAAGGAAAGAGTCACTGGTATAGATTTCTTGGTGCTCGGTGTCTACTGGCGAATTAAAAACTTAAGAAGACCTGTTAATATCGAAATTAACAAAAACACTAACTGAATCTCCCACTGGGACTAGCAAGGTGAAATAATGTTGAAAAACCTCGTAGTACTGCTTAGTAAGAGTAGACTTCAGACCCCGTGCACGGACCCTGATTCGGATTTCTTTGGCTTTCCATAATACACTCCAGCCGAATCACGAGATGAGCAAACCCACAATCGATATATTCCTCCAACATTACCGTCATCTCGGTGTCTAATTACATAAATGCGTCAAAGAAGTCTAATCAAAAATGAAAAAAAAACAATGTTGTGTATGTTGTACAGCCTACACTCTAATCCTGTAGAACATACAAAATGTTGTGTTCTACACTTATAATTGTGTTGTCCTAACAAGAAGCGACGGAAGTATCAGTTAACATGAAGTCTAATATTTCTCTTCTTCTTAATATAAAATTGACTATGCGAAGTAGAGAGACAGAGAGTAACACACAGTTAAACTGAAATAGAATCAGCCTCTTGCAACAACGTAAGATTAATTTGTTTTTATCTAAACACGTTGCACCAGAAATGTGGAACTGTCAGCTGGTATTTATTCGGTCTGAAAAAGTTGCTAAGAAAATCGCCTGATTTTTGGAACCATTTGGTTCTAAATTTTCATAATGGTTTACATTACATTTCTGTCTGTCGACCTGACTTTTTGTATTAATAAACACGAAGTTTCCTTATTAAACCGTAATATGTATTTTATTGCGATACACTATTCGCTGAGAAACAGTGAAGCAAACAAAATGTCCGTCATTCAATCCAGCAAGGTTCAGATAAGGTTCGCCAAGTTATAATTAAAACAACATTTTACCAACATGCCAAGTTAGATACTCGTAATAAACGTTCAAACTGTACGCCAGCTTCTTCCACACAGGCTCGTACTTGTGGTCTTGCGCCTTTTCATAAGTATTTATCCAAGGAACTGAGGTCGAGGAAATTGGTGGGGCAATGAATTAGTCCCCCGTAGCTGCCCACCTATCATTACAGATATCATCCTGTCCCCCCTCAACGATTCACTCAAACGTGCCACAGCCCCGACATTCTTTAACGACATACTGTATAAAATATGGAAGTGTATGATGAAGTCGTCATAGGCAACACCTGGGAGACGTTGGTGAGAACACTTATCCTCTGACGCAGGTAATGCTGAGTTGAATTTCACGCTGGTTTGACCTGTTGCATCAGACAGCGGAGTAGTTCTGTCGTAGCATACGTTCTTGCGCCGCTGCCAGATGATGTAATGGACACTAGATGCGTTTATAGGAGGCTGCCTCGACAAGGTCGTTATTGCGACACTGCGGAGCCAATCAGTCTGCAGAGTACAATGAGTCATCATCGTACCACTGGGGCAGCCGACACCAATACGTCTTCAAGACGTCAACACAGATGGCGAAGTATTGCTCTGCCTCTCGGCCAGTGCAGTTCCCCCACGTGAGGCAAAGCAGTCTGCTCCATTAACTTTTTCCATGCTTTGTTGAAGTTAATTTGCATTAAAATCAGACAGTGCAATGTCATCCGCAAAATTTATTTATGGCATGATGATACAGAGCTTGGATCAAGTACATAATTTTAAGAGTATACAGTGTAAGAAATGACAAGCAAAATACAGGTACAGAATCAAATGTGCAGAGTATTATGCTAAATTATGTACACATTACACAAGTTCTTAGATTTTTAAGTCCAATCTGTTGATCCACCCTTCAGGTGATGCAAGGTAGATGTCATTTATTGATCCCCAGAAGGCTCGTTTCGGGCATTCGTCAACAATGTGAGTAATTGTTAACATGGTAGCTCCGCAGTCACAATCTGGAGTTGTTGCCCAGCCCCATTTGTGCTTTAGATATCCGCAGTTCCCTTGTCCTTTTCGGATGCGGTTGATGGTTCTCCACTGGCGTCTGGAGAGTGTGAAACCTGGAACTCGCATGGAAGGCTTTTCAACCAGATGACTGTTGAACACTGACGATTCTTCCCACTGACTTCTCCATACTTCGTGATGTTGAAGTCGGAGGCTTCAAGATGCTGTGCAGTTCGCCAAGGTGGTATTCTTGACTTCAGACGCTTATGTTCTGCTATTAATATATCGCTGTGTACGGGTAGCTGCGGGTTCTTCTGAACGTTTCTCCAGATCTTCAGGAGAACACCTGATCTTCGTAGAGCTGAAGGTTGGATGTTACTTAAAACTGGTAGCCATGCAGTCTGAGTGCTACGTATGCAGCCTGTGATAAGTCGCATTGTCTGCTTGAGTTGCACATCTATTTTGCTACAGTGAGCACTGTTCATCCAAGTTGGGCAACAGTATTCAGCGACAGAGTATGATAGTGCCAAAGCAGTTGGCATTAGGGTTTAAGCGCTGCAACCCCAGGAGGTACCAGCGAGCTTCTGAATGACATTATTACGGGTCATCGCTTCTGCGGCCACGTCGGAGAGATGTTGTCGGAAAGTTAGGGACCTATCGAATGTTATTCCGAGGTACTTCGGTGTGCTGAAGTACTTCAAGGTTTGTCCTCGGAGTTTAACTTCTGGTTTATAGTTAGAGTGTCTGTTCCGTAGGTGGAATGCTGAAGTAACAGTTTCCTGAAGTATGTGTCCAGGATGTCCATGTCGGTAGTTAATGTGCTTTCAGCAGTGGTGAAACTGGAGCTCTGGGTTACCAAAACAGATGTCATCAGCATATATGAATTTCCTTGAGGTTTTGGCTGGCAGGTCATAAATGTGTAAGTTGAAATGGAGAGGAGCCGATACAGAACCTTAAGGTAGTCCGTCATGTACTTTGAAGACGTTACTCGCGTTCGTGACATACCCTAAGTCACACGTGCCTCCTGGGTGGTGCTAAATGAGTAACAACAACGGGATGAGACTGCACTGCCCTAAAAGGCCTCCCGGTTAAAGAATGAAGAGCAAACAACCAAAAAGTCCTTCTCAGGACGCATAAGTTCGTAGAATTGGACCATCTATTCACATATGCCATCCGCAAAATGATGACAGTTCATACACTACCCAGTCACATGGATATGACCACCTCACAAAGGAATGTGGAGCCCTGACGACTCCAGTGCCATGCCAACTGTGTTAGGCTTCTCGGTTCAGGATCCATGGCGCACACAGCATAATCGTCGTGGGCCTACGGATTCTCGATTGGATTTAAACAACGGGACTTTACGAGCCAGGGGTGCTCTTCGAACCACGCTCGTACACTGCGAGCTGTGTGATACGATGCATTGTCGTGCTGGTAGATGTCATGGTGCCAAGAAGAAAGGAAGTGCATGTAGGGGTGAACATTGATCCCCAAGTGTAGATGCATACTTGTGTTGATCACGTGCGCCTTCCAGGACGATGAGATCACCCCGACATTCCCCAGACTGTAATTGTTGCAGGGTATTTGCTTTCATACCTTTTTGGTCATAGACGTCCGATGGAGCATAAACGTCATTAATCTGAAAAACCGACCAGTCACCACTCAGTGGACGTCCAGTTACGGTACTGGAGTGCAAAATTCCAGCCTTCGTTGCCGATGAAAAGCAGTTAGCATGGGTGCGTGAACAATTCGCCTGTTGCGGAGGCCCATACGCAGCAACGTTTGCTGAATGGTCGCTAAGGAGACACTGTTGGTAGCCCCTTGGTTCATCAGGGCTGTAAGTTGTTGAACAGTTGCACGTCGTTTCGCTATACATACATCTCCGCAGCCGTCGTTAACCCCTGTCATCTAGGCCCGTAGTGCAGCACAGTTGCCTTGGGTCGGTTTTGGCTAGCACCTGTTCGCCATGAACGGTATACTTTAATCATGGAGGAATGGAAACAGTTTCAAAAACTAGGCCGTTACGAAAATGTTTCTACCCTTGACCGGAAAGCCAATGAGCATGCCTTTTTTGGAAGTGAGTTAAATCGCTCCGTTTCCGCATTACGAAAAGGAATAACGACTGCAGTGTTTCCCGCGCCCCTCTCCCTCTACCCCCCTTCCCTCTAATCGCCGACACGATTTGCATACCCTCTACTCCACTGCTAGTGCTATCACCGGCCGTCTGTGAGTGGTCATTGCGCGTTGACGTCGGACATTCGCGGACTGTTTATGAAACATTAACAAATATTCCATCTTCATTGTCCTAATTTAAACATGTGAGAACTTGCTCTCGGACTAGTTAAATAATTTCGTCGATGTGAAGTTTCTTTGCTTCAATGCTCTTTACACTCTTAATTTCTCACTGCCATGATGGAGTCTAGTGGAACCTGTAACACTGAAGTATACGATCTCCACTATATTAACGTAAGCTCATCATTGAGTGTTACTGTCTGACTTACCCATGCAACCACACAGATATTTAAATACTGCCACATGTGTGGAGCTTCTCATGTCTCTGTGCCAAAATAATTTTCACCGCAGAATATTAGTCACTTTAGTGTACTTGTAACTATCGTCTGTCCCTGAGCATCAATTTACGGTTGTACGCCCCCGGTAGCTGAGTGGCCAGAGCGACAGAAAGTCAATCCTAAGGGCCAGGGTTCGATTCCCGGCTGGGTCGGAGATTTTCTCCTCTAAGTGACTGGGTGCTGTGTTGTCCTAATCATGATCATTTCATCTCATCGACGCGCAAGTCGCCGAAGTGGCGTCAAATCGAAAGACTTGCACCCGACAAACGGTCTACCGGACGGGAGGCCCTAGTCACACGACATTTATTATTTTAGTTAACTGTTTGTTTTAGTTTCCTCGACTTTTAATTTCTTTATAAGCACAGTGAGCTTCCACCGATTTCCAGTACGTCGGGCAGATTTCAGGTACAAGATAAGTCAGTGAAAGAAAATAAATAAAACATGTCCACTGCCAGACTTCCGGGTCAGGAAAATTTGGAGATTTGTAATAAGATCTTATGAGACCAAACTGCTGAGGTCATCGATCCCTAAGCTTACACACTATTTAATCTACCATAAACTAACTTACGCTAAGGACGACACACACACCCCTGCACGAGAGAGGACTCGAACCTCCGACGGGCGGAACCGCGCGGACCGTGACAAGACTCCCTAGACCACGCGGCGTCCGCCCCTGATAGATGAGTCGTCAGCGCGACGGCATGTCATACCTAACGCCCCGGTTTCGATTCCCGGCTGGGCCGGAGATTTTCTCCCCTCAGGGACTGGCTGTTGTGGTGTCCTTATCATCATCATTTCATCCCCATCGACACTGAAGTCGCCGAAGTGGCGTCAACTCGAAAACTTGCACCAGACGAACGGTCTACCCGACGAGAGGCCCTAGCCATACGGCATTTCCATTCCGTACCACGCGGCTACCCCGCGTGGCTTCCGTGTCAGGACGTACCCCCTGTGGTGACAGTAGCGTAAATGACATTAAGAAAATCCCTTTATAAATTAAGTTTATTTTCAGTTCTGCGCTATACTCGTAAATATCAGTTGAGGAGTAGCGGTCGTTCTATGTAAATCATAAAAGTTCGATGCTCTATCATTTTCTTTTCTTTTCTCTTCTTTATTTCTTCGTTTGGGTCATCTAAGGACCACGCACCAGTTTCAATGCTTCCTTATTTGTTGGCTCTGAGCACTTTGGGACTTAACTTCTAAGGTCATCAGTCCCCTAGAACTTAGAACTACTTAAACCTAACTAAC
The DNA here is from genome assembly GCF_023864275.1 of Schistocerca cancellata. Taxonomy (NCBI): domain Eukaryota; kingdom Metazoa; phylum Arthropoda; class Insecta; order Orthoptera; family Acrididae; genus Schistocerca; species Schistocerca cancellata. The sequence goes on along the minus strand of NC_064627.1, from coordinate 236,957,598 downwards.
CTAAGGACATCACACACATCCATGCCCGAGGCAGGGTTCGAACCTGCGACCGTAGCGGCCGCGCGGTTCCAGACTGTAGCGCCTTTAACCGCTTGGCCACCACGGCCGGCTTCCTTCTTTGTTGTTCTTCCTTATTCCTCCAGTATTCTTTCGTCTTTTCACTATGTATCCTTTTTCTCTTCTCGGACCATTTCGACCCTGTCTTCTTCTCCCTCCTGCCTTGGAATCCTTCCATTTTTAACACTTTCTCTTGAAACTCTCTCTCTTTCTGTTGCATCTTTTTCACTTATGTTGTTTCTTTCCAAATCTTTCCTAACTTATTGAATACAGGCTATTGTTGACGTCTTGTCCCAAAGATATTTAAAAATCAGTTCGGTTAACCTTTTGCTGTTCATTCTGTATAAGTGTCCAAAAAATGGCACTCGCCTCTTTCGTAGTGTTTCATTTATGTTTTCTGTGTTGCGATAAACTTCTTCATTGCTTCTTAATTTTCATACCTCTGCATTTTTTGGTTGTCCAAATATTTTTCGAATGATTTTTCTTTATAGGGCTCCAACTTTGTGTAATCTGTAGTTCAGTACTAAACATTCACTTACATAAAGATATTCTGAGTAAAAATTTCTCGGTGTACATGCCGCGTCAAATCAGGATAAATCTCCGAGCTTTCGACCACTGCCTCCATGGTCTTCGTCAGGGCTAAAACTGACTGTCGTGAACTAGCGAGGTTCCCACTTTTATATGCCAATGACGGCTTCTTATTGGCTGGAATACGTCAGCGATATGGCGCGTAGCGAGGTGGTGCCCTCTACTTCCATAGATGTAGTTGCTATCCCGCGTTGCTTGCAGCGCCATCCCTTAAATCAGGAGGTAAAGTGCGAGAAGTTTTTCTCTGCGATTTTTCTTTATCCAGTGCACTCTTCCAAGTGTTGCTGAGTGCATAGCCGTTGTCTCTATTAAAGTTATTATCGCTAAGTCTAATTTCGACTGCTTCTCGGATCACAGAGTCCCAGTAATTCGATGTGTGGGCTATTACTCTGGTTTCTTCAAATAAAATCTTATGCTTGTTGAGCAGGCTATGTTCAGCCACCGCTGATTTTTCCAAATACCTGTATTTCAGGTGGCGTTGGTGCTCGATGCAGCGGTCGGCAACGGTTCTTACAGACTGGCCCACGTAATTCTTGCCGCATTCGCAAGGAATAGTATAAATTCCCGGCACTCTTAAGCCGAGACTATCTTTGACTGGTCTCAACATTTCCTTGATTTTTCTAGGTGGTCGGAAAACTGGTTTTATTCCTTGCCTCTTCAGGACTCTGGCTATCTTGCTCGTTGTAGCACCGCAAAAAGGAAGCCGCGCTATGTGTTGGTCCTCTTCTTGTATGTGGCCGGCATCGTGTCTTACTTTCTTGGACAATACTGATTTAATTTCACCGGCAGAATAACCATTCCTCTAGAAAACAGTCGTCAAATGGTTGATCTCGGGACCGAGGTGGTCCTTGTCGGAAATAGTCCTGGCCCTGTGTACTAAAGTATTCAGCATAGCTCTCTTCTGAGACGGATGATGGAAGCTATGGCTATGCAGATATAAGTCTGTATGGGTTGGCTTCCTGTACACAGAATGGCCCAGTCGTCCATCCGGCTTTCGCTCTACCAACACATCTAAAAAAGGTAACTTCCCTTCCTTCTCTAACTCCAATGTAAATTTTATGTTTGGATGTACACCATTCAAATGTTCGACGAACTGCTGCAGCGTGTCACTGCCGTGTGGCCAGATTAAAAAAGTATCGTCGACGTATCTGTAGAAGCATGATGGGCGGAGGTGAGCACTGCTCAGGGCTCGTTCTTCAAAGTCCTCCATGAAAAAATTCGCTATTGCTGGTGACAGTGGCGAACCCATGGCTGTTCCATCCGTCATTTCATAATAATTTCCACTGTATAAAAAATAAGTGGTCGTCAAGGTATGCCGGAACAACTTCAAAATTTCTGAGGAGAAATGAGCAGACAACAGTTGTAATGTGTCATCCACAGGTACTTTGGTGAACAGAGAAACCACGTCGAGGCTGGCCATGATATCACTTGGGCCTATCTTCATCTGTTTTATGATATCAACAAACATTTTTGAATTCTTAATATGATGTGGGCAGTGACCAACTATAGGCGCCAACAATTTAGTTAAGTGCTTTGCAAGCTTGTACGTAGGAGAGCCAATAGCGCTAACAATCGGTCTCAACGGGACGTTCTCCTTATGAACCTTTGGCAAACCGTACAGTCTTGGTGGCCTAGGTGCTCTCGGCCGTAAGTTCTTCACCAGTTCGTCGGAGAGGCCAGAGTTTTTTAGTAGCTCCCTTGTCTTCCTGCTGAGCGCCGATGAGGGATCCCGTCTGAGAACCCGGTATGTGCTGTCCTCCAGTAATAATCCAACTTTCTTATGGTAATCTGTAGCATTGAGGATTACCGTGGCGTTCCCCTTGTCAGCAGGTAAAACAACTAGATCTTCATCCTTCTGCAACAATTTCAGTCCTTGTCTCTCCTCTCTGCTGATGTTTGACTTAGGCGGCTTGGATGTCGCTAAAATCCGGCTAGTAGCAAGCCTTACGTCATCCGCTGCTTCTTGAGGAAGATGACGAACTGCTTGTTCCACTCCACTAATGATCTCAACCACCGGTAACTTACGTGGAGCTGGGGCAAAGTTCAATCCTTTACTGAGAGCCGAGATGGTAGCTTCATCAAGTTCCTTGTCAGAGAAGTCCTCTCACCATTGGACTGGGAATGGGTGGATATGACTTTGGCGGCACACCAACGAGCCAATTTAAGCAGGACTACGGCGAAACAGGCCGATAAATTTGAGCGGCTTAACCGTGATCAAGGAACTACTGGGTCCAACGGCATTCACCGCACTGTTATCAACTTCTCTGACAAGGAACTTGATGAAGCTACCATCTCGGCTCTCAGTAAAGGATTGAACTTTGCCCCAGCTCCACGTAAGTTACCGGTGGTTGAGATCATTAGTGGAGTGGAACAAGCAGTTCGTCATCTTCCTCAAGAAGCAGCGGATGACGTAAGGCTTGCTACTAGCCGGATTTTAGCGACATCCAAGCCGCCTAAGTCAAACATCAGCAGAGAGGAGAGACAAGGACTGAAATTGTTGCAGAAGGATGAAGATCTAGTTGTTTTACCTGCTGACAAGGGGAACGCCACGGTAATCCTCAATGCTACAGATTACCATAAGAAAGTTGGATTATTACTGGAGGACAGCACATACCGGGTTCTCAGACGGGATCCCTCATCGGCGCTCAGCAGGAAGACAAGGGAGCTACTAAAAAACTCTGGCCTCTCCGACGAACTGGTGAAGAACTTACGGCCGAGAGCACCTAGGCCACCAAGACTGTACGGTTTGCCAAAGGTTCATAAGGAGAACGTCCCGTTGAGACCGATTGTTAGCGCTATTGGCTCTCCTACGTACAAGCTTGCAAAGCACTTAACTAAATTGTTGGCGCCTATAGTTGGTCACTGCCCACATCATATTAAGAATTCAAAAATGTTTGTTGATATCATAAAACAGATGAAGATAGGCCCAAGTGATATCATGGCCAGCCTCGACGTGGTTTCTCTGTTCACCAAAGTACCTGTGGATGACACATTACAACTGTTGTCTGCTCATTTCTCCTCAGAAATTTTGAAGTTGTTCCGGCATACCTTGACGACCACTTATTTTTTATACAGTGGAAATTATTATGAAATGACGGATGGAACAGCCATGGGTTCGCCACTGTCACCAGCAATAGCGAATTTTTTCATGGAGGACTTTGAAGAACGAGCCCTGAGCAGTGCTCACCTCCGCCCATCATGCTTCTACAGATACGTCGACGATACTTTTTTAATCTGGCCACACGGCAGTGACACGCTGCAGCAGTTCGTCGAACATTTGAATGGTGTACATCCAAACATAAAATTTACATTGGAGTTAGAGAAGGAAGGGAAGTTACCTTTTTTAGATGTGTTGGTAGAGCGAAAGCCGGATGGACGACTGGGCCATTCTGTGTACAGGAAGCCAACCCATACAGACTTATATCTGCATAGCCATAGCTTCCATCATCCGTCTCAGAAGAGAGCTATGCTGAATACTTTAGTACACAGGGCCAGGACTATTTCCGACAAGGACCACCTCGGTCCCGAGATCAACCATTTGACGACTGTTTTCTAGAGGAATGGTTATTCTGCCGGTGAAATTAAATCAGTATTGTCCAAGAAAGTAAGACACGATGCCGGCCACATACAAGAAGAGGACCAACACATAGCGCGGCTTCCTTTTTGCGGTGCTACAACGAGCAAGATAGCCAGAGTCCTGAAGAGGCAAGGAATAAAACCAGTTTTCCGACCACCTAGAAAAATCAAGGAAATGTTGAGACCAGTCAAAGATAGTCTCGGCTTAAGAGTGCCGGGAATTTATACTATTCCTTGCGAATGCGGCAAGAATTACGTGGGCCAGTCTGTAAGAACCGTTGCCGACCGCTGCATCGAGCACCAACGCCACCTGAAATACAGGTATTTGGAAAAATCAGCGGTGGCTGAACATAGCCTGCTCAACAAGCATAAGATTTTATTTGAAGAAACCAGAGTAATAGCCCACACATCGAATTACTGGGACTCTGTGATCCGAGAAGCAGTCGAAATTAGACTTAGCGATAATAACTTTAATAGAGACAACGGCTATGCACTCAGCAACACTTGGAAGAGTGCACTGGATAAAGAAAAATCGCAGAGAAAAACTTCTCGCACTTTACCTCCTGATTTAAGGGATGGCGCTGCAAGCAACGCGGGATAGCAACTACATCTATGGAAGTAGAGGGCACCACCTCGCTACGCGCCATATCGCTGACGTATTCCAGCCAATAAGAAGCCGTCATTGGCATATAAAAGTGGGAACCTCGCTAGTTCACGACAGTCAGTTTTAGCCCTGACGAAGACCATGGAGGCAGTGGTCGAAAGCTCGGAGATTTATCCTGATTTGACGCGGCATGTACACCGAGAAATTTTTACTCAGGAAATACGTCGCGAAAGACTTCGTAGCCATAAAGATATTCTGGTTTTACTACTGTGTTTTAGTGCTGTATCTTCAAATTTTTAGACTGACATGTTTTGTTGTAGACATTCCTATTTATTCCATAAGCTCTCGCCATTTTACGTACTCTTCCTTCTATAGAGAATTCTTCTAAGCCATTTTATTGCATAATTTCTCCCAAATATTAAAATTTATTTACCCTCTTTATCTGGCCAAAATCTGTTACTGGGGATTGCAGAGCATTTTTTTATATTTTTCATAAATTTTATTTTTTCTACCGATATTCTTAAATCTGCTTTGTTGGCTATTTCTTCTAAGAGATTGATTTGTATTCCAGCATTTGTTAGGTTTTCAGAAAGAATGGCAAAATCATCCGCAAATGCTGAACAGTGAATTTCAGTACCTTGGTTTTAGTTCCCAGTCTAATTGCTGATAGCTGCTCTTCTTTTAGTTTTTGTTTCCATTCTCTTACTATAATCTCTAGTACACAGTTAAAGAGGAGTGAAGACAGGCCATCACCTTGCCTTACCACCGTTTTTATGTTGAATGAAACTTTAGATTTGGTGTCTGTGATCGTTTCACGATTAAGGTTTGCTAATTTAGATTTGATGCCAAATTTTCTGATCACTTTGTCTAGTGTTTCCCCATCAACTGAGTCAAATGCCTTTTTAAAATCTTTTGAGAGGCACCCACATGCCTTGCTCATACTGTGGCATCAAGAAGTCAGGCCTGCAAAATGAGTGGTCTGCCGAGCGAGTGGATTTATTATTTCTCGAGTAACGCCAGTGACTGATTATGAGCTCTAGTATCCACAATTGAGCTACAAATTATTCTCCTGTTAGAATATTATGCAACGGAAACGGATAACCCACATCTGAGTATTAGGAATTTACACAACTCTGATTGTTCATTACGCTCTGGCAATACCACATTTGCTTTCTTACCCAACGACTTTGATCAACACGTAGCCATAGCACTGAATATGAATGGCGCACACATTATAAATTCTGGACATCATGACTACATACTATTCGAAGAACAAGGCCACCAATATTTTTCTTTTCACTATCTTTTTTATTCCGATAAAATCTAATATGATTCAAAGATAACCTAAACACACCATTACATTTTATACAACAATTACACATGAGAAACGCCGCCCAGTGGGCATGGCTTTACATTGGTGATCCTCTATCTTATGGTCTCGTAATTACCTGACGCTACAGTGCACTTTCTGGACAGGATGGTGGATCTTTTGCTATATCTCACACTTCGACTCTCACAACCATCATCACGAAAATTTACTCCAGACCGAGCGGTACAAAAAGGAACGTGCATAACCCACTGCCTCTGAACCTATCTTGCTACTCTCCCATGCAAACCACACATACTTAAATTACATGAAATACATCACACTGGCAAACTGGCAACATAGAATACATCACAAAGAATAGTCACAACGTCAGAATCACTTCACTTTCAGCTTTCCCACTTCAATTAGTATTCATCCCAGTTTCACAAGACACTGCCCCACTTCGTAACTTTTCGTTCCTACTACGAACTCTGGAGGATATATGCACGTCTTCCTGTGCAATGCAAGCCAAGTGGCGTTGCTGGATAGACGGTTGACTCACCTTGCTTCTCTCTCAACTGATACCTTGGACGAGTACTTCTCTTTATCCTTTGTCTCATACCCAGATTGAGACTCACACAGTACTCACCACGTAGAAGTACTCGTCTCTAATCTCAAGTCCTGCACGCGCCATTTCTTAAATATTTCCAACTTATAGTACACACACTAGTAATTCAGCTTAACTTAAGCACTCGGAAGTATTTCAACTTATTGCTACACGTGGTTTCATTGTGACCGTTGGTCACTTCCGAAGATTACTACGATCCCATTAATATTACCTGCCTGACATTTAATTCTCCCCACAAAAGTTCCTGAAATAGAGAAATTATTATTCCAAACTACTCTTAAGTACACTCCTGGAAATTGAAATAAGAACACCGTGAATTCATTGTCCCAGGAAGGGGAAACTTTATTGACACATTCCTGGGGTCAGATACATCACATGATCACACTGACAGAACCACAGGCACATAGACACAGTCAACAGAGCATGCACAATGTCGGCACTAGTACAGTGTATATCCACCTTTCGCAGCAATGCAGGCTGCTATTCTCCCATGGAGACGATCGTAGAGATGCTGGATGTAGTCCTGTGGAACGGCTTGCCATGCCATTTCCACCTGGCGCCTCAGTTGGACCAGCGTTCATGCTGGACGTGCAGACCGCGTGAGACGACGCTTCATCCAGTCCCAAACATGCTCAATGGGGGACAGATCCAGAGATCTTGCTGGCCAGGGTAGTTGACTTACACCTTCTAGAGCACATTGGGTGGCACGGGATACATGCGGACGTGCATTGTCCTGTTGGAACAGCAAGTTCCCTTGCCGGTCTAGGAATGGTAGAACGATGGGTTCGATGACGGTTTGGATGTACCGTGCACTATTCAGTGTCCCCTCGACGATCACCAGTGGTGTACGGCCAGTGTAGGAGATCGCTCCCCACACCATGATGCCGGATGTTGGCCCTGTGTGCCTCGGTCATATGCAGTCCTGATTGTGGCGCTCACCTGCACGGCGCCAAACACGCATACGACCATCATTGGCACCAAGGCAGAAGCGACTCTCATCGCTGAAGACGACACGTCTCCATTCGTCCCTCCATTCACGCCTGTAGCGACACCACTGGAGGCGGGCTGCACGATGTTGGGGCGTGAGCGGAAGACGGCCTAACGGTGTGCGGGACCGTAGCCCAGCTTCATGGAGACGGTTGCGAATGGTCCTCGCCGATACCCCAGGAGCAACAGTGTCCCTAATTTGCTGGGAAGTGGCGGTGCGGTCCCCTACGGCACTGCGTAGGATCCTACGGTCTTGGCGTGCATCCGTGCGTCGCTGCGGTCCGGTCCCAGGTCGACGGGCACGTGCACCTTCCGCCGACCACTGGCGACAACATCGATGTACTGTGGAGACCTCACGCCCCACGTGTTGAGCAATTCGGCGGTACGTCCACCCGGCCTCCCGCATGCCCACTATACGCCCTCGCTCAAAGTCCGTCAACTGCACATACGGTTCACGTCCACGCTGTCGCGGCATGCTACCAGTGTTAAAGACTGCGATGGAGCTCCGTATGCCACGGCAAACTGGCTGACACTGACGGCGGCGGTGCACAAATGCTGCGCAGCTAGCGCCATTCGACGGCCAACACCGCGGTTCCTGGTGTGTCCGCTGTGCCGTGCGTGTGATCATTGCTTGTACAGCCCTCTCGCAGTGTCCGGAGCAAGTATGGTGGGTCTGACACACCGGTGTCAATGTGTTCTTTTTTTCCATTTCCAGGAGTGTATTTCACATGCATACCATGTCTCCACTCTTTTGTCTTTACGGAGCACACCTAAGACAGGTCTTACCAACACTAGATCCAGCGGCAGAGTGCTGAAACATGGCCGTCCTTCAGGTCCTCTCGCACCTCTGCCAAAGTGGGGGAGGACCTTGCTACCGTATTGGTCAGCCACATTTCATGCGCTCAAAGCTCCGGTAAGTTTCTTCTCTTTGGTTCTACCAAAGGTGACCAAAAGAACGTCTCAAAGATGTTCATATATTCACATTCACTATCTGCGGTTAGCAGACGACCTTACATTGATTCATTTCACAGATATCACCAAATTTTGTAGGAGTGCACATGTGATCAGTTAAATAAATAAATTGTCATTCTTTCCTACACTGGTATCCGGCTTCGGTATATTAAGGAAATTGAGTTATTATTACAAAAAATGTTGTTATGACAAGAATAATGAAGAATGTTGTACCTATTTTCAATGTCGGGCGGTACTGTACCCTTTCACTATAAATGTTACAACTATATCTTTGGAGTTTGTAAGTCTGTGACTAACTATGGACTTTAGGTTGAAAATCTGTTCTGAGCAAGATCTGCTCTGTTTAGTCGTATTGTTGAAAATATTTTATAACCCACTGGCAACGAAGATATACCTCTGTAATTATTTACATTTTGCTTATCACATTTCTTGTGCAAGGGATGGATGAGAGCCACTTTCCAGTCTTCTGGTATCTTTTCAGTTTCCGATATTTCTTTTTATAATTTCTATCGTTTTCATTATTTTGTTTGATTCGATAAGTGGTCTAGTGTGCATCATCAACGAGCAGAACGCTTAAAGTCGTAGAGAGCGTGTGGTCGTGTCCCAACAAGGGGCACTGCATTACTGATACTCAATGCTTTAGAGATACCACTTCGTTGCACTGGTGTTCCCTCCTGGTAAGAAACTCACCGTGCTTGGAGAGGTGTAGGGGTGGATGGAAGCGCTGAGCAGTGATTCCACGCGGACTCGACTAATACCACTGCAACAGTTAGTGGCGGGAACTCTTCGAAATTCCACAGCAGAAGAATTAGGCGAAACTCTTAAGGCTGTCAACAGATCGGAAAGCGTTGTTCAAAGCAGTGTTAAGGTCAAGAGGAATTTCAGATACTAGCAGTCAGATCTGACCAGTGACGGAAGAGCAACGGCTGCTGTGACGAGACTTCTTGGTGCTCGTCTTGGACTGCATTTCTTTACAGCAATTTTCGTTGTTGTATTTTGGTTTGCTTCGACAGAAATTACGTTTTCAATTTGTGCTATTTATGAACAAAACAAGATACTGTTTCATTTGGTTGGGAGGGAAATTCTAATATTTAACGGAGGAGGGGAATTCTAATATTTAGCGGATTTTTCTTTGCGACAAATATCTCCCTTTTTCTTTAAATTCATGTGAGGTATAGTCCACTTTACTTCAGCTTCTTTCTGCTATAGTCGATTCGTTCTCTTTCTGATAAATAATTAATGTTCTTCTTGCGCTAACCGTTCCGATTTACTATTAACACATAAATATATTCGTAAGTGCAAATCACAGTCTTTACTTGAGATATGTAGCTAAGGTGGTTTTTTTTATACTGGTTCGTACTGCGTGTCGCGGTATGCGTTACAGCTGTAAAGACATTTTTGCGATACGATACTCGATTCTTTCCTATACCTGTTTCTCTCCTTAATCTGTGACTGAGCATCGTAGTTATAACTCGAATCATTTCTTTTCCCTAAGCAGTAAATTTTCGTTTTCAGTATTGACTGTCTTCTATATATGTCAAAATACCTCATGAAAAAACAAATTTACTGTTACCGGCCACTGTTTATTTATATCCACAATGTGTTTTATAGGTTTAAACCTCCATCAGGCGACTAACCTGGAAGCCTCACCTACCAACATTCCAACAGCAAGACCACAATATACAAGTACAAAAAGTAATAACTGGCTAAACTTGGGGACAACAATCCATTACTATCCTCCGCTCTTACAACAGCTTGATTCGACCCATCCTGTCCTATCAAATGTTGCGTGGATATCCACCCCACCGAAGTCCCTCCAAATCATTGAACATCGTGCACTCTCCCACACTTTCTGCATCCGTTTACCTTCTCTCACATGAATCCTCTACCATCTAATCAAATTCCCACCCCTTCTCATCCACATCGAACACCTCCACCTATCCTACACTATACACAGACCGATTCCAATAATCCCACTGTTTCCCCTCTGATCACCTCTCCAGCTAAGCTGATCACCTTTACAAAAACATCACATCGTCTCTGCACTTAAACACAGTCCAAATCCCATCCCACTGACTTCAAGGGACTTCCTCTCCCAGATAATGATATCACCGGTACCTTCAACTTGAAGACTGGGATCTAAACCATTCTACTGCAAAGTTCCACAGGACATGTAGTCTGTAATTAAAGAGTGTTATTATATCTCCGCTCGCTAAGGACTGCAGACTAGTCCCACATTCGGATCTCCAGGAGGGTATTGCCAAGGGGAAGGTGACTATGAGAAAAAGATTGAATAACCAAAGAAAAGATAACGCTCTACGAGCGAGGGTGTGTAATGATAGGTAGGGAAGCTATAAAATTTGAAAAGGGACATGATAAGGCTCAATCTAGATACAGTGGGTGTCACTGAAATGAAATGCAAAGAAGACAAGGATTCCTGGTCAGTTGAGTATAGGGTAATGTCAACAGCAGCAGAAAATGGTATAACGGGAGCAGGATTCGTTATGAGTAGGAAGGTTAGGCAAATAGTGTGTAACTGTGTACAGTTATGCGAGAGGGTTATTCTCATTAGAATCAATAGCACTTACGTAAAGGGAGATGAAAGTTTAATATAGTCATGGAGACCTGGATTGTTATTGTAGGGGTAGGAGTAGAAGAGAGGGTTCCAGGAGAATATGAGGTTGGTACTGAGAATGAGAGAGAAGAAAGACTAATTGATCTCTGCAATGAATTTTAGCTAGTTATAGCGAATATTTTGTTCGAGAACGACAAGAGGAGGAGGTATACTAGGAAACGACCGGGAGATACGGGGCGATTTCAGTTAAATAGCGTCACAGTCAGGCAGAAATTTCGAAATCAGATACTGGACTGTAAGGCGTAGCCAGGAGCAGATATAGATCATATCACTATTTAGTAGTGATGAAGAGTAGCACAAAGTTTAAGAGACTAGTCAGGAAGAATGAATGCGCGAAAAAGTGGATACGGAAGTACTGAGTGAAGGGGTACGCCTGATGTTCTCTGAGGCAATATCTCGGTAGGCAGTTCTGTTGAAGGGGAATGGACATCTCTAAAAAGGCCAATCATAGAAGCTGGACAGAAAATCACAGGTACAGAGAAGGTAATAGTAAATAAACCATGGGTAACAGCAGCAATACTTCGGCTGATCGACGAAAGAAGGAGGTTCAAAAATGTTCAGGGAAATTCAGGAGTACAGAAATACAAGTTGCTTAAGAATGATATAAATGTGAAGTGCAGGGAAGCTAAGGCGAAATGTTGCGTCAAAAATGTGAACAAGTCAAAGAAGTAATGACTGTAGGAATGACTGACTCAGAATATTGAAAATTCAAAATAGTCTCCGGTGAAATTAAAAGCAAGGGCGATAACATTAAGACTGCAATGAGAATTCCACTGTTAAATACAGAGGAGAGATCGGATGCGTGGAAAGAGTACACTGAAGGCCTCTAAGAGAAGCAGGACTTGTCTAATGACGTGAGCGAACAAGAAACAGGCGTCGATAGGGAATAGATAGGGGATCGACTATCAGAATAAGAATTTGAAAGAGCTTTGGAAGACATGCGATCAAACAATGCAAAATGATAAGTTGAATTCCATTTGAATTTCTAAGATCATTGTGGGAAGTGGAACAAAACAATTATTCACGTTGGTGTTTAGAATGTATGAGACCTTCGGTAAAACATCATACGTACAATTCTGAAGTTTTCAAGAGCCGTCAAGTGCGAGAAGTGCCGTATAAGCGCCGTAACAGCTCATGCTGACAAGAATACTATGCAGAAGAACTTAAAAGAAAACTGAGGATGTGTTAGATGACGGTCAGTTTGGCTTTACAAAAGGCAAAGGCACCAGAGAGGCCGTTCTGAAATTGCGATTGATAATGAAAGCAAGACTAAAGAAAAATAAAGACACGTTCATAGGATTTGTCGACCTGGAAAAAGCGTTCGACAATGTCAAATGGTGAAAGATGTTCGAAGTTCTGAGAAAAAAGGGAGTAAGCTGTAAGGAAAGACGGGTAATATATAATATGCAGAAGAACCTATAGGGAAAAATAAGAGTGGAAGACCAAGAACAACGTTCGGATTAAAATGAATGTAAGACAGGCATGTAGTCTATCGCTCCTACTGTTCGATCTATGCGTCGAAGAAGTAATGACGGAAATAAAAGAAAGGTTCAAGAGAGAGATTAAAATTGCAGATGAGTTTCGCTAATGGCATTATTACCCTGAGCGAAAGGAAAAGAATTACGGGATCTGTTGAAAGGAAAGAACAGTCTGATTTGTTCAGTATATGGACTGAGACTACATCGAAGGAGGACGAAAGTAACTAGAAGTAGCAGCAATGAAAATAGCGAGAAACTTGACATCAGAACTGGTGACCACAGAAAAGATGAAGTTATGGAATTCTGCTATCCAAGGAGGACATAAAAAGGGATTTCCTGGCCAAGACAAGTATATTAGTACCAAACATAGACCTTAATTTGAGGAAGAAATTTCTGAGAATGTATATCTGATGCACAGCATCGTATGGCAGTATGAGACGCATTGTGGGAAAACTGAAACGCAAGAAAATCTTAGCATTTGAAATGTGATACTACAAAAGAATATTTTTATTTATTTATTTATTCGTGCTCCGTAGATCAAGTATACAAAACATTTGTATGGATGTGGGACGAGTCATAATTATTCATGAGAACTGTAGCCTACTTGTAGATGCGAAAAGTTACAAAATGGTTCAAATGGCTCTGAGCAGTATGGGACTTAACTTCTGAGGTCATCAGTCCCCTAGAACTTAGAACTACTTAAACCTAACTAACCTAAGGACATTACACACATTCATGTCCGAGGCAGGATTCGAACCTGCGACCGCAGCTGTCGCGCGGTTCCAAACTGTAGCGCCTAGAACCGCACGGCCACCACGGCCGGCGAAAAGATACAAATTGCAGTACGTGTAAAGGAACAAAATATATTAACAATTACAAGCTTAGGCCCTTCCTAAAGTAAAGCAGAGGTATAAAACAATACAGTAATAAATTACAGTTATTCCATATTAAGTTATAACTTTTCTAGAAGTGAAGAACATTGTTATCCTGACATAGGTCATCATGCTCAGTTACCAAGTGGTAACATTAAATATTAAAAGTCAATGTACCATATCTGACTTGCAATATAGGAGTGTTTGTGTCAAAGAACACATCAAGAGCGTAAAAAGAGTGTTACAGAAGAAATTCTTTTAATTTTCTTTTAAATTGTGGTATTCCACTAGTAAGATTTCTTATGTCCATTGGAAGTGCATTTAACACATTTCTGCTTGAGTAGAGTAGACCTTTTTGTACTAGGCTCAATTTTTTTACATCCATATGCAAGTGTGTTTCGATCGTGTGTCATAGTAATGATAGTCACTCTTGGTTTTGTGCATGGGTAGGTTCTTAACTAAAAAGGATGTAAATCATAGGATATATTGTGAGGTCGCTGTTAACATTTTGTGTGTTTTGTAAAGATTTCTACATGAATGATTTCTACTCACACCACTTAGAATTCGGATTGCTCTTTTCTGGGTGACAGATACTAACTCGCCATTGGTAGATTTCCCCAAAACATCATGCCTTATGACAACAATGAATGAAAATAGCCAAACCTTGTCAGTATTTGCTGTCGGTGTTATTAATACACAGAGCATAAGTTGCTGAACTAAGTCTTTTTCTCAAGTCCAGAATATGACACAACCAATTTAATTTGATGTCAATGTGGAGGCCTAAAATTTAGAAGAATATACTTGATGTATATCTTGAGAATTACAGCTAAGACTGTGGATGGTCAGGTGCTCCAGAATTCTCTTATGTATAAGTTTCTCAAGAACTTTGGAGAAACTTGTTAAAAGGAAAATGGGACTGTAGCTTGCAGCATCAGTTTAATCCCGTTTCTTCGATAATGGTTTCATCTGTCTGGGACGATACCTTGTCGAAGGGATTCACTAAATATATGGCAAAGTATTACACTAATAGCATTATGAGTATGTTTAAGTACCTTAGAGGAACATTAACCTAACCTAACCTAACGTAACCTAACCTAACGTAGCCATCAAAGCCAGATGAATTTTCGGTGTGCATTTTAGTGATTATCCTTTTCACCTCACTGACAATAACTGGGGCTATATGCATTTGATTTACTTTGCACAGTCCAGCACCATCAGCAAAAATTTCAGATCCACGGGCTTCAAAATGAAAATCTTCACAATAGATTCTTAAGTTAGGTGATTTATAAGCTATACCCATTTTGACATATATTGAAGTACCAACTTTCTCTCTATTTGCTCTACAGTAGCCATCAGCTAGAACGTAAACCTCCAACTGAGACATCAACATGACAGACATTTCATGGTGCTCTAAAACACAATAAATGGACCTAGGCTAGGGAATAATTCTCATTTATGTTGAGAGCCAAAACCTCCATGTTATCTCTAAGGCTCCAGATATTTTGGTGGAGTATACATAATTTATCATTCACAACAGACTTTAACTTACAGTGTTTGGGGGTTAAATTAATATATCTCAATACATAAGCATTAATACCTTATTTACTGACAGGCTCCCTCCTATAGGATATGTTTGTGCATACATTCCTCACAAATTGACCAGAATCTTGCCATGTCTCTTGTTGGACTTATCCCAAAAAAATTGTCTGTGGTGTCACCGCCAGACACCACACTTGCTAGGTGGTAGCTTTAAATCGGCCGCGGTCCATTAGTACATGTTGGACCCGCGTGTCGCCACTGTCAGTAATTGCAGACCTAGCGCCACCACATGGCAGGTCTAGAAAGACGGACTAGCACTCGCCCCAGTTGTACGACGACTTTGCTAGCGACTACACTGACGAAGCCTTTCTCTCATTTGCCGAGAGACAGTTAGAATAGCCTTCAGCTAAGTCCATGACTACGACCTAGCAAGGCGCCATTAACCCTATCTGGAGAGAGTCTAATTTGTATCGTCAATAGCGATGTACCACAATGATGGATTAAAGATGAGTATTAACTTAGCTGCATACTTTTCTTATTAGCATTCATAACTTATCCTGTTCCAGACTTCACGCCAGTCGGCGTGTGTGTACGCGTGCCTTTCGGT
This sequence comes from Schistocerca cancellata, assembly GCF_023864275.1. Lineage (NCBI taxonomy): Eukaryota > Metazoa > Arthropoda > Insecta > Orthoptera > Acrididae > Schistocerca > Schistocerca cancellata. Next base: position 236,941,749 of record NC_064627.1, on the reverse strand, counting down.
AACCTCACCCTGTGTCTAGACTGTCTTGTCTAGACACAACATTGTCGCTATGAATATCAGCTCTTTCACCCCTGTCGCTTTTCATTAGTGATCTTATTCGACAGGCTACTGGTGATGAGTTGGTTACTGCTTTTGACTGGCTGGTGTCGTTTAATTCCACACTTTTGTGTTACTTCTTTTGCATAAAAAAACTTGTTGATTGTAGTCTAGGATGATAGGTCCATGGTTTTATGCAGTTCGCTACTAAGTTCCACTACCTGGATCACTAACTTGAACCTTCCATTTCTGTTTTAGTGGAGTCCATGCCTGATATGTTCTTCACGCTTTATTTTGCTCATATTAGTAGGTGCATATGATTTCATTTTTACACAGCTCCTGTAGTTCGGAGTTATAGCGCCCAATTTCTCTGTTAACACACGACCACTGAGGGAGATCATGCCGCACCGGAACGATTATAAAGGTGACATTTTTGTTGTATAGTTTTGGTGATAACTTCGTGTAAGTTCCGAGTGCTGTCTTGCTCTCTTTTTATACACGTCTTTGGCGCTGCCTATAATTAGAATGTGATCGTCTTTTTTCAGATTTTTCGTCTCTAATGTTAGGTTTTCGACTACAGCACTTAATGTTGCTCCGGCTTTAACTTTTGCGTAAACAGAAAACTCTTTACGAAAATCGTCATGAAGGGGAGCTGAAGAGATTTCCCGTATATGTCTGCATACAGTAAGGACTTTCTCCTGCATCCATCCGTTAGTAACTTTTTGTTTCGACCGTTATCGTTGGAGTCACTACGTTTACTTTCGCCAACACAGTTCCTTTTTGTTCCTGACTGCTACAAACTTACTTGGTGACTCTGGTGAGCTGTTTGTTAGTGGAATATTTGCTGACTTATTTAGTATATCAGTACACATATTAAACATCCATGTTTTTGTATAGTTCTCGTTTCCTTTCAAAGAAGTGTCTATCTTTACACATCGAAAGTGAAATTTAGACTCACACTTCACACATACATTACGGCTTTTAGCTGTTTTCCCGCATTTTTTACACACGTCATCACATTTATTACCCCAAGACCTGGTATCGGTAATATCTAATAACAGTTAGTTGTTTCTTTTATCACATTCACTGTTTTGTTTCTTGAGATTGTCATATTTATGTTTTAAAGCATGAAACTCTTCTAACAGCATGAGAATGATTTCGCCTTTGCGGTCTCGCGGTTCATACAGCGACGTGCTTGCTTAAGTGTGATTTCATTCTTGCAATTTCGTGTCGCACTACTCCTTACAGAAACTTTTTCGTTAATAAAACACACAATACACTCATGATCACGATATGAAATTTGTTATACGATAAGCACTTTTTGTTATTTCTGTGGCGTTTATTCTGGGAACTAGCATACTCGCAATTTACATTCCGCGCCTTTTTTAAAGCTGTTGAAAACTAGGCGGACTGATAAGGTAAGGGAAGCGGAGATTCTCCGAAAACTCAGCGAGGATAGAACTACAGGGAAAGCACTGACAAGGAGGAGGGACTGGATGGCAGGGATCTTTTAGAAGACATCAGCGAATAACTTCCATGGTGCTAGAGGGAGCTGTAGAGGGTGAAAACTGTCTAGGAAGACAGAGACTGGAATGCATCGAGCAAATAATTGAGAACGTAGGTTGCGAATGCTACTCCGAGATGAAAAACTCGACACATTAGAGGAATTCTCGGCGGGCCGCATCAAACTAGTTGGAAAAATCACGACTAAAGAAAAAAAAGCGTCTATTAATATTTTAGATATGTGATACCCTTTGTAACGTCCAGTTTTGTCATTGAACCCCTGGTTTGTTTCTATATCATATTTTACATATTTTAATGCAACATTCTGTAAATGGGCTATGTGCGACAAAAATGACAACTATTGCAAATTAAATCGATTCCCCTGAAAACGTAATTTCAAAATTAATCCTACAGCTACTATGATAACCTAAATTTAAGATAACGTAATCGTACAGGAATTTTAAATTCTAATTTTAATGACGTGAGTGGTAGTGAGTTTTATTTTCGCAGATACACTTAAATATTAGACGCTATGGGATTTTCGTGACTGGATCGGCATCAGGTTTGTTGCGATATTTATTTATGGTCTGAGAACCGGCTTTGCATATGATCATCAGTTTTCTGCAATTTTAGCTGGTAGCATTGTCTGTGATTCATTGCTTCTTTATCAGAATGTGCCGCTGCCCAGCGCATCATCCAGGATACGAACTCGCTTCCTCCCTCACCTCTTTAGGCTGTCCATATACCATGTAAGACTATTTCCATAAGTCCCTTCAATTCAATTTCGCTTGCTTCTTCTTATAACATTTAGTAATTATATTTGCTCTGCCACTTTTCTCAGTATCTCCTCATTCTTCTCTCTATACATCCAACTTATTCTTCCCACCCCCGCCACCACCGTAGCTCTATATTTATTTCGCATCGTCAGTGTTGCAGCACCATGTTAGAGGACACTCCGTACAAAATGTTTTATTAATTGTTTAATCAAGTCTTTGTGCGTATGCTACAGGAAACTCTTGTTTCTTACAAAATTTCTCTTTGCCATTGCTGTTCTTGTTGTAACTTCCGTGCTACTCTTTAAGTCGCCTTCTACCCTTCTTTCTAGGTATTTGAAGCTTTGCACACGCTATAGTAACTTTCCATTGAACCATATCTTTACTGTTTTATTTCTTCCTAGTACCATTATTTTTGTTGCCTTTCTATTGATTTCCATTTCGCAGATTTTCCTTTAGCTTCAGTGGTACCCACTACATCCATAATTCTTTTCAATTTGTTGCTAAAGGGATTCAAACCTTTATTTTTCCTCCTCCAGTTTTCACCCCTTGTCACCTTCTGAGCAGCCGTCAATTATATTTTCTAAATACAGATACAAAAGGGTAAGAGACAGACAGTAGCTTTGTCGCACTCCTTCGGTTGATAATTTCTCCTTGCACATTCAGTGGCGCTTTTTGATTTAAATGTAATGGATTTAAAGTTAATCTGGTATTTCGCTCCAGTCTCTTTTTCATTCATTATAGTTGCAAGGAACATTGTCAAAAGTCTTTTCCAGGTCCATAAAACGCATATATATGCCTCTTTCTTTTTCAGTATACCTCTCTCCCAAAATTCACGATAGACATATTGCATGTATTTTACGTATATTCCGTCTAAAACGAAAGTGCTCCTCGGCCAAGTTATCCTCCGTGGCCATCACCCAGAGCAATCAAAGAACCCACAATTATGCCACACGATTGTAGTTTCCTCTGGTCATAACATTCTGTACTTCTTCCCGTATAAATGGTGGTGCTATTACATCATTTACGCTTTTAAAGAATTCAGGTTCCAAGGACTTTGGTTTCTGATTTGTCTTAATACATCTTTTAAATAGTCTTACCTCAGAAGGGCATCCTCGTAGTCTTTGTACACTATATTTTCGTCTTTACTGAGAATTTCCTTTTTAATCTTTTAATTGCGTCATACTCCTCTATTTCGCATTTTTGCTAGCCTGCTCCGTTTCTACACGCAGTTCGTTTTCACTCTGATGTAGTTACATCTTTCCTACATGCTCATTGTTCGTGCTTTTTAATTTTCTTCCCTCCTCCATCTCGAAAATCATTTGCTGTTCAACCGACAGCTTTTTTGCTCTTCTCCCGGTTACATATTATTTACTTCTCTGTCCTGCTTTTACGAATGCTCCTTTCTGCATAATGCACTTCTCACTGACATTATCAGGTTGTTCTTTGTCTCGTAATGTATTAGGAAGCTCAAGCGATAGCACTTCCGTAACTTTTCCTTTCCTGGGTCTTATCTTCCTTCTCTAGGTCCTACTTCTCAACGACTGTAACCTTCTCCAGTTTCTTCCTTTCTTATTTCCATTTCTGCTACAAGAAAAGTGAGGCCGCCCTTAATATGAGCACTCTTAATGCCTGGACCTTTTGGATCCCATTTCTGCACCTTTCTTCCAGCATATAAAATTGTTTTCTGTAGCTATCCCCTGGTGATCTCCAAGTGCAGATCTTCCACCTGTGATTTCTGAACCATGTTATTGGCACTCCCCATTATATTATCTGTTATGTTGTACGTTTCCTCTATGAGCTGATGATCGTGTTATGAACTTGGATTGTGCACCTGGATAATCAACGTACCTTTTTGTACACTTTCACCCTTACGCCGATACCCCTGTCACTTGCATAGTCTTCCACAAATGTTACCATCTCCTTTGTCATAATCACTCCTATTCCGCTGTTTCCTTATACTTGCCCTTCTGCCCTGCCAGGTTCACATTATTCTCTTCCATCTCTCGTTAACGTTTACGTTTTCCTACTTGTAGCGCTGATTGAACTGACATTCCAGGTACTGATACTTGTCCCCATACTCCTCCCTCTCTCCCCAGCCCCATTTCTCTGGAGATTAGAACGGAGGCCTGTTTTACCGTATACAGGAAACCTTATCCGCGTTTACCATATACTCCGTTGCCTTTGGCAATTCTTGAAGCCACCCCTAACGCTGTGTACGGATTTCTTTTACAACCGCTCATTCCCGGTCAGACACTGCATTGTTTGTTGGTCTGTGGGAGGTATTTCATTTCCCTCCTGCCACTGACATCCGGGAAGCATTCCCCTATCCGCCACCTATTGATGCATCTCCGTGAGTGTACAGCCTCCCCTGATGGTTCTCACGTAGAGTGTGGTCAGAAAGAGTCTGAAAAGCTTGTAAGGGTGTTCTAGGGGAAAAAATTTGACACGTTGTGCCAGTGTGTGTCCACCGTAAGTTGATCACTGTTGGAACACAGCTGACCCTAGCAGAAGAGGCTGACCAGTTGCCGGCAACAACCTAGTTCGTATTCCAGTAGTGTTGAAAAAATGAATGAATGGATTTAGGAGTGAGAACATCTAAGAACATATGTGTAATATGTGCATTCCATTAGATGAATGGCATCTTCATTTAATTCGACTGTAAATAAAATATTTAGATCCCGATCACTGTCGCGTTTCATTACTGAAAAACTTCCATTACACTTTTTTTTATTTTTCTCGAATTTTGGGTGCGTTAATATTAACAATGATTGAAAAGGTTCATGGCAGAAGTGAAATAAAATGCGTTTAAATACAACAGTCCAATTTCATTATAAAATATTCTACATTCATGCAATTTCTCCAGCAAAAAATTCAGATTACTGTGCCCCTCGTGTACAGTTCGTGTGACAGTTTCATATGTGTATACTACAAAACTGAAAATGTACGTCGCCATTATGTTGTATTATAAATGCCACGTGTTAGATGCATAGTCTGATGCTTGAACAAGTGTTCTTCATTTGTGTGGCCATAGTGTCCGTAGTTGCCTTATAATTCTTGAGGGTATTTTTGATCTATCGTTGCAACCACAAGAATGCGTGGTTTTTTTCACCACACGCGTTTCGCTTTACTGATGTAAGGCATCGTCAGTGGTCTATAATTAAGTTATTTACATTTTGATTTGCTTTCAGATCGAAAAACAGTTCGTTAAGAATAATCAGCCGAAAATCATCGTAAGTACAAACCAACTTATTCTTAATGAACTGTTTTTCGATCTGAAAGCAAATCAAAATGTAAATAACGTAATAACATACCAGTGATGATGCTTTACCTCAGAAAAGCGAAACGCGTCTGGTGACTAAAAACACTTCTTGTAGTTGCAACGACAGAACAAAAATACCCTCAAGAATTGAACAAGTGTACTTGAAGTTTGTGAAGGCGAAGGATATTTGTGGATGGTTATACAAAACGTTTGAACATGCATGCTTGTCGAGTTTGGAGTGACGTGCGAGGCCACCTTCACAGGATAAAACTGAACGTATTTGTGAAGAGAGCCTTCTGCCGTGTGTTGTTCATCAGGGCTAGAAGGGTTTCAGCTTTTTCTTGTTTCTGCTTCGCCTGTTTAACGTATGACCACGTGCTGGCGTTCTCGCGCCACATAAAGCAGACTTCGCTGCCGAGAGACTTGTCGCCAGCAGAATGGTAAAGGAGTCGCATTTCGCAGCCGTAGCGATCTCGCCTGAGTTATCTGCGGGTCTCCAGACGTGGCGACAGTACGGCGCCGAAGACTGGAAGAGAGGGGGAGAAGGGGGGGGGATGAAAGCGACCTGTGGGGGTGGCAGGCTGCCAAGCGCAACAGGGCAGCAGACAAAGGCCCGCAGAAGCGCTTAGCGTGCGCTTTCTGCCGCGCTGCAAACACTGACTCCTCGCCAGGGCACCTGATACACCGAGGAGCCGCCGGCTATGTATCAGAAACTCGTTGCAGGACCTAGACAGCCTTATACTACTGTCTGAATACTAGGCGTCAAGTGCAGTATTATTATTACTATCGTAAGCATGTTAAGGCAACGAATCATGTTGAGGTCGAAGCTCTTCTGTCCGTGTTTGCTTGTAAATAGATTTGTATTTGAAGAGAGTCCGCCTTGAGCAAAACACAATTGCTATTTTTCTTTTTATATCCCGCACATGTTTCGCTGAAGTTTCAGCATCATCAGTGCGTATTTTATTATCTTCTAAGAAACAGGAAAAATGCTTTTTACTCAAAGAAAAATGAGTTTTTAAGACAGTGTTTGCATATCTGAGAAAATAGATAAAATTTTACGAGACCTTGTTACGTCTTGAGACATGTTTCCTGGATTTTATGGTATTTAATGCGCTTATTTTTTTTCGCAGTTTGTCATCTACACACATATAGAACTTATTGTACAACAGTTATTTACTTCGAAAATTTACGACTGGGTATGTTATAGTTACACCTACCATTGAGTAATTCTAAGCAGAAGATGTGTGTGTGTGTATGTGTGTGTGTGTTTGGAAGGGGGTTTGGGTTGTTTATGGGGTTGGTGTTGTCTGATTGTCTGGTGAAAAAATAAAAATAAAAATTGTGTTTTACTCAAGGCTGATCACCTCCAAAAACAAATCTGAAGCAACGAACTTGGTTTTACATACACTACTGGCCATTAAAATAGCTACACCACGACGATGACGTGCTACAGACGTGAAATTTAACCGACAGGAAGAAGATGCTGTGATATGCAAATGATTAGCTTTACAGAGCATTCACACAAGGTTGGCGCCGGTGGCGACACCTACAACATGCTAACATGAGGAAAGTTTCCAACCGATTTCTCATACACAAAAAGCAGTTGACCGGCGTTGTCTGGTGAAACGTTGTTGGCCGGCCGGAGTGGCCGTGAGTTCTAGGCGCTACAGTCTGGAGCCGAGCGACCGCTACGGTCGCAGGTTCGAATCCTGCCTCGGGCATGGATGTATGTGATGTCCTTAGGTTAGTTCGGTTTAATTAGTTCTTAGTTCTAGGCGACTGATGACCTCAGAAGTTAAGTCGCATAGTACTCAGAGCCATTTGAACCATTTTTTGAAACGTTGTTGTGATGCATCGTGTAAGGGGGAGAAATGCGTACCATCACGTTTCCGACTTTGATAAAGGTCGGATTGTAGCCTATCGCGATTGCGGTTTATCGTATCGCGTCACTGCTGCTCGCGTTGGTCGAGATCCAATGACTGTTAGCAGAATATGGAATCGGTGGGTTCAGGATGGTAATACGGAACACCGCGCTGGATCCCAACGGCCTTGTATCACTAGCAGTCGATACGACAGGCATCTTATCCGCATGACTGTAACGGATCGTGCAGCCACGTCTCGATCCCTGAGTCAACAGATGGGGACGTTTGCAAGACAACAACCATCTGCACGAACAGTTCGACGACGTTTGCAGCAGCATGGACTATCAGCTCGGAGACCATGGCTGCGGTTACCCTTGACGCTGCAACACAGACAGGAGCGCCTGCGATGGTGTACTCAACTGCGTGGGCAGCTGTACCTATACACGCCATCCAAGCTCTGTTTCAGTCAATGCCCAGACGTATCAAGCCGTTATTACGGCCAGAGGTGGCTGTTATGGGTACTGATTTCTGAGGATCTATGCACCCAAATTGCGTGAAAATGTAATCACATATCAGTTCTAGTATAATATATTTGTCCAATGAATGCCCTTGTATCATCTGCATTTCTTCTTGGTGTAGCCATTTTAATGGCCAGTAGTGTATTTAACCAGAAAATACACGTGCGTTACTGCTTACAGTACATCAACATTCAAGGGCCCAGACTACACACGAATGTTGGGAGACTCAGTCCAGTGGAGCGTCTCATCGGATGCTTCGTGTTGACTCCTGGTACTGCCAGAAAAACGTCTTCACGCCGTCGGCACACGGAGCGTGTATTCTAGCGTTAGCGTGCCGAATTTTTGACGTCGCAGCGTGGGAGAAGCACGCTGGGGAGTCTTACCGAACGTGCAGGGTAGTATCTAGGATGTCAGATATTCTAACGTAGACCAGTCAGATACAGAAGAAGGCCACCTACGCCAGATGACTGCATCTTTCTTCAGTACAGAGTCGCGAGAGGCAATATTGCTTTAGATTGAATCCAATATGTTCATAAGCCGTTCCTAAGCACCATAAAATTACTGATCTACGAGGAACATTCGTATTATGGAAATGTGCCTTTTCATGGAAATAGAATATTGAGGATCCATCAAAAAAGTTTTGTTCTTGCTACAGTTTGTTATAATTAAATGTCAGTTAATAACGTATCTACGATTAAAGTTTTCAGGAGTAGGTAATATACAAAATATGGTCATAATTTAGTTACAGCTGGTTTAGTGTTATGACTAACGGCGCAATTTAATACTGTACGTCCCAATGTGTTGTTGGTTCGCGTCCCACAGCATCCAAATACTTCTTTATTAACTTTCGCTTTTTCTAATAGGCTCTGACACTTTCTTCTTAGATGAACAGTAGAACAGTCTATAATACTCTGTGTTGTGTAAATTTAACGGCGCTCTTCCTCAGGAGAGAGATCATTCGATTGGCTTTATCGACAAGACAGTTTGCGCTACTAGCAGTAAGATTTTTTGCACCTTTTTATTTCAAGTTGTGTATTTCCCTTGTTGTAAACATTCTGCTACTGAATGAGAACAGTGATTATGTAAGAATGACGTTACGGTTTTACTGAAAATGAGAATGATGAATTAATTTTTATCTTATGTAGAGAACTACTGTAAATTTGCGTTGCACTATTTGTAACGGAAGTTTTTTAAGCCGCTGTCCTTATTGACTGGACATGTTACTTTCCTTTTGGCCTTGTACCATGTTCATGGATATTGAAATTTTTATTTGTGTATAGTACAGACGGAACAATCATATTGATAGTACTCACCTTAACCAACAGTGTATCAAAAGTGAAGTTCAGGGGGGGGGGGGGGGGGAACTCTCTGAACCATTCATCATAAAAACAGGTTTAAGACAAGGATATTGCTTGGCACCCCTGCTGTTCAACTGTGCTTTTGAGTACATAAGGAGGGAATGGTACAAGACTAACCCAAATTGGAAGACCCAAAGGCAAGTTTAAATTATCTAGGATTTGCTGATGACTTTGCTCTCTTGTCCAACAGTATTCAGGAAACCACACAGCAAGTTATCTCACTACAGGAAATAGCACAGAAAATTGGTCTTGGAATATCCTTTTCAAAAAACAGACATCATGTTAACTGACCCACCACTCATAAACAAAATTGCCATAGGCTACCAAGAATTCAAAATTGTATAAAAATTTAAATATCTGGGAGAAATCATAACATATAACCTCAATGAAAAGCCAACATGACATAACAGACTAAATTGACTAAAGTACAATATATGAGCAAGAACACCTACAGCAAAAATAGCCTGTCAATAGCAACAAAATTAAAACACTACAAAACAGACACTGAACCAGAAATAAATACGCAAGTGAAACCATCTTCAAAACAACTAACACTGCACAAACAGACAAAATACTCAAAATAGAGAGAAAAATCATCAGAACGTGCATCAACAAATCGTACCAGAAAGATGGACACTGGAGAGTAGCAACAAATGCAACAGTCTACAAGGAATTAGAACTGGTAATGAGTACAATCAGGAAGAAACGCATTTCATTTTTCGGACATCTAATCAGAACACCAGAGAACAGGCTCATCAGGAGAATAATAGAAAAATTGTGGAATAGTAAGTGCAACATTAAGTGGATTACAGAAATCGAGGAAGATATGGATGAGCTACAGATTACAGTGGAAGACCTAAGAAACAAAACTGACAAAATCAGGAAACTCACTGACCAACAAACGAGACTGCAAACGATAATCAACAAACAGACAATGGGAGGGGTGATTTCCGATGAAGAAAGAAGGATGAGATCCGAGAGAAAGAAGAAGTACTGAGCTGACAGGAAACTGAAAAATTCTTTGTATAAAGTTGGCTAGAGTGGTCCAATGAAGGCCATAAAATGTAAATAATAATAATAATACAGACAGGACAACGCGAGTAGCATATGGATTAGGGAGGAAATGTGCATTTTAATAGCGCCAAAGTTTGCTCGACAGTGGAATCTGCCATGACTGTATAACAGCACATTTCGTTGGCACTAGAACGCTCACTAATTGACTCTCTCTCGTGTGCGCATTATAAGTGGACACTCGCCGCGCCGCCGCCCCACTTACGTCACACACCCTCCAAACACGCGACGGACATAGTCTTCTGTAAAACTGCGAACTCCCACATCGCTCATCTAACCTATCAAATACCTAAGTACTTAATTCCATTTCAGTTTTAATCATATTAAATAATTCAATTTACAATTTCATATACGTATGCAAAGGTGTTCAACTACCTAATTTCAACTACTTTTCGAGGACCAGACCACCACCTCTTCCTAAGAACCAGCGCCGAGTTTGAATTCTGGTAGTAAAGAAAGGTCACTTCCGCTTTCTCTACCAACCTAAGAAAATTATTGGAAAGAAAGGGCACTTGTACTATCCTCAGCCATCCGACCGCCACTTCCTCCTAGGAACCAGTGCCAAGTTTGAAATCTGCCAGTAAACAAAGCTCACTTGTGCTTCTGCCACCAACCTAAGAAAAGTTTCAAAAAGATATGTCCCAAATAAATAAAGTACACTCCTTCCTCCTTCCATCAGCCTAAGGACTGAAATTATTTCCGAAAATTAGGAGTTGTTTGGGTTGTTGGACGTAAATGTTTTGCAATATTTATGAGCAGTTTGTATGTCTGTAGGCTGTGCTATGTGTTATTTTTAACTGTTTACAATTAGCAAGCGTGTGTCTAGAGCATTATAAATGAGTTATGTAGGAGTGTTTTGCGGGTCTGTATGGTGTGGGACATGTCAGTGTGATACATATACTCCATTCCTAAATAAAGTAAACTCTTTCCTGCATCCATGGTCCAAGTGCAGGGTGAGTCCCTTTACCTGAAACGTGTAGGAAGAGGTTGAGTCCTGGTGGCTTAGTTTAGTGGTGATGAACTTCATTTGGAACAATTTTCTTAGGTTGGTGGCCGAAGCACAAGTGAGCTTTTTTTACTGGCAGATTTCAAACTTGGCGCTGGTTCCTAGGAGGAAGTGGCGGTCAGGTGGCTGAGGTTATTACAAGTGCCCTTTCCTTCCGACAATTTTCTTAGATTGATAGAGGAAGCGGAAGTGACCTTCCCTTACTGCCAGAATTCAAACTCGGTTCCTTGGAAGAGGTGGTGGTCTGGTCCTCGAGAAGTAGTTGAAATAAGATAGTTGAACACCTTTGCATATGTATATGAAATTGTAAATTGAATTATTTAATATGATTAAAACTGAAATGGAATGAAGTACTTAGGTAATTGATAGGTTAGATGAGCGATGTGGGAGTTCGCAATTTTACAGAAGACTATGTCCGTCGCGTGTTTGGAGGGTGTGTGACGTAAGCGGGGCGGTGGCGTGACGAGTGTCCACTTATAATGCGCACGCGAGAGGAGTCAATTAGCGAGCGTTCTAGTGCCAACCAAACGTGCTGTTATACAGTCATGGCAGATTCCACTGTCGAGCAAACTTTGGCGCCAAAAGTGTAGCATGGCGTTCTCGGTCACACAAAGACACGTGGTGGACGGTGAACGGTCGGCATCGACAGGTTTGAACGTGTCCAGGAAAACAACTTTGGCGCCGAAAGTGTGGCATGGAAACGTGCGGAGGCGACGAATACACGTGGTGAACGGGCAAGGGAATGCTGTGACGTCGAACTCGGCAAGTTCCAGTGTGTCCAGCTTAAACATGTTTACGACGTGGGAGCGATCGCTGGGCCAGCGGCTAGCGCTGGCCACTCCCAACGCACCGGCTGCAGCTGGAGCTCGCCGCCAGTCCAGCGCGAGCAGGCGCCTCAGGTGACAGGCGTCGGCAGTGGGTCTGTGTGCTGGCTGGTGGGGCCAGTGGGTGACAATGATTTGAACTCAGTTGGAGTGCGGGTGTCGTGGCGACTGCACTGCAATATCAAAGATGTGTACAGATTGTGTTGGAGAACAAGTGATGGGCTTACTGCTTGAAATAAAGACTTCAGTCCATTTCCCCCTGCAAAATCAAAGGACGTGACTTAGGTTACTGTAAGTGCAGTTTATTATTTGACGTGATTTTGATGGGTTACCAGTGAAAAAAGATAGGTGACGGTGAAAGTTCGTACGTGTGATAGATTATGGTGTTGGAATTTGAACATGTGACAAATTTTTTGCTATGGATATAACGCAAATGGCTTTCTTCCCACCGAAATTAGACATCTTGAATAAATAATAACTGATAATAAATGATAATAATAAATAGATGTACAGGGTTATTACAAATGATTGAAGCGATTTCACAGCTCTACTATAACTTTATTATTTGAGATATTTTCACAATGCTTTGCACACACATACAAAAACTCAAAAAGTTTTTTTAGGCATTCACAAATGTTCGATATGTACCCCTTTAGTGATTCGGCAGACGTCAAACCAATAATCAAGTTCCTCCCACACTCGGCGCAGCATGTCCCCATCAATGAGTTCGAAAGCATCGTTGATGCTTTAAACTGTGAATATCATCGTCGAATGGAGTAAGCAGTTGGTGGATGTTTGTTGAACTTCGTCCTGAAGTGTCGTTGCACTGTTATGACTGACTGATGTGAGTGCATTTCAAGCACGACATACGCTTTCTCGGCTCCTGTCGCCATTGTCTCACTACGCTCTCGAGCGCTCTGGCAGCAGAAACCTGAAGTGCGGCTTCAGCCGAACAAAACTTTATGAGTTTTTCTACGTATCTGTAGTGTGTCGTGACCATATGTCAATGAATGGAGCTACAGTGAATTTATGAAATCGCTTCAATCATTTGTAATAGCCCTGTACAGTTTTCAAGACATTATCGTGTTGGAATTTGAATTTGGGGCAATTTTCTAGAGGACATAGGCCAATAATAATAATAAATTATAATAAATGATGAATGGTAATGAATAATAATAAAGACAAGTACGGTTTTGCAGTCCTCATCATGCTGGAATTTGAATTTGGATCGAATTTTTCTAGTGGAAGTAGGCCAATAGTAATAAATAATAATAATAAATGATAATAAATGATACTGAAAGATAATGAATGATACTAAATGATAATGAATGTTAATAAATGATAATGAGTAATAATGCATAATAATAAAGAAAAGTAAGGTTTTGCATGCATTATCCTGTTGGAATTTGAATTTGGGCCTATTTTTTCTGGAGGCTTAGGTTAGTGGATGTAGCCCAATTGGTCTATTTTCCCATCAAAATTCAAAATTCCCGCCATTTTGTCTGGGGTTAGGTTAGTGGACGTAGCACAATTGGCCTATCTTCCCGCTAAAACCGGCCATATTGGATGACATCATGCACTGTTGCCAAGTATACATGACGCCATCTTGGATGACGTCATCGTCGCCATCTTGGATACATCTGGCAACAGTGGAATGTGGGGCAGAAACCGCTTTGTCCCACTACTTGTGTTGTCCTTAGCGTAAGTTAGTTTAAGTTAGATTAAGTAGTATGTAAGCCTAGGGAACGATGACCTCAGCAGTTTGGTCCCATAGGAACTTACCAAAACCAGACTGGTATAGGCACGCATATTCAAATACAGAGATATGTAAACAGGCAGAATAGGGCCCTGCTGTTGGCAACGCCTATAGAAGACAACAAGTGTCTGGTGCAGAACGGTTACTGCTGCTAGAATGGAAGGTTATCAAGAGTTTGAACGTGGTGTTATAGTCCGCACACGAGCGATGGGACACAACATCTTCGAGGTAGCGATGAAGTGGGGATTTTCCCATGCGACCATTTAATGTGTGTGCCGAGAATATCAGGAATCCAGTCCGGTAAAACACGATACCTCCGACGTCGCTGCGGCTGGTAAAAGATCCTGCAAGAACGAGACCAACGACGGCTGAAGAGAGTTGTTCAACGTGACAGAAGTGCAACCATTCCGAAAATTACTGCAGATTTCAATCCTGGGTGATCAACAAGTGTCAACAATTAAACAAAACATCATCGGTATGGGCTTTCGGAGCCGAAGGCCCACTCGTGAGTCCTTGACGAGAGCACGACAGAAAGATTTACGGCTCGCCCGGGCCCGTCAACATCGGCATTGGACTGTTGAAGACTGGAAACATGTTGCCTGGTCGGACAAGGCTTGTTTCAAATTGTATCGAGCGGTTGGATGTGTACGGGTATGAAGACAACCTGGACACTGCATATCGGCAGGGGACTATTCAAGTTGGTAAAGACTCTGTAATGGTGTGGGGCGTATGGAGATGAAGTGATATGGGACCCCTGATTCGTCTAGATACGACTCTGACAGGTGACACATACACAAGCGTCCTGTCTGACAGGTGCATCCAGTTATGTCCACTGCGCATTCCAACGCACTTGAGAAATTCCAGCAGGATAGTGCGACAGTCCACACTTCCCGAACTGCTACAGAGTGGCTCCAAGAACACTCTTCTGTGTTTAAACACTTTCGATGGCCGCCAAACTCCCCAGACATAAACATTATTGTTGAGCATATCTGGGATGCCTTGCAACGTGCTATTTAGAAGAGATCTGGACCTCCTAGTACTCTTGCTGATATATGTGCAGTTCTGCAGGATTCATGGTGTCAGTTCCCTCCAGCACTACTTCAAACATTAGTCGAGTCATGTTACGGCACTTCTGCGTGCTCGGGGGTGGGGGCCCAACACGATATTGGGCAGGTGTACCATTCTGTTTGGTTCTTCAGTGTATAAAGATAAGAGGCACATTCTGGAACAATGTAATGCTTGGTCTTCCGTCTGGCACAATAACAGCCATGCACGCAACATAATAACTTGCTGCAGTCCAGTAGAGCTCAATATACCGCTGCAAGCACTGAACAGAACAACATGCTGCCCTATACTGAACTCCACTATAGAGCAGAATGTTATGTTTCCTTCATGTATTCATTCAGAACATGACCAGTGATATACGATACCGATTTTTTTTCTTCGAATGATATTTCGTGTCATATCCCAGAATACGACTTTGTCATATCGTCCAAGACAACTGAATCAGTATAGACTTTGCCGAATGGGAAATGACCCTTGAATCACCCTGTGTGTTATTAGACAAGTCTGATTCGTGACAATGGCATATCTCTGCGACTTAATGAGAGTTAGTTACGAAGGCTGCTGGTGAACTTTCGGTGTCGCTTGATGTTATCCGTTTAGAACGAAACTTGTTGTGACGTAATAAACTCACCTGAATTACAAATGTCCATTACAATGGGGGGACAAAAGTCGCGAGACACCTCCTACTATCGTGTCGGACTTCCTTTTGCCCAGCGCAGTGCAGTAATTCGTCATGGCATGGACTCCACAAGTCGCTGGAAGCCCTTTGCAGAAATACGTGCCTTGCTGCCTTTATGGCCTCCCACAATTGCGAAAGTGTTGCCAGTGTAAGATACTATGCACGAACTGACCTCTTGATTGTGTCCCATAAATGTTCGATGGGAGTCATGTCGGGCAGTCTGGGTGGCCACACCATTCACCGCTTCTTCGAATCAGCAGCGAACAGCTGTGGCCAGTGACATGGCGCGTTGTCATCCACAAAAATTCCTTTGTTGTTTGGGAACATGAAGTCCAGGAATGGCTGCAAATAGTCTCCGAGTAGATGAACATCCAGAGGGCCCAGTCCATTCCATGCAAACGTAGCCCACACCATTATGGAGCCACCACCAGCTTGGGCAGTGCCTTATTGACAACTTGGATCCATGGCTTCGTGGGGTCAGCGCCACATTCGAACCCTGTCATGAGCTCTTTCCAACTGAAATCGGGACTCATCTCATCAGGCCAAGGTTTTTCAGACGTCAGGAGTCCAATCGATACTGTCACGAGCCCAGGGGAGATGCTGCAGGCAAAGGCACTGGCGTCATTCGTCTGCTGCCATAGCCCGTTAATGTCAAATTTTGCCGCTCTGTCCTAACGGATACGTTTACCGTATGTCACACACTCGTTTCTGCGGTTAGTTCACGCAGTGTTGCTTGTCTGTCAGCACTGACAGCTCTACGCAAATCCCTCCGCTATCGATAATAAAGTGAAGGCCGTTGACCACAGTGTTGTCTGTGGTGATAGGTAGCACCGTAAATTTGGTATTCTCAGCAACTCTTTGTCACTGTGGATCTCGGAATATTGATTCCCCTAACGATTTCCGTAATGGAATGTCCTATGCGTCTAGCTCCAACTACCATTCCGCGTTCCAAGTTTGTTGATTCCTGTTATGCGGGCATAATGTCATCGGAAACCTTTTCACATGAGTCACCCGTGTACAATGGCAGCTCCGACACCGCACTGCCCTTTTGTACCTTGTGTACGCGATACTATCACCATCTATACGCTACTGGCTATTAAAATTGCTACACCAAGAAGAAATGCAGATGAAAACGGGTATTCATTGGACAAATATATTATACTAGAACTGACATGTGATTACATTTTCACGCAGTTTGGGTGCATAGATCCTGAGAAATCAGTAATCAAAACAACCACCTCTGGCCGTAATAACGGCCTTGATATGCCTGTGCATTGAGTCAAACAGAGCTTGGATGGCGTGTACAGGTACAGCTGCTCATGCAGCTGCAACACGATACCACAGTTCATCAAGAATAGTGACTGGCGTATTGTGACGACCCAGTTGCTCGGCCACCATTGACCAGACGTTTTCAATTTGTGAGAGATCTGGAGAATGTGCTGGCCAGGACAGCAGTCGAACATTTTCTGTATCCAGAAAGGCCCGTACAGGACCTGCAACATGCGGTCGTGCATTATCCTGCTCAAATGTAGAGTTTCGCAGGGATAAAATGAAGGGCAGAACCACAGGTCGTAACACATCTGAAGTGTCACGTCCACTGTTCAAAGTGCCTCAAGGCGAACAAGAAGTGCCCGGACGTGTAACAAATGGCATCCCATACCATCACGCCGGGTGATACGCCAGTATGTCGATGACGAATACACGCTTCCAATGTGCGTTCACCGCGATGTCGCCAAACGCGGATGCGACGATCATGATGCTGTAAACAGAACCTGTATTCATCCGAAAAAAGGACGTTTTGCCATTCGTGCATCCAGGTTGTTGAGTACACCATCGCAGGCGCTCCCGTCTGTGATGCAGCGTCAAGGGTAACCGCAGCCACGGTCTCCGAGCTGATAGTCCATGCTGCTGGAAACGTCGTCGAACTGTTCGTGCAGATGGTTGTTGTCTTGCAAACGTCTCCATCTGTTGACTCAGGGATCAACCCACAGATTCCATATTCTGCTAACAGTCATTGGATCTCGACCAATGCGAGCAGCAATGTCGCGATAAGATAAACCGCAATCGCGATAGGCTACGATCCGACTTTGATAAAAGTCGGAAACGTGAGGGTACGCATGTCTCCTCCTTACACGAGGCATCACAACTACGTTTCACCAGGCAACGCCGGTCAACTGCTGGTGTTTGAGAAATCGGTTGGAAGCTTTCCTCATGTCAGCACGTTGTAAGTGTCGCCACCGGCGCCATGTTTGCGTGAATGGTCTGCAAAGCCAATGATTTGCATAACACAGCATGTTCCTCCTGTCGGTTAAATTTCGCGTCTGTAGCACGTCATCTTCGTGATGTAGCAATTTTAATTGCCAGTAGTGTATGTGTGTATATCGCCATCCCACGACTTCTTTCACCTCAACCTATTTAACTGCGTAACACAAAAGGATCAAGAATATTTCTTCTAGGGCCGATAGAGGATACGAGGACGACCGGGAGCGGATAGTAAGTCATACAGACACCATACCAGTTCACGATATGGAATTTTCTACGCGTATCTGGTCCTTAACGACAATATTGCGTACTTCCTCATCATCTTGACAACGCTTACTGGCTGCCACGTTGCTCCACAAAAGGAAGAGCGGAGGGTAGCGGCGCTGCTTTACAAAAGCAGAACTGGGGTGGTTGCGAGCGGCGAGGCCGATAGCAGAACTCTTCCTGCGGAAGCTCTCCTACGCAGTTGTCGCGCCGTCGCCCTGCCGCCCTCGGTCACAAAAGCCGCTGCCGCCTCCCCCGACCAGCTCTGTAATTGTTTATAACGGAGGAGGGGGCGGTGGCGATGGCTGCGGCGGTGGCGTCTCTCATCTGCGATGCAAATGAGGCGCCGTGTCGGCGAGCGGCTGGGTGTCCGTCGACCCCGCCACTGACTAAGCAAGCCGCTTGCGCAGCGTCACACGCGCGTGCGGCCGCCCGCCGTACGACTGCGTGACGATCTCGCAGAGTTGCGTCACGCCTGGTGTCTGCCCGGAACGTCTGTAATTAGTGAGCGGCGCCAGTGTGATGGGCGACGAGCGATGAAAGGGGTAGGCTCGACTATCCCCCCTACTCTCAACAGATTGGCTTCCTCGCTTGTAGCTATCAGTGCGACTGATTGGGCCACCCCTACGAGCTGTCACAGTGACAGATAATACGTACTGACAACCGAATTAATATTCCTCGTGCAGAAGCGCGCAGGGCAGAAACCGTGCTGACTACGAGAGACAGGCACTACAACACGCTTTTTTTTCTGAAAGCAGGTTGATTTTATTCGGGAGTCCAAAGCTCCATATTATTATATTATTTCCCCACGCTTTTGACTACAAAAACCTATTTTCAAAGTCACAATCACTGATAGTGGCGACACGCGGATCCGACGTATACTAACGGACCGCGGCCGATTTAAAGGCTACCACCTAGCAAGTGTGGTGTCTGGCGGTGACACCACATGATCCAACTATTTAACGTTACTCCTAACACAGGCCGAAGTGGGAGCGATCTCACCGTAATGTTCCTTTTGCAGTGGTGGTCTCCGACGGCGATGGCGCGGCTGTGCGTTTGGCGTGTGGCGTCTCGGAAAGTACACTCCTACACTAGTCGTACAACAGACCGCTGTCCATAAACTTCTCAATTTGCAACGATCTTCCCGGCAGCAAAGAGCTGGCGCGGCTAATGTACACTCCGAACGAAAGACCAAGACGGGAGACGACTTGGCTAACGTCCTCCCCTCAACTTTTACCGAGCGAATCACATCACTAGAAGCTCTCAAAATACCCAGTTTCCCAGTGCCGACCAATGTACGGCATGGGAATAGAACTCTTTTCCACCATTCTTTTATTTCTACAAAATTTCACAAGTAAACTCCTCCCTCGCCGGTTGGGAAGAACCACAGCTGTGGGCAATAACACGTTTACTGGAAGTTTTCTCCCAAGAAACCACTCGAGGTTTTCCCGGAAAGATTCCCCGTCGTAGCGAAGACAGATTCTTGCATTGAAAGTTTTTTGTTCGGAACTCCTGGCCTGCCCCACTTGAGTTACTCGAAGGCGTAAAATTAGTGGGACATAGGCGAGAGCACGCACAGAAAGCCCGTCCAGCTATCCACTGCTCTGTTTTGGTAAACACTTGAACACCTGCAGACGCACGTCCTTCAGAGGTTGGCGGCCGCTGTGGCCTCTCTAAACGGATTACAGAAATCCCACAGTTCACCATTCATACCGTTAGGCTGTGGCCCTCCACGGCTAGGTGGGGAGGTAGCCGAGCTCTGTCTCGCGTACTGCCTTTCCGCAAAATCTTATAATTACAAAATCACGGGATTCTCGCGTGCCAATGCGTTTCCACATAGATTTCCTACACCGTAATTTATAGGGTTACTCCTACAAAACCTAAAGTGTCACGTTAAATGGACTCATGTGAGGTGCAAGGCCGTCGCCACCTTACAATTTTACCGGCTGAAGGTGCGGCTTTGAAAATTTCTTTGAAGGAGAGGTGATGTGGCGCCACTCCGTGGATTGCCGTTTTGTCTCCGATTCGTAGTGATGAGCCCACGTTTCCTGAGACGATGTTTGACGAAAGGTTATCACGATCAGCCTCGTAACTTCCAAGCAACAGACGGGTCTTCGTTGCTCCTTATGCTCTTCTGTTAGGTGGCGGGGAACCCAGGGGGCATACACCTTTTAGTACCTCAACTGGTGGACGAGTGTGTCAGTGATCTGTCGATCACCTCGAATGAGAGTGTCCACGCGTTCCATCATTGCAGCAGTGACAGCTGTCTGCGACCGGCCGCCTCATGGGAGTTCAGACAGGCTTACGCGATCTTGTTGCGTTGATGACAGATCTCTCGTCCAGCCACTCACCGTGCTTTTGTTCACTACCAGATCTCCATAGGCATTTTGCAAGCGCCTGTGAATATCTGTGATGCTCTGATTTTACGATAAAAGAAAATGAATAACAGCTCTCTGTTTGAAACGCACCTTCTTGACAGATGCCATTTTGAATGCTACATATAGCGCCGCCACTCATCCGAGAGTCATGAAACTATAGGGGCTGAAGCGGGAATGTTTCACAATGTCCTACAACAAATTCTGGATTTTTTAGGCCGAAATTGGGATTGAAAAACGCCTCTTGTATTAGTACACTGCTCGCCGTTAAAATACCGCGCCAGAAGGGAAGCAAGCACCAAATTTTAATTAGTGCGTGAAGAAAATATGATTAAATTTCTAGCTGATTCGGAAGTAAACAGGATGCAAAACATTCAGTGCGCAGTTCTGCCATCTGTCAGCAACAATGTGCGGCGTGGCGTCTTATATTGGGAGAATGTCTCGTGCGTGCACAGTGACGGATGGTCTGAAGTGGGTTCAGTCGAGTACGTAGTTCTAATTTTCATCCACCAGAGTGCAGTAGCGGACAGAAACATTCAAGAAACATCTCAAGAGAATGTTCGTGTGAATTGTTCTGTTTATTTCTTGAAGGCTTTTTTGTTTATTTATGCGTTTACAGTTTTGTATATGCATTTAGTAGTGTGAATGATGCGTGAATGTGGTCTAAAGTAAATATGTAGATCATTGTTATACTGACAAACACTGTACGAACTAGCGTGAGAAATTTTTAAGACGTTACTTTGCAGGGTGGGCAACCACAGACAAACTTCGATATTTTTCCAAGGAAAATTCCGCACTGGCTGTATGAATGATTTGTATTAAATCTGCGACCGGTTTCGCACCACTTATCGGTGCGTCCTCAGGCAATCTGTACAAAAATATAATACAAATCATTCATACAGCCAGTGCGGAATTTTCTTTGGAAAAATATCGAAGTTTGTCTGTGGTTGCCCACCCTGCAAAGTAACGTCTTAAAAATTTCTTACGCTAGTTCGTACAGTGTTTGTCAGTATAACAATGATCTACATATTTACTTTAGACCACATTCACGCATCATTCACACTACTAAATGCATATACAAAACTGTAAACGCATAAATAAACAAAAAATCCTCAAGAAATAAACAGAACAATTCACACAAACATTCTCTTGAGATGTTCATATAAACTATTCGAGCCCCCAATTCTGAGGTATAAACTACGCTTTTAAACAACCAGTTTTTGATTGAAACAAGAAAGTACTCACATACGCTATTTATAACGTAGTAACGTTGAACATTGCCCTGTAGCCACTCCACACCACTCACGTACAATATACCGTCATCTGGTGAAAGCGGTAGTTAAAATTTAAAAATCTTTTTAAAATTTTTTTGAAATGATGGGAGCGGGTGTTATACTTGGAAAATAAGGGCAATACCCTTAATGTTTTGGAAGTGGTTGAAATCTTCAGTGTTCTAAAGAAATCCCCTCGCTCCTCACTTAATGCCCAGACCGATCTGAGGCACAAGGGTCTTTTAGAAAATTTTGATTACTTAAACAGGTAGCCTTACCCCTATAGCTTACTTGTTGGTAGGTTCTGTCCTACATATTTTTATGCGTACTCCAGGCCTTACGCATTCAGAACCACTGCATTTATTATTCTTATGGTGTTAACTAACTGCCATGTTTTATATTGGCCACCTAGTATGATATAAGACTTTAAAAAAAATAGACACAAGGAATTGTTTATCAAATGTTCAGCACGCCGCACTCCTCACACCTTGTACACGTCATCCGGCCTCAGGCGATTCTCGCGCCACTGCGTGAGCGCTTTCCGGGTTTCGGCCAGTCAGTCAGGCCGTGTCCGCTGTCGCGCGGCTCCTCTCAGCTTGCACGATAAGTTCTGATACGTTCACATGGCCCTAATTCCACTGTTTGTTCATGCTAATGTTTGCGCTCTTCGCCGTTCGTGTTAAGGGGAGTTTTACCAGCATCTTATTTTATTTTCATTTTCTAGGTCATCGCCGCTCCCATCATTAAAAAAAATTTAAATTTTAACTCCGCTTTCACCAGATGACGATATATTGGACGTGAATAGTGTGGAGTGGCTACAGGGCAATGTTCAACGTTATTATGTTATAAATAGCGTATGTGAGTACTTTCTTGTTTCAATCAAAAAACTGGTTGTTAAAAAGTTTAGTTTACACCTCAGAATTGGGAGATCGAATAGTTTATATGAACTCTTATTATATTACTTTTTGTACAGATTGCTGAAGATGCACCGATAAGTGGTGCGGAACCGGTTGCGTATTTAATAAAAATCATTCGTACAGCCAGTGCCGAATTTTCTTTGGAAAAATTTTAAGACAATGTGAATGCAGACGACGGGGAATTTTGCATCATAATATGTTAAGTAAGTTTGTGGTCGAAGGAAAGCTAATTCCAGTGCATATGAAAATAGTTAATAACGTAAAGTATAAACAAGATATCAGAGTGTTAAATATTTATTTCGGGAAAAAGTACAGTTAGAAAGTGTGTTATTTGTTGATTGTTTAGTCATGAAAAGCGCGGACTAACAGTGGAGAATGTTTTTCTATTGGCCTTAAAGAAAACTGACCAATCAGAACGGAGTATTCTTCGCGCATCTTTTCCCTGCGAGACAGAGAATGCTTTCAGTAGTCTAAGTAGTCTGTTGAAATGGCTCTGAGCGCTGTGGGACTTAACATCTGAGGTCATCAGTCCCCTAGAAGTTAGAACTACTTAAACCTAACTAAGGAAATCACACACATGCATGCCCGAGGCAGGATTCGAACCTGCGACCGTAGCGGTCGCGCGGTTCCAGACTGAAGCGTCTAGAACCGCTCGGCCACAACGGTTGGCTAAGTAGTCATTCAATGGTACGGTCGTGTGCAGTATGAGCTCCGAAGAAAGTTATAATTTTCCGGTTTTCGTTGTGCTACGTGCCTCAAAAGTGCTTTAAAGTGAAGTCATATTTATTCCGACCAAAAACTTGAGTGCATTATACACCGATAAACTTAACAGTGTGGCGAGCATTTTCATTTAAGAACAATCCGTGTTTAGTAGCTGTTCAGATTTCGGGAAATACGTTACCATAAACTTGCTAACGTGAATGAAAGGGTTTGTGCATGAGTGTTAGGATTAGCACGGGCTCGGCAGTGAACTTGTGATTCCTAGCTTCAGAATACACCGAAGTTTTGCCAGTATTTCTACCTTTCATTCAAAATTAAGACCTTTACCCGGTTTTTAGAATAGTTACGTTGTATGCAGCCTGGTGCGAGTCGTAGTACGGTAGGTTTCTGCTCGGCTTTCGTATTGGCGATCTCCTGCCCCGAGTTCACAGGTAAAAGGACGAAAAGGAACCGAGTCGCCGAAAATGGCTCTATCTCAACTGGGCATCGAGTCAAAATGAGTTTGTTTGCTAGTTACCTGTTCTTCAGTCAATCCCGCTGTAACTCTGCGCCAAATTTCATCAGTCGTAGAAGGCGACTAGTACTAGCGTGCCATTCTTATGGCAGCCTGTGAGAAAATGTTTCCAGTGGCCACGAATCTGCAGAGCTTGGTGGCCAGGGCAGATATCGAACACGTTCTGTATCGTGGTAGGGGAGGACAGCACGATCAACAACAAGCCTACATTTTGTTGCTGATAGACGACGTCACGCTAAATCCACAATAGGGTTCAACCACACGTCGGAAATTTAACACTGTGTCAGTTTTTAGTTCTGCGAACCAGAAGTGATCGTGTTGTGTACTCAGTTCCACCCCCTACTATCATGTCAGGTGCTGGGCCGGTATGACGACGACGAAAGCAATTTGGTAACGCTCGATCTCCTCTGTCTCGAAACACGGATACGTCCATTGTAGTACTTTCTGCAGAATCGGGACTCGTATGGAAAAATAATTCGGTGCCGCTTTGAAACGTTCCTCCTCGTCCTTCGTCTCGGAGCTTCCGTGGCGTCTGGTGAAGAACTGTCGCTGCGGCAGCCAGAGTCCACAAACTCTTACAAGGAACCCCTTGGATGTGGGGTCGCAAGTTCAGTCTTTGGTAAGGCTCAGTTGAAAGTGGTGTGTTAGCAATTACGACAGGAAAAATATTACCAACTAATGACTCACCTTGTGCATCAGGAGGACGACAGAAAATGGATGTCCGCGACGTGCACAGATCAACCTTCTATGTGATGTATGTCTTACACTTCACAAAATGGACATCGTCGACATTCAAGAAATGCCCAAAACAAACCATTAACTTGCACCATGAACACTGAATGAAAAATGGCGCTCCACAGGATCAGAAAGGTTTGCACCATCAAGATCGAGTGCGAACTGTTTGGGAGTTAAAAATCGTGCAGGATGTTCAGATAGGCATCCACTCTTCGAGAATGCATATCGAATGATATTGGTGTAATGCGGTATTGGTAATTGATGGACTGAGATGGCATGCAACCGAACGTGAAATATTATGTCGTGGAACTTATTGTGAAACTGGCTATCCTTTAGGACATAGCTGCAGATAGGGCGATAATATGTTTTATAGGCACGGAAAAAATAAACATCCAGATGCTGACTTTGTCCAGTGGTTTCAGGCGGTATGAACTGCAATGCCACACACTTTTCAGGATGGATAGTTCGCTCCAAAGCTTTATGGTTTATGATTTTTTATACAGAGACAAAGAATCAAGTAAAAGCAAGTTATTTTGACCAGCTATTGGCCAAAAGCAGTGCTCATACCGTACTTGTAGTTCTCTTACGCCCACTCTCGCTTCCTGTGACGTAAATGTTCCCTACCGCCCTTGCAAGTTGATTCATACGAGAAACTTCTCGCAGCACAGTAAATAAATTTCCATTCAATTTACTATACAGATTAACAATCGGCATAACTGTATGCGAATGCGTTAAGGCATTGATCTTAGTGCAACTCTCTTGGAACCTCTAATTCCCAGGGTTCCTTTCGCGTGCATTTTCTCTTCAAATCCCGATTGGTCGGAGTTAAAAACAAATTTTCTTCTGAAAGATGGGATAGGTTTGCTGTTTATTGTGCATCGTTAAGTTGACGCTTTGCTTCAAATTTCCGTGTCTTGCGTCTTCCAATTCTGTAACACTGTTTGAACTAATGCAGGTATCCGTTGTTGACTTTGAAATCACAGTAATCTATGGCGCACGGAATTTGACGTGCACAACGTAGAAGGTCACTATGATGCACACCCTGTAAATTATATCCAGCATTCGTGAAACGTGCAAACATCAGTTTTCGTAACAAGTGCGCCTTGTCCTCCCATGAATATTTGTAGTTTTTCTTATGCACTGTACGGTTACACTGTTGTGGACTTACTCGAAATCTGTTGTTAATCTTTTTACTATGCTGCGGATGATATTCCATGTTTGTAATTATGTTCACCACCTGCTCCTTGGACAACGGTTGTCCTTTAAGGCGTTTCACTGGAGACGGGATTTGCGGCTCTCTGTCCGACATGGATGATGAACTGCATAGTTACATACCTGTTTCAGTATTACTTTCACTTGTTAAACACGTATCGTCATCATTGTACCCCTCACGTACATTGTCCGCACAGTCGAGCGTATACGACACCAATGGCTCATCTTCTAGAAACGCTACTAATTCATCTGCCACTTCTGTCTCGCTTAGCGAAATTCTTTGGGTTCCTTTCTGACGAAATGTCAATTTTGGCAACAGTTGTTGTAGGTGTAATGCAGTGTTTGCTTTTTATTATCACTGTCATTGCTCTGCTTTGTATCAACACCACTAGCTGTGTAGCACCGTTGTGACTCATTCGTCGACTAAACAGTTCAACTACGCTCCGTAGCTTTTGCGGTGCTCACCATTGGATATCTCAGTCCCGCCCCCTGTTGGCATTAGCGGCCAATGTTGTGGTTGCATGGTACATAACAGGTGGAGCGTCGAATGTCGTAAACATCATTGGCCTTCTGCGATCTCGCACTCAAGAGATTCCTTGTTAGCGCCGGGCGGTGCGTTAGACAAATCACGCGACGTATTGCACCGTAGACGTCCTCCCAAATGTTTGTTGGTGTGCCTGGATAATTTCTAGGACTTGTTACAGCTAAGCATCAAAGCCAAATAAAGGTTGCCAACCTCACTTAGATCTGCGAGACAGGGTTGAAATAATCACTTCCGCTATGCCATTATTCAGTGCCTTGAAACCATCGGACCACCTTCAAAAATTCCTAAATCTGACAATTGGACTGGATAACAAACAACGCCATCAGTTACCACAGCGTCACCAACAGGTTTCTCCCGTTCTTCTATAAACAACATAAGAGCACGGTCTGAAGTCAAAAACGATAAAGACATACACGTGAACTGCACACTTCAAATTCTTACTGGTGCAAAACTCTATTTATTCTTCTTCTAATACCCCTTGCCAAGTCCGCTTCGTTCATTACACAACACCTCCAACTAGCCAGTTACTCCACACACTCTCTTCCCCTTTGGAGGTTCGAGTCCTCCCTCGGGCATGGGTGTGTGTGTGTGTTGTCCTTAGCGAAGTTAGTTTAAGTTGGATTAAGTAGGGACCGATGACCTGAGCAGTTTGGACACTACGATCTCTCAGGCTGCCTTCTTATCAACAGAGGCACTGAATTATCATGTATAACTGTTTTCTGTGCAGAGTATAACAGGTGGACAATTAATCATTTACATAAACACGTCTGTGAAGCAAAATTTATGACTTATTATGCTAGCATATTAACAGTATTTGTTACACACTTTGGCCAACAGCCTTGCCGCAGTGGTAACACCAGTTCCCGTCAGATCACCGAAGTTAAGAGCTGTCAGGGTGGGATGGGTGTTCATCCGGATCTGCCCCGGGTTCTGTTGGCAAGCGAGGTGCCTCCAGCCAATTGAAGTAATACTAGATCGAGAGGTAGCAGCTCCGGTACCTAAAACTGACAACGGCCGGGAGAGCGGTGTGCTGAACACGTGCCTCTCCATATCCGCATCAATTGAGGCGGTACCGTTCGGTCTTCCAAGGTCTGTTTCGACAGAGTTTAGTTTCACTTGTATACATTATACACTAGCGTAACATTTTGTTATTCTTTGCTCAGCAACATCCTGACATTTGTTGACGTTATGATGACGTCATTATTAACATACCACGTAAAGCAAAATTCGCATTTCTGACTTTTTTTGGTGAGTACTTTAACAGGCTTTTATCCACCAAATTGCTTTTATGTAAATGTTATCTTTCTGTCAGGATAGGTAAACAATTCACTACAACTTAGGGCACTCTACCCACCTCTTCAATACTTTTGTATTTCCCACGTTTACATGTACAATTCATCCTTTTACAATTTCGTCCACTTTCTGTTTTCTCTTTCTGTGCACTATTAAGCGCCCATTCATTTTATTTCAGGTGCAACATAAACAAAAGACTTAGTATTCTGAAAGTTACTTCATTATCGCACAATGATTCAATTATCACTTCTACTAATTAAGTTTATGCATCACTTAGAAACTAACAAACTTTACATGAAATAATCATTATTTACGCACGAACATAGTTCCAGATTTTATATTCACTTTTTACTGATTCATTTGTACTATAAATTTTAATTACCTCTATTCTTGTATTGCTTCGTTTTGGTTATGTTACACATGCCTAATCTGTTGCCTGACTGAGGGTATATCAGACAGAAAGCATCAGTGTGAGGAACGATCTCAATTTTAAAACAACAAAAATTCTTACGACTAAATTCAAATTTCAAAATTTGGTAAGTTCATGTGCATACTTGCCCCATGCACTGTGCTAATGAAGGCGTTATGCATAGATGTCATCTTATCCGGAAATTTTTTGAGTCGCTTTTTCATTACGTCTTTTGTACTCAGTTGGTGTACTGTGAGTAAGTCATGTCCAAGCGTATCACTCTTATGCAACTTCCTGGCAGATTAAAACTGTGTGCCCGACCGAGACTCGAACTCGGGACATATCAGCACACACTCCACCGCAGAGTGAAAATCTCATTCTGGAAACATCCCCCGGGCTGTGGCTAAGCCATGTCTCCGCAATATCCTTTCTTTCAAATGGTTCAAATGGCTCTGAGCACTATGCGACTTAACTTCTGAGGTCATCAATCGCCTAGAACTTAGAACTAATTAAACCTAACTAACCTAAGCACTTCACACACATCCACGCCCGAGGCAGGATTCGAACCTGCGACCGTAGCGGTCGCTCGGCTCCAGACAGTAGCGCCTAGAACCGCACGGCCACTCCGGCCGGCCTATCCTTTCTTTCAGGAGTGCTAGTTCTGCAAGATTCGCAGGAGAGCTTCTGTAAAGTTTGGAAGGTAGGAGACAAGATACTGGCAGAAGTAAAGCTGTGAGTACCGGGCGTGAGTCGTGCTTCGGTAGCTCAGATGGTAGAGCACTTGCCCGCGAAATACAAAGGTCCCAAGTTCGAGTCTCGGTTGGGCACAGAGTTTTAATCTGCCAGGAAGTTTCATATCAGCGCACACTCCGCTGCAGAGTGAAAATCTCATTCTCGTATCACTCTTACTTGACGACTGTACATATACGTTATCTTTGTCCAGTTCATTACAAACACTAGCAGCACCATTTCTGAATCATAGAATCCTATGGCAATCATGGTTTGTACCTCCTGCTCGAATTCACTACTTTTATTTTCCTTCGACGAATTACTTTTGGCTTTCAGACCATCCAATAAAATATCATTGTGATCATAAATTTTATTTGTATATTGTTTATCTTCGCTCAGGTCTTCATTTGGTACAATACATATTCAGTTTATGAAGTATTCTATGTAGCAGCAGATTCAGACTTTTCATTACTTATGCCATGACGTAATACAATGAAGCGCCAAAAACAATGGTATAGGCATGCATGATAAAATACAGAGAACAGGAAGAATACGGCGCTGCGGTCGGCAATCCGTATATAAGACAACAAATGTCTAGCGCAATTGTTAGATTGGTTACTGCTGCTACAATGACAAGATATCGAGATTTAAGTGCGTTTGAACGTAGTGTTAGAGTCGGCGCATGAGCGATGGGGCACAGCATCTCCGAGGTCCTGTACGACCATGTCACGAGTGTACCGTGAATATCAGGAATCCGATACAACATCAAATCTCCGACGTCGCTGCTCCCGGAAAAAGATCCTGCAAGGACGGGACCAACGACGACTGAAGAGAATCGTTCAATAGAAGTGCAACTCTTCCGCAAATTGCTGCACATTTCAGTGTTGGGCCATCAACAAGTGTCGGCTTGTGAACCATTCACCGAAACATCATTGATGTGGGCTTTCGCAGACGAAGGCCCACTCGTGTACCCTTGATGACTGCACGACACAAAGCTTTACGCCTCGCCTGGGCCCGTCAACACCGACATGGGACTGTTGATGACTGGAAACATGTTTCCTGGTCAGACGAGTCTCGTTTCAAATTGTATCGAGCTGATGGACGTGTACGGGTATGGAGAGAACCTCATGAATCCGTGGACTCTGCATGTCAGCAGGGGACTGCTCAAGCAGGGTGGAGGCTCTGTAATGGTGTAGGGCGCGTACAGTTGGAGCGATATGGAACACCTGACACGTCTAGATACGACTCTGACAGGTGACACGTACGTAAGCATCCTGTCTGATAATCTGCATGCGTTCACGTACATTGTGCGTTGCGACGGACTTGTGAAATTCCAACAGGACACTGCGACATCCCACAAGTCCAGAGTTGCTGTAGAGTGGCTCCAGGAACACTCTTCTGGGTTTAAACACTTCTGCTGGCCACCAAACTCGCCACACATGAACATTATTGAGGATATCTGGTATGCCTTGCAACGTGCTGTTTAGAAGAGATCTCCACCCACTCGTACTCTTACGGATTTATGGACAGCCCTGCAGGATACATGGTGTCAGTCCCCTCCAGCATTACTTCAGACATTAGTCGAGCCCATGTCACGTCGTGCTGCGGCACTTCTCCGTGTTCGCGGGAGCCGTACACAATACTAAGCAGGTGTACCAGTTTCTTTGGCTCTTCAGTGTACATTAATTTAAATAACAATCAAAATCTCTGTAGCGTGGGCACATGTATTGCAACGGAAATACCATCCCACTGAGACCGAAAATTAGGTATGAAAGTTGCTGTTGTTGTGGTCTTCAGTCCTGAGACTGGTTTGATGCAGCTCTCCATGCTACTCTATCCTGTGCAAGCTTCTTCATCTCCCAGTACTTACTGCAGCCTACATCCTTCTGAATCTGCTTAGTGTATTCATCTCTTGGTCTCCCTCTACGATTTTTACCCTCCACGCTGCTCTCCAATACTAAATTGGTGACCCCTCGATGTCTCAGAACATGTCCTACCAACCGATCCCTTCTTCTAGTCAAGTTGTGCCACAAACTCCTCTTCTCCCCAATTCTATTCAATACCTCATATTCTCACAATCTGAAAGTAACTAACTTTATTTATTATTTACTGGTTCCCTAGTTAGGATCAGTTGTATGACAATCGGGTTTATAACTGCACAGCAAGAATTCACTGAACAAGATCAGTTTATTGTGGGCAAAGTTCTACATGATCCAAACAAAATTATTAGTAAGCCGTTACTGTCATGAGAATAATCAGTTCTCTGAACATTACCGGAAAACAGTGCCTCACTAGAAGCTAATTTGTATCTTAATGTACCCCTAACACGTTTGATGATACGTCAGATCTAACTGGAAGACTGCTTGGGAACCGCAGAAAAATTGTTCGAATGGCGCCCGAGGCAGGATTCGAACCTGCAACCGTAGCGGTCGCGCGGTTCCAGACTGTAGCGCCTATAACCACTCGGCCATCGCGGCCGGCGAACCGCAGATAAATTTCGAAATATTCACTGCTCGTAAATGCAAAGTAATCGAGTGCAAGACTCGCAAAATAAGACAAGCAGTCAAAGCTGCGCTGGAAATCCTGCAAATTGTGAGCTGCTCTTACAACTGACAGTGCTATTTGCGAAATGCGAAACCTAGAACTCAGTGAACGTGCGCCGCAATGGACAACTCAACGCGGAATACAAAGTGGCCGAGATGGGGGCAAAAACTAGCTGCCACCGACGTCAGGCCGGGTTCAAGTGTCGTTCCAACAGTAAGTCCCGAAACGGAATATTCGTCTCCTCCTAACTCTCTACCTCTCGAGAAATTCAATGCGGAGGGGAAGATCTCCTGCTATTGCCACAATGAGAACCCTGCACAAATTTACAATTCCTGCCTCACTGGTATATTTTAGCGTACAGAAGGTTGGTATTGACTTCCGTCCAGGTTCCACTCATAGGGCGAGCCCTTCGCGACAAAACACAGTATCAGAGAAGAGTCACATGATTGGATAATCAGATTTTGGAGGGAAGGCAATGTGCTAGCTGCGCCACTTTGTTCTCTTCTGCATTCTACGTACCGGAAGGGAATTCGTTACACCAGAATCCAGCCTCCTTCCATCAGAGCTTGTGTGAGATACCTACGGTGTTCACATCGGACCTGCTACGCTGTCGCTCAGCCCGATCGCTTTCCACTAGGGCAAACTGAAAACTTTCTGCCATAGCTAGCAGCGTTGTGCTCTCCTCAGAAATAATCAAAACTGAGCAAATATAAAGATAAACATCTCATAGTGACATGTGACTGCAAAGTCACAATTATATTCATTCTCACAATATTAATTCTCGCTACATTCAGCTTCACTATTTGCTGGCGTAAGCTGTCGCAAGCACAC
Organism: Schistocerca cancellata; assembly: GCF_023864275.1. Lineage (NCBI taxonomy): Eukaryota > Metazoa > Arthropoda > Insecta > Orthoptera > Acrididae > Schistocerca > Schistocerca cancellata. Next base: position 236,909,416 of record NC_064627.1, on the reverse strand, counting down.
CAGGCGGCAAAGAGGCTGCGAAAAGATCGATAGTATGCCCAAGTAACGCGCCTGTCAGGAGAGAAGCCAAATAGATTCGTAAGCAACGAGCCGCCATCATCGCCCTCTCAACCGCTAGTATTTACAGGTTGATTCAAAAAGAATACCACAACTTTAAAAATGTGTATTTAATGAAAGAAACATAATATAACCTTCTGTTATACATCATTACAAAGAGTATTTAAAAAGGTTTTTTTTTTTTCACTCAAAAACAAGTTCAGAGATGTCCAATATGGCCCCCTCCAGACACTCGAGCAATATCAACCCGATACTCCAACTCGTTCCACACTCTCTGTAGCATATCAGGCGTAACAGTTTGGATAGCTGCTGTTATTTCTCGTTTCAAATCATCAATGGTGGCTGGGAGTGGTGGCCGAAACACCATATCCTTAACATACCCCCATAAGAAAAAATCGCAGGGGGTAAGATCAGGGCTTCTTGGAGGCCAGTGATGAAGTGCTCTGTCACGGGCTGCCTGGCGGCCGATCCATCGCCTCGGGTAGTTGACGTTCAGGTAGTTACGGACTGATAAGTGCCAATGTGGTGGCGCTCCATCCTGCTGAAATATGAATAGTTGTGCTTCTTGTTCGAGCTGAGGGAACAGCCAATTCTCTAACATCTCCAGATACTGTAGTCCAGTTACAGTAGCACCTTCGAAGAAAAAGAGACCAAAAACTTTATTGGCTGAAATGGCCTAGTCAACAGCGCCTCAAGAAAACAAATGTACAACTAAATGAAACTTTATAGCTCCCTTAATTCGCCGACAGATAGTGCTTAGCTCTACCTTTTGTCGTTGCAGAGTTTTAAATTCCTAAAGTTGTAGTATTCTTTTTGAATCACCCTGTAGATCGCCGCCGCGGACCAGAGAGCCCAGTCTAGCCCAGTCGGTCATCCAGTGAGTCACCGAGTCGAGTCTTCAGTCGCAGCTCAGTGGGAGTCGCAATCGCAGTTAGGTCAGCCTCTAGCTCAGAGTCACTCAGTATCTAGCGACCAGAGTACTGTACATAGCGAGACTTGTACTTCACCAGCAGTGAGGCTAACGCAGACTGTTACGGAGAGCTTGTACCAAAACACCTGGACTATCTTAAATAGCTGCTGAGAATTTTTCCGGGTTGTATGGCCGTGTTCTATGGAACTCTTCAATGCCTGACGTTTCGTCCAAGGCTGTTTGCCGATTTAATTTAATATTTGGTTCTCTGTATCTTGATACTGAGAGAGTCAAAATTTTTCAGTCTTTGTTCGATTTATACGTTTATCTTCGGAGGTGCTCCTGGTTGTGCTGAGTCTTGCCAACTGACGAGTCGGACGTGGAAGAGCGGCCTAAATACCGTGGAAAGCGGGCGTGGTCTGGATTTCGTGATAGCAGATATAAACCTTGTCAAAGATAAATTTTCTTTTTTTTAACTATCGATTATAGTGCGCCAAAGATAAAAACTTCTCATCGATTCTGTAACGCCACAGTTCATATATCACTGAGTTTCACGGCCTCTTCCTTTCTGTTATAATTATCCCCATGTTTATATATTTCGATGGCTTCTCTATACAGCCGTGCATAATAGTTCGTCATAGTACATAAAACTTCAGTTTCCGAAAATTTCACTACGTGATCACCTGGTTGAAGAGCATGTTCCTCCAACCGTGTACTCACACTTCTCTTTTTAGTTCCAATGTAGACCTTGCCACAAGTGCACGGAATCTTATATACACCACTTGCAGACAGAGGGGGACGTTTATCCTTAACGGAACGAAGTGCTTGGCCTATTTTCTTAGATGGTGTGCAAATCGGTCGAACGTCGTGTTTCCTTAGAATCTTGCCGATTTGATCCGTTCTTTGACGTACTATAATCGATAGTTTAAAAAAAATTATCTTTGACAAGGTTTATCTCTGCTATCACGTGAAATCCAGACCACGTCCGCTTTCCACGGTATTTAGGCCGTTCTTCGACGTCCGACTCGTCAGTCGGTAAGACTCAGTACAACCAGGAGCACCTCCGAAGATGCCCAACGTAGCTTTAGACGAAACGTCAGGGATTGAAGAGTTCCATAGACCACGGCCATACAACCCGGAAAAATTCTCAGCAGCTGAAACATCCGATCGTGAAAGCCTTCACTGTATCTTAAGTAGCTTCCTGTATATGTTAATAAAGAACCCTGTTAATACATGCATGCAGTTGTTTGTAGAAAGAGGAAACCGCCCATCAAACAACATCCTCTCCTTGCTTCCCATGGTATAAGCCTACAGTGACACAAGACGACACAAAACACTATGTTCATATTCACTATATCCATACTGCTACATACATACGTTCATCGCTTTCTCACCACTTAGACTACTTCATCATCCCATTGTTCCAATCTAACATATATGTGACTACTAAAGTTTTGGCTTCATTGTTCAGCACAGTTTGCATTGTCGCGGCCAGATGTTGACCTGTTATCGCCAATACCACTGTACTATTGTACGCCCTATTCGCTGTTGCTTGGACAGCATTTACATTCTCTTTCAATGTGCCTTCCCTTCATTTTGTGTACTAATATTATTACCCATGCACTGGTTTTCATGGTCATTACTTTGTTCTCTGTGAATTTGATCCCGATTATGTAATTTCGCTTCGTAATTACTACAAATGGTTTTATGGCTTTTAATTACTTCTTTAATCTTTCTGTTCACCGACACTTTCAACCTTCTTTCCATAGAATTCATTTTCTCAGTTAATTCACTGCTTATTTCATGTCTAAAACTCTCCAGCTTCCTCCTAAATTACTTTCTCATTGACTCAGTAAATAATCTTCCTCCTACATTTCCTTACTCAGCTAATTGTGGTTACTGTCCATTTTACCGATCAAATTCATAATCTGATTACTAATTTTAGCGTCCAGAGGCACACTTGAAGAATTTAGTTTGTTGTTCAATTCATTGGTTATCTGAGTACTAAAACGTTTAAGCAGTTGTATCATCATATCGACATCGCATGTAAGGGATGAGAAAAACCGTTCGGTTGAAACAAATAGCGGTATTTCTCAGTATCTGTTGATGTCGGCTGCAATAGATTTTTTTTTATTTTTCAATAATAACCGAGCAAAAAACTGAATGATCAATTAGCCACAGCAGCAATGCTAAAATTTTTTGTTACTAAATAAACCTTTATAATAAATAAAAGCCCTTTGATTGTGGCACCATACACAATCATTAACCTGGCTCCAGGGAGGTAGGGTGCCCTTCCCTATTCCTCCACTGGGGTAATTCCTGTCTGGCGCGTCCACGTCGCGGGGGTGGGCATCCTACACTTCAGTAGGCCGGAGTGCTAGGATGGCTGAGTTCAGGCAGGGACCCAATCCCGTGGGGTATAACACGGAACCCATGCCCAGGGTTACGGGTGAAGACCTTAATGGCAGCGACGGCGGAGAAGGAAGACTTCGGAACGGCGTAGCTGGCAGATGAGGCAACCCTCCTTTCTGGGGATTAAATGAGAAGGGAACCACTGCCTTGTGGTGGAGGAGAAACTCCAAAGGCTAAGGGAGACAACCCCAACAGAAAATCCTTCCTTGCGTTAGGCCTAGCAAGCCAGTAGGAAAGTGTTCATATATTGCTTTCAAAACACAGACGAGCCTCGGAACGAACCACTCAGGATTTGACCCCACTGCTTCTTCAAGTACTGGTGCAAATGATGGGAGACCTGATGTTACTCATCAGTACAAGAAGAAGAAACCAACTGGACTAAAAAATAACCTAAATATTGGCACCCTTAATATATTAACCCTCAATGGAAAAATGGAAGAAATGACAGATGTACTGACAGAGAGGAAGTTAGATATATTGGGATTAAGCGAAACAAAGTGGAAGGGAAAAGGTGAGAAGAATTTGAGAGGAGGAGGAAAACTGTACTGGAGTGGGAATAACAGGTCTGGAAGAAATGGTGTGGCAGTGATGGTGAATAAGAATGTACAAAGCTGTATTGAAAATGTGAGATATATATCAGACAGGATCATAATCTTAAACCTGAGATTCCAAAAAGAAACACTAAAAGTAATCCAGATTTATGCACCCCAAGTGGGATGTAGCGAAGAAGAGAAGATGGACTTTGAAAATGTGTTAGAAAACCATATAGAGAGTGCTAATATAGTGATGGGAGATTTTAATGCACAGGTAGGCAAAGACAGAAAGGGATTTGAGCAAGTATTGGGATGTTTTGGATATGGAGGTAGAAATGAAGAAGGGGAAAGACTTCTGGATTTGTGCCAGAGAAATGGAATGAAAATAGCAAACAGCTGGTTTATGAAGAGAGAAAGTCATGTTATCACCAGATACAGTTGGGATGGAAGAACGAAGAGTGTAATTGATTATATTCTAGTAGATAGGGAATGGGGAGAGAAAGTAAATAATGTGAAGGTAATTCCAAGTGTGAGTGCTGATGGAGACCATAGATTACTGGTGGGACAATGGAAAATGAATCAGTGTGTGAAAAATACAAAACAGAAGAAAGTGACGAGGATACGGGATTGGAAATTGAAGGAGAGTGAATGTGCTGAGAAGTACAGAGAATTAATAACACAAAAATTTCCAAAAGAAGTTTTCTGCGATGTAGAAAAAGAATGGAGCTTATTCAAAGACACTTTAGTCGAAGCAGCACAAAAAGTATGTGGCAGAACATCTGGAAAGGAAAAAATAAGACAGACAAGTTGGTGGGATGATACCACAATCCAAGCAGTTAGAAGAAAAAATGGAGCATGGAGAAAATGGTGGAAAACTAAAAATGACGAAGACCATAAAAGATATATAGAGGAAAAGAAGAAGTGCAAAGAAATAGTGGAAACAGCAAAGAAAAAGGCATGGGAAGAGTTTACAAAAAAACTTGAAGAAGATGTGAAGAGCAATAAGAAAATGTTCTATAAAATGATGAAAAATAAAAGGAAGGCTTCTGAAGTACCAGTAAAGATGGAAACAGAGGACGGTACCATTATTGAAGATCCAGGGAATATAAAAGATCTCTGGAAAGAACATTTTAAGAAGCTGTTAAACGCTGAGGACCAGGTACATGAGGAAACAACAAATAATGGAGAAATTGAGAGAAGTTGGGAAGCAGAATTAGGACAAATTACACAGGAAGAAATGGAAAAAGCTGTGAAGAAGATGAATGGGGGGAAAGCCCCAGGACCTGATGAAGTATCAGTGGACATGATAAGAGCAGCAGGTCCAGTGGGAATGCAGTGGCTGTATAGAGTACTATCAAGCGTGTGGAGAAATAGTAAAATACCTGGCGACTGGAGAACAGGAGACATTGTTCCCATCTTCAAGAAAGGCAATAAAAGACTTTGTAAAAACTACAGAGGAATAACCCTCATGAGTCATACAGCCAAGATTTTTGAAAGAATTTTACTAAATCGAATAAGTGAAAAGATAGAAAAGGAGCTGAGTGAAGAACAGCATGGGTTTAGGAAAGGAAGGAGCACAATCGACCTGATATTTTCTATCCGTCAACTGATGGAAAAAAGTTGGGAGTATAACAAAAGGGTGATAATGGTTTTTATAGACATAGAAAAGGCATATGACTCAGTTGACAGGGAAAGACTCTGGGAAGAACTGAAGAAGATAGATATAGAAGATGGATACATTAATGTTATAAAGACAATGTACAGAGGCCACAATTGTAGAATTAGAACACCATTGGGGAACACTGAATACTTCGAAATAAGACAAGGACTTAAGCAAGGAAGTATTCTATCTCCTGCGCTTTTTAATGTTGTGATGGAGGGAATGAATAGGGCAGTTAAAGATATAGTAAAAGAAAAAGACAAAAAGATGATTTTTGCAGATGATATGGTAATATGGGGTGATAAAGAGGTAGATGTACAGTTACAGCTTGATGCGTGGAAGGAAATAATGAAAAGGTATGGATTAAGAATAAATAAAGATAAGAGTGAAGTAATGGTATTTGGAAGAGAGAAAGGTATCAGTGGAAATATTACCTTGAATGGAGAACCCCTCAAAGTGGTAGAAAGTTTCACTTATTTAGGGAGTGAAATATCTAGGGATGGAAGAATAACTAACGAAATTAATAGGAGGTTACAGAAGGGAGGCAATTTCTACCAAACAATAAAACATCTGATTTGGAATAATGAAGTTTCAGAAAGAGCAAAACTCCTGATGTATAAGAATTATTACTTCCCTATTGTCACCTATGGTGGAGAAACATGGACAATGAAAGAAAGGGACTGGAGCAGACTGCAAGCAGGGGAAATGAAATTTCTCAGAGCAGTTAAGGGAAAAACAAGAATGGACAGAGTAAGGAATGTAGAGATTAGAAAGGACCTCAAACAAGAAAGTATGAGAGAAGAAATTGAAAGAAAGAGATTAAGATGGTATGGGCATGTTAAGAGGATGCATGGACAGAGACTCCCCAAAATTATGGAAGAACTAAAGATGGATGGGAAACGACCTAGAGGGCGCCCAAGAACACGGTGGAAAATGGGAGTGAGAATATCTGTTGAAAGGAGAGGTGTGACCTGGCAGCAAGTGGAGGAAGAAAAGTGGTGGGAGGACCGAGCCAAATGGAGAGGACTCGTCAGCACCCAGACCCGGCAATAGCTGGAGCGGGATTCGGATATAGATAGATATAGATATAGAATAAATAAAAATTTGTATTCGTAAAATTTGCATGGTTTGAAATATTGTCTTGTTGTAGCAAATGGGAAAAGAGCAAAGAAGCAAAATGCTTCATTTGTTTTAAGAGATGTAAGCTATGTCTGCTACTTCCATGAATAATACAAGAGGAAGGAAATAATGACAACAGTAACACACTAAAAACTTAACAACAACTCATTCATGGTGTATAATAAAAATAGAAAGCAACTCATCTGTTACTGTGTCTAAATACAATCGTTTCATCTACTTGAAAACGATAAATTAACATAAAAACAGAGTCATTCAATGTCAGTTTTCACCCTATAGCAAAGACTATTCGTAAAACCTGAACAATGGTATGATCATCGATTACAACATGATTTTTGAGCAGAATTTCAAAAAAATTGTAATCAATAGCAGAATACTGGTGATTTTTTATAGTATTCAGTCACTAAGAACGTTTCGAGGAAAAGCAGCGAACGGTGAACGGATTAAGTTTTCTTTTATTTGCCGATTTAATATTTGGTTCTCTGTATCTTGATACTGAGAGAGTCAAAATTTTTCCGTCTTTGTTCGATTTATACGTTTATTACAGGAAACATATGAATAAAAAACCGAAAATCGGTAATTTTAGAAACCGGTTTTTTGTGTGATTTTAACTGATAGGCAAACTGTCGTGAATAAAAAGAAAAAACGGTAGAACCGAAAACCGGTTGTTTCAGCTATAACCGCCATTCGTATCACATATCTGATTCAATTAAGGTTCTTTTTCGTTTCAGCCTCGTCTGTATGGTCTGCATACTCTGTATTTTTCCTCTGAACCTTCCCGATGTAAATTTGTGGTTTTGTGTTTTCTCATTACGTTACTTCCGCCTCCCACGTGTACTGTAGTGTTTGTTTCGCAGTCGCTAGCCAGTTTAGTGTTATACATTCCTGAGATTGCCCTGTGGCTTTGTGGTTGCCGCCCCGCCTCCACTGTCGATTCCGACATTCTATTACCTACTGTTTGCTGCGGCAACCATCGTGATTACAGTCGGAATTAATTTGGAATTTAATTTTGCTAGCCTCGGGACACCAATATATCTGAAATATGACGTCCTGTCATGTGTTTTGCCATGTGTAACGTACCTATGCTCTTCGGCGTATAAAAAGATTTTTGTGTCGCGTGTACCTAATGTTCCGTACCTAATGGAAACAAGGCATGGAATCAGAAGATCAATGCCTAGCGATGCAATATAGATAGCTACAGCCTGATCATAATCGCACGAGTGTGTAGTGTGTGCACACAATAATCGAAATCAAGATAAGGTAATAAATTAAAGTTTCACAAAAGTTACCAGTAATTTTGTATTCCTAAATTGTTTGAATGACTTTAGATTGCAGAATAAAAAGAGTCTCCAGCTCCAAAGTGAGCAAAAGCTAAATTTGGTAAATGACTGCACTGACCTTGAAAATAGGCAGTTACTGGAACACCTTAATTTGGAATGAAATGATGTTAATTATGATTATGAAAGCCATGGACATGCAACGACTAGTAATACTTCACAGAAACTGTATTACGTAGCGCATAGTAATGCTGTCTGTTTGGATGTTTGCATAATCGTGACCGAATTTAATTTCTCTCCGTTGCTGATTACTTTTCAGCTGATGCCATGAACCTTTAATTCATAGCAACAACTATTTATCGGTAACATGTTACGTAGACATATGCAAGTAATATTACTTACAGAACACAACATATAATCATCAAAATTATTTTGACTACAAGAGAGCAGCACATGTTTGTCATAGAAATACGAATTCCATTAAATCACTCTAAGCTGATTATGTGCAGTAGTAGTGCACCACTATGTGAACAACTATAGTTACCACTGCTTTTTGTTAAAATAATCACGTCACTGAAAATTAACTGTAAATTTAGCTGAATCTGTTTCCTTTAACTATTTCTTTCACTGACGTCTTCCTCAGTAGTTATGGTGAGAAGGCAGAATCCTGCTGATGGTTAACGACTTAGATTAATAAAGTTCCACTCGCAACATTTATGCTTTGACTGGACGCACTCAAATGTTACAAAAAAGTTACTGTTATGCTAGCATGCCTATTACACAGATATAAAAATACTGAGTGGATCTTACTTTGTAATGAGTTGCTTGTGGTGCGATGTAATGCTTATTGTGAAATTCATTATTAGCAAAAGACTCCTCCTGATTAGGGAGCAGCTTGAATAAATTTGGACCACGTAGTACTCTTCATTAATTCTAAAATTCTCTTGCGATCATGCACTATGCCCATACAAGCACTCGCTCACCTATATTTTATAACAACATTTCCAGCACAATCTCTGTTTGGCATGTGCGTGCCAACACACACGTCCGTACCACGCAACAGATGATTGCAACTGCTGTCTGCCGTCACTTCTGCGAGTGCGCGCACTCGCGCCAGCGGTGTTATTGTTACATGAAAGATATTTTCTTGTTTCATACAATAAGATTTCCCTGACATTGACAGCGTGTGGCAAAGTACATGGTCTCAGTGTGTATCGAATTACATATAGTGACAGGGCTTTACAATCTGAAGTTTTCCGATTGCGTTACTAAGGGTGGAGTCGACTGCCTATCAAAGGGAACACATCACAATTTCAACATTATACCGGTGGGTGTAAATCTACCATGAGGAATGTGTGGTGTCACCGCCAGACACCACACTTGCTAGGTGGTAGCCTTTAAATCGGCCGCGGTCCATTAGTATACGTCGGACCCGCGTGTCGCCACTGTCAGTGATTGCAGACCGAGCGCCGCCACACGGCAGGTCTGGAGAGACGTCCTAACACTCGCCCCAGTTGTACAGCCGACTTTGCTAGCGAAGCTACACTGACACTTACGCGCTCATTTGCCGAGACGATAGTTAGCATAGCCTTCAGCTACGTCATTTGCTACGACCTAGCAAGGCGCCATTACCAGTTTATATTGAGATTGTTATTAATGTACCGTCAAGAGCGATGTACACCAATTATGGATTAAAGTTAAGTATTCAAGCAACAACGTACTTTATTTACTAGACTCAACTCCTTTAACTGTTCCAGACCTCACGCCAGTCTGCGTGAGCTTAAACGCGTGCATTTCGGCCTCCTCTAGCAACACGGTGTTGGCTCTTCTGCCAACACATCAGAATGAATATAGAATTACAAATACAATAAAGGGAGAACAGGAGACTCTGTCTGCAGTGATGAGACAAATGAATTTAACTCCTGATTGATAACGATTTATAGGTATCTCGTAATCAACCGGGGGGTAGTCCTACAATCACTGTTTCTTTTGTATGTGATCACAACCAACTGAGGCAAGATCTTCTTTAAGCAACTAACGATAGTTCAAGTTAATAAATCTGAGTAGGGGTATGATGGAGATACGTAAAACAGTAGTTGTGAGTTGCTAATAATCTCCACTTAAGATTTATTGAACAATGAAAGGAACAGTTCTTATTAAAGATGAAGTACACACAAATTTCTCTGCAACATTGGTCGCCGCGTTAAAGAAAATGAAATAATTCAGCTGTTTACACAAAGAACAACACATTATCATAGGTGCATGATCACAAGAGAATCGTTTGTATCATGGGATTTGGGGGTGGTCTAAGGATAGCACATGTTCTGTTAAGTGGCACCGTATTCCCAAACTGTCGCGTAAACTGTTTTGTAACTTGATATGCATACCCTAAGAGTCAGTCAAATCAAAACGCTACATGAAAACTGCAAACAATATTCACTACTAACAGTGACTGAATGTCTAAAAAATTTTGTATTTTATTTCCTCTTGGTACAGTAAGGGGTCTTGTTATTTCAGCATCCTTGGGGCTTTTAGCTGGCTCACGAAAGGGAAGTTTCACTTAGGGGAACGGATTAGTCGTAAAGTTATTTTATGCTGAAAGCCATTCTCCGTGCAGGCAAGGAGCAGAGGACAGTCCCATATCTCAGCACTGTAGGAGCAACGTGTGAGGCTCGGCAGCGCGCCGTAAAACTGCATTGTGTGAGAAGCGCAAGGAATTAATTTAAGCTAATAAAAAAAAATCTGAAAGATTGAAGATAACATGAGCTATCGAAACAAGAGTGCAGCTGTTAAGCAGAGGCACCGCCTGCTGGAATATTGTTCAAATTTTAGTAAGGGGTTCTGTGGTTGGCTCAAAGTAATTATTTCCTTAGTGGAGGTGAGTCAGGCGTGTGCGTATGTGCACGTGTTTTGGTTCAGCAACTGGTTGAAAATCTATCATGTAGTGGGAGAGATTTTTCTACCTTATTCCCTGTACCAGGGGAGAAATAGAAGTTATTGGTTAACCACGACAAAATTTGCAAGAGTAGGAAATTGTTAAATTTGTTTATTCAATTATATTGGTCAGAGTTTTCGAGGCCTGCTGCAACAGACCAGTGATGCTGGCAGAACCAGCTAAGTTTCGTAGAGAAACGTGAGAACAAACCTCACCTTAGGCAGTCACAGAAGATTTTGCTTCACGTCGTTGCAGACAGCTGGAGACATCGATGTCTCCGACTTAGGGCAGATTACAGCGGCTGACCTGAACTTAGAATTTTCAGCCACCATTGGAGCCATCTTCTACCATCGTACAGCTTAAAAGTAGTAAGTATGGGCTGTATTGCAGGCATTGAGACAAGGCGAATGTAAGTCGGTTAATTTTCATCAGGGATTCATGTTGCAGGTCTAATTTTCACAGCCATCTTGTTGCACCCGTCATGTGTTTAGGTGAGAGTATTGTTAATCATTCGTACTTTTCTGGTAGTTTTATTAAATCACTAACATTTCCCACAATCGTTGGATATGTTCACGACATCGATTTATATCTTTCTTTTATGTATCCACCTGTGCCAAATTTCCCTGACATTGCCAGTGTGTGGCAAGGTACATGGTCTCAGTATGTGTCGAATGACATAACGTGACAGGGCTTTACAAACTTAAGTGTTCCTACTGTGTGACTAAGGGTGGAGCCGACTGCAGTTCCTTGTCCACTTGTTAAATGTTTGTATTCTTGATTCAGTGGGTAAATCATTTTTTTTTTATATCTTTAGGCAATAAACCTGACTGTTATAGTGACAATTAGTTTCCTTTGATAGTATATTAATATAAAGGGTGTTACAAAAAGGTACGGCCAAACTTTCAGGAAACATTCCTCACACACAAAGGAAGAAAATATGTTATGTGGACATGTGTCCGGAAACGCTTACTTTCCATGTTAGAGCTCATTTTATTACTTCTCTTCAAATCACATTAATCATGGAATGGAAACACACAGCAACAGAGCGTACCAACGTGACTTCAAACACTTTGTTACAGGAAATGTCCTCCGTTAGCGAGGATACATGCATCCACCCTCCGTCGCATGGAATCCCTGGTGCGCTGATACAGCCCTGGAGAATGGAGTATTGTATCACAGCCGTCCACAATACGAGCACGAAGAGTCTCTACATTTGGTACCGGGGTTGCGTAGACAAGAGCTTTCAAATGCCCCCATAAATGAAAGTCAAGAGGGTTGAGGTCTGGAGAGCGTGGAGGCCATGGAATTGGTCCGCCTCTACCAATCCATCGGTCACCGAATCTCTTGTTGAGAAGCGTACGAACATTTCGACTGCAATGTGCAGGAGATCCATCGTGCGTGAACCACATGTTGTGTCGTACTTGTAAAGGTACATGTTCTAGCAGCACAGGTAGAGTATCCCGTATGAAATCATGGCGGTGAATCGAGGAAGTACAGTACATACTGACGAAACTAAAATGAGCTCTAACATGGAAGTTAAGCGTTTCCGGACACATGTCCACATAACATCTTTTCTTTATTTGTGTATGAGAAATGTTTCCTGAAAGTCTGGTCGTACCTTTTTGTAACACCCTGTATGCGCGTGAGGTACGGTACCCATACTTTCATGCTTAATTGGGCCACCTCTATAATTTTCACTTAATAGGACGTTATCGGTTGCACACCCTTGTTTCTCTTAAATATGTGTGATATGGTGGGCAGCTTTCCATGCCTGTATGCCACCAGGGATAGGATCTGTAGCATCTCATGGGTGTCCTAGAAAGATCAACCACCACCCCACCGTCCGCATACGAACAGCAGTATTCACACACATGTGCATATGATATAACACCTACACAAGTCACTTCTCTTCTACAGTACAGCATCATGGAAACACTGCACTGCATAGGGCAGAGGAAAAATATCTGTGCCACGAGAGGTAACGAAGTCAGGCGAAAATGAACTAATTCAAGAATCACAAAATTATGTGAAATTAACAGTATTGGTCAATATTAGACAGGTGTAAAACAATGAGTACCATTCTTTCATTAACCTGACAGCTGCCTACAGACAGTCTGATGTATATGTGTGTGGACATGAGCTGACCACTAAAAGATAAGTCAAATTTCAGATTTCCAAAGAGAATGAAGTTAATTGGACGTCCAGATATTGATTAGACTCAGCGAATTATGTTATATTCATTCAGTAGTATTATAGTGGTCTATGGACTGTCTGATGTACACGTGACTGGACAAGCATGAAACACCAAAACTTGAGTTTACACATTTTAGAAAATACACAAGAGTATAATCTCACACACACACGTTAAATAACTGAGACACTTCTTAGCAATTTAATCTCAAACGCTTGACACTACACTCCATGTCAACATGAGGCTCGATACAAAGACACATCTAAATCCCTTAGTTCGAAAAATATCGTAAATTTCTAACTTGCCTTGAGCTTATTTACTTTTCTTGATATTATTTTACACGAGAGCCATGAATTTAAGGAAACAATAAAAAACGACACGATTCCTTTGTGTGTTCAAAAGCGTATGGCCACTTGACCTAAACACAAAAAGTATTCCTGTGAAAACCACAAGAACTCGACTAAAAAATATCACTTTTCCACAAATAGAAACCACAAAACACTCCGCAGCGTTGAAAGAAATACCCTTAGTCAAAATATCAACTCACTGAACTAACATTGTGATACCTTCTTTGTACCTATGGCAGAGTCAACTGCAGTAACTAATGTCTTAAATGGGTTCGACAGCGAGAGTGGAGTTCAAAGGCTCTTCCGTTGGCTCCACCACTTAAAGCGGTGAGCAGGAGGGGAGCAGTGCACCAGATATGTTTCCTGTATTCTCGACAACCTTGGTTAACTACCCTGACAAAAACACCTGTCATGCCACGACAGCTAATCTTTTGTGTCCTCATCAGTAACCCCTAGACTGGCAGACCTGAGTTAGCCTACAAGAGAACACGTTCAACTTATCATGTATTCAGATTCACACAGACGATTGACATGACGGGAAAAATGATGATACACTCTTTGTAAACAGGTGAAAATAAAGAAACAAAACCCTTTTCTTTCGTCAGGCTTAGCAACTATCACAAACATGTAGAGAAAAATAGAGACAACACAATAGCAAGATTAATTATTATGAAAGAGATTAAACAGATCCCTTTCAACCTACCACTCACTGATCCAGAGTCGCTAGATTCATTTAGAATAATTCACTTAATAGACGAAACTTAAGAAACAATTGCTCTTATGACCACAATAGATGTGGGGAGCGAGTTCCAGAGCGGTCAAATTGTGGACTTCTGAGTGGCGGAATGATCCTTTCGGAGGATTGCCCTACAAGTTGGGCGTGCTGCGTTAGTTGTGCAAAGACGCTGGTCTCAGTGCTCACGTGAACATTCTCACACTCCTAGGCGAGGTTTTGGACATCCACACCGCGCAGACACGCACCAGGATAGTCGTAATGTAAGGGCAGCAGAGGCAGAACGTACAGCTACGATAGAACAATAAGAGTGCTTATGAGCCCAGACATTTCACACGAACTGTTGTGAACCGGTTATTAGCAGTGAGGCTATGGGCCTGCACACTTCTAGCCCATCTTCCATTCACGCCACAGCATCGACATTCATGGATCGACTGGTGTCGTCAGAGGATCACTTGGAAGATAGAATGGCGCGCTATGGTCTTTGCAGCGGTGAAAGCAGAATCTGCCTGCAAGCAGATGATGGTCGTTTGCGCTTACAAGGTGAGTGCTGTCCCATAGAGTGTATTCGTCCAAGACACGCTGGCCCCACCCAGGGCTTTACAGTCTGTGGTGTGATAACCTACTACTCTTGTTCACCTTTGATGTTTCTGGAGGGAATGTTAATTTGGTTGGTTTTTCACTGTGTCGAACAGTTTTCCCATGAACATTGTAATGTCCCTAACTAATGTAATATGACTGTAATATCCCGGCGGCGAGTACCAGCGATGATGCGCTCCGGAATTTGATACGACAACGCTCTTTGCTCTGACGACAATGTTCTTTGCTGAAAAAAAAGAGGAGCATCCATGTTTTCTTGTAATTGATGGAAATAAGTAATACCGATTGGCCATTGTGTTTTTTTGTTGGAGGTAAGTCTGCATATAGAAGTAATATGAAGTGCAGAGGTCAACATGTAATTGCGATTATCATCCAAAATACTATTCCAGGCGGGTGTAAAATGAACGTGCGCAACGGAAAATACTGAACGCTAAAATGTAGATTTGGCCCTGTCTGACTACCCCCTGAAGCAGCTCTTAGGATCTGTTAAAGATGATATCTTCTCCTTCCTGCAGTTTAACATACAAATTACAACATTAACATAAATGTATAATTAAGGGAACTAGTAACTATAAAACGATAAATTCTGTTTCTGCTTATACATTTATTGTAGACTAAAACCCCTTCATATTACAACTGTTCATATATCAATGTCCAATGGACATAAAGAGATACAAATGAATTTCCTACCTAATATTATTGATCAATTGCCCAAATCTGCCCCTTTTTATGGCTACGTGGTCTAATATAAATAACGCGAGACGACTGACAACATCTACGTACCAAACACTAGAAGGCACTACTTTCAAAGATGATCCACACTGGTGTGCAACCTTAGTGTAAATAAAATTTACGTGATCACAGCTGTTTAGCTGTATAGCCCTAATAAGCCAAAGCAATTAGCAATATCACCGTATGTACTGCGTCCGGTGCTTCGGAGCGATGGTTCTCTTACATGTCTGCATCGATGGAAGAACTACAGCCACAAAATAAACTCTTTCAAACACTAGGAAGGCAGAAGGTGGTCCTCTGACTAGTATACTCACATACTGTCTTTTCTTCTCTGTGTTCGACAGACGAGAAATGCGAACTCCCAGCCACAAGGACAGAATTCAGATAACGTCTCAACATATGTATAGGCAGAAGGAGTGCTCTCAATCACTGAACACTGCTCAGTCAATGACGACTGCCTACCCGGCGGCGAAGTCCAGAATCTCATAAGTTCGCAACAGTACAGTGCCTAACCGTTCTAACTATAAAATCTCCTGAGAGCAAAGACAGTAAGTCCGTCTGTACCAACAAAAGCTGATAGTGAGCGACCGTCAAACCCAGGCGCTCCAAATGGAAGACCTCTTCTCTCCATCGCTGGCTTCCCAGCAAAACTCGGCTCCCCTCCCTCATAACTGCAGGAGGCGAATCACATCCTCGAAAACACGGAATATTCTTCCTCTCTACAGATTCTTCCGAACTCCGACCAACCATATTTAGTCTTCTGTCATCCAGCGCGGAAAGTTTGCGAGGAAATACCTATATTCATAAAATGGTATGCTTCTCAGAGAAGCCGTATCTTCCTTTTCTCACTTCTAGTCTCCCGATATGCCTTATTTCGGAGGTCATTCAGGAGCTTTTATTAGGATCTTAGCGCACTGGTAGATTTCTTACGTGGTTAAAACACCTAGGATTTTGTGATTTATCTATCAGGAGCAGTTCTTTCTTCTCAGTCCCATCTGCTTTAGCACAAACTAGAACAGTTATTCGGTCTTTGAATAATTTGCCACCAACATATTTTTCGCCCTTGAACTCCAGAGTTTCGTTAGCCGCGAAGTTAAAGAAAATTCCAGGCTCGTCTGTACTAAAGATGTAACAGTCTGCATGTCGTCCACGAATTGCAGGCCAGTCGGCAGTGACCCATTGATGGATTATTTCAGTATTTCACACTTTTGGTTTCACCGCTCATTTTGTCCAAAGTAATGCCGTGACTTTGCTTGAATCTGTCAATCAATCCGCTGCTGCATACAAATTCCTCAGCTTTTAATTTCTTGGGAAATTGTTCTGCTTTCACCATAAGGAGAGGGCTACTAAAGGGTACACTGATGCTTCTCTGTTGCTTAAACCAGCCAAGCGGCGCTTCATGTACGTCGTTCCGTTCAGCTTCCAGCAACCGCTTGATTTTAGATCCCTTTCTGTTCAAACGCAGTAACAATTTTATCCTTGTTCTTCCAAATCGTTTGGACGTGCAATTAACGAGGTCAAACTGACGACACACGTCAAAATTTTAGCTCCAATCTCGATTTCATGAATCACTTTCACTTTTTCTTCCACCACTAAAACTTTTCTTTTACTGACCATGCTGCTTTGATATGCATCCACTTCGTCAAAAATTGATATGGAGTCTGACATCACGTGTGGTGTTGACGAGTTCTGTAACTGTTAACACTTTTGTGGTATGAATGCGCTATGGTGACAATGAGTGAGGAGTCTATATTAACCTGTTGTTGACGGAAAGGCAGAGAGAAGAATATGTCAGGTTAACTTATTAAAACAACAGATTTCCTTTTACAGTACATTGCTTCTTGGAAAATCTTGTTTCTAACTGAGGTTGAAAATAACGTTATATGCGAGGTACACGCTTATACATTTGTCGTATTAAGCAAAGATGAGAAGTATGTTCCTTCCTTAGAAAATGGCTGTACCACGGAAATCAGATCGCTATAGCCGAGTTCTGGTTGTAGCCGATGTCGTTATATGAAAGTTCAACTGTAGTTTGGTAGATAATCAAATGTTCAGCCCCGATGCGCAACACAACTTTCCATAACTACATTTATGCATTATTTGATAAGCAATATGATTGGGCTGTAAGCTTGAATTTACGTTGTGGTAATGTTGTCCTCCATTAAAATTCGGGACAACAAGTAATCAGACAGCAGTATGTCACCTAAATTAATTCATTAAAAACATAGGAAAGAACTTTGACGTACTTAATGAAGTGGAGGAGGTAAAGTCGATGAATGTGACATATAAGCTGCGCCAAAGCACTTCCTTCGCTGTTGCCCAAGGGCGCTTGTCTGATACCCCCTCCCCCATCACAAAGCCCGTCACAGTGAGCACCCCTATTCGTGTATCCACATCATACGTAAAAAAAAAACACTGTTTTGATCTCGATAAAAAGAAGCCTCCCGTCTCTTCCATGTCTCTCATGCCTCAGGCTTATTTTCTCTTTTACCTAGAAAACATAATGCGGAGAACAAAGGAGGAAGCATCTGTCTTCCACAGACCGGCCGATTGCACGTAGGCACGAGATTTATCAACTTATTCCCATAGCCGGAGGCAGCGAAACGTTCCCCTGCTGAGATTGCCGATGTCGCTGTAAAAATACGAGGGACAAAATGTCCTACGACAGCGCGTTCGATCTCGTTAAAAGAAAACGTCAACTTCTAGGCTACAGTAACAACAATTTTTTGCGTTAATGAATTCATCACTAATTTCTACTGCAAGCAGATGAGATGAATAAATTTCATTTGACGTCATGGTATTGGGTGTCCAGTCAGTCTGATAATTCATTTTTATTTTGAATATTTCATGAAAAGAGCTACTCATATCGTCAATTGTAACGAGTGATGATGTAACGTGTGACCACTGTCTTGAATTCAACCAGACTCAAACTGTGAGGTATTACGAACACTGGAATCCATGCAGGGTCTTCTTCCAGTATCCCCTGGTTGTTTTGAAATCCACAAGTTTCCGATTTTTTCCTTCGGTTACTGCATTTTATTCTGTTGTATTTTATATGAGGGGCGTTCAATAAATAATACAACCATTTTTTTCTGAAACTAGGTTGGTTTTATTCAAGATTCCAACATACCGTTTTATTACCCACTATTCTGGCTACAAAACCATATTTTTCAACATAATCTCAGTTCATGGCGACGGCCTTACTCCACCTTATTGGGAGGACCTGTATGCCCCCATGGTGCCACTCTGCATGTTGACGGCAGAGTCAACCTGTTGTTGCATCAGTAAATTCCCGATCAACCACGTACACCTCCCTGCGGAATGCATCTTCCATTGGGTGAAACGGAAGTCGGGAGCCGCTAGATCCGGACTGTAGGGTGGACGAGAAAGAACAGTCCAATGAAGTTTTGTTAGCTCCTCTCGGATGCGCAGATTTGGGTGACATCTTGCATTGTCGCCGGCCGTAGTGGCCGAGCGGTTCTAAGCGCTAGAGTCTGGAACCGCGCGACCGCTACGGTCACAGGTTCGAATCCTGCCTCTGGCATGGATGTGTGTGATGTCCTTAGGTTAGTTAGGTTTAAGTAGTTCTAAGTTCTAGGGGACTGATGACCTCAGCAGTTAAGTCCCATAGTGCTCAGAGCCATTTGAACCATTTTTTTCTTGCATTGTCATGGAAAAGAAGTTCGTTTGAATTTTTGTGGCGACGGACGCGATGAAGTGTTTCTTCGATTTCCAGAGGGTAGCACAATACGTTTCCGAGTTGACGATCGAACCATGAGCGAAGATATCAAACAAAATAACCCCTTCAGAGACCCAGAAGACGGTCGTCATGATTTTAACAACTGAGGGCGCGGCTTTGAACTTTTTTCTTCGGAGCAGAGGTAACGTGGAGCCACAACATGGTCTCCCGTTTTGTTTCCCATTCGAAGTGATGAACCCATGTTTCCTCACCTGTAACGATGTTCGACAAAAATTGTCACGATCAGCCTCGTAACGTGCCAGCAACTCCGCACAGAGAGTCCTTCGTTGCTCTTGATGGTATTTTGTCAAGCGGTGAGGGACCCAGGGCACACATCTTTTGAGTACCCCAACTTATGCACAAAAATGTCAGCACAACCAACAGAGACGTCACGTCGAGCAGGGAGGTGTTTGATTCTGATCCGTTAATCACCTCGAATGAGAGTGTCCGCACGTTCCAGCAATGCAGGAGACACAGCTGTGTGCGGTCTGCCGGCATCCGGGAGATCGGGCAGGTTTGCTCGACCTTGTTGTGATGATGACACGTGCCTCGCTTAACGACTCCCCGTCCTTCTGTTCACTGCGCGGTCTCTTTAGACATCCTTCAAGCTACTTTGTATTGTTGCAATGCTCTGGTTTTCAGACAAAAGAAACTCAATGACAGTTTTCTACTTGCAACTTACAATCATTTTTCAACCGAAATTGGCCGAGGAAAAATATGTTGCATTACTTATTGGGCAAGAAGTGGGGTTGTGTGGTGGTGTATTATACATCTACATCTACATTTATACTCCGCAAGCCACCGAACGGTGTGTGGACTTTCCTCTGTTGAGTGATTTCAGTTGCTTTTCTATTCCTTGGACACTTATTTCGATGTCAGCCATTTTTTCGTTCGTGCGAGGATTTAGAGAAGGAACTGCAGTGCGGTCTTCCTCTGTGAAACAGCTTTGGAAAAAGGTATTTAGTATTTCAGCTTTACGTGTGTTATCCTCTGTTTCAATGCCATCATCATCCCAGAGTGTCTGGATATGCTGTTTCGATCCACTTACTGATTTAACGTTAAGACCAGAACTTCCTAGGATTTTCTGTCAAGTCGGTACATAGAATTTTACTTTCGAATTCACTGAACGCTTTACGAAAAGCCCTCCTTACGCTGACTTTGACATCGTTTAGCTTCTGTTTGTCTGAGAGGTTTTGGTGCGTTTAAGCTTGCAGTGAAGCTCACTTTGCTTTGGCAGTAGTTTGCTAACTTTTTTGTCGAACCACCGTGGGTTTTTCATGGGCGTTTGGAGCCATGGGATGATCAAATTAAGGGGTACTGAAGATATTTTTGAGGCAGGAGGCGAAGAGTAGTTCTTAGCTCTGAGGACGTGGTTGATAAGGGAAGAATACTGGGACAGGGCACTGACTGATACTCTGAGGTAGTTTAATTTTTTCCAGAGCGTTGGTAGTTTGATGCCTAGTTTTATGCGTGTCTGTTACCAGTCTGTTTCGTATCCTGTAGGCTTCCAATGAATTGTTAGTCGCTGGTAGCTTGTGATAGTGTCTTTGGTTCGGAGGGATATCCGTGTTCACTGTCATCCCCACATGGTAGAATGGTCTTCGGAACTCCAGACTCATGGTAATGCTGGTGACCTTTTCCAACAGAAACCACGATATACGCCACCTATTCCTACCTGAATATCAAACTGACCACGACCGATTCTATGCTCTGTACGGTCAGAATTGAACAGGACTGAAGGGTAAAGACTGCTGCACAAAAACCCGTGGTCGCTCTCTATCGACGATGTGCATAACGTCTTAGCTGCAGCACGTAAATGATCTCTCTCTCCCTTTACGTTCACAGACCTGATAACATGATTCTTGTTCCCTCACCTCAACACAGCTCTGAAAGGCACGCTTTTACAGCCATATTTGACACAGAGAATAAACTGACATCGGTGTTCGATCGATCTCCAAATCAAGTTTCATTGAAAGTTTGGAGCAGATTATACGCATTATTAGGTGTACAGGGTGATTCAAATGAATATGCTGGTTTTAAGGCTTTGTAGCATTTATTATATCTCCCGGCTGGGTCTGGGAATTTTCTCCACCCAGGGACTGGGTCATCATCATCATCATCCTATCATCCTTATCGACTGCAGGTCGCCGAAGTGGCGTCAAATTGAAAAAAAAAGGTTCAAATGGCTCTGAGCACTATGGGACTTAACACATATGGTCATCAGTCCCCTAGAACTTAGAACTACTTAAACCTAACTAACCTAAGAACAGCACACAACACCCAGCCATCACGAGGCAGAGAAAATCTCTGACCCCGCCGGGAATCGAACCCGGGAACCAGGGCGTGGGAAGCGAGAACGCTACCGCACGACCACGAGATGCGGGCTCAAAGTGAAAGACCGGCACCCGGCGAACGGTCTGCCCGACGGGGGGCCCTAGCCATACGGTGAAATAAATAAATTCAATGTACAATTATAAATAATACATCAGATGAAAGAGCAATTCAAACAGTTCTATTTGTACATCTGTGCGTGGAGTATGGAACGACCAAGAGTAACCGAAGAACGTGTTGAACCAGTGAGAGTGGTCCACGCGTAGCCGCATGAAATCAGTTCGGAAGATTAGCTGTGAATTAGCAGTTCCGGTGAAGTCTGTGTCCGCAGCTCGTGGTCGTGCGGTAGCGTTCTCGCTTCCCGCGCCCGGGTTCCCGGGTTCGATTCCCGGCGGGGTCAGGGATTTTCTCTGCCTCGTGATGACTGGGTGTTGTGTGATGTCCTTAGGTTAGTTAGGTTTAAGTAGTTCTTAGTTCTAGGGGACTGATGACCATAGATGTTAAGTCCCATAGTGCTCAGAGCCATTTGAACCATTTTGGTGCTGTCTGTGTCTTAGGGAGACGCTTAGAACTACTTCCTTATCGTTTGCAGTTGTTACAAGCCCTAAAGCCTAAAGACTGCGGTTTACGTGTCAACTCTGCGAACGAAGTGTTACTGCATGTCGATGAAGATTTTCTGAATCGTGCCGTCTTCAGTAATGAATCGACATTTAACCTAAGTGGAAATGTGAACACGTAATGTGCGCATCTGGGGGTCAGCAGATCCCCACAAGATGATACAGCTTAACGAGACTCCCCTAAATTGACTACTTTTGTGCCATATTACGGCTGAAAGTTTATTGGTCTTTCTTTTTCGGCGAAGCAACTGCAGCTTGCTTGCGGCGTCTGAGTTCAGTAGCCTATAATAAATGTTCTTCACAACGGAAGTGAAATTTAGGGAACGACATTCTGTGAGCTGTAAGTTGTAACAGTTTTCTTAAATTCTGAAGTGATCATAAAATTTAATTCCATCGTTCATCAGTTCCTTGTAGGGAGTATCCACCCCCCTCCAGTTGCTCTAGCAGAATGTGGGGCGGGCATTATCGTGCAGTAGCTTCACTTCACGCAATCTTCCTGGTCATCGTACTTATACTGCGTCTGCAAGACTTTGTTTGGTAGCAAGATGGTGCGCCGCCTTACTGACCCAACTCAGTACGCGGCTGGTCAAATGGCGTAGTACACGACCGTTAGACTGGCCGCAAGTGGCCGCATGACAGAGTTCGTTTTTCATGGCCTAACCTTCACACGATCTGACACCAAGCACTTTTTGCCTTTGTGGGTTTCTGAAGGATGCCTCCGCTACCAGTTTTGACTTCAGAAACAGCATTGTTGGAACATTTACTCCAGACACACTGATCAAAGTTTGGGTGGAACACAACTGTCAACTCCATGTGTGACGAATGGTGCTCACATGGAAGCCCTGTAAGAAAAAGTGTTTGAGTCGCTAGTTCATTTGAAGTATTATTTACAATTGTACGTTGAATGTAAGAAATGCTACAAGGCCTTCAATCCCTATTAAAAACCGCTATGTTGTTGGGAAGAGATTAATTTTGTAATGAATCAAAATATTTTTTTCTCTCTCGCTATTTTAAATGTCTTACGATAACATTTACCGGACGTTTTAGAAGTATTTTTAGTTCTTGGCTATCGTTTGTAATGTTGCTGGAAACACAGACAGCCAACTTGAGTAATCTGTGTCAGCTGTTCATCACAACCGTTGCGAAACTTAGCCTCTTGTGTTCCCTCACCATATCAGAAGTCTGAAAAGCACACTTTTACAGACATAACGGAAGGCAGAATTAAGTGACGTCGGTGGTTCCATCCATACCGAAAGAAAGCTTCGTCGAAAATTTGGAGCAGATCACACAGAATGTGAATAGAGATTACTTTGAAAATGATTCATGACATTTTACTTGTGCCTGTTGTTTGTAACACCTTATGATAGCTGTTCATCGAACAATTTCCATGCATTTTGTAGTTTCTAGCCATAAAATAGCTTACAAACTCCGCCATCCGATTTCAGTAATCTCTAATAAATGTTCTTCACAACTGAAATGAAACTTAGGCAATGACGTTCTGTCAACTGTAAGTTGTAATAATTTTCCTGAATTCTGAAGTATTCATAAAACTTAGCTCCATCGTTCATTAGTTCATTGTACAGAATATCAAACCCGCTCCAGTTGTTCTAGTAGTATATGGGCAGGCGTTATCGTGCAGTACGAGGTCTTCCTGGTTGTCTTCTCGGATTGCATCTGCAAGAATCTCTGTTGTTGAAATGTCAGCAGTGATGGTTACACCTCGGAGAAGCAGTTCGTAGTACAACACACATTTTGTAGATGCGCACTTATTTGTGTGGGGAGCTACTGCTTTGTTTGACCTCAACCATTCCTTTTTTCCCCCTTATGTTAGCATATAGACATTATTTCTCGTCACCAATAACAATACAGAGTAGGAATGGTCGGTGTTTTTCACCAGCCAACTGACGACAAGCATTCAGAGATGCACATATGGCCATCCGCTGAGTTTTGCGGGTTTGGCTTAGCGCATATGGTACCTATACACACGATTTTTCAACCTTCCTCATTGCAGGCAAATGTCGCACGATGGTATAACGATGATAGTTCATATCACGTTTGCCAGTTCTCGTGTATACGGATGTGGATCATTGTGGATTAATGCTTTTCAAAGATCGTCATCAAACCCCTCCCCTCCCCTACGAACGAAGAGAGTTATTAGTGTCAAAACGATCCTCCTTAAAACAAGAAAACCATTTTCTTGCGATGCTCTGTCCAGTGGCATTAACCCCAAATACACCGCAAGTGTTTCTTGGTGCCTCCGCTGCTATCACCCCTCTATTGAACTCAAACATTCTGTCAAACAGAAGAATATGTCGGAAACATCGCGATTTCTCTACTTGGTATGCCATTTTCTAGCATTCATACTCCACTCACTGTCTTGAAATGACAATATGACAATATTTAAACGCAAGTAGCAACAGTGAAATAGAGATAAAAAATGACTGTCGATATATAAACCTATAGCAACTGGGATATATACGTTCAAAACAAAAACGCTACGATCTTATGTACCAAATAATAATTAAATTTTGTACTGGGATACATTTTCGCTGGAGGCCACATTTTTCGAGTTATTCATAGAAAATTGCGTGATAAAGACAAAATGGCTCTGAGTACTATGGGACTTAATTTCTGAGGTCATCAGTCCCCTAGAACTTAGAACTACTTAAACCTAATTAACCTAAGGACAGCACACACATCGATGCCTGAGGCAGGATTCGAACCTGCGACCGTAGCAGTCGCGCGGTTCCGGACTGAAGCGCCTAGAACCGCTCGGCTACCGCGTTTAAAGACAGCTTTGTAGGTTTTTCTTGAATAATCTGAAAACTACGGCCTCTGGAAAAAGCGCATACGAGTACAAAAGTTAACTACATTAAATTTCCTAGAAAAAGCCCTGTTCATTTTTCCTGTAGCACTAATAGTCTGCGCATAGAGAGCGAGAGAGTATGAAAATCTTGCGGACAGTATTTGAATGTGTTGCTGGTTGCATAAAATCCATGGGTAGTAGCAGCTTAATCACCCTGAATGCAGGGTGAACATTGAAACGTCCCCTTAGAAAAATTGTACAAGACTATGCTTAAACTGACACACAATATTATTTAGCGCAACGCAATCTGACTTTCAAAAATCCTTACAAAAGAATGGCCCTGACTAACATTAACCTATACCTTTCACAAATCACTTACCTCACAAAAATCTTCGTTACTGGAACTACTGCAATACAGCGAGCGCCACTACTGCCAGCTAAATAAAAGATTCAAACTACTGAAGGCACTAACTACTGATAGGCATAGTTAGCAAATGAAACATTTTAATAGAGAACAAACAATGTATTTACCTTAATAGTCATAATATATATAGCAGTTCATGACAAATTACAAAACTCCGCCATCTCTCTCCCCACATCCACCACTGCTGGCGGCTCACCTCCAACTGCGCACTGCTACGCGCTGTTCACATCCAGCTGCCCAACACTACAATGGCAGACAACAATGCAAACTAGCCACAGACTGCACACAGCACAGCCAGTGATTTTCATACAGAGCGCTACGTAACGTTGCCAATAAGAAAACATAAACAGCCTACTTACATAGCCCCCACGCTCCCCACAAAAAATTTTACAAATTTTTTTGGGCAGTGGCCAATACAGATTTGAAAATTTTTTTCATAGTTACAGTAAGAAAGATATCAAATGCACACACTTATTAATACAATGTTGGTCAAAAGCTAAAATTTTCTCACAGTCCATAAAGATAGTCCTGATCATTCATCATAATAGTAATTACAGTTTTTGTTTTTCACAAAGTCTCATTAGTAAAAGAAAATGCACACGGAAGTAGTGGATTTCTATGCAGTCTTGAAGAAGTAGTGTTGTCCTCCCAACGGAACGACAGTGCTGACTCTTGACATGCTGACAGGTAATGGGCCACAACAGAGCAAACCCACAGCAGAGTCATTCGACGTTTTGAAGAAGATTGGTAGGTAGGTCATCACAGAGCAGACCCACTGTAGTCCTGGTAGAGAGTATGGTATTGGTGAGTCAGGAAAGGTGTAGACCCACTGTAGTCCTAGTAGACATGGCCAGCAGCCATCTGCTGCGACTGTGCAGGTGCACAATCACCATCGAAGAGTCTTGCAGAGAAGATTACAAGGGTCGCCATATGAAATGTCCCCCTTAATAAAAATTGTACAAGACTATGCTTAAACTGACACACAATATTATTTAGCGCAACGCAATCTGACTTTCAAAAATCCCTACAAAAGAATGGCCCTGACTAACATTAACCTATACCTTTCACAAATCACTTACCTCACAAAAATCTTCGTTAGTGGAACTACTGCAATACAGCGAGCGCCACTACTGCCAGCTAAATAAAAGATTCAAACTACTGAAGGCACTAACTACTGATAGGCATAGTTAGCAAATGAAACATTTTAATAGAGAACAAACAATGTATTTACCTTAATAGTCATAATATATATAGCAGTTCATGACAAATTACAAAACTCCGCCATCTCTCTCCCCACATCCACCACTGCTGGCGGCTCACCTCCAACTGCGCACTGCTAAGCGCTGTTCACATCCAGCTGCCCAACACTACAATGGCAGACAACAATGCAAACTAGCCACAGACTGCACACAGCACAGCCAGTGATTTTCATACAGAGCGCTACGTAACGTTGCCAATAAGAAAACATAAACAGCCTACTTACAACATAAATAAAACGGACAAACTGCAAGGACGGATTCCTGACTGAAAATGGCGGAAAAAGATCCTGTGAAAATGTTCCCGGAAACGCATCATTCCCATGGTAGATGGTACACAAAAGCGACAGTTCCTCTGAGCGCGTGCCGTGTGTTGCAGGCTGCGTCTCTGATGCAGCGTACTGTAAGCACATAATGGTCCAGTATTCATGTTGGGAACAAACCGAGATGGTGTTTCTGTACCGCCCTGCAGATGGAAGCGGTTGAGAGATAGCACGACATACCAAAACAAGTACTCTCGCAGACACCAACCACATTGCGAGGTGCTGGGGTGGAGAAGAGTTTGTACCTCTTTAATTTAGACGAATTTTGCGTGAGAACGAGACATGCACTCGACCCCCTCCTTATCTACCAGCTAATTAATTATGCTCGCAACGGTTACGGAAGAAAATTATGGTGGGCCCTGCTAGTTGGTAAAATAAGGAGTGTACACTCACAATAATTTAACAAAAAATCGTAATCTTCTCAGAAAAAGGAGAACTTTATCATAATAAACAACAGGAAATGGGATTATACATATATCTACGAAATGATATGCGGATTAAATATTACAATGAGATCTATTATACGTCAGAACATAAATGCACACGACTATCGACGCAAACAGTAGGTTAAAGGATAGGGTATACTGAAATGTTATGACAATAAGAGTTGGCTCGAGAACAAGGGGCTCCTACTCTTTGTGATGCAATAGATTGACGATAACGACTGGAGGTCCTAATGAATCAAATGTTAATCTACCGACCATACAGCAGTATCGCAATTAGTAGTGAGAGCTCGAACGGGATCACACGGAGAAACAAGCAAGGTGGACTTGTAGCAAAGCGAGCGCGCGTGCTGCTGACGGATTCAGAATAAAATTAATAAGGTCCTACAATGCCGGAGCCGCAAAATACTGTACCAGTGCTGAAATCTGCAGCACGTCGTCGATAGGCAGCGTCCTGATGATGTAGGCGCCGACTTCTGCCGTGCAGCAACTCTGTGTCAATTCCCTGAAGATCAGATCCCAGATCCCCTGCCCGCGCAACGCAAGAGCGAAGCCAACATTGCTCTACTCCCTACTCTCCTCGAAAACTGCGAATCAGCATTCAGTTCTGATTCCAAAATTCCCCCACACTGTCTCAGAACATCATTCGCGCCTATAGCGACCGTTCCCTCCAATTTCGAGCAGGGCTTTATGGCGTCGACTAGCCTCAATTTAAGTTGACCAATCATGAATCTGCTATTCAGCTGAGGGCACTGAACTTGCCGTTTGACCGGCTACAAAAACAACATGCCTGGACCACCGGCCATCCGGTGCCAGAGAGTCGCACCCAGCAGGGCACGGTCCCCAAGTATTCTCAGAATCAGGAGGACAATGCACTCAGTCAGTGCCAGGAGTCTTCATTCCGGACGCGACGGAACGGTAAACACATACACTGCGGCGACACTCAGATATGTCGCAGGTCGTTTCGCCCTGCATACAATAGGCGAAACTCGACCGACGTCAGTCGTTCCGCCAGGCGCTTAAGCCTGTTGTACGAACCCTCAGAATTCGGGGAAGAGCAGCCCCCAACCGGAAATGCAGAGTGCCGCGTCCTCCGATGCTCGCCTCGCATAAGCCACACAGGGAAGTAACAAAGCGTGTTTAGAAATCAAGTGAAAAGTATTTTTTGAGCTCTCAGTACAAATACACTCATTACAATAATCTTATTCGGTCTGTTACTACCGTGCAATGACATAGAACATTAATAGAATTGATGAAAATGAAAGGAGACATGGAAAAGAGGTCATGGAACCTCTCAACATCACACAACATTTTAAGCCGTTTTTGGGCGTTTCTATGATAATTGGTCCTTTGAGACAGACGAACGCGCAGGTAGGCGGCAGGCTGCGCATACACCAAATTTGGAGGACTGGGTTCTACGGAACATTGAGATGAACCCTAGTACAAGCTCCGTGCAAGTGGACCGCCATGGTGTAAGCCAAAGTACGATTATGCGTATCTTGCATGACAACGCATGCACTGCAGCCTATGAAGACCACTTTGGACATCTGTTGCGACGTGGATGCGATGCAGCCCTGTACTGTGTTCCGGGACGATTTGTTGTCGCTGCACACACAGCGTCCACTTTCGGACACGTTCATAGGACCTTTTTTCCCTCATTTCCAGTCAGGAATCCGTCGATTTTATTAATGTTCACTCGATATATACATGTTCTGACGTGTAAAACGTCTGGTGTACTCCAAAATGAAAGGACTGAAATTGCAATACTCATTTTTATGAACTTATTTTTAACTCGTAGACAGTGTTGATGCCTTTCGGAAATACCTTTAGTTGTTGTTGTGGTCTTCAGTCCTGTGACTGGTTTGATGCAGCTATGCATGCTACTCTATCCTCTGCAAGTTTCTTCATCTCCCAGTACCTACTGCAACCTACATTCATCTCAATCTGTTTAGTGTATTCATCTCTTGGTCTCCCTCTACGATTTTTACCCTCTACGCTGCGCAACAATACTAAACTGGTGATCCCTTGATGCCTCAGAACATGTCCTACCAACCGATCCCTTCTCCCAGCCAAGTTGTGCCACAAATTTCTCTTCTCTCCAATTCTATTCAATACCTTCTCATTAGTTCTGAGATTTAGTCATCCAATCTCCAGCATTCTTCTGTAGCACCACATTTCGAAAGGTTCTGTTCTCTTCTTGTCTAAACTATTTATCGTCGACGTTTCACTTCCATACCGAAAGGTCTCTGTTGGATTCATTTCATTTTAATTTCTTAAATCTGTTGTCATTTACGGCATAAATTCCTCTTCTAATTTTGCTGTGGCGTTTTTGACTATCTGGGAGGAGACTGAGTAGAGGAACGTGTTACTTTTACACATAAACAAGAACGATCTGTCACACTACTACACTTTAAAGCACAGTTTATATGTAATTCATGTCACACAGTCTCATACGGAACCTACATCCGCTTTCTTTTATATACTGTATACGATAAGATACTGTCATCCCCCTTCCCCTCTGTGTGAGAGGATGAATGAGCAAATGTATTTCTAGTTGCTAGGAAGCTGCCTCTCTGGTCACTTCCGTTTGTACTGGTGAGCCACCCTCAGCAAGGGACCAAGGCAGTCTGTCCATGGCGAGCGTCTGAAGTGGTAAGATCTCCGGCTAAGCGCGTGCCTGCTAAGTCCGTAGGACAATGGTTTTCTTAAGATCAGCCTAACTGAAAGTTTAATCACCTTTATTTCAGGTTTAGCTCTAAAATATCTAATGTTATCTTAAATTGCTATACAGTGTAATTCGAATGTGAAGTTCAGAATATCTTCCAGTAGTTGCTTTGTCACTACTTTGTGAGTAAAGTGGAACCACGTGTTGATCAGTAACTCTAACTAAGATCATCAATCTTAAATGCGAATGTGCGTGAGATTATAACGTCTCGTCTTGACAATATTTTTCAATATAGCAACTTTTCTTTGTGTTCAACCCACGTGGGGTGTACTTTGTGAGGCCAGTACCACGTGCTTATACAATTGTTTGACCCATCAGGTTAATAGTAAGACGATAGTAACCAGTTCAAAGTTTTTCTTTTGTAAATTGCTTTTCGAAAATGGTTCAAATGGCTCTGAGCACTATGGGACGTAACATCTATGGTCATCAGTCCCCTAGAACTTAGAACTACTTAAACCTAACTAACCTAAGGACAGCACACAACACCCAGCCATCATGAGGCAGAGAAAATCCCAGACCCCGCCGGGAATCGAACCCGGGAACCCGGGCGTGGGAAAAATTGCTTTTCCATCGAATTTATTTTAATTATCAAAATTATTGTGGAGTTACACTCTTTGTGTAAACCAAGTTGACCACGTGAAGCATGTGGTGTAATCATCAAAGTGGCCCTCAGCTATTCTTTTCGGGAAGATTTCACAGAGAATTAGTATTAATTTAGTATACCAGTGTGTGGTAATTACATGACGGACAGGATTGTGCTACGAACGCAACTTCTTTGGGTGAAAATTGAATCGATTGGTTGTGGTTAATTTCCTCTTGTATATGTTTCAACGTTCTTCGTGTGTTATTTGATGAATGCAGTGTTGTATGCAGTCTCCCAATCTTGGCTCCATATTTGATGTGTTCCGTAAGATTACAATCTCACATTTTCACAATCCTAAATAAGGCACCAGTTTAGTTATGAATCAAGTTTAATATGCTGAAATTTCAATGATCAATGTTAAATTAAATTTCCAAATTTAAACTGATTTATTTCTTTTTATTTAAATTCTCTTTTATATATATATATATATATATATATATATATATATATATATATATATATATATATATATATATATATATCACCGGTTGTCGTATGACTATTAAAAGATTATAATTAATGTTAGTCTGGTTGGGAATTTGGTAAGCTAGACTGGATACCTGGTGAAACAGTTGCGCAGTAATACAAGGTTAACTTACCCAGACAGCTCACAGCTTTTAACCCGCTTTTATTGTCTATCAGCACCGCTTTCATAGCAAATTAAACCAACAACATTACAATACATGGCTACACTCCATACAAATACTTTCAGAAAAGTACAAATACTTTCAGAAACGACTTCCTGACGCTTAAATCTATACTCGATGTTAACAAATTTCTCTTCTTCAGAAACTCTTTCCTTGCCATTGACAGTGCACGTTTTATATCTTCTCTACTTCGACTATCATCAGTTATTTTGCTCCCCAAATAGCAAAACTCATTTACTACTTTAAGCCTCTCATTTCCTAATCTAATTCCCTCAGCATCAGCCGAATTAATTCGACTACATTCCATTATTCTCGTTTTGCTTCTGTTGATGTTCATCTTATATCCTCCTTTCAAGAGACTGTCCATTCCGTCCAGCTGCTCTTCCAGGTCCTTTCCTGTTTCTGACAGAATTACAATGTCATCGGCGAACCTCAAAGTTCTTATTTCTTCTCCATGGATTTTAATTCCTACTCCGAATTTTTTTTTTGTTTCCTTTACTGATACCTTTAGTATGTTTCCGTTTTGAGCGAATTTCAGTGAGAACGACGGAGGAAAGTGAGTCAGTTGCGGTGTAATGAAAATAAGGTACGTGGTGGAGGAAATTGACAGCTACCGAAGGCTGTACACTGTTATTACTCCAGTTATGATATCAGATGTAATGAAAAGACAGAGAGAGACGGAGAACAGAATGTGGGTTCAGACAATAATATCAGCGTACGTGGCGGTAATAAAACAACTTTCGCTAGAGAGCTGTTATTACGGCACGAGCAAACCCAATCAATTAGAGCAAACACGTGTGTGCGACCGCAGTTTGAACACAAACACACAGCCACACATGCGGAGAGTGAGTCAGTGAGAGGGGCACGCTGGAGGTCCACTTGAGCGCTGAATGCGAGCCAGTCATTAACCCGCAGCGGACGGGTCGCCGCGGCAGAGCACATCCATCAGAGCGCGCCACAAAACGCAGCCTGTCCGCGTTAATAACCGTCCGGCACGGGGGCGGCCGCCGTTGCAGCGCCGCCGGTTTAGTGCGAGCGCTGGCGAGTCGAGCAGAACGCAGAACAACGGCTGCGATTAAGAGGCGAGCCGCCGGCACAATGGCTGCTATTAGGACGCAGCCACTGCGCATGCGCCGCCCACGCCTGCCGCCGCAGGGACAATGCGCTGCTCCGGCCACGCCACGGACAACACCCGCTCGGCGTCTCACCTGAAAGCTAGGGGACAAATCCTCTCCAGGAACACAAACAGCTTCTCAGCACTGCGGTGTTTTATTCACGCGTATCATATCTCGTCTCAAATGGTTCAAATGGCTCTGAGCACTATGGGACTTAACATCTATGGTCATCAGTCCCCTAGAACTTAGAACTACTTAAACCTAACTAACCTAAGGACATCACACAACACCCAGTCATCACGAGACAGAGAAAATCGCTGACCCCGCCAGGAATCGAACCCGGGAACCCGGGCGTGGTACCCCGTCTCGTCAGTGTGTTTATGCACTAGTTGATTTTACTCGGTAGCGGAAAGAGTTTTAACTTACTTTTTTTTCCTTTTAGTCGCCAACCTTTGAACTGATTCGATGCTGCCATCATTTGCTACTTTGCGACAAAGAGTAAAATGCGATACTTGGCTTTCACTGTGACGAAATGCGACAGATTACATAAACCCACGTGGTGACTATGACGACATATCATCGATGATATTTTGGAATATGAATAACAGAGACAGTTTTGATGATGTGAATTTACTGCGTCGGAAAAAAAAAATTTGGATTAAAACTATTGTGAATAATCACTTATTAATGAGACAGACATTTCTTGGAAACAAACTGAATCGTGTATGGTAACGAGTTCCCTACCGCTGTAGTAGAAAACCAAAATTCACACTATCAACTTAAAGAAATATGTATTTACTGTTAATAAATCAAAGCTAGTATCGAAAAATCCACTTTAGTCATATAGCTCAAGTCGAGATTGTGATTCAAACTTACCAGTAACTACACCTATACTGAAGCACCAAAGAAACTAGTATAGGCATGCGTATTCAAATAAAGAAATATATAAACAGGCAGTACACGGGGCTGTGGTCGGCAGCGACTATACAGGGTGTAAATTTTAAGTTGACAAACCAGAATAACTCGAAAAATAAGTTTTACACGAAAAAATGTGTAGAGTCCAAAGTTGATTATTTTCGAGGGGGCATCTACTGGTGCTAAAATTACCCCCCGCCCCTCCTCCCCTGGCCCCTGCGGGTGGGGCGGGAGGCAACTTTAAAATTTCAAATGGGAACCCCCATTTTTTATTGCAGAATCAGATGCTACACAAAAAAACTACGTACATTTTATATTATACATTTGTTTTGATTCTTGGTAGCTGGCGCTGTAATTCAAGAAAATGCATGTTCTCATTTTTGTGTGGAAAATGGTTACGGATACATAAAAGATACTTATTAACTTCGTAAATTTTGTTCCGCTAAAACTAAAACTCTCCCTCTCTCCCCACAGGGTGGGGTTTAAGAGAGAACCAAATATTAATTTTTTCCGCAGATTCTGGTCAACATTTGTAAAACTCGAATTCCTCTCTGTCAAACCCCACCCTATGGGGAGAGAGGGAGAGTTTTAGTTTTAGCGATTCAAAATTTATGAAGTTAATTAGTATTATTTATGTATCCATAACTATTTTCCACACAAAAATGAGAACATGCATTTTCTTGAATTACAGCACCAGCTTCCAAGAATCAAAACAAATGTTTAATATAAAATGTACGTAGTTTTTTTGTGTAGCATCTGATTCTGCAATAAAAAATGGGGTTTCCCATTTGAAATTTTGAAGTTGCCTCCCACCCCACCCCCAGGGGGCACCAGCAGATGCCCCCCCCCCCCCCGCGAAAATAATCAACTTTGGATTCAACACATTTTTTAGTGTGAAGCTTATTTTTCGAGTTATTCTGGTTTGTCAACTTAAAATTTACACCCGGTATAAGTCAACAAGTGTCTGGCGCAGTTACTGCTGCTACTGTGGCAGGTTATCAAGATTTAAGTGAGTGTGAACGTGCTGTTAAAGCCGGCACACGAGCGATGGGACACAGCATCTCCAAGGTAGTGATGAAGTTCAGATTTTCCCGTACGACCATTTCACGACTGTACCATGAAATCAGGAACCCGGTAACACATCAAATCTCCGGCATCGCTGCGGCCAGAAAAAGATTCTGCAAGGACGGACCAACGACTACCGAAAAGAATCCTCCAACGTGACAGAAGTGCAACTCTTCCGCAAATTACTGCAGATTTCAATGCTAGGGCATCAACAAGTGTCAGCGTACGAACCATTCAACGAAACATCATCGATTTGGGCTTTCGGAGCCGAAGGCCCACTCGTGTACCCTTGATGACTGCACGCCACAATGCTTTACGCCTCGCCTGGGACCGTCAACACCGACATTGGACTTTTGATAACTGGAAACATGTTGCCTGGTAGGACGAGTCTCGTTTTCAATTGTATCGAGCGGATAGATGTGTACGGTTATTGTGACAGCCTCATGAATCCATGGACTCTGCATGTCAGCAGGAGACTATTCAAGCAGTTGGAGGCTTTGTAATGGTGTGGGGCGTGTGTAGTTGGAGTGATATGGGGTCCCTGATATCTCTAGATACGACTCTTGACAGGTGACACGTTTGTAGGCATCCTGTTTGATCACCTGCATCCATTCATGTCCATTGTGCTTTCCGACGGCCTTGGGCAATTCGAACAGGACAATGCGACACCCCACACGTCCAGAATTGCTGCAGAGTGATTCCAGAAACGCTCTTGCTCCTGTGTGTTTAAACATTTCCGCTGGCCACCAAATTTCCCCGACATGAACATTATTGAGCATATCTCGGTTGCCTTGCAACATGCTGTTAAAAGATATCTCCACCCCTTCGCACTCCTGCGGATTTGTGGACAGCCCTGCACGATTTATGCTGTCAGTTCCCTCTAGCACTACTTCAGACTTTAGTCGAGTCCTTGCCAAGTTGTGTTACGGTACTTATGCATGGACGCGGGGGCCCTACAGGATTTCTCTGGCTCTTCAGTGGCGCGTCCCCGGGTGGCGGATAGGGGAATGCCTCCTAGATATGAGTGGTAGGAGGAAAATCAAATACCTCTCGTGGACCATCATGCTCAGCAGCGTCTGATCCATAGTGGTCGGCTGCTAAGAACGTCTGTCTCCATATCAGGAACGACTGACATTTTGTGACATTTTGGGGGAAGGCAACGAATACCACCCCTACAGAATTCCTACTGAACCCTGTGGATGGATACATTCATTTCTAAATGTTCCGAAGTTTTAAATAGTTCCCCAGTCGGATCTCTGGAGGGGGCGGGGGGACGGTTCTGAATGGACCCACATTAAAGATGAACGCAAGGAAGAAAATTGATACTGGAACGTCGAATGTTCGAAGTATATATGAAGCAGGAAAATTAGCAAATGTTACCCAAGAAAAGACATGTTTAAGTATTGATATACCTGGTATGGCACAAACTTGGTAGCCTGACAGTGGAATGTGTTCTACAGCTGGATGTACACTGTTTTATTCTGGAAATCGGGACCGAAATCATTGAAGAGGAGTGGGCGTTATTGTGGGAGTGCTGTTCCAAGAGAGTGACGGATTTTGTGCGACTTTCCAATAGAGTTGCCTTGTTAAAACTCAATGCCAAACCAGTTGACGTCAATATTACTGAAGGATATCCACGAACTGCAGATGCAGATGAATAGGAAGTGGACTCTTTCTATTGTGAGCGTGTGGGTGCTATACTGTCATTCTGTGCAACGGATTAATCTGAGATGTACCCTTTACCCTGTGGCTCCTGCAAGATGCAATTTCCACCCCCACACTACTACAGAAATTAGACAGATGCTCCTAACGTTCTAAAGAGACATGCCTGAAAAACTTTCAGCAATAAATATCTTCTGGAGTCGTCCACTGTAAGGAAATGACACAAAAATACACAAAATTTATTACGTAATTATTGGGATACTTGGGTACTGGAGTAGTGCTAGTTAGCGTAAGAAAAGCATGAAACTAACGAAAATTATTATTTATCTTGCAAAAGTTCTGAGAAATCACAATGGCACTTTTAGTTATGAACTGAATAAGTTATTTCCAGGCTCTTTTCGGAATGTGAAGTTACCTTTTAAGGATAGGATTCGCTAATGAAATTTCTATACAAAGTTTAAGATTGTTATTAATTTGGCAGAATGGCTGAGAGCTGCGCCTACTCAACTTGAATAATTATCCGTTAGAATGTTGCTAGGTACGGTCGAGGCTGTCGCATGTGAAATGCAGTGAAGTGTACTGTTGTGGAAGAAATATGGGGCTCGCAAGAGCTGTAGTGCCCAATACCGTAAGCTGCGATGAGCGCAGTCTGTGCTGCTCAATGCTGACAAATAAGATAACTCTCGTTCTATCTGGATTGACCTTCGCCAATCAAACTCTCCCTACGCCTTGATGAAGTCAAGGACTCCTATTCGCCCCTAGTCTAACTATTGGCGTGGTAGACAGGTCAGATAACGACTCCACCGCAATGCCACTCAAAAATTCGCTCGCAGGTGTTTAACTACAACTCTGTCCATTCACACCACTCAATAAGTGTGGCGGCCAACACAGTGGACAATGCTTAATCGCAAGGATTCAGTATAGAGTCGCACTCCGATTCGCTCTCGACAGAGGTGCTCTCCCAGTGAAGTTCTGAGGAGAGACGTGTTCCTCGCTCTTTGAGTACACGTACAAGCGCACACGCTCTCGTTACGTGTTCTCGCTCCAAGAGCGACAACGGAATGGCCCCTCTCCACGTCAGACGTGAAGGGGTGTATCTTTCAGTCTCTTCCATTACTCCTTCAGCTCAAGGCATCAGAAATATTGTCTGCCAATCAGCATTGCTCTTCTAAAACGGGAGAATGACGTTTCGTTTAAGGCGACCAATCCGGAAATCTGTAGCATCGGCGTTTGGCGTTTGCTGATTCCCTGTGAAAATCTCTGAAACTGCGTGGTATATTTGTAAAGAATGCGTAGACTGGGCGCTCCCACACAATGTAGCGGAATTTACTTTTAAGCCGAACATGGGGTCATTCTTCCTTTCACTCGGGCAAACGCTGTCTGCTCCAAGGGCGGTCACCTCAGAGTTTGGCATTGACTCGTCCTCTGAAGGGACCGGCGCCCTGGCGTGAGGTTTGCGTCTCCTGAACTAAAAGCCCCTGCGACCATCGTGTCTGGAATGTATGTGTGTACCCCAGCCTCGAGTATTTCAACCCCGGTGCGCACTTGTTATTTGCATATCATTTACCTGAATTCATACAACATTGACTTTATCTTATCGAGTTTGGGTTCGAATGAAGCATCTTGATGTGCGGAATATGATTGTGAGGGCGGAATATGTAAGCAATGAACGTCAGGAGACCACAACGTCTTTCACTATGACCAAGTCAACGAAGTATTTGCCTTTACAAAACCTCACGAAATTAGCATAATAATGGGAGCTTTCAATGCCAAGGTGGGAAATAGCAGATATGAGGACCTCGTGGTTCGTTTTGGTTTAGGAACATGAAACGAGTGAGGTGATCGTCTGCTACAATTCTGCCAAGAAGAAAACATGAGAGTCACTAATATACTATGGCTACTTTATACATGGAAAATCTCCTGCTGACGACAAAGACAACATAGTCCATAACCAGATAGACTATATTTTAATTAATAAGCGTTGTGGAACTTCAGGTACAATAGCATCCATTTTCCTGGAGCAGATGTTCCATCTGACCATATACTATTAGTAGCTTCTCTAAAATCAAAACTTGTAAACCACAAAAAAACCAACTCAAGAAATGAAGATAGCTTATTAAAAACTCAAACAGCCTGAACTAAGAAGTGAAGTTAGCAAGGACATTAACAATGCAATAGTGACAATGAAACCTCTGATTAACCAAGGAAACATTACCAGAGTATGGGAAGAGATGAAAAACATTAAGCTAAAACTGCTCGAGAAAAAATAGGGTATAAAACAAGAAATCGAAAACAGAAATGGATGACTGATGAAATTCTTTCATTGATGTATGGACGGCGAAGGTATAAACCCCAGTTAGATCAAATTAAGTACAATAACATCTTGAAACTCATAAGATCGAAGATTAGAGCAGCAAAATATGAATGGCTACAACATGAATGTGAAGAAATTGAAAGCTTGCGAGCTTCACCTGACGATTTTAACTTAAATAAAAAGTTAAAAGAAGCTGCTGGGATATATAGAAGAAAAAACATCTCCTTATTAACCAACAAAAATAACAAAATAGTTCTAGTTACCATTGAGAAGAAAGAGATATGGGAAGACTAAGAACCTCTTTACAGATGATAGATCAAATGTTGACATTTCGAGGAACAACAATTTAACAGGATCTCCAATCATGAAAGAAGAAATCGAGAAAGCCATCAAAAACTCAAAAACCAATAAAGCCACAGGGCCTGATGAAATTCCAATCGAACTTATTAAACCTCTTGATGAAGAAGGTATCAAAGCCTTACACAAACTGTTTAACAAAATTTACAACACTGGTCATTACCCTGACGAATGGCTATTATCAACTTTCATTCCCTTATCAAAGAAGAGGAATGCGAAAAGTTATGAAGATCACAGACTCTTTAGTCTTATGAGCCATTCTCTGAAAATATTTCTGAGTGTCATCCATCAAAGGCTATAAGAAAATGTGAGAAATTTGTTTGTGAGACACAGTTTGCATTTAGGAGAGGTTTAGCTACAATAGAAGCAATAGTCGCACAACAAGTTCTAATACAAAATAAAGGGTAAAATTTAGGTCTCTGTTTTATTGACTATGAAAAAGCGTCCGATAGAGTGCAGCATCATAAACTCATGGAAATTCTCAAAAGAATTTACAGAGATGAGAAAGATGTCCGCTGATAGAGAATTTATATTGGAATCAGACAGAGCAGGTTAAATTTGAAAATGAGGTCACGGATTTGATCAATGTACACTACAAGCCATTAAAATTGCTACACCGCGAAGATGACGTGTTACAGACGCGAAATTTAACCGACAGGAAGAAGATGCTGTGATATGCAAATGGTTAGCTTTTCAGAGCATTCACACAAGTTGGCGCCGATGGCGACACCTACAACGTGCTGACATGAGGAAAGTTACCGACTGATTTCTCATACACAAACAGCAGTTGACCGGCGTTGCCTGGTGAAACGTTGTTGTGATGCCTCGTGTAAGGAGGAGAAATGCGTACCATCACGTTTCCGACTTTGATAAAGGTCGGATTGTAGCCTATCGCGATTGCGGTTTATCGTACCGCGACATTGCTGCTCGTGTTGGTCGAGATCCAATGACACTTAGCAGAATATGGAATCGGTGGGTTCAGGAGGGTAATACGGAACGCCGTGCTGGGTCCCAACGGCCTCGTATCACTAGCAGTCGAGATGGCCGGCATCTTATCCGCATGGCTGTAACGGATCGTGCAGCCACGTTTCGATCCCTGAGTCAACAGATGGGGACGTTTGCAAGACAACAACCAACTGCAGGAACAGTTCGACGACGTTTGCAGCAGCATGGACTATCAGCTCGGAGGCCACGGTTGGGGTTACCCTTGACGCTGCATCACATACAGGAGCGCCTGCGATTGTGTACTCAACGACGAACCTGGGTGCACGAATGGCAAAACGTCCTTTTTTGGATGAATCCAGGTTCAGTTTACAGCATAATGATGGTCGCATCCGTGTGAACGCACATTGGAAGCGTGTATTCGTCATCGCCATACTGGCGTGACACGCAGCGTGATACTATGGGGTGCCATTGGTTACACGTCTCAGTCACCTCTTGTTCGCACTGACGGCACTTTGAACAGTGGACGTTACATTTCAGATGCGTTACGACCCGTGGCTCTACCCTTCATTCGATTCCTGCGAAACCCTACATTTCAGCGGGATAATGCACGACCACATGTTGCAGGTCCTGTACAGGCCTTTCTGGATACAGAAAACGACTTCTACCCTGGCCAGCACATTCTCCAGATCTCTCACCAACCGAAAACTTCTGGTCAATGGTGGCCGAGCAACTGACTCGTCACAACACGCCAGTCACTGCTCTTGATGAACTGTGGTATCTTGTTGAAGCTGCATGAGCAGCTGTACCTGTATACGCTATCCAAGCTCTGTTTGACTCAATGCCCAGGCGTATCAAGGCCGTTATTACGGCGAGAGGTGGTTGTTCTTGGTACTGATTTCTCAGGATCCATGCACCCAAATTGCGTGAAAATGTAATCACATGTCAGTTGTAGTATAATATATTTGTCGAATGAATACCCGTTTATCATCTGCATTTCTTCTTGGTGTAGCAATTTTAATGGCCAGGAGTGTATTTCTGCGTTCGTAACGCAATGCCCTGTAGGTGATCGGCAGGTGTTGGTTGGGGTGAGACCGGCCTGTAGCAGACCGCGCGGCGCAGCGGGGACAACAGGCCCGGAAGCCGGGCTGTCAGTCACGCGGAATCAATCGCGTTGTTTTGCATATATCGCGTAATTGCGACACGGCAGTGTGGGGCCGCGCGCAGCCTCGCCTCGCGCTGCCCCAGCACAGGGCGGACAGCCCGGGCCTTTGTTGACGGAGCCCGGACGGCCGGCCGTATCAATGAATTAATCAGCGCCGGCCGGCGTGCCGTGCAGCTACACGTGTCCCGAGATTGTGGCCTCGGCAAACGGTTCCAGGAAATTGCGGACGCTGTTGTCCGGTCACCATCACCTGCTAATGGAACAGGTTGGGCGCCTCTGGAGCCCCAACGAAAAAAGCCTTCCGCCCGACAAGCAACGAAGCGCACACAGGTTCCCAATAATTGTGTAATATATTGTTGTTAACTATTCAACTAAATAAGGTTATTTCTCACAAGGAAGCGAATTCCTGATACCAGAAATATTAGGGATGGGAAAACTGTAGTTAAAATAGATTCCGATATTTTAGTTCTGAATAACCGTCATTTTTTGAGATTTATATGGTCTCGGTTATAACAGGAGATTTTTTACTAATAACCGGATAAAAAACTAAAATGTCAATTATCCACAGCAGCAGTGCTAAAATTTTTGGTTTTTGATTAAACCTTTCTTTAAAAAAAATTTTTTGTTCAAAAAATTTTCATTGCTTCGAAATTTTGCGAAGCGGTAGCGTTCTCGCTTCCCGAGCACGGGGTCCGGGTTCGATTCCCGGCGGGGTCAGGGATTTTTCCTGCCTCGAGATGACTGGGTGTTGTTGTGTCGTCTTCATCATCATCATTCATCCCCATTACGGTCGGAGGAAGGCAACGGCAAACCACCTCCATTAGGACCTTGCCTAGTAAGGCGGTGCGGGTCTCCCGCATCGTTCCCCTACGCTCTGTAAAGAAGCACGGGACTTCATTTCCATTTTTATAGAAAATGAGATGGAGATCAGTGCCACTTTCATAACAACACCGACAGAAACGAGCTCTAAATACACGGCATAACACTTCGTACAATATTACTGAGACAATAATGGACCCGTTACCATGAGGTGTAGCCTACTGGGTAATGGTTCAAATGGCTGTGAGCACTATGGGACTCAACATCTTAGGTCATAAGTCCCCTAGAACTTAGAACTACTTAAACCTAACTAACCTAAGGACATCACACACACCCATGCCCGAGGCAGGATTCGAACCTGCGACCGTAGCAGTCCCGCGGTTCCGGACTGCAGCGCCAGAACCGCTAGACCACCGCGGCCGGGCTACTGGGTAGTATGCGTGTACATGCAATGAGCGAAAGTTGCCCCATCTGGTCTCTATGGTGGTTTCACGCTGTTGTCGTTCGGCATTATTTGTATTGCATAATGGCGTCATCCCTAGACTGCAAGTATTTTACGAAGCGTGGTACCAAAGAACTACTATACACCATTTAGTTTGAAAGATTATGAACAGGAGGAGCTACAACAACTTGCAAGATCATATAAGCAGAAAACTTGCGACTTAACAGTTAATTCATAGCTCACAATGAAAAACTGAAAGTAGCTGATCCGTTGTTTGCGACTATGTAATATACCTTTATCTGCTTGTATCGCTTACTAACGGACAAATTAACACGAAAAATAGAGTTCTTCAGCCTCAGTTTTCACCCTTTAGCATTGACTATTCCTGATGCCAAACTAGTGGTACGATCCTCGATTATAACGTGATTTTTGAGCAGAGTTTCAAAAACTTAGAATGAGTACGATAATATTGGTGATTTTTTTTGTTCTATTCAATAACTTATCAATTTTCGTGAAATGCAGCGAGCGGTGGATGGACTAAGTTTTCTTTTATTTGGGTGTTCAATCCAATATTTTGACTCTGTCTATCTTGAAGCTGAAGGAGTCAAAAATCGTTTTTCGACATCTAAGTTTATTGCAGGAAATAATAAGAATAAAAAACCTAAATTCCGTTATTTCGGAAACCTGTTACTTTGAGCGGTTTTAGCACTGAGGTTAAGCTGCCGTTGAAAAAGCCAATATAGCCGAAAACCATTTATTTCGGCTATAACCGCCATCCCTATAACTATATGAATGTTTCACAGTAATGGCCATTGTTTGCAAAACCGAGACAGTGGAATGAATGGTAATGATTAGAAGTAAAATCCGCCTGTTGTCTTAACACTAGCGTTTTTTCCTTCACCAGTGTACACTTCCAAGTACAGCTTCATATCAGAACTTCATTTGCTATGTAAGTACCTTCACCGCAATGTCGACAAGCCAGAAACGACTATATGGCTAATGTTGCTTGCAAGAAATATCTGCAAAGTTTGCAGATCCACAGGCAGCCTGCGTGGCCGAGCGGTTCTAGGCGCTACAGTCTGGAATCGCGCGACCGCTACGGTCACAGGTTCGAATCCTGCCTTGGGAATGGATGTGTGTGATGTCCTTAGGTTTAAGTGGTTCTAAGTTCTAGAGGACTGATGACATCAGATGTTAAGTCCCATAGTGCTCAGAGCCATTTGAGCCATTTTGCAGATGCACAGTTCGAATAGCCCTCGTGCACTGGTGAAGCGAAACGCTGTTGACATCGAAATAAAGGCTGCAATACGGAAACCACAGCAAAAATCCAATGAAGCATTGCATAGATGGGTTGGACAGTGTCTCTAGAATGCCTGTCGATTTCGTCAAGTCGCTCTTTAGAGTCCTGGCAGCATCATGAGCACGTAAATATGCCTAGAAACATGTGTCTCCTGTCAAATATGAGGGCCAGCCGAGACATTTCGCCTGATGTCATGCAGCCCACATAACATAACTGTCATGCTTTTCCTTCTGCATGATAATTCTCGGCCGACCCCTTGAGTTTCATCTCTGCTCACACGAACTGCTGGCTATGAAGACAACATTCTGGCACAGGCAACAAGCTGGTGACCAGTCTAGAGAATTGGTGGAAAGCACAGGCGGCTGCCTTCTACATGCGTGTAGGAAAGTTGGTTCAGCATTACGACAGATGCCTGAGTTCAGCGTGGTTTCCATTTCGTGATTGGTCAGACTTTACTTTTCGAGTAGCCCTCGTACATTGGTGAAGTGAAACGTTATTGATAAGATAGTGGACTCTTTTTATTACTAAAATTTCATTTGCGAATATTGTTTTATTTTGATAAATAAGATGCAATTCTAGAATTTATTCCTATTTTCAGATGATTACTAGTTGCCTTTTGTTACCGTTTATTTAATTTTCTATGTGTTGGAAACATTTGGCTATTTCAGTGACGAGCTGCACAATTTTATTTTCAGTTAACAAGCTACCCCAGTTATTTTCAGCCATAATGGCTGTGTTTGTGTACTGTGACTGTGTGGGATAATTATTTACTTCAAGTTTCCGCTACCAGTCACTTT
This sequence comes from Schistocerca cancellata, assembly GCF_023864275.1. Lineage (NCBI taxonomy): Eukaryota > Metazoa > Arthropoda > Insecta > Orthoptera > Acrididae > Schistocerca > Schistocerca cancellata. The sequence continues at coordinate 236,865,045 of NC_064627.1, read as the reverse complement.
TAATTTTATTTTATGCTTAATCTAACATTATGCAACGCGTTTCGAACATGTTCTGTTCATTTTCAAGCGTTAATAAATACATACATACATACATACATACATAGAGAAATGTTACTTAAAAATAAACTAGATTAGTATAGAACACTTTGTCCATTGTTTTTTAATTTTTTAATGTAGCTGCTGGTGTTCATTGGAGGTTGACGGATGTCCTTGTCCGGACTCCCTTGCCAGCGATCTAGTGCGGCTGAACTTGTTTACCAATGTGCGGATTGTTTTATCAGTGGGACCATTGTGATGGAAGTTGCAATGAAATCTCATTCGAATTTCGTCGTGTAACTACCCCTGTAGCCTCCACGTCACAACAGCTATCTTCTACGGTAAACATCATGCTCATTCCCCCTGTAAACAATGAAATACTTGATTCATTGTTAGCTTGAGATTAATCCATGGTATCATGCAATAAAGAACACACAAAATATGCTAATTGTACCAGCTATGATCTACCATATACAACCTGTTCATAAAGTATGTATTTCTACAAAATAGGTAACTAATGTTTTGACACCCTATATAACAGAGGAATTTCTGACTTGTCGCTCTGATAAAATTACGTGAAACTTGCGGAATGACCAGAGTTGCGCTCTACGGACACTACAGTTCGGTAGTTTTGATACACTACATAAATGACTAGTAAATGATAGGATAGCCGGTTGTACTGATAGCACTGGTATGAAAAGGAACATAATGAACGTGTGAGAGTTAAACTGGGAGCCGACAACTTCTCTGTGTTTCTGTTTGTCTGCCCACTGTGTATTTCACACTCTTACAAAACATAAATTGCATTTTATAAGTAACAAAAAGTAGTTGATCGCTTAACTTCTATGTTTTTATGTAGTCATAGAAATTATTTTTCATGTAAGTATAGTTCACATCATGCACAAGTGTGTTTGTGAATTCCTAAGGGACCAAACTGCTGAGGTCATCGGTCCCTACATAACAAATATAAAAAAGTCTATAAAATTATTGACCATATTTTGCACTCAATAGAACGTTCTTCACCACGATCAAAGGCCAGAGTTTCCTGCTATTGATTGGTGTGGAAGTTGTTTATGCGTAACAGGAACATGTTTTGTACAAGCTCAGTATTCAAGCAATCTTTGACATATTTCTGTTTTATTTTTTATTTAATTTTACCTTTTTTGCCAAGAAATTGCGTTTCAAGCGCTACATGATAATTCTGTGTTTTTTATAATTTTTATTTGCAACACCCTTTTGTTTTACGTTACAAATTAACAGTTTTAGAATAAAACTCGAATTAACCATTGACAATTTCAATTTTGCTATAAATACTGTTTATTTATAAGTAACAGAGAGAAGGATAACTATGTAGAACAAAAGTGTTTCGTTGTTTACCCGGCCCTTTGTATGACCTCACTCAGTTTCTAGACGGTTCGCCGCTTCCGGTTTCTAAGGGGGATCTACTAAGACAATGATCGCAAACGCAAACAAAGCTATCGAAATAAGGGGCGGTAGGTGTGAAACACACTTAACGTACAGGTATGGTGGTTACGAACTTAACTGACCAATGCTACTATCAAAACTACTTTAGTTTACACTTACTGACGGTAGTCTACGGTAGCCTACTGCAGTTTTACAACTCCAGGATTGTCAAATTCTGAGATGGACAAACTCGAAGAATTTTAAAAATAGTGCGTACGGTGAGCAGGTACTAAAACAATAGTTCATAGGAGAAAACTATGCTAAACACTTGCCAGACGAAGGAACGGGTAAATGAGAAATCTACTGTGGTAACGCATACTTTGTAGAATTATAAACCACATCGTGACATACAATACGTCTCTTGTAGTATCTGTCGCTGAAGTTGGGTTATTATCTCAGTGGCTCATTCGTGCTTACTACACGAACCTTTGATGAAACGCGCAGCTCTTCTTTGGAGCTCTTGTATTTCCTCTGTTTCTGCTATCTGTTTTGGGTCCCAGGCTGACGAGCAGTGCTGAAGTGTCGATCGAAAGAGGGTTTTGGGAGCTGCCTCCTTCGTGGGTGAAGTACGCTTCTTGGGGAGTCTTCTGATGAACCTGTCTAGCGCCTGCTCTTATTGCGATTAGTTTTGTCGTACTGTTCCACAGTCACTCAGTACGCTTACTCCCTGACATTTCATGAGTGTGACTGCTTCCGGTAACTGTTCGGCAATCCTCGCCACACGACATTTCATTACGATCGTGTAATCATGCAATAGCGGTTCTTTCCTCCTATTTATCTAAGCGCTGCATTTGAGGGTGAATGGTCAATCCCTGCAGTGAGTGTTCATTCTCTGCGAAAAAGCCTCATGCAGTATCCGACGTTATCTGTTAGGTAATTTGTATGTATGAACCGCTTACTGCAAAAAGGCCTCGCGTACACATTTCTTCATTTTACAGTAGAGACAAAAACCGAATAAAACCGATTTAATGCGATTTATTTCCTTACATATGACGTAAACGGAAGGGGCGGGACCGGTTTGTTTGTATTGGACATGATCCATTCCTGCATTACACTGGGTTTTCAAATTAATTTTAGAGTTAATTTACTTGTTTTAAAACAGAACAGCAAGTATAAAAGTTTTTTATTGTAATAAACACTGTTTATTAAATACTTTTGAACAATATTTGACGTTTTGCATGGTTGCATTATTCAGTTATCTTCATCTACACCACGAGGTACCACTGTTCTCGGCCATGATGTAGCTGAATTCCAAAAGTGAACCTTATCTTGAGGGATAAAATGAAAGATTTCTTGAAGCCGTCCATTTGGTTGTTATTTATCGGCTTTACAGACATGTAGGCTTTCTTTGAAGGGAGTTCCACAGGTTTTACAACTTTTCTCGGTTTAAAAGTGTTCATAGTCAAGCGAGAAAATATTCATGTTTCACGTCACACTATGTGAATTTTTAGCTGAAGACATCATCTTATCATATTTTGAAATAATGAGAACCCTTTTCAGGTGTCTAGGAGTGACTTTACCATCAGAATCATCGCTCAGGCAGGTACTTTTATTGAGCGTAGGCCACCAGAAACTGTAGTCTATAAAAAAATCCAGCTTCATTTGAACAATGGAGAACTTGTTATCATTTTTCAGGAACGGTTTATGAGTTCAAGAACGTCATCCATCGTATAGTATCTTTCCTCTTTCCACCAACATGTCCCACACTAGTTCCCTATCTAGTCTATCAGACCCGTGTTATCGTGAAAGAAGTTCCCTTTTTGCGGTAAACAATGCACTGAGTCACTCACAGTCGTAATCGTCAATAAACGGAAATTTATGAATTTCGGAGTAGCTGACTTTCTGCAGTAAGCTACTCAAAAATGATTCAAATGGCTCTGAGCACTATGGGACTTAACTGCTGACGTCATCAGTCCCCTAGAACTTAAAACTACATAAACCTAACTAACCTAAGGACATCACACACATCTATGCCCAAGGCAGGCTTCGAACCTGCAACCGTAGCAGTAAGCTATTCATATGGTCCTATAACACTCCCATGAGTACTCCCGAAGTTAAGCTACTTTTACGTCTGAAGATTTCCCTCCGTTAAGAATGAAATAAATCCAGCTTCTGTTCGATTCATTACCTTCCGTGGTTACACCGTGCCTTTTCCGAATAACTCAAATATCTGTGAGTCGGCTCGGCGTGACGAGAGGAAAAGTCTTGTGTCTTGGATACTCAGCATTTGGTATATTCATCACGCTATACATATCTTTGCCATAACGTAAGCTGCGTTAATGATTATACTTGGTTTACCAATCCCATGTCGGACATGGACCATCTTTACTTGTATTCAGTACACAGGGAAAGGAAAAAAACGATAACAGTCGATTAATCAGCTACGTCCACACACCAGAAAACACTACTATCAAGCAACTAACCTACGTAGAACACAACATGTGAATACTTCTAATTTAATGACGCAACTAATTTCGTATCACCATCGTCTTATGTCTTAAAACACATTTGTGCAGAGAATGGCGACATATTCAACGTTATATGCAGAAGAACTGCGTAGCAGTGTGCGATATCTTTCTCAAAAGTCTTATCGAAACAACTGATAACTCCAGCCACTGTGTCAGTTTCTACTGTTAAGCGAACTTCCGAGCGCAATAACGATACGTGCTTCGGCCGTGATTCAGCGTCGCATCAGACCATCAAAGGTAAAGTGCAAGGCAAATAAAGACAAATCTGCTTCACCCGACAAAACATTTGATATCAACTCTTTTGTAATCTTCGCAACAGCTGGTGAGATCGGTCTAGGACATGCACCACACAATACACGTCAGAGTATCTACGAATGTAACAACTCTCCAGGATAGAAGCTGGCCGTTATTAGCAACTCACGCCATTTACAAGAGCCAGAAGATGGAAAGTAGATCTCACTATTTCACTGTTTCGTATATGCACATGATGAAAGGGGAAAGAGTTAAATCCTATAATGAAACTATATAGCATAAATTTAGCCAACATTGTATCACACTGATGATCTGTAATATGCGGAACAGCAAGGGAGCTACCCAATGTCCGACTGACACAAGGTCGAACTACTCAATTCAGAAACAAAAAAATGAGAAAAAATATGTACCCTCAGTCAACCATCCATGGTGAAGTCTAATCATTTTATACCATGCATTACGTGTGCAAGAGCCTGGGATAGCTTTAATTATCAGTACAACCGGCTATCCTATCATTTACTAGTCATTTATGTAGTGTATCAAAACTACCGAACTGTAGTGTCCGTAGAGCGCAACTCTAGTCATTCCGCAAGTTTCACGTAATTTTATCAGAGCGACAAGACAGAAATTCCTCTGTTATATAGGGTGTCAAAAAATTAAGTATCTATTTTGTAGAAATACATACTTTATGAACAGGTTGTATATGGTAGATCATAGCTGGTACAATTAGCATATTGTGTGTGTTCTTTATTGCGTGATACCATGGATTAATCTCAAGCTAACAATGAATCAAGTATTTCATTTTTTACAGGGGGAATGAGCATGATGTTCTTCTGGAAGATAGCTGTTGTGACGTGGAGGCTAAAGGGGTAGTTACACGACGAAATTCGAATGAGATTTCATTGCAACTTCCATCACAACGGTCCCACTGATAAAACAATCCTCTCATTGGTAAACAAGTTCAGCCGCACTAGATCGCTGGCAAGGGAGTCCGGACAAGGACATCCGTCAACCTCCAATGAATCAATTGAAGCCTTCAGGACTACCACTGAAAGGGACCCAAAATCGGTGCGGCCTCTGTCAGTGGAGTTGAACATTCCGAGTTCGACGATACACAGGGTTTTGCTGTTCGCGTTAAAGAAGAAACCGTACCACCTGCAGGTTCTCCACCATCTGCATGAAGAAGATTTTGTAGAACGTGCATCGACTTGCTTGCACAAGAAGAGCGCAGCATCCTGAATCGCATCTTATTCAGCAATGAAGCGACCTGCCACATTTGTGTATAGGCTAACGTTCATAAGTGCGGTATCTGGGCTAACACACCACGAGTGGAACATGTTGAAGTCATGCGAGACCCTCCCAAGGTTATGTGACAAGGTTTTAATACGGACCGTTTTCCTCTGCTGAAAAAACTACAAATGGAGCAGTGTACTTAAACATGCTCACGTGTTTTCTGTTGACCAGCTTATCCAAGATGGGCGTCGGGATATTGTTTACTTTCAGCAAGATGGGGCAGCATGTCATTATACCACAGATGTTCACACGTGTCTGAATTTACAGTTCCCTGGGAGACGGGTTGGACGCACAGGTCCCTTGTCGTGGACAACACGTTCCCCATGGACTTTTTTGTGTGGGAATTTATCAAAGGACGTGTGCTCACCCGACACGTTACCACGTTTCAGGAGCTCAGGAACCGCATTACACAAGCTGCTGCTGCCGTAACACCACTAATGCTTCAGAATGTGTTTCTCACCACTGCTCAAAAATGGGAAATCTGCTATGATACTGATGGTGAAAACGTTGAAAGTAATCACTACTAAACCGATCCCATAGCAATCATTTCAAGTACCTTCACTATTTCTACCAAATAGACACTTAATTACAGGACACCCTGTACGGTAGTAAGCTTAAGGCCATAGTGAGTACATGTGTTATCTTTGTAGGTATCTCCTTGTTGGTTGTCAGTCCCTAGTCTGTAATACGACTCATACAAGAACCGAACTGCCTTCGCCTTTTCTACTTTGTCGTCCTCAGATCCACAAATAAAGTGGTACAGTACTGTCAAAGAGAGAATCATGTTATCGTGTCACCTCATATGGCGAAACAAAGTCGATCGATCTCGCGGATTCTGGTGACGTTATGCCACTGGAGTAATCGAACGCTATCTGATTCGCTTTCCTGTTTATGCGCATTGCTATGCTCTTATCTACGTTTGAGATAAGTTGCCAGGCCAGCTCTAAACTCGTATGTAGGTCGTCCTAGATCTCCTAATATTTCCCCAGCAAAAATTCTGCGCTAAAAACAGTGTCGTTTTCTGAATGATTTTCATATTATAAGCCGCTTGTGCACGCGTGGAAAATAGGTAAAGCTCTGCTAGGTTTATTTAGTGAGTGAAATACGGGAGCTACATTTATGATCTGAAACCTCTGAGCACACTTAGTCGTAATAAAATAAAGTGTGGGAATGATACCGTAGAGGAACGTATTTGTGATCTCTGTGAAGACCACTTGATAGTGTAAGTAGGCTGTTTAGGTTCTTATATTGGTAACGCCACGTAGCGCTCTGTATGAAAATCACTGCCTGTGCTGTGTGCAGTCTGTGGCTAGTTTGCATTGTTGTCTGCCATTGTAGTGTTGGGCAACCTATCAGTAGTTAGTGCCTTCCGTAGTTTGAATCTTTTATTTAGCTGGCAGTAGTGGCGCTCGCTGTATTGCAGTAGTTCGAGTAACGAAGATTTTTGGTGAGGTAAGTGATTTGTGAAAGGTATAGGTTAATGTTAGTCAGGGCCATTCTTTTGTAGGGATTTTGAAAGTCAGATTGCGTTGTGCTAAAAATATTGTGTGTCAGTTTAAGCACAGTCATGTATAATTATTCTAAGGGGACGTTTCATATGTCGACCCTTAACCGAGGATACCTCACTGGAATCTTCTGATTTTTTCTTGTAGTTTGTGTAATTAGTGCAGCCTTTGTTTATTGCTAGCGCTTAATTGTAGACAGAATTTCCTTTGTAGGTGTAGTTTTCATTCTTGTACAGTAAAACATTTGTGGCATGCATGTATATTTGCACCAAGTATTTCGCAGCTGCTCTTGCAATTAACGAGGTATTATTTTCAATGTTATGTTAATGTGTTTTCTTATTTTGCTCTTCAAATTGTGCTTTTCTGTGTTGTCGTGTGAAATATTGTGACAATAATGGCGTGTGAAAAACGTAATACTAGGCTCCAAAGTAAACTGAGAAATGACAGTGAAGACGAAAGCAATGTGTTAGCGCCACCGTGTAATGAATTAACCAATATTCAAAGTAGTAATTTGGTAATTGTGCATAGGGCAATGGAGCGGGCTGCATATAATGGTTTAGGCAGTAAAACAATCAGTAAACAGGGAAGCATTCTCGATCGATCGGTCGGTAACAGCTTGCCTCAGGAATCCGAAATGACAGGACACAATCTTGCAAATACTGTAGATTCAGGTTTTGCGTCCTCGCCGTTTTCTGAAATAAGTCAAGACACATTTTCTGCTTGTCAAAATGTGAATGTTGCCGGTGCAAATTCACTGCCGAAAAGCACTGAGGAACATGTTTCAGACACCAGTGCATTGTTATTACAATTAATACAAGAAATGGGACAAACACAGCAGAAGCTTCAAAAGTTAGACGCAATGGAATAAAATCTTCGTAAGTTAGACACAATGGAACAAAATCAGAGACAAACACAGCAAAAGCTTCAAAAGTTAGACACAATGGAACAAAATCTTCGGAAGTTAGACACCACGCTTGAACAAACACGTGAAGATTTAAATACTGAGTTACATAACATTGAATCGAATTGTCAAAAAGTCTGCAATGACGTAAAAACACAAATTTGTGAGCATTTTCAACCTATTTTTTCGCGGCATGAAAATGCATTACAGAATCACGAAGCAGCCATAAAAGAACTGCAAACTATTGTTCATGAATATCATGAGACCTTGCAAGCTAAAATTCACTCAGTTGCATCTACCGATTCGGTTACGCAACTTGTAAAAACTCAGGAAAACTTAAAGGACACAGTAGATACGATTTCAACACAAATTGACACTCTGAAATTTGGTTCAGAAAAACACACTGAGGAAATAAGTACACTATCGGAGAAAGTAGCCGAACTTTCAGATCAGTTCACTAACTTATCTACAAAGGTAGATGATGATCTGAATGACAGAAGACCTGTAGCCTTCACTGACACTGAAGAGTATGAACAAATTAGAAAATTCAAACGAAATCAAAATCAAATCAATACACGGTACAAAAGATAAATCCGGGAAGTACAAGATCAGTTGGCACAAATAATATAAGAATTACATATTTCAGAGGACACTCGCGCTCCAGTACGGGAAGAGGGACACAGAAATACGGAACAACCACAAAATAATAACACAGGGCATTTCGGAAATTATGAAAGAAATTGGCAAGGTGCACCGAATTTTGAGATGGAACCGCCGACACGACGTAACAATGACCGATATGCTACTCGCCGACACGATGATTTTGACTAACAGCTGTTCATTACTACACGTAAATTCAAAACATTTAAGAATTCTGGCAACGGCATTCATCCACGAGCATGGCTTCATCAATTCTCTCATTGTTTTCCTCCGAACTGGTCATTGCAGCACAGATTAGAATTTATGTGTGGCTACTTGGAGAATGAACCAGCTGTAAGAATGCGATCGGTCATTCACGATTGTCACAGTGAAGGAGAATTTTATCATGCCTTCCTCTCAGCGTATTGGTCTCAAGCTACACAAGACCAAGTAAAACATAGCATCATAATGATGAAACGTTTCGAACAATCTGAATTTTCCAGTCTTATGAAATATTTTGAAGACATGTTGTAGTGTTGGCAGAAGAGCCAACACTGTGGGGCAAGAGGAGGCCGAAATGCATGTGTCAACTCACGCAGGTTTGCTTAGGTCTGAAACAGGATACGTAATGAATGCTATAAAGAAAAGTATGTAGCTGCTGGAATATGTAACTTTAATCCATTATTTGTATACAGCATTCTTGATGATACAAGTGAGACTCTCTATAGCAATGGTTATTGGCGCCTTGCTAGGTCGTAGCCATGGACTTAGCTGAAGGCTATTCTATCTCTCGGCAAATGAGAGAAAGGCTTCGTCAGTGTAGTCGCTAGCAAAGTCGTCGTACAACTGGGGCGAGTGCTAGTACGTCTCTCAAGACCTGCCGTGTGGTGGCGCTCGGTCTGCGATTACTGACAGTGGCGACACGCGGGTCCGCAATGTACTAATGGACCACGGCCGATTTAAAGCTACCACCTAGCAAGTGTGGTGTCTGGCGGTGACACCACACATGTTGCATAAGAATCAGTATCTTTCAGACCCATACAGCCCCTCAGAACTCATCCACATTTGCTTAATCAAACTGCCTGAACGTTTACGACATATTATTTTAGCAGGACGTTGCAAAGACGGCATTGAAGCTTTTCAGGGACTGTTACAAGAACTGGAAATTGACACTGACAATCGCGGAACGCGCAAACAGGAGCACAACAATTACAGGTCACATCTGTCACAATTCCGCGATGACAAAAATAATACACGACAAGGCTATTCTTACAACGTAAATCGTGACCAAAACAGACACCACCCATACGACAACCACTGGCAGAGTAATAATAGTTACAGAGAAAGATCGCATTTTCGTAGTAATGAATATGACAGAGATCACCATAGAAACAGACAATATGGGAACAAAAATAATTATTATCAAGGGAGACAGAATAACTTCAGACGCAACAGTTCAGCGTGCAGTTACAATTCAGGAAGAAATTCCCCACCACGTGACTGGCAAGAAAGAAACTATGGAATCTACCGACATGACGACAGACGATATAATCGTAACGACAGACCTGAATTGCATCAGAACTGGCGAGCTTCAAACAGGGCAGGGCCTTCTCGTCAAGGTGAATTTGTAGAAGTTAGGTCTCCTAATCCCAATAACGACGCACGCCAACAAAGAGATAGCAGACAATGACTCGCAACGCAGGCAGCCACGTGCGCCGGCTGGATCAGAGAAAAATAACATAGACGCTAACATTGGGAAAAATTCCAGTATTCTTCACCGACGTATACCGCATGATAATTCCGTTCAAGTTGAACCTCTGCGTGCTAGGAAGAGTAAAGGATTGCACCACATTTCACATGTAAAACCGTTTATTGAAAGACAATCTGCTTTATAACTTAGTCGTTGCCATAAAATTTTTCACTTCACGTTACTAGTATGCTTTGTCATACTTAGAAACTGTTAACATGCAACTATGTTCCAAAGTTAACTATCAAGTCTACAACCCAGGGAACATTTTTAAACAAAAATTACGAATGTATTGTTATAGTGAACAGACGACACAGTTTTGTTATTTGTACATTCTTGCTTGTTAGTTTCACAATTACGTAACGACTATAAGGCTGACATTCTTAGAACATTTACCAGTACTGTTAATGGGATTTTAATGCAACATTTTGGTTTACTTGAAAATACATTCTGGATTTAAAGTACTTTCTGTGAGATACCAGATGACACAGTGGTTAGTTTATGTGACAGCTTCACGATTTTATCACGACACTACTAATGAGTGACAATTTACAATGTTGCTTTTGTGGTGTATCTGTTTTATATCTGCACAGATTTTCTGAATTCTTCAGGAAAGTAAAACATGTTTTAGTAGCAACTTTTGTGGTATAGCTACAAGGAGACAGCCTTTTCCATAGCACAACAATACGTTACAGCACAGTACTTTCTTCATCGCGGCAATAAGCGTAATAACTAAGATATCTATACGCAAAGCATTTCACTTTTGTTTATCATGAGGTAAGTACATTGACTTCTGCAGAACTTAGCTTTCGGAGGACGATAACTACAACACTTCCACAGAGATTATCTTACAACAAGACGCACAGTTTAGCGCTACAGTACACGTATTTAAGTGATTAATTTTGTACTTAAAATATTTATTTTTAAAGATATTTGAAGTACAATGATACAAAGGTTTTCCGTGATACATTTCATTCCATTGCTGAAATCTGTAACATCTGATGGTATAATTACATTAATCCTCAGGGGGTACACGCCTACTTTGTGTACCATGTGTTTGGCAAGCACAAGGAGCCCTAGCTAATTTGGTATTTGCTTATACAACTTTACACATTGGTACCATATTTCTCTAACACATAAATTACACAGCTATCTGATTATTTAATAGAGAATCAAACATTTTTTTACTACATCAGTGACACATGTTTACGCAATTATACAGATGGATAACTTCACACTTATGAAACTGTATTTTGTCTGTACTTTGTGAACTGTTCATATTTTTTTGGAACCATTGTGATACCATGAGAGCTTTGAATGTCGTATTTGGTATGGGATCATGATTTTTAAAGTACGTTTGAGGTAGATGACACTTTTGACATGAGCAGAGAATTTTTTTAGGTTTTGAAATTATTGAAGGAAGCTACAACGAGTTTGAGATTTGGCTGAGGATTTATGATGTTATGATGACGATGTGTATTACGCTGTTGCGGTATGTTTATGATCAATAAGCTGATGCTATATGGGGAATTTGATTATGCTACGTATTTATTATGATGAAATATTGAAGAAGTGTAGACAAATATGTATATATGTAATAAGGTAAGGAATAATGAGTAGTGGTTAGGGACTCTGAGTTGTGAAAAAGGATGTTGGAAACCAAGAATCGTACTTTAAGAGTTATGAAATGTGTGTAAATGCGTGAATGTACCACAATGCCGACGAATATTTTTTGGACACTGTCATATTTACAGGATTTTGTTTCTACAGATTTGTAACGCAAATTCTAGACCTGCGAAATTTTTTATATGAGACTGTCACTGTATTGCAAACTGGTGTCGTAAATATTTCGGTAATAAAGCCAAGTGACCTTGACGTAATGTGTCTTGAGCGGCCAGCTGTGTCAGACGACTGGAGAAAAAGCCATTATTGTGTGCCTTTTCAGAGGCACAGGTAAAAAAAAGGGGGGGCGCCATTATCCTCGCTATTGACATTCCTTTGTGGAAAGCATCGCAAATACGACACCCTCAAACTTGAAAACATATGATAACACTGTGGAGCTCTTAATTTATGATATTTACTGAAATGCCTAACGAAACGACGAAAAATATTTTTATGTCTATACACTTGATTATGACTACTGTCTTTCTAATTGAGAGATTTCTTTTACTACCTTATGAAATGCCATATGCCTAATGAATGATGTTTCATGCCTTCCTTTGTACATATTTGCTCATTTTCTTTAATATCTAGTTTCTAGCTGCACTGCAGCATTGGTTATTATAAAATTTAATAAATGTACTAATATTACTATTTTCTGTCTACAGACCCAGTAAAGAATACGTTTATGATATGCTTTCTTAGAAAAGAGAGCACAAATAGACATTTCCCTTCACAGGAATTGCATAAATAATTTTTTTAATGACTTGGTAACTTTCTTGCAGAGTAAGTTTTTGTGATGCATCACTCTAGTGTTAAGATGTGACATAGGTATTACACATGGCCATTTTTACTGTAATATTTTTCTGCTTGAGCTATGTCATGTTTAGATATAAGTTATTGCATTTGCTGCTGCTGTTTGTCAGGCATAGTGCTACTAAATTTCACTTTGTATTACTCTATTAAGCTAGTTTTATTACTGATTTATTTTTCTTGTTGCTGCACATTGGCTCATATTATTTGTAATGTTGCATTGCTTGGTAATTTAGATTTACTGCAGCTTGATTTGCCAATTTGAATTTTTTGTCATTGCTGTTTGTAGTAATTGTTTTGTGCTGATGCATTGCGTCGTCCCTTAGTTTAGCATCTGAGCTCAGTAGGTTTAAGTTAGCTTAAGAGGGGCTAGACTACATAAGAGAATGAGTTGCGATGAATTGGAAGAAATGCATTGAGAAGTTATATGAAAAAAGTACAGAAAGCAGGTATAGATAGGACTTTTTGGAAATAATGAAGAATGAAGGGAGATCTCCGAGAAGTAAAGAAAGTTTTGTTTGGAAAATACTGCAGTAAAACAAATCCTGTCCTTTCCCTGTGTTATCCCACTATGTGTTTGTGTACTCTTGGGTATTTGTGCTCTTCGTGTCTTTATGTGTTTACCTGATGAGAGTTACATTCTAGAATTTTTCTGATAATATGTTATTTACTTTGTAAAGGTGTTTAGACATTATTTATTCTGTTTTGTTTTAATGCTCATGTGTGAAGGTGATGATTCAAAAGTTATTCTGATCTTTTATGTATTTACTTATGTCATAATTCCTGTAACACTGATGTATATGCTTATTTCTATTCTTTTGTAAACCCTGTGTTACTACAAATGTTATCTGTACTGTTATGTTCTTTAATGATGTATTTTGTACCTTTGTAATTGTATTCTTAAATTGTAAATTTATAATTGTATAGACACCATTTCTTCAAATTAAGTATCATTTCACTGCAGACGTTTCTGTTGGTCATAATATATGCACAGTATGTGAGAAGTTGGGACTGTTAGTGCATGCACGTGTGTTGATAATTCAGCAAGGGACTGGATAACAGCATTGCTGATTCTAAGGACAGATGGTTGCTGGCCGTCTCTACAAGGAATACAGTGGGTCTGCATCTTTGATGGCCAACCAATACCATTATTTCAACAAGAACCACAGTGGGTCTGCACCTCTAATGGCCCGCCAATACCATAATCTCTACCAGGACTGCAGTGTGTCTGCACTGTGATGACCTAGCTACCAATATTCTTCAAAACTTCGACTGACTTTGCTGTGGGTTTGCTCTGTTGTGGCCCATTACCTGTCTGCATGTCAAGAGTCAGCACTGTCTTTCCATTGGAAGGAAAACACTACTTCTTCAAGACTGCATGGAAATCCACTACTTCCGTGTGCATTTTCTTTTACTGCTCAGACTTTAAGAAAAACACTGCAATTTTACTGTGATGAACGATCAGGACTGTCTTTATGGACTGTGAGAAAATTTTAGCTTTTGACCAACATTGTATCAATAAGTGTGTGCATTTGAATTCTTTGTTATTGTAATCGTGAAAAAATTTTAACAAATATGTATTGGCCAGTGCCCAAAACAATTTGTAAAATTTTTTGTGGGGAGCATGGGGGCTATGCAAGTAGGCTGTTTAGGTTCTTATATTGGTAATGCCACGTAGCGCTCTGTATGAAAATCACTGGCTGTGCTGTGTGCAGTCTGTGGCTAGTTTGCATTGTTGTCTGCCATTGTAGTGTTGGGCAGCTGGATGTTAACAGCGCGTAGCGTTGCGCAGTTGGAGGTGAGCCGCCAGCAGTGGTGGATGTGGGGAGAGAAATGGCGGAATTTTGAAATTTGTAACACTGGATGTCATGAACTGATATATATATATATATATATATTATGACTTTTGATGACTATTAAGGTAAATACATTGTTTGTTCTCTATTAAAATCTTTCATTTGCTAACTGCGCCTATCAGTAGTTAGTGCCTTCCGTAGTTTGAATCTTTTATTTAGCTGGCAGCAGTGGCGCTCGCTGTATTGCAGTAGTTCGAGTAACGAAGATTTTTGGTGAGGTAAGTGATTTGTGAAAGGTATAGGTTAATGTTAGTCAGGGCCATTCTTTTGTAGGGATTTTGAAAGTCAGATCGCGTTGCGCTAAAAATATTGTGTGTCATTTTAAGCACAGTCATGTATAATTGTTCTAAGGGGACGTTTCAATAGATTCAGATCACAGTTACAGTATTTTAACCGAAAGAATAACGCCATAGCCGGACGGTATGGCCGAGCGGTTCTAGGCGCTACAGCCTGGAACAGCGCGCCCGCTGCGGTCGCAGGTTCGAATCCTGCCTCGGGCATGGATGTGTGTGATGTCCTTAGGTTAGTTAGGTTTAAGTAGTTCTAAGTTCTAGGGGACTGATGACCTCAGAAGTTAAGTCCCATAGTGCACAGAGCCATATGAACCATTTGTGCTAACGCCATAACATTTAGGGGATTGAAGTGTTTATATGTGACTTTAATACGAGACTTGCAGCTTTAATTTTTGTGACAACTGTTTATTTACAACTTAGATACATGTTTCAAAGCTCTACTGTCCATCAAAGTAGTCACAAGGAATGCGTATAACCCTTTGTCAGTGATCTGGACGTCGTATGATACCATTAGCAGCGCCAGTTGTGATGATAGTTCGAGTGTAGTGACCTATTGACTGACGAATCTCTGTAATAGTTACGAAGCGAATGGCATGAAATATTACCTTCATCTTAGAAATCCAGTTGAAGTCACAAGGACTTAAGTCTGGGAAGCATGGCGGGGGTGTATTACTTCCTGTGGTGTCACCGCCAGACACACTTGCTAGGTGGTAGCCTTTAAATTGGCCGCGGTCCGGTAGTATACGTCGGACCCGCGTGTCGCCACTATCAGTGATTGCAGACCGAGCGCCGCCACACGGCAGGCCTAGTCTAGAGAGACTCCTTAGCACTCGCCCCAGTTGTACAGCCTACTTTGCTAGCGATGGTTCACTGTCTGCATACGCTCTCATTTGCAGAGACGACAGTTTAGCATAGCCTTCAGCTACGTCATTTGCTACGACCTAGCAAGGCGCCATATTCAGTTACTATGTATCTCGAACAGATAATATTGTGAATCATGTACCGTCAGGAGCGACGTTCATCATTAATGGATTGAAGTTAAGTATCAAACTAATTACATCCGCTTTCTGAATTCTAATTCCTTGTCATGTTCCAGACCTCAAGTCAGTATAGTCCTTCCCTCCTCACGCCAGCCTGCGTTAGCTAAAACGCGTGCATTTCGGCCTCCTCTAGTAACACGGTGTTGGCTCTTCTGCCAACACAACACTTCCAGCCCCATCGATCTAACAAATCAGTTACAATTTGCACCGAGCACTGCCCTGAAAAATCGTGGGCAAGTCCTGCACAGTTTGTAGGTTGGAGCCCAGTGAATTCTGCTTCATCTGCAAATAAAATGTCATTGTCAATCGTAGGGTTGCGTACAGCTTGTTGGTACATTCGCTGACAGAACTTTATTCTAGGGCCAAAGTCCGCCTCATTAGGTCATTGCACTCGTTGACGGTGATACGGGTACATTTCACTGTGATGCATCATTATCCAGCCACTACTGTGAGTGATTCCAGGATTTTTTGTGGAAAGTTTCTTTGTTGTGATTCCTGGAGAGTGTTCGACTTTTTTTCTAGCACCACATCTTGAAGCGCAAGTGTAATTCGTGCAGGCTTACCCACTCTCGTAGCAGGTACAAAGTATCCAGTTTCTCCGAGGCGTTAATGTATCCTTGTAAACATTCGACACTCAGGGTGTGTAGGGTATGCTTCTTGGTGTAAGCGTACAGCCTTGCCGTGAGCCCTAACATACATGAAACGCATACCCGTACACTCCTTGGAATGCTCCATGTTACCGGCAACAGCTGTACGACACAGTCGATGCTCCGCAAACAACTGATATAAGTGGCACTCTGAGTGTACACTTTTGTATCATATCCATTCTGCTGACATCTCCCTGTAAACTAAAGTGTAAACAAAGACCACATCGTGGACAACCATGCGGAGTCATGTCAGTGGTGTTTGGTAACCACAAAATCGCTATTATCTCGCAAACTGTTGTTTGCGGACCTATGGTTACTGATACTTCTCTGCTTCTAGTATCGTGTAATTGCCCCGCCCAGTTAGTCGAGTGGTCTAACGCACGGCCTTCCGGAGCGGGAAGGAGCGCCTGGTCCCCGACGCGAATCCGCCCGGCGGACTTGTGTCGAGGTCCGGCGAGCCGGTCAATCTGTGGATGGTTTTTAGGCGGCTTTCCATCTGCCTCGGCGAATGCGGGCTGGTTCCCCTTATTCCGCCGATTTGCTGCGCAAACAAGTTCTCCACGTACGCGTACACCACCTTTACTCTACCACACAAACATAGGGGTTACACTCGTCTGGTGTGAGACGTTCCCTGGGGGGGGGGGGTCCACCGGGGGCCGAACCGCACAATAACCCTGGGTTCGGTGTGGGGCGGCGGAGGGGTGGTCTGCGGTATTCGTCGTGGGGTTGTGGACCACTGCGGCTGCAGCGGGGACGGAGCCTCTCCGTCGTTTCTAGGTCCCCGGTTAAAATACATACATACATCGTGTAATTTCAACTGTATGCGTTTACACCATTAATTATGATACAACCTGTACAACGTAACACATGTAGAATGCGTTGTTGGACACAGCAGAGAGCCTGATACCCTCAGTCTTGTCTAGATAAATAAATCAGTAAGTAATAAATAAACAAATTAATAAATTTCCGTGTATACTGTACACTTTTTTCTGTTATAATGTGTTAGTGCATATTACATAAGCATTAAGTTTGCTTTACCCTTTACTGAAACTCTAAATCATATGACTAAACTTTGTTAATGAAATGCATTAGAAATATAGGCTCGCCTTGTCTTGTTTTCACTGCACTTCTTTAATGTGCGGTGACTTTCAAATAATCTTATAGCTAGTTTGAGCCACGAAATATAAGCAACAGAATACAAGTAACTCTTTGTCACTCATTTATTCCGCGAGTTCCGATGTCCTGAAACAAACAGACTGCAGCTCGTTGTGTAATAACTAATTTGGCTGTCTGTGGCCTATTCGCACGATATGTTGATCGTAAATCTCGTGTTCGTAATTAGCGCCGGCTATCGCTATCTCGCAGCGCGCTTAGCTACAGCGACATTAGTCAGCTGTTTCCCACGAGGCTCTTCTGTAAATCTTCATCGTGAATTAAAACAAGAGTCATCTTTAAAAAAATTTGTAAACAAACACGATACTGAATATCTGGTGTCTTATTGAAACACAAATGTAGAAAACGCAAGATTATTAGTTTGGTGTCAGATCAGGCCTTATACATACTGCTACAGTGTTTAGGTGACGAAAATTTTCTCTTTCACCCAAGAACAAAACGGCTTCATTCTTTGTAAAAGTCAGAAACGTCATGAAACATGTGGAAACAAATACTGACAGGAAAAAAAATTACTACACCAAAAACTGATTAATGTAGACAACGAAATTTCGGGAATTCATTTGTATAGCTAACGTATTTAAGTTATTAACATTCCTAGATAACAGGTTTATGTCAGCGCGAGATAAGACATTTCAAATGTGAACTACTGGTACTTTAATAACTAGTGTAACAGCCAGAATGGAGACTCAGACCTGCATGCATTGTGCTGTACAGCGCCAGATCTGAGCTTGTGGGATGGAGTTCCATACCTGGTGCACTTGGTCGGTCAATACAGGGACAGACAGATAATACTGGTTTTGGATGACGCTCGAGTTTTCGTCGGATGATGTTATATATGTCTTCGACTGGAGATGGATCTGGTGATCGAGCAGGCCAAGGCAACATGTCGACACTCTTAGAGCATACAGGATTACAACAGCGTTATGTGGGCGAGAGTTATCCAGTTGGTAAACACAACCTGGAATGCTGTTGAGGAATGTCAGCAAAACGGATCAAATCACCAGACTGATGAACAAATTTGCCGTCATGGTGTGCGGCTTAACTACAAGAGTGCTCCTGCTGTCATACAAAATCACACTCCAGACCATAACTCTAGGTGTAGGTCCAGTATGTCTAGCAAACAGACAGCTTGGTCGCATGCCCTAAACTAGTCTTCTAACCAACAGATGACTACCACTGGCACCGAGACAGAACTAACTTTCATCAGAAAACACATCAGACCTCCACCCTGCAATCTAATGAGTTCTTGATGTATACCATTGAAGTAGGAAATGACAGTGGTTTGGGATCAGTGGAACGCACACTACAGGGCGTCTGGCGCGGTGTTGTCCTTGAATTAACCGATTTGTAACAGTTTGTTGTGTCACTGTGGTGGCAGTTGTTGTTCAGGTTGTTGCTGCACATGCTGTACGACGCGCCAGAGCCATACTCCCAACACGATGGTCTTCTGTCTCGATAGTACCACACGCCCGTCCGTAGACCGGTCTTCTTGCGGCCGTACATTCTCATGACCACCTCTGCCAGCCATCACGTACAGTGGCTATGTTCCTGCAAAATCCTCCTTCAGTATCGCAGATGGTACATCCGGCTTCTCGTGGCCCTGTTAAAGGACCCCAGTCAAACTCAGTGGTGTGTCGTCAATGGCGTCTTTGTCGCCTTAAAGGCATTCGTGACTAACAACAGTTCAACACGTCCAGTCTCAAAGGTAACTAACGCTCATGGCCACCGGCCGCTGTGGTCGAGCGATTCTAGGCGCTCCAGTCCGTAACCACGGGGCTGCTGTGGTCGCAGGTTCGAATCCTGCCTCGGGCATGGATGTGTGTGATGTCTTAGTTAGGGTTAAGTAGTTCTAAGTCTAGGGAACTGATGACCTCACATGTTAGGTCCCAAACTGCTTAGAGCCATTTGAACCATTTGAAACTCATGGCCCCTACAGTCTGCATTTAATGGAAACGTGATTTACATCGTCATAGTCGCGCTAAATGCGCCACTCTTATGGAACTGGCTCGAAGTTCGAATAGACATCGTCCTTCAGATGTAGAAACACGCATACCAACTTTCGATTATGTCGCACAACTTCTTCTCGGTGTTGTGACTTTTCCGTCAGTATGCATTGCAGGTTGGGATAAAAATCAAGAGAAGTGGTGCAATCATTTCAGGAGGGACGCGATTTCGGAAAACCTGATTTAGACTTGTCATGGTCTCGTTATCAATTTAGGCAAATGCTGTTACAACAAGGTCTCGGACAATTCCCTAATTGTGCTCTGTCTCTAGTGACCTCGATGTCGACACAGCATTAAACTCAATCTCTCAACGGTCCGACGTGGAACTGGCACAGTGGACTCGCCTTCAGCAGTATACCAGTTCAAGTCCCTTTCCGACCATCCAAATGTTGTCCTTGGTTTCCCCCGACCACTAGGCGAATGGCAGGTTGGTTCCTTTGAAAACGACGCAGTCGATTTCGTAATTTTATCCGAATTTATGCCCCGTTTCTAATGACTTCTATAGTGTTCCACGTATGCCCGCTGATAACCCTGTTAAGAAACGTTGATAATACTTGAAGTATGTTATCTAATTCAAATATGTACTGCGGTTTAATCAGTGCGCTACTGAGCAACCAACGAAGTAACTTTGAATACATGTTTTTTCCTCTAAATTCCAGCAATGGTTTGGTGGAATCGTTACATTCCCCGACTACTCTTAACCACTGCCGGATTGGTCACGTGTTAGCAAATGATACGGGCCCCGCATATTAGGGGGCCCTACGCCTGATCGTAAAAAAAAAAAAACCTGTGAATTTAGATGTATATAGTATTCTATCTACCGTCCAATGGAAAGGCGGTGGTGTTCATATCTACAATGATCAGTAACGATTTTAGCTCATTTCTAAAAGTATGCGCTTACCACATCATATATCATGTGTCGTAAGTTCTCATCACCACAAAGCTTACAGGGGAAATCCCTAATGTCGTCCGAGATAGTCATAATAACTCGATCAAGTAGTATAAAATTATCTGATTCACAATAAGCACAATGGACACCGTATTTTTTTTAAGTCCTCAATGAAAGGCATTCATTCTTTCTGCAATGTATTTACCGTCTAAAGTGAAGGTTGCTTCTTTGTTGGTGGACTATTGTCATATAACGTGTTATAGTTACGAAGTCCCTGCGTTTCTTTTGTGTTGTTGTTCCTTGCTGGTTGCTGTGGACTAATAGGATACACTAGCTCTATTTAACAATAGTAGAAGATATTAAGAGAGTGAAATATAATTTTGACTGCGAATATAGCCGACAGGGAAATGAGAAGCAGCGAAAAGTAATGTAAGCTTATTTGTTTTCTCTCTATAGTATAAGAAGTTGGAAAAGAAACTGGGTTATGTGTGCCTCGTATATAACAATGTAGGCATCAGTTACCATTGTTTAATCTTATAGTGAAATGTTGTGACTGCAATTCATTTACTTCAAAATACAGTAATAATGACTTTCGCTTGTAACGAAATCCTAGAACGCTTTCAGGTGATTAGAGCTTGACTGCTATCTGAACATGAAGACCTTAACAGGGGACATGCCCTTCATAAATCGTTAAACGCCTACTTCCATGCAATGCACTTCACATTTTCAGATACTGAAGCAATAGCCAAAGTGCTGACCGGGTGTGAAGAGTATAAGCAACAGACTTCAAGACGATGCAAGCGAAATACAAAGCACGACCATTTCAACAGCTCTACTACACTCGATGAAGTTGGAGAAAATCAACCATCAGGACAATATACTGAAATTCAGATGTTTACTGTCATAACTGTTAATGTACTGTCCACGTTAGCATGACGTATGGATACATGCCATCAAGTGATCAGTGGTTTTAGAATATTTTGGCAATTTAAGTCTTTAGCAAGCGAAGAGATCTTGACAAGAACTCCAGTTATCGTCAGAGCTTACGCAATCGATTTGGAAGAAAGCGTAGGTGACGAACTGGTGCAATTTGTTGACCTGCTCAAAACAGATGATGTTCCTGCTATTGACAGCAAAAAGCACGGGCCCCTGCAACTGAAGTCTCATAAACTTTTAGTGGAAAATTCATTGGAATCATGTTTCGCAAACGTAGAAATAGTCTTAGACATTTACTTGCCTTTTTAAGATCGCCAATTTCAGAGAAAAACGCTGTGTTTCAACTCTGAAGTGCACTTAAAATGAGTTTCGGAACGTCATCGAGAATCCTCGTAACCCAGTAGTGATGACATGTACAGACGCTTGTGCTTCGTGTAATAATCACCTAGCATCTACACATAGACATAAACTTCGTCGCGTTGACGCCCTGTTATTTACCGGATTTACAACCTCACTGCATTACACTCTTTTCGGTTACACGGCGTAAACTAATCGTTTTGTAAATACAGAATTAACTTCTTGTAAATAGCACTTGACTAAAATACACACACTGGGCGAGGTGGAGAAGTGGTTAGCACTCATGAATCGCATTCGGGTGGACGACATTTGAAACGTGCGTCCGGCCATCCTGGTTCAGATTTTCCGTGATTTCCCCAAATTCATTCAGGTAAATACCGGGATGGTTCCTTTGAAAGGGCACGACCGACTTCCCTTCCCCACCTTTACCTAACCCGATGGGGCCGATGACCTCGCTGTTTGGTCCCCCCCCCCCCCCCCCCCCCGCCTCCCCGAGCGACCAACCAACTGAAACACAGATTTTGTCGCGCTATTTTTGTGTTTTCCTGTCACAGAAACGTGCTTTCTCGTTTTTCACTTAGCTTACTCTTCCTGTTGCATGCAATACAGACCATGGAAAGATTTAAAATTCTTTAATATAATATATTAATTTATATGAATGCCCTTTAGTGTTGGAATTAACGAAGTTTTGTTTCCTGCTCCACTGTGGGGCTGAAAGTTCCCAGTTGGGAATAGGTGGGAGGAGTTTCTCAATCCCGGCACTTGCCTGACACTCAGGCGAACTTCCCCGAAACCTTGGTGGAGACCGAAGTATTGGAACTACAACAGCTATTCGGAAAATAAGTTCTGGTCGATGGCGAAAGCGACACCACAGTGAAAATTTAAAAAAAAATGTTTGAAGCAGTTAGTTACACCTTCAGGCTACTTCTCTTCAGAGTTTCCGGTCGAACGGAAACGTTTGTCCTAGCTTTGTACCAACCTTCAAATACCCTCGTCAGAGAAGGCAGCCGCCTGTGCTTTCTGCCAATTCTCTACGCTTATCAACAGCTCGTTGTGTGTGCCAAAACGCTGTGTTCTCAGCCAGTTATTCATGTGTACAGATATGAATATCAGAGGTAGCCAAGTCCAGACTGTATGTGGGATCAAACTCTTCCCATCGAAAACGCTGCACGAGCGTCCTCATTGCTCAAAAAAATGGTTCAAATGGCTCTGAGCACTATGGGACTTGACTACTGAGGTCATCAGTCCCCTAGAACTTAGAACTACTTAAACCTAACTAACCTAAGGACATCACACACATCCATGCCCGGGGCAGGATCCGAACCTGTGACCGTAGCGGTCTCGTGGTTCCAGACTGTAGCACCTAGAACCTCATTGCTCCTACAGTGTTCTGCCGAGAACTGTCACGAAGAAGGAAATTCATGACTGTTACTCATCATCATTCGTGACAGTGGCTCGATTGGACAGTGAAAAAAATTGGACTGTATAAAAATTGGAACTTTGTACGAGCGCTGATGACCGCGCAGTTGAGCGCCCCACAAACCAAGTATCATCATCATCATTACAGTTACGTTGCGAGGGGCTCCAGGAAAGCAGGCGAAATATCTGACACGCACTCGTACTTAGCGGGAGACACTATTTTTTAGGCGTCTTTACGTGATCTCTGTGCGCTCAGAACTGAAAAGAGCGACTGCCCAACACATCTGTCCAAAGTTTCATCGGATTTTCACTATCGTTTCCATTTCGCGACCGATCGGACCTTAATTTCAAAACAGCCCTCGTATTTTATTTCTTTGTTAGACAAGAATCGAAATTCTGTGTCTGTGACTTCCATGTTATATACTGTATAAGGATTTAGATATCACTGCAGGGTATAGTGCTCTTTTCCCAGAGAAACCCTTGCAATATTCCTGCTTTTAAATCTGAGAGTGAGAAAGAATCAGTCATCATTACGCGTATTCTGTTATGTAACCACTGACATTACTGTTAGTTTTTCTTTGCAACCTTTATAAACAACGCCATTCTACAGGTTAGCTTCCGTTAGGAAAGTTGGTGGACTCAGTGACACATTATTTATAAATTATAGAGCGTAGCAAACAGTCGTCCTTTTTTTTTTGTAGGTTTTATTTGGCAAATCCAGATTTCGGCTAGTGCCTAGCCATTATCAATGCACCATTTTCTAGTCTCGATACATGTCAGTTCCCTGCTGTTCGGGCGTCAGTCACAGTTGTAGTATTCAAAGAACTGTGAATGACGCCCGAACAACAGGGAACTGACATGTATCGAGACTAGAAAATAATGTATTGATAATGGCTAGGCACTAGCCGAAATCTGGATTTGCCAAATAAAAGCTACAAAAAAAGGACTACTGATTGTTGCGCTTTATAATTTATAAATAAAAAATTTTATAAACCATTGTACTGTATAACGAAAATTGTGTTCAAAGGAAAAAGTGGCTTGACTTCACTGTGTATGTGGCGATCCTAGTGTTATTTGTTACACTTAGTAAAGCGTCTTTATGCTAGCTGAAAGAATGTGTTACAACTAGAGAGGATATAAGCTGTTTGTTACTACTACTGATAACATATAGTTACTTTCAAATAATTACTAAGATATACATATTGAACATACAAATTCACACGTAATACTGATTATTTTCTAATTTAACAGCACCGAGTTACTCTTTAGTAGGATTGTGCATGGCTTCAGTGAAATAGCGGAAGGCGACCACCCAGAATGAACCTCCCGGTCGATAGATAGGCGATCACGCGAAGCAATATTCTACGCTGCACAAGCCCGGCCAGCATACGCGCCGCTCTTCAGTGTAACGACCTCGTCACTGCGACCGCTTGCTGGCCGATAGCTCACGACTGGACAGTCGTGTGGCGTGCGGAGTGCTTCGAGATGACCCTCTGAGGAATGCAGAGTAGCACGTCCGCGCATGCGCACTAATCAGTCACGAGGAGCTCTAGTACTAGGATAGAGCGCGCTAGCCAAGTCTACTAGGTGGCTACAGTAGCGTGACATAGTGGACTGCTCAATGCTCCCCTAGCTCCCTCCCCCCCCCCCCCCCCCCACAGACACACACACATACAAGTTGGAGCAGAAACGTCAATTGCAGAAAGGTTACGATATGCCTGAAGAAATATTGACAGTACTTCTTGATCGCCACAGACAGACTTCGAGAGAGCGAAGAAACAGCAAGAGTCGCTCTCGCTTAGCTTCCGAAACTGCGATTGGAAAAGTACCTTTCGCTTTGCAGAATGTAATTGCTAAAGAAGACGAATTAATAAATGCTCACAAGAACTATTATCTTGCGATCTAAATACGCATTCCTCAGCTCGTCAGTGCCAGATCGCACTGGCAGGATTCCCTGTGTAACTGGCATCGATAAACAAACTCATACCAAGTTTTCGGTCACTCTCAGAAGAAAATCTCTGTGGTTTCCACAGATTACTTTTTCAGAATACACGAAGACAAGCGTATCTGAAGGTAACCACACTATTGTTTTTTATGAACGACCGGGGAAGAAAACACATTTGGATGTAGGAGTGACACTTGTGCGGATATGGAATGTTTTGACATTGCTGAGGAGCCCAAGGCGCTTAAAGTAGTTTTTTGTTTTCGCATTCGTTGGCGTCGTCAACTCCTAACGAAACAGTCACATTCCAACCTAACCTAGACCGGGGGCTAAGCTATAGAATAGACTTCACCACTGACAGGGTTTTTGCCCTCACCTTCTTTGGCTTCCCCAAATCACAGCCTAACTATTACATTCAAACCTAACCTAAACCTTGTCCGAGGATGGGAAGACACTCCAGCCCGCATCTCGTGGTCGTGCGGTAGCGTTCTCGCTTCCCACGCCCGGGTTCCCGGGTTCGATTCCCGGCGGGGTCAGGTATTTTCTCTGCCTCGTGATGGCTGGGTGTTGTGTGCTGTCCTTAGGTTAGTTAGGTTTAAGTAGTTCTATGTTCTAGGGGACTTATGACCACAGCAGTTGAGTCCCATAGTGCTCAGAGCCATTTTTTTGAAGACACTCCTAAAACTAGTAAAGACAAGATAAATTATTGTAAAAAAACTGCCTGGTCGCAGTTTTCAAACCTTGTAACACACACTCTAAGTGGAAAAAAAAGAAAAACCGAAGCACCACGACAGAATTGTCCGAATGGGACGGAAACCGGTAGGCGTGATGTGCATATACAGACAAGCAAATGACTACAATTTCATAAAAAACTGAATGATTTATTCAAGAGAAAGAGCATCGCAAATTGAGCAAGTCAGTGACTCGTTGGTCCACGTCTGACAATTATTCAAGCAGTTATTCGGCTTGGCACACATTGATAGAGTCGTTTGATGTCCCCCTGAGAGGTATTGTGCCACATTCAGAACAACTGGGTCTTTAGATTGTCAAAATATCGAGCTGGTAGAAAGTCCCTGCCCATATTGCTCCAAAAATTCTCATTTCTGAAGATATCGTGCTACCTTGCTGACCAGGAAAGTGTTTGGCAAGCACGAAGACAAGCAGTAGAAACTGCCGTCTTATGCATTACCTTGCTGAAATGTAAGCCCAGGATGGCTTGCCATGTAGAGGAACAAAACGGGCGTAGAATGTCGTCGACATACCACTGTGCTATGAGGGTGTCACGGATGATGACCAAAGGTGTCCTGCTACGAAAAGAAATGGCATCCCAGACTATCACACCTCGGTGTCGGGCCGTATGGCGAGCGACGGCAAGGTTGGTACCTCTCCGCTGTCAGGGGCGTCTCCAGACATGCCTTCGGTCTTGAATCTCATTGACTGGATAAGAATTGTCTTCAGTGATGACTCCCACTTCTCACTGAGCCCCGATGACGAACGGAGACGTGTTTGGAGATAGCAGTGGGACAATAGCTTATTGTCACCTGCCATACGGCCGACAACCAGAAGTGACAGTCTGGGATACCATTTCTTTTCATAGCAGCACACCTTTGGTTTTGATCCGCGGCACCTTCACAGCACAGTTGGACGTCGACAAAATTCTATGGTTCGTTTTGTTGCCCTTCATTGAAAGCCGTCCTGGGCTTACATTTCAGCAAGATAATGCCCGCCCGCACACGGCAGTTGTCTCTACGGTTTGTCTTCGTGCTTGCCAATGGACCTTGGACAGCAAGGACGCCAGATCTCTCAGCAATTGACAACGTTTGCAGTATCAAGGACATGGCCCTCCAACCAGGTCGGGTCTGTGACTATTTAACGCAACAGTTGGAGAGAATATGGCGTGTTATGGCTCAGGAGGACATCCAGTAACTCTATGAATCAATGTTAAGTCGAACAACTGCCCGGATAAAGGCCAGAGAGGGACCATCTTATTATTGACTTCCCCTATTTGTGAAGCTCTTACTCTTGAATAAATCATTCAATTTTTTCTGAAGTTGTAGTTATTTGCTTGTCTGTGCATGTACATCACATCCACCGACTTCTATCTCATCCGGATAATTCCTACGTGGTGTTTTTTTTTTCTTTTTCTTAGAGTGCACATGAAAACTAATTCCTAGTAACATGTGCCGTACTTACCTGTGACCAAGGAAACTTGTTACTACTGGAAGTGCAAAGGAAGCTAAATAGCTAAGCAAGCTAAATAGGAAGCAAGACCTTGCAGAGTGCAATTTAAAGGCATGCAAATATTGTAAGGAGATCATGTCTTAGTTTTAGCGGTTGTGTTCCGCTGAGTGCAATGCGAAGAGACATATAATCAGAAAATAAAATACTTTTGTGACGAGACAGTGCTAGAATTGAAGGAAAACTGACCTTTAAAAAACAGTGTTACAAAAACAAACTCATTGTTAGACTAAAACAATCTTCTTTACAACATTTATTTCTTATAACAAATCTCGCTCTGCTAATATTCATTATTGAACATGGTAAACGAGTGATAAAATCTATAACCTCTGAGTGCAAACCATCTGTATAAAATACTTAACTAATTCCCGTCCAAACAATGAAACCAACTAACACCAACCAATAAAGAGAGATTCACTAAAACCTTCCTTACCCACATACCTCACAATTACGCGCAAGAAAGCAATGCAGAAACACTTTACCTCAAACAAATCTTCACTTGTCCAAGTAATCTTTGTAAAATCACAGTTCACAATTCATCTTTATCTCTGTGTTCTGCAAGCCATTTCTATCCGCTCATTGGCATAGCCTTCACCAGACGCTTTCACTCAGTGTTACCAACTTCGCGATACTGAAAGTTACAAAAAGCCACTTAAAAAGTCGCCGTTTTTAATAAATATATCCCAAATTTACAACAAATGTAGAAATAAACAAAATATCAAATTTCACTTAAAAATTTTTATTATATTTAAAGGAAATTGATAATGATAATGAGATACTACCTAAAATAAAGTGTTTCTCAAAATTGTATGTACATTACGTTCTCGTCCTCACTTCCATAATCCTCCATTCTTGAAGCTGACTGACTAGGTTCGGTTGCTCCATTATCAGGAGCAGACTGTCTGGTGTAAATTGACATTATAGCTGTCAACTTCAACACGGAGTCAGGTTTCTGTAAACGATATGTTTCCACTGACTAATGATGGATTCAATTACGTCGAAGTCAGTATAACAAAAGTTTCATGTAATTCAGTAATCGTTCCTATAAGAGACTTGAGAACCTCGTTTGCAGAGAATATCTTAATTTTTTGGGGGATGGTAATTTTATTAGGAACCTTATTTCTTTCTTTTTCAGTGAGTTTCATTGTGAAATCTGTGCCCCATTTACGAAGGAGGTTTCCAATTTGACTACTGAGTTTAATTTCTGAAATATTTTCTCAAATTAATACCCCATATTTGGTTTAAGATCTGCATATGAATCAGTATCACTTGTCAGGATATCTGCTTTCGCAGTGGATATTATAATTCTCCTGCTCACTGACTAGATGAGATTTGTCAAACCCTGAAGTAATTTTGTAGGGTCAACGTTCTCACTTTCGAATGCCTTGGTTGTCTTTTGCACTTACTGTGCTATTGGGTTTAAATAATACAAACATAACTTATTTACAGGGTCGCAATATATTTTGTACAGCATTTCTGTTGTGTAACAGTTTTCTTTAGAGCTGGCAGTCTGAAAGCGAAGTTTCATTTCTTCCCACTGTGATAACATTCTTGTAACAACAGGCTCAATAAAAAGCCATCGTGTCTCACACACAACTACAATTTTCAAAGATTCTTTCCCTTCATTTAATGTTTTATAAATGTCCCTGTACATTGCTTGGCGCTTAGGAGAATGCGAAAACCAGCTGTAGGTTTCTCGAACCAACAAGTTGATATTTATTGGCTATGTCTTTTCTGTCGCATGAGAGATTCCTAACCGCAATGAATGACAACACAGTGCATCATAATCATGTATGGTAAGTTTAAATCTCGTTTCAGCCTCTCATACATACTATTGTTTATTCCTTTTTTACGGAAAAATTGTTTTCCACGACCCCAAACATATTTTCTATGTTAAGTTTATGATACTTTATTGAATTAAAAAGACTTCAGCTGTGCCAGATTCCAATTCCACCAAACCCAAGAACGTGCACACAATTTTTTGCATTGAGACGTTGAAGTAGCGGTTACAAACACCGAGTAATCTTGTACTGGATATATCTGTTGATTCATCTAACATTAAGCTGAATCCATTGTCACCAATATCTTGACCCATCATTTGCGAAAATTGTGGAGCTAAAACATTTACAATTTCTCTGCGCTTATTTCTACGTGACTACAACTCTCTCACACATTTACTATCTGAAAATTGTTTTTTACATAATTCTGACAAGTGACCACACGGAAGAAATGACGTTTGTTCAGCAATGAATATGCAGATTCCTGTTTCCGATAATTTATTGGCATTTGTTTTAGTCTCGCTTTTAATGGGAGCTTCCGTTGTCGAGAAAGTTCGAAAGGAACCGAAAATTTACTGTGCTTCTGTGTTTTAACAAGCAAAAATGTCTGTTAATTTTGCATTAATTTCACACTTGCAGTAGGTACAGTAGGCACTTGAACTGCCATTTTTATAACCATACTTTAAACTGAGGATAGGATTTCCATACCTGTCTGTAATGTTGTTCGTATTTAGAATCAGGCCATATCACGAAACAGCAGCAAAATGCACAATTTTGCACACAGGCGCACTTGGAACAAACACTGAAGTGAACGTAACTCAACACTGTAAGCAAACTGTATAACAGTGCACTGCATTCTGGAAGACTCATTGTTGTTGCTTGATCACTTGTTTTGCTCTTTAGGTTAGAATGAGGGAGTTCACGGCGCAAGTTGCTCTTGCTTCATAGGTGGTGCAGCACAGGAAGGAATTACGTTCATTTATTCGGTAAAGCTCTTACTGATTGTTGTTGGTATGTAGGATGAGTGTTAGCGTCAGGAATACGTTGAAATAAGGCTTACTCAAACCTTATAAAGGAAAACTAGTTCTTTTTTTCCGCTCACGCACTGAAGAACGCACAGTCGCAAGAGAGGTATTTGGTGCACTATTTCCTCCGTATGCCTCTACATTATCATGTAGAAATACCGAATATAGAGTACAGGGTGACACAGATTAATGGGAATGATTGAAATGAGTAGTGGCAGCCATGGGCA
Source organism: Schistocerca cancellata (assembly GCF_023864275.1). Taxonomy (NCBI): domain Eukaryota; kingdom Metazoa; phylum Arthropoda; class Insecta; order Orthoptera; family Acrididae; genus Schistocerca; species Schistocerca cancellata. The sequence goes on along the minus strand of NC_064627.1, from coordinate 236,834,445 downwards.
GGTAGCAGCACTGCGGGTTCGTGACAGTCAGCGAGTAAACAGTCTGCTGTTTCAGTAATCATGGATCCGTGGAACAGACAACAGCGTGCGTTAGCCATAAAAATGTTTTATGAAAACAATGATAGTTCTGTAGCGGCGCAGGGGGATTTTCGACTTTTTTTATAATTTAGGACGTCATGATGCCGTTTCGTCGAAACACGCGATAAAGTGTTAGATTAATAACTTTTAAGAGACTGGATCTGCCCTCAAGAATAAACCAACCAGGCGACCAAGCAGTGTGCGTTCTCCAACGAACATTGATGTTGTACGCGAGTCTGTCTTACAATGACCACGGCGTTCAATTCGTAAGCGAGAGGCAGTGTTTGGAACGTCCTGGGAGAGTGTTTGCAGAATTCTTCATCTTGATTTAAAATTTCATCCGTACAAACTGCAATGGGGCAACAATTGAAGGAAAACGTTAGTTACGGTTAGGATTCTGTCAACAAAAGATAACAAAAGTAAACAATGACGATGAATTTCTAAACAGGTTTTGGAAGTCATATGAGACACATTTTCATCTCACAGGTGATTTGAATAAACAGAATTACCGTTATTGGGCAAACACAAATCCTAATGACGTTCATGAGCGCCTTTTACACGCTAGTAAAGTGACAGTATAGTGTGGTGTTTCATCACATGGGATTATCGGACCGTATTTTTCCGTAAATGAACACGAAAACACAATAACTGTCAATGTAGATCATTACGTGGAGATGTTACGAACTTTCGCTACACCTGCATTGAACAACCTTCCAAACGTTCAAGAATCCTGGTTTCAACACGACGGAGCGACATCACACACTGCACGGCAATCAATGACACATGTGCGGGAGTTGTTTGGCAACCGTGTGATCTCACGATTCGGTGACATTCCTCGGCCCCCTAGATGGCCAGATTTATCCGTCTGTGATTTTTTCTTGTGGGGCTACCTCAAGAGCAAGTCTGCACGACTCGACCAGGAAACCTGGATGAGTTAAAATTGAGAATTCGGGATGCAATTCACAGTATCCCAGCTGAGATGTTGCAGCGGTCAATGAGGATTCTCAACAGCAGGTTTCACGAATGTATTCGTACAGGAGGACGCCAAGTAAAGGACGTAATTTTTTAAAAATGGAAAATGCTGTCAATGTTTCGTAAATGGCAAAGTTTTAAGGTTTCAATTACTATGAACGCAATTTATTTCCTTCATCACTTTTGGTTTTATGGGATTGTGGAAATGTTCCCGTTTTTCTGTGTCACCCCGTATAATTTGGAAGTGATGATAGTGACATAGCTTCAAATTTTCCTTAATGTATTCAAGCAGAACCAAAAAAAGTCGTCAATCCCAAACCTGAATTTTAGTCGCTGTTATGCTTGTCAAATACCCCATATTTAGCGACTTTTCCCCCAAACTTCCGACACTGCCTTCACTAGCTACTCTTAGTATGTTTACTGCAAAGACAGTGCTATTAGTAACCAAACATCACAGTGCTTGTACTCGGAACCTCTGTGGAGTAACATACCGAGTATCGAAAATTACTATTTGAAAATTATCCAGTATGCACATGCGAAATATGACACGTAGAATGAAAACAGAGATTACATCACTTTTCTTGAATAATGAAAATAAACTAGAGAATTTGCATCTTCTCGTTTACAACTATGGTGTCCACGGCCATTGTCAGAGAGCCACTCCATTTATCCATCAGACCGTTTATATGTCTTGTACAGTCACACATAATTAGAGGCACGACCCACGCTACTTTGTCTTTTGGTAATATCTTCACATTGACAAGACGTGTAGGTTTCAGTTTACGTCTAAAATTTATAAAGTGAACACTGATTCTGTAACCAATTGCTCATTCGCCACGAGAAGTATAGCCAACGTCCGTTGCACAAAAACGTCATAGGTTCCTGCTCCATATACTTCGAAAGATCAGCTACAAAAATATATCATTATGTAAAATCCAACGAAGACTGAGGTGTGTGCTTACCACTTAAACAATAAAAATGGCCCACCAGGAACTGAATGTAAACTTCTGTGAACAAAGAGTGAAACACAACTTCGTCGCGCGGGATTATCCGGGCGGTCTAGGGCGCTGCAGTCATTGACTGTGCGGCTGGTCCCTGCGGAGGTTCGAGTCCTCCCTCGAGCATGGGCGTGTGTGTTTGTCCTTAGGATAGTTTAGGTTAAGTAGTGTGTAAGCTTAGGGACTGATGACCTTAGCAGTCAAGTCCCATAAGATTTCACACACATTTTTTTCAAACACAACTTCAACCCCAAATACCTTGGAATAACACTAGACCGGCTCCCTGACTTACAAGAAACATCTAGAAAACGTAAGCCTTAAAGCTAAAAGGTCGCAACAACATCCTGAGAAAATTGGCTGGCTCGACTTGAGGAGCTCAAGCATCCATCTTACGTACTGTCACAATAGCCCTGGTATATCCTGTTGCCGAATATTGCTCTGCTGTCTGGCATTCGAGCACTCATACTAAGGAAATCGATGTCCAGTTGAAGGAGTGTATGAGGATAATAACGGGTACTATTAAATCCACCCCAGTCCCTTGGCTGCATACTTCAAGCAATATCCCACCTCCACAATTGAGAAGGCAAGAAGCAGCAGCAAGAGAGTGGTCAAAAATTCATGACTCAGATTATCCACATAATCTACCAAACCATGATGTTTTGAACGAAATACCATCGACCCGAAAAGAAGTCACCGAAGCCTATATGGGTTAATACAAAAGAACGTCAACCTGACATCAAGGAGCGATGGCGGCACTTTTGGAATGATTCTGGAATTAATAAACAAGGTATACAAGATCCTACTCTGGAATTACCGGGATTTGAACTGAAGAGATGTACCTGGACTAAATTAAACCATATCAGAACGGGCCATGCAAGATGCAATGCATATAAGTACAAATGGGGTCTATGCGACTCACCAGCCTGTGACTGTGGAGCACCAGAACAGAACGTCCGCCATATTATTGAGGAATGACCGCCGGCCGCGGTGGTCTAGCGGTTCTGGCGCTGCAGTCCGGAACCGCGGGACTGCTACGGTCGCAGGTTCGAATCCTGCCTCGGGCATGGGTGTGTGTGATGTCCTTAGGTTAGTTAGGTTTAAGTAGTTCTAAGTTCTAGGGGACTTATGACCTAAGATGTTGAGTCCCATAGTGCTCAGAGCCATTTGAACCATTTTTTGAGGAATGACCCTTAAGAAGATACGCCGGACCTGTCTCTGAAGATATATATGTGAAACCCTCTTCTTTGGATTGGCTGTACAATCTAGATATTGAGCTTTCAATATATGAATGAGTTTTTAGTCAGGCTTGCCAAGCTTTTAACGTGTAGTTATTTTGTCTTGAGTGTTTGTACATTATCCTTTTGTGCTATTGCTTGTTTTTTGCACATGTACTATTACACGTTGTTTTGTTGTATACATTTCGTTTACATATTGTTGTACTTATATAAAATATTGTCGCTGTATTGCCATACGCAAAATAAATAAAATAAATAAATAAATGTCAAGAAGTGAAAAACAGATGTGAAAAGCTGTTCCTCTGTCAGTATCCTAAGCACGGGAATTCGCGTAGAAAAGAAAGAAGACGCGGGGAAAACGAGAATACACTTTGTCACAGAACACACATACAGGCAAGGGAGTTGAGGTCACAACACACACTGGATCCTTTGTCGGAGGGTGGCGAAACGTCCAAAGCGCTGTAGCCGACAATAAGCCCCGGGGTGCTACGTTATAATGCCCGCTGATTACCAGCGTGTCTGGCCGAGGGGCGGAGGGAAATGACCACCACCCCCTCCCCCCAGACACGTCCCAAACAATGTGGTGCCACGTGTTGCAGCTCCTCGCAACCAAAATCTCCCGTTTGGGCGCATCGAATTGGGAAGGGTGGCTTAGAGCAGGTTTCCCTGAGTCTCAGTAGACCGAGTACTTATTTAAATAAGCCGCTTAGTCACTGATGGTAATGTAGTCGAACGGCTTGACGAATCGAAATATTCGTATCATTCGAAATACCACATAACATCTTCATAGCGTTGTGTTAGCACTGCAGACATAAGAGATGGTGTAACACAAACTAAATGCAAGAGAAGACGGTAACCATTTCGCAACGGGATAATATCTATGATTCTGTGCAGTAGACCTTGGCTACATTTCTTGTGACGAATAAGGCAACTGGTTATACAAGCTCCCCAATTCCTGTCATTTCCATAAGGGGCGTCCGGCGCCGTTGTGCAGCACGGATAGCTCAAGAGATCGGTAGAGGTATGAGGCTCATTGCGATGGGTAAGAATACCGTTCATTGGCCTGCAGTGTTGTCAAACACGGTAAAATACATATGGAATGTTCTGTTACAACATTGGACGATATGCAAAACTCGTTGCTTCATATGATTGGGGAAATGTGCCTCGTACCAGGAACCTAAATCATACAACACATCCTAGTACCGTTGGCGTCTCATCACAAGATTGTACTTAACTGGACTTTTGCCATCTATATCAGACGTTTCCGTCACGCCATTATGACGTTTTTTTAATCATCAACATTTTCCCATGAATGAAAGAGGAAGCCGCCTTGTAGAATTTTGCACAGAGCATAACTTAATCATAGCCAACACTTGGTTCAAGAATCATAAAAGAAGGTTGTATACCTGGAAGAATCCTGGAGATACTAAAAGGTATCAGATAGATTATATAATGGTAAGACAGAGATTTAGGAACCAGGTTTTAAATTGTAAGACATTTCCTGGGGCAGATGTGGATTCTGACCACAATCTATTGGTTATGAACTGCCGATTGAAACTGAAGAAACTGCAAAAAGGTGGGAATTTAAGGAGATGGGACCTGGATAAACTGAAAGAACCAGAGGTTGTAGAGAGTTTCAGGGACAGCATAAGGGAACGATTGACGGGAATGGGGGAAAGAAATACAGTAGAAGAAGAATGGGTAGCTCTGAGGGATGAAGTAGTGAAGGCAGCAGAGGATCAAGTAGGTAAAAAGACGAGGGCTAATAGAAATCCTTGGGTAACAGAAGAAATATTGAATTGGATTGATGAAAGGAGAAAATATAAAAATGCAGTAAATGAAGCAGGCAAAAAGGAATACAAACGTCTCAAAAATGATATCGACAGGAAGTGCAAAATGGCTAAGCAGGGATGGCTAGAGGACATATGTAAGGATGTAGAGGCTTGTCTCATTAGGGGTAAGATAGATACTGCCTACAGGAAAATTAAACAGACCTTTGGAGAGAAGAGAACCACTTGTATGAATATCAAGAGCTCAGATGGCAACCCAGTTCTAAGCAAAGAAGGGAAGGCAGAAAGGTGGAAGGAGTATATAGAGGGTTTATACAAGGGCGATGTACTTGAGGACAATATTATGGAAATGGAAGAGAATGTAGATGAAGACGAAATGGGAGATAAGATACTGCGTGAAGAGTTTGACAGAGCACTGAAAGACCTGAGTCGAAACAAGGCCCCGGGAGTAGACAACATTCCATTTGAACTACTGATGGCCTCGGGAGAGCCAGTCATGACAAAACTCTACCATCTGGTGAGCACAATGTATGAGACAGGCGAAATACCCTCAGGCTTCAAGAAGAATATAATAATTCCAATCCCAAAGAAAGCAGGTGTTGACAGATGTGAAAATTACCGAACTATCAGTTTAATAAGTCACAGCTGCAAAATACTAACGCGAATTCTTTACAGACGAATGGAAAAACTGATAGAAGCCGATCTCGGGGAAGATCAGTTTGGATTCCGTAGAAATGTTGGAACACGTGAGGCAATACTGACCTTACGACTTATCTTAGAAGAAAGATTAAGAAAAGGCAAACCTACGTTTCTAGCATTTGTAGACTTAGAGAAAGCTTTTGACAATGTTAACTGGAATACTCTCTTTCAAATTCTGAAGGTGGCAGGGGTAAAATACAGGGAGCGAAAGGCTATTTACAATTTGTACAGAAACCAGATGGCAGTTATAAGAGTCGAGGGGCATGAAAGGGAAGCAGTGGTTGGGAAAGGAGTAAGACAGGGTTGTAGCCTCTCCCCAATGTTATTCAAAATGTATATTGAGCAAGCAGTAAAGGAAACAAAAGAAAAATTTGGAGTAGGTATTAAAATCCATGGAGAAGAAATAAAAACTTTAAGGTTCGCCGATGACATTGTAATTCTGTCAGAGACAGCAAAGGACTTGGAAGAGCAGTTGAACGGAATGGACAGTGTCTTGAAAGGAGGATATAAGATGAACATCAACAAAAGCAAAACGAGGATAATGGAATGTAGACAAATTAAGTCGGGTGATGCTGAGGGAATTCGATTAGGAAATGAGACACTTAAAGTAGTAAAGGAGTTTTGCTATTTAGGGAGTAAAATAACCGATGATGGTCGAAGTAGAGAGGGTATAAAATGTAGACTAGCAATGGCAAGGAAAGCGTTTCTCAAGAAGAGGAATTTGTTAACATCGAGTATAGATTTAAGTGTCAGGAAGTTGTTTCTGAAAGTATTTGTATGGAGTGTAGCCATGTATGGAAGTGAAACATGGACGATAACTAGTTTGGACAAGAAGAGAATAGAAGCTTTCGAAATGTGGTGCTACAGAAGAATGCTGAAGATAAGGTGGGTAGATCACGTAACTAATGAGGAGGTATTGAATAGGATTGGGGAGAAGAGAAGTTTGTGGCACAACTTGACTAGAAGAAGGGATCGGTTGGTAGGACATGTTTTGAGGCATCAAGGGATCACAAATTTAGCATTGGAGGGCAGTGTGGAGGGTAAAAATCGTAGAGGGAGACCAAGAGATGAATACACTAAGCAGATTCAGAAGGATGTAGGTTTAAGTAGATACTGGGAGATGAAGAAGCTTGCACAGGATAGAGTAGCATGGAGAGCTGCATCAAACCAGTCTCAGGACTGAAGACCACAACAACAACAACAACAACATTTTCCCATGCAGATGAAAACCTGCACAGAAATTGACCGCTGTGTGTTTGTAAACCTTAGATGCTCATGTAAGTGCATCTCTTCGTTTGAATGTGGTTTCAGACATAAGAAAGTAGAGATGGTGGTTATCACTGAAACAAACTGTTTTCGGTTATATAGGTTTTTTCAACGCAAGCTTAACCTGACTGTTAAAACCGTTCAATTGAACTGGTTTCTGAAATAACCGAGTTTCGGTTTTTATTCCTATTATTTCATGTAATAAACGTAAAAAACGAAAAAAAATTGAAAAATTGTGACTCAGTTTCAACATATATACAATCAAAATATTTAATTAATTAGGCAAATTAAAGAAAAGTTAGCCCATACACCATTTGCTGCTTTTCCCGAAAAGTGATAAGTGGTTGAATATTACGAAAAATCACCAGTAATATCTCACTGACTGTAATTATTTGAAACTCTGCTCAAAAATCATGTTGTAAGCGGAGATCACACCGCAGTTTGGGCATTACAGATAGTCAGTGCTAAAGGGTGAAAACTGAGGTTGAAAGACTCTGTTTTTCGTGTTGATTTGCTCGTTTTAACAGCTGCAAGCAGGTAAAGGCATTTACGTAGACACAGGCAGCAGATCAGCTATTTTCTCTATTTATTGTTGTTAGTTTTTGATTTACGAGGACTGGAACTTAAATAGAGGCAACTATTTATTTACAGCTAGTAAAAAATACGTGTTTCAAAGTTTTACCGACCTTCAAAGTAGTCACCAGCATTGTGTATAATCCGTTGCCAGTGATGTGGAAATTGTAGGATACTCTTAACAGTGCCAGTTGTGTTGACAGTTCTAGCGGCGCGGTCTATTGCCCGACGAATCTTTGGCAGTTCTGAAGCGAATGTCATTAAGTGTTTCCTTCAGTTTAGAAATCGAGCTGAGCCCGCGAGGGCTTACGTCAGCGGAGTGCAGTAGCTGCTATAGCACTTAGCAACCCCTTCAGTCAAACAAATCAGTAACAGCTTGCACTGTACATGCTTGAGCATTGTTCTGCAAAATGATGGTCAGGTCCTGCAGAAAGTGTCATCACTTCTGTCCTTAAGCAGGTCGTAGGTTGTGTGCCAAAATTGAACAAGATAGACCTCGCAAGTGAAGTTGCGTATCACGCAGCCTATTGCGCGCAATTTCAGTCGCAACACCACGTCCGGCGGCTGCACGAAAAGCATTAATCAACATGGTGGCGTTACTGTCAGGGTTCCTCCGAGTCATAATCCGTAGGTAGCGGTCATCCCCTGCAGTAGCAGCCTTTGGACGGCCTCAGCGTGGCATGTCATCCAGAGTTCCTGTCTCTCTGTATCTCCTCTATGTCCGAACAACAACGCTTTGGTTCACTCCGATACGCCTGGACACTTCCCTTGTAGAGGGACCTTTCTAGCACAAAGTAACAATGAGGACGCAGTCGAACCGCGGTAATGACTATCTAGCTATGGTTGAACGACAGACAACACCAGCCATGTACCTTTTTCCCGGTGGAATGACTGGAACTGATCGGCTGTCGGACCCCCTCAGTAGTAGAGCAACCTTCGTGTGGCCCCACACTCCATTGTGGCCAGATGTATCCAATATGTTGGCGATGACGTCATCCAAGATGGTGGCATGTAGACTTGGCAACAGCGCATGACGTCATCCAAGATGGCGGCCTTAACGTCAGTTGATGACGCAAGTGCCACACCCTCTCCCCCCTCCGCTGCAACGCCCCCCTGGCAGGAAGTTTGAGTTCTGATAGGACAATTGGGCTACCTTCACTAACCTGACCCCCACCTCAGAAATATTCTGGGAAGTTCAAATTTCAACAAGACAATGCAGCAAACCTAAGAAAATGGTGGGAAAGAAAGGGCAACTGGGCTATGTCCACTAACCTAACACTCCCCCCCCCCCCCTCCCCTCAACCAGAAAAATGCCTGGAAGTTCAAATTCCAACAGAATAATGACTCACATCACGGTTATCCCTACTAACCTAAGAAAAATCGTATTTATTTTGGAACAATTTATTTAGGGATGGAGTATATTTGTCGCAGTAATACAGAACACAATCTCTGACATGCCACACAGCATACAGACCTGCAAATTACTCCTAAGTAACTCAATTGTAATGCTCTACACCCACACCTGCTAATTGTAAACTGTCAAAATAACGCATTGCACAGCCTACAGACATAATGCAATACATTTACGTCCAGAGAGCCAAACAAGTCGTAAATGGTCAAAACAATAATCCATCTAAAACATGTGTGCTAATTGTCAACTGTTGAAATCATGTACCAGTCTCTATTTAAACAATTAGAGACAACACCACAATCCAGTGTATACACCACGAGGTCCATACTACAACTGACCTAGTACACAGTACCACCACCAGAGGACACTGTCATCCATTCCGTGACATAATCCAAGAAGGCAGACATGACGTCAGCTGATGACACAAGTACTGATGGCGGCAAACAGTGTCGTCCATATTGTGAAGTGATCCAAGATTGTGGGTGGAAATGGCGGGAAAACGACTCTGCCTGTGCTGGACATAAGTTTTTATTTTGCAAAGAATGTCTCCTCCACAAGATTTAAACTCCAACTGATGTAGTGCACAAACTGCCACCAGTGGGTGCTGCCATCCCTCCTGTGATGTAATCCAAGATGGTGGCCTGGAGGGGGAGAGTGGCACGAAAATGTCTCAGCCTGCACTGGGCTGCTGGGTAGAGTAAGGATGGAGTGTACTTTATTTATTTTGGAATAATTTAGTTAGGGATGGAGTAGATTTATCACCTGATACAAAACACTTGCTTGGGGTCACGCCACGCAGTCCACAGACCTGTAAACTACTCCTAAATAATGCTCTGCAGACACGCAAACAACTCCTAATTTACTGAAATAATGTCAGTACAGACATGCAGACACCTCCTGTATAGTGCAGTACACAGATGTGCATATACGAAATCAACTTGTAAATAGCCCAAATAATGCACAGCACAGCTAATGGACCTGCTCGCAAAATAATGCAACAGACACACAAACAATGTATGCACACACCATCCGCCACCCCTTGTAGACTGCACTGGAGGCTACAGGCAGCCCCAGTGAAGTGACATGGCCATCAGCTGTCAAACCATGCACAGATACTCCGCAAGTATAAGGTGGCGGTGCCTTTTCTGTCTCATCCGTACATTGGTGTGCTGCTGGTTACCACGTAATGATTGATTAACAACACTTGTTTGAATTGGGGAATGAGTTATGTGGATGGGTGACAAGCATCGAAACAGTGATCGCGTGCATGGGTGTAATATGAGGAATCAGTCCAAAGTGAACACAGAGCCATCATCTATTCTGTCCCTGTGGCAGATGAGTTTAAATGTAGAGGTCGTCAATCACTTTTGGACGTCAGTTTGGAAACTCTCCACAATGCAGCCAAACTCTTCTAGTTTCCTTATGTTGTAGCTGTCTAACTGACGTCTACAATGGAGCAAAAGCTGTATATTTAATAGGAATGTCCCACATAGGCAGCAGCAGCAATTTGACAGGTAAATTCGTTGATGGGTGGGGTGACCCATTAGGAATGCTATTCTGGGGAGCACTTCTAAATCTCTTTCTCTGCACTGGACCACACCACAGCTACGTGTCATTGTGCCAGCATCGGTGCCTAGGTGACTTCTGTATTGGATGAAGTTTGTGGAGCTTTTATAGTTCGTAATTTCTCTCTGAGTAGAGAATAACAATGGTAGCATGTTGGGCTGATTGATTATAATGGACGCCGATCTGCTTCGGACTTTGTAGTATCTGTATCTAGTTTGGAGACGTATCACACTGCACGCATTTCCTCCAAATGGTCAAAACATGGTCCTGTTGCACTAACTTAGGTCACTCTATTTCTACACAGGTTGCAGAAGGTGATGGATACGTCCTTCTCCTACTCCTGCTCAGTTCTGACTTAAATTGGAATGATCACATACGGAAAGCTGTATAAATGGGATCAGCTGCAAGATGTGTACATCTACATCTACACCCATACTCCGCAAGCCACCAGACTGTGTGTGGCGGAGGGGGTGACTAAAACCACATTGGAATTTTACTGTAGCAGCTAGGTTCAGGAAAGGTGACTCAAGACATGTGACTGCCAGAAATATGATTGAGTGACGGTTGTTATCATTAAGGATCCAATGCAGGCACGGGCTTGAATGGAAAGACCTGTTTCCAAATTCCTAGACATCATTTCTAGTGGATAGGATAACTCTAGAGATCTGAGAAACTAGTGTACATTTTCTTATGACCTCAATCAGCGCACTGTCTACTATCACCAAACCACTGACAAGGGATCCAGAGAGAATGCACTACAAATACTGTAGAAATATCTATCTAGAGTACCATGAGGGATTCGCAAATACCGGTTTCATACCATGTTCCTTAGCCAAATCACTTTCTAAATTGAGTAATTTTATTACGAGTTTGCTCCATCGGCGACGTTTTGGTTTGATACATATACTCCTGCAATTGCCGTCGTGCTATTTGTCTGGGCAAAAAACCACCTCATTGAGAGGTAATGTCGTACCTCGATTTGTGAAGTAGGTATAGTTTTAACGTTGATACTTGTTTGCATCTGTAGAACCATGACCGCTTGTGAGAGCAAAGGGAAGAGTGTGTCAGGTCATAAGAATGGTACTAATATTTTTATTTCCAGACCTATAGTCGTTAACAGAGTGTATTTCTGATACTTCACTCATTATCGAATGTCATTCAACTGAGACTGCGATCATAGCATTTAGTTGTAAGTGCAGGGATTAAATATATATGTGACCGATTTCTTAGTATGATTGATTCTACCTGTACGAGCTCGGCCTGCAGCATCGGTGACCTGTGTGGGAATGATTCATGTTTCCCTTTAACGGTAGGAGCTGTCACAATGGACAGGCCTGTTGGAGTGTAGGAATGTAGCTGAATTAAGGTGTTGTCCTCTACACTACCGAACAGTGAACTGATACTTAGTATGTGTTGGACAGCTTTTGTGATCACGCGGTAATTTTAGAATGAATATGGAGGTGAGTTTGCACTGGAACATGTATATTGTTCGGTTGACTGCTTCTGCACATTTTGAGTCTTTATTTAGTTGAGAGAAGATCGATTGTGGGATGTGCATCTAGCACTTAGAAGACACGTTTGCCGGTTCTCTAGACATGAGAAACACCTTAGTTGACCTTCAAAATTATAGGGAAATTTTCGAATCTGTTACATCACCAAGATTGGTATTTGTTGGTGGAAATATCATTTTTCGTCTGTTTGTTTATCGTTCCTCAGTGGTCTAGAGCACACTCCACCTAGCTAATGTTTCGAGTTTGTGTAAAAATAATTCCCAGTCTATATCTTCAGAATTGTGTTGCATGAGCGAGTGGTAGGATACTGCTGTGTGCGAACCATGCGAAATTAGATATATTCTTGTAATCCCAGAGTTTGGAGATGGGTGCAGAAACACAAGCGTACTGATGGGGTGGTAATGAGCCAGTCCTTGCACTACAGTTCTGAGAGTGAGTTCGTTCCATTGATGGCTTTCTCATGTAAAAAGGATGATTTTATATGGCAGAGAATTTGAATTGTATGTTTACTACATCGACATGGTATGTAGTGATATATTGCTGGGTTGGAGATAGGTTTCATGCTCTAATATTCAAGCTCCTGTCCTCAGTGGGAGAGCAGTGTAATTGAGTAAGAATCTTTCCGTATTTGACTATATGTATGGCACTTTTCAAGGTTTAGTTGTCTGTGCAATATGGCTATCAGTGTAAAATAGTTTATTGTCGCTGAATGTCAGATCTGTAGAAAGAAAGAAAAGGCAAACGATGCTTTCCTAGGAATAAAGAGCATCATGACATGTAACTGGTGTGAGTGTAGGCATACCATAAATTTTTCGGGTGCTGTACAGATATAACAGATAACTGTACTGTTCGTGTAAAAGTGTATATATTGCGTTGTAAAGTTATTGTGACTTATATTTGTAAATGTGTAAGTATTGAATTGTAAAGTTACTGTGGTATATGTTGTGGCATGACTAGAGAGGATGATTGTGTGTCCTATGATGAGGGACATATAGATTCAGCACATTGATAACTGCAAGCCTGTGAGAGAGATCTTTTACGTGCGCTATAGATACTGAGATTCATTTCAGAAGCAGAGTTGTCAAGAGGAGACATTACCTGTACATCGATCGGTGTCAGATTGTGGCAGCAATCGTAACATTCAATTGTAGTTACACTGGTATGTTGTTTGCGTGTCTGTTGCATTATTTTGCAAGGAGGTCTGTAGGCTGTGCAAAGCTTTATTTGGGCAGTTTATGAATCGATTTCGTGTCTGCACATCTGTGTACTGCATTGTATAGGAGGTGCCTGCATGTCTGTACTAGCATTATTTAGGTAAATTAGAAGTTGTCTTCGTGTCTGCAGAGCATTATTTAGGAGTAGTTTACAGATATGTAGGTTGTATGGCGTGACCCCAAGCAAGTGTTTTGTATCAGTGTGATAAATATACTGTATTCCTAAATAAATTGTTCCAAAGTAAATAAAGTACACTCCTGTCTTACTCTACCCAGCAGCTGAGTCATTTTCGTGCCTTTTTCCCACTCCAGACCACCATCTTGGATTACATCACAGAAGGGATGGCAGCACCCTCTGGTGGCAGTATTGTGCACTAGGTCAGTTGGAGTCTAGATCTCGTGGTGGAGACATTGTTTGCAAAATAAAAACTTATGTCCAGCACAGGCAGAGTCGTTTTCCCACCATTTCCCCCCCACCATCTTGGATTACATCACAAAACAGATGACAATGCTCTCTGGTGGTGATACTGTATACTAGGTGCAGACCTCATAGTGAACACACTGTTTGCCGCCTTCTTGGATAACGGTACTTGTTTCATCAGCTGACGTCGTGTCTGCCATATTGAATTATGTCACGGAATGGACGACAGTGCCCTCTGGTGGTGGTACTAGGTCAGTTGGAGTGTGGACCTCCTGGCGAACACACTGGATGGTGGTGCTGTCTCTAATTGTTTAAATAGAGACTGGTGTATGATTTCAACAGTTGACGATCAGCACACCTGTTTTAGATGGATTATTGTTTTGACAATTTACGACTTGTTTGGCACACTGGACGTAAATGTATTGCATTATGTCTGTAAGGTGAACATTGCGTTGTTTTGACAGTTTACAATTAGCAGGCGTGTGTGTAGAGAATTATACATGAGTTATTTATGAGTAGTTTGCAGGTCTGTATGCTGTGTGGCATGTCAGAGCGTGTGATCTGTATCTCTCTGATAAATATATTCCATCCCTAAATAAATGTTTCCAAAATAAATATAGTACACTCCTTCCTCTCTCCAGCAGAGCAGTGCAGACTGAGTCCTTTTCCCATGAATCCTTGGTGGAGGTGGTGGTTGGGTGACTTATGTTAGTGGAGGTAGCCCAATTGCCCTTTCTTTCCCCCCATTTTCTTAGGATTGCTGCATTGTCTTGATGGAATTTGAACTTCCCGCCATTTCACTGGAGTGGGTGTTATGTTAGTGAAGGTAGCCCAATTGTCGTATCTTCCGCCAGAGCACCATCATGTACCAGCCACGGAACCCTTCGAATCATCAATGGAACTTCTTCCAGCAGGGGAGCGAAACTCATCGGCAAGGAACGCCGATAGTTCAGGCCTGTTAGACGACGTGGAAGAAAGACTGGTTTTAAAATATGGTCGCCGATTATCCCGGCCCACACATTCCGGCTGCAACGATGGTGATGATTCACTATCACCATACCATTTGGGTCCTGAATACTATCCCACAGATGACTGTGATTAAAGTTGAAGATACCATTCCACGTAAAGGTGACCTGTCTGTGAACAGGATGATGACACAAATTCCGGAATTGTGGCTACCTGATGAGAAAACCAGTGACAAAAATGCTCCCGATGCGGAAAATCTGTCGCTATTAAGACTTGCACAATCTTGTGACTAAACACTGCACTCATTTTATTAATCTATATGCATCTTACTTGATTAAGCTCTTGTTAAATTTTGTGAATAGTCTTTACACTATTTCTTCTTTATTTGAAAGTTTGTACTATTCTAGATCTGAAGGAGCTTGATTGCTCAACCAGAAATAATAAACAGGGAGTGTATAAATATTGAAATCAGGGATATTAAATAATTTTATATAAAACATTTTAACGTTCACCAGTAGGGAATGTCTCACAAAAACAACATAGTAAAATTACTCGGAAAAAGTTAAATTTGTTGGTGTACATCAACCATTGTCACTATTTTCAATTCAATAAAGTTTATCAACAGCCGTATTTTTTAGGTTGTTTTATTTTATTTCGAACACAACCAGTTTGCTGGCCAGGGTGGCCGAGCGGTTCTAGGCGCTACAATCTGAAACTGGGCGACCGATACGGTCGCAGCTTCGAATCCTGCCTCGGGCATGGATGTGTGTGTTGTGTTTAGGTTAGTTAGGTTTAAGTAAAATTCTAGAGGACTGATGACCTTAGAAGTGAAGTCCCATAGTGCTCAGAGCAATTTGAACCATTTTTTTGCAACCAGTTTTGGCAATTCTTTTTGCCATCTTCAGGACACATACGCTTTTTTCGAATCAACGAGCTTATCGTATAGTGCCATAAAACTGGATACCGTGAATCTCAATCGTTGTGCAGCTTAATCAACTGAATCAGTTGCAAAACGATTGAGATTCACGGTATCCATTTTTATGGCGCTATTCGATAAGCTCGTTGGTTCGAAAAAAGCGTATGGCGCCTGACGATGTCAAAATGAATTGTCGAAACTGGTTGCATTCGAAATAAAATAAGATAACCTAAAAATAGACGGCTGTTGGTAAATGTTACTGAATTGAGAAGTACGCACCAGCCAATGTCCCCTGGCTATAATGGACAGACATAGATCGTCACTTTTATTAAACACCACTTGCACCTACCTAATTTTATTGGTTTTGTCTGCTGCGTCTGGGCTACGACACTAAATTTTTGCAGTATGTGCTCCTTACCAAAGAGGCAACGTCTAAAAACCACGGTAATGTAAATTTACGTAACATACGCTTCTGTGCAGCTGAAAATGCACGCTGCCTTCGTCAGCTACAATACCGACGAGTGTAGAACGTAAACGTATCGTGCGGCGACAAAGGAAACTTCATTGTGGGTCCTTGATTCATCCCAGGGGTGTTAAAGAGAAATACCCATGCACACTATTTTACAAATATTCTATCTGTCTTCTAGAAGAGGTACTAATGGATAACCGACAGTGTGTGTGGTTCCAACAAGACGGCGGCTCAGCTCACTCTCTCCGTGTTTGCAACGCAAATATCGACACCTCTCGATTTCTTTCTACGGGGAGCTCTGAAAGATGCAATCTAGAATAAAGCCCCAACTGCGCCAGACGATATGCGCCGTCGAATCGCGCCAGCATGCAACGACAAACCATCCAATGAACTTTCATCTGTTCATCTAGCTCTCAAACGGCGGTTGCAAAAGTGAAGTATAAAACTATGTTTCGTTACGAAAAGTATTTTTTCTATGGATGCCGTGTCATCAATCATTCTGAATGAAATGTTTAGTTCATTTAAAGTATATTCCGTGTAACCAGAGTTTTGATTAGCACCTGCAGACAATTTTCCAACAGCAGGTGTTTAACTTTCAACCCTTCATTATTAAACCCTCATAAACTTACCGCTTGGTGACGGTACCTGCCGGCCGTTGTGGCCGAGCGGTTCTAGGCGCTTCAGTCCGGAACCGCGCTGCTACTACGGTCGCAGGTTCGAATCCTGCCTCGGGCATGGATGTGTGTGATGTCATTAGGTTAGTTAGGTTTAAGTAGTTCTAAGTCTAGGGGATTGATGACGATGTTTAGTCCCACAGTGCTCAGAGCCATTTGAACCATTTTGACGGTACCAATTCGCGGTTCCCGCCAGTCTAGTAACGTCAGTACAGGCTATACAACAAGGAGTTTTGTATGCGACATACCACTGGAGACGTTACACTTCTAAATAAGTAGTATAAAACTATAAATTATGACTTCCTTTGAAAAAACTGTGGAGAAATAAAATTTACGATGGTTTAGTAACAATCTAACATTTTCTCCCTTTTGTGTTTTAGATTTAAGACCCATTGACTCTCCTCTAGACAAAGACATGGTAGAGAGTTAACACAATAGCTCTTATTCAGAGAACTGCCCGGTTTGTCATTATGAAGTATGAACGACCGACGATTCTGTTTCGGCTTTGACTAGTAAGCAGCAACGGGAAGGGTTTACATGGGAAACTTCCTGACGAAACTAAAGTTTTTTCTATAAAAACCTGGATACGTACACACATTTGAAATATTTTTTCTAAGCCCTATCTGATGCAGCAGAAACTAGCATGTGCCGTAGTTCCACATACAAAAATCGTAGCTGATCCTTTATCTACGTCGTATATGAAACGAGATTTTACCGTAGCAGCATAGGCCTATCTTGCTGTGTATAACGACAGAGCCTTGCATGAGAACTCTGCTTGACGATGTTTACATCACGATAGGTAACTCTGGCCTCATTGATTTCCAGTTTCAGGACATTTCGCGAATTATTTTGCAAAAGTTTCGACGGCAATATCAACAAGGGCTGTTTCAATATCATTGTCTTTCCTAGAGCTACTGTATGCGGTTGTGAAAAGTATGCGGTTTCGATATCTGAAATGTTCCCGAAGTACATCTACATCTACATCTACATTTATACTCCGCAAGCCACCCAACGGTGTGTGGCGGAGGACACCTTACGTGCCACTCTCATTACCTCCCTTTTCTGTTCCAGTCACGTACGGTTCGCGGGAAGAACGAGTGCCGGAAAGACTCCGTGCGCGCTCGAATCTCTCTAACTTTACATTCGTGATCTCCTCGGGATTTATAAGTAGGGGGAAGCAATATATTCGATAACTCATCCAGAAACGCACCCTCTCGAAACCTGGACAGCAAGCTACACCGCGATGCAGAGCGCCTGTCTTGCAGAGTCTGCCACTTGAGTTTGCTAAACATCTCCGTAACGCTATCACGCTTACCAAATAACCCTGTGACGAAACGCGCCGCTCTTCTTTGGATCTTCTCTATCTCCTCTGACAACCCGACCTGGTTGGTACGGATCCCACACTGATTAGCAATACCCAAGTATAGGTCGAACGAGTGTTTTTTAAGCCACATCCTTTGTTGATGGACTACATTTTCTAAGGACTCTCCCAATGAATCTCAACCTGGCACCCACCTCACCAACAATTAATTTTATATGATCATTCCGCTTCAAATCGTTCCGCACGCATACTCCCAGATATTTTACAGCAGTAACTGCTACCAGTGTTTGTTCCGCTATCATATAATCATACAATAAAGGATCCTTCTTTCTATGTACTCGCAATACATTACATTTGTCTATGTTAAGAGTCAGTTGGCACTCACTGCACCAAGTGCCTATCCACTGCAGATCTTCCTGCATTTCGCTACAATTTTCTAATGCTGTAACTTCTCTGTATACTACAACATCATCCGCGAAAAAGGGTGTACGTCTTAAGTGACTTATGCTGCATAGTAAAAATTTTTAATCTTTATAGTAATGATACAGTCAGACTAATGTACCTTGTAGACTAATTATATCACACAATCATTAGCTTATATTAACGCAGTTACTATTCTATATCTGGCAGTATAAATGAGGATCTCTCACTATAGTATGCGTGTTGTATAAATATTTTAAGGTAGGAGAACTCTGAGAAAGGAATGAGTAAGTTTGGAATCTTGAAAACAGGATGCAATAATACGATTGTTTAGCAAATGGCTTCTCAATATACGCTAATATGTTAATATTGAGATATATGTCTTTTTTGTTCTTTATAGCTGAGTACGTAAAGTGCTGTCTGTGGATTTCGTAAGTAGATTGATTCCCTTCAAGGTGAAAGAAGAATTGTGGTTTGTGTAATTTACGTGGCCATGTGGTAGTCAAATACGAGCAGTTTATGAGCAAATGGAGAATGGAACAGAAATATGGATCCTCTCTGTAGTCTTGATTGATGTTGAGCCAAAGCCTGAAAAATTATTCTGCGTTAATACTTGTCCTAGAAAAGCGACGTTTATGTGTTTTGCTGATGCTGTGGGCATTACAGTTTACTGTTTTCGCTGGTGCGGGATGCACTGCAGCCTATGTGATTTGTACTGAGGAAATTTCCCTCTTGAAGGTAGAGGAAGATTAAATACACTCCTGGAAATGGAAAAAAGAACACATTGACACCAGTGTGTCAGACCCACCATACTTGCTCCGGACACTGCGAGAGGGCTGTACAAGCAATGATCACACGCACGGCACAGCGGACACACCAGGAACCGCGGTGTTGGCCGTCGAATGGCGCTAGCTGCGCAGCATTTGTGCACCGCCGCCGTCAGTGTCAGCCAGTTTGCCGTGGCATACGGAGCTCCATCGCAGTCTTTAACACTGGTAGCATGCCGCGTCAGCGTGGACGTGAACCGTATGTGCAGTTGACGGACTTTGAGCGAGGGCGTATAGTGGGCATGCGGGAGGCCGGGTGGACGTACCGCCGAATTGCTCAACACGTGGGGCGTGAGGTCTCCACAGTACATCGATGTTGTCGCCAGTGGTTGGCGGAAGGTGCACGTGCCCGTCGACCTGGGACCGGACCGCAGCGACGCACGGATGCACGCCAAGACCGTAGGATCCTACGCAGTGCCGTAGGGGACCGCACCGCCACTTCCCAGCAAATTAGGGACACTGTTGCTCCTGGGGTATCGGCGAGGACCATTCGCAACCGTCTCCATGAAGCTGGGCTACAGTCCCGCACACCGTTAGGCCGTCTTCCGCTCACGCCCCAACATCGTGCAGCCCGCCTCCAGTGGTGTCGCGACAGGCGTGAATGGAGGGACGAATGGAGACGTGTCGTCTTCAGCGATGAGAGTCGCTTCTGCCTTGGTGCCAATGATGGTCGTATGCGTGTTTGGCGCCGTGCAGGTGAGCGCCACAATCAGGACTGCATACGACCGAGGCACACAGGGCCAACACCCGGCATCATGGTGTGGGGAGCGATCTCCTACACTGGCCGTACATCACTGGTGATCGTCGAGGGGACACTGAATAGTGCACGGTACATCCAAACCGTCATCGAATCCATCGTTCTACCATTCCTAGACCGGCAAGGGAACTTGCTGTTCCAACAGGACAATGCACGTCCGCATGTATCCCGTGCCACCCAACGTGCTCTAGAAGGTGTAAGTCAACTACCCTGGCCAGCAAGGTCTCCGGATCTGTCCCCCATTGAGCATGTTTGGGACTGGATGAAGCGTCGTCTCACGCGGTCTGCACGTCCAGCACGAACGCTGGTCCAACTGAGGCGCCAGGTGGAAATGGCATGGCAAGCCGTTCCACAGGACTACATCCAGCATCTCTACGATCGTCTCCATGGGAGAATAGCAGCCTGCATTGCTGCGAAAGGTGGATATACACTGTACTAGTGCCGACATTGTGCATGCTCTGTTGCCTGTGTCTATGTGCCTGTGGTTCTGTCAGTGTGATCATGTGATGTATCTGACCCCAGGAATGTGTCAATAAAGTTTCCCCTTCCTGGGACAATGAATTCACGGTGTTCTTATTTCAATTTGCAGGAGTGTAATTTTGATCATGGGACCGAAGGAAAGCTTGGTTTAATGTTATAAGGATGAAGCAAAACATTTGTCATTTAAACTACAGGAGGATTCGGATCTTTTGTGTCTGTTGTAAGTTCAATATGTTAAGATGAAACTGTTTTACAGAGTAGAGGAGACCACAATTTTGCCATTCATGAGAAATGAATCCAGAATAACCACCACAGGCGAAATAACTGATTTGGAAGCGAAAGGTAACTTAAAGAAGGAACGAAATCGCAGCAAAATGGGTAAGAAAATGTAGTATAACCTGTATGATGCAGATATGATGAGTCATCTATGTGATTAATTCTTGTGATAACGTAATTTTAGATGAAATTTTCTTACTGTTTTATGTGTGAATATAATGGTATGATAAATGTATAATTGCGAGTCTCTTATCAGATGTGTCAACTGGTATAAATGTTTTGGCGTGTAAATAACCATTGATCTTTTTACTGTGTATGTTTAAGGAAAGTTCTCCATATTTATCATGTGACAAGACATATGCGGCGAGCGTCAGGAAGAGGACGAATTATAACAATGTTGTAGTGGTGTAAACACTTTGTTGAAGTAACATTGAAGTAGCTTGTAGGATTAACTAGTAGTGGATAGAAATAGAAGTTTGAGTAATGCATGTTTATGGGTAGTTAGTTTGTAGAATAGACAACAGGTGTGCATGTGTGTGTGTGTGTGTAAATAACATGTGAACCCTGTGCTGTCCTGACCTATACTTGCACAAGGCATAATCCTATTCATTTTAGTGAATTAATAAGTAGCATTTGATTTACTAAAACGCAAGTGAACCACATTAGTGATGTGGATTTAGGTATTATATTGTCAGTTCAAGTAATTTTATTTTTATACTGTCAATTCATTTCACTTTTATTTTTTTTTATATTGTCAAGTCATTTAACTTTTATTTTTTATAATGTCGATTCATGTAATTTTTTATTTAAAAAAAAGAATAAGTCTCACTTTTGTTCTTAAAAAAATTGTGAAAGACAATACTAAGCGGTATTATGTATGACATTTTGTAATCACATAACTATGATGAACAATTTCTGTGAATGCAGTTGAGAACGTGAAAGAGAACCGGCTAAACTCTTACAAGACAGTGGGAGCAGCGAAGAGAAGGGCTAGTTGTAATCTGGCTAATCTGGCGGGTTTCCCAGCAGGACACGCTGTCAAACCGGGCCATTTCAGGACCGCGGTCGACAACAAAAGAAGGGCACGCGACAAACACTTTCCCTTGCACCTGGAGCTAATGGACGGCCGCCCCATGCGACTCTTACTGGAGGCGATGACCTGAGATGTCCGAGCGATCCACCGCAAGGAAATCCATCTGCTGGCAACGCACCACACGCACGCAAACGTGACGAGACGGCCGCGGTGAAACGACGGAAGACAGGGGATAAAGGGGCGTGGAGCCTTTTGACAGGTACTGTCCACAGGAACTTGCAGACGTCAACGACGCCTATCGACATTTCCTGACAGATGCCTACTGTCAAGCGACAGTAAATCATGGTTCGATGTTCTCTGGTCGCTAAGGGTGGCACAAAGAAGAGCCATTAAGTGTCATCCTTGCCCAGGAATATCAAACCAGCGAGCCAATTGAGGATAACTCAAGAATGTAACAACACAAGGGGCGTGGAGCCTTTTGACAGGTACTGTCCAGAGAAAATGACAGACTCAACGACGCCTATCAACATTTCCTGACGGATGCCCACTGTCAAGCGACAGTAAATCATAGTTCGATGTTCTCTGGTCGCTAAGGGTGGCACAAAGAAGAGCCATTAAGTGTCATCCTTGCCCAGGCGTGTCAAACGAGGATACCGCACGAATTTGACAACGCAAATATGGAACCAAATCGAGATGTACGTGACACGGGCCACCAAGAGAAACTTCATGAGAGGGCAGAGACGCGGGATTGCGCCCAACAGATGGACAAAAATCCCTACTGACAGCTGCGGCGGCGACCCCCCCTCCCCCGCCCCTTATATTGTGCCACGGAACAGTGGAAGTACTGAGTGTGTCAGTGAACAGTGATTATACGGTTCTTAGTCCAGTACATATACGTGTGTTTCTGTCACAGAAACTTTGACTCGTGTGATTCGCAGGGGTTCGATTTATTGGTGTTTATTAGACTGACTCTTGTATTTTGCAGGTGTTCTATTTATTGTTTTTTTTTTAGACTTTGACTCTTGTATTTTGCAGATGTTTTATTTATTGGTGTTTTTTTTAGACGTTGACTATTGTCCTTTCAGAGCTGTTTTATTTATCAATGTTTGTTTTTGTGTGATGTATTAGATTTGTGATATTTTGTTTCGTAAATTCATTGCTGTGGCATTGCTTCGTTTATCAGTCAGATAGCTTTTCATTCTCATTGGACTGTGATCGATTAGCCTTTGCATGGGGCAAATTTATAGTGAGAAACCCCATAAGGGTAACAATCACATAATTAATTGTGGTTTCAGTATGACGACACAGTGATCATTGTTTCCTAATTAACTGAAATATAGTAGAGTGATTAAATTAGTGCCACAAAGTTATTTTAATTCTACAAATTATTAGTTTTATAAGATATAGAAGTTTTTCGTGATAACCACTTTGTAAAACATGTTTTTTTTCTCTTATCACTTTTTTTTTGCTTTTGCAGATTGTGCATTGTAATGTTCTACTTTATAATACTAATGTTATTTTCATGTTCTTTTTTAATTGCTGTGGCACCTTTGCTATTTTCATAAATTTTGCTTGTTAATAAACAGTCATATATTTTCCTGTGATCAGTTGGCTCTTGCAATGAGCAAATGCTGGTGAACTCCATAAGGGTAACAACCAGAAATTGTTTTCATATTAATGACACAGGAAACATTGTCTTTACTTGCTGACCGAATTAGGTCTACACTATCTTTTAAATAGGTGTCACAGATCGTGTTCTTTTTCTGTTTGAAATTGCTAGATTTTAAAGATTTGTTGAAATTATTGTGTTTTAGCAAGTAGCTGGTGACCTTTTGCCTTTTCTTTACATTTTTGGTTTAAGTTGGGTGTGAGAAGCCTGCTTGGGAATGTCCTAGCATGGCCAGAAAATTCCCTGCACAGTCTTTTCCTGGAGCGTTGGGGTTATGAAAGGTCTCTGTTGGATTCCTTTCATGTTAATTTCTTAAATCTGTTGTCATTTACGGCACAAATTCCTCTTCTAAAATTTACTGTGGCGTTTCTGACTAACTGGGAGGAGACTGAGTAGTGGAACGTGTTACTTTTACACATAAACAAGAACGATCTGTCACACTACTACACTTTAAAACACAGTTTATATGTAATTCATGTCACACAGTCTCATACGGAACCTACATCCGCTTTCTTTTATATACTGTATATGATAAGATACTGTCATCACCCTTTCCTTCTGTGTGAGAGGATGAATGAGCAAATGTATTTCTAGTTGCATGCTTGAGGGTAGTAGACAAGCCTGTCTGCTAGAGAACAGTAGGACCAACGTCGGAACAGGTAGCTACGCTTTCTAAAAGCAAAGAGGTTTCTATCCGTAGTATGGTCCTGTCCGTCTCTTGTCATGTTGGTATAGGAAGCTGCACCTCTGGCCACTTCCGTTTGTATTTGTGAGCCACCCTCAGAAAGGGACCAGGTCGGTCTGTCCGTGGCGAGCGTCTGAAGTGGTAAGATCTCCGGCTAAGCGCGTGTCTGCTAAGTCCGTAGGACAATGGATTTCGTAAGTTCAGCCTAACTGAAAATTTAATCGCCTTTATTTCAAGTTTAGCTCTAAAATATCTAATGTTATCTTAAATTGCAACGCAGTGTATTTCGAGTGTGAAGTTCAGAATATTTTCCAGTAGTTGGTTTGTCACTACTTTGTGAGTAAAGTGGAACCACGTGTTGATCAGTAACTCTAACTAAGATCATCAATCTTAAATGCGAGCGTGCGTGAGATTATAACATCTCGTCTTGACAATATTTTTTCAATATAGCAAGTTTTCTTTATGTTCAACCCACGTGGGGTGTACTTTGTGAGACCACCACCACGTGCTTATATAATTGTTTGACCCATCAGGTTAATAGTAAGACGTTAGTAATCAGTTCAAGGTTTTTCTTTTGTAAATTGCTTTTCGATCTAATTTATTCTAATTATCAAAATTATTGTGGAGTTACACGCTTTGTGTAAAGCAAGTTGATCACGTGAAGCATGTGGTGTAATCATCAAAGTAGCCCTCAGCTATTCTTTTCGGGAAGATTTCACAGAGTGTTAGTATGAATTTAGTATACCAGTGTGTGGTAATTACATGACGGACAGGATTGTGCTACGAATGTAACTTCTTTGGGTGAAAATTGAATCGGTTGGTTGTGGTTAATTTCCTCTTGCGTATGTTTCAACGTTCTTCGTGTGTTATTTTATGAATGCAGTGTTGTATACAATCTCTCAATCTTGGCTCCATATTTGATGTGTTCCGTAAGATTACAAACTCACATTTTCCACAATCCTAAATAAGGCACCAGTTTATTTATGAATCAAATTTAATATGCTGAAATTTCAATGATCAATGTTAAAATAATTTCAAAATATAAACTGATTTATTTCTTTTCATTTCAATTCTCTTTTTTTATATATATCACCGGTTGTCGTATGACTATTAAAAGATTATAATTAATGTTAGTCTGGTTGGGAATTTGGTAAGCTAGACTGGATACCTGGTGAAACAGTTGCGCAGTAATGCAAGGTTAACTTCCCCAGCCAGCTGACAGTTTTTAACCCGCTTTTATTGGCTATCAGCACCGCTTTCAAAGCAGAATAAAGCAACAACGTTATAAGTTTGGTTGTACAATCTCACATTGATGTGACCACCTGTCAAAAGACTGATTAACCACCTCTTGCATCGCGGACGTTCAGGAAGAAAATCATTTAGGTTCTGCAAGGTATCGACAGGGATGCGAAGCCATGCCGACTCCAGTGCACGTACACTGCGATCTGTGGGACAGGTTCCATTGTGCTGGTAGTAGATGCCATCGTACTGACGAAGAGCAAACTGCATCGGGCAGGGGAGGGGGGCTCGACATGATCCTAAGGATGGGTACGTACTTCTGTTGATTCACTGTGTCTTCCAGGTCGACGTGAGCGCCCAGGGAATGTCTTGAACACATTCACCCGACCATAACGCTCCCGCCTCCGGCATTGACCCTTCCGACGAGTGTTTCAGGATGTTTTCTTTCAGTCCGATGGGACAAAAAAGGTGATTCATCTGAAAAGCCCTCCTGTCGCCACTCAGTGAACGTCCAGTTGCGGCAATGGAGTCCAAATTCTTGCCAACGTCGCCTTCGAACAGCAGTCACAATGGATACATGAACCAGGAGCCTACTGCAGAGGACTATACGCAGTAACGTTCTCTGAACGGTCGTTGAGGAGACGGTGTTGGTAGCCTGTTGCATTATCTGGACGGTGAGCTCGTCAACAGTCCCACGTACATTCTCCCGTATACATTTCCATAGCAGTCGTTCACCCCTGTCATCTATGGATCGTCGTGTACCACAGCTGCCTGAGCCTCGGTTTTGGATAGCCCCACTTTACCGTACACGGTTTACTTTAACCAAGGCAGCGTGTGAACAGTTTACAGACTTAGCCGTTTCGTATGTGCTTCCACCCTTGGCCCGAAAGTCAGTGATCGTGCCCTATAATGTTACTTAAAATCCGTCTCGATTGCAAATTTTTTTATTCATATGACCGGTTTCGGTTCATTCAGAACCATCTTCAAATCTGTAAAAATAATTATGCTAATTTACTATTTCACGGAAGCAAATCTTTTTCATCCTATCTAATCAACATCAAATGTACCAGAACGTACCTGATATTTCAGTTACAGGAGTAACCCGTCCAAATGCAGCAACTTTCACATGCTACGTCACATAAAATTGGTTGGCAGAGTGCACGTCATTTATATTAATTATAACACTATTACCGACAGGTGGCGTCTGGTACATTTGTTACATTCCATTTGCACATACTGTATTCAGTAGATCACACCAGCACCATAAATATATAAATCGCCCTATGTTTTAGATCGTATAAAAATGATAATTTTACTGTTTTTTGATTCTGATAGGTACAGATTTTAACCTTGACATCTACATATTTTAATTAAGTATTTTTAATATAAAATAAAAAAAAAGATCTACTGAATACAGTATGTGCAAATGGAATGTAACAAATGTACCAGACGCCACCTGTCGGTAATAGTGTTATAATTAATATAAATGACGTGCACTCTGCCAACCAATTTTATGTGACGTAGTATGTGAAAGTTGCTGCATTTGGACGGGTTACTCCTGTAACTGAAATATCAGGGATGTTCTGGTACATTTGATGTTGATTAGATAGGATGAAAAAGATTTGCTTCCGTGAAATAGTAAATTAGCATCATTATTTTTACAGATCTGAAGATGGTTCTGAACGAACCGAAACCAGTCACATGAATAAAAAAAATTGCAATCGAGACGGATTTTAAGTAACATTATAAAATCACTGATTGCTGGTATCCCATAAGACATTATGACTGTTTTTGCAAAGATCGTGCCCTGTTGGACGTCAAACAAATCGCTGCGTTTCTGAATTACGATGACGACAGCACTATTTGCGTCCCCCTACGCGCTCTGTACACCATCCACTGCTAGTGTTGTCGCCTGCGGTCTGCTGGTGACTATTGTACGTTGATGCCGAAGTATTATATTTCACGTTCAAGAAATCATTCATGCAGCAGAATCGTACAAACATACCGTGCTTTGACTACCGGTCAGACTCCTGTATGGTCGACGTAATGATAAAATGGTTCAAATGGCTCTGAGCACTATGAGACTCAACTGCTGTGGTCATAAGTCCCCTAGAACTTAGAACTACTTAAACCTAACCAACCTAAGGACATCACACACATCCATGCCCGAGGCAGGATTCGAACCTGCGACCGTAGCGGTCGTGCGGTTCCAAACTGTAGCGCCTTTAACCGCTCGGCCACTCCGGCCGGCGACGTAATGATAAGTACACTTGCCGTAGAGAAGCAACTGTAAGATTAGAACGCAAATAAGTCACCAGGTCCGGATGAAATCCCAGTGCGATTTTACAGAGAGTACTCTACGGTGTCGGCCCCTTACCTACTGCGAATCTCTCGCCCAGCACAAAGTTCCAGCAGACCGGGAAAAAGCGCAGGTGTCATCTGTATGTAAGAAAGATAACAAAAGCGGACCTGCAAAATTACAGGCCAGTTTCCCTAACTTCGGTTTTTTGCAGAATCCTTGAACATATTCTCTGTTCGAATATAGGCTAATAAATTTCTTGAAAGTGAGAAACTTATGTCCATTAATCAGCGTGGTTTAGTAAAACATCGCTCGCGCCAAATTTAGCTTGCCCTTTTCTCACATGATATACTGACAATTATGGATGAAGGGCAACAGGCAGATTCCATATTTCTAGATTTCCGGAAAGCATCTGAAACGGTGCCTCGTTGCAGACTGTTAACGAAGGTGCGAGCATATGGAATAAGTTGACGGACATGTGAGGGCTGGGAGACTTCTTAAATAATACAATCCAGAATGTTGTCGTCATCGGCGAGTGTTCATCAGGAGTGCCTCACGGAAGTGCGATAAACCACTGTTGTTCTGTACGTACACTATGTCATCAAAAGTATCCGGTCACCCCCAAAAACATATGTTTTTCATATTAGGTGCACTGTGCTGCCACTTACTGCCAGTTTCTCCTTATCAGCGACCTCAGTAGACATTAGACATCGTGAGAGAGCAGAATGGAACGCTCCGCAGAACTCACGGGCTTCGAACGTGGTCTCATGATTAGGTGTCACTTGCGTCATACATCTTTACGCGAGATTTCCACACATCTAAACATCCCTATGTCCACTGTCTCCGATGTGATAGTGAAGTGGAAACGTGAAGGAACACGTACAGCACAAAAGAGTACTCGCCGACCTCGTCTGTTGACTGACAGAGACTGCCGACAGTTGAAGAGAGTGCTAATGTGTAATAGGCAGACATCTATCCAGACCATCACACAGGAATTCCAAACTGCATCAGGACCCACTGCAAGTACTACGACAGTTAGGAGAGAGGTGAGAAAACTTGCATTTCATCAGCGGGTGCTCATAAGCTACACATCACGCCGGTAAATACCAAACGACTCCTCGCATGGTGTAAGGAGCGTAAGCATTGGACGATTGAACAGTGGAAAAACGCTACGTGGAGTGACGAATCACGGTACACAATGTGACGATCCAATGGCAGGGCGTGGGTATGACGAATGCCCGGTGAACATCTGACAGCTTGTGTAGTGCCAACAGTAAAATTCGGAGGCGGTGGTGTTATGGCTCTGAGCACTATGGGACTTAACATCTGAGGTCATCAGTCCCCTAAATCTTAGAACTACTTAAACCTAACTAACTAAGGACATCAAACACATCCATGCCCGAGGCACGATTCGAACCTGCGCGGTTCCAAACTGAAGCGCCTAGAACCACTCGGCGACACCGGCCGGCCCGCGGTGGTGTTATGGTGTGATAGTGTTTTTCATGGAAGCGGCTTGCACCTCTCGTTGTTTTGCGTATCACTGTCACAGCACAGGCCTACATTGATGTTTTAAGCACCTCCTTGTTTCCTATTGGTGAAGAGCAATTTGGGGACGGCGATTGCATCTTTCAACACGATTGATAATGCGCGGCCTGTGGCGGAGTGGTTACACGATAGTATGCCTATAATGGACTGGACTGCACAGAGGCCTGGCTTGAATCCTGCAGAATACCTTTGGGACTTGGACAAAATTTCCAATTGCCTCTAATGTACAAAAATGTGAATTAATGCGGATGAGTAGGAAGATCAAACCTGTAATGTTCGGATACAGTATTACCAGTGTCCTGTTTGACACAGTCAAGTCGTCGAAATATCTGTGCGCAACGTCGCAAAGCGATATGAGGTGGAACGAGGAAGTGAGAACTGTGGTAGGGAAGGCGAATGGCCGACTTCAGTTTATCGGGAGAATTTTCAGAAAGAGTGGTTCACCTGAAAAGGAGAACGCATATAGGACGCTGGTGCGACCTATTCTTGAGTACTGCTCGCGTGTTTAGAATCCGTACCAGGTCCGATTGAAGGAAGACATCGAAGCAATTCAGAGGCGAGATGCTAGATTTGTTACCGGTAGGTTCGAACAACACGTAAGTGTTACGGAGATGCTTCGGGAACTCAGATGGGAATCCCTCAAGGGAAGGCTACGTTCTTTCCGAGAAACACTGTTGAGAAAATTTAGAGAACCGGCATCTGACGCTGCGTGCCAAACGGTTCTACTGCCGCCAACATACATTGCGCTTAAGGACCACGAAGATAAGATAAGAGAAATTCGGACTCATACGGTGGCATATCGGAATTCGTTTTACGTGCACTCAATTTACGAGGAGAACCGGAAAGGAAATGATAAATAGTGGTACAGGGTACCCTCCACCACGCACCGTACGGTGGCTGCGGAGTAACTGTGTAGATGTACACTACTGGCCATTAAAATTGCTACACTAAGAAGAAATGCAGATGATAAATGGGTATTCATTGGACAAATATATTATACTAGAACTGACATGTGATTACATTTTCACGCAATATGGATGCACAGATCCTGAGAAATCAGTACCCAGAACAACCACCTCGGGCCGTAATAACGGCCTTGATACGCCTGGGCATTGAGTCAAACACAGCTTGGATAGCGTGTACAGGTACAGCTGCCCATGCAGCTTCAACACGATACCACAGTTCATCATGAGTAGTGACTGGCGTATTGTGACGAGCCAGTTGCATGGCCACCATTGACCAGACGTTTTCAATTGGTGAGAGTTCTGGAGAATGTGCCGGCCAGGGCAGCAGTCGAACATTTTCTGTACCCAGAGAGGCCCGTACAGGACCTGCAACATGCGGTCGTGCATTATCCTGCTGAAATATAGGGTTTCGCAGGGATCGAATGAAGGGTAGAGCCACGGGTCGTAACACATCTGAAATGTAACTTCCACTGTTCAAAGTGCCTTCAATGCGAACAAGAGGTGACCGAAACGTGTAACCAATGGCACCCCATACCATCACGCCGGGTGATACGTCAGTATGGCGATGACGAATACACGCTTCCAATGTGCGTTCACAGCGATGTCGCCAAACACGGATGCGATCATCATGATGCTGTAAACAAAACCTGGATTCATCCGATAAATCGACGTTTTGTCATTCGTGCACCCAGGTTCGTCGTTGAGTACACCATCGCATGCGCTCCTGTCTGTAGTGCAGCGTCAAGGGTAACGGCAGCCATGGTCTCCGAGCTGATAGTCCATGCTGCTGCAAACTTCGCCGAACTGCTCGTACAGTTAGTTGTTGTGTTGCAAACGTCCCCATCTGTTGACTCAGGGGTCGAGACGTGGCTGCACGATCCGTTACAGCCATGCGGATAAGATGCCTGTCATCTCGACTGCTAGTGATACGAGGCCGTTGGGATCCAGCACGGCGTTCCGCTTTACCCTCCTCAACTCACCGATTCCATATCATTGGATCTCGACCAACGGGAGCAGCAATGTCGCGATACGATAAACCGCAATCGCAATAGGCTACAATCGGACCTTTATCAAAGTCGCAAACGTGATGGTACGCATTTCTCCTCCTTACACGAGGCATCACAACAACGTTTCACCAGGCAACGCCGGTCAACTGCTATTTGTGTATGAGCAGTCGGTTGGAAACTTTCCTCATGTCAGCACGTTGTAGGTGTCGCCACCGGCGCCAACCTTGGGTGAATGCTCTGAAAAGCCAATCATTTGCATATGGCATCATCTTCTTTCTGTCGGTTAAATTTCGCGTCTGTAGCACGTCATCTTCGTGGTGTAGCAATTTTAATGGACAGTAGTGTAGCTCAGATACAGCGGTCACATTAATGTTACTGGACCGTCTTTAGTACATTGTGTTATATGCTTGTAATGAAATTACAAATGACCTAATTCTTTCATTATGAGACGTAAATGAGGCTGATGGAATGGACTTTGCATGGGACCAATAAATAAATGCCGGCCGGTCTGGCCGTGCGGTTAGACGCGCTTCAGTCTGGAACCGCGTGGCCGCTACGGTCGCAGGTTCGAATCCTGCCTCGGGCATGGATGTGTGTGATGTCCTTAGGTTAGTTAGGTTTAATTAGTTCTAAGTTCTAGGCGACTGATGACCTCAGAAGTTGAGTCGCATAGTGCTCAGAGCCATTTGAATAAATAAATAATAAGAGAGTTGTTCTTTGCGTCTCCGTGGTACCTGCCAACTTAGTATGGCTGAGAGTGACAGTAGTGTGTTTTCTGGAAAAAAGTCAGCTTGTTACCCGGCGTCACCTTTCAAGCAAATGCGTCAGAAGGGTAAAAATCTGGACCTCCGAAAGCCGAAAGAGAAAGGGAAGCTCTCCAATTAGGAGCAGCTGTCGAGAAGCTGCAAAGGCTACGGACGAGCACGTTAATTGATGGCCTTCCCGCGCTGTTTAAAAAATTGAATGCGAACGCGGCCGGCTGCTTGTTTTGCTTTCGAGCCGCGCTCTGTCGGACAACGCCGCCCTTGTGTAACCAACAGCGCGCTCGCTTTCGGAGAGTCCGCGGTAGCCGAGGCCGTGTTTACATCCGCCTCTGCGCGCCGGCGGCCGCTGTTTACACGAAAGCCGGCATGTTAAAAAATCCCGGTTCCAGCTAGAGGGTTGGCTACGGTGACGGGGAGGGGGGGAGTGAAGCAGTGAGTCAGCGGGGGTGGTAATCCCTGGCGACCGCCGCCGGACACGGAAGACTCCACCCCCGGCTGACCACACGGGGCTGGCAATTCTGACTCATTACCACCCCTTCCCCCATGGCGACCCCTTCTCATCCGGGCTCTCTGTCGTCGTCTGCCCTTTGCAAATGAGCCACGTCTCAGCGATGCGGGCGGAAAGAATACTGTCGTTACGTACAATCGCCGTGTGTGCCCTTCAGGGCGGTGCCGCTAAATAAAGCAGTAACTGGTACGGCAGGTTGTGGACTCATATACCCCTTTTTCACATCGAGACGATTACTGTAAAGGTTTCTCAAAGATGCGACATCAGTTTGGCAGTTTGCAAACTACGAAACTCACGAAGAGCACACGGCAAGCGCCATAACCCGATATCCCAGAAACTTCGTTCAGTGGAAGAGGGGTCGAAATAAGCGAACATGTGTCTCGACTTATTAGTAGATATTCGACATTTCTGAGGAAACGACGGTCAAAGTTTTCGAGGTACTTTATGTGCCTTTAAGCGAGTAAAACGTTCAGTCGAAACTGCGGCTCAATGTTTAGGGTCACCGATGAACACTTTTGCGCCCTGTGTTCGAAACATGATTATTATTTTGTGTTTATTTTTCATTTCTCTGCCCATATCCACAGAAGGCTACTACACGAATGTTTTCCAATGTACATTGAAACAGTGTTGTCCTTATTCGTCTACTAATTGTATGTCTGGTAAATGACTTAAAAACAAAAAGAAAGAAAGAAAAAATTATTTGGTGTTCGAAGTAACAAAGAAAAAGGAAGAAAGAAAGAAAGAAAGGAAAAACTATGTAGAATTCCTATAGTGTATCTTGATTTACAATCAACTGCAAGCCCCAGGTTTCGATAAAGTGATGGGCTATGCGTGGTCTGCAACGGAGTTATCGCCAACGCGTGAAACCTTTAGGAATGCTGACGACGTTTCTTTTCCGAGTGAGATTCTTACGAAGTAATGTCACTGTGGCAAACCTGCTTTCGCCCGATTCTCGTAGTGTTCGAAGATTTCTACGAACAGTATCATTCAAGGAGCTGTGCCAAATCCTC
This sequence comes from Schistocerca cancellata, assembly GCF_023864275.1. NCBI lineage: Eukaryota > Metazoa > Arthropoda > Insecta > Orthoptera > Acrididae > Schistocerca > Schistocerca cancellata. The sequence goes on along the minus strand of NC_064627.1, from coordinate 236,800,881 downwards.
CTCAAAAATGAAAATAAGAATAAATTATAAGAATTAATATAAGAACGAAATACAAGAATATGAGAATTTTAAATACCATAGGGACATACATTATACACTCCTGGAAATGGAAAAAAGAACACATTGACACCGGTGTGTCAGACCCACCATACTTGCTCCGGACACTGCGAGAGGGCTGTACAAGCAATGATCACACGCACGGCACAGCGGACACACCAGGAACCGCGGTGTTGGCCGTCGAATGGCGCTAGCTGCGCAGCATTTGTGCACCGCCGCCGTCAGTGTCAGCCAGTTTGCCGTGGCATACGGAGCTCCATCGCAGTCTTTAACACTGGTAGCACGCCGCGACAGCGTGGACGTGAACCGTATGTGCAGTTGACGGACTTTGAGCGAGGGCGTATAGTGGGCATGCGGGAGGCCGGGTGGACGTACCGCCGAATTGCTCAACACGTGGGGCGTGAGGTCTCCACAGTACATCGATGTTGTCGCCAGTGGTCGGCGGAAGGTGCACGTGCCCGTCGACCTGGGACCGGACCGCAGCGACGCACGGATGCACGCCAAGACCGTAGGATCCCACGCAGTGCCGTAGGGGACCACACCGCCACTTCCCAGCAAATTAGGGACACTGTTGCTCCTGGGGTATCGGCGAGGACCATTCGCAACCGTCTCCATGAAGCTGGGCTACAGTCCCGCACACCGTTAGGCCGTCTTCCGCTCACGCCCCAACATCGTGCAGCCCGCCTCCAGTGGTGTCGCGACAGGCGTGAATGGAGGGACGAATGGAGACGTGTCGTCTTCAGCGATGAGAGTCGTTTCTGCCTTGGTGCCAATGATGGTCGTATGCGTGTTTGGCGCCGTGCAGGTGAGCACCACAATCAGGACTGCATACGACCGAGGCACACAGGGCCAACACCCGGCATCATGGTGTGGGGAGCGATCTCCTACACTGGCCGTACACTACTGGTGATTGTCGAGGGGACACTGAATAGTGCACGGTACATCCAAACCGCCATCGAACCCATCGTTCTACCATTCCTAGACCGGCAAGGGAACTTGCTGTTCCAACAGGACAATGCACGTCCGCATGTATCCCGTGCCACCCAACGTGCTCCAGAAGGTGTAAGTCAACTACCCTGGCCAGCAAGATCTCCGGATCTGTCCCCCATTGAGCTTGTTTGGGACTGGATGAAGCGTCGTCTCACGCGGTCTGCACGTCCAGCACGAACGCTGGTCCAACTGAGGCGCCAGGTGGAAATGGCATGGCAAGCCGTTCCACAGGACTACATCCAGCATCTCTACGATCGTCTCCATGGGAGAATAGCAGCCTGAATTGCTGCGAAAGGTGGATATACACTGTACTAGTGCCGACATTGTGCATACTCTGTTGCCTGTGTCTATGTACCTGTGGTTCTGTCAGTGTGATCATGTGATGTATCTGACCCCAGGAATGTGTCAATAAAGTTTCCCCTTCCTGGGACAATGAATTCACGGTGTTCTTATTTCAATTTCCAGGAGTGTAAAAAAACCATGACACAGATTGTGAAACTATTTTATAATTTTACAATTAATATAGCGCCCTTGTATCCCCAAAATTAATAAGGCACATTCGCGTAGTAAACTTCTATAGACATGGGTAGGTAAATGGGACAAAAATTAATTAAATAAATAAAAAGAATAATAGCGTTTCGAACACGTGGCGCAAAAGTGAGAGGCTACGACGCTAACCACTGCTCCAACATTTCGGCTGAAATCAGTGCTCTCTAAAAGGCATCCAAACGACGTTGAAAACTTTGCCCGCCTTCTTACCATAAACGGTCGAGTATCTACGGACAGGTCGTGATACGTGTTCGCTTATTTTGACTCCTCTTCTATTGAGCGATGTTCCTGGGATATCAGAAGATGGCACTTGCCTTGTTGTCGTCGTCAACATATTATGGAAGGAAGGATAATTGGATTTAACGACTCGTCGACATCGAGGTTATTAGAGACGGAGCACAAGCTCGTATTTTGTCAAGGATGTCCAAGGAATTCGGTCGTGCCCTTTCAAAGGAACCATCGCGGCATTTACCTGGTGCGAGTTAGAGAAATCACGGAAAAACCTAAAATTTCGAGGGCGAGTCACGGGTTTGAACCATCGTCCTCCCGAGTGTGATACCACTGCGCCACCTAGCTTGCTAGTATATGTGTTATGATTGTCGCGACTTGGAGGTCACCCACTTTGAGAATGGACGATTAGCGCAAAAATACCACGCTGCAGTTCAGTATATCAAAGTTTCTATGATTCTCACAAAAAGGTTGTCTCATTGTAGTCCATCCCAGGATTTTTTTACGCTGTCATTTGTGTTATATCAGACCAATGAGTAGGCTGGTAGGCGTCTTTGTTCAGAAACAGCAACCAATCAGATCCGCGTAATGCTCGCTATAAAATATTGCGTACAGCAGCAAAATAATCAGACAAGATATTTCATGGAGTTCTAACTCTTATTTCAAAAGCAATCAAAGAAATATCATCAATAGCGTCCGATAATTCGTGTCCGAACAATCCGCCGCCAACCTCGCCGGTTTTTTGTTTTAAACATATACAGATCACAACGTGAATTGAATAAATGATAAGGAGACAAATTAGTGTCTTGGATTAATGATGGACTCGACAAAATATATAGACATAAATAACATTTATCCAGCAAACATTTAAGAACTACACAGTTTACATTTGCCCAGCTGGAGGTCTCACAATCAAGAGAGAAAAAAATGGTTCAAATGGCTCTGAGCACTGTGAGACTTAACATCTGAGGTCATAAGTCCCCTAGAACTTCTTAAACCTAACTAACCTAAGGACATCACACACATCCATGCCGAAGGCAGGAGTTGAACCTGCGACCGTAACAGTCGCGCGGTTCCGGACTGAAGCGCCTAGAACCGCTCGCCCACAACGGCCGGCAACAAGAGAAAGGTTAACAAGAAGATAACAAAAGACTACACCACCTTCACCTTTTTCAATGTCTTTACATTCACCTCATATACAGCTTCTGGAAGTATCGCAAATATTCTCTTTCACTACCTAGTTACTTTTTCTCTTACTATACATTACGACATCGTCAATTAACCGAGGAGAAACCAGAGAAACGATAAATAATAAGAAACTTTTCAAGGCACTAGATACACATTGTACTCGTAAATTCAATGTGACTTGCAGAACGACTCATACCGTTCTAAAAAACTGGAAAAGGATACTGTAATGGGAGCATTGGTCAGTAATACCTTATAACTCTTTCACGATATGATCCCACGGCTTCATTGGCCGGGAGACCTCTTATGGGATAGTGCAGTACTAAGTACAAGGGTTTCTACTCGACGCCACGTTTGACTTTAGCGTCGGTGAAGATGAAGTGATGAGGACAACACAAACAACTAATCTCCGAGCGAAAATCTCTTGCCGGGAATCTACTATTTTTTTCGCAAATTTTTATTTAAACGAATGTAACGTCACAGAAACACATCATAGTAACATAAAACTAAATCAATTTATGAATATTAGTGCACGCTGTACACGTTAACACTTCAATCTTACTTATGGAAGGCTGTGGGAATATACATTTGCTATTTGTTTTACAGATCTGCGTCCGTATTTGTGAGCCTTCCTCAGCTGTGAATGAACTATCATGAAAATTATAATTTTTCTTTGCTTTAGTGGATAACTGTTGAATACTTCTTCCAATTACCCTTTTTTAAGTTTCCTTTTCTTTTAATCGTTTTCAGTTTGCCACTTAATTGTTACTTAATCGTAAATTTTAAGAAGTTCTCCGTGTTCTCGTTGAGTTGTGATTCCATGTAGTGATATACAGCCAAAAATCTCATTTTCTTCTGTCAGTATATAGCGGGTTGTCTGTCCTTTAACTCAGTTCACGGTACTGCGCTTTGTGATTGGGAACGGAAAGTCATCTGGATTTAGAAAATCAGCTGGTGCGATATATTTGGAAAACGTTCTTTTTATGCTCTTTAGCTTCTGTCCGACACCTTGTCAGACTTCAGTTACGTTTTTCCACATAAATATATGTTCCTCGCTTTCGATTAAATTACAAGATGGTTAGGTGGATATTATGATGTCTTGAATTGATCGGAACTTTCTAGGTAATTGCTTTATACCAGGTCGCCATCACGTTTGATGGCAGATTCCGGCAACTGATATTTTTCCAGGTGGCTTTCCAATCGTACGCAAGGAATTTCAAGGCAATGGCGTTTGTATTTTTGTTTGGACTACAGGCTGTGAAAAGCTCATTCGTGAACCGTGTCACATATGCGTTCTAACATATTTGCTTCTAAGTATCCACAGGCATTGGAATGTTCCGTTTGCGTGTGCCGTTGCGATCCTCAATGGGTTTACGATATATCTGAAGCTAACAGGCCCACTATGTGACACCGAAAGTGCGGATTTTGCTTAGCTGCTAGTGGTGTATCGAGTACACTATGTAGAGGGAGTGATAGCTATTTTAACTTTTTTGTGAAAGATAACATCGGACAAAATATTTCTTCCCCTTATTGTGTTAGCTGATACATATACACTCTGTATGAAAACTAACAGCAAAACTAACATTGGTGAAGATATATGATAATATTAGGTTGCCACTGAAGTCTGGCATCTATTTTTTTTTTCTTGTGAATTTGTCGCGTGAAATATTTTGGCAATGCGTTTCATGTAATTTGATGTTTCGTTTTTTAGGCTAATATACTTTCTGTTCTTTTCAAGTGATTAAAATGGAGTGTCAAGTCCAAACAAAAGAGCATTTTCGACGCCTTCTGCTTTTTGCGTTTAATCGAGTTGCCAAAGCCATAAAAGTTGCTGGAGATATTTTTTAATTGTTTGACAAAGGAGCGATGCCTCTTAGAACGGCTCAGAATTCGTTTAAACGATTCAAAGACAGCAATTTCTTCCTCACAGACATGCACGATCCACTACGAATTGCTTGATAGGAACCAAACAGTGAATGCCAAACTTTACGTCCAACAAATGCAACAACTCAGCAACACTATCCGACAAAAACGACCGGATCGACAGTGTGATGTTCTTCTGCAACACGACAACAACTCCAAATGGCCGAAGAATCCATTGAAACGCTTGGCTGCCACGGCTGTGACATCGTTCGTATTCCCCCGACTTGGCGCCTTCTCTTTTACATCTGTTTCTATCCCACTCTATTGCATTGCGTGGCGTTTCGATCGATAAAGAAGTGGAAGTGAAGGCTTGACTTGACGATTTCTTTCAGTGGAAACCAAGTGATTTCTACTGTCGAGGCAATAAAGAGCTTGTTGAAAGTCTGGAAGAAATTGTAAACAACAAAGGAGAATGCATCATTTGTTTTCATTTCTTGTTTAGGTTTTTGGAAACATAAACTTAAAACAAACACAGCCAACCCAACACAAGCAAAAACGTTCCAGCAAACAAACGTTCCAACAAACAAACGTTCCAGCAAACAAATGTCCATAAACCAGCCGTTTGCGAGATAACTCCAAATGTGTGGTTGCAAGTCTCCACTAGCTTTAATATGAAACACTGCCCTAATATTTGAAGTCGACGTCCAGCTGGACTCAAATTTCACACATGGCCAATCATTGGAGAATGCCGTAGATGTATGACGGGCCGCCGGGACTTCTGCTGCTATTGTAAGGGATATAACGCGCCAATATGGTCCGAGAGACATAGGTCGTGCAGGGCTGTACCCGAATCCTCTGGATTTTTTATCTGGGTTATTATAAAGGCGAGATGTACAGCACTTCGGATGAATGGTAGCAGCGAACTATACACTATTGTAAATATTCGGGAGATGGTCAGAGTGTGTCTGCGAGGATTCGTAACCCGCTGCAGACAAGAGCTCAGTGTTGCATCCAAATGTGAGGACGACACGTGTTACACCTTGTCAAGTGCTCGTCCGACCATCCAGATTTATATTTTCCATGAATTCCCTATGTCGCTCAAGGCAAATGTCGGGATGGTTCCTTTGAAAGGGCACAGACAGTGTTGTTCCACACCGTTTAAACACTCTAAGCCTAAGTTTCTCCAGGCGTATACAATGTTCAAACAGCTTACGGGAATGCAGCCGGGTGACGTCGTTGACAACAGCCGATGTTTCGACAGGAGTACACCCTGCGATTTTCAAGAGAAAACTGCAGCGGGTAAGCGACGCGTAAGCGAATTTAAAACCTAGGTTTTACAGAAACTTCGTGAAGATAACACACACCCACACGCACACACACTGTAAACACTAGCGCCATCACAAATCAAAGATGACCGACGTCAGAAATAATCTATAGTGAAATTAATAACCAACAGGTGAGGTAGTACAAACTCTATCCCTCAGTTTTTTGACAAGTGACAGAGCAGGATTCCATGCAAAATATAAACAAAAACCACGATCTCTATTTATATAGTTACCTGTTAATATAATTTCAACAGCTTCCTTAATAACACTGTCTCAATAGCTGGAAGTGAACCTCAGAATCTCCGTGTTGTTATATTTTATAGGACGACCGCTGTCAAGACAATGTTCTTCAATGCAGGATTTGCTCCGATCCTTCACAGTCCTAATAGGCTGTCAAATATATGACATGCGAACAACTGAAAGGAATACGGTAGACACCCGATTTAGGCAAACCAAGATCATTCTTTACGGAAGGTAAAAGCATACGATCATACCGGGTCGAAAAACACACTACAAGTCATATTTCCGCAAAATACGACCAGTCCTGTTGAAACGCTCCCTGCGTAAAACAAAAAGGCCGTAGACTTTGATGTCACCTCGGTATTATCATCACATCTGGACAATAGTGCAACGCACATCTGATCTGGCTTTCACTGTAACTAACTCAGCTGGTTAACTCAACTGGCTAACTCTCAGGCTCCGAGATGACATGGGCCCTGGGAAACGAGGCACGAAATACCTCTTCACCTTCAGCCTGATGGTGACAATATCAGCCTGCAGATACCAGGCAGTGGGAGTAGGCTTCCTATAAACCGCAAGTCCCGACGCACCATCCACCTTCCTCCTGACCAACACATCTAGGAAAAGAAGACAGCCATCCTTTTCCAACTCCACTGTGAAACGAATATACGGGTGTATTGAACTCAGGTGTTCTAAAAAGTCGTTCAAATTCTCACTTCCATGAAACCAAACAAGACTAGTGTCGTCTAAATAACTGAAAAAACATGCAGTTTCAAAACCGCCTACTCCAAGGCACATTCCTCGGAATCTTCCACTTACTTTTTATTTAAGGACCAGTACTACGAGTAGACAGAGTTATGATGAGAGACCAGTTGTCAACTATTATTGCCAATTTTTCTTACGGAAGATTCCGAGCAAATCCGCCATTGCAGAACTTGATGTTGACACCGGTCATCCTATGAAATATAACAACACGGAGATTCTGGCGTACACATCCAGCTATGGCGACAGTTTTATTAAGAAGGCTGTTGAAATTAAACTAGCAAGTAACGTTATAAATAGAGGTAGGGGTTTTTGTTTGTATTCTGTGTGGAATTCTACTCTCTCGCTTGCCACAAAACAGATTGACAGAGTTTATCTTACATCAGCCGTTGATTATTAATTTCACTTCTGGCAATTTCTGACGTCGGTAATCTTTGTTTTCTGATGGCGCTAGTGTTTACAGTGTGTGTGTGTGTGTGTGTGTGTGTGTGTGTGTTGTATCTACGGAGTTTCTGTGAAAACCGAGGTTTTAAATTCGCTTGTACAGCTCTTACTTACTGTAGTTTTGTCCTGAAAACGGCACGATGTCCCCCTGTCGAAATATCGGCTGTTGCTGGCGTCGTCACCCAGCTTCATTCCCGTTAGCTACTTGAAAATTCTGAGCTTCTCCACCATCTCTAATGACCTCGATGTCGACAGGACTTAACTCGAATCTTCCTTCTTTCCTTTCAACAGGTACGAGTGTACAGGAAATTGTAGCATGTAACATGTTGTCCTTTTTGTTAAAGAAGGTGATGTGAAAAATTTAAGCCCAATTACAGTGAGAATTAATGGAAAAGTTCTCATTTCAGTTCATTTATCGTAAGCAAAACAATATTTCAGGCCGTTGTCAGTTGTGGCTCCTATCGACACATTCTTTTGTCTCGAAAGCGACTGGTTCGAGGACACACATTAAATAATGAGTTTTCCATTCATTACCATATAACAGTTTCACCCGTGTCAGTTTTCGATGTTAATTATACAATGTGACACACGTATTAAGTAAGAAATTACTCCTGGTGAGATGGTCTTGCACTGTAGCGAGTGCGTGTAGAGGAATGTACTTTCTACCCGTTTATTTGTATTTAAAACTGTGTCTTTACGTGTCTGTGGCACTTTCCAAAACTAAGGTCTGTTTGGTCAAAAAAGAATTAAGCTCATCAGTAAAGGTTTTTATTGACAGTAATATTTTACTACATATCTACTTTTCTTTTCCACATAATCGCCGTTTAAATCTATAAACTTTGTGTAACGCTGCACCAGATTCTTTAACTCTTTGCATGGAAGTCCGCCACCTGGAGATTGGTCCAGTTGGTAACGCCAGTCTTGAGTTCATCGTCGTTTGAAATCGTTGTCTATCCAGCCGCTTTTCCACATGCAAGAATAGGAAATAGTCCCTTGTTGCAAGGTACGGACTGTACGGAGGGTGATCAAAAAGACTCCAACGAAAAGTCTAGAGTCTTCTCCTTGGGGTTTTGGCAGCAGTGTGAAGGTACGCGTTGTCGTGAAGGAGAATTATGCCTGATGACAGTCTCGCGCAGCGTCGATTTTGGATCACACGTCTCAGTCTGGTTGGCGTTTCACAGTATACGTCAGATGTAACTGTTGACCATGGTCCATGAAAACAAGCAAAAGGACGACTTTTCATCCCAAAAAAAAACGATAGCCATCGTTTTTCGATTCGAGAACGGAGACTGCTTGAACTTTTCTGGTTTGGGTGAAGCTGAATGGGGCCACTGCAGTGTTGTTTCAATTCTGTGTTGGTGTAGAGTAAGTGCGGGAGAGTTGGACCACTTTTTTTCTTCAGCATAAAATTTGAGTGTTTTTCAATATTCTCTTACTTCTGGCAGCATGTTCGTGCAAAGTGTCATATAAACTTGAGTAGAATATACTACTGAGGTACAGCCACTTAAAATGCAAGCTGTACGATAAAATTAAAATATACATCTGTGGTTCATCTCACCCTCAGGTTTATGGGTGAGATGGGCCGGTGTACTAACGTAAGGGAGATGGACCATATAAAAATGGTTGTGCATGGAGAAAAGTCAATGAAAATTTCATACTTTTATTTGGAGTATGTAGTAATGAATATAGAATTATAATGTTAAATATTTTATTCCAGAAATCTTTATTGAACATTGGGTTTTCTAATGAGTTGTTCGTTTTGTTCAAGCATTATTAGCCTGTCTTTCTCTTACCAGAGCAATTGCACAGTAACCAACTGTTGAAAAACATTCACGTCACCATCGTGAACGGCAAGCACACTTCCTCATTTTCATTAGTTTCGTAACTGATTTCACCAGACCCAGTACATTAACCTTCATCCCATTCAACAAAGCTATTTTCGCAATCTTCTAGAATTTCTGCATCTGATGAACAGGGTGAGCTATTTGAATATTTTTTTTTTTTTAGATTCTTCAGTCTGTTTTTCTCTTTACTATCATTTCCCGTTGGAGATCTTTTTCCGCATTTTTTCTTTTTCCTTTCTTTTCTTCTCCCTCGTTTTCCTTATAGACTCAATACTTACAGCGGAGTTCAGCTCTCTGAATGCAGTTGCTGCGTTCCGCTTAAAATTCGTGGTTTTATCAATAGAAGGAGCAGTAATGTTTCTTCCTAAAATTTTAGATTTAGTAAGAGTGGAATCCAAACTTGTGTCATTGAAGGAATATGACTTGTGGAAATAACTCTGTTCTTTTGATGTGCTTGTGATCCATAGGCCCTCCGATGAACTTCGAAGTGTTTGGTTGGCCTGTGTGTGAGAATCTGCTCTCCATATACTGGCACAGAAATATCATCCGACAAATAAGCATAGTCTGAAACTGTGGGCGTCTTCAGTGGGTTTATTGCAGATTCCTTGACCCTAAATGTTATTGTGCTCCATCTCTCTCACATTAAAAGATGTTGTTCATCTCACTCATAGAACACTGGTCCACCTCCCCAGATTGTCTGGGAGAGATGGACCACTCCGACTTCTAACTGCAGGTAGCGAACTCGGTGGCCATTAGTTCCATGTCTACGCATTTGTCAAGCTCACATAAAAAAACGCGTCAGTATTGTGCAAACTAAGCCTTAATACTAACATTACGTAGCTACACGATAAGACTTTTCGGCTTACCAGAACAGAGAATATAATTTTTATCCAGAACAGCAACATTTTGGCGTCACGTTTGTGCACACCAGAGCTTCATACCAAGTACCGGGAGCCGCTCTCCAGCGGCGCATTTGTGAAGTATGCCACTGCTTTGTCTCACCCAGTGGTCCAACTCTCCCGCACTTACCCTACGATACCCACGTCTCGTCACCCGTAACAATGTGGGAAAACGAATCATCTCCATTCTATCTATAGCGCTGCAAAAACTGTCGTGCGCTACGAAGTCCTTGCTCTTTGTGCTGATAAGTAAGGATTTTTGGAGTCTACCTTGCACACAGATATAGAAGCTGTTTAGTGACAAACCTGTACACTGACGTTAAAGCAGTATTTTGGAATTCATTGGCCAGACCATTAATCGTCAATCAATTACCACTTCGAAGTTTTTGTTTCATTCGATTAAAGTTGTCGTCGAACCCAATACTGGGTTTGCTACTCCGCTGTCCCTAGTGAACATTTGTGCGGCCATTTTGAAATTCTCGACGACTTTTTCTGACTTATTTATCATTCATTATTTCATGTCATACACTAGGCATAACTCTCGATGGATTTCAGCAGCTGAAGATCCTTTTGCCAGCAAAAATCTAATCACATCGTTCACTTTACAGCTGGCACGATCTACGATTGCCTCGGCCATTGCGATCTGCTCTCACCAAGTGGAAAACGACTGCTGAATCAAACCAACACTGCAGTAGTTTCCTAAACAGTCGGTAGACAGCGCTGCGTGCGTCAAACTTCATTCTGGTCTACCATCAGTTAAATACCGGACCGTAGTTTTGGAATACGCCTCTCAATTTCTGTCCTCCTCGCGATTTTTTTTTCTGGAATGATCTGATTTAGCATTTTTATTTATTTATTTACTGGTGTCGAGAACATAACATACATATATAGCCGATAGACAACAATTTACACACAATATAAGTATGATTTAGCATTATACTGTCGCTATTGTGTTAAATTTGATTTTAAGGATTTAAGGATGGTGGTCAACGGAACCAAGAGTCTTTTCGCCTTGTTCGTGTTAGACTGCTTTCATCTAGATGAAAGATAGAAAGGAAACGATAACCTTTCCTCACAACAAACAAACCAGGAGATAGTGAAATTTGTAGCGATGTGCATCTACAAGCAGTAGGACAGCTTTTCCCAGTAAACAGCAGAAGGAGGAGATGCGGACAATTCACTATATCAGAGCTATAGAAGTAATGACACGTGTGGTCGTTACAAAGCGCTATTAGGTGCTTTGAAAATTTTTGTAGATGTTTCCTTCTGAATAATTTAATCTTAAAACACAATAACAGAGCTTATCCTTTTTTTTTTTTACAAATCCCGTACCTATTTTGAATAAAATGTTTTATTGAATTTATTCCAGCTCAGTCCAGTGGGTGACATCCACGATTCCCCTGAAAAATACTTGTAAAACTATGAACAGTAGAGCATAATTACAAAGACTGACTTGTTCATTAAACAAACCAAGAACAGTCATACAAGTGTTACTATGATAATTGGAGTACATAGAGACTTCAGAAAATAAGTTATACCATACGCGTCGCTCCACTCTTAAGACCATTGCACAGTAAGAGTGGCGCATTATCAGAAGGTCCTGGGTGTTCTTCAGAGACAGTTCTGCTGTGGTATGTCTAACAGGTGCATTACTGGGTGTGAGTAGAATAGTACAGCAGCTGTAAATGTACTACAAAGTTGAAGGTGGTTAGCACACTGGACCACATTATTCCCCACTCTTTTGGCTACAGAACTCTATTTTTCAACATAATCTCCGTTCAATGCGACGGCCGTTCACCACTTTACTGTGAGGGCCTTTATGCTCGCATGATACCACTCTACTGGTCGACGTCGGAGCTAATGTTTTGGCCGGACGCGGTGGTCTAGCGGTTCTAGGCGCTCAGTCCGGAACCGCGCGACTGCTACGGTCGCAGGTTCGAATCCTGCCTCGGGCATGGATGTGTGTGATGTCCTTAGGTTAGTTAGGTTTAAGTAGTTCTAAGTTCTAGGGAACTGATGACCACAGATGTTAAGTCCCATAGTTCTCAGAGCCATTTGAACCATTTCTAATGTTTTGCTGCGCCAATAAACCCCCCCCCCCCCCACCCCCACCACCACCACCACTATCCCTACTGCTGTCCGCGGAGTGCTTCCTTAACTGAGTCAAATAGATGGAAGTGGGAAAGTGCAAGATCCGTGCTGCAGAGTGGATGAGGAAGAACATTCCAATGACGTTTTGTGGGCTCCTCTCGGGTGCGCAGAGTTGTGTGAGGCCTGGTGTTCTCATGGAAAACGGAGGTTCATTTCCATTCTAGTGGCGACGAACACGGTGAGATCGTTTCTTCAATTTCCTGAGGGTGCACAGTACAGTTCAGAATTGATTGTTGCACCATGAGGGAGGACATCAAACAGAATAACGGCTTCAGAATCCCAGAAGACCGTTGCCATCATTTTACCAGCTGAGGGTGCGGCTTTCAACTTTTTCTTCGGAGGAGCCATTTTGTTTCCGGCTCGAAGTGATGAACCCATGTTTCATCGCCTGCGGTGACGCTCGACAAAAAATTATCACGATCAGTCTCATAACGCGCAAGTAAATCCGCACAGACGGTGCCTCGTTGCTCTTTATACTCCTGTGATGGATGGCGAGGAACCCAGCGCGCTCATCTTTGAGTAAGCCAACTTGTGGACGACTGTATCAGTGCCACCAAAAGAGACGTCTAGTTGTGCAGCGAGGTGTTTGATTGTGACCCGTCGATCACCTCGAATGAGAGAATCCAAACGTTCCAACATTTCAGTAGCTACTGTGATCGGCTGGCGCACGTAGGGATCGGATTGGTTTGCGCGACCTTGATTCGACGTTGTCAGATGCTTCGCCCAACGGCTCACAGTGCTTTTGTTCACTGCCAGGTCCCCGCAGACATTCTGCAGGTGCCTATGAATATGTGTAATACTTTATTTTACCCCAAAAGATACTCAGTGACCTCTCTAATTGGAACACACATCCGTTACAGACATCATTTTCAAGGCTACGTATAGCGCCGCCACCTGTCGGAAATTCATGAAAGTATAGGGTCTAAAGTGGGAATATTCCACTATGACCCACAACAAATTCTGCATTTTTTCAACGGAAACTGCCCGAGAAAACAAATATGTTGCACTACTTATTGAAAGCTTCTCATAGAAGGGGTGTGGAATCGGCAAGCCTATGGACATCCTCATGATCCAATCCTGCATCTGAATGATTCTCTTTTAATTATAGGCACAGCCACTCTCGACATAAAATCTATAGTATCTTTCTGTTTATTTTAACGTTACTTGGATACTTTTCATGACGCAATATAAACACTACTTGTTTAGGACAATCAGGACCACCAATTATGCAAACAAGAATTATTCTAGTATCCAAACACGTTTCGGCACATTTGTGCCACCATCAGTTCGTACTTATTTTCTAGATTGTCAGTGTTTTTTAAGATCCTTATAATATTATAAAGCTCGTACTTGCTGTTTTTATGGTATCAGTTATCGTCTCCATGCTCATCTACTGCTAACACACACAGGCGCAAATTGCATGCTTTTAATGAACTTCACTCCCACATTACAACTTCGAATCTCACAAAACACAGTGTTTATTTTGCTGCTGTGTGTTTGACCCCTGTTGATGGTCATCTGTTTTCGTAATCGTCCTGGCTCCACAATTTAATACGTAAACAAGGTTGCTGTCAGAGCTTCAAAAGCAAAAGATAGCTGTTCATTCCATTTTTGTTATTCTTTGTGTCCAAAAAGCAGTATTTATAGCTTTCCATTTTAATTTCAGTAAAATTCAAAGCCACAAAGCTTCATCTCAATCGAAAGCAATTAAAGCGAAAGCAATAAGTACAGCTGTTTGTTCATAAAATGTAATGGAAAGGGAATACATAGCGTTTATTTTAAAGGGCTCATTTTATTGTTCACAGATAACAATGCACCCTGACGTCGTTGACAATTTTGTCTGTGTCCATTGTACACTGTAGCTATGCATTTATTCCACAAAGAAAACTGATGTCCGACTATCTTGACTATCGATTGTAGTGGATGTTTGGAACCAGCAGTACACAGTAAATAGTTATAAATGAAATGGCTTCTGACTGCAAAGTTCATTTTGTAATTTTTTCTTGTATGATCTATTTTGGGACCATTGATGCCATCCCCAGATATATCTGTACTACTAGTAGTGATTCTCCAGCAGAAGGAGGTTCTTACTCATTGGTCTGAAGATAACCACAGTAGTGGTCGAAACCGGTCACCGTAATAAATAAATTGTGATCACGACTGTTTTTGATAGTAAATATTTGTAACACATTGATCACTGTTCACTCCCATAATGTATTAAAAAACACAGATTAGTTGCAGGTGCGTGTCAGCTAAATTTCAGGCACGCAGTGGGTTTTCAAGAGGAAATAGATATAAAATTTAGCGCATAGTGTCTATTATCCCAAGTGTCAAAAATTCTCATAAGAGTACTTTGTCAAAGAACGGGAGGAAAAAGTTAACCTTTGCATTCGTAGATTCGCAGAAAGCATTTGATAATGTGTAACAGAATAAAATATTTTCCATACTTAGATAATGTGGTATCAACGACAGGGGTAGAAGGCTTATCAGTTATTTATATGCAAAACGGAGTAAAATGATCAGCATGGACTGAATGATTCAAGATGCTAAACGCTGGAAAGGTGAGTATTGTGTTTGTTTATTGAATAAGCAAAGAGGGATATAAAGGACTATCTCAATGTGGGTGTTCTTTGCAATAATAAAAAAACCCATTGTGGTACAGTTCGACGATGACGCAACAGCGGTCATTAGAATTGGACAAGAATCGATTTAATGAAACAGTTCATGTGCTAGCTGATGGCTATAATACGCGCTTCAGCAAAAAGGAGGATAAGCTAATAATGTACGCAGCCGGTGGACATGCTAGACTGATAAATGTTAAATAGTTTTCTGTGAAAGGAAACAGCAACTAACATCCAAAAGCTTGTTAACACCAGAGAAGTTCTAGGAAATTTACGTTTGGAACACAGCTCAGTTTGGCTATGAAAAATGTGCAGTGGAGGGAGACAGAAACGAATCGATTAGAGTTGTTTGAAGTACGGTGTTTGTTGCAGGTGCCTATTGAAGAACCGGTGGATTTATCGATTACACGACGTAGACATCCTGCTGCGATACAAACAGATAAAATGTCTGTTAAGTATTGGGTTGGTGCATAAGTTAGTAGCGTTAATTCATAAGTTCTAATTCGACGCGCAAGTCGCCGAAGTGGCGTCAAATCGAAAAAACCCGACGGGAGGCCCTAGTCACACGAAAAAAAAATTCTAATAAACATATCATATACACATAACAGAGACTTTAGTCATCAGTAATGTATTCTCCTTCACTATTTACAACAGTCTGCCAACGCTGGAGTCACTTTTCGATTCCACGACTGCAGAAATAACGTGGTTTTGAGGCGAAGCACTCGTCGAGCCATGTTTGGAGCGCATTTTCACCCGGAAAGGAAGTTTCTTGAAGGTTGCTCGATAGAGAACGGAAAAGGTGAAGATCTAACGCTCAAGATCTGGTAATACGGTGGGATGATTACAGTTCATCACATTTGCCAGTTCTCCAGTACACTGACGCGAATCATTGTATATTAATGCGTTTAAACGCTCTTCATCAAATCCCACAGGTCTTGCTGAACGTGGAGAGTCACTAATGTCATAACGACCCTCCTTAAAACTAGAAAACTGATTTCTTGCCTGGCTGTGTCCAGTGACATTATCCCCATACACAGCACGAATGTTTCTGGCGGCCTCTGCTGCTGTCATCCCTCTATTAAACCTAAGTAGAAAAATATGTCGGAAATGCACTTGGCACTCCATTTTCTAGCGTACGCCGCTCCACTCACTATCTCCATCGACAAAATGACAATCTGTACACTCAAATAGCAACAGTCAACATATAAATAAAAAAGGACAGTCGATAAATAAACCCATACTTGCCGAAATACCGACATACAAACCAAAAACGCTACGAATGTATGCACCAGCGTAATAACTTAATAATACTAAGAGACACAGAGTGGGTGTGTACATTTTTCTACATGACTAGTTAATGAAAACTGTGGTTGGAGAGTTGGTGAACGGGGAACAGTACTAGATACGAGTGTAATGGGTGCTTAAAAAGTGTCACATATACTTACAGAAGGTATTATTAGTCAAAATTGGAAGCAAAATTCCTGTAATAGTATATCCGGTAACCAATACCTACTGTGATATGGGCCAATCGGGTCTGTCATTCTCGTTTGTAAGATACTATAGGTATCAACAGTGCCTAGATAAAGACATTATCCCTGATTACGTGAAGGCGTACGTAAACTTTAAACAGTGTAACAGAGTGCCTTCTATTAAAAAGAAGTTAGTGCATTTAGTCATTTCAGATAGCATAGTGAATTTGTACAAGAAAAAAGATGTTCTTAATAGTGAAGCCTACTGTATACACCTATTTTTAACTAAAGCTTTTAAAGATCTTTGTAATTTTCAAATTGACATGTTAAATAGCATTAATGAATGGCTCTCTAATCGTAAAGAAGAAATCAAGGCTAGACATGAAAGAAAGCTTTTGAAGTTTAGTAATAGGACCACAAGTAAAAGTGTTAATACAGCAGACAATAGTGGCAAGCACCTATTTTACGAAAGAGTACTAAATAAAACTAATATCACTTTTACGCAGGCTGAGAATGACTTATTGCGTAAAGGCCTTAAATATAACTTGCCTTCTAAACTCGATAAATATCCAGTTATTTGTAATCTCATTGTAGATCTAAAAACCGGTTTAGAATCTCTGAAATTAGAGAAAACGGAGCAAGTTAAATGTGCCTACGAATGTAATAACATAATAGAAAAAGAAATTAAATTATCTCCTAATAGTCAGTCGGGTGAATATAGTATAGTAAAAAGCATTAATCATAAACTTAGAGAGCATGACGCCTTAGCCACTAAGAGCGACAAAGGTAACACCGTTGTCGTGGCTTATAAAAATGAATATATAGAGAAAACGGTAAAGTTTTTTGAGGAAAACGACATCACTGAGGTTACCGTAGATCCTACTGCTGAACTGCAAAATGAAATCCGGCGTACTCTAACTAATTCCGTCAGCCTGTTTAATAAGTTTCAAAAGAAAGGGCTTATAAATATGAACCCGAAACCACCCGTGCTCAGAAGCCAGTTTAAACTGCACAAACAAAATCTTCCGATCCGCCCTGTAGTGAATGGTATAGGCAGTCCACATCACACTCTTGCTAGGCACCTCCATTTTAAAATTAAACATGCTTTCACATTTGAAAATTACTTTTCTATAAAAAATAGTAAGGAATTAATTAACAATATTCAATCTGTAAGATGTACACCTGACACTAGACTGGTGTCCTTCGACATCGTCAGCCTCTATACAAATGTCCCGGTTGATGAAACCATAGGCCTTGTAAAAGAAAATCATTTTAAGCATAAAAAACTAAGTGAAACTCAGATTGCTGAACTTATTGGTTTGCTTAAGATCATATTAAAATACAATTATTTCACATTTAATGGGAAAATGTATATACAGCCAGATGGTCTAGCAATGGGCAGCCCCCTCGCCGGTATTCTAGCAGAGATTTTCATTAACGCCCTGGAAACAGCATTTTTCAATTCTAGTTCAGAATTACACCAAAAAATCCGCTATTATGCACGTTATGTGGACGACATTTTCATTGCTTTTGATGGCACTGACCATGAGTTAGAGCAGCTCTTCAACACTTTCAATGGTTTACATGAAAAAATTTCCTTCACAAAAGAACTTCAAAATGATAAACGTGAACTTAATTTTTTAGATTTAACAATTTCTATACAAGATAATACCTTCCATTTCAATATGTTCCGCAAGGAAACATATTCAGATAATGTCATTCCTGCTGACTCAACTCATCCTAAAGCGCACAAACTGGCGTTTTTTCATTCCGCCATTCACCGAATGGTAACCACGCCTTTATCACCTGCGGATCAACAAAAGGAATTGAATGTCATCAAAACGATTGCTGTTAATAATGGATACAACCAGAACATGATCGATCACCTGCTTAATAAGCAATTTTCCCAAAATTGTTCGACTTTGAGTAATAACCTCCCCACAGATACCACAGAAACTAAAAAATTTATTTCCATCCCTTTCTTGGGTAACATATCATATAGGATTAAACGTCTTCTAAATAAAAAATATAACTGTAACGTCTCCTTTTCTACAGACAACAGTTTAAAAAGAAATCTTATACATTCAGTAGAAATTGCTAACGATTGGTTTTCTAATTCAGGTGTATACAAACGAACCTGTAATAACTGCCCCTCATATTAAATTGGTCAAACAGGCAGAGCTGTTAAAACACGATATAAAGAACATTTATTAGGAAAAAAAGGAGCTAATGTTCACAATTCTACTTTTGCTGAACATCTCTTGATAGCCGGCCATACGCCTAAACAGTTAGAAGACACGGTTATCCTACACAGACAAGTTAAAGGACGGAGACTAGATCTGTGGGAAGAGCTATTTATTTTTAAACGTCTAGAGCTCAAAGACGGTAATATACTCAACGATCAGTTGAACCTTGCCTGTAGACAATTTTTTGAAGGCTTTAAACCCGTACTATTTAATTCATAACATTAATGTTGATAACCTCAGTAGTCTTTTTCCTCAGGAAGCTATAATGCACTTTTATATCTCTAAGCTCACTACCTTTTATGCAATGTGATTTACTCATGATGTATGGCTGCCACTACACCGGCCCTCATGTAATTCTCGCTTATCCTAAAACCTCGGATCCCAGTGAATGTATAATAACTAGATTGTGGACCAGGTTTCGTAATTTATGTCTTAAGATGCCATTACTGTTTATTCTTAAAGTTTTGACTTATATACGTTCTATGTGCTTCACTAATATGGTAATATAATTTTATTTTGGCTGTATATGCCACTGCATGTAACTCATAGCGTATGCGCCACCTGCCTTTTTGATGTATGTTTCTACGTTATTGTTTCTAAGGCTCCCACATTGTTATAATGGGAATGTTAAATGCTTTCCTTTTATTTACTGTCACTCTATCTAAAGACGCAATTAATATTTATATTTTACATGTTGCTTCAGTACGCCAATCGGCACATAGTACGCGACCTGAGCGCCACCTGCCCTGGCCGCAGTGCTACCACGCAGGCCGATTTTACTCAGTTGCTGATACGCTCTCCGACTTCCATGTACTTAATTTTATTTATCTGACAAACCCTACTGTTAGGGCTATATTGTATTTGAACTAATGGAGCTATGGAGATGTTTGTAAAAATGGCAACGACGTATCACTCCATGTTAATGTAATACTGTAAGTACAAGAAATTTTTCTCATATTTTGTAACACAAGATTCTCTTAATATATGTTAAACTCTAATCTTGACTTATGTGTATACCTTTCATATAAAACACGATGTTCATTTTCCTCAGGCCGTCTTCTGAAGAAGATAGGTTTAAACCTATCGAAACCTAGGTAAAGATTACTTTATCCTTTGCAACTGGTCGGCTGTTTTTAATCTAATTACGTGGAACCGTTGCTGTTACGCAGCTATGTTTAAAATAATAATATAATACTATAGGTCGTTCTACATGTCATTACCACGCATCATAACACATCTTTTAGCCTGTCTTTGCAGTCAATCAAGCACTCTTTCAAGCACACCTGCCTCCGTTCGGATAGCGTCACATGCTTTGGTCAAATGCTCCCTTAACTTCTGCACAATGTCGACGATTGGGCGTATAAAACTATCCGTAAATATTCCCATAGCCAGAAATCCAATGGATTCAGGTTCAATGAGCGGGGAGGCCATGCTACCGGACCTCATTGCCCAATCCATGAAACGTTGCAATGAGTACCGTCGCACGATTCCTTGAAAACGAGGAGACTTCCCGTCGTGCATAAACCACAGTCGTGTTGCTCCAAGAGTAGGCTTCTCCTATAGCGCTGGTAATTTATCACACGGAATTCAGCACTTTTTAATCAGTTTGGTTAAGTGCTCGGTCCTACGAGTCAGTCAGCAACAATTCCTGCTCATACATTGTCACTGAGCGATCCTGATACCTCACTTCCATGACTGCTCGAGGATTTGCATCTGCCCGTTCGTGTATATTGTGGTAATTTTGTGTGCCATTTCTTCTTGAATGCTGCCCCGTCAAATTACTTGTCGCAAGCGGAACGATCCATATCTCAAGAGGTATTGCTTTCTGTACATATCGTCATACAATCTTCTACGCTATTCAGTCACGTTAAAGGGACCACCTGCCAAAAGACTGAATAAGCACCTCTTCCAGCGCAGACCATTGCAAGACGTGCAGCAAGTGAGTCAATGAGGTTCTTAAAGGTACCGACAGGGATGTGGAGTCAAGCCGACTCCAGTGCCGTGGGCAGGTGAGCTAGGTTTCTCTGGCTGACGATCCATGGCGTCAAGAGCCCAGTCGAGGTGGTCCCACAGATTCTCGATTTAGTTTCGAGGCCAGGGGAGTGCTCTACGATCCAAGCACGTACACTGCGTGCTGAGTGACATGTAGCATTGTCCTCCTGGTATGTGCCATCGTGACGAGGAATGATTGTATGTAGGTGTGGGCATTGTCTCCAATGACAGACACACACGAGGTGCATTCAAGTTCTAAGGCCTCCGATTTTTTTTCTCTGGACTGGAAAGAGATAGAAACATGCGCATTGTTTTAAAATGAGGCCGCGTTCATTGTCAATACGTCCCAGAGATGGCAGCACCGTACGGCAGATGGAATTTTACCGCCAGCGGCGAGAATGAGAACTGTTTTAAATACTTAAAATGGCGACGTTTTCCTTACTTGAACAGCGTGCAATCATTCATTTTCTGAATTTGCGTGGTGTGACACCAATCGAAATTCATCGACGAAGGAGTCATTTGGTGATGGAGTTATGGATGTGTCGAAAGTGCGTTCGTGGGTGCGACAGTTTAATGAAGGCAGAACATCATGTGACAACAAACCGAAACAACCTTGGCCTCGCACAAGCCGGTCTGACGACATGATCGAGAAAGTGGAGAGAATTGTTTTGGAGGATCGCCGAATGGCTGTTGAACAGATCGCCTCCAGAGTTGGCATTTCTGTGGGTTCTGTGCATACAATCCTGCATGACGACCTGAAAATGCGAAAAGTGTCATCCAGGTGGGTGCCACGAATGCTGACGGACGATCACATGGCTGCCCGTGTGGCATGTTGCCAAGCAATTTTGACGCATAACGACAGCATGAATAGGACTTTCACACAGATTCACCGCCACCAAAAAAAATTCGGGTAACCGCCAGTGCTGAAAAAATGATGGTGTCCATGTTCTGGGACAGCGAGGGCGTAATCCTTACCCATTGCGTTCCAAAGGGCACTACGGTAACAGGTGCATCCTACGAAAATGTTTTGAAGAACGAATTCCTTCTGCACTGCAACAAAAACGTCCGGGAAGGGCTGCGCGTGTGCTGTTTCACCAAGACAACGCACCCGCACATCGAGCTAACGTTACGCAACAGTTTCTTCGTGATAACAACTTTGAAGTGATTCCTCATGCTCCCTACTCACCTGACCCGGTTCCTAGTGACTTTTGGCTTTTTCCAACAATGAAAGACACTCTCCGTGGCCGCACATTCACCAGCCGTGCTGCTATTGCCTCAGCGATTTTCCAGTGGTCAAAACAGACTCCTAAAGAAGCCTTCGCCGCTGCCACGGAATCATGGCGTCAGCGTTTTGGAAAATGTGTACGTCTGCAGGGCAATTACGTCGAGAAGTAACGCCAGTTTCATCGATTTCGGGTGAGTAGTTAATTAGAAAGAAAATCGGAGGCCTTGGAACTTGAATGCACCTCGTACTTTTGTTTTATCCATTGCGCCTTTCATAGTGAGGAGATCGCTCAGTGTACGCCCTCCGGCATGGGCAACCTTGACGGTTTATGCAGGGTGTTTAGTTTCAGACATTCACGCTGTACACTTCAATGTGATGGAGCTTAAAACTTGAATCATCTGAAAAGGCCACCTGTCGTTACTCTGCGGGCGTCCATAGCAAATTACAGCCTTCGTCGCCAATGAGAAGCAGTTAGCATGGGTGCATGAAACAGGAGGCTGCTGCGGAGGGCCATATGCAGCAGCGTTCGCTGAACGATCGTTGAGGAGGTGCTGTTGGTACCCGTTTGGCTTGTCTGGGCAGTCAGTTGCTCAACAGTCAGTTTCAAGCCTATTCACTTCTACACATCTCTGCACCTGTCGTTCATCCCTGTCATCTATAGCTGTCGTTCATCCCTGTCATCTATAGCCGTAGTGCACCATATTTGCCTCGGCGCCGGTTTTGGATAGCGCCATTTTGCCACGAACGTTATGCTTTAAACACGGCGGCACGCAAACAGTTTATATACTTAGCTGTTTCGGAAATGCTTCCACCCTTGGTCCCAAAGCCAAATGATCATGCCTTTTTGGACGTCAGATAAATCGCTCCGTTTCCGCATTACAACGACTGCACTGTTTTACGCGTCGCCCTCCCAAAACGTTTTATGTACATCCATTGCTAGTGCTGCTACCTGCCGTCTGTGAGTGGTTACTGCACGTTGTTTGGAGTGTAGGAAGTGGTCACAGTGTAACGTCCCCTTAGAACAATTTATACACGACTGTGCTTAACCTGACACACAATATTATTTAGCGCAACGCAATCTGACTTTCAATAATCCCTACAAAAGAATGGCCCTGACTAACATTAAACTATACCTTTCACAAATCACTTACCTCACAAAAATCTTCATTACTCGAACTACTGCAATACAGCGAGCGCCACTATTGCCAGCTAAATAAAAGATTCAAACTACAGAAGGGATAGTTAGCAAATGAAAGATATTGATAGAGAACAAACAATGTATTTACCTTAAGTCATAATATATATAGCAGTTCATGACAAATTACAAAACTCCGCCATCTCTCTCCCCACATCCACCACTGCTGGCGGCTCACCTCCAACTGCGCAACGCTACGCGCTGTTCACATCCAGCTGCCGCTGCCCAACACTACAATGTCAGACAACAATGCAAACTAGCCACAGACTGCACACAGCACAGCCAGTGATTTTCATACAGAGCGCTACGTAACGTTGCCAATAAGAAAATATAAACAGCCTACTTACAACAGTTATGTGACGGGACCGTGTACTTTTGACCAACACTACCTGCTGTAGAACATGTGACACTTTTTTAAACATCATCTATAAGACAGTGAAGATGACAGATGGCAAGCGACTGGAATTAACAACTGCTGTAAACCAATAACATCGCTGATCATCGAAACAACAGTGGATTAATATTTGTGGTGAACTCACGTATGATAGCGCAGTCTATAGTTAATAATAGCGGGTTAGTCTAACGGCGTTTCCCTTTTTCACCACTTCACACAGAATTTCTTGCTATTCTTATTTTTCAGGTAGTTCAGATTTCGGCAGCATCATCTGGATTCGAGGTCGCTAACGTACACCTGTGTGGTGGCACGTCACTCGGAGGTAGCCGCTACGAATCTTGAATCTGAAAGAAACTTTGCCCTTGAGTTGTCAATCGGCTAGTGCAGGACGGGTGGGGTTGTGAAGTTCCCGATCACCAAACTTTGCACTAATGTCCTGAATTAAATTCCAAAGTTCGCCGAAATGTCTCATGTAGTGAGGGAATCTGAAGCTGTTTATGGTGGTCCACAAGGGGACGTTAAGTGCTAGGCGTGGTGTAGTTTCTTCCGGTGGCGGAGCTTTCATGTCACTTCAGTCGGAGCTGTCTAGTAGCTCTGGTTGGCTACGTAGGTTTTCCGACGGTGACATTCTCGACCCTAGAGTAGGTGCCACAGGTGCCAGTTTTGTACGGTGGTATTTCCCACCCGGAGCTTCCCCCACTGATCGATGACGTACCACAGTGTGCGGCTGACTTTCGGCTGAAATCGTAAGTCGGGCATATGACTAGGCTTACCATGCGTCTGTGATTAGCCCGCACAATCCTGGTTTTTTAAGGCTGTCCGTCGTTGCAAAAACGTCCGTGCTTTGACAGTTTTACGACTGGCGAGGATTTTGTTAAATTTTAAGATCTATATGTGTGACATCGAGTTTTTAAACATTCTCTAACGGTCTTGCCTCTGTCAGCGGATCTTGGAGCAAGCGCTGTTGGTGCATAAATGAGTGAAATCAGGCGGTTCCGTCACACATCTTTTCGCTTTGTCATTTGGCATCACAAAAGGAGTAGCGTGTATGTGTTGTATTCTTATATGAAATAGCCCGTCTGTACGTTTTCAGCAGTTTTATCTCTGCTCGTTTTTTTTCTGATCCTTTAGCAACAGGCAAATGCTAACCTGCAAGAAAAGTAAAAGATCTGAAATGACTGTGTTTAGTGCATACTATGTACAGCAGAATTTTCTGTGTGTGAATTCCTGAGGGACCAGTCTGGTGAGGTTAGCCGACCGAAGTGGCCGAGCGGTTCTAGGCGCTTCAGTCTGGAAACGCGCGACCGCTACGGTCGCAGGTTCGAATCCTGCCTCGGGCATGGATGTGTGTGATGTCCTTAGGTTAGTTAGGTTTAAGTAGTTCTAAGTTCTAGGGGACTGATGACCTCAGATGTTAAGTCCCATAGTGCTCAAAGCCATTTGAAACTTTTTCTTTTCTTTTTTTTTTTTTTTTTGCTGAGGTTATCGGTCCCTAGAATTTTCTGTTGCCATTAAAGGAAATAGTAAAATCAGCTAAACATACGAGTGCTATTAATGGAACTGCATCATCAAACATAAGAGATTTTTTTAAGGCCAAAGATTGGACTAACAGTGATCTTGCATGTTTCGTTAAACAGGCTACAATTTTATACCACACTGATAAATACGAACTCAGCTCCAAAACATCAGACTGCGAACCTGACCCGGTTAAAAATTGTAAGACGCATTATTTTCGTTGCTATAACGAAAACCGAGTTATTGTTAGAGTTATTTCAACATTTATGTTTGATTATGTGTTGTGTTCCTAGGAAAACGTTAATTATGTAAGCTGGATAGCTCTAAGAGAAGTAAAGTCAAACTTGTCCTCATTGTTGTAAGATATTTCAATCTGAGCCGCGCGGGGTAACCGCGTGGTCTCGGGCGTCTTGTCACGGTCCGCGCGGCTGTCCCCGTCGGAGGTTTGAGTCCTCGGGCATGGGTGTGTGTGTTGTCCGTAGTTTAAGTTAGATTAAGTAGTGTGTAAGCTTAGGGACCGATGACCTCAGCAGTTTGGTCCTATAGGACTTATCACAGATTTCCAATTTCAGTCTGGAGGAAGTAATTCGTATTAAACTTCTAAATTCCGATGAAGTCTCAGGCGAAACTGCTCAAGTTTTCACTCAGCATCTTTTTGAGTGCTTGAAAAAATATAAACGTAAAGAAAATTTGGTTTCTTATACTGCTGAAAACACTAACAGTAAGTCATGTATAGTGAAATCTACGAGTCAGTAACTAACGTTTAATGTTTCAGCACAGTATTAAGACCTGTAAGTAATTTAAAAAATATGTCATGGGTTGGACCCAAAACAATATGGCAATATGTCCTAGGTTGGATAAAAAAAAAATATTGTAAGCCTACACATGACGCCCCTCACTCGATACTTTCGCAGCGCCATAATGAACTTAGCGTATTTCGTTGTTTCCGTACCATTACTTGGGCGTTAGGAGAACTTGATGTTTCAAGGAAACGGTGCATTGAAGTTCTGTCACAAACACGCCATTCTCGGTACGATTTGTTACAATTGAAGGTCGGTTACTTAGACATCGGCGGTAAAAGCCTCTAGGAGATCAAAAGGTAAACGATAGTAGTGTTCAGAGTTGCAAGCGATCGGTGTGGATCAGTGGTTACAGATGTGCAATTATGAAGTCGGAGGAAGTAGGGTAGTGTCCTGGTAAATGTTAGTATTTTTCTTTTCATCTGTCTGTAACACGTTCTGGAACTTTCTTATTCATATAATAGAAGTAAGTTGCGCTCTCTTCGATGATACTGACCTATAAGAGGATGTTCCCTCAGGAATAATTTTCCTGGATTTTGTTAATTCAGTCTGAAATAGTTGCGATTGAAGCAACCAGCAATGACATTTATATTCTTTCTTCTCACAAATATGTGGCCGTGTTTTTCGAATATGTCCCGATTTACAAGGAACCTAAGAATACAGCTTGAATTGCTGCTAGTGCTCGCAAATATTTGACCGTTTCATCTAAATGCGTCGCGATTTCCGAGGGTGAGGATAGGCGGGAACCTAAGAGCGCAGCTGAAGATGCTGCGAGTGAAAAGAGTAGCAACGACGTTTATTTGATTGTTACAAATATTTTATTGCGAAGATTCCTTAACAACGCTTTCGTAAATCCGGCGGTGGAGGGCCGTCACGTGACCAAAAATCCAGCCAAACGGGGTTGCAATGTCCTCATTTTAGTTGCTCGTCTAATTTGCGCCAATTGTTCACAATAGCGGATGTGTTATCACCGTCAGTTTCGCAATGTCTTCGCGCACGACATTCGTTTTCGTATAGCTTCGTACGGGACTTGGGTTTGATATACTGTGGAAAATGAAACTAATTATACCAACGAAAGGGAAGGCTTGTCTTCTCAAGGCTGGTCATCACCGCCGGATGTACAGAAAACATGATGAGTACGCCAACTGGCTGTGCGCGGATTCCAAACAGAGTAAGTACCGAGCGCGTTTAAATTTGAAAATGTCCAAATCACGGCTGAACAGCAACGTCTTATCCACCTGATTACACCGATATGCTGACTGAAAAACGAATGTAAAAGAAAGAAAAAAACACGAAGAAAAGACAGTGCCTGATCTTCAGTTTTTTAAAGAGGAATTTCGAGCTTTTAAACGTAAATTTTTAGATTTCGTCGCAAACATGCAACATTACGAGAACTCTAAGACTGGATTGTGTAGAGTAAGAAGAGGAGAAATTGGGACGACACAGAAACCTGGCTCTAGTTTGAGATTCTTCTGATCGATGACATTTTGAAATTAATGTATGGTAAAGGCTGTTTACTTTTTGAATTCACAGTGGGTCTGTTCTCGACAAAAGAATCCTTGTGTTCGGTTGTGGAGAATCGGGGAAAATCATGTGTGAAAAGGGAACTGTTCTTATGGACGCGAAATTTGACAGTTGTTCGAAAAAAGTCAAACAACTGTACACAATGCCCGTCGACACAGGGAGCACGAAATAAGAGACGAAGGCATTTCCTCTTTTATTTGCTTTTCTCCCAGACAAAATTCAAAATATGAGGGGCGATTAAAAAGTTCGCCATTGAGGGTGTTGATGCAGGATACACTACTGGCCATTAAAATTGCTACACCACGAAGATGACGTGCTACAGACGCGAAATTTAACCGACAGGAAGAAAATGCCGCGACATGCAAATGATTAGCTCTTCAGAGCATTCACACAAGGTTGGCGCCGGTGGCGACACCTACAACGTGCTGACATGAGGAAAGCTTGCAACCGATTTCTCATACACAAACAGCAGTTGACCGGCGTTGCCTGGTGAAACGTTGTTGTCATGCCTCGTGTAAGGAGGAGAAATGCAAACCATCACGTTTGCGACTTTGATAAAGGTCCGATTGTAGCCTATCGCGATTGCGGTTTATCGTATCGCGCATTGCTGCTCGCGTTGGTCGAGATCCAATGACTGTTAGCAGACTATGGAATCGGTGGGTTGAGGAGGGTAATACGGAACGCCGTGCTGGATCCCAACTGTCCCGTATCACTAGCAGTCGGGATGACAGGCATCTTATCCGCATCGCTGTAACGGATCGTGCAGCCACGTCTCGATCCCTGAGTCAACAGACGGGGACGTTTGCAAGACAACAACCATCTGCACGAACAGTTCGATGACGTTTGCAGCAGCATAGACTATGAGCTCGGAGACCATGGCTGCGGTTACCCTTGACGCTGCATCACAGGCAGGAACAGTGGACGTTACACTTCAGATGTGTTACGACCCGTGGCTCTACCCTTCATTCAATCCCTGTGAAACCCTACATTTCAGCAGGATAATGTACGACCGCATGTTGCAGGTCCTGTACGGGCCTTAGTGGATACAGAAAATGATCGATTGCTGCCGTGGCCGTAACATTCTCCAGATCTCTCTCCAATTGAAAACGTCTGGTTAATGGTGGCCGAGCAACTGGCTCGTCACAATGCGCCAGTCACTACTCTTGATGAACTTTGGTATCGTGTTGAAGCTGAATGGGCAGCTGTACCTGTACACTCCACCCAAGCTCTGTTTGACTCAATGCCCAGGCGTATCAAGGCCGTTATTACGGCCAGAGGTGGTCGCTCTGGGTACTGATTTCTCAGGATCTAATCACCCAAATTGCGTGAAAATGTAATCGTATGTCAGTTCTAGTATAATATATTTGTCCAATGAATACCCATTTATCGCCTGCATTTCTTCTTGGAGTAGCAATTTTAATGGGCAGTAGTGTATAAGCAACGTAGCGCGATTCCGATGGGCATATGTAGGCACCGACATGTAGGCGAGGGATGAGGTTGGTATTCGTGTCTTTGCGAAGCGCGTGTGGTACATGCGAAACCGTGAACTTTGGCCACGTTAATACACAATGCGCCCAGGTTGCACCAATGTGCTGTTATTCTTTTCTTGGTTGTCGAAGAACAAATACCGATAAACATCCGTCGGAAAATGAAGAATGTGTATGGAACAGCATGCCTGTCGAAAACCAGTGTTGTGGATTGCTACCCCAAGTTAATATAACACACGTCCCCGTATCGCAAATGTCGTAACGAAGAAGTTAGGCCAACGCAAGTGCGAGACCCTCGTATACCCGCCATGCTGATCTCCCTCACATGACTATCATGACTTCGGTACCCCAAAAAAGGCTCTGAAGGATCGACGATTTCCGGATTGACTAATAACATCCTTTGTGGTCATCGAAAACTACAATATTAGGCTTTGAGATGATGGCAGTTAAAGCTACGAAAACAATGTTCCCCAAAACACCTCTTTCAGGTAGTAATGTCTCTCAAAGAAGGTAGAAGAAATGGGATTAACAGAGGAGAACAACAATAGAGCGGAAATCCAATTGTTTTGCCACGTGTGTCCTTTAGTGGCAGACTTTCACTAAACACTGTTAAGGAAGTGTAGATGGTAATTACGGGAAAAATGCCCAGTGGTGAAAAGGTCACGTTCTTCGCAGAGTGCCGGCCGGTGTGGCCGTGCGGTTCTAAGCGCGTCAGTTTGGAACCGCGTGACCGCTACGGTCGCAGGTTCGAATCCTGCCTCGGGCATGGATGTGTGTGATGTCCTTAGGTTAGTTAGGTTTAAGTAGTTCTAAGTTCTAGGGGACTGATGACCTCCGTAGTTAAGTCCCATAGTGCTCAGAGCCATTTGAACCATTTTTGATCTTCGCAGAGTATGGGTTCAATCAGTGGATGGAAAATCCTGAAATCGGGTAAAGTTTTAAACCAACGGCACAGGACCACGAACGCTGTTGAAGATTGATGTAGTAAACTGAACTTCTCAATAAATCAAAAACATCCGAATGTATACTTACGTACAAAAAGATGCAGGGACTAACATAAACACTATATTTGAAATAAAAGATTCCATTGACCTGGATATTCAGAAAAGAAAAAAGCCAATACATAATTCTTGACAAAGGATTAAAAGATATTATAAAAAATTATAATGGCTTGGAGGGTTTAAGGGAATGTCAAAAATGTCTGTCTTTCTTTAAAAAAATCATAAAATAAGGCAAAAATTTAATAATTTGCCGCAATAATGTTACAGAAAGTGAAATGGTAAAAATTAATAAAAAGAGAAAAAACGACATGCTACGTGGGTCGCCTGTTCTAAGTATGGATAAAATGTGATGGGATATTCCTATTAGGAAACGGACGGAAAAATCCATAGCTAAAATGTTTGTGTCAGGAAACACCATGTTGAGTTTACAAGTCGTAAAGTCCATGGTCAGGAAGTCCACGGCACCCTGCTGTTGAACAAGGAGCGAGGGAATTTGAAACAGCCGCCTCCGAGATCTTGGAGTAGCGTCGCTCCCTCAACCTCACGTTCGGCGTGAGACACCTTTTCGCTATGAATACTTTTGGAACGCTAAACATATTGTTACGCGATTTTCACTTTCATGAAATGCCCTTATACGCTCATAAGACAGTCAACACCACCTTATCCTAACCTTATTAACAACAGAAAATGCGGGTATTCAAATGAAACTATTCGGGTTTTTTTGTACCAGAAAAGTAATTCTAGATGTGTTCCGCTGGTTTTTATTCATTTACCAAATGTTAGTG
Source organism: Schistocerca cancellata (assembly GCF_023864275.1). NCBI lineage: Eukaryota > Metazoa > Arthropoda > Insecta > Orthoptera > Acrididae > Schistocerca > Schistocerca cancellata. The sequence continues at coordinate 236,770,090 of NC_064627.1, read as the reverse complement.
AAGTTTCAACTAATTCGTAATTATTAAAAATCATTTTAAAACAAAAATCGCTTAAAAATTAGTGATGCTGCGACACTAAATATTTTACCTGCGGGAGGAATTAAATGAAGTTCGTCTTGCGTCGCAGTATGTCTGATCTACACAGATCTTGATTCCACCATACTCCATATAAGTCTTCAGAAGGGCTATTACACAACTAATCATCTGCTGTATCAGTAAAGGGTGTTATTGTAGAGAAATATACGAAAATTTATGTGGTGTGTATTCAGTACAACACATGGATATTAAAAAAAAGTAATTTTAATTCTATATTTACTACGTTTTTCTTCCTAGTTACATTGTCATATTGCTGAATTACGTACTTACAAACACACAACGATACCCTAAGTACCTGGGGGAAATTTTCTTTACACATTAATGTTCAGAAATCATCGTGTAGGTGTGCCCTTCATTGTGAACCTAGCTGTGTAGTTATAAAATTGCTTAACTTCCATTCCTATGTTTAATGCACAGAGATTGAATCTTCAAATACATAAAACTGAATTCAGCATATAAACTAGCTTTCTGCTTGGTAGGAAAGATTCGTATATTGTTGAATAAGAGAAAGAAACGTCTATTATTAATGTGTGGGAATGTACACTGATCGTAACCGTATTCAACCCAATAAAAATACAGTTAGTTTTGACGAGAGGAGCAGTGAGGCAAAGTTTGATGACAGAGAAAAGGGCACCGGTCGTGGGCTTTGATTTAATGGACAATTAACCGGATCCATAGCTAGCTGTACGTTCGTCAGCGGGCGTAACCAGTATTAAAATACGGGGGGGGGGGGGGGGGGGAGAGGAAGGGAGGGAAGGGTGGCGGAAGGGAGGGAAGGGTGGCGTGGTATAAATCCCACGGGGGTCTAAACGCGAGAATCCCTTGAAAAAAGTTGAAAAAGATTATACTCTAAAAGCATTTTCTGGAGCATTCTGGATATATCAGACCATATATTTCAACGGCATTCAAAACCGCTAATGCGTGCCAATTAAGCTTGAATTAAGGCGTATAAAAAGTTATATAAAATTAACATTTAAATTCGTCGACTTTTTGTATATGATTGTTATGTATTATGTCCTGCACAACTGTGGAAACTATTTCGAACTGAATAATTTTGCAAACTAAATTCTGCTAGATTTGTATTGGAAATTTTATTTAGTTTATTTTTAAAACATTAAAAATACATTTTAAAATACAATCGGAAAACTATGAAAACTAGAAATAAATGTGTAGGTAGTTAAAATGATAATTAAATGCTGCGTGAAGAGGATAAGGTAAAATAACTGTACAAAGTTCATCCTATAGTGATCCAAGTACATTTCTCCTGTTATCAAAATTGGACAAAAATATTCTAGCAAGTCCAACAATAAAAAAAAATGGCCCTGAGCACTATGGAACTTAACATCTATGGTCATCAGTCCCCTAGAACTTAGAACTACTTAAACCTAAATAACCTAAGGACATCACACGACACTCAGTCATCACGAGGCAGAGAAAATCGCTGACCCCGCCGGAAACCGAACCCGGGAACCCGGGCGTGGGAAGCGAAAACGCTACCGCACGACCACGAGCTGCGAACAGTTCAACAATAACTTGTGCACACTGCAAACTGCTACGCGGCTGCAAGCTAGACACACAAGTATCTTACCAATGCTTCAACATGAGCAGATAATTCTTGAACTTCTTTCTTCGTCGAAACCACAGCTTCTTTTGTGTCTTTTGGGCAGCGTACTTATAAGTCAAAAAAAAAAGTAACATTTGTACCTGCCTCTAGTAGTAGTGGTAGTAGTAGTAGTATAGGAAGTTTTTTGCTGTAACAAACCGGTTTATATATCTTGTTTGTTGCTGTTGTAGGCGAGACAGACCAACTGCCAGATTCTGACGAGGAGAGACAAAGGCGCTCTGATCTGGCCCTATTAGATGATGATGGTAGTGATGACTTTTTTGAGAGTGTGGTGGAGTTTCCCGATAAAGTGAATGCCCTGGAGCCAGAGCGAAGAAGGTAAATACTCACTGTGCTTATAACCTTGTGATCGTCAGCATTCTTCCTTTCACTGTGCCAGCAACGATAAGCAACGTACTTAACTATTATTTATTTTGTCTCTTCTTCTACAGCAGTCGCGTCTCAGCAACCTCAACGTATCGTGGCGCGCATACCAGTGGCGGCTAAACCGTGTTCCTCACCAAAGCGGCGCCCGGTAAGGCACGCCTCGACTATAAGGGCGCCTCTACTCGCTGCACCGGAAGCCGCCGCCGCCGCGCCGGCGCCGCCGCTCTGGCGTCCGTGGGTTGAGCAACGAACCACCACCCCTCAAGCTACCGGGACGGGTCTACAACAGCATCGGGAGCCATCGCCGCAACCTGGCTGTTTCCACCGCTCTGACCCGGTAGCACCGCAACATCCTCCTCCGCCATCATCATCATCATCGTATGAGCCTTGTCGGAATCGGCGTAAACGCAAGGTATGTCTGCCTTGCTTTATACCGACTTGCCCCTCCCCAACATCATCATCAACGGGGTCGACTCAGAATAGTATTAATACTAATATAGATGATCCTGTGGCTAGTGGTAGTTCTCTCTCCCATCCTTTAAAAGGATCAGGTCAGTGACACCATATCGCAGTTAGAATACTCGGTGGTTGCAGATGCTTTTGACGAGCGGATCTCGTTCACGAAAAGTGAGAACCCTGCTAGTGGTTATTGCGACCCTGTTGGTTTTCTAAGGGCGTGCCTTCCTGTTGTGGAAAGGAGTTTCTCAAGGTAGTCAAAGATCTGCGGTATCCCGCCATTAAATGCAGTGGGGTGATTTGCATCGCATTATCGCCCCCCTCCTCCCCCTCAAAGTTGAGTCTGATGTTGAAGAGAAAACTCTTCATTATCGCTGGGGGGAAAGTGGCGCGATAACACAGAGCACATCAATCGCCGAATAGTTTTGTAAATTCACCTTGTGTGCTAAACTGGCCCGGTTTTCCAACATGGGGGTCAGAGGGTCAGCTAAAGCATTCAGCCGAATACTGCACCTGGATATCCATACATATGTCTACGATCCAGTAAATGAAGGTTCAAGCTATATCAAGCTAACAAAAGGGCACGTATTAATGTCAAAATAGAAGCGATCAGGCTAGTTTTGCCTGGCCAATCCTCGCTTGCGAAAGAAACTAAAATTACAGAGATCATCATGAGCATCCCAGTACATACCATGTAGTGATAATATTCGTGTGTGTTATAACCTTGATGGTATTGATTTCCCTGTCAAGATCCAGGACATACCTAAATTTGAGGTGCAGAATACCAGAATATCGGTTCATGTTTATGGCCTGGAGAAGAAAAGCAAGTCAGATGAGCAAGACAAGCATATTGTCGTTGGCACCCTCCATTTCTAAAAATTTGCCGGTGAGTGTGAGTTGCATGCAAACATGCTGCTCTTCTCTTAAGGTGATAATTATCACTATGTTTAGATCAAAGACATGTCCTGACTCCTATTCTCTCAACTGAATAATGACAGGTCTAAAAGGCACGTTTGCTTAAGATGCCTCAATTATTCCTCTTCAGAAAAGTTATTAGTGGCGCATTTAGTAGACTGTCCTTCCAAGGACCAGGTACTTGTTATACTTACCGATGAAAACAAATTCATAAAGTTCAAGAGTGCTCATCACCAGAAGCGATGCACGTTTGTAGTGTATGCTGACTTTGAATGCCTCCTCGCTCCTGTGACCCACTGTGAATGTGACCCTACAGCCTCACACACCACCTTTACAGAAAAACACGTACCATATCCGGCAGCATACCAAATTGTTTTGTCCTATCATTCCAGTCTTAATCGCTGCAAATCTTATGTCGGGGAGGATCCTGTGGTTTGGCTGCTCACTGAGCTCAAAAAACTTTCACGGGAGGCTGATAAGCTTTACAGCGTCAACGTTCCCATGACCAAATCTAAGGAGAGTGAATATTTTATAATAACGTGGTTGACTGTCATATCTGTGGGCTGCCGTTGCACAGAGAAGTGGAAACTCCACGAAGGGTCCACTGTCATCTTACAGGGAATTCCGTGGCGCAGCTCACAACGCGTGCAATTTGAAGTACCGGCTATCAAGGCACATACCCGTTTTCTTCAACAATTTAAGCGGGTATGACACTCACTTTCTAGTTGAGCACTTGGCCGATTTCGGTTTGGAGAAAGATCAGGTCAGTGTCCTACCTAAAAGCGTCGAGAAATACATTTCATTCTCCAAACAACTGAGGCTAAGAATTACGTTATGCTTCTTTGATACGCTACGCTTTTTGCAGACGCCGCTCCAGAAACTCGTTGAAACTCTACCTTGGGAGGATATGCATATCAGTCGAGCTGCATTTCCCGATGAGGATAAGTTTCAAATTGTGACTAGAAAGGCGGTTTTCCCATATGAGTATGTGGGAAGTATGGCGGAACAGATCGAAACCAGGCTGCTCGACACAACTGCATTCTCCAGCAACCTTACAGGCGATGCCGTAATGGATGCAGAGAATGAGCAAGCCGTGAATGTCTGGCGGAAATTCAATATTTCCACTTTAGGGGAGTACGCACAGCTTTACATGGATACAGACGTGCACTTACTTGTGGACGTTTTCGAGAAATTCCGGAGTCTATGTATGACCACATATTCTCTGGATCCTGCCTTTTATTACATAGCACCTGGGTTGTCTTGTGGTGTAATGCTCAAGAAGACGAAGTGCAGCATTGAATTATTGATCGATGCTGACATGCTTCTTTTCTTTGAGTGAGGACTCCATGGGGGACTTTGCCAATGTGTCCATAGGCACGAGAAGGCAAATAATATGCGGATGTGTGACAGGCTCAACGCATCCCTTGATTCGAGTTACGTAATGTACCCCGACGTAAATAACATATACGATCATGCCATGCAGCAGTCACTGCTGATTGGTGAGTTTCGATGAGTGTCCAAGGATGAATGCAAGGGATTAGGTGGAAAAATCATGGCGGGTATGGCAGCTGATTCTGATGTAGGGTATGTGGTGGAGGCAGGACTCACATACCCAGTTAGTTTGCATGATGTGCACACTGCTTTGCCACTGTGTCCAGAGCCATTAGTTCCGTGAGGAGGCTTCATGCCAAAACTGATGACAACGCTGTGGGATAAGTGGAGATACAGTATTTTTTTTCATAATCTCCAGCAATGTCTCAGCTTGGGTATGGAGCTGGTTAGAATCACCTGGACTATCTCCTTCAAGCAGTCCCTTGGTTGAAGGAGTATATTGATTTGAATATGAGACAGAGAACTTCTGCGACATGTGACTTTGAGAAATATTTCTATAAATCAATGAATAATTCAATTTTCGGTAAAACAATGGAGAATTTGACGGAATTACGTGAAATTTTGATTAGAACCGAATGGGATAGGCGTTATGGCGTAAAAAATGCATTTCCAGGCCAAATCTTAAGCGGGTCACCATATTCAATAAGAACTTCGTTGCTGTGGAGATGGCAAACACTGCAGTAGAGTTTACAAAACCTATTTATGTGGGGATGTGCATACTAGACCTGTCCAAACTCCACATGTAGCACTTTCATTATGAGTATGCGAAAATTCATTTGGCAGATCCTAAATTACTTTATATGGATACAGATAGCTTCATATATTGGGTGAAGAACTGTGATCCATATGAGGTAATGAGGTGCCACGGTAATGAATTCGGCACGTCCTCATACACGGCCAATAATCCTTATGGTATTATTCCGCATCGCTCTTATGCAGCATGAGGCGAAACGATTGCCGATTGTGGAGTTGGTAGGTCTATGCTCGAAAATGTATGCGTAATGCACATTGGAAGGTGCCACCCAGAGGCTGGCTAAGGGTGTGCATTGTATGGCATCGAGACCCCTCTCTATCGAAGACTGTTTGCGGTGCATGTGCAGAGTTGTTCACAAAGCTGCACTGCTGCCACCGCATATGGTATGGCAGACCAGTATTCGATCGAGAGGACACGAGATGTACACCGTACTGCAGTCTAAAATCGGTCTGTCGCCTCATGACGATAAAAGAGTCATTTCTGGTGATGGGATTGAAACTCCCTGTACTCACACTATTCACTGGTAGCGAGACAAGGGTTAGGGGACTCTGATTGAGTGATAGTGAGAGAGAGAGAGAGAGAGAGAGAGAGAGAGACAGAATCTGCAGAGTAGTAGTATGACCCTTTTATCATAGTGTAAGTAATTTTGTGTGTATGAGTGCTGTGTAAATATTTTTGTGTACTATGTACACATGTATATACATATATATATATAGAAAATGCATGGAAAAGAAAGGATAAAAAGAAAAACAACAAAATTTATATTTATATATATGCACACTACATGTGTGAAAGAAAGAAAAATTTGAAAAGAAGCATAAACAAAAAATATCAAAAAAGTATAAACAGAAAAAATATTTATATATTGATTTATTTGTTCATATGCAATGTATATATATATATATATATATATATATATATATATATATATATATATATATATATATGCAAGTTTTTAAATGTGTATATGTCTATATAACTCACAGTCAATCAGAATTGTTATTGTAAAAACCTTTGCTATTGAGGACTGTTGAAATTAGATTCTGAGCATGCACAGTCCATCAGAATTATTGTAAAACCTATGCTACTGGGGCTGTGGAATTAAGTTGTAGTAAAGAAAGTATCTCTGCACAAGTTTTTAGCATAGATTTATAGAAAAAATAAAAAATTCCTACCGGTATTACAGTAATAGCGTCTAAGTTAGAAGTACTTCTGCGCTTGAATAGCAGAGTCAATTTATACCTCAAGATTACTATATTGTGCCTCAAAAACTACATTGCACCTCAACAATTATATTGTACCTCAAGAACTGTATTATATTTGTGTGTACTGTATAAACAAAGAAAAAAATTAGTCACCATACGTCTTTGTTGCTGTTATTTACAAAAAGCCCTATCCCCTATTGTATTCTGTATGTATATGTATATAACGCTTGTGCGTGTCTCAAATGGCATTAGTTTTGCTGAAGGTAAGTGATATTGAGGAAGTGAAGTTTAAGATGGAAGATAACAAAATACACTCCTGGAAATGGAAAAAAGAACACATTGACACCGGTGTGTCAGACCCACCATACTTGCTCCGGACACTGCGAGAGGGCTGTACAAGCAATGATCACACGCACGGCACAGCGGACACACCAGGAACCGCGGTGTTGGCCGTCAAATGGCGCTAGCTGCGCAGCATTTGTGCACCGCCGCCGTCAGTGTCAGCCAGTTTGCCGTGGCATACGGAGCTCCATCGCAGTCTTTAACACTGGTAGCATGCCGCGACAGCGTGGACGTGAACCGTATGTGCAGTTGACGGACTTTGAGCGAGGGCGTATAGTGGGCATGCGGGAGGCCGGGTGGACGTACCGCCGAATTGCTCAACACGTGGGGCGTGAGGTCTCCACAGTACATCGATGTTGTCGCCAGTGGTCGGCGGAAGGTGCACGTGCCCGTCGACCTGGGACCGGACCGCAGCGACGCACGGATGCACGCCAAGACCGTAGGATCCTACGCAGTGCCGTAGGGGACCGCACCGCCACTTCCCAGCAAATTAGGGACACTGTTGCTCCTGGGGTATCGGCGAGGACCATTCGCAACCGTCTCCATGAAGCTGGGCTTCGGTCCCGCACACCGTTAGGCCGTCTTCCGCTCACGCCCCAACATCGTGCAGCCCGCCTCCAGTGGTGTCGCGACAGGCGTGAATGGAGGGACGAATGGAGACGTGTCGTCTTCAGCGATGAGAGTCACTTCTGCCTTGGTGCCAATGATGGTCGTATGCGTGTTTGGCGCCGTGCAGGTGAGCGCCACAATCAGGACTGCATACGACCGAGGCACACAGGGCCAACACCCGGCATCATGGTGTGGGGAGCGATCTCCAACACTGGCCGTACACCACTGGGGATCGTCGAGGGGACACTGAATAGTGCACGGTACATCCAAACCGTCATCGAACCCATCGTTCTACCATTCCTAGACCGGCAAGGGAACTTGCTGTTCCAACAGGACAATGCACGTCCGCATGTATCCCGTGCCACCTAACGTGCTCTAGAAGGTGTAAGTCAACTACCCTGGCCAGCAAGATCTCCGGATCTGTCCCCCATTGAGCATGTTTGGGACTGGATGAAGCGTCGTCTCACGCGGTCTGCACGTCCAGCACGAACGCTGGTCCAACTGAGGCGCCAGGTGGAAATGGCATGGCAAGCCGTTCCACAGGACTACATCCAGCATCTCTACGATCGTCTCCATGGGAGAATAGCAGCCTGCATTGCTGCGAAAGGTGGATATACACTGTACTAGTGCCTACATTGTGCATGCTCTGTTGCCTGTGTCTATGTGCCTGTGGTTCTGTCAGTGTGATCATGTGATGTATCTGACCCCAGGAAAGTGTCAATACAGTTTCCCCTTCCTGGGACAATGAATTCACGGTGTTCTTATTTCAATTTCCAGGAGTGTATATAGAATGGTTGCGTGAAATTATGCCTATCATGCAGCACAAATTGGGTTATGAGAGCAGGAGGCACGTGACCATGTCCGCTTCCAAAGATATATAGCAGGCTTGTTTAAAATTTTATCTCCTGTACTTGAAGAAAACTACAGACATAGCTTGTGGTTAAAACTGTACATGGTCAACGTGGGAACAGGGTTGAAAAAAAAATGAAAAACGAACACAGAGGTTGTGAGGTAAAAATTCATTTCTTCTCCAACTTAAAGTAATTTTACATTTCATAAGCAGACACAGCAACACTGTTTTCACACATCTTCTCCATGAGTCGGTGGAAAGAAGCGCACCCACAGAATTCCAGGTCTGGAATAGCAGCAAACTTACAGATTCCTTGCATCCATGAGATCTTCTCCTTTCCCTTCACATAGATGCTGATATCTGTGTGATCGAATAATTTAAGTGTAGTAACCACATCCTTATAGGGTATGCGAGGATCATCCCAGTGAATACCATGGTAGAAATGTGTTAACCACTTTGCACTCTTCCATGTCTTAACACACTTCACATACTCGAAAGACCTCAGTGATGCAATGTTTGCTGATAATGTCTCTATTACTCCCGCATCTTGTGTGTACGCTACAAATGCAACATATTTAAATATCAATTGTCTAAACTCACTATCATACACACATCAAAAAAAGTTTTTTATCACCTCGGTTCTGAGTTCTGGAACCTGTACAGAAAACTGGGATAGAGATCAACATAAACATCATTTCCACCCTTTTCATTGCTGATGGAACCCACACATCGCATGTTTTACCACGATACAGCGAGACCTTCAGAGGCGGTGGTCGAGATTGCTGTACACACCGGTACCTCTAATACCCAGTAGCACGTCCTCTTGTATTGATGCATGCCTGTGTTCGTCGTGGCATACTATCCACAAGTTTATCAAGGCACTGTGTGGCCAGATTGTCTCACGCCACAACGGCGACTCGGCGAAGATCCCTCAGACTGGTTGGTGGGTAACGTCGTCCATAAACAGCCCTTTTCAATCTATCCCAGGCATGTTCGATAGGGTTCATGTGTGGAGAACATGCGGGCCATTCTAGTCGAGCGATGTCGTTATCCTGGAGGAAGTCGTTCACAAGATGTGCACGATGCGGGCGCAAATTGTAGTTCATGAAGACGAATGTTTCGCCAATATGCTGCCGATATGGTTGCACAATGGGTCGGAGGATGGCATCATGTATAGTACAGCTGTTACGGCGCCTTCCCTGACCACCAGCATCATACGTCAGCCCCACATAATGCCACCCCAAAACAGCAAGGAAACTCCACCTTGCTGCACCCGCTGGACAGTGTGTTAAAGGCGTTCACCTTGACCAGCCATGTACCTCCTTCCTGGTGGAATGGCTGGAAGTGATAGGCCGTGGCACCTCCTACGTCTAAGAGGCGCTGCTCATGCATGGTTGTTTACATCTTTGGGCGGGTTTCGAAACATCTCTGAACAGCCAAAGGGACTGTGTCTGTGATACAGTATCCTCAGTCAACGTCTATCATCAGGGTTTCTGGGAACCGGGGTGATGCGAAACTTTCTTTGATGTGTGTAGAATCCCTGAGCGTCTGCAATTACGTTCAAGCCTTGAGATGCCATTGCGAAATGTTCTAGGTATGGTGCAGCACGTGCTCATTTATACAGCTCGTTGCACAACCCCAGTGAGAGGGCAGTAGTTGATCACATGGTCATGTAGAACTAGAGCATACACGGCAGTGTGTTCTGGGAATTTTGTCGAAGATTCAAATTCAATTCGCATATCTGTAGGTCCAGACTTAATTATCTCCTTCTGTTTCGAACAGTATATGACGATCATCAGTGAAACCTCCTTGAACTTCCGAGGACTGAACAGTCACCCTCCTCCCTCTCCTTCAGCAATTTCATAGTAAGAAGCACGAAACCTTGCATACATGTTATATGCTAGACTGTATACAGTTTGATTCCACTGCAGATGTAAATTGTTATATGGGTCGAATTCTGAATTCAGGTAGACTTTGGCATTAGTTAACTTGCAGTTGTCGAACATGGTGGAATCATTTGCTATGTTAACTCTTCTATCAGTGTGAAACGCAGGTATGATGAATCTAGGTGTCTCTAGCTGCGAGGAGGTTTTAATAGTCCATGTTTGTCTGCTCACAGCTGGTAATACTGGGTACTCAAAAACCTCCCAGGAGCGAAATGTCAGTGATAGAAATGTACCGGAATTCAGGAATTTTAAAAGCTTCAAACGCTCCTCATCTGATACACTGATGTGAGGCACTTTCCATATTACCTTGCTCATTTTGAATACATTCTCTTCTTGAGCTCCTTGAATGTATGAGTTATTATCAGTGGCACTCTGTACCAGAATAAGTTTTTGTTTAGCATTCATCATAATCTGTATCATGTCCTCGAAGTAGCCCATAGGCATTTATAGAGTCATGCATGCGTTAAATCGCTAGTACTCTGTAACTGTTCTATCCTCCAGACAGATCTATCTATGAAGCACCCCGCATTTGCTAAACTATGCAAATCCGCGGGTGATGCAGAGATGTATGTTTTAAGGGTTGATGTTATGCCGACATTGTGTGTATGGTCGATCTCAGAACCATTGAGTTCATAGCGTATCTCTTGGAGCAGGAATGCTAAAGCGTTACGTGTAAGCTTCGATCCCACTGTACCGCTGCCGTCCGTTTTCTTGAATGACTCCGCTAGATATATGAAACTCTTGCATGGAAGCATGAGTGCACCTTGGTGCTGGACGACAATCCTAATTTCATCGTTCTTGTTAAATGTGGTTGAAGCGTAAGGTTTATTCGAGAAGTACTCCTGACGCATAATTCCCTCATCATACTCTACTGGACTGGTTGTATTGAGTGAGAACGTCATTGCGAGGTTTCACGCCAACTGATTTAAGAAACTCGAAGTTCGCACGTGTTATCACTTTGCTGTTTGGTAGCGAAGTGGCATGCTGTGGATTGCGTGCACTTGTTTTACACCTTAGATGTAATTGTACAATGATTTCCTCACGACGAAAGTCAACAAGTTGATTATTCTGGTCCACAATACGCAGCTACAAATGTTCAATGTCTGAGCTGTCACTGCAAGGTATATTGTATTGGCAGGGGTCTCAACAATCTTATACCCTGTTGCAACTGAGGGGAAGAATCCGTAGACAGTGTGCTTATATAGCACACTTCGTCTTCTTTGTAAACGTCAAGAGAAACATGATGCATAGATGTCCACAGAGGTTAGTATTAAAGTCCTGATAGCGCCGACAATTGCAGACCACGCGTCTTCTGTGAGTGAAGTATCGCTGTAATGAGTCGCAATAGTATGCGATATCCGTTTTTTTCATCACATATGATACCCAGTGGGTGCTGCAGCCTCCAGAAACATCTAAATTCACCAGTTTTCCACATAGTATCCGGTAATATATCCCGCATAAACACACCACGGAGTCTTGGAATGTTGAGTTTCTTTCTAACAAACTTAAGAAGAGCAGTATCTGTGAGTAGTCGGTAGGGCCGCTAATGTTCTTTTTTTTATTTATGAATAGATCAAGACGTTTCCTGTACGGTTTCAAGTATAGTCCTTTTCCGATGGCTGCGGCTTCCATCATGCGGTTATGTCTTCTTGCCTCTTCTAACTGCACTTTGGAGTTTTGCGCGTTGTTGACCATTCGAACAATAGCTGCAGCACCACCAGCGACGGACCCTATCGCCGAGAGCTCTGAGAGGGCCGGGATCAGAAATGGAAGAAAACCGCCTGATGTCTTGGTTACTGCTAGGACTCGAGGTGCTTTAACCGATCCTCTTCTTCTTCTTCCCGCACCTTTCTGCTTCCTTGCGTTTTTAGCTGCATACATCACTGTCAGGACACAGTTCTTCAAACAGCTCTGCTTCCCGCCCTTGTTCTTCTTCCTATTTAGAGCACAATGTGCAGCATTCACAATTCGCTTGAAATTCATCACTCCTAATCCCAACTTAATTTTTCCTCTCATGGTTTTATCAACTGCAAATGCTGCAATGCATTGACCTATACCAATATCCTTTCATTTCCGTATCGCGTTAGCCTCATCAGCGAAAATCCTGATATGTGACGACTTGATAGATCTTTATTTGCAGCGTATGCATTGACATGTTCCATACACGCTTCGTCGAGCAGATTAACCCCCTTATCACCTCGTGCCAAGCGTTTCTGAAGCCTTGTCCCAGGTCCGCAGTAGTTATACCCAGGGATGTGTAATTCCACTGGTAGTTTGCTAGAATACCGTCACCTCCTCTAATGCGTCTCCTAGCACGCATGTTATGCTGCTGCCGTGGCTGTGGACTGTGCGCCCCCATTATAGAGCAAATCGTTAGCAACAATCCAATTGTTTTGCGTAGCAGGAAAACTAAGCCATTTGACTAGTTCTCTATTTCCCCGGCGTCTTATGACTCTCTCCACGAGAAACACACTGGTTCTGAGCCCTTCTCTAACTCCTTGGCATAGAAGCAGCCTGCAATTTCTTCGCCTTTACTATCCTTCAGTTTGAAACTATAAATATCTCTGTTGGCCAGTTCGATAGGTATGATTTCTCAAATTCCGTCTTGTGTTTTGAGATATGTACCAAATCACCTACAGTAAACTTCTCTCTGCGTGTATCCAGCATTTTAATGCGATAGTACACCGTATCCATGAGTCCATCATCACGAACGTCGATTGCTCTCATTTTTATTGTACTGTGTTTGGTTCGATTATACTGAGCAATTATTTCTGGGAGGATATCTGTCCATTTGTATGAGCCGCGAAGGTTAAAATGTATCCACATTCGACCTTTTATTGTTCCGTTCAGACACTCCACGATACTTCCCTTTAGGTGTGTGAATGTTGAGTAGTGATGTATTGAGTACCGTTGCATCACTGACTTGAAATACCTATTGTAAAACTCCCTGCCGTGATCGGTTTGAAGGTTTTCTTGGCATCGATTCGTCTCTGTCTGTAGCAAACGCTCAAAAACATCCGCGAAATTTCTGCCCATTTTAGTTTTATCAGGTAGTGCTCAGGCAAATTTGGAGTATGTATCAATAACAATTAAAATATATTTGAATCCATTATTCTCATGTGAATATTCCCTCATATCTACAAGATCACCTTGCCATAAGTAATCCGATCTTTAATCATAACATGCCTACGAGGGTATGTTTTGCGTGCTGGTTTGTGCAGTTCTCGAACTACTGTCTCCATACTTATTCGATGATACCTCCCTCTCTAAGCTCAGAGATTACTGAAACAGCCTCATTCGAATGAGCTGTATTACCTGCAGCAGCTGATTCCATGAGCAGCCGTGGTCGATCTATTAGCTCGTTGGGGTCGTCATAATATATATACTGCGGGATTCCATTGTTCACTGCTTTATGCTCAATGTTAATACCATCACCGCTGCTGCTGCTGTTGTTGTTTTCACCATCAAGTATTGGTTTTATAATGGTTTTATACTTCTTGTTGCTCAGGCTTTTCGCGATCTCATGTACGTCAGTCATGTGCAGTATTTCACGGTACGTTTCCCTATCATTAACTGAATAATTTATAGGTTTCTTGGTAGGTATTAGGAAAATAAGATTCATTAAGCCAGGCGTTCTCTCAAATCGCCTATCACCAATCTGTTTTGTGTCATCAGTTACAGTTATAGGATGCATTCCACAACACGTACGGTCCTCCCCTGCTAAAGCCAAATGTTCTACCTATCGCGTGGTTTTGTTTTTGCTGCGAGCTGTCTGAGAGATACATTAACCGGCTTAAAGGTCTTTCTTAGTTTTTGCTGTCGATCCATATGCCCTAACCTCAGCAACCGTAATTTCTCTCGAACTACTTTCCGCGCTTGACCCACTTTCTGCTTCGTTGACATCTCGGTGTATACTAATCAGACGTCTGCGCAGCGCGAGGCTTTACATATCCGTTCTTCTTCATCCTCTTACTATGTGCCTGTTACCCCTTCTCAACAACAAGGAACTCTAAATCTGTTTTCCCCTCTGTAGCCTCGACCTTTTCAGTTAAGTCGGTTAGTTTCTTACCGATTTCATTAACTAACTCATTTAACCCATTTACCATTACCAGAAGAGTCTGGTAATACGTCTCTAGTTCCCTGTGCATACGTCCAACTTTATACACAATAGCCTGAATTTTCGCATCCATGAACAGGTGAATGTTCTGTCTGTGTACACCCATTCTCTCAGGTTGAGAGCTAGACATGTGCGCGAATTTGTCCATGGTGCAGTGTATACTGATGTACTAACCTCTCTTACCGTGCTATACACGCAAAAACTTTTGAAAGTTTCGCGTGTACCTACCATCACTCAGTTTTCTTGTTTTATCAATAACGAGAAACGCATACTGTGAATGATTCCAGCAATCAGCACATATCTTTACAAAATCATTGAACGACATGTCAATTCATACATGTGACTGGTAAATGTAAATTAAGATTGTCTTGTTTGAAGGCTGTAATGACGTTTGCATTATCCCTAACTAATTGTTTCGGGAATATGTTTGGCTTAGTTAAAATACATCAGCATTCATATGATGACCGAAACAGAAATATTTTCGAATTTGGTCTTGGTTTTCCACAGCAATATCGTCAAATGTGAAGACAGTGTTTGGCTTTGCTTTTTCAGGTGGAGGGATATCACCGCTTTCACTTAATGTATGTGTATGTAACACCATCTACAACTCGCAGTATCTCCTGTAATAGCTGATACTTGGGTTGAAACAGTGTTTTTAGAATACACAAAAATGTTCATATCGGATTCCATCTATATGTGTTAGCAGCGTCATGAGGAAATTAGTCTTGCCACAACTGGATGGACCTACAATAATTGCTTGTATTTTACCAGGAAGGAGAATTCCGTTCTTCTTCTTCTTCAGGTCTTGTTTTGCATCTTCACAGGACCAGTCACTGACAACAAAGTCCTTATGCGGATGTTTCACCCACCCTGCCATGATACTAACTACGCCAGCTACTGACAAGTAGTTGACATATATAGATACACTTAAAGGGGCGGTAATAGTATGTGTAGCCATTATATCTCCATCGCTTAACCGACTGAGCTATATTGGCTTCACACAGAAATCAGCTATATTTATATTTTACCCATGTAGAGAACTTGATCATTCATTACGTCTATAATTGGTGAATTGATGTTTGGGGTAATTGTCTGCTGCTGCATCATTATAGGTGTAGCATTGAAGAAACAAGGATATTATTAAGCGTAATACTTTGAATATAATAAGAGAGGAATGAAATAAAACACAAGCACGATTTGAGATTATATATACATTATTTATTTATTTATTTAAATATCTTACAAAGGATGCAGTATTTCAAGAAAATCATCAGACTCTTTCTGTATCTTCTTCCTCTTCACACCTGTACAGTATTTCCCAAACAAAGCTTTTTGATGTGCAATAAATTAAGCACGTGTCTCCCTCAAGCCAATGGATGCCTCATAGTACTCGGGCTTTTCACACACACATTTAATCTGTTTCTCTTTTGGTTCAGTGCTCTGCGCAAACAACGGTACTGCTCCAAATCATCAACATGTACACTATGCACACGTAGGAAGTTTACATCATTGTATCCAGAGTCTATGCTCGGCAACCAACGGTTCAATCTTTCCAATGCAAGATTTAGCGCAGTGCCTATATCGCATAAGTTCATAATTGAGGCATGTCTTAGACAAACACAGTTGTCACCCGATTTCACACATAGTGCACAGTCATCATACACTGTTGTAATGGATAGTGTCACGCCAGTTAGGTGAATGTCTGGGGTAGAACGAGTTGGATAATAGTCTGTAGTCATCTGCTGATTGATGTAGCGCTCTACACGACGTATTTCATCCCAGTCGAACTCAGAAATTAACACCCTTCGATGCAATTTCAATTTCTACTGTCGCATGCACTCCCCATCTATACCAATCTTTACACGTTTCGTTCCACTAAGAGTTAAATTGCATGTGGAACTGAAAAGCATGGGTACACTCGATGCCTTCTTATCCACAGCGTCTCCACTCTGTGCCTGCACTAGCACAAGGATGTTCTGCGGGGATGGGTCGTATGTTGGTGACCAGTACTGTCCTCCATCTTGCTGTTGTTTGGGACCACCAGCAGCGTTCGATGTGTTGGGAGCAGATCGCGTGTCCTCATCACACAAATGGATGAGTTGGACAGACAACAACAACAGCACCTTGTCCTGCTCCAACAAGTGGGATTGTGCGTTACAGGATTCCTCGTAGTCGCTACAGGTTCAACCATGCTAGAGGTTGTTGCTGCCACAGGTCCAGAGGTCGGTGCAGGTCTCGACAAGATGCAGCCTAGGTGGCTACAGGTCCGGACGCAGCGGAGATCGGCATGTTGGCGCTCGACCCTGCGGGCTTGGCCGCGTCGAGGGCTACTGTTGAACAAAGACGAGGAAGTATTACATACGGACCAACGAAAACAACCAATAATAATAATAATAGTAACAATGCTAACCACGGGGAAAAATGTGATATGATATACTTCCTTTTACGTTTCTTCCTGTTTTGTAGGGCTGTGTTTTGGTTGTGACTGCTGTTGACACTTCATGGTTCTTCTTCTCCTGCTGCTGGCTGACTAAGCAAGACTCAGGTCCCAGAGATGCTGAGCCTACCCTATATTCCCTTTAACAACATTACCACATACCGCCATCCTACTGGCTGAAGTCTAACACGTGACGGGATTAAGGGTTCCTATTGGTTCCCACCATACCCCCCCCCCCTCCCCCCCAGGTTGCATTCTTGGATTACATCACAGGAGGCGCTCTTATTGTTGTACACCTTGTCTTTAATATAGCAGCACAAGAAAGAGTCGCATGTGATCTGATCAGGAGAATATGGTGGCCAATAGAGATCCATGTCAGCGGCCTCTGGGTATCCCAGAGCATGAATGCAGGACATCAAACAGCCTCCTCCCTCGACGGTATCGAGCCGCGTCTTGCATGAACCACATCTTGTCGAAATCAGGGTCACTTTGGATAATGGGGATAAAATCATTTTCCAAAACCTTCAATTACTGTTCGGTAGTTACCGTGCCATCAAGGAACATCGCACTGATTATTCCGTGACTGGACACTGCACACTACACTGTCACCCGTTGAGGGTGAAGTGACATTCCATCGCGAAGTGCGGATTCTCAGTACCCCAAATGCATCCATTTTGCTTATTGACGAACCCGTCCACATGAAAGTGGCTTTCGTCGTCACATGTGCATACTAATTCCCATCATGCCCTGCGTTCAACCGTGCAGTTTGAATGTCCCAACGCAAACATTTCAGAAGTTACGACGATTTTATTTCATATAGTTCAATAATTGTCACCCTATACTTTCTATAAACAAATGTGCTTGTAAATGGATGTTCCGTCATGTGTCCAATAGAACTGTTACCTGATAAATGTACTGCGTCACGCCTTATTCAATTCCTCAAGCAGAAGCGGATGAGTTAGATATCTGAACTGAAGCCTTCGTAGATAGGAAACGGTACGTTTCGGGGCTCGGGTTCCTATTCAAAATATCATGTGCTCAGTCCCTTCTACAAGTCCTAGGAATCTGTAAGGGGAATTTCTGAACGCCTTGTGTGTATGTATTGTTCTCAGTGGAAGCAATGGACAAGTTTCTCACATATTGTAGTGGCAGTGAATTGGATGTTACCATGATATGGTGAGACATTTAGAAACGGCTGATAATGACAAGTGATGGGCTGCGCATATGCAACTCATGTCCTGTTATCTTCAATGCAGCGTCATACTTAGCGATTCCTTCTATATAAAAGCTACGTTCACGCAAAATTCGCTCCAAAAACTCACATTATATAGTTTTCTCCTACTGAGTAAAGCGGGCAAAGCCGCGAAGTGTAAATTGCTATTAGCTACTAAACCTTTAAATAGGGAAGAATAGAAGAATTACAATGTTTTTAGGAGGTAGTAGCTTATATGCTATATTTAAATCAGTTTAAAAAATAGTTGATATATTTCTATAAACTAGGTGTTCTACTATATTGTGTTGGTAAGACTGGGAAACTGGAATACACTTTGTAATAAATATTCTCTTAACATTATTCCTTTGTCTTTTAAAGAAAGGCAGTATTAATTAAGTGCCTTGAACTCTTTTCATAGCTATACGTCTTGACACATGCACTGACTACAACTTTATTACTATGCCATCACCAACACAATTCATGAAAACGTGGAGTATCGTCTCTTTGGTGAATAATATAGGTGAATTTGATTTATGGTACATTAGTAAACTAATTCTTATTGCACAAGAGCTGTACATGTAATCAGTTACGCTTGGATACATTCGTTCAACAGTGTCATTTTTTGTCATCTAACTCTAAAAAATTGAAATTTCTTTTCGAAAAATATGGGGGGAGAGGGAGGAGGGGGGGAAGCCGCCCCCTACCCCTGCTGGTAACGATCGTGCACCCGGCAATGGACTGTCCGTCCCATTTGCTGCGGACGAGCTCCGAGTTTCTAGTTCAGCTCGGCGGCCACGACCCCCCCTCCCCCCCCCCCCCCTTCAGGTGTTCGGCAGGAGTAGGCTGTGTGCCGGCATCGGATTACACGCTCTCCCTTCCGTCACACATAAACTTATTGCCACTGCAGGACTTTGACAGCGTCTTACCGCCAATTTGAGAGCCTTGGAAGTTGGCAAGACTGATGGCGGTTGCTGTTCACTGTAAGTGAAATCGAGATTTAAGGCAGTCTGTGGTGAGAGTGACGTTAATGAGTTCCTGCCGCCAGCTGAGGAGTTAACAGCTGGCTGTGTGATGGGAGTCGCTGAGTTTGACAGCACAGGTTCGTTCGCGAGATTAAGCTACCCCCGCTGTGAATGAGTCCCGTCTGGAGGCAAGGATGAGGAGAAGATAGACAAAAGAAATCCTGCTGATAATGGCAAGTGATGGGCTGCGCATATGCAACTCATATCCTGTTATCTTCAATGCAGCATCAAACTTAGCGATTCCTTCTTCTTATTTCTCTTGTTTCTCTTATTTCTCTTCTTTCGGATGTTTGTCTATAGCTAATAGTGAAGTATATTATATTACATTATTCAAAACCACCTAGAAATATTTCCATTCAGTAATTTACAGGGTCATCTCTCAACGACACTGAAGAGCGATTGACATTACTCCATACTGTGAAGTAGTAACAGGTACTACGAAGGGGTACCGCAAAAAAAGGAATTATTTTTTAAAACCTATATATTTTCAAATTGCTTACAAACAACCTTATCCCTTTCAAAATACTCTCCATTACAATAATACGTCTGTCCCACCGGTGCTTTCACTGTCCAAACATTTTTTGTAGTCATTTTTAGAAATAGCTGACACCTCCTCCCTCGTTATATATATATATATATATATATACTCCTGGAAATTGAAATAAGAACACCGTGAGTTCATTGTCCCAGGAAGGGGAAACTTTATTGACACATTCCTGGGGTCAGATACATCACATGATCACAATGACAGAACCACAGGCACATAGACACAGGCAACAGAGCATGCACAATGCCGGCACTAGTACAGTGTATATCCACCTTTCGCAGCAATGCAGGCTGCTATTCTCCCATGGAGACGATCGTAGAGATGCTGGATGTAGTCCTGTGGATCGGCTTGCCATGCCATTTCCACCTGGCGCCTCAGTTGGACCAGCGTTAGTGCTGGACGTGCAACCGCGTGAGACGACGCTTCATCCAGTCCCAAACATGCTCAATGGGGGACAGATCCGGAGATCTTGCTGGCCAGGGTAGTTGACTTACACCTTCTAGAGTACGTTGGGTGGCACGGGATACATGCGGACGTGCATTGTCCTGTTGAAACAGCAAGTTCCCTTTCCGGTCTAGGAATGGTAGAACGATGGGTTCGATGACGGTTTGGATGTACCGTGCACTATTCAGTGTCCCCTCGACGATCACCAGTGGTGTACGGCCAGTGTAGGAGATCGCTCCCCACACCATGATGCCGGGTGTTGGCCCTGTGTGCCTCGGTCGTATGCAGTCCTGATTGTGGCGCTCACCTGCACGGCGCCAAAGACGCATACGACCATCATTGGCACCAAGGCAGAAGCGACTCTCATCGCTGAAGACGACACGTCTCCATTCGTCCCTCCATTCACGCCTGTCGCGACACCACTGGAGGCGGGCTGCACGATGTTGGGGCGTGAGTGGAAGACGGCCTAACGGTGTGCGGGACCGTAGCCCAGCTTCATGGAGACGGTTGCGAATGGTCCTCGCCGATACCCCAGGAGCAACAGTGTCCCTAATTTGCTGGGAAGTGGTGGTGCGGTCCCCTACGGCACTGCGTAAGATCCTACGGTCTTGGCGTGCATCCGTGCGTCGCTGCGGTCCGGTCCCAGGTCGACGGGCACGTGCACCTTCCGCCGACCACTGGCGACAACATCGATGTACTGTGGAGACCTCACGCCCCACGTGTTGAGCAATTCGGCGGTACGTCCACCCGGCCTCCCGCATGCCCACTATATGCCCTCGCTCAAAGTCCGTCAACTGCACATACGGTTCACGTCCACGCTGTCGCGGCATGCTACCAGTGTTAAAGACTGCGATGGAGCTCCGTATGCCACGGCAAACTGGCTGACACTGACGGCGGCGGTGCACAAATGCTGCGCAGCTAGCGCCATTCGACGGCCAACACCGCGGTTCCTGGTGTGTCCGCTGTGCCGTGCGTGTGATCATTGCTTGTACAGCCCTCTCGCAGTGTCCGGAGCAAGTATGGTGGGTCTGACACACCGGTGTCAATGTGTTCTTTTTTCCATTTCCAGGAGTATATATATATATATATATATATATATATATATATATATATATATATATATATATATATATATATATATACTTTCTTGGCTTCTTCATTGTTATGAAATCGATGCCCACAGTCAAACCTGGAAATAAGGAAAAGTCACATGGAGCCAGGTCAGGCGAGTGAACAGTGCGACCATGCCATTTTTAACCAAAAACTAACAGTGACGGCAGTGTGTACAGGTACGATGTCGTGGTGGAAGAACCAGTCTGCTGTCTGCCAGAAATCGGGTCTTTTTTGACGAACACTGTTGCGCAATCCTTTCAAAACTTCCAAGTAAAAAGTCTGATTGACGGTCTGACCTGAGGAACAAACTCTAAATGAACTACGCCCTCGATGGACGTCCAGAAGGAGATTTGTCGTAAGTCGACATGTTGCCGTTTTTAAATCGAGCAAACCACTCGTACACTTGAGTTTCTTCCACAGCATCGTCTTGGTAAGCTGTTTGCAACATTAAAACTCTTTCAGGAGCATTTTTGCTGAGAAGAAAACAAAATTTCGCAGGTGCACATTGTTCATTTAAACCTGTCATCATAGAAAACAAAACAAGAACAAAACAGCGCTAGCAAAAACAATCACTGCAGATGAACAGAACAAGCCAAGTCGACAATACAGGTAGCGCGGAACTGGCAATGACTTGCGCTATACACGCATATCTTCAGAAATGCATACTACACGAGCTCCGCTCACGGCAATGCTTTCTCGGTTTGTTTGGTACCCCTCCTACAATCGATAGTGATACATCATAGTTAGTTCTACCGCTTACGCATCGCTGGTTCTCTGGAACTTTCGGAACTGAGCGCACCTTTTGCGACAGGGGCACTGTCTTTCTACTTTTCGTTCAGTCACGTGCTACTCGTCAGTGCCAGAATGCGAGGAGGCATTCGTCCTTCAGGTTATTCGTAGAATTATCGCTTGGAATTGCGCACACCAAAATTACTTGGACAGTTTGCTGGTGGTGAAATATGAGCTTGGAAGTTAATTATACACGAAATTACCAGATAAACCAGTAGCATCATTGTTCGTCAGTAATATCCGTTGTGGAACATGTTTTTAATTGAACGACGATAACGCTGCCGGGGACCGCTTTGGGTGTGCAATACAGCAACGGCAAACTAGAGTGTGAGAGGGGCCTAAATTTAGTTGTTAATAGGACGTGGCTTGGTCTCGGAATTGCTGGGAAGCCTGTTATATTGGAAGTCAATATACGAAGTAAATTGATCTGTCCTGTTAGCATTCCAAAACAGCATTTTTTTCACAATAAATCTGAGGAACTTTAACACAAGCAAAGTAAAGTGACACGTTTTTATTTTATGCAAAACCGTCAGATTTCTTTATTTACTTATTTCGGTGTTCTATGATTAGAAATATGTTATTTCGTACATTTAGTATTAGAAATTAACTTCTTTGATGATTGTAAATTATTTCCTGCTTGTATCTGCATCCTTATATAGAATAACATTTGAAGCTGTCGCCTGTAAAACCATGGTAAGAACAGTGGATGAGAAACAGGATTATTGGGTATAAAACGTGGTAAGTGAGGTGCTTTACTAATAACATTAGTTGATAATTCCACGGTAAACCGAGAGATATTTGGTCTAGTTTTAATTTAGGATCCTCCATAACGGAAACTTTGACAAAATGTGAAAACGTTTGGTATTCGCATCAAAAATATGCTTTTCGGGGTCTGCGAATGGTGTGGATAGTAACAGCTCACATAAAGATACTGAATATGTTCCTGAACCCAAATGGACTTGAAATGTTGCTGTTAATCAAATAAATGTGAATATTCATTCAAGCAACGAAATAACGTTTAGCTGTGCCCCTTACTATAGTCTACGTTAGTATATGTGTCTGTGTGACGATAGATATGTTAAGGGTCATCAAATTTATCGTTTATCCGCTTTAGCGCACTGCTTGCTGAAATTATTTTTATATTGTGCATAATCATGATTATTTAAGATTCCATAACTCAGATGGTAAAAACGGAACTTTTATAGCATCACTGTCTCACTGTCCGACTTTTCAAAACCATTTTTATCGGGAACGTATACACGTATGAAGTTCAAATTTATGTCACATATTGTGCTCTACGGTTTTTTGGTGACATAATAACGTGAAGCTTCTAAGTCAATGTAGTCAAAAGATATGACCATTATTGTCACGTACACTATGTGCTCAAACTATACGGATACCCCCAAAAAGATACGTCTTTCATATTAGCTGCATTGTGCTGCCGCCTACTGCCAGGTACTCCATATCACTGACCTCAGTAGTCATTAGGCATCGTGAGAGAGCAGAATGGGGTGCACCGTGGAATTCACGGACTTCGGACGTGGTCAGGTGATTGGGTGTTATTTCTGTCATACGTCTGTAAGCGAGATTTCCACACTCCTAAACATCCCTAGGTCCACTGTTTCCGATGAGATAGTGAAGTGGAAACGTGAAGGGGCAGCCCAAAAGCGTACAGGTCGCCTCGTCTGTTGCTGACAGAGGCCGCCAACTGTTGAAGAGGGTCGTAATGTGTAATAGGCAGACATCTATCCAGACTATTACACAGGAATTCCAAACTTCATCAGGATCCGCTGCAAATACTATGACAGTTAGGTGGAGGTGAGAAAACTGGCATTTCATGGTCGAGCGGGTGATCATAAGCCACCCATCACGCCAGTAAGTGCCAAACGAACGCCTCGCTTGGTGTAAGGAGCGTAAACATTGGACAATTGAACAGTGGAGAAACGTTGTGTGGAGTGACGAATCACGGTGCACAATGTGGCGATCCGATGCCGACGTGTGGGAATAGAGAATGCCCGGTGAACGCCATCTGCCAGCGTGTGTAGTGCCAACAGTAAAATTCGGAGGCGGTGGTGTTATGGTGTGGTCGTGTTTTTCATGGAGGGAGCTTGCACCCCTTGTTTTGCGTGGCACTATCACAGCACAGGTTACAGTGATGTTTAAGCACCTCCTTGCTTCCCACTGTTGAAGAGCAATTCGGGGATGGCGATTGCATCTTTCAACACGATCGAGCACCTGTTCATAGTGCACGGCCCGCGGTGGAGTGGTTACACGACAGTAACATCCCTGTAATGGAGTGGCCTGCACAGAGTCCTGACCTGCGTGGGATGTTTTGGAACGCCGACTTCGTTGCCAGGCCTCACCGACTGACATCGATACCTCTCCTCAGTGGAGCACTCCGCGAAGAAGGGGCTGCCATTCCCCAAAAACCTTCCACCACCTGACTGAAAGTATGCCTGCGAGAGAGAAAGCTGTCATTAAGGTTAATATTGAATTCCAGCATTACCGATGGAGGGCACCACGAATTTGTAAGTCATTTTTACCCAGGTGTCCGGATACTTTTGATCACATAGTGTATTTTGATACTTCCAAACTCACTCATCAAAATCTACAGCAGTCTTCCTGTCGACTTAGAATCATGAAATTTGCAAAGAAGCAGTTTCACACTACAACCAAAGGAAAAAAAATCATAAAATCTTTAATTTGTAATTATTTCACATGAGAAAAGCTTTTTTGTCATGTGTTATTCGATTTTCTGTTCATCTGTTCGTCTCTTAAGACCCCTTTCTCTGGGGACTCGTAGACGAGCAAGTTGAAATTTGCGTCACACACTAAGGTCTATGGTACCTTTGCGATATAAAAAACGTTAGCTTCTAGGTCCATGCAGTCAAATGACAGGGCCATTGATGTCACACATTTTGATACTAACAAACACACTCGTTAAAACCTGCCTGCTACTTCTCGTTAGTCTAGAATCATGAAATTTTGTCAAGAAAGAAGGTTTCACACTACAATTAAAGGAAAAAAATCCGAAAGGTGTTAGTTTGTAACTATAACGCACGAAAAAAAAGACTGGAATTTGTTATAAGACTGTCTTTCTATCCGCCGTTTGTGAAGATCTATTTTTCTCAGCAACGGGTAGATGTATCAAGCTTGTGTCACGTACTAAGGGTCCTTAGAGGCATCCTAAACGTTACCTTCTAATTCAATACAACCAATGACACGGCCGCTTCTGTCACATATTTTGATACTCTGAAACTCACACATCAAAACAATTAGGAAATTTCCCTTTAGTCTAGAATCGTGAAATATGTCAAGAAGCAAGGTTTCACACTACCGCCAGAGGGAAAGGTAAATTGCAATTATATCACGCGCAAGAAATTGTAATTTGCTATCTGACTGTCTGTCTGTCCGTCTATTAAGCCCTCTTTTTTCACAGTAACGGTTAGACGCATAAGGTTGAATTTTGTATCACATACTAAGGCGTCTAGAAGCTTAACGGTGTAATAAATGTAAGCATGTAAATAAATGAAACAAAAAGAAGCGGGTATTAAATCACGTGTTTTTATACTCGCAAACTTACTCACCAAAACCTATAGGGTATTTCCCGCTAGTCTAGAATTATGAAATTTGCCAAGAATCAAGGATTCACACTACAAACAAAGGAAAAATTTAAAAATGCTGATTTGTAACTATATCACGTGAAAAGAAATTGAGTCCTTGTTACCAGATTGCCCATCTGTCCGTCCCTCTGCTAAGACCCATTCACCACAGGAAAAGGTAGGCGTATCACATAAGAAAATCTATGGACCCTTGGCAACTTGAAAAAGTGAAGCTTCTAAGTCAAAGCAGTCAAAAGATACGGCCATTTATGTCACATAATTTGATACTCCAAAGTAAAGAGAATTAATCAGAATATTGTTATGTTGTATATAACACGCATCCAAGAGATGAAGTTTACGTATTCTAAAAACTCAGCTAACGTCACCCGACAGAGAACCCGATAAGATAATATCATACTCCTCTCTTCCAATATACCGAAAACAAATATCATCTGCATGCTGACATCGAGCATATGTGGCAATCATATTAAATACACAAGTATTGGACCATAAGAGCAGGCAGTCAGGCCAGCGCAAAGTGGCATCGTCCTTACTGTAGGAGGACGGTATCTCACAGCCTATCAATCGCAAGGAGAGGATTTTTGTGTTGTTGTTTCATAAGCAATTTTATACATTATCATTTGCTGTACGATATTGAGGCAGTGTATGACTACATCTATGTACACGCCATGCATTTTGTTTTTCTACCCTGACTTTGAAGTCTGTGCCAGGTGCTAAACTGGCATCAACATGTTTGAATTCATTGGCTCTTTCAGAAGGCTGGGTAGCGATTGGTGTAAACTATGCAGTCCCCACAATACACAGGATGGTTGAAATAGAAGGCAGAGGCGGTGTTTCTTATTGACATTGCAAGATGTGGAAACTAAAAGAGTTTGTGGCAATGTAGGCCGTTTAAGTAACCTACCTGAAGGTGATGACTTCTAGGCATCTGTGACACACACACACACACAGATATACAGAAGATAGAGCAAAAACACTGTAACTGTATTTATTTTATTTTATTTAGCGTATAGCTAATACAGACGTATCATAAAATTAAATTACATATATATATATATATATATATATATATATATATATATATATTTACACATACGAAAGTTAAGTTTGGCTTTACAACTGAATATCCAGTCCAATCCAGCGCACCGCATCTGGAATTGCTAGCAGGAAGTCCTCTTCAGCACCGCGATAGGCTCGAATCCTGCATTCACTGACAATGTGGTGAACAGTCTGGTATGGAGCCCTGCAGTCACAGGGTGGATTAGGCAGCTTCTTCCACTTAAAGAGAGCATCCCTGCACCGGTCATGACTGGTACGGATTCTGTTGAGGGTAGTCCAGGTCTTGTGTGGTAGGTCGAACCCACTAGGAAGTTCAGCACCTGATAAGATATTATGCAGGCGCACATCTGTCACTGCTTCCCACCGACCTTTTCATTCTTCAAGAGGCAGCAACCATGTCAGCAGCATCGCATAGAGTTAAAGGTGTGATTTCAGTCTCTTATAAATTAAAAGTGGTAGGTCGCCATGCACGGGTAGGTTAGAATTCCTGGACATCTTGTGGAATTCCCTCTAAGGGCAGTACATCTGCGTAGATCAGGAGGGATTATACCGGTTAACAGTGGAAGCCAATAAACTGGAGTAGATCTGATTGCTTCAGGTATTATGCGTATAGTCGTATTCAGCTGGGTGTCAACAAGCCTTGTACGATAACTGTTCATCCAAACAGATGCACAATACTCAGCAGTTGAGTACACAAAGCCCAGAGCTGAAGATCGCAGGGTGGTTGCTCAAGATCCCCAGGTAGTTCCGCATAGTTTATGGAGGATGTTGTTTCGAGTCCTCAACTTTTGAGCTAAGTTAAGGTGTTGTAACTGTAGAACAATTAGAAGTGACAGGATT
Organism: Schistocerca cancellata; assembly: GCF_023864275.1. Lineage (NCBI taxonomy): Eukaryota > Metazoa > Arthropoda > Insecta > Orthoptera > Acrididae > Schistocerca > Schistocerca cancellata. Next base: position 236,742,331 of record NC_064627.1, on the reverse strand, counting down.
CATTCGAGTACAGTGCTGTACTATACCGTCTGACAAGAAATATAGTGCATTTGCGCTAGGTGTTGACAACCGAACTACATTTTCAAGCAATTTTAGAATACATGACGGGAGGTTATGTCATGATCGCATGGGAAGAAGTGACATAACATCGATAAAATTACGAAAATTGACGAAAAATACGTTTAAGCTAAGGGAAAATACTCCAAAATCCGGGGAAATTGAGAAGGGATGAGACAGTACTTGTCATCTGCTTAGTGCAGATACCCTTGTACATGGGAACGAATATTTGACAGCAAAAAGAACACAAGAAAAAGTTAACATGGCAGCACCAGGAATCAGTCATTTTTTGTCGACGGCAATATGAGCACTGGAATATAATGTTTAACGTGGATGCCCAGCAAACCTAGAATAATAAATTTATATATGTCTGATCACAAGCCCAGGGGTGACCCCAAAGTCATCAGAAAGTATCTTATAGAGTTTTATGAGTGTCCTAATCTAAAGAGCGTTGTATTTCCAGCTGGGGGACTGCAATATACAACTACAGGATAGATCACATGTTGGACCCTATGCTAGATTGTTCAGGTTGTTTTAAATCCTAGCAAACAGTACTTACAAGGTGCTCCTCTGTACATTGCACCAACCGCAATCACGCTGCGTCAGCTAACAAATATCTTACAGAACAGTTGCTGCGTGGTTTTTAACAACATTCTACTGTATGTCTACTGAGGTTATAGTGAGAAATGCAAATTGACTGCTTTGATGCTTTCCTGCAAAAGAGAACCGTCTGCCTCTAAACTGACATGGATCTGCGTTAAAGGACTATAGAAAGTAGGAGTGATCGGTTGAGAGGGATTGTGTCGAGGTATGATGTAATGATAGACTGACGATGCTTACCAGAGAGAGAAAGATGTTGCTGCAAGTCACTTATCACACATATAATCAAATTTTTCTGTTGTTTCCTTGGGGTGCATCAGATGGGTGGTATAACTTGCGATCGACTCGTATACAGCTGTGTATTCTCTGTGTGACTGCAATCGTTAAAAGTAAACATCTCTATACTCCAGTCAGCAGAGGACTTCCAAAACACCTGTACTCGTAATGTCCATCGATGGAAAACCTACTTGAACACCCTCCTCTAGATGAATGTAGACGTATGCGAAGTACACCATTTCTCTGCCACATCTTAGGTACATCGAATCTTCAGTTCCATAACTGCAGTGATTCCAAGTTAGTGACAGGTGTCTGTGAGGTACTGCAAACCCCATGTATACATTTGCTTGACAGATGTCCTGTTTACAAAGTTAGTGCAGCACTGCGTGTAGTTTCACATGTCAAACACCGTTGCTATGCATTTTTCTTTTTCCCTGGAAGAGGCATTTTCTGTTGCTGACGATCGCTTTGTAGAACAGATGCAAGCATAGTATAATTTCTGAACCATAATCAGATGTGAACAGTGGGCGCTGTTCACCTGTGGAAAACTATACTGCACATATATCACAAAAAATCCTTGTTTTTCTTTAATGTAGACAGAAGTAGTTTTATCATCTTAAAGTTTGTCGCCATAGTGCATGGGATAGATATTTCAGATGTTGGACATATATGTCCTGCCCTAGGGTGTTAAGAGTGTTGCACTGCACATGATAAATATTTCAGAAACAATATGGTTTCAACATCATAGCATGTTTAAGTGCAGAACTTTGCATCCTTAGGAGTGCATGTATTTATGTACTATGATCATTTCTTTCTCACCAATACCTTCTTGGTACTGACTGCAGACACTAGAACAATATTTTAGAATCTGAGTGGCGGCAGAAGCCCCCTCTCATATTTCTATCTTACTCTGAGTAATTTAATTTTCCTTTCTAATTGCATGCGGTGAAAAGTTGCTATTCCTTCACACGCGGACTTCCCACGCAGCGTCTCTCGTCACCCGGGTGGTTCAATGACAGGCGGCCCTGCTGATCTTGAAAGGGTTAAGCTGACGGGTGTGAGGGAGTCGTGTGAATGCTTTCCAGACGCCGACATTGTCATAATAGCGGCGGAGACACGCCCGCAGGGGCCTGAAGGAACAGCTGGGCTAGAGGTTCCGTTACTTCACAGAAATTTAGCGAAAACACTTTCTGCCGGGCTACCAGAAAGGCGTGGGACTGACTTGTGTACCCAGGCAGTCTTGGCGGGCAAATTCCCGCGTTTTCTGCAAAATCGTAACTGTGATTGGCTTGCTCAGGGCATAGCTACGTGACGTAGCAAAATCGGCGCAGAAATTGGCGCCAAGAATCTCCATTGGTGGAATGGTAGTGCTTCAGCAATAGAGTGAAATTTTTCGCCAGTTTTCGAGTTGCTGAATGGAACGTTTAACCACGGCCACTGTCGTGGGGGCGGGAATGTTCTGTGTTCGGCTCATACGGGTGCTCTTGATAGAGTCGGCTCTTTGCCTTTCAGTCAGGGTAGATTACAGGACTGAGCTCTCGCTGCTCTGGACAGCCTGCTTTCCGTTGGCTGTCTAATATATTCTTATTTTATTGTAACTGTTTGACGAAGTTGCTGAAGTTTCGACTTCAATGTAACTTTCCAAGTACAGTTGGCAATTGAGCGTTCTGCGTACATGCGTCCTGTGTTGTCTGTCTTGAGCAGTTTTGGCTAAAGTTGACTGTATCGGAGTTACTGTGTGACTTCGCTTGTTAAAATCAATCACTGTACCGTCAGTGATTGTGTGGCGAACCTTCTTCGTCTCCCTCAGAGGTGCATTTGTATTGCTAGGAAGTCTTTAGTCTGGAACAACCAGACCAGGATAATTTGTTTCGAGCTAAACTCGCGACATTATCATCACCATGACGGGACGTCGAAGCAACCAGCCATCGCCTCCGGTACGCCAGATCGTGCCCTTGCAGTTAAGAAGACAGCTTGGTAATGTACGTCTGCAGCACCGGCAAAGCAGGCAATTTTGCTAGGTGATAATCATAGCTCAGCAGAACACGCCTGTTCGTCTTTTCTAACTTTGTTCTGTCTTGGGTGTTCATTGTCTGAGTTCTCACTACTGTAGCAGCAATTAATGTTGGGTTGGCTGTGTGTTTCTCTTAAGATTTGAGTTGCAAGGAATTGGCTCCACATACCACTTCGTCATAAATATCACCATATAGTTTATGGACAACTTCACCTTCACAGCATTTAATTGAGTATCCAATTTGATCCAATTTGATGTATTGTAAATGTTTCATGTGTTTTGTTTATTATTTTGAGTTTAGTAATAATAAATCAAATTGTTATTTTGGACAGAACTTTCATTTTGTTAATCGGTAGAGCAAACCTTTCATTTCTCCCTATGTTAATGAAACTTTCCTTTATTTAATTAATTTCTAACAAATTACATTATTGCAGGTGCCAAACTCATTTCTACTCCACTTGCAGGGTCGATTACAGTCAGTTCGTGTTTCTTCTTAATCCATGTGCAACAGCAAAAGTCGCAGTTAGAATAAGGGTGGGCTTAGAGCATCATTTACATATGAAAATTCCAGAAGAATTTAGCGTTAAATACGCTGCTAGCCCCGGCACCTTGCAAATTGATAGCACAGTTAATTTTTATGAAATGCTTTAAACCCCCTGTCTGTAGCGCCATCACGCACAAACCACATCTTTCATCTTAACCGTCTGTTACATCATCACAACTCTCAAAAATCTACTATACACGAATATGGGGTGCTAAACTCCTTGACATCCGTGCATCTGGAGAGATCTTGTGCTCTTGGATGGGTGTCATGGATAAGACTGGTGTGGAACAGTTTTTGCGGAAGCAGTTGCAGACTCAACCTGCGCTGTTCCTCCACAAGACATGGAACATAGTGGGTATAGTACCCTCCTACTTCTGGTTAGCTCCAAACTAAATCAAGCGACAGTGTAGCAGGGAGGGTTGGACAGAGACAATGCTGGGAGATCTTTCAGTCTGCAACTTTATCTTATAAATGTGAGAATACTCTGTGACTCACATCCATATAGGGAAAATTGGCCATAGTAATCGTAAAGTACGCACTAAGATAAAAATGCCAGAAATACGTAGATAACCTAACTGCATCTGCTATACATTGGTGTGTATGTTCCAGAACCAACCACGAATGGACGTACTTCACAGTCATATATCTACATTCGCACTCTAGTATATGGTAAACGCTTAGTAATGGAACGGTGGTTTAGTTATGATGCAGAAATTGGGAAATATACTGCTGTGTCACTGGTAGGCATTGATATTATGGAAAAAATAGTAAAATAGCTAAAATTGATAGTTCTAATAACTGTGGTGCTTACTGTAGTCATCGTCTCATATTGATAGTGTCTTTTCCATCCCATTCGTCCTCTGCTTCTCTGTTGATTACCACATAATGATTGACTGACACCACTTGTATGAGATGGGGAGAGTCTTGGTGGTAGCGGCACATTCAAGGGACAGCCTGCATGAAACAATGATCAATCGAAATGGAACAACTGCACATTTGCTACCATGTGACTGTGAAATATGAGTTTAAATATGTTTACAAACTCCCCACAATGCCACAAACTCTTTTAGTTTCCATATGTTGTGATGTATTCCACATTTTTGTCTATAAGAAACACTACCTTTGTCATTTATTTCAACCATCCTGTGTATGTTGTGAGAGCGGCATAGTTTATGCCATGCAGTGTCCAGCTTTCTGTGAGAGACAATGAATCAATACGTCAGTTTAGTGCCTGGCATGGACTTTAGATGACAACACAAGAACTCTCTCCTTATGATTGATAGTCGCTGGGATATGGTCCTCTTACAGTAAAGGTGATGAAACTTTGCACTGGCCTGTGCAAGCGACTTCGATCACTGACCATCTGCTCCAATGGATCAATACCTGTATATTTAATATGATAGCCACATATGCTCAATTTCAGCATACAGATGGTATTTGTTTTCGATATATTGGAAGAGAGGAACATGGTAACATCTTATCAGGTTCTCTCTTGGGTGACATTAGAAGAGTTTTTAGAATTTGTAAACTTTCTCTGTTCGATGGTATAAAAAACGAGGAGGGAGAGAATGTTTGGGTGAGCAACATGAATTCACCCTTACAGACACAAATCTCATTTGAGTTGCAGTACCTGTTTGTAGTTTGGAAACGCAGTGTAATGAAGTAAAATAATCGTCATCCTTCTTCCACTTTCCGTGTGATGTTGTGTAAGGTGTCAGGCAAATCCAACACCTTCCATGAAAACCCTGACATGATAGGAAATCCGGCAGTATGTCACATAGCTCCAAATAAATCCTGACATTAAATTAACCAAAGTAATATACTCAACGAGTGAGCAAATGGAATACCACAGACTAACACAAGAACGCCTAAATGCATGTCATACCTTCCCACCGTGAAACAGACGCAGTTCTGAGGGGAGAAGCGAGAACAGAAGCCGAGAGCAGAATCGTGTAGGCTAGGAGGCCCTACGATAAGGGACGGACACCCACGTCGCTAGCCGACCGCCAAAACCACCCCCCAGCCCATGTTAAAAGATAGAGCCCTCTAGAAGAACAGTATAGATCTTACGATAACACTAAAAGGGCCACACCAGCTGCAAGTTTTAGCGTGAGACTTTTTCGCGTCTCTGTTACGTTCCAAACGTTAAAAGCATTGCCCCACCAACAAAAGTATAACGTTTCTCATTGGATAGACAGAATTTTGTAGGCGGAGCTTAAGGTTAACATTGAGACTCTGATTGGTCAGTTGAAAACACAGCCAGATAGCTGTTTTTAAACCAACTTCGGTAAATTGTAGTAAGGAGAAGTTAGGTGAGTTGCTTCCGAGATGTGTGGAGCTCCGCCGCCCGCCACCCCCTGATGCTGCCTAAACACCGACAAGGTAATGAACGCACGTGATGCCCCATTTTTGAGCACATAAGGCTTCACTCAGAACTGCAGAAGTCTCATCTGTTACATCCCCTTTTTTGTGTAATACTAGTGTCGATCATCAAATAAAGCTCATGGTATTCACATTCGCTACATAAGTTAAAATCTGAAATGCGATGATTTTTCTGTTATATAATTACTGAGAAGCCACATCAGCCACTGTAATTTACAAGTTAAATAAGTAATTAAAGATAATTGAAGGTCACTGTAGACCATTTTGATAGTTTTCTCTTTTATGAAACTTAACTTAAATCTAGATTATGGATGTGATATGGCATAGGTCATCCTTCGATCCATTGTAGAATTTGGAAACCTATTCAGGGAATATTCTTTCACATTTTTGTTGAACGCAGTTGGTTTTTATCATCCTATATTAAAATATTTCCTTTTATCAATAGCGCAATTTATAAACAATGTTTTGTGAGTAGAGTAAAAATTCCAATGGTAAACTTAACTGATTTTTCGACGTTATTTTACCAGCTAACTAAAAATAGGAAAGCCTTGAACCCCTTCCACTAAATTTAGTTAGTATTAAGATTATTAGCAGGGAGTGCAGTGGAGCTGACGCTGAAATCATTAAGTATTTGATTATATCATCACTAGTCTCACTGAACTCTTCTGAACTCTACATGTCATGTGTGGTCTGGCGTCTCCTTACCAGCAACAGGTCCCAGGTTCAAACTAGTCAATTCCCTACAAAAAAAAAAAAAAAAAAAAAAAAAAAAAAAAAAAAAAAAAAAAAAAAAAACCACGCTCAGAGCGTCGTTGCGCGAAAGTGGTAGGGAGACATGACTTAGAACAAACCGACACCATGCAGAATGTTAGAGAATGGCGACCCTGCCAGGATGGTAAATTACCATGATTGAAGGTCGTTGCGCAAAAGTGGTAGGGAGATACGACTTAGAACAAACCGACACCACGCAGAATGTTAGAGTTGTTAAGTCTTCTTAATCTTCCGAGTAGGAAACGCCGCCATAACTGCTCATACTGACTTTTCTACTACCTCATGTTGCAGGAGAAGGCTTCGTCTAGCGCTGGCATTACACATTATACATGGAGCTACGACAACATGTTCCCATTCCCACCGAGTGGTCAAAAACTGGTCCTGTGGCATTAACCCCAGCTCAACCTGTTTATCAGCAGGCTGCAGTGGTTGGTAATATAGTGCTCTCTGACTTCCGCTCAGTTCTGACTTAAATTGGAATAATCACATGCACAAAGTTTCAGGGAGGGCGGGACAGAGACTGAGGATCATTAAAAGATGGAGAGAGACTGTCTAAAAATCAAACTCAAGTTTTGCTTTATCGGATCCTCAACAGCCAGGTTCGAAAAAGGTGACTCGTTTCGAGAAATGGGAGTGCCACGAATATGATGCACCAGTGGCTGTAATCCGTAAAAGATACATCCATAGGATTAAACGCAAGTATGGGGTTAAATGGAGAGACTTGTTTCCGAATCGCAGGCAGTATTTCTACCAGGAAGTGTAACACTATAGATTTGAAAAGCCATTGTGGCCGTAGGGTTTTGTACGTACCTTACGACATCAGTCTTGCATTTTTTAAGTGATTCCTCACGTAGGATACCATCTACTGCATGTGACCATTCTCAATCAACCACCATCCTCCCTCCACCATAGCATCATCGATATACTGCAGAACCTATGTTACACTATCTGCATGGTATCGAGACTGAATCCATTACAGATACTGTTTGTTAGATTGGGAAATATCTAGCATCAACATGAAGGAGTTGCAAATATCGGCTAATACCACGTTCCTTAGCTCAATCTCTTCCTAAATTCGATGAGAAGGGTAATTTCATTACGAGTTTACACCGATGGTAACGTGGACCTCCATGTTTGGTGTGTTAATACACACTCCATATCACCATCTGCATTCGTTCTCATGGTATTTATGCGGAAGACCACTTCATTCGGAAGCAACACCATACCACTATTTATAAAACATGTATGATTTTTAACATGGGTATCGGTAGCAATACCTGTGTGTGCCTATAAAACCAAGACCAGTGTTTTATGCAGGATGTCAGTGATATGCTCAGTGCGACACTGTTTTCAATAGCTGGACGCTTATAAAACGATTACATCTCTCTTCCTCAGACACACTGGTACCACTCGCAAGAAAAACAATTGGAGCATGTCCATCAGTCACGGATTTTTGCCCAGTAATGTTAGGTGTCACCAGCATTCAGTTATTGGCGAAGTATATACTTAGTAGGGTATGTGTGATAGATTCGTTGTGATAAGCAGGCTTATAAAGTTTGTGTTGGGGTGTAAAGTTAATGTGGTCAATGTTGCTACATGCACAAAGATAAAGACTATGTCCACCCATAAGGTACGTATGGATTTGACGCGGAAGACTGTGAATTTTAACGCATGGATAGACATAAGTTGTATGAAAGATTTTACATGGGAAATTATGACCAGTTATATGGAGGGTGTAGGTATTCATATTCCAATGTGAGATTCGTCCCAGAGCTGCAGGGATCAGAGTGATGTATTGCCGATACTTCGCACATTATCCGATGTTACCAGATTTGAGCTGCAATCATAATATTTAATTGTAATTACAATGATAAATATGTGACTGGTTCTGGAACAACTGTGCCGTCCAGCGGGTGGTTGGCGTTGACATTTCTGAGTTAATGCATAAGCCGCTGCTGAGCCTGCATAACTGGACAGGTGGAGTACTAGCGTGCAGGGTGGATGCATCGATAACATCTGAATTCCTACCACTCCAGTTGTCACTGACTGCACTCCATGGCTGGTGTGGTGCACTCTGGCATACACTTTCAGCCACAATTGAGGCTGCAGTCACAGCAGCAGTGTTCTCCAATCTCTGAGTATTGGCGCTGGTGGCGTATGTAAGGCTGGGCGCATTGCATTTGGATATCTGGGCAGTAAGGGGGCTGTGTGTACAAGTTCTCCAGCGATCTCAGGCATCTAGCTATGACAACTACTAGGATCACGGTTTAGTGTTTCTGAGTACATTGCAGTGCACTATGCCTTGTAGTGGTATTTGTTGTTGTTACTATCCTTCCATGTGGTAGACGCTTTCTTCCTCCGCCTTCCTTCTGAGAGAAGAAATGATACGTTGTGTGCCTCGCGTCAGTACTTCTGTCCCGCTAGTGTCATCTTTGCTTTTCATTTTCCTTTGGGCGGCCGCGAGTCAGTTGTTCATTGCGGGTCTCGCTATTTATGTCTGCAGCGTCAAGGCAACAGCTCACTGTGTGGCCAGTCGGTCACAACGTACTACGAGGTCGGGAGGTTTGCCCTTACTTGGTGTGCATGCTCAATGCGCATATTGCGAGTGCGGTGCTGTGGCCGAAGACAGCGGCGAAGTTGGGTTCTGGTGTTTGGTTTTGTGCTCACCACGCAGTGAACATTGAGAAGATTCGTCTGATCGGCTCCATGTGGAGGCCCTCTTCCTCAGCCATGTCTTTAAGTTGAGCATTGCTCTGCTCTTTGTTTATGGCTCTGTCAGGTCGTTAAGCTTGGTACCCCATTCCTCCACCACTCTGGCGAAAGTACTTTGGACTTGAAGTATGACTTAGATCTTGTAATGTTGAGTGGCAGTGTGTCATTAGTGCCCGCTCAGATTCATTAAGGCTCTGCTTGGTTAATTATCCTTTTTTGTTATCATTCAGGATGTTGTTGTTTGTACCTTGTGTGTGACTTGTAAAGGTTTAAATCTATATAAAGCAAGGTTTTACGTGTGTGTGCTACCAAGCAATCTTAAGATGCAAGGGTCTCTTCTTTTAATTATTTGTTACTTTAATTAGTATTTACCTGTACTGGAACCTACTTGATTATTCTTTAGCCTGAAGTTTGTGCACCGGCTGCCTTTAGTAGGGAGCGTTAAGATTTTGAAGTTACCTTTCTATTCCTTGGTCTTTGTAATATTTATTTGTTATTCCTTTGTATGAAATGCTATTGCAAAGGGAAGTCATTGAATAGCCTAGTCTTGCCGGTTTAGAGTTAGGCAAGTTTTGGTTTTATTATATGTTTGTGCTGGGAGCAACTTCAATATTAATGCTTTATACATTGGTTGATTAAATGTTCATAGGTGTTAGAGAAAAGGTTTATAATAATTGTGGGGAGGTTGTTAAACTCTAAGCTGTCTTGTTGTTTTAAATTGTGTAAGGTAAATAAAATTGTTTAGCACAAGCTGTGTATGTTTGATATTACGGCTCTCCTGTTTCTTCACTAATTCCGTTGTGTTTCGCAGTTACCACGACTATGGTTAATGCACGCGCCGTTCCTGGCATTACTCATTTACGCAAGGAACATCTGGCATACCAACTCCAAATCAGAGGATTATCTATCGAAGGAGGAGTAGATTAGATTAGATTAGATTAGTACTTGTTCCATAGATCATGAATACGACACTTCGTAATGATGTGGAACGTGTCAGGTTAATAAAAGGTGTCTATATAAGATATTACATTACACAAAATATTACATGACACTTAATATTTTTAATATTTTTTGTGGGGGTTGGGGAAATTACCCACTTACTATATCCAAAAATTCATCTAATGAGTAGAAGGAGATGCCATTAAGAAATTCTTTTAATTTCCTTTTAAATGCTATATCGCTATCTGTCAGACTTTTTATGCTATTAGGTAAGTGACCAAAGACTTTTGTGGCAGCATAATTTACCCCCTTCTGAGCCAAAGTTAGATTTAACCTTGAGTTGGGAAGATCATCCTTTCTGCTAGTGTTGTAGCCATGTACACTGCTATTACTTTTGAATTCGTTCGGATTGTTAATAACAAATTTCGTAAGTGAATATATATATTCAGAGGTTAAAGTGAAGATCCCCAGCTCTTTAAATAAGTGTCTGCAGGATGATCTTGGATGAGCTCCAGCAATTATTCTGATTACACCCTTTTGTGAAATGAACATTCTTTTACTCAATGATGAGTTACCCCAGAATATGATGCCATACGAAAGCAGAGAATGAAAATATGCGTGGTAAGATAATTTACTGAGATGTATATCGCCAAAATTTGCAATGACCCTAATAGCATAAGTAGCTGAACTCAAACGTTTCAGCAGATACTCAGTGTGTTTTTTCCAGTTCAACCCCTCATCAATGCATACACTTAGAAATTTTGAATATTCTACCTTAGCTACCGATTTCTGATCGAAGTCTATATTTATTAATGGTGTCATTCCATTTACTGTGTGGAACTGTTTATACTGTGTTTTGTCAAAGTTTAATGAGAGCCCATTTGCAGAGAACCACTTCCGCCCGTCTAAGTGACGCATTTCAAATATCAGTTATCTTCTCTCCGGAACTTTTCGCTGCTCTTGGTGAGTGCCTTCCTCGTGTCTCAGTAGCAGTTCAGGAAGTAACACAAACTGTAGAATTTTGAGAGTCATCTCGACCTACCCAGCGTCAGGTGTATCGAGTTTAGGCACATTTTGCGCATTACAGTAACTATTTGTCTGATACAACAATATCCCGTAGGGTTGGATACCCATCTTCATCAGAAATTACGTGATAAAGTGCGCTCATTGCAGATTCGCCTGCTGGCTATTGGTTTAGAGGGGGGAGGTTTTGGATCTGAACCCGAGGCCGAGATACAACCTTTAGTGACTGAACAGTCGGCACCACATAGTTTAGGTGATCAATTTGCTCGTTTGCCTAGCCCAATAGTGTTGCATATTAAGGATACTAAGGAACTGTCCTTGGATTCTGTGACTCAAGTTCGGCAGGTGTTGTGGTTGCTTGTACGCCTCCAGGTTCATGCGGATGCCTTACAGGTTCGTCACGCCGTTTTTCTAGCCATCTTTTATCCGGTAACTAAAGGCAAGTTGAGTATACTTTGGGCGGAAGTCTTGCAGGAACGTGGGTCATTAGCGGAGCTTAGGCAACGAGTGTTAAAGCAAACATTGTCAGTGAGTATGAGCGTTCATTTAGAGCAAGAATATTATTGGAAAGTGCAGAAGCAGCAGAAAACCTTGGGACAATATTTTTACCGAGTATGCATCGCTGTCGACGCTTAGACATGCGCATCCCAGAAACACAGGGCACTGACCACCTTATTGAGGGGATGAGCCCCGAGGACCGTTCGCGTTTTACCTTTGCGAATAAGCCTTCCTCATGGAATAAATTGCAAGATCTTGTAGATACCGTGGAAGCTCTTGCGTTTGCTGACAAACAGCGCGTTGCTTTGAGGGATGGTCAGGACAGTGTTAGTGAGTCCGCATTTAAACAGAAGCAAACACCCGATATCCGACGTTTTTTTCGCTGTGGCGCTGACGACTATTTTGTTCGCCAGTGTTCGAAGCAACGAGCTTCCCGTCCTAACAGTTGACGTTTAAAGAACAGGGGGTCACCTCGTCACAGGAATTGGCCAGTTATTTGTAGGTCTATTGGCTCATCAGCCACCCAGTCCCTCCCTTACAATTGTACACGCGTTGGCTACGAACCCGTATGTGCCCTGCTTGATTCGTGCAGTTCGGTTTCTGTCACTGATCGGGGCTGGTACCTGGAGTACCGACATTTGAGTCGATTTTCGGTTCCGAGGCCGGTCGCACAAAGATGTGGACTTGCGGATGGCCAAGAGTTGCCTTTGTTAGGCAAGGTGTGCTGCTGTTTAGCGGTGCAGGGATTTGCATATCCCATGGAACTTATTATTGCTAAAAACTTGAGCGTACTGGTCATCCTGGGCTGTGATTTTATGCATCGTACCGGGTTAGTACTTGATTATGCAGGCTGTACCCTCCACTTCCAGTTTTCACCTGGATATTTTTTTGGCTTCTGTGCATGCCGTAAGAGCAGTGGGGTGCATACCGTGCACAGCTGTGAGGGCAACATTGATCTCAGTCACTTAGATGACCTGCAGTGTACGTCTATAAGGGAATGGTTGATTCGTTATCCTGAAGTTGTGTCGGACAGGCTGGGCATCACGACCCTTATCCGGTATGATATCCATCTTCTGGATAGGATTTTCGCACGCCAGGTGCCCTGCAGACATTCTCCTCCTAAGATAAAAATCCTGCGGGCTGAAATCGACCGTATGTTGGAGGACGTTGTTATCCGTTATTCTGCCTCCCCTTATGCTTCGCCTATCTTCTTTGCGCCTAAAGGACAGGATGGCGATTTTCGAGCTGTCGTTGATTATAGGACCCTGAACAAGAAAGTCGTCCTGGAATCAGTTCCCTTGTCCGACCTTCACAATTGTTTCACTTGGTTTTCGGGAGCGCGCTTCTTTACCGTTTTGGACTTAAATAAGTTACAATATCAAACTCCGCTGACTCAGGACTCGAAGGCGGCTACGGCGTTCTGTACCGATTGGAAATTGAGTTCAATCGAGTTCCTTTCGGCCTAGCCACTGGCGCAGCTGTTCTTTCTTGTCTGTTGAATAGTGTTCTGGGAGATCTTAGGTATAGCTGTGTTTATAATTATCTGGGTGATTTAGTTATTTTAAAAAAATCTTTTTCTGGCTGTCTTGAGCGTCTTGATCGGTTTTTTTTTACACTGCAAAAGGATTGAGCTTACGGTCAAGCCAAATAAGATCAGCCTGTTTCGGTTTTGCATTTCTTTTTTGGGATATCTTGTGTCTGCCTATGTTGTTAGGTAGAATAGAGCAAGGGCGTACTAAGGCTCTCAGGCAATGTCTTCCCCCCCCCCCCCCCCACGATAAATTCATTGCTAATTTTGCGCAATTGGGTGCGCCACTTAATGATCTGCACAAGAAGTATCACCCGTTAGCCGTTTGTTTCAGGGGAAGAGCAGCTACATGCCTTTGAAGTGATCAAAGGCGCTATCGCCAATCCTCTGGTTTTAGCTGTACGTAACTTTAATGAGACATTCATTGTGGTGACTGATGCCTCTCATGCCGGAATGGCCGCTGTTCTTCTTCAAGAACAACAAGGCGACAGGCGTCCTGTAGCTTATCTCTCTCGTTGGCTTACTTCGGCCGAGGCAATTATTCCATCTATGAATGCGAGATTTTGGCGGTGTTGTTCGCTCTTGAGATGTTTAATTTTTATTTGGAGCGCCTAGAATTTCTTCTTGAGACGGATAGTCAAGTCGTGAGTTGGGTATTAGCCAGGTCTCGCAAGACCGGTCCAATTACCCGTTGGGCGGTCCGGATATCTGCCCTCCACTTTAATGTTAAGCATTTACGGGGATCTGAGAATATCATCGCCGATGCTCTCAGCCGGATGTTCACGGAAGAATCAGGGGGAGGCGGGGAGAATTCTCAGCCAGTTCTTTGAGCGAGGAACATTATAAATGAGACACCTGGGATCTTTTGTGATCTGAAGGCTAAGCAGTGGGAGGATCCCATATGGGGACCCATTCGCCAGCGCCTCGAAGCGGGAGAGCAGAGTGAGGAGTACTGCCTGAGTAAGGGCATTTTATGTAAACAAGTGGGAGCCTGCCAGGAGATTTTGCTGTCGGGGGCCATCTCAGCCTTTATAATTCTCTGAACTGGGTCTGTGAGGGATTTGTGTGGCAGCATAGTGGCCGAGCGGTTCTAGGCGCTACAGTCTGGAACCGCGCGACCGCTACGGTCGCAGGTTCGAATCCTGCCTCGGGCATGGATGTGTGTGATGTCCTTAGGTTAGTTTAAGTAGTTCTAAGTTCTAGGGGACTGATGACCTCAGAAGTTAAGTCCCATAGTGCTCAGAGCCATTTGAACCATTTTTTGTGGCAGCATATGTATTGCGATACACGTCGATTTGTGGCGAGGTGCGATCACTGCAAACACGCCAAGCCCGATTCAGGTGCCCGTAATACTCTTCTTCAGTCTCAGAGGAAACTCCATCCGCTAGACAGGTTCTTCAGGGATTATATAGGTCCTTTGCCTCGTACGAGGAGAGGTAACCATTACGTCTTAATAGTTGTAGACGCATTTTCGCGCCTCACGTGGTTGCTCTCTACTCGCGGTGTTACGGCCGAGATCACTAACAACCAGTTATCTAACCCTCTGTAATCTCTTGTGAGTGACAACGCCCCTGCTTTTGGTTCTAGGCTTTGCAGAACTTTTGCTTTAACCATTGGATTAAACACATCATCACCACACCATATTATCCTACCCCTCTTTTCCAGAACAGGTTAAGGGGAGGTTTACTATCATTAGCCCGAAAAAAGCATGTTTCTTGTGAATTTTTTTTCTCGAGATATGTTATAGATATCAATGTCAAATTTGGTCAAAATGTTTATTGATATTTTCTCTACAAACTGTAATTTTTTCGACGAGAAATGTCAAAGAGCAAAAGCGGAAGTATCGTCGGAACGAAACAGAATTTCGATGTAGACCTTCACGCGCGGTATGTCACAGGTCAGCCGGCTCATATGAAATCAAACTTGAGTTGACGTTAGCGAAGTATATAGGATTCTTTAGAAGTTGTACCTCGTTTAAGTTATTTGGAGCATAGGAAACAAAATGACGGCCATTTGAAAAAAAATTGGGTTTTTCATCGATTTTTCGATTTCGTCTGCCAAGTAAAAATATTTGTAGTTGCTGGATCGGAATAAAAGTGGTTCAACTCCTAGACAATTTAGTTAGCTTCGTCGGAAACAAAGAATCACGCCAATTGATTCGGTAGATCTGAAGTTACCATGCCGCGCGATAAAAAAAATCATTTCGAGAAAAACTCGTTTGAAGTTTTGACTACATATAAATGCAATATTATGCAACTTACGTTCAATCTGCTATTCCGGGTCCATAATTTAGTCCTTCCTCTTTCTCACAGAGAGCGTTCTGCTCCATCTGAGCCATCCTGCGCTGCTCCAGAGTCGTTCGACGGCCGCTTGAATCCGGTGGTCGTCCGAATGCTTTGGCGAACCGCGTTGAATAGAGTTCCAGGGTGACGTCCATCGTTGTCATGGTCTTCAGAAGTGCTGAATACCCTTCGTTGAAGCTGCTCACTGCCAGGAAAATCGCGATCTCCACAGTCTTCACACCAGAATGCAAAATGCTTGGGGTCTAACTTCCAAACACAGTTTAGTTATGAATCAAGTTTAATATGCTGAAATTTTAACGATACAATGGTCAATGTTAAAATAAATGTCTAAATATAAACTGATTTATTTCTTTTTATTTAAATTCTCTTTATATATACACTCCTGGAAATGGAAAAAAGAACACATTGACACCGGTGTGTCAGACCCACCATACTTGCTCCGGACACTGCGAGAGGGCTGTACAAGCAATGATCACACGCACGGCACAGCGGACACACCAGGAACCGCGGTGTTGGCCGTCGAATGGCGCTAGCTGCGCAGCATTTGTGCACCGCCGCCGTCAGTGTCAGCCAGTTTGCCGTGGCATACGGAGCTCCATCGCAGTCTTTAACACTGGTAGTATGCCGCGACAGCGTGGACGTGAACCGTATGTGCAGTTGACGGACTTTGAGCGAGGGCGTATAGTGGGCATGCGGGAGGCCGGGTGGACGTACCGCCGAATTGCTCAACACGTGGGGCGTGAGGTCTCCACAGTACATCGATGTTGTCGCCAGTGGTCGGCGGAAGGTGCACGTGCCCGTCGACCTGGGACCGGACCGCAGCGACGCACGGATGCACGCCAAGACCGTAGGATCCTACGCAGTGCCGTAGGGGACCGCACCGCCACTTCCCAGCAAATTAGGGACACTGTTGCTCCTGGGGTATCGGCGAGGACCATTCGCAACCGTCTCCATGAAGCTGGGCTACGGTCCCGCACACCGTTAGGCCGTCTTCCTCTCACGCCCCAACATCGTGCAGCCCGCCTCCAGTGGTGTCGCGACAGGCGTGAATGGAGGGACGAATGGAGACGTGTCGTCTTTAGCGATGAGAGTCACTTCTGCCTTGGTGCCAATGATGGTCGTATGCGTGTTTGGCGCCGTGCAGGTGAGCGCCACAATCAGGACTGCATACGACCGAGGCACACAGGGCCAACACCCGGCATCATGGTGTGGGGAGCGATCTCCTACACTGGCCGTACACCACTGGTGATCGTCGAGGGGACACTGAATAGTGCACGGTACATCCAAACCGTCATCGAACCCATCGTTCTACCATTCCTAGACCGGCAAGGGAACTTGCTGTTCCAACAGGGCAATGCTCGTCCGCATGTATCCCGTGCCACCCAACGTGCTCTAGAAGGTGTAAGTCAACTACCCTGGCCAGCAAGATCTCCGGATCTGTCCCGCATTGAGCATGTTTGGGACTGGATGAAGCGTCGTCTCACGCGGTCTGCACGTCCAGCACGAACGCTGGTCCAACTGAGGCGCCAGGTGGAAATGGCATGGCAAGCCGTTCCACAGGACTACATCCAGCATCTCTACGATCGTCTCCATGGGAGAATAGCAGCCTGCATTGCTGCGAAAGGTGGATATACATTGTACTAGTGCCGACATTGTGCATGCTCTGTTGCCTGTGTCTATGTGCCTGTGGTTCTGTCAGTGTGATCATGTGATGTATCTGACCCCAGGAATGTGTCAATAAAGTTTCCCCTTCCTGGGACAATGAATTCACGGTGTTCTTATTTCAATTTCCAGGAGTGTATATCACCAGCTGTCGTAAGATGACTATTAAAAGATTATAATTGATGTTAGTCTGGTTGGGAATTTGGTAAAATAGACTGGGTACCTCGTGAAACAGTTGGTCATTAACGCAAGGATAACTTCCCCAGATAGCTCACAGCTTTTAACCCGCTTTTATTATCTTGAATATCAGCACCGCTTTCAGAACAACTTAATGCATCAACATTACAAGTATCTACACATTAGTGACGAGTAACGAAAGACGATGCTGTCTCGTAAAATCACGTCATATTTCATGAAAGTATGGTTCTGCTTGGCCTTTTCTTTAAAACAAACTCAGCTGTTACTATCCCATGGCGTTATTGTGTTTAAATGAATGCTTAAGTTGCCAAGTTAAAAATCTTTTTCAGGTGAACTTTCCTGTTTGAAATGTTATGGTTTTATGTCTTGTGTAGTACGAATGTGTAAATGCAAATGTGCTTTTGTGGTTGATTTATTTTTCCGTTACGTAGAGCGCAGTGCACTTCGTCCGGTACGGTGGGCGTGGCATCGGGGCTTGATGACTTGACCGTTGCCAGCGGAACTGTGATTCGTTTGACCGGCTCCATGTGGAGGCCCTCTACCTGCTTCGCTCTTTGTTTATGGCTCTGTCAGGTCGTTAAGCTTGGTACCCCATTCCTCTACCACTCTGGCGAATGTACCGGGTGATCAAAAAGTCAGTATAAATTTGAAAACTTAATAAACCCCGGAATAATGTAGAAAGAGAGGTAAAAATTGACACACATGCTTGGAATGACATGGTGTTTTATTAGAACAAAAAAAAAGAAGTTCTCAAAATGTCTGACAGATGGCGCTAGACAGCAAAACGTCAGTGACTGCGCATGACAATCGTGTATAAAAGGAGCTGTAATGAGAGAGATAATCAGTTGCGCCAGCAGTCGCAGAATGTTGACGTTACCTGAGAAGGCGCTTTTAGTGAAGCTGTATTACCGGAATTGGGAATGTGCTAGTTCAGCGTTACGATCATATCGCCACAGGAAGGGGATTCGAACGGGTAAAGATCCGTTGACAAATTGCAGCTGTGGCGAGAATGACTTCGAAGTTCGAAGCCACGGGTTGTTTAGACGATCGACCCCGTCGTGGCCGACCGAGCACAAGGCGTAATGCTGCTGAGACAGTTCAGGAAGAAATGGAGACTGTAGCGGGTTCGTCTATGCACGGGGAAGTCAGCGCTCGTGCAGTCGCACGTCGCACCGGCATTCCATATACTGCTGTTTGGTTGGCACTTATGCGTACCCTCCGATGCTATCCGTACAATATCCATCGGCATCATACACTGTTACCTGGCGATTTAGTGAAGCGAAGGGCATTTGCGGTGTGGGCGTTTCAAAAGATGGCGGAAGATGACGATTGGTTGAGTAACGTGTTGTGGACCGACGAAGCTCATTTCACGCTCCGAGTGTCTGTCAACCCCCACAACTGCAGAATTTGGGCTACCGAAAATCCTAGAACTGTCGTGGAAACTCCACTGCACGACGAGAAAGTCACGGTATGGTTTGGATTTACGACATCTACCGTTATCAGGCCTTTTTTCTTCGAGGAAATGCGTGATTCTGGTTTTGTAACTGCTACCGTGACGGGTGAGAGGTACGCCGACATGTTACAGAATCGCATCATCACCAGCCTGGCTGATAAACACCTGCTGGAATGTACGATGTTTATGCAGGATGGCGCTCCACCCCATATTGCTAGACGCGTGGAAGATCTCTTGCGCGCGTCGTTTGGTGATGATCGTGTGCCCAGGCGCCACTTTCGTCATGTTTGTCCTCCCAGGTCCCCAGACCTCTGTCCGTGCGATTATTGGCTTTGAGGTTACCTGAAGTCGCAAGTGTATCGTGATCGACCGACATCTCTAGGGATGCCGAAAGACAACATCCGACGCCAATGCCCCACCATAACTCCGGACATGCTTCATAGTGCTGTTCACAACATTATACCTCGACTACAACTATTGTTGAGGAATGGTGGTGGACATATTGAGCATTTCCTGTAAAGAACATCATCTTTGCTTTGTCTTACTTTGTTATGCTAATTATTGCTATTTTGATCAGATGAAGCACCATCTGTCGGACATTTTTTGAATTTTTGTATTTTTTTTCCTAATAAAACCCCATGTCCTTCCAAGCATGTGTGTCAATTTGTACCTCTCTATCTACATTATTCCGTGATTTATTCAGTTTTCAAATTTATACTGACTTTTTGATCACCCGCTACTTTGGGCTTGAAGTATGACTTCGATCTTGTAATGTTGAGTAGCACTCTGTCATTAGTGCCCGATGAGATTCATTAAGGCTCTGCTTGGTTAATTATCCTTTTTGTTATCATTCAGGATGTTGTTATTTGTACCTTGTGTGTGAGTTGTAAAGGTCCTACCAAGAAATCTTATGATGCCAAGGGTCTCTTCTATTAACTGTTATTTTAATTACTGTTTATCTGTACTCGAACGTACTTGATTATTCGTTTGTCAGAAGTTCGGGCACCGGCTGCCTTCAGTAGGGAGCGTTAAAATTTTGAAGTTACCTTTCTATTCCTTGGGTTATCTGATATTTATTTGTTATTCCTTTGTATGAAATGTTATTACAAAGGGAAGTTATTGTGTAGCCTGGTCTTGCCAGTTTTGTGTTAGACAAGATTTGATTTTGTTAAAAGTTTGTGCCAGGGGCTAAGTAAATGGTCTTAGGTGTTTGAGAAAGGTTTTATAATAATTGTCGGGAGGTTGTTAAACTCTAAACTGCCTTGTTGTATTAAATTGTGTAAGGTAAATAAAATTGTTTAACACAAGTTGTGTATGTTTGATATTATGGCCCACCTGCTTTCTGTGTAAAGCTAAGATGCGAATGCGCGTCCCAACAAACTTAGGATCTCTGCAGTGCTTTCCAAAATACACTTAGCTGACCTGTAGTGGTCGAACATTCCACAACCGTGACGGAATAAATTCATGCCAAAATTTAAAAATCCAACTATTATTTTATATAGCACCACTTCCAATCGAAATGTCAAATTTCTGACTGGTCAATTTATTGCTTCCAGTACTGGTACTTCGAGGACACACATCAATCCAACCCCACTGCAGAATGTTTAAGAAAATAGCATTCAAACTGAACTGAAAATTGAAATTTTCAGCCGCATCCCATGTAATGAACTTCGTACCAAACGAAGTAACTGTGCCATGATCCACCCACAAGAGGCAAAGGAAAAAAATTCAGAAGGGTTTGCAAACGGGGCAGTTGTGAGATCGAATCCCACAAAACAAACCAGTTCTTGTATGTACCAATAGGAGACAAGGAAAAAGTACCCCCCATAGAGGGTATCGATTTAATTAATTAATTAGTCAATCAATCTGATATAGTTAGGGAATATTTCTAAAATATCAATAGCTGGTGTTCTACCACGAATCCGCAATTTTGTTCATTACAAAAGAGGGCTTAGTGTCATACATGACAGAAGCTCACTGTTTCGAGAGGAATTTCCTATGTATCAGTATCAAAGAATTGCTGCACCTGTATCAAAGAGCTGCCACCACCTGATGCTTTGTCCAACTGGAAGTAACCAGAGGAGTGAAGGGGGGATTGGAGGGAATTGGAGAGAAAAGGAATTGGGGGAGGTGGGGGGGGGGGGCTTGCTTCTCCCAGTGTCCTGTGCTGTTGGTATTGTGAACTAACTCAGTCAATACCCACACACAGCAGGTCGAGCACATAGAGCAGCTGCGTCCACTGACCTGATATGAAAGCTGTGTGTCTGAGAGCAGGTGCTGCAATTAGAAGTAGCCACCTGAGGTGACAAACAAAGGGAACCACAGTTGTGGGGGGACATGGCTGCTGGGCGGTCACAAAAACATGAGTGCAGTATTCTCAAATACTATGGCCTGCTGGTTGGGACAGGTTGATCAGAATTCTCCCAAGCAGTGACATGCGACAGGAAGTGGGCACTTGACAGAGACAGACAGCATGTGATTCGACAGGAATTTATCAAGTATCAATATCAAAGCGTTGCTGCCATCTGATGCTTTGTTTGGTGATTAGCACTACTTCCATTTTGAGTGCCACACAAGGTTGTTGGCACATGGTGGGGCTGATACCAGTTGCAGGGCCTGAGCGAATGTAATGCAGACTGTGCATGCAGGAATATGCAAAGGGGCCAGCCCGGCAAAGCAGTTGGGGCAAGGGCATACAATGTCCCGCGGTCAGTGTGAAATCCTCATAACCGTGTAATTACATACGGAGTTGACAGTATTCGTTAGGCAAACGGAAAAAGTAATCTATTTAATTACTTCTTTTTGATGGCTTTTACAAGGCCTGCATCTTCTAGTACAGCACAGAATGATGAGCAACAGAGATCAACATATCCTTTGCTATGTAATTGAATTTCCTGGTGTTAGATCTTTCATCTCCAGCACAGACCTGCCAATTTTCAGGTGAGATTGGGAGGGGAGGGCTGGTGGTTTACCAGAGGGGAGGAGTTAATTAATTTATCGATTTAATCAAATAGTCAATCAAACTGATATACACTCCTGGAAATGGAAAAAAGAACACATTGACACCGGTGTGTCAGACCCACCATACTTGCTCCGGACACTGCGAGAGGGCTGTACAAGCAATGATCACACGCACGGCACAGCGGACACACCAGGAACCGCGGTGTTGGCCGTCGAATGGCGCTAGCTGCGCAGCATTTGTGCACCGCCGCCGTCAGTGTCAGCCAGTTTGCCATGGCATACGGAGCTCCATCGCAGTCTTTAACACTGGTAGCATGCCGCGACAGCGTGGACGTGAAACGTATGTGCAGTTGACGGACTTTGAGCGAGGGCGTATAGTGGGCATGCGGGAGGCCGGGTGGACGTACCGCTGAATTGCTCAACACGTGGGGCGTGAGGTCTCCACAGTACATCGATGTTGTCGCCAGTGGTCGGCGGAAGGTGCACGTGCCCGTCGACCTGGGACCGAACCGCAGCGACGCACGGATGCACGCCAAGACCGTAGGATCCTACGCAGTGCCGTAGGGGACCGCACCGCCACTTCCCAGCAAATTAGGGACACTGTTGCTCCTGGGGTATCGGCGAGGACCATTCGCAACCGTCTCCATGAAGCTGGGCTACGGTCCCGCACACCGTTAGGCCGTCTTCCGCTCACGCCCCAACATCGTGCAGCCCGCCTCCAGCGGTGTCGCGACAGGCGTGAATGGAGGGACGAATGGAGACGTGTCGTCTTCAGCGATGAGAGTCGCTTCTGCCTTGGTGCCAATGATGGTCGTATGCGTGTTTGGCGCCGTGCAGGTGAGCGCCACAATCAGGACTGCATACGACCGAGGCACACAGGGCCAACACCCAGCATCATGGTGTGGGGAGCGATCTCCTACACTGGCCATACACCACTGGTGATCGTCGAGGGGACACTGAATAGTGCACGGTACATCCAAACCGTCATCGAACCCATCGTTCTACCATTCCTAGACCGGCAAGGGAACTTGCTGTTCCAACAGGACAAAGCACGTCCGCATGTATCCCGTGCCACCCAACGTACTCTAGAAGGTGTAAGTCAACTACCCTGGCCAGCAAGATCTCCGGATCTGTCCCCCATTGAGCATGTTTGGGACTGGATGAAGCGTCGTCTCACGCGGTCTGCACATCCAGCACGAACGCTGGTCCAACTGAGGCGCCCGGTGGAAATGGCATGGCAAGCCGTTCCACAGAACTACATCCAGCATCTCTACGATCGTCTCCATGGGAGAATAGCAGCCTGCATTGCTGCGAAAGGTGGATATACACTGTACTAGTGCCGACATTGTGCATGCTCTGTTGCCTGTGTCTATGTGCCTGTGGTTCTGTCAGTGTGACCATGTGATGTATCTGACCCCAGGAATGTGTCAATAAAGTTTCCCCTTCCTGGGACAATGAATTCACGGTGTTCTTATTTCAATTTCCAGGAGTGTAGTAAAAGGGGCCTCTTCGAATAACTCTGGCCTGAAACTGTGCTTTTATCAGTGGGGGGAGTTCCCAGAGGGGAGAGGGATTGGGAGGTGGAGGGAGTGAGGAGGGGGAGGAAGGGGGGAAGGGGTTCAGGTCTCTCAGCAAGACAGATTATCCTCAAGGGGCCATAAATGAACCCCTGGGGTCATAGATCACTTAGCAGAACAATAGGTTAAGGGAACAGTTCATAAATCAATCAAGGTTACCCCTGAATGTATGCTTGTCCCTGGATATATGCAACCAGCACAAAGAAATTGTCTCAGAACATAGGATGCCCCACTACTATCGTAGTATTTCATTACTGCAACGGGTGTTACTGCAAATCTTACAACTAGCATAAAAAACTGAAACATGTTTGTGTCTTTTTTTAAATTACCGCTATGACTCACAAACTTTGTCAACTATTGTATTACTTATTTATTTAGCGACATGTTTTGAGGGTTATACTTCATCTTCAGGCTAAATGGCATTATAAAAACAACTTTACAATAAGGTCAGACTGATGTTACATAGTCTTTTCGTAAATGCTGTTGTCATCCTGTGAAAGAAGAGAAAACTTAGTAACAGGTGATGTCACTTTGGAAGCTGGATTGATGCTTGCACGAAAATGTTTTGTAACGGCCACTTACTTTGTTCTTCTGGCGTGACAGTCCCTTTGTCACTAAATAAATAAGTAATACAATAGCTGAAAAAGTTTGTGACTGGTAGCGGTAGTTTTAAAAAACCTTTACATATTTCTTGAGACAGTCACGGTCGAAAAATAGTCAAAATGGCTTCAAAAACCATTTAATTTAGCATTTCTGTGAGGCTTGTAGTAATGATTTATTAATTCGTCCAAGATGTAAACAGTGACAAGTCAATTCTAACCTGTGTTAAGTGAAGTCAATTTGCAAGTAAAACAATGTTAATCACCCATTTAACAATTTTCATGAAAAAACTGTAAACAGAATTTGCCATTTTAAAAATATATCGTTGCTGTGGGTATATTCTAAAACAACGGTTCGTCAGAGTGACAAATCACATGCGTATAATTGAAATATATTATTTCTGAATTTTTATTGGAACTTTACTGTGCGATTTGTCAAAACATCTAACTTGTCTCTTGCCAGTGTTTACAGTCGAAGTCTTTATTTCTGTTAGGTATGGTAGACAACGACGTAATCACCCGAAACGTTTGTCGCAAAAATAATTAGTCCAAAATAGTGTATTTTTCCGTGCTACAACATTTCACCAAGTACTCACAGTGACGTCCATAGAAACTACGCTCTTATTTTCATGCAAATGGAGGTCAGCATTCTTTTCCACAAATAACTCGTAGTCTGTCGCCATCTGAACGTTTTTAGTTTCCAGTACATGAATGTGTATGTGCTGCACAGGCGCTATCACTGTTAGTATAGTCTTCCTAAGTCATTTTTCTCCGTTTATCCTCTTCGCTGAGGGAAAACCGGATTTGAGGGTCGGGCAGCGACCACCCGAGGGGATTCCACAATACTCAGTGAGCAGGAAAGGGGAGGCGATTGGATGAGGCGTTGAAGCAAAGTGGCTGGGACTTTCAATTAATAAGCCCCCTCGCCTGAAGAGATGAGTAGGCAAGGGCAGGGCGAGGATTCGTGAACATCGCGGGCTAGTGAACCGGAACATTAAGCACAGCTTTGGCGTCAGCCACATAGGAGCTTGACCCTTTTCCCCTGAGATCTTGTTTTAATTCCCACAAATCGGAGCACATTCTGATTAGTTTTACGACGTTCCGGTCCCCTTGTTACGTACTCATCCATCTCTGTCAAAATTCATTAAGCAGACCTCCGTAAAGCTGTGCCAGAGAAAAAAAAAAGGTAAAAAAAATAATAAATAAACATCTGAAACAGTCGTAAAAACGCCAGCTGGTAACAGAACGCCCAGAAAATATTTATAAGACTGACGTGGAATTGACCCTTGTTAATGGACAAGAGAACTGCTAATAACAGAATCTGCTGGAAACTGTGATTTAGATGAACCTATCGTCTTCACATGCCTGCAGCTGATTTTTGAGCAAATTGGAACCAGGATTCTTGGATCCTCGACTTTCCATTGCTCAGATGATGCCTGGTTCAGCCAGTCGGGGTACTGAATTTACAGAACACGCCCCATTATTCATCCGAAAATTCCTGTTAGCTCTCTAAAGGGCCATTGCATGGTCTCATGACTGATGTTTGGTTTGCAATGTCTGGTATTTGCATCGTAACACTATTCTTTCAACAAAATGTTAATGGTAACCGTTGCGTCCAGAAACTGTTTACTCCTTATGTGTATCAGCTAGCAGAAGATGACGACTACATCGGCATTTTCAGCAAGACTGATCAACAATACCAACCGCCTTGACAACCGTGAGCTTGAGACGTTTGTTAAGGAGACAGCGATTTATAGAGACGGTCCAATCTCGTGGCCACCTCGGGCGCCATAATCTCTCTCCCTGGGGGTTTTTAACCGGTAAAGTGACGACGGTTCGTGATTTTAACACAGGTCAGTCCCGTTTATGGCAGTTGTTCCACGTTACATGGGAACTGTAATAATGTTTCTCATTTTAGTTATTACTGTGCTGTTTTTAAATCAAGGATCAGCTTCTGATTTTACCTATGCAAAATTTTAAAACTAAGGCAGCCACAGTTAAAGTAGTTATACATGACTGATTGACAATTCATACGTAAAACAGATATTTAAGAAAACATATGTTGAAAGTATTAAAACATAAAACTGAATGAAAACTCCAGTGGTCCGCTGTAGATATATTTAAGTCGATTAGAGACCCACATAACCGGTTTCGCAACTTTTAAGTTGCATCTTCTGTTGTATATCGGTACAGATTTTTTTTTTAATTGACGCTTTGAGAAAATCGATCTAAAGTTATCTGAGATATCAAAACACTGAATGAATAGACTTAAATATGGGAGAAGATATTACGCATCCAGGTAGGAAACTAGGTGTGGATCACATATGGCCCACAGAGAACAGTTCGCGTGCTGCCCGCAGTTCCTCAGTAGACATGTTCAGCCTGGTGCTGGAAGCTATCTTGGGGAATGGCAGCCCATTCTTCGCGGAGGGCTGCACTGAGGAGAAGTATACTTAGAGGCATTTGAAAACATCAATGTAGGCCTGTGCTGTCATAGTGCCACGCAAAACAACAACGGATGCAAGCTCCCTCCATGAAAAACACGACCACACTATGTCATGACCGCCTCCGATTTTTACAGTTGGCACTACACACGCTGGCAGATGACGTTCGCCGGGCATTCGCCATACCCGTATCCTGCCATCGGATCGCCACATTGTGTTCTGTATTCGTCACACAACGTTTCTCCACTGTTCAATCGTCCAATGTTTACGGTCCTTACACCAAGTGAGGCGTCGTTTGGGATTTACTGGCGTGATGTGTGGCTTATGAGCAGCTGCTCGACCATGAAATGCGAGTTTACTCACCTCCCACCTAACTGTCATATTATTTTCAGTGGATCCTGATGCAGTTTGGAATTCATGTGTAATAGTCTTGATAGATGTCTGCCAGTTACACATTACGACCCTCTTCAACTGTCGGCAGTCTCTGTCAGTCAACAGACGAGGTCGGCCTGTACGCTTTTGTGCTGCCCCTTCACGGTTCCACTTCACTATCTCATCGGAAACAGTGGACCTAGGGGTGTTTAGGAGTGTGGAAATCTCGCTTACAGACGTATGACGGAAGTAACACCCAATCACCTGACCACGTTCGAACTCCGTCAGTTCCGCGGAGCGCTCCATTCTGCTCTCTCACGATGTCTAATGACTACTGAGGTCGCTAATGTGGAGAACCTGGCAGTAGGTGGCAGCACAATGCATCTAATATGAAAAACGTACGTTTTTGGGGATGTCGGGATACTTTTGATCGTACTGTGTATCTTCCGCGTTCCCCGTGTTAGTTCAGTTTCGCCGGCCGCGGTGGTCTTGCGGTTCTAGGCGCTGCAGTCCGGAACCGCGTGACTGCTGCGGTCGCAGGTTCGAATCCTGCCTCGGGCATGGATGTGTGTGATGTCCTTAGGTTAGTTAGGTTTAATTAGTTCTAAGTTCTAGGGGACTGATGACCTAAGATGTTAAGTCCCATAGTGCTCAGAGCTATTTGAACCTTTTTTGAGTTCAGTTTCCATAAGCGTCTCAGTATCCGGCCGGCAGCCACTGCACACACTTCCAGATACACTGGACACTAGTAGTTTGTGTTGTCAGCTGCTACAGTACTACTATTATGTTGGTGACAAACACACATGAGCAAGTCGGCTTTCGATAGGTTTGACCGGCAGAATAAGCTGCCTCCTTTCGTTCACTGGTGGCCTCCAATATTTTTCAGTGTATTTCAGTACATCAATTTAATTACTTTTCATCACTAAGCTTATTTTATTTTTCAGTCACTCTAGGACCCACTACCTTCCCGTCAAACATTTACTAGAGGCATCGTCTGTTGCTTGAAACAGACTGACGGGAACATATTTTAATCGGTAAAGTCATGACATTTCGTGATTTTAATGCAGGTCACTCGCGTGGTCGTTGCGCGTTACATGAGGACTTTCCCTTTCTTCCTAATTTTAGTTGCCACTGCACTGTCTTTAAATCAGGGTTTAGTTTCTGATTCCTAATTCAATTCCTTCATTTCTAGACATGATATTCATAACTGATAACGGTTTTTATCAGTTGACGAGGTCTTTGCGACTCTACCTTTTACAATGTGGCATTCTGTAACTACCCCCTGTACCATATGACATAGCATTTTAAGTAACCTTCTTTTGGTATGAAATTATTAACGGGGTGCGTAATATTTGCTTCCATGTTTAAGTCTCTCCATTCGGTACTTTGGTACCTCAGAGAATTTCAATTTCCCATTATCCAAGCATCAATTTAAAAATAATAAAAACCGACGCACCACGAAGGAATTACCAAATGAGACGAATATCGGTAGTTGTGATGTGCATATACAGACAAACAAACGATTACTACTTCAGAAAAATTGGATGATTTATTCAAGAGAAAGATCGCCACAAATTGAGCAAGTCAGTACCCCCTTGGTCCATCTATGACCCTTATGCAAGCCGGTATTCGGTTTGGCAATGATTGATAGAATTGTTGGATGTCTTTCTCAGCGTCCTTTCGTTTCAGCTGTGGTTATCATCTGCACACGTTTACAGTACAGCGGTAAGTCGAAGATATTCTACGCCACGTTCCGTTGCCCTTCATGGCAACCCCCCCCCCCCCCCCCCCCGGGCTTATATTTCAGCAAGATAATATCCGCCCGCACACGGCTAGCGTTTCTACTGCTTGTCTTCCTGTTTACCAAACCCTACATTGGCCAACAAAATCGCCGTAACTCTCCCCGAGTGAGAACGTTTAAAGTACCTAGAACAGGGCCCTTCAACCAACTCGTGATATTGACTATCTAACGCGCCAGTTAGACGGAATTTAGCACGGTACCCATTAGGAGGACATCCAACAACTCTTTCACTCAGAGTCAAGCGGAATAACTGCCTGCATAACAGACATGGGTGGATCTACGCTTTGCCCGCATCTCGTGGTCGTGCGGTAGCGTTCTCGCTTCCCACGCCCGGGTTCCCGGGTTCGATTCCCGGCGGGGTCAGGGATTTTCCCTGCCTCGTGATGGCTGGGTGTTGTGTGCTGTCCT
Organism: Schistocerca cancellata; assembly: GCF_023864275.1. Classification (NCBI taxonomy): domain Eukaryota; kingdom Metazoa; phylum Arthropoda; class Insecta; order Orthoptera; family Acrididae; genus Schistocerca; species Schistocerca cancellata. The sequence goes on along the minus strand of NC_064627.1, from coordinate 236,713,209 downwards.
TAGGTTAGTTAGGTTTAAGTAGTTCTAAGTTCTAGGGGACTTATGACCACAGCAGTTGAGTCCCATAGTGCTCAGAGCCATTTGAACCATTTTGATCTACGCTTTACTGACTTGCTCAGTTTGTGAGATCTTTCTCTTGAATATATCATCCAATTTTTCTTAAGTAGTAATCATTCGTTTGTCTGTATACGTACATCACAACTACCGATTTTCTTCTCATTTGGTAATTCCTTCGTGGTGAGTCGGTGTTTTTATTTTTTTAAATGTTTTTAGGGTTCATTAATTAAATAACCCTGCCACCAAGTGTGGTTTGACCAGGTGGAAGTGGTTCGAAAGCTGTTACCTGTGTTTGGTTCGATAGCCTTAATAGTTTACAGCACGTTCTGAATGTACCGTTCCAATAGAACACCAGAAGCTAGCCCTGTTTCGCTATGGAAACCCAACAGGTAACAGGACAACAATGTGGCGTACTCGTCACTTTCTCATTCGTTCCGCAATCGTGTCTTTGGTTGTCTTTTTCTTTAAACTCTGCCCCAATCGCTCAGAAGGTACTAGAGGTAAAATACAGCGAGTGAAAGCTATTGACAGCTTGTACATAAGACCAGACAAACCAGACTGCTGTTATAAGAGTGGAAAGACGTGAAAGGGAACTTGTGGTTGAGAAGGGAAGCACGATAGTCACCTACCCCAATGTTATTCAGGCTCAACACTGAGCATGCATAAAAGTAAACCAAGAAGAAATTTGGAAAAGAAATTGAAGTACTGGGAGAAGAAATAAAAGCTTTTAAGTATATCGATTGTAGCGACTGGAACAGGTATGGTACCTTGTCTGTCAGCACGTCTGTAGCGACAATGGACAGAAACCAGAAATGAAGTGCCTTTTGAAAATAAACTGTTTCCCGTGTATTTTTGCATCCCCTCATGAACATTCAGCATTTGCCACGAAGTGATGTATGTTGTGAGGGACTACGAACATTCAAAGAAAGAAAAAAAAAGAGAATTAGCTTAATTTGTGTGTGTGTGTGTGTGTGTGTGTGTGTGTGTGTGTGTGTGTGTGGAAATCAAACGTGAAGTATGCAAATGTTCCTTCACGAACCGCATGAAAAATCGGATATGAATGATATCGCAGCAACAGACATGAAAGAGGTAGAAAATAAGCTCAATAACTCGTGCATAAAACAATCGTGCTGTGAAACATGTGAGTGTCAGGCACACATTATCACTTCTGCATCTTTAATTTTATTGATTCTAGTGGTCGTCCATTGCACACAATGCATCACAATGAAGCAACATTCTGCAAATGCACCCAGCTGTGTTAGTTATCTAAGTCACCTAACTATGAGAAAGTTGTAGTAATTTATAGGTCTCAAAGTGTAAGTCAAGACGTATGTACAATTTTGATTTTTTTCTAGTCAGTTGAATAATTGACAATAACAGTAGAAACAATGTTCTATAAAAACGCAGTAAATCGAAGTAAAGTGACGCTAACCATTTTGGGACTTGCACATAACTGAAAACAGCTCGAAAAAAAGCGAATAACACTGCCACATCTGGGCAGCTCTTTCTAGATATATGAGGTACTTTATGTTATGTTGACGACGAATGAATCGTCGCTAATGTGAATGACTGGTGGCCAATGCTAAATAGAAATATACGAATTTCTTCTTTGCATATACAGCAGGTTTGTCAGTGAAGTCGATAAGGAGCTGAGTGCATGGTATAAAATAATTAGAAGTCGTTGCTAAAAAATAATATATTTTACTGAACTGGTGGTACAGGAGTCTTCATAGTCAGGAGGAATATAATTACAAATAGAGAGCTATAGGGGTATCACATAGGCCATAATTTAACTAAGTGCCTTGTTAGAGGTTGCTTCCTATCAACTGAAGACTATACTTCTTTCCTACTTGACGTCCCGAGCAAGAGTGGCCGAGCGCACGCTAGAGACTTGTTGCAAGCCGCGGTGCGGCGCTAGTCTCGACTCGCGGGTCCAGCGGTACTAGCACGGATCGCGGTCGATAACTGCAACCCCTAACAAGCGAGGTATCGAACGTTGATACCACACTTTAAATACGTCAAACTGGGCATACAAGATGCGTAACAGAGTTAGTTAATACAAGCTGCTCACAATGTGGATTCTGCTGCAGTATGGGTGAAAGTTACGCCTCTCAAGTACAGCAAGAAGGATCCAGTCGGAAGAGACGAGATCCAGGTGGAGACTTGTCTGAATCCAAGCTCATCCCGCCCTAACGGTCTAATACCCAAACTAGATTTGGAGGGGAGAAATGAATGCTGCTGCCATTCCGACGAACGGTAATGTGTCTCCACCAACGCAAGAACAGAGGAAGACAACCGAAACTTCCCACAGAAGTCGTACAGAAGTGTTTATTACATAAAGCAACGAACTCTCTCACATTAGGGTAGCCACAGTAGGAAGCACCTTTTAATATGCAGGCAAAAAGGCAAATTTCACATTCAAGCATACACAAGCAAACGCTGTGGCGTCTGGCGGTAACGTGCTTGCGGCAAGCGCTTTAACGTCACGAACTGACCACAATAACAGTTCACGAAGAGGATCTTTTCCTTGACATTTGTTGTCACCCCGTCACCTGCTTTTGATACACGGTGAAAGCCTTCTACAGACCCAACGGTGAACTGCCTGCACCCAGATTCACTTCCATTCTGCTATGAATCAAACAAATTACGACTCCCACTAAAAGTGCCAAGCTCACACAACAAAATTACTGGATAATTGTAGCAGAACTAAAACCAAATCGTGAAGCGACATGTGACGGTCATGTTACACAATCGCTGCTTCCCTGTCAGCTAGGAAGTTGCATTCATATTGAATCTTCTGTCCACAGAACATGGAGACATCGATCTACTTAAACTACTGTATGTGTTCCGTCGATAAAATTATCGATACATATTACAGAAAAAGGAACAGTAGGAAAGCTACAAATTAGTAATAGTCATTAATTGGAGTTAATAATGAATATATCAAAAATAAAACACAAATGCTAGGTCGTGCTGTTCCAACGTTTTATGCAGTTGATTCATAATTCAGATTGATTTCGCAAGGAGCCACCTTGCTGTAGGACAAACAGTGAAGTAGCACATACACCAAGACACAATGAAAACCAAACAAGAATGCATCCAGTCCCTAGAGACAGTGAGAATTGCTGGTCTGAGATGAATTAAGAAGATGTTACCGATGAGTTCGCAATACGGTCACAGAGACATGAGCAGCGTGATGAAGCTATTGCTATCGGTGGAATCACGATGCCGGATGCTCGTGGTGAAATGGTGTGACTACATGCTACCTACCCACATCGTTGTTGCAATCATCCTATCGCAAGATATGCTTATCAAACCTGACTATTTTTGCACAGTCCTGCCCCCAAAATATTGGAAGACAATGCTTGTGTACCGAAATGGCATTTTTGTGAACTCAGGCACTGCAGCGTGCGTCCATGGATACAAAAATCTTCACGTAGCCAACATAACATGCGGTTGAGGTGGAAATATTGCTACTACCTCAGAACGTAATGGCCCTGAACTTTTTGGCTTTTTGTTATCTTGCATACTTTCTAAATTAATTAACTGGTGAATGTGAAATTACTTCGCTCCCACCATTTGATGGTCTTACATGCAGTCACTCCACCAGTGGTGTCCACTGGCTGGAGAAAATTAATCTTATTTTATAAAATGATAGATTTAATTCGATGATTTTTAATTAATTGGCAGTCAGGTCAGCAACTGCTATGAATGAACTCGGATTTCGTAAGAGTCTCGAATCTGTGATTTAAATTACGAAATTAATTTTATTCTGCTCTCTTCCTTTGTGACTGGACTGCACAGTTGCCGTGGCTTTGTCATGTGTGTTGTATGCCTTCGAAAAGTCTCCAAGTAACACGATGACACTAATTTTATCAGAAACAGCAAATGGCTTGGAAGAGCAGATGCATGGAACTGATAGTGTGTTGAAATAAGGTGGTAAGATGAACATCAACGAAATCAAAACATGGGTAATGGAATGTAGCCGAATTAAATCAGGTGATGCTGAGAGAATTAGATTGTCAGGGGTACATTTGAAGTAGTAGATGAAATTTACTATTTCACTAGCAAATAAACACGCTGATTGAAGTAGAGAGTATATAAAATGCAGACTGTTAATAGCGAGAGAAGCCATATATCATCTATACCTGAGGAACAGGCAGGATTACCCCATGTAGTTCAATGCAAATGTGCTATTTCAATGTTGGAGAACTTCTGCAATACTGGTAGGAGTGAAGAAGGGGGGCCGGCCGAAGTGGCCGTGCGGTTAAAGGCGCTGCAGTCTGGAACCGCAAGACCGCTACGGTCGCAGGTTCGAATCCTGCCTCGGGCATGGATGTTTGTGATGTCCTTAGGTTAGTTAGGTTTAACTAGTTCTAAGTTCTAGGGGACTAATGACCTCAGCAGTTGAGTCCCATAGTGCTCAGAGCCATTTGAACCATTTTTGAAGAAGGGGGGACATCAAGATGGGTGGCATGAAAAGGAGTTGGGGAGGGGGGGGGGGGAGACATGGTAGCATAATCCACGCAGCTGTGTTAACCGAAGTACCAGGAGTGGTCCAGCAGTTATGGCAAATGCCTACTGAGCAAGACACCTGAGGTCAAATCCCGGTATTGGTTGGTTGATTGATTTATTGATTTGAGGGAGGGGACCAAACAGCAAGAGGTCGACCTATGAGGGGGAAAAAAAAGAAGCCACAGCTCAGATGTTCGTGTGAGCTATAATGTGGGTTAAAGCTGTCACATTTGTACCAAATTTTACGACAATTCCGCCCAACGCCACCTTGAACGTATCACACGATGAGGAAGTTGTCACATTCCCTCTTACCCACATTTCATGCCTTCTTCCGAGGTGGGAACAGCGACACCCAGCGTAAAATCGTGCAGTTTTTTACGGGTGGCCGAGGAATACATTTCAGACACACCACCGCTCAATACTGTAACTAAAAGGCCTCAGGGAGTGTCAATGAAACCACTCCTTCCCTTGGAGTGTTGATTCCCAAATGTCTTGCAGTCGAACACGAGAGTGCGATGAGCGACAGGACGACATTTTTGACAATCTTGACACTAGTGACAACGCGTAGGCGATTCAGCCCTTCTGTAAGGACATCGTGGGCCTGCAACACCACTGTACATGGTCGCCTCCTTTGGAATGTAGTGCTATCGCAATTTTTCCTCTGGTATACACCACCAGGAATCTTTGAAAAATGTACCTGTACTTGCGCCGGCGCGACAGGCAACCATTTCGACACCCCGTGAGCTTAGTGGCTGTGTCTCTCTGCTCTAGCGCCTGCTGGCTGCATGCTAAATCTAAGGGTTGTCGAAAGGGATGCCTAGCATGATAATGCCTTGTAATCAGTGACTGGCTGTCTCTGTAAACGATGATGCGTGGGTTGTGCTGAGGGTGTTGCTGAACGGAAGGACCTCGGAAGGATCTTTTGCCATTGTGGTGAAATTTTGCGCCAGTGTGTCTTCATCAACGCACCTGACAACTCACCTGAACTTCTGGGCTTTGTTTTTTTTTCTCTCTTTTTTTTCGCATGTGCCTACATCTCGCTGTCTGAACCGTCGCCGAGCCTGAAGGTGACGTCGCAGAGCCCCATGCTGTGCAGCATTATGGAACAAGTCTGTAGGCACCTTCGAGACAAATTTCATACTTCTGAATCACAATGGAACACAATTACAGTGTTTCCAAAAAATGACCCTTTAATTGTGTTACTCAGTGTTTTTACACTGGTACTTTATGTGGTGACTACAACAAACATTAGTCCACGTCTTAAACAATAAAACTGGTCAAGCGCGATTGGGGCTCGCACACTGAAGGTTCTGCAGAAGCTTAATTATGAGTACAGACAGTTCATCCTTTTCGGGAATCGAGAGTCTCGACCATTTTGGCCTGTTATCGACATTGATACTCCCAAAATATCGGTCCGAGGGAATTATAGATTTTCGAGAATGTTTTAATTTCAGTAATGTAAATCTGACATAAAGTCATAAAATACGTGACATAACTAGCAGTATCTTTTGATTGCATTGACTTTGAAGCTTCAACGTTTGACAGCTCTAAGGGTCCATAACCTCAGTATGTGAAAAAAATTTCAGCTTGATACTTCTACCGGTTCCTGCGAAAAATACGTTTTTGACAGTCCGACAGACAGACAGACAACAAAGTGGTACGTTTATACCGATTGAGATAAGGAACCCTATAAACGACAAAAGAAATATTTTTTGGGATGGTATAATTACGAATTTACTATTTTCGGATATGTTTTCTTTACTTGTACTGAGAAATCTTACTTTTTGCCAAATTTCATGCTTCTAGGACAACGGGAAGTACCCTACAGGTTTTCATGAGTATTAGTATCAAAACATGTGACATAAATGGCCGTATCTTTTGACTGCATTCGTTTAGGACCTTCAATTTCTTGAAACGTCAGGGCACCGTTGGCTTTAGTATGTGACATAAATTTCAACGTGATAGGTGTACCCGTTCCTGAGAAAACGTGTTTTTAATAATCGGACAGACAGACAGACAACAACGTGATCCTGTAAGAGTTCCATTTTTACTTCCTATCTCACGAAATAAGCGTCAAACGAAAAAACTACAAAGAACGAAACTTGCCTCGTTTGAAGGGGGAAACCAGATGGCGCTATGGTTGGCCCGCTAGATGTCGCTGCCATAGGTCAAACGGATATCAACTGTGCTTTTTTAAATAGGAACCCCCATTTTTTAATACATATTCGTGTAGTACGTAAAGAAATATGAATGTTTTAGTTGGGCCACTTTCTTCGCTTTGTGATAGATGGCGCTGTAACAGTCACAAACGTATAAGTACGTGGTATCACGTAACATTCGCCAGTCCGGACGGTATTTGTTTCGTGATACATTACCCGTGTTAAAATGACCGTTTACCAATTGCGGAAGAGGTCGATATCGTGTTGATGTATGGCTATTGTGATCAAAATGCCCAACGGGCATGTGCTATGTATGCTGCTCGGTATCCTGGACGACATCATCCAAGTGTCCGGACCGTTCGCCGGATAGTTACGTTATTTAAGGAAACAGGAAGTGTTCAGCCACATGTGAAACGTCAACCGCGACCTACAACAAATTATGACGTCCAAGTAGGTGTTTTAGCTGCTTTCGCGGCTAATCCGCGCATCAGAAGCAGACAAATTGCGAGAGACTCGGGAATCTCAAAAACCTCGGTGTTTAGAATGCTACATCAACATCGATTGCACCCGTAGCATATTTCTATGCACCAGGCATTGCATGGCGACGACTTTGAACGTCGTGTGCAGTTCTGCCACTGGGCACAAGAGAAATTACGAGACAATGACAGATTTTTTGCACGCGTTCTATTTAGCGACGAAGCGTCATTCACCAACAGCGGTAACGTAAATCGGCATAACATGCACTATTGGCCAACGGAAAATCCACGATGGCTGCGACAAGTGGAACATCAGCGATCTTGACGGGCTAATGTATGGTGCGGAATTATGGGAGGAATGGCAATCTAAGTGGTGCAATGTATGCTGATTTCCTACGTAATGTTCTACCGATGTTACTACAAGATGTTTCACTGCATGACAGAATGACGATGTACTTCCAACATGATGGATGTCCGGCACATAGATCGTGTGCGGCTGAAGCGGTATTGAATAGCATATTTCATGACAGGTGGATTGGTCGTCGAAGCACCATACCATGGCCCGCACGTTCACCGGATCTGATGTCCCCGGATTTCTTTCTGTGGGGAAAGTTGAAGGATATTTGCTATCGTGATCCACCGACAACGCCTGACAACATGCGTCAGCGCATTGCCAGTACATGTGCGAACATTACGGAAGGCGAACCACTTGTTGTTGAGAGGAATGTCGTTACACGTATTGCCAAATGCATTGAGGTTGGCGGACAGCATTTTGAGCATTTATTGCATTAATGTGGTATTTACAGGCAATCACGCTGTAACAGCATGAGTTCTCAGAAATGATAAGTTCAGAAAGGTACATGTATCACACTGGAACAAACGAAATAAAATGTTCAAACGTACCTACGTTCTTTATTTTAATTTAAAAAACCTACCTGTTACCAACCTTTCGTCGAAAATTGTGAGCCATATGTTTGTGACTATTACAGCGTCATCTATCACAAAGCGAAAAAAGTGGTCCAACAAAAACATTCATATTTCTTTACTTACTACACGAATATGTAATAAAAATGGGGGCTCATATTTAAAAAAACGCAGTTGATATCCGTTTGACTTATGGCAGCGCCATCTAGCGACCAACCATAGTGCCATCTGGTTTCCCCCTTCAAGCTTGACGAGTTTCGTTCTTTGTAGTTTTTTCGTTTGACGCTTATTTCGTAAGGTATTTGGCCCGGTCACTATCAGGGGACCTTCCTGTATATAGAGCAGATTGGAAGCAATTTTTATACTAGATGCACTGAACGTATCAGCTGTCACTCACATAACCAATTCACAAAGTCTATATAGTACCACTCATAAAAAACGCTGGACACCTAGTCATAAACATAGTAGAAAATCTTAAAAACTGCATTTATAGTGAACATGGATTTAATGCAGGAGATGAACATGTTTGTACACCACAAAAAGCCGGGGGAAAATTTATCAGTCAACATTTAGGGAGTCAATTTTTCCATACATAATAAGTATAGGAGATCCTAAGGGCGTTCGGGCCCTGCGTACATTCCACTCAACATTTACAACAAACAATTATAAAAATAAAATTTAAAGGATAATCGCTAGTTTAAGTAGTCCATTGTCCATTGTGCTACATTTTGTAGTTACAACTGACTATTAAATATGAATAAGGTCTTCCTCCTATTCCTGGCCTCATCGCAAGCCATTACAGGGTCGGCATGTTAAAATGGAAGTGACCACGTCACTGATAGTGGCCAGAAACCCTTCCCTTCACCAACGATGCTCTCCCCCTCCCCCCCTTCTCCCGCCACCAACCCTTCCACGCCCCTCTCATGGGACGGAGTTTCTGTACCCCATGTGTCTGCGCCTAGTGTTATCACTTGTAAAAGTGTGCGAATATTACCGAAATATCTGCTAATCGTGTAAGAGAGATGGGACGTGGGTACCAGCCTCGTATCCACCTATTCACATGTGGGGAACATGCTAAAAACAACACCCAGGCTCTCCTATACACCGGCCCCCGACGTTGATCGACCTGTCGGATCCAATCCGAAGGGACGTCGTGTCTTCCCGAATTTCAGAAGTGGTGCACTAACGAGCGCTTCTGTCTGGGAGGGTTTAAAGTAAGTAGTACAAGTCACGAAAAATGGAAGACTTCTGACGGCAGCGAAAGTCTCTGGGAAGCAGTACTGTCGTAATATCTTTGCACCATGTTTCGACTGCACGTAATCAAACACTGTGAGTGATAGTTCGCTTGTGTGTGAATTTCTGCGTCAGAAAGACGCAGTACGAGACATCACACATAAATACCAATGCAAGTACACTATTGGACATTAAAATTGCTACACCAAGAAGAAATGTAGATGATAAACGGGTATTCATTGGACAAATATATTATACTAGAACTGACATGTGATTACATTTTCACCCAATTTGGGTGCATAGATCCTGAGAAATCAGTGCTCAGAATAACCACCACTGGCCGTAATAACGGCCTTGATACGCCTGGGCATTAAGTCAAACAGCTTGGACGGCGTGTACAGGAACAGCTGCTAATGCAGCTTCAACACGATAACACAGTTCATCAAGAGTAGTGACTGGCGTATGGTGACGAGCCAGTTGCTCGGTCACCATTGCCCAGACGTTTTCAATTGGTGAGAGATCTGGAGAATGTGCTGGCCAGGGCAGCTGTCGAACATTTTCTGTATCCAGAAAGGCCCGTACAGGCCCTGCAACATGCGGTCGTGCATTATCCTGCTGAAATGTAGGGTTTCGTAGGGATCGAATGAAGGGTAGAGCCACGGGTCGTAAGACAACTGAAATGTAACGTCCACTGTTCAAAGTGCCGTCAATGCGAACAAGAGGTGACCGAGACGTGTAACCAATGGCACCCCAAACCATCACGCCGGGTGATACGCCAGGATGGCGATGACGAATACACGCTTCCAATGTGCGTTCACCGCGATGTCGCCAAACACGGATGCGACCATGATGATGCTGTAAACAGAACCTGGATTCATCCGAAAAAATGACGTTTTGCCATCCGTGCACCCAGGTTCGTCGTTGAGTACACCATCGCAGTCGCTCCAGCCCTTGATGCAGCGCCGGCCGGTGTGGTCGTGCGGTTCTAGGCGCTACAGTCTGGAACTGAGCGACCGCTACAGTCGCAGGTTCGAATCCTGCCTCGAGCATGGATGTGTGTGATGTCCTTAGGTTAATTAGGTTTAATTAGTTCTAAGTTCTAGGCGACTGATGACCTCCGAAGTTAAGTCGCATAGTGCTCAGAGCCATTTGAACCATTTGGACCTTGATGCAGCGTCATGGGTAACCGCAGCCATGGTCCCCGAGCTGATAGTCCATACTGCTGCAAACGTCGTCGAACTGTTCGCGCAGATGGTTGTTGTCTTGCAAACGTCCCCATCTGCTGACTCAGGAATCGAGACGTGACTGCACAATCCGTTACAGCCATTCAGATAAGATGCCTGTCATCTCGACTGCTAGTGGTACGAGGCCGTTGGGATCCAGCACGGCGCTCAGTATTACCCTCCTGAACCCACCGATTACGTATACTGCTAACAGTCGTTGGATTTCGACCAACGCGAGCAGCAATGTCGCGATACGATAAACCGCAATCGCGATAGTCTACAATCCGACCTTTATCAAAGTCGGAAACGTGATGGTACGCATTTCTCCTCCTTACACGAGGCATCACAACAACGTTTCACCAGGCAACGCCGGTCAAGTGCTGTTTGTGTACGAGAAATTGGTTGCAAACTTTCCTCATGTCAGCACGTTGTATGTGTCGCCACCGGCGCCAACCTTGTGCGAATGCTCTGAAAAGCTAATCATTTGCATATCACGGCACCTTCTTCCTGTCGGTTAAATTTCGCGTCTGTAGCACGTCATCTTCGTGGTGTAGCAATTTTAATGGCTAGTAGTGTAGTTGCACTTGAAAATGGGAATAAATTTCCGAAATGTGTCGTGCCATGCATGAAAAAAAAAAAAGAAAAGGGAGAGAGAAAGTAAGGATGCAGAGTGTTTTATTTGAATAAGCAGGAATAATATCTGACTTGTGTTTCTCTATTCAAGCCCGCCTCCCCGCTCAAACCGTCCTCTGCATTCTGCAGTCCAACTTCCCTTGTCCGCGTGGGCCACTTGAACCATCCGTCGTAGGCTCCGGCGGGCGCCGTATCAGCTGTTGCTGGCGGTGGCTCGGCAGCGCTCGTTTAAAGCGAGCAGGCAGACGGCCAGAAGCCATTAGGCCCGAGAGCCGAGTAACAAAGGGGAGTGCCTCGCGAGACGCCATCGGCGATAAGGCACGCAGTGGCAGTGGCGGCGGCGGCGGCGGCGGGATGGGGCGCCCGGCCGGCCCGTCATTGTCCTGCCGTATCGACCGGCGCTGCTGGCGGCCGCCCCTGCTCTGACCTGCGCCAGCCTCCCGCCCGGCGCCGCGGCTGATCCTCCGGGCTCCCCCTCGACCGGTCGCTCCGTGGGGAGAGCTCCTCTGTGTCGCCCAAGATTTACTGCTGCGTGTTAACACAGCCGCCGGTTGACGTCTTATTTCGCCTGACGGCACTCGCTAGCGAACTCGCTGCCTGAACGCCAACGCAGAACGTGGTCCGCACGGTTTACACCCCGAGGAACACACAGTGATTACAAGGTATCGGATGTTTTCGTGAGAATATAAGCTCACCGTACCAAATATGCTGGCGGGATAAAAAATTGCAACACCAAAAAATAATTAACGCAGAATAATGTCCAAGATACTACCCCAGGCGAGTGTAAAATGAATGTGCGCAACGGAGTACAGTACACGCTAAAATGAAGATTTGGCCCTGTCTGACTACCCCCTCAAGCAGATCTTAGGATCTCTTAATTCTATAAACTGCAATCTAAACGTAAATGAATGATGAAGGCACTAATCCCACTAAATGATATACGTTGTTCCTGCTTATATATTTATGGTAGATTAAAAAAACCTTTATATTACAAAGTTTACACTTCCTAAGTAAAATCACTAATATGTTGCCCAACTCTGCCCCTTATTACGACTGCGGGGACTAATATCATTAACGCGAAATGCCTGACAACATCTACGTACCAAACACTAGAAGACACTACTTTCAAAGATGATCTACGGTGGTGGTCACAGTTGATTAGTTTTTATAGCCCTAAAAAGCCGAAGCAATTTGCGATATCACAGTATGTACTGCGTCCGGTGCGTCGAAGTGGTGGGCCTCATACTCGTCCGCGACGATGGAAGAACTCCAGCTACAAATAAACTCTTTCAAACACTACGACGGCAGAAGGCGGTCCACCTGACTAATATACTCTAATACTGTCTTCTCCTCTCTTTGTTCTACAGACGAGAAACGCGAACTCCCTTGGTGCACGAATGGCAAAACGTCATTTGTTCGGATGATGGTCGCATCCGTGTTTGGCGACATCGCGGTGAACGCACATTGGAAGCGTGTATTCGTCATCGAAATATTGGCGTATCACCCGACGCGATGGTATGGGGTGCCATTGGTTACACGTCTCGTTCACCTCTTGTTCGCATTTACTGCACTTTGAACAGTGGAAGTTACATTTCAAATGTGTTACGACCCGTGGCTTTACCCTTAATTCGAGCCCTGTGAAACCCTACATTTCAGCAGGATAATGCACGTCCGCATGTTGCAGGTCCTGTGCAGGCCTTTCTCGATACAGAAAATGTTCGACAGCTGCCCTGGCCAGCACATTCTCCAGATCTCTCACCAATTGAAAACGTCTGGGCAATGGTGACCGAGCAACTGGCTCGTCACCATACGCCAGTCACTACTCTTGATGAACTGTGTTATCGTGTTGAAGCTGCATTGGCAGCTGTTCCTGTACAAGCCGTCCAAGCTCTGTTTGACTTAATGCCCAGGCGTATCAAGGCCGTTATTACGGCCAATGGTGGTTATTCTGAGCACTGATTTCTCAGGATCTATGCACCCAAATTGGGTGAAAATGTAATCACATGTCATCGGTAAGATATGCCTGGGACTCTCGTTGTCGCTACAAACTGAAGGTAATGGATCAGTGTGACTTCAGCAGACGTGCAGGATGCCTCGCAGAGGTATGCATGAACCGTCACTATCAAATCAGTGAGCTTGCAAGAGGGCACATTATTGGCATAGAGAATGTGACGCATCCATCCGGGAAATAGCTGCTTGTGTGGGACGAAGTGTTTCGGCTGTACAACGGATGTGTGCCGAATGGTTCACGGAAAGCCGTAGAACTCGACGATATGGGTCAGTTTGCACCACCCAGACCGCCCCCCCTCCCTCCCCCTAGAAGGTCGACACCTCATCCGAATGGCACCGCAGGGCAGATCTGCCTCTCTTGGGCTCGGGCGCAGCAGTGGAGCAGTGCAATACATCGTACACTCTCAGGGGTGACAGTCCATCGCTATTGATGGCAACATTTTGGTTTGTGTTTGTCAGTGGTGCTCCTATCAGTAGTCCAGCGGGACTGTTTTGCAGAAGTGCTTATAAGAGATCGATCTGACCTATAACGGGGCACGGTCGTGTCATGATTTTGGTTGTGAATTCCTGGACAACTGTCACTGCTTACGTTTCCATCATTTCTTTGACGATGCATGTTTCCCGATACTAGGCTTTAGAGGAGTTTCACCCTGGTATAGTCGGTTCAGTGAGCGATACATGTAGTTTGTTAGCGACTCATTGTATTCCAATGGGGCGATCTCTGTCATAACTATAGTACCGTTTTAGCTAGAATAACCGATGATGAATTTGGCACGTCAGCGTCTAGTCACACGTCATTTCTAGGACTTATTGTAGTAAATTTCATAGTGTTATTTTTGGGGGGTTTTCTTTGTAGGATGGGTGTTAGTTTTGTTCAGCAATATTTGTGTACCTCAACATTATTTAAGTGCTTGTATGTTTGACCATTGTGTTTCCTATAATATACATTTTTCTTCTCCTATAATTTTATTGTCTAAGAATCTTAGTATGAATGTACTTTTTCAACCTTGCTATAATGCACTGATTGTTTATCTGGTTGTGGAATATGTCACCTTCATGTGAGCTTGTAAGTGATTTTGTTTCTACAACCCTTTGTATCCCTCTTTATAGCAATCCACTCCCTTGGTAGGCAGCATGTTTTCATTAGTGATCATGTTTTCAGTTTCTTGTTATCTTGTATTATTTTTATAGTAAGGACAATGAAGTTTTTTACTGCTTCCTTATAATGGAAATGGTATTAGCTGTTGTCAGCTACCACCTTTTAGGCAGTTGCATTTCTAGATCCATTTTAACACGTTCCCCAGTTCATTTGTGGGTATTCGCTATATATCTTGACTACATGCTATGAGTATTATTAGGATCCGGTTAGTTTATCAGCGTGTCAATGTTTTCCTTACTTCTCCATACAGCTTAAGGGGAATGTTATGATGTTCTAAGTAGACACGAATTTTGGTATTCATGGAGTTTGATGATGTTACTAACTTTGTGGGCTTATCCTCTAATGATATGGTGATCTTCGCACACTCATTTACCTTTTATTTTTTCCAAATCCACGTTCCCTATCGCGACGCAACTTGCTATGTCTTACTACTTAGAAGGTTCGTTATGTATACATAGGTGATTAGGGTGTTGCCTTACACTCCCAGTAAAATTGTTTGACATTGTCGGCTGAGAACTTTGAGGACTTGCGTTGCTTAAGTAGGATTTGAGATGCTTGTTGGTTTGTTTCACTGTGACAAAGCCGAACTGTTAAGAAATATAAAGGACACCAAATCATATCTTTTTATTTCGATTTGCTGTATAACCTACGCCTACAAGGCAATTGTGAATATTCTTAGCGTTCGCCTTGCATGCTATTTTCTTTTAATATGTCGACAGCGTTGGGTTTCCCGTCAAATGAAGATTGGTCCTTATATATACGAGGCATTTCCTCATCTATAAGAATTTATATATGTAAAGACAAGCTTTGTTTCTATGGAGCTCTAGACTGTATACTGTATAGTACTGATCTTTTTTATGCATTTACATGTTCTCTTGTAAATCCGTGGTGTTAAATAGTTTTATGACTAACAAATATGTACACATACTGAAATATGTCAGTAGAAAATCAACCAGGCCAAAACACAAATAAATCAAAGTAATAAACTGATGAAAAATTTTTATAAGCTAAGAAATATGTAAACAACAATTATAGTGTGTAAGAAAAATGTTACGAATAATATTTTGTAAAATTTATTTAAGTTCTTTGCATATCGATGGTTACAGTGAAGGATCCGCACTAAGATCTTTGTTGGCGGAAGAGCCCGCGCATTGATACATATGGAGCGTGGCGAGAAGCGCGCAGCATTGTCGATAGAACACTCTTGAGCCAAACTTTGTGCAGTGAAGTTGTGTGTAGAGACTGAGCGGTGTGCCTGTTCGCCACCAGCTATATATTACTTGAAGAATACTATAATTATATAATTGATAGTTATTTATGAATTTTTAAAAAATCGACGTCATGAAGACATCAAAGGTATTTAAGCGCTAACTGCATATTGTAAGTTCGTTGCTACATTTTTAATCTGTTTTATGTAAACGATCCTCAAGCTAAAGTTTTATAAATTGAATCATTATGAAGAGTTAAAAATTTATATGCAAACATTTTCAGAATAGATCAGTTTATCTCAGTCAATATCGTATTATTTTTCATTGAACCCAGTAACCATAAGATTTAACTTTTGTTGAGTTTTCTCAATTTTTTTATTTAATAATGACATTGAATTTTGCACTAGTAACTTCAATCATAAAAGCAAATGAATAATAAGTACAGTTTTAGCTCACATATTTGCAGTCCTAGTAAATGAATGCCAACCCAAATAGTTATCAACAACAAATCAGAGTGAGTCTATTCAGACATGCAGTCAGATGCCGCTATCCAGAGGCGACCCAGTAAAATAAAAGGTGAGGAAAATATACATGTATGTTTTCAGGTTCACTGCATAGACAACCAGTACTAAGGGCCACGGCGTAAGCTTCTGTGTTCACGTCGAAATAGTCTTCTTTCGATCAGTCACATTAATACTGCTACCAATAAAGGCACAAGACGTACAACACTGTGTACGCTAAAGACTATGAGATCAGACACGTTGTCAATAGCAAGTCCAGACAGGAAAGCTGCAAGGCACAAAAATTTCAATTCTCTTTCTTTCTTTCAGTAGACGGAAAGTTGAATGTCGCGAGCTCTATCTTCTTATCTCGTGTTTTCTACCGAAAATCTCGTGCTTGGACTCTTGTTAACTTTACTATTACAGAGATCGCCTAAACTTTAATTTTTTTTAATTGGTCCTGTGCGCAACAAATAACTTACTTGGTCTTTCTGCTGCCACTGCTTGATCTGCTGCATTCCATTATTTAACAAAAAAAAACCTATTATTCATGCTGAGTGCAGTGCATGTTCTGTATGGCGGCTCCTGCTGTTGCTGCGGGTGCTGCTGCTTACTACAACTACATATAATTCAAGAGAAAGGGTTTGGTCAGATCTAAACTCGATAAATGATAACCCAAACAAGTAATTCCTTTTTTCAAAAACTATATTCTGAAAGCGATTCTTTCTCATTCACTTAACAAAACGCTAGAAGCTCTTTGAACAATCGCTTCGTATGTAAATCTGCATCCAGTGGCATTAAAGCAATATTACAAATTAATCAAACTCTTGAGACAGACTGAAATACTTCTCAATTAAATACATAGTGAAACAATTCCCTGACAATTACAAAAGAAATCAATGATAAAAATCAATACTTAATCTATTCGTCTAACAATGGTTTCCCTTTAGAATTCAACTCCAATCATTATCAAAATTACCGTCTGCTGCTACGCACATACACAAACCCTTTTCTTTAAATTAATAAGCGCGCTGCAAATTACAAAAAATATCAACTCAATACCAAATCCTGTGTCGCTGCTGGCGGACACGGCAGTACGGCAGCTCGGCGACGACCCCTCGCCCAACACACGTGCGCACCACAGCAGGCGGGCTCCTACACTGGCTTCCAAACTGCCACTAATTAATCCGTGCGCTGCGAAGCGCGACAACAATATCTTAGATTCCAGAGCATGTGTATGCGCGCTGTAACCAACCTTTAAATCCTAAGAGAGTATTGCCAACTCTCAAAGTAAGTTAAATTATTTTATTCTAGATGGGAAGGTTATCGTCTAAACGCATTACGTTCAATCATTATTTCTTTTATTTATTCGTCGGGAAGGTTTCAATATTTTAGTGCATTGAGCTGGATGTACGCAGAGATTTGGTTTAACACTACTAACAAATATGTACACATTTTTTACTCTATTGTGCTAGATGTGCACAGAGATTTGGTTTAATGCCACTACTTTCATTTTTCAGCTTAAGCAGTATTATGATTACCCGTCAGTTTCTGTAAGCTTGCTTTATATACCCTTATATACTGCATGTATTCTCTTTTATTATGCAGGGACTTGAAGATGGCTTAAATGCCGAAACTGGTAGTCTTCACAATAAAATAAAATGATATCTTAAAGTACACGGCTGTTGGTGAATCTGACTGACACTGACAATCACAGTTGGTGTGCGTCCAGGACACTGCCACCAGTGTGATCAACATGATGACATCCTGTGGCCTGTAGCGATATCCTTTCTGCACAATACTCCAGACGCGATTTTTGAGCAAGATGATGCACGACCACAGGCTGCTGCATGAACACGTGCCTTCTTGGTGTCACAAGATGGCACCCATTTTCCCTGGCCAGTGAGATCAACAGACTTGTTCACCAAGTGAATGCAGCATGGATGGCTGTACCACACGTCATACGCGATGATGCCATCACGCACGGAACACGTTATCAAGGCCCATGGAGGACCCTGTGCCTATTAGGCAAAAGGACACATGCCGAACCGAAGAGATTGAAATGCTAATCCTTTCTGCAGAACATACTAATGTACATGTCCTGTGAATATGAACGTCCTAACTCTATTCGTTCAAGGTCTTACAAAAAATGAGTGTACATAGCGACATACTCTAATGAATGAAAACATTATGACCACCCTCTTAATAGCGTCTTGGTCCATCATTGCAACGCAGTAGAGCAACGATTCAGCGTGGCTTGGATACCACAAGTCCTTGGTAGCTTCCTGGAGGTATGTATCATCACATAAGGTTGGCGACGAAGTTCGTAGCGTTTTTGTTTTCTATGTTGGTTCCGGTTGTTATGGGTTTATTTACCGATTGTCATTTTTTATTTGTAGTTCGCTGTTGCTGTTTGAGTTTACATACTGTCATTTTGTCATTTCGCGATAGTGAGCGGACCTGTGGACGCCAGAAAATGGAGTGCTACGCGGAAAAATCGGAACGTTTCCGACATATTCTTCTGTCTGCGTCTAATAGGTGGCAGCAATACGCGCAGCCAGAAACATCTGCGCCGTTATAGGGGTTATACCACTGGACAGAAGCGGCAAGAACATGCTTTTCTCGTTTTAAGGAGAATCGTTTTGACATTCCGCGTTCAGTTTTCTCGTTTTAAGGAGAATTGTTTTGATGTTGGTGACTCTCCACGTTCAGGGGGACCTTCGGAGTTTGATGAAGATCGTTTAAAAACATTAATACACAATGATCCACGTCAGTGTACTCGGGAAATGGCAAATGTGATTGTTCCACCATCGTGGGACATTTGCATGCAGCAGGGAAGGTTCAAAAATCGAGTTTTTGGCTACCGCATGCTCTAAACCAAAATAAAAAAAATCTGCGGTTGGTCTTATATCCATCTCGGTGTGCTTGTCATCAGATGGCTAGTGAACGACACAGACCATTCCTCTCCTGTAGCGTTACTGGAGACGAGAATTTGTGTCTTCATGCTAACGTATGGAAAAGAAAGGAATGTCTGAGTCCAAGCAAAGCAGCAACTCCGCGTACAAAGACGCAGCCACAGAAAATACAGGGTTATTACAAATGATTGAAGCGATTTCACAGCTCTACAATAACTTTATTATTTGAGATATTTTCACAATGCTTTGCACACACATACAAAAACTCAAAAAGTTTTTTTAGGCATTCACAAATATTCGATATGTGCTCCTTTAGTGATTCGGCAGACATCAAGCCGATAATCAAGTTCCTCCCACACTCGGCGCAGCATGTCCCCATCAATGAGTTCGAAAGCATCGTTGATGCGAGCTCGCAGTTCTGGCACGTTTCTTGGTAGAGGAGGTTTAAACACTGACTCTTTCACATAACCCCACAGAAAGAAATCGCATGGGGTTAAGTCGGGAGAGCGTGGAGGCCATGACATGTATTGCTGATCATGATCTCCACCACGACCGATCCATCGGTTTTCCAATCTCCTGTTTAAGAAATGCCGAACATCATGATGGAAGTGCGGTGGAGCACCATCCTGTTGAAAGATGAAGTCGGCGCTGTCGGTCTCCAGTTGTGGCATGAGCCAATTTTCCGCGGGCTATGCGTGAAACGTGCCCGCACGCGTTCAACCGTTTCTTCGGTCACTGCAGGCCGACCCGTTGATTTCCCCTTACAGAGGCATCCAGAAGCTTTAAACTGCGCATACCATCGCCGAATGGAGTTAGCAGTTGGTGGATCTTTGTTTAACTTCAACCTGAAGTGTCGTTGCACTGTTATGACTGACTAATGTGAGAGCATTTCAAGCACGACATACGCTTTCTCGGCTCCTGTCGCCATTTGGCTCACTGCGCTCTCGAGCGCTCTGAGCGCTCTGGCGGCAGAAACCAGAAGTGCGGCTTCAGTCGAACAAAACTTTATGAGTTTTTCTACGTATCTGTAGGGTGTCGTGACCATATGTCAATCAATGGAGCTACAGTGAATTTATGAAATCGCTTCAATCATTTGTAATAGCCCTGTATTGTAACGCATCTGGTGGTGCAGCGACGATGTGGCGGCGTACTACGAGTTCCTTCCCCGAGGTGTCACCATCAAGGCTGACGGTTGTCGACAGCTGTGACGTCTTGCAGACGAAATCCAAGAACAACGATCAGGAAGACTGTGTGAAGTGATGCTGCTCCACGATAACGACCGCCCACACTCTGCTAGACTCACACAAAACACTACACAGGGCTTGGGTTGGGAGACCATGCCGTACCTACCTTATTCTTGCGCCCTCAGATTTTCACCTTTTCCCCAATCTATGGAATGGCCTCCTACCAACTTATGCACCAACCCAATACATCTAAGCACAGCTTACGCACTTCCCGAAAATCATGGGCCGTTTCTTTGTGGGCGCGGAACTGGCGTCCGACAGCGTCCCGTATGCTTTCCAATGAGAGTGCAAATCAGCCGAATCTGGTGGCCAAGACATCAACAGAAATTCACTATTATTTTCCTCAAATTAGTGTGACACCCTGAGAGGCACCCACATGCCTTGCTCATACTGTGGCATCAAGCAGTCAGGCCTGCAAGATGAGTGGTCTGCCAAGCGAGTAGATTTATTCTTATTTATCGAGTAACATAAATGACTGATTATGAGCTCTAGTGCCCACAATTAAGCTACAAATTATTCTCTTGTTTGAATGTTACGCAACGGAAACGGATAACGCACATCTGACTATTAGGAATTTACACAACTCTGATTGTTCACTACACTCTGGCAATACCACATTTTCTTTCTTACCCAACGGCTCTGACCAACACGTGGCCATCGCACTGAATATGAATGGCGCACACATTATAAATTCTGGGTATCATGACTACACACTATTCGAAGAACAAGGCCACCAATCTTTTTCTTTTCACTATCTTTTTTATTCCGATAAAATATATTATGATTCAAAGATAACCTAAACACACCATTACATTTTATACAACAATTACACATGAGAAACTCCGCCTAGTGGGCATGGTTTACATTGGTGATTCTCTATCTTATGGTCTCGTAATTATCAAACGGTACAGTGTACTTTCTGGATAGGATGGTGGATATTTTGCTTATATCTCACACTTCGACTCTCACACCCATCATCACGAAAATTTCCTCCAGGCCGAGCGGTACAAAAAGGAACATGCATAACTCACTGCCTCTGAACCTATCTTGCTACTCTCCCATGCAAACCACACATACTTAAATTACATGTAATGCATCACAATGGCAACATAGAATACATCACAAAGAATAGTCACAACGTTAGAATCACTTCACTTTCAGCTTTCCCACTTCAATTAGTATTCATCCCAGTTTCACACGACACTGCCCCACTTCGTAACTTTTCTTTCCTGCTACGAACTCTGGAGGATATATGCACGACTTCCTGTGCAATTCAAGCAAAGTGGCGTTGCTGGATGGATTGCTGACTCACCTTGCTTCTCTCTCAGAGTATTATAGTTTGAATCAAACGTCACACGGAAACATAACACGCAAAGTAATATTAAGAACATATCCGTCACACACGCGAGTCCTCAAGTGATACCATGGACGAGTACTTCTCTTTATCCTTTGTCTCATACACAGGTTGAGACTCACATAGTACTCACCACGTGGAAGTACACGTCTCTAATTTCAAGTCCTGCACACGCCATTTCTTAAATACCTCCAACTTATAGTACACACGCCAGTAATTCAGCTTAACTTTAGCACTCGGAAATATTTCAGCTTAGTACTAGCACTCGCAAATATCTCAACTTATTGCTACACGTGGTTTCATTGTGACCGTTTGTCACTTCCGAAGATTACTACGATCCCCTTAATATTACCTGCCTGTCATTTAATTCTCCCCCCAAAAGTTCCTGAAATAGAGAAATAATTATTCCAAACTACTCTTAAGTATTCCACATCCATACCATTCTCTCCATTCTTTTGTCTTTACGGAGCACACCTAAGACAGGTCTTACCAACACAAGATCCAGCGCCAGAGTGCTGAAACATGGCCGTTCTTCAGGCCATCTCGCACCTCTGCCGAGGTGGGGGAGCACCTTGCTACCATATTGGTCAGCCACATTTCAGGCGCTCAAAGCTCAGGTAAATTTCATCTCTTTGGTTCCACCAAAGTTGACCAAAGGACCGTCTCAAAGATGAATATATATTGCACATTCACTATCTGCGGTTAGCACACGACCATACTGTTGTGGACTGGCAAGACAGCCAATCCACTATGACAGGAAGCCGAAAGGCACGCGTTTAAGCTCACGCAGGCTGGCGTGAGGTCTGGAACAGGACAAGGAATTTACAGTAGCAAAGAACGTACGTAGCTGCTGGAATACTTAACTTTAATCCATAATTGGTGAACATCGCTCTTGATGGTACATGTTTTACAGCATCAATAGTAACTGGTAATGGCGCCTTGCTAGGTCGTAGCAAATGACGCAGCTGAAGGCTATGCTAACTATCGTCTCGGCAAATGAGAGCGTATTTTGTCAGTGAACCATCGCTAGCAAAGTCAGCTGTACAATTGGGGCGAGTGCTAGGAAGTGTCTCTAGACCTGCCGTGTGGCGGCGCTCGGTCTGCAATCACTGATAGTGGCGACACGCGAGTCCGACGTATACTAACGGACCGCGGCCGATTTAAAGGCTACCACCTAGCAAGTGTGGTGTCTGGCGGTGACACCACACATACATTCATTCATTTCGCAGATCTCACCAAATTGGATATAGGGATTTATTTTGTTGGAGTGCCCATGTGGTCCATTAAATAAATAAATTGTGCTTCTTTCCTACACTGGTATCCGGCTTTGGTGTATTAAGTGAAATTGAGTTATTATTCCAAAAAATATGTTGTTCTGACAAGAATAACGAAGAACGTGGTACCTATTTTCAGCGTCGGGCGGTACTGTACCCTTTCAACCCTTCTGTTTTTGTAAAACCGTCACTTAGTTTACTGGAGGACGCCACTGCCGTAGCGGAAGACATCATGTATAAAAGGAGACTGGGGGACAGCAACAATGTTCACATAGACCACAGCTGTCGCTGTGTCTTCAGTTACTACGACTACCGAAATAGAAACCCAGGTGAGCGAACACCAAGGCATGATAGGGCCGTTCACCTGGATGACAGCCTTTCTGAACGTGATCATTCACCTGATGTAACAGGAAACGTTATTCATCCGACCAGGTAACACTTTTCCATTTATCCAGGGTCCCGCCTCGATGCTCCCATGGTCACTGCAACCGTAACTGATGATTTCGTTGGGTCAACGTAGGAACCTTACTTCTGTTGCGGAGCCGTATGTTCAGCAAAGTGCAGCGACCGCTGTGCTCTGAAACATCTGCGCCTGCACCTACTGTAATAAGGTCTGCCATAGATCGTCGCCTGCCCTACTTCACAAAGCGGGCAAAGCTTTCGACCTTAAGGTTCTGTGATGAGTCGTGAACGTCCAAACGCTTTGTCATCAACTAATGGTTTTATTCTCCATCAAGCGCTATCTACAGATTCTCACAGTACCAGAACGCGAACAGTTGACCAGATTCGCCATTTCTTAGGTTCTCGTTCCGAACCACTGAGACATATCTCCCTGCCCTTTGTGAAAGTCCATTTTATGTCACTGAATTGTTCCATTTCCGGCCCATATCGTTGCTACAATCATCTGACATTCGTCTCTGCTCCGTTTATACACTTTCCTTTCTGCATCAAGTGTGCACAATGGCAGCAGCTGGCTCTCAATCTCGCGATGGGCAGTGGTCGTGATATCTTGGCTGAGCAGTGTAATAGTCGTTACTGTGAAAAACAGTTCAAATGGCTCTGAGCACTATGGGACTTAACATCTGAGGTCATCAGTCCCCTATAACTTAGAACTACTTAAACCTAACTAACCTAAGGACATCACACACATCCGTGCCCAAGGCAGGATTCGAACCTGCGACCGTAGCGGTCACGCGGTTTCAAACTGAAGCGTCTAGAACCGCACGGCCACTCCGGCCGGCTTTCTGCGAAAAAGTTCAGCTATGGTTGAGCTACTTTTCAGCGTATGCACAACTCAAACATAGATTTTTGTGACACAGTGGAGGGAATATCCGTATCGTTTTAATAGTTCTCAAGCTTAACGTCGTATATTGTTGTGGCACATGCGCTCGCTGCCTGCACTCTGCCCTTGTGCTCCGAGCCCATAGAGGGTTGGATGAAAGGATGAAAACGAAAAAGATTTCAGCCGAGCACCACTCGAGGATTTAGTGTGGAAAATAGACCATCCATCCCGACTACCCTCTTGCAATACGATCTAGGTTCCTTACTAGGGTCGGTATTCCGACTTCTGCGTTCCGTTTTGGAAGCTTTGACTTTTGAATTCCTTTGTTCACACCCGCTTATTTGTTGTTTTCTTTTCTGTGGAATATCGATACGGCATCTCGCCTGCTCTCGCTATACGTAACATTTACGTGCGACAGTAAGATATTCTTACCATATGACATATCTGTAACCAATGTATAGTATGACGCTTGCCAAGGCTACAGAAGGAGAAAAGGTACGTCAACGACCGGAAGAATGGTTCATAATATTGTGAAAAAATAAAAAAAGAATTGGAGCGCGAGCGAGGTTTGAACACGGTTCCCTCCCGTCGCAGACCAACAACGTGACCACATAGGTACCGTATTTACTCGAATCTAAGCCGCACTTTTTTCCGGTTTTTGTAATCCAAAAAACCGCCTGCGGCTTAGAATCGATTGCAAAGTAAGCGGAAGTTCTGAAAAATGTTGGTAGTTGCCGCCTTGCCGCCACAACTAACCGCCGTCAAATATATGTAGCGCTACACAGGCATGCTTTGCAAGCACAAAGATAAATACTGGCGCCAAAGTCTCTGTGTCAGTAAATAAATTAAAAGAAAAGGTAGAAGAATGTAAACATTATGCCATATATACTTTCGTGTTTGCTGATATCTCATTTAAATCCTGTCTGCCTAATAAACTACGAAACTAGAGTGAGACAACAGCAACCGCGGAAGAATATACATACCATGTCATGTTTATATTTGTATTATTCTTATGCTGAATAGTGATACAGTCAGAAATGAAGGACAGTAGCTGACCAGATTTTTAAATCTAAGATGACTCTAATTTCTGTGCAGAATGTGATGTACTAAAGAGGCGTCTGCAAAGATTTTCAAACGGAGAAAAATTTTCGCGAAACTCTCGTTCAGAACATCTTCTATCATACGCAGTCTATTATTTGGTTCTTGTTGATCATTATCAAAGACAGCAGCAGTGTAAGTAAAAACAGATAGCACTCTCTTGCCATTGTTTCGCTTATGAGACAATTCCTCTATTTTTTTTTTTTAATGTAACCGGCGGTAGCGCGCACAAAAGCAACCCATGCCGCGAGCGGCGACAGGTCGTAAACTCTCATTATCAGAATGCGACAAACAATGCATGACACAGTACAATAATGCACGTTCAGCTTAGAGTGACGTAAACACCCATAACGAATAGAGAACGGCACTTATCAGATCAAAGCAAAATAAGCAATCGATTCAAACCAGCTGAAGCACGTGAAAAAGGAAGGGTACCCGTATAAATACGGACGGAGGCCCTGACACATAGCAATGGCTACTTGGTAAAGCTTAACTGTTAAGCTTACGACTCGAACCAAACTACTGTGGCTGTATCTTCATCCATTCGACCTAAATTGTGTCTCATGCTACAATGGACCAACTTTGTTTCGATTTGGAGGTGCGGTCGAAAACTTTCAGCTCCCCTTGAGTTCCGAGTCTCAAATTTCAGGTTCGGCTTAGATTCGGGAAATTTTTTTTCCTTGATTTCGAGTCTCATTTTTCAGATGCGGCTTCGATTCAAGTGCGGCTTAGATTCGAGTAAATACGGTAACCACGACGTCCTACCTGCACAGTTACCCTCGATGCTGCTCACTTGAGCTTGGACCGTTCACTGTTTCTATTTCACTTCTTTTTTCATGGTTCAGTACACCTTCTTCCTGTTTTCGTACTTGATCTGTGTTCAGTTTTTGGTGAGCTATCCACTGGCCCTCTTACAACTAATCTGAGGGTGGTGCGATGGGTAGTTTCCATTGTGCGTGGGCAGGATTAAAGGCTTCATGCTAGATTTGTTACCGGTAGGTTCGCACAATATGCGAGTATTATGGAGATGCTCTGTGAACTCAAATGAGAATCCGAGGAGGGGAGACTAGGATCTTGTCGCGAAACACTGCTGAGAAGATTTAGAGCTCCGGCATTTGTGACTGGCCGCTGAATAATTCTACTGTCGTCAATGTACGCTTCGCGTAAGCACCACGAAACGAGATAAGATACACGTATTTGGCCTCGTACAGAGGCGTTTAGAAGGTCGTCTTTCCCTTGCTCCATCTGCGAGTGGAACAGGATTGGGAATGACCACTAGTGGTACCAAGCACCCCTCGCCATTCACCGTATAGTGCCACGCGAAGTGCGTATGTATATGTAGTTCTTCATCTCTCCCTGCTGCCCTCTGTAATAAAAAAATTTAAAAAAAACTGAGTGAATGCTTCAACAATTCGGAGAGCTGGCTGTCCACTCTAATAAAAAAAAACTCAGTGAAAACTTCAACAATGAACTTGAAAAGGTATCATGTGACGTCCACCCAGACCAAATGCCAAGAGCAATAATGAACAAAATGAAGGAAAAAAAGGGTGTAGCATCGCTATTTAGTAACCAGAACCATCACGGTACCGGGTTAGCACCTGGTCATTGCTTAAATTTTGAATAAAAAAATTAGCAACAATGACGGCCGAAGACTTCCAGCATAAGAAGCTACCCTTATTCTCACAAAGGCCTTGTCAAAGAGAATGGACGGACAGACAGAGCTTCACGGCATTCTCTTGCTCTTGGGATGGAAAACAACACCTCAGTGACTAAGAATCCGCAATGATCAACGGCATCAGGATGTAGTAGGCTATGGAAACCACTGCACTAAAGACACATAAAGTGTAAAGTGTATCCTCGCCATTCACCGTATAGTGCCATGCGAAGTGCGTATGTATATGTAGTTCTTCATCTCTTCCTGCTGCCCTCTGTAATAAAGTTTTTTTTTGAAAAAAACTGAGTGAATGCTTCAACAATTCGGAGAGCTGGCTGTCCACTCTAATAAAAAACTGAGTGAAAACTTCAACAATGAACTTGAAAGGGTATCATGTGACGTCCACCAGGACCAAATGCCAAGAGCAATAATGAACAAAATGAAGGAAAAAAAGGGTGTAGCATCGTTATTTAGTAACCAGAACCATCACAGTACCGGGTTAGCACCTGGTCATTGCTTAAATTTTGAATAAAAAAATTAGCAACAATGACGGCCGAAGACTTCCAGCATAAGAAGCTACCCTTATTCTCACAAAGGCCTTGTCGAAGAGAATGGACGGACAGACAGAGCTTCACGGCATTCTCTTGCTCTTGGGATGGAAAACAACACCTCAGTGACTAAGAATCCGCAATGATCAACGGCATCAGGATGTAGCAGGCTATGGAAACCACTGCACTAAAGACACATAAAGTGTATCCACACGAGATGTGGTCTGTAACTGAAAAAGTGTCATGATGATGTCTCCATTGGCAAAAGATTCTGACCAGTTCCCCATTCGGATCTCCAGGAAGGGACTGTCAAGGGGGAGGTGATCAGGAGAAACAGATTGAATAACCAACGAAAGGAGGAGTGGGATGTCGGAAGTTTGAAGGTGGTAGTGAAGGTAGAAAATATAAAAAGAGAAATGCAGATGCTCAATGTACATATAGTGTACCTTAGTGAAGTGAAACAGAATGAAGATAAGAATTTCTGGTTAGACGAATTTAGGGGAATAGGAAAAAGTTGCAGAAAAAAGGGTATAACAGGAGTAGGATTCGCTATGAATAGGAAAGTAGGACACAGAGTGAAGTACTGTGAACAGTATAGTGACAGGTTTCTTCTCATCAGTATCGACAGTAAATCTACAACGAAAACAATAGTTCATGTATATATGCCAACGTCGCAAACAGAAGATGAGCAGATACAGGAAGTATATGAGGACATTGAAGGGATGATTCCGTACATGAACGGAGGCAAAACTGTAATATTCATAGGAGACTGGAATGCGATTCCTGGGGAAGGAGTAGAAGAAAGGTTTACGGGAGAATATGGGTTTGGCAGTAGGAAGGAGAAAAGAGAAAGACTAATTGAGTCTACAATAGATTTCAGCTAGTAAAATCGAACATTCTGTTCAAGAATCACAAGATGAGGAGGTATACTTGGAAAAGACCGTGTGATATGGGAAGATTTCATTTAGATTACGTCGTAGTGAGACAGAGATTTCGAAATCGGTGTCTGACTGTAAGGTGTAGCCATGAGCAGTTGGACAGTCAGGAAGAATCAGTGCACAAACAAGATGGATACAGAAGTACTAAGGAATGAAGAGAGACGTTTGAAGTTTCTGATGCTATTGATAGTGCGGTAAAAATAGCTCAATAGGCAGTTCAGCTCACAGGGATGGGCATACTTCAGTTGATCGACGAAAGAAGGAAGCATAGAAATGTTCAGGGAACTTCTGGAATACGGAGATCCAAGTGGCTTAGGAATGAAATAAATATGACGTGCAGGAAAGCCAAGGCGAAATGGCTACATGAAAAATGTGAAGATCTCGAAAAAGAAATGATTGTCGGAAGGACTCACTCAGCATGTGCTAAGACCAAAACAACTTTCGGCGACATAAAAAGCAAGGGCATAACATTGAAAGTGCAATGGGAATTCCACTGTTAGGTACAGAGGAGAGAGCGGATTGGTGGAAAGGTTACATTGAGGGTCTCTTTGAGGGGGATGATTTATCTGATAACGTGAGAGAAGAAGAAACAGGAGTCGATTGGGAAGAGGTGGGGATCAAGTATTGGAATCTGAATTTAGAAGAACTTTGGACGACTTAAAGCCAAGTAAGGCAGACGGCATTCCATCGGAATTTCTGAAATCAATGGGTGGAAGTGGCAATAAAATGATTATTCACATTGTTGTGTAGAACGTATGAGACTGGCTGTATACCACCAGGCTCTCGGAAAGAAACATCCACACAGTTCCGAAGATACAAATAGCCGACAAGTAAGGGATTTATCTCACAGTCAAGTTAACAGCTCGTGCATTCAAGTCAGTGACAAAAATAATATACGAGTACAGAAGAATGGAAAAGAAAATAATTGAGCATCTGTTAGGTGGCTCTAGAAAAAGTAAAGGCACCAGAGAGGCAGTTCTCAGGAAAAGAAAAAGACTGAGGATCTGTTAAGGTACGATCAATTTATCTCTAGAAAATGTAAAGGCACCAGAGAGGCAGTTCTCACGTTGCCGCTGATAACAGAAGGAAGAATGATGACAAATCAAGACACTTGATAGAATTTGTCGACCTGGAAAAAGCGTTTGACAATGTAATATGGTGTAATATGTTCGGAATCCTGAGAAACATGTGGTTAAGCTATACGGACAGACGGATAACATACAATATGTACAAGAACTAAGAGGGAAGAATTAAAGTGAAACACCAACAACGAAATGCTGTAATTAAAGAAGGTGTAAGACAGGGATGTAGTCTTTCGCTCCTGCTGTTCAATCTGTACGTCGAAGAAGCAATGACGGTAATAAAACCAAGGTTAAAGAATGTGATTAAAATTCAGGGTGAAAGGATACCAATGATTCGCTGATACTGCTGTTCTCAGTGAAAGTGAAGAAGAATTGCAGGATCTGTTGAATGGAATGAATAGTCTAATTAGTACAGAATAATGGATTGATAGTATATCGAAGAAAGACGAAAGTAATGAGTAGTAGGAGAAATGAGAACGGTGAGAAAATTAACATCATAATTAGTGATCAGAGAAGTAGAGGAAGTTATGAAATTCTGCTACCTATGCAGCAAAATAACCCGTGACGGGCGGAGCAAGGAGGACATAAAAAGCAGACTATTATTGTCAAAAGTGGCATTCTTGGGCAAAAGAAGTCTACTGGTATAAAACATAGACCTTAGTTTGAGAAAGAAATTTCCGAGTATGTACGTATTGAGCACAGCATTGTATGGTAGTGAAAGAGAAGGGAATCGAAACATTTGAGATGCGGTGCTACAGACGAATGTTGAAAATTAGTTGGACTCATAAGGTAAGGAATGAGGAGGTTCTGCTCAGAATCGGGGAGGAAAGGAATATATGGAAAACAGTGACAATAAGAAGGGACAGGATGACACCACATCTGTTAAAACGCCAGGGAATAGCCTCCGTGGTAATAAAGGGAGATGTAGAGTGTAAAAACCGTAGAAGAAGGCAGAGATTGGAATATATCCAGCAAATAACAGAGGACGAAAGTTGCAAGAGCTACTCGTAGCGGGCAGCATCAAACCTGTCTAGAAACTGTTGGCTCAAAAACAGGAGCACGCACTGCGATGCAACATTGTGTTTCTCTCAACAAAACGTTATGTATCGTATTTTCAGAATGATTGTTTGCGCTTCTGATCCATTCTGACAACAGAGGTGCATGCACATCCAGGCTGGTCACTGGTACACTGACACTTGGGTGGATTCGTGCTGGGGCCTGCACACCTCCCCGAATCCCAGTAGTGGCATACTAAAGCGGTCGATTATCCTGGCGCTTTAATGAGACTGCGATATTTCTAGGGATGGCTGGAGAAGTGGATAAGCATCTCTGTGATCCTCAGTGGACACATGTTTTTGGGAGCCCCTCATATCGCTACACATGACCAACATACTGAATTATTCTTGTATAATAGTTCCGATAAAACTCTTCTCCCCTCTGTTCAGAACATCATCAGTGATTTTATCAGTCCATTTTGATTTTACAATGCTTGTAATGGTTCTTTATTTAGTGAGCATTACGGCACTCCACTTCTCGATACCAGCAATATCGTACTACTTTTCTGCGAAGTAACAAGACATATTTTTGTGACAATATTCACATTTGGTTTTATTAATGTATAGGTACTCCGATGTGTCGATATATTACAGTGATTGGTTCTTGTGTGTATTCATTTCTGTTAGACTGTCGTAATCTTTGACTTACTTGTAACCGTTTTGGCGCGAATGCGCACAGAGCAGTCTTTGTTTCAATTTGCAAAAGTTAAGTTGTTATTTCGCTTTGTAAAAGAACAGTCAAGTCTTTTGTTTGGTTAAAGTGGAAATTAAATATATGAAGATTGATACAAAACTGTTTTCTTGATGATGTGACAATTAAGAAGAAGTATATGTGAATTTACAAGAAGTTTTAATTTGGATCGTGAACACCAAGTCAAAAATTTTCTACCATACCATTGTTATGATCTGGGATTGTTTGATCATTAAGAATTTCCTGAAAAACGCATGTGTTAGGTCTTCAAATATTGCTAAAATACAGATCTGGACCTTCTAGCAGTCAAAGTGGAATCACCCTAGAATCAACAAGATGAGCCATAACAACTTCGACGAAATCTACGTGGGAATCCATTCAAGATAAGTGCCAAAATTAATGACCTTATTACAGTGACTTCATTATTTCCACTCTGACGATACCATCCACAGTCAATCACTTTGTTGTTGCCCGATAAAGCGAACATATGCTGCGTGAGCAACATTATTAATCTGATTTCTAACCTACTTTGCAAGTGGTGGTATTGTTAGGTGCTCCAGTGTGTGATAAACCTTTTGCATTTCTTTTATGTTTTCGTCTTCTTTAAAGGCAAAGAGAGAAGATGAAGCGGTAGCCCATCATAGAGCCTATGCCTACCGTCATGTATTTTTTGACTTTCAGTTGTTATAAAACAGAGGATTTTTTCTGGTACCAGTAGGAGGAAGGAAGGATTCGCGCTCAGCTGGTGAACGAGTGAGAAACACGCCATTTTTAGTGAATAATTGTAGACCGCCATTTTGGGGTCGCTATGAATAAGTGAGGAGTATGTATTTCATATGTGCACCGTTTAGAAAAATACGGTATTGTTTTATTAACAGAAAGGTCGTGTGAGTTGTTATTTCAAATAGTACAATAATTACAAGAACTGAAGCCCACCTGTGTACTTTGGAAAATTACGAAGATCCGATAAGCTTAATGGGAACACGGTCAAGACTTCAAAGGCGAACACGGCGACCAAACGTAGCATTATAAAGAATGGTAAGCACAAATCTACAGCGGAGAAAGAAACTACTTCGCCCTGCAAAATAATATGAACTAATACGAACTTATTTCCGGGCATAGCTCAGCTTATTGTGCTTGTCATTCATGCCGAAAAATTAATCTCATTAATTCAATACATTTTAAAAAGCCACGCATTTCAACATTTTATTATCATCTATTCCATTATTTTATTGTATTATAAGTGACAACATATCCGCAAATATTTCAGTGTTTCCCTTTCCTCAGTCCCCAGAGTCGAGGTCTGAGCATAACTGGAAAACACCCTTAAACTCACTCACGCCGAGAGGGCCTGAGAAATGACGCAGCTTCGTGGTCGTCGAGGCTCAGTGGCGCAGGGAATCTCACACGGTATCATCGCGAGGAAACTGACGCGCGGGCAGCCCCATAACAGCCTCTCTCCTGGGACGCCCACTAGAGGCTGATCGCAGACACACTGCCCGTGATCAGAGCGGGGCGCTCCTAGTCGGTGGCGTCACTTAGTGACGCCTGGGGAGGCACCGCGGGGCGCCTTTGAGAGGCTGAGCCGGCGCCGGCGCCGTGCGCGGTGATTAATTGTGCCTAATGAGCCGACTGACGCTCTGCCCTCTGCGCCTCCGACACCTCCTCACCGCAGCCCCTTACACCATCGGCTCTGTTCCTCCAGTCTACCCCCTTATCAGCAAATGCACCACTCTAGGGTGAGCTTTAGTTCAGCAACCTCTCACGTTAACAAAGATTTACCGCACTCTCTTATTGCAACCATCATTACAGCATAATTTTACTATTATTTAGGGCAACGAGTTCAGTGGACTACAAAGGTCCATTCACACTGGACGTCAGAGACCAGATCGAAACGTCAAGTCATTCCACAACGCATTTGAAATAGCGGCCTTCACAAATACTGCCAACGGAACGGCACAGCACCCTAGCACCAATGATTCTACGCCTACGTGACTACCTCTGCATGTTCAACTCCCCAACAACACACGGGAAAAATGAACGCCTACAGCTTTCTGTGTGAGCTCCGATTTCTCGTAAATTTTTTAACGATGGTAATTTTTCCGTCAGTAATTGGGAACAACATATTTTTCCATTCGGGAGAGAAATCTGGTGATCGAAATTTCGTGAAAAGATCTCGCCGCAACGAAGAATGTTTTGTTTATTTATTGCCACACCAACTCACGTATCATATCTGTGATACTCTCCCTCCTATTTCGCGACAATGCCGAACGAGCTGCCCTCTTTTAAATTTTTTAGATGTCTCCTGTCAGTCCTCTCTTGTACAGAAGCTACGCTGCACTACAGTACTCCAGAAGGTGGTTGCTATTCATAGTGTTGGCAACCATTAAAAACAAAAAAAAGCAAAATAAGAAAAACTAATTGTTAGTTGCATGGGTAGGAATAAACTCATAACGTTTGTTAGTGTCAACATTAAACATTTGTACATATCTATCCTATCATTTCGATAAAGGAATCGTTCAAATGAGCTATGGAACATGTAACTAACTAACTAATCTTTTTGTTGCACCTTATAGTGTTCTGCCAATAAAACATCGTCTTTGGTTCTCTTTCCCCAAGATATTTTCTGGGAGACACTTGTAATATAAGTTGCTCGTAACTGTAATCCCTAGGCATTAAGTTCAATCGACAACCTTAAAAATTTCTGTGTTTTACAGTGTAAACGAAATGTAGTAGACTTCTTTTTAGTACTGACGTGAATGATTTCACATTTTTTATTGTTTAGAGACAGCTGCCATTTTTGAACCACTTAGACATCTTGCCCAAATCATTTCGCAATTTGTTTCGATTATCTGATGACTTTCCAAGACGGTAAATGACCATCGCCAAACAATATAGGAGCGCTGTTAATGACATTTATAACGTGGAACTGTTGCGTGATTAATCGCCTTAGGATTTGTAATAAGGATACCTCATATTATTTAAAAACTGTAGTGTCATGAATATTTATGTTTGTACAATAAAAGTTTAATATGTGATTAAGTTTTATGCTATGAGTGATTCCCTTTTACAATTCCCTCGTCTTACCCCTTCTAAACTCGCATGAGTATTGCTCAGGCTCTCCGATATTCGAATAGCGCCTGAGCAGTGAGTAAAATGGGTTTAATACCAGCCCTGGTACAAAATTTAATTCATAGCCTCAGCCTACATAATTATCATAGATAAAGGTGAGACTTAATATGTCTCAGGAACATCAGCTGTGTATGATTAAGATATCACCTACCCCTGAGGTACAGGCAGGATTAACCGTATTTCGCTCATTCCTAAGGTGCTATTCCAATATCCGAGAGCCTCGAAACACTAATGTGAGTTTAGAAGGGGAATAGCTATGGGATGAGGTACGAATTGGAATTTCTGTCAAGGATGGATACGTACTAGGACAGTCCATGCAGGTACAATAGCTGGAGTGCCAGTTTGCCGGCATGGTAGCTCAGCGTGTCTGGTCAAAGGGCCGATTGTCCTCTTTAATAAAAAAAATGAGTGAAGGAATCAACGATCAAGTCGAACAGATGTCGTGTGACGTCCGCCCAGTCCAAACGAAACGAACAATGCAGAACAATATTCTATATTTAAAAAAAAGTATGGTGCAACAGACAGTGCATGTGCCTAGTAAGTAGGAGACCTAGGTTCTAATCCTGGTGCTGGTACAAATTTTAATTAATTGCTACCACCTGTATCATTATCATAACAAAGGTGAGATTCAGTTTGTCTCAGAAATATCTACTTTATATGACTAATTATTATTGCCATATCTATTTCGTCTTGTTTTATTGGCAAGTAATGTGATCCATGTTATGCACAATGTTGTGTAATGAAATCAGTTTATGAATGAATCGGTTTAGGTGTTTTAAATCCTTAGGACGAGATGACACATCAGAAGTTAGAGTGTGTAAAATAGAAGAAATGTAATCATTTTGTGCCATTCTGTGTACTAATAATGATGTATAGATCTTCATTATAGAAACTTCCAGGGCGTAGGAAGAGAGGTGTATGCTAATCCCTTGTCCACTTAAACTGCTGTTTTATTTTGTACATTCAGCATCGTGCAAATATCCTCTCAGTACTGACAGGGCACTTTAATTATATTCATGTTGTCCAGCTTCTATATTTCTGTTGTTCATATTACTGTGTGCTTTAGTTTGTGTCATCTCATTGCTTCAGAGGGTGAAAATATATACATATATGAAGAAACATTTTACTTAAGTCCATGACTGGTAAAAGAAATTAGTGTAGATAGTTTTGGGCGCAACAGTGTTATTCAATTGTAGCTAATTTGAAGTGAAATGTAGTGTGTGTAAACCATAGCTCTTTTACCTGGTTAGGAAAGTAGTTAGTTGAGCTAACTTGAAACGTGTATATACGCTACGTGCAGATCTATATTACATCTTCATGTGTATTTACAGGAATTAAGGGTGACTTAATAAGTGAGGAACACAGATTATGAGATACTTACCATATCAGTTTAAAACTCTAATGTAAATATTTATTGTTTCTGTAAACTATCTATGTTGAAGTCGCTATTTGGAATTTTTGAAATGAGTTGGTGAACCTTTGAGGGCTTTCATTGATCATTGTATGGTAAACAACTGAGAGCGCAGTAAGTGTATGTTATTCACAGAATATGTAGAAGTTAATAAAATTAATATTAAAGGGTAAAGGTAACTAATGAAGAATCATACTTATTGTATCTTCTTCTGTACCAGCACAAACCAGGGAGAGGTGAGAGCAGGGAGAGAGGTGGTGTGTGGAAACAAAGATGGTACATATGAAAGTATGTAAGCTCAGTGACGATACAATGGGGCCATATGGTTTGAAACCATGTGTTGTTGCTGAATTCAGTCTCAGTGACCTGAAAGCAATAACAATCAGTCTTCCACAGAGGTTGCACAGAACCTCTAACCTATGGAACAACATATAAATCCATACATCAGAAGTTGCTCCCTGATGGTCATGAAAAATATGTTCAACACTTGGAAGGGTGATGTGTAGTCAGACAGTAAGGAACTTCATTGTAGCCTGGACATAGCTAACGTAAACTGCTACCTTAAACAAGGAGATGGGTGCCCACAAGCTTTACTGAACCAAGAAACAATGTATTTGTTTCTCCGTGTAATGTATATTTCACTCAGTGTAACAGTATCTGATAAAACATTTAAATGATCAGGTCCTCATTAAGTTAAAGAAGTGTTCTTTTCAGTGCCTCAGGACAGAGTTGTGTTTGCCTTTCTGGTATAAAAATTAATTAAGAAAATGTTGGTCACAATAAAAAATGAAATATCTCTCTCTCTCTAAAAAGAACTAACAGGTTACTATTTTAGAGTTATACTGGTTGTTGTTCGTAAATATCATGTAAAGTGTAAATTATTTCTTGTTAAAACATCAAATACAACTATTTAATCAATTTATTAACAAGTGAATCTACACTCGACTCAAATTATTGATGATTTTGAGATTTGCTTAAGGTTAACGATTGCTTAAGGTCACTTGTTTTTGCAAACTATCTTACTGGCTTCTAATACAGGGTTATTACAAATGATTGAAGCGATTTCACAGCTCTACAATAACTATATTATTTGAGATATTTTCACAATGCTTTGCACACACATACAAAAACTCAAAAAGTTTTTTTAGGCTTTAACAAATGTTTGATATGTGCCCCTTCAGTGATTCGGCAGACATCAAGTCGATAATCAAGTTCCTCCCACACTCAGCGCAGCATGTCCCCATCAATGAGTTCGAAAGCATCGTTGATGCGAGCTCGCAGTTCTGGCACGTTTCTTGGTAGAGGAGGTTTAAACACTGAATCTTTCACATAACCCCACAGAAAGAAATCGCATGGGGTTAAGTCGGGAGAGCGTGGAGGCCATGACATGAATTGCTGATCATGATCTCCACCACGACCGATCCATCGGTTTTCCGATCTCCTGTTTAAGAAATGCCGAACATCATGATGGAAGTGCGGTGGAGCACCATCCTGTTGAAAGATGAAGTCGGCGCTGTCGGTCTCCAGTTGTGGCATGAGCCAATTTTCCAGCATGTCCAGATACACGTGTCTTCTAACGTTTTTTTCGCAGAAGAAAAAGGGGCCGTAAACTTTAAACCGTGAGATTGCACAAAACACGTTAACTTTCGGTGAATTGCAAATTTTCTTCACCATTGCGTAAGGATTCTCTACCGCCCAGATTCCCACATTGTGTCTGTTCACTTCACCATTAAGAAAAAATGTTGCTTCATCACTGAAAACAACTTTCGCACTGAACGCATCCTCTTCCATGAGCTGTTGCAACCGCGCCGAAAATTCAAAGCGTTTGACTTTGTCATCGGGTGTCAGGGCTTGTAGCAATTGTAAACGGTAAGGCTTCTGCTTTAGCCTTTTCCGTAAGATTTTCCAAACCGTCGGCTGTGGTACGTTTAGCTCCCTGCTTGCTTTATTCGTCGACTTCCGCAGGCTACGCGTGAAACTAGCCCGCACGCATTCAACCGTTTCTTCGCTCACTGCAGGCCGACCCGTTGATTTCCCCTTACAGAGGCATCAAGAAGCTTTAAACAGCGCATACCATCGCCGAATGGAGTTAGCAGTTGGTGGATCTTTGTTGAACTTCGTCCTGAAGTGTCGTTGCACTGTTATGACTGACTGATGCGAGTGCATTTGAAGCACGACATGCGCTTTCTCGGCTCCTATCGCCATTTTGTCTCACTGCGCTCTCGAGCGCTCTGGCGGCAGAAACCTGAAGTGCGGCTTCAGCTGAACAAAACTTTATGAGTTTTTCTACGTATCTGTAGTGTGTCGTGTGTCGTGACCATATGTCAATGAATGGAGCTACAGTGAATTTATGAAATCGCTTCAATCATTTGTAATAGCCCTGTACTCCCTATTTTTTTAGAATTGAATGAATATGTTACTTTGCTATTAACGTTTAAACTTTATGCATCCATTTTAAAAACGTAACGACTTATTCATTACCTTATCTGTTGTGAAGCCATCCTAAAACTGCCTCACGGATCGGTACTGAGAATGTTAGGGCATCAGTTGTCAAATCGTGTTTTTTTTAGCAAAACATGATTCAGGAACACGTTATCCCATTATAAAATGCTGTAAAACAAGGGAACCAATCAATAAATCTCAATACTACACTTATTGACAACCATATAATAATATTTATGCTGTCTTGTAAACGCGTTCAGGCACCGTCAAAAGTAAAAACCTAGCAGCAAACATGCATTGTCACACATAAAACTCTTCTTAGAACATGTCATGTTCTCGTGTTACACTTGAAAGGTCTCTGTTGGATTCCTTTCATGTTAATTTCTTAAATCTGTTGTCATTTATGGCATACATTCCACTTCTAAATTTACTGTGGTGTTTCTGACTCTATCTGGGAGGAGACGGATCAGTGGAACGTGTCACTTTTACACATAATCAAGAACGATCTGTCACACTACTACACTTTAAAACACAGTTTATACATAATTCATGTCAGTCTCATACGGAACCTACATCCGCTTTCTTTTATATACTGTATATCTTAAGATACTGTCATCCTCCTTCCCTTCTGTGCGAAAGGTTGAGTGAGCAAATGTATTTCTAGTTACATGCTCGATGGTAGCAGACAAGCCAGTCTCCTAGAGAACAGTAGGACCAACTTTGGAACAGGTAGCTACGCTTTCTAAAAGCAAAGAGGTTTCTATTCTTGGTATGGTCCTGTCCGTCCCCTGTCATGTTGGTATACGAAGCTGCCTCTCTGGTCACTTCCGTTTGTATCTGTGAAGCACCCTCGGTAGGGGCCCACGCCAGTCAGTCCACGGCGAGCGTCTGAAGTGGTAAGATCTCCGGCTAAGTGTGTCTCTGCTAAGTCTGTAGGACAATGGATTTCTTAAGCTCAACCTAACTGAAAATTTAATCATCTTTATTTCAGGTTTAGATCTAAAATATCTTATGTTATCTTAAATTGCAATGCAGTGTAATTCGGGTGTGAAGTTCAGAGTATCTTCCAGTAGTTTCTTTGTCACTACTTTGTGAGTAAAGTGGAACCACATGTTGATGATCCGTAACTCTAAGATCATCAATCTTAAATGCGAATGTGTGTGAGATTATAACGTCTCGTCTTGACAATATTTTTCAATATAGAAACTTTTCTTCATGTTCAACCCACGTGGGGTGTACTTTGTGAGACCAGTACCACGTGCTTATACAGTTGTTTGCCCCATCAGGTTAATAGTAAGACGATAGTAACCAGTTCGAGGTTTTTCTTTTGTAAATTGCGTTTCGATGTAATTTATTTTAACTATCAAAATTATTGTGGAGTTACACTCTTTGTGTAAACCAAGTTGACCACGTGAAGCATGTGGTGTAATCATCAAAGTAGCCCTCAGCTATTCTTCTCGGGAAGATTTCACAGAGGGTTAGTATGAATTTGGTATACCAGTGTGTGGTGATTTCGTGACGGACAGGATTGCGCTACCAACGTAACTTCTTTGGGTGAAAATTGAATCGGTTGGTTGTGGTTAATTTCCTCTTGCATATGTTTCAACGTTCTTCGTGTGTTATTTTATGAATGCAGTGTTGTATGCAGTCTCCCAATCTTGGCTCCATATTTGATGTGTTCCGTAAGATTACAAACTCACGTTTTCACAATCCTAAATAAGGCACCAGTTTAGTTATGAATCAAGTTTAATATGCTGAAATTTTAACGGAACAATGATCAATGTTAAAGGAAATGTCCAAATATAAACTGATTTTTTTCTTTTTATTTAAATTCTCTTTATATATATATATCACCTGTTGTCGTAAGATGACTATTAAAAGATTATAATTAATGTTAGTCTGGTTGGGAATTTGGTAAACTAGACTGGATAATTGGTGAAACGGTTGCTCAGTAATGCAAGGTTAACTTCCCCAGATAGCTCACAGCTTTTAACCCGCTTTTATTGTCTTGAATATCAGCACCGCTTTCAGAACAACTTAATGCATCAACATTACACACACACTCTCAAGGTACAGCTGTAAACTAAAGGCAGCCGCTTTTGCCCAATAAAGAGAGTATTTTCCTGCAACCCTTATGACACAGCCCTCAACGATGTTACTATCTATGAACAGTTTAAGGTCAAGTCATAGTAAATTCTAAAACCCAATACTAACCTGTAATGCAACGTGTGCATCTATAAGTATGGCCAAGCGAAAATATAAAACCTAACGCCGCTAATTCTAGTAAGTTGATAACTGGTTCCCAAAGAGGACATCGCTGAAGTCGGCCTAGAAACACCTCGTGGACGCTTCTGTCTTCTCATTAAACGCACTGATGCATTATTTTCTTAAGGGGCAAAGAACCTCTAATACTTCTAAATCTAACAAATGCCACGCTTCATCCTCAAATTGCAATACACTCATGCTGTCTGTGGCGTTACCCAAAGAATACTGCTTATTCTTCAAGCGCTTCACCACTGCCGATGAGCTATTCTCTTTATTCACATAGTGTAAACTTTATAGTTTAGACTATGTAAGAAAGAAAGTTTAAAGTAAAGTCACTGTAAGTTTCTTCCCCCTTGCGCGAAGTACTTCATTTCACAATCTTGACACTTAATTTCATAAGCTCCTGCTGGATACGAGTAAACAAGGGAACTCAAGAGCACAGCGACCATAAGGCCTGAAAATTATTATTTCCGACAAGGAAATACGTGAAGACATACACAGGGACCATGGACTTCATATTAAAATTATTATTGTTATTATCAGTTTCAAGAAATAGTGTGTAAAAGTGATGTAGGCCTAACTCCCAACTATGTGATGAAGGGTTTCCAAATGAATATTAAGAACAGTTTAACGAGTAGGTTATGTAAAATGATTTGTAAAATGTGGGTAGACAGTCAGGTCAGAGAGTTATACAACAAGAAATCTCTGTCAGTTCTCTGTTTTCGGTTTTTATTTCTTGTAAATATTCCGGAGCTAATGCGTAAGGGTTTCATCTAATGTAACTTGGAAACGTTGGAGATAATTTCCCTTCGAAATCCACGTAGATATTAGAAAAAAGTTAATTTCCACCAAATAAAAAACAATCTGCTGTCCAATTCGTCAGTATGCAAAGTGTGCTCCACATAACAGAATCAGTATCGAAACACTTAAAGCACTAACGTTATTCAACCACGTAAATTTATTTTACGCCTTCATCAAATAGTAGTATTTTACTAACGTATCTTTTATGATTACTTCATGTATTTATATTATTTTCACTGCCGCATTAACACAATTTGGCATTTGCTATTGATGCCACAAAGTAATTATGATATATAAGCTATAACAACGATGTTTACTGTGTGAGTATCCCAGATTTATGTTCATCACATATTATTAGACATGTTTTCTCCTTTGTTACATTTGCGTTGATAATGATGAAAAGATTGAGTCTGGTAGTAAATAATTAGTTTGTTTATTAGCAACTCTTGGCGAAGTATAAATATTACTTCTTTAATATTTATGAGACGTGGAGCACAGCCTGCACAATACTAAGGTCTCCTTTTGGCCGAATTGCTTTTGCGTTGTTGTAACTAATTGATGATAGCCGGTACTGGACCTGTGTCCTCAACTACGACATTGGAGCTTAAGTCTCTGGTAGTATTTGTGCAACTGTTTGTTCATTACAAAGCGCTTTTTACTATATATGCCGCACACCGTAAGGCGACGTGCTATGTTCTGTGCCCGTAGCGCTTTGCTTGTGTAGTTGCTTGTGTAGTTGCTAGCCTCAGACATGGCCCTGCGCTTCTCTAAAAGTCTCGCCAACAAACATTTTAATAACACGTATGTAAAAAAAAGGGCCACAACTCTAAAATTACACTTTAACTTAAGTCTCTCTTATTGTGTTTCACAAGCTGTATGCTCTAAAACTGCGACATTGTGGCGTAAGGCTATTAATATTTATCTAAATATATGTTAATTGCCACGTTTTTATTACAGTAAGGAACAGAACCTAACAAATATACTTTGGATATCGTAAGTACAAATGTTGTGTAAAATAGTGGGAAAAGCTACAACATCATTTGAAGCCTAGATTATCATTTTTGTATTGCCTGTGATTGGTGTGTGACGAGTTTTATACACTACTGGCCATTAAAATTGCTACACCAAGAAGAAATGCAGATGACAAAAAAGGTATTCATTGGACAAATATATCATACTAGAACTGACATGTGATTACATTTTCACGCTATTTGGATGCATAGATCCTGAGAAATCAGTACCCAGAACAACCACCTCTGGTCGTAATAACGGTTTTGATACGCCTGGGCATTGTGTCAAACAGAGCTTCGATGGCGTGTACAGGTACGGCTCCCATGCAGCTTCAACACGATACCACAGTTCATCAAGAGTAGTGACTGGCGTATTGTGATGAGCCAGCTGCACGGCCACCATTGACCAGACGTTTTCAATTGGTGAGAGATCTGGAGAATGTGCTGGCCAGGGCAGCAGTCAAACATTTTCTGTATCCAGAAGGGCCCGTACAGGACCTGCAACATGCGGTCGTGCATTATCCTGCTGAAAGTAGGGTTTCGCAGGGATCGAATGAGGGGTAGAGCCACGGGTCGTAACACATCTGAATGTAGCGTCCACTGTTCAAAGAGCCGTCAATGCGAATAAGAGGTGACCGAGACGTGTAACCAATGGCACCCCATACCATCACACCGGGTGATACACCAGTATGGCGATGACGAATACATGCTTCCAATGTGCGTTCACCGTGATGTCGCCAAACACGGATGCGACCATCATGATGCTGTAAACAGAACTTGGATTCATCAGAAAAAATGAGGTTTTGCCATTCGTGCACACAGGTTCGTCGTCGAGTACACCATCGCAGGCGCTTGTGTCTGTGATCCAGCGTCAAGGGTAACCGCAGCTATGGTCTCCGAGCTGATAGTCCATGCTACTGCAAACGTCGTCGAACTGTTCGTGCAGATGGTTGTTGTCTTGCAAACGTCCCCATCTGTTGACTCAGGGATCGAGACGTGGCTGCACGATCCGTTACAGCCATGCGGATAAGATGCCTGTCATCTCGACTGCTAGCGATACGAGGCCGTTGGGATCCAGCACGGCGTCCCGTATTACCCTCCTGAACCCATCGATTCCATATTCTGCTAACAGTTCTTGGATCTCGACCAACGTGAGCAGCAATGTCGCGATACGATAAACCGCAATCGCGATAGGCTACAATCCGACCTTTATCAAAGTCGCAAACGTGATGGTACGCATTTCTCCTCCTTACACGAGGCATCACAACAACGTTTCACCAGGCAACGCCGGTCAACTGCCGTTTGTGTATGAGAAA
The DNA here is from genome assembly GCF_023864275.1 of Schistocerca cancellata. NCBI lineage: Eukaryota > Metazoa > Arthropoda > Insecta > Orthoptera > Acrididae > Schistocerca > Schistocerca cancellata. Next base: position 236,669,600 of record NC_064627.1, on the reverse strand, counting down.
TCGGTTGGAAACTTTCCTTATGTCAGCACGTTGTAGGTGTCGCCACCGGCGCCAACCTTTTGTGAATGGTCTGAAAAGCTAATCATTTGCATATCACAGCATCTTCTTCCTGTCGGTTAAATTTCGCGTCTGTAGCACGTCATCTTCGTGGTGTAGCAATTTTATTGGCCAGTAGTGTATGTATGTACTGCTGTAAGGCTTTTCGCAATTTCTATCAAGTGCCTGGAAAGCCTCTTTCACTTAGGAGTGCAAAGCTAGAAACAACTGTTTCAGCGAAAGAGTTTCGTAAATCAGTACATTCATTATGAGTCATTAACTTAATCGTCCAACTCCTGCTCTGATTTTGTTTAGTGGAAAAAATGGTATTTGTACAGCAAATTCCTTTTAAAGTTTTAAGTCCGCCAGACAAAATCATGTTTACTGTTACGGGATGAAATCAACATACTTAAAGCTTATTCCCAATAGTAAAGGAAACTAACAAATTACAATCACGACAGGTAGATAAGATGTATAACTAGAGTTCAGTTGGTGGCACCGCGATCCGACTGTGAATTCCGATAATCCAATTCGCCGCTACGGAGCTTAGAGTGGCCGTCCCTATTTGTCACTGTCGCGCTGGTCGGTGTAATCTTCGACCCGCTCCCGTCCGACGCTGCCACCGCCTCCCGTGGTGACCATAAATCACCCATGCAAAACCCCGTCGCCGCGCCGCCTTGCAGGAAACAGAAGAGGACAAGGAAAGAGCGGGCTTCGCCGGTAATGACCCCGCCGTCCTGAGCCGAAAGCCTCTCACCGCCGTCTCAGAATTCTCTCCCTCCCAGTTAAAATCTCGTAGCGTTGAATGTCCCCACGGAAATATCGCAATCCGCCATAATTTTTCCTTATTTCCTTTTCTTCTTACAGGAGGGGGCGCAGAAACGGAAATGCGGCTCAGGGCCCTCCTATCGCTGTTGAGAGCCGACGGAAATTCGAAGCCGTAATTTGGTTGCCGCTGCGCTTTTCTGGACTATCAATTTGTGCTCATAAAACAGAGGCGCGTGACGCGAGCGCTGCCACGGATATGGTCCTGCTGTGCTAATCTCGTTTATAGCTTGACTACTTCTCGTTTAGATTACATAGTTTTACGTGAATGCGAAGTACGAGAGCCCACGACGAAACCTTTAGCAGTAAGGCCAAACCATGTAAAATCGATAGATTAGATTACCCTCAACCAAAAAACAACAATTTTAGAAACTTTTAGCGTCACATCTGATCTGACGGCTTTTTCAAAAAGTCAACCAATTTTACCAAACTGTATCACAGGTGTATGTCTGATTTTTTTTTTAATGTAGTTGAATGATAGATTTAAGATACCAAAAACACATTTTTCAGACGCCTGTAGCGTAGCGCAAGCCTGAGGAACCGCTTAAAAAAATGAAACTGTAAGTAGGCTGTTTAGGTTTTTACGTTGGTAACGCCACGTAGCGCTCTGTATGAAAATCACTGGCTGTGCTGTATGCAGTCTGTGGCTGGTTAGCATTGTTGTAATATCCGCTATTGTAGTGTTGGGCAGTTGGATGTGAACAGCGCGTAGCATTGCGCAGTTGGAGGTGAGCCGCCAGCAGTGGTGGATGTGGGGAGAGAGAAGGCGGAGTTTTGAGAGCGGATGATCTGGACGTGTGTCCATCGGAGACAGTAAATTTGTAAGAATCGATGTCATGAACTGATATATATATATTATGACTTTTGAACACTATTAAGGTAAATACATTGTTTGTTCTTTATAAAAATCTTTCATTTGCTAACTATGCCTATCAGTGGCGCTCGCTGTATTGCAGTAGTTTGAGTAACGAAGATTTTTGTGAGGTAATTGATTCATGAAAGGTACAGGTTATTGTTAGACAGGACCATTCTTTTGTAGGGATTATTAAAAGTCAGATTGCGTTGCGCTAAAAATATTGTGTGTCAGTTTAGTGTTGATCAGAATAAGTAAAGGGAGTAAAGTCTGAGTACGTTCAGTTTTGCTCAGCTGTTTGAAAAGCAAATAATGTAAGAGGTTTATCAGCACAGTCATTCATAAATTTTTCTAAGGGGACGTTTCAAAACGGAAGAAAACATAGCAAATTGTCTGAAAATCCATTTTACAAGCAGATTCCGGAAAATTAATCATTTTTAGAAAAATGTATGAACACCTTCCATTTTGAGTTTACAGATCAGTAATAATGTATTATATGACAAAACTGTTGGGTATAATAAAATAAGTTGTCCAGAAACGGAAAAAAATTGATGTTAGACAAATTTTGTGCAGCACTTTTACCAATCAGACACCTTTTCGATACTCAAAAATCACTACGAGATCGCATTGACGCGCATAAAAATCTGTGTTGCAAGTCAATTAATAAGCTGCAATTCCCAAATTCTGATGGGATTAATGAAGAGCTTCCTCGAAACCGTCGTACCGAAGGATTCTTAAATAAACTGCCATAAAGAAAGTGAGATAGATTTCGAAAAACACTGTCTCCTTAAACAGCAGAAATGTGTACTTTTTTAATCACTGTTGGACTCATCGGCGTTCTCGTCAACATCAAAATTACTCTCCAGGTCACTACCAACCTCTTCAGTGTCTTCTTCTGGAAAACAAATGTACTTAGTCTGAATCACTCATTTGTTTATGGAAATCTTACAGCAAAATTCGTGTCACCTATATCTTTTGTCGATATTCGTTCTTCGTCTAAAATAACGACGCTCGTTTCTCTTTGATGACTACTGGAGAGTCACGAAAAATCGAAACGTCCCTCGTTGTCATACTAGCCGTAATCTGTTGGATTTATATCTGTTAGATTTTTCCTATAATTGTTGCTCCATATTTACGAAATATATTTGGTTTACATTAAATACTATTCCACTTCTGTTTCACACAATGATACACTGCAGGCTTTAAGGTTAGATAAATCCAGATTCAGAACTGTAGAAGAATGCTCACTTTTCATTTTATGTGTTTGTTTAAAAATGTTTAATCTAACCGAAGCAACATCATTAACTTTTTTTCTTTGCGTAATCTGCACGTCAATTCTTCTAAGACATTCAACACATTCCCACTGTCAGTAGCATCTCTGACTAAATCTGTGGAAGCATTTCTGTAGTGTGTAAAATTTTTCAGCGTTGATAATGGCCTTTTTTTCCTTACGATAGAATGCGGGATAGTAATTACAGCCGGTTATAGCACGAAAAGTAAGTAAAGAATTTGCTAGAGCAATTCGATGAGAAACGTCTTTGTAACGGCGGGAATTATCAACGCCAACTTTCATATTCCCAACCACTACAATTAAAATTTCAGAGTTCAATATTCAGTAGGTACTCGATCTTGTTAACTAGTTTGACAAGCTTAATAAACAATCTTACTATCTGCCGCCTCGTGTTCTTGACAAGTCAGATCTTCGTTAATTGTTCGATTAATAATACCAAATGGAACCCAATATTCGAAGCACATCATGATCAGTGTGAAAGGTTTTCTTAGCGGTAATATGCACAATGTCCTGTTGTGACGAATTATTAATCAAAATTTCGAGCAGAGCTACTTTGTATTTTATATATTTCAATTATTTCGCGAAATCCGACGGTCTCACTCACTGCGTTCGACAGATGTGAATCAAGGGACAAGAACATAAAAGTAAATAGCAATTCTCAGCGTAGAGGTGCGTTCTTTTCGCTTTTGGAAGTGTAGGTGACGTCGAAAATGTCTGGAAACAAACATTCTCATAATAAAATGACAGACTCTATGTACATTTTTTAATATCAGGTGTATTTCGATAATACCATCTGCATTTTTATGAAAGACCAGAAATTGAATATAGTGAGGCTGTGATGTTTTTAACCGACATCCCATTTAGCCGAGTTCATTCTTTTTGGGTGTGGGCTCTCGTGCCAAAAGGCAGGGTGGCTGGATCTTGTACACTACATTTTCAAAAGACGAAAAGAGGAGGGCCAGTTACTTAGGCATCAAATTATCAGCTAATTTTTATACTTTGCTGAGGAAAGACCCTTTCAGTCATCAATCTCTTACATATTGAAGAAACAATCTGATGAAAAGTGTCTGGACATCTATTAGTGTACACTGATACAAGGTGTGTCTACCCGGCCTTTATGATGGCTTGATATCTGCCGAGGATACGTTCAATGAGGTGTCTGAATGTCTGTGGAAGAACGCGTAAGGTGGCTATAATTTCGCACCTTACAAGAACTCATCCACATACTTTGCCGTGAACTAAGACCATAATTAGATATCATTTGATAGGTTGTACATCATATATATATATATATATATATATATATATATATATATATATATATATATATATATAAAGGAGACTGACATTGAGCCGGCCGGTGTGGCCGAGCGGTTCTAGGCGCTTCAGTCTGGAACCGCGTGACCGCTACGGTCGCAGGTTCGAATCCTGCCTCGGGTATGGGTGTGTGTGATGTCCTTAGGTTAGTTAGGTTTAAGTAGTTCTAAGTTCTAGGGGACTTATGACCTAAGATGTTGAGTCCCATAGTGCTCAGAGCCATTTGAACCAATTTAGTTGTAAGTTCTAGGCAACTGATGACCTCGGAAGTTAAGTCGCATAGTGCTCAGAGCCACTTGAACCATTTTTTTGAGACTGACATTGTCACATACGCCTTGTAAATAATTGTTAACGCTTATTGCAGGAAAGGTAATGGAGTGTCTTTATTATAAAAACGGCGTAATGAATGATTGCCTATACTAGTAAAGGTTTGAACGCCAGTGGAGATGAAACGGCAGGCAGAACTCAAGATCTGGGTGGAAGGCTCACACAGGTGTTGGTCCTGCTTAAACACAGGAAGTAGCTAGACGGACGTCGTGACACCTGAGCGCTGCGGCACAATAGGGACGCGACCGGCCGATATTGTAGCCGAACCGGAAGGATTATACTTCGCAAACTACGAATATCTTGGACGTAGCTGAGAGGAACAAGGAAGCGTCACCTTGGAAATCACGCAGGCTGGGTTATTTCCGCGGATTTTTACTCAGAAGCGTACCATTGTATGAGTATAGGTTGTTGTTGTTGTGGTCTTCAGCCCTGAGACTGGTTTGATGCAGCTCTCCATGCTACTCTATCCTGTGCAAGCTTCTTCATCTCCCAGTACCTAATGCAACCTACATCTTTCTGAATCTGCTTAGTGTATTCATCTCTTGGTCTCCCCCTACGATTTTTACCCTCCATGCTGCCCTCCAATACTAAATTGGTGATCCCTTGATGCCTCAGAATATGTCCAATCTCTTTCAAATTCTAAAGCTGGCAGGGGTAAAATACAGGGAGCGAAAGGCTATTTACAATTTGTACAGAAACCAGATGGCAGTTATAAGAGTCGAGGGACATGAAAGGGAAGCAGTGGTTGGGAAGGGAGTAAGACAGGGTTGTAGCCTCTCCCCGATGTTATTCAATCTCTATATTGAGCAAGCAGTAAAGGAAACAAAAGAAAAATTCGGAGTAGGTATTAAAATACATGGAGAAGAAATAAAAACTTTGAGGTTCGCTGATGACATTGTAATTCTGTCAGAGACAGCAAAGGACTTGGAAGAGCAGTTGAACGGAATGGATGGTGTCTTGAAGGGAGGATATAAGATGAACATCAACAAAAGCAAAACGAGGATAATGGAATGTAGTCGAATTAAGTCGGGTGATGTTGAGGGTATTAGATTAGGAAATGAGACACTTAAAGTAGTAAAGGAGTTTTGCTATTTGGGGAGCAAAATAACTGATGATGGTCGAAGTAGAGAGGATATAAAATGTAGACTGGCAATGGCAAGGAAAGCGTTTCTGAAGAAGAGAAATTTGTTAACATCGAGTATAGATTTAAGTGTCAGGAAGTCATTTCTGAAAGTATTTGTATGGAGTGTAGCCATGTATGGAAGTAAAACCTGGACGGTAAATAGTTTGGACAAGAAGAGAATAGAAGCTTTCGAAATGTGGTGCTACAGAAGAATGCTGAAGATTAGATGGGTAGATCACATAACTAATGAGGAAGTATTGAATAGGATTGGGAGAAGAGAAGTTTGTGGCACAACTTGACCAGAGTATAGGTATTTCCTCGCAAACTTTCCGCGCTGGACGACAAAAGACTAAAATATGGTTAGTGCCGTTCGAAAGAATCTGTATACAGGGAGACTATTCCGTGGTTTCGGGAATATGATTCGTTTTCCGAATTGCGATGGTGGGGAGCTGAGCCTTGCTGGGAGGCCAGCAGTGGAGAGACGAGGTCTTCCGTTGTGAGCGCCTGTGTGTGACGGTCGCTGGATATCAGCTTTTTTGGTACAGACGGACTTGCTGTCTTTGCTCTCAGGAGAGTTTATAGTTGGAACAGTTAGGCACTGTACTGTTGCGAACCTATACGATTCTGGACTTCACCTACGGGTTGGAAGTCGTCGTTGAGTATGCAGCGTTCAGGAATGGAAAGCACTCCCCCTGCCTACACTTACGTTGAGACGTTATCTGAACTCCGTCCTTATGGTTGAGAGTTCGCGTTTCTCGTCGTAGAACACAGAGATGAGAAGACAGTATTAGAGTGTATTAGTCAGAGGACCGCCTTCTGCCGTCCTAGAGTTTGAAAGTGTTAATTTGTGGCTGGAGTTCTTCCATCGTCGCAGACGAGTACGAGAACTATCACTTCGACGCAGTACATATGGTGATATCGCAAATGGCTTCGGCTTATTAGGCCTATAAAAGCTAAACAGCTGCGATCAAGTTAGTTTATTTCCACTGAGGTTCCACACCACCGTAGATCATCTTTGAAAGTAGTGTCTTCTAGTGTTTGGTACGTAGATGATGTCAGTCATTTCGCGTTTGTGATATTAGAATGCAGTCATAAGGGACAGAGTTGGGTAATTCATCAGTAATTTTATTTAGGAAATGTAAACTTTGTAATATAAAGGGTCTTTTTTAATCTACAATAAATATATAAGCAGGATCAACGTTTATCATTTAGTAGGATCAGTTGCATTCATCATTCATCTATATTTAGGTTGCAATTTATATGTTGAAGTCCATTAAGAGATCCTACGATCTGCTTCAGGGGGTAGTCAGACACGGCCAAATCTTCATTTTAGCGTTTATTATTTTCCGTTGCGCACATTCATTTTACACCCGCCTGGAGTAGCATCATGGATACGACAGCCCATTCTCCCTCAAGAAGAGAAACCAGATAAGGTAGTGATGTTGGACACTGGGATCTGGAACGAAGCCGACGTTGCTTCTCATCCCAAAAGTGTTCCATTGGGTTCAGATCGGGAACCTAGGCAGGCCAGTCCATTTCATGCATCTTATTGCCCTCAAACCATCCCCTCACCGATGCTGCTTTATGACAACGTGGATTGCCATGCTGACACAAACAGTAATCGTCTCCGAACTCTTCCCCTGCTGTATGGAGTTCACTTTGCTACAAAATGTGTTCAGATCCTTTTATACTTAGTGTTTTATTAAGCGCAGAAGGGGACCACATCAAAACGACGAAAAAACCCATACCGTAACACCATCTCCTCTGTACATAACTGTTGACACTGAACATGACTGCAGTAACGTTTTCCAGGTATTCGCCAAACTCAAAGCCGTCCATCAAACTGCCACAGAGTATGACGTGAATCATAACCCTAAATCACTTGTTTCCAGTCATCTACTGTCCAGTGGCGTTGTTCTTTACACGATCTCAAGCGTCACTCAGATCTGACTACAGAAATGCTGGCCTATTAGGAGCTGCTCCACCACAGTACCCCTTTCTTTTTAGCTCCCTGCACACAGTCACTGTGCTAGCTGGACTGCTGGTAGCACTTCGTAAGCCGTGGTGAAAATTGCTGTTTTGAAGAGCGCGCCGCAGCGCGTGGTGTGAAGCAGTCGCCCTCCGTTTCTGGCGGTGGCGCCGCTGTGGCAATCGCAGCTTTGGTGTCTCCCTCTGATGGAGAAGGGGAAAGGCTGCCTGTTCGCGTGCATTTAAGGGGCACTATAAGCTCGCGAGATGGGGCAGGGGAATGAAATCACAATAAAGGAAAAAAAATAAAGAAAAAAATTAAAAAAAAATTGCGCGAGTCGGTCAGTTGGTCAACCGGGTCAGTGTGGGGCAGACAGTGTCTACCTGTCGACCGGAGTGCTACTATGTGTTAGGCCGCCAGTCTGCTCGAGTTTGTTCAGGCAATGGTCATTGGCGGTTGGATCGATCGGTTGGTCGGTCGCGCACTGACACACAAGATGACTTGTCCGTCTTGAGCGTCGGCGCACGTGGATCGCCCCGTCAGTCCAGTGGGCCGCGCCGTATAGCGGCGGGTAGTGGCTTCGCGGCCGACACGAGAGCAACAGGAGTCAACCCACGGCATCTGTGTGGCTGGTGCGAGCTGCGACGCCGTGAGACTGGAGATCGGCGCGCCTTCCTGCGTCCGTTGAAGCGGTTGGCAGCGGACGGTTCGGGAGAGCAATTTGGCGGTGCTGCGCCAGGTGTTCGCCAGTCATCGCAGTTTATTAGAAGTTAAGTGATTCGTGATATGTTGTTTCATTTATGTGTTAAATTTTACTACTTTTCTTGGTCAGTCTCTCGTCGCCAGCTTGCTCGTCTGTCTCTCGTCCGCATTTGTTAGGCAGTTAGTGCCTGTCTGTCGGTCTGCCATATGCTAATAGCTGCGTCTATCTTGTTTGTCGGATTTGGTGTTAACGAATTTATTGCTTGAAGTGTAACGGCCGAATTCCTGAAATATGTGTTTATCTTGCCTATCATCGTGAGAGGCGGTATATGTTTAATGTAGAGCATGTTGTATATTTTATGTAAGACTGCATTTCATGGGTTTTATTTAATTGGTCATTTTTGTATATAAACTTGCCACCCTTCCACCGTATGAGGTTTTTTTTAAAAAAAATCAAGTTGCACCTTCGGTGGCAAGTTAATTTTTTTTTTAATGTTAGTTTTTTGTACCATTTCCAACCCTCCTACGAGGTGCATAGTTTATGTGCTTGTGTGAGTTGTTAAAATTTTTTAGATTAAAGTTATCTGGTGTGTTGCACATTTGCACCAGTGTAGTCTTGTTGTGAGCGGTCGTGACTACGGCCGTGTCAAAAAGGAAGCGGCAAGGTTCTCAGCCTGAAAGCTCATATTGTCTAAATTTGTTCTTCCTGCCTCTGAATAAATTGTAACTTTATACAGGGCTATTACAAATGATTGAAGCGATTTCATAAATTCACTGTAGCTCCATTCATTGACATATGGTCACGACACACTACAGATACGTAGAGAAACTCATAAAGTTTTGTTCGGCTGAAGCCGCACTTCAGGTTTCTGCCGCCAGAGCGCTCGAGAGCGCAGTGAGACAAAATGGCGACAGGAGCCGAGAAAGCGTATGTCGTGCTTGAAATGCACTCACATCAGTCAGTCATAACAATGCAACGACACTTCAGGACGAAGTTCAACAAAGATCCACAAACTGCTAACTCCATTCGGCAATGGTATGCGCAGTTTAAAGCTTCTGGATGCCTCTGTAAGGGGAAATCAACGGGTCGGCCTGCAGTGAGCGAGGAAACAGTTGAACGCGTGCGGGCAAGTTTCATGCGTGTATCTGGACATGCTGGAAAATTGGCTCATGCCACAACTGGAGACTGACAGCGCCGACTTCATCTTTCAACAGGATGGTGCTCCACCACACTTCCATCATGATGTTCGGCATTTCTTAAACAGGAGATTGGAAAACCGATGGATCGGTCGTGGTGGAGATCATGATCAGCAATTCATGTCATATCCTCCACGCTCTCCCGACTTAACCCCATGCGATTTCTTTCTGTGGGGTTATGTGAAAGATTCAGTGTTTAAACCTCCTCTACCAAGAAACGTGCCAGAACTGCGAGCTCGCATCAACGATGCTTTCGAACTCATTGATGGGGACATGCTGCGCCGAGTGTGGGAGGAACTTGATTATCGGCTTGATGTCTGCCGAATCACTGGGCACATATCGAACATTTGTGAATGTCTAAAAAAACTTTTTGAGTTTTTGTATGTGTGTGCAAAGCATTGTGAAAATATGTCAAATAATAAAGTTATTGTAGAGCTGTGAAATCGCTTCAATCATTTGTAATAATCCTGTATTTAAAGGGCGCTTTCTGATTATAATTTTAAATCTGTTTAAAAAAGGGGGCTTTTACGAATAAAATTTCCATTTGTTGAAATAAATTTAATTTGTTTTCATCAGTTACCTACTGGCAACTATTTCCACGCTCACATAGTGTGATTAAATGTGTTATAGTTCGTGACGAATCGTTAGTAAATAAAGTAAATTCTTAAAAAAACGTTTTGAAAGTAAATTCACGGTTCACTTCGGAAGTCACGTGTGATTCCTTCTGTTAGTTTCATGCAATTTTTTACAATCAGTCTTCGCAAAGCCCGTCAATCCTTGTTCCTTTGCGTTTCCACTTCACAGTCATATCACCAGCAGTCAACTCGGGTAACTTTAGAAGAGTTGAAATGTCCCTCACCGGTTTATTAGTTAGATGACATCCAATTACTAGTCCACGTTCGAAATCACTGAGATCTGCTGATCACCCCAACCTACTGTCACTGCTTCTCTACTGACAATAATTTTTTTTTTTTTTTTTGTTGCAGTTTACTAACACACAGCGTCACCGGTTCAGATCCGGTCCAACTGCCTCGGTCGACAAGTGAGAGGAGACCCAAAGCAACGGCTGAATAACAGCCGAGCATAGCACGTCGAAGGAATGGCAGTGGAACTTTAAGTTCCGTGCCACCCTCCGACGGTGGAAGTACATAGGAGGAGTGCAGTAACGCACCAACTCTATGGTCAAAGAAAAAAATTGCTGGACTAGAACAGGCCACTGCTAGTGACTGGACGAACAGAAAAACGTAGTCGTATTGGGCTTATCGTCAGTCATAGCCCGAATCCGAGCCCTCCAGGATGGTGAGCGGAACGGGGTGTCGGTGCCGATGGTTTGGAGTCCAGCGACCGTTTCCCGGAGGGCGTCCACTTCACTATATAGTTGGCGGGCTTTACGGCGAATGGTCGTCTCGAAGAGGGCCGTATTTGTCTCCTCATGCAAAGTGACAATCCTGGTGAGAGCAGGGGCGTAAAGACTCCACCTGAGAACTTTATTCTGTAGGCGCTGGAACGTCAGCATGCGGGACTTACTAATCGTGGCCCACGCAGAGGAGCCATATGTTAGTGAGGGGAGACAACGGAGTGATACAGCCGGAGCTTGGTATCTAAATTCAGCTCTCGGCTGAAGTGACAATACTTAACTCCGCGGCTCCTTTTATACTGGGGATTCCGCCTCTCGTGACATCTGGTGGTTAACACCGCGTTACATAGGGGTGCCCAAATACTTTTGTCCAGATTACTCAAACCAGAGTAAAAAAAATTATAGCCATATGTATTCAAATTCAGAGATATGTAAATGGGCAGGATATGGTGCTGCGCTCGTCAACGCCTATATAAAACAACAAGTGTCTGGCGCAGTTGTTAGATCGGTTACTGCTGCTGCAATGGCAGGTTATCAAGATTTAAGCGAGTTTGAACGTGGTGCTACAGTTGTGGCACGAGCGATGAGACACAGCATCTCCGAGGTAGCGTTGAAGTGGGGATTTTCCCGTACGACCATTTCACGAGTGTCTGTGAATATCAGCAATGCGCTAAAACATGAAATCTCCGACATCGCTGTGGCCGGAAAAAGGTCCTACAAGAATGGGACGAACGACGACTGAAGAGAATCGTTCAGCTTGACAGAAGTGCAACCCTTCCGCAGATTGCTGCTGATTTCAGTGCTGGGCCATCAGTAAGTGTCACCGTGCGACACATTCAACGAAACAGCATTGATATTGGCTTTCGGAGCCGAAGGCCCATTTGTGTATCCTTTATGATCGCACGAGATAGAGCCTTACGCCTCGCCTGGGCCCGCCAGTACCGACATTGGACTTTTGATGACTGGAAACATGTTGCCTGGTCGGACGAGTCTCGTTTCAAATTGTCTCGAGAGGATGGACGTGTACGAGTATAGAGACAACTTCATGAATCCATGGACCCTGCATGTCAGCAGGGAACAGTTCAAGCTGGTGGATTCTCTGTAATGGTGTGGGGCGTGTGCAGTTGGAGTGATATGGGACCCCTGACACGTCCAGATACGAGTCTGACAGGTGACACGTACGTAAGAATCCTGTCTGGTCACCTGCATCCATTCACCTCCACTGTGCATTCCGACGAACTTGGGCAATTCCAGCAGGGCAATGCGACATCGCACATGTCCACAATTGCTACAGAGTGGCTCCAGGAGTTTAAGCACTTCCGCTGGTCACCAAACTCCCGAGACGTGAACATTATTGAGGATATCTGAGATCTCTTGCAACGTGCTGTTCAGAAGAGGTCTCCATTCCCTCGTACTCATGAATTTATGGGCAGCCCTGCAGTATTCATGGTGTCAGTTCTTTCCAGCACTACTTCAGACATTAGTGGAATCCATACGACGTCGTGTTGCGGCACTTCTGCGTGCTCGCGGCGGCCCTACACGATATTAGGCAGGTGTGCCATTTTCCTTGGCTCTTCAGTGTATTTGAAACACCTTTCACTGACTACATCCACATATGTCGCTGACTGTACCTACAAAAATATGTCGTTGTACGACATATAGCTCAGATATCGAATCATGCATCACGTTTTAATTTATTACTTCCTTACTACTAACTCTGTTCGTAACATGTTTCGCACATAGTATCCACGTATGTCGCTGAATGTACCTACAAAAATACAACATTGTAAAAACACCCAGATCAGGATATATTGCGTCAAATATTGAGATGCCAGAAAAATTGCGGGATCCTGTGTGACGTTTTACTTTATTACTTCTTTACTACTGATCCAATTCACTACACGTTTCGTAGACAATAGCCACGTATACCACGGGATGTATTTAAAAATTATATCGTTGTACAGCAAATAGTTTAGGAGATTCGACGTCGTAAACATTAAGCAGCGTGAAAATGATATCGCAGGGCGAAATTCATTAAACACTTGTGTACAATTATGTGTGAAATGTGTTAAAAATATGCGAAACATATCTTACACTTGCGCACGCGGGCAGTGGTTAAAAAGCTCATCCCAATCCCCTGGAACTGTTTCAACCAAATCTGGTACACGTATTAGTTACAATCTGGGAAGAAATACTGTGGCGGTAAAAACCATCAGCCTCCTATTGGGGTGAGCGTGACGACGTGGAGACAGAAGGAGAGAGAAGTAGATGTACAGAAAGAAACAGGATGAGTAGATGGATAAAGAGGGGCTGAAGGATGAGATGGATAGGGAGAGAGGAAAGGAGGAGATGAACTAATAGAAGACTGGAATAAATACACACCCAGGCAATGCTGGGTACTCATGTAGATCTGGTACGAGGGCTATTCGGAAAGTAAGGAACGATAGGTCGCGAAATGGAAACCACAAGGAAAATCAAAACTGTTTTGTTTCCAACAGTTAGCTACAACTTACAGCTACTTATCTCCATAGTCGCCGATCCGACTTACACATTTGTCGTAGCGTTGTACCAACTTTCCAATACCCTCGTTACAGAAGGCAGCCGCCAGTGCTTTCCGTTAATTCTCAACGCTGCCCTACATCTCGTTGTCTGTGCCAAAATGTTGTCTCCATAGCCAGCGATTCATGTGAGCAGAGATGAAACTCGGACGGAGACAACTACGGGCTGTATTGTGGGTAATCAAACATTTCCAATTGAAAACGATGCAGGAGCATCTTCATTGCCCCTACAGAATGTGGCTGAGAATGGTCTTGAAGAAGAAACCGCACGACATTTATGTAATGTTGGCTGCACAGCTTCAGGCGAAATTTCTCATCAGGTCCTCGTACTCGGTGGGAGACACTATTGTTCTAGGTATCTTTATGTGCTCCCTGTGTGCTCAGAGCTAAAACGAACGACGTAAAGCGATCGACGGGCATACTAGAGACACTACCCAACACACCTGTGTAAAATTTCATCGGATTTTCACTGTGGTTTCCATTTCGCGACCAATCGTTCCTTACTTTCCGAATAACGCTCGTATAAATATCAACTCCTTCTTCTTGACTCAGAGCGACTAGAGCACATTTGCCGAACTGCAGTTATTGTGACGCTGCTGCGTAAAGAAATGCAAACGTATCTTACTTTCTGGACGTGGCTCGTATTACCTTCCGTAAGTATTGCCGGCGATATTATAGCGCATCACGTCGCAGTCCCAGATCCATTTCCAAGTAAAGTTTTCGTCTACCGCTCAGATCGCGCTGCTGTTTAGTGACAAAGAAATTCATTTATTTCGGCCAATAGGCTTTCCCGCGCGTTTTTACAGTAGCCTTTTTCCCCACTGAGCGTAAGATGAGGGGGGCCATTCCGGCGTTAACTACCGCTCTGTACCGAACGACTGTGTTAAAATTTATTGCCTTTTACAGAGAGCGACCCTAGAGGGCAATAAAAGCGTGTCTTTACGGCACCTCATATTCGGGGCAGAGGCGGCGTGCGCCAGTATTGTTCTCAGCGGGAGCCCATTCTGCTCCGACAATGTATCGTTGTGTTATCTGCCTTCACTTCTCGGCGGACAGAACGCTGCTCACGGAATTATCAGCGAATAATTAAGAGGTGTGCCACGCCGCTGGAGCCGATGTGGACTCCGTGTCGTTAACGAGCCATTCTTTTATGTGGACGGGAAGTAACACTGGTAACAGGAGATAATTTGGGACTGCCCTCTCCCTCGCCGCCATTAAAAGCTCGAGCATCCCCAACGATATATGGACGCGCCCGTGTGCAAGATACCTTTTTCAGGTAACGTCCATTTTATTACGATAACCTGCAACAGGTCAAAATTCCTAAGTAATCAATTATGAGCTAACGAACAAAAATGTGGATAGGACAAGGGTCATATTATGGGCATGTGTTAATTAATACCCAGCTTCAATTTGTATTAATTGTTTCAAAAGTAATACGATGTTTCGTACAGAAAATCTAGATATTTCCGTTTTTCTCAAAAAATCTTTGCGTGTTTATGGCCTATAATTTTCTTCCCTCCTAAGTATGAGGCATGTTCAGAAAGTAAACGTACTGGATTTTTATTTTCTAAGGAAAAGTTTATTTGAAAAAGATTTCAAGTTACGTTGATACACTCGTTGACTGTTTTTCCATACAATCTTTCAATGTCTGTAGTGAGACCTGGCTCAAGCTTCATTATGCCCTACTCGAAGAACTCATCTGCTGTCTCCCTCCGGCGCTTCAGAACATCTTTGTGCAGTTGCTAGTCGGTTGTAAATTTAAATTTAATTCCTCTCAAGTGTGCCTTCACGGAGGTGAACACTGGTGTGGTTCAAATATACCAACCAAATGAGTCCAAGAACACGTTGATAACTGAGGTTGTGCCAGGACGGGCGTTCTTATGCAATAAGTACACTCCTTTCGTCGGCCTTTCCTTCCTTGTGTTATGATTGCTCTTTTTAAGTTTTTTTAGGGTCACACAATATCGTCGTGCATTGATGGGTCATACCTGAGTCAGGAATCTGACCCAAATAATGCCTTTTCGGTCCCAAAACTCTGAGGCCATGATTTCATTCCCCGAAATTGCGGATTTATATTGTTTGGTAGATGGGAATCGGTGTGAAGCCACAGTGAAGACTGTCTTTTTGTCTCAGGCGTGTAATAATGCACCAACGACTAATCTCCATTCACAGCGGAGCTCAGTAAAATCTCACCTTCCTATTCACGTCGTTCAAGATACTGGCACTACTGACTAGAGTTTCCTCGTGCTACTCTGTCAGCTGTTTTGGGACCCATCTTGCGCACAGTTTCTCAGTGTTTCAGTGAGTGTCTCGTATAAGAGAGTTCTGGAAAGTTGTGGAAACGTCGGAGAAATTTCATTCGCTATCAATCGACGGTCTTCACGAACCGTTTCCTCGACTTTTTGCACCAACTGATCGGTCAAAGTGGAAGGTCTTCCACTCCTCTGTTCATCATGAACATTTTTTCTGTCTCTACAAAACTCCGAACACCACTTCAACGCAATCATTCTGTCCATAACACTTGCGCCGTAAACCGTTTTAGAACTTTCGGTAGGTGTTATTCCTTCCGAAGCGAATCGCAGCACATGACTCGCACTTAGCGGAATTTATTACCAACATCTTACACTACAACGGTCAGGGGATACCCCGCCCCCCCCTCCCCGCTCTTTATCTCTCTCTCTGTCTCTCTCTACTACTCAGTGTTGCTAATGCTAAAAAAAAAAATTTAAAAAAATAAACAGCTCTTTATGGTCACAGTACACATAACTTTTTGAACATGCTTCTTAGTTGTAATGCCATCCTTACTCAGATCGGATTAATCACATATGACAATTTCGCGGTTTGGAAACAAAGCACCGGTTTCGAAATATACCGGATCCTAGCGGTAGTGTGTTGCTGCTAAACCGATAACTTTCGAATACTTGACTTAAAGATTTTATTATACCTGTTCGTAAATGAACAATAATGCAATTCAGAACTCAATAGGAATAGTTTAAAGAGTACACAGTGGCTGTCAAATTGAAAAGACTAGAACAATACCAATACAATCCTCCGTCAAAAACAGTGTCTCTGATAAACCAATTTCCTATGTACGTGGAGTGCGTATGCTGCAAGTGCATGTCACTCGTACTACGAAACTCACAATTTTACAACGTACGTAATGGAAAAACAAATTACCCGCTCTTGACAAATCAGTGACTCCCACTAAAAACTGGGCGTAACAATTCTACATAAACTATGGAGACCTGTGAAGTGCATGGCAGAGCGTACGTCCAACTACGCCACTAATAAGGCTTCTTGCTGTTCCTTCCGCATATGGAGCGCGGAAATAATCGTTGTTTAAACGTCTCTGTGGGCGCTGTAATTAACGTAGTGTTCCTGGGTCCTTACAGGAATTATATGTAGGGGGTTGTAGTAGATTCCCAGATTCCTCTTGCCGAGCGAGGTGGCGCAGTGGCTAGCACACTGGACTCGCATTCAGGAGGACGACGGTTCAATCCCGCGTCGGGCCATCCTGATTTAGGTTTTCCGTGATTTCCCTAAATCGCTCCAGGCAAATGCCGGGATGGTTCCTTTGAAAGGTCGCGGCCGACTTCCTTCCCCGTCCTTCCCTAATCCAATGAGACCGATGACCTCGCTGTCTGATCGCCTCCCCTAAACAACCCAACCCAGATTCCTCATTTACTGCTAGTTCTTGAAACTTTATCAATAGGATCTTGCCAGTTGAGATTTTTCAGCGTCTCCACTCTCCCGTGAATTTAACGAACCTGTGACAATTCGTGCTGCTCTGTCTTGGTATATATTCAGTGTCCTCCGTTAATCCTATTTGGTATCGATGCCTCAGACTACAGCAAATTTGAAGATATCTCTTATTCCATTGGCAGTTTTCACTGGTTTTCGCCTCCCGTAACGCTTTTAGGTCACTAGAAACTGATCGCAGGATACTGTGGTGGAGTATTGTTTACACAAGTTTTCGGCCTATCTGTGTGACAATGTGCAGGAATTTCAGTAACGATAAGAAAAGTACCGTCTATAGAGATAAGTGATAAAAAGAAATCGTGGTCAACGTAGAGAAACAGCACAAGTGTGTATGCTAACTGGACACCATCATAATCTGCCTGCAATATATCCTCCGTTGTAAACAGCAAGTGGGTACACCTATCCTATCCAGACGATGTATGCTTTAAAAACACTTTAATTAAAATTCATCACATCCAACTTAATATGCTCATCTGTTTCTCCGTAAGCATATTACACTGTGATTAATTTTACGACCTTCACTATCTTAATGTGTTCTGCTGTTTTCTCTTTTACATATTTCATATTGTGTGGTAGTACAAAGCGCAGAACTAGCGCTCCCTCCTATATGTCTTAAAAAATGCTCTAAACAGTCTGTATGTAAACTCACTTCTAATACCAAACCAGCAAAGGAGTTCCCCTATTGGGGTGAAACGCTTTGATTTACGATTGCATTATTGGCTTCTTACAGATAATGACCTGAATCTCGTATTCTTATAATTCATCTACCTCTCGTTTTTTCATATTGTACCACAATCCGATATCTTTCTGTTTCTTAAGGATGTTACAGATTTTCATGCACCATACCGTAAGGCGGCAAATCGAATTTTTAATAATGTTAAAATGGACTCTCCCTTCGCTACTTACTAGAAAAACTTCATACCTATTAATAATAACAATTTTAATTCCATGCTCAAATAATACCTTAAACGACAATAACTAAAAAACAATATTTCCTGCCCATGTCTTAAGTTCTTAAGATAATTTTTAGAGGAGGATAGGGAAAACAAATGAGGGCATAAGACAATCAGTACTTAAAAAACATATTAACGGACTGCACAGTAGAAGCTTTCACCATATCCTACAAAGTTTTATCCGACTGTTGAAGCTGAAATCTAAATCTTGATTTCTCTTTAAACTCAGCTACCGTTTATTTCTTGCCTAGTGAAATATTTTGAGCAGGTATTGGTTAGAGCAAACTGTCACTGCAACATTAAACTGAGGGGTGCGGTATGTCTAATTGTGTGTGTAACGACGTTGTGAAGTGATAAAATTAGAATCCAATTTGCCTACTTCGGCACGAAATTATTAAATAACTGAATAATCCTGATTTATGTACAGAGATGATCTAAATGTAGCGACTGTAACCTGTAAAGACACAGCGATTGTGAAGAAAGCACAAGTACGGACTTTTTGCAGGAGATGCTCACCTTGAACATCAGGGGATGTTCATCTTCAGCACTCAAAAATATGTTGACAAAACTAGCTCAATACAGCACTTCATAACTGCAAATACGCTCCTGGAAATTGAAATAAGAACACCGTGAATTCATTGTCCCAGGAAGGGGAAACTTTATTGACACATTCCTGGGGTCAGATACATCACATGATCACACTGACAGAACCACAGGCACATAGACACAGGCAACAGAGCATGCACAATGTCGGCACTAGTACAGTGTATATCCACCTTTCGCAGCAATGCAGGCTGCTATTCTCCCATGGAGACGATCGTAGAGATGCTGGATGTAGTCCTGTGGAACGGCTTGCCATGCCATTTCCACCTGGCGCCTCAGTTGGACCAGCGTTCGTGCTGGACATGCAGACCGCGTGAGACGACGCTTCATCCAGTCCCAAACATGCTCAATGGGGGACAGATCCGGAGATCTTGCTGGCCAGGGTAGTTGACTTACACCTTCTAGAGCACGTTGGGTGGCACGGGATACATGCGGACGTGCATTGTCCTGTTGGAACAGCAAGTTCCCTTGCCGGTCTAGGAATGGTAGAACGATGGGTTCGATGACGGTGTGGATGTACCGTGCACTATTCAGTGTCCCCTCGACGGTCACCAGTGGTGTACGGCCAGTGTAGGAGATCGCTCCCCACACCATGATGCCGGATGTTGACCCTGTGTGCCTCGGTCGTATGCAGTCCTGATTGTGGCGCTCACCTGCACGGCGCCAAACACGCATACGACCATCATTGGCACCAAGGCAGAAGCGACTCTCATCGCTGAAGACGACACGTCTCCATTCGTCCCTCCATTCACGCCTGTCGCGACACCACTGGAGGCGGGCTGCACGATGTTGGGGCGTGAGCGGAAGACGGCCTAACGGTGTGCGGGACCGTAGCCCAGCTTCATGGAGACGGTTGCGAATGGTCCTCGCCGATACCCCAGGAGCAACAGTGTCCCTAATTTGCTGGGAAGTGGCGGTGCGGTCCCCTACGGCACTGCGTAGGATCCTACGGTCTTGGCGTGCATCCGTGCGTCGCTGCGGTCCGGTCCCAGGTCGACGGGCACGTGCACCTTCCGCCGACCACTGGCGACAACATCGATGTACTGTGGAGACCTCACGCCCCACGTGTTGAGCAATTCGGCGGTACGTCCACCCGGCCTCCCGCATGCCCACTATACGCCCTCGCTCAAAGTCCGTCAACTGCACATACGGTTCACGTCCACGCTGTCGCGGCATGCTACCAGTGTTAAAGACTGCGATGGAGCTCCGTATGCCACGGCAAACTGGCTGACACTGACGGCGGCGGTGCACAAATGCTGCGCAGCTAGCGCCATTCGACGGCCAACACCGCGGTTCCTGGTGTGTCCACTGTGCCGTGCGTGTGATCATTGCTTGTACAGCCCTCTCGCAGTGTCCGGAGCAAGTATGGTGGGTCTGACACACCGGTGTCAATGTGTTCTTTTTTCCATTTCCAGGAGTGTACGTTGCCTAACGGAATGAATTCGGTGTTCGAGGTAAGCGCTGCAATCCAGGAGACCTTGACTCATTATATAATGAATTCCGATGATGAGTTCAGCTCATTGTTTATTTGTTCACTGGCGTGAACGTCACGCGGTGCGAAGAAGCTCATTAGTTACTTACAGTGTGCGCGGAAAAAACACAACTTCTTTGTCGTTCCGTCCTATCTGTATGGAAACTGGTTCTAAGATAGCTAAGTTTCGGAGTTGACTGTGTCTTCACGGCCGTAAGTTTAGAATATATGAACAGTAAAGTTGTTACTGAGTCTGTGGACGACTACTCTGAACTGTGCCGGCCGGTGTGTCCCAGCGGTTCTAGGCACTTCAGCCTGGAATCGCGCGACCGCTACGGTCGCGGGTTCATATCCTGCCTCGGGCGTGGATGTGTGTGATGTTCTTAGGTTAGTTAGGTTTAAGGAAGGTAGGAGACGAGATACTGGCAGAAGTAAGGCTGTGAGTACCGGGTGTGAGTCGTGCTTCGGTAGCTCAGTTGGTAGAGCACTTGCCCGCGAAAGGCAAAGGCCCCGAGTTCGAGTCTCGATCGGGCACACAGTTTTAATCTGCCAGGAAGTTTCATATCAGCGCACACTCCGCTGCAGAGTGAAAATCTCATTCTGGAAACATCCCCCGGCTGTGGCTAAGCCATGTCTCCGCTATATCCTTTCTTTCAGGAGTGCTAGTTCTGCAAGGCCCGCAGGAGAGCTTCTGTAAAGTTTGGAAGGTAGGAGACGAGATACTGGCAGAAGTAAAGCTGTGAGTACCGGGTGTGAGTCGTGCTTCGGTAGCTCAGTTGGTAGAGCACTTACCCGCGAAAGGCAAAGGCCCCGAGTTCGAGTCTCGATCGGGCACACAGTTTTAATCTGCCAGGAAGTTTCATATCAGCGCACACTCCGCTGCAGAGTGAAAATCTCATTCTGGAAACATCCCCCAGGCTGTGGCTAAGCCTGTCTCCGCTATATCCTTTCTTTCAGGAGTGCTAGTTCTGCAAGGTCCGCAGGAGAGCTTCTGTAAAGTTTGGAAGGTAGGAGACGAGATACTGGCAGAAGTGAAGCTGTGAGTACCGGGTGTGAGTCGTGCTTCGGTAGCTCAGTTGGTAGAGCACTTGCCCACGAAAGGCAAAGGTCCAGAGTTCGAGTCTCGGTCGGAAACATAGTTTTAATCTGCCAGGAAGTTTCATATCAGCGCACACTCCGCTGCAGAGTGAAACATTCCCAAATGAATCTTAAGGAGAGCTTTTTCGAGAGAGAAAAAATGGTATTGTGTACGACTTTTTTTTTATTTTTCATTATTTTTTAACTGCTTCGTAGTCGCACCACTGAACCAGAAATGTATTCAAATAGGATACGGCAGAACGATCTTACAGATAAGGAATTCAGAAGATGATGCTTTGTTAGAAATAAGCCTATGACGCTAGATAGTAACAAAGTTACGTGGTAAAAAATTGTTCAAATGGCTCTGAGCACTATGCGACGTAACTTCTGAGGTCATCAGTCGCCTAGAACTTAGAACTAATTAAACCTAACTAACCTAAGGACATCACACACATCCATGCCCGAGGCAGGATTCGAATCTGCGACCGGAACGGTCGCTCGGTTCCAGACTGTAGCGTCTAGAACCGCACGGCCACTCCGGCCGGCTAGTTACGTGGTAGGACCACTAGCGGGGAATACCTCTGAACATGGCTGTTTCTAGCGTTTCGGCTATGGACTAATGAACTGTTAATATAGGGGCTGTCTTCCCACATACCATTTACCCCATTGCCTGTCATTTGTGACGCGGCACTTCAGCCTCCTTGGCGCGAGTGTGTTCTGTGTGTGTGTGTGTGTGTGTGTGTGTGTGTGTGTGTGTGTGTGTGTGTGTGTGTGAATTTATAAGGGATCAAACTGCTGAGGTCATCAATCCCTAGACTTACACACTACTTAAATTAACATATGCTAAGAACAACACACACACCCATACCCGAGGGAGGACTCAAATCAAACGTCTGTCGGGAGGAACCGCGCAGAGTGTGTTCTGCTAGTACTGATCTTCACATAATTCATCGTAAAAACAGAGTCGATTAAGAATTTCGGATCATCAGCTGGTGACCGTCCTCCTTCTTTCTTGAGAACGGTGAGCTATGTGAAATAGTGACGTGCAAAGTTCTGCGACACGATAGGCTTTATGATTATTTTCGCAGGCGTAACTGAACTTTGTACCAAGTTACAAAATACGTGAAAGACTAATTACGGTCGCCTATATTCGTAACTTCTCTTCCTTGGAGTATTTAAACAGTACTCGCGTACACCACTTTCATCAACTACCGATGCCACTGATCACCACCGCAGTGGTGTTAGAAACAACGTTTCTTCAGCAGCTCCACAACATGAAGATTACAGAGTAACTGTGCACCCACTAACAGGTCCAGCGCAGCTGTGCGGCTTTCTTGCACTGGCACAAAAATTTATTGGATCCGGGGCAGGCTCAGAGCGATACAGAACATTTGCAAAGGTTGTTGTGGTGCCACGCGGCACGGTTAGCAACCATATTGTTTGTAATAATTCTGCAGTTGCTTTGAAAGCGATGAGGTTCGTGTCTATTTTTGTAAGCTGCACAATTGTTCAATTTACGCCTACTGTGTTAATGTCATATAAATGCACATGTCTTGACAAAAGATTGAAAACTTGCGTGCCTATTTATATGTATGTTCTGTATTTGTATTGTATATTATCTACATCGTATTGATTTACTTGTGGTATAAAGCTTGTTTCATCCAAATTCTCCTTCACATATACCTTCACCCTACGATATTCCCTGACGTTTGTGCATGTGAAAAATCTTAAAAGCTTGCGGAACTGATTGCAGCATTAGCAGCAGTAAGTTTTTGACAGGCATTACCCCAGAAATTGTTTTTGTAGCTTTTTGATAAATTTTAAATTAAGTATATTTCACATTGGAAAATATGGATTACAAGCTGAATGGCATGCAATTGTTACTAGTTTTAAGTTATAAAGTTAATCGTTACATGTTTTAAATTATAGCTTCAATCTTAATTGGAGCTGAAACTAAGTCTTTAAATATTTTTATCATTTAAAAACTGACCTTCAGAATTTTCCCTGACAAAGACAACTCAAATTTAACCTATTCATTTATTATCCACAATATACAAGCCCAACGCAATCTGACTGCTATGCAATGACAACATCATGGCTTCGAATAATTAACACGAAAGAATGGCCCTGAATTGAAAGAAATCCTAACAATAATGAAAATCTAAAAAATATGAAATTAAAGAAATATGAAACTACCTCGAACTCTGATAATTACCTACACTCATTTCAATCACGAATCCCTTTATATATAAAGTCACTTACCTCACAGGAAATCTTCATAACACGAACTACAGCAATTACAGCAAGCAGCAACTACAGCCAGATAAATGAAAAGATTATACTGTAGACTCTAACTACTAGGAAGCATATGGTTAGCAAAGAAACATTTTGTTGAAGAGCAAACAACGTATTTAGAAAATTTTACCTCATTCATGTGAAATCAAGTTCCAAAAATTATATAGTTGTCAATAATTCCACTGCCCAAACTTTACCCATCAAACATACGTCATCATACATTTCCTTACGTCTCACTTCACAGTGCATACCCTACCAACACAGAGTCCCCACTAAGAAAAAACATTTCCATACACTTCTCTATCCACTCGTTAAATGCTAGTCCGTCCAACCACAGAATATCTTGGCGAGGGCGCAGAGCCGTCAGCGATATTAACACAGTCTATAGCGCTGCCAACATGCAAACAGGCTACAAACCAAAAAGAAGTTTTCGAAATTGATAACAAACGCCGAAAACAAAGAAAAACCGTATATTTTGTACATTCTGAATGAAGTTCAATTTGATAAAAGCTGGATCCGAGATCAATAGAAGACAACACTTTTACGCCATTGAAATTTTGAAGAAGTTCTTCCAACGTTTGCGGCCTGTCTGTTTCAGGAATTAAGTGGTATTTATTTGTCTGTAATCTAAGACAAGCCTGATCGATCCGTTTTCTCCTCAGCAACATGTACTGGATTATTGTATGAGCCTACCGCTGGTTCAATAACGCCCTCGTCAAGCACAGATTGTATTTCCGTTTTAACATGGTCCCTATAACGTGCTGGAATTACGCCTGGTATGACGCAAAATTTTGTATGCTCACGAACACGAAATTTGTACTGAAATCATTTAATTGTTTCTGTTTTGTTAGTAAAAAATGTGGAATGTGATCGTAAGATGTCAAAAAGGTCCTGCCTATCAGTGTCATTACAGTTATCAATTGTTTGTATTTTTTCCTGAATTAAAACGTCAGTGTCTAACACGTCATCAATATCATCCCTGTCAGTACCTGAAAAGTAATCATTAGTGTCAAATTCCGTCGAAAGTTCCAAACTGTAATCTGACAAAAGGTACAGCCGATTCATTTCATCGTCATGGTTTGAAAGCCAATCTCCAAATTTCAAAACTTTTGACTTACTTTCTTCCTCTAAATTTATTTCATCGTCGTGAAAGCTTAAAATTGCTTTACAGGGTTATTACAAATGATTGAAGCGATTTCACAGCTCTACAATAACTTTATTATTTGAGATATTTTCACAATGCTTTGCACACACATACAAAAACTCAGTTTTTTTAGGCATTCACAAATGTTCTATATGTGCCCCTTTAGTGATTCGGCAGACATCAAGCTGATAATAAAGTTCCTCCCACACTCAGCGCAGCATGTCCCCATCAATGCACGAATGCGTGAGGATTGTCTACCGCCCAGATTCGCACATTGTGTCTGTTCACTTCACCATTAAGAAAAAATGTTGCTTCATCACTGAAAACAACTTTCGCACTGAACGCATCCTCTTCCATGAGCTGTTGCAACCGCGCCGAAAATTCAAAGCGTTTGACTTTGTCATCGGGTGTCAGGGCTTGTAGCAATTGTAAACGGTAAGGCTTCTGCTTTAGCCTTTTCCGTAAGATTTTCCAAACCGTCGACTGTGGTACTTTTAGCTACCTGCTTGCTTTATTCGTCGACTTCCGCGGGCTACGCGTGAAACTTGCCCACACGCGTTCAACCGTTTCTTCGCTCACTGCAGGCCGACCCGTCGATTTCCCCTTACAGAGCCATCCAGAAGCTTTAAATTGCGCATACCATCGCCGAATGGAGTTAGCAGTTGGTGGATCTTTGTTGAACTTCGTCCTGAAGTGTCGTTGCACTGTTATGACTGACTGATGTGAGTGCATTTCAAGCACGACATACGCTTTCTCGGCTCCTGTCGCCATTTTGTCTCGCTGCGCTCTCGAGCGCTCTGGCGGCGGAAACCTGAAGTGCGGCTTCAGCCGAACAAAACTTTATGACTTTTTCTACGTATCTGTGGTGTGTCGTGACCATATGTCAATGAATGGAGCTACAGTGAATTTATGAAATCGCTTCAATCATTTGTAATAGCCCTGTATAATAATTCAAAAAAATCTGCCAACTGATCTTGTACTTCCCGTACTTCTCTTTTGTGTTGCGTATTAATTTGTTTCTGACGTACAGAGCCTTTGTTCTTAAAACAAAACATGCAAATGTAAATTACTCTATGAAATAGGAATATTGTATTCATTTGTACATGGATAGTTATTTTGGAAAGATTAGATATAAATTACAAGCGGGTGACAACGTGATTCTGAAGAAAGAAGGTTCCGCTAGGTTAGGGTCTCGATGATTGATTCACTGAACTTACGAAGAGCCAACGGTTCTCGTGCATATCAGACTGGCTGGGTGGGTTAGTTCGTATTGGCCCTAACCTATGAATCAGAGTATTCGTGTTTGACCAACGTAGTACAACATTTATTTCAAATTAAAATGAAAGTTAACCACAAGCTACATATTATTTATGTAAAAATATTCTTTTCTAAAACTTTTCTCTCTGAAGTCTCTGTTATTCTCAGAAAGTTGTGGACTGTGCATATCTCCTAAACAGTTCAGCATTTTTCTGCACTGTATATAATTTTTGTGTGAAATCGAGTGTATTAAACCATACGAAGACTGATCCTAAAGTGAATTTGCCAGACATCTCTTCTTATTACAAATGTCACGCAGTTGATCGCCCTGGACTGTAGATGTTACTGTCACTGAAAAGTTATGTATAGTTTAACATATCTGTTATTATTAATATGTGCAAGTGTAGGATAGATTAAAATAGTTATTTCAAGCTATAGGGAGGTCCTTGTCTTTAAGATCTTTCACATCTAACACATTAACAAGGATACAGAGCAAGGTTTCTAATTTGCTAATGAGGTTTTTAATTCATTATTCCACAGTAGAGAAAAGAGGTTGGGATTGCAAGATAGAAATCCTGAATTACGATCTGAATTACTTATTAGAGTTTGATTGATCGTGTACAAAGTACAGACAAAACAGCAGCATTCACAAAATACTCGTAACAGGTTAGTGTGGTCCTCTACTTTACTTGAAGATTTAATGAAAATCGTCAGGGAACCAAATTGAACACTATGGTGGGTTGGTTGGGAAACGAAGGGGTACAAGAATTAGTAAAAAGGATCTAGCGCCCGTAGAACCGCTCATACAACAACGCAACAACATACCGAAATAAACACCGCGTTATTACTACCAAACTACCACAAAACACAATGACTACTCAGAAGACTATCTTGGATAGAGACGTGGGACAGAACTCAGGCTGATCAACACGTGACCGCACAAGGCATAATACCCTAGTTAGAGCATCGACAAAATTTACAGATATATAGTAAAGTGTACAAATGATCCACGAATGCTGATGGTGTGAGCAGTTGCTGAAAAAAAGGACGAACTAAATGTAATCAAGTCCCACAGACAGTGGAAGTACTCTGAAGCGCTGCATTCTTGACTTACAAAATAACTTGGCTCAGCAGATACATATTTCGCACTACAGATTGAAATCGATCTACTTATTGATTGTAAAGATGCAATACACTTCACTCTATTCACACACTGTTAGGAAATCTAAATTCCGACATGAAAAGCATCGATTTACAACAGGAAAATTCACTACAAATTGGTAATGCATTTAATATAATACTCACTCACTGAAAGTGCACAGATTTACTGTAGGTTAACAAAGAATGGGCTTAGACTCTGCCAACGACCACGTGGCAGAGTAGCTGCACAAAGCCACTGAATTTCAAATTCCACTAATTACACAAAGCCACCGACTTTCAAATTCCACTAACTACACAAAGACACCGACTTTCAAATTCCAAAAAAACTCATGGACAATCTAAATTACAGTTCGCACGTCTCGTAATTTCACTTAATAAACTTACTCTGTATACTGGGAATGAATTCGGTCTGGCAAGCCAAAGTATTTTTGTTCTACGCTACACACCGAGCCTACCTCACTCCTAAACAAAATATTGTTACTGAAAAGCCCAACAATGATATTACATCATCATCATCATCATTTAAGACTGATTATGCCTTTCAGCGTTCAGTCTGGAGCATAGTCCCCTTTATAAAATTCCTCCATGATCCCCTATTCCGTGCTAACATTGGTGCCTCTTCTGATGTTAAGCCTATTACTTCAAAATCATTCTTAACCGAATCCAGGTACCTTCTCCTTGGTCTGCCCCGACTCCTCCTACCCTCTACTGCTGAGCCCATGAGTCTCTTGGGTAACCTTGCTTCTCCCATGCGTGTAACATGACCCCACCATCTAAGCCTGTGCGTCCTGACTGCTACATCTATAGAGTTCACTCCCAGTTTTTCTTTGATTTCCTCATTGTGGACACCCTCCTGCCATTGTTCCCATCTACTAGTACCTGCAATCATCCTAGCTACTTTCATATCCGTTACCTCAACCTTATTGATAAGGTACCCTGAATCCACCCAGCTTTCGCTCCCATACAACAAAGTTGGTCGAAAGATTGAACGGTGCACAGATAACAGTCTTGGTACTGACTTCCTTCTTGCAGAAGAGAGTAGATCGTAGCTGAGCGCTCACTGCATTAGCTTTGCTACACCTCGCTTCCAGTTCTTTCACTATGTTGCCATCCTGTGAGAATATGCATCCTAAGTACTTGAAACTGTCCACCTGTTTTAACTTTGTTCCTCCTATTTGGCACTCAATCCGTTTATATCTCTTTCCCACTGACATAACTTTCGTTTTGGAGATGCTAATCTTCATACCGTAGTCCTTACATTTCTGATCTAGCTCTGAAATATTATTTTGCAAACTTTCAATCGAATCTGCCATCACAACTAAGTCATCCGCATATGCAAGACTGCTTATTTTGTGTTCACACATCTTAATCTCATCCAGCCAGTCTATTGTTTTCAACATATGATCCATATATAATTTGAACAACAGTGGAGACAGGTTGCAGCCTTGTCTTACCCCTGAAACTACTATGAACCACGAACTCAATTTACCGTCAACTGTAACTGCTGCCTGACTATCCACGTAAAGAGCTTTAATTGCTTGCAAAAGTTTGCCTCCTATTCCGTAATCTCGTAGAACAGACAATAACTTCCTCCTAGGAACCCGGTCATATGCCTTTTCTAGATCTATAAAGCATAGATACAATTCCCTGTTCCATTCATAACACTTCTCCATTATTTGCCGTAAGCTAAAGATCTGGTCCTGACAACCTCTAAGAGGCCTAAACCCACACTGATTTTCATCCAATTGGTCCTCAACTAATACTCGCACTTTCCTTTCAACAACACCTGAAAAGATTTTACCCACAACGCTGATTAAAGAGATACTTCTGTAGTTGTTACAATATTTTCTGTTTCCATGTTTAAAGATTGGTGTGATTACTGCTTTTGTCCAGTCTGAAGGAACCTGTCCCGACTTCCAGGCCATTTCAATTATCCTGTGTAGCCATTTAAGACCTGACATTCCACTCTATTTGATGAGTTCCGACTTAATTTCATCCACCCCAGCTGCTTTATGCACTGCAATCTATTAACCATTTTCACCACTTCCTCAAATGTGATCCTATTTCCATCCTCATTCCTATCCCATTGTACATCGAAATCTGAAACATTACTGATCGTATTTTCACCTACATTGAGCAACTCTTCAAAATATTCCCTCCATCTGCCCAAGGAATCCACAGGATTCACAAGCAGTTTTCCTGACCCGTCCAAAATACTTGTCATTTCCTTCTTACCTCCCTTTCGAAGACTCCAGAATGGTTTTCCAGCAGCTTGACCCAAACCTTCAAAGTCTTCCCAAGATTTCTTCTTGGATGCTGCAATTATCTGTTTGGCTTTGTTTCTTTCTTCAACATAACTTTCTCTGTCTACCTGAGTTCTAGTATGTAGCCATTTTTGATACGCCTTCTTTTTCCTTTTACAGGCTGCCTTGACTGTATCATTCCACCAAGCTGTTTCCTTCATCCTACCTTTACACACTACTGTTCCAAGACATTCTTTAGCCACTTCTAGTACTGTGTCCCTGTACCTTGTCCATTCCTTTTCCAATCACTGTAATTGACTACATTCAACTAACTGGTACCTTTCTGAGATCATTGTTATGTACTTGTGCCTGATTTCCTTATCCTGAAGTTTCTCCACTCTTATCCTCCTACATATGGACCTGACCTCCTGCACTTTCGGCCTCACAATCCCAGTTTCACTGCAGATTAAATAATGATCAGTGTCACCAAAGAATCCCCTGAATACACGTGTGTCCCTCACTGTCTTCCTGAATTCCTGATCTGTTATTATATAGTCAATGACAGATCTGGTTCCCCTGTCTTCCCAAGTATACTGGTGAATGTTCTTATGTTTAAAAAATGAGTTTGTGATTACTAAGCCCATACTGGCACAGAAATCCAAGAGTTGTTTTCCGTTCCTGTTGGCCTCCATATCCTCTCCAAATTTACCCATAACCTTTTCTTACCCTTCTGTTCGATTTTCAATCCTGGCATTAAAGTCACCCATGAGCAGAACACTGTCCTTGTCCTTTACTCTAACAACTACATCACTGAGTGCATCATAAAAACTATCCATCTTATCTTGATCTGTATCTTCACAATGCGAATATACTGACACAATCCTAATTTTCTTGCTAGACACTGTCAAATCTATCCACATCAGTCGTTCGTTTACATACCTTATTGCAACTACGCTGGGTTCCATTTTTTTCCTGATGTAAAGCCCTACACCCCATTGTGCTATTCCTGCTTTGACTCCTGACAGGTAGACCTTGTATTCTCCCACTTCCTCTTCTTTCTCACCCCTTACCCGAATGTCACTAACTGCTAAAACATCCAGTCCTATCTTACTTGCAGCCTCTGCCAGCTCTACCTTCTTCCCAGAGTAGCCCCCATTTATATTAATAGCTCCGCATCTCATTACCATTTGTTTGCCGAGTAGTATCTTAGGAGTCCCTGGTTTGCCAGTTAGAGGTGGGACTCCGTCACCTCCAAAGGTCCGAGGCATTTTGCTCTGATTGTTTCCAGCATCATATTTAAAGTACCAGGGAAGCAGGTTGCTAGTCTTACTTGCCCCGAGTCCCATTGAGTTTTACCCCTAACGGTTGATGGACTCACCGGTGGATTTGGTAGTCTTTGCCGTATGAGCACAAAGGTGACCACAACTCAGAATATGTCCGAGATGCCCAGCCTTATTCCAAAGTAACTGGTATCCCGACTGTCGGGACCACTTACTTGGCCACTCATGCGTTACCCGTGGTTCATGAACTAGGACATGAGTACAGGAACCCACACCATGAACCACCATGAACCACATCATGATATTACATATTCACGTAAAAATATTCCCACGTTAACTAGCATAGTTACTTCTGAGTGTCGAAGGGACTGAAAAAAAAAGCATTTGAAATTCACGCACTAAATAATTCAAATGCCTCCATTCGTGAGCTGCCCACATATCAGTCCGTACTCATCAGACTCCAACAGAACATTAACCTAGGAATGGGCAAGAAATCGCGTATCTTTTACAAATCACAGTGACAGAGAAGTCACGGATTTCAGAATAGCAACTTCACATAATTTGGTTGCAGTTTCAGTCATAACAAGCAGTCTCAAGTAGCAACTAAAACTAGCATTTAGCGCAGTTAACATTTAACGCCATGTGCCATTTGATGGCCGCTGTTAGTACTACTGTCTTTCACTAGGACACGCTACCGAGAGTTATCTGCGATTTCTGTGATAAATCGCTCCAGAAGTCGCAAGTAGAAAATAAAATGCACAGTTAACATTCGATACCGTGTTGACCGACATTCGTACTTCCTTCGAAGATCCTTGTACATGACGACATGGCTATGTGACACACTTATGGTCGAAGAAATGAACAAAGAAGTTAATTTGGTCTGAGAAAAAATTTATACTCGGTTGAGAATTCGTGAAATCAACGAATGTGAATGCCAAATAAAGGTTATGCTAACAGATAAACCTATAGCGTAGCCTCGAATTTACGTGACGTATTTAAAGACACCTTTTCATTGTAAAAACTAAAACTGCAGGATAATTTCGAAAACACATTAGATAATGGACAAGGCTCCGATGAGTATTTTGATGCATATTACACATATACATCGTACATAAATTACTAAAAATACAATCTGGGGTGTAAAATGCAATTTTTACCAAAAGTTTAACATATATATATATATATTCAAGATGGATATTTTTCCGACAGTGCAATATGCATTTAAAATTTTGTGTGTATTCCCAAATATTGCTTTAAAACTATTCCCGATGTCAATTTCTAACGCTGAGATCAGTGCTTTCCACTGTTTTCACTTGCACTTCGTCAGCCTTAAAACACAAAACCTTCCACCCTAACCTAGAGCTGATCCTACGCTACAGGTGAGTCTCTCATCACAACCAAAAATTTCAGGACGGGAGGGACGGACGGACTGTATCACATTCTAGCGAGTCTTTATTGGTAATTACACAGCACAAAATTCTGGGGTATGGGATCGCTTAAACAAGGGGAGAATGGAAATTTCATTACTCACTCACAGTGTATTTCACATTTATTTATCATCCCTTTCAGATCACATACTGACTTCAATAATAATCTGTGGCAATGCTAATTTTGCACACTTATATTTTCAGTTATAACCTTTTTAAGCTGCAAGTTGTTCAAGAATTGTCTTGAATCTTCAGGATTATCTCTCCTAGGTGTGGATGGATACACAGGGAAGCCAGTAATCGAAATGGGAACTGCGTCTGGAAAATAACGAAGATTATTAAAGTTTTCTACTGTTAGTAATTGTATTCTATTGTATTAAACCGGGGACCTAGAAACGACGGAAAGGCTTCATTCCTCCATAGCCCTCAGTGCTTCACAACCCCACAACAGGCCACAGCAGTCCACGCACCCCACCACCGCCCCACACCGAACCCAGTGTTATTGTGCGGTTCGGCCCCAGTGGACACCCCCGTCCCCCCGGAAACGTCTCATACCAGAGAAGCATAGCGCATAGCCCCAAATGTTTGCGTGGTACAGTATTTACGGTGTACATATACATGGAAACGATGTTTGTGCAGCAATCACTGACACAGTGTAACTGAGGCGGAATAAGGGGAATCAGCCCACATTCGCCGAGGTAGATGGAAAATCGCCTTAAAAACCATCCACAGGCTGGCCAGCACACCGGACCTCGACACTAATCCGCCGGGCGGATTCGTGCTGGAGAGACTGGCACGCCTTCCCGCTCGGGAAAAAAAAATGTTCAAATGTGTGTGAAAGAACTGGAAGTGAGGTGTAGCAAAGCTAATGCAGTGAGCGCTCAGCTACGATCTACTCTCTTCTGCAAGAAGGAAGTCAGTACCAAGACTAAGTTATCTGTGCACCGTTCAATCTTTCGACCAACTTTGTTGTATGGGAGCGAAAGCTGGGTGGATTCAGGTTACCTTATCAACAAGGTTGAGGTTACGGATATGAAAGTAGCTAGGATGATTGCAGGTACTAGTAGATGGGAACAATGGCAGGAGGGTGTCCACAATGAGGAAATCAAAGAAAAACTTGGAATGAAGTCTATGGATGTAGCAGTCAGGGCGAACAGGCTTAGATGGTGGGGTCATGTTACACGCATGGGAGAAGCAAGGTTACCCAAGAGACTCATGGATTCAGCAGTAGAGAGTAGGAGGAGTCGGGCCAGACCGAGGAGAAGGTACCTGGATTCGGTTAAGAATGATTTTGAAGTAATAGGTTTAACATCAGAAGAGGCACCAATGTTAGCACTGAATAGGGGATCATGGAGGAACTGTATAAGGGGGGCTATGCTCCAGACTCAACGCTGAAAGGCATAATCAGTCTTAAATGATGATGATGATGATGATGTGTGTGTGAAATCTTATGGGACATAGCTGCTAAGGTCATCTGTCCCAAAGCTTACATACTACTTAACCTAAATTATCCTAAGGACAAACACACACACCCATGCCCGAGGGAGGACTCGAACCTCCGCCGGGACCAGCCCCGCTCGGGAAGAAGAGCGTTAGACTGTGAGGCTAGATGGGCGTAATGCTAGTAATTACTAGAAAAGTAATTCACATTGTACAACTACTAATATTTTCGGTAATGAAAACGACTGAGTGGTGGGAGTTTTCACACTTTGCATGCTTTATGCGAACTCACTTCATTCATTTACAACCTTAGTAACTAACCTTCTTCGGACAAAGATGGCCTAAAGATCCTATGGTAACTTCTCCAGTTATGCTGTCAATAATATTTTGAATTATCGTTATATCGAGTAAGTAAAAACTGTGGTTCAGATATCTGTGAACACACTAATGTGGTTAGAATCACGATTCTGAACATAAAATATTACTCTACTGTATGGCAGTTAAGGTTATGATTCTTAACATCACACTATTAATATTTTCACACTTTTTCCAATAATACAAAATTAGACCCAAAGAAAGAAGAAATGTGAAACATGCTTACTACTGTTTTCCTGAGATGAAATTTTCTTTGTCGACGGAAGTAAGTGCACCTTCGCATCGGTATATCAAGTAACAACTGAGGAAGAATCGTTGCACATTTTAATAGTACCATCTCACATAACTTTTAGCCAGTTGCCTTACTGAAACGTTAACCGTATGTCCTGACAAGTAACCGCCTTTACAGGCGAGCACAAATTTCTTGGTTGTATTGACACAGTTCAGTTCTTAGTTGCGACTAATGACAGTGTCACATCTACGCCATCTACGGTGGTAAATCGTGTATGTCACAGGCATCGCGAAAATCGCAGTAAGTCGCAGACATCGTGCAAATCGTACAAGAAGCAGACATCGTGCAAAACGCACAAGACACAGACATCACGCAAATGACAGAAGTCGCAGTGAGCGCGCAGTCCGCAGAAACTACGGAAGTCGTAGAAAACGCGTAAACTACAAATATCGCAGAAGCCGCGCAGGCTGCAGAAACAAAGAAATCGCGCAACCCGAAGAAACTGCAGAGGTCGCAGAAATCATGCAAACCACAGAAACCGTCGAGACGGTACATACCACAGAAGTCGCAGAAAACACGGAAACCACAGAAACTGCAGAAGTAGAAGAAATCCCGCAAACCACAGAAGCGGCAGCAATCACGGAAACCGCAGATGCCGTAGAAGTGACAGAAATCGCGCAAGTCACAGAAACTGCAGTACTCATAGAAATCGCGCAACCTAGAGACATCCCAGAAGTCGCAGATATCGTGCAAACCGGCTAAATAGCAGAAGGAGCAGATATCACACAAACCACAGATGGCACTGAAATCACACAAACTGCAGATACTGTAAAAGTCGCAAAAATCGTGCGAACTGCAGACGCCATGGAAGTTGCAGAAACTGTAGAAGTCACAGAAACCGCGCTAACCACAGAAACTACAGACGTCGCGGAAATCGCGCAAACAACAGAAACTGAAGACGTCAAAGAAATCGCTCAAACCACAGAAACCACAAAAACTACAGAAACCATAGAAGTCGATCGATTCGCGCCAACCGCAGACGTCGCAGTAGTCGTGCAAAATGGGGATACCACAGAAGCCACGGAAGTCGCACTAACCGAAGAAGCCGCAGACATCACAGAAACCACAGAAACCGTCGAAGTCGATGGAGTCAAGTAAACTTCAGATTCCACAATAATTGTGCAAACTGCTGAAGTCGCAGAAATCATGTATATTGCAGAAGTAACAGATATCGTGCAAACCACAGAAATTGCAGAAGTCGCTGAAATGTGCAAACTACAGAAACCATAAAAGTCGATGATATCACGCAAACCTCAGATGTCCCAGTAATTGTGCAAACCACTGAAGTCGCAGAAATCGAGTAAACTGCAGAAGTCGCAGAAATCGTGCAAACTTCAGACATCGCAGAAGCCACAGAAATCGCGCAAACAGCAGAAGTAGAAGAAATCGCAGAATCACAGATACCACAGAAGCGGCGGAAATCGCGGAAATCGCAGATACCACAGAAGCTGCAGAAATAGCACTAACCAAAAAAATCGCAGAAATCTCGCCAACCGCAGAAGTTCCAAAATTTGCGCAAACCGCAGAAACTGCAGAAGTTGCAGAAATCGCGGAAATTGCAGATACCACAACAGTACCAGAAATCGCGAAAATCGCGGAAACTGCAGAATTCAAAGAAATAGCAAAATCTGTAGAGATCGCAGATATCGGGCAAACCATAGAAACTGCAGAAGTTGCAGAAATCGGGCAAATCGCAAAAACTGCAGAAATCGCGCAAAACGCAGACACCGCAGAAATCATAGAAATCACGCAAACTGCACAAACCACAGAAATTATAGTAATCATGGAAACTGCAGAAATTGCATAAGTCGCAGAATTTTCCGCAAACCGCAGAAAACCACAGAAGTCTCAGATATCGCACAAGCCACAGAAACCACAGAATTTGCGCAAATAACGCAAACCGTAGAAGTCGCAGAAATCGCATAACCCACAGAAACCTCAGACGTCGCAAAAATCATTCAAACCACAGAAGCGTCAGAATTCGTGCAAACTGTCCCAAGAATCGTAGAAACAACACTGGTGAAGTGTGGAGAGAGAGGCTGCAAGTTGTGAATTCGTTAACTGCACAGAAATCACTGATATCGGATAATTGTAGTTTAGCCCATCCCTACAGTAGCCCTTTCAGTCTCCAGTCTGCAGCTTCCACTACCCCTGTGATGGGGGGGCACCAAATATGTAGAAGCCTTTTACCTGCCAACCTAACTCTTTTGTGGGCTATCGTACAAGCTCTGATGACCAAGCTAAACCTCTCTGCCTTTCTACTTCCCCTGAAGCTGTTGGCGAAACTTGAGGGGCAGACGAAATTACGTCAGCAGACAACTACTGGCTACTACGAAATCTCACATTCACTCGTTTCAATCACACATCAGTGGTTAAATGATGGAACAATTATGTGGGAGTGATACAGGTGCCTACTTATTTGTAACTTAAGGAAATACATATTTATGTAAACGACACACTTCCTTTTGGGAGGCTAGTGACACACAAGCAAGTAATACTGTTATACGAGTATTGGCATAAAGATCTCTCTATACACTGATTAGCCAGTACATTATGACCGCCTACCTAATAGCCGGTAAGCCCAGTGGCAACGCGTCGTGACATGGAAGCAATGAGGCCTTGGTCGCTGGAGGGAATTGGCACCACATCTGGACACACAAGTCACTTAATTTTCGTAAATTCCAGGGACGGGGGGCAATGAGTTCTGACTCCACATTCAATCACATTCCGGATGTATTCAGATAGGGCAAGTTGGGGGGGGGGGGGGCAGCACATCAACTGGAACTCGCCACTGTCTTCCTGAACCACTCCATCACACTCCTGGACTGTCCGCCGCTCGTGGTCTCGCGGTAGCGTTCTCGCTTCCCGAGCACGGGGTCCCGGGTTCGATTCCCGGCGGGGTCAGGGATTTTCACCTGCCTCGAGATGACTGGGTGTTTGTGTTGTCCTCATCATTTCATCATTATCCAGGAAAGTGGCGAAATTGGACTGAGCAAACGTTGCGAAATTGTACGGGCGCTGATAACCACGCAGTTGCGCGCCCCGCAAACCAAAACATCATCACACACTCGTGGACTTGTGAAATGGCGCACTGTCTTGTTAAGAAACATCAGCGCAGCCGGGAAATGATAGTCATGAAGGAGTGTACGTGGTCGGTAACCAGTGTACGAAACTCTTTGGGTTTCTTCATGGTGCGTTGATCTCCACTGGACACATGGATGCCCAAGTGGACGTTCCTCAGAGCATAACGGAGTCGCCGCCAGCTAGTTCGGATGTGAAGGAGCTGTTCCCCTGGAAGACCAGGATATGTGCCCTCCCATCGGCATGATGAAGAAGGTATCGGGATTCATCAGACCATGCAACGCCCTGCCACTACGCCAGCGTCCAGTGCTGACGAGTCGTAATTGCCGATGTCGCGGTGTAACATAGGCACTTGCATGGGTCGTTGGCTGCGAAGGCCCATCATTGGGAGTGTTTGGTGCACTGTGTATTCAGACACACTTCTACTCTGCCCAGACCATGACGTCCAACACCTGGACGTGGTTTCACCATAATTTCACCACGTGTTGAGGAAACTTGCCACAGCACTCCTCGAACACCTAAGTCGTGCAGTTTTCTAAATCCTAGTGCCGAGCCCCCAGGCCATCTCAGTCTGTCGTCGGTCAAACTCAAGTAGATCACGCGCCTTCCCCATTCTACACCTAGACACTACACTGATACTACAGGCATCGAGCTTGTGTCTGACTAACTGTCAGTTTTCGTCAGGTTTCACTGCTATTGCCTGGATGGGTTTATATCGATAGTACGAGGGGCATTCAAGTTCTAAGGCCTCCGATTTTTCTTCTCCGGACTGGAAAGAGATAGAAACATGCGCATTGTTTTAAAATGAGGCCGCGTTCATTGTCAATACGTCCCAGAGATGGCAGCACCGTACGGCAGATCGAATTTTACTGCCAGTGGCGAGAATGAGAGCTGTTTTAAATACTTAAAATGGCGACATTTTCCTTATTAAAACAGCGTGCAATCATTCGTTTTCTGATTTTGCGTGGTGTGAAACCAATTGAAATTCATCAACGGTTGAAGGAGACATGTGGTGATGGAGTTATGGATGTGTCGAAAGTGTGTTCGTGGGTGCGAAAGTTTAATGAAGGCAGAACATCGTGTGACAACAAACTGAAACAACCTCGGGCTCGCACAAGCCGGTCTGATGACATGATCGAGAAAGTGGAGAGAATTGTTTTGGGGGATCGCCGAATGACTGTTGAACAGATCGCCTCCAGAGTTGGCATTTCTGTGGGTTCTGTGCACACAATCCTGGATGACGACCTGAAAATGCGAAGGGCATGTGCTGTTTCACCAAGACAACGCACCCGTACATCGAGCTAACGTTACGCAACAGTTTCTTCGTCATAACAACTTTGAAGTGATTCCTCATGCTCCGTACTCGCCTAACCTGGCTCCTAGTGACTTCCAACAATGAAAGACACTCTCCGTGGCCGCACATTCACCAGCCGTGCTGCTATTGCCTCAGCGATTTTCCAGTGGTCAAAACAGACTCCTAAAGAAGCCTTCGCCGCTGCCATTGAATCATGGCGTCAGCGTTGTGGAAAATGTGTACGTCTGCAGGGCGATTACGTCGAGAAGTAACGCCAGTTTCATCGATTTCGGGTGAGTAATTAATTAGAAAAAAAATCGGAGGCCTTAGAACTTGAATGCACCTCGTAGGTAGGTGGTCATAATGTTCAGGCTCATCAGTGAATATATGTATACACACAAGGGAGAGAGCTGATGGAGCCCTATGATAGTATTCGATCGTTATAATTAGAGGTAAATTTGATTTGACGGTATAAAACTTGGCAGATGTTTGTTCAGCATGTTTCACTGTTGTTGCGATGTAGACTCTCTATGGTAATCTATCGTTTTGGGTACACTTCTATTACCAAGAGAAGGCTAGCGGAATCCGAAACGAGAAGAACTAATGTGTATTATCACTGAAACGAGAGCAAGGAGCCAACGGCAGAATTTTCACTGCTTGTTACGCGGTCTCGCTTTCTTGTATGTTGATCCCAGGGAGGCAGCAGGCACGTCTGTATGAGTTTGGTGGCTGCAGACTTGCGCTCTGTCTGTCCTCCGATGCGCACCACAGTCGTGAAACGGGCGTCTCGTAGCAAAGGGGGACGGTGGGATCAGCCCGCGCGACTTGTGCAGGAAGTTGCTAATTGCGACGCCCGGAACAACGACGGCGGGAGTAATGGTGCGACGCGAGCAGCGACAGGGTCGGCGGGGGGAGGGGAGGGGGAAGCGTGGGCCCCACAAGATCAGCCGCCTTAACCCCAGCAGTTGTGACAGAAGTGCGTCGTGGCTGCGACGAACCCCCTTAGCGCTCCGCGTTTCATCACGGCTGTGTGAGATGCTCCTGTACGTCTAGCATGCTGCTTCTTTGCCACACTGCGTAGAACACTTCCCAGTGTTCGAGATACGAGTATTGGTGCCTGATCTTGTGCACACATAAATGTCATTTGGTGTCATTCAATTGACATACCTGAAGATAACATGGTTGGGCCATCCAAACTGGTTGCCTAGTACAACAGTATCAATATAAGGGACGTTTGTATCATCATCATCATCATCATTTAAGACTGATTATTCCTTTCAGCGTTCAGTCTGGAGCATAGCCCCCCTTATACAGTTCCTCCATGATCCTCTATTCAATGCTAACATTGGTGCCTCTTCTGATGTTAAACCTATTACTTCAAAATCATCCTTAACCGAATCCAGGTACCTTCTCCTCGGTCTGCCCCGACTCCTCCTACCCTCTACTGCTGAATCCATGAGTCTCTTGGGTAACCTTGCTTCTCCCATGCGTGTAACATGACCCCACCATCTAAGCCTGTTCGCCCTGACTGCTAAATCTATAGAGTTCATTCCCAGTTTTTCTTTGATTTCCTCATTGTGCACACCCTCCTGCCATTGTTCCCATCTACTAGTACCTGCAATCATCCTAGCTACTTTCATATCCGTAACCTCAACCTTGTTGATAAGGTAACCTGAATCCACCCAGCTTTCGCTCCCATACAACAAAGTTGGTCGAAAGATTGAACGGTGCACAGATAACTTAGTCTTGGTACTGACTTCCT
This sequence comes from Schistocerca cancellata, assembly GCF_023864275.1. Taxonomy (NCBI): domain Eukaryota; kingdom Metazoa; phylum Arthropoda; class Insecta; order Orthoptera; family Acrididae; genus Schistocerca; species Schistocerca cancellata. The sequence continues at coordinate 236,629,131 of NC_064627.1, read as the reverse complement.
TCTTGCAGAAGAGAGTAGATCGTAGCTGAGCGCTCACTGCATTAGCTTTGCTACACCTCGCTTCCAGTTCTTTCACTATGTTGCCATCCTGTGAGAATATGCATCCGAAGTATATTCTCACAGGGTGGCAACATAGTGAAAGAACTGGATGCGAGGTGTAGGGATGTTTGTATATAACAAATAATTACATTTCATCGAACAGCCCTATGCTCCTGAAGCCAGGATGGAGTTGCACCTACTGGGTGTCCTTCTGTTGGTAGAGATCCTGTCGGTAAATCTCATTGCATCAGCCACATCCTTGAGGGTGAGCTAACCGTAGCGTAAGTTAGGATGACGCGTGCCACCACCATTTCGTGTAGGTCAGCAACTCCAGTCTTGGTGGCAGTCATCATGTCCTCCTCGCCACTCTCTGGAGATAAATGGATTACGAAATTCTTGATTCTCTGTTCTCGCTTCTAGAGGCCCGATGCCGCGGCGCTAGCCGCCTAGCGTGGGAGCGCAGTCTCTGTTTGCGAACCAAACATTTGATTTACCCAGTGGGATTGCATTGTTACGCCTAGCACAGGGCATGTTTGGGCCAACTAATCGCAATAACGCTTCTTCTGTCTAATACCAACATCGCGAAGATAAAATGTCTATCGCGTTTGCAAAGAGCATGGCGTTTGCTGTCTTTCCCAAATTCTTCTTTCCTCGGCCATCACTTTGGCAATAGCTTAGAGTCAGCCCCCGCTCCTCCCCCCTCTCCCGCAGGGAAGGAGGAAGGAATTTTTCTGGGTTTCAACTACTGAGTTTTGAGGGACGTACTCAGAGATCAAGGGATATAGGGATGACGACCATGTGGGGCTGTTTGCCCCACTATACTGGCTTGGAGCAGAAGTAAGTTTCCACATTTCCACAGCAGCACGATCCGTAATCTGAGCAGTTCGCTTCTCACGCGTTTTTGGTGTGCAACCTAAATTGCTGACTTAATTCCGATTTAAATTGGGGTTCTTTAATCATGCTTCAGCAGGCCGCACAGATAAAGTTATCTTGGTGCTACGGCCGTCATGCAGTCTACCTTAAATTGAGGTTCTCTCTGCAGTGTTAGTCTCACTTTTGTTTACCTAATTTTAGGTTCAATTAATTTTACTTAAACTTTTCTCATTTTAAGAATAAATCAGATACTGTTAAAGGCAGACTACTTTTGATAAACCTCTGTTTCATTTAAGAACAAACGAAATACTGTTAAATGCAAATTACGATCGATGAAACTTTTTTCCATTTAAGAGTAAATGTAATTCTGTCAAAGGAAAGTCACTTTTTATTTATCTTTGTTCAACTTTGGACTGACTAAAACTCTTTTAAAAGCTGACCTGACGTCAATTGAAAGATCTTTAGCTTGTTCTATAGATTTTCTGATTAGTTAGTGTGAAGATAACGTGGTACAAGACCAAGTTGTTCTTTATTGTGTCAATGTTGTCGATTGCAGACAGTGGCCAGATTAGGTTCAAATGGCTCTGAGCACTATGGGACTCAACTGCTGAGGTCATTAGTCCCCTAGAACTTAGAACTAGTTAAACCTAACTAACCTAAGGACATCACAAACATCCATGCCCGAGGCAGGATTCGAACCTGCGACCGTAGCGGTCTTGCGGTTCCAGACTGCAGCGCCTTTAACCGCATGGCCACTTCGGCCGGCGGCCAGATTAGAAGATGGAACATTGTCAAGATAAATTTATTGTTCCGTCGCAGTTGCACATTTTCAATCAGATTACACTCTTCGATTACTCTGGATCAACTTTAGATGTAAAACAATGTAAAACTAAATATGTACCATCTAATGTTTTAATGTTTTACAATAAGTAGAAAAGACAAGAACTGTACAGAGACACAGAAATTACCTACGCAGCTGCGTCAACAACCCGTCTTGTCTACTCAGAACCACATATCACAGGACTGTGGTCAGTGTTTTAAATAGGTATTTGTTGGATTATTGGGGAGGAGAGGGGGCAGGGAAGAGGAAATGGAGTGAGGCTGATTAGAGGAGGGGAAAGGAAACAGGGAGAGGGTGGTGGGGAGGTCATGAGTTTCACAAGAGAGGTCGTGCTAAAATTATAGGACGTATAAGTATGTAAAAATTCTCACTGAAACGCTAGTAGTGTAGAACAATGGATATGTAAAATGTAAACGGCGTAAAATAGTGAAATTATAAATTGGAGCGAGGGGGTACTGAGAGTGAGCAAATAAAGCAACGGAGGTGTGTGTGTGTGTGTGTGTGTGTGTGTGTGTGTGTGTGTGTGTGTGTGTTTCTATGTGGGGGCGGGGGGGGGGGGACCATGGCAGGGATGCTATGGGTTTAAAAAGAGAGCATCTTATACTAAAATTGCAAACAGTCAATAACGTAAAAAACCTTCTGTTACGATACTAGAATGGACGTGTAAAATTGTAAAAGGGGGATAAAATAGTAGATTATAAAAGTGGAAATAAAGCAGCGAAATTTGAATTAGTTTCTGAAGATATTCAAAGTTGAAACCTTTTATACTGTATAAAGTCATTTCAATAAAGTCACAAGTTCTTACTCTAAAAGTATAAAAATAAAATTGTGTAATTTTTTTCTTTAAATATTAAAAGCATAGATCTCTAATAATGGATGTATAAATAGTGAAGTGGGATTATGATGAGGACCATGACTGTTTCAAGTTCCATTAAATATTACGAATTTTACAAAATATTGAAAGTATAAAGCTGTGAAAATATAAAACAACAAATTATAAAAGTGAAACTATGTGCAGAAACTGAATTTATAGGGAATAGAGTGTGAGAGTTACGATTAAATGCATTTGCATCTGCTGATGGCGTTGTACGGCGCTCAGTTTTGCAGTATTTACGGAAGCCAGTCTGCACGCCGGCCTGTTGCTAGGACGGTGTGTGAGCCGATGCGTTGCTGCTGTCTCCTCTCGGTGAGTGGGGCTGTTGATCACATGTGCGGTACGGTGAGGTGGGCGGTCGGAAGAGGCTTCCAAAGTTTCTAAATAACACTTGTTAATAAAACCATTCTGCTGATTTAACGTGTTGCCAGGCGATGTGTGTAAAAATCTGAGTTTCTTCTGACATTGTGAGGAGGTGTCCCTTAGGTTCATGGTGGAGCACTTCCAAATGTGTTTCAATAGTACCAGCAGCGTGCTTCGATGTCAGAAGACGCTCACCAAATGTTGTTTTACTTCTGTGACCTGAAACATGTTTCAAACTTACTTCCTGTTTGACCTACTTAAATGTTGGACAGTTTCCACACTTCAGTTTATATACACCTGCTGCCGTGATTTAGACGCTTCGCTATTCACGCAGGGCCTCCGTCTGAAATGAATATTGTCATTAGTTTTAAGCCCTATACGCAAATTGGTATTACGAAATTGTCTATCAATAACTTTTGAAACCCGTCCTGTGTAAATGGTGCAAATGGCTCTGAGCACTGTGGGACTTAAAATCTGAGATCATCAGTCCCCTAGAACTTAGAACTACTTAAACCTAACTAACCTAACGACATCACACACACCCATGCCCGAGGCAAGATTCGAACCTGCGACCGTAGCGATCGCGCGGTTCCAGACTGAAGCGCCTAGAACCGCTCGGCCACACCTGCCGGCGTCCTGTGTAACTCATGGGCATATACGCTACGTTCTTGTCTTGCTATTCACCTGCTAGGGTGCTGCCATTGATTTTACTCTATTGTTGTCTTTTAATTTTATATAGTACCGTAGTTACTTTTGAGACTGGATAAACGTTGCTCATAGCAGGATGCTATATAATAGCGATTTCTTTATTCCTCACATTCTCGCTTACTGGCAGTATCAATAACCTATCAGTCACGGATCGAAAAATTGTCTTCATCCTTTCAGTGTTTCATGGCCACTGTTCGACAATACTAGTGTTTCAACGCGAATTTTTACATAATTATACCTCCTGTAGTTTTAGCATGATCAGTCTTATTAAACTCATGACATCCCACCACTCCCTCCCTGCTTCCTTTTCCCTCTTCGAATCAGCCTCACTTCATTTCAAAAATGGTTCAAAGGGCTCTGAGCACTATGCGACTTAACTTCTGAGGTCATCAGTTGCCTAGAACTTAGAACTAATTAAACCTAACTAACCTAAGGACATCAAACACATCCATGCCCGAGGCAGGATTCGAACCTGCGACCGTAGCGGTCGCTCGGCTCCAGATTGCAGCGCCTAGAACCGCACGGCCACTCCGGCCTGCCACTTCATTTCCCCTCGCCCCCTAATTCCAACATGCACGTATTTACAACAATAACCATAACTCCAGAACACAGTACTCTGATATGTTGTTCTGAGTAGACAAGACGTATTGCTGACGCAACTGATTAGGTAAATTCAACGTTTATGTACAACTCTTGTCTTTTATAATTATCGTAAAACATTAGATAGTACATACTTACTTGTACTCTGTTTTAGATCTGAAGTCAGTCCAGAGTAACCGAAAGATGTAATCTACACTGAAGAGCCAAAGAAACTGGTAGACCGGCCTAATATCGTGTAGAGCCCCCGCGAGCACGCAGAAGCGCCGTAACATGACGTGGCGTGGGCTCGACTAATGTCTGAAATAGTGCTGGAGGAAACTGACACTGTGAATCCTGCAGCGCTGTTCACAAATCTGGAAGAGCACTAGGTGGTGGAGATGTCTTCTGAACAACACGTTGCAAGGCATCCCAAATACGCTCAAATAAAATTCGTGCTTGAGGAGTTTGGTGGCCAGCGGAGTGCTTAAATTCCAAAGAGTGTTCCTGGAGCCACTCTGTGGCAATTGTGGACATGTGCGATGTCGTATTGTCCTGCCGAAATTGCCCAAGTCCGTTAGAATGCACGATGGACATGAACAGACGCAGGTGATTAGTCAGGATGTTTACGTACGTGTTACCTGTCAGAGTCGTATCTAGAAGTATCAGGGGTCCCATATAACTCCAGCTACACACGCCCTACATCATTACAGAGCCTCCTCCAGCTTCAACAGTCCCCTGTTGATATGCTGGGTCCATGGATTCATGAGGTTGTCTCCGTAACTGTCCACGTCCATCCGCTCGATACAGTTTAAAACGAGACTCGTCCGACCAGGCAACATGTTTCCAGTCATCTACAGCCCAATGCCGGTATTATAGGGCCCAGCACTGAAATCTGCAGCAATTTGTGGAAGGGTTGCACTTCTGTCGCGTTGAACGGCTCTCTTCAATGGTCGTGTTTTTCCGGCCGCAGCGATGTAAGAGATTTGATGTTTTGTCGGATTTCTGATATTCACAGTACACTCTTGAAACGGTCTTACGGAAAACTCCACAGTTCGTCACTACTTCGGAGATACAGTGTCCCATCGCTCCCGCGCTGGCTGTAACACCGCGTTCAAACTCACTTAAATCTTGATAACCTGCCACTGTAGCAGCAGTAACCAATCTAACAACTGCGCCAGATACTTGTTGTCTTATATAGTCGTTGCCGACCACAGTGCCGTATTCTGCCTGTGTACATATCTCTGTATTTGAATATGCATGCCTACACCAGTTTCTTTGGCGCTTCAGTGTAATTAAAAATATGCAATAGAGATGGAACAATAAATGAGAATTGTCGTAATTGTCGAAACAACTGTTGAATCTCTCAATACGATTGTGTCGATTGTAGTGAGAGCATTGTTGTTTCACATGTTGCGTAGAACCAGCTTGAGCACATAACCTCTACCACATATATAAAATCTAATTTAAGAAGCCCTCTCTTCAATGTTACCAGGTCATTCATTGTAAATTACAGTTTAAATTAACGAGGGTACATGTGCATGGGTACATGTGCATGTTTTCTTACACTGCACACTTGGAGGTTTGTGAGCCTGGCTGGTTCCTAGCTTGGCATAGGATTCCTACACAGAGGGCGAGGTGGATTTTCATTAACCAGAATTCCCAAACAGGGCTATGATCCTCGCGTCATCTACGAATGCATAGTCTATTTCCTATGTCTCACTTTCCAACTAACGAATGATAATCATCAACTTACTTAGATAAATACTAAAATTGAATTCAACAGATGTACATAATAAATGAGGCTGTCAAATTGTGTGTCTCAATGTCGCGAGTTCAATGCAGCATTGCGCAACACTGCGGATTGTAGTTTTTAACTGAAGTCGATGTTTATAAGCAATGATTGCAGAAACATTTTAAATTATGCTACTGGTTAAACAAAACTGCTTCGGGTTTGCTGTCAGATGCTAAGATCAACATGACTCGATATTTTTGTAATCTAGGTGGCCGCCATGTTCAGGAGAGATACTGCAACTGCTAAATCCTGGTAAAAACTGATGTCAGGGCTGGAAAATGTTGTTCTGCGCCCCCTATCACAGCTGCTGCCCCTGAGACTGGGCTTGGTGCCGCCCATAGAGAACAGCAGCACTAGTGGCATAGCTATCAACTACTTACCACATGGTTCAAGTGTCTGGCGCTAATCGGCCCTGCAGTCACCGAAAAATCCAGGATGGTGCTGGCGGGGAATCAAAAAAATCCAGGATGGTGCGAAATAAAAGATCGGAAGGTAACAGGACCAGCCTAGTTGTTACAGAAGAAATTTAAGAAAAATTGAATAAAAAAACCGAAAAATCCAAGATAGCAAAACTAGCTCACTTATGCTAGTGGCTAGTATATGCCATATGCAGAAGTTTACAAACAGTCATAAACTTGTACCATGTTCACAAGTATCTGAATGTTTGTTGCGCCATGTTCAAAAGTATCTAAACGACTTGAATTATTTACCAAAACATTATCTGAAGGACATAACTTACAGTATTTCCACATCTAAAATTTATTTTGCTATGACTGGTGTAGTTTGGTACAATTTTGCTGTAACATGATGATCTATTGGGCAATATGTTACAATTTTGCAGGAAAATTATGATGTCCGAGAGGCAAAGTGGCATATAGTCATCACAGTGTTACAGTACAATTTAGTCACATCAATAGAAGGTGACAAATGTTTGGTACTGGAAGAAAAATTTAATACCTTAGGATGAGGCAACTGGGTGACTTTGTTTGGGTTACTTTGCAAAGCGATTCTTACCTATACAAATGTGGGTTGTTAGTGTTCAGTGTGCTGTTTCTTCGAAGTGGCATGTAGTTTCTACTGTGAGACCATTATTAGCAGAAGCTGACCAACACTTTGTACTGCAAGATAAGGTGAACACCTCTAGCATGGAAATTTACCGCAATATCTGACTGACTCTGATATCAATTTTAACCGAACTAAGACGAATAATTGACAAATTTTAATGTGAGGATTACGCTGTTCGCTTTGATATAAAGGTCAAAGTACTCTCGTCGATAAGTGACCTTTAACCTGTAAGTCAGTCAGCAGTAATACCCACGTGTGATTTTATTATTGTTGTAGACTGACTCTGATATCAGTTTTAACCAAATTAAGACGAGTAATCGACAAATTTTTTATGTGAGAATAACGCTGTTTACTTTGGTATATGGGTCAAAGTACTCTCGTCGATAACTGACCTTTAAGCTGTAAGTCAGTCAGCAGTAGCACCCATGGGCGATGTTAGTATTGTTGTAGAACAAATGCATATGTATTCTGATAAATTTAATGCATCGTACGAATACCGTATTTTCGAGGTATCGAGCTTTTCTTTCTGAGTGTGGAAACCTGACCACAACTGTCTTTGGTCATGTTTACATCCCAAAGCCAGAGCATTATGGAGTTACACTTGTGCATTAAAAAATGGCAGTATAAGTGACGCAACTAATTAAAGATAACATAGAAGTACCTTCTTCTCCCCTAAAATGTTGCTTGGTCGGTTCATTTGTCTTTGACCTTTCATATCTTGGAGTATTATTGCTAGAATTTGGTGTCATTAGTTGTTCATTATGGACGGAAAATGAAATGTAGTCTGTATGTGGTTTAGAGAGCCTTGTCACCACGGTTCTGATTGGTAAATGTCGCAGCCTTCCCTAACAGTTTGTTTTGGTGCATATCCTTGAGTGGCCCAGAGAACAAATGTAATAAAAAGCAATATTAGCCTGTCAATGTGATCGATTATACTTTTTGTGTGAAGAACATGTTGCTTTGTCTTCTTCCTCCTAAAATGGTGCTTGGTAAGTTGATACATTACTAAAAAGTTTTAAAATTTTCGGACATACATTTTACGATCGGAAATACTGTTCAGTTACACCTTTTGCGTATTTTGATGGACATTTCAAACATAAAAATAATATTGTGATAACTGACATAAATATTGCGTGTATTGTCATCTTCTCCCCCAACCCCCTCCCCCCAGGAATGGTGCTTTTTCGGATTTGTTTTTCTTCATACTCTCATTCGGGTCATTCAGGCCAAGAATGACATGCTAATTTTGTTTTTAATTTTTTTTTTAGCCATGACTTTTCCGACTGGTTTGACGTGGCCCGCCACGAATTCCTCTCCTGTGCCAACCTCTTCATCTCAAAGCAGCAATTGCAACATATGTCTTCAATTATTTGCTAGATGTTCTCCAATCTCTGTTTTCTTCTACAGTTTCTACCCTCTACAGCTCCCTCTAGTACCATGGAAGTTATTCCGCGATGTCCTACCATTGTCCCTTCTTATTGTCAGTGTTTTCCATATATTCCTTGCCTCGCCGACTCTCCGAAGAACCTCCTCATTCCTTACCTTACCAGACCACCTAATTTCCAACATTCTTCTGTAGCACCACATCTCAAGTGCTCTGATTCTCTTCTGTTCCGGTTCTCCCACAGTCCATGTTTCACAAGCATGCAATGCTGTCCTCTAAACATATATTATCAGAAAGTTCTTCCCTAAATTAAACCCAATATTTGATACCAGAAGACTTCTCTTGGTCGGGATAGTCTGCTTTTTGTGCCCTCCTTGCTAAGACCATCGTAGGTTAATTCGCTGCTTAAGTTCCTTAACTTCATCTACTTCGCGATCACCAATCCTCATGTTAAGTTTCTCGCTGTTCTCACTTCTGTTACTTCTCATTACTTTCGTGTTTCTTCTATTTACTCTATATTCTGTGCTCATTAGGCTGTTCATTTCATTCAGCAGATCACGCAATTCTTATTCACTTTCACTGAGGATAGCAATGCCATCAGCGAATCTCATCACTGATATCCTCTCACCTTGAATTTTAATTTCACTCTTGAGACTTGCTTTTATTTCCGTCATTGCTTCTACGACGTATAGATTGAACAGCAGGGTCGAAAGACTTCATACCTGTATTACATCCTTTTTAATCCGAGGGCTTCATGCTTGGTCTTCCACCTTATTGTTCCTTCTTGGCTCTTGTACATATTGTATATTACCCATTTTCCCTATGGCTTACTCCTATTTTTCTCAGAATTTCGAACATCTTGCACCATTTGACATTTTCGAACGCTTTTTCCAGATCGACGAACCCTATGAACGTGTCTTGATTTTTCATCAGTCTAACTTCCATTATCAACCGCAACATCGAGACTGTCTCTCTGGTACCTTTACTTCTCCTAAACCCGAACTTACCGTCATCTAACAGGTCCTCAATTTTCTATTCTTCTGTATATTATTCATGTCAGCAGCTTACATGTATGAGCTGCTAAACTGATCGTGCGAAAATTCTCGCTCTTGTCGGGGAATAGTGTGGATGATGTTTGCTGAGTCAGTCCTTCGGACAATCATTTCTTTTTCGAATACTTCACATTTTTCATGCAGGAATTTCACCTTAGCCCCCTGCACTTCCTATTTATTTCGTTCCTAAGTGACTTGTGTTTCTGTATTTCTGAACAGTTTTGTACTTTATCCTTTCATCAGTTAACTGAAGTTTTACTTCTTTGTATCTATATCTTTCTCTCCAAATACTGTGACTGCCCTTTCTAGAAACGCCCATTCCTCTTCAACTGAAGTGCCTACTGAGCTATTTCTTCTCGCAGTATCTATAGCCTCATAGAACTCCGATCTTATCTCTTCATTCCTTACTAACTTCTTTGCGCAATGATTCTTCCTGACTGGTATCTTAAGCTTCAGTCTACTCTTCCACATTACTAAATTGTGATCTGAGTTTATATCTTCTCCAGGGTATGTCTTTCAATCCAATATCTGAGTCTGCCACGCGAGATTAGCCGAGCGGTCTTAGGCGCTGCAGTCATAGACTGAGCGATAGGTCCCCGCGGAGATTCGAGTCCACCCTCGGGCATGGGTGTGTGTGTTTGTCCTTAGGATAATTTAGGTTAAGTAGTGTGTAAGCTTAGGGACTGATGACCTTAGCAAATAAGTCCCATACCATTTCCCACACATTTGAACATTTTTTTATCTCATTCCGGCATCTCTGCCTGACATGATGTAGTCTAACTGAAATCTTCAAGCGTCTCTTGGCCTTTCCGAAGTACACTTCCTCCTCTTGTGGTTCTTGAACAGAGTATTCGCTATTAATTGCTGAAATTTATTTCATAATTTGATCAGTCTTTCTCTTCTCTCATTCCTAGTACTAAGCGGCCATATTCTCTCGCAACCCTTTCTTCAACTCGTTCCCATACAAGCGCATCGTAGTCCTCCATACTATTTTATTTTCTTCGCCAATGCCGTACTGAATTACCTGTTCAGTATCCCCATATACACTCCTGGAAATGGAAAAAAGAACACATTGACACCGGTGTGTCAGACCCACCATACTTGCTCCGGACACTGCGAGAGGGCTGTACAAGCAATGATCACACGCACGGCACTGCGGACACACCAGGAACCGCGGTGTTGGCCGTCGAATGGCGCTAGCTGCGCAGCATTTGTGCACCGCCGCCGTGGCATACGCCGTGGCATACGGAGCTCCATCGCAGTCTTTAACACTGGTAGCATGCCGCGACAGCGTGGACGTGAACCGTATGTGCAGTTGACGGACTTTGAGCGAGGGCGTATAGTGGGCATGCGGGAGGCCGGGTGGACGTACCGCCGAATTGCTCAACACGTGGGGCGTGAGGTCTCCACAGTACATCGATGTTGTCGCCAGTGGTCGGCGGAAGGTGCACGTGCCCGTCGACCTGGGACCGGACCGCAGCGACGCACGGATGCACGCCAAGACCGTAGGATCCTACGCAGTGCCGTAGGGGACCGCACCGCCACTTCCCAGCAAATTAGGGACACTGTTGCTCCTGGGGTATCGGCGAGGACCATTCGCAACCGTCTCCATGAAGCTGGGCTACGGTCCCGCACACCGTTAGGCCGTCTTCCGCTCACGCCCCAACATCGTGCAGCCCGCCTCCAGTGGTGTCGCGACAGGCGTGAATGGAGGGACGAATGGAGACGTGTCGTCTTCAGCGATGAGAGTTGCTTCTGCCTTGGTGCCAATGATGGTCGTATGCGTGTTTGGCGCCGTGCATGTGAGCGCCACAATCAGGACTGCATACGACCGAGGCACACAGGGCCAACACCCGGCATCATGGTGTGGGGAGCGATCTCCTACACTGGCCGTACACCACTGGTGATCGTCGAGGGGACACTGAATAGTGCACGGTACATCCAAACCGTCATCGAACCCATCGTTCTACCATTCCTAGACCGGCAAGGGAACTTGCTGTTCCAACAGGACAATGCACGTCCGCATGTATCCCGTGCCACCCAACGTGCTCTAGAAGGTGTAAGTCAACTACCCTGGCCAGCAAGATCTCCGGATCTGTCCCCCATTGAGCATGTTTGGGACTGGATGAAGCGTCGTCTCACGCGGTCTGCACGTCCAGCACGAACGCTGGTCCAACTGAGGCACCAGGTGGAAATGGCATGGCAAGCCGTTCCACAGGACTACATCCAGCATCTCTACGATCGTCTCCATGGGAGAATAGCAGCCTGCATTGCTGCGAAAGGTGGATATACACTGTACTAGTGCCGACATTGTGTATGCTCTGTTGCCTGTGTCTATGTGCCTGTGGTTCTGTCAGTGTGATCATGTGATGTATCTGACCCCAGGAATGTGTCAATAAAGTTTCCCCTTCCTGGGACAATGAATTCACGGTGTTCTTATTTCAATTTCCAGGAGTGTATTTTCACTACATCTTCATCTTCGGCTGGGAACGTTGGCATGTATACCTGAACTATCGTTGTCGGTGTTGGTTTGCAGCCGATTCTGATGAGAACAACCCTATCACTGAACTGTTCACCATAACCCACTCTCTGTCCTCCCTTCCTGTTTATAACGAATCCTAGCCCCGTTATTCCATTTTCTGCTGCTGTTGATATTACGCTACACTCATCTGACCAGAAATCCTTGTCTTCTTTCCATTTCACTTCACTGATCTCCACTATATCTAGATTGAGCCTTTGCATTTCCCTTTTCATATTTTATGGATTCGCTATCATATTCAAGCTTCTGACATTACACGACCCGATTCATAGAACGTAATCGTTTCGTAGGTTATTCAGTCTTTTCTGATAGTCACCTCCCCTTAGCAGTACCCACCCAGAGCCCAAAACGCGGGACTAGTCCGCAGTCTTTTGCCAATGGAGAGGTCATCATAACACTTCTTCGATTACAGGCCACACGTCCTTTGCATACGTATTATGTGTCTTTAAATCAGTGGTTTCCGCTCAATTCTGTTTTCTCATTGCATGGATAATTGCTGATTATTCCACCTTTATGGTCAGTTACCCATCCCAAGCGCAAAAGATTGCCCTAAACCTCTATCTGCTCCTCCGCCCATCCTGACAAGGCCGTTGGCTGACTGAAGGTGACTTGTTATGGCGGAAGTCTTCGGCGCCCATTGCTGATGATATTTATTCGAAATGTAAGCGGTGACAAGTTTTGAAACCCGAATCGATGACGTTTTGATCATTACTTAAAGCCACTACCCCTAGAGTACGGACATAAATGCACAACGTTATTCCTAAGAGGAGTTATTCCTTTTCGTTACTGTAACTATTGAACAAATGCTCATACATCTTAAACTACTATATTTTAGAGCCTATGTTAACTGGGAATTTTTTTCTTGTTTTGGTCCATACTGCCTCCTCCCAAATTACGGAAAGCAAAGAACTTGCAGTATCGAAGATGAACAGGTGATCATAGCTCTTAAGGTATGCAATTTAGAGCACATGTTTACTAAATATTTTTTTCTTGTTTCACCGTAAGAAAGCTGTCCTCAAAGTATGTAAAGGAAATTTACGTACATCATGTATATCAATATTTTAGTTATGACAGACCTTCTATAATGTGTTGATTTTTTTTCCACCTGACAACTTGGCGTGAGGTCCAACGTAAAATGAACACGTCTCATACAAAATAGATTTTTTAAGACCTCAAGATCACTGCAGAGTCTGTCGAAACCGGTTGTCTTAAATAAAGAAATATTTATGCGATCTAGGATGTTAAATATTTTTGTCATGTAAAATATCGCTCCTTCGGTCTGCTCAATATGAGAAAATTTAATCTTATTATTTTTGGTAGATAGCGTTCACTGATTTTAGTATAGTGTGTAATAAAGAACATATTTTATTTGCTCCTTTATTACTAGAACGTAGATTATTAACTGAAATACTGTACAAGAAATTGGGAGTTGGAAAAATATCCCTGTCCATGAATTGTGTAGTTTTATTTTGCATTTCCTTGCTCTGAGCGACGTAAATTCATTCAGTATGCCACTGAAGCCAAGTTTAGCAGCTGTATCGTAGTCTATCGACAAGATAGCTAAGTTTGACAATCCAATTCCACCCACAGTCGCTGCTGAAATTGCCTTCACAAGACGTTACAGTCACCGCCATTGTCGTAAATGTTATCAAAGCTATTTCAATGTTTGACTAAGCATCTCATAACCCACATTTTCATAAGTCATAAAAATATTCAAACAGGAGGTGTATCAACGCTCTTCACCATCTGCTTGACCGAGAACTTGAAATCAGCTACTTCATTAACTGCTATATTTGGCACTAATATTAGCTACACATTTTCAAGACGATTTGGGAACCCCAGAAGTACTGGCTGGAGTGACATGTACACTACCGGCCATTAAAATTGCTACACCACGAAGATGACGTGTTACAGAGGCGAAATTTAACCGACAGGAAGAAGATGCTGTCATATGCAAATAATTAGCTTTTCAAAGCATTCACACAAGGTTGGCGTCGGTGGCGACACCTACAACGTGCTGACATGAGGGAAGTTTCCAACCGATTTCTCATACACAAACAGCAGTTGACAGGCGTTGCCTGGTGAAACGTCGTTGTGATGCCTCGTGTAAGGAGGAGAAATTCGTACCATCACGTTTCCGACTTTGATAAAGGTCGGATTGTAGCCTATCGCGATTGCGGTTTATCGTATCGCGACATTGCTGCTCACGTTGGTCGAGATCCAAGAACTGTTAGCAGAATATGGAATCGGTGGGTTCAGGAGGGTAATACGGAACGCCGTGCTGGATCCCAACGGCCTCGTATCACTAGCAGTCGAGATGACAGGCATCTTATCCGCATGGCTGTAACGGATCCTGCAGCCACGTCTCGATCCCTGAGTCAACAGATGGGGACGTTTGCAAGACAACAACGGTCTGCACGAACAGTTCCACGACGTTTGCCGCAGCATGGACTATCAGCTCGGAGACCATGGCTGCGGTTACCCTTGACGCTGGGTCACAGACAGGAGCGCCTGCGATGGTGTACTCAACGACGAACCTGGGTGCACGAATGGCAAAACGTCATTTTTTTCGGATGAACCCAGGTTCTGTTTACAGCATAATGATGGTCGCATAATTGTTTGGCGACATCGCGGTGAACGGAAATTGGAAGCGTGTATTCGTCATCGCCATACTGACGTATCAGCCGGCGTGATGGTATGGGGTGCCATTGGTTACACGTCTCGGTCACCTCTTGTTCGCATTCACGACACTTTGAAGAGTGGACGCTACATTTCAGATGTGTTACGACCCGTGGCTCTACCCTTCATTCGATCCCTGCGAAACCCTACATTTCAGCAGGGTAATGCACGACCGCATGTTCAGGTCCTGTACTGGCCTTTCTGGATACAGTAAATGTTCGACTGCAGCACCGGCCAGCACGTTCTTCAGATCGCTGACCAAGTGAAAACGTGTGGTCAATGGTGGCCGAGCAACTGGCTCGTCAAATACGCCGGTCACTACTCTTGATGAACTGTGGTATCGTGTTGAAGCTGCATGGGAGCTGTACCTGTACACGCCATCCAAGCTCTGTTTGACTCAATGTCCAGGCGTATCAAGGCCGTTATTACGGCCAGAGGTGGTTGTTCTGGGCACTGATTTCTCAGGATCTATGCACCCAAACTGCGTGAAAATGTAATCAAATGTCTGTTCTAGTATAATATATTTGTCCAATGAGTACCCGTTTATCATCTGCATTTATTATTGGTGTAGCAATTTTAATGGCCAGTAGTGTAAGTTATATACTAGCTCCACATATTCGCTTGCTTATTCCACAGTAGTATGTCGCTCAGTCTTCAGTCGGCAGAAATGGGGAGAAATCGGGAGGCTTCGGTGAAACAGCATGTTTGCTTCAGCACACGCTCGCCGACGTTAGAGACCTACATTTATGGAGAAAGGAAAAATATTGTATTTTGCAGAAGACTGAGATACTGCAATACCATAAAGAAGTGGCAGCAAGAGCTCCATTGTCGAAATGAACGTGCTTATAGTCTGAAATTGTGTGAACTGAGATCATTGTTACAACGTATACCATGATGGTAATTAATGTCTGTTCGACAGCAATCGTTTCTTCACTCTGCTGCACTGTAGAAATGAGAGTGCAGAAATGACACTACGACATCAATGTGCATTTACAGACGCGCGGCTAGGGAAAGTGTTCTTCTCATATGCAGAAGGGAGGAACGCGAGGGGTGGGAAAACTCACGCACCTCTCCCGCTTAAAACTCTTAAACCGTGTCTGTGTTTTGTTATCGGGCAGTTTTTGCGCCCCCTCTGTGCCAGCGCTCTTGGCTGGGGCCTTTCTCGCCAGCCCCACGGCCCTGCGAAAGCAAACCACACGAACCGCTGGCTGCATTGCTCTCCACTTGTGGACTGGAAGCTGATACTTAGATATCGTGTATGGCTGTACTAGAGTTCTTCCGGATAAGGCCATTTCCCCCTCCATAATCGCTGTGCGCTCTTCTATTTACAAACTGTATGGACGTTGTCTACAGTGACGACTAATTTGGATCTAAAATGGGGGCCAACAAGTTTAAATTTCATACAGTGGCTATACGTCCACCATGTTTGGAGCAAGTTGAACACCTGTCCGCAATTTCATCTGTAGTCAAGGGCGTAGTCTGCTGAATCACTCCCCTTGAAACGCTAGTTTTATTTTCTTCTCAAAATGAGATGTCGCTAAAAATGCAAGACGGCTGGAAACATTTTCTTCCACCCACGACAGCTTCTTGTTGCACGCATACTGAACGTAAATCGATACAAAATGAGCAGGTGCCAGCTGAACATTATGGAATAAACTTCAGAAAACGTAATGGTTAGCTAACTAAAACGGTATTTTTGTTTCTATGAAAAGCGGTATAATTATTAAATTACAGACTTACTATGTGCTACTGATGGCTCGTTAAGAGTTTTTATTGACCAAATTGTCGAAAGTTCGCTTTCTGGGCCCTGGTTGTGCGATTTTTTCTTTTTAATGTTGTGGAAAATGAAAGACAGTTGGGACTGCCTTGTACAAAAGGCGCCTCTCTTCATTTGTGTCATACATATGCTTCTCTTCGGTATGATTTGAGCAGGTGTAGCTCATTGTCGGTCAAAACAATTTCTCCCGTTTCATATTAGCTGCCCATTTCTTTGTTAGCTCGTGTCACTTCGATTCGTGCAATTGAAGGCTAAACACGCTTTAGCAGCGTTTAATTTATATTTCGCTGAACAAATTGCAAAGAAAAATTAAACGATTCACCAAATAAAGCAATTCTCTTCCCGCACCCCACCCCATCCCCAAATACAGACACACACAATCATACAAGGAGCGTAGTAGCTCATGTGTTAAGTTAACCACTCTATGAAATTTAAACTCATTGATGGGACCGACTCCCTGTGACATCTATCCGCAATCCGGGGAACTACAGACAGACTCGCTGCAGGGAGACAACGTCTCTGTGCCACTTTTCCTTTTCGCCGCGGTAGCTCTACCACACCACATCTAAGTCACAAAAATAAATCAGTGTAGTCACAGTTGATTGCTTCTGCGGAAAACCGAGAGCTTAAGTCTCGCAAAAGGCCATCGCAATAGGTGTTGTGCAACAACAGGTTGTAATTTTTCCCCACAAAGTCCTCTAGAAATCAACATTCAGTCTGTTGACGTGAGTTACAGCAGACCCGACGATACTTCGTTACCTATCATAAGTAACGAGCAGCGTTATTTTTCCCCGGCGGAGAAGCTAATGTTCGCCAGGTCTCGTAATTTATTTGGCGCTGTCCGCGTTGCACAGACCGCAGCAGAAACTGCGCTCGGCGGCGGCTGTCCTCGTTGCTAGCCGGTGCAGCCAAGGCCTCTCTAGTCCGTCCTTGGACTAGGCGCGTTGTCTGCACACCGCCGTCTGCCGCGCGCCGTATTGCATTTGCATTAATGAGCCCACTGGCTCTGCCGGCCGCAGACCGCAGTGCGTAGCGTACGCTATCTGACGCTGCCAATCCGCTTGCCGCGCTGAGCCTCTGGCGACCTCGCAGCCAGACGTGTTCGAGAAAGATATTCGATATTACTCCGCAAGAGTGTGGAGTCGCCTTGGCGATCTCTCGTGTATGCATCTGTCGGCGGCAGGGAAACTCCCCACATCGTAATGACGGCGCTAAGGTATTGGGACTCGTCTTTCGGCAGTCACTTTACGGTCGAAGAAATCTTGTTGAAGGAACGTGCTGGAGAGACTTGAGATGGCGACCATTGAAAACAACAGCGATGGCCTGTCACGAATCGACCAACAGCTGTCAAATGAACTGGAACAATATACAGGGTGTTACAAAAAGGTACGGCCAAACTTTCAGGAAACATTCCTCACACACAAATAAAGAAAAGATGTTATGTCGACATGTGTCCGGAAACGCTTAATTTCCATGCTAGAGCTCGTTTTAGTTTCGTTCACCTAGGCTCAATGGAGCACGTTATCATGATTTCATACGGGATACTCTACCTGTGCTGCTAGAACATGTGCCTTTACAAGTACGACACAACATGTGGTTCATACACGATGGAGCTCCTGCACATTTCAGTCGAAGTGTTCGTACGCTTCTCAACAACAGATTCGGTGACCGATGGATTGGTAGAGGCGGACCAATTCCATGGCCTCCACGCTCTCCTGACCTCAACCCTTCGTGAAAATTCTTGGCAACATTACAGGATCAACAAAGACGCTACCTGCAGCGTTTTCGATAGCGAGTCTTTGATCGCTCACCATACAGCCTGGACGTGACTCCCTCAGATTTTCATTTTTGCTCACATAAGCCATTGGCTATGGAGATAACATATTGGTGCAGAAAACGAGATGCAGACCAGCGTAGACAAATGGAGGAAAGGACAGGCGGATAAATTCTATGACGAGAGTATTGAGAAGTTGGTACAACTATACGACAGTTGTCTACGTCAAAGTGGCGACTAAAACGTTTTTGGTTTTCACAGTGGTTTCTATTTCGAGACCTGTCAGTCCTTACCTTCTGAACAGCCCTCGTAGTAAAGCCATATCATTTCGTGATGTGGAGTCAAGAGCAGAAAGAACTATCTAAACGTTGGAAACTGTAGCGTAATGCATTCGTAGCGCAATGGCATAGTCGGCAGTTTGGTTCGTGTAACTTTCTTTTGCGTTACTCCTTGTTGTTGTTGTTGTTGTTGTTGTTGTTGTGGTCTTCAGTCCTGAGACTGGTTTGATGCAGCTCTCCATGCTACTCTCCTGTGCAAGCTTCTTCATCTCCCAGTACGTACTGCAGCCTACATCCTTCTGAATCTGCTTAGTGTAATCATCTCTTGGTCTCCCTCTACAATTTTTACCCTCCACTCTGTCCTCCACTACTAAATTGGTGATCTCTTGATGCCTCAGAACATGTTCTACCGAACCGATCCCTTCTTCTAGTCAAGTTGTGCCGCAAACTCCTCTTCTCCCCAATTCTATTCAGTACCTCCTCATTAGTTATGTGATCTATCCATCTAATCTTCAGCATTCTTCTGTAGCACCACATTTCGAAAGCTTCTATTCTCTTCTTGTCCAAACTATTTATCGTCCATGTTTCATTTCCATACATGGCTACACTCCATACAAATACTTTCAGAAACGGCTTCCTGACACTTAAATCTATACTTGATGTTAACAAATTTCTCTTCTTCAGAAATGCTTTCCTTGCCATTGCCAGTCTACATTTTATATCCTCTCTACTTCGACCATCGTCAGTTATTTTTCTCCCAAAATAGCAAAACTCCTTTACTACTTTAAGTGTTGCATTTCCCAATCTAATTCCCTCAGCATCACCAGACTTAATTCGACTACATTCCATTATCCTCGTTTTGCTTTTGTTGATGTTCATCTTATATCCTCCTTTCAAGACACTGTCCATTCCGTTCAACTGCTCTCCCAAGTCCTTTGCTCTCTCTGACAGAATTGCAATGTCATCGGCGAACCTTAAAGGCGTTACTCCTTACTTTACCTAATTAGTAGAAATTAATGGAACGAATACTACACGGCTCTTATTAAGATATCGTCGGCCCTTTAAGGGGAACAGCGTATGGTTTCCTTACCATTCAATGTATCACCCAAATGAGGGGAATATGCGAGGAAGGGAGTCTGTGAGGTAGGTAATAAATCTCTCATTTTCTGTCACATCCTCCCAGGTCAGCTAGGTTGACGAGTGTACAGGCCGCAAGTTGCCCGTTCCGACCACGGATAAGTCGATGGATCATCTTGCGCTGGCCTTGTGTCGGTGACAGTTTTGACTGGACGTGTTTTCGTGGTCATCATGGTTTCTTGGCGCAGGTTCAGACCAAGTTTTTCGCTTGGCCCGTTTCGTCTCTGCCTCCACCTTTTCAGTAGGTTTTAGGTCTGCCGCAGAAGGAGGCCAATCGAGAGGAGAAATCTCAATCTGCACCATCGCTGACATCTGTATTCAAGACAGGTCTTGCTGCTGGCCGGGGTGGCCGAGAGGTTCTAGGCGCTACAGTCTGGAACCGCGCGACCGCTACGGTCGCAGGTTCGAATTCTGCCTCGGGCATGGATGTGTGTGATGTCCTTAGGTTAGGTAGGTTTAAGTAGTTCTAAGTTCTAGGGGACTGATGACCTCAGAAGTTAAGTCCCATATTGCTCAGAGCCATTTTTGAATCAGGTCTTGCTGGAAACAGAATACTCCCTCAGGTTATTGTTATCGCACTGTTAGAACTGTAATATTACTCTTAATTTGGGTATACCGGACTGCATCAACTCGACCATCTACGCTGTGGACCATTTTAAGTCCACGAGAACACGTTCAGACATAAAGTGCCACCGACACAAGGACAGTGCAATATGATTCATCGACGTATGCGTGGTCGAGCTGGCATCTTGCGACCTGTATACTCGTACTCAACCATCATTCCCTGAGGAAAATACCGATTCGTCGGAAAATATCTTGGTCCTCCAGTCGCGATTGAGACTGCCATCGGCAAACACTATTCGGTAGAGTCGATCATCATCACGCAGCCTCTCTTTGATTCCCGCACATTTGCCAAGCAGTCCGGTCCCTCAAAACCGTCGCCCAACTGTATCCACCGACCAGGGAAACGCAGTAGTATGTTCCAGATGCACCGAGTTTAAAAAATAAATTTGCCGTGACGTGTTGCCAAATCCATTAACCTGGACAGGTATTCTTAAACACCTAAGTCCAGTTCCCATACGCATAGTGGAGTCTCCAGTATCTCAATAAGGAACTATCTTTCGTCGTGCAGCATGCTCAGGAACGCCCCAACTCCCGTACCACGCCGTGACACACACTTCTCTATTTCACGATAATACAAGACGAGTTGCCCTTCTCTGAACTTTTTCAATGTGCTCTGTTAATCCTATTTGGTAAGAACCTCATACCGCGAAGCGGAATTCAAGAAGAGGACGGACAAGCGTAGGGTACGCAGCTCTTTAGTAAATTTGTTTCATCTTATAAATATTCTGTCAATACAACAGTCTTGCCTTACCTACAGAATGTTCTGTGTGATAGTTCCAATTTACGTTGTTCGTAATTGTAATCCCTAGACGAAAATTTAATAGTCATGGGTGACTGGAATTCGTCAGTAGGAAAAGGGAGAGAAGGAAACATAGTAGGTGAATATGGATTGGGGGGAAGGAATGAAAGAGGAAGCCGCCTTGTAGAATTTTGCACAGAGCATAACTTAATCATAGCCAACACTTGGTTCAAGAATCATAAAAGAAGGTTGTATACCTGGAAGAATCCTGGAGATACTAGTAGGTATCAGATAGATTATATAATGGTAAGACAGAGATTTAGGAACCAGGTTTTAAATTGTAAGACATTTCCTGGGGCAGATGTGGATTCTGACCACAATCTATTGGTTATGAACTGCAGATTGAAACTGAAGAAACTGCAAAAAGGTGGGAATTTAAGGTGATGGGACCTGGATAAACTGAAAGAACCAGAGGTTGTAGAGAGTTTCAGGGAGAGCATAAGGGAACAATTGACAGGAATGGGGGAAAGAAATACAGTAGAAGAAGAATGGGTAGCTCTGAGGGATGAAGTAGTGAAGGCAGCAGAGGATCAAGTAGGTAAAAAGTCGAGGGCTAATAGAAACCTTGGGTAACAGAAGAAATATTGAATTTAATTGATGAAAGGAGAAAATACAAAAATGCAGTAAATGAAGCAGGCAAAAAGGAATACAGACGTCTCAAAAATGATATCGACAGGAAGTGCAAAATGGCTAAGCAGGGATGGCTAGAGGACAAATGTAAGGATGTAGAGGCTTGTCTCGCTAGGGGTAAGATAGATACTGCTTACAGGAAAATTAAAGAGACCTTTGGAGAGAAGAGAACCACTTGTATGAATATCAAGAGCTCAGATGGCAACCCAGTTCTAAGCAAAGAAGGAAAGGCAGAAAGGTGGAAGGAGTATATAGAGGGTTTATACAAGGGCGATGTACTTGAGGATAATATTATGGAAATGGAAGAGGATGTAGATGAAGACGAAATGGGAGATAAGATACTGCGTGAAGAGTTTGACAGAGCACTGAAAGACCTGAGTCGAAACAAGGCCCCGGGAGTAGACAACATTCCATTTGAACTACTGATGGCCTCGGGAGAGCCAGTCATGACAAAACTCTACCATCTGGTGAGCACGATGTATGAGACAGGCGAAATACCCTCAGACTTCAAGAAGAATATAATAATTCCAATCCCAAAGAAAGCAGGTGTTGACAGATGTGAAAATTACCGAACTATCAGTTTAATAAGTCACAGCTGCAAAATACTAACGCGAATTCTATACAGACGAATGGAAAAACTGGTAGAAGCTGACCTCGGGGAAGATCAGTTTGGATTCCGTAGAGATGTTGGAACACGTGAGGCAATACTGACCTTACGACTTATCTTAGAAGAAAGATTAAGAAAAGGCAAACCTACGTTTCTGGCATTTGTAGACTTAGAGAAAGCTTTTGACAATGTTAACTGGAATACTCTCTTTCAAATTCTGAAGGTGGCAGGGATAAAATACAGGGAGCGAAAGGCTATTTACAGTTTGTACAGAAACCAGATGGCAGTTATAAGAGTCGAGGGGCATGAAAGAGAAGCAGTGGTTGGGAAAGGAGTAAGACAGGGTTGTAGCCTCTCCCCGATGTTATTCAATCTGTATATTGAGCAAGCAGTAAAGGAAACAAAAGAAAAATTCGGAGTAGGTATTAAAATTCATGGAGAAGAAGTAAAAACTTTGAGGTTCGCCGATGACATTGTAATTCTGTCAGAGACAGCAAAGGACTTGGAAGAGCAGTTGAACGGAATGGACAGTGTCTTGAAAGGAGGATATAAGATGAACATCAACAAAAGCAAAACGAGGATAATGGAATGTAGTCAAATTAAGTCGGGTGATGCTGAGGGAATTAGATTAGGAAATGAGACACTTAAAGTAGTAAAGGAGTTTTGCTATTTAGGGAGTAAAATAACCGATGATGGTCGAAGTAGAGGGGATATAAAATGTAGACTGGCAATGGCAAGGAAAGCGTTTCTGAAGAAGAGGAATTTGTTAACATCGAGTATAGATTTAAGTGTCAGGAAGTCGTTTCTGAAAGTATTTGTATGGAGTGTAGCCATGTATGGAAGTGAAACATGGACGATAACTAGTTTGGACAAGAAGAGAATAGAAGCTTTCGAAATGTGGTGCTACAGAAGAATGCTGAAGATAAGGTGGGTAGATCACGTAACTAATGAGGAGGTATTGAATAGGATTGGAGAGAAGAGAAGTTTGCGGCACAACTTGACTAGAAGAAGGGATCGGTTGGTAGGACATGTTTTGAGGCATCAAGGGATCACAAATTTAGCATTGGAGGGCAGTGTGGAGGGTAAAAATCGTAGAGGGAGACCAAGAGATGAATACACTAAGCAGATTCAGAAGGATGTAGGTTGCAGTAGATACTGGGAGATGAAGAAGCTTGCACAGGATAGAGTAGCATGGAGAGCTGCATCAAACCAGTCTCAGGACTGAAGACCACAACAACAACAACAGATATTTAGCTGAATCGACAACCTTTAAATATATGTTTTATCGTGTAACAGAAACTTAAAAAAATTTTTTTCAGTAGTAATGGGGATTACCTCACTATTTCTGCTGTTTAGGGTTAACTGCCACTTTTCACATCCTACAGATGTCTACTCCAACCCATTTTTCGACTTGTTTTGACCTTCAGATGACATCACAAGACGGTAAACGACAGCATCATCTGCAAGCAATCTAAGAGAGCTGCCCAGATTTTGTTCTAAATCATTACGATTACCTCGACGCGATCTCAGAATCTAACCACGATAGTTCTTTTGATTACAGAAGTTTATTCTCCCAGATCGCATAAAAACGCACAATGATTATTAGTTTCAGCGAAATTAAACAGCTATCTTCAGATCAATTGTATAGAACAAATGTTTACTATGTCAATCCATTTCGACGACCGTTCACATTAACTGGACGGAACTGTAATATACATAAACAAACAATTACGGAAATTTCTAACGTCAAACCAACATAAAATGCATCCTAAGTCAAAGTAAACATACCTAATAGAGACGACATTTCATAGTACTGTCTCTCGTCATACAATAACAAAATACAGTGCAAACAGTTACAAAGGTCACAAATAATTAACCAGCGTGTTTCATAGATAACAACGACATGCCATCTCTGGTGTTTTTATGTTTCTACCTTGCTGCCCATCTCTCTCTTTTTAAGTTTAAAGATGGAATTTGGTCCGAAGCTTTCGTATAGTGAGGCAGTTTGTAACTCTTATACTAACCTAGACCATGATTCAACAGACTTAATACGCTGGACCATAACCTAGACCTCGAGCTACTCAGTAAACATCAGCTAATCATTGAAGATACATTATTATAAGGCACTCTACACTCGAATGCTGTAGTCACAGAACACCGTTTTCATATTTTTAGTCTGTAAACCAAGACTTTGTCATTTTAACGTTAATAGTGTACCACTTTATAATTTGGTAACAATAACCATAACTCTGATATGAGATACAGAAAAAATATTTTTAGTAATTTTTTGGGATATACATGTGGAAAACCAAGTACATAATCCTTTTACTTTTATGGATTTTTATCTGTATAAAGAACACATAAAATATAAAACTCCTTGCATTCTGTTTCGAAGATATAATCATATCTTGTAAAAGACTGCTGGCATACGGTGGCACCTCAAAACCCAGTGTGTTCTATCGGCCTCATAAGCTTCCTACGAAATGCCATCAAGGACACAACATGCATTACGTATTTTATTTGTGACTTATGTGCACGGTTGGCACAATTATTTTGCTATTCAATGACGAGAGAGAGTACTATGAAATACCGACTCTGTCAGATATAAATGCTTTGACTCAGTATGCATTTTGTATTGGTTTGACATTAGAGATTTCCATAATTGTTCCTTTATTTATATTACAGTTGTGTTCCAGTTAATGTGATCTGTCGACGAAATGGATTGGCCCTATAAATTTTTTTCTATAGAATTGATCTGAAGTTGGCTATTTAATTTCGCTTAAATTAATACCCATTGTGTATTTTTATGCGATCTGGGCAAATAAACTTCTGTAATAAGAAGAACCGCTGTGTTTTGTCTCCTAAATCGTTTATGTGGGTTAAGAACAGCGGAGGGCCTACAGCACTTCCTTGGGGAATCCCATTTCTTTTTCACTCGATGATTTCCCATCTATATCTAAGAATTGTGAGTTTTCTAACAAGAAATTACGAATCCAGCCTCACAACTGCGCCGATACTCTATAGGTATGTAATTTAATTACAGGGTATTTCAAAGAGAATATACGTATTACAAAGTATTATTTTGTCCAAACTATCGATCGCTGCGCTTCGGCTCGGCTATTGGAGAAACGAATACATAGTCTAGTTTATATTAATAGCCTCTAGATGTCAATTGTCTTCTGTTTTGCTTGGTAACCGTCATGGCTAATCCGCAGCGGAAATCATTTTGTGTTCTCGAGTTTGCGAAGTGCAATTCTGAGATTACAGTGCAACGACGTTCCAGGTTGAGGTACCAAATTGATTCTCCGAATGGCTGGAACATTCGCAGATGGTGTCAACAGTTTATAGATACAGAATGTGTATGTAAAGGAAAGAGTCTGGGCCGCCCTCGTGTTCCTGAAGAAAATTTTGTACGAATTAAAACTGCTTTCCAACGTAGTCCTTCAACATCAACTCGTCGTGCCAGTATGGAGTTACAACCGCTTACAACAACAGTTTGGCGTGTTTTGAGACGTCTGTTGGTTATGAAGCCGTACAAGCTACAGCTGTTACAAGCTTTCCGTCCAGATGACAAACGCAAACGTGTGGCATTTTGTAACGAGATTCTTGATGCTATTGGCAATGATAACACTTTCGCACTAGTCATCGTGTTGAGTGATGAAGCGACTTTCCATGTTAGTGATCAGGTAAACAAACACAGTGTTCGAATTTGGGGCCTACAGAACCCACACGCAGCCACTGAACATGTACGAGATTCGCCCAAAGTCAACGTGTTTTGTGCGATATCCCGATCATCTGTTTACGGCCCATTCTTCTTTGATGGAAACACGGTTAACGGTCAGCAGTATCTCACTATGTTACAAAACTGGTTGTTTTTGAGGCTGCACGAAGACGACATCGTTTTTCAACAAGACGGGGCACGCCTTCACTGGAGTCGTCAAGTGCATGAATATCTGAATGAAACTCTATCGAACCGTTGGATTGGTCGTCAAGGAGCTGGTGATTTAGCATGTCTCATCTGGGCTCCACGGTCACCGGATTTGACACCCTCTGACTTCTTCCTACGGGGTTTCGTTAAAAACAACGTTTATGCACCACCACTCCCACAGAACCTGAAGGAGTTGAAGAACCGGATCCGTACTGACATAACATCAGTGACGAAGGACATGCTTGCCCGAGTATGGGAGGAATTTGAGTATCGATGTGATATTGTTCATGTCGTTGAAGGAGGCCATTCTGAACATCCGTAATCTGAACTTGAGAAGTTCGTAAATGTGTGTATAAAGTTTCATATTCGTATGTCTTAAAGTTTAATAAATATATGCATTCGAAAGACGTATATTCTTTTTGAAACACCCTGTATAAGCTGCTTGAGATAGTGTCAAAAGCCTCCTGAAAACCTAGAGATATGGGACAAATTTCAGATCCCTTGTCGTTAGCATCCATTATTATGTGTGAATAAAGAGCCAACTTTGTTTGACGAGAACAATATTTTCCGAATCCGTGCCGTTTATGTGTCAATAAATCGTTTTATTCGAGGTATCTCATAATATCCGTAGCTCGTGGTCTAACACCGCTGCCTCTAGATCGCTGGGTCTCGTGTTCGATCTTGGGCAGGGCACGAGATTTTCTTTGCTCGGGGATTTCATGTTCGTGCTGTTCTAATCATTTAATCTCATCTTCATGCACGCGCAAGTTGTCGAAGTGGCGCCAATTAGAAAGACTTGTACCAGATCATCATTTGAGTATCTTTCATAATGTTCGAACATAGTATACGTTCCAAAATCCTACGAAATTACGATTACACTGCTAGCCATTCAGATTGTACAACCACGAAAGAGATACGTAATAAATATCAGATTGGTACGAAATCTACGAGATGCTATGATATGGCAATGAATTTCCTGTAAGTGTGGTGGAATACAGTAGGTAAGAAAGGTTACAAATAGGGTTTGTCATTCAGAAGTTGCATTTGAGTGTACCTTTTCTGCGATAGTGTTAAGTCTCTTGCAATAAGCAGGAACGTCTATAGGCACATGTCAGTGTTCGGCAGCAGCAGGACCACAGCCTATCGATATGGCGATTATCTATATGCAGTATAGCTGCTCTTGTTTGCCCGAGTCCCACGATTGTAATTCGAGTATACGGAATCTGTGGATTTAGGAGAGCTGTATCTACCGCCATGCAGGATCTTAACGATTCATGTGATTGGCGCCCGAGAGAAAATTTAGATTACTAGCTGTCAAACCCGGCATTGCCAGGGTATTCATTTCGCAATTTTCTCTTAGAAACTAAAACAAAAAGTGAACTATGTTTGTAGTGGGGTATCGAAAAAATTTTATTTCCACGTATTCGTGAAAACATCCTTGAAATTATGAAAACGTCGCACAAAGAAATATGCATAGTATAAAAATACATAAGTACAGTATACAAATTACGATCCATGATATCGGATAGTTCCTGTACGCTGATCGCAGCTGCTTGGCGTGTCTACAACACGATTCTGTAAACGTCTGTATGGCAACGCCTCTTCGTAGCGTTATAAATCGCTATCGTTTTCGCCTACAACTGTTAGCGCTTCGCGGTTGAAAACTGTCAAAAGCCTTGGCTGGTGTCAGGGATTTCCTTAAGATGACACGATTTGAGCGATGTCTTAGTGGGAAAGAATAAATGTATTAAAACTTCATGCGCGATACAGCAATTTTTCACGTATCTCAGTATTTATGACGTCATATCTTGTGAGCTATATGTGGTGCCATGATATACTTTCGTAGGTGCATTTAGCATCACATATGGATACTAACTGCGAAATGTGTTGCCAATATAGTGAGTAATACAGAACTAATGCATTTCAACATCTCGTATGTGCGGCAGTTTCTCACGTGTCTCATTGTTTACGATGTCGTATCTCCTGTACTAAGGACGTGGTTCTTACCCCTACAGCGCCTGTTGCCTGCCGGTTAGGGGTATGCGTACGAAGTTTGGTTGAAATCGGTCCAGTGTTTTAGGAGGAGATGTGGAACACACACACACACACACATACATTTTTATAATATGTATGGATATATCCACCCTCGACAAGGCAGAATCGTAAGACTACGGTACTTTATTGGGAAATGGGTTTATTTACAGCAAAACAAAAACCCACACACTCGACGACACCCGGAGCATCACCGATTTTCAGCAAGACAGTGCAAGGTAACGCGTTGGGCGTGCTGTACTCACCTGCTGTTGCCAAGAACAGCACGTTTAGGTATCTCATCCGTCGGAACCTCTCTTCGTGAGTTGTCGTCAGACTGGCACGACACCACTGCCAGCCACTGCGATTGATGTGAACTCTCACGGAGAGTTGAAGCAACGTGTGATTACGCATCCGTATCTGTCATTCAAGCTCTGACTCCATGCTCCTCTGGGTTAGAGCCGTGGCTGCTGCCAGAAGTGGCAAATCATCTACAAATTTAATAATGTATTCATTTTTCTATTCTGTATACGCACAAAAAGTAACAATTGTTAATTTACTAGTCTTCCTGCTGTTGCAGTTTTAATGGGTGGCACTGTATATTGGGGGTAGGGGGTGGGGGGAGGAGGAAGTAATACACACGATGTTTATTTTTGACTCATTTTGGAATGTGAGGTCTTGAAATTTTGTGATAAGTCTTAATGCGAAGAATACCGAGCGATGTGGCTCCATGATAAGACACAGAGGACGACGATTCAAATCCCAGTCTGGTCAATGGGATTTGGGTTTTCCATGGCTTCCCTAAACCACACCAGGCAAATGTCACGATGATTTCTTTCAAAAGGCAAAGCCGAACGTCTTGCCCACCTTTCTCTAAGCCAAGTTTTCACTCCGTCTCTAATCTTCTCGTTGTTGACTGGACGTTAAACTCCAATCTTTCTTCCTATCTTACTTCTTCTTCTGCAATGAACAAGTCGATTCTTGTAGCGCCTTCCATTGTATTGTGTTCAGCATGTCTAAGACGTCCTCACTCTGCTCTGTGGCGAAGCTTATAGCCCTTCTCTGAATCTTTTTTATTTCTGTGTCCACCGAGACATCATTTTCTACGCAACGCCACAGCCGTGATTGCTGACGTACTCTTGTGCTATCTAAGTCGACTCTTTGTGGTTGAAGGAATTTCCATTGGCAGTATTTGGTCAGCTAGGAGGCTGAGAGGTTGTGACGCCATGTTTCTTACCAAAATCCTTTGCACCGATGGCGTCAATGACATTAAAATCTGTCTGAAGTGAGTATTGGAAATAGTTGAAAGTTATCTGTTCATCAGACGGAGATAATAACGGATGCCCTCTCCGCCCGTCATCATCAACAACACAAGCGCGATACTACAGTTTTCTCGCATTCGTCACAGTCAGTGACTACTTTAGAAGATAAATATCTAATACGTCGCACACGTAATAGAAATATTTGCATTGTTCCTGTGGAAACTTTCAGAAAATCATGTCGTATCTAAATATCAATGTCGGCCCGAAAACAGTGCTACATTTTTTTTTTCAATCACTTAGGTTTCCGTTTTTTTCTTCGTCAGTAGGCTTTTATTTTTAAAAACGTTGAATGAAAAAGTCGACGCCAGTACATATCAAACATTAATGGCCTCATCATTGCAGTATATCTGAGTATATCTTGGAAACGAAAATGACGAGAGAATCAAAGAGATTTGAGATCATATGGAGGTTTACCCACAGGTGTCTTATCGATGTATCGTTCGCCAGTGGAACAGGACACAGGTAAAATATTAGTGATACCAGACGTACTATCAAGTAATGATACAGGTGCAGATACACTAGTGGGAAGATAACCGCCTTCAAAGACTTGACATAGAAACATAATATTTTCGTCGAATTCCAGTACAGCACACACCTACTCAAAGCGGCCTACCGTGTATGAAATACTAGGTTTGAGGACGCCGAATCTATAATTATTTAGGCTTAGCAAACGCTTTACATATGACAAGACAGTGTCGACGAGCAAATTTTCAACAGCTGACTGAATTTTAGTGGGGTGGTAAGTGGGCATTCAGATAACTGGGTGGCCCTCTGTAGAACTGCCAAATATGCTGGTCACAGTGTCGATGGCGATACAGTGATCTGCGTTAGCTGCTTTTGATCGTCTTCTTGGTTGCCGGCGAGAGACTTATGTAGAGTTACTCCTCATCAGATGAGCAGTTACTGCTGACCAATGTGTAAACTAGGACGATAGCAATCCGTTTGCTGCAAACTGGACAATTCTAACATCACTTTCTAATCTTTTGAGAATGTTAAATACTCTGGAAAAGCGTCTCGGTTTGGTAATAATAAGATTCAGGGTAAATCACAATTAGCATTTCAGAAGGGTTGAGCCGATCAAATTGTACAATGATCACCAAATGTTAGAAGAATTAAAAAACAAAACAACTATGGTCGCTATTTTCTGTGATTTATCTAAGGCATTTGATTGTTTAATTCACAACTTTTTGTTACAAAAACTGAGGTTTTGTGGAATTAACCGTGCAGCTTAAGTGTTTCCTACACATGGTGCCAAATAAAATCTGAGCTCCCACTTAATCATACAACAAATCCAACTTATAGATTTCAAATGACTTTCATAAATTTTAATGGCTGCAGTCAGTTCCAGGTTTCTGGTCCCAGAGGTATTTCCAACTACAGTATGTGTCATGTAAACACCGATCATCCAAAACATTTATTCATAGCACAATAATTATCACGCAGGCAAATCATAAAAAATATCACAGTAAAGACTGACATCAGGCATATTTACACCCTACCGGCAACCTACATTTGGATGAAATTTACAGAATTTAAAGGTACTGAAGTCTGCACGACCTATCAGAACATCAGTTAACGATGAAATGCCAGTAAGCATCCATCTAAAATCTGTTTAAAGACATCATCTCCCCACCAGCTCCAGGCGCGTGAGGCCACCAAAATGAAGTATATCCATGTACTTAATAACAGCGCCTGAAAGGTAGAACTATTTTAATGTATATTAGTATTAAAAATAAAGGAGTTTCTCTTTGTAAATAAAATTTGTTTGAATGTATATTACTGTGATATCAATCACAATTAAGTCCACTATTGTTTTCACTAACGTGTCTGCCATCTTAGCGAAATAAAATGAACAAAATTTGTATGAATTTTAAAAAGATTCAGAATGGATGTAAAGTGTCTCGTCCTAAAGGAATTTTCATGCTGATTCCAAAACAAATCTTAGCTTTTTCGAACCTGTGACATTTTCGAAGCTATGGAGAATTTAACATTATGATTTATGTTTTATTAGTATTACACTACGTTTGGGTTACAGTTACATGTGTAAAACATAATCTTTCACACTCCAGCATCAACTGAATTAACGTTACTTTTCAAAACAGTCGTTAAATTGAATTTTAATATTGCACATCTGTTTCGTTTGTTAATATGTAAAGTAATTTTGGAGTTGACCAAACGAATATGTCCCCCTTTAAACCTAAAATGATATTATGGCCTTTACTTGTTATAGATCCAAAATTCATGGTAGCAAAATATGGGGCTATAAATTAAATTGCTTTCGAAACATGGATTTTATTGCATGGATCGTAAGACACAGTAAAATAAGAACTATATGGTATATGTGGAATCAGAAAGGAATGAGCAATGTTGACTGGTGTAATAAAAATGTCTTCTGTATAAGGAAAAACTGAATTCACTTGATATAAATTTAGATTAAGGTCAAAGAGTTTGCTGTAAGTTGTAGTGATCAACTTTGCTTCAATACTCACTAATCAATTATGAAATTATATCACAAGTTACTGTCATAAGCAATTGGTGGCATTTTCAGCGATTTTTGTCATGGTGAGACATGAGTTCGGGTTTTGTGCAGCGCTTGTGTATGTTATGAGATCTATAAAATTAAGTGCTTTAGAACATATTAAAGGTAATTATTCTTCAGCTGTAGATTTTTTTTAAATACATATGGTTTTAAAGCTAGTTATGCAACATGCAAATGGTACAGCCACTCTTCTTCTGTCAGGTACCACCTTCGACCTTGAAACAGAAGAAGCTCTTGTACCACGGAGCATGTCATAGATGCAAATTAATAGAATTTCTTTAATGTCTTGACAGTTTTACCTGTTTTGAAAACAGAATTTCGTGTCAGTTTCTTTGATTTCATTTACTGATAATTGGCGTGTAGTAGAGTAAAATTGCAGCGGCAGAATGCAAAAGGTGAATGCTATAATTTAAAAATATAGTAAGAAAATGTATCAAACTTCTGTTACAGAGGCGAAAGCATGAAAAGTGTTCCAAGGTAAAACACTCTCCTCTACATAGTGATTACAAATTACTGAATGACTTCATGAGGCCGTATTTTCGCCCATTTTGTACGAAAGTACATGATCAGATAAGCATTTCAAAGAGGGAGTATTTTAGTTGCATGGTACACAGCTGCAAAACTTTTTAAATATCAAATATATTCAACACTGACTGTCAAAACTTGGATCAGAATATCCTTTCATTCAGCGGTTTTCATTATGGCACAGTTTCAGCTGCATAATCATTTTCGAATGTATAGTACGATCTGTCAAGTACATATATTTGGATTACATTAAAAACGTACTTTGGTTATACATCACTAAATGCACATCACTAAAATTCAGCTGAATGTCCTGGCTTTGAAATAACCAACATGTCATCAACTATTTCTTGAATAATAATTATGTTAAATAACAGAAATAAGGATGTAACATTTTCGTGTTAAATAAGCTACAACTATCGTAAAAAATTTATTGTATGGAACAAAAGTAGTCAAATGGTTCAAATGGCTCTGAGCACTACGGGACTTAACATCTTAGGTCATCAGTCCCCTAGAACTTAGAACTACTTAAACCTAACTACCCTAAGGAAAGCACACACATCCATGCCCCAGGCAGGATTCGAACCTGCGACCGTAGCGGTCGCGCGGTTCCAGACTGAAGCGCCTAGAACCGCTCGGCCACACCGGCCGGCTAAAAGTAGTCACTCCGAAGGGATTTTTTATTGTACTTCCAGGTTTTGCTGTACTATCTGTCAAGCGTTTAATGTCATTGGGAAAATGAAAAAGGATTTTGGTACCAGTATTATTCGCCCCTTTCTGAGACAGTTTAATTTTAATGAAGAGCAATGAAGGTTGTTTTTCCTTCTAGTGTTTTAATTATGGACTTCAGTATTCCTTCTGAACCCTAATGGATTATTCTCAACAAATTTCATGAGAGAAAATACATAGTGTGATACTGCACTCAAAATGTGTAAGTCCTTAAACAACAATCTACAAATTGAGTGAGCGTGAGCAGCACATATTGTCCTTATTGTTCATTTTTGGGTAATGATGACTTCCTTTCTGGAAGATGAGTTATCCCAGAATACACTTCTGTATGTCTGTATGACTTTATTGAATGAAAATAACCAAAGTACGTTAACTTACCGACTCGTCTCTCACGAAGACTGACCTGAGTTGCTTAAGAAACTCTAAAATATTCCGAAGATTCTGCTTAATAATTCCTTCTCATGTTTTAAAGTTATTAGTGGTGTAGCACCCTACAATACGTAGAATTGAATATACTATGTTTTCTTAAAACTGAGACAGAAATAATTTGAAGAATACCAGTCAATAATCCTCGTAATTACATTATCTGAAATTTCATCTTTTCTTGTATGTCTTTTGGGACTGCTTGTAATACTTACGTCATCTGAAAAATTCTACTTGAACTGGACTAAATGGAAGACCATTAACAAATACTGGAAACAACCCAGGACCCAAGCATGAACCTTATGGAGCTCTATTAAAGACGTTTCCAATTGTGTACAACTGATAAATTTCGAAGCAGATGTTTCCGCATTATATTTGTCAACCATGAAACTAGTGTGCATTCCCTCATGAGATTCTAAAATCGGTAAATAGATTCAAACACCGATCATGAAACATCATGTGTTCTTAAATATACTCTCATCAAGATACAACAGTCTACCCTATTACGTACAATGAACTGTAATATATACGGAAGTTCAAAAACAAAATCAAAGGAGAGCAATTACTAACTCATAAGGAACAATTAACTATAAGGAACCATTCTGATATTGGAGCAAAAAACAAATAAAATTTGGCCTTGGCGTGCTCATTAAGGGAAACTGATACAGGCTTTCTTGGTTATGTTACTGCTGATTTCTGGGGTTTCCACTACTATCATCTTTTTACATTTTCTAAATGCAGACGTAGCCTCATAGAGCTTGTGATAAGAATGATTTCTGATCGGAATATGGTCCGCAGAAGCACCGTCAGTGTCACACCTTCTCCATTTCCTCTCTCATGTTATGTCAACCCAAGTATCATTCTTCTCACCGAATGATGAAAATACAACTCTCCTGTTTTTATTTATCGTCACTGTGCCTGTACGACAACATTACCTGTTATTGTAACATAGTTATTCGAGAATGTCATAACAAACTGGAAACCTGTTGACTACACAATGAAGCTTTGAAGTACGTGGAGAAGAGCGTGTTTTCTTTTTGTGTGTGCTCCAATGGCACAATGATTCGGGACCAAAAGAGACATTGTACGTAAAGTGAGACGTGCAAGAAGTACACAGAGGGTCTCTGAGAAGCACTGTTGTCTCAAGAAGATAACCAGGCTCGCAGCTTGCTCCAGAGGCACTCCCAGCAACTGTCACATAGCTGATGCATTTTACATTGTCGCTCTCCAGTACTGCACCTACGAGCTATAGCACCTAACTAGAAACACCCCATTAGCAGGCAAGTACGTAAACTCTGGCCTTGACTATCAAATGACTTGCGACATGACCAGCAGCTCCAATCCAATGACTGTATATCTGCGGCACATCTTACACCTCCGCCTGGCTAACGTCGCATAATACCAAATTTCCATGCAGGCGTGCGCTGCCAACTTCCCCCACCTCATACCCCTCTAACAGAACTGCTATCGAAGAACGTAGTCATGGACAGCTTAAAAAAATATCTGGCAATGAAATTCGCTACGTATGCATAGTGAGTCCCATAGACGCGGATAACAACCACGTTAAAGTTTTCACGTACGGGATCGAGAAGACGGGCGCCGGCCTCGGATCGAATACGCCCGGCGTTGTGTCGGCCAGCCTAGATGTGGTTTTTTGTCGGTTTTCCATATTCAAATAGATGAATACCATATAAAAATGGTATCTGTTCTTTCGAACATGTCCGAAAGAACAGATACCATCTTCATATAGTTAAGGCTAACCGGCCACTGACCTTCTTCTTCTGTGCTGGATGCACACGCATTGCGCGAACTCTTACGGGACTCGGTGAGTCATGAGTGTGGTGGGCAGGGGCACTACGAATGTAGTGTGTGGACATTAAGTTGTGAATGTTGGTCTCACGGGGAGCGTGCAAGGGATAAATCCCTGCAGTCGCACTATCCTCTGTGCACTCGGTGGCTCAGAGCGTCTGCCATGTAAGCAGGAGATCCCGGGTTCGAGTCCCCGTCGGGACACACATTTTCAACTGTCCCCGTTGATGACTGTCAACGCCTGTCGGCAGCGTAGGGTCTTGATTTAATTATCATTTCAGATGAATACCGGTCTGGTACCCACGTTCCGCCTCAGTTACACGATTCGCAAACAGTTATAAAACGTATGGACACTTACATATGAGACAACATTAGACGCAGATGGGGCGGATTCACATATTCCGTTACAAGGGTAAGTGGTGGAAAAAACGAAGGGCATCTGTCCTCACGCTATCACGCCAGATCCGAAATAATATGCCTAACACCTACAGAACCATTCTACTTGAGTTGTACTAAATGGAATACCATTAGCAAAATGAGGGCAGGGAGAAGAAGAAAGAGACCCAGGTTGAATGAGTCGCGTAAGGCGTAACACGTCTTTCACTTCTTCATCGGTTCGAGAATTCGGAACGATGTTTTCGGCAAATCGTAGTACGGTGAGGGTAGGGACCTGTCTTGGTAATATGACTGTAGAGGCAACGTGTTTTCTTTTCTTTTTTTCTAATGTAACTATATACTTTATTAACGGCGGGTCGGAATGTCTTGTAAAGACGAGTAAGTGATATAACGTA
This sequence comes from Schistocerca cancellata, assembly GCF_023864275.1. NCBI lineage: Eukaryota > Metazoa > Arthropoda > Insecta > Orthoptera > Acrididae > Schistocerca > Schistocerca cancellata. The sequence continues at coordinate 236,592,623 of NC_064627.1, read as the reverse complement.
TCCCAGTGGCATAAAGTATCGCAGAAATGGATTAAAACTGAAAAGTACGGCTGGAATCGGCTACAGAGAACAGCGACAGACTCCATCGTCATATGCATCAAGACAGACCAACGCTACTGAGGTAAAACGTATTTCCTCCTCTCCTTGCATGACACATATACAGGATCAGCTATGGAACTATGTGCTAACTTTTAGGATATCAGAAAGAGTTTAGAAAAACTATTTCAAATGTGTGTATGCGCTCTCCCTTATCCACGCCTTCGTAACCGAGGTCGGTAACACACTGGTGTGCGGTGGCTCTCGACTCATAGTTACGCCAATTCAAACCCTGGTGGTGGAAAATGTTTACTAGTAGGTTTCTGCCAGCAATGGCAGGACAGATAGTGGTGTAGAGTTCCTTATCGGCAGTCTTTGCCCCAGGGTCCTGTATTAAATTCCAAATTTCTCTGCAGCGTCTCATGAAATAGGACTCAGTTCATGGTTATCGCCCGGTAGAGTGGGGGACGTTAAATTTGGCGACACCCTTGGCGCTATTCGAGAGGAGTAGGTTATGTTCCGGCACCGCGTTTCACACATGTACTTCCCTTCAGCCATAACAGCACCAACCCAACACTACACTGCACAAGCTCTCATCACGTTCATCGACACGACACAGATACACACCCGAGACTTCATAATACGCCGGAGAAGGGCATTGGCAAACCACCTCCACTAGGATCTCGCCTAGAGTGGCAATACAGGATTCCTGCATCTGCTCCTCTGCGCTCCTGAGTGTGTAACTACTTTGACTTCTGACTAACCTTTAAGTGAACAGCTTTCGTTGACACACTTAAACGGCCGAAAGACTTGACATAGAGTGACGTTCCAAAAGAAAGTTTTATCATTTTTTTTGAAAGAGACAATGTGACAAAAACAAACGTACGTAAGTCTACATCCGTTGCTGGTTCGGCGAAGAAAGGGGCGTCCGCAGAGGAGTGACTCATGCCTAGAGCGCCGAAGAAGAGAGACTAGCAGCAGACCAGCGTGCCACAGGTTATTCGAGTACACTTCACGGTGGCAGACGGACGTTTACTGACAACGTGGTCGCAGTGGAAGTGCGTGCTGTTATCCTGTATGAATGGGCACGTGGGAATGGTGTGTCTGTCTTCCAAGAACGCCTAGAGACCGTGTATAGTGAAGAAGTCATGTCTCCTGAAATGGTTGGTCGCTGATTTTGCATGTTCGAAGGAGGAAGGCAGAGTTGGAGGATGAAGGTCGAAATTGGAGCCCTTTCATATCGACGAATGAAAACAACATTGCTTGAATAGACGTTCAAATGGTTCAAATGGCTCTGAGCACTATGGAACTTAACTTCTGAGGTCATCAGTCCCCTAGGACTTAGAACTACTTAAACCTAACTAACCTGACATCACAGACATTCACGCCCGAGACAGGATTCGAACCTGCGACCGTAGCAGTCACGTGGTTCCAGACTGAAGCGCCTAGAACCGTTGAATAGAAGACACGGTGTTAGTGCATAGTATCAGACGTGGCGTCCACACTGCTTATAGGCCGTGCTCAGGCTCAGCACATGCTCCATGATGTATTGGGTTACCGAAAAGTGTCTGCAGAATGGGTGCCTAGAAATCTGATCCCGGATCGCAAGAATGGGCATCAGCTTCGATCACGTGATGCGGTACGAGAGGAAGGGAAACGAGTTTCTGTTCCGAATCATCATAGGCGATGATATGTCGATGCATAACTTTACTCCAGAGACCAAGGCCGCCTCAGTGAAGTGGAAGCATCCCAGTTCACCAGTAAGGAAAAAATTCGAAGTATCACCTTGTGCAGGAAAGGCTATAGCTACAGTGTTCTGGGACTCGAAACAAGTGGTTCTTCTTGATTTTCTCCAGCTAGGTATCATCATGAGGCACGCTACAGCGATGCTGTCACCATCCTCAGACCCACCATTCGACGAAAAAGAGCAGGGCTCTTTAGTAAAGGTGCTGTACCCTTTGACGACAACGCAAAACCACATACAGCAAGGTTCACGCAGAATCAGATTTGTCACTTCGGAAGGGAGAGATTGGATCACCCAGTCTGCAGCCCCGATATTGCCCCATCATACTTTCACCTGTTCCCTGCAGTAAAAGCCGCACTCTCACGACATCGCTTCCAAACCAATGCTGAGGTGGAGCAGGTTCTGCGATAATTCTTTGCACCGCAGGGCACCAAGATTTACCACAGTGGTTACTTTAAACTGACTGCATGCAACTGCATGTGTCTCAATGTCCGTGGCGACTATGTCGACAAATAAAGCAAGGTATATAGTTCATGATGCCATGGTCTATTTCTTTTTTTTTCAATAGGGTTCCTTTGTGAAAAACAATGACGAAACGTACTTTCAGACGTCCCTCGTAGCAATACCGCAGTAGACTATTCTGGCCACCCAGCCTTTGAAAATTTTAGCACTTTTCTGGGATATTTCCGCGAATAGTTCCAACGCTAACGTTAACAAACGTGATAACACAGAAAAACCTCGTTTCGATACCTTGAACCGCTCACGAAATAAATAGGTGTTACGTCTTACGCTGCTGACCCTGTATAATTACATTTATGTCGCATCCATGAAAAGTATGGCTCTTAACGCTGCCACTCCCACACATTGTTGTAATTTTTTGCAGTTGACTAACAGAATCAGCACATGAATAAGTGTGACTGAGTTACTGGACATAATCACAGAAAAACCTCGTTTCGATACCTTGAACCGCTCACGAAATAAAAAGGTGTTACTTCTTACGCTGCTGACATAATTGACATACGAAAGGGAGAATGAACTGGTTCGCCTCCTACCCGATGACTACAAATCCCGTTGATGTTTTCAATTGTGATTTTTTAGTTTCGACCTTGGATAGCAGTTGACTTCGTCCCTGCTTAGAGAGGGTTCAGTTTAATTAGGAGACTGAGGGAAGATGGGCACAGGATGCAAGACTAACAAAACAGGTTAAAAATGAACAATGACATGTGTTCTACCAGACGTCACAAATGTACAGCGCAGAGGAGCCTCCTATGACCTGTTAATACTACTTTATGCAAGGGAGACATTGACAACAGTGTCAACCAATGGCTATAGGAATCAACTCATAAAGTTACAAAGAAATGGCTCTGAGCACTATAGGACATAACTTCTAAGATCATCAGTCCCCTAGAACTTAGAACTACTTAAACCTAACTAACCTAAGGTCATCACACACATCCATGCCCGAGGCAGGATTCGAACCTGCGACCGTAGCGGTCGCGCGGTTCCAGACTGTAGCGCCTAGAACCGCTCGGCCACTCCGGCCGGCTATAAAGTTACAAAAACGACATATGTGGTACTAACATGCAGACCAGAGTTGAGTGTATGAGGGCATCCTAACGTGCCATGTGGAAAGAGCTGAACCCATGAGATAACCATCGTGAGGACAAATGGAAGTGCTTGCGATGACTTTTTATCACCTGCCTGAAGAAGTCGCCCTACGGCAACAGCGCAACGTAGCCACACATGCTGAGCGACATTACCATCTTCTGGTATACGTAACGAACAAGTCAACTGTAATCTGACTCAAGGCAGCAAGTGCCAGCAGCAGAGCGATTCACATTTTACACATCTGGCTGGAACCGTTGATCCAAAGAGTAGCTAACAAAAACTGAAGCTGGGGCGCCTTTGGTCCGGGGTTTTGTGACCTCTGAATTACCACTCTCCTGTGGGGTTCCGACCTCAAAAAAATTGGCTTAGTACAAGCTGCCTGCTAGGACCTGGAGAAGAGACAAAGTTATCCGTCCACTAGGGTTTCACATCCTGCCTTGGCTTCCAAGTGTGGAAAAGCAGTCGTCTTTGTTTTCATTGCACCCTCTTGAGATAGAAGAAAGGGGCCTCTTGAGATTTTATCTGAATTTAAAGGTTGCAACCAGTTTGTGCAAATGGTTAGATCATGTCAAAATAACTATATCCGAAACTAGACTCCGGAACGCAGATCCTCATTAGTTCAGGATTCTATTATTGTCGCCTTTCTCTCCAAAATTTTAATAAGAGGCTACTTTGTACAAAAATTTAGGAAACCTCGAAATGAAATGATTAACTCATTGATTAGTTGATTAGTGAGTTTGTGTTAAGAATGGGTCCGGAGTCTGCAGTAATATGTGTGGCATATAAATTACTTAGAGTATCATTATTAATCAGAAGCCTCTCACTAATGCGAATCTGCACTGCCTGATCAAAAGTGTCAGGACACCTCTATGTAATACGAAACTGACGAGAGGCGGGTCCGAGAGGCGGACCCGCCAAAGTAAAAGGAGGCGGGGAGTATTCTGTTGTCAGTAGAGACGCAGTTACAGCACAGTGGATCGGTCAAGAGAGCTGAATGACTTCGAACGTGCCCAAGTCATTGGATGTCACGTGAGCATCAAATCCATCAGACACATTTCAATCCTTTTAAATCTTACCACGAGAACTGTTGGTGATGTGAGTGTGAAGTGAAAACGTGAAGAAGACGGACAGCTAAACCAATCGGCGGACGGGGACCGTCGAACGTTGTGGAGGGTGGTTCTGAAAAGTCGCACAAGATCAGCGGAGGATATCATTCCTGAGCTCCAAAATGTTACTAGCACTCCACCGAGCACAACGACTGTGCATAGGAAGTTAAAAAGAAAAGGGATAAAAGGGCTGAGCAGCTCCTCACAAGTCACACATTTCTGTTGTCACTGTTACGTGACACTTGAGGTGGAGTAAACAGCGCCGCCGCTCGACAGTGAATGACTGGAAGCGAGTGATTTGGAGTGATGAATCGCGCTATACCATGTGGCAATCCTGTGGAAAGGTTGGGATTTGGCGAATGCGCGGAGAACGTTATCTGGCATCATGTGCAGTGCCAAGAATGAAGTGTAGAATATGTGGTGTTAAGGTGTGAGGGTGTTTTTCGTGGTCAGGGTGAGATCCCCTTACTGCGCTTATGAGAATGCTAAATGCTGAAGGATGTGAACACATTTTACAGCATTCCGTATTGGGTGCGGTAGAGGAACATTTCCGAGACGATGATTGTTTGTATCAATATGACAATACATCCAATCATAAAGCAGCATCTGTGAGGCAATGATTTGTGGACAACAACATTGCTGAAAGGGACTGGTCTGCCTAGAGTCCGAACCTCAACGAAATGGAATATCTTTGGGATGAGTTAGAACGTAGACTTCAACAGATCCCACCGTCCAAAATCAAGACCTTCTCTGGTTTCGCCTCTTAAGGAAGAATGGGCCGCCATTCCTCCACAGACATTCAGTCTCCTCCTTGAAAGTGTCCCCAGCACAGTTCAGGCAGTCGTAAAGGCGAAGGGTGTACACACTCCGTATTAATGTCCACTAATAGGTGTGCAGATTCTTTTGATTAGATAGTGTTTGCGTCCCGACAGGTGACGAGCATGGGGAGGTTGATTGTGTTGCAGCTTCGTGATAAGTGGGAACCAGTAATGGTACCATTTGTGTGATCTGAGGCTGAAAGATACAGTAAAAATATTTCCGTGATATTCATAGTCTACGTAAAATATGGGTGTTGTCGCCAGGCAGCAGGTAACGTGTAATTTTCTTGTGCTGTTCTAATGCAATCTGCACTATTCACCCTCAGTGCAGCGTGCCGGCAACACGTTGGCTGAAGTGAAAGCATATGTCTAGTGCTAACTCTTCTGATGTGAAAGCAGGTAGAGTTCAGTCAGACAATTTTGAGATTTGCCGGAGGAAGAAGTGCAGCACAAATTGAAGAATAGTATAGTTCCCTCTACTTATTTGTGTTTGGAAAGCTATTCTAGTGCCATGGAGCTCGAATTAGCCACTTCGAATTTCAATTATACGAGCTTCCAACTAGTCGCTAAGGACAGAAGAATCGCTGTCGTGAAGTTCATGTGCACTAATGTTGAAAATCACTTCTTCTGTTATCCAGATCACTTGTTTCTCTCTCTCTCTCTCTCTCTCTTATACACACACTCAAAAAAATAAGTGCACACATGCACACGCGAAATCCATTTGATTACCTTATCTTACTAGGGCTGGAAACTCCTGTTTACGTTTTCTTTTTTTCTGCGAGTGCATATTAAATTTGGGTTTGTAAACTCTGCCTTCCGCATAACTCGAGGCATTCGTTTTTTCTATTACCCAAACAAGTTACGCGCATTAAACGGATAAATACGAAGAAAACGCGTGTTTCTGAAGAACACTGACGAAACTAAAACGTAAGACGTGCCGGTTTTTAGGACTGTTAGAGTATTCACTTAATATACCTAGCTAGCATGTGGTTCATTAAAACTGTTTGTAATTACTGTGTTTCGAAACATATTCGTATTCTGTAAATTACTTACTAGTCGGGTAACGACTTATTGAATTGAGAGCGTCAACGGAGTATTTGCAGTCATCTTAAACTCACCTGCTTCCCCCGTTTTGTTTTACACTATAAACGAAAGCACGATACGAACAGTAGAGTAGGTGCGAGGAGCGGCCACCGTCATGGAATGGAAAAACTAACTGGCGCGCCTAGAGAGTTCACGGGCAGTCAGTGAGAAAGAGCGAGAGAAGTTGAAGCACTGTTCAGAAAACTGTGGCTTGGCGGTAATAAAACAAAACTGGAAGCTATGTGGATGAGTGATTTCGAAACGTAGTGTTCGGGCATGCGGCGAGACGTCCCTTTAAATCACTCTCTGCTGATCCATTGTGGGCGTGGGACAGCTGCTGGTCAAATACACTCCTGGAAATTGAAATAAGAACACCGTGAATTCATTGTCCCAGGAAGGGGAAACTTTATTGACACATTCCTGGGGTCAGATACATCACATGATCACACTGACAGAACCACAAGCACATAGACACAGGCAACAGAGCATGCACAATGTCGGCACTAGTACAGTGTATATCCACCTTTCGCAGCAATGCAGGCTGCTATTCTCCCATGGAGACGATCGTAGAGATGCTGGATGTAGTCCTGTGGAACGGCTTGCCATGCCATTTCCACCTGGCGCCTCAGTTGGACCAGCGTTCGTGCTGGACGTGCAGACCGCGTGAGACGACGCTTCATCCAGTCCCAAACATGCTCAATGGGGGACAGATCCGGAGATCTTGCTGGCCAGGGTAGTTGACTTACACCTTCTAGAGCACGTTGGGTGGCACGGGATACATGCGGACGTGCATTGTCCTGTTGGAACAGCAAGTTCCCTTGCCGGTCTAGGAATGGTAGAACGATGGGTTCGATGACGGTTTGGATGTACCGTGCACTATTCAGTGTCCCCTCGACGATCACCAGTGGTGTACGGCCAGTGTAGGAGATCGCTCCCCACACCATGATGCCGGGTGTTGGCCCTGTGTGCCTCGGTCGTATGCAGTCCTGATTGTGGCGCTCACCTGCACGGCGCCAAACACGCATACGACCATCATTGGCACCAAGGCAGAAGCGACTCTCATCGCTGAAGACGACACGTCTCCATTCGTCCCTCCATTCACGCCTGTCGCGACACCACTGGAGGCGGGCTGCACGATGTTGGGGCGTGAGCGGAAGACGGCCTAACGGTGTGCGGGACCGTAGCCCAGCTTCATGGAGACGGTTGAGAATGGTCCTCGCCGATACCCCAGGAGCAACAGTGTCCCTAATTTGCTGGGAAGTGGCGGTGCGGTCCCCTACGGCACTGCGTAGGATCCTACGGTCTTGGCGTGCATCCGTGCGTCGCTGCGGTCCGGTCCCAGGTCGACGGGCACGTGCAACTTCCGCCGACCACTGGCGACAACATCGATGTACTGTGGAGACCTCACGCCCCACGTGTTGAGCAATTCGGCGGTACGTCCACCCGGCCTCCCGCATGCCCACTATACGCCCTCGCTCAAAGTCCGTCAACTGCACATACGGTTCACGTCCACGCTGTCGCGGCATGCTACCAGTGTTAAAGACTGCGATGGAGCTCCGTATGCCACGGCAAACTGGCTGACACTGACGGCGGCGGTGCACAATTGCTGCGCAGCTAGCGCCATTCGACGGCCAACACCGCGGTTCCTGGTGTGTCCGCCGTGCCGTGCGTGTGATCATTGCTTGTACAGCCCTCTCGCAGTGTCCGGAGCAAGTATGGTGGGTCTGACACACCGGTGTCAATGTGTTCTTTTTTCCATTTCCAGGAGTGTATTTATATTCGCCAAACAGCAGTGCAAAATAAGAAGTTATTTTATTTTCGTTTAACTACCAGTTTCGGATGTCGTGAGTTCTCAAGCGCTTCCTTCGAAGACTTGACTGCATCTTGAGCTATACACCGACACTCTGCAACTCACTATGAAATGCATGGCAGAGGTTACTTCCCATTACACCAATTATTAAGGCAGAATAAAGGGAAAAATGGTTGCTAAATGCCTCTGTGCACGCAGTGTTTATTTATTTACATGTTTATTTGGTCTCAAGCAGCTTACGCCCGTTTAGCGAACTGAACGTTAAATAAGAGACATGTAGTACAACCCATAAATTAATAACATAACGGTGATAGAAGTGTAACAAAATCAACGACTACCATTGTTGATGTGGCACAGATATCGATAAAAATATACGTGTACATTTAACAAAAGCGTTAAACATGCTATGTATCAGTTTTATACGGCACCATAAATTAATGTATAAAAAGAAAATAACGAACACTAGAAATATCACTGTTCAGAGCCTAAACTGAAATACCTACACAAATAAAATACACATTATCTTGACAATTAACATAGTTTCCAGTGTTGGGTTGTTATTACAAAGATATCTTAGCAGTTAGTACGAATCTGAAAAGCTCTTAGATATACATACGGCACTATTCAAAGAAAGTAGAATGTGGCACTCGTACGAATCTCTACTTTGAGACGATGTAATTATCGTAAAAAAAGATTGTCTGTGCTTCTCCCATTTTGTACATGCAGAGAGGGTATGCTTGATGTCACCTTCTGTAGCGTTATTAAAGTCATAGAGCGGGGCTGAAGTTATTGCAGTGCGGCGGAGATGCATCTAAAAGCTTCTGGGGTTGAATCTCTTATGGCAGACGGTAGATATCAGCCGTCTGGGTAACCGAACATCGCGAAACCAGGGTCTACGTAGATAACAGACATAACGCAGGTTTAATATCTTCCCCCGATCCTCGTGCCATTGTTGAAAGGCATTCCGTGTGGCCACACGGTACAGTTCAGGGAGCGAAAATTTGAGGTCGATGAAAGTTCAGGAATTGTGGTATAAAAGGTGGTCGTAGTATACTTCGTAGATTCCTCAGTGAAAATCGGTCCTTGAAGTTTATTTAGTAGGCTTTAACGGGATAGTTAGCGTCTGTCTGTCATCTACAATGGCAGACTCTGAATTGCCATTCTGGATGGGACAGCTGGAATATTAATGAGCGGCAGTAACAAAGCAATTGACAGAGGCATTCGGCACGCGGTCAGCGTTCATTAGGCGGCACGTCGTAACTACAGTTACGTCAATCAACTGTCGCCTGGTAGACAGGACACTGCCTGAGCCTCCGACTACAGCCGGGCTCAGCAAGTCGCGACGCAACGTTCACGTACTGTCTCACGTAACAATTGCTACGGTGGGAACGCTACTTGTTTGCGCACCGAATTCAGTAGACAGTGGCTCGTCACCGGAGTAAGATTGGTCAATTGGCAAAATTAACAGTGAATAGCAGAAACGTTGTAGACGGGGCAACCACAGTTGTGAGTAATCACCTGGGGTATTAAGAAGCCACTTCAGCTGTGTTTAACTTTTCTTATTATCTGACCGTTATCTGATTAAACACAGCTGAAGCAGTTTCTTAACCCCCCCAGACATCACCGAATAGTTTGTATATATTACTTGCCCAAGAAAACAGTGGCTATAATGAGCGAAGAAGTTCAATGATGTTACTCTCTGCAGGCGTAGTCGACATGGTAATACGAAACAGTTGCTGGTTATTCAAACTGCAACACCAGGGAGGATAGCAAAAAACGAATTTTTACTCTTTGTGCATTTACTATACAGGGTGAGTCACCTAACGTTACCGCTGGATATATTTCGTAAACCACATCAAATACTGACGAACCGAATCCACAGATCGAACGTGAGGAGAGGGGCTAATGTAATTGTTTGATGCAAACCATACAAAAATGCACGGAAGTATGTTTTTTAACACAAACCTACGTTTTTTAAATGGAACCACGTTAGTTTTGTTAGCACATCTGAACATATAAACAAATACGTAATCAGTGCCGTTTGTTGCATTGTAAAATGTTAATTACATCCGGAGATATTGTAACCTAAAGTTGACGCTTGAGTACCACTCCTCCGCCGTTCGATCGTGTGTATCGGAGAGCACCGAATTACGTAGGGATCCAAAGGGAACGGTGACGGACCTTAGGTACAGAAGAGACTGGAACAGCACATTACGTCCACATGCTAACACCTTTTTATTGGTCTTTTTCACTGACGCACATGTACATTACCATGAGGGGTAAGGTACTCGTACACACGTGGTTTTCGTTTTCAATTACGGAGTGGAATAGAGTGTGTCCCGACATGTCAGGCCAATAGATGTTCAATGTGGTGGCCATCATTTGCTGCACACAATTACAATCTCTGGCGTAATGAATGTCGTACACGCCGCAGTACATCTGGTGTAATGTCGCATGTAGGCTGCCACAATACGTTGTTTCATATCCTCTGCGGTTGTATGCACATCACGGTACACATTCTCCTTTAACGTACCCCACAGAAAGAAGTCCAGAGGTGTAAGATCAGGAGAACGGGCTGGCCAATTTATGCGTCCTCCACGTCCTATGAAACGCCCGTCGAACATCCTGTCAAGGGTCAGCCTAGTGTTAATTGCGGAATGTGCAGGTGCACCATCATGCTTATACCACATACGTCGACGCGTTTCCAGTGGGACATTTTCGAGCAACGTTGGCAGATCATTCTGTAGAAACGCTATGTATGTTGCAGTGCTCTCCGATACACACGATCGAACGGCGGAGGAGTGGTACTCAAGCGTCAGCTTTAGCTTACAATATCTCCGGATGTAATTAACATTTTACAATGCAACAAACGGCACTGATTACGTATTTGTTTATATGTTCAGATGTGCTAACAAAACTAACGTGGTTCCATTTAAAAAACGTAGGTTTGTGTTAAAAAACATACTTCCGTGCATTTTTGTATGGTTTGCATTAAACAATTACACTAGCCCCTCTCCTCACGTTCGGTCTGTGGAATCGGTTCGTCAGTATTTGATGTGGTTTACGAAATATATTCAGCGGTAACGTTAGGTGACTCACCCTGTATAGTAGAAAGAATATGTGGGGAAATCCGTAGTTGTCTGAGGGTATACAGTGAGCGAAATTTGGTAGACTATGTTCCAAGGTGGCATCTCTGGTAACGAGAGTGGCTGTAACCCAACTAGGCAGAAATCTTGGATAACAAATACGGGTACACGGGTACGTTATACCATGTTACGGGGGTTATTCAAATGAAAAGTGAACACCCGCCACAATGGGACCATGGAAGGGCTATATTCACAAGTAATCACCACACGCTTTAAGAGATTTACCCCACTGGGAGACAGGACGATCAATTCCTTTTTCGTAGAACGCAGTTAGCCTTTGATGAAACCACACTACCTCGCGCATTCTTGTACCCCCTCGTCCGACTGAAACCGACATCCACGCATGTATTTCTTCACGTCATCAAAGATATGAAAATCACTCGGTGAAAGATCCTGGCTTTACGGAGGACGTTGCAGTGTTTTCCAACCAAATCGCTCAAGCGCAGCATTCGTTCGATTGTGGTTCCACGCCCGAGGAACTTGTTTCCATGTGACCTCTGGAGTCAGGCCACATCTGCAACACAACTGTCTGAAGGATAGCCGAATCTTTGGCGCGAGGCGTACCATACTATGGACGACCACACTAGAAGATTCTGCGAACTACCAACGTCGTAACCCAACAACTGCGAGCACCTGTTGTGTGGCACTACTTTGTAATCCTACCACATAGGTGACAGTATCGAAACGTTACGACAGTGGAGCCACCTGTCGTGCGGACTGTGTGTTATTTCGCCGGCCGGGGTGGCCGAGCGGTTCTAGTCGCTACAGTCTGGAACTGCGCGACCGCTACGACGGCAGGTTCGATCCTGCCTTGGGCATGGATGTGTGTGATGTCCTTAGGTTAGTTAGGTTTAAGAAGTTCTAAGTTCTAGGGGACTGATGACCTCAGAAGTTTAAGTCCCATAGTGCTCAGAGCCATTTGAACCATTTTTGTGTTATTTCGGATGTTCGGTTTTCATTTTACCGCTCCTTACACTTTAATCCTATGCCAGAGTTAATCAGTGAAAGTGGTGGGCGAGTGGTGGTGAGTCTCTCGGTGTTCGAAGACGATATTTTGCCAAAGAGGCAGAGATCTGCAGGAAATTTTGGGCCAGGACGTAAGTCGACCTCGTTCTGTATTTGGATAGGACATCACATGCAACAAGCGGTCTTTCGTAATCTTGCTGAAAAATAGCGTCAGGGAAAAATCGAAGATATCATACAGCCTTGACACCCCAGAAATGTAACGGCTACCATTACATTGCGACTCAGAGGTAATCAGTTGTGCACCACGTGGTACCTTATATCAGCACACCAGGTACCGGGCTCGTATGACTATGACAAAATTCTCTCACCTAGATCCCTCCCCAAACAGGTGCGGCCATCGTGATGCTGTACGCAGAACTAGGACTCTTCCGAAACGTCAGTGTAGGCCACTCCCGTGTCCAGCATTGTTGTAAGGCGTATCGCTCTTGGTGTGCTTCTACTGTCACGTCAAGATAAGCCACAACACTATATGCCGTGCTGTCAATCCGCAGCGCTCCAGACGCCGTACCGACGATGCGGAAGCCACGTGGCGTGGTTGTATGACCTTTGCAACCAAGCGAACAGTGTGTCTGTCCTCTCTAGCACTAGTCGTGACGGGTCGTCGATATCGTGCATGGTGTTATGGTGTTGAATGTGAATGCCCTCCCCCCCCCGCCCCGCCTCCTCAGCGCATCAATTACATATTCACATGACATTCGTGGGAACCCGATCAACGTGAGCAGAAATTTTGCACAATGGCAAACCACAGTCTTAGGAGGCGATGATCATGCAACTGTTGATTTCCGATACCTGCTCCTAATCGCTCTTCCCTCTTTCGCGAGGCATAACACGAACACAGCTACGTTAAGACGAGATTTATTGTTAAGCAACCCACTGCAATATCTCTCGTTGTATAGAGAATGCAGATGGCGTTACCAGCCACTTCGTGCTGTTGCGATGATTTGTTAATACACTGCCGGCCGGGGTGGCCGAGCGGTTCTAGACGCTACAGTCCGGAACCGCGCGACCGCTACGGTCGCAGGTTCAAATCCTTCCTCGGGCATGGATGTGTGTAATGTCCTTAGGTTAGTTAGGTTTAAGTATTTCTAAGTTCTAGGGGACTGATGATCTTAGGAGCTAAGTCCCATAGTGTTCAGAGCCATTTGAACCACTTTTTGTTAATATACTGGCGGAAAAAGACCACAACACCAACAAGAAGTGGACGTCGTAAACAAATGTTCTTAGGCGTGTTTTTACATTTGAAGCATGACGTCTATTCAAATTTCGCGCCAGTCGCTATGAGGATGCAGATCAGGTTTTCTTTAAATACACGCTGTAACGCTGGTGAAGGTTAATTACGCTTTTGACTGGACGTGGTGAGTTGACCTTAGTGAAGAATGGCTTTGGCTAAATGCCTCTGAGCACTATGGGACTTAACATCTGAGGTCATCAGTCCCCTGGAACTTATAACTTTAAACCTAACTAACCTAAGGACATCACACACATCCATGCCCGAGGCAGGATTCGAACCTGCGACCGTAGCGGTCGCGGGGTTCCAGACTGAGGCGCCTAGAAGCGCTCGGCCACTCCGACCGGCGAAGAATGGGTTTAAAGTGACAAATACACTATTGTCAATACCTCGCTGAGTTTGAGCAAGGTCGTGTAATAGGGCTGGATGGTCCTTCTGCGATAGTGCACAAAGAATTGGCAGGATTTCAGTTACTGTACATGGTTGCTGGCAGCGGAGGTCACGAAAATGTACAGTCGCGAGAAAACGATTCGGCGTATGGCTTTGGCGCGCCGTACTGCATCAGCAGTTTGAGCAGCAGTTCGCACCACATTGAGACAACGAACTGTTATAAATCGGTTACTTCCAGTACAGCTCCGAGCAAGACGCCCTGTAGCGTGCCTTCTACTGACCCATTTGCGACTTCAGTCGTGTCAGGTGAGGACTCACTGGAGGGTCTGTTGTGTTTTATGATGAAAGCTGCATCTGCCTCGGTGCCAGTGATGGCCGTGTGTTACCTGGGAGGAGGACAGTTGTGGGCCTGCAAAAAACATGTCTGTGTGCTAGACGTACTGGACCCGCACCTGGAGTTATGGTGTGGGGAGCTATTTCGTGTGACAGCAGGAGCACTTTCTTGCTTATCCAACACGCCCTGTCTACAGTCTGTGATTCTATCCGTTGTGCTGTCATTTATGAACAGCATTCGAGGCAGTGTTTTCCAACAGGATAAAGCAAGCCCACATACCGCTGTTGTAACCCAACATGCTCTACAGTATGTCAACATGTTGCCCTGGCCTGTCCGATCACCAGGTCTGTCTCCAGTCGAACACATCTGGGACATCATCAGACGACAACTCCAACATCATCCACAAACATCATTAACCATCCCTGTATTGACCGACGAAGTGAAATAGGTATCGAACTCCATCTCACAAACTGCCATCCGATACCTGTACGACTCACTGTACGCACGTTTGCATGCTTGCATTCAACATTCTGGCGGTTACACAGGTTATTAGTGTGTCAGCACTTCACAGTTTCACTTACATTAACCTGTAATTTTGGAGTGTTCATCACACAAATATGTTGCCTAGGCAAGTGTATTCCCGAAATTTCATTATTCTACAGTGATTGGTTTTTGGTGATGGGATTTTTTTTTTGTCAGTCTAATTTGCTTATCTAGACATGCTTATCTGACGCTTGTTGCAAGCATCCTTCGCGGTGTTGCAATTTTAATGGCCAATTGTGCAGTGTGTGAGTAAGCGTTCCATAGTATGATAGGTTTTATTGTAATACGGAGTTTATAAAGCAGTACGGGAGGCCACAAATAGAAAATAAGCTACTATAAAAACATGTGAACGAATTACCGCAGCCAAGAAAGATACGAAGCCAACTACCGTCATAGTAGTTCAAATTTATATGCCAACTGTATGATGAAGACATTGGAAAAATGTGTGATAAGAGAAAGTAAATTATTCAGATATTTACGATAGAGGAAAATTTGTGATGGTGGACTGGAATTCGACAGAAGGAAAAGGAAGAGAAGGATAAATACCAGGTGAATGTGGGCTGGGGGAAGGAAATGAAAGAGGAAGCTGGCTGGTAGAGTTTTGCACATCGCATAATTTACTCATCGCTAACGCTTGTTTTAAGGATTATGAATGAAGGTTTTATACCAGGAAGAGATCTGAAGATACCAGAAGGTTTCATACTGACTAAATAATGGTGAGACAGATACTTCAAAACTAGATTTTACACTTTTAAGACATTTCAATGAGCAGAGGTAGAGTGTAATCACAATCTGAGATTATGAACTATAGATCAGAACTGAAGAAATTGCAAATTAAGGTGATGGGACCTGAATAATTTGAAAGAACCCGAGGTTTTAGAGAGTTTCGGAGGAAGAATTAGGTGACAACTGACTGGAACAGGGGAAGGAATACAGCAGAAGAAGAGTGGGTAGCTTTGAGACTTGAAGTAGTGAAAGCAGCAGGGGATCAAACAGGTAAAAAGACAGGGCCTAGTAGCAATCCTTGGATATCACAGGAGATACTGAATTTAACTGATGGAAAGAGAAAAATGCAGCAAGAGAAGCGGACGAAAGAGAATACGAACGTCTGAAAACTTAAATTTACAGGAAGTATGAAATGGCTAAACAGGAATGGCTAGACGACGAATGTAAGAATATAGAAACATATATAACAGGGGAAACAGAGACGCCGTCGGTAGGAAAATTAAAGACGCCTATGGAGAAAAGAGAAGCAGCTTTATGAATATCAAGAATTCAGATGGAAAACAAGTACTAAGCAAAAAAGTGAAAGCTGAAAAGTAGAAGGAGTGAACAGAGGGGCTATACAACGGAGATGAAGACAGTATTACACAAAAGGAAGAGGACGTAGATGAAGATGAAGTAGGAGATGTGATAGTGGGAGAAGAATTTGGCAGAGCACTGAAAAACTAAAGTGGAAACAAAGCCGCTGGGGTAGAATACATTCCGCCGTAACTGCTGATATCCTTGTGAGAGCAAGCCATAGCGAAATTATTCCACGTGGTGTGCAGGACGTATGATACAGGCGATACACCCTCAGATCAAGAAGAATGTAATAACTCCAGTTCAAAAGAAATCAGGAAATCAGGTACTGTCAGATGCAAATATTATTAAACTTTCAGTGTAATAAGTTGCAAAAACACTAATACGAATTCTTTACAGAAGAAGAATGTAAAAACTAGCAGAAGTCGATTTTGGGAAAGATCAACTTGGATCCCAGAGAAATGTAGGAACACAGAAGGTAATACTGACCTTATCGCTTCCCTTAGAAGATAGGAAATCAGACCTACGTTTATATCATATGTAGATTTGGAGAAAGCTTTTGACGATGTCGACTGGATTACACACTATGAAATTGTAAAGGTAACAGAGGTAAAATACAGAGAGCGAAAGGCAATATACAACTTGTACAGAAACCAGAGGTCTGTTATCAGAGTCGAAGGGCAGAAAATGGAAGCAGTTGTTGAGAAGGAAATGAGACATGGTTGTAGCCTATCACTGATGTTATTGAATCTGGTCATTGAACAAGCAGTAAAGTAAACAAAAGAAAACTTTGGAGAAGGACATAAAGTTCAGGGAAAAGAAATAAAAACGTTGAAGTTTGCTGATGACATCGTAATTCTATCAGAGACTACAAAGGACTTGGAAGAGCACTTCAATGCAATGGACAGAGTCTTGAAAAGAGGGTATGAGATGGACATTAACAAAAGCAAAACAAAGGTAATGGAATGTAGTCGGATTAAATTAGGTGATTGTAAGGGAATTAGATTAGCAAACGAGACGCTAAAAGTAGCTGTTTGGGCAACAGAATAACTGATGACAGCCGAAGTACAGGGGATATTAAATATTGAAACACGTATGTATGCAGGGTATTCATTACCAGCGATGGCGAGGCATGAGAGAATCTCTGACCAGAGAGTTATTTATCGTTGCTAGTCTGCGCTTGACCGCGCGTGAGTACAGTTGCGGTACGTAGCGAGTCGCGAAAGCATGTAGTTCCGAGTTGGACGCAGCAGTTGTACGTAGCAGTTGGAGAGTGGTAGTCAGTACTGTAGTGTGTGAGGAGTCGGCGGGGGTCGACATGGGTCTCTGGTCACGATTCAGGACGAGGTATATTGTTAAATAATGTAATGAAGCAGCATTGCGCTCAGTTAATAATGTATTGTAATTGTAATTAATTTGTTCAAGAAATGCCGCAATAATTATTCTGTTTTCAAAGCAATCGTTATTAAAAAGAGAAAAATCATTACAATTGAATGTTTATTTCTCAATTTTTGTGTCGAGTTTACATTGGGTCATTATTTTTCAATATTTTTGTAGCGAAGGTACAGTCGCTTTTATTTCAATTTAACGATGTTTTGTGGGAGCTCAACAACATTAGGGTCATTATTATTCAGTAATCTTGTGGGGAAATAACTTTTGTCACGTTTTCATTATCATAGACTTTTCTTTTTATTTTTTGCTGGGAAATCACACTTGGCTCTATTCACATTAAAATTTGTATTGTCTTGTAAGAATTTGCTGGGAGGTTACGTTTAACACGATTCCCATTAACATTTAATTATTGTCCTTTTCAAAATTTTTGTGGGGAGGTTACAATATAAACTGGGAATGGCAAGGAAAGGATTTCTGAAGAAGAGAAATTTGTTAACAGTACAGATTTAAATACTAGGACGTCTTCTCTGAAAGTATTTCTCTGGAGTGTTGCCTTGTATGGACGTGAATCATAGATGATAAACAGTTCTGCCAAGCAGAGAATAGAAGCTTTTGAGCTGTGGTGCTACAGAAGAATGCTGAAGATTAGATGGGTAACTCATGAGGAGGTACTGAACAGAACTGGGCAGAAAAGAAATTCGTTTAACTGAAGTAAAAGGTGGGAAACATTCTGAGACATCAATGTAGCACCAGTTCAGTTTTGGAAGGAAGTGTGGGTTGGGAGGTAAAAATTGTAGAGAAATACCAACAAATAAATACAGTGAGCAGGTTCAAAAGGATGTAGGCTGTAATAGTTATTCAGAAATGAAGAGGCTTGCGCGGGATAGAGTGCATGGGAAGCTGTATCAAACCAGACTGAAGACCACGAAAACAACAACACTATTAAAACCGAGTTACAAGTGATATTTTGAAATTCGAGGTCTCTTTTTCTTTTTTTTTTTTTTCAAGCTTCAGTGAGTGATGAAATTACAACCACAGTGACAGCCCAGTGAAGCTCTGTGCAGATGTGTTATGCAGTGCCTCCAGTATGCCGGTGTGTCGTGTCATATACACTTTCCGGTCATCAGTACACAGCGAACACATACAGATGCCCACAGCAATAGCATCTCCTGCCATATGTGAAGGGCCCTTTGAGGGGTTTCGCCTGATTTGATGCAACCTGCAGAACGTAACTGTTCTGCGTTTCCTTCTTGATGACGATTCTCGGCCTCACGCTGAAGATTCAACGAAGATGCTTCTGCCGTTTTCGATGGCAAATGTTTGACCACACACCATACAATCCAAACTTGGCTCCCTCTGATTTTCATCTCTTTACATGAACCGAAGGGTATGAGGACAGCATTTTGGTACAGACAACGACCTGCAGACCAGTGTAGGGAATTGGCGGAAATCACAGGCGGCTGTCTCCTGTGACGAGAGTACTGCGAAGTCGGTTCCACGCTAAAGTCTAAATCGGAGCGGCAACTATGTAGAGAAGTAGCCGGAATGTGTAGCTAAATGCTGAAAATTAAACATTTTGGAATTTCATTGTAGTTTCCATTTTACGACCTACTGGAGATTAAAAAAATAGCACTCGTGTGAGCTAACGGCAGCTAACACAAATCTGCAAATTGACGTGTTCCGTATAGAAGAGATTCTTCCGTTTGCAGGTTCAAGATGGCGCAGGATTGACGAAGTATGGATTAACGGTCTACAAGTTATTTTACTAGTTTTAAAAGTATACTCAGTTTTGGTTCCTCCACCCCAAGCTTGTGCTCCGAACCTACGGACGTCAGCCGGCCGCGGTGGTCTAGCGGTTCTGGCGCTGCAGTCCGGAACCGCGGGACTGCTACGGTCGCAGGTTCGAATCCTGCCTCGGGCATAGGTGTGTGTGATGTCCTTAGGTTAGTTAGGTTTAAGTAGTTCTAAGTTCTAGGGGACTTAGGACCTCAGATGTTGAGTCCCATAGTGCTCAGATTTTTTTTTCTTTATTGTTATTTTCAAACCTGGGTACAGGCAGGCCAGCAGCAGCATGCTACGCCGCTCTTTGGCCTCAGAGATACACACAAGATATAAAGGAAGACATCGAGAGAATAAAACATGGTGGACATTGAAACGGAGACAATCACTATTTAAAACACATGGAGCCGTTCACGGGCGTAGAGTCCAAGATAAAATTGTTCAGACACTTGGACAGAGACGAATATTGTCACACGTGAACAGAGGTGCACAAAACGAATAATACAGAACCACTAAAGCACAAAACGACGATACACACAGAACACGAGGCGTAGATCTCCGGCGCGAGAATGTTCACTAACCGTGTACGAGTCCGGGGACCTGCCAAGAAAGGAGGAGGGGGGGGGGGTGGTAGACGGAGAGGGAGAGGGAGAGGGGAGAGCAGATGCCAAGGGCTGGGTAGACGGGTGGAAGGGAAGTGCTCAGAACCATTTGAACCTACGGACGTCAAACACTAACTTCCACACTTCCTTCGTAGTAATCCCTGTTATCGGTACAGCAGGCTGTAATTGCCAATAAGTCAATCAAATTCTATGATTTTAAAGGATCCCTGAATTTAAAATTAAATGCTATGAAACACAAAGATCGATAGAAGAATACATCCACCGTACGTTTATTGTGAACGCTGTAAAATTTTATAGAGAAGTTTCGAAACTGTAGTTACAAAAACTGCCAAGAGGTGGCGCGGTACGCAGCCTAGTTCTTTTCAGCATGTATAAATAAACTCCACCTGTGCAGGCAGTCTTTGTTATCACATCACAATCCACAATTTTCACCGCTTGCAGTAGTGAGATAGCACAAACAAACAATGAAATCTGCCACAAAATCTTGTGGTGCCCCAACGGAAATGGATTCAGATGCAACACAGGGCGATGATTCAAACTTATTGAAACCTGGTTGTCAAGGGAAGGCAGGATTCGGTTACGATTGTGGATGGGGCCGTAATCAGTTACAACTGGGTGCCTTTTACAGTTACACAATTTATTTTAAACCAGTAATTCCAGACTCAACAATAAATAAAAATACCACACGTTATTAGTGAAGGAATAAACAACTGCGTAAATAATAGTGCTTTCAGTGAGTTACAATTTAGCGAATCACCATTAAATACAGATGCAGCTGAAAATGTTTTAAAAGTAAGCCACTGTGATCTGGACAGAAGGCCTTACACGCCAGGAGTGGCAATAAATTATGAACTGTTTAAAACTCGGTGCAATTTACAACTTACAGGTATTGAAATATTAAAGGTAAGTCGCCACAAACACAGCAGAAGGTATCAGACACCAGGAATGGCAGTAAATAAGGTTTTATTGTTAAAGTACAAATAAAATATTATAATTTTAAAGCAAATGACCACAATCACTGCTGTAGGCCTTACACGCCAGGAACGACAATAATATAAAAAATTTAGAAACCTGCTGTAAAATAACAAATACAATAGCAAAGGCTAATTAAAAAACTAGCAACTGATCACCAAACGCGTGAAATAAGATGATAGTGAACTTTGTAACACAACTCTTAACATCCACTGAACACTACACTGCTAGATTTATTCCAGAAGGCGACCAGAACTACTAACTAGACATATATAACCTTTAATGTAGGTATTACAAGGTATTGTAATAAACAATACAATAATAAAACACAAGAACCAGTACATAAGTTTCTTAAAGGGTACTGAGGCAGGCAGAAGGCGTGGGTTGAAGGAGCGTCACACTGAACTACTGGCCATCAGACCTCCTTTTAGAACACACATGTCTTACAAGAACCAGCAGACCTCTGAGAAGGTCCGGCAACAAATACTTTCGCGAGCGATGAGAGGCAGCCAGGAGTTGCATTCACTTCACAAGTTGGTAATTCAGACGAGTGGCAGTCTAACTAATGACTAATGGTAATCTTGCTGAAGCTACCTGACGTCTGATAAACCAAATGCAACAATGGAACAGTACGCCAAAGCCGGAACCGGCGGTCTGCACTACGTTCCCAGAATACTGTGTTTAGGAATCACTTTCACCATAGTAGAAGAATCAGCAACCGGCCTACAATCAAGAAAGCTGTCAAAACTACACGCGTTACCGGACAGCAAAGGCAAGGCGAGGAACGTGCACTGCCGTTAAATACACTAACCCCCAGGGCAGGTAACTGGAGCGGTAGCGGCCACCAGGCAAGAAAATTAGCGCTGCTTGAACTTAACAAATTGTAACAAGTTGAACGCAGTAAATAAAAATAAGAAGTCGAAGAAAGCTAATCAGATCCGTCTTCCCCAAGCACTCCACTCGCTGCTCTTCGCCTCGGCGACACTACGAGCAGCAACACGAACCCAAGTCACTGGAGAATCGCGAGATATCACGATGGTGGAGGTTTCCCTACTTGGATAGAAATGCACTCATCTTAAAGCTTGCTGGATCCGGTTTACGACGAGGTCGTGCACCCTCGTGGCCACAGCCCTTCCATCCGGCAGTCCATGCGTACAGCCAGCGGTCCCGGCATGTTCCCGCACTGCGCGAACCTGGCTCCTCCTGAGTCCCCTACAGAACTGGCCCACTCACACGACCCTGAAAAACAACAACGTCGCCCGAAAGATAGGGCAACAGTTACTACATATCGATAACCGCCGCTGCTGCCACTAGCGGACAGGCAACGTTTGCGAAACCGTGTGGCGCCAGTCAGCACGAAAGAAGACAAACAACCGCAACCATGCCAACTAAACGATACCGTCTGGCCTCCAACAAAGGGCGGAAACCTACAAACGGCATCAACGCGAGCCGGAGCACGGCAAACGTTTCCTTCATGATGGCACAGTTCTCGTAGACTGTGTCGTTCAGTGTGCCCCGCAATGAGTCAGAATGCGTATATAGGGAGGCTAATCCCTGAGTCGGTGAATTCGACTTAATGCATCGCAGTGACTCTGTTCCCGAAGTACTCATCAAGAAAGCAAAACACATGTTCGGCGCAGTGAGGTCGGGCTCCATCTAGCATGAGCTACTCGGTGACTGGTAGGTCTCCAAGTGTGCGGTGTGACGACATATTGTCCCAAATTGCAGAGTAACGTTCATTAGCTACTGATTCTCGCATGAAAAAAGGGCCAATAATTGCATTGCTCCATATCACAGCCGAAACAGTTACTCTGGAAGCAGCAGTGATTTTTGTATCACCCTAGTCCCCGATTTTCGGAAAAAGAAACTCATCGGATTTGTTTATTCGTGAATTCATTCAGCTGGAATTGTGCTTGATCTGAGAACGAGACGCAACAAACATCAGATCCTTCTTGGTCAGTCACTGTGAGAATCTTGTAAGTGAATGTACAGGGAGCAATAAAAACGTTAGTTCCGAGGGCGTTGGTGCAGTATATATGAAACGTAGCGCGACTCCGATGTGAGTAAATAAGCAACGACATACAGACAAGGGATTAGTGTGTCATTCGTGTCTTTCCGACGAGCATGCCCTACGTGCGAAAACGTGAACTATGCCGGCATTATTACCAAACGCGCCCAAACTGGACCACTGTGCTGTTATTCTCTTCTTGGCTACTGAAGGACAAACACGGGTAGACATTCATCAGAGAAGAGGGAATGTTTATGGGTCAGCATGTCAGTCGAAAACCATCGTTTTGGAACGGTGCACCAAGTTCCGTGCTGGTCGCGATTTGACACAAGAAGCTGGTCGATCTGGGAAGCCAGCCTCATCCTTTACGCCATCTCAAGTGTGGGTCACTGGAGCACCCAGCCTACTATCTTCTCCCCTTGCGATTATCACGCCTTCGGCCCCTTAAAAAGAGCCTTGAACGGTGAACGATCCCTATCGGACGAGGAGTGCAGCAGGCAGTTACGGACGTCTTCACGCAGCAGGACACGGTGTTTTACCAAGCTAGTAACTTCATCCTTGTGGGTGGGTTGGATGATTTCCTCAATGCGCACGTCGATTTTGGCTGGTTGGTGTACCGGTTCTGGATTGTATGGCCTACGAATGGGAACTTTTTATGGCCTCGTACAGGAAATACGTCTGATTTAATTCATCACAGTGTAACAGGTGCTTCAGAATGTGATTAATACACTGGATTCGTGTAAGAATGAGTGGGATATTGTTTCCGGAATGAGTTTCTGATAGCACTTCGTCCACCATATGACGTCCTTGTCCTAAACCCATCTTACCAAGCCACATCGTGTTTTGTCTGGGAAGACCATACGTGAATCCTAAGCAGGGAAAGCTCTTTTGAAATGAATAATCAATAAATAATTCCACTATCTTGGCCATAGCTTATTTCGCTGCAGATGTGTCTACTATATTTCTGCCGTTATTTGTTTACCTGCTGTACTTGTCACAGGATGGGCAGCTGAGATATGGCTGATGGCTATGGAAGGCTGTCTGAAGAAGCTCACTATCAGATAACTTATCACCACATGACAATATCATCCAATCTGGTATAGTTGACTCATACAAGTGTCCGCCCTTAGCCATTCCTGAATGGTAACTATCTGACGACCATTCATCGACCTCGCCTCTAGTACCATTATATACACCGCTACGGTCGCAGGTTCGAATCCTGCCTCGGGCATGGATGTGTGTGATGTCCTTAGGTTAGTTCGGTTTAAGTAGTTCTTAGTCCTAGGGGACTGATGACCTCAGAAGTTAAGTCCCATAGTGCTCAGAGCCATTTGAACCATTTGAACCAAGTGGCTTTCTGTTGGACACTATTCTCTATTTGCTATTTCATGGACGTTAATGCATTATCTATTCCACTAAACTGCTATCCTAGAACCCAGTATCAGTTGCATATTATCTATCTAACGTCTTTCAGAGACATCCGAAACTTTAATTTCGTTATTTAGCGTACTTATTGACGAATTTGAATATTTAAATATTGTCATAATCTTCCCGTTAAGAGGTATAATCTTCTGTTAAAAGTTCAGCACAGTAGCACAAGTTATACAGTTAGAAACTGTGTGTTATTCTAGAGTCAGCGTAACCGATGGCGCACAAATTGGCGGACTATATTCATCCATTGTTTGAGAATGAGAGTACTTAGGACTTCCAACGAACTTTGCACACAATTTCAAACCTTTACGAAACGTCTTCTCGCTGACATCCTCCCACAAAATGAGGAAATGAAGAAAGTTTATCGCTTACTACATTTTCGCTGTTCGTGCAGACACTCTTCAACATTATACATGACTCTTTAATTTATTACTTCTTTACTAGTACCTCTGTTCGAAAAATGATTTGCAGACGGTATCTACATGCAACACTGACTGTGTCTGCAAATTTACGACATTGTACGACACATATTTCAGGGATTATAACATTAGAAAGAGCGAGTTAGGCGAAAAAGTAGCTTTTGTTTAAAATGTAACGCAATAACACTTACACAACAGATATTAAATTTTAATTTATTACGTATTTATTATTAATTCTGTTCGAGAAACACTTTGCTGACTGTATCTTACCATGAATGTGCCTGCACAATTGTATCACTGAACAATAGATAGTTCAGGAGACATGACGTCGTAAACAGCGATATGGGTGAAAAATTAGCTTTTGCTTAAAATGGAGTTCAAATTATCCAGAATGTACTGATTCTGTGTTTCATAATGAGAGCACTTGGTGCCTTTAAGTGTCATTTCAATCCTTTTCTAAATTTTTTCTCGCTTACATGCTTAAAGTCTAATAGTTAACACTACCTCATTAGGGAAGTAATCAGACGTCTTAAGCAGTTTATACATGAGAATTCGATTATTTAATGAATCGTTTACTGGTAAACATAGTTTCCTTTATAACTGCTCTGTATAACAATTAATCTGCACTAATTTAAATATCTGTTGGACGATGCATAATATGGTGACACCGAGCGACATGTTTTCTCGCTAGCTCAAAATTACAGTTTGTCAGCCGTGCAAAAATCTGGCTTTCACCTTCAGTTCGCCTGCTACGTATTTAACCGAATACCAGAAGCTGTACAATACTCCCGCCAGCAGAATTTCCCAGTATACGGCTACTCCTTAGATGTGTGTCTGTTTATTGTTGTGATTGTGAGTGAAAAAGTTCCTCAGTAATGCAGCTATTACAAACAGGTCAGGCATTCCGCCTTTGATGCTATAGGCAGGCGCACGCTGTGATGCGCCAAAATTTTTGGGCACAGCTTTGTGACGTCAGGCGAGTTCGTCTTTTTTTAAGTGATGTCCTTGCTGTACTAACTTGAAAGCAGTTTTTTAAACTAGATAGTTATGTTTATATTTTAAGAATACGTTTTATGAGACCAGCACCGCATGCTCCTTTGTAATTGGTCTGTTTCAGCTCCGCTGAAAACCTACAAGCCGGCGGCCAGCCCAGAGGAGAAGATTTCGCTGAACTTGTATCATATTTTTTGTACATTGATAAAGGATAAATAAATGTTTTGTGTAATTGTTTCATCCGTCGTAAGATTGTAAATAACTCAGGCAATGTCCATGTGCCGAGCAGTTCACAGCTTTAACGGCTTACCTTTGATTGCGGCGGAAGGTTTTGTTGCTTGTTGAGTATTATGTACTGTGAAAAGTAGGAGGACTTGTACAAAAAGGATGTCTCTAAATTATTTATGTGAAAACTCTCAAAGATTTTTAAGTAAAACATACGTTATAACCACAATACATCTTTATAGTTCATTTCCACATATTTGTAGCTCTCTGCCTCTACAGGGCTCCGTACTGAAGCCCGTAGCATGGCGGTTTGTAGTGTAACTCTGCTGGTGCGTGAGAAACAACGTGCTATTACAGAGAGCCGAATTCGAGTAGTTCGTCCACACATAGAGACCCTCTCCTACAACATGACAATACCTGACCACACACGGACGCGGTGACGACCGCAAGAATCCGACGACTTGGATTCACTGTCATAGACCATTCTGCAGACAGTCCCGAGATGGCCCCATCCGAATTTCATCTGTTCCCAAAACTTGAGGAATACCTTAGAGTATTTCACTTTGATAGCGATGAAGAGGTTCAAGCAGAAGTGAAGTGATGGGTTCGTCAACAACGTCAACAATTCTATAGTGACGGTATTAACAAACTGGCCTCTCGTTGGGAGTAATGTTAAAAAAAATGGTTCAAATGGCTCCAAGCACTATGGGACTTAACATCTGAAGTCATCAGTCTCCTAGACCCAGAATTACTCAAACCTGACTAACCTAAGGGCATCACACACATCCATGCCCGAGGAAGGATTCGAAACTGCGACCGTAGCAGCAGCGCGGTTCCAGACTCAAGCGCCTAGAATAGCTCGGCCACAGCGGCTGGCTGGGAGTAATGTGTTCGTCGCCAGCGTGATTACGTTGAGAAATAAATATGTAGACAAAAAGAGAGATGTATAACGTTAACAACGTTTGGTTTATTTACAGAGCTTTCCACATAAAAAATTCGGAGGCATTACTTTTCAGGGCGCCCATGTATAATAAAGTTGAATCGCAATATTAATTCTTTTTTGTGACATACAGTAAGAGAAATACCGCGCTGGAAAAATTTAAAAGTTCATTAGAAAAAGGATCGTGAAGTTATCTCTGAAAAAGTTATTACAATTGAGCTGAAATGAATAGTGAAATAATTTTTCAACGGTGATCATAATTTCTACAAAAGACAGGAAGTAAAAACTCCTAATTATACACCCATGTGTTTTCATTTTTACGAAGGGACAAGAGCATCGGCAGCAGTACATTATCTAAGAAATTCTCTTTTTGAGCAGCAAAGTCGGAGAATTCCTGTACGTTTCCGTAGCTACATTAATCTGGATACGAAAAAATAATTTTTTCAGCATGATCTGTGAACAGAGTAAGTCGCGAATGTAATTATAAAGGACGTTAACTCTAGTGATTAGTTAGAACTAACGTAGTGCTTTGCAATCCACTCTTACAAAAGTCAAGTAAACTGAAAAGGGTAAAGCTGTACAACACTAAACTCTAACTTGCCTTAATTAAACACGGATTTCCAGATGGACTCTTAAGCCAGTGGTGCGTATCACAGATATCTTGCTGCATTTTTTATGACGGCTAATGAGATTGAATTTCTGTTTCAACTGTGCTTAGAAAGAAAACGAACTGTACGAAAAAGGTGCGGCGCTCTGGCTTCAGATGAGCCAAGCAACTGTTGTATCATCCTCGGCCAAAAGCTTCGTTTAGACGGAGCGGGGGTCTGCTGGCCGTTGTCGACATTGCAGGCCTCGGAGCCGCTACCTCACATTCAAGAACGTTCTCAGTTGGCATCACGAGGCTGAATGGACGTGTTGCAGTCCTCCCCCCAAGGGAAAAGCCATAGCAGCACCGGGCATTCATAATGGGTCCCTTGTAAGGGAAAGACAATCCCCATTCACTCAGATTAATTTCATTAAGAGTTTGATATTATTTTTGTATCATTTATGGTTGTGTACCTCAGTATCGGTAACTGGCACTCGGTTATTACTGTGATTTGATCAACAGTGGTATCACAAGGTTAACATCGTTTAGAAATATTGCATGTATTTGCTAGTGGTGGCTTCCTTCTGAGTGTAGAAGTATCTTTCGGCCGCGGAGGGAGGCGGCGGTCAGTCCTTCACACTGTAGGTGTTGGCGGGCTGCGCTCCTGTAATAAAACCCGAAGGAGCAGCAGGAGGCGCTGACGGCTTTGGAAGAATTCTGGACTCTACGGTGACAGTAGACAATAGCCAAACCGAGCCTCGGACTCGCCGGGGCTGGCGCTTAGCCGACACCGTAGAGGCCGCTTGACTTCCATTACCTGGAACCCACTTGCTAAATAGCGGCGGTTGTAGATGTGGGAACGACGGAGCTAGAAGCTTTTGATGTTGACCGGCTAACGACTCTGTAACGCCAAAATCAGACGCCTAGTATCCACATTTTTAATTTACACTACTGGCCAATAAAATTGCTACACCAAGAAGAAATGCAGATGATAAATGGGTATTCATTGGACAAATATATTATACTAGAACTGACATGTGGTCACATTTTCACGCAATTTGGGTGCATAGATGCTGAGAAATCAGTACCCAGAAAAACCACCTCTGGCTTCAATAACGGCCTTGGTATAATTGAGTCAAACAGACCTTGGATGGCGTCTACAGGAACAGCTGCCCATGCAGCTGCAACACGATACCACAGTTCATCACGAGTAGTGACTGGCGTACTGTGACGAGCCAGTTGCTCGGTCATCATTGACCAGACGTTATCAATTGGTGAGAGATCTGGAGAATGTGCTGGCCAGGGCAGCAGTCGAACATTTTCTGCATCCAGGAAGGCCCATACAGGACCTGCAACATGCGGTCGGGCATTATCCTGCTGAAATGTAGGGTTTCGCAGGGATCGAATGAAGGGTAGAGCCACGGGTCGTAACACATCTGAAATGTAACGTCCACTGTTTAAAGTGCCGTCAATGCGAGCAAGAGGTGACCGAGACGTGTAACCAATGGCACCCCATACCATCACGCCAGGTGATACGCCAGTATGGCCATGACGAATACACGCTTCCAATGTGCGTTCACCGCGATGTCGCCAAACACGGACGCGACCATCATGATGCTGTAAACAGAACGTGGGTTCATCCGAAAAAAATGACGTTTTGCCATTCGTGCACCCAGGTTCGTCGTTGAGTACACCATCGCAGGCGCTCCTGTCTGTGATGCAGCGTCAAGGGTAACCGCAGCCATGGTCTCCCAGGTGATAGTCAATGCTGCTGCAAACGTCGTCGGACTGTTCGTGCAGATGGTTGTTGTCTTACAAACGTCCCCATCTGTTGACTCAGGGATCGAGACGTGGTTGCACGATCCGTTACAGACATGCGGATAAGATGCCTGTCATCTCGACTGCTAGTGATACGAGGCCGTTGGGATCCAGCACGGCGTTCCGTATTACCCTCCTGAACCCACCGATTCCATATTCTGCTAACAGTCATTGGATCTCGAGCAACGCGAGCAGCAATGTCGCGATACGATAAACCGCAATCACGATAGGCTACAATCCGACCTTTATCAAAGTCGGAAACGTGATGGTACGCATTTCTCCTCCTTACACGAGGCATCACAACAACATTTCGCCAGACAACGCCGGTAAACTGCTGTTTGTGTATGAGAAATCGGTTCGAAACTTTCCTCGTGTCAGCATGTTGTACGTGTCACCACCGGCGCCAACCTTCTGTGAATGCTCTGAAAAGCTAATCATTTGCATATCACGGCATCTTCTTCCTATCAGTTAAATTTCGCGTCTGGAGCACGTCATCTTCGTGGTGTAGCAATTTTAATGGCCACTAGTGTATTTTCATCATGGGAGGCATCAGGCTACTTTTGGTGGAATGTACATTTCGACTGGACGATCGCCTTGTGACGTCAGCGTCACTGGGTTCGTTTCCGCACTGCTGGAGCGGACAGCGATGCTATTGGTTCCTGTGTATTAGAGACATGTTGTAGATGTTTGCGTCTCGAAGTGACATTTTGCCGTTGGAGCCGCCTTAACGCGCTCTTTGAACACTGGATAGTATTTTGGTTCTGACGCAAACACAGATGTGTCGAGATGCAGAGAGGCGCGCTGCGCTCTGAGCAGGACATTCGGGCGGAGACCACCGTAGCGTGGAGTTTGATTCTGGCGGCGATGGCCGTAGGTCGAGGCGCTGGTTTCGGACGCCACCCGCTATTCCGATAGTCAGGTACAGGCGGCGTCTGCCGTAGTGAGAGGTTCGACTTGGATGATTCGACGGAGTGACTGCCGGGTCCGCCGTTACAGATTCATCTCGCGCCGCTCACACAGTTCTTCGACTCAGTCGTACTGTTGCCTGCCTGCTGCAGATTACAGTTTTCAGTGAGATAACACCTACATCTACATCAAACTCCGCAAGCCACCTAATGGTGTGTGGCGGAGGGTACTTTCGGTACCACTATCTGATCCGTCCAACCCCATTCCACTAGCAAACAGTCCGTGGGAGAAATGATTGTCGGTAAGCCTCTGTTTTGGCTCTAATTTCTCGAATTTTCTTCTCATGGTCAATACGCGAGATGTATGTGGGGGGGGGGGGGGGGGGGAAGTAATATGTTGTCCGACTCCTCCTCAAAAGTGCTGCCCAGAAATTTCAATAGTAACTCTCTCCGTGAATCACAACGCCTCTCTTGTAACGTCTGCCAGTAGAGTTTGTTCAGTATCTCCGTAACGCTCTCTCGCCAGCTAAATGATCCCGTGACGAAACGCGCCGCTCTTCGTTGGATCTTCTCTATCTCTTCTATCAGTGCTTCCTGATATGGATCCCAGTTAGATGAACAATACTTAAGAATCGAGCGAACAAGCGCCTTACAAGCCACTTCTTTCGAGGATTCTTCCGATGAATCCGAGTCTCGTGTCTGCTTTTCCCACCGTCTGTTTTGTATGGTCATTCCACTTAAGGTAGCTCTGTATATTTACGCATAGATATTTTACGGCAAACGTTGTCTCGAGCTGTTTGTCACTAATAGTATAGCTGTACAGTAGTGGAGTTCGTTTCCTATGTATGAGCAATATGTTACATTTATTTACGTTCAGGGTAAACTGCCATTGCCTGCACCAATCATCAACCTCTGCAGGTCGTTCTGCAAATTCTTACTATCTTCTGGCGTTGCTACTGTGGTATACACAACTACAACAATTGCGAATAGTCTTACAGACCATCCGATGCTTTCTGCTAGATCATTTATATATATTCTAAACAGCAATGGTTCTATTACACTTCGCTGTGGTACTTCGGAGATTACCTATACATCTGTTGATTTTGTTCTGTTAAGAGTGACTTGTTGTGTTCTATCTGCAAGAAAGTCTTGAATCCAATCGCAAGTCTGTCCCGATACTCCGTAATCTCATACTTTTTTCATTAAACAGCAATGCAGGACGGTGTCAAATGCTACTGCAATCAAGGCACACGACATCAACCTGAGCGCCGTTGTCCACTACGCTGTGGATCTCATAGAGGAATAGAGCGAGCTGAGTTTCACAGGATCTCTGTTTTTATGGAATCCATGCTGATTTTTATAGAGGAGATGTTCATTTTCCAAAAACGTCATAATTCTTGAGCATGAAACATGTTCCATAGCTCTACAACAGATTGATGTCAACGATATAGGTCTATAATTATGTATAGCTGTCGTACAGACTTTCTTAAAAACAGGAATGACCTGCGCTTTTTTCCAGCCGTTAGGTACCTTTCGTTGCTCAAGCGATCTACGATAAATTACTTCTAGAAGGGGAGCAAGTTCTCTCGCATAATCTTTATAGAACGTTATAGGTATCTCATCTGGTCCTGACGCCTTTCCACTACTAAGCGACTGTAGCTGTTTTCCAGTTCCGCAATCGGTTATCTCAGTATCTGCCATTTAGACGTTCGCACGACGATTGAAAGGAGGGAGAGCGTTTCTATCTCCTGCGGTGAAACAACTTCGGAAGACTGAATTCAGTATTTCGGCCTTCTGTCTGTTATCTTCCGTTTAGCTGCCGGTGTAGTCGCTGAGAAAATGAATAGATGATTTTGACCCACTTGCAGATTTTACTCAGGTCTGCTGACAGCGTCTTGCTTTCAAAATCATTGAACGCTTCTCTCATTGCTCTCCTTACGTTCATTTTCGCTTCATTCAGCTTTTGTTTGTCAGATAGGTTTTCACTTCTCTTGAATTTGAGACCAACTGCCCTTTGTTTACGTAACGCTTTTCTAACATGGCTATTAAACCATGGTGGATCTTTCCCATCCCTTAATACCTTACTCGGAACACACTTGTCTAGGGCATACTGAACGATGCCTTCGAATTTTTTCCGATTGTTCTCCACATCTTCGTCCTCATCACCGAATATTTGATGCTGACTACTGAGGTATTCTGAAACTTGTATCCTGTCACCCTACCTTCCTTAACATCCCTTGTAGGACCGTCGTCGTAGATGCTGTCACAGCCTTATTATGATCACCGATAACTTCCTGTACGTTAACTGATCCGTTAAGTCCAGCTGTGTTTGTTGTCAAGAGGTCTAAGACCTCTCGAGTTGGTTGTCTAACTATCTGTTCAAGACAATTTTCGGACAATACATCCACAACAATGCCACACGAAACCCTGTCTTTGGCACCAGTTTTGATGGCATAACACTCCCAATCTATACCTGGTAAGTTGAAGTCACCCCCTATTACAACGGCATGATCAGTAAAATTACTAATGATATTCTGCAAGCTCTGTCCGAAGCGCTCTACAACTACAGATCCTGACCCGGGTGGTCTATGAAAGTACCCGAACATCACTTTTGACAGTTCTTTGATACTCAATATCACACAGATTAA
Source organism: Schistocerca cancellata (assembly GCF_023864275.1). NCBI lineage: Eukaryota > Metazoa > Arthropoda > Insecta > Orthoptera > Acrididae > Schistocerca > Schistocerca cancellata. The sequence continues at coordinate 236,559,710 of NC_064627.1, read as the reverse complement.
TTCACATTCGGAATCCGTGATAACCTCGCTAAATTTTATCGAATTTTTTCAGTGCAATAAACACGTCGCCACCATTGGCGACTAACCTATCCTTACGATAAACATTCCAGTCTGAACTTAGGATTTCGTTGTCATTGACGTCTGGTTTCACACAGGTTTCTGTTCCCAATACTATCTCTGCATTATAACCTTCAGTAAGCGATACTAATTCTGGGACCTTTCCTTGGATGCTCCTGTAGTTTACTAAAATCGTACTAATCTTTTCTATCCGTGATCAGGATTCTCTGAGGTCACTGTGGCTGATTTAACAGGCAAATCATCTTTATTCCCACGGGAGGGGTTGTCTAACGTAAAAAATTACCCTGTGCACGACATACGTACTCCGCTACGGTAGTAGCTGCTTCCTGCGTGTAGTGCACGGCTGACCTATTAAGGGGAACCGTACAATTCTGCACCCTGTAGCGGAGGTCGAGAAATTCGCATCCGATACCGTCGCAGAGTCGTCTGAGCCTCTGATTTAGACCTTCCACTCTGCTCCAAACCAGAGGACCGCGATCAACTCTAGATACGATATTACAAACAGCCAGCTTAGCCTGCGCCCCGCGTGCGTTGCTAGTTGCGTTCACCAAATCAGCCAGCCCCCGAAAGCAGCCTCGGATGGCCTCCTCAGAAAACAAGCTGCAGGCGTCATTCGTGCCGACATGTGCCACTACCATGCAGTCGGTTACACCCAGTGCGCTCGACAGCCGCCGGCAGGGCTCCCTCCACATCACGGATGAGACCTCCCGGCAAACCAAACATACCGAATGCACACTGGAATTCTTTCCCGCCTTGCGTGCTATCTCCCTGAGAGGCTCCATCACCCGCCTAACATTAAAGCTCCCAATGAGAAGCATACCCACCCTCTGTACTTGTACGGACCGAGCGGGCGTTCTAGCGGTTAGGAACTCTGGGCTACTAATTTGCGGCAGGTTTTCTATTGGATTCCGTTTCATTCTAGTCGGTCAGCTTGGCGCAACGTTTCGTTTGTCTCAGATCGTATTTAATCTTGTCATAGCAGTCAGATTTATTTTTCGTGTTATCCGTTTGTAATTCTTAGTTGGGGAAGTTAGGCATTTCTTGTCGTTTTACCTTGCCAACCTGTATGTGTATTTCCTACGCCAATATTTTGGAAAGAAAAACGCTACCAACTTATGTACCAGCCCAATACGTAAAAATACTATGCACGAAATGAGGACCACAAACAATTATTACATTTGCAAAAACAGTAGTAAAACAGGCGAGATACTGCGTGAAGCAAGCTGTCTAAAGTAGCATTATTTACAGTGGTACTTCTCCCTGCGAGGTGTCACGTGTTATCTCAGTCTGTAATTCGAGGACAGGAATAGATAACTGGCGCAAGTCACTGGCCTTTTATGAGACTGCACTTTCCACCTGAAGAGCTGTTGGCAAGACTGCACATTGCTTTGGAGAAATAATCGAAGGTGTCGATCTTGAGACGGCTAACTGGTTCGTTTTATCGCAGAGTACTGCTACTACTACTACTGCTGCTGCTGTTGCTGTAACCTCACATTTAACAAAACTTCTTTCATAATGGCAGACTCGTTGACAATTCACTTATGGCGGGAGAACTGTATGGAAAGTAGCTTTAAGAGACTGGTCGCCCAAAAAGGGCTCCCGTCTTTGGAACGCATCTGCCAGAATGGCACAGAAGAAGGAGGCGCCATAGCGATAATTTGCTCTCATACTGCACCATCAAGGTTGGCTCTGCATTATGAGTACAGAAACTCATTCGAGAGCTATTAATTTCGCTATCACTACTTATGGACGAAACAGACATACGTAGAGAGATATCATTGGCACTGCTGTGACTAATGATCCGAGCGCGGGGGGGCGTGTGTCCACATTTAGAGCAGAGTGGGGGGTCTGTGTGTGCACAGCGGTGTGTGCTCAGCGTCAGTGACACGCGCCTCCTGATGGAACGCTTGTCAGCTCCAGCCCCCAGACAAAGACCCGACGTGGTAGCCAGCAAGGGCCGCCCGTGGGCAACGCGTCGCGGCATTACATCGCATAAACGGGCATTTACTCGTGTAGACAACCGCTCTGTCTCGTTATGAAATGAAGAGTGATGAAATCAGTCATAGACAGATTAGACAGCGAGACCTAGTCTCAGTTCGGCAGGCAGGAGGCATTAGTAAAGGGTTTTCTTTACACAAATATCTGGAGACCGAATACAGTATTTCGAAGTATACTAACAAGGGAACCTCCCCATCGCACCCCCCTCAGATTTAGTTATAAGTTGGCACAGTGAATAGGCCTTGAAAAACTAAACACAGATCAATAGAGAAAAGAGGAAGAAGTTGTGTGGAACTATTAAAAAAATAAGCAAAATATACAATCTGTGTAGTCCATGTGCAAGATATGCAACAACAAGGATAATGTGAGCCCAGGAGCGCCGTGGTACCGTGGTTAGCGTGAGCAGCTGCGAAATGAGAGTTCCTTGGTTCAAGTCTTCCCGCGAGTCAAAAATTCATTTTCGCAAAGTTATGATCTGTCCGTTCGTTCATTGACGTCTCTGTTCACTGTAATAAGTTTAGTGTATGTGTTTTGCGACCGCACCGCAAAACCGTGCGATTGGTAGACGAAAGGACGTGCCTCTCCAATGGGAACCGAAAACATTTGATCGTAAGGAATTAGGTCAACAGATACCTCCACAGGAAAACACGTCTGATATATTGTATACGACACTGGTGACGGCATGTGCGTCACATGACAGGAAAATGTTGTCGACCCACCTAACTTGTACACTTGGTGAATTGGTAAAAAGATTCTTCTACCTTGCCCGATTTAGGTTTTTTTGTGGATGTGATAATTACTCCCAAAAAAGTGATGAAAACATAAGAGTTTGTCACATAAACTGCAACAAATGAATGCAACAGTTTATTTTGGAGAGCGAAGTTGATTATATAAAAAATTAAAATTATCGCTCGAGGAAAGACTTCAACCCAGGACTTCTAACTCGACAGCTGCTCACGCTAACCACGGGACCATGGTGCTCCTGAGCTCACATTATCCTTGATGTTGCCTGTCTTCCGCATGGACAACTCAGTTTGTATATTTTGCTTATTTTTTTCATAATTCCACACAACTTCTTCCTGTTTTCTCGATTGATCTGTGTTCAGTTTTCAAGGCCTATCCACTGTGCCAACTTATAACTAAATCTGAGGGGGGTGCGATGAGGAGGTTCCCTTGTAACTAAACGTAATGATGACCTCCATCTAAAATCTTCAAAGGAATTTAAAATTTCAGAAAACGATCTGTAAGTGGAGCACAGCGATCGGTATAAAATGCTAAAAACCAAATAAAAACAGTCTCGATCGCGTTTTCAGACTTTTTTATTTGTTGGCAATCAGTTTCGGCCTTCTCCTCAGACCATCTTCAGGCTTTGTCTGCAAACTTCGCTAAATAAATGGCTCATGTCTCGCCTGACCAGAGCCAGCTCCGCATATAAGATGAATTTGGACTAAATCGGCGATGACGAGTGGGCACTGTCCCCTTGGTAACGCCGTGCGGTGCGCAAGACGAATCACGTGACGTATTGCACCTTATAAATCTTCCGAAATGTTCGGTGGTGAGGTGTTTTTAACAAGATAACCGGTTTTTCCTAACACCGCTGGCAAAAGAAACTGAGAGGTTTTGCAGGAAGCAACGCCCTACCGCAAGTGCTACGAATTTGAGCAGAAGATGGCCAATTGAAGCACCTGCATATTGCCCTGGAGACCGATTAGCCATCTTGTTCAATCTCTACGTTAATTACTTTCCAGCAACACAAAATACGACGTTAGCCACCTAGGACTGTGCGGCTGGTCCCGGCGGAGGTTCGAGTCCTCCCTCGGGCATGGGTGTGTGTGTTTGTCCTTAGGATAATTTATGTTAAGTAGTTTGTAAGCTTAGGGACTGATGACCTAAGCAGCTAAGTCCCATAAGATTTCACACACATTTGAACATTTTTGTTAGCCACCTACGTGGGTGACACAGTCATCCTTGTGCAAGACTGGAAACCGTCGAACATAAATTCACGAATACTGACGGCACTCAGAACTACCGAGGCGTTATTGGAACGATGGTGTATTAAAGTCACCGCCGACAAGTGCGAAGAAATTCTGGTCATGCGCAGACGCTACTGAGCAAACATCAACACTGTAGACCGGTAACACTACATGCATGCCCAATACGTTTCCGAGAGGAAGTCAGATACCTCGGTATCTGGCTGGACTGGGAACTTACATTGGGGTACCACATAGAATACGATGCCAACAGCGCGCACGTGAGGCTCAAACAACTCTACCCAATGTTCTACAGGGAAAGTATACTAAATAGAAGGGTGTCGAGATCCATATACATGACACTGATTAGACTTCTGATGTACGCAGCTCACGTCTGGGGATACGAAGCTCCTACACGTCTGCGCCGCCTGCAGATCATACAGAACCAAGAGCTAGCATCATTAGCAACGCTACACCCTCACCGTGGATCTTCACAAAGAACATCGCCTTGAAACCCTCAAGGAAGTACTCAAAAAAATTGCCACACGACTATACAGGAACTCGAGACACTCGAATATTCCTTTCAGCCTTACTCTGGGAAACTATGAACACAACCATTGGTGGAAGCATAAGCGCCAAATGACACTGCTAGCTAGGGCATAACTACCTATGGCGAGCTAGCAAACACTCACAAACAACAACATCGGCGAGCACCTCCACTTTTGCAAAATTTACTGAAGACGCCAGCTGCTATCAAAGCCTACCAACAGACTACAGCAGGGAAGCCGACAAGCTCGCAAACTAACGCACAAACAAACCACCAACACTATCCTACACTGTGAATCTGATATATGACTTATAGGACACTAAACGATGATGAAACCATTACAGATATGCTGATGCTGGCCGGAAAGCCAACACCAATGACAAGCTGCAGCCACCGAATAACACCGCTTCACAACGACAAAGGTATCCGCCTGCGTGATACCCACTACTAACAAAGTCCACCCTTACATGACCTGTCGCAGGCAGCAAGAAAACCGCTACTGCTGTTACAACCCGATCCAACTATCGCAGAGGTTTTTTTTCCCCTTGGCTCTTGAATTGACACTGTTTGTCTCTGCCCTTCAAACCGCTACCCTCCGTTCAGCTTTCGACCCAATACATCTCCAGATGAACTAGTATTAAAACTTAATCATAACCAGAAGTACGCAAACATATCAATATCCCATCCGGCGTGGTCGAACCTAGTGAAAACTAACTAGTATGCAGAGATGGCAGTGGACCTTTTGTGTTGGCCATCATGCCGGTGCGGGCGTAGAGGTGCTCTACCTCCACCGTATGTGAAAAAAAATTAGTCAAAAGGTCTGGATGTTAAAATAATTTCGCGGAGCTGTTTTGGTAGTTTTGTCGGCCGGCAGTGCTCGCAACAAGGATACTGCGTGATTCGTGGGCGCTGTGGGGAGGAGTTAAAACTATAAAATATTGCGGGTACGAAGTGAACTATTCTCAGTAATAAGTAATGTTGTTTTTCTGTATTTTGTAAAGTAGGGAGCGATTTAATGAGTGTTACGTGAACAGAGATGTCATATTAGGGTCCGGAGGCATGAGACAGCCGGAGGTGTTGTTTGATAATAACGAGGCGGACGTGGCGAAGTCTTATAGAGAACAGTTTTGAACATGACTGTCTCTTAGCAAGTGATAATAAGTTTCAACTTAGGCATCACACAGCCAAGCGCTTTCAAATAACGGTTTGGTACACTGATCTAGGTTTCGACACCTCCACGGACGTCTTCCATCAAAATGAAATTTTAAGAAATTGTAAAATTACTTTGTAACACCCCACCCGTCACTTAGCTGGTTTTGGCGTGTGTTCACCCCAACTAGTTGACTAACAGATCAACAGAGAGTGCAAAACTGCCGGAATATCGGATAACGCCAAAAAGTAATAAGGCCCTGTGACTCCTGATTGAACTGCGGTGGCAGTGTTGACATTAATTTATTCAGAATTGATCTCTTTTAATTAAAAAGGGGTGCACATTGATGTTATATTCAGCTATTGAACACCAGATGCAAATGTTGAACATGAAATTAATTAAGAAAGCGACTTGGGATTTCAACTACTTGATTGAAAACAGATGCAGTCAATTAGCACAAATATATTTTAACTGCCGACCTTCAATCATCACATTACAAGACTCTCCTATCAGGCAGTGGTAATAAATTGCGTTTGCGTGGAGTAAAACGCGATAACTCAAAAGTAATTCCTACCGACTGACCCAGGCGTAACGCGAGAATTCTACAATACATGGCCCATGAAACCCTCGTGGAAACTTTGCCGACGTGATCCAACAAATTAATCAGTGGACGGAGCGGGCGCAATATCACCGAATACAGCGTGGCAGAGCGGCGTCGTTGTGTGGACGTCGGCCAACCTCGTGGTGCTGCAAGGCTGCGCTCGTCTATTCACTCCTAGCTAACTTGCTCAGTACATAGCTGAACCAAAACTTTCTATATCCAAGCTCAATCGTTCCATTTGCTAAGTCCTAAACTGCAGAGATGCTCACTCTTTCTCAGGCAACCTAAGTCAAGAACGCCACGTCCGCACTCTAGGCAAGCTGGGAACGGAAGACCTCTACGGAGACTTCTCACAGTCCGCTCTTCGCCTCGGTTTCCCCTCCAGCAAAATCACTTACGCCAATTGCAGCGCAAGTCACGTTAATTATGTGTCGCTTCCCAGTGCCGACCAATGCCTGCTCTGGGAAGTGAACAAATTCCCACAAAATTTCCCCTCCTCTCAACTTCTGTTACTTAGCTCCTCCCAGGCCACCCATCAAGGTTAGCGTCTGCACAACACCAAGTTTTCCGGAATTCTGACTCCCAGGAGAGTACTTCAAATTCTTTGGTCCTACGTTCCCGTTGGAGGCCGGCGTAGTTCATTCTGTCGCTCTTCACCTGATTTGCATCAGACTCAGCGGACCATGAATTCAGTGTGAAGTTGCTATAGTCACGAACATGCATATATTGACCTCTGTTGACCACTCCACCGTAGCTTTGCATGGCTTCCTCACATGTTTCACACAAGACGAGACGACGGACATTTATCAACAGGCATACAAGTTCTCCATCTGTTTCCCAGTACACCAGCATGGAGTCAGGGTCAACCACCCACTCACTGTCACTCATCTTAAGGTGGCTGGAGGCCACGCCGCATTACCGCTTTCTCAGAGCTTGAGCTGCCCTAAGCTGCCTATTGTCGCTTCCCTTCGCCGTTCCCCAGCTGCCACGGTCAACTCTAAATGCTTCTCTGGGGTAAACTAGCGTCCAGCTAATCGACTCATTTCCACATAGTTTTCGTGTCGTGTGAATTACTTTAAAACCATCACCCGACATTAATTATTCCACTACGTCCATACTATACCCTCTACAAGATGCATTGTGCCTTGTCAGTCATTTTGTTCAGCCCTTTGACCATTGCCTTCTGGCAATGTAATTTTACAGTTTCTTAAAATTTCTTCCTTATGAAGACATCTGTAGAGCTGTCGAAACCTTACTCAATGTATCAAACAATTATTTGCAACTGGTTGGCTGTGTGATTCCTATGTTGAGACAATAAAGTTCTTTTATTCCTGTGGAAACTTGTATTTTTTTGTGTGTGTCCTTCTTCCTTTTAGACTGTCATCCACGTTTGTTTATGGAGGTGTTCTATTACGCGATTGTAGATTGGCAGTGACTGTTTAAGGTGCTCGTATTGCAATCCAGTGTTCAGATATGAGAATCTTTTGAAAGTAGTTGGACTGCTACAGGACACTGATTAGAGCACTTGAAGAAGTGACTATTTTCCCCATATCTCACCGGTAAAAGCGCGCTCGACGACCCTTATTTACACTCCTGGAAATGGAAAAAAGAACACATTGACACCGGTGTGTCAGACCCACCATACTTGCTCCGGACACTGCGAGAGGGCTGTACAAGCAATGATCACACGCACGGCACAGCGGACACACCAGGAACCGCGGTGTTGGCCGTCGAATGGCGCTAGCTGCGCAGCATTTGTGCACCGCCGCCGTCAGTGTCAGCCAGTTTGCCGTGGCATACGGAGCTCCATCGCAGTCTTTATCACTGGTAGCATGCCGCGACAGCGTGGACGTGAACTGTATGTGCAGTTGACGGACTTTGAGCGAGGGCGTATAGTGGGCATGCGGGAGGCCGAGTGGACGTACCGCCGAATTGCTCAACACGTGGGGCGTGAGGTCTCCACAGTACATCGATGTTGTCGCCAGTGGTCGGCGGAAGGTGCACGTGCCCGTCGACCTGGGACCGGACCGCAGCGACGCACGGATGCACGCCAAGACCGTAGGATCCTACGCAGTGCCGTAGGGGACCGCACCGCCACTTCCCAGCAAATTAGGGACACTGTTGCTCCTGGGGTATCGGCGAGGACCATTCGCAACCGTCTCCATGAAGCTGGGCTACGGTCCCGCACACCGTTAGGCCGTCTTCCGCTCACGCCCCAACATCGTGCAGCCCGCCTCCAGTGGTGTCGCGACAGGCGTGAATGGAGGGACGAATGGAGACGTGTCGTCTTCAGCGATGAGAGTCGCTTCTGCCTTGGTGCCAATGATGGTCGTATGCGTGTTTGGCGCCGTGCAGGTGAGCGCCACAATCAGGACTGCATACGACCGAGGCACACAGGGCCAACACCCGGCATCATGGTGTGGGGAGCGATCTCCTACACTGGCCGTACACCACTGGTGATCGTCGAGGGGACACTGAATAGTGCACGGTACATCCAAACCGTCATCGAACCCATCGTTCTACCATTCCTAGACCGGCAAGGGAACTTGCTGTTCCAACAGGACAATGCACGTCCGCATGTATCCCATGCCACCCAACGTGCTCTAGAAGGTGTAAGTCAACTACCCTGGCCAGCAAGATCTCCGGATCTGTCCCCCATTGAGCATGTTTGGGACTGAATGAAGCGTCGTCTCACGCGGTCTGCACGTCCAGCACGAACGCTGGTCCAACTGAGGCGCCAGGTGGAAATGGCATGGCAAGCCGTTCCACAGGACTACATCCAGCATCTCTACGATCGTCTCCATGGGAGAATAGCAGCCTGCATTGCTGCGAAAGGTGGATATACACTGTACTAGTGCCGACATTGTGCATGCTCTGTTGCCTGTGTCTATGTGCCTGTGGTTCTGTCAGTGTGATCATGTGATGTATCTGACACCAGGAATGTGTCAATAAAGTTTCCCCTTCCTGGGACAATGAATTCACGGTGTTCTTATTTCAATTTCCAGGAGTGTAGCATGATGGTGTGTGTAGCAGTGAATAGAGATAATCTGGATGCGCCGTAAAAGGTTTCGAATTTAACTTCGGCCGATGGCTTACATCTCGTGATCGAGAAGTATTTCTTGCCATACCCATCTCGGACGGAGCTTGTCTGATCCTTGTCCAACCATCGAAGGGATTTTCCATGGTTTCCTTAAATCAATAAAGGAATCCGCCGCGGCGGTAGTTGTGAAAATAATAAGATCGATTTCTTTGCCCATCATTGTTGAGCTTGGACTCCATCTCTAATGGATGGAACGCTAAATCTTAATAACCGTCCTCCTTTTCTATTTCTAGGAAGGAGTATCATACAGAATGGCCAAAATAAGGAAGATTCCAAGAGCAAATGTTTGTTCAATAAGAAATTCAAATGATGTAAGTCAAGATCACGAACAAAATAATGTATGGAAAAGAAGTGCAGAAAAGAACCAACATAAAACAGAAATCTCATCCTACAGATGGATGTAAAAAGTAGCGAAACAAATTATTTATGAAATAAAGATAGATAGACTAGACGAATAAGGAAATCTATAGAATACCCCTGCCAGAAAAGCGATACATTTGCTATGGCATCTGGCAGGAATAAGCAACTTGTTCCTGGAAGGAGCAGTAGCAATTGAAGTGTTGGGACAGGAATAGGTTAGAACATCTAAGACAATTTATCAAGAATTTTTGGTATAAACGGATAAAAAATTATGTACTACGTACTAAACGGCAGAGAATTGCATCAAAAACGTTGCAGAAGTCTTAACATGATCGAAAATGGCGTGGGAGCACTGCGCCATATCTATCCAACATAAAAGATTCCGCACATTTATTCGTCTATGTAATGTTGAATATGTTGTTGGAAATCATAAAAAGAACAGGGATAAAAAAAAACAGGCAGCTAATCTACAATAACGTCAATTATCAAAGGGAAGAAGTTGTTGTTGAGAGTGGCAAAAGATAACATCCTAGCACAGCGTTATTGTATTTCGCGGGACAAAGAAGTAACGAAGTAACGACAGAATATTTCCAACATGAAAAAAAAAAAAAAATGAAACGGCAACGCGTACCAAAACCAATGTGTCTTCGATGTAGCCAAAAATGACGAAAACTTAAAACCAAAACTATCGAATAGAATAAACAGGCCACTGATCACTTTTGAGCTACTAATAATGAAATTAAATTTCTGAAAAATTATGTTTTTTTCAAGAATAGAGATTTGGTGATATCAAATGCCAACATCGAATCGGAAAAGATGTCTCCGGAGAATCGTTATGTCTTCGTCACTGCATCACTCGAATGTTGAATATGAACTGTGGGAAAAATAGATATGATACGCAAATGTTACCATATGTTGTGCTACCAAGGAACGCTGGAAACTAATAAGACTAGTAGACAGAAACAAACAGGACTGAACAGAAAACAAGTGGAAAAATATGTAAGTAAAGCCACAATAGAAGAAGCATCACTACAGGGTACGGTTTTGGGTGGGCCATCGTTCGGACTGGATATTGTACAAGCATGTACTCAGTTTTAAAGTAATTTATTAAACACAAAATACTATTCTTGAAAACAGATAAAAGATAACAGAGCTTAATTTATAGCTCAATAAAGTTCTTGAAAGCAGACCTCGAGAAGAGAATAACAACATAAAATACTCTAGCATCATGAAAACAAAATCCAAAGAGAGTTCCCCCCAGCAGACAGAATCAGGTCAACAACAATAATAGTTTACAAAATATGGCCCCTGATCACAGGCAGAAAAATGACAGTAAAATTAACTTCTGTTTAACTGCAGGATAGAAAACTGAAAACCAACCGATTTATTTACAGCTAATCGCAAAAGCACTCTAAACACGGATCTACAACCACTCCCATTACCAAATTCTACTTGCCATTATACGATTACCTACGTAAAATTTGTCGGCACAATTTTCTGTACAATATGACATACAAAACAGATCACTCTTACTGTGCAAAATAACAAGAAAACCAGACACATTGACAGTGTAACAATAACAAGATCACCTTCTTTAGAACGGCACGTACCAAATCAATCACACTCACGGCTTATACTCGTCAATAACAAAACCAGTATGGCTCTAGTATTAAAAGTAAACATCTGCATGCCCGGCGTGCCACAACACTATAGCCATAACACATAACACTGCTCCCACCACCTTCCGTGTGTGATATTACTGATCATCCAATACCCTCTTCCCTGTACGCTATGTTTGATCAATCGACCGACAAAAATACTAATTCCAGTAACTAAAACAACCAGAAGTGCTCCTTTTGTAATCTGAAAATCTCTGCCTACGACTCCACTGGAATCGTCGTCCTCTTGACTGGGAAAAAATGGAAAAAACACCAACCACCCCACTGAGTTCCCGTAGTTCCATCTCGAACCAAAGCCTGACAGTTGTCGTTAGAGATGTGGAGAGTCCACGTCTACAGAGAAGTTTCATAAATCTAAGGCAACCAGTTGAAAGTAGTGGTTTCTATAATAGCAGGGACGTTCGGATGACATGTCTAGCTAAATGTATAGGGGCCAGTGAGGCACCGAAACTGGTGGTCAAATAAAATAGCTCATAAAATAACGGCTGTCGCCAGTTATTTTCTCCAAATATTTTCTTCAAGTTGTTCGTGTCCACACAGCTGCCACGCCGCATGGTGACCGTTAGTGAGGTTGCGTAGACAGCTCCTTGCATACCAGCTTGGGGAAGGCTCCTCATTCTAGGCTCTCCACCAACACATGGCTTCTAGCTGGTCCATAGGCAAACATCGGACTGCGTTGAGGGCCCTGCCTATGGTACACACGGTATCAGGAACAGCCACTGCTCTCCGCCAGACAATTCCGCGCGGCCGTCCCTTGCTGGCACTAGGAAAGTCCATCGCTCGCCGCCGATCACAGTCCAGGATCCGACTTCTCTCTCCGGCTCGCCCGCTGGTCACTCCAAGATGATGATGATGATGATGATGTTTGGTTTATGGGGCGCTCAACTGCGGGGTCATCAGCGCCCGTACAAAGTCCCATTTCTTACACAATCCAATTTGTTTACATAGTCCAGTCTAGCCACTGTCACGAATGATGATGATGATGAAATGATGAGCACAACACAAACATCCAGTCCCCGGGCAGAGAAAATCCCCAACCCGGTCGGGATTCGAACCCGGGTCCCCGAGATACAAGGCAGAAACGCTAGCCACTGGACCATGAGCTGCGGACATGGTCAGTCCAAGACTCCGGCATGAGTGCTGATCAGCCCAGTACTACCTACTCCCATCTCCCGCTGCCCCTTCCAGGCTGAAAGAGGCGCCAGCAGGGCCCCAAACATCTCTGACTGCACTCCTTATCAAAGCTCGTGAGCGAAGCGTTAGGGGGGCCAACTGGGCAGGGCAGGGAACAAAACGTGCCACGAATCACGATTTGTAATGACTCTAATACTGACATTTTTTACAAAAAATATTTCCAAATTGAAGAAATCCTCTTACATAATATACTGTAAACTGAATTTTAAGGATTAGTCATAATGTAGTTTACACATTATTAAAATAGAAAGTTCAATATAATAAATACCCCTATATGAAACTTCTTTGTTAGCACAAATTTCCCTGTAAAGTGTATCATTCTTTTCATCCAGAAAGTACCTCATTGATAATAAATTGAGAACTCTCTGCTCTCCATGGCTGCAAATTCTGTAGATAGACGATGGCCTTGAATGACTGATGACTTTCAAGTATATTTTATTCTTGACACATATCAAGCTGACTGAACGACTGACTCATTTTAATCCCTGTAAACCATATCATGAAATTTGAATCCAGGTGACAGTGTTTACTCTAAGCACACTCAAAGGTTTATCTGTTTCAGCAGCAAAGTCAAAAAAGTCTTCACGTTTCATTGTAATTACTTCAAAGAATTGATGACTTTACCACTGGGAATCATTTCAGCTACTTCTTCTATAACCGTAGTCTTACAATTCTTCTTTCTCTTTCCAATTATGCCAAATTCCCTGTCGCGGGGTGTGTAGGAATATCCAGAAACCAGGAATTTTAATTCCATACAACAGAAAAAGCTTTTTGCAACGGCATAAATCATAGCCATTAACATCATTCGATTCTGATTCTTCCCTGTAGAGGCGTCGCGCAACATTCGCATATTTCGTTTCGAGACGACGCGGGAGGAAAGAACTTTCAGCATGCAAGAAGCTTCCGCGTTCCCATCGCGTTCGCCAATGCCCTCAAGCCACAAGCAAAAGAAGCTTTGCCGTGCGTCACCAAGGTGAAGGTACAAGTTGTAATTTGAAAATTGCCGGCAGTAAAACATACTGGAATGTGTTAGTGTAGGAATGAAAATAACTTGTTGCATATCGAAGCTTACAGTGGATGACTACTCGAGGCACACATGATTCGGTTTCATCACAGTTGAGAGCTTCTGTAGCCTTTTCAGCTTTGCATAGGTGTAGTTCCCTATTACTTCCAAGCAGCACTTGTGGCAACTTGTTTGGCGAGAAGTGGACTTACTACATTTTCCGTGCCATGAGCCCAGAACTTGCTACAGGAGCCATCTAGCAGAAACGTTTCCAAGCTGTTCTAATGGCCAATGGACTAAAAGCTTTTTCTGTGCTGTTCACCTTGACTGTTTCTACATTACCCACGAAAAAAAAGACAGGTTTTGGTACTCATTTCTTTTCCCATGTCAAAGCCTCAATTGTAGCAGAATCAGATTAAAAATTGTGGAACAAACTATCGAAGAATTCGGATGTAGTAGAAACGTCAAAAAAGTAACACAAGATATCAGTAAATTTATGATAGCATAAAATCACTCGGAGATTGATGACTGAAGAGATGAACATCTGTGACCAAAATGGTACTGAAACAGAGGATGACAGACTAAAGGCCGAAATACTAAATGTCTTTTTCCAAAGCTGTTTCACAGAGGAAGACTGCACTGTAGTTCCTTCTCTAGATTGTCGATATGGTAGATATCGAAATAGACGAAAGAGGGATAGAGAAACAATTAAAATCGCTCAAAGTAGGAAAGGCCGCTGGACCTGATGGTATACCAGTTCGATTTTACATAGAGTACGCGAAGGAACTTGCCCCCCTTCTTGCAGCGGTGTACCGTAGGTCTCTAGAAGAGCGTAGCGTTCCAAAGGATTGGAAAAGAACACAGGTCATCCCCGTTTGCCCCCCTTCTTGCAGCGGTGTACCGTAGATCTCTAGAAGAGCGTAGCGTTCCAAAGGATTGGAAAAGGGCACAGGTCATCCCCGTTTTCAAGAAGGGACGTCGAACAGATGTGCAGAACTATAGACCTATATCTCTAACGTCGATCAGTTGTAGAATTTTGGAACACGTACTATGTTAGAGTATAATGACTTTTCTGGAGACTAGAAATCTACTCTGTAGGAATCAGCACGGGTTTCGAAAACGACGGTCGTATGAAACCCAGCTCGCGCTATTCGTCCACGAGACTCAGAGAGCCACAGACATGGGTTCACAGGTAGATGCCGTGTTTCTTGACTTCCGCAACGAATTCGATACAGTTCCTCACAGTCGTTTAATGAACAAAGTAAGAGCATATGGACTATCAGACCAATTGTGTGATTGGATTGAAGAGTTCCTAGATAACAGAATGCAGCATGTCATTCTCAATGGAGAGAAGTCTTCCGAAGTAAGAGTGATTTCAGGTGTGCCGCAGGGGAGTGTCATAAGACCGTTGCTATTCACAATATACATAAATGACCTTGTGGATGACATCGGAAGTTCACTGAGGCTTTTTGCAGATGATGCTGTGGTGTATCGAGAGGTTGTAACAATGGAAAATTGTACTGAAATGCAGGAGGATCTGCAGCGAATTGACGCATGGTGCAGGGAATGGCAATTGAATCTCAATGTAGACAAGTGTAATGTGCTGTGAATACATAGAAATATAGATCCCTTATCATTTAGCTACAAAATAGCAGGTCAGCAACTGGAAGCAGTTAATTCCATAAATTATCTGGGAGTACGCATTAGGAGTGATTTAAAATGGAATGATCATATAAAGTTGATCGTCGGTAAAGCAGATGCCAGACTGAGATTCACTGGAAGAATCCTAAGGAAATGCAATCCGAAAACAAAGGAAGTAGGTTACAGTACGCTTGTTCGCCCACTGCTTGAATACTGCTCAGCAGTGTGGGATCCGTACCAGATAGGGTTGATATAAGAGATGGAGAATATCCAACGGAGAGCAGCGCGCTTCGTTACAGGATCATTTAGTAATCGCGAAAGCGTTACGGAGATGATAGATAAACTCCAGTGGAAGACTCTGCAGCAGAGACGCTCAGTAGCTCGGTACGGGATTTTGTTAAAGCTTCGAGAACATACCTTCACCGAAGAGTCAAGCAGTATATTGCTCCCTCCTACGTATATCTCGCGAAGAGACCATGAAGATAAAATCAGAGAGATTAGAGCCCACACAGAAGCATACTGATAATCCTTCTTTCCACGAACAATACTAGACTGGAATAAGGGAGAACCGATAGAGGTACTCAGGCCACACACCGTCAGGTGGCTTGCGGAGTATGGATGTAGATGTAGATGTAGATGTAGGGGAGATGACTCGAAATTATTCAAAATCACTAGATTTGAGTTCTGACCTTCGCTCAGTTCTCTGCAGTGTATCGTCAAGTCAGCGACAAGATAATGTTGATGATGATACGTCCGTCATAAAGAGACGTAAAACTTCTCTGCTACTTACGGGGAGTAGGGTATAAGTGAGCATCAAATCTCCCTATGTCCCGAACTCAATCTGCAACAAGTAAAACATTACGCAACTGCAGAAACTCACTTTCCGGGCTCTCCTAACGCAAACCATAATCCCTTACTAATAACCTGAAGAAGAACAACAGCAAAAATAAAATGAAGACGTATCTTTTGAAGTGGCAGCCGCAGTAACCCTCTAACATTCTGCGTGGTGTCTGTCTGTTCTAAGTCGTGTCTCCCCACCACATTCGCGCAACGACGCTCTGAGCGTCTTTTTTAGGGAATTGACTAGTTTAAACCTGGGACCTGTTGCTGGTAAGGAGATGCCAGACCACACATGATATGTAGAGTTCAGAAGAGTTCAGTGAGACTAGCGATGATATAACCAAATACTTCATGATTTAAGCGTCAGCTCCACTGCACTCCCTGTAAAAAAATCTTAATACTAACTAAATTTAGTGGAAGGGGTTCAAGGCTTTCCTAGTTTTAGTTAGCTGGTAAAATAACGTCAAAAAAGCAGTTAAGTTTACCATTGGAAATTTTATTCTACCCACAAAACATTGTTTATAAATTGCACTATTGATAAAAGGAAATATTTTAATACATGATGATAAAAACCAACTGCGTTCAACAAAAATGTGAACGAATATTCCCTGAGTGGGTTTCCAAGTTCTACAATGGATCGAAGGATGACCTATGCCATATCACATCTATAATGTAGGTTTAAATTAAGTTTCACAAAAAAGAAAACTATCAAAATGGTCTACAGTAACCTTCAATTATCTTTAATTACTTGTCATAAATTACAGTGGCTGATGTGACTTCTCAATAAATATATAACAGAAAAATCATCGCGTTTCAGATTTTAACTTACGTAGCAAATGTGAATACCATGAGCTTCAATTGACGATCGACACTAGTATTACGTAAAAAGGGGATGTAACAGATGAGACTTCTACAGTTCTGAGTGAAGCTTTATGCCCTCAAAAATGCGGCATCGCGTGCGTTCATTACCTTGTCGGTGTTCGTCAGGGGGCGGCGGCCGGCGCAGCTCCACGCATCTCGCCGTCGCGGAAGCAACTCCCTCCTAACTTCTCCTTACTACAATTTACCGAAGTTGGTTAAAAAAAAACTATCTGGCTGTGTTTTCAACTGACCAATCAGGGTCTCAATGTTAACCTTATGCTCCGCCTACAAAAATTCAGTCTATCCAATGAGAAACGTTATACTTTTCGTGGTGGGGCAATGTTTTTAAAGTTTGCAACGTGACAGAGACGCGAAAAAGTCTGACGCTAAAACTTGCAGCTGGTGTGGCCGTTTTAGTGTTATCGTAAGATCTATACTGTTCTTCTGGAGGGCTCTAGCTTTTAACATGGGCTGGGGGGTGGTCCTGTCGGTTATCTGGCGACGTGGGTGTCCGTCCCTTATCGTATCGTAGGGCCTTCTAGCTTAACACGGTTCTGCTCTCGCCTTCTGTTCTTGTTTCTCCCCTCGGAACTGCGTCTGTCTCACGGTGGGAAGGTATGACATGCATTTAGGCATTCTTGTGTTAGTCTGTGGTATTCCATTTGCTCACTCATTACTCGTATTACTTTGGTTAATTTAATGCCACGATTTATTCGGAGCTATGTGACATACTACTGGATTTGCTTATCATGTCAGGATTTTCATGGAAGGTGTTGGATTTGCCTGACACCTTACAACCCCAGTGGTTTTCCGGCATTGTAGCTCAGTGTGTTCTGCCAACGGTACAGGCTACCCTTGCTAATAAAAAACAAAAACTGAATAAGTTGTCAACGATCCAAGTCGAGAAATGTCATGCGATATCCATGCAGAACTGCTAAATGCAAAACGAAGAAGAAACGGATAGACAGGTAGAAAGAGGAATCAAAAAAAGTGGTCAGTGTGTCTGACTGCTATGCAGAGGAATTGAGTTCGATTCCTGGTATTGAAAGGGATGTTTCCTTGGTGGAAGGATTGGTAAGGAGCGCACTCCGCCTCGTGTTGCCAACTGAGAGGCCACTGGAGTGAGAAGTAACAGCTCCAAAGTCAAGCAAGCCGACAACGGCCGGAGGAGAGGTGTGCGGAACCCACACTCCTCCATACAGTATCAATGACGTCATTGGCAGAGGATGACACGGCAGTCGGTCCCTCCCAATTGGCCCTTCGGGACTAGAACTCGGAGCTTTGCTTTTTGGTTGTCTCTTGAAGTAACGTTAGTTCACTTCAGCGATTTAGTGCAATATCGTATAACAGCGAAAATTAAAAATTCCTGTTCTATGTTGAATGTACCATGTGTTAGTGAATAGCGATAAGTTAATAATCTTTGCAGCTAACCGAGCAGAACCATATTTTACTTTTGAACCTTCATATGCTTCTCATTTTCTCTCTCTCTCTCTCTCTCTCTCTCTCTCTCTCTCTCTACCTCTCTTTATCCCTTTCTCATTCTCCAGTTCCCATTGTCTTATTCATTAATTCTATAGTGAAACAATTGAGAAACGTTGAAAATCTGCTCTGATGTTACAGAGAGCCTGAAGGTTCTAACGCTGCCCAAGTAAATAAATGAACTTGGAGAAACATCACACTACTTTCTGATTTTCAAGAATCAGTTCTAAATTTCAGCACTTGAAGCCCGGTCTCCAGTATTCTTCGCATTGATCAATAAATGAATAGTGGATATGTCAAACGTTGTAAGTGCCAAATCTCACATTTATCTGGGCTCAAAAAACAATATATGTCATGTAGTACGTAGATTATTTGTATCCAAGAATTGAGAAGGTATTTTGATACCACAGAATGATGCTGCCCACCTCCGGACTACAATTGAGACATATTAGAAAATAAATAATTTTTTTAAAAATGTTCTAAATGCCACACCAGGGGACTGACTGGCTCCATTGACAACAATGGTTCAGTGACATATTTAAAAGAAATCAGTTTTGTGTATTGAAATTACACGGAATTTGAAGAACAAAAATTCTGACGTATGGCAGCTGGAACTCCAAAGAGAGAGGGCACTGCTTGGCACGAAGACCATGCAACGTGTAGTAATGAATATCTGAAACATTTCCTCCATGACCTGGCACTTGAAACAAGTGTAGGGACATGCAACAGACTACCGGGAACACAATAGAACTGAAAATGCATATTCTGAAAAAAGAATGGCACTTATAACGTTTGACATTTCCACTCTCCAAATATGAAAACGTTACCTAGCAATTTTATTTTGTAATTAAGTAAGAAAACGGACCAGTTTGCCCTTTACGGCGTTTCTGTCGCAAGCACGAGTTGCAAACGCTGTGCGCCTTTAATTTTCTAATCCTCTAAGCCTGTTCCTTGTGAATGCTCGTGCAATAAAGTTACCATTATGATATTAACGTTTCTCCTTCATTTACAACTGCAGAAAATGAAAAAAAGTCCAGCGGCAATACAGGAAAAAATTATGGAAAAAACGTTCGTCGACAGCTTTGAGGGCGTGCGCCTGTGCGTGTGCACACGCACGGACATACACCCATATTCACGCACTCGTTCACACACAAGCGCGCACAAATACACACACACACACACACACACACACACACACACACACACACCACACGGGCCTGAGCGGGTTGGTGCCGCCGACGGCCGTAAAGCGCGCTTTACTGCCTACGTTTTAATTCCGGAGTATGAACCTCCTCGAGCTCTCCCACTCCATCGATCAAGGAGTTTTTTAGTCTCTACGGCCGCGTGCGCGTTGTTAAGGAAGCGGTAGTTACTCACGCCCCAGTCGCTACGCCAGCTCGTTTTTCTTTTTTTTCCCTTAAATAATGATAAAAGTTTCAGCAGCTCTTTTTTAAAACGAAATTAACGTAAACGTGAAAGCTGTTATATCGGTCTTTACTTACAGTTTCATTTTAAACGGATCTTTCTTTTAACATAGCTGCTATTTGTTTTCCGTCCATTCTTGCGTTTTCAATGGCCTCGATGCCAAGAATATTGCTTCCGAGGTGTTAAAGAGCAGGAAGTAAATCTCAGATTTCGAATTTCAACGTCAACATGTGGCTTTCATTGCCCTAGCGAAAGATCTTAGCTCGTATCTATAGCAAGTTATCGCCGTAGTAAAGTACACGGAAGGAGCAGTGGTTGAAATTCTTTTTCAGTCATAATGTTGTATGTCTGTTTCTTTTTCTATTTTAAATTCCGTTTGAAGCTTCCACGTCAAAGCTAACTTACGAGGCAACACAACTGCCGTACGTGTGCATGGCTCACCAGACTAAATGCCAAATGTGTCCGCTCAGTTCAATCTGATAGGCCATGTACGGCAAATGTGTCGACTTGTAAGATAACATTGATGTGGATGTTTCGACCTGTTCTTTAGAGATACACCTGAAGATGGGGCTAAATCCTGAAACCTCGTAACGAAAAGGCTTCACTAAATAAATACCTGTACAACTGCAGTGTGTGTTTTAATCATGAACATTACGAGTAGCACTTGTGGATATCCCACCAGCAAAAATTTAATAAAGTCATTATTCAATTAATAATAAAGAACGATCTTTATTAGATGTTAAATCGTTTATAAAGAATGAACTCCATCCTCAAGCGAAATTCAAGTTACACGCATGTAGACTCTCTCGAGTGTAACGAACAAATACACGCGGAACGAATTTCTGTAGGCTCACCAATAGTGTGTTTCATGTTCTTTATTTTAATTTGCGTTCAGCTACCAAGCAGAGAACTTTTCTTTTGAGTCTTAACTACGAAGATTGGTTGGCAGATTTTACCAGTAAGAAGAAGAAACAAAAAGCGACAGAATAAAGAGGCAATACGCAAGCCTTCAAAAAGAATTAGAATAAGTAAGAAATAAAAACAACTGTGTGCTATCCGAAGTAAAAAAGGTATCTGGATTTGAGAACCGGTATAGTACTCTGTTTTAGCTCGTCACGAGAAATCAACACAACGTGTACCACTAAACCGTAAAAATACATCTCAGTTACGCGATCTGGAATGTGACGCTATTAGCACGTGCTACTCAACAGGATATGAAACACTCATCTTCTAAATGTATGTCACTAAGTACCTCCCTATATGTGTGTGAGTCAGAATACTGCTGTACAACATGTGCGGCTGTAATACCCAAATCTGGAACTTGTATACTGTTGTCATATTCTCTCTAGTGGTGCTTATAGATCTGCACAAATATTCAATTCTCTATCCGCAGCTTCTAAAACAATTCCTACTGGACGTATTAAAGAACACTTTATTGTTCATTTCGTTACATAGTCATTAAGATGGACTATACTGGGAATATCCCAATTATATACCATCGGCAATTTATCACTTCTTACTGCGATACCAGTAGTGTTTTTATAGCATACTATCTCTGTGCATCCTGTATTACATTTTCGTCCGCTTTACTCGTTTCAGTGGTTCTGAGACTTGTTTTATGATGGAATCAGTCCCTTGTGAAGCCTATTTAACTTCCTACCACGGTACGGCTTAAACTAATGTTTTATTTTATTTTTATTTATTTATTTATTGTTCCGTGGGACCAAATTAAGGAGAAGTCTCCATGGTCATGGAACGAGTCAATACATGAAATTATAACACGATATTAGAAACAGATAAAATGAAATATAAAAAAAACATATTCAGGTGACAAGTCGTAAGTTTAAATGAAGAAAATCAACAATGTAACAATGGAATTTGCTTAATTTTTTAGCTCTTCCAGGAGCTCCTCGACAGAATAGAAGGAGTGAGCCATGAGGAAACTCTTCAGTTTAGACTTAAAAGAGTTTGGGCTACTGCTAAGATTTTTGAGTTCTTGTGGTAGCTTATTGAAAATTGATGCAGCAGAATACTGCACTCCTTTCTGCACAAGAGTCAAGGAAGTGCATTCTACATGCAGATTTGATTTCTGCCTAGTATTAACTGAGTGAAAGCTGCTAACTCTTGGGAATAGGCTAATATTGCTAACAACAAACGACATTAAAGAAAATATATACTGTGAGGGCAATGTCAGAATTCCCAGATTTTTGAATAGGGGTCGACAAGAGGTTCTCGAACTTACACCACATATAGCTCGAACAGCCCGTTTTTGAGCCAAAAATACCCTTTTTGAATCAGAAGAATTACCCCAAAAAATAATACCATAAGACATAAGCGTATAAAAATATGCGAAGTAGACTACTTGTCGTGTTGAAGTGTCACTCATTTCAGATACTGTTCTAATGGTAAATAAAGCAGCATTTAGCTTCTGAACAAGATCCTGGACATGGGCTTTCCACAACAGCTTACTATCTATCCGAACGCCTAGAAATTTGAACCGTTCCGTCTCGCTTATAATATGCCCATTCTGTCTGATCAAAATATCGGTTCTTGTTGAATTGTGAGTTAGAAACTGTACAAACTGAGTCTTACTGTGATTTAGTATCAAATTATTTTCCACAAGCCAAGAACTTATTTCATGAACTACATTATTTGTTACTGTTTCAATATTACACACAAGATCCTTCACTATCAAGCTGGTGTCATCAGCAAACAGAAATATTTTTGAATCACCTGTAATACTAGAAGGCATATCATTTATATAAATAAGAAACAGCAGTGGCCCCAGCACCAACCCTTGGGGAACGCCCCACTTAGCAGTGCCCCATTGGGACTGAACATCACTACCACTCTCAATTCTGCGGAGAATTACCCTCTGCTTTCTGTTCTTAAAGTAAGAGGCGAACCAATTGTAAACTACTCCCCTTACTCCATAATGGTCCAACTTCTGCAGTAATATTTTGTGGTCAACACAGTCAAAAGCCTTCGTTAAATCAAAGAAAACACCTAGCGTTCGGAACCTTCTATTTAATCCGTCCAAAACCTTACAGAGAAAAGAGAATATAGCATTTTCAGTTGTTAAACCATTTCTAAAACCAAACTGAACATTTGACAGCAAATTATGTGAATTTAAATGCTTCAGTAACCTTGTATATACAACCTTCTCGATAACTTTAGCAAACACCGATGGCATAGAAACAGGTCTAAAATTGTCAACATTATCAATGTCTCCCTTTTTATAAAGTGGCTTCACTACCGAGTACTTTAATCGGTCAGGAAACCGACCACTCCTAAAGGAAAAGTTACAGATATGGCTGAGAACTGGGCTAACATATATAGAACAATACTTCAGTACTCTGCTAGATACCCCGTCATATGCATGAGAGTTCTTGGTCTTTAGTGATTTAATTATTAACTCAATGTCCCTCTTGTCAGTATCATGGAGGAGCATTTCAGGTAACAGTCTCGGAACACTTTTTTCTAAGAGCGCTATATGATTCCCTGTTGGGACTCATGTCTTCTCTGAATTGTCACAACAAACTGTAATATAACATTGCTGTTGTTGGGGTGGCTGAATGGCCACATTCCGAAAGTCAATAAATTAAAAAAAAAGTTGTGTGGGATGAGTGTATAGAGAATGGTGCATTGTCCCCTATAGCACAGAAATGAGAAACAGAAAACTTCTTCGCAGACTACCGTTCCGAACCTTTGCAATTTCTGTTCACTGTTCGAAGCAATTTATTTTTCCATTTATTTGTGGATTACCTCCGCCGCCCTCGTGATTCCTTGCTCTTCATTCGTAAAGGCAAAGTCAGCAAATAAGAGGGGGCGAAAAGCCATCAAAAGGTAGGATATTAAAACCTAAAACTCTGTTGGCCGATAGATTTCATATCACGCTCCAACGATTCGGTGAATCTTTGTCACTATCTTCTTCAAAAAGAGGTTGTATTTACAGCAAACGTATGAAAGCTCCAATGAAAGGAACAATAATCGCTTTTTCTGTGTGGAAATCTTGTTGACAACTCCACAAATCTGTGCAAAGATTCACGGTGATGATACAGCCTGTTCCTATGCCGGATGAGTGGTAGGCCTGGAAAGGCCGCCTTAGGTACAAACTGTGTGAGCCACTGTACAGAGTCTGGTGGAGGAAACATTTTGCTATATTAACAACTTTCTGTGTCCTTCTTGAATGAAAAGACAGACAAATTACTACGTATATGACTTCTTCCTGGTCATAGTGTCGTCACACGAGAAATACGGAATCACATTACAATCTAATTTTAATAAATGTATAAACTGGACACTAAAGTAAAAATTCTGTCGACGACTTTACTGTCATAAGTTTCAATTCAAATTCGAAAAGGAAAGAAAACCGAGAACGTTTCATACGGGCATGTCACGTTGAGAGACAGTTTCCGTAACCAGTACAGGGTCTCAGAATGTATCTGGCTGTTTGGATGGATATCTTCCACAGCAGCTACTATACTGCTTCTGTCCTAAGCGTACTGCAATACCAGGCGCAATTCTCTTTTATTGACAAAGCATCATCATTGATGATTTTATAAATATTGCGTTTTTACATTCTAATTCTGATTGAGTTAAGAACGGTTTTGCTTACGATGAGGTGTAGGGGAATGTGGGATAGTATCGGACAGTGGATTGTATCGAACAAGAGATGTTTCTAAGCTCTAGTGCTAGAGATAGCAACTGTCGCCTCATTGTAGTCTTCCCTCTACTGCTAGGATTACTCACAAATCATACTTCTTCGTAACGTTACTCTGAGATGTTTAACGGACCTGCAACACGACAGGTTTAGTGTTATGTTAATTAAGATTCCCACATTTTCAAGAAGAGACATTTCAAATATTTCTTCAACTTTTCTCTTACCCTTTTTTCGCTTAAACAAGAAATCAAGATGGAGTCTGTTCGTGGATAGTTTGTTCTGATAGCATGTATATATCAAAATGCCATAGACAAACAGAGTCTTAATTAAAATTTGTCTTCCCTGGAGATGACACTTTCGGTGCTAAGTTACGTACATGGTAAAGAAGAATCGAAAGAGGGACATTTGACATACTTTTGCTGATAGTCTTTCATGTGGGGTAGTGCAAATCATTGACCTAATGTAAAATTATAGAGTCGTATGCTCTTGAAAACGAGGGTGAATACTCGAAGTGTATTATGCTTGACACAATAAACGGAAGGACAACTAAAACAAGCACAAAGATATATATGTTCAGTAAACTAGATAAAAAAAGCAGTAGTGTCATATCTCAATGAGGAACTTGAAACTTTCAGCACAGGGCAGGAGCATGTAGAGGAACTCTGGCTTAAGTTGACCACGTACTGCACAGATATGTACCCAGTAGAACAGTTCATAGTGGGAGGAAACCTCCATGGTCATAGTAAAGAAACTTCTAAAGAAACAGAGATTACTGCATAATTCATGTAAAACAAAGCATAGAGCTGCATATAGAGAGATTTTGAATGAAGCGCGTTTGGCTGTCAAGAGAGCAATGCGTGATGTCTTCAGCGATTGCCGTAGCGGAATATTGTCAAGTGATCCTTAGCAGAACCCAAGGAAATTCTGGTCTTATGTAAAGGCTGTTAGTGGCACCAAAGTTAATGTTCAGTCCCTAGCGAATGAGACAGGAACTGAAATTGACTGCAGCAAAGCAAATGCTTTAACTACGTTTCCAAATGTTCCATTACAAAGGAACGCCCTGGAGAATTTCCCCAATTTAATCCTCGTACTATTCATAAGATGAATGAAATCAGCATTAGTGTCAGTGGCGTTGATAAACAGTTGAAATCGTTATAATTGAACAAAGCTCCAGACCACAATGGAATCCCTGTCAGATGTGGTTGAGTTAGCCCCTCTTGTAACTGTAATCTATCGTAGATCTCTCGAACAAAAAACCGTCCACAGCTCTTGAAAAAAGACACAGGTCACACCCGTCTACAACAAGGGTGGTAGAAGTCATCCAACTACCGTCCAATAACCGTGACATCAGTTTGTTGTAGTATCTTAGAACATACTCTGATCTCAAACATAATGAGGTATCTTGAACAGAATGATCTCCTCAATGCCAACCAGTATGGATTTCGGAAACATAGATTATGTGAAACCCATCTCGCACGTTTCTCACGCGACATACTGAACGCTTTGTAACAAGGCAACCAGGTAGATACAGTGTTTCTTGATTTCCGAACATCGTTTGACTCCGTACCGCACCTACGCTTATTGTCAAAAGTACGATCATATGGGTTACCACGAAAAATTTGTGACTGGATTGAGGACTTTTGGTAGAGAGGACACACTTCAGGTGTGACCCAAAGATGTGTGTTGGGATCCTATCTGTTCATGTTGTATATTAATGACCTTACAGATAATATTGATAATAAAATCAGGCTTTTTGCAGATGATGCAGTCATCTATAGTAAAAGTAATATCTGAGAGAAGCTGCATATTCAGTCCGATATTAATACGATTTCAACGAGTTACAGAGATTGGCAACTTGCTCTAAATGTTCAGAAATGTGCACTTCACAAAACGAAAAAGCATCAATGAGTCACTGTTGGTATCGGCCAACGCATACAAATACCTGGGTGTAAACTTTGTAGCGATATGAAATTGAATGAAGACATAGGTTCAGTCGTGGGTAAAGAAGCTGGCAGACTTCGGTTTATCGGTAGGATACTGGGGAAGTGCAATCAGTCTGCAAAGGAGAGTGCTTGCAAATCACTCGTGCGACTGGTTCCAGAATACTGTTCAAGTGTGTGGGATCCGTACATACAGGACTAACAGGGGATATTGAACGTAGAAGGGCAGCATTAAAGGTCACAGGTTTCTTTAATCCTTGGGAGATTACCACAGAGTTACTGAAGGAAGTGAACTGGAAGATTCTTGAAGACAGACTGAAATATCCTGAGAAAGTCTGTTAACAAAGTTTCAAGAATCGGCTTTAAATGATGACTCTAGGTATATACTATAACCCCCGATGTATCGTTCACATAGTGGTCGTGAGGACAAGGTTAGAATAATTAATGCACGCACTGACGTTGCATGGGGGCTTAATTAAAATAAATATGAATGCAAATATTTTTAGTTGCTGTATGTCCGATTACGCAAGTCTCGTAAACGGCTGGCCCTGACTAGTTTTAGTACGCAATCTGACTGCTTAGAATGACAACAAAGAATGAAATGAAAATTTTCTGTTAACACAATTAATTAATTAAGTCCCCAGAAACTATAAAATCTACGAAGCCAACATAGCACAAGTGTAGCTGTTCTGTATGTGGTAGTATGACTCAACGCACATCTGGCACGGTTCTTGTTCAACAAGACAAGAATTTTTAAATACCAATTATACTGACGTGATAAAAGAAAATTAGAAATACTATGATTGCGCAAGAAAATCAGAATTACCCTCTAATACAAGAACACACGCCAGATGCTTTGTTGACTGAACGTGTAATGACACATTATTCAGGTCACTGAAAGAATAAAAGAATAAAAGAAAATACCTCCATATATATTGGCGAAATGCACTCTGACCATTACAATATCTCCATTAGAACAACATCTGCTATCTCTCCCATCAAACCACTGCATAAAACATGGAACAACACTCTCCACTACCACATCTCACTCTGACTTCACGACAAGCAGTGTCCACCACAACTTCTCGGTAAGCACTGCCTGTCGCTGCGTCTCAATAATCACTGCCAGTGGAGGCGGCGGAACAATACTCTCTGGCGCGATTTTTGGCGCTGTGGCTCAGTGTAGCCACCTTTCATATGCCCTTCCTCCACGGGCTAGAATTTGATGGTATTTTTGCCAGCATTGGTGGTGAAAATACCACCAAATTCGTCAAAAAAATACAGACAAAAATAAAAGATAATATTAATACGTAAATATCATATAACTAGATAAAATTTTGGCTTTGCACTGACCTTTCAATAGCCTAATATATAAAATACACTAAGCAATACAAATTCTTTCATACATGTGACTTTACATAATAGTTTACACAAGTATTATGTGGTTAAACAGTTCAATCAATAGCGTCAGCAATGACGAATATGTACAGGTAAGAGTCTCATAACTTTTCACAAACAGTAATACACAAAAAATCAGTTTATACAAATATTCACATAAAATGTTTACACAACAAGTGGTTGACAGTTCCAGCAGTAGCACCCAGCAATGTTGAGTAGGTGCAGACTCCAACAGGTGACATCATTTCAGTAGAAGCAATCCATCAGTGGCACCCAGCATTGTTGAGCAGGTGCAGACACCAAGAAGTGACTTCATTTCAGTAGAAGCAGTCCATCAGTGGCACCCAGCAATGTTGAACAGGTGCTACAGCAACAAGTGACACCATTTCAGTAGAAGCAGTTCCATCAGTGGCACCCAGCAATGTTGAACAGGTGCAGACACCAACAAGTGACACCATTTCAGTAGAAGCAGTTCCATCAGTGGCACCCAGCAATGTTGAACAGGTGCAGACACCAACAAGTGACATTATTTCAATAGATGCAGTCCATCAGTGGCACCCAGTAATGTTGAACAGGTGCAGACACCAACAAGTGACATCATCTCAGTAGAAACAGTCCATCAGTGGCACCCAACAATGTTGAACAGGTGCTACAGCACAAGTGACATTATTTCAATAGATGTAGTCTTCAGTGGCACCCAGCAATGTTGAGCAGGTGCAGACATCAGTCCATAATATTCACTATCACTAATCACACTGTTGATCAGAGTTTATCAGCAGAAATGAAACATGTCCTAGTGGCACCAATCACGTAGAAAAAGTGCAAGTAACAGTCCATAATATTCACTATCACTAATTAGACAGTTCATCAGCAGTAATTAAACATTTCCAGGTGGCACCCATTATGTTGAACAAGTGCAGGTAACAGTCCATAATATTCACTATCACTAATCAGACAGTTCATCAGCAGAAATTAAACATTTCTAAGTGTCACACATCAATTTGAACAGGTGCAGGTGTGAACAACAGTTTGAATGCACACACAATTGCTTTTACAAAATTATTATCAATGCTCTTACACTAAACATACAAATCATAACAAACACACAAATGATGTCAGATAATTGTCATATTACTATTACAAATACTCAAATATCAGTAAACCTATAATATTTATGAGTGTCAGTGCAAGCCACTACAAACAAATAAAATAATATTTAGGAGATAGGTGGGTAGGATTAGGAAAGGAAAACACACAAAACACACTCACTCATCTTTCATCCACATTAAGTACTACTGTGTAATTGAATAGTGTTAACTGTGTAATTCAATTCTGTCAAAATTTTATGTTCAACTTGTGTATCAAGTAGTAGTGGCAGCAGTGTATAACAGTCAATAATAGTTAAGTCAGCGTCATAGTCATCATGTCAAGACCAATGTTTGCCAAGCCAAATAAAAATGTACGGCTGCTGAACAACTGTCAGTGTGCCAAGATATGCAACTTCCTCTCTCCAAAAAAAAAGTACATACTGCTTAGTGATTTAACAAAGTGTGTGTAGACAATCTTCCTTCCATTTTAGTGTTCTAGTCTGCTATCTTCATCCTCCTTGTTCCATATAGACCAACAAAAAAAAAAATATGCACCTCACTTACTTTACCTCTTATACACCAAAACTCCAATCAACTTCATATAATCTCAATACCTCAATAATACCTCTTCAATACGTCGATACATATAAACCTTATTGCCAGTATCATTTCACTTCCATAACAACTCTTCCCTCTAGTCAGTCTCCTCGAATAAGTACAGATAAAATCCTAATGCAAACCTCCTCATCCCATACAATCCGAAGACACACTGTCAACACACAACCTCTGTGTAATCTGACCAAAATCTTCTACTCATTATGAATTATAAACAAAGAATGCATAAATGACCTCTAACAGACTTAGTTCGAATAACTCTCAGTAATTAAGTACGATTACGGAGTGTGAATGATCCTAATATTTCACAGTGTGTACACCACTTCAAGAATTATGGCAAACAGAAGCAAACATGTGGAGTATTTCTTGTGTCAAGTGTCACTTCCTATTTCAATTGCTCACGAAAAATGCAGTGTAATAACTGTGTTGGTATGTCATGTCGTTAGCTTCCTTCCTATTGGCATACATTTATACAGCTTTCATAAAACCTCCAGCTCATGTGACTTCTATGATGTTTCTTGTACTAAAGTCGCTCGTCGAATTACTGCAGTTCATTTTCTTATGTTAAAATATAAAGCACTGAGCGTAAGCAAATCAAGCAACAGCGAGTAAATATACCAGTAGTGAACAGAATGTCAACAAGTGGATGCAGCACAATTCTTACAACGAGGCTCCGCCAAGCGAACAATCTATAACTAATACCATAGTGTAACCTAAACTCTATGTTCATTCACAGTATATCAACATTTCTATATACCAAATTAAAGAGTAGTTGTGACGACAAACAGAGATGTATAAATATGCAATCCATACGCATAGCAGTAAACATATATCTTACGTACTAAACAGGTCAGCGTAAACAAATAAATGCTCATATGTAATCTTAATAAGTAAACATGAAGGCGCAAGCAGGTAAATCACAAAGTATAACTTACATACCTAACCACATCAGCACAATTAATCAGGTGACAATTATAATTTAAATAAATAAGCACAGCATGCACATAATAAAAAAATATGACATCAGTGAAAAAGCAGTGCAGTCAAGCGATGCATAATATACACAAGTTACAACTCAGTTCATTAATAATCATCGTCAAAATCAGTTAACGTACGCAAGCATGTCGCTTCACAAGTAAATTCATAGAACATGAAATTTAGCACAAAGTATGAATCACGTAATCGCGAGCAGCAAATTACGTCTAAAGTACGTACCTAAGTGGAAATATGTTACCTGAAAAATAGACTCAATTAATAATTACCTTTTTAGTTTATTACTTTCTTCTTCGAAATGACATTTTTCCTGAAATTTTCTCGATAGCAAGTCGTCTTAACGTCGGACACGCACAGAATTTACCGGAAGTTCTTAAATATTTTATAGAACCGTATCCTAAAAAATACTGAATGTTAATACATAATTCATCAAGTCATTATAGCTTTATACTGATTTTATTCGGAGAAAGACTGTGTATTTGTTTACGGCTGTCAGTGCATTCGCACTGAGCGCTCGATCAGCTGTAGGCGCGTGACGTAGGAAGTGATTGTTTGCGGTCAACGACTGCCTTGTGCGGCGCGCAGACTTCACTGTTGCTTTGAGTATGTGCCGCCGCCAAAACACAGCGCGGTGTCCTTGTACTCTCTGCGTGTTTACAAGTAGCTGTTAGTCTCTCAAAAATATGTCATTCCACAAAAATTTTAACGTTTGATATATGATGTATTCCCTTAGAGCGTCGTGATTTAAGAGTTTCTACTTCAACAGTGTTATCATGAATAATTTTGCGAATTCTATATGGACCGTTATAAAGCAGAAAAAATTTGCGACACAAGCCTTTTCCTTTGTGAGACAAACGATGAGACTTAATTAACACCTTCTGACCAACTGACAAGATTTTTAAACGACCAGGACGCTTAGCTGATTTCTCTCTTCTAGCAGCCGCAGATGCAATATTTTGTAGAGCCAGATTCACAACTTCAGAATGCCGCAGTTTCCGTGAAGGCGGAAAAGGAACGATTTCAGAAATGCGATTTGTCGGTGCTTTATTTTTTAATATCAGTATAGGTGGTAAAGAAGTTGAGTCATTAGGAAGTTCATTCAGAATGTTTTGAAAAATATGAAGATACTGATCCCAAGTTCTGTGATTCTGATGACAATAAAGACGACACAATTTATTGATTTCCTTCATCCATCTCTCTGAAGCGTTAGATTGAGGGTGAAAAAGTGAAATGAAAATTGGTTTAATTTTACGACGCCGTAGAGTACGAAGCCAAATTTTAGAACGAAACTGTGATCCATTATCTGATATAACCTTATCAACATGACCCACTTCTTTAAGAAAATGGTTAATGAAAGCATTAGATACTGAACGAGCTGTTGCTTTGCGTAACGGTGTAAAACACGCATATTTTGATGTCAACTCCACTGCTACGAAAATGTATGCAAAACCATTAGTAGATCGAACCACTGGACCGAACAAATCAACTGCAGCCATGTCCTTTAATTTTGCTGGAATGATAGGAAACAACGGTGCTCTGTGAGAAACTGTCGGCGGCTTAGCCTTTTGACATAATTTGCATTTGGCAAGAACAAATCGAATACGTTTTTCCATATTATTGAAGTAGCAATTTTCTCGTAATTTATGAAAGCATTTTCTGGGACCAAAGTGTGCATAACTGAAATGCGTATACCAAATCAGCTTATTAACCCACTCATCAGGAATACAAACTAACCAAACAGAGTTGTCGACCGATTTTCGTTTAAAAAGAATGTCATTCCGAACTAAATAATGCTGTCTAATCGCTACGCTTTCCTTTCTCTTCCACTTCTCCTTAATGTCCTTCCAGATTGGATCCTTATTTTGCTCCTTAGCAATGTCCTGGAGCGAAGACGAAATAAAGTTCTCAAACACAACACCTTGAATATACATCAAACAATAATTGTTTTCCTTGCAGTCCTCTTCAGCACTTTGTTTCAAACCCATAGGTGCACGTGATAAAGCATCAGCAACAATATTTGAAGAACCCTGTATGTAAACAATACTAAAATCAAATTCCTGCAGGTACAACGCCCATCGTGACAATCTTCCATGAGTTAATTTTGTCGACGTAAGAAACTCCAGAGCTCGATGATCGGTGTAAACCTTAGTATGTCTGCCCAACAAAAATGTGCGAAATTTTGTAAAAGCCCAAACAACAGCCAAAGCTTCAAGTTCCGTAATCGAATAGTTCTTTTCTGATTTAGAGAGAACACGACTTCCAAATGCAATAGTCTTTTGTACTACAACGCCGTTTTCTTCTATCTCTTGAAATAAATGTGCACCTATCCCTTTGTATGATGAGTGCGTTGCCAAACAAAAATCTTTAGATAAATCCGGATGTGAAAGAAGTGGAGCAGCAACTAAAGCATCACGAAGTTGTTCAAGTTCTGACTGAGCTTCCTCATCCCAACACCAATTAGATTTCTTTCCAGATAGTTCACATAAACGAGGTGTGGCCAAATAGTCCAATCTAACAAAGCGTCTAAGAAAATTACAGACACCAAGGAAACTACGAACATCACGTTTTGTGGTAGGAACAGCATAATTACGAATTGCGTCTAATTTTTCTGGATCAGGAAGAATACCTTCTGTAGAAATAATGTGACCGAGAAATTTCACCTGAGAACGACCAAATTCAGATTTTTCTAAGTTCACTGTAATGCCAACTCTTGCAAAAATACGTAATAATGAATCCAAAATTTTGTTGTGCTCACTCCAAGAATGTTTAGCAATAAGAATGTCGTCAACATATGAAGTAATATTGTCACGAAGATAAACAGGTAAAATTTCATTTAAGCTGCGAATGAATGCTGCTGAAGATACAGTAAGTCCAAACGGTAATTTCCGAAACTGGTAACAGTTACCAAAGGCTAAAAAGGCAGTATATTTTCTACAATCAGGGTGGAGTTCTATTTGCCAAAAACTTGCGCGCATATCAATCGTGGATAAAACTTTAATTCCATGAAAATGTTGAAGAAGTTCATCTAAATTTTGTGGACGGTCAGTTTCAGGAATGATGATATTATTTATCTGTCTGGAATCCAGAACCAAACGAATTGACCCATCCTTTTTAAGAACAACGTGTAATGGGCTAGTATAAGGACTGACTGCAGGCTCAATAATGCCCTGATCTAACATGTACTGAAGTTCATTCTTAACCTTGTCTCTGTAAGCCAAAGGAATAGCGTACGTTTTCCCGCGAAATGGTGTGTGTTCTTTTACTTTAAATAAATATTGTAAGCCTTGTATAGTTCCCGTGTGATGACTAAACACTGTAGCATGTGAAGTCAAAATTTGGTGCAGCTCTTCTCTTGCAACGTCATCTGGCACTTCAGCTTTCTTAACCTTTTCATTAATTAGTTCTTCGCTATTAATTATATCATCCATCGCGTCTCTGTATCTATTGTCATTGTCATGAATAAACACATTGTCGTCATAATGCTCAACGAAAACATCAGAAGTAAGAAACCTTAAACATTTTGTATCTGACTCAGATCTTGTTAAACACTCGAAAAATTTAAAACATTTCGGCATTCCGGCAACAGTCAAATTCACAGTTCCTTCTTTAAAGTTCAAAATTGCCTTATGTGCGTTAAGAAACTCCATACCTAATATAATTTGTGTACTGAGTAATGGAACAATAATAAAATTAGCAGAAAATTCGTATCCTTGACAATTGAAATTTAGGTTGGTCTGTTGTTTAACTTCTACACCCTTTCCAGAAATCGCTCCTCGAATTGTAGTTTTAGAAATAGGTAACACAGGACAGGCAATAGTTCTTTCACATATACGAAAAACTGATTCACTAATGACATTCAATGGGCTCCCAGAATCTAAAACTGCAGTGAACTTATTCTTACCCACACATACTTCAATAACAGGATGTAAAAATGCGTCTACATTATTTTCCTTTTCGTCTAACAAAATGTCTCTCATGTCTTCCAGGTGTACGTAGTGTAAAGTCGTAGTGTCATTACTTTCTGAACCGTCTATATTGCTGCCAGAAGCCGAAGCTGCAAGTCATTGTCGATTGTTTGCGTCACGTCTTTGAGTATTCGCGTCATTCCGCGGATCCATTTCTACGATTTGCACTTGTCTCTCTGAAGTTCTGTCACGTGGAGGATGCCAATTAGGTCCCTCCTGTCTGTTAGATACAAATTCTTGGTTGTGTCTGTTATTAAAATTTCTGTTTTCCTGTCTGTCTGCATAACTACTTCTTGTGTAATTTCGACTGTCACTTCTGAAATTATTGTTGTATCTACTACCCTGGTTATTTCTGTAGTAAGAATTTCTATTACTGTATGAATAATTTCTGTCTTGATGATACCGATTACTGTTTCCGTATGATTGATCATTCCGGTAGGAATTACCGTTATTATAATTGTCTCTGTAATTTCTGTTAGAACGTCTGTTATTGTCATAAGGCTGATATCTATTGTCCTGTCTGTTACGTCTGTCATTCTCAAAGCTCCCCATATAACGCCCGTTCCGATCACTATCCCTTTTCTTTGAAAATCTATTGTAATTACTGTTACTGAAAAAGTTACAAGAAGTGCCGTCATCGTTGTCATACTCAAGTTCTTGCAACAAAGTCTTAAAGGTCTCAATGTCGTCTTTACATCTTCCGGCTAAAGCAATTTGTCTTATGGATTGTGGCAGCTTAGTTAAACAAATGCGAATTAATTCAGTCGGGCTATAAGGGTTGGAAAGGAACTGATTCTTTCGAATCATGTCTTCAAAATATTCCGCTGGCGTGCGGAACTCAGACTGTTTGAAATTACGCTGCATAATAAGACTGTGTTTGACTCTGTCTTGCGTGTTTTCGGACCAATATGCCGATAGAAATACATGATTAAAATCATTTAGGCTATTACAATCTCTAATGAGTGCGCGCATCCGCGTCGCCGGTTCGTTTTCTAAATATCCACACATAAATTCCAGTTTGTGACTTAGTGGCCAATTTGGTGGGAGTGCGTACATAAATTGATCTAACCATGCACATGGATGTATGTCATTCTTAGAATTGCGGAAGATCTTAAATTTCCGAACAGTCAAAAAGTGTTTATAGTCGAAGTTTTCGCCTCGTGGCGACAAAGACCTACCGCGTCTGTCCCAGTCCCAATGTCGATTATTGTCAAGTTCGCGCGCCTGGCGCTCTCTTGTTGCATCTCGTAAATGAAATAAATTACTTTCTTCAAAACCCGCTGCTATCGGTGATTCCAAATTTCTTCTACCGTCCTTTCCTACGATTTTGCTTTCAATTTGTTTGACTTGCTTTTCTAATGCCTCCACTTCCCTTTTAACGCGTTCATTAAATTTTCCCTGATTTTCAACATGCTTATTTATGTTCTGGTACTCTTCGGTTTCTGCAAATGGCAATGGTGCTGTATCATCTGAATCTCTGTCCCCATTTAAACTAAGATTTGTCAATTTATCTGAAATCTCCTCAACTCTTTCCGATAAATCACCTATTTGTTCTTTCTGTTTATTTACGTCTTCCGTAAGTGTCGCGACTCGGGTTTCAGTATTAACACATATAGTAGTTAACTGTTCATACTGTTGTGTTAGGTTATTTAATCTGTCATTTGGTACGGATTCCTCGAT
Organism: Schistocerca cancellata; assembly: GCF_023864275.1. Lineage (NCBI taxonomy): Eukaryota > Metazoa > Arthropoda > Insecta > Orthoptera > Acrididae > Schistocerca > Schistocerca cancellata. The sequence continues at coordinate 236,523,442 of NC_064627.1, read as the reverse complement.
TCTCTCAAATATTTCTTCCTTATCTTTTGCACGGTGTAAATTTAACTCTGAAAATTTTTGTACTATCGCGCGATCTCTTTCTTCCTGTTCTCTATCCTGTTCCTTTTGTCTAATCTCTACTGCAACTAATCTATTATTGTGAGCATTCAAAATCGGTTGTACTTCTTCTCTGATTTCTTTCTTTAATTCATCTTTCATGTTTTTGAAACATGTCCCTATTCGTGAGTCTAACCGTGTTTCCAATGTTCCCATATCTGTTTTTAATTCAGATCGTAACTGTGATCCCACTGTTTCCATATCTGTTTTTAATTCAGATCGTAACTGTGATCCCAGAGAGTCTAACCGTGTTGCCATTGTTCCCATATCTGTTTTTAATTCAGATTGTAACTGCTCCATTGTTCCCATTTGTGAGTCTAACCGAGTTCCCAAATTTAATATTGCACTCATCAACTGCTCCGTGTTAACTTGTTCAAAATTCTTTTCGCCCCTAACATTTCCCACAAAACTAACTTCCTTCTGCATAGCCAAAAAGCTATCTGTGTTCGATACTATTCCACAATCTTCTATCATCAATCTCGTATTCTGTGAATTTTCTGATTGAGAAAAATTTTGAAATGGTTCCGGACTATCTTCCCGACTTATTACATTGTTTTCCACTTCATTATCCATCACACTGTTCTCCTGTGTTGGCGAGTTCGCCATGTTAACAATTTCGTCATTCTCACTATTCATCATTTTTGCCTTTTTCATTGATCGCGTAATCATTTACAAAATATACAAAACTCGTCACTATATGAAAATTGCACACAATGACACTTTATCTCCAACAATACCATTCACACGAAATGTTTCCTTCAAACACGATTGACAAACAATTGAAATAATTGCACTAAATCGTCAAACGCGTATACAAGACAACAAAATTAAATTATGAAATACCATAAGAAGAATGACAATTACCAAATCTACACATGCAATATAGACTACAATTACTAAACTACAAATTACTACAACAATACTACTGTCTACTATTTTTACAATCAGAAGAATTCCAAGGGACGATCCGAGGCAGCGGTCGCCACGTGCATGGGGGCTTAATTAAAATAAATATTAATGCAAATATTTTTAGTTGCTGTACGTCCGATTACGCAAGTCTCGTAAACGGCTGGCCCTGACTAGTTTTAGTACGCAATCTGACTGCTTAGAATGACAACAAAGAATGAAATGAAAATTTTCTGTTAACACAATTAATTAATTAAGTCCCCAGAAACTATAAAATCTACGAAGCCAACATAGCACAAGTGTAGCTGTTCTGTATGTGGTAGTATGACTCAACGCACATCTGGCACGGTTCTTGTTCAACAAGACAAGAATTTTTAAATACCAATTATACTGACGTGATAAAAGAAAATTAGAAATACTATGATTGCGCAAGAAAATCAGAATTACCCTCTAATACAAGAACACACGCCAGATGCTTTGTTGACTGAACGTGTAATGACACATTATTCAGGTCACTGAAAGAATAAAAGAATAAAAGAAAATACCTCCATATATATTGACGAAATGCACTCTGACCATTACAATATCTCCATTAGAACAACATCTGCTATCTCTCCCATCAAACCACTGCATAAAACATGGAACAACACTCTCCACTACCACATCTCACTATGACTTCACGACAAGCAGTGTCCACCACAACTTCTCGGTAAGCACTACCTGTCGCTGCGTCTCAATAATCACTGCCAGTGGAGGCGGCGGAACAATACTCTCTGGCGCGATTTTTGGCGCTGTGGCTCAGTGTAGCCACCTTTCAACGTATTCAAACAACCATTCTTCCCGCGCTCCATACGTGAATGGAACAGGAGAAAACCCAAATAACTGATACAATGGAACGTAACCTCTGCCATGCGCCTCACGGTGGTTTGTAGAGTATAGATTTAGATATAGATATATCCGGAAAGTGTCTGGAGAATGAAAAGTTTGTTGTTATTAGTAGATATCTCTGGGGAAAAAAATGGTTCAAATGGCTCTGAGCACTATGGGACTTAACATCTGTGGTCATCAGTCCCCTAGAACTTAGAACTACTTAAACCTAACGTAAGGACGACACACACCTCCATGCCCGAGACAGGATTCGAACCTGCGACCATAGCAGCAGGACGGTTCCGGACTGAGCGCCTAGAACCCCTCGGCTACGGCGACCGGCAGATATCTTTGAAAGACGACGGTAATGGGTAGCAGGTATAACACCACCGACGTAAACATGAAACTTCGGGAAGATAATGTACATGCAGTTATCTAGAAAGCAAGATAACGCAAACTGTATGGGTGGCATAAATTACCAGCGGGGAAAAGGCAAATGAAGGCGAGAATATGGATTGGCTGTAAGAAGAGCACGCAGGCCTCATAAGGTAAAAGAAATAAATAAATAATGATACAAGAAGAGCGACAGCCTATAGATGCTTTATTCAGTAACAAAAACCAACTAAAAAGTGACCAGCACTGACCTGCAAGTCATGAAGCCTCTAGAGCTGAACGCTTACAGCAGAGATGTTTGAAAATAGACAGTGAGAGAACAAAAAGATGAAAACTAACGCTATGGAATGAGACCCTAACGAGAGAAGTTATGTGATGAAGTGAGGTATGAATTGCGCTGACATTAACTAGAATAACTGAGGGTTCAAGTTTATGGTGGGGTTGGCGAGGGACAATGGTGCGCACGGATCATAGATCCGAATCTGGAGTCTTTCCTATGTGTGAGTGTTCTGTGGCAGCCCTGCTTCTTCAGTTGAGAACTTTCATGGTGGAAGAGTCTGGTGTGATGTGTTAGTGGTTTGCGCTTCGAAGCTTTCGAGACGTGAGGTTAGTTAGATTTTTGGAACTTTCGCTTAAAGAGTTTACCATGTCTTTCCTGGCTATTTGTCTGCTGTAACAAAATCCCAGAGAATTACCGCTACCTCTTACACAAGTATATAACCCGTGAGATGGCAAGAACTATGCCCCTTACACGAAGTCATTAAAGATCACCTAACTCACGTTGAGCGAACAGTAGGGCTGATCAAAAATGACTGACAAGGCACAATGCATCTTGTAGACGTATTGGAATAATTAATGTCGGGTGATGGTTTTAAAGTAATTCACATGACATGAAAAACTTTGTGGAAACGTGTCAATTTACTGGAGGCTTGTTTATCCCAGGGAAGTATACAGAGTGACCATGGTCAGCCGGCGGGGGAGCGATGAAGGGAAGTGACAATAGGCAGCTTAGGGTGGCTCAAGCATTGAGAAAGCAGTAACGGGGCACGACCTCCAGCTGTCTTAAGATGAGTAACAGTGAGTCGATGGTTGATCCCATGCTGGTGTACCGGGAAGCAGACGGAGAACTTGTACACCTGATGATAAATGTCTGTCATCCCGTTTTCAGTGAAACATGCGAGAAAGCCATGGAAAGCTACGGTGGAGCAGTCAACAGAGGTCAAAATATGCGTGTTCGTGACTATAGCAACTTCACGCTGAATTCACGGTCCGCAGAGCCTGAAGCAAATCAGGTGAAGAGCGACAGAATGAAATACGCCGGCCTGTGATGGGAACATAGGACCAAGGAATTTGAAGTACTCTCCTTGGAGTCAGAATTCTGGAAAAATAGGTGTTTGTGCAGATGCTAACCTTGATGGGTGGCCTGGGAGGAGTTAAATAGCAGAAGTTGAGAGGAAGAGAAATTTTGTGGGAATTTGTTCACTTCCCAGAGCAGGCATTGGTCGGCACTGGGAAGCGACGCATAATTAACGTGACTTGCACTGTAATTGGCGTTAGTGATTTTGCTGGAGGGGAAACCGAGGCGAAGAGCGGCCTGTGAGAAGTCTCCGTAGTGGTCTTCCGTTCCCAGCTTGCCTAGAGTGTGGACGTGGCGTTCTTGACTCAGCTTGCCTGAGAAAGAGTGAGCATCTCTGCAGTTTAGGACTTAGCAAATGGAACGATTGAGCTTGGAGATGGGAAGTTTTGGTTCAGCTATGTACGGAGCAGGATAGCTAGGAGTGGATAGACGAGCGCAGCCTTGCAGCACCACGAGGTCGGCAGACGTCTGCACGACGACGCCGCTCTGCCACGCTATATTCGGTGATATTGCGCCCACTCCGGCCACTGATTAATTTGTTGGATCACGTCGGCAAAGTTTCCATGAGGGTTTCATGGGCTGTGTATTGTAGAATTCTCTCGCACTTCGCATTACGCCTGGGTCAGTCGATAGGAATTACTTTTGATTTATCGCGCTTTACTCCACACAAACGCAATTTATTACCACTGCCTGTTAGGAGAGTCATGTAATGTGATGAGTGAAGGTCGTGAGTTAAAATAAATCTGTGCTAATCGTCAGTATCCGTTTTCAATCAAGTAGTTGAAATCCCAAGTCACTTTCTGTATTAATTTTATGTTCAACATTTGCATCTGTTGTTCAATAGCTGAATATAACATCAATGTGCACCCCTTCTTAATTGAAAGGGATCAATTGTGAATCAATTAATGTCAACACTGCCACTGAAGTTCAATCAAGAGTCACAGGGCCTTATTACTTTCATTGCGTTATCTGACATTGCGGCAGTTTTGCACTCTCTGTTGATCTGTTAGTCAATTAGTTGGGGTGAACACGCGCCAAAACCAGATAAGTGACGGGTGGGGTGTTACAAACCTTACTCAAGCTTTAAGCTTAGCTGTTAGTTTAGTAAGTGTCATATATGACCGCTGATACCAGAAGTTCAGACATCAGCGAAGATCCTATGAACTAGCGTCTTTTCCTTCTTCAGTTATAATACTGAACGCGTAGGTTTATTTAACACATTTAGAGGACCTGTTCACTATTTCACATCGACTGATTCAGTATTAATAAGACTAGTTCACGTTACGGAAGCTGCGAGAGAAAAACGTCCTACACGCCGTTGTCTCCTAAATCTTTGGAGGCTAAAACGCTAATAAAAACGGGTCTTCCATTTGACATGCCGTTAAAAGTTTTGGATGTAATGAATCCATATAACGTAAAATGCAAATCAGTCAAAGGAGCGCAACCATTTGGGTGCTTCAAGAGAGTGTTTTCTGAGACAGAGGAAACAGAATTTGCGGAGCACTGTATCAATCTGGGGGTTGGGTTGACTTGGGAAAGAAGACCAAACTGCGAAGTGATCGTTCTCATCGGGTTAGGGAAGGATGGGGAAGGAAGTCGGCCATGCCCTTTCAAAGGAACCATTCCGGAATTTGCCTAAAGCGATTTAGGGAAATCACTGAAAACCTAAATCAGGATGGCCGGACGCGGGATTGAACCGTCGTGCTCCTGAGTGCAAGTCTAGTGTCTAACCACTGTGCCACCTCGGTCGGTATATCAATCTGGAGTCTATGTTCTATATCCTTACGTTTAAACACTTCCGACATTTAGCATACCAATTTACTGAAAGTAATGGCGTGAACCACCCGTTTAATTTAGAAACCTGGGTGGCAGGCGAAGACTGGGCTCGCTGTCGCGTCGCTGATCGTAATTTAAATTGGAGTAACCGGAGACAATCAGTAGGGGAAGGATGATGAGGTTCAATAAAGCACAAATGGAACTTTTCAGCAACTTGGAAACTCTGCAATCTAAATGGAAACTTTGTAATCTAAATATAATTTTCCGCCCCATAAGTCTATAACGACGACGAAACGGGAATACGGAGTGTACCGGGAAAACTGCAGAAAAATATGGCAAGAAAGGCTAAATAATAGTAATATAATGGTTCCTTGTGTTAAAATGTTTTGTATTTAAATTAGTAAAATGTGAGTGTCATGTTTTGATGTCAAATATGATCACGGTGATGGAGACAATGATGATGATTTTGATATAGGAAAACATTACACAAGTTAATAATACCAGTACCTGAGAAATACCGTATTTTCCTTTAGTCCGTTACAGTAATTTCTTTTTGCGTTGATTGTATCCCCTCAACAACAGGATGTTTACTCCAGGCATGGGGCAAAGATCCGTTTTCTTCATTTGCAACGTTTTATTAAATATAACTTTAATACATCACACAGGCAATTTTACCCTATGATATCGTGGAAAGTATGGTACTAGGTGTATTTTGTACACTTTTCATTGTCATGTAACCAGCAAAGCAGAAGGAGAAAAATAGAAATGTGTTACGTGCGCATCAAAATTGGCGACGTATGAGTGAAAATGTGTTAAGCTGCTGAACTAGTGTGACAATTGGAGGAACGACAGAGAAACAATCATGGGGAAAGACGAAACCAGGAAAATGCAGTTCACGTTCCACCGAGATTAATCTTAATGTAAATTACATTAACGATATACATAAATTATATGCCCTCTAGTATTACAGGTAACTATAAAATATTTCTGTTTGCTGATGACACTAGCTTGTTAGCAAAGGATGTTGTGTGCAACATTGGCTCGGTTTCAAATAGTGCAGTACATGACCTAAGTTCGTGACTTCTAGAAAATAAACCAACACTAAATCACAGTAAGACTCAGTTATTACAGTTTCTAACACACAATTCAATTAAACCTGAAGTTTTGATTTCACAGGACGGGCATATGATTAGTAAAACTGAACAGTTCAAATTTCTAGGTGTTCAGATAGATAGTAAGCTGTCTTGGAAAGCCCACGTTCATGACCTTGTTCAAAGACTTAACACTGCCATTTTTTCAATTCGAATGGTATCAGAAGTGGGTGATCGTTCGACACGAAAATTAGTCTACTTTGCTTATTTTCATTCGCTTGTGTCTTATGGTATTGTATTTTGGTGTACCTCTTCCCATATTTTTGGCTCAGAAACGGGCGGTTCGGGCAATAAGTGGTGTAAGTTCACGAACCTCTTGTCGGACCCCTGTTCACGAGTCTGGGTACCACTCATATATATATATATATATATATATATATATATATATATTCCTTACTGTCATTTCTTGTTAACAATATTAGCTTATTTTCAAGAATAAGCAGCTTTCACTCTGTTAATATTCGGCAGAAATCAAACCTGCATTTGGATCGGACTTCTTTAACTCTTATGCAGAAAGGTGTGCACTATACTGCTGCATCCATTTTTAATAAGCTACCACTCGAATTCAAAAATCTTGGCAGTAATCCACGCGCTTTCAAATTGACACTGAAGAGTTTCCTCATAGGTCACTCCTTCTATTCTGTCGAAGAGTTCCTTGAAAAATTAAACTGATTCTTATTGTATTGTTGATTGCGTTTACTTAAACTGCTGGACTGATTTTTTTCTGGACCATAAACATGTATTTTTATCTGTTATCTGTTATTACTTTTATTTTGTAATTTCATGTACTGGCACATTCCATGACCTTGGAGATTTGCTCCTCAATTTGGTCCTACGGAACTAGACGTGTAAATAAATAAATAAATAAAAATATACGGGACAATCTGAGTAACCCTATTACACTGTTTGCAAATGATACTGGTGTTTACCGTCTAGTCGTCAGAAGATCAATACTCCCAATTCGCTTCATGATCGCGTATTAAAACACTGATCCAGGAAGTGTAGGTGAATTTCTTTTATTTCCGCCAATGATCACAAAATTTGTGATCCTTGGACTACCATTTTCAGTCAGTAATGAACATCTTCAAATCTGTTCTATAATCTGTCCTAAAATAATAAAGCTATAATGGCAGTGTCACAAAATATACGCAAAATAAGCATAGTATCGTCGCACGTATTTAAAATGTAATGTAAAATTGGCCACAACTCTGACAGTGTGATGTTGTTTCCGTCGCTACTGGTTATAACAGTTTGTTGGACTAGTAGCAACAGAAAATATGAGCGACGAAGCTTTGCTGATTTTGTTTATATTTTGTGACGATGCCACTACGGTTTTATTGTTTTAGGACAAGTTATAACACAAATCTCAAGATGGTCACTGCTGACTGAAAAAGGAAGACCAAGGACCAAAAGTTTTATGATCATTGGCGGAAGAACAACACTAATTATAAAACGATTTAGACAAAATAAGTGCATGGAGCGAAAAGTGACAGTTGACCCTGAACAATAAACAGTGTAAGGTCCTCCATACGTGTGCTAAAAAATTTCCGTTAAATTTCGGTTATACGGTAAATGATGCAAATCTAAAGGTTACCGTTTCAACTAAATACCTAAAGACTGGATTTACGAACAACTTCATTTGGTGTAAGTAGGCTGTTTATGTTTTCTTTATGTAAGTAGGCTGTTTATATTTTCTTATTGGCAATGCCACGTAGCGCTCTATATGAAAATCACTGGCTGTGCTGTGTGCAGTCTGTGGCTAGTTTGCATTGTTGTCTGCCATTGTAGTGTTGGGCAGCGGCAGCTGGATGTGAACAGCGCGTAGCGTTGCGCAGTTGGAGGCGGGCCGCCAGCAGTGGTGGATGTGGGGAAGTGAGATGGCGGATTTTTGAGAATGGATAATCTGGAAGTGTGTCCATCAGAAACAGTACATTTGTACGAATGGATGTCATGAACTGATATATATATATATATATATATATATATATATATATATATGTATATGACTATTAAGGTAAATACATTGTTTGTTCTCTATTAACATCTTTCAATTGCTAACTATCCCTATCAGTAGTTAGTGCCTTCCGTAGTTTCAATCTTTTATTTAGCTGGCAGTAGTGGCGCTCGCTGTATTGCAGTAGTTCAAGTAATGAAGATTTTTGTAAGGTAAGTGATTTCTGAAAGGTATAGTTTAATGTTACTCAGGGCCATTCTTTTGCAGGGATCTTTGATAGTCAGATTGCGTTGCGCTAAAAACATTATGTGTCAGTTTAAGCACAGTCATGTATAATTGTTCTAAGGGGACGTTTCATATGTCGACCCTTAGCCAAGGATATCTCACTGGAATCTTCTGATTTTTTCTTGTAGTTTGTGTATTTAGTGTAGCTTTTGTTTATTGCTAGCGCGTAATTATAGAGAGAATTTCCTTGGTAGTTGTGGTTTTTCATTGTTGCACAGTAAAACAGTTGTGGCATGCATGTAGATTTGCACCAAGTATTTCGCAGCTGCAATTAACTAGATATTATTTTCAGTGCTATGTTAATGTGTTCTCTTATTTTTGCTCTTCAAATTGTGTTTTTCTGTGTTATCGTGTGAAATATTGTCATAATAATGGCGTGTGAAAAACGTAACACTAGGCTCCAAAGTAAACTGAGAAATAATAGTGACGACGAGCGTAGCTTATCAGCACCACTGGGTAGTGAATTAACAGACATTCCAAGTAGTAATTTGGTAATTGTGCATAGGGAAATGGAGCGGGCGGCAAATAATGGTGTAGACAGTGAAACAGGTTGTGAACAGGGAAGCATTATCGATCGATCGGTCGGCAACAGCTCGCCTCAGGAATCCGAAATGACAGGACACAATTTTACAAATACTGTAGATTCAGGTTTTGCGTCCTCAGCGTTTTCTCAAATAAGTCAAGACACATTTTCATCTTGTCAAAATGTGAATGTTGCCGGTGCAAATGCACTGCCGAAAAGCGTAGAGGAACAGATTCTAGACACTAATGCATTGTTATTACAACTAATGCAACAAATGGAACAAAATCTTCAAAAGTTAGACACAATGGAACAAAATCTTCAAAAGTTAGACACAATGGAACAACACCAGAGACAAACACAGCAACAGTTAGACGCAATGGAACAAAATCTTCAAAAGTTAGACACCACGCTTGAACAAACACCTGAAGATTTAACTACTGAGTTACATAACATTGAATCGAAATGTCAAAAAGTCTGTAATGACGTAAAAACACAAATTTGTGAGCATTTTCAACCTATTTTTTCGCGGCATGAAAATACATTACAGAATCACGAAGCAGCCATAAAAGAACTGCAAACTATTGTTCATGTATATCATGAGACCTTGCAAGCTAAAATTGACTCAGTTGCATCTACCGATTCGGTTACGCAACTTGCAAAAACTCAGGAAAACTTAAAGGACACAGTAGATACTCTGAAAATTGGTTCAGAAAGACACATGGAGGAAATTAGTTCATTATCAGAGAAAGTAGTTGAACTTTCGGATCACCTAAATAATCTAAATGACACAAAACCGGTAGTCTTTAATGACACAGAAGAGTGCGAACAAATTAGGAAACTGAAACAGAATCTGAATCAAATTAATACGCAACACCAAAGAGAAATCCGGGAAGTACAAGATCAGCTGACACAGGTTATACAAGAATTACGTATTTCAGAGGACACTCGCGCTCCAGTACGGGAAGAGGGACATAGAAATACGGAACAGCCACAAAATAATAACACAGGGCATTTCGGAAGTTATGAAAGAAATTGGCAATGTGCACCGAATTTTGAGATGGAACCGCCGACACGACGTAACAATGACCGACATGCTACTCGCCGACACGATGATTTTGACTATAAGCTGTTCATTACTACACGTAAATTCAAAACGTTTAAGAATTCTGCCAACGACATTCATCCACAAGCGTGGCTCCATCAATTCTCTCATTGTTTCCCTCCCAACTGGTCATTGGAGCACAGGTTAGAATTTATGTGTGGCTACTTGGAGAATGAACCAGCTGTAAGAATGCGATCGGTCATTCACGATTGTCACAGTGAAGGAGAATTTTACCATGCATTCCTCTCAGCATATTGGTCACAAGCTACACAAGACCGAGTAAAACATAGCATCATGATGATGAAACACTTTGAACAATCTGAATTTTCCAGTCTTGTCAAATATTTTGAAGACATGTTGCACAAGAATCAGTACCTGTCAAACCCATACAGCCCCTCAGAACTCATCCGCATTTGCTTAATCAAATTACCTGAACATTTACGGCATATTATTTAGGCAGGACGTTGCAAAGACGACATTGAAGCTTTTCAGGGACTCCTACAAGAATTAGAAATTGACACAGACAGTCGCCGGATGCGAAAACAGGAAAACAATCACTACAGGTCACATACGTCTCAATTTCGTGACGACAGAAACAATAACTGGACACGACAAGGCTATTCTTACAACGCAAATCGTGACCAAAACAGACACCACCCGTATGACAACCACTGGCAGAGTAATAGTTACAGAGAAAGATCGCATTTCCGTAGTAGTGAATATGACAGAGACAATCATAGAAACAGACAATTTGGCAACCAGAACTATTATTATCACGGGAGACAGAATAACTTCAGACGCAACAGTTCAGCGCGCAGTTACGATTCAGGGAGAAATTCTCCACCACTTAACCGACAAGAAAGAAACTACAGGAACTATCGACATGACGACAGACGATATGATCGTAACGACAGACCTGAATTGCATCAGAACTGGCGGGATTTAAACATGGCAGGGCCCTCTCGGCAAGGCGAATTTGTGGAAGTTAGGTCTCCTAATCCCAATAACGACGCGCGCCAACAAAGAAACAGACAATGACTCGCACCGCAGGCTGCCGCGTGCGCCCACTGGCTCAGGGAAAAATAACATTGACGTTAACCGTGAGCAAAATTCCAGTATTCTTTACGGACGAATACCGCATGATAATTGCATTCAAGTTGAAACTCTGCGTACTGAGAAGAGCAAAAGGTTTACACCACATTTCACATGTAAAACCGTTTATTGAAAGATAATCTGCTTTTTAACTTTGTCTTTGCCATAAAACGTTTCACTTCACATTTCTAGTATGCTTTGTCAGACTTAAGAAACTGTTAACATGCAACAATGTTTGAAGTTAAATATCCGGTCTAGAACCTAGAGAACTTATTTAAACAGAAATTACGAATGCATTGTTATTGAGAACAGACGACACAGTGTTATTGTGTGTGTACATTCTTGCTTGTTAGTTACACGATTATGTAACGACTATGAGGCTTACATACTTAGGACATATAGTGGTACTGCTAATGAGATTTTAATGCAACATTTTGGTTCACTTGAAAATACATTCCTGATTTGAAGTACTTTCTGAGAGATACCAGATGACACAGTGGTTAGTTTATGTGACAGCTACACAATTATATCACGGCGTTACTAATGTGTGACACAATTTACATTGTTGCTTTTGCGGAGTATCTGTTTTATATCTGCACGGTTTTTCTGAATTCTTCTGGAAAGCAAAACATGTTTTAGTAGTAACTTTTGTGGTATAGCTACAAGGAGACAGCCTTTTCTGTAGCACAACAATACGTTACAACACAGTACTTTCTTCATCACGGCAATAAGCGTAATAAGTAAGATATCTATACGCAAAGCATTTCACTTTTGTTTATCATGAGGTAAGTACATTGACTTCTGCAGAACTTAGCTTTTGGAGGACGATAACTACGACACTTCCACAGAGATTATCTTACAGCAAGACGCACATCTAGCGCTACAGGACACGTATTTGAGTGATTAATTTTGTACTTAAAACATTTTTTTTAAAGATTTTTGAATTACAAAGAAAGTTTTCCGTGATACATTTCATTCCATTGCTGTAATCTGTAACACCTGAGGGTATAATTACAATAATCCTCAGGGGGGTACACGCTTACTTTGTGTACCATGTGTGTAGCAAACACAAGGAGCCCTAGCTAATATGGTATTTGCTTATACAACTTTACACATCGGTACCATATTTCTCTAACACACAAATTACACAGCTATCTGATCATTTAACTGAGAGATAAACATTTTTTTTTACTACATCAGTGACACATGTTTACCAAATTACACCATTGGATAACTTCATACTTACGAAATTGTATTTTGTCTTTACTTTGTGAACTGTTCATATTTTTTCGGACCCATTGTGATACTATGAGAGCTTTGAATGATGTATTTGGTATGAGATCATGATTTTTAAAGTACGTTTGAGGCAGATGACACTTCTGACATGAGCAGAGAATTTTTTTTAGGTTTTGAAATTATTGGAGGAAGCTACGCCGATTTTGAGATTTGACTGAGGTGTTATGATGTTATTATTACGATGACTATGTGTATTATGCTGTTGCGGTATGTTTATGATCAATAAGCTGATGCTATATGAGTTATTTGATTATGCTACATATGTTATGATGAAATATTGAAGAAGTGTCGACGAATAAGGTAAGGAATAATGAGTAGTGGTTCGGGATGCTGATTTGTGAAAAAGGATGTTGGAAACCAAGAATTGTACTTTAAGAGTTATGAAATGTGTGTGTAGATGCGTGAATGTATCACAATGCCGGCGAAAATTTTTGGACACTGTTATATTCATAGAATTTTGTTTCTACACATTTGCAACGCAAATTCTCGACCTGTGAAATTTTTTATATGAGACTGCCACTGTAGCAGAAACTGCTGTAGTAAATATTTCCGTAAGAAAGTTAAGTGACCACCTGCACGTAATGCGTCGTGGGCACCCAGCTGAGAGGTAGTCGTCTGACAAAAGAAAGCCATTAGGTGGAAAAAAAAGAGGCCATTAACCTCGCTATTGACATTCCTTCATAGAAAGCACCGCAAATATAACACGCTCATTACTTGAAAACATATGATTACTCATACTTTGTGCTAATTACTGAAATGCTTATGAATTGATGGGAAATATTCGTACATCTGCACACCTGATTATGACAAGTGTCTTTCTACGAGAGTTGAGAGCTACTGACTTACGAAATGCCACATAGCTATTGAATGATGTTTTTATGCTTTGGTTTGCGTAATTGATTATTTCATTTAATATCTGTTTTCCAGCTGTGCTGCAGCATTAGTTTTATAAAATAAAATAAAATGCATTTGCTAATGTGAACACTTTCTGTCAACAGATCTATTAAATAATTATTTTATGATCCACATTCTTCGAAAAAGGAGCTCTTGGAATGGAAAGAACAATAAGAAGGGACTGATAACAATAACTGCATATATAATTTTCTTTTCAAGTACTTGGTAATTTTTTGTAGAATTAGTTTTTATGGTGCACCACTTTAATTACATAGACATTAAGATGTGAATATGCATTTCCCTTGTCTTCATTGTTGTCTTTAGTGTAATGTTTTTTTTTTGCTTGAGCTATGTCACGTTTAGATATAAGTTGCTGCTGCTGTTTGCCAGGCATAGGGTTACTGAATTTGACGTTGTATTACGCTGTTAAGCCAGTTTTACTACTAATTTATTTTTCTTGTTTCCTGCACAGTACCTTATATTAGTTGTAGTACTGCAATTGCTTTGCCTATTTAAAGTTTTTGTCCTTGATGTTTGTGTTAATTGTTTTATGCTGCTGCATTGCCTCGTCCCTTAGTTTAGCATCTGAGCTCAGTAGATTTAAGTTAGCTTAAGAGGGGGTAGACTATATAAGAAACTAACTATGATGAATTGGACGAAATGTATTAAGAAGCTATAAGAAAATAATTTGGCCAAAAAAGTAGTGCACAGTGGAGAAAAACTAGTTTTGAAAGAGGACTGAATACAGAAAGCATGCTTGGATAGGATGTTTTTTTGGCTGGAGCAAATGTTGAAATAAGAGGGACGATATATGGAATGAAGTTTTGGGTTGGACTGCAGTACCAAAAGTTACACTGAAAACAAACCCTGTACTTTCCTTTTTTGTTATCCCACTATGTGTTTGTGTACCCTTGTGTATTTGTTTTCTTCCTGTCTCTGTGTAGTTTTATAGATTTTTTCCTTCTTCTAATATTAAGCTACATTCACTATGATGAAGAATACTGTTATCCTCAAATATAATTGGCATTAATAATATGTTATTTACCTTGTAAAGATGCTTAGACATTATTTATTCTGTTTTGTTTTAATGCTCATGTGTAAAGTGGATGTTTCAATAATTATTCTGATCTTTTATGTATTTACTTATGTCATAATTCCTGTAACACTGATGTATATGTTTATTTCTATTCTGTTGTAAAGCCTGTACTACAAATGTTATCTGTATTGTTATGTTCTTTAATGATGTATTTTGTACCTTTGTAATTGTATTCTCATGTTATAATATTGTAATTGACACCAGTTCATCAAATTAAGTAACGTATAAGCATTCATTTCACTGCACACATTTCTGTTGGTCATAGTAATGCACAATATGTAAGAAGTTGGGACTGTTAGTGTTTGCACGTGTGTTACTAATTCAGCAAGGGACTGGATAACAGCATTGCTGGTTCTAAGGACAATTCCAAAAACTTCGTGAGTGCACAAGTGGTGATTATGGACTTGCTATCTTCTCTGCAAGACTCTTCAATGGTGATTGTGCACCCGCACAGTTGCAACAGATGGCTGCTGGCCGTCTCTACAAGGACTACAGTGGGTTTACACCTTTGCTGACTCACCAATACCATTATTTCTACAAGGAGTACAGTGGGTCTACCTTTGCTGACTCACCAATACCATTATTTCTACAAGGACTACAGTGGGTCTGCATCTCTGATGACCAACCAATACCACAATCTCTACCAGGACTACAGTGGGCCTGTCCACTATTTCTACAAGGACTGCAGTGGGTCTGCACCTCTGGTGGCCCACCAATACCACAATCTCTACCAGGACTACAGTGGGTCTACTCTGTGATGACCTACCT
This sequence comes from Schistocerca cancellata, assembly GCF_023864275.1. Lineage (NCBI taxonomy): Eukaryota > Metazoa > Arthropoda > Insecta > Orthoptera > Acrididae > Schistocerca > Schistocerca cancellata. The sequence continues at coordinate 236,507,886 of NC_064627.1, read as the reverse complement.
ACCAATCTTCTTCAAAACGTCGAATGACTCTGCTGTGGGTTTGCTCTGTTGTGGCCCATTACCTGTCAGCATGTCAAGAGTCAGCACTGTCTTTCCGTTGGAAGGACAACACTACTTCTTCAAGACTGCATGGAAATCCACTACTTCTGTGTGCAATTTCTTTTACTAATGAGACTTTGTGAAAAACAAAAACTGTAATTACTATTATGATGAATGATCAGGACTGTCTTTATGGACTGTGAGAAAATTATAGCTTTTGACCAACATTGTATCAATAAGTGTGTGCATTTGATATCTTTCTTACTGTAATTATGAAAAAATTTTTCAAATCTGTATTGGCCACTGCCCAAAAAAAATTTGTAAAATTTTTTTTGGGGAGCGTGGGGGCTATGTAAGTAGGCTGTTTATGTTTTCTTTATGTAAGTAGGCTGTTTATATTTTCTTATTGGCAATGCCACGTAGCGCTCTATATGAAAATCACTGGCTGTGCTGTGTGCAGTCTGTGGCTAGTTTGCATTGTTGTCTGCCATTGTAGTGTTGGGCAGCGGCAGCTGGATGTGAACAGCGCGTAGCGTTGCGCAGTTGGAGGTGGGCCGCCAGCAGTGGTGGATGTGGGGAAGTGAGATGGCGGATTTTTGAGAATGGATAATCTGGAAGTGTGTCCATCAGAAACAGTACATTTGTACGAATGGATGTCATGAACTGATATATATATATATATATATATATATATATATATATATATATATATATATATATTTATTTATTTATTTATTATGACTATTAAGGTAAATACATTGTTTGTTCTCTATTAAAATCTTTCATTTGCTAACTATCCCTATCAGTAGTTAGTGCCTTCCGTAGTTTCAATCTTTTATTTAGCTGCCAGTAGTGGCGCTCGCTGTATTGCAGTAGTTCGAGTAATGAAGATTTTTGTGAGGTAAGTGATTTCTGAAAGGTATAGTTTAATGTTACTCAGGGCCATTCTTTTGCAGGGATCTTTGATAGTCGGATTGCGTTGCGCTAAAAACATTGTGTGTCAGTTTAAGCACAGTCATGTATAATTGTTCTAAGGGGACGTTTCATTGGTAGCATCAGATAGAAAATGTTGTGAGAAGGCAAACAAAAGACTGCGTTTTATTGACAGAACAGTTAGAAGATTTTATTGACGGAGCACATAGAAGATGCAACAAATCCACTAAAGAAACTGCTAAACTAAGATTGACCAATATTGCTACACGGTTTGGGATCCTTACCAGATAGGATAGGTCAAAGACGTTTAAAGTAGGGCAACGCGTTTTTTATAATCACGAATAGAGTGTAGAGCGTCAAGGATATAGTACATGAGCCGGGGTGACAATCATTAAAAGAAAGGCTTTGCGGAGAGAGTTTTTCTCGAAGTTTCAATCATCATCTTTCTCTTTCGAATGTGAACATTTTTTTTGTTGACTTCCCTACCTTCAAAGGGAGAAATGATCATCGTGATAAAATAACAGAAATGAGACCTCACAGGGAAAGATTAACATATTCATTTCCCACGTGCAATTAGAGACTGGAGTTGTCGATAAATAGTCTGAAAGTTGTTGTATGAATTTTCTGTCAAGCACTTAAGGGTGAAATACAGAAAGTCATGTAGGCGCAGACACGCAGGGCAAGTTATCAGCTTCTTTCCCTATACATACATAAAGACGTACACATGTTAGGCTCACGTTTTTTACTGACTCGTTACTGCCCCTGCCACAAATTACAATAGATATAAAAATCGTGGTTCCGGTCTAGCGCCCTTCAGTTGTGAGGCGGATAATCGAACTGGAAAGTCCCTCTCCCAAATTCCCAAGTGGAATTATCTTTGTGTTAACTAAATGAAACACATTTTGCCTTGATAACAACACTTCATTATTATTGTTGTACGACCTAGGTTTCGGGTTATAAGCGTATTTTCTAGTACACAACTGATTCCAAAGACGGCAAGGAAGTGAAGATCAACATCTTTTAACTTGTGAATCTATTCATTCCTTACTTAAATTATAAAAGTTATCGCTTAACGAATCTGATACAGTTAAATTTGTATTTTACAACATTCATTCGGACAACGTTTACAGTAACTATGAATAAACAAACATTACAACATTCATTCGAACAACAATTACAGTGACTATGAATAAACAAACACTGGAGTAGAGCCTGTGAGATATGCATATTATTTTGGTCACTCTGTATATTCTGTTTCTTATGTAAATTGTCGACGTACAACAATGTAGCTGAGTAATCTCTGACTATTGCTCCAATAAATTTGTGTTCCTACACCCCCTATGCATGAGAGCGCAAGCAAAGTTACACATTTCCTAAGTCGAGCAGTGTTGAATAGCAGATGTGTTTTGAAGAATGGTCAGGAAATTTTCTTTATAAGTTTGATATGAGATTGATGGAATTGGAGTATGCATATCTTTGATGCGATTATGTAGAGAAGAGAAAGAGATAATTAGTGAGTTTTTCTGGAATTCTGAGAGACTGAGGTAAGAACGGAAACGAGTGGCACTGTTTTGTGTGATTGACATTGTAGTAAAGAAGCTCAGATAGTAGGATAGTTATATGTATTGCTCTGATAGAAAGATGAGATTCTCCTTGCTTAAAGTTATTTCTTAGTCATGTATGTAAATACTATTGTGAATGTTAAGTTGATTTTCAAAGCATTGCTTTTGAATATAGAGTTTTATTTTTGTGAGAATTTCTTACTAGTTAAAATTCCCACCCTTCATTAAGTTCATTATGTATGTATACATATTGCACTCCGTGGTATGGAATTTTCAGTCGTAGTTTTTTAATGTTGCTTTGCTGCTGTATGCTGTGCGCTGCATTCGAGGAATCTGCAAAAATGTTTGTCAAGACACGAGGTGAGTTTAAATACAGTATAGGGCCAGGAATTTTTTTTGTAAGTTCAGTTGCGCATTTATTTCAGAAGTCGGATTACATTCAGGGTAGCAGTGCATTTTTATAGGACCTTTTTTTCAGCTTCTAGACAGTGTCGAGCAAATCATATTAAGTCTTTGTATAATTTAGTATGGTCAGAGTTTTGCACTGTACACGAGTTTAAGTTAGGAATTAGTTTGTTTGGTAATCATTGTTTAGAAGTTTTGGTAGACAGTTTTAGGAAGATTCTCTCAGATACAGAGATGCAGACGAGCGCTTAAGTTACAAGCTATGTGCGCAGGAATGGGTATTTGTGTCATTATCTATTTGTGAATGAAGGCACCAAGGTTATTCTTCCAGATAGTGGCTGTAACATTGTCTAGAATGGGCGAATAATCGAATTAAGTTCGCTCATTTAATACAAAATGTGGGGATACACACCTCTGTTTCTTAGTTTCTAACATTTCTAATTGAGTGAACTTTGCACTTTTTATGTGTAGGATTTCTATCCCCATTATAAATTTTTGGTTTTGGTTTGAGCAGTGTTTGCCAAAGGATGAATCTGACTTCTATAGTCTCCAGCTTCTATGATGTTCACTGAGCCTGATACAGATTGAACACTCAGTCTGTCCATTCTCTAATCTCACAGCCGCGTTTTCGGGATGTGGATCAAAATAAACGAGGCTTCTACATCGCTTTACTCAGTTCACTTGTACAGCAAACCAAGTATACAAAGTGTAGAACCGACTACCATTATTATTATTTCGCATGGCATCAATGCCACATTACTTAGATTGAACAGCAATGATAGTAATGGTAATACAATACACAAAAAGTACAGATAAAATAAGTTAGTCTCACTTTTGATTGGAAAGTCTTAGATTAAATTGATAAGACAATATTATCGATGTGACTAGAATAAATTAAAAAGCACTTGGATGAATTACACATAAAAGAAATAAAGATAACTTTTATAAACATAACAGATAGGAAATTTCTTTAAATACCTGCAAGCAATTTGTTATATGTTGATACGTAAAGTCTCCATACAGGAGACTACATCCTCAGAGACCTCATGTATCCTGGGAGTAGTTCAAGCGTATTTCTGTAGCGGACCTTCTGGAACGGTGTGGTGTATTTCTTGTCACTGGTATATGCAGTCTCACTTGGCACTATCAGCGATTCCCCACATGTGTTTCAAGTCCCGGCATCTTCTGTGCTCGGTGTGTATGCGATAAAGGGTGGTCCACAAGCTCGTAGGTAGGTGGAATCCGGGAGGGGCTCGTGTAGGACTGACAAAGAGACCTTCGGATCAGGATTGGCTGCGAACCATTCATCCCATCATGCTGTTTCTGGCTAGAATCCTTCAGACGTGATCTTTTTGTCAAGCCTCCTGGAGGATTTTCTAGACTTAAGTCGTTGTCTTTGAGTGGCATCGCAGTCCTGGTCTAGTGGAAGTTCAGGATTTTTGAAACATTTCTTCCATTCCCTTTTCAAAGCAGCTTGACGTCATATCTTCGGTGGTTCGATATTAGAACAGGCAGCCATTCTGTGGGCGTGGATTTGACTGATATACTTCTAATGACCACATTCAGCTGTATTTAGCTCCCCAACTTGTTCCAGGTCGTTTGTGCAATATGTATTTGTGATTCTCATTTTTGGTGCTGCTTCAGTTAGTGTTTTCTGTACGCGGGCCGGTGAAACATGTCATTTGACAGCTCGCGTGTGGTTGACGATACTGCGATTACGAGGTTGCAATAGCTGCCACCGCACACGCCCACAACTCCGAAGTACGTTTTGTAAATGTAAGCTACAATCAACGTTTGTATGTAAGTGCAACAAAGTACGTTTTTCCAACCATGGAAATGAAAACACCCGAAGTTAATGATGTATCTATGAAAAGTCGTTCCAGATAGTTACAGTAATAGCTGCATGAAAAACGTCGTATAATAATGTATTTCATCTACAACGTATTGAGGCGTCACAGGCTTATTTTGTTTTACGAGCGAGTATAACAGCAGCTTTGTCATGCCTGCAACCACTGCACCATAGTTACTTTGCTGTCACTAGTGGTGGGAGTTTTATCTAAAATCACGGTACGATGCATTGTCCATCACAAACACTGTCCGAACACTAAACTGGAGCAACAAATTTTTAAACAACTGTAGAAACCATTGGTGGTCCATATCCTCATGATAGCCACCGGTTTTTTTCGATCGAAAAACTAAAAGTCCTTCAGGCACAAAGCCCTTTGAAGATCGTGCATGGGCCACAATCAGTCGGGATCATCTTCCTCTAGGCTGATGACTGCTGCTATTCGGAGTATCATCTGTCCAGCAATTCTCAACTGATTCTCCAGCGTAGACCCCAGTATGACTGAGTGTATGTTCTTTCTTACAATGTTGTGTAAGAAAATGGTACGAGTTGCAACGACATGAGCTTTCTCTAGTAACAGTTTTCGTCCAATTAACTTTTCAAAACGGAAGCCCATACTTTTTAATATCATCTTAAGTGACGTCCCCCCCGCCCCCCCCCCCCTGAGAAAAGTTCACTTTCTTTCAAAGAAATTAGCAACTTCGCTATTGTGTATTCTTTCCTTTTATAGTATCCGTATATGCGCCAACGAATTGCATCTGATTGGAAAGAATTAATATCTGTAACAGGACGAGGCTGCTTTTTTTTCTTTCCCGGAGTACTTGAAAACACACTGTTTCTCCCACAGGGGCTTTCTTCCACACTGTTTACTTCACTTTCTTGCAAGTCTTGAAGTAGCACCCCTTTCCTTATAACTGTTCTTTCACTGATTCCTAGAGTTTTCGAGGTACGTTCTAAAACTTTATCGGCAGGAATAGACGCATGCCCATGAACAGAAACAATTTTTTTTTCTTGCTCGTAAAACTCACGCGTCCTCCGTAGCAATTCCAAAGCCTGACTATTTACTGACAGTCCACGGCGCAACGGAAAGTCGATTGGTGAATGATATCGTTTTGGCGACTTGTTTAACAAACAAAATCTGCAGTCTAGGCGGTAACACAACACAACAGCTGGAGTTCGCGCACTAACATACAATGTTTACACGGAAGCGGCAACGTGGTTCGGTGCTGTTATTGGTTCAGAAGACGCGGCGCCTCCCGTTCCTCACTTGTTTGTTAGTTATACAGGGTGTCCGAAAAGTCTTTCCCTGATTACATAAATTGATAACTCAGGCTAGAAGTAAGATACAAATATGAAACTGGTGTCTAATTGTTTACAAACTATCAAAGTTTTTTTCACACATCAGTAAACTTCCACATGAGCACCCTTGGTAGCACGTAGCACATCTAGGCGATATTCAATTTCCGTCCACACGTTAGCCAACATCACTGGAGGATCGATTCAACGACTGTGGTTATCCGTTGCCGCAGGGTTTCGAGCTCTGGTACACGTGTTCGGTAGACCTCGTCCTTGACATAACTCCATAAAAAGAAGTCTAATGGGGTTATGTCAGGAGAGCGTGGAGGGCAAACAATTGGCCCATCCCGACCAATCCATCGCCCAGGAAAGGTCATATCGAGATAGGCATGGACGTCCAAACCCCAATGAGGCGGTGCACCGTCTTGCTGAAACAAGACATCGGAGTGATACTGAAGCACCTGAGGAACAGCATACATTTGCAACATGTCCAGATACACTGCAGATGTGATGGTAGCAGCGAAGAAGAATGGCCCGATAATTCTATCGTGCAATAGCGCGCCACCAAACATTCACCTTTGGACTGCCTCTGGTGCACTCCATGACCTCGCCAGGGGGTTGTGAACCCCAAATGCGCACATTGTGGCGATTCACTACTCCGCTGACAAAAAAGGTCAATCGTCGGAAAAGGCAATTCGTCTGAGATAACCATCATCGTCCTCAATACGTGATAGCATTTCGACCGCAAAGTCACGTCGACGTATACTGTCATTGGGCAACAACGCCTGAACGATTTGCACTTTGTATGCACGAAACAATAAACGTTTGTGTAAAATGTCATGGAGAGAGCTTTTTGGCATCTGTAATTCACGTGAGGCCCTGCGCACCGATTTCTTCGGACTTCGCAGAAAAGACTGCCTTACAGCTTCCACCCTGTCTGCTGAGGTTCTTGGTCGACCAGACCTCGGAGGTCAGCAACCGAACCTGTGTTCTTGAACTTCTCATACCAGGCTTTAATTCTCTTGACATCAGGTCGATTCCTTCCAAATGTTGTCTTGAAGTGTCTCTGCACTGTGGCTGGTTATCGTGACTCATGGTACCACAGGACACACTATGCCTTTTCCTGATTGGTTAACATGGCTTCTTGGGCACTGCACCTCATCCGCTACTTACATACTGCGAACCTAAAACAGAAAAGAAAATCTTTGATAGTTGTAAACAATTCGACACAAGTTTCATATTTGTATCTTACTTCTAGCCTGAGTTATCAATTTATGTAATCAGGGAAAGTCTTTTCGGACACCCTGTACTACCAACTCTACGGCGCTTGAGGAGTGACCTTGAAGTGACATGTTTCAGCGGCCCGGGTATATATGTTAGAGAGCGATCTAGCATCACGCCAAGATATTTTGAATATGGATTATATGACAGCAACTGATTTCTAAATGCATTTTGCGGTTTATAACCATCTCGTCTGTGACTTAGATGGAAGGTATAACATTCAGTTTTGTTTGCATTTATTTTCAGTCTCTATCATTAAAAAAACTCATACTGAATTCGCAAATCCTGAGTGAGAGTCGTTTCTGAAGTTGTAAAACCGTTAGTCTAAGTCACCAAAGCTATGTTCTTGTTTTCGTTGTTGTTAAGTCGGCAACATATAAGTTGAAAAGTAGTGGGGGCCAGAACAGATCCATCTAAACTGCACCGGTTATTATAAACGTTGGACACCGTGGGCGTGACGGGGTAGTAACATTGGAAGAGAATAGAAAATAAATGGAGGCCTTTTTCAAAACAGTCGGTAAACAGGTAACCACGAAGAGAAAGATGTCGGCGTGCTTTGGAATGTTAGACAGGACGTCATAAATATTGGGAGCCAATGTGCACCTGTCGGCGCTGGTCGTCCCTTGCCGCCGCCGCCTGTTCCTCCAGTGAGTCAGAATCCTTTGATTGTTCCGCAAACGACCGTACTTCCTCGGCGCGGTTGTCCACTACGGTGCGAGCGCTGTCGACAAGTGTTTGCCGCTAATGGAGCGGTGCGGCGGCGCTGACAAAGGAGCCCCAGCGGCCTGGCCGGTGCTCTGCCTTTGGGAGACTGCAGGCTTTGCCCGCCCACCCGGGCCGCGCGTGCTGGAAGTGGCCCAGCCGGCTCTTTGTGTCGCCAGGCCGCCGATGACCACGCCCAGCGCGGGTGAGGACACGTCGGCACCGGCAAAGCTCCCAAAAAACGAGCGCCTCTCTTTGTCTGCAGACCTGCCGGGGCGCGTAGCAGATGGGCGCTGCAGGTTGCCTGACCACTTCGGTTTTCTCCTGTCTCTCCCTTAAATAGCAGATAGTGTGCGTCATGTCAGCAACGATTGCAGCTACATCTACTTCCATACTTCGCATGCCACTTTATGTAGTCACCCCGTATGCAGGGTGTTTCAAAGTGAACATTGGTGTTTTACCGCTTTGTAGCATTTATTACATTCAACTTACAATTATAAATAACACACCAAATGAATGAGCAACTCAGATAGTTTTTACACTACTGGCCATTAAAATTGCTAGACCACGAAGATGACGTGCTACAGACGCGAAATTTAACCGACGGGAAGAAGATGCTGTGACATGCAAATGATTAGCTTTTCAGAGCATTCACACAAGGTTGGCGCCGGTGGCGACACCTACAACGTGCTGACATGAGGAAAGTTTCCAACCGATTTCTCATACAAAAACAGCAGTTGACCGGCGTTGCCTGCTGAAACGTTGTTGTGATGCATCGTGTAAGAAGGAGAAATGCGTACCATCACGTTTCCGACTTTGATAAAGGTCGGATTGTAGCCTATCGCAATTGCGGTTTATCGTATCGCGACATTGCTGCACGCGTTGGTCGAGATCCAGTGACTGTTACCAGAATATGGAATCGGTGGGTTCAGAAGGGTAATACGGAATGCCGTGCTGGCTCCCAACGGCCTCGTATCACTAGCAATTGAGATGACAGGCATCTTATCCGCATGACTGTAACGGATCGTGCAGCCATTTCTCGATCCCTCAGTCAACAGATGGGGATGTTTGCAAGACAACAACCATCTGCACGAACAGTTCAACGACGTTTGCAGCAGCATGGACTATCAGGTCGGAGACCACGGCTGCGATAACCCTTGACGCTGCATCACAGACAGGAGCGCCTGCGATGGTGTACTCAACGACGAATCTGTGTCCACGAATGACAAAACGTCATTTTTTTCGAATCAATCCAGGTTCTGTTTACAGCTTCATGCTGGTCGCATCCGTGTTTGGCGACATCGCGGTGAACGCACTTTGGAAGCGTGTATTCGTCATCGCCATACTGGCATATCACCCGGCGTGATGGTATGAAGTGCCATTGGTTACACATCTCGGTCTCTCTTGTTCGCATTGACGGCACTTTGAACAGTGGACGTTACATTTCAGATGTGTTACGACCCGTGGCTCTACCCTTCATTCGATCCCTGCGAAACCCTACATTTCAGCAGGATAATGCACGACCGCATGTTGCAGGTCCTGTACGTGCCTTTCTGGATACAGAAAATGTTCGACTGCTGCCCTGGCCAGCACATTCTCCAGATCTCTCACCAATTGAAAACGTCTGGTCAATGGTGGCCGAGCAACTGGCTCGTCACAATACGCCAGTCACTACTCTTGATGATCTGTGGTATCGTGTTGAAGCTGCATGGGCAGCTGTACCTGTACACGCCATCCAAGCTCTGTTTGACTCAATGCCCAGCCGTATCAAGGCCGTTATTACGGCCACAGGTGGTTGTTCTGGGTACTGATTTCTCAGGATCTATGCACCCAAATTGCGTGAAAATGTAATCACATGTCAGTTCTAGTATAATATATTTGTCCAACCAATACCCGTTTATCATCTGCATTCATTTCTTATTGGTGTAGCAATTTTAATGGCTAGTAGTGTATTACGAGCGTTCAATGTGAGCACCATCGTGTCGAAACGCAAGTTCTTACCAAACTTTGAACTGTGAGCCTCCCCCCCCCCCCCCCCCCCCAAGCTAAAAATCGCGTGGTGTTAGATCAGGTGAAAATGGTGGAGGCCAAGCGAAGCAAGTTCTGTCATCCGGCCCCATGCTGCGAATTCATTGGTCGGGTGCAACATTGTTTAACCAGTAGTGTACTGACTTATGCTACTGAGACGGTGCACTATTTTGCTGCCAAATAATATTCTGTGATTCAGCTTATTCCATCAAAGGAAAGGGTCGTAATCTAGCGCATCAAGACAAGACACCAGTTACAACAATTACTTCACCTAGAACGAAAGGCGCATAAACTTGCCCCCTGGATATGGCACAACAGACAGATGCGTACTTTATGTGTGTTCACATTTCCACGTAGGTGAATGTCATTTCTTCACTGAATTCGACACGACCCAGAAAGTCTTCATCGACATGTAGCAACATTTCACTCGCGAGTTTGGCACGTAAACTGTACTCTGTAGGCTTTAGAGTAGGCTTTAGAGCCTGTAACAAGTGCAACCGATAAGGACGTAGTTGTTAGCGTCTCCTTGAGTCTTCGCAGAGCCGTCACTGGAATAGCTAATTCGCGACTGCCCTTCCGAGCTGATTTCTTGGAGCTACAAGTGAAAGAGTTTCTTACTTATTTACGTTTCTACTAGCGCGTTCTAACGGAAGGCACACGAAACAGTGCAGCCGCACAGGTATACAAACCTAACAGTTTGAGCTGCTCTTTCATCTGATGTATTATTTATAATTGTAAGTTTGATAAGAGGGGGTATTCATTTTCAAACACCCTGTATATGAATTAACTTATGATTGCTGTCAATGTGTATACGTGAGTCGAACAAGCAGAAATCGTAGAAACAAAGTATAAAGAGCACTCTTACGTAACAGCTGTCATTCATCATTTGCTGACCACCTATATAATAGCACCGAATCACGAGTCAATTAACTCCTCTTCAAGCTCCAAACCTTCGCCCTTCCCATTAACTACGTCCGTCTGATCGGTTCCTTTCTCTCCCGCCGTACTTCCTATGTCACCATCCATAACACAGATTCATACACCTTTTTCCCCTCCGCCGGTGTGCCCCAAGGCTCCGTCCTCTCCCCCCTTCTGTACCTTTTGTACACGGCGGACATGCCGCCGCCGTCACCCCCCGTCCACCTTCTCCAGTTTGCCGATGACACCGCCTTCCTTGCCATTGCCCCTACCCTGCAACGCTCCCAACGCCTTCTCCAATCCCATCTTGACAGGTTCACCGCTTGGTGCAACCAGTGGTTGCTCAAGGTCAATCCCTCCAAAACCCAGGCGATCATTGTAGGCAAAACCACCCCTTCCTTCCGCCTCCTTGATTTCTATCTCACCGTCTATGGCCGTCCTATCGCCCTCACTCCCACCCTTAAGTACCTTGGCGTCACCCTCGACCGTCGCCTCACCTGGACTCCCCATCCCCAGACAATCCAAGCCAAGGCACGTTCCTGACTCTGTCTCCTCAAGCTCCTTTCCGGCCGCACATGGGGTATGGACTCCTCCACAATTCTCCACACCTATAAATCCCTCATCCGTCCTATCCTTTGTTACGCCCATCCAGCCTGGATCTCCGCCCCCCCTCCCTTTTATAAATCCCTCCAAATCCAAACGCCATACTCTCCGCCTTGCCTATCGCATCCGTCTCCCCTCCCCCACGCGGATCCTGTATGATCTCATCCCCTTCCCCCACCTCCTCCTTTTCCTTGAAAGGATACGGATCCTGTACACCTCCCGTAAACTTGACCCTCCTCACCCGCTCGTATCCCCGATCCTCTCCCATCCCCGCCCGCTGCCGCGCCTGTATTCCCACGTCCCACCCGGTCTCCATCTCTCCACCCTCCTTACCCTCTCCCAAGGTGGCTTCCGCCAGCTCCCCCTCCCTGATGATGTCCTCGTCCCCTCCATCTACCCCTCCTATCAACTTTGATCCTGCCCCACCCCCCACTTCCAGCGTACTTTCCTTTTGGCACCCTCCCTCCCTTCTCTTCTCTTCCCTTCTCTTTCCTTTTCCCCCATCCCCTCCCTCCACCCCTCGTCCCCCGAGCTTCCCCTCCCCCTTCCTCCCTCCCCCCTATCTCCCCTGCCCATGGCATCCCTGCTCTCCCCTCTCCCTCTCCCACTCCCCTTCCTCCTCCTCCTCTCTTGGCAGGTCCCCGGACTCGCACTCGCATAGTGAACATTCCCGCGCCGGAGATCATCGCCTTCTGTGTCTCGTGTGTGTGACGTCGTTTAGTGTTTTTGGTGTCCGCCGTCCCGCTACTACGTTCACTTGTGCCGTCGGCTTCATCAGTGTGCTGTGCGCCGTGTCAACGTGTTTTCAATGTTGTTCTCGTCACGTGTGAATGACTCCGTGTTTTTTGTGTCTCTGTGACCTCTCTCTTTTGCCCGTCACTATGTTCATTATCATTCTCCGTTCTTATACTATTGTAAACGCTATGGCTGAAGAGCGGCGTAGTGTGCCGCTGCCAGCCTGCCTGATTTGTACAGGTATTAAAATAACAATAAAGAAAAAAAGAAAAAAAAGAGTCAATTAACACAGAAACTGGTGGGAAGAAGAGATCAGTTAAAACCGATACCGATACTTTAGCTCTGAATAATTGTTTTTTTTTATTCGTTTCGCTTCTGTTATAACAGGTGCTTTTTTAATTTTTTACTAATCAACGAGTAAAGAAAACGTGATATCAATTAGCCAAAGCACCATTGCTAAATTGTTTCGTTTTTACGTAAATTTTCTTTTTTTTAAAAAAAAGGAGTGATTTTTTTATTCCTAAAATTTGAATTGTTTTGAAATATTGCTTTGCTATAGAAAACGGGATAACGATCAGTGCTATTTTCATAACAATGCCGACAGGAAGCAGCAGCAAATACATGGCATTAAAATTTGTACAGCATTGCTGAGACAATAACGTTCATGTTGCCGTGTGCCGTAGCTGACGCGTGTCCGTGCAGTGACTTGCGTCACAACCTGTTCTATACGGTAGTTTCTCCCTGTCGTCACCGGACGTCCATAGAATGGTTCCAACCGTACGGAAACATTTTTACGAAGTGACCTAGAAATTACGTACAATGCTTCATTTACTTCAAAATCTTAAAGATTTGTCTGCCATTTTTATGACATAGTAATAGAGGAAAGAAATTATGGCAAAACCAATAAATATAAAACTTGACAAGAAATAGTATACAATAACTATAGAAAGTTGCTGATCTGCTGCCTTTGTCTACATAGTGTGCATTCATCTGCTTGTAGCCCTTGAAAGCGGACAAATTAATACGAAGCCAGAATTCTTCAGCCTCAGCTTTCAACCTTGAGCACTGGCTGTTCTTGCCACAATAGTGGAATGATCCCTGACATTAACACGATTTTTGAGCAGAGTTTCAAAAAAAAAAAAAAAAAATAGGATCAATAGTAGAAGACTGCGTAGTATTCAACCAATTATCGCTTTTCGAGAAAAGCAGCGAGCGACGGATGATCTAAGTTTCATTTGCCTAATAATGTATTATTTCGATTCTATGTATCCTGAAACTGAGAGAGGCAAAAGTTTCAGTCTTTGCTCTATTTCAATAGTCGAAAATCGGTTATTCCAGGGATCGGTTACTTTGAGTGTTTTAACAGTCCGGTTAAACTGGATTGGAAAAAAAGCAGGTATAACTGAAAACCAGTTGTTTCAACGATAACCGCTACCTCTACATTGTAGCAGCTAGTTTGCGTAATGTTACGTATATAGCAGCGATTGCACCTGTATCTATATCCACACTCCAGAAGCCAGCTTATGTCTCTCATTGCCGTACATACGAATTAACTTCCAATTGCTGTCAGTCTGTATACCTGAGTCAAACGTGTAGGAATTTTAGAACCAGATATACAGAACATCTCAGAGCAGTCAGAATTAACAGCTCCCATTCAGCTAGCTGTTCACCTAATAGCACAGAATCACCACGCAACTAACACAGAAAGTGATTTAAAAATTCTTAAAACTAGTAACCACTTAAACGAAAAATTAACAGCAGAAGCAAAATTATCGTATCCAAAAACCAGAAGCCCAAGGAACGAAAGTAATAAACGAACTCACATCACAGAGTAATAAATGAACCCTCTTTGTCAGAACGGAAGAGCTATGAAACAACCACTACCCCAAAACTGCATATGGTCACCCTCCAAAATTAAAATCTCTTCCCCACACACCACTCCAGTCACTCTACATGCCTACCCATAACTCACTCTGTCTGTCTCTGTCTCTGTCTCTCTCTCTCTCTCTCTCTCTCTCTCTCTCTCTCTCTCTCTCTCTCTCTGCCGGCCAGTGTGACCGAGCGATTCTAGGCGCTTCAGTACGGAACTGCGCTGCTGCTACGGTCGCAGGTTCGAATCCTGCCTCGGGCATGGATGTGTGTGATGTCCTTAGGTTAGTTAGGTTTAAGTAGTTCTAGGTCTAGGGGACTGATGACCTCAGGTGTTAAATCCCATAGTGCTTAGAGCCATTTGAACTATTTTGAACCATCTCTTTCTCTCCCTCTCTCTCTCTCTCTCTCTCTCTCTATCTATCTATCTCATTCTATCCTTCTTGCTCTCTGTCACACACACAGAGACACATACACAAACACACACACACACACACACACACACACACACACACACAAACACACACACACACACACACACACACACACACACAAGCTAACCATCACAAAACTCAACGACGCTTCAAATTCGAACCACATTCCGAACAAAAATGCCACAAAACTAATTAACACCACACAGCCATAGTAAAACGTGAATTTTGTGCTTGGCTAACAAATCATACAAAATGCATGTTTAACGACAACAGCAAAAGAAATATAAGTGTTAACAGGACATAAGCAAAGGAAAAAATAGCACAACATCAAAAACCGCAAGTGACACGATAAATAATCCGATATATACATAGCGATTCCCAGCCAGAATGAACAATAAACAGAAAAATTTTAAAAATCTTTCTGCTGTTTGCGGATGATAAGCTGTAGTTTTCATATTAGATACAAACCTACCAGCAGACACAAGTGATAGCTTCGTATGGGATAAGTAAAGAAACGTACGTGTCAACATCAATTCCAAATTTACTATAAAACCAAAATATTCAGACATATCGTAAATGAACAACACAAATTGCCTCAACTCCATGACGTATCTCTATACTCTGCAATGTACGAAAACTAATACAAAATGTTTGACATAATAATCGCTGCCAGCCGGGGTGGCCGAGCGGTTCTATGCGCTACAGTCTGGAACCGCGCGACCACTACGGTCGCAGGTTCGAATCCTGCCTCGGGCATGGATGTGTGTGATGTCCTTAGGTAAGTTAGGTTTAAGTAGGGGACTGTTGACCTCAGAAGTTAAGTCCCATAATGCTCACAGCCATTTGAACCATAATCGCTCCTTTTGCAAATGTAAATACTCATGCACTAAAAGTCCCTGTAACCACCACAAGAAGTTAACACGTAAAAACAATTGTTCAGAAAGAAAATGAAAATATAAATCCACTGAGGACAGTGAAATAAGTGCTGAAACATGTCTGGGTGAAAACAAAACTAAAAAACGTCGTCTTCCATAAGACTGAATTCCTCTCC
Source organism: Schistocerca cancellata (assembly GCF_023864275.1). Classification (NCBI taxonomy): domain Eukaryota; kingdom Metazoa; phylum Arthropoda; class Insecta; order Orthoptera; family Acrididae; genus Schistocerca; species Schistocerca cancellata. The sequence continues at coordinate 236,492,184 of NC_064627.1, read as the reverse complement.
AGTTTTTTTTTTTTTTTTTTTTAGCAAGCACAAAAGTTAGGAAAACTTCAACATCCACAATATGATTAGTAATAGAATTATAATGTTCTTGCTGTTGACGAGCGGAACAAAGCTTAGGGAAATATGAGAAATTTTATAAGAAACTGAATGTTCTTAAAAGTACATACATAACGTTGCAGAGAGAAAGAAAATTTTCTTTTTTTAACTTTCATCACGAGAAATAAATAATTTTCAAAGCAACAAATTATTGATTTTTAAATTACAGATAATCGTGGTACTTAGGAACAATTCAATAAAACTTGGTCCATGATGGACTGTGTGAAGAGGTGTAACTGATTAGGTGACACACAAGAGATCTTCTATTTATTGTTCTAGTCTTTAGCATTTTAATCTCTTCGATTCATAGCGTGCCTGTAAAATTTCTTTCAAATGGTTCAAATGGCTCTGAGCACTATGGGACTTAACTGCTACGGTCATCAGTCCCCTAGAACTTAGAACTACTTAAACCTAACTAACCTAAGGACATCACACAACACCCAGCCATCACGAGGCAGAGAAAATCCCTGACCCCGCCGGGAATCGAACCCGAGAACCCGGGCGTGGGAAGCGAGAACGCTACCGCACGACCACGAGATGCGGGCTAAAATTTCTTTTTTTCCCTAAATAATGACAAATACATCCTGGAAAAAGAAGCTGAGAACTTTTCATTAATACTCTTTACAGTTACAAGTTCTTGAGAAATGTAACCGCTGTTTCCATCTTGTAATACTGAACCTACAAGATATCTTACAAGACAGTGCGAAGAAAGGAAAGCCTATGTTTATAGCATTTGTTGATACAGAACAAGTTTCTAACAATAATCACTATAGCATCCTGTCAGCCCAGAAAATTTCTGGACTGGATTTAAAAAATGGAGAAGTATTAAGTTGGTAGTTTTAAAGCTTCGGATATTCTACCTTCTGAATGTGTTTACTGAATTCACCTCTTGGTCTCTCTCTACAATTTTTACCCACTTCCCTCCAATACTAAATTGGTGATCCCTTGATGTCTCAGAAAGTGCCCTACCAACCGATCCCTTCTTCTAATCAAGTCGTGCCAAAAATTCCTCTTATCCGCAATTCTATTCAGTACCTCCTCATTAGTTACATGATCTACCAATCTAATCTTGAACATCCTTCTGTAGCGCCACATTTCAAAAACTTCTTTTCTTGTCTAAACTGTTTATGTCCATGTTTCACTTCCATGCATGGCTACAGTCCATACAAATACTTTCAGAAAAGACTTCCTGGAGCTTAAATATATACTGGATGATAACAAATTTCTCTTCTTCAGAAAAGCCTTCCTTGCCATCGCCAGTCTACATTTTATATCCTCTCTACCTCGACCATCAACAGTTATTTTGCTGCCCAGATAGCAAAACAAATCTAGAGCTATAAGTGTATCATCTCCTAATCTGATTCCCTCAGCATCACCACACATTCCACTATCCTCGTTTTGCTTTTGTTGATGTTCGTCTTATGTTCTCCTTTAAGATACTGTCCGTTCTGTTCAACTGTTCTTCCACTTCCTTTGCTGGCTCTGACAGAATTGTAATGTCATCGGCAAACCTCAATGTTTATATTTCTTCTCCCTGGACTTTAATTCATGCTCCATATTTTCTTTTCTTTCCTTTACTGCTTGCTCAATATCCAGGTGAATAACATCTGGGATAGGCTACAGCCCTGTCTCACTCCCTTCTCAACCACTGCTTCTCTTTCGTGCCCCTCGACTCTTATAACCGCCATCTGGTTTCTGTACAAATTGTAAATAGCCTTTCGCTCCCTGTATTTTATCCCTACCACCTTCAGAATTTGAAAGAGAGTTTTCCAGTTAACATTGTCAAACGCTTAAGGTTTTTAACATGGCTGTCAATCAGCAACTGTTGTATGATACAAAATTTTGAAAAACACAGCCCTCGGTCGCGAACACAATTAATTTGTAACCTAGGTTTCGGTGTCACAAGGGACACCTTCTTCGGACAAAATTAAAACTAAATGTTACAGCATAACGTACCAAAAAATACGAAAACTGCGCTCATACCTGACAGCGTCAGATAGTTAGAATTAAAATAAAATGCAACAGAGGTGCAAGCCACTAGGGGCTGCCATGTGCCGTCTGCTACAGGCAACACAAAACTGTAGCAGAGGACACGTGGCAGCCCCTAGTGGTTTGCACATCTGTTGCATTTTATTTCAATTCTGACTATCTGACGCTGTCAGGTTTGACCGCAGTTTTCGTATTTTTTGGTACGTTATGCTGTAACATTTAGTTTTAATTTTGTCCGAAGAAGGTGTCCCTTGTGACACCGAAACCTAGGTTACAAATTAATTGTGTTCGCGAGCGAGGGCTGTGTTTTTCAAAATTTATGTATTGTCAAAATCTTTCTCTAAGTCTACAAATGATAGAAACGTAGATTTGCCATTCCTTAACCTATTTTCTAAGGTAAGTCGTAGGGCAAGTACTGCCTCGCGCGTTCCTACATTTCTACGGAATCCAAACTGATCTTCCCCGAGGTCGGCTTCTACCAGTAGATTTCTAAATGAACTAAATTGCACGTAGTAGATCAGAAGCCTAAAAAGGTTGAGCACCCCTGTCCTACGAAGCCCTGCGAATAGACCATGGAGGTAAAATCAGAGAAGTTGACCAGCAGACGTTCATCCCTCGCACCAGTCGCGATTTGAACAGAACGGTAGGGGCGGGGGGTGGGGGGTGGGGGAGTGTGCAAGTGGTAAACAAAGTGCCCTCCTCCGCCACACATCTTATGGTGGCCTGTGGAATATAGACGTAAATGACGTAGATATGTACGAAGGCTGTGTGGTGTCACCGCCAGCTTTAAATCGGCCGCGGTCCATTAGTACAAGTCGGACCGCGTGTCACCACTGTCAGTAATTGCAGACCGAGCGCCACCACACGGCAGGTCTAGAGAGACGTACTAGCACTCGCCCCAGTTGTACGGACGACTTTGCTGGCGACTACACTGACGAAACCTTTCTCTCATTTGCCGAGAGATAGTTAGAATAGCCTTCAGCTAAGTCCATGGCAACGACCTAGCAAGACGCCATTAACCATTTCTAGAGAGAGTCTCACTTGTATCATCAAGAATGCTGTATACAAATGATGGATTAAAGTTAAGTATTCCAGCAGCTACGTACTTTTCTTTATAGCATTCATTACGTATCCTGTTTCAGACCTAAACAAGCCGGCGTGATTTCACGCGTGCATTTCGGCCTCCTTCTCTAAAAACAGTGTCGGCACGTCTGCCGACACTTCAGGCTGCACATCGATTCTGTGGCTCCGAAAGCTCTCTACGTCTGAAAACGAAAGGAGGAAAAAGATGATTCGTTCAAGTAGGAGTGACGTCCACGTCATATCCCTTGGTATAGGACTGCGAAGCGAAAACCAGTTTACTTAGAAAGAAGTGAGTGTCGGCAGTAGGCCCGCACCATCCAGACACAAAGAAGACAGGCCGGCCGGCGTTGCGACCTGCGCCCGCGCTCGGCAGACGTATCCCGTCCTAAGTCAACAAGTGCACGTGCGCGCGAGCGGCCTTTGAGCCGTCTGGGAGCCCCGTGATAAATGGCGACGCCTCCAAATGGAATTGGATCTGCGACGAAGGACGGCCGGGGGCGGCGCGCCTCCTGTCGTCTCCATGTGGGCCTCGTAAACAAAGCCGTGCCAAACGGCGGGCCCACCGTCTCGTGTTGTTGTCCGCGGGCATTGTCTTTTGAGGGATGGCCACGGACGCAGCCGCAGCATGTGCGTGGAAAATCGGGCCGCACCGCCGCCGGCTGTTTTCTGCTAGGGTTTCCTCTGGTCGAGACCACCAACAGTCACCTATAATGCGCCAAACATATGTTTCTTTGTCTGTCTTTAGGCCCGAACTTTAAATATCGCCCCACAGCTACACATTACCCGCCTCAGTAGCCGAGGTCGGCAACGTATACTTGTGCGGTGGCGCTCTGCCCGGCGGTAGCCAGCTGAAACCAGGTACCGTAAACCGGGTATACTTTCACCGATTTTCACACTGCAATGTGATTATCATTATTTGTAATTCCTGCTACCAGTCACTTTTGTTTATTTTATGATTAATCTAACATATACAACGCGTTTCGAACATGTTATGTTCATCATCAGGCGTTTATACACACATACATGCAGAGAAATGTTACTTAAAAATAAATTGTCTTAAACTAAATTAACCTAAAACTTTTTGTTCATTGTTCATTACTGCAGTGCCTGGTGCGGCATTTGGGGGGGAGGGGAGGGGGGCAGTGGATGGCCAGAAGACATCACTGACATCGATTTCTTCTGGTCATCCACCGCCCCCCTCACCTCCCAAATACCGCACTGGCCACTACAGTAACGAACAATCGACATAAAGTTCTAGGCTAATTTATTTTAAGACAATTAATTTTTAAGTAACATTTCCCTTTTTGTCCATATGTATCGACGCCTGATGATGAACAGAACATGTTCGAAACGCTTTGTATTTGGTTAGATTAAACATAAAACAAACAAAAGTGACTGGTAACGGAAATTACAAACAAATAATTATCCCACATAGTCACGGTTCACAAACGTAGCCATTATGACCGAAAATAATTGCGATTATCATTACTGTTTTTTTTTTAATTTCTGTGATATTAATGTTAGTGAACATAGGGGCTTTTACGAAATGATTACACACTAATTAGTAGAACATATGTTCTAAAATGCAGAGGAAGTATTGGAAAAACTGTATGTTAGTATGAATTTGAGGATACATTGACTGAACTATACTTTCACCACACCTGTCAAATACATTTTCCTTTAGTTGTCAGTATTTCAAAAAAACTATGAAACTTTGACCACCCAGAAACAAATACATTGATCTAAAGCTTTCTTAAGTTCTTTATTAAGGCTCATAAAACAAAAAAGCCTAGTATGGTATATAAATCAGTATGATCCAGGATGGAGTACCACACACATAGCTTCAAATTTAGTTGAGCATAACAATTTCTGTTTCATCCATCTCAAACCTAAATCCTCATTTCCAAACATCTGGTCCAGTTACAACTAAGGTTATCTGTTCTTCATTTGCCGAGTCAATATCTGGCACTCGTGGCCAAACAAACTTCATTTCTTGTTTCCGAAGGTATTTGACGTTACACATTACACTTGAATCATTGCCTAAACCACAACACTTTGCTGTTCGAGCAATATATGCCTGACTTTTGTTTTTCTGAGTAGTAGGCACATTAACAATTAACAGTTACAAATGAGCATTTATGTATACCTATGGTTAACGTTTGCACTCCTTAGTTCCACACTGTGACTGATGTCAATATTGTTTACTAAATTGTGTATCTGTAATCCTGGGGTAACAATGACCAGGTAACAGAAAAATCATACATATGACCTCAGAAATAGTAACAGACTGGAAGATGCACACATGTGAACAGAAAACTAATTAGTGGTGTGTTTCGAGAAGTGATCGAGTAACAAACGTGATATAGTTAAAAACAACTATGGTTTTTGAGTTACATGATATCAGAGGAGTTTGCTCAACCAGATTTTAAAACATTCTTTTTCCGTACAATCACAACAGGTTCGCCAATTGTTGCATTAGAAAAAAGGCACTACATGGCGTCATCTAGCTTATACTGATGGACCTTCACTACCAAACAATTGATAGCCAGCAGAGAACTGTGAAACTTGGGATGTATGATTGGTCAAAGTAACTAAGACGATCGAAGTATACCCAGTTTACGGTTGTGGAAGAAATTTTCGCTGGCGATACCACATCAGCAAGAAGAGAGTTGGCGAACCGAATGTGAAAAAGTCCCAAGTACTTTTTATGAGAGATTGATCAATTCCTAATTCCATATACAACTGTTCCCTATTCTCCTCAACGGTGTCCCAGTGCCGTATCAGAAAAGAGGGAGAAAGTGGGCGTACCTTAGGACGGCCACCTCAACTAGGAGGCAAATACTGTCGCCGCATGAACTAAGACTACCAGTTGCATTTATGACTTCCGGAGGTGTCGGGACACATTTCCACAGGATTTAAAACATAAACTAGTGCAATCACTCGTTTTTCCGTATCATCACTATTGCCGCACAATCCAAAATGGCACGAGTAGTGAAAACTCTAGAATCGCGTTTCTCTACCTTTTGGGTACAACAAAATACATTACAAACTTTCGTGACACCCTTACATTTTATACTTTTTCGTAGGTGCAAAAAAGCAAGTACATAACGCACATAAAATTTGTTACTATCGAACGAGTGTGAAATACAAATTTTACTAATTTATTACGTAAGACTCTTGAATACGAACAATCTTTTTATGTTCTACATAATGTGTATGCGGAAGGTTAGGACGCATAAAAAAATCTCGCGAAACGCCTGATATGCTTTCGCGACGCACCTCAACGAGTAGCGACATGGCGGTTGAGAAACGCTTCTCTAGAATGCTTGTGTGTCTTACATCTGCATATATTTGAGCAAATCAGTGCTTCATATGCCCAATTAGTATGTTTGTGGTCAGACAGTTTACGTGACTGCAATACGCTACACATGAAATGTACTCGTAGTTGAGAATATGAACAATCATCAGCTGTGCAATGGAATGACGACAATAAAAATTTGTGCCGGACTGTGACTCGAACCTGTGTTTCCCGCTTATCGCGATCGGTCGCCATATTCTTTTTTAAATTAATTAATTAATTGTATTTTCGGTTTTTTAGGGCCACAGTTAGCTACAGGGTGGAGGAGACAAGGTGGACGGGGTCGAATCCCGAGGACTGACCACGAAACCTCCCCCATCCCCCAGCCGTGCTGCACCCTCACACTGCTCATATAAAGTTTACTTTTTTATTTATTTAATTCTTGTGCACAGATATACAGAGGAAAAACAAAAATTAAAACTAGTCCACACATCCGGAAACCTGGAAGTCGCGCAAGGTGATAAAGAATGGCAGGCGGGCGGAATCAGCTGTGTAGGAGCATCATGTTTCATTTCGTATCGGGCGGGCACCTACCACGCCGGGAACGCGCCACCTTAGTGGAGGCGTGGTAAAAACGCTGTTAAGATAATTGACAAAATACGCGCGATAACGGGAACTGCGCGCAATCTCCGCATGTGCGGCCTGCAAGTATTGCCAAAAACCAAACCACGGGTGACGGCTACTCGAGCGTGACTCACGGCCACACTCAAACTTCCATGTGTCGTCAACCATCTGTCTGTAGTCTGTACTCACATATTCATTATGTATATTCCCGTACAGGAAAGACATTTTACTTCAAGGCTGTTGCATTCGGAATACCACAGGCACTCCAATATCGTATTTATCCGCCGGCACCGGACAAACGACTCTCAAGTAAAATGTCTCCCCTGTACGGGAATAAACTTAAAGAATGTACGAGTACAGATCGTACACACATGGTCGACGGGGTACGGAAGTTTGGGTGTGGCCGTGACTTGTGCCCGGGTCGTAAGTGGTACGGCGACCGCTCGCGATAAGAGCAAAATCCTTGTCGTCATTCTATTATACAGCTGAAGGTTGTCCATATTTGCAATTGCGAATACATGAACGAGGCGTGTTTTTTTAAGTAAGTACCGTTTTGAAATTAAAAAAAGACGTGCTAAGATATCCCAATAATTTTATTTTTACACGAAAGCCTGTACCTTAATCTACTTTTCTACATAATTTCCGTCAATATTGAGGCAGTAATCATAACGTTGTACCAGTTTTAGAATACCCTCTTCATAGAAGTCTGCCGCCTGACTTGTTAACCACTGCATCACCACTGTTTTGACTTCGTCATCGTCTTGAAGACGCTGACCGCCCAGGTGTTTCTTCAAGTGCAGAAACAGATGGTCGTCACTGGGCGCAAGATCGGGGCTGTACGAAGAATGATCTAGAGTTTCCCATCGAAAATATGTGATGAGATCTTTGGTCTGATTCGCCACATGCGGACGGTCATTGTCTCGCAGCAAAACGATGCCCTTGCTCAACTTCCATGGACTGTTGCTTTGATTCTGGTGTGACGTAGGCCACCCACGTTTCATCGCCCGTAACGATTTGGCAAGAAATCATCATCGTCGTTGTGGTACCGCTCAAGGAAAGTCAATGCACTGTCTAAACATTTGGTTTCGTGCACATCCGTCAACATTTTCGGTACCCAACGTGCGCACAATTTTCGGTAATTCGCTCACAGTGCTATACAAAACACTACGAGAAACATTAGGAAAGTCATCCCGCAAGGAGGAAATCGTAAAGCGTCTGTTTTCTCTCACCTTATTGTCCACTTCCTGCACCAAAGTTTCATTAACGACCGAAGGACGTTGACTCCGTTGTTCATAATGCACATTTGTGCGGCCATCTTTAAATGCTCTCGCCCTCTTTCTTACCAATCCATCACTCATAATGTTTTCTACGTAAACTGCACAGATCGCACGATGAATATCGATCGCTTTTAGGCCTTTAGCACTAAGGAATCTAATAACAGCCCGTACTTCACAGTCGACTGGACTCACGATTATCGGAGGTATCTTAAACACTCAGTACACAACGTAAAAAAAGGAAGAATCAGACTGTAATGGCGTCAGTGCGTAGATTAACTTACAGGCTTTCATCTAATAATAAAATTATTGAGATATATTATCACGTCTTTTTTTAAATTTCAAAACGGTACTTACTTAAAAGACACGCCTCGTATTTCATAACGGCTGTAGTTGCCGCTGTACTTGTTCTGCATGTCTGAAGAAAGTTTTAATCGTAATTTGGAATGATACAGTCACTGCAGTATCGTACAATATGGTATTTCTACTTCATCGGTTACTCGGTTAGCATGCTACCCAGTACCTCTCATCAGAGGTTCAGTACCTCTCATCTCATCATCAAAACATAAGGTCTCAACCATCTGGTACCCTAGGTGTGTCCATCCATTAAACAATTATTACTGTTCGCCTCTGGAACGAACTACCCTACACAATGTAGACAATTAAACTCGCTGTTCTATTTAATAAAAAGTTGGCTCACTTCCGTCTCGACCTCATAGGTTACCCCTAGCAATCGACGTATATAATCAGTTTCCCTCTGTCAAACAGTAAAGCGAATGGTCCCATGTTGTCATTGTTACGCTTCTTCGTTCTTTATTTCACTGTCAGTCATTCTTTTCCTCTTCCGCGCTTTCCCTCACATCCTTTGCTGCTAGCGCTCATAGTTTAAATTTATCTGCCTGTAATTTGTTTTCGATGTTGTAGTTGTTAAGAACGAATATAAACTGTGTTCTTTTCTGCACTATTAATATCACATTAATTTCGAAATGTTGCATTCTATATTGGTTGCAAGTATAACACGCTATGTTGTAATGAGTAAAATGCAAAATATGTAGAATGTGTGGTTAGATGAAAGAGAGAGTCTGATGACCCTAAACTTCTCAAGATAAATAAATAAATTAATAAATAAACAAATAAATCAATAAAGCCCTGATCAGCAGATTTCTGGGTCAGTGTGCTGGATTAAATTCCAAAACTTTCCTCACTGAGTCCTGTAGAAAGAGCATTAGACAGTTTTCATAGTGATCCGTTCGTGGAGAGGGGATATCAAGCAAGTTTCGGTCGAACGAATATTTTCGTAAGCCACCGTCTTCGTGGGGATGGTCTACATCTCCTGAGAATCTTAAGAATGACTTTCAGTTTGGTATTTGCATTTCCAACGATTACTTTTATGTTATTGCTACACTTTATATAGCTCGGTACGTATACGAAGCTTGCTTTCCGAATAGGCCTCGTACAACGCGTGCAGGATCCAAGAGGGAAAAGTAAGAAGAGAAAACTATGATTGGTCTTCCCGAAAGAGAAGGGGTAAGAGGCAGGGATGGAGTCATCAAAGAAGCAATAACGCAATTAAAAGAAAATTTCAGGAGTGGAATTAAAATTCTGGGTGAGAGACTGTCAGTGAGAAGATTCGCTGATGAGATTGCTAACCTAAGTGAAAGTGAGAATAAGCTTCAAAAGTGGGGTGTATGGGTACTGCATGCACTAAGCCAAAATCATAAAAATCTGCGAGTGGCCATACGTGCATGTCTGCTTGCCCTCTTCAGTTGGTTCGTGTGCAGCACAGAGCGTTTCTGTCCTGTGTCGTTACTGGCGACGAGTAATGGCGCCTTTATGTTAACATAAGGAAAAGAAAAGAATGGTTGGGGCGAAACAAAGCACCTGCGCGCATCCACAAAAGATAACGTTATCCATCGGGTGTAACACCAATGGTTTGGTGTACAATGAATTGCTTCCCTGAGGTGTAACCAACACTGCTGACATTTATTGTCAGCAACTAACACGTCGTGCCGAAGCAATCCGACAGCAACGGCCAGGAAAACCGTGAAGTGATGCTACTCTACGATAATGCCCACCCGCATTCTGCTGGACTAACAACTATGTAACTGTACAGGTGTTAAGTCGGAGATCATTCTGCACCCATCTTCTTCGCCTGATCTTGCGCCCTCAGATTTTCGCATTTCCCGTTCTCTATCGAACACTCTTCAAGGAACTTCCTTTGTGGATGAAAATGCGCTCCAAACGTGGCTCAACGAGTTTTTCGCATCAAAACCACGTGATATCTACATCAGTATAATCGAGAATTTACCTCTGCATTGGCAGACTGTTGTAAAGAGCGAAGGGGGTTATGTTATTGATGATTAAAGTCTTTGTTATGTGTGTCTGTTATTATACATACGGAAAAACGCTACAAACTTTTACATCAATACTTTTTGTAATAATCCATCTGACTTACATGAATTGAATTTGGTACTTCTTAGTAATGCATCTGACTTACAAGGATTTATATTTAGTACTTCTTTGAACGTGTATTCATAACACAAAAAATTTTCAAATATTAATGGTGCTACTACCTGAAGCAAAGATATTACAATCAGTGAATACCGTTTATTTTCACATCATAGAAATCGACCTTGCACTTTATCTCAACAACTGCTAATCACATTAAACACGAACCAAAACCTCCATTAAAAAACAAGAATGAATTTAACTAAATTAGCTGACGTGTGTTTGGATACCTAATAAGTGGAATTAGAAAGCAGTAGTCTTCCTATTTCTCGTCCACGAGACAAATTGTCCTTCCCGAATAACAATTAATGAGAATCGCACATGTTAACGAAAATTGTGCATACATTAAAGAGAAAAGAAAAAAGCCATGAACAGAAATAACTTAGGCTGAGTCTTGCTTCCCGACTTCCCTACCACGTCGGAGCTGAGCGGTATTTTGCCATAGCGAGTGATTTTATAGCGGCGTCGTGGCTACGATGACTGACGCTAGTTGGCGTGCACTCTGCATTTCAGGTCTGTGCTTACTGACTCGTCTGATGATAATTCAATTACGACTAAACCTGATTTATACCGAAATAATTTTCCGAAGAATCCAATCAAAATTTAAATTACAGACAACTACAGTATGTATCCAAAGCAAGAGCGAAACTTTTTTTAAACTTATACAAAATGCAAAAGAAAGTAAGGAAAAAACTCTAATAGCAGGGTAAAACATTTGATCCCAAATGAAGCTCCTGAGTGTTCCCGCAGGGTAGCTGGACATAGAGATTCCTGTTAATCTAAAGCACTCAGGCTGAACTCAGAAAATCAGAAAATAGAATGATGCCAGACTACCGCGTTTGGGATTATGAACCTTCCCCTCTCAGTATCATTTATTCCATGCCTCTGCCAGAGTCACAGGACACAGTACAGCGCAGAGAGTCTGAATTTTTTTTTTCATCTGAGAGTAGCACTTGCAGCCTACGTCCTCAATCGTTTGCTGGGTGTATTCCAATCTCTGACTTCCTCTACAGTTTTTGCCCTCTACAACTCCCTCAAGTACCATGTAAGTTTTTCCCTGTTGTCTTAACAGATGTCCTTTCGTCCTGTCCCTTCTCCTTGTCAGTGATTCCACATATTCCTTTCCTCTCAGAATCTGCGCAGTACTTCCTCATTCCTTACCTTACTAGCCCACCTAAATTTCGACATTGCGGCACCACATCTCAAGTGCTTCGATTCTCTTCTGTATTACAAAACGAGAAAAATTTATGTGCAGTACCACATGTTGTTGAATGTTCATGCTTGCCAGGGAAGCATCACCTACTGCCTATCTGACGTCATAGCATTTAAGCCAAGCTAGCAGTTCTCTTTCTACATGTTGCTAAAATCACAGCATTCTCATTCTGGCTTCCAAAAAAAGCAAAGCTGAACAGCTGTGGTTGGGGAAGGAATTCCACTGTCTCTAGGCTGAAATTCTAAGATTTTGACTTTCAAGAGGGTGCAGGGTGCGAATGCTATTTCCACCTTGAAGTCCGGCAAACTGCAACGAGAAAGCTTCTTCAGAGTTTTCGCCGGGGCCTGAAGCCTATTGCACACTTCAGAGGCCGAAAAGACTTTCTACGTCCTGCTTCGGAAATGGTTCCACACTTGGCTCGAAAGCCAAAGATCATGCTCTTTTGGACGTCAGATATCGCTCCGTTTCCTCATTACGACAACGACTGCACTATTTTCCGCGTCTCCCCGACATCCTCCACATACCCTCCACTGCTAGTGCTTCCGCCTGCTGTCTGTATGTGGTTATTGGACGTTAACGACGAACATGGGCGGTGGTTACATTAATGTTATTGGTTTGTGTATATTTCTAAGGTTCCATGTCCAGTCAAGTTCACCTGCAACTCGTAAAGTACACTAATACTAAAACTTCCTGGCAGATTAAAACTGTGTGCCGGACCGAGACTCGAACTCGGGACCTTTGCCTTTCGCGGGAAAATGCTCTACCGACTGACCTACCCAAGCACGACTCACGCCCAGTCCTCACAGCTTTAATTCCGCCAGTACCTCGTCTCCTACCTTCCAAACTTCACAGAAGCTCTCCTGCGAACCTTGCAGAACTAGCACTCCTTGAAGAAATGATATTGCGGAGACATGGCTTAGCCACAGCGTGGAGGATGTTTCTAGAATGAAATTTTCACTCTACAGCGAAGTGTGCGCTGATATGCCCGCGAAAGGCCAAGGTCCCGATTTCCAGTCTCGGTCCGGCACACAGTTTTAATCTGCCGGGAAATTTCATATCAGCGCACACTCCGCTGTAGAGTGCAAATTTCATTCTATAAATTAATACTGTATGTGAGAACTGACCTCTTGCCTTCTGTGAAGTAGCCAGTGCGTTGACCATTTACATGGCTCTTTCCGCCTCTGACACTTTGTATGTTTCTTTTTTTCTTTCCAAGGCAAATTACGACCAAAACCATACATGAATTTCTTTCATAACGAAGGTGTCCTGAAGAAACCTTTGCAAGAACGTATCCGCCTGCGACTGAAATTTCTGTTCTAGACTGTCAGATGACGAGATAGCAGATGACTGAAACTGTGTGGCGTGTACACACGAGATTTGTGGCGATTTATGGTACACACTCCGATCTGCCTAGATATATCCAGATATATGTATAAAGATGGCAATTTAAGGAGATGGGACCTGGATAAACTGACTAAACCAGAGGTTGTACTGAGTTTCAGGGAGAGCATAAGGGAACAATTGACAGGAATGAGGGAACGAAATACGGTAGAAGAAGAATGGATAGCTCTTAGGGATGAAGTAGTGAAGGCAGCAGAGGATCACATAGATAAAAAGACGAGAGCTAGTAGAAATCCTTGGGTAACAGAAGAAATATTTAATTTAATTGATGAAAGGAGACAATATAAAAATGCAGTAAATGAAACATGCAAAAAGGAATACAAACGTCTCAAAAATGAGATCGACAGGAAGTGCAAAATGGCTAAGCAGGGATGGCTAGAGGACAAATGCAAGGATGTAGAGGCTTATCTCACTAGGGGCAAGATAGATACTGCCTACAGGAAAATTAAAGAGATCTTTGGAGAAAAGAGAACCACTTATATGAATATCAAGAGTTCAGATGGAAACCCAGTTCTAAGCAAAGAAGGGAAAGCAGAAAGGTGGAAAGAGTATATAGAGGGTCTATACAAGGGCGATGTACTTGAGGACAATATTATAGAAATGGAAGAGGATGTAGATGAAGATGAAATGGGAGATACGATACTGCGTGAAGAGTTTGACAGAGCACTTAAAGATCTCAGTCGAAATAAGGCCCTGAGAGTAGACAACATTCCATTAGAACTACTAACGGCCTTGGGAGAGCCAGTCCTGACAAAACTCTACCATGTGGTGAGCAAAATGTATGAGACAGGCGAAATACCCTCAGACTTCATGAAGAATTTAATAATTCCAATCCCAAAGAAAGCAGGTGTTGACAGATGTGAAAACTACCGAACTATCATTTTAATAAGTCACAGCTGCAAAATACTAACGCGAATTCCTTACAGACGAATGGAAAAACTGGTAGAAGCCGACTTCGGCGAAGATCAGTTTGGATTCCGCAGAAATGTTGGAACACGAGAGGCAATACTGACCTTACGACTTATCTTAGAATAAAGATTAAGGAAAGGCAAACGTACGTTTCTAGCATTTGCGGACTTAGAGAAAGCTTTTGACAATGTGGACTAGAATACTCTCTTTCAAATTCTGAAGGTGGCAGGGGTAAAATACAGGGAGTGAAAGGCTATTTACAATTTGTACAGAAACCAGATGGCAATTATAAGAGTCGAGGGGCACGGAAGTGAAGCAGTGGTTGGGAAGGGAGTGAGACAGGGTTGTAGCCTCTCCCCGATGTTATTCAATCTGTATATTGAGCAAGCAGTAAAGAAAACAAAAGAAAAATTCGGAGTATGTATTAAAGTCCACGGAGAAGAAATAAAAACGTTGAGGTTCGCCGATGACATTGTAATTCTGTCAGAGACTGCAAAGGACTTGGAAGAGCAGTTGAACGGAATGGACAGTGTCTTGAAAGGAGGATATAAGATGAACATCAAAAGCAAAACGAGGATAATGGAATGTAGTCGAATTAAGTCCGGCGATGCTGAGGGAATTAGATTAGGAAATGAGACACTTAAAGTAGTAAAGGTGTTTTGCTATTTGGGGAGAAAAATAACTGATGATGGTCGAAGTAGAGAGGATATAAAATGTAGACTGGCAATGGCAAGGAAAGCGTTTCTGAAGAAAAGAAATTTGTTAACATCGAGTATAGATTTAAGTGTCAGGAAGTCGTTTCCGAAAGTATTTGTATAGAGTGTAGCCATGTATGGAAGTGAAACATGGACGATAAATAGTTTGGACAAGAAGAGAATAGAAGCTTTCGAAATGTGGTGCTACAGAAGAATGCTGATGATTAGATGGGTAGATCACATAACTAATGAAGAGGTATTGAATAGAATTGGAGAGAAGAGGAGTTTGTGGCAGAACTTGACAAGAAGAAGGGACCGGTTGGTAGGACATGTTCTGAGGCATCAGGGGATCACCAATTTAGCATTGGAGGGCAGCGTGGAGGGTAAAAGTCGTAGAGGGAGACCAAGAGATGAATACACTAAGCAGATTCAGAATGATGTACGACGTTGTAGTAAGTACTGGGAGATGAAAAAGCTTGCACAGTATAGAGTAGCATGGAGAGTTGCTTCAAACCAGTCTCAGGACTGAAGACCACAACAACAACATATATATTTATATATATTTATAGCTCCTCGCGGACTACCAGTGCTGGGTGCCGCAATAGACGCGAGAGCACAATGCCCGCGAGGCGCGGAAGCAATAACAGGAGAGGAGACGGCGCAGGGGCGGGGCTGCGCAGCGTCTCTCAGAGCCGTCGCCTGTCGCCACTTATCGTGACGCGTTAATTAACAGCGCGGGCTGAGTGACGTGCGCGCCAATACAGCGGGACGAGCATTCCGATAGTCTGGCGTCGCCAGCCGGCCCAGCCCATTAGCGGGTGGCGCCAGTCAGCTGGCGACGCGGTGAAATATGGCCCGCCGCGTCCGCGTTTTTGTGGGCCTGCACCTGCCCGTGGCCGGCGGGCGCAGTCTACGTGGAGCCTTCCCCATTAGAACCCGCAAGCGTGGCCAGCCGAGCACACAAAAGAGACTTGCCTTCACCCCTGCGTCACTGCAGAACGCCCGAGGGCACGCGGGGAAAACAGTGTACATTTTCTCTCAACTACTCTGCCCAACAAACAAACACGCCGGTTGTAACAGCAGAAGTAGGCGAACCTACTGACAGGGTAAACTCCCCATCGCACCCCCTCAGATTTAGTGGTAAGTTGGCCCATTGGATAGTCCGTGAAATACTGAACACAGATCAAGCATGAAAACAGGAAGGAGGTGTACTGAACTGTGGAAAAAAGAAGAAAAACAGGAACAGTGAACGGTCCAAACCTAATCTGTGCAATACAGAATAACTTCGACCGTTGTGTCGTGAGTGTGTGATCACGGTTTTGGACTGCAAAAAGGAGATCCGGGTTCGCTTCACATTCGATCCCCTTTTTTTTTTTTTCACGAATTACGAACTTTCGTTCTGGTCATTGACGTGTCTGTTCGCTGTATTCAAATTTGTGCATGTGTTTGCAACAGCGACATGTAACGGAGAAACCTCCTGACGTACGTACCTACTATTTGCTCTACACAGATACCATACGTTATGCCCGTTGCGTTCCGTTTTGGAAGTTTTGACTCTTGAATTTCCTTCGTTGTAACAAAGTTCACCCCCGTTTATGTGTTGTTTTCATTTCTGTGAGAGGTCTATATGACATCTCGCCTCCTATCACTATTTTCCACAGTTCAGTAAAAGTTCTTCCAGTTTCCATGCTTGATCTGTGTTCAGTTTTTGATGGGCTACCCAATGGGCCAACTTCCCCACTAAATCTGAGGGGGTTGCGACTGGGAGTTTTCCTTGTGAGTAAGTAAGTGGCAGTACTGTGAAGTGTCACTTGTGCGGCTATGAAATGTTATAATATTTTTGCAGAGCCCAAAACACTTGAAGTATTTTCTTGTTTTCACATTCACTGGATTCCCCAACTTACAGCCACACTTACACCTTAACCTAGCCTAGGCCTCGGACTAAGCTACAGATAAGTCTGTCACCACACTCAAACCTGGTTGTACATTCAGACCTAATCTAGACCTCGTGTGAAGACGAACAGACCAGGATAAAACTGGAAAAGACAAAGTAAATTATCATAAAAATGTGAGTGGTCGCAGTTTTTTCAATTTTTCAACATCTGTTAAACTGTTTTCTAGTAACACATGTCGTAGCTGGCGATGCCACACCGCTAGACAGGAAACAAATAATTTGAGTTCCTGTGTACTACCTGAGGAAAGTCGCTTGTTTCAGGAAGAGTACCATGTTCCACAGAAATGTCTCTCCGCAGAAATGACACCACGTAGAAGTGTTCCAACACCGAACCTTCGTGTGCCTCCGTTTTGTTACCCGACAGTGCTAACTGTAGTGGTGTAGGCTGCGGTCACAGTGGCGCGATATTGGTGGATTCTGCCATCGGCCGAAGACGGCCGGTCTTTTCAATTCAGTACGCTACGACTTGTGCGGTAACAATACAGCTGACCTCATCGCCCGAACGAACAGATTTCGGACAACAATCGGTGAAAATCAAATCAGTTTGATTTCTTCGGTCATATGGGCCGCCTCAGCCAAAGAAGCAATTTGTGGCATCCTGAGGATGAAACATATAATCGGGGTATAGCTCGGGATCTACGGACTGAAATCGCAGCTTTATTGTAAACCGCAAGTAGGCATTTTATCGGAACTTTTAGGTGGTAAATTACAACTTAAAAAATAATTTGTTCAAGTGAGAAGGATGGCGTATCTTACGCTTAAACTTACTTTAGTGGATTTTTTTTTGGAGGGGGGTTGCGATAACTAGATATTAGCTTTACCGTTTACTGTCGTTTTTATACCAGTAAGCTGGTGGTCCTATTACATGTAATAGTTTGTAAATGTAGTGTAATGTGTTTCCACTTTTCAGTGCTCTAGGTGGCCAGAGTATTTTATTCTGAACTTTATGATTGCCTTTCACACGTATGCTGAATCACAGTTATTGTACATTAATTCACGTATGTCAGCACAACTTCAAATAAATCCACCAAAACACAGTGTTTGTAATCTTTTAAAGATCACATCTAGAACACACAGAAAATGCTGTGGGGAAGGCGAACCAAGGACTGCGTTTTATTGGCAGAACACTTAGAAGATGCAATAGATCTACTAAAGAGACTGCCTACACTACGTTTGTCCGTCCCCTTCCGTGCGGTGCGCGATGTGGGATTCTTACCAAACAGGGTTAACGGAGTACATTGAGAAAGTTCAAAGGAGGGAATCACGTTTTGTATTATCACGAAAAGTGTCACAGACATGATACAGGTTTCTGGTGGACATCATTAAAACAAAAGCGTTTCTCATTGCGGCGAGATCTTTTCACGAAATTTCTATCACCAACCTTCTCCTCCGAATGCGAAAATATTTTGTTGACGCCGACCTACATAGGGAGAAACGGACAACATGATAAAATAGGGGAAATCAGAACTCGCACGGGAAGATATAGGTGTTCGTTTTACCCACCCGCCATTCGAGAGTGGAATAACAGGATTTTTTCTGAAGGTGGTTTGACGAACTCTCTGCCGGGACCGCAAGTGTGATTTGTAGAGTATCCATGAGGATGTAGATGTAGAATGTAAAGCAGAAGACTTATATGGGAAACGCTTTTGGATAACGAAAGTTAATTTCAAGTACTTGTGAAGTGCGATTCCACTTTTATTAAAACTTCCGATACTCACTTTAAAGACGCAGTTCTGGTTCAAGCAAAACTAGAAGTAACACTTGAATATTTGACGTCTGGCGATTACATCTTTCCAGTATTTTGGCCTATACTACGTTCTGAAAAGTAAAATTTTGTGTCATATGTTAAATGCTATTTACGAAGCCCTAAAGAATAATTTAAAGGCTAATATTTTCATTGTTGCCCTCCAAATACTACGAAATATTAAATTTTGTTCTCTACCGACTTTTCGAGCTACCGGTATGCTTCCTGCAAGTGAGCTAACCGATACTGTAACAGGTCTATAGTTGATTTCCTTTATTAAAAACTACACTCAATCTAAAATGCCGGCCGCTGGTGGCCGAGCGTTTCTAGGCGCTACAGTCTGGAACCGCGCGACCGCTACGGTCGCAGGTTCGAATCCTGCCTCGGGCATGGATGTGTGTGTTGTCCTTAGGTTAGTTAGGTTTAAGTAGTTCTAAGTTCTAGGGGACTTATGACCTCAGCAGTTGAGTCCCATAGTGCTCAGAGCCATCTGAACCATCTGAACCATCTAAAATAACACGGCCACCAGAAACGTCGTTACTTCCTTTCTCAGATACTCAGGGCAAGTGTTTAAAGAGTATTGAAGTTTCGAGTACTACAATGTGATTACCCTACCAGTACTGCCAGTATCCCAGTATTGCCTGCGTGGACCATCCTATATATATATATATATATATATATATATATATATATATATATATGTGTGTGTGTGTGTGTGTGTGTGTGTGTGTGAGAGAGAGAGAGAGAGAGAGAGAGAGAGAGAGCTATCTAGAAACACATTTCTTTACTACTTTGAGGTCGGAGACATGTTAGCCGTTTTGACTTGCGATTCTTTTCGTTTATTTTAACTGTTACGAAACTAAGTGGTTCAAATGGCTCTGAGCACTATGCGACTTAACTTCTGAGGTCATCAGTCGCCTAGAACTTAGAACCAATTAAACCTAACTAACCTAAGAACATCACACACATCCATGCCCGAGGCAGGATTCGAACGTGCGACCGTAGCGGTCGCTCGGTTCCAGACTGTAGCGCCTAGAACCGCACGGCCACTCCGGCCGGCTGTTACGAAACTGACAGCCTTTCTAGATACGTATGTAGTGACATAATATAAAAAAAAAAAACAAAAAACAAAAAACAAAACAAAAAAACAAAAACGGAGTAGTTTTACAAACTGGTCCGACACGATATTACGAGGTAGCCCATGATTTGTGCCACCTCAGTGTATATGACTCGATGATTTTGAACAACAAATAGTGTAAAAAACGGTAATTACAAAATTATGAAAATGTAATGCTGTGTTTTGTTTCTCGCAGTCGTTTTACAAGAAAAGCTGCAGACCGCAACGGCAAGAATTGGATGGCAGTTTAAAACATATGCAAAGTGCTTCCTTATACTGACAATGAATTTACGGAGCTTACGTCTTCTATCTGCTGACACCGGCCTGAGGTAAGAGATTCAGCCTACTATTTCTATAAGACTGTAGTAATGGCCTTCTCTGCAGAGATCTTTTCACCACACTAATTGCGATTGATAAACATAAGAGAAATGATAACAGAAATAACTATTGGTCACCAACATAAATATTCAACAACATAAACAATATCTAGGGGATATTAACAACGTACTTAAATTTCTTGCTTCTTACGAACGTTCAAAAACACACGAAGCGACGTAGATGACCCTGAGACAGGTAATTTTTTTTATTTTTTTTTATTTATTTATTTATTGTTCCGTGGGACCAAATTAAAGAGAAGTCTCCATGGTCATGGAACGAGTCAATACATGAAATTATAACACGATATTAGAAACAGATAAAATGAAATATAAAAAAAAAACATTCAGGTGACAAGTCGTAAGTTTAAATGAAGATAATCAACAATGTAACACTGGAATTTGCTTAATTTTTTAGCTCTTCCAGGAGTTCCTCGACAGAATAGAAGGAGTGAGCCTGAGGAAACTCTTCAGTTTAGACTTAAAAGAGTTTGGGCTACTGCTAAGATTTTTGAGTTCTTGTGGTAGCTTATTGAAAATGGATGCAGCAGAATACTGCACTCCTTTCTGCACAAGAGTCAAGGAAGTGCATTCTACATGCAGATTTGATTTCTGCCTAGTATTAACTGAGTGAAAGCTGCTAACTCTTGGGAATAGGCTAATATTGCTAACAACAAACGACATTAAAGAAAATATATACTGTGAGGGCAATGTCAGAATTCCCAGATTTTTGAATAGGGGTCGACAAGAGGTTCTCGAACTTACACCACATATAGCTCGAACAGCTCGTTTTTGAGCCAAAATACCCTTTTTGAATCAGAAGAATTACCCCAAAAAATAATACCATACAACATAAGCGTATGAAAATATGCGAAGTAGACTACTTTTCGTGTTGAAGTGTCACTTATTTCAGATACTGTTCTAATGGTAAATAAAGCAGCATTTAGCTTCTGAACAAGATCCTGGACATGGGCTTTCCACAACAGCTTACTATCTATCCGAGCGCCTAGGAATTTGAACTGTTCCGTCTCGCTTATAATATGCCCATTCTGTCTGATCAAAATATCGGTTCTTGTTGAATTGTGAGTTAGAAACTGTAAAAACTGAGTCTTACTGTGATTTAGCATCAAATTATTTTCCAAAAGCCAAGGAACTTATTTTTTCGAACTACATTATTTGTTACTGTTTCAATATTACACACAAGATCCGTCACTATCAAGCTGGTGTCATCAGCAAACAGAAATATTTTTGAATCACCTGTAATACTAGAAGGCATATCATTTATATAAATAAGAAACAGCAGTGGCCCCAGCACCGACCCTTGGGGAACGCCCCACTTAACAGTGCCCCATTTAATAGAAGGCAGATGCCGCCACAAATGTAGGGAAATACCCCAAAAGCGGATGATAAACGCTGAATATGTGGCGTCGCCAGATGACGTGCGTCACTGCTCGTGCAGCGGTTGAGCCTAACGGTCTGTCGCACGTAAGAATCCCAATCCAAGTCAATATTCACGTCTGCGTGGCTGCGGGCCTACCTGCGCAATTTCCGCGCGAGGGTCTCACGGCTCGATTCATGCGTAAGGCACACAATATTTCTTTCGTGACGTCAGACAGTTATGTTTTTACATCGAGATAAAATTCATTATTTTATTTACCAATCTGCCGGTCTCCGCTGGTTTATTGCAATCTACAGTCAACAAAATCCTACCGTGTTGCGTAGCAGTAAATGAGTATAAGGTTCCGAATTTCGTCATTACCAGTAAATGACCTGAGTTTTCTCTACTAAACAATACCTGTAAACAAAGGAAAGAACAAAAGAAGAGAAACACAAAATAAGAACAGCTTTTTCTTGGTTACAGCGAGGACAGTAATTTCGTAACTTCTACGTTTACGTCAGATCACATTTAGGAAACGATTCGAAATTTGCACCGTTGTGCAGCACAATATAGCACTGCCCCCTACCAGCCAGTAGGCACGTGCATCGAGGTAGTTATCTGCTGACGTCATTCGTCGTTCACTTTTGGAGTATTTTCCGACAATTGGGGTCCCATATGTCTTTTATTCAATTACTTGTCGCAGCTTTGTGTACGTCGCTCCTGGGGTTTTTAAACGTCAATGAAAATGATTATGGAATAGGAGGCAAACTTTTGCAAGCAATTAAAGGTCTTTACATGGATAGTCAGGCAGCAGTTAGAGTTGACGGTAAATTCAGTTCATGGTTCAGAGTAGTTTCAGGGGTAAGACAAGGCTGCAACCTGTCTCCACTGTTGTTCATATTATTTATGGATCATATGTTGAAAAGGGGGTGAGATTAAGATATGTGAACACAAAATAAGCAGTCTTGCATATGCGGATGACTTAGCTGTGATGGCAGATTCGATTGAAAGTTTGCAAAGTAATATTTCAGAGCTAGATCAGAAATGTAAGGACTATGGTATGAAGATTAGCACCTCCAAAACGAAAGTAATGCCAGTGGTAAAGAAATATAAACGGATTGAGTGCCAAATAGGAGGAACAAAGCTAGAACAGGTGGACGGTTTCAAGTACTTAGGATGCATATTCTCACAGGATGGCAACATAGTGAAAGAACTGGAAGCGAGGTGTAGCAAAGCTAATGCAGTAAGCGCTCAGCTACGATCTACTCTCTTCTGCAAGAAGGAAGTCAGTACCAAGACTAAGTTATCTGTGCACCGTTCAATCTTTCGACCAACTTTGTTGTATGGGAGCGAAAGCTGGGTGGATTCAGGGTACCTTATCAACAAGGTTGAGGTTACGGATATGAAAGTAGCTAGGATGATTGCAGGTACTAGTAGATGGGAACAATGGCAGGAAGGTGTCCACAATGAGGAAATCAAAGAAAAACTGGGAATGAACTCTATAGATGTAGCAGTCAGGGCGAACAGGCTTAGATGGTGGGGTCATGTTACACGCATGGGAGAAGCAAGGTTACCCAAGAGACTCATGGATTCAGCAGTAGAGGGTAGGAGGAGTCGGGGAAGACCGAGGAGAAGGTACCTGGATTCGGTTACGAATGATTTTTAAGTAATAGGCTTAACATCAGAAGAGGCACCAATGTTAGCACTGAATAGGGGATCATGGAGGAACTGTATAAGGGGAGCTATGCTCCAGACTGAACGCTGAAAGGCATAATCAGTCTTAAATGATGATGATGATGATGATGAATCAGGTGCAATAAAGTCATAGTCTGATCAGAAAAAAGAATGGGATGACCCAGCGTTCATAGTCAGCAGCTTTACTCTACATAGTGGATGTCAGTTATGAAACAGCATAAAACAACATAGAACGCTCCCATGGTAGAACACCCCCTTGACTCGCTCCCTAAGTACCAGTACCTGGAAAGCTCACGAGTCCCCTCACCAGGTACTGGTACTCCTGGTATAATGGGAGCGTATCTCGAGAGCGTTGTGTGTTGGGTTACACTATAATTGACGTCCCCTACCTAGAGAAAAACTGCTGACTACGATCGCTGGGACATGCCATTCTCTTTTCTGATCAGAACATTATTTCACTGCGCCTGATGACTCACCTAAAATGCTGCGGAACAAGTCGTGCTTATAAATAAAGTACTTACAGCTGAGGCGATTTTATACTCAAAGTGGTATATCCACGCTGTGGCTGCCCTGAATACAAACTCAGTTGCATTGTTGTCCCTATTGCTGTCCTTTCTCTTTACTTCAGAAACTTGTGTGACCTATATTTATAATATTTATAGATTTAAATAAAGCTTTTGACAATGTGGAAGAAACGCTTTGAAATTCTGAAGGCAAAAAGGATAAAGTACAGGGAACGTGGCCGGCCTGTGTGGCCGAGCGGTTCTAGGCGCTTCAGTCTGGAACCGCGCGACCGCTACGGTAGCAGGTTCGAATCCTGCCTCGGGCGCGGATGTGTATGATGTCCCTAGGTTAGTTACGTTTAGGTAGTTCTAAGTTCTAGGGGACTGATGACCTCAGATGTTAAGTCCCATAGTGCTCAGAGCCATTTTGAAACATGGAGCGTGAAGTTATAATCGTATGAACTTGTACAGAAACCAGACTGCAGTTATAAAACCCGGAGAGCTCGAGAACGATGCAGTAGTTGAGAAAAGAATGAAATAGGACTATAGCCTCTCCCTGACTTTATTCAATCTGTACACTGAACAAGTAGTAAAGAAAACGAAGGAGAAATTTGGAAATACGTGAGAGGAGGCAAAGGACTTGGAAAATCAGTTGAACGGAATACATAATGTTTTGAAAAGACGGTGTACTTCGAACACTAACAAAATTTAAAAAAAATGGTAGTGTTATGTGGTCGAGTAAAATCAGACAATGTATCTGTTGGCTCGTTTCCGTGGATATTGTGCCCTTCAGCGAGAGAGATTTTTTACACTCTCTAGGTGAAGAACTAGTTTCTCCTTAATCCTCCTAAATGGGTAGTGGCCTGGGCACAAATCCCTGTTGCACAAAGACTTCTAAAAGTCCTCGCAAGAAGCACCACCTCACAGAAGCACTATATGGGACCCGGAAATATCCAGCGAAAATGCATACCTTCTGCTTGTATGAAATTTTCTCCGGTTATCAGCTGAGCGGTGGTGTCGTCTTGTCGCGACGTTTCAATAGATTCCGTGTCCATCATCTTCAGGCCAAGTGACTTCGCCTGGAGATGATGGATATGGAATCCATTGAAACGTTGTAACAGGACGACGACGCCACTCTGCTGATAACCTGGGAAGCCGAGAAAGCTTGCAATCACCTTCTGCTCCTGATTCTGTTTGGCTGAAAGGAAGAGTAGTTAAATAATTTCGTGAAGCTTGCGAGATCGTGTAGTCAGCCAGAAGCCCTCGTCGGGTGCACCAGCCGCATGCCCTCTGTGTCAGTTGTGCTGTTTTCGTAGAAGCTGCGAGGTATAGTAGAGAGACTCATGGCTAAAAATGCCGCACGCATATTTCGAGGGACCAGTAGCTAGCTGGATGGTGATGTTTCACTAAACGAATAGGACTACCCGAGCTTTAAATTAAGCAAACAAACAAATAAATTTTATTTGTTCCCGTTGAAATCTGAGTGTTGTGCTTTTGAGAGACTTTTTGCTTTCCAAGCACTGAATTGAATTTCTGTTTAATGACGTGGAGATTCTCGGCGGGATATCTAGGAGCCATTTCGTGGCGATATAGGAATTGTAAGGTGGTGTACATATTGCAGCCCTAAGGTCAAATCTCGGCATTATCCTGAAAGTAGCCGTATTGCTACAAGGCTTTCATTAAAGATTTTGGAGTAGAGACAAGTCTAACCGTATTTCATGGGGCGATGCGAGGCTGATAACCCTTATTTAGATCGAACTGATATTGTATCAGAGCAAATAATTAATTCGGATCAGCCATAGAACGTTTCCAGTTACGTCTGTGGAGCAGATTTCCGCGTAATTTGTCGCCAAGAGTGCCTGTATACCCGTAACTTCACACGACACCATGAATGCTCCAACGCGCGGACCAAAGAACGTTTCACCTGATGGCCAATTACGTTACAGCCTATGTTCGACGTCAACGTGCAATAACTACTCGCAGACGACAGGTGGCAACACTGGTTGTGAAGGCCATACAAACTGTGTCAGGAAGACGCGAGAAAAGGTACAGTCTTCGCTGTAACGCAGAAACGGAGCGATTTATCCGACGTCCAAAAAGGGATGATCATTGGCTTCGGGCTAAGGGTGGAAACATTTCCGTAACGCTAAGTCTGTAAACTTTTCGTGTGCCGCAGTGGTTACAATATGCCGTGCATGGCAAAATGGCGCTGCCCAAATCCGACGCCGAGGTAACTGTTGAGCACTGCGGGCCATAGGTGAGAGTGGTCAATCAACGACGGGTGCGGAGATGTACGCGGGCGAGCAGACGTGCAACTCTTGAGGCACTGACCACCCAGATGAACTACGGGACTACCAAAAGTGTCACCTCACGACCGTTCAGCGAACGTTGGTGCGTGTAGGCCTCCATAGCGGAAGCCTGGTTCATGCGCCCACGCTGACTGCTGTTCATCAGCGACGAAAGCTAGAACTTGCACGCCAATATCTCGTGTGGACGTCCACTGAGAGGCGACAGGTGGCCTTTCCAGATGAACCACGTTTCATGCTTCATCGGAGAGATGGCGGTTGGCGAGTACGTCGTGAGATGTCAGAAAGCGAACACCCTGTAACAATAGTCGGAAGGGTCCAGGCCAGGGGGCAGTCCCTTGGTGATCTCGTCATTCTGGAAGACACAATGGATCATTGGACAAATATATTATACTAGAACTGACATGTGATTACATTTTCACTCAATTTGGGTGTATAGATCCTGCGAAATCAGTTCCAGAACAATCACCTCTGGCCGTAATAACGGCCTTGATACGCCTGGGCATTGAGTCAAACAGAGCTTGGGTGGAGTGTACTGGTACAGCTGCCCATGCAGCTTCAACACGATACCACAGTTCACCAAGAGTAGTGACTGGCGTATTGTGACGAGGCTCTTGCTCGGCCACCATTGACCAGACGTTTTCAGTTGGTGAGCGATCTGGAGAATGTGCTGGCCAGGGCAGCAGTCGAACATTTTCTGTATCCAGAAAAGTCCGTACAGGACCTGCAACACGCGGTCGTGCATTATCCTGCTGGAATGTACGGTTTCGCAGGGATCGACTGAAGGGTAGAGCCACGGGTCCTAACACATCTGAAATGTAACGTCCACTGTTCACAGTGCCATCAATACGAACAAGAGGTGACCGAGACTTGTAACCAATGGCACCCCATACCATCACGCCGGGTGATACGCCAGTATGGCGATGACGAATACACACTTCCAATGTGCGTTCACCTCGATGTCGCCAAACACGGATGCGACCATAATGATGCTGTAAACACAACCTGGATTCATCCGAAAAAATGACGTTTTGCCATTCGTGCACCCAGGTTCGTCGATGAGTACACCATGGCAGAAGTCGAACTGTTCGTGCAGATGGTTGTTGTCTTGCAAACCTCCCCATCTGTTGACTCAGGGATCGAGACGTGTCTGCACGATCCGTTACAGCCACGCTGATAAGATGCGTGTCATCTCGACTGCTAGTGATACGGGGCCGTTGGGATCCAGCACGGCGTTCCGCATTACCCTCCTGAACCCACCGATCCATATTCTGCTAACAGTCACTGGATCCCGACCAACGCGAGCAGCAATGTCGCGATACGATGAACTGCGATTTCGATAGGCTAGAATCCGACCTTTATCAAAGTCGGAAACGTGATGGTACGCATTTCTCCTCCTTACACGAGGCATCACAACAACGTTTCACCAGGCAACGCCGGTCAACTGCTCTTTGTGTATGAGAACTCGGTTGGACCAGGTCCACGGCTACATGCAGCTTGTTTTCGTCGCCACAACGACTTCTGTCAGCATGACAATTCGACGTGTCTCACCGTTCGTAGTGTATGTGCGTGGCTGGAAGAGCAGTAGGATGAGTTTACCGTACTCTCCCCGTCACCAAACGTCACGGATTCAAACCCAGTCGATAATCTGTGAGACCACCTCGATCGGGCTGTTCGCGTCATGGATGCTCAACCGAGAAACACAGTGCAGTTGGCCACGCCTCTGGAATCGGGATGGCTCCACATTGAACTGCTATAATAATAATTACAAAAGGTGGCAATTTTATTTACGCACTGTTTTTTAAATAGATGTGATGGTATCTGATACTCAAGTACTAATGCAAAGAAACGTAATGATGCTAAAATGCTTTAAATTCTTGCTATGATTTAATCTATAAAATTTAATAAAACTCTTCCTGTTAATATTTAATTAATTAACTTACGTCGTACAGATTTCGTAACGCTCACGGCGTTAAAATTTAAAGTTGTTCAGTCCCTGTTTTGTCTACTTTCAATTGTTGCGAGCCAGCGATGGTGCAATGCTGTTCGCTTTCAAGTCTACACATTTATAAAAATCAGGTCCGGGAAACACTTTTGTGATCACGGTTGCAATTTAGACGGTATTCGCGTAGTTGTACTGATTAAGAGTTATCGTTTCCGAAAGATGCAGGTTCGGTTAAAGCTGTGTGCACCTTTGCGCGTATAACGAAAATATTCCTAACACGTCGCGTAACAAAAAGTAACGCGAATCACAACCGTGGTCAAACGAAGAAAATGTATGATGACATAAACGTTCTTCGCTGTTATTCAAGGCACGTTTAGATTAAACACCGCAATTTTCAGTCTTTAGAAATCACAAGACGATACACTTCAGAGATATTTGTTTTGAATAACTTGTATTTACCTTTTCTTATACAATATGGTGATTGTCCGCAAGGACTATCTCTCTCTCTCTCTCCTTTTTATAGCCTTTATACATTCACATTACACACATCGATTAAGAAACTTTTCTTTCTCTACCGACCAGTACGAGAACAAAATCCGCCCACACAAAATGTCTTACATAGAATCAGTTCTCACTTAACAATCATATATAGTTTCGTAGTACAAACAATGCTAGTTTATTCCGCGCACTAGAAAGTCTTTGATTCACTGAGCACAAAAATTAAAATAATAAAATTATAATTACATTTTTAATATCGTCAATTCTTCTTTATATAATGAAAATAAGGTTTGACATTGTCGTAATATTATTTTTCATCGTTGTAGCACTATAACATCTCTGTCGGTACCTTCGAGAGCCTCATTGACTCTCTTCCCGCACGTTCAACAACAGATGCTTATTTAGGCTTTTGACAAGTAGTCACATGAAAGTGACTGGTCGGTGTAGACCAGAAAATGAGACACTAAAAGTAGTAAACGACTTTTGCTATTTTGACAGCAAAATATGTGATGATGGCCGAAGTAGGGAGCGTAAAAAATACAGATTGGTGGTATTAAGAAAATCGCCGCTGAAAAAGAGAAGTATCGCAACATCGGATGCTGATTTAATTGTTATGAATGTTTTCTGGAGATATTGGTCTGCAGTGTAGCCTTCTACGAAAGGCAAACGTGGACGTTAAACAGTTCACATAAGAAGAAAATAGAAGCCTTTCAAATGGGATGCCATAGAAGAATGCTGAAAATGTTGTTGGTAGATCGAAACAAATGAAGAGCTCATGAATCGAAATGGGGAACGTGAAATTTGTGACATGACTAAAAGAACGTATCGGTTGATAAGGAGACATCCTGAAGCAACATGGAATTGTTAATTTGATAATGAAACGAAGTGTGGGGGTAAAAACTGCAGAGGGAGGGCAAGGCTTGAGTACGGTGATAAGGTTGAAATGGATGCAAGGTGCGGCAATTACGTAGAGATGATTGGTAGCTTAGAATGTTGCATCAAACCAACCTTAAGACTGATGATCATAGTAAACTACTTTTTGACTCCTGTAGATTTTAATAAGTTCTGAAATGAACTTACTCGATCACTGATGCGTGTCAGACATTTGAGAAGTCTGTGTGGACGCAAAGACGAGAAACAACAAACTGAATAACAACATACTCATAGACGTTTTGCGCGACATATTTGCGGCTACATCCATTCCACACACTACGATTTCGCTGCGCTGATAAAATTTGACCCCACAGAGTAGTTGTGCTCAGACCACCATTTCAAACTTAAGGTTTGTGCTCGCCTCATATCTCTGCAAATTTTCGGACCAAACGTTTCGATTTGATGTGTTACGTATATGATCGTGGGGGATGAAATGTCACCCACTGGTAAAGGACGGACCTAAGAATAGAACGCAGAGGAGATGCATTCCGGTTGGATATGTAATTTCTGCAGTCAGAAATATGACCAGAAGCGAATGAAACAAGGTATGGGGAACCGAAGAGTTTTGCAAGGGCTCCTGGTAGAGACAAATTCATCCAGGTATGCTCAAAAACTATATATGATACATAATTCCACTGGCCAGGTGAGAAAGAGGCGATTCCTAATGACAATGTCAGAATGAAAGTCAGTCGTGGCTACTACCGTCAACACCTCTATAGAATTCACGTCATATACCTATGACAGGACGTAATCACATATACTTCAGCTGCACCATACAGGAAGGTATCAAATATCCAACTTCAGAAGCTGCTTAAAATGAGGCAAGAACTACCGGTGTTCTTGACAACAGTCAACCTAAAAATTTTTATATGCTTGTGTTAAGCCTGTTGAAAGCTAGCATTAAAATATAATTGATCAGTTTGGGTTTGTGTGTGTGTGTGTGTGTGTGTGTGTGTGTGTGTGTGTGTGTGTGAACGTTAATGTTTTTCTTATGTAGATAGTAGTTTGTTAACATAGTACGCAGAAACGTGTTGGCATTATACTTATTATAGCGTTATTGTTAGTGATACTAAAATTGGTGTTTTCAATTGCTTAGCAATTTGTGGAAAGGCAGCCATGTAGATTTTACTTCTCTCTATTGATGCATACAGAGGTCAAAAAATAAAATAAAGTAAAAGTCCATTTATGCATATAACTACATCCGTTTACGCCGTCCCAATGTTCTGTCGCACACGCTGCCCCACACCCCTCCATTCACAGACAATAGCATTTGCAATTCAATTCAGTTGCGTGCATTTGTTTTACCATCTGTTACAAATATGCCTGCAGATGTTTGGCCGTAGTGAATTCAGTTTACTACGCGGTGGGAACTAAATATTCAGATACTATTTAAAACTAGGTCAAAGACGATTCACAGTCTTTGCATATCTTCAAGCTAATATTAGCGTCGAGTACAAGTGAGTAATTAAACTGAATAAATTTTGAGACTGAATTTATGGTCTTAGAACTAATTACAACCACCAAGATTACACAGCGACGAGACTTATATTTGATTAAGAAAATGTTCACTGTATCCACATTTCTTTCTTTCGCGACAAATAATTTCGCATCATTTCTTTTATTTCTCCTTAAATAATCAGGAAAACTATAGTTCATTATTGATATTTGCTTTCGAAACTAGCACACTGAAAGCATGCTGTCGGTGAACTGAATGAAAAAAGAAGATAAAAAGTTAGGCGTTGTAGATACTTTTTCTTATTTTTTCGCTTCATATTTGCAGCTTTACTGCTATACTATTACTACGCAATGTGTGGAAATGTAGCTCTAAAGAAGTACGTCTCGTAATAGATGTGGTCCTAATACGAACCGTTGCTTGCTCTGTCTGCACGTTGATTGTACTTTTCGTACTTCTGATTCCTTTGACAGTAAAACGCTCGTGATTTTACATGAGACATACGGACAAAATTCTGATATAACGCAAGCGACATTAGAAACACTGAAGATGCGTTCATTGCGTCGACCAAACGTGCAGGAGGAGGTAGTGAGAGCGGTATAACGAACAGACAGTAATAGTGACAGTTTGCAATCTTCTTGGGTGTGGAACGAGTCCCTATACACTGATGAGTCAAAACATTATGAGCACTGCCCACCGTGAAGTTGAATGCTGCCTGGTAGCGTTGTCGGCAGGTGACGCGGTAAGGCCGGTATTACACTATCAAATTTCTTTGTCAAATATTTGATCAAAGATGTGATCAAATATCCCGTCAAATATATTTGACAAAGATCTTTGACGTAGCGCTGGAAGGGGTATTACACTGTCATCAAATTTTTCGTCAAGGTTCAAGATGGCTGACAACAACTTGTTATTAACCGCAGCAGTTGCAAGTACCGCAATTGCATTGTGTGCACATGCGGAAAAGAAGTGGGGAAGAAAAGGAACCATACATACGAGGTTGACAGTCTTAAATTCCTGGGATTACAACTTGATAATAAATTCAGTTGGGAGGAGCACACCACAGAACTACAGAAACGCCTTAACAAATCTGTATTTGCAATTCGAGTGTTAGCAGACATAGACAACATAAAAATGAGAAAGCTTGCATACTTTCATTCCATAATATCATATGGTATAATATTTTGGGGTAAATCTTCAAGTCAAACAAAAGTTTTCAGAGTCCAAAAGCGTGTAATACGTATTATTTGTGGAGTAAATTCACGGACGTCCTGCAGAAACCTCGTCAAAGAACTGGGTATACTAACTACTGCCTCTCAGTATATTTACTCCTTAATGAAATTTGTCCTAAATAATATATCTCTTTTTCCAAAAAACAACTCAGTTCATACATACAATACCAGGAACAAAACTGATCTGCACAAAGACTTAAAAGCACTTACTTTAGTTCAAAAAGGGGTCCACTACTCAGGAACACTCATCTTCAATAATTTGCCAGCAAACATAAAAAATTTAGTTACAAATAAAGATCAGTTTAAGAGGAGCCTGAAAGACTTACTAGTGGCCAACTCCTACTCCATTGACGAAATTTTTAATAGAAACAAATGATGTACTGTATTTATTCATACTATTAGTATTGTTATTTCAGCTTAAAAAAAATTGACATGTTCCACATCCACGAGGATCTCCTCAGCACTGATCTATGGAACGAAAAACTAATCTGATCTGGGTGAAGCCGTGGGTTTTACGACGACACGATAAAAGCATTCAACAAAACTTGTTACGTGAGCTTACAGTGGAAGTCGTACATCAATTACTTAAGAATGGATGAGCATACATTTCTGTATGTGCTCAGTGAAATGTATCCTCATATCGCAAAGCACAATATTCACTTAAGAACTGCTACATCTTCAGAAGACAGGCTTACTGTAACACTCCGATTCCTTGCTACAGTAGAGTGTTATGTTAGGATAGTTAAGGTCAGGTCTCGTCAGGTCTCCAATCTTCTTAATCTGTTTTTGTATTTAGGGTGCCTCACGTTGTAAAGCGCCTCATCAGCTTCATACATCTCTATTAATTTTATAGTTGTCGGCACACACCAGTTGTATTTACCGACAATGTTTATAAAAACACTACAGACGACAGAATGCTGTAGCGATGCTAGCGCTCCATGTGGTAACATATCACATTGCAGTGAACAGAAGACAAGCGATTTCTTTGATCAAATCTACAGCGAGGCCCTACATTTGATCAAATATTGGACGACATTTGACAAAGTTCCTATTACACTATCAAATATCTTTGACAAAGATTTTTGACAAAGATATTTGACAAAGAAATTTGATAGTGTAATGCCGGCCTAAGGAAAATACACTCCTGGAAATGGAAGAAAGAACACATTCACACCGGTGTGTCAGACCCACCATACTTGCTCCGGACACTGCGAGAGGGCTGTACAAGCAATGATCACACGCACGGCACAGCGGACACACCAGGAACCGCGGTGTTGGCCGTCGAATGGCGCTAGCTGCGCAGCATTTGTGCACCGCCGCCGTCAGTGTCAGCCAGTTTGCCGTGGCATACGGAGCTCCATCGCAGTCTTTAACACTGGTAGCATGCCGCGACAGCGTGGACATGAACCGTATGTGCAGTTGACGGACTTTGAGCGAGGGCGTATAGTGGGCATGCGGGAGGCCGGGTGGACGTACCGCCGAATTGCTCAACACGTGGGGCGTGAGGTCTCCACAGTACATCGATGTTGTCGCCAGTGGTCGGCGGAAGGTGCACGTGCCCGTCGACCTGGGACCGGACCGCAGCGACGCACGGATGCACGCCAAGACCGTAGGATCCTACGCAGTGCCGCAGGGGACCGCACCGCCACTTCCCAGCAAATTAGGGACACTGTTGCTCCTGGGGTATCGGCGAGGACCATTCGCAACCGTCTCCATGAAGCTGGGCTACGGTCCCGCACACCGTTAGGCCGTCTTCCGCTCACGCCCCAACATCGTGCAGCCCGCCTCCAGTGGTGTCGCGACAGGCGTGAATGGAGGGACGAATGGAGACGTGTCGTCTTCAGCGATGAGAGTCGCTTCTGCCTTGGTGCCAATGATGGTCGTATGCGTGTTTGGCGCCGTGCAGGTGAGCGCCACAATCAGGACTGCATACGACCGAGGCACACAGGGCCAACACCCGGCATCATGGTGTGGGGAGCGATCTCCTACACTGCCTACACTGGCCGTACACCACTGGTGATCGTCGAGGGGACACTGAATAGTGCACGGTACATCCAAACCGTCATCGAACCCATCGTTCTACCATTCCTAGACCGGCAAGGGAACTTGCTGTTCCAACAGGACAATGCACGTCCGCATGTATCCCGTGCCACCCAACGTGCTCTAGCAGGTGTAAGTCAACTACCCTGGGCAGCAAGATCTCCGGATCTGTCCCCCGTTGAGCATGTTTGGGACTGGATGAAGGGTCGTCTCACGCGGTCTGCACGTCCAGCACGAACGCTGGTCCAACTGAGGCGCCAGGTGGAAATGGCATGGCAAGCCGTTCCACAGGACTACATCCAGCATCTCTACGATCGTCTCCATGGGAGAATAGCAGTCTGCATTGCTGCGAAAGGTGGATATACACTGTACTAGTGCCGACATTGTGCATGCTCTGTTGCCTGTGTCTATGTGCCTGTGGTTCTGTCAGTGTGATCATGTGATGTATCTGACCCCAGGAATGTGTCAATAAAGTTTTCCCTTCCTGGGACAATGAATTCACGGTGTTCTTATTTCAATTTCCAGGAGTGTACGTAAGCGGAGCAGACAAGGACGCGGGATTAACCTTTCGAAGATATGGACTGCGAATGGAGAAATCCATTGAGATAAGCGACTTTGACAAAGGGCAGATTATTACGACGCAGAGCCTGAAAACCGGTATCTCGAAAATTACGAAGCTGATCGAATGTTCACGTGCTACTGTCGTGAGCATCTACGCAAAGAGCTGGAAGGAGAGTAGAACTTCACTAGGCTCTAAATGTTGAACGTCCACGACTCTTCACAGAATGTGGAGCTCGGAGGCTTGTCTGCTCTGTAAAGTAAGACAGATGGTGATTTGTGGCATCTCTGCCGAAAGAGCGGAATGCTGGTGCTCGCACAAGTGTTTCGGAGCACGTCGTTCATTGTGCAGTGTCGAACATGGAGCTCCGCGGCAGACAACCCCTACGTGTGCACGTGTTAACCCAACGGTATCCTTATTTAGACTGCAGTGGGCACCGGATCATCTTGATTCGGTTGTTGATCAATGAAAACGTGTCGGCTCTTTGAGTGAATCACATTTGTGCTACACTAGGTCGACGATCGTCTCCACAAGAGCTGCCAACGACGTGAATGACGTCTCGAAACGTGCAACGGGCCACGGACACAGGTTGGTGGGAACAGTGTTGTTTCCTACGGAAGTCATTCTCTTGCACTTTCATGGGACCCGTGGTAGAAATCGAAGGCAAGCTGGCAGCTGCGAACCACCTACATCCCGCCTTCCCCAACGACGACGTCATCTTTCAGCAGTATAATTGTCCGTGTCTCTGAGGCAGATCCGTGCTAAAGTGGTTTGAGAAGCATTATTGTGAACTCACGTTGATGTCTCGGCGACCAAATCCGACTGATGTAAACCCTTTGGAACCCATCTGGGACGCTATCGGGCGTCATCACCGCGTTCGCAAATCAGCGGCCCGTTATTATGCAAATTACGTGACCTGTGCGTAGACGTCTAATGCTACATATCTCCACAAACTTACCAACAAACTGTCGCATCCCTCTTAAGCGGTATCAGTGATGTATTTCATTCCAGAGACGGACAAACAAACTGTTAAGAACGTGGTCATTACGTTTGCGCTCATCAGTGTGTACCTCAGCAGAAGAGAAGCATATCAGTATCATTTAAATTTAATCTGTACACTAAGTTAAACAACAAATTATCAGTGTGCTGCTTAATACTGAATTGTGCTCGCGCCATCTAACCGTGACCTAATGAATTAGCACCAAAGCCTCTGCTTTGAGACAGTCTGTTGCTTTCTCATTTACATTAAACAGAAGCTGTACATTTTGTATTGAAGCCTAAAACTTATTGAGGATGTTAGTATTTTTCAAATAATATAGCTTTCCAAAACAGTAGCAACAGAGGTCTGTATACAATACACTACAATTCGACTTGTCTTGCAAGCTTACAATGAACGCTACTACTTAGAATGCAACTGGAATTTTTAAATCCCTAAGATTACTTAGTCAGATAATTTGACGAAAGAATGGATAATGGATATTTTTATAAATTTTGATAGCAATTTCTTGCTTTATGTTAGACGAAGCTTGTTGAATACCTGCACTTAATTTGGCAATAAAGACCATTAACTAACGGATTTACAGAGAAGACAGTCTAACGATTCCATGATCCTTACAGAGGCATCTACAAAATATGAGGACTTGCTGCTTCCTTCTACATCTACATCTACATGGATACTCTGAAAATCACTTTTAAGTGCCTGGCAGAGGGTTCATCGAACCACCTTCGCAGTTCTCTATTATTCCAATCTCGTACAGCGCGCGGAATGAACGAACACCTATATCTTTCCCTACGAGCTCTGATTTCCCTTATTTTATCGTGGTGGTCGTTTCTCCCTCTGTAGGTCGGTGTCAACAAAATATTTTCGCGTTCGGAGGAGAAAGTTGGTGATTGGAATTTCGTGAGAAGGTTTCGTCTAACGAAAAACGCCTTTGTTCAGTGACACTCTCTCCCATATTTCGCGATAATACAAAACGTACTGCCCTTCTTTCAACTTTTGCGATGTACTCCGTCAATCCTATCTGGTAAGGATCCCACACCACACTGCAGTATTCTAAAAGAGGACGGACAAGCGTAGTGTAGGCAGTCTCCTTAGTAGATCTGTTACATTTTCTAAGTGTCCTGCCAATAAAACGCAGTCTTTGGTTAGCCTTCCCCACAACATTTTCTATGTGTTCCTTCCAATTTAAATTGTTCGTAATTGTAATTCCTAGGAATTTAGCTGAAGTTGTAGCCTTTAGATTTGACTGATTTATCACGTAACCGAAGTTTAACGGACTCCTTTTAGCACTCATGTCGACCTCACACTTTTTGTTATTTAGAGACAATGGCCAATTTTCACACCATTCATATATCTTTTCTAAATCATTTTGCAATCTGTTTTGATCTTCTGATGACTTTATTAGTCGATAAACGACAGCGTCATCTGCAAACAACCTAAGACGGCTGTTCAGATTTTCTCCCAAATCGTTTATATAGATAAGGAACAGCAAAGGGCCTATAACACTGCCTTGGGGAGCGCCAGAAATCACTTCTGTTTTACTCGATGACTTTCCATCAATTACTACGAACTGTGACCTCTAACAGGAAATCACAAACCCAGTGACATAACTGAGACGACATTCCATAAGCACGCATTTTCACTACAAGCCGCTTGTGTCGTATAGTGGCAAAAGCCTTCCGGAAATCTAGAGATACGGAATCAATCTGAAATCCCTTGTCAATAGCACTCAACACTTCATGCGAATAAAGAGGTAATTGTGTTTCACAAGATCGATGTTTTCTAAATCCATATTCCCTGTGTGTCAATAGACACTTTTCTTCGAGGTAATTCAGAATTTCGCCGCGCGAGATTAGCCGAGTGGTCCCAGGCGCTGCAGTCATGGATTGTGCGGCTGGTCCCGGCGGAGGTTCGAGTCCTCCCTCGGGCATGGGTGTGTGTGTTTGTCCTTAGGATAATTTAGGTTCAGTAGTGTGTAAGCTTAGGGACTGATGACCTTAGCAGTTAAGTCCCATAAGATTTCACATACATTTGAACATTTGTTATCAGAAACTGCGCCCGAATGAAGTTATTTTGCTCATGAAAAAGGCATTGTGGTTAAAAATGGTTTTTGATGAGAACATTTTACATTGTTTAGTAACAAATTGTGAATTGTGTTTCTATCTGACAATTTGACGTGCATTAGTGTTACAGAGATAAAGGACAAACGTCTAAAATAAACCAGATAATCAATATTCAACAATATTGTCTTTTCCTGCTATTGCGAACTCTAATAGTGCTAAAGTAGTAAAAACATTAGCTAAAAGAGTGCATAATATTCTAAAAGAAGTCTATCATCATTACATCAGGTGGAAATAGAATTATTATGAGCGGCATGGAATGATGTATCTACATCTGTAATCCAGGCTCAGATGGTCAAATGGTCTAGCACCATTGTTGCTTCCATATGTGGCACCTCTGTGTACTGTATGTCTCACCAAGTACACACGTCAGTTACCAACAAATTTAATTAGCTATTATAAAATTGTTAAGGGTTTTGTGGCCACTTGTTGATAAACTGCCTGTTGGCTTGTGTCTCGGGTTCTTCGGCCGACGTCTGTTTGATTTTTCTGACGTTTCGCTAGCGCGAGTGACTGGCATTGTCAAAGCTTCTTCATCCATCGCTGGTGGTGGACTCCCGCCAGCAATGAGGAGGGTGAAGCTTTGACAATGCTAGGCACTCGTGCTGGCGAAATGTCAGAAAAATCAACAAAAATATCGGAGCGAAGAACCCAAGACAGAAGCCAACGAGCAGTGTTTTTTTTTTTTTTTTTTTTTTTTTTGGTTACTTATCGTTAGTTCTACAGTAAATATGCACAAGAAGTAATACTTCGTAATTTTTTTATCATTCCTGGTGCTATAGTTTTAATGAGCAGCTACGTGTAACGTACGAGGCATTCGAACCGAAACTGAATACTGGAAACCTCTTCGCTCAATGCCAGCGCCGCCGCGTCGTAGCACTCGGGACCGTGACGTCATTACAAGGATAGTTTGCACAGTGCACGGTGCACGGGTTACACCCCCGCGGTGCCCACGCGATACCCATCGGCTGCGCTGCGCCTTATCGCGGCTTTTTAATCTGCGCCGGCCGATACAAACACCAGATGTTGCCGGAAGGCCCGTCAGGGGTTTCCAGCAGACAGCAGACAGCCCCACCTTGAGGCCCCCCATGCCGCTGCCATCTGACGCCTAATTGGCTGTCTCGGAGCTGGCTGCTTAGTGTCACGGCGGCTCTTGACGAATGCAAAGATCGTCTATTGCAGTAAAAGCATCTTCATCTAGTTTGCTACAAGTGGTCCTCGCGGAGAAGAAAAATGGTATCTGCACCCTCCACGAGTTCATAATCAGCATCAGTAAATTTAAATGTCGGTTTTATCGAAATTGGACATACTTGCCGGCAGGGAGTTCTACGATTCTTTATATTAAAGAAAACAGATCTATATTCGGTCTGTAGTGCGCTGTTTTTATTATTTCCAACTGATCGGCTGTAAGTACAGGGTGTTTCATAAATGACCGGTATATTTGAAACGGCAATAAAAACTAAACGAGCAGCGATAGAAATACACCGTTTGTTGCAATATGCTTGGGACAACAGTACATTTTTAGGCAGACAAACTTTCGAAATTACAGTAGTTACAATTTTCAACAACAGATGGCGCTGCGGTCTGGGAAACTCTATAGTACGATATTTTCCACATATCCACCATGCGTAGCAATAATATGGCGTAGTCTCTGAATGAAATTATCCGAAACCTTTGACAGCGTGTCTGGCGGAATGGCTTCACATGCAGATGAGATGTACTGCTTCAGCTGTTCAATTGTTTCTGGATTCTGGCAGTACACCTGGTCTTTCAAGTGTCCCCACAGAAAGAAGTCACAGGGGTTCATGTCTGGCGAATAGGGAGGCCAATCCACGCCGCCTCCTGTATGTTTCGGATAGCCCAAAGCAATCACACGATCATCGAAATATTCATTCAGGAAATTAAAGACGTCGGCTGTGCGATGTGGCCGGGCACCATCCTGCATAAACCACGAGGTGTTCGCAGTGTCGTCTAAGGCAGTTTGTACCGCCACAAATTCACGAAGAATGTCCAGATAGCGTGATGCAGTAATCGTTTCGGATCTGAAAAATGGGCCAATGATTCCTTTGGAAGAAATGGCGGCCCAGACCAGTACTTTTTGAGGATGCAGGGACGATGGGACTGCAACATGGGGCTTTTCGGTTCCCCATATGCGCCAGTTCTGTTTATTGACGAAGCCGTCCAGGTAAAAATAAGCTTCGTCAGTAAATCAAATGCTGCCCACATGCATATCGCGTCATCAATCCTGTGCACTATATCGTTAGCGAATGTCTCTCGTGCAGCAATGGTAGCGGCGCTGAGGGGTTGCCACGTTTGAATTTTGTATGGATAGAGGTGTAAACTCTGGCGCATGAGACGATACGTGGACGTTGGCGTCATTTGGACCGCAGCTGCAACACGGCGAACGGAAACCCGAGGCCGCTGTTGGATCACTAGCTGCGCGTTGCTCTCTGTGGTTGCCGTACGCGGTCGCCCTACCTTTCCAGCACGTTCATCCGTCACGTTCCCAGTCCGTTGACATTTTTCAAACAGATCCTTTATTGTATCGCTTTTCGGTCCTTTGGTTACATTAAACCTCCGTTGAAAACGTCGTCTTGTTGCAACAACACTGTGATCTAGGCGGTGGAATTCCAACACCAGAAAAATCCTCTGTTCTAAGGAATAAACCATGTTGTCTACAGCACACTTGCACGTTGTGAACAGCACACGCTTACAGCAGAAAGACGACGTACAGAAAGGCGCACCCACAGACTGCGTTGTCTTCTATATCTTTCACATCACTTGCAGCGCCATCTGTTGTTGAAAATTGTAACTACTGTAATTTCGAAAGTTTGTCCGCCTGAAAATGTACTGTTGTCCCAAGCATATTGCAACAAACGGTTTATTTCTATCGCTGCTCGTTTAGTTTTTATTGCCGTTTCAAATACACCGGTCATTTTTGAAACACCCTGTAAGTAAACTGTTTGTTACGAGGGGCGTTTGAAAAGTCCAAAAGCCCGTGCAAAGTCCGAGAGATGGCACCACCGGCGCGTATCGAGGTCATGATTAGTTAGTAGCATCTTCTGGAAAGAACGCACACCAAGTTTCAGCCATATTGATCTGTTTCTTTGTGTTTGGCATTCGTGTGAATCAAGGAAGTCGAGTGATTGTCAAAAAATGGACGAAAAAGAATGTCGTGTGGTGATTAAACATTACTTTATGAAAGGCAAAACGCCTCAGGAGACTAAAGAGAAGCTTGATAAACATTACGGTGACTCTGCACCTTCGACTGGAACAGTTTATGAGTGGTTTCAATTTTCGGAGTGGCCATATGGGCACAAATGATACTGAATGTTCTGGACGCCCTGTGGAGGTTACGACTCCAGAAATCATTGATAAAATCCATGATATGTTGATGGATGACAGAAGAGTTAAGGTGCGTGAGATTGCTAGTGCTGTGGGCTTGTCGAATAGATGGGTACATAGTATTTTGCTTAAACATTTGGACATGAGAATGTTATCCGCAAGATGGGTACCGCGATTGCTCACGCTTTACCAAAAACAGAATCGTGTGAAGTGTTGCAAGACTGGTTTGCAGCTGTTCAGGAAGAATCCGCAGGACTTTAAGCGTCGTTTCGTCACTGTGGATGAAACATGGAAACAACACTATACTTCTGAGACCAAACAACAATCTAAACAATGGGTTACCAAGGGGAGAATCTGCAGCAAAAAAGGAGAAGACCATTCCTTCGGCTGGAAAGATTATGGCGACTGTCTTTTGGGATTCGCAAGGGATAATCCTCATTGAGTATCTGGAAAAGGGTAAAACTATTACAGGTGCATATTATTCATCGTTATTGGACCGTTTGAAAACCGAGCTGCAAGAAAAACGCCGGCGATTGGACCGCAAAAAAGTCCTTTTCCATCACGACAATGCACCAGCATACACCTCAGCAGTTGTGGTCGCATAATTAATGGAAATAGGATTCCAACTTGTTTCACATCCTCCCTATTCTCCAGACTTTGCTCCCTCGGACTACTATTTGTTCCCCAATTTGTAGAAATGGCTGTCAGGTCAAAGATTTTAATCAAACGAGGAGGTGATTGCAGCAACTAAAAGCTATTTTGCAGACTTGGACAACAAATTAGAACAGCGTTGGACGAAGTGTATAAGTCTAAAAGGAGACTATGTCGAAAAATAAAAAAAGGTTTACCCCAAACACGTAAATAGTTTTTATTTTTGCCCAGACTTTTCAAACGCCCCTCGTATTTCAAAAGTAATCGCCGACGAGACTGTTGTGCACGACTTTGTACACAAAGGTAAGGAGATGTGGGTTACAGAGTGGTGCAGTAGCTGTCATCACAGAAACTGGACAGGAGGAGAAATGATTAGCGTACAGGTTAACACAAGAAACAGAAGATTTACTTAACTTCTATTTCTCTAAGTAAACAAAGACTCATTACATACAATGCAGAGTCCAGCTCAAATAATAGCAACTAGGTTGAGGCTCGCCGTACTAAGCACGAACTTTGGTGCCATAGCCATTTGACTCTAAGTGCAAGTGGGTTGAGAGGCTGCCACCAGTCATCCTACATTGCAATGATAATTAAATCAAGACCCTACGCTGCCGACAGGCGTTGATATACATCAACGGGGACAGTTGAAAATGTGTGCCCCGACCGAGCCTCAATCCCGGGATCTCCTGCTTACATGGCAGACTCTCTATAGATCTGAGCCACCGAGGGCACAGAGGATAGGGCGACTGCAGGGAGTTATTCCTTGCACACTCCCCGTGAGACCCCCATTCCCAACTTTATGTCCACACACTACTTTCGTAGTGCCCCTGCCCATTACACTCATTACTCACGGCAGACAATCTTACTGGGTTCTGTGAGAGTTTCTGCAATACGTGTGCATCTGCACAGAAGAAGAAGGTCAATGGCCGGTTACCCTGAACTATATATGAAGATGGTATCATTCTGTTCTTTCGGACATGTCCGAAAGAACAGATACCATCTTCATATACCCTACACTGCGGTGACATAGGGCGCTCGTGTTTAGAGCTGCTGGAGGCGTGGCTCAGCAGGTGGGCATCACTGGCTCCGCCAGATTCCGCGCGACTGCTGTCCCCATCTAACGTAACGGAGACTTGCAGTTCTGTTGCCATCCGTGGGCGCCCTTGGGTGTTATCAGTACGTAACACCGCAATAACTGTTAATACAATTAAGCTGCGGTGTGACAAGACGGTCAGTGTCTTCACGGCAAAGTGCCCACTGAATTGTAATTGAACCCAGGCGTGCACCTCGTATGAAGCAAACGACAGGCACGCCAGCTCCAGGGAAGTCGTGTTGACCTGTTTCTTTGACTGCATGGCCCCGCTGCTCATTGACTTTCTCGAACACGGCGCCATAATCAGCGTGCAGTGGTACGTGGGCACTTTTCAAACATTAAAGCGCGCCATCAAGTCCAAACGCCCAGGAACGTTGATGGACGGCACCATTTTGTTGCAGGACAATGCCCGCCTATATGTTGCCACGGTTCTTTCCCCTACGCTGCAGAAGTTTGCTTATTTATTTATTTATTTAATCGTGTCAGAAGCATCATACATAAAATCAGAATAATTAACACAAACATATCAAGTATATAACAAATACAAAAAGAGTACAAATGTATACAGATATATAAGCAGGGTCAAGTAGTTTTTTTTATTTTATGAAGTCTTGGACCAGAACCTGGCCACGTCCAGCGCTTCCAGGGTGGCATTCATTAAATCCTTCATGGTGCAGGTGCTTGGGCACAGCACACACTGCGTGAGGTGGGTGGTGGTTTGAGTGTGTCCACAGTCACACAGCGCAGGTTCGTTTGAGAGGCCCCATTTGCGCATATTCTCTTTGGATCGTGTGACACCAGAGCGCAGCATATTAAGAGTTTTCCATGTCGTCCATCCTTCCATATGACCGGGAGGGAGTTCTTCGTTTGGGACTAACCATTCCCCAAGGTGCACGTTTTCTTCTCGCCACATTGCCAGCCTCACTTGCTGCGGTGTCCCGACGATGTTTCCTGGTGTGTGCAGGAAGCTTTTTCTAGATTTTAGTCGACGGTGGGCTGGCTGGTGTTTGTACAGCGGGTGGGCTGGTGAGGTCAACGCCTTTTTTCTTTTCCTTCCTGGCCGCTACTTTCCTTCTAATATCTGGTGGGGCCACGCCTGCCAGGCAGTACAATTTATCAGTCGGGGTTGGTCTCAGACAGTCTGTGATGATGCGGCAGGATTCATTAAGCGGTGTGTCCACTTGCTTGGCGTGGCTAGAATTGTACCACACTGGGCACGCGTACTCCGCTGTTGAAAAGCACAAAGCAAGAGTTGAGGTTCTCACTATTCCAGGCTGTGCCCCCCAAGTAGTGCCCGTTAGTTTGCGCACAATGTTGTTTCTCGCGGCCACTTTGTGTTTAGGGTTCATGCAGTGCTTTTAATAGGTGAGTGCTCTATCCAAGGTGACGCCTAAGTATTTTGGTGTTTCGCAATGTTCCAGGGGCACTCCTTCCCAGTTAAGTAGTAGTCTTCTTGCAGATTGTCTGTTCTTTAGGTGGAAGACGCAGCTTTGGGTTTTCCCTGGGTTGGATTTGAGATGGTTCCCCTTATAGTAGGTGGCAAGCTGTTCGAGGGCTTCTGACAGGTTTTGTTCAACAGTTTCAAAGCTGTCTGCTTGAGCGGTAATGGCGCAATCATCTGTATATATGAAGCTTTCGGTGCCTTGGGGGAGGGGCTGGTCATTAGTATATA
Organism: Schistocerca cancellata; assembly: GCF_023864275.1. Classification (NCBI taxonomy): domain Eukaryota; kingdom Metazoa; phylum Arthropoda; class Insecta; order Orthoptera; family Acrididae; genus Schistocerca; species Schistocerca cancellata. The sequence goes on along the minus strand of NC_064627.1, from coordinate 236,447,482 downwards.
TAGTGTTGGGGCCATTACGCTTCCTTGGGGAAGGCCATTTTTCTGTAACTTCCACCGGCTTCTCTGCCCCTGAAAATCCACTAAGAATCTTCGATTCTGGAGTAGGTTTCCAATCAGTAAGGTTAGTCTGTAGTCCCTACTCATTGCGTATATTTTCCCCAGGAGCAGTAGGTGGTTGACTGTGTCGTAGGATGTTGATAGGTCTAGAAAGACAGCCCCGGTGATCTTCCTATTCTCGAACCCATCCTCTATGTGTTGCGTTAATTTTAGCACCTGTGACGTACAGTATTTGCCCTGTCTGAATCCTGCTTGTTGTGGGATCAGGAGGGGCTCGATGGCGTCCGTGATTCTGTGGAGTACCATCCTTTCCAAAACCTTGTAGAAATGGCATAGCAGAGAGATCGGCCTGTAGTTTTTGGGATTGTCACGTTCTTTGCCTAGTTTTAGGATGGCAATGACTCGCGATTTTCTCCAGATTTTTGGAATTTTGCAGGATGTCATGCAGTTGTTAATCATATCGACTAGCCATTTCCTTATTACAGGTCCAAAATGCTTTATTTGCTCGAGGCATATATCATCAAGGCCGGCTGCTCTCCACATTTTGGTCTTACTGATCGCCTTATCCAGTTCCGCCAAGGTAAATGGCTTGGATAGTTCTTCGGTCTCCTGAGGGGGGGTTTCATTCTATGCCCCTCTTTTTTGTCTTTAGGTTGTAGTATCTTGGTGGTTTCCCATTTGTGAGAAACTGGTGTGCAATTTGTTCTGCTGTGACGTTCGCGTGTAGATTTGGTTTGGTGGGGTCATTGGCTAGGCGTTTTATGAGTCACCAGGCCTTTTGACTATCTCTGCCAAAATTAGTTTCCTCCATCAGTTTGGTCCTTTGCTCCTTTCTCACTTCCGATATCCGGGAGGTAATAACTCTTCCTTTGGTGAGGGTTTCTTCACTGAAGGGGTTTCTTTCGAAGAGCATTTGATACTCTTCCAGTAGGGCTACTGTTTCCTGGGTGAGTCCTGGTGTGTAACTTGTTCTGCATCCCCTTGGAATAGACGCTCGGGAGCAGGTTTTGACGGCGTCCACGAAGCTGTCATAGTTCTCAGGATCTGGGCTATATGTCTGGACTCTCTCTTCCAGTATTCTGGTGAATTTGGGCCAGTCTGCCTTCCTGAAATTATATCTCCTTCTGATCTTCACTGTTCGTGGTATAACCATTGGCAACATCTGGCACATTATTTGGCGATGTTGTGTCTTTGGGATGGGGGCGCAGATGGACTTAAAGCACTGTTGTGCTATTCCATCGCCGACGAATAGGAAATCCGGGTTGTATCCGCGGCGCCACCTACCGCTGTTGAAAGATGTGGGAAGTTTGCTGTCGTGGCTAAGTGCCAGGTGGTTTGACTCGGCCCACGCCAGAACGGCTTCACTGTGTTTGTCTTCTTGTGCATATCCCCATACGTGACTATGGCTGTTGAAATCGCCAATGATGAAAGCCGTTTTCTGTTTACCGATTTTTACTGCTGATTCAAAGTGGAAGTCTACATTTGGGGGCTTATACAGTGAGGTCACCGTGAATTCGCCAAATTCCACCGTGATAATCTCGATATCTCTTTCCTCAGTGTGATCCGCCATCCTCACTTGGAGGTCCGGTTTGGTGAACACGGCACTCCCTTATTGCGCGTGCGGTCTTTCTGCTACTAGTTTCATCCCTGGAACCTAGGGGTGTCGGTGTTGGATGTACCTATGCGTTTCTTGCACGCAGAGTCCCTCACATTTGGTTTTTTGGCAAAGCTCGCTCAGCAATTGTTCTCTGCAAGACGAAATACCTTCTATGTTCACAGAGATGATCGTCAAAGCCGGTTTTTCTCGAGACATTATGTTGCTCTACTGCAATGCTTCTGGTGTGAGAGAATCTGCCGGCTTAGAGCCGTTGCCCAGGGGACGCCCGAATGTGTTATTAATGACACATCAAGTTTGCTGAGCAGCTCTTACACATCCTACGTACACTTCCAATCTCTCTCCATATCATTTCCATATTTTTGGAGTTGTGAAGAAAGACATTCAAGGCCTCCGATTTGTATCAGACGAAGAGATACACGCCTGGGTAAAAATCATGCTTCCATAGGCAACCTGAAACACTGTCTTGTGCTACAATGAGATAAATTTATTAACAGCTATGGCTATTATGTCTGAAATAATGTACGGTTTACTTGCTTTTTAAGGTGCCGTACCTCACTCGGTACAAACGAAACTCACTTCGTTGTCCGTCCGTCTGTCCGATTGGTAAAAACCTGTTTTCTCAGGAAAGGTAGCCGTATCAAGTTGAAATTTGTATCACATACGAAGCTGTATGGTCTCTTGGCGATATAATAAATGTATGCTTCTATGTGAATGCAGTCAAAAGATACGGCCATTTATGTCACATCTTTCGAGATTCGCAAATTCACTCATCAGAAACTATTAAATACTTCCCGTTGGCCTGGAATCGTGAAATTCGGCAAGAAGAGAGGTTTCACTGTGCAAGTAAAGGGAAAAATCCGAAAATAGTTAACTTGTAATTATATGACGCAAGATATACGAGGATGAGTCAAATGAAAACCTTAAATTTGTAATAACAAATCGAAATTTCTCGTCGTTATCCTGTAAGTTGGTTAGCGTGCTACAAACAGCGTGCAGAATGGCCTGTAGGTGGCAGCATAGTGCAGATGCGCACATACCGTTGCAGTATCAGTATAAAGATGGCCGCCCAACTTGCGACTTGCACCTGGAAGAACAGTGTTCTGTTATGCGGTTTTGCGGTCAAAGACTCAATGGGAGGAAAGAAGTTCCGTTCTGGTGAAGAGGTACGCCACGCGGTGCATGAGTTATGTGGTTGCGCGGACTACCAAAAGAATTTTTTTCTAGAGGAATTTATGCACTTTGTAAGCGCTGGAGGACTTGCATTGAACGTAGGGGTGATTATGTTGAAAAGTGATACAGCTTTGTACCACTTCTGCACAATGAATAATATTTAAAAAAAATATTTAAGGTTTTCATTTGACTCACCCTCGTATTTCTTTTGTCATTTGTTATACGACGTCAAACACAAAAGAGGCAAAAATCGTCGAGGTCGTCGATTCCCGGGATGGAACAACTGTATACATTCTTAATTAAGTTTGTACGAAACTCCCAGAGCGCGAGTCCTACTGCCGGATCCAGTGACATTGTTCAACAGCGCTAAATTTTGATTGCCATTTATGCTCAAACAGATGATAATGTGTAATTTGTTTGTATTCAAACGTAAAAACGTATAATGAAAAGTTGTTTCAGATAGCAGAGTGTAATACTATAAAATCTGTCAAACATATCTTACACACTGATCAGCCAGAACATTATGAACATCTACCCAATAGCCGGTATGTTCACCTTCGGCACGGATAACAGCGGCGACGAGTCGTGGCCAGGAAGCAACGACGCCTTGGCTGCATGGAGTTGCCACCACGTCTGCATACAAGTCACCTAATTCCCGAAAATACCGGGGAGGAGGGCGATGACCTCTGATGCCAAGTTCAATGACATCCCAAATGTGTTCAATCAGGCTCAGATCTGGCGATCTGGGTGGGGGGGGGGGGGGGGGAGGGGCAGCACATCAATTAAAACTCGCCACTGTTTTCCTCGAACCACTCTATCACACACCTGGCCTTGCGAGGTGCCGGGGCAAGCAGTGTATTTAACACTAAATTCTTCTAGAATCTCCATATGTAAATGATGCTCTAAGCCCCCCCCTATTCTAACTCCGACTTTTGCTGTTGCACATGGATTAAAAAATATACGCGAACTGACTGTAATCAACCCTGCAAGTGGAGTAGGAAAGAGTTTGGCACCTGCAATAATTTAATTTGATAAATAAGTTAAATAAAGGAAGGTTTCATTAACGTAGTGAGAAATGATGGGTTGCTCTACCGATTAACAGAATGAAAGTTCTGTCCAAAATAACAATATGATTTATTAAGACTAAACACAAAATGGTAAACAAAAACACATGAAACATTTATAATACATCAAATTGACTCAAATTGGATACTCTAACAAACGCTATGAAGGTGAAGTTGTCCCTAAACTAGATTGTGAGGTTTAAGACGAAGTGGTATGTGGAGCCAATTCCTTGCCACTCAAATCTTAAGAGAGACACACAGCTAACCCAACATTAATTGCTGCTACTCAAGACAGAACAAAGTTAGAAAAAGATGAACAGTCGCGCTCTGCTGAGCTCTGATTATCACCTAGGAAAATCCCTATCTGCCGGTGCTGCGGACATACATTACCAAACTGTCTTCTTAACTACCAGAACACGATCTGGCGTACCGGAGGCGATGGCTGGTTGCTTCGACGTCCTCGACCGAAAGGCGAGAGCCGACTACATAGAGCACCCGTACAGGCCGAACACACAACATTCCCGCCCCCATGACAGTGGCCGTGGTTAAACGTTCCAATCAGCAACTCGAAAACCGGCGGAAAATTCCACTCTATTGCCGGAGCACTACCATTCCACCAATGGAGATTCTTGGCGCCAATTTCTGCGCTGATTTTGCTACGTCAAGGAGCTATGCCCTGAGCAAGCCAATCACAGTTACTATTTTGCAGAAAGCGCGGGAATTTTCCCGCCACAACTGCCTGGGTACACAAGTCATTCCCACGCCTCGCTGGTAGCCCGCCAGAAAGTGTTTTCACTAAGTTTCTGCGAAGTAACGGAACCTCTAGCCCAGCCGCTACTTCAGACCCCTCCAGGCGTGTCTTTTGACAATGTCGGCGTCTGCAAAGCATCCACTCGACTTCCTCACACCCATAGGCTTAACGCTTTCCAGATCAGCAGAGCCCGCCTGTCACCGGACCACCCGAGTGACTAGAGATGCTGCGTGGGAAGTCCGCGTGTGAAGGAATAGCGACTTTTCACTGCATGCAATTAGAGAGGAAAACCGTAAGATAGAAATATGAGAGGGGGCTCATGCCACCTCTCAGCCTTATGACATGGCGCATTATCTTGTTTAAAAATGCCACTGCCTTCGGGAAACAAGACCGTCATGAAGGGGTGTACGTGGTCTGCAACCAGTGTAAGATACTACTTGGCCAACATGGTGCCTCGCACGAACTCCATTGTGCTCACTAGTACTAACGTGAATGTTCCCAAGAGCATAATGGAGCCTCCGCCAACACGTCTCCGTCTTGCCGTACAAGTGTCAAGGAGCTGTTCCCCTGGAAGACGACAGATTCGCACCATCTCACTGGTATGAGGAAGTAGGTATTGGAATTCACCATACCATGCAACTCCCTGCCACTTCGCCAAAGTCCAGTGCCGGTGCTAACATGCCCGTTTCAGTCGTAGTTGCCGATGCCGTGGTATTAATATTGACATATGGCCGCCCAACCTCACTACGTCCGGACTTGGCTTCACCATGGTTTCGCCATATGTTGAAGACATTCACGACAGCGCTCTTCGAACATCCGACAGATCGTTGGACTTGTGGCTCGTGCCAAATATCCAAGTCCTCACAATTTGCCCTCGGTCAAAGTCAGATGGATCGTGGGCCTCCGAAGTCTATACACGCACAGCACGCTCATTGGTACTACGTACAAGGCGCGTGTGTCTGACTAGCAGTCATTCCTCGAAAGGAGACACTGCTATCGCGTGGGTGGGTTTGTATCGATAGCAATTCGGTGATCATAACGATCTAGCTGATCAGTTTAATTTTGAAAAACATCTGGAATGTTGTTGTTGATATCTCTACAATTTTTTATGATCACTTAATAAATTTGCTATCTCAATTATCAGAATTATGAATTGCACATAAAACTGTCATTCCTTGTATGTATCGATCTCAAACAACATCTTCGTGTAGCTAAATACATAGCTGATCTCTTTGCCATATTTTACGCATTCTGAGTAGTCGTTGTTGAGACGGGTATGTTGTGTGCCGATGTGGCGTTAAGGCAGACATTTTTACAAAAAAATAATTTGTAATTGAAGACTTCTTATGTTAGGATATGTTCTTCAAAACAAAGTATTAAAAGATAGAATAAACCACGAGAAAAAGTTTTACAAAAAATCATTTCTAAAGTCGACACCCAACCAAAATCACGATCTTGGATCTCTCCTATAAAAACACACTTCTAGATATACTGTGCCAATCACAAAAACCGAAAAAACTAATAGAACAGACAAAGCTATGTACTAAACCATTTTACGAGATTTATGTATCATTACACCAAACAACGCCATTTCACAACTCTCTTGTGTGTTCTCAAGATACTGAGAAAACGTTCACGCAAACCACACCATTGTTCACCGTTGAAGTTTGTTGAAAAATTTTAAATACAATTTTATACCGTTTACAAAAAAATAGATTTGAAAGTTTCGGTCAGTGTCACCCATCTTGAAATAACTTCTCGTAGCAACAGAATCAAAGTGATAGCAGCGTTATGACAGGTTACTCAGTAAGTGTAAGAAACGATATGAAGACGTACATTTTTCATATAGAAGATAGGCGATACTGTTCGTAACCGGTCAGTTTCAAATAATAAAACCAGTGATCGATAGACGGAAAGTAAGTCTATTTTCTAAAATACAAAGTGTTTCAAACAACGTTTTTCCGATTTTACACGCAGGTATTTTCTACATACATATAGAAACTTCCAGTAGATTTCAGCTCATGCAGCGAAACCAAAATTTTATCTTGGCTCCAGTTATAAGTTGAAAGTTCATGTCGTTGACGGTAGGATTCTCGCTCGCCTGCTCGTTCCTTCATTACCAAAAGTGCGTCGAGCTGAGAAGGCGATAACTGTACGACAAAAGGCATTTGGACTTCTCCGTTTCAACATTATCAGTCCATTTACAACTGTGTGGGATGGTTTTCGTCTAGAGTAGGGCACTGCTCCTCCAACAGTGTAATGCTTTGATACGGAACATCAAAGCCAACGTAAATGTGCAGCTGTTCAGTTTTTGTGACGTCTGAACACGGGATTTCACACTGGGCAGCACTCCCAAGCGTGTAAGACAGAACCAGACGTGTAAGATTTTTGCTTTGTTTTTTTCGATTCCCTGGCCATTGACACGGAGTTGACGTCCGAGCTGGTCTCACACAAGTTCTATCAGGAACCCGTCTGGAGAACTTGCTGGCCACGGTTCATAGAAAGACGTGCACGGATGGACGAGCATTGTCCTGTTGAAAACTGCCACTCTTCTGTTGCATGAGATGTAACGCATGAGGATGCAGGACGTCCGCGACGTACCGCTATGCCGTCGGAGATCCCCCATCACTACCTGCAGTGACCTGAAGTCGTACCCGATGGCACGCGACGCGATGTCGACAGAAGTTACATCCTGCACCTCTCCAAACCACTGGAACCCCTTCCAAGGTCGCCGCCATTCTCGCCGATGGTGGTCGTCCAGGGTACGGCAGAAGCCGCGGTTCACTGCTGAATGCGATATGACGCCAATCATCAGCAGTCCATTCTTCCTGGTCACGGTACCACTCCAGACGCAGCCTTTTGTATTGGGATATTAACGGCAGCCTACCCAAGGGACGGAAATTCTCTGACAGGCTGACAGGCTGTCTCTCACCATTGGTGCGGGATGACACAGTGTTGCAGGGAGTCCATTACTTGCTCTCAGATGGCAGACGTACATGTGAAGGGGTTACAATGTTTTTGCGTGGTGCACGAGATGGATATCCTCCCATGTGGTGATCAGATGTGGTCGACCGGAACCTTTACGGCGATTATGCCTGCCAACGTAGTCCAATGTGGGGCCGCTATCGGACCCAGACGCATGAGAGATCTGGATATTGCACTAGTTCGACCAGCCAGCCAAATGGAAACTCGCAATGTGGCCCCTTTCAGAGCGTGTCAGACGCTGATAACTCCATCTCACACGACTACGGGGCATCTCCGTGTCCTTCACAGTGATTCCTCAAAATCTGACGCTGATGGCGCTCCTTGAATGCCCTACCAGGCCTGATAAAACCACTAAACACGAACAGCGCTAAAGCACTCTGGTGACCGTTCTGTCTGCCACAGAAAATTCCAACTCTAATCATTTACATGCCCACAGATGTTGTATTGTGTACGGATATCCGAACATGTTTTCTGGATGCTTCATATTTTTTTGTCAGGCAATGTATTTTAATATGCCTCAATTGAGGAGCTACTTCTTCGGGAAGTCGCGGCTCCGTTCACGAAAACTGAGAACGGCTGGGAGAGTGGTGTGCTGATCACATGGCCGTCCATGTTCGCATCGAAACCCACGAGAAAGACAGGCCGTGTGTCGTACGTCACAGTACGTTACACTGCAGGTCTTACGAGTGACAGAAGCCATCTCCGGAGGTGAGCGGGCAACTATTTCAGACGAGCTTCATAATTCTTAACTGCATGTTTAAATGCATGCAACCTCTCGATAGTACACGACAAGCTTAAGACCTTTATTCGGTACCTTCTTAACTAAATATTGATTACCCAGGTGCCCTGAACGAAGCCGAGAGTTACCGAAGTGTGGCGGACATGCCTAATAGTGTGACAAGTTCGTTTCAGGGTCCGTATATCTCGTTGGCCCCGATCGGCGTCCAGAGACGCTACCGCCTGGGGATGACATGGCTGTAGGTCGGTCCCGTTAGGCCTTCAGAGGCCTGTTCGAACGGAGAGAGAGAGAGAGAGAGAGAGAGAGAGATAGAGTGAGAATGTTGATTAATACGGACGGCAGCAAGATAGAGCAGTTGTGAATAAAGTGTGAAATTTGTGAGGTAACTAAATTGAGAAAGATAGCTTCTTTAGTTAAAGCAGAGATATCAAACATAGCCTTTAGAAATAAATGTTCCAGAATTCGATTCCAGAACAGCTGCCTACATGAGTAACTTTGAAGTAGATATTCTCGGAGCACGGATGCAACTTAAATCACTTAATAAAAGCAAGTCTTCCGGTCTAGACTGTATACCAGTTAGGCCCCTTTCAGAGTATGCTGATGCAATAGCTCCATATTTAAAAATCACATACAACCGCTTACCCGACCAAAGATCCGTACCAAGGACTAGAAAGTTGCACAGGTCACACCAATATTCAAGAAAGGCAATAGAAGCAATTCACTAAATTGCAGACGCATATCATTAGCGTCGATACGCAGCAGGATTTTGGAACATATAATGTGTTCGAAAATTATGGATTACCTGGAAGAGAACAGTCTGTTCACACATAGTCAACACGCAATTAAAAACATCGTTCTTATGAAACATAACTATCTCTTTACTCACACGGAGTGTTGAATGCTATCGACAAGGGCTTTCAGATTGATTCTGTATTTATAAATTGTCACAAAGCTTCTGACACCGTACTTCACAAGCGGCTTGTAATAAATCTCCGTTGTTTTCTGTCTGACGCCAAAATTCGTAGTAACTGATGGAAAGACATCGAGTAAAGCAGAAGTGATTTCTGGCGTTCTCCAAGGTAGTGTTATAGGCCCTCATCTTTCCCTCATCTATATAAACGGTTTAGGAGACAATCTGAGCAGCCGTCTTAGGTTGTTTGCAGATGACGCTATCGTTTATCATCTAGTAAAGTAATCAGAAGATCAAAACACATTGCAAAAAGATTTAGAGAAGGTATCTGTATGGTGCGAGAATTGGAAATTGACCCTAAATAATGAAAAGTGTGAGGTCATCCACATGAGTGCTACAAGGAATCCGTTAATCTTCGGTTACGAGATAAAGCAATCAAAAATAAAGGCCGTCAGTTCAACTGAATACCAAGGAATTACGATTACGAACAAATTAAACTAGAAATAACATATGTAAAATGTTGTGGAGAAGGTGATCCAGAACACTTAGGAGATGCAACAGATTTACTAAAGAGACTGCCTCCACTACACTTGTCTGTCCTCTTTTGGAGTACTGCTGCGCGGTCTGGGTTCCTTACGAGATAGGGTTAATGGAGTACATCGAGAAAATTCAATGAAGGGTAGCATGTTTTGTATTACTGAGAAACAGGGGGGAGGGTGTCACAGAGATGATTCAGGATTTGGGTGAACATCAATAAGAAAAAAAAAACCAAAAGTGTTTCTCGTTGCGACGGGCCCTCTTCCCAAATTACAGTCGTCAACTACCTCCTCCGAATGCAAAAATATTTTATTGACGCCGACCTACATAAGAAGAAACGATCATCATAATAAAATAAGGGAAATCAGAAACAAGTGGATAGTGTATGCACAATTATGCTCCGTGTTTACATGTCTGGCGTGTGTTCACGTTGTGCACACCTTGACATTTGATGGAACACAGTATTGACATTTCTACAGTAAAAGTGTAAGAGTCGGAACTTTAACTGGAAAGGCTGGATAAACAATTTGAGTAAATCATTTTCAAAATGAAAATATCTTCGTGGGCCCCTGTCGTCACGGAAAATTGGAATCCAGCCACTAAGTAACCCGCAAACAATGTGAGGCTCTCTCGTACTAGGAAAATATGTATTCATTGCTATGTTGGAAAAGAAGGTTGCTGTGTTTGTAACGATGACGGTGGAATGAGAGAACATTGTTGATTCTGTAATTAAGAAAATTACTTTTATCTCATTCTAGCTATATTAATAAGTGACTACTAATGAGATACAGGACAATGATTTACTGTACCACTTTGGCTATAAAACATTTTTTTTCGTAATTTAAAATTGATAAATCATGGTACCGTGAAACAGCTACGGAGTTTTTCGCGATGGAGTCCTTGCATTAAAATTTCTCGCTTCACTTGTAGCTTCAAATTCGGATAAAATTACAATCTTACGATGATAAAAATGGTTCAAATGGCTCTAAGCACTATGGAAGTTAACATCTGAGGTCATCAGTCCTCTAGACTTAGAACTACTTAAGCCTAACTAACCTAAGGACATCACACACATCCATGCCCGAGGCAAGATTGGAAAATGCGACCGTAGCGGCAGCGCGGTTCCGGACTGAAGTGCCTAGAACCGCTCGGCCACAGCGGCCGACCTGCGATGATATTCACCATCATCTTCGTCAGGGACTAAAAGTGACTCTCATGAACTGGCAAGGTTCCTTCTTTTATGTCCACAGAACGACATCCGATTGGCTGGATAACTTCAAAATGGCACATAGATATGGTAGATTTGCTTGGGGTTTCTATCTAGCACTGCTTACAGCGCCATCCACCGCAGCAGGCGGTGAACTACGAGAAGTATTCCTCTCTGTATTGTACTCGTAAAGTGCACGCTTCCATGCATTTGCTAAGTGCATACTGTAGTGTTCAGAATTATCTGTTGAATGTATTCCATTTTCCGTCTTCCCCTACAGTTTTTAAGCTCAACGACTCCCTCTGCTACCGTGAAAGCTAAGTCCTGATGTCTTTACCCCTTGTCCTGTAACCGTTTCACTTCCACTTGTAAGAGGTTTCCACGTATTTCTTTCTTCTCCGTTTCTGCGCAGAACTTCTTCATTGTTCAAAAAACTTACGCGAATGCAGCCGGATGACGTCGACAACCGACAATATTTCAACAGTAGCACACGATATCATATTCAAGGCAAAACTGCAGCAGGTAAGTAATTTAAAACCTTGGTTTGCAGAGCAAATTCCAGAAAGATAACACACACTGTAAACGTTAGCGCCGTCACTTAATACAAATGAGCATGTCAGAAGTTATCGACAGTGAAAAGCAGCAATCAGCAGATGAAGTAGCACTAACTCTGTCGCTTGACGAGGGAGAGAGCAAGGTTCCACGCAGAATTTAAACGAAAACCTCCATTTCTATTCATTAGGTTAATAGCTAATTTAATTTCAAGGGCTTCCTTAATAACGGAAGCTTAAAAGGACCCTAATCTTAGATGGTGGTCGAAAAACACATTGCACGTCATATTTCCGCAAAATACGACAAATCCTTTTGGAAATGCTCCCTGTGGAAGGCAAAAAGGTTGTAGACTTCGGTGCCACCTAGGTATTATCATCACTCAATCGGTGCATGGTTAGTAGATAGCGCAGTACACGTCTAATCTGTCTTTAACCATCCTGACGAATGGTGACCTCAAGAAGGTCTAACTCACCTAATACATTCTCAGGTTCCGAGGCGACGTGGGCCCTATAAACCAACGTACGAAGTACTCCTTCACGCTGAGCCGGATGGTGACAACGATCAACCTGCAGATACAGGTCAATGTGAACAGACTTCCTATAAACGACATGTCCTAACGTAACATAAAACTTCCTCCTGATCGCCGGCCGAGGAGGCCGAGCGGTTCTAGGCGCTACAGTCTGGAACCGCGCGACCGCTACGTCGCAGGTTCGAATCCTGCCTCGGGCAGGATGTGTGTGCTGTCCTTAGGTTAGTTAGGTGTAAGTAGTTCTAAGTTCTAGGGGACTGATGACCTCAGACGTTAAGTCCCAAAGTGCTCAGAGCCATTCGAACTATTTTGAACCTCCTGATCAACACATCAAGGTAGACAAGACAGCTACCCTTTTTCACTTTTATTATGAAAAAACAGATTGAATTCAGGTATTCTAAAAAGTCGTTCAGATTATCACTGCCATGACGCCAAACAACAAAAGTAACGTGTGCATATCTGAAAAAAGCCGCTGATTCCAAGGCGCGCTCCTCGGAGTCTTCCATAAACAACTGACCAATAGACCCAGAAGAAGGCCGCTGCTACCGTGGCCGAAACGTTGGTTTTTTTCCAGCGGCAGTAGTTTTATACATTATGATGTGGTAACACATCCAGAAAACTTTTATGTCAAGTTGGCAACAATGGTTGACAGCAGGCTTCCCATTGTAACTCCATCTGTCTACTGGTAAAAGTAAATGGAAGTCAACACATGTCGAAATAGGTTTGTTACTTCAACACCGAACCTAATCTCACTCAACGGTAACGAATCAGGCAGAGGAGCGCGAGTAGAGAGAGAGATAGATCAAAACTCACTAGAATATCAGAGTCATCCAATACATTTGCCTCTGACGGACGTAAGAAATCCCCCGAGTTCTTAATGTGATGTTCACCCCGACCTACTATAGGGCTCAACAGATTAACACGGTATCTTGCTACACGATATGTCGGAGCACCAATGTTACAATCAGCCTAAGAGGAACCCCTTCTTTGTGGACCTTAGGAAGGCCTTGTATCCTAGGGGGAACAGCACAGTAATTAAGACCCATGATAGTCTTCTGCTACAAGGAACTTTTCTTAAAGAAGCTGTTAGTCTCTCTCCCAACCGTGGAATCAGCATCGATTCCGCCATGTAATTTCCCGGACGCCCATGCGTGCTACTGCCGTTCGCTTTTGCAGTCTTCTCATGCAGTTTCCGACTGCAGAGGGAAGGAGGTTTTCTGTTGGGTCTGAAGAGGATGGGCAGTTTTTCCCTAATCCTCCTAAATGGCTGACTGGTGACTAATTTCCTAGGACAACCCTGTTTCCAACACACATTACAGAGCGCTTCTAAATACCTTGCCAGAAGGCAGCGCAATACGGAAGAGCTATAAATCAAGCATAAAAAGACCAATGAAAACGCCTACGCTCTGCTCTTTGTTCTGACTGAAAAGCCTGAATAATTTAATGGAGCGGTCGGGAACTTGCGAAATAGAGGAGGCGCAGCGCTTTTGTTGGGCATTTCTGAATTCGCGAGTAAGGGAGCCTTTGGAATCAATCAACTTACTGGGTGCAGCACAGAAGACTATGAGGATACGGAGTGTGTTCGCGGCGCGAGCGTGGTATTCCGCTCCTTTCTGTATTTCTCAGCGTGGACTTGTTTGGTCAGAAGAGAGGGCTCAGGGTATAGCGTGGAGCCACTAGCCAAGTGACGGACTTGACAATTAAAGACAATGAACTTAATTTTTTTTTCCTGCAAATTTGAGTATGGTGTTTTTGTGTGACTTTTTCGCTCTTGATTTTGAACTGGATCCCTGTTTTGTTGTGACGGTGATTATCTGCGTGAGTTGCGAGTGGCCGGTTGCAGGCGCTGTGTGGATTGTTAACAGGGTACATACAGGCTGACAATTATTGAACTATATAAAATAAAATCGTAATAACTTGTGAACGGTTTGTGTTAGGACGTTAAAATTGCCCGATTGGCCTCGGGGCATGATGGGAATTAGTGTGCGCTGTGTTAAACGCAGAAGCCCACTTTCATTTGGATGGGTTCGTCAATAAGCAAAATTGGCGCATTTGCGGAACTGAGAATCCGCACTTGGCTATCGAGGAGTCTCTTCACCCTCAACATGTGACTGTGTGGTGAGCAGTGTCCAGTCACGGAATAATCGGTGCGATATTCCTTGATGGCACGGTGACTATCGAACGGTACGTAAAGGTTTTGAAAGATCATTTCAGCCCCATTATTCAAAGCTATCCTGATTTCGACAAGGTATGTTTCATGCAACACGCAGCTCGAACCCATCGAAGCAGGCGAGTGTTTGGTGTCCTGGAGGAGCACTTTGGGGACCGCATTCTGGCTCTGGGGTACCCAGAGGCCACTGCCATGGGTCTCGATTGGACGCCATATTCTCCGTTTATGAACACTTGCGTCTCCTTTTTGTGGGGCTATATTAAAGACACGGTGTACAGCAATAACCCTAAAACCGTTGCTGAGCTGGAAAAAGCCCTTGAGGACGTCATCGACAGCATCAATGTCGACACTTCAGCAGGTCATGTAGAATTTCGCTATTCGTCTGCGCCACATCATCGCCAATGATGGCAGACATATCGAACATGTCATAACCTAAATCCGAATATCTGTAGTGACGTTTACATGTTGAATAAAGTGTGTCCACGCCGTAGTTTGTAGCTAATTTACGTTTTTTTTCATATAGTTCAATAATTATCACCCTATATTTCACTCCCGGTTGTCGAAATCTTTCTGAAAGTAACAGGTTACTGTGTGACTTTCAGTTATTAACGGAAGTAGTGAGAAGTTTAACCCTGTCTCACGCGTTAAAGCGAGGCTGGTGCACCTTATTTAAACTGGTTGGATGGCGTGGAAGTGAAGAAAATAAACAGGGTTCGCCAAATACGTTTCCGATTAATTCCGCGGTGCACTGCATCGTGTAATTCGTCCGCCGCGCTGCATGTCGCCAAGATCCCATGGATTCATGTAGTCCGACTTCGCGCCATGCTACATGTTTCCGAGGCGCGGACGAAAATAATGTTTCAATCCCTCTAGAGCACCACATCTTGCTGCGTCCGTCACGTTCCGTTTTGCTTTCGAGGAAGCGGAATTCTTTAACTTCGTCTACTTCGTGATCGCCAATTGTTAAGCTTATCGCTAATCTCATTTCTGCTAACCCTCGTTACTTTCGTCTTTCTTCGGATTACTGTCAGTTCATATTCCGTACTCATTAGACTGTTCATTCCATTCAACAGGTCCTGCAATTCTTCTTCGCATACGTTAGGAAGACAATTTTTCGGATGAAAATTTATTCATGAATCCCGACAAGCGTGTGGTAGCGCGACGCCCTTGCATCGAACCCGGAACGGGCCTCCCAGTACACTGCTGGCCTGTCACGCTTATCGCTGCACTAGAAGTGGAGTCTTTAGTGCAATATTGCCGGCATACACTCATCGCTTCCGAGAACTGCATCACGGGAAAAACGAGACAAAACGGAAATTTATCCGACAACTGATAAAACTTGCGGCCAATCACTACGCCACTATCACAAAATCAATTTTTTTAAAAATGTTTCTTGCAGACAAGAACTTGTACACCTTTAAATATCGTATCAAAAGAGTCATCGACTGAATCGTGTTGCAGCGGAGATGACAGCTAGGATCTCTTTGTCAGACGCTCCAGTTTATTGGCACATACAGGTGAAAGTTTCGTCACTCAGTTACGGGTTGTCCTGACGTGAACATCACCTTCAGTATTTCTGCTGCGGGAATTGACTTACAGTCATCCACTGCGATATAACTTTGACAACTATGAGTGATTGCTGGTGGACGGATATTGCAAGATGTGTCAAATTGTAAGTACGAGGTGCATTCAAGTTCTAAGGCCTCCGATTTTTTTCTCCGGACTGGAAAGAGATAGAAACATGCGCATTGTTTTAAAATGAGGCGGCGTTCATTGTCAATACGTCCCAGAGATGGCAGCACCGTACGGCAGATGGAATTTTACCGCCAGCGGCGAGAATGACAACTATTTTAAATACTTAAAATGGCGACGTTTTCCTTACTTGAACAGCGTGCAATCATTCGTTTTCTGAATTTCCGTGGTGTGAAACCAATTGAAATTCATCGACAGTTGAAGGAGACATGTGGTGATGGAGTTATGGGTGTGTCGAAAGTGCGTTCGTTGGTGCGACAGTTTAATGAAGGCAGAACATCGTGTGACAACAAACCGAAACAACCTCGGGCTCGCACAAGCTTGTCTGACGACATGATCGAAAAAGTGGAGAGAATTGTTTTGGGGGATCGCCGAATGACTGTTGAACAGATCGCCTCCAGAGTTGGCATTTCTGTGGGTTCTGTGCACACAGTCCTGCATGACGACCTGAAAATGCGAAAAGTGTCATCCAGGTGGGTGCCACGAATGCTGACGGACGACCACACGGCTGCCCGTGTGGCATGTTGCCAACCAATGTTGACGCGCAACGACAGCATGAATGGGACCTTCTTTTCGTCGGTTGTGACAATGGAAGAGATGTGGATGCCATTTTTCAATTCAGAAACAAAGCGCCAGTCAGCTCAATGGAAGCACACAGATTCACTGCCACCAAAAAAATTTCGGGTAACCGCCAGTGCTGAAAAAATGATGGTGTCCATGTTCTGGGACAGCGAGGGGGTAATCCTTACCCATTGCGTTCCAAAGGGCACTACCGTAACAGGTGCATCCTACGAAAATGTTTTGAAGAACAAATTCCTTCCTGCACTGCAACAAAAACGTCCGGGAAGGGCTGCGCGTGTGCTGTTTCACCAAGACAACGCACCCGCACATCGAGCTAACGTTACGCAACAGTTTCTTCGTGATAACAACTTTGAAGTGATTCCTCATGCTCCCTACTCACCTGACCTGGCTCCTAGTGACTTTTGGCTTTTTCCAACAATGAAAGACACTCTCCATGGCCGCACATTCACCATCTGTGCTGCTATTGCCTCAGCGATTTTCCAGTGGTCAAAACAGGCTCCTAAAGAAGCCTTCGCTGCTGCCATGGAATCATGGCGTCAGCGTTATGAAAAATGTGTACGTCTGCAGGGCGATTACGTCGACAAGTAATGCCAGTTTCATCGATTTCGGTTGAGTAGTTAATTAGAAAAAAAATCGGAGGCCTTAGAACTTGAATGCACCTCGTAAGTCAATTAGGCAGGCTTGGTACCTCTTTCAAATGGTGAACTTCTATGCGTACAGCAGCTGCAGAAATGCTTACCTGTCGCGTCATCTATTAGTACGTTTATACAGCGATGATTGTACGGAGTTCTACGTCTTCTTTGTCTATAGATATTCAAATCCCTGCCAGATTGTGTAGCACTGTTAAAAACTGTCTACAAACCTCCTTCACTCTTTGTCATATGGGGTAGTCGATATCTCCTCTACTGTTCGTCTAAGCTTTAACTCTTCGACTAACATAGGAGTCCACTGCCCACCGGCGTTTATTCGCTTCATATATTGGGATGTGTCCCGGGGTAGCGGTCCTCGGTACTCTCCTGAGACCAGTCACCAGGCGGATTGCACGAATTTCGGAAACGTATGCCATCAAGAGAGCTCGCATCGGGTTTGACAT
Organism: Schistocerca cancellata; assembly: GCF_023864275.1. Taxonomy (NCBI): domain Eukaryota; kingdom Metazoa; phylum Arthropoda; class Insecta; order Orthoptera; family Acrididae; genus Schistocerca; species Schistocerca cancellata. The sequence goes on along the minus strand of NC_064627.1, from coordinate 236,429,766 downwards.
AGTTAGCATAAGGGGCGCAATATACACTCCTGGAAATTGAAATAAGAACACCGTGAATTCATTGTCCCAGGAAGGGGAAACTTTATTGACACATTCCTGGGGTCAGATACATCACATGATCACACTGACAGAACCACAGGCACATAGACACAGGCAACAGAGCATGCACAATGTCGGCACTAGTACAGTGTATATCCACCTTTCGCAGCAATGCAGGCTGCTATTCTCCCATGGAGACGATCGTAGAGATGCTGGATGTAGTCCTGTGGATCGGCTTGCCATGCCATTTCCACCTGGCGCCTCAGTTGGACCAGCGTTCGTGCTGGACGTGCAACCGCGTGAGACGACGCTTCATCCAGTCCCAAACATGCTCAATGGGCGACAGATCCGGAGATCCTGCTGGCCAGGGTAGTTGACTTACACCTTCTAGAGCACGTTGGGTGGCACGGGATACATGCGGACGTGCATTGTCCTGTTGGAACAGCAAGTTCCCTTGCCGGTCTAGGAATGGTAGATCGATGGGTTCGATGACGGTTTGGATGTACCGTGCACTATTCAGTGTCCCCTCGACGATCACCAGTGGTGTACGGCCAGTGTAGGAGATTGCTCCCCACACCATGATGCCGGGTGTTGGCCCTGTGTGCCTCGGTCGTATGCAGTCCTGATTGTGGCGCTCACCTGCACGGCGCCAAACACGCATACGACCATCATTGGCACCAAGGCAGAAGCGACTCTCATCGCTGAAGACGACACGTCTCCATTCGTCCCTCCATTCACGCCTGTCGCGACACCACTGGAGGCGGGCTGCACGATGTTGGGGCGTGAGCGGAAGACGGCCTAACGGTGTGCGGGACCGTAGCCCAGCTTCATGGAGACGGTTGCGAATGGTCCTCGCCGATACTCCAGGAGCAACAGTGTCCCTAATTTGCTGGGAAGTGGCGGTGCGGTCCCCTACGGCACTGCGTAGGATCCTACGGTCTTGGCGTGCATCCGTGCGTCGCTGCGGTCCGGTCCCAGGTCGACGGGCACGTGCACCTTCCGCCGACCACTGGCGACAACATCGATGTACTGTGGAGACCTCACGCCCCACGTGTTGAGCAGTTCGGCGATACGTCCACCCGGCCTCCCGCATGCCCACTATACGCCCTCGCTCAAAGTCCGTCAACTGCACATACGGTTCACGTCCACGCTGTCGCGGCATGCTACCAGTGTTAAAGACTGCGATGGAGCTCCGTATGCCACGGCAAACTGGCTGACACTGACGGCGGCGGTGCACAAATGCTGCGCAGCTAGCGCCATTCGACGGCCAACACCGCGGTTCCTGGTGTGTCCGCTGTGCCGTGCGTGTGATCATTGCTTGTACAGCCCTCTCGCAGTGTCCGGAGCAAGTATGGTGGGTCTGACACACCGGTGTCAATGTGTTCTTTTTTCCATTTCCAGGAGTGTATGTACACCAACTGCTAGAGTCTTGTGTTACCCAAGTGAAAGAGAGCGGAAGTTTGCTAAATGCTTGCGTTCCTCACAAGCGACTTCTTATCAGTTTTCACGCGTATCGAGTAGCGTCTCGGTTGTGTGACTGGATTCGTGAGTTCCTGTCAGAAAGATAATAATTCACGGAAAGTCATCGAATAAACCAGAATTAATTCCTGGCATTCCCTAAGCAAGTTTACGGTCCCTCTGCTGTTCGTAGTCTACATAAATGATTTAGGAGATCACGGGAGCAGCCGTCTTAGATTGTTTGCAGATGATGCTGTCATTTACCTTCTTTTAAAGTAATGAGATGATCAAAACCAATTCCAATTTGACTTAGAAAATATGTCTGTGTGGTGCAGAAAGTGCCAACTGACTTTAAATAATGAAAAGTGAGCAGTCTTCCACATGAGTACTAAGAGGAGCCCGCCAAATTTCGGTTAAACTGTGCATCACAAATCTAAAGGCTGTAAACTCAACTAAATACTTAGGCATTACAATTAAGAATAACTAAAACTGGGAGGATCACATAGGTAATGTTGTGGGTAAAGCAAACCAAAGATTGCGATTTATTGGCAAAACATTTAGAAAGTGCAACAGGTTACTGAAGAGACTCTACATAACGCTTGTCCGCCTTCTTCTGGAGTATTGTTGTGCGGCGTGGTATCCGCATCAGTTAGCACTGTTGGAGGACTCGAAAAAGTTCAAAGAAGGGCAGCTCGTTTTACATTGTCGCGAAATAGGGGAGAGAGTGCTACGGATATGGTACCCGAATTGCGATGGCAGCCAATAAAACAAAGGCGCTTTTCTCTGAGGCAGGACCTACTCTTGAAATTTCAGTCACCAATTTTCTCCTCGGAGCATGAAAGTACAGTATTTTGTTGGCGCCCACCGACATAGGGAGAAATGATCACCATACTAATATAAGTGAAATCAGAGCCAGCACGGATTATTTAAGTGTTCGTTTTCCGCGCACGCTGTTCGAGAGTAGAATGGTAGAGAAGCAGCTTGAAGGTGGTTCGATGAACCCTCTGCCAGGCACTTAATGGTGAATTGCAGAAAAGTCGTGTAGAATCGTGTGACTGAGGCTGCAGTTGAATATCAGCTCAGTAAACCGATTCTCGTCGTTAATTCACCAGGCAGATAATTTTTTTTTTAATTTATTGGCTTTCGGGACTTACCTATACAGCCATCTCGATAGAGGAATGTCAGTTGTGAGGACATCACAACACCCAACCCTCGAACGGAGAAAATCTCCGAACCGGCCGAGAATCGAACGCAGGTCCCTTCGGTTAGCAATCCGCTGCGCTGACCACGCAGCTACCGAGGCGGACTTACACGCGTTCTCTGCAGGTCTGGCGCAGTTCCCCATCCGGCAAGCGGTGCTGTAACACGCTCGGCTATCCAAGCAACTTCTGCGCTATCCACAGATCTCTGATTTGTTATTCGATTCTTTCAGCTGTATGGCACAGAGCGCAGATGCAAAAAAGAAGCACGTCACACGGCGCACAATCGAGGAGCTCCCTTCAACACTGAAAATGTAGCATGTCACTAATGCAAGACAATAATTCCAGCCCTTAAGCCTAGTGCTGTATACAAATAAAATACACAGGATGATACATAGCCAGAATTGTGTAACCTAAAGGATGTCAAGTGGATGCCGAGGACGTTTGAGACTAAAGAGTAGCTCGAAGTAGACAACAAATCGACACTACCTTTGATGATCCAATCATCCCAATATTCCAATGGATTAAAAAGATTCGTCGTCTCGGAAGGATGTAATTTTTTTTTTTTTGTTTAACCTGAAAACATGTTTCACCATAGTTGGGAGATCTTCAGTGGCTTTTTCATCTGCTGTATCTGAAATATATACAACACGAATTTCGAACCCGCGACCGTAGCGGTCACGCGGTTCCAGACTGAAGCGCCTAGAACCGCACGGCCACACCGGCCGGCATTACAGGTGTGTTTTACTTCTTTTACACTATGTGTGTCCCAGTGTCTGCCAACAGAAATGAACAAGTGTACGTTAATAAAGCATGTTATACGTGACACAAGGATGCTAGGGCAACACTTGAATTTTTCTTTAGAATATAACTTCCAAACCATGTATCCTGGTATACAAGCCGCATAGGCCCCTTTTTCACGTTTACCATTGTTGTAGTTGGCTTGTCCTGAGCTGAACTTGGTTAGTTTTTGCCTGCTAAATGCGGTGTTGTTATCGGTGGCAGTGGCAACATTTCACCAGGTTTTCGTTTTGCTGCGGCGTTGTGGCGTTGCTAACTTCTACAGACAACAGCAATATCTACAAAAAGTGTCAAGGAGCCTCCGACATTATTTGCCTAGATAATTTATTTGTATTGTACACTAACGGTCCTATCACACTTCTTTGAGGTTGCTCCTAAAATTACGTTTACACCTGTTGATTTTGTTCCGTTAACAGCGACGACAACAATAGTTAAGGCATAGCCCGCTAGTATGCTCATTGTAGCATACAAGAGCGCTATGGTTCAGATACAGATGCCGAGGTCGCAAACAAGAGATTAAATGACAGAGAAGCTACATCAGGATTTTGAACGGGTAGTTCAGCATGCAAAGGGAGAAGAACGTGGAAGTCGGAATGCGACAGTAGGGACTCGACATAAGAAAGAATAAGGAACAACATGATGTTCGTAGTAGGAAATAAAAAGGAAAAACACCAACTCAAATCTGCAAAAAAATTCAGGTAGTAATAGTGAATACGCTGTTCAAGAATCATAAGAAAGGCCCAGAGACACGGGAAGATTCTAGCTGGATTACATCATGGTCTGGTAGAGATTGCAAACTTAGATAGTGAATTGTAAGACTAACACAGGAGCAGATATAGACGAGGACTACAATCGAGTAATGATGAGGAGTAGACTGAAGTTGAGGGAAATCGTCCAGAAGAATCATTTTGGAAAGAAGTGAGATATTGAAGAACTGATGAATAATGAGAAGCGTTTGAAGTTCCCTAAGGATGGTGATGCTACGATAAGGAATACCGCGGTAGGCAGTTCAGTTGGAGAGGAGTGGATATCTCTAAAGCGGGGAATCACTGAAGTTGAACAAACAAGATAATCGCCAAGACACTATAGGTAACAGAAGAAATGCTTCGACTGATAGACAAAAAAAGAAAGTGCAAAAATGCTCAACGACAGACAGGAATACAGCAGTATAAGTCACTTAGAAATGAAATAAATGGGAAGTGCAGGGAAGCCACGGCAGATTGGCTCCAGGAAAATATGAAGAAATCAAAAAAGCAACGGTCGGTATTCTCAGTAAAGGCGAGGAAGAAGGAATCAGAAGTTTAATGAGTACAGAATATGGGTAGAGAGTAAACTGTAGAAAGATGAAAGTAACGAGGAGTAGCAAAAATCAGAATGGAGGGAAGATTAATATCAAAACTGGCGAAGTGAAGTACTATAGACGAAACGAAGGAATGCTGGTACCTTGGACGTGGTGCTTCAGAATAATGTTGAAAATTAGGTGGAGTGATAAAATACGAAGTGGAGACGTTCTTGCAAAATGGACGAAGAAAAGAGCATATGGAGTCCATTCAGAAGGAGGAACAGATGATAGGACATACTGTGTTCAGGCATAATGGAATAACTTCCGTGGTACTAGAGGAAGTCGTGGAGGGTGAAAACTGTAAGGGAAGACTAAGATTGGAATACATACAGCAAATAATTTAAAAAAATGATCCACAGGTTAAGTTCTATCAAGGAAGTCCAGAATCCAGTCATAAATCGGGATTGATATTCAATTAGCTCGCTTTTTTTTCCACTGAACGACAGTGTCGAGATGTACCAGATGCTAAGAAACACGGTATCAAATTTAGTCCTGATGTCCAAGACAGTCAGGATCTCATTGACGAATAGAGATGGCTGATCTTTCCAATATCTCCGTTTCTGTAATCCGTACCGATCTTTATATAGGAAATTACGTTTCCCGGAAACATCCTAACACATAAGTATAAAAAACGTTCCATAACTCTTCAACAGGTTGACGTCAGCGATATTACTATGTACATCTGTCCTGGCTGGTTTTTGACACTTTGACAAAAATAATGAGATTTCAGGGACAAATAATGAAAACGTTCCTGTGGTGTAGGTGAAACGTGTTATTTCGAGACTAAATTCGTCAGTAACTAATCGGAAGCTGATAGACGAAGTTGTTCGCACACAGTGTTATTGCGTTTTGCTAAATGTAACGTAATAGACAGTCGTCAGGAAAGACGAAGATCTAAATCCGCAACACATCGAGAGCTAAACAGTCATATCAGTTTTATCTCAATTATTTGTACTGTTCACGTCTTAAAACGAGGAACGCAGACTCGAAAGCGTGTGTCTATAGATAAACTACTGTATCACAGTAGACTATCAGGCTGATAGTTTGCTGTGATACAGTGGTTCATCTATAGACACACGCTTTCGAGTCTGCGTTCCTCGATTTAAAATGTAAACACAAATAATTGAGATAAAACTAACTTCAATTGAACGATCAGTGTCAATGGAACTTCTTTGTAACGTTGAGCACATCGCTTCTTTTATGGGCTGTAAGGATTTAATACTGGGCGAGGGTCTGTACCACTGCTCCGGGTCGAACGTAGCAGACGGTGCCATCTGGCGCCAGAGCTGTAAAGCTGCGCGGAGGGTATACAGATTTCTGCTAATAGATGCGAAGAACGTGTAACGAGCTGGTAACTGCGAAGTTGAAAATAATTTGAGAATTGCGAGTTTAAGATCAATGTTTTGCTATTTTATCTAAACACCTACAAACGAAGCTGCTGTTTACTTAACAGGGAAAATGATAACTTTGTTTGATAAATGGAGATTATTCACTCCTGTAGCGAATACATGATAAAATTGTCAATTCGTAGGAAAAACATACATCCATATTATCTTTGATAGTGCCTTCATGAAGTTAATTTCATTTTATTGCCTCCAGTGCTGAATATCAGTTTCCTGTAGCGGTAATTCATGGAAAGATTTCGTCAAACAGACAACAGCATTATTACAGTACAAAGTCGAAATATTTAAATTGATAGTTATACGATACATATCCAGTCGATAGAGAATTCTCCAAATACTTCTACAAGCGTAATGAATATTAGAGGTGCTTCAGTCTCGTTGGGAGATAAGGTATTGGTGGAGGCATCTATGAAGGAGTCTTCATAAACTCCAAATATAACAATCGCGTGGCTTCAGAGGAGGCAACTTATAGGCCACAGCAAACAAGTCACATCATTCATTCACTTGCTACCATTTTAGGCTTGGAAAAGGACACCATTAAACTAATACCGCACATACTTCTCCTAAACGAGATTGGGTTCTGAAGGCATCCTCGGCTCCTTTCGGCGGTGGCTGGTTTGGTGAAGGCAACTAGCATCGTACGCAGGGTGCAGTCTAAGCTGTCTATTTGTAGCATCTTACCCAGGGTTTCGCGCAGTCGTCTGGATTGGAGAGCTACGGTCGCAGGTTCGAATCCTGCCTTGGATGTGTGTGATGTCCTTAGGTTAGTTAGGTTTAAGTAGTTCTAAGTTCTAGGGGACTGATAACCTCAGATGTTAAGTCCCATAGTGCTCAGAGCCATTTGAACCATTTTTGGATTGGAGCAGAGTGGAAGGTCTAAACCAGATACTCAGACTGCGACGGTATCGGATGCGAATTTCTCGACCTCCGCTATCGGGTACAGAATTGTGGGGTACACCTTAATATGTCAGGCGTGTACTATACGTAGGAACCGGCTACTAGGGTAGCGGAGTACGTGAATTAATCTGGGTGAAGTTAAGTATCAAAGAACGGGCTCTTCTAAGTTAGAGAAACCCTGTCTTGGCCTGATAAATTATTCACAATGTCCTCCGAGAACGTTCGTCGTCACAGAGCAGAGATCGGAAAGGTTTATATGATTTTAGTAAACTGCAGGAGCATCCAAGGAAAGGTCGCAGAATTAATATCTCTTACTGAAGGTTATAATGCGCAGATAGTATTAGGAACAGAATATTGGCCGAAACCAGACGTTAATGACAACGAAATCCTAAGTTGAGATTGGATTATTTATTGCAGGGATAGGCTAGTCGCCAATGCCGGTGGCGCGTCTATTGTAGTAACTCATCCCATAAAATCTAGCGACGTGATCAAGGATTCTGATTGTGAATTAATCTGGGTGAAGTTAAGTATCAAAGAAAGGTCAAAAATGGTGATCGGACGTTTTCATAGATCGCCAGGGTCAGGAGCTGTAGTGGTAGAGTTGCTTCAGACAGAACTATCACAACATCGTTAATAATTTTCATAATAATAATGTCGTGTGTCTAGGGCTCCCGACGGGTAGACCGTTCGCCGGGTGCAAGTCTTTCGATTTGACGCCACTTCGGCGACTTGCGCGTCGATGGGGATGAAATGATGATGGTTAGGACAACACAACACCCAGTCCCTGAGCGGAGAAAATCACCGACCCAGCCGGGAATCGAACCCGGACCCTTAGCATTGACATTCTGTCGAGCTGATCACTTTTTTTTTCTTTTGTTCGTCGCTTTCATGAGCTGATTACACGAAGAAAAAATATGCCCGAAAGTGTGGTGAGACTGATGCAGTGTTAGAAGGTGAGGTCATATCATACGAAAATTGTTAAAAACGGGGTGTGAAACCACTCAGCTACCGGGGGCGGACAATAATTTTCATGATCATGCCGTTGTAATAGGAGGTGACTTCAACTTGCCAGGTGTAGACAGGGAATGTCTTGGCATCAAAACAGCCAGAGACAGTGATTCGTGTAACATTGTTCTGGATATCTTGTCCGAAATTTACTTTGAGCAGATGGTTAGAGAACCAACTCATGAGGGTAACATCTTAGGTCCCCTGGCAACAAACAGACCTGAACTTATCGAATGAGAGGAAGGTATCAGTATTCATAAGGCTGTGATAACATATACGACAACCGGTCTGACAAAGAATGTTAAGAAAGTTAGGAAGATATTTTTGCTTAGCAAGAGTGACAGGATACAAATTTCAGACTATCAGAGCATTCAGCATCAAATATTCGGTGATGAGAAAGAAGATGTGGAAAACATGGAAAAATTCAAAGGAATCGTTCAATATGCCTTAGGAATGTATGTTCCAAGTAAGGTGTTACGGGACAGGAAACACCCACCATGGCTTAACAGCCGTGTAAGAAATCTGCTACGTAAACAAAGAGAACTTTATCTCAGATGCAAGAAAAGTGAAATCCTAGCTGACAAACAAAAGATGAACGAAGCGAAAATGAGCGGAAGGAGAGCAATGAGAGAAGCGTTCAATGACTTTGAAAGCAAAGCTTTGTCAACCAATCTGAGTGAAATCCCTAAGAGGTTTCGATCTTACGTAAAATCAGCAAGTGGGTCAAAATCATCTGTTCATTCACTCGGCGACCATACTGGCAACGAAACGTAAGATATCAGAGAGGAGGCTGAAATACTGAATTCGCTCTCCCGACTTTGTTTAACCGCGGAAGATCGTAACACGGTACGTCCTTCAGTCGTCGTACGTTCGTCGAAATGGCAGATATTGATAAACCGATCGCGGAACAGAAAAGCAACTACAATCGCTTACTAGTGGAAAGACGTCTGGACCAGAAGAGATACCTACAAGATTCTACAAAGATATGAGAAAGAACTTGCTCCCCTTCTACCAGTAATTTACAGCACATCTCTTGGGCAACGAGTGGTACCTAACGGCTGAAGAAAAGCGCAGGCCATTCCCGTTTTTAAGATGGGCCATAGGACAGATGCACAGAATTATAGACCAATATCGTTGTCATCAAAATCTTGTAGAATTATGGAACATGATTTACGCTCAAGAATGACGACGTTCTTGGAGAAGGAAAGACTCCTCTATAAAAATAAACATGGATTCCTGCGAAACTCAGCTCGCTGTGTTCCTCCATCAGATCCACAGTGCCGTAGACAATGGTGCTCAGGTTGATGCAGTGTTCCTTGACTTCTGGAAGGCATCTGACACCGTCCCTCACTGACGTTTAGTGAAATAAAGTACGAGATTATCGAGTATCGGAGCAGATTTGCGACTGGATTCAAGACTTCCTTGCAGACGGAACTCAACACGTAGCTCTTAACGGAAAAAGTCGACATAAATAAAGATAATTTCGGTAGTAGTCCAAGAAAGTGTGATAGGATCATTACTGTTTACAGTGATCTGTGATCTAGTAGAAAGCTTCGGATGTCCTCTTAAATCTATTCGCAGATGGTGCGGTTGTCTATAAAAGTAGCAACGCCAGAAGGTAGTAACAATTTCTAGAATGACCTCCAGAGAATTGTTGAATGGCGCTGGCTTTGGCAGTTGGCCCTGGACGTAAATAAATGTAACATATTGAGCATGCATAGGAAAAGAAATTCGTACTGTTCAGCTACACTATTGGTGACAAACAGCTGGAGACCGCTGTTGCCGTAAAATATCTAGGCGTAACTATCCAGAGCCAGACTCAGATTCATAAGAAGGATCTTGAGGAAATGTAGCTAATCCACGAAAGAAGTGGTTTATAAGGCGCTTGTTCGACATATTCTTGAGTAGTGTTCATCTATCTGGAATCCCTGCCAGATAGGACTGATAAAAGAGAGAGAGAAGATCCAACGAATAGCGGCACGTTTCGTCACGGGATCATTTAGTCGGCACGAGAGTGTTACGGAGATGCTCAACGAATTCCGTTGGCAGACGTTAAAGAGAAGCCTTGTGCTTCACGGAGACATTTACAGCTGAAATTTCTGGAGATCACTTTGTGGGGAGAGTCGTACAACTTCCCCCACATACGTTTCGTGTAACGACCATGACGAAAAAATTCGAGTAATTAAGAGTGAATACAGGGGCTTACGACAATCATTCTTCCCACGCGCTATTCGCGAGTGGAACATGTTGGAGGACTACATTAGGGGTAAAAAAGTACCCTCCGCCACACACCATTAATTGGCTTGCAGAGTTTGTTGTAGATGTCGATGTACCTGTTTGTTGGCCAGTAAAGCTCTCCGGACCAACTTGCAGCCACAGTGTGTCAATAGAAGCAAGCTCAATCTTATTCGGTTTAGTAAATAAGCGTTAAAAAGACAAAAGAATATAAATTTAATTTTCAAGACAATTATTAGCACAGCAGTACGACGAGGTGACTTTCTTAACTTTATATACCAATATTACGCTCGTTAGCCCTTACTTGCAGTTGAAATGTTGCTTCATAGCTGCCGTCTTAATCAAGCACGATCTCACCTCATTCGCGAAGCTGGCAACATGGGCTATATGGATTAAAACATCTGTAAGATGTGCAATTGAAGTGTTTTCTAGAAACGGCACACAAAGGCGTCACTGGAGTTGCCAATTCGCCGATACTTACAATAGATTTCTGAGGATCTTGAATGAAAAAACTGGCACTCGTTTTCTAATTATTATGTTGGTAGCTCGTGTAACTTCTAGAAGTCATAAAAAATACTTATTTACTTCGTAAATTTTGATTCGCTAAAACTAAAACTCGCCCTCTCTCCCCATAGTGTTAGTAACGTACTGTTAGTGAGTGTGCATATTCCCTTTGTGGACAGTTTAATATCTTGATCCTAAGGGTGGTCGAGGTAGACGATGTTTATTGGTTTCCCTCCTTGACAAATCCTGCGGACAGTATCTTCAGTCTGCTCCATTTGTTTATACAAAAGTTGTCGCACTTTATTTCTTCAAATGGATAACGCGTTTCGTACAGTCATTAGTATGCACTCGGTACGATCATGCATTATATGATGTAATACGATATACTGATGCTTCGAGTTTCTGATCTGATGAAGGCAGCATGAATTTAAAAAGGGAGGCCTATGACACATGCAGTCTGCCGGTAACAGAAAACGGGCTCCAGAAGTGACACAGCATGCAAATCAGTTCCGGGTCTGTCAAAGGGCAACGGAGAGAGAGAGAGTAGTTTGGAGTAGTTTGAGAGACAGTATACAAGGAGGAGAACGGGCGTCTTTAATGTTGTCGTGCCGACAGTGGAGACTGAAGTGGCAATGGACAGGACACGTGACCAGAAACAACTTCAAACGGACCAAAACACTGACGCGGTGGCGTTCGAGGGAGTCAAAGACAAGTGTGGGACATCCTCTGACGAGATGGAGAGACGACATCCAAAAACAGGAACCAGGCCGCCAAGCAAAGATCGAGGCACCTATGTCAATCAAATGTAAATATGTGACTGTTACTCTTGGCAACTCCTCAATTGCCAAGACTCCGTAAAGTTTCTGGCCTCAAGAGGGTGCAGGATTGTAACAGTTCCGCTTCTGTCCAGGCATGACCAAACACTCGTAGTCTTCTCGCACTCTTCCCTTTACAAAGGCAGTAAGTGATCTCAAGCTAATGAAGCCATCTACAAACAGGGTGTAAATTTTAAGTTGACAAACCACAATAACTTGAAAAATAAGCTTCACACGAAAAAATGTGTAGAATCCAAAGATGATTATTTTTGAGGGGGACATCTGCTGGTGCTAAAATTAGCCCGCCACCCTAGCGCCCTGAGGCAACTTTAAAATTTCAAATGGGAACTCCAATATTTATTGCAGAGTCAGATTCTACATAAAAAAACTACGTAAATTTTGTCTAAAACATTTGTTTTGATTCTTGGTAGTTGGCGCTGTAATACAAGAAAATCCATGTTCTCTTTTTTTCGTGGAAAATACGGTCCTTCAGAACACAACACCTGTCATTGTATTTGGCAACATTTTATTTAATCGTGACGTCAATCCGCTATATTCAGTTTTACAAAATTTACATGTTGCCTCTGTCTTACCAACAAGTTGTCTTACATCGAAGAGATTCCACACCCTTGATCGAGGACGCATTTCACTGACTGAACTATCCGATTTGCTTGCGTAAGACAGGTCAGCGTAACATCACCTGAGGTGTGTCAACACTGACTAGCTTTATGAAGACCTGTGGGCTATGACCCTAGTTTTCTTCTAGGTGTTTCCGGATTCATTCTATTACGACAGCCCCTGACGCGTATGCAACACATGCTGCTGTAGAGTATAGCAGGTTGCGTGACACCCAGGATGAAAAAAAAAACAGTTCCTACACATCGTCACATAGTTTTAAACGGGTTAAAACAACATGTTTATCAGTTTAGCGGTATTAAACGCGTTTTTAAATCTCTGTACAAGTAAAACCAACGCGCTCCCTCACCAATGCCGACCTGCGTGCATCTTAATAGCTCAGGCACACTATTATTAATAAAATTAACAAATCGTGAAAATTTGGGAATAAGAACATCATTTCGGGTCATTAACTAAAACTCAAGGGCACTGAGCAGCTTTTCTTATTCTCATCAAACTTCCACAGCGCATTCACTACCTCCTCCCCGAAGAGGTACTTATAGTGATTTCGTAGCCTTTCTGGGAAACCTCTACGGGTAGCAGACTTTTCAGTAGTTGCAGGGACAACAATGACTGTGACTTACTGATCTGATCTTCTGCTATTAGTTAAAACGGCCTAGCTATGTTGATATTGCAAACGGCTGAAAGCAAAGGAAAACTGCAGTCGTATTATTTGCCGATTACATACTGCTGTATAGTTTAATGTAGATAACACCCTCTTGGGTAAAATATTCCGAAGGATAATTGGTCCCCCATCCCAACCTAAGCGCAGGGACTACACAGGAGGATTCTGAGATCGAAAAAAACAAATTAGTGTTTGATGGGTCAGAGTATATAATGCTAGGTACATTAATTTTTTAGGAAGTTTGAATAATTTTAAAAGAGTAATCGATAGGTTGAAGATAAATATAGGGGGACTGATTGGAGTGCAGTAGCGGGAAGAACAGAACTTCTGGTAAGGTGAGTGCGAAGTTACAAATGCAAAATCAGATATGAGTAACACAGAAGTTGGAATAATAATGATTTAGATAATATGAATGCATATATCTATTATGAACCGCATAATGAATGCATTATCGTAAGCAAGATAGGCGCTAGAGTAATACATGTTTATATGCTGAGTAGCTCCGCAGACGAAGAGACAGAGAGAGAGAATGTATGAGGGGATACAAAAATTATTTAGATAGTTAAGAAAGACGAAAATTTAATTGTGATTGGGCCTCGAATTCAAAAGCAGTAAAAGTAACAGATAGAAGAATAGGAGAACATGGGATGGAACAGAGGAATGAAAGGGGAACCCACACAGTAGAATTTTGCACTGTGCTTAATGTAATCAATGTTAAATACATGGTTTAAGAATCATGAAAGAAGGTTCTGCACGTGAAAGAAACTAGCAGACTCTGGAAGGTTTCAGACACATTACGCAGTTGTAAGACAGAGATTTAGAAACCAGATTTTTAACTGCAAAATATATCCATGGGCAGATATTGTCCTTCGTCATAGTTTGTTGGCTATAAACTGCAGATTAAAATTGAAGAAATTTTAGAAAGTATGAAATTAATTTACATTCTCCATAGCTGGGTACCAACAACACTCTTTTCGTTAGTATGCGTTATACTCACACAAACCGTCAAATGAAGACGGCTGAATTGACGACTGATGTAAATTTTCTTTATGTTTCAGTTTGATTACTGTCATTTTCAGCAAGTGGACGAGTTACATTACCCGGCTACATGTACTGTGCGCTAGAATAGGTGTGTCAAAATCAGTTTGGTTCAAATGACTCTGAGCACTATGGGACTTAACTTCTGAGGTCATCAGTCCCCTAGAACTTAGAACTACTTAAACTTAACTAACCTAAGGACATCAGACACATCCATGCCCGAGGCAGGATTCGAACCTGCGACCGTAGCGGGCGCGCGGTTCCAGACTGAAGCGTCTAGAACCGCTCGGCCACAGCGGCCGGTCAAAAGCAAACTTTTCCAATAATACCATGTTTACGTGAATGATACAACGTATGAAATGAAATGAAATGATCGTATGGCATTGTTGGCCGGGATGCCCCATGCGGGGAAGTTCGGCCGCCGTATTGAAAGTTCTTTTTAGCTGACGCCACTTCGGCGACTTGCGTGCGTCAGTGATGATGAAATGATGATGAAGAACACACAGCACCCAGTCATCACGAGGCAGATAAAATCCCTGACCCCGTCGGGAATCGAGCCCGCAGTGAAAGTCAGAAACATTTTATTTGCAAGAGTTAGCTACACTTTCCAGATACTTCTCTACATAGTCGCCGATCCGACTTAGACATTTGCGGAGCGTTAAATCAAATTCCCAACACCATCGTCATAGAAGGCAGCCGCCCGTGCTTTTCGATAATTCTCTACTCTGGTCGATAGCGCGTAGCCTGAGCCCAAGTGTTGTCTTCGTATCCAGCGCTTCATGTGAACACAGATGACAGTCAGGACGAGCGAATTAGGGCTGCGTTGTGGGTGATCGAACACTTCCCATCGAAAAGGCTGCAGGAGCATCTTCACTGCCCCTGGAGAGTGCGATTGAAAATTGCCATGAAGAAGCAAGTGTGTGGCAGGTGTGTTAGGTGGGCTGCATTCATTAAGGCGAAGCCTTTCAGCAGGGCCTCCTACTTGGCGGGACACATCGTTGTTCTAGGCACCTTTACTCACTCACAGTGCGCTAACAACTGAAAAGAGGGTCTTGGTGCGATCGACGGTCATAGTAGAGAAACTACACAATACACCTGTGCAAAGCTACATCGGGTTTTCACTGTGGTGTCCATTTCGCGACCGATCGGAACATACTTTCTGGAGAACCCTCGTATAAAGATTATAGATTGCTATTTAAAAAAGACGTACTGCTGTTCATATCTTTGTATCGAACGAAGTGACAAGAGAAACAGTAAGGCTGGTTATTGTCCTTCTGGCAGACAAACAACATTTGAGAAATACATTTTTTATTTTGATTCTGGATACAAAGTTATTTGGGTCGTCAAGATAAACGAAACAGACTGTGCAGTAAACTGTAAGAAGCACAGAAAACACACTTCGCTGAATATACACGCTACAATTTTGGACATACTCCGAGCAGAAGTAGCGCTATCTAGGTGCAACTTTAGAGTATTTCTTAGTCTTCTTTCAGTTGCTCCGAACTTCGAATGATGTAGAAAATTTCTAGTACGAAAAGATTCTGCGTGCAATAGTGCATCAACTCTGCAGAGACCGTCAAGTTTGCTCCACACAAGCAACTTATCACTCAAGTTGATAATTGAGAATTAGTACATATTATGGGGCTGTCCACAACGTTACTGCACAGATACAGAACCGAACTAGCAGTTTTAATGAGATCGGAGGACTACGGAGAGTACAAGCACGATGCCTATTAGTATCTGTTCGTGAGCGCACCTGACGCTGAACGACTGCATAACTGATCGGAATATGAATCACAATCCGAAGAAACGCTGCCGTGACCTGTCTCAAAATTCTACACTCTCAGGCGCGAGGTGAACCGCCAAGAAAAATGTACAGTGTTTCATCCAGCGCAAATTACATGGTTATTCAGAGAGATGTACCAAATTCAGTTCATTTTGGATAGTAATATTCACAGATGGAAACGGGAAGTTTTAAAGTTTACAAACACAAGTTATAAATATTAAATGCGTCAAGCTTGTATATAAGCCAAACTCGTCCCACACGAAGAATCATGTCTTGTGTTACAGAGTTCACCGCATCTGCGATACTATTCCGTAGGTCGCCCAGATTTCTTGGTAGAGGTGGAACGTAAACTGGCTTTTTCTTTTTTTCTTTTTTTTTTTCTTTTCTTTCTTCAAAGTCTCACAAGAAAATGTCACTTGGCCCGAGACCAGGAGATGTAGGTAGCTAGAACCTAAGAGCCAGTTCTTCTTTTTACGACCTATCCACCGTTGAGGAAGGGATTGATTCAGATATGCTCCCACATTAAGTGGTCGTTTATGCAGTTACCAGCGCTCTAGTCATGGTAATCGAGACTTTTAGATCGTTTTCTTTCCAAAGGCGTTTAGATCCTTCCTGTCCAGATTATATTGTATGAAATAAAATTAAATCGCATCCTTTTTTGGATAATAATAAATAAAACTTTATCGATGTTTCTTCTTTTGTAGTCCTTCACAACACGACCACTACAGTGTAAAGGACAAGGATTCAGAAAAGATATGGCTTGTGAAACAAGACTGGCTCATTACTCTCACGAGGCAATAAGTGCTGTCAACAAGATATCAAGGCGATTCCATATTTCTAGATTTCCAGAAGGCTTTTGACACCGCACCTCAGAAGCAGCTAGTAGTCAATCTGTGTCCGTACGGAATATCGCCTCAGTTGTTCTAATGGATTCGTGATTTCCTGTCAGAAAGGCCACTACTCGTAACTGACGGGAAGTCATCTAATGAAACCGAAGTTATATGTGGGATCCCCTAGTGTCTAACGATTTAGGAGACTATTCGAGGCCGGCCGCGTTGGCCGAGCGGTTCTAGGCGCTTCAATCCGGAACCGCGCGACTGCTATGGTCGCAGGTTCGAATCCTGCCTCGGGCATGGCTGTGTGTGATGTCCTTAGGTTAGTTAGGTTTAAGTAGTTTTAAGTTCTAGGGGAATGATGACCTCAGAATTTAAGTCTCATAGTGCTCAGAGCCATTTTTTTGACTATTCGAGCAACCGTCTTAGATTTTTTGCGGATGACGATGTCGTTTAACTTCTAGTAAAGTCGTAAAAAGATCAAAGTAAATTACAAAACTATTTAGACACCTGCATGGTGTGAAAAGTGGCACTAGATTCTGAACAATAAAAATGTGAAGTCCCCACATGAGCACTAAAAAATATCCGGGAAATTTCGGGTACACGATAAATCACATAAACTTAGAGAGTGTTCTTTTTACTAAATACATAATGCTTACAATTACGAACAGTTTAAATTGGAACCATCACACAGGAAATGTGGGGAAAGGCGAGTTTTATTAGCAAAACACTTGGATACCACAGATCTACTAAAGCGACTAATCTACGCTCTTCTACCCTCTTGTAGAGTACTGCTGCGCAGTGTTGGATGCTCATCAGGTGGGTGGATGAAGAACACCGAAAAAGTTCAAAGAAGGGCAACCAGTTTTGCATTATCGCGAAATAGGGGAGAGAGTGTCAGGGGTATGATAAGCGATTTATGACGATCGTCATAAAATAAGAGAAATCAGAGCTCGCGCGGAAAGATATATCTGCTCATTTTTCGCAGGTGCTGCCCGAGACCGGAACGGTCGAGATATATAATGAAAGTGGATCTATGAACCCTCTGCCAAACACTTAAGTGTGAACTGCGTAGTTATCATGTACAATACTGGGCATTAAAATTGCTACACCCCGAAGATGACGTGCTACACACGCGAAATTTAACCAACAGGAAGAGGATGCTGTGATATGCGAATGATTAGCTTTTCAGAGCATTCACACAAGGTTGGCGCCGGTGGCGACACCTACAACGTGCTGACATGAGGAAAGTTTCCAACCGATTTCTCATACACAAACAGCAGTTGACCGGCGTTTCCTGGTGAAACGTTGTTGCGATGCCTGGTGAAAGGTGGAGGAATGCGTACCATCACGTTTCCGACTTTGATAAAGGTCGGATTGTAGCCTATCGCGATAGCGGTGTATCGTATCGCGACATTGCTGCTCGCGTTGGTCGAGATCCAATGACTGTTAGCAGAATATGGAATCAGTGGGTTCAGGAGGGTAATACGGAATGCCGTGCTGGATCCCAACGGCCTCGTATCACTAGCATTCGAGATGACAGGTATCTTATCCGCATGGCTGTAACGGATCATGCAGCCACGTCTCGATCCCTGAGTCAGCAGATGGGGACGTCTGCAAGACAACAATCATCTGCACGAATAGTTCGACGACGTTTGCAGCAGCATGGACTATCAGCTCGGAGACCACTTCAGCGCTTACCCTTGACGCTGCGTCACAGACAAGAGCGTCTGCGATGGTGTACTCAGAGACGAACCTAGGTGCACGAATGGCAAAATGTCGTTTTCTCGGATGCATCCAGGTTCTGTTTACAGTATCATGATGGTCGCATCCGTGTTTCGTGACATCGCAGTGAACGCAAATTGGAAGCGTGTATTCGTCACCGGCATACTGGCGTATCAGCCGGCGTGATGGTATGGGGTGCCATTGGTTACACGTCTCGATCACGTCTTGTTCGCATTGACGGCAATTTGAACAGTGGACGTTACATTTAAGATGTGTTACGTGCCGTGGCTGTACCCTTAATTCGAGCCCTGCGAAACCCTTTATTTCAGCAGAATAATGCACGACCGCATGTTGCAGGTCCTGCACTGGCCTTTCTGGTTACAGAAAATGTTTGACTGCTGCCCTGGCCAGCACATTCTCCAGATCTCTCACCAACTGAAAACGTCTGGTCAACGGTGACCGAGCAACTGACTCGTCACAATACGCCAGTCACTACTCTTGGTGAACTGTGGTATCGTGTTGAAGCTGCATGGGCAGCTGTACCTGTAGACGCCATCCAAGTTCTGTTTGACTCAATACCTAGGCGTATCAAGGCCGTTATTACGGCCATAAGTGGTTGTTCTAGGTACTGATTTCTCAGGATCTATGCACCCACATTGCGTGAAAATGTAATCACATGTCAGTTCTGCTACAATATATTTGTCCAATGAATACCCGTTTATAATCTGCATTTCTTCTAGGTGTTACAATTTTAATGGCCAGTAGTGTAGATGTAGAATCTATTTAAAAGTGTTGATTTACTTGTTCACCACAACAACACAAAACCACTTAGCAGCGATACGTCATTAAAGTAGAAAGTAAACATCCGCAAGCAGGTGAGGGATCAGCAGCGGTGAAGGCTATGGCACCCCACGTCAAAGGGGCCGTTCATCTCGGCGAGACGACAAAAACCAGTAGCGGGCCGGATCGGGCCGACCTGTGGCTCTCGCCGCTTTGCACCTCCCCCTCAGCCCTCCCCCCCCTCATCCCTCTTAATTGATCGTTGGGTTTAATTGGAGGAGTAACGAGCGGGCGGCAGCCCAGCACCCACCTCCAATTACGCCGCCGCCACCCAATCGCGGTCCCTAATTGCGTTTCGGTGGCTCTTCTGCTCCGCGGGCTTAATTGTGCGAAGCGGAGGCGATGGGAAAGAGACCCATATTCAATGGGCGGAAGAGCCGGCCGAGTGTTTGGCCAGATGCGGCCCGCCGACGGTCCGCCTCAGTGTCTTCGTTAAGGAAGCCTTTGTAGGCCTAACGACTTCAAGGCTCGTGAAATGAGGAGAACGCTGTTCTCGCCGACCTGGCCTTAGCACTGAGCCGATACTCCGCAACAGAGTGCGTTGCGAGATCGTCAGATGCGGAGGGAGGGCTCGGGTGGACAAGGAGAGGCCCTTCCACAAACTGCGAAAACTTTCCACATCTCGCCGACAGCCAAACGGATGTATATTCTAATGCAAAAATCGTTCGAAAGGAAGTGGCCAGACGCGAGTAGGACTCGTGAACTAAGGTTTCCGTACAAACTTTATTATGTATATCGGCATTTGGTCCATTTCGGAAATCGAAGATCTCGACGACTTTTTATCTGATATCGGCATCGATACTGACAAAACATCGGTCCCACGGATTCCAAGACTTTCGAGAGTGTTTGAATTTCAAGTCGGATAACAAATGATAAAAGAAATATTTTTTTCGTGTGATGTAATTATAAATTAAAAATTTTCTGTTTTCCTTTCCTTTACTTGTACAGTGAAACCTTTCTTCTTTCCGAATTTCATGGTTCTAGACCAATTGGGAGCACGCCATAGGTTTTGATGAGTGAGTTCGCGATTATAAAAATATCTACATCTACATCTACATCCATACTCCGCAAGCCACCTGACGGTGCGTGGAGGAGGGTACCTTGAGTACCTCTCTCGGTTCTCCCTTCTATTCCAGTCTCGTATTGTTCGTGGAAAGAAAGGTTGTCGGTATGCCTCTGTGTGGGCTCTAATTTCTCTGATTTTATCATCATGGTCTCTTTGCGAGATATACGTAGGAGGGAGCTATATACTACTTGACTCCTCGGTGAAGGCATCTTCTCAAAACTTCAACAAAAGCCCGTACTGAGCTACTGAGCGTCTTTCTTGCAGAGTCTTCCACTGGACGTTATCTGTCGTCTACGTAACGCTTTCGCGATTGCTAAATGATCCTGTAACGAAGCGCGCTCCTCTCCGTTGGATCTTCTCTATCTCTTCTCTCAACGCTATCTGGTACGGATCCCACACCGGTGAGCAGTATTCAAGCAGTGGGCGAACAAGTGTGCTGTAACCCACTTCCTTTGTTTTCGGACTGCATTTCCTTAGGATTCTTCCAATGAATCTCAGTCCGGCATCTGCTTTACCGACGATTAATTTTATATGGTCATTCCATTTTAAATCACTCCTAATGCCTACTCCCAGATAATTTATAGAATTAACTGCTTCCAGTTGCTGACCTGCTATATTGTAGCTAAATGATAAAAGATCTTTCTTTTTTGTATTCGCAGCATATTAACACTTGTCTACATTGAGATTCAATTGCCATTCCCTGCATCATTAGTCAATTCGTTGCAGATCCTCCTGCATTTCAGTACAATTTTCCACTGTTACAACCTCTCGATATACTACAGCATCATCCGCAAAAAGCCTCAGTGAACTTCCAATGTTATCCACAAGGGCATTTATATGTATTGTGAATAGCAACGGTCCTACGACATTCCTCTGCGGCACACCTGAAATCACTCTTACCTCGGAAGACTTCTCTCCATTGAGAATGACATGCTGCGTTCTGTTATCTAGTAACTCTTCAATCCAGTCACACAGTTGGTCTGATAGTCCATATGCTCTTACTTTGTTCATTAAACGACTGTGGGGAACTGTATCAAACGCCTTGCGGAAGTCAAGAAACACGGCATCTACCTGGGAACCCGTCTCCATATGTGAAATAAATGGCCGTATCTTTTGACTGCATTGACGTACAAGCGAACGTTTATTATACCGCCAAGGGACCATAAACCTTAGTATGTGACATAAATTTAAACGTGATACGTCTACCCATTCCTTAGAATACGGCGTCTTAACAGGCCGACGGACAGACAGACAGTCAGTCACATGACAAATGACAAAAAATTTCCTTTTCGTGCGATGTAATTAAAAATTAACAATTTTAGGATATTTTCCCTTGGGTTTGGTGTGAAATCTTGCTTCTTGCTAAATTCCATGATTCTATGTCAACGGGAAGTAGCCTGTATGTTTTGATGAGTGGGTTTGTGAATGTCAAAATAAGTGACGCAAAGGCAACATTTTTTAATTGCGCTGACTTAGATTCTTCGCTTTTTTACATCGCCAAGAGACCGTAGATCTTAATATGTAACATAAATTTCTATTTTATATGCCTATACTTTCCATAGAAAAAGGGTTTCGAACAGTTGGACAGACAGACAAACGGACGAAAAAGTAATCCTGTAGGGTACCGATTAAGATACGGAGTCCTAATAAAGCCCCAAAGTCTTCTTACAGCCGTTAATTAACGTGGGGAGATGAAAAAGTAAGCTGCACATGTCAGAAGAGAGGGCGTGTTCTGCGTTTCCTGTAGACATACTTCTGCTGCGGTACGGATAACAGGTGTGTCACAGTGTGGAAGTGAAATGGCAACTGGAAATGTTCTTCAAAGCTGAGGTACGCAGGACAGTACGATTGTTTTGGGCAAAATGTCTGAATTGCACACAGATTCACCGTGAAATTCTGGTTGCATATGGTCCAAATGGATCGTCGCGTCCAGCTGTAGGGAAATGATGCCAACAATTTCGACAAAGTCGCACAGACGTAGGGCGATGCAAATCGCGAAAGAAGGCCGTAGTCATCGACCACAAGCGATAGTTTCCAGGCAATCAAGGAACTGATTCACAACATTCGCAGATTTTCCGAAGAGGACGTTTACATAGCTAGTTCTCAAATGGTTCAAATGGCTCTAAGCACTATGGAACTTAACATCTGAGGTCATCAGTCCCCTAGAACTTAGAACTACTTAAACCTAACTAACCTAAGGACATCACACACATCGATGCCCAAGGCAGGATTCGAACCTGCGACCGTAGCAGCAGCGCCGTTCCGGACTGAAGCAGGTACTCAGATGATTCCCTGAACAAGGACCGTGTTTCTGTTATCGAGGAATTGAACGATTGGTACACGTTCCGACTGTTGTTTACAGAGGCTTCATGCCTGTGTAGAAAAATTGTATCGCTTATCTGTGTCATTCCGAAGTGTAGTGCAGCATTCAATAAAGGTTATCTGGTCTGCCTTAATAATGTATAACGTGCTGTTTGAAGGCTCCTCGTACAGAGGAAACCGACCTTTTAGATGCTTCAAATTTAATGTTTGTTGTGCACATGCGAGAAGCTTCGAACAATCTCGACTGACGGTAGAGCCGTATTGAACCATCAAAACTGTGTTTACGCAAGACGCTCGTTACAACAACGTGCTGCAGTTGAATTTTGGTTGGGGAAAAACAAATCGGGATGAACATTCATACATGTCTGTGTGCAGTCTATTGTAATGCTGCAGTTGGCACGGCTGCTGCCTGGATATGCCTTTCTTTTTAAAATGAACTATAGCGTCATTAAGTTCAGCAACTGAGCTATATGATCGACTTCGTTCATGACGTCGAAATACAGCCACTGCTCCCGACTTGGTGAATGGTGCGGATGCCATTATTAGTGTAGGCCGGCGCATGGCGACTCGACAACTGGCTCTACGGCTGTCGGTGAGCGTTTGAAGGCGTGTGCAATGTTTGAGACTCTTGGACATTCAACGGTGTGCTCACCCGAATGCTCACAATAGGCCACATAATTTAAAGAAAAGTCATTTGAAATGTTGCAGAAATTTGAGGTGAATAGAGAGCCCTTTCTTTCTCGGATAGTTACAGCTGACGCAACTAGGGTGCGTCACTTTTAGCCGGAAACAAAAAGACAGTCACCTGAGTCTCGTCACTGGCGATCACGAGAAAAGAAGGTATTCAAAGTAGCTGCCTCTGCTGTCGAGGTTATTATGATAGTCTTTTGCTTCAGCAATGGCGCTATTTTCGAGGATGTGTTGCCAAAAGCGTCAAATATTATTTTATAGACGTACCTGAAGGCCCTGAACACAGTCAAGAATCGTTTCTGACGTATTCGGTCTGATAAGAACCGTTTCCGGCGTGCTCCGTCTGATAAAAAACAAAATAAATCTTTCTCTAATACAACAATTCTTGCCCACTAACAAGTCTCAGAATGCGGGAACACATCGTAAAATTGGCTTGAACATATTTGCCTCATCTGCCCTATAGCACAGGTTGGACGCTGTTTTACTTCCATCATTCTGGAAACACAATGAGAGCGTAATTCACGCAGAAAAAACATGGTAACTGATAGATGCGTGCGTAGATTACTTGTAGGTCAGTTAGTAGTAAAGGTGCAGTATTTGAATACAATTCCAAAGGCGATCGTAGTAATAAAACAATAAATAAACTTACGGAAGTCAGATAGCGGTGCTCGCCCCGAGGATGTTCAGATGACTAAGAATAAATCCATAAATCAACCATTTCCATACTCTAGATAGATACAGAAGGCCGTTGCAAAATGTGTGTAGGATGTGGGATCAGGTTAATACACTCCTGGAAATTGAAATAAGAACACCGTGAATCAATTGTCCCAGGAAGGGGAAACTTTATTGACACATTCCTGGGGTCAGATACATCACATGATCACACTGACAGAACCACAGGCACATAGACACAGGCAACAGAGCATGCACAATGTCGGCACTAGTACAGTGTATATCCACCTTTCGCAGCAATGCAGGCTGCTATTCTCCCATGGAGACGATCGTAGAGATGCTGGATGTAGTCCTGTGGAACGGCTTGCCATGCCATTTACACCTGGCGCCTCAGTTGGACCAGCGTTCGTGCTGGACGTGCAGACCGCGTGAGACGACGCTTCATCCAGTCCCAAACATGCTCAATGGGGGACAGATCCGGAGATCTTGCTGGCCAGGGTAGTTGACTTACACCTTCTAGAGCACGTTGGGTGGCACGGGATACATGCGGACGTGCATTGTCCTGTTGGAACAGCAAGTTCCCTTGCCGGTCTAGGAATGGTAGAACGATGGGTTCGATGACGGTTTGGATGTACCGTGCACTATTCAGTGTCCCCTCGACGATCACCAGTGGTGTACGGCCAGTGTAGGAGATCGCTCCCCACACCATGATGCTGGGTGTTGGCCCTGTGTGCCTCGGTCGTATGCAGTCCTGATTGTGGCGCTCACCTGCACGGCGCCAAACACGCATACGACCATCATTGGCACCAAGGCAGAAGCGACTCTCATCGCTGAAGACGACACGTCTCCATTCGTCCCTCCATTCACGCCTGTCGCGACACCACTGGAGGCGGGCTGCACGATGTTGGGGCGTGAGCGGAAGACGGCCTAACGGTGTGTGGGACCGTAGCCCAGCTTCATGGAGACGGTTGCGAATGGTCCTCGCCGATACCCCAGGAGCAACAGTGTCCCTAATTTGCTGGGAAGTGGCGGTGCGGTCCCCTACGGCACTGCGTAGGATCCTACGGTCTTGGCGTGCATCCGTGCGTCGCTGCGGTCCGGTCCCAGGTCGACGGGCACGTGCACCTTCCGCCGACCACTGGCGACAACATCGATGTACTGTGGAGACCTCACGCCCCACGTGTTGAGCAATTCGGCGGTACGTCCACCCGGCCTCCCGCATGCCCACTATACGCCCTCGCTCAAAGTCCGTCAACTGCACATACGGTTCACGTCCACGCTGTCGCGGCATGCTACCAGTGTTAAAGACTGCGATGGAGCTCCGTATGCCACGGCAAACTGGCTGACACTGACGGCGGCGGTGCACAAATGCTGCGCAGCTAGCGCCATTCGACGGCCAACACCGCGGTTCCTGGTGTGTCCGCTGTGCCGTGCGTGTGATCATTGCTTGTACAGCCCTCTCGCAGTGTCCGGAGCAAGTATGGTGGGTTTGACACACCGGTGTCAATGTGTTCTTTTTTCCATTTCCAGGAGTGTATATGAGTGCTCTGAATGACGTAGGAGGTTTAGTTTGCACCTCTGCTCACATCGTGCTAGTGCGACCGCTGTAGAGCAAGTACACTTTGCTATGCAGCCGGCCTGATACCGGTTTCGGATATTCCAGTAGCAAGATTGATGGCTCTGTAGTCGTCTCTGAAATCTAAACGTACCTCTGCAGTTCCAGGAGCAATCTGAACCGAACTTCTTTAATATACGACGTATCCTGGGACGTCAGTTACAACAGCGTTTAAGTTCAAGTTTAATTTAAAAGTGCAACTGGAATTTTCTTTATCCTTTTAGATGGAACTAAACGTGGTAGAAATTATTTTCCAGTGCTGTTATGTCATGAGAAATCGGAATTAAGAAACTAACCAGGTAACCATGAATGCTGTATAAAGACTAGCAACGAAACACTGCAAAACACGGTAGAAATTAAATTTCAGAGGCAACACCAGTGGGTATGACTTCTACCATATTAATTGTTGGCAGTTTCCCACTGCTTTTTCAGCTGCTCCTATTGCGGTGGAAGGATGCTCGGATGAGGTAGTACGTTATGTGCATCCAGTTACATTTCTACGAGCCCATTACTGCATGTTGTTGTTCTGGTCTTCAGTCCTGAGACTAGTTTGATGCAGCTCTCCATGATACTCTATCCTGTGCAAGTTTCTTCATCTCCCAGTATCTACTGCAACATACATCCTTCTGAAGCTGCTTAGTGTATTCATCTCTTGGTCTCCCTCTATGATTTTTACCCTCCGCGCTGCCCTCCAATAATAAATTGGTGATCCCTTGATGCCTCAGAACATGTCCTACCAACCGATCCCTTCTTCTAGTCAAGTTGTGCCACAAACTTCTCTTCTCCCCAATCTTGTTCAATACCTCATCATTAGTTATGTGATCTACCCATCTAATCTTCAGCATTCTTCTGTAGCACCACATTTCGAAAGCTTCTATTCTCTTCTTATCTAAACTATTTATCGTCCATGTTTCACTTCCATACATGGCTACACTCCATACAAATACTCTCAGAAACGACTTCCTGGCACTTAAATCTATACTCGATGTTAACAAATTTCCCTTCTTCAGAAACGCTTCCTTGCCATTGCCAGTCTGCATTTTATATCCTCTCTACTTCGACCATCATCAGTTAATTTGCTCCCCAAATAGCAAAACTCCTTTACTACTTTAAGTGTCTCATATCCTAATCTAATTCCTTCAGCATCACCCGCCTTAATTCGACTACATTCCATTATCCTCGTTTTGCTTTTGTTCATGTTCATCTTATATCCTCCTTTCAAGACACTGTCCATTCCTTTCAACTGCTCTTCCAAGTCCTTTGCTGTCTCTGACAAAATTACAATGTCATCGACGAGCCTCAAAGTTTTTATTTCTTCTCCATGGATTTTAATACCTACTCCGAATTTTTCTTTTGTTTCCTTCACTGCTTGCTCGATATACAGATTGAATAACATCGGGGAGAGGCTACAGCCCTGTCTCACTCCCTCCCCAACCACTGGTTCCCTTTCATGTCCCTCGACTCTTATAACTACCACCTGATTTCTGTACAAATTGTGAAAAGCCTTTCGCTCCCTGTATTTTACCCCTGCCACCTTCAGAATTTGAAAGAGAGTATTCCAGTCAACATTGTCAAAAGCTTTCTCTAAGTCTACAAATGCTAGAAACGTAGGTTTGCCTTTCCTTAATATAGCTTCTAAGATAAGTCGTAGGGTCAGTATTGCCTCATGTGTTCCGATATTTCTACGGAATCCAAACTGATCTTCCCCGAGGTCGGCTTCTGCTAGTTTTTCCATTCGTCTGTAAAGAATTTGCGTTAGCGTTTTGCAGCCGTGACTTATTAAACTGATAGTTCGGTAATTTTCACATCTGTCAGCACCTGCTTTCTTTGGGATTGGAATTATTATGTTCTTCTTGAAGTCTGAGGGTAAATCAAATGTTGCCGCGCGGAGAGGCGGCGGGGTTTGAGGCGTCATGTCACGGATTGTGCGGTCCCTACCGCTGGAGGTTCGAGTGCTCCCTCCGGCATGGGCGTGGGTGTTCTTAACATAAGTTAGTTGAAGTACTGTGTAAGTCTAGGGACCGATGACCTTAGCAGTTTGGTCCCTTAGGAATTTATTCACACGAGAACATTAGAATCAAATATTGGTTTAGATAGTCTGTAAATGTTTAATATAAAATTAAAACACGTGAGTGGTATTAGAATACCTTTGTATTTGACATTGATAGATGTTTGTTAAGTACGAGTACGATGTCACATGGTCTCCAAATACACATTATGAGGAGAGATGACACATGACATCATAGAAGAGGCCAGGGATTTTGCTTGGGGAAACATGTCATTTTCTTGGGATAGGCTTGGGGGACGAACAGACCCACACGAAGAGCTAGTGTTAGAAGGTTGACGAGAAAATGACCGCTACCTTCCTGTTAATGTAGTAGGTTCCTACCTTTCTTCAATTTAATTATCAGATCCGTACAAAAAAAGATAAGTCTCCCTTTCGACACCGCACAAGGTGTCACTTTTTATTAAAAAAAAAAAGTCTTGCCAAGGCGACAGTTGCATTTTGTGCTATAAAAATGTCAAAGACCACCTCGGACAACTGTCGTCGTGCAGATGCAATTTGCCAGAATTAAATTGTTGGTTTGTTTCCCAAACTGAAGGATTGTTACAATCCCAAACTCTCTTAAACCTTAATTTCTTTCCGTCCTTCCTATCCTAAAATGGCGCTGCTCTGACATCTGTAACCACTGGTAATACACCACTCATGAGAGTTCCCCCTCCCCCTTTAGTTTCTTGTTATTAGCCCAGCCAGTTTGCCCTTCCTTTTCCTGTTGAGGTGAAGGAAATGCCTAGTATAATCCCATTTACTGACAGACTCAAGACGAACCACGTCAATATCTGACCCTGTAACCAATTTAAGCACCCGTTCCAACTCCAAATTAACTCCGCAAACAAAAAACTGTAGTTCAAATGAAGATGCAGAATAGATACAAACTCATCTTTGGTGTGTCTCGTTGCTGATCCAATCTTTACCAGGTTGGTAGATTCGGGGGAGGGGATCAAACAGCGAGGTCATCGGTGCCATCGCATTAGAGAAGGATGAAGAAGGGAGTCGGTCGTGCCCTTTCAAAGGAACCCGGCATTTGCTAGAAGGGATTTAGGGAAATCACGGAAAAACTAAATCAGGATGGCCGGACTCGGGCTTGAACCGTCGTCCTCCAGAATGTGATTCTAGTGCGCTAACCACTGCTCCACCTCTCTCGGTAATTTTTACCAGGTCACACACTCTACTGTGCCGAGGATCTCTGTCGGTACTACTGCCACTCAGTACTACTCACTCACTGCAACCAACGTGTCTTCCTTGATGAAATCTTTACAAAATGTTGCTAAATCCTCTCTCACTTGCCCCGGACCACCGCTAGAATTAAAGAAACTAATGACTTGATATTCTGATCCTAGTCCACCCTGAAAAAGTTGGACCTCACCTCTAGCTTGAGCACTACCTGTCAACAGAACTTTCTCTCTCTTTACTGACTTCCCTACATAATTTATCACTGAAAGTTAGTTATGCCCTGTTTACACCTATATGTAACAGAATCTCATTAGTTTTTAAGTGAAGCAACAGGTCAAACTTACTTTTCACATTCACGACAAAACTGTCAGATCAAGTCCTTAGACTGTTCTTTCCGTTACCTGTTGCTACATCCTGCCCCTCTTTACCTTCTCCCTCCTTAAGCTGCCAAGAAATTCCGTAGTCCTATGTAATTAAGCCTGTAGGGCAAAAATTTTCCCTCCCATTGCAGTATCTTCCTATCTCTAATACAAAATCTTCAAAACCACTAAAGATCATCATTTACTTCCACAGTTCTCATGCTACTACGGTCATGACAGTGGAAAAAACTACAGCACACACCAAACCCTAGAAATAACAATTCCACGGCAAGTCAGTCACATCAAACCCTAGAACTAACAATTCTACTGCAAGTCAGGCACTTTTTACACGTAATAAAAATAACACTTCAGTAAGAATAAGAAAATTAAAATACCGATAACAAGAAAACATATTTACAAAATTTGGCCTATGCGTAACTGTATGTAAACAAATTACTTGGGCAAAGTTTCTGAATCATACTAAGTTCCGGACAAATGAACTAAATGATGAAGGGATACACTCCACTTAAATTGCCGAGAAGAAAAAAGAGCAATTAAACTAAATTCTGTAAACAAAATTAAGACTAAAACCAGACTTTGCGAGCCCGCAGCTCGTGGTGTAGTGGCTAGCGTTGCTGCCTTGGGATCACGGGTTCCCGTGTTCGATTAGCGGCCGGCTCTGGGATTGTGTTGTCCTCGTCATATCACCATCATTCGGGAAAGTGGCGAGACTAGACTGTGAAAAAGATTGGGGACCTTGTACGCGCGCTGATAACCACGCAGTTGAGCGCCGCACAAACCGAGTATTATTATCAACGTCTTAACGATATTTTCGCCTTTCCTGGAATAATACGTAAAAAATATAACCATACACACTAATACACGCATGTCCCGATTAATGTATATTAAATTTACTGTTATTACTATTAAATAACCTATTTTTACGACAGCACAAAATTCGCGCATCTCGAAAGGTGCAGGACTGCCAACTCTCTGATCTGAGATCAGGTCTACTCCTGGGTACGCATTACACTCCAGACCTGGTACTGGAATTTCTGTCTGGCCATGATTAATCCAGATGGAATCTTCCCGTGTCTCCTGGCCTTTTCATTCTCTTGTGCGTTTTGGACCCTGTATTTACAATTAGGCCTATTAGCTGAAATTTACTGCAGAATCAAGTAGTCTTTCACCTCTCTCATTGCTACTACCAAGCCCATATTCTCCCACAATTATTTCTTCTATTCGTTCCCCTACCACCACGTTCCCGTCTACCATGTTTAATATCCTCCTTTACATACTGAATTCACTGTTCAGTATCTTCATATACCTTCTCTGTCTGCTTACCTTCTGCTTGTGACTTCGGCATGTATATCTGAAATACTGTTGTTGGTGTTGCTTTACTATCGATATTCCGAGGAGAACAACCCTGTCAGTGAACTGTTAAAGTAACTGATTCTCTGCGCCACCTTCGTATTCATAACTAATTCCTCTGCCATTATACTATTTTCTTCTGATAATGAAAAGCACCAGTTTGCTTTTGTTCTACAATATTATTTTTATTGTTAACCGGTTTTCGGCTTACAAGGCCATCTTCAGACATTAAAGTAAGATTGTAGAACAAAAGCAAACTGGTACTTTTCATTATTATAATGTTGTTCTACCAAGAACCGACGGAAGATTCTGTTAATATTTTCTTCTGCTTTTAAAATAACCTTATATTTGTCTGAGCAGGACTCATCTTCTTACCATCTCACTTCACTTACCCCCACTATATCTAGACTAAGCCTTACTATTTCACTTTGCGTGTTTCCTAGCTTCCTTACTCCATTCAAACTTCGGACATTCCACGCTCTGACGCATGGAAAATTATCATTTCGTTGCTTATTCAGTTTTCTTCTCGAGGATACCTCTCCCTTGGCAGTCCCCTCCCGGAGTTCGAATGGGGGATTAATCCAGAACCTTTTCCCAATTTACCTAGCGGTCTAAGCCGCTGCAGTCATGGACTGTGCAACTGGTGGCGGCGGAGGTTCGAGTCCTCCCTCGGGCATGGGTGTGTGTGTTTGTCTCTCGGATAATTTAAGTTAAGTAGTGTGTAAGTTTAGGGACTGATAGCCTTAGCAGTTAAGTCCCATAGGATTTCACATACATTTGAACATTTTTTCCTAATTTGGAGATCATCGTAACACTATCGCAGTATTCTTGAATAATTTCAACAGCGTGGTTTACGGCGACCTGTTCCATTCGTTGTACGGGTCATCCTCGCACAACGATATTTTGGGCAACGAATCTGAAGCGCTATCATAGCGCTCAGACCAGGAGAAACGCGTCCCTCGAGACAGCGCCTTACTTGTAAGCGTAGCCATATTTGACACTGCCAGCAGTAATCTAACGATCTATGTTGAAAATTTTTATTAATTGTCTATCATTTTCTCTTTTTCCAATTTTTAAATGAAGGCGAAAATTGAGATACTGTAGGAATGAACTCAACATATTGTCTTTCAATTCTCTACAGACAGCGGACGACTTTAATAAATTATACAGGATGACAGTGTTGACTGGAATACTCTCTTTCAAATTCTGAACGTGGCAGGGGTAAAATACAGGGAGCGAAAGGCTATTTACAATTTGTACAGAAACCAGATGGCAGTTATAGGAGTCGAGGGCCATGAAAGGGAGGCAGTGGTTGGGAAGGGAGTGAGATAGGGTTGTAGCCTCTCCCCGATGTTATTCAATCTGTATATTGAGCAAGCAGTAAAGGAAACAAAAGAAAAATTTGGAGCAGCAATTAAAATCCATGGAGAAACAATAAAAACATTGACGTTCGCTGATGACATTGTAATTCTGTCACAGGCAGCAAAGGACCTGGAAGAGCGGCTGAACGGAATCGAAAATGGTTCAAATGGCTCTCAGCACTATGGGACTTAACATCTGAGGTCATCAGTCCACTAGAACTTAGAACTACTTAAACCTAACTAACCTAAGGATATCACACACATCCATGCCCGAGGCAAGATTCGAACCTGCGATCGTAGCAGCAGCGCGGTTCCGGACTGAAGCGCCTAGAACCGCTCTGCCACAACGGCCGGAAACGGAATGGACAGGGACTTGAAAGGAGGATATAAGATGAACATCAACAAAAGCAAAACAAGAATAATGGAATATAGTCGAATTACGCCGGTGATGCTGCGGGAATTAGATTAGGAACTGAGACGCTTAAAGTAGTAAATGAGTTTTGCTATTTGGGGAGCAAAATAACTGATCATGGTCGAAGTAGAGAGGATATAAAACGTAAGCTGGCTATGGCAAGGAAAACATTGCTGAAGAAGAGAAATTTGTTAATATCGAGTATAGATTTAAGTATCAGGAAGTCGTTTCTACATCTACATCTACATCCATACTCCGCAAGCCACCTGACGGTGTGTGGCGGGGGGTACCTTGAGTACCTCTATCGGTTCTCCCTTCTATTCCAGTCTCGTATTGTTCGTGGAAAGAAGGATTGTCGCTATGCTTCTGTGTGGGCTCTAATCTCTCTGTTTTTTTCCTCATGGTCTCTTCGCGAGATGTGCGTAGGAGGGAGCAATATACTGCTTGACTCCTTGGTGAAGGTATGTTCTCGAAACTTCAACAAAAGCCCGTACCGAGCTACTGAGCGTCTCTCCTGCAGAGTCTTCCACTGGAGTTTATCTATCATCTCCGTAACGCTTTCGCGATTACTAAATGATCCTGTAACGAACTGCGCTGCTCTCCGTTGGATCTTCTGTATCTCTTCTATGAACCCTATCTGGTAAGGATCTCACATGGCTGAGCAGCATTCAAGCAGGGGGCGAACAAGCGTACTGTAACCCACTTCCTTTGTTTTCGGATTGCATTTCCTTAGGATTCTTCCAATGAATCTCAGTCTGGCATCTGCTTTACCGACGATCAACTTTATATGATCATTCCATTTTAAATCACTCCTAATGCGTACTCCCAGACAATTTATGGAATTAACTGCTTCCAGTTGCTGACCTGCTATATTGTAGGTAAATGATATGGGATCTTTCTTTCTATGTATTCGCAGCACATTGCACTTGTCTACATTGAGATTCATTTGCCATTCCCTGAACCATGCGTCAATTTGCTGCAGATCCTCCTGCATTTCAGTACAATTTTCCATTGTTACAACCTCTCGATATACCACAGCATCATCCGCAAAAAGCCTCAGCTAACTTCCGATGACATCCACAAGGTCATTTATGTATATTGTGAATAGCAACGGTCCTACGACACTCCCCTGCGGCACACCTGAAATCACTCTTTCTGAAAGTATTTGTGTGGAGTGTAGCCATGATGGAAGTGAAACATGGACGATAAATAGTTTAGACAAGATGAGAATAGAAGCTTTCGAAATGTGGTGCTACCGAAGAATGCTGAAGATTAGATGGGTAGATCACATAACTAATGAGGACGTATTGAATAGAATTGGAGAGCAGAGATATTTGTGGCACAACTTGACTAGAAGAAGGGATCGGTTGGTAGGGCATGTTCTGAGGAATCAAGGGATCACCAATTTAGTATTGGAGGACAGCGTGGAGGGTAAAAATCGTAGAGGGAGACCAAGAGATGAATACACTAAACAGATTCAGAAGGATGTAGGTTGCAGTAGGTACTGGGAGATGAAGAAGCTTGCACAGGGTAGAGTAGCATGGAGAGCTGCATCAAACCAGTCTCAGGACTGAAGACCGAAAGCTATAAGCGGAAGTGTTTTGTCATCTCTGACAGCGGAATACGTGTACCGATACAGTTCAAAAATGGTTCAAATGGCTCTGAGCACTATGGGACTTAACATCTGTGGTCATCAGTCCCCTAGAACTTAGAACTACATAAACCTAACTAACCTCCACACACATCCATGCCCGAGGCAGGATTCGAAACTGCGACCGTAGCAGTCGCACGGCTCCGGACTGAGCGCCTAGAACCGCGGGACCACCGCGGCCGGCACCGATACAGTTGTTGCTAAGGCTGTAGAGTTTTCAACTTTCAGAGGTGGTAGCCATTCGTAAATCACTCGGATTCTACAAAGTCACTTGTATTTCGCACGAAACAAGACTTAGTTGCGCTTGCAGTGGGGCATGTATCAGCTTAGACCTAGTGTCTGAGCCGACAACAGGGAGACGAATTCGGATAGTGTTAGCAAATTACGGTTTTATTATTTATGATCTTCGCAAATAAAGAGGTGTCCAAAAAGAGTGTCACATATTTTAGAGAAAATGGTACAGTTCACAAACAGAAAAAAAAACTGTGCCCCGAAATAAACAATTGTTGAGACACCGGCCATTTTGCCCTGTGATACCCACTTGCCCGTTGACTCGTGCGAACACACATGGCTATCCTCATATTTGGTCGCGTGAGCGTATTGTCAATGCTTGTGAAGTGCATGAGTGCCTTTGAATAGCCCCATAACCAGAAACCTTAGAGATTAGAGTCAAGAATAGAGGTCGGCCATGCTACGTGACCTCCTCGACCAGTCCGGCGCTTGTGAAACATTTGTGTCAGGTACTGTCTGTCGAGAAGTAGACAGTAGGTTGGCACACCGTGGAGCAAACACCAACCTACCATCTTACTGCAAGCGTAGCGCTCTCTAATAGCGTGTAATTTGTCGCACAGAAAATGGTCACAAACAGAACCTGCTAATTTGTTCGGTAGAGTGTACGGGCCTATGGTCAGTTATGCACAATTCTGACACACACATTTATATTAAAGATTATTTATGCGTTTCTGCCATATTAGCTTAAGAATTTGCATCTGGGCACACGTGATTATTGTTTTAATTATTTACTCTCATCCACGAACAAATTAAAAGCTATGAACTGTGGGTCTTCATCGCTTCATCTTAGGATTCATTTAGAGAACTGTAATTTCTCATGGTGCGTTGACAGATTACATAAGCGGTGAGTAACGAGTAACATGGATAAAATAACTGCACCCCACTCCGTCTACGTAGGTTAAGCCAGGACAACAGAGTGTAAGGTGTCTGTTTCAGTCGAGACAGTCTTGTAAATACGTATTTAATAGTCTGTATGTCACACTATTACTCAACTACATACTAACAATCAGTAACTAAACTCCAATTACGTAGAAGTATTATCAAAAACGAATTACAAGTTTAATGAATTTTTCAAATAAAAGCTTTTGGAAACCAAGAGAAGTTTCCATTTCAAAAACAAATAAAACTGTTAAGACGTTAAAGAATTTCAGTTAATTTGTAAATATCACATAATCCATGGTAAAAGCTATTCCGTTTCAAGGTATAAGATACTGCAAGACGACGAAGTATGGGTTAACCGTTCACAAGTTATATAACTAGATTAAAAAATATATAGAAATCTACTCATAAAAAATACTATAACTTTTTCGAAATAAGTTTAATAAATTATACAGCACTTAAATGTAAAGACCTGAAATTATTTAGAAAAGCTACTCAAAACACAACCTATGTTTCAAAATACCAACAAAGTACAAAATTCCAAAAATTCCAAAAACTGTTTATGTCTCTAGTACGCATCCCTTCACATGATTTCAAAATACGACCAGGAAACATCCTGTGTTCCTAGGTACGCTATCCTAGGTACAACATTCTATTCTACGTATGTTGATGTTTGCGAAACGGAACAACTGAGATAAGGCACCCGTGCAAAACCTACTAAATAAATTCGTATGGCATGAATGGCTGGGAGACCCCAAGGTCAAGTTCAGCCGCCTAATTGGTAAAATTTTCCCTATCATTCGCTCCCGCAGGCACCTTTCCTTTGCGAAGAATGAGAACTGTGTGCGTAAGTGTATGTGTTAATTGTAGGTGACTGCAGTGAGTGTGTGCTGAGTGTAGTGTCATGATCGTGTTGGATATGATGACAAAAGGGAGAGAGTGAAGCCCGGTGGCGGCGTATAGCCTACTCTTGCCGAGTAGCAACAAGGAGGCCGACGAGCTTGTCTCATCCTGCTGACGGATCGCCATCAACAGTGTCACACGCCCTCGCTTCATGAGAAAATGCGGACAGGATTGGAATTTAAAGAGGACAATGGCTCTGGGTCTGGTGATCAGAAACCGTACGCCACCGCCTCTGCTCCTCTTGCGGCAACATACTGGCAGAGAAAATTTATTCCACCACCAGGATGCGAACCGGCTTACGTCCGGATTGAGCGCTATAGCACAGCAGGCGTATGTAGCGACCTCAAAAACGGAGGCGCGTGCGAAAGGAGAATCGGAAAAACGTTAGTCTGACATCGCACAGCGAACAATTATGATGGATAAACAATGCTGCATATATTAAAAATATATATTTATCGGATGACCAAATAAATTTACAAAAAAATGTAATCATTTACTGAAGCATGCTTCCTGAGATACGTCTTTGTTTCCAAGTGGCATCTTCTCATCTCAGCGAGCCTATAACCCCGCCCGGAGTAAATCAGCCTTATCTCATCTTTCACATTCCTCACAGAACCGACCAAAGGCGGCTTCTTCTTCTTTCTTTCCTTCTTTTTCTTTTTCGTAACGATTACCCCGCATACCGCGTGGGGGGACAGAAACAAACTTGACAAACTTGAACTGGTGGAAAGTTAATCTTTGGCTAAATGAGACAGAATCGATAGTTGAAGTCACTTGTAACAGCTAGCAGACGAAGTAAAAGAGAGACGCTATAAGTGAGATGCCAGAACAATTGATGATTAGTAATAGTATTGTGTAAGTGAGTCTCTTCGACACCTCACAAGAGGAAAGCGCATATTCCAGGGTAGTGAAGCACGAACTCCCTTAACAGGACCACGAAAAAACCTCTAAAACAACTGCAAGTCTATTGGCGACACTCATGTTCTTTGCTAGATTGCAAAAAAACAGAAAAAAAAACAAAGCGACGACCCGACGGTCAGTTTGTGTATCACATTAGAAACAAAACCAGTAACTAATGTGAAGATTGCGAGATCTTTTTACAGCAGTGAGTGAAGTAGCTGATGATGATAACCATTCGCTGCTCAAAATATTGGTCACCCCTTTAGAAGAGCACGCTATTTGCTTTGTAGAACTTATGTCAGTCGGTCATATAAGCTTACACTGCTGACGCTGGCCATGGCAGTGAAATAACGTTTATTTTTCAGTCGGTTGTATGGAAACTGCAAAGTACGATAGATCGACAAGAAGACGTGACGTAATGGCAGAAATGAGCTGTCGTATTTCAACGTACCCAAGATTACGCCGTAAACAAAAGTTGCCCGATTTATTGGTATAAAAACATGCACTGCCCAACGTCTCTACACGGCCCGATACCAGTATTTGTAAAAGAATGCCAACCGATTACAGTTTCACACGAAACATGAATTGCCGCAATGGATATTTGTTATCTGGAAGCTCGTAAAATGGACATTTCCCAAATCGGTACGTGAAGCTGCACCTCTTCAATGGGACAAACAAAGCCGAAACTGGACAGCAGGTGATTGTACTTTTAGTGTGACTGATAGGTCTCCATTTCGCTTCTGTTCATATTATGGAAGACGTCGACTGCACCGATTATCCAGTGAGGTGTGTTACTTGCAGCCTGTGGAGGCCGTAATTCTGGCCGTATATACAGGGTGAGCACAAAGTCTTGCGCTGATTATAACAATTTATTACAGAATAACCGTTTGACATAATAATTTACATTTGATGCCGTTACATAGGTTAGTGTTACTAGTTTTTTAAGACCATTTGCGTTAGTAAATATCAACGTGTCCTCCATTGATAGCTCGGAGAATGTCGAGGCGGTATTCCAGTTCCCGCCAGGTGTTTCGTAACATGTATTTTGTCACAGTACCCACAGCAGCTTGTATCCTAGCCTTCAGTTCGTCGACGTCAGCAACTGGTGTGACGGAGACCCTGTCCTTGAAGTAGCCCCAGAGAAAAATGTCAAGGGGTCTAATGTCTGGAGAGGGGAGTAATGTCCGGATCGATGGACTGGAAGGAACGGTCCAGCACCCTGGCCACCCCTCTCTCAAGACATTACGCCGCTTGACTTTTTTTTTTCTGGGGCTATATCAAGGACAGGGTCTTCGTCACACCAGTTGCTGACGTCGACGAACTGAAGGCTAGGATACAAGCTGTTGTGGGTACTGTGACAGAACACTTGTTACGAAACACCTGGCGGGAACTGGAATACCGCCTCGACATTCTCCGAGCTACCAATGGAGCACACTTTGAGGTTTACTAACGCAAGTGATCTTAAAAAACTAGTAACACTACCCTATGTAACGGCATCAAATGTATCTTGTTACGTCAAACGGCTATTCTGTTATAAATTTTTATAATCAGGGCAGTACTTTGTGCTCACTCTGCAGTTCTTTGATGGTCTTGGGGTGTATTTCGTACCTGGCCCAAAGAATCATAAACAGATGTTTATTTCAATATTTTTCATCACCAGGTGTTCCCTGTCTTATAAATCTTCATCAAGAGCATACTGTTGACACTCCCATCTTTCAAGTTCCGTGTTCACAGGCTGCATGTACACGTTCTGATTTGACAATCGGGCACATTATCGTACGTCGACCACCACTTTACATCACCCGATCTTAATCCTGTAGAAAATTTCTGCGGCTATTTAGAACAGCAGGTGATACACAACAATCAATTTCTACACAGTTCGTTAGCTCTACACGACATACATTGCGGTGACAGAAGCCATGGAAATTTGGAAATTTGTGGGAAGGTCTTATGGGACCAAACTGCCGAGGTCATCGGTCCCTAAGCTTACACACTACTTACATTAACTTGCGCTAAGAACAACACACACACCCATGCCCGAGGGAGGACTAGAACCTCCGACAGGGGGAGCCACGCGAACCGTGACAAGACGCCTCAGACCGCACGGCTACTCCACGCGGCAGAAGCCATGGATTAGCAGTTTGCACATATGCAGATGACGGTAGTAGCGCGTATACAAAGTATAAAAGGGCAGATCATTGGCGGAGCTGTCGTTTGTACTCAGGCCATTCGTGCGAAAAGGTTGCCGACTGCGCAAAGAGAATTAACAGACTTTGAATGCGGAATGGTAGTTGGTGCTAGACGCAAGGGACATTCCCTTTCGTAAATCGTTTGGAATTCAATATTTCGTGATACACTGGGTCAAGAGTGCGCCGAGATTACCGAATTTCGAGTATTACTTCTCACCATGGGGAACACAGTGGCTGACGGCCTTCACTTAACGCCCCAGAACACGGCGTTTGCTTAGCGTTGTCAGTGTTAACAGACAAACAACTCTGAATGAAATAGCGGCAGGAATCAATGTGGGACGTACACGAACGTATCAGCGTGTCGAAATTTGGCGTTAATGCAGCAGACGACCGAAGTTAGTGCTTTTGCTGACAGCACGACATCGACTGCAGCGCCTGTCCTGGGATCGTGACCATATCGCTTGGACCCTAGACAACTGGAAAATCGTAAACTGGGCCGATGAGTCTCGGTTTCAGTTGGTAACAGCTGATGGTAGATTTAGAGTGTGGCGCAGGCCCCACGAAGTCATAGAACTAGGTTGTCAACAAGGTACTGTGCAAGCTGGTGCTGGGTCCATAATGGTGTGGGCCGTGTTTACGCGGAATGGACTGGGTCCTCTGGTCGAATTAAACCGATTATTGACTATAAATGGTTACGTTCAGATGCTTGTTCCCAAACAATGATGAAGTTTTTATGGATGAAAACGCGCTCTGTCACTGGGCCAGATTGCCCGACGTAAATCCCACCGGACATTTATGGGACGTAATCGAACGGTCAGTTGGCGCACGAATCTTGCGCCGGAAACGTTTTCGCAATCACAGACGGTTATACAGGGTGTTACAAAAAGGTACGGCCAAACGTTCAGGAAACATTCCTCACACACAAATAAAGAAAAGATGTTATGTGGACGTGTGTCCGGAAAAGCTTAATTTCCATGTTACAGCTCATTTTAGTTTCGTCAGTATGTACTGCACTTCCTCGATTCATCGCCAGTTGGCCCAATAGAAGGAAGCTAATGTTGACTTCGGTGCTTGTGTTGACACGCGACTCATTGCTCTACAGTACTAGCATCAAGCACATCAGTACGTAGCATCAACAGGTTAGTGTTCATCACGAACGTCGTTTTGCAATCACTGCAATGTTTACAAATGCGGAGTTGGCAGATGCCCATTTGATGTATGGATTAGCACGGGGCAATAGCCGTGGCGCGGTACGTTTGTATCGAGACAGATTTCCAGAACGAAGGTGTCCTGGCAGGAAGACGTTCGAAGCAATTGATCAGCGTCTTAGGGAGCGCAGAACATTCCAGCCTATGAGTCGCGACTGGGGAAGACCTATAACGACCTGCAATGGACGAGGCAATTCTTCGTGCAGTTGACGATAACCCTATGTCAGCATTTGAGAAGTTGCTGCTGTACAAGGTAACGTTGACCACGTCACTGTATGGAGAGTGCTACGGGAGAACCAGTTGTTTCCGTACCACGTACAGCCTGTGCAAGCACTATCAGCAGCTGATTGGCCTCCACGGGTACACTTCCGCGAATGGTTCATCCAACAATGTGTCAATCCTCATTTCAGTGCAAATGTTCTCTTTACGGATGAGGCTTCATTCCAACGTGATCAAATTGTAAATTTTCACAATTAACATGTGTGGGTTGACGAGAATCCGCACGCAATTGTGCAATCACGTCATCAACACAGATTTTCTGTGAACGTTTGGGCAGGCATTGTTGGTGATGTCTTGATTGGGCTCCATGTCCTTCCACCTACGCTCAATGGAGCACGTTATCATGAATTCATACGGGATACTCTACCTGTGCTGCTAGAACATGTGCCTTTACAAGTACGACACAACATGTGGTTCACGCACGATGGAGCTCCTGCACATTTCAGTCGAAGTGTTCGTACGCTTCTCAACAACAGATTCGGTGACCGATGGATTGGTAGAGGCGGACCAATTCCATGGCCTCCACGCTCTCCTGACCTCAACCCTCTTGACTTTCATTTATGGGGGCATTTGAAAGTTCTCGTCTACGCAACCCCGGTACCAAATGTAGAGACTCTTCGTGCTCGTATTGTGGACGGCTGTGATACAATACGCCGTTCTCCAGGGCTGCATCAGCGCATCAGGGATTCCATGCGACGGAGGGTGGATGCATGTATCCTCGCTAACGGAGGACATTTTGAACATTTCCTGTAACAAAGTGTTTGAAGTCACGCTCGTACGTTCTGTTGCTGTGTGTTTCCATTTCATGAGTAATGTGATTTGAAGAGAAGTAATAAAATGAGCTCTAACATGGAGAGTAAGGGTTTCCGGACACATGTCCATATAAAATATTTTTTTCCTTTGTGTGTGAGGAATGTTTCCTGAAAGTTTGGCCGTACCTTTTTGTAACACCCTGTAGAGGCAACACTGCTCAATATTTACGCAGGAGACCTCCAACGACTTGTCGAGTCCATGCCAGGTCGAGTTTCTGCACTAAGCCGGGCAAAATGAGGTCCGACACGACATTTGGAGGTATCCCATGACTTTTGTCACTTCAGTGTGATCATCACTGAATTGTTTTGAATGGATATGGCATGTCTGGAGAAACTTCTTCCTTGTCGAACTGAGAGATCATCTTATGCATTATTTCCGTAATGTTTCTTGCGAGGGTGAAGACTGGTAGTTTTTTTTATCTTCCATAGTAGTGCATTGAAAGAGCCACCTCCAAAGAGAAAAGCAAGAATAGATGCTTCGTTTCATAACGTGAAGATTTTATTGCGTGTAAAAGCAATATTAGATGCAACATAAGCCCATCAGCCTAGCGATACACGCTCGACTTGGCAAATAGGATAAACTGGTTTAAAACGTCGAGCATCTGCAGCGGGTGGAAATCGGCGCAGCTGCCACAAGCATGTTTCCCCATCGTGCTGAGCGCCGCATATAAATTCGGTAGGCATACATATTGAGAGCACAGCGTGGAAACAGCGGCGTCGCCGGGGCGGAACGCCATATGGCCCCGAGCGCTCTGCCCTTCGAGCCTACCTCCGCTATCGACCGCCACCCCCTGCTCTCGTACAGAGAGCCGCTCGTGTTCACCATCACAAACGACAGCCACTTTCACTGGAAATTTAACCATCGCCTACTTAGAAAGTCAGTGCTCACAAGGGAACCTCCCCATCGCAGCCCCCTCAGATTTAGTTATAAGTTAGCACAGTGGATAGGCATTGAAAAACTGAACACAGATTAATCGAGAAAACAGGAAGAAGTTGTGTAGAATTATGAAAAAAATAAGCAAAATATACAAACTGAGTAGTCCATGCGCAACATAGACAACATCAAGGACTATCTAAGTTTAGGAGCACCGTGGTCCCGTGGTTAGCGTGAGTAGCTGCGGATCAAGAGGTCCTTGGTTCAATTCTTCTCTCGAGTGAATAGTTTACTTTCTTTATTTTCGCAAAGTTATGATCTGTCCGTTCGTTCATTGATGTCTCTGTTCACTGTAATACGTTTTGTGTCTGTTTTGCGACCGCACCGCAAAACCGTCCGTTTAGTAGACGAAAGGACGTGCCTCTCCAATGGGAACCGAAAACATTTGATCCAGGAAAACACGTCTGATATATTCTATACGACACTGGTGACGGCATGCGCGTCACATGACAGGAATATGTTGTCGACCCACCTAACTTGTACACTTGGTGAATGGGTAAAAAGATTCTTCTACCTTGCCCGATTTAGGTTTTCTTGTGAATGTGATACTCACTCCCAAAAAAGTGACGGACAGATAATAATTGTCCGAAAATAAAAATTTAATTTTTCACTCGAGGGAAGACTTGAACGAAGGACCTCTCGTTCCGCAGCTGCTCACGCTAACCATGGGACCGCGGCGCTCCTGAGCTCAAATTGCCCTTGATGTTACTTATCTTGCAAATGGACTACTCAGTTTGTATATTTTGCTTATTTTTTTCATATTTCCACACAACTTCTTCCTGTTTTCTCGATTGATCTGTGTTCATTTTTTAAAGGCCTATCCACTGTGCCAACTTATAACCAAATCTGAGGGGGGTGCGATGGGGAGGTTCCCTTGTCAGAACCGGTAGGTGGGATACTGATGGGTAATTGACTAGTTCCACCTGTTACAGGTGCGGCGGGTGGTGTCATCAATATTTGTAGGGGCTGCGCAGCTTAGTGGCTTCGCAGGAAAGTTCGCGATTACAGATACAAATCGTTTCGGAGCAAAGTTAGACTTTTTCTGACAATTAGGAAGGGTGGTCAGGGAGTTCGTCTTCTGCTTTTGATTCTGTAAAATCCTATGATAAAGAGACGCATTAGATTTTGGCGTCGATGTTCTAATCTTTTCCTGCACTCTTCGTAAATACCAGTATATTCGATCAGTGATATATTCGAATTTTTTGAGATAATGGGCCGATATAGTC
Organism: Schistocerca cancellata; assembly: GCF_023864275.1. Lineage (NCBI taxonomy): Eukaryota > Metazoa > Arthropoda > Insecta > Orthoptera > Acrididae > Schistocerca > Schistocerca cancellata. Next base: position 236,386,171 of record NC_064627.1, on the reverse strand, counting down.
GTTCATATTAGAAAAATCGACCGTGGAAGAATTACTTAATTTCTGATGGTAAAACTCTGATAACTCCATGAATGGCTGAAAAATGTTTTTGGGGTGATACTGTTAGCACAGTGAGGTTCTTGATTCGCCACTGTATGGAAGCTGCAGGATCCATTTACTCATCACTACCGTGACTGTACCAAAATCTACTCCATTCGCACCAACCGACATGTATCACCTGACTAATTTCCCGCAAACTATCGCTACAAGCAGAGTGATTGCTATTATCTTAAAACTGAGCCATTTAAATATTTCTGCATGCTGATTATAGCCAGTGTCGACTTACCAGCGTAAATAGACCAGAAAAGCAGCAACGACTAGAGTCTTGTACCATTTAGACATAGAAGAAGTCGGAGTTATTAGCAGACGTTGTGGCATGGGTCAAGACGTGGAATGACGCCCTGAGGAAACTTTACACCTTCTTTGAGTTCACATTTCAGGAACTTTGGAGCTTACACTAGACAATAGACGATAATACACATAGAGACAAACCACTCCTGGGAGTTCAAAATTGGATTGAAAGTCTTTTCTCATCCCACATATAGTCCAGACACTAAAGGCTGTTCTTTCCGTTCGTCGATATGGATATTTTGCAAAATTCACTGAGACAGCTGCTCAGGAAGAATGGCCACGATTTTTGCCAGATGGTGGTACATCCTCCTTGTTCAGGGGTGGATAAGATCTATCGAAGAAGACGGATATTATGACTAAAAACGAACGACTCCTTACGCAGATTCTCACTACAATTCATCTCATTGCGTATTAAAAGCTAAATCAACAGAGAGGCATTAATATCTGTTTGGCCCTCGTAATACGACTTTAACGTAAGACAGTTCAAAACGTATTTTAAGAATGAGAAATTATTGTATGGAATCACCATCAAGAAATGAGAAATTAATTAGAAATTAAAAGGTGCCCATCACTTGCAGCGATTTCAAACACTAGAATGTTTAGAACAAGAACAAGATCCTTGACAGATTTTTCCAGGAGAACATAACTTGTCATCAGCATCCACAATGGTGTATAAGTGGTGTCAAACAAACGCAGTGTGCCACAGAGGAGAACGTTAGTCTTCTAAACGGCCGCAGAGCTGCATCCCATCGAGTCCAGGGCTCTAAACGATCACAGAGTTCAGTACGAAACCTTGGAAACAAGCATTTGTGGGACGAGCAGAGCGCCCACTACGGATGATCCGTACTTCTATGAGTGTATCTAACAGGACTTCTGTTCTGTTGGCGCTTACAGTAAGCACATCCCTTTCACCAGACAAGCAGAAAAGTATTGCCCTAACAAATATGTTGATTAACCTACCTCACTGCAGTATGTAACTAGTATTTATGGATTCAAGATCTTCTTGAAGCTTTTCAGTTTAGTCAGTCACCAATGGTTTAATCAACCACCGATGCTACATATCTGTCGCACCTCTGAAGAAAGTACCAGACTTCAACACAGCTTTAAGATTCCACAGAAAATTATTTATTACCAAATAACTGGCTGTGTAAATATTTTCTGGAGTTGGGAAAATCAGCAGCGCGGAGTGACCGCGTGGTTAGAGGCACCATGTCACTGATTGCGCGACCCCTCCCGTCGGAGGTTCGAGTCCTCCCTCGGGCATGGCTGTTTGTGTTGTTCTTAGCATAGGTTAGTTTAAGTTAGTTTAAGTAGTGTGTAAGTTTAGGGACCGATTACCTGTGCAGTTTGGTCCCTTAAGAACTCACACACATTTGAACATTTGGGAAAAATCAAGGCCATGCAACCTACGTTAACAACAACAAATCTAAAAAGAACTACTGTCAGAGAAGCTACTGTTACACAGAGACTTCTTTGCATACAGCTCTGTTATTTGTTTTCGTCTTTATAGTAGGCCCTCATGTACGACAAATAAGTGTGAGAACTATGGTACAGTCCTAATCTCTCTGTTTTGACCGAGATGGTTAAGATGTTTCTTTCGATCTGTAGCACACGTTGAAAACCGCCATCCTGTCGTTCATTCTTCCCTGCATGGAAATGCCTTATACTAACTATCGCACGCAGATATTTGTTGGAAAGGACACCTTCCCGCATGCCTTCGTTGTGCAGAGAATGAAAACTATTATATCTGTACCCCACTTCATTATCTTAATACAAAGGGTGCTTGTGATCACTTGAGACCATCTGCACTGTTTCTTTTCAATGCACGATAAGAACAATAAGGCCGTGTGTGTGTAAAGCACCAGTTGTTGAAGGAGACGCTGTCACTAAAAGCCTAGTTCTCGTAATCGAAGTGTTTTGTTGAGGGTTGTCATTTTCCTCGTTGATTACGTTTTCTTCTGTAAAATCGTCGCAAAAAAAAAAAAAAAATGGTTCAAATGGCTCTGAGCACTATGGTACTTAACTTCTAAGGTCATCAGCCCCCAAAAACTTAGAACTACTTAAAGCTAACTAACCTAAGGACATCACACACATCCATGCCCGAGGCAGCATTCGAACCTGCGACCGTAGCGGTCGCGCGGTTCCAGACTGTAGCGCCTAGAACCGCTCGGCCACCCCGGCCGGCAAAATCGTCGCAAGACAGAGATACGCGAGTGTGTGGAGCGTATTAGTGCGTCAGTGACTCATACTATTGGGCACAGAATAGAGCCTTAAGGTGTCACGTAAGTCGTAATTTTTTCTAAGGAACTACTAGGTTCCGTGGAAACATGGCTTATGTTTAGTGCACCTGTCTGGAATCCCTGTATTTTCTTTAGTGGCATGGTCTTCCGCCATATTTTGCGTTTTCTGTGCATCCAGGAATACACACAGACACACACACACACACACACACACACACACACACACACACACACACACACGCACACACACACACAAACAGACGAACGCATGCACACACACGAACGCATGCACACACACACACACACACACACACACACACACTCGCAAAGTAACTTTGAACAAACAAAGCAAAAAACCAAACTAAAACTAAACTCCCCTCGAGCAGGCCATGAAAGGCCAACGTTACCGACCGACCGCCGTGTCATCCTAAGCCCACAGTCGTTACTGGATGCGGATATGGAGGGGCATGTGGTAAGCACAACGCTCTCCCGGCCGCATGTTGGTTTACGAGACCGGAGCCGCTACTTCTCAGTCAAGTAGCTCCTCAGTTTGCCTCACAAGGGCTGAGTGCACCCCGCTTGCCAACAGCGCTCGGTAAACCGGATGGTCAGCTATCCAAGTGATAGCCCAGACCGACATTGCTTAACTTCGGTGATCTAATGGGAACTGGCTTTACGACAGTGGCAAGGCCGTTGGCTGACAAACAAAACACATGTAGATGAAATTACAGTCATCTCTTTTACAAAGTACATACGTTAGTGGCATGTTCGATTCTTCGTGTCGTTATCAGCCTTTTTAAAATCCAAGTCATATTTTAATTTGTTTGCATATAACAATGGCTTTCATTTCTGCATACTTTCTGTGAAAGGAAAACTCGCTTTACTGATGTTTGAGCTATTTTCCCATTGTGCCTGTAAGCATTTCTTCTATACTGCAACTATACGGGTGGCGGGGACTGTGTGGAGTGGACTGGGAAAAGAACGAAAAAGATTTCAGTCTCAAAGGCTGCAGGTCAAACACAGAACAACGCTTGACCTAGAAACCATACATATTAAAGTTGTAAATTGTCACAGCTGTGTTGGAAAAGAACCAGAGCTCCCGGCGTAAATACTCGTGGGAACTACTGAAGCTCAAATCGTTATAGATACTGAAAGTTGGTTGAAGCCAGAGATAAGTTCAGCCGAAACTTTGACAAATGACGTAAGGTGTTCAAAAAGGAAAAATTAAACACAGTTGGTGGTAGCGTGCTTGCTAGTGCTAGAAATCGTCTATCATACAGCGAAATTGAAGTAGATAGTTCCTGTGAGTTAGCATGGGTACAGGCTGTACTTGACAACCGGAATAAATTAATAATTGGTTACTTTTATTGACATCCCGACTCAGATGATACAGTTGCTGAACCGATCAAAGAATACTTGAGTCACATTTCATCTAAGTACCGCATTCATAAAATTTTACTTTTTGGTGACTTCAATCTACCCTCGATATGTTGGCGAAAACATGTGTCTAAATTCGGGGGTAGGCATAAAACATATCCGAAATCGTACTAACTGCTTTCTCCGAAAATTATTTTCAACAATTTTTTCTGAAGCCTACTCGTATTGTAAATGGTTGCGATAACATATTTGACCTCTTGGTAACAAATACTATTGAGCAAATAGAGGACTCCAAAACTAGACACCTGATAAACTCATTATATATAAATTAAAAAGTGTTAGTAAAAGTGAGAGGAGAAAGCACCATCTGGTTGGAACTAGGAAAGAGAGACAAGACTGCTGTTTGTCTCCTTTCAATTCACGCTTAGTGTAAGGAGCGTAAACAGTGGACGATTAAACAGTGAAAAAGCGTTTTGTGGAGTGACGAATCACGGTACACAAAGTGGCAATCCGATGGCAGGGTGAGAGTATGGCGAATGCCGAGTGAACATCGTCTGCCAGCGTGTGTAGTGCCAACAGTAAAATTCGGTGGCGTTGTTGTTATGGCGTGGCCATGTTCTTCATGGAGGGGGCTTGCACCCCTTGTTGTTTTGTGTGGCACTATCACAACACGAGCCTACTTTGATGTTTTAAGCACCTTCTTGCTTCCCACCGTTGAAGAGCAATTTGGGGATGTCGAGTGCATCATTCAACACGATCGAGCACCTGTTCACAATGCCCAGGCTGTGGTGGAATGGTTACACGCAACAACATCCCTGTAATGGACTGGCCTGCACAGAGTCTTGACCTGAATCCTATAGAACACCTCTGGGATGTTTTGGAAAGCCGACTTCGTGCCAGGCCTCACCGACCGACATCGATACTTCTCCTCAGTGCAGCACTCCGTACAGAATTGGCTGCCATTCCCCAAGAAACCTTCCAGCACCTGACTGAACGTATGCCTGCGAGAGTGGAAGCTGTCATCAGGGATAAGGGTGGGCGAGCACCATATTAAATTCCAACATTACCGATGGAGGGCGCCACGAACTTGTAAGTAATTTTCAGCTGGGTGTCCGGATACTTTATCACATAGTGTAATGCTAAGTGGAAAAATTCTAGAAGACGTGCAAAGCTTTAAAGACCTCGGAAACAGGATAAAAAAGGGCCGGAAGAGCAACATAGAAATTAAAACGAGAATAGCAATGCCGAAAGAGGCATTTTATAAGAAAAGGAGAATTTTCTGCAGCAGTATGCACAAAGATTTGGGTATAAGGTTAATAAAATGTTTTGCATGGAATGTGCTGCTGTACGATGCTGAAACATGGGCACTGAGGAAGAAAGATCGAGCAAGGATGGAGACTTTTGAAATGTGGATATGGTGGAGAACGGATATAACAAATCTGAAGCAAAGAGTGAAAATCGAAGAAGTACTGAGTGAGTGGGAGGACAAAGAGAGTTACTGAATGTAATAAAAAGAAGGGACCGAAACATGATTGGAAGGGTATGTGGAAGGAATCAGGAGGCAAGTGTGGAAGAGATTTCAGATCCTGGACGATGTGATGGATGGCACCACATACAGTAACACTTAGAAGGAAGCAATGGATCGCAGGAAACGAAGACGGAAGATACCAGCTAATATAAGAAAACTGATGATGATGATGACAGATTTAAGGAGTAGTGAACACAAGGTCGTTGTAGCGAGACTGTAGATCGTAACATCTAGACCACCAAAAATAAACGCAAAATATACATGTATTTAAAAAAGGATATAAAAATTCCCTGGAGGCCTCCGTAAGAGAGAGCCTCCATCCCTTCTATGAAAGCGTAGACCAGATGTTGCTTAAAGTCAAAGACATAGTGTAGGTAGAAATGCAGAGATTTACACTAAATTAATTAACAAGAGACTGAATGGACCCACCACGGTATACAAAACAGGTCAAAACACTGTTGCAGAAGCAGCGGAAAAATATTGTCAAGTTTTAAAGCAAGAAGAATCCCCAAGCTTGGTGAAGTTTTGCATAAGATCGATATTTAGCGTGAACTTCAGTGCCAAATACTTTTCATAGTTTCCACAACGAAACTATGTCTCGAAATCTGGCAGAAAATCCGAAGACATTCTGGTGGTTTGTGAAGTACACCAGCCGCAAGAGACAATTAATACTTTCACTGATCAACAGCGATGGTAGTGTTACTACTGCAGATAGTGACACTGAAGCCGAGTTGCTAAATACGGTTTTTCGTAATTTCATCACAAAAGAAGACGAAGTAAATATTCCAGAACTCGAATCAAGAGCTGCTACCAACAGTACAACTTACAAGTAGATATCCTCGGTTCGTGGTAGTTGACGAAAAACCATCGAGTAAAACAGAAATGATATCTGGCGTTCTTCAAAGAAGTATTATAGGCCCACTGCTGTTACTAATACACTGAAGAGATAAACAAACTGGTACACCTGCCTAATATTGTGCAGGGTCCCCGCGAGCACGCAGAAGTGCCACAATACGACGTGGCATGGACTCGGCTAATGTTCGGAGTAGTGCTGCAGGGAACTGACACTATGAATCCTGCAGGGCTGTCCATAAATCCGTAAGAATACGAGCTGCTGGAGATCTTTTCTGTACAGCACGTTGCAAGGCACCCCGGATATGCTCAATAATGTTCACATCTGGGGAGTTTGGTGGCCAGCGAAAGTGTTTAAACTCAGAAGAGTGTTCCTGGAGCCACTCTGTAGCACTTCTGGACGTGTGGGGTGTCCTGCTGGAATTACCCTGATTCGTTGGAATGCACAATGGACATGAATGGATGCAGGTGATCAGAGAGGATGCTTACGTACGTGTCACCTGTCAGAGTCGTATCTAGACGTATCAGGGGTTTCATGTCACTCCAACTGCACACGCCCCACACCATTCCAGAGCCTCCACCAGCTTGAACAGTCCCCTGCTGACATGCAGGGTCCCATGAGGTTGTGTCCACACCATACAGGTCCACCCGATCGATACAATTTGAAACCAGACTTGTCCGACAAGGCAACATGTTTCCAGCAACTAGCTGCAACAATTGTTACCTTAAAACAAAAGAAAGAAGCGTATAGGAAATTAAATTTTAGGCAGAGTTTCTTTTTCACGAAACTCGATCGAAGATGGCAAATATGTACAAATAAATCTGCAACGTTATTTAAAACGGTTGTTCTGAAATAAGTAACAAAGTATAGCTCCGATCGAAAAATGTTAAATAAGGAAGCTGTAGCCCTAAAAAAGATATATCGATTGCCTCTTTATAAATATCGATTACTTTCTATGTTCTGAGATAAATCGAAAAAGCCGTTAAACACCGCGTACTCTACATATCGTTACTTGCTATATAGCAGGTATAGCCTGCAATAAATCTACAAGTACTTGTTTGAAAAACTAAAAAGAATTTTAATAATTGTTAGAGAAACCTCGATTTCTTGAAATCAACACAATCACGATAAATGGCTAGATCTCACGGATGGCCCTGCAGTAACGGTTTTAGGCTTATTTTATTCGCAAAGAGTTGTTCTGCCACGGTGTTCAATAATTTTTAAGATTTTATTAAGTGTAAGGAACAAAAAAAGACTTCGAAAAGGTTGCGCTTTTGTTGACCCTCCTTTTTTTCATTAACTTTATCAATTTTTACTTTATGAAAACAGCTTTTAGAAAAAGAAATTGCTGCTATTTTTTCACAAAAGTCATTTTCTGGTCGCTACAATTCACAAAACCGTAAAAATTATTTAATAGCATGACAGGACAACTCTTTGCTAACAAAATAAGACTAAAACCGCTGTCGTGCCATCCGCTGAGAAGATCTCGTCAGCTATCGAGAGCGCTATTTCTTCAAAGAATCGATATATTTCGAACAATAATTAAAATTTTTTAGTTTTCAAACAAGTACTTTTCGATTTACGTCAGGCAATAAATGAAGTAAATAGCAAGTACGGGAACGTGAATGATGACAACTTATAGAGAACCCCATGTATAACAGTTTTTTAGATACCTCATATGTCTCTAAAGTAAGATAACAATCGATACTTATAAAAAAGCAATCGATAGACATTTTTAATCCCTAAAGCTTCCCTCTTTAATATTTTTCAATCCAAGCAATAGCTTATTACTTATTTCAGAAAATCCGTTTGATATCCCCTTGCATAAGGTGATAAAGGAAAAGAACGCATGGAAGAGCGGGCCATTGACAATTGCGTTATTTGTCCTTTGACAGTTTACATTTATTTACAGAATAGATTACACTAACATACAGAATACAATATTAACCACGCCAAAGAACGAGCAACAGGAGACTTTTTTTTTTTCAAGTAATCAGTTTAAGCCACTGATCAAAGACTCCAAGCCACATCCAGCAAGATCTCAGTAATAAATACAAAACTCTAAGACGCTGAGGTAAGACATTCCTTAATTAAAGAAATTTGGTCTTGGAATAATTAAAAGAATTGCTGCTCCAAAACCTTAAGAACAAATGACCACTTACAACTATTAAAGAGTTTTTTACAAAAAGACATTTCAATTAATTTCATTCTTAATCAGACTTGCCTTTGAAAGGAACGTCTGCAGTCTTCAGCAGAGACAGACCAATGAAAGTTAAAGTGCCAACAGTAAGGATCCAGCAGCATTTTCTTTTACGTACATGGAATGAATATAGTATGGAAGTGATGGCAAAATAATTAGGAAAACAAGTCAAACATTGACCACTATAGGAAGTAAGCTTAAAGTTTCCAAATATTAGCACAATAGGTACAGGCTGAAATAGTCTGATCTACAACATCTGGAGGATAGTCATAAATCGAATAATATTACCCATTTCAGGAGAGACGTAAAATATTTCGTGGAAAATATTAACGTAAGAGCTTGTAAATAAGAGCGTAGGCTAAACAAACTTAAGAAATTCACTGTTAGTGCGAACAGCTCCACTAAAGTAACGTCAGGCAGCCACAAACACTCCCAAAAAACATCATGTTGGTGCGTAACAGCAACAGATCCCCGCTGCCGAGCGCCGCTCCAAACAGTGGACCCACAACTCGTAAACCTAAGAACTGTTAACAAACGCCGTTCAGGTGAAACATGAGCTAAACTATACAAATTCAGAAAACGTAATTCGCCCAGGCCTTAGTGACTTAATGGCATAAAACCCTCAAATCTGCCATAAAAATCAAACAGTAACGTTACTCAAAATTACACAGAACAAACACCGCTTAATAACATATAACGGTAAAATGATGGTGTATACGTCTCCCCCAAAACAACTTAAGTGAGTAGGGTGAAGTCATTAATCGATGAAAGTTACTTGAAGTAGAAAAACCGTGAATAAGTCACCTAGGCTACACAGCCAAATACTTGTTTGCACGGAGCTGATATTTACATTAGAAACTGAAGCTTACCTCTACAAGGTGGTACTCAATTGCTAGCACTTACAAGTAAGGGTCTCTTCCATGGCATCGAGATTTCAGAGCAATCTAATATACAGTTTGAACAGCACACGTTAGTTCGAAAAATTTCCTTAAAATGATTAAAAGATTGAATAGTAAATCCAAGAAAATATCCAGAGACGTTAAAAACAACCACTTAATAAGCCAGATTTACCACAGAGCTTATGAACAATTTAACAGCAAAAAATACCCTTTCTCATTAAACAATGGAGTGATGACAAATGCCCTGCGGGCTCACAGGAAAATAACCCTATCTTGAAAGCCATCAGATTTAAGGTACCAGACAGCTTGGGACGTAAACAAGTAATAGTCAGGCAAAACTTCAAGTAGCCCTTATAATGGCAGGCAACCACCGTTACACACGCGGAACAAGCACATATTATTAAATGGATTAACTCAAACAGACCAGTTGCGGTTAGCAATAATTACAACTGATGGGAAATTTTTTTACCATCCATAAAGCGAGAGTAACAGAGGCGGGCATATCTCAGCGCGAGCGATGCCAACCATTGCTACACCAAGAAGTCGTTATTCCATAATTTCAGCTCAGTGCAACACGTCAGCACCGAAACGCTCACAGCATGGACATAAAGGAAGATAACTGAGCTGAAGCACACTGAAGGGTGTGGTGAAAACTTCGATGCAGCCACTAACTGTACACTCGCAACCAACCGGTCTCCGCACTGAGCCAACGCCCCACAGCCAACGGTCCGACCACTACCCGCCTCGTCATCTCAGTACGTACCCAGATGCCCCCCTCTCGACACGCTCCGGCGTGTTTCGCGGCAGCGGTAACACGCAGGAAGCTAAGGGCAACGCCTGCCACCAGTGGGGAGCCAGCAAGTGCGGGACTAAGAAAAAATGAAATGAAGCCGACACGAATCACCGTTTTTCGCAACTCTGCGAGTTTATTTGGGCATGGATCGAGTTTTATGAAAAGGATCTCAACTTACAGTTTAACTTCCTACACGCTCATATTTTTGTTTTCAGGTAATCATTTCTGCAAATTTAACTTTTGGCCGCAACAGGATACGTGAACTATTAGACTAGCTCAGCACCCCTGCAGGTCTGACTGATGATTCCACCTATAATGACTTCCGATCACTACATCCCCGATCTTTTTTCCAAACATCAACATTTTCGCCATTAGGTTGTAATTATGTTGTTTGTTGTGCCCAATACTTAATTTTAGAAAATGGCTCTGAGCACTATGGGACTCAACTGCTGTGGTCATAAGTCCCCTAGAACTTAGAACTACTTAAACCTAACTAACCTAAGGACAGCACACAACACCCAGCCATCACGAGGCAGAGAAAATCCCTGACCCCACCGGGAATCGAACCCGGGAACCCGGGCGTGGAAAGCGAGAACGCTACCGCACGACCACGAGATGCGGGCACTTAATTTTAGACTTTGGAGTCGTCTTCAGGTATGATATATCACCCCTCAGCACAAGTCAAACACTGCTTTAATTAACTGTTCTGTTGGTTCATGGCAGAATATTTTATATATTGTGAATGATAAACACATGACACTAGTGTAACAGTGTTCAACCAACTAGCTGGTTTTCGGCTGTTAGGTCATTATCACGTGTAAAGTGCAATATGTATTGCTGTAAATTTAATGACATCGAAGGAGTTTCTCAGTTCGGTGTCACAGAGGACATACATGTCACAGAGAAATGTGTATAAATGATTCACTTTAGCAAAACGAAAAAAATAAATAATCAAGTACGGAGACTTTCCGTTTGGCAGGCGATCTCTTCAAGCGCCAATTTGTGTGTGGTAACAATTGTTACATACGTTAGAACCTGTTATCATATTTGTTTCACGAAATCCAATACTCTTTCTGCATAACGTTTTGCAAAGGAAAAACTTTATCTCTGTTTACAATCAAATAAAAATACTGCCAAACGAGTCGTTCTCCAAGCAAACTGTGGGCCGTAGCTATTTTCAGAACTCTAGATAAAGAAATCGACATTACTAGTAACTACTCCTGTCTGTAACACAAATTAATTATGATAAATCAAAGAGAAATAGTTTCATTCTTTGACCCTAGTTCTCCTTATAACGTTGCCACCAAAGATAGAATTTTCTATAAGTGATTTACATAACTTAAAATTTTACGATTACTAAACTGAGAGAGCTTCTCTCATGTGCCAGTATGATTACATTTCCGGTTTTTTTACGATCTTTCTGTCTAAAGCCCATTATTTCTTAATGTACTGTTTAATGGGTGGGTGACCATCCAGGCCGCCATGCGCTGTTGCCATTTTTCGGGGTGCACTCAGCCTCGTGATGCCAATTGAGGAGCCACTCGACCGAATAGTAGCGCCTTCGGTCAAGAATACCACCATAACGACTGGGAGAGCGGTGTGCTGACCCCACGCCCCTCCTATCCGCATCCTCCCCTGAGGATGACACGGCGGTCGGATGCTCCCGGTAGGCCACTCGTGGCCTGAAGCCGGAGTGCTTTAAACGAATTAGTAGCGGAGTAACATTAGGCAATGGGGGTTTAGTAACAAAGGCCAGTGGCGAATACTGTGGAGTGATATATAGTGGACACGCTGTTACAGAACTGATCCTGTAAAGTAGCTTTACTGTTCTACCGACACTGATGCGGATTTATCATGATTGACACGCCATAGTAATTAACATATTTGTTAGCAATAAACCTTGTAACAAACCGGTTATATACATGTTTATTCCATATTAAAATATTAATTTTAAAGGTAAAGCTAGGATAATGAACGCCGTTATCAAACTGTTGCTGAAAGTTGGTAGAAGGACGACAAGTAAGAAGAAATTGTTTTAATAGCAATTCTGGAAAAATTCTGTTTCATTTTCACTACTAAGAACGTCTGGGTCACAACCCAACTTCGTGTTCCAGAGACTGCAGTACCAGGGGAACTGATGTGAATGCAGAGGAGGCGCGGAACAATGGTCTGAGAGAAACGACAGTTGTTTGAAAAAAGCAAGACCAAACTGGTTGCTATAATGGTCAGTCACTGGATTGTATTCATTCTGGTCTGACCGAATTATAATTACAGTTACCACTGATAAATTTTAATTACTGTTAAGTAGCTATTCTACGAGAAGCAGTGATAGAATTTTATCTGAAAAATGCAATGTGACTTTAGTTCGGTTGTCAATGGTTTATTTACATAGTGAACTGATGTAAAAGTAATCTCACTTTATTCTCAGTAATTTTTTGCAGTGTGCGGCCTTTTTAAAAAAGTCGGTGTATGAAGCTTTTAAACTTTGATTTCCCATTTTGCGTTCAGTTGTTTTATGAGAGGTGCCTGTAGCGATGGAACATATTGTAATGCAGTCAAATGCTAAAATCTAGGGCACCAGTAATAGTTTTTATGCAGGAAACTTAAATTTTCCACAGGGCTTTTATTCTTGGCTCCTTATTGCAGTGGCTGAACAGAGTCAGACTGTAAGAACTAAATTATGATTGAGCTTATCGTTCAGGATTTAATAACATTTAATTAAATTCAAGTTTCCTTTTTAAATAAAGAGGCTGACACATTGAAAACATTACTCTCAGAATGAAGCTTGAGTTAAAGTGGAATCTTCTGATGCAAAAGTGATTTTGTAGTTGGAGAAGGTGAGCTGCCCGAGAGGCACGGGATTGCTACTGACCTGTCACTGAGTCTGCTGTGGTGCTTGGCCATTCTGAAGAACCGCCGGATGCCGGCTGCTCAGATGAAGATCTAGAGATCGACAACATTTATCTGGAGGCGGAACAACCATCACATATTCAGAGCTGGCTGTGAGCTTATTGGCTTGCTCACACTGATACGGCGACACGAGAGTTTACATGTTGTCACGACGGCTTACCACAGTCTGATTGACCTCTAAGTGACCAGGAAAGGGCGTTATTCTGCTTCTTCCATGTGTTGGAACGAGCTGCAGCCAGCAGTCTATGCTCTCAATCACTCGTGAGATCGTCTGACGTCTCGGTAGCTTGCAACCGAGGGTGCAGCTTCGGCATTTGCATCTTGCAGACCTCCAATGGCGGTGTTCATCTTCCTGACCTCGGCTGATCCACCCAGTGGTTGCACCCTTTCAGTGTAGCAGAAGATAAGTTGGGAGACATTTATTTAATCAGGAACTGCTAGTTACATGGAGAAAAAAGAAGGTAAGTTTTAAATATTTCAGATTACCCATATTATTATCGTAGCGTAAGGAACGAGACACTGACAATTTTGAAGTTGACGTAACATCAGCACAAAATAAGAAACGCAAGTCCAGCACGAGCAATTGAAGTGATGTGGGAGATAAGTAAGCTCCACGTTGGTTCTAGGAAAAGTTCAAAGAGTCAAGTAAGGTCTGAGAATAGACAATTACGAAATGATCTTGGGAAAACCAGGCAAGAAAGAATAACGACCTGTCACGATAATTATATTTAGTTAAATGGGAAGTATCTACAGATTTGGCAGTAGTGAATAAATAAATGAATAACTTAGCAGTAAAACTGAAACCTTCCTGGTCATAATTTTAAGGGGAACTATTTAGTGGTATAGGAGAGTATGTTGGATTTGCTAATGGTGGGTGTATATGGTGCTCCTCCACCTAGGACAGTTGTGTTAGCATATGTATTAGTGGTAATGGAAATTGTACATGTTGTACATGCTGAGAAGAGCTAAGTCCTTTGCGTATAGAGAGTGATAACTTGATCTATGTGGTTCTGCTCAATAGGACTCATTCATGTAACGGAACACAGTTAATGGGAAAACACTGGAGTGAATTTGTGAAAAGAATAGTTGGAGGAGATAGCTCTAAATAAAGTAAAAACAGGGCTGAAAACAGAGGAGTAGGATATCATTGTAGCAACCAACTGCTGGGTGAGAAGCTATTGTCGAAAATGAATGTACCACCAGCAGAATAAGAAAAGTTAACAAAAAAAATTTCCGCTTGTTTGAATGTCCTCTGGTAACTAAAACTATTCGTTAATGTAAGATTGCAGTTTTAGTCAACATTAAGAATGGTAGTATGAAAGGATTATTTAACATGAGGGCACCAAGAAGTATTATTAATGAAGTGTTTCTCATAATTAATATATATAATGGAGCGCGACATGATCAGTAGCTAAAAGTTTTAAAGGGGGGCTAAGAATTATGATACTAACATTTTTGGTTTAGAAGCTCTTCGATTCCCCCATTTTCCAGGAAAGACCATGGCTTAAGAAAGGGATGGGAGATGCTACTAGCTGTTTTGTTTTTATGTCTGTAAAATAATCAGCTATTATTGGGAGAGCTAACAATGTGTGTCAGCTTGGAAGTTCTGTCATTCTCTTATTTATGAACAAAAGGGCTTGGCTTAGGAAAGGGGAGGAGAGGGAAAGGGCTGTAGGTTACAAATGAAGAGAGGGGAAGAGGATCGAGAGGCAGAAGGATGAAGGGGAATGGGGGAGGAGGGAATGGGGGAGTGGAACGAGAAGGATATGTGGAAGGCAAGGGTGATGTGCATGATTCAGAAGTCAAGGTCAAAGCCAAAGGTCAAAAATCAAGTCTGGTCCTCACTACCCATTGCATTCCTATTAGTGTACAAGCTGAATTCCACTGTTAAACGGGGAGAAGAGGGCAGTTAAGTGAAAAAAGTAAAGTGAAAGAGTCAGAGTTGCTTTGTAAGACTTCATATCAAACAAGGCAGAAGGCATAGAAAACATCCACTTAGAATTTCTAAGATCACTGGGGGAAACGGCAACCAAATGACGTTCAAGTTGGTTTGTAGAATCTATGATTTAGGAGGCATACCATCACACTTTTGAAAAAAAATGTCATCCACACAATCCCGAAGAAAGCAAGGGCAGATAAGTGCGAGAACAATCGGTCAGTTAGTTTTATTATGAGACTATCAGTTTAAGTCGTTCCATGAGCTTGGAGATTGGCTCATAAATTTGGTCCCACGGAACAACATGCTCAAATAAATAAAAAAAATACCTCGCGCTACCAAACTTCCACAAGAACAATATGCAGAAGAACAGAAAATAAAATTAAGGATCTCTTAGGAGACGATCAATATAGACGATCAATTTCGCTTTAAGCGGGTGGCTCTCTCTGAACGCAAGAAAAATAGTTGATTTTCGTGATTTTTTCAAGTAAAATAAAAATGTATGGTAAATATGATGAAATTGTTTCATTTATTACAGTTTTATTTTTAATGAACCATTTTTGTGCGCTCATTGGACGTTCGCTATAAAAGCTGCACCAGGTGGAAACAATCTTAGCAGCCGGAACACTGGACATCGGCGGTAATTTCCGAAGCGCTTATATTGGAGCTGTAACAAAATAATTCTTTATAAATCATTTTCAATAACTTCGATCAGCATACATAGGGTAATTGAGAGGAAAAAGAATGAGGTGTTGAACAAATGTCGTTTTCCTCGCCCAAAAAATCGAGATAAACACGTGCGCCGAAAATAGACATTTGAAGATATTGCAAAACGGCAATGTACGCTGTCACAGAATTCAGTTTACAGTGTCAGCATCAAATTCCGATCAAAACCGTATGTTCCATTGTCGACTTATATTTCCCGCCAATTTGAAAAATACGGTTTTGAGAAAAAGGTAGCCGGCCGGGGTGGCCGAGCGGCTGTAGGCGCTACAGTCTGGAACCGTGTGACCGCTACGGTCGCAGGTTCGAATCCTGCCTCGGGCATGGGTGTGTGTGATGTCCTTAGGTTAGTTAGGTTTAATTAGTTCTAAGTTCTAGGGGACTGATGACCTCAGAAGTTAAGTCCCATAGGGCTCAGAGCCATTTTTTAAGAAAAAGGTATTTAAAAATTCCGGCTAAATTTTTTGTAGTTAAGTTAAACATACCTCTAGTCATAAATCCTTGGACGACATAGCGATCCTTCCAGATCAAAAAAGATGTCCTCTTCCATCTTCTTCGTGGTCATGGAGGTTCTGCGGGCCTCTTTGGCAGCTTCTGTCATCAGCTGCTCCGCTAGCTCGATAAGCTGTTCCTCAAGCTATGTGGAGAAGTTGTAACACGATGATTCGATCTCAAATTTGAGGACGTTCATAATTTCTATAATTCCAGTTAGGCCGTCGTTGAAATTACGTGCTGCCGTGTTAGCGCCTACGCCGACTATTTTTTTGCCCGCTGTAAATGGTTTTCGGAGACACTTTTTCCACAGATCGCCTTGCAACTCGATAGTGGAGTTTCTCGCCAACTTGAACTCTACAAAAAAGTAGACGTCCCAGAAAAAATTTGAAGGAAATAAAAAAAAAGATTTTAGTAATTTTCAAAGAGGACTGTCCCGTAAAGAAAGGTGAAGGCACCAGAGAGGTAAGTCTGACGTTGCGCTTGATAATGAAAACAAGGCTTAAGGGGCTCCGGAACGCCCTATACTTGCAATGTTAAAATAACACTTATAAATTACATCTTTCCTCACAAAGTATTTGAGGTAGGAAGTTGAACTTTTTACAGATTATTTATTGGAATATGGGCTACAACTTAACACAGGGATTTTACAAAATTTTAGTTCAGTTATTAAAGATGATTTTTTTTTCAATTGTAATGAAAATTCACAACTTTTTTTTGCAATTTTTTATTTATATATTCAAAAATATACAATTTTTTGGAAAAAGGCTGTGTTAAATTATGCAGAAGGTACTGTGTAACATTTACTGAAAGTTTTAAACAAATATGTTTGGAAGATCCTTAGAAAACATGTAATTAGTATGAGAAAATAAAAGTTTTGGGAATCGAGCGACAAAGATTGGATTAACTTTTTAGTGCATTCCAGGTCCATAGGATGGATTATCTTCATCCTCTGCAAACTCCTCCTCCAGCTTCCTCTTGTTCCTCCTCCTGTTTACTCTTGCTTGTATTTCTAGACTCTTTACAGCCCTGTCTGCAGCCCGAAGGCGTTCCTTGTCTAAAGCAAGCATCGCTCGTACCATGTTAGAATCTATCTTCATTCCCATATTTCTAAATACCTTGCACCTTAAAATGTTGCCATTATTGAAAGTCGCAACAGCAACTTTACTTTTACTCATTATTATACTTCAACAAAACAGAGACTCAAGAAACAGAATTAATTACGAATATTTTCGAGATAACGACAGAGTAAATAAACATGAAACAATCGACAATCACACCAGCGATATATATTGAACCATCACAGGTTAGCCACAACACATACTTTATGTCACATCACTAAAATGTACCTGATGAACACGGACGTTAATAATAACACCATTTGACAGCAGTTTAACAGCGCCACAGTGGGTCACGCCCATGTAGAACACATTTCAAAAAAAATTTAAAAATAGTTGTAGTCTTCGGAATTGAATAAATTATATATCTATTAAAAGGTAATAGTCTGCAGATTCAGAAAACGCAAAAAAGTAAAAATTGAACTTTTCATGATTTTGAGCCTTTCCGGAGCCCCTTAATGAAAATCAAGATTCGTTCATAGGATCTGTCTTCTTAGAAGGAACTTTCGACAATATAAAATGTTACAACATGCTCGAAATTATCATGAAAAGAGTTTTAAGCTATAGTGAAATTGGAGTAGTATACTATTTGTACGAAAATCGAGAGTGACCTGTAAGAACGGAAGACCAAGGACAAAGTGCTCCGATCAATAAGTGTTTAAGGCAGGGATGCAGTCTTTAATCCCTATTGTTCAGTGTATGCATCGAAGAAGCAATGACGAAAATAAAAGAAAGATTCAGCAGCGTGTTTAAACTTAAGTTTCGAAGGAAATCAGCCTCGATGAAAGTGAAGAAGAATTACAGAAGATGAATGAAATGAATAATCTGGAGATCACGCAGTATGGATTAGTAGAAAACCGAAGAAAGACGAAAGTAATAAGATAGACTTATTATCGAAATTGGTCACTATGAAATAGATGATCTGAATGAATTCTAGTAACTTGGAAGAAAAATAACACGTGATGGACGAAACTAGGAGATCATAAAAAAGTAACCTAGCATAGCCAAACAGGGCATTCATGGAGGAAAAAAGAGTACTATTATCAGACATCGGCCTTAATTTGAGGAAGAAATTTATGAGAGTGAATACTTTGAATGGAAGTGAATCATGGACTGTGGGAAAAGGGGAAAAGAAGGGAATCGAAACGTATATATGTGGTGCTACAGAAGTTAGGTGGAACGCTAAGAAATTAGGAGGTTCCCCGCAGAATCGACTGGGAAAGCATCATGTGGGAAACACTGACGAGAGCGTGGGACTGGTTGATAGTATAGATGTTGCGGCTTGCGTTGTTCTGTTTGAAAAGACCGAACTTGCCTGTAGTGTTGGTAGCAATTGAAATGGCTGCCTAACTTTCGATTGCCAATTAACGTGTACGTTTGAGCTTAACTACCAATCTTCTGCTGTCTTGACAGTGGCCAGCATCGGACATCATCTCTTCTAGCAGGGATTTCTAGTTATTAATTAAAAGGTTGTGGGAGGCAACAAGGGAATTCTACAGACCAGACGTCGGACAGATCTGTTAAAATCCTGCATACATTTCCATAAAAGTACACATGAAAATGCGGAGTAGTCTGTCACAATGAAAAAATCTGATCGGATACTACATACATAGTAGTAGCACAAACCTGACACAGAAAACGTCTTTCTGCAGGACAAGACAAAGGGAACAATTTGCAACATGAAAGAGCGTCCTGTTAACTCGTCCAGCATTTGATCAGAAAGAGAGAGAGAGAACACTGGGATATAAATGGTAATGATTATTATTATTGACGAGAAAGAATAAACGGAAGCCCAGGCAGGGGGTGTATATAGTACCACCGAGCAAACAGGGTTAGCTTTGCCGCGCCTACCGATCGATATGCGAACTGTTGCATTTGCGGTGGTTTGCAACGGAAATAATCGCGGTTGCGTCATCTTTAACGCGAAAAGTCTGGAACCAGAGTTGTAAGGTCCATGGCTGAGAACAATAGGCAATCACAAAGAAATACAAATGGCGGCAACGTCTGTGCTACTGAACTCCACGGACCTGCTCCAACTAACCATTGCAAGCAGATGAGGACGAGAGGACCTCCCCCGTCTGTTTTGTTACCCAGAGCATCGCAACCCAGTAAGCGTCTGTTGGCAGAAAAAGGACTCCGTAGTCATCATAACCAGAGCGACGGTTATGTTTTGTTCTGGCTTGCAAGGCCTGGTCTCATGGTTCCGAAGTTGGTTTCCCTGGAGCGGCAGCAACTAATCGAAAGGGGAGGGACAGAGTTGTGTCCCTTCGCCATGAAGAAGCCGTGGTCTGGAATTTAAAATAACGGCTCGAGCAGCCTTCGTGGCTATTCGCAAAATTGGAAATTATTAGGAATATTTAAGTCAAGGCTCGGAAAATTACTCCGCCGCCACGAGACAATAGTTCTCTGCTTAGGCAAACTACTATGATACCCGGCTACGGGGGAAAATTAGTTTGATGTGGCTTAATTGACGACTCATTTCATCGAATTGTTGAATATTAATCGGATCGACGTGTATGATATAGCAAATGAATTGCAAATTTGGATTTAATTTTAATCTACTGTCATAAAAGTAAAATGTATTTTGTTATGACACTCTCTGTTTGTCAGGGAGGCTGGACAGACTGCCTGTCGTTCCTACTGCACACCTTGTAATAGGTTGGAGAAAAGTCTCTACTATAGTACATGTGTTAAAGACATCAAGGAACAACTTCTGTGCCGGCCGGAGTGGCCGTGCGGTTCTAGGCGCTACACTCTGGAACCGAGCGACCCCTACGGTCGCAGGTTCGAGTCCTGCCTCGGGCATGGATAGGTCTGATGTCATTAGGTTAGTTAGGTTTAATTAGTTCTATGTTCTAGGCGACTGCTGACCTCAGAAGTTAAGTCGCATAGTGCTCAGAGCCATTGATCCATTTTGAACTTCTGTGGCACTTGAGAGAGCTGTCAAAGATAAACACCGTTGAAGTAGACAGAGATTCAATATATCCAACAGATAATCGACAACTCGAGATGAAGAGATTCACACGGGAGAGGAACTCGTAGTGAACTGCACCAAATCAGACAGAAGACTGATTATCCAGAAATTAAAAAAAAATAAAAAAAGTCTTAAAGAGTAAATGTCCGCAGCTGTCTTCACTCAGTTCTGCAACTGCGGTTTTCGGAGCTTTCGACACTGAGGAAACGGAGGACAAGGCTCGGTAACGCACGCCGTGAAGACGCCACGCAGGGATTTCCTGGAGCGGGCGCAGAAGGAAGTAGAAACAGGGCGGCAGTCGCAGAGGATCAGGCGGCTCGGTGTCGTTTGTGGAGGAGCGCCGTGGCCACGGTCGTGCTCGTGATGAGATGGTGCGCGGGACCCCGCTGTCAATCCGGGGGATTACAGCGGCAGGGGTGGGAGAGGGGGTGGGGGCGGGGGTGCAGAGGGGGAGGAGAGGGAGCGCATCGATCAGCGACGGGCCCGCCGGCGGCTTTGTTCTGGCAGGGGGCCACAGCCGGTAGGAGCAAGCCGCGACACGCCGCGGTTATGCGGGCGCGGGTCACAGCGCCAGGGGCTGTGCGTTGGCGCTGCACTTGAGCCAACCACTCGGATGCTCACTCTTCTCTACTGCTCATACTCGTAGTCTCCATGTGCTCACAAAATCTTCACCATTCTACCGCAGCATACTGTTTGGACCGTTAGCTAGTATCCAAAGTATTGATCGAAGGTGTCTGGATACCCCCATATAATGCAGAATGGACCACTACATATCACGACAGGCAGACCCACCTGTATAAAGGAGGCGGAAAGTAGTACGTTGTAAGTAGACAAACAGAGTGGGTCGGCCAGGAGAGCTCAGTGAATTCGGATGTGACCATTCACAAAGAGAGTCCCACAGGGTTCAATTTTGAGGCCACTACTATTCCTTATATATGTGAATGACCTTCCACTTGACATTCAACAAACAAAATTGGTACTTTTTGAAAACGTTTCTAGTGTCAAAATAAATCCCATTAGTGAGAGAGCAACAGAAAAGTTAATAAATGACATTTCCAAAGAATTTTTACACTACTGGCCATTAAAATTGCTACACCACGTAGGTGACGTGCTACAGACGCGAAATTTAACCGACAGGAAGAAGATGCTGTATTATGCAAATGATTAGCTTTTCAGAGCATTCACATAAGGTTGGCGCCGGTGGCGACACCTACAACGTGCTGACATGAGAAAAGTTTCCAACCGATTTCTCATACACAAACAGCAGTTGACCGACGTTGCCTGGTGAAACGTTGTTGAGATGCCTCATGTAAGGAGGAGAAATGCGTACCATCACGTTTCCGACTTTGATAAATGTCAGATTGTAGCCTACCGCGATTGCGGTTTATCGCATCGCCACATTGCTGCTTGCGTTGGTCGAGATCCAATTACTGTTAGCAGAATATGGAATCGGTGGGTCAGGAGGGTAATACGGAACGCCGTGCTGGATACCACTAGCCTCGTATCACTAGCAGTCGAGATGATAGGCATCTTATCCACATGGATGTACTGGATCGTACAGCCACGTCTCGATCCCCGAGTCAACAGATGGGGACGTTTGCAAGACAACAACCATCTGCACGAACAGTTCGACCACGTTTGCAGCAGCATGGACTATCAGCTTGGAGACCACGGCTGCGGTTACCCTTGACGCTGCATGGTGTACTCAACGACGAACCTGGGTGCACGAATGGCAAAACGTCATTTTTTCGGATGAATCCAGGTTCTATTTACAGTATCATGATGGTCGCATCCGTGTTCAGCGACATCGCGGTGAACGCACATTGGAAGCGGGTATTCGTCATCGCCATACTGGCCTGCCACCCGGCGTGATGGTATGGGGTTCCATTGGTTACACGTCTCGGTCACCTCTTGTTCGCATTGACGGCAATTTGAACAGTGGACGTTACATTTCAGATGTGTTACGACCCGTGGCGCTACCCTTCTTTCGATCCCTGCGAAACCCTACATTTCAGCAGGATAATGCACGATCGTATGTTGCAGGTTGTGATGTTACAAAATAAAACTGATTTTGTTATTCAATGGAAAGTTGTAAATTGAGATTTAGCGTACTGTTTTATCAATCACAATTGGCGTAAGAATCATGGATTGACCATTGTCATAAAGTATTGCATTATGAGATGTGAATAGCTTTTACTTGCAGTTTCGCATGGCTTGAGGCAGTCACAACTAGCTTGCTATTGATTAAGAAATTGCGTTATCGTCTTTCTAATTACTTCATGATCGTAGATACGATCATACCCGGTTGTGAAGTTATTGTTACGACAAAACAATTTCCTAAGGGACCAGAAAGTTCTAAAGGGCGCAAAAACAACTGTAACATCACACAAAAGGGAAATTCAATATTAAAGCTGATGCAAGAAGACGATAAAACAGTTTTCTTTTTATCAATGTAACACGCACATTGGACTGCTGACCTTGGTGTCTGTAATATTAGCAAAATGCATAATTAAAATGAAAATAATACTGAGGAGATAATAGGAATGAGCACTGCTAAATGATTCAGTAGTCCCAGAACAAATATTTATTATAACTAAAACATATATCGTACCTTAAGCTTAATACTACAATGACGGTAGATTTTTATGTCCGTATCATGTCCATTGAGCGCTCTTTTATATAGCCATTGTCTTCTTTGAGTCGCTCGTGCGTCGTCACGGTAAGTTATAACAGTTCTTTACACTTCACTCAAACTTAGACATAACACGTTTATATACATTGAGTAAAAATTAGATCAGACTGCCACAAATTTGCGTCCGTCTTACTCGAGAAAAACAGTACAAGTCTTTTTAGAGCTCAAGGCTTCATTTGTTCTCCAGCGAACAAAATAGTGAAGGATCGCTTATCTATCCGTATTTTTCTGTTTATATTGCCGCCCAAAGACGACGAATTACATTATTTAGAAAATTCCACCGTCGCCATGCGACGCCTCATTATACATTAATCATTATTTATAAACAAGTATTTGCCTTCTGGCTGAAAGTATTAACTACTAGTATTTGCTGTTTTAATGAAGTCAAAAATAGCGAATATCACCTTGCCTCCCATGAGGAGAGAGGGAATGCCGAAGGATTACCTCGATCCTCATGTCCTCATGAGATATTCGTGATTTTTGGTGTGACATTTACATAATGTTACTGGCGTACTATGTACATAAATTGAAATTACATTTATAAACATACATCAGATATTTATCATTTTTCAAAATAAAGTTTTTCATTCTTTGTTCATCAGTCACTTCATTCCATAATACGAAGATTAACATATATGTGCATATTTAAGTTTGGTCCATATTTGCTTATAACAATAAGTGAACGTTCATTTCGCACTTCAGGGGATAGAATCCAGAAATTACTTTCTCTTGAGCTTAACAACTAATACATGAGTACAATGAGTGCTTATTTTCACTAAACTAGAGTGGACAATGTTCGAGCATCTGTTGACTCATTGTGGTTCAA
The DNA here is from genome assembly GCF_023864275.1 of Schistocerca cancellata. Taxonomy (NCBI): domain Eukaryota; kingdom Metazoa; phylum Arthropoda; class Insecta; order Orthoptera; family Acrididae; genus Schistocerca; species Schistocerca cancellata. The sequence continues at coordinate 236,362,220 of NC_064627.1, read as the reverse complement.
TTACAGTTTAATAACGTAGCACCACACTTCGTGATGCTTTCACTTTCTGTGTTAGCTGTCTACGGCGTTCATCATGCAGTACATCTGTCCTTTCCACTGTGGTGCCAGGAATTCAAGTGGCTTCCCGGGTTTTTATTTACAATATGAAACAGAAGAAGTGGAAAATTATTAGTATAACTTACAACCTACTGGATACATTTGTTAAGGATCGGGATTGGTCTGGAGTTTAGGGTCTTCCTATAGTGCACATTCATTTTCTTTGTCCATCAAGAGACAGGATTATAATTCATTTTGAGCAGTGTTCAGGAGTGCCGGTATTAATGGCTTTAAGGCCAACAATCTACTTCTCCCTCATCTTAACTTCAACTCAAGAAAATTGCTTAATTTACGTATGAAAATGTAGTCACACAAGTGTGCAAATGTCTTTCCTCCAGTATGTACGATTGAAGTCATGGCGGTTAGCAGTTTAAAGTTTGGATTGTTTCGTCACCCACACGTCAGCCACTCACAGCGGCTGCACAGTGTTGCGTGAGCTCCAATACTCAGTATCCGTTCGCGCTCAGGCTGTAACATAGCTGCTGGTCGTCGATTGCTCCCCCCCCCCCCTTTTTTTTTTTTTTTTTTTTTTGTGAACTTCGTACCACACGAGTGCATCGATACAAACACCTCGCGCGCGTTTTCCATCGGAAGAGCCGGACACTGAAGCTGCCTCCATACTTCTCTGTCAACTGCCTACCATGAGGCTCACGGGTAAGTGACGACGAATGTTTTAGCTGTCGCTGCACTTAGAACAACACTGAACTTTGCGTTGCACCTGTTGTCGTAGCCTTGACTTCTTTTTACACTTGCAGTACAACACTACCACTAATATACAGTGAACAGTTATTTTTATTGTGCACGTCGCACTTTGGTGTGCATCTTCACACAGCATTCGTGCTTAGTTCCTTCGTGCTTAGTTCCTTCGCCGATAGAGTTCATTTACAAAACAATCAATTTTGCAGGTTTCCTCCATTGGTACAGAAAGACTTATATTCTACTATTTACAAAAGATCATTTACGAGCTAATATTTACAATTAATGGTCACTCCTCTTGTTAAGTCCAGTGAACAACTGTTTTATGAATTGACTCTTTATATCTCAAGGTTTACTTTCACTAGTGAACCTAAAAATATTCAAACTTTCTTTTAAGGGCTCATCTCCTCATTATGAAAACTACAGATTTCGCAACACTCGTTGCATTTATTCTTTAGTGCACCCAAGATCATTTTCTACTGCCACGCAGCATATCTACTACTTAACGAGTACGCATTTAACGTTGAATCTTCTTTTTTTTGTGCTTTCCTTTGTGCTTGCCAATTTTTTTTTTATATTTGAGGGCAGACTGGATAACAATAGGTCTCCCTCTTCGCTTCATGTACTCGGCAATCGTTCTCTGTTAAAAAAAAAATAGGGTAACGCGTGTCTACTATTTTTCGCATGAATGGAATTACCGACAGTTCACTGGGTTTACGCAACCGGTCCATAACAAACATTACCAAAGCTAGCGAATTTCATCACGCTACGTGTCTCATTTCTCATAAGCACTGCTTTGCTTCGAAGCACACGTGCCTTTTACAAGTCGACCCTTGGTCTGGGTTAATGAACCAGGATCAAAAGGAACGGGCACAAGGAAAATGGCTTTCATAAGAGGAGTGTCTTAGGAGACATTTTTGCAATAAAATCTGCATGTAAATACAATTATCATAATAAACATAGGCATATATATAAATTTCAACCTCTTTCATTACAGCATGCTTTGCTACTTCTACGTCTTACTCTGGTTATAGTCAATATCAAGTTTAAATATCACTGCATTGCTTGTTCTTTAGATTAGCCTTCAATTAGGTTATTGAATGGTCGCTAGATTACACTACAAATCTTCTGAAGACTTATTTATGATACAGGGGGCTTTCTGTGTGGTTATTTAGTACCTTGATTCTACTGAAATCAATTCGTCAGCTAACATTCCCCATATACTCTTTACATTGGGCTCAGATCACAGGGAAATAGTTTACTTTCATAGCAATTAATGGCCTCGTGGAGTACTTACGCTACATTATTGATGCTTCATGGTTTGCCTCCATTTGTACTGTATTTCACCTAACTTAGTTTACTACAGCTTATTGTCTCGTTGCGTGAACACATGTGGGTTACCACTTGTTTTTCCATTTAACAGCACGCTTTAACTGAACTTTAAGCTATTTCTTCTACTCCTGTCCACTGTCTGGACTGTTTGAACATGTACCTTTATTTTTTTTTTTTTTTAAGCAGGTAATTTGGGCTTTTACGACAGAACTTCAAGTACTTACATTACTAAATATAAATCTATAAATCTTCTTGTACCTTGAGAGAAGTGCTTATTTACGCATCCTCCTCCATTTCTCACCTTTACATATTTATATAGCTCCGGGAAATCACCTCGCAAGCACATTTTTTTTTTATACCAACTTAAAGCTAAATTGAAATTCTTTCTGCACCCTTAATTTCCTGCTTCAGCTTGTTGAAGAAATATCAGTTCATATCCATCACTATAAACAATTTTTCCATACATAGCATTTAATACTTAAGTTTACATGTAGTAGCCGTTACCATGTAGTCAGTGCGCTGTTCAACACAATACTTATCATTAACAGTTCACACTAGGAAATTTCCAGTAAGCAAGAATTCATTTCCACGACAGTATTTAACCACTACCATTATAAAATTTCTTTAAGTCTTGGTGGTGAAATAAGCCTTTTACTCTCCCCGTAGCCGGGTCAGTTAATAAATAACTCCCTATGTGCGGTTTCCTTAAAATAAGGTAAGGACCTTGGTACATACGTTGCCACTTGCGATTTTTCTTACATATTAAGGATGGTTTGAAATGAGTCTTAAGTAATACCTTTTCACCTACATGGTAATTTACAACTTTGTTTACTTTTTTATCATAGCCTTTCTTCCATAATTGAGCACTGGTGGTAATGGAACTTAAAGCTTCTCGAATTTTCACATCTAGATCTCCCTCAGGGCTAGGTATCTTGGGAAGAGGATCAACCCACTCACTCTGTTCCTTCTTTCGAGATATCAACTCGTGTGGAGTAAAACCTGTGGAAGTGTATGGCAAATTATTAACTATCTCCTCAAAAGGTGTCACAAAATCAACCCAACGAGTTTGCTTGTCTGGAATGTACATCCGAACAAATCTGTTAAACTCCTTGAAGATCCGCTCAGTCAAATTCGACTGAGGCCTAAAACGTGATATTAAGATCTGCTTGACATTGTGATGGGCCAAAAACTCACGCCATTTGCGGCAAGTAAAGTTGGATGCATTATCTGAAAGTATAGATTCGGGGACTCCGAATCGAGGGAAATAGTCATTTTCAAGACAGCGTATAATAGGCGGAGCACAAGATGTCTTCATAACATACATTCGAACGTATTTAGTGAAGTTGTCGAGAACAGCAACGAGGTATTTCACACCTCCCCTACCCATCGGTAGAGGGCCAGCCAGGTCAATGCTAATGAGCTGATTAGGTCTTTCTGTGATGATCGGATTCAATGGAATCTGCCTTTTGGCAGAGGACACAGAATTTTAGCAACTTGTGTATCCGACGATGTAGGTTGGGCACATAACAGTAAGTAGCAATCTTCTTTTTACACTTCTCTGGACCATAGTGGCCCCAAGAAATGTGGGTATACCACAAAAGATGTTCGACAAAACTGCTAGGTATACAAATAAGCCAGTTGTCTGATGACACAGAGGTACGATGAAATAATACCTGATTATGAATCTTGAAGAATTTGGACAACTTATGGTTTGGATTTTCTTGAAGAAGTCTGATTATTTTTCCCCACTTAGGATCTGTGCTCTGTAGTGTCTGGATTTGCTTGCACAGTTCCAAGAAGTATTTTCTATGAATGGGATCCTGCATAAGAAGAACTTTGTAATTCGACATCTGTTCTACCAACTCACTTGTCTCAGGCAGACCTTCTGGTGAACGAGAAAGTGCGTCTGCAATAATGTTATCCTTGCCCTTTATATACACAATATCAAAGTCGTATTCTTGCAAAAATAAACACCACCTGGCCAGGTGCGGATGTTGTAATTTACAGGTCAAAAGATACGAAAGTGCTTGATGGTCCGTAAACACTTTTATCTTTCTTCCAAAAATGTAATAATTAAACCTCTTGAAGGCCCAAATAACTGCAAGTGCCTCCAGCTCAGTAACTGAATAGGACTTTTCATATTCTGTTAAGACCCTACTCGCAAAACTAATCACTCTGATCTGCTCTGTTTCGTCTACTAATTCAATCTGAAACAAACAAGATCCAATTCCAACAAACGAAGCGTCTGAGGTGATACAAAATTCTTTGTCCATTTGTGGATGACAGAGAATGTTATTGTTTAAAAGACCATCTTTAATTGCCTGAAAAGCTTTCTGACACTCTGGTGTCCAAATCCAATGCGTACTTTTCTTGAGAAGATTGTGCAAAGCGGGATTGTTCATTACTTGACCAGACAGAAATCGTCGAAAGAAAGACGAAAGACCGAGAAATCCTCTTAGTTTGCCTCTTAGTTACCGGTGTAGGGAAATTCTTAATCGCAGACAACTTTTCCGGGTCGGGTTTAATCCCTTCAGGTGGAATCACATGACCTAAAAACTTTACCTCACCTTTTCCAAATTTTGACTTTTTAAGATTTGCTGTAACACCATGTTCTTGAAATCTCTGAAACACCTTTCGTAGAATAGCTAAATGATCTTCCCAGTTCTTAGTGGCTATCAACACGTCATCTACATAAACAGTTACCTCATCCAGAAGTTCAGGTCCTAACACAAAATCGAGAGCAGAAATAAATATTCCCGAGCTTACATTTAAACCAAAAGGCATGTATTTAAACTGATATGAGCGGCCGGCAAATATAAAAGCAGTATATTTTCTGGATTCCTTGGCCAATTTCACCTGCCAATAGCTACTTCTTAAATCAAGTGTACTCAAAAATCTAAGGCCATGAAATTTTTGCAAGTGCTCCTCAAGTGCTTCAGGTCGAGTCCTTATCGGTACAATTATTTTGTTTATTGATCTTGCGTCCGGTACTAGTCTGACACTACCGTCCTGTTTAAGTACGGACCACAAGGGACTTGAGTACGGCGAATTCGATAACTCGATAACATCCCAACACAGCATTTTCCTAATCTCATGCTTTACAGCTTCTCGTCGGGCGTAGGGTACTGAATAGCTTGCTTTGCAGAACGTTGAGTGGGGAAGCACTTCCATTTTTTACTCGAACCCTTTTATTACTCCTGGTTTCTTTGAAAAGATTTTCTTGTAACTTACTAATAAATGGAACAACTCATATTTCTGCTCCCCCCTGAGTTCAGTCGATTCCTTGGCTTTAGCATCGATCTCGTCTGTGTCAGGAAGTAAGTCTTCATACTCATTGTCATTTATGTCATCCCATTTAGCCAGGTCATTTGTCTGATCAAAGCACGGTTTGCCTGTCCTCTGTCGTCTCCAAACCTGATGCAATGTCAACACTGCCTTCACTTTACTCCTTAACAAGTTAACAACAACTTGTTGATTTACGATAAAGGTACACATTCCAGATTCAATATCTATCACTGCTTTTGTTTGTCGAAGAAACTCCATCCCCAAGAGACATGGAACTGACAAGTTCTTTACTATTAGAAAGTGGCAAAAAACCAAAACAGATTCTATCTGCAGTTGAAGCTGCGTCTGTAAACTAACTCTCTGTTTCAATTGGCCAATCGCTCCCGATATGGAGCAACCCTGAATCGGCAATGATAAAACTTTTGAAACAGAAGACACCTGTCTGAAGAGACATAATGACATCACATTGATGTTTGCTCCTGTATCAACAATGGCTGTGACAGGAATGTTGGCAATAGAAATCTTAATCGAAGCCTGGACCTGTTCATCATAAATGTCATTAATGTCTTGAGCTTCTAGGTCAGGTGCAAGGTCATCTCGTAAGTTGGTCTCATGGTTGTACCGTATCGCATTAACATACTCAGAATCAGAGTATTTGTTAGTACCCCCACTGGAACCGGCAGCGACCTCTAGGAGGCTGAAAGGCGCTGCCTCTAATTTTCCGCAGAATGTTTAACCTGTTTGTCATTCATGGCCTTAAGTGTTTGTTCCGTTTCATATTGGTGCTGGTTATGTGGTACAAATGCCGGTGTAAAGGGGTAAAATCCACTGGGTGCATTCACTTGTGAATAGAATACTTGAGACGGCTGCTGTCGCCCGATCTTTTGGTTGCCGGCAAAACCATTTCCTTGTGAAGGAAAGTTCGCATTTGGTGCCGTTTGAAAATTGTTCCGCGGTCCTCTATCCTGTGAAAAGTTGTTCTGATGTTGTGCTGGGTGGCCTCCGCCTTGCCCATGCCACTTGCTATTTTTCGACCTATAACTTTGATTGTACACTGGCCCATTTGAAAAATTACCACTAGTTTGTGGAGAATTTCCATACTGCTCAGGCGCAGAATTAAAAGGTGGGTTTCCGTACTGATGTTGTACCTGGTGGTTGTAAATTGGGTGGTATCTCTGCTGATTACTGTAATTGGTTTTCTGCTTCCGTTTAAAGTTATTGCCGTTTGCGTTTTCATAACCGCTGGCAGGTTGGTACCCGCGATCACAGTAGCGCACTCTCTCCTTCGGCGCATTGTTGTCTGCGTGCGATGCATTCTGCTGGCTGCCAGGGAAGAATTTGCCGCTGCCAACCTTGGAGCGCACATCCTCGCTAATTAAATCTAAGGAATCTAGCACAGAAAGGAATACATCCGTGTCTTCTTCGGACACATTTACTAGTTTCTCTCTAATAGACACAGGGAGTTTGCTTTTGAGAATCATAATTACGTCCTTGGAAGAAATCGGAGAATCCCAGAATTTAATTTTTGCTAGATACTTCTCGAAGTATCGCCGGAGACTTCCATGCTTCTCATTGAAAATTTCCGCACCATACACCTCCTTCCTTAATCTTTGCTGTACTCCATTACTCCAAAATTTTGCCAAGAACATTTTCTCAAACTCTTCATAATTCCTACAAGTGTCTACCATTTCCGTTCCCCATAATGCTGCATCACCAGAAATAAAGCCAGTGACGAACTGAATACGCTGTCTGTCTGTCCAGCTCCTGGGAAATATGCCGGAAAAATTCTTTAGGAACACGATGGGGTGTATTTCTCGCTTCTGCGGATGAAAAACAGGAAAAGTGCGATGCTTAATCAAATTTTCCTCTTGCATTAAACTCACAATTGTGGGCGGATCATTTATTTTCCCTACTCGGGACTCAACAGGACTGTTGTTTTGCATGTAATCAGGCGGTGAACGATAAGGAGTTGACTGACATTCGTCACCGTCTAAAGAGTTGTTCCCTATAGTTCGCGTATGCGTGTGTGGATTTTCTACCCAGTTTCTCAGCATTCTGGCTTCGTCCACTACTTGCTGCTTCCACTCGGGAAGATCCCGTGTAAGTATCCTCCGAATCAGTCCCAATTCAGAAACCAGTGTGTCTCCCGACTTACCAGGAGCAGCTAAGATTTCATAAGTTACATCCTTGACAGTCTCCCTAAGCTCCTCCCTGACCTTCTTTTCGATAAAAATATCTTTACCCTTTATCCATTCACCGTAGTGTTCCGACAATGCCTCCGCGTGTGCTTTCACAGTGCTCTTAACCTGTTCTTCAATATTGATTGAGTCTATCTGCCTCGACAGATCCTCCACTACACCTTCAATGTCAGATACTGAGTTTATTTCTTTGTTAGCTGCCTGAATTTTTGTGTTTAATGTTCCAGATACTTCAGCTATTTCACTTTTCACCTGTTTCTGCATTTTTTGAATTTGATCACTGATCTTAGTTTGCACCTCACCCAAATGGGTATTTAATTCAGCCGTAATTTCTTTATGCAGATCTGTTTTGATTGTGCCCCGCTGTGTTTTTAACGATTCGCTTACAGCCTCTAATCGGACGTTAACAGTCTCAATTTGGGTTTTTACTGATTCGCTTACAGCATCGAATCGGGCGTTAACAGTCTCATTTTGTGTTTTTATAGTCTCATTTACTGCGTCAAACTGTTGTTTCAGCATTTCCATTAACGCACCGAGGTCATTTGTAGCTGCAGCGGGAAGAGTTTGGACTTTAGGGTCACTTTCCCCCGTTACAGACATGGTTAGTTCAGTTTCCACACGGGAACCTACCGTTCGCTACCGTAAATGGTATGGAATACTATTAACGTCTTCACTCCCATCTCCTGTTGTCACCTGTCTCTGTTTACTATCTGCCATTTTCGTCAGTAAATCACGTGCTACGCAAGGCTTTCGTCGTTTGTCAGTGACGTGGTGAGTCCGCTAAGAGCACAGCTCTCGCGTGAGCAACAAATGAAATTCTATGTGGCGAGAAGACAAGATGGAACCTAACCGTTTCAGACAAATGAATGAAGATGCTCTTCACTGCAAATTGCGCACACTATCCACCATGTTGAAAATGCAATACAGCTATACTAACAATGGGGAGAAATAATTTCTATTATCAGACTACGAAGAATTTTACTTTGAAAGATAAAATAAAGCAGATTTTCTGTAGCGGGAAGGAGATAGAAAGGATGTGAACCGACTTGGAAAAGCTACGTTGCTACTGAAGCACTACACTGCGTATGCAAAATTCTGACTTACTTTTTGATGGCTTGGTTAGCACTATGTTGTCTCAGCAAATTCGCGTCTCTTTACTTTTCCTTTCTCTCGATAATTAAACTGCGTTATTGACCAGCATATTTTCCGTCATTCTCACAGAGATGATGTGTACATGAAACGACAGAACATTTATTAACACAAGCACATAGAAAATTTTCCAAGAATTTGAACTAATTTTTGGTCAAGTCCCTGTTCGAGCGCCAAGTGTGATGTTACAAAATAAAAGTGATGTTGTTATTCAATGGAAAGTTGGAAATTGAGATTTAGCTTACTGTTTTATCAATCACAATTGGCGTAAGAATCATGGATTAACCATTGTCATGAAGTATTGCATTATGAGATGTGAATAGTTTTACTTGCAGTTTCGCGTCGCTTGAGGCAGTCACAACTAGCTTGCTATTGATTAAGAAATTGCGTTATCGTCTTTCCAATTACTTCATGATCGTAGATACGATCATACTCGGTTGTGAAGTTATTGTTATGACAAAACAATTTCCTAAGGGACCAGAAAGTTCTAAAGGGCGCAAAAACAACTGTAACATCACACAAAAGGGAAATTCAATATTAAAGCTGATGCAAGAAGACGATAAAACAGTTTTCTTTTTATCAATGTAACACGCACATTGGACTGCTGACCTTGGTGTCTGTAATATTAGCAAAATGCATAATTAAAATGAAAATAATACTGAGGAGATAATAGGAATGAGCACTGCTAAATGATTCAGTATTCCCAGAACAAATATTTATTATAACTAAAACATATATCGTATCTTAAGCTTAATACTACAATGACGGTAGATTTTTATGTCCGTATCATGTCCATTGAGCGCTCTTTTATATAGCCATTGTCTTCTTTGAGTCGCTCGTGCGTCGTCACGGTAAGTTATAACAGTTCTTTACACTTCACTCAAACTTAGACATAACACGTTTATATACATTTAGTAAAAATTAGATCAGCGTCCGTCTTACTCGAGAAAAACAGTACAAGTCTTTTTAGCGCTCAAGGCTTCATTTGTTCTTCAGCGAACAAAATAGTGAAGGATCGCATATCTATCCGTATTTTTCTGTTTATATTGCCGCCCAAAGACGACGAATTACATTATTTAAAAAATTCCACCGTCGCCATGCGACGCCTCATTATACATTAATCATTATTTATAAACAAGTATTTGCCTTCTGGCTGAAAGTATTAACTACTCGTATTTGCTGTTTTAATGAAGTCAAAAATAGCGAATATCACAAGGTCCAGTACGGGACTTTCTGGATACAGAAAATGTTCAACTGCTGCCCTGGCCAGCACATTCTCTAGATCTCTCACCAACTGAAAACGTCTGGTCAGTGGTGGCCAAGCAACTGGCTCGTCATAATACGCCAGTCACTACTCTTGATGAACTGTGGTACCGTGTTGCAGCTGAATGGGCAGTTGTACCTGTACAAGCCATCCAAACTCTGTTTGATTCAATGCCTAGGCGTATCAAGGCCGTTACTACGGCCAGAGGTGGTTGTTCTGGGTACTGATTTCTCAGGATCTATGCTCCCAAATTGCGCGAAAATGTAATCACATGTCAGTTCTAGTATAATATATTTTTCCAAGGAATACCCGTTTATCATCTGCATTTCTTCTTGGTGTAGCAATTTTAATGGCCAGTAGTGTAAATGGTTCGCTGAAAAAATTTTGAAAAAGCACATTACATTCAGTTATGTACAAGGAAAGATTCTTACCAATATTTGATGTAGCCCATGAGAGAGATACAGTAAATAGGGTAGAATGCTCCAAAGTTTTGGGTAATCATACTGATGAAAACTTTAACTAGAAGAAGAATATTACTGAGCTACTCAAACAATTAACGAACTTCCACCACGTTGGAGTAATTGTAGAACAGCATCTTGTGTTAATCAATACAATGGAAAACACCCAAAGTTGCAAATTTCACTATTATTTACTTAATGAGTAGTTTTGGGTCAGTATTCATTTTCAAATCATTACGATTTTCAAATTACTGTTTCCTAAATTATAAGAACCGTATCAAGATAACAAACATATACTGTTAACAACCTGTATATGAACAGTTACATAGCACGCAGATAACAGAGATATTGCATGTTCTGGAACTTTTCATTTCCAGTTTGTTACACGTATATGTTTGTTATCTGGACATAATTCTTATATTTTGAGAAACAGCATTTTGACAGTCTGGATGATTTGAAAATGGATTCCGATCTGAAGCCAGTCATCAAGTAAATATAAGTGAAATATGAAACTCTGGCTGTTTTTCTGTTGTATTGATCAAACAGTTACCTTCATATGCTTTTGCTCTTCATACAAGTGCTAATTTCAGAAACACACGCATCAGCCTCCTGATTTATTTCGCAAATTTCCACTCAATGAAGTAGTACGGATTAACCTTCTGGAGCAACACACGATCGAGAAAGATAGTACTTCCACAAAAGCGAACAATAAGAATAAGATGATATTTTCACCCACGGACGTCATGTGGATACCTCTTCAAGGAGATAGGCATTTTTACTGCGCCGTCACAATACATATAGTCGCTAATGAAATTCGTCACAAATAATCCATCACAGTTAGAGAAGAAAATGGATGTACAATCTACAACGCTAGAGGGAAAAATGACATTATTACCCATTGTTAAAGCTGTCAGTCGCTCAGAAAGTAGTCCAATATGCAGCAACAAAAATTTTCGATAATTTGCCAAATAACACAAAATTCTGACAATTAGCGAAACAAGTTTTAAATTTAATTTAAAATTATTTCTCCTGGATGCCTCCTTGTACTCCACTGACGAATTTGTACTTAAAAACTGGTGTCTATTAAAACTAAAATAAAATAAAATAAAAAATTTACTATTTCATCTTTCTGCATGAGTAGGGCTAAAAATAATAATGTGTTCATTAATGTTTACAATAACCATGTATTCATATCCTGCAAACTGACTCGTTCAAAATCAGTTCGATAAAAGAAACGTTCAAATGATCTATGATCTATGGAACATTTAAGTAACTAACATTAGGTGTCAACTCAGTAACGAATCCATCAGGGACATCTGAACCCTTCCAAAGTGCAAAAGTCAGCTGTTGGTGATGTAACTGCGAAGTGGAGCTGCAGGTGAACCAAGAATAGGCAGACCTCATTTGTTGATGTATACAGACCGTCGAGTCTTGAGGAGGGTGGTTGTAAAAAGTAGCGTGAAATCAGAGAGAGGAATCACACGTTAGATCCAAAGTGCTGCCAGTAGTCCACCTAGGACAACGATTGTGCGCAGAGCGTTAAAAAAGTGGTGTACAGTGGTGGAGTACCTCCTTATTAGCCACACACAACTGTAGTCAACGCTATGTGACGTCTGAAATGGTATAAGGAGTGTAGCCACTGAACAGTGGATGATTGATCTGGAGTGATGGACCACGCTATATCCCGTGTTAATCCTACGGAAGGGTCTGGTTCGGTGAATGCATCAAGGACATTGTAGCATTACGTGTAATGTCAGTAGTGAAGTGGTGGTACTGTATGGTAGTGTTTCTCACCGTTACGATGTGGTCCCCGAATATTGTTTAAGAGAATGCTAAATGTGGAAGTGTATGAACACATTTTACAGCATTGTGTGCGGCATACAGTAGGAGCACAGTTTGGAGACGATGATTGTTTTCTATCATCATCACAACGCACCCTGTCCTAAAGCAGCACCTATGAGGCAACTGTCTGTAGACAACATCATCCTCAAAATAGGATGACCTGGTCGTAGTCGCGATCTCAACCCAATAGACTACCTTTGGGATTAGTTAGGACGTGGAGTTCACTCCAAACTCCAGCGTCCCACATCACCACCTTCCCTGACTGCGACTCTTGAAAAAAGAATGGGCTGCCACTTCTCCAGAGACGTATATGCAGCATGTGGGATGGTTGGAAGTGTCCTCAACAGAGTTCAATCCACCATAAAGGCACATCCCAGATTAATGTCCAGTAACAAGGGTCCAGATAGTTACGATCAGACAGTGTAGCTGCCGCTTGCAAGACATTTAGCAGCTGAACCGTGGTCTACAGGGTACAGAGCTTGTGACAGCCAAAAGATAACCTGTGTGACGTCACGAACCTGGTGTGTCACCAGAGCGCGACCTACGTGGACCTCCCTGTAGTCTCGGAACCAGCACAAGGCAAGCCCAAGGCCTAATCATATTGAGTTTCAATAACCGTTTAATGCTTTGTGGGAGGGCTATCGGCAGTGTCCGAACTCTGTCACAGCTGACAAATTGCATAAGCCACCGTATGGTGCGTGGCGGAGGGTACCCTTTACTACTATAGTCATTTCCTTTCCTGCTCAACTCGCAAATACAGCGAGTGGAAAAAAGAAATTGTAAATAATCAATATATACTACAAAAGTGTACAATTTGGGTGCCGCTAAAACTCAGGAACGAGTTCTGATACGATGGTGTGGTAGCTGTCTATCTCCCATCCATAAAGAAGGTTCCCTTTTCTACCTGAAGGGCGTGCTTTTGAAGATACAAGTACAGTCTAGAGTGTTCGAGAACATTCCATAACATCCGAGAGTATTCGAGAGCATTCCACTACATTCCAGAATATTCCGGAAATGTTCCACAATAATACGGGGTATTTTGGAATGTTCGGGAATAGTCTGCAACATTCGGGACGATTCCAAAATGTTCGGTAACTTCCAGAAACTTCCCACATCATTGTGGAACATTCCAGAGCACTCTAGAATGTTGTGGAACATTGTGTATCATTGGAAGCCTTGTTGGTACGTTCTGGAATTCGCCACTCGTAGGGCTATCCACTGGCAGGGATACATAAAGCAAGACCCGTCGTGCGTTCGAACGTCAATTCCTTATCAGCGACGAAAGGAGCAATCGAAAAAGTACTGCATTGAGGGAATAAAACAAACAGAGAAGCGTTAGTAGTCAAAGTGATAGAGTGACTGAATATAAATCGAAAATAAGATGTGAGAAGTGTGTAAAGTGTACTTACTGTATTTGTTGATATGCATGAAGCAAGTTTAAGTTCCCAACGAACGAGAACGATCATCGTGAGAAATAGAGAAAACGAAGAACAACGAAATGAACGGATTGAAGAATCAAAATTTACCACACAATCTTATAATAAAATACTGCGAACTCAAGCCAGCCATAAAATATCACCCTAGGAGAAGCGTGGATGGAAACAAGTAAACATTATAATCTAACAAATGAAGCATTCCATTACGACCCGACGAAAGAATGTAACAAACACAAGCACGTCGCAGTCGGAAAATTGGATGACATCTGCAATTTTGCAACGCGAAAAAGTTCAGTAAAGAAACACCAGGATTCTGTTGCTTGAACGGGAAAATTCAATTACTAACTGCCTGAGCGAAATGGGTACCTGAGCTAGTATGCACTAAAACTTACATCTGTTTTGTTTGGGGACTTCTACGAAGAAGATCTGACGGTGAGTTTTGTAGAAACGCCTGAGAAACAAGTGCCCGATAGGCATTTAAAGCACCTAGATGAACATGTAAGTAAAATAGAAATCTTTCAGAACGACTTGTCTGTACCGTTCTAGATAGGGGGCTACGTATCGCATTACTAATAAATTCATGGATGGGTGCGATAAGTGTAGAGTTGTTGTTGCGTATGGTGAGCAGTTCACTGCAAGATACATAAATAAACTACTGGCCATTAAAATTGCTACTCCAAGAAGAAATGCAAATGATAAAGGGGTATTCATTGGACAAATATATTATACCAGAACTGACATGTGATTACATTTTCACGCAACTTGGGTGCAGAGATCCTGAGAAATCAGAACCCAGAACAACCACCTCTGGCAGTAATAACGGCGAGGATACGCCTGGGCACTGAGTCAAACGGAGCTTGCAGAGCTTGGATGGCATGTACAGGTACAGCTGCCCATGCACCTTCAACACGATACCACAGTTCATCAAGAGTAGTGACTGACGTATCGTGCCGAGCCAGTTGCTCGGCCACCATTGACCAGACGTTTTCAATTGGTGAGAGATCTGGAGAATGTGCTGGCCAGGGCAGCAGTCGAACATTTTCTGTATCCAGAAAGGCCCGTACAGGACCTGCTGAAATGTAGGGTTTCGCAGGGATCGAACGAAGGGTAGAGCCACGGCTCGTAACACATCTGAAATGTAACGTCCACTGTTCAAAGTGCCGTCAATGCGAAAAAGAGGTGATCGAGACGTGTAACCAATGGCACCCCATACCATCGCGCTGGATGATACGCCAGTATGGCGATGACAAATACACGCTTCCAATGTGCTTTCACCGCGATGTCACCAAACACGGATGCGACCAACATGATGCTGTAAACTGAACCACTGAACCTGGATTCATCCGAAAAAATGACTTTTTGCCATTCGTGCACCCAGGTTCGTCGTTGAGTACACCATCGCAGGCGCTCCTGTCTGTGATGCAGCGTCAAGGGTAAGCACAGTCATGGTCTGATAATCCATGCTGCTGCAAACGTCGTCGAACTGTTGGTGCAGATGGTTGTTGTCTAGCAAACGTCCCCATCTGTTGACTGAGGGATCGAGACGTGGCTGTACGATCAGTTACAGTCATGCGGGTAACATACCGGTCATCTCGACTGCTAGTGATACGAGGCCGTTGGGATCCAGCACGGTGTTCCGTATTACCCTCCTGAACTCACCGATTCCATATTATGCTAACGTAACGCGAGCAGCAATGTCGCGATACGATAAACCGTAATCGTGATAGGCTACAATCCGACCTTTATCAAATTTTGCGTGATGCTACGCATTTCTCCTCCTTACACGAGGCATCACAACAACGTTTCACCAGGCAACCACGGTCAACTGCTGTTTGTGTATGAGAAATCGGTTGGAAACTTTCCTCATGTCAGCACGTTGTAGGTGTCGCCACCGGCGCCAACCTTGTGTGAATGCTCTGAAAAGCTAATCATTTGCATATCTCAGCATCTTCTTCCTGTCGGTTAAATTATTTCGCGTCTGTAGCACGTCATCTTCGTGGTGTAGTAATTTTAATGGCCAGTAGTATATATATATATATATATATATATATATATATATATATATACACTACTGGCCATTAAAATATATATATATATATATAACATACGAGAAACAACGATACACTGATTAATGCAATGAATCTGAGTTGTCGTATTCTTTAAAAGAGAGTAAGCGCCAGTTTTTCTTTCTGATGCAGAAAATTTATAAGTTTCAGCTTCTTCCAGAGTCTTCATAACTTTATGAAAATGCTTGTAAACGGCTTCTATCCCCTCTCCTCTTGCAGACCGTGTCCTCGTGTTCTGATATTTTAATGTTCTGGGTACACATTTTTGTAAGATATCCCATCTTGAAGTTGAAGGCTTTAGGAATAGAAACCAACAATGAATAGTTCTAAGAAGTCTGATCTTCAGCAGATGTATCGGCTGCAAGAGCACCTACTAAATTTAAAGAGGGAGCAAAACATGGTACAAAATAGGACACTTCATTCTTCTCAAGTACTCTTAACTGGACCCCTTTGTACTTTTCTGTCATATTTGCCCAATTGTCATAATGCTATCCTTTGCACTGTTTTCTGTTCAACCGATATTGTTCTAATTCTTGAGCTATCTCTTGACTAAGGCCTTCTACTGTTTTGTCTCTAATTGTAAAAAATCAACAAAACTTTCCACAACTTCTAAGCCGTTTAACTTGAGATGGCGAGCTACTTAAGTCATCTGCTCATTCTAACTGAGATCTTCAGTGAAGTCAAAATCAATGAACCGAACACGGTGGCGCAGTGGTTAGCACACTGGACTCGCATTCGAGAAGACGAAGGTTTAAAGCCGCGTCCGGCCAACCTGACTTAAGTTTTCTGTCATTTCTCATAATCGCTTCATAGCAATGCCAGGATGACTCCCCATCCTTCCCTAATCCGATGGGACCAGTGACCTCGCTGTTTGGTCTCCTCCCCCAAATCAACCAACCGATCAACCAAAATCAATAAAAAGTACTTAACATCTGAAATATCTTTACTTGTATCTTGTCTTACTTCGTTGGCAATTACATCTAGAAACTCATATTGTATATTTTCGGAAAAATAGCTAATCTGCCCTTTCTTGTGCTTTCAATATGCTGACGAGATTATTGCTATTTAGAAATTTGCCGCTCTCTAGATCACCAAATTCTTATGTTCCTCTAAACGAATTGTCTTGCCTTTCTAGTATCAATGATACTCTTCAATGAGATTTCTCTTTTTATTGTCTTCTAACTCTCTGTCTAAGCCCTCCTTTCCGAGAGAAAACTCTAATAGTTTTCTACAAGCAAAAAGAAAGCTAATGGTTTGGTGAATTTTCATGCTCAGCCAATTTTTCGCTAACTTTTTTCCAATTAAACAGAGCTAAGAATAATTTTGACTCGAAATTTGATCTTAATTGGTAAAATAATCAGCAGCGGTTACAGTATAAAACATTATTGCTCTCATGATAGCCTAGCCATTATCTTTTAACTTGCGTCCCATTTTTGACCCCTTTCGAAACCAATCCTTGTTTAAACTGCGACGTTCTCTATAACCTTCACTGATGTCAAGACCACATTCGTTTCCTGCTCTCATTTTTATAACAGAACATCTTTCGACGCCAGAAAACCTCTTCGCCCACGTCCCAGGAGCGTTAAAATGAAATTACAGCTCACAAGTTTCACCCTTTTGATGAAGACCAGCTAATGTTCCAGGAACTGGTGTTTCATACGTCACTGCTTTATATACTTCCTTCTCACTTCTTTCGTCTTAGTCGTTAACTTCAATTTCACCTAAAACCAAAAAAAAAATTAAATTTCATACTGAACTTTGAGATTTAATGTGCTGGAGTAATCTGTTTCCGTCATTTTCTATTGTGGTAGTATTACAGTAAGGATAAGGGGTTGATCCCCGTTAAAAATGCCGCATAAAAACTGATACGGAAAGAAAACTATGTGTACGTTGTCCCTTACTATCTTGTAATTTACGTATACAAACCCGTCGGTAATGTAAAAAACTATATTATAGTATAGGATAGAACAACAAAAATCTACGGTTATTTGATTCAAGCTTAGATGCATATTTTCATTCGTAAATTTCTATTTATATGTATACACTATTTCATCTTCTATTTCGTATCTATTCGTCATTTTTAGAACATTCAGAATTCAAATCTATTATCATATGCTTCGTATTTAGATACGAATGGATACGTTTATGTATGTATGTCTTAAAACAGAAATTATTTGATACCTTATGTTCTTCAAATCTTTCACATACGCGAAGATAATGCAGTCGCGACTTGCACATGAACAACCAAACTAGAAATTAAACCAAAGCACATGGGTCTGGCTTTGTATGCTTTTGTCTTTCTCTTTCTTGTGCATAGCATCCATTTCGATCGCTTGAATTCGTTAAAAAGAAAATATCACACAATAAAATCAGAATAAAAATAATTGTAAATGTGATTTTAAAAACGTAAAATGCGATAAATTAATACAGTTTCAAGCTATCCATTACGAATTGTATTTGTGTTATACAATATTACCTGATATTTTGTTTTCAGTTCTGGAAGCAGGCTTTGTGAAAAAAACAAATCCAGTTTTCATGTTTCAGACAACACATCACTTACTTTCTTCCTCTTCAGCAATTTTTCCCAAACGTAGCTCTACTACTTCGTTTTCCGCCATCCATTAACACAAAAGTTATTAAACAAATTTTCTTAGACCACTTCCCTGTCGACTATTAAAACGTTTCTATTTATGACTGCAGTTGTTTTACATGTATATAGTTCTATGGCAATTATTTTTATCAAAATTTATCAGAAACAAATATTTTATACTTAACCCAAAAATAAAATTTCATACAAAATTTGCCGCCCCCTAAATTCTACCTCTAGGGGCAGTGCCCCCTCTGTTCCCTCCTGGATCCGGCCCTGATGAATGGTAGTACAGCATCCTGACACGTCACACCAACAAATTGCCATTAAAATACGTGTTTTGAGAGTACATTCATTTTATATTCACCCTTATAGCTGAGTGGTCAGCGAGACGGATAGCCGTCCTACGGGCCCGGGTTCGATACTTGGCTTTGTCGGGGATTTTCTCCGCTCAGGGACTGGGTGTTGTGTTGTCTGGGTGTTGCGTTGTCTTCATCATCATTTCATCCCCATCCGGCTTGCAAGTCGCCCAATGTGACGACGAGTGTAATAAGACCTGCACCAAGGCGGCCGGAACTGCCCCGTAAGGGGCCTCCCGGCCAGTGACGCCAAACGCTCATTTCCATTTTTATTCACCCAAGATGTCTACACTCATTTACCCCTCGTAAGGAATATGTCTTTAACTACGATGTTTTACAACAGATAGTTTCAAAACTTCCGTTACAAATTTCTGCAAACGCCGTTAGTAAAGAAACAACGTTTACCATATATATAAATACATGGGCTGTCCAGAAAGTAAGTCACGATCGGTCGCGAAATGGAAACGACTATGAAAATCCGATAAAGCTTTGCAAAGATGTGTTGGGCAGTGTCTCTAGTATGACTCTAGGTAGAATTATGTCGCTCTTTTCATTCCTGATCTTTTAGAGAGCGCGTAAAGATGTTATAGAAAATAGTGTCTCCCGCCAAGTACGAGGGCGTGGTGAGAATTTTCCCCTGAAGCTATGCAACCAACATTACATAACTGTCGTGCGGTTTCTTCTTCATGTCAATTCTCAGCCTCATTCTGCAGGGGCAATGAAGATGTTCCTGCATCGTTTTCAATTGGAAATGTTTGGTTACCCACAATACAGCGCGTAATTGTCTCCCACTGAGTTTCATCCCTGCTCAGACGAACCGCTGGCTACGAAGACAACATTTTGGCACAGACAACGAGCTTTAGGCCAGCGTAGAGAGTTGGCGGAAAGCACTGGCGGCTGCCTTCTATGACGAGGGTATTGGAAAGTTGGTACAATGCTACGACGAATGTCTGAGTCAGAACGGCGACTACGTAGAGAAGTAGCTGAAAGGTGTAGCTAACTGTTACAATTGAAACATTTCTGATTTTCACTGTGATTTTCATTTCGCGATCAATCGTAACTTACTTTCTGGACAGCCCTCGTATATGGAAACATCTGGATCTGGGAGAGCAGGCATCTTTAAAATGTCGACAAGGAAAACGAAACGCCTACAAAAGCAATTGGTTGCAGGTATTTCATTATCAGTTATCTTCAATTCCAGCAGTTGCTGTGTCCTGATACGTCCAAAACGGACAAGAATTATTGACTAATGTTAAAATGGTTCAAATGGCTCTGAGTACCATGGGACTTAACATCTGAGGTCATCAGTCCCCTACAACTTAAAACTACTTAAACCTAACCAACCTAAGGACATCACAGACATCCATGCCCGAGACAGGATTCGAACCAGCGACCGTAGATGTCGCGCGGTTCCAGACGGAAGCGCCTATAACCGCTCGGTCACAGCGGGCAGCGACTAATGTTAATGCGAAAAGTAATAGAAAAAGAAAACATGGCAATGAAATAGGCATTCCTAGCCGACAAACAATAGGAGCAACTTTGCGAATTTCTTATGCGATCCGGACTGAAACCAATCGCGGGCCGAGTCCGGCACGCGCGCCGCCGGTTGCTCACTTGTGATTAGAAGTATAGCGAAGAAATTTTGCTTTATGCTGTATATGGGGGTTTCTTCCGTTATATGACTGAAAGCTCGTGTAGTTGATGGCCATTAAGAGCTTGGATGCTGTGAATATTGCTGTCTTAACCGATCACTGTTGCGTCTTCTGTTACACGACGGCATAGAGATTCGCGTTGAAGTGTTGCGTCCAACGTAACACTGGGCACAGGAGGTTTTTCCCTTCTGATTAAAATTCTTGAGGCTTGAAGCAATAGCTATAGTAACATTTTTAAAATGTATAACTAGGTACAGAAAGATAAATGTAAGAAAGACACAAATTGACACTTCCTTTTGGTCTTGGTGCATCCTTCCGTACTTCCCCTTCTTTTTTCCCCTTCTAATGCAACTTTAGTATGAGCCACTTGCCACATGTTTCCTCGTAACTGGAGCTGGAGGCGCCTGTAACATTTAGTGGTCATCGCAGCAGAATATGTCAGCGATCTGGTATAACATCGGTTAGGCAAGGGGTAGTCAGCCTTTTTTACCTAGCGCCCACTTTGTTATCCCTGTTGGTAGTAAAATTTTCTAACCGCCCACCGGTTCCACAGTAAAGGCACTTTATATACTCAGGAAGTAACTCTACTTTATAAAATTTATAAAGCTAAAGCAAATTAAAGGATATTATAATAATTACTTACAAACACATTATTCAAAATTTTTTGAAATCCTAATCAAAATGTTTTTAAAATCTCTACAGTCTACCACCCACCACGAAAGCTGGAACGCTCACTTGTGGGCGGTTGGGACCAGATTGACTACCACTAGATTAGGCTCTCGTCAGTTTGCACTTTGCCCACTAATAAGTTCAATCACAGTTAAACGACGAATATTCATAATACCTTCAAAATTAGCTTTGAAATGCAGTACACGTTATTCTTCTACTGCCTGAAAATAGTATCTCAGTCTTGAAAAATAATAATAATGGCATGCATGAGCCGTTATTAGTATCTAAACAGATATGACCAATTGAAGAAAGAAGCGCAAGAGATGTACAAGTTCGTGCATGTCCTGGTATTCGGGATCACGTTCAAAAAAATGTTCAAATCTGTGTGAAATCTTACGGGACTTTACTGCTAAGGTCATCAGTCCCTAAGGTTACACACTACTTAACCTAAATAATCCTAAGGACAAACACAAACACCCATGCCCGAGGGAGGACTCGAACCTCCGTCGGGATCACGTTCCATTGCACCAGTAGGTATTATTTGAAACTTTGAACAGCTCTGACCTATTACGTCGTACTTACGTAGTTGGCCTTGTTTATCTTAATTAGTGTAGTGCATACTCAGAAATGTTGACTGTGACAGTACAACTGAAATGTATTTGTGCTACGACGAATAAGTAAATGGATGTGTGCCTTATTTCTCCTTGTTTGCTGTTTTCCACCTGATGAAAAATTACACATTTCTTAATCGCCGTTGCCATTATATGTGTACAATGATTATTGTTTTGTTTCACACTATATAGAAATGGCTACAATAGATTTACGTGCATAACAGTGACGCTTGAATTTTTTGGAACCATTCTTGTATGTGTTATTACTGTACCTTTGTGTCTGAAAGACAATGTAACAATTGCTGATGGTCTATGGCACTAGAAGTCCTTGTTAGTCGTAATTAGTTGTCGTTAGAGATAGCAGTTAGGTATTTAGAGGTAACCGCAGTAAATACGTGTCACTGCATTGCAGATTCCTGTAATTTAGTCACACAATTAGTGGCGAAACCTATTTGCATTTCGAACAGAGTGGTCTTGCATATCTTCAACACTGTCTTTTTCTTTTTGTCACGCAAGCTGCAACCAGTAACCAAATTTGATATTAACTCTGTGAATCTTCGTCATTAATCATCTTTCTTTTATATCAACATAAGAGCTGTTCTACGACAATGAGATAATTCTAGTTATGTTTCCACTTTCTCTGGAGCAGTGAGAGTTTCCGATGCAAGATTGCAACACAAAACCCGTCATTAGGACGCTTTTGAGGTGCAGGAAGATCGGCGACATATTCACATATTTTATTTAGAAAGCACTCCGTCTTCAGGCCACAAGTGGCCCAACGGGACCATCCGACCGCCGTATCATCCTCAGTTGAGGATGCGGATAGGAGGGGCGTGTGGTCAGCACACTGCTCTCCCGGTCGTTATGATGGTTTTCTTTGATCGGAGCCGCTACTATTCGGTCGAGTAGCTCCTCAATTGGCATCACGAGGCTGAGTGCACCCCGAGAAATGGCAACAGCGCATGGCGGCTGGATGGTCACCCATCCAAGTGCCGACCACGCCCAACAGCGCTTAACTGCGGTGATCTCACGGGAACCGGTGTATCCACTGCGGCAAGGTCGTTGCCATTTTATTTCGAAAGATGGAGGATATTTCAAAAACATAGCCTAATGCTATGTCTTTCGACTAACTAAAGATTGATCAGCAAGAAATAAATAACGCCTTACATGAAGTCTCCTCGTTCTATCTGCAGTAGTATTATTCATACTCACGGCTAGGGCTCGAAAGTAAGACGATTTTACTAGTCATTGCTACCGTTAGCTAGGCTTATTCGTCATAGTGAAGACAACGCACATTAGTCAAGAGGTAACAAACAGTTTCCAGTTACATTTTGATGTCTGGGAAATCCTGCACTCAGCACCTGTAAGCATTATTTGAACAACACATATATTTTCACAGTATACCTATTCATTCGTGCTACTAAGCCACGCAAATACCTCTGTCTGAACACAGTAACCAGAGAGAAGGGTAACAGAGTAATGACCTGGCGGGAAGCTTGCTCTGTGGAGAGGCAGTCGCGCGGTACAGAGCGAGGACATCTGTCAGGATTTCTGCTGCTGCCTGCTGGCCCGGCTTATCTGTATAATTTTGATTAATGCGGGAGACACGTGGCCAGGGTCTCAAGCGCGCCCATTTGTAACGCACGTCGGTGCGGACATGGGATCTAGACCGTCAGCACGCGGAATGATCATCTTCAGAGACACTAGAGAGCGCTGACAAAATACTGCCGGAAGATCTACTGCCAACAAAAATTGTTCAGACATCATTAGTAAAAAAAGGTAACGCACCGAGCACAGACGATAAGGTCATTCCCCAGCCCTGTATTACAAACTTATACACGCTAAGACGAAAGAAGACGCACCACGAAGGAATTATCCGAATGGGACGGAAATCGGCGGTGTAGCCTACAGACAAATAAATGACTACAACTTCAGAAAAAATTGGATAATTTATTTAAGAGAAAGAGTTTAAAAAATGAGCAAGTCGATAACACGCAGGTCCACTTCTAGCTCTTACGCAGGCATTGACTGATGGAGTTGTTGGGTGTCCTCCTTAGGGGTATCGCGTTCAATTGTGACTAATTGGCGCGTTAGATAGTCAAAATCCCGATATGCTTGGAAGTCCCTACCCATAATTGTCTAAACTGTAGGACAGACACTCTGGGATGATAATGGCATTGAAACAGAGGATGACACGCGTAAAGCTAAAATACTAAACACCTTTTTCCAAAGCTGTTTCACAGAGGAAGACCGCACTGCAGCTCCTTCTCTAAATTCTGGCACGAACGAAAAAATGGCTGACATCGAAATAAGTGTCCAAGGAATAGAAAAGCAACTGGAATCACTCAACAGAGGAAAGTCCACTGGACCTGACGGGATACCAATTCGGTTCTACACAGAGTACGCGAAAGAACTTGCCCCCCGTCCAACAGCCGTGTACCGCAAGTCTCTAGAGGAACGGAAGGTTCCAAATGATTGGAAAAGAGCACAGGTAGTTCCAGTTTTCAAGAAGCGTCGTTGACCAGATGCGCAAAACTGTAGGCCTGTGTCTCAGACATCAATCTGTTGTAGAATTTTAGAACATGTTTGTTGCTCGTGTATCATGTCATTTCTGGAAACCCAGAATCTACTCTGTAGGAATCAGCATGGATTCCGGAAGCAGCGATCGTGTGAGACCCAACTCGCTTTATTTGTTCATGAGACCCAGAAAATATTAGATACAGGCTCCCAGGTAAAAGCCATTTTCCTTGTCTTCCGGAAAGCGTTGGATACAGTTCCGCACTGTCGCCTGATAAAGTAAGAGCCTACGGAATATCAGACCAGCTGTATGGCTGGATTGAAGAGTTTTTAGCAAACAGAACACAACAAGTTGTTCTCAATAGTCAGACGTCTACAAACGTTAAAGTAACCTCTGGCGTGCAACAGGGGAGTGTTATGGGAGTATTGCTTTTCTCAATATGTATAAATGACCTAGAAGATAGTGTCGGAAGTTCCATGCGGCTTTTCGCGGATGGTGTTGTAGTATACAGAGAAGTTGCAGAATTAGAAAATTGCAGCTAAATGCAGGAAGATCTGCAGCGGATAGGCATTTGGTGCAGGGAGTGGCAACTGACCCTTAACATAGACAAATGTAATCTATTGCGAATTTATAGAAAGAAGGATCCTTTATTGTATGATTATACACTCCTGGAAATTGAAATAAGAACACCGTGAATTCATTGTCCCAGGAAGGGGAAACTTTATTGACACATTCCTGGGGTCAGATACATCACATGATCACACTGACAGAACCTCAGGCACATAGACACAGGCAACAGAACATGCACAATGTCGGCACTAGTACAGTGTATATCCACCTTTCGCAGCAATGCAGGCTGCTATTCTCCCATGGAGACGATCGTAGAGATGCTGGATGTAGTCCTGTGGAACGGCTTGCCATGCCATTTCCACCTGGCGCCTCAGTTGGACCAGCGTTCGTGCTGGACGTGCAGACCGCGTCAGACGACGCTTCATCCAGTCCCAAACATGCTCAATGGGGGACAGATCCGGAGATCTTGCTGGCCAGGGTAGTTGACTTACACCTTCTAGAGCACGTTGGGTGGCACGGGATACATGCGGACGTGCATTGTCCTGTTGGAACAGCAAGTTCCCTTGCCGGTCTAGGAATGGTAGAACGATGGGTTCGATGACGGTTTGGATGTACCGTGCACTATTCAGTGTCCCCTCGACGATCACCAGTGGTGTACGGCCAGAGTAGGAGATCGCTCCCCACACCATGATGCCGGGTGTTGGCCCTGTGTGCCTCGGTCGTATGCAGTCCTGATTGTGGCGCTCACCTGCACGGCGCCAAACACGCATACGACCATCATTGGCACCAAGGCAGAAGCGACTCTCATCGCTGAAGACGACACGTCTCCATTCGTCCCTCCATTCACGCCTGTCGCGACACCACTGCAGGCGGGCTGCACGATGTTGGGGCGTGAGCGGTAGACAGCCTAACGGTGTGCGGGACCGTAGCCCAGCTTCATGGAGACGGTTGCGAATGGTCCTCGCCGATACCCCAGGAGCAACAGTGTCCCTAATTTGCTGGGAAGTGGCGTTGCGGTCCCCTACGGCACTGCGTAGGATCCTACGGTCTTGGCGTGCATCCGTGCGTCGCTGCGGTCCGGTCCCAGGTCGACGGGCACGTGCACCTTCCGCCGACCACTGGCGACAACATCGATGTACTGTGGAGACCTCACGCCCCACGTGTTGAGCAATTCGGCGGTACGTCCACCCGGCCTCCCGCATGCCCACTATACGCCCTCGCTCAAAGTCCGTCAACTGCACATACGGTTCACGTCCACGCTGTCGCGGCATGCTACCAGTGTTAAAGACTGCGATGGAGCTCCGTATGCCACGGCAAACTGGCTGACACTGACGGCGGCGGTGCACAAATGCTGCGCAGCTAGCGCCATTCGACGGCCAACACCGCGGTTCCTGGTGTGTCCGCTGTGCCGTGCGTGTGATCATTGCTTGTACAGCCCTCTCGCAGTGTCCGGAGCAAGTATGGTGGGTCTGACACACCGGTGTCAATGTGTTCTTTTTCCATTTCCAGGAGTGTATGATAGCGGAACAAACACTGGTAGCAGTTACTTCTGTAAAATATCTGGGAGTATGCGTACGGAACGATTTGAAGTGGAATGATCATATAAAATTAATTGTTGGTGAGGTATGTGCCAGGTTGAGATTCATTGGGAGAGTCCTTAGAAAATGTAGTCCATCAACAAAGAATGCGGCTTACAAAACACTCGTTCGACCTATACTTGAGTATTGCTCATCAGTGTGGGATCCGTACCAACCAGGTCGGGTTGTCAGAGAAGATAGAGAAGATCCAAAGATGAGCGGCGCGTTTCGTCACAGGGTTATTTGGTAAGCGTGATAGCGTTACGGAGACGTTTAGCAAACTCAATTGGCAAACTCTGCAAGACAGGCGCTCTGCATCGCGGTGTAGCTTGCTGTCCAAGTTTCGAGAGGGTGCGTTTCTGCATGAGGTATCGAATATATTACTCCCCCTTACTTATACCTCCCGTGGAGATCACGAATGTAAAATTAGAGAGATTCGAGCGCGCACGGAGTCTTTCCGGCAGTCGTTCTTCCCGCGAACCATACGCGACTGGAACAGGAAAGGGAGGTAATGACAGTGGCACGTAAAGTACCCTCCGCCACACACTTTTGATGGCTTGCGTAGTTTAAATATAGATGTAGATGTAGATGAAACTTTCTTAGTTGGGAACAGATCTGGCGACGTCGCTGGCCAAAGTAGGATTCGACAAGCACGAAGACAAGTACAAGAAACCACCACCGTGTACGGGCTGACATTATCTTGCTGAAATGTAGCCCCAGGATGCTTGCCTGAAGGGCAACGAAACGGCGCATAGACTAGCGTCGACGTACCGCTGTGCTGGGAGAGTGCCGCGGCTGACATGACATCCTACCGCTGACTGGGGCCTTTCCAGACACGTCTTCGTTGGTCATCGGGGCTCAGTTCAAAGTGGGACTCATCACTGAAGACAAATCTACTCCAGCCACGGAGATTACACGCCGGAGACTGTAACGCTGGCGCGGGTGGCACACGATACTCTTTAAAGCCTGTACTATGGTAACTTGACGGGCTTCCCCTTATGAGAAAGGATTTTCGTCTAGATATTGACCGCGTGTACCTGAATGGAGGCAAATCAGACTTACACCCACTCTGTAATAACAATGATACGTCAAGCAAGTCCGAAATGCAACTACACGTCAGGACGGACAAAAATCAACACAGCAGATGCTACCAATTTGTTAATAATACGGTCGCCAGCGTAATTAGGCATTAACTGAGTTTCTTCCCTGTACAATTTGATGTACGTTCAAGCAAAACAACTCGTAGTAACACTGCATAATATGGTAAATTTTAGAACCAGAAAATCTATTGAACTGATAATTTCACTTTCTGTACTGATATGGATAAACCATAAATACACAACACTATACTATAACGTTTACTACAAAACTTCGTACTGCCTATTGATCTGATTAAAATCGGGCATAGGTTACCCTAGAAATAGTAATGTCGAGCCACAAACAAAATGTCAATTTTAATAAAGATAAAACACTGATTAATTTTGGCTTTTATATTGACTTTAACTTTGCTGGTCAAATCAGTTTAGAACACTTCAGAATTCAAATGAATAAAAAAGAGGAGGGGACCCTGAAACTGTTATGATCACTGTATTAAACAATTTGATTACTGAAATCATTATGTGCTCAAGATTTCCAATATATGAGTTACTACTCTT
Source organism: Schistocerca cancellata (assembly GCF_023864275.1). Taxonomy (NCBI): domain Eukaryota; kingdom Metazoa; phylum Arthropoda; class Insecta; order Orthoptera; family Acrididae; genus Schistocerca; species Schistocerca cancellata. The sequence goes on along the minus strand of NC_064627.1, from coordinate 236,334,200 downwards.
TTCATCTTATTTCCTGCTCATTTAAATACTATTATATCTGTCTCGAAATAATTAAACTTCATTACTAAATCAATATCAAATTTATCTTCCAACTTTGTCAGACCTTTGTTATTCCTCAATTGGTTCATTAACAAGACAGTTCTTTAAACATCATTCTAACATAGCTAGGTCTGCTGGTAATTATTATTAACACAAACTTTAATTCTTCATTTCGGGACACTCGGATTGCACAACATTTGGAAAGGACCCTGTCTAGGTTAGTTGTGAGGATAATTAAATGATAGGACAGTTCTGGTAAAATTTAAGTTGTTATTGAACAGAATGGAACAAAAGTAACACTGGTTCACACGAATACAGTACTAAAATTTCAACCTGTTCGTATCGATGCGGCGGTTGGCAGGCGACGAGATGGCGAGGCACAGAGCACACGTACAGTCACAGCAATGGCTCTTGATGTATCGGCACTTTACTTCTTCTTAGCGTCGCAATACTTTTCCATTTAGTGCCTATGGAATTTTGTCATGTTGTATAGGCGTTGGAACGGCATATCCGAGGCTCAATGAAACCACGTCTTCCAGGAGAGCCTCCTTGATCCAGAACGTGTTGCTCAGACCTATGCCCAACTCCGACTACAACTGCTGAGCCCGTTATGCCGTGCAGCGCCCGTGCGCATTTTCCCGCGCTCGCCTGCCATCCACCTTTTACCGCTCCCCTACAGATAGGGTATTCACCCGAGGTTTTGCATTCTACATATCCTAATACATTGCCTACGTATGGACCAGACGCACAATTACAACTTTAACGTCTTACAACAGTCTCAACATTTATTACACTTCAATTCTATTACAATATTGCTTGAAATTTGACATAAACATTAATATTCACATCAAAATTTATTTACAGTTTTCTTAACACAATGACATGAAACAAAAATAAAAACAAAAAATGAAATCAGAACATCGATTACACTAATTTATCGAAACTCAGAAGAAGAAAAAAATTATATGTACTATAGTACAGCGTTGTTGTTGTTACAAGACGTGTCAGGAGACGCCTGGACACGGATGGGATACCAGCATGACTTTCACCTGCCATACGGCCTGATAACCAGGAGTGCCATTTCATTTCATAGCAGGACTTCTTTCGTTGTCATCCGCGGCACTTTCACAATGCAGCGGTACGTCGACGAGATTCTACGACCCACTTTGTTGCTCTTAATGGCAAGCCATCCAGGACTTACATTTCAGCACGATAATACCCTCCCACGAATGGCGACAGTTTCTGCTGCTTGTCTTCGATCTCTACCCAGCTGAGAACGTTTGAAGCATTGTGAGCAGGGCCCACCAACTATCTCGAGGTTTTGGCGGTCTAAAGCGCCATTTGGATAGAATTTGGCACGATATCCCTCAGGAGGAAATGAAAAAAACTCTATCGATCAATGCCAAGTCGAATAACTGCTTGTATAAGGGCCAAAGGTGATCCAACTTTTCTTTTACTGGCTCAATTTGTGAAGCTTGAAAGGTATGTGCTAATGTCTGATCAGGGTAGACCCCTGAAAATAAAGTCGCTAGTTGCCAACCGCAAGGTGGAATGAGAATAATGTCTCTGAGTAGGAGGATCTTTGATGGCTAAGAGAGCTGGGCGCGCGCAGTAAAAAACTCGAGAGTCGCAGCTAGGTGCCCGGAGGAAGCACATGTATGGTGACAGCTTTAAGGTAAGACTCGCGCTCGCCGCGCAGTTACACTGAGCAAACTTTAGCACGTAAATGAGAGAAGATATATAATGATTTCAAAATGGGTTTTGTTAGATAATGTTCAGAGTTAGGATTTGTATGTCCAAGGTTTGACGCAGTAAGCGTTTTGTAAAAATTTTTGTGAGAGTGATTCGTGCTACAAAAATGTAGCAAAGTTATTTCAAATAACAAATGTTATGCCATTGTACAACTGGCATTATTCAAGGCAAGATATAATTTTATTAAGTTAACATCAGGACCGAAAGTTAATTTTTCAGTACCATCTTAATGCCATTGTACAAACGGCATTATTATCTTAAAGTTGACTGCTGAGTAAAACATATGTTTCACCCTTTGCAAAATGGAGGAGTGCAAGAAACAAGTTTGCAGACGCAGTCAGATACAGGTTTGTTGAATAATTAATTTAGAACAATCTTATAATTGATACTTTCACTAACTAAAAAGGAAACAATTTGGGTTAAATACTTTCAAGCTCTCTCTCTCTCTCTCTCTCATCCAATATTTCTGTAATTGTAATCATTTTGTTTCCTCTATTAATACATTACACCTACCAATTTCCGTCCCATTCGGTTTATTCCTTTGTGGTGCGGTTTTTTTCCTTAGAGTGTATATATCGGTCGAAAAGAACACCAACATAGACATAGAGACTACTGCACATTTCTGGGTAAAATACTAAGTCTAAAGACTTAGTGTTGTGGTACAGACAACATGAGAGCAGAACTTTTTGAACTGTGGTGTAACAGAAGAAGGATACTGAATATTATTTGGAAAGGTCGGATGATGAATGAAGAGGAGTTGAATCGAATCCGGGAGACAGAACTTCATGCTACAACTTAACTGAAAGAGTAAATACGTTGGTAGCACATACCTTGAGGTAAAAGGAATGATCTGGTAGTGGAGAGAAGTAGGGTTGGCAGTAAGCGTAGACTGAATCGAGATTTGACTGCAGAAACAGTGTCTCAATAACGCTGCTCGCTGAGTGTACAGTATTCAAAGATTTGGAGGTCAGTATGCCTATCCAGCCAACGGCCTTGCCGCAGTGGTGACACCGGTTCCCACCAGATCACCGAAGTTAAGCGCTGTCGGGCTGGGCTAGCACTTGGATGGGTGACCATACGGTCTGCCGAGCGCTGTTGGCACGCGGGGTGCACTCGGCCCTTGTGAGGCAAACTGAGGAGCTACTTGATTGAGAAGTGGCGGCTCCGGTCTCGGAAACTGACATACGGCTGGGAGAGTGGTGAGCTGACCACATGCCCCTCCATATCCGCATCCAGTGACGCCTGTGGTCTGAGGATGACACGGCGGCCGGTCGGTACCTTTGGGCCTTCATGGCCTGTTTGGGAGGAGTTATGCCTATCCAACTTCATACCCCCAGGTGACCAAATCGAACATATTCGACAGTGTCCCTTACTGCACTGTGTTTTCCCATCCCTCACCACATAAAGGAATGTCCAGCATTGTCGGACATGGTCGTTTCACGGGTCCAGTTGTTATGGTGTGGGGAGGCGTAATATTTCATGGGTGCACGCACTAACCTCCAAATCTTCGAAAACGGTGCGGTCACCTGTCAGCGTTATTGTGACACTGTACTCCTTCCCTATGTGCATACAGTCGGGGGTGCATTTGGTCCTCACTTCATTTTTATGAATGACAATGCGCGACGGCATCTGTGCTGATGGCGGAGGTCTTGGATCGACAGAATATTCGGCGAATAGAATCGTCCGCCCTTTCCCCCAACTTAAGTCCCATCGATCATGTGTGAGATGCGTTGGGGAGATGTACTGCAGCACCTCCACACGCACCACCGACCATCCAACAGTTGTCAACCGCGCTGTTGTAGGAATGGAACGCTTTAACACAATAACTCCTTATCAGTTTTGTGGCTAACGTGAGATCACATTGAAGAGTTCGCGGTGCCGTCCGTGGTGATCGCACGCCCTACCAAGAACCATGTTCCGCTTTATGCAGTGTACAGAGGACCATCATAAATCTAGATGACTTCAGTGTAACTGTTGTCTTTTATTCGAAGACTATACTATAGCAGTTGCGTCTATGTACGGTCCAAATTTCCTCGAGCGGTGTTGCTTGGAGGTGACACATCACGCGAAAGTTACTTTCATCCTTAAGTTTTGTACAACAGTGCAACAATGACAACAAATATCAAACGACATGAGAGACAAACAGGAAAAATCGTAACAGATCGACACAGCTCGACAAAAGCGTAACAAGAGGTGGTCGAGAAACTCGAATGGGAATCTTTGGAAGAAATATGACATTATTTTCGAGAAATTTATGCGTTTCTGAAGAATTTCAAAATCATTATGGATCAATAGGGGAAATAACACATTATTTCGATGTTCAGTTGTCTGATATACTGTTTGAAAATGGCATTGTCATCATGAAGAATGATGCAGCATTTTTAATTGTTTTTTCATGATTTCAACAATCACTGATAGTGTGAAGGTGCCTGGCCAGTTATGGGTACTGCGAATTTTTATTGTTATTTCCAAATTTTTTACCACTTAAATTTTCGTTTGCGACTTTCGAGTAGAATCCATTGCCGGCCTACGAACCGAGTAGTATCGTCACCTGAGCAGAGGATGTTTGCTGGCTTTTTGAACATGGATTGAGGAGCGTGTGAAAGAAATCACGCGTTGGCTGCAGTGGGAGCCAGATCTTCAGATCTCTCTGGTACTGGCTCCAGCTACACATGACATGCAGCCTCTCCTCGGTCTCGTGATTGTCATTGAAGAGGATTATAAGGAAAAGTAAGAGGAGGACAGTAGCACTACAGAAATGTTGCACTGTCCACCACAGAACAACACGAAGGGAGCTCCATAAACTCGGAATTGTAAGGTGAGATGGAATTCCGAAACCACACATCACTGATGAAAATGCCCGTATCGGTGCTGATTTTGGCAGCCATATCGTGATATTCCATGGGCCCCAATGTTTGCTATGCCTTCTTATGTGTCCATTTTCGATGATCAGGTCCATCCCATGGTACAGCGTCTGTTCGCCAAAGGTGATGCTGTGTTCCAAGACGACAGGCCCATGTTCACGCTGCTCACATAGTTCAGGTCTCGTTCGAGGATGAATTTTCGCATCTCCCCTGGCCACCACACTCACCAGATCTTCATATTATTGAGCCTTTGGGTCTGTTTCGGAGAGAAGCATGAATGGTCGCTATCCACCAGCACCATTGTTAACTGAAGTTGCCACTATTTTGCAGGAAGAATGGTATAAAATTCCCTTAACACCATACAGGACCTCAATTCATCCATTCCGAGACTGGAGACGGTTTTGGATGCGAACGGATCTCCCATGCCGTGTTAGGCATGTAAATGTTTTGCGTTTTTAGTCTTGCCTCATTGTTGTCCATCACAGCATGTTCAGTGTAACCAAAGGCAAAAGTGATAGCTACCTTCGAGCGTTTCGCCAACCACTTCTACTGGTTTCAATTCATTTTGGGAAACCCAAACAGTTAATTACTGTTTGGGAACACTTTTTCTCCATTTCTTCCGTCGAATTAGTCACGTATTTCCCTACAGCAATCGACACGAACCTGTATTTCAACTTCGCTTAAATTGTGCGCAATCCATCGGTAGCAGATCATTTTCACAAACGAACCTGCACGCAAAATCGAATGTACTGTAGTTTCTATTTGCCTAAAAAAAGTACTTTGTCTGACGGTAAAACACACACCTGTTCTCTTCGACCGTAATGCGAAGATCATCGCTCTCTTCTGGACAGCAACAGTGTTTGGTCGACCACAAAATTAGTCTCTAACGGAATCAAGCTCAAAAGAAAATTGTGCAAACCAAATGCAAGCAGTCTTTTCAGAAGGTACACCAAAGCAGATTTAAAAAAAAAGTTTATTCTGAAGGTAAGTAACTACCAAAAGTTGAACGAAGTGACTCGAAGGCCGTGCGGGGTAGCCGCGCGGTCCGAGGCGCATTTGTATGGTTCGCGTGGCTCCCATCGTGGGAGGTTCGAGTCCTCCCTCGGGCATGAGTGTGTGTGTGTTGTCCTTAGCGTAAGTTAGTTTAAGTTAGATTAAGTAGTGTGTAAGCCTAGGGACCGATGACCTCAGCAGTTTGGTGCCATAGCAGCTTACCACAAATTTCCAAATGTTTCACACGGCACGTCGACTGGTGTTGTCGAGTTGCGCTTAGGACATAATTACCCTATTAGTCATTAAAATTGCTACACCACGAAGATTACGAGCTACCGACACGAAATTTAACCGACAGGAAGAAGATGCTGTCATATGCAAATGATTAGCTTTTCAAAGCATTCCCACTAGGTTGGCGCCGGTGGCTACACCTACAACTTGCTGACATGAGGAAAGTTTCCAACCGATTTCTCATACACAAACAGCAGTTGACCGCCGTTGCTTGGTGAAACGTTGTTGTGATGCCCCGTGTAAGGAGGAGAAATGCGTACCATCACGTTTCCGACTTTGATAAAGGTCGGATTGTAGCCTATCGCGATTGCGGTTTATCGTATCGCGACGTTGCTGCTCGCGTTGGTCGTGATCCAATGACTGTTAGCAGAATATGGACTCGGTGGGTTCAGGAGGGTAATAAGGAACGCCGTGCTGGATCCCAACAGCTTCGTATCACTGGGAGTCAAGATGACAGGAATCTTATCCGCATGGCAGTAACGGATCGTGCAGCCACGTCTCGATCCCTGAGTCAACAGATGGGGACGTTTGCAAGACAACAACCATCTGCACGAACAGTTCGACGACATTTGCAGCAGCATAGACTATCAGCTCAGAGACCATGGCTGCGGTTACCGTTGACGCTGCATTACAGACAGGAGCGCCTGCGATAGTGTACTCAACGACGAACCTGGGTGCACGAATGGCAAAAAGTCATTTTTGCGGATGAATCCAGGTTCTGTTCATGGCATCATGATGGTCGCATCTGTGTTTGGCGACATCGAGGTGAACGCACATTGTAAGCGTGTATTCGTCATCGCCACAATGGCGTATCACCCGGCGTGATGGTATGGGGTGCTACTGGTTACACGTCTCGGTCACCTCTTGCTCGCATTGACGGCACTTTGAACAGTGGACGTTACATTTCAGGTGTGTTACGATCCGTGACTCTATCCTTCACTCGATCACTGCAAAACCCTACATTACAGCAGGATAATGCACGACCGCATGTTGCAGGTCCTGTACGGGCCTTTCTGGATGCAAAAAATGTTCGACTGCTTCCCTGCCCAGCACATTCCCCAGATCTCTCACCAACTGAAAACGTCTGGTCAATGGTGGCCGAGCAACTGGCTCGTCACAATACGCCAGTCACTACTCTTGATGAACTACGGTATCGTGTTGAAGCTGTATGGGCAGCTGTACTTGTACACGCCATCCACGCTCTGTTTGACTCAATGCCCAGGCGTATCAAGGCCGTTATTACGGCCGGAAGTGGTTGTTCTTGGTATTGATTTCTCAGGATCTATGCACCCAAATTGCGTGAAAATGTAATGACGTGTCAGTTCTAGTATAATATATTTGTCGAATGAATAGGCGTTTATCATCTGCATTTCTTCTTGGTGTAGTAATTTTAATGGCCAGTAGTGTATTTAAAGTTACTCCAGGAATGAGTAAGAAAATGCACTGTCGTAAGCAGTGGTGTTGTTGTTGCGTGTGACGTCACCACTGATTGTCGTCGTGTCAGCCTGACAGCTGCATACTCCCGGCCTCCCCCTCTCCTACGAGTGCTGGCGGAAGTGTATGGCAGACGCCCGCCATAAAGCACAGGGTGAATCTGACGCGTTTTTACAGCCGCCTGTATTCCGCTTCCCCAGGTTCGGCGTCGCTTTATAGAATTTATGGATCAACACTGCATGCGGCCGGACAGTTAAACGACGCCGTCTGCCGAGATAAACCCGAAAATAAAATAACGACGCGGGAGAGCACAGGCACAGGGAGAACTCCGGCAGTGGTATCTGGCGCGTTTCCTTTTACTGGCGCCAAACAAAGTTACGAGCGCGATGACTGGCTGCCGACTGCCCAGTCACAGGAGCAAAACAAAACAAACGCCAGGCGGATTATGTCCAGCTCTCGCGGTACTCGTGTGCTTATGCAGGGTGAAGCTTACCACCCCCACGTCGTATCCAAATTTTCTCAAATGATACGAGGGTCAACTTTTAAGTATATAGACGAACTCTACAGAAATTACCTTACTATTATTTTAAAAAATTATAATTGTTTAAACAGCAGCAGCTCAGCAATTTACCGTGAGAGGCTCAGTAAACAGTCTTCCGAAAACAAAACGGATATTTCATACGAAGGTTTTCGTTGGATATCTTTTTACGATTTTGGTAATTAGCCTCGAGTTACTTTTGTGGTGGTAAGTTCCTCTGGGACCAAACTGCTGAGGTCATCGGCCCCTAGGCTTACACACTACTTAATCTAACTTAAACTAACTTACGCAAAAGGACAACACGCACACCAATGCCCGAGGGAGAAAAAAATTTGGAAATTTGTGGTAAGGTCTTGTGGGACCAAACTGCTGAGGTCATCGGTCCCTACGCTTACGCAGTACTTACCCTAAGTACAACACACACACCCATGCCCGAGAGAGGACTCGAACCTCCGACGGGGATAGCCGTGCGAACCCAGGCAAGGCGCTACAGACGGCGCGGCTACCTCGCGCGGCCCGCCGTGTGAAGACAGTCTATGTTTTGCATATCGTTGTGTTTAATATCTCACGCATATTCGGATATAATTTTCCTTCTTTTCGTTATTGCCATATATGGACTATCTGACAATTTCAAGTATTTATTGGATTGATGCACAAGTTAGTATCTTTTTTCCTAAGTTTAATAAACACAGAAGACACACATAAGGCAAATTTTAGTCATCTACGAAACATTCTCCTTCACTATTTACAAGGTCTCCCAACACTAGGATAACTTCTCGTTACCGCAACGTGGTTTTCGAGTGAGAAACTCGTTGACTCATGTACGGAGCCCTTTTCATCCTGGAAGGATATAGAGCGGAAAATGTGAAAATCTGAGGGCGTATGATCACGTGAATAAGCTGGGTGCGGAATGACTTCACAAAACCCAACTCCTGCAGAGTTATTTTTGTCAGTCTAGCAGAATGCGGGGGAGGGGGGGGGGGGCGTTACAGTGGTGTAACATCACTTTATATGCTGTATTCCTGCTCGTTGTTTTTCGACTGCGTCTGGAAGACGCCTAAGTTGTTAACAGTGAATATCAGTAGTGATGTTTGTACTTCGGGAAGCAATTCGTAGTTCACCACACCGTCGCTGTTCCACCAGATGCATAACACCTTCCTTTGTGGATGTGCACAGGTCTTTGTACGGGGAGCTGCTGCTTTCTTTGGGCTCAGCCATTTCTTTCTTTTCCTTATGATAGCATAAGGACACCGTCAGTCGTTACAAGTAACGGTACAGACTAGGAATGATCGATGTTGTTCACGAGTCAGCTGATGACGAGCAAGTAGAGATGTACACTACTGGCCATTAAAATTTCTACACCAAGAAGAAATGCAGATGACAAACGCGTATTCATTCAACAAATATATTATACTAGAACTGACATGTCATTACATTTTCACGCAATTTGGGTGCATAGATTCTGAGAAATCAGTACCCAGAACAACCACCTCTGGACGTAATAGCGGCCTTGATACGCATGGGCATTGACTCAAATAGAGCTTGGATGGCGTGTGCAGATACAGCTGCAAATGCTAGGGGACTGATGACCACAGCAGTTAAGTCCCATAGTGCTCAGAGCCATTTGAACCATTTGAACTGGAATACTAAGGTGCAAAACAAAAATGGACTTACGCATCAACCTAATATTATTCATTGTCACATCCTTTTTCCGGGGCATAGGAGCCTCTACAAACTGAAAGTCTCTTCGGGTTTGCTGCCGGATCCTAAAATCAACTTGACTCGATATTTCGGCGATCCAACTGTTCGCCACCTTCAGGAAATGCTGCTTCTGCTGATGAGTCCCGCTGAGAACTGACGCAAGATTGCAATTCGACGTCCTATATAGGCCACCGTTCAGTACACGGCGCATGCGCCCCCATCACGGTTTCTGCCTTACAAAACAGGGAGGTGGCGCCGCCGTTAGTGAAACACTGCTGGCAGCGATATATCGCAATCCATGCCGCACCGAAGAACGTTCAGTTTTGATGCGAGATAATACGGGATTCCACGTTTTGCTAAGAGGAAACCCATTGTCTCTGTTGATTAAATTATCAGCCAACCTAATTTCAATCGCCTCTTTATAGACACTATTCCAAAAACCGGAAATGTTGGCAATCACAACAGATTCCTCAAATTTCATTTTGTGTACCTCATTTAGGCAGTGTTCTGAGGAAACTGTTGTGATTGCCAACATTTCCGGTTTTTGGAATAGTGTCTATAAAGAGGCGATTGTAATTAGGTTGGCTGATAATTTAATCAACAGAGACAATGGGTTTCCTCTTAGCAAAACGTGGAATCCCTGGTTAGCACATTCTCCAGATCTCTCAACAATTGAAAACGTCTGGTCAATGGTGGCCGAGCAACTGCCTCGTCGCAATACGCCAGTCGCTAGTCTCGATGAACTATAGTATCGTGTTGAAGCTGCATGGGCAGCTGTACCTGTGCACGCCATCCAAGCTCTGTTTGACTCAATGCCCAGGCGTATCAAGGCCGTTATTACGGCCAGAGGTGGTTGTTCTGGGTATTGATTTCTCAGGATCTGTACACCGAAATTGCGTGAAAATGTAATCACATGTCAGTTCTAGTATAATATATTTGTCCAATGAATACCTGTTTCTCATCTGCATTTCTTCTTGGTGTAGCAATTTTAATGACTAGTAGTGTATATTTAGTTCCTGTAACATCTTCAAGATATGGATGTGCCAATAATCCTCACATTGCTTAGACACCAGATGTAATAGCTCCTTAGGCAGTTCATGTTCAACAACAAGGATATCTGTGCACCAGAGGTGAGTTGGAAGACTGTCGGTATTTCCAGCGTAACAGGAAGTGCTTAGCAGGTGGCCGTCCTGTGGCCGCTGCGTGCCGGTGCCATGAGCCTGGCTGGCATGCGGCTTCTTCCAGCAATGGCAACTCTGCTGCAGGGATCACACACGAGAAACGTTTTCGAGATACATTTAACGCAAACTAGGACAGTGTAACTACGTGCTTTCTTTCGCTAAGAAAATTAAAAAAAGAAGGACCGCAATGAACATCCTCTGAATTGTTTAAAATACCAGCAACAATTTCGAGTTGCAATGTGGTTTCTGAAATAAATAAACAATATTCTTCAACAAATTGTCTAAACAATGCCTCGAGCATGCTATGAGATCATCCCAGTCCAGCAACTAGACTCAGACTGAGCGAATTTCCCGTCATTTTCCCTGGGCCTCCATCTTAGATATGTCACAGGAGGGGGACGGGGGAAGGTCAACAGGGCCCTCTGGTTGTGGTGCTCGTAACTAGGTGAGTTGGACTCTGGACCTCAGGGTGAACATACTGGATGGAGCTACTGTCTAGTGCTTGATCAATGACACCTCAAATTATTTAAATAAACAATACACCACACTGCATACAAAATGAAGACTTATGTCCATCTTATGCAGCGGCCCACAACAGACTTATTACTTTTCCTGCGAATTTCCAGATTGTGTGGGGAGGGGAGTGGAGTGGAGGGGGGGAGGGGACAGGAGGGACGTGCTGTTAGGTTAATGGAGTTATTCCAGTTGACCTCTTTACCCACAAAATTTGAGTTTTCTGCCAAGATGTCAAAGCGACATTGCCACATCTATGGCCGCCATCTTGGGTCCGCTATCTTGAATAAATCTGGCAACAATGCAGAGTGGAGTGTTGCTCTGTTTGACCTACTACTCTGGTCGGCTGACTGTGGGAATCTGAGCTGATTCTCATAGAACTTGCAATCTGATACAGTAGTCCATTTAAGTTTAATGATGTAAGGCTGGCGCTACCATGGAACCCTCCGCATATTGTCTACAACGCAACCACAATATTGGTTGCAGTTTTTAACAGGGGCGGGACTGGAAGTATGCAATCGTGATCGCAGCCTGAGGCTACAATGTGTAGTTGAACTGCTGCTTAATCGACAAGTAGCTCACAACAGTGCTACAGTTCTACCGGTGTTGATACAAAGTAGAGCAGTGTTAACAATAAACAAAGGAAACATTGCATTGTATGTACAACAACACAAAAGAACCAAAGGAATTTCGCAGAGTGAGAAAGAAGTAACAGATGAAAAATTAGCGTTCCTGCAATATGAGTGAGTGGAATGTGTGGTGTCATATATGCTCGACTATGTGGGCAATGAACATGACGACCTCAATGATGACGAAACGTGCTTAATAAGTGAAAGTGATTTTGAAACAGGTATGGAGTCATGTAGTTCGTCACCCTTGTCGGACAGGGAACCACAAATCTCGTCTCCAGCGAAACGCAGTAGAGGACAATCGTTGTCCCACGAGCTGGGCTAAATATAATTACCTTAATGGAAGATCATCCGTACAAAAAAAAAAAAAAAAAAAAAAAAAAAAAAAAAAAAAAAAAAAAAAAAAAAAAAAAAAAAAAAAAAAAGGTTACAAAACTGGAGTTTACGCGTTTCAGGGATGCTCGATATAATTTACAGGATGTGCATTATAGTGACCTGGTACGTTATGCACATGAAATTAGATTACAGTGATTTCTAGGAAAGCAGTGGATTTTCGCATAACTTCAAACACTACTACAGAATTGGAAGAATTGGAAGACGTAAGATAAGGAAAGTTCAGACAAAACGTCAACATGACGATGCATAGCAAACGGTGGAATCTGCCTGAAAATTCGTAGATGAGATAAAAAAAAAACATCCCATCGTTCAACAAGGAATCTGTCTTCCACTCCGACGAGTCGGGTTGTGAAGAGGAAATGCATATGAAAGGAATGCTGGAATTTTAAGGTACCAAGAGAGTTGTATCAAGATCAGCTAACTTCAGTGCCTTAACGCATTCGTATACAATTGTTCCGACTGTTAATCTGGATGGCAAATTGGATGGAAAGTTATTTAGTGAGCTGCGTGAAGTTGGAGGTGCTCTACCCCCTACAATTCTTTCTCGAGTTCTTGCAAGGGCAATAGGAAATATTTACGTCACAGCAAGCAACAGTGGGAAAACGGCCTAATAGAACTACAACTATAGTATGAGCACTGGCCAAAAGGTCAAAATAACTTGCTTTCGTTTGATTCCTAGTCTGCGTATAAAAATCATACTTTTTTTAGAGCAAATTATTCCTCCCGAAAAGTGTGTGATTTTGCAGTTCACACCACCTGAAACTACTGTATGTTTGGTTCTTCCGTGCCTATAACACATATTATCGCTCTATCTGCAGATACACCTTAAAGGATAGCCAGTTTCACGATAAGCTTGACGACAGACTGTTTCATACTCGGCTGCATACCGTCACATTCCATTATTTGTCATCACCCCTTTACACCAATATGATCCTATATGCATTCTTTAAGAGTGCATATCCAGCTGAACGTCCTCCACAGTTTGTAACTCCCAAGGAGTTCTACAGCTACATCAGCATTTACATCTACATCGATACTCCGCAATCCACCTTATGGCGCATGGCGGAGGGTACCCCTCCTAGTCATTTCTTTTCTTGTTCCACTCGCAAATAGATCCTCAAACGACTGTCTATATGCCTCCGCATGCGCTCTAAATTCTCGTATCTTATACTCGTGGCCCTTACGCGCAATGTATGTTGGAGACAACAAAATCGTTCTGCAGTCAGATTGAAATGCCGGTTCTCTAAATTTTCTCAATAGTGTTCCTCGAAAATGATATCGCCTTCCCTCTAGGGATTCCCATTTGAGTTCCCGAAGCATCTCTGTAACGCACGCTTGTTGTTCGTACTTAACAGTAAAAAACCTAGCAGACCGTCGATGAATTGCTTCGATGTCTTCCTTTAGTCCGACCTGGTGTGGAACCCAAACACTCAAACAGTACTCAAGACTAGGTCGCACTAGCGTCCTATATGTGGTCTCTTTAACAGATGAGTCACTCCTTCCTAAAATTCTCCCAACAAACCGAAGTCGACTATTCGTTTTTCCTAATACCGTTCTCACATGCTGGTTACATTTCATATCGCTTTGCAACGTTACGCTTAGATATTTAAACGACGTGACTGTGTCAGGCAGGTACTACTAATGCAGTACCCAAACTATACATTTTTTCCCTACTCATTCGCGTTAACTTGCACTTTTCCACATTTAGAGCTAGTTTAAATCCATCACACCAACTAGAAATTTTGTCTAAGTCATCTTGTACCTTCCTACAGTCGCTCAACGACGACACTTTACCGTACGCTACAGCGTCATCAGCTAACAACGGCAGATTGTTGTCCATAACGTCCGCCAAATCATTTGTGTATGTAGAGGATAACAGCGGTTCTCACATATTTCCCTGAGGCACTCCAACGATACCCTTGTTTCTAATGAACTTTCGCCGTCGACGGCAATATCTGGGTTCCATAATTTAAGAAGTCTACGAACCACTCACATATCTGTGGACCTATTCCATATGCTTGTACTTTCTTTAAAATCCTGCAATTGGGCGCTGTGTCAAACGCTTTCCGGAAGTCTAGAAATATGGAATCTGCCTGCTGCTCTTCATCCATAGTTCGCAGAATATCACGTGAGGAAAGGGCAGGCTGAATTTCACACGAGCGATGCTTTCTAAAACCATGCTGATTCGTGGACATAAGCTTCTCGATCTCGAGGAAATTTATTATAATCTAACTGAGAATATGTTCAAGGATTCTGCAGCAAACCGATGTTAGAGATACTCGTCTGTGATTTTGCGGGTCCATTCTTTTTACACAGGGGTCACCTAAGCTTTTCTTCTAGTCGCTTAGGACTTCGCGCGGGGCGAGAGATTTGCGATAATTGCAAGCTAAGTAACGGGCTGTGGTGTAGACTACTCTTTAGCTTATATGTCATTGAATACTGGTGATACATGTGTTTTCAAGTCCTTCAGTTGTTTCTCTACGCTAGCGGTTTTTATTACTACGTCGTCCATAGTGGAATCTGTTCGATGGTCAAACAGCGTTAAGTTTGTACGACTCTCCCACGTCAGCGATTTCTTGAACGTCAAATTCAAAACTTCGGCTTTCGTTTTCCTATCTTCTACTGCCACAGTGACTGGATGGAAGCCTTAGACCCACTTAGCGATTTTAAATAGGATCTTGATGGTGGGAACTTTTGTGATCAATGTGGTCCGCCATTTTTCATTCTTTGTTCATGGTGCAAGTTAATGGTTTGTTTTGAACATTTTTCTTGAATGTCGACGATGTCCATTTTGTGAAATGTAATGCAGGGTGACAATTATTGAACTATGTGAACTAAAATCGTTGCAACGTCTGTACGGTTTGCGTTAGGACGTACAAGCTGCATGGTTGGCCGCGGGGCATGATGGGAGTTAGTACGCGCATGGATGGTTTGGCTTAGCAACGAAGGTCGCTTTCATTTGTATGGGTTCGTCAATAAGAAAAACTGGCGCTTTTGGAGGACTGAGAATCCGCATTTCACGATCGAGAGATCTGTGGTATCGATAGCTACGATGCCATGGCGTAGGTGCAAGTTCTTAAGTTGGCACTACGACAGAAACTGACGACAGCGCCCTCTAGCCGGCGCTGTGGAGCTCTACGAGCTCCGCTCCAGATTCACCCCATTTCATCAAGAGCAGACGGCCTGGAAGCATCGCGTCAACTTCAGAGGGTGTTAGCTTGCTATTGAGATTTTGTACTACTGACGACGGGAATAAGGTTTTGCACCTACGTGCTCATCATTGCAAAGTTATGTAACCATTTATTAACTTAGTTTTTGCCTATAGTAAACATCTACAATTATACACGCACTACCGAAGTCTTTTACCTTTCCTGCCCTTGCTCGCTTTCGTCATTCGGCCAACCTTTCAGTTTTCAGGAGCAGACCCACGCGCCGCCTCCCAGGCGGGATACAAAAAGATCTTTTCACCCTCAACGGGTGTTGTGTACAGTGTCCAGTTACGGAATAATGGGTGCGATATTCCCTGATGGCACGGAGACGTGCGAACGGTAGGTGAAGGTTTTGGAAGATGATATCATCCCCATTATCTAAAATGACGCTGATTTCGATCAGATGCGGTTCATACAAGACGGAGCTCGACCCCATCGAAGCAGGAGAGTGTCTCATGTGATGGAGGAGCACTTTGGGGACCGCCTTCTGGCTCTGGGGTACCTAAAGGCCACTGGCATGGGCCTGGAGTGGTCGCCATATTCTCCGCATCTGAACACATGCGACTCTTATTTGAGGGGCTGTATTTAGGACAATGTTTACGGCAATAACACCAAAACCCATGCCGGGCTCAAAACAGCAATTCAGGAGGTGATCGACAGCATCGATGTTCCGACACTTCAGCGGGTCATACACAATGGCTATTCGTCTGTGCCACATCATCGCCAACGATGGCAGGCATATCGAACACGTCATAACTTCAATCCGAATATCTGTAGTGACGTTGACATGTTGAATAAGGTATCTGCACGCCGTAGTTCGTAACCAATTTAATTTTTTTTAATATAGTTCGATAACTGTCATCCTGTACACACATACCATAGGCGGTTGATATCTGTACCTCCCAGACACTAATTTTCTTTCGCCCTCCTGATACACATGGTGAGTCATTAACAGCTAATATTTTTGCAGTCATATTTGTTAACACAACACTTTCAAATGAAATTTACTAAAGAGTGAACTTTCGGCGTCGTACTCAAGGTTCAAGTGGTTCAAATGGCTCTGGGCGCTATGGGACTTAACTTCTGAGGTCATCAGTCCTCTAGAACTTAGTACTACTTAAACCTAACTAACCTAAGGATATCACACACATCCATGCCCAAGGCAGGATTCGAACCTGCGACCGTAGCGGTCGCGTGGTTCTAGACTGTAGCGCCTAGAACCGCTCGGCCACCCCGGCCGGCTGTACTCAAGAGATTCCTTGTAAGTGTGTCAGAAGATCTGTGAGAACTCCAGTAAGGTTAACCTCTTTGTCTCCTACCTCCAAAGATGTCTTCATCATCACTGAAAACACTAGCTTCAATCATCTACCAACACAACAATACAGTTCAAAATATTCAAATATGCGGCTACTTCGAGGGGCAGCAATACAGTTACCGCATTCCTGAAACTAAACACCAAGAGAAAAATCTTCCCATCCAGCCGTCTGTCTAACAAGATTCTATACAAGAACTTGGCCTTCACCTGCCTGCTTTACACAATAGGGAAGGTGTCTCGACAAATACAGATGTCAGCCTCACAAACTCGAAAATCAGTGATCACATAGCAAACTGGAAGGCCTGTGATGGACTTACAAGTGACCGTAATCTAATTTATTTCACTGATTCACATTTTTTCACAATAATGGCGCATACGCTGACATCCAGCCCAAGCGATTACGCAATCTACTCAAAGCGAATTGGGATCTTTTAAAGACAGAATTCAAAATTAGCTAAAGCAAAAGAGTGGCTCTGATGTTGATGCTCAAGTCGACAAATTGGTGCGAACGTTGCAGACGGAGCAAGACAAGGCGATCCCAACATTTGTTAGAGCGTCAAAAGCGTTCAAAATTCTCTGAAGTCTCGCCCTAGTCTTTAAGTCGCAGAGCAAGGAAGGCGAGAAGATACTATCAGAGATCCTTTGGGGAACGGAACGACTAAGAGGGCTGAGTTTCTATCGTACAGTCAAACTACAATATAAAGAACTATTGCACTAAGCAAGAATAGAAAAGTGGGAGGCATACGTCAAGAGCCAAATGGTAATGGATGTCTGGTGTTTCCCTTACAAACCAAAAACAGGTAAGGTTCGATCACCCACTGCACAATAAACTCTGAGACGAATCTATGGCACGATGACAACAGACTGGGAGACATCAATGCAACACCTGTTCAGAGCTCAGTTGCCAGACGATACGACGATGGAAGACACAGAGTATCACCTGCATCTTCGATCTGAATTACTAGAGCAGCATATGAATAACAGTGTTGTGATTCCATTTGTCCAGCAGGAAGTGATGCTGGCCGTAATGCAGGTTAAGAAGAGGAACGCATCACGGCCTGATACAATTATGGCACAAGTGTTGCATATGCTAGTGGACCAAATTGTACCATATATAACAGTGTTATTAAACAATTTCTTTTGCGGGGGCAGGTGCCCAGAATCTGGAAAGTCTCGAATATCATCACACTAAAAAAAGGCGAAGACAAAGACTGAAGAAAACCAAAATCTTACAGAACATTTTGTTTGGGAAATCTTCTAGTCAAAGTACTGGAAAAGCTTCTGTGTCACCGCCTGAGGGACCACAGACTGGTAATAAGCATCAGCCCCCTGCAGTATGGTTTCAGGAAAGGGAAATCCACCAATGATGCGATAAATCAAGCAATGAATGTTGTGACCCCTCAGACGACAAGTACGTTGTAGGCATAATGAATGACTGATAAGGCTGTGGCGACTGATAATTTATGGTGGCCTGCCTTGTTCAAAAGACCGAGACAGATGGACTGTCCCAGGTGTCTCTATAACAGCCTACGAGATTACACAAGAGAGGGGCAAGTGCAATTAGAATGTCCTGGAAAGAAAATTGTGAAAAACATAACCAAAGGCTGCCCACAGGGCACTGTTTGTGATCCTGAGTTCTGTGATGTTGTCACAGAGACATTACTGAACCAGCTTCAGAACATAAGAAACATTAGAGACTGCATCACCTATGGAGAAGATCCGCTAATTATAGTGTCTGCCAACACGAAGTGCTGAGTTAGAGGAAAACAGTAGGATATTTTTTGAAAGACTATGTAACTGCTGCGTATAAAACGAACTATCAATAGATACACACAAAACAATTTATGTGTCACTGAAAGCAACATTATCGAGAACAAGAAACCTCACAGTCAGAATAAATGACCAGCCTGTGAAAAGAAAAGAAGTACGTGGGTATCTTGGAATTAACATCGGCGAAAAACAAGACTTTCATGCACATGTAGAAATTGACTGCAAGGGAGGCATTAAAATCCTAAACAAAATAACAGCAATGGCCAAAGAAGTTTTCAGCTGCCACTAAGTGCAGTAAGAGCGTATAGGTAGGATAATGACAGGTTTCAGATAGATTATATAATGGTAAGACAGAGATTTAGGAACCAGGTTTTAAATTGTAAGACATTCCCAGAGGAAGATGTGAACTGTGATCACAATCTATTGGTTATGAACTGTAGATCAAAACTGAAGAAACTGCAGAAAGGTGGGAATTTAAGGACATGGGACCTGGATAAACTGACAGAACCAGAAGTTGTAGGGAGTTTCAGGGAGAGCATTAGGGAACGATTGACAAGAATGGGAGAAAGACATACAGTAGAAGAAGAATGGGTAGTTTTGAGAGATGAAATAGTGAAGGCAGCAGAGGGTCAAGTAGGTAAAAAGACGAGAGCTAATAAAAATCCTTGGGTAACAGAAGAGATACTGAAATTATTTGATGAAAGGAGAAAATACAAAAATGCAGTAAATGAAGCAGGCAAAAAGGAATACAAACGTCTCAAAAATGAGATCGACACGAAGTGCAAAATGGCTAAGCAGGGATGGCTAGAGGACAAATGTAAGGATGTAGAGGCACGTATCACTAGGGGTAAGATAGATACTGCCTACAGGAAAATTAAAGAGACCTTGGGAGAAAAGAGAACCACTTGCATGAATATCAAGAGCACTACATTTGAACCACTTGAACATTGAGTACGACGCCGAAAGTTCACTCTTTAGTAAATCTCATTTGAAAGTGTTGTGTTAACAAATATGACTGCAAAAATATTAGCTGTTAGTGACTCACCTTGTGTATCAGGAGGGCGAAAGAAAATTAGTGTCTGAGAGGTACAGATATCAACCGCCTATGGTATGTGTGTACAGCAAAGAAGGGAAAGCAGAAAGGTGGAAGGAGTATATAGAGGGTCTATACAAGGGCGATGTACTTGAGGACAATATTATGGAAGTGGAAGAGGGTGTAGATGAAGATGAAATGGGAGATATGATACTGCGTGAAGAGTTTGACAGAGCACTGAAAGACCTGAGTCGAAACAAGGCCCCGGGAGTAGCCGACATTCCATTAGAACTACTGATACCCTTGGGTGAGCCAGCCCTGACAAAACTCTACCACATGGTGAGCAAGATGTATGAGACAGGCGAAATACCCTCAGACTTCAAGAAGAATATAATACACTCCTGGAAATTGAAATAAGAACACCGTGAATTCGTTGTCCCAGGAAGGGGAAACTTTATTGACACATTCCTGGGGTCAGATACATCACATGATCACACTGACAGAACCACAGGCACATAGACACAGGCAACAGAGCATGCACAATGTCGGCACTAGTACAGTGTATATCCACCTTTCGCAGCAATGCAGGCTGCTATTCTCCCATGGAGACGATCGTAGAGATGCTGGATGTAGTCCTGTGGAACGGCTTGCCATGCCATTTCCACCTGGCGCCTCAGTTGGACCAGCGTTCGTGCTGGACGTGCAGACCGCATGAGACGACGCTTCATCCAGTCCCAAACATGCTCAATGGGGGACAGATCCGGAGATCTTGCTGGCCAGGGTAGTTGACTTACACCTTCTAGAGCACGTTGGGTGGCACAGGATACATGCGGACGTGCATTGTCCTGTTGGAACAGCAAGTTCCCTTGCCGGTCTAGGAATGGTAGAACGATGGGTTCGATGACGGTTTGGATGTACCGTGCACTATTCAGTGTCCCCTCGACGATCACCAGTGGTGTACGGCCAGTGTAGGAGATCGCTCCCCACACCATGATGCCGGGTGTTGGCCCTGTGTGCCTCGGTCGTATGCAGTCCTGATTGTGGCGCTCACCTGCACGGCGCCAAACACGCATACGACCATCATTGGCACCAAGGCAGAAGCGACTCTCATCGCTGAAGACGACACGTCTCCATTCGTCCCTCCATTCACGCCTGTCGCGACACCACTGGAGGCGGGCTGCACGATGTTGGGGCGTGAGCGGAAGACGGCCTAACGGTGTGCGGGACCGTAGCACAGCTTCATGGAGACGGTTGCGAATGGTCCTCGCCGATACCCCAGGAGCAACAGTGTCCCTAATTTGCTGGGAAGTGGCGGTGCGGTCCCCTACGGCACTGCGTAGGATCATACGGTCTTGGCGTGCATCCGTGCGTCGCTGCGGTCCGGTCGCAGGTCGACGGGCACGTGCACCTTCCGCCGACCACTGGCGACAACATCGATGTACTGTGGAGACCTCACGCCCTACGTGTTGAGCAATTCGGCGGTACGTCCACCCGGCCTCCCGCATGCCCACTATACGCCCTCGCTCAAAGTCCGTCAACTGCACATACGGTTCACGTCCACGCTGTCGCGGCATGCTACCAGTGTTAAAGACTGCGATGGAGCTCCGTATGCCACGGCAAACTGGCTGACACTGACGGCGGCGGTGCACAAATGCTGCGCAGCTAGCGCCATTCGACGGCCAACACCGCGGTTCCTGGTGTGTCCGCTGTGCCGTGCGTGTGATCATTGCTTGTACAGCTCTCTCGCAGTGTCCGGAGCAAGTATGGTGGGTCTGACACACCGGTGTCAATGTGTTCTTTTTTCCATTTCCAGGAGTGTTAATTCCAATCCCAAAGAAAGCAGGTGTTGACAGATGTGAAAATTACCGAACTATCAGTTTAATAAGTCACGGCTGCAAAATACTAACACGAATTCTTTACAGACGAATGGAAAAACTGGTAGAAGCCGACCTCGGGGAAGATCAGTTTGGATTCCGTAGAAATGTTGGAACACGTGAGGCAATACTGACCCTATGACTTATCTTAAAAAATAGATTAAGGAAAGACAAACCTACATTTCTAGCATTTGTAGACTTAAAGAAATCTTTTGACAATGTTGACTGGAATACCCTCTTTCAAATTCTGAAGATGGCAGGGGTAAAATACATGGAGCGAAACCCATTTACCATTTGTACAAAAACGAGATGGCAGCTGCAAAAGTCGAGCAGCACAAAAGGAAAGCAGTGGTTGGGAAGGGAGTGAGACAGGGTTGTAGCCTATCCCCGATGTTATTCAATCTGTATATTGAGCAAGCAGTAAAGGAAACAAAACAAAAATTTGGAGTAGGAATTAAAAGCCATGGAGAAGAAATAAAAACTTTGAGGTTCGCCGATGACATTGTAATTCTGTCAGAGACAGCAAAGGACTTGGAAGAGAAGCTGAACGGAATGGACAGTGTCTTGAAAGGAGGATATAAGATGAACATCAACAAAAGCAAAACGAGGATAATGGAATGTAGTCGAATTCAATCGGGTGATGCTGAAGGTATTAGATTAGGAAATGAGACGCTTGAAGTAGTAAATGAGTTTTACTATTTGGGGAGCAAAATAACTAATTATAGTCGAAGTAGAGAGGATATAAAATGTAGACTGCCAATGACAAGGAAAGTGTTTCTGAGGAAGAGAAATTTGTTAACATCGAGTATAGATTTAAGTGTCAGGAAGTCTTTTCTGGAAGTATTTGTATGGAGTGTAGCCATGTATTGATGTGAAACGTGGACGATAAATAGTTTAGACAAGAAGAGAATAGAAGCTTTCGAAATGTGGTGCTACAGAAGGATACTGAAGATTAGATGGGTAGATCACATAACTAATGAGGAGGTACTGAATAGAATTGGGGAGAAGAGAAATTTGTGGCACAATTTGACTAGAAGAAGGGATCGATTGGTAGGACATATTCTGAGGCATCAAGGGATCACCATTTAAGTATTGGAGGGCAGTGCGGAGGGTAAAAATCGTAGAGGGAGACCAAAAGATGAATACACTAAACAGATTCAGAAGGATGTAGGTTGCAGTGTAAGTACTGGGAGATGAAGAAGCTTGTAGAGGATAGAGTAGCATGGAGAGCTGCATCAAATCAGCCTCTGGACTGAAGACTACAACAACAACAACAACTCAAAAAACGTGGCATCCACAATCAAAATAATACAGGTGTGGGTCTAAAATATGGAAACACCAAAAACACAACACATTATCATACCTGAAAAGGTGTAGTAAACCTGATGTCTTTCAAATCAGCTTCCAGTCGTCTCGGAATGGATGAATACAGGTCCTGTATGGTTTTCTAGGCCATCTTGTGCCATTCGTCCTGCCAAACAGTGGAAAGTTCAGTTAGTGATGATGCAGGTAGATAGCGATCACGCACTATTCTCTACAAAGTAGACCACAAAGGCTCAAAAATACTCAGATCTGGTGACTGTGACGGTCAGGAGAGATGCAACACTTCATCCTCATGCTCACAAAACCAGTTCTGGATTATACAAGCTGTGTGAAGAAGGGTTTTGTCGTCTTAGAACATAGTATCACGATTTGGGAACAAACATTGTACAGTGGCATGAATGTGATCCTACAAAGTGGTAGCAATGCGGTCTTACAGAGTAACTATGAGCCCCATAAAATAACAGAATTTTGCTCCTCAAATCATCATCGGTCCCCGCCATTTTTCATTCTTAGGACGTAAACTCGGCCAGAAGTTGGAAACATTGTGAAACAAGACTCATCCGACCAAATTACATGCATCCATTGCTCCACAATACAGGTTTTATGGCTTCGGCACCATGATTTCCTGTTACGGGCATTTGCGCCACTGATGAGTGGGATTCTATCTCACCCTACAATTCCCAGCTTATTGGACCTCCTTCGGGTTCTTTTTGGGTTGAAAGTGTTCGTGAAGGGACAATCTGTTCAGCGGTGATTTTTGCAACTGTGGTTATTTTTTTGTCATAATCGTCTTCAATGGCTGTCTGTTGCGATCACTCAACATACAGTTTTCTCAGCGTTGTGACTTCACGGATGTTTCCTGTATGCGGCATAAATCTTCGACGCGGTGCCTCTTAAAACACATAACACTTCGCTCCCTTGGCCACGGAAATACCCTTCATACGACCACCAACAATTTGCCCATGTTTGAATTCATTTAGCTCCGACGTGATGCACTCACGACTACACAGAACACTGTTTAGACCACGACTGACACTTCCAACGTACTGGCAACATTGCACAGGCGCCAATCGTGACAGCGCAAACTGCAGACTTCATTGGCATCTGCATTTATATTCAAGCAAGAATTTCTTGCAGTGTTTCCAAATTTTTGTCCATCCCTGTACATCTACATCTACATCTACATCCATACTCCGCAAGCCACCTGACGGTGTGTGGCGGAGGGTACTTTTAGTACCTCTACCGGTTCTCCCTTCTATTCCAGTCTCGCATTGTTCGTGGAAAGAAGGATTGTCGGTATGCCTCTGTGTAGGCTCTAATCTCTCTGATTTTATCCTCATGGTCTCTTCGCGAGATATACGTAAGAGGGAGCAATATACTGCTTGACTCCTGGCTGAAGGTATGTTCTCTAAACTTCAACAAAAGCCCGTACCGAGCTACTGAGCGTCTCTCCTGCAGAGTCTTCACTGGAGTTTATCTATCATCTCCGTAACGCTTTCGCGATTAGTAAATGATCCTGTAACGAAGCGCGCTGCTCTTCGTTGCATCTTCTCTACCTCTTCTATCAACCCTAACTGGTACGGATCCCACAATGGTGAGCAATATCCAAACAGTGGGCGAACAAGTGTACTGTAACCTACTTCCTTTGTTTTCGAATTGCATTTCCTTAGGATTCTTCCAGTGAATCTGTCTGGCATCTACTTCACCGACGATCCACTTTATACGATCATTCCATTTTAAATCACTCATAATGCCTACTCCCAGATAATTTATGGAATTAACTACTTCCAGTTGCTGACCTGCTATATTGTAGCTAAATGATAATGGATCTTTCGTTCTATGTATTCGCAGCACATTACACTTGTCTACATTGAGATTCAATTGCCATTCCCTGCACCATGCGTCAATTCGTTGCAGATCCTCCTGAATTTCAGTACAATTTTCCATTGTTACAACCTCTCGATATACTACAGTATCATCCGTAAAAAGCCTCAGTGAACTTCCGATGTTATCCACAAGGTCATTTATGTATATTGTGAATAGCAAAGGTCCTACGACACTCCCCTGCGGCACACCTGAAATCACTCTTACTTCGGAAGACTTCTATCCAGTGAGAATGATATCCCGCGTTCTGTTATGTAGGAAGTCTTCAATCCAATCACACAGTAGGTCTGATAGTCAATATGTTCTACTTTGTTCATTAAACGACTGTGGGGAACTGTATCGAACGCCTTGCGGAAGTCAAGAAACACGGCATCTAACTGGTTGGTTCAAATGGCTCTGAGCACTATGGGACTTAACTTCTAAGGTCATCAGTCCCCTAGAACTTAGAACTACTTAAACCTAACTAACCTAAGGACATCACACACATCCATGCCCGAGGCAGGATTCGAACCTGCGACCGTAGCAGTCGCGCGGTTCCAGACTGTAGCGCCTTTAACCGCATGGCCACCCCGGCCGGCGCATCTACCTGGGAACCAGTGTTATGGCCCTCTGAGTTCGTGGACGAATGCGAAAGTGTTGCCGGTACAGGATTTTTGTGTACGAACTTACCTTTCAATTATGTCAAATAAGTCTACGTGATTACTCTGCTATTCACAATAAAGTGCCTGGCAGAGGGTACAATGAACCACCTTCAAGCTGTCTCTGTACCGTTCCACTCTCGCAGGGCTCGTGGGGAAAACGAGCACTTAAATTTTTTCTGTTCGAGCCCTGATTTCTCTTCTTTTATCTTGCTAAGGAATTATGCTTACACGTGTGTACGAATGTAACATGCCTTCGAAACTTATGACATGTTGAGATACAATGAGCCATTGCTTATCTCTTGTTGTATTTAATTCCTGGTGCACGACGCTTCTTGAAACTCGTCCAGCCAAAAGGGGTGAATCAGAATCTTGCCGCCTTTTCAATTAATTTCTGTGGACGCTAACGCTTTCCACATACCTTGCGTATAACTCAATGAATGTTGCACTGAGGTGACAATAGTCATGGGATACCTCCTACTATCGTGTAGGACCTCCTTTTGCTCGGCGTAGTGCAGCAAGTAGACGTGGCATGGACTCAACAAGTCGTTGGAAGTTGTCTGCAGATATAGTGAACTATACTGCCTGTATAGTCGCCCATAATTGCGGAAGTGTTGCCGGTGCTGGATTTTGTGCGCGAACTGACCTTTCAATTATGTCAAATAAGTCTTCAATGAGATTCATTCGCTCGAAATGTCTAGAATGTTCTTCAAACCAGTCGCGAACAATTGTGACCCGATGACATGGCGCACTCTAACCCATAAACATTCCATCATTGTTTGGGAACATGAAGTCCATGAATGGCTGTAGATGGTCTCAAACCAGCCGAATATAACCGTTTCCAATCAATTATCGGTTCAGTTGGACCAGAGGCTCCAGCCCATTACATGCAAACAGAGCCCACACCATTATGGAGCCACCACCAGTGTGCGGCAGTGCGTTATTGACAACTTGGGTGCATTGCTTCGTGGGCACTGTGGCACACTCGAACCCTTCCTTCAGCTCTTGACAAACGAGATCGGTGCTCATCCGATCAGGTCACAGTTTCTCAGTTGTCTATGGTCTCTAGGCTAGGTGAGGCGCTGCAGGCGACGTCGTGCTGTTAGCAAAAGCACTCACGTCGGTCGCCTGCTGCAACAGCCCATTAACGCTAAATTTTGCCCTTCTGTCCAAACGGATTGTACTGTTTCTCCTGGGTGGACTTGGGTTAAAAAAAATGTAAACTAAATATTACGATAAATTTTATAAATAATCGACAAGTACGCCAAAGAAGAACAGATAGAACTACAATGGACATGTTATTCCATGGACTCTTGCGCTTCTATGCATGAACTATCTTTCCTTTGTCATTCGCTTATCTTATCTGCTTGGATTCGGACCTAAGAGTACGTTCTTGTGTAAAGCTCATCTTGCTGTACCAGCTGATAATGTAAGTTGTACTTAAAACCCGAAAAATATAATGGTTATTTTGTCAAAAGAATTTGAGTATGTGGTCAATCTGTTGTGAGTCTGATACCTAGACTGCGTTGAATAGATATTGGCCTTAACAAAGAATTTTCATTGTTAGGCGCCATCTTAGAAAAATCTTTAACTTTTTCTTTTAGCTCATCTACGAGACGTGCCGTCAGTTAGGACAATTAACTTTATTTCAGATCCCATGGGACCGGAGGCAGCTACTATTAATTTAACAATTTTGTTTAAAGATTTTCTTTATATAACGAGGTAACATCCCAGGCAGAAAGGGTCTCGTCACAGGATTCCAATTCCATTATAGTAGGATTTCATTTGTAGATGCTACTCTTGTTGTCTTATATTGGGTTCAAAATGGCTCTGAGCACTATGGGACTCAACATCTGAGGTCATCAGTCCCCTAGAACTTAGAACTATTTAAACCTAACTAAGCTAAGGACATCACACACGTCCATGCCCGAGGCAGGATTCGAACCTGCGACCGTCACAGTCGCCCGGTTCCAGACGGAAGCGCCGAGAACCGCTTGGCCACACCGACCTGCTCTTATATTGGGGAATCGAGGCGAAACCACGATAAGTTATGTATTACAGTAGTGTACATCGAACAGACTTGGCAAATATTCTCTGGTGCAATAAGCACACGACTTCTCACGAGCGTAGTGTTGGATAAATAAGAAAAGGACAGAATGAGATTTTCACTCTGCAGCGGAGTGTGCGCTGATATGAAACTTCCTGGCAGATTAAAACTGTGTGCCCGACCGAGACTCGAACTCGGGACCTTTGCCTTTCACGGGCAAGTGCTCTTTTCAAGAAAATGACTATTAATTATAGACGATTACCTAACTACCCTAAGAACTGAGCTAGTTTACTGAGTGCTTATACACGTCGGGCTAAATTAAACAACATATTACACTGTTAACAATATTCCTACATTAGTTATTTCTCTTTTTTATGCTGAGCCATTGCATTAATGTGTGTTTCTTTTTTGTATAAGTCACGGCTCATATTTTATTTTATTACATTACACTAATAGTCAAAAAATAATAAAAAAATTTATTTTATTACATTACAGTTCCAATTGATTTCTGCGGCACTTCACGCTTGTTGCTTGTCTGTTAGCACTGACAACTCTACGCGGACGCCTCTGCTCTCGGTCTTTCAGTGAAGACCGCAGGCCATTCCGTTATCCGTGGTGAGAGGTAAAGCCTGAAGTTTGGTATTTTCGGCACACACTTGACTCAGTGGATCTCGGAATATTGAATTCCCAAACGATTTCCGAAATGTAATGTCCCACGCGTATAGTTCCAGCTACCACCGCACGTCCAAAGTCTGTTAATTTCCGTCGTGCGGCCATAATCACGTTGGACCCCTTTTCACGTGAATCATCCGAGTACAAATAACAGCTCCGTCAACGCACTGCCCTTTTATACCTTGTGTACGCGATACTACTGAAATCTGTATACGTGCGGATCGCTGTTCCGTGACTTTTGTCACCTCAGTGTGCACAATGAAGTCAAAACCTGTTCTGTGAAACATACATCTGTGTAAGGGCTGATACAAAAAACAAATTAATTAATTAAAACTGAAATAAAAAGAACAAAAAACACTGTTATCGTGTGATTGAGAGAGACAAAGAAATACACTGATTTTAGAGGTAAGGGATTTTTAAAAAATTCGGCAGGCGTGCGGATGCAATTTTGTGTGTTAACGGAGCAGTACAATTTCCGCTATTTGCAGCGAGTAGCGCGGAATGTGCCTCGAGCTGGCGGTATAAAGGGGACAATGACGCACTGGAGAGTTGCGCGATTCGCGGGATATAATTGTAGCCTGAGCGGTCGATGGCGGCCACCATACAACGCCGCAGCGGCCTCCATCGGAGCTACTTTTGTCCTAAAACGAGATGGGCTGCTGAATGCGCCACGCAGCGGCGAAGGCCAGCCATGCACCACTGCCGCTGCACTGCCTGGGCTGCTGACGTCACGGCAATGACTGCCGGCCGGAGGATAGGGGCTTCAGCTCGTACTCGAACCAGAGGCAGCGCGGAAGCCAAGGTAAAAACAAGCTTTCAGCTTACCTTAGTGCCAATCAAATTTTGAGCTGGTTACACTAACCAATAACCAATAACGTACAGGTGTCAACACAATCTACGGAACATTTTGGCATAGGGACATTTCACACTTTCCCGGTTGCTGTGAACACGGCCGCGGGTTCAGGCATGCCTAATTTCGGTTACAAAAATGCGGAGTTTTGCTATGTGACATCGTGGAATGTTCCAGCTTCAGCTCCAACAGTTTCATGAAATTCCGATAAGCGACAGCGCTACACAAAGCCCTCAAAATGGTGTCCGTAATGGAGGTGCGTTCCAAGCAGAGAGCTGTCATTGTGTTTCTGTTGGCGGAAAACTACAGCATCGTAGATATGCATAGGCGCTTGCAGAGTGTCTACAGAGACCTGGCAGTGAACAAAAGCACGGCGAGTCGTTGGGCGAGGCGTCTGTCATCATCGCAACAAGATCGAGCAAAACTGTCCGACCTCCGGCGTGCCAGTGACCTCACACAGCTGTCTCTCCTGCAGTGCTGGAACGTGCGGACACTCTCATTCGACGATTCATTCACAATCAAACACCTCGCTACTCACCTGGACGTCTCTATTGATAGTACTGGCAGTCTCGTCCACCATTCGGGGTTCTTGAAGGTGTGAAGGTGTGTGCCCACTGGGTTTCTCGGCGCTTAACAGAGGATCATGAGGAGCAACAAAGGACCATCTGTGCGGAATTGTTTGCGTGTTATGAGGCTGATCGTGACAATTTGTACTGAACATCGCCACAGGGGATGAAACATGAGTTCATCACTTCGAACCGGAAACAAAACGACAATCCATGAAAGGCGCCAGACCATCTCTCCTCCGACGAAAATGTTCAAAGGCACACCGCGAGCAGTAAAGACATGGTGACGGAGTTATGGCTACGGTAGTCTGAAACACTGACAGGGTTGTTCTGTTTGGTGTCCTCCCTCATGGCGCAACGATCAACTCTCTACTGTATGGTGCTACCCACAGAAAACAGAAGAAACGACTTCAGCGTGTTCGTCGCCACAAAAATGCAAACGAACTTCCCTTCTCTACAACAAGGCAAGGCC
The DNA here is from genome assembly GCF_023864275.1 of Schistocerca cancellata. Taxonomy (NCBI): domain Eukaryota; kingdom Metazoa; phylum Arthropoda; class Insecta; order Orthoptera; family Acrididae; genus Schistocerca; species Schistocerca cancellata. Next base: position 236,304,216 of record NC_064627.1, on the reverse strand, counting down.
ACACACAAGTCTGCACACCTGAAACAAGCTCGCAAAATTTTATTGACAGAGATCTCCCACCTTCCGTTTCCAATATGTTTGGGCCAGTGAAGGATGCACCCCGCATGAAGCAGTACATGGATGACAGGAGGTTAATGATGCAACAAGACTTTGGCTTCGACGTCGACCAGTAGAGTGGTACGATGTGAGAATACAGTCCCTCCCAATAAGGTGGCGTAAGGCAGTCGTATTGAACTGCGATTATGTTGAAAATTAGGGTTTTCTACACCTACATCTACATGGATACTCTGCAAATCACATTTAAGTGCCTGGCAGAAGGTTCATCGAACCACCTTAACAATTCTCTATTATTCCAATCTCGTATAATTCCCGGAAAGGGTGAACACCTGTATCTTTGCTTACGAGCTCTGATTTCCCTTATTTTATCTTGCTGATCGTTTCTCCCTATGTAGGTCGGTGTCAACAAAATATTTTCGCACTCGGAGGAGAAAGTTGGTGATTGGAATTTCGTGAGAAGATTCCGTCGCAACGACAAACGCCTTTCTTTTTTAAGGATGTCCAGCTCAAATCCTGTATCATTTCTTTGACTCTCTCTCCCATATTTGGCGGTAATACAAAACGTGCTGCCTTTCTTTGAACTTTTTCGATGTACTCCGTCAGTCCTATCTGGTAAGGATCCCACACCGCACAGCAGTATTCTAAAAGAGGACGGACAAGCGTAGTGTAGGCAGTCTCCTTAGTAGGTCCGTTACATTTTCTAAGTGTCCTGTCAATAAAACGCAGTCTTTGGTTAACCTTCCCCACAACATTTTCTATCTGTTCCTTCCAATTTAAGTTGTTCGTAATTGTAATATCTACGTATCTAGTTGAATTTACAGCTTTTAGGTTAGACTGATTTATCGTGTAACGGAAGTTTGAGTTCATTTTAGCACTCATGTGGATGACCTCACACATTTCGATATTTAGCGTCAACTGCCACTTCTCGCAGCATGCAGATATCTTTTCTAAATAATTTTCCAGTTTGTTTTTGTCTTCTGATGACTTTATTAGTCAATAAACGACAGCGTCATCTGCAAACAACCGAAGACGGCTGCTGAGATTGTCTCCAAAATCGTTTATATAGAAAAGGAACAGCAAAGGGCCTATAACACTTACCTTGGGTAAAGCCAGAAATCACTTCTGTTTCACTCTATGACTTTCCGTCAATTACTACGAACTATGACCTCTCTCACAGGAAATCACACATCCAGACACATAACTGAGGCGATATTCCATAAGCACGCAATTTCACTACGAGCCACTTGTAAGGTACCGTGTCGAAAGCCTTCCGGAAATCCAGAAATACGGAACCGATCTAAAATCCCTTGTCAATAGCACTCAACACTTCATGTGAAAAAAAGAGATAGTTGTGTTTCACAGGAACGATGTTTTCTAAACCTATGTTGACTGTGTGTCTATAGACCGTTTCCTTCGAGGTAATTCATAATGTTCGAACACAATATATGTTCTAAAATCCTGCTGCATATCGACGTTAACGATATGGGTCTGTAATTTAGTGGATTACTCCTACTACCTTTCTTGAATATTGGTGTGACCTGTGCAACTTTCAAGTCTTTGGGTACGGATCTTTCGTCGAGCGAACGGTTATATATGATTGTTAAGTATGGAGCTAAAGCATCAGCATACTCCGAAAGGAACATAATTGGTATACAGTCTGGACCAGAAGACTTGCTTTTATTACGTGATTTAAGTTTCTTCACTACTCCGAGGATATTTACTTCTACGTTACTCATGTTGGCAGCTGTTCTCGATTCGAATTCTGGGATATTTACTTCGTCTTCCTTTGCGAAGGCAGTTGGGAAGGCAGCACTGTCTTCGATACTATCACCATTGGTATCGTGCAGAGAAGGCATTGACTGTTTCTTGCCGCTAACATACTTCATACGACCAGAATCTCTTTGGATTTTCTGCCAGGTTTCGAGACAACGTTTTGTTGTGGAAACTGTTATAGGATCTCGCATTGAAGTCCGCGCTAAATTTCGAGCTTGTGTAAAGGATCGCTAATCTTGGGGATTTTGCGTCTGTTTAAGTTTGGCATGTTTGTTCCGTTGTTTCTGCAACAGTGTTCTAACCCGTTTTGTGTACCAAGGAGGAACAGCTCCATCGTTTGTTAATTTACACTACTGGCCATTAAAATTCCTACACCACGAAGATGACGTATTACAGAGACGAAATTTAACCGACAGGAAGAAGATACTGTGATATGCAAATGATTACCTTTTCAGAGCATTCACACAAGGTTGGCGCCGGTGGCAACACCTAGAACGTGCTGACATGAGGAAAGTTTCCAACCGATTTCTCATACACAAACAGCATTTGACCGGCGTTGCCTGGTGAAACGTTGTTGTGATGCCTCGTGTAAGGAGGAGAAATGCGTACCATCACGTTTCCGACTTTGTTAAAGGTCGGATTGTAGCCTATCGCGATTGCGGTTTATCGTATCGCGACATTTCTGCTCGCGTTGGTCGAGATCCAATGACTGTTAGCAGAATGTGGAATTGGTGGGTTCAGGAGGGTAATACGGAACGCCGTGCTGGATCCCAACGGTCTCGTATCACTAGCAGTCGAGATGACAGGCATCTTATCCACATGGCTGTAACGGATCGTGCAGCCACGTGTCGATCCCTGAGTCAACAGATGGGGACGTTTGCAAGACAACAACCATCTGCACGAACAGTTCGACGACGTTTGCAGCAGCATGGATTATCAACTGGCAGACCATGGCTGCGGTTACCCTTGACGCTGCATCACAGACAGGAGCGCCTGCGATGGTGTACTCAATGATGAACCTGGGTGCACGAATGGCAAACGTCATTTTTTCGGATGAATCCAGGTTCCATTTACAGCATCATGATGGTCGCATCCGTGTTTGGCGACATCGTGGTGAACGCACATTGGAAGCGTGTATTCGTCATCGCCATACTGGCGTACCACCCGGCGTGATGGTATGGGGTGCCATTGGTTACACATCTCGGTCACCTCTTGTTCGCATTGACGGCACTTTGAAGAGTGGACGTTACATTTCAGATGTGTGACGACCGGTGGCTCTACCCTTCATTCGATCCCTGCGAAACCCTACATTTCACCAGGATAACGCACGACCGCATGTTGCAGGTCCTGTACGGGCCTTTCTGGATAAAGAAAATGTTCGACTGCTGCCCTGGCTAGCACGTTCTCCAGATCTCTCACCAACTGAAAACGTCTGATCAATGGTGGCCGAGCAACTGGCTCGTCACAATATGCCAGTCACTACTCTTGATGTACTGTGGTATCGTGTTGAAGCTGCATGGGGAGCTGTACCTGTACACGCCATCTAAGCTCTGTTTGACTCAATGCCCAGGCGTATCAAGGCCGTTATTACGGCCAGAGGTGGTTGTTCTGGGTACTGATTTCTCAGGATCTATGCATCCAAATTGCGTGAAAATGTAATCACATTCAGTTCTAGCAATTTTAATGGCCAGTAGAGTATTTGGTATAAATCTCTCAATTGCTGCGGATACTATTTCTTTGAATTTAAGCCACATATGGTCTACACTTATATTATTTATTTGAAATGAGTGGAGATTTTCTCTCAGGAAGGTGTCAAGTGAATTTTTATCTTACTGCATTGCCACTGCAGTCAGGAAACGTTATCGTCATGAAGGGGTGTACGTAATCTTCAGCCAGTGTAGTAGACTCCTTGGGCGGTCGCTGGACCCGTATCTGCTCACGTGGATGTCCCCAGAGATTAGTAGAGTCACCGCAGCTTCTCTCCGTCCCGCAATAGGGATGTCTTCCCTTGGAAGACGACGCATTCGCGCCCTGTCATCGGCATGATGAAGAAGGTAACGGGATTCATCAGACGATGCAGTAGTCCTTCACTGGGCCAACGTCCAGGGTCCATGGTCACGTGACATTTCAGTCGTATTTGCCAATGTTGTGACGTTAACATTGCCGCATTTGTCATCGGCTGCAGAGGCCATTGTTAGGAGTGTTCAGTGCGCTGTGCTTTCTGACACTATTGTACTCTGCCCAGAATTGAAGTCTGATGTTAGTTCCGGCACATTTCGCCGCCTGTCCTGTTTTAACAGTCTTCTCAGCCTACGACATCCGACATCTGTAATGAAGTGCGCCCGCCGAACCCCACGACGTCTGGACGTGGTTTCACCTTGGTTTCGCCACGTGTCGAAGACACTCACGACAGCACTCCTCGAACACCCGACAAGTCTTGTAGTTTTCGAAAAGCTCGTGCCAAGCCTCCAGACTATCACGATCTGACCTTAGTCAGGCTCTCATAGATCACGAGCCTTCCTCATTCTACACAAGGACAACACGATCGCTGATACTACTGTACATGCACGGTGCGTGTGCTGTCGCCTGGACGGGTTTATATCGATAGTAGGTCGGTGGTCATAATGTTCTGGCTGATCAGTGTAAATGAGCTTATTAGTAAGCTACAGCACAAAAGAAACACAATTTTGTTGGTGTTGGAGAAAGATTCTATTTGAAAACAAATTATCTCTTTTTGCTCAATATTTTGAAAGAGAAACTTTCATTCACTTTCCACGTCAATTGAAACATAGCCAGAAAGTAATTTCGGTGCTGTCATTTTCTGTTTCAAGAGAATACTTTTCAGTATGAGCTAATCTTTGCTCAACAATTTTCAGGAATTCAGAAACAACAAAAAATCTATTGATACTACTGTTACAGAATTCGATTCTTCTGTCTTTAATATTGACATTGGAGACTTTGAAATGTAGGTGCTGGATTTAAAAAAACAAAGAATTGTGAAGCACAAAATCTGAACGTCTTTGTGCTGATATAGGAATAGTACAGAAGCACAAATGTGAACTTAGTACACGGCACAAGTAGTCTGCTTTGAAAGACCTGGAGAAGGGCGATATGTTGATTTTTAACACCTGGAATAGTATTCCTGACAAAAAAACTAGTATTTGCTAGCCTTGCTTCATTCGGATGTATATGTTCATGTGAACAATCATTTTCAACCACTAACCTTGTCAAGAGCAAATTAAGAAGCAGTCTTATTGATCAGAACCTGTAATCGTGCCTACAAACGAAACCAACAGCGTCCAGTTTTCCAGAAGATTGTGGCTGATGTGGTCTCGATTTTGCCAGGCAGCTCATCTCTGATTCCAAGAGCAGGCTTCTCTGGCCTAAAAACCCTCATTTGCACGCCATACACACACCACTACCTTAGTAGTCGCTTCCAACGCACTCTAGGTTCCTTTATCTCGAAACAGTAGAAGCATCTCAACCCATGGACCCTATAAAATTGGCGTCAGAAGTGTGTACTTTGGCTGCCATTGCCAATGTCTGCAGCATCACTGCGTTCAGCTTCTGTCTGAATGCAATGCAGTGTGATGACGAAGCATTTTCTCTGTTGGCCTTTCTGACTGTTCTTGTTTGTGGCCATGTCAAAGCGCATGGACATTAATTCCACTCTCAGATTGCCGTTTCTGAAAACGCTGGAACCTACAGATTTATCATTGTTTAGAGGAAATACTAACGAAATATATTTAACGCAAGTGAAGTGCAAATTCTGTGATTTATCGGACGATGAGTTGCCACGCACTAAATCAGTACCAGTTATGTGTGACATTTATAGAAGATTTGGACACTTGGCGCAGGACTGTTCAGATCACGTTGCGTTATGATCTGGTGTAGGAATTAAATTGATTTATTACTATGTGTATTGTAAGTGCTGTTTTCCCGTACCCTTGTTTTGTAACAGCAATAATAGAATCTGCCATTTGCTGGAAACATATGCTGCTACTATGAGTGAAACTGCCACTGGGTTAATAGAGTAAAGTCGTATGAGCAGTAATGAAGAGCTGTATAAGCCAACTGTAACCTTACGTAACGCCTTTTTCCCAAAAAAAAAGACGGAAGGTGTTTATTTGAGATGTTTTAGCTGGTGTTGAACGGTTAATGGGCGACGTTAAAGCATATATAATTAATCATGAGATGCTTAGCAAGGGAGGAACGTTGCAGGAGCTCGCGTATCGTTTGCCCATCGATACTAGAAATAAAACAGCGCGAAATTTACAAAGCGAAACCGAGTTGTTTAGTGCAGAAGATGAATGAATCAGTGGGATCTCTTTTGGATAAAATCCGGAAGATTGATGCACAAATACACAAGTTCACACAAAGAGTAAAAGCTGACGCAGTTACCTTGTGTGAAGCTGAAAATAGGGCTTTCTATGTTTTCTTAAGGGGTATCTCTGCCGAAATGCTACAGAGTCAGAACAGAGACTCCATCTAAAATAGTCGAAACTATTACGATCGTCACAGAACTGGATGAAACGGATACTGCCACGGAAGGGTGTAATGACCGTCCAATCTCCGTCTCTGAAGTCAAACATAACAGATGTGGACATAAGTATCATCAACAGAAACAATGTCGCCAACCAGATTTTTATTATTGCGATCAAGCCAGTCATAAGGTGCAAGAGTATAGGAAAACTTCACGAGAAAAAGCGTCCATTAAACACAAAAGGGAACACATCGCCCATGGAAGGCATTCCCAGCAGAACAGAACATTGTACAAAAGTATGCAGAGATGAAATGCTGTTTGTTAGGCATAGTACAGGACAAGGAACAGAAGTTTTCAGTGGACGCAGGTGTGCATGTGGCAGTCATCAGTTTGGCCCTCTGAGACAGGAAGAGACAGGTTTCCACGATACAGGCTATGTGAAGTAGGTGACAATGCTCCATTGTATAAGGAAACCGTACTTCTTGCCTTCTATTTGCAACTATTGATTTTTTGACCAACAACTGGTAGAGGGAATAACAAAACATAGTCTATGAAGAGCAAATGACATCATTATACCAAAAAAAGTCTCTGGCAGGTAGTAAGAAGTACAGATTCAGTTGCGACTACAGGTACTTGAATGCCAAAACTGTTGCTGGTGCGTATCCTATTCCCAGTATTGTGGAAACACTGGGTCAGTGCAAATAATTTTCACCAATGGACCTAATGAGTGGGTATCATTCAACTAGAAGTAGTTCCAGAAACAGACTGAAGGCTGCTTTCATGACTATCAGGTCACCAGTGCCGAAGGATGCCATTTGGACTTAAAAATGCACTAGCTGTACTCCAGAGAGTGTTTGGTGGCATACTTCATGGATTGAAAACTAAAAAAATTTATTGTGTACTTAGACGACATCACTGTATTTTCGAGAGACGTGGCAGAACTCTCCAGGCATTTTGAAGAACTGTTTAACAGGCCACAAACAGAACATCTGACATTCAGCATAGGTAAATGACATTTTGCACAAACGTAAGTCAAACACCTTGGCCGTATAATTGGTTCAGAAGGAGTAAAACTGATCCCTGACTAACTTTGGCAGTCTGTGACTTCACAACATCATAAACAACCGAACACTTAGGAAATTCATTAAAGAATTTGCACAAATTGCTGAAACATTGAAAACATTGCTGCAAAAATGTGTAAAATTCGAATGGACAGTAGATTCCCAAACAGCATATGATGCATAGAAGAAGAAACTGACATCGGTCCCTGTACTGATATTCCCAGATTTCGAAAAAGAATTCATCCTTTCGTGTGATGCTAGTACTACAGTAGAGCAGTGGGGTGCCTCTCAGTGAAAATTTAGATGGTAAAGAACACCCTGTGACCTATGCGTCTAGACAGCTCAGCAAGACAGAACATAATTATCCCATGACAGAAAAGGATTTGCTAGCAATGATTCATGGAATTACATTCTTTCGTTGTTGTGTTTGGCCAAAAGTTCAGAAACGTGACAGACCTTGCATGACTAAAATTATTGTTATGATTAAAGGATTCTGCTAGTAGATAAATGAGATGGGCACTCAAATTGAAATTCTTGGATTGGACGTCTTGGGACCCCTGTAGGAAATGAGTACATATTAACTATAATACATCACTTTTCCCAGTACACTGAAATGGTAACTATCCCAGACCAACAAGCTAACACAATAGCACTACCCTTAATAAAAAATTGGATACTCAAGTTCAGAGTACCAGATACCATAATAACAGTTCAAGGTACAAATTTCATATTGGCTTTAATGAAACAGTTGTGCGCATTCCTTTGCATTCACAAGTTAAGAATAAGTCCTTTCCATCCGCAAGCAAATGGATAAACAGAAAGGGTTCACAGGACGAGTTACAAATGTTGAGCCACTATGTTAATGGCCAACATGATAATTGGGACACATAACTAGCATTCATAATTTTGATGTACAATTCCACAGCTCACACCAGTACCAATCCCTCATCAAATGAGGTCGTAAGTGCAGAAAAATGCCATCTTCTTTTCACATGATAAAATTCAAGTTTGGAGCTAACAGCGAGTCAGCAACAGAATTTTCAAAACGTTTATATGGAGTTTGGCAAAGAGAAAGCTTTACAACGTTGTGAACAGATAGGACAATGTATAGGAAAACTGCCAGGATACAGAGCTGGTCAGTCGATACAGTTAATCAACACACGCAAAACAAAAGGCAAAACCAAAAACAATTAACTAAGTAATATAGCTGTCACGAAGAGCCGGCCGGTGTGACCAGGCGGTTCTAGGCGCGTCAGTCGGGAACCGCTCGACCGCTACTGTCGCAGGTTCGAATCCTGCTTCGGGCATGGGTGTGTGTGATGTCTTTAGGGTAGTTAGGTTTAAGTAGTTCTAAGTTCTAGGGGACTGATGACCTCAGATGTTAAGTCCCATAGTGCTCAGAACGATTTGAACCATTCGCACGAAGATGTCGAAATAACAGTTCCAGTAAATGTTAAGTTGCAATTACAAACAAAGACATCTGCTGTTCGCGTAAACAAGGTGAAACCATTCAGAGGAGCCTTTGATGTTAACCACAAGTTCCATCAGCTGCACAAGTCTCGAGAACAGCGTCAAAACATCATAGGGAACTGGTATCTATAGGTACACGATATATCTGATCCATTCAGATCGCGAAGTAAGCTGTTATGATCAGCTTTTTTATAATGTCTTACAGTTTTCTGTACCTTGGTTATCTTTAACTGTTACTATGTATTTATTGGCGTATCATGTATGATAGTATTCACAAGTTTGTGTTGAATAGGGTAGAATTTATTTTCTTTTCCGTCAGTGTATTTGTTAAAGAGAAGGATTTGATGAAACATGCCTTTCTGTTAGATGGCGCACCACTATGGATGTACAGGAAGGTTATCACAGTCCTGATTACGCTTCACTTCGTCAAGATAGGAGTACCAATACAGTGGAGAACCAGCAATTCTGGGATATTATTCTCCAGAAAACTTGACGTACTTTTAACTAGTCAACTAACCTTCGACATACGGGAAATACGAAATGAGGTAGGCAGGCTGCAGTAGGTATTCCTGGAATTAAGCAAGGAAGCGTAGAAGAGAATGCTTTGGAGGAAATGCAAAACGAGTATTACGAGCTAAGATTTTGTTATGAGAAAGTGAGAACAGAACTGAAGCAGATGGCCGGGCGGTTCTAGGCGCTTCAGTCTGGAACCGCGCGACTGCTATGGTCGCAGGTTCGAATCCTAACTCGGGCGTGGATGTGTGTGATGTCCTTAGGTTAGTTAGGTTTAAGTAGTTCTAAGTTTTAGGGGACTGATGACCTCAGATGCTAAGTTCCATAATGCTCAGAGCCATTTGAACCATTTTAGAAAGAGTACCACAGACGTTAATTGGAGGGAAAAGAGTATGATTGGATGCGGGAGGGAAATTAGTGAAAACCTTATTCGGCACGGCAGACAATGAAGGTACAAAAAGCTTGAATTATACACTAGAACAAACATGGGAGATAGTGGATACCACCAGAACTGCAGTAGAATGACATACTATGAAGTTGGAAAACACTGAATACAATTTGCTTAACAACATGAGGAAGGTAAGAGAATTAACTACAGAATTGGCGCAGTGCACAAAAGGTATCGTTTGGACAACGAAGAACACCTTGGAAAGAATTCAGACTCAATTTAGTACATTAGACGCCAGATGAGCATAACAAGACTGTTGCGGACCGTAACAAACAATTCACGCTGAATAACGTGAGGCTAGAGGCAGCAACACTGCAAGAAACGGTTTACCATGCCATGCACGGACGTCTGAGTTATACATTTTTGCCTCTAACGCAGCTCCTAGCAGAATTGCGCCAGTCACAAAAAGAATTCCTCACATAACTACAACACACAGTAAATCTAACCGAGAGAAACCTAGACTTATCCTACCACACAGCATCCGCTGAAGTTAGTGCTACAGTAAAACTGCATGTCTCCATTCAGTTTCCGATAGTGGACATGAATGCACAATACAAGTATTTTACTATTCATTCTTATCCGACAAAACGGGGAACAGTCAAAAAATGGATCCAACTACAAATGCAAAAAATATTATAAGTGTAAGAACAATGAGAAGCTTACATCTATTTAACAGAGTTACAAGAATTTATAAGAGAAATCATCAAGATATGTCCAGCCAGAGCGATACTGAGAAATGTACAAGTATGTCAAAAACAGTTGTTATCAGGGAAAACTGAAGTATCACAGCTTAAAATAGAAGTGCTTATTTCCAGAGAGTGGGAGCACATTGGAAGTTGTCATTATAAGCTGTTACCAAAATGGAAGAACCATCGGCAGGACCAAGGTGGAACTACGACACAGTGGTATATTAATACGAGGGTCGTTCAATAAGTAATGCCACGCCTTTTTTTAAAAAAGCCATTAATATACGAGCTGCATTCAAGTTCTAAGGCCTCCGATTTTTTTTCTAGTTAACTACTCACCCGAAATCGATGAAACTGGCGTTACTTCTCGACGTAATCGCCCTGCAGACGTACACATTTTTCACAACGCTGACGCCATGATTCCATGGCAGCGGCGAAGGCTTCTTTAGGAGTCTGTTTTGACCACTGGAAAATCGCTGAGGCAATAGCAGCACGGCTGGTGAATGTGCGGCCACGGAGAGTGTCTTTCATTGTTGGAAAAAGCCAAAAGTCACTAGGAGCCAGGTCAGGTGAGTAGGGAGCATGAGGAATCTCTTCAAAGTTGTTTTTGTTGCAGTGCAGGAAGGAATTTGTTCTTCAAAACATTTTCGTAGGATGCACCTGTTACCGTAGTGCCCTTTGGAACGCAATGGGTAAGGATTACGCCCTCGCTGTCCCAGAACATGGACACCATCATTTTTTCAGCACTGGCGGTTACCCGAAATTTTTTTGGTGGCGGTGAATCTGTGTGCTTCCATTGAGCTGACTGGCGCTTTGTTTCTGGATTGAAAAATGGCATCCACGTCTCATCCATTGTCAAAACCAACGAAAAGAAAGTCCCATTCATGCTGTCGTTGCACGTCAACATTGCTTGGCAACAGGCCACACGGGCAGACATGTGGTCGTCCGTCAGCATTCGTGGCACCCACCTGGATGACACTTTTCGCATTTTCAGGTCATCATGCAGGATTGTGTGCACAGAACCCACAGAAATGCCAACTCTGGAGGCGATCTGTTCAACAGTCATTCGGCGATCCCCCAAAACAATTCTCTCCACTTTCTCGATCATGTCGTCAGACTGCTTGTGCGAGCCCGAGGTTGTTTCGGTTTGTTGTCACACGATGTTCTGCCTTCATTAAACTGTCACACCCACGAACACACTTTCGACACATCCATAACTCCATCACCACATGTCTCCTTCAACTGTCGATGAATTTCAGTTGGTTTCACACCACGTAAATTCAGAAAACAAATGATTGCACGCTGTTCAAGTAAGGAAAACGTCGCCATTTTAAGTATTTAAAACAGTTCTCATTCTCGCCGCTGGCGGTAAAATTCCATCTGAAGTACGGTGCTGCCATCTCTGGGACGTATTGACAATGAACGCGACCTCATTTTAAAACAATGCGCATGTTTATATCTCTTTCCAGTCCAGAGAAAAAAAGTCGGTGGCCTTAGAACTTGAATGCACCTCGTACAGGGACAAACGTCCATGTTGGTGCTTCATATCTGATGTTTGTTCTGTGCGCCGATGAAGCTTCGAAACGTTCTGGCAGATGACAGAGACGTAGAACAGCGCCAAAATGGCGTCTACATGCAACTCACGTTACAAGTAGCGTGCTGTTATTGAGTTCTTGTGTACAGAAAAAGAAACTGTGATGAACATCCGTTAACATTTGTGTGCAGTGTATGGTGATGCTGCAGTTTAGAGGAGTACGGTTGGGCGATAAGCAAAGAATGTTACAGCCTCAGGAAATGCAGAAACGGAGCTACCAAGGCTCTGCTAATAGTTTGTGCATTCCACTTTTGCTTGAGGCGTAAAACGACTCATCCACCGAATCGCCATTCAGCCAAAAACCTGTCAGGTGGCTAAATGGTAGAAGTAAGAAATAAAAAAGTGTAACAGAGAGTAAGGTTGAAAAAATTGTACTATAAAATACTCACCACAGTCAGTATAGGATTAAGAACAGGCCAAAAAAACGTTGTCAATAAGCTTTCCACACGTTGAAATCACGGAAAATCTTACTGTGTTTAATTATCTATGCAACATGGATTTCATGAGATAGTTGCAGAGGCAAACTAAGAAAAAATCGGGTCAAATATGTTAAAGAACGGGGAATGTTACACAGCAGAAATGTATCACGCGTAAATATAAAATTTTCTCAACGTCCTGCCCAGGCAGCCCTAAGACAAGGCAAGCCAGGCTTACCATGCGTGTATCAATCAAAACGACAAACTGGCTGAACGCCGACATTGCAGAAAGCATAAAAACCCAGAGGATATTGCCTCACCTCGTACGAACGAGAGGCCTAAATCGTAAACCCAGCGACACAACCTCAGCTCGGAAACACATCACATCACAGAACAGCTTCATTCCGTGAACGACAGTAGAAGATTCGCAAGAAAACCTCTGAACCCGATGATACGGTGGAAAGGCAACAAATCGAAGCCCTGAAAGCCATTCTTGCGAAACAGATGGGTGGTGAAGACGGCTGACGAGCCAAGAAAAAGAGGTAACATTCAGTCATCGTCAGGCAGACATAATCTGAGATATGCAGAAATAAATACTCAGGCTTCCAAGCCCCCGTTCTTCATCTTTAAATTCCTGAACATTGGCTGCTAGACTGAACGTGCAATGTGCTCCAACCGTTCGCCTTCGAGACTGCTACCAGTTTGGTCTACCGTACTCGGTCGCCGTGAGCAGCCGACTTCGCAACCACTGATGAGAAGAATTGCAGACGTCTACCTCTGACTTACAGAGCCGAGCTGATGGTGTCTGGTGTACTGTCCACGTGTTGCAGTATTTGGGAGGCACGATCATTGCTGCTGTCACAAGACTGGTAACTGCATGCAGTCATCGAGATCCCCAGTCTTCCTTGCTGGAGGCACAATGCTGTTGCTTATCTACACATTGTGCAGAGCTTCTGGAAGATTACCCGAGTACAACCCTTTGATGTCTACGAGAGTGCTCTGGTAAAAACACAGTCTCCATCCTGGGCATCAAGGCCCGTTTCATGGGCTACGCAGATCGTCAACGCAGCCTTCTTCCCGCCCGACACCGTGGTTACGTGATCTGGACGCCAGAGGGCGACATCTGTCAGAGATTGCTGAGACAGCATCAGCAAGCTCCGAGGCCGCGAACTGCACTAACGCCGGCCTGTGCGCCGACACAGTGAAGAACACACGATTGTAAACTTAAATGTAACAAATTTTTGTTCCGCTATTGCTGTATCATTAGCGCCCAGCGCTCCGCCTGACGTGGTGCACTGCACTCCTCACTCCATCATCCTGACACATTTATGTGTTTCAACCAAGGCCTCAACAATTTAACACATTTCATGCCGATTTGACGTCTTTTGTATGCCTCCTTGATGGTGTTGCATTTTAATGGCCTCTACTGTAGTTGACTTACATGAGTTTCAAATAGACACATTCGAGAACTGTGCTATCATAACATTGGTTGTTCTGGTCGATATGCCGTCAGTGAAGGTTTATAGGAAATAGGCATTTAAGAGAGACACAGCTTATTTAATCATAACAGTTTTACTCTTGAAGGTAATTCTCATCAAGGACGTCCGCAAACAGTTACTGGTGATGAAAATATAAAGAATCTGCTCAGTGTGATATTAAAACATTTGAAGTTGTCAGAAAAAAATTCTTTACTAGGAATGATTCTCTTAGACATGCCTTCCTGCAGTCATTGAACTTACTTACCCTTCTTATTGTAGGAAGACTAGGCATTTTAATATGGTCTTCAAGCCGTTGGGCAGTTTTGCATTTTTCACACACATAAATCTCTGTCAGAAGTGGTAGGTGACAGAAGGAACCATTGGAGAGGCAGATAACTGAGCCCAGGACATTTAGGTTGCAACTGGACACTCGTCCATTTAGCCACCGAGACACACTATTGAAGAACAGAGTCTAATAGGAAGAAGAATAAACTATGGCACACTTTCTGCAGGATGGGTGGCACGGTTCTTGAATGCCGACTAATAACAATGTTTGGATCATTTTAAAAACAATCGAGCGATTTTTAGTGCTGATTTGTTAATGACAGTGAGCTGTGGGTTCCCCACCTCGTACTTTAAATGAAACAGCTTAATATAACTTGGCAAATTAGAAAGGTAACTGCCCTCATCGCTAAGAAATTTTTTACTGTAAATTTTTGCGTTAGGTACACTTCAGTCTCGTTTCTTTTACTTCAAACCTCGTGGAAGTGTACACTGCCACTAAGCCGAGAGTTCAAGTTGGATTTTGTCACAGCTAGTGTCCAACCGAATATTCTGCTCCGGCTTCAGCTTCGGCCAAGACATGCCGAACTTTTGGCTGAAGCATAAATGTTCAGATGTGTGTGAAATCTTACGGGACTTAACTGCTAAGGTCATCAATCCCTAAGCTTACACACTACTTAACCTAAATTATCCTAAGGACAAACACACACACACCCATGCCCAAGGGAGGCCGCCGGGACCAGCCGCACAGTCCATGACTGCAGCGCATTAGACCGTGGCTGAAGCCGAAAATTTCTAGCAAGCCGGCGATATTGAGCTAATTGTTAGAACATCGCATGCGCGGTGGACGCCCGACGATTAAACCGCAACACTGTGTTGCATCAGTCAGCCGCCAGTAAATACAAGTTCGTACGCGAATTAGATTATCTACTTTGGTGGTTTATGATAATATTGCGAAGGTTGTTACCTGATCGAGTAGAAGAGAAGATTGAGTTTGTGAAAAGTACATAAAAAGCCAAAAAACGTTAAGTATTTCCTTTACACTATTTATTACGTTATTTACTGCTCAATAGTACTTCAAGCATTACTGATTTTTTAATGTATGTTCCGAGTGTTATGGTTTTAGAGACAAGTGTCATAATACCTCCGGCAGAATCCGGAATGTTCCGTAACCCTAGGCACTGTTGCCAACGAACGCGATTTGCAGCGTGCGACACTATAGTGAACAGTCGTTCAGTGCGCAGTAGACATGTAGTGATTGCTATTGACTTGTTAATGATTATATCCACTGAGAGTAAATGTTTACATGGCTTTCAGTGTGACTCAGCAGCATTTACTTTTTTCTATATTTCATATTCAATGATATAAATATACACGATATTCGCAAACTCACGAAAGCCACTTATTTTAAAATTTAAAAAAAAAGAACAAAAAACTTTCGTGCTGTTTACAAACAGCAAGCGAGGACTTCGAAGCGCAAACGGCGCTCGTGTACGCGTGTTAGCAATACTGCCAGGAAGCCATGCGTTACACAGCGGCCTTTGTTTTCGGTACCCCTGGCTGTGTATCCCCCTCAGTTATGGGAACTTGAAAAACTCTACATGGTTTATTCGTTAGGTTTATATGCGTTCGATGTATCTCGAATTTGGACATGTGCATTTCGATTGTTTCAACTCTTATCATATTCGCTTGTCACCGACAACAATGGCAAAGAAGGAGCAATATTTGAAAGACGACGTGCATCTTATTTTTGGAGTTTTTTAAACACAGATCGCAATAAGTACCTGTTTAACCTTTACCAGATTTTTCACATGGCTGGAGCTCGTTCCTCGTACCAGTATAGGGTTAGATTATGTAAGTATTTTGCCCGACTTTTTTTTTAAATTTCCCGTGAAACTAATCTCAAAAGGACTCTGCCTAATCTCTTCTTGGAAGTATACAAGTCACTATTCTAAGCGCTACGACTTTTCGTTCACAATATCTTATTTTTACTCATTTTTATTAGTCATTTTTATTTACACATCCTTAGTTAGTTGTCTTTCAATCTAAGGTCAAAGGTATTTATGTCTTGCTGTTGGCCCTGCCTTAAAACTAAAGCAAACAACGATTTGCGCCACTTCTTGGAACCATAACTTTCGGTTTATTGCGACATGTGTTCACCATTGTTCTGCAATCGTCAGTAGGCACTACATTTTATTTAATTTCTGCAAATAAGTGCATTTTTATGCTCAGAATATTCTTCTTGTGTCCCGTTACATTTATGTATTGGAAGGCTAGTATCTTACGTTATTGTTCTCTTCAGAAATGAAGAATTTTAAGTCATAATACTACAAGTCATTTGCAAACAAACGAAAACAATTGTTAATTTTGAACCAAATAGCATTTATTTGGTTAGGAAAGGGCTTTTATCTGACAAAAATACGTATGTGCTGCGTATTGTACTGTTCTATATACTGTACTTGAAGAACCAAAATACGAATTTCAGTTTTTCTTCATGTTTATGTACCTACATGTTACAGACGGTAGTTGCTCGGCAGTTAAACATTTGTATTCAGTTATATCGTTTGAGCAGTATGTGTAATGACGAATTTATTTGCGTCACATATTTTCTTTTTCCCCCCCATGAACCATGGACCTTGCCGTTGGTGGGGAGGCTTGCGTGCCTTAGCGATACAGATAGCCGTACCGTAGGTACAACCACAACGGAGGGGTATCTGTTGAGAGGCCAGGCAAACGTGTGGTTCCTGAAGAGGGGCAGCAGCCTTTTCAGTAGTTGCAAGGGCAACAGTCTGGATGATTGACTGATCTGGCCTTGTAACAATAACCAAAACGGCCTTGCTGTGCTGGTACTGCGAACGGCTGAAAGCAAGGGGAAACTACGGCCGTAATTTTTCCCGAGGGCATGCAGCTTTACTGTATGATTAAATGATGATGGCGTCCTCTTGGGTAAAATATTCCGGAGGTAAAATAGTCCCCCATTCGGATCTCCGGGCGGGGACTACTCAAGAGGATGTCGTTATCAGCAGAAAGAAAACTGGCGTTCTACGGATCGGAGCGTGGAATGTCAGATCCCTTAATCGGGCAGGTAGGTTAGAAAATTTAAAAAGGGAAATGGTTAGGTTAAAGTTAGATATAGTGGGAATTAGTGAAGTTCGGTGGCAGGAGGAACAAGACTTCTGGTCAGGTGACTACAGGGTTATAAACACAAAGTCAAATAGGGGTAATGCAGGAGTAGGTTTAATAATGAATAGGAAAATAGGAATGCGGGTAAGCTACTACAAACAGCATAGTGAACGCATTATTGTGGCCAAGATAGATACCAAGCCCAGACCTACTACAGTAGTACAAGTTTATATGCCAACTAGCTCTGCAGATGACGAAGAAATTGAAGAAATGTATGATGAAATAAAAGAAATTATTCAGACAGTGAAGGGAGACGAAAATTTGATAGTCATTGGTGACTGGAATTCGAGTGTAGGAAAAGGGAGAGAAGGAAACGTAGTAGGTGAATATGGATTGGGGCTAAGAAATGAAAGAGGAAGCCGCCTGGTAGAATTTTGCACCGAGCACAACTTAATCATAGCTAACACTTGGTTTAAGAATCATGATAGAAAGTTATATACATGGAAGAACCCTGGAGACACTAAAAGGTATCAGATAGATTATATAATGGTAAGACAGAGATTTAGGAACCAGGTTTTAAATCGTAAGACATTTCCAGGGGCAGATGTGGACTCTGACCACAATCTATTGGTTATGACCTGTAGATTAAAACTGAAGAAACTGCAAAAAGGTGGGAACTTAAGGAGATGGAACCTGGATAAACTGAAAGAACCAGAGGTTGTACAGAGTTTCAGGGAGAGAATAAGGGAACAATTGACAGGAATGGGGGAAAGAAATACAGTAGGAGAAGAATGGGTAGCTTTGAGGGATGAAGTAGTGAAGGCAGCAGAGGATCAAGTAGGTAAAAAGACGAGGGCTAGTAGAAATCCTTGGGTAACAGAAGAAATATTGAATTTAATTGATGAAAGAAGAAAATATAAAAATGCAGTAAATGAAGCAGGCAAAAAGGAATACAAACGTCTCAAAAATGAGATCGACAGGAAGTGCAAAATGGCTAAGCAGGGATGGCTAGAGGACAAATGTAAGGATGTAGAGGCGTATCTCACTAGGGGTAAGATAGATACTGCCTACAGGAAAATTAAAGAGAATTTTGGAGATAAGAGAACCACTTGTATGAACATCAAGAGCTCAGATGGAAACCCAGTTCTAAGCAAAGAAGGGAAAGCAGAAAGGTGGAAGGAGTATATAGAGGGTCTATACAAGGGCGATGCACTTGAGAACAATATTATGGAAATGGAAGAGGATGTAGATGAAGATGAAATGGGAGATACGATACTGCGTGAAGAGTTTGACAGAGCACTGAAAGCCCTGAGTCGAAACAAGGCCCCCGGAGTAGACAACATTCCATTGGAACTACTGACGGCCTTGGGAGAGCCAGTCCTGACAAAACTCTACCATCTGGTGAGCAAGATGTATGAAACAGGCGAAATACCCTCAGACTTCAAGAAGAATATAATAATTCCAATCCCAAAGAAAGCAGGTGTTGATAGATGTGAAAATTACCGAACAATCAGTTTAATAAGCCACAGCTGCAAAATACTGACACGAATTCTTTACAGACGAATGGAAAAACTAGTAGAAGCCAACCTCGGGGAAGATCAGTTTGGATTCCGTAGAAATACTGGAACACGTGAGGCAATACTGACCTTACGACTTATCTTAGAAGGAAAGGCAAACCTACGTTTCTAGCATTTGTAGACTTAGAGAAAGCTTTTGACAATGTTGACTGGAATACTCTCTTTCAAATTCTAAAGGTGGCAGGGGTAAAATACAGGGAGCGAAAGGCTATTTACAATTTGTACAGAAACCAGATGGCAGTTACAAGAGTCGAGGGGCATGAGAGGGAAGCAGTGGTTGGGAAGGGAGTAAGACAGGGTTGTAGCCTCTCCCCTATGTTATTCAATCTGTATATTGAGCAAGCAGTAAAGGAAACAAAAGAAAAATTCGGAGTAGGTATTAAAATCCATGGAAAAGAGATAAAAACGTTGAGGTTCGCTGATGACATTGTAATTCTGTCAGAGACAGCAAAGGACTTGGAAGAGCAGTTGAACGGAATGGATGGTGTCTTGAAGGGAGGATATGAGATGAACATCAACAAAAACAAAACGAGAATAATGGAATGTAGCCGAATTAAGTCGGGTGATGTTGAGGGTATTAGATTAGGAAATGAGACACTTAAAGTAGTAAAGGAGTTTTGCTATTTGGGGAGCAAAATAACTGATGATGGTCGAAGTAGAGAGGATATAAAATGTAGACTGGCAATGGCAAGGAAAGCGTTTCTGAAGAAATTTGTTAACATCGAGTATAGATTTAAGTGTCAGGAAGTCATTTCTGAAAGTATTTGTATGGAGTGTAGCCATGTATGGAAGTGAAACATGGACGGAAAATAGTTTGGACAAGAAGAGAATAGAAGCTTTCGAAATGTGGTGCTACAGAAGAATGCTGAAGATTAGATGGGTAGATCACATAACTAATGAGGAAGTATTGAATAGGATTGGGGAGAAGAGAAGTTTGTGGCACAACTTGACCAGAAGAAGGGATCGGTTGGTAGGACATGTTCTGAGGCATCAAGGGATCACCAATTTAGTATTGGAGGGCAGCGTGGAGGGTAAAAATCGTAGGGGGAGACCCAGAGATGAATACACTAAGCAGATTCGGAAGGATGTAGGTTGCAGTAGGTACTGGGAGATGAAGAAGCTTGCACAGGATAGAGTAGCATGGAGAGCTGCATCAAACCAGTCTCGGGACTGAAGACCACAACAACAACAACAACATTTTCTTTTTGAAAAAAATTGTATATTTTGTTTCAACATCGTTGGCTGGTGCTTGTGAGAATTTTAGGATGTACAATAAATTCGCAAGACATGCAGGAACCTCCTGGCACAGCGGTAAGACCGGAAAAGAAATAATAATTAAAATGATATTAGTAATAATAAAAAATTAACTTTTGAAATCCCCAAGAAATTTATAATTTTAAAGAAGCTGAAACAGCGCTCAAGATTTGCTGCTTTTTGTTCTAGTAAGAATAACTTTTCCGTTCCGAATTGCCTTCCCTTTATTAATCTGTATTTTTAGTGTTAAACCTTGATAAAAAGTTGTGGACTGTCTATTTCGTACACCACATTCACTGATGCGAAGCGAATTTACGGAAACCCGTGTAATCGACCAGTACGATCGGAAGCACTGTCACAACCCAATCGGCCGCCGATATCGGCCGACGTCTATCGAAAATGATCTGACGACCGATACCGGTTGCAGTGAGACCATACCCTTACACGTCAATGGATTATTTTTTTAATTTAATCAGAAGTTCACATTCGCAGCCTTTCTGGTCTAATGGTTCGCGTTCCGAACTACTAAGGCAAGAGATTGCGGGTTCGAATCCCGTGGATAAATGTGGGTGTGATGGATTTCTCTACGTATTTAAGTATGTTTGTTAAGGTGTCTAGTCACCATAGTTCAAGCTCCGTCTTAGTTTGGGGCTGGAGATGGCTGGTGTGATTGTTGAAAGATGGCTTCTGTGAGACTAAATCCCATCTGGGAATATTTTTGAAAAAGACTATGATATAGCAACTTGTAAACTATGTAATAAATCATTGTCTGTTGATAGTGCCTTACCAAAAAGAGACACCATATTAAAAACCATTGGTCAAAACCTTATAAAAATGAATGAGCCGCTTATTGTAAGACAAATGGAAAACGCCGAAGTTTGATCAAAAAAGAACCAGGGGCACTTAACTCTTCGCAAGACAAAAAGGTAGTCAAACAATCTACTTTACCGCATATAATTGCGGAAAAAGTAGCTCCGCCGTGGCGTAACAGTCTTCCGGTATCGTTGCGAATCGATAAATGTATTATGAAGCTCATTGTCGACGACATGCTGCCATATGAAGTTGTTGAAGAAGATGCATTCCGTAGGCTCAATATCACTAACCGTGACGCTCTATCCAAGTACAAGAAAAAGTCTGTTCTTTAAAACGACTTTATTTCCAGTGACGCACGAAAAAGTAAAAGGGAAAGCCTGAATGGGTCAGCTTTACCGTGACATATGGAATAATCCAGCAAAGACGTGCTCATCGCAAAGTTGCACAGCTCACTTCATTAAAGTCCCAAAAGCAAAATGTTATACTGGCTACCAGTGTCTTGGAACAAGAACACACAGGGCAGCATATTTCAGAGAAACTTAACCAAATTATTTGCCAACATTAATTTAACAACAAATATCCACATGGGTATCTGTGACAATGCTTTTAATATGTTCTGGAAACTTTGCTTATGTTGGATGCGTAGCTCATACGCTGCAGCTAGTTATTCATGATGTTATATATACTCCTGGAAATGGAAAAAAGAACACATTGGCACCGGTGTGTCAGACCCACCATACTTGCTCCGGACACTGCGAGAGGGCTGTACAAGCAATGATCACACGCACGGCACAGCGGACGCACCAGGAACCGCGGTGTTGGCCGTCGAATGGCGCTAGCTGCGCAGCATTTGTGCACCCCCGCCGTCAGTGTCAGCCAGTTTGCCGTGGCATACGGAGCTCCATCGCAGTCTTTAACACTGGTAGCATGCCGCGACAGCGTGGACGTGAACCGTATGTGCAGTTAACGGACTTTGAGCGAGGGCGTATAGTGGGCATGCGGGAGGCCGGGTGGACGTACCGCCGAATTGCTCAACACGTGGGGCGTGAGGTCTCCACAGTACGTCGATGTTGTCGCCAGTGGTCGGCGGAAGGTGCACGTGCCCGTCGACCTGGGACCGGACCGCAGCGACGCACGGATGCACGCCAAGACCGTAGGATCCTACGCAGTGCCGTAGGGGACCGCACCGCCACTTCCCAGCAAATTAGGGACACTGTTGCTCCTGGGGTATCGGCGAGGACCATTCGCAACCGTCTCCATGAAGCTGGGCTACGGTCCAGCACACCGTTAGGCCGTCTTCCGCTCACGCCCCAACATCGTGCAGCGCGCCTCCAGTGGTGTCGCGACAGGCGTGAATGGAGGGACGAATGGAGACGTGTCGTCTTCAGCGATGAGAGTCGCTTCTGCCTTGGTGCCAATGATGGTCGTATGCGTGTTTGGCGCCGTGCAGGTGAGCGCCACAATCAGGACTGCATACGACCGAGGCACACAGGGCCAACACCCGGCATCATGGTGTGGGGAGCGATCTCCTACACTTGCCGTACACCACTGGTGATCGTCGAGGGGACACTGAATAGTGCACGGTACATCCAAACCGTCATCGAACCCATCGTTCTACCATTCCTAGACCGCAAGGGAACTTGCTGTTCCAACAGGACAATGCACGTCCGCATGTATCCCGTGCCACCCAACGTGCTCTAGAAGGTGTAAGTCAACTACCCTGGCCAGCAATATCTCCGGATCTGTCCCCCATTGAGCATGTTTGGGACTGGATGAAGCGTCGTCTCACGCGGTCTGCACGTCCAGCACGAACGCTGGTCCAACTGAGGCGCCAGGTGGAAATGGCATGGCAAGCCGTTCCACAGGACTACATCCAGCATCTCTACGATCGTCTCCATGGGAGAATAGCAGCCTGCATTGCTGCGAAAGGTGGATATACACTGTACTAGTGCCGACATTGTGCATGCTCTGTTGCCTGTGTCTATGTGCCTGTGGTTCTGTCAGTGTGATCATGTTATGTATCTGACCCCAGGAATGTGTCAATAAAGTTTCCCCTTCCTGGGACAATGAATTCACGGTGTTCTTATTTCAATTTCCAGGAGTGTATAAGACGCTGCTGTAATAGATATAATTTAAAAAATGTCGCAAAATTATAGGACATTTTAAAAGCAGTGAACGACCTTCCCGATATTTAAACAACTTTCAAGAAACATGCAACTTACCCAAACACGTTCTTGATACTTGATGTCGAAACCCGCTGAAACAGCACTTATTTAATGTTGGAAAGATTCGTTGAACAAAAAAAGTGCTTTCAATGTATACATGCCACAACGCGATGGGATAATAGTCCCAACTGCAGAACAACGGATACTAATAAGCTGCTGTATGACAGTACTTAAGTGCTTTCATCAAGAAACACTCGATGTTTCAAGCGACTCTTAATCAGTATCTTTAACGATATCATTGATCGTCATGCTTAATTCAAAACTGACCACTAAAGAATAAGATCCTGAAAATGTAAAACTGACGAAGTCTCAGTTGTGCGAGTCTGTTAAGAGGAGATTTTCTTACGCAAGCAATACTCCACATTTATTGATTGCAAATCTAATAGAGCCACTAGTCGTTGTGCGCGAGCGGTTCTAGCCGCTTCAGTCCGGAACCGCGCTGCTGATACGGTCGCAGGTTCGAATCCTGCCTAGGGCATGGATGTGTGTGATGTCCTTATGCTAGTTAGGTTTAAGTAGTTCTAAGTCTAGGGGACTGATAACCTCCGATGTTAAGTCCCATAGTGCTTAGAGCCATTTTTTTCTAATAGCGCCCCGTTTTAAAACGAAATATCTGACTATCGATGAAACGGAAAACACGAAGACTGTAACATATTTACGACAGAATGAGTCTCCCTCAAGTCAAATAGCTCGTAGGGACGTAGATGTTGAAGAGCCTAGACTGTCCTGTTCACCGACAGATGCAGACATCGAAAATGTATCCTCAAAAAAAGTTGATGATTTATAGGATTCACATGATAATCTCGCATTACCTTTCACAAGTGGTAACGAGTTGGATTTGGAACATCAGTATCCTCCTTTTGAAGAACATCTAACGCGTTTTTTAAATGAACCTTTGCTTCTAAGGAATGTTGACATTTGTGAATATTGGGCTTGTAGTACATATACTTATCAACAGCGAGTTGTACTTATGATATTTATCTGCTCCTCCCACTAGTATCTCTAGTGAACAATGTTTCAGTGCAGCGGGACAGATACATGCCAACAGGTGATCTAACTTGATTGGTGAAAATGTGGACAAATTATTTTTAGCTTACAACATAAAAAAGTTTAACTTTGGTTATTAATTCTTTTACTTTCATACACATCAAAACGGTAAGGGAATTTAACATTAATTTGGCTATTATCATGTGTTTTTCCAATTGTAATTATTCAAGTACTTTTTTTAAGTAAATAAATAGTACAATTGCCTTAATTTAAAATTGTTATTTCGGATAGGTTGCAAAATAATTTTAATCATCTCGTTTAATTGTTTGTATTATATATTTTTTTTAAATCATTATTTTATTCACATTTTGTGAATCTTGAACGCAATTTCTTGGGGCTATTAAACCTTCGGATTTGGCTTCGGCTTCGAATGAAGGTAAGGCTGATAACTGATTAATCGGCTTCGGCTAGAAATCGACCTTCGGTCGGACATTAGTCACAGCTTATGCACACAAGCTAAGTCTGAAAACTGACTCGCATTAATATGCTGAAATAGCCAGTATCTTATAAATCAGAAGAGTCTCAGCTACTGCTCCGCGTATCTTTTTATTCGACATTAACGTTTATCTTCCTGTCTCACAGCGCATGTCTATTGACAGGCACCCATATGCCTTGCTCATACTCTGGCATCAAGCAGTCAGGCCTACAAGATGAGTGGTCTGCCAAGCGAACGGATTCATTCTTATGTGTCGAGTAACATGAACTCTAGTACTCACAATAAAGTTACAAATTATCCTCCTGTGTGAATAATGCGCAACGGAAACGCTCATCTGACTATCAGCAATTTACAGAACTCTGACTGTTCACTACGCACTGGCAATACCACATTTTCTTTTTTTATTTAACGGCTTTTATCAACACGTGGCCATCGCACTGAATATGAGTGGCGCACACATTATAAATTCTGGATATCATGACAACATACAATTCGAAGGAAAAGGCCACCAATCTTTTTCTTTTCACTATCTTATTTATTCCGATAAATTCTATAACCTAAACACACAAATTCTATAACCTACAACAATGACACATGAGAAATTCCGCCCAGTGGGCATGGCTTTACATTGGTGATTCTCTATCTTATGGTCTCGTAATTATTCAACGCTACAGTACACTTTCTGGATAGGATGGTGGATCTTTTTGCTATGTCTCACACTTCGACTCTCACAACCATCATCACGAAACTTTCCTCCAGACCGAGCGGTACAAAAGGAACACGCATAACCCACTACCTCTGCAACTACCTAGCTACTCTCCCATGGAAACCACACATACCCAAATTACATGACATACACCACACTACAACATGGAATACAACACAATAAATAGTCACAACACTATCACTTTCAGCTTTCCCACTTCAATAAGTATTTATCCCAGTTTCTCACGACACTGCCCCACTTCGTAATTCTTCTTTCCTACTATGAACTCTGGAGATATATGCACGTCTTCCTGTGCAATGCAAGCCGAGTGGCGTTGCTGGATAGACGGCTGACTCACCTTGCTTCTCTCTCAGAATATTATAGTTTGAATCAAGCGTCACACGGACACATAACATGCAAAGTAATATTAAGAGCATATTCATCACACACGCGAGTCCTCAACTGATACCATGGACGAGTACTTCTCTTTATCCTTTGTCTCATACACAGATTGAGACTCACACAGTACTCACCACGAGGAAGTACTCGTCTCTAATTTCAAGTCCTGCTCACGCCATTCCTTAAATATTTCAGCTTATAGTACACACGCTAGTAATTCAGCTTACCTTAAGCACACGGAAGTATTTCAGCTTACAGCTACACGTGGTTTCATTGTGACCGTTGGTCACTCCCGAAGATTACTACAATCTGAAACGTCCCCTTTGAACAATTATACACGACTGTGCTTAAACTGACACACAATATTTTTAGCGCAACGCAATCTGACTATCAAAGAATGGCCGTGAGTAACATTAAACTATACCTTTCAGAAATCACTTACCTCACAAAAATCTTCATTACTCGAACTACTGCAATACAGCGAGCGCCACTACTGCCAGATAAATAAAAGATTCAAACTACAGAAGGCACTAACTACTGATAGGGATAGTTAGCAAATGAAAGATATTAATAGAGAACAAACAATGTATTTACCTTAATAGTCATAATATATATATAGCAGTTCATGACAAATTACAAAACTCCGCCATCTCTCTCCCCACATCCACCACTGCTGGCGGCTCACCTCTAACTGCGCAACGCTACGCGCTGTTCACATCCAGCTGCCACTGCCCAACACTACAATGGCAGTCAAAATTCCAAACTAGCCACAGACTGCACACAGCACAGCCAGTGATTTTCATATAGAGCGCTACGTAACGTTGCCAATTGGTTTGCAGTTCTTTTATGGCTGCTTCGTGATTCTGTAATGCATTTTCATGACGCGAAAAAATAGGTTGGAAATGCTCACAAATTTGTGTTTTTACGTCATTACAGAACTTTTGACATTTCGATTCGATGTTATGTAACTCAGTGGTTAAATCTTCACGTGTTTGTTCAAGTGTGATGTCTAACTTTTGAAGATTTTGTTCCATTGTGTCTAACTTTTGCTGTGTTTGTCTCTGATTTTGTTCCATTGTGTCTAACTTTTGAAGATTTTGTCCCATTTGTTGCATTAATTGTAATAACAATGCATTAGTGTCTGGAATCTGTTCCTCTACGCTTTTTGGCAGTGCATTTGCACCAGCAACATTCACATTTTGACAAGCAGAAAATGTGTCTTGACTTATTTGAGAAAACGGTGAGGACGCAAAAACCTGAATCTACAGTATTTGTAATATTGTGTTCTGTCATTCCTAATTCCTGAGGCGAGCTGTTGCCGACCGATCGATCGATAATGCTTCCCTGTTTACTACCTGTTTCACTGTCTACACCATTGTTTGCAGCCTGCTCCATTTCCCTATGTACAATTACCAAATTACTACTGTGAATATTAGTTAATTCATTACATGGTGGCGTTAACACACTGCTTTCGTCTTCACTGTCATTTCTCAGTTTACTTTGGAGCCTAGTGTTACGTTTTTCACACGCCATTATTGTCACAATATTTCACACGACAACACAGAAAAGCACAATTTGAAGAGCAAAAATAAGAGAACACATTAACATAGCACTGAAAATAATATCTAGTTAATTGCAAGCGCAGCTGCGAAATACTTGGTACAAATCTACATGCATGCCACAACTGTTTTACTGTACAACAATGAAAGACTGCAACTACAAAGGAGTTTCTCTCTATAATTACACTCTAGCAATAAACAAAATCTACACTAATTACACAAACTACAAGAAAAAATCAGAAGATTCCACTGAGGTATCCTGGCAGGGTCGCCATATGAAACATCCCCTTTGAACAATTATACACGACTGTGCTTAAAGTGACACACAATATTTTTAGCGCAACGCAAATTGACTATCAAAGATCCCTGCAAAAGAATGGCCCTGAGTAACATTAAACTGTACCTTTCAGAAATTACTTACCTCACAAAAATCTTCATTACTCGAACTACTGCAATACAGCGAGCGCCACTATTGCCAGCTAAATAAAAGATTCAAACTACAGAAGGCACTAACTACTGATAGGGATAGTTAGCAAATGAAAGATATTAATAGAGAACAAACAATGTATTTACCTTAATAGTCATAATATATATAGCAGTTCATGACAAATTACAAAACTCCGCCATCTCTCTCCCCACATCCACCACTGCTGGCGGCTCACCTCTAACTGTGCAACGCTACGCGCTGTTCACATCCAGCTGCCACTGCCCAACACTACAATGGCAGTCAACAATGCAAACTAGCCACAGAGTGCACACAGCACAGCCAGTGATTTTCATATAGAGCGCTACATAACGTTGCCAATAAGAAAACATAAACAGCCTACTTACATAAAGAAAACATAAACAGCCTACTTACAAATCCCATTAATATTACCTGCCTGACATTTAATTCTCCCCACAAAAGTTCCTGAAATAGAGAAATTATTATTTCAAACTACTCTTAAATATTCCACATGCATACCATGTCTCCACTCTTTTGTCTTTACGGAGCACACCTAAGACAGGTCTTAACAGCACAAGATCCAGCGGCAGAGTGCTGAAACATGGCCGTTCTTCAGGTTCTCTCGCACCTCTGCCGAAGTGGGGGAGCCACATTTCAGGCGCTCAAAGATCAAGTAAATTTCATCTCTTTGGTCCCACCAAAGGTGGCCAAAGGATCGTCTCAAAGATGATCACATATTCACATTCACTATCTGCAGTTAGCAGACGACCATACATTCATTCATTTCACAGATCTCACCAAACTAGATGTAGGGATTTATTTTGTGGGAGTGCACATGTGATCAATTAAATAAATAAATTGTCATTCTTTCCCACACTGGTATCTGGCTTCGCTGCATTAATTGAAATTGAGTTATTTTACAAAAAAATGTGTTATTCTGACAAAAATAATGAAGTATGTTGTACGTATTTTCAATGTCGGGCGGAACTGTACCCTTTCACCACCGGCTACCCATTCAGAAAAAAATGGCACGGTACTATCCTTGCAATGCGAGGGTAGTTCCGAACATTTTTTTAAGAAAGTTGTATTACAGCAAACGTAGCAAGTCGTGATAATAAGCAGGAGGAGACCTTAGCCCCTGGTGACCTCAAATAGACGACCAAATGCTGTTACTTTACCAAATTATTGACACAGTTGTTGCATTATTGTACTCTCCACAATCCGGAGTAACATACACATACATATTTACAACAATCCAAATGACAAATAAAACATCACATCATACAAATAAAAAATAATGGTGAGATAAAAACTGGCTTAGTTACCGGGATCTCCATTTTTTTAGGAGTAATCCAAACTTCAATAATTCTAAAACAAATAAAAGAATACTAATTGTACTCATGAAATTTTAAAAAGCTCACCGTCCAAACACAGAGCAAGTAATCTGACAATCATAAATTTCGAGGTAAAAACCTTTACACAGCAAAGTCTAAATACAAAACAAAATCAACAAAAGAAAAAATTGCGTACACTAATTCCATGTATAATGTCAGGCTCCATACCATTACTCTAAAATATACATCAAACGTACAGAGAAATAAAACTGAGAAGAAAAACAATGATATACACCACAAGTTTCATACTGGTTACGTAATATAGTTCATCTAAGACATCATGTCATACCTCATTAACTATCATCACTTAAGCAATTGCCACCACTACTCGACTGTGAGTTTAACCTTATCCTTGTCCACCAGTACAAATACCTGCTGCTGAGCTAGTAAGTCCATCAACTTTGATCAATACACGCAATAAATAGTTAGCAATGAGTGCTTGAATCCACCAGTAGCTCTCGTATCTTACTCTACTGCTCATTTCTCTGTTGTTGCACATTTA
The DNA here is from genome assembly GCF_023864275.1 of Schistocerca cancellata. Lineage (NCBI taxonomy): Eukaryota > Metazoa > Arthropoda > Insecta > Orthoptera > Acrididae > Schistocerca > Schistocerca cancellata. The sequence continues at coordinate 236,274,475 of NC_064627.1, read as the reverse complement.
GACGAAAAGAACTTGCATTTCGACTAGCCTTCGTTACACTTTAATGTGAAATGTCACCACTGTGATAATGAAAATAAGTGGCTTCAGTCAACACACCAACAAGACCATTACTGTCCACGACATCAAAATGCATCAGTTAATTCCGATATTTGTTGTGCAATGCAAACTCTTGTCCCCTGTGACAACCTTACTGACCAATGCAACAAGAGCCGCTACATTAGTATTACGCCACTGGCTAATAATGAAAGCATCATTGTACCAAATATTCTAATAAACATGCTACGTGAACTTGATAACCCAGAACAAACAAAAAAACACACTAACTATTCTAAACATATACGTTAATGAAATACAATTACACTTACTGTTCCTTCAGGAATGAAACATATTAAAAAAAATTTCAAATTTTACACAATTACAAATACATTATTCACTATCTTGCGTGTCACACGGAAACATTTCATTCTGTGATTTTCTTGAGGTCAAAAAGTTGCTGATAGTTTTCCTAGAAACACTGTCTCGGTGTCAAACCTCTCCCATGGTTACCCGGACGAAAGTCTTTAGGTCACTCAAATCGGCATTTTGAACACGCACTGAACAGTAAACTGTATCTCACATTAAACACAAATGTCATAGTCACCCTTAGAGTACCATCCACACGAATCTGGTCGTCCAGAAACGGCCCTACAACTACTGTTACCCACGGTTCTGTCATTTCAGTTCATGGTGTAATTAACAGTCGTAAGTTCCAACAAGCAGCACGTATTCCCGCACCAATTAAAGAAATGTCTCCTACTACAAATGCAAATGTTAATGTCCCACTTTAGTTTCTTGCGTTCATACAATAATTAGTCACTAAACGACAACTGTCCTCTTTAAGTATACCAAGCGTCCTACATGCAATTCACAAAGCACACTTAACAAGTCACTGCCAAAAGTTTATGGATCCCACCGTTCAATGGTCAAGACAAAACAAAACAATCGTCCTATCTGCTAAAGACTAAATCTTTTCCACCACTCACAACGTGGGAACACCAGTCCTTCACTTTCCACCTTATGGACACATACGAGCAGTCATCTTGTTTCACAGCTCCACAGTCCAGTACTAGTTAATAGTTGCTGGTAAAAAATGCCCACCGGACACTGCCGCGCGTCGTTCATTCTGCCGTGGCGCCGCCGCGCGAGCCGTTGAGCAGAAGAAACCACCCGCTGTTGCCTCCGCGGGATACTTTCCCCAGTCGTAAGGGTGGCGGAACTTATGAATGGCCAGTGGTACGTACGTGTCGCCCCAGGCCGTTGACCTGCTGTAGTGGGCGCGGGAGTGTACCTCGACCGGCAGTGGAGTGGGGAGCGCACCAGCTCTGTTGCCTCTCCCATGCCGACGTCAGCTTGGCTTACGTGGTACGGGCGCGTTCTGTGTAGCCCCTCAGCGCTACGACACCCAGTCAGTCAGACCCTTCCGTGCATCTCGCAACATTACAGACAAAAGGATATTCTTACAGTATTTACTCATGGATTACATGTATGATCTACTAGATACATTGGTAATAAAAGAATCTTTGTTCTAAAAAACATAAAATTATACACCCTAGTTTTCTACACGTACAACATCAACATTTATCTCTTTCTATATACAGCCCACACTTGTGCTATTGATTGTACCTGTCGTCCCTCATACAAAACATGAAAGTGTAAAAAAAAAAAAAAGGAATAAGAAACAATCTATACAACTCATAATTACAATATAAAATAGTAGACTACTCTAACATTCTATCACAGTGAAAATATTAGAAACTGTTGATTCTAAAGCTACAATATACAATGAACCTTTGTGCTTGTGACAGACTGAAATTAATACCCCTTGAAAGTGTTCTAACAAAAAAAATAAGAAATAATCTACACAGCTCTCAATTACCTACCACAAGTTATTAAATAGTAAACTATTTTAACATCCTAATGCAATAAACATTTCAGAAACTGATGACTCTAAATCTACAACATACAATGCACCTTTGTGCTTGTGACAGACTGAAATTAGTATCTCTTTATATATTTTACCTTTTTATTATATATATCAACATTTCTAGGACATGTATGTACCATTCACATGATGTCAGATACTGACCTTCCATCGAGGTTCATCCAAATCAAACAACAACACAATAATGTTTTAGTTATGGATCGGTAGCATTCCCTTTACAGGAGTGTGCGCATTCATCACACTACTCTACGACTCTCACTCACCAGATATCACATTTTCCTTCTCATTCAATCCATTAATACAGTAACAGAATAGGTCTAGAAGTCAGCTAACCTTAACACCACCACACTCACGACAACATACCATACCTTTTCTCCCTTATACTCAAACCACATAACACATGAAGCTGTTTCGGAGATAGCATTCCAGTCTCCGAATTCGTCCTTTCACTCTGGCACCTCTCTCCATTGGCTTACCTCTGCATTCACTTTACCGATTATTCATCCTGCTAAATATCACCTTAGAATTGCGACATTTCATCTAAGAACAAAAAATACACAAATTATTCATGCTGCAAAATAACTGTACACATTCTTGGTACCGTTTTGATTAGTTATACTGGTACCAGGCTTCAACAAAAGTTATTTTTTTCATATTGCAAGTGTTATGGTAAGAATTAGATCTACACTTATATTACATCTTACGTCAGTATTCCACAACGTTCACCATCTGGATCTCATACTCCCTTTACGTCCCTTCACGTTGTGCAGTTGTCCTCATGTCTTCATTCATATTTCGGCTCTCCGTCCGTCGATTACTCCATCATTTCCTGGTCTTCCTTCGCCATTCGCATCAATCTCGATTGCAGCATACACAGGCCTCTCTGTAACATACCTCTAAGACATCTCCACATTATTAGTTCTACTCACCTTTATTTGCCACTGTTTCATCACGTCGAATCTCTCTTTATTAATCACACTGCTTCACGTCGCTTCTTTCTTTAAATATCACCTATATCCACTACTACACTCCTGGAAATTGAAATAAGAACACCGTGAATTCATTGTCCCAGGAAGGGGAAACTTTATTGACACATTCCTGGGGTCAGATACATCACATGATCACACTGACAGAACCACAGGCACATAGACACAGGCAACAGAGCATGCACAATGTCGGCACTAGTACAGTGTATATCCACCTTTCGCAGCAATGCAGGCTGCTATTCTCCCCATGGAGACGATCGTAGAGATGCTGGATGTAGTCCTGTGGAACGGCTTGCCATGCCATTTCCACCTGGCGCCTCAGTTGGACCAGCGTTCGTGCTGGACGTGCAGACCGCGTGAGACGACGCTTCATCCAGTCCCAAACATGCTCAATGGGGGACAGATCCGGAGATATTGCTGGCCAGGGTAGTTGACTTACACCTTCTAGAGCACGTTGGGTGGCACGGGATACATGCGGACGTGCATTGTCCTGTTGGAACAGCAAGTTCCCTTGCCGGTCTAGGAATGGTAGAACGATGGGTTCGATGACGGTTTGGATGTACCGTGCACTATTCAGTGTCCCCTCGACGATCACCAGTGGTGTACGGCCAGTGTAGGAGATCGCTCCCCACACCATGATGCCGGGTGTTGGCCCTGTGTGCCTCGGTCGTATGCAATCCTGATTGTGGCGCTCACCTGCACGGCGCCAAACACGCATACGACCATCATTGGCACCAAGGCAGAAGCGACTCTCATCGCTGAAGACGACACGTCTCCATTCGTCCCTCCATTCACGCCTGTCGCGACACCACTGGAGGCGGGCTGCACGATGTTGGGGCGTGAGCGGAAGACGGCCTAACGGTGTGCTGGACCGTAGCCCAGCTTCATGGAGACGGTTGCGAATGGTCCTCGCCGATACCCCAGGAGCAACAGTGTCCCTAATTTGCTGGGAAGTGGCGGTGCGGTCCCCTACGGCACTGCGTAGGATCCTACGGTCTTGGCGTGCATCCGTGCGTCGCTGCGGTCCGGTCCCAGGTCGACGGGCACGTGCACCTTCCGCCGACCACTGGCGACAACATCGATGTACTGTGGAGACCTCACGCCCCACGTGTTGAGCAATTCGGCGGTACGTCCACCCGGCCTCCCGCATGCCCACTATACGCCCTCGCTCAAAGTCCGTCAACTGCACATACGGTTCACGTCCACGCTGTCGCGGCATGCTACCAGTGTTAAAGACTGCGATGGAGCTCCGTATGCCACGGCAAACTGGCTGACACTGACGGCGGCGGTGCACAAATGCTGCGCAGCTAGCGCCATTCGACGGCCAACACCGCGGTTCCTGGTGCGTCCGCAGTGCCGTGCGTGTGATCATTGCTTGTACAGCCCTCTCGCAGTGTCCGGAGCAAGTATGTTGGGTCTGACACACCGGTGTCAATGTGTTCTTTTTTTCATTTCCAGGAGTGTATTTATCACGTCGCTTCTCTATCTACCATCTTTATCCACTCATTAATCATCACGTCGTTTCTGCTTGATCCTTATTCATATGACAAAAAATACGTACATACACCACTCTGTCGACTCCTGTTCATGACTCATTCGACCAGTCTATTCCGTCATACGTCCTGACATCCCGCCTGAAAATTTCTATGTTCGATTTGACCCTGCACAACGTTACACACCACAAATAAATACACTGACTATCTACCATAAATTGCCTACTTTCGATCTATCCTTAACTTTTCCATAATTCGATGCTAGAAATGTGATGAAGCCCACGAGATTGTTTTCCCTTGATCGTCTCAATCAGTACAGCATTTTCATGGACAATACGCCTCACTCTGAATGGTCCACTATACACAGAAAAGAATTTGCTAGTTAGGAATCTGTGCTTACATGAAAATTAAATGTGTGCAGAGAATATACAAGCTGGGAGAAATGGGACAGCCCAAGTGTTAGAAACTTTGGTGCTAGTGGCCTCTTTCCCTAACACCAGATTCCGAACAACCGTACGCAGCACCTCATAACTGTCACTATGACAATGACATACTACCGATCAGATGGCAGCTAATCTAAAACCTTCGGTTACAATGTTGACCTTTTACATTACGTGTTAAGTATCTGCCATAGTCAAATCGCACTAATTAAACTGGACTCATTGGCAGTATTACATTTATTTTGTGGGAGTGCACATGTGATCAGTTAAATAAATAAATTGTCATTCTTTCCCACACTGGTATCCGGCTTCGCTGTATTAATTGAAATTGAGTTATTTTACAAAAAAAAAGTGTTGTTCTGACAAAAATAATGAAGTATTTTGTACCTATTTTCAATGTCGGGCGGTACTGTACCCTTTCACTATTAATGAGTTAATTTCCTGCTAGTTAATGAGGATTCCATATTAATCCCGTTCCACTATATCTCTAGCTGAAAATGGAACTAATCTGAAATAATATGTTTTCCCTTGCATATCTTACTTTCCAGATTCCGGCAAATACACTCTTATGTACTTAAGAGACTTTCTCGCCCTTCATCCTGATCCTTCTAGAAGAAAATATTTCACATCCTTTGTAATATTGAGATCGATGACTTTTTTGTGAGCCTTTTAACTTTCGAAACTATCCTAGGCTCTACGTCAATATACACTACTGGTCATTAAAATTGCTACACCGAGAAGAAATGCATACGATAAATGGGTATTCATTGGAGAAATATATTATACTAGAACTGACATGTGATTACATTTTCACGCAATTTGGGTGCACACATCCTGATAGATCAGTACCCAGAACAACCACCTCTGGCCGTAATAACGGCCTTGATACGCTTGGGCATTGAGTCAAACAGAACTTGGATGGCGTGTATAGATACAGCTGCTCATGCAGCTTCAACACGATACCACAGTTCATCAACCGTTGTCACTGGCGTATTGTGACGAGCCAGTTGCTCGGCCACCATTGACCAGACGTTTTCAATTGGTGAGAGATCTGGAGAATGTATTGGCCAGGGCAACAGTCGAACATTTTCTGTATCCAGAAAGGCCCGTACAGGACTTGCAACATGCGGTCGTGCAATTATCCTGCTGCAATGTACGGTTTCGCAGGGATCGAATGAAGGGTAGAGCCACGGGTCGTAACACATCTGAAATGAAACGTCCACTGTTCGAAGTGCCGTCAATGCGAACAAGAGGTGACGGAGACGTGTACCATCACGCCGGGTGATACGCCAGTATGCCGATGACGAATACACGTTTCCTATGTGCGTTCACCGCGATGTCGCCAAACACGGATGCGACAATCATGATGCTGTAAACAGAACCTGGATTCATCCGAAAAAATGACGTTTTGCCATTCGTGCACCCAGGTTCGTCGTTGAGTACACCATCGCAGGCGCTCCTGTCTGTGATGCAGCGTCAAGGGTAGCCATGTTCTCCGAGCTGATAGTTCGTGCTGCTGCAAACGTCGTCGAACTGTTCGTGCAGATGATTGTTGTCTTGCAAACGTCCCCATCTGCTGACTCAGGGATCGAGAAGTGGCTGCACGATCCGTTACAGCCATGCGGATAAGATGCCTGTCATCTCAACTGCTAGTGATAAGAGGACATTGGGATCCAGCACGGCGTTCCGTATTACCCTCCTGAACCCACCGATTCCATATTCCTCTAACAGTCATTGAATCTCGACCAACGCGAGCAGAAATGTCGCCATACGATAAACCGCAATCGCGATAGGCTACAATCCGACCTTTATCAAAGCCGGAAACGTGATGGTACGCATTTCTCCCCCTTACACGAGGCATGACAACACCGTTTCACCAGGCAACGCCGGTCAATTGCTGTTTGTGTATGAGAAATCGTCTGGAAACTTTCCTCATGTCAGCACGTAGGTGTCGCCACCAGCGCCAACCTTGTGTGAATGCTCTGAAAAGCTTTGTATATCACCGCATCTTCTTACTGTCGGTTAACTTTCGCGTCTGTAGCACGTCATATTCGTGATGTAACAATTTTAATGGCCAGTAGTATATTTCGTAGGCTTTGTACATGTTCCGTAACTGTTCGACTGCTACGTGTCAGATTTCAAGTGAAAACCGGTCATTCAACACAAACATCCAGACATAATTAAAAAATATCCATCTGCAAAGAGGAGGAATGTAAAAATAAACAAATGAAGACCAGGTAATGTAATACTGTACGTATTATCCACTTATCACTGGTGCACTCCCTTTATAAGCGTATCTGTAAACGATGGATATGCACATTTACTGAGTTACACTTGCAACGATAGCATAGCTCTTAAAATCTGTACATTCGATTTATACTTGTTGCACAAGAAAGTTTATACCATTATTAACAACGGAAGAATATTGATGAATGACCGGTAATATACGACACAATAACTCAGTTTCTTCAATCTGACTCTGAAATATAAATTTTGGTTTTCTATATGTAGCTGCGAGAATTTTCTCTTTTCTCGTTTATCATATTATGTTAATTTTATGCAAATGAAGTTTAACCATTACTGCGGTGTTTGTCTTTAGTAATTAAGTCCGTTCTGTTTACTATGAACCGGATTGTCAATTTCTTGTCATTCGCGAGCGTGTGCATTTGTCTTTTGTTCCAAAGTTATTTTTATCGCTCGCTGAGCTTCCTTTTTTAATTTATTTATTTTATTTGGCCTTCAGCACTCTTGGTTCAGGAAACGAGAGAGCCACAAGATTACCTGGTGCAGTCAAGACTTAAAGAGAAAGTCAGTAGTTGACTACTCCCTGTACGACAGTGAGATGAATAGGAACATCATTGACATTACGGTAATATCATCAGAGGCCGTGGATAGCGACCACCGTTTGCTGGAAATGAACCTGAGAGGGAGTAAGGATAATAAAGGGACAGAAAACCAGGAAAGACATATAAGGGTATGGAAGTTGAAGAAGGAAGAAAGCAGGCTACAGTACCTTCAAGCAGTAAAGGAAAGAAAAAAAAATGCTTCAAATGGCTCTGAGCACTATGCGACTTAACTTCTGAGGTCATCAGTCGTCTAGAACTTAGAACTAATTAAACCTAACTAACCTAAGGACATCACACACATCCATGCCCGAGGCAGGATTCGAACCTGCGACCGTACCGAAAGGAAAGCATTCCAAAGGTTAAACCAAAAGCGGTAGGAGAGGAATGGGGTAGATTCAAGGGAACATTAGTAATTGCGGCGGAAGTAATATGTGGGAGGACAAGCAACAAAAAGAGATGGAAAGAAACACTCTGGTGGAATGATAAAGGATAAAGTACAGAAGAAGAACAGAGCCTTTAGGGTATGGTTCCAGAAGAGAACAGTAGAGACAAGAAAAGAGAATCAGGCAAGCAGGAAAGAAGCAAAAAGAGTGGTGGTGGAGGAAAGAAAAAAGTGGGTGGAACAGTGGACCAGAATGATGGAGGAGGATAGTGAAGGTTCAAATAAGGTGTTATATGAGATGGTTAAGAGGAAGAACAGTACGACAGATTTATGCTCGAATGATGAACAAAAGTGGACAAGATGAAGAGAATAAGGAGGAACTCAAGAATATGTGGAAGGAGTATTTAGAAGAACTCCTGAACCCGGATGGAGACCTGGAAGAGGAGGAACAAGCTGAGGAGAAAAAAGAGGAGGAACAACCTGAGGAGAAAAATGAGGAGGAACAGCAAATAGAAAAGACCTTACATGGGGAGAAGTGGGAGACGCATTGGGCAAGATGAAGGGAGAGAAGTCATCAGGCCTGGATGAGCCTAAGTATAGAGATGGTGAGAGCAGCAGGAGAGGTGGGAATATGATGGCTACATCGAATAATGAAAATTGTGAGGAGACAGTAAATGATCCCAGAAGACTGGAAGAAGGGAATAATTGGCTAGATCTTTAAGAAGCAAAGAGAAAAGAGTGCAGGAACTATCGGGGATAACATTGATGAGTCATTGTGCACAAAATTTTGAGAAAATTTGGGAAGCACGAATTCGGGCAAAATTAGAAGGAAGGGTGAGAGAAGAGCAACATGGCTTCAGAACAGGAAGGTCCACGGTAGATCTATTTTTGCTGTAAGACAACTGCAGGAACAACATTATGAATATGGAATAGATCTAATGAGCTTCCTGGACATTGAAAAAGCGTATGATAGTGTACATAGAAGCAAAGTATGGAAAGCCCTGGAGAACAGAGGAGTAGCAAAACAGATTATTTGGAGGATAAGGGAAATGTACCATGGAAGTGTGAGCTGAAAGTGGGGGGAGAGAGATCGGCTTGGATTGAACAGAAGAATGGCTTGAGGCAGGGAAGTGCACTTTCACCATTACTCTTCAGTGTAGTGATGGATGATATAATGAGTACAGTAGCACAAGTAATTGGTGAAAGGAATTAAAAAGCTGTGGTGTTTGCAGATGATCTGATGATTTGGGAGAATAAGGAGGAGGAAGTACAAGATCAGTTGGACGTATGGGAACGAACAGTGCAAGAATGTGGGGTAAAATTTAGTATAAGTAAGAGTGAGATGATTATCACAACAAGAAAGAAGGAGAGAGGAACAACGGGAATGACACTTGGTGGGGAACGACTGGGGAGTGTGGAGAGTTTCAAGTATCTAGGAAGCCTGATACAGGAAGATAGAAAAAAGACAGAGAAATAAAAGAGCGGAAGAGAAAAGCAGAAGCATTTAGGATGAGTGTCAGAAGCCTGATATGGAGCAAGTATGTACCCCAAATCAGTAAAAAGGTTATATACCAGTTATACTATGTCCCGATCCTGACATATGTATCAGAAACCTGCGTTATGAAAGGAAGAGAGAAAAGCAAAGTACATGCTAGTGAGATGAAGTTCTTGAGAAACAGTATTGGAGTGACAAAGATAGACAGGTTAAGAAATGATAGGATCAGAGAGTTAATGAAGGTTGAATCATTACAGGAGGAGATAGAGAAATCAAGGCTGAGATGGTATGGACATGTTAAGAGAATGGATGAGAAGAGGATACCCAGGAGGATACACGAGATGAAACCGGAAGGAAAGAGACCAGGAGGAAGACCGAGAGACAGATGGCTGAAAGGAGTAGAGGAATGCCTCCAGTAGAAAGGAGAAGACTGGACGAAGGTGAAGACGGAGAGATGGTGGCAAGACAGAAGACGATGGAGAGGCCTATGTTCTATACAGCTCCGGCCAGAGACTGGAAACTGTCCAAGATTTGGCCTTCATCAGCATAACACAATTTAGCCACGGACAGGTGCAATAACTACTATGCAAGTCTATCTTCTACATAGCATTTAAGTTATCAGGCACTTCGTAGAATATCCTTCACTTGTAATCGAGTCTATAGGAAACATGGTCATTACAACTGTTTTTATACCGGGTGGTTATAATTAAACTTTTCCTATTAAACACGTTATAACATGGAAACTAATTACCATACGAGTACCAAACTTGGTAGCATTAATGTCCACAGTATGGGGTGCATGATTTCCACTCGTCTGAACGCCACTGTCGAGTTCCAACTGTCCACCAGGTGCCGTTATCAGTCATCGTGATACACAGTCTCAAACCCCTGACCAGTTGCAGTGCACTTGTTGACGAGTCAGCATGAGCTTGGACAAAAGGAGCAGAGCATTACTGGTGAAGTTCTGTTATCAAAACAACAGTAATGTTGTGATGCACTTCGAGAATATCGCCAGCTGAAAGGATTACGGAAAGGTCCTCTCTCTCTGCCTGCTGTGCGGAGCATGAAGTTCGAATCAACTGGAGAACTGGGCGTCGCTCCGGGAAGAGGCCAACGACCGGTTGCACCATAGGTGGTTGATGAAATTGCTGTTGCTGTGGCAGACAACGCTGCGCGCAGTTCCCGATCGTCAGGCGGTGCGCGTGTTGTGTCACGTCAGTTGGACATCCCGTGGTCCACTGTACGGAAGGTGCTTCGAACCTTTCTCAAATGGTATCCGTACAAGACCTATGTCGCACAGCGCCTTGTACCATAAGACGTACAACGACGTGTTGACTTCACTCTCCACTTTCTCGCAAGGACTGAAGTTGACAAGGGCTAGTTCTGGACCATCCTATGGACAGACGAAGCTCGTTTTTCTCTGACGGGTGAGGTGAACACATAGAACTGCCGAATGTGTGGATCGTCACTTCCAGTCGCTGTGCCGGCCGCGGTGGTCTCGCGGTTCTAGGCGCTCAGTCCGGAACCGCGCGACTGCTACGGTCGCAGGTTCGAATCCTGCCTCGGGCATGGATGTGTGTGATGTCCTTAGGTTAGTTAGGTTTAAGTAGTTCTAAGTTCTAGGGGACTGATGACCGCAGCTGTTATGTCCCATAGTGCTCAGAGCCATTTGAACCATTTGAACCAGTCGCTGTGCATGAAGTTCCTCTGTATGATGAACGTTTCACCGTATGGTGTGCCTTCATGGCTACATTCATCACTGCCCCATTCTTTTTGAACAGGCTGGAGCTGAAGGCCCAAAGACGTGCAGCGCGACTGACCAGCGTTACTGGGATATGCTTCGCCGGCGTGTCATACCCGGACTACAGGAGAGAGACGCTTTGAACTCAACAGTTTTCGTGCAAGATGGGGCCCCACCGCACATCGCTCGTGAAGTTCGCCTGCTTCTCCGAAACACATTTGGAAACGATCGTATTACCATCCGATCGTTTCCAAATGTTTGGCCTGCAAGTTCGCCTGATCTCACTTCCTGTTGGTTGGTTGGTTGGTTTGAGGATTAAAGGGACCAAACTGCAGAGGTCATCGGTCCCTTGTTTCATGAACACAACCACAGCACAGTGAAACCATCCACCAGTCAGGCGAAGCACTAAAATTATAATTCCGGGGGAAGAAAAGCCCCATGGTAAGACAACACGGAAAACGGAGCACAGCAACAAAAACAACATAGAGAACAAAGGCAGAAGGAATTAAAACTGCACAGCAGAGGACTGTGGCTGGCTGATCACGAAAATAATAGGATGAGCCAGCCACTGTGCAACACGTTAAAACCTCCAGCCTAAAAGAATAGGGTGGAGTCGAATTACAACACAAAACAAAGTAAAAGATACAGCACAAAAGAGGGTGACGCAATAAAATTAGAGGGACCTATAAAAGCCACTTGCTCGAAGAAAACCTAAAACACGATCTGCCATAGAGACATCGTCAGCTAAAAGACACGATAAATCACCCAGTAGGTTAAAAGTTCGCCTGAGGGCGGGTAAAAGAGGACATTCCAACAATATATGGGCCACCGTCATGGTTTCACCACAGCGACAATGACGGGGGTCCTCTCGACGCAGCAGATGACCATGCGTCAGCCAAGAGTGACCAATGCGGAGCCTACAGAGAATAACAGAATCCCTGCGAGAGGCCCGCATGGAGGAATCCCACACGGTCGTGGTCTCCTTTACACGCCGCAACTTGTTGGGTACAGACAGAGTGCGCCATTCGTCTGCCCACATCCCAAAGACCCGACGGCGTAACACCGATCGGAGATCAGTTGCCGGGAGGCCGATCTCCAACGGCAGTTTGCGGGTGGCGTCTTTAGCTAACTTGTCGGCGTGTTCGTTTCCCGCTATCCCAACGTGTCACGGGGTCCATATGAACACCACTGAACGACCACGCTGTGCAAGAGCATGAACGGACTCCTGCATGGCAACGACAATGGGATGGCGTGGGTAGCACTGGTCAAGAGCCTGTAGACTACTGAGAGAGTCGCTGCAAATGACAAAAGACTCGCCAGTGCTAGTACGAATCCGCTCAAGGGCACGAAAAATGGCTGTTAGCTCTGCGGTGTAAACACTACAGCCGTCCGGCAAGGAGCGCTGGTCTACATAGTCCGCATGAGCGTAAGCATACCCCACACGGCCATCAACCATCGAGCCATCTGTATAGATAACCTCCGAGTCGCGGGATGCATTGAGGAGAGCAAGAAATTGGCGGCGCAAGACTGCAGGAGGAACTGAATCCTTTTGCCATTGTGAGAGGTCCAGCCGAAGCTGCGACCGACGAATACACCAAGGTGGTGTATGTGGGGCTACCTGAAGGACAGGGTTTACCAGGGGAGCATTCACACATGTGCTGATCTGAAGCGTAGCATATCAAGAGAGGTAGTCAGCGTACCTACGGGCATGCTTCGCTTTCATGTGTAGAATATAATGCTGTTCTTCCAGACTCTCCTGGCGACTAATGGGCGCCACATTGAGTCCCTTTGTAGCAGTAATGCTACCGGTATATTATGGTACGGTGTACCGTAACAGCATACTAAAAGTGTTTCAATTGAACTGGTTTTGCATTACTTCTCTTCACCATGACTTCAGTTTAATGCTAACAGGTTTGGTCCTCGTACGGCAAATAATTTCCGTGTTATAAAGTGTTACATAGGGAAAGTTTAATTATAACCACCCGGTATATCGTTGGTCAAATTTTCATGTCACTCCTTAAAATGAATCTTGCGAGACATGGAAGCACCGCACGATCTTTGCTTATTAGTAGGATAATAATATGTAAAGAGAATGGGTTCCCAATATGTCCCAGCTCAGAGAGGAATTTTATCATACTTTTGGCAAGCAAAGATCATATGATTAACGTCCACCATATCTGAGCCGTTGCGACCTCAGGTGTCCGAAGTCCTAAGATGAAGGCAGAATAAATGAGCAGGAAAGCTTTCGCTACTGAATCTCATTCTTGTAATTGCAGAGATCGCTCTTCTGTGTACAGGCATATTGTGAAACCAAGGTAATCTTGGTAAGTGGAGTTGTACCCATTTATAATATTTCCCTTCAGGTGCAGATGCTTGCCATTCCTCTTCCCACTGGTATCTGATTTCCATTTTTATGCGATGTGAAAGGTCCGAATGAGATAACTGAATATTTAAGAAGGTTCCAGAGATTGGAGCTACCTTGGTCAGATATTCCACAGATTCAATGCACAAAATACATATATCAGTTTTAATCAAAATGAGAATATCGTTATCTCGTGGGCAACGTCTATGACCAGTTTACTACTGTGCTTGTCTCAATTTCCGCTCTCTGTGGAATTAAGATTGCTCCTATAGTTCGAGATAATTAGGATCCTTTTGTAATTCTGGATTACCGAGAACTTGGTGGCCTTCATGATTGCTACCGCTTCCGCCATATAAGAAGAAGCTGTCGGCGGAAGCTTGTATTGTTCATAGTGAACCGTTTGTTGACATAAGATAGCACACCCAACATTACCTTCCGCTGCGATTCGTCATCCATCAGTGTAAATTTGGAGAGCATCACTCCATATTTCATGCAGGGACGCGCTTGCTATCGCATTATGATTGCTGCCATTGCAATCACTAAATTGCCAGGAAAGCACTGGAGCGAGGGTTGAGCACACTCGATAAGGCCACTCATACACAGGAAGTCTTGATCTTATAATACTCGTGGAGAGATTTTTCAACGAGAAAACTTCTAGAAAATGGCTGGTGGACAGCACAAGACTCTGCTGTTCAAAATAAAGCCTTCCATATTTATAGATTGCCGAGTGAGATGTGAGCGCCAACTTTCCATTACATACTTATTAGCGAGCCATTGGCGCCTAAGATATAAAGGCGTTTCTAGTGGTTCTGCTAAGAGTGCGTTGGTAGGAGTTGATCTCATTGCTCGTAAACAAGTCAGGTTTCAGCTATAGTGCACATCTTTAATTACGGAGATACTTGACTCTGGCGTTCACACATACTGTGTAACCACACTCAATCCTACTCCTAATTAAAGCTCGGTATAAGATTAATAGAATATATTCTAGTTAAGGATCTCATTATGTTGATGTCTAGAAGTATCAATAATGGACTTGATGTGAGGAATCCAACTGAATCTGGAATCAAACCACATTACCAAAAATTTGTCAGAAAGTTTAACATGAAATGTATATATCATTGCGTCAATTACGTTGCAGTGCGCTTGGCGTCTTGGAAATATAATAACTGAGGACTTAGAAGAACAGATTTCAAGGCGATTAGCGTGTAACCAATCATCCACTTCTGAAACTGCCTCTGTCAAATTGCTCACTGCGGAATCCTCTGTGGATCTAGATGAGTATAGGCATTTATTATCCGCATACAGTAGAATATAAACGTTACGAAGAATAATGTTTTCTTGACCCTCAGAGTAAATAATGTATAACAAGGGGCTAAGGATAGCCCCTGGGGTAAGTCTCTGGAAAGAATCATAGATCCCAAAGAGTGGTTCTGATATTCTACACAGACTGGTCTCTTCTCGAGAACATTATTAATGCCATAAATCCAATTGACAGGAAGACCTATTCGCTTCAAATTTTTCAACAGTATGGAGCCCTGAACATTATCGTAAGCTGGTATCACATCGAAGAATAATGACGCTAAAAACTTCTTTTCGTGAAAATCAGATAGAATGTCGCTGCACAACATTAGTTGTCCAGCGTTCCTCTGCCCTTGATAACGCCAAACCGGGATCGAGGTAATAACCCATCAGTTTCCAGCCAAGCCTCAAGACTGTTTTTGACAAGTCATTCGAGAGTTTTCCCCACACAAGAAGACAAGGCAATAGATTTGTAAGAGGTGTGATTTTTGAGATCTTTCACAATTTTCAACATAGGCATAATCATGTGTGTAGTCCATTCCTCCGTAAGTTCCCCTCTTCCCCATGTTTCATTGAATATACAAAAAAGATCTAATTCCTCCGTTGGAAGATTTTTTTATCATCTCATAATGACCATAGTCAATTCCTGGAGCAGCATTTGTAGAAATTTTCAAAATCACCTCTAACTCATGTCCGGAGAATGGAGCTAAAGAGGATGACTGAGATCTGTTTCCTGTCGAATGGCCATGGGAGCTTCAGAACAAGATGGAGAAGCTAATTTTGACACTACGCCTTCCAAACAAACGAAGTCTACACTGAAGATCCAACTATATGAAAATGTTTTAGAGAGCGAATTGTCCTTCACACTTGTGATATATTAGAGTGTTTATTCAGTCCATTACATTAGTTGATCTAAGCCATCTTTTTCTTCTTCTATAAGAATCTCCGGGTGTTTGCATCTATTCTTTTCAACTCCAGGAATCAACGCAGTGTCTGTTCCTTACGATATTTAATTAGTGCTAATCTTTGTTTATCCACAGCTTTGGAACATTCAGTATCCCACTAAAAACATGTTATTTATCAGCAAAATATTCCATTTACCGCTGGGGAATTGCATTGCAACCTGCTAGATCAATGGTTGCCATCAGAGCTGTGTGGGTTTCCGGTGGTGTCCATGCTTGATGCAGTTTACCGATTACTTCCAGTATAGTTTGTAGATATGTTTTCCAGCAGGTATCCTTCGTTTTTCCATGAGCTGTTTGAATAATATATCCTTCTCAAACTTATATCGAGGTCCAGTACTATTTTAATGGGCTAAAGGTATGATCCCATAGACTACCTTAAGGTCTCCAGCTTAGAAATTTTGTGAAAATCCGGCGACACAAGACTCAAGTCGTCTATAAGGGGAAGGTAACATTGTTGGGGACCCGTCATTCAAAAGGACCAAATCTAGATCCTCAGTTTTACTGAAGAGGCGAAAACCTTGTGGATCGTCGACCTCATTGCCTCAAGCACTGTGATGAGAGTCAGAATCACACAGATAAGGGAGGGTGGATGAAGCTGAGTAAACAGTTGTTGCTAGAAGTTGCTACTGGTTATAGTCCTGGAAGCTTTACATATGGACACAATACAGAAGTTACCATCCAGTATTTCTATTTCTGCAGCTGCTGCTTGAAATGTTAAATTATTAGAGTTTTAATGTACCACTTTGTAATTAATGGTGATCTTAATTAATAACGTGGCTCCTCCTTCATCGTCTTGTCTGTCTCACCTTACTAAATTATATCCATGAAATGAACTGGCGTTTATGGTCTGAACCACTTTTCGTATAGAGCCACGTTGGAGATACTTCGTTTATCTAGTTCTTTTTCCACTGTTTCCTTGTTCAAAATTGCTGACCTAGCATTCCTTTGTAATATATTAAGGACCATCCTGAAGTGTGAAGATGGTCCTGAACCATATTTTATTTCTTGAACAAAACTGAGGAAACCGTATTGTAAATTTTCTGCGTGCTCTACATTCTCTGTACTGAAAGAGGTTAACTATGTTATTAAATTTAATATTCCTGGTACTAGCTTATCAATAATCGTTTGTGTCGATAGAAACATCATAAAGGCCTCAGCGGGAGGTAAAATGATCATGGACAGTTAGAAATTATGAACGCATTTCTATGAAACTCTACAATCAGCCTGAATCCGCGCTTTAACTGTTTAGTTTATAATTTGCAATGATCTTGCCATAGGAGAGTAGATACGTTTGTTGCCAGCGGACCGTGTTATGCAGTACAATGCCTCAAATATGTCGCACTGGACAGCAATATTAATCGGAATTCGTATTTGAAAAAATTTAGACTGCAGGTTAGACTTAAAAGGTTACAAATAGCGCATGATGGTGCACTGATGGTGCTGAATCGATGCTTCGCCTAACTTATCACTTCCTACCGTAATTAAGCTGGCGAAACAACAAAATAGTCTTCACATAGAATTAGTGACAGGAAAGCTGGAGTTTCAATAAAATATTGACACACTTCAACTGAATATTAACAATATTACCATCTGTTAACAAAGAAGTATAAAATGTTGGTCTTAGATGCTCTACGACAGAGGGAGAAAGAGTATCAAGGACGCCAAATGTGCCTCTGTCGTCTTATAAAAAATGAATAACGAAAATATTTCACTGGTTTTAATACATTTAGATCAAAGAACCCTCTATATATTTTCTTAACATACTACATCATAGGCTGAATTAATGTATTGTAATATTACAGGCTTTTCCCCTATTGTGGAAATAGTTTTACAGACACTAAGGTAATAGGGATATTAAATAGAATTAATCATAATTACATCATTGCTCTTTAACAAGCCCTCATACCAGAACTAGTCTGAAGAAAGTCCGAAGACTTGTCAGCGATATTCGCGTTCACCCTAAATAACTTCCGTAGCGCGGGTAT
Source organism: Schistocerca cancellata (assembly GCF_023864275.1). Lineage (NCBI taxonomy): Eukaryota > Metazoa > Arthropoda > Insecta > Orthoptera > Acrididae > Schistocerca > Schistocerca cancellata. Next base: position 236,256,500 of record NC_064627.1, on the reverse strand, counting down.
CTGATTATTCCGCCGCCTGCGACTGCAGCCCACCTACGACGCTGCTTTTGTACAGAAGAGTATGACCAATCTGAGGAAGGTGAACCAGAGCTCGAAGGTGGCGAATCTGCGGTTTTCTCTAATCCTTCCATCAACCAAACGAACCAGATCTGCATTCACGATAGATCGATCACTTCTCTCTTCCTCATGGACACTGGCTCGCCCATTTTTAAAACATACTCCACCATTGTCTTATACCATCCTCACTCATTACGTTTGGTCCATAAACTTCACAAACTACTCTATTGATTTCACTAATTTTATAGTTTTTTTCCGCGAACTCTGCTGTACAAAACCAATGTCATAAGTTGACTCGGTCGCAGGCCGCAGAAATCTACGATTGCGGAATTTCAAGGCTCTTCAGACGCTGCAACAGATGTCTCATTGTGTCAGGAAACAGCGTGGAAAAACGAATTAGTGTGTCCACATTCACAGTATCATAAAACAAATCTGTAACTCTATTCAACCGTAACAAAAAAAAAAAAAAAAAAAAAAAAAATCCGGATGGTGCTTTATGAATAGCCCCCGTATACCACGTGTGGCTACAAAATAAGGAGACTACTGTTGTAAAATATTTTATTTCAAAAACACACATATTTTGTTATTTTCGCCCTCAATACATTCCCCTCCTCTGTTCCTACAACGCTCAAGAGAAATTTTCAGTCATGGGAAGTCTTCCTCTGTGAGCTCCTTGACGCCATTTTTCCTTTCACAGCTCCAATTGACTGAAATCTGGTTCCTTTTAATGCAGATTTGACCTTGTGGAACAGATAAAAGTCACATGCTGCTAGGTCTGGCGAATAACCTCTTTAACAGGCTATGCGGTATGAGCCGTTGCGTTATTTTGACGCAGAACTCAGACTTTCTTCCACAGTTGGGGCATATTTTTTCATATTCTCTCATAGAATGGAGCAGGAACCTCAAGATAATAATATTGAGTGACAGCTTAGCCTTCAGGAACCCGATGAAGGTATATAATCCATAAAATAATAGAAATTAGAGCTCGCACTGAAAGATTCAAGTACTCGTCTTTCCCGCGCGCCGTTCGACAGTGGAACGGTGGAGAAATAGCTTGATGGTGGTACCATGAATTCTCTGCCAGGTATTTAATTGTGCATTGCAGATTATTCATGCAGATGTAGATAAATATCGACGAAACAAATATAATCACTATGAATCTTGATTTGCTCATTCGAACTTTTCTCGCTCCGGCGAAGTTGGATCTTTTCAGTGCATGGATTTGCGCTTAGTTTCTGGATCATAAGTGAAAAACAATGATTCGTCATATGTTATCATTCGATATAGAAAATTAGGATCTTTTCAAGGGTATTGAAAGTATAAGTAGAAACATTTTCACGGGCTTCTTTTTGCTCGAGCGTGAGAATTTTCGGTATCAGTTTCGCACACACTTCTCTCGTGACAAATTGTCTATGAAAAATCTGCCTTACAGATTCTTTGTCAATTCCTACTGTTTCAGCGATCGATCGAATACTCAACAGACCGACGGTCAGACCGAATCAGATTTCCTACTTTTATGATATTTTCATCAGTTCTTGATGTTAAAGGACGTCCCGGGCATGAGTCATTTCCAGCGTCTTCTCGGCAATATTACAAACGCTTGAACCACTCAAAAAATCGCGCACGTGTTAAACAGTCTTCGCTATATATTTCTTTTAGTACAAGACATGTTTCACTAGCAGGTTTTTCAGGTTTATGTGAAACTTTGAGACAGTTCGTTGCTTTGTTATTAGACTTATCATTTTTCCAGGAAACAAAATAACATCTCTCACACAAACGAAGGCCACGGCCACACTTTTTTGTCTGCTGGCATCACAGATGCCGCAATCGACTGAGAATACTTCACGGTGAATCTATTGGTCTTTCATATTTGGGGCATGCGTACTCACTGAGAGGCAGCATCAGTCCAGTTACTTTATAGCCACACTTCATATACCACTGTTATTCATTAGAAGGCGCCGCTATAAAACAACTTCCTTCTTTTATTTTATAGTTCATGCGGCAGCGTCTCTATGCTCAGAACTGGCTTGTGGAATCACAATAAACATTAACACCTCGCATCGCACAATCTGTATTCCACTTTCATGCAGCTTCTACACTAACTGCCGGCTCTTGCGTCTTTCAAATCCACATTCTTGAGAAAATGTTTAAGCGGAGCGAAAACAAAATAGCCTCAAATAAACACAATGGGTTTTTGTCCGAATTCTCACAGCCAAACGAAGACTGAGAAATGGATAAATGGGGTATGAAAGTGACCAGCGTAAGTTTTGGTATTGCACGAAGAAGTTTATTAGCTTGAAAGTAGTCAAGGTAATTAAAGAAAATTTTAATCAGTGGTTTGATGGAACAATTGAATATTTTCACGAACAGCTCTTGCTGTGTCAAAAATTCGTCTCTTCAACGTGTACCTGAAGTTGCATTGGTGTGATATTTGATGTTTGAAATGGCTTCCTTCGAATCAAGAACCGCATATAGTACATTTCGCAAACAGCAAAAACTAATCAAACAAAATAGGGTGGCAGAAAGTTTATCTTTTGAAGATGTAGCAATTTTTCGCATAAAAAATTATATTGGTGTGATTTTTAACAGTCAAAATGATTTGTTTCGAATTAAGCAGCAAATTCAGGAAATTTCGAGAACAGAAGGCGCTAGGAAAGCGTATCTGTCATTAAGACCATGGAATGTAAACAAAGATTGAAAATAAAATAAAATACTGAAAAAAGTCAGTCAAATATTTTGAGAAATGATTTGTCTAAATGTAAGAAATAAAACTGATCACAGAAACATGTGTTGCAACTCTGAACGGTGTTCGGAACCACATGCAGCAAATGAGATGCGACGGATGTTCCTCTAAACTATTTTATTTCTTAATTTTAGACACATCATTTCACAGAACATTAGGCCGATTTCCTTTTCAATTTCTTTTTTATCATGTATCGGTATTCAACCCATCCAACATGTAATAAATCTCGCAACAAATCTCTTCCTTCCTTCCTCCAAATGTTCCTACGATAGCACTCTTACACCGATTTCACATTAACACTTCAATTTCTCTCGTTAGTGCATTTCAGTGTTTCAAACACAGTTTCAGGTATGTTGAATTCGTATTATGTGGGAGTATTTATAGATTTTTGTGTTGCACTGGTTCGCATTTCCTCGAGAAATAGGTACAGATCACGGTAACTAACGATCGGTCACACTTTGTGATGCTGTTGCCGTCTTATCTAGTGAGATAGGTCAGTGGTTAAGGCACTGGAATCACTACCTGTCGTTCAAAACTAGGTTTCCCGCGCTTTCACCGAATTGGTTAAGGCGAATGTCGGCGCGATTTCTGCGCAAAGGGTACCGTCGAGTTTGTACTAGGCCTCTAATGACCTCGTCATCGACTGGACCTTATGGTATTATCTTTCTTTATTTTTCTTGCTGGGTCGTTTTAAAGAAATATCGCAAATTAAAGCTTATGTTGACAACTATTTTTAATAGCTACACCGTTAGCATGCATGCCGCATTTATTGAAATATATTCCCAATACAAATCTCCGCGTTTGCCTCCGAAATCCACGTCCTAAACAACTCGTCTATCGATGCTTAGAGAAACCGCCGTACCTTCGACTGACCTTTCTGCAGGTGAGGTGCTGCTACAGTTGATTTTACATCTTCACAAACTGTTATCTTAACACAGAGAGATCTTACACAGGTAACCGTCTTGCCGCCAACTTACGTTCGCACTATTGTGTTCCCTCTTCACAGTGGTAATATACGAGCGCGTGCTGAAAAGTAATGTCTCCAAATTTTTATGTGAAAACTCTTAAGGCTTTTTAAATAAAACAAATATCATTAAAAATTCTGTATCTTTATTCTTCATGTCTACACATTTATTTCTCAACATAGCCACCCGGGCGACTAACACATTTGTCCCAACAAGAGACCAGTTTGTTGACAACGCCACTGTAGAATGTTTAACTTCGTTGACGGGGCCACAACCTCACATCTGTTTGCATCGCTTCATCACTATCAAAATGAAGTTCTGTTCTTTATGTTTTGAGAACTGATGAAAATTGGATAGTGCAAAGCCGGGACTGAATGAAGGATGACCGACGACAGTGAACACAAGGCGTCGAGTTGTTGCAGACGTCGCAGCGCTCGCGTCTGGTCTAGCGTTATCTTGTTGAAGCAGTGGGTGCTCTACGTGTGGATGAACTCTTCGAATTCGAAACTCATTTACAGTACGCTCTTTCTCACGCATCGACATTATACGTTACACACAGCCATGTTACTCGATACAATTCGGAGTCCTATAGCGGCAGAGGGTTGCAGCTTCGTCAGCGAAGCGGGAAGCTTCGACCGAGTAATAAAATGGTTCAAATGGCTCTGAGCACTATGGGGCTTAACATCTCAGGTCATCAGTCCCCTAGAACTTAGAACTACTTAAACCTAACCAACCTAAGGACATCACACACATCCATGCCCGAGGCAGGATTCGAACCTGCGACCGTAGCGGTCGCGCGGTTCCATACTGAAGCAGATAGAACCGCTCGGCCACCAGCGGCCGGCGACCGAGTAATACCCATGACATGTTGTGGTGTCACCGCCAGACACCACACTTGCTAGGTGGTAGCCTTTAAAGCGGCCGCGGTCCGTTAGTATACGTCGGACCCGCGTGTCGCCACTATCAGTGATTGCAGACCGAGCGCCGCCACACGGCAGGTCTAGAGACACTTCCTAGCACTCGCCCCAGTTGTACAGCCGACTTTGCTAGCGATGGTTCACTGACAAAATACGCTCTCATTTGCCGAGACGATAGTTAGCATAGCCTTCAGCTACGTCATTTGCTACGACCTAGCAAGGCGCCATTACCAGTTACTATTGATGCTGTAAAACATGTACCGTCAGGAGCGATGTTCACCTATTATGGATTAAAGTTAAGTATTCTACCAGTTACCTCCTTTTTTTCTGAAGTCTAAAATCCGTGTCCTGTTCCAGACCTCACGCCACCCTGCGTGAGCTTAAACGCGTGCCTTTCGGCTTCCTCCTAGTGGATTGGCTGTCTTGCCAGTCCACAACACATGTAATGCCTCAATCGGTACTGAAAACAATAAAAAATTCGGAAGCATTACTTTTGAACACGCCTTCGTAGTGTGTTTTTTATTCAGCTCAGCTCTGGATAAATATGTTAAACGCCAAAACTAGCTATCAAAAGAAGAAAAAGTTGAAATAAACAGCAGGCTAAGTGGAAAAATGCCGCATTCATTTCACATGCACAGTTTCGGGTAAGGTCCGTTTCACACGTAAAATAACTTTGTCAAAAATCTTTTGTAAAAGACCTTTTGCAATATACACTGAGGTGACAAAAGTCGGCCGGCCGGTGTGGCCGTGCGGTTAAAGGCGCTTCAGTCTGGAACCGCGTGACCGCTATGGTCGCAGGTTCGAATCCTGCCTCGGGCATGGATGTGTGTGATGTCCTTAGGTTAGTTAGGTTTAATTAGTTCTAAGTTCTAAGCGACTGATGACCTCAGAAGTTAAGTCGCATAGTGTTCAGAGCCATTTGAACCATTTTTGACAAAAGTCATGGTATACGTAGCATTATGCACGTATACAATGGTGATAGTATCACGTACAAGGTATAAAAGGCAGTGTATTGGCGGAGCTGTCATTTGTACTTAGGTGGTACAGGTGAAAACATTTCCGACATGGCTACGGCCGCATGACGGAAAGTAACAGGCTTTGAACGCGGAATGGTATTTGGAGCTAGACGCATGCGACGTTCCATTTCGAAAATCGTTAGGAAACGCAATATTCCGAGATGCATAGTGTCAAGAGTGTGCCAAGAATACCATATTTCAGGCATTACCGCTCGCCACGGAAAACGCATCACTTAACGATCGAGAGCAGTGGTGTTTGAGTAGAGTTGTCATTTCTGGCAGACAAGCAACACTGCGTGAAATAACCGCAGAAGTCGATGTGTAGAAGTACGACGAACGTATCCGTTAGGACAGTGCGGTGAAATTTGGCGTTAATGGGCTATGGCAGCAGGCGACCGCCGCGAGTGACCTCGCTAAAAGCAGACATCGGCTGCAGCGCTTCTGCCGGGCTCGTGACCGTGTCGGCTGGACCCTACACGACTGGAAAACCGTGGGCTGCTCAGATTAGTCCAGATTTCAGATGGTAAGACCTGACGGTAGGGTTCGACACCACGAAGCCACGGGCCCAAATTTTCAACAAGGCTGTGTTTACACGGAATGAATTGGGTGCTCTGGTCCGACTGAACAGATCATTGATTGGAGCTGGTTATTCATGGACTTCATGTACACAAACAGCGATGGAATTTTTATGAATGACAATGCGCCATGCCATTTGGCCACCGAGATCGCCCGACATAAATCTTATCGAAAATTTATAGGACAAAATCGAGAGCTCAGTACGTGCACTAAATCCTGCGCTGGCAACACTTTCGCAATTGTGAATTGATATAAAGGCAGGAGGGCTCCATATTTCTGCAGGGGACTTCCAGCGACCTGTTGAGTCCATGCCACGTCGAGTTACTGCACTACGCTGGACAAAGGAGGTCCGACGGGATATTAGGAGGTACCCCATGACTTGTCAGCTCAGGGTACTTGATGAAGTACCAGGGTGTTTTTACGATATGGTTTAAATAAACCATAGCGTGATCCTAGCTTTTATGAAAGATTGGTCAAAGATATTTGACGGTGTAACACGGGCCAAACCGCCTTATTGCCGGTGCTTGTCGTCACCGATCTGTAAAAGACAATCACGTCTTTTATTCTCTATTTTAGTATTACAATCTGTCCAATACTATTCTGTGTCATAACTACATACGTAACTGTTGTAGAACGTTAATCTACAGAACTTAGATACTTGCAGCCAGCCTTGTTCGTGCTTCTGTGACAACAGTCTCAGTTCTACTGATGCTATTCAGTGTCACAGCATCTACACTCATGCTCATAAATTAAGGATAATTGCCGAATGTGGTGCCACGAAACGTGGCACTACACAAAACCGGCACTAATAGCATAGGCACGTAGGGAACACACACGACACAGATCTGTAAGTCCACGGTATTGGTGATAAGTTGAGAAAACCGTCCCGAAACACATGTGCTACAATACACCACTGTTTCCTGCGCTTGTACCCCGACATCAGTATGGGATATGATCACCATGCACACATACACAGGCCGCACAACGGGTTGTCATGCTTTGGATCAGGTGGTCGAGCAGCTGCTGGGCTACAGTCTCCCATTCTTGCACCGGTGCCTGTCGGAGCTCCTGAAGTGTCGACCAAGAGCATCCCAGACGTGCTCGATGGGGTTTAGGTCTGGAGAACAGGCAAGCCACTACATTCGCCTGATATCTTCTGTTTCAGGGTACTCCTCCACGATAGCAGCTCGGTGCGGTCGTGCGTTACCATCCATCAGGAGGAAAGTGGGACCCACTGCTCCCCTGAAAAGGCGGACGAACTGGTACAAAACGACGTCCCAGTACACCTGACCTGTTACGGTTCCTCTGTCAAAGACATGCAGGGATGTACGTGCACCAATCATAATTCCACCCCACACCATCAAGCCACGACCTCCATACAGGTCCCTTTCAAGGACATTAAGGAGTTGGTATCTGATTCCTGGTTCACGCCAGATGAAAACCCGGCGAGAATCACTGTTCAGACTATACCTGGACTCGTCCGTGAACATAACCTGGGACCACTGTTCCAATGACCATGTACTGCGTTCTTGACACCAGGCTTTACGGGCTCTCCTGTGACCAGGGGTCAGTGGAATACCCCTAGCAGGTCTCCGGGCGAATAAACCATGTCTGTTCAGACGTCTGTAGACTGTGTGTCTGGAGACAGCTGTTCCAGTGGTTGAGGTAAGGTCCCGAGCAAGGGTACCTGCAGTACTTCGTGGCCGTCTGCGGACACTGATGGTAAGATATCGGTCTTCTTGTGGCGTTGTACACAGTGGACGTCCCGTACTGTAGCGCCTGGTCACGTTTCCTGTCTGCTGGAATCGTTGTCATAATCTTGAGAACACACTTTGTGGCACACGGAGGGCCCATGCTACGACCTTCTGTGTTTGACCAGCCTCCAGTTGCCCTAGTATTCTACCCCCCCATAACGTCATCAAATACTTGTTCTTTGAACCATTTTCAACACACAGTCACCATTAGCACGTCTGAAAACGTCTGCACACTTACTCGCTGCACCGTACTCTGACATGCACCAACACACCTCTGCGTATGTGGACTGCTGCCAGCGCCACGATGCGACGACCGCCGGTCAGATGCACTGCATACTCATACCCCGAAGTGATTAAACCCGCAAACCGCCCACCAGAGCGTTGTTTCACCATGTATCAGCATTATCCTTAATTCGTGAGCATGAGTGTAGTATAATGAGGATCTACAACTAGTGGGTAAACTACGTGTGTTAAACAGAAAAGTGGAAGAAAAGCTAAAGTTACGGAGACAGGAAAGTGGAAGCAGTACTGCTATCTCAGAAGATAATTACCGCGAAAGTGACGACTGAGTCTCGTATGCGTCTAAAGAACACAGTGACAACGAAAAAGAGTGCGATAGTCTATAAGTAAAATCAACGTTCGTGATAAACGTGTTACTTCTAAATGTCTTACGAAGTGAGTTCAGTAGCGTGAGACCTGACCAATAGCAAACTGTCATCTGCTTCGACATACCTACTTTAGCACCGTTTCTTATTGTAAGTCACTTTTATTTGTAAAAAGTGGGACGGGAGAAGTAAAATTCAGACTGTCTACTTCCATCACGCAGTTTCTCGTAATAGGTAATAGTTTGGGTGGACTTATCGCAAATTTTAACTAGGCATCATGATAAAAGCAAAACGGAAAATTAACTTCTGAGGTCTACAAATTTGTAACCATTTCAGGTAATCACGTTCAGTCAACAGCGTAGGCTTTGCTCCCAGAAGGGTGTAGCATCCTCAGTGTTGATAATGCCTCCCTCTCCTCCTCCTCTTCCACCCCCCCCCCCCCCCCATCACAGCTCGAAATGAAGAAGCTTCGTTGGATGAGTATAACAATGAACTTTCACGTCTTTGACCTCAAAAATCGCTAGCTTCTAATGAAATCGAGCCTATGTTGATTATTCTGAGAAAAATAGAGAGATAATTTGGTGAAAGGATTTTAGTCTTTCCTCATCGTCTTACAAGAAAATGGGACGGTTTCGTGAGGATAGGTGAAAATTTTTATACAGAGCCACTAAGAATTTTTATGTGTTGACACCTACATGATAATGCTCTGAATACCACAGATAACGCAGGTGGCTTAGTGTTCATACTACTTTGTATTCTGACTACAAGGTGTCAGTAAATTATCGTTTAAACTTACGATTTACCTTTAAAACTATGCTAAATAGTAACAAATGGTTTTCAACGTGCCATAAGATAACTCGTAAAGCTTTGTTTTCTCATTCATATACATCGATGTGAGCACACTTAGTGGCACGGATAATGTCTAGTCGGAATAGCATTTCTCTCCATGCGCGATTGAAGATCATCGCGTTGACATGTTCAAATTGAATTTGAATGCTTGCCTTCAAGTCCTGTAGGTCTCTAACCTTATTAACATGCACCAGATCCCTTACAGAACCCCCACAGGATGAGGTATAGTTGTTTGAGGTCAGGGAATCGTGGCGACCATCGAAGTGGACCATCTCGTTCAGTCCACCTATCTGGAAACTTTTCATCTACGAGATGACGGACATTTAGGGACCAGCAGAGTGGTTCCCCATCCTCGTGGAATGTGACATCAGGTTGCAGGTGTTCCAATTGTGTCACGGCCAATTCTTGTAACATGTCCAGGTAAACACCAACCGTTGACGTTATACTCGATGAAAAACAATGAATCAATGATACAATTGTGCTTCAGTCTGCACCAAACATTGACCTTCCCATTTGATGCAATTGTGGATCAGGCTGCATCAAACACGGACCTTCCCATTTAACGTGTGACATGAGGATGTTGTGAACCCCATATACGAACGTTATGACGATTCAGTTTGCCGGATACATGAAATGTTGCCTCATCGGGCAAACAAATCTTTTCCCAAAACTTTTTGTTTACGTCAGTCTTGCGGAGCATATACACTGCAAACTGTTCGCGATGATGTTTGACCGTAAGCTCTAATGCCTGAAGTACCTACAAGCTGCACCTTGTAGGGATGTAGCCGTGACCTCTTATGTGACGTAGTGGAAACTGTTGATCGTCTCACTTCCACTTCTCTGGCCGCCGTACGCAAAGATTTTGTCGGACTTCTTGTAAGCACCTGCCGTATCCTGTCCACGTTGTCGTCTAAAAGAGATGCGCTACCCGTCCCCTTTTTATGGAAAACACTACCTCCGTCCATAAATGACGCAGCCTGAATAGTTCGTCGGGACGGTGGTTGCCTTCTACACTGTATTGGGAAGTTTCTTGCACTAGGGTATCGGACACCGTCTGTATGAACCAGGCCGCCGACGGCGCATTCTCCTGTGATATCCAGGTTTTCAGGTTCAATTTCGCGTCAGAATTGCGTCACTCGGAATACAAGAAGCTTTATGAGTTATAACAGTTTGTTAATATCTAGTATAGTTATTTAATTCTTAAGTGGTAAAGATAATTTGTGGATACCCTGTATTTCGTGCAGACTTTGTCTAAGGTCAATTTGTAGATTTCGCTTCCTTGATGCATAGATGGCATTCATACCGACGACATTTTTTTTCTTTGCTTATATATGTAGTACAAAGTGTGACCGTGTGTCAAACTGATATTGTGGCGGGCTGTTTCAGTTTGCAAGTAAGTGAGGGCGACCTCGAGAACTTTCACACAATATATTCTTTAAGACTGAGATGTGAAATCCGATGTTTGACTGTCCGAAGACTTGTTTGATGCATCTCTCCACCCTTCTTGATGCTGTGCAAGCAGTTACGTCTCTGCAAAACTGCTGTAAACTACAACGATTTGAAGCTGCTTACTTCAGTCAAACCTTGGTTTCCCTCTGCATTTTTAACCTCATTCTCTCCCCCCTCCCTGAGACTTCGCCCTCAATAAGCTGACGATTCCTTGATGGCTTTGATCAAGTTGCGCCATAAATTTCTTTTCTCCCCAAATCAATTTAATATTTCTTTACTAGTTATCTGATCTACCCATCCAGTCATCAACATTCTTCTGTACCAGCTCAGTTCAAAAGCTTGTATTCTCTTCTGTTTAATGTCCACGATTCACTTCTGCAATGTGCTGAACTTCAGAAAAAACCACTGTTAAGACTTCCGAACAGTTAAATATTAATTAGGCTATAAAATATTTAATTTTTTCAGAAACGCTTTTCTTGGTATAGTAAGCTTGGATTTTATACCCTCTCTACTGCCCAAATAACAAAAGTATCTACTACTTTTTGTCTCATTTTATGATTAATTTACTTTGCATCGCTTCATTTTGTTCGACTACACTCCATTGACCTTGGTTTACTTTTGTTGATGATCATTCTCTACTCTCTCTTTAAGACTTGCCCATTCCGTTCATAGGATCTTCCAAGTACTTTGCCTCCTCTGACTCAATTACTGTCTCTTAGGCAAACCTTAAATTATTTATTTCTTCTCCCTAAACTTAAACACAATTTGAACAGGACACAACCCTATCTCTCTCCCTCACAACTCTTGTCTTCCTTTCATTTCCTTTGACTCTTATAACTACTGTAGCAAGTTGTAGGTAACTTTCTGCTCCCTGTATTTTATCCTTTTTATCTTCAGAATGTATTTGCATGGAGTGTAGCTATGTATGGAAGTGAAACATGGACGATAAATAGTTTGGACAAGAAGAGAATAGAAGCTTTCTAAATGTGGTGCTACAGAAGAATGCTGAAGATTAGATGGGTAGATCACATAACTAATGAGGAGTTATTGAATAGGATTTGGGAAAAGAGGAGTTTGTGGCACAACGTGACTAAAAGAAGGGATCGGTTGGTAGGACACGTTCTGAGGCATCAAGGGATCACCAATTTAGTATTGGAGGGCAGCGTGCAGGGTAAAAATCGTAGAGGGAGACCGAGAGATGAATACACTAAGCAGATTCAAAAGGATGTAGCTTGCAGTAGGTACTGGGAGATGAAGAAGCTTGCACAGGATAGAGTAGCATGGAGAGCTGCATCAAATCTGTCTCAGGACTAAAGACAACAACAACAATCTTCAGAATTTCGAAGCGTGTATTCCAGTCAACAATGTCAAAAGCTTTCTCTGAACCTACGAACGCTATAAAAGCAAGTTTGCCTGTAAGATGCGTCATCGATTCAGTATTGCTTCATGTGTTCCTACATTTCTCAGGCGACAAAACTGATCTTCCCCGGTTTGGTTTTTACAAGTGTTTACAGTCTCCTGCAAATATTTCCTGTAATTACTTATTAAACTGATGGTTCTGTAATATTCACATTTGTCAGCGCCAGCCTTATTTGGATTCTCATTATTCTTGATCATTAAATTCTTCTTGAATTCTGAATGTATTCCGCCTGTCTCGCATGTCTTGCATACCAGGTATAATAGTTTTCTCATTGGTGGTTCTCCCTAGGATCTGAATACTTCTGACGGAATGTCGTCTACTCCAGATGTCTTGTTTCGACGTACTTCCTTCAGTGCTCTAACAAATTCTTATTGTATTATCATACCTCCCTCCTCATCTTCACCTACTTCCTCTTAGAATTTCATAATATTGTCTTCAAGTTTGTTCCCTTGTTATAGTCCTCCTATTTACTGTATTCGTTCCTCTTTTGATCCTTTCATTTTGTCTGTATGACTGTCGTATTATTTGTTAATTTTTCAGATATGTAATTATTTTCTTACACAAGATAGAGATAGAGAGAGAGAGATTTATCGGACATAGAAATCAGAAATGAGCTTCGTATACGCACTTTAAACTCGGCAGCGACTCTTGTGACATCATCTCCAACTTGGGCGATCGCCATGTGCCTGTAGACTAAACGCGTGATTCTCCGCCGCTGTACACTCATCACCTACGTCTCGCTTGGGAAGGAGAGCGAGTAAACGAGTTCGCAAGTGTAACCGCAGACTCGCGGCATTCCGCTACGTAAGCAACCGTTCTAAAATAAATTTCCGTCATTAAAATGTAAATTAGCATTTGTTTATTTCACACAGTTGTAATTTCACCTTTATAGTCTTTCTCAAGTATAAGTTCAAATGTCACAAAATGTCCGACCTGCTTAAATGAAAGAAGCAACGACTGATCAGCTAGCAATGAATTTATACAGGGTGTCCCAGCTACTTGTCCACCCAAAATATCTCTGGAACAATAACAGCTATTGGAAAACGACTTTCACCGGTATCAATGTAGGGCTGGGGCCCATGAATGTACATATTTGGAAACATTCTAAATCGAAAGCATATGTGTTTTTTAACACAAACTTATGATTTTTTAAATGGACCTCCTATATTTTTTCTTCAGCAATCCATAGCATGACAAAGCACATACACAATGGCGTTGATTGCATCGCGATATTCCCATTACATCCCGAGATACTGAGACGCGAAGTTGACGCTTGAAACACCCGACATGCGCTGCTAGCGCACGTCCTGAGGCTCAGGCATGAACCCCATGCTGCCCGTAATCGCGATGTGGTTGACATGCGTAATCACACTTCCATACTTATCAAGAGGTCCGAAACGAATAATACGATCTGCTGCCATCAACTCTCATAAGCACATAATGGTTTCCCTCTTGCACGTTTTACGTATCTACGTGCACAATATGAACCAGTACCGATCGGTGTACACCCGTCAGGTTGTCTTATTTATCCCGCACACCCAAAATAAGGTTTATCTAATGCGTTATATGACCCATTGTGCCTGTCGCGCAGGGCCTGGCTCTACCTAGTCAAGTGTCCAACGTAGTTCCCACTACTGCCACAGTTACCACTTCGCCTTGTTTATGATTTGCGACCCATGCAAACTCCTGTACTCCATCACCCTCCGAGCATCCCATTTGTTGTTGCTTTGGCGTGCAGTACACCGCTTGCCAGTGTAGTCGTGCATCAGAGTAATCTAGTGACGGCACGGAGGTAGTACACATTGTGAATAAACGTTGTGTTGTGGAACTTATACTGTACAGTATAATGTACACGCATGAAGATATGGTTGAAATGCTGCTGATCTATGGAGAATGTACGTTGACGGGAAATACGTTATGAGATTGCTTGTTTGTTGATAGAACTGTTAGCGAACATTATGATTGTTAAGTTAATATGTCTGTTTTCTACTCTACTCTACATACCTGTACTGTACCCTGTTGTAGGTGGACGAAATGCTGTTCAGGCAGAACAACTTTACAGAAGACGATTCCCTGACAGGCCATCGCCTTCGCGCCGGATGTTTGGTCGCCTCACATCTCGTCTACGTGAAACGGGAAGCTTAAATCCAAGACCTCGACATCGTCCTATAACACGCACAGATGAACGTGTTGAAGTTGCTGTGGTCGCTACCATAGCTGTAAATCCTCAAATCAGCACACGTCAAATTGAACGTGAAGTTGGTGTGTCGAAATCAAGCGCACAGCGTATTCTTAAACTTCATAAATTTCATCCCTACCATGTTCATTTACACCAGGATCTTCATGGAAATGACTTCTGCAATAGGGTAACATTTTGTCGGTGGGCTCAGCAAAAACTTCTGACTAATCCAATTTTTTTGCAGATGTTCTCTTTACCGACGGGGCATCATTCTCCAACAAAGGAATTGTCAATATGAGGAATATGCATTATCGGTCCGCAGACAATCCAAAATGGCTCCGTCAGGTAGAGCATCAACGTCCGTGGAAAGTTAATGTTTGGTGTGGGGTTATTGGAGATACCATTATCGGACCTTTCTTTATAAATGGCATCCAAAATGGCAGACAATACTACAGATTTATACGACACAATCTTCCTGTTCTCTTGGACACCGTACTTCTGAACCGGAGAATGGTCATGTGGTATCAGCATGACGGGTGCCCTGCACATAACGCCTTACGAGCACGACGACTTCTGAACCGTAAGTTCCCTGGTAGGTGGATTGGACGAGGTGGCCCAGTTAGGTGGCCTGCCCGACTCCGGACCTTACACCGCTGGATTATTTTCTTTGGGGAGCAGTGAAGGATGACGTTTACCAACATGAACCAAAAACACCAGAGGACATGAAGCTACGCATTATTGATGCTTGCGCAGCCATCAAAGAGGAAACAGTAGCACGAAGTAGGGCATCCTTCATCCGCAGAGTTACCCTATGTATGCAAGCCAATGGACATCACTTTGAGCATGAGATGTGAACGCTATGTTTAGTATGTAGTGCTGGTATCACAGTGGAAGTTTCTACAAAGGGCCATTTTACCCAGTGATGTTAAGAAACATTTGTTTGCAACAATTTGTCATTTAACGCATTAGATAAACATAACAGTGATAATTATGTGATAATAAAACTAATTGGTTAAACATGTTTACATTCATCTTCTATGTTCTACCTGAACTTCCCAAATCAAAACATTTTTACCTAAACAACGGTAAAACTTTTAGTCCACTTACTCGTTTCACTAAAACCATCATCATGAATTTTACTATCACGAGTGAATGATTAACTGTCACTTGCGCTAAATCTACAGTAAAGTAAAGTTTTAACGTTGAACGCCATTACCTTTTTAGTAACGGATTAACGATAAGCGAAGTTAACTTTGTGACTAACGTTGCGGTACACAGATATGTTACAGAACCGCATCACCCCTCGCCTATGGGATAAATACCTGCTGGAATGTACGACGTTAATGCAGGATGGCAGCAGACCGTATTATTCGTTTCGGACCTCTTGATAAGTATGGAAGTGTGATTACGCATGTCAATCACATCGCGATTACGGGCAGCATGGGGCTCACGCCTGAGCCTCAGGTCGTGCGCTAGCAGCGCATGTCGGGTGTTTCAAGCGTCAACTTCGCGTCTTAATATCTCGGGATGTAATGGGAATATCGCGATGCAATCAACGCCATTGTGTATGTGCTTTGTCATGCTATGGATTGCTGAAGAAAAAATATAGGAGGTCCATTTAAAAAATCATAAGTTTGTGTTAAAAAACACATATGCTTTCGATTTAGAATGTTTCCAAATATGTACATTCATGGGCCCCAGCCCTACATTGATACCGGTGAAAGTCGTTTTCCAATAGCTGTTATTGTTCCAGAGATATTTTGGGTGGACAAGATAGCTGGGACACCCTGTATATGAATTTATATAGACAAAAATTTTTCGAAGACTGCTGTAAATTTGTTTTAATATTCCATATTTGTTCAGAAAACGTCTAAAAATAGCGCTGCCATATTCGCTCTTTCGAGACGTTACCGTGTTTTTAACGACAGTACTAGAAAATATGAGGATGATGTGCACCTTCTAAATGGTGATTAATTACTAAAATAAATCATAGAAGTGAATGATAAGCTACATAATTCGCTGTTAGCACGTAAATTCAACTTGGCATGTCCAAATGAATGGAGAAATAGCGCTCTTGTTTGTCAGGGGATATAACGGTGATGTCGCTCTGTGCCCAGATTTCGGTAGACACAGCACATATCTTTGCTCCTGGTGTAGTTTCAATAAACTAGAATACAACAATTTTGCTTGCATTCCACGAAATTTGTATATTTTTCGTCCAAAGGGAGGACTACAACATTCCAGCTATCACAACTCCTCTAATAGACCACATTGACAATTGTGTACTTTGCTTCAATTTTCGTCTTACAATCTCCACAGTCTCTCAAAACACTGTTCCATGGAAGGCCATCTGTTACAGCAGCAAGATCGTGTACTCATCTTTCGTAGTCGTCGTCGTGTGACAAGGGCCTCCCGTCGGGTAGACGGTTGACTGCTCGCCAGGTGCAAGTCTTCCGATTTTACGCCACTTCGGCGACTTTCCCGTTGATGGGGGTGAAATGATGATGATTCAGTCCCTGAGCGCAGAAAATCTCCTACCCAGCCGCGAATCGAACCCGGGCCCTTAGGAGTGACATTCGTCGCGCTGACCACTTCCTTTTTTTTGCGTGTGTGTGTGTGTGTGTGTTTGGTCTTTTCGGACGTCACATGACAGCCATTAAAGTTCGTTTGTTGACAGATCCACTCAGTTTATTTATTACAGATGATGATGATGTTTGGTTTGTGGGGCGCTCAACTGCGTGGTTATCGGCGCCCGTACAATTACCTAATCTTTGCTCAGTCCAATTTCGCCACTTTCCTGGATGATGATGAAATGATGAGGACAACACAAACACCCAGTCATCTCGAGGCAGGTGAAAATCCCTGACCCCGCCGGGAATCGAACCCGGGACCCCGTGCTCGGGAAGCGAGAACGCTACCGCGAGACCACGAGCGGCGGACTTTTATTACAGAGGCCAACCAGCTCTCTGACGGAACACGCTGAGCTACTTTGCCGGCCTCAGCTACCGGTGACGGACATCTTCCGTAGTAACAATAGGTCAGACACTCCTGCACGTTTCAGGTTTCAGTAAGAGAGAACGAATCGAGGAGTATGAAGCGACCACGGCGTCACATTTCTCACATTAGATATACTCGCGAAACTACAGCGGGAACGAAGGAAGCCCGTCATCGCTGATGCAACAGCTGCGCCTTGATTTGTAAAGTATGCAACCAGAACTACCCGTACTCGGTTCTTTTCTGATTTCTAATAGGGCGTGGACGAAAGATGCTGCAGTGTATGGGGATGCCATCTTGTGAGCGCAAGTAGAACCACCTCGTAGCAGCCGCTGCACTCTAATAATTGAAAAGGAAAACAGTGGAACCGCACGGATACAAAAATATCGCTGGCCGCCTTACCAAGGGCCTTGATTACTGATGACTGAAAAAGCTTGTTACTAGGCACTAACTGACATTAACTATTATTGTATTCATTTACGTTCCTATTTGTGAAAAACCTGCGCGCAAGATAAGTGGCGCAAATGCCGAAAACTGAGTAAAACCAAACATGAAACCTGTTATCTCAATGTTTGCAGCTTTTACAAAGATTATGAACAAAATGGCAGTACTTGTAACACTCAACAACTGTCACCGGTTTCGGCATCCCAGACGATTAACTAGTGGTATCTATATATCAGGCCGCAGCTCGTGGTCGTGCGGTAGTGTTCTCGCTTCCCGCGCCCGGGTTCCCGGGTTCGATTCCCGGCGGGGTCAGGGATTTTCTCTGCCTCGTGATGCCTGGGTATTGTGTGATGTTCTTAGGTTAGTTAGGTTTAAGTAGTTCTAAGTTCTAGGGGACTGATGAACATAGCTGTTAAGTCCCATAGTGCTCAGAGCCATTTGAACCATTTTTTTTTTTCCTACATATCAACGAAAAACAACCTACGATAAAATTAGCTAAACAGAGAAGAATTTAGCAATAGGCATCATCCACAGTGGGTGTAATACATGAATGTTGCAGAACAAATAGTTAGCAAACTTCATAAAAGCAGCCTTATAAAAGATAATGCCGTAAAAACATGTATATTATTTAAAAAAAGAAGAAATACCTAACAAATAATGTTAAAAAACGACTCATCAACGAACATCATAAAAACAACATAATGACATAAATCTTGTATAAACAGTCCGCAGTTTAAGAAATCGATGTGTGTAACGTGAACTTAATGTGAGGCATCCCGAGAGAACGCAGAATGGCTGTTGAGTCGTACAAGGACGTGACACTTGCAGTGGGGAGGGTCCTATAGAGGGCAGTGAGACGAAAGTGATGACAAGAATATATATACATTGCTTTAAAAGTAAAATGAAACACAGAATAATATGGTATTTGAATGATTCAGTTAGATACATAAAAGACATGTAAAAGTACTATTACGAAAAGAGAAAGGACAATGGACGACGCTCAGAGACCCAAAGATTAATGAAGAGTCGATCTATGAAACCAGCGATGGCAAACAAGGGGCTACATTAAAGGGTATCTTTGCATACAGATATGGTGTTTACATAAAATGCAGGCTGACGAACTGAACGAGTTCTACTGTATGCAGTAAGTGCGCTGTCTACGATACTCTGTGACTAAAAGTGACAGCGATAAATCACTCGTACTTCACATTGTAACACTAGGTGGTTATAACTAACTGAAGTTGTCCTGAGTGCTGCAGCCTGTGTACATCGCAGGAAGCTGAAACATCGTAGGTACGTTCTTTAATCGGTGCGCTCACGGAGAATTCTGAAAAAAAAATAACAGTTCCACTTTCTGCCACCAGATGAAAATATGGCACTGTAAGCAGCCACAATGTGGTGTGGGTGCAGGAAAAGGGGAGGAACGACCAAACATAATTATGATAACGATGGTTCTGCCACGTTTATCAGTATATGGTCACAAATTACATGTGCTCAGTATGGTCTCTCAACTCACCAACCTGCTGCATCCATAACATGGCATGGTCGACAGTTGCTTGCAGCATATCCAGTGAAATCAGAGAAATGTGTCGTCGTGTACTACACTCCTGGAAATTGAAATAAGAACACCGTGAATTCATTGTCCAAGGAAGGGGAAACTTTATTGACACATTCCTGGGGTCAGATACATCACATGATCACACTGACAGAACCACAGGCACATAGACACAGGCAACAAAGCATGCACAATATCTGCACTAGTACAGTGTATATCCACCTTTCGCAGCAATGCAGGCTGCTATTCTCCCATGGAGACGATCGTAGAGATGCTGGATGTAGTCCTGTGGAACGGCTTGCCATGCCATTTCCACCTGGCGCCTCAGTTGGACCAGCGTTCGTGCTGGACGTGCAGACCGCGTGAGACGACGCTTCATCCAGTCCCAAACATGCTCAATGGGGGACAGATCCGGAGATCTTGCTGGCCAGGGTAGTTGACTTACACCTTCTAGAGCACGTTGGGTGGCACGGGATACATGCGGACGTGCATTGTCCTGTTGGAACAGCAAGTTCCCTTGCCGGTCTAGGAATGGTAGAACGATGGGTTCGATGACGGTTTGGATGTACCGTGCACTATTCAGTGTCCCCTCGACGATCACCAGTGGTGTACGGCCAGTGTAGGAGATCGCTCCCCACACCATGATGCCGGGTGTTGGCCCTGTGTTCCTCGGTCGTATGCAATCCTGATTGTGGCGCTCACCTGCACGGCGCCAAACACGCATACGACCATCATTGGCACCAAGGCAGAAGCGACTCTCATCGCTGAAGACGACACGTCTCCATTCGTCCCTCCATTCACGCCTGTCACGACACCACTCGAGGCGGGCTGCACGATGTTGGGGCGTGAGCGGAAGACGGCCTAACGGTGTGCGGGACCGTAGCCCAGCTTCATGGAGACGGTTGCGAATGGTCCTCGCCGATACCCCAGGAGCAACAGTGTCCCTAATTTGCTGGGAAGTGGCGGTGCGGTCCCCTACGGCACTGCGTAGCATCCTACGGTCTTGGCGTGCATCCGTGCGTCGCTGCGGTCCGGTCCCAGGTCAACGGGCACGTGCACCTTCCGCCGACCACTGGCGACAACATCGATGTACTGTGGAGACCTCACGTCCCACGTGTTGAGCAATTCGGCGGTACGTCCACCCGGCCTCCCGCATGCCCACTATACGCCCTCGCTCAAAGTCCGTCAACTGCACATACGGTTCACGTCCACGCTGTCGCGGCATGCTACCAGTGTTAAAGACTGCGATGGAGCTCCGTATGCCACGGCAAACTGGCTGACACTGACGGCGGCGGTGCACAAATGCTGCGCAGCTAGCGCCATTCGACGGCCAACACCGCGGTTCCTGGTGTGTCTGCTGTGCCGTGCGTGTGATCATTGCTTGTACAGCCCTCTCGCAGTGTCCGGAGCAAGTATGGTGGGTCTGACACACCGGTGTCAATGTGTTCTTTTTTCCATTTCCAGGAGTGTATATTTCAGATCAGAAAGTGTATGGATGCATCCCTGATGGATACGATCTATCAGATATCCCCACAACCATAAGTCGCATGGATTTAGGCTGGGGGTCTGCAAGGCCACACATCTTGAAATTGCCTAGACATGCTGCAGTCATTACCAAAGGTTTCTCAACGCCAATTTTTCACCTGGAAAGTGACATGTTGTATCGCGCGATCTTTCATGCGAATCGTGGTGTGGACATATTTGCGTTCTTGCAAACCTCGAATCAGATGTTGCACAAGGAGGTCCTTTCACCGTAAACGTAACAGGCTCGCGAGGTGACACCTCGAAGAAAGACGGACAGAGAATGAAGAGGCTTGTGGTAACACACCACATAGTCACATAAACTGGGTGTAGTAGCGGAGTAGAGCCATTTATGAAACAGTTCTACACATTTATGGTACCGCAGAGAGTAAAATGTGCCTCGTCCGTCCAAAGAATATTTCCTGGCCATATGTAAACCACTTCCATGGATGCCAAAAACGAAGGACAAAGTCACGGCTCTGTAGCCTGTCTTGGGGCTTCGCTTTGTACACATTCTGCTCTGTCGTCGGAACAAGACACAGCCAGGGCAAAGCTCCACAGGCGCAAAGATACGAGCTGGTGTCACTGCCATATAGACTCGCCACTTGCGCGAGTTCCACCAGCGCCAAGGGCGGCGCTGAAGACGAAGATATCGACTTCCCCTCGGCCAATTGTCGGGGGAGTACAGTCCGCCAATGACCAGACGACAACGGACAGATGCCTACTCGGAAGACAAAAGAGCAGCTCTCGCCCACTTGCTTACAGATCATCGTCCAGGACCGACATAGACCGTGAACATCGTTTACTGAACTCTTAGAAGCGAACAGACAGTTGTTGTATACTGCTTTTGCTATGTGCTGTGAAGTTTACTTATGATTATTTGCATTTAGCCATTGAGGCCGTTTTTGTGTTATATTACATGCAGTGTTGCAGACTTCATGATTAAACTAGCAACAAATATAAGTAAACCTTTTAACTCACTTGTGTGACTTTGTTACTAATTTGTTGGCGTGTTGTAGAACCCTCGTTCTCCTATCCTGTTACTTGACCCTGGGGCTTAGCTGCGTAGTAGTGGCAGGGAGAAATTGTCTTAGCGGTGTACTGTATCGGAACCGTTTCACGAACTCACAAACTCTGCCTACGATAACAACAGTGGCAACTCGGCCTCCACAGCAGTAGCGACGAGGCCTTTAAAAAACTGGCGACGAGGGTTTACAAAACATTGTGAATCTTGTAGGAATATCAGCGTAAAATGCGCCGCATAATCTCTTGAACTGTTGACCATGGGAGAGACAATTCTCGTGACACAGTTCGAGCACTGGCTGCCGAAATTGAGGCATATGGCGCACGGTCCATTGTAGTTACAGCAACTTCACAACTGCCAATGGTGTCTGGCGCTATCTGTGGCTGACAACAACCCTGAACCGGATGCAGTCGTTCGGTCTGTTCCGGAGGATACCTGTCGACCCGTACGGTCTGCGCATACACAGGGGGGTGGGATTAGTCGTACTAGGAGCTCCAATGTTAGGCACCTAATGGTTCCCTTTATGGATATTGCTGCTAAGAAGTGGAAGGGATACAATGAGCACTGCGTGTGCGTACTGGAAGAATTATTCCAAATCTAGAATGGGTGCTTCTGGATGCCATGATGAAAATGCGGTGCAAACAACTGCAGGTAGTGGTTCATGTCGGTACTAAAGATGTGCGGATGTGCGGATTGGAAGAGATTCTCTCCGGTTACGGGTGGCAAGCTGAAGTGGTAAAGACTGCCTGCCTTGCTTGCTTGCTAGATGAAGGTGCAGTTCACTTTATGTAGCATCGTTGACAGAACCGAATGTGGTCTTTTGGTAGAGCAGAGTGAAGAGTCTGAATCAGAGGATCAGAGAGTTCTGCGGACGTGTAGACTGTATATTCCTCGACTTGCGCCATATGGCGGTGAGTTTCTGGTTTCTGCTTAGGGCCACAGGTCCACTACACACAAACACACAAGAGGCGACTACGCAGGTTCAAACGGTGCAAATGGCTCTGAGCACTATGGGACTTAACTTCTGAAGTCATCAGTGCCCTAGAACATAGAACTACTTAAACCTAACTAACCTAAGGACATCACACACATTCATGCCCGAGGCAGGATTCGAACCTGCGACCGTAGCGGTTCCGCGTTTACAGACTGTAGCGCCTAGAACCGCTTGGTCACACCGGCCGGCGACTAATGTTAATGAGAAAAGTAATAGAAAAAGAAAATATGGCAATCCTAGCCGACAAACAATAGGAGTAACTTTGCGAATTACTTCCGCGGGCCGGACTGAAACCAATCGCGGGCCGGGTCCGGCATGCGCGCCGCCGTATGCAGGTAATGAAAGCCGTGGGATAGAAGGTGGAGCGGAGGGCAATGGGCGATTTCGTAGGATGGAGAGTCTCGGGAAGGTGCGGAAAAGGCTTCAGACTCAAAGGGTGTGGGACGAACACAGGAGGGGCGTAGACACAGCAACAAACAAAAGTGTAGTTGTAAAATGATGTAGCTGTGTTGGTAAAGAACCAGAGCTCCAAGCGCTACGAGAAAGAACGAAAACTCAAATATTTATAGGTATGGAATGCTGGCTAAACCAACCGACGGAAATAAAGTCAGCCGAAATTTTTTACCACGGATCTAACTGTGTTCAGAAAGGACAGAATAAATTTAGTTGGCAGTGGAGTGTTTATTGCTGTCAGAAGTAGTTTACCTCGTAGTGAAACTGAAGTAGATAGTTCTCGTGAGTCAGTACGGGTAGAGGCTAAATTTGACAACAGAATAAATAATCGGTTCCTTTTACCGACCACCCGACTCAGATGATACAGTTGCTGCAAAATTCGAAGAACATTTGAGTCTTATTTCAAATAGGTATCCCACTCATACAATTACAGTTGGTGGTGACGTCAATCTACCCTCGATATATTGGCGAAAATACATGTTTAAAGTCGGTCGTATGCATACATTGTCGTCCGAAATCGTACAGAATGCTTTCTCAGAAAATTATTTTGAACAATTAGGTACGGAGCCCACTCTAAGTGTAAATGAATGCGAAAACATTGTTGACCTCATAGAAACAAATAAGCGTGAGCAAATAGGGAACATCATGAGAGATACAGGGATTATTGTCCGTAAGGTTATTGAAGAGAGATTGAATACTGTAATATCCTAACTCGAAAATAAAAACGCAAAATACATGGATTTAAAAAAAAACGCTAAAAATTCACTTGAAGCCTTCCTAAGAGACAATCTCCACCTCTAATCTGACTACGCATGCGCAGAGCAGATGTGGTTATAATTCAAAGACGTAGCCTCGATAGCATTTAGGAGAAATGTACTAAATAAATTAACAGGATATGGTACTGATCCCCCATGATACACAAAAATGTTCAGAACACTATTGCACGATCAACGAAAAAAGCCTGTCAAATTTAAAAGAACACAAGATCTCCAAGATTGACGAAGTTTTAAGAAGATCGAAATATAGCACGAATTTAATTACGAGAAGCTATTAATAGTCTCCACAGCGAAACTCTATCTAGAAACATGGCAGAACACCCAAAGAGATTCTGCTCACATGCAAAGTACATTAGCGGCAAAACGCAACCAATACCTTTATTCCTCGATAACAATGGTGATGTTACTCATGACAGCTACTAAAGCAGAGTTACTAAACACGATTTTCTGAAAGTCCTTCACCAAAGAAGGCGAAGTAAATGTTAGAGAATTCGAACCAAGGAACTGCTGCCAACGAGAGTAACTTGGAAGTAGATATCCTCGGAGTAGTGAAGCAACTTAAAGCACTTAATAAACGGAAGGCCCCCGGTCCAGACTGTATACTAGTCAGGTTCGTTTCCGAGTCTGCTGATACAATAACTCCATACTTAGGAATCATACAGAACCACTCGCTAATCGGAAGATCCGCATCTGAAGACTGGAAAGTTGCACAAGTCACACCAGTCACCAAGAAAGAAAATAGAAACAATCCGATGGATCACAAACCTGTATCATTAACATTGATTTCAGTAGGATTTTGTAACATGTTACTGTGTTCGAACGTTATGAAAGTTACGTAATGACAAACACCAATATGGATTCAGAAAATATCACTCGTGTGGAATACGACTAGCTCTTTATTCTCACGAAGAAATTAATGCTATCGACAGGGGATGTGGAACTGATCCATATTTTTACATTTCCAGAAGGCTTTTGACATAGTTCCTTATAAGCTACTTCCAAAAATATTGCGAGCATATGGAGTATCGTCTCAGTTGAGTGCCTGGATTCCTGATTTCCTGTAGGAAAGATCACTGTTCGTAGTAACTTATGGAAAGTAATCGAGTAAAACAGAAATAATATCTGATGCTCCCCAAGGAGGTGTTATAGGCCCTCTGCTGTTCTGGAGTACATAAACGATTTGGAAGACAATTTGAGCAGCTGTCTTTGGTTGTTTGCAGATGATGCTGTTTGCAGATGATCACCGTCTTTTAAAGTCATCAGATGATCTAAATCAGTTGTAAAATGATTTAGATGGGGAAGGGGAGATAAACGCAAGGTGCAAGAAGTGGCAATTTACTCTAAATATTGAAAAGTGTGAAGTCATCTACATGAGTACTGAAAGGAATCCGCTAAATTTCGGTTACAAGATAAATCACACAATTCTAAAGGCTGTAAATTCAATTAAATTTTTAGGGATTACAATTCTAATAACTTGATATGGAACGTCCTCATAGATAATGTTGTGGGGAAAGCAAACCATAGACTGATTTATTCGCAGAACGCTTGGAAAATGCAACAGGTCAACTAAACAGACTGTCACACTACGCTTGTCACTGTTACACTAGGCTTGTCTGACCTCTTCTGGAGTACCGCTGTGCGGTGTGGGATCTTCATGCGATGGCATTGACAGAGACAAATAAAAGGCCAAAGAGCGGCAGTTCGTTTGGTATTATCGCTAATTAAGGGAAAGAGTGCTACGGATGTGATAGGCGAATTGGGGTGGCAGTCATTAAAACAAAGGCTGTTTTCGTGGCGGCAGGATTTTATCATGAAATTTCAATCACCTGCTTTCTCCTCAGAATGTGAAAATATTTTGTTGGCGCCCACCTACATAGGGAGAAATAATTATCGTAATAAAATAAGAGTCAGAGGTCGCCGAAAAGATTTAAGTGTGGGATTTCCGGCGCGCTGTCGAGAGGGTAACGGTAAAGTAACAGCTTGAAGGTGGTCCGATGAACCCTCTGGCAGGCACTTAATTGTGAATTGTCACGGAATAATGTATACGTAGATGCAGGTACAAGTTACGGGAATGTGGCCGAGTGACGTCTTCGACAACCGCCAATATTTGGACAGGTGTATAAATGTAACAGAACAGCGAGTAAATTTAAACTCTCGATAGACGGGGCTGCAACGACGAAGGAAAACACACACCCTAACAAAAGACGACCAACATCAGAAGTTATCGGTAGCGAATCTAAATTTCCAGTGAATGAACAAGTAGCATTAGCTCTCTCACTCTGCTGCTTGACCGGGGAGCGAGCAGGATTCCAAGCAGGGTCTCAGCAAAAATCTCTCACTCTCTCTATTTATAAGGGCACTTACTGATTTAATCTCAACTGCTTCCTTAATAATATCATCCTAATATCTGGATGTGCACGCCAGAATCTCTGTGTTGTTATATTCCGTAGAATGACTAGTACCAAGATCATGTTCTGGAATAGCAACTGTATCTTTCATGAGGATGAAGTCCATTGTTTTTCAGGTTGCAAATGGGGTTAAATGGCTCTGAGCACTATGGGACTCAACATCTGAGGTTATCAGTTCCCTAGAACTTAGAACTACTTAAACCTAACTAACCTAAGGACATCACACATATCCATGCCCGAGGCAGGATTCGAACCTGCGACCGTAGCGGTCGCGCAGTTCAAGACTGACGCGCCTAGAACCGCTCGACCACTCCGGCCGGCGCAGATGGGGTTATTCTCATTTATTACTCTCTAGGGAAGGGAAAAACCAACGGGTTAAAACCTTTACCGGTATTTTAGTTCTGAATAACCGATATTTTCAGGTATTTGTTTCGTCTTGGTTGTAAGGTGGCAGAATAAATGAAGGTCAATTTCGCACCTTACATAAGAGTTTTATACATCGTAACGGGAAGGTGAATATGATTTCTAAGTTACTTCAGAGGTAATGAGCAGATATGCCGATAAGTATGTAATGCAAAAGGGATGACACTCAATCGATGGGATTTACACACCACTCCTATATAATGCATGTCATTGAGCAGAAGGTGAAACAAGCAGCGAGAGGAAACGTTTTGTGTGGAAGCCAGCGAAGGCAGATGCAGAGGCAGCACCCCGGGAGGCACCACGGAAAGTTCTTAAGGGGGGTGACCCACGGTGGGAGTCAGCGACCGGACAGGTGACATACTGTAGAGCGAGTAATGGGCCACCAGAAGTAGGACAGAAAGAAGCTTTACAAAACTGCGTTTCGAAATTCCAAATGGATACGAACAAAACCAGTGATGCAGCTGATCACGTGAACAGTGAATGATACACATGTGAGCGGGCACAAAACGTCCGATTGGCGGGAAAGAACTAGGAAAAAGTAAAGTGCCGCGATTTCGACGCAGTTCAGTGGTAGGGCTCCTGCGATTGGTAGAGAGAGTTTCCACAAAATAAGAGGAACGCTCCTATTGGTCGAAAAAAGCCTTGATGTTGAGAACAAAAGAACTCAGATG
The DNA here is from genome assembly GCF_023864275.1 of Schistocerca cancellata. Taxonomy (NCBI): domain Eukaryota; kingdom Metazoa; phylum Arthropoda; class Insecta; order Orthoptera; family Acrididae; genus Schistocerca; species Schistocerca cancellata. The sequence goes on along the minus strand of NC_064627.1, from coordinate 236,228,707 downwards.
GGGAGAGAGTTCGGTTATGAGAAAGACGAAAGTGAAATTTTCGTGGACTCTTCTCTGAACTGGCGTGAAGTGCAGACTAGAGCGCATAACGCTCTGTACGACGCAGAGGAAAAATTTGAGTGAACACTGCGTTCACTACAGCTGACATTCAGTTAGATATTGGCTGTAGCATCGTTGAGCTCCCACTGTGGAGAAACGAACCAGCGAGTTAGTTAATTGTCCTTGTGAGGACTGAGAGGGCATTTTTAATATGCATGCTGCTCCAGCCATGCGCATGCATATCGCCATATTCCAAGACTAGCGATGAGCGCATGTTTTCTCGCATCACGAGAAACATAGGGAGAATTTCTGCTGAAAAAAAAATCAGCAAAGGCTTAATTAGATTTTACAGAATTTTCAGCGGTCGAGAGCAGCCATGCAGTCGCAGCTCATCACAGCTAAGGTAAATACCGTGCGCAGAGGCATAAACTTGTTGGTTCACCAGCTTGCATCCACTGTAAACTCGAGTGACCTTGGGTAATCTTTTGCTCAACTTGTCACGAAACTAACCATCCTCCGTAGACTTGATTGGCGTCCTAAATAGTACCGAGCTTTGAACCGGAATCCGATGATTCATCATAGTACTGGCTAACATCGTGACATTGTCGTAAGAATAATTTTGTAAAGAAACTTCTAGTTAAAATTTATCATTGTCATGCTTAAAATTATTTCACTTTCTGAGGACGAGATGCGTTCGTTTGACAACTGTTGTAACATTGTCACATTGTAAACTGTGTAAATGGGTGTATTTCTGTGATAACTCAGCAACATTAAACAAAAGTTATTTACAGCTTACACAGTTGTTGTTGATCAAACACGAACCTTACATGGTTATAACAGAACTTTTTTCCTTTTTTACTAATAACCGTATAAAAGACAGGCATATCAATTTTCCATAGCAAAAGTGCTAAAATGTTTCGTTTTTAAATAAATATTTTTAGAAATAATTAATTTTTATTCGTAAAATCTCCAGTGCTTTGGAACATTGGCTTATTGTCGATCAGTGTTATTTTAATGACAATGGTGACTGCTGGAAACTAGCAACAAATACATCGCATAAGAATCAACACAGCATGGCTTACACAATAATTTTCTTGTTGCCATGTGGGGGTGGCCTGTTACACGGCTTGCCTGTATGTGTAGTGCGAAAGGCTTGTTCCCACCTGGTCTACGGTAGTTCGCTGCTGTCGTCTCCGGACATATGTTGTGTTACATAATGGCACCATCCCCAGTCTGGAAGTATTCTATGAAGAGCGGTAGCAGTTAAGTACAATGCTCCATTTGCTTTAGAAGATTAAAAAGGGGAGGGGGCACAACGAACTTTCGATACCATAAAGGAGAAAACATCCATATTTTTCCTTCGGAAGGAATGTGAAATTGACTGACACACCTATAATTTTATTGCTGTACTACAAACTTGGGATAATAATTGGACCCTTGATTTTGTGTTTGTTTCAAAATGAGAAATTGATACCACCCAAAAATAGCGATGCAGGAAAGTCATCAACTTGCGGTCTTCCACTTTCGCGGTCGCCGTGGCCGTCTCCCTCAGTGTTGCCAGCTTTGCTGTAGACAGTGAGGCCCATTTCCACCACAACCTCAGTCCCATACTGGTCGAGACCTCCTACTCCTTCATCTTCATTAGAATTTTTCAACCTTTGTTCCAAGTGTACTTTTATTACTGGAAGTAATAGCAATAAAAAACTGAAAATCTGTTATTTCAGAAAACGTTTATTTTGAGCGGTTTAACAGATTAAACTGGCGACAAAAAAACGGTATTACTTAGAATGGGTCGTTTCAGCTACAACTGCCATCCGTATTACTCTCTCTTTCCTAGGGTTTGTGCCGTCATACTGGGTGCTCTCTTTTCACGATTACCGCGCGGGATTAGCCGAGCGGTCTAGGGGGCTGCAGTCATGGAATGCGCAGCTGGACCAGGCGGAGGTTCGAGTCCTCCCGCGGGCATGGGTGTGTGTGTTTGTCCTTAGGATAATTTAGGTTAAGTAGTGTGTAAGCTTAGGAACTGAAGACCATAGCAGTTAAGTCCCATAAGATTTCACACACACATTTTCATGATTTGGCAAATTTTTATTTTAACTTTGTGACCAGATACCCTTCCTCAGGCGTGCGCCATCTCTCTGTCAATCATGTAAAGTTTGTTCTGTATTTTATCGTATTTGTCTGAGTATTGTATTTCGTGAGCTGGGAATTAGGAACCAGTCCAGAATTTGCTAAAGGAGCATGAAAAACAGCCTAAAAACTACGAATTTTCTGATCGGTCTACCGGATCGAAGGTCATCAACCCACGATGCGGTTTCGGTCCAACGCCAGCTAATCCCCCTGTCTCGAAAGGTAGAGCGCTGTTCGTTAAGCTGTACTTCCCTTTTTTTAAATTTAATTTTTTAAATGGGATTCGTTCTTTCCCTTATAGCGCACCTTGCGCTCGCCATAAATCGCCTTATGTAAGATAATGAAACACTTTCCACCGTCCTTATGATATCATTTATTGTATGGCTACCAGTTTCGGTGATTCAGTGCACAATCTTCAGGCCTTAGCACTGAAGCACAGAAGCTGGTAGCCATACAATAAATGACACCATAAGGGCGGCTGAAGGTGTTTCATTTTCTTACATAAGTGAACGATTGAAATCCCCCACACCCCCAATCACAAGGATGGACATACAAAAAAATTAATCGCCTTCGTAGATTAACATCTAACTACTACTCTAAACTAAATCTTCTAGTGAAGTTTGTTTATCCGTTTGGGAACGGTAGTGATGAGATATAAATATCTCATCCAAGATTCTGCGTATGTGAGTGACTGACAAATAACAAAAAAAGAAACTAAATCACTTTAGATTTAAAAGTCTTCCTGAAAACTAAAAACTAAATGCAGCTAATTGATGTGCTGCTAGGACTTCTTCTGTCGATTTGTCGTTTTTTATTAATACATGTTATTCGTTGTTTAAAATAAGACTCTTTCTTTGAGGTAAAGATAAAAAGAAACAAAACGTACGGTTTAGACAACGGAGCTACTAACGCTTATCAGAGCTCTGATCGGATTTGGCTTGGTGTGCATGCAATTATTGAGGACATGTTGACAGCTAGTGTTTAGTGTACCTTTGATCTTTTTCCAACACCTCACCATGGTTAAATTGTGTTCGGTATCCTGTGTGCAGTGGAAAAGGCAGTGCACGAGTAATTTTGAAAAGATTTTTTATATATTTTTTTGACTGAGTCTTACTTTCATTTCCCAATGTAAGTAACATGAAAAGTAACACACCATTACACTGACACTCTTGAGGCAGTAGTGTATATGGTGTCCAGCTTCCCAAATTTAACATGTTTGAGCCGGCCGATGTGGCCGTGTGGTTAAAGGCGCTTCAGTCTGGAACCGCGTGACCGCTACGGTCGCAGGTTCGAATCCTGCCTCGGGCATGGATGTGTGTGATGTCCTTAGGTTAGTTAGGTTTAATTATTTCTAAGTTCTAGGCGACTGATGACCTCAGAAGTTAAGTCGCATAGTGCTCAGACCCATTTGAACCATTTAACATGTTTGAGTGGTGAAAACAGCCTTCAATCTGGCTGGAAAACGTGCGCCATAAGAATGGCCCCGTCCCATCAAGTACGGTCAACGTTTTCTTGCCCAGTTCCCATTATACGAGCAGATCGTTCACTGTTAGTACGACAGAGGTGATAAAAAATAACGGGTCTGCAATGTCCAAGTCTTCTGGATCAACTAGATGAAAAAAATGAGTGAGAAGAAATATTTCATCAGGAGAATACAAATGTACCTAAAAGTGATTTGACCAAGAGGAAGCGAACGGTCAAAAAAAAAAAAAAGTTTGCAAAACGCTTTGAGGAACATTGATATGACAGCGTAGGTAATTTGAAAACCTTCCAGAAATGCATTTCAGCGATGGAATTCACTCACTGGTAACTATACAGAGAGCAATGGCTAAAACAGGAAGAAACGTCTACCAGCACGAATCAGAATTTGACAGTGGCAGTGCTAACGAGACGGCGGTTTCTCGTTTCGCTGTATAGCTTCTAGTCCCACCTACATAGTCGAGGTTACTAACGCAATCTTCTGCGGTGGCGCGCGAATCGTCGTGGTGGATAAAATCTTAAAAAAAATGTTTAAATATTTGTGAATTCCCAAGGGACCAAAGTGCTGAGGTCGTCGGTCCCTAGACTTAAACACTAATTAAACTAACTTATGTTAAGAACAACACACACATCCATGCCCGAGGGAGGACTCGAACATCCGAAGAGAGGCGCCGCGCAATCCGTGACATGGCGCCTCAAACCGCGCACCCAATCCGTCCGGCTATGAATTTTATTTTTCACTGCCAGTATTTTCCCACTAAGAAGTGGAGATATGCTGGCGTATAGGTCCTGATCACTGGTGTTTGTGCCAACAGCATCGTTTAAACTCCAAAGCTCTCTGCAGTGGTTCAGATGGGGAAATTAACGACCCTTTGGCGATATTCGAGACGAGTAGGCCATGTGACGGTACTGGGTGTCACCCTCTCCCTTCCCTTCATCCATAACAACACAAACCCAACTGTACGCTGTAAAAGCACTAATCTCAATCATCTACACAGCACAGATACACTTGTGACACTTTGTAACACGCTGGGAAACGCAGTGGAACCACTTTCCCGTGTCCGGGAGCTTGATGCATGTTCCCTGCATTTGTTCACCAGCACTAATTCCCATGTATGGAACTTTAGGTTATGATGTAACCACTCGTGTTAGTCAGGATGAAATGGCTGTCTTGCGAGTGTGGAAGCCATGGCTTCAAGAGGACCACACTCAACGCTGTGTGGGCTCCCAGTGGCCCCGTGTGACTATTGCACAGTTGACAGACAAATCCTTAGCTAGGCCTAGCAGTACTGAATAGCCACAATACGCTGAAAATTGTCAGCCTAGTATTAAGCTGATACCTTTGACATTTTTTTCATTGATTTATGGTAATTTGTGCCTCAGTTGAAGCTATTTATTGAAATCTGTTGCTTTGCGTCATCGTGGGTCTCAATGATTCCGAGCCACTATTACCTGTCCCATTTAAATTTCTTATCTAACAATATAGCTACACTACTGGCCATTAAAATTGCTACACCACGAAGATGACGTGCTACAGACGCGTAATTTAACCGACAGGAAAAAGATGCTGTGACATGCAAATGATTAGCTTTTCAGAGCATTCAAACAAGGTTGCCGCCGGCGGCGACACCTACAACGTGCTGACATGAGGAAAGTTTCCAACCGATTTCTCATACACAAACAGCAGTTGACCAGCGTTGCCTGGTGAAACGTTGTCGTAATGCCTCGTGTAAGGAGGAGAAATGCATACCATCACGTTTCCGACTTTGATAAAGGTTGTATTGTAGCCTATCGCGATTGCGGTTTATCGCATCGCGACATTTCTGCTCGCGTTGGTAGAGATCCATTGACTGTTAGCAGAATATGGAATCGGTGGGTTCAGGAGGGTAATACGGAACGTCGTGCTGTATCCCATCGGCCTCGTATCATTAGCAGTCGAGATGACAGGCATCTTATCCGCATGGCTGTAACGGATCGTGCAGCCACGTTTCGATCCCTGAGTCAACAGATGGGGACATTTGCAAGACAACAACCATCTGCACGAACAGGTCGACGACGTTTGCAGCAGCATGGACTATCAGCTCGGAGACCACGGCTGCGGTTACCCTTGACGCTGCATGCGCATGCGCCTGCGATGGTGTACTCATCGACGAACGTGGGTGCACGAATGGCGAAACGTCATTTTTTCGGATGAATCCAGGTTCTCTTTACAGCATCCTGATGGTCGTATCCGTGTCTGGCGACATCGCGGTGAACGCACATTGGAAGCGTGTATTCGTCATCGCCATACTGGCGTATCACCGCCGTGATGGTATGGGGTGCCATTGGTTACACGTCTCGGTCACCTCTTGCTGGTATTGACGGCACTTTGAACAGTGGACGTTACATTTCAGATGTGTTACGACCCGTGGCTCTACCCTTCATTCGATCCCTGCGAAACCCTACATTTCAGCAGGATAATTGCACGACCTCATGTTGCAGGCCCTGTACGGGCCTTTCTGGATACAGAAAATGTTCGACTACTGCCCTTGCCGCCACGTTCTCTAGATCTCTCACCAATGCAGAACGTCTGGTCAATGGTGGCCGAGCAACTGGCTCGTCACAATACGCCAGTCACTACTCTTGATGAACTATGGTATCGTGTTGAAGCTGCATGGACAGCTGTACCTGTACACGCCATCCAAGCTCTGTTTGACTCAATGGCCAGGAGTATCAAGCCCGTTAATTCGGCCAGAGGTGGTTGTTCTGGGTACTGATTTCTCAGGATCTATGCACCGAAATTGCGTGAAAATGTAATCACATGTCATTTCTAATACAATATATTTGTCCAATGAAGACCCGTTCATCATCTGCATTTCTTCTTGGTGTAGCAATTTTAATGGCTAGTAGTGTACATATATCCTTAAATAAAGAACTGCACAAATCCACTGAAGACTTTGATGAGCCACAGAAAGGGCGGTTAGTAGCTCGATTTTGAGCAGCAGTCGTGTCCCTAGGGTTGAGGCGAATTCTAGAGGCATGCTTTCACATCGTGACAGGTCCGCCGATCCGTTCACTAACTACAGTCGCGACCCATCCCACAGCGAGTCGACACTGGCGACCGCTTGGCGGACCCTACCTGCCTGCACTGACGGAGACCTGGTCAAAAGGCGGAGACAAACATGCAGACTTGCATTCGAGAATCAGCTCGTCACTCTACGAACGATGGGTTCTTGCTGCCAGAAGGCTGCAGCAGAAGCAGGTCTCGTCGATTCGAACGGTCGATTCTGGTGAGAATAGCTTGCAGCATGGGCTTCCACAGTAGAGAAATCGTTAGGTATTTTTGATCCATTTCTTTCATACGTGATTAGTGAATATGACTTGATATTCGATACTGCAGTCATGGGGACATCCATCACTCAGCGGTTAGATATTTGTCATGTGGAACCCGTGCCTTCCTTCTTGGTATGACCAGAGCAATTTCTACATACCAAACAACAGTTATGCACTTCAGGGGGCGATCTGTTGAGATGATTGTCACTCTTTCGTTACCCATTCCTTGCGGGCTTGTCAAGAAAGCCGTTGATTGAGTTAAATTGCCTCGATGTGTACCACTTTGGTTTCTTTTGCTTTACTCGCATTTGATTAATCCCATTATAATCTTCCTGTCCTTTGTTTGTACTTACAACGAGTGAATAAAACTGGCGTTTTCTATCAATTCGGCAGATAGATAACCTACCCCAATCATCGGTAACGATTGATTTTGTAAGAACTAATACCCATAGCTCAATTATGAAGACCTTTCACTTTTTAATATGTGATCTGTTGTGCGACAAGTTTAGATAGGAATCTGAGTTCACGGGGAGCAATCTGTTTCTAGGGTGGTTCATTCGCTGTAGTCACTGTAGTCACCGTCTTGCAGCGTACCCTGATTTCGTTTACAGCAAGGCTGGCCATGGTGTGCCAAACCGCACGCGAGTCACAGGCGCAGGCCACGTGCGTGCCGAGGCTCAGCCAGTCTCGGCTTTGCTTGTTCCTTCCCGGCTGTACCCGTTACAGCGTGATATTTCATTTAGTATTGCGGTATGGCGTTCTTCAGTTGGCACAACTTTCTTCAGTTTGGCAGAATCACTGTTTAGTGCTGTGTATTCTTCGCTATTTGTTCGTGTTATGAAGGACATTCACAGTTACAGTGGCTGTTTTCACAAAATGAGGCAGTTGGTTGGTTGGTTGGTTTGAGGATTAAAGGGACCAAACTGCAGAGGTCATCGGTCCCTTGTTTCATAAACACACAGAGCACAGGGAAACCATCCATTAGTCATTCGAAGCAGAAGATAAAAATTCCAGGGGAAGAAAATCCCCAAGGTCAATAATAAAGAAACATGGAAAACGGAGCACAGCAACAAAAACAACATAGAGAACAAAGGCAGAAGGAATTAAAACGCACAGCAGAGGACTGTGGCTGGCTGATCACGAAAATAATAGGATGAGCCAGCCACTCCGCAACATGTTAAAACCTCCAGCCTAAAAGATTAGGGTGGAGTCGAATTACAACACAAAACAAAGTAAAAGATACAGCACAAAAGAGGGTGACGCAATAAAATTAGAGGGACCTATAAAAGCCACTTGCTCGAATAAAACTTAAAACACGATCTGCCATAGAGACATTGTCACCTAAAAGAGACGATAAATCACCCTGGAGATTAAAAGCACGCCTGAGAGCGGTTAAAAGAGGACATTCCAACAACAGATGGGCCACCGTCATGGTTGCACCACAGCGACAATGAGGGGGGTCCTCTCGACGCAGCAGATGACCATGCGTCAGCCAAGAGTGACCAATGCGGAGCCTACAGAGAATAACAGAATCCCTGCGAGAGGCCCGCATGGAGGAACCCCACATGGTCGTGGTCTCCTTTACACGCCGCAGCTTGTTGGGTACAGATAGAGTGCGCCATTCGTCTGCCCACATCCCAAAGACCCGACGGCGTAACACCGACCGGAGATCAGTGGCCGGGAGGCCCATCTCCAACGGCAGTTTGCGGGTGGCTTCTTTAGCCAACTTGTCGGCGTGTTCGTTTCCCGCTATCCCAACGTGTCCCGGGGTCCATATGAACACCACTGAACGTCCACGCTGTTCAAGAGCGTGAATGGACCCCTGGATGGCACCAACAATGGTAGCAGCCTTATCGCCACAAATCTTTAAAAGCTAATGCACATACTCAACATGTACTGCGAAATTTGCCATTAAACATCATTACAATACCACGAAGAAAGAATGTAAAGATTTACACTACAGAGCCAAAGAAACTGGTACACCAGTCTAATATAGTGTAGGGCCGCCGCGAGCTCGTAGAAGTGTCGCAACACGGCGTGGCATGGGCTTCGCTAATGACTGAAGTAGTGCTGAAGGGAATTCACACCATGAATCCCCCCAGTGCTGTCCATAGATCCGTAAGAGTACGAGGGGTTAGAGATCTCTTCTAAACAACACGTTGCAAGGCATCCCAGATATGCTCAATAATATTCACGTCTGCGGAGTTTGGTGGCCAGAGGAAGTGTTTAAACTCAGAGGAGTATTCCCGGAGCCACTCTGTAGCAGTTCGGACGTGTGGGGTGCCGCATTGTCCTGTTGGAATTGCCCAAGTCGGTCGGTCCGTGAATGGATGCAGGTAATCAGACAGAATGCTTACGTACGTGTCATCTGTCAGAGTCGTATCTAGACGTATCAGGGGTCCTATATCACTCCAACTGCACACGCCCCACGCCATTACAGAGCCTCCACTAACTTGAACAGCCCCCTTTTTGACATGCAGGGTCCATGGATTCATGAAGCTGTCTCCGTACCCATACTCGTCCATCCGCTCGATGTAATTTGAAACGAGACTCGTCCGACCAGGCAACATGTTTCCAGTCATCAACAGCCCTATGTGAGTGTCGAGGGCCCAGGCGAAGCGTAAGGCTTTGTGTCGTGCAGTCATCAAGGTACACGAGTGGGCCTGCGGCTCCGAAAGCCCATATCGATGATGTTCCGTTGAACGGTTCGCACGCTGACGCTTGTTGATAGCCCAGCATTGATATCTGCAGCAATTTGCGGAAGGGTTGCACCTTTGTCATGTTGAAAGATTCCCTTCAGTCGTCATTCATCCCGTTCTTACAGGATCTTTTCCCGACCGCAGCGATGTCGTAGGCTTGATGTTTTATCGGATTTCTCGTAAAGGAAAATCCCCACTTCAACGCTAGCTCGGAGATGTTGTGTCCCATCGCTCGTGCGCCGATTATACCGCCTGGTTCAAACTCTCTTAAAACTTGATAACCTGCCATTGTAGAAGCAGTAACCGATCTGGCAACTGCGCCAGACGCTTGTTGGCTTACATAGGCATTGCCGACCGCAGCGCCGTGTTCTCGCTGTTTACATACATATCTCTTTATTTGAATACGCATACCTATACCAGTTACTTTGGCGCTTCAGTGTAGTTGACAACGAAAGAGCAAAAAATTGAAACAATAGCTGGACGAGATACATTGTCCCATACATCAAGAACTCTAAATTGTTAGTCATGGACCATTTGAAGTAATTGGTGGAATGAATAGCAAAATATCTGGAGTCACAGGTATTACTCTATAGTCAGTCGCAACAGTTTTCCATGTAAATGAACAAATAGTATAAAATTTATGTGAGTACGGACTTTATATATTAAAGCAAAGTCGTTGGTTTTGTCAAGTGGCATGCCTGGAACGATTTTTCGATTTAAAACCCGCTGTTTTTGAATTTGCATACGAAAAAGATCGCAGGAACGAAAATTAGAACATCCGCAGTGAATTTTAGACCTCTAATTTTAAGTGGGCTTGACTGCGTTCTTCCCACAGTAGGACACTGCAAGATGTGAAGCACCTTATTTCTGATTTGACTGGGATGGATTTGAAAAGAAAATCGTATTGTAGATGGCACAAATTCTGACAAACACATTCCAGTTCACTAATCTCACAAACGGTAAATAAAACGCGAAGTTTGAAGATTCCATTGTGGCTTGAAAGGATAGTTTTCTAAACGTCCCGAGAACACTGCCAATCTTACGTCTGTTTTACAGATGTTTTACAGATCGCTTAGCGTTCCAGTTGAATGTGCCCCTGTCCACGTGCAGATGGAAATGACTGATCTGCAATGTAGTTCCCAGTTTGAAGACAAATCCATTTACGTTGAAGTTGTCCAGGACGTCCCCACTGTTTCCTTCAGGTAGAGTCCCCACGTCTCCATAACTCGCTTGCAAAAAAGCAACAATGTTTCGATCAGCAGAAGTGTGTGAGAGACCGTTTGTTCGCTCATTAAACTGAATAAGTCACGATTACGTGGCAACATGAGCACAAAGCATGGGGTCCCATGTTCGATCGATTTTTCTCTACCCAGAGACTGGATGTCTGCTTTGTCCTCATCATTTTATCATCATTATCATCATCATCATTATCATCATCATCATTCGTGGCAGTGACTAGACTGGACTCTGTCAAAATTGGATTGTGTCAAAACTGGACTGTGTAAATATTGCGGCTTTGTACGGGCGCTGATTTATTTATTTATTTATTTATTTATTTATGTAGCGTATAGCTCATAACATCACAGTAAAAATTACAGAAACAACACGATTAAAAAATCACAGATGTATAAACAGAGCAATAAATAACAGTTTGTATATAAGGACACCGCCAATTGTAAATTTACACTCACAGAAGAGCAATCACAAGCAGACGTCCAGCTTAGGTAATAAATAGTCGATTGCCTCTTGGGTCGCCATTAGGAAATCCTGTGGGTCACCCTCGTATGCCCTTAGTGGGCATTCCTGCACGATGTGTTTGACCGTCTGTCTCTCAGCGCCACAGTCGCAAGCGGCCGAAGGAAGTTTACCCCATCTGTGTAAGGAGTCGGCGCATCTCCCACAGTTGGTTCTGATGCGATTAAGAGTTGACCAAACTTTGCGAGGGCAATCAAATCTTTTCGGTTTACTCAAGATGCATGGCATACTGTGGCAGTTTACTGCTGTTCTGCTCCCCCATTCCTCTTTCAATCGGTCATTTATTTTAAAGTTGGTTTGGTGCAGAGCCTGTGCGGTCTGTAGTGGAGAATGCCTAGACCGGAGTCGGTTTCCTTGGATGTCGTGAGTATCTTCATGGATTTGTAATTGAGGGTTGGTCATGATTTTTTGAAACTCTCTAACCAAATCTGCTGATAACAGCGCAGTTGTGAGCGCCCCACAAGCCAACCATCATGAGTTTGATGATGTGTGAAATTGTCCGTGTCTGTCCATTTGCTGGAAATTTATACCAGATAAAAATTGTATTACGTCTTCAGGGCGCCAAAAATAATTACATAATACTGAAATTTTGTTTTGGTTGTGATCTGTGTTGTTGAGAAATGTGCACTATAAATCCAAGTCGTACGCAGTGGGACTGGGTTGCTATTTACACTAATAAGGCAGAACGTTAAAGACCACGAACCTTCTATCGATATAAACCCATCCAGGCGATAGCAGTGTGTCTTTTTTTTTTTTAATTTGTGGTAAACTTCTATGGAACCATACTGCTGAGGTCATCGGTGTGCAACTATAATTATTTTATGTACTATATATATATGCACTGTTGCAACAATAAATCTTGCGTGAATTGGAAACCTCTAAAAAAAAGAGTTCTAATTTTTTACGGTAGTGTAGTTTGCGCATAACGAGCGAGAGAGTATAAAAAACTCGAGCATGGTTTTTGATGGTCAGACAACAGTGTGGGTTGCACAAAACCGCTTCGGTAGGGGCAACTGAATCACCCTGTAGGTATGGCATTAAAGGCTGCTTCCACTCAGTGCTAGAATTCAACAACCATAGTGGCTGGGGGGGATTGGAGGAGATGGGTGAGATATCTGGAGGTCGTGCTGGCCAAGGCAAATGTCTAACACCCTCTACATCGAGATAGGTGAGAACAGCACGCTCAACATGCGGTCTTGCGCTATGTTGTTGAAAGATATCACAGAGACCTCGAAGACAGGGAACAACCACTGGCATTAAGACGGCAGAAATGTAACGCCTGCTGCCCATGTTACCGGCTACGTGAACCAGACGTGATAGCGTTGTGTACCCAATGGCTCCTTATACCATCACGCAAGATGGTGGGTCCTTATGACGACGATGGATTCAGCATTACTACTCATCCACTGCGATGTTGTATGCAGAACAGGGAACCATCTGAAAGACGACACACTGCCATTACATGTTTCGTACACTTTTCTGAAAAAAAATTAAGAAGTTTTTAAGGAATTTTTTAAATATAATGAGTTTTGTGGAGTTTTTTCTCACATGTATACATAGTGTGCATAAAAATCTTAAACAAGGCCCACAAAGGCTGTTGTATAGTAACGAGTAACAACTTTCTTTAATTCAGGCTGTCAAAATCGCAACTAAATATGCATTTACTTAGTGTGGGTTGAGGAATTAGGGATGTTTGTCAAACAATTTAACGATATGAACTACCTTCTTAACACACTAAAGCAAAATCTGCTGGAAACGGGAGCTGTTCCGAAACAGCATAAATAAGCACAATATTTCTCGCCGCCGGAAAAGTTTTCCGCAATGGGCGCATGAAATTCAGCAGACAAAAGTTCATTAATACTAATGCAAGTGTTGCAGGAGTAATTCGAATTTGCGCACTTCATGGACCACAAGGTTTCAGCCTGTGGCTTATCAAACGACAGCGTGGATGTCATACTGTTGTATAGTATACAGCGCCAGATCTGGATCTGGTGACCAAAATTGGAACTAACTTTGTCCACCGTAAATCGGCTCCGCTTTAACGCATTAGCATATCTATCAAGTTTCGCTGCCACACGCTAGTTACAGCCTACACTGGACCTCCGTCAGTACCTGCACAATAATTATAACCAATTGGTATAAAGGGCTGTCAAATAAAGTGAAACGAGACTGTCGGAAATAAGAAAGTAAAATGTTTATTATCTCAATAGTAATCGCCATAACTGTTAACGCATTTATCCACTGTGAGACAAGACGGTCAGTGCCTTCATGGAAATAATGTTTGCCTATGGAACCATGATTGTACCCAGGCATGCACCTCTTTGCCCGAAGCAAAAGGACGGCCACGAATATCTTACTTCAGGGTTCAAAAAATAAGGAAGTCCCATGGGAAAAGATCGGGGCTGTGTGGAGGATTTGTGACGACTTCCCCAGCGAAACTGCTGCAGCGTAGTAAAAACGGCCTTGGGAACACATGGGGTGGCGTCGCCCACCACGTTGCACGGGTCTCGCTGGGAAGTCCTTTCAGATTCTCCATACAATCCCGATCCTCCCACGCGATTTCCATGTTTTTGGAGCCCTGATCGTGGCCGCCGATTTGCTTCGGATGAACAGGTGCATGCCTGGCTACCATCATGGTTCTTAGGCGACCGCAAACTTTTTTCTGTGAAGGCATTGACCGTCTTCTCCACAGCTGGATAAATGTATTTACACTTGTGGTGATTACTTTTCAGATAATAAAGAGTTTACTTATTTTTTCCCATCTGTCACGTTTTCATTTGAGTGTCCCTTGTAAGTTCCACATGTCCTCCCACGCTAAGATCATTTTGCAGCAAAAGTGGCGCATTGTCAGAATGGGTACATGTTCTGGGTTTCCCGCAGATACAATTCTGTTGTGGTACGGAGGGCAAGTGCATCATCATGTGTGAGTGAACTAACTGACCCGGCAGCTGGAAATGTACTCCAAAGACAAAGTTCTCGGACAGTACGATTCTTGCTGGCAAAACATCTAAGTTGCTCATAAATTAACCATGAAGCTATGGTAGTGTTTGGACCAAACACAATGTGGCATCCAGTCGTAAAATGGTGCCAGTTTGACCAAGGCGGCACAGACGTTGATGTTGATCAGGAAAAGAGGTAATCGACGTCGATCACGGACGACCATGTCCATGTTATTGAGGAAATGATTCACCCGATTTGCGGGGGAAAGAACATTTTATAATGACAACAACATTCACACATAGGTTCTCAAATGGCTTCGTGACCAAGCAGAGGATTTCTATCACTGAGGAATTGAATCCGAACACTGTGTACAGAGAAGTGATGACCGAAACGACATGATTTCATCTTGGTTTTCGCCTCTTGTTGAAGACACTCACCACAGCATTCCAAACAGGAGACAATAGTATCAGGTATCCCGTGTTGCGGGGCATCCTTTCCAGATATTCATGATGGTTCCGATCGAACGCCTGGCTAAAGTCAAGAGTGGCCAAAGGAGTAGACACACGACGAGCGTTAGCAAGCGCGATTATGTGTCGATAGTGACAGAGGGCTGTGTGGATATTATTGGCACCTCCCAAAGAGGTTTAATCAGGGGATCTGGACGAGTGTGTATGTTATTGGCATCTCCCAAAGAGGTTTAATCAGGGAATCTGTCGATAGGCGACAGGAGTTCCCGACAAATTTCTTTCGACACTGGCGTCAGTAGGTAACGAAATGTTCGATAAAACTCCAGTGGAAGCCCATCAGAGCTGGGCGACTTGTTTGTAGAACCCGCCTGGACTTCGTCCCCCGTGACGTCGGTAAGCAGAGCCAACGTTGCTTCCTCAAGAACCGAGCCAAAGGAAAGTTGGGAGACCGCTGTAATGTTGGCAGAATTTTTTTTTTTCGGGTCGTCAGTCTGCTGACTGGTTTGATGCGGCTCACCACGAATTCCTCTCCTGTGCCCACCTCTACATCTCAGAGTAGCACTTTCAACCTACGTCCTCAATTGTTTGCTGGGTGAATTCCAATCTCTGTCTTCCTCTACAGGTTTTGCCCTCAACAGCTCCCTCTAGTACCATGAAAGTCATTCCCTCATGTCTTAACAGATGTCCTATTATCCTGTCTCTTCACCTTATCGGTGTTTTCCACATATTGCTTTCCTCTCCGATTCTGCGCAGAACCTCCTCACTCCTTACCTTATCAGTCCACCTAATTTTCAACATTCGTCTCGACCCATATTCTGTACTCATTAGATTGTTCATTCCGCTCAGCAGATCACGGAATTCTTGTTCATTTTCACACAGGATATCAGTTTCATCGGCGAATCGTATCATTAATATCCTTTCACCTTGAATCCTATGACCATGTCTTGATTTTTCTTTAGTCTTGCTTCCATTATTAACTTCAACGCCATAATTGCCTCTCTCGTGCCATTACCTTTTCTAAAGCCAAACTGATCGTCATCTAGCAGAGTACAGCGTAACATAATGGGCATGGAGGGCACACCCTGTATCGCGTTGGGTGTCTAAGCGCCGCCCATCATCAGTCGTAAGAACATTAAACAAATTCCTCCGACGATGGCGCCGTTACGTAATTGCGTGGTACATAGAAGGGACGCCCCTTGGCTTACCCATCATGTTTGGGAACCCTAACCGTAGCTCCTTCAAGGTAACGTCGGGAGAGGGCAGTAAGCTGTGCCTTGGCACGACTCACCATTGCCTGATGCTGTGACGAATACAGCATCATAGTATATTCCCAGATAATGGTGAAGTAGAAATCCTGGGTTAGTCGCTGCCATCCTGCGATCTCCCTTCCGTAAGCAATCTAAGCCTTCCAGAGGGCAGGTTTTGTACAGAGGACCCACCATGACAGGGCAGACTGACATGCATCACGACATTGACAAGTTGTCCTTATAGTCTCGATGAGCTGCTGGCAGTCGGGTGAAATAAGATGGAACGTGTTCAGTTTCATCGTCCATAGCCATGTCATACCCTTTGTCGGCAGAGAGTGACAGCACAGATGTACATACATGTCAGGGTCAGAGAACGCAACAGGCAAGACTTCAGCAACCTGCTCCCCGTCAAGGTTAGTGAAATGCGTAAACCCTGGACGATCACCATGAACATGCGTAGAGTCCACAAGGTTGAGGTGCTGGACAATTGTTGCCAACGCCGCGCATGGGAAGTGACATGGCATTTGGTCTTTGGGCGCCTGGGTGAAGTTGAAATCACCTCCCACGACTAAGGCATCCTGACGACCCAGGAAGAGAGGCGCGACCTCATTGGAGAAGAAAGTGGAACGTCAACGGTGGCGACCTGAACCAGATGGTGCTAAACATTGATGATCCTGACGACACCAAACTCTTGTATCTGGGAGATAGACAACAGCATCAGTGAGGATACAGTCACATAAGAGTATCACCACCCCACAACCACTGGGGAGACATGGGAGACGAGTGCCATAAAACCATGGGGATCACAAAATCTTGCAACATGTATCTTAAGGAGGCCAACGTCCACGTTCACGTTCACTGCTTCCTGCATTTAATGGAGTAACGCAAGTTCAAGGAGTCTCCAAAACGTATTGATATTGACTGTGTCTATGCAATACGTTTGAAAAGCTGCCATCGCCGGGTGGTCTGGTGATGAAAACACGGAGGAAGCATAGGCCTGTTAGGCCCCTGTGGAAGGGTGATGGGGAGCAGACCCCACCAAAGGGGTCCCCTCGCTCTGTACACCTCCAATCTGCAGCATCGAAGTCGTCCGCCCAGGAGACGGACGTCTCACCGGACCAGTTCAGTGGAAAACTATCAGAGGCGCGCCCACAGGTAGCGTCATACATAGAAAGGGGGCATCTGCATCAGACGAAGATGGGGGACGGTCAGTATCCTTGAGTGGACTCTGACAGGAGACGGGGGCAGGAGAGACGTCGCGCCGTCCAGTGCCAGGGCATCAGAGGACAGCGCATCGTCAGTACGAGCGTCATCCTGTGTACATATCCGATGGGGGCAGTCATCAGAAAGGTGCAGCACTGTCTCTTCCGCTTCCTAACATGCTTTTTTGTATTGTATAGTGGACAGCTGTCGCCTAACATGCGGTCAGACGGCAGAAAAGCGGAGGATTCAGAGTGGGCGCAGCCGGCAGCCCCTCCGCGGATACTTGAGACAGAGGTGCCACAGTGCACGCCGCAGGTTGGTTGGTTGGTTGGTTGGTTTAAAGATTAAAGGGACCAAACTGCAAAGGTCATCGGTCCCTTGCTTCATAAAAACACAGAGCACAGTGAAACCATCCACCAGTCAGGCGAAGCACTAAAATAAAAATTCCGGGGGAAGAAAAGCCCCATGGTCAATGGTAAGACAACATGGAAAACGGAGCACAGCAACAAAAACTACATAGAGAACAAAGGCAGAAGGAATTAAAACTGCACAGCAGAGGACTGTGGGTGGCTGATCACGAAAATAATAGGATGAGCCAGCCACTCTGCAACATGTTAAAACCTCCAGCCTAAAAGATTAGGGTGGAGTCGAATTACAACACAAAACAAAGTAAAAGATACAGCACAAAAGAGGGTGATGTAATAAAATTAAATGGACCTATAAAAGCCGCTTGCGTGAATAAAACTTGAAACCCGATCTGCCAGAGAGACATTGTCACCTAAAAGAGACGATAAATCACCCTGGAGATTAAATGCACGCCTGAGAGCGGTTAAAAGAGGACATTCCAACAACAGATGGACCACCGTCATGATTTCACCACAGCGACAATGAGGGGGGTCCTCTCGACGCAGCAGATGACCATGCGTCAGCCAAGAGTGACCAATGCGGAGCCTACAGAGAATAACAGAATCCCTGCGAGAGGCCCGCATGGAGGAACCCCTCACGGTCGTGGTCTCCTTTACACGCCGCAGCTTGTTGGGTACAGACAGAGTGCGCCATTCGTCTGCCCTCATCCCAAAGACCCGACGGCGTAACACCGATCGGAGATCAGTTGCCGGGAGGCCGATCTCTAACAGCAGTTTGCGGGTGGCTTCTTTAGCTAACTTGTCGGCGTATTCGTTTCCCGCTATCCCAACGTGTCCCGGGGTCCATATGAACACCACTGAACGTCCACGCTGTGCAAGAGCATGAACGGACTCCTGGATGGCAACAACAATGGGATGGCGTGGGTAGCGCTGGTCAAGAGCCTGTAGACTACTGAGAGAGTCACTGCAAATGACAAAAGACTCGCCAGCACTGGTACGAATACGCTCAAGGGCACGAAAAATGGAGAGCGACGTCTCCTATCAGCGTCGGAACCAATCTACGTCTGGGGCATTCACAACGGCCATGGCCTTCCTGGCTACAGTCTGAACAAGTACTCGGCTGGCCATCGTACATGACAACAGCCCTGCAGCTGGCAGTAACCAGGTAAGAAGGCACGTGTTTCCTTAGTTTAGTTTTTTACTGACGGGCACCATTGAGGACACGGTAGGTTTAGGACGTCTTCCACGTTTCAGTAACTTGACTAACGACATTGCCATTAGGTTTGAAGGCAGCCACCACAACGTCCGATGGCACCTGAAACGGGAGTTCGAAAACCTTCAGAGTTCGAAGACCAATACCAGCATGATCAACCAAGGTCCAACAGTCCTCTATGGCCGTCAGAGTATCGGATCTTGAGATCGGAATCATGGTGCCGCACAACGTCGGCGCACAGCTCTTTATTCGCCAGTTGTATGTAAGGGGCAGTGGTAGAATACAGGGAGCGAAAGGCTATTTACAGTTTGTACAGAAACCAGATGGCAGTTATAAAAGTCGAGGGACATGAAAGGGACGCAGTGGTTGGGAAGGGATTGAGACAGGGTTGTAGCCTCTCCCCGATGTTATTCAATCTATATATTGAGCAAGCAGTAAAGGAAACAAAAGAAATATTCGGAGTAGGTATTAAAATCCATGGAGAAGAAATAAAAACTTTGAGGTTCGCTGATGACATTGTAATTCTGTCAGAGACAGCAAAGGACTTGGAAGAGCAGTTGAACGGAATGGACAGTGTCTTGAAAGTAGGATATAAGATGAACATCAACAAAAGCAAAACGAGGATAATGGAATGTAGTCGAATTAAGTCGGGTGATGCTGTGGGAATTAGATTAGGAAATGGGACACTTGGAAAGTAGTAAAGGAGTTTTGCTATTTGGGGAGCAAAATAACTGATGATGGTCGAAGTAGATAAGATATAAAATGTAGACTGGCAATGGCAAGGAAAGCGTTTCTGAAGAAGAGAAATTTGTTAACATCGAGTATAGATTTAAGTGTCAGGAAGTCGTTTCTGAAAGTATTTGTATGGAGTGTAGCCATGTATGGAAGTGAAACATGGAAGATATATAGTTTGGACAAGAAGAGAATAGAAGCTTTCGAAATGTGATGCTACAGAAGAATGCTGAAGATTAGATGGGTAGATCACATAACTAATGAGGAGGTATTGAATAGAATTGGGCAGAAGAGGAGTTTGTGGCGCAACTTGACAAGAAGAAGGGACCGGTTGGTAGAACATGTTCTGAGGCATCAAGGGATCACAAATTTAGCATTGGAGGGCAGCGCGGAGGGTAAAAATCGCAGAGGGAGACCAAGAGATGAATACATTAAGCAGATTCATAAGGATGTAGGTTGCAGTAAGTTCTGGGAGATGAAGAAGCTTGCACAGGATAGAGTAGCAAGGAGAGCTGGATCAAACCACTCTCAGGACTGAAGGCCACAACAACAACAACATGTACACAGTGAAAATCAGCAGTGTGCGGCTCGTGTTGATGCCGTTTATAGCTTGGCATCTTGTAATAGCGATAGTGGCGCCTCGTTTTCTTAGTGCGTTCACTGGCGCCATCACGTTTGCTCGCCTTGTCTCTCCGTGAGTGGCAGCAGCAGCTCTTATCCATAACGCGTACTGCGGTACCATCTTTGGAGCGCTCTCTAGTATTTGGAGCAGCAGTGAGGTCCAGACAGCCAGTACTCGCCCGACCACTGGCGACACACACATGCACTGTACGACAGAAGGATGTGGTCGCGAGAGTGCACGACCACGTCAAGGACGCGATTCAGCGAGTTTTAGTGGAATGGACCGTGATATTCGAGTGTGCAACTTTCACTTGTGTGTGTGTGTGTGTGTGTGTGTGTGTGTGTGTGTCCGCCCGTCGAAGTGCCCTTATGGCAATAAGTTGTCAGTCGACGATTTACACTGGGATCTTTCCCGTGCCTGACTTGAGTGGGGACGATCGTTAGTTGGTCGTTCGGTCGGTCGTCGCAGCGGACGACGTGCATTTGGTCTTCCGACTGCTTCTGGCATCTCTGTGTTTCTGCCGACTCGGAATTCGTCAGTGCTGTTTCACAGTGACTGGTTTTAGAATTGTGAGTTTTTGGTGAAATTGTTTTCGCGGATCTGTGTGAATCTTGTGGTTATGAATGAGCAGTTATTTTAATGCCGTCTGCGAACTTGATTTGCCGAGGGGGTTGCGAACGGACATCAGTTCGGTTGGGGTGCAGCAGCGAGCAGGTCCGTGCAGCGCGTGGGCAAGCCGGGGCCGCTGGCGGTGTGCTGCCACTGCTGGAACGAGGAGGGGGAGCTGCGAGAGCGACGACTTCGTTGCACACCCAACCCTGGTCCTCTAAGTTGAGTGAAGAGTTAACTGCTAGTGCAAACTCGACTATTCTGAGATCTCGCCTTTTGTCGGCGGGTAGTTGTCTCGAGGGCCGCTGAGCCTGGTTAGTTGGTCGGTCGGCGCTTAAGGTGCCCCTAGTTTGAGTTTCCATGCTGTTACGTGAGTACAACTCTTGGCTGCCTGCCTCATCTTACCTTGAGTTGAGTTACCTTTCCAGGGCGACTCTTGGAACGCTTGCTGAGAACCGCTTGTCCTGATTCCCTGGATTGTGATGTTTGTTTGTTTTAAGGATATTTGTAGTTTTCTAATTATTGTTGGTGTGGCCTTCAGCCGACACGTTTACTTGTTACAGTGTATTAATATTGTTTGGAAAGGGTTTTAGTATTTTTAACGTGTAATTGCCCACCTTATTGGTAATTCAGGCTTTCAGCCGTTGTGTATTCTGAAATTGCTTATGGCCTTCAGCCGACGAACAAATTTGAACCTTTCTTAATCAGGCCTTCAGCTTTTGATTGTTTGTAACACTGTTTGTGGCCTACAGCCGACAAAAAATTTTTTGAATTCCTTTTAGTAAGGCCAGCAGCCGTCAGTCTTTTAAAATGATTGTTGAGAGTTATTGTTTTAAATAAAGTGTATGTGTTTTTTGTGCAACCAACGGTAACTGATTAGGCCCCGTCCACACCTTTTCCTGCTTTCCCTAAGTCCCACGTCTCCGAAACTAAGGATTGAAAAATGAATACCGAGGACATCTTGTGGCGAGAAACGCGTTTCGTCTGTTATAAACCGTTCTGCTTCATCCGCTTTCGGTTGTTCATGACCCAAAGGAAATATCAGTTCAGTGGCGGTTTGGCACTAGGAACACGCCATGACGGTCTATGAACTAGAACACATAGACAAGCCGCTACGAGGAAGTAAACAAAAGCGCACTCGCTCGCCCGAAAGCAGACTGCCAACTGACCTACCCAATCAAGATACACGAACAGTCCTCATAGCTTTACTTCCCCAGTGACTTGTCTCCTTTCTTGTTTATTTGCTGTTATTTCTGGTGTTGCAGTTGGCCAGCAGTGTACGAAGAGCATTGAATAAAATGGTAAAAAATTGTAAATTTTCCAGCTAAAATAGCGTTCCATTGACACAATTAATACTTTTCACCATGTCCTAGTGGCTTCTCTGAGCAGATTCCTTTCTCCTCTTTGTTTGAAGAGTAACCTTAACTAGACTGTCAAAGACTTTTTTTCCAAAAGCCATGAATAAATGTGCTGAATTACCTCGGCTTAACCTTTTCACAGTGGAAAACGACCTCTGTACAAGATCGCAATTTTTTTTTTTGTGATAGCGGCGGAGCCTTATCATCTTTGGCGTATTTGCTGCCTGTGCATTAGGTAAGGAAGAGGTTTCAGACTTTATTTGTAGGTGTTGGGCCCACAAAGGGGTCCTTTCACCTGTAGGGATGGTGGGCGTACTTTTTTTTAAAAAAACTATGATTCGTACTTGAATTGAGGTTATTTAGTGTCCCGCCGGTGCGACTGCATCATCTGCCAGGATGGCTCATGGCACGTTATACTGGTGCCGTCGTTGAGGAAGGATTGTGCCTACTATCGCTAACTGATGAGTGGTGTGGCGTAGCGTGTCGATCTTGTCAAACAGTTTTTGGGTCTTTTTCAGCATTTTTTGGCGCAAGTATTTTTCGTGGAGTGCATCGTGGAGTTCCTTTGTCCTTATCGTCCGGTGTGATCTCAGGATCCATCGGAGAGATTTGTTTGTGTGACTCGAAGCTTCTTGAAATTGGTGTCGCAAATTGTCCCCTAGGAAGTCCTCCATAGAGCAGTGTGGGCTCCACCGTGGCTCGCTGTAATCTCATCTTCGTACCAACATTCAGATCCTTAGCCTTGGGGAGGGGGGGTGAGAAGTCTCAACATTCTTAGTTTGGATTTCTTCTTTTCTGCGACGTTAATGAGTGAAGAGTACTTTCATGTCTAGGTATTTTACCACCGAGGACCAAGGAATAGGGTGGTTTCCGACGTGGAGCCTCGTACGGACCATTCGGTGTCTTGTGAAAATAATGGCCACTGTTTTATCACGCCGGCCGCAGTGGCCGAGCGGTTCTAGGCGCTTCAGTCCGGAACCGCGCGACTGCTACGGTTGCAGGTTCTAATCCTGCCTCGGGCATGGACGTGTTGTAAGTAGTCTGTTTATGTTTTCTTATTGGCAATGTTACGTAGCGCTCTGTATGAAAATCACTGGCTGTGCTGTGTGCAGTCGGTGGCTAGTTTGCATTGTTGTCTGCCATTGTAGTGTTGGGCAGCGGCAGCTGGATGTGAACAGCGCGTAGCGTTGCGCAGTTGGAGGTGAGCCGCCAGCAGTGGTGGATGTGGGGAGAGAGATGGCGGAGTTTTGAAATTTGTAATACTGGACATTATGAACTGCTATGTATATTATGATTTTTCAACACTATTAAGGTAAATACATTGTTTGTTCTCTATTAAAATCTTTCATTTGCTAACTATGCCTATCAGTAGTTACTGCCTTCTGTAGTTTGAATCTTTTATTTAGCTGGCAGTAGTGGCGCTCGCTGTATTTCAGTAGCTTGAGTAACGAAGATTTTTGTGAGGTAAGTGATTTGTGAAAGGTACAGGTTAATGTTAGTCAGGGCCATTCCTTTGTAGGGATTTCTGAAAGTCAGATTGCGTTGCGCTAAAAAAATATTGTGTGTCAGTTTAAGCACAGTCATGTATAATTGTTGAAAGGGGATGTTTCAGTGTGTGATGTCCTTAGGTTAGTTAGGTTTAAGTAGTTCTAAGTTTTAGGGGACTGATGACCTCAGATGTTAAGTCCCATAGTACTCAGAGCCATTTCAACCATTTTTTAACTTTTAACTAGCTGCTAAGGTTCAGTGACCGAGTCAGAATTACATTAGAACAAATAAGCCCTCGGTCTCAAATATTAAGTCAAAATTGACCAGGTCGCGACGCTACTATGAGCGTCGTCTACTATGAGCGTCGTCTTCAGAATTAGAATAACTGTTCTAAAACATATTAAGTATATAATACATTAATAAAATTAAAGTTTGTACTGACTGGAAAAAGATGCAGTACTTACAAGTCACATATTTTAAAAACAACGTTTTTCTATTCCTTTCATAGGACCCATTGCCTATCAGATTTAGCGCATGCTTCGCAACAAATACAACTGCAATGTTGCCTTCTCTACTAATAATAATCTAAAGAGAAACTTCATTCATAATTTGAAATCGATTCGCTCCCCTACAGAAAGTTCTGGCGTTTATAAAATCGTCTGCGATAGCTGCTCCTCCTATTATACAGGGCAAACTGGACGTGCTTTCACCATCAGATATAAAGATCATCTTTTGAGAAAGAACGGCACCAGTCCCCTAAATTCATCCTTTGCCGATCGTCTCTAATTTACTGGACACGTGCCTAAAGCCATAGGCGATAACAATATTCTGCATACCGAAAAGAAGGGGCGTAGGTTAGATGTTTTAGAGGAATTGGAGATTTTCAAACATCTGTCTCGTCATGATGGCCTCATTCTCAACGAACAGCTGCAGCTGCCAAATAAAATCTTTTTCGACTGTATAAAGCCATTGCTTGGTCTTTGATTCAGATTTCCTCATGCAATTTACCGAAATGTTGTTTTCCTGTTACATCTTTGCTGTTTTCTTGTATGTCATAACTAACGTTTTTTTTACGTTACAAAATGTATCTCTGTTTAAAGCAGATAAATATGTAACTTCATTCTATTATTATTAGTGCTTACGTTATGCCTGAATCAGCTGCATCACAATTTCATGTGTCTAACTTTGAATGTACAGTAGCCTAGTTGAAACTTCCTGGCAGATCGAAACTGTGTGCCGGACCGAGACTCGAACTCGGGACCTTTGCCTTTCGCGGGCAAGTGCTCTACCAACTTTTTTTTATTTTTTATTTTATCTTTTTTCCATCTTTTTTAAAAAAAATTTATTCGTTTATTTTGGGGTGGTAGTGGACCGGTGGGGGCTCGGGGGGCAAAGCGGGCAGGGGTCGAAACCCGAGGCCTGGCCACAGTGTCCCATTCACCACCACCGAGCCTGTGGTGCTTAGGGAAGTGGGAGACACAGGAATGAACACTAGTGGAAGGCGTTGTTGTTATTTATTTATTTGCATGTGTTTTTCTAATATTCACTATTATCATGAAATTACGTGAACACATCCGCGAAAGAGAAAAGAAATATAAATTCTGGTTAAAGAAAAAGAAAAGAAAAAGCAAAAAGAAATAAAATCCGCGCAATCTGCGACGCGCTCTCCCATCCGCGGAGGTCAGAAGTAGAGTCGACCGTAGGCGGTTTAAACTCAGACACCGCCGGGGGAAGAGGGGTAGGTGCCCTCTGAGCCAGGCACCCCCCAACTCAGTGGAGGTCTAACAAAGACCGCTCGAAGATAGTTAGCAAATAATGTTCGGTAAGGCTACAGAGTTGGGAAAAATATGTACAGACGCAACTAGCTACGGACCCATGGGGTGTACCGTACAAGTTAGTACGGGAAAAGATTAGGTCACTCATGGTGCTGTCCACCGTCAGGGATCAGGGCAGGACGACGGAAACTTGGCAGGAAACTGCCGAGGTCCTCCTCCGTGTCCTGCTGCCTGACGATGGCGAGAATGATGACTCTGAGGCACAACAGCAGATTCGGAGACAAGATCAAGAGGAATACCAGAACAACAACATGGTATATCCCTTCTCCGAGGAAGAAGTAGCCACACAGATAAATGCCCTTAAAAGAGGCAAGGCTCCTGGCCCAGACGGCATCACTGCAGAGGTGATGCAATTCCTGGCCTCTCACAAAGTTATACAACGAGTGTTTGCAGCTCGGGAAATTCCCCCAAATATGGAAAAGGGCAACAATAGTAATAATCAAGAAAAGCCCAGACAAATATCCACGAGAACCTAAGTCCTACAGGCCCATCTGTCTACTAGCCACACTGGGGAAACTTTTTGAGAGGTTGCTGGCAGACAGACTGGCAGCACACCGAGCTTTGTGCGGGATGAGTGACAGACAATTCGGCTTCAGGACCGGGAGATCGGCGTCTGACGCCATCGCCCTGGCTGCGGAGGTCTGTGCCTCTACCCCGCACAAATACGTGGTCGGCATCATGGTGGACATCAGTGGCGCCTTTGACAACCTGTGGTGGCCCTCGCTCTTCTCCCGATTGCGAGAGAAGGAGTGCCCGAGGTCGCTATATGGCTGTCTCAGGAGCTATTGTGAGAATAGGGAGGTCTGGCTATCGTCCCCTAGCGGGAGAATAAGTAAAAAGATCACCAAGGGGTGTCCACAGGGGTATGTCCTGGGGCCACTCTTTTGGATATTAATATGGAACCCCTTTTGGACAACCTTCAGAACAGCGACGATGTGCTAGAGGGCACAGCCTATACGGACGACCTCCTTCTGCTGGTTGGTGGCCGTAGCCGCGAAGACTTAGAGCCGAGAATTGAAAGGGCCATATCAATCCTAAGTACATGGTGCCACATGACCAAAATGAAGATTTCACCAACCAAATCTACATATTTACTCCTAAAAGGACAATTAGCTAGAAACCGAACTGTAAGGATAGATGGCTCACCAGTTCTTCGACGCCATGAGGCGCGACACCTGGGCGTAGTCGTCGATGAGAGGTGGACTTATACATCACATATTGACACAGTCACACAAAAATCATTAGAAACATTAAATAATCTAATTGCGATTGGTCACAAGCGATTCCACTTACCACCAGAATTAATCAAATTATATCATAACAGTCTACTGACATCAATTATAGGATATGAATCAGGAATCGGGGCCCACAGACTCACGAGGGTTATGCCTGCCATGGCTGTGAGAAGAGTGCAGCGGAACATGCTTCTCAGATCAGTAGGGGCATACAGAACAACACCAGGAGGAGCCCTAACAGTACTGATGGGGCTCTGTCCGCTTGACATAAAAATTAGGGAACAGGCAACATGGTACTGGGTAAAAAAGGGTAATAGGGATAAAATAGTTGATCTAATGGGGATTTATGTGGGGAACAAAATAGAAATCAAACGAAGGGGGGAAGAACTTTGGCAAGAACAATGGGATAACGAAGAACCCGGTCTAGAACACACGAACTGCTGCCCAATATCAGGGAAAGGTTGCAATTAAAACACTTCACACCGTCACGAGGACTGCTGCACTTCCTCACAGGTCATGGACCCTACCCGGCATACTTATGCCGGTTCGGGAAACGGGCTACACCAGCGTGTGACTGTGGGGCCACACCAGGCACCCCGGAACACGTGGTGTATGAGTGCCACCTCTTCGACGATGTAGCGGCGCAATTACGCCAGCAACTACCAAACCATGACACGTATCACCTGCTCAGGCATGAAGACCATTTCTCAATCTTAAATAAGTTAGCCAATGAGATCTCACTCAAAGTGATAAGGGAATATCTCAGGAACAATGATTAAGATCTCACTACACCCAATTTGACTCCACGCACCTGACCTGTTCCGCCGAGGCGTGGACTTGGCCAGCCGCCTCACGGCTGGAATTCTGCCACGCCTGGGATTAGGGGGTGGGGGGGGGGGGTGCGCCCAACTACCGATCTGAGACACTCACCGATTTCGACACTAGGTTAAGATAGGTTAGACTTAGGATAAGCTAGGATAAAAACATTAGTATAGTGCTGCAGCGATCTACAACTCCGCCCAGCCCGGTGCCAGGGGCACGTTCACCGGGATTAGCTCGGTGAACAGGGCCAACAACGTAGGTTTATACTATGCTGGCACATTTGTAACGCTGCCGGTAGAAGTAGCTTAGCATAAGTAGACTAAAATAACATAGGAAGACAAAACAGTAGTGCCCATAGTGAGAGCAATAGAAAACTAATATAGAGTAAGCTGTAGTACTAACACCAAACTGTATCAACTAGGACCCACTAATTGCATAAGGTGGTGGGTTGTTATGTATCATATATATATTGCGAAATAAAGATTTTTTTTAAAAAAAAATAATGTTCGGTAACGTGGCGTGTTTTCGAGAGCTGCATGGGCTGTCCGTGAATAGGTCCAGAAGTCGAGGCGGGATTTAGGTCCCTCATGAAAGAGTTAAGCGACCGCCCACCCTTTGACCCACGTAATAGCATGACATTTGGCGGCGGGAAAATGTCTGTCCTCCGGGTATAGAAACATTCGAGGTTCGATTGTGTTTGGTGGGACCCGGAGATAGCAGGCGATGATTTGCTGCACGAAGCGCTACACATCTTGCGATGAGGCGCATGTCAGACGGTGTTCATCAGTGTCCAGTTGCTGGCAAAGGAGACAAAGAGGGGATTCTGGCAAGCCAATGTTGTGCAGTCGCTGCTTCGTGGCAAATTTCGTATTGACTATGTGATACCACAGTGCCCGGACGTTCGTAGGGAGGAAGGGCTGGTGGACGGTAGTCCACACTGTGGGCCACTGGATGGAGGGATGTTTGGTCTCCATCACATTCCGGGGAACACAGCGCAGCAGCAGGCTGTAAAAATCCTTAGTCCTGGGTGGGCGCGTATCTGGGAGATTGGTACGTATGTAACTGTTGTCGACGAAAGAGGTCGAAATATGGGACAAATGCGGCACGATATGGCCGACAGACACCGGTGGTGAGGTGGAAGCAGGTAGGAGGACCTCAAGCAAGCTGCGTGTTAGAGATGTACCCTGGCCCATCCACAGTTTTCTCATGGTGCTCATGTACAATGCTGCAGCTCGCATACGGACATTGACGAGCCCGACGTCGCCATCCCGTGAGGGCAGGGTGTCTCAAAACGGACTTTAAACATGGAACCAGCCATGAGGTAATAGCCAAAAGCCGCCTGAAGGTTGCGCCCAATTGCAGTTGGCAGAGGGAGAACTTGCGCGATGTGAACCAATTATGATGCCACACACAGATTAAGAAACTCAGCCCGTTGAAGTGTGTCCTGGCGGCGCAAGAGGTTCTGGCGGACGTCGTTGCGGATGACGTGTAACAGGCGACGGAAATTCGTTGCCGCTGTGCGTGTGACCGTGGGGGTAAAGGTAATGCCTGCGTACCGGAAGGTCCGCACAAGCGGCAGGTGTGCCACTTCACCCTCCTGGAGGCCTCGTCCAATGTGCACTGCAGAAGATTTGGCGGCATTCATGGCACTGCCAGCGGCAGCCCCATAAAGGGTAATCAATTCGAGGACTTCTCGAATCTCAGAACCGGAGCGAATGAGGAGGAGGAGGTCATCAGCATATGCCCGACAGCGAAAGGTGTGTTGGCGTAGGGTGAGGCCAGAGAGCTTGGTCGTCAAGCCCCCAATAAGGGGCTCAAGGGCAGTGGCATACAGGAGGGTAGAAAGGGGGCACCCCTGCCGTATCGAACGGCAGATAGATACCGGCCCTGCTAAACGTCCATTGACTTGGACACGTGAACTGGCACTGTCGCAAAGACGCCGGATGACGTCGAGAAACGGAGGGGGGATGCCCATTCGGGCTGCCACCGAAAACAGGAAACGATGACATACTTTATCGAAGGCGCTGTCGAAGTCTATAGCGACGACCGCTGCACGGAGTCTGCAGGCCGCCGCCATCGCAATTAAGTCGCGGCATTCTCCTGTGGCAGTCTGTATGTTAACCTGTCCTCCAGGCGTCGTTTGCTTTGGCGAGAGGATATGAGGGAGTATTGTTCGGAGCCGCATTGCCAGTAAGCGCGCGAAAATCTTGTAATCTGCATTGAGTAGGGTGAGCGGTCTGTAACTCGTGACCATCGAACCACGGGCTGGTTTGTGGACTGGTATGATGATGTCCTCAGCAAAGGCGGGTGGAATTGCTTGGTCAGATGTCATCAGTTCTTGATACATAGTCGTCCACCGTGGTGCCATAAGGTCCCGAAAGGTACGGTAAAATTCAATCGGTAAGCCGTCAATGCCGGGCGATCTGTTGACAGCTCCCTTGGCGATTGCGTTGTTGACTTCGTCTCGCGTGACCGCCACTGTCAAAGCATCCGCCTCCGTGTGGAGGAGGGTGCGCGTGACGTAATGCAAAATGGAGTCGTCTGCTGCAGTTTCAGCGTCTTCTTCACTATAAGTAAGACGGTAGTGCTCGACAAATGCGTGGACGATGTCATTCTGAGTGGTCACCTGCGTGCCATGAGGCGTGGTCAGAGTGCTGATGATCTGTCGACGACGCCGTCGTTCGTCGGACACTATATGATGCATGGATGGAATATCTGAATCCGCGTGATCGTGGCGTCGCGTCCGTATCGCGACCCCTTGCAGTTTCCGGCGTGCCAGCGCAATTATCTTCGCCTTAGTTTTTTGCCGTTCCAACTGGTTGTCCGGGGTTGGCGGTTGAGCGTCCAGATCTCGGAGAATCGCATAATAGAAGTCAACAGTGTTGCGGTGCCAGTCGGCCAAGTCCTTCCCGTATCTCATCAGTGTCCTCTGGATCGCCGGCTTGGCGCAGTCCAACCACCATGTCAATGTCGAGTGGTAGCGGGGAAGGTGTCGTTGGCAGGCTGTCCACGTTTCAGTGACTTGTTGGCGACATGCCAGGTCATGCAAGTGTTGACTGGTAAGAAAGGTATGGCCAGAACGGTCGCCGTGTTGAACTTCCCAGGAATCATGAAGCAGGAGGTCTCGCACCCCTATACGTAGTTCCTGACATGTACCAGCTGAGCTACCCAAGCACTACTCACGCCCCGTCCTCACAGCTTTACTTCTGCCAGTACCTCGTCTCCTACCTTCCAAACTTTACAGATGCTCTCCTGCGAACCTTGCAGAGCTAGCACTCCTGAAAGAAAGAATATTGCGGAGACATGGCTTAGCCACAGCCTTGGGGATATTTCCATTTCTCGGTCAGGCACACACTTTTAATCTGCCAGGAAGTTTCATATCAGCGTACACTCCGCTGCAGAGTGAAAATGTCATTCTAGTAGCCTAGTTGTTTCTGCGGCTACTAGATGGCGCTCGTAGCAACACCATGTTTACTTGCCCACACTTTCTAACGTGGGCACCTCAGTCTTCTTGCAAACCTTGTTCACTAAAGTACGAGTAGCTCTTAGCGGCTCGCCATCTTACTTAGAACTATTCATGACGTCGCCTTTCCGGCTTAGATCTTTTTTAATATGTGACTTGTTGTAAGTACTGCACCTTTTTCCAGTCAGTGCAAGCTTTAATTTTATTAATGTATTATATACTTAATATGTTTTAGAACAGTTAGTCTAATTCTGAAGACGACGCTCATAGTAGCGTCGAAACCTGGTCAATTTTGACTTAATATTTGTGACCGAGGGCTTCTTTGTTCTGATATAACATTTTTTAACTGTTTTATGCGAGTTGACGGTAGATCACAGTTTCCTAAAACCAGACTCTTGCTCGGAGATTAAAAGGCCTGGCAGTAGATTTTTCGCTTTTGATTTAGAATTCTTGCATACACTTGGCCTGGCGATTTCTGTGACGTCAGAGCGCCGCCTGTCGCGAGCCAGTGAGTGCATTTCGTGCGGCCACAAACGGCGAGTCACGAGAGCACGCTTCGCTAGCCGCGCCGAGGCGCCGTGCGGAAGCGGCAGCAGCAGCCTTAATGACGGCCGTAAAAGCGGAGCGCGCCTAATGCCAGCGGGAATCGATAGGTGTCTCCCGCGTCGGCGGCCGCTGCCGCGACAGCCGACTGCGCGCGGTGGCCCGCCGGCGCCGGCACGGGCAGAAGCAGAAGAGCGCCGGCAGCTGACGCCAGTGGCAGCACCAGCGCATCCACCTGCCGCTTCTGCCCGCCGCCACAGACCGCCGCTGCGCCAGGTGAGGCCGGCGTGTGCTCCTCTGCCTGCTAGACGCACCTAACCCCTAGGCCTAGGGCGATCAACTCTCCCGTATATCCCGGGATCTCCCGTACAACAGCAATTTTTCTTTAGCCTCCCGCCTCGTTTACTGACCGCCCTCTTCCTTCCGTGTATTCCGTCAGTGATCACCGTTACCAATACTAATCCCGCAAAGTACTGTCGATAGTTCAAAATCGTGACCGAGAAATCTCGAAATATTTTCATTTCATAATCGATACAATTGTCGACATGCAGTCTCTGTTTTTTCTGTTCGTGCTTCTACGGAAGTAAGACGGTTTAGCTTAAGGCAATTCGCGGAGCGGAGAAAGAATGACATAGCCTACGCGTCCAGATAGCTCATGAGACGGGGAATGTTCACTTGTTTCCAGGTCAGTACCGGCAACCAAAGGATGCGCTCGCCTCGTACCGGTCAGCAGCTGTGGTATAAATAAAGCACGTAAGTAACAAGGACACGCGAAAGCAGAGTATAGAGACATTCAGGCTGAAACACACTCGTTTCATTATCTACATCTACATGATTACTCTGCAATTCACATTTAAGTCCTTGACAGAGGTTTTATCGAACCACAATCATACTATCTCTCTACCATTCCACTCTCGAACAGCGCACGGGAAAAACGAACACCTAAACCTTTCTGTTCGAGCTCTGATTTCTCTTATTTTATTTTGATGATCATTCCTACCTATGTAGGTTGGGCTCAACAAAATATTTTCGCATTCGGAAGAGAAAGTTGGTGACTGAAATTTCGTAAATAGATCTCGCCGCGACGAAAAACGTCTTTGCTTTAATGACTTCCATCCCAACTCGCGTATCATATCTGCCACACTCTCTCCTCCATTACATGGTAATACAAAACGAGCTGCCCTTTTTTGCACCCTTTCGATGTCCTCCGTTAATCCCACCTGGTAAGGATCCCACACCGCGCAGCAGTATTCTAACAGAGGACGAACGAGTGTAGTGTAAGCTGTCTCTTTAGTGGACTTGTTGCATCTTCTAAGTGTCCTGCCAATGAAACGCAACCTTTGGCTCGCCTTCCCCACAATATTATCTATGTGGTCTTTCCAACTGAAGTTGTTCGTAATTTTAACACCCAGGTACTTAGTTCAATTGACAGCCTTGAGAATTGTACTATTTATCGAGTAATCGAATTCCAACGGATTTCTTTTGGAACTCACGTGCATCACCTCACACTTTTCGTTATTTAGCGTCAACTGCCACCTGCCACACCATACAGCAATCTTTCATAAATCGCTTTGCAACTGATACTGGTCTTCGGATGACCTTACTAGACGGTAAATTACAGCATCATCTGCGAACAACCTAAGAGAACTGCTCAGATT
Source organism: Schistocerca cancellata (assembly GCF_023864275.1). Classification (NCBI taxonomy): domain Eukaryota; kingdom Metazoa; phylum Arthropoda; class Insecta; order Orthoptera; family Acrididae; genus Schistocerca; species Schistocerca cancellata. The sequence continues at coordinate 236,195,493 of NC_064627.1, read as the reverse complement.
GTCACCCAGGTCATTTACATAGATCGGGAACAACAGAGGTCCCAGGACGCTTCCCTGGGGAACACCTGATATCACTTCAGTTTCACTCGATGATTTGCCGTCTATTACTACGAACTGCGACCTTCCTGACAGGAAATCACGAATCCAGTCGCACAACCGAGACGATACCCCATAGGCCCGCAGCTTGATTAGAAGTCGCTTGTGAGTCTACTTCTCACTTGGCTCAGCCAAGCCTACTGTGGGCAATGTAAACGTGACTTCAGCATCGTTTAAGGGATAATGCCGACTACAGACAACATTCTTGTCTAGAGGTTTATAATTGCACGACAAAGAAGTGAAGGCGTACTCAAATTTACTCAGATATTTTTGTAACAGCAGTAAGGACATAAAAAACGTTGCCGGTGATCTAGCAGTAGTATGGCGTACTCTGAAACATAATATCGGCTACAGATGTACGGATTGTGGGAATGAGTTATCGAAAGAGGTCTTCCACGATATTAATTTGGCTAAGACGGTGACATGTGGTCGAACTAGGGAGAAGGAACTGTGAAAATGGTTTTGGTTCCAAAAGGTGTTCAGAATTTCATTAATATCTTGAAAGATCCAGCTCAAATGAGCAACTTTTTCTCTTTTGCAACCGATGCGTCAAACCAAAAAGCCGGCCGCTGTTGTCGAGCGTTTCTAGGCGCTACAGTCCAGAACCGCACTGCTGTTACGGTTGCAGGTTCGAATCCTGCCTCGGGCATGGATGTGTATGATGTCCTTAGGTTAGTTAGGTTTAAGTAGTTTTAAGTCTAGGGGACTGATGATCTCAGATGCTAAGTCCCATAGAGCTTAGAGCCATTTGAACCAACCAAAACAACAAAAATTTACCACCAACTTGTAAGGTACTACGATTTGTAAAACATGATAAGAAACAGGCTTATGGGCTTCATTGAATAGGCTGATAAGACAGCTATCGATGCTCACAGTCTGGCCAAGTGTTCACTGAATTTTCACAACTTAGCTGTAAAGAACCTCACTGCGTACTGTGCTGGTAATGCAAACGTAAATTACGGGAAGCATACGTCTCCGTTCAGATTGCTTCAAGAAGACAACAAGCAGTTGGTGGAACCAAATGGGCAAATCACATATCGCATAAAGCTACAAAACATGCATGTGATGCGCTAGATGCAGATACTGAAATGCTTGTCTTGAAAATATATGGGCATTTGTCTGTGTCACCTGTGCAAAGAAAATGCGATGTAGTTGTGCATTTGAGATTTACTGCAATGAAATCTCCCTTAAAATTATGGTCAGAACTTGATCAACTCGTGCCCCCCCCCCCCTTCCCCTCGACCTGCAAGGTAGCAGTAGCAGAAACTCGCACCTTTTTCTGTGTATCGGGAGGCCAGTAAGCATTCCCTGGAAACTCAATTAGACGAGAATCTCTCTAAGTGGCATTCAGTACTTATAGTTTATCTACCCATACCTGACAAGAACACTACTAGTTTGTTTTATGTTACGTAAAAATGTTGCAGTACCCTCAAAATGTATTTATAGATTAAAAATCAGCTTCAGCCGCTATGGTTACTGATCCTACACTCCCATGCGTTTGCTGGCCGCGGGTACGGGTGCGATCCCCATGACTGACTGTCATGACCGCCACCCATTTTATGTTCCCATAATTATTTGATGGCGCCTGAAGATGAAGCGTCAGGCTTCGAAACCGGTCGGAGAAGAAATTAAGAAAATTACAGGCAATTGAAGAGGATTTTTCATCTATAAGTATGTTCTTCAGTTGCGGATGTTGACCTGACCAAATATTTTGTACCTTATGATCTAGCCTGCTCGGAGATGAAACTACGTTAGCTTTCACGGATATGGATATCCTTTCCTATGTTCATGTCTCCTCTACTTCCCCTCGCTATCTACCACCTTCCTCCTCCCCTATGCTCTGTTCTTTCTCCAGTCACAATTAGTGCTCTTCATACTGGACGACGAAGCATAGAACTAGTTAACAAATGGACTGTAGCTTGGAAAACGGAAAAAAGGAGTAGTACAGCTACAAACTCATCTGGACTTTCAGCAGCACGTTTCCCACTGCGAGACACTTTTGTGGCAGATTCATTGTTTTGACGGAAAATGATTTTTTTCTCCTGGAAACAACAATTCCCTGCATCCAGGTCCATTAAAAGACGAGAATAATGCTCCTTGGTTGTTGTTTTACCCCTCTGAAGATATTAAATTAAAGGAAATCCTTTTGCATCCTAAAACACAGAGGCCATGATCTTTCCCGTCTTCTCTGGAACCACAAAACTGGCCTCTGTCCATGGGCGTCACGAAGCAGAGGGTGGGGGTACAGAATTCTGACAGGGCGTTCACGGGAAATATACCTTTCTTTGGCGTGGCTGTTATTTCTGCGCTGTCTTGCATTAAGATGGATTTCAAGATATACAGAACTTTGCCAAAATAGAGTCCCCAAACTATTATTTTTCCCTACCTCTTGCAGCCTTTATTGAACTGCAGAAATGGACCGTTCCAACACGCTGGCGCCCAAATTTCAGCGCTATTCCCAGCACAAATTATATATATATATATATATATATATATATATATATATATATATATATATATATATATATATATATATATATATATATATATATATATATACCTGCACAAAATCCGTCCCCAATTCCCACAAAGACACACTCTCTATTCCTGCACAACTTAATCACAACAGCATTTTATCATCTGTCTGTCATCAAAGAAGATCAATTGTGGCTTGCTGAGAGTCCATTCAGTTTTATGATCGTATATGTGTTCAACTGTGCTTTACCTATACACCCAAATGCACCTATCAAAAATAGGAAATACCCGTATCAGGGCTAGAAGAGTCTAGTGTAGCTATGGGCGATCTGGGGCAAAGGATGGTGCCTCCCCGCCCACTCCTCCTCTGTTTTTCTGCTTCAAAGAGTTATTATGGCTCAAATGGCTCTGAGCACTATGGGACTTAACATCTGAGGTCATCAGTCCCCTAGAACTTAGAACTACTTAAACCTAATTAACCTAAGGACATCACACACATCCATGCCCGAGATAGGATTCGAACCTGCGACCGTAGCAGTCGCGCGGTTCCGGACTGAAGCGCCTAGAACCGCTCAGTCACCGTGGGCGGCAAAACAGTTATTATTCTCACCCCTTTATGGTTCTGGAGAACTGGCATTTTTGCTTCCCTCTCCATTACACTGGAATAAATGAGTATTGCTCCCAAGGTCATTCCCTGCCCTTACCCTTCTGGCACAGAGAAATTACCAGATTATAAAATGGCAGAAAATGCTAAAAACTTAGAAATTCAAAATTGTGCTACAGGTGTCCCCCAACCCTATGATATCATAATCCAAGATTGCTGGCCAAGAGATACAGCAATGTCCTGCATGGTTATTAGATCACTTGTTCTATGTGCATAATTCAAGATGGCCACTAAGTTTTTCCCTGATGTCACATACCACTTGTCCAAAGCTAACATCCAGGTCCCTTAAATTAAAGAATAAACGTGCAGTTTCACTATTTCAGCGACGTGACAGCCGATGTCCTTCCCCATCTTTGTTCGCCTAACTGCTGACTGCTACCCCCAGGCATGCAGAGCTGCTGAGTTGCTGCTGGATTACCGTTTACTCTTCCATTTTACTGTCACTGTTGATGCATATCGACAAAACGAATGTCCCACTAGACTGATCTGGGACCGCTGTATTGAACGCCACCTAAAATTCCGTTTCAAAAATCAGTTTGTTTGCGACAGGAAGCAAACCGGCGCTCTCCGTCTACACTGGGAGTTGTCTAAAGACGTAATGAGCACTATTTATTTGAAATGATAATTAAATCAAGACCCTAAGCTGTCGACAGGCATTGATATACATCAACGGGGACAGCTGAAAATGTGTGCCCCGACCGGGACTCGAACCTGGGATCTCCTGCCCACATGGCAGACGCTTTATCCATCTGAGCCACCGAGGGCACAGAGGATTGTGTGACGACAGGTATTTATCCCTTGCACGCTCCCCGTGAGACCAACATTCCCAACTTAATGTCCACACACTACATTCGTAGTGCCCCTGCCCACTACACTCATTACTCACGGCAGACAATCTTACCGAGTCCCGTAAGAGTTCAGGCACGCGTGAGCATCCAGCACAGAAGGAGGAGGTCAATGGCCGGTTAGCCTTAACTATACGAAGATGGTATCTGTTCTGTCCGAAAGAACAGATACCATCTTCATATGCTATTTATTTGGATTGACTCCAGCTACAAAATGCAAAAACGAAACTGCGAATATCTGCTGAAACACCACAGAAAATGCACCTGACGGCTCTTAGGAGAAACACCCTGTGTACATTTGTGGACAACAAACATTGTACAGGGTGTCCCAGGAGGAATGGTCGATATTCAGGGATTTGACAGGAACGGTCATTCGAAGCAATTAAGTCCAGCAAATACGGGCTGTAAAAATCGTAGCTTAAGAACTATGATCACTTCTTAATCTTCGATACTGTGAAACAAAAAATTTTTTTACTGCAAGCTCTTTGCTTTCCATATTTTGGGAGGAGATAGTATGGACCAGCACAAGAAAAAATTGTCCAGTAAGCATGGACTGTACAATACATGTCTTAATAACCGTGAGCAATTATTCTGTAGAAGGCATGTGTTTCACAGCAACGAAGATGAAGAAGTGTTCGTATCTCTTAAGCTATGTATTTTACAGGCCTTATGTACTAGAATTTTTTGCTTCCAATAATCGTTTGTGTCATATCTCTGAATATTGACCATTTGTCCTGGGAAACCCCGTATAAATTTCCTGGCGTATTAAGGAACGACCATCTTCAAAACGAACATGAAATAGATCATAAAAAGTATGGATGCCCGCTTGTTCTAAATGTGGAAAAATTTAAATTAATCCAAACTGTAACACACCACCCGTCACTTATCTGGTTTTTGTGTGTGTTCACCCCAGATAATTGACAAACAGATCAACAGAGAATGCAAAAACTGCCGCAATATTGGATAATGCAAAGAAAGTAATAAGGCCCTGTGACTCCTGATTGAACTGCGGTGGCAGTGTTGACATTAACTGATTCAGAGTTGATCCCTTTTAATTAAAAGGGGTGCACATTGATGTTATATTCAGCTATTGAACACCAGATGCAAATGTTGAACATAAAATTAATTAAGAAAGTGACTTGGGATTTCAACTACTTGATTGAAAACAGATGTAGTCGATTAGCACTAATTTATTTTAACTCACGACCTTCAATTGTCACATTACATGACTCTCCTAAGAGGCAGTGGGAATAAATTGCGTTTACGTGGAGTAAACCGCGATAAATCAAAATTAATTCCTATCAACTGACCCAAGCGTAATGCGAAGTGTGAGAATGCTACAATACACGTCCTATGAAACCCTCATGGAGACTTTGCCGGCGTGATCCAACAAATTAATCAGTGGCCTAACTCAAGCCGGAGTGGGCGCAATATCACCGAATTCAGCATGGCGGGGCGTCGTCGTTGTGTGGACGTCAGCCAGCCTCGTGGTGCTGCAAGGCTGTGCTCGTCGATTCACTCCTAGCTATCTTGCTCAATACATAGCTGAACGAAAACTTTCTATCTCCAAGCTCAATCGTTCCGTTTGCTAAGTCATAAACTTCAGAGATGCTCACTCTCTCTCAGGCAAGCTGAGTAAAGAATGTCACGTCCACACTCAAGGCAAGCTGGGAACGGAAGACCTCTACGGAGACTTCTTACAGTCCACTCTTCGCCTTGGTTTCCCCTCCAGCAAAATCACTTACGCCAATTGCAGCATCAGTCGCATTAATTATGTGTCACTTCCCAGCGCCGACCAATGCCTGCTCTGGGAAGTGAACAAATTCCCACAAAATTTCCCTTCCTCTCAACTTCTGCTATTTAGCTCCTCCCAGGCGACACATCAAGGTTAGTGTCTGCATAAAACACCAATTTTTCCGAAATTCTGACTCCCAGGAGAGTACTTCAAATTCCTTGGTCCTACGTTCTCATCGGAGGCCGGCGTATTTCATTCTGTCGCTCTTCTCCTGATTTACTTCAGACTCTGTGGACCGTGAATTCAGTGTGAAGTTGCTATAGTCACGAAAATTCATATTTTGGCCTCTGTTGAGTGCTCCACCATAGCTTTGCGCGGCTTTCTCGCATGTTTCACTGAAAACAGGACGACAGATATTTATCAACAGGTGTACCATTTTCCGTCTGCTTCCCGATACACCAGCATTGGGTCAACCACCCCCTCACTGTCACTCATCTTAAGGCAGCTGGAGGCCGCGCCCCGTTACCGCTTTCTCAGAGTTTGAGCCGACCCTAAGCTGCCTATTGTCGCTTCCCTTCGCGTGCCGCCACCCAGCCACAGTCAACTCCGAATACTTCCCTGGGATAAATTACCCTTCAGTAAATCGACGCATTTCCACAAAGTTTTCACGTCTCATGAATTACTTTAAAACCATCACCCAACATTAATTATTCCAATACGTCCATACTATACCCTCTACAAGATGCATTGTGCCTTGTCAGTTATTTTTGTTCAGTCCTACTGTTCACTCAACATGAGTTCGGTGATCTTTAATGACTTCATGTAAGGGGCATAGTTCTTGCTATCTTACAAAATGAGTAGCCAAAACACTCCTATAATGTTCGAATACACTATTGTGGCATGCTTCTTGACAGTCATGTCAATTAAGTAGGGAGGTGTAATGTTGCAAAGCAACACGAAATAGACCGAGCACGTAAGTTGGTTGCGTAGGAGAAGTGTCGACTCTGGCTTAATGGGGGGGAATTCTAGGAAAGCGTAGCTCATCTACAAAGGAGAACGAGTACAGAACTGTCGTCTGAACCATGCTTGGGTACTGCTCTCGAGTGTTTGGGATCCCCACTAGGTGGTATTGAAGGAAAGCCCAAGCAATTCAGAGGCTCGCGGCTAGATTTGTTACTAGTGGGTTTGTTCAACAAGCGAGTATCACGAAATACTACCCGAATTCAAATGGGAATCGCTGGAGGGAATGAGAATCTGTTTTTGCGAAACGCTATTCAGAAATTTACGAGAACGAATATTTGCGAGAGACTGCAGAGCAAACCTACTGCCACCAACATACATCATCCATAAAAACTGCGACGATAAGAAAAGAGAAATCATGTCTCTTATGGAAGCATACAGACTTTTTTCCTATATTCATCTGAGACTGGAGCAGGAAAGGAAAATACTAGGTGTAGTACAGGCTGCCTTTCGTCATGTACTGCATGGTGGCTTACGGAGTATGAATGTAGGTGCAGATGTACATCTTGTGAATATTGTCGGTATATGCGCTTGTGATCTCTACCAGCGACATTGTCGAGACACTTAGTATCAATCATTTTCACGTCCTGTTGAAGATGCCCAATGGCCGAAATGAATTAGGAGTTTAATAAAATATTTATCGGTCAGAGAAACATATAATTTAACTATGCAAGGCGAATTATGACCGCTTTATTTCATTTTACGTTCGTATGATATATTGTTCAATTAAGGTGGCGTACAGTCTCCAATAAACTCCACTTTGACTGAACATGAAACTCTCAACCTTACTCCCTTTCATCATTGGATCAGCGCGTTACTCTATTGGACATTGATCTACTGGAGATCGTGTCCTCCTCCAACATGCAATCAAACTCCATCACTATTGCCCCGCGTGGATGTACCACTGAATTTTGACCTTTGTTAACTCAGAGACAATGAAGAAGCTGCCTCCATAGTCTGAAAGTCGCTCTCATGGTGACATTCGGCTCTGGGTAAAGAGTTGGAAGCAATGGGTGTTAAAGTGTCTCGCTGTTTTCGTTGCTAGGCTGTATTCCAGTTTTTTGGCTAACACCTATAATATCTTTGTAGTGTCTCAAGGTGCGGTCATATGATATTATTGCCGTCATTAGTCTGTCGAATGAATACGTTAAGCTCACTGCTCGATGTCCCTCTTCATGCTTTTCTCGAGCTGTACCACCCCCCCCTCCTCTCTGTCTGTCTGTCTCTCTCTCTCTCTCTCTCTCTCTCTCTCTCTCCTTCTCTCTATCCCTTCCTCTCTCTCTTTCTCTCTCTCCCCCTCTCCATCTCTCTATCCCTTCCTCTCTCTCTCTCTCTCTCTCTCTCTCTCTCTCTCTCTCCTTCTCTCTATCCCTTCCTCTCTCCCTCTCTCTTTCTCTCTCTCCCCCTCTCCATCTCTCTATCCCTTCCTCTCTCCCTCTCTCTTTCTCTCTCTCCCCCTCTCCATCTCTCTATCCCTCTATCCCTTCCTCTCTCTCTCTCTCTCTCTCTCTCTGTCTCTCTCTCTCTCTCTCACACACACACACACACACACACACACACACACACACACTCTGCCCCCCCCACTCTCTCTCTTTCCCTCCCTCCCCTTCCCCCATCAGCCTCTCTCTCACCTGTAAGACAACTGCACTTAACTGACAAACCTCGTATTTCATGAAGAGAAAATGCCCGTTCGAGAGAAAAAATCCTTCACATTAGGTTACTGAACTTAGGATGGTGCTCTGAAAAGTTCTCATCCTGACAGAAAAATGAAAATGTGTATTTCAAAAATTTTTTACTTTCAGTACAATCTCTGTCAACATTAATATACTTCATACAGAAGAGTTTCACTGTCGTTATTCCATCTTTGTAGCAAAAGACTTGTCTACAGTTACAGTTGCTTGTCGGCTGTAGGGAAACCGCTGACCAGCAGGGACCTTGAGATTTGGGACTATATGGAAGTACCTGGAGAAATCTGCACTTCATAGTGCTGATCCCTTAAATTTCCCACAACAAGACATTTTTGTGGCAGATTCATTGTTTTTACGGAAAATGACTTTTTCTCCTGCAAACAATGTCTCTTCTCTCAATTTTCTGCATCCAGATCCATTACAAGGCTAGAATAATGCTCCTTATTGTTTTCCCCCGTTGAAAATATTAAATTAATAGGTTTCGTTTTGTTTCCTAAAAAAACGAGATCATGACGTTTCCCGCCTTCTTTGGAACAACAGTAGACAACAAGTAGAGAGGGATGGAGGAGGGAGGGGGAAACTGGGGTACAGAATTCTCAGACAGGGCGTTCACAATAAATATTCCTCTTCTACGGCGCGGCTGTTACTTCGGAGAAGATTTACAGAACATTGCCAAAATAGAGACTCCAAACTATTCTTTTTTCCCTTCCTCTTACAGCTGCAGAAATGGACCATTCCAACACGCTGGCGCCCAAATTTCAGCGCCTATTCCGAGCTTGAATTATATATCTACTTGCTCAAAATCCGTCCCCAGTTCCCATACAGACACCCTCTCCATTACTGTACAACTTAATCACAATAGCATTTTACCACCTGTCTATCATCAAAGAAGATCCGTTATGGCTTGCTGAGAGTCCATTCAGTTTTGTGATTGTATATGTGTTCAACTGTGCTTTACCTATGCAGCCAAATGCACCTATCAAAAATAGGAAATACCCGTATCAGGGCTAGAAGAGGCTAGTGTAGCTGTGGGCGATCTGGGACAAAGGATTGTGCCACCTCGCCCACTCCTCCTCTGTTGTTCTGCTTCAAGGAGTTCTATAAATTAGTATTGTCTCCCAAGGTCAAGCCCTCCCCTTACCCTTCTGGCACAGGGAAATTTCTAGATGTATAAAATGGCAGAAGACTCTAAAAACTTAGAAAATTCAAATATAACCCATTTATGCTAAAGGTACTCCCCAGCCCTAAGACTTCACAATCCAAGATTGGTGGCCAAGAGATACAACCATGTCCTGCATGGTTATCAGGTCACTTGTTCTATGTACAGAATTCCAGATGGCCACTCAGTTTTTCCCTGGTGTCACTTACCACTTGTCCAAAGTTAATATCCAGGTCCTTAAATTAAACAATACCCCCATTTCTGTAACACTGCAGTTTAAACAATTGTCACCCTAAGTTTAGATCTGACTTGTCCTCAGTTTAAGTCCATTCATGCTCTGCTTAAACAACAGCCACCACTGACAGTATAGGATGATTTCCCCCATGCTTCTCATGTTACAGTTTGTACAGTTCCCCCCCCCCCCCTCCACTCTAGGTACCATAAGTTTAAAGTGTTGGGATAGTCAAGAAATCTGTAAGTCCTAAATTTAAAATGGCAAGAAATCTATTTTGCCTAAGTTTAAAATGTCACAAAGTTGTCAGAAATAGACCACTTGTCCCAGCTTTAAAACTGAAAAACTGAATAGCTTACTGATGCATTCAGTATGGCTGTCAATCACTCTCACTGTTATGTATGGTAAGTTAGGAATATGAAGAGTATACATGGTGCCCATGCTGCTCCTTTCCAAGCACTGGATCATGGGTGCTGGGTTATGTTAACTCTGTCTGCTGCTGCTGCCACACCAAGCCTGTGGCTTGTGGTGCTGTGGTCCATAGCAGAACACGCTAATGCATTCGTGCTGTAGTCATCCACTCAGACTGGCTGCCTATGTCAACTCACCGTCAATACTGCTCAGGGCCTTCACTGAGCACTGCGTGATTTCAGCAGTCACCCAGAAAAACTGACTCCGTCCCTGGTAGGCTGCTTTGTCCAACACTATGCGAGTCTGGACTTGTCGATGCCACATCATCAGTTCAGGAAGCAGAGAGTCGTTTGTTACTCATTGTATGTTAAAGGTAGTGTGCACCTTCACTTCTGCTGGCCATATAAACACATAAAAAAGTTTTGCATCACCCTAGTTCCCAGAACTCCTGAAGATAGACGTTGACTGTGAATATTGTATCAGAGACACAGTCCCTTTGACTGTTCAGAGGTGTCAATAAACCCATCCAAAGATGTAAACAATCAAGCACGAGCAGCGCCCATTAGAAGTAGGCGGTCCTACAGCCAATCAGTTCAGTCATTCCACCAGGAAGGGTGGTACACGGCTCGTGTTGTCTGTAGTTCAACCATGCCCAGACGGTCCGCGGTTCGATCTCGTCCGTATTGTTACTTTGTGTCAGGAAGCGCTCACAACAAGGGAACTGTGCAGGCATCTCGGAGTAAACCAAAGCGATGTTCGGACATGGGAGGAATACAGAGAGACAAGAACTGTCGATGACATGCTTCGCTCATGCTGCCCAAGGGCTACAACTCCAGTGGATGACCGCTACCTATGGATTATGGTTCGGAAAAACCACGACAGTAACGCCACCATGTTGAATAATGCCTTCCGAGCAACCACAGGAGGTCGTGTTATGACTCAGACTGTGCACAATAGGCTGCGTGACACGCAACTTCACTCCCAACGCCCATGGCGATGTCCATCATTGCAACCACGACACCATGCAGCGCGATACAGATGGGCCCAACAACATGCCGAATGGACTGCTCAGGATTGGCATCACGTTCTCTTCACCGATGAGTGTCGTATATGCCTTCAACCAGATAATCGTAAGTGTTTGAAGGCAACCCAGTCGGGCCTTTAGATAGACTGCCCAGCGAGTGCAGCAAGGTGGAGCTTCCCTGCTGTTTTGGAATGTCATTATGTGAGGCCGACGTACGCCCCTGGTGGTCATGGAAGGCGCTGTAAGAGCTATATGATACGTGAATGCCATCCTCCGACCGATAGTGCAAACATATTGGCAGCATATTGGCGAGGCATGGACGACAATTCGCGCCACTATCGTGCACATCTTGTGAATGACTTCCTTCGGGGTAACAACATCGCTCGACTAGAGTGGCCAGCATGTTCTCCAGACATGAACCCTATCGAATATGCCTGGGATAGATTGAAAAGGTCTGTTTATGGACAACGTGATCCACCAACCACTCTGAGGAATCTACACCGAATCACCGTTGGGGAGTGGGACAGTGGACCAACAGTGCCTTGATGAACGTGTGAATAGTATGCCACGACGAATACAGGCATGCATCCATGCAAGAGGACGTGCTACTGGGTATTAGAGGTACCTGTAAACACAGCAATCTGGACCACCACCTCTCGCTACATAGTGGTACAACAGACAATGTGTAGTTTTCATGAGCAATAAAAAGGGCGGAAATGATGTGTATGTTGATCTCTATTCCAATTTTCGGTACAGGTTCCGCAACTATCGGAACCGAGGTGATGCAAAACTTTTTTTGATGTGTGTGTTTTAACACTCAATGCTCCAACTCTAGATCTGTCCTTCATTCTGTTGTTGTGAGTGGCTGTTGGTTGTTGAGAGCCAATACCTCTGCAACCATGGGGCCAGTTGCGCCGCTGGCATAAATCTGGTCTAATATTCCATATCTTGTTCTTGTGGTGCGGAACTGTACTGATTGCTGGTGTGAAATCAAGGAACATGAAATCAACGTAAATTCCTATATCCGCCACCATAGGGAACATGAATGAAAAGAGAGCGTTTCCTCACCATTGAGAACAACATGTTGTTTGCTAGAAACTCTGCAATATAGTAGCTCGCTGGAGAGTTAGTCCAAACTACCACGCCAGAAGCGTTAAAGGTCAATACCTTTGACATTGCAGACATCTATATTTATCATTATTTTCTGCGTCAAATGCGACAGTTCAGTCGAAGTTTGACTTCAAAAGTATACGAAACAACCATTATAGCAACTAGTGTCGACATAGACACCAATATCTATCATCATCCAGAGTTGTGAACCGCGCTGAGTGACCGCCATGTCATGGACTGCGTGGCCCCTCCTGCCGGACGTTCGAGTCCTCCCTCGGGCATGGTGTGTGTGTGTGTGTGTGTGTGTGTGTGTGTGTGTGTGTGTGTGTGTGTGTGTTGTTCTTGGCATAAGTTAGTTTAAGTTAGTTTCAGACACACAGAGTCATGAACGAATGGAGCGAGCTTCCTCACTGTTAAGAACAACCAGCCATTTGAAACGAAGGGCTCAATGCACTCATAACTCTAGCGTAATATGCTGAATTTTACGCTTGCGTTTACGACACAGAACTGTATTTCTCGCTGAGTAGAAGTTGGGGAATCCGATATCTGCAGCCTTCTGGATCCCATGCACGAACAGAGCGAGCCGACTTTCCACGGCTATTGCTTATGGAATGCATGTACGCATGTTGATACTGTGCACACCCCCCCCCCCCCCCCCACAACCACCACCCAGGAAGCTCACGATAGACGAACATCAGACGCATTTCACAGCCAACCATTGTTGGTGACATAGCCCCTTTAGTTGCACATATCAGCTCCACGAGTGCACAAAATACAGGGCCGATTCTTTATTACATGGAACAGACAACCCCTTGAAAGGTTGAAAGGGACTGAAACATATGATTTGTAAACCAGTAGACAGCTTTTTATCATAATATATTCAAATGAAAACTCTCCTCGTTGAATCTGTCATATTCACACAAGATGAGTATGCAGAAATACATTGCGCATGATATGATAATTTAACACCATCCACCGGTCCTTAGATCCATATTTTAAAGTAAAAATTAGCAAAGCAGTTCTCCACTTGTCCGCTGGAGGGGCAATTATAAGCACTATATGGACACCAGGTGTTTTCCTAGTAACATAGATGAAGCTATTTGACAGAGGTCACTTAATGCATGATAGCATATAATCGCTCTACCATCGCTCCATTTGCGAGTTGTATAAGAACAGAAACAGCTATGCATTGTATTATGTTTGTAGAATATGTACGTAGACTCGATTTTGGAAATGTGAAACCCTATAGACACACACAGGTGCAGAGGTCAGAGCGTTTTAGGAAGACATATAAATCCCATGTCCAAATATTCCAAGCAAAGCGGAATCGTTTGTAAAGAAATGCGGAGACATACAATCTGTCAACCACTTTGAGACAAATGTTAGAAATCATGTCATTATCACGAACACAAAAGGAAAATAGAAAAATGGGTTTTGAAACCATAAGTGTGGAAGAACTATATACTCAGGGGAAAAGCTAAGAATATTACAATAGTTTCACATGTTTAGCAGTACACTGAACTGCAATCATCCCTTCCACAAATAGTAAGCGATTAGCATCTGAGTTTTTAAACAATTCCTCACATAAATTTACGTTGTACATAGGATATCCAAAATTTCCAGCGTATTTCTAATGGTACTGTCTTCTGACGTTAAAGACTGTATGGACCTGTGAACCATGGAGGTCAATGTCACTGTAAGGTAGATGAACATGAGTACCTTAAACATAAAGCTCGTGAGAGTAGATTTGTGGTGTTCTGTCTTGCTTAGGACGATGGAAGAATATAGCTGGAGATGTGCTGTTCATGATCTTGGTCACTCAGTACATTTCTAAGATCACAATTTTGTAGGTCGACAGAACTAGTGTGAAAGTCTTGTACACACAATTGCTGCAAATAGCCCTAGATTCATTGTTATGTTGCTTCCAAATCTCTGTCAGTGTCTAGAATGGTATTTCATTTCACCTATACACCTCCACGTATTTCAAATCTGCTTTTAGTTTTAATGAATGCGTACAATTACAGGTCAGTTTTTCACACTTCATTATCGATTATACTTAAAAAACGACTATTATCTATACATATCTCACTAGCCAATGTGATGAAAGCAGACTCCATGGCGGAAATAGACAAACGTGTGGCACCAGCATCTGAGGTCTGAACTTACCAGTACACTGCACTGAAGTCGAAAGCAAGAGCAGAACAGACCATCAGCTCAACTCAGTCACTCTCTCGCTGTAACTGTCAAGCAATAGGCTAGAAAAATTTGTATACCACTAATCATCTTGATGTTGAAGCTCTTTTGTCGGTATTTGCTTTAACAACAACATATGTTTTGAATGGGGTCCGCCTTTAGCATAACAAAATTGTGTTTTATTAAAGGCGGACTCCACTCATAAACATATGATATTATGTACACAGCGCTGACAGACTCTCATCAGTTCCTGTCACTGACTCAAAATCGCTCCAGCTATGAAATTAAATGACTTGATTTATATCTAAGATCCTTATACGTATACCAGATCTGGCAGGAAAATGGTGTACTTTGCATTCTCCCAGATGCATCTTTGTTTGATGGGCTTCAACGTCAGGAGGAACAGAACTTGGTTCTTCAATATTACGTCGAAATCAAGAGATTTTTACGTTGAAATAGGTTTTCCAGCGATTTGTATCTAGCCTAAAACAGTCACGTTCCACATAATCACACTTCTAAGGTCGAGATTTGTAGCTTATCAGAAGTAGCGTAAAAGTTTTGTTCTTACGGGTGTTGCAAATAGTTCTGGACGTGTCAGAATAGTCCTTCTGATTGTAAAAAGACATGCATGACATGTGTCCCAGGTTTGTTATTGAAGAAGACAAAGGGAATTATCCAAGATAGTAGAACATCAGATGGTCATGGGCTGCATAGCTTAGGCATACCGAAAGGCCTTACATTTTTCATTGAAACCAGTGAATTTCGCGTCAAAATCAGATTGTATAAGAGTTTGGAAAGGATAGTACTCAGCTTGAAAGCGGTAGCTGTGTTGGTCTACAGGATGCAAATCTATAAGCATGGTATGGACATCTAACATTTCCCAGTATTTCTAATTCATTTTCGACGAAGAGCGGTGTGCGTCCTTCAGCGAGGTGTTTGTGTAGGAAACCTTTTGCTAGCCATCGTTGTAATGGTCATGGGATCGTGGATCCACTGTTATGGCTTACACTGAACTCCACATGTTGGATTCTTTCTGTGGATGCATTCAGATCAGATTACCTGATGACTATAACATCAATGTAAGTGCCCCTCAAACCACTGCAACACGATTTAAGCTTTACAACACAGATAGTTCCTTGGGTGCTTGTGCAGGAGGTCTTTTACTGATCACAGCAGCGAGTGTCAGGAGATGTGACGTGAAATGAACACATATGTGGACTTGGAGAAGTTCCACAAGCCTATTAGTTTGTAGGACGTTGTGCTATGTTTGACTGTTGCTAGACTCTGAAACATTTCTGACAATTGTCAAACTTATATTCCTTCAAAATTGTGGGGAGTTTGATTTTACGAAGGCTGCAACGAAATTTTTCAGAGTTTGAAGTTCAGACTCGGAGCACCAATATGGTGGGGAATTTAACAATTCTTGTGCCACACCACGAAGACTACAATACTTCACCACAAACATCTACATGTTACAGGAAAATTGTAACAAAATATTCTGAAATTGAACAAATTGCCTCCAAACTGTAGGTATTACGCCAACTGCAACAAAATGCCCTCCCCCCCAGCTGTAACGAATTGACACAAAACAGTAACAAAGTGTCCCAAAACTGTGAGAAACTGTCGCCAAACTGCAACAGAGTGCTCCAAAACTGTTACAAATCTCCCACCCCCTCCAAACTGTAACAAAGTACATCTCAGTACACGTAAATTTGTATAACTTTGTGTGCAGAAGTGTCATAACTGATTGTAACTGCAATTGCATAATTGCGATGTGTAACTCTTAAACACTTGACAGTGTTACTGGATTACCATACAATGTGTGTGGAGGGTTACCAACCATAATTGGACACATACAAAAATGAGAATACCATGCAGGGCACTCACTTTCAGGAATCTATCTGTAATCGAATATAAAAGGATGATATTTGGAAAACTTGTTACATTACGTTAGAGATTAGCGTGGTGTAACAACTTGCAGTTTCTCGTGCAGTTCCTTATTTTGTACTGTCATCGTGAAAGCAGCATGAGAAATAATAAAAGAGAGGTAATAGTGATTTCTTCGGTGAGGAAGACCGTTAATAAACATGGAATAAATTTTATGACGCTACAGCGATTTTGTCGACCATTGAAAATTGATTCTTCAGATGATCCTAATCCGGCAGTGCCTAATATTTACAGGAAATCTCGCCATGCTTTGTTACAAAATCAATAAAATATCCTAAAGAAGCAGTTGTTGCTGCAATAATGGCAAGCTGAAGCCAATCCTGTGCTGGGAACAGCATTTACACCCCCTCGTCAATCTCTACAGAGTATTATTCAAGGACAGCTACCGAAAAACGAGAATAAGGAAACGAAGACAGACCATTACAAAGAGGATGAAGAGGACAAAGACATTAAACACAAAGACAAGAACGTATTTATGAATGTAGAAGGCAGTGATTTTAGAGGAGGAGGAGGAGATGATAATGGTGATCATGATGATGATGATATCATTTAGCTGTATAAGGCTGTCTGGGAAAAACCACAAATATCGGTAATCGGTCTGTAAGTTTAATCAAGCATTTGATAAAAGGGGTAGAGAATTTGAAATAAAGGCGTGTCTACTGAGCCTGATTTTCTTAAGAACTTCCAAATTCTATAAGAATTCATCAAAAGATATAGAAATGTAAGGTTAAATATTATGCGTGACAGAAGACTCCGAGAAAGCCAATGGAGTGAGAACAAAAACCAGCATCATTCCGTACTGTGAACAACATCATGTACAGTCATCACACACTATGATGCATAGATCGGGCACTGAGTCCGACTTATACTGCCCCACGCTGAATATCATGTCCGGACCACGCAGCACAGTGCACAAAGAGGGGCTTGCTTTTGACACGTCCAACTACACACTGCACAGTCCGAGTGTGGCGTTCGGAGACAGTGTAGTTCAAGCATACAGGAAGGATTTCTCGTTGAAATCAACGAATTTAGAAGAACACACTTCCATATACTCGTTGTTCTTTGGCTGTGCCGTCGTTTATGACCCCAGCTTCACGACGATGCATTTCTGACTTATGGTTATCGGAAAACTTTGGACGTCCCGTACCCGCTCTGACCTTATTATGCTTGCTCTTATCCATCCTGTCGGACAGTTAAGAATTCCATCTCTGATGATAGAAGCTTCACATTCGCAGTAGAGTGACGCTCCATTACACAGCGGTGCAGCACACTTCGGCTCACATCACACGTCACGCCGTCTCAATGTAACACTGGTAATGGCGGAAGGGGGGGGGGGGGAGGAAGGTACCTGCCTATTCCTCATCATTTACACCTACATGTTGGCCAGGTTGTTATCAACGGCGTACATAGTTTATTATATGGTAGAACGAACTATTCATAAGTTCTAAAATTGCGTTAGCAGAACTATAGCGAAACGGTTTTAGCTTCGTAACTTTTCCAGCCACTTCTAGACCGAACTGATACACATTCATTGTACCCCATGAACCATGGACCTCGCCGTTGGTGGGGAGGCTTACTGCCTCAGCGATACAGATAGCCGTACCATAGGTGCAACCACAACGGAGGGGCATCTATTGAGAGGCCAGACAAACGTGTGGTTCCCGAAGAGGGGCAGCAGCCTTTTCAGTAGTCGCAGGGGCAACAGTCTGGATGATTGACTGATCTGGCCTTGTAACACTAACCAAAACGGCCCTGCTGTGCTGGTACTGCAAACGCTGAAAGTAAGGGGAAACTACAGCCGTAATTTTTCCCGAGGGCATGCAGCTTTACTGTATGGTTAAGTAGCACGGAGAGCTTCATCAAACCAGTCTCTGGACTGGAGACCACATCATCAACAACAACAACACTCCACTATTCCTGAAACATGTTTCATATTCACAAAAGCACAATACATCATGATGAAAGACGTGCCTTTTCTCTGGATGAGTGACGTAGAAGGAGAGTCAGGCCTTCCGACACAGAAATAGCACAGGAGTAACATGTCCCAAAATCCGCTATGTTTTTGCGAAGTGGAATCGTAGTGAGAGGAGTAAACTAACCTTCTCTCTATTAGGCCTCTAAAATTATTTATTGATAATGCGACATACTTGTTATTTATTGGAACAGAAACAGGTGCAGCTCATTTACCGAAGTCAGTGATAGTACAATAGCTCTAAAATACACTACTGGCCACTAAAATTGCTACACCAAGAAGAAATGCAGATGATAAACGGGTATTCATTGGACAAATATATTATACTAGAACTGACAAGCGATTACATTTTCACGCAGTTTGGGTGCATAGATCCTGAGAAATCAGTACCCAGAACAACCACCTCTGGCCGCAACAACGGCCTTGATACGCCTGGGCACTGAGTCAGACAGCTACAGCTGTCCATGCAGCTTCAACACGATACCACAGTTCATCAATAGTAGTGACTGGCGTATTGTGACGAACCAGTTGCTAGGCCACCATTGACCAGACGTTTTCAATTGGTGAGACATCTGGAGAATGTGCTGGTCATGGCAGCAGTCGCACATTTTCTGTATACAGAAAGGCCCGTACAGGACCTGCAACATGCGGTCGTGCGTTATCCAGCTGAAATGTAGTGTTTCGCAGGGATCGAATGAAGTCCGCTCTCCGCGATGTCGCCAAACACGGATGCGACCATCATGATACTGTAAACAGAACCTGGATTCATCCGAAAAAATGACGTTTTGCCATTCGTGCACCCAGGTTCGTCGATGAGTACACCATCGCAGGCGCATGTCTGTGATGCAGCCTCGATGGTAACCGCAGCCATGGTCTCCGAGCTGATAGTCCATGCTGCTGCAAACGTCGCCGAACTGTTCGTGCAGATGGTTTTTGTCTTGCAAACGCCCCCATCTGTTGACTCAGGGATCGAGACGTGGCTGCACGATCCGTTACAGCCATGCGGATAAATATCTGTCATCTCTACTGCTAGTGATACGAGGCCGTTGGGATCCAGCACGGCGTTCCGCATTACCCTCCTGAGCCCACCGAGTCCACATTCTGCTAACAGTCATTGGATCTCGACCAACGCGAGCAGCAATGTCGCGATACGATAAACCGCAATCGCGATAGGCTACAATCCGACCTTTATCAAAGTCGGAAACGTGATGGTACGCATTTCTCCTCCTTACACGAGGCATCACAACAACGTTTCACCAGGCAACGCCGGTCAACTGCTGTTTGTGAATGAGAAATCGGTTGGAAACTTTCCTCATGTCAGCACGTTGTAGGTGTCGCCACCGGCGCCAACCTTGTGTGAATGCTCTGAAAAGCTAATCATTTGCGTATCACAGAATTTTCTTCCTGTCGGTTAAATTTCGCGTCTGTAGCAAGTCATCTTCGTGGTGTAGCAATTTTAATGGCCAGTAGTGTATATAGTCGTATCTTTTCATGGGTGTGCTGCTGCACAGAGACGATTAGTCGAAAGAGGCAAAGCGCACTGTCACTTAGAGCGATTCAGACAACGCGACAGATTGTTTATGAAGCAGTGATGCAAGGCACATGATTTGGTGCTCAAATGGCTGTCTGTATTCGTCGGGTGACCAGCAGTTGTTATCCTATAACACTGTGACGACAGTGAAATTTAGAGGAGGTGGTGTTATGGTCAGGGACTATTTCCCCCGTCCGCAGCTCGTGGTCGTGCGGTAGCGTTCTCGCTTCCCACGCCCGGGTTCCCGGGTTCGATTCCCGGCGGGGTCAGGGATTTTCTCTGCTTCGTGATGACTGGGTGTTGTGTGCTGTCCTTAGGTTAGTTAGGTTAAAGTAGTTCTAAGTTCTAGGGGACTGATGCCCATAGCTGTTAAGTCCCATAGTGCTCAGAGCCATTTGAACCATTTTTGACTATTTCCCCCGCTTTGAGCTCGAGCCCCTTGTTTTACTCAAGTGAAAACCTATTACATAATGCCATGACTCTATCTCTGTGGAAAAAAAGTGTAACTGGGCGTCCTCTGAAACAACATGAAAAAAAGTGGACATGCCGACAAGTAAGTCCCGTGGCTACATGGCTCTCCATCTACACTACATCTCAGCTCCAAAACAAAGAAAAAAGTCTAGTAAACATGTGCTTTAAACTGCGTACCTTAAGAGCTATGACCAATTGTGATCTTCGCTACTGCGAAACACATTTCTTCTGATGAACAAGTACTCACAAGTCTTAAGGTATGCATTTTAGAATCCCGTGTCTATCATACTATTTTGGGATCCATACAACCACTTTTGAAAGATGCCTACACAACTGTTTTAGCAACGATAGTATCGGTACAAGTATTAGAAGTATCAGAACGGGTTTCGCTTATAACAGTCGACTCCATCGTTTACGGACCTCAACTTAATACATTTACTCTTCTCCATCAGCCGTGAAAGTTGGTAACATCAACACGGAATCACCCTGTATTGCTGTTGGTGGTTACGGCCTCGCTGTAGCAATATCTCACGTCTGGACTACGCAGTGGTCGTCGCTGTCTGACCTGTGATGGGCGTGTGCATGTCCTGCTGTCAATTGTGCGATTGGGAATTGACGTCGATACGCGCGACCCTCAGCTGTCAATGAGTCTACGGTTATAGTGTTGCATTAGTCGCTCCTGCTGTGTGTGTGTGTGTGTGTGTGTGTGTGTGTGTGTGTGTGTGTGTGCGTGTGTGTGTGTGTGTGTGTGTGTGTGTGTGTGTGTGTGTGTGTGTGTGCACGCGAAACAATCCGGAGGCTAGCACTCACTTTGGATACTGCCACTACAATAGGTCCAATAACTTCAATTATGCATGTTCGATTTTTGGGTGTTGCTACTTTTCATTAATCGGATTTCTTTACTGAAGTAATTGATGGCTATTTAACCACGAGAAAGTTATTTTTGTTGTTGTGGTCTCAATCTAAAGACTGCTTAGGTGCAGCTCTCCACGTTGGTCTATACTGTGCAAGTCTCTTCAATTCTGCACAACTAATACATCCTACATCCATTTCAACGTGCTTCTGCACCAACTCTTGGGACTTTTTGCCCCCTCCCTCAACACTTCCTTCCGTTACCAAACTGATGTTTCCTTGAGAGCTCAGGCTGTGTATAGTTGAACTACCGTTTCTTCCCCACGCGATTCACAACCTCCTCATTAAGTATCCGATCTCATTGTCTAATTACATCTTTCACGTGCTTGCGATAAACAGCTATACGGCGCTGAAGGTATTTCAGTTTGACAGAAAATGGAGTATGTGCCCTTGAAATGGTCCAGCACAAATAGTTTTGATTTATTTATTGCGAATCGCTTGAATTCCTGTGATGGTGATGTGCCTAATGAAGGTCATACTATAAGACCCTCTGCGAACATCCACACGAAACTGTACTTTAGTTGTAAACTCTAGTGCGTGGTCAGCCCTATGCAGATGATGTAGTCATCAGACTGAAGACTGGATAGATTCGACTTTCCACGCCAGTCTGTCCCATGCAACTTTCTTACTACTGAAACCTACATCGATCTTGACCAGCTTATTGTCTTCATGCCTTTGACAGCCTCTACACACACATATCTCACCATTGCCAAATTGTTACCTCACGGCCGGCCGTGGTGGCCAAGCGGTTAAAGGCGCTGCTACAGTCTGTAACCGCGCGGCCGCTACGGTCGCAGGTTCGAATCCTGCCTCGGGCATGGATGTGTGTGATGTCCTTAGGTTAGTTAGGTTTAAGTAGTTCTAAGTTCTAGGGGACTGATGACCTTAGAAGCCATTTGAACCATTTTTTTGTTACCTCACGCATCAGCTTGTGTCTTATCAACCTTACCCCTCTTTCAATTAATTAGTACTATAAATTTATTTTGTCCTAAATTTTCATTAGGTACTCGCCATATCAGTTTATTCTTCAGCATTATATGTAACACTACATTTCAAAAGCTTCTGTCTTCATGTGTGTGCCTTTTATAGTCCACATCTCATTTCCATATAAGACACCATTATAACACAAACTTTCGAAGAAGATTTCCTAATATTGAAAGTTCTCTTTAAATAATAAAAACATGACTGAAGTACTGTTTGTGATTGTAAGCTCTGAGCTGTAATAATAAATGAAATTTCGTAATGTGACTTGTACTGTCGTAATGTGAAAGCAAAGCTGCACTCTAATAGTTATAAACTGTTGTAATGAAAAGGGAAGTATTTCATTTTGTAAAAGTTTTCAATCTGACTGCAAGAATTTTGAACAGTATAAACTGTCAGAATAATGAACTTTGACATGAAACCTACATTAATTAGTTTTGAAAAATTGATCACAAAGCTGTCTCTGAATGACATAAGTTGGCCCTGATTGACTACATTAAAAAAAGCATCAAAATATTTAGTCCTTACCTCTATTCTGCGCAAACCTGGATAACGCGTTGCAGTACTGCTCATTCTTGCGTGCCGCTATGCTAAAGCTCCAAATTACTGTATCTACACAGAGACATTCGAGAGGTGCAATGAGATCTCTGTTAGTTTCAAATCGAAGTGTTTTCCGAACACACTTGGTTCCATGATCAATCAAAAATAGTAAGAGAAAGGTTGGTAAAAAATGAAATATGTGCGTAAATGACAACAGTAAGTTTTTTGTATACTGTGAAAAAGTGCTCATGGATTATTTTAAATTTAATGAACGTCTTAACATCCAAACAATACACTTTCCTATCTCTCAAATCTAGCAGCTCTGGCCGGCCAGAGTGGCCGAGCGGTTCTAGGCGCTACAGTCTGGAACCGCGCGATCGCTACGGTCGCAGGTTCGAATCCTGCCTCGGGCATGGATGTGTGTGATGTCCTTAGGTTAGTTAGGTTTAAGTAGTTCTAAGTTCTAGGGGACTGATGACCACAGCAGTTAAGTCCCATAGTGCTCAGAGCCATTTGAACCAAATCTAGCAGCTCTCAGTACAATAAACAAGTCAGTCAGATGGCGCAGCAATAGTGAAAAAAAGTAACATTAGTAAAATATTTACCTCTGTCATTCGATTAGACTTAGTATTTCACAAAATCAGTTTGCGTTACAATCTTGATATAACCATGCTTGAAACATAACATTGCCATTGATTCCTCACCCTAACACAGCTTAATATTGTCATTGCTTCCACACTCCAGCACTGCTTAACATTGTCATTGCTTCTTCACTCTAACACGACTTAACATTGTCTTCTCGCGCTTCCTCGCTCCAACACATCTTAACATTGTCTGCAAATTGCGCCCTCACGCACATTATAGATACTAATCTAACTTCTGCGACACAGCTTTACAGCATCGATACTCGCTCACAATCGATTCAGACACAAAAATTATACATGACACCTATCAATATTTGAATTTACATTCATTGGTTACATTTTTCACGAACACTTTTCTTGTTAAAACATTATGTGGTTTCATTCAACTACATTCCGTTATCCTTGTTTTAATTATACTCGTGTTCATCTTATATATTCTTTTCAAGAGTCTGCCCATTCCATTTAAAGGATCTTCCAAGTTCTTTACCGTCTCTGACAGTATTACAATGTCATCGGCATAACTTAAAATTTCTATTTTTATCCCTGAAATTTAATTTCTCTTTCTAGATTTCTCCTTAGTTTCCTTCACTACCTGAGTCATGCACAGATTGAATAGTATGGGGAAGAGGCTGAAAACCTTTCATACACCCTTTTCAATTACAGCTCTCGTTCGTGTCTTTCCTAATGGGAGTCAGAGTTCTGTACTAGACGCGGATAACTTTTCGCTGCCCATATTTATCCCCGATAGGTTGAGAATTCTGAAGAGTGTATTTGAGTCAATATTGTCAAAATATTTTTCTAAATGTAACCAAATGTATATTAACAATTAATTCAGATCATTTACTCTACTACCTCTGCACACTCCTCTTATCTGCCATGAACGGAATTTCTCGAGTAATGTCTTCCATAGCTCACAGCCCACTGCTGGCTGAAAGGTCCAGCTTTAAAACTCCGAGCTCCACACAATCTATTCTGCATGTCTTGCTGGTCTGGCGCACTTGAAAGTAAGAAAACAGCAGCTGGGCTGCAGCTATGATTTATCTTTGTAAAATCAGTGGGGCAAGTGCCAACATACGATTATGGAAATTCGAATGCAAAAAATCTTTGATACTGGAGACATGACTGAGCCACTTACTTATTGATATCGTAAGACTGTTTTTCCTCTTCGTCTACACCTACATCCACATGGATAGTCTACAAATCACATTTAAGTGTCCGGCAGAGGGTTCATCGAACCATCTTCACAATAATTCTCTATTATTCCAATCACATATAGCGCGCAGAAAAAGCAAACACCTATATCTTTCTGTGCGAGCTCTGATTTCCCTTATTTTATTATGATGATCGTCGCAACTAAAAACCCCTTTGTGTTAATGATGTCCGCCCTAAATCGTGTACCATTTCAGTGACACTCTCTCCCCTATTTCACGATAAAGTAAATTCTATGTACCGACTTGACAGAAAATCCTAGGAAGTTATGGTCTTACGTTAAATCAGTAAGTGGATCGAAACAGCATATCCAGACACTCCGGGATGATGAAGGCATTGAAACAGAGGATGACACGCGTAAAGCTGAAATACTAAACACCTTTTTCCAAAGCTGTTTCACAGAGGAAGACCGCACTGCAGTTCCTTCTCTAAATCCTCGCACAAACAAAATGGCTGACATCGAAATAAGTGTCCAAGGAATAGAAAAGCAACTGGAATCACTCAACAGAGGAAAGTCCACTGGACCTGACGGGATACCAATTTGATTCTACACAGAGTACGCGGAAGAACTTGCCCTCCTTCTAACAGCCGTGTACCTCAAGTCTCTAGAGGAACGGAAGGTTCCAAATGATTGGAAAAGACCACAGGTAGTCCCAGTCTTCAAGAAGGGTCGTCGAGCAGATGCGCAAAACTATAGACCTATATCTCTGACGTCGATCTGTTGTAGAATTTTAGAACATGTTTTTTGCTCGAGTATCATGTCGTTTTTGGAAACCCGGAATCTACTATGTAGGAATCAACGTGGATTCCGGAAACAGTGATCGTGTGAGACCCAACTCGCTTTATTTGTTCATGAGACCCAGAAAATATTAGATACAGGCTTCCAAGTAGATGCTATTTTTCTTGACTTCCGGAAGGCGTTCGATACAGTTCCGCACTGTCGCCTGATAAACAAAGTAAGAGCCTACGGAATATCAGACCAGCTGTGTGGCTGGATTGAAGAGTTTTTAGCCAACAGAACACAGCATGTTGTTATCAATGGAGAGACGTCTACAGACGTTAAAGTAACCTCTGGCGTGCCACAGGGGAGTGTTATGGGACCATTGCTTTTCACAATATATATAAATGACCTAGTAGATAGTGGCGGAAGTTCCATGCGGCTTTTCGCGGATGATGCTGTAGTATACAGAGAAGTTGCAGCATTAGAAAATTGTAGCGAAATGCAGGGAAGATCGGCAGCGGATAGGCACTTGGTGCAGGGAGTGGCAACTGACCCTTAACATAGACAAATGTAATGTATTGCGAATACATAGAAAGAAGGATCCTTTATTGTATGATTATATGATAGCGGAACAAACACTGGTAGCAGTTACTTCTGTAAAATATCTGGGAGTATGCGTGCGGAACGATTTGAAGTGGAATGATCATATAAAATTAATTGTTGGTAAGGCGGGTACCAGGTTGAGATTCATTGAGAGAGTCCTTAGAAAATGTAGTCCATCAACAAAGGAGGTGGCTTACAAAACACTCGTTCGACCTATACTTGAGTATTGCTCATCAGTGTGGGATCCGTACCAGATCGGGTTGACGGAGGAGATAGAGAAGATCCAAAGAAGAGCGGCGCGTTTCGTCACAGGGTTATTTGGTAACCGTGATAGCCTTACGGAGATATTTAGCAAACTCAAGTGGTAGACTCTGCAAGAGAGGCGCTCTGCATCGCGGTGTAGCTTGCTCGCCAGGTTTCGAGAGGGTGCGTTTCTGGATGAGGTATCGAATATATTGCTTCCCCCTACTTATACCTCCCGAGGAGATCACGAATGTAAAATTAGAGAGATTAGAGCGCGCACGGAGGCTTTCAGACAGTCGTTCTTCCCGCGAACCATACGCGACTGGAACAGGAAAGGGAGGTAATGACAGTGGCACGTAAAGTGCCCTCCGCCACACACCGTTGGGTGGCTTGCGGAGTATAAATGTAGATGTAGATAATACAAAAGATGCTGCCCTTCTTTGAACTTTCTCGATGTACTCCCTCAGTCCTATCTGGTAAGGATCTCACACCGCGCAGCAGTATTCTAAAAGAGAACGCATAAGGGCAGTGTAGGGAGCTCTCTAGTAGATCTGTTACATTTTCTAAATGTCCTGTCCATTAAACTCAGTCTTGGGTTAAGCTCCCCCACAAAATTTTCTATGTGTTGCTTCCAAATTGAAGTTGTTCGTAATTGTAATTTTTAAGTATTTAAGTATTTATGGCTTTTAGATTTGACTGATTTATCGTGTAACCGAAGATTAACCGATTACTTTTAGCAGTCATCTGGATGACCTCACACTATTCGTTATTTAGGATCAATTGCCAATTTTTGCATCATACAGATATCTTTTCTGAATCGTTTTGCAGTATATTTGCTCTTCTGATGTCTTTACTAGTCGATAAACGACAGCATCATCTGCAATCAGCCGGCCGCGGTGGCCGAGCAGTTCTAGGTGCTTCAGTCCGGAACAGCGCGACTGCTACGGTCGCAGGTTCGAATCCTACCTCGGGTATGGATGTGTCTGATGTCTTTAGGTTAGTTAAGTTTAAGTAGTTCTAAGGGACTGACGACCTCAGATGTTAAGTCCCATAGTGCGCAGAGCCATTTGAACCATCTGCAGTCAACCTAATACTGTCGATGCTGCAGCTAGTGTTGATCTCAATTCGACGGCAGTCAAGCAAATATTGAGTCGATGGGATCAGGAGAGCCAAACTCTACGCCATGCAGGATAACAAGGTCTGCGCGCTCGTACCAAGACATCTAAAAAGGGCAAGCAACCATCTTTCTCCATCTCCATAGCAAATTTTATGTCCAATCCATGAGACCAATTTACAAGGGCATCATCAACGTACCGCCAAAATAGCTGAGGCGAGTGCTCGCCGCTCAAAATCTTCCATAAAAGAATTGGCACCGGGGCAGACAAAGGCGTCCCCTTGGCGACATAGTCAGATTGTTCAAAAACAGTCGTTTCTAAATAAAAAGTACGTCGAGGAGAGAGTGCGCTCGGACAAAGCTGTAATGTCAGCCAAAAACCTACTGCCGCGGAGATAAAGTGAGTCCATCGGAGGCACACTTGTAAAAAGCGAAACGACATCGAAACTGACCAACAAGTCGTTGCTTTCCAACTTAAGTGGCTGATGACTGCTGATAAAATCACTAGAATTTCTTATATGATATGGACACTTCCCTACAATGGGTTTCACTACAGGCGCCAAATATTTGGCCAAATCATAGGTATCTGCTCCAGTATTAGGAGGAAAAAGTCAAAACAGCTCCTAAAATTTCTGCCTTGTCGGGTTGCTCGAGGTAGGTGTTTACAGATTCCGTGCGAAAGCGGAAAATCTTACGTAGGACAAACAACGCGCACAGTGCATGAACGCAATCGTAGCACACCTGCGGCATACTCGCCTCCTTCAAGCTAACAAGTTCGCTATAGCCGAACATGTGAAAATTACCGAACTATCAGTTTAATAAGTCATGGCTGCAAATTACTAACATGAATTCTTTACAGACGAATGGAAAAACTGGTAGAAGCCGACCTCGGGGAAGATCAGTTTGGATTCCGTAGAAATGTTGGAACACGTGAGGCAATACTGACCCTACGACTTACCTTACAAAATAGATTAAGGGAAGGCAAACATACGTTTCTAGCATTTGTAGACTTAGAGAAAGCTTTTGACGATGACTGGAATAATCTCTTTCAAATTCTGAAGGTGGTAGGGTAAAATACAGGGAGCGAAAGGCATTTACAAATTGTACAGAAACCAGATGGCAGTTATAAGAGTCGAGGGGCATGAAAGGGAAGCAGTGGTTGGGAACAGAGTCAGACAGGTTTGTAGCCTATCCCCGATGTTATTCAATTTGCATACTGAGCAAGCCGTAAAGGAAACAAAAGAAAAATTTGGAGTAGGAATTAAAAGCCATGGAGAAGAAATAAAAACTTTGAGGTTCGCCGATGACATTGTAATTCTGTCAGAGACAGCAAAGGACTTGGAAGAGAAGCTGAACGGAATAGACAGTGTCTTGAAAGGATGGTATAAAATGAACATCAACAAAAGCAAAACGAGGATAATGGAATGTAGTCGAATTAAGTCGGGTGATGCTGAGGGAATTAGATTAGGAAATGAGACACTTAAAGTAGTAAATGAGTTTTGCTATTTGGGGAACAAAATAACTAATGATGATCGCAGTAGAAAGGATATAAAATGTAGACTGGCAATGGCAAGGAAAGCGTTTCTGAAGAAGATAAATTTGTTAAATCGAGTATAGATTTAAGTGTCAGGAAGTCATTTCGGAAAGTATTTGTATGGAGTGTAGCCATGTATGGAAGTGAAACATGGACGATAAATAGTTTGGACAAGAAGAGAATATAAGCTTTCGAAATGTGGTGCTGCAGAAGAATGCAGAAGATTAGATGGGTAGATCACATAACTAATGAGGAGGTACTGAATAGAATTGGGGAGAAGAGAAATCTGTGGCACTACTTGACTAGAAGAAGGGATCGGTTGGTAGGACATGTTCTGAGGCATCAATTTAGTATTGGAGGGCAGCGTGGAGGATAAAAATTGCAGAGGGAGACCAAGAGATGAATACACTGAGCAGATTCAGAGGGATGTAGGTTGCAGTAGGTACTGGGAGATGAAGAAGCTTGCACAGGATAGAGTAGCATGGAGAGCGGCATCAAACCAGTTTCTGGACTGAAGACCACAACAACATAGCCGAACATTGTATTTCCGCTGGTCGCTTGATAAAATATGACCAGACGAAAATTTGTGAACCATACGTCAACCCTTTGGAGCTCCATCATCAATGAACCAAAAAAATACGACTGTGTGAGTACCTTATTAATCTAGACGGCGTTTCCAGTTAAATTCTGTATGGAATCTGGTCGTAGAAAAACATCGATCTTCGCGTAGCCGGCTTCGTTTGCTATTCGAGGACAGTCTATTTGAAATTGATGAAGCCAGAGTTCAACTCGGAGGGCGCGCGACGCAGCGCACAGACAGACAGCGCATGCGCAACGCTAATTGGACACACCATGCATATGCCGGCGGGGTCGTAAATACGTGATCTCAATGCCTTTCCTGTCGGTATTCACATGAAGATGGCCAGAAGACACTGCGCCCAAATATAGTGACAGCAGGTTGCGCACATCCGGCAGTTCTCCCGAAATTTTATGGAATAAGCTGTACTCCAGGAAAGTTTTAAATCTCACAACATCATGTCACATTAAAAATGAGGATACTTACTCTTTAACTTACTGAAGAGAGCGTCAAGAGAACTAAAAAAGTAGCCCAGTAAATAAGCAAGAGAGCTTAAGAATTTGCGACTGGCATCTCGCAGGATGAATAAGATTTGATGCTGCCTGTTGCAAGCTAGCTCATCAGTTCTCAGTATTAATGCCTTTAGTGCCCTCTGAGTAAGTATTTACACTGCCTAACAAAAACGTGAATCATCAAGAAGACAGAGTTGGATGTCAATGTAACTCAGCACACGTACATAGTATCAGATGGCATGTAAGTGATTATAGAGTTGCAGTTCTCTGTGACAGAGCAGCCGAAAGATGCATTAGTGTTATTCATGTTTAGTGTTGTTATCATGCTTGGTAGAGTATATAAAGGGCGTGAGCAGATGTTCAGTGATCAGTGTGAAGGTCATGGAGATGTCGGGTACTCGTCTGAGACAGCATTATCAGCACCTGACAGAATTTGAAAGGGAATTCATTGTGGGTCTCCGTTCGGCAGGCTGATCGGATCATGCAGTATCCAGATTCGTGGGGCGTTCAGATGTGACAGTGGCCCAATGATGGACTGCATGGAAATGTGAAGGAAGGCATACTTATCTTCAAAGTTCCGGTCGACCACGTCTGAGCGTCACAACAGACGATCGACATATTGTGCACCAATACATCGTAGCCATTTCTCGTCTGTCTGTAATTCGAGAACAAGTAATGAATTCCCAACAAACATTCCGTGTCAACTCTCACTATTCGTCGCAGACAAGCAGAACTGTCCCATGCACAGGCTGCCATTAACAATGTTGCTAATGAAAAGCACCTCATTGTGTTCAGTGATGAGTCGAGGCTTTGCACTACCTTAGATTGCCATCGTCGGCAAGTAGAGTGGCGACGGGGCAAACTTTTGGAGAGGCACACCGAAGATACTTCTAGAGTCATAGTGTCGAGACCCATCAGATAAGACTCCAGGTCACGGCTGATAGTGATTGAATGAACTCGAACAGCACAACGGTACATCAGAGACATCATACGTCCTCGTGTGTTACTTATCACCCTATCCCATTTTTCGACAGGCCAGTGTACTCCTGTGGCCAGTAAGATTCCCTGATTTGATGTGTGGGACCAGCTAGGAGGCCAGTTCGGCTAGTTGATTGGTTGATTTGGTGGAGGGGACCAAACAGCGAGGTCTCCGGTCTCATCTGATTAGGAAAGGATGTAGAAGGAAGTCGGCCGTGCTCTTTCAAAGGAACCATCGCGGCATTTGCCTGAAGCGATTTAGACAAATCACGAGAAACGTAAATCAGAATGGCCGGACTTGAGTTTGAACCGTCGTCCTCCGAAATGCAAGTCCACTGTGCTACCCACTGCGCCACGTCGCTCGGTTTAGGGTACGACCGACAGAGTCACGAGCCCTGGAGAGGCGCTGCAGACGATGTTGTGCTGTAATCAAAGGCGTCTTAGTTCGCCGCACTGTCCTAACAGGTACGTTCGTCGTACGTCCTACATTGATTTCTACGATTATTTCACGCAGTGTTGCTTGTCTGTTAGCACTGACAACTCTAAGCAAATGCCGCTGCTCTCGGTCGTTAAGTGAAGGCCGTCGGCCATTGCGTTGTACGTGGTGAGAGGAAATCCCTGAAATTTTATATATTCTCGGCACACTCTTGACACTCAGAATATCGAATTCCCTAACAATTTCCGAAACGGAACGACCCATGCGTTTGGCTCGAACTACCATTCCACGTTCAAAGACTGTCAATTCCCATAGTGTGGCCACAATCACGTCGGAAACCGTTCCACATGAATCACCTGAGTACAGTCCGCCCCTGGCAGCTGAGTGGTCAGTGCGAAGGAATGTCATACCTGACGGCCCGGATTCATTCCCGGCTGGGTAGGGAATTTTGTCCGCTTAGGGACTGGGTGTTGTGTTGTCCTTATTAACATCATTTCATCCCCATCACACGCAAGTCGCCGAAGTGGCGTCAACTCGAAAGACTTGCACCTGGCGAACGGTCTACCCGATGGGAGGCCCTACCCACACGGCATTTCCACTTTATCTGAGTACAAATGACAGCCGGCCAAGGCACTGCACTTCCAAGACTTGTGTACGCGATACTACCGCCTTCTACACTACTGGCCATTAAAATTGCTACACCAAGAAGAAATGCAGATGATAAACGCGTATTCATTGGACAACTATATTATACTAGAACTGACATGTGATTACATTTTCACGCAAGTTGGCTGCATAGATCCTGAGAAATCAGTACCCAGAACAACCACCTCTGGTCGTAATAACGGCCTTGATACGCCTGGGCATTGACTCAAACAGAGCTTGAAGGTAGTGTACAGCTACAGCTTCAACACGATATCACAGTTCATCAAGAGTAGTGACTGGCGTATTGTGATGTGCCAGTTGCTCGGCCACCATTAACGAAGACGTTTTCAATTGGTGAGAGATCTGGAGAGTGTGCTGGACAGGGCATCAGTCGGACATTTTCAGTATCCAGAAAGGCCCGTACAGGACCTGCAACATGCGGTCGTGCATTATCCTGCTGAAATGTAGGGTTTCGCAGTGATCGAATGAAGAGTAGAGCCACGTGTCGTAACACATCTTAAATGTAACTTCGACTGTTCGAAGTGCCGTCAATGCGAACTAGAGGTGACCAAGACGTGTAACCACTGGCACCCCATACGACCACGCCGGGTGATACGCCAGTATGGCGATGACGAATACACGCTTCCAATGTGCGTTCACCGCGATGTCGTCAAACACAGATGCCACCATCATGATGCTGTAAACAGAACATGGATTCATCCCAAAAAATGACGTTTTGCCATTAGTGCATCCAGGTTCGTCGTTGAGTACACCATCGCACGCGCTGCTGTCTGTGATGCAGCGTCAAGGATAACCGGAGCCATGGTCTCCGAGCTGATAGTCCATGCTGCTGCAAACGTCGTCGAATTGTTCGTGCAGATGGTTGTTGTCTTGCAAACGTCCCCATTTGTTGATTCAGGGATCTAGTCGTGGCTGTACGATCCGTTACATCCGTGTGGATAAGGTGCCTGTCATCTCGACTGCCAGTGATACGCGGCCATTGGGATCCAGCACGGCGTTCCGTATTACCCTCTTGAACCCACAGATTCCAAATTCTGCTAACAGTCATTGGATCTCGACCATCGCGAGCAGAAATGTCGCGATACGATAAACCGCAATCGCGATAGGCTACAATCCGACCTTTATCAAAGTCGGAAACGTGATGGTACGCATTTCTCCTCCTTACACGAGGCGTCACAACAACATATCTCCAGGCAACGCCGGTCAACTGCTGTTTGTGTATGAGAAATCGGTTGGAAACTTTCCTCATGTCTGCGCGTTGTAGGTGTCGCCACCGGCGCCAACCTTGTATGAATGCTCTGGAAAGCTAATCATTTGCGTATCACAGCATCTTCTTCCTGCCGGTTAAATTTCGCATCTGTAGCACATCATCTTCGTGGTGCAGCAATTTTAATGGCTAGTAGTGTATATATGTGCATATGGCTGTCCCATGACTTTTGTCACCTTAGTGTACTTACTGTGGCGAATTTTGCGAGGCTGGAGTAATCTTCTGTCGCAGCATTCCTGCGTCTCCACAGAAGAGCATCCCTTGACCATTTATGGAATTCCATCTACATGTTTCTTTAAACCCACGTCGGTAATTCTTATAATATTTGCAGATCTTACTCAACGTCACAACTCTTCGTGTGGACTTACGACATTAGAAGCCACTCGTATTATGTTGTTAAAGAAGGAAGGAAGCAACGAATACTGTAGTTACACTAAAGTAGGGTGAAGAAAGCAGTACGCAACTTTTCGTGTAACGAACAGGACACTGTGCAGAAAATGAAGTGAGACTGGTAGTTCTCTTTAGTCACGGCATTCCGTTTTTTATATCTCTTTCAAAGTTATCTCATAAAGTGCTTCAGCTCGACGTAGTAAAGGAGGGCTTATCTGAGCCGTCTATGGAGGGAAGTTTATCTCCCTCCGACGTCGAGAGGTAATTACAGACGAAGCTCTAGTTCAACAAGGATGGAGAAATATATCGGCCTTCACCTCGTTGAATGAACTAACCTTGCGTTTGCTTGATATGATCTTAGATAACTACGGAAGGGCTGAACTAAAATAGCAGGGAGAAGTCGAGTCAAATATTTTAACCACTGCACTGTTTTTCTCTGTTGGAGTAGTCGTCTCAGAGTAAGATTCGGCGTTTCCGTTGTGATTGGTTTTCAAGAGAAAAATGCCTAAGATACACCAGCTTGTTTTTCTGTACATCCATAGAATAATGAGTTATCAATCAATTGGCTCTGAGCACTATGGGACTTACCATCTGAGGTCATCAGTCCCCTAGAACTTAGAACTACTTAAACCTAACTAACCCAAGGACATCACACACATCCATGCCCGAGGCAGGATTCGAACCTGCGACCGTAGCAGTCGCGCGGTTCTGGACTGAAGCGCCTAGAACCGCTCGGCCATCACGGCCGGCCAATAATGAGTTACACACGTAGTGATGACTGCACTAAAAAACCATTACCGTGTCTTTCAAAAACAAAATCCTTTTGGCGTGTTACCTCTCATAGTCCATAACAGACATTAATACCTTGATGAATGTAGCGTACTGCCGAAATAAAACTCTACCTCCACAGCGTTACTCAATCTGCACTGCATGCCTATTAGCAAAACTGAAGTAGAACTGAACTGTTGTTGACTGTACTTCTGTTGTACGTGAGTGCGAGACGAACGAGTATAGCAGTCGTTAGTGCAAGCTGTATGCGACAATCGCAAACTGAGCTCACAAACGACCAAATAACCGATTCTATGCGCGAAAGAATCCAACACAGTCGTACAGCTGTTAAATAGATAGCTGTACACACTGCTAAGTGGCAACGCTGCTGAAATTTCATTGTCAACGAGATAAAAGTTTTCGTTATCAACGAAATAAAAATGTAATTAAATTAATATAATTAAAAAGATAACTTTTAAGATTAAAATAAAAACAATATGTTTCTCGTTTTGGCGCGTGTATAACTTTGGAAACACCATCACAGTGAGACCGCAGTCCCGTGAGCAAGAATCTACTGACGACATTTTTTTCTTTAAGGGAAGGGTCGACTCATCAGAATGTTGTAGGAGGAAATCATTGAATGAGAAAAGTTTTTTTAAATATACTAATTTACTTGGACTTATTCAAATG
The DNA here is from genome assembly GCF_023864275.1 of Schistocerca cancellata. NCBI lineage: Eukaryota > Metazoa > Arthropoda > Insecta > Orthoptera > Acrididae > Schistocerca > Schistocerca cancellata. The sequence continues at coordinate 236,160,135 of NC_064627.1, read as the reverse complement.
TGTGTGAATTCCTAAGGCACCAAACTGCTGAGGTCATCGGTCCCTAGAATTACACACTAAAACTAACGCTAAGGACAGCACACACATCCACGCCCGAGGGAGGACTCGAACCTCCGGCGGGAGTGGACTTATTTACTATGATTTAAATTGAGGTTGTTTTCATCCACAGTCACTTTCATCAAACGCGTAAATAGCATTGTGCTTATAGACTTCTGCACTTCTGTGCATCACCAGTGTGATAATATTCAAACTTGCGAAAACTATATCTGTGGAGAAGGCACCTGAATGCTCTCTGGGAGACTGCAGATTGACATCCAAATCACTTTTCCAAAATCTGGGCAACTCACAAAACGCACATATGTTGGATAGCGTTAACTCTAGATTCCAGTATGATAAACAAATATAGAATGCAATCACAAGTTGCGAAAGAGACTCGCAGGTGGTGAGCTATGCAATGCGAAAATAAATGCCAACGCTAAACGTGACTTACTCCAAAACCGCTAAACACTTGCCAAGTTGAACTTAGGCACCGAACAGCAACTCTGAAACGACGAGAAACGAGCTGCCTCCATGTGATCGCCCTGAAAACGACTCCTCTACTCTCCAAGCGAACCGCAACTGACCGTGTCCCTCACAACTGCAAGGTTTTCGCAGTGGTAACTGAAAATATCCGTCTCTCTTCACGTAGGGAAAGCCTGCAGAATTTTCTCATGCATCATTTGTTGTATTCTTTGTTAACAAACCAATATTTGGCAGAGTACCGGTCCTCGCGTTGGTAATGTAGCGGTGGCCCTGCTTCCCTGCTTCCGTCTTCAGGGCTTTGTTCAAATCTAAGGGTTCTCACGTGCCTCGCATGGCTTTGGAAGGTGCTTTTGTAGCACTGTGGCTTAAGAGATACTCAAAGCGGCTTACTTGTGTGACACCTGCCCATGAAAATTTCTGGTGGGAAACCTCTCGAATTTCCGATTTTGTCAACCCACTGTCGAAGACTAGCACGTGCCAAGCCTCGCCACATTCCATGGAGCAAGGAGACCACGAACTAATGTGCCACAATTCACGGGTCTCGCTTTCCCATTCAGGAAGTTTGCGAGAATCCAACATAAAATGATTATATTGTCACGTAGAAGAAGGTGTAATTAGATGAGTGACTAACTTCACTTAACGAAGGTTTATTCAGTACTTGCACATACTAGAGCGCGGAGCGAACTGCCTCCGGTCAGAACACATACAGTATATATACAGCTACAGAACATTCCATTACAATGATTCTTGACATTTGTGGATACTTCTAGAATGTACTCGAACCGAATATAGAAATTAAAGTTGTACAGTCCAGGTGAGTTTTGAATTCACGACCCACCATGCACTAGTTTAGTATCATAACTATTATACCACGGTGTTACTCAGCTTCTTCTGCCGCAATACACATTGTCGGTTGGCGACATATGGCAGACCACTGCCATCAAGAATAATATTTTGAATAATTTATCTGAAAGTTCTTACATTACCAAGTAACTACCTAAAATATCTTTTGTGTTAAAGTTTCATGAGGCCTGCCCAAATCTGTGAGATAAGCGCCTTTCTGGCACACAGTATTGTCACACTAAGTTACAGGTTTCCGTATGGCTATGGCCATATGGAAGCAGATTAGGAAACGAACACTGAAAGTAGTAGACTAAATTTGGTATTTAGGTAGCAAGCTACTTGATAATGGCCGAAGTGGGATATAAACTGCAGACGGACAACAAAAAGAAAATCCATTCTGAAAAAGAGGAATATGATAACATCAAATATAAATTTAAGTACAAGGTTGTTTTTTTCTGAAAGTATTTGTCTCGAGTGCAGTCTGGTACGAAAGTGAAAGTTGGACGATAGACAGCTCAGATGAGAAGGCAATGTGGTGATGTAAAATAATGCTGAAGATTAGATGGGTAGATCGGATAACTAATGAAGAGATACTGAGTAGAATTGGGTAGAAAATAAATTTGTGCCACAAATTGACTAAAAGAAAGGATCGGTTAAAAGGGCACGTGCTGAGGCATCAGTGCATCGTACATTTGGTAATGGAGGGCAGGCTGGGGAAAGCGGAGGAGTGTTGGAGGGAGGCCAAAACTTAAATTAGATGAATGTAAGGTGCAAGAGTAATGCAGAGATGAAGAGGTTCCAACACGATAGAATAGCATCGAGAGCTACATCACATCAGTCTTGTGACAGAAAATCAAAACAACAAAATGTTCATAGTATACTTTTCACCATCTCCATCAATCGGTCAAGTATTAACAAACCGTACTGCATGTCTCCTTGTGCACATCTCTTACTTTGCACAAGAAGTGGAAATACATAGATGGATATGTACATTCAACATTTGAAATGTACACCAAAACCACCAAACTGTTGGTCCAGTTCCTTTGCGTGTAACAATGGAGGGGAACGGCATGTTTCGGAAGACAAACTGTAGTCCAGATCGGTGGAAGGGCTCCCTTCTTTCTCTACGTCGACCAGTTTTGCTGTGAGGCGGCAGCCGCTGCCCTCTGTGTTCGAAGCGCTTACGTCACACCTGTCGAGCTGCCTTTCCGCTCTGGACGCTATTACTTGGGTGCAGACCGGTGGCTGGAATTCCAAGCACGCAATAGTCACATTTGCTCTCCTCGGCCTCCAATGCAATGATGATTGCGTTCCGTGTCGGAAGTGAAATTTCTTGTAACCTTTTCGAAGGCGTTACAAATTGCCGCGACTTCTGTTAGAGCGACAAGCAGTTGCAATAATTCACACGTGGGCGAGCACTCGTACTTCATACTTGCTGTACGTTAAGTGTTCCGGCAAGGTCACGCCATTATGTACCTTTCGTGCCTATCACAGAAGACTTCTCTGACCCACCTCGCAAATAACGGAAATGACAGGAAAATTTATTTTGGATCACGATGATCATATTTTCTAGCTCAAGAGGTGGGTATCACATAAGACTGTTCACCATAACTCGTTCATCTTGCAGACCTGTGTGGGACACACAAGCTATTACTCTAGTACGGAAACTGTTCCACCATTTCGACAAAGATTGCAGAATTGTCCCGAACAGATGGATCTCCTGACCAACATAAAAAACATAAGTGTGTCAGTGATATGAAATTATTTCGTGTGGTTCGTGACGTTGAGAAATCCATTCTAGTTTACACTTTTACTTTACGCCACTTCTGTGTCTTGCATGCCAGTAGTCCAGAATGTGACTCTTTCACTTAATCAACTTCAATGAGAATGTTTTGAGTGCAGTGTCGCGTCGTCGATTATCAGACAGAGAGAGAGGAGGGTGAAATACAGTGTTGGCACATTGGATGCTCCTATCGAATAGGATCAAGGAGGAATAACATCCCAATCCGTCCTACGCAAACCACACAACGTATAGCGCCGCATGCTCTCACTTCATGACACACTGCACAGAGGTTTTGTATTCAACCCAAGAACTTCGTGTACAGTCTCAGCAACGTGCAAAAATGTGTTTTTGTGGAGATATTCAAGTTCTCAGAGCAACTGAAAATGGACTGTCTTGTAGAGTGTGTAACATTCTGCCTTCCGAAGAAGAAATGTAAACGAATCGAGTACGAAACAGTCCTGTGAATCTTGAATCTCAAGTACTTGCAAAACGTACCACTATCCTTCCACACCGACATATCTTTTCGCCGAGACTCATTTTGCTTCCCACACCATTCTCTGATGACGGGGTACTATGTGTGGGTCGTGTCACTTTATACTACAGTAGTTGGTGTTTGCCGGCCTGTGGTGTCCGAGCGGTTCTAGGCGCTTCAGTCTGGAAACGCACGACCGCTACGGTCGCAGGTTGGAATCCTGCCTCGGGCATGGATGTGTGTGATGTCTTTAGATTAGTTAGGTTTAAGTAGTTCTAAGTTCTAGGAGACTAATGACCTCAGATGTTAAGTCCGATAGTGCTCAGAGCGATTTTTGAGTTGGTGTTCTGCCGGCCGTTGTGGCCGAGCGGTTCTAGGCGCTACAGAATCCTGCCTCGGGCATGGATGTGTGTGATGTCCTTAGGTTGGTACGGTTTAAGTAGTTCTAAGTTCTAGGGGACTGATGACTTCAGCAGTTAAGTCCCATAGTGATTTAGGAAAAGTGATCGACAAATAATGAGCATTTTCACAGAATTCTTCTGGTTGTAAATTGTACCACAAACATGGCGTTTGACTGTGTATATTAAGCACTATAATGAAGGGCACTTGCTGTAGTGACAAACTTTTTACAACATGACGCGGTTCGCAACCTTGAAGAATGTCTTAAATGTGACTCCGGCTATGACAACCTCTTATAATAAACAGTGAGAAGCACATTTTTATGATGGTGCTTTCCATAACAACGCTTTCACACTTTATTAGCGTCTGTAAAACTCTTGAGAAAACTTCTTGCGAATATCTGGTGCTATGGTAAGAGTATAGCACTCTGTAATGGTGATAACGCTTGCTTATACTAAACCAGCAAGCAGTTATCTGGAACTTTTTCTGTACCGGTGTGAAAATCTACAAAGTTACAACAGAACTAGAATCACAGGTAAAAAACGAAACAAAAAAAGCTCAAAGTTAATATCAACTTCTTTTCTATATTGTGGTGCCTCTTATTCGCTGGTGACATATGGGAAAGCTTAAGAATAATTCCCATAGAAGGCTGTGCACCTTTGACAACAACCTTTTTCTATCTACGACGTCGATATGGAAGAGATGCAGGAGCTGTAAATCGCGGAATGAATCATCATTGTTCTTGGCCAAGATCCCTCTCTAAAGATCTCGTCAATGATGATCTTCAATACTAAGCTTCCTTTCGCTCATTGTGAACGCCGACTCAATTATATAAGTCGTTATCATAGGAAAAATGTTCTGATCTCACGACCAACAGTAAGGAATATAGGCCTATGTAACAGCGAAACGACAAAGCCTTACAAACGCGCGTCCTCGACAAGAGAATGTGAAAACATGGAAGAGGACCCTTGCGATTTTACTGATATAGCAGTGAGCAAGAGAAAGTACTGTTGTGGCTCGATACACATGTGTCAACAAAAATGATGTCTTTTTTACTCACCGTACAATTACAAGAAGAAAACTTTCGTGGGGTCGGAAAACGAGAGCAAGGAAGCTGGAAGCACCTGCGATTTCAACTGAAGGTGCTATTTCAAAACGTTGACTTTTCCAGTTTATGAACAGACATTTTAGGTGTCGTTCTTCTGTTTCAACAATCACGTCCTCTGCAGAATAACAGTAGCGACAGTAGTAAGAAACCAAAGTTGGATGTAGATGTCTATTGTATTAAATCACTATTTGTTGAAGACGACAGTTCTCCATTGATAAATTGTGATAAAAAGGAAATAATTCAGAAAAGAATTACAGGAGCAAAAAAATGTGTGTGAAATCTTGTGGGACTTAACTGCTAAGGTCATCAGTCCCTAAGCTTACACACTACTTAACCTAAATTATCGTAAGGACAAACACACACATCCAAGCCCGAAGGAGGACTCGAACTTCCGCCGGGACCAGCCGCACAGTCCATGACTGCAGCGCCTCAGACCGCTCGGCGATTACAGGAGCCTTCAAGGTGAACAGACAGGACAAATTCTTACAAGCATTGGCATTTAAACCAATTTTACTGCAGAAATTCACTAAATTATTTCTTACTGTTGTCCGCCTCCACAACTGAGCGGTCAGCGCGGGTTACCGCCATGTGGGGGCTCGGGTTCGATCCCCCGTATTGCCAGGGTTTCTTTTCCGTAGTGGGAACCCTGGTGCAGGGCGCAATGAGCCTCGTGAGGCCAACTGAGGAGTTACTCGACCAATTGCTAATTGTTCCAAGGTCAAGAAATCCGACACTAACGGGAGAGCGGGGTGCAGACCACGTTTCCCTCCGTACTGCATCCGATGATGCCACTGGTAGAGGATGGCACGGTGAATGGTCGAACCCGATCGACAGTAATTTATTTCCTGCTGCTGTAATCTCCAGAAGATATGGAACACAAGCCGTACAGAAAAGACCGCCGCGATACCTAGAACTCGGGAGCAACTGAGTTACGGCAACCCTCCAAAAGAGAGCTCACAAGGCAAAGACAGCTGTATGCTTCCACCTTACATCATTAATACGAGGGGAGTTGAATAAGTAACGCAACACGTTCTCAGCCAATTTCCGTTGAGAAAATGCGGAATTTATTGCGGGGCATCGTTGAATATTCCCGCTTCATCCCCTATAGTTTCGTGAAGTCCCAGCAAATGGAATCGTTTTATGTAGCCTTCAAAATGGCGTTCCAAGCAGAGTGTTCTCATTGAGTTTCTTTAGGCGGAAAAATCGGGGCGGGGCAGATATCCATAGGCGCTTGCTCAATGTCTACGGAGCCCTGGCAGTGAACAGAAGCACGGTGAGTCGTTCAAGCCTGTCCGATGTCCCTCGTGTCAGCCGGCTGCGCACAGCTGTGATTCCTGCAATATTGGAACGTGCGGACACTCTCACTCGAAGTGGTCAACGGATCACAATCAGACACTCCGCTGCTCAGCTGGGCATCTCCGTTGGTAGTGCTGACACACTCGCCCTCCAGTTGGGGCACTCAAAGATGCTGCTCTCAGGAAATCTAAGAAACGACCTCAGCGTGTTCGGCGCCACAAAATTGAAAACGGACTTCTTCTCCAAGGCAACGCAAGGCCTCACACAAGTCTGCGCACCCGACAGGAGCTCATAGAACTTCATGGGCTGTTATTCCTACACATACTGCCCGGATCTCGCGTCTTCCGACTCCCATCTGTTTGACCCAATGAAAGATGTGCTCCACGGGAAGACGTGCGTGGATTATGGGGAGGTTATTAATGTAGCAAGACGTTGGCTCCGACGTTGACCAGTAGAGTGGTACCAGGGGGGAGCAATGAAAGGAGGTTACGTTGAAAAATAGGGGTTTGTGGTATAAAGAGTGGGGAATAACGTGGTGGATTGGAATCCTAAATAAAACCAACCAGCTTCCAGAAAAAAAAATGTGTTTCATTATTTATTGAACGCTCCTCGAAGTTGCCAAGTAGACATCCATCCGACAAACATGGATATAAGGGGACACACGGTTTGACTCAAGACAGTAATTTAGCAACTGAAGACATGCACATATTTAACTTGACGATGATTTGTATCAGAATATTTTAACGATCTGATCATGGCAATAAGCCGACACCGGTCATAAAGTATAAAGAAGTATAAAGAAATCTATGTGATCAGCACGGACTTGTGAAAATAAAAGTGCTCAAGGCAGTAAAGCACAGTATCAGTAGTAACTCAAGACAGCAACAAGACCGCATTTACAGTCGGCGCCAACAGGAGCAACACTGAACGTCATGCAAGGAATCGTAGTTATCGTTCAACGGATTCAGGAGGACACTAGAGTTAAAGACAGACCAGTGCAGGTGAACACTGGATTACTGCCATGCCCTATCTTCATACTACAGTGAAGTATCTGTAAAATATTTATTGATAAATTATTGTACGTTGTTGCTAATCTGTGTTGCCATCATTTTTGCCATAGTGTTGCCTAACCCCCTTTGACCCTGGAGGCTATTTTTTTCGCTGCATGCAAGCAAGCCACTTCTTGCAGCAACTACTTTCGGTGGTAAGGGGTTCTCTTAATGCCACCTTGTTATGGTCAACACCAAGTGCAGTTGGCGAACACATCGCTTACTGTTAACCACTGTCGTGTTTCGCCGGCCAGTGTGGCCGAGCGGTTCGAGGCGCTTCAGTCTGGAACCGCGCGACTGCTACGGTCGCAGGTTCGAATCCTGCCTCGGGCATGGATGTGTGTGATGTCCTTAGGTTAGTTAGGTTTAAGTAGTTCTAAGTTCTAGGGGACTGATGACCTCAGATGTTAAGTCCCATAGTGCTCAGAGCCATTTGAACCATTTTTGAACTGTTGTCTTTCTGCGGGACAAACTTCTCCATCTGTCTGTCTGTCTAGCTATCTATCTTTCCATCTACGTATTTATCCTAGCATTCGTTCTCCTTAATGCTGGTGGAAAGGCTGTCACCTTGTCATGTCATCACCTCCTCTTCAGGAGTCCATTTGGTTGCTAACTTGGAACATGCGTCGCTTAAACGTTTCGTGGGGTACCTCGTTCACTCCATTCGCATAGACTCCAGACAAGTGAGGCTTTTATTGCTCCCCTTCCCCTTCCTCCTCTCAGTCCGATCTTTCCCTTTCACTGAAGATGGTTCTTCCCTTTGAGCTGCGATTCTAGCAGTATGTATCCTGGTTCATTGTGCTGAATGATTTGTCTGCGCCACGTGCATAATAGTGAATGAAAAAAGTCATGACTAAAAGATTTCATCTTCCGGAACGAAACCTGCGTTTCCAAACGTAAGCTGTCGTTAAATCAGTCTCATTGGTACATGTTGCGTAGAAATGCCAAAATGAAAGCAGCGTATCAGATTTAGCATTTAAGATTCAAATTAACTGCGTCTATTTCATTACTTTTTATCAGTCTCTGAAGCTTTACGTTTAAAATATGGCGACTCTTGCAGGCTCAGAAGTGGGATTACACCTTGCGCGGATACCAGGCGTGCGCGGCAAACAAATGGCTGTCCTAATCCTCAAATGAAGGCTCTCTGCCGGCTTATCCCGAGAAGGTGGGATTACGGCTCGGTGGTCACGGGCCAGCGCGCCGGTGCGATCAGGAATCGATTCGCGAGGTGGCATCAGCTCTCATTTCTGAAGCTGCATGGCAGCCACGGGCGTCCCACCTTGGCTCACTCCACTCGTCACACTCGGTCTGAGGCGAGCCTGCACTGAGGCCGAGGTCCGGTCTGAACAAATTTTCTGCAGTATTTCGGGAGTAGGACCGCCCCTCGACAAACTAAAGTTTGCCAGGCTTCCAGTTACGAGGGTTGCCCAGAAAGTAATGCACCACATTTTTTTCTTCAACATTTCTTTATTGAACATATAGAGAACTACACATACGAAAGAAAGGTGTTTTATCTGCACTATTTTCCCACGTAATCTCCATCCCGTTATATGGCCTTCCTCCAGCGCGAAACAAGGGCGTGTATGCCCTGTCGGTGTCAGCCTTTGTCCTGGTGGTGGAGCCAGTGCTTCATTATATGAATCACCTCCTCCTCGTCCTTAAAATGTCTTCCACGAATGGCATCCTTTAATGGCGCAAACAAGTGGAAGTCCGAGGGGCTAGGTCAAGGTTGTCAGGTGTGACAGCCGTGGATGGTCTCCCCGCTCCAAATCGTGGAGCTCCACCGAACCGCCTTCTGATGACCTCATCCTCCGTGCCCAGCGACTAACTGTACTTCTGTCGAGAGCAGATGCTCCATAGACTTTGCACAAGCGTTTGTGAATATTCCCCACGGGTTTTTCTCTGCAGTGAGAAAGTCAACGACGGTACGTTGCTTGTACCGTACATCACATGGAGGTAAGAATAAGGGGAGATGGCGCTACGTATCCCAGCCGTACTACGTTTTGAAGCCATAACACTCTGACCAAAACATTGCCAGTGTGCTATAGCGCTGCGTGTATTACAGTCGCTAATTGCACCATATACGCATGTAACGTCATCAGATTGGTTGTTTCAAAGTTTTTGTTTAAAATAAAATCTCGTAAAGGCAAAATTCCGCATTTCTTCTGATTAAAAATAGTTTTTAATGTAATATTACGAATAGCTAGCCTTCAATGTAAACGATACAATATTGTTAATTCAGTAATAAACGTGTATCACAAACTAAATAATAGAAACTGAAAACTAAGTTAGCTATACCCTCCCTCCAAAGCCCCATAAATACATCTTGGTTGTAATACGTACTGGGACATTTTAGTTACGTTACACTACTGGGAAACACTGTTCATTATCACCAATATTTACTGAAATACGGTACATAGAATGGCAGTGTCCTGTTTAGGCCTATACTTTACGCCAGTTAATGTAGTGTTATCTTTTAATTTAGTACATGATGAAGACAAAGTGAGTTACTCAACACTTCGGTTATCGACGATACGTACTATTATACTGAAACGTGAACTTGAAAAGTAAGAATTTAATTCTTTGAATTAACATACCTTTTGTAAATGTTTTGGGTGTGTAGGGAAATCTGATGGTACAGCATTTTCTCGGAGCCTTACTGCTGAAAGGGAAGTTCGGTCTATGTCCTCTTCTCGGAAATGCTGAGAACATATAGTATGAAAGGTCTCTGTTGGATTCCTTTCATGTTAAATTCTTAAATCTGTTGTCATTTACGGCATAAATTCCTCTTCTAAATTTACTGTGGCGTTTCTGACTATCTGGGAGGAGACTGAGTAGTGGAACGTGTTACTTTTAAACACAAACAAGAACGATCTGTCACACTACTACACTTTAAAACACAGTTTATATGTAATTCATGTCACACAGTCTCATACGGAACCTACATCCGCTTTCTTTTATATACTGTATATGATAAGATACTGTCATCCCCCTTCCTTTCTGTGTGAGAGGATGAATGAGCAAACGTATTTCTAGTTGCATGCTTGAGGGTAGCAGACAAGCCTGTCTGCTAGAGAACAGTAGGACCAACGTCGGAACAGGTAGCTACGTTTTCTAAAAGCAAAGAGGTTTCTATCCTTAGTATGGTCCTGTCCGTCTCTTGTCATGTTGGTATAGGAAGCTGCCCCTCTGGCCACTTCCGTTTGTATTTGTGAGCCACCCTCAGAAAGGGACCAGGGCAGTCTGTCCGTGGCGAGCGTCTGAAGTGGTAAGATCTCCGGCTAAGCGCGTGTCTGCTAAGTCTGTAGGACAATGGATTTCTTAAGTTCAGCCTAACTGAAAATTTAATCACCTTTATTTCAGGTTTAGCTCTAAAATATCTAATGTTATCTTAAATTGCAACGCAGTGTATTTCGAGTGTGAAGTTCAGAATATTTTCCACGTAGTTGCTTTGTCACTACTTTGTGAGTAAAGTGGAACCAGGTGTTGATCAGTAACTCTAACTAAGATCATCAATCTTAAATGCGAGTGTGACAGATCGTTCTTGTTTGTGTGTAAAAGTAACACGTTCCACTACTCAGTCTCCTCCCAGATAGTCAGAAACGCCACAGTAAATTTAGAAGAGGAATTTATGGCGTAAATGACAACAGATTTAAGAAATTAACATGAAAGGAATCCAACAGAGACCTTTCAATAGTGCTCCATTTAGACGCACGCCCATTCTTCCTCCTCAGGGCATTCTCCCACAGAGCTTTCCGACTTTCATTTTTAGGAAATCTAAAATCATACAGGAGAAAAACACGCTATAGTACAAGTACCGATGTAGCACACGTTTATTCACAATGAAGTTGTAAAATCACACTTAACGAGACAACTTACACATGAAATGTTATTCCCTTCGATTCCACATTACAATCAGAACGATTCGTACATCCGAACACCACACAAGTCACCATAATAGCGCAAAATCCTTCCAAAACCGAGCGACAAGCCTATGCACACAAGCTTACAGCAGCAATGTTTTGGTCGGATTGAGATGGCTACCCTCGGCTTCACATAGCTTCAGAGCTGTGACGTCACGGCGTCTCCCTCTATTCTTACCTCCATGGTACATCACCTACAGACGCCATTTTGAATCTGTCCTGCAGTTACGCTGCCTGTCGGAAGTGACGGAAACTAGGCGCGCTCACTCAGGAGACTAAAAAAAATGGTTCAAATGACTCTAAGCACTATGGGACTTAACATCTCAGGTCATCATTCCCCTAGACTTAGAACTAATTAAACCTAACTAACCTAAGGACATCACACACATCCATGCCCGAGGCAGGATCCGAACCTGCAAACGTAGCAGCAGCGCGGTTCCGGACTGAAGAGCCTCGAACTGCTCGGCCACAGCGGCCGGCCAGAGACTTCAAACAATACATACGTAACGTTTCGCATTTCGGCTGAGAAAAAAAAATATGCGGTGCATTACTTTCTGGGCGATCCTCGTACGTTATACAAACCTGCGAAGCTTTTCTGGTACTGTCTACGTTTCCATTCTCTAAAGTGACAATATCTCACGAAACTTTAAACCCAATTAGGTTTGTTTCACTTTGCAGAAACCCGTATACAGTAAATTACACTAATTCTTAGCCAAGTACCGTAGAGATTGCTAATCAGTTTTTATTTATTTACTCGATTCTCTTCCGTTGCTGATCTCCCTAACTTTCTGTCCTATGCAGAATACTTAACGACTGCAAGCCCGTGACCCACAATGTTACAAGTCATCTTACTGCAGAATGAATTCTTACTCTGCAGCGGAGTGTGTGCTGTTCGAAAATTCCTGGCAGATTAAAAATGTGTACTAGAGCGGGACTCGGACTTATAATCTTTATCTTTTGCGCCGGCCGGAGTGGCCGTGCGGTTCTAGGCGCTACAGTCTGGAGCCGAGCGACGGCAATGGTCGCAGGTTCGAATCCTGCCTCGGGCATGGATGTGTGTGCTGTCCTTAGGTTAGTTAGGTTTAATTAGTTCTAAGTTCTAGGCGACTGATGACCTCAGAAATTAAGTCGCATGGTGCTCAGAGCCATTTGAACCATTTTTTTTACCTTTTGCGGGCAAAGGTTTGGAAAGTAGGAGAGAGGAAATGGTGGGAGTGAGGAGCGGTTCTGGAGTCGTGCCTGCATAGCTCAATGGTAGAGTATTTGTCTGCAGCCGGCCGGAGTGGCCGAGCGGTTCTAGGCGCTACAGTCTGGAATTGCGCGACCGCTACGGTCGCAGGTTCGAATCCTGCCTTGGGCATGGATGTGTGTGATGTCCTTAGGTTAGTTAGGTTTAAGTAGTTCTAAGTTCTAGGGGACTGATGACCTCAGCGGTTAAGTACCATAGTGCTCTGCAAAAGGCAAAGGTTCCGAGTTCAAGTCCCGGTCTGATACACAGCTTTAAGCTTCCAGAAAGTTTAGTCTTATTAGGGTGTGCCTGAAATGTTGCGACAAACTTCGAGGAGCTGTAGAGGGCGTCTTGAGTAACAAATCAAGGATAGAAATCCGTGTCCGAAAAGGTCATCCAACGATGCTACAGAGCGTCGAAGTTATAGGCGCCAGTGCCTACCACTTGCTTATCCTACGGCACTGAGAGTGACTTCGTACGCTCACGGACTACAGGCGGAACGTTTCAAAATGTTGTTTCTTATTTAGTCATCGCGAGTGTTTGCCACAATCGCGACTGGAGAAGATGGAGCTATCTCTGGCAGAGAAAGGCCTTGACTCCTATGAATGCGATGTTTTGTTTTCTCGGTGGAGCACGGTTTCGGACACTGGTTTCCATTTACAATTTATTTTACCCCTGGAACCCTCTAAAATCTCCAGTATTTTTCAGTATGCAGGAGAAAAATAAACTGCAGATTGAAACCTGTATCTGAAACCGTCGTCCAGCGAGGCAACAGAGTGTCACATTCATAGGAGATAAGGCCTGTCTATGCAGCAGTTAGCACCATCTCCTCCACTGGCGATCGTAGCAATCAGTTGCGAACACTGAATAACAAACAACATTGCGAGACCTTACAGCTACAATACGTAAGCATACAAAGTCACGTTTGCTGCACAAGGGATGATCTAATGGCAGACTCCGTCGCCATAGTTTCGAAGCTGTGTAGCATCGTTGGATGACGTCTCTGGACACAGGTTGCATCCCTCTACTTGTTTCTCAAGACGCACTCTACAACCCCTCGTAGTTTGCTGCAACACTTCTGAGACTCCCTGTACATCTATAATACTATACAGGGTGTGTTAGGTGTAAGTGAGATATCTTTATGTGGGGTACACTCGTCAGTGTATTGGTTGTTTATTCTCTGGGTCCAATAGTCTTCCCATAAGCACGTCACATGGTTTACTACCTGATGCTTTCTGCATAGTCATAACTGCACCATTAAGTGGACTACGCCTGTCAGTAAAAATAAACATTAATAGCTTGCTCTTGCCACACGTATGCGGAGGTACTAAGCGACCAAAACTATATTATTCCTTATAACTATAATTATTAGTCTAAAAATGACATAAATACTGATAGGCAAACTGTCTCCGATCACTGACCAGTGAACTAGCCCAGGAATAGCTTCTTTCCTACCCTATCCCTTCCATCATAACTAGTCTACTACATTAAAAAAAAAAAAAAACCTGACGTATTGACACCGATCGTCTGTAATAAATAGAGCCACCTTCCCTCTACTAAAACCGGTCTTACCCTGGGGAAGGCCTTTGCAAAATGGTAGCAACGTTAGTTTTAAGTTTATAGTGAAAGTATTTTATACAATAACTCGCTTACAACACCCATAAGAATTTTAATTATCACACCACCACTCGCGGAAGCCTATTTCTGATCCTTTCTAGATATGTGGAAAGACCCGAGGACGACCTGAAGAGAAAGGACCACATGAAACTAGTTGTAGAAGAAGCAGAGGCCAGGATATGACTCATCAGAAGAATTGTAATGAGATGTATAGGAACTAGACAAAAATATGGAAACACAGCGATAATTGATGCTTGAACATACATGCAGGTACTAGCCTAGCCTGGAGGTTGTGCTGCTGTTTTCGACCACGAACTGGACCTGTGTACCTCCCTAAATACGTTTCAAAGTGTCAGTCGAGGTCAGTATAGTGCTCTGTGTGGCGTGAGAGCATTATGCCAGAGCTCTGTGCAGTGCAACGAGGCCAAATTGTTGTTGTTCGTACAGTGGTTGCTTCTGTAACCAAGGTAGTGGAAAGACATAGAAGAATTAAAGACTTGAGCTGCGAGTGGGCATTGATCTGTAACAATGGCGCGGGCGCTGATAACCACGCAGTTGAGCGCCCCACAAACCAAACATCATCATCATCATCATCAAACAATGGCGCAAGTTTAAAATTTGTGCCGGATCAGGATGCAAACCCAGGTCTCCTGCTCACTAGAAATATGTGCTGATTACTGCGTCATCCGCACACAGTGGTTACCATCTAGCACACATCCCGTCAAGTTCTCAGCTTATACCATACATCACCTATGTAGTGCCCCTTGCCCATTAGTCTCATTACTCGTGGCATTTTACTGATTCCTCGAAGAGTTCGATCTTGAGCTAATGAGAAGTATACCACATTAGTAGCGTGCGGTATAAGTCGAGAATTTGGATCTAATGGGAGGCGTGCTAGGGTAGTCCGTGAGGTTATGGTGACTACTGTGTATGGATGGCGTAGCGGTCAGCACATCTGTCTAGGAGCAGGAGAACTGGGTTCGCATTCCAGTCTGGCACAAATTTTCGACTAGTCTCATTGATATATAAATCAGTGTCCACTGGCAGCTATTGTCTACAATTCTCTTGTGACTTGAATCAGGGTGGCTGCAGAATCAAAATGGTGTCTGTTCTTTCGGACATGTTCAAAAGAACAGACACCACATTTACAATTACGGTGATGTTGTCCAATGATTTCTTCGGTGCAGACGCACGCCAAACCCGAACTCTTACGGGAATTGGCGAGACGACTCGAGTAATGAGGCTAACAAGCAAGGATACTGCATCACTGATGTGTGGTATAAGTTGAGAATTTGAGTCTGACGGGGGCGTAATAGGGTAGTCTATGAGTTTGTGGTGAACCCTGTGTCCAAATGGTCAACAGATTTGCCTAGTAACCAGAAGACCCAGGTTCAAATCCTGGTCCAGCACAAATTTACAACTTTCCGCATTAATATAACTAATCATCATAATACGAGGCGTGTTTTTCAAGTAAGTACCGTTTTGAAATTAAAAAAAGACGTTCTAAGATATCTCAATAATTTTATTTTTACATGAAAACCTGTACCTTAATCTACTTTTCTACATAATTTCCGTCATTATTAAGGCAATTGTCATAACTCCACCCATGTTTCATCGCCCGTAGCAATTTGGATTAAGAAATCATCACCGTCGTTTTGGTACCGCTCAAGTAAAGTCAATGCACTCTCTAAACATTTGGTTTTGTGCACATCCGTCAACATTTTCGGTACGCAACGTGCGCACGATTTTCGGTAATTCAAGTGCTCGGTCACAATGCCACACAAAACACTACGAGAAACATTAGGAAAATCATCCCGCAAGGAGGAAATCGTAAAGCGTCTGTTTTCTCTCACCTTATTGTCCACTTTCTGCACCAAACATTCATTAACGACTGAAGGACGCCCACTCCGTTGTTCATCATGCACATTGTGTGCGGCCATCTTTAAATACTCTAATCCACTTTCTTACCATTCTATCACTCATAATGTTTTCTCCGTAAACTGTACAGATCTCACGATGAATATCGACTTTTAGGCCTTTAACACTAAGAAATCTTATAACAGCCCGTACTTCACAGTCGGCGAGACTCACGATTATCGGAGGCATCTTAAACACTCAGTACACAACGTAAACAAGGAAGAATCAGACTGTAATGGCGTCAGTGCGTAGATTAAGGTACAGGCTTTCATGTAAAAATAAAATTATTAGGCTATCTTAGCATCTCTTTTTTTAATTTCAAAACAGTACTTACTTAAAAAACACGCCTCGTATAAATAAAATCCACCTGGCAGCCAATATCTTTAATTCCTTCGCGTGCCGAAGCATAGTGGCTACAGGATCAAAGTGGTGTCTATTCTTTCTAAGATGTCCGAAAGTATGGACATCACATGTACAAGGTAGCAGAAGTTTTTGACGTTTCAAGAGGCACCACATCGATGATATATACCGCATACAGGAAAAGCGGAAAAACATCGTCCCCCAAGTAACAGCGCGAAAGAAAGAGTGTTAGTTGTTCGCGACAGATGCTCAGTGATGACTATTGTGACGAAAAGTAAGAGAACGAGAGCCGCAAAAGTCCTCCCAGAACAGGTTAAAAAGTGAAAACTATACGATATAACATACAATGAGGTGACAAAAGTCATAGATACGTCCTAATATCATGTCGGGGTTTCTTTTGCCTGGCGTAATGGAGCAACTCGATGTCGCATGGCCGGTCGCTGTGGCCGAGCGATTCTAGGCGCTTCAGTCCGGAACCGCGCGACCGCTACCGTCTCAGGTTCGAATCCTGCTTCGGGCATGGATGTGTGTGATGTCCTTAGATTAGTTAGGTTTAAGTCGTTCTGAGTTCTAGGGGACTGATGACCTCAGATGATAAGTCCCATAGTGCTCAGAGCCATTTGAACTATTTGATGTCGCATGGACTCTACAAGTCGTTGGAAGACCCCTGCACATATATTGAGTCATGCTGCCCTATAGCCGTCCATAACTGCGGAAGTGTTTGCGCTGAAGGATTCAGTGCACGAACTGACTTCTCTCGAGACTGTTCTTTAAACCACTAGAAAAAATTGTAGCCCAGTTTCATTGCGTACTGTCATCCACAAAAATTCCATTGATGTTTGCGAACATGAATAGCTTCAAATGATCTCCGAGTAGCCGAATATTACCATCTCCAGCCGAGGATCGGTTCAGCTGGACCGGAGGACCCAGTCTATTCCATATAAAGACAGCCCACACCATTATCGAGCGGCCACCATCTTGCACAGTGCCTTGTTGACAACTTGGGTCCACGGCTTTGTGGGGTCTGCGCCACACTCCAACGCTACCATCAGCTCTTACCAGCTGAAATCAAAACCAGTCTTACCGAGCCACGGTGTTCCAGTAGTCTAGGGCCCAACCGTTATAGGCACGAGGCCGAGAGAGGCGTTGCAGGCGATGTCGTGTGCGTCAGTCATCTGCTTCCGTAGCCCGTTAACACCAAATTTCGCCGCACAATCCTAACGGATACGTTCGCCGTACGTCCCACATTGATTTCTGCTGTTATTTCACGCAATGTTGCTTGTCTCTTAGCACTGACAACTCTACGCAAACGCCGCTGTCTCGGTCGTTAAGTGAAGACCGTGGGCCACTGCGTGTCCGTAGTGAGAGGCAATTGCTAAGTGTGGTATTCACGGCGCACTCTTGAAACTGTGAATTTCGGAATATTGAGTTACTAAAGATTTCCGAAATGGAATGTCCCAAGCGTCTATCTCCAGCTGCGATTCCGCGTTCAGTGTCTGTTAATTCCCGTCGTGTATCCACAATCAAGTCGGAGACTTTTTCACAAGAATCACCTGAGTGCTAATGGCTTTTGCCAATGTACCCTCCATTTTACTTACACATTGTGCACGCAGTGCTACCGCCATCTGTATCAGTGCATATCGTTATCCCACGACTTTTGTCTCGTTAATACACACGTGTGTAAAACACATTTCCGGCTATAGTGTAAGTTAAAAAAATGGATGGAGTGCGGAATTTTTGCAGAGACGTCGTGATTCGCCGGCGGTCGGAGGCTGCTTGAGCGGCCCGTTGCCCCTGGCTGCGCCTCCATCCACAGCCCTTGGCTGTGTCCCGGGCTCACCTCGCTTAAAGACGGCCGCTACATCTGCCCAAAAATCGATGGGACTCGCTCTGCACTACATAGCTCTTAAAGCGAGCTCTAACGCACTGGAGTAACGCATACCGCTTAACTCGAGGCGTAAAAAATTACACATGCCGTTGCAGTATAGCAGTGCAATTATCAAACGTTATTTCGGTGTGCTTGAATCGCTGGCACCGTAGTGAGACTTCAGAAATTTTCGTCGTTGAAAGTAGGATTGGAAAAATAAGATTTGAACAGTGTAGTGTAACGACGTAAGTTCTTTATAAATGATTTTCTTTCGACATATGACCATGTGCAGACTTCGTCACCTACGTCAGTTACAACCCACTTCAAAATTATTTATATTCTTTTTAAATTGTCACAGAATGGTTCTTGAACGAAACTGTAAAACATCATTTGAGTCGTATGCACAGAATTACGTCACTCGGGTCAATTGGTTTGCGTAAACTTTTTCAATTTTAGATGTCATTTGTTTCTCCTCAGAAATTATATTGATACACGTTATCTGATTTAATCGATATTAGAACCACATTGAATAAACTTTTTGAGATTCAAAGTTGCGATGAACGCTGTCAAAATTCAATAATCTTGTCAAATATATTATTAATCCATTCACATAATTCTTCATAAATAAATCCTCAGAACACGTATTTCAACTTTAGTTGCATCCACTAGTTTATTATCTTCCTACATACAGACGTGAACCTGAGCCTTGACGAGACAAAACTAACATTTTCAATAAGATTAAACTTCCTATGATATCATTGTTGTACAAAAAAATTACATATTTTCATTTATCAATTTTTAGAAGCACGACGCAACAACTCGATTCCAGGATCTTCTGTTGCTCTTTGGCTGTCGACCCGCGACGTATAGTGGCCAGCAATTTTCTCTCTGGTCGCGGCAGCGAAGATGCTGTCTCCGTTCGTTGCGCCGCCCTCTCCGTACATGAAACATAAAAAAAATACAAACTTTAGGCAATTCACAACCATTACAAAATATTACAAAAATACATAAACAAAAACTAAATTAAACTTATATTCACCTGCAAACTGGGCTGACACTGGTGGATGGGTGACGCTTCAATTTCGTCCCATTACAACAGGCTACAGTCGATGGCTGATAATTTTAATTTTGACGTGCCGTGACTTCACAAGACAACTGTGTGGGGAAAAAAAATACAGTTCATAGGCCTACTTCGAAATCAAACACAATTTACTGCAATAAATTCACAGCTTATTTCGAGTTTACTGATACATGAAATACATGTTGCATTCATAATCTGACTAGCTTTTTGTCCGACCGATGTTTTGTGATTCATCGCCAAAATTACAAGGCCGGACTCAATTACATTGGGACTGATAACATCTCATTAGAAATTCGATTATAAATACTTGTTTCCCATAAGTAGACCAAAATGGATCTACAGAACAGGTCTGGAAGTTCATTCTTTCAACATAATTGCACAAAAATTGTGTTACCAATGAGAAAAGGTTGTTACGACCAAAGACAAAAGGCCCAGTTGTGCGTATTCGGACTTCTCATTAGTAAACTAAAGATATACATACAACATTGAAACTATTTGCACGTAAAATGAGACTTTTCACTCGAAGCAGGCAAACGTGGAACAATAAATAAGATTCTAGTACGTATTCTGTTGTCAGTTATCCACTAACGTTAAATGAATTCCTTATTGTCCGTCTTCATCGAAATGAAGATGGGCAGTAAAAAATTTGTTTCACAACAGTCAATTACGGATTTTCTCTGAGGACATTATCCCAGTTTTTGCAAAGACACTAATGTCCACACTAGAACTTATCAGTAAGTACGACTTTGTGGACTGAAGAGAGTGACCATATACATTCGTGACAGCAACTTCACTGGTATATATTTTGTTCTATCGATATAAACACAGATACCAGCAGTTCATTACAGTAAGCTGTCGAAATATCTAGTAAGTATTCTCTTTGTTTCTAATGACTCGGATGTTGACTGCACATTATATCTTAAAATTTCCACCTGTTTTGAACGACAACATCTTAGCCATTCCCTGTATTAATTTATTATAACGCTCGTACCTTAAGAACTATGAGCATTCGTCAAGTATAGGCCATGTGCTTCACATTAGTGAAGATGAACGTGTGAGCATAGCTGCTAAGGTGTGCATTTTAGAAGACGTGTTCGCTGGGCTTTTTTTTACCTCGCATCATCGTCCTTGTCACAACCCTGAATATTGAGAATTCCTCCTGGGACACCGTGTATACGATGTAAATGGCATTACTGCTGCCTGCTTTGTGCGACTGCGCTGAAATGATAAGCATTTGCATATGCAAGCATGAAATATACTTCATACCAATTTGACGTTTGTTGCACGCCTTCATGGAGTTGCTGTCTGAAGGCGAGAAGTGTATTAGTTGAAGTAAATTATTTCGTTCCCAGTACTCGAAAGCCATTTTCTTAAACATCTAATCACCGATGGTACGTTATTTTTCCTGCGTCCCCCCATGTCGTTTACATCATCGAGCGAAACCCCTAGCTCTTCGCCCTTCTCTTTATATACAACAAAGAACGAGAGCAAACAGTGGTGCTTTTGCCAGTCAGCGTTCTATACATTCCTATTCCCGGACATATTTTGATTAAGCAACTGCACTTCTCATCGCTGGTACTTTTGTTTCGAGTACTCTGACAACTTTTAATAATCACTCACACCATCGTTTACTCTTCGACATACTTCTCTAATTACTGAAAAAATCTCCTCACAGATTTTTGTATGATGCGCGTTAATTGTTATCCGATAAATGGCATCAGCACAGAACAATATGACATTATGTACTTTCTTCAGTTCCATCTTGTATCAGATACTCAACGAAATGAGAATATTAATAGAAATATGAAGTTGCATAATCTCTATCCGCTGATCACATACCACTACAGGGCAGGCGTCAAGTCTAACGTTACGAGATTAATTACCTACCGAGATGACTTTGCGATTTAGAAGTTTTTATTGCCTAATATTTACAGTCCTTTATGAGGTCAGTCTGCTGCACATCACTGTTTATGCCGTTTTTATATATTTCTTGTCTGTTATGTGAATGTGCATGCCGAACAACTAAGACTGTAGATTTGTCAGAATGTGGATAGTTATGACGACTTTGGAGGTGAGGCACAGACCAACAATAAAATGCGACATTCCCTCATCATCAGCAGCACAGACTTGGACAGTCTCTATCAGACAATTTCTCGACGACAGCGAGAATTACTAATAGTAATTCGGTTTTTTAGAGGTAATTTTGGTAGAGAACTGCATGTCTCCGTCATCAGCGATGTGTCATACTCAAAGGAACGATAAAGTTTTTGAGAGTGACAGGCATCGGAGAATTGCATGAGACACCAATTTGTTTGAAGGCTGTAGGTCGTCAACAACTCTTGCATCAATGGATGACTGTACTAAAAGTTTCGTAATTTAAGATGTTGGACTCCACAGCTGGACGCTTCCAATACTGAAACCAAATAACGGACTTCGTTGGTAAGTAACGAAACCGTTTTCGACTCCAGACGACGTGGTATTTGTCTGGACGCTACGTTTTGCTCCATGGACATCCGCCTATTGTCTTCTAGCTAGGTCTGTCTTTGTTTCCCTCTTCAACATTCATGTCTTTCGAGTGTTATATTCTTCCGCTGCGGCTTTTCAGCCTCATGATATGCCTCAGGCAACCTCATGTTCAAAATATCGTTACTCAGGCTTGTTTCACCACAGTGAACTCATGTGCACCAACTAGCCATTCGTGTCATATGGTGGTGCCTTGTTGGGGTGCACTTCCACTCAAATGTTCAAATGTGTGTGAAATTTTGTGGGACTTAACTGCTAAGGTCATCAGCCCCTAAGCTTACACACTACTTAACCTAAATTATCCTACGGACACACACACACACACACACACACACACACACACACACACACACACACACACATGCCCGAGGGAGGACTCGAACCTCCGCCGGGATCAGCCGCACAGCCCATGACTGCAGCGCCCTAGACCGCTAGACTAACCCCGCGTGGCGCACTTCCACTATCTCAGCATAGATTATTACGTAACTGAGTTTGTTTGCACGCTCTTGACTGCAGTGCTGGTACACATTCAAATTCCCACGCCACCTCTGTAGCACACTGCTAGTCACAACAAGATGGCGAAGCCCAAAGAAAAAGTGGAGCAACGTTCAATTGGTCGTTTCCTGTATTTAATGAGGAACAAAGCAACGATCATGATGGTGGAAGTGCACGTCAAGACTGCACCATCATATGACACAGCTGCCTAGGTGGGGAATACGCTTCCACTATGGTAAAGGGAGTCCGAGAGACGAGGTTTTGAGGACAAAAAAGTTATCCTCCGGCTGGGTTCCACGAATGCTCAAGCCCACTGAAACAGCCCTCCAATGTTAGACAGCAGTGGAAAAGTTTTAGTTGTGCCAGCCCAGTCCGGATGACTTCTGTAACAGCCTAAACACCACCCACAAATGCTGCGTGTTTCACTGTGACCCAGACACGAAGGAACGAAACAAGCAGTGATAGGTAACACGTGGATTCATCATCGCCGAAAAAGACAGGGACGCAACCACCATCGGGCAGGTGATGCAGAATGTTGGTAGTGGTGTATTGTTGAAAGATTGTGCTTGTAAGGGTCGCCCTGTCACAGGAGCATAATACAGAAATACCTTGGTGAAGTTACGGGTTTTGGGACGTAACGTCGCGAGAAGGTGTCCTGTTGAGTTTTCATTCCACAACAGCGCCCATCCCCACTCTGAATACAACAGGGTCACACAAGCTGCTTCTTTGGGCTATCAAATTTTGCGCCTTCTCCTCCGTACCCCCGTCCTCCCCTCCCTCCTCCCCATCCCCGCCCCGCTTCCTCAACCCGTCCCCACCCGTATTCTCCTGTCATAGCATTTTCAGAGTCATGACTAGCTACTTTTCGAAGTGGAACGTTTCCTGAATACCCGAAATGCACACATCTAGAACCAAGGTCACCGCCAAGGTATTCATCGTTGGCAAAAGCATGTCGCTTTGAAGGATTAAAATGTAGAGAGACTATCGGCAGGTTTAATAGCCACATTTGATTTTTTTCTAGATAATAATTAAATACGACTACCCCTCGTATGTCTCAAAAGAGATTGACGATTTCATTATGGCCAGATCTTGTTATTTGTTATCATTCTATCCCGTGACAGCTTCGTGAACATTCATATGCGTATTTTAAAGGCATCAATTTACTTGCAACCCGTTAATTTTCCCCACATCATACATCCGTATAAAGGTACTGTGGACATAAAACTCGCTAACTTCGTTTTATTTGTTACGTAGAGGCTCTTTCTTTTTATAAATACCTTCAAATTAATTACAGTCACGTTTATTCTTTGTCCATGACTGCCATGTTACGCTCCTCAGAATGTCAACGTAACACACTTCGCTTTATTTATCAGGTATATTTCTTGTAACATCTTATTTAATAATAATAAAGTTTCTACCAACTCTCCCACAAGTATTCTAGCCTGTTGCTGAAGTTTTTCAATTCAGTCATAGACTAATACTTTCTCCCTCCTCTTCGTACACTATTTGTGGCCGGCAAGGGTTGCAATGTCTCATGTTCTAAATAGGCACACGTACACAAAGCAGACGCATTTACGTGTACAAAATAAAATATGAACTATTATTATTTGTGCATTAAATGAATTTTGAAAACAATTGTTCAAGTGCTTTGTGACATATAATATTTTTGACTCTTAGGTCTTCTGCAAATACAAGTAAGTTTTTCGACTGTCCCAATCGCTGGCATGTAACTTACGACCACGCGGAAAACGTGGAGTTCCCATATTTAATGCACACGCTTGATGCGATAGACCTTGAGCCTTGCTGATGGGCCGGCTGCGGTGACCAAGCGGTTCTAGGCGCATCAGTCTGGAGCCGCGCGACTGCTACAGTCGCAGGTTCGAATCCTGCCTCGGGCATGGATGTGTGTGATGTCCTTAGGTTAGTTAGGTTTAAGTAGTTATAGGTTCTAGGGGACTGATGACCTCTGATGTTAAGTCCCATAGTGCTCAGAGACATTCGAACATTATTGAACCTTGCTAATGGCACTTCACATTTTTAAACTTTTCAAGTCAACTAATCACAGAAAAGACATACCCACAAGTAGTTTTCCGACGTTTCTACATGTCACCCTTCCTTATCGTCACCCCCCGCCCTAGTGGTAGTAGGGATCTTATTTGTGCAGCACTGTCATACAAATTTATGATTCATGTATATACCAGATTTGGTTGAAATTGCTCCACAAGTTCCTGAGTTATGCATTTATCTCAGGCATTTCCACCCTAAATCCGCATTAAATCATAGTTTACTCAGTAAATCACAGTAAACTTTTCTATATAGCAACTGATACGTATGCCTGTTTTGGTACAAATTCCTTCAGGCATTACAGAGGTACTATGACATGCCACTGTCTTTGCACCCATTTCCACTACCTTCTCCAGTGGTGAAACGTCATCGTGACTGTCGTCAGTAAGTCTAGTGACTCTGAAAATTGTGGATTTTATACAAATGTCGGTCGCTATGGAATATTTTTACATGTCACTTCCTCTCACTCCCACAACATATTTATGCAAATATTCAGTCCCGTATATTGTTTCGGACGTTCCTGTGTTAATCTTCTGTCGCCCACTTTTCACACTAACGTCTATGCTGGGTAGGAGGTCCTTACCTCTTCAGAAACCTTCGCGGGCGGGCGCTCAACAATTCATCCAAATTTCATCGCTATCAGATGAATGGTTTAGGAACACATAGAAGACGAACAAACAAACTGTAAGTAGGCTGTTTATGTTTTCTTATTGGCAACGTTACGTAGCGCTCTGTATGAAAATCACTGGCTGTGCTGTGTGCAGTCTTTGGCTAGTTTGCATTGTTGTCTGCCATTGTAGTGTTGGGCAGCTGGATTTTAACAGCGCGTAGCGTTGCGCAGTTGGAGGTGAGCCGCCAGCAGTGGTGGATGTGAGGAGAGAGATGGCGGAGTTTTGAAATTTGCAATACTGGATATCATGAACTGCTATATACATTATGACTTTTGAACACTATTGAGGTAAATACATTGTTTGTTCTCTATCAAAATCTTTCATTTGCTAACTATCCCTATCAGTAGTTAGCGCCTTCCGTAGTTTGAATCTTTTATTTAGCTGGCAGTAGTGGCGCTCACTGTATTGCAGTATTTCGAGTAATGAAGATTTTTGTGAGGTAAGTGATTTGTGAAAGGTATAGGTTAATGTTAGTCAGGGCCGTTCTTTTGTTGGGATTTTTGAAAGTCAGATTGCGTTGCGCTAAAACTATTGTGTGTCACTTTAGTGAATGTTTGAGTACGTTCAGTTTTGCTCAGCTGTTTGAAAAGCAAATAATGTAAGAGGTTTATCAGCACAGTAATTCTAAAATTGTTCTAAGGGGACGTTTCAAAACAAACAAATATTCATTTCTTTATGCTAGGTTTTGTTCGAAACAGGTGATATCTCAGAAGTAGTAGTAATAAGAATTAATTATCTCTGCTGTATATCTTTCCAGACGAAACACTCACCGTTCAGGAAAAGATGCCTCCAAACAGAAAACACAGCCGCTCCGGAAAAGTCGTCAACACCATAACCGCATGCCACCGTCGAGATTGCCGCTGGTAAAATTCCATGCTTTTAATCAGTGTCCCTTCTGTTAACAGTCACTTTAAACTGTCCAAGCTGATCTTGAGTCACCTTGAAGCAGTATCATTAGCGGAGTTGTAACACCACATACTTATACGCCGCAGTCGTCTCTAGCTCTCTGTTGCCGCGGAAACGCCTTACGGATTGCAACAGACAATTTTGTTCTATCGTCTTTTGTTTCCAAAACGACTTGAGTAAAATAAAAAAACGGTGAGGGGGAGGGGAGCTGTTTCATCTCTCAAACTACGTGCCCGGTATGCTTTCCATTACCCATTTTTATTTCTAACTAGGTGCAGATATGCAAAGCAGAACGTTTACATGTTCATGTATTGAGTCACTTATAGACCATATTTGATTGAAATTGCCGCTCCAGGAGTTCCTGGCTTATGCTTTTGTGCCACCCCTTGTCATCTCCACCGTTTGTTACTGTAATTTTTTCCAGTGATAATTGTATAGATTTCGGAAGAAATTGCTTCAATCGTCCCAGACATATGTTGACGACATCCGATATCTACGAGCTAGTGCGCCACTGTTTGATGACTGCCTGTCTTCTCCCATCCACACTCACACCACACACATCCGCTATTAGGGATGCAGATTAATCGGGATTTTCAACAGTGAGCCAAGCGACCCAGAGAACCATGGATTCGATAGAAATATCGGTATTTACCGAATATTTTTGCACGTCACAGCTACACATCTCCAGACCCACTCCTATAGATGGCAGGGCTTATTTAAACAAGGAGTGATGTACATACAAAATTTGGTCGACACTGCTGCAGACGTTCCTGAGTTATGCCGCTGTTCACCACTACCACCACCATAGATGTAGGTGGTTCTTCCACTCCCTGAAACCTTCGCGTCATTTTGCCATGCATGGTGTATTTTCAACGCAACAGCACGCGAACCGTATACAAACCTAGCCGTTTCGGAATTGCTTCCACCCTCCCGAAAGCCTATGATTATTCCCTTTTGGACCTCAGATAAATCGCTCCGTTTCCGCCTTACGAAAACGACTGCACTGCTGTCGGTGCCCCCCGAAAGGCTTTATATACTCTTTAGTGATAGAGCTGCCATCGGCCGTCTGTGAGTGGCTCTTGCACGTTGGCGGTGGTCACATTAATGTAACTGGACTGTGTGTATTAGATAAATAACCTTTCGTGTGCTTGGGTCGACATCCGATATCTACGAGCTAGTGCGCCACTGTTTGACGACTGCCTGTTTCAGATGCAAAGGGGATTTCTTTGAACAGACGGACGGTGTAGCTACGTGTTCCCCTCTACCGCCTGTCGCAGCAGACATTTTTATGCAAGTGTTCGAAGAAACAGTACTCCAGTCCGCACTATTACATCCAGAATGCTAGCTACGATGCGTTGATGACACCTTTGTTATCTGGCCACACGGATAAGAAGAGCTTCAGACCTTTCAGCAAAATCTCAACCAGCACCACAGCAAAATTCGCTTTACCATGGAGATAGAAAAGGATGGAATATTGCCTTTTCTCGACGTGGAAGTTTACCGTAAGCCTGGCAGGAAGCTTGGACACAGTCTTTATAGGAAGCCCACCATCAAGGACAGGCATGCATCCTCCCACCATCATCCTACGCAAAAAAAAAAATCGGCCCGCAAACTTTTACTAAGAGGGCCCACAGGATCAGCTATGAACACAATCGCAAAGCTCAACTACAGAACCTCAGGTCCATTTCTGGAGCCAACGGCTACGACATGAGGATGATACATTGTCGTGTCCCACTGACGTGTCCTGAGAGGGAGTGGAAGGACTGCGTTGGTGCGCGTCAGAGAACTTACTTGGCATGAGGTCTCGGTGATGTGGGCCGCCAACTCCTCACTGCTCCGTAGCAGAGAAGGCTGCAAGGTGAGCTAGAGTACGGAACTCGGATAGGATCTTAGGAAAGCTTTCATGTACGAACACTCGATGTATAGAACGATTATACTAGAAGTACCCCTGGCACTTGTGATTTAAATAAGATTCTATATACAGTCTCCAATGATTGTCTATCTGGCTATGCAGTTGCCATTCCTAACTTCTCAAACCTAAGTCCTAATACAGCAGAGGCGAGCGCACCAGACTAAGTGTCAGCTGTGTCGATTCAGCCTAAGTCCCTACTTGTAGCTGTTCTCAATACTCTCCTGCAACTCTTGCAGCATACCGACGCAGACTAACGTGGACCGGCGTCCTAAGTACCTCACTCCATCACTGTCCTTCGATCTAGCAGCTATCCGCTTTTATAGGGGGTAGTGCACCCGGCACCACTTATTCTAGAAGGTTCTAGCAGGTTCTAGCACCCCCGAACTTTGAGCCCTGAGTAGGCTAGTCACGCGGCAGCATGTGATGCCTACGTGATGAACTAGCCATTCTCCACTGTTTGCTGTGTCCAAGGGTTGCCACTAACTGTGCTTGAGCCTCGTGATACTGCATACTCCGCTCTTTTTAGTCGAGTACACATTACACATTACACATGAGATAGTCTGGTCACGTCCGCCTCGCTTGATCTGTAGCAATAATTTTCCAGCCTACAGCCTACATGATTTTAATTCTATCTTCTACTATTCGCGACAACATAAAACTATGGCGGAAAAGGAGGAGGGCAACAGGAAAATGCAGAACTAAGCACGGAACACCGTCGTGCTACCATACATACAAGGGGTCACTGGACGTCTGGGCAAAATTATGCCTATTTTTCGTAGCAACAACAAAATAAAAGACGTTCTGTGCCCGACGAAAGATACAACTGACAAGTTTCTTGTCGCCGGAGTTTATTAAATCGGGTGCGGATGTGGACTGGTGTATGTAGGCGAGACTGGGCGTCCAATAAGCACCATGTTATCTGAACACGAGAGATATATCCGTCTCAAACAATACAACAAATCAGCGGTGGCAGAACATCAGGAACAGAGCAGGATGGAGAGGCCCGGCTACTGGCGAAACAGCCGTTTAGTTTGAGGAGGAATATTGGAGATGCTGTAGAAATAGCCAAGCGATCCGACAACATGAATAGAGAAGACGGGTACCGACTTCCAGCGTCTTGGCTGCCATCAGTGTCAGCTTTGCGGAAGGACAGCTCTCGCAAAGCAACAGGCGCGCGGTAGGCCACAGCGGCGGAGGGTGCACAGTGGCTGACGCGCCCTAGCCGATACTAGGCAGTTAGTAAACAGCGCTACGCTGCAGTCGCCGCTCCGTTTCCTATTCGCAGATTTCCACCAATGGCAAGCAATAAAGGATATTCCAATGGAAAACACCTATTTCCGCCAATGACAAGACGCAATGCAAAAAAATGGTTCAAATGGCTCTGAGCACTATGCGACTTAACATCTGAGGTCATCAGTCCCCTAGAACTTAGAACTACTTAAACCTAACTAACCTAAGCAGATTACATACATCCATGCCCGAGGCAGGATTCGAACCTGCGACCGTAGCGGTCGCGCGGTTCAAGACTGAAGCGCCTAGAAACGCTCCGCCACACCGGCCGGCTACGCAATGCAAAGGCCAATAAAAGAACACCTAACACCCTATCTCCTCACCCTTATATCCAATGACAGCGCTCCTGCTTAGTATATAAGTAATTAAATTTGGAAATTTGTGGTAGGGTCTTAAGGGACCAAACTGCGGAAGTGGTCGGTCCTTAAGGGGCTCCGGAAAGGCTCAAAATCATGAAAAGTTAATTTTTTACTTTTTTGCGTTTTCTGAATCTGCAGACTATTACCTTATAATAGTTATATAATTTAATCAATTCCGAAGACTACAACTATTTTTAAATTTTTTTTGAAATGTGTTCTACATGGGCGTGACCCACTGTGGCGCTGTTAAACTGCTCTCAAATGGTGTTATTATTAACGTCCGTGTTCATCAGGTACATTTTAGTGATGTGAGAAAAAGTATGTGTTGTGGCTAACCTGAACTGTTGAAAAAGTGTATTCACGGAAAAACTCAAAACCCCAATGAAAGTGTAAATAGTATTATATGGTCGAGAATCCCCAACACTGTATTTGTTGGAACAGAAACACTTCACTTTGGTGTGTATGATGCTGTTGCGACTTTCAATGATGGCAACATTGTAAGGTGCAAGGTATTTAGAAATATGGGAATGAAGATAGGTTCTAACATGGTACGAGCGATGCTTGCTTTATACAAGGAACGCCTTCGTGCTGCAGACAGGGCTGTAAAGAGTCTAGAAATACAAGCAAGAGTAAACAGGAGGAGGAACAAGAGGAAGCTGGAGGAGGAGTTTGCAGAGGTTGAAGATAATCCATCCTATGGACCTGGAATGCACTAAAAAGTTAATCCAATCTTTGTCGCTCGATTCCCAAAACTTTTATTTTCTCATACTACACTTCTGGAAATTGAAATAAGAACACCGTGAATTCATTGTCCCAGGAAGGGGAAACTTTATTGACACATTCCTGGGGTCAGATACATCACATGATCACACTCACAGAACCACAGGCACATAGACACAGGCAACAGAGCATGCACAATGTCGGCACTAGTACAGTGTATATCCACCTTTCGCAGCAATGCAGGCTGCTATTCTCCCATGGAGACGATCGTAGAGATGCTGGATGTAGTCCTGTGGAACGGCTTGCCATGCCATTTCCACCTGGCACCTCAGTTGGACCAGCGTTCGTGCTGGACGTGCAGACCGCGTGAGACGACGCTTCATCCAGTCCCAAACATGCTCAATGGGGGACAGATCCGGAGATCTTGCTGGCCAGGGTAGTTGACTTACACCTTCTAGAGCACGTTGGGTGGCACGGGATACATGCGGACGTGCATTGTCCTGTTGGAACAGCAAGTTCCCTTGCCGGTCTAGGATGGTAGAACGATGGGTTCGATGACGGTTTGGATGTACCGTGCACTATTCAGTGTCCCCTCGACGATCACCAGTGGTGTACGGCCAGTGTAGGAAATCGCTCCCCACACCATGATGCCGGGTGTTGGCCCTGTGTGCCTCGGTCGTATGCAGTCCTGATTGTGGCGCTCACCTGCACGGCGCCAAACACGCATACGACCATCATTGGCACCAAGGCAGAAGCGACTCTCATCGCTGAAGACGACACGTCTCCATTCGTCCCTCCATTCACGCCTGTCGCGACACCACTGGAGGCGGGCTGCACGATGTTGGGGCATGAGCGGAAGACGGCCTAACGGTGTGCGGGACCGTAGCCCAGCTTCATGGAGACGGTTGCGAATGGTCCCCGCCGATACCCCAGGAGCAACAGTGTCCCTAATTTGCTGAGAAGTGGCGGTGCGGTCCCCTACGGCACTGCGTAGGATCCTACGGTCTTGGCGTGCATCCGTGCGTCGCTGCGGTCCGGTCCCAGGTCGACGGGCACGTGCACCTTCCGCCGACCACTGGCGACAACATCGATGTACTGTGGAGACCTCACGCCCCACGTGTTGAGCAATTCGGCGGTACGTCCACCCGGCCTCCCGCATGCCCACTATACGCCCTCGCTCAAAGTCCGTCAGCTGCACATACGGTTCACGTCCACGCTGTCGCGGCATGCTACCAGTGTTAAAGACTGCGATGGAGCTCCGTATGCCACGGCAAACTGGCTGACACTGACGGCGGCGGTGCACAAATGCTGCGCAGCTAGCGCCCGCCATTCGACGGCCAACACCGCGGTTCCTGGTGTGTCCGGTGTGCAGTGCGTGTGATCATTGTTTGTACAGCCCTCTCGCAGTGTCCGGAGCAAGTATGGTGGGTCTGACACACCAGTGTCAATGTGTTCTTTTTTTCATTTCCAGGAGTTTGCAGAGGATGAAGATAATCCATCCTATGGACCTGGAATGCACTAAAATGTTAATCCAATCTTTGTCGCTCGATTCCCAAAACTTTTATTTTCTCATACTAATTACATGTTTTCTAAGGATCTTCCAAACATATTTGTTTCAAACTTTCAGTAAATGTTACACAGTACCTTCTGCATAATTTAACACAGCCTTTCTCCAAAAAACTGTATATTTTTGAACATATAAATAAAAAATTGCAAAAAAAAAATGTTGTGAATTTTCATTACAATTGAAAAAAAATCATCTTTAATAACTGAACTAAAATTTTGTAAAATCCCTGTGTTAAGTTGTAGCCCATATTCCAATAAATAATCTGTAAAAAGTTCAACTTCCTACCTCAAATACTTTGTGAGGAAAGATGTAATTTATAAGCGTTATTTTAACATTGCAAGTATAGGGCGTTCCGAAGCCCCTTAAGCTTACGCACTACTTAATATAGAGGCGCCATGTCACTGACTGCGCGGCCCCTCCCGTCGGAGGTTCGAGTCTTCCCTCGGGTATGTGTGTGTGTGTGTGTGTGTGTGTGTGTGTGTGTGTGTGTTGTTCTTGGAATGAGTTAGCTTAAGTAGTGTGTAAATCTAGGGACCGATGACCTCAGCAGTTTGGTCCCTTAGAAATTCACACACATTCAGAACATTTGACAACACACACGCCCATGCCCGAAGGAGGACTCGAACCTCCGACAGGGGGAGCCGCACGGACCGTGACAACGCGCCCTGGACCGCGCGGCTACCCCGCACAATTAATTAAACTAGCGCCCATTCAGCAGTTAGCAAAATAATCTGAGGAGGGCGTTCTGCAATAGTCGCCTAAACGTCGATATTTTATAGTTGACAATGCGGTTACAAACCCAGAAGAATTTTATTGACTGCGACAACGGCCGTGGAAACCTACGTTTACGTTTACGCTTTAAGTTCGTTTCAAGATGTCATTTTCCTGCGTCAAGCTGGTTTCTGTCAGAAACGAACACTTTATTTCATTTGACTATAAAGGTTATCACTCAATGCTCGCACAAATTTTGTGTATTGGCAAATAAACAAATTTTTTTGTGAGCACTGCCTAACTTTACAGTCAACTATTACGAGCCACGAACGCTTTCCGAGAACAACGTGGCGTAAATGAACTTCATTTCACTGCTCCCTTGAATTCTATCGGACGGTATGTGGATATATCAGTTTCGATTTTCACTTCCGGACTCACAGCAAATGAAACAAACGGGCGAGCTAAACTGGGTTTCAGTGATTTTGATATAGTTTTCAAAATTATGCTTCGAATGTGTCAAAAGGAATTTTTAATCAATGTGTATGACCTGAAACTTCCTGCAGATTAAAACTGTGTGCCGGACCGAGACTCGAACTCGGGATCTTTGCCTTTCGCGGACAAGTGCTCTACCAACTGAGCTACCCAACCACGACTCACGACCCGTCCTTACAGCTTTAATTCTTCCACTAGCTCGTCTCCTACCTTCCAAACTTCACAGAAGCTCTTCTGCGAACCTTGCAGAACTAGCACACCTCGGAGAAAGGATATTGGGGAGACATGGCATAGCCACAGCCTGGGGGATGTTTCCAAAATGAGATTTTCATTCTGCAGCGGAGTGTGCGCTTATGCAAGGTTCGCAGAAGAGCTTCTGTGAAGTATGGAAGGTAGGAGACGAGGTACTGGCAGAATTAAAGGTCTGTGGACAGGTGGTGAGTCGTGCTTGGGTAGCTCAGTTAGTAGAGCACTTGCCCGCGAAAGGCAAAGATCCCGAGTTTGAGTCTCAGTCTGGCACACAGTTTTGATCTGCCAGGAAGTTTCATATCAGCGCACACTCCACTGAAGAGTGAAAATCTCATTCTGGAATGTGTATAACCTGTTTTGACTCTTGGAGTGAGACATGCACTTGTGATGTCAAAACCATTTGGCAACAGGTTTGCACAGTGGGGAATGGTGAGATGTACTGTAGGAGACACTAGAAAAGACTGGAAGACAAACAAATCGATCAGAGAACAGACGAAAGTGCTAGACTTAATTAGGATGGTAATGAAATTCAAATAGACATGGACAGGACATGTGGACGGAAGAAAGTGAACGTGAAATAGTCATTTGATATCATCTGATTAAAAAATCCATCAGGAACTATTAAAATCTATTGAAGCTGCCCAAGTCGGCTTTTAGTGATGTCGTTGTAAAGCAGAAACGCGAATGCGCAATCACAGGTAAACCAAGACCAGGGAGAGCTCATGTACAGACGGACAGCCACTGTCTAGCATCGAGGAGAGTGGTTGTAAAAAATCGCATCAGATCAGCCGTGGTTCCGAAATGCTACCAGCAATCCAGCAAGAGCAAGCACAGTGGCACAGCGTGGGGAGCTGAAAAGCGCTGCGTACAGTGTTTGAGCAGCTCCTCGCAAGCCAGACATTTCTGTAGTCAGCACTAAGTCACGCTTGAGGTGGTGCAAAGAGTGGATGACTGGGAACGAATGATTTGGATGGTGAGTCGCGCCACACGCTGTGGCAATCCGATGTAAGGGTTTGACGTGAGCTGGTGCCCCCAGCTCGTTCGTTAATATTTCAAAAAGTCTTGATTACCTCCTCGATCTACTGATTAAATTCCTTATTTATCAACTATTTTCGGCCAACAGATCATCGTCTGTTCTTAAAGGCACTGAGAGCATAATATTAGGCCAATATAAAGACATTGACGTCAAATAATGAAACCTTCAATTTGTCATCGTTGTCACATCGTAAAATAAATTACATGGTCAGTATATAAAATTGCTAGAAGTGCATGTTAATGCCGATTTCTGTTATAACGTGAAAGAGAGCCTGGCACAGCTTATACATTGACGATATAATTTACGAGGGTTGCCCAGTAATTCACAGCATTTTTTTCTTCAAAAGTTCTTTATTGAACGTAATAGGAATTAGACACACGAAAGAATAGTGTTTTATCTACACATTCTATTTTTCCACTTAATCTCATCCTGTTCTATGCCCTTCCTCCAGCGCGAAACAAGGGCGTGTATACCCTGTCGGTACCAATCCTTATCCTGGTGGCGGAAACAGTGCTTCACTGTGTGAATCACCTCCTCATCGTCCTCAAAGTGTCTTCCACTAATGGCATCCTTTAACGGCCCAAACTAGTGAAAGTCCGAAGGGGCTAGGTCAGAGCTGTCGGGTGGATGGGGTAACACTGTCCAACCATGTTTTGCGATCTGTTCAGCAGTCCTCATAATTGTGTGGGGCAGCGTTATCGTGTTGCAGAAAAACATCTCCTGAGTTTACGTGGCGCCGAAATCGCCGGAAGCGGTTAATGTGTCGATTTATGCTTCTGAATTAATGGTACCGCCTCTTGGCATCACGCAAACGAGAATCACACCTTCACAGCCCCAGAACACGTTGATCGCTACCTCACCGGCGGAAGCAGTTGCTTTGAACTTTTTCTTCTGTGGGCAGTGGGAATGGCGCCATTCCACCGACTGTCGTTTTGTTTCGAGCTCAAAATGGTGAACCCAGGTTTCGTCACCTGTCACAATCCGGGACAAGAAGGTCTCCCCCTCAGCCTCAAAACGTTGCAACAAATCAAGACAAATGTTATTTTCTGTGCGATTTGTGATCCACCGTTAGACACCGCGGGACCCATCTTGCACACACTTTCGAATATCCAAGAGCGTGGATAATTGCATCCACACCTCCTTTGCTCACTGACAGATATAGCACCAACTGCCGAGTCGTAATGCGTCCGTCCTCGCAAATGACTACATCAGCTCGCTGCAACATGTCAGGTGTGGCAGCCATGGATGGTCTCCCCAACCGCTGGAAATATTGAAGGTCCACCGAACCGCATTCTGATTACTGCACCCTCCTTGCTAGCGACATTGTACTTCTGTCGACAGCCGATGCTCCGTAGTCTTTGCACAAGCGTTTGTGTATATTCCCCACAGTTTCATGCTCTGTAGTGCGAAATTCAATGACGGCAAGTTACTTGTAACGTACATCACCTACAGACGCCATTTTGAAGCTGTCCTGCAGCGACGGTATCTGTCGGAAGTGACGGAAACTTGGCGCACACACCCAGGAGACTTCAAATAATACATACGTTACGTTTCGCATTGTAGCAATGCTTTCAGCTGAGAGAAAATAATTCGGTGTATTACTTTCCGGACAATCCTCGTACATTACGATTTGACAACAGCCACAAATTACTGGTTTTATTATCTGACGTCACTGCTTTTATATTCGCTTCATATGATACTGTAAATGATTTTAAGAGCATGATGATTGTCGATCGACTGATACTCTCTGTTAAACAAGGAATTTTATGGACAGCTCGAGACGGTAATCGTGACATGTTTAGGGAAGGGTTTGAGATTAGCGAAAGCGTGGAGAACCTTATCTGTCATGTGTTGTGTCAACAATAAGCACGAAGCAGAGTACGGGTGTATTTTTCGAGTTTACTATGTGGTCTCCGTATTGTGCTTCAGAAAACACTAAATGCGGCAGAACAAGAATACATTTTACAGAACTGTGTACTGATTGTACAAGAGGAACAGTTCGGAGAAGATGATTGTTTGAATCAGCTTATAACTGCACCCTGTCATAGAGCAGCATCTGTGATGCAACGGTTTGTGGACAATAACATTCCTGAAAGACTGGGCTGCCCAGAGTCCGAACCTGAACCCAGTGGACCACCTTTGAGATGAGCTGGGACGTCGACCTCGCGCCAGACTCCAACGCCTAACGTCACCATCGTCTTTGGTTTCGCCTCTTAGCCGCGCGTGGTAGCTGCGCGGTTTAAGGCGCACTGCCAAGGTTCGTGAGGCACCCCCCGTTGGAGGTTCGAGTCCTCCCTCGGGCATTGGTGCGTATTGCCCTTAGCGTAAGTTACACTACTGGGCATTAAAATAGTTACACCAAGAAGAAATGCAGGTGATAAGCGGGTATTCATTGGACAAATATATTATACTAGAACTGACATGTGATAACATTTTCACGCAATTTGCGTGCATAGATCCTGAGAAATCAGTACCCAGAACAACGCTGCCCATGCAGCTTCAACACGATACCACAGTTCATCAAGAGTAGTGACTGGTGTATTGTGACGAGCCAGTTCAAAATGACTCTGAGCACTTTGGGACTTAACATTTAGGTCATCAGTCCCCTAGAACTTAGAACTACTTAAACCTAACTAACCTAAGGACATCACACACGTCCATGCCCGAGGCAGGATTCGAACCTGCGACCGTAGCGGTAACGCGGTTCCGGACTGCAGCGCCTAGAACCGCACGGCCACCACGGTCGGCTGACGAGCCAGTTGCTCGGCCACCATTGACCAGACGTTTTCAATTGATGAGAGATCTGGAGAATGTGCTGGCCAGGGCAGCAGTCGAACATTTTCTGTATCCAGAAAGGCCCATACAGGACCTGCAACATGCGGTCGTGCTTTATCCTGCTTAAATGTAGGGTTTCGCTGGGATCGAATTAAAGGTAGAGCCACGGGTCGTAACACATCTGAAATGTAACGTCCACTGTTCAAAGTACCGTCAATGCGAACAAGAGGTGACCGAGACGTGTAACCAATGACACCCCATACCATCATGCCGGATGATACGCCACATGTCCACATAACATCTTTTCTTTATTTGTGTGTGAGGAATGTTTCCTGAAAGTTTGGCCGTACCTATGAAGACATGCTTCCAATATGTGTTCACCGCGATGTCGCCAAACATTGATGCGACCATCATGATGCTATAAACAGAACCAGGATTCATCCGAAACAATGACGTTTTGCCATTCGTGCACCCAGGGTCGTCGTTGAGTACACCATCGCAGGCGCTCCTGTCTGTGATGCAGCGTCAAGGGTAACCGCAGCCATGGTCTCCGAGCTGATAGTCGATGCTGCTGCAAACGTCGTCGAACTGTTCGTGCAGATGGTTGTTGTCTTGCAAACGTCCCGATCTGTTGACTCAGGGATCGAGACGTGGCTGCACGATCCGTTACAGCCATGCGGATAAGATTCCTGTCATCTCGACTGCTAGTGACACAAGGCCGTTGGGATCCAGCACGGCGTTCCGTATTACCCTCCTGAACCCATCGATTCCATTTTCTGCTAACAGTCATTGAATCACGACCAACGCGAGCAGCAATGTCGTGATACGATAACCCGCAATCACGATAGACTACAATCCGACCTTTATCAAAGTCGGAAATGTGATGGTACGCATTTCCCCTCCTTACACGAGGCATCACCACAACGTTTCACGAAGCAACGACTGTCAGCTGCTATTTGTGTATCAGAAATCGGTTGGAAACTTTCCTCATGTCAGCATGTTTTAGGTGTCGCCGCCTGCGCCAACCTTATGTGAATGCTCTGAAAAGCTAATAATTTGCGTATCACAGCATCTTCTTCCTGTCAGTTAAATTTCAAGTCTGTAGCACGTCATCTTCGTGGTGTAGCAATTTTAATGGCCAGTAGTGTAGTTTAAGTTAGATTAATTAGTGTGTAAGCCTGGGGACCGATGACCACAGGTGTTTGGTCCCACAAGGACTTAACACAAAAGAAATAAAAATTCGCCTCTTGAGGAGTAATTGGTTGTCATTCCCCCACATATATTAAAATCATTCGTCGCAAGTGTTCCCTGCAGAGTTGAAGCCGCCATAACGGCGAAGGGTAGACACACCGCATGTTAATGTCCACTGATGGTTTTCCGGACACTCTTTATGAGATAGCGTAGTTTCGTTTAGTAATGAGTTGTGCATCAAGGAGATGCTCACCCAAACACACCGGAGACTTGCACATAACGGTGTGCGTTAGTTTTAAATATTCCATGAGCGTATGTTTTGGACGGCTGGAAGCCGATTAAAGCGTAACTACCATGGCCACAGTAATGGGAGTGTGCAAAAGTGTCATCTCGCGAGTAAAAAAACCCGCTGAAGGTGTAAATGATATGCCAAAGCACGCCACTGGCTGTAGACGGACCACCACAACGCAAGAGGATCTTTGCGTAGCACTAGTGGCCAAAAGGAACAGATGTCTTACTCGTAGGTGGATCGCTGCAGCCCTTGCAACTGCTACGGGCATGCGTGTCGCGGCGATTAAATCAGGATTGTTTGTATGCTGTAAAGTGCATCCCACTTCAACAATGATATCGTCGAGAAAGAGTTCGTTCGTGTAGGGAGCATGTTGGTTGGGGTCAGAGACATGGTCCAGAGTGTTGTTCTCCGAGGAATCCCGCTTCACTGTTGCAAATGATTCTAGCCACCAGTTAGTGTGAAGATAGAGAGGAGCACATCAAACGCTACAGAATGTTTATGGAAACTGGAAATTTGTGGCAAGATCCTATGGGATCAAACTGCTGAGGTCATCGGTCCCTAAGCTTACACACAACTTAATCTAACTTACGCTAAGGACAACACACACACCCATGCCCGAGGGAGGACTCGAACCTCCGACGGGGGGAGCCGCGTGGACAGTGACAAGACGCCCAAGACCGCGCGGCTACCCCGCGTGGCGAATGTTTATGAACTTTATCAGTATGGCCTAGGCTTTTTGTGTGGGCAGGCATTATGCACAATGACTGAACGCTGCTCTATATCTTCGCACGAGGTACTCTTACAGTAAGCCGGTATAACAACGAGATTACTGTGGATCATTTCCACTCGTTTAGGGGTGTGATAGATCTCGATTTTCTGTTAACGGACGACAAAGCAGATGACCGCTGATGTGTCGGACGCAGGGAAGTGAAGATATTACACGTATGGAATGTACCGCATACTCCCCAGACCTAAACCCCGTAGTGCACGCCTGGGATGCTCTTGGTAGATGGATTTCTCAACGAATACCCCCTCACCGAACCGTGCAAGAACTGAGAGCGGAGTGGTTCAAATGG
The DNA here is from genome assembly GCF_023864275.1 of Schistocerca cancellata. Classification (NCBI taxonomy): domain Eukaryota; kingdom Metazoa; phylum Arthropoda; class Insecta; order Orthoptera; family Acrididae; genus Schistocerca; species Schistocerca cancellata. The sequence continues at coordinate 236,120,341 of NC_064627.1, read as the reverse complement.
CTCTGAGCACTATGGGACTCGACATCTTAGGTCATAAGTCCCCTAGAACTTAGAACTACTTAAACCTAACTAACCTAAGGACATCACACACACCCATGCCCGAGGCAGGATTCGAACCTGCGACCGTGGCAGTCCAGCGGTTACGGACTGCAGCGCCAGAACCGCACGGTCACCGCGGCCGGCGAGCGGAGTGGGACAACTCCACAACAATTTGGTAGCCAACAAGAATATAGTCTGTCGGTAAACTGAAGAGCGAGCGACCGAGTCCGCACTCTGTCAACCCAGCTACGTCACAAGGCACTTCTAAAGGCTGTGTCACAACTTAGTACCGACCGTGCCGCGGCGCGCGCTTTAAATCTGTGGCGACGCCGTGTACAGATACTTGCGGCTGCGTTTATTTTTAGACAAATGCATTAAGACCAGAAGGAATACAAAAAACGATATCTTCTTTCGAATCACAGCATTACAGAGTAAACAATATTAACAAACGAACGGAAGTCAGGATTCTACTACAAACATAGGATCGAATGGCTGTTCATGTGATGTACGCTCCTCTATTGCTATTCGTAAAACGAACCCCATATAATGCAATCAATATGTAGAATTTAAGGCTAGTTCCTACTTTGTGTTTCTACTAACAAGGGAACCTCCCCAACGCACCCCCCTCAGATTTAGTTATAAGTTGGCACAGTGGATAGGCCGTGAAAAACTGAACACAGACCAATCGAGAAAACAGGAAGAAGTTGCGTGGACTATGAAAAAAATAAGCAAAATATACAAACTGAGTAGTCTATGGCAGCATATGCAACATCAAGGAAGGTGTCAGCTCCGAAGCGCCGTGGTCACGTGGTTAGCGTGAGCAACTACCGAACGAGGGGTCCTTGGTTCCATTCTTCCCTCGAGTGTAAATTTTAATTTTTTATTTTCAGACAGTTATTATCTGACAAACTCTTATGTTTTCATTACTTTTTTGGGAGTGATTATTACATCCACAAGAAAACCTAAATCGGGCAAGGTAGAAGAAACTTTTCACCCATTCGCCAAGTGTACTAGTTAGGTGGGTCGACAACATATTCCTATCATGTGACGCACATGCTGTCACCAGTGTCGTATACAAAATATCAGACGTGTTTTCCTGTGGAGAAATCGGTTGACCTATGACCTTGCGATCAAATGTTTTCGGTTCCCATTGGAGGGGCACGTCCTTTCGTCAACTAATCACACGGTTTTGCGGTGCGGTCGCAAAACACAGACACTAAACTTATTACAGTGAACAGAGACGTCAATGAACGAACGGACAGATCATAACTTTGCGAAAATAAAGAAAGCAAAATTTTCAGTGGAGGGCATATTTGAACCAAGGACCTCTCTTTCCGCAGCTGTTCACGCTAACCACGGGACCACGGCGCTCCTCGCCTCATATTGCCCTTAATATTGCCTATGTTACGCATGGACGACCCAGTTTGTATATTTTGCTTATTTTTTCATAGTTCCACACAACTTCTTCCTGTTTTCTCGATTGATCTGTGTTCAGTTTTTCAAGGCCTATCCATTGTGCCAACTTATAACTAAATCTGAGGGGGGTGCAATGGGGATGTTCCCTTGTTAGTACCGACCCTGCCGCGGCGCGCGCTTTAAATCTGTGGCGACGCCGTGTACAGATACTTGCGGCTGCGTTTATTTTTAGACAAATGCATTAAGACCATAAGGAATACAAAAAACGATAGCTTCTTTCGAAACACAGCATTACAGAGTAAACAATATTAACAAACGAACGGAAGTCAGGATTCTACTACAAACATAGGACCGAATGGCTGTTCATGTGAATGTACGTTCCTCTATTGCTATTCGTAAAACGAACCCCATATAATGCAATCAATATGTAGAATTTAAGGCTAGTTCCTTCTTTGTGTTTCTACTAACAAGGGAACCTCCCCAATGCACCCCCCTCAGATTTAGTTATAAGTTGGCACAGTGGATAGGCCTTGAAAAACTGAACACAGGTCAATCGAGAAAACAGGAAGAAGTTGCGTGGACTATGAAAAAAATAAGCAAAATATACAAACTGAGTAGTCTACGGCAACATATGCAACATCAAGGAAGATGTCAACTCGGAAGCGCCGTGGTCACGTGGTTAGCGTGAGCAACTGCTGAACGAGAGGTCCTTGGTTCCAGTCTTCCCTCGAGTGTAAATTTTAATTTTTTATTTTCAGACAGTTATTATCTGACAAACACTTATGTTTTCATTACTTTTTTGGGAGTGATTATAACATCCACAAGAAAACCTAAATCGGGCAAAGTAGAAGAATCTTTTTACCCATTCGCCAAGTGTACAAGTTAGGTGGGTCAACAATATATTCCTGTCATGTGACGCACATGCCATCACCAGTGTCGTATAGAATATAGCAGACGTGTTTACCTGTGGAGGAATCGGCTAACCTATGACCTTGCGATCAAATGTTTTCGGTTCCCATTGGAGAGGCACGTCCTTTCGTCTACTAATCGTACGGTTTTGCGGTGCGGTCGCAAAACACAGACACTAAACTTATTACAGTGAACAGAGACGTCAATGAACGAACGGACAGATCATAACTTTGCGAAAATAAAAAAGTAAACTTTTCAGTCGAGGGAAGACTTGAACCAAGGACCTCTCGTACCGCAGCTGCTCACGCTAACCACCTGACCACGGCGCTCTTGAGCCTACACAATTCTTGACGTTGCTTATCTTGCACATGGACTACTAAGTTTGTATATTTTGCTTATTTTTTCATAGTTCCACACAATTTCTTCCTGTTTTCTCGATTGATATGTGTTCAGTTTTTAAAGGCCTATCCACTGTGCCAACTGGAACTAAATCTGAGGGGGGTGCGATGAGGAGGTTCCCTTGTAAGAGATAGAAGTTTTCTTTGAAGGACTGTACTGAAACGGAGCGAAGTGGCGCAGTGGCTAGCACAGTGGACTCGCATTCGTGAGGACGACTGTTCAATCCCCCGTTCCCGCGTCCGGCCATCCTGATTTAGGGTTTCCGTGATTTCCCTAAATCGCTCCAGGCAAATGCCAGGATGGTTCCTGTGAAAAGGCACGGCCGGCTTCCTTCCCCACCCTTCCCTAATCCGATGAGACCGATGACCTCACTGTCTGGTCTCCTCCCCCAAACATCTCAACCCCAATCCAACTGCAATTCTTGCAACACGAAGTGTGTTTAAAAAGTAAGTAGAAATTTATAATTTTGTATGTTGTATTAGTTCGATTTGCACTACATTTTTATCACTGCCTTCGTAAACATGTCTCAAAAGTATGTGTACAATGTTATGCATATTGAGTATTTACTCTGTTGTCAGCTGTCAAAAAGGTTACATGTGTTGTGACATCATCAACGAATATTTGTTTTATATAAAAATAGATTAGAGAATCTGCATTAAATTTTGTTATAAGAATGGAAAAAAGTGTATGAAATTTTTAGAAATATTAAATATTGTTTTAGGTGAACCTGTTATGAATGAACCAAGGCCATACAAGTTGTGCAAACATTTCAGAGCAGGCCTTAAAGGACAGCGGTTTTACACGCATGGATGAGATTAAAAATGCGCAGTTAAGAGACCTATAAACTATTCCGAAGAAACAGTTCGTAAAGTGTTTCGGGCATTGAAAAAAGCACTGGCAGAAGTGTACAGTATGTAATGAGGAAATTTTGAAGAGGATGACATTGCTGTAGATTAACAAGTTCTTACCAAAAAATAAAAATTAATATGTGAACGCACCTCGTAGGTCAAGCTTTTTGCTTAGAAGTCCAGAATCGGTGTATATGTTTCGAAGAAAATTTCAGCAGTGTTTGGAATAGCTATTGGGAACATGTTTCAAGCACTTTGTCTTAGAATCAGGCGAATAGTGACCGAGAGAGAGATTTAGTGTTCCATAAGCATCAAAGGTTTTATATGATTTTGAAACTGTCTATGACGATGGGTTTTCTCCCAAAATTATTAGTTTTCCTTCAGGCGATTCCAGTAAACCATGCGGCTTATTTTCACGTTCCTTCCTTGTGCGTCATATTGCGCGAGGCTGACGTTAGCATAAATTGCCGCCCTTTGACTGGGACTGGTAATATTGTTATAGTTATAGTTATTTTTGGGTCGCCTCTTTAATACACGTTGTAATAACATTAGAGACGATTGAACGCTCGTTACCCCGCAAATACCTCCTCTTCTTCGCATTCTACACATTTGTAAAATGTGCAATGCTAGACGATTATCCATCACCTCCGGATATCGAAGCGTGTCAGTAAGTATACAAAGTTAACTGACTGACACTGGCAACTAAGATCCCACGAACAGAAACGAAGTATATCAACGCACGCCGATCTACACCGCTAGACAGGTAACGGGCAACAGATTTTGGGTGCCCCTGTAGGCCGGTGGCAGCGTTCTTTCAGGAAAGGCCACTTCCCCCACCAAAAGCGTTGATCGCTCTTCAGTTTGTAGACACACTATACCAGGTGCAAAATTTACTTTAGTGTCCGAGAGTGGCATATTCGGTTCCGATATCGACCTTTATCTTGTGAATCTGAGCTGCGTCACACATGAACGTCACTTTTGTCTGTTATCCTACTTTCCCATGTGGTGTAATCTGCACCATTTTTCGTTATAAATTACGTATGTAATCCGTTTATTCCTGTCCAGCAGTGTCTCTGTTCCTTTGCAACTGACAAGCAGCGTATATTTCGCGAAAAAAAATGTTAAGGTAAGATTGGAAAATTTCAAGCTTGTGCGAATACTAACCAACAGTCGTTCTTCCCATGCCATTCACCACTGGAACGGTAAAAGGAGAGTGGTTAGGAGGTGAGAGGGGGAGAATACTGGTACACAAAGTTCCCTCCTCCATACATCATAAGGTGGTTTGCGGGACGTAGATGTAGAAAGTTAGTGCGAATGTTAGACAGATATATAGCGAATAGAGGATCGCTAATATAAGATTAACTGAGAGTTACCCACATTCAAAAGGGCAAGCAGTTTCTGTTGCGGTGAAAAGAGTGAAATGACACAACTGCAGCTGAGAAGCGACTTCAGGAAGCTGCGGGACTCCGGAAAGATTCTTCCGTCAGAAGAAACGTGAAGAGGGCTGAGTTTCATTTAGTCGGGCAGGAAGGCAGCCAGACGGGTGGGAAGAGACTGAGCCTGTGAAAGCTGTGAGCGGCTTCTGAGGGCAGGACGAGTCGTGGAGGGCCGCGCTGGCTTGCCTTCTCTCGTCTCCTCGGAGGGCCACCGGTCCTTAATTAGAATGCTTTACATCTTACGGTGCCAAAGGGCGGGCGCGTTGAGGGCCGCCTCCGGGCAAGCGGCTTACTCTCTCCTTTTTTTCCTTTCCTGTCGCCCTTGTCCTCGATACCCTCGAGTGCTCCACCAGAGCGCATTCCGTACGCCTCCCTACGGTTCTGCGAGCGTGCGCGGATGATATTTCACACTGAGTGGACTGGAACTTCCAAGGGCTTCATAAACAGAGCGGGTGGCGAAGCGCATTTAATAATCGAATGTAATGAGGAACGAGAAGTACCGGGTGATCAAAAAGTCAGTATAAATTTGAAAACTGAATAAATCATGGAATAATGTAGACAGAGAAGTACAAATTGACACACATGCTTGGAATGACATGGGGTTTTATTAGAACCAAAAAAATACAGAAGTTCAAAAAATGTCCCACAGATGGCGCTTCATCTGATCAGAATAGCAATAATTAGCATAACAAAGTAAGACAAAGCAAAGATGATGTTCTTTACAGGAAATGCTCAATATGTCCACCATCATTCCCCAGCAATAGCTGTAGTCGAGGAATAATGTTGTCAACAGCACTGTAAAGCATGTCCGGAGTTATGATGAGACATTGGCGTCGAATGTTGTCTTTCAGCACCCCTAGAGATGTCTGTCGATCACGATACACTTGCGACTTCAGGTAACCCCAAAGCCAATAATCGCACGGACTGAGGTCTGGGGACCTGGGAGGCCAAGCATAACGAAAGTGGCGGCTGAGCACACGATCATCACCAAACGACGCGCGCAAGAGATCTTCCACGCGTCTAACAATATGGGGTGGTGCGCCATCCTGCATAAACATCGTACGTTCCAGCAGGTGTTTATCAGCCAGGCTGGGGATGATGCGGTTCTGTAACATATCGGCGTACCTCTCACCCGTCACGGTAGCAGTTACAGAACCAGAATCACGCATTTCCTCGAAGAAAAAAGGCCCGATAAAGGTACATGTGATAAATCCAAATCATACCGTGAATTTCTCGTCGTGCAATGGAGTTTCCACGACAGTTCTAGGATTTTCGGTAGCCCAAATTCTGCAGTTGTGGGCGTTGACAGACCCTCGGAGCGTGAAATGAGCTTCGTCGGTCCACAACAAGTTACTCAACCAATCGTCATCTTCCGCCATCTTTTGAAACGCCCACACCGCAAATGCCTTCCGCTTCACTAAATAGCCAGATAACAGTTCATGATGCCGATGGATTTTGTACGGATAGCATCGGAGGGTACGCCTAAGTGCCAACCAAACAGTAGTGTATGGAATGCCGGTGCGACGTGTGACTGCACGAGCGCTGACTTCCCCGTGCATAGACGAACCCGCTACAGTCTCCATTTCTTCCTGAACCGTCTCAGCAGCATTACGCCTTGTGCTCGGTCGGCCACTACGGGGTCTATAGTCTAAACAACCCGTGGCTTCGAACTTCGAAATCATTCTCGCCACAGCTGCATTTCTCAACGGACCTTTACCCGTTCGAATCCCCTTCCTATGGCGACAGGATCGTAACGCCGAACTAGCACATTCCCCATTCTGATAATACAGCTTCACTAAAAGCGCCTTTTCAGGTAACGTCAACATGCTGCGACTGCTGGCGCATCTGATTCTCTCTCTCTCATTACAGCTCCTTTTATACACGATTGTCATGCGCAGTCACTGACGTTTTGCTGTCCAGCGCCATCTGTCGGACATTTTGTGAACTTTGTTTTTTTTTGTTCTAATAAAACCCCATGACATTTCAAGCATGTTTGTCAGTTTTTACCTCTCTATCTACATTATTCCGTGGTTTATTAAGTTTTCAAATTTATGCTGACTTTTTGATCACCCGGAACATGGCGTTTTCAAAGATGGCGCTTCATGTATCATTTCTGAAGGTACTTAGCGCAGTTTCTGCCTCTCTTTAAAGGATGAAGAAATGGCCATTTGGAAACGGCAGCATTACTGCGTTTTATCGAACAGCACTAGTTGACAGCATGGTCAACGTAACTGATTCGTAATGGCTCACTGTGGCAATTCATTGTCATTGTCATCATACGTCATGTATCAGCATGTTTCTATTATAAAACTTAGCCGTAATGCCAGTTCGAGAAATTCTTTACGCGCAAACAGCGTATCTTTTGGTCCTTTCGCCCTCCTACCTCCCCACACCTCCCCCCTCCCCCCGTCCCTCCCCCCCCCCCCATCATCCCACAACCACCTCCTGCCTTCGTCCCCCGACATTGGTTCCCTTGAGCCCTTGGTAAGGCCTTCAAATATTAGTCTACATCTAGTAATCAGGGAAAAGAGTTGTTTACAATTCTCTTTCACTCTTCGGTCTCACTGCTAATTTCTTTTTATTCGTGACATGTTTTAGTGTCTCTGGATCATCTTCACATCTAAAACATACGAGGGTGAGTCAAGTGAAAACCTTAAATTTGTAATAACAAATCGAAATTTCGCGCCGTTATACTGTAAGTTGGTAAGCGTGCTACAAACAGCGTGCAGAGTGGCTTGTAGGTGGCAACGTAGTACAGATGCACACATACCGTCGCAGTATCAGTATAAAGATGGCCGCCCCACTTGCGACTTGCGCCATGGAAGAACAGCGTTCTGTTATTCAGTTTTTGCGTAGTGAAGGTGTGAAACCTATTGAAATCCATCGACGAATGAAGGTTCAGTACGGTATGCGTGTTTGTCACAGCAGCAAGTCTACGAATGGATTAGGAAGTTTGCGAATGGTGTGACTTCAGTGGAAGATGCTCCTCATCCAGGTCAGGCACAACGAGTTGTGACTCCACAGAACATTGCAGCAGTTGAAGCCATAGTGAAGGAAAACCGCCGAGTGACACTGAATGACACTGCAGCATGTTTACAGATTAGTGATGAGTCAGCACACCACATTGTGTATTATGTGCTCCAGTTCCACAAAGTGTCTGCAAGATGGGTGACACGGCAGCCGGCTCCTGAAACGAGAGAACGACGTGTTGATGCTTGTGAAGAACTTCTTCGGCGCTTTGAACGGGAAGGTGATGGCATCCTTGCAAGAATCGTTACTGCGGACGAAACCTGAGTTCACTTCCACCAACCAGAAACGAAGAGAGCGAGCAAGGAATGGCGCTATTCCTCACCAATAAGTGATTTCCATATCTTTAGACCACTCAAAGACGCAATGGGAGGAAAGAAGTTCCGTTCTGATGAAGAGGTACGCCACACAGTGTATGAGTGGTTGCGCGGACTACCAAACGAATTTTTTTCTAAAGGAATTTATGCACTTTGTAAGCACTGGAGGACTTGCATTGAGCCGCGCGTGATTAGCCGAGCGATCTAAGGCGCTGCAGTCATGGACTATGCGGCTGGTCCCGGCGGAGGTACGAGTCCTCCCTCGGGCATGGGTGTGTGTGTTTGTCCTTAGGATAATTTAGGCTAAGTACTGTGTAAGCTTAGGGACTGATGACCTTAGCAGTTAAGTCCCACAAGGTTTCACACACATTTGAACTTGCATTGAGCTTGGGGGAGATTATGTTGAAAAGTGATACAGCTTTGTACCACTTCTGCGCAATAAATAATATTTAAGGCTTCCATTTGACTCACCCTCGTAGCAAAGCTATATTCAAGGGCTTGCTAAAGACTAATACCTGCGTATTTTTATATGAAAACTCTTAAAGCTTTCCAAATAAAACAAATGTTATTAACATTCTGCATATTCATTCTTCATGTCTACATACAGAGGACAATTATTGGATATATGAAATAAAATAGTCATAACATCTGAACGGTTTGCGTTAGGACGTTCAAACTGCACGGTTGGCTGCGGGGCATGATGGGAATTAGTATAGTTTGGTTTAGCGACGAAACCCACTCTCATTTGGAGCATTTGGGGGACTGAGACTCCGCATTTCGCTATCGAAAAGTCTCTTCACCCTCAACGGGTGACTGTGAGGTGTTCAATGTCTGTGCGATATTCCTCGCTGGCACCGTGACTACCGAATGGTATGTAAAGGTTCTGGAAGATGATTTCATCTCTATTATCCAAAGTGACACCGATTTCGACAATATGTGGTTCATGCAAGACGGAACTAGACCCCATAGAAGCGGGATGGTCTTTGATGTTCTGGAGGAGCACTTTAGGGAACTGGGGTACCCAGAGGCCACTGGTATAGGCCTGTATTGGCCTGCATATCCTCCGGATCTGAACACATGCGACTCCTTTTTGTGGGGCCATATTAAAGATAAGGTGTATAGCAATGACCCCAAAACCATTGCTGAGCTGCAAACAGCCATGCAGGAGGTCATAGGCAGCATCGGTGTTCAGACACTTCATCGGATCATGCAGAACTTCGCTATTCGTCTGCGCCACATCATCGCCAATGATGGCAGGTTTATCGAACATGTCACAACCTAAATCCGAATATCTGCAGTATGTGCCGCCGTAGTTTGTAACTATTTTACGTTTTCTTTTCATATAGTTCAATAATTGTCACCCTGCATTTGCAGCCCTGTGAGTTGACGAGCATTTCGCTCTCATTTCAGTATATGGCCGAAAGAGACAGCCTTCAGAAACTGTCAAACGAATTCTGTCGTTCAGGACCGTGTGCCACAAAGAGCACAGATTCGCCACGAAGTGGGTTCGAAAAGTCCACAGGCGTCTATTGTGCTGAATGAGGCCAGGTTGATCAGGCCCAAGCGCAGTAGCGTGCGAGTGAGACAGACGAGAACCTACGTCATAGGGAAACCCCATAGGAGCTGTTTGTGACCAGGGAGGTGTAGCAGTGTTAAATATGGGGAACCTAAGATCGGCCATAAATGGAAACATTTATGAAAACTATTTAAGTCCGTAGTAATTCAGGGAAAGAGGCCACAGTGATTTTAATCTGCCATCGTTCTTAAATTTTCATGTTGATCCCAATAAAACTTGAATATTGATCATATCTATACTAGTTTAGGATTTACTGTGAAAGTGAAATTAACACGTTTTGTAACAAAGACCTGAATGCTAAAATTATAGCGCTTTGGTCGATCTTAACGATCGACATTTCATATAAAGGCGCATCATTAAAATGTCAAATGTTGTAAATATCAACTCTGTAACTTTATTTGTTTAAAAGATATAGTAAATTTAAACTATCAGTATTTTCAGTTAAGCATCAGATCATCATTTCCTCCACACAAAACACATTGAACGATGACAGCATGACACCTTATTGAATCATTAGGTAACAGTATATTTAATGTAAGGTTTAGTGCATAATAGTTACTTTTGTTCTTTGTTTATTTATCAGAAAGTACATTGGTGCAAGGTTACTGGCCGTGACATTCAAAGTTAAGTAGGAAATTGTATTGGTATTATGTAAAAAGAATTTAACGTTTGTTATGTAATGGATATTATTGTTACTTTATTTAGAATGTGAAAGTGGTCAAGCTTTGATTATTTCAATATGTTAAAATGTAAAATAATGTAGAATAAGTTGTAGCCAATCAGATGGACGGCTTCAGGGAAGGGAACTGCACTAGTCAGTTGAGCGAAGATGTTCGGCACGCGGGTGGCGCAGCTGGAGACGGGCAGAGGGACAGTTCGGATTGAGACACGAAAGTGGAAGTCTGTCTTTAGGTAGCAGGGAAGTGAAACGACTTAGAAAATTTTGCGTTCTGTGGTATCGCGGGACTTAGTCTCTGAGCGGTGAGCAGCCGCGCGCCTAGTGTGAACTCTATCTTTTCGCGTAGATAACGAGGTGGAGTACTGGACTTGTATTTCGCGATGAGATTGTGAATGATGGACGTGCGTCAAACGGATATGCGCTCGAGCGTAACAGTAACTCTAAATACGACCATTTTCGCTATTAGTTTGCTTTCTGAATAAACATTATTCTAACCAAATCGCAAATGTGTGGCCTACATCATTTATGGGTCGTTAATTTAGTTCCCGATATTATTATTACTGTTGTTATATGTTATATTAACTTTGTATGTTTCATACAATTTCGCAAACTTTCCATCAGCCAGGCAATTTAACCGAAGAGTCACAAGTGTCTAATTTAGGGCGTGTAATGCAGCACGTGTGGTTCAACCCCTAGACGAGTTTCAGCCAAGACATTTCGACGAAGAGGGACCACATGTGAGTCCGAACATCTTTAGGACGTTAACTCGCAGGCCCTCTGCCGCTAGAGGGGTCCGATTGCACCGTGTAACATGGCAGTGTGTAACGTAACTATGTTGGTGCGTGAGAAACAACGTGCTGTAATCGAGTTTCACATTGGAAAAGTCCGTCCACACACGGATCTCCCTTTGCTTCAGCCTGATAATGCCAGACCCCACACGAGCGCTACGACATCTGCAGCAATCCGACGCCTTGAGTTCACGGTGACTGAACATTCTTCATGCAGTCCCGACTTGGCCCCATCTGATTTTGATCTGTTTCCAGAACTTAAAGAACACCTTCGAGGACTTCATTCAGAAAGTGATGAAGCGGTGCTGGCAGAGGTGGGATTATGGCTCCGTCAAGGAAGTCAAACTTTCTACAGCGACGGTATCAACAAACTGGTCTCTCGTTGGGAGAAATATATTCACCGCCTGGGTGTTTATGTTGAGAAATAAATGTGTAGACGAGAAGATTAAGGCTGTAGAATGTTAATAAGGTTTGTATTACTTCAAAAGATTTAAGAGTCTTCACATAAAAAAATCGAATGAATCACTTTTCAGGACATCATCGTACATTTATTTCGCAGTAGTTTGTTTTAGTTCTGAAGATGATCCAGACAGATCGAAATATATCAACTATGTGTAACTGAAACTGAAGAATAAATGAGAATTGTTTCAAATAACAATACAGTTACAGTTCTGTAACGACGAATATATCGGCTATGGTGAAAATGGGTTATTTTTCTTTTAAAATAGGTATTACGTGCACATTTCCCTCTAAAAAGGAAATAAATGGCTGAATCTTATTTCAGAGCTAAATATTGAAAAGGAAAAGTAAATTCATTTCCATTTAAAATAATATGTAACATGTTTTAGTTCTGTTATTTTTTTTTCTTTAATAATGGAGCTGTCCGATTGTGTTACTTACTAATTCTTTCATTTTCCATCAGAAAAAGTCGGACATAAGTACAGAAAACACTGTTCAACTCTGTAAGTCGCACGCAACATGCGAATTAAAAGAAGTCTATGACAGTCCATGACAAGGGCAAAAAGGGGCACTGCCCCTGCTTGGAATCTGGGTATAGTGTTTTTGTTTATTACTATTTTTTCGTAATTCCCTAGTGATGTTTGTTAGCTACTCTACTGAAGAACAGATTACAGAACCGTTCCCTCCTCCCCATGACTTGAGACCTACCCAAATTCCGCCAGGTGCAACCACAGAGAGCCGGCCGCGGTGGTCTAGCGGTTCTGGCGCTGCAGTCTGGAACCGCGGGACTGCTACCGTCGCAGGTTCGAATCCTGCCTCGGGCATGGGTGTATGTGATGTCCTTAGGTTAGTTAGGTTTAAGTAGTTCTAAGTTCTAGGGGACTTATGACCTCAGATGTTGAGTCCCATAGTGCTCAGAGCCATTTGAACCATTTTTTTTGCAACCACAGACATACGGTCCCGTGAATATGCAGCCCAGACAAACTTCAGACGAGGAGTGCATCGGTTAGTTCATTAAGGTCAGTTCTGCCAGCCAGTTAGAGATGATGATGCGAGATTTGACCCGTTTATCGTGTCGTACATTGGCCCAAGGCAACACTTTACCTGACCGACCCAGAAAATATTGCTTCCAAAACTTTTTTTTTTCAGCTGTAGGTACGCCACTCGAATTACAAATTAGAAAGTAACGCAATATATTCATTAACGTGTTCAGAGGTGACTTATGTGCAAGTTAGATGTCATCAAAGTTGAATAAGCCTTTTATAACGTTTATTTGCTGTTTCTCCACTTCGAGAAGTATAATTTGTCTTTTTCTTTTTTTACTTATTTTAGTTGATATCCAGCAGGTTTTGCTCAGTCGTTTGACTTTTTTCTATAGCATATTTTTAATTCTCAATTTCCATCTTATGAGCACTTCAATGAAATTTTGCGAATATTTTGTAGCTTTGTTTCATAACTTTTTGGATCCTGTGGATGTAATCGCATGTGACTTCAGATTGTTGGATTTCAAAGGTGGCATCCATATTAAAATTAGTAACATGAAAACATGTACTCTGCATTTATTGTTGCACTATGCTTATTCTTTAGATATCAAAGCAACTAACCCAAAATAAAACTTTTATGTAGTTTTTGCCGAACTTAATTATTGAGGCTTAACATGTTTTCAAACATGTATCAGAATTTAAAATTTCATAATTTTGCCACTCTTGGAAAAATTTCGGCATGTATCCATGTACAAAGCACCAGAGTGAGCTTTGTAAATTCTGCATAAGCACAATTATACGCCAATTATGGAAAACTTCGTTACACTACCTTGTAAGAAAATCTTTCTCCGTTAGCTAATATTGTAACATGGTGTCAGTATTGTTAAATAGTAGCATCACGGGCTCCGATCTACTCGCGTAACTTTCACATGCTTGAATTTTTTCCCCCGTAATCAAGGTCACGACAGTAACATACACTATGTGATCAAACGTATCCGGACACCTGACTGAAAATGACTTACAAGTTCTTGGCGCCATCCATGGCCAACCCCGAATTGCTCTTCAACAGTGGGAAGCAAGAACGTGCTTTAAACATCAGTGTAGGCTCGTGCTGTGATAGTGCCACGCAAAACAACAAGGGGTGCAAGTCCCCTCTATGAAAAACACGAGCACACCATAACACCACCGCCTCCGAATTTTACTGTTGGCACTACACGCGCTGGCAGACGACGTTCACCGGGCATTCGCCATACCTACAGCCTGCCATCGGATCGCCACATTGTGTATCGTGATTTCTCACCGCACACAACGTTTTTCCACTGTTCAATCGTCCATTGTTTACGCTTCCTACAGCATGCAAGGCGCCGTTTGGCAGTTTACCGTTGTGATGTGTGGCTTATGAGCAGCCCCTCGACCATGGAATCCAAGTTTTCTCACCTCCCGCCTCAGTGTCATAGTACTTGCAGTGGATCCTGATGCAGTTTGGAATACCTGTGTGATAGTCTGGATAGATGTCTGCCTATTACACATTACGACCCTCTTCAACTGTCGGCGGACCCTGTCAGTCAACAGGCGAGGTCGGCCTGTACGCTTTTGTGATGTACGTGTCCTTCACGTTTCAACTTCACCATCATATCGGAAACAATGGAAACCTCGAGTACAGATGTGTGACACAAGTGACACCCGATCACGTTTGAAATCCGTGAGTTCCGCGGAGCGCCCCGTTCTGCTCTCCCACGATGTCTAATGACTACTGAGGTCGCTGATATGGAGTACCTGCAGTAAGTGGCACAATACACCTAATATGAAAAACGTATGTTTTTGGGGGTGTCCGGACACTTTTCATCACTGTGTACTTAGGTCACGGTATGCCGAGAGCATTAACAAGCAGCATCTGGAACAGGAGGAGACAAGCCAGACTCGGATCTAATCCACTTCGGGGATTAACCCTTGCAGTACCAAGGCATTTTCCATAATATTCGTTAACTTTTGTTGAAAGAGGTACTGAGGTGTTAGTAGGGTCCAGAACGTGAAAATACACTGAAGAACCAAAGAAACTGGTACACTTGCCTAATATCGTGCAGGACCCCGCGAGCAAGCAGAAGTGAGGCAACACGACGTGGCATGGACTCGAATAATGTCTGAACTACTGCTAAAAAGAACTGATACCACGAATCCTGCCGGGCTGTCCATAAAACCGCCAGAGTACGAGGGCTTGGAGATCTCTTCTGAACAACGCGTTACAATTAATACCGGATATTCTTAATAATGTTCATGCCTGGGGAATATGGTGGCCAGAGGAAGTGTTTATTTTCAGAAGAGTGCCCATGGAGCCACTCTGTAGCAATTCTCGACGCGTAGGGTGTCGCACTGTCCGGCTGGAATTGCCGAAGTCCGTCGGAATGCACAGTGGACATGAATGGATACAGGTGATCAGCCAGGATGCTTACGTACGTGTCACCTGTCAGAGTCGTATCTAGACGTATCAGAGGTTCCATATCATTCCAAGTACACACGCCCCGTACCATTACAGAGCCTCCACCAGCTTGAACAGGCCCCTGCTGACATGTAGGATCCACGGATTCATGAGCTTGTTTCCATACCCGTACACGTCCATCCGCTCGATACGATTTCAAACGAGACTCGTCCGAACAGGCAACATGTTTCCAGTCATCAACAGTCCGATGTCGGTGTTCACGGGCCCAGGAGAGGCGAAAAGCATTTTGTCGTGCAGTCATCAAGGGTACACGAGTGGGCCTTCGGCTCCGAAAGCCCACATCGATGACGTTTCGTTGAATGGTTCGCACGCTGACACTTGGTAACGGCCTAGCATTGAAATCTGCAGCAATTTGCGGAAGGGTTGCACTTCTGTCACGATGAACGGTTCTCTTCAGTCGTCATTGGTCCCGTTCTTGCAGGATCTTTTTGAGGCTGCAACTATGTCGGAAATTCGATGTTTTACAGGCTTCCTGATATTCACGGTACATTCGTAAAATGATCGTACGGGAAAATTCCCAGTTCATCGCTACCTCGGAGATGCTGTGTCCCATCGCTCGTGCGCTGACTAAAACACCACGTTCAAAGTCACTTAAATCGTGATAAACTGCCATTGTAGCAGCAGTAACCGATCTAACAACTGCGCCAGACACTTGTTGCCTTATATAGGCGTTGCCGACTGCAGAGCCGTATTCTGTCCGTCTACATATCTCTTTATTTGAATACGCATGCCTATACCAGTTTCTTTGACGCTTCAGTACATCTTTTAACACATTCTTAGCAATATCAGTGCACTTTCAATAACATATACTACCGGCTTCACGATCTCGACCCGATAAATAAATAAATGAAAAATGCAGACTTCGTCATTGTTATTAGCTTTTACTCTCAACATTCTTTCTTAAGATATATTGATATGTATATACCGCCCTGAACCTCGAAATATCGAGTAAGACGTTCGTTGGGGAATGTGACATCTGGTAAAGAGGCTAACAACCTTTGGACTAAGTTGAACTAAAAAATTTCAAATGTGTATGCAATGTGGTAGAATTCATTAAAAAAAATATTTTTTTCAGAATTTGAACATATAAAGTAACAGACTAGGTTACATTTATTTTTTTAAAACGCGGGCACCGAGTACCTCCACCACCTCCCCTTGGTATTGCGAGGGTTGAGGACAAGGACTTGCGAGTTAATCAGCATGGTTGCCTTTTTATTTTTTATTTACTTATTTATTTATTTTTTTGCTGTTTCCCACATCCCAGTTAGCGAATACCGGACTGGTATACACGTCCTGCCTCAGATTTATAAAAACGCAGTGATTTATAAAACATTCTCACCCTTGCACATCGAATTAACTCTAGGCGCAGATGGGGTACAGTGACTCCGTTCTGCGAACTGAACACGAAACTAGTGATATTAGATATTTAATCCCTTACACTCATACCACGAGCTGCTGTAAAATACTTGCCGGAAACTTTGCATAAGGACTTTGGTAATGTGAGCCCTATCGCTATGAACTCTGTGTCTGATGGCGTCTGCCGTTTTGGAAGCTTATGGGCCGCCACATGACGACAGACGAACGCTGTAAAACGAGCCCATGCAGGATCGAGTGTCGCCCTCCCTGCGTGTGTGGCAGAGGGAAAGGCTGGCCGGTAATGGGGGAAGGAGGGAATGGGGGGGGGGGGGGGGGGGGAAAGAGGGGGTTGGCCTGTCTCAGCAACAAGACAGGAAATAAAAGAAATCCGTTGCAGGATAGACCCGTATCATTGAGGCCGATTTGTAGCAGGAGTTTGGAACGTATAGTGTTTTCCAGCATTATGAAACATCTCGGAGAAACTGATCTATTGACGTATAGCCTGCAGGGAGTCAGAAAATTTTGTTGTTATTGTGTTATTCACACCATGTAATAAGTGCTATTGATGGGGGATCTCCAGTTGATCTACATCTACATCGATACTCTACAAATCACATTCAAGTGCCTGGCAGAGTGTTCATCGAACCACCTTCACAATCCTCTATGATTCCAATCTCGTATAGCGCGCGGAAAGAATGAACACCTGTATCTTTCCGTACGAACTCTGACTTCCCTTATTTTATTGTGGTGGTCGTTCCTCCCTATGAAGATCGGTGTCAACAAAATATTTTCGCATTCGAAGGAGAAAGTTGGTGATTGGAATTTCGTGAGAAGATTCCGTCGCAGCGAAAAACGCCTTTCTTTTAATGATGTCCAGCCCAAATCCTTTATCATTTCTGTGACACTCTCTCACATATTTCGCGATAATACAATACGTGCTGCTTTTCTTTGAACTTTTTCGATGTATTCCGTCAGTCCTGTCTGATAAGGATCCCACACGCGCAGCAGTATTCTAAAAGAAAACGGACAAGCATAGTGTAGGCAGTCTCCTCAGGAGGTCTGTTACATTTTCTAATGCCCTGCCAATAAAACGCAGTCTTTGGTTAGCCTTCCCCTCAATGTTTTCTATGTGTTCCTTCCAATTTAAGTTGTTCGTAATTGTAATACCTAGGTATTTAGTTGAATTTACGGCTTTTAGATTAGACTGATTTATCGTGTAACCCAAGTTTAACGAGTTCCTTTTAGCACTCATGTGGATGACCTCACACTTTTCGTTATTTAGGGTCAACTGCCACTTTTCGCACCATTCAGATATCTTTCCTAAATCGTTTTGCAGTTTGTTTTGATCTTCTGATGACTTTATTATTCGATAAACGACAGCGTCATCTGCAAACAACCGAATACCGCTGCTCACATTGTCTCCATAATCGTTTATATAGATAAGGACCAGCAAAGGGCCTATAACACTTATCTTTGGGAACGCCAGAAATCACTTCTGTTTTACTCTATGACTTTCCGTCAATTATTACGAACTGTGACCTCTCTGACAGGAAATCACAAATCCAGTCACATAACTGAGACGATATTCCATAAGCACGCAATTTCACAACGAGCCGCTTGTGTGGTACAGTGTCAGAAGCCTTCCGGAAATCCCTTTTCAATATCACTCAACACTTCATGTGAACAAAGAGCTAGTTCTGTTTCACAGGAACGATGTTTTCTAAACC
Organism: Schistocerca cancellata; assembly: GCF_023864275.1. Taxonomy (NCBI): domain Eukaryota; kingdom Metazoa; phylum Arthropoda; class Insecta; order Orthoptera; family Acrididae; genus Schistocerca; species Schistocerca cancellata. Next base: position 236,101,885 of record NC_064627.1, on the reverse strand, counting down.
CATGTTGACTGTGTGTCAACAGACCGCGCTACCTTCGAGGTAATTCATAATGTTCGAACACAATATATGTTGTAAAATCCTGCTGCATATAGACGTTAACGACATATGCCTGTAATTTAGTGGATTTCTTCTACTACCTTTCTTGAATATTCGTGTGACCTGTGCAAGTCTCCAGTCTTTTGGTACGGATCTTTCGTCGAGCGAACGGTTGTATATGATTGTTAAGTATGTATCTAATGCATCAGCATACTCCGAAGGGAACCTTATTGGTATACAATCTGGACCAGAAGACTTGCTTTTATTAAGTGATTTAAGTTGCTTCACTACTCCGAGGATATTTACTTCTACGTTACTCATGCTGGCAGCTTCTCTCCATATTCCATGTTACTAGATTTCCAGAAGGCATTTGACACCGTCCTCATAAGAGACTGCTAATCAAGTTGCGTATCTATGGAGTGTCGTCTCAACTTTGCAAATCGATTTGTAATTTCCTGTTAGAAGAGTTACAGATGGTTGTAACTGACGGAGAGCCATCTAATGACATCAAAGTTATATCTGGGGCACCGCAGCGAAGTGTTCTCCGACATCTGCTGTTCTACAATGATGAGCCAAAACATAACGACCTGCTCAATAGCTCGTTTGTCCGGCTTTGGAACTAAATACATTACTGATTCTGCGTATCAAGAATCGGACAGTTTGTTGGTGGGTTTTTTGTGTTATGTATGATAAGACGTCTACGCACAGGTCATGTAATTCGCGTAAATAACGGGCCTCTGATTTGCGTACGTGGTGATGGCGCCCGATAGCAACCCAGATGAGTTCCAAAGAAGTTACATCACGCGAATTTGGTCGCCGAGACATCAGCGTGAGTTCACTATAATGTTTCTCAACCCACTGTACCAGGGTTCTCGATCTGAGATAAGGGCTGTTATACTGCTGAAAGATGACATCGCAGTCGGGGAAGACATCAAGCATGAAGGGATTGGGGGTGGTTTACAGCTCTCAGCGCGTCTTCGATTACTACCATAGGTCCCACATAAGCGCAGAAGAACGTCTCCCATAGAATAATACTCCTCACACCAGCCGGCGTCCGTGGTGCGCTGCACGTGTCGAGCCGCCGTTCACCTCGATGACGGCGTTTGTGGCAGCGATCGTTTACCTAGTGTAGCAAAAATGCGGTTCACCCGAAGAGCCGACACGTTTCCATTGATCGACGGTCGAATCCCGATGGAACTGCGCCCACTGCAGTCGTAATTGACGGTGTCGTTGGGTCAACATGTGAACACGCAGGGGTGGTCTGCTGCGGAGCTCCAAGTTCAACAGTTTGCGATGAACGGTGTGCTCCGAAACACTTGTGTGTGAACCAGCATTGTGCTCTTTCGGCAGAGATACCAGAAATCACCATCTGTCTTACTTTACAGAGCAGACAAGCCTCCGAACCCTAGGTTATGTGAAGAGTCGTGGACATCCAACCATTTAGCGCTTAATCGTAGTTTTACTGTCCTACCTCCTTCCGTAGATGCTCACGACAGTAGCACGTGAACATTCGACCAGCAGCTCTGTTTTCGAGATAGTCATTAACAGGCTCTGCCCTTTGTCAGAGTCGCTTATCTCCCCATTTGCAGCCCATGTCTTCGCTGGAATGATCCTCCTCTCCGTGTCTGCTCCCCTCACATACTCTTGTTACCACGTCAAGTGCCCACAACGCCATCAGGCGTCATCCAGCTTCGCGGTGGCAGTGATCATGATATTTTCGCTCATCAGTCTACACAGAGTTCCATCTTTATGTAACATCCCGAAGAAACTGTTCTATTGACGTCTAACCCGCAGGGAGTCAGAAACTGTTGTGCTTCTGAAACACAGCCGGCTCTTTATTCACACCAAGGTATAAGCGTTGTTGACAGGGGACCTCGAGTTGATTCCATATTACAAGATTTCCAAAAAGCATTTGACACCATTTCTCGTAAGCGACTTCTAATCTAATTGCTTGTCTACGGAATATCGTTTCAACTTTGCACCTAGATTCGTAAATTCCTGTTAGAAAGGTTACAGATGGTTGTAACTGACAGAAAGTCTTCTAATGACATCAAGCTTTTATCTGCGATTCCTCACGAAAGTGTTATACGTCTGCTATTCTATATGAACAATTTAGGAGACAATATGACCAGATCTCTTAAATTATTTGCAATGTTTACCGTCTAGAAAATCTCGAGAAGATCAAAAGGAACTGTAAAATTATTTACATAGGATATCTACATGGTGCGAAAGGTAACACTTGATCCTGAACACTAAAAACAATTAAAATTCTCCAAATGAAAACCGTTACTAAAAAAATCCGTTAAATTTAGATTACAGGATAAATCACATAAACTTAAAGACTGTCGATTCAACTAATTATCCAGGGATTACATTCACTAACAAGTTAAACTGGAAAATCACACAGAAAATACTATGGGGAAGACAAACCAAAGACTTGTGTTTTGTTGGCTGAATGCTTGGAGATGCAAAAAAATCAAAGAGCGCCTTGCCGTCCCGTGTGAGGACTGCTGCGCAGTGTGAGGTCTGTACCAGGAAGGACTGATGGGAGACACCGAAAAAGTCCAAAGGAAGACAACCCGTTTTGTATTATCACAAAGTAGGAAGAAAGTGTCACGAATAAGCGAGTTGGGATGGCAATCATTAAAACAAATGCGATTTTCATTGCGGGGATAACTTTTCACGAAATTACAAACATCAATTTTCGCCTCCGAAAGCCAAAACATTTTTTTAACTTTCACCTACGTAGGGAGCAATGACGATCGTATCAAAATAAGAGAAATGAAAACTCGCACGGAACATTTAGGTGTCCATTTTTGCCGCATACTATTCGAAAGTGGAACAGTCGAACTTAAATGGTAATTGCGACTAACAATATTGATGTGCATGTAGAATAACTTTGAAATGCTGTTATAAAATGGTGAAGATACGATCATCGTGAATGGCGTAAGACGACGCAGCGGGTTGAAATGTACGAGGTGCATTCAAGTTCTAAGGCCTCCGATTTTTTTTCTCCGGACTGGAAAGAGATTGAAACATGCGCATTGTTTTAAAATGAGGCCGCGTTCATTGTCAATACGTCCCAGAGATGGCAGCACCGTACAGCAGATGGAGTTTTGCCGCCAGCGGCGAGAATGAGAACTGTTTTAAATACTTAAAATGGCGACGTTTTCCTTACCTGAACAGCGTGCAATCATTCGTTTTCTGACTTTGCGTGGTGTGAAACCAATTGAAATTCATCGACAGTTGAAGGAGACATGTGGTGATGGAGTTATGGATGTGTCAAAAGTGTGTTCGTGGGTGCGACAGTTTAATGAAGGCAGAACATCATGTGACAACAAACCGAAACAACCTCGGGCTCGCACAAGCCGGTCTGACGACATGATCGAGAAAGTGGAGAGAATTGTTTTGGGGGATCGCCGAATGACTGTTGAACAGATCGCCTCCAGAGTTGGCATTTCTGTGGGTTCTGTGCACACAATCCTGCATGACGACCTGAAAATGTGAAAAGTGTCATCCAGGTGGGTGCCACGAATGCTGACGGACGACCACATGGCTGCCCGTGTGGCATGTTGCCAAGCAATGTTGACGCGCAACAACAGCATGAATGGGACTTTCTTTTCGTCGGTTGTGACAATGGATGAGACGTGGATGCCATTTTTCAATCCAGAAACAAAGCGCCAGTCAGCTCAATGGAAGCACACAGATTCACCGCCACCAAAAAAATTTCGGGTAACCGCCAGTGCTGAAAAAATGATGGTGTCCATGTTCTGGGACAGCGAGGGCGTAATCCTTACCCATTGCGTTCCAAAGGGCACTACAGTAACAGGTGCATCCTACAAAAATGTTTTGAAGAACAAATTCCTTCCTGCACTGCAACAAAAACGTCCGGGAAGGGCTGCGAGTGTGCTGTTTCACCAAGACAATGCACCCGCACATCGAGCTAACGTTACGCAACAGCTTCTTCGTGATAACAACTTTGAAGTGATTCCTCATGCTCCCTACTCACCTGACCTGGCTCCTAGTGATTTTGGCTTTTTCCAACAATGAAAGACACTCTCCGTGGCCGCACATTCACCAGCCATGCTGCTATTGCCTCAGCGATTCTCCAGTGGTCAAAACAGACTCCTAAAGAAACCTTCGCCGCTGCCATGGAATCATGGCGTCAGCGTTGTGAAAAATGTGTACGTCTGCAGGGCGATTACGTCGAGAAATAACGCCAGTTTCATCGATTTCGGGTGAGTATTTTTAATTAGAAATAAAATCGGTGGCCTTAGAACTTGCATACACCTTGTAGATGCGACCTCTGGCTTCAGCTAGAACGGCGTGGTTGGCAATTTTCAGTAAACAGACAAGGGGGGGATCCGGTATACCTCTGAGAAATTCTCCAGATCTCACGCAAAGACGAGAAATCATTACGTCGATGGTATTTTCTGTCTATTAACCGCATTTTTTGCACGGGATACCATTAACAATATTTTGCAGTAGTAGTCAGAAATAATGAGCAGTAACTTTTGTTTAGGATTACTGCAACTCCTGTAAAAGTAGCGAGAAATGACATTTATTTTCGCTTTCCTAGCGTTTATCCAATCCTGCTGTGTGATTTGGCAAATGTATTTTATTATAACTTTGTGACTGGATACCTTCCTGGCACAACAGTCGTCGGTTAACCTGAAGTGTACGCCTTCTGTCTGCGAATCGTGTAAACTTTGTTCTGTGTATTATCGCACTTTTACTGTTTGTGTATCGCATTGTCTGAGGCCCAGATTGGGGACCAGACCAGCATTTGCACAAGCGAGAGCGGAAACTGCCTTAAGAGACTGACCGCTGTACCAGGCCAAGTCCCGTTAATTAGTCGAGTGGATTCGATCCGGGTTTGGCGCTTCTCCATGTCTCACAAGCTGCCGCGTTAAGCTCTACAAATACCAAGCTCTTCAAAATATCCTGACAGTTGTGGGTGAATCCAGCCTCCGTCCTGTCCTCACCTGTAGTTATTCGTGGTTGTCAACAGCAAGCTTAGTAACAGGCGTGAGGGTATCCAGGTAGTAACAGAGAGCTCATACCATATCAACTCATACAAGGAGCTAGTTGTTGTTGTTGTTGTGGTCTTCAGTCCAGAGACTGGTTTGATGCAGCTCTCCATGCTACTCTATCCTGTGCAAGCTTCTTCATCTCCCAGTACCTACTGCAACCTACATCCTTCTGAATCTGCTTAATGTATTCATCTGTTGGTCTCCCCCTACGATTTTTACCCTCCACGCTGCCCTCCAATACTAAATTGGTGATCCCTTGATGCCTCAGAACATGTCCTACTAACCGATCCCTTCTTCTGGTCAAGTTGTGCCACAAAATTCTCTTCTCCCCAATCCTATTCAATACTTCCTCATTAGTTACGTGATCTACCCATCTAATCTTCAGCATTCTTCTGTAGCACCACATTTCGAAAGCTTCTATTCTCTTCTTGTCCAAACTATATACCGTCCATGTTTCACTTCCATACATGGCTACACTCCATACAAATACTTTCAGAAATGACTTCCTGACACTTAAATCTATACTCGATGTTAACAAATTTCTCTTCTTCAGAAACGCTTTCCTTGCCATTGCCAGTCTACATTTTATATCCTCTCTACTTCGACCATCATCAGTTATTTTGCTCCCCAAATAGCAAAACTCCTTTACTACTTTAAGTGTCTCATTTCCTAATCTAATTTCCTCAGCATCACCCGACTTAATTCGACTACATTCCATTATCCTCGTTTTGCTTTTGTTGATGTTCATCTTATATCCTCCTTTCAAGACACTGTCCATTCCGTTCAACTGCACTTCCAAGTCCTTTGCTGTCTCTGACAGAATTACAGTGTCATCGGCAAACCTCAAGGTTTTTATTTCTTCTCCATGGATTTTAATACCTACGCCGAATTTCTCTTTTGTTTCCTTTACTGCTTGCTCAATATACAGATTGAATAACATCGCGGAGAGGCTACAAACCTGTCTTACTCCCTTCCCAACCACTGCTTCCCTTTAATGTCCCTCGACTCTTATAACTGCCATCTGGTTTCTGTACAAATTGTAAATAGCCTTTCGCTCCCTGTATTTTACCCCTGCCACCTTTAGAATTTGAAAGAGAGTATTCCAGTAGTAGGCCTGTAAAAATTGACGCATCCAGATCTTGTTCATCGTCTTCATTTTTTTCTTCAGCTTCTCCTTTGAGGTAAGCCTTAGCGCGTCCGCATCGTGACCATCACATACAGTTCTCCTTCCACCTCTGTCAAAAGGAAGTTGTCATCGAGTATTCACACAGTGCTGACGCCCGACATCTGTAATGAGTGGTGGTCGCCCAATCGCACGACTTCTGGACGTGGTCTCACCTTGGTTTCTCCACGTGCTGAAGACACCGCAGCACTCCTCAAACACCAGACATGCTTTTGTGCCGAGCCTCCAGGCCACCACAATCTGGCCTCGGTCAAACTCAGACGGATCGCGCACCTTCCCCATTCTACACACGGACAGCAGGCTCACTGATACTACAATACATGCACCGTGCGTTTGTCTGACTAGGAGTCAGTCCTCGTCATGTGACGCTGCTATCCCCTGGACCGGTTATGTCGATAGTAGGTCGGTGATCATAGAGTTCTACATGCGATCTCTTTTGCAGATTAACCACACTTCCCTAAAACTCTCCAAATAAACCTAAGTCGACCATTCGTCCTCCCCAATGCAATCGTTACATAATCGTTTCCTTTCTGATCGCTTTGCAACGTTATGCCTAGACTTTTAATCACCTGATTCTGTCAAGTAGCACACGACTAATGGTGTATTCCAACATTACGGAATTGTTTTTCCTACTTGTTTTCATTAATTTACATTTTTTCTACATTTAGCACTGGCTGCCATTCATCATACCAGCTATAAATTTTGTCTAAGTAATCTTGTATCCTCCTACAGTCACCCAACGACGACGTCTTTGCGGACACCACAGCATCATCAGCAAGCTAGGGCACTCTTGACGACACCCTTGTCTCCGAAGAACACTCCTCGTCGAGGACAGCATACTGAGTTCTATTACTTAAGAAGTCTTAGACCCACTCACATATCTGGGGACCTATTCCTTATGTTCGTACCTGCAACAGACTGCAGTGGGGAACTGTGCCAAATGATTTCTGGAAATGTAGAAAAATGGAATCTGTCTGTTGTCCTTCATTCGTATTTCGCATTATTTCGCGTAAAGAAATGTAAGTTTTGCTCTAGCGATGCTTTCTAAAATTGCGCTGATTGACACACAATAGCGTTTCCATCTCAACGAACTTTATTATATTACAGTTGAGAACATGTTCAAGAATTCTGCAGTAAACCGATGTTAAGGATATTGATCTGTAATTCTGTGGGTCAGATCTCTTACCCTTCATACACAGGAGTTTCTTTCTTTCTTTCGTTTACGCCACAGTGCCTCAGCGGTCGCAGGGTCTGGGTGGTTACAACGGATTAGGCAATGTTAGTGTTAGGGGTGGCCAGATGCCCTTCCTGCCGCCACCCCGTACCCCCCAGGACGGAATCAGAGTACCCCAACTGTCTGCGTCTAGTGTAAATCGTGAAATAGTGCGGACGTGTTTCAGATGTCTGCGACGCGTGTAACTGAGGCGGAAAATGGGGACCAGCCCGGTATTCACGTAGTGGGATGTGGAAAACCGCCTAAAAACCACATGCAGGCTGGCCGGCACACCGGCCCTTCGCGTTAATCCGCCGGGCGCATTCGATCCGGGGCCGGCGCGCTTACCCGAGTCCAGGAAGCAGCGCGTTAGCGCTCTCGGCTACCCTGGCGGGTCCCTTGTTGTACAGGAGTCACCTGCGCTTTCTTCCAGTCGCCTGGGCGAGTGATTCGCGTTAAATGCAAGCTACGTAAGGCACCATTGCCGTAGAGCAGTGTTTGTAAAACCGAACTGGGGCTCCATCCTGACCTGGCCATTTATTGTTTTCAACTCCTTCAGTTATTTCTCTACGCCAGGGCTGCCTGTTACTATGTCCTGCATATCGATGTTCAAAGAAGAGTATGTTCGTACAAGGTGTATTCATATGAAATGCAACACTCTTATTCTCAGCCAAATTCGGTTGAATATATGCGAAATTTGTCATAGAACATCGTGGAATATCCCTGCTTCAGCCGCCACAGTTTCATGAGGTTCCGATAGTTCCCAGTGCTATACTTAACCTGGAAAATGGCGTCTGTAGCAGAAGTGCCTTCGATGCACAGCGCTGCCATTGATTTGCTTGTAGCGGAAAACCAGAGCACCGACAATATTCATAGGCGCTTGCAGAATGTCTATGCATACTCGGCAGTGAACAAAAGCACGGTGAGTCGTTGGGAGAGGCGTCTTTCATCATCGTAACAACGTCGCGCAAACCTGTCCGATCCCCAGCGTGCCGGTCGACCGAACACAGCTGTGACTCCTCATTCCAGTTGATAGACGGATCACAACCAAACACCTCGCTGCTCAACTGAACATATCCGCTGGCAGTGCTGACTCACGCGTCCACCAATTGGAGTACTCAAAGGTGTGTGGCCGGCCGCGGTGGTCTAGCGGTTCTGGCGCTGCAGTCCGGAACCGCGGGACTACTACGGTCGCAGGTTCGAATCCTGCCTCGGGCATGGGTGTGTGTGATGTCCTTAGGTTAGTTAGGTTTAAGTAGTTCTAAGTTCTAGGGGACTTATGACCTAAGATGTTGAGCCCCATAGTGCTCAGAGCCATTTGAACCATTTTTGAAAGGTGCGTGCCGGCAAGGTTCCTCGCCATCTAAGAGAAGACCATAAAGGACCATCTATGCGGAACTGCTTGCACGTTACAAGACTAATCATGACAATTTCTCGTCGAATCTCGTCACAGGCGGCGAAGCACGTGTTCATCACTTCAAACCAGAAAAGAAACAGCTATCCATGGGAGGCACCAGACCACCTCTCCTCCGAAGGAAAAGTTCAAAGCTGAACTCTCAGTCGGTGAAGTCATGGCGTCGATCTCCTGGGTAGTTCTGTTTGACGTCCTCTCTCATGGTACAACAGAGTACGCGAAGGAACTTGCCCCCCTTCTTGCAGCGGTGTACCGTGGGTCTCTAGAAGAGCGTAGCGTTCCAAAAGATTGGAAAAGGGCATATGCCATCTCCGTTTTCAAGAAGGGACGTCGAACAGATGTGCAGAACTATAGACCTATATCTCTAACGTCGATCAATTGTAGAATTTTGGAACACGTATTACGTTCGAGTATAATGACTTTTCTGGAGACTAGAAATCTACTCTTTAGGAATCAGCATGGGTTTCGAGAAAGACGATCGTGCGAAACCCAGCTCACGCTATTCGTCCACGAGGCTCAGAGGGCCACAGACACGGGTTCCCAGGTAGATACCGTGTTTCTTGACTTCCGCAAGGCGTTTGATACAGTTCCCCACAGTCGTTTAATGAACAAAGTAAGAGCATATGGACTTCCAATTGTGTAATTGGATTGAAGAGTTCCTAGATAAAAGAACACAGCATGTCATTCTCAATGGAGAGAAGTCTTCCGAAGTAAGAGTAACTTCAGGTCTGCCGCAGGGGAGTGTCGTAGGACCGTTGCTATTCACATTATATATAAATGACCTTGTGGATAAGATCGGAAGTTCACTGACCCTTTCTGCGGATGATGCTGTAGTATATCGAGAGGTTGTAACAATGGAAAATTGTACTGAAATGCACGAGGATCTGCAACGAATTGACGTATGGTGCAGGGAATGGCGAATGACTCTGAATGTAGACAAGTGTAATGTGCTGCGAATACATAGGAAGAAAAATCCTTTATCATTTAGCTACAATATAGCAGCTCAGCAACTGGAAGCAGTTAATTCCATAAATTATCTAGGAGTAGGCATTAGATGTGATTTAAAATGGAATGACGATATAAAATTAATCGTCGGCAAAGCTGATGCCAGACTGAGATTCATTGGAAAAATCCTAAGGAAATGCAGTCCGTAAACAAAGGAAATAGGTTACAGTACACTTGTTCGCCCACTGTTTGAATATTGCTCACCATTGTGGGATCCGTACCAGATAGGGTTGATAGAAGAGATAGAGAAGATGCAACGAAGAGCAGCGCGCTTCGTTACAGGATCATTTACTAATCGCGAAAGCGGTACGGAGATGATAGATAAACTCCAGTGAAGACTCTGCAGGAGAGACGCTCAGTAGCTCGGTACGGGCTTTTGTTGAAGTTTCGAGAACATACCTTCACCCAGGAGTCAAGCAGTATATTGCTCCCTTCTACGTATATCTCGCGAAGAGACCATGAGTATAAAATCAGAGAGATTAGAGCCTACACAGAGGCATACCGACAATCCGTCTTTCCACGAACAATACGAGACTGGAATAGAAGGGAGAACCGGTAGAGGTACTAAAAGTACCCTCCGCCACACACCGTCAGGTGGCTTGCGGAGTACGGATGTAGATGTAGAAGTAAAGATCAACTCTGGAGTGTGTTGTGCTATCCTTAGGAAACTGAAGAAATGACTGCAGTGTGTTCGAATAATGTAAATGAACACCTCCTTCCCCACGACAACGCAGGGCCTCACACGAGGCTCCGCACTCGAGAGGAGATCACGTATCTTCAATGGACTGTTCTTCCTGATCCACCCTACAGCCCGGATCTCGCACCTACGGACTTCCATCTGTTTGGCCCAATAGGGACGCACTCTGCGGGGAGCGTGGCCGATGGGGAGGTTATTGATACAGCAAGACTTGGCTCCGACGTCGCTAAGTAGAATGGTACCATGTTGGAATCAAGGCCCATCTGGTAAGGTGGCGTAAGGTCGTCGCGCTGAACGGAGACTATGTTTAAATATAGGATGTTGTAACTAAAGGAATGGGGAATAATATGGTGCATGGCATCCTGAATAAAACCAACCTGCCTTCAGGGGAAAAAAAAAGTGTTGCATTAGTTATTGCACGCCCCTCGTACGATCCTCCTGCGTGAACGATTTCTTAAATGTGAAATTGAAACTTCAGCTTTCCCCTTGCTATATTCTACTGTTACACCCACTGACTGTCAAGCCCACTGCGTCTGTCAAAAATATCAGTAAAACAATGAGAAGACCTACAAAGTTAATCAGGAGACCAGATACAGAAAATGAAGTACAGTATAACCTCGTTAGCGCGAACTCGCATAAGACGAACTCGCTGTTAACGCGAAAAAAATATTGGTCCCGCCAGTTCTTTTGGTATGTTTTATCGGTTAACACGAATTTCGGTTAAGGCGAATTACGAACTCTGTTTCAGTTCCTAGCATAATTAAATTTCACTGTAACACAAACTTCCGACCTTAGAGTATTCTAAAGCGTAATTTTTTCCGAAATGAATGTAGGAAATGTAGCTACAAAGCTAATTATACTTATTGTTGACTCGTTTTTAACGCATTGTAGGTCGGTAGCCGCGATTATCACCTCAACAATCAGCGTCTGCTGTACATTGTAAGACATTCAATAACGTGTGCAGCAGCATTTAGGAATGTACTCAGTGCCAGGCTTGACAGGTGTTCTGTTAGTCGTAGCCGTATCGAGTTGGAATACTGAATAAAAACTACAGTTACAACCGGTACCGTAGCACGCGAAAATGCCAAAGAGGAAACAGACAGCTCTAAATGTACAGTTAAAGCTTAAGGTTCTAGATGAAGTGGACCGTGGTACCAAGAAAACAGCAATTACAGAGCAGTTTGAAATACCTAAATCTACTTTGTCTACGATTATTACGAATAGAGAAAAAATCATTAATGCTGCGGCATCAGGTTCTGGAAACAAATCTAAACGAATTCGTACCGCCAAGTATGATGACATTACTGCTAGAATGGTTCAATCATATGCGTGCATCTAACATACCTTTAACTGGCCCTGTGATTCAGTCAAAAGCAAATGATGTTGCTAAAGATATGGGCATCGAAGACTTCCGTTGTTCTGCTGGTTGCTTTTATCGGTTCCAAAAGAGACATTCAATTTCATCTGTATAAATTTGTGGTGAAGCAAATAAAGCTGATGAAGAAAGTGCCAACAGCTGGTTGCATGAATTCAACCGAGCGAGGGAAAAGTATGCCTCGTGTGACGTGTTTAACATGGATGAAACTGGATTTTTCTATAATCTTTTTCCAAATCACACCCTTGGGATAAAAGGTGATAAGTGTCACGGTGCAGCACGAAGCAAAAGCAAACAACGTGTGACTGTTGTACTGTGCTGTAACGCTGACGTCAGTGAGAGGTTTCTTCCCTGGGTTATCGGTAAATCAGAGAAACCACATTGTTTTAAAAACATAAATATGGACACTTTACCTTGCATCTACTCTCACCACAAGAAAGCTTGGATCGATGGCATATCATTTCGCAAGTAGCTTCTTCGTTTCAACAGTCGAATAGTTGCTCAAAATGGACATGTTCTTCTTACATTGGACAGATGAACTGCCCGTAACGTTCATGATGTGAACCTATCCAACCAAAGGTTTCAGTTTTTCCCACCCAACGCCGCAAGCCGCCTTCAGCCTTTGGACCAAGGCGTAATCTCTCTCATAAAGAGAGCATATCGTAAGCGACTTGTAAGAGCTGCAATTCGTGCTGCTAAAAACAATAGTGCAACCCCAAATTGGAATCTGCTCGACGCAATAAAAGCCATCGCAGCAGCCTGGAACTCAGCATGGCCACATCATATAGGGAAGTGCTTTAACAGAGCTTGGAGACATAGCAACACTGAAGATGTCCACGAAGTAGAAGATGCCACTTCACCTGATGAATGGACAGTTCTGCAGGACGTTGCGAACTTTGGGATTAGTTTAGAAGAATTCATTAGTGTGGACGACGATGCTGCCGTATGTGCTTCTGTGGAATCGGATGTGCCAAAAGCTGTGAACGAGGTGCAAGAAGGACCATCAGAAGTAAGTGAAGAGGAAGAGAATACAGATACCATTCCACCTACCCTTCAGGAGATGTTTACAGCCTTGGACTGTTTAGAACGGTTAGTTTCAACATCCGACGTCACTGCTGGGTTTACGGATGCTATCATTACAATTTGTTGCGAAATTACAAAATATTATCGTTCCCATGAACGTCAGCGAACCATGACCGAATTTTTTTAAAGAAAGTATCGTACATAATTTGTGAGTACTTGGATTTTACAATCACTTTATAGTGTTATAAGTCTACACTAACGTGATTGATAGTGTAGTGTATTACACATTAGTGTACTGCTGTACATGTATAGTTATTAAAATCTGTGTTTTTCACTTAACACGATTTTTTTTAACACGAACTCCTGATTTTTCGGTCCCTTCGGATTCGTGTTAACGAAGTTTTACTGTAGTAAAGCTCCGAGTGATGTACTTATCTTACGTCAAAGGTGTCAGTGATCGAGTAGACCAGGTGCTTCGCCGAGGACCCATCAAACCACTTTTCCGTAAAGGCCGTAGAACCCACAATTTGATAGGTCCACTAAGGTTTCAGTAAAGATTCTTCAGGGCGTAGGTGTATACGACATACAATGTGATTGCGGTGCGGGCTACACTGGGGAGAAAAGAATTCCTGTCAGCCCTCGCAGAGCAGAGCATGAACGCAATGTTCGGATGGGGCAGCGCAACGGATCAGCACTAGCGGAGCAGGAATTGGACTGGAGGACAAGTTAATAAGATTCAAGAAGCACGAATACCTGCAAAACAGCCGTCGCTGTCAAGGCACTAAATAAGGTAGTCATCTGAAATCTTGAAGGAGCGTGACATCATCAACAGAGAAGACAGCTGCAGGCTTCAGGTGACCTGGCTGCCAGCAGTTCCGATACGGTAGCCAGGGCAGGGCAGCGGCCTCGGCGGACCACAGAATAGAGTCTGTAACCTCCCCGCAAAAATTGTAAAAGTCAATAACCTCCCAGCAAGAATATGAAAGTCAATGTTACGCGAAATGTTGTCTTCCCACAAAACTGAGTAATTAAAAATTAACCAGGCGTAACCTGCTTGCAAAATTAAAGAATAATAATGACCCAAATGTAAACTCCCCACAAACATTAGCTAATGAAGATTGCTCATTAAACCCACAATAAAATTAATTAAATAATGAAGCATAAACTATGTGTAACATCTGAACACAAATAATTAAACCTGACAAATTTTATAAGGGCAGCGGCGCTGACCTTCGGCCCTGTGCAATAATTAAACCTGAACACAAAAACCAAAATTCTTACATCAGTAAACTCCATTAATATCTGCTGTTATTTTTCGGCACAGCTCCGTGCAATGCTGGCCCATGTTTAATTTTGATTCTTGGAGGGAATGCATGGGAAATATTATTTAACTTGAAATGAATCTTTTTGTTTAAAACAGTTACTTTAAAAGAAAATTATTATTGGGGCAATTCTTGAACAAATTAATTACAATTAACGTATGTTGTTAACTGAGCGCAATGCTGCTTCATTACCTTCGATAACAGTATACCTCGTCCAGAACCGTGACCAGAGACCCATGTCGACGCCCGCCGACTCCTCACTCATAACTACTGACTGACTACTACTGCAGACAGAGTGCAACTCCGCACTCGCGCGGTCAAGCGCAGACTAGCAACGATAAATACCTCTCTGGTCAGAGATTCTGTCATGCCTCGCCATTGCTGTTACAGAATACATACGCGACGTACGCGTTTCAAGTCTATACAGAAAGGAAAGCAGGGGGTGGCTCCTTCGATATGTATGAAGTCAAGTGTTGCGCTCGACGCCACACTGAAACCAAATAAACGCTAAACGATAGCTCCTTACTTCTGTGGCCCCAAAATGGACATTCTTACAAAACGGAACTAATATACCCGACTAAATTAGAAAAACACGAAAGGAAACGTTCAGGAAGCAAGTTGTGATAAATCTTGCTTCAGTTAAAAACTAATAATATATGTTTTTAAATTCACTAGTGTTCACACGTGTAAGATGTGAACTGCCACTGCTTTTAGCTTCAGATGACAATGAAGCTCTTTTGTTTTGTAAACAAAGAAGTAATTTCATTTCACTTCGTTTTTCTTTTCTGGGAACTTCAGCCGTTAAATCGGCTTCACTTTCGACGGAAACAGTTGCTAAGGGGCACTCTGCAGTGGATTCGGTGTTTGTATCAGAGCTGGAATTTTCATTCATGTTTTCAACCGGAAAGTAACACTTACCAAGGTATTATTTACTTGCATGTCTGGATGAAAAGTCATTAATGGCGACTGTAGCCATCTGAAATTAATTCGAAATAAATTGACGCCCACGGATGGCCGAAGTGGTTAAAGAGACCGCTTGCCACAAATGCGAAATCCGGCCCAAGTCCCGGTCCAACGCAAACTTTCATATGTCAATAATAAGTAGCGTACACGAGTGCGTACCTAACACAGGTGACGCCAAGATACTCGCAGTCAGCGAATTTATTTCGAATTAACATAAATATTATTTTAAATAAAGACAGCGGCCTCCATTAAAATTTAATTTACACAAATGTTTTGAATTAGCCCAGACCTACAAGTGCACTCTAACATACTATGTAATATCAGTCACATTCGTGTAACAAATGGCGATTGATAAAGTGTCGCAAAGAAACTTCTGTCGTACTTTTCTTAAATATGAGACATGTTTTACCTATTCCGTTAAGTAACTGTCCGTGTGGAGTGTCTTCTTCTTCTTCATCATCATCATTTTCTTCGATCAGTAAGTACAACAACAAATCGCGATCACTAACGCGAGAAACGTGCGTCTACTTGCAGGAACTGTTCACGACAGAGCTGCATGCTGCTAACGCTTGACGCCGTCAGGCAGGGCGCTCAAATAAAATATTTTAACTTCTATTTTCGCACTACTCTAGTGATATGTAGCTTTCATTGCGACTTTAGAAACAATTTCCATACTTAAGCTACATTTAGTACGAAGCAACATATCACCTAAAATGACCTAAACGTAAAGTAGCCAACGGCTACATTTTTAACTGCAAACCCTTCAAATACTTTGGTGCATTGTACTGAGAAATTAAGTAACATATAACTACAACCAGTATCGAAAAAATAGACGCTTGATCATAGAGTTTTGATGTGAAAGTAAAGAAATAAATGTTTTTTACCAATTAGTTTCCTCAGACTCGAATGAGAAATATATACAGTAGTGAAGAAAACTCGCAAATGGCCGGCCGCGGTAGCCGAGCGGTTTTAGGCACTTCAGTCCGGAACCGCACGACTGCTACGATCGCAGGCTCGAACCCTGCCTCGGGCATGGATGTGTGTGATGTCCTTAGGTTAGTTAGGTTTAATTAGTTCTAAGTTCTAGTCGACTGATGACCTCAGAAGTTAAGTCGCATAGTGCTCAGAGCCATTTTTTTCGAATCCTGCCTCGGGAATGGACGTGTGTGATGTGCTTAGGTTAGTTACGTTTAAGTAGTTCTAAGTTCTAGGGGACTATTGACCTCCGATGTTAAGTCCCATAGTGCTCAGAGCCATTTGAACCATTTTTGAAAACTCGCAAACGCAAAATAAGTCGTTTTAATTGTGTAAAGAAATAGTAGAACCTCTACCGCAAAACTAAGTACGGGTGAGGATGTAGCCTTGCGCCATTTACATACAGTATCTTTTACTGACCAATGAGCTTTTATTGTTTACAGTATAGAAACCGGAAAACTCATTTTTCTCACGCATTGCTGTCAGCCGCTTCGAGGGAAGCACTCGTCAGTTTCCAGTGTGGTGTTCTCTTTTCCTACTGCTCATTATATATTTCTGCTTTAAAACTACATCAAATTACTGTTTATTTGTAGGCAAACACGGCAGCTAAAACAAACAATTAATAACACAAACAAAACTTAACCGTTCGCTTTTGGCTTCGGACACAGTTGTTTACCCGGTTTTAGTATGGGTGACTTCGCACATGCGCACTAAATTTTGGCTCGTGGACTGGAGCCACGTTTCCATTTTGTATATTCTCTATTCTGTGGGCGGACTATGCCGCCACCTGGTAAACAAGCAACGCATACACAACCGGCGTCGTTCTACACCAACTAACAGCAGGAAAATGCAGTCTCCGGAGGCGTGGCGCTGATTCGCAAAGGACTACCAATTACCAGCAAGCCGTGTACCCCACAAATGGTCCGTCACATAGCCCCTTCCTCTGTCCTAACCAGCTGTATTTTATGATCAATATAAATCTAATACCTGTGACGTCGGTGGTCTAGTGCCATCGTAACAAATTCAATATAATGAAACACCCCCTCTGCATCTAAGTAGGGGCCTAGTCTATGTCCTGAAAAAGCCACCGAACCGTCGATTATTTTAGTACCTAACTCCTATTCCTGTAAACACTGAAGCTCCTATGTATAACACAGCGTCTGATTACTTTTTAAATGACTTAATGCGTTAAATATTTGACGTTAAGCATGTAAGGGAGAAAAATTTTGGAGAAGGTTTTAAATTATGCTTTACGCTTGCTGGAAGTCGCTAATTGCTTTCTTTGTGCTACATTGGATGTGTATAGTCTAGGTAACTTACGATCCATATGAAAGAAAAAAAAGTTTTTCACGTATTTCAACATGTATATCTCCTGAACTATGCGTCATGGAGTGATATAATTTTGAAGGATCATTCAGTGACATACGTAGATACTGTCTGCAAAGTGTGTTGCGAATAGAGGTAGCAGTAAAGAAGTAGGTTAAGGTGCCCAGAACTTTCCAAAAAATGATGCACTCAGTCTATCCGTAAAAAACCCGTACCTTTTACGAATTTTCCTATATTTAGTACGTTGCCACTGTTTAGGAGTAGTTACTCATAATTTGTTTTTCTATTATAAACTTACTGTGGAGGTAAAAAGTAATTCTGACGAAGAGCATTTTCAAACTGAAAACAAATGTGCATCCAGCTCTAGAATATTTATCACACCTCTGTAAATATTGACTATGTGACCACCAAATTTGTGTTACATACACAGGAAATTTTGCTCTATCTGCTGAATTAGTCATTATTGTCATGTTCATTATATGGAGATCATTATTAGACACTCAATATAATACCTGAATATTATACATTCAGTTCCAAAATTCGAATGGCGCTCAATAAGTAATGCATCACATTTTTTTCTCAAAGCAGGTTGGTTTTATTCAGGATTTCAATACGCCACAATATTATGAAGGCTTTCACGACCGGATGACATATCTTCTGGTAAACCTTCCGGGATGTAAGGTCGTGGTCCATGAAACTCTTCAGCTCCTAACCTTTCGTCCAGAGCTGCGCTGGACATCTTCAGAGGGGTGTTTCTCCTCCGGTGAGTCTTGCCGACTGACGGGTCGGACGTCTGAGAGCGAAGGTTTACCAGAAGATACGCCACAATATTCCCCACTCTTTTTGTTACAAAGCCCTATTTTTATGCGTTACCTTCGTTCAATGCGACGGCCTTACACCACCTTACTGGAGGGGGGGGGGGGGAGAGGGGGGGCTTTATACCCGCTTGCTACCACTCTACTGGTCGACATCGCATTAACGTCTTGCTGCATTAATACGAGGGTTGTCCAGAAAGTAAGTTCCGATCGGGCGCGAAATGGAAACCACTGGGAAAATCCGGTAAAGCATTCCACAGATGTGTTGGGCAGTATGTCTAGTATGCCTGTCGATCGTGTCGCGTCGCTCTTTTCAGTTTTCAGTGAACAGTGAGCACGTAAAGGTACGTAGGGAATAGCGTCTCCCGCCAAGTATGAGGGCCTGGTAAGAAATTTCGCCTGTGTCATGCAGCCCACATAACACAACTGTCGAGCAGTTCTTTCTTCATGCCAATTCTTGGCCGCACACTGCAGGGGCAATGAAGACGCTCCTGCAGCGTTTCCGATGTGAAGTGTTTGATCACCCACAATACAGTCCGTAATTGGCTCCCTCTGAGTCTCACCTCTGCTCACAAGAACCGCTGGCTATGAATACAAAATTTTTCCACAGACGAGCTGCAAACCAGTGCAGATAACTGGCCGAAACCACAGGCGGTTGCTTTCTATGACAAGGATATTGGAAAGTTGATACAACACTTCGACAACACTCGAAATTGGAGCGGCGACTATGTAGAGAAGTAGCTAGAAGGTGTACCTAACTGTTGCAAATAAAACATTTCTGGAATGAGATTTTCACTCTGCAGCGGAGTGTGCGCTGATATGAAACTTCCTGGCAGATTAAAACTGTGTGCCCGACCGAGACTCGAACTCGGAACCTTTGCCTTTCGCGGGCAAGTGCTCTACCAACAGAGCTACCGAAGCACGACTCACGCCCGGTACTCACAGCTTTACTTCTGCCAGTACCTCGTCTCCTACCTTCCAAACTTTACAGAAGCTCTCCTGCGAACCTTGCAGAACTAGCACTCCTGAAAGAAAGGATATTGCGGAGACATGGCTTAGCCACAGCCTGGGGGATGTTTCCAGAATGAGATTTTCACTCTGCAGCGGAGTGTGCGCTGATATGAAACTTCCTGGCAGATTAAAACTGTGTGCCCGACCGAGACTCGAACTCGGGACCTTTGCCTTTCGCGGGCAGAGCACTTGAACCTTCTTTGTCATGAAGAGGGAGAAGTTCGTTTGCATTTGCGTGGCGACGAACACGCTGAGGTCGTTTCTTCAGTTTCCTGAGGGCAGCACATACACTTGATCGGTGAACCATAAGGGAAGACATCAAACAGAATAACCCATGACTTTACCTGCTGAGGGTGCGACTTTGAACTTTTTCTTCGGAGGAGATATGGTGTGGAGCCACTCCATGGATTGCCGTTTTGTATCCGGTTCGATGTGATGAACCAATTTTTCCATCGGCTGTGACAATGTCCGGCCAGACATTGTCACGATCAGCCTCGTAACGCGCAAGTAAATCCGCACAGATCGTCGTTCGTTGCTCTTTATGGTCTTCTATCAGGGAACAAGCGGGCACACAGCTTTGAGTATCCCAGCTGCTGGAAGAATGTGTCAGCACTACAACCACAGACGTTCAGTTGAGCAGCAAGGTGTCTGATTGAGATCTGTTGATCACATCGAATGAGAGTGTCCACACGTTCCAACATTGCTAGAGTCACAGTTGTGTGCTGCCGGCCGGGACGTGGGATCGAACAGTTTTGCTCGACCTTGTTGCCATGATGACAGACACCTCGCCCAATGACGCACTGTGCTTTTGTTTACTGCCAAAAGAAAGTCCATGACAGGTCTCTGCTTGGAGCGCACCTCCGTCACAGACACCATTTTGAGGCTACGTATAGCTCCACCACCCATCGGAACTTGAGATTAGAGGACTGGAGTGAGAATATTATACGATGTCCCACGATAAATTCTGCATTTTTTCATCGGAAATTGGCCGCTAGCATTACTTATTGAACGACCCTCGTATGATTCAGTTGATTCCCAAAAATGATACACCGTCGCCTACGGCCCCGCCTCCAGCCACACGGCGCTGGACAGCGGGTTGCCATCCTTCCCATACACACAACCGCGGCAGACCAAACATTCAGCTGTAAAGTAATTGCTGATAA
The DNA here is from genome assembly GCF_023864275.1 of Schistocerca cancellata. Classification (NCBI taxonomy): domain Eukaryota; kingdom Metazoa; phylum Arthropoda; class Insecta; order Orthoptera; family Acrididae; genus Schistocerca; species Schistocerca cancellata. The sequence continues at coordinate 236,081,331 of NC_064627.1, read as the reverse complement.
CGGAAGGACTCCACACAAAAAAGTAGTAGGCCTAAAGAAGGAGAGCCAGAAAGTTGTGCTGGTGACGAAAGCTGTGGCAAGTATACGAAAAAGAAAGGAAACTGAGGAGACTGCTTCCGATTCTGACGTCTCTGTGAAAAGTGACGACAGCGCGGATGATGTCGACCCATTTGGAGAATCCACAATAGATCGTGTTATAATGACAGATGCACACGTGTTAGTTGAGGAAATTATATCTTGCTTTAATTTTGAGGAAGAAAGAGGAATGTACACAGCTGAAGATACCTCTACAGCCGGCCGAAGTGGCCGAGAAGTTCTAGGCGCTGCAGTCTGGAACCGCGCGACCGCTACGGTCGCAGGTTCGAATCCTGCCTCGGGCGTGGGTGTGTGTGATGATCTTAGTTAGGTTTAAGTAGTTCTAAGTTCTAGGGGACTGATGACCTCAGAAGTTAAGTCCCATAGTGCTCAGAGCCATTTTGAACCAAATCTCTAGATTATACAAAAGGTACGGGAAAATGACCTGGAAGAAGTTATGTCTATAAAGTCTGTGGACAAGGAAAAATACTTTTTGCAGTAAATGAAAAAGATATTTCCCTTATTAATTAGAGTAATGTGATAGGGAAATTGCCATTTCCTCATGTTGCTACTGGGGTAGGAAATATCAAACGAGAAATCTGCTTTTGTTTAACTGTCCTGTTGGTTGTCATGAAAGATGAGAGAGAGTGATCATCTTTTGCGTATCTCTTATTTTTGTACTAGTCTCAATATATTAAGTAAAATTGTAGATAGTTGTTGATTGGCTTCGTAGTATTAAATATAGGAAAACCTCTGCAGTTCACTCTGACGTAAGTTTCATGTCATAAATAAACTAGATATGCCCACCACACAAAAATCCCATTTACACACATGAATCGATTTCTGTGTTCTATATCCAATTTTTATAACTTCAACTTTCCATCTTCCTTGCACTTAATAATATCGTATGTGTAAACTAGTTTCCACGCATCTCAATAGTTATGACGTCATGTATCCTCAGTTACGTGTCGAACAGTAATATAAGTTCATTCAGTGGTACGAGTGTATGTGGATACTGTCTGAAAACTGTTAGGAATAGAATGGGTGGTAAAGAAGTAATAAATTAAAATGTCATGTCTGGTGCTTAAGTTTTGCTGCATGAACAGCCAAAACGTAGTAAGCGATAAACTTTTTTTATTTTGATCATTCTGGTGGCGGGGAGGGGGGGATGGAAGGGGGTTAAGCAGTGAGGGGGGTGAGGCTGTCAGAAAATTTTTTTTGAAAGCTCCAAAATATGTGTAAACTGTACTGGATAAATGAAGTCCGGGATTTGCGCGCCTCAGTTCTGCTGCCTGAAGACAAACATACAATTTGTAATTGTAATACTTGCCTTATTGTTTTAAAATTTCAACGTAAGATTCTACCTCACAAAAAAATCAGGATGTGATGGCATTTTAAATTTTTTAATTTAGTCAGTAATTACAGGAAATACTGAAAATCAATTTTTTCTTTACACTGTTTATTAAGGGTTCTGCCAACAGTTGCAGTCATTTATTAGGCGACTAGTTGCAGGTTCATTTTGAAGCCTGGCCCACTGAGGCTGGACTGACAGTGCCTGATCCTAATACTAAACATCGAGTAGTAACACGTGCTCTATAAATGTTAGCAGGACGAATGGCACAATCCAGACATGCCTGTTACGAAGTCAAGTTTGTGAAGTGGGACAAAATTCAAGGGGCTACGGGTGGGGGATGGTGGGGACGGATATCAGTGATAATATTCATTAATGATACTGTTGCCCCCTGTGAAAATGAAGAATGACAAGACCTATTAAATGGGATGAATAGTGTACTGAGCACGAAACAGAGTGAACTAAACAAAGACGAAAGTATTAGGGAGCAATAGAAATGAGCGTAGCGACATATTTCGCGTCAAAACTGGGGAACATGTAGTAGGCAAAGTTCAGGTATTCTGCTACCTTGGAAGCTCTATAACACGTGGCTGAGGAAGCACGAAGGAAGTAAGAAGCACAATAGCAAAGACTAGGTGAGAATTTATCTCCAAAAGAAGTCTACTAGTGTTAAACGTAGGATCGAAACATTGTTAGTATTAAAATCGAAAAAGGAGAGAATCGGGGGATTTGAGATGCAGTGTTACAGAAGGATACTGAAAGTTAGGTGGACTCATAAAAGAAGTAATGAGAAGATTCTCCGTAGAATCGCCGATAAAAGGAATATTTGGAAAACACTGACTAGAAAAAATTATCCAACAAATAATCGAGAGGATGAAGGGATTGGCGCAGGAGATGAAGTTGTGACAGGCTGCTTCAAACCATTCACCTGACAGTTATGTCCTCTGTATACACCGCAGTCGTCTGCAAAGCGTCTCAAATGATATTATGCACCAGGTAATTCACATCCATGATATAAACACTCGCATGATATTGAATTAGAAATATCCTCCTGGTTCTGTATAACACCCCGTTTCACCATGATAATGGCGGTAACATTTTGTGACACCGAAAGCACTGGGGAGCCATTTACGTGTGCTCAACGGTCGCTCACAATTAACTGAGATAGGTCGAAGCAGGGTCCAAGGAGCGCGTATCTTGACTGATGCTGTCCAGATGTCCTCGGTGGGAACCAGATGAGATGGTCTGGGAGCCATATAAGCACCATCCAGCAACTTTGACATGATTCGGGAATGATGGGTGATGGATTGCCTTGTTGGAGATATGCTCGTGTGTACGGCGACTCTTGAGTTCAAATAACCATATCTCCTGCTTCAAGCGTCCAATGGCAATGGTCATTGGCTCACTATGTGATGAGAAGTAACATACAAGGACTGCATTATCCATAGCCTCCTTTAGGGATGAAGCATCTTTTACACGTTATACGTTGTCTTACCTGATTATTTTCTGTAGAAATATTGGATTTCGTCGCTTGTTTCGTAATTAGTTAAGATTTGTTGTGATGACAGTGGACAAGTCTAATTTTAAATGTAGAATCCATCAACTCAGACGTTAGTTCGAGTACCAGAGTGCGTTGCATTGTGTAATCCTGTTGCCGGGGTATCCCCTGCCCCGTCGAACTTAATAACTATGTTGGGAGTTGTAAAGGCTAGAGAGGGGTGTGGAGCCGTGCACTTTTGTGAATCACTACAAACTCTTCAACGGGTGGGTGTTTGAGAAGCACGTGGGGAATGCCTATTTCTAAATGTAAGTGGAAAATTACTGGGAACCACAGGGAAATTTTCACTCTGCACTGGATTTTGTGCTGACTTGAAACTTCTGATACATTGAAACTGTGTGCCGGGCCAGAACTCGACCAGGAGCTTTTGCTTCCGGAGGAAAATGCTCTACTGGCTGAGCTATTCAGGCACGACTTACGACCTATCCTCCACTACTTCCTCTCTCTTGCTATACAAACTACACGGAAGCTCTCCTGCATGTTTTGCGGAACTACGGCTCGTGGGAGAAAGGATTTTGTGGTGAAATGACTAAGCCATTTCTACAAGGAATAAGCCGTACTTCACTTCTGTGAAATTTGGACGGTAGGGAAAAGATTCTGGCAGAAGCAAAGCTGTTACAGTACATTATGCGTCGTGTTTGGATAACTCAGTCGGTAGAGTATTTTCCTGGAAAGGCAAAGGTTCCTGGTTCGAGTAGCTGTCCGACACACACCTTTAATGTGTCAGAAAGTTTCAAATACTGTGTGCCATGTCACAGGCCGTCAAAACTATAGCAAGATCTGATACACAGCTTACTGACTTTCATTAGAAGGTCCGAGGCCCTCTAGCGCCTTGCGGAGTACTTAATGCACGTCCTCGCTTCTACAGGGCTCGTTCCGTGAACTTGCTAGGCCACTTTTTGAGTGTAGTTGATTGCTGGTTACGCGCTGGAGGGCTAGACAGCAGGTGCTTAAATAGTGATCCATCATACTCCCGCATACTCTGGAACTTCTGACGTTGTAGAGGGAACACTAGCAAACAGAGGCCATGTTCAATAATCGCCAGATGTGCTATGTTTTCAACTTGTATGTACCTTAGTGGCACATGAAACTCTGAAAAGCGTAGTGTCAAACGTAATATTACTTTTAAACTGGATTATAACTTCGTTATCAAAACCGGTAAAGACACTCGTGGTGTGACACAAATCGATGTCCGCTGGATCAGTTCTAAGAATGACGAAATGAAAGATTTACAACGAAACGAGGTGATTTTAAAGGAAATAAGACCATCTTACTAGCTTACGCAGTGAAAAATGAAACGATCGTATAGCAATGATGTCCTCACCTGGAGAAGTTGGGCTGCCGAGCTGTGTTTTCCATTGAAGCCACAGTGGGTGACATGGGTATCGATGATAATGCAATGATCTCAACCATACGACTCCCAGTCCTCGAGCGGAGAAAATCTCCTGCCGAGGATCGAACCCAGGCCCGTTGCATGGCAGTTAGACAGCTGAGCTACCGTGCCGGTAAACCACTCAGCTAAGGGGGCGGACTAGCTTATGCTACTATAAACGTTGCTATGTGCAACAACTTTCTGTATGGGAAAACTATCATGGAAATAATGGTTTACTTTATTGAACAACAAGGCAACAATATTAATTTTACCAGCTAGTGCCTGCATCACACCATGAAAATTAACATACAGGGTGATTTACCTAAGCTGCTCATCTCAGATATTTCTTGAACCCTTTAAGGTAATGTTACTCTGTTTTCGCCCAAATAAACTATCAAAAAGTGCCCACCGAATTACGCAATTCGCTTTCAACAGCTGTATTAATTACAGAGATACCAGTGTCAACTTTGCTATTCCAGATGAAACTATAGTAATTTCTGCTGCTAATATCGTAATTCTAAAAGGGAAGAATTCAATGTTTCGCTCTTCCAAATCCAATAAGTAGTTCCGGAGAAACAAAATATTTGTCTATTTCCAATACGAAACAGATTGTCTTATGCGGAAATTCGTGTTGGCTGGCTATATGGAACTTGCTCGTCAGGCTGATGGGGTATTCCAGTTTGACGCAGTTAAGAGAGTTTACTTACACAAAAGCGGAATAAAGAAGAAAAATTTAATTTACTACTGAAACGTATCAGATGTGGCTACATATGATTATTCCGACACACCAAGAAAAAACAAAGGACGTCACATCTAACGATGATTCACCTGTTAATTGTGGCAACAGCTCTGCTCTTACTTCTGCGAGAGTCTTGAAAGCAAGGTGCACGTTGCAAATTGAATGTATGTGTAAAACAGGGAATTGAAGGGTAAAGACAGTTAAAAAATAACTTCGCGTAGTAAGTTCCTCTACATCAATATTCCGCAAATCATCCGACGGTGTGTGGCGGAGGGTACATCTGGAATCTCTAATTAATCTCTTCTTTCCTGCTCCACTCGTGAAATTTCTCCAGTTTCCTCATCGTGTTCATTTCGCGAGAGATACCCTACTGGCCATTAAAATTGCTACGCCACGAAGATGACCTGCTACAGACGCGAAATTTAACCGACAGGAATAAGATGCTGTGATATGCAAATGATTAGCTTTTCAGGGCATTCACACAAGGCTGGCGCCGGTGGCGACACCTACAATGTGCTAACATGAGGAAAGTTTCCAACCGATTTCTCATACACAAACAGCAGTTGACCGGCGTTGCCTGGTGAAACGTTGTTGTAATGCCTCGTTTAAGGAGGAGAAATACGTACCATCACGTTTCCGACTTTGATAAAGGTCGGGTTGTAGCCTATCGCGATTGCGGTTTATCGTATCGCGACATTGCTGCTCGCGTTGTTCGAGATCCAATGACTGCCACACACAGTCAGGTGGCTTGCGGAGTATGGAAAAAAATATGGAATCGGTGGGTTCATGAGGGTAATACAGAACGCCGTGTTCGATCCCAACGGCCTCGTATCACTAGCAGTCGAGATGACAGGTATCTTATCCGTATAGCTGTAACGGATCGTGCAGCCACGTCTCGATCCCTAAGTCAACAGATGGGGACGTTTGCAAGACAACAACCATCTGCACGAACAGTTCGACGACGTTTGCAGCAGCATGGACTATCAGCTTGGAGACCATGGCTGCGGTTACCCTTGACGCTGCATCACAGACAAGAGCGCCTGCGATGGTGTACTCAACGACGAATCTGGGTGCACGAATGGCAAAACGTCCTTTTTTCGGATGAATCCAGGTTCTGTTTACAGCATCATGATGGCTGCATCCGTGTTTGGCGACATCGCGGTGAACGCACATTGGAAGCGTATATTCGTCATCGCCATACTGGCGTATCACCCGGCGTGATGGTATGGGGTGCCATTGGTTACACGTCTCGGTCACCTCTTGTTCGTATTGCGACACTTTGAACAGTGGACGTTACATTTCAGATGTGTTACGACCCGTAGCTCTATCCTTCATTCGATCCCTGCGAAATCCTACATTTCAGCAGGATAATGACCTGCATGTTGCAGGTCCTGTACGGGCCTTTGTGGATACAGAAAATGTTCGACTGCTGCCATGACCATCACATTCTCCCGATCTCTTACCAATTGAAAACGTCTGGTCAATGGTGGCCGAGCAACTGGCTCGTCACAATACGCCAGTCACTACTCTTGATGAATTGTGGTATCGTGTTGAAGCTGCATGGGCAGTTGTACCTGTACACGCCATCCAAGCTCTGTTTGACTCAATGTCCAGGCGTATCAAGGCCGTTATTACGGCCAGAGGTGGTTGTTCTGGGTATTGATTTTTCAGGATCTACACACCCAAATCGCGTGAAAATGTACTCACATGTCAGTTATAGTACAATATGTGTGTCCAATGAATACCCGTTTATCATCTGCATTTCTTCTTGGTGTAGCAATTTTAATGGCCAGTAGTGTATGTGGAGGAAGTAATGTGTTGTCCGACTCTTCCCGCAAGTGCTCTCTCGAAATTTCAACAGTAATCTTGTCCGTGATGATCAACGCAATGTGTAGAGTCTGCCACTGGAGTTTGTTGAGCTTCTGTACCTGTGACGAAACGCGACGCTCTTCGTTTGATCTTATCTATCTCCTCTATCAGTCCAACTATGTAAGGGTCCCAAATTGACGAACAATACTCATAAATCGATCTGACAAGCGCCTTGTACGCCACTTTTTTGTAGATGGGTTACATTTCCTTAAGATTCTTCCTATACATCTCAGTCTGGAAATGTCAAGGTACACACATGCTATGTAGAATTACGTCAGCAACAGAAAGGAAACCAGAAAATAATACGATCATTAAAACTTCCTTCAAATTCCATTTATATAATCAGATGCTCGAAAAGATCCACGTCTAATGCAATACACGTTTCCAGTCGCTGGTGCAAGAACTTCTCGACAGACTGAAGAGACACCTTCGATAACATTGTACTTGCAATACGATGTTTTAAACCATCTTAAGTCATCGGAACTTGTTCACGGACTTCACCTTTGAGCTTATCCCAGAGAAAAAAGTCCAGTGGCATTAAATGAGGCGAACGTGCAAGTCAACTGGTAACGTGTTCACGTCCTAACTAGTGACCAGGAAAGACGGGCGAGCGCTTTCCTAACATGCATCGACGTATTTCAGGTGGTACTTCCTCTACGAGAACCGGTTTCACTTCGGTTATGAATTATGCGTGTCTTCCACCTGTTGAAGTTTCTTCAGTGAAGTAAGGACCAGTGACGTAGCCTCCAATAATCACGCATCAAGCATTTACACTCTACTGCCTCTGACGTCCAATCTGCATCAGCGAGTATGAATTCCCAGCGGCCCAGTAATGCATACTCTTACTTTCAGCTTTCCACGATTTCCAACGGCGACTTCATCGGTAAAGAGAATTCTTTGAAGGAAGAACCTCTTGTTCTGATACACGAGAGCCGAGCCACAGTATTCCACGCGTCTTCTGCAGTCCCGTTGGTTAGTGTACTGGATGGAAGCTCTTTGCGCGCGAAATACCAACAACGCTGGACTGATTCCATAGGTGCTTGCAATTTTTCTTGAGCTAACATGCGGGTTACGAGAAACGGTTGCCAGAACATCTATTTCGTCCACTCTGCTCGTTGCAAGCCTGCTCTTAAGATGTCGACACACGGACCGCGCTTTTGAACGTCAAAGTTTGAGCGTGCCGAGTTGAACGTGCTGCTGAACGAACAGAAACGATGTGACATGTGCATACGGTACGTGTGCCTCAATAGCGATAGCGACGTGCTTCAGCGACAGCTGTCCACTGTATATGGCTCGTAGATCACGCTGTTTACGAAATGGGGGCTCGTGAAATTCGTAAGCTAGCTCTATTAAAACACACATTTCTTCCACTGTCCGTATGCTAGTCATTTGTTACGTCTGTAGTACAAATAAATAAAAACTCCAATATCAGTGGACATGTCTCAAGGGAAAAAGGAAAGTACTATGCCAAATCAATAAGGACATCGGATTATAAAAGGTCAATTACAAGTAGTGTGATACAAATTTACAGTAGTTCTCTACGTAATATAACAATTATTTCATCATGCTCACTTTTTAGCTTACCCTAAGGTCATTGTTTCTTGACCAGTGTTCTTATTCAGGTAGCAGAATACTTACAACGTATGAAACACAAAACTTAAAAGAAAAAAGGGCAAAATATATTTCTGGCACTAGTTCAACCTGTCCTGTAGATTACGCCAATCGAACAAACTCACTCTACAAAAAGAGGGCACTTCTAATTACATAACATCGAAAATTATAGTACATACTTATATTAAACTAATAAGAAAGTGTCAGAACCTATTACAAACGCGAAAGTTAGTAAATAAAATATTTGCTTGTAGTGAGTCACGAATCTCCAACATATCACACATTTTCTTCCGAATCAGTGACTTTACCCATTTGGCCAGAACAAAGTATTTGATGATCATCCTTAGAATCTTACCATCTCCTGAAAACTTTAACCACAGCTACGTTACTAACTGAAATTTAATTATAACAAATTGTACCAAGAACAATGCGATTTCGATGAATCCTCAATGTGCTGTTGCCTTCAAACGGCATACTCTCACAATACGCAAGTTACAATAATTCTCCAACCACGTATATGACGTTTCTCGTCCTTTTATTACAACGAATCATACAGTTAACGACGGGTTATCGAGAGGTCCTCAATTTGCTGGTGCCCAGAAACGGCATATAAGCATATGGACTTCAACTGGAAGCTAATATGGCTCCACATATCTCTGTACTGAAGGGAGATGCATGTGACTTAGGTGGCCCTCTGCCATCTCATTCGTCAGAACAGGTTCTGAATATCTGAAATGCTAGATGTTGCTCTGCACGTTCGGAAAAGACGTGGTATTCCACGCTATGACGTCAGAAACTCGGCACGCTCAACGCTCAACTTTCGGATGCACGGTCCGTGAGCCGATGGTTTTACGCTATGCTTATCATTCAAGTACTCTTACAATGACAGTTTTTTGCACGTTCACAGGATTGTCGTTCTTGTTGCACACGGAGTGTTGGGATACTTTTGTGAGTACAAGTCAACTGATTGATACATTTGAAGAATCGAAGTTGATACCGATATCTCTGTAATTAATATGGCAATGAAAAGAAGCTACACGTCGTTTAGTGAGGACTTTCTCATAATTTATCTGAGCGAAAACAGAATTGTGATATATTAAACGTATGCGGAAAAGCTGGAAGTAAACAGGTGAGCTAAATCACCCTAAACACTTAGGGTATGCGGAATGTCTCAAACATGTATGACTTTGTCACCGGAATATGCTAAGAGAACGAATTACAAGACTATAGTGATGTTCGACTAGAGCTGGTAGCCGTTGTCGCAGTCAGTGAATTTCTACGCCGTAGTCCTGGAATTTTTGAGTTTGAAAGACAGTGAATAGCGCGTCATTGCGACGTGACAGGATGATGCCGAATGATTTGTATGGAAAGTGCAACCAGTCGCCTTACAATGTGCTGTACAGTTTCATTTGCCAATTGACCAACCTTCCAAACACTACAGGCTTGTCATCAGAGAGTGAGTATTTACAGACACTTCGTATTCAGTACCGATTGAATGTAGGTAGTTGCCAGGATTATGATGATAACTGGATTTATAGGTTATACAAAACTGTGGACGTAAATGAAGATAGCGACGTTACTTGATTAATTACACGTCGTATATTCCAGCAATTTGTGGCAATTTGTGAATAAGACACTTTAAAAAGCTCTGTTACACCCCAGCGAAGAAAACGCAGCACTTACACCGGAAGCCAAAACATTATGACCACTTGCTTAATAGCTTGTTTGTCCGTCTTTGCAAACGAAATACGAGGGCAGTTCAATAAGTAATGCAACACATTTTTTGTCTGAAACAGGGGTTGTTTTATTCAGCATTGAAATACACCAGGTTATTCCCCAATCTTTTAGCTACACAACACTATTTTTCAACGCAATCTCCATTCAATGCTACGGCCTTACGCCACCTTGAAATGAGAGCCTGTATGCCTGCACGGTACCATTCCACTGGTCGATGTCGGAGCCAACGTCGTACTACATCAATAACTTCTTCATCATCCGCGTAGTGCCTCCCACGGATTGCGTCCTTCATTGGGCCAAACATATGGAAACCCGACGGTGCGAGATCGGGGCTGTAGGGTGCATGAGGAAGAACAGTCCACTGAAGTTTTGTGAGTTCCTCTCGGGTGCGAAGACTTGTGTGAGGTCTTGCGTTGTCATGAAGAAGGAGAAGTTCGTTCAGATTTTTGTGCCTACGAACACGCTGAAGTCGTTTCTTCAATTTCTGAAGAGTAGCACAATACACTTCAGAGTTGATCGTTTGACCATGGGGAAGGACATCGAACAGAATAACCCCTTCAGCGTCCCAGAAGACTGTAACCATGACTTTACCGGCTGAGGGTATGGCTTTAAACTTTTTCTTGGTAGGGGAGTGGGTGTGGCGCCACTCCATTGATTGCCGTTTTGTTTCAGGTTCGAAGTGATGAACCCATGTTTCATCGCCTGTAACAATCTTTGACAAGAAATTGTCACCCTCAGCCACATGACGAACAAGCAATTCCGCACAGATGGTTCTCCTTTGCTCTTTATGGTGTTCGGTTAGACAACGAGGGACCCAGCGGGAACAAACCTTTGAATATCACAACTGGTGAACAATTGTGACAGCACTACCAACAGAGATGTCAAGTTGAGCACTGAGTTGTTTGATGGTGATCCGTCGATCATCTCGAACGAGTGTGTTCGCACGCTCCGCCATTACAGGAGTCACAGCTGTGCACGGCCGGCCCGCACGCGGGAGATCAGACAGTCTTGCTTGACCTTGCGGCGATGATGACACACGCTTTGCCCAACGACTCACCGTGCTTTTGTCCACTGCCAGATCACCGTAGACATTCTGCAAGCGCCTATTAATATCTGAGATGCCCTGGTTTTCCGCCAAAAGAAACTCGATCACTGCCCGTTGTTTGCAACGCACATCCGTTACAGACACAATTTTAACATGTCCGTACAGTGCTGCCACCTGTCGGAAGTGAATGAAACTATACGAGACGAAGCGGGAATGTTTGAAAATATTCCACAAGAAATTTCTGGTTTTTTCAACCAAAATTGGCCGAGAAAAAAAATGTGTTGCATTACCTATTGAACTGCCCTCGTACATAAGTGATGCTGCATAACAAAAAACCGACAGGTCGTTGGTTGGTTTGTGGAGGCATGTGACATTGGATGTCTACGCACAGGTCGTGCAATCGGGTAAATAACGGGCCGCTGATTTGCTTACGCGCTGATGGCGCCCAGTAGCGACCCAGATGGGTTCCATAGGATTTACATCAAGCGAGTTTGGTCGGCGAGACATCAAATGAGTTCACTGTAACGCTCCTGAACCCATTAACCCATTGTATCATGATTCTGTCTCCGAGGTATGGACTATTATACACTCCTGGAAATGGAAAAAAGAACACATTGACACCGGTGTGTCAGACCCACCATACTTGCTCCGGACACTGCGAGAGGGCTGTACAAGCAATGATCACACGCACGGCACAGCGGACACACCAGGAACCGCGGTGTTGGCCGTCGAATGGCGCTAGTTGCGCAGCATTTGTGCACCGCCGCCGTCAGTGTCAGCCAGTTTGCCGTGGCATACGGAGCTCCATCGCAGTCTTTAACACTGGTAGCATGCCGCGACAGCGTGGACGTGAACCGTATGTGCAGTTGACGGACTTTGAGCGAGGGCGCATAGTGGGCATGCGGGAGGCCGGGTGGACGTACCGCCGAATTGCTCAACACGTGGGGCGTGAGGTCTCCACAGTACATCGATGTTGTCGCCAGTGGTCGGCGGAAGGTGCACGTGCCCGTCGACCTGGGACCGGACCGCAGCGACGCACGGATGCACGCCAAGACCGTAGGATCCTACGCAGTGCCGTAGGGGACCGCACCGCTACTTCCCAGCAAATTAGGCACACTGTTGCTCCTGGGGTATCGGCGAGGACCATTCGCAACCGTCTCCATGAAGCTGGGCTACGGTCCCGCACACCGTTAGGCCGTCTTCCGCTCACGCCCCAACATCGTGCAGCCCGCCTCCAGTGGTGTCGCGACAGGCGTGAATGGAGGGACGAATGGAGACGTGTCGTCTTCAGCGATGAGAGTCGCTTCTGCCTTGGTGCCAATGATGGTCGTATGCGTGTTTGGCGCCGTGCAGGTGAGCGCCACAATCAGGACTGCATACGACCGAGGCACACAGGGCCAACACCCGGCGTCATGGTGTGGGGAGCGATCTCCTACACTGGCCGTACACCACTGGTGATCGTCGAGGGGACACTGAATAGTGCACGGTACATCCAAACCGTCAATGAACCCATCGTTCTACCATTCCTAGACCGGCAAGGGAACTTGCTGTTCCAACAGGACAATGTACGTCCGCATGTATCCCGTGCCACCTAACGTGCTCTAGAAGCTGTAAGTCAACTACCCTGGCCAGCAAGATCTCCGGATCTGTCCCCCATTGAGCATGTTTGGGACTGGATGAAGCGTCGTCTCACGCGGTCTGCACGTCCAGCACGAACGCTGGTCCAACTGAGGCGCCAGGTGGAAATGGCAAGGCAAGCCGTTCCACAGGACTACATCCAGCATCTCTACGATCGTCTCCATGGGAGAATAGCAGCCTGCATTGCTGCGAAAGATGGATATACACTGTACTAGTGCCGACATTGTGCATGCTCTGTTTCCTGTGTCTATGTGCCTGTGGTTCTGTCAGTGTGATCATGTGATGTATCTGACCCCAGGAATGTGTCAACAAAGTTTCCCCTTCCTGGGACAATGAATTCACGGTGTTCTTATTTCAATTTCCAGGAGTGTAGTTCTGAAAGACGACATCGCCGTCGGGGAAGACATCAAGCATTATGGGATGCAGGGGTTCGCAGCTGTCAGCGTGTCTTCGATTACTAGTACAGGTCCATGCGAGCGCAGGAAAATGTTTCCCATTGCGTAACACAGCTCCCACCAGTCTGTGAGACGACCATCGACCTAGTATACGAAAAATGCGGTTCATCCGAAGAGCTAAGATGTTTACACTGATCGACAGTCGAATCCCAATGGTACTGTGTCCACTGCAGTCGTAATTAATGATGTCGATGGGTCAGCATGTGAACACGAAGGGGTGGTCTGCTGCGGAGCTCCATGTTCAACAACGTACAATGAACGGAGTGTTCCGAAACTCTTCTGCGTGCACCAGCATTTTGCTGTTTCGGCAGAGATGCCACAAATCACCACCTATCCTGTTCTACAGAGCAGACAAACCTACGAACCCCACGTTCTGTGAAGAGTCGTGGACGTCCAACAATTTAGCGCCTAGTGGTAGTTTCGGTAGTTTCACTGTCCTACATCTTTTCGTAACTGCTCAACGAGTGTAGCACGTGAGCATTTGACCAGCTTCTCCGTTTTCGAGACACTCGTTCACAGCCTCTGCTTAATAATAATCTGCTCTTTGTCAAAAATGCTTATCTCACTGGATTTCCCCATTTGCAACACACATCTTTGCTAGGATGATCGCCAGTCAGCATCTACTCCGCTTACAGGCTTTTGTTACCAACCCACGTGCTCGCGATGCCACCAGACGGCATCCAACGTCGCGGTGGGCAGTAGTCATAATCAGTGTACATTGTACTGATGAGCCAAAACCTGGTGGCCACTGCTCACCACGAGACTGAGTGCTGCTGAGTGACGTTGTAGCCACGGGACTCTGTAAGGAAAAGTGATGAGGATACGAGTCGAGCAGAGAAGAATGAAGTATCATTCTAGCGACGATGTGGGTCACAAATGGGAAAATTCACTGACATCAGCGACAGACTTTTAAGGCCAGGCGCTGGGAACGAGTATCTTGAAAACGGCGAAGATGGTCGCCTGTGAGCTATTGTCCTCAGCTTTTATGGAAAGTTGCGTAATAAAATGGATCACCTACAGCCGTCGTTATGACGTTATTTTATTATATTGCAACCAGTTTCGGTGACTCAGTACATTATCTTCTAGGCCCGTGTGCATGAACCGTAATGACTGCGTGGCGGCCGGAGTGGCCGAGCGGTTCTAGGCGCTTCAGTCCGGAACCGCGCGACCTCTACGGTCGCAGGTTCGAATCCTGCCTCGGGCATGGATGTGTGTGATCTCCTTAGGTTAGTTAGGTTTAAGTAGTTCTAAGTTCTAGGGGACTGATGACCTCAGACGTTAAATCCCATAGCGCTCAGAGCCATTTGAACCATTCGTAATGACAGCATCATCAACTTACCAACCACGCAAATACAAAGTCAGGTTAGAAACAGAATAAAAATCAAGAGCAGTACTATATAAGTGAATTTGATAAAAACCAACGATAATCCATTGCCACATCCCTAAAAATAGAATTTTATTAACATAACAAATTTCCACTCTAAACCATGCACAAGTGTACTATTTATTAAAATCATTAATTAAATGTTCCATTATTAAAGTGGGTCAGTTGAATAATACACTAAACTGCAAAATCCTGAAGTAACCTACCAAACTACAAAAACAGCTGTAGAAAACTATAGATTTATGAAGGAAACTACAACAACATCAAAAATAAGAGATCCAAAGAAATATGCTTCTATGTGCAAGAAGTCCTTACAAAGGACAGCATCAACAATATCTAAATGTCAATATGGAGGTAATGATATCAAAATGACAGTAGAAATGTCATGGTGAAGCTATAAAATTCTGAGGTGAAGACCGTATGCGGCCATGTCATGCGTATAAAATAAGTGTCGAAAACGTGTCAAAAGCCCAAATGTAGAGGACCACTTGTGTCATATAATACACGCAGAATATATGGAAACCTCCACAAGATACTAGTGTGTGTGAATGTATGAATAATAGTATGTGTGAATGTACGAATAATAGTATGTGTGAATGTATCCATATATCAAGTACTACCATAAATCAAATATCACATGAAAACTACTATATAGCTTGTGTAAGTGTCAGAAACTAATAATGTACATCCACCTAATATATAGTATCCGTAGACCGTACCGTAAGTTACCAGTAATATCAAACGTGAAACAAACTTCATATGAATCGAGACGTACAGAAGGATTACATACACATGAAAAATCGTATTATACCTAATAATGTGTATGTAATCCACAAACTAACTGGTCCTATCCAGACAAAGAGGTAAACAACCACAAACCACAAAAAATACTTATGATCTACCCATGCACTCTGTATCGAAGGTGGTCATATATGGCCTGGATATGTAAAGATATTACTTATGTCTCAAAACAAAAACATGTAATACCAATATAGAAGTAACATACACTATTGGCGAATGTCGTAGATGTGTAACGGTGTAAGACAATCACTTACACCAACCTCAGTACAACTTGTGCAACTAGTTTAAAAAAACAGTCAGTAAGATAATATACGAGTAACACCTACAAATGGCACAGGCATTAAGGTTGCAAGGCTAAATAGACTAGGATAATAAACAGACGAATGTTTAGGTGGCTACCACGTACTAAATATACTCACTAGAACGCTCACCCAGACCATCTACGTCATATCATACCAAAAAGAGCGACACTAGTGTGTTCTAAGTACGTGTTTATAATCAGGTCGTTTACACTTACAATTCGTGTCAACCATTAAAGATGGCTAATGTGGAAGTTTTGTTCAAATGAGATTTTTAAGGATATATCATTCCGAGTGACGTGATAGACGTCTTTGGAAATCATAATGTTAACATATGTACAATGTTGTGATTTTTTGTTTGTAAGTATTACTAATGTATATTATCTGCTACAAACCATAATTCCACCCAAGTCCACGAATTCAGTTTTCTCGTATGTGTTAATTTTCAGGTAGAATAGTGTCGTATAGGTGGACGGGCAAAATAATAGAAACTGATTAATAATTGCTTCATGAACAATTAGAAAAAAATTAACTGACTGGAAAGAATAGTTGAAAGAAATTGGGAGATACACATATCCTGTGTGAACTTAAACTGGTACTCATATCAACAGACCTTCGGTGTCAATACATTTAAGACCAACATTCATCGTTTAAAGTTACGTACTTCTTCACAGTAATTCCACTGTGCGTAGTGCTGCTTTTGACAAAGCCGATACAGCATCGCCCCTCCGCTGCTCGCGCAAATTCCTCTTGTCTGCATCGAACCTCATGATGTAGGATTCCGGGCGCGGGCGAAATGATGGACAGATGGGTGTTACTGACGTAAATATACATAAATAAACTTCCCTTCCTAATAGCTTTTATAAAACTTTTTAATATACGGTCATAAAACACATTTTTAAACAATACTGGCACGGCGGAGCTAGTCATACGTCTCCCCCCCCCCCTTCCACTTATAGAAAAAAATTAATCAATTGAAGAGCGTATCCCTTCTCTTTTTTTTATAGCAGTACATTATCCCTGCCACAAGGCTACTCGCTGATTTACGTTTGCCTGTATGGGTATAAAAGGAAAAGAAGAAGAAAGAAAAAAATTAACATGATCCGTTATAAGGTATGTGAAGATGATGTGAAAGACAAAAAAACTGCTGCTGCAATGTCATCAATTTATGCAGCAGCTGTCGGTACGTCTGTACAGTTCTGTACAATGCTGATGTGCAATTATGAATCCACAAGATGGGTTCTCTTCAGCAGCGCTGTCTGTTCCATCTTTGGCGACGAGTTCAAAAACAAATATTGTGGAAATGAGAAGAATAACGAGCTCTGTGGACAAAGACAGTCCACGTACTTCACGGCGGCCTTTCTCGTTAAAATATTGTCAAAATGGAACTGCAGTCGCGTCGGAGTATTAAACAAAATGGATATGCGCGTTACTTGCAACAGAACGCAACCTGAAATATAGTTGCAACAAAAACTGAAATGAATACTATTCTTACACTTTCGTCCTCCTATTCGATTTCACACTTTGAAGAGATTCGGAAAACTGCAAGCATGCTCTACTGAATATTGTAGACTTCGGTGCTGGCTCTGCTCTTACTGCACCAGAAGCACTGGACGCAGAGAGCTGTCGAAGGCGAACCAGGCGCTGCAGTCCGGTCACGTCCTCTCCGAAATGGAGGGTGCGTTGGTTTCCCTTTGTTACCGAGACTGCTACAGTGTGAAAGCGAAATCGATTTCTTCAGTTCAAATACATTTACGTCCCAAGCCGCCACCATAGAGCGCCGGTACAGTCTCGCCTACAGAACTGCCTTACATTTTGTCGATGAGGGTAGCGAAATCGCCTGCAGCTCTAAGGCCTCTTTGTAAGTGGCACCGTTCACTTATCAACAACATTATCCTAAATAGTGTGGAAAAAAAGTCCAAAAGCTTCAGTCAAAATTTCTATACAACAAAAACTTTACTGACAGGTAAAAAACTTATTAAACGTCAGTCAGGCATTTGACAGCGTGGTGAGTCACGAAGTCACATCAACAGGCAATGTGCACTCCTAGATTGTCAAAGCAGGTTTGCGTTCCCGCACGTAGGCGATAGATCACAGGCTCGACAATCGGCAGATCAGTGGTACATTTGATGATTAAATTAGTAGGCACGTACACAGAACATAGTAGCTGTTAACAGGTCGCTGTAGTACAGCCAACAAACAGTGTTATTTTAGGTTAATGAGGAAACTAAAAAATAAGAATAATAGAAATTATCTAATTGTTGATACCATTCTTCTACAGTTCAATAATTGTTTTCATGTGTGTAAGAACAAAACAACTCTATCTTTTGCAAACTGAATATTTGTTTCCAGCCAAACATACTTCACCTGTTCATATTAGGTATCATCAGTGGTATACGTAATAAAAGACAATTTTTTAGCTACATATATTTTGTTGTGAGACAGTGGTGTTTCCTGGCATCACATTTAGGTTACCAGAATGAAATTTTCACTCTACAGCGGAGTGTGCGCTGATATGAAGCTTCCTGGCAGATTAAAACTGTGTGCCGGACCGAGACTCGAATTGAGCTACCCAAGCACGACACACGACCCACCACCGGGTCGAGTCGTGCTTGGGTAGCTCAGTCGGCAGAGCACTTGACCGCGAAAAGGCAAAGATCCCGAGTTCGAGTCTCGGTCTGGCACACAGTTTTAATCTGCCAGGAAGTTTCACATTTAGGTTATCTTACTACTGACTTCAGTTACTCACTTATTTTGATGGTCATTGTTCTTTCCGTGTTTCCATTCGCCCTTCCTTAGGTCATCGATGAGCATAATATAAGTTCCAGTTGCCTGTATGTCACGATTAGACATTTCGCTGGACATAACTTTGCTTTCTGCAGAGTGCACTTGACCTTCCCGCAGGGTTCATTGAGAAATCATAGTGACTGTAGTGGGTAGCTGGATAATAGATTGTTGGGGTGGATAGGGAGTGTCGGTGGTGTTTATGGTAATCTCTCAATTAGTTCATTAGAACATTGTCCTTCCGTTATTGCTTTTATGCTCATTCACCATGTTTTCGTTATTCTTTATAGACCTCTGTATGAAGTGTTCCTGGAGAGCGAGCGTCCTCTTTCTTTGGTTATCACAGCATACAGCGGACATGTCTGTTTTTATCGCAGAGTCATGGTGATTTTCTTCTATTATTTGTCCAGCTTATAAGGAGTCGATACATTCACTCTTCAATGCTCTCATGTGTTCTTTGTGTCTGCCATTAAAATTTCTTGCAGTCAAGTTTCATCCCGACATTGGGGCATAATCTATTGCCTACACAATGGCTTCGGTACGACGAACAGTGAGCTATACGTAGATATTGCATCATTGCCTTCCAAGCCATAGAAATAAGTTTTGTGAAATAAGCACTCAGTTATATGTGCAGATTACATTGTGCACTAAAATACTGGATTAATTTGACAGTTTTTGCATCTACTGATGAGAGGATAATAGTGGTGCTGGTGGAAAATTGGTCATTCAGCTTCCTAGTCTTATGCACGATATGACCGTTTTTCTAGGGCATCAAGACAAAAGAAAGAGCAATTTACATACGTTGCATCAGATATTTTGTACTTGTCAGAGAACATTTTAAATGTATTTGGACATTGGTTGGGTGGTTGATCTGGGGGAGGGTATCAAACAGCAATGTCATTGGTCCCACTGGATTAGGAAAGGATGGAGAAGAAATCCGACCGTGCCCTTTCAAAGGAACCGTCCCGCAATTTGTCTGAAGCGATTTAGGGAAATCACCGAAAACCTAAATCAGGATGGTCAGACGCGGGTTTGAACCGTCGTCCTCCAGAATGCGAGTCCAGTGTGCTAACCACCACGCAACCTCGCTCGGTCATCTGGACACTGTATTCGCATCGTTGTCATGAACGTGTTATTACTCGTAATATTCGGCGTTTCTCGTCTGGCGAACAGACGCATGTTGCACGAAGCGTGTATCTCAGAAAAAAATTCAGAAGTGCTGGTTCGTCTGGTAAACTGGGTAGTACGGAAACATTCCGTTTAACACGTTCACGCCGACTCTGAGCATTGTGTTTCTCGTTGTGGGGCCGCAGCTCGTGGTCGTGCGGTAGCGTTCTCGCTTCCCACGCCCGGGTTCCCGGGTTCGATTCCCGGCGGGGTCAGGGATTTTCTCTGCCTCGTGATGCCTGGGTGTTGTGTGATGTCCTTAGGTTAGTTAGGTTTAAGTTGTTCTAAGTTCTAGGGGACTGATGACCATAGCTGTTAAGTCCCATAGTGCTCAGAGCAATTTCTCGTTGTGGGGCTCGTATTCATGCTTTCCTGCATCTGGCGCCACTGCTTTTCTTGTGTCTCGCCGTGGGGTGATGGTGGTATTCAAACGCCCTAGGCTACTATTTTAATATACTGACCTTTTATTTTGAAGTCCATTCTTCTGAAGCAACAAGATAGCACTTACAATAATTTTACACTAAATTAATTACAAATTATGTAATAGTTCCAGAATGAGATTTTCACTCTGCAGCGGAGTGTGCGCTGATATGAAACTTCCTGGCAGATTAAAACTGTGTGCCCAACCGATACTCGAACCCGGGACCTCTGCCTTTCGCGGGCAAGCGCTCTACCATTTGAGCTACCGAAGCACGACTCACGACCGGTACTCACAGCTTTACTTCTGCCAGTATCCGTCTCCTACCTTCCAAACTTTACAGAAGCTCTCCTGCGAACCTTGCAGAACTAGCACTCCTGAAAGAAAGGATACTGCGGAGACATGGCTTAGCCACAGCCTGGGGGATGTTTCCAGAATGAGATTTTCACTCTGCAGCGGAGTGTGCGCTGATATGAAACTTCCTGGCAGATTAAAACTGTGTGCCCGACCGAGACTCGAACTCGGGACCTTTGCCTTTCGCGGGCAAGCGCTCTACCATCTGAGCTACCGAAGCGCGACTCACGACCGGTACTCACAGCTTTTTTTATGTAATAGTTCATTTGTTCAAAAAGTTCTCTCGTTGAAGAGTCACGTAAAAATTTTATTTACAGTTGTTCGTTTCACAGGCTGATAGGTAATACATCATACGATAGTGTATTTTTGGAGAGCGCCACGAACTTGTAAGTCATTTTCAGGCAGGTATCCGGATACTATTGATCACATAATGTAACTGGGATTGCACCAGCGCTCCAAACAGGACGATATTTGTAGAGAGGGAGTGCACCCCGAGCAAGATGCTGCACACACATTTGCGAGTAAACACCACTACTTGAGATTTGCATGATGATACTGGTAATACATTTTTTTACCAGCAACCTCTTCAGCAGAAGTAGGCAACGGCCTTGCCGCGGTGGATACACCGGTTCCCATCAGATCACCGATGTTAAGCGCTGTCGGGAGTGGTCGGCACTTGGATGAGTGACAATCCAGGCCGTCATACACTGTTACCATTTTTCGGGGAGCACTCAGCTTCGTGATGCCAATTGACCGAATAGTAGCGACCCCAGTCAAAGAAAACCATCATAACGACCGGGAGAGCAGTGTGATAACCACATGCCCCTTTATCCACATCCTTTATCTGAGGATGACACGGCGGTCAGATGGTCCCGATGGGCCACTTATGGCCTGAAGATGGAGTGCTTCCGCCGAAGTGGTCTCAAACACAGTTGGATGTAGCCTGCTCGAATCCTGATAGTGGAAGAAATTTTCATTGCCACAATTTGACCGACAAGAGGAAGAGAGCTGGTGGCATACGGTTCCTGAATTCCAGTCTTTGCACCAATATTCTGTTACAAGTCTGATGATCATACGACCATAACCAGAAGTGCAATTTTTTTCATAATAGTTGCAGGTAATGCAGACCCGCCAGGGTAGCCGAGACCGCTAACACACTGCTTCTAGGTCTCAGGTAGGAGCACCGGCCCGGCTCGAATCCGCTCGGCGGACTAACGACAAAGTTTCAGTCTGCAGGCCAGCCTGGATGTGGTTCTTAGGTGGTTTTCCACATCCTGCTAGGTGAATACTGGGCTAGTTCCCACGTTCCGCCTCAGTGTCAAGGCTCACAGACATCTGAACACCTTCGCTCTATTCCACGGATTACACTAGACGCAGACAGTTGGGGCACACAAATTCCATCCCGGGAGGGGGAGGGGAGGGGGGGTTATGGGGTGGCAGCAGGAAGGACATTGGTCACCCCTTACAGCTAACATGCCAAATCCGATTAACCACCAAAGCAGACCCCGCCAGTCAGGATTAACGCTTGGAAAGAGAGATTTGCAGGTAATGCAGGATTTTCTGAAAGAGAGACTCACATAGCAGCTTTCACATAAAATACATTCACTTCAGATTCAAGAGCAAGAAAAAAAATATTAATCCAATCAACCCACAGACAATGAGCTCATCTTCAACATCTGTTTCTGCTGTGGCAGTTTACAGCAGTTTTACGATGGTGAGGTTGTCTTCAAACCTGTAATTTTTCATTAAATGTGATCATCTCTTAAATACTGGAACAGCTATATCGAGAATATTGCTTAGTACACTGTAATCGCCAGCATAGTCTGAATACAGTTTCGATCTTGAGATTGAAAGTCGTCTGGCGTTAGACAAATTTCATGCTGTGTATTCATGAGCTCATCAATAGGCACTTGTCTGTCTCAAAGAACCTGCAGTCATCTGGCTGTCTGCTGGAGTAGTACGTCACTGGGAGCAAACTGTGAGTTAGGTCTTAGAAATTCTTGTCAGCTTTGACGCTAGTCAGCCAATAGCAAAGAATCAGTTCGCAAGATCGCATAATCGACATAGAAAGGCTGACTTTTCGGCTGGACGCTGTCTTCTTCAAAATTTATTCACTGACTCAATTCTTTGACATCAGCTGCATTAATTACAGATGTACTACCTACTAATGACGTATGAAAATCTGTGCCACACCTGGATGCGAACCTGATTTTCCGCTTGTCGTGAGACGTAGGCTTGAGCACTTCGGCTATCCGTGCACGCTTCTCAAACCGACTGAAAACTACATATGTCACAATGTCTATATCCTTATGCCATAGTCACCTATATTCATGACATAATGCTCACCAACATAATCATCCGACACAGAGTTTCATATGCCATTAACACAGTGGTTCCCTACCTTTCTTAGACCATTACCTCAAAACGAGATAACATCCAGTAATTCGAAAAGAGTTTGGAACCTAATTAAACATTGGATTAAAAATAATTAAAATTCCTCTTTTTAACTGCCCAGCGATTTATAATACAGAGTTAATGATGAAGCAACTGAAACTCCCAAATTTTCTACGTTTTTCACTACAACAAAAAATAATGCGTCTTTTTATATTGGGTTTGGTGTCCACCACTGCACACAGTAAGCCATCTGCCAGGTTCATTCAGTTCTTCACTTTTGTTTTCATTGCTACCGTAGTCGGAGGCCTAAGTTCACACTTGTAAGTTGTTGGGAATGGAATCGGTATTCTGAAGAGTTCTTCCATTAATAGTTACTGCTAAACACCGACCTTCCGCTAAAATAATACCATTTCTGCTTCAAGGAAATTGTTTGGAGTATGTTGGCTTTCAGAGATCCGAGAAATTGTGCTTTTGCACGAATTTCACTGTCTAGGAACATTCCTTCTCTCACAGAAACTGGTCTTACAACTCAGATATTTACACGCGAGTTTTCCAAATCAGAAAAATAGTCACTATTAGACGACGACTAGTTATAACTACTGTCACTGGATGGACAGCAAAAGAAATAAACACAAGAGAAAAATGACCTCCCATACTGTTGATAAAATAAATAAAATTTCAAAATGAACGTTTTATTGCGTATGAAACTGATTGTTTACAAATAATTAGTGATACCAAGATTTTAGTCATGACAATGAAACCTGACCTTTTAACACGAAAACCGTTCAAAATTTGAGAGATGCTCAAGACCAGTGGAGAGATACAAATTGTTTGGAGAGACAGTACAGCAGGTAAATGGTTTACGGAAAAAACTAGAGTGCAAGACTATGATAGAGATCAGAAAGTATGGAGGCGGGCTGGACAGTAGCAAGGATGGTATATGGCCAAAGGTAGATCTTTTCTGGATTCCAAGAAATAACAAAAGACTGAGAAGACAAAGTAAAGAAAGGCATGTAGATGAGAATAGGAAATATGCAGGAGTAAAAAGGGATTCGTATCGCTCAAGACCTCAATGCATGGAAGTATCTAGAGAAGGCTTTTATCCAGCAGTTGATGTCAAATGGCTGATGAATATTATGATCAAATACATATTAGAGAGTACCATAATAATGATAATGGTGATAACTTTAAAGAATAATCATAGTGATCATTAAATCATCATTGACCCTATTTTGGTTTTACCACTCAGAAATTTTCGTATTACCCTCAGAGGGTAATTACCCCCAAGCTGGGAACCACTTCAAATGGTTCAAATGGCTCTGAGCACTATGGGACTCAACTGCTGTGGTCATAAGTCCCCTAGAACTTAGAACTACTTAAACCTAACTAACATAAAGACATCACACACATCCATGCCCGAGGCAGGATTCGAACCTGCGACCGCAGCGGTCGCGGGGTTCCTGACTGTAGCGCCTAGAACCGCTCGGCCACTTCCGTCGGCTGGGGAACCACTGCACTAACAGGTAGAACATCTATCACAGCTGATGTCAAATAATTTGCAGTGAGCGAATAAACTTCGAATTATTTCGTACAGCTGTGGATCGTCAACAAAGTCTGTTCTTTCGAGAAGTACTCTCTACTTCTGCTTACTGGTTGTGAGGATGATAGACGCTTTGTCTTTCAATAGTGAAACTGGCACATTGAAGCGACTTCGTTCTGGATTATGGTGAGATGACTGCTGACTCGCACGCTTACGCTGCATTTACGTGATTGTACTTTAAGTGGCTCTTCAGATTATGGAACACTATATTTCTTTACGCAAGCTACTTTGCTGTCGTATTTCATGCGGTCGATGTCTGTTATGTTTGGTCTTTGTTCAAATTCACAGCTTCCTTAGAAGCTATGAGGACCAATGTCCAATTTTTATTACGCCATCCAAGCTTGCAAGTAACTTATCTCAGTGCTCTTCCACCCATCAGTGTTTTGAGCATCATTGTTAGTCTATGGTGATTTTGTTTCGTCTATTGTATATGGATGGTCGTGTAAAGACATGTGGTTCGCTGAATGGGATTTGTATATGAAACATGAGAAGTTGCATTCAATTACCGAATAATATATTGAGAGTGACTATAATTTGGGATTCTTACTTATTTACTTTTCACTCCCGTTGGTCTTTGTTCAAGTTAAATTTTCGCTTGTTGCATATCTCTACAGCTGTTCATTGAAGAGCTACGTTCTCGAATGCACTATATTCGCATTAGCGGCATTTACAGCCGAGAGAGAATAAGATACTAAGAGCAGTAATGAGGTTTTTATTTCAAATGTTTTCAACTACGCAGGGAAGTTGGTGTTACTGCTGAAATTCAAGACACGTGGTTGCAGAGATGGAGGCTTCGAGATCAAATTCTCCTATGACACTATCTCAGGCTATCTCAGCTAATCAAATGTTACGTGATACAGTTTGTAAAATCATTTTCATCGCAGAAATTACATCTATAACTTGTGATCTATATGTATGTATGTATGGATGGATGGATGGATGGATGGGTGGCCGGGTGGATAGTGAGTAGTTGCGTGAAGTCTTTTGTAAGTATTGTGGTCTCAGTTTTGTCTATATTTAACGCTTGTCAAATCCCCTTTAATCGTTACGTTGCCCTATCCGAAAATTCTTTCCAAAATGAACCATAGAAACAGTTAGAGTGGACGTTACAAAAATAGATTCCTCAAGGTCGCACCCGCTACTTTCAGTCCACAGACGTTAAGCGCTGTGATTCGTCAGTCTCATAGCTTTATTGCCACACTGTTGGCAGTGCAGTTGTCCAGCGCCAGGTGAATGTTCAATGTTTCCTTCCGATATCGTGTGTTCAAGTGTGGTTTCGTTCTTCCGTGAAACGGTGCGTTGACATATGTTTGGTAGTGAGCGAAATAAAGAAACAAGGGCTTCTGTAAAGGGCGTAAAGACTTTCGAAAGTAATCTAAAATTCTTATAACGAATATACTGCAGTTTTTTTACTGATCTGGCTGACAATGAAGAAAGCAGCAATAATACAATTTTTGCCCAAGTTCATAAAATGACAAAAAACCTTGTGTTTTGGAATCGACTGTATCCCTTATTAACAGTGCAGTAACGTTTGTAGAATCTCTAGATGTGAAGATGTGTTTTGATTCACCAAGGAAAGGGTATAAATGAAAACGGAAATCTAAGGAATTTGACGATTTTGACAAAAAGGTTAGTGCGTGGAACAGTACTTAGATGGCATGACCGATGAGACTATCCGCTGGCTAGAATTCAGGGTGAAAAATATTATTCTGGCTGAGAGACCTGCGTTCTTTGTCTTCTCCGCTCACTAGTTTTTTGATTCAGAAAGCGTAATGGTGTAGCCACAAAGCGAAGTTTTGTGTACCATGCACTTATTGCTTCTGAGTACAATGATCACGTAGTATACATCGATAAAATTTTGCTTTCACAAAACTGTACAGAGATATTGCCTGAAAATCCTTACAGTAATTTTGTATTGCTAATATCGGTGATTTGGATCATGTATGCAGTGACGAAGGGTCAGTCACTCCGTCTTCAGGCCACAAGTGGCCCATCGGGACCATCCGACCGCCGTATCAACCTCAGATGAGGATGCGGATAGGAGAGGCGTGTGGTCAGCACACCGCTCTCCCGGTCGTTATGATGGTTTTCTTTGACCGGAGCCGCTATTATTCGGTCTAGTAGCTCCTCAATTGGCATCGAGAGGCCGAGTGCACCCCGAAAAATTGCAACAGCGCATGGCGGCCCGGACGGTCACCCATCCAAGTGCCGGCCACGCCCGGCAGCGCTTAACTTCCGTGGTCTGACGGGAACCGGTGTAGCCACGGCGGCAAGGCCGTTTCGAAGGGTCAGTAAGAGCTGTAAACAAAAAATTTTCGGGAGGCATGGAACATTCTCTGTTGTATTAAGGCGTTCCGTCGGAAGAGAAGTCCTGGCGGCGACATACAAGTATTAGCGCGATGCAGCGCACACAGTCTCTCGCAAATAAAATGCGTTCATACGTGGCACGACACAATAACGATGTCTCAGACGTTACCAAAATTAATTTTATAAATTTCTGAACGACTCTCTCCCTGGAAGTTTTTACAAGGTCCAACAGAACGCAAATTCATCAGCGACATTTTTTGTTGCACAGACAGAACAGTTCCGCACCTCTTACCGAATTTTACTTTTTATCTCGAAATAATTTACGTTTTCACAAAAAAATCGTGTGTTACACGTAACTATAATCTCTGAGAACGTTCATATATTTTTTCAGTAAAAATATATCAGTGGTTCTATGGTTCTATTTTACCAACAGGATGAAGTAAAACATTTTTGTTCTTCAAAATTACTTCTAACATGTTAGTTTTTAATTTTTTCCGAAGTAACTGGCAATAATTTTCTTTTAGAAAGTACTGCATCGTGTTGTAGACTAAAAATGGAGATGTCAAACATTTTTTTCGGAATAGTTACTAACACATGAAATTACCACAACTGGCAATGGTGAGATGACCTTAAGGTGCCTGTTTTCGTGACGGCCGCTATAATCAGATTTCATTTATTCACATATTCGGGACATCAAAAACATGGATCATATACTCTTATGGACTCACAGATCAAAGTAAAAAATAATGGGAAGACTTACACTGTTGCAGATGTATCTTGAACTGACGACAGCGCATCTTGTCGATACTTACGGTAATTTAAAAACTTTCCCTTGTTGCTCGTTAGCCTTTCAAACAGGAACTTCAAATGATTGTGTTTTGTGATTCATCAGGATGAACCTGGAGAATTCCCCGATGTTGTTGTCATCGATATCAGCTATTAAGAATCCTCAAAGTCAAATAAATGGGATCCATCGTCGTCGGAAGTTCATCAATGACTGACGTAACGTATTAATGGTTGAGGAGAGCAGAAACAAACACTTGTTCTATGTGCAACTGACGCTATCTGCCACCGGCTGCAACAACATGCGGTACTAATGCTTTTGCATCACATTCCTTTGCCTTTCCAAGATCAAAACTTTTTTTTAACCTCCACAACGTAGCGAACAGCAAGTTACACACCATCACTTCTTGAACAAAACGCTTGTCAATCAAATGCAGGTACTTGACTAACTGTGCGATTTCATGATAAAGATATAGTAAGGTGTGGTTCATGGTGTGGGTTCCTGTAGTCATGTCCTAGTTCATGAACCACGAGCAACGTATGAGTGGCCAAGTAAGTGGTCCCGACAGTCGGGATATCAGTTACTTTGGAGTAAGGCTGGGCATCTCGGACATATTCTGAGTCGTGGTCATCTTTGTGCTCATACGGCAAAGACTACCAAATCCACCGGTTAGTCCCTCAGCCGTTAGGGGTAAAACCCAATGGGACTCGGGGCAAGTAAGGCTAGCGACCTGCTTTCCGGGTACTTTAAATATGATGCTGGCAACAATCAGACCAAAATGCCTCGGACCTTTGGAGGTGACGGAGTCCCACCTCTAACTGAAAAACCAGGGACTCCTAAGATACGACTTGGCAAACAAATGGTAATGTGATGGGGAGCTATTAATATCAATGGGGGCTACTCTGGGAAGAAGGTAGAGCTGGCAGAGGCTGCAAGTAAGATGGGGCTGGACGTTTTAGCTGTTAGTGACATTCGGGTAAGGGGTGAGAAAGAAGAGGAAGTGGGAGAATACAAGGTCTACCTGTCAGGAGTCAAAGCAGGAATAGCACAATGGGGTGTAGGGCTTTACATCAGGAAAGAAATGGAACCCAGCGTAGTTGCAATAAAGTATGTAAACGAACGACTGATGTGGATAGATTTGACAGTGTCTAGCAAGAAAATTAGGATTGTGTCAGTATATTCGCATTGTGAAGGGACAGATCAAGATAAGATGGATAGTTTTTATGAGGCACTCGGTGATGTAGTTGTTAGAGTAAAGGACAAGGACAGTGTTCTGCTCATGGGTGATTTTAACGCCAGGATTGGAAATCGAACAGAAGGGTATGAAAAGGTTATGGGTAAATTTGGAGAGGATATGGAGGCCAACAGGAACTGGAAACAACTCTTGGATTTCTGTGCCAGTATGGGCTTAGTAATCACAAACTCCTTTTTTAAACATAAGAACATTCACCGGTATACTTGGGAAGGCAGGGGAACCAGATCTGTCATTGACTATATAATAACAGATCAGGAATTCAGGAAGGCTGTGAGGGACACACGTGTATTCAGGGGATTCTTTGATGACACTGATCATTATTTAATCTGCAGTGAAATTGGGATTGTGAGGCCGAAAGTGCAGGAGGTCAGGTCCATATGTAGGAAGATAAGAGTGGAGAAACTTCAGGATAAGGAAATCAGGCACAAGTACATAACAGCGATCTCAGAAAGATACCAGTTAGTTGAATGTAGTCAATTACAATCATTGGAAAAGGAATGGACAAGGTACAGGGACACAGTACTAAAAGTGGCTAAAGAATGTCTTGGAACAGTAGTGTGTAAAAGTAGGATGAAGCAAACAGCTTGGTGGAATGATATAGTCAAGGCAGCCTGTAAAAGGAAAAAGAAGGCGTATCAAAAATGGCTACATACCAGAACCCAGGTAGACAGAGAAAGTTATGTTGAAGAAAGAAACAAAGCCAAACAGATAATTGCAGCATCCAAGAAGAAATCGTGGGAAGACTTTGGAAACAGGTTGGAGACTATGGGTCAAGCTGCTGGATAACCATTCTGGAGTGTAATTAGCAGTCTTAGAAAGGGAGGTAAGAAGGAAATGACAAGTATTTTGGACAGGTCAGGAAAACTGCTGGTGAATCCTGTGGATGCCTTGGGCAGATGGAGGGAATATTTTGCTCAATGTAGGTGAAAATGCGATCAGCAATGTTTCAGATTTCGAGGTAGAATGGGATAGGAATGATGATGGAAATAGGATCACATTTGAGGAATTGGAAAAAATGGTCAATAGATTGCAGTGCAATAAAGCGGCTGGGGTTGATGAAATTAGGTCGGAACTCATCAAATACAGTGGAATGTCAGGTCTTAAATGGCTACACAGGATAATTGAAATGGCCTGGGAGTTGGGACAGGTTCCATCAGACTGGACAAAAGCAGTAATCACACCAATCTTTAAACATGGAAACAGAAAAGATTGTAACAACTACAGAGGTATCTCTTTAATCAGCGTTGTGGGTAAAATCTTCTCAGGTATTGTTGAAAGGAAAGTGCGAGTATTAGTTGAGGACCAATTGGATGAAAATCAGTGTGGGTTTAGGCCTCTTAGAGGTTGTCAGGACCAGATCTTTAGCTTACAGCAAATAATGGAGAAGTGTTATGAGTGGAACAGGGAATTCTATCTATGCTTTATAGATCTAGAAAAGGCATATGACCGGGTTCCTAGGAGGAAGTTATTGTCTATTCTACAAGATTATGGAATAGGAGTCAAACTTTTGCAAGCAATTAAAGGTCTTTACATGGATAGTCAGGCAGCAGTTAGAGTTGACGGTAAATTGAGTACATTGTTCAGAGTAGTTTCAGGGGTAAAACAAGGCTGCAACCTGTCTCCACTGTTGTTCATATTATTTATGGATCATATGTTGAAAAGGGGGTGAGATTAAGATATGTGAACACAAAATAAGCGGTCTTGCATATGCGGATGACTTAGTTGTGATGGCAGATTCGATTGAAAGTTTGCAAAGTAATATTTCAGAGCTAGATCAGAAATGTAGGGACTACGGTATGAAGATTAGCATCTCCAAAACGAAAGTAATGTCAGTGGGAAAGAAATATAAACGGATTGAGTGCCAAATAGGAGGAACAAAGTTAGAACAGGTGGACGGTTTCAAGTACTTAGGATGCATATTCTCACAGGATGGCAACATAGTGAAAGAACTGGAAGCGAGGTGTAGCAAAGGTAATGCAGTGAGCGCTCAGCTACGATCTACTCTCTTCTGCAAGAAGGAAGTCAGTACCAAGACTAAGTTATCTGTGCACCGTTCAATCTTTCGACCAACTTTGTTGTATGGGAGCGAAAGCTGGGTGGATTCAGGTTACCTTATCAACAAGGTTGAGGTAACGGATATGAAAGTAGCTAGGATGATTGCAGGTACTAGTAGATGGGAACAATGGCAGGAGGGTGTCCACAATGAGGAAATCAAAGAAAAACTGGGAATGAACTCTACAGATGTAGCAGTCAGGGCGAACAGGCTTAGAAGGTGGGGTCATGTTACACGCATGGGAGAAGCAAGGTTACCCAAGAGACTCATGGATTCAGCAGTAGAGGGTAGGAGGAGTCGGGGCAGACCGAGGAGAAGGTACCTGGATTCGGTTAAGAATGATTTTGAAGTAATAGGTTTAACATCAGAAGAGGCACCAATGTTAGCACTGAATAGGGGATCATGGAGGAACTGTATGAGGGGGGCTATGCTCCAGACTGAACGCTGAAAGGCATAATCAGTCTTAAATGATGATGATGATGATAATGATGATGATATAGTAAGGTGTTAGTTATGAATCCAACGAATTGATCTACCTACCTTTTATAAAAATAAAGCCAACTATTTTTAGTGAATACTTGTGTCGCATCCTGGCACGGGTTTCATCCTAGCTTTAGGCGAAGGTGTCGCCTGGGTGGCACAATTCTGATGTTGATGACAATGTGGGCTAAAGTCTACTAAATTATCTTTAATAGAGTGAGAGGGAGAAAGTCTCCTAGGGCACTTAGATGATTTTGGAACGGAAAGGAGAAATTGTCGGTTTTGAAGGAAGTGAATAAGGCGCAAACACTTAAGGATACAATTTATGTCCCAATAATGAGATTTTCACTCTCCAGCGAAGTGTGCGCTGATATGAAACTTCTTGGCAGATTAGCGGAGTTATAGCACTTGCCCGCGAAAGGCAAAGGTCCCGAGTTCGAGTCTCGGTCCGGCACACAGTTTTAATCTGTCAGGAAGTTTCATATCAGCGCACACTGCCCTCGACGACTCGCCTGTTGTACTAGCTGCTTCCTGGTAATCAC
Source organism: Schistocerca cancellata (assembly GCF_023864275.1). Lineage (NCBI taxonomy): Eukaryota > Metazoa > Arthropoda > Insecta > Orthoptera > Acrididae > Schistocerca > Schistocerca cancellata. Next base: position 236,049,259 of record NC_064627.1, on the reverse strand, counting down.
TCCTTCATGGTACTGACGGCGACTGCCTTGATCCTGTGCATAAGTCGCTTACATACTGATTTCTCAGTGACTTCTGGTGAGGTCCTCTATCGGTGTGCTCTCCCCCGATGCCACCGAAGGTCTTCCTAATTTCTGGAAACGTTCAACCTCGTTTGAAAATGATTCTCAAGCAAGGCAGCTACCATTTCCGTGGATGCTGCCGTCTGGTGGCCACTGTTACTGCATACATAAATATCATCGTTTCGACAGCGACCGTGGCTGTGGCACGCCACTTTCGACTCTTCAGTGTTGACAGTTACACTCGCTCTGCTATCCACTGGCTGTATGCTACATTTATCGTGCGTCCCCTCACGTTAGTAAAATTTGACGAACCATTACACTTCTTAAATTAATGAAATTTGATAGCCACGATACTTCTTTCAAAGTCGAATGGGAGACGGTGCGGTGAGAGAAATACGCGAAATGACGGCGCTTCAAGAGAACAAGGTGCCGAACATGCGAAAAAGCTCACAGCTCTTAAGTTCAAGTGACGTGTAAGGTACGTTAATGACGTCACTGTTGTTGTTGTTGTTGTGGTCTTCAGTCCTGAGACTGGTTTGATGCAGCTCTCCATGCCACTCTATCCTGTGAGCTTCTTCATCTCCCAGTACCTTCTGAATCTGCTTAGTGTATTCATCTCTTCGTCTCCTTCTACGATTTTTACCCTCCACGCTGCCCTCCAATACTAAATTGGTGATCCCTTGGTGTCTCAGAACATGTCCCACCAACCGGTCCCTTCTTCTAGTCAAGTTGTGCCACAAACTCCTCTTCTCCCCTATTCTGTTCAATAGCTCCTCATTAGTTATGTGATCTACCCATCTAATCTTCAGCATTCTTCTGTAGCACCACATTTCGAAAGCTTCTGTTCTCTTCTTGTCCAAACGATTTATCGTCGATGTTTCACTTCCATACATGGCTACGCTCCGTACAAATCTATACTCGATGTTAACAAATTTCTCTTCTTCAGAAACGCTTTCCTCGCCATTGCCAGTCTACATTTTATATACTCTCTACTTCGATGTCACATTGGCACCAAATTTCACCACAGTTCTGCCCAATGCCACCGTGGACGTGTCACACGATCGGAAGATCGTCACAGTCCATTTCAACCCTTCTTTTGACGCCTCTGTGATGGGGGCCAGAACCGCGATGCCCAGCACTGAAATCACGCGGTTTTCTTATGAGTGGCCGAGGCAAACATTCCAGGCACACCGCCGCTCAAAATAGACGCGAAAAGGCTGCAGGGTGTGGCGTAAAGGGCGTCGATGGAACCACTTCTCTCCTTGAGACGTTGGTTCCCACACATTTTGAGGTCAAAAAGGAAAGTTCCCAGTGCGATAAGCAACAAGAAGATGTTCTTCACATCTTTAGGCACTAATGACACCCTCGGATGTTTCAGTCCTTCTCTAAGGATATTTTGGCGCTGCATCTCTATCGGAAGTGATCGCATCCATTTGGAGCACAGCACGACTGCAATTTTTGCTTTCTTGTACAAGTTGGAACCACTAGGAACCATTCAGAACCATTCGACGAAATCTGAACGTGATCCGAAGCAGCAAAAGTTTCTTATGCTTTTGCAGTGCTCCTATTTTGTGTCCTCTAGTGAGTGATCACAGGGAAATGCGACATAATCCATTGTAAGACGTCGTGGTCTCCTGACCTTCAGTGCTTACATACTCCGCTCTTACAATCATATTCCGCACATCAAGACGCTTCATTCGAACCCAAGCTCGATAAGACAAAGTCAATGTTGTATAAATTCATGTAAACGATATGCAATTGACAAGTGAGCGCACCATGGTTGAAATACTCGAGGCTGGCGTGCACACATACATTCCAGACACGACGGTCACAGAGGCTTTTAGTTCATGAGAGAGGCCGCACAATGGGACGCCAGGCCCTTCAGAGGACGACCCAGCCCATCAGCCCATGTCGGCCAGTGACTGCCCGTAGAGGACAGTATTGGCCCGAGTGGAAAGGGGGAACACCTCGTGTTCGGCTTAAAAGCAAATTCCGCTACATTGTGTGGGAGCGGCCAACCTACGCATTCTTTACACATAGCACGCAGTTTCAGAGATTTTCACAGGGAGACAGCAAACGCCAAACGCCAAAGCTACAAGATTCCGGATTGGTCGCCTTAAACGAAACGTCATTCTCCCGTTTTAGAAGAGCAATGCTGATTGGCAGACGATATTTCTGACGCCTTGAGGTGAAGGAATAGTGGAAGAGACCGAAAGATATACCCCTTCATGTCTGGCGTGGAGAGGCGCCGTTCCGTTGTCGCTCTTGGAGCGAGAACACGTAACAAGAGCGTGCGCGCTCCTACGTGTACTCGAGAGAGCGAGGAACAAGTCTCTCCTCAGTACTTCACTGGGAGAGCACCTCTGTCGAGAGCGAATCAAAGGGCGACTCTATATTGAGTCCTTGCGATTAAGCATTGTTCACTGTGTTGGCCGACACACTTATTGTGCGGTGTGAACGGACAGAGCTATAGTTAAACGCCAGCGAGCGAATTTTGAGTGGCATCGCGGTGGACTGGTTATCTGACCGGTGTACCACGCCAATAGTTAGACTAGGGGCGAATAGGAATCCTTGACTTCATCAAGGCATTGTGAGAGTTTGATTGGCGAAGGTCAATTCAGATAGAATGAGAGTTATCTAAATGTCAGCAGCGAGCGGCGCAGACAGCAGTCATCACAGCTTACGGTATTGTGCGCTACAGCTATTGCGAGCCCCATATTACCTCCACAACAGTACACTTCACTGCATTTCACATGCGACAGCCTCGACCGTACCTAACAACATTCTAAACAATAATTATTCAAGTTGAGTAGGCGCGCCTCTCAGCCATTCTACCAAGGCAACAAGCATCTTAAACTTTGTGTAGAAATTTCATTAGCGAATCCTATCATTGAAAGGTAACTTCACATTCCGAAAAGAACCAGGATATAACTTGTTCAATTCATAACTAAAATTGTCATTGTGATTTCTCTGAATTTTTGCAAAATAAATTATAACTTTCGTTAGTTTCATGTTTTTCTTACACTAACTAGCACTACTCCAGTACCCAACTATCCCACTAGTTACGCAAGAAATTTTGTGAATTTTTGTGTCATTTCCTTACAGCGGACGACTCCAGAAGATATTTATTGCTGAAAGTTTTTCAGCACATTTCTCTTTAGAACGTTAGGGGAGTCTGTCTGACTTCTGTAGTAGTGTGGGGATGGAAATTGCATCTTGCAGGAACCACAGGGTAAAGGGTACATCTCAGATTAGTCCGTTGCGCAGAATAACAGAATAATAGATCAACCCCCAACACCACAGAACATGCATGAATAAAGTCGCAAAGGGTCTCTCTAAGACCTCCCGTTTTGGCAAAAATGGGTGACACCCACCCACCTCTCTTGAGAGTTTTAGAAATGTACCAGTAGAAGTGGAAACCATGACGAAGACCCAGGCGCTTGCAGACTGACAACACTGTTTCCAGATGGCCTATTATCAGGCGCAAGGGCAGCATTGTAGCATCGAAAGAGCAGCAATGTAGCCTGCCTTCAGGCGACTGGTACTCTCGACATCGGTTCCACCTGTAAAGGCTGGTGGGTGCCTGGTACTGAGGGTTTTGCTGTAGCAGAGGATCTTAGAAGGACCCTTTACCCTTTTATTCACACATGTGCCAATGTCGCAACACCCACTGATCACGCCGGAGGAGGATGGGAAATAGGAGGGATGAAAAAGCATAAGCACACTCTGCTGCTTCAGACCACCTACAAATTTCGTTGACTGGTGTTGAACGATCCCTAGTGGTTCTGACTGCACACCAGAGCAAAAATTGTGGTCGAGTTGTGCTGCAAACAGGTCATATCTTTTTTAAAGGCTCTGCAGTCCCATAGTGTCCTTTGTAAGTAGGCTGTTTATGTTTTCTTTATGTAAGTAGGCTGTTTATGTTTTCTTATTGGCAATGTTACGTAGCCCTCTGTATGAAAATCACTGGCTGTACTGTGTGCAGTCTGTGGCTAGTTTGCATTGTTGTCTGCCATTGTAGTATTGGGCAGCGGCAGCTGGATGTGAACAGCGCGTAGCGTTGCGCAGTTGGAGGTGAGCCGCCAGCAGTAGTGGATGTGAGGAGAGAGATGGCGGATTTTTGTAATTTGTCATGAACTGCTATATATATGATGATATTAAGGTAAATACAGTGTTTGTTCTCTATTAAAATCTTTCATTTGCTAACTATCCCTATCAGTAGTTAGTGCCTTCAGTAGTTTGAATCTTTTATTTAGCTGGCAGTAGTGGCGCTCGCTGTATTGCAGTAGTTCCAGTAACGAAGATTTTTGTGAGGTAAGTGATTTGTGAAAGGTATAGGTTAATGTTAGTCAGGGCCATTCTTTTGTAGGGATTTTTGAAAGTCAGATTGCGTTGCGCTAAATAATATTGTGTGTCAGGTTAAGCACAGTCGTGTATAATTTGTTCTAAGGGGACGTTTCACCTTGTAGAGGAGTTGAAACATCCGACGGTCTCTCCAGTTGTCAGGAAAGTTTTCCTGTCGCTCTGGCAACCCGAACTGTCGATTTAGACCGAGAACTGTGAGGGAATCAACGCCCCATAGAAAGGACTGCTTTCATTGTAGTGCTCTATGCCTCCCCCTGAGGCCTTTTCGTGCCGATTCTGACCGTCGGTGTGTCTGGAATGTTTTTCTCGGCCACTCATAAGAAAACTGCGTGGTTTCAATGCTGGGCGTCGTGGTTCTAACCTCCATCGCAGAGGAGTCAATATTTGGGTAAAAAGGGCTGTGACGACCTTCTCACCGTGTGACACTTCCACGGTGGCATTGCAGAATAGCAGTGAAGTCTGGTGCAATGTGACATAATCAGTACACTTTACACCTCACACGAACTTCAAAGCTTTCTCTCGTGTGACGACACGTTGAAGCGTCTTCCAGCCAGAGGGCGACGTCGCAGGGCGCCACGCTTTTCACCATTACGGAGGAGGGCTGTAGACACCTTTGAGCAAAATTTCAAACTTAAGCGTCAAAGTGGGTGGGAATTACGGGATTTCGAAAAAGTGGTCCTTTAATTCTGATGCGCAATATAGTAGCAAAGACTGAAAGACACACAAATAAAATAAAAACAAACTGCAACTGTAGAACGTTTATTTCCAAAATAAGTGTGTAGACAAATCAACAAGTACTTGCATGTATCGAGATAAGTGATGAAGACTCTAACATTGTTTCTCTCTTTCTTCAACAGATCTGTACGAGTGGAGTGGGGAAATTCGTTGTACGACTGGAACTGCTGCTAAAAAGGAGAGTGCTTTCTACACACAGGTATGTTCTGTCGCTAGAGACATAACCAAAAACACATGCTTCTTCTCTTAATCAACTGTGTCCGCCTCGGTACCTAAGTGGTCAGCGAGTCTGCTATGTGAAGGACCTTAATTAGATTCCCGGTAGCGCCATGGATTTTTCCTTGGTCAAAAATGTTAATGTCGTGTGACTAGGGCCTCCCTTCGGGTAGACCGTTCGCCAGGTGCAAGTCTTTCGATTTGACGCCACTTCCGTGACTTGCGCGTCGATGGGGATGAAATGATGATCATGAAGACAACACAAGACTCAGTCTCTGAGAAAATCTCCGAACCAGTCGGGAATCGAACCCGGGCCCTGAGGATTGACATTCCGTCGCGCTGACCGCTCTTTTTTTTTTATCTCGTTTTGTTCGCTTTGTTGGTTGCATCTGCTAGGGGCGGACGTCGTAAGACATCCGTTTAAGTTCGTTGTTGATCGATTAACTCTTTTTTTTATTACAGAGGGCTGCTAACCCTCTTACCGAACACGCTGAGCTACCGTGCCGGTGCAGCTACTGGCGGCGGACTTTTCCTTGGTGAGAAGAGTCAAACGTGGTCTATTCACTCCCGTGTTACTCGTTGCGCAGCTATTTGAATACCGGTTCCAAACTTACAGCAGCCAAGAAGGCGGTATGTTGATGACATGTCCGTCCATATCGTATCCGAATGACGCCATTGGCAGGGGCTAACACGGCGGTCTGTCGGCACTGAAATAACCGCAAGTAATCAGAGCTGGTGTAATCATCTATTAATAACGTGAAAATATTTATTTCTTTTCATAGGAGCCCTGTACGATGCAGCAGGAAAGGTATTCACCCATTTTCAGATAATAATACGTTATCTTAAGCTACTTTTAGAGAACCGTCCTCTCTTTGTTTTGCCTGAACTTCATAACTGTTCCAAAAGAGGACATAATAGTTGCGCAATGTGTTAAGAGGCTTTTTATTCTACAGCGTATGGCCTGAAGACGACAATAGCTTACAATGAGTGTCATTTGACCATGTGACAGACTGCCGTGTGGACGACATAGAAATAAGCATACCTGGCGCAGGGAAGCAACTTAAAGACTTGCAAACAAACCACCAGGTCCGGATGGAATCCCGGTTCGATTTTATAAAGACTACTCTAAGGCATTGGCCCCTCAGCTAGTTTGCATTTATTATCAACCTCTCGCCCACACAAAATCCCAAGCGACTGGAAAGAAGCGCAGGTGATTCCAGTATATAGGAAAGGTAAAAGAACGGATCCGCAAAATTACAGAACAATATCCCTAACTTCTGTTTGTTGCAGAATCCCTCAACACATTCTCAGTTGGAATACAATAAACTTTCTTGAGGCTAAGCAACTTATATCCACGAATCACTATGGCTTTAGAAAAAATCGCTCGTGGGAAACTCAACTTGCCCTTTACTCACATGTTACACTGAGAACTACAGATTAGCGGCAACAGGTAAATTCCATATTTCTAGATTTCCGGAAACCATTTGAAACGGTACCCCATTGGAGGCTGTTAACGAAGGTACGAGCATGTAGAATAAGTTCACAGATTATATGAGTGGCTCGATGACTTCTTAAATAATAGAACCGAGTATGTTGTCCTCGACACCAAGTGTTCATCAGAGACGAACAGGGAAGTGTGAGAGGACCGCCGTTGTTCTCTATATACAAAAATGATTTGGCAGACAGCAATCTGCGGTTGTTTGCTGAAGATACCGTGGAGTACGGTAAGGTGTCGAAGTTGAGTGATTGTAGGAAGATGCATCACGACTTAAACAAAATTTCCAGTTGGTGTGATGACTAACAGCTAGTCCTAAATGTGGAAAAATGCAAGTTAATGCGGATTAGTAGGAAGAACAAACCTGTAATGTTCGGATACACTGTTACTAGTGCCCTGCTTGACACAGTAATGTCGTTTAAATATATGGGCGTAAAGCTGCAAAGCAGTATGAGGTGGAACGAGCATATGACGAGCGGTTCTAGACGCTACAGTCTGGAACCGGGCGACCGCTGCGATCGCAGGTTCGAATCCTGCCTCGGGCATGGATGAGTGTGATGTCCTTAGATTAGTTAGGTTTAAGTAGTTCTAAGTTCTAGGGGACTGATAACATCAGATATTAAGTCCCATAGTACTCAGAGCCATTTGAACCATTTTTTGCTCAGAGCCATTTTTTTTAACTGTAGTAGGGAAGGCAAAAGGTCGACTTTGGGTCATTGAGAGAATTTTAGGAAAGAATGTCCAACCTGTAAAGGAGACCGTATATAGGACTAAAGTGCGACCTATTCTTGAGTACTGCTCGAATGTTTGCGATCCGTACCCGATCGAAATGAAGGAAGACGTCGAAGGAGTTCAGAGGAGGTTCGAACAAAATTTAAGTGTCACGGACATGCTTCGGGAACTCAGATTGGCGTCCCTGGAAGGAATGCGGCTTTCTTTTCGGGAAACACTATTCAGAAAATTTAGAGAATCGGCATTTGAAGCTAACTGCCGAACAATTCTGCTCCCGCCAACGCACATCGCGCGACATTAGGGTTCATAATGAGGCGTACAGACAGTCGTATTACCCGCGCTTTATTTGCGAGTGGAACAGGGAAAATGACAAGTAGTGGTACAGAGTACCCTCCACCACGCACCTTGCGGTGGCTTGCGAGGTATCTTTGTAGATGTAGGTGGATAAGTAAAAGAAAATACCTTCATTTCTCTGTTTGATCTGTCGGTGGTCGTACCCCTACGCCAGATACGTTTTATTTGTTCATGTACGAATGTAATTGTTCACCTTTACTGTTAACAAGGAATTGTCATAATTCTTTCTGGTTTGGTTTTGTTTGTTTGTAATCTGATAGTCGCTAAAGAACTTATGCCTCCATGATATTTATTCTCAAGCATCTCACCAATTAGATCGAACAGGCTACTCGCATATAAAGACACTCGAAAGCGCTTTAGGAAATTGGTCAACTTGGCAACCACTCGCTAATAACTTAATAAGGCTGACCTCTATTGCATAACGAATTACGTATCGACCGACCATGCCATAGAATGTGTGTTGTCCTACGCACTAACAATAAAGCACAACTGGCGTGCTCTCAGCTTTGTACATCTTGAGCCAGGAATGCAATCGTGTTTTGCCAAATTGACAGGTGTTCACGTTATTTCCCTAGTCACAAATCACAGCTATAGATAGAACTTGTGCAATAGCAAACGCAACAAACGTATATTATCTCAGCTTTTGAACGGGGAAAGGAATTCGCTCTGAACTGTGTTTATGCTTATAGCTACCGCGATCGTATCACTGTTGTAATAAATTGGCATTGCATGTTTCGACACTGCTCTGTCATCACCAACCCCTTTCCGTTACTTGCCCCACACGATTGTAGTTATTTTTTCACCTCACACTCACTTTTCCGTAATCGTACGCTACCAAAGTCAAATCTGGATAAGACTACACGGTACAAATTACACAGCAGAGTAGCGAAAGCTCTTTTGCAAAGCAGAGATAAAATCGTCTGTCATGCAGGAAAGAGATTACTGACTATTAGCGTAAATTCGCTGCATGTAACACAGAAAAACGGGTCTACCAGTCTTACGTCACACCGCTATCTGTATTTTCCAGAATTCGTCATGTCCGTGACGAATTCCGATGTATCCTGTGGCGTTAGAGAAACCCTTTCACTTCAACTCTGACTCACTGTTGGAGATCCTCGTCACTTTGAAAAAATGTTGAATTGCCGTTAATTTGTCTTTGTCAGTTGATTCAGTATTACAGAATCCCACATTGCGTATGCTCTAGTTCGTATAACACAGTAAGGACCTACTACACAATGTAAAGTAGGTGCTTCTGCTTCTCTTACAAGGGAAACTTCCCACAGCACCTCCCCCCCCCCCCCCCCCCACCTCCACCGTCACAGATTTAATACACTACTGGCCATTAAAATTGCTACACCAAGAAGAAATGCAGATGATAAACGGGTATTCATTGGACAAATGTATTATACTAGAACTGACATGTAATTACATTTTCACGCAATTTGGGTTCATAGATCCTGAGAAATCAGAACCCAAAACAACCACCTCTGGCCCCTTGATACGCCTGGGCATTGGGTCAAACAGAGCTTGGATGGCGTGTACAGTTACAGCTGCCGATGCAGCTTCAACACGATACCACAATTCATCAAGAGTAGTGACTGGTGTGTTGTGACGAGGCAATTGCTCGGCCACCATTGACCAGACGTTTTCAGTTGGTGAGAGATCTGGAGAATGTGCTGGCTGGTGCAGCAGTCGAACATTTTCTGTATCCAGAAAGGCCCGTACAGGACCTGCAACGTGCGGTCGTGCATTATCCTGCTGAAATGTAGTTTTTCGCAGCGATCGAATGAAGGGTAGAGCCACGGGTCGTAACATATCTGAAATGTAACGTCCACTGTTCAAAGTGCCGTCAATGATAACAAGAGGTGACCGAGACGTTTAACCAGTGGCACTCCATACCATCACTCCGGGTAATACGCCAGTATGGCGATGACGAATCCCCGCTTCCAATGTGCGCTCACCGCGATGTCGCCAAACACGGATGCGACCATTATGATGCTGTAAACAGAACCTGGATTCATCCGAAAAAATGACTTTTTCCATTCGTGCACCCAGGTTCGTCGTTGAATACACCATCGCAGGCGCTCCTGTCTGTGATGCAGCGTCAAGGGTAACCGCAGCCATGGTCTCCGAGCTGATAGTCCATGCTGCTGCAAACGTCGTCGAACTGTTCGTGCAGAAGATTGTTCTCTTGCAAGCGTCCCCATCTGTTGACTCAGGTATCGAGACGTGGCTGCACGATCCGTTACATCCATACGGATAAGATGCCTGTCATCTCGACTGCCAGTGATTCGGGGCCGTTGGGACCCAGCACGGCATTCCGTATTACCCTCCTAAACCCACCGATTCCATATTCTACTAACAGTCATTGGATCTCGACCAACGCGAGCAGCAATGTCGCGATACGATAAACCGCAATCGCGATAGGCTACAATCCGACGTTTATCAAAGTCGGAAACGTGATGGTACGCATTTCTCCTCCTTACACGAGGTATCATAACAACGTTTCACCAGGCAACGCCGGTCAACTGCTGTTTGTGTATGAGAAATCGGTTGGGAAGTTTCCTCATGTCAGCACGTTGCAGGTGTCGCCACCGGCGCCAACCTTGTCTGAATGCTCTGAAGAGCTAATCATTTGCCTATCACAGCATCTTCTTCCTGTCGGTTAAATTTCGCATCTGTAGCACGTCATCTTCGTGTGTAGTGTAGTAAGATGGCCCAGTGGATAGAGCGTAAAAATACGAACACGGATCAAGCATCAAAACACGGGGACGGTGTACTGAACTGTGAAAAAAGAAGCAAAGTATAAGTGAACAGTCGAAGCTCGGCATGTCCAACATCGAGCGACTTACATTAACCAGGGCATCGTGGTTCTATGGTCACGGCGAGTACTGCCAAGAGGGAGATCCGTATTCTTCCTTTTTTACAAAATTACGAACTGTCCGTCGGGTCATTGACGTGTCTGTTCATTGTATTCCGAATTGTGTGTGTGTCGCTGTGTAACGTACGTTTGCAACAGCTAGGTGTAACGAAGTAACCTCCAGACGTACGTACCACCTATTTGTTCCATCCAAGTACTACACGTTATGACTCTTTTCTTCCCTTCCGGAATTCCTTTGTTGTAACATAGTTCATATCCGTTTATTTGTTGTTTTCATTTCTATAAGAGGTCTACATAACATCTCGCCTGCTCTCACAATTCATCACTTTTAATTGCGACGGTAATATATACTTACAACATGACTCATATTCTATAACCAATATACAGGGTGTAAATTTTAAGTTGACAAACCAGAATAACTCGAAAAATAAGCTTCACACGAAAAAAGTGTAGAATCCAAAGTTGATTATTTTCGAGGGGGACATCTGCTGGTGCTAAAATTAGCCCGTCACCCCAGCCCACAGCGGGTAGGGTGGGAGGCAGCTTTAAAATTTTAAATTCTACATAAAAATCTACGTACATATTGTCTTAAACATTTGTTTTGATTCTTGGTAGTTGGCGCTGTAATTCAAGAAAATCCATGTTCTCATTTTTGCATGGAAAGTGGTTACGGATAAAGAAAAAATACTTATTTAAGAAGTAAAGAACATGGGTGTTCTTGAATTACAGTGCCAACTACCAAGAATCAAAACAAATGTTTAAGACAAAATGTACGTAGTTTTTTTATGTAGAATCTGATTGTGTAATAAAAAATGGGGGTTCCGATTTGATATTTTAAAGTTGCCTCCCGCACCACACCCAGAGGGCTGGGGTGGCCGGCTAATTTTAGCACCAGCAGATGTTCCCCTCGAAAATAATCAACTTTGGATTCTACACATTTTTTCGTGTGAAGCTTATTTTTCGAGTTATTCTGGTTTGTCAACTTAAAATTTACGCTCTGTATAGTATGACAACTGCCAAGAATACGGAAGGATAACAGATGTCAATGACAGGATGGACAGTTCATAACTCTTTGAAAAAAAAATGGCTCGATGTTGCATATCTTGAGCTGGGCCCGCCCACTGTTTCTATTTCGCTTCTTTTTTAACAGTGCAGTACACTTTCCTCCTGTTTTCATGGCTGATCTGTGCTCAGTTTCTGACGGGTTATCCACTAGGCCGATTTACTACTAAATCCGAGAGCGGTGCGATGGAGAATTCCTCTAGTTAGTGATGTCGCGAAAGCACCTCCGTGTAGTGGTCCACGAGCTCCATGTTTTTGCGATTTACACTTTCCCACTGTTCTTGTTGTGGTCTTCAGTACGAAGACGGGTCTAATGCAGTTGAATCAGTAATTGTAAAAACAACATTAGCCCAAAAAAGTAAATTTTTCAGGAGAAGCAAAAAACTGTATACAGGCTAAATAATGGACAGAAGGATAAATCCATTAATTTTAATATTGACTGTGTATGTCAGGTAAGCTTTAACAATAAAACAAAGTACTTTAAATGTAATAACTTTGCATGAACGATTTTTTTTAATTGTACGGACTTATGTTGTTATTGTAGGATGAACATTTTGGACTGACATTTTAACATCAACATTTGTTTATGTTATCAAAAATTACTTTATTGTATAAATTTGATACACAATATTACTTGTACATTGTCTAATATTGTTTTATAGAGAAATTGAAAAATATTGTTAATGTATGCACACACTGTATGGAAAGACTAAAGATATGACCATGTAAATCGTGACATTAGGAATTAAATTTCTTATTTCACTTAACAGGACAATGAAGGATTAACACTACACTATACAGGTTATTTTATACCAAAAATGTATTATGAATCATCTTGAGGGGTGTCCACAGAAGGCCACTCAGTCAATTCCAGATAAAAGGCTTTGTGCTCATCAGGAATATATTGCATTAATTGTCCCACATCTTTCAATTTTTTGACATCGATTGCAACTTTGTTATTATATGCAATTTCTGCACGCAACTTTGGTTCTGTCTGTAATGAATGTCGCAATGAAAAGCGGTGTTTTATGAGACCATCAATATGATAGTAACAGTCAACTTAACCTGGAAGCATTTCACTGTGATGGAAGCTCATAAATGAGGACACTGTGAATTTGACTTTACTGCTTTTGTCCACATACGTGCATAACTGTCGTCAGACAAACAGGATCGCTTATAAATTTTGGGCCACCATTTTTTGTAACCCAAAATCTCTTCCGAGGTAACAAGCTTTACATTAATATTTTGTTTTTTGGATGATGTCACCATACATTGAACATACTCATACAAAGAATATATTCTGTCTTTTCTTCTTATCACCCTCTTTATGGAAGCAAATGTACGATAACATGGTAAAAATGAATGGCCACGCACAGGAAAATAATGGAATACATCTTTGAATCTGCCAGAACTTACAAGGCAGTTCATTACCCTAACCACTGTGTTGTTCTTATTTTGCGCAGGGCACCCATCCGAGAACAGGTGTAATTCAGTAACACTATCAGGTATATCGGTGTTGATGTAATCAACCAAAAACGAGCATACTTCGTTAGGTCCTTTGTGGGCAGTACCTTCGTGGTACATATATACCTTGGATTTGTTGCTCTTTAGGTCTCTAATACAGAATGCATTAACGTTAATTTGGCGCAAATAAAAAGTTTCCTGTACTGGGAGCTTAGGCAACTGCAGATTTTGCATGTAATCGAAACACAATGCTACCACATGCTCATTTTCTGCACACTTCTCCTTAACAGCATCCATCTTTAAATAGAATTTTTTGCTTCTTCTTCTATGTACCATGAGTTCCGCTACATCCACACGCTTTGCAGTATCGTTTAATGATGGACTCTTAATCTTCACTGAAAATGACTCACAAGAGCAGCAAGTATCGATTTGCGGCTGCCCAAAGCGTAAGTTAAAACGCTCATTGAAAACCCTTAAATAATTTCCATATGACACTCTGGTATGAGGATATAACTTCATGAACAGTTCGTACATACTTTCTACGGATAATTCAGGATTTAAGTAATACATTTCTTTGCTTGAATAATGTGAGATTATCGTAGGGAATGTTTTAATATGCTCCTCAATTATCGATAGGACTTCCTGTGGTGTTGCATTCGTTGAAGCAGTACATCCTCTACTGTCACATGGGCGAACATTATTTTTCACACAGTTACAAATTCGTCGCACACGTTCATTTGTAATGCCAAAAAGGCTACAAAATGCCTTTTTGCACACTTCGACCCGCCCAGCATCTCCAGTTACCACGCGATATCGATAATTTAGTGCTCTTGGCTTAGGCTGGCCATCACTTTTCCGGGTCTTCTGCGTACCACGTCTTCTTTTTCGATCAGCCCTGCAAGGTAACCATCTTGTGTGTTCTTACTCTCAAAATCGTGAAATTTAGTGAATATATCTATCTGTTCATGTTCAGAGATCCTCTTGAAACACAGTTCCTTACATCTGAAACATATTAATACACGAATACCAATGTCAGGAATTGTAAAAGAGTTGCAAAAAAATATTTACGTAAAATCAGTTATTTTTTATTGATAGAGTAAATTATCCATATGATATTTACGTACCATAAAACTTAGAACAGATGGGAACCTCTAAGAAGTAAAAAGTACACAGACAGGAGATTAATTCACATAGCCTTTGAACTCACCCACAGTCAGGTCCTATTTTTACAGCATTCCACTGTGATTCACGTAACCAATTCCCTTCGTTCTGGCAGCTTTTATGACGTTTCTTTTATATAGTTCCGGTTGCGCACCTCTCTTCTTCGATATTGTGCATAGATAATCCTAAGAGACGTGTTCTATAAACAAAACTAAACGGCAATGTATACGCAGCTGCTACAACAATGCACACAGGTAATAAGATCACAGGCGTCAGATATGCTGCCATCTGGCATGCATTCTATTCACTACATGGAAAAAGGTCCGAGTATGTTCGTTTGGTGCTGCCATCTGCCATTTCTTGCAATAATAACGTAAGTCCTGGACTCATGTTGTTACTGCAAAGAAGACGAAAAACTGTATGCCTGTAAAAGCATTAAATTGTGTAGGACAAGTGTGATTTTTGCATAGATGCTGCATCTAAGTATCCTGAAGGCTTCTCTGCATATATCTAATTTTTGCCAAAAAGTGGACATGTGTTGTTTTTACAATTACCCATTCAGTTCTCAACACTAGTCTGTAGTGTGCACGCCTCATCTCTGCATATCTATCGCGACATACATCCTTTTGAACCTTGTTACAGCACTGTCAGAAGGTTCGGTGCAGTGTGTTTTCAGACACACTTGTACTCTACCCAGCTTAAGTCTGACGTCAGTTCCGCCACAGTTCGCCGTCTGTCCTGTTCTACCAGTATGACTAGCCTAGGACGTTCGAGATCAGCAATGAGGGGTAGGAGCCCGTTCCCACGACGTTGGACGTGGTTTCACCTTGGTTTCGCCACGTTTTAGAGACATCACAGCAGTCCTCGAACACCCGAGAAGTCGTGCAGTTTCCGAAGTGTTCATGCCGATGATCCGGACCATCACAATCTGCCCTCGGTCAAACTCAGATAGATCGCGCGCCTTCCCCATTCTACACACGGACAGCACCCTCACTGATATTACATGCACCGTGCGTGTGAGCGACCAGCAATCATTCCTCGCCAGGTGACGGTGTTGTCCCGTGGACGGGTTTGTATCGATAGCAAGTCAGGAGTAAAAATTTTTGAAATTTGTGATAAGTTCCTGTGGAACCAAACTGCTGAGGTCATCGGTCCCTAGGCTTACACACTACTTAATCTAACTTGAACTAACTTAAGCTAAGGACAACAGACATGCCCGAGGGATGACTCGAAACTCCGACGGGGGGGGGGGGGGGGGGGGGGGAGCCGCCCGGACCGTGACAGGCGTCTCAGACCACTCGGCGACCCCACGCGGCCGAAGGGGAATGGACATCTCTAAACAAAGCAATCACAGAAACTGGAAAGACAAACACAGGTACGAGGGGGAGGTGACAGTGGATAACAGAAGACGTCTTTCAGTCGATCGACGAACGAATGAAGTACAAAAAGGATCAGGGAAACTCAGGAATACAGAAATACAAGACTCGTAGGAATGAAAAAAATAGGTAGTGAATGGAAGCTACGGCGAAATGCCTGCATGAAAAATGTGAAGGAATCGAAGAAAATGATTATCTGAAGTACTGACTCAGCATGTAAAAAAAATGGCTCTGAGCACTATGGGACTTGATTTCTGTGGTCATCAGTCCCCTACAACTTAGAACTACTTAAACCTAACTAACCTAAGGAAAACATACACATCCATGCCCGAGGCAGGATTCGAACCTGCGACCGTAGCGGTCGCGCGGTTCCAGACTGACTCAGCATGTGGAAAAATCAAACCAACCTTCGGTGAATTTAAAAGGAAGGGTGGTGACGTTCAGAGTGCAAAGGAAATTTCACTGTTAAATGCGGAGAAGAGAACGGGTTGGTGGAAAGATTACACTGAAGGCCTCTATGATGGGGAGGACTTGTCAGGTGACGTGATAAAAGAAGAAACAGGAACCGATACGGAAGAGATAAGAACTACAGTATTAGAATCAGAATTTAAAAGAGCTTTTGAAGCCTTCAGATCAAAATAGGCAGAAGGGGTAGATAACAATCGATCGAAATTTCTAAAATCATTGTGAGAACTGGCAACAAAATGACTATTCACGTTGGTGTGTAGAATTTATGAGACTGGCGATATATCATAACACTTTCGGAGAAATATCATCCACACAATTCCAAAGATAACAAAAGTCTAAGTGCGAGAATTATCGCACAGTCTGCTTGACAGCTCATGTATCCGAGATGCTGACAAGAATAATATATAGTAGAATTGAAAAGAAAATTGAGGATCTGTTAGGCGACGATTTGTTTAGCTTTAGGAAAGGTAAAGCCATGACAAAGGCAGTTCTGGCATTGCGGTTGATAATGGAAGCAAGACTGGCGATACTTTCTCAGGAAAAGGCGTTGGGCAATGTAAAATGATGCAAGATGTTCGGAATTCTGAGAAATAAGGATAAGTTATAGGGAAAGACGGATAATGTAACAACATGTAGAAGAACCAAGAGGCGACAATAAGACTAAGACCAAGATCGAAGTGCTCGGATTAAAAAGGACGTAAGACGTGAGACAGGGATTAGCCTTCCGCCCCTACCATTGAATCCATAAATCGAAGAAGCAATGACGGAAATAAAAGAAAGATTCAAGAGTGGGATTGAAATTCAAGGGAAAGGGTATCAATGTCAAGATTCGCTGATGACTTTGCTATCCTCAGTGAAAGTGAAGAAGAATTATAGTATCTGCTGAATGGAATAAATAGCCTTAATCAGTGCAGAATGTGGTTTGAGATTAAATCGAAGAAAGACGAAAGTAGCGAGAAAGTAGGAGAAATGAGAACAGTGGGAAACATAGCGTTATAGTTGGTTATCACGAAGTAGACTAAGTTAAGGAATTCTGCTGCCTAGACAGTAAAATAATCCATGACGGACTGAGCAAGGAATACATGAAAAGCAGATTAGCATTCAAGAAAAAGGCGTTCCTGGTCAAACATAAGCCTTAATTTGAGGAAGAAATTTCTGGTAATGTACTTTTGAAGCACACAATCATATGATAATGAAATATGGACTGTGGGAAAACCAGAACAGAAGAGAATCGATGCCTTTGAGATGTGATACTGCAGAAGAATGTTGAAAGTGAGGTGGGCCGATAAGACAATGAATGAGGAGGTTCTCAGCACAATCGTACAGGAAAGGAAAACACTGACAAGAAAAACATTGTTCAAATGGCTCTGAGCACTATGGGACTTAACTTCTGAGATCATCAGTCCACTAGAACTCAGAACGACTTAAACCTAACTAATCTAAGGACATCACACACATCCATACCCGTGGCAGGATTCGAACCTGCGACCGTAGCGGTCGCTCGCTTCCAGACTGTAGCTCCTAGAACCGCTCGGCCACTCCGGCCCACAACGAATACCATAGTAATAATGTCCATGGAGCTCACATCTCACACTAATGAAATGAAAGTTTTATCATTTAATACCCGCTGTGTGTTGAACATCTCCACAAAGTTTGATAATTATCGGAATAGTGTTTCATGGTGTAAAACTTTGTTCTGCCGTCAACGTAGCAACTGTTTTCCATTATTCTCGAAATCACACAGTCTTACTATAACACTGGAAACAAGCTAATGTTTGCTCCAAATGTTTACCCCCAAAGACTTGATGTAACAAAGTTACGAGATAAATAGGGTATTCATTTCCTTTGTTGTTGTGGAGCATGCAGATTTCATTCACTTTTTTCAAGACAAATAGGGGCAAAATGGCACATTTCTTATGTAATTCGTCATACTAAAACAATGAATAACCATTTTTTTCTCATAATATTTCCCTACATTATAATAATTTCTGTAGCGATGTAACGAGAATAACGTACAGTAAAAAAATGTAAAATATCTGATAAGAATGTTCAAAAGTAGCTAAATATTTATTAAGCATGTTGCAAAATTAAGTTCATTTAGATACTTGAAATAAAAAACACAATTCATAAATTAGTGCTGTCCAGCGAAAATACATTAAAATCGTTTTGCTGCTGTGGTGTGGTCTGCTGTCAGAAGATTATATCCTAAGTTTTTCAGTTACAATTTTAAATATTATGCCTGTGGCAGTAGTGTCGAATATTCCTTTTGGATTGGACCGATGGCCTTTGTAGTCTGGTCCCTTCAACCCCTACAAACCCACCACCTTTTGGATTGATTTTTAATTATTTTTTCTGCCTTCTTATTGTCGTCGGCTACAAATGGTTCAAATGGCTCTGAGCACTAACATCTTAGGTCATCAGTCCCCTAGAACTTAGAACTACTTAAACCTATCTAACTTAAGGACATCACACACATCCATGCCCAAGGCAGGATTCGAACCTGCGACCGTAGTGGTCGCGCGGTTCCAGACTGAAGCGCCTAGAATCGCTCGGCCACTTCGGCCGGCCGTCGTCGGCTACATACTCCCACGATGTGCAGTGCGATACACTATTTATCAGGCTGAATGTTAATACCGTCATTTATTTTTGATTAGTCTGAGTAAAGCCAATCACACGAAGATTGCAGCTTCGATGTCCACAACAATCAGTCCGCTTAACATTTTCCTATTCCACTAAATGTGAAATTTTCATACAATATCTTTATCTCTAATTAATTAACTTCTAATTACGTTATGTGAAGAGTAAACTGTGAAGATTCTCACATTTTTAACTGATTGTCCAGCACTGCTTCTCTCCACTGTCGACATTAGGTAAGCAAGAAATCTTTAATAATAATATAGCCTTACCAGAAATAGCGGACAGTTTAAATGAGACCGTGTAAAAATTACACGCCAAGTGCACCCCTGATTATCACTGATAATAAGCTATTACCTCGCGCGAAAAACGAGCAACAGTTATTTAAATAAACTAATAATTCCTTTGGAGTATTATAAATAGTTTGATTCAGTTCTCCACGATGCTCTGTCATGTGCAAGACTCGTCGTTTCCAAATAAGCACGGTAACCTACATCCATTTGAACCTGCTTATTGCATTCGTGCCCTTTCTACTGCAATTACTTGTACCCCCTCCCCAACGTTTACCATAATTGCCAAATTAACGATTCCTTGATGTTTCAGATAATGTCCTATCATCCGATCCCTTCTTTTAGTCAGTTTGTGTCGTGTATATCTTTTTTCCACAATTAGATTCAGTAAAATATGGAAAACTTGTCCAGCATGGGGTTAAATTTTTTTAAGGAATCGTCATACTCGGATTTAGAACAGCTTCCTACCTGTCGATGTAAATATGTAGTTCTTTATAAAGACTAGTGTTGTGAAGTTTTCTTAAAATATGGAGTTTCTTAAGCTCATCACGAACTGTATAAACTTATGACCTCTATCTTTGAGACATGAGATTATTGCAAATATTAAAGAAGGCTCCCACCATATGATTGTGTAACAGAAGAAACGCGTGGTGGAAACTTGATGCCGCGCGGGTTTAGCCGAGCGGTCTACGGAGCTGCAGTCATGGACTGTGCGGCTGGCCCCGGCGGAGGTTCGAGTCCTCCCTCGGGCATGGGTGTGTGTGTTTGTCCTTAGGATAATTTAGGTTAAGTAGTGTGTAAGCTTAGGGACTGATGACCTTAGCAGTTAAGTCCCATAAGATTTCACACACATTTGAACATTTATGAAACTGGATGGCTTGTGATGCGCTGAAATTTTAATACATTGATAAGCCAGAGTATTATGATTACTGACCTATTACTGACATTAATCCGTCCAGGCGATAGCAGAGTCACCTGGCGAGGAATGATTGCTGGTCAGACACGCCCACGGTGCATGTAGTACTAGTGAGAGTGCTGTCCGTGTGTAGAATGTGGAAGGCGCGGTCTAGATGAATTTGACCGAGGGCAGATTATGTTGGTCCGCAGGCTCGGAACGAGCATTTCGGAAACTGCACAACTTGTCGGATGTTCGAGGAATGCTGTGGTGAGTGTCTTCAACACGTGGCGAAACCAGGGTGAAACCACGTCCTGACGTTGTGGGGCAGGGCGGTCACCCCTCATTACAGATGTAAGTCGTAGGCTGGGCAGACTGGTAAAACAGGGCAGTTGGCGAAGTCTGGCGGCAAAACTAACATCAGACTTTCATGCTGGGCGGAGTACAAATGTGTCTCAACACATAATGCACCGAGTACTCCTAACTATGGGCCTCCGCAGCCGTAGATCCATGCATGTGCCGATGTTAACACCACAACATGGGCCAACTAGAACTGAAACGGGCACGTGACCATCAGCACTGGACGTTGGCGCAGTGGTAGAGCACTGTATGATCTGATGGCCCGCCCGGTTGGCCGTGCGGTCTAACGCACGGCTTCCCGGGAGGGAAGGAGCACCTGGTCCCCGGCACGAATCCGCCCGGCGGATCTGTGTCGAGGTCCGGTGAACCGGCCAGTCTGTGGATGGTTTTTAGGCGGTTTTCCATCTGCCTCGGCTGGTTCCACTTATTCCGCCTCCGTTACACTATGTCGGCGATTGCTGCGCAAACAAGTTCTCCACTTACGCGTACACCACCATTACTCTACCATACAAACACAGGGGCTACACTCGTCTGGTGTGAGACGTTCCCTGGGGGGTCCACCGGGAGCCGAACCGCACAATAACCCTGGGTTCGCTGTGGAACGGCGGAGGGGTGAAGTGGACTGCGGTAGTCGTCGTGGGGTTGTGGACCACTGCGGCTGCAGTGGGGACGGAGCCTCTCCGTCGTTTCTAGGTCCCCGGTTAACATACAATACAATACAATGATCTGATGACTCCCGATACCCTGTTAATAATGCCGATGGGAGTGCGCGAATCCGTCGTCTTCCAAGATAACACCTCCTTGACACCTGTACTGTGGGATGGAGACAAGCAGGCTCCATTATGCTCTGGGGAACATTCACGTGGGCATCCATGGGTCCAGTGGAGCTCGTGCAGGGCACCATGACAGCCAATATTCGTTACAGACCACATACACCCCTTCGTGACGATCATATCTCCTGATGTCAGTGGCATTTTTCAACAAGATAATGCGCCATGTCACAAGGCAGGTGTGTAATGGAAAGGTTAAAGGAATGCAGTGGAGAGTTCCTATTGATGTGCTGGGCCTCCAAGTCACCATATCTGAACGCGATCGGACACATCTGGGATATGTCTGATTGTGGTGTCAGAGCTCATAGCCCACCCTCCACGGAATTTATAGGGATTACGTGACTTGTCTGTGCAGATGTGGTGCCACTCCCTCCAGCAACCTACTAAGTCCTGATTGCATCCTTTCCACGAGGCGTCGCCGCTGTTATCCGTGCCAGGGGTGGCCATAGCGGCTGTTAGGTAGGTGGTCATAATGTTCTGGCTGATCAATGTATATTGATCTATTAGCAGAATTCTCGATGTCAGCCTAGCGTGAGAATTGTTGTACGTAAAAGTTATATGGAACACATACGAATAGTGCGATTATTTTCGCATTTTTGAATCCCTCAACGTATCTGAGCTGTTTTATAGAGGCATGAGGAGAACTTCGGAAGAGTCACGCAAGTTGCGTGCACTAGCAGGGGTTGAATGAGCACCAAGAGAGAGAAGAGAATATTGGCAACATGGTTGTCTAGATCTACACCCACATCTACATCCAAACTCTGCCAATCACTTTGAAGTGCATGGCAGAGAACAGAGAACAATTCACATGGAACAAATTATTATAGCTTCTTGTCGTTCGCTCACCTATCGAGGGCGGGAAAAATGATTGTTTAAACAACTCTGTGAGCAATGTAATTTGTCTACTCATGCCCTCGTGATCCCTACAGGAGAGTCACGTAGAGATGGTTCAAAAATGGCTCTAAGCACTATGGGACTTAACATCTGAGGTCATCAGTCCCCTAGACTTAGAACTACTGAAATCTAACTAACCTAAGGACATCACACACACCCATGTCCGAGGCAGGATTCGAACCTACGACCGTAGCAGCAGCGCGGTTCCGGACTGAAGCGCCTAGAACCGCTCGGCCACAGCTGCCGGCTCAGAGATGGTTCGTTCTTGAAAGTTTGTAAGTAGACTTTCACGGGATGGACGTAAAGTATCTTCAAGCGTTTGACATTTCAGTTTTACAATATCTTCTTCAGGCGCTTTTGTTTGAATACGTTCAATATCCACTGTGCTTCCTATGGTTCAGGTCCGATACACCTCAGCAGTATTTCAGGACAGGTCGTACAAGTGCTTTTAAAGCAATCTCTTTTGTAGGCTGATTGCATTTCTCTTGTATTCTACCAACGAACTTAAGTTTGACACCTTTTTGACTGCGATTGGGCCAATGCGATCATTCCATTTCATATCCCTATATACTGTTACACCCAGGAATTTGTATGAGCTGACCGATTTCCACTGTAACTCTCTGATATTGTAATTATAGGATACTACATTTTCTCGTTTTGTAAACTGCAAAATTTTGCATTTCTGAACATTTAAAGGAAGTTGGCTGT
Organism: Schistocerca cancellata; assembly: GCF_023864275.1. Lineage (NCBI taxonomy): Eukaryota > Metazoa > Arthropoda > Insecta > Orthoptera > Acrididae > Schistocerca > Schistocerca cancellata. Next base: position 236,026,279 of record NC_064627.1, on the reverse strand, counting down.
GTTTGCAGCACCGTCTTTGCACCACTTGAAATCTGACCGTCAACTGACTGAATATTGATGCAACGTGTGCATAAATAATTGCATCATCTGCGAGAAAGCTCAGCTTTGGCAGCTTGGCGCAGCGATCGAATCACATGCTCAACCGCTCGCTAACTGCCTCTGCGTGAGGCTAAGACAGTACAGATCAGTGAGACATTTGCGGTTCAAGCGGACATTGTCTGTAATCAGGTAAGGATGTGACAGACTAGCAAAAAGAGGTAATCGTGTTTGGCCGTGCCCATGGCCATAGGGCGTGCGAAGGTGATAGATTTGTTGGTGTTTCGCGGTGGACCGTTCAGCGTGTCTACAAGTGGTTGTGTGACACACGCAGCCACTAAACGCGATATCAGAATTGTGGTCGGAGAAAGATCCTGAGCGGGAGGGAGCGGAGATGCTTTTCACGGCTTGTGAATCAAAATCGCTTCCAGATCCGACAGGAATTGCTACAGGCAGTGAATGACGGCCCTTCCCCACCTGTTAGCGAGAGAATGTTGTGACGGGAGCTGCATGCAGTGAACTTTGGAGTCTGTCACCTCGAAAGAGGCCATTGTTCAGGCAGACACATAACGACGACAGCAGCAAAAGTTGATCTCGACTGGCCGGCAAAATCACTTGATTTGTACCACACAGAAAGTCTGTGTGACACGTTGGAACAGCGGGTAAAACGCCACATCAGCGCTCGTAGTTTGGTGGATTGAGCAATCAAATCCTCAGCGAGTGCCTTAACCTGGAAGCAACGTACAGGTCCATCTTCCATGGGCCCAAAGTCTTAAGTCTGAAAGTATGAAATCAGGAGTATACGATGGTAATATGAGAACAGTCCAGTCAGATTTGTCAGTGACCTCCATAGCCACACAATTGTAATGGGCCTGGCGTTATCGTGTTGCACGCGGAAATTTCTCTACTTGTCTGGCATGACTGGAAATTCGAGCTCTCAGCCTAGTTAGTGACGTCTTGTAGCGCTCAGCATTGGCAGTTGCTATAGGTTCCAGACATACATAATAATCACATCGTGCCTACCCCACAAGATTGTGCACATCACTTTGCTTGCAAGTAGCTGTGTATTGAAGTTGTTCTCTGTTGGAGAATTCACATGTTGCCGTTCCATGGACTTTCTTTCCAATTTCGGCTCGTAGTAGTGACACCTCGTCTTATAACTGGCGACGAACGTGCTCTGAAAATAGTCACCTTCAGCCTGATATTGGTCCAGCAGATCCAGACAAATTTTCATTCCACGTTTTCTTTTTGTACTCACGTAAGCACCTGTGGGACCCATTACACATACATTTTGTGCTGACCAAAGCTGCGCGGCATCTTATCTAAGACAACACAATTACACGGTGGTAACCACCCGATCATCGTGGCTGAGTTGATCGACGTACTGTACACTGTGGCGGATTTCAGCAGAGTAGACTCAACCGGGAGTGGTTTGTCTCGCACATCCTTTTCACCACTACTGGAATGAAATACTCATTGTGTCGTCTCCTTAGCAAGTATCGCACGACTTCAGTTGGCGTTGTTGTTTCAACAGTGGAGAAATTCAATGCCACATCTCTGTTTTATACGGACCTCCATCTTCGACACCATTTTGGAACACTTCCCTGCTGTTCCTATCTGTCTCATGACAACGAAACCAACACGATTTCAGTGGGGAGATTGAAAAATTCGTACTACATAAATGTAATCTGACACTCAAGGTCGACACGACAGGAGGCGCTAATTGCGAAATGACCCAAGTAGTTTATTTTTTTCGGGCGTGTATCTGGGATATTATTAATTCTTATTCTGATATTTCGGCTGACAACTTTTAAACCACTCTCAAGGTGAGTCACTTGCAAGATTTTACACAATACTGTGGAATTAACGCGCATGCATTTTTGTAACAAGCGCAGATATACGTTACTAGACTGGCAAAGGCGCAGTTTTTACTGAAGCCTGGCGTTTGGTGAGGTAAGGTGGCGGCGTAGAAAGTCTGTGTGGCAACTAATACCATTTTATGAAACGAAATGGAGCTGTAAGCTTTACGGGGTGGTTCAAAGAAGTTCTGCGATTGAGCAAATATTTGCGTACTAGTTGAGTTTAACACATATGTGGTAGAATCGTGTTGTGAGAAGAGCATCAGGTTACATACATGCACGTTTAAAGCAGACCGTAGTTTTTGTAATAACACCCAATTGAATAAAGCCACTTGTTATTAACGACGAGTAGCACGTTCTACTTACAGGAGCACTTTCATAACGAGCTTACTATTCGAAGAAAACTGATGTTGAGTAGACTGGTTTAAAAACATCATTAAGCTACGTTCTGTTAATACTAGATTATTAAATCACTTAAAACATACATGAACTATTTAAACACTGCCGATATTTCGGATAAGACGTAATTATTTAGGCATCCATACAGTACAAAACAAAAATACGTAAGATGTTCCTAGTCATGCTTGCAATGAGAGATGTTCCTTTTCTTGTATCTTCCGTTTGCTGTACGAAAAATTATAGCCAAACACGAAGCATCATGTCAAAACTCTAAAGGTAACGTAGTTGTTGTATCAGTTTATTCCTATTTCTTACGATTGCTTCATCAGTAAATAAACCGCTTTTTACCCGTCGTTCTCGTTCGCTGCCATGTTGCGATTCTAAACTGCTGGCTTCAGTCACAACAATGACACTGTATACAGTATTGCCAGTCTAGTAATGTATGTCAATGGTAACAAGATAGTCAGTCATAGGTAAAATCTTATGCATTTAAGAGTAAACCAAAGCAATCTTACTAACACCCAGACCTCCAGATGTCAGACTCCCAGATTGGTACCAAAGGTCGTCTGTCGGTAGAGTATCACCCAAAACACCGATATAGTTCGTGCTGTGTGCTCTCGTCCAGTGGAACATGTGTAAATGGTAGTTAAAGTAGCACCAGAACTATGGAGTGCACGAAAGAAAAATTTTACGAGTAAACGGAAAAAAATGCCATCTCTTGATTTCGAACACGGGACCGCGGACGGCCGCTGTGACAGAGCGGTTCTAGGCGCTTCAGCCGGAACCACGCGGCTGCTACTGTCGCAGGTTCGAGTCCTGCCTCGGGCATGGAGCGTGTGATGTCCTTAGGTTAGTTAGGTTTACGTAGTTCTAAATCTAGGGGACTGATGATCTCAGATGTTAAGTCTCATAGTGCTTAGAGCCATTTGAACCACTTGAACGGGACCGCGGGTACCAACTCACCTACAATGGATCCGTACATTCAGAGCTCACAGATACAGTTCCCATATACTCCGTAGTTCTGGTGTTACTTTTAATTATCGTTTACGCTTCTTCTACTGGACGACAGCACACAGCACGAACTAAATCGGTGTTTTCGTTGATACTCTATCGATATAACAACGTTTGGTACCGATCTGAGTGTTTGACGCCTGAAGGTTTGCGTGTAAGTATGTGGTTGATCATTATGGATGGCGCATGTTCTAAGGCCAGGCAGTGAAGACTCGAACAAGATTTCGTTTTAAAGCGCAGGGAAAACTTCAAGAAACACGTTCCCCGTAGTTGCATGAACTGTTCTTGTAACGGTGCGCAAAAGGCATAACAGTTTCTGGCTCCGTGGATGAGACCTGAGTTTCAGGCTGGGAAGTGCGCCCCGGTGGCGCAGGGCGGTTTGCAGTCTGCTGCAGCGAGAAGTGGCCGCCGCCAGCGAATGCGCCAGCGGCAGGTCACCCACAGAGAGCCGCTCTCCTGGCTAGGGCCGCAGCACCTGCTGCTTACAAGGGAACCTCCCCATCGCACCCCGCTCGGATTTGGTTATAAGTTGGCACAGTGGATAGGCCTTGAAAAACTGAACACAGATCAATCGAGGAAACAGGAAGAAGTTGTGTGGAACTATGAAAAAAATAAGCAAAATATACAAACTGAGTAGTCCATGCGCAAGATAGGCAACACCAAGGATAGTGTGAGCTCAGGAGCGCTGTGGTCCCGTGATTATCGTGAGCAACTGCGGAAGGAGAGGGCCTTGGTTCAAGTCTTCCCTCGAGTGAAAAGTTTATTTTCGCAAAGTTATGATCTGTCCGTTCGTTCATTGACGTCTTTGTTCACCGTAATAAGTTTAGTGTCCGTGTTTTGCGACCGCACCGCAAAACCGTGCGATTAGTAGACGAAAGGACGTGCCTCTCCAACGGGAACCGAAAACATTTGATCGCACGGTCACAGGTCAACCGATTCCTCCACAGGAAACACGTCTGATATATTCTATACGACACTGGTGACGGCATATGCGTCACATGACAGGAATATGTTGTCGACCCACCCAACTTGTACACGTGGCGAATGGGTAAAAAGATTCTTCTACCTTGCCCGATTTAGGTTGTCTTGTGGATGTGATAATCACTCCCCAAAAAGTGATGAAAGCATAAGAGTTTGTCACATAAACTGCAACAAATGAATGCAACAGTTTCACAGTCGCACAGTTTTCCCTGTGCTCTGTCAAAACATATGTTTTTAATGTTTCCAAATTTTTCCATGTTTAGACCGTCAAATCCTGTTATGTCCAAGCAAATTTGAACATGTCCTGGAATTTTGGAGAGTGAAGTTGATTATATAAAAAATTAAACTTTTCTCCCGAAGGAAGATTTGAACCATGGACTTTCCCTTCCGCAGCTGCTCTCACTAACCACGGGACCACGGCGCTCCTGATCTCACATGATCCTTGATGTTACTTATCGTGCCCATGGACTACTCAGTTGGTATATTTTGCTTATTTTTTTCATAGTTCCACCCAACTTCTTCCTGTTTTCTCGATTGATCTGTGTTCAGTTTTTTAGGGCCTATCCAATGTGCCAACTTATAACTAAATCTGAGGGGGGTGCGATGGGGAGGTTCCCTTGTTAGCGGCTAGGCTCCCACCTACACGACGCAACGTCTACCGCAGCTGCTGCAGCGGTCACTACCATACACCCTCGTTCTAGCCACTAACAGATTTATAGGTATAGGTGCTGTCCTGTCGGGCATGCGCGGCAGAAGAGATACGTCTCATACACTGCTGGAAAATAAAAATAGAACACCTGGAAAAACGACGTCGATTTTGATCCGATGGCGCCATTGCCACCTAGGGGATAGTAGATATACTGGTAATGGCTTCAGCGTCGTCCACCGGAACAGTTGAGCGCGCGATGCCGATGAGTGCGGACTACGGGACGCGCGTGTCCGAGCCCCTCTGACGAGCGACATCAGCTAACACAGAACGATCGGCAACAACGGGAACTAAGACGTGAAATACAACACATTATTCTGCAAAGTCAGGAAGTATACGACAACCGCACTAGTACAGTTCCTCCTTCACAGCCTGAAGAACAAGTAGACGACGTGGAACAATTTTCTCCACCAGACGACGACGACGAAATGGAGGGAGTCTCCTCTGAAGAAGTTTGGACCATGCAGCCCACCGACGGAGAGGGCGATTTTACACTAGTTCGCCAAAGAAAACGACTCGACGCTTCTCCTAAGCAGAACAACTCTCGGAAGCGACAACGTCCAGAAGAACTGAAAACTTACAACCGTTATGCGACTATTGCGACGGAAGATACTACAGATGCTCCAGAACGTATGGACCAGACGAGTGATGTCAATCTCGAAGCAGACAAAGAGGGGACAGATGGCTCTGGCCGGAACTTACTACGCAAAGTCCCGCCCGTTACTGTTTACCATACCAAGAACTACATGGAACTCAACAAGGCGCTGAAAGCGAATATTGACGGCAGTCTTAAGGCCATCTACCAACGAGACAGGATCAAGTATCACTTTGACTCCTATGAAGATCAACGGCGGGCCATCAATTTCTTTGTGTCGAATGACATCCACTTTTTTACACATCAGGCCGCGGAGGACAAGGACCTCAAAGTGGTTGTCAAACGTCTACTTGCCGAAGTTACGAAGGAAGAACTGAAAGACGCACTGGTAGAGAAGGGTTTCCCTGTCATCAACGTCCACCAGTTTAAAAATCGAGACGACAACACGAAGGAATTACGACCTCAAGATGCTTACTGTGTCACGTTGCCAGCCCAAAAGGAAAACTACAAGATTTACGACATCAAATACCTTCTGTATACTAAAGTCGTTATTGAAATCTACAACAGCCAAGAAGGACCTGTTCAATGTCGCCACTGCCAGCGATTCGAACATACGGCTAATTATTGCAGCTTGCCTGCTCGCTGCGTTCGATGTGGAGGGCAACACCGATCTTCAGCATGTACTCATCCCCTAGGGGCTCCGCCGAAATGTGCTAACTGTGAAAAGGACCATCCTGCCACGTGGCGTGGCTGCCAGAAGTACCAGGAACTTCTCAGGAAATACACACAACGCTCTTCACCGCAGCCCTCTCAACGGAGGACTCGTGTAATACGGAACTCCAACCTGACGCCACACCCTCCGCCCCACCGTCAGCAAACGCCACAAGAACAGCCGGCGGCGACACGGCAGCCAGTAACACAGCCTCCTCCTGAAGCACTTCCACCTCGAAAGCACCGCCAGCATTATTCATACGCCCACGCAGCATCACCACGCCGACCGGAACCGGAAACCTACGTCTCACCAGCTCATTTGATGCAATCTGTAGCTCCAGCGCTCTCTGATGTCGCGAAACTTCTCACCGCCGTGCAGCAACAACTAGTGGGGATACTTTCTTTAATCTAAAGTGTATTGAAGGCCTTTGGAACACCTTAAGATGGATCGCCCTGGCACCACGAGAAACCTGAAAATCTGTATATGGAACGGCAACGGAATGAAACACAAGGAAACAGAATTCACTGAATTTTTACAACGTCACAAAATCGACATCGCACTTGTATCGGAGACGCACCTTCTTCCAACAACTGAGCTCAGATTTCGTAACATGTACGTCTATAGAACGGACAGACAAGGCCAACGAGGTGGAGGGACCGCAGTTCTGCTTAAAAGGGAACTGCGGCACCATCATGAAACACTACCACACCTCCAACATCTGGAGGCAACAGCTGTAACGGTTCGATCGGCGGCAGGCAACATCACTTTCATTGCGGCGTACAACAGCCCCGGTAAAAACCTGGTGCCAGACGACCTAAGGAGTATCTTCACCAATTTTTACAAAATCTTCCTAGGGGGTGACCTTAACAGCAAGCACGTCGCGTGGAATTTCCGGCGTACGAACCCTCGTGGACGAACTTTGATTGCCATGGAAGAAGAACTGGGCATCACAGTCCATGGCCCACGAGAGCCCACACGGATTCCTTACGTCGATCGGCAAGAAGCAGACGTCGTAGATATTGCTATCATCAAAAATATTGAGACGAACCTCCAGCTCCGCACCGTCGACGATCTTTCGTCTGACCACCGACCTGTTATCAGTATAGTGGAAAACGCAACGGCCTACCTTCCGCCCCCAACCTCACAAACTCTGAACTAGGGTCAATTTCGGACATATCTTGACAACAATATCTGCCCGACGCAGGACGTTTCAACACCGGAAGCCATCGACATCGCGGTACAAACTTTGACGCAGAAGATAAAGGTAGCCAAACGGAGGGTAACTACTCACACGGTCTACCCTGTAGTAGCTTTCGACGAGTTCCCGCCTCTACTCCAAGAACTGAAGACACAGAGAAACAGGAGCAGGCGACGTTGGCTCCGCTACAGAAACCCGATCGATCGACGAGAAACACACGTCTTAACACGAGAACTGCACAGGAGAGTGGCCGAGTGGCGACAGCAGGTCTGGGAAGATAAGATGGATGAATTCTTACTTCGAACCAAGAACGAATGGCAGGTAGTCAAGAACATACGACACCAGCGGCCACCTAAACGAGCTATCAGAGGACCAGATGGCCTCCTCTATGACGAACTCGCCCAGGCAGAGCTGTATGCTACGACTTACCAAGAACAGATGTCTACACCAGCGGCCCCCGTGAACGACGTCCGCCTGCAAGAACAGGAAGCCGCCGTTACAGCAGCATGGACTGCTCTTCGTGCTGCGCCTGTGCAGAGCCGCCCACAACTCACCACACCAGCAGAGATCCGTAAAATTATCCGGAAGACTCGGAATAATGCGCCGGGCAACGACTCCATAAGCAACACCGACTTGAAACAGTTGCCCAGGAAGCCAACTGTGCTCCTTACCCGAATTCTGAACAGCTTCCTTCTGCAGGGATATTTTCCTACGGCATGGAAGACGGCTCCAGTAGTTCCAATACCCAAGCCAGGTAAAGACCCAGCAGAACCCAACAGTTACCGGCCAATTAGCCTCTTGCCGACCCTTGGCAAGGTACTCGAGAGAGTGCTGTTGCAGAGGCTCCATGACACGCTTACAGCGCATGATGTCATACGACCCGAACAATTCGGTTTCAAGGACAAGTTACCTGCCGATCTTCAAGTTCTACGGATCACCGAACGGATACAAGAAGGATACAACAAGCAGCACTTCACGATTGGTGTCTTCCTTGATATCGAAAAAGTTTAGATAAGGTGTGGCGGCCCAACCTTATCGTCAAACTGCATCGCACTACCCCTATTGCGGATTGTTACATTAGACTCATAGACAGCTTTCTACAGGATAGGAAACTGTATGTCCGAGTCGACGATAAAAACTCCGAAATGAAACTGATCTCCGCAGGAATTCCGCAGGGCTCTGTCATTTCGCCTCTACTTTTCAACTTATATATAAATGACATCCCAACAGTCCCCCTTGTTACGGCGAGTTTTTATGCGGACGATACGGCCTTTCTGACAACTGGACGACACTTGGACCAGCTAATCGCTAGGATGCAACGGCAACTTGCTGTAATGGAACGCTTGGCGCTGCAAAATAAGATAACGATCAACCCGACGAAGACGGCAGCCGTTCTGTTCACACGGGGGGAACTCGGTGTCCACCTTGACAAAAAATTACTCTTTACGCAGCATATTGACGACAAGAAGACGGCAGCCCAGAAGATGGCCAGGTCATTGATTCCGTTCCTGAAGAGTAAGGATCTCAACCCTAAGACCAAACTCCAATTGTATAAGGCAACGGTGCAACCCACAATGTTGTATGGCTCCACCTCGTGGGGAACTACGTGCGTCTCCAACTACAACAAACTCCAAGCGCTGCAAAACATTTGCTATCGATGGATCACAGGAGCTCCATGGTGGACAAGAAACGTCGACATCCGCACCGCACTCCACGAGACCACTATACAAGAGAAGGTCCATGACAAGGCTCTACGGGTTTTGACAAGATCTATGCCCTTAGGGACGAAGTTCGACAATTACAATCGGTAGGAACGGTAAACCCTGCAAGATGACACAAGTATCGAGTACCGAAGTCAATAACGTTTCACCCCCCATAGGCAATCTGTCATAACACGAGGAAGCAGTCACACATAACAGCCTTGACACATTTCACCCTCCACAGGAGACAGACATCACCAAAGACAGCAGGCTAAAGGACCCATTGCGTGCCCAAGCCTAACTGAATGTGTAATAAATAAAGTGTTTTCCTTTTATCCTTACATCCCATCCTAGAAGAATAAGTCATCAAGGATGATCTCTTCAGTCCACACTACACACTATATGTATATAAAATTAAAAAAATTAAAAAAAATGTCCACCGGAAGATAGCAGTGTGACATAAGTAACGGAGCGCCATCTGTGTCTACCCTTTCATAGCGAATGCTCACAGCCAGAAGGCTAGTGCGGTACAATCGTGTGAAGCAATTTGGCAACCATGTCACGGAGACGCACTCCTGCTTCCTACAGCGAACTGAGCGAGCTTGAAAGGGGTCAGATTGTTGCATTCTGAGTAGCAGGATGTTCCCTTCGGAGAATTGCTACACGAGTTGGACGTGCTGCGCCAGTTGTGCAGCGACGTTGGTGTCAGTAATCACGTGAACATTCTCACACCTGTAGAGGTTCTGGACGTGCACGCAGCACACACGCACTCCAGGATCGTCGTATTCTAAGGGCAGCATTGGAAGGTAGTACAGCTACCATATCCCAGACAAGTAGTAGTAGTAGTAGTAGTAGCTATATTCATCCATAGATCTCTTTTTACATGGGTATAAGACATGTCGAAGTATTTACAAATTTAGATCAATTTAAAATAAGCTAATTCGTATACACATGTATTTACAGACTTCTAGTTAGAGACAATCATTAGATTTACTTCTAATATACAGTACTTTTTTTAGAAATAACTTATTAAATAATGTAATGCCACATTGTTCACTCATATCTCACTATCAGTCACTGCACACACTGTACACACATTGTTTCATAATACTTCACTCACTAGACGCGCACACACACACACACACACACACACACACACACACTGGTGCTCTCTGGGCCATTTTCTGTACCGCAACTTCCCATTTGCTATTCTGAAAGCTAAGTCACCATCCCTCCATAATGAGTGAGATGTTGAGCTCAGAAAGAGGAAGTGGTGTTAGTATTGTGCTATGCATAAATTGGGGGTAAGTATTTCTAGAAAGGAAAAAAAGAAGGATAAAGACATAAAGTGAAGGTGTTATGTGGAATGTTGGATATTTTATAATCATTATTATTATTATTTATTTGTATAACATTTTTTATCAAACCCCTACTTTGTTTTACCTAAGTAATTCTTAAATGTATAAAATGTATTGTATAACAGGTACATTTTAGCTGTCTTTTTAAAATAAGTGTATTTTTGCAATTTCTTTAATCTCTTCTGGTAATTTATTGTACAGTTTCATTCCTTGGTAGAAAACGCTGTTTTGAGTTTTATGTTTATTTTTTCTTGGTAAATGTAAGTTGAGTCTATCTCTTGTTGCACGGTCATGGACAGAGCTGTTTGTGCAGTAATTTCCAATTTAATTTTTTTTGTGTACAGCTGACTGGTAAATGTATTCACATGGAGCAGTTAAAATCCCCAGTGTTCTGAACAGATCTTTACAATGAGCTCGACTAGTAATTTTGGTTATTATTCTTATGCCTCTTTTCCGGAGTTTGAAAATTGTGTTCATATTTTGTGCATTTGTTCCCCAAAGAAGAATGCCATAGCTAAGAACTGAGTGTACATATGAATAATATGTAACTAAAAGACACTGCGTGTTACACACTGATGATAGGATTCTAAGGGCATAACATGCTGATGACATTCTGTTTGCAAGCACCTTTGTGTGTTCACACACTTCACCTGAGAATCAATATTCATTCCTAGAAATTTAACATTTGTTACACAGTCTATAGAGGTGACATCTACATTTAATTTAACGTTGTCATTTTTCCTCTTCAAACTGAAAGTCATGGCATTAGTTTTCTTTATGTTCAATGTCAGTTTATTACTTGTTGACCAATCATAAACTTCCTTGACAGTTTCATTTGCTCTCTCGGCAAGGAGTTCTCTTGTTTTCTCGGCGACTGTAATATTGCTGTCATCAGCGAAGAGGATTTTGAGGGCGTGTGAGCCTAGACGTGTAAACAGGGGCTGTTGCGTACCGGTTATTAACAGTGGGACTAAGGGCACGCGCATCTCTAGCCCGTCTTCAACTCACGCTGCAGTATCGACGTGCACGGCTCGACTGGTGCTGTCAGAGGTTCACTTGGAAGATGGAATGGTGTGCCGCTGTCTTCAGCGCTGAAAGCAGATTCTGCCTGCTTGCAAGTGATGGTCGTTTCCGCGTGCGACGTAGGTCTGGTGAGCGCTGTCTCCTAGAGTGCCTTGCGGTCTGGAGAGCGATAAGCTACTATTCTCGTTCACCTTTGGTGTTTCTGACGGGGGACGCTAACCAGCACTCGGTACGTGCAGAACGTTGTTACAGCCGTTCTCTTGCAACAGGAAGGTGATGTGTTATTCCAACAGAATAATGCTCGCCCACGCACGGCCGGTGTAACTCAATGTGCTGTGCAAGACGTGCAGCAACTTCCCCGGCCAGCACGACGTCCAGACTTGTCTCAAATCGGGCAGGTGTGGGTTATGACGGGACGAGATATGCGACTCGTCAGGCAACAACTCTTACAGAACTACGTGAACAGGTCGAGCAGGCGTGGGAATAATGTTCCCGATGACAGTATTCGCCATCTGTAGGACCGACTGGATGCCACAGTCGGCGCCTGCATTGTCGCTAGTGGAGGCCACACCACGTACTCAGACGGTTCAAATCGCTCTGAGCACTATGGGACTTAACGTCTGAGGTCATCAGTCCCCTAGAACTTAGAACTACTTGAACCTAACTAACCTAAGGACGTCACACATATCCATGCCCGAAGCAGGATTGGAACCTGCGACCTTAGCGGTCGCGCGGTTCCAGACTGAAGCGCCTAGAACCGCTCGGCCACACCGGCCGGCACACGACGTACTAATCTGAGTGTTTCAGCATGGGTCGATACCTGGTACCTCAGAACAGCCTGCGCTAAACCTGTAAATGTAATCATTTCATGTACTAAAAATGTAAATGTCGTGTGACTAGGGCATCCGTTTGGGTAGACCGTTCGCCGGGTGCAAGTCTTTCGATTTGACGCCACTTCTGCGACTCGAACGTCGATGGGGATGAAATGATGATGATTAGGACAACACCCAGTCCCTGAGCGGAGAAAATCTCCGACCCAGCCGGGAATCGAACCCGGGCCCTTAGGATTGACATTCTGCCGCGCTGACCACTCAGCTACCGAGGGCGGACATTCCATGTACTCTACATGCTCTGTTGCAACAATAAATCTTGAGTGAATTGGCAACCTCTAAATGGGTGTATTAATTTTGTTTGCGGCAGTGTATCTGTAATTCTATGGCCGGCGAATGGTAAGCTGGGAGTTTGGGTCTGACGGAATACGTGTCCGGATGGCCGAGTCCGTTAAGGCTAACGTTCTAGAGAAGCTGTGTAACCGGGTTCGAGAAGGTTCGACATAAATTTTCTACTTTCGCCGTTGCATTACCGCAATGCCCTGTGCGGCTGGAAGTTGTTATTTCTTTCCCCCTTCTATTTCCATTCGTTTCGCCCTAATTATTCAACTATCAGATTTGTATGATAACAACCAAACAGTTCACTGGTATACATAGAAATCGCTACATACGAGGAATAGAAGTTCAGAAAGTAGGTAATACATGAGTTACGGACAACCGGTGCACCACCGTGTGCAGCTGAAATGGAAACTGGAAACGTACTCCAAAGCTGGAAAACTTTTTCTTGGTTCATTTTGGGATTGGTACAGCAACCAGTATTTGTGATATGAAGAAACAAGCAGTCATGGTTGCAGTTTTATTATTTCCCAATTACGTGTTCCACATTTTTTAGGCGTGTTCCGATTGGCCTACAGAAGAAATACAAAATTTCATAGTACTGACGTGACCCCATTTAGTGCGACTGGATTACCAGGAAAATATAAAAGAAGAAGAAGACACCAATAAATGTTTTGCAGAAATATACCACATTCTCAAAAGTACTTCTACTGTCATACTCTTCATTTAAAGTCGTTAAGGAAGTATCTGCAGATTTTATTTAATTGCAATCTTCCATTTATAAAAGTCTTTGTTACGTTCTAAATTCGCAATTACCGAGTGATAGAAACCTTCGACCATTCGATTCATGTGTATATTCACATTGAATACTGTAGACTCAGCAGTATTTCCCCTGTAATGCGGCAACTACGTATCCCAGCCCCTAGACAACCAAACCAGCCAAAACTTTTAATATTGCAACTCTGAGTCTGAGGGTACGTAGCTGAGGGCCACCTCCACCATCATTTCACGTTTTCTTGTGAAAGCCCGCACGCTGAAGTTTATTTTACAACTTAGATGCCGCACTTGCTTGGCATCCGGACATAGCATTGATATTGTTGGTCAATGGCGACACGATCTCGTGCATAAGGAGAAGTGGGGAGGGGCGTAGATTCTGGTTTTAGCGAGATTAAGATATGAACAATGTTGTTGGCTTCAATACTACTTGGGATACCGTAAATTGGTATTCAGAGTTCTGCTATGTACTTTTATGCTTTCCCATTTCAGTAATGTATTGTTTTATATACTTTAGTTTTCAATTGTTAGTCAGCGTGATTATTCTGGCTTTTAATATAGGCATTTTATAGCAATTTTTACAACATCAGTCATCTTTAATAACTCATGGTTTGTTCTTATGAAAAAATTTTGCAATTGAACGCTATCGTAGCTCACAGCCTGCAGGCGCCATATGCCGAGAGCTGCCTCTACTAGCCTTCGGAACCTGTATGTTTTCGTATCCAGTGTCACGTGTGCAGTCGGAAAATGGACTACACCTCCGGCATGTTATTCATATATACTGTAGTTGGCATCGATTGATGGATTTGTTGAATGTCCTTCTGAGGGATGTCGTGCGAACTTGTGTTCTATTGGCGTGATATGTAGTAAAAATCCCGAGATGGTTTGAGAACCCTGTCCATAATGCTTCAATCATTCTCAACTGGGGAGAGATCCAGCGAACTTGTGGGCCAAGATACGATTTGACAGGCACGGAGAAAAGCAGCAGAAACTCTCGCCGTATGCGGGTGGGCATGACCTGGCTGAAATGAAGCCCAAGATGGCTTGTCATGAAGGGCAACAAAACGGGGTTAGATAATCGTCGGCGTACCGCTGTACTGTAAGGGTGCCTCTGTCTACAAGGATACCTGCTCCGAAATGAAATGGTGCCCTAGATCATCTCTCTTGGTTGTTGGGTTAGTATCCCACCTCTGTGCAGAGTGTCTCAAGACACGTATTCGCTGGCCATTGTGGGTCAGTTCAAAGCGGGACTCATCAATGAAGACAATTCTACTCCAGTCAATAGCATTCAAAGCTGCTATGACGTGCGAAGATGGTCTGCGGTGCCACTTCTTTTCGTAGCAGGACCCCTTTGGTTGTCATCCGCGGCACCCTCAGACAACAGCGATATGTGGACGACATTCTACGACCCGTTTTGTTGCCCTTCATGGCGAACCATCTGGGCTTTAATTTCAGCATGAGAGTGCCCGTCCGCACACGACCATAATCTACACTCCTGGAAATTGAAATAAGAACACCGTGAATTCATTGTCCCAGGAAGGGGAAACTTTATTGACACATTCCTGGGGTCAGATACATCACATGATCACACTGACAGAACCACAGGCACATAGACACAGGCAACAGAGCATGCACAATGTCGGCACTAGTACAGTATATGTCCACCTTTCGCAGCAATGCAGGCTGCTATTCTTCCATGGAGACGATCGTAGAGATGCTGGATGTAGTCCTGTGGAACGGCTTGCCATGCCATTTCCACCTGGCGCCTCAGTTGGACCAGCGTTCGTGCTGGACGTGCTGACCGCGTGAGACGACGCTTCATCCAGTCCCAAACATTCTCAATGGGGGACAGATCCGGAGATCTTGCTGGCCAAGGTAGTTGACTTACACCTTCTAGAGCACGTTGGGTGGCACGGGATACATGCGGACGTGCATTGTCCTGTTGGAACAGCAAGTTCCCTTGCCGGTCTAGGAATGGTAGAACGATGGGTTCGATGACGGTTTGGATGTACCGTGCACTATTCAGTGTCCCCTCGACGATCACCAGTGATGTACGGCCAGTGTAGGAGATCGCTCCCTACACCATGATGCCGGGTGTTGGCCCTGTGTGCCTCGGTCGTATGCAGTCCTGATTGTGGCGCTCACCTGCACGGCGCCAAACACGCATACGACCATCATTGGCACCAAGGCAGAAGCGACTCTCATCGCTGAAGACGACACGTGTCCATTCGTCCCTCCATTCACGCCTGTCGCGACACCACTGGAGGCGGGCTGCACGATGTTGGGGCGTGAGCGGAAGACGGCCTAACGGTGTGCGGGACCGTAGCCCAGCTTCATGGAGACGGTTGCGAATGGTCCTCGCCGATACCCCAGGAGCAACAGTGTCCCTAATTTGCTGGGAAGTGGCGGTGCGGTCCCCTACGGCACTGCGTAGGATCCTACGGTCTTGGCGTGCATCCGTGCGTCGCTGCGGTCCGGTCCCAGGTCGACGGGCACGTGCACCTTCCGCCGACCACTGGCGACAACATCGATGTACTGTGGAGACCTCACGCCCCACGTGTTGAGCAATTCGGCGGTACGTCCACCCGGCCTCCCGCATGCCCACTATACGCCCTCGCTCAAAGTCCGTCAACTGCACATACGGTTCACGTCCACGCTGTCGCGGCATGCTACCAGTGTTAAAGACTGCGATGGAGCTCCGTATGCCACGGCAAAGTGGCTGACACTGACGGCGGCGGTGCACAAATGCTACGCAGCTAGCGCCATTCGACGGCCAACACCGCGGTTCCTGGTGTGTCCGCTGTGCCGTGCGTGTGATCATTGCTTGTACAGCCCTCTCGCAGTGTCCGGAGCAAGTATGGTGGGTCTGACACACCGGTGTCAATGTGTTCTTTTTTCCATTTCCAGGAGTGTATTACTGTTTCTTATCTTGCTTGCCAAACCCTACCTCGGCCACATAGTCGCCGGATCCCTATCGAGTTGAGAACTTTTGGAGCATTATGGGCGGACCCCTTCAGCCAGCTCGTGATTTTGACAATCTAACACGCAAACTGGACAGTGTGTGGCACGATATTCCTTAGGAGGACAGCCAACAACTCATCAATGCCAAGCCGAATAACTGCTTGCGTTAGTACCAGCTGTGTACCAAACGCGTTATTGACTTCATCGATTTGTGACGCTCTTTCTGTTGAATAAATGCTCCAGTCTTTCGGAAGCTGTAATCTTATATTTGTCTGTACGTCAACATCACATTTACCCATTTCCGTTCCATTCTGATAATTCCTTCGTGGTGCGTCTTTTTTGTTTTAGAATATATGTAACAATTCGACCTTGCAGTCATTTAGAATCAGCAGCTCAATGTAGGCATTTTCATCGGCCTTCTCCTGTTCTATCTTATAGAGCCTCTGTAAGCTCCTGAAGGACCCATAGTTCTTCTGCAAAACACCGACGGTTATGAGGAAATCACTTCACCTTGAACCGGCCTCTTTATGCGCAGACCACTTGTAAGATGCCATATTTTCGGGAACCTTCGATGTCACCACTATACTTTGACAAATAATTAAACTTTTGTATAGTCAAATTCACCCTGAAGTCACCCCTTTGTTACGTAACAGTTTGATGATCAAAAGCACCGGTAAGAAAAGGAAACCGGAAGTGTATTTCACTCTTCGGCATATCACGTGAAGCTACGTGGCGTAATCGGCGAAAAGCACAGCGTACGTTGGAAGGGACGCCAACGTAACGTCACAGCGCAACAGAAGACACCTAGAACGTTGAGAGTGGTCGACGTAAGAGAGGACGACAGCAAAAGGGATTGAAGTGTTATAGAAATACTGAGATATATGACAATTTTAGACAGAATACTAGGAGTACATGATTGGCGTGATAACTGAATAAAAGTAAATTATCGAACATGTTTCATTTTAACGAAGCGTTAAACGTGGTAAAACAGTGTGATCCAGTCGGTGTTAATATTTAAAACAAAATGTAAAAATAAGTACTAACTCAAAAGGAATAATTTTTTGTCTATTATTTCATTTAATCATTTACCTGTGAATCAATGTCAGGAAAAGATCTACGCACTAAAACGGAGCTACAAGCATATGTGGCAGAAACTTCTTCCAAGTATAAGCCACATCAGAACACTGTTCCAAGATAACGACTCGGGAATTTCAGTGATCAACATTAAAGTTTACACGTCGCGGATAATCTCATTAGCATTTAATTGCAGCCAGATTACCTAACATGAAAAGATATAAAAATCCGTTGCGCAAACAAATATTTTCAAAAGCGACATTTAAAAGTTTAAAAACAATAAATTCAGTAGATGGCAAGCTATGCACTAGAGGGAGAACCGCCAGGCCCATCAGCTCCTGGCTGAAGACTGTCTCGTTGCCCCAGAAGTGGATCCTGTTGTAGACAATAGCCACAGGCTCGACCACGAAAACATTTTTTAAAAAGTTATATACTAACGCCTTTTTTCCAAGACGTCTCAGAGCTGAATTTTAAAAAAGCTATAGTAGTTCGAAGTCTCGTTGGAAAAAAAAAAGTATAACCAACACTGCAATTTACTTGGCCGATTGCGTAGTATCATTTGCCCAAAACTTCCTTTCGATAACCAGAACCATTCACGAAATATCTAGGTGTGCAAGTCAAGTGGGACGATACTGCCCAACATTCAAGTACTAAAGCAATTTATGCAGGGTGTTTCAAGAGGAATACACGTATTACAAAATATTATGTTGTCCAAACTATCGATCGCTGCGCCACGGTTCGGTTATGGAGGAACGGTTACATTGTCCAGTTTATATTCATTTCCGTTAGAAGTCGATTGTCTTCTGTTTGCTTGGTTAGCTTCACAGGCTGCAAAATGACTAATCCGCAGCAGAAGTGTAATTCCGTTATTACAGTTCAAAGACGTTTCAGGTTGACGTACCAAACTGATTGTCGGAATGGATGGAACATTCGCAGATGATATCGACAATTTGTAGACACAATATGTATATGTAAAGGAAAGATTTCTGGCAGCCTCGTGTTTTCGCCGAAAATGTCGCAAGAATTCAAGCCATTTCCCAACGTAGTCCTACAAAATCAACTCAAGGTGCCAGTCGGGAGCAACAACTGCCTACAACAATAACGTGGCGTGCTTTGAGACATCGGTTAATTATAAAGCCGTACGACTTGCAGCTCTTCGTCATGGCGACAGACGTAAGCATGTGGCATTTTCGGTGAATTCAGAATACCACTGAGAATGATAACGCTTTCTTCCAGCGCATCTTGTTCCATATTGAAACGACTTTCTAACTTAATGGGAAAGTAAACAAAAACAATGATCGAATTTGGGGCCTACAGGACCCACATGCACACACTGAACATGTACAAGATTTACAAAAAGTCAATGTGTTTGGTGCGACATCCCGCTCATGTGTTCACGGCCCGTTCTTTTTTTATGGGAACACGGTTAACGGCCGGCAGTACCTTGCTATGTTACACAACTGGCTGTTTCCGAGGCTGAACGAGGATAAATTCATTTTCAACAAGGCGGGTCACCTCTCACTGGAATCGCCAAGTGCGTGAATATCTGAAGAAAATTTTCCGAACCGTTGGATTGATAGTCAAACAGCGGGAGATATGGCATTTCTCGGCTGGCCTCCAAGGGCACCGGATTTGATGCCCTTGTGACTTCTTCTTGTGGCGTTTCATTAATGACCACGTTTATGCACCATCATTACGACAGAACATAGAAATCTCGGAAAACTGGATCCGTATTGCCATAACATTAGTGAAGACGCACCTTCTTACCCGAGTATGGAAGGAATTCGAGTATCGATGCGATATTGTTCACGTCGCTGATGGATATCTTATTGAACATTTGTAGTCTACACTTCAGAGATTCATAAATACACACATAAAAGAAAAAGTTTTGCATCACCTCGGTTCCGAGATTTCCGGAACTTGTACGGGAAACTGGAATAGAGATCAACATAAACATCATTTCCACCCTTTTTATTGCTCATGAAAACCACACATCGCATGTTTTACCACCACACATCAAGACCTTCAGAGGTGGTGCTAAAGAATGCTGTACAAACCGGTACCTCTAATACCCAGCAGCACGTCCTCTTGCACTGATGCATGCCTGTATTCGTCGTGGCAGACTGTCCACAAGTTCATCAAGACACTGTTGGTCAGAGTGTCCTACTCCTCAATAGCGATTCGGCGTAGATCCCTCAAAATGATTGGTGGGTCACATCGTCCATAAACAGTCCTTTTCAATCTATTCCAGACATGTTCGATAGGGTACATGTCTGGAGGACTGCTGGCCACTCTAGTCGAGCGATGTCGTTATCCTGAAAGAAGTCATTGACAAGGTGTGCACGATGGCGACACGAATTGTCGTCCATGAAGACGAATGCCTCGCCAATATGCTGCCGATATGGTTACACTATCGGTCGGAGGATGGCATTCACATATCGTACAGCCTTTACGGCGCCTTCCATGGCCACCAGTGACCTACGTGGGCCCCAAATTATGCCACCCCAAAACAGCAGGGAACCTCCGCACTCGCTGGTCAGTGTGTCTAAGGCTTTCAGCCTGACTGAGTTGCCTCCAAACACGTCTGCGACGATTGTCTGGTTGAAGGCATATGCGACACTCATTGGTGAAGAGAACGTGATGCCAATCCTGAACGGTCCATTCCGCATGTTGTTGGGCCCATCTCTACCGCGCTGCATGGTGTCGTGGTTGCAAAGATGGACCTCGCCATGGACGTCTGGAGTGAAGTTGCGCGTCTTGCAGCCTATTGTGCACAGTTTGAGTCGTAACACGACGTCCTGTGGCTGTACGAAAAGCATTATTCAGCATGGTAGCGTTGCCGTCAGGGTCCTCCGAGCCATAATCCGTAGGTAGCGGGTATCCACTGCAGTAGTAGCCCTTGGGCGGCCTGACCGAGGTGTGTCATTGACAGTTCCTGTCTCTATGTAACTCCTTCAGGTCCGAACAACATTCCTTCCTGGCACAAAGTAACAATGCGGACGCTATTAAACCGTGGTATTGACCGTCTACGCATGGTTGAACTACAGACAACACGATCCGTGTACCTCCTTCCTGGTGGAATGACTGGAACTGATCGGCTGTCGGACGCTCTCCGTCTAATAGGCGCTGCTCATGCATGGTTGTTTACATCTTTGGGCGGGTTTAGAGACATCTCTGAACAGTCAAAGGGACTGTGTCTGTGATTCAATATCCACAGTCAACGTCTATCTTCAGGAGTTCTGGGACCCGGGGTGATGCAAAACTTTTTTGATGTGTCTATGTATGCCAAGTTTCATAGTTGTACGTCTTCGAGTTAAATAATGACCAATAGTTTGTCTTCTCGAATGTGGATGAACGGATATCTGTGCCCCAGATGGACAAATGATAGTATGCAGACTTTTTAGTAATTATTTATTTACGTATTTATTTATTTATTCACATTATTTAGACCCATAGAGGATCACATAAAGCAAATTATGACCTGTGGCAGCTATTTTTCTTGTTCTTCCAGAACTGTTTCATCATCTCGCTATGCTTACCTCGATGTTCATCTGACCACTTTCTTCTGCGTACTTTGTGTTTGTCTTCTGATGAAATTTCCCAACTGTAGACCCTGTGTCTCAAGACGTTTCGATCTTTGACATCTGTCGGTGAGAGTTCGGCATTTCTTTATGTCAATTCCGATATGTTTTATCCGGACTGTTGTCGTTTTCAGTTTCTGTAAGTACGTTTTCTCTGTGTGTGATTGTAGACGGTACCCATCGTCTGTGGGTTTTGGGCCAAGGATTTTTCGGATGATTTTTCTTTCAGCTTTTTTTATATTTTCGAGGTCTCCTTTGTAATTGAAGTTTAGAGTCTCGCTGGCGTGTGGAGTGTTTCAGGTAGTGTCGAGCTTTTGTGTTGGTGTTTATACATTTTTATTCTAGATGCTCGCAACTTTCCCACATGCTTTCCGCATTTTGAGTTCACGTGTTTTTTGTGCTAATCTTTCATTACCTGTGGGCTCAATAATTTCTCCTGAGTACTTGAAGTGATTAACCTTATTTACTGTGCCGCATTTAGTGATTAAATTTTGTGTTTTGATGTGTTTTGTAGTAAAAGACATTTGCATCCAACTTTCTCGGTACATTCTTTGAGGACTTCAGTCTGATGGATTCCTGTTTGTCCTATCACCAGAAAGGATCGTGAGGCCAGCAGCGAAGGCTAGGCATGTGACGTCGATGTTATTCTTTTCTTTTCCTAGCCTAGATGGGTCTCCAAATGTTTTGATTTTTCAGTTCTTGTTCCCATTCTTTGATGTCTTTGTCTAAAACGATGTTGAATAGTAGTGGAGAGAGGCCATCGCCCTGCCGGACGCCAGTCTTGATGGAAAAAGGTTGTAAGATTTCTCCGTTGAATTTGACTTTGGAAGTTGTGTCTGTTAGGGTTGGTTCGATGAGCCGTTGTGTTTTTTTATCCGGATTGTTTTCTTTGAGTATATTAAACAGGATTGTCTGTCGATGGTGTCGTAAGCTTTCTTGAAGTCGAAAACTGTGCAGATGGTTGGGAGATTTCGTGTAGCTTGAATTTTCAGTGTAGACTTCAGGTTGAAAATTTGTTCGGTGCCTGATCTGTGCGGTCTGAACCCTGCTTGATATTCACCTATTAGGGGTTCGAGTTACTGTTGGGCGCTTTGTAAGAGGCAAGCGGAGAGGACTTTGTAAGGAACAGAAAGGAAGGAGATTTCCCTGTTGTTATTCACATAAGATTTGTCTCCTTTTCTGTGAAGTGGGTGGATGAGTGCGCATTTCCAGTCATCTGGGAGATCTTCACTTCGCCATATGTCCTGAATGACCTGTGCGATTTCCTGTAATGGTCGAGTTCCGAGATTTTTCAGTAATTCTGCGCTGATTCTGGTAGCCAGTTGCAATAATCACTGTGTGGACGATGTGGCCTATTCTACCTTATTTTAGATCCGTATGACGATGCTGTGCTGACTATATTTATATGTTTTGACGATGCCATTATGGCCTTATCACTTTAGGACATGATGTAAAAAAGATCTGAGGATGGTCATTACGGACTGAAACCGGTCATCGTCTAAAGAATTGATATTGTGATCAAAGACTGGAATAAAAAACATCTGAGCTCACTAAGCTAACAGCCGCTGACCAGAGTACCGGTGATTTTCACTCCGACGTGTCTGGATTTTGAATTGCGTTGGTATTTGGTCCGCCCCGAGTATTTGATTCCTTGGTACCACCCATATCTGGGAGACTTTCCCCCATCTGCCAACTGGGGAGGCACCCGATGGAGGATCCAATAACCTCACACGGGTTTTTAGTTATCATTATTATTTTGTTGTTTTAATGTAGTTATTCTACACTCCTGGAAATTGAAATAAGAACACCGTGAATTCATTGTCCCAGGAAGGGGAAACTTTATTGACACATTCCTGGGGTCAGATACATCACATGATCACACTGACAGAACCACAGGCACATAGACACAGGCAACAGAGCATGCACAATGTCGGCACTAGTACAGTGTATATCCACCTTTCGCAGCAATGCAGGCTGCTATTCTCCCATGGAGACGATCGTAGAGATGCTGGATGTAGTCCTGTGGAACGGCTTGCCATGCTATTTCCACCTGGCGCCTCAGTTGGACCAGCGTTCGTGCTGGACGTGCAGACCGCGTGAGACGACGCTTCATCCGGTCCCAAACATGCTCAATGGGGGACAGATCCGGAGATATTGCTGGCCAGGGTAGTTGACTTACACCTTCTAGAGCACGTTGGGTGGCACGGGATACATGCGGACGTGCATTGTCCTGTTGGAACAGCAAGTTCCCTTGCCGGTCTAGGAATGGTAGAACGATGGGTTCGATGACGGTTTGGATGTACCGTGCACTATTCAGTGTCCCCTCGACGATCACCAGTGGTGTACGGCCAGTGCAGGAGATCGCTCCTCACACCATGATGCCGGGTGTTGGCCCTGTGTGCCTCGGTCGTATGCAGTCCTGATTGTGGCGCTCACCTGCACGGCGCCAAACACGCATACGACCATCATTGGCACCAAGGCAGAAGCGACTCTCATCGCTGAAGACGACACGTCTCCATTCGTCCCTCCATTCACGCCTGTCGCGACACCACTGGAGGCGGGCTGCACGATGTTGGGGCGTGAGCGGAAGACGGCCTAACTGTGTGCGGGACCGTAGCCCAGCTTCATGGAGACGGTTGCGAATGGTCCTCGCCGATACCCCAGGAGCAACAGTGTCCCTAATTTGCTGGGAAATGGCGGTGCGGTCCCCTACGGCACTGCGTAGGATCCTACGGTCTTGGCGTGCATCCGTGCGTCGCTGCGGTCCGGTCCCAGGTCGACGGGCACGTGCACCTTCCGCCGACCACTGGCGACAACATCGATGTACTGTGGAGACCTCACGCCCCACGTGTTGAGCAATTCGGCGGTACGTCCACCCGGCCTCCCGCATTCCCACTATACGCCCTCGCTCAAAGTCCGTCAACTGCACATACGGTTCACGTCCACGCTGTCGCGGCATGCTACCAGTGTTAAAGACTGCAATGGAGCTCCGTATGCCACGGCAAACTGGCTGACACTGACGGCGGCGGTGCACAAATGCTGCGCAGCTAGCGCCATTCGACGGCCAACACCGCGGTTCCTGGTGTGTCCGCTGTGCCGTGCGTGTGATCATTGCTTGTACAGCCCTCTCGCAGTGTCCGGAGCAAGTATGGTGGGTTTGACACACCGGTGTCAATGTGTTCTTTTTTCCATTTCCAGGAGTGTATGTAGATTTTCCCCCCTTAAATACTATAGTACGTTGTTATTACTAAAACATTTAAAATTATGTTAAAATATTATGAGCTTTAATCAAGCCATTTCATGTGCAATATTTTATCTGTCCTTTTATATAGATAACACACTAAATGAAAGTAGCAAATAAATAAATGAATAAATAGTTTAATAAATACGTACTTTCGAAGTACCTAGGCTACATTGCTTTTCAAACACCCTATATTTCACAGTAAGGTAAGTTGAACAGACAAGGAACTCGGGTCGTAGAAGAAGATGTATTGAAGTACTCGAAGGTGTGGAACTGTATTTGTTCATGAGACCCAGAAAATATTAGATACAGGCTCCCAGGTAGATGCTATTTTTCTTGACTTCCGGAAGGCGTTCGATACAGTTCCGCACTGTCGCCTGATAAACAAAGTAAGAGCCTACGGAATATCAGACCAGCTGTGTGGCTGGATTGAAGAGTTTTTAGCAAACAGAACACAGCATGTTGTTATCAACGGAGAGACGTCTACAGACGTTAAAGTAACCTCTGGCGTGCCACAGGGGAGTGTTACGGGACCACTGCTTTTCACAATATATATAAATGACCTAGTAGATAGTGTCGGAAGTTCCATGCGGCTTTTCGCGGATGATGCTGTAGTATACAGAGAAGTTGCAGCATTCGAAAATTGTAGCGAAATGCAGGAATATCTGCAGCGGATAGGCACTTGGTGCAGGGAGTGGCAACTGACCCTTAACAGAGACAAATGTAATGTATTGAGAATACATAGAAAGAAGGATCCTTTATTGTGTGATTATATGATAGCGGAACAAACACTGGTAGCAGTTACTTCTGTAAAATATCTGGGAGTATGCGTGCGGAACGATCTGAAGTGGAATGATCATATAAAATTAATTGTTGGTAAGGCGGGTACCAGGTTGAGATTCATTGGGAGAGTCCTTAGAAAATGTAGTCCATCAACAAAGGAGGTGGCTTACAAAACACTCGTTCGACCTATACTTGAGTATTGCTCATCAGTGTGGGATCCACACTAGATCGGGTTGACGGAGGAGATAGAGAAGATCCAAAGAAGAGCGGCGCGTTTCGTCACAGGGTTATTTGGTAACCGTGATAGCGTTACGGAGATGTTTAACAAACTCAAGTGGCAGACTCTGCAAGAGAGGCGCTCTGCATCGCGGTGTAGCTTGCTCGCCAGGTTTCGAGAGGGTGCGTTTCTGGATGAGGTATCGAATATATTGCTTCCCCCTACTTATACCTCCCGAGGAGATCACGAATGTAAAATTAGAGAGATTAGAGCGCGCACAGAGGCTTTCAGACAGTCGTTCTTCCCGCGAACCATACGCGACTGGAACAGGAAAGGGAGGTAATGACAGTGGCACGTAAAGTGCCCTCCGCCACACACCGGTGGGTGGCTTGCGGAGTATAAATGTAGATGTAGAGGATCTGGTCTCTGATTCGTCCCTACAATGACTTCAAGAGAATCTGGTTGTGGCCTCTCTGACGCCAAGGAAGCTGCATCACGAAGTTATTTCTTGAGGGGGGGGGGGGGGGAACGAAATAATACTAGTATTAGCGACTTAATGTCACTGATTTGTAAATTTCGTTACTGTCACAAAAACTCGTATTTCACGACAAATGCCTTTGTTTGAGCCATGTGTTTAATTTTACTGAGAGAAGTTTCCTGTACTGAAAACATGGCATGGCCTCTGCCGTATGTCAGACACTGTATTTAATAAAATGCTGTACCTTCTCCTCACGTCGATACATCAGTATAGACGAACTTCTAAAATTGCACTAGTATCCAGTATATCGACAGAATGACTACTAAACAGATATGATAAAATTTAATCATCTCATGGAGTAGCATACATTCCAGTACATCAATATGTATAGTACAACCGCATTATCAACGACAAACAAAATGCGAAATGTTAATAATACGTCAGTTGCGAGATTTAAAGCCGATTATCGTCAGTAGTAAAACAATGCAGAATATTAATCTTTGGCGCAGTGTTTTACTCTTTCCATTGTGGGATATTTAATTAAACAGTTATCAACGAAGTCCACTTTGTCATCAGACAAACAAATTCATTTCACGTATTGAAATTTTAGTATTATTAACAGACAGTAATTTTAGTCCTAATGTAATTACGTGTCCGTGGCTCATATTCCAGTAATTTCGCACAAGCATGTAGGAAATGCAGGTCACAACACTGTTGACACACACAGTTGAACTTTGCGCGTGGAAGTGAAATGTTCGTACTTTGGTGGCAGCAGAATTGTTATGCAGTCATCCGCAAATAATGGTTCTCTACATTTTCTCAATACTGTTTTGAGAAGAGAACGTCTCTTTATGAATTCCAGTTTGAATTCACGAAACGTCTTCGTAATATTTGCATGTTGTTCAAACCTGCCAGTAACGAATGCAGCAGGCCGCCTCTGAATTGCTTACGGCAACTGCAAAGGCGTTACCAAAATCTAATCTGGAAAAGCGTTTTCATTACTTTCACTTTTCACTGAAAAACAACAGTGCCGAGGAATACGTCTTTCACGCAGTACAACCCGTTTTAGCATCAGATAAGTAATGATTCCTTAAATAAATTCCTACATCTATATTTGATATGTACTTTTAACAAATGTGAAATAAAATAACAACATAAAATGAGAAAATTATTTGTGCAACTGCTTCATACAAAATGATTTACACCTATAACCTTCAAGATTCTCTTCAGTTTCGACTACACATACATACATGCACTGTGTAGTGCATGGTAGAATAGCTTGTACCTCTACTAGTAATTTCCTGTCCTGAACATCTCGCAAATACAGCAAGGGGAAATGACTATTTATACACCTCCACAGTGGCCCCAATTTCTCTCATTTTCGTTGCCCTTAAACGAAATGTACATTGGTAGCGGTAGAATCGTTCTGCAGTCAACTTCAGATATTGGCACTCTAAATTTTATCAATAGTTTATTGAAAAAGAACGTCGCCTTCCCACCAGGAATCGCCATTTGAGTTCACAAAGCATCAGCAGAACTGATAGAATCTAGCGGTAACAAGTCTAGCAGCACGTCTCAGAATTGTTTAGATGTCTTCCTCTAATCCGGCTTGGCGGGGATCCCAAACAATAGAGGAATACTCAAGAATAGGTCGCGCTAGTGTCCTATATACAGTCTCCTTTATAGATAAGCTACATTTTGCGAGAATTCTTTCAGTAAACCTAAGTCGATCATTTGCCTTCGCTATTACAGACCTTACTTGCTCGTTCTATTTCAAATCGCGTTGCACCTACATAGTTAATCAAAGTGACTGTGACAAGCGGCTCACCACTAATACAGTATTCGAACATTATAGGACTCATCTGGATTACTTGCATTTTCCTAGATTTAGGGCGAGCTGCTATTCATTACGTAAGGCCGGCATTACACTATCAAATTTCTTTGTCAAAGTTGACATGTCAAATATTTATGTCAAAGAAGTTTGATGGTGTAATAGGGCACTTTGTCATATCTCGTCTGTCGTGAAATAAATTTGATCAAATCTAGGGCCTCGCTGTAGATTTGATCATAAAAGTCGCTTGTCTTCTGTTCACTGCAATGTGACGTGTTACCACGTCGAGCGCTAGCATCGCTGCAGCGTTCTGTCATCTGTAGTGTGTTTATAAACGTGGCTGGTAAATACAGTTGGTGTGTAACGTCAACTACAAAATTAATAGAGGTGTATGAAGCTGATGAGGCGTTTTACAAACTGAGGCACCCTGAATACAAAAACAGATTAAGAAGATTGGAGAGCTATAAAAATATTGCGGGGGTCATTAGCCGTGAGATACGGTTTTCGGATACAAAATGTAATTGATTTGTTTATAAAGTAAAAATAGTTCTTAATGAACATAAAGTGTATTGAACATTTATTTAGCTTAAGACATTGTTCCTTTAGTGCTTTATAAATTGCTGTACACGTTTCAAGTATTATTTTCGTTAACGTGCACTGTGGTATTCCAGTGTTGTACTGTAAGCTAGAGTAACTCCTGTAGCAAGGAATCGGAGTGTTCCAGTGAGCCTGTCTTCTGCAGATATAACAGTTCTTAAGGGAGTATTGTGCTTTGTGATATGAGGATACATTTCACTGAGCACATACTGAAATGTATGCTCATCCATTCTTCAGTACACTACTGGCCATTAAAATTGCTACAACAAGAAGAAATGTAGATGATAGACGGGTATTCATTGGACAAATATATTATACTAGAAATTACCTGAAATGTAACGTCCACTGTTCAAAGTGCCGTCAATGCTAATAAAAGGTGACTGAGACGTGTAACCAATGGCACCCCATACCATCACGCCGGGTGATACGCCAGTATGGCGATGACGAATACACGCTTCCGATGTGCGTTCACCGCGATGTCGCCAAACACATCATGATGCTGTAAACAGAACCTGGATTCGTCCGAAAAAATGACGTTTTGCCATTCCATGCTGCTGCAAATGTCGTCGAACTGTTCGTGCAGAAGATTGTTGTCTTGCAAACGTCCCCATCTGTTGACTCAGGGATCGAGACGTGGCTGCACGATTCGTTACAGCCATGCGGATAAGATGCCTGTCATCTCGACTGCTAGTGATACGAGGCGATTGGGATCCGGCACGGCGTTCCGTATTACCCTCCTGAACCCACCGATTCCATATTCTGCTAACAGTCATTGGATCTCGACTAACGCGAGCAGCAATGTCGCGATACGATAAACCGCAGTCGCGATAGGCTACAATCCGACCTTTATCATAGTCGGAAACGTGATGGTACGCATTTCTCCTCCTTACACGAGGCGTCACAACAACGTTTCAGCAGGCAACGCCGGTCAACTCCTGTTTGTGTATGAGAAATCGGTTGGAAACTCCCCTCATGTCAACACGTTGTAGGTGTCGCCATCGGCGCCAACCTTGTGTGAATGCTCTGAAAAGCTAATCATTTGCATATCACAGCATCTTCTTCCAGTCAGTTAAATTTCGAGTCTGTAGCACGTCATCTTCGTGGTGTACCAATTTAATGGCCAGTAGTGTAATTTATGTACAACTTGACGTCCTACACTACAAGCTCACGTAACAAGTTTTGTTGAATGCTTTTATCGTCTGGTTGTAAAACCCACGGTTTCACCCAGGTACGTTTCCTTTTTTATCCCCGCTTCTCTTCCACATGTGCACACGCAATTGTGGTACATGCAACTGCTGCGGTTAATAACAAGTTGTCGTTGTCAGTCGTCTTGAATTTTGACGAAAAATGTGATGACAGTGTAATACCCCTTTTTAGTGCCGAGTCAAAGATCTTTGTCAAATAAATTTGACGAATATTTGATCATATCTTTGATCAAATATTTGAAAAAGAAATTTGTTAGTGTAATACCGGCCTAAAACAGAAATTCTGAGTCATCCCGTATCCTCATACAGATTTGCAGAAAGGAACTTTTCTTGTCGAGGGAATTTATTGTATTTCAGCTTCGAATATGTTCAAGAATTTTGCAGCAAACCGACGTTAAGAATGTTGGCCTGTAGTTTTGTGGATCCGTTGTTTTATCCTTCCCATATGCAGGTGTCACCTACTTTTCTATTTGTTTTTTTTTTTCATGTTGCTGGGGAGTTCGCGCTGGTCGAGAGATTGGCAAGTTAAATAAGGGATCAATACCGAAGTGTACTCTCTGCAAAACCGAACTGGTATTCCATCCGGACGTGGCGAGTTATTAATTTTCAGCTCTTTTAATTGCTTCTCGAAGCCAGGGATACCTATTTCTATGTTCCCCATACAGGAGGCTGTGCGACAGTCAAACGATGCAATGTCCTCACGTCTGTGTGAACGATTTTTTAAACACGAAATTTAAAACTTCAGGTCTCCTTTAACTGTCTTCTATTGCAACATCAGACTGGTCGACGAGTTTCTGAATAGAAAGCCCGAACGCGCTTTGTGATGTTACGGACGATCAGAGACTTCTCGGGTTCACGGCAAGATCTTTCGCTGTGTGATGGCGGAAGTTGTTGTACTCTTTGCGCATCGATCTTTTTATAGAGGCACAAACTTTTCTAACTTCTGCCTTTAACATTTCCGCATTCTTTTTGTGAACCAAGAATGCAATAATCACTTATTTCCTCAGCATTTTTCGAATTTTGTTATGAAGCCACGACGGCTCTTTCCTGTCTTAATACACTTACACTGTACATATTTCTCCAGAACGCTATTTACCATCAGTTTAAACACTGCGTATAATACCTCTAGGTACATCACGCTGGGACTAAATAATGCACATTCATTGTCTAAGTAGGTTGCTAACAACTGCTTATCTGCTCTTTTCAGCAAAAAAAAACTCCTAGGCTTCTTCAAAGAGTTTGAATCTTCAGTAACCATTGTCACTATGTTGACATCCTGACACTAATCCCTGGCTCTGTATTGACACTGTCGATAACGGTAGGCTTGTTTGTAGCTAGACAGTCGAAAATATTTCTACTGTGTCTGGGTTGTCGAACTAGCAGCTCAAGACAGTTTTCGGAAAGCTGTCTTCAGAATAACTTCACAAGACAGTCTGTCCGTATCGCCTGCAATGAATTCATAAACTCCGTACGTTAAAGTCTCCTCCAACTAAAATTACAAGATGAAGGTTCTTCTGGCCTCCTGAGTATAGGTTTTCTTTGAATGATTCTGCAAGTGATACGGCGGAATCGAATGATTAATAAAAAATACGATGATTAACTTGGTATTATATAGCCCGGTTTCTCTCGTCCAGATAACTTCACAGTCAGACCCAGTTACGATTTCAGTGGACATTATATTTATATTGATTGCAGTGAACACTCCTCCTACGGCGTCTAACTTGTATTTTCGATGTATAAATTCCATGCCTCCTTAAATGTAGGGTGTTTGGAAAAGAACTCCCTAGTTTTAATGTGTCCTAGAATCTGTACATAGTAACATACACTAGTCTACTTCACGGTGTTTGATTCATCAAATCTCCTAGTTTGGCTCCTCTGCAGTTGGCAGGTCTGCTTGACCTTGAGACGGCACCGATGCTGTTTTTTCCCTGTTCCCTCAGTTGAGCCCAGGCGTGCCTGCAGTGCAATGCAGAGAAACTCGGCAACAAATTGTACTTCGCAACAGAAAGCGCAGTGTGTTATTTGGCTTATAAAAACTGAGTCAGTTATAACAGTGAAGAGCAGAGCGTCCGCATGTAGTTATTCAGCATCAACGTGACTGTTCCAGAATTGGAATTGGAATTTTGTGGTAAGGTCTTAAGGGACCAAATTGCTGAGGTCATCGGTCCCTAAGCCTACACACTACTTAATCTAACTTAAACTAACTTACGCTATGGACAACACACACACAGCTACGGTTGCAGGTTCGAATGCTACCTCGGGCGTGGATGTGTGTGATGTCCTTAGGTTAGTTAGGTTTAAGTAGTTCTAAGTTCTAGGGGACTGATGACCTCAGATGTTAAGTCCCATAGTTCTCAGAGCCAACACACACACACCCATGCCTGAGGGAGGACTCGAACCGCCGACGTGGGGAGCCGCACGGACCGTGACAAGGCGCCTCAGACCGCGCGGCTACCCAGCGCGGTCTCCCAGAGTTAATGTCTGATGCAGTTTGATGGAAAATCGTGTGATTGGTCCTTTCATTTCTGTAGAAAAAAACAATATACGGGGGCATTTACTGTGACATGTTGGCAGAGCACGTCTTTCCCTAAATGGACGATATTGAGGCAGACACAGGGCTTGTGTTTTTCCAACAAGACGGCACCCCACCTCATTACAGTAACCAAGTGCGTGCAGCTCTTCACACTCGCTTTCCAGGAAGGGGGACAGGCAGGGATGGCCCAATACCTTGGCCACCACGAAGCCCAGACTTAACCCCACTGGACTTTTTTTGTGGGGCCACAAAAAAGAATGTTGTGTACAGTGAAAAGATCAGAGACACCAGTCATTTACAGGAACGATCGTCGTGGCTGTTGGGACAGTTACACCTGAAATGTTGGTGAATATGAGGCGAGAAGTGGAATATCGTCTCGACGTGCACAGGGCAACAAATGGATCCCACGTTGAAGTCTACAACATTAAACAAAACTTGATGGAGTTCTCTTTCATGATATGTACTTCATAATTTCCCCATTAAATTTATACTTAAACCTAGGGAGTTCTTTTTCAAACACCTCTTCAGAGATTTAACCCTTGAGGGAGACCAGCAGTCTACACCACTTACACCAGTCGTCTGCATGAACTGAACACAGCCTCCAAATGCAAGCGACAGTCATCATTGGTGCCGACATGAACCACGACTTCAAGATGATTGCACACTGTACCTTCGATAGCACCAGTCAGAGCCTTCTCCACATCTTGGATGAGGAACACCGGCAAACATATCGAACTCACGTTGGACTTCTTTCAAGCCCCGTACAATGTTTCGCTAATGGGGCAATGTTTCGCTAATGGGGCAATGTTTCGCTAATGGGGCAATGCCTAACACTGGAGCATCCGATAACTGGAAAACCCATCACTCTGTGTGCGCTCTCGGGCCCCGATGAAGGAATGCCCACTCGTCCACTCACAGTGTGAAAGGGCGAGTCTCTACATTGACTCTCCTCCTCGGGCGATGCCAACGCATTACAACCTGCCCCGCACCATGCGATGAACGCAGATACCCCGCGACAGTTACACTGGAAGGTGCCTCGACAGCAGAGCCCTTGGCGAAACAAGCGACAATTAAGGTGTCCATGCGGTGCACCAGTTTCTCAACCGTCGCTGCATCGCGAGGCAGCAGTCTGCAGATGGCCAACAGTGTCTTCAGCTGTTTGCAAATGGCAGTCAGCTCCTCCTGTATCTGCTCAAGGCATGCACGCTCCCCAGCCACCCTAATTCTAAAATGTAAATGAAAACGATAGGTAAAAATCGGTAAAAACAGGCCCCGTTGTCTTTCAGACAAGGATTTGCACTATCAGACCTATGAAAGAACTCAAAGTAGCTGCTAGGAAACATACTGCGTGTCACAGACACTAGTTGTAAGTAAGCTGTTTAGGTTTTTATGTTGGTAACGCCACGTAGCGCTCTGTATGAAAATCACTGACTGTGCTGTGTTCAGTCTGTAGCTGGATGGACTCATTGTTGGAATATTCGCTTGTGTCCTGTTGGGCTGTTGGATGTGAACAGCACGTAGCGCTGTGCAGTTGGAGGTGAGCCGCCAGCAGTGGTGGATGTGCGGAGAGAGATGTCAGAGTTTTGAGAGCGGACGATCTGGACGTGTGTCCATCGAAGAAAGGAAATTTGAAAGACTGGATGTCAGGAACTTATATATATATTATAACTTTTAAACACTATTAAGGGAAATACATTGAACTGTGACTATTAGTAGTTAGTGCCTTCAGTTGTTAGAATCTCTTATTTAGCTGGCAGTATTGGCGCTCGCTGTATTGCAGTAGTTCGAGTAACGAAGATTTTTGTGAGGCAAGTGATTCATGAAAGGTATAGGTTATTGTTAGTCAGGGCCGTTCTTTTGTAGGGATTATTGAAAGTCAGATTGCGTTGCGCTAAAAAAATATTGTGTGTCAGTTTAGTGATGATCAGAATATGTAAAGAGAGTAATGTCTGAGTACATTCAGATTTCCTCAGATGTTTGAAAATCAAATAACGTAGGAGGTTTACCAGCTCAGTCATTCATAATTTTTCTAAGGGGACGTTTCATATAGTTCACTGCATACCAGCCCTGGAACTACGGCATTTACGAACCAGGGTACAAATTTGATAGTGCACCCCCCCCTCGAGCGTTTGGAATAGGAGGTCAAATATTTAAAACATCTATTTTTCCAAAATATGTTCATTTTGTAGCGCATATCTTTGTGAAGAGCTTGATACATAAAACACATCTATTCCAGGAAATGTGAGACATGTTAGTTCGTCGTAAGCGTGCCAAAGTGCAGTGCCACGCCTCTTCACACAGCATTATTCTATCGCAATTCACTCTGCGGAATTCAAACGTGTATATTTTGTAATGGAAGCCATCAAACCTACATTCAGGACAGTGGAAATTAAGATGTCCTGCGGTGCCTCTCCTGCCCCCAGTCGGCTGGTTTGACATTCTATCACCCTTAAGAAAACTCACAATACTGTGTGGGATTATTGGTGACTGGGAGAATACGAACTCTTCAGAAAATTTGCACTCTTTATTGCCTACTTTCTAATAACTCTTTCGTGTGGCATAAAATTGAATATAGGAAACACAAAACCAGTAAAGTCAAGAGACAAGCAAGACAGTACACATTTCTTCAATCCTTAGGTCCCAGCATTTTTTTCTCTCTAATCTTGCAACACCTTTACAAGGCGGGCTTTCCTTTCTGCGAAAGAATGCAAAGATTGTCAAACGTTTTGCTACATGAAAAATCAAAACGTCGTTGTCTAA
The DNA here is from genome assembly GCF_023864275.1 of Schistocerca cancellata. Lineage (NCBI taxonomy): Eukaryota > Metazoa > Arthropoda > Insecta > Orthoptera > Acrididae > Schistocerca > Schistocerca cancellata. Next base: position 235,991,500 of record NC_064627.1, on the reverse strand, counting down.
TACTGAAAAAGCTGTTAATACGAGTAGTATCCAAGACTGGTGTTATTTCTCGATTTGGTTCCGTCTATTTTGTCACTGTCTGCCAGAGAAAGCGGAATAAGCCCTTCTAATAATGCAGCAATTGTAACACATGCCAAATAAGCGAGACTGTTTTGGCACAAATGGTCATTTTTATCTACCTCATTTATATAAATACACGACAGAATACAATTTACAAAGTACCAATATCGTGAGATCGAAAACTAGCAGTAATAGTAGTAGTAGTAGTACGAAATTTTTATGTAAATTACGAATCGTTATATTCTTCCATACAATTTGATTGATTTCCCGTTTCTTCTCCTTCCTCGTTCTAACGAACAATCTAGTCATTCAATTCTGGAACTATACATACCATTGTCAAAACTTATTCTCCAGTTAACTTCACTGACCCTGCCAGAATCAACGATTCAGTTATCCCGCGTTTATTCTCCGGTTAGGCGTTGTTACTTGTTCGTACAACGTGCTTTCCGCACTATTCCGAGAGTAGAACTTAAGCGGCTACTAACCAGGGGCTCTACAACTGGCCCTTAGTGGCAAAAATTTTCTGTCATAATATCATTTTTTTCGATAACCTTTCTTACCTATTATTCCTGTTGGTCGTTTATTTGCACTCTGGTAGTCTGAATCTATGGATTTCGCTAGTGATTGTAGTAACGCTTATCATGCGCACACCCAGTCAACCACATAGACAAACAGCTATTGGCATTCACTCATTCGAGTTTATTCAGCTCAGTTCGTATAGCTCTGTCCCCTTTCGTACTCGGAAAAGCTTTTTGTTTCTAGATGCAATGGGGATTCCCCAGGCAGAGACATCATGCTGTACCTCCCCACAGAATTATTTTAAATTAGAAACCAAGAACCAAGTGTAACCTCCGCACAAAAATAATAATTAAATGAATTTTATATAGTGTAACCTCTGAACAAAATTGGCTCCCATTTATAATCTCTGTGCAGAAATGCATTCACATTTAATTTAACCACAAAATTCAATTCCTAAACCCGGAAATAATAAAAATTCAGTAACCTGGTAAATTTTATGATGACAGCAGCACTGCGCCTCGGCCCTGTATTCTGAATAAAAAAGAAAAAATTCTTACCTCAATAAAAACTGCGAATATATCTGCTCTTACGTAAAAACTTTTCGGCACAGCTTCGTGCAATTCTGGGCTATATTTTTTTTTTTTTTTTTGATTCTTGGAAGGAATGATCATGCATTGGAAATATTCTTTAAACTGAAATGAATGCTTTTGTTAAAAAAATTACTTTATATTATAAAAATTATTATTGGGGCATTTTTTTAAAGAAATTAATGACAGTTAATATACATTACTAGATATGCCCAAGGCTGCTTCTTTACCTTCTACAATAATACTCATCCTCCAGACTCCCGACCAGAGCAGACTGCCGACACGCGCAGTCACACGTCGACTCCTGTCGACTACTGCAGACTACTGAAGACTACTGCCGACTAGCGACAAGCAACAACTAACTACATACTACTCTCTGGTCAGAGACTCTGCCATGCCTCGCCCATCGCCGCAACGCATATGTCTTACATAACCCTCCACTGGGGGGGCAAAAATTTGGCAGCGATGGTGAGTCAATTGGACTTGCCATGAGCAACAAATTTTTTCTTAATTAAGTAAGTTTACAATCACAGAATATATACATATATATAAGTGCAGAACATGAAATAAAATATAGTGCATATGCACTGAGTACAGAACATATCAAGAAAAGACAAAATGTATACACAATGAGTTCAAATCATATTACCAAATAACATAAAGTGCACATGCACTGTAGTTCAGAATATATCAGCAAATCACATAATGTATAGGGAATGAGTACAAATCATATTAACAAATGACATAAAGTGCACACGCACTGTAGTTCAGAACATATCAGCAAATCACAAAATGTATATGCAATGAATACAAATCATGTTAACAAAATGACATAAAGTGCACACGCACTGTAGTACTGAACATATCAGGAAATCACAAATATATAGGCAATGAGTACAAATCATATTAACGAATGGCAAAAGTGCACACGCACTGTAGTTCAGAACATATCAGCAAATCACAAAATGTATATGCAATGAATACAAATCATGTTAACAAAATGACAAAAGTGCACACACACTGTATATACTTTTTTTACTATTTTACAAGAACTAGGATAGGAAACAGAAGGATTGCATCATGGTTGTAGAACTTTAGGTTGCACACAGCTGCACTGAAAGTCATATCTTTCTACAGAAGCACAACACCAAGTGAGACAATCTGAAGTTCTTTTCCTTGAAGTATTAATCAGTGTAGCCAAGACACTGAAATGTCGTAGTAATATTCCATGTTATCATTTTGGTAGTACATTAGGTACACCAAACAGTGGGACCATAATAACACCTCCATCGCTTAAGGTGGTGGACAGCATGTCGTGTCAACACCACGTTCTTGTAAGGTACACCAACGTAGAATTAGTGCAAAAACCAAATATAGTGCTCCATGATCATGAGGATACACAGGATAAACGGATATTGCAGTAATTTCTGGTAATTAGGTCAGAAGGTGAAGGACATTAAGTCACATACTAGTCTTCATTGAGAATTATACTAGTCTAACAACTGATTTGAGTAATTGCTGGCACTCATCGCCCAGTTACTGAACATTTCTGTACCATGTATGAAGTATTACAGAATAATGTTCGTAAATCATCTGATTACAGTGAACATTGGCAATCATTGGCCAGTTACAAACCATCAGAAGTCATCATTCAAAACAGGAACTAATGAATGGCATAGTATTAACATAATTCACTTAGTTATAGTAATCATTGGCACTCATTGGCCAGTTACAAAACATATAGCAAGTATTGAATAGTACAAAACATTTTTCATCATTCAAGTGACATACGACATATTTAAAATAATTATTGGCACTCATTGGCCATCTTATGTTTTTATAAAACCTTATTCAGTATTATTCAGAAGTTATCATTCAAAATGAGAGCCAATTATTGGCATAGCATTTATAGAGTATAACAAAATATTATTTACAGAAATTATTGGCATAGTATTTATGCATTATTACAAAGCATCATTCAGTATTACTCAGAACTGATCATTCCAGTGACATAGGACATATTGAAAATGTAACATACTGTAACTATTATTCAACGTCTGTGACTAGAAAACATCATTCAGTATTACTCAGAACTCTCTTAAACTGGTAGCATTATTTGGGACAGGTAATACTTTTTTTTGTGCTAGCAATGCATTGCGTTGGGATCGATAATTAATTACTGGGGCATAACAATATTTGCATTTGACTTATTGCTGCAAATGAAGATGTGTAACGTCATTCGTCATGAGTCAGCTGTAGCAAGGTTATGAAACAAGTAGAGTATATGTGATCACATTCATGAATGACACACACAAATGGGTAAGAAAAAATGTAAGTACTAGAATGATTAACTGCTTATAGCGTATTAATTTCGTGAATAGCTTCTCCGAGAAAAATACAAATGGATTATTAAGCTGAAAGAAAAAACGCATATTATGCTGAAAAGTAGTGAACTTCGAATTAACAGGTAGTGAAATGTGTATAAAATATATATGTTCTCTAGCTGTCCTTTCCAAAACCTTCAGTCATCATACCATGCGACATAAGACATACTGTCAAAACGAACTGCAACAAATACTTAAATAACTACATAGCATTTCTTAACTAACAGTAAATATATAAACTTCATCATTATTTTCATCTGCAAAGAAAAACTTCATTATCATTGCTATCATCACCTGCAAAGAAAAACTTCATTATCCATATCATCATAACTCCATTATTATCATCACTTCATTATCCATATTAACATATTCTTCATCATTATTCATCACCATTCATTATCATCTGCAAAAAAGTCACTTCATTATTCATTATACAACTATTCCTTATTTCTAGCATATTTCATCACTAAAACTAAGACGTGTAGTTCTGTCTGACAGCCTGCATCAATCGCCTCATATTATGAAAGAAAAAATTAGTTAAGACTGCTATCATACGATGTGTATAGTATATTCTCGTTAATGCTTGTTAATTCTGATCCATTTACTCTTCGTGACGAGGTACTGCATCTTCTTTCGTTCACTCCGAAGGTGAAATTCCCATTTCTGTTTAACTTATTTCTTTTACACGTTATTTCTTCCTGAAAATGATGAACAAAGATTAATGTCTTGCATTTAAATCATATACCCATTAAATAGAAACTGGTTTCTAGTGATATAATTGAGCATACAGCATAGCATGACGAAAAACGTAATATGTCAAAAACACAGACAGTGTGCAGGTGCAAATATGTACACAGAGTATCACAATGTAGCAGCAAAAAAGATGTAAAATAGTCACGATGTTGAGATATCATAAGGCAAAATGTTAAAGTCAACTGGTGTTCGTTATATCTTAAATATTTCATAGTGCATACAAACAAAACAGGAAAACAATCATACATACATAAAAAACGGAAAATGTACACGGTCTGATATATAACGACAAGAAATGACTTTCTTTGTGATCAGCTTGTATGTTGTGTAGTTAATAGAGGCGAGAATTGAAGACTTTAATGGAGAGAGAATTTGATAAAATTAATATGTCACTAGATAGAATTGCATAATTGTTCATAAAATATGTAAGTTTATCTGGAAAAATGTGCACGGTCTGATGTGTAACGACAAGAAAAGCGACCTGCTAACCTTACCTTGCCGGGCACTTGCCAAGAAAAAATACGATAATCATCAGTAAGTAATTACATAAATATAATTGCATAAGTGGTCATAAAATGTGTAAGTTCATCTGGAAAAATATGCACGGTCTGATGTGTAACAACAAGAAAAGCTACCTGCTAACCTTACCTTGCCGGGCACTTGCCAAGAAAAAATACGATAAACATCAGTAAGTGTTTATGTGAATATAATTGCATAAGTGGTCATAAAAAAATTTGGAAATGGCATTACAGTGTGATAAATCATAAAGTATGTTCATTCAATCAAGGGTTTGATGTTGGAGACATGGTGATTGCCCTTGCTTTTTCTGGTTCTCAAAGTTTCGACGTGTACTACATTGGGGTGAGGAATGCTGCGAATTCGATATGTACCAGCGTATAGAAGCTCAAATTTACTGCATCTATTCTTTCCTCTGTTGGATAAATAGTGTGTACGTACTAATATCTTCTGTCCAATGTGAAAGTCACGGCGTGTACAAACCTGTTTTTGCTGTCTTCTCCGGCGCTCTGCGGCACGTTTGATGTTGTTCAGCGCAATGTCAATTATTTCAAGGTGTCGTAGTCGATGAGATGTAGGAAAGGTTACTAATTCTTTAATTTTGTTAGGTGGTTCGACATTTTTCAATATAACAGTCGGAGATAGCATAGTAGATTCATTTGGTATGGAATTAATTACATCGTGGAATGAGAGTATGTGTGTGTCCCAATCAATATGTCTTTTATGGCAGTATATTCTTCACAGTTTACCAATTTCTTTCATTAATCGTTCACAATGGTTCGAAGAAGCATGGTACCTGAATATATAGATCGGAGAAATGTTTCTAGCTCGTAACATACGTGTCCATATAGCAGATCGAAACTGTGGTCCATTGTCGGAAATTACTTTCAACACATGCCCTACTTGAAATAGAAAATTTTTTACAAATTCTTTCGAAACAGTTTTAGCAGTAGCTTTGCGTAACGGAGTGAAGGTAACAAATTTTGAAGTGAGTTCAACAGCGACAAAGATGTAGCAAAAACCTCTATTAGTTCTGGGAATCGGACCAAAAATGTCTACAGCGGCCATGTGTCTCAAGTCTCAATTTAACAGGTACAATGGGATGTAATGGAGGAATATGTGAAGTCGTACGTGACTTAGCTTTCTGGCAGATTTTCCATGACGCTAAAACTCGTCGAATACGTTTCTCCATGTTGGTAAAATAATTGTTCTGTCTCAGTATAAGAAAACATTTTCTGGCTCCGTAATGTGCGTAACTTAAATGAGTATACCAAATTAATTTGTTAACAAGTTCGTCAGGAATGCATAATAACCAATTGTTGCTGTCAGGGTGAGAGCGGCGAAACAGAATATTATTGCGTACAGTGTAATGGTTTCTAATGGTAACATTATTCCTATCTTGCCAAAGATGTTTAATTTCTTTCCATACGTTGTCTTTATTCTGCTCTTGTGCTATGTCTTGTAATGACGATGAAATGAAATTTTCAAATGCAACTTGTTGAATGTACATGACGCTGAAATTTGCTTTGCAGAAGTTGGTTGCGATGTCTTGCTGATTGTTGCTGAGAGAACGGGATAGGAGATCCAGAATCGATTACTGCTGAATATTTCGATGATCCAATTTTTACTTCAATGACAGGGTGTGAAAGGGTTTTTTTCAATAACTGGTCTTTCCTGTAAAAGAGTGTCTCGGATGTCGTCCAAAGTAATAACATTTTCGTGAACAAGATTCTCTGTGTCAAAAGTATTGCTTGCGTTACTGGAAGATGCAACCTGTACTGTATCTAGTCAAATTCTATCTGACGCACTATTATCTTCAGGAGGATGCTGTGGCATTTCAACTATTTGTACGGTTCTGTTATTTCTTCCTGACGTATTACGTTCGGGATGATATCTACTGTCTGGTTCATTCATGATAATATGTTGTTGCGGATGATTTTGCTGTTGGTAAGACCGACTGTTATTAAACGTACGCTGAAAATTGTGCCCATTACTTTTACGTCTGTCATGATAGTCATTTCTATACGGTGCATTGCGATAGGAATTGAAATAGTGTGTTTTCTGTACGTACTGATTCCCTTGTTGCTGTGCGTTACTATTTGTTGGAGCTGACGCTATACATGTAGGCGGCGAAACATTAAAGCTTGGTTGCACCTTGTAGACTGCATTGTTGGTTAGGTATGCTAACCGACTGGTTTTCATGCTGTTAAGGGGAAAAACGTCTACTGTTACTAAAATGTGTTTCCTGTTGCTGATAATTTTGATGATACTGATAATTAAAATTTTGTCTGTTATTAAAATTACGGCGGTAGTTGTCATTTCGGAAGTGTCTAAAGAGAACTGTCACTTTCGGTAAAATTTGTCATATCAGGTTTTCTTTACACATTCTTAATCATAGATAGATCGATAGTTGAAGAGCTGTTTTGATAGATATAAAGAATAGTAGAAGAGAAGGCAGCAGTGTAGAAAACTAAACATGAAATAGCACTACTACGGCTCAGGGCCCTGTGCATGCTACGGCACATATTCATTAAAGCGTAATGAATCCCCTGAGGTCAATTACGCGCTGCAAATAAATTTTAGTTTTTGCGTTACAGGCAATACCGGTGAAAATTCGAAAGAAAATTGTTATACCCATTACAATTCTAGTTTCTGCACTACAGGCCAAACTGATGAAAATACAAAAGCAAATTGTCGTATACGGTTCAAAGTGTGTACCTGTGCTCTGTCATTTTTAAATACCTTAGATTTTTCTACGGATAAAAATTGCTCGTAATCAACGTTATCGTCTCTGAATGTGTGAACAGGTTCAGGATTGCATAAGAATCTATTTGTCTGTGATTGTTCGGAATCTAACTCACGTACTCTCTGTAAATTACCTTAATTATACTGGCTGTGTGAGTCTGACAAATGTTCGGAATGTGCCGTATGCTGTGACGTGTTATTGACTGAAATATTTTTCATCTCTGTCACTTCTTTCTGTAAAGTTGACAATTTTCTACTTAATGTATTATTAGACGAATCTATCTCACTGATCGTCTGCTGTAAATTTTGAAATTCAGGTGTTTGATTAAACGAAATCGGTGAAGTATCGTCTGATTTGCTGTCATTATTACTTTCAATAACGTCAATACGACTGGCCAATTCATCATATTTTTCAGTCAGTATTTTTACCTGATCACCGTTTTTAGTGTCAAAAGCATTAATTTGTTTTTGTATTTTACGTGTGGTTTCGTTCAATTTTTTAACGTCTGCTTTGATGGCATCGGGATCCTGTATTAATTTTAATTGTTCAAGTCTGTCGGTCACTGTCTGAAAGTCTACTGTGTGTGTATCTGTTTTTTATTTAAGATCGGAAATTTCATCACGCAATTCGGTGTTCAACTGTTTGATTGTATTAATTTCGTCTGATACCGTAGCAATATTGTTGTCTACGTATGTTTTTGCTTTCGTAAACAATTTCCGTTTATCTTCCTGTCTCTGTGCGGTAATTGTTTCCATGACTTGTCGTTTTACTTTATTTTGTTCCTGTATGAATTTACGGTAACGCGTTTCACTGTTTTGTATGTGGTGATTAAAACGTTCGTCAATTTGACTGTTCTGTTGGTCGAATTTTGCGTCTACTTTTGCATCCAGTGTGCGCGAAAGGTCTGCTGACATTAATTTAAACTCGTCGCGTAACTGTGTTGCGTTTTCAGAGCATTGTTTACCGACTGCACTAATTTCGTCTCTAAGTGATTCTGTTGCAGCTGCTTGCGTATTCCTTAATTCTTGAGCAACAGATCCAATTTCTTCACTACTTTTCCTAGCACAAGCCTTAATTTCCTCACGTAATTGTCATTTAGTATCATGACATTGCGCGGCAACGGCTGTAATCTGTTCACTAAGCTGTCTGGAATTGTTGTCTAGTTTTTCATTAAGGTTGTCATGTTTTTCACTCAACTGTTTGTAACTGTTGTCTAGTTTTTCATTAAGTTGTTGTCTGAGATTTTCATTATTTTCATTAAGTTGTTTGAAGTTGTTGCCTTGTCTTTCATTCTGTTGTTTGTGATTGTTGTCATATTCTTTCTTAAACTGTAGCAATACTGCCACAATTTGATCCAAGCCAAAATTAGCGACTCTATTTTCTATGCTGTGTGTTGGTGTATTTGAATTTGTCACGTTATCTGTAACCATTTGGTCATTCTGTAATTCTTGAAAAGGTTTGCTCATCGGATATGCACTGTTAGTCACTCAATCGGAATCAAATAAATTTGACGTACTTTGACTACATTGTTCATTTTCGTTAGAAATAATTATCTGTTCATTACGTAAATTTTGCAAACCGGGTGTGTCAAGCTGGGCAGCGTTCATTGTAACAGACCGTGCCGCGTCATCCATTGTCGTTAAATTAACAGACGACACAATTGAATTTATTTGCTCATCACTAGGATCAAAGTCAGTATTAGTGGTCGGTACGCACTGATTGTCTGTAAATGGAGGACTGTCACTATTACACTGAGTGTTGCAAGTACTATCGGTCAAATTATTCGAGTCGGCTATTTCACTCATTGTACATCGCGATGTACTGTTAACAGTTTTTCGCGGCATATTTCACAAATCAAAATTAAGCACAAACGAAACAAGGACAATGCAAAATGCAACAAACACAAATACAACAAAGAGCAACAAATTGCCGATGATCTGTGAAAGAAAGAGTGACAAATTAGTAAATGCGCTGCACCAGATGCAAACTACGTTTAAGTAAATAAGAGCAGATATATGACTGCTTCTCAGAAGATTCACAAATAAATACGATCCTGGCCGGATGTCGCCAAGTGTAACCTCCCCACAGAATTATTTTAAATTAGAAACCAAGATCCAAGTGGAACCTCCGCACAAAAATAATAATTAAATGAATTTTATACAGTGTAACCTCTGAACAAAATTGGCTCCCCATTTATAATCTCTGTGCAGAAATGCATTCACATTTAATTTAACCACAAAATTCAATTCCTAAACCCGGAAATAATAAAAATTCAGTAACCTGGTAAATTTTATGACGACAGCAGCGCTGCGCCTCGGTTCTGTATTCTGAATAAAAAAGAAAAAATTCTTACCTCAATAAAAACTGCGAATATATCTGCTCTTACGTAAAAACTTGTTTTTCGGCACAGCTTCGTGCAATGCTGGAATACCTCCATGCTTCGAAGGCAACTGCCGAATCATGCCGAGTCGTGCCGAATGATTAGGACCGCCAGATGGCAGTCAAATGGAGGATGCGTGTGAACAAATGAAGCTCGGAACGAACAAATGAAGTTCGTGGGCCGTAATATTACTCGTGAAAACAAAGCTGACACTTGGCGGTGGCTGACGGGAACGAGCGTGAAGGCATTTCCCATTTACTATTCCTACCATCAGCCACCGCGGCGACGTCAGCTTTCATCAATTAAGGCATTACACGTATAAATCGAGAATCACACTTGTAACGTCATATGCATGTTTACTCATAAATAAACTATTTCTGGCATGTCTTATCATGGCACAGTTCGATTCTAACCCCATTGACAATTTCAGACAAGTCCTGCCATCTGTGAGTAAGATGTTGTACTTTTTGCATTCCGTAAGAATCGTGCCATCGCAGACTAGAATGAATCGTGAACGAATTGTAGGAATCGATTTGCAATGTGAGATTGAATCGTAGGAATCGCATCGGGAAAAAGAATCGTGTTGCCCAACTCTACTGAAGACTACTGCCGACTAGCGACAAGCAACAACTAACTACATACTACTCTCTGGTCAGAGACTCTGCCATGCCTCGCCCATCGCCGGCAACGCATACGTCTTACAACGCACACTACGCACGCATTCAAAACCAACTTATGATTCGTTCAGAAATCAGAATGCGTTCAAAAACCAACAGGGATGCATTTCAAAGTCATATTAATAATCGTTAGACCAACGTGCACTGGATGCTAGGCGCTTTGTGGAACAAGGACTTTTTCTTCAAGAACATGAATTTTGCGCGCCCTGAAAGTGGTACCCAAGTCTGCCCCTCCCCCTCTTACCTTACCGCCCTAGATCCACGCTGCTGCACGTTGGCAGACAAATAAATGCAATGTTCAAGACACGGAAATAAATATTAACATCTGAAGACAGGTTGGCAGACATCCTGAAGGGTCACCATGGAAAAACAAACGCCTATATTCATCAAAGCAACTGGTTGCAGCTTATTCATTATAAAATACTTTCAATTTCTACTGCTACAGTGTTCTTTTAATACGTTCACAAACAAGAAATATTTACTAATGTTTGTATGGGAAAGAACGGAAAAACAAAATATGGCAGTGAGGTAAACAATTCCAGTCTACAAACAGTTTGGAGTAACTTTGGGAATTTCTTCCGTGGGCTGCCGGTTGCCGACCATTAATTTAATGCATTAAACGGTGGGTTTGCATCCTAGTAACACTGGATTTGAACGCAGTTTTTATGACGTATTAGGAATCAGAACGCAAAAAGCAGTAAAAAAAAGCCACCTTGGTAGTCTGTAGGTGGAAAGCGAACAGTTCGTTGCCCGAGAGTTATGTAGCCAAAAATACTGTTGTATGAACAGATTTCCTGTCAGTCTGTACCACCCAGCGTGCTGGTTACTCAGTAATTCGACAACGTAGTTCATCTTCCGATCCATACGCAAATAATTAATCGCTTATTTAATTAGAGGCATAGTGAACTGCATGAAACTACATAGTTTTTTCAACATTGCCATTTAATTTACTTTGTCATGAACGTTTAGATTCATGACAGATGAAAGGCTTCTGTGATCTGCGCACACCTTGACAGGCACTTTCCTGTCTCAAAGCTCTGTAGACACTTACCCGTCTGCTAGGGTGCTACACCTCCGACTGGAAACTGCGAGTTATATCTTAGCAAGTCGTCCGACCCTTGACGGTGCTGAGCTAATTGACAAGCTTGGCGGCATAATCGGTTCGCGAAGCCGCCTGCTCCCACGAGGAAGTGCTACTCGGTTAAGTAGAAAGGTCAGTCAAACGAAAACGAGACACATGGAAAAAAGTAAGTACAGTGTTTTATTATTTCAAAAGTAATCACTGTAACTGTCAATACATTTATTCGACTGTGGGACAGACGGCCAGTGCCTTCATAAAAGAATGACTGCGCTTTCTCACGGAACCATGACGTCCTCAGGCGTGTACCTCTTCGTCCGAAGCAAATCCTCAGCCACGAATGTCTTCCTTCAGGGCTCAGAAGGTATGGAAATCGCTTGGGAAGAAATCGGGACTGTATGGAGGATGTGTATGGGCTTCCCAGCGGGCCCGCATGTGGCCAAGGTTGTATCGTGTATGCCTGCAGAATTTTCGTTGGAATCAATGCCCAACTTTTATTCAGTCATCCAAGCTTTCAAGTGCCATATTGTTTCACTCATCAAATAACATAAGGAGCGATCAAAAATGGTTCTATCTGAAGGCCATGTTGCAGCGCATATGAAACGTAGCGCGACCCCGATGCGGGTATATGAGCACTGACATGTAGGCAAGGATTAGTGTGGCATTCGTGTCTTTCTGACATGCGTTTGGCAAATGTGGGAAGGAGAACTATGGTGACGTTATTATCATATGCGTCCAAACTAGACCATCGTGTTGTTCTGTTACTGGCTGATGAAGGACAAGCATCAGTAGACATACACTTGAGAATGAAGAATATGTGTGGGGTAGCACGTCTGTCGAAAACCACAGTTGTGGAATGGTACGCCAAGTTCCCAGTGGGTGCTGCTGCCTCGTGATAACGCACGTCCGCAACTCGTGGTCTTGTGGTAGCGTTCTCGCTTCCTGCGCACGGGGTCCCAGTTTCGATTCCCGGCGGGGTCGGGGATTTTCTCTTCCTCGAGATGACTGGGTGTTGTGTATCCTTGATCACCATTTCATCCTCATTGACTCGCAAGTCGCCGAAGTGGCGTCAACTAAAAAGGACATGCAATACGGCGGCCGAAATCCTCCGCATGGGGCCTCCCAGCCAGCAATGCCATACGATCATTTCATTTCATGATAACGCACGTCCCCATATCGCAAATTTAATAACGCAGAAGTTACGCCAACTCATGTTGGAAATACTCGAGCACAGTCCTGCTCTCTCCCCAAGCGATTATGACGCCTGCAGTCCCTTGAAAAAGGCTTTGAACCGTCGACGATTCTTGTCCGACGAGGATGTGAAGCAGGCAGGTAGGGTCTTCTTCATGCAGCAGGACACGCTGTTTTATCAGACGGGATCTTGAACCTGCAACGATGCGATGATTGCCTCAATGGTCGCGGCGATTTTGCCTGATCTGCATACAGATTCATGAGTGCACAGCCTTCGAAGGGAACTTATTGATGGTCCCTTATATTCCGGAAGTTAGTGCTAATATGCGGTGATTTTCTTAAGTTTGTAGTGTTTGGATGAGCCGTTGAATTGGATTTGTATATGAAATATGAAATCCTGTATTCAGTGATCAGACATTTTATTAAGTCTGAACATAATTTGCGATTCTTAAAAGTTTAGTATAAGTCCACTAGGTCTTTGTTCAAGTTAACGTACTACGTGCGTAATACCTGCACAAGTCGTCACCAAGAACTATGTCCTTGAATCTACTACATTCACTTTAATTGCATTTAAAGCCCAGATGGAAAAAGCTGCCTTAAGCTGAAATGAAAGTTTTGTTTAAACAGAATTTTAAAGTATGCACGTGAATTCGTGCTGCTGTTGAACTTCAGGACATCGTGCTGCTGTTGAACTTCAGGACAGAGTGACATAGGAGACGGAGGCTTCAAGATAAGTTGCTGCTACCACACTAGCTCAAGGTTTTTCAAATGATTAGGTGTTGTAGCAAACAGAGAGCAAAAATATTTGTACAGTGTGCCGTATCATTCGTGGTCCTTCGTGCTCGCAAACTAACCACGCCGGTTATTTCTTAAGAGAGCGTATCTCTGGTACCTCTTTAAATGAATTTGTCACTGTAAGGTAAACTTCCGTAGCCTGGGTTTATCCACTATGAAAAACACGTAAACAGTTCCTCAGAAGAAGCTGCACCGAAATCAAAATTAGTTTTCAAAATATCATTTTAATCTTTCAAATTAAAACGCATTTCCATTATTTTGAACACATCACTTTCCCAAAAGTTAAACGAGAATTCCGTAAAACTCGGTATTCATAATAGAAATTGCCGACTAGCTCGTAAACGCAACCAGTGATATTAATTCCTGCTCGCAGAAGCAGTTAACATTGTTTACACACTAAACTCCTTCATCTATAACTAAGTTCTCAGTACTTCTATTTTTGGTAAGTCAAGGAAGAAATTAAGTTTTCCTTTAAAAATTTTATATTTTTGTCTTATCCTAATACACGAACATAACTAAATGAGACACGAAGCTTAGCAGTCGAATGGTTTCATGTTCTTTACACTACATTATTCTTACACTGAAGAGCCAAGGAAACTAGTACACCGGCCTAATACCGTGTAGGGCCTCGCGAGCAAGCAAAAGTACCGCAACACGACGTGACATGGACTCTACTAATGTGTATGTAGTGCTGGAGGGAATTGACACCATGAATCCTACAGGGCTGTAAGAGCACGAGGTAGTGGAGATTTCTTCTGAACAGCACGTTGCAAGGCATCCCAGATGTGCTCAATAATGTTCATGTCCGAGGAGTTTGTGGGCAGTGGGAGTGTTTTATCTCAGAAAAGTGTACCTGAAACCGCTCTATAGCGATTCTCGACGTGTGGGATGTCGCATTGTCCTATTGGAATTACCCAAGTCCGTCGGAATGCATAATAGACGTAATGGATGCAGGTGATCAGACAGGATGCTTACGTACGTGTCACCTGTCAGAGTCGTATCTAGACGTATCAGGGGTCCTATATCACTCCCACGGCACACGTCCTACACGATTATAGAGCCTCCACCAGCTTGAACAGTCTCCTGCTGACATGCAGGGTCCATGTATTCATCAGGGTGTTTCCCTACTCGTACAAGTCCATCCACTCGAAATGATTTGAAACGTGACTCGTCCGACGAGGCAACATGTTTTCAGTCATCAACAGTCCAATGTCCATGTTGACAGGCCCAGGTGAGGCGTAAAGCTTTCTATCGTGCAGTCATCAAGGGTACACCAGTGGGCCTTCGGCTCCGAAAGCCCATATCGAAGATGTTTCTTTGCATGGTTCGCACGCTGAAACTTGTTGATGGTCCAGCTTTGAAATCTGCAGTAACTTGCGGATGGATTACACTTCTGTCACGTTAAACGATTCTCTTCAGTCGTCTTTGGTCACATTCTTGCAGGATCTTTTTCCGGCCGGAGCGATGTCGGAGATTTGGTATTCTGGTATTCACGGTACGCTCGTGAAATTGTGGCACGGGAAAATCTCCACTTCATCGCTACCTCGGAGATGCTGTGTCCCGTCGTTCGTGCGCCGACTGTAACACCACATTCAAACTCACTTAAATCTCGATAACCTGCCATTGTAGCGCGCCAGACACTTGCCTTAAATAGGCGTTGCCGACCGCAGCGCTGTATTCTGCTTGTTTACACATCTCTGTATTTGAATACGCAGGCCTGTACCAGTTTCTTTCTCAGTATTTTTAAAATATTATTTCCTTATGTTTACTAGTTGCTATGAATCTTACCACCGCATCTTCCATTGAAATGAAAGTGTGGTTACAACAGATAGTAGTTACATGAGACTTGTAAGGATTATATATTCAGTTTTGTCTTGGGTAACTGTTGTTATACCTTCCTCTTTAATTATTCCGTTGCACATTCCCAAAGTTCTTGCCACTACAAAACTTAAAAATTTATTCACATGTGGATTAGATTTTATGTAAGAGGGCAACCTTTCAGGGCATATAAACCGGCTCATTGTCTCTTGCGAACTCACAAGTCAAAGCAAAAAACATGGTGGATGGATTTCATAATTTCTATTGCCTTAGCGCCGTCGGTTTTTGACTTATAGTTGACTAACACAGTTCAAGTCTGTGCCCTTCAGGGTCACTCCTACGAAAAATCACTTTAGATGCCATATTGTGTGTCCGTTTCTCTGTTTATGCCCGCCATCGAATTTTTTCAGGGTGTGGCAACATATCTTAATGAGACATACCATTTAGCAATGGCTAGCCGGCCGTTGTGGCCGAGCGGTTCTAGGCGCTACAGTCTGGAACCGCGTGACCGCTACTGTCGCAGGTTCGAATTCTGCCTCGGGCATGGATGTGTGTGATGTCCTTAGGTTAGTTAGGTTTAATTAGTTCTAAGTTCTAGGGCACTGATGACCTCAGATGTTAAGTCCCACAGAGCTCAGAGCCATTTGAACCATTTTTAGCAATGGCTAACGCTGTTAATGATAGGACCTACATGCTTCGTAGAAAGTGAATACTGTTCTCTTTGCTGTGTTGCCACGTGTGCAGATGTGGTCTGGAGACAGCCTTCTATGGAAGTTGTCCAGTGAATAATGCATCAGTTTCGTTCCACTAAATTATTTGTTTCAGCTGTAGTAGCACCAACTGCCACCTCACCATCAAAGATACTATTGACTACTATGTAGATATCCCAATAGAGGATTGCACAGTGTGGTTTTGTGCAGTGCTACAACAATACCTACACACTCAACGTCTGCTAGATATATTGCGCTATATTATCACGGGTAACTGCAGTTATTATCATGCTTATCTAATTAATGGAAGCTGCTATAGATAATCAACGCAACTGGCACGTATATTGTAGGAAGCAGCAAAATACACTGTCTGACAAAAATGCGAAGCACCCAGGAGGAGAGGAGGAAACGAAATGAAACTTTATGGGTTGAGAGGGCCTGTGACTTTATTTCAGTGATTACAAAATCAAGCCACATTTGTAGAGACCGTGGCAGTATGAGTCAACTTATCAGTAAGACGTTGTAACCCCTTTGGCGTTGATGTATGCGCTGATTTGGCAAGGTATCCCACGACTGTTGTTAACTGGTCCTTCAGAAACTGGATGCAGGCACACAGTTGACGTACAAGCTGGTCCCACACATCTACTGTCAGGGACAGATCTGGGGTCTTGCTGGCCACAGGAAAACCTCAGCATCACGCACGGAGCAATTAGAAACACGTGTCATGTGTGGCCGAGCATTACGCTGTTGAAAATTGGCCGCACGATATTGCCACATCAGAGGTAACAAATTAGGACGCAGGATGTATGTCACGTACAGATGTGCCGTCGAATAACGTAATAAGTAAAATTAAGATCCAAAAGGTCTGTGTCTTATATTATGCTACATAAATAAGATTTCAGTTAACTTTTTAATGAAAATAAATGTACATTTCAGTAGTAGCAACTTCGTAAGTAAACTGCAACCTCTTGTTCATTTGTTGATTAACTATTCTTGCTCAAGGCACTGGTTTGTAGAAACGGATACATTAAACAGCACCCAAGTACAATACGAAAAGATGGGCTGCAAAAGGAGGAAGCAAAGAATTAGTCACTATACAGGGACACAACTCTCAGTTGCAATAGACTGTCTGCGTGATACGTAGCTGCGAGAGGCAGATTGGCTAACAGCCGATCCAGATGGCGATGGACACTGACAGCCTCTGTCGACGGTGGTAAGCCCACTAATGAATCAATGAAACTGATTTAAATTACACTGAACAGCCGAAGAAACTGGTATACCTGGCTAATATCGTGTAGAGCCCACGCGAGCACGCAGAATTGCTGCAACACGACGTGGCAAGCACTCAACTAATGTGTGAGGTAGTGCTGGAGAGAATTTATACCATGTATTCTGCAGGGCTGTCCATAGATCCGTAAGAGCACGAGGGGGTGGAGATCTCTTCTGAACAGCACGTTGCAATGCATCACAGATATGCTCAATAATGTTCATGTTTGGGGAGTTTGGTGGCCAGCGGAAGTGTTTAAACTCAGAAGAGTGTACTTGGAGCCACTCTGTAGCAATTCTGGACGTGCGGGGTATCGCATTGTCCTGCGGAATTGTCCAAGTTCACCGGAATGCACAATGGACATGAACGTATGCACGTGTCACTTGTCATACTCGTATCTAAACGTATCAGGGGTCCTATATGACTCCAAAAAACCCACGCGCCCCACACCACTACAGAGCCTCCACCAGCTTTAACAGTCCCCTACTGACATACAGAGTCCATGGATTCATGAGGTTGTCTTCATACGCGTCCACGCCCATCTACTCAATACAATTAGAAAAGAGACTCGTTTTACCAGGCAACATGTTTCCAGTCAACAGTCCACTGTCGGTGTTGACGGGCCCAGGCGAGGCGTAGAGCTTTGTGTAGTGCAGTCATCAAGTGTATACGAGTGGGCCTTCGGCTCGGAAAGCCCATATCGATGATGTTTCGTTGAATGGTTCGTACGCTGACAGATTTTGATGACCCAGCATTGAAAACTTCAGCAATTTGTGGAAGGGTTGCATTCTGTCACGCTGAACGATTCTCTTCAGTCGTCGTTGGTCCCGTTCTTGCAGGATCTTACTCCGGCCGCAGCCATGTTCGAGATTTGATATTTTACCGGATTCCTGATATTCACGGTACACTCGTGAAATGGTCGTACGGGAAAATCCCCACTTCATCGCTACCTCGGAGATGCTGTGTCCCATCGCTCGTGCGCCGACTGTAACACCACGTTCACTCTTAAACCTTGATTTTCCATTGCCATTGCCATTGTAGCAACAGTAACCGTTCTAACAATTGCGAAAAACACTTGACGTCTTATTGTATTTGAATACGCATGCCTGTATCAGTTTCTTTGACGCTCCACCGTATTTCATCAAAACTGGTTCAAATGGCTCTGAGCACTATGGGACTTAACATCTGAGGTCATCAGTCCCCTAGAACTTAGAACTACTTAAACCTAACTAACCTAAGGACATTACACACATCATGCCCGAGGCAGGATTCGAACCTGCGACCGTAGCAGTCGCGCGGTTCCGGACTTCGCGCCTAGAAGCGCTCGGTCAATGCGGCCGGCCGTATTTGATGCACAAATAGCCCCCACACCATGACGCCACCGCTATGCCTCGCCAAAACCATGGCAGAATGGGACCTCTCCCTGTGCCACGACTGAACTCCCCAACGACGGTCATTCGGGGTAGCGCAGAACCGCTATTCATCACTTGACACAATGCATTCCCTTCGTCAGCAGCTAATGCTTCTCGGTCACGGTAACACTCCAAACGCGGGTTTTGTGTTGTGGTGTTAACGGTAGCCTACGCATGGGACGGGAATTCCTTAGTCCAACTGCTTTTAGCCTCCGGCCAACGGTGCGCGATGATACAAAACGTTCCAGAGAGCCTATTATTTCTTCTCGGAAGGCAGGCGCAGATGTGAAGGGGTGGAATGTTTGGTGGACAATATGGCAACCTTCCCTTGTGGCAGACAAACATGGTCGACTGGAACCTTGTCGACTAGCATTCCTGCCCTTAGGTTCCTTTGAAGTCCGACAGCAGGCTAATGTCACATCCGAAAGCTCCACAAATCTGGGTATTACAAGATCGATGAGCCGGCCAAATGGAGGTCTACAATGAAACCCCTTTCAAACTACAGGTATATCAGGTGCTGATAACACTCTCACGCGGCATCTCCGTGTCCTTCATAGCAATCTCTCAACATCTGACGCTGTCACTCCCCTTCTACCCCTATCAGGCCTGGTAACAACACTAATACGAACAACACCAATGCACTCTGATGGTCGTTCTGCCTGTCACAGTGAACTGCTGTCCTTATCATTTACGTACGCGCCAATGGTGTGTACGTGCACAAAGTTAAATTCACATTCGACTACCTCTTCTGGAAGCTTAAATTTTTTTACAGGATTTGTACGACAGTGTCAAATGAAAACCTTAAATTTGTAATAACAAATCGAAATTTAGCGCCGTTATCCTGTGAGTTGGTAAGCGTGCTACAAACAGCGTGCAGAATGGCCTGTAGGTGGCAGAATAGTGCAGATGCACACATACTGTCGCAGTATCAGTATAAAGATGGCCGCCCCACTTGCGAATTGCACCAGGGAAGAACAGCGTTCTGTTATTCGGTTTTTGCGTAATGGAGGTGTGAAACCTATTGAAATTCACCGACGAATGAAGGTTCAATACGGTGATGCATGTTTGTCACAGGAGCAAGTCTACGAATGGTGTAGGAAGTTCGCAAATGGTGTGACTTCAGTGGAAGATGCTCCTCGTCCAGGTCAGGCACAACGAGTTGTGACTCCACAGAACATTGCAGCAGTTGAAGCCATAGTGAAAGAAAACCGCCGAATGACATTGAATGACATGGCAGCATGTTTACAGATTAGTCATGGGTCAGCACATCACATTGTGCATGATGTGCTCCAGTTTCACAAAGTGTCTGCAAGATGGGTGCCACTGCAGCTGACTCCTGAAATGAGAGAACGACGTGTCAATGCTTGTGAAGAACTTCTTCGGCGCTTTGAACGAGAAGGTGATGGCTTCCTTGCAAGAACCGTGACTGGGGACGAAACCTGGGTTCACTTCCACCAACTGGAAACGAAGAGAGCGAGCAAGGAATGGCGCCATTCCTCATCACCAGAACCAAATAAGTTTCGAACAGAACCATCAGCAGGGAAGGTTATGCTGACTCTCTTTTGGGACGAAAAAGGGGTCATTTTGGAGCATTACATGCCTAGAGGGACCACAGTCACCAGTGCATCATACACAGATCCCCCAAAAAATTATCTGCGGCCAGCAGTCAAATCAAAGCTGCTGTCAGCAGGTGTCCTTTTGCAACATGACAATGCAAGGCCCCACACTGCCCGTACAACAGTTGCAACAATCACGGACCTTCGTTTTAAGTGTCTTCCTTGGTTCAAATGGCTCTGAGCACTATGGGACTCAACTGCTGTGGTCATAAGTCCCCTAGAACTTAGAACTACTTAAACCTAACTAACCTAAGGACATCACACACATCCATGCCCGAGACAGGATTCGAACCTGCGACCGTAGCGGTCGTGCGGTTCCAGACTGTAGCGCCTTTAACCGCTCGGCCACTTCGGCCGGTTAAGTGTCTTCCTCATCCACCATACTCACCATACCTTGCCCGAAGTGATTTCCATATGTTTGGACCACTCAAAGACGCAATGGGAGGAAAGAAGTTCCGTTCTGATGAAGAGTTACACCACGCGGTGCGTGAGTGGTTGCGCAGACTACCAAAAGAATTTATTTCTGAAGGAATTTATGCACTTTGTAAGCGCTGGTGGACTTGCACTGAGCTTAAGGTTTTCATTTGACTCACCCTCGTGATTAAAAAGTTGTGGAGGCTCATTTGTGATGGCGCTGTAGTATGGCAAATTCTGGTAAATTAATAATGCTCCATAAGATAACTGATATCCCAAAGAACTGCAGAGTTAGGTAGCTATTCCGAGCGAGTTGTGTAACCCCCAGCCGCGGAGGTCTGTAGGGAGTTGCGCAACTACCGAGCGTGCTGCGTAACCGCTGAAGATGAGAAGTTTGTCAGGGATTGTTTTCGGGCGCCGTCCCGTACCGATAAAGTAATGGTGGATAATCTGTAATAAGCGGAAGAACGGAAAAAATGAGGACCGGTTAGATAACAATCCATTTTCCCTTACTGGAGATAAAGGCGCCACAGGCAGTTCTGAGGCTGCGTGTGATACTCGAGACAAGAAATACCGAAACGAGTGCACAGTATTTGTTAACGTAGAAAAAGCATTCTGAAATGTAAAATGATGCACACTATGTTTGAAATTCTACGAAAATAAGATCAACCTGTCTGGAAAGACTGGTAATATACAATGTGTACAAAATATAAGAATGTAATTTGAAGACAAGAAAGAAGCAATCGGATTAAAAATGTAAGACAGGGTTTGTCTTTCTCATCGTGTTGTTCAATGATGAGGTTCGGTGACGACATTGTTAACCTCAGTAAAAATGAGGAAGGTTTACAGGACCTGTTGACAGGAGTAAACAGTATAAGGAGCACAGAATATGGAAACAGGGAAAGGAATGAGGAGCAGCAAAAATGAGATTAGCAACAAACTCAACATTAAAATCGCGAACCACGAAGTAGGTGAAGTGAAAGAACTCTGCGACCTTGGCAGCAAAATGACGTGTGACGGGCGAAGCAAGGACGTTTTGAGAAGTAAGCTATAGCAGGAAAAAAACTACGTTTCTCTACTAGCGTTAAACAGAGGCCTCAATATGAGGATGAAATATCTGAGCACAGTATTGTAGAGAAGTGATTATAAGCTGTGAGAAATACGAAAACGAAGAGAATCGAAGCGTTTGAGATTTGGTGCTATAGGTTAATATTGAAAAAAGGTGGATTGGCCGGCTGCTGTGACCGAGCGGTTCTAGGCGCTTCAGTTCGGAACCGCGCGACTGCAACTGTCACAGGTTCGAATCCTGCCTCGAGCGTGGATTTGTGTGATATCCTTAGGTTAATTAGGTTTAAGTAGTTCTAAGTTCTAGGGGACTAGTGACCTCAGATGTTAAGTCCCATAGTGCTCAGAGCTATCTGAACCAAGGTGGACTGACAAGATAAGGAGTGAGGAAGTTGTCTATAGAATCGGAGAAGAAACTTGTGGAAAACATTGAGAAGAGGGAAGGACAGCATGAGATGTCACATGTTTTGACATCAGGAGTAACTTCCATGGTACTAGAGGGAACTGTAGACGGTAGAAACTGTAGGGGAAGGCAGAGATTGGAATACATCCAACTAAATAACTGAGGACACTAAATGTGAGAGCTACTCTGAGATGAAGACGTTGGTACAGGACAGGGCTTCGTGGCGGGCTGCGACAAACCAGTCAGAAGACTGATGACCCCATAAACGTATCCCACAGACCATTTAAACATTTTAATTTTATTACAATTTTTCGTATTTCTAATATATGGCAAGTACTTCCCAGACCATAATGTTAAAATTCAACTGCCGTCTCATTCCCGACGTGTTTAATTATGTTATTTTTGCTAATAATGCAGAACATATTGCACCCCTGCAAACAGTGACAACTCAAAACTTCACTACGTAAGATTACATCGACTTGATTTCTGTAGTACCTATATTGAAATAGTATAAGTGTCCTCTAAATTTCAAGTAAGTAAGTGGGTAAATTTTATTGTAGTCTATACAACAGTAAAATGGATATGTAGTTCTGCTATGTGGAATGCGAGATGTTATCAGGTAATTGTTAATTCCTTGAGTTGTGTCACTTTTCTTGATTGTCTATAAACTATTTTATTTTTGATATGATTCATGTAATACTTTTGACACTTTTCACGTTATATATATATATATATATATATATATATATATATATATAGAGAGAGAGAGAGAGAGTACATAAAGTCCAAAAACACTTCAATTATTTATTGCACAATAACTAAACATTGTACAGATGTCATACATATTGCATTTTCAAGAGAAACTCCGAGAGTTCTTACAAACATTCGATATGTAAACCATAATGCATTTTAAAAAGAAACTCGGAGAGTTTTTACAAACATTCGATATGTAACCGTGAGTACCTGGCAGACATCGAAATGGTAATCGAATTCTTGCCATACCTGTCCCAGTGTGGCATCGTCGACTGTGGCAGTCGTTTCCCATGTTCTCTCCCGGAGCTCTGCTACATCACGAGGTAGAGGCGGTACATACACCAGATCTTTAATGTGTCCCCACAGAAAAAAGTCACACGGAGTGAGATCTGGTGACCGGGGAGGCCATTTCATGAAACAGCTGCCCCTTCTGTAGCACGGCCGATACATCGATGCGGCAGCTCCGTGTTCAGATACGCACGGACTTCACGATGAAAATGGGGTGGAGCCCCATCCTGCTGAAAGGTGAACGGAGAGTCTGATTGCATTTGAGGCATCAGCCTTTGCTGCAACATGTCCAAGGAGGAATGAATATCCAGCGACAGTGCTCTCGGCGAAGAAGAATGGCCCGTACAGTTTTCGACGTTGACAAGGCACAAAAAACATTTACCGTTGGGGAATCACAGATTCATTTCATTCGCGTGGATGCTTTGTACCCCAGTTTCGACAATTATGCCTGTCCACTTTCCCATCAGTATGAAAAGTGCCTTCGTCGCTAAAAATTAAGCGATCAACAATTCCAACCCCATCCTCATTCAATTGTTGCAACTGCGAACAAAACTCAAAACGCTTGTCTTTGTCGTCATTGAGCCTCTACACTAGCTCCAATTTGAATGGTTTCATAGACTGCTTCTGTCGCAGGACTTTCCACACTGTCATTGGAGCCATTTCGAGTTCACTGGATGCACGACGCACCGATTTATTTGGACTCCTTATGAATGTCTTTCGTACGCGCTCCACATTCGCTTCACTCACACTGGGACGTCCGCTTCTTTTTGCCTGGCACAAGAAACCCGTCGTAACGAATTTGTTGTGCCAGTGGTAAATGGTCATCCTTGTTGGTGGCTTCTTACCGTATTTGGTTCTAAACATCCGTTGAAAAACTTTAGCACACTTGTTTTTGTCGAACTCCAACACACAGAAAGCTCGCTCCGCACCTGAACTCGCCATGTTTGCGACTGGCACTGACTAACGGCAAATTACCAAACTACGCTGTGGCAGTATACATGAAAAAGAAACTTTCAGGGTTTCTCTTCAAATTGACATATGTATGATATCTGTACGATGTTTGGTTCTTGTGCAATAAATAATTGAAAGTGTTCCCGGACTTTATGTACACCCTATATATGTTATAAATTCTGAGTTATTTTTTCGTAAACAGTTTTCCTTAAATTTTGCCTAATTTCTAGCAAAGCTGCATGGTCATCCACGGTAACTGTTCTTTCGGGAACAGATACTATCGTCATATATAGTAATTGATGTTCCTTAGTACGTCGTATTAATTTCATAAATTATAATTTTGCATTTTATAGTTTTATAATACAACAATTACACTTCGTTTTTTTAACTAATGTACTGCTTTGCCTGTGGGATGATCGAATGTCGTATTATATTACAATAAGTATATATATATATATATATATATGTGTGTGTGTGTGTGTGTGTGTGTGTTAGTTAAAAAACGAAGTGTAACTATATTTTTTTTAACTAATGTACTGATTTCCCTGTATATATATATATATATATATATATATATATATATACTTATTGTAATATAATACGACATTCGTTTATCCCACAGGCAAATCAGTACATTAGTTAAAAAACGAAGTGTAATTGTTGTATTATAAAAATATAAAATGCTAAATTATAATTTATGAAATTAATACGACGTATTAAGGAACATCAATTAGGCAAAATTTAAGGAAAATTGTTTACGAAAAAATAGCTCACAATTTATAATGTAAGAACCCTTTTCGTCGAGGAAATGTAATCGATATGAAATTACTTTATAGCAGAAATGTCAATTTTTTCTGGTAGGCTGCAACGCACCAAAGTAAGTAATATTTACAACAGTTGTAGCCAAAACAGTGTCTGTTCATTGAGACGTTCATGCATGCAAGCCACTTTACAGTGTTTCGCGGAGGGTATTGTGTGCCAGCGTCACATCCCGATTTTCTTGTTCCAGTCGCGTATGGTTCGCGGGAAGAACGATTGCTGGTAAGTCCCCGTGTGTGCTCGAACCTAATGTTATCTTGATGGTCTTTTCGCGAGATGTACCTAGGAGGAAGTAATGTATTGGTCAAATCTTCTAGGTATGTACGCTCTGGGAACTTTAACAGTAGAGTAATAACATGATGCAGAACGCCTCTGTTGCAGCCTCTGCGACTGGAGTTCGCTGAGCAGCTTCGTGACGCCGTCGCCGTTGCTGAATGAACCTGTAACGAAACGTGCTGCTCTTCTTTGCATCTTTATTTCCTCTATCAGTCATATCTGGTACGGATCCCATACTGACGAGTAGTATTCAAGTATTGGTCGAACTAGGGGTTTGTAAGCTGCTTCCTTTGTTGATGGATTACATTGCCTGAGGATTCTTCAAATGAACGTCAGTCTGGCATCTGTCTTACTCCCAAATACTTTTACGTGGTCGTTCCATTTCAGATCGCTCCGTGCGCATACTCCCAGTAACTGCTTCCAGTGATTGTCCTACAATCTTGTAATTAAACAATAAAAGGTCTCTCCGTCTGATTATTTGCAATATTTTATATTTGTTCACGTTGCGGGTCAATTGTCACTCCCGCACCAAGCTGTCGACCCTCTGCAGGTTTTTTTGCATTTCTCTACAATTTACAAGCGACGCGACTCCTCTGTATACAACAGCATTGTCGGCGAAAAGCCACGTGGAACTTCCGACGTTATCTACTAGGTCATTTATACTACTATGAAGAGAAGTGGTGATGCTGGTCAGCATGTTATTGGTATTATGGTAATCGCCAACTACGGTTGTTGGCAATCTGCTGCCGAGTACCTCTTGTACCTCTCCACATGAGACAGGAAAATAATATGGGGTTCAGATGTATTGGCACACTGAATGCAAAACACATTGGCCACTACTAAGTTGTTGAAGCTGCACAAAACAAAAAGAAATGGACTTTATGATACGGTCTTTTCAACATGCTCAAAGGCTTCAGCCATGACTCTGCCTTTCCCTTACCCAGTCCTATACCATTATCTTGACGATTAGAATTGTATACTTATTCTGCTTTACATGATGATTTGTCAGCAATCTTGCTTACGAGACAATTTACTCATATTACAACCAGATTATGATTTATACTAGTGCACCTGAGCTCTATCAATTCTTTCGAGTTTAATGCTGTTATAGAGTTAGATAAATTTACCACACGTTTGTTGTACAAGGTACTTCCAACTATGTGTCAAATTTGTTGAACCCCGCTGGAGGGTTGTGAAAGGAGTCTGCTGGGGCACACTTGTATGTGGCACTAGAATATAAGAATATTAATATAAATTAAAATGAAAATAGGGTACTATGAACTATAAATGTCTCTGATAGGCTCGATAATGCGCATCGCTGACAGTGCACGAGCGCAGAGATACTGTAAGAGTAAGAGTAGAGAGCGCTTGGCGCTCAGTTGTAGGTAGGTGTCTGTGAGGGAAAGACGACGGATTGGACAGTTTTTAGGGCGTGCTGTGTGAAGCCACCACGTGTTAGATTAATTTAGGTATGTCAATATTGTTGAATTTGGAAGCAGAAGTCTTCATTCAGGCAAGCTAAAGATGTTAAACAATTATGGTTTTTGTTTTTGCCAGTGTGTTGAGTTGGCTGATAATTTGTAATTGTTGAGTAACCCCAGAACGTACGTAAACCGTTTTAATAAAAAGGGTAGTTAGATATTTCACTTTTGTAATGCTTTTAAGATTTGTTAACAGAGCTATGTGTAATTTGATGATCTGCATTTATGTTGGATTAGTGAGGTTAGATAATACTTGCTGTTCACATATCATTGTTTGTGAATCAGTTGCGAGTAATGTAACCTCAATCGTCAGATATTTTTTAAAAGACAAACTTAACTTGCAATATAATTTTGCTAAAAAACAAATTGAGTGTTAGTAATTCACCATAATCAGTACCGCCTCCCAGTCCAGGCCATATATTTTTCAAAGGAGTTGGACTTTTCTCAAATGTTTTCATTTATCAACCAAAAGAGTTTCAAGTGCATTTCGAAGCTTTATGGTCGGCACTGCACACTGCTGAGACTGTAGCTAGCATATTTTTGTTTCTCATGACAGACCAGAATATATCGCGTTACTCCGTTGCTGCTTTAGAGGTAAGACAATTTAATTTATTTATTATGTGCACAAGGACCAAAGTTATCAGTTTTGAACAGGGCCAGATGATTCAGTGCCTAACGGGCTGAATGTATTCTGCAGTTACTGTATTTCTTTATTGGTATTGGGAGTTTCATTGCCCAATCAGTTCTTACGAAGTTTTCGCTAACAATAACACAGAGTAAGCACACCAATTGCACGTACAACGAGCTACACGACAATTCGAGTTCAGTACTCATTCCACAGATCAGACATTCATTCAACGTAATCGTGGAGTTTATTATTTCATTTTTTAAGGGACGTTACAACAAGAAGCACCGTATCTACTTGGACACCTGCATCTACTGCTTTCTGTATTCCGCGGAAGAACAGAGCGATCCAGATTCCACACGGTCATTGTTTTCGGATCCCATGTTGATTCCTACAGAGGAGGTGTTTCATCTGCAAAAAAAAGTCATAATACGCGAGCACAAAATATGGTACAACAGACCGACGTGAAAGATATAGGCTCATAGTTCTGTGCGTCTCGTCGACGACTCCGTGAAAACGACAATGACCTGCGCTTTTTTTTCCAATCGTCAGGAACGCTTCAGTGTATTCTTTCCGCCTATCCGCTCACTCCTCTGCATGTAACAGTGGAATTCCCGTAGCACTCTTAATGCTGCCACCCTTGCTTTTAATGTCACCGAACGTTGTTTTGAGTTTCCGGTATGCTGAGTCTGTCCTTCCGACAGTCATTTCTTTTTCGATTTCTTTATATTTTTCATGCAGCCATTTCGTCTTGCTTCCCTGCACTTCCTATTTATTTCATTCCTCAGCGACTTGCATTTCTGTATTCCTGAATTTCCCGGAATATTTTTGTACTTTCTCCTTTCATCGACCAACTGACCTATTTCACCGGCCGGTGTAGCCGTGCGGTTCTAGGCGCTTCAGTCTGGAACCGCGTGACCGGTGGGTCGCAGGTTCTAATCCTGCCTCGGGCATGGATGTGTGTGATGTAGTTAAGTTAGTTAGGTTTAAGTAGTTCTAAGTTCTAGGGGACTGATGACCATAGATGTTAAGTGCCATAGTGCTCAGAGCCATTTGAACCATTTGACCTATTTCTTCTGTTACCCATGGTTTCTTCGCAGTTACCTTCTTCTACCATTTGGAGATATCCGTTCCTCATCAACTGTACTGCCTAACCGCGCGGGATTAGCCGAGTGATCTTAGGCGCTGCAGTCATGGACTGTGCGGCTGGTCCCGGCGGATGTTCGAGGACTCCCTCGGGCATGGGTGTGTGTGTGTTTGTCCTTAGGATAATTTAGGTTAAGTAGTGTGTAAGCTTAGGGACTGATGACCTTAGCAGTTAAGTCCCGTAAGATTTCACACACATTTGAACATCTGAACATTTTGTACTGCCTACTGAGCTATTCCTTATTGCTGCATCTATAGCCTTAGAGAAGCTCAAGGAATCCCGTCATTCCTTAGTACTTCTATATCCCACTTCTTTGCATATTGATTCTTCCTGACTAATATGTTAAACTTCAGTCTACTCTTCGTCACTGCTATATTGTGATCTGACTCTACATCTGCTCCTGGGTACGCCTTACAAACCAGTATCTGATTTCTGAATCTCTGTCTGACCATGACGTAACCTAACTGAAAACTTCCAATATCACGCGGCCTTTTCCAAGTATACCTCCTCCTCTTGTGATTCTTGAACAGAGTATTCGCTATTACTAGCTGAAATTTATTACAGAACTCAATTAGTCTTTCTCCTCTCTCATTCCTTGCCCCAAGCCCATATTCTCCTGTAACCTTTTCTTCTATTCCTTCCCCTACAACTGCATTCCAGTCCCCTATGACTATTAGATTTTCATCTGCCTTTACGTACTGTGTTACCCTTTCTATATCCTGATACACTTTCTTTATTTATTCAACTTCAGCTTACGACGTCGGCATGTAGATCTGAACTATCGTTGCCAGTGTTCGTTTGCCTTCGATTCTGATAAGAACAACCCTATCACTGAACTGCTCACAGTAACACACACTCTGCCCTACCTTCCTATTCAAAACTAACCCTACTCCCGTTATACCATTTTCTGCTGCTGTCGATATTACCCTATACTCATTTGACCAGAAATCCTTGTCTTCTTTCCATTTCAGTTCACTGACCCCTACTATATGTAGAGTGAGCCTTTGCATTCCCATTTTCATATTTTGTAGTTTCCTACCACGTTCAAGCTCCTGACATTCCACGCCCCGACTTGTAGGACGTTATCCTATCGTTGATTACTCAGTCTTTTTCTCATAGTCACCTCTACTTTGCAGTCCCTTCCCGGAGATCCGAACGGGGGACTATTCCGGAAACTTCTGCCAATGAAGAGATCATCATGACATTTTCGCAATTGCAAGCCACATATCCTGTGGATACACATTACGTGTCTTTAATGCAATGGTTTCCATTGCCTTCTGCATCCTTATGCCGTTGATTCTTCCGCCTTTAGGGGCAGTTTCCCGCCAGTAGGACTAGAGAGTGCCCTGAACCTCTGTCCGCTCCTCCACCCTCTGGACAAATGTTCAAATATGTGTGAAATCTTATGGGACTTAACTGCTAAGGTCATCAGTCCCTAAGCTTACACACTACTTGACCTAAATTGTCCTAAGGACTAACACACACACCCATGCCCGTGGGAGGACTCGAACCTCCGCCGGGACCAGCCGCACAGTCCATGACTGCAGCGCCTCAGACCGCTCGGATAATCCCGCGCGGCCCTCTTGACAAGGCCGTTGGCAGAATGAGACTGTCTTCTTATGCACCAAGTCTTCGGCCGCCAATGGTGACTATTAATCAAAATTTAAGCAGTGGCGGGATCCGAGCCCGAAACTGAGGGCGTTTCTGATTACTAATCAAAGACGCTATCCCGAGGCCACTGGTGCTTCTATAAGAAGCACGATTTGCCTGATGTCATAGAAGAAGAAACTGGAGTCGATTTAGAAAAAGAAGGAATCCAGTATTAGAATCAGAGTTTAGAAGAGCTTTGGAGTACTTAAGATTAAATAAGGCAGAACGGATAGATAAAATTCCATCAGAATTTCAAAAATCATTGGGGGAAGTGGCAACAAAACGACTACTCACGTTGGCGTGTGAAATGCATAAATCTGGCGTTATACCATCTAACTTTCGGAAAAAATCATCCACCCAATTTCGAAGTCTCCGATAACTGACAAATGTGAGAACTGTCGCACAATTAGCTTAACAGCTCATATATCACAGTTACTGACAAGAATAATACACAGAAGAATGGAAAAGAAACTTGAGAATGTGCTAGGTAAGATCAGTTTGGCTTTAGAAATGGTAAAGGCAAGAGAGAGGCAATTCTGACATTACGGTTGATAATGGAAGCAAGACTAAATAAAAATCAAGACATGTTCACAGGACTTGTCGACCTGGATGAGGCTTTCGACAATGTAAAATGGTGCAAGATGTTAGAAATTCTGAGAGAAATAGGGGTAACCTATAGGGAGAGACGGGTCATATACAATATGTACAAGAGGGAATAATAAGAGTGGACGACCAAGAACGAAATGACGGATTAAAAAGAGTATAAGATAGGGATGTAATCTTCCGCTCCTGCTGTTCAATCTCTATATCGAGGAAGCAATGATGGAAGTAAAAGAAAAGTTTAGGAGTGGAATTAAGAGGTGAAAGGATATCAATGATACGATTCGCTGATGACATTGCTATCGCGAGTGAAAGTGAAGAAGAATTACACGATCTGCTGAACGGAATGAACAATCTGATGAGTACAGGATATGGATCGACAGTAAATCGAAGGAAGACCAAGTAATGAGAAGTAGCACAAATGAGAACAGCGAGAAACTTAACATTAGAATTGATGGTAACGAAGAAGATGAAGTTAAGGAATTCTGCTACTTAGGGAGTAAAATAACCAATGACTGATGGAGTAAGGAGGACATCAAAAGCAGATTAGCAATGACAAAAAGAGCATCCCTCGCCAAGAGAAGTCTACTAGTATCAAACATAGGCCTTAATTTGAGGAACAAATTTCTGAGAATGTACGTCTGGAGCACAGCGTTGTATGGTAGTGAAATCTGGACCATGAGATAACTGGAACAGAAGAGTATCGAAGCATTTGAAATGTGGTGCTACAGACCAATGTTGAAAATTTGTTGGACTGACAAGGTAAAGAATGAGGAGGTTCTGTGCAGCATCGGAGAGGAAACGAATACGTGGAAAACAGTGATAAGGAGAAGGGAGAGGATGATAGGACATCTGTTAAGACATGAGGGAATGACTTCCATGGTACTAGAGGGAGCTGCGGAGGGCAAAAACTGCAGAGGAAGACAGAGATTGGAACATAACCAGCAAATAATTGAGGACTTAAGTTACAAGTACTGCTCTGAGATAAAGAGATTGGCACAGGAGAGGAATTCGTGCCGGGCCGTATCAAACCAGTCAGAAGACTGATGAAAGGAAAAGGGAACCCTCCATTCCTCAAGAGGCCTACGATACACTGCTGTTTGAAGATGGGCAACTTCTTTCGCATACTTCGTGTACAATTGAATTGATATCCCGTCGGTTCAAGTGACCTTTCGTCTGTCGAGCGATTTCAATTGCTTCTCTATGCCTTGGTCACTTATTTCGATATCTCTCATTGTGTCGGTAGTGCAGCCAACAACGGCTGGAGGCGCACATGGCGTTTCTGATGCAAGAATGGATTCATATTGCATATTGCTGGATTCGCGTATACTGGAGGCAGCCCCAAGCAGCTGGCGTGGGGGTCCAGAAACTCCACGTCGAACTCAGGACCCTGCTTTCTGGCCTGAGGGTCAGGTGATGGTGCACAGTTGGTGGTCTGGCCTCGCGGCGCCAGTTCGAGACCCAGAACCGTCAGGTCTAGCTGACAGCTCGGACCAGTGGCTTCACCAAAGATGGTGCTGCTCGATGCGGCTGTAGATGCTTGGCTTTAACAGATAACTGGGACGGAAACCTCACGGCACCAGCGGACGTTGGAATTCCAAAGTACAAAAGCTGGTAATAGCGGAAGGGAAGGATTTTTACTAGCTCCAGCCAGGAATATTGCGACAAGGGCCAGCTTCCTGCCACGTAGTCCACTGCAGAAGTGTGGTGTTGTGCTACAACATGTAGTAATCCAGTCCACCACTACAGTAGAATGCTACATTGCAGAATGCTACGCCACCATTATATTAGTGTCTAGCTGCAGCGTTTACTAGATGACTGGCCTGCATACACCTTGGCTAACAGCGACGGCGCGCCTGAGGCCAAATCCCAAATGCGTAGGCGAAGCTGCATTCGGAATAACTCTTGCCACAAGCACTTAATGGATGAAGTGATGCAGAATCGTCTTACGTAACGCGGACAAGCCCAGTACTTTTTTTTTCCATACTCCGCAAGCCACCTGACGGTGTGTGGCGGAGGGTACCTTCAGTATCATATAATGTTGAAAACTTCCAAATCAAGTTTCGTCCTAATGATATACTGAGGTGACGAACGTCATGGGGTAGCGATTCGCACTGAATTGGCGGCTCTGTCTTTAGTTCTCAGGTGATTCACATGGAGGTTTCCCACTTGATTATGACAGCACCACGGAAATTAACAGACTTTGCACGCGGAATGATACACTCCTGGAAATTGAAATAAGAACACCGTGAATTCATTGTCCCAGGAAGGGGAAACTTTATTGACACATTCCTGGGGTCAGATACATCACATGATCACACTGACAGAACCACAGGCACATAGACACAGGCAACAGAGCATGCACAATGTCGGCACTAGTACAGTGTATATCCACCTTTCGCAGCAATGCAGGCTGCTATTCTCCCATGGAGACGATCGTAGAGATGCTGGATGTAGTCCTGTGGAACGGCTTGCCATGCCATTTCCACCTGGCGCCTCAGTTGGACCAGCGTTCGTGCTGGACGTGCAGACCGCGTGAGACGACGCTTCATCCAGTCCCAAACATGCTCAATGGGGGACAGATCCGGAGATCTTGCTGGCCAGGGTAGTTGACTTACACCTTCTAGAGCACGTTGGGTGGCACGGGATACATGCGGACGTGCATTGTCCTGTTGGAACAGCAAGTTCCCTTGCCGGTCTAGGAATGGTAGAACGATGGGTTCGATGACGGTTTGGATGTACCGTGCACTATTCAGTGTCCCCTCGACGATCACCAGTGGTGTACGGCCAGTGTAGGAGATCGCTCCCACACCATGATGCCGGGTGTTGGCCCTGTGTGCCTCGGTCGTATGCAGTCCTGATTGTGGCGCTCACCTGCACGGCGCCAAACACGCACACGACCATCATTGGCACCAAGGCAGAAGCGACTCTCATCGCTGAAGACGACACGTCTCCATTCGTCCCTCCATTCACGCCTGTCGCGACACCACTGGAGGCGGGCTGCACGTTGTTGGGGCGTGAGCGGAAGACGGCCTAACGGTGTGCGGGACCGTAGCCCAGCTTCATGGAGACGGTTGCGAATGGTCCTCGCCGGTACCCCAGGAGCAACAGTGTCCCTAATTTGCTGGGAAGTGGCGGTGCGGTCCCCTACGGCACTGCGTAGGATCCTACGGTCTTGGCGTGCATCCGTGCGTCGCTGCGGTCCGGTCCCAGGTCGACGGGCACGTGCACCTTCCGCCGACCACTGGCGACAACATCGATGTACTGTGGAGACCTCACGCCCCACGTGTTGAGCAATTCGGCGGTACGTCCACCCGGCCTCCCGCATGCCCACTATACGCCCTCGCTCAAAGTCCGTCAACTGCACATACGGTTCACGTCCACACTGTCGCGGCATGCTACCAGTGTTAAAGACTGCGATGGAGCTCCGTATGCCACGGCAAACTGGCTGACACTGACGGCGGCGGTGCACAAATGCTGCGCAGCTTGCGCCATTCGACGGCCAACACCGCGGTTCCTGGTGTGTCCGCTGTGCCGTGCATGTGATCAATGCTTGTACAGCCCTCTCGCAGTGTCCGGAGCAAGTATGGTGGGTCTGACACACCGGTGTCAATGTGTTCTTTTTTCCATTTCCAGGAGTGTAGTTGGCGCTCGACACAGGGGATATTCCATGTCGGATAACGTCAGGAAATTCAATATTCCTAGATCCACAGTGTCAAGAGCGTACCGAGGAAACAAAATGTCAGGCATTACCTCTCACCATGGACAACACAGTGGCCGACGGCCTTCACTTAAATCGAGATCAGTGGCGTTTGCGTATAGCTGTCAGTGCTAATAGACAAGCAACACTGCGTGAAATAACCGCAGACATCAATGTGGGACGTATCATATCCGTTAGGACAGTACGGTGAAATTTGGCGTTAATGGGCTATGGCAGCAAACGACTGACGCGAGAACCTTTGCTAACAGCACGGCATCGACTGCAGCACCCCTCCTGGTCTCTTAACCATATCGGTTGAACCGTAGACGACTGGCAAACCGTGGCATGGTCAGAAGAGCCCCGATTTTAGTTGGTAAGAGCTGATGGTAGGGTTCGAGCGTGGCGCAACATGTCAACAAGGCAATGTGCAAGCTGGTGGTGGCATCATAATGGCTTTGGCTGTGTTTACATTGAATAGATTGGATCCCCTTGTTCAACTGAACGTGATTGACTAGAAATTGTTGTTCCGCTACTTGGAGACCATTTGCAGCCATTCATGGACTACATGCACCCGCATAACTTTGTCATGTCAGAGGGCCACAATTGTTGGTAATTGGTTTGAAGAACATTCTGGACTTTTCGAGCGAATGATTTGGCCACCCAGATCTCCCGACATGAATCCCATTGAATATTTATGAGACATAATCGAGAGGTCAGCTCGTGCACAATATCGTCCACCGACAACTCTTTCAGAATTATGAACGGCTTTAGGGGCAGCACGGCTCATTATTTATGCAGGGAACTTCCAAAGACTTTTTGAGTCCTTGCCGCGTCGAGTTGCTGCAGTACGCCGAGAAAAACGATGTCCAACACTGTATTAGGAAGCATCGCATGACCGTTGTCACGTCAGTGTTTATAACGTGGGCATCTTGACGTGTTCATAAAATGATGAAAATCCATAATTTAAGTTATCGAACGGGACGAGGTGAGTCTGTTATTGCTGTTAATCCCGTAACTGTTACGTCTACTGAGACAATGAAGCCACTTTGGTTGCTTTAAAACGGAGCATACACTGATCAGTCAGAACATTATAACCACCGACGTACAATCGATATAAACCCGTCCAGGCGATAGCAGCGTCACCTGCCGAGGAATGACCACTTGTCATGTAGTATCAGCGAGCCTGCTGTCAATGTACAGAATGGGAAGGGCGTGCGATCTGTCTGACCGGAGGAAACTGCACAACTTGTCGGGTGATCGAGGAGTGCTGTGGTGAGTGTCTTCAACACGTGGCGAAACTAAGGAGAAACCACCTCCAGAAGTCGTGGGGTTGGGTGGCCAACTTTCATTACAGATGTCGGGCATCGTAGGCTGGGAAAAGTGATGAAACAGGACAGGCGGCGAACTGTGGTGGAAATAAAATCAGACTTTAATGGTGGGCGGAGTACAAGTCTGTCTGAACACACAGTACATCGAATAATCCCAACGACGGGCCTCCACAGCCTACAAGAAACCCCCTCCCCCAAATCCCCCTTCTATTCCCAATAAGATTGGGATGTGGGGCTGATGTGCAACCTGAAGACCTACCGGTGGCAGGGATCAAAAGATTAACTCGGCTCAGGCCCCATAAAATACGGAGCGAGCTTCCTAGAAATCGCCTCATCGCTGCTGCCACCGGCACTGAAGTTACGAACAAAAACTTTCTCGAAATCCGCTATGACCAGACTGGGATTATTTGAGGCGGTTTTAATTGCCCCAGAAGTAGCCTACTGGCTCTCCCCCTAAACAAATGTCCATCCCTTTTCATGGAAACTTAAAAGTAGCGGCGAGCTGAGCAAAATTAAAAATAAACTTCCTGAGATAATTGGTCACGCCAATAAATCTAGCTGCTCCCTTCTTATTGCTTGGGGGAGGAAAACACGAGTCCGAGGTACGATCCTGATCAATTCCAACTCCATCCCTCGACACAAGATGACCCAAGAAAGAAATTTTCCGCCTAGCCAGTGTAGCCTTGAACGGCTTAATTGTTAAGTTAACAGCACGAAGCAGTAACAACAGTAACTCGAGATGACACAAATGTTGGTCAGATAAAGGGCTATATACAAGATCATAATCAAAGTATTTATAGATGCAGTTGGACTGAAGGGAGCCCAGAATATTATCCAACAGGCGGGAAAGCACAGCGGCCGCAGTAGATAAGCCAAAGGGCACCCGATTGAACTCGCATAGGCTCCAAACGGTGCAAAATGCAGTAACGTGCTTAGAATCGTCTGTCAACTGTATCTGGTAACAGGCCTGGTTAAGATCAAGCACCGTAAAACAACAAGGCCAAGAAAGCCAAGTAAAACAATTGTGCAGGTAAGGTAGCGGCACAGATTCCAGAATCACGTTTTGATTAAGTGCCCTAAAATCAACAACCTGCCTGTAATCCTTGCCTTGTCGTTTAGGGACCAGATATACGGGGGAAGCGTAAGGAGATGTGGAGAGCCGAACAGCCCATGCCTAAGCATGTGACTGACCTTTTGACGTAAGAGCTTTATCCTCCGGGGGGGGGGGGGGGGGGGGAGGATAATCGATAAGGAGCTTATCGCACTGGAACATCAGTTAAACGAATCTTATACTGGATTTTGTCCGTTGCCACCAACTGATTAGTGAGGACACGAGGGTAATTTCCTAAGATGTTCCGTAGCTGCCTAGCCTCAACCTCCCCCAGATGGCTCACATTAAACTCGGACTGAAACGACATTGCTAAGAGTACGGTAAGAAAAAACGGCTATCTTCTCAGAGGGACAAAACTTAAAGGAGGAGGTCTTGCTACCAAAATCAAGCACCAAAACAGTCCGCTGAATAAAGTCACAATCGAAAAGCAAGGTGACATGTCGTTAACAACGATTAACTAAATAGGCCAAGAAAAGTTACAAATAGATCATTTCCCTCGCACTTCACCTACCAGAGGCAGCCCCTACCTGTTCACTGACCGATATCTGAGAAGTTGTCCATAAGGGAGACATTTTACATAAACCGCCATATTCCAAATACCAATCATAGTCGAATAAGGAAACGGAGCTACCCGAATCCAAAGGGCCACAAACAGGTTCTTGACTGAGCTGAGCACATGTGTGCGGAAAGGAGGGAGTTTTAAGAGCGAGGATGCGAGCTGCGCAACCAGGAGACTTACCTGAGACGGGCTTGGCTCGCTCCCGGTGGCGTCATCTATTAGCTCTTGGACCTCACTCGCGCACAACATGATCCCTTCTCCCACACCGGAAGCAACCTCGCTGACCTGAAGAATTAGGGGGAGTATCACGGGTCTTATAATCTCCGAACCGAGGCGCGGATTCTAGACCTTCCTGTCGGTCACACTGCTTGTCGGCGAACCTGAAGGCCTCCATAGAGAAAACCAATTCGCTCAGCTCAAAGGTGGTGTGCTTTCGCGCGAAAGTAATCCGAGAACGATCTTCCGGCATCATTCCCTGCAAAATGTTTAAAACACTATCATGTTCCGTGACTTCCAACTGTAAAGTGGCGACAGCTACTTGTAACCGCCAATAATGTTCACGCTCCAGTTCATTCCGAATTCGGGGCAGTAACTTCATTTTTACTACACGACCCCTCAAATCACTCAAGGTGCCCTGGCTCTGAAGTATTTCGGAAAAGACGCCACTCAACAGCCCTCGATTCAAGAGATGTAATAAACGAAATACAGGGTGATTCAAAAAGAATACCACAACTTTAGGAATTTAAAACTCTGCAACGACAAAAGGTAGAGCTAAGCACTATCTGTCGGCAAATTAAGGGAGCTATAAAGTTTCATTTAGTTGTACATTTGTTCGCTTGAGGCGCTGTTGACTAGGCGTCAGCGTCAGTTGATGCTAAGATGGCGACCGCTCAACAGAAAGCTTTTTGTGTTATTGAGTACGGCAGAAGTGAATCGACGACAGTTGTTCAGCGTGCATTTCGAACGAAGTATGGTGTTAAACCTCCTGATAGGTGGTGTATTAAACGTTGGTATAAACAGTTTACAGAGAATGGGTGTTTGTGCAAAGGGAAAAGTTCTGGACAGCCGAGAACGAGTGATGAAAATGTAGCACGCATCCAGCAAGCATTTGTTCGCAGCCCAGGAAAATCGACTCGCAGAGCTAGCAGAGAGCTGCAAATTCCACAATCAACTGTATGGAGAGTCCTACGAAAAAGGTTAGTTATGAAACCTGAACGTCAACTACCCGAGGCGATGGATCGGCCGCCAGGCAGCCCGTGACAGAGCACTTCATCACTGGCCTCCAAGAAGCCCTGATCTTACCCCCTGCGATTTTTTCTTATGGGGGTATGTTAAGGATATGGTGTTTCGGCCACATCTCCCAGCCACCATTGATGATTTGAAACGAGAAATAACAGCAGCTATCCAAACTGTTACGCCTGATATGCTACAGAGAGTGTGGAACGACTTGGAGTATTGGGTTGATATTGCTCGAGTGTCTGGAGGGGGCCATATTGAACATCTCTGAACTTGTTTTTGAGTGAAAAAAAAAACTTTTTAAATACTCTTTGTAATGATGTATAACAGAAGGTTATATTATATTTCTTTCATTAAATACACATTTTTAAAGTTGTGGTATTCTTTTTGAATCACCCTGTATAATAGAATCTGAAATTTGTAAGACATCGGCATGGAGTCCAAAACAAACGATCAACCATATCATCATCTCAAACTGGGCCAATTGATCGATGGATGGCTACGAAATACTCCTGAAACAAATGCGTAATCGGATTTGGTAACTTCGGAAACAAGTCGGGAACTAGCCTACCCAAAACTTGAACATTTATGTCCTCGTCGACCTGATCCAATCGACTCGCAGTGGGACTACCGTCCTCCGTACGTCACGCCTCCCCATCTAAATCCAGTATGTTTGCGCCAACTTATAACTCCTTCACCTGACCGAGAAACTGATTAACCACATCTTCTTGTTCCCTACTTAGATGAAGAAGCGTCAAATCTGTGACACGTTTGTCCCAATGAAAGAGTTGGGCCTGAATCCCACATATCTGTTTACGAGTAGGTAGGCTACCCTCGAGAAACTGATGAATTAGGTGGGTGCGGAATGACTTACCAACTCAATTCACGTATAGTTTTTTTTTTCTTTTTTATCAGCCTGGCACAATTCGGGTGGGCGTTATCGTGGAGTAACATCACTTCACGCAGTGTTCCCAGTCGTTGTTCTCGGATTGCGTCTGCAAGATATTTCACTTGTTGAAAATAAATGTCAGCAGTGATGGTTACGCCTGGGGGAAG
Source organism: Schistocerca cancellata (assembly GCF_023864275.1). NCBI lineage: Eukaryota > Metazoa > Arthropoda > Insecta > Orthoptera > Acrididae > Schistocerca > Schistocerca cancellata. The sequence continues at coordinate 235,951,529 of NC_064627.1, read as the reverse complement.
CAATTCGTAGTACACCACATCGTCGTTGTTCAACCAGATGCATAACATTACCTTTTGTGGATGCTCGCAGCTCTTTGTATGGGAAGCTGGTGCTCTGTATGGGTGCAGCCACTGCTTTTTTTCCTTAACGTTAGCAAAAAGACACAATTTCTTGTCACCAGTAACTATATACACTACTGGCCATTAAAATTGCTACACCACGAAGATGACGTGCTATACACGCGAAATTTAACCGACTGGAAGAAGATGGTGTGATATGCAAATGGTAAGCTTTTCAGAGCATTCACTCAAGATTGGCGCCAGTGGTGACACCTACAACGTGCTGACATGAGGAAAGTTCCCAACCGATTTCTCATACACAGTTGACCGGCGTTGCCTGGTGAAACGCTGTTGTGATGCCTCGTGTAAGGAGGACAAATGCGTACCTTCACGTTTCCGACTTTGATAAAGGTCGGATCGTAGCCTATCGCGATTGCGGTTTATCGTATCGCGACATTGCTGCTCGCGTTGGTCGAGATCCAATGACTGTTGGCAGAATATGGAATCGGTGGGTTCAGGAGGGTAATGCGGAACGATGTGCTGGATCCCAACAGCCTCGTATCACTAGCAGTCGAGGTGACAGGCATCTTATCCGCATGGCTGCAACGAATCGTGCAGCCACGTCTCGATCCCTGAGTCAACAGATGGGGACGTTTTGCAAGACAATAACCATCTGCACGAACAGTTCGACGACGTTTGCAGCAGCATGGACTATCAGCTCGGAGACCATGGCTGCGGTTACCCTTGACGCTGCATCACAGACAGGAGCACCTGCGATGGTGTACTCAACAACGAACCTGGGTGCACGAATGGCAAAACGTCATTTTTTCGGATGCATCCAGGTACTGTTTACAGCATCATGATGGTCGCATCCGTGTTTGGCGACATCGTGGTGAACGCACATTGGAAGCGTGTATTCGTCATCGCCATACTGACGTATCACCCAGCGTGATGGTATGGGGTACCATTGGTTTCACATCTCGGTCACCTCTTGTTCGCATTGACGGCACTTTGAACAGTGGGCGTTACATTTCAGATGTGTTCCGCCCCGTGGTTCTACCCTTCATTCGATCCCTGCGAAACCCTACATTTCAGCAGGATATTGCACGACCGCATGTTGCAGGTCCTGTACGGGCCTTTCTGGATACAGAAAATGTAGGACTGCTGCCATCACCAGCACATTCTCCAGATCTCTCACCAATTGAAAACGTCTGATCAATGGTGGCCGAGCAACTGGCTTTTCACAATACGCCAGTCACTACTCTTGATGAACTGTGGTATCGTGTTGAAGCTACATCGGCAGCTGTACCTGTACACGCCATCCAAGCTCTGTTTGACTCAATGCCCAGGCGTATCAAGGCCGTTATTACGGCCAGAGGTGGATGTTCTGGGTACTGATTTCTCAGGATTTATGGACCCAAACTGCGTGAAAATGTAATGAAATGTCAGTTCTAGTATAATATATTTGTCCAATGAATACCCATTTATCATCTGCATGTCTTCTTGGTGTAGCAATTTTAATGGCCAGTAGTGTCGTATAGTAAAGGTCGGGATGATACATAAGTCAATTGATGATGAGCAAGCAGATATGCACATATGGAAAGCCGCTGATTTCTATGGATTTTGTTTAGAGCACGTGGTACCCATACACCATTTTTGAACCTTCCCCAATGTATTCAAATGTCGCACGATGGAGGACGGATCACAGTTCATCACATTTGCCAGTTCTCGAGTGCACTGACACGGGTTATTGTGGACTAATGCGTTTAAACGATCTTCATCACATCCCAAAGTTCTTCCTGAACTTGCTGAACTTGGAGTGTTCGCTGCTGTCACCCCTGAGAATGTACTTTTAGAGCACTGCATTATATGACATTAAGACATGAACTGTGCAAAACCAGAACAGAAGGGAACAGAAAACTTTGAGATGTGGTGCAAAATGGTTCAAATGGCTCTGAGCACTATGGGACTCAACTGCTGTGGTTATAAGTCCCCTAGAACTTAGAACTACTTAAATCTAACTAACCTAAGGACAGCACACAACACCCAGCCATCACGAGGCAGAGAAAATCCCTGACCCCGCCGGGAATCGAACCCGGGCGTGGGAAGCGAGAACGCTACCGCACGACCACGAGATGCGGGCGAGATGTGGTGCTACAGAAGAATGTTGAAAGTTAGGTGGACTAATAAAGTAAGGGATGAAGAGGTTCTCCACAGAATCGGCGAGGAAAGGAATATATGGAAACCACCGACATGAAGAAGGGACAGGATAATAGGAAATCTGTTAAGATGTCAGGGAATAACTTCTGTGGCACCAGAGACCGATGGCCTTTGCAGTCTGGTCCTTTCAACCTCCACAAACCAAGCAACCACTAGAGACAGTTGTTGAGTGTAAAAAGTATAGGGAAAGACGGAGACTGGAATACATCCAGCAAATAACAGAGGCGGGCTGCATCAAACCAGTCAGAAGACCGATGACTCAACAAAAATTATGACTACCTGTCGGAGTACCCGAAAGAGACTAACGTTTTCTCATCACTGCTTCCCGTGCAATCATAACAAAGTCTCTCGTAGCGCTGTAGACTACTGAAGTAGAATACCAAACAAATTCGTTAGGACTGCACAGTAATATTTGGCCTGTATATCGAGGACGCACGATCACCTTGGTTGACGCGTTACGCGTATAGTCAAGTTTTGTTGGGAATTGGTATTAATGTCCGCCTATTGCTACCGCGTCGCGTGGCTGGTGCGAACGCAGAAACACCGCGGGGCGCGCGGTAGAAATTGTGCCTCGCCGGCCACGGACGAGCGCCGCAGCTAAATTGGTCATTAGGGCGGGCTGCTGATGCGGCGGTGGATTTGGCCGCGCTGATTGGATTGGCCAGGCCTGGCTGGATGTCGGCGTCCGCCGCTGCACTCGCCCCGACATGCTCTGCGGCACACGCGACTACACGCAGGTCAACATGAGCAGGCGCCGCGCTACGGGGACGCGCTCGATAGGTGTCCTTATTTTTTTTTCCTTTATTGTCATTTCATCCGTCCAGATCAATATGGACGGCCTGGGGTGGGGATGAGGGGGAGGGAGGGTTATCAGCTGACGATGGCCTAGGAAGCTGAAAGCCGGTTCACAGCGAACTACTAAATACATGTTATAGTGGAACATTAATACTGTATATTCAATTTTTAGTTTATTTTGACATAAGGATGTTTTAGAATGAAAACTGAGCAATTAAGGTGTTGCTATCATAACTGTGAAATTGCACTGCTGTGACGAAAGTCATGCGATAGTGACATGCACGTACACTGATAAGCCAAAACATACTTGAGTATTGCTCGTCAGTGTGGGATCCGTACGAGATCGGGTTGACGGAGGAGATAGAGGAGATCAAAAGAAGAGCGGCGCGTTTCGTCACAGGGTTATTTGGTAAGCGTGATAGCGTTACGGAGATGTTTAGCAAACTCAAGTGGCAGACTCTGCAAGACAGGAGCTCTGCATCGCGGTGTAGCTTGCTGTCCAGGTTTCGAGAGGGTGCGTTTCTGGATGAGGTATCGAATATATTGTTTCCCCCAACTTATACCTTCCGACGAGATCACGAATGTAAAATTAGAGAGATTCGGGCGCGCACGGAGGCTTTCCGGCAGTCGTTCTTCCCGCAAACCATACGCGACTGGAACAGAAAAGGGAGGTAATGACAGTGGTACGTAAAGTGCCCTCCGCCACACACCGTTGGGTGGCTTGCGGAGTATAAATGTAGATGTAGATGTAGTTGTAGATGTATGACCACTGCCCACCGTGACGTTGGATACTGCCTGGTGGCGTTGCGGGCACGTGACGCGTTAGCAAAAGTACACTACTGGCCATTAAAATTGCTACACCAAGAAGAAATGTAGATGGTAAACGGGTATTCATTGGACAAATATATTATACTAGAACTGACATTTGATTACACTTTCACGCAACTTGGCTGCATAGATCCTGAGAAATCAGTACCCAGAACAACCTCCTCTGGCCGTAATAACGGCCTTGATACGCCTGGGCATTGAGTCAAACAGAGCTTGGATGACGTGTACAGGTACAGCTGCCCATGCAGCTGCAACACGACACCACAGTTCATCAAGAGAAGTGACTGGCGTATTGTGACGAGCCAGTTGCTCGGCCACCAGTGACCATGTAAGGTCTCAGGCAAATCCAACACTTCCATGAAAACCCTGATATGATAGCAAATCCGACAGTATGTCACATAGCTCTGAATAAATCCTGACATTAAATTAACCAAAGTAATACGATCAACGAGTGGGCAAATGGAATACCACAGACTAACACAAGAATGCCTAAATGCATGTCATACCTTCCCACCGTGAAACAGACGCAGTTCCGATGGGAGAAACGAGAACAGAAGCCGAGAGCAGAATCGTGTAGGCTAGGAGGCCCTACGATAAGGGACGGACACCCACGTCGTCAACCGACCGGCAAATCCAACCCCCAACCCATGTTAAAAGATAGAGCCCTCCAGAAGAACAGTATAGATCGTACGATAACACTAAAAGGGCCACACCAGCTGCAAGTTTTAGCGTCAGACTTTTTCGCGTCTCTATCACGTTGCAAACGTTAAAAACATTGCCCCACCATGAAAAGTATAACGTTTCTCATTGGATAGACAGAATTTTGTAGGCGGAGCTTAAGGTTAACATTGAGACCCAGATTGGTCAGTTGAAAACACAGCCAGATAGCTTTTTTTTAAACCAACTTCGGTAAATTGTAGTAAGGAGAAGTTAGGAGAGAGCTGCTTCCGAGACAGCGAGATGTGAGGAGCTGCGCCACCCACCACCCCGCGACGCTGCCTAAACACCGACAAGGTAATGGACGCACGCGATACCGCATTTTTGAGCGCATAAGGCTTCACTCAGAACTGCAGAAGTCTCATCTGTTACATCCCCTTTTTACGTAACACTAGTGTCGATCGTCAATTAAATCTCATGGTGTTCACATTTGATACTTGAAGTAAAAACCTGAAACGCGATGATTTTTCTGTTATATAATTATTCAGAAGCCACATCAGCCACTGTAATTTACGACAAGTTAGATAAGTAATTAAAGATAACTGAGGGTCACTGTAGACCATTTTGATAGTTTTCTCTTTTATGAAACTTAACTTAAATCTAGATTATAGATGTAATACGGCATAGGTCATCCTTCGATCCATTGTAGAACTTGGAAACCCATTCAGGCAATATTCGTTCACATTTTTGTTGAACGCAGTTGGCTTTTTCATCCTGTATTAAAACATTTCCTTTTATCAATAGTGCAATTTATAAACAATGTTTTGTGAGTAGAATGAAATTTCCAATGGTAAACTTAACTGCTTTTTCGACGTTATTTTACCAGCTAACTAAAAATAGGAAAGCCTTGAACCCCTTCCACTAAATTTAGTTAGTATTAAGATTCTAATACAGGGAGTGCAGTAGAGCTGACGCTGAAATCATTAAGTATTTGATTATATCATCGCTAGTCTCACTGAACTCTTCTGAACCCTACATGTCATGTTTGGTCTGGCGTCTCCTTACCAGCAACAGGTCCTAGGTTCCAACTAGTCAATTCCCTAAAAAACACGCTCAGAGCGTCGTTGCGCGAAAGTGGTAGGGAGACACGACTTAGGAAAAACACCACGCAGAATGTTAGAACCAGACGTTTTCAATTGTTGAGAGATCTGGAGAATGTGATGGTCATGGCAGCAGTCCAACATTTTCTGTATCCAGAAAGGCACGTGCAGGACCTGCAACATGCGGTCGTGCAATATCCTGCTGAAATGTAGGGTTTCGCAGGGATCGAATGAAGGGTAGAGCCACGGGTCGTAACACATCTGAAATGTAACGTCCACTGTTCAAAGTGCCGTCAATACGAACAAGAGGTGATCGACACGTGTGACCAATGGCACCCCATACCATCATGCCGGATGATACGCCAGTTTGGCGATGACGAATACACGCTTCCAATGTGCGTTCACCACGATGTCGCCAAACACGGATGCGACCATCATGATGCTGTAAACGTAACTTGGATTCATCCGAAAAAAATGTCGTTTTGCCATTCGTGCACCCAGTTTCGTTGTTGAGCACACCATCGCAGGCGCTCCTGTCTGTGATGCAGCGTCAAGGGTAACCGCAGCCATGGTCTCCTAGTTGATAGTCCATGCTGCTGCAAATGTCGTCGAACTGTTCGTGCAGATGGTTGTTGTCTTGCAAAACGTCCCCATCTGTTGACTCAAGAATCGAGACGTGGCTGCACGACCCGTTACAGCCATGCGGATAAGATGCCTGTCATCTCGACTGCTGGTGATACGAGGCCGTTGGGATCCGGCACGGTGTTCTGTAATACCCTCCTGAACCCACCGATGGCCATTAAAATTGCTACACCACGAAGATGACGTGCTACAGACGAGAAATTTAACCGACAGGAAGAAGATGCTGTTATATGCAAACGATTAGCTTTTCAGAGCATTCACACAAGTTTGGCGACGGTGGCGACACCTACAACGTTCTGACATGAGGAAAGTTTCCAACCGATTTCTCATACACAAACAGCAGTTGATGGCGTTGCCTGGTAAAACGTTGTTGTGGTGCCTTGTGTAAGGAGGAGAAATGCGTACCATCACGTTTCCGACATTGATAAAGGTCGGATTTTAGCCTGTAGCGATTGCGGTTTATCGTATCGCGACATTGCTGCTCGCGTTGGTCGAGATCCAATGACTGTTAGCAGAATATGGAATCGGTGGGTTCAGGAAAGTAATACAGAACGCCGTGCCGGATCCCAACGGCCTCGTATCACCAGCAGTCGAGATGACAGGCATCTTATCCGCATGGCTGTAACGGATCGTGCAGCCACGTCTCGATCCCTGAGTCAACAGATGGGGACCTTTGCAAGACAACAACTATCTGCACGAACAGTTCGACGACGTTTGCAGCAGCATGGACTATCAGCTCGGAGACCATGGCTGCAGTTACCCATGACGCCGCATCACAGACAGGAGCATCTATCATGGTGTACTCAACGACGAAACTGGGTGCGCGAATGGCAAAACGTCACTTTTTCGTATGCATCCAGGTTCTGTTTACAGCATCATGATGGTCGGATCCGTGTTTGACGACATCGCGGTGAACGCACATTGGAAGCGTGTAGTCGACATCGCCATACTGACGTATCACCCGGTGTGATGGTGTGGGGTGCCATTGGTTACACGTCTCGGCCACCTCTTGTTCGCATTGATGGCACTTTGAACAATGGACGTTACATTTCAGATGTGTTACGACCCGTGACACTGCCCTTCATTCGATCCCTGCGAAACCCTACATTTCAGCAGGATAATGCACGACCGCATGTTGCAGGTCTTGTACGGGCCTTTCTGGATACAGTAAATGTTCGACTGCTGCCCTGGCCAGCACGTTCTCCAGATCTCTCACCAATTGAAAACGTCTGGTCACTGGTGGCCGTGCAACTAGCTCGTCACAATGCGCCAGTCACTACTATTGATGAACTGTGGTATCTTGTTGAAGCTGCATGGGCAGCTGTACCTGTACAAGCCATCCAAGCTCTGTTTGACTCAATGCCCAGGCGTATCAAGGCCGTTATTACGGCCAGAGTTGGTTGTTTTGGGTACTGATTTCTCAGGATCTGTGCACCCATATTGCGTGAAAATGTAATCACATCTCAGTTCTAGTATAATATATTTGTCCAATGAATACCCGATTATCATTTGCATTTCTTCTTGGTGTAGCAATTTTGATGGCCAGTAGTGTCGGATTCCTGACGTGCAAATCAGTGATATATTTCGTTCCAAAGATGGGCGAACAAGCCATTACGCAGGTGGTCGTAATGTTTCGGCTCATCAATGTACACAAGATATAAAAGAGCAGTGCATTGGTGAAGCTCTCATTTGTCCTCCAGTGAATCATATGAAAAGGTTTCGACTTTATTATGACCGCACTGCGGGAATTAACAGACTTTCAATAATATTTCGCTCTTCCGCAAAGCAAACCAATCAATGTAGAATAAGAACTAGAGACCAAATTTTGGCCTATTTTTCTATTGCAAATTGAAAATCACGAACACCGAGCTAAAAAATGAAAGTATATACGTTTTAAAAACACAACGCTGATAAAAAACACTGAAGCACCGCACTTTCACTTAAAATCTGAAGGACCTGAACTAGGTGAGACGTATTGGTGGAGGAGAGAATATGCTCCATAGGGTTGAGAGGTGTGGGTAAAAAGATAGGGCGCTTTTAGGTAGGGAAACTGCACTGAAGCGCCAAAGAAACTGGTGAAGGCATGAGTATTCAAATACAGAGATATGTAAACAGGCAGAACACGGCGCTGTGGTCGGCAACGCCTATATAAGAGGACAAGTGTCTGGCGCAGTTGTTATATCGGTTACTGCTGCTACAATGGCAGGTTATCAAGATTTAAGTGAGTGTGAACGTGGTGTTATAGTCGGCGCACGAGTGATGGGACATAGCGTCTCCGAGGTAGCGTTGAAGTGGGGATTTTCCCGTACGACCATTTCACAAGTGTACCGTGAGTATCAGGAATCCGGTAAAACATCAGATATCAGATGTCGCTGCGGCCGCAAAAAGATCCTGCAAGGACGGGACCAAAGACGACTGAAGAGAATCGTTCAACGTGACTGAAGTGCAACCCTTCCGTAAATTGCTCCAGATTTCAATGCTGGGACATCAGCAAAGGTCAGCGTGCGAACCATTCAACGAAACATCATCGATATGGGCTTTCGGAGCCGAAGGACCACTCGTATACCCTCGATGACTGCACGCCACAAAGCTTTTCGCCTCGGCAGGGCTCGTTAACACAACATTGGACTTTTGACGACTGGAAACATGTTGTCTGGTCCGAAGAGTCTCGTTTCAAATTGTATCGAGCGGATGGATGTGTACGGTTATGGAGACAATCTCATGAATCCATGGATCCCGCATGTCAGCATGTGACGGTTCAAGCTGGTGGAGGCTCTGCAAATGGTGTGGAGCGTGTGTAGTAGGAGCGATATGGGACCTCTGATACGTCTAGACACGACTCTGACAGGTGACATGTACATAAACATCCTGTCTAATCACCTGCAACCATTCCTGTCCATTGTGCATTCCGACGGACTTGGGAAAATCCAGCATAAAAATGCGACACCCAACACGTCCAGAATTGCTACAGATTGGCTGCAGGATCATTCCTCTGAGTTTAAACACTTCCGCTAGCCACCAAACTCCCCAGACATGAACATTATTAAGCATGTCTGGGATGCCTTGCGACGTGCTGTTCAGAAGAAATCTTCACACCTTCGTAGTCTTACGGGTTTATGGTCAGCCCTGGCTCTTGAGTGTAGAAGGTGGAAGGTAGGTGGATAAAGGGAAATACGGTCGGTGGGATAAACAGGGGGTAAGGAATAGTGGTCTGTGAGTAGGGTACAGGTCAGGAAAGGGATTGGTGTGGATGGAGACGGAAAAGGAGAGAGGAGCCCTGATGTGGAGTGGGTTGGATGGTGGAGTTGTTAGGTGAAACATATATCAGGGCAGATTTCGTTGCGTGGGAGAGGGAGTTGATCAAAGTTGTGTTGGGATAGTATATGGAGTATGTGAAAGTGTTCATGAAGGCGCGGTGCCTACCAAGGTTGGCGGTCACAAGGGAAATAATGGGGTTACTGGAATTTAGTTCGTGGGTAGTATAGGAGATGCGGAGATGTTCGATGTGGGTGTGGAAGGGTGGGGATTTGCTGAGACCATAGAGGATCCTTGTGGGGGAGGGCAGATAGATGCAGAACGCGAGACGGAGTGCTAGGCGTTCGAGGATTTGGAGGGACTTATAGAACTTTGGTGGGTTGGAGATCCACGCAGTATTTGCGTAGCAGAGGATGGAGCGGCTCATGGTTTTATATGTATGGAGAATAGTGGAGTGGTGTAGTCCTCAAGTTTGGCCTTTTACTAGTTACAGTAGTTTCAGTCTATTGTGATCTTTCTGTTGGATGTTTAGTAGGTGGGGTTAGCTGCCGATCGAGGGTTCGTCCAAGATATTTTAGTGTGTTAATTAAATGGATAGGAACGTCCTAAATGGTAAGGTGGCAGTAGAGATTCTTAGGCTGAACTTCACTTATGTACCCACATCCACACCCACACCGTTAAGGTCAGAATTATACAGATGGTAGAGGATCCTAATCTCTACTTTTGGACGAAAGGAACTAGCTAACGGACACGAATGTTACTGTTTATTGCCATTAACACTTCTTCCTTATAGTACGACTTAAGCTCAGAGCAACAATTCAAAGTGACAAGCCTTAGTCTCAATACATGCTCCAGAATGGGATGTAAAATTCTGGTGTGTACAGTTCAACCAGCTCTAGCAACGAATTTCTGTTCAGTTTCTCCTGGGAGTTTGTACAGATAACAGTACCGAAGCGATCCTGCGCCTGTGGTAGAAGTGCCAAAGCTGTCTAAAAAATTACTTAGACGTCTTGTACTGATAAAAAACACTGTGCACAAGAAACTGAATGTATCATTGCAATAAAGTGATTAAAAATTGGGTAAACACTGTAAAATAATTACAGTAAAATATCAAAAGGTGACCCTCGTAAAAGGAGTCAGATGCATTTTTTTCTGGTTTTTGGGCAGATATTTCCGTTTAGTTTCTATAATGTGTAGCTGGAGTCAGCCCAAATAAATACTGCTTATCATGTCTTTCATGTGCGGCCACTGTCAACGTGTAATTCGCCTTCTCCGTTGCTTTTTAACTTTCTGATCATTTCACCAGCCGGTATAGTAATCTGTAGAATGGGTTTAATTATAAAGTCGCGTTATAAAACTTGACGTGAAGCAGCGTTGCGATAATAACAATATACACAAGTGGAAACTATGCCACGGAATATTAATAAAATATAAGTAATACTTAACACCAGACTAGCTGGAACAACGAGAAAAACTGCGTACATTCGCGAGTGAGTGGGCTGTCTAATAACTACTGTATTTGGGGAAGATGGTAAGATATTGTAATTATTGTAAAAGTCACTTACGTATGACGCATAACGAGAGAGGTAGACGCACGTATTTTCTTAGAGTTACCTTTCCTTGTGACCTGGTTGCAAAGAATATCGGTTATGGTAGAAATAAGAATCAGGTAAAAATTATAACAAAAGGAATCGGACTTCGTTAGAAGAAGAGAAATGATGAAGATTGCAGGTATCAGTGTCGTGGCAAATGACCAATTTTTTTTAAAAATGAAAATGGCGGCCACAAAGGAAGAAAAGCGCACATTCGTATACCTCTATTTTTCTACTGCTCCGTCGCGAAGATCGCCGCTGCTATCTGTATCCATCTCGTATAAATAATAACAATATTGGTCCAGGAGAATGTGTTATTAGGCTTCAATAAATAATGATAATCGCGAAGATTGCGTTTTGACTTCAACTGGTAGTTATTCAAATAAACTTTCATAAATATAGTACCAGGGTTCACATATACGTCTACAGTTTTTGACGAGCGAGAACAGAACAGATGACTCGTACTAAAGCTAATAATTGAAGAGTCTGTCAGTGCTCTTACTTACCTTTGATTGGCCGATTAATATCTGGCAATTATTTTACGGTTTGGTTTATCAAGAAATATTGAAAAATTATCTCAACAAACGAGGAACGTCAGATTCTTTCGCATTACAAATTAAATTAGTTTTGAAGTGGAATTTTACGTGCTCATTCGAAAGAGCAGTCCCACATTAGTACAGAGCAATATTCGTGTCACAGGTATGTACTAACAGGGACAGAAAAACATGGACAATAATCAATACTCCACTAGCGACAGCACCACCTTCACCCGCACTGACTGATACCTCCGTGCAGAAGCGATGCTTGGTAAATTTTTTTGGAAATTTGTGGTAAGTCCTATGGGATCAAACTGCTGAGGCCATCGTTCCCTACGCTTACACACTACTTAATCTAACTTAAACTAACTAATGCTAAGGACAACACACACACACACACACACACACACACACACACACACACACATGCCCGAGGGAGGAATCAACCTCCGATGGGTGGAGCCGCGAACCGTGACAAGACGCTCTAGACCACGCGGCTAAACCGCGCGGCCAGCGCTGCTTAGTCGCTACTGTAGTACAGATTATTATTCCTGTTTCGGTCTCTCTGTTAATACGCACCTATAAAATAGATATCGCACTAGACTAATTTCAGATCGCCCTATCGAATGGGCATGTAAAATTCCACTTTAAAAATCATTTTGTTAGTAACGGAAACAGACCGACGCTTTCAGTTGACACTGGACGTCGCATGAAGGACATTATGAGCAGAATCTGTTTGGGCTGACTCCAACAACACATTAAAAAAGCGAATCGGCAAATATGTGCATAAAAATCAGAGGAGGCGCAGCCTTCAACTTTTTTCGAGGCAGCTACGAGATGCCAGAATGTTTGCATTTGTCTTTTACCACCCTGATCTTGTCATGTGAGCATCGTTCTCTGTAGTCCTGAGTAACCTGCAATATGTGAAGCTAATTCACAGAAAAAATTTTAATACCAGTCCACATACAAATGTTAATAACCATTGTATTATCAGTTTCATTTTTAAGCTCTTTGTGCGAGACACGCAACATTTTGACGCAGCAACGATCAGTATATTATTGATGGATAAAGTCTACGTGTTGTAGTGTTATGGAAGAACGCTACGAACTTATGCACCAGCAAAATAGACTTAGTGTGAGTTCCGCACTGTCGCCTGATAAACAAAGTAAGAGCCTACGGAATACCAGAGCAGCTGTGTGGCTGGATTGAAGAGTTTTTAGCAAACAGAACACAGCAGGTTGTTCTCAATAGAGGGACGTCTACAGACGTTGAGTAACCTCTGGCGTGCCACAGGGGAGAGTTATGGGACCATTGCTTCTCACAATATACACTCCTGGAAATTGAAATAAGAACACCGTGAATTCATTGTCCCAGGAAGGGGAAACTTTATTGACACATTCCTGGGGTCAGATACATCACATGATCACACTGACAGAACCACAGGCACATAGACACAGGCAACAGAGCATGCACAATGTCGGCACTAGTACAGTGTATATCCACCTTTCGCAGCAATGCAGGCTGCTATTCTCCCATGGAGACGATCGTAGAGATGCTGGATGTAGTCCTGTGGAACGGCTTGCCATGCCATTTCCACCTGGCGCCTCAGCTGGACCAGCGTTCGTGCTGGACGTGCAGACCGCGTGAGACGACGCTTCATCCAGTCCCAAACATGCTCAATGGGGGACAGATCCGGAGATCTTGCTGGCCAGGGTAGTTGACTTACACCTTCTAGAGCACGTTGGGTGGCACGGGATACATGCGGACGTGCATTGTCCTGTTGGAACAGCAAGTTCCCTTGCCGGTCTAGGAATGGTAGAACGATGGGTTCGATGACGGTTTGGATGTACCGTGCACTATTCAGTGTCCCCTCGACGATCACCAGTGGTGTACGGCCAGTGTAGGAGATCGCTCCCCACACCATGATGCAGGGTGTTGGCCCTGTGTGCCACGGTCGTATGCAGTCCTGATTGTGGCGCTCACCTGCACGGCGCCAAACACGCATACGACCATCATTGGCACCTAGGCAGAAGCGACTCTCATCGCTGAAGACGACACGTCTCCATTCGTCCCTCCATTCACGCCTGTCGCGACACCACTGGAGGCGGGCTGCACGATGTTGGGGCGTGAGCGGAAGACGGCCTAACGGTGTGCGGGACCGTAGCCCAGCTTCATGGAGACGGTTGCGAATGGTCCTCGCCGATACCCCAGGAGCAACAGTGTCCCTAATTTGCTGGGAAGTGGCGGTGCGGTCCCCTACGGCACTGCGTAGGATCCTACGGTCTTGGCGTGCATCCGTGCGTCGCTGCGGTCCGGTCCCAGGTCGACGGGCACGTGCACCTTCCGCCGACCACTGGCGACAACATCGATGTACTGTGGAGACCTCACGCCCCACGTGTTTAGCAATTCGGCGGTACGTCCACCCGGCCTTCCGCATGCCCACTATACGCCCTCGCTCAAAGTCCGTCAACTGCACATACGGTTCACGTCCACGCTGTCGCGGCATGCTACCAGTGTTAAAGACTGCGATGGAGCTCCGTATGCCACGGCAAACTGGCTGACACTGACGGCGCCGGTGCACGAATGCTGCGCAGCTAGCGCCATTCGACGGCCAACACCGCGGTTCCTGGTGTGTCCGCTGTGCCGTGCGTGTGATCATTGCTTGTACAGCCCTCTCGCAGTGTCCGGAGCAAGTATGGTGGGTCTGACACACCGGTGTCAATGTGTTCTTTTTTCCATTTCCAGGAGTGTATATAAATGACCTAGTACATAGTGTCGGAAGTTCCGTGCGGCTTTTCGCGGATGATGCTGTAGTATACAGAGAAGTTGCAGCATTAGAAAATTGCAGTAAATGCAGGAAGATCTGCAGCGGATAGGCGCTTGGTGCAGGGAGTGGCAACTGACCCTTAACATAGACAAATGTAACGTATTTCGAATACATAGAAAGAAGGATCCTTTATTGTATGATTATATGATAGCGGAACAAACACTGGCAGTAGGTACTTCTGTAAAATATCTGGGACTACGCGTACGGAACGATTTGAAGTGGAATGATCATATAAAATTAATTGTCGGTAAGGCAGGTGCCAGGCTGAGATTCATTGGGAGAGTCCTTAGAAACTGTAGTCCTTCAACAAAGGAGGTGGCTTACAAAACACTCGTTCGACCTATACTTGACTATTGCTCATCAGTGTGGGATCCGTACCAGATCGGGTTGACGGAGGAGATAGAGAAGATCCAAAGAAGAGCGGCGCGTTTCGTCACAGGGTTATTTGGTAAGCGTGATAGCGTTACGGAGATGTTTAGCAAACTCAAGTGGCAAACTCTGCAAGACAGGCGCTCTGCATCGCGGTGTAGCTTGCTGTCCAGGTTTCGAGAGGGTGCGTTTCTGGATGAGGTATCGAATATATTGCTTCCCCCTACTTATTCCTCCAGAGGAGATTTCGAATGTAAAATTAGAGAGATTCGAGCGCGCACGGAGGCTTTCCGGCAGTCGTTCTTCCCGCGAACCGTACGCGACTGGAACAGGAAAGGGAAGTAATGACAGTGGCACGTAACGTGCCCTCCGCCACATACCATTGGGTGGCTTGCGGGGTATAAATGTAGATGTAGTGTGAGCTGTACAAACTGTAGGCCTATTAGCGCCGACTTGCAGCTGTTTAAAAATTTCTCGCTCTCTGGCAAGTTTTTAATCCGCGCCTCCGTTGCCCCGACGAGGCGCGGGATGCTAATGACGCGGGAGGAACAACAAGTAGCTTCCCGCGCCGTGTTTGCGCGTGTATTTCGGGGTGCGCCGAGCGCCCGCGGCCGGGATCGATGCCCGCAAGGTTAAGAGCGACGTGGCCGGGGCAGGCACGCCTGCTGCCAGGCAACCACACTCCTGTGGCAGGGGCGTCCCTGACGCTGAGGAAAAGGTCGTTTGTACACGTGTGCCAAAACAAAAAATGTCACCCTCCGTAGCTCAGCGGTAGCCGGCGCAGTATCGCAGCGTGTTCGGTCAGGGGATCGCCCACACTCTATGATTAAAAAAAAAAAAAAAAAAAAACATCGGTAGAATGTGAAAATATCATGCGACATTTTGAAGCATCTCCAACTCTCTTGTGGTTCCCTTTTTAGGTATTCCACGTCGACGTCTGCTCGTAGATACGTATCGTCGGTAGGTTTTCGGGCTTTACTTCCCGACGTGACAGCGACGACTCTCCGATGAGGTGCGAGCCTTGTGTTTTGGTATTACTGCGAGTCTTGTAAATATCGATTTTATTTAGTAATTTGCCCGGCTAAAACTCTCCCCTTTTATGATTAAGACAGCCTGCTACACTTTTCGGTGGGAGTGGGGACGTCAAAGAGTCACAAAAGTTCATATTAAGCAGTCCGTAAAACACGTAAACGTTCACTTCAGTTAGCGTGTTAGTTAATGCCTACGCTTTCCGCTAGATGGTGCTGACTTACTGCTGAATAGCTTTGGTTCCGTAAAACCTTCAATGATTAGTACTAGATAAATGAAATAAGCACAACACTCTTGTATTTCACTTTCACTCTCTATTCAAGGATGATGGTCTATTTAAAAATTCAAGGATGATGGTCTATTTAAAAGGTTCCTAACCTGGAGGAATCTAAATAGTCCGCAAATGCCGATATGCAAGCGCTCTACGTCCAGATTCACAACTAACGGCACACGACACTTTCAAAAGTCCACACGTTAATATCTGAATACCAGTACCTCTTAATTCACTCGTATCAGAAGATAATTTGAGTTTCTGTCGTCTATATGTCCGTAAAGTTCTAATCTAGCACTGAAGTCCTAAAATCACCTTAATACTCCGTTGCTACGAACAGTCAGAGATCGTACACTACAGCACTTTTAATCTCCGTAATATTCTAACAGTTTATCGTGAATCTTAACACGATAAAGTACAATTTAATTATTGTCTCGCTGACTGAATGGGTTCCCCGCCCTTTAACGAAACAATCAAGGAAAAAAGGCGGCAATAATGACGACCAGGCCTTTTTATAGGCTTTTCATCACAAGAGTTTAACGTCACTGCCTTCTCCATGACGGAGCTTCCGTGGTTTTGCTGTACTTCGACGTTAAACTACTTGCTGATATACTATAATTTTGATCTGCAGTTACCGAACTCGGATTCTACACTATTTTCCCCTCTAAAAATTCTATTCTTAATTTTAAATTATTCTTTCTATAGCTTTTATCACTGTAAACTGAACCGAGGTGTTACAATCTGCACAAGACTATTAAAGAGAAACTACGAAGAAGCAGCTAGAAAGACGACTAAAAAAGGTAATCAACAAGTCTCGTTTCTGTGGGGAGGACCCAGGTTCGATTCCCGGTAGAGTGCGCGCAGAATAACGTGGCCACTAGATGCGCAGTGAGCTGGGAATGCGTGGTGAGGGCGATAGTGGTGGGGGCTACAGGCAGGTGTCATAGGGAAAGTGCCTTCCTAATCTGAAGTCTAAGTTCACATTTTTTCTAAATATTAAGCGGAACTCCTCCACACCCACATTTGCACGGTGGCCATTCAACAAGATCTGTCACTTCCTCTTCAATTATTCCCTAAAAAGAATTTCACTGAAAACGCAACAAAAGCAGCGATTAATTTTCGCCAGGATTGCTAGCCATCTGTAACTTTCAGAGAGGCATGGTATGGCGAATTTTGAGTAAAACCTACACATTTGTCTTGTTGCCGTATTAAAAACTGCTACTTTTGCCAAAACGCAGCGGAGTTTACACACTAGCATGCGCAGATGCAATTGCGACAGAATTCTGAACAGCGGTTTATCAAGCGAGGAACTGAGGAAAAGTAAGCTCAATAACTTATAAACAGTCGTATGCTTGGTACAAAAATAAACGTGTAACGTCTCCACTCATGTGTAGTAAGTCTGTACTTAGCGGAATAACACGAGAGATAATGAAGTTTTGCATAATAACCATACGACAAAATGTCCTCCTCTTTGCATGTTATTATTTGACAAAATCTCATTTCGATATCTCAGAATGGCTCTAAGCACTTTGAGATTTAACATCTGAGGTCATCAGTCCCCTAGACATAGAACTACGTAAACCTAACTAACCTAAGGACATCACACACGTCCATGCCCGAGGCAGGATTAGAACCTGCGGCCGTAGCAGCAGCGCGGTTCCGGACTGAAGCGCCTAGAATCGCTCGGCCACAGCTGCCGGCTCGATATCTCAAACCGCTTATGAAATATGAAGAATGATGTGGATACTACACTCCGGCTTTATCGCTGCTGCGCGCGGTCGCAAATGACTGTGCTACATGAAACAATTTTCTCGAGACTGTTGACAAATAAAGACCTATACCCTAGTCTAAGCAAAAATTCAATATGTTACTTAAATTTTGTACACGGCAACATTTTATGCACACTACTGGCCTTTAAAATTGCTACACCACGAAGATGACATGCTACAGACGTGAAATTTAACCGACAGGAACAAGATGCTGTGATATGCACATGATTACTTTTCAGAGCATTCACACACGTTGGCGCCGGTGGCGACACCAACAACGTGCTGACATGAGGAAACCTTCCAACCGATTTCCTATACACGAACAGTAGTTGACCGACGTTGCCTGGTGAAACGTTGTTGTGGTGCCCTGTGTAAGGTAGAGAAATGAGTACCATCACGTTTCCGACTTTCATAATGGTTGGATTGTTGCCTATCGCGATTGCGGTTTATCGTATCGCGACATTGCTGCTCGCGTTGGTTGAACCAGTGACTGTTAGCAGAATATGGAATCAGTGGGTTCAGGATGGTAATACGGAACGCCGTGCTGGATCCCAACGGTCTCGTATCACTAGCAGTCGAGGTGACAGGCATTTTATCCGCATGGCTGTGACGGATTGTGCAGACACGTGTCGATCCCTGAGTCAACACATGGGGACGTTTGCAAGACAACAACCATCTGCACGAACAGTTCGACGACTTTTGCAGCAGCATGGACGTTCAACTCGGAGACCATGGCTGCGGTTACCCTTGACGCTGCATCACAGGCAGGAGCGCCTGCGATGGTGTACTCAACGACGAAACTGGGCGAACGAATGGCAAAACGTCATTTTTTCGGATGAATTCAGGTTCTGTTTACAGTATCATGATGGTCGCATCCGTGTTTGGCAACATCGCGGTGAACGCACATTGGAAGCGTGCATTCGTCATCGCCATACTGGCGTATCACCCGGCGTGATGGTATGGGGTGCCACTGGTTACACGTCTCGCTCACCTCTTGTTGGCATTGACGGCACTTTGAACAGTGGACGTTACATTTCAGATGTGTTACGACCCGTGGCTCTACCCTTCATTCGATCCCTGCGAAACCCTACATTTCAGCAGGATACTGCACGACCGCATGTTGCAGGTCCTGTACGGGCCTTTCTGGATACAGAAAATGTTCGACTGCTGCCCTGGCCAGCACATTGTCCAGATCTCTCACCAACTGAAAACGTCTGGTCAATGGTGGCCGAACAAGTGGTTCGTCACAATACGCCAGTCACTACTCTTAATGAACTGTGGTATCGTGTTGAAGCTGCATGGGCATCTGTACCTGGACATGCCGTCCAAGCTGTTTGACTCAATGCCCAGGTGTATCAGGGCCGTTATCACGACCAGAGATAGTTGTTCCGCGTACTGATTTCTCAGGATCTATGCACCCAAATTGCGTACAAATGTAATGACATGTCAGCTCTAGTATAATATATTTGCCCAATGAATACCCGTTTATCATCTGCATTTCTTCTTGGTATAGCAATTGCAATGGCCAGTAGTGTAATATGCAAATATCACAAGAGCTATGACCATTAGCGAAATGATGGACACATCAGCATGGAAGTGACATATAAAGCTATAAGTGTCCCCAAAATGACTTTTTTTTTACCGAATAGTTTCTGTAAAATCGTTTGAGAATGACTGTAGGGTGTGCGCCTCGATTCTGTCATTGTAGACCGCCGGAAAGGGGTAAACACAGTCGGCCTTTCCTTACGAACAAACGAATGGCCTGGCCCAGCACTTCTGAGGAAAAATGGTACTGCGCATCGGCAACTGTATCCTGTGCGGACGCTACTGCGTGGAAATTTTCTTGGTGGGAGACCTGGAGTGGCGTGCACTCAGTTTCGTGGAGCCAAGTGAGCAGCTATTTGATAGAGAAGTAGCGTCTCCAAGGGCAGCAGTACAACCGACAACGACCGACAGGGCGGTGTGCTGACTCCACGCCCCTCCATACTGCGCCCAAATGACGGCGTTGGCAGAGGGTGAGACGTAGTTCTCGATTGACCCCTCTGGGCCAGAACATGGAGTTTCGCTCTATTTTTTGTGAAAAGAAATGGGGCCATGTCCGTATTCGGACTTTCGAAAACTGCACTTACGTATTGCACCGATACTTCAACGTGAAACGTTAATGTGTAGATGTGTGTGTGTGTGTGTGTGTGTGTGTGTGTGAGAGAGAGAGAGAGAGAGAGAGAGAGAGAGAGAAGGCGGGGAAGAAGACGGGGGAGGGGGGGAAGGGAGTTTTGCTGTGTGGTTGAATAAAACACCGGTAGTCGTCGATCCATAAATACAGGGTGTCCGTGAAGTCTTGCTGTCATTTCAAAAAATCTTATCTTGTAGACTGTTAGACATACAAAATGGCAGCCAGCACCATCTGTAGAAGGATACAAGATGAAAGATGATTTAGGCAAAGTTTCTAGTTGGTGTAATGAATGGCAGCTAGCTCTTAATGCAGAAAAATGTAAGGTAACGCGGGTGAGTAGGAAAAATAAACTCGTGATGTTCGGATGCAGCAGTACTAGCTTGCTTCTTGACACAGTCACATCAGTTAAATATCTGGGCGTGATGTTGTAAACCTAAATGAAACGGCGCGAGCATGCGAGGATTGCGGTAGACTTCGGTTTATTGGAAAGTGCAACTTATTTACGAAGGAGACCGCATATTTGATATTAGTGCGACCTATTCTTGAGTGGTGCGCGAATAATTGGGATCCATACTAGGTCGAGTTAAACGAAGACATCGAAGCAGTTCAGAGGCGGCCTGCTGGATTTGTTACCGGTAGGTTCAAACAACATACAAACGTAATGGGCATACTTTGGGGGACACAAATGGGAATCCCTGAAGGGAAGGCGACGTTCTTTTCGAGGAACGCTACTTAGAAAATTTAGAGAAGTGGTTTTTGAAAGTGAGTGCAGAGCGACTTTATTGCACCCAACATACATTTCGCGTAAGACCACGAATACAAGATACGAGAAATTAGGGCTCATACGGACGCATACAGGTAGTTTTACCCTCACTCCATCTGCGAATGAAACAGGAAGGTGGTACAGGTTACCCTCCGCCAGACTGCGTACAGTGTCTTGTGGAGTGTATATGTTGATGTGAATGTGGATGTAGACGTCTTTATACAGTGTGATTCTCATTAACGGTAAGACACATGGGGCCGCAAATGTCGGGAAATGCCCCAAAAGCGGGTGACAAATGTAAAACATGTGACGTCACCGAATGACGTAATCGCCGCAGGTGCAGCAGTTCGGTTTGTCGAACCCACACTCGCCGCTAAGGAGCATTGCTACACATCGCTGCACAATGGTGCCAATTTCGAACGAAATTTGTAAATGTGATCTGTTGTAAAAGTAGAAGTTAAAAAATTACTGTCCTCGTTGTAACCAAGCAGAAGCTGTTCTTATTTTGTGTTTCTTTCCTTTTGTCCCTTCATTTTTGTTTGGAGACATTATTTAGTATAGAAAACGTATGTCATTTACTAGTAATGACGAAATTCGGAAGCTTATACTCATTTACTTGTGATGAAATACGGTAGGTTTTTATTGTACTGTACTTTGCAATAAACCAGCGGAGGCCGCGAGAACGGTAAATAAAATAATGAATCTTAGCTCAATGTGAACACAAATGTCTAACACAATGCAAAAAAAGCACTGCTTGACAGACGCAACACTCGAACCCTAGCCCAACGCGCTAAAGTCACGCACGTAGCGACGGACCCACACCGACGTGAATAATTGGTTTGGATTGGGATGATCAGATGCGACAGACCCATAGGCTCAACCGCTGCATGTGAGGCGAGGAACATCATATGGTGACGTCACTTGTTCAGCATTTGTCATCCAGTTAAGAGATATTTCCCGACATTTTCGGCCCTATGTGTCTTCTATTAAATTCCCCGTCTTATCATCAAGGTTTTTAAACATTAGGAAGAATCACCCTACATAGGTAATTAGCCGTCATGAAACACGAATAAACAATTTTTTTCGGTCTTCGTCGCACTTCATTACACTGAAGTGCCAAAGGAATTGGTATAGGCACGCGTATTCAAATACAGATACATGTAAACAGGCAGATTACGGCAAAGCGGTCGGCAACGTCTATATAAGACAACCAGTGTCTGGAGCAGTTGTTAGACCGATTACTGCTGCTACAATGGCAGGTTATCAAGATTTAACTGAGTCTGAACGTGGTGTTATAGTCGGTGCACGAACGATGCGACGCAGCATCTCCGAGGTAGCGAAGAAGTGGGAATTTTCCCGTACGACCATTTCACAAGTGCGCCGTGAACATCAGAAACCCGGTAAAACATCAGATCTCAAACATCGCTGCGGCCGGAAAAAGATCCTCAAAGAACGGGACAAAAGTCGAATGAAGAGAATCGTTCAACGTGACAGAAGTGCAACCCCTCCGCAAATAGATGCAGATTTCAATGCTGGGCCATCAAAAAGTGTCAGCGTGCGAAACATTCAACGAGACATCATCGATATGGGCTTTCGGAACCGAAGGCCCACTCGTGTACACTTGATGACTGCACGACATAAAGCTCTACGCCTCGCCGGGGCCCGTCAACACCGACATTGGGCTGTTGACGACTGGAAACATGTTGCCTGTTCGGACGAGTCTCGTTTCAGATTGTATCGAGCGGATGGACGTGTACAGGTACGGAGACAACCTGGTGAATACATGGACCCTGCATGTCAACAGGGGACTGTTCAAGCCGGTGGAGGCTCTATAATGGTGTAGGACGTGTGCCGTGGGAGTGATATGGGACCCCTGATATGTCTACATACGACTCTGACAAGTGGCACGTACGTGAGCATTCTGTCTGATCACCTGCACCCATTCATGTCCATTGTGCATTCCCACGGGCTTGGGCAATTCGAGCAGGACAATGCGACATCCCACACGTCCAGAACCTACACGATATTAGACAAGTGCACCAGTTTCTTTGGCTCTTCAGTGTATTTCTGATTCTGTCACACGTTTTCCCTAACTGCCATCTTCCGATCTGTCATAGGACAAAAAGTATAAACATGAGATATAAAATTCTTTGCACATAACACAAAAATGTTTTTCGTAAGAAAAGAAAATAATGAGATGCGCATTATTTCAGTAGATCAGAAATTAGAAGTACTCACAATTACGAGTAATAGGGTGCAAATACAGTAATATAAATTAGTAACACACATTAGCGACATTCCATCGTGGTCTGTTGTAAGCGTTTAGTAGCTCACAAAGTTTATTCTGTGATGTTACAGTATCAATGTGTGCTCCACTCGTCACTTGTAGAACCTCAAGGATACTCGAGTTCTGCCCATTTATGGATCGGCATTGCAGCATCGACAGTTATGATTGCTTCTTTGATCCGTGGTGAAAGGGTAGCAATGTCATCAACTGATATTGTGTATACACGATTCTTGAAGTCATCCCACCAAAAGTGGAGTGACGTCGGCAAAGCGCGGTGGCCATGCAATGGGACTATCGTGACTGAAAATTTATCACTCAGCACATATCACACGTTCAGATTCCAATGTGGGAGTACACCATCATCCTGGAAGATGACGGTCGGCGGCACCTCTTTGATCAGTGGTAACGGGAACTGTTGGAACATGTCTGGGTAAATACTTGCCATTATGGTTTTCTCTATGAAGAAAAATGGGCCTATCACTCTATCGTTCATTAGGCTTCATCAGACAAGCTTCAAACTGTCACGTATGTGGTCACGTGAGCTCTTTGAGTTTTCGGAGCCCAAAATCCTGATGTTGTGGCGATCACATGTCCAGCGGTGTAGAATGTTGCCCCATCTGACCACAGACACTTTTTCAGGTAGTCTGTGTCAGCAGCTATGAAGGCGAATATGGAACACGAGAATGTATATCGCAAAGGATGATCGTTAGGCCGCAACATGGGACCATTTGCAAAACGTATGCAAAAGGCGTAACCAGTTCTGGTAAACTTTATGGACATCATTTAACAGAAATACGAATCTCAGCCGTAGTTGGGCATTGAATTAAATTCAATGGCGACAAATGAAAATTTGTGCCGGACCAGGGCTGGAACCTGGATTTCCCGCTTTACGCGAGCGGGTACCTTAACTGCTTTGGCTGTCTGGAAATGCTT
This sequence comes from Schistocerca cancellata, assembly GCF_023864275.1. Classification (NCBI taxonomy): domain Eukaryota; kingdom Metazoa; phylum Arthropoda; class Insecta; order Orthoptera; family Acrididae; genus Schistocerca; species Schistocerca cancellata. The sequence continues at coordinate 235,927,444 of NC_064627.1, read as the reverse complement.
CCCTTCCAATCCAAATTCTCAACTTGTCGCACACTACACATGTAAAGGTCCACCATCCGCCAACCACATTGCTCACAGTATTACCTGATTCCTTGCATCTGCACTGAAGGTGCGTATACACTGATGAGCTAAAGCATTATCATCATCTCCTTAACAGCTTGTTTGTCCGTCTTTAGAAAGAAATACGTCACTGAATCTGTGTATAAGGGATCCGACAGTTTGTTGGTAGGTTCGTGGAGGTACGTGGCATTAGATGTCAACGCACAGGTCATGCAATTCATGTAAATAATGGGCCGCTGATTTTCACACGTGCTGATGGGGCCCGATAGCGACCCAAATGGATTCCATAGGATTCACATCAGGCGAATTTTGTCACGGAGACATCAATGTGAGTTCACTATAACGCTCCTCAAAGCAATGTAGGACGGTTCGGGTTAGGGGGACACGGACAATTACGCCGCTGAAAGATGATATCGCCGTCTGGGAATATATCATGCGTGAAGGAATTCAGATGGTTTGCAGCTGTCAGCGTCTTACTACCATAGATCCATGCAAGCGCAAGAGAATGTCTTCCATAGCGTAATACTGATCGCACCAGCCTGCGTCCGTGGCGCGCTGCACTTTCCGAGCCGCGGTGCTCCTCGATGACGGCGTTTGTGGAGACGATCATCGATCTAGTGCAGGAAAAATGTATTTTACCGGAAGAGCAGAGACGTCTCCATTCCTCAACGGTCGCATTCCGATGGTTCCATTCCCACTGCAACCGTAATTGACGATATCCTTGGGTCAATATATGTACGCGTAGGGGTGGTCTGCTGCGGAGCCGCCGGCCGCGGTGGCCGAGCGGTTCTAGGCGCTCAGTCCGGAGCCGCGCTACTGCTGCGGTCGCAGGTTCGAATCCTGCCTTAGGCATGGATGTGTGTGATGTCCTTAGGTTAGTTAGGTTTAAGTAGTTCTAAGTTCTAGGGGACTGATGACCATAGATGTTAAGTCCCGTAGTGCTCAGAGCCATTTGAACCGTTTTTTGCTGCGGAGCCCATGTTCAACAATGTACGATGAACAGTGTCCTCCGAAACACTTGCACCAGCATTTTGCTTCTGCGGAGATGCCACAGATCACCACCTATCCTACTTTACAGAGCAGACAAGCCTCCGAACACCACGTTCTGTGAAAAGTCGTGGACGTCCAACCATTTAGCGCTTAGTGGTAGTTTCACTGTCCCTCTACCTCTTTCCGTAGGTGCTCAAGACAGTAGCACGTGACGATTCGACCAGCTTCGTCGTTTTCGAGATACTCGTTCACAGACTGTGCGCAATAATAATCTGCCCGTTGTCAAAGCCACTTACCTCAATAGATTCGGCTTGTTTTGGGGAAGGAGACCAGACAGCGAGGTCATCGGTCTCATCGGATTAGGGAAGGACGGGGAAGGAAGTCGGCCGTGCCCTTTGAAAGGGACCACCCCGGCATTTGCCTGGAGCGATTTAGGGAAATTACGGAAAACCTAAATCAGGATGGCCGGACGCGGGATTGAACCGTCGTCCTCCCGAATGCGAGTCCAGTGTCTAACCACTGCGCCACCTCGCTCGGTTTACCTCAATAGATTTCCCTATTTGCGTTCCATATGTTCACTAGGGTGATCCCTCTTCCGTGTGTGCTCCGCTTAGATACTTTTGTTAGCGCGTCATGTGCCCCCAACGCCACCAAGCGGCATCCAACGGTGCGGTGGGCAGTGGTCATGTTTTGGCTTATAATTTGTGTGGCATCTGCTCTGTTGGACATGTCTGTCAGAATAGGCAGCATACATGTAATAACTTTATGGGCACGGACAGTTGAGCTTTCTTCCTGCAGATTGCATGATGAATTAGGATCTGACCTGCGGCTGTTGCGTAGTAATGCTGCTTGATCTCTGTCAACACATGTCTGAGACATAGGGGGACGTCCATTTTTAGAAAGGCCTTTGACACTACCTCTTCCTTCTCTTATCTCTTAACAGATGGTGGGGAAACATACACTCTAGGACATGGTCCGTTTTATTGTGGCAGACCTCTCTTCCAGCTACGAGAGGCAACACTCAACTAAATACGAGTAATTGGCCAGGTACGATTAGGACTCGCGCTCTGAGGCGAAATTAGAATTCTATGTTAATACCTTCAGCCGCCGACGGGCGTTGATAGACAGGGTGAGTCACCTAACGTTACCGCTGGATATATTTCGTGATCCACATCAAATACTGACGAACCGATTCCACAGACCGAACGTGAGGAGAGGGGCTAGTGTAATTGTTTAATACAAACCATACAAAAATGCATGGAAGTATGTTTTTTAACACAAACCTACGTTTTTTTAAATGGAACCACGTTAGTTTTGTTAGCACATCTGAACATATAAACAAATACGTAATCAGTGCCGTTTGTTGCATTGTAAAATGTTAATTACATCCGGAGATATTGTAACCTAAAGTTGACGCCTGAAACCTCCGACGTTCAGTTGCGTGTTGAAACAAACACTTCATTGCAGGGGCCCAAACAACTGCAACATACATCGCGTTTCTACAGAATGATCTGCCAACGTTGCTCGAAAATGTCCCACTGTAAACGCGTCGACGTATGTGGTATCAGCATGATGGTACACCTGCACATTCCGCAATTAACACTAGCCTGACCCTTGACAGGATGTTCGACGGGCGTTTCATAGGACGTGGAGGACGGATAAATTGGCCAGCCCGTTCTCCTGATCTTACACCTCTGGACTTCTTTCTGTGGGGTACGTTAAAGGAGAATGTGTACCGTGATGTGCCTAAAACCCCAGAGGATGTGAAACAACGTATTGTGGCAGCCTGCATGCGACATTACACCAGACGTACTGCGGCGTGTACGACATTCATTACGCCAGAGATTGCAATTGTGTGCAGAAAATGACGGCCACCACATTGAACATCTATTGGCCTGACATGTCGGGACATACTCTATTCCACTCCGTAATTGAAAACGGTAAGCACGTGTGTACGTGTACGTCGCCCCTCATGGTAATGTACATGTGCGTCAGTGAAAAAGACCAATAAAAAGGTGTTAGCATGTGGACGTAATGTGCTGTTCCAGTCTCTTCTGTACCTAAGGTCCATCACCGTTCCCTTTGGATCCCTACGTAATTCGGTGCTCTCCGATACACGCGATCGAACAGCGGAGGAGTGGTACTCAAGCGTCAACTTTAGGTTGCAGTATCTCCGGATGTAATTAACATTTTACAATGCAACAAACGGCACTGATTACGTATTTGTTTATATGTTCAGATGTGCTAACAAAACTAACGGGGTTCCATTTAAAAAAACGTAGGTTTGTGTTAAAAAACATACTTCCGTGCACTTTTGTATGGTTTGTGTTAACCAATTACACTAGCCCCTCTCCTCACGTTCGGTCTGTGGAATCGGTTCGTCAGTATTTGATGTGGTTTACGAAATATATCCAGCGGTAATGTTAGGTGACTCACCCTGTATATCAGCGGGGACAGTAAAAAATGTGTGCCCCGAGGAGGACTCGAACCCGGGATCTCTTGCTTACATGGCAGACGCTCTGACCATATCTTTTTTTTTTTTTATTATTAACTCTCATTTTGCTCTACATTGGTCGATGAATTTGTTCGTGGCGGACGTCCGATGACAGCTGTTCAGGTTCTTCGTTGATCTGTTCACTCAGTTTTTTTTTATTTCAGAGTGTAGCTAACCCTCTGACTGAGCACGCTGAGCTACCGTGCCGGCTGACCATCTGAGCCACCTAGGGCACAGAGGATAGCGCGACTGCAGGGACTATCTCGCGCACGCCTCCCGTGAGACCCACATTCTCACCTTACATGTCCACATACTACACCCGTAGTGTCCCTACCCAGCACACTCATTAGTCGTGGAAGACATTCTTACCAAATCCCGTAAGAGCTCGGGTAATATGTGTCCATCCGCACAGAAGAAGAAGGTCATGGCCGGTATTGCCAGAACTTATAACGTTGTTGGTTTATTTTGTGGTGTAAGCGGAACTGATAGACAATAAAAGCGGTTTAAAAGCTGTGAGCTGTCTGGGGAAGTTAACCTTGCATTACTGCGCAACTGTTTCACCAGGTATCCAGTCTAGCTTACCAAATTCCCAACCAGACTAACATTAATTATAATCTTTTAATAGTCATATGACAACTGGTGATATATATATATATATATATATATATATAAAAGACAATTTAAATAAAAAGAAATAAATCAGTTTATATTTGGAAATTATTTTAACATTGATCATTGAAATTTCAGCATATTAAACTTGAGTCGTAACGAAGCTGGTGCCTTATTTAGGATTGTGAAAATGTGAGATTGTAATCTTACGGAACACATCAAATATGGAGCCAAGATTGGGAGACTGCATACAACACTGCATTCATAAAATAACACACGAAGAACGTTGAAACATATGCAAGAGGAAATTAACCACAACCAACCGATTCAATTTTCATCCAAAGAAATTACGTTTGTAGCACAATCCTGTCCGTCATGTAATTACCACACACTGGTATACTAAATTCATACTAACTCTCTGTGAAATCTTCCCAAAAAGAATAGCTGAGGGCTACTTTGATGATTACACCACATGCTTCACGTGGTCAACTTGGTTTACACAAAGCGTGTAACTCCACAATAATTTTGATAATTAAAATAAATTAGATCGAAAAGCAATTTACAAAAGAAAAACCTCGAACTGGTTACTAACGTCTTACTATTAACCTGATGGGTCAAACAATTATATAAGCACGTGGTAGTGGTCTCACAAAGTACACCCCACGTGGGTTGAACATAAAGAAAAGTTGCTATATTGAAAAATATTGTCAAGACGAGATGTCATAATCTCACGCACACTCGCATTTAAGATTGATGATCTTAGTTAGAGTTACTGATCAACACGTGGTTCCACTTTACTCACAAAGTAGTGACAAAGCAACTACTGGAAAATGTTCTGAACTTCACACTCGAAATACACTGCGTTGCAATTTAAGATAACATTAGATATTTTAGAGCTAAACCTGAAATAAAGGTGATTAAATTTTCAGTTAGGCTGAACTTAAGAAATCCATTGTCCTACGGACTTAGCAGACACGCGCTTAGCCGGAGATCTTACCACTTCAGACGCTCGCCACGGACGGACTGACCTGGTCCCTCCTTGAGGGTGGCTCACAAATACAAACGGAAGTGGCCAGAGGGGCAGCTTCCTATACCAACATGACAAGGGACAGACAGGACCATACTAAGGATAGAAACCTCTTTGCTTTTAGAAAGCGTAGCTACCTGTTCCGACGTTGGTCCTACTGTTCTCTAGCAGACAGGCTTGTCTGCTACCCTCAAGCATGCAACTAGAAATACGTTTGCTCAATCGTCCTCTCACACAGAAGGGGGATGACAGTATCTTATCATATACAGTATATAAAAGAAAGCGGATGTAGGTTTCGTATGGGACTGTGTGACATGAATTACATATAAACTGTGTTTTAAAGTGTAGTAGTGTGACAGATCGTTCTTGTTTATGTGTAAAAGTAACACGTTCCACTACTCAGTCTCCTCCCAGATAGTCAGAAACGCCACAGTAAATTTAGACGAGGGATTTATGCCGTAAATGACAACAGATTTAAGAAATTAATATGAAAGGAATCCAGCAGAGACCTTTCAAACTATATACTTATATGTATATAGTTTTTACTGTGACATGTTTTCTTGGAACCCAGATTGGAGTCTGATGGAACTCTGAAATCCGTTGGGTACCAGCAGGACACGGCTTCTCCGCATTTTGCTCTCATTGTTCGTGGAGAATTCCTCAGCCACATGTTCCCTAGACGATGGATCGATAGAGGTTAACCACATGTGTGGGCTCCGAGGTCAACTGGCTGTAACCCCTAGACTTCTTCACGTGGTTTCAAATAAAGTACCACGTGTACAGAGTTAAAATCAGTTCCCTACGTCAGATGCGTGATCAGACTGAGGAGTACCACACCTGATTAATGATTTCTAATGCTTCGTAAGTGCCCTTCTTCTATAGACATATGTTTTCGATATTAAACACGTATTTCATGAAAATGAATCATTACTTGTAGGACACCCTGTATTTATTAAGCCTAATTTCCAGGCAGCTTTGCACTTATTGGTGGCTTTCTCAATACTACTAAGACTGTGGGCCTTTTTGTCTTCCACAATGGCTTCTTCTTGCGGTTAATTCCCACATTGTAAATGTCGTGTGATGAGGGCCTCCCGTCGGGTAGACCGTTCGCCGGGTGCAAGTCTTTCGATTTGACGCCACTTCGGCGACTTGCGCCTCTATGGGGATGAAAGGATGATGATTAAGACAACACAACACCCAGTCCCTGAGCAGAGAAAAATCTCCGATCCAGCCGGGAATCGAATCCGGGCCCTTAGGATTGACATTCTGTCGCGCTGACAACTCAGCTACCGGGGACGGACAATTCCTACATTTAACATAGGTTAATCTGGCATGGTCAGTCTTCAAACAACCATACAGGATGTTCGAAAAATCCCGTCACAGACTTCTAGGACTTGTCGAGGGAGTTTCCGTTCTAGGACGGTTTGAATTCAGATGTGTAGTGTGTCCACCTCTGTCGAGGGAAAGTAAAGTCTCCGAGTTGGTTGTCCTGGTATGCAAAGGGTAGACGGGATGACGTGGGGTAGTGTGCAGAGTTTAATTTGCGAGACTCCTGCAGAGGCAGAGGAAGATCTGCTGGCAAGTGTTGTGGCCGCTGCACTGCAAATTGAAGAGTCACTAGGTGCGACGGAGAGTGTATACCAGGACATGCTTCATAGGTACAGTGCCTGTAACAACGTTGGTGGTCACCACATCGAGCCGCTGTTCTAATGCACCAGTACTGTTCTGTACGTACAGTATGCTGGGTTCTTATTTGTTTTAGAATAATGTAAACATGTAATGTTTAGGTGTTAATACAAATATGCTGTCAGTTTTGTTAGAACTACAATTCTTGCTGATCTTATCGGTGATGCTGGAGTCATTGGCGATACTGCTGCTACAAATGTTGATGTTTCTGCAGTTCTCATTGCTAGTTCTTATGCTGTTGTTGCTGCTTCTACTGTGCTTGTTCCTGTTTCTGTTTTTGCTGCTTTGCTAATATTCTTGATGCTGCTGATGACACTAACACAATCACTAATCTCAAAGTCGCAACTTGGCTTTTCGAAGTTGCAACGAAACTTTTGACTGCCCCTCGTAAGGGGCTCGCACGTGAACAACAGAAAGATATAATTCTACATCCACATCTACATGTTTACTCTCCAGTTCACGCTTAAGTGCCTGGCAGAGGGTTCTTCGAACTACCTTCAGACTATTTCTCTACCGTTACACTCTCTAACAGCGCGTGGGAAAAATGAACACTTAAATCTTTCGGTATAAGCTCTGATTGCTTTTAATTTATTATGATAATCAAATCTCCCTATCTAGGCCGGCAATAGTAACAGTCTTCACGTTCAGAGGAGACAGTTGGTGGCTGAAATTTCGCAAAAAGATCTCGCCGCAACGAAAAACGTCTTTGTTTAGTGATTGCCATCCCAGCTCGCTTATCATTTCCTTGACGCTATCTCCCCTATTTCGCGATAATACAAAACGAGCTGCCCTTCTTTGTCCTCCGTCAGTCCTATCTAGTAAGGATGCCATAGAGTACAGCCATACTCTAGCAGAGGAGGAATATGCGTAGTGTAGGTAGTCTTTTTAGTACACCTGTTGCATCTTCTAAGTGTTTTGCCAGTAAAACGTAGTCTTTGGTTTGACTTCCCCACAGTATTATTTATGTGATCGTTGCAACTTATGTTGTTCGCCATTGTAATTCCTAGGTATTTATTTACTCAAGTGGATGAGCTCACGCCTTCCCTTACTGAGAGACAATTCCGATATCTTGTCCAAGTAGTTTTGCAATTGGTTATGATCTTCTGATGACATTACTAGATCATAAATGATACCAGGTGTACCGGTATGCAATGAGCGTTAAGATACAAATGTGTCGATAGGGAACATTTGTTGTCACCGAGCCTTAATTGTTTTTTGTTTGGTTGGTATGACATCTGTCAAAGATATTTAGTATACATCAAGTCATGGAACAAACATCATCATACGTTTTCATCGTGTTAACAATGTCGAATTTTGTACCAGAAAGTGATGATTTGCGGAAAGCATTAATTTTTTGTTTTCATTTGAAAAATAGTGCTGCAGAGTCGCATCGAATGCTTGTCGAGGCATATGGTGATCATGCTCTATCAGAAGCAACATGCAAAAGATGGTTTCAACGGTTCAGAAATAATGATTTTGATGTAAGAAATGAAGAACGTGGAAGACCACCAAAAAAGTTCGAAGACGCCGAATTGCAAGCAATATTGGATGAAGATGATACTTTGAGTCAGAAGCAAACGGCAGCAATGCTAAATGTTGCACAACAAACAATTTTTGACCGTTTGAAAGTTGTGGGAAAGATCCAAAAGTGTTGACAATGGGTGCCACATGAATTGAATGAAAGTCAGATGGAAAACCGAAAAAATGAAAGAAAATCAATTTTGCATCGAATTGTTACTGGCGATGAAAAATGGATTTATTTTAAGAATCCTGAGCGGGAAAAATCATGGGTTAATCCGAGACAATCAAAAAAATGGTTCAAATGGCTCTGAGCACTATGGGACTCAACTGCTGTGGTCATAAGTCCCCTAGAACTTAGAACTACTTAAACCTAACTAACCTAAGGACAGCACACAACACCCAGCCATCACGAGGCAGAGAAAATCCCTGACCCCGCCGGGAATCGAACCCGGGAACCCGGGCGTGGAAAGCGAGAACGGTACCGCACGACCACGAGATGCGGGCAATCCGAGACAACCATCAACATCGACTGCATAACCAAATCGATTCGGCAAGAACACATTGCTCTGTGTTTGGTGGGATCAGGAAGGTATGGTGTTTCATGAGCTTCTAAAACCCGGTGAAACTGTGAATACTAATCGCGAAAGACAACAAATGATCAATTTGAACTATGCATTGATCGAAAGAAGACCAGAATGGGCCAGAAGACATAGCAAAGTAATTTTTTTACACGACAACGCACCTGCACACAAAGCAAAACTGGTTCAGGATACAATCGAAACACTTGGCTGGGAGCTGTTACCCCACCCGCAGTATTCAGCAGACTTGGCCCCTTCCGACTACCATTTGTTTTCATCAATGGGACACGCATTGGCTGAGAAACACTTCGATTCCTACGGAGAAGTCGAAAATTGGGTGTCTGATTGGTTTGCTTCAAAAGACGAACATTTCTATTGGCGTGGTGTCCACAAATTGTCAGAAACGTGGTCAAAATGTATAGAAAGCAATGGTCAGTACTTTGAATAAAATGTTTTTACTTTTCAATTCAAAATTAGTGTTTCATTTAAAAAAAAACGCTCATTTCATACCGGTACACCTGGTAGCGTCATCTGAAAAGAACCCAAGAGAGCTATTCAGATTATCTCCTAAATCGTTTATGTAGATTAGGAACAGCAAAGGGCCTATAACTCTTCTTTAGAGAACGCCGGATATCACTTCTCTTTTACTCTATGACTTTCCGTCGATTACTACGTACTGTGACTTTTCTGACAGGGAATCACGAATCCAGTCGCACAGCTGAAGCGATACAGTATACGCACGCAATTTGATTTCTCTCGAAGGTGGATAAGACGAGGAAAGCCAGTCGCAAAAAAAAAAGAAAAAAAAAAGAAAAAAGGTGGACGTTGAAGAAGGGATAACACTATTTGGAGGTAACCTGAATAAGTTCGCAGGTTGCGCATCTCACAACGTGAGGCGCTCGTACCCAAGTATCGGAGAGCCGCTTAGCTCCCGCAACGGCCAAATTCCATTACACCTTAAGGAGCGGTAAACCAGCCTCGGCACACTCCGTCTTCATCCCGTTAGCGAGCGCGACGCCGTCACTTTGGTTAACGGCCTTAATGGATTTCATTAGCATTTAAACGGGACCGGGATTTGTGAGCTGAAAATCCATCGCATTACCGCGTCTGCCTAGGCATCGGCAAAAGTTCGTGAAACTTCGCGATAGAGCCTACCGGATTTATTATCCTCTGTCGGCAAGAATTTTCTCCGTTTGCCTTGTGGCAGTCATAATGTTACCTGCCTTCATCTAAGATCGATGTAAGTCTCTACTTCCTGAAATTGTCACATTCCGACAGTAATCACACTCTGTTGTCGTGAAACGTTTCTAACACTTGGCTTTATGTGAACGTACAAGGTACTGGTTAGTGCCCACAAGGGGCAGTCGTACCATTTTAATTATCTACTAGCTTATTGTCCGCAGCTTCTCTCGTGACTGTATGGCCTGCAAAGATATTTGCTTTTTTGTTTTTCGAACTTTTACGTTGTTCACAAATTGCAACATCGTCTAAGCTTTTCACGCTAATTACGGCGATAGAAACATGGTCTTTTCCGAAAGAACTTCTGACCAAAAAGCTATTCTGGTAGCTGGAGACAGAGGCCTTCCTTAATCATGCCTTTTGAGTTCTTGTGGTGATATTTCCATAGAAACTTTCATTCCCTAACATAAATTTCTTTTAAAGTCAAATACCAATTTTCATAGATTTTAGCTTCAGAAGTATTTTAATATAAAAAAAATATTTTCGTAAAAATTTTCATCCCCTATTTCATCCTCCGAGGGGCTGAATTTCCAAAAATGCTGAAACACGTATTTTTTAATTTCTAACGAAGAAGTCAAATACCAATGTTCGTAGCCATAGCTTTAAAAATGATTTTGTAGTTATTTAAGAATGATTTGTTTTCAAAAAGCTTACACGCACTTTTTCACCCCCTTAGGAGTGGAATTTCCAAAATAGCTGAAACTTGTATTTCTTTTTTTTATGGTCGAGAAACCAATACTAATTTTTGTGGCTCTAATTACCTTAATGGCAACATATTTTCAAAACTTTTCTTCCCCTATTTCACCCCTTTAGGGGTGGAATTTCAAAAATCCCGTCTTACACGACATCTACAGTATAAGATCAACACCCTCTTCAGACCAGCGGTTTGGGCTGGAAATGAAGGGTCAGTCAGTCAGTCGGGACATCGTCTTTTATAAGCGATTATCCCTGAACGAGTTGTAGGTTGCCTACATAACGAATTCCAACAAAAATTTGATTTTTAGTATTTCTTGTAATTATTGGACGAAATTAAAAACGTAAAATGATGTCATAAACAATTCATTAAGAGATATACACCCATTTTAAAATTTTAAGACACAATGAGACAAATATTACAATCACAAACGGTATTTGTCTTGGGAGCGTAACTGACGGCACGCAAACACTCGTACTTTACCCACCCAGTACTTGAGAATGGGTGCACTTAGCGACATATTTACACATAAATTCAAACCTTTACGAAACTTTTTTCTCTCTGAAGTCCTCCACAAAATTATGGAAAGGTAAAAAGTTTATCCCTTACTCACTTTCACTGCTCATAAAGTAAATCTACAGTATCAGGCATGACGTTTCAATTTATTGCTATTTTACTACAGACTCTATTCACAACACTGCTTGCAGACAGTATTGATACATGCCACGGAATTTACCAGCAAAATTTCATCATTTCCCCTCACAGCTCAGGAGATATGACGTCGTAGACATTTGGATGCGTGAAAAACTAGCTTCTGCTCAAAATTGCGCGCAATGCTACTTCAACATCAGGCATGACGTTTTAGTTTATTACTTCTATACTGCTACATCTGTTCGCAACACACTTTACAGACAGTATCGACGTATATCACTAAATTTACCTGCGAAATTATATCGTTGTACGACACAGAGTTCAGGACATACGGCCGGCCGAAGTGGCCGTGCGGTTAAAGGCGCTGCAGTCTGGAACCGCAAGACCGCTACGGTCGCAGGTTCGAATCCTGCCTCGGGCATGGCTGTTTGTGATGTCCTTAGGTTAGTTAGGTTTATCTAGTTCTAAGTTCTAGGGGACTAATAACCTCAGCAGTTGAGTCCCATAGTGCTCAGAGCCATTTGAGCCAGGACATATGACGCCATAAACAGTGAGATGCGTGAAAATCTATCTTCCACTTAAAATGGAGCGCAAATTAGGCAAATTATATTCATGCAGCGTTTAGTAGTGAGAGCACTTATCTACTTCCAACAGACTTTAAGCGTAATTTCAAACCTTTTCCAAACTTCTTCTCCCTTACATGCTTAATGTCAAGTACATTCTTAGACAAAAAAAAAAGGGAGGCCACGTGCGAGGAGGACAAGTGCACTGAGGGTTCTGTACAAAATTATGTACATACACGGTTCACCCATTCTGGGAATCGAGGATCTCTCCTAATTTTGCTTGTTATCAACATTGATAGTGCCAAGATATCGGCCCCAGGGATTCAAAGATGTTCGAGAATATTTTAATTTCAAGTTTGAGGTAGGTCAACAAATAACAATATTTTTTCATTTAATATAATTATAAATGCACAGTTTTCGGGATTTTTCATTTGGTTATAGTGTGAAACCTTGCTTCTTGCCAAATTTCATGATTCTAGACCAAGGGGAAGCACTCTAAGGATTCTGATGAGTGAGTTTGCAAGTATTAAAACATGTGACATAAATAGCTGTATCTTTTGATTTCCTTGACTTCGAAGCTAACATTAGTAGTACGGTAATGGGGTGAGAGGCACCCACATGCCTTGCTCATACTGTGGCATCAAGCAGTCAGGCCTGCAAGATGAGTGGTCTGCCAAGCGAGTGGACTCATTCTTATTTATCGAGTAACATGAACTATAGTACTCACAATAAAGTTACAAGTTATTCTCCTGTTTGAATGTTACTCAACGGGTACGGAAACGCACATCTGACTATTAGTAATTTACACAACTCTGACTGTTCACTACGCACTGGCAATACCACAATTTCTTTCTTATTTAACGGCTTTGATCAACATGTGGCCATCGCACTGAATATGAATGGCGCACACATTATAAATTCTGGGTATCGTGACAACATACTATTCGAAGGAAAAGGCCACCAATCTTTTTCTTTTCACTATCTTATTTATTCCGATAAATTCTATAACCTAAACACACAAATTCTATAACCTACAACAATAACACATGAGAAATTCCGCCCAGTTGGCATGGCTTTACATTGGTGATTCTCTATCTTATGGTCTCGTAATTATTTAACGCTACAGTGCACTTTCTGGATAGGATGGTGGATATTTTTCTGTATCTCACACTTCGACTCTCACACCCATCATTACAAAAATTTCCTCCAGACCGAGCGGTTACTCTCCCATGCCAACCACACATACTTAAATTTCATGAAATACATCACGCTGGCAACATACAATACAAGGAATAGCCACAACGTTATAATCACATCACTTTCAGCTTTCCCACTTCAATTAGTATTTATCCCAGTTTCACACGACACTGCCCCACTTCGTAATTTTTCTTTTGTCTTTACTATGAACTCTGGAGGATATATGCACGTCTTCCTGTGCAATGCAAGCCAAGTGGCGTTGCTGGATAGACGGCTGATTCACCTTGCTTCTCTCTCAGAGTATTATAGTTTGAATCAAGCGTCACACGGAAACATAACACGCAAAGTAATATTAAGAACATATTCATCACACACGCGAGTCCTCAACTGATATCATGGACGAGTATTTCTCTTCATCCTTTGTCTCATACACAGGTTGAGACTCACACAGTACTCACCACGTGGAAGTACTCGTCTCTAATTTCAAGTCCTGCACTCGCCATTTCTTAAATGTTTCCAACTTATAGTACACACGCTAGTAATTCAGCTTAACTTAAGCACTCGGAAGTATTTCAACTTATTGCTACACGTGGTTTCATTGTGACCGTTGGTCACTTCCGAAGATTACTACGATCCCCTTAATATTACCTGCCTGACATTTAATTCTCCCCACAAAAGTTCCTGAAATAGAGAAACTATTATTCCAAACTACTCTTAAGTATTTCACATGCATACCATGTCTCCACTCTTTTGTCTTTACGGAGCACACCTAAGACAGGTCTTACCAACACTAGATCCAGTGGCAGAGTGCTGAAACATGGCCGTTCTTCAGGTCATCTCGCACCTCCGTCGAGGTGGGGGAAGACCATGCTACCCATTGGTCAGCCACATTTCAGGCGTTCAAAGCTCCAGTAAATTTCATCTCTTTGGTTCCACCGAAGGTGACCAAAAGATCGTCTCAAAGATGATCATATATTCACATTCACTATCTGCGGTTAGCAGACGACCATACATTCATTCATTTCACAGATCTCACCAAACTGGATGTAGGGATTTATTTTGTGGGAGTGCACATGTGATCAATTAAATACATAAATTGTCATTCTTTCCCACACTGGTATCCAGCTTCGCTGTATTAATCGAAATTGAGTTATTTTTACAAAAAGTATGTTGTTCTAACAAGAATAATGAAGTATGTTGTACCTATTTTCAATGTCGGGCGGTACTGTACCCTTTCAGGGGCTCTCACCCCATTCTGCATTATTGCCAGATTTATTCAAGATGATGGATCCAAGATGGATGCCGGAGATGTAGCAATTTCGCACTGATGTCGTGGCAGGAAATTCAGATATTGGCGGGAAAATAGATCAATTGGGCTACCTCCACTAACCTAACTCCACCGAACACCACCCCTGGAAATGGCGGGAAATTCAAAAAAATGCGGGAGATTCAAATTTATTAGTAGGAGTGTCAAATTGTGTGTGTTCACCTTGAGCCCAGAGACCAGCTGACATAGTTCACAACACCATCACCATAGGGCGCTCTTGGCCCTTCCCATTTCCCCTCCCTCCACTGTCACATCTGGAAATTGGCGAGAAATTCGTTCATTCTGTGTCGAGCTGCTGTGCTAGGAGGACTTGGCAACAGTGGGCTAACATAGCATCCATAAGGCATTTTGTAAACAATTTGTTTAAGAATATTGTTCATTTATTTCTGAAATCGGAATACACTCCGAAATTGGTGTTGGTGTTTTACCAATT
Organism: Schistocerca cancellata; assembly: GCF_023864275.1. Classification (NCBI taxonomy): domain Eukaryota; kingdom Metazoa; phylum Arthropoda; class Insecta; order Orthoptera; family Acrididae; genus Schistocerca; species Schistocerca cancellata. Next base: position 235,912,375 of record NC_064627.1, on the reverse strand, counting down.
TCGACGATGCTAAGCAATTGCGCTACTTTTTTTTTATTCCGGTAGCTAAAGGAACCAGGTAATTACACTGTCACAGATCACGCTAAACAAATCTGGCGATCGCGTCTCGCTGCCCACCAGAGTCGCTGCCGCTGTATGGAGCCATTCGCTGGGCCGCTCCGCTCCGGCCACCGGCCACCGGCAGCTGCAGCACTTCCTGTCTCTTGAAGATATCACAAAACTCTGCAAATGCTGAATGTATTGTATATCACAAAACTACTACTCGGAACACACTTGTACACAAAGCAGTGTGAGAGCTGCAGTTGGAGCTGCGACCATCTCCGGATTCTGGAATTACATGAACATTTGCTTTCTGAGCTATGTCAATAAGAAATGATTCGTCAGTCGCGAATGAACCTACAGATCCCGAAACCGATATCGGCTGAAATATCCGATTTTACACGCCAAGACGATGATGACACTTGAAAGTCGAAATAAATATCTCTGTAACTCTAAATAGGATGCCCACCACTTGAACCTTCCCCTTTGTACGTAATAGAATGACAGTGCTGGAAAAACTCTTAAGTTATTTGATTTTCAAACAGCTGAGCAAAACTCAAGGTACTCACACAATTTTCTCTTTGCTTATTCTGATCATCTCTAAACTGACACACAAATATATATATATATATATATATTAGCGCAACGCAATCTGACTTTCAATAATCTCTACAAAAGAATGGCCCTGACTAACAATAACTTACACCTTTCATGAATCACTTACCTCACAAAAATCTTCGTGACACGAACTACTGCAATACAGCGAGCGCCAATACTGTCAGCTAAATAAAAGTTTGTAACTACTGAAGGCACTGACTACTGATAGACATAGTTAGCAAATGAAAGATTTTGATAGAGAACAATGTATTTACCTTAATAGCGTTCAAAAGTCTTTATATATATATATATATATATATATATATATATATATATATATACTCCTGGAAATTGAAATAAGAACACCGTGAATTCATTGTCCCAGGAAGGGGAAACTTTATTGACACATTCCTGGGGTCAGATACATCACATGATCACACTGACAGAACCACAGGCACATAGACACAGGCAACAGAGCAAGCACAATGTCGGCACTAGTACAGTGTATATCCACCTTTCGCAGCAATGCAGGCTGCTATTCTCCCATGGAGACGATCGTAGAGATGCTGGATGTAGTCCTGTGGAACGGCTTGCCATGCCATTTCCACCTGGCGCCTCAGCTGGACCAGCGTTCGTGCTGGACGTGCAGACCGCGTGAGACGACGCTTCATCCAGTCCCAAACATGCTCAATGGGGGACAGATCCGGAGATCTTGCTGACCAGGGTAGTTGACTTACACCTTCTAGAGCACGTTGGGTGGCACGGGATACATGCGGACGTGCATTGTCCTGTTGGAACAGCAAGTTCCCTTGCCGGTCTAGGAATGGTAGAACGATGGGTTCGATGACGGTTTGGATGTACCGTGCACTATTCAGTGTCCCCTCGACGATCACCAGTAGTGTACGGCCAGTGTAGGAGATCGCTCCCCACACCATGATGCCGGGTGTTGGCCCTGTGTGCCTCGGTCGTATGCAGTCCTGATTGTGGCGCTCACCTGCACGGCGCCAAACACGCATACGACCATCATTGGCACCAAGGCAGAAGTGACTCTCATCGCTGAAGACGACACGTCTCCATTCGTCCCTCCATTCACGCCTGTCGCGACACCACTGGAGGCGGGCTGCACGATGTTGGGGCGTGAGCGGAAGACGGCCTAACGGTGTGCGGGACCGTAGCCCAGCTTCATGGAGACGGTTGCGAATGGTCCTCGCCGATACCCCAGGAGCAACAGTGTCCCTAATTTGCTGGGAGGTGGCGGTGCGGTCCCCTACGGCACTGCGTAGGATCCTACGGTCTTGGCGTGCATCCGTGCGTCGCTGCGGTCCGGTCCCAGGTCGACGGGCACGTGCACCTTCCGCCGACCACTGGCGACAACATCGATGTACTGTGGAGACCTCACGCCCCACGTGTTGAGCAATTCGGCGGTACGTCCACCCGGCCTCCCGCATGCCCACTATACGCCCTAGGTCAAAGTCCGTCAACTGCACATACGGTTCACGTCCACGCTGTCGCGGCATGCTACCAGTGTTAAAGACTGCGATGGAGCTCTGTATGCCACGGCAAACTGGCTGACACTGACGGCGGCGGTGCACAAATGCTGCGCAGCTAGCGCCATTCGACGGCCAACACCGCGGTTCCTGGTGTGTCCGCTGTGCCGTGCGTGTGATCATTGCTTGTACAGCCCTCTCGCAGTGTCCGGAGCAAGTATGGTGGGTCTGACACACCGGTGTCAATGTGTTCTTTTTTCCATTTCCAGGAGTATATATATATATATATATATATATATATATATATATATATATATATATATATATATATTTGTGACATCCAATTAAACAAATTTCCTTTTTCTAACGGACACACATCCAAATCGTCCGCTCATAGTAACCTCTCAAAACTCCGGCATCTCTCTCCCCACATCCACTACTGCTGGCGGCTCAACTCCAGCTGCTCAACGCTACGGGCTGTTCACACCCAACTGGCCAACACTACACTAGCGAATATTCCAACAATGAGTCCAACCAGCCACAGACTGCACACAGCGCAGTCAGCGATTTTCATACAGAGCACTATGTGGCACTACCAACATAAAAACCTAAACAGCCTGCTTACACACTTTCCGAGTTTTAATTGCTTGTTTGAAGGCACGGCCAGAGAGAGAAAAATTTCCGAGTCCTATAGCAGCTGTTGTGTTCGTCACTTCTCTAAAACCTGAATGGGTTTCGCCTATATTTGCTGCTGAAGTCAAGGATGTCAAGCCCTTATTTTTTATTTTCCTCACATCTCGAAGCACCAAGATGACTAACCACAGATGGGAAAGTCAGAACAATTACATATCTAAAAGTTCATAACATATTTCGAAATCCACAGCAGATCATGAAAATAATACAAACAGAATTCCAAGAACTGTCCTGCAGACGGCCGGCCGGAGTGGCCGAGCGGTTCTAGGCGCTACAGTCTGGAACCGCGTGACCGCTACGGTCGCAGGTTTGAACCCTGCCTCGGGCATGGATGTGTGTGATGTCCTTAGGTTAGTTAGGTTTAAGTAGTTCTAAGTTCTACCCCTAGAACTTAGATATTAAGTCCCATAGTCCTCAGAGCCATTTGAACCATTTTGTCCTGCAGACGAGAAAAATGACGGGAATTTTCGGTGAATTTCGATGTCCTACAACCGCTAGTGTGGAGATGCTCTAAAGCCACAGTGGCGGGTAGGGGACAGCATCCCACCTATCCGATCGAGGAGAGGCTGATCTGCTTGGACTGGTTTCTGAATACTGGAACAAAAAGGACATCACATGACTCTCAGACGTCACGGAACTTTCCAGACATGTGGCCCCCATCTTGTTCACACCAGTCTGTAGAGGCTCCTATGCCCTGCACAGAGGATGTCTTGTGACTCTCTGACATAATGGAACTTCCTGTGAATGGAGCATTCCGATTGGTTATTATTGAATTTACCTGCCAAATTGCTGCTGCCGGTGTGAGAGCACTGTCTATGACTTTCTGCATATGGAAAAATAACTAGAATTTCAGCAGTCATATTGCACTGATAGTTAAACCCTGCAAAAGTGGTCTACAGATTATGAAATACAGAAACTATCGCCAAAGACACTTCCTCAATTACACTGTTCTGCTACTGTCGAGGAAAGCTTGAATTTTTCGGCGTGACATCGATCTCCAACCAGGCTATAGCACCACAAACTATTGTACCACCATACCATATCAATGTAGTAAACACAATTCCTATCCTGCACCACTTCTGCATCCTGCATATAGCTATCGACCACTAGACACTTGTACATATACCGCGAAGACAGACAAATCCCTCAAAAAACTACAAGTACATGCAGCGTATATAGCTGCAGCACTAAATATTTCTCGCGAGGTCTATCGGTCTTCCACCGCGGCCAACGGTCACGTGTCAACCACAGAACAACAAGGAAAGAGAAGGGCAACTCCTGTGTTAAAAGAGGGAAACACAGGCCGATAGCAGCGCCTCTAGTGGTATGGAGATGAACCAAAAAAAAAGGATAAACATTGCGGGTTGCATCCCTCCTAACTTATGTACGCTGTTTTTTTTTTCTTTTAATTTTCTTATCTCAGTTTTCTGGGCGTGCTACGTAATTATTTTGGCTAGTATCACAATAAAATAACTGAAACACGGCTATAGCATAATGCAGTACAACAGTGACAAACCTATTATTCAGGAATATTTGTAGTCCAATTTAGCTGCAACAATTTTATTTAGGTATACTTGAAAAAAGAGACAGCATTGGTCGTATATTTTTTACTATCGCAAAATCGATTTTCTGTCACTGAGTGCTATATTGTATAACTTAAATTAGGATGCACTGTTGTCACTAAGCTTACGGCAATCACATAGACTGAGCTCAGTCTATGTGATTGCTGTAAGCTTAGTGACAGCAGTGCATCCTAATTTAAGTTATACAATACTCAGTCTATGTGATTGCCGTAAGCTTAGTGACAACAGTGCATCCTAATTTAAGTTATACAATATAGCACTGAAGATGGCCACTCAGTGACAGAAAATCGATTTTGCGATAGTAAAAAATATACGACCAATGCTGTCTCTTTTTTCAAGTATACCTGTTATCTGATCGTAGTGCACAAGACAACATGGAGTCGCCAATCAATAAAATTTTATTTAGCTTCAGCTATTTAAGCTTCAAGCTTGTTTCGACTTGCTGTCAGTTTCAAGTATTGCATCTAGTTTTTATGACGCACTAAACATCCTGGAGCTTTTATATGTTGATAGAAATCAGTATAAGTGCGTCAGTTTACAAGACTATTTTTGACGTTTGCGTCTGACTGTCGCTGCTCTAATGATGTTTTCTTGGGCATCAACTGTCACGCGCTAACGTCAAGAATAGACTTCCAGACTGACACATATTGATTTATATCAACATATAAAAGCTCAGGACGTTTTGTTCGTCACAGAAACTAGACACAACACTTGAAACTGACAGTAAGTCGAAACAAGGTTATAGTCTAAATAACTGTCACAAGCTAAATAAAAATTGTTGCAGCTAATTCCTGAATAATTTCATACTTGGACATCTTATAAACTATGGGGTCAATGGAGAAAAAAACTATAATTAAGAGAATAATCGGCAGTTAAAGAGGTTCAGTTAAGAAATCTTTATCACAGTATCAATTAATGAAGAATTCTAAAATTGCTACAACTATATTTCAGGACTGTAATTTCTGAGTAATTGCCCAGGAAACTTGCACTACTGACCATTAATTTCTTAAAAAATGTTCCTACATCTTACGATTGTAAATGCTTCAACACAAAAAAGAAGACATAAATATTAGGTACCAAAAATAGGCAAGGTGGATAAAAACAGTGAAATGAAAGCAAAACTTACTTTTTATTTCTCAAGCAGACAATAAAAATTTCACTATGAACAACAGTTTCACCTGATTCACTAGTGATATTAGAAATTTCACATGGAACACCTGATACATGTTTCGGGAACACATCTCTGTTTAGCGTATGCCTAGTTTTAGTCATAGAATCTTCCTCGAAAAAAAAACAAACAAAATAAGTAGCACAATTCACATCAGGTGACAGTTCACACTTTTCCATTTCAGAAGCAATTCTTGAAGTTGTTTTGGAAACCTGCAGAAATGCTTGTTGCTAACTTTCTCCGTTGAACCGACGTAATATCCAGATGAACAGCCGGGGAATTTACAGGAATATTTCAACGTCAATTTGTTATGTTGAATATTCTGAAAAAACATAAAATTCTTCATTAAATAAAACTACTACTGACATACCAAAGTTGTTTAAGTAAGCAAACAAATCACACAGCTTCATTCAAGATAGAAGAGAATACATTTCATTTATAGGCTACGAGATTATTTACTGAAAATTAAATGTCTTACCATAAGATTAATTGCGGACCTTTTTTTCAGCAGGAAATCTCTTCAATTCCACGGTGAACTTTATGAAATTTAAAGAAAAAAAACTGTTTATAATGAAGATCAGTACCATGTAAATATGAAACATATGCAAAGACGACTGTAACCGTTGACTTCAGTCAGAGCAAGACGATATAATATCAACAATCGCCGTTGGATAGCTCTCATTGGTCAATTCCAGCATCGTTTGACCTCTAGCGCCTCTAGTGGTCTGGAAGGAACTACCTGGCTTGTTGCCTCTTCTCTCATATAGCTTTCACCCCCGTGGTGTCAACTGCCCCCCGCCCCCCTGCACACACTGGCCTGATATGTGATAAGAGCGCCCTCCGCAGACAGCGTCACTTTCCGAACTGGTGTACAAAGACTGGGCTGATTCCCCTGACACAAAGGCGTCAGCTAACGGTACCGTTTCCTGTCTGGCTTGCTTGCTGCCGTGGTTTCTGCAACGAGTTGCGATCATCTCCAGACTCTGGGATTACAAGAACATATGTATTTTCACATGATTTTTCAGAATATCAAACCATTTATGCGCTAATTCTCGATATCAAGCACATAGCAGTATGCTACCGATCGCTTGCACAGTGTAATTACAGACACAGAGAGTGGAAATTATATCTTCAGAAACCTGAAACTTTAGCGATTTCATTATGTGGGACGTGGTGCATTGCGTAATTAGAAACGTATCCCGTCTGTGAACATATTTACATGAAAACTCGAAAATAGAGGGAACTTGAACTTGCCCTCGTATTTTTTAACGAATACCTACATTAATGAGGTAACAGATTCCAGATCATCCTTACATTTTACAGACTCAACTAAATCTTTAATACCTATAATCGTATGCGTTTCTCATGTCAAGAGAACCAGCAGACGTCTCTTCCACCAGTTTTTCAGCATCTAGATGCACACAGCAAACATCGCAATCGACGTGCAGGACTGTTTAGAGGTTTTAAACCCTAACAAACAGTAATTTCAATGTGCTGCTCTGTACTCTCCACCAATCACAACCATGTGGTGTCGGCTAAGAAATACCTCACAAACAGTTGCTGTATGTTTTTTTTTTAACAACATTCTACTGCATGTCTATTGAGGTGATAGTAATACTGTAACGTCCCCTTAAAAGAAACTATGAATGAGTGTGCTGGAAAAACTCTTACATTATTTGATATTCAAACAGGTGAGCAAAACTCAACGTACACAAACTGTTTTCTCTTTACTTATTCTTATCATCACTAAACTGACACACAATATTTTTAGCGCAACGCTGTCTGACTTTCAAAAATCCCTACAAAAGAATGGTCGTAACTAACAATAACATATACCTATCATGAATCACTTACATCACAAAAATCTTCGTTACTCGAACTACTGCAATACAGCAAGCGCCAATCCTGCCAGCTAAATAAAAGATTCTAACTACTGAAGGCACTAACTACGGATAGGCATAGTTGGCAAATGAAAGATTTTGATAGAGAACAAACAATGTATTTACCTTAATAATGTTCAAAAGTCATCATATATATCTCTATCAATTCATGACATCCATCTTTACAAATTTCCTTTTGCTGGTGGACGCACGTCCAGATCGTCCGCTTATAGTAACTTCTCAAAACTCTGGCATCTCTCTCTCCACATCCACCATTGCTGGCTGCTCACCTCCAAGTGCTGTTCAACTGCCCAACACTACACAAGCGAATATTCCAACAATGAGTCCAACCAGCAACAGACTGCACACAACACAGTCAGTGATTTTCATACAGAGCGCTACGTGGCGTTACCAACAGAAAAACCTAAACAGCCTACTTACAATACATGCAAGTTGACTGCTCTCTTTGACGCTTTCTTGGAAAAGAGAACCATCTACCTCTAAACTGACTTGCGTCTGCATTAAAGGATGACAGAAAGTGGATGAATTAATCGATTGAGATGGGGTTGTAACGAGGTTTTGATTCAATGGTAGACTGATGTCGCATTCTAGAGACAGATGTTGGTGCAGTCATTTGTCGCGCATTTAACCTTTTTTTTCGTCGTTCTCTCGGGGTCCATCAGGGGTGAAATTGTAGTCATTTGTTAGTCTCTACGTATAATTCACATCTATCGATTTACGTCCCATTTGGATAATTCGTCCGTGGTGCGTCGTATGCTTTTTTCCTTTTTTTTAAAGTAGTTAACACTTTATTCGTTCGTAAAAGCAATGAGACGTTTGAAGATTTTATATGCAGGGGAGTTCAATTCTTTAAAGAATCGGAGGTTTGCTGCCCAACTAAGAAAAAATATGGCTCCTGCAATTATTAACGAATTGCAACACAATTTTCCGAACGATGGATGACTTGCTGAAGACTCAGTTGTAGAAGTCTGCATTTTCACTGCTCAGCAAAGGTCCCACCACGAAAATCACCTCGTCGTCATTAAACTTCCTGGCAAATTAAAAATGTGTGGCGGACCGAGAGTCGAACTCGACACTTTTGCCCTTTCGTGGGCAAGTGCTCTACCAAGTGAGCTACCCCGGCACGGCTCACGACTCTTCCTCACAGCTTTGCTGCCGCCAGTACCCCATCTCCTACTTTACAAGCTTCACAGAAGTTATCCTGCGAAACTTGTGGGGCTAGATGTTCTGGAAGAAAGGATATTTCGGAGCCATGGTTTAGCCACACCCTGGCGGATGTCTCCAGAATGAACTTTTCACTCTTCAGCAGAATGTGCGCTTACGTAAAAGTTCGTGGCAGATGAAAACTGTGTGCTGCACCAGACTCAACCTCGGGATCTTTGCTTTTTGCGGGCAAATGAGCTACCCAAACACGACTCACACCCCCTCCTCATAGCTTTACTTACGCCAGTACCTCGTCTCCTACCTTCCAAATTTCACAGAAGTTATCCTGCGAAACTTGCGGGACTACGACTTCTGGAAGAAAAGATATTTCAGAGCCATGGCTTAGCCACAACCTGGGGGGATGTCTCCAGAATGAAATTTTCACTCCGCAGAGGAGTGTACGCATATACTAAACTTCCTGGCAGAATAAAGGTGTGTGGCGGAACGAGATTCGAACCTGGGACCTTTGCCTTTCGCGGGCAAGTACTCTACCAACTGAATTATCTAAGCACAACTTACACAATATTAATCTGCCAAGAAGTTTCATATCAGCGCACACTCCGCTGCAGAGTGAAAATTTCACTATGGAAACATCACCCAGGTTATGGCTAAGCCATGTGTCCACAATATCCTTTCTTCCAGAAGTACTAATCCCGCAAGTTTCGCAGAACTTCTGTGAAGTTTGGAAGGTAGGTACAATGTACTGGTGGATGTGTAGCTATGAGGAAGGTCGTGAGTCGTGTTTTGGTTGCTCAGTTGGTAGAGCACTTGCCCGCTAAAAGAAAAGGTCCGGAAATTTCATGTCAGCGCACACTCCGCTGCAGAGTTAAAATTTAAAATTTGATTCACCTCGTCGTCAGTCTGCAGTCTGTAAATGGCTGCAACAAAAAGGGGGGGGGGGGGGGGGGGAACAAAGGTCAGCATCCCGCGAAGCTCCATCTTAACAACACACCGAACCTCGTCAGGAGATTTCGGTATTACGCTTCTGCGACGGTTTGCCTTTTACGAGAATAATCTGTTAGCACCACATCACGCTCTGGGAGTCCCAAGAAACATTCAGCATCCCATTGCCTGAAGATGGCTGAGCCTTCGCCTTTTTCGGCAGTAATGAAACCAAATGTTTCCACTGTTCGTTTTGCTGAGTTGCAGCGTACCATACGCCTGTTAAACTTGTACCTCGAAGAAACTGTGAATAGAGGAAAGTTTCAAATTGGGAATAGGAGTGCAAAGAAAGCAGAGAAGAATGCTATGGTTCCAAGACGACCTAGCCCAATACCGGTGAAAAAACAAGTTAGACACAAAGAAAAATTGAATGGCAACAATAGTTTATTCGGCAAAGAAGGACTCAAGGCAAATAAAGGAAAGATGAATAGCAGGAAACGGAATGGTGTTAGAAGGCATTAGCATAAGCAAAGGAGATACGCTAGCAGTCTTGCACAGAGAAAGAAAGATTTAAACTAGAAACTCCACCAGTATAAAAAATTACTTGGAATTTAGGAAGATGTTCATAAAATTAGGCCTTTTGGGAGCAGTATTTTCTGAGACCATTTGGAATGTTCACCTACAATATGATGTAAATAAGTGAAAACGAAAACTTGAAAACGAGAGGTCGCAGAAGAACATAGCAAGGAAAACTGCGTGTGGAAAACGATTATCGGAAGAACAAACATTGGGATATTTGCTAAGGCATCCGGTAATAGTTTTCCTGGCTCAAGAAAGAGCAGTAGAACAGAGAAAGTCGGCAGATGAAGTAGAATTGAAAAGGTCCTAGGACGTCCCATCGACGTCGAGGTTATTACCGACAGAGAAGTGGTTCGGATTGGACAAGAATGGGAGAAAAAATCGAGAACGCCCTTGTTCAAAGAATCATCTAGTAAATGAACTGAGCAAATTTAGGGAAACTTAAATCAAGATGTGTGGACATAGATTTGTGCCTCGCTCCTTATGAGTCCAGTGACGTCATCAGTGCTGTATCTTGCCCGTCAGGAGAAGGAATCGAGAGGAAAATATATAAACAGACAAGGATTAGACAATCTAAAATATTTGTTTGAGTATGTTGGATGTAGTAGAACTCTTCCTCTGCTATAAGCATCGCACAATGCTGTACGATGCGTTCATATCAGCCGGCCGTCGAGCGGTCCTAGGCGCTACAGTCTGGAACCGCGCCACCGCTACGGTGGCAGGTTAGAATCCTGCCTCGGGCATGGATCTGTGTGATGTCCTTAGGTTAGTTAGGTTTAAGTAGTTCTCAGTTCTAGGGGACTGATGACCTCAAAAGTTAAGTCCCATAGTGCTCAGAGCAATTTGAACCATTTTGAATTTTTGCGTTCATATCCTTCCGCATTATCGTTTGCTTAAGCACAATAAGGGGATCACAACCCAACAGCAACGAAAAACACTCCCATACCATAACACCACTTGCTTCGAACTTCACTGTCGCCACTACAAACGACGGTAGGTAACGTTCTCCAGGCATTAGCCCAACCCAAGCCCTCTCATCGGCTTACCACGGAGTACAGAATGATTCATCACTCCAAATCACACGTTTCCAGGCATCCAGTGTCCAATGGCGTCGCTCTTTACACCACCTCAAGTGCCGTTTAGCACTCAGCAAAGAGTGGTTTATGAGAAGCTGCCCGATCATTGTCTCCATTCTTTTTAACTCTCTAAGCCATTATTTTTAACTTCCTGCGCACGATCATTGTGCTATCTGGCCTGTTGGTAGCATTTTGGAACTCACGAGTGATTCCTTCTGCTGCTTTCACGCGATTTTTTTTTTTTTTTTTTTTTTTTTTTTTTTTTTTTTTTTTTTCAACCGCCCTTTGCATTGCTCGACAGTTCCTGTCCGTTAGAACGTCATGTCTGCCTGGTCTTGGTTTGGCTGTGGTCGTTTCTTTGCGTTTCAGCTTCACAATTTCATCATCGACAGTCGGTTTTAACAGCTTTAGAAGGGTTTAAATGCCACTTGTGGATTTGTTACTTGGGTGACATTCAATAACTATTCCACACTGGAAGTTACTGAGCTCTCCTCTTCTGCTGTTGCTGCTTTTCTGCAGGCAACCCAATTCGCCTCACCTCCTTTTATTCCGGCAGGTCCGCCCCTCGTAACATCTCGTCGACGTTTGGATTCTGTTTCCAAAGAATTGTATCGTTTTCATTTAAGGGTTGCATCTGAAGTGTCTGATTTCACTTGGGATTGGTTGGACGGTGCCTCATGGACCCAAGCTGACTGGGAGTACAACTCCGTTACTGCCCGGCATTTGGCAAAGTTTGAACGTTTTCATCGCGCGGAGTCGGATGTTATATCTCGACGTTCTGTGATAAATCTCACAGAGAAATCTTTTGACGACGCAACCTTATCCGTGCTAGGGAAGGGTTTAAATTTTGCACCCACTCCGAAGAATTTGCCGGTAGTTGATTTTATTAGTTCAATTGAACAGGCAGTTTGCAAACTACCTCCTGACGCTGCAGAGGAAGTTAGGAGGGAGGCATGCCGTGTTTTGACTAGGGCTCGTCCACCCAAGAGTAATGTAACAGCAGCAGAGAGGGCTGCTTTACGCTCTGTCAAAGTTGATCCCAGTATTGTTATTTTACCTGTTGACAAGGGCAATGCCACCGTTGTTTTAAATAAACATGATTATGTACAAAAGATGCAACGTTTACTATCTGTTTCAACGTATCGCAGAATCGATGCTGACCCCACGAAAAGTGTTGAGAGAAAGACCAACAGCCTCCTGAAGAAAAGTGGTTTGTCGCAGTACACAATCAAGAGGCTTAACACCTATAGTGTGGTTCCCCCTAGGTTATATGGCCTTCCAAAGGTTCATAAGGAAGGGGTTCCTTTCCGTCCTATAGTGAGTATCATCGGCGCCCCGACATATCGTGTATCCAAGCATCTTGCTTCTCTGTTGAGTCCACAAGTAGGACGGTGTGAACATCATATCAGGAACTCAGCTGATTTTTTACGTCGTTTGGAGGGACTGAGGCTGAATGACTCTGATATTTTAGTGAGTTTCGATGTGGTCTCTCTCTTCACTCGTGTTCCTCTGTCTGATTCGTTGCGGTTAATTGAAGCCAGGTTTGGTGCTGATTTAACTAATCTCTTTAGGCATGTGTTGACATCCACTTACTTTTTATTTAATGACCAGTATTACGAGCAGACAGATGGAGTTGCGATGGGTAGTCAGTTGTCTCCTGTGATCGCAAATTTGTTTATGGAAGACTTCGAGGAACGTGCATTGGAGTCGGCGCCTTTAAAACCCGCCTGTTTCTTTAGATACGTTGACGATACCTTCGTTGTTTGGCCTCACGGTAGGGAGAATTTGAATGTCTTTCTAGAACATCTGAACTTGATCCACCCGAACATTCGTTTTACGATGGAGGTGGAAAAGGATGGTTGCCTTCCCTTTCTCGACGTGTTGGTTAGGAGGAAGGATGATGGATCATTGGGACATGCAGTCTACAGGAAACGTACTCACACCGACTTGTACTTACAAGCTAATAGTTGTCACCATTCGGCTCAGCGTGAAGGGGTACTTCGTACCTTGGTACACAGGGCACATGTCGTTTCTGACGCTGAGACTTTGCCAGCTGAGCTGTCCCATCTTGAAGTTACATTTCGTCAAAATGGTTACAGTGATAGACAGATTGAACGTGCGTTGCGCTATCGACCAACTGTACATCAGGTGATTGATGATAATTCTGAGTCAACACCTAAGTCTACTGCCTTCTTGCCTTACGTAGGAAACACGTCCAATAAGATCGGTGAAATGTTTTTTCCGACCTCCATCTAAAATTAGAGCACTTTTGAGTGCCGTTAAGGATGATCTTTGACTGCGTAAGACGGGTGTATATCGTGTCCCTTGTAGCTGCGGCATGGCATATATTGGTCAAACTATCAGGACCGTGGAGGACAGATGTACTGAGCATAAATGGCACACACGATTACAGCAGCCAAATAGATCTGCTATTGCCGAACATTGCTTGGATACTGGTCACCCCATGTTATATAATAACACCGAGATATTGGCATGCACGTCCAGCTTTTGGGACAGTGTGATTAGGGAGGCAGTTGAGATTAAATTAGCGAGCAACCTCGTTAACAGGGATGGAGGTTTCTGTTTAAACTCTGTTTGGAATCCGGCTCTCTCCCTTGTCAAAAAACAGAGGAACAGAGCCAATGCTGCCTCACCTGCGAATTCATAGTCTCACTATCGATAGCTCTGACTTTGGTCATCTTTGGTGGCACTAGTGTGCAGTATGTGTGTGTGTGTGTGTTATCTTTCCTGCTTCGGTCCGAGAACCGAGGTATTAAATTTGCATGTACGCCGCCTGTCCGTTGCAGTTTGCCTTGAAAATGGCGGGGTGTTCTCCCGCCGAAATATCGGCGGTCGCTGAAAGTGTTACCTGGCTGAATTCCCGGAAGTTATTTGAAAGTTGTATACGCCAGGAGAAACTCAGGTCTCACATCTGGTGGTCAGTTCCGCATTACAAAGGTGCATCCGGATACTTTCGACCAGAGAGTGTACGTTTACGGTAAAGTTAAAAAATGCATTACTCTTTCAAAACCTTGAGAAAGAACTTGATGTGTTGCCAGTCCGCAGACTTTCACTTCGACGCTGCAGCAAATGGAGGTGTCATTGTTGATATACACTATGTGATCAAAAGTATCCGGACACCTGGCTGAAACTGACTTACAAGTTCCTGGCGCCTTCCATCGGTAATCCTGGAATTCAATATTGTGTTGGCGCACCCTTAACTTTGGTGACAGCAGGCATACGTCCAATCAGGTGATGGAAGGTTTCTTGAGGAGTGGCAGTCCGTTCTTCACGGAGCGCTGCACTGAGCAGAGGTATGGATGTCGGTCGGTGAGGCCTGGCGTGAATTCGGCGTTCGAAATCATCCCAGATGTGTTCTGTAGGATTCACGTCAGAACCCTGTGCAGGCCAATCCATTGCAGGGATGTTATTGTCGTGTAAACACTCTGCCACAGGCCGTGCATTATGAACAGGTGCTCGATCGTGATGAAAGATGCAATCGCTATCCCCGAATTGCTCTTCAGCAGTGGGAAGCGAAAAGGTGCTTAATACATCAGCGTAGACCTGTGCCGTAATAGTGCCACGCAAAACAACAAGGGGTGTAAGCCCCCTCCATGGAAAACACGACCACACCATAACGCCACCGCTTCCGAAATTTACTTTTGGCACTACACACGCTGGCAGATAGGGCATTCGCCTTACCCACACCCTGCCATCGGATCGCCACATTGTGTACCGTGATTCGTCAGTCCACACAACGTTTTTCCAGTGTTCAATCGTCCAATGCTTACGCTCCGTACACCAAGCGAGGCGTCGTTTGGCATTTAACGGCGTGATGTGTGGCTTATGAGCAGCCGCTCCAGCGTTAAATACAAGTTTTCTCATCTCCCGCCTAACTGTCACAATACTCGCAGTGGATCCTGATGCAGTTTCGATTCCTGTGTGGTTGTCTAGACGATGTCTGCCTACTACACATTACGGCCCTCTTCAACATTCGGCGGTCTCTGTCAGTCAACAGATGATGTCGTCCTGTATGCTTTTGTGCTGTACGTGTCCCTTCACGTTTCCACTTCACTATCGCATCGGAAACAGTGGACCTAGGGATGTTTAGGAGTGTGGAAATCTCGCGTACAGACGTATGACACAAGTGACACCCAATCACCTGACCACGTTCGAAGATAGGTGGCACCACATTGCACCTAATAGGAAAACGTATGTTTTTTGGGACTGTCCGGATACTTTTGATCACATAGTGTACTATTATCAAACATACAAAGGTTGTCAACATTGCTGTTGTTCATGCAGGAGATGCTTCTGGTTCTGGCATTTGTTGTAATGAGTTGTCTGCGTTTATGTTTGGCGACGGATTAGGAACTCTTTGGCTGTACTCATTTACCTTGTGTGTAATACTGGTTCAAGTAAGATGCGACTAGACACTTCAGAATGCACTAGTGACATCGCTACAGGGTACAACATATCTCCCGTAACTACTGGACAATCTCTCTTACCGTTCATCTATTTATAATTCCAACATCTTGTACACTACTGGCCATTAAAATTGCTACACCACGAAGATGACGTGCGACAGACGCGAAATTTAACCGACAGGAAGAATATGCAGTGATATGCAAATGATTAGCTTTTCAGAGCATTCACACAAGGTTGGCGCCGGTGGCGACACCTACAGCGTCCTGACATAAGGGAAGTTTCCACCCGATTTCTCATACACAAACAGCAGTTGACCGGCGTTGCCTGGTGAACCGTCGTGATGCCTCGTGTAAGGAGGAGAATTGCGTACCATCACGTTCCCGACTTTGATAATGGTCGGATTGTAGCCTATCGCGATTGCGGTTTATCGTATCGCGACATTGCTGCTCGCGTTGGTCGAGATCCAATGACTGTTAGCAGAATATGGAATCGGTGGGTTCAGGAGGGTAATACGGAACGCCGTGCTGGATCCCCACGGCCTCGTATCACTAGCAGTCCAGATGACAGGCATATCTGCATGGCTGTAACGGATCGTTCAGCCATGTCTCAATCCCTAAGTCAACAGATGGGGACGTTTGCAAGACAACAACCATCTGCACGAACAGTTCGACGACGTTTGCAGCAGCATGGATTATCAGCTCGGAGACCATGGCTGTGGTTACCCTTGACGCTGCATCGCAGGCAGGAGCGCCTGCGATGGTGTACTCATCGACGAACCAGGGTGCAAAACGTCATTTTTTCGGATGAATCAAGGTTCTGTTTACAGCATTATGATGGTCGCATCCGTGTTTATCGACATCGCGGTGAACGCACACTGGAAGCGTGTATGCGTCATCGCCATACTGGCGTATCACCCGGCGTGATGGTATGGGGTGCCATTGGTTACACGTCTCGGTCACCTCTTGTTCGCATTGACGGCACTTTGAACAGTGGACGTTACATTTCAGATGTGTTACGACCCGTGGCTCTATCCTTCATTCGATCCCTGCGAAACCCTACATTTCAGCAGGATAATGCACGACCGCATGTTGCAGGTCCTGTAAGGGCCTTTCTGGATACAGAAAATTTTCGACTACTGCACTGGCCAGCACATTCTCTAGATTTCTAAAAAAAAATGGTTCAAATGGCTCTGAGCACTATGGGACTCAACATCTTAGGTCATAAGTCCCCTAGAACTTAGATCTACTTAAACCTAACTAACCTAAGGACATCACACACACCCATGCCCGAGGCAGGATTCGAACCTGCGACCGTAGCAGTCCCGCGGTTCCGGACTGCAGCGCCAGAACCGCACGGCCACCGCGGCCGGCTATATTTCTCACCAATTGAAAACGTCTGGTCAATGGTGGCCGAGCAACTGGCTCGTCACAATACGCCAGTCACTACTCTTGATGAACTGTGGTATCGTGTTGAAGCTGTATCGGCAGCTGTACCTGTACACGCCATCCAAGCTCTGTTTGACTCAATGCCCAGGCGAATTATGGCCGTTATTACAGCCAGAGGTGGTTGTTCTGGGTACTGATTTCTCAGGATCTATGCACCCAAATTGCGTGAAAATGTAATCACATGTCAGTTCTAGTATAATATATTTGTCCTATGAATACCCGTTTATCATCTGCATTTCTTCTTGGTGAAGCAATTTTAATTGCCAGTAGTGTTCTATTGGCACTATACATACTGGCACATGGGGCGTTCGCCATACCCACACCCTGCCTTCGGATCGCCACATTGTGTTCCGTGATTCGTCACTCCACACAACTGTGTTCCACTGTCCAATCGTCGAATGTTTACGCTCCATACATCAAGCGAGGCGTCGTTTGGCATTTACCGTCGTGATGTGAGGCTTATGAGCAGCCGCTCGACCGTGAAATACAAGTTTTTTTATCTCCCGTCTAACTGTCACAAACTTGCAGTGGATCCTGATGCAGTTTGGAATTCCTGTGTGGTGGTCTTGAAATGTCGGCGGTGTCTGTCAGTCAAAAGGTGAGATTGTCCTGTACGCTTTTGTGCTGTACGTGTCCCTTCACGTTTCCAAATCACTATCGCATCGGAAACAGTGGACTTAGGGATGTTTAGAAGTGTGGAAATCTCGAGTACAGATGTATGACACAAGTGACACCCAATTGCCCTGATCACGTTCGAAGTCCGTGGAGTTCCGCGGAGCGCCCCATTCTGCTCTCTCACGATGTCTAATGACTACTGAGGTCGCTGATATGGAGTACCTAGCAGTAGGTTGCAGCACAATGCACGTAATATGAAAAACGTATGTTTTTGTGGGTGTCCGGATACTTTTGATAACATAGTGTACTAGTACCAAACATACAAAGGTTATCAACACTGAATACTTGCTGTTGTTCAAGCAGGGGATGCTTCTGGTTCTGACATTTGTTGTAATGCGTTCTCTGCGCTTATATTTGGCGACATATTAGGAACTCTTTCGTTCTGCTCATATACCTTGTGTGTGCTACTGGTTCAAGTAAGGCAGTTCAGAAAGTACTAGCGACATCCGCTGGAGAGTACAACTTGTCTTCCATGACTACTGTACAATCTTTCTTACCGTACATATATTTACAATTCTATCACCTTGTGTTTACTTTCGTTGTCATTAATAACACTATTAATAACACTCACGTGTCAATATGTAGCAAATATTGAGAATTTCACCATACTGAAAAGAGAAATTGGGATTTAATGTCTCTTCTACGATGAGGTCACTAGAGAGTGAGCACAAGTTGTGATTGAGGAGGGGTGCGAGTGGAAAGCAGTGATGTCCCCATCAAAAGAAACATCCCAATAATTGGCTAGAGTAGTTTAGGAAAACCATGAAAAACCTAAATCTGAACGACCGGATGGGGCTCTGAACTATAGTCCTCCCAACTGTGAGTCCGCTGCCTAACTAATGCTCAACCTCACTCTCTGTAGAGCACAGGCAGTGTTTATACAATACACGTAGAGTACACATTGGGACCCGATGCATTTCTCTCTCAAGGGGGGGGGGGGGGGGGGTATATTTCTGCTGACAGTCTTTGCTGTACTCGTATATTCAACAGCTTCGGAGATACCATACTGACTTGTGTGTTATGGCAGTATCTTGTTTCAAACTCCCAAACGTCTCCTAGTATGCTGTTTCAAGGCAACGGCACACTTAAGATTTACCGCAAAAACGTCACCCGTATAGTTAAATGTTACTTTATGATGCTTCAACAACATAAGCCTTCAAGAGACACTACAACGGCCAACACAAAAGAAGAAAAACACGTCTTCGCCGTAGCATAGTGGTTAAAGAGTCGAAGAAAGTCTGTTCGCATACTACGAGGTTTGGAACTTAAATAGAGAGCAATGGCAAACCATTTCTGCTAGGACCTTGCCTAGTCGGCGGTGCGGGTCTCCCGCATCGTTCCCTACGCTCCTCGGAGTATGGGACTTCATCATCATCATTTATTCACAATCGATACAAAGAGTTACATGTTTGCACCTATTACTGTCCTTCAAAGTAGTCACCAGCGAACGTAGAACCCGTTGCCAGCGATGCTGAAGGCGTAGTATACCATTAGCAGAGCCTGTTCTGTTGATGGTGCGAATGGAGCGGTCTACTGCCTGTCGAATCTCTGGAACAGTTATGAAGAGAATGCCACGGAGTGGTTCCTTCATCTTCGCAATCCAAACAAAGTTACAAGGACTTAAGTCCGGGGAGTATGGTGGATGGTACAGTACTTCCCAGTCCCATCGACCGAACAGAGCAGCCACAGCTTGCGCTATAAGCGCCCGCACATTGTCGTGCAAAATGATGGGTGGGTTGCGCAGGAAGTATCGCAGCTTCTTTCGCAAAGCTGCTCACAGGTGACGCTCCAAAAACGAACAGTAATACTGTGCATTGACGGTCTGCCGAGGAGGAACATAATGCGTTAGGATAACACCATCACAGTAGTACACGAGAATCACCCTAACTTTCATCATACTGGGGCACTTTCGACTTTCGCGGCGACCCATAATGACGCCATTCGTCGGATTGGCGTTTCAGTTTTGGCTCGTGCGATGTCGCCCATGTCTCATCCAGTGTTACGATACGGCGTAAGAAACCCTCTCCTTCGCGCTCATAGCGCTCCAAGTGAGTCTGAGCAGCGTTGTAACGCATCCAGTTCTGCATTTCCTTCAAGTCATGTCGAACCCATCATGATGCAATTTTTCGCACACCCAGGTGTCTATATATTTTTATTTCTCGTTCAGCTACAGGCAAAACGTGATACACTTACAAACATCAACATAAAAATTTTAATTAACATTAACAATGATTTACAATAAAATTTTCAGGGTTTCCAGCCACAAAAGTGCTTGGTCACTTATCACATGTATGTCCATCAGATTTCCTCCCTTAAGTCCGTGTACGTCGCACTCAACTATATGCTGCATGGTTTGACTCTCTCCGCACTCACAATTGGGGTCCTGGGAGAAACCCCACTTTTTCAACAAATATCCGCACCGACCAACACCTGTCCGCAGACGATTTAGAGTTACCCACACTCTACGTTGGAGTTGGAAGCCTGGAACTCGTTGAGATGGGTCCTCAATAAGGAAACTGTTATTCACTTTGCTTTCCTGCCATTGCTGTTTCCACAGGTTATCGATATCAATCTGTTGTTTGAGTTCTTTCCAGAAGGGATTTCTTGACATCAGTCTGTCAGGGGAAGGAGGTAGGTCCCTGAACTTTTCTTTGTACCTCTGGATTGCTCTTTCACGTCTAATCGAGGGTGGTTCGATATTGGCAAGGACGGGCAGCCAAGGTTTCGGGGTGGGTTTTACTGTTCCTGTTATGAGCCTCATTGTCTCGTTAAGTTGCACATCAATATATCTGACATGCCTACTGCGGGCCCAGACGGGTGCGCAATATTCCGCTACACTATACAGAAGTGCCAGTGCTGATGTGCGTAGAGTTTCAGTGGAACATCCCCAGGTTGTTCCTGCCAGTTTCATTATGATGTTGTTTCTTGTTTTCATTTTTTGGGCGACTTCGTACAGGTGGCTCTTATATGTGAGAGTGCGATCTAGCTTAACACCCAGATATTTTGGCGTTCTATCGTTTTTCAACAATTTACCTTTTATTTGCACTTTTAGCTCACGATTTGCATCTTTGTTACACAAGTGCATTATTGATGCCACGGATTTAGTCGGATTTACTTTGAGGTGCCAGTTGTCATAATATTGTTGTAGTCGTTCCAGATCCCTGTTTAAAATTTCTTCCAGTTCTTCGAAAGTGTTGGCGTGAGCCGCGATAGCGATGTCATCTGCATACATAAAAGAACGAGATTCCAGGTTTGGGATGTCCGCTATGTATAAATTGAAAAGGCATGGAGCCAGCACAGACCCTTGGGGGAGACCATTTTGTAGTGTCCTGTAGCTGCTTGTTTTCCCATTCAGAGATACCTTGAATCTCCTGATTATCAACATATTTCTGACTAGATCTATGATCTTCTTGCATTTCACGACTTTTGACAATTTATACAGTATCCCTTTTGTCCATACGGTGTCGTATGCTGAGGTGAGATCTAATAATACCATGCCCGTTTTCTTTTTGTTTTGGTAACCTCTTTCAATGAAAGTGGTTAGGGCGAGAACTTGGTCGCAGCAGTCTCTTCCTTTTCGAAAACCGCCTTGCTCTGGGGGAAGAGCAGCTTCTATTTTACTTTCTATTCTGCCTAGGATGACTCGTTCAAACAGCTTGTAAGTGGTGCACAATAAAGATATCGGTCTATAATCTTTAGCATTCTCTCCTGTTTTCCCTGGTTTCTGGATGGCTATGACTTGTGCGTTTTCCCATTGCTTTGGTAACCGGCTGGTATCTATGATATTAGAGAAAAGAGAAGACAGCCATACTCTTCCCTTTGGCCCGAGGTTCTTCAAGAATTCTGGAAAGAGGCCGTCACAGCCAGCTGCTTTACCAGGTGACATTTTCTTTAGTGCTATATTTATCTCTTCTTGTGTTACCCAGTTCGCTAAACCTGCTTCCTCCTCGCTTGCATCTAGCTCTTCGTTCATCAGTTGGTGCAGTTCTTTTTTCTTCGAGGCGGAGGCATGGATTCTGGATGTTTGTAGTATAGAAGAGCATATCTTGTTAGGGGTCATTTTATTATTGATGTTCCGTCCCTTGAATTGTGCTCCGCCAAGTTTCCTCAGTAGACTCCAGCTCTTCTGTGAGGAGTGCGTAAAGTCCATTTGTTCCATCCGCTTTTGCCATCTCTGTTTGCGTTCCTCGTCCATAGCTCTTATGAGCTGTTCTCCTAGTTCTGGATTCTCTGTTTTGTTGTATTCATCGAGTAGTTGTTCGCACTCCTTTGTCCAGCATGGGATGTATTCTTTCCGCGCTCCTCTTGGTATTGAGTTATGTGCCGCTTTGATAATTAACTTCGTAAGTCTGTCGTAATTTTCTGGAATTGGGGGAATTCTGTTTACATTATTTTCAATGGTATCTTTAAACTTAACCCAGTTAGCCTTCCTGAGGTTCCAGCGGGCTATAGGGGGGCTCTTTATTACTGGTATTTGGATCCCAAGGTCTATAATAACTGGTCTGTGTTGGCTCCGAGGAATACGGCTCAGTACAGTTCTCTTGGACGGAAGTGCTATTCCAGTTTCTCCAGATGAGACAAAACAAAGATCGGGCGTTGATGTTGTGCCCCACGCTCCTGAACAGAATGTGGGGGTATCTTTTGCATCGTATATTAATGTATAATTATTTATATCTGCCCAGTCTGCCAGCATGAGTCCTTCTTTGTCGCAAGACTGATAGCCCCATCTGGGGTGATGGGAGTTAAAATCGCCAATTATGACTGCAGGGTGTTGTGGGTTAGGTAAAACAGGTTGTTCCCATTTTTCTGAAGGTGGCTTGTACACGTTATACACAGTCATATCGTTTAGTTTGATTCCCACGGCAAATTCGTGGTGCATAGTTTCCTAAATATTATCAACCAGTTCTTTCTTGATCAGTGTTGCAATACCGTGTTTATTATGGGCTTTATAGCCCACAATTTCATAGCCTGGTATTAGAAGTCTCGAGATATTTTCTTCTGATAGATGTGTTTCCTGCAAGGTCAGCACATCAATTTTTTCTTCTGTTAGTAGCTTTGTGAGGATGTCTCCTTTTGTCCTCGTGTATCCTTCTATGTTAACTTGGCATATACGTATTCGTCCACGCACTTGGCTCCGGGGGGGAAACTGAGGCATTTGTCTCGCTCTCTTGCGTAACTTCGCCTGTGAGGGCCGGGAGGTATTACTACGTCCGGCCGCCGTTTGGTGGTGACATTTGCTTCTCGTGTCGCAGCTCGTTCTGAGCATTTCGATTTTCTTCTCGCAATGCGATCGTTGTGCGGCACGATACTGGGGGGGGGGGGGGGGGGGGGGGGGGGGTAGGCCACGTCGAGGCTGTCACCATCTACCCCACCCAGGTGTCTGTTCGCATACTACGAGGTTTGGAACTTAAATAGAGGGCAATGGCAAACCACTTCTGCTAGGACCTTGCCTAGTCGGCGGTGCGGGTCTCCCGCATCGTTCCCTACGCTCCTCGGAGTATGGGACTTCATCATCATCATTTATTCACAATCGATACAAAAGAGTTTCATGTTTGCACCTATTACTGTCCTTCAAAGTAGTCACCAGCGTTGTGTAGAACCCGTTGCCAGCGATGCGGAAGGCGTAGTATACCTTTAACAGAGCCTGTTCTGTTGATGGTGCGAATGGAGCGGTCTACTGCCTGTCGAATTTCTGGAACAGTTCTGAAGAGAATTCCACGGAGTGGTTCCTTCATCTTCGCAATCCAATCAAAGTTACAAGGACTTAAGTCCGGGGAGTATGGTGGATGGTACAGTACTTCCCAGTCCCATCGACCGAACAGAGCAGCCACAGCTTGCGCAGGAAGTATCGCAGCTTCTTTCGCAAAGCTGCTCACAGGTGACGCTCCAAAAACGAACAGTAATACTGTGCATTGACGGTCTGCCGGGGAGGAACATAATGCGTTAGGATAACACCATCACAGTAGTACACGAGAATCACCCTAACTTTCATCATACTGGGGCACTTTCGACTTTCGCGGCGACCCATAATGACGCCATTCGTCGGATTGGCGTTTCAGTTTTGGCTCGTGCGGTGTCGCCCATGTCTCATCCAGTGTTACGATATGGCGTAAGAAACCCTCTCCTTCGCGCTCATAGCGCTCCAAGTGAGTCTGAGCAGCGTTGTAACGCATCCAGTTCTGCATTTCCTTCAAGTCATGTCGAACCCATCATGATGCAATTTTTCGCACACTCAGGTGTTCCTTCAGGATGCGAAGCACAGTCGTAAGCGCTAATGTGGATTCGTGGGCGATCTCACGAATCGTACGGCGTCGATTCCTGTCCACCAACGCGGCAACAGCATGCACTTCTTCAGAGACGCTAGGACGACCTGTCCGATGCATGTCAGCTACAATTTGCCGACCTTCGTTGAAGTTTTTTCCCAACGTGCCACTGTTCTGTACGGCAATGCCGATTCCCCACACGCCTCTTGAAGACCTTGATGACACTGTCATGCTGTACGACCTCTGGCACATTCAATCTTGATGCAACACAGTGGTTCTTGTTTCGAAAGCATAGTGACACCGTTACGTCAACCCGCTCGCTCACAAGTGACTGTTTTTCCCTCGATTGTGCGCACGGCGGTGACGTGGGAAGGGCGAGTCCATTTGCTCGGAGGTAAGGTAGGTATGTCAACAACGTGAGCCATCAGCGACAATAGTAGATTCCATTGCATAGTGTCTCCACGGCATTGTTGCCACTATTTAAGTTCCAACCTACGTATTATTTGCTATTTCTTCTTTTTCATCTTAGCGTTTTAACACATTCTACGACTTCCCTATGAATGTAATACAAGTATATTCCGCAATATTCTATGTTTTTTACATTTGTCTGATTAGAAAACTAAAGTGAAATAAATATTTGGCTGTTTATATCCGAAAACATATGATTTCCGAGTGCATGGTTAGGCAGGATCCAAGTGTGTGCTTAGGCGGGAACCTAAGAGGACAACTTAAATTCCTGCGAATTGAACAAGCAACAATAAGTCATATTCTTCCTTTTCGTGGCATCTCCATACATGTCGAAGATACTAGTTCAGCAGAGACAACAGAAATATACTCTTCTTTGTGAGAGGAATGCGTCAGGCCCCAACGTCTTGTTGCACATAGTGATACGTATGCTATCTGTGTGGAAAACTCTGATAACTGAGCACAAGGTACCTACAGATTCCAATCGTCTGCATTGTCCGCCATGTTGAAGTTTTCCAAAACATTCAGATCGATCTGTATGTGATTAAGGATTATTTACCCGTTCCACGTTATAAACGATATTTATGGATTATAACATTGACTGAATTAGGCAGTTATCAGACCAGCACGATATTACGGTACACTGTTAGAAGACGCTTACATACACACAATAAGTCCTTGCTACGAATTTTACAGTCTCTCGTAGCATCAAATTAGCGCTCCAGATACGAGCGTAAGTCAAATGACAACCTTAAATCTGTAATAACAAATCGAAATTTCGCGCCATTATCCTGTAAGTTGGTAAGCGTGCTACAAACAGCGTGCAGAATGACCTGTAGGTGGCAGCATAGTGCAGATGCACACATGCCGTCGCAATATCAGTATAAAGATGGCCGCCCCACTTGCGACTTGCACCAGGGAAGAACAGCGTTCTGTTATTCGGTTTTTGCGTAGTGAAGGTGTGAAACCTATTGAAATTCATCGACGAATGAAGGTTCAGTATGATGATGCATGTTTGTCACAGGAACAAGTCTACGAATGGAGCAGGAAGTTCGCAAATGGTGTGGCTTCAGTGGAAGATGCTCCTCGTCCAGGTCAGGCACAACGAGTTGTGACTCCACAGAACGTTGCAGCAGTTGAAGCCATAGTGAAGGAAAACCGCCAAGTGACACTGAATGACACTGCAGCATGTTTACAGATGAGTCATGGGTCAGCACACTACATTGTGCATGATGTGCTCCAGTTTCACAAAGTGTCTGCAAGATGGGTGTCACAGCAGCTGACTCCTGAAATGAGAGAACGACGTGTTGATGGTCGTGAAGAACTTATTCGGCGCTTTGAACGAGAAGGTGATGGCTTCCTTGCAATAATTGTTACTGAGGACGAAACCTGGGTTCACTTCCACCAACCGGAAACGAAGAGAGCGAGCAAGGAATGGCGCCATTCCTCATCACCATAGCCAAAGAAGTTTCGAACAGAACCATCAGCAGGGAAGGTTATGCTGACTCTCTCTTGAGACGAAAAAGGCGTCATTTTGGAGCATTACATGCCTAGAGGGACCACTGTCACCAGTGCATCATACACAGATCGCCTAAAAAATCATCTGCAGCCTGCAATCAAATCAAAGCGACGTGGGTTGCTGTCAGCAGGTGTCCTTTTGCAACATGACAATGCAATGCCCCACACTGCCTGTACAACAGTTGCAACAATCACAGACCTGCATTTTGAGTGTCTTCCGCATCCACCATACTCACCAGACCTTGCCCCAAGTGATTTCCATATGTTTGGACCGCTCAAAGACGCAATGGGAGGAAAGAATTTCCGCTCTGATGAAGAGGTATGCCACGCGGTGCATGAGTGGTTGCGTGGACTACCATAAGAATTTTTTTCTAAGGGAATTTATGCACTTTGTAAGCGCTGGATGACTTGCAACGAGCGTGGGGGAGATAATGTTGAAAAGTGATACAGCTTTGTACCACTTCTGCACAATATATAATATTTTTTAAAAAATATTTAAGGTTTTTATTTGACTCATCCTCGTATGCATATTTCATGCGCTTTCAACCTTTCCCGTGTACACCCTCCAGAAAATTGACAGCACTTGCGTCACTGTTCTCAAAATCCATTATCTGTTATCTTGCACGTGTACTATTTGTACATAACCTCCTGAAAAAGGTCTCCCTATTTCTGGACTGGCAGAAGTCGGTAGAAGTCGGTCGACTGCGGCCCGCTAATGATGTGGAGTCCCCGCAGGATACGGTGGGTAGAGCAGAGTGACCAGTTTTCGTCCGAAGAGTTGGGCAAGTTCATTCGTTTATTTGGAAGGGGGGCTCACATTGTTGCCCACTTTCGGCGCTGCGAAGATAGAATCGAGGCGCACGCCACGGTAAAAAAAAAAAAAAAAAACTTCATATTGCAGTTTCACGATGACAGACCCATCATTTCGTTACTGGTTATAGTTACTGTGATATTTCCATTTAATTAAGCGCTGTGTAAAATTCGAAAAAGTTTGCAATGGAGAATAGAGAGGTTGCTATGATTTTGCGTTCTGGTTTTCATACTACATAACATGTTGCTGCATATCAAACTGGATAACATACTGTATCATTCTTTAGACCTGGGTAGAGGTCTCTACCTGTCACCAATCTAGAGAAAATTGATCCTACGTAGTGCACTCATTTTCGATCATGAGTGCTACTGTTAAAGCCAGAATGAAATATATGTAACATTCTTCATATCTCTTAAACGGTTTGAGATACCGAAACGAGATTTTGGTAAATGATATTACACAAAGAGAGAGTATTTTGTCATGTGGTTATTATGGGAAACTTCATTATATACTGTGTTGTTCCACTTTCTTGATGAAAGTATGTAATTTTTAAGGGCCATCGATAGCTGGTGAAACGGAAAATGCTGTACGTTTTGGAGCAACGTAAGTGAAAACATTACACTTTTATTTTTGTACTGATGTGCTTTCTCATAAGCTCTTGATCTCACTTGTCCTCAGTTCCTCACTTAATAAACATAATAGACCACTGTTGCAGAATCCTCTCGCGATTACATCTGCACATGGTAGTGAGTTGACATTGTGTAAACATCGCTATGTTTTGGCAAAAGAAGCAAATTTTAACATGGCAACGAAAGAAATGTGGGTTTTCTCAAAATTCACCATTTATGATGCTTCTCTGAAAGTTACGAAGTGTTAACAAGTAATGTGGAAGTAAATAGCAGCTTTTGTTGCATTTTCAGCGGAATTATTTTTAAATACTAACCAAAGCAGATGTGACAGTAGACCTTTTTGGATGGTCACCATACAGTTGTGGGCGTGGAGGGGATCCACTTAATATTTACAAAAAATGTGAGCATAGTCTTCAGTTTAGAGCGGCACTTCACCTCCAGCACTCGGCATTTCAGCTACAGCGTGCAGACCGCCTGCCCTCAACCCTACCACTACTGCTCCCCCCACACTTGTCTTGACAACTACATTTCTACCGGCCATGTTATTCTGCACACACTATACCTGTAACCACCATAGCAGTTACGAAGCGATTGTCATGTTGTATCATGCCAAACCAATAAGCACATGCGTAGTGTAACCACTGTGTGACAAAAGCATGACATGTTGCCCCCACACAGGTTCACCTCTGTCGGCTGTCATATGCTAAGAGTCAGTAGGTGAGGCCCATTTCCACAGCCCCCAAATAACTCAAGAATTCCTTCAGGACGTTGTGAACAAAATATGCAGGGTTTCTGGGCTAGAGGTATGAATGAATGAATGAATGAAAATAGCCTGTGTTGTCACATTGAGAGCAAAGGCCTCCTACAAGTAGGTATACCTGCTTTTAAAGACTCATGCAGTGAGCATAAGAGGACGCTAGAGGTATACACAAACAAATCCTTATAACGAAAGAACTGGACATTTTGTGTTGTTTAGTTAATACGCAGTCGATAGAGACACTCTCCAAGATGTGATCCTAATCATTTCATGAATAGCACTGAGTCGCATGGAACATGTGCGCCAGTGACAGGGCACAGGGCACACCTATCTCGACCTATTGGCGAACCATTCAGCTCTACAGAGGCCTCCCAGTGTCATTTTCCAGTAGGATGATGCCTCCCATGCCCCCCACCCTAATCATGTGGATTTTACCACATTTCTCCATGAGACATTTCCTGAGCGCTGGATCGCAGGTTTCCGAAATGGTCTCATTGCCTGGCCCCCTACGTCTCCTGATCTGACTCTGCTGGATTTCAGTGCGTGGGAGTTTATCAAGGACATTGTTTACACATCAATGGTTTGACATCTGGTAGATTTGAGACAAAGGATCTACGCCACAGTGGAGACCATAACACCTGTCATGCTTCGTACATGTGGCGAGAAGTGGAGTACCATTTCGATATCTCTTGAGCTACAAACAGGCCCTAAAAATGTTTGAGCTTCTTTCTTCAACACTGGACAAATGAAGTTATAAACCTTAGCAAAAAAAAAGGTTCAAATGGCTCTGAGCACCATGGGACTTCACTGTTGAGGTCATCAGTCCCCTAGAACTTAGAACTACTTGAACCGAACTAACCTAAGGACATCACACACATCCATGCCCGAGGCAGGATTCGAACCTGCGACCGTAGAAGGTACTGAAGTATAAACAAATGTTTTTGTATATCTCCAGCCCACCCAAGACACCCTGTATTTGTGTGTCAAAATTAATCACATGGACCACGTATAAGCGCAGACAATTTTTTTAAAAAACTCGATGTTCAATTACCTGTTGAAAGAAATGTAATGCCACACTTGCAGAGACTGTATTACTACATTAAGTAGCAACATAAAGACTATATTCAGATATAAAGCGCATTTAGTTTTAGAGTGAGATGTACTCATAGATGCTCTTTCATTTTTTGATATCAGTTTATGCTTAATAAGTACTAGCTTTGTGCATACAAAATATTTATCAGTAGTGGTACATCTGAGCAAAAAATGTCAACGTTATTCAACAAATATTTCGAATTTACAAAGTACACGTATTTGAGGTTTGGCTGATTCAGAACAAAATTTGTTGGTTTCTTCTGCGTCTCATGCCGTACTTTTGAACGACAACGAGATGTATGAGTAAAACATAAGCGAAATAATCCATAACCAATTTTCTAGTCAGCCTGTTGGCGTCCGAATCATACGAGATTTTTGAAATGATACAACAGAACAGTCAATCTTCTCTGAACTATTCCTGACACAATCTTTCCTTCTCCACAATCTGGAACATTCGATGTAATACGCTGATAGCGCAGAATCGAAAATTATTTTCTTTTGTACTCTAGTGACACTTCCACTGTGTTGAAGTTGAGCAAGATACGAAGTCTGAAAATCTTTGAATGGCACAATTAGACAGCTTGTGTTCGACATCCATTTTAAACAGAAATCACTGAATGCAGATGAGACATATACGACGTCAGCAAATAACCCATTGACAAAAGTTCAAGAATATCCACTGTTTCATGAGACAGCAGTTTATCCAATTTCAAATTTGCAAATTTTTTCAAACGGTGTACTGATGTTTTTCACAACAGGTTTATTATCAGTTAATCACTAGCACAGAGGAACGGGAAAGGGGACGGGGGGAAGAAAAGAATGAAAGAATGAGAGATGGTAGGAAATTCGTAACACAATTTGTTACTACTGTATGAGTCATCGTTTTCGCCACTCACAATGTTACTGTAGCAACGAGCGAGTATTTACGTACTGGACGTTCCTCTCCAATGTGCTTGCACATTTCTTTAGTAAATCAAGAACAACCAACATTAATTAATATACTTGTTGCAGGTACAATGGCACCTGCCTATAAACTTATTTACTTCAATGCCAGAGGGAAAGCAGAACACATACGCTTCATTTTCGCCTATGCTGGAGTGGACTATGTGGATGAACGAATTCCCAAAGAAAAATGGTCACATTACAAATCAAGTAAGTCGAGAAATCCATTAAAGATGTTGTTTTGAAAATTTTTGTGTCATTTGGTACTGCATAACAGAACATGGCTATTTTTGCAGCTTTTTCTGTGACAATGTAACATGTTGGTTTTACAGCAGTCAATTATATACAGTTGACTTGAAAAAATCGTTCGATTACAAAAGCTATCCTTTTTAACTGACATTTTATAATGTGATATTTATTTATTTATTTTCACCTCCGACCACTGTGAAAAAATATGCGACTCGAATTTCAATACTTGACATAATTCATTATGGAAAATGCGCATTGATATATATTACATAAAATATTTTTAAAGTAAAAATTTTTGATGCCCAGCCGCAATTTTCCTATCGCAGTTAAAGTTTCAGTTACTATCTGCAACCATCTTTAGATCTGTAACACATACCGCAAACATAACCTAAGAAAATTATGTGCAATCAAGTGGAATACAAAAACAAGTACAACACCTGAGCAAAAATAATGGGGAGCCAGTTCTAGATGTAAAAGTGAACATTTGGCATATCCATTCAACAGTGTAGTATAAACTATGTTAATGCTTATCAGGTAACATACCGTTCAAAACATGAAAAGGCAGTGAGTAAGCACTGGAAAGTATCGTTAATTGTAGTCATGCAACGATACGCATTCGTACGTATCAAAACAATAAGGTGAAAACACCACAGGGAGCAAGACAGATTGCAGACCTGTCGAAAGAATTGTGTTGTGTTGGCACAAGAGCCAACACCGGGTTACTAGTGGAGGCCGAAATGCACGGGTTTTAGCTCACGCAGGCTGGCGTGAGGAGGGAAGAACTATACTGACATGAGGTCTGGAACATAACAAGGAATTAGAATTCAGAAAGTGGACGTAATTAGTTTGTTATTTAACTTTAATCCATTAATGATGAACGTCGCTCTTGACGGTACATGATTCACAATTTTATCTGTTCAGAATACATTCTTGAAGAATATGGCGCCTTGCTAGGTCGTAGCAAATGACGTAGCTGAAGGCTATGCTAAACTGTCGTCTCTGCAAATGAGAGCGTAAGTCGTCAGTGAACCATCGCTAGCAAAGTCGGCTGTACAACTGGGGCGAGTGCTAGGAAGTCTCTCTAGACTAGATCTGCCGTGTGGCGGCGCTCGGTCTGCAATCACTGATAGTGGCGACACGCGGGTCCGACGTATATTAACGGACCGCGGCCGATTTAAAGGCTACCACCTAGCACGTGTGGTGTCTGGCGGTGACACCACGAATTGTATACCAGAAATCTCAAAAAGCTTAATCTACATCCAAATGGATTTTAAAATATGAAAATAATAATAACATAAAGTTAAGATTACGAGGCAGTGATCTGTATTACGTCCTGAACTGGCAACATGGAGTTTGTAGGAAGGAGATCCTATGTAACTGGCCTTAAATCATGAATAAAATCCAAGAAGCTTTCTTGTCTTGTAGTTTTTAACTTCATTCCCCTGTTACTTTTATGGTTTTAAAATTAGTTGGACTTAGGCACAAGCTTTTTGGATTTCATTGCCAGTTGCCAGTTCAAGACATAATAAAGATCGCTGCCTCGTAAGTTTAACTTTATGCCATTATTATCTTTATATTTTAAAATCCATTTGGATGTAGAGCAAGCTTTTTGAGGTTTCTCGTCTACAATTTTTTCGCTAGGTCTAAAACCTGTCTTGCTCACTGTGGTGTTTTCAACTACGTACTGTTATGGTTTTGCTACTTATGAATGCATGTTGTTGCATGACTAGAGTTAACGATGCTTTCCAATGCTTTTGCTGAGTGTTGAACATTGTTTTTGTATTCTACTTGATTGTACATAATTTTCTTAGGCTATGTTTCCTACATGTGTTGCAGATCTAGAGATAGTTGCAGATTGCAACCGAAAGTATTTATCAAACTTTAATTGCGATAGGAAAATTGCGGTGAAGGTATTAAAAGTTTTTAATTTTTTAAATGTATTTAATAAATTGCATTAAGACTGCCGTCTCTCCTTTGGGACCTTTTCAGGCTTCACTTTAATTGTTATCGCTATTTGTGGGTGATGCTGGATTTGCAAATCCACTTCGTTGCCTCGCTTATACGGCTTGTTTCACGCCGGGATTACATCTTTAGCCTGCTAGCGTGTATTAAACAGGGGAAAAATTGTAGCTCCATTCTCCATGTTATGCTTCTAAAAGCACGATTGTATTAGAAGCAAGCAGTGGGCTTTCATAGACAATATTATGGTTAGTGACGATTGCTACACTTAGTGGCTGATTCAGTAAATGCAGATGGTTAACCACAGCTACATTCAGCTGGCTGCTTAGCAATGACTGAAGTTTTGCTAACAATGCCTGTTTATAGATACATTTAGAAAACTGCCTATGAGTTATCAAAAATATGTTAAAATATGACTCAATTTCATTTTTAACAATAAAGAAACAAAAATAAAGATCACTTTTGCACAGATTCGAAAACCAAGATAGTTTGATTAACTGTTGAGTCAATATTCTTTAATGGAGTTTCATATTGTTAACTACATTTATTAGCGGATTTATAGACATACATATTTCTCCCATGTGAACTATTAAAGCACACCAAAATTATTTCAGAAATAAAATGTCATACTTGAAATGTTTCTTTGTTGTTATAGTCTTCAGTCCTTGTAAGACTTGTTTCATGCAGCTCTCCACACTACTTTGCTTCATCACTGCATAACTACAGAACTACAGCACTTACATCCATTGGAAACTGCCTGCTGTACTCAACTTTGGAACCGTGTGTCCGCCAGTACAATCTAATCCCTCCCCCACTCCCCTCTTACACATACCTGCTTCCATTTCCAAATTGAGGATCCTTGGTGCTTCATGATGCATCCTACAACTGAACCCTTCTTTTAGGCAAGTTGTGGTACATTTTTTCCTCAGTTCCATTCCATACTAAATTGTTATTCGATCTACCAATTTAATGTTCAGCAATGTTCTGTAGCACCACATATCAAAATCCTTTATTCTCTTCTTGTCTGAACTACTTATCGCTCATGATTCACTTCCATATAAGGCTACACTCCAGACGAATACCTTCAGAAAAGACTTTCTATCGCATAAATCTATATTCGATGTTAATAAATTTCTCTTTTTCAGAAATGTATTTCTTGTCATTGATAACCTGTATGTTATACCTTCGTCCATTGTCAGTTATTTTGATGCCCAAATAACAAAAGTCGACTGCTTTTAATGTCTTATATCTTAATCTATTCTATAATCATCGCCTGATTTAATTTGGCTACATTCAATTATTCTTGTTTTACCTTTGCTGAGGTTTACCTTTTGAACTCTTATCAAGACATTATCCATTCCATTCAACTGGTCTTCCATTCCCTGCCCGCCTTTGACAGAATTATAATTGTATCAATGAACCTCAAAGTTTTTATTTCTACTCTCCATACTTTAAACACCTTTCAAAATATATCCTTGTTTCCCTGCACTGCTTACTTAGTACACAGTTTGAATAAAATGAAGGATGGACCACAATCTTTTCTCACTCCCTTTTTAACTATTACTTCCCTTCCACGTCATTCGACTCTTTTATTGCAGTCTGGTTTCTGTATGAGTTGTAAATAACTTTTCACTCTTTGTGTTTTATTCATGCTGCCTTCAGAATTTCAAAGTGTGTTCTTCATTCAATATGGTCAAAAGATCTACAAGTACTGTCAATGCAGATTTGCCGTTCTTCAGTCTACCTTGTAAGTTAAATCGTTGGGTCAGTTCTGCCTCGCGTGTCCTCACATTTCTCTGGAACCCAAAGTGATCTTTCCAGAGATCGGCTTTTATCAGTTTTTCACTCTTCTCTAAATACTAGGAATTTTCAGTAAGTAATACAACACATTTTTTTCTGAAAGCAGATTGGTTTTGTTCAGGATTCCTATAAACCATATTATTCCCCACTCTTATGGCTACAAAACTCATTTTTCAATATAAACTCCATTCAGGGCGACGACCTTATACCACCTTACTGGGATGGCCTATGTGCCTACATGGTACTGCTCTACTGGTCGACGTAGTAGCCAAAGTCTTGCAGCATCAGTAATCTCCCAATCATCCATGTACTGCTCCACATGGAGTGCATCCTTCATTGGTCCAAACAGATTGAAGTGGGAAGGTGCGAGATCCGGACTTTGGGTGGATGAGGAAGAACAGTCCAATGAAGTTTTGTGAATACAAGCAAAGACTTCCAGCTCTGCAGCGAGATGTTTTATTGTGATCTGTTAATCACCTTGAATGAGTGTGTCCGCATGGTCCAACACTGCAAGAGTCACAGGTATGTGCTGCCAGCTAGCGTGCGGGATATCACACAGGTTTGCGCGATCTTGTTCCGATGACGGCAGACGCCTTGTCCAACGACTCGCCGTGCTTTTGTTCACTGCTGGGTCTCCATAGACAGTCTGTAAGCGCCTATGAATCTCTGCGGTGCTCTGGTTTCCAGCTAAAAGAAACTCAAATAAAGCTCTCTGCTTGAAATACACATACTTCACACACGCCATTTTGAAGGCTACTTACGGCGCCGCCACCTATCAGAACTTCGAGAAACTATTGGCGCTGAAGCAGGAATATTCCAAATGTCCCACAACAGATTCCGCATTTTTTCAACCGGAATTGACAGAGAAAAAAGATGTGTTGCAGTGCTTATTGAACGCCTCTCGTAACTTGTGACAATATTTTGAAACCACGACTTATTTAACTGGTGATTTAGTGTTCAATACGTTCTTTTCTCTCTGGAAAAGGAATCATTACATTCTTCTTGAAATTTGACAATGAAGGTATTTTTCCTGTTCCCTATGTGGTGTCACCGCCAGACACCACACTTGCTAGGTGGTAGCTTTTAAATCGGCCGCGGTCCGCTAGTATACGACGGACCCGCGTGTCGCCACTGTCAGTAATTGCAGACCGAGCGCCACCACACGGCAGGTCTAGAGAGACGTACTAGCACTCGCCCCAGTTGTACAGCCGACGTTGCTAGCCATGGTTCACTGAGAATTACGCTCTCATTTGCCGAGACGATAGCATAGCCTTCAGCTACATTTGCTACGACCTAGCAAGGCGCCATTACCAGTATAGATATTGAGATTCTATTAATGTATCATCAAGAGCGATGTTCTACAAATGTGGATTAAAGTTAAGTATTCCAGAAGCTACATACTTTTCTTTATAGCATTCATTACGTATCCTGTTTCAGACCTCACGCCAGCCTGCGTGAGTTTAAGCGCGTGCCTTTCGGCTTCCTCCTCATTGTGTCTAGGCTGTCTTGTCTAGACACAACACCCTATATTTTGCATACCCCTAGAGAAATAGTATTGTTATGCTTGCTCTCAGTAGATACACTATTTGCTCAAAAGTATCCCGACACTTGGCTGAAAATGACTTACAAGTTCGTGGCGCTCTTTATCGGTAATGCTGCAATTAAAGATGGTGTTGGCCCACCCTTAGCCTTGATGACAGCTTCCACTCTCGCAGACATACGTTTAATCAGATGCTGAAAAGTTTCTTATGGAATGACAGCCCATTCTTCACGGAGTGCAGCGCTGAAGCAAGGTATCGATGACGGTCGGTGAGGCCTGACACGAAGTCGGCGTTCCAAAACATCCAAAAGGTGTTCTGTAGTATTCAGGCCAGGACTCTGTGCAGACCACTCCATTACAAGGATGTTATTATCGTGTAACCACTCAGCCACAGGTCGTGCATTACACAGGTCTGCAAAAAACAAATTTTTGTCAGCTGCATGATTTTTTTAATGAACTATATGTCTTAGAATGCGTTGATTTAAGAAGGTATGTACATTTTTTCTATCACAAAAGGTTTTTTTTGCAAATTCAAACACAAAACATTGGTAAAAGCACTCGTTTTTTTTTTAAATTATCAAACATAATATTTTTTTTACGACCAATAAAATATTATTTTGAAGCACATAGTAACAATATTATACTTGTTCAAGTTTTTTATGAAACCTTTCCTTCTTTTCCTTGATACTTCGCCGAGTCCTTTTCTGATTTCCATCTTTAGTTCCCCGCTTAGACATCCAACAGTAGTCAGCAAGCATAGTGACATCCCATCTCCCTTGTCTCGATATCACGGACATCCTGGTGAAACCGCTCCCCCTGTTGTTCACAGTAAGCTCCCAGGTTTTCAGGAAAACTGTCTATGTGGGGGTGTAAAAAATGGACCTTCAAGCTCATCTTGCAGCCTTGCGCTTCGTATGCTGCTAGTATCCGTTGAACAATGGTTTTGTAGTCAGGTTCGTTAGTATTTCCAAAAAACTTTCGCACTACATCCTTGAACGATACTCAAGCTATTTTTTCCTTCTCTTTCATACTATCCACAAAGAAGGTGTCAGTTAAAAGTTTTGTTATGTCGGGGCCAGTGAAAACTCCCTCTTTCAACTTTGCTTCTGACAGCTTCGAGAATTTTGTACATAGATATTTAAAACAGTCCCCATCCTTTTGCAGCGATTTTACGAATTGTTTCATCAACCCCAATTTGATATGGAGAGGGGGCAACAAAACCTTTTCTGGTGGTACTAAGGTAGTATTGATAGCATTTTTCTCTCCAATGTTTAAAGCTTCTCGGGATGGCCAATCACTTTTAGCCCAATGCTGTTCTCTGGCTATACTACCGCACAAGCATAAGAAGCATGGGTATTTAGTATAGCTTGTCTGCTGACACAAAAGCATCGTGAGTATTTTGAAGTCCCCACAAACCATCCTTTGATGGTCCTGATATTTTATGTTTTCCAGGATAATGGCCAAATCGTTATAGTTTTCGTCCATATGCACAGAATGTCCCATCGGAAGCGATGCAAATTTGTTTCCATTGTGCAATAATACTATTTTAAGACTAGTTTTGGATGAATCAATGAATAGGCGCCATTCAGATGAGTCATACTGCATATCAAAGCAATGAAAGAGTCCTTCCACATCATTGCAAAAAACCATATTTCCTTCTTTTGAGAAAAGCTGGGTAAATTCTTTTTCTCGGTGTCTGTACCATGAAAATGAGGTACCAAATGATAAAAGTTGTTTTTTTTTAATCTGTAACCTAACAGTTCGGCTGCATCTTTTGAAAGACCTAAATCTCTTACTAGATCATTGAGCTCACTTTGAGAAAATAGTTGAGGCCTTTTATCTTCGTCTGAAGAAAAATCTGAGCTTGATTCGCCCTGAGGAGGTAACGTAACTTCGTCCTCCAACTCACTCTGGTGTTCATCCAAACTGGAAGGTGGCTGTGGGATAGGTATTTCAGAGCTATGGGGCACTGTACCTATAGCTGAGTCAAGGTTAGGATAACTTATGCTTCTTTTGTTTTTTTAATTGAATCCCTTTACGTCAACTGAACAGAAGTAGCAATTAAATGGTATGGTTTTTCTGCTCACGCCAAATCATAGGAATTCCAAATCGAAATGCATCTTCTACCCACCTTATGCGGGGCCCGTGGTTTATCTTGATCACCAAGATTTCATTTACAGTAAGCAAAATAAACTTTCCTCGCAAAATCACTTATGTTTCTCTGTTAACTTTTAATAGTGTATTCACAACAGACATAACAAAAACTGTTTGGAGAAATAACACAACCTCTTGTAGCCATGACTAGACAGAAACAACAGCACTATTCACTTGAATAGCAATATGTCTGCTGAGAGATTCTCTTCATTTCACGCGAGATACAAATCACCATTTGCTTGTCGCAACACGATAATACTGAACAATAAGATTGTTTCCATTTGCTTCTGGCTCCCAGGAGTTCACTGTAAAACCTGCAAGTGGTAACAAAGAATAGTTAACATTGTATTTTTTAATTTAAGTTTATTTTATCAATTATAATTGATATAATTTTTAATAATTATTAAATTAAAAAAACACATAGGTTTAGTACTAATGAACATAAATATTGCAATATACATAAAAACCTATGTGATAGAATTTTTTGAATATTTTTCCTGTTTTTGGGAGATCAAAATCTATAAGAAAATGTTAAAAAATCCTATGCAGTTTTTTAGTCGCCGACCTGTGTTATGAACAGGAGCTCGATCGGGTTGAAAGCTGCAGCGCCATCTTCGAATTGCTCTTCAAAAGTGGGAAGCAAGAAGGAGCTTGAAACATCAATGTAGACCTGTGCTGTGATAGTGCCATGTAAAAATAACAATGGGTGAAAGCCCCCTCCACAGAAAACACGACCACACCATAACACCACCGCCTCCGAATTTTACTGTTGGCAGTACACTCGCTGACAAATGACGTTGACTGGGCATTCGCCATACCCACACCCTGCCATCGAATCGCCACACTGTGTACCGTGATTCTTCACTCCACACAACGTTTTTCCACTGTTCAATCGTCCAATGTTTACGCTCCTTTCACCAAGCAAGGCGTAGTTTGGCATTTACCAGCGTGATGTGTGGCTTATGAGAAGTCGTTCGACCATGAAATCCAAGTTTTCTCACCTCCCGCCTAACTGTCATAGTACTTGCAGTGGATTTTGATGCAGTTTGGAATTCCTGTGTGATGGTCTGGATAGATGTCTGCTTATTACACATTACGACCTTCTTCAACTGTCGGCGGTCTCTGTCAGTCAACAGATGAGATCGGCCTGTACTCTTTTGTGTTGTATGTGTCTCTTCACGTTTCCACTTCACTATCCCATCGGAAACAGTGGACCTAGGAATGTTTGGGAGTGTGGAAATCTCGCGTACAGGCGTATGACACAAATGACACCCAATCACCTGATCACGTTCGAAGTCCGTTGGCTTCCACGGAGCGCCCCATTCTTCTCTCTCACGATATTTAATGACTATGAGGTCGCTTATATGGAGTTCCTGGCAGTAGGTGGTAGCACAATGCACCTAATATGAAAAACGTATGTTTTTGGGGGTGTCCGGATACTTTTGGTTACATAGTGTATGTATAATTATGTGGGAATGAAGTGTACTTCAACAGCCTTGTTTCGACTTAGATTTTTTAGTGCTGTGTCAAGTTCTTCTTTCAATTCGTCGCACTAACTAACATTTTCTGCTACACAAAAATCTTGGATTCGGTATGATAATACTGTAATTGTAGAATGTTACATTCTATAGATTGTGCTATCTAATGTTTCTTATGAAAACACCATTTTTGAACGACAGTACTGTATTTCCTAAACTACAAAATTTTTAAAAAAAGGTGAAGTGTTCAGTTAATGGAAGAACACTAACGTAAAAATGAGGGACATAAATCTTGTAGCCGACACTTTTTAGTGGGAACAAAATTTTGAGTGCATGATGTCCTACTGACCTTAAATAATGAATGTTGTTGTTGTTGTGGTCTTCAGTTCTGAGACTTGTTTGATGCAGTTCTCCATGCTACTCTATCCTGTGCAAGCTTCTTCATCTCCCAGTACTTACTGCAACCTACATCCTTCTGAATCTGCTTAGTGTATTCATCTCTTGGCCTCCCTCTATGATTTTTACCCTCCACACTGCCCTCCAATGTTAAATTTGTGACCCCTTGATGCCTCAGAACATGCCCTACCAACCGGTCCCTTCTTCTTATCAAGTTGTGCAACAGACTCCTTTTCTCCCCTATTCTATTCAATACCTCCTCATTAGTTATGTGATCTACCCATCTAATCTTCAGCATTCTTCTGTAGCACCACATTTCCAAAGCTTCTATTCTCTTCTTGTCCAATCTATTTATCGTCCACATTTCACTTCCATACATGGCTACACTCCATACAAATACTTTCAGAAACGACTTCCTGACACTTAAATCTATACTCGATGTTAACAAATTTCTCTTCTTCAGAAACGCTTTCCTTGCCATTGCCAGTCTACATTTTAGATCCTCTCTACTTCGACCATCATTAGATACTCTGCTCCCCAAATAGCAAAACTCCTTTTCTACTTTAAGTGTCTCATTTCCTAATCGAATTTCCTCAGTATCACCCGACTTAATTTGACTACATTCCATGATCCTCGTTTTGCTTTTGCTGATGTTCATCTTATATCCGCCTTTCAAGACACTGTCCATTCCGTTTAACTGGTCTTCCAAGTCCTTTGCAGTCTCTGACAGAATTACAATGTCATCGGCGAATCTCAAAGTTTTTATTTCTTCTCCATGGATTTTAATACCTACTCCGAATTTTTCTTTTGTTTCCTTTACTGCTTGCTGAATATACAGACTGAATAACATCGGGGAGAGGCTACAACCCTGTCTCACTCCCTTCCCAACAACTGCTTCCCTTTCATGCCCCTCGACTGTTATAACTGCCATCTGGTTTCTGCACAAATTGTAAATAGCCTTTCGCTCCCTGTATTTTACCCCTGCCACCTTTAGAATTTGAAAGAGAGTATTCCAGTCAACATTGTCAAAAGCTTTCTCTAAGTCTACAAATGCTAGAAACGTAGGTTTGCCTTTCCTTAATCTTTCTTCTAAGATAAGGCGTAAGGTCAGTATTGCCTCACGTGTTCCAATATTTCTACGGAATCCAAACTGATTTTCCCCGAGGTCGACTTCTACCAGTTTTTCCATTCGTCTGTAAAGACTCCGCGTTAGTATTTTGCAGCTGTGACTTATTAAACTGATAGTTCGGTAATTTTCACATCTGTCAACTCCTGCTTTCTTTGGGATTGGAATTATTATATTTTTCTGTCTCATACATCTTGCCCATCAGATGGTAGAGTTTTGTCAGGACTGGCTCTCCCAAAGCTGTTAGTAGTTCTAATGGAATGTTGTCTACTCCCGGGGCCTTGTTTGGATTCAGGTCAAACTCTTCACGCAGTATCATATCTCCCATTTCATCTTCATCTACATCCTCTTCCATTTCCATAATATTGTCCTCAAGTACATCGCCCTTGTATATACCCTCTGTATACTCTTCCCACCTTTCTGCTTTCCCTTCTTTGCTTAGAACTGGGTTTCCATCTGAGCTCTTGATATTCATACAATTGCTTCTCTTTTCTCCAAAGGTCTCTTTAATTTTCCTGTAGGCAGTATCTATCTTACCCCTAGTGAGATAAGCCTCTACATCCTTACATTTGTCCTCTAGCCATCCCTGCTTAGCAGTTTTGCACTTCCTGTCGATCTCATTTTTGACACGTTTGTATTCCTTTTTGCCTGCTTCATTTACTGCATTTTTATATTTTCTCCTTTCATCAATTAAATTCAATATATCTTCAGTTACCCAAGGATTTCTACTAGCCCTCATCTTTTTACCAACTTGATCCTCTGCTGCCTTCACTATTTCAACTCTCAAAGCTACC
This sequence comes from Schistocerca cancellata, assembly GCF_023864275.1. Lineage (NCBI taxonomy): Eukaryota > Metazoa > Arthropoda > Insecta > Orthoptera > Acrididae > Schistocerca > Schistocerca cancellata. Next base: position 235,870,646 of record NC_064627.1, on the reverse strand, counting down.
CATTCTTCTTCTACTGTATTTCTTGCCCCCAGTCTTGTCAGTCATTCCCTAATACACTCTCTGAAACTCTGTACAAACTCTGGTTTTGTCAGTTTATCCAGGTCCCATCTCCATAAATTTCCACCTTTTTGCAGTTTTAATCTACAGTTCATAACCAATAGATTGTGGTCAGAGTCCACATCTGCCCCTGGAAATGTCTTACAATTTAAAACCTGGTTCCTAAATCTCTGTCTTACCATTATATAATCTATCTGAAACCTGTCAGTATCTCCAGGCTTCTTCCATGTATACAACCTTCTTTCATGATTCTTGAACCAAGTGTTAGCTATGATTAATTTATGCTCTATGCAAAATTCTACCAGACGGATTCCTCTTTCATTTCTTATCCCCAATCCGTATCACCTACTGTGTTTCCTTCTCTCCCTTTTCCTACTCTCGAATTCCCTTCACTACCTGAGTAATTTCTTTTATCTCATCATACATTTCATCAGCTTCTTCGTCAACTGCAGAGCTAGTTGGCATATAAACTTGTACTACTGTAGTAGGCGTGGGCTTCGTGTCTATCTTGGCCACAATAATGCGTTCACTATGCTGTTTGTAGTAGCTCACCCGCACTCCTATTTTTTTATTCATTATTAAACATACTCCTGCATTACCCCTATTTGATTTTGTATTTATAGCCCTGTATTCACCTGACCAAAAGTCTTGTTCCTCCTGCCACCGAACTTCACTAATTCCCACTATATCTAACTTTAACCTATCCATTTCTCTTTTTAAATTTTCTAATCTACCTGCCCGATTAAGGGATCTGACATTCCACGCTCCGATCCGTAGAACGCCAGTTTTCTTTCTCCTGATAACGACGTCCTCCTGAGTAGTCCCCGCCCGGAGATCCGAATGGGGGACTATTTTACCTCCGGAATATTTTACCCAGGTGGACGCCATCATCATTTAACCATACAGTAAAGCTGCATCCCCTCGGGAAAAATTACGGCTGTAGTTTCCCCTTGCTTTCAGCCGTTCGCAGTACCAGCACAGCAAGGCCGTTTTGGTTAGTGTTACAAGGCCAGATCAGTCAATCATCCAGACTGGTGCCCCTGAAACTACTGAAAAGGCTGCTGCCCCTCTTCAGGAACCACACGTTTGTCTGGCCTCTCAACAGATACCTCTCCGTTGTGGTTGCACCTACGGTACGGCTATCTGTATCGCTGAGGCACTACACACAATGTTTGACAGAAAAATACAGCTCTTAAACAAATGTTGAAATTCCAAGAAATTCGAAACTCGTATCGTTTCTGGTGAATCTCCACACCACTGAGAGGTGAATACTGGGTTAAAGGCGACTGAATAATCTATGATCTGCCCGGGTGTCGATCCCGCGACCCGTTAATTACCGGGCAGTGCCTTAGTGCTAGACAATCAGACCTCGAATCAGATAGCTCCAGAAAAAAGCTACTATAAGAAATATACATATCGAAAGAGAAGAAGCATCATAATAAATTAAAACATATTTCGAAAAAGCCCTAGTTACTGAAATCGCTTTGTTCGTTTAACAAGTCATGTGGGTGTTTCTTTTTAATTAGTAAAATTACAAGGTTATAATGTATGTGCAAACGGAATGCTTTAAGAACGTAATTGCTGATAAGTAGGCTTTGATATATGCATTCTACTTTATAAAACATTTTTTTTTAAATGAGATCTAAAATATTTTTAGTACTATCTGGGCTACAATGTTCTCGAAGACGAACATCAAAAGATCAGCCTGTTTAGTTTATGTAAAATTTCGGACAGGCGTCACATTTTATCCTACACATACCTGACTCCGAGTATTCGTTACGCATTACTCGCTCCTTAACCTGGATTTTATGTCGGAGCTGATTGTCATTATGGAAGACTGCTCTCGTTTTATTCTTTTCGAAGTATTTTCTGATATTTTATTGCGTCTTTACTCGTTCTCCTTTCTCGGACTTCCTTTTTCCAGAAGTTCCCAATGATAGTTCGATTTGCAGTCGTTTCTCTCAGGCATTTTAGTGTACACTTATTACTTGGACTGAGGCAAAGTATCGAGTATTTTCGATACTTTTCACTACAGTTTTCAACTGATATTCTTACTCATATCAGTACTTTATAGTAGGTATCGCATCGAATGATCCTAGTAATGAATTATTATGTTTTTATTATTGATCCCAAATTTTATCCGTATGATTCAGTTCCATCGCGTTCAACAACTGAAGGAGCGATGTACATGCGAGTGATGAGCGAGTCTATGAAAACATTTGCGACTCTTCGCCAACTTCAGCAACTTTTCATTCGCAGTTCGTTCAAATTTTTAAAAATTGTAATCTTTAGTGGAAATAAAAATATTATTTGATTTATCGTTCATATTACAACCTCTGCCCGGAAAATTCAATGAATGACGTTATACTGCTTACACTGTAAGAGTTCGCAACCGCTGAATCCCGCGCTATACAGCTCAAGACATGTCTGAGCAAATCCCGAGCAGCGCCAATGCGAGTGTGCTTCTTGTGTGTAAACAAAAGAGTGTAAAGTGGAGGTGTAGAGCACGTGGTCAAAGCCCAAAATGGATCAGAACGAATGTGCTGTTCTGTTTCCAACATGTCAGCAGAAGAGACTCATGAAATGCTGACAGCAGCTTATGAAGAACATGCTGTCACCTTGAAGTGTGTTTATGAGTAGCTTAAATGCTTCTGAGACAAGATGGAAGTGCCCCAAACAGGTTGCCCTGCAACTGCACACATCTTGGACAATGCTGAGAAAGCGAGGGAAGTTTTGTCGAGTGAGAGTGCCAATGATAGCAGACTAAGTGGGAATTGGTCGTGAGACGGCCCACCTCACAGTGACCCAGTATGCGGGTCCCGACCCATGCACCACTCTTTGACGCCAGAACAAACGCAACTTTGGCTTGACACTTGTGGAGACCTCGTCGACGGGGCAGATCGAGACCGAAATGTCCTTAAAACCTTTGTCACGGGTGACGAGGCCTGGTGCCTGAGCTATGGCTCCGAAGGCAAGTGTCAAAGCACGAAGTGGCGGGATCCAGGACGCCGATATGAGGTAGGTGCACAGTGAGAGATGTTGCACCAAGACAATGCTTGTGGTGTTCTTCGACTCTGAGGGTCTCAGCCATAAAGAATTCCTCACTGAGGGCATCGCGTTAAATGCCACTACCTATGTGGAAATATTGACATTTCTTCTGCAACGTATCAAGTGGTTATGCGAAACAAGGTGACTACACCCCGGGCCATGATAGTGCATGGCCATACACTGCCTTTCTAACCGGTCGTTGTAGCCGAGCCGGTTCTAGGCGCTTCAGTCCGGAACCGCGCTGCTGCTGCTACGGTCGTAGGTTCGAATCCTGCCTCGGGCATGGATGTGTGTGGTATCCTTAGGTTAGTTAGGTTTAAGTAGTTCTGAGTTCTAGGGGACTGATGACAGATGTTAATTCCCATAGTACTTGGAGCCATTTGAACTGCCTTCCTGGCGGAGCGTTTCGTGGTCAACAGGAGAGTGGCGACATTCAGTCACCAACGCTACTGAGCAGACTTGTTGTTTCCAGACTTTTTCTTGTACCCCAAACTGAAACCAGCCCTGAAGGACCAGATGCTTTTGAGTATTCAAAGTAATGTTACGATCCAACTGAAGGCTATTGCTGATGACCACTATGCCAGGATTTTCCAGGACTTGTACAACTGTTCCCAAAAGAGCGTTACCATCAAGAGAGACAACTCCGAATGATAGTAATTGCTGTTTCAGGTAAGCTGACAATCCGTAAACATTATAGTTACATTCATCGAACTTTCTGGACAGACACTGTATTTCAAACGTGTGAAAATTTACTACCTCTGTTACACTCAGAGATATAAGTTAAAAACAGAGATCGAGAGACTGGAGCCAGTAATATCCAGTCTAATCTTTACATCAAGGACAAATATAAGTAACTCAAAGTACTTATGGGTAAGGTATTAATACTTTTCATACGATACCGTATCGCCATTTGTGACTGCCGGTGACCAGTTTGCCATTCGCTGATCACTTTTGTAGGAGGACGTCGTTTAACATTCATCTACCTTCTTTGTTGTGAGATATTTGCCAATACATTGATGTCATTATATCGCAATTCTTTTGCTAGGTCAATGGCATCATGACTTGTTTCAGCTCGCAAAATTTCTCTTACAGGCAATTTGTTCATCTTGGTTAAAATTTCAGTACTGGGTGGAAGTCTATTTTGTAATTCCTTTATAAACTTCACTGCAACGTCAATACATCGTGTTGTTACCAATTTGATACTGTCTTCAGATAAGTTCAACTTGCTAGCACCGGTTTCAAAAGCATAGCCGAGTGTACTATAGTGATTACGACGATTTTCTTAAACAGTTGTAGTTAGGACGTTCGTGGTAACAGCAGGCTCGTGAATCACTCTTTTACAAACTGATCACAAAAGAAAAGTAGGCGCGTTCAGCAATTTTGTGGGATCGGATTTTTCACTCTTAAATACTTAGATGGCTGTTTGGACATCACCTAAAACACTTTGTCAATAAGTGATGTACAACAAATTGTTTGGATCTTCGAACATAGAATGGAGCAGTTTTGGTGTGTAACAATTTTCTCTAGTTTCACAAACAGAAAAATGCAATTTCAGTTTATCCCATTGTTGTAAAGTACGACAGACTGCTGGATGCATGGAAAGCCATCGCGTCGCACATACTTTAACTATTTTCAGTGATGCTTTGCCGTAATTTATTATTTCAAATATTTTTCTGTATACGTCTTGACGACTTGCAGATAGATAAAACCAGTTGTAGGTTTATCTTATCGTTATGTTCTAAGTTTCGGGCTATAGTCTTTACTGAAGTGTGCCTCACTGCCATTTGTATGGAATGACATATGCAACATACAAGTACGAGATTTGGCAGTCTACGAACAGTTTTTAAAACTCTGTGAAGACCATTATTCACTCCTTTCATAACTGACGAGTTATCGGTGCCTATTCCAATGAAATTTTCAATTTCCAGGTTGCGGTATTTTAAAGTTATTACGATGGCATCCGCCAGACACTTCGCATCGGCTTTTCGGCTAGAGTAAGCGCCAAAAATATCGATACAGTTTTTCTTTGTGATTCTCTATAATATCTTATTTAATTCCTAGATGTTTTAAAATACTTATGTCAGTGGATTCGTTTACCAGCAGACTAAATTTTTCATTACCGATGTCAGCTCGCAGTACTTCCTTGAAATGTGGACCCAATACTTCACTTATTATTTTTGAACACGTCGTTCGATGTAATTGTAATTCTGTTGTGGATTTAGAGACAGAAAACATGTTTTTACACAGTTCTCCCAGATGTTCCACAGTCAAAACCGAACAATGTTTAGCAATGAACAATGCAAGTGATGCTTCTGCTTCGCTAGAAGGTCTACTATTGTCCATTTTTTGTAATGGCGAGCTCTTCTGTGCCAAATGTATACCAAGTCCCATTTTAGTTACTTGATTTCAGCATTTTTTTTATATCGCTCAGTTTAACATAAAATTCAATTGACAGTAGCGACACATACCTTTACTATCACTTCCAGGAACTGGTGTCAGCCATCCGTTATACTCAGGTTTATTCGCTCTTTTTTTTTTTTTTTTTTTTTTTTTAGCGCTTTTTCTTCACCGGTAATTCCATTACACCACACTGTATTCACTCACCAGACACGAAGCAACACAAAGAAATGAATATGTGCAAATATACGCTTGAGCTTAGCCTTAGCTTTAACAATGCTACCCGAACTCTTCCGAAATGACACGAGACTAGTGTTGCCAACAGCATATAACTTTTTCCAACCAGATTAAGAGTAAAAAAACTAAAAATGCCTTAAAAGAACTAGATTCTAAATTTTTATTCAGAAGCATAGAAATGACAATGAAACGCCACTCACTCGAGATATCGACTACATAAATAACATATATTTTTACCAAACTTACCTAAAACTGGATAAGAATGTCGTCTTCGCCATTATTGCCATCGTCCTCATGAGAAAGAGACGTTGCAGTAGAAGTTGATGGTCTCGATTTATATGCTTCAGTTGTCCCAACTGTTCCGAAAACTGACTGAGGAAATATGTAATTATGGCAACACAGACTCTTTCTGCGAAGATCTGCACGAATCCCTAATATGGCGTTTATCATATCTGTACGCATTCGATTTCTTATCTTCGTTTTGACGAGATTCAACTGGGTGAATATTCTTTTTACCTCGCCGTTGGACCAAGGAAGTACGAACCTAGATAATGCAAATTCTGCAAGTTCTTTAAAAGGATTTTGACCGCTGGCGTCATGGTAACTGAAAACCTCACACTAGAAATCGACAGAATTGTAACGTTATCCCACTGAACGACGGTCATTTTTTGCCACTGCAATTCAATTATTGTATTGGTATCATTATCAACGTGAGAGCTTTCTAACAGGGGAATTAAGGGTTCTTTTACCACTACAAGCGCCTTTCAAACTGCAAGAAGAGATAATTTCCTCAATACTTCAATGTTATCAGGCAATCTTTGCTGTAACTGTTTGGCAAGTGAAGAAGCAAATTTTACACATTTTTCTCTAATACACACGTCAAAAAAAGTTTTGCATAACCCCAGCTCCCAGAAGTCCTGAAGATAGAAGTTGACTGTGGATGTTGTATTACAAGCACAGTTCCTTTGACTGGTCAGAGATGTCACTAAACCTGCCCAAAGATGTAAACAACGATGCATGAGCAGCGCCTATTAGACGAGGGGGTCCGACAGCCGATCAGTTCTAGTCATTCTACCAGGAAGGAGGTACACGGCTCGTGTTGTTTGTAGTTCAACCATGCTTAGACGGTCAATACCGCGGTTCGATTGCGTCCGCATTGTTACTTTGTGTCAGGAAGGGCTCTTAACAAGGGAAGTGTCCAGGCATCAACCAAAGCGATGTTGTTCGGATATGGAAGAGATACAGAGAGACAGGAACTATCGATGACGTACCTCGCTCAGGATGCCCAAGGGCAGTGGATGACCGATACCTACGGATTACGGATCAAAGGAACCCTGACAGCAACGCCACCACGTTGAATAATGCTTTTCATGCAGCCACAGGACGTCGTGTTATGACTCAAACAGCGCGAAATACGCTGCATGATGCGCAACTTCACTCCCGAAGTTCATGGCGACGTCCTGTTTTGCAACCACGACACCATGCAGCGTGGTACAGATGGACTCAACAACATGCCAAATGGACCGCTCAGGATTGGCATCACATTCTCTTCACCAATGAGTGTCGCATATGCCTTCAGCCAGACAACCGTCGGAGACGTGTCTGGAGCCAACCCGGTCAGGGTGAACGCCTTAGACCCACTGCCCAGTGAGTGCAGCAAGATCGAGGTTCCCTGATGTTTTGGGGTGGCATTATGGGGGCCGACGTACGCCTTTGGTGGTCATGGAAAGCGCCGTAACGGCTGTATGACACGTGAACGCCATCCTCCGACCGACAGTGCAACCATATGGGCAGCATATTGACGAGGCATTCGTCTTCATGGACAACAATTCGCGCACCCAACGTGCACATCTTGTGAATGACTTCCTTCAGGATAACAACATCGCTTGACTAGAGTGGCCAACATCTTCTCCAGACATGACCCTATCGAACATGCCTGGGATGGATTGAAAAGGGCTGTTTATAAACGAGGTGACCCACCAACCACTCTGAGGGATCTACGCCGAATCGCCGTTGAGGAGTGGGACAAACTGGACCAACAGTGCCTTGATGAACTTGTGGATAGTATGCCACGACGAATACAGGCTTGCATCAATGCAAGAGTACGTGCTCCTGGGTATTAGAGGTACCGGTGTGTACAGCAATCTGGACCACCACCTCTGAAGGTCTCGCTGTATAGTGGTACAACATGCAATGTGTGGTTTTCATGAGCAATAAAAAGGCGGAAATGATGTTTATGTAGATCTCTATTCCAATTTTCTGTACAGGTTCCGGAACTCTCGGAACCGAGGTGATGCATAACTGTTTTTGATGTGTGTGTCATGTGGAGTAAATTACTCCATATTTGGTTTTGATTCATGCAAAACAGAAGCTGGTTTCATCACTTAGTTTTCTGTGTGCTCATGTCCGTTTGTTCCTGCTTACGAATCCATGTTTGAATTGTTCGACTTATATGCGTTGTAATTATACTGTTCATATTCTACTTTATTTTATTTCGTATTTGTTTTTCATACTTTGTCGCATTTAAGGGAGAACTTCATATTAGCAACTTTTGATAGCATTGATATTCATCCTTACAACATCTTGTCCCAGGATCAGTACGTATTTCTGCTTTGAATGGTGTTCCATCTTGTCACGGAATGAATATGTATTTCTGCTTTGAATGGTGTTGCTTCTAACCACTGTATTGTAGTCTTAGTGACTAAGACATTCTTCCTTGCAAAGACTAAAAATGCAACAGTAGCTCAGCAGATGTGTTTACACTTCATTAACATGCACGACAAACAATACATTTTAGCAGAAATCAATGTCCTACAGTCATTTCCGACTCCAGTGAAAATTTAAAAGCAAATAATGCACACACTCATCATTTCATCATTGGATCTACTTGTGAGTTCTGTATAACTAGAGTTTACTAAATGTAGTAGCACTGAGTACAACAGAATGCAGCTGCAGAATATTTTTGCTGCATAATGGTAACTGGCAAAATAACTGTGTACGAGGGTGAGTCAAATGAAAACATTAAATATTTTTTTAAATATTATTTATTGTGCAGGAGTGGTACAAAGCTGTATCACTATTCAACGTAATCTCCCCCACACTTAATGCAAGTCCTCCAGCGCTTACAAAGTGCATAAGTTCCTTTAGAAAAAAATTCTTTTGGTAGCTCGCGCAACCACTCATGCACCGCGTGGCGTACCTCTTCATCAGAACGGAACTTCTTTCCTCCCATTGCGTCTTTGAGTGGTCCAAACATATGGAATTCACTTGGGGCAAGGTGTGGTGAGTATGGTGGATGAGGAAGACACTCAAAATGCAGGTCTGTGAATGTTGCAGCTGTTGTACGGGCAGTGTGGGGCCTTGCATTGTCATGTCGCAAAAGAACGCCTGCTGACAGCAATCCACGTCGCTTTGATTTGATTGCAGTCCGCAGATGATTTTTTAGGAGATCTGTGTATGATGCACTGGTGACAGTGGTCCCTCTAGGCATGTAATGCTCCAAAATGACGCCTTTTTCGTCCCAAAGGAGAGTCAGCATAACGTTCCCTGCTGATGGTGCTGTTCGAAACTTCTTTGGTTTTGGTGATGAGGAATGGCGCCATTCCTTGCTCGTTCTTTTCGTTTCCGGTTGGTGGAAGTAAACCCAGGTTTCGTCCCCATAACGATTCTTGCAAGGAAGCCATCACCTTCTCGTTCAAAGCGCCGAAGAAGTTCTTCACAAGCATCAACACGTCGTTCTCTCATTTCAGGGGTCAGCTGCCGTGGCACCCATCTTGCAGACACTTTGTGAAACTGGAGCACATCATGCACAATGTGGTGTGCTGACCCATGAATAACCTGGAAACATGCTGCAATGTCATTCAGTGTCACTTGGCGGTTTTCCTTCACTATGGCTTCAACTGCTGCAATGTTCTGTGGAGTCACATCTGGTTGTGCCTGATCTGGACGAGGAGCATCTTCCACTGAAGTCACACCATTTGCAAACTTCCTACTCCATTCGTAGACTTGCTGCTGTGACAAACTTGCATCACCGTACTGAACCTTCATTCGTCGATGAATTTCAATAGGTTTCACACCTTCACTACGCAAAAACCGAATAAAACCGGCGCGAAATTTCGATTTGTTATTACAAATTTAAGGTTTTCATTTGATTCACCCTCGTACTTTGTCACTAATTCCACAAATATACTTGGTGGAGAAAAGCAACAGCATTCAAAGCAGAATACATATTCATCTAGGACAAGATGTAATAAAGTTGTATACCATTTCTGTCAAAAGTAGCTAACAAGGAGTTCTCCATTCGACGCAGAAAATGCGAAAAACGAATGTGAACAAAAACAAAGCAAAATACAAACAAAACCCTCACAACGCATTCACGTCAAGCAGCTCACAAATTGAAATGTATGTAGGAACAAACGTCCACAGAACACTATGTAACGAAACTAGTTTCTGTTTTATATGAAACAAAAACAAATATGGAATCATTTACTCCACACAATATTACACATGCATGCAAAAACAAAGCAGAGTGCGAGCAACACATTCAGATTGAAATTCAAAGAGGGCAATACCAACAAGAAGTCATAATGAGGAACACAGTGAGATGAAACCAGCTGTGTCACGGCATGCCAGATGATTTTTACGTGTGGTTGGTTTGGGGTCTATCGGCTGGTTATGATTGAACTGATGGTGTTCTAAGGACTGCAGTGTGGGATGTACTCATCACGAGAGGCTGAAACATTGCAGTTATGTTGATTAATCAGTGTGTTTGTGGAGTATGCTGAAAAAATAATAGTTTCACTCTCCTCCACCAGGTGAAAAATGGCACTGTAAGCAATCAGAATGTGAATTTTTTCCTGTTTCGACGTCAGTATGCTGTACAGATCTCACAATGAATATCGATCGCTTTTAGGCCTTTAGCACTAAGAAATCTTATAACAGCCCGTACTTCACAGTCGGCGGGACTCACGATTATCGGAGGCATCTTAAACACTCAGTACACAACGTAAACAAGGAAGAATCAGACTATAATGGCGTCAGTGCGTAGATTAAGGTACAGGCTTTAATGTAAAAATAAAATTATTGAGATATCTTAGCATGTCTTTTTATAATTTCAAAACGGTACTTACTAAAAAAACACACCTCGTATAATAAAGAACAATCTGACAGAAGCTAATACTCAGTCAGACGTTGATAAGATTTCATCATTGTGCAGAGATTGGCAACTTGCTCTAAATGTTAAGAAATGTAAAATTTTGCACTTCACAAAACGAGAAAACGTAATAACCTATAACTATATCATCACCGAGTCACTGTTGGGATCTGCCAACTCATGCAAATACCTGGGTGTAAAACTTTGTAGGGATAGGAAATGGAATGATCACATAGGTTCGTTCATGAGTAAAGCAGGTGGTACACTTCGGTTTATTGGTAGAATACTGGGGAAATGCAATCAGTCTACAAAAGAGATTGCTTACAAATCACTCAAGCGACCCATCGTAGCTCAAGTGTTTGGCACCTTTACCAGATAGGACTAACAGGGGATATTGAACGTATACAAAGAAGGGCAGCACGAATAATCACAGGTCCGTTTAATTCATGGGAGAGTGTCACAGAGTTACTGAAGGAACTGAACTGGGAGACTCTTGAAGACAGACGTAAACTATCCTCAGAAAGTCTATTAACAAAGTTTCACGAACCGGCTTTAAATGATTACTCTAGGGATATACTGCAAACCCCTATGTATTGCTCATACAGGGGTCATGAAGATGAGAATAATTACTGTAAGCACAGGGGCATTCAAACAATCATTCTTCCTGTGCTCCATACGTGAATGATACAGGAAGAAACTGGGACAATGAGGCGTACCCTCTACCATTCACGACGTATATGCAGATGTAGATGCATGGTGCTGTAAATTCACAGAACTGTCACATACTCGGTTCTACTCCGCCACTTCTTATGCAGGAACATCCACTGCACTCAGCTTATGTGGCTGTGGCGTGATTCCACAGTCCCCTTCATTCTCTGTCTCACCCGAGCTTGTGCTCCGTCTCTAATGACCTCGTTGTCGACGGGACGTTAAACACTAATCTCCTCCTCCTCATTCTCTGTCCGTTTTTCTTAACATCATCCCAGTTTTGCGAGAACACAACTGTTTACACTCCTCTATTTTCATTCAAGGTTGGGTAACATAACATGTCGCTTGCCAGGTGGAGATGTGCTTACGGAAACCTACATCATCTCTAGGCAGTTTCAAGAGTTGTGGCCGTGCAAAACCTCTGACCTACATCATGTGACTCCTGGTTGTGGGACATCTCAAAGATCGTGTCCATCACGGCTGTATCTGAACTCTTTCTGATCTGAAGACTAACATACGACGACATATCGCTCTGATTTCACTGGGTGTACTGCGAGCAACTGCCAACCATGCAGTGTTATGGTTTACAACTGACTGTTGAGTTGAAAGCACATATTGAACACGTCGTAACTTGTGACCATATCCTAACAAATGTGCCAGGACTATGTGTTCGATCGTTCCTCCCCTTTTCCTGCAACCACATTGCATAATGACTGCCTACAGTGCCATACATCTACATGGATACTCTGCAAATCACATTTAAAGTGCTGGCAGACAGTTCATCGAACCATCTTCACAATTCTCTATTCTTCCAATGTCGTATAGCGAGCGGAAAGAACGAACACCTATCTCTTTCCGTACGATCTCTGATTTGTCTTATTTTATCGTGGTGATCGTTTCTTCCTATGTAGGTCGGTGTCAACAAAATATTTTCCCATTCGGAGGAGAAAGTTGGTGATTGGAATTTCGTGAGAAGATTCCGTTGCAACGAAAAACGCCTTTCTTTTAATGATGTCCAGCCCAAATCCCGTATCATTTCTGTGTTACTCTCTCCCATATTTCGTGGTAATACAAAACGTGCTGCCTTTCTTTGAAATTTTTCGATGTATTCCGTCAGTCCTATCTGGTAAGGATCCCACACCGCGCAGCAGTATTCTAAACGAGGACGGACAAGTGTAGTGTAGGCAGTCTCCTTAGTAGGTCTGTTACATTTTCTAAGTGTCCTGCCAATAAAACACAGTCTTTGGTTAGCCTTCCCCACAACATTTTCTGTGTGTTCCTTCCAATTTAAGTTGTTCGTAATTGTAATACCCAGGTAATAGTTGAATTTACGGCTTTTAGATTAGACTGATTTATTGTGTAACTGAAGTTTAACGAATTCCTTTTAACAATCAAGTGGATGATCTCGCACTTTTCGTTATTTAGGGTCAACTGCCAATTTACACACCATTCAGATATCTTTTCTAAATAGTTTTGCAATTTGTTTTGATCTTCTGATGATTTTATTAGTTGATAAACGACAGCGTCATCTGCAAACAACATAAGACGGCTGCTCAGATTGTCTCCCAAATCGTTTCTATAGATAAGGGACAGCAAAGGGCCTGCAACATTACCTTGGGGAACGCCAGAAATCACTTCTGTTTTACTCTATGACTTTCCATCAGTTACTACGAACTGTTACCTCTTTGACGGGAAATCACAAATCCAGTCACGTAACTGAGACTGGTCGCTGATGTCTTTAATTCCTTTGCATCTTGACTGTTGAGACAGTCTGGAAACAGTTGCAATACATGTTCAGCTCTTTCACTACATTTAATATTCCATATTTCTTCCTCTTTTTCCATAAGTTGCAAAAGGTCCACTGCATTGTCTATCTTGGTCTGATGAAGACAAGTTATTTGACACTATTTGTGATACAACTGGCTTGTGTCTCTTGGAAGTGTCACTGTGGAATGCTTTGCCCATGCCCGTCTGCATCACATCCCCACCACATTGCCGTCAGACATCCATGGCACACCATGTCTGTGTGCCCTCTGCCTTACACGGAGCCCTTTCTGTTGGATGTTCAGATATTTTGGTCATATACTGTAGCTCTTCACTGTCCACAATATACTTTATTTATTATACTTTCTGCATGGCAACAGCTTGCTCTGACAACCATGTCACAGACAACCAAATTATTTGAGGTAGATCACGTCCCATTGAGCATTTCCTAACAATAGCTCTCATTTGCAGTTAGCTCTCTTTTAAATTGCTCTGTGTGGTCCCAACTTTTTTAAGTTATAAAATGTTCATTTGTACTCTTTAGTGTAAATAAATTATGCTAAGCTGTGAGTACATTAGTGAAATCTATCAGCGCTATGTAAGTGAACATTCTACATTAAGATATTCTCATACTCCTATTGACTGAAAAAAAAACTAATCAATACTCTCATCAATGACTTTTGGCCATACAGAGCTTACCAAGAGATATATAACAATAGCATAAAAATCTCTGGCTTTGACTGCAGATATAATAATTGAGCCATAAGTGAGACTCCCAAGCACTAAATATTTTGATTCACTGTTTCCCTAAGAAGATTTATTACCTCAGATTTTTGCAGAAATCAGTATTACAAGACCCATCATATCTCAAAATTTTGCAGAACTGGTTGGCATTCATAATTACAATGACTTCATTTAGAAACAGGATGGAGCCCCAACCACATTTCCTTACTGGTGTACAAGCATTTATTAACAATGACTTTCCTCAAGGATGAGCTAGCATTAGGAATTCTACTGATTCTTGACTGCCTCATTAATCACCTAGTTTGTATTATCACAGTTTACTGTCTTAGTGTTTCTGCTATGAGCATCTGTGAAAGACTCAGTTATGTGTCCCTCACAAATACTGTAGGTTAACTTGTAAACCACATAACAGCAGGGACTGCAGTAATATCATAGTAGTTGCACAACCATAGGACATCTTTAAGTGTCATGTAATACTAATTTGCATCAGGAGGAATGCATACTGAGCATTGACAAAAACTGTAAGTAAATGTTTTATATTTGGAAATACTGTTCCCTTCATAAGTTATCATAAGATTCTATATTCAGAGAGAGAAAAAAGGGAGCAAAGAAAATAATTTTTTTTCCAGATGGATTACATTAATTATTTAACATTTCATATTCGTATAATATACCTAAAATTCAAATGGCGAGAGAGAAATAACCAGCACTTATTTTAAACACAGTAAATTGTAAAAAGTGGAAGATATTTCTGCAAATCCTGTTTCCAGTTTATTAGCCTTAACACTCACAACTCTGCATTTGCTAGATATAATCCAGTGAATGAAATCACTGATTTGTTGCCACCATGTGGGATAGCAGCATAATACACTAGAGCAATGTCGGTTTTTTGGTTTGCCTAGTTTATATTTTATGGAAACTAATTTCATATGCCATAATGAAGATACATAAAACTGCAATAAGGCAAGGACCTATTGCTCCAAAAGTTAACATAAATTGAAGTCCTTAAAATGAGTCATAAGTGTAGCACACTCCCACAGACTTCAAGTGCTGGTAACTTACTTTTAAGCACCCTCTTATGTTGTTGTCAGACATATGCCAAAAATGGACTTTACAAAAACTTACTTGCAACAAACAAGTTATAGGCTAAATGGTTCAGTCCATAAACTCATGTGGTATTATCCTCAGTTCCAGCAGTCTGTAACTTACTTAATGCAAAGGTGCATAGAAATTTAACACAATCCTGGGAAGCTTGTAAATTTGCTATGAAATACAGAAAAAAAGACGTAGCTTGGATACTGTTTGGATATACAATGACACATCAGAAATTCAAGCATAACATGATAGCAGAGAACACTGTAGTCAAAATTTAAAACTTCTATTCCTCAAATCAAACAATGGAAACTCCTGGTAGGAATATCAACAACATAAGAAAAGACAGATTGCTACTTGTCATAAAGTAGACATGTGAAGCTGCAGAGAGAGGCAAGATTAAAAGATGCTCAGAGCCTTCGCTAGTAACACACACACACACACACACACACACACACACACACACACACACACACACACACACACACATACACCTGATGTACACAAGAGATCCAACTCCAGCATCCTGGCCCAAGGCATGTACAGGAGGTGTGCTTGCTTGTGTGTGCATGAATGGATGTGTATCTCTTACTGATGAAGGCTGTAGTCAAAAGCTATATGTGAGTGCCTTTTAATTGTGCCTGCCTGCAACTTGACATGTCAAACTTCTATTTCTATTTTATTTACTTATTTATTTATTTATTTAATCAAGTGCTCAGGGACAGAAAGCATTGAGAAGCTCATAAATTTTCTAATTCAAGTGTAATTTAATTTTTACAGGGATGCCATATGGAATGGTACCAGTATTGGAAATAAATGGAAAACAAGTAGCCCAGTCAAATGCCATAGCACGTTATCTTGCCAGGCAATATGGGCTGGCTGGTAAAGATGAGTGGGAAAGCTTACAATGTGATGTACTTGTTGATACTCTCTCTGACTTAAAGCAAGGTATTCATTTACACTTAATTGCTAAATTTTTTTAGGATAAATTGTATCAGAGAAATTTCTTAATACTATAGGGTCTAGTCTTCTATCAAATAGAGATACAGATATACTAACAAAGAATCTTGTTGGTAACAGTTCCATGTCCATTTCTCACAAATAAGACACTTTAGTATGGTTATACAAATCTGTTGATAGGGAGTAACATACAAAAATGTGAAAAATCTAATTTGTCCCGTTTAAGTTGTCTAATACACTCTTTTTATTTTATACTGTGTGTCTGTCTTGAATGAGTAATACAGGGTGTTTCAAAATGAATGTGCATGTTCTAAGGCTCTGTAGCATTTATTACATTCAAGTTACAATTGTAAATAATACATCAAATGAAAGAGCAACTGAAGCAGTTTTTCTTACAAGTGTTCAGTGGGACCACCCTTCATCTGACATCGAGTTGGTGTGGGAGTTCTTCCCAAACCTTGATCAGTGGGTCTGGTATAATTGTTGCAACAATACTGTTTCTAAAGTCAGGTGGTTCAGTGGGTAGCAGAGACACATATACAAGGTCCATTATGAATTCCCAAATGTAAAAGTCATGTTGAGTCAGCTCTTGTGTGAACCTGCGGTAATGCAAAGCAAGCTCTGGCATTCAGCCCCTTGTGGGAAATGCAGTGTTAAGGTACAACGTCGTTTAACCAATCGTGCACTGATTTATGCCAATGAGAAGGCACACCATCCTGCTGCCAAATAAAGTTCTGTGGTTCAGCTTCTTCCAGTTGAGGAAAAGAGCCATAATGCAGAGCATCAAGATAAGAAATACCAGTAATAGTTGCTTCACCGAAAAACAAAGGCTTCTCATAAACTTCTGCCAGGATATGGCACAGAAAAATTCAGCTTAGTCTCTTTCCAGCTACATCATCTCATGGGGATTTGTTGACCCCCAAATGTACACATTACTTGTGTTCACATTTCCACTTAAGTGAAATGTCGATTCATCACCAAAGACGACATGATCCAGAAAATCTTCATTGTCATGCAGCAATGTTTTGGTTGCAAAGTTGGCACATAAGCGATACGCTGTAGGCTTTGAAGCTTGTAACAACTGCCAATGATAAGTCTCCTTAAGTCTCAACACAGGTGTCACTAGAACTGCTAGTTCACGACTAGCCTTCTGAACTGATTTCTTGGGGCTACGCATGAAAGTCTCTCACTTGTTCAACACATTGTTCAGTCACTCTTGGCTTTTTCCATTCTCTTCCTTTTGCATACAGCTATACAAACAAAATTGTTTGAGTTGCTCTCTTATTTGATGTGTTATTTATAATTGAAGGCAACGGCCTTGCCGCAGTGGTTACACCGGTTCCCGTGAGATAACCGAAGTTAAGCGCTGTCGGGCATGTTTTGGCACTTGGATGGGTGACCATCCAGACCGCTATGCACTGTTGCCATTTTTCAGGGTGCACTCAGCCTCGTGATGCCAATTGAGGAGCTACTCGACTGAATAGTGGTGGCTTCGGTCAAGAATACCATCATAACGGCCGGGAGAGCGATGTGCTGACCCCACGCCCCTCCTATCCGCATCCTCCACGGAGGACGACACGGCCTTAAAACCCGTATATTCATTTTGAAACACCATGTATTTCCTTTGCTATCACTTCCAACTGTCTACATTTTTATCACCTCTCTTTCTACTGCTTGGATCTACAAGGAATACAGCACTCTGTTTCAAAAAGCTTAAAATGCAGCAACTTTCTAGAAGTTATTGAGAATAATCCAAGTTTCAGTGGGTTTATTGACGAGTCCACACATAGGCCTACAACATTCTTACAGATTACTGAACTATGTAAAGCATAGACAATAAAGTTTTGTGACAGCAAACTAAACTCATATCAGGTTAACTTTGTGAGGGTTAATAATCTGATATCTAGGCTAATGAAATATGGTACTCAGACAAAAAGTTAAAATTTTGTTGTACATATTGTAGTGGTGTGACTGAACCAGTAGGCATAAATGACTATTTGAAAATAAATTCAAACAGTATTGAAATTCAGTGTTAAAACTGTTATCTTTTCACATTTTCCTGTCACTGATAATATATAACTGAAAACAAGAAATGTAACTGTGATGTGTTTGTTAAAACACATGGCCATTTCTAACAACAAATGTAATCTACAGACATGATGAGTTGACTACCGGTCAGTCAGTGTGATACCTGGAATATTTGCAAAAATGGGTAGGGAGCTAACAACTTTTTTGAATAATCAAATGTTATTACCATTGTTTGCTTATAGATGTGTATTACCTAGTTTTCAAACAGAAAATCAAAATACTACTCTTAAATTTGACTGCAAGGACATTAAAGCAATATGTGATCACTATAGCAGAGCCAATTTTGATGCATGCACTTCTGTTGTCACAAATCAGCATTAGTATACAAGAAAAGAAGCACCGACTGGGTGCACTTCTATAACCTCACCCATTAGTACAGGTTGATAGATATTCCTTTATCCATGATGTTAGAATGGACAGCTTTAACCATCCCCAAAACAATCTGTACATAACATTTTGTACTCTCCTCTTGACTCTGAGTTCTTTACTTCAGCTGATAAAACCAGAGTCATGCAAATGCACACATTCTGTTTGCACGTGTTGGTTTGAAAATGAAAGTTCTTCACAAGTTTCCAATAATGATGTGCACTTTTTTATAATTTTTGAAAAATAATTAAGATTTGAGTTTCTCATATCACTGAAAGATGTAAATAATGCAAAGAGAGTCTCAGTGTAAGCACAACCAATATATTGTAAATGATTGACTTTTTTTGAATAATCTCTAAAACTATCACCAATTTCAGATTAAACTTAAAACAGCCAACATTGTGCTCTCAGATCATGTAGTGACAATATTATTTTTGTCCAGTATTCTATTGTGTGCAATATTTCATAAGTAAAGACAATGGTTCATTCTAAGAATTATTCGACCCAATTTCCCATTAGCCTCCAGCTTCTAACAAGTTCTCACTCTATATCATCCTATTGCACCCTTGCTTGTCTCACACCCAAATTTTATTTCCTTGTTTCTTTCTCTCAGTCCTTCCCCTTATACTATTTTCTTTGTTTCTATCAACATACTACCCTTGTGTAGGTGCCAGCTCCCTCCACCACTGCTGTATGCATCAACATATTCCACACTATCACAATCCTGTCCCTAATGGTGTTCCATTGCGTTCTTTCCTCTCCTCAGCCCATTTCTCAAACTAGTAGTGTTTTTAGTTCCATATACAAGGGCTATCCACAAAGTACATTACGTTTTCGTTTGTGTCCGTTAGGGGCGGGGCTAGCGTGGCCATCTTGGTGTCATGGCATTCCGCCGCTCAGTCGGCATCCTGCCGTGCTAGTGAGAGGTTCATGCTGTACTCCGTTGAGTTACTATGACAATCTGAAATGTCAGCGTTAATTGAAAATGCCGCGAAGTGTGAGTGCGTGCTGTAATAAGGTTTCTGACTGCAAAAAACTGTACACTGATAGAAATCTATCGGCAGCTTTGTGAAGTGTATGGGGACAACATAAACACTGAAGGTGGAGTATGTCAATGGGTCATAAAATTTAAAAATGGCCTAACTAACGTTCAAGACAAAGAGCGAAGTGGAAGACCCAGTACATCAGGCCTCGAGCTGCTTGGCCTGTGTAGGAGAAGGCAACATGTGGAAGGGGCCAGGAGCTGGGCAATGTCCAGAGGGAAGCTGTCAATGATGGTGCCGGATCCAGAGAGCCTTGCATAGGCCCAAAGATTTCTTGGAGCAGTGGTATCCCCATAGGGCATGCCGGGTCCAGTGATTTGACTGTTAGTGAAGCAGGATCCACATCCATGGGCATACACATCAGCTTGCAGGAAGGGAGTCCTTGGAGGCTGTCCTCTGTGGTCCAGGAGCGAGAGAGCTGCAATGTGTTTGCAACATGGTGATGGTGGACTCCCCAACAACAGAATCTGCTGATATGGGTGTTGCAATTATAGTTGGTTGTGGTGCTGGTGCAGCATCCTACATGTTATAGCCACCAACATTATTTGACACTCTGCTGTTCTGCCACAGAGCCACAGATTCTATCAAGATGTATATGCCCATACAGACATGACTACACAGAATGGTGTGGCTGTGTCTGTTTCACATTCTGAGGTGGAAGCAAGTGATCCAGTAGTGTCCTGTGAGAGCATGCATGAAGAAGCTCCATCAGGCTTCTGTTATTGATGGGCATGATGTAAGAAGCTAGGAAGGTTTTTAGTACTGAAGCCAATTTTGCAGACCCTAAGGATTTTAATATTTGCACTTTGAAAGTGTGAAGAAACCATTCTGCCAGCCCATTTGAGGCTGGATGTTAAGATGGTGTTATAATATGCTTAGTTCCACTGCGGGTGTAAAACATTCTAAAACCACCTACTGTGAATTGGAGATGGTTTTTAGTCACCAGGGTGTGAGGTATACTCTCTATTGTGTAGATCCATTCCAAGGCTCCCACCCTGGTTGCTACTGCTGCTGTCTGCTGGAGGTGGGTGACATACAGGTAGTGAGAGGAGCAGCCCGCAATGATTAAACACATGGATCCTAGAAGGGGCCCACAAATTTGATGTGAACTTGGTCCCACAGCTCTGCTGACGCTGGATGGAAAGAACAACTGGAGTAGGGCTGGCTGATGTGCCTGGCAAACAGCACACTTCTGAACACCATGTGCCACTTTGTCATCCATGCAAGGCTAGCAGATGTAGCATCTTGCCAGTTGCTTCATCCTGGAAAGCGTCCTATGGGATTGATGCAGGAGTTGGAGCACCCAATGTTGCAGGAAGGGTCATGGCTACCTGGTGCTATTTATCATCTTTCATAAGGAGCTCCACACCTTGCTGAACCTAAAGTTGATGCTGCCACTGGGAAAAAGGAAATCTGATTAAACAAATGTCAGTTGGCTGTGTAATTGAAAATAAATTGTTTCCCGGTGATCCATTTCAGGATCCAGACATGCTGGAAGGTGAGACAGAATGTTGATTGGAAGTGCAATAGTGAATGGAGTATTGGAAATTTGACAAATAGAGAGTCCATCAGTGGTGACAATGTGCCATACACTCTGGGAATTTTGCCTTAGTTTCAGTAAGAGACAAGAGTGGTTTATGGTTGATAGTATGATGAAATTTGTTACCATAAAAAAAAATGCAAAATTTATTGACACCAAAGATAATTAATGCTTCTGTTTCAATCTAAGAATAAGTTCTTGAGGTGAAGTAAGCATATTAGCATAAACATTAGCCTCTCTGAACCATCTTCTAACTTATGACTGAGAACATCCCGGATGACATATGGGGAGGCACTGTTGCCAATACCAGTGTCAGATGGGACTGGTAACTCACAAGACAGGGTGCTGATTGGAGGACTGATTTTAACTCCTGAAGAGCCAGAAGATACTCTTCTGGCAGCTGGAAGTACTTGTTATGGAGATGATTTAGCAGGTGAGCTATGGAGGCTGCCTGGGGAATAAATTGTGGATAGTAAATAACTTTTCCTGAAAATACTTGAAGGTCTTTAATGGATTTAGGCACAGGCACATTCCGAGTAGACTCTACATTTTCTTTTATGGGTCAAACATCCTCTTTTCTGAGGAAATAGCCTAAATACAGGACCACTTGTTGAGCAAAAGCACATTTGAAAAAGTTACACTCTAGGCTTTTCTGTTCAAGGGCTGCAGTTGTAGTTGGCACAAATGTTGTTCTGTCATATGACCAGTGAGCAGGAGATAACTGAGATAATTCAGAGAGTAAGGAATCCCTGCAATAGTCTGTTTAAGAAATGTATGGAGTATATGGGAGCACTGGCCACAGGAAAGGGCAACCTGTTATATTGATAGAGTCTGAACAGTGTGCTCAAGACTAAGATCTAAAATCTTCCAACTGAAAATATGCCTCCACTACGTCAATTTTAGGAAAGAGTTTTCATCCCAAAAATCTCATCTGTATGAGATAAAAATTAAGCATCAGTGTCCACACGAGCATATTAATGGTTTGCATAAAGTCTCCACTCAACAGAGGAGAGCCTCTAGGCTTCCTAACAAGCACTAATGGCAAAATCCACTGATTGTAAGAAATAGGGGACAAAACTTCTTGTTGTTCTAGTCTGTATAGCTTAATCTAACCTTATACTTAATGGGCAACGAAATCGGGCAAGCTCTGAAGAATTTCAAACTTGTTATTATCTTGAAAACAATGTGGCCTGAAAGTCAACTGCTTCCTCTAAACAACAGTTAAACAGTGCCATAAATTGTGTACAAGGCAATCAGTGGCAGCACTGGGTACTGATAAGCAAATGGAGTGTTCTTCATGATGTGACAAAGGTGCAAAGGCAAAATACATGTTGAAGGCAAAAATATTCTGGACTGGTTAATGCCCAAAACTGATGTGCCAGTATTGACAAAGAAATTCACCAAAATGTATTGCACTGTTGCATGTAACAAACTTGTATGCAGTGCCAGCACATGATGACTGCCTGAAATGAATTGGCTAGGGGCTGCGGTGTACTTCTGCAACTGCAATGTAATCACTACATAAACTACTTTCTCTCTCTCTCTCTCTCTTTCTCTCTCTCTCTCTCTATCTATCTATCTATCTATCTCTATCTCTCTATGTCACATTCTCGTCAGATGAAGAGTTATAAAACACAACTCTGACTCAGTCCAAGTGAATAGCAGCAGCAAACATAATGCACTTAAAGAGGTGAAGTCAGATAATAGCAACTGAGAAAGAGACTGCTGTTGGACCTTATATTTCCCACTATGGAAGTTCATGTGACCAACCTGCAATATCAGCAGTATTCCTGCTGCAGATGCCTCACCTGAAGTGGGTGGTGTTACACATATCAATACATCCATCTGCATATCCAGTGAGATTACTGACCTCCCATTTTGTTCTGTCTCCCCCTTCACCCAGGATCCTAACTGACTGTCTCAGATTAATATAATCCCCTATAATCTCCTCCTCTCCTTTGTCCACCAAGTGAGGTGACACAAGCATAAGACACTAGATTTGCATTTGGTAGGACAGCAGCTCAATCACCTGTCTGACCATCCAGATTTAGGTTTTCCGTATTTTCCCTACATCACTTAAAGCAAATGCCGAGATGGTCGTTTCAAAAGGATACAGCCAGTTTCCTTCCCTAGTCTAAGGTTGTGCTCCAGTTCTAATTAGCTCATTGTTAGTGAGACATTAAATCCTAATCTTCTGTCCTTTCTTTTTAAATTGTACTTGGTAAAAAGACATCTGCTCCAATGACTAGTGCTTGCATAATACTTTACTTATGGAGTTTTATTCTACAATTTAGTAAGTGGATATTTTTTTCTATTGACAGCTCAGTACACACAAGGGGTACCCAAGAAAAAAGAAAAGAAAAAACAGAATAATATTGCCATGGG
The DNA here is from genome assembly GCF_023864275.1 of Schistocerca cancellata. Taxonomy (NCBI): domain Eukaryota; kingdom Metazoa; phylum Arthropoda; class Insecta; order Orthoptera; family Acrididae; genus Schistocerca; species Schistocerca cancellata. Next base: position 235,847,065 of record NC_064627.1, on the reverse strand, counting down.
CACAGTTTCTGTAGTATGCATTTCTGCCAGTAGGTGTGTATAGCACAATTCATTGTCAGTTCAGTGCTGCCTATGTTGTTGACCTGGCTTGTTATATTCATTTGCAGTGATTGTTTTCACTCGTGCTGTTTTGTTCTTGTTTCGCTTTTTGTGATGGCAAGTTTAAGTGAACTATGTGCAGCTCTGAACTTTTGTTTTCTACTTTGTAAAATTGCTGCTGAAACCATTTTAATGTTGAAAACAGCTTCCCAAGATGACATTATGGGAGGCAAAAAAACCATCAAGTGCATGAGTGGTTTGCTCAATTTGAAAATGGCGACTTGTCGACTGATGACAAATCTTATTCTGTATGTCCATAAACTGCCTGAATCAACGGAAATATTGAAAAAATTCAAGAGCTTGTGCTCACAGACTGCCAACAGATTATTTATCAACTGTTAGAGACTAGTGGGTTTTCTTGGAGCTTGGTTCAGTGAACTTTAACAGAAGATTTGTGGCAGACATGAGACAGGTTATTCCACCATGACAACACACCTGCACACACAGCCATCTCTGGTAGACAGTTTTTGGCTAAAAATGGCTTGGTTCTGCTGCCTCATGCTCTTACTCACCTGACCTGGTTCTGTGTGGTTTTTGCTTGTTTCCACGCATGAAAAGTGACACTGATTTGACAGCATTGAAGAAGTCAAGAAAAAAACAAGGGAGGAGCTGTCAGCCAATTCTAAAGATGGCTGCAAAAATGTCTTGAACAGTGGAAGCACTGGTATGACAAATGTATTAGTTGTAATGGAGAGTATTTTGAAGGGGATAAAGTTGTTTTGTAAACAATTTGAAAATATATAGCTTTTAAAAAATAATTCCAGTTTCTTTTTTGGGGGGGTATCCCCTCATAAGTACAATTAACAGTATTGTTTTCATTTATATTTCTTTGCCTTGGAAAGTCAGTTATAATGCTTATTTCTTTTGTTATCCAGCACTTTTCCAGTACAGAATGGAGCCTGATCCTCTGCGGAAAGATGAAAGGAAGCAGACTCTCCTCAAGGAAACAATACCATTTTTTCTTGATAAGTTTGAAAAAGTACTAGAGGAGAATGGTGGATTTTCAGTGGGAGGAGCTGTAAGTGAATATTGAAACATGCGACTCTTTCCATGGAAAATTTCAATGTACTACTCCATTGTGTATGATTATTTACATATTTAGAACATCTTTTTTTTTCTTCTGATGTCTTGAAATTGATGCAATGCACTTGTGATTCAAGTGTAATAGTGTTTCACTCAAAAAACTTGATTATGGTGACAGAGTCATCTGTAGTGTAGCCCAATTTCAGGTTAGGTGAAAATTTGTGAACTGATGAAGCCCACCTAAATGAATATAAAATACAGGTCATGATAACAGATTGATCTACAAACACTCCAAATCTTCATTCATCATTGGCAACATTTACTCCATACTTAAAACACACCTGTATGATGGTATGTGAATGCTGCTTGGCAACTGGTCCATCCATTTCTAATTTCAGAAAGAATCCATTCTTGGTGTCATTCGCTTTGTATGTATTAGACTTTTCAGCAACCTCGAGTTCCCATTGTTTATTATACTTTATTTAGAAGTAACAAAAATTGCTAGGTGAATTAAGAAACATCTATTTATTACATAACAAAGAATTCTCACACAAGTATTCTGGAGCATATAACATACATATAGTGTAAATCAACCATCAAAAATACAGTGGGGCCCTAATGTAGCTATTATCTGCACTTGTATGTAGAGATTACATATGGCCAGTATACTCTGTAAATATCTGAGAAATTGTTTTATCTTCTTACGTCATACCATGTCACCTTGGATTCTGGATGGGTGAAATACTTAAGGCAGTAATGATCCTGTTATATCTCTTCTTAGTATTTCCATATTGCTAATTTCCTCCATTCAAACGTTCCTTTATTTTACCAACCTGCTTCTTCATGAATGTTATTTTACTCATTTGCCACCATACATTAAATTTATGTTATGAAAGTCACTTTGATTTGGTGTTTTGAGGTCTATACATAGATTAGCCTTTGATTGGCTATTAAAAAAGAGAAAAAACATATAAAAACATACAGTCTGTACCTACATGTACCTCCACACAGTCACCATCCAAATTCCATTTGCATACTGTGACACCACCTTGTTTATCCTTTCATCAAATAATGTTACCATCTGTTGCTTCAGCCAGTTGTTAAAGGCTTCCTTGAGTTCATTGTCCATCATGATGTGCTGAATAACCAGCCAGCCTTCATCTTGGAGAAGTGGTGAAAGTTGCTTGGTGCCAAGTCTGGACTGTAAGGAGGATGCTGAAAAATCCCCTAGCCAAAAAAATCTGAGTTTTTCTTTATTTTGATTTGCAGTATGAGGTTGCACATTGTCATGAATGAGAATTATTCCTTTGGTTATTATCTTGCACCGTATGTTTTGGAATGACTTTCGAAGTTTTGTGAGAGTGATGTTACAGTATTTTCATGCATTACTGTCATGAAATCAGTTGTCAAAATCCCTTTGTGATCCCAAAAAATATCTGACCATCGTGTGTGGTTTGACAGTGTCAGCTTGCATTTTATGAGCACATTGAAAGCACGAACATGCAACCACTGTCTGGACTGTTCCTTAGTTCCAGAGTTCATGTATTGTATCCATACCTCATTCCCAAAGAAACTCTCCTTTCCCTATTAAATATTACCTTCTTTACATTTAGAAGTAAACATGCAAAGTAATTCACTACTGCATTTGAATGTTGCACAGGTTTCATTAGTTCACACCATCCTTCTAGCAAGCACAATGCTAGTATGGAATATATTATGGGTATAGTAAGTTTGCATTGGTCTTCTGGGATGGGATCACACTGACAAAGAGTTTATAGATGGAGGAGTCAGATAATAGGTGGAGGCCTTCTGCCAAGCAGTCACTGGGATTCTTAACAACAGTGGTGGAACCTTTGTCTGCATGTAGGGTGATTAGGTCAGGATTTATTTTGAAGTTGTGTGTGGCTGATCTTTCATATACTGAAAGGTTGGTGTTCTGAGGAAGGGACCTGGGGAAGGATGATGAAGCTAAGATGGAGGTAAGTCATGCCTGGAAGGTGACCAGTGGGTGGTGGATCACATTTGGGTGGTGGTATGAACTGGAAGAGGCAGGGTTTAATGTTGGAATTAGGGCGGTTTTGGTTCGAGGGATTTGTGGCAAAGAATTGTTTTCATTGCAGGGATCAGAAGAAGAAGTGTAGGTCTTTGACAAATCCAGCATGGTTAAATTTGGGTGTAGGGCTAAAGGTGAGGTCTTTAGGTAGGACAGAAACTTCTTTGGAGCTGAGGGTTTTGGTGGAAAGGTTAACAATAGTGTTGTGGGAATGTTTTGGCCCTGGATTTGGTGCAGCATGGTGATATCCACTACAGGACAGCTGGGAAAAACACAGAAATTTTTTCATCTTGGAGAAAACCAGGAAAAACCTAGGAATTTTTTAGAATTTTGGGAATTTTTCATTGTTTTAGTTTTCTAACAAAGAATTTTTCTGTATCCCATTACTGCACAATAATACTGCACCAACAAAACATAAACAAGAGAAGAAAAAAAATAAAACTTAAGTTGAAAAGGAAATGAGTCATTTACAGTAACAAAACATAGTGCACACACAAGTGTCTGCCAACAGCAAAATGCATCAAAGACCTTAGGATGAAGACTATGCAATACTTCATAACAACCAACTGCTTGTGTTGAGCATGACATCACAACTCTTTACATTAGATTCGTTTGAGCAGTTGCTAGGAGACTCTTGCACGTGCACAGTTGAGTCACATATGAACAGTACTCCCATTCTGGCTATTAGCTATGTTAAAAGTTGCAACAAGCAGACGGATGCCATCTGGAAAAAATTTTCTGGTGCACCCAAGCTGCCAGATTTGTGCATAAGCAGAGCACTCTGAACTGCAAAGAAGAGGAGGCAGTCTCTGTGTGACCAGTGTTTACATTCTGTTATTTTGCTGTTTTCTCTTTGCTTACAGTTCCCACGTGAAATGAAAACAAAATGGATTTCTGTGGCCAGGAGCTATCAAGTGAATTGAAATACATTAACATAATTACAGGAAGCTAAATACATTATTAATTTCATTGTTCTGATTTGATTTGATTTCAAAATTTTTGGGAGTCAAGCATGAATTGCCTTACGGAACAATAAAGTTATTTTTGTTGGTTTTCTAAAGAAATTCGAATGTTATTAATCTTTTCCACAGAGGCAGTCAATTTATTTGAAACAAAGTGTTTCATTCCACACTGTAGGCTAGTTTCAGTTGTTCATTTTCATCTTCTGGTGCATATGGCAAATATGCCATCATAGAGGATCAAACATGAGATAATACAGTACTGGTATTCCAAGAAAATTTACAGCCTGAAAACTGCACAAAAAGAGACCAATATTATATATGAAAGCTTAGCTTCTTTTGTAGCTTGTTAATCTTCAAGACCAGTATTATATGTGAAACCTTAGCTTTTCTTGTAGCTACACTTTGTGTATTAATTTATACCATTAACTTTTTCCTATTTGTGTATTTGCACTGCTTAGCAGTGATATTGCTATTGGCTGAATCACATGACCCATGCTATGAATATCTGCTGTCATTGTCTGTAGAGATCACATGACATGAGCTATGATTGGCTTACAAAAGTACATCACAGTCTTGATTTTAATGCTTCAGAAACTATAATGCTGTGTATGATGGAATTCGAATTTATGCTTTCACAAAACAAAAATATGCAGTGTACATATTTCTGCACATCAAAGATCTATCTGAAATGCTCTTTTTCATCCTGGGTTTCGTTTTCTAAAGTACTTTGAAGTCTTAGGCCGGTGTATAAAACCTTACCCATTCAAAGGACTGATAAGTTTTACAGTTCTGAGGGAAAGTATGCTGTCACTTAAAACAGAAAAAAGATTATTTTTTACTGAGAAATCTGGGAATTTTTTTTCTTTGTCTGCATATACATCCTGTGGAGAGTTGGTAAGGAGTTTTGGGGGATATGGCAAATTGAAAATGTCAGCTAACAGGGTTTAGCTGCTGTGAAGGGTGGACGAGGAGGAACAATTTGGGTACAATTGGAGTTGGGTAGTAGTGCACCGAGGTGACAGTAGGATGTCAGCAAGTTGGATAACTCATGGAGGTGAAACAGTAGGATGTCAGCAAGTTGGTTAACTCATGGAGGCGGTGTGTGGTATGCTCCTCCAGGTGCTGGAGAGCAGTTTCAGAGATGTGACGTGTGGATAGGGATTGCAGAGTAATAGTATATTGTGGAGGGAGCAAAGGTAGTTCTGGGATGCCTGTGCCACGGAGATGTGTTTTTGTAGTACCGGGTTTGTGAGGGCCAAGGATTGACAGAATCTGAAAATGTGTACATCACTGTGAAAAGAGGGGTGGGATCCAGAGAAATGAATCTTTACAGTTAGGCCATTTGGGGGGATTTCGAGGTTTACGCAGAATTTGAGAAACAGGTTGTGGAACTGGGTTTTAGCTAGGGAAAGGGATACTTTTCTGAACTGGTGCAGAAAAATGGAGCAAGGGTCCACTGTAGCAGAAATCATGTAAAGGACTAGGAATGATGTAGAAATGGGCAAAATAAGTGTTGATGGTTGTGAGAGGAGCTGGATAAGCGAAAAGATGCACAAAGATGCATAAAAAATACGTAAAGACATGCATAGATACGCAAAAATACGATCAGATAGATAAAAATACGCACAATTACACAAAAATATGCAAAATACGCGAAACCATGCAAAAATATGCACAAATACATTAAAAACGGACAGAAGCATGGGTGGAAAGGGATGATGATGATGATGATGATGATGATGATGATTGTGTGTGTGTGTGTGTGTGTGTGTGTGTGTGTGTGTGTGTGTGTATTTTGCGATAAGCAAAGAAAGAGGGAAGGGGCATGGGTTAGGTTGAGGATCAAAAGTTCGTGTGTAATGGACAGGTGTGGAAAGAAAATGCTAAAGTACATCAGGATGAGGGATGAGATGGGATCAGTAGGAAAAAATATAATTATAACTGTCAGAGGGGCATTAGAAGCTGCATCACCAATCCAGGTGGTCACGAACTCTGTGTTGTGTGCAGATGATCGTTGATACAGTGTGGCTTGGAAGTAGATGCAGCTTGGTGGGCAGGAAAGAAGAGAAGGAATGGACACTGAGAAGAGAAATTCTATAGAGAAGAGTAACAAAGGAAAACATCACAGTGTTGTAGGATGGAAGGAAGCCACTTGGCAAAAACCAAAAAATGGAAACTCCAGGTAGGAATATCAACAATGTAGTAACAGACAGATTGCTACTTACCATGAAGAAGACACGTCAGGTTGCAGACAGGTACAATTAAAAGACACTTACATAAGGCTTTCGACCACAGCCATCATCAGTAAAAGAGGGAGACAAACCATTCCCACATACAAGCAAGCACACATCTACGCACACACAACTGCCAACTACAGCATCTTGGGCCGGAATGCAACTATCACATGGGATACAAGCAGCAATCTGGAGGAAGTGGAGAAGGGGAAGGGATGGTAGTGTATGGGTGGGGAGAGAGACAAATGCTGTTTGGTGGAGTGTGCAGGGACTAGTCTGCCAACAGGCACAGCATCAAAAGATTCTGGAGCCGGGAGATAGGGAAGAAAGGAGCACAAAAGGAAAGATTGGCTGATGCATTGGCAGAGGGCTGCAAATAAACAGGGTGGGAGTTGAGAGTCGAAAAGAGATGATAGGACAGAGGGGGTGGAAACTGTTGGGTGAAGGGTGTGAGGACACTATGTTGCCATCAGTTGAGGCCAGAATAATTATGGGAAAGTGTTGTAAGAAATTCCCATCTGCATGGTTCAGAAAAGCTTGTTATGAAGGAAAGGATCCAGATAGCTTATATACTGAAGCAGCCATTGAAATAAAGTGTGTTTTGTTCTGCTGCTTGTTGTGCCACAGGGTGGTCTACTTTGCTCTTGGCCACAGTTTGGCGATGGCTGTTAATCCTGGCGGACAGCTGGTTGGTAGTCATACCAATATAAAGAGCTGTGTAATGATTGCAGCAGAGCTGGCAAATGACATGGCTGCTTTCACAGTTGGCTTGGCCCCTGATGGGTTAGGATAAACCTGTGACAGGACTGCAGTGGGAAGTGCTGGGTGGGTGGATTGGGTAGGTTTTGCACCTGCATCTTCCACAAGGATATGATCCTTGTGGTAAGGGTTTGGGACTGGGAGTGACATACAATGGAATATGATATTATGGAGTTTAAGTTGGCAATGGAACAACAAGCGGTTGGGACTGGGAGGGGCATACAATGGTATATGATGTTATGGAGTTTAAGTTGGCAATGGAACACCAATTTAGGAGGGGTGGAAAGTATTTCAGGTAGGATGTCCCTCATTTCAGGGAACAATGAGGTAATCAAAGCCCTGGTGAAGAATGTGATTCAGTTTTTCCAGTCTGGGTTGGTACTGTGTGATGAAGGTGACACTCCTTTGGGGCTGGTTCTTGGGGTTGCTAGGAGTATTGGGGGTTTCAGGGGAAAAGGCTTGGGAGATCTCTTTGCATACTAGGTCTGGGGGATAGTGCCTGTCTGTGAAGGTCTTGGTGAGACCCTCTGCATACTGAGCAAGGGACTTTTTGTCAGTGTGAAAGGGATGACAGCTGTCAAAATGCTGTTGGTGGTCGTTGGGTTTAATGTGGGTAGAGGTGTGGATGGAGCCATCAGATAAGAGGTGGTCAACATCTAGGACGGAGGGTACCCTGGGTTGAGGAGGACCATGTGAAGCAAATGGGAGAGGTGTTAAGGTTTCAAAGGAATGAAGATAGGGTGTCTTGGCCCTGAGTCCAGATCATGAAGATATCATTAATGAACCTGAACCAGACAAGGGGTTTGGTGTTTTGGGATGCTAGGAAGGTCTCCTCTAGATGGCCCATAAAAAGGTTGGCATAGGAGGGTGCCATGTGGATGCCCATGGCTGTTCCATGGATGTGTTTATACACCTTCCCTTCAAATGAGAAGTAGATGTGGTTTAGGATAAAGTTAACAAGATGTATGAGGAATGAGTTAGTGGGTTTGGAGTCTGTAGGATGTTGGGAAAGGTAGTGTTCAATAGCAGTAAGACCAGGGACATGGGGGATGTTCATGTATTGGGAGGTGGCATCAACAGTGACAAACCGAGCGAGGTGGCGCAGTGGTTAGACACTGGACTCGCATTCGGGAGGACGACGGTTCAATCCCGCATCTGGCCATCCTGATTTAGGTTTTCCGTGATTTCCCTAAATCATTCCAGGCAAATGCTGGGATGGTTCCTCTGAAAGGGCACGGCCGACTTCCTTCCCTAATCCGATGAGACCGATGACCACGCTGTCTGGTCTCCTTCCCCAACCAACCAACCAACCAACCAACAGTGACAAGTTGGGATCCAAGAGGTAAAGGGGTAGGTATGGTGGAGAGTTGGTGAAGGAAGTGATTGTGTATTTGACGTGAGAGGCTATATTAAAGGCAGTTAGTTGGAGGTGTTGACTAATGAAGGCCGAAATTCTGGATAGGACCTAAGACTGTAAGCAGGGATTTGCAGTATGTGTTGGACTTCTAGGATGGGATCATTCTGGCAGAGTTTATAGGTGGGGGAGTCAGATAATTGGTGGAGGCCTACTGTCAATTAACAGCAGTGATAGAACCTTTGTCTGCAGATAGGATGGTTAGGTCAGGATTTGGTTTGAGGTTGTATATGGCTGTTCTTTCTTATACTGAAAGTTTGGTGTTCTGAGGCAGGGACCTGGGGAAGGATGGTGAAGCTAAGCTGAAGGTAAGGAATTCCTGGAAGGTGACCAGTGGGTGGTTAGGTGGGAGGGGTGGTGCATCATATTTGGATGACAGTATGAACTGGAAGAGGCTGGGTTCAATGTTGGAATTAGGGTGGTTTTGGTTGGAGGGATTGGTGGTAAAGAAGTGCTTGCATGACAGGGATCAGGAAAAGGAGAGCAGGTCTTTGACAAGTTAAATTTGGGCGTTGAGCTAAAGGTGAGGTCTTCCTACTCCAGTCCTGTCACAGGTTTATCCTACCCCATCAGGGGCTGGGTGGGCCACATGTGAAAGCAGCCAAGTCATTTACCAGCTCTGCTGCAATTATTGCAGAGCTTTTTATATTGGCATGAGGACCAACCAAATTTCCACCAGGACGAATGGCCACCGCCAAACAGTGGCTAAGAGCAAAGTAGACCACCCTGTGGCACAACATGCCGCTCAACATAACATACCTGATATCAGTGGCTGCTTCACTACCCAAGCTATCTGGATCCTTCCCTCCACCACCAGCTTTTCTTAACTGCGCAGATGGGAGTTATCCTTAAAAAACATTCTTCGTTCCTGTAGTTATCCTAGCCACAACCGACAGTAATATACTGTCCTCACACCCTGTACCCAACAGTATCCACCCCCTCTGTACTATCATCTCCACATTCTCATCTCCTACCCTGTTTATTTGCCGCCCTCTGCCAATACATCCACCTGTGTTTCCCTTTCCCAACTCCTCCAGGTGCTTGCACCCCTGCATCCTGCAAAATAAATAATGTAAAGTTAGTGTTTTTGGCATAAATTTATCCTGAAAATATTTTGTTTTCCTAAAGATTAGTTAAAAATGTTGGTACCCACAGTGCTCACAACTTATGGTAACTTAACCTCTATGTGACAGTATTAACGAGGGCTTCCTATGAAATCTTAGGCACACTTTCAGTGAGTTCAGAACTTGTGAAACAGTATCTTGCATGCACATTTTTGATAATGTGTTGTGCAAATTCATCAATCAAATCTGAGTCTCTTCCTTGTCCATTTTCATCCCACACACCTGCGAATTTTCTGCACCACTCCCTCGTAACTTCATCACTCTTAATCCCACCCCATTCCAGGAAGAAATGACAGAATGTACCTCACAACTGTTGGAAGATGCAATAACCCCATCCGTTTTAATCACTTCCTGCTTACACACTGACGAATGAAACAGACAGCTGACTGATACAATACTTTGATACTGATACTTTGTAGTCTCCTTTTCCAACCTTGCATTGGTCATAAAATTACAAGTATATGTTTATTTTTAATAGCCAATCAGAGGTCAGTTTATGTATGTACACTGAAGAGCCAAAGAAACTCATACATCTGCAAAATAATGTGTAGGGTCACCTGAGCATGCAGTAGTGCCACCACATGATGTAGCATGGACTCAATGAATGTCTGAAGCAGTGATGATAATGATGCTGGCTTGTGGGGCACTCGACATCGTGTTCATCAGCACCTGTACCAGTTCAAAATCTCTCCATTTCCAATCACAGCACTTCCTGAATGATGATGATATAATGAGGACAACACTAACACCCAGTTCCTGGCAGAGAAAATCCCCAACCCAGCTGGGAATAGAACCCAGGACCCCATGATCCAGAGGCAGCAACGCTAGCCACTAGACCACGAGCTGTGGATGTATGAAGTAGTGCTGGAGGGAATTGACACCATAAATCCTGCAGGGCTGTCCATAAATCCGTAAGAGTATGAGAGGCTGAAGATCTCTTCTGAGCAGTATGTTGCAAGGCATCTTAGATATGCTCAATAAGGTTTGTGTCTGGGGAGTTTGGTGGCAGCGGAAAAGTTTAAACTCTGAAGAGTGTTCCTGCAGCCTTTCTGTAGCAATTCTGGACACATTCAGACAGGATGCTTACATACGTGTCACCAGTCAGAGTCATATCTAGACATATCAGGCGTCCCATATCACTCCAACTGCACATGCCTCACACCATTACAGAGCCTCCACCAGCTTGAACAGCCCCCTACTAACATGCAGGTTCCATAGGTTCATGAGGTTGTCTCCATACCTGTACACTTCCATCTGCCTGATACAATTTGAAATGAGACTCATCTGACCAGGCACCATGTTTCCAACTAACAACAGTCCAGCGTCAGTATTGACGGGTCCAGGCGAGGTGTAAAGCTTTGTGTCATGCCATCATCGAGGGTACACGAGTAGGTCTTCGGCTCCGAAAGCCCATATCAATACGTTTCGTTGAATAGTTCATACTCTGACACTTGTTGATGGCCCAGAGCATTGAAATCTGCAGCAATTTGTGGAACGATTACACTTCTGTCATGCTGAACGATTCTCTTCAGTCGTCGTTGGTCCTGTTCTTGCAGGATCTTTGTCCAGCCACTGCAATGTTGGAGATTTGATGTTTTACTGGATTCTTGACAATTCCTGGTACACTCATGAAATGGTCGTATGAGAAAATACCCGCTTCAGCGCTACCTTGGAGAAACTGTGTCCCATCACTCATGTGGTGAATACAACAACACGTTCAGACTCACTTAAATCTTTATAACCTGCCACTGTAGCAGCAGTAACCGATGTAACAACTGCGCCAGACACTTGTCTTATGTAGGTGTTGACGAGCCATAGTGCTGTGTTCTGCCTATTTACATACCTCTGTACTTGAATATGCTTGTCTATACTAGTTTCTTTGGCACTTCAGTGTATATGTCTTGTTCTGTCAGTGTTTTTTATATGTTCATCTTTCATCTACATCTACATCTACATTTACATTTATACTCCACAAGCCACCCAACAGTGTGTGGCGGAGGGCGCTTTACGTGCCACTGTCATTACCTCCCTTTCCTGTTCCAGTCGCGTATGGTTCGCGGGAAGAACGACTGTCTGAAAGCCTCTGTGCGCACTCTAATCTCTCTAATTTTACATTCGTGATCTCCTCGGGAGGTATAAGTAGGGGGAAGCAATATATTCGATACCTCATCCAGAAACGCACCCTCTCGAAACCTGGCGAGCAAGCTACACCGCGATGCAGAGCGCCTCTCTTGCAGAGTCCGCCACTTGAGTTTGTTAAACATCTCCGTAACGCTATCACGGTTACCAAATAACCCTGTGACGAAACACGCTGCTCTTCTTTGGATCTTCTCTATCTCCTCCGTCAACCCGATCTGGTGCGGATCCCACACTGATGAGCAATACTCAAGTATAGGTCGAACGAGTGTTTTGTAAGCCACCTCCTTTGTTGATGGACTACATTTTCTAAGGACTCTCCCAATGAATCTCAACCTGGTACCCGCCTTACCAACAATTAATTTTATATGATCATTCCACTTCAAATCGTTCCGCACGCATACTCCCAGATATTTTACAGAAGTAACTGCTACCAGTGTTTGTTCCGCTATCATATAATCATACAATAAAGGATCCTTCTTTCTATGTATTCTCAATACATTACATTTGTCTATGTTAAGGGTCAGTTGCCACTCCCTGCACCAAGTGCCTATCCGCTGCAGATCTTCCTGCATTTCACTACAATTTTCTAATGCTGCAACTTCTCTGTATACTACAGCATCATCTGCGAAAAGCCGCATGGAACTTCCGACACTATCTACTAGGTCATTTATATATATTGTGAAAAGCAATGGTCCCATAACACTCCCCTGTGGCACGCCAGAGGTTACTTTAACGTCTGTAGACGTCTCTCCGTTGATAACAACATGCTGTGTTCTGTTTGCTAAAAACTCTTCAATCCAGCCACACAGCTGGTCTGATATTCCATAGGCTCTTATTTTGTTTATCAGGCGACAGTGCGGAACTGTATCAAACGCCTTCCGGAAGTCAAGAAAAATAGCATCTACCTGGGAGCCTGTATCTAATATTTTCTGGGTCTCATGAACAAATAGAGCGAGTTGGGTCTCACACGATCGCTGTTTCCGGAATCCATGTTGATTCCTACATAGTAGATTCTGAGTTTCCAAAAACGACATGATACTCGAGCAAAAAACATGTTCTAAAATTCTACAACAGATCGACGTTAGAGATATAGGTCTATAGTTTTGCGCATCTGCTCGACGACCCTTCTTGAAGACTGGGACTACCTGTGCTCTTTTCCAATCATTTGGAACCTTCCGTTCCTCTGGAGACTTGCAGTACACGGCTGTTAGAAGGGGGGCAAGTTCTTTCGCGTACTCTGTGTAGAATCGAATTGGTATCCCGTCAGGTCCATTGGACTTTCCTCTGTTGAGTGATTCCAGTTGCTTTTCTATTCCTTGGACACTTATTTTGATGTCAGCCATTTTTTCGTTTGTGCAAGGATTTAGAGAAGGAACTGCAGTGCGGTCTTCCTCTGTGAAACAGCTTTGGAAAAAGATGTTTAGTATTTCAGCTTTACGCTTGTCGTCCTCTGTTTCAATGCCAGAATATAAAATTATTAGTGATTCAAGAAGGTGCAAAGGATGAGGATAACCTACTCAGAGTTCCATTTCCATTCAGGAATGTGAGAAAATAAGAAGAAAAACTGAGAGAACAAGAGGAAAAAACAAGAATCTGAAAATACCCAGTTAGTTGAAGGCAGGAGTAGTATTGTCACAAATGAGCACATGAGGAAGCTGATGGGCAAATGAAAGAAAGAAATTTTTTTCAGTTAGGAATAAAGTATAACATATACGTTAAAAAATTAAAAATGAATGTAAATGAAATCTCTCTCTCTCTCTCTCTCTCTCTCACACACACACACACACAAAGGTGTTGTACTTACTCTAAAAATGTGGACCTGTAGTTGAAAGCAACTCAAAGTTTAACTAATTTGCACTGTTGTATGCAGATTTCAATGGAAGACAAGGAAACAGGAAGAGGGGGAAAGAAAAAGGAGAAATACAGAGGCAAAATATACCAAAATACAGAAAAAGAATTCCAACCACAGCATGCAGTGTTGGAATTGGGTTAAAACAGAAGAGCTGTACATAGACAATGGGTGTGAGCAAGTAGGATATTGGTAAATGAATGAAAGAATGAATTACCTGTGACAAATTGGCCACACAAAAGCATCAGCATTAATTTAGTGTCAAAGGTGCTTTCTTTTAGCATGGTAAACATAATTGAAACTACTTACTTACTGAATTTGTAACAATCATTTCCTTTAGAACTCCATGATAATATGATCTTTCTACACTAAATTTGTAGAAGTGTTCACTTCTCATTTTGGGCTAATGTGTTATGTGAATGTGCATAGCAAGAAATAACTGATGTCAACTGTTCAAGGATGATCTGGATCAAATGATTTGTTATGAAGAGGTCAGCAGACAAGTTTTTAGCCCACACACTGCCTGTTGTGTGACCTTATTACAATAAGACAATAATTTGTGCCACTGGCACTACTTTTGCCCAGCATGTGGTGCATTTGGAAAAACATGAGATAATGTCATCAGATTAGTTATTACTAAATGTAGTGTTAGCAATTTATTCCGCTAGTCCGTTCATTTATTTTTTGTCATGGCAATATTGTAGAAGGGAAAAACTTAGTGTATCTGTCTCATTTTACTGTTGAGGGGTGAGTGAAAAGTCAGCACATACCAAATGAGATCAGAAATGTTCTACAATAAATCCTTATCCACTCAGGAAATGGTTACACCTCTCTGCCATCCCATTTATGTATACTCATGGCTGAACTAAGGTAAGCAAAATTTATTAAAAAAGATGACATTTTACTTAAATCTAATGTGTCAGTGATATGTTGAGGGACAAGCAGACAAGCCTCTTTTTAGGATTTGTGTCAAAAACTGCCCATGAGTATCAAATTACTTTTACCTGCATTTCGATGTTTCACTAACACTGAAATGTGTCTGAACAGTCCGTGAGAGCTGAGCAGTAGAATTCCTTTCTTCTTGTTCACTTAAGCAGTTGTAAGCTTCTGTACCACACTATCAGTATACACATCCATCAGGTGGCCATCAATTCCATAGCCAAACTCCAGGTACTTTAAGTGGCAGCTCTTCATGAATGCATGGTAGGCTGTTATTAGTAGGGAAAAAAAAGTTAATTGCATCCCTGAAAGCATGCTACCTTTGAAGTCTGATAGCTGTTTGAAATGTGAATTCATCTTTTACTGGTTGTGGCTTTCCACTGGGCTTGTATTTATACCCAATTTGTAACAGTTCACATGTCCCTTCTCAAAGTTCACAAGAGCAGTAATATTGTCATATATATCAGATTTGAATGTCACATGCCTACCTAGCAATTTTCATTTTCAAAAGCCTTCAGGGGTCGGATTTTTCACAAACAACAGTATGACTTGTACACAACAATAGTTTTGTTCAACTGTGAACCATGCATACAGTGTCAGTTACATGTTAAAGCTGAAAATCAAATATAAAATTTTATTTTATAACATTTATGTAAAAATAGTAGTCCAACATGCAACTTTCTATCTACCTGAAAATCTTATTTCTTATTTATTTTCACAATTTTGCTGCTATGTTTGCTACAAGTTGAGTACCTGGCACTGCCTGGGTATGTATTTATTTTATTGTGAATCATGAATGATACTCCTTTGTCACCCCCTTCCCAACCCCTTTGAGAAGTAGGTGTTTCTTACCTACACCATGGTTCTTTCCAGCAAGTAAGTGACATAGGTGCCAAGTACGATTGAATTTAACCTGTGGTTTAGGAGGAGATGTGGAAGATACCAGGTAGTTATAATTACAGTGCAGCTACTCACAAATTTCCAGTGCGAGTTGTAATTATCGTATGGCAGAAAAACTTGGTATATATGCTGACGTGTTAATGCAGGAACCAATTTATGCTGAAAAAAAAATTAATTCCAATTTTGGCCACAAGGTGCAGATCTGGCACTATACAGCATCTCGTCAATGGCTCCAGTGTTCATATTGAACAAATTGCGTAAGCAGCACTTAATAATAAAATCAACATTATGCCTTTCTCACTTGTTTGACCTTTTCTGACCATGTCCTGTTCCTAATACATTACATAGGGAAACATTTCTGAAAGTCTTTCTTGCATTCGCAGCACCAGTTTTGTACGTGGTGGCCACAACTGGATCTATTTTTTTTTTTCTGCCATAAATCGGTTCTGTGTTACCAAGTGTCAGTGCCATATAATGATGGCAGCCCACACTGGAACTCTGTGGGCAACTGCACTTTCATTATAACCACCTTGTACAGACATACACTTTTATAATATGTATGTATTGTGTTACTGAGACAGAAGTGTAGTTGAATAACGAATAAATCTTCTATTAGTTCATCTCCTTATTCTCTCTCTCTCTGTCTGTCTCCTCCTCTCCTTTTCTGGCCATTCTCCCACCCCCCATCTATCCATCTCCTACTCTCCCTCCTTCCCCCTTCTCTCTCCACATTATCACCCCCACCCTAACAGGAGGTTGCTGGTCAGTTCTTACCTCAACAGTATTTCTTTTCAGACAGTAAGTAGTATATGTACCAACTTTAGTTGAAATTCACCTAAGGGTTTAGGAATGGGTTTCTATCCATAGCTTTGCCAGTGTACGCACATCACATATCTTTAACATTTTACACCTTTCTCTTGTGCAAATTTCACCCTGCAGTTTCATTTTCACGTGGCTCAATGTTTATGCTGACATCCCTCCTCAACTGTGTGTTGTATGATGATATATTTTTGCGAGTACATTCAGCGGTATATGTGTATACTGCCTGCAGAATGTGTTGCATATAGAGTTAGTAAAGAAGTAATAAGTTAAAGGGTCATGCCTGATGTGGTAATTTTACTGCAAGAACAGCAAAAATGTAGTAAGTGATAAACACTTTTCTTTCATCTTTTTTAGGTGTGCCAGTAAGAAAAAGTCTTGTAAAGGTTTGAAATTATGTGTAAATTTGGTTTCAAATCACTGAGGGCCCTTATTCTCCACTACCCGACAAATATAATCTGGCTATTTGCTTGCCGTGCGCTGCACTCCTTTTTCAACCCCATCCCCACCCCCACCCCTTTGAGAGGTAGGTGATTCTTATCCCTACAGTGGTTCTTACCAAGCAGTAAGTGCTATGTGTACGAAATCTGGCTGAAATTGATCCAGTGGTTTAGGAAGAGATGTGGAACATACCAAAATGTCAACAGAATGTTAAAACCAATCTTTCTTCCTTAAAACCAGTTTTAGAATGTGTATGGATTCATCAAGAAGATGAAAAGTTACACAGTAATTGTCTTATCTAAGGAAACTACCAAGTAGAAAAATGTGCATTTCATAGTATACTCTATGTGAAAATTCCTGTACTGAGAACCATAAGGACCTAACACACACTATCGATAAGCCCACATTTAAGTGAATATCACGGAAACCAGTGAGACAGCTTTCTGTGAATGTTCATATATACAATGTGGGGCTACAGCACAGATAAACCTGATACACCATAAGATCAACCACTGTAAGAACCATGACAAAATGCTACAATCTCACAATCAGCATTATGTGGTTTAGGCCCTTATGGTTCTCAGCACCTCAGTTTATTTCTTCTTGCACTCCTGTGTTAGAAAATTTATCAAGCACTTCTCTGGTAGTTGAGTCATATAGATTAGACATGTATTTAATACCATACGCCATACAAACATCTTTAGCATTACATGACAGTCTGTTTTATATTAATCATAAATTTCCTTGTTTCAGCTCACCTGGACGGACTTCGTTTTTGCAGTGTCTCTAGAAAATTTTGAACTCATTTTTGGTAAAGAGTCCCTTGATCATTATCCAAAACTCAAAGCTCTTAAGGATAAGGTTTTCAGTTTGCCAAGAATTCAAGAATGGATAAAGAAAAGACCTGTAACTGAATTCTAAGATTTACCGCTGTTATGGAATGTGTAATTTAAGTCACACTATGTTTTCAGAAAAACTGATACAACATATGAAGGAACTATATCTTCACTTCAAGATAAAAATAAATTATAACTGTATTATTTCTTGCAGGAGATAAATACAATGAAGTTCAGTAATCATATATCACTTATGTGGATGCATCACAAATCTATGCATTGCACTGAACATTTTTTTTAATTAGTCGGACATTTTTTGTTAAAATGACAGACAGCATTACATACTCTGAATCACATTTTGTTCACAGTGTAAAGCAAAGATCAAATGAACAGGGAATAAGATAGCAGAAACTTTTTTCTGTTTATATCAAATGGCCCTTCAACATTGTCCATTTCTGAAGGTTTTTTTCAACAGCTGATTGTGAGAAACAATGACTTTTGTCTCTGTTAGAGAAGAAATGTTGATGGTTAGCTGGCCATCTAATGTCTATATTACAATGTAAATTTATTTTTTACAAAATACATTGATTGTGTAACTACAGAATTTTTTTTTTTAATCTCACAGACAACATATAAATTTTGAGCTTCTTTTCTGTAGAAATAATTCTGTGGAGATAAAGTTACTTATTTTCTGTTTCCTATTTATAGCCTTCTTAAGATCAATTCATATACACCATCAATTCCTATGTACAGTGCACTTGTGAAGCTATCAGCAGTTTCCATTAACAGGCAAAAATGTCCTAATGGGGAAAATAAGAATTTTGTGTTTCTCTGGAACACATCTGATAAAATTATTTATGACAAAGGAAACCTAACCCTAAACTGTAGTTCAATTTATTGTACTCGAAAATAGTTTATTCAAGCATCACTAGACTAAAGCACTGCTGTTTGTGAAAGTAATAAGCTGAAATGGCCCACACATGCTGATAAATTTGCTATACAGTTTGCTTGGAGTGAGAATACAGTTAAATCTATTTTTTGGTTCATACAAAGTATTTCAAGTGCAAAGGACAGTGGTGCCTAAAGTGAACATTTGCAGCAATACAAACCTCTCCACATAATTGCAACAAGTTTTGTACATTCTCCTGGGAAAGAGATTGAGAAGTATAAGAGCAAGTTAAAAATACTGTTGTGGTGGTGGCAGAAATAAGGAACTAAGCTTAAAGTATGTAGGATTAGCTTATATTAAGCAAATGCAGGGAAAGGAACCAGGCGTGGAGCCAAGGATCCATAAAACAATGTATATTTTTACGTATTCTGTTTCCAAATTTTTCAGATAACTTTCAGAGTCAGTTAGTGTAAAATTTAAAGATCTCAGAAATTTTAGAAAATTACATGTCTAACACACAGTACTTTTCAATTTCTTGGCCAAGGGATGGACTTGTCACCTGACTGCAAAGCAATGATGCCCATTCTCAGTCTGAGTCTACCGGATGCCAACAATAAATCTGACAGGGTTCATGACAATCATAGGAAGAATTGTCAAACCACGGGACACTGAGTAAGGCATGACAGAAGAGATAGATCCTTGGTTAAGAATTAGGTTACAGAAAGATTGATTGTTCTTTAACATAGACATAAATGACCAAAAGAAAAAGCATGCACACCATTAAGCCATTGTTTGCAGATCTCAGTTGACAATGACAGTGCTAAATGAACTTATAGTAATGAATGCACAATTTACTTTTATATAGTGTAGATTATGACATCCTCAAAACTGTGGGAGCTTGTCACTATAATGTTTCTTAACTCATTTGCATGCTACATGTGCTTCCCAAATTTATTGGACATTATGCTAAAGCATTGTACTAAGCAGTACTGTAAACAAATTATTAGTATTTTATTGTATTAAAACATATGATCTATTTTATTGTTGTTGTTTTTATTGAAACTTTAGGCACTTTCACATATTGAAACTATCAGCGATGGCAAATTCTATTTCTGGAGAGGTGGGGAGGTAGTTACTGAGAATCTACACACTTCGGCGTCACAAACAAATTGTGACACACATGCCCTTCCTCCCAAGAACCAAAAATTAGATCCTCGCCTCATGGAAACTGGGGACTTAGTCAAAGAAATCATTCTCTCATTTGATTGAACCCGTTTAGCAGAAACAAGCAAATTCTCTCCAATTGTGGGTGAACACACTGTAACAAGGAACAAAATAATAGACACAGTTGAACACCGTGCCAATACTCTCTTCAGTGATATAATTTGGAGATCCTGTTCAATGTAGTCACTGCATACTACTTCCTGCCATTAATGTAAAACATCATCAACTTCAATACTAGTTTGGACACTGCTGTGCTGTATTAGGCACCATCATATACCCTTGCCTTCCCCTGATCTTTGAAGTGACTCACCCACCCAGCTACAGAGCAACCTAATACTTAATGTGTACTCTAGACCACAGAGCAACTTCGCATTTCTCACATTCTATACAGATCATTGCCAGAGGTGAAAGACACAAGTGACAAAGCACCCTAGGACTGAGTAGCAATATAAGAAAATATTGTACTGCTATCCATCACAGGGATCTGAAAATACCAGCAAATTGTGTTACATGTCATCAGTTAAGTATCTGCTGTGAGATGTATATTCATTACTACCCCACCCCTCCCACTCAACCTTCCTGTCACCCTACAAAGCTCCATCACCTGCAGTCTCCTCAGCAAAATAAAAAGTGGCTCTGTAATGTCATTTGAGCCTCAGCACTGCAAATTCAATAATTTAGAGACCTTAGAATTCCACATATACTGTAGAGTACAAAATCAGAGTTCCATTCTGGGCCAATAACTCAAATTTCACAAACAGCAGTGTACTTGAAGAGCACATATTTCTGATAAACTAAATGTTTAGTGCCTATTTTTGTATATAAAAATACCAGATTGTAGAGAAACCTGTTTATAAAAAAATGTGTCACACAAGCTATCTAAAATGTACAAAATGACTGTCACATGCAATGAAGAAACACAAAAATATATTCAACCAAAACTATCCTGAAGTGATGGTTATTATTTAATGTACACTTAAACAAGGTCAATGAGGAGAGCTACAAAATAAACTTCATGGCCAAGTTCATTGAAAAATACTATTACCTCTTGCTACTGTTGCCATTCCCCATTACTACTATGTTCTTTCCTCATTGCCCTTCTTTCCCCTATGTTCTCCAGTTTGTCATGTGGCCTTTTTCCTCCTCTCCATCTTTCTTGCCCATAAATTGGGCGAGCTTCTTATTTACAACAAAATACCAAATGACATTCACAGAAGGAATCCCTAATAAAACAAATCAGGTCAAAACAAAACAAATTATCACATTAGTATTTCATGAATGGCTGAAGGTGAAGATTCAGTAACACAAAATAGCAAAAGTCAGAATTGAGGTCATTAATGTGAATGGTAAAGACAACAGTAATATGTGCAACATTCTTCTGAAGGTAAACAAAAGAGGATAAAACTGCAAGACAAGAGGTAAAAATTAAAACTAAGCTCAAAACATCTTTACATACTCCAGACAGGTAATGGAAAACATAAACACAACCAAGAGCATGCATTTTCTCAGCCATATGGAGTGAGATATTGAACAAGTACAGCAACGAGGTCAGACAACAGCCAAGGATAATAATGTAGCAGCTGTGGTACAGATAAACATACGAAATGGGTGAGAGTCGGGAAGTAATGGGAGGCAGGATGTGGGGAGACAGGTGGCTTTCAGTGGCAGGAACAGGATGAAGACTGAAAAAAATATCAATCATAAACAAAGCCTGACACCAAACCTACCATCACCATCTGTATACTTCTGGCCAACTACATTTAAGACTCATAATTCTTTCTCTTTCCAAGGTCAAATCTATATACAACATGGCACCATACCATGTTACTCTGTTTATGGTACATTTAAAGGAATCCTTCCCATCTACTTTGTCTAGTTTAGATTCATTGACGACACCTTCCTAACCTGTGCAAAACAGTTTCTGCTCCTTCCTTCAGAACCTCAATATCTACTTCCAAACTTCTTTACTTCGTCCTTCTCGAGTCAGTGATCTACTGTCCTATATTTTAATTTCTGCCTCTCAGATAACTCCATAAAAGTCTATGTCCACGTCGGACAGTACTGCCACTTTGACAGCTGTCACTCATTCTACATTAAAATGGCTCTCGCTTACTGTCTTGGCACCAGTGAATGTTACATCTGCAGTGGGAAGCAGGAGTCAGCCAAATATGCTAATAACCATGCCAGCACCTTTACAGACTCCAAGCATCCTGCCAAGCTAGCCCAAAAACAAATGCCAGTTATTCCTGTAGTACCATCAACCCTGTAGTCATTGTGAAGCAGTCACTGATCACTACTTTTCTTATCACGAAGGCCTCGCGAAAACTTCACTGCATTTTTCACCAAGGCTTTAACTACCTCCCATCAAGTCCCGAGATAAAGGATATCTTATCCAAAATCCTACCCTCATCTCAAAAGTAGTACTTTGTCACTTAACCAACATGCAAAACATCCTGTTCTACCCACAAGCCAAGCCTGCTTCCAGTACTGCGCACCCCAAATCATTCCATCTGTTCACAATCTAAGTGTAACAAAACCTCTCTTATACATCCCCCCTCCACTTTCTTCCGCAATCAAGTCACAAATATTTCCTACATTATAGAAGGTAGAATTGTGTGTGAGAGCAGTTACATTATATACCATCTGTGCATCATTATGTGACAACTAGACAGCTGTTGAGCATGAATTGGCACTACAAAATTGTTTGTTAACTGCAAACTTTACCAATCAGTTACTGAACATTCTGCACACCATATCAAGGATGACCACAGCTGTTTCAGTACATGTGCAGTGTGGACCCTCCCTCCACTACTGGCTCATTTTAACTGCATGGATGAGAATTGGCTTCCATTCATGTAACACTCCTGATGTAAGACACCAATCCACCTCCCACTCGCTTATACTTACCCTCATTCTTCCCTCTACAGTCATTCAGTCATTTAACATACCACACTTCCTCTTTCCAGATCTTATACTCACATTCCTCCTGCCCCCTCCCTCCCCTCCCCTGTTTTACGAAAGTTAACCTTTTCTGACATCATTTTGCCACTCAGAGTTGCTTGTCTAATGCTCCCTCCTCAATCTACTCAGTACCCTCCTTGCTACTGCATTTGCGCCTGTGCCACACATTAATCGACTACAGGTATGTGGTTGCTTTTCCTCAATTTTGTGAGTTGTTTCAGTCCCAGATTTTTTTTTGCGAGACTTTAAGCAACACTGTTCCTCATCAAAGTGAATATGATGACCATGAAATGATGACTAAACTACTATACTCGTGTACAATGCAACATCAACTGATGATCTGTACTATACAGCAAATGCGTTTTATAAGCCTTGAGCATGGTCTTCAAGTAACAATAAATATTCTAAATTTGAGGCTTAAGTAAATCCAAAGCTTCATTACAATACCCAGCTTAGTAATATGAAGCATGTTTTCATAACAATAAAACTAAATCGTATCCTTATTTCATCAGTGACAGTACCACACATGAGAGCAACATTATGTATCAGTACAAACGCAACCATGTTTCATATTGGCCCATCATCCTTCACTAAAACTTTAAATGGCAAATATATGCAGTATCAAATAATGGATCTACACCAGCACAACTTACATACATGGCCACTGCTTCCGGTTGCTGTGGCCCTGAGACAGTAGGGTGTGTGTGTGTGTGTGTGTGGGCGCGCGCGCGCACGCGTTTTTCTGAAGGACTCTGAATGCTTAAATGTATGGCACTTTTCCATTGTGCCTGCATGCAGTTTGACACGTGTGTGTGTGTGTGTGTGTGTGTGTGTGTGTGTGTGTGTGTGTGTGTGTGTGTTGAGTAGCAGTCTATCCTTTTCAGATATAGGAAATATGTAATAGGTTCAACAAAATGTGGGTGAGAATTTACTTTAAGATACACTGCTAGTTCTTATCAGTTCTCAATTTCTTGTGATTCAGGTGTTGCTGTTTAGCTTCTGCTTTTATCTCCTTTTCTTCACAATTAGCTTTTCTGACCTAGTTTGATACTTTGCCAGTTTCTCCCCCCAGCACTTTTCTTATTGGTTTTTACTGATTTTCATTGAGTGTGTGTTCCTCTTTTGACTTCTATTATTCTGAACACTATGTGACTGAATAATCATGTCGAATTATCATTTTTATGTTCCATTTTAAATTAGGTCTCTCATTTCTTTTACATTCCCAAAGACTTGTTTCTTACCCACCTGGCTGTATCTTCTAGCTTATTCACTGCCTCCTCCTGAACAGCACAATAAGATCAGGAATTCAAAGCTCATATCGAACATTCCAATTGTTAAACACTCTTTAAAACAGAAAGTTTGTATTTATTTCTTGTTTGAGATTCCACATCACACCCTCACATGCTTTCTAATTTCCTTGTTGTAGCACAGTTTTTCTAACTGTTTATTCTGAGCTTTGTTTTTGCTAGATGACAGTGAATAACGCTGAGCTATAGCTTTTTTTACATTCACATATGCCATACCAGAAATACGAAGTACATGTATTATTATCCAAAAATATATCTTTTAAAAATTTTCGCATCTTTTGATCTGAGATTAAGTTTATTGGTAATCTGCAAACTGATGCTCAGCCGTTAATAAAATACATGTACTGAGCACCAATGATAAAATGAAATCCCATACAAGGCTTCATGCAGACATTTGTTTTACCTATGTTGACTGTGTTGTTTTTATATTCTACCTGTTAGAAAAATTCAAACATTAGTGACACAGCACTTCATTATTAGGTTTAAAATGTAACTATTGAAGAAAGGAAGGGCAGATCACGTAGCATCCAGGACAAGAGGGACCAGTGAAGCAAAGATGTTTCCTCATCCTCCTCAGAAAGGATAGGTACCTCTCATCCTGGGGTCTTGCCAAGCTGCCCCTTTTTTTACCCTTCTCCAACTTAGCCACATTTCCTCCCTGTGGAAGCAACTAAAAGCTCCGAAAGCTAAGATTTTTTTTTAGTACCTTTATTTCTGCCTCTCGGCAATACTTAGAATTTCACCTCCTGAAGATAAATATCAGACAACGATTCCATCTCCTTACAATTTTATTATTTTAGGTTTTTAGCTGTGTAGTCATACATGGGGTAACTTGAAATTTGAGTTAAAAGTACCCTTATGCATCTGAAGCTACATTCATCTGACAGTGAATATCTTTTCATAATTTAGTAGCATCTGTAAAGAAACTAAGGTCATTTTGTTCTAGTTTAGTTTTATCTTTGATGCCAAGGAAATATAAAGAAACCCTGGCTCACTGATGAAACACTGCAAAAAAAACTTTGACGGTGGTCCAGAATGACATTTTAGAGAATGAAGCAGGAGAGATGTATGAAATCCTAGAAGAAAATTAGGGGCAACTAACAATATTTATTTCAGCAGATGGAATTACGCTGGCAATTGTAGTGTTGTTGTCTGATCAACAGAACATTGCAGAGAAGTCTATTAAAGAAAACATTTTTGGCATTTTTTGGTAAATACCCACACAACACAGTATTATTACCAGCACTCCTTAAATAATTTCTTCCATACATTCTGAAACGACTTAACTGTTAAAGGCACTCTACAATGACTCAATCTCGCCAGTCTACAAGTTCTGATAAAGTCTCACAGTTTCTGGTAGCTTCCTCCCTTGACATACCAATATATTTTTAAAAATCTACTCTATAGAAGTAAAGTACTCCGACTTTTCCCAGCAGGATCTTCTTTCTCTTGAAACTCACATTTTGGTTGCAGTTAAATCAATTTTTCTGCATGAATGGAAAACGAGTGAAACAATACTGAAAGTGGTTCAAGTTATCTAATTTCACAGTACATCTTAATTTATGACTTACGTAGTACTGCCTGCTCGAACCCATCATCATAAGAAGCTAAAAAGAAAGTACTCTTGGTATAACTCACACCATTACATCCTGTTTCCTCAGAACTCCTGTGCTGGGAAAGGATGAGTAAACATACCGAATTTCTTTAAGAGATAACTTGTTTATGATTTACATTCTTTTAATGTAGGTAAAAACCAAAGAGCTTTAATCCTGAAGAGTTCAGTAATTATTTTCCATTGCATTCAATCATTCTCACTTGTGAAAGAGTGAAAAACTTTCCTATTCTCGTGGCACGCCTAATAGTTCTTAATATGCATTGTGTTTCCATATATATAATGAGCAGACATGAATGTCTACTGGCTTCAACTTCAATGAAACTTTTTTCAGGTTATGTACTTGCCATATGCGGAGTAGTCTATATCTCAAAAGCTTCATTATCAACTTCCTTGTTGACTACTCAATTCATTCACATTCTTTTGTGCAATGAGTAGCAATCCTCAAGTAAACTGAGATCCACTTCTTATATGGTGGCGAGCCATATTCAACAGCATATATTAGTATGTAGATTTTTATTTATTCTTACAACTTTGTTCATTGTGCAATGACAAAAGAAGATTACAGTGTCATTTCCAGGTATATCAGGGGAGCCTACCTGGGTACTTAACAGAGCCTTATACAGTCCTGCAGTGAATCACACATGAAAGACTTTTAATGAAAATGGAATTACATGATCTGAATAGAGGGGATTCCACAGTTTTGCCTATACTTATTTCATAATCTGAAGTTTTATCCTGAACAACTATTGATAACTGAAGACAACGTGTAAAACTTTCAACCATCCTATGCAGATAATTCAAACAATAAAAAAGTGCACAAATTAAATATTTAAAATACAGTAATTTACATAACCAGAGTAAAATACAGAACTGTTACAAAACAGTTGCTCACAAAAGCAAGGCCATTTCTTTGTTTTTACAGTTACACAAGTATGCCACATTTTCTCTACTGTCAAATAACAACATAAGTAAATAAATATTTAAATGGCATACATTGGCCACCTTGTATACATCGCAACTGCTAATCAGTCACACTGATGCCAAATGAACACTTTGTAGCTGCGACAAAAATCTGAAGGTAATCAGGATTTAAGCCACGAAGCTATTATATTTTAAGTAAATATTCCACTTGTGGTCTATCACAGCTTTCCTGTTTTTAAGTTCTGAACAAACAAACTGTTTCAGTTATTTGTACTACAACCTGCAGTGGCAACATACAAAAATGTGTACTACTGACTTGTCACAAAGGGTGTAGTGAGGTGCACAAAATTCAACTGTTAAGATCTCTTCTTTTAAGTTATAAACTGAACACGGGAATGTGTTATAAAATCACAAAAAAGTATACGGAAACTTTATTTAGAATGTGTAGAGGTACTTACTCAAATGGAATTACATTTACAAATTTTACACAATCTTCATAAAGTAACCATTTTAAAACATGGTACATTATGTTAGCCAATCAATCATAGATCAGAAACAGTCACCATCCTAACATGACTAGCAAGTAAGTCACAATTAATAAGAAAGTCCTCCTATATTCAATACAGCCTTCCAAACCTTCATATGCATACATTGTACAGTACAAGTATTCGGCAGCAGTCTGACACTTCTTCAATACTCTACATTCTACAGCACCAAAACAAGCTACATTAAGGCAGGTATCACAAGTTCGATATAGCATTCTCCAGTTTACACATCATCTGTCTCACAGCAGAGCACAATCATATCCCTTATTTTTAGGTATTTAAAAGATGGTTTATTATTAATATGTTTTCCTTCAGCAGAGGTAACAGTCAGTGCCATATGTGCTGGAATGATGTCTTACTTTGCATGCACACAAACGTATACTACAGAAAAAGGCACCCCATCTACTCATACATTCTTACTATTTTCTTTTGATATATTACCAATTTCTGTTGTACAGTTTTCATATTTGTCCACTTTTTGCATATTACAATTTAAAAAAGAGGAATGGCATTAAAACAAACATTTTGCTGATTGATTATGGAAAATGTGTTTGTGTTTGTAATAAAAGGATTTTTAAATTTCTTTCATTCATACAAACTGGTGAAGGATAGCAGTACTACCTATGGTTAAACTATTGTCCTCATTATATACAGTTTAAAAAAAAGCAACCAACAAGAGGAATATTAAGATTATATGCACACTTTAATCTATCATTACAACAGAGAAAAAAGTTCTAAAAGTACATCAGACTTTAACTGATGAAAAATCAGCTGTACATTCATCCACGACGCACACGTGCACACGCAAACGCACTCAATACCAACTGAGTGTAACCACTTACACAGATTTAGATGCAGGGCAATTTTACTTTTCAGTTTTCTTCAGTTACTTCTTACAATATTTAAAAATGCAATGAATCCACAGTTCAAACTAAATTATGTACATGTTTTTCTTGTCCCAAGCTAACAACGAAAAGAGAGAAAGACTCAGAGAATCAGCTGATGAAATTTTAAAAGTTTCGTGATATTTATGGTGTCCTGCACAAAAGGAGTCAAAAATGAATAAAAATAAAAATCTATTTGTACAAACAGTCATCAAGAACTTGCTTTCATTAGTTGTGCATTTCACATCCTTTGATCTGCTTCATTTTTTGATTATATGAAATACCATCTCTCAGTTCCGTAAATTAAGCACTTCTCTCAAACACTGGCTATTTTTTATCCACACAATAAAAAAATGGCAGTACATTCTCTATAATTTAACACACATTTAGATGCTTCCAACTTTGCTCTAAATTTCTTGGTCCATCATTTCTTTTCTTTGTGGAAGGAAATTATTTGCAGAAATTAGCTTCCACACAGCACAAAATATAAAACAGTTTCATACTGAAACTATGTTTCATTGTTTAAACTGATACATAAATTTCAGCACTTCAAAATTTAGTCAATTTTCACTGTGGAATAGATTTTTCTGACAAAAAAGCTGGTGCCAACGTAGCCAACAGTCCCACACATAATTCCCAGGGCCAGGCTGAAAAGTGCCATGTAACCAAAGTAGAAAGCTGTCTGGAACAGGCCATACATCCTGTGAACAAAAAAGCAAATGACACTGTAAACAATTACTTTCAGCACCTTAACTTAAAATGATTTATCTTCTGGTAAACCTTCCGGGATGTAAGGTCGTGATCCATGAAACTCTTCAGCTCCTAACGTTTCATCCAGAGCTGCGCTGGACATCTTCCATCTTCAGAGGGGTGTTTCTCCTCCGGTGAGTCTTGCCGACTGACGGGTCGGACGTCTGAGAGCGACTTATATATTGTAGAAAGTGGGCCAGAGTTACATGTGATATGCAGAGATAATCTTTGTCAGAGATAAAACTTAACTATCGATCGTGATCTCGTCACGGATAAAACTGTCTAGCAATTCTGTAGTGCTACTGTCCAAACGTTAGGAGCTGAAGAGTTTCATGGACCACGACCTTACATCCTGGAAGGTTTACCAGAAGATATGTCATCCGGTCACGAAAGCCTTCATACTATTAAAATGATTTGTCATTTTAAACAACACCTTCCAAGAACCAAAACAGGAAAATGAAGTAAAAAAGTAAAGAAATCAAATAACTTCCACAAAACTATTATTCCTGAAATATTTATTGGGTATAGAGTCACACATGCTGTGTGATATCAAAATTACCCTCTTTCACCATTACAGTTGCATATTTTTTATGCTAGTTTTAGTCTAACAAAACTATCTTAAAATCTATGAAGCTACCTATGCAACCAGCAGTACCTGCTGCCCTAATGTGACTAGCAACAAATGGATATATGAACATGTTTTATGGTTTACAATTGTAATGTACATAGTAACTGGTTTTATTCCTTCCACAACTGATAACATAGGCAGCTTTAGACAGACACTAGTAACTGCCATAAAAATTGTATGACTGATTCAGTGGAAAATAAAGGTTAATTTTAATTTGCGCAAAACTTACTAGATACTATTTGAGAGCTGTGAAACAGAAACTGGATTATGGAACTTGTTAAAAAAAATACAAAGCAGTGTGGCAACATCATGATCAAGAGATCTAGTATTTCAGTGATGTAGAAAAATTGTAAACAGTGATAAATGTGAAACTAAATCTATTACCTATAAAGTACTGCAAAATTAAGTGTGTAAATATAGTAATTGAAACTTTGAAGTTGTGAAATTATGTTTTCAAGCAAAGATCACACAATATTTTCTGTGCAAGAGATTTGATGATGTATTTGTTGAATGAATCTAATAAGACAATATCCATCGTACTTAAATTTCACATTGTAACAGAAGGCAGCTGTGTGATGAATTGAAATTATAAATGAACTGGCCTCTGGCTGCAAGGATACTTTACAATTTCTTTATTGCAGTATTGATTTCCGGACTACCAGCTCAACTGCACCTCCTACCTATACATCTAATCAATGCTAGGTTAACTTCCCTGGGACCACAGCTTGCTGGCATCACTGATCAACAATACGTGCAACAAACCTGTGTCTACACCACTACACAAACTTGACACCACAGTGATTGGCAGTAGTCTACAACTGCTGACTGCTACGGTGTCAGTTTTGTGTTATTGTACACACAGATTTGTTGCATGCTGTTGATCAGTGACGCACTGATGATCAGCAAGCTATAATCCCACAGTTAATTAGACATTGATTACATGTATAAATAGAAGATGCATCTGAAGATAGGGCTGATAGTCTTGAAACCAATAATCAATAAGGAAATTGAAAATTAGCTGATTGCTTACATTGTTTGTTGGTTGGTTGATTTGGGGGAGGGGACCAAACAGCAAGGTCATTGGTCCCATTGGGTTAGCGAAGGATGGGGAAGGAAGTCGGCCATGTCCTTTCACAGGAACTATCCCGGCATTTGCCTGAAGCGATTTAGGGAAATCACGGAAAACCTAAATCAGGATGGCTGGATGCGAGTTTGAACTGTCATACTCCCGAGAGTAAGTCCAGTATGCTAACTGAAAACTAGCATCATATCCAGAGACCAATTTATTTATAATTTCAATACCTGTTGTCATTTTTGATACGGTTCTTTCATCACTTTAAGATGAGTGTATGTTAGCAACTTTCAATCTATCTCCAGAACTATTTATGACAATTGGTTTCAGGTTCTCTGTGGTATTACGGGGGTTGTACCAAAAATAAGGTTCTCAATGAGCTACAGCCTTGAGGGACGGTGCTAGACTAAATCCGACAACAGTGCCGTGCGCAGTGGTTACCCCACTCTAAGAGCCCACCCATCCGTGATTTGCAATGTTGCTCAGTGTTAGCTTGGCAGCTGTCAGAGATGGAAGTGTTGATCGCCACTCCTGCCAAGTGCGAGGTTTGAGAAGTAATCTGGTTTCTCCACACAAGGAAGTTACCATCTGTGGAGATTAATCAGCAATTTACGTAAGTTTACAGTGAAGAGTGCATGACCATTCATGCATGTCAGCAAATGGTGCAGGGCTTTTGCTGAGGGTTACATGGAAATTTATGATGAAGAACAGAGTGGAAAACCACCAGTTTCGGATGCGATTGTTCAGAAAATCAACAGTGAGCTGCTCAAAGATTGGAGGGTCACTGTCCGTGAACTTGTTGAAAGCATTCGTGAAGCTTCCCACGGCACAATTAAAGAACTTGAACAAAAACGTTGGGTACCCCGGGTATCCCGGATGCTGACTGACAGACACAAGGAGCAACGCGTTGACTGTGCTCTAAAGATTCTTCAACAATGTGAGGTGGGGAGGCAACAAGGAGAAGTTGTTTGACTCCATCATCACGGGAGATGAAACTGTTTCATTACACCCCCAAAACAAAACAACAGTCTCATCAGTGGTGTCACTCTGGTTCACCGCCACCAAAGAATTTCAAACAAACGCAGTTGGCATGAAAGGTTATGGCAATTGTGTTTTGGGATCGGAAGGGGGTATCCTCATTGATTGCATGCTACCTGAGATGACAATAAACTCTGACAGATATTGTGAAACACTGACCATCATCCGGAAGCAATTCAGAATCACCGGAGAGTACTACTAATGGAGGGAGTAGTGCTTCTTCAAGACAACACTCAACCCCACATCGCTCTTCAAACACAGGAGCTTTTGAAGATATTTGTGTGGACTGCTATGCCCCATTCCATGTACAGCCTGGACTTAGCCCCCAGCAATTATCACCTCTTCCCTCAAGCTAAAGGGACACTTAGATGGCAAACGCTTCAAGATGAAATCCAAGCAGAGATCACACTTCCTCAATAGGTTGGGAGGAGACTACTTCGACTTAGGAATAGAAAAGCTGGAGCACTGTCTTCAAAAGTGTCTTAAAAAAATGGAGACTATGTTGAAAAATGACAAAAGTTTAAGCTTCTCAATTATGTATAAATTAATAACATTAAACAATGTTTTCTATTTGTAAAAAATATGGGAATCTTTCTTTTGTCACTTCTGTAGTCACTAGGCCATACAATGATTTGTGTATCTCTCCTCACTAATATATCTTGCCCAAGTCTTTTCATGTCTACCTAATGACTGCATCTTATATCTATTTGGACTGTTACTGATTCAGGCACTGATATTCCTCCCTCCAACAGCCACTCTCTCTCAATGGCATCCTCTTTGATAAATATTACAGCATTATTAAGTCCCCTTTTTTGATCTCTCCTATGGGGTCTGCTCAGGAGGACAATATCAAGAAAAATAAACGGTCTACAGAATATAGTGTGGAATGTTAGACCCATAGTGTGCATGTTAAGACAGTTTAAACAAAGAAATGGATAGGTTGAACCTTCATACAGTGGGAATTAGTGAAGTGCAGTGGCAGAAAGAATACAACATGGTCATGTGAAGAGTTCTAACAAAAAATAAGAAAATAATGTGGATGAGGCTAGTTTGGACAACACAGTGAATCCATTATCATAGCAAACACAGACAGCAAAGTAGTACAAGTTCATACACCTACTAACTCTGCAGATAATGAGGAGACGAAACAATGTATGATGAGATACAGGAAATTATTAAAATCTTTAACAGAGATGTGAAGAGGGATGAGGAACTGGAATTCAGTAGCAGGAAAAGGAAGAAGGACAAACAGTAGAACATGGACTGGGCAGAAAGTAATGAAAGGGGAAACTGTATGGTAGAATTTTGCACATAGAATAATTTAATCATTGCCAACACTTGGTTTCAGAAAGTGACAAAAGAAGACTATATACTTGGATAAGACCTGGAAATGTTGAAAGGTTTCAAGTAGTAACACAAGGATTTCAAAAACGGATTTTAAACTGCAAAACATCTGTGGAGCCAGATGTGGCATCAGAACATAATTTACTGATTAGAAACTGTAGGTTAAAACTGAAGAAATATAGGAAATTAGAGAGATGGGACCTGGATAACAAGAAGAATCACTGGTTGTTGAGAGTTTGAAAGGCAGCTTAGTCAATGGCTGACAAACAGGGAACTGGAATACAACAGAAGACAAATGGGTAACTTTGAAAGATGAGATTGTGAAGAAGCAAATGATCAAATGCGCAAAAAGACAAAGTGCAGTAAAATTCTTACATAACACATGAGATATTTAATGTAATTGATGAAAGGAGAAACTATAAAAATGCAGGAAGTGAAGCTGGAAAAGTAGAATACAGATGTATAAAAAAATATGAGGTTGACAGTAAGTGCAAAATGGCAATGCAGAAATACATAACTGCTGAAGCACATCTGTCTGCAGGAATTATGGATGCTGTCTTTTGGAAAACTAAAGCAACCTCTGGAGAAAAAAGAAGTAGTTCTATGAATAACAAGAGCTCAGCTTGGAAGCCTGCACTGCACAAAGGAGGAAAGATTGAAAGGTAGAAGTAATACAGAGAAGAACTACACAAAAGAAGCAAACTTTAAGACAATGTTATGTTAAGGGAAGAATTATAGTTGAGACAGAGTATGAACATCCTTGACAGCCAGTAGCATTTATGTCAGCTTACTGCAAAGCACTAATGGCTGCAGGCAAAAACAGTAGCCCCCCAAAGAGCTGTAACAACAATTAGGTGTTGTTATAGAGACATTTAGAAAATCGCATTACCTTGTCGGTTGCAGTAGGCCCACGAAACTGCCATGCACAGTCCACTGCAACTGACAAGAGATCAACTTATGTCAGCTAACTACATATGAAGATGAAGTGGGAGGTACAGCGAGAAGAATTTGACAAAGCACTATAAGATGCAAGTCAAAAGAAGGCACCTGGAGCAGACAACATTCCCACAGAATTACTGAGATCCTTGGGAAAACATACCAGGATTTAACTATACCATCTGGTAACCAAGACATATGAGACAGGCGAAATATCTTCGCATGTCAAGAAGGAAGTAATAATACCATTCAAAAGAAATCGGTGCTAACCAATGTGAATACTACAGAACTGTAAGTGTAATAAGTCATGGTTGCAATATACTGACATGGAAACAATATTATGAAAAGGAAAGTTGCTACTCACCATATAGCAGACTTTCTGAGTCGCAGATAGGCACAACAAAAAGACTGTCACAAATAAAGCTTTCAGCCATTAAGGTCTTCTTCAAGAATAGACATACAAACACAACTCTCACACACGACTGCAGTCTCAGGCAACTGAAACCACCTCAGACTTGTGTGTGTGTGTGTGTGTGTGTGTGTGTGTGTGTGTGTATTGTTGATGAAAGACTTAATGGCCGAAAACATTTTTTTGTGACAGTCTTTTTGTTGTGCCTATCTGCGGCTCAGCATCTCCAGTATATGGTGATTAACGACTTTCTTTTTCATAATATTGTTACATTCCATGCTGGATTTTCCATTGTTTGATATACTGACATGAATTATTTACAGAAGACTGTAAAGACTATTACAAGCCAACAGGGAATAAGATCAACATGATTTGTAGGAAAATGTTGGAACACACAAGGCAACACTGACCCTACAACTTTTCTTAGAAGATAAAATGAAGAAAGGGAACTTACATTTACAGCATTTCTAGATTTGGAAAATTCTTTTAACACTGTTAACTGGAATAAACTGTTTTGAACTTGGAAAGTGGTACAGATAAAATACCAAGAGCAACTCATACCAAAACCAAACTGCAGTTTTAGGGGTCCAAGGATAAGAAATGGTACTGAGAAAAGAGTAAGGCAGAGCTGTAGCATATCCCCAATATTATTCAATACACATAATGACAATGAAAATTTAAACTTCAGAGAGATGAAATAAAAACTTCGAGGTTTGCTGATGACATTATAACTCAGTCTGAGACAGCAAAGGACCTGGGAGATCATATGACATTTGAAAAGAGGTTATAATAATGAAGGAAAACATGGATAAGGGGATGTAGCTGAATTAAATCAAGTGATGCTGAGGGAAGTAGACTAGAAAATAACACACTTCTATTAGTGAGTTTTCCTGTATGGACAACAAAACAACTGATGATGGCCAAAGTAAAGAAGACAGAAACTGCAGACTGGCAATAGCAAGGAAAGTGTATCTGAAAACAGGAATTTGTTACACTGAATACAAATTTAAATGTTAAAGTCTTTTCTGAAAATAGTTGTTGCTCAGACAAGAGATTAGAAGCTTTTGAATGTGGACAAAAAAAAGCAGATTCCCTCCCCCCCCCCCCCAGTTAAAAATACACTTTTTCCCATGTGAAAATACACTACATGACAGGTGAAAGTATTTTTTTTCCATGTTCTGTAACAAAATACTTTCCACCAGAGCTGTAGAACTTATCAATCCTTTGAATGATAAAGGTTTTATACAGCAGTATAGAACCTCCCGGCACTTTAGGAAATGAAACCCAGTAAAAACAATGTATTTCAGAAATATCTTTGATGAGCAGCAACATATACACAACATTTTTTTTTTATTAAAAAATTCCGTCACATACAGCACGGCAGCTTCCAAAGCACTGATACTGAGACTGCATTGTGCAATGTGGTTTTGTCAGCCAATCATAGCTCATGTCATGCAATCTAGCCAACCCATGATATTCAGAGCATAGGACACAGCCAATAGCAACATCACTGTAAAGTAGCACGTACACACAATTATGAGAAGTTAATGGTTTAAATTAATATACATACAGTATAGCTACAGGAAAAGCTAAGCTTTCACACACAACATTGGTCGTCAAAAATTTTTGCTGTTTTTTCTTCTGAAGGTGTGGTTAGCAGGATACTATGAGCACATCTTAAATTGCAGCAGCTGAATATTTCTGACACGCACGATTATAAATTTCACTTCCATACACCAAACATTTCATGGGTTACCTGGCTGAATATATGTTCCATCGAGCACTTCAACTTTTCCTTAGAAAGGCCAATTATATGAGAAACTGCTCTAGAACTGTCCTTGCATTTTTAAGGACAATTTT
Source organism: Schistocerca cancellata (assembly GCF_023864275.1). Taxonomy (NCBI): domain Eukaryota; kingdom Metazoa; phylum Arthropoda; class Insecta; order Orthoptera; family Acrididae; genus Schistocerca; species Schistocerca cancellata. The sequence goes on along the minus strand of NC_064627.1, from coordinate 235,811,091 downwards.
ACTTCTAACCTTCACTATAGTATAATTTGTAATCTACGAAAGAACTAAAATAAATATGAAAAACTAACCTTGAACGTTGGTCTTTTTTTAGCGTGTGTTATCCTTCAAGATATATCAAACACAAAGGTGCCAGTAAAATTTTAAGTAATGACATACATGGCTGGTCTTCTGGGCCCAAAATTTTTCTGAGTGAGTGGTACTTAAAGCATTAAGTTTTGAATGAGAGTCAAAAGTTCCATGATTTAAGAAATTCATCACACATTCTCACATGTAACACAATTCATCTAGCATAAAAGGAAATTTACTTCGAAAGTAATGCTTCTCAAACCACCATTCAGAATATTTTCCCACGACCTGTTAGAAATTTGAACAGTTGTGATGTCACACTCATTGAAAGCAGTTTTTGTTACCAAGTGTCGCAAAGTCTACATCCCAAAGTCTTTGACGTATTTTACTGTTGGCAGACACTTGTGTGCATTTTCTTTGCAATTTAAATTTTATTTTTGTGTTATTATATCATTTATGTTTTACTGTTGCTGTATTATTCTGCAATAGTGGGCTAAAGAAAAATTCTTTATTAGAGTACAAAAATTTAATTGAAAACAATGAAAAATTCCCGAAATTCTCAAAAATTCCTGAGGTTTTCTCCATGAAAACATTTCCAGGTTCTTCCCAGATTTCCCAGTTGTAAGAACTCAGAAGATTAGATGGGTAGATTGGATAACTTATATCAGTACGTTTCACAGAGCCATGCGCTAAAATCCGATTTTTCAGGTGGTAACATCTTGTATTCTACTGATCATAGAGATAAGGTGCCAAGTATTTTGGATAGCCCTTCACCTAGTAATCATTTGTATACCTAACAGGAGAGTGGGCATACTGAAGAAGAAACAGGCATACTGATGCTATCATACAGTACACGGTCAAAATTTAAACATTACACATTTTCTCCAGCCAACGCAAATTAAGAAAATCAGTTGGTTCTTTTGCAATAGACGTAGCCTAGGGTGGGCACTAAATTGCTTATAAAAGCGCATTTTTTCATGGGTGGTTCTTGACAAAATCCCCACTGGAAAAAAAAAAAGGCACCATGATTTTTGGTTACCAAAATTCTATAATTTCTGTTCATGGAAAATTGTCAAAATTATCCATTACTGAAATTCAGCATATCAAAGTAACCATACTTATGTGCATAAAATATGTACTATTAGCCAGCCTGAGGCATAAGTGTACTAACTGACGTTGTGAACTCATGGTAAGCATTCCGAGAACACCAAACTATGTTTTCAGTCATCATTTTTTCACCAATAAATCTTTATGATGTGGTGTCTCTATATAATGGGCACCTCATGCCTATACAGGCTGTCTAGGCCTAGAAATTATTCGATGGTGCCACCTGGCAGCGTAAGCACCTTACAAAAAATTATTTTGTCACATGAAATTCTTTGTACTTTCAAATCAAACACCACATTCTTTTGTATACTGTAAATGTAGCCTAAAAATGTTGTGAATTTTTATGTAAAGCAGCGTTAGGTGAACATGCATTGGCTGGGAGATAATTTTGTATTAACCTTATATCACATGTAACTATTAGTTGCTTATATATGTCAAAGTATGTACTAGTGTCGAAGTATATAAATAAACTGTCAAAACTTTACTAACCTATAGAATCTGTTTCATACAAGCTGCACATCTTGCTTTAATAGGGAAAAGAAGGGAAGCAGCTGAAAAATGTACCTGTTGGAGCACAGAAAACGGGGGAACCACTGCATCAATCTTCATTCCACCTTCCTCACCAAAAATTTTGGCATGTGAACATATTCACATGTTTGTGCTGAAAGAGAGTAGAGGAGAGAATAGTGGTAAAAGGGAGGGAGGGAGGGAGGGAGGGAGGGAGGGAGGGAGGGGCAGTAAAAGAAAAAGAGGGATGGATGAAGACAATAGCACTGAGAGCCCCAGAGATGAGAAATAGTGACAGTCACTGAGAGACAGTGGCAGTGAAATAGGAAGAGAGATGGATGAAGATAGTACCAGTTGGAGCAAAAGAGAGGATACAGTAGAAAGGAATGAGAGATGAGAGGTGGTCATACAGAGACTTGGGGGGTGAGGAGGGGTATCTGAACAACCCACCTCCCAAGACTGGTGAACATGAAAAAAAGTGTCAATTTTCCCCATTTCCTATACCCATATGTCAAAAGTTTCCCAGTATAGGGTCAAAACCCCAAGCATACCATCCCCAAGGACATGTGTGAAGAGTAGACATTGGTGGTTGAAGAGAAAGACAGCATGCTGCACCAAGCATGGCTTTTTCCAAAGCTGTTTCACAGAGGAAGACCGCACTGCAGTTCCTTCTCTAAATCCTCGCACCAACGAAAAAATGGCTGACATTGAAATAAGTGTCCAAGGAATAGAAAAGCAACTGGAATCACTCAACAGAGGAAAGTCCACTGGACCTGACGGGATACCAATTCGATTCTACACAGAGTACGCGAAAGAACTTGCCCCCCTTCTAACAGCCGTGTACCGCAAGTCTCTAGAGGAACAGAAGGTTCCAAATGATTGGAAAAGAGCACAGGTAGTCCCAGTCTTCAAGAAGGGTCGTCGAGCAGATGCGCAAAACTATAGACCTATATCTCTAACGTCGATCTGTTGTAGAATTTTAGAACATGTCTTTTGCTCGAGTATCATGTCGTTTTTGGAAACTCAGAATCTACTATGTAGGAATCAACATGGATTCCAGAAACAGCGATCGTGTGAAACCCAACTCGCTTTATTTGTTCATGAGACCCAGAAAATATTAGATACAGGCTCCCAGGTAGATGCTATTTTTCTTGACTTCCGGAAGGCGTTCGATACAGTTCCGCACTGTCGCCTGATAAACAAAGTAAGAGCCTACGGAATATCAGACCAGCTGTGTGGCTGGATAGAAGAGTTTTTAGCAAACAGAACACAGCATGTTGTTATCAACGGAGAGACGTCTACAGACATTAAAGTAACCTCTGGCGTGCCACAGGGGAGTGTTATGGGACCATTGCTTTTCACAATATATATAAATGACCTAGTAGATAGTGTCGGAAGTTACATGCGGCTTTTCGCGGATGATGCTGTAGTATACAGAGAAGTTGTAGCATTAGAAAATTGTAGCGAAATGCAGGAAGATCTGCAGCGGATAGGCACTTGGTGCAGGGAGTGGCAACTGACCCTTAATATAGACAAATGTAATGTATTGCGAATACATAGAAAGAAGGATCCTTTATTGTATGATTATATGATAGCGGAACAAACACTGGTAGCAGTTACTTCTGTAAAATATCTGGGAGTATGCGTGCGGAACGATTTGAAGTGGAATGATCATATAAAATTAATTGTTGGTAAGGCGGGTACCAGGTTGAGATTCATTGGGAGAGTCCTTAGAAAATGTAGTCCATCAACAAAGGAGGTGGCTTACAAAACACTCGTTCGACCTATACTTGAGTATTGCTCATCAGTGTGGGATCCGCACCAGATCGGGTTGACGGAGGAGATAGAGAAGATCCAAAGAAGAGCAGCGTGTTTCGTCACAGGGTTATTTGGTAACCGTGATAGCGTTACGGAGATGTTTAACAAACTCAAGTGGCAGACTCTGCAAGAGAGGCGCTCTGCATCGCGGTGTAGCTTGCTCGCCAGGTTTCGAGAGGGTGCGTTTCTGGATGAGGTATCGAATATATTGCTTCGCCCTACTTATACCTACCGAGGAGATCACGAATGTAAAATTAGAGAGATTAGAGCGCGCACAGAGGCTTTCAGACAGTCGTTCTTCCCGCGAACCATACGCGACTGGAACAGGAAAGGGAGATAATGACAGTGGCACGTAAAGTACCCTCCGCCACACACCGTTGGGTGGCTTGTGGAGTATAAATGTAGATGTAGATGTAGAAGAAAGAGAGAGTGGCAATGGGAGGAGGGGAAAAAAAGGGTGGGGGAGACAATGACAGTGGGACACAGAGAGAGTGCAACTGGCAAGAGAAGGAGACAGTGGTAAGGAAGAGCGAGATAAGGGATGAAGACGAAGACAGTGACAGTGGGAGGGACAGATAGGAGAGAGAGCAAAAAGGAGAAAATGGGAACTGGAGGGGAGAGAGTGGTAATGGGAGGGAGATACTGAGTATGAAGGCTTCACTATAAAGAGAGAAGGTAAAAGGATTTAGAATGTACTTTGTTAACAGAGTGTGAATATGTTCACAAGCCAAAAATGTTTGCTGAGGAAGGCAGAATAAAGACTGAGGCAGCTAGTTTCCCCACTTCTGTCAGAAACTTTTAGAGAGGAGCTTCTCTGTCTTCTTTGTGTTCCACTATAAGTATTTTTCAGCTGTCACAGAGAATAATTTTGTAGTACAACTTAATTAAAGGAAGAGAACAGCTGATAATACATTCTAAGGCTACAAGGAATAGTCATATGAAAAGTGAAGGGAGTGATCGTAGAGGGTAGACAAATTGATTATAGTAAGCAGGGTCAAATGTATGTAGGTTGCAGCAACTATGTAAAGATGAAGAGGGTTGCACAGGAGACACTACTGTGAAGACTGCATCAAACCAGTCTTTGAAGTGAAGACAAACAACCTCTTCATTTACTAACCATGTAATTCAGCATTCTTCTGGAGCACCATGTTTCAATGGTTCCATTCTGTGCACTGTGGGACTTTCCCTACCTCTGCGTGCTGCAATTTACACACTACGTGTAGTACTCAGAATCACTAGACTACTTGGAATGTACAGGAGAAATGAAGGCTGAATTAAATCTTCTTGTTGTTGTGGTCTTCAGGTCAGAGACTGGTTTGATGCAGCTCTCCATGCTACTCTATCTTCTGCAAGCTTCATCATCTCCCAGTACCTACTGCAACTTACATCCTTCTGAATCTGTTTAGTGTATTCATCTCTTGGACTCCCTCTATGATTTTTACCTGCCACATTGCCCTACAATACTAAATTGGTGATCCCATGATGCCTCAGAATATGTACCATCAAGCAATCCCTTCTTCTAGTCAAGTTGTGCCACAAATTTCTCTTCTCCCCAATTCTAATCAATACCTCCTCATTAGTTATGTGATCTACCCATCTAATCTTCAGCATTCTTCTGTAGTACCACATTTCAAAAGCTGCTCTTCTCTTCTTGCCTAAACTATTTATCGTCCACGTTTCACTTCCATACATGGCTATGCTCCATACAAATACTTTCAGAAACGACTTCCTGAAACTTAAATCTATACTCGATGTTAACAAATTTCTCTTCTTCAGAAACACTTTCCTTGCCATTGCCAGTCTACATTTTTATATCCTCTCTACTTCGACCATCGTCAGTTATTTTGCTCCCCAAATAGCAAAACTCACTTACTACTTTAAGCGTCTCATTTCCTAATCTAATTCCCTCAGCATCACCCGATTCAATTCGACTACATTGCATTATCCTCATTTTGCTTTTGTTGATGTTCATCTTACATCCTCCTTTCAAGACACTGTCCATTCCATTCAACTGCTCTTCCAGGTCCATTGCTGTCTCTGATAGAATTATTATGTCATTGGCGAACCTCAAAGTTTTTATTTCTTCTCCATGGATTTTAATTCCTACTCCAAATTTTTCTTTTGTTTCCTTTACTGTTTGCTCAATATACACATTGAATAACATCGGGGATAGGCTAAAACCCTGTCTCACTCCCTTCCCAACCACTGCTTCCCCTTCATGTTCCTCGACTCTTATAACTGCCATCCGGTTTCCGTACAAATTGTAAATAGCCTTTCACTCCCTTACCCCTGCCACCTTCAGAATTTGAAAGAGAATATTCCAGTCAACATTGTCAAAAGCTTTCTCTAAGTCTACAAATGCTAGAAATGTAGGTTTGCCTTCCCTTAATCTATTTTGTAAGATAAGTCGTAGGGTCAGTATTGCCTCATGTGTTCCAACATTTCTACGGAATCCAAACTGATCTTCCCAGAGGTTGGCTTCTACTAGTTTTTCTATTAGCCTGTAAAGAATTCGTGTTATTATTTTGCAGCCGTGGCTGCAGGAGAGAACTGAGGGGAGGGGGGAGAGAAGGGTGGAGGACAGAGGGGGAGGGGGGACAGTGGGGGAGAGGGAGAGGGGGAGGGGGGAGAGAAGGAGGGAGGGAGAGGGGGGAGGGAGAGGGGGAGAGGGGGAGAGAGGGGGGGAGAGAGAGAAAGAGAAAGAGAGAGAGAGAGAGAGAGAGAGAGAGAGAGAGCGCGAGTGTCTCTTATGAAAAATAAAATTAACTGCTTTCATATTTAATAGTCATAAAATGAGTTTAAAAAATCAAGAAGTAAATAAAAGCCACAGCAATAACTTGACAGCTTCTCTGCTGTTCGATGTATGGCAACCCAATTCTTAAACACAAAAAGTAAGGCTCGTGATACTGAAACAACAAGAAGCATAATTTGACATAAATGTTTAGAACAGATTCTGGCTGATGGTTCATTGTTGACTAATTTTATGAAAGTATGGTGCCATCTGAGGAAAAAAAATCTACAGATCGAAGAGTCATGATAAGATGATAGTACCTAATTAGCCCTGTTTCACAATGCCATTTTAGCCCTGTCTGGCTGATAAAAAGGATGTTTTAAGTGATGAGGAGAACACTATACAGTGAGAACGCCTAGTTTAAAGAATAACTATAACCGCTTACTTACTTTGTCTTGAAGAAGAAGTAGTAGAATGAGTACATGTAGACATAACCTGACGTCGATGCTGCTGCCAGGAAGCTTGTCCATTGCCTGAAAATTAATATTGCCTGGTAAATAAAAATACTGTGAATAAACCGAAGGTAATCACAACTTCTGAAGAGGAACTAGTCAATTTTCAAGCTATCTGTTCTGTTTAAATGGTCATTATTTGAAGTACAGAGCCAGGAAAGGCACAGTATCTTTGCTGCACACAGCAACGGAATGTGTACAGATGAGAATTTTTTCCATAACGTTTGACTCTATAACCAACTGGTTGAAACTTTTTTCTATAGACTATGAAGAACTAATGATATTTAGCTCAAAATCTTAGGTAACTATTAAGGTGTATGTCCTACCACTAATGGCTGTGCATAAATATATAATGTACTCTTATGCAAAATTTGTATGCACAAAGAAATAATACATTTTCAATGGCTTCCTCTGTCAAGCATACTACATCCTGCCTTTGGTGTGAATATCTTGGATTATCTGACCAACAGCTAAGTGATTAGCCTCTTTATGAAATGCAAATGTATTTATCACTGTTTTGTTGAATTTTCTGACTCTGGTGTCTACATATGGTAAAAAGAGCACATTGGAGTTCGTAGATATCGACTAGCTCATTCAGGTTAGGACAAACAACTATCTAAATAAACTCAACAGGTTGTGTATATTGAATTTTAAGTAATACTTTGACAAGGAAATTTGTGACAGACAGCAGATTGTTACTCATTGAGCAGAACCAAAATTTTATATTTCAGAACAATTCACAATCATATATACATAAGAAGTTATCTTAGACTACAACTTTTGCACATCTGAAAAATTATGCAGTGAAACAAATTTGTTACACAAGAAATTTAACACAATGCTCATGAACTTAGTTTCACATACAAAAACAGACTTTTTTCCTTTTTTTCCCTCCACATGCAAAATCAGAAGCTCAAACATAGATATGAATAACTGTTTTCCAGACAGGAAAGCACTATGGCCAGCCTTAATCTCTACAGAAGCTATTCAGCCAGAACTTTCCTCAGTACATCTGTAGAAACTGTATTAGACAAACTTACTTTGTCTAGAGATACTCTTAATTAATTTATCAAGCAGAACAACAAAATCTTATTGTTATGTACGACTGCAGGGATATTAAGGCTGCATGCAGGCATTATGATCAAGGTATGTTTGGTTGGATGATTAAAGGGACAGAACTACTACGTCATCAATCCTTTTTTCTGCGACCAGGGAGGTCTATACGACTGTAGATCAGAGACAGCCTACCACGCAAAATCCAGGGGTGAAAACTCCAACATCTACCAAATGTCAGCAAAGTTGAGTTAAGGTACAAAAAGAAAAAGGAAGACAGAGGAAGAAAGGCAGGGAAGGAGCCCCATGTAGGGGGCAACCAGAAGCTCTCAAAAGCAGAAAGCAATGAAGGTACATACGTCCCCAGCATCTGCCACTTACCAGAGATACTCCACTCAGAGATTGCCTTGAAAAAGACTAGCAACACGGACAGAGCAAGAGAAGCACAGAGGGACAAAAGATGAACAACTCCAAAACACAACGCGAGAAGATGGAAGAAGTGTAAAAGAGCAAGCAGGGTGAGGACCAGGATGGACTACCAAGCCTAGACAGCCACAGTCTGGTCTGGACACAGGATGCAACAGAGTGTTCTGCCAATGCCTAAATGGGCCAAGAAGGTTAAGTGGCCGTCCCTTAAAGAGTGGTCTAATGCGCTTCACAGATAAAGTGAACAACTATGTCAGCCACAAAGGCATAGTCTCCTAACACCAGGGGTAGTGAGTCAGGGAGATTAAGAGTCCACGCAGTACAGTTAGGTTCGGACAGTCCAGCAAAATGTGGACCATCATCAAATGAGGGCGACAATGACAGTGGGATGGGTCCTCACTAGGCAGGAGATGACAATGAGTTAGCCAAGTATGGCCAATGTGAAGCCAACACAGAACGACAGAGGTCTTGAGAGAGGACTGCATGGAGGACCTCCACCGATTCTTGGTCTCCTTTGCCACCCGTAATTTATTTGGTGAAGTCAGAGTAAGCCATTCCATGTTTGAGGCACTTGAAACTTGATGGCGTAATACTAATCAGAGGTCTGTTTTTGGAATACCAATCTCAAGAGCCAGTTTGGCCAGGCTATCAATGAGCTCATTTTCCAGGATCCTCATAAGGCCTGGCATCCAGACGAAGGCCACTGAGCATCCACACGTTCTAGGGCATACAGAGAACCCTGAATAGCAATGACTGACAGATGGCAAGAGTAACACTGGTCAAGAGCTTTCAAACTGCTAAAGGAGTCACTGTAGATGAGAAAGGACTCACTAGTGCAGGAACGAATATACTCAAGAACACACGAGATGGTCACCAATGCTGCAGTGAAAACACTATAGGCATCCACCTAGGAGTGCAGTTCAGTATGTCCTGTGCGAGTATAATCAAAGCCTGCCCATGACCAGCAATCATCGATCCATAAGTGTAGACTACTTCTGAACCCCAGCTTGCACCAAGGATAGAGAGAAATTGGTGGCGGAGGCCTCAGTATGAACAGAGTCTTCCGGACCTTGTGACAGGTCAAGCTGAAGCATTGGCCAAGGGATGCACCCCTGAGGTGTACAGGAGTGGATCCAGAGGAAAGGTGGAAGAGGAAACAACTGAAATTCTCAGAGCATAGACCAGATGCAGATTGCGATCGTAATCCCTGATCTGGGTTGCCGTTGCAACAGATTGATTAACGTGTTTGGAAAAAGGAGACAATAGATCGGATGCTTAGGGGAGCTGTTAACATGGGTAGCATAACAGGCACCTGATCCACAATGGAGGAACACCAGCCTCCACAAGTAAGCTGTTCACAGGGCTAGTTCAAAAGGCTTCTGTCACAAATTGAACCCTGCAGTGGTGTATCAGATCCAGTATCCACAATGCTGAGAATGATGCCAAATGAGGTGCCAGACTCCCACAATCAAGGCGGATTGTATCATGGCTTTGTAAAGCTACAGAAGGGTAGTACAATCCACATCACAGCTGCTGTTACTCAGGCAGCGAAGAGTATTAAGGTGCAGCCAGAACTTTTGGAGAAGATGGGGAATCCACATCAACCAAGAATCAAAGGCCAGTCTTCAGAAGCGATGAGTCTCCACAATACTGAGTGGTTGGTAGTCCATGTAAAGTTCTGGTTGTGGGTGAATGGTATGGCATCAACAGACGTGCATGACGCGAGTTTTGGCAACCAAAAATCGAATGCCATGGGTGACAGCTAATGCCTGCGACTTTCATACGGCACCCTGCAGTCGACGTAGAGGCAGAAGTTGTCAACGTACAAGGAGGGTGATACTGAAGACTTCACAGCGGCTGCTAGACCATTGATGGCCACTAGAAAGAGAGGGACACTAGCACAGAGTCTTGCAGGACTGCATTCTCTTGGATATGAGGGGGGTAATGTGGGAAGCCCCAACTCAAACCTGGAATGTACAGTGCAACAGGAAGTTCTGGATGAAAATCTAGAGTGGACCCGGAGACCCCAATCATGAAAGGTAGCAAGGATGTGGTTTCATAAGCCTTTCGCAGGTTGAAGAAGATAGCTATAAGGTGTTGACATCAGGCAAAAATTGTTTGGATGGCAGACTCCAGGAAATACCAGACTAACAGTAGTGGAACAGCCTTGGCGAAAACCACCCTGGGACAGAGCCAGAAGACCATGAGACTCGAGGAGCCAACACAGCCGCCAGCACACCTTGCTTTCAAGCAACTTGCAGGAAACTTATCGGGCGATAACTGCCCAGCTCAAGAGGGTGCTTATCCAGCTTCTGTACTGGGACACTGATGCTTTCTCACCATTGTGATAGGAACTCACCCTTGCTTCAGATGTGATTAAAGATGGCAAGGATATGATGCTGACAATCCACCAGTAGATGCTTGATCATTTGGTTGTGGATGCGGTCAGGCCCTGGGGCTATATCAGGGCAGTGGGCTAGTACACTGAAATTCCCACTCACTGAACAAAGCATTATATGGGTCCAGGTAGGGTGTAGTAAAACATAATTGCTTTTGCTCCACTTACTGTTTTAGAACACAGAAGTCAGGTTGGTAATTCTCAGACACTGAGATTTGAGCATAGTGCAGAGCAAAATGTTTGGTGATGGCATCTGGGTTAGTGCAGACAGTGCCAATCTAGGTAATACTAGGTACACTTGCAGGTGTTTGGTATCTGTGAAGTGTCTGAACTTAGCCCAAACCTGCAAAGGAGAAGTACATGGTCCAATGGTTGAAATATACCGTTAGGTGGCAGACCCGTGCACAAAGCCGCTTAAAGGCAATGAGGTGGTCCACTGATGGGTGCTACTTACGGCTTTGGGGAGCCTGCCTACAGTCTCTTATGGCCTCTGCAATTTCTGATGACCACTGAGGTACCGTATTCCGTCAGGACAGGCCCAAGGAATACGGGATCGCTAAATCCACTACTGAAAGAATGACTATAGTGTTATTCTAGATAGTCTCATCAATATCTCCATATGGTGGAGAGCCAAGGCAGATAGCAAAGGTGAAAGCGGCCCAGACAGCATTGTTGAGAGACTTTTAATGGAACTGACAGTCACCGTCATGTCACCTGGGCTTAGTAGCCAAGAAGAAACCGCCATCAGTCCTTGTGCAAACTAAGTATTGTGAGTAGTATTACCCTGCTTGCCATTTAGCCCTATGTTCCTTCCACGGCGTAGCCAGGGAAGGAAACATTTTACAGTCATACCTCTCTACATTGAAAGAAAGGACTGTCCTTTCATAGAGACTGCTGGGGAAGTATAGCCACCAGTGGGAGATAACTTCATCCACTTCATTTGCAGCTCACCCACCATCGTGCCACACATTCCAAATGGAGGCTCTCTCCTTGGGCACCATCCAGCCTCACCAACATCTGCCTGGCCAGTAATCTGCTGCTCAGAGTCCCCGTGTCCCAGTCACGATAGGCGCAAACTCCTCGTCATACATGGGGAGTTTTCAGCTCAGACACCAACAGTGCGATCCCTGTGTGGTTAGAGGCCTACTATCGTGCAGGTACTAGACAACTTCCCTACAACGGGATGGTTACCGTGCTTGGTTTGTGGTGTATTATCTTATTAAATGGAAGGGTGCGAGGATGGAAACGCAAAAAGGTGGAGCATACATCACATTGGGCAACATTTCCTGCACGATCTGCACTTCTAGAGAGTTTTGAAAATTGGTAGCAGGTCAAACCCAACAATGAGGACCATGTGTTTATTTAATGAAAATTTGTGGAAAACACCCAGATGTGGAAACTCGAGGCCCAATCATAAACCAGGTCCTAGCAGTCAGCATCACGAAAACCAACCAATGGAGAGGCAGAGGGAGGGGAAAGAGATAGTGGAAGTGTAAGTTTGCAGCACATAAAGAAAGTAATGCTGCAAAGGCTGTGGCCCCGTGGTAACCATGCATGTACTTGCAAAAGATTTGCGTTCCTTCTGGGGTCATAGGCATGTTTAGTGCACGTGTGTGGTTTTGTTCCCACATAACTGCATTAGTGCTCAACAAAAGAGGCAGCATGTACACATATATCAAAAACTCTCTTACAATTTTATCTGCTTTGAAACCATATTCTATTAGTTTTCTATGAACAGTAAATTTTAAAATTATTGTCTCATTAAATATATCACAATCAACTCTGGTGTTTTTGAGAAACCATTATGGAACATTATCATTTAGTTTAACAGAATAGTCAACTTAGAAACTGATTTGAAATTATACAGCCAATACACAGTTTTAAATTTATTTTAACACAAAAATCACCAGCTACTGATATGTCAATTTTGACATGTGGAAAATTGAAATCACCTTCCCAAACATAGTACGGACAACAGAAATGCATAATCAGATGATTTCTGTTTTATACACAAGATATTGAATAATTACACATTAGTCCAATTAAAACTTTCTGTTTCACTTTCTGCTGCATATGAAATAATGTACATGCAAAACAAGACCACCACCTTATAAAATAATTCATAATTTACTTACCACCGATAATCTTCTGCATTAAGGAGGAAGTATGTACAAACAATGGTAACACAAACTGTGACTATCATCAGTATGATGAACACAAGAAGCATGAAGCCATACACATAGTATATTTTATACGCCCAGAATGACGTGAAGATAAAGTACCTGTAACACAACAAAGTATTATTAAATCAAATGCATTTACAAATGAAAAAAATTAGAATTCTTCATTTTTTAATCAAGAGAGAAAAACTGGCATGAGAGGCTGCTACCTTACTTTCAATTTCATTAGCTACCATTATCAACTTTAATCAAAGTACATGGTATTTGATTTCTTATTATGTGCTTCATGTATTAATAAAAAAGTGGATTCTACTTTCCAGAAATTTTCACCACCATAACAGCAGCTTCCCTTCTGTCATTAATATAAATTTGTATGCTTTCCTAAATATACTACACAGATGAATAATTAGCAATTTAGCACAACTTGTGTGTGCTACAGGAATTACTGACCTGGATACTGGGGAATTTTTTCGTATATGACACATTAATTCCTAACACTCCACAGATCTCATCATGAAGAGGAACATTAATTACACAGAAGCAAATACACTATACGTGACAACTTGTGCCAGCAAACAAGCATTCCATCACCCACCTAGACAGCCAACAAACTAAAGCAAATATGAAATGGTCTCATAGTTTTCTGCTAATTCATATGCTCAAAAACTAAGATACAGAATTCCCTGGTTCCGCATCACATGACTGTGCCCAAGTGTCCCGTTTAACAATTTCTCATTTATTTGTGTTGCCTTGTAGGCCAAGGATGTAATGTATTGTTGAATGTGATCTATCCATTTAACAGGAATTTTGTTCTTGAGAAAGTGTCAGTCAGCCCCCCCCCCCCTCTCTCTCTCTCTCTCTCTCTCTCTCTCTCTCTCTCTCTCTCTCTCTCTCTCTCTCTAGCCAAAGATGCTGTTACATTTCCTAAAGTTTCTTTCAAAATAATTCCCGAAATAGACAACAGAAGGCAGCATCTGTCAAGGGACAGGTAGCAAAAGATCCATACTTTGTTCTCATATGAATTGAAGCCAGTTTTCAAACAATAGGTGGCTTGCATGTCAAGAAAATTAAAGCCCGAGCTTTACTCAGGTGCCATCTTTTGGACACAGCATTGTGAGCCGAGCTATGCTTGGGCTTGGTCTGCAAAGTGTTAACAATATCTGTAATTTTGGTGTTCAGGCAACGACTGAAAGGAGGAAATGCAACACAATCTTCCCAAGTGAAAACATTTTGGCAAATGCAATTTTGCACTTTTGTCTTCTCACCGTCAAGGTCAGTTTTGGTGCTTGTACATTCATCGAGTGGCTCTAATCCATTTACTGACAATCTACATTACATCTATATCTACATTTTCATCTACATCATACTTTGCAAATCACTCAATGGTGTGTGGTGGAGGGTACTTCTGGTACCAGTAACTGATCCCTCTTTCCCTGTTCCACTTGCAAATGGCACACGGGAAGAATGGTTGTTGGTAAGCCTCTGTATTACCTCTAATGTCTCAAATTTTCTTGATGCGGTCAATTCACTGTATGTATGGGGGAAGAAGCAAAATGTTTTCTGACTCTTCTGGAAAGCATTCTCTCGAAGTTTCATTAGTAAATCAATCCATGACGCATAACACCTATATTGTAATGTCTGCCACTGGAGTTTGTCCAGTACCTCTGTAATGCTCCTGAACCGACTAAATGATCCCATGACAAAATGTGCTGCTCTTTGTAGGATGTTATCTATCTCTTCTATCATTCCTACTTTGTAAGGATCTCAGATAGATGAACAATACTCAAGAATCTGTTAAACAAGTGTCTTGTAAACCACTTCCTTCATAGATGAGTTGCATTTCATTTTGATTCTTCCTATGAATCTGTCTGGCATCTGATATTCCTTATGTTTGCTTTATCTAACCATTCCTCTTAAGGTCGCTCTGAATAGTTACTCCTAGATATTTTACAGTACAGATTGTTTCCAGCAATGCATCATAAATAGTGTTGTTGTGCAGCAGAGGATTTCTACTTGTATGTATGTGCAATATGTTACATTTATTCACGTTCAAATTCCAGAGCCTGCACCATGCATCAATCCTCTGCAGAACATTATGAAAATCGATACTGCCTTCTGGCATTGCTACTTTCTTATACACAACCGCATCATCTGTGAACAATCTTGCAGAGCTTTCAATGCTCTCTACCAGATCATTTATATACACTGTAAACAGCAACTGTCCTATCACACTTCCTTGGAATGCTCCAGAAATTACATTTACATCTGTTGATTTTGCTCCGTTCACACAAGGGCATCGAGTTCTCTACCAGTAAGAATTTCTCCAATCCAGTCACAAATCAGGTCCAGTATTCAGTAAGCTGATTTTTTTTATTTTTTATTTTTTTCCCACTAAATGGCAAAGTGGGATGGTGTCAAATGTCTTCTGACATCAAGGAACATGGCATCAATCTAAGCACCATTGTCTATACAGCATGAATATCATGGAGGAACAGAGTGAGCTGAGTTTTGTAAGGTCTCTGCTTATACAATCCATGTTGATTTTTATAGAGGAGAGTTTCTTTCTGCAAAATGTTTTGAGCATAAAATGATATAGACCTTTAATTACGTGCATCTGTCCTACAACCCTTCCAGAAAATTGAAATGACCTACACTTTTTCCAGTCACTAGGTATCTACTGTTATTCCAGCAATGTATGATAAACTGCTAGTAGAAGGTGAAAAAGCATTTTGCATCTTTGTAGGACCTTACATTTATTTAAGCCAAAGCATCTAAGGATTTTTTTGCCACTCCAGTAGCTAGATTTCTTCTTTTTTTTATATATTTGATGAAAACCTCATGCACAGCTCTTCTTGAGCCCATTTTGCTTTTGTTTGTCAGCAAGATTTAAGATGTTTATACATGTGGTAGGTGAAGCTCTCCATTTCCACAGTAACTTTCAAACCAATTGGTGAACTATGCCAGGTCTTCCCAATTCATCATAGCTTTGCCTGGCACATACATGTCTGAAGGGTACTGCACAATACCTCAAATTCTGTCATTTTATACTCATTATTTCCATGCTCAGAGATAAATATCTGATTCTGAATTACAAGGTAATCTGATATACATTTGTCACATTTACTAAGCAGACATAGCTTCCTATATTTTTTTGATGGATAAAAAAAACCTACTCACCAAATGGTGGCAGGAGAGCACGCACATAAAAAAGGTTTCAGGTATGCATGCTTTTGGAGCCAGTTACTCCTCCTTCTGGCAGAAAGGTCGAAGGGGAAGGAAAAGAGCTGAATGGAAAGGACTGGAGAGATTTAGGGAAAAAGGTGGAGTTTGGAAAAGTCAGCCAGAACCACAGGTCAGGGGAGACTTTCTGCACAGGATGAGAAGGAAAGACAGATTGTTGAAGACTGGAAGTCCCCAACAATCAGTCTTTCCTTTTCATCCCATCTGGTAGACTCCCCTAACCTGGGGTTCTGGGTGACTGTTCCGAACTCTACCCCTTTTCCTAAACCTCTCGTCCTTATCCTCTACCCCTCTTCCTTCCCTTTCGACCCTTCTGCCAGAAGAAGAAGCCACTGGCTCCGAAAGCTTGCATATCTAAACCCTTTTTTGTGTGTGTGTTCTCCTGCCGCTGCTTGGTGAGTAGACTATTCATCTACCCAATTACATTACATTACACTGTCAAAAATTGATTATTTTGTTGATATATTCCTACATTTTTTGCCATTCCTGTTGACACAAAATAGTCTATGATGCTACAACAGCCTTACCATTTATTACCTGCTCTGCATCAATGGGCTCTCAAAGTTCTGTCCTATTTGCAATCAAAAGATCTAAGATGTTACCATCATAAGTTGGTTCTCTGACTATTTCCTCCTGCTAATTTTTGGCTACAGCATTTGGAAGAATATCACAGTAGTCCTTCCTTTTCACTATCCACTGTAATCATTTCACATCCCATCCACAGCTGTCAAATTAACACCCCCTCCCCCTACCAATTATAACAATGTCAGGAAATTTACAAGCCAACTTTCGAACTTTAGTTTAAATTTCCACTGTTTCCGCTCCTGAAGAATTCGTCCTTAAAACCAAATGACAAAATTAAATGTTTGTTAAAGCACAATTTCTAAATACCATGAGCTGCATTTTACTTAAAATGTTTAATAGCCAGCTGGTATTTGGTCGTACAACCCATCATCAGTGGCATCTGATATAGAGAGCAACAAACAACTACATGTGCATTGATGTGCACGAAATGACAATTGTATACATAACAGCAGAAACCTAAATCTACTTATATCACGTATCTTTATATCAGTAACATGTATGTTAGTTATAAATTCGTTGTGATGTTAAACTTTATGTTCATTTTGAAAGAAAACAACAATGCAGATATTTATAACCCACTTCAACCACATCTGTGTTAGGATATGAAATCCATCGAGTTTGTAAATGATTACAGTAGTTGTGTATGTAAGTGCTGACAATTCTTAGGCAGTGACATTTCTTGGCAATATTTGACATAAATGTCATGTGAACATGAAACTGACAGATAAGCCGAAGAGTCTATATTACATTTACTTTGACAATATTATGAAAATGATAATACTGAATCCCACTACTAGTGCATGAGGAGAGTGAGTGCACTAAGTGTGGGTCACTGCATGTGTGTACTCAATCGCCTGCCAACTTTATCAATGCATGCCGCTCACTAGAGGGCGCCAGTAGGAAGCATGCACATGGCACGGCCTCTGTTGTGCCGTCTACCAGGGGCCAAGCCCATGTATGTGTACAGCAGCAGTCACTGAACCTCTTCTTGTATTTCAAGGTGTATCACACACACCAATGTTCTGTGTCTTGTGGAGTCCCGATAAGCTTAATGTTCGGCAGTTATGAACCATGTTTGTGCAACTTGGATCGGTTTTGTGTATTACTTGGTTACTACACAATCAGTCACGAGTTTCAAATGATTCCCACATCTGCAATCTTTAAGTGCTGTTCCATCAAGTTTATTCGTTATGGATGCCCTGCTACTGGCTCTGAATGAACGGTTTACTTTGGCTGTGATCACTTTCTCGGCTTCCATTAACAGACAGGGTACCCTCCCACTGGTCAATCCCCCCACTTTTTCTCCATAAGATGATTCAGCCTAGGATTTGTGGAAGCTTACAAAAATGGGCTCAGACAGCATTTTTTGACTTCTGGTGTGACAGACTCAAATTTGTGTAAAAACTTCTTAATCTCGTGGATTCCAATTACTGTGTCAGCCTGTTACTTTACAAGAAGCAGCAGCTCTTACTTTTGAGCACATGTGCAGTTTATTGTCCAACTACTATTGCAAACAGACAGATGCCATAGTAGTGTAAGCTGAATTCTACTCGTGCCACAAGAAATCAAAATAGTCATAGAGGGCCTGGGCAGACAACCTACATGGTCTTAGCCGTAAGTGTAAATTCATTACTGATGTCCATAACGAGTCTTATGCAGACACTATGTAGCATGACACAATTGTCTGTTTAGCTCCAGACAAGGAAGTGCTCCAGAAAGATTTACTCTGTGAAAACCCCCCCTCTGGCAGAAGTTCTGCAAACAGCACAAAGCTTCATAAATAGACGTCTTCGACACATCATGAATATCTGGTGGCCAGAAAAAATAGGTAATGAACTCTGGCGAGTAACAAACCAGATACCTATAGAAGACCAGATACGAGAGAGAAAGTGGGGCTGGTTGGGGCACACCTTGAGAAAACCACATGGAGCCATCGAGAAAAAAGCATTGGAATGGAATCCCCAGGGAAAAAGGAAGAGAGGAGGACCGAGGGGCACATGGAAGAGGACAGTGGAAGGAGAAGCAAAAAGAGTTGGCAAGATCTGGGCAGAATTGAGGCAAATGGCCAAAGAGAGAGACGGATGGCGAGTTCTCCTGGATCTCACGATCTTTTGAAATTCCTCAGGCATTGGATGACCAAATTGAAGCAGGGGGCACTGTGGGCGTCGCATGCCTTGTTATGCCAGAATGTACCTTTTGCTGGAGCCTGGATAGAGAGTTTACTTTTCAAATGTTGAAATCCGACCTACTCCCAACCCCTTGTTTAGCTACGTTCTCTCTGGGCCACTATGATGACAGACAGCTTGCATGAGGAAGTGACAGTGGCGGCAGTAAACATGCAGGCCCAGCACAGAGCAGACCCAGGTTGGGCCCAGCAGCCACAGCCACCACAGCACCAGCATCAGTGTTATCTGTTTCAGTTTTGCCTTTCTGTTTTGTGCAGCACGAATGTTTGGCATGCCCTAAGCCAGGGGCGGGCAAATGTTGCATGCGGCTCATGAGCGCACAGTGCTGCACATGTGCTGCTCGTGTGCAGTCATCAAGCGGGGCGGTGGCGACAGCCGGCAGGTTGTGGGTAGTACCAGGCTAAGCTGCGGACGTCGACGCGAAGCGACCACTACGTAGTGGACGTTGTATTTCGTCATGTCTCTCATCTTAACTCATTAAACATTTTATGGAGCACTGTTTTCAATTTTTCAGGACGACAACAATGATAGCCCAGCGGTACGTGCAAGTTATAAGATTGCGCTTAATATAGCAAGAGCTGGAAAACCATTTGCTGAAGATGGGTTTATAAAGGAGTGCATCAATGACGCTGCTGATTTACTTTTCCCACTGAATACAAATCAGTTTCCAGCTATCACTCCTTCTCGGCGGACTTTTAAGTCGCCGTGTAAGTGCCATGGTAGGTGACGTTCGCCCTCAATTAAGGAGTGCAGTGCAGGAGTTTATTGCATTTTCCATCGCACTTGAGTCCATTTATATTTTAGACACCGCGGAATTAGTGATTTATGTCCGCGGCGTGGACACTGCTCTGCACATAGCAGGGGATTTTTTAGATATGATATATCTTTAAAAAGCACGACCACCAGTGCGGACATCCTAAAAGCCGTTGAAGAAGCTGTCGATTCAGCTGGCTTAAACTGGGAACGTTTTGTGTCAGTGACAACACACAGAGCACCTGCAATGAAAGGGGAACAAATCGGATTTGTTGGATTACTAAGAGAAAAGCCTCAGCGTACAGAAGAAACACAGTGCAGCATCCTCTGCATTTTGCACCCAGGAGTACTCTGTGCAAAAGCAGCAAAACTGGGGGACGTCATGAAAGTGGTTATTCGGGCAGTTAATTATATGAGATCCCACGGGATTACACATAATGTCACACATATTTAGATGAAATTGGGGATGAGTACGGTGACATACAACAACACAGTGAAGGCCGCTGGCTTAGCCTCGGTAATGTACTCAAAAGAGTTTTTGAGCTGAGAATACAAATAAATAATGTTTTAAAGGACAAAGGAAGGCACGATCCCAAGTTAGAAGATCCAGAGTGGGTTGCCGACCTTGCATTTTTGGTGGACATTACCGGACACATGAGTGCACTGAACACAAGTTTGCAAGGAGAAAATCAGCTAATTTGTGGAATTGCTGAAAAGGTGCAAGCTTTCACTAGCAAGCTTGAGCTGTGGGAACGACAGCTCTCGTCAGGGAACGCACTGCATTTCCCTACTCTGTCTACTGTATGAGAACAGAATTGCAAAGAATATGTTTCCGTACTTCATGCAATAAAAGAGGAATTTCTCAGGCGATTTGAGGATATATCATATTTATCCCAAGTTTTGAATGGTTATCGAGACCATTTGCTGTTTCTGTAGATGATATTCATCCCAATTTACAAATGGAATTAACAGATCTACAGTGTAATTCTCGTCTTGAGAGACAAGTTCCTTTTGCCAAGACGTGTAATAGACTCTTATCAAGACTTTCCACGGCAAGAGTTTCCTCGTCTCCACCGTGAAGCCGCAAAGATAATGTTAATGTTTGGTTCGACATATGTTTGTGAGAAATTTTTTTCTGTTATGAAAATTAATAAGTCTCGGTTAAAAGCAAACATCAGTGATGAAAATTTACGTAACTGTTTGCGTTTGTCTATATGTAGAAATTTTGTTCCAGACATTAAACGTATTGTAAACTCCACCTGTGATAATTAAATAAAACATATTGTAGGTAATAGGTACTTTTGGAAAGCATGATTTCTTTCAAGCACTCCTACTAACCTTATGCCTTCATTCAATAAAGCAAGCTAGGAAACAAAACGCATTACAGAAGACGGAGTGGGAGACGGTATGATGGGGAGGGGAGAGAAGCGGGTGGCCAGCTTGCCCCTGTGTGCACACAGAACACCTGTTAACTGCACATGAGCAACTGCACCGCACACGTGCAGGATTCCTGCCCGCCCCTGCCCTAAGTGCTGCGCCAGCTGTTACGCTCACCAGAAGAAAAGTCACATCGCCTCCGTGTTGTTCGTCGAAGGTTGCTCAGGATATGCATATGGATGTAAACGGCGTGACTCCAATGCTTGTGACTTCTCCCAAGTTGTTTATCAAGTTAAGTGTTGTTCGCCAAGTGATCCGGCTTCAGGTCAACAAAGGTGCTGCAGTGACGTTGTTGAAATCTCAGACCTATGCGAGTTTTGCTCCCTCCGTTGACACTATTAACGCAGAAGCTGGCTAGTCATAGCAAACAGAACATTGCACTGTTGGGACAATTTATGGCATCTGCCCCTTACAAATCAGTGGTCCATTCCATTACACTTTTGGTGGTTGCTGGTGCCAGTGTTGAGAACTTGTTCGGGATGTACGCATGTCAGGCCTTTGGAATTTCTATCACCGATGCAGTTCACCTTTTGTCTGATCAGGTACTGTATTCCCAATTGGAAATACTGTGTGATTAGTTTTCAGACTTGTTTTCAGAATTATATTGTGTGCTACAAATTTTTCTGCTCATATTGCTTTGAAATCCATGGCTCAATCTCGTTTTTGTCATACATGTCCTATTTCCGAAAGATCAAGTGAAAGCAGAACGGACCAACTTCAATCTCTATGGGTGGTGCAACCTGTTATGGCTAGTGAATGGGCGTCACTGCTGGTTGTAATTCAGAAACCGTCAGGGGAACTTTGCCTCTGTGGCGACTTCTGTACTACTGTCAACATGCAGTCGATTGTGGATACATATCCTCTCCCATACCAGGAGAGGAACTGTCAGCGAAATTATTGAGTGGTCAGTGGTTTTCTAAAATTGATTTGTCTGAAGCATATCTGCAGGTTCCCGTGGACAAAGTCTCTGCAAGTTCTGGTTTTGAATACTCCTTTTGGTCTCTATCAATATTTACACCTTCCTTTCGGTGTGGCATGGGCCTTGCTGTTTTCCAATGATTTTTCGGGCAACTGATTATGCCTGTCACAGGTTGCATTAATTATCTGTATGCTAGTGTTGTCACGGGCAGTTCCACATTCTATCACTTGAAAAATTTGTGCACTCTGTTTTCTGTCTTACTGTTTGCAGGCTTACAGTGTAACATCACATAAACTTAGTTTTTTCAGCTTTCTACCGTTTATTTGGGGTTCACCGTCTCATGGGATGCGGTTCACCCTCTGCCAGTCCACGTCTCCACTGTTGTGTTGTCTCTGTGGCTCACTCCTTGTCCACGAAGGAGCATCACATCTTCCTAAAGAAGACAGCTTACTATCACAAATTCCTGTGGGGGGCAGGTACACTGGTCCAGCCGTCGCATGCCAGAATGTAGCTTTTGCTGGAGCCTGGATAGTGAGTTTACTTTTCAAACGTTGAAATCCGACCTACTCCCGACCCCTTGTTTAGCTACGTTCTCTCTGGACCAGCACATAGTTTTGGCAACTGACACCTCACAGTACAGACTTGGCATGGTCCTAGTGCACCAATACATTGATGGCTCTAACAGCCTGTTGCTTTCACCCCTGAATCTCTCACTCAGGCCCAGCAGCATTACTCTCAGGTGGAAAAATAAGCTCTTGCCACAGTCTATGCTGTCAAGAAATTTCATGTTTTTGTATGGCTCTGAGTTTCACCTTATTACTGACCATAAACCCCCGGCTTCCTTGTTTAACCCTCACACTTCTTTGCCTGACATGGCAACCCTCATACTTCTTTGCCTGACACGGCAGCACATCACCTACAACACTGGTGCTGTTCTTCCTTGCTACAATTCCAAACTCAATTTTTGACTTGGGTCTAAATGTGTCAATGCATACTCTTTGTCCCACCTTCCTGTGGGTCCTAATCTTGACTTTGATTGGGAAGAATTTCTTTGCTTCCATCTTAATATTGAAACATAGGCCACAGTCAAGGCTTTCCCAATTATGAACTTGTGCATAGGAGCTACCGTTGGCGCTTGCATGGCTCTCTGCCACGGGGTTTGGTTTGTTTAGCAGGGCTGGTCAGATTAACCACCGGGTCAGACTTCAGATCCCCTGCACAACTATTTTTACTTACGATGTTGCCTCTTTTTTTGATGACGTTTTGCTGATCTGCAAGGAAGACCTCTCCCCCAGAGTAGTCATTCCCACTGCATTATAGTGCGATGTTCTACATCTTCTCCACCAGTGCCATTGGGGAATTTCGTACGCTAGGAGATATGATTTTCGGCCAGGGATTGAAGGTGAAATTGTCCATTTTGTTGTGTCTTGTAAGCAGTGTGCCTGACAGGAGGCAGCTCGCATGGCGTCTGTCCCGCTGGCCCACTCCACACCAGCCACTGGAACACATTCATGTTGACTTTGTGGGTCCTTTCTTGAATTCCTATTGGCTCTTGGTTGTGGATGCATTTTCTTGGTTTCCTTACATTCTTACGTGTGTGTGGACATTGACTGAGATCACATTCATATGCTTTTGAGGTTTTTTTTATTGACGGGTTGCCTTCTACTTTAGTTTCCAATAATGGCCCCAGTTCCTTATCACACCTTTCGACTGTTTTGTTCCCATTACGGCATTCATTATGTTACGGCTCTGCCATTACACTCTCAATCAAATGGAGAGGCGGAATGCCTAGTGCATATATTCAAGTCTCAAATTAAAAATTCTGTTGTGGATTCTGCCCTTCTCCGTTTTCTGAGCACCTATCGCTTCATGCCTGTGGGTGAGTGGAGCCAAGCTGAGTTACTTCATGGCTGATAGCCACACATGTTCCTCCACCTTCTGTGACCCGTGTTGCACCATCAATCAGGTTTGCCAGCCATTATGCACCACAATCGCTGGTGTGGGTGTGAGGATTTGGTCACCTGGCCATGTGGATACATGCCAGTGTTGTCCACTGCTGGGGACACAATCTTTGTGACGTCCATATGGCTGATGGCATGCCACTTTGATCAGCTGCATCCCTGCTCGCCACCAGGAGCTACCGGTTCACGAGAGCAGCCTCTGTCGTCACAGCCCATCCCGCTGCCCTCCACCTCAAGCCTGTCATCCCTCTGTGGATGCACCCCCATCCCATTGGCTGCCCCCCCCCTCACATGCAGCACCCTGGGGTACCAGCTTTCTGGCATCTGTCTCTGAGCTTGGGTCCACTTTTCCAGCCTGCTGTTCACGGTGGGCTGCTTCCACCGGCCCCTTTGTCATCATCGCCTAAGCCATCATCGCAAGTGGGTCCCGCCCATCTCCTCCAAACTGGGACCTGCCTGCTGTTGATGACACAGAGATGGCAGTGGTACTCCCCCCCCCCCCCCCTCCTCCTCCGACCACAACCTCACTGGTGCTGTCGTTGAGCATCACACGAGCCTGCTAGAGTCCCAGCACATTCCAGCCCTAAGCTCCGGTGCCCACCCGCCACATCGTTCCAATTCCTCCGTCGGTACCAGTTGCTGCTGTTCCATATCTGATTGATGTCTCTCTCATTCCGCTGCCAGCATCTCCTCTGTTGATTGGGCACCCACTTCACACGAGGGAGATAGATGCTGTATCGCACTACCAGTGCATGAGAGTGTGAGTGCTGAGTGTGGATTGCCATGTATGTGCATTCAAATCAGCCGCCAACTGTATCGGTGCGGGCTGGACACTAGAGGCTGCCAGCAGGAAGTGTACACACAGCATGGTCTCTGCCATACTATCTACCGACAGCTCACACCTACACGGATTGTTCAATTTAATTGAAGACATTGAAATATCTCAAAAACTACACATCGGAGTAAAAAAAGTTATAATTCCAATTTTTTTTGTCTCGGAGGGGGACATCCAATGATACCACACATTTAGTGCAAGGGTGGCAGAGGGGCAATTTTGAAATCTTCAATGGTAACCCCTGTTTCCTGTTGCAGATTACCATTCTATGACAAAATCTACACACAGTTTGTCTGGAGCATTTTCTTCATTTCGCCACTGTAACCAGAGCAACAGAACTGGGTACACAATCGTAATTTATGACATGCCCCCTTGAATATCCAATGATACATGGGACCTCACCTCCATGCTGCAAGGATAGGACAGGTCAGTATTTCATAACTTCCAATTGGAAACCCCATTTGCAATGTTGTATTCCTCTGACATATCAAATAGGGGACCACTCTATGCATCACTGTGGCTGTGGCTCGAGGCCAATGCCACTCTACTTTTTCAATTAGAGCAAGTGTTCAAATATATTACCATCAACTTCAATACACTTAATGATCTACTTTTCAAATGACCATACACAGAATATAAGCATATTTGCAGGAATGTCAACACAGGTATTTCTGGTGTGGTCGACCAAGTCATCATGGCCTGTTGGCACTTGCTGATGCACCTGCCGATCCACCGACCAGGGTAAACATTATCTAATATGTCACATACTTCAATTACGTAATGCGCTGGGGAACCA
The DNA here is from genome assembly GCF_023864275.1 of Schistocerca cancellata. Classification (NCBI taxonomy): domain Eukaryota; kingdom Metazoa; phylum Arthropoda; class Insecta; order Orthoptera; family Acrididae; genus Schistocerca; species Schistocerca cancellata. The sequence continues at coordinate 235,785,581 of NC_064627.1, read as the reverse complement.
TAATTCAGAAACCACATACGTTGTTGAACATCCTAGGCAACAACCTGCTGTAGTACTGGTAGTTACTGTTACAGAAATCCATTCAATGTGCCATCAATAAAACATGAACCAATGAGTTTGTTTCCCTCAATGCCACACCATATGTTTCCCAAGCAAGTACATTGATGTCAACTTGCCGTAACCATTGGGGATTGTCTAGACTCCAGTAAAGCATGTTATGCCAGTTAATGCTACAATGGTTTGTGAATGTAGCCTCATCAGAAAATAGTACCTTGGCAAAAGACGTGGCGGTCGCTTGCCTTTGTTGACATGCTCATTCACAAAGCACTACCCAGTAATGGAAATCGGCACCATGAAGTTCTTGATGCTGTGACATGTGGCATATGGATGATGCTTATGACAATGCAGTATTGTGACAAAATGACCTATGAACAGATTGAAATCACAGTGTAATTGCCGGGTGCGTATCGATGGGTTGTTGTGCACTGCCAGAAGTACAGCTATTCCATGAGCTTCTCCTGCAACACGTTTACTTCATTTCCTTTTGCCGGTCTGTATGCTGCCATCAGACAAAGGCGTTCAAACCTTGTGAAAGAATGAATGAGACTGAGCTTCCTTTGGGAAACACTCAACATATAAGGCAACAGCAGCCTCAACATTTCTCCTGCATCCTCCGTGAATCAGGATCATTTCAATTTTTCTTTCTGTGGTTGCAACATTCACCATCCACTAGTAATGTCTGTTCTCCAAATGATAGGTAGGTGCGCACGCAGTGAACACTGCTCAAGTATTGTAATGTTTTGAGCTTCCATCTGTTCTATGTCTGCACAATGCATGATCTGTTCACAGCATACTGCCTATTATGGCACAACATAGTTTGCTACACAGCCACAGTGGTGCGTCAGGTAGGCCCCTGTTCCATATGCTGGAGGAATGCAACGTCATGAATGGGGTTTTCAATTACAAACCCCTGCAGCATGGGGGCGTGGTCCCACATGGCACTGGATATTCAAGGGCCACTGAGTAGTACGTCATAAATTACGATTTTTACCCATTTCTATTCCTCTAATATGGCAAAATGAAGAAAATGCTTCAGACAAATTATATGTAGATAAAATGGAGGTTCATTTCAAACTTTTTTTTTTTTTTAATGGGCACACACACACACACACACACACACACACACACACACAAACCACTGTACAGGCCATTTTTATTTCTGGGATCATATTTATATGAATCTATGGCATGCATTCATATATGTAAAATACCATATTTGGATAATTAGTACGTAAGGGTAGAATAAACACCAACTGTAAAATGAATACAAAAATAGAATTTATATCAATGCTATTATACATATAACATTGGCCATGTTGGCATTAATGCAAATCCCTGTCTATTGTGTAACTAGATAGTCAGTTTGGACTGCAATTCAATGGTCAGCCAATGTATCAAGACTAATTAGACAATTTTTCACGCAGTACATGGAGAGACTCCAAACTGAATTAATCAATTAAAACACTGTTAAAGTTTTGAATGTACATCTCATTTTGTGCCTCAGTCTATTCATTGCGTATATTGTCAGGATGTTTTGTCATAAGTGTATATCTCAATTTCTTCTAGAATGTTAAATAATCTACCTTTTTGTGCTTTACAAAGAATGGTGCTGTCTTTATCAATGTCATAATCAGAATGCTTGTATTCTCTTAAATGAGCACTGAATGATGATGGACTGGCTTCACTAATATTAATATGTTCGCTAGTTTCTCTCTTTCTCCAACATAAATTTTATCACATTAACTGCATGTTATTTTACGTACTCCTGATTGGCCCTTATCTATGTTTTGTATCACACATGATCTTACAATGTTATCCATTCTGAACCCAATTTACAACCTTGTTTTTATTTTTAAACAAATTACTTATTTTACCAGAAATGCGACCTCAATACTGCAAGGTTATAAACTTATCTTTTTCTACTTTCTTGCTCCTAACATGAGCTGATTTCTATTTTTGATTCTATTTTAAACATATTTTACAATTTCAGGCTTTTTATATATTCTACTCATACACACTAATTGTCCAAATGTGGTATTTTACATATGTAAATGCACTTCATAGATGCATATAAATATTACCTCAGAAATAACGAAAGACATGTAATATAGACTCTTTGGCCTGTCTATTCCTAAAAAGTGACGGTAGTAACAAATACAGCAACCCATTTACTGTGACACAGGATGCTTTTCATGTTCTAACATATTAACACAGACACGAGTACAATTGTGTTCTATGTATCCAAATGTTTGTTTTCTTTCTAGAAGAACTCTGACTTTAACGTCACAAAGAATTTATAAGTGACGTGAATCACATTGGTACGGCTCAGGTTTTTAGGTTAAAAAAAAATTATTTTTTTAAATATTTGAAATATATGGCAAAAGAGTAAAAATATTTAATTATAATTCAGTTAATTTACATGAATGAATGTAATTTACGGTATGCTTCACTGCTTGTTGAATTTATCATGCAGTTGTCCATCACAAATAACTGACAGTTATCTTAAAAACACTGCCTTATAGTGGGAAAATGAGTGCTCCACATCACACAATGTCTGTCTAGCAAACTTACAGCATAACACATTGCTCACTCACACATTGCTATGCCAAGTTACTTTTTTGCACTGTCTCACTTAACATTTACCGAAGGATTCCAACTGAAGTTGCATCTTTTTGTCCAGTACATTAATTACTGAGGTAAAACCAGTAAAATTTTCAATATAATACTGGACTGCGTCAAGTCAACTTTCCCAGGTGTGGGCGATAGTGGTACATTGGGATTTTCAGTCTTGAATAAATTAATTCTCCTCGGCAGCTTAATGAACGTGCTTTTCCATTAGAAATTAAATTATCCATTTAGGATATACTGCTCCAGTTTCTTCACAATATGAGCAAACCATGTGCAGTGCATTTAAAATGGATCATTTAAGGTTCACTAATGACAACATAAGCCACTGCCTTCTTCATATACTCTGCAGCATCTGTTATCAACAGTAAAATGTTGTCAAACTTCATACCACCTGGCCACAAAATTTGTGTTCTTCCATTAAATAATCTTGCAACCATCGCAGGGTTTGCAGTAGTCATTCTCGGTTTGTTAGAAGAAAACATTTCTTCTGGATCATCCTGTTGTTTTTTAATACTCCAACAATGACATTCCTCCAACAATGACATTCCCAACTTTCCTGCCAGCACAGTTTGAAGTCTTGTCTAACGTAAAGCAAATTATCTCTTTTTTTTCACAGTGAACAAATTTGTCAAGTTTGTTGGTAACATTTCGGAAGATATTCAGGAGTGTCAAGATTTGAATATTTGGAGAAAAACTTACTTAACACTGGATTATTTATGGTAGAAAGAGGTTTATCGGTCAATACAATGTCACCTTCATAATAAGCCAAAAACGTATCAGATCCTACAGAAGAACCTGGAACTAATCACTAATTAGCAATTGTTTTTTCATCAGGCACAAAACTGCAGTGATATGTTTCATGCTCTCCAGGTGCTGTTTAACCTGTGATCATTGTTCAGCCTTCACTGCTTTCCCACATGGTTGGCAGAACAGGACACACATGTCTGGACTAAAATTATCCTTAACTTCCACAACACACAGCTGCAGATGACAACAACTTGTTGCTTTTACTTTAGACATTGCAGTACTGCCTTGCACTTCAAAGCTCCAGAAATTAACAAGTCAATGAGTTGGGAGGGAGGTGAGAGACGCAGTACAATATGGCTATGAATATGGAAATTCCAGGCTTCTATGGCATTTGTAACCAATGGCGGTAAACACACACCAGCATGCTGATATGAAGAAACAGAATAACATACACTATGTATTAATGGCAACAAATATTTGCATTAAGATTAAATAGCCCACATATTCTTCCTCTTTCAAGCACAACAAAGCAGAAATGATACAAACTGAAAGATCAAGCATATTTATAAAAGAAGTAAATATGTGCTAATAACTGGAAAAAAACAGAAATTTACATAATTACAGAATTTTTTTAAAATATGCATTTACATAAAAATATTTAGCTAAAAACCCAAGACTTAGTAATTGATATAAAGATAAATAATGTAAGTAGACATGTTTCTGCTCTTACGTGTATGACATTGTAATGTCTATGAACATAAAAGAGTTTTTATAGATATTTATAATTAAATGTTTCCCTGGGGAGGGCACCCAGCTTAGGTAGTTCATAAACCAATGTTGACCATCATACTGCGGTGATGTAATGGTTAGCATTTCTGCCTAGCAAGCAAGAAGACCTGGGTTCGAGTCCCGGCCGCAGCACAAATTTTAATTCATTTCGTCTGCTTCGATCATTATCGTAATAATAAAAGTGTTTGCTGTCTGTTTTATCAGATGCCAGTATCTGAATACTGGTTTGGTCATTAAACATTTAAAGTGCTGTTCATGGGTTTAAAAGCTATCCTTCAACAAATATTTACAACTTGCAGAGCACTAAGGATACAATTTTCAAAACTATGAGCATAAGAAGTAAGAACAGACCGAATCAAATGAAAATAAGTGGCTCTTCTGTGACAATAATAAGGACACCTGATTAGGAACAGAAAATAATGCCACAAGTAGCAGTACTTGCAGATTAGGATATCTGAAGATACTCACAGTAATACGAGGGAGGTTTGAAAAGTTCTCTGAATGGAATAGAAAAAAGTACTTACATCACTGCAACTTTTTTTTGTTTTTCATTGTAATCGCCTTGTAGATTAATACACTTGGTCCAACGATGTTCCAGTGCCTTGATTCCGTCTCGAAAATGAATTTCCTCCAGGCCTGCAAAATAGTTGTCAACTCCGGCTATCAATTCTTCGTTTCAAGTGAATCTTCATCCAGTTTTAGGAAGAGATGGAAGTCCGATGGAGCCATATCAGGTGAATAAAATGGGTGACAGCAATTCATACCTTAGTTCATGTAAGTTTTCCATGGCGACGGCACACGTGCACGGGCGCACATTCTCTTTATGTCGAGAGTTGCGGCACCCATCTTGCTTATAATCTGTTCTTTTCTAATTCTTCAATTAAAATGCGATATACCATTTCAGATGACATCTGGAAAGCATGAGCAATTTCATGCACTTTCAATCGGCGGGTCCTCCATTACCATTTTGTGCACTCTTGCAATGATTTCTGGAGTAGTGACACATCTTGGCCGATCACTGCACAGATTATTATCTAAGCTCTCCCGACCAAATTTAAATTCATTTGTCCACTTGGGAACAGTTGAATATGAAGGAGCAGAGTCCCCCAGTGTATTCTGAAAATCCTTTGCTTTCGTATCTTTCTTTACGAAGTGCTTAATCACTGCTTGAATCTCTATTTTTTTCCATCTTCGCAAATCACTACGTGGGAACAACAACAGAGCCACGTCACCTCCACAGCCCTCTTCCAAGAGCACTGACGTGACACATGTTTACAGGCAACAGTCCAATGAATATCATGTGAACAACTAGTTGTGCTAGCGCTGTTCTCTCATGGTGATTCCGAGAACTTTTCAAAACACCCTTGTAATTATTTTGCAGATAAGACCCTGTGCCAATGTCAGTATCCCCAGAGTATCTGCAGATATCCACAACAATAACAACTTTGTGGACATAGTTGAAGGAACTCTGGGTTCTGAGCAGGTTTTCCAAACTCTACCCCTTCTCCTAAACATCATCAGTCCTTTTCCAACATCCCTTTTATTCCCCTTCAACCCTTTTGCCAGAAGGACCCACTGGCTCCTGAAGTTTGCAAACTTTAATACCTTTCACACGAACGTTCTCCTACTGGCACTTGGTGAGTAGATTTTTTATCCATCCAATCACATTATATTTTGAAACATTGACGGTTTTCATTAGAGTAAATATTATGATTGTTTTTATTCTTAGTTTTATTGTTGTTGAACAATGATAACAGCACCAACAACAGTAACAACAGCAGCACCAACAACAACAACTGCTGTTGTTAATGTTGTTGTTGTTTTTGTTACTATTTTCAGACTAACTGCCATTATATTAGCTTGAATGTGCAGTGTCCTGGAAACAACAGATTTATTATCATCATCTGTAACTAATTCTTCCTGGTTTTCTAGAACTTTTTCATTTGCATTCCCTTTCCTATTTACTAGCAGCTGCATTTCTTTGGAGTCATTCCTGTTTCAATTGCAGTAATACATTTATACAATTATCAAAAGCTGCCATAAAACTACATGCAGACTGTTTTATGACAATAATCCACCCACTGGACTTTTCATTTCATGGTCTGACTTCTGTTTAAGCTTTTAATGTTCAGTCGGATCCTAGTATTCACTCAAGACCACCTATTCGAACTGAACTGTTTACTAAAACTTCAGTGTTAATTATTTCAAAGAATAATATAAGAAGAAAATTAATTAATCATCTGTACCAAGAAGTTGTTTACGTCACCCAAACCCGGTCACGAACATGAATGGGGAATCACTCTAGTGGTGAATGGGCCCCAAATGAGGAAATTCACCAACATACGAGACTTTGACAAAGGGCAGGTTGTTAAGGAGGATAGGCAGCAATCCACGGCACTGTGGTGAATATAATGACACAGTACAATGTTGGTGCAGGCAGAACTAGTTTTGGACCATACTGTTCGGCTCAAATTGTTGAACATTAAAGTGGCTCCACAGCGGAAAACTCCTACATGTTCCCAAGTAGGCCCAACGCCATCAATTCTGACTGACTGGAGTTTAGATCTATGGAAACATTTTTTAATATCACACCGAATTAACATGCATTTGATAAATGACCTATTTGAGTATCAAATAACAGCATGCAAGATGGGACTGGAACTTATACCACAGCTTCATACACCTTTCCAACTCTGTGGAAATATTTCACAGAAAATTTCACAAAATTCATTTCAGTTATTATGACAGTTGTAACTTACAGAATTTATTAAGAATATGACAGGCTAAGTTGCATTAAATATAGTCATGACTTGTCTCTATGTTTTTATGGAATATAAATTAGGGGATTCCATTTCAGCAGACAAAAACTCAGGACTGGCACATGCCTATCATCAGAGCTTTGGCTTACTGAGTGGGTTAAGGCAGTTAAAAAATTTTAATGCTCACAAATGCATATAAAACAGTATGATGTGGATGATGGACTTGCAGAAGCCATAGAAATGCAAATAGAATCTCTTATCCACACAGACCTCTAACCACAGGCAGCATGAGTGTAGCAACTGTTGTTAAGAATAGTGTTACAAGAGCAAAAGAAAAGTAGAGTAATTAATATGAGAAACATTTTGAATTTAGATAAAGGTTAAAATACAGCCAACTGAAAAAGCCTCATGAACTAACTGAATAATTATTCACTTTAACAGAAAAGGTCCATTTTTGTTCTGGAGAAAATGGGCTAGAATGAATGAATGAATGAAAAATTATTAATTTGTATGAAGGTATGTCAGTGCTGAAAATGCTTACTAACGACTGGGTAGAGATTTGTACTCCACTGTTCCCAATTGCTTAAGCTTATTATTTCCAACTTATCAGCTGTAATTCCACTCCTTGTCAGATTTCAATGTGCTGTACCAGTCTAACTGCTCTATTGAAGAAGGCACAGTGGATTCCATCTCTGATATTTTATTTTCTAAGTGGGAAGTTTATTCCAGATTCAATCCATCTAGGTTTCCTATCCATAAGAAAGTTGCAACAGTCAGCTACAATTAACTATAAAAACATATTTCTTTCACTGTCGTCTCATCTACACTTTAACAAAGATTTTCTAGATGCTGGAAGCTGATAAACAGGGTGATTCACAAATATATGCAAGCATTTTAATATGTTATTCTACAAATAAAACTAAAGAAAAATGTTCATATAAACATAGGTCCGCAAATGTTTAGTTACGGAGTTACGGCTAATAAGAGATTTTGCCTGAAATTTAGCAACTTCGCTGATATCAAGCCATTGCAAAACTGTACAAAGTTAAAGCAAAGCACGATTTACCTATTTTTGTTGTTATTGATCTGTGACTGTAACAAAACATGTCCCAGGCATGTATATGCATTAGTTTTGCAGAACATCCAGAGAAGCAAAGAAGTAATTTTGTAAAATTTTTAATTTATTAACTACTTGACCAAATTTTTTTTTTTTTAATTCTAGACAACTGCACAAAGTTTCCAACAGAACTTGTAGAGAATTTAATTTTGGAAACATGATGGTAATAATGTTAACTGAAACTGTATGAATGTGTCAGATAATCTGCTTTTATTAATACCATACCACAAGAGAATTCATGTTAAACTGGAAAAAAAAAACAAAGCTCAGTGTTCAGGAAGTTGATAGTATACATACAATTTCACAATATATTCACAATAAATGTTTAAAAATGTCTCCACCGAGTTCTATGCATTTATCTGCACTTGTATGAACAGATTTTGTTGCTCGTTTAAGTTTCACAGAGTTGTTCTTAATTTTGACTACTGCAGATACACATCTGGGACACTTTTTATTAGATTCACCAGACCAATAACAACAAAATAAATGTAAATCTTGTTTTACTTTAACCTCGCACAGTTTTGCGATGGCTTGATATTAGTGAAGTTGCTAAATTTCAGGCAAAATATTTTATTAGCCGTAACTCCGTAACCAAACATTTGTGGACCTATGTTTACATGAACTTTTTCTTTAGTTTTACTTGTCGAATAGCACATTAAAATATTTGCATATCTTCATGAATCACCCTGTTTATATACTTTCTTCCATTCTTCCTGGAACATGGTGAAAAGTTCTGTACATGTTCTGTAATAGTTTCATGAGTTTATTAACTAGAACTGAATCAAGATCCAAATCAAGTCCTTGGGCCAGCATTCAAATTCATCTGACTGCATTTCATAATATCACCATATTGTGCTTTCATTATATGAACAGACACGTTACACTCTGAAATAGATTAATGATTGCCCTGCAATTTTTCAGACTTGTATACTGGGCTCCGTTGCTTGAGGAACTGGAGTAGTTGTCTACAAGAACAAAATCACTGTGACAGACAAAATGAAATAAATGAAAGGGGTTGAAATAGGCTTGGATAGGTGCTAACAAACAGCATCAGCTTTAAAGATGTTAGCTCCTTTTTTCTGAAATAAATTCAAAGACCTCCCCAAAAATTCTAGTGATTTAGTTAGAATACTGCCCTTCCAATTTAAAAACTGTTTCTCATCACAAAACATGTTAAATAATCTAATAGGAAATAACTTTCTGCAGAGGGCATGTTGTGTAACATAACAGCATATAAAATTACCAAAAAAACTATATAACAACGATAATTTCTGGATGGTGTAAGATGTAAAATAAAGGGAAGGCCACCACTCTCTCCCCCCCCCCCCCCCCCCCCCCCCATTTTCAAGGTATTCTGTGAAAGAGACAGATACAGTTTCACTTTACAAATGCTCTCCGAATACACTGTTTATTTTATTAATGGTAAGATACGACTGCTAATGAGATGAACAAATTATAGATAACTTTCACTAGCTTCATAAGACAAATCTGGCTACAGTAATACCAACTACGTCATTCAGATGGAAATTACATTTTTAATTATTTCTTTTCCCACAGTTAGTACCAATAACAGGAAAAGAATTATTTTGAAGTTATTGCTGTCCTTTCTAGTACAGATAAAAATAATACAATTATAAATGAAAACCGCTAGTTCAGAAATCACAGACCCTTTTTGAAGTCAGGTAAACTTACATTTCAATAAATATTGATCCAAAAGGTAGTACACCACCAAGGATAACAATTACTGCAGGTTCCATGAACCACTTCTTTTCAGGTATTGGACGTGGGACAGCATTGATACGACATGGATAGTCGGGCTGCCCAGCGAGATTTCTACCCAGTACAGTGCCAACAAGGGTCAATGGTAATATGACAAATATGCATATGCAAGTCACAGCAACCTGGAAACAAAAATAACATCCTCATTCCACATGAAAATTAATATGAATTAACTAAGCTACATATTATTCATCATAAACATTAAATTTGAAGAATTTTTCTACATGCATAATTATTTGAACAGTGTATTGTATAAATATTTTTGAATTAAAATAGCAGCTATAGTTGAACAGATCAGAATTTGCTTTCCTCTTTCTACCGATAATCATCAACAGACACTGTTCTCAATGTTATAACAAGAACAATTAGGATCACATCAACAGCCGACAATGCACTGTCTTCTTGTATGACACAAAGCAATAGATGGCTTCAGTGTTGTACACATTTTTTCATTATCTACAAATTTGACAACCACTCTAATGTAAATTCTGCATAGCAGTCCATCTTTTAAAAAAATACTCTTTATGAATACTAAGACATTTGAGTTTTGCAATAACATTTACTCCTTTAAGTCTACATCAGAAATAATATTAGGTACAAGTACATAAATGATAGAGACTTATTGCTTGGTGTCGGCACAACACAGATCAACCCTCAAATGGATGCACCCTTTTTTTAAAACACAAGTAGGCATGTGGCATACTCTGTACACGTGCCAAGAAATAACTGTCTTTATGTTACAAAGGTAAATGTGTATGAGCAATATCACAATTTGATCTTAGTTCAATTAAACAATGAAAAAAATAAAGTTACATTATATGAGCTAGATCACTGTTTAATAATAAAAAATAATAAAATCAACTTCCATTAGATCACTCTATTGCAACGTACAAAAGTTGCATCACAGTAATTACCCATACAAAACATTTAATAATACTGCTGCAGTAGATCCCATCCAATGCCTTATTCAATTGCTAATTACCTTGAAAACAATTGCCTCATTGTCAGATTGTGCTGTTAGCTCACAATGTAGGTCATTTTCTTTCATAAATTTTTTTCTCATCTAGTGCACACTCTATTTCATACTACTGCTGCTCACTAGGACGTATGGCAACACAACATATCACAGGTTAGCAGAAGCAATAATGAACAGATACAGACTCGCAATTTTAAAACAACAATGGAATGGTACAAGACAGTGTTATTCGTCGTTGGTGCACTCTATACACAGGTGTGCCTGCTTGAAGGTTAACAGCACAAACTCAATCATATTAATTTCATCTTTTCATGATAACTGTTACATTTATTTTAAAATAATGTCATTGGATCTATGAGCTGTTTTGACTGCACTATAATTTACAGAGAACTGCTCAAAATATGAGTCACACAGTTATGAAAATATTAACATTTATATGAAAAATGAGTACAATGGAGGAAGTTTACACATTAAACCAAATAACAATAAGCAGCACAGCAGATATAGAATGACTTCCTATGTGTCTAAAAGTTACATCTAGAAAGTGTAGTAATATTTGCAAACATATAATTTCACATTATACGTAATTTTTGAATTTTGTTTCAAATCTTATGTTTTTAACTAAGATTCTCTAAACTATATAGAACTGAGAATGCTAATGCAATTACAACTTAGGAACAGTTATTTCAATGGAGTGTGTAATATCGGGGGGCTACTGAAACTGAACGCTTGAAATACTCAAAATGTAGAAGCTCTTACTGTTTGTAGCATGTAGCGAGTTGACAAATCATGTATTCAAATTTGGCAGTTTTCTTTAACTTTCTCATACTCCTGTTGACTGACAAATTTACTTTTATATTTTACAGCTATAGCAATGCAATGTTTGGTAACGTAGTTATAGTTAATCAGCAGCTAACCTGCATGCCATGATAGAATTCAACACTGCAGAAATCACAATGCATTTATCAGTGAGAAACATTTGCAGGAAATATATCAGAATGCAACACTAAATGTGAGCAATGTGTGGCAACGGGTCAAGTGCAGTGGCTTCTAACAATACCCAATGTGCCATGTCACTGACATTTTGAAATGTCGGGTATTCTGTCAGATATAAGCATCGTTCTTGAACAACATTTTGACAATGTTACTTCTTGTCTTCATCAGATGCTACCTGAGACTGATCGTTGAATGGAACGGTTCGAGTATTTATACCTATGCTTTTTCCCTCCATGGTAGGTTACCGGTGTTCTGCTAGCAGTCTGCTCCCACTAGCAGTGTCCTTAGGTGTTTCCTCTTCAGTCCAGAGTGCCTGCCTGGGGGCAGGTGTCCTGTTTTTAGTCTACTTCAGATCCAGATGTTCTCTCTGTGGTCTGCTGCCACTAGAAATGTTCTCTGGTGTTCCCACTTCAGTCTGGTGCACCAGGCCAAGTGCTGGTGTTTCAGCATGTCACTTGCACCCATCTACATACTGGTGTTCTGTTTTTGGTCCAATGCAGTTCTAGGTGTTCCCTTCATAGTCCACTCCCACTAGAAGCACCCTGCAATGTTCCATCTTTGGTCCGGATGAAGGGTGCTCTATTTGGTGTTTGTTTTCCATGTCCGCACACTCAGTTTTTTTGTGGAGTTCTGCTGCTGTCCCCATTGCATTTTCACAACTCCAGTGTAGGGTCCCAGGCTCTGCTGAGGTGGTACCCAGAGTCACAATTCATGATGTTCTCTGTCACCCTTATCTCTGTAGACACTCTTATTACACTGTCCCACTACCTGAGTGTCACTATCAGAACTCTCAATTCATAATAATGCATGAAACGATTGAGTTCCAGGCAGCACTTAGCAATAGCCAATTTAGTTGTCTGTCTTAGACGCTTGTAGTAAGAGTGGACTGCAAGTGGAAAACAAGGATGCTGCTAGCAGGAGTGGACTGCCTGTAACCTTATATTCCACTCGATGAGCCATCTCAGGTAGCATCAGATGACAATAACAAGCCAAACTGTTGAAATATCATGCAAGAATGATGCTGATGTCTGGCAGAATACCGGACACCTCAACATGTCAACAATCAGGGAAGTCTGAAGGATTACATTTGCCATGTCATTATTTGTGAGAACTTTCTGGTAACAATTGATGCATCATGTGTCTTAATATCCATTGATAATGGAAGTGGTATAAAGGGAGATTCTGTAACTAAAATGCATACCTTAAGAGCTATGATCACTTGTTCAGCAGAAGATGTGTGTTTCACAGTAGCAAAGATGAAGAAGTGCTCATACCTCTTAAGGTATAGATTTTAGAGTCCAGGTTTACTAGCCCCTCCCAAAATATAGAAAGCAAAGATTTTGCAGTACAGTAAGTTAACTGTAAGTATTATCAGAACAATTTTTGCTTATAACTTTCAACTCTGTCATTTCCACACCAGAGTTCTTACCTCAAATTGATACATTTACCCTTCTCCGCCATCCACTAAAGTTTTTAATATCATCACAGAATCACCCTGTAACCAAATTTTTATTCTACAGCATCAAAACACAAGGGGGAACATTACCTGCAACTCTTAGGCAACAACCTACCAACCAGCAACAAACTGACAAGTAACTGATCGTTGTCAATAAATTTATGTTTAAATTTGTTATGAAGACTGAAACAATGACCTGATACATGGTGGACAGGTAACAATAGAAAACAAAATGTAGTAGGAACACTGATGCTTCTTGTTAACGGTGGTGGTGGTGACGACGACGACCACAAGTATGAGATTTAGCACTCTCATACACTTGTCACCAAGGTTGGCATGAGCTGTACAGCAATTCCTTTTAAAACATTTTCATTTACAAACCTATTAAACTGATTAATTCTGATCACCTGTCATGATTCTTTATTAATTGGGAGTGCTATCATTAGGCAAGTGATGAAAACAAAAGTGACAACAATGAACTGCACAAACAACAGTTTCGCATCACCATCATAACTCTAATAGTATATGTTTTGAGGAACAAAATGACCTCTTTTTCAATATTCTTTTGACCAGCATAGTTCAACAGAGTACACTGTGTCTCCAATCCTGTAAAAACAGTGTGGTTTGTGTACACTGTATGTAAATGTGCCTGGAAGGGTCAACAAGACCGGAGTGTATGTGCAGTGTCATTTTAGCATGAAAGGCTGTCAATACGGGAATTTTCCAGCCAAATTGCAGTGTTCAACCTATGTCAACAACACCCATTGATCACTGCTATCTACAAACCACAGCTTGTAGGTGTGCCAAGGAGAAAGATACAGCATGTGTGCTGTTTATCTGATGACAAATGGGAGTGCTGTGCTGAGCCAACCTTCACATGAACAGTTCGGCATCCATCACGGACAAGAATAAAAATAGCCCTGCAGCATGGTGTATAAAGATGTTCAACAAAAGAAAACATCTAGAATAGAAACTTGATCAATGGCATCAGGTTCTCTTCACTGACAGGTGCATGAGAGGTGATGAATGCAGGATTCTGATGAATGATGATCATCACAGAAGAATGTAGGAGGCAGTTAGCTACCAATGCATATCTCCAGTATACAGTTATGCAGTCCCACATGTTCTGTAGATAACAGTTCTGTCTGCAGCTAGCCATCACATTTTGAGTTGATATTACGTACAGATGCCAGATGCCTCTTAATATCCATAGTAATTTCAGGGCTGTGCAGTATCTCGACAGGATCCTTCAACTTATTATCCAGCAAGTGATAGGTACAGGTCTGTACAGCAGTAGTAACTGCTTTGTGAATAACAGCCTGTAATGATGTGGAAATCCACAGGTATTTCATCAATATTAATTACTTTGTGGTTCAAAGTTAAAGGTCAATGTCATTCTTACCAGTTCTGATGTGTTATATACAATCAAAAACAATAATTTTTTTTCTTTTAAGTCATTATTAGCACCCATTTTGGAAGGAGTGCCACTACACTGGCTTCAAAGTGTAATGTCCTAGAAAGGGTAGATACATTGCTGATATCTGCAAGAATAAAGAAGATGATAAGCCCTTCTTCCTGGTTTTGTGCACAATAAAACGTGCATCCTATTTTCATCTTAACAGCAATCGGCTTATGTCTGCATTGTTCCTATTTCATTTACATTATCTAAGATCACTTATACAATTATCAAAAGCTGTCACAGGGCTACATGAAGGGTCTTTGGCGAACACTTCACCCAACAGAATCTTTGATTCACAACCTGATTCAACTTGTGTATAAACCTAACTTTCAGAATAACAACTGTGAACCTATTAATGTTGCTCTCAAATATACCCCATCGGTTCAGAAACTTTCAAGATTGGGATAAGAAAAAGAATAAAGAAAAGTCAAGAGAGTAGTTTTAATGCTTCAGGTGTTCTACGTGATCATCCACCACATGAGCACAATTCACAGATGTTCAAACAACAATGTGAAATGTCAGAAAAGTCTTCATATCAGATGATGTTCAACTTGTGTGTCACACTGGTTTGAATGTCTGTTATGTCATCAAACTGTTGATCTTTTGTGTAAATTTCTGTACTCTGTCATTTTGTGGTAGGTTCCTGCTGATAACACCAAGTCTCATCACCCACGATGTCCAAGCTTTGCACTTCGATTGAGTCATGACAGGCATCCAAGCGCTTTGTTGTTTTTGTTCAGGAGGTGATGTGTGGTGAGACAAACACTGTACATATTTTTCTCCTTTTCAAAACATTCTGGAGAATGTCATCTGAAACACTTTAGTCAGAGACGTTGCTCCATTCCAATTTGTAACAAAATGTTGACACACTAAGGCTGCACATCCACTACTTAACACTGCCTGCTCACAACTGACTGGCTGAATGCACACCTGTTGTTTACAGTTGTTAGTTCAAGTTGCCACTATTGTTACCACACTGATATCACCTATATGGCAGTACTGAAACCAGTCCCTGAACTTTTTGGATGGATGATGTATTTACAAATATTGAATGCTATGCTTATTACACTAGGAAGTATAGCAGGTTAATATGTTTTAACACTATCATGAATTAACACACTTTGATGAATGAACTGTATGACAAACTTTAAACAGTAATGGGAACTTGTACAACACTGCCATCTGACTTCCCAATGTTATGGAAATGTCTGAAATAAAATTTCAAAAAATCCATTTCACTAATTCCAGCAGATGGTTGTAACTTGCAGCACATATCAAGAATATGATGGGCTATTTGTATTAAAATGTGGTCATGATCAGCCTCTATGTTCTTAGTCAACAGAACGTAAATTTTGAGACTTGATTTCAGCATACAAAAATTTAGGCCAGGGGCAATCAGCATCAAGCTACATCACACAGTGTTAAAATAGTTAACAAAATTATAATATCTGCAGGTGTAGATGAGCGACTTGTGGACCTCTAGAAACAGGTCTCGCTTTCAAGATGATAATGCACAAATATACAGCACCTACATTCCACCATTTCTTCATGATGTAGACGCTTGGCACCAGTCACAACTTGCAGTGTATTGTCACCACAACCTCCAAATACACTGAATGACCTCAGAAGGATTTGTCCCAGAGGAATGGGACAGGCTTGACAAGGAATGTCTCAACCACCTTGTGGACAACAAGCCAAAGAGGATTCAAGAACGTTAGCATGCACAGGTTGGAATCATCCAAATGGTGTGGTATCCAAATGGTGTGGTATTTTGGTAACATGACTTCATGTTATCTTCTACTGAAGATGGTAACAGGCCAGCACTATTTGGACACTGCCATATGGCTGAATGACAGAACATCTCAAAATCATCATACACTGGGAAAGCCTAAAATCACAGACAGTACTGAATGTTACCCAGCAGCCAATTTTGATTTCACAGATGTGCAAAGGCACGCACTTTTGAACAGACTACTTTTACTTTGTTTTCCATACAGTTTTTCTTGAGTTTCATTCCCAGCTCTCCATGAATCCAAGCCCACACATCCACAGATAAGCAAGTGTTGCAAAACTATTTTGGGCAATTTATAATTAAAAAAATATGCATATAAATATGAGAATGTTAAGCATCTATTCATCTTTATACGCATATTTAATTATGAGTATGTTAAGCATCTATTCCCCCCTTGAACCATGGACCTTGCTGTTAGTGGGGAGACTTGCATGCCTCAGTGATACAGATAGCCGTACCGTAGGTGCAACCACAATGGAGAGGTATCTGTTAATAGGCCAGACAAACGTGTGGTTTCTGAAGAGGGGCAGCAGCCTTTTCAGTAGTTTCAGGAGCAACAGTCTGGATGATTGGCTGATCTTGCCTTGTAACACTAACCAAACTGGCCTTGCTGTGCTGGTACTGCGAACAGCTGAAGGCAAGGGGAAACAACAGCCATAATTTTTCAAGAGGGCAAGCAGCTTTACTGTATGGTTAAATGATGATGGCATCCTCTTGGGTAAAATATTCTGAAGGTAAAATAGTCCCCCATTCGGATCTCCGGGTTGGGAGTACTCAGGACTATGTCGTTATCAGGAGAAAGAAAACTGGCGTTCTAAGATCGGAGCGTGGAATGTCAGATCCCTTAATTGGGCAGGTAGGTTAGAATATTTAAAAAGTGAAATGGATAGGTTACAACTGGATATAGTGGGAATTAGTGAAGTTCGGTGGCAAGAGGAACAACACTTCTGGTCAAGTGAATACATGGTTATAAATACAAAATCAAATAGGGGTAATGCAGGAATAAGCTTAATAATGAACAAAAAAATAGGAATGTGGGTAAGCTACCACAAACAGCATAGTGAATGCATTATTGTAGCCAAGATAGATACGAAGCCCACACCTACGACAGTAGTACAAGTTTATATGCCAACTAGCTCTGCAGATGACGAAGAGATTGATGAAATGTATGATGAGATAAAAGAAATTTTGAGATAGTGAATGGAGACGAAAATTTAATAGTCATGGGTACTGGAATTCGGTGGTAAGAAAAGGAAGAGAGGGAAACGTAGTAGGTGAATATGGAATGGGGATAAGGAATGAAAGAGGAAGCCTGCTGGTAGAATTTTGCATAGAGCATAACTTAATCATAGTCTACACTTGTTTCAAGAATCATGAAAGAAGGTTGTATACATGGAAGAGGCCTGGAGATACTAGAAGGTTTCAGATAGATTATATAATGGCAATACAGAGATTTTGGAAGCAGATTTTAAATTGTAAGACATTTCCAGGAGCAGATGTGGACTCTGACCACAATCTATTGGTCATGAACTGCAGATTAATACTGAAGAAACTGCAAAAACGTGGGAATTGAAGGAGATGGGTCCTGGATAAACTGACAAAACCAGAGGTTGTACAGAGTTTCAGAGAGAGTATTAGGGAATGACTGACAAGACTGGGGGCAAGAAATACAGTAGAAGAAAAATAGGTAGCTTTGAGAGTTGAAATAGTGAAGGCAGCAGAGGATCAAGTTGGTAAAAAGATGAGGGCTAGTAGAAATCCTTGGGTAACTGAAGATATATTGAATTTAATTGATGAAAGGAGAAAATATAAAAATGCAGTAAATGAAGCAGGCAAAAAGGAATACAAACGTCTCAAAAATGAGATCGACAGGAAGTGCAAAATGGCTAAGCAGGGATGGCTAGAGGACAAATGTAAGGATGTAGAGGCTTATCTCACTACGGGTAAAATAGATACTGCCTACAGGAAAATTAAGGAGACCTTTGGAGAAAAGAGAACCACTTGTATGAATATCAAGAGCTCAGATGGAAATCCAGTTCTGAGCAAAGAAGGGAAAGCAGAGAGATGGAAGGAGTATACAGAGGGTCTATACAAGGGCGATGTACTTGAGGACAATATTATGGAAATGGAAGAGAATGTAGATGAAGATGAAAAGGGTGAAATTATATTGCGTAAAGAGTTTGACAGAGCACTGGAAGACCTAAGTCAAAACATGGGAGTAGACAACATTCCAATAGAGCTACTGACAGTCTTGGGAGAGCCAGCCCTCACAAAACTCTACCATCTGGTGAGCAAGATGTATGAGACAGGCGAAATACCCTCAGACTTCAAGAAGAATATAATAATTAGAATCCAGTAGAAAGCAGGCATTGACAGACGTGAAAATTACCGAACTATCAGTTTAATAAGTCACGGCTGCAAAATACTAACACGAATTCTTTACAGACGAATGGAAAAACTGGTAGAAGCTGACCTTGGGGAAGACCAGTTTGGATTCGGTAGAAATTTTGGAACACATGAGGCAATACTGAACCTACGACTTATCTTAGAAGATAGATTAAGGAAAGACAAACCTACGTTTCTAGCATTTGTAGACTTAGATAAAGCTTTTGACAATGTTGA
Organism: Schistocerca cancellata; assembly: GCF_023864275.1. NCBI lineage: Eukaryota > Metazoa > Arthropoda > Insecta > Orthoptera > Acrididae > Schistocerca > Schistocerca cancellata. Next base: position 235,766,401 of record NC_064627.1, on the reverse strand, counting down.
CTGGAATACTCTCTTTCAAATTCTGAAGGTGGCAGGGGTAAAACACAGGGAGCAAAAGACTATTTACAATTTGTACATAAACCAGATGGCAGTTATAAGAGTCAAGGGGCATGAAAGGGAAGCAGCAGTTGGGAAGGGAGTGAGACAGCAAAGGACCTGGAACAGCAGTCGAATGGAATGGACAGTGTCTTGAAAGGAGGATATAAGATGAACATCAACAAAAGCAAAATGAGGATAACGGAATGTAGTCGAGTTAACTCAGATGATGCTGAGGGAATTAGATTACGAAATGAGACACTTAAAGTAGTAAATGAGTTTTGCTATTTGGGGAGTAAAGTATCTAATGATGGTCGAAGTAGAGAGGATATAAAATGTAGACTGGCAATGGCAAGGAGAGCGTTTCTGAAGAAGAGAAATTTGTTAACATCGAGTATAGATTTAAGTGTCAGGAAATCATTTCTGGAAGTATTTGTATGGAGTGTAGCCAAAAAAAGTGAAACATGGACGATAAATAGTTTGGACAAGAAGAGAATAGAAGCTTTCGAAATGTGGTGCTACAGAAGAATGCTGAAGTTTAGATGGGTAGATCACATAACTAATGAGGAGGTATTGAATAGAATTGGGGAGAAGAAAAATTTGTGGCACAACTTGACTAGAAGAAGGGATCGGTTGGTAGGACATGTTCTGAGGCATCAAGGGATCACCAATTTAATATTGAAGGGCAGAGTGGAGGGTAAAAATTGTAGAGGGAGACCAAGAGACGCATACACTAAGCAGATTCAGAAGGATGTAGGTTGCAGTAGTAACTCAGAGACTAAGAAGCTTGCACAGGGTAGAGTGGCATGTAGAGCTGCATCAAACCAGTCTCTGGACTGAAGACCACAATAATAACAAGCATCTGCTTCAACATTTCCATATTTTTATGAATTACATAATTCAATAACTATTCTAATAATTACTTTTCACATGGGAACACTTTTAATGGCAACCATCAGTATGTGGCACAGTCAGATGAAGTTCATGAGTAATTCTACAGCTATAACTACAACATTATAGAAGCAAGATAGACACAGAATAGAGAAATTTCTTTATAGTGTGCGATATTAAAGCATCACATCATGCAGCAATAAAGGACTGTCTGAATCACCTTGTGTACTAAAACAACAGGAAGATCCATAAAGTTATGACACTGCTAGAAAGTGCATTTTCATACATCAGGTCAGTTTCATGTACTACAAACAACGTTCTTCAGACAGAAGGGTTGAAGGGGAAGAAAGAGGGGTGAAGGAAAAGGACTGGAGAGGTCTAGGAAAAGGGGTAAATGTTGGAAAAGTCACCCAGAACCATGGGTCAATGGAGACTTACCGGATGGGATGAGAAGGAAAGACTGATTGTTGGGGACTGCACTTGATGAGATTTGAAAGCCTGAGAGCTTAAAAGTTGAAGACAGGGTAATATGCAAGACAGAGATTTCTGTTAAAACATGATGTGCGAGTTAATAAGAGTGGAAAGGTAAGTGCATTGTAAATAACAGAGGTGGGAAAGAAACAAAGAAAAATAGACAGCTAAGAAAATGAAAGATGTAGAAAACCTTCTTTAATGTGCATGTTCCTTTGCTGCTTGGTGAGTAGATTTTTTATTTATCCAATTGCATTATATTGTCAAAAATTGATTGTTTTCGTTGTTATACGAACAACATTACTTTGTTTGATGTTTAAGAGATTTGATTAGATTATCATTATTCAACGGTTGAACTAATTAATGTGTTCTGGTGACTCATTTCCTTAGTCTTCCCAGATCCTTCCAGTAAATTAATATCTTGTTTCCTTCAAAGAGTACTCGTAGGATAGGTCTGGTAGAATGTAAATAACCAAGAAGTGCAAGTGCCGAGTTGTCAACAAGCACACACGAAAGAGAAAGAAAACTTGCCAGCTTCCAGAATCCATCCTTTCTCAAGCTACAGTACAAATACACACACAAAACACAAGTGCCTGCACACCGCCACACCTGCACTCCTGTGTACATGCACATGCCTCTGCCCCTACATAGTGTAAGCAGCGTGCACGATGCCATCCTTCAGTTCAGCACATGGGCTGGGCGGGGTGGGACTTGTGTCGAGTGGGGTGGGTAGAGAGAGAGAGAGAGAGAGAAATGGGAGGTAGGAAGAGGGTTTGGGGGTGGGTACTAGCAGCTCACATCGAGGTAGTCATTTTGCTGGCTAGAAATGCGGGAGAGCGGGGTGTAAGTGTATAAGCTAAGCATGTGATGCAAGTGTGTGGAGCCGATATGAGAACCAACCAGCTGTCCATCAGAATGAATGGTCACTGCCAAACTGTGCCCAAAAACAAAGTTCACCACCTACTGGCCTAACATGCAGCTGAGCACAACGTGCTCAATTCCAATGGCTGCTTCACGACCTGGGCCATCTGGATCCTTCCCTCCATCACCAGCTTTTCTGAACTACCCACATGGAAGTCATCCTTGCAATACATCCTTTGTTGGTAACCCTCCTGACCTCAACCTCCGTCAATCCACTGGCTACACACCATCCACCCAACACTTTCCCCTTTCTCTGTCCTATCACCCCCACCAAATTCATGTCTCCACATCACCTACATTGTGCGTCACTTCCCACCGGCTCTGGCACCACTTGTGCATCACAAGCCAACCACATACTCCTGTCAACCCTCCCTCATTCCTAACCAGCAAATTGCCTGCCTCCCACTAAGCCACTTGTTACCCACCTCCACTATCTTCCTGCCTCCCACCTCTCCCCCCCCCCTCTATCCACCCCACCTGACACAGCCCCTACCCCAACCAGTCCACCTATTGAACTGTAAAGCACTGTGTAGCCAGCCGATAGTGAGTGAGTGTAAGTGTGAGTGTGTGTGTGTGTGTGTGTGTGTGTACACATGCACATTCTCACAGGTGAGCATATAATAATCTAGCTCTAAAAAGAGCTAATTCCAAAACTGATAGCAATCATTTACAACATTGTAGCCAGATGCTTATGAGTTTCATCACAATTACCGTTCTTTTGTTTGCTCTCCTGGTGTGCCAAATTCTTCAAATATGAATTAGTTCTGTTTTATGTTCCCTAAACTGCTGGAATACTATGCAGCAAATTCAAGCTGTGTTCAATATTTTTGACTGTTGTTGTTCATTATCATGAGTTTTGTCATTATCCAGAACACTACCTGGGTTCTGTGGCTACTTTTGGCATTATACATGTTGTGCACCAGACTCAAGGCTACAAAACAAATACTGTGAGAGGCTGCAACCACACAGGCATAACCACCCACTTGGCATCTCTGAAGTTCCTAGGAGCTGCCTCTAGATGGCACTCACAGACCATTTTCTGCTTCCCCTATAAGAACATTTACGTCTTGTGTTGATCTGCCAATAATGTGGAGATTCACCAATAAGTGTTCTGCGACCCATGGACTAAATTGCTTCTTTCCTGTACTGGCAAACACGGAAATTCTTCCACCAACAAGCACAAAACACTGTGTGTCATAGACATTCAGATGTTTACAATAAAGCATTTAGACAACTCAGTCCAGTAACTGCAGCCAGATCAGTCCAGTTCTCCGAGGACAACCTTCTTATTTAGTAGTTGCTATTTACAGAGTAATAGGACAATCAAGAGTGTCTCCATTCACAGAGGAAGTAGCAGCATATACAAAAATATGCTGTACTCAAGAGTGAACCACGTCTGAAAACGATAGTTATAGTGGGAACACTGCAAACTGCGAACATTATTTAATCAAGCAATGGAAAATCCATGATGGAATGTAACAATATTATGAGAGTGTTTGCATGAGTGAGTATGAGTGTGTGTCTACTGTTGACAAAGGCGAACGGCCGAAAGCTTTAATTGAGAGTCTTTTTGTAATGCCTATTTGCGACTCACCATTTCCGCAATATCATGAGTAGCAACTGTCTCATAACAACATTATTTAGATTTTTCTGTTTATACACCAAGTGCTACACAGCAAACTGTAGCAAAGTTAAGTACCGTATTGTATCATAACTCTTAATAAATGTCACTGGTTAGTTCTTATGGTGTTGCCACATTTCTGTTTATACTGTCCTATCAAAGCATGTGTTTACGTAAGAATCATAGTGTGCAATGGCTACCTTTAATAAACTACAGCAGTTTCCTGCTACTGTTGATGTCTGGGCTGAATTAATATTAACATTTAGTTACAAAAATCTCAACAATACATAATAATTATACAAACACTGTCACATTTTGAGTGAAACTACTGCTGCTGGAAACACAACATTGAGTACAGTCTGCCACCTGCTGTTAGTAAAATTATAAACAACATAATATTCCTAGACAGCAGACAAATGACGACTACTATATGATGTAAGTTGTATTCTGGATCTTCATTGCAATGCTCACTCTTGGTAGCTGTATTGCAATTTTTGTTTTCTAACATCGGAGACTATCATAGAACAGACTGAAAAGTAGGGTACACACCTTCACTTTGAAAATATGAGCTATAACATTTAATGACTACAGTAACAAAATTTCGTAGTAATAGCTCATAAAAGGTACATAAATCTTGAGTTATGAACATATAATCAGTAATTCAAAAATAACTAAATATAATTCTTCCAAAAGATCCCGCATTATAGTGTCTTCTCAAAAAAGATGAAAAGCAGTATTTTGAAAACATTAGAAAACACAGAAAATAACAACAATACTTTCAAGTACAACCAAGTCATCAAAAGGCAATAACACCCAAACCACATTATCAAAGTCAGCTGGTTTACACACTAAACTTGGAATAAAAACAGATACCGCCCAGATGGTCATGATGTATTAAGCTTCTACAAACTTCAAAAACATCAACAACAAAAAATTTAACTAAGAAAAGAGTGAAATTTCGAGATTTTGAAGTATGTTACATTTGACATGTAACCTTTGGTGAGCAGCTTGTTACATTAAAAGTATGCTTTAGTTCAATATTTATTAATTAATTTATTAATATATAAATTTCTGATTTAACAGAAAGCTTACCATTGTCCCAAATGGAATGGCACGGGAAGCATGATAATAAATTGCAATAAAATTTATGAAAAATGCTGTGCCACACACAAGGGCTGGCAGCATAAATGCAGACAACAGCATTTGACGAATCCAAATTTTCCCTCCCATTCGAGCGTACAGACTTCCTCCAAAGTATCCATTCACAGGGGAAGTAGCAGCATATACAAAAATAGCTGTACTCAAGAGTGAACCACGTCTGAAAATTAAAATGTAACTATAAATGTTGAACAAACAATACTTATCCTTACAAAAGAGTGACTCTTCAGAATCGTGCATCTACAATCTCTGTAAATGAAAAACTTATGTAAGTGATCACTGTTCAGTGTACTTTAATATTAATTCAGCAAAGTAAGCAACAATTACAAACTGTAACAAATATGTTTAACTAATCAGGAACTTGAAGCTAAAAGAAATATATATATATATATATATATATATTCAACATTTTTAATTAGTTATATAAGAATATAGCCAATGTGTATTACGGAGGTACACACAGATATTAAATATCACCACAATACAATAAACAACTAGAGGTTTGATTTATTGTTACTGTGAAGAAGTGGTTTTGTTTCAAGGCTAGTTATGAAACGTTTCACGACCCTTATATGTCCATCTTTTCCTTCTGCCTTCTGATCCCCCCCCCCCCCCCCCCAAAAAAAAAATCTCTCCATTTGAGTTTCTGAATGATTTATATTCATTTCAAGTATTTAGCTCTCAGTCTGCCTGTCTCTACAAATATGCATCTTCTCTATTGGTAAACTAACTTCATTTATCTTTACTTCCTGATCAGTTCAACTTGCTGTGCTGATTGGAACAGCAAGTACATGTACTATTGTTGCTTAGTTCACAACAAATCTCTTGTACATAAAAGTCGTCAATCTGCTGCCGAGAACTCGTTTCCAAAAAATTCTCTCATTCTAGTGTCCCCCAACCAATGTTTGTAATGTGCGATATGTATCACATCATACTTTACATAGCTAACAATGGTAGCCATTTTTCGTAATTTCAGGACAGTGCCTTAAGCATGTCCTAACACAGCATTTACTGTCCTGTTAATAAGTTTCTGTATGAATGGGCACTTCACTGTATTGTATGAAGACTGTTTTGAAGTTATCTTCAATTATCCTATTCCAATTTTGTAAGGAGAAACACATCGTACAGTAAGTCACCTGCAACATCTTGTGAATTTGAAACTGTGTTCTTTTCTTCATGCGTAGCATGTCACTTTATAAATATTCGCTTGTATTATGTAATACTCAATATGGTGTATTAAGTGAAGAATGCCGAAAAATATATTTAAAGAACTCAGAAACACAACAGATTAGCCACTTACAAATTTCCAGTGAACAAGTTTTTTTCCAGAAAAATTACCAACTCATTAATTACATTTGTAAATTGGTAAAATTACTATTGAAATAAACATTAATTAATCAGGCAGTTGGTAAACTTTCCATTTTTGTTTAAAATCAAATAATGAGTGGGACATTACGGGAAAGAAGGTCTCTTGTGTCTACAGAGTTGATATATAAAGTGATAGTTACAATCAAGGAATGACAGACAGTAAAATGAAAGGTCACCGTAAAAAGTGCTGTACCCTCTCCACAAACACAGATTTTCTTTAACAGGGTGTAGATTGAAGGAACAAAATTAATGAGTTCTTACCTTTCCCATATCATTCCCATCACACATACACGTAAGTACAATAGAAGATGATTTGATTGTTACTCACCGCGTCGAGGTCATGTTAAGTGGCAGACAGGCACATTGAAAAACAAAAAAAGAACCTGCTGTACGTTATTGGCTTTTGCATCAAGTCATTAGAAGTGGATGGGCGCACACACACACACACACACACACACACACACACACACACACACAGCAACTGTCATCTCCAGGTGCTAAGGCCTGACTACATCTAAGGCAAGCAGCAGCAATCAAATATGGGCAATGGGGTAATAAGAGGTGTGGGACAGAGAGAGGAAGATAGGAAGGTACAGTAGAGTAAGAGGAAGATGCACATGCTACCTGTAAGGGTGTGCAGGAATGTGGTCGAGGACAGGACAGTGACCTGGTAGGTGCAGCATCAGGAGGTGCTGGGCAGTGAGGTGGCAAAGACAAGAGGAGACAAGTAAAAAAGGAAAAACTATGTAGGTGTGCTGGTGGGACAGAAAGCACGTGTAGGGCTAGAGTGGGAGCAAGGACAGAGAAAAGCAGGTGGAAGACAGGAGCTAGTGAAATCCAAAACCAGACAGGTTATGAAAACGGGGCTATGTAGCTGGGAGACTTCACATCTGTGCATTTCAGGAAAGCTGCAAAGCAGTCATCCAAGACTGTGTCTTCCCACCAACACCAGATTTTCTTAACTGTGCAAATAGGAATTCTCCCAGCAACATGGTCTTTGTTCTTGTAATCCCCCTGGTTTCAGCCTCCACCTGCCTATCCTCGTCCTTCACCCATTTCAGCTCTACAAGCACTTTCTATCCCACCAGCACACCTGCACAGTCCTTCCCCTTCTCTACTTCTCTCCTCTCATCGTTGTCCTCCATCCACCCTCCCCCAAAGCAGGCTCCCAACGCTGTGCACCTAACAGCCTACTATCCTTTCCCCACATAATCCCTGCACACTCCCATAGGTAGCATTAGCATCTTCCCCCACATCTACACTTACCTGTTATGCTTTCCTCTCTGTGCCCTATACCTCTTCTATACCCCACTGCCACCCCATCAAATGTACCTTTCTGCCACTCATCACATCATGCCACCCCAGCAAATGTGCCTTTCTGCCACTCATCAGATCATATGTGTTGAGTAACTATCTATCCTTTTCATAGTGTAGCCATTCCATCCTGGTTTCCGCATTGTTTGATTTAGTTGACCATCATAGACTAACAGCTAATGGAATAACCTTTTTCGAGCTCAATGATTAGGAAATTCATTATTCATGGAAGACAAGTCAGTACAAAGAACAATGATTGCAGCAAAAATTTAGGGCAGACATCAATGCACAATCCACCACAATTCTCAGCCTATATGGAACACAATGGCACCAAGTTAGCAGTCACCAAATCAAACTGTAGTACCAGTTTATTGGAATTTTTATCTAAGCAATGATTTCAACACCAACCAATGCTGTGAACTTTAAGCAGCAGAAATAGCTCTCCATTTTGATGCAAATTTCTGTGAGATAAATTTAAGTAGTGGAGAATCTGAACTCGGGCATTAATAACTTTTCGTAACTACACTAACCCATAGCAGCTTCCCGAGACTAATTACCATTTCACTATTAAAAGAATAAGTTTGCTGGTCAATACTAACCACTGCTTAACAGGAATATTTTCCTACTACTCACTTCCCTTGACAAATCAGCACATCAAAATTCCTTATTCCTTGTTGCTCACATTGTGCAACATTCCCGAACATGAAACAATGAAGATTAACCATGTATTGATGACAACCATACAAATGTAGTATACAGATGAGATTAAAATACATGCTGCAATGTTGAAAATAAACATACCAAACAAATCTCCAAGCAAACCAGTTATACTAACTACCTCAGAACAAATCAGTGTTTACAGCAGAGGTAGTTGCCTTCATGTAAGTTTTCCAATTCCTGAGGCCACTCTGACTCAATAAAATCAAGATCATAATTACATTGGAATCACTCCACGCCCCATAGATAAGCACAACATTCATCTTAAAGATGATCAAGTTGCATGGTGCGGAACATTGGATGAAATTTCTCTATATACCAGAGCACCAAGAATGATTATACAGATCTCCTCACCAAACAAGCACACTTCTGTCTACAAATGTGATGTGTTTGACCATATTCCTTAACACACGGAAAAAAAGTGGGGCGAAACACAGTGTCACAGAGGTTAACAGTACTATAATCTGCAATCTGGTTATATCAAATATCTTGTTTACGGTCTGGACACACAATTCCGTCACAGGAGATTTAAATTACAATCTTTTCATGTGAGCTGCATCACAGTTGGATCACAGTTGGAAAGAAACTGTGAGCAAATTCTAAAACCCACCAGTATCACCAATATCCCTGCATCACAAAATACAAGAGGTGTAATGCAACTCTTTTTTTCCTTGGCCAATTAAGTTTGAAAAATGCAGAATTTTCTGTGTGATATTGTGGAATATTCCAACTTCAGACCCTATCGTTTCATTAAGTTCCAATAGGTGGTGGCACTACATGTACCCTTCAAAATAGCATCTGCAGCAAACATGCATTCCAAGCAGAGAGCTATCATTTTCTTTTGGCAGAAAACTGGAGCATCACATATATTCATACGTGGCTGAAGAATATCTACGGAAGTACGGCAGTGAACAAAAGCACAGCAAGTTGTTAGGCGAGGCATCCGTCGTCGTCGCAACCACGTCGCACAAACCTGCCCAATCTCTTGTGTACCAGACAGTCAGTCACAGCTGTAACTCCTGCAACGTTGGAACGTGCAGACATTCTCAAGGTGATTTACAGATCACTATCAAACACCTCACTGCTCAACTGGACATCTCTGTTTGTAGTGGTGACACACAGACAGACCAGCTGGGGTACACAAAGGTGTTTGCCCACTGGGTTCCTTACCACCTAACAGAAGACTATAAAAAGGAATTAAGGACCATCTGTGCAGAATTGCTTGCAGTTGCAAGGCTGATCATGACAGCTTTTTGTCGAACATCACAGGCAGTGAAACACGGGTTCGACACTTCGAACCAGAAACGGAACAGCAATCCGTAGAATGGTGCCACACCACCTCTCCTCTGAAGAAAAAGTCAAAGCTACAACCTCGGCCGGTAACGTCGAGGCGACAGTCTTCTGGGACTCGGACGGGTTTATTCTGTTTGTTGTCCTCCGTCACAATGCAGTGATCGATGCTGAAGTGTATTGTGGCACCCTTAGGAAACTGAAGAAACAGCTTCAGCATGTTTGTAACCAAAAAAGTGCAAACAAGTCTGCACACCCGAGAGGAGCTCGTAAAACTTCATCGGACTGTTCTTCCTCATCTTCCTTAAGACTGCATCTCACATCTTCCGATTTCCACCCATTTATCCATTTGGCCAAAGGATGCACTCCACAGAAAGGAATATGTAGATGACGATGAGGTTACTGGTGCGACGAGATGTTGGCTCCGATGTCTACTAGTAGAGTAATACCGTGCAGGCCACATAGGTCCTCCCAGCTAGATGTTGAAAAATGGGATTTTGTAGCCAAAAGAATGGGGAATAAGATGGTGTATTGGAATCCTGAATAAATCCAACCTGCTTTCAGAAAAAAAAGTGTTGCATTACTTACAGAACACTGTACAACTTACGGTCTCACTGTGAACTATTTATTAAGTATTAAAATGTGCAAATATAAAGGAGTGCAATTCCAAGAATGGCTTCTGTACTAGCCCATTACATATTGGTTGGTATTCCATCATCTTATATTTATGTTGCAATAAAATTTCAGAACAAATTATGTTATTTGTGCTATTCTATAGCTTTCTTCCAGAACAATAAACAAATCTTACTTCCAGCCTGTTACCATGATGAGTTGAGAGGACGTACTATTAGTTATTGTGTGCACTGTTATGTCCTAACCTGTTACAACAAGTGGTGTGTTCAAGATAAACAATTTTGGGTGATGACAAAAACAAAAAACAAAAAAACAAAAAAATAATAATAATAACAGCATCAGGGCATCACAAACTACAAACAAATGTGAATAAAAACAGGATATCGAAAAACTTATCTTCCACATCTCATGAGAGACCTGCATCTGTAATGGAAGACTATTTAATTATAACACGTTCAAATCCAAATCACTACTTTCACAACTTTGTCTCCCACACAACAGAGTAAACGACAAATGAATTCATAACTTTATATATTTTCCTCTAATCTGACCATCTGCGCTGTAAAATACACATTTGTAACTTTTCTGAGAGCAACGACTATTTTCATGTATGAGGTATGGCAGTGGTGATCAAGCATTAAATATTACATGAACAGCTGGAAGATATGAAGAAGAAACAAAATGAAAATTATGAGGTACTCTCAAACAGAGTGATTTCGGACGGTTTTGTCATTATTTTGATTGTAACTTTCGTATATACCGTTAGATTAAATTGATTGTTATGGAAGTGGTAGGGTATATGTGTAACGAATACATAACCAGAAAGTGTATGTGTAGGTATATTTATCTGAGGCAGTTAACTAAAGTGTCCGAAGTCACCCCATGGATTGGGGTGATTTTGGACACGTGTTCTTTAAATCTCTGTCCGAAGTTACAGTATATAGAGGGTGAATTCGGACAGTTACTGCCTTTTTTTTTTTTAAATTCTACATGCTTTTTATTTGATTTTGGTGACATTTTACACGTGGTGGGAGATTTTCCAGCTTTGCCTTGATATTGGAGAAAAACATCTTAACAGTAACACTGAGACTGTTTGTCAATTATTCACCTAGGGAAACAAATGATGCAAAATAAAAGTTTTGGAAAGCGATAAATGCATTCTTGTGCTTAAAATAACTGGTGCACGGACGTTGAAGTAAGTAACTCTTTGTTTCTATGCAGTGGCAAAGAGCAAATAAGCCATACTGTCCGAATTCACCCCAGTGTTTGAAATCACCCTGTTTGACGGGTGAAAAGATTTGGGCAGAATATCATGTGTAGGGCAGTAGCCAAGTAAGCTACTTAGTCCATGTTCTCAAACAATTTTACCTGCCATAAAAGTTTTATAGTGGACACTGGCTACCGAAGGACTTAATTAAATGTTAAGTTAACATATAAGATACTGCAATACAATGTTCTTCAAATCCTGTCCAGTTTGAAAACCAAAATAATACAAAAACTCAACACCAGAAATTAACAAAGGCCTGCACTATTCTAAAAAATGCTATTTTTTGTTCAAAATTACAACTGAATGAGCGAAAATAATCTTTAAACTATTTTTTCTTTCTTCTGAAATTTAATATGACTAAGTATTTCTGGGACAGAGACAACTCTATACAAATTGTCTTTAAGGCATACTTTTACAGAAAGGTTTGCATGTTATACTTTTTTTTTTTTTTTTTTTTTTTTTTTCAAATATATTCACCAACAGATTCATTCTCTATGAGCTATAAAAGGCACCAGATAATATACTTACTCTGTATATAATTCACCCATGATTGCAAATATTATAACACTTAGTACCACTAGAGTAACTTGATGACCTGCACCTATGAGGGCAGAGAATAACATAGGATGTGAGGCAGGGCGAAACACATCACCATGCACTTGTTTCCATCCATATTCATCTCCCAAATCACGTTCCTGAAACAAACCAATTTATAAAAGCAAAGTAACACTGCTTGCCATTTGGGCAACCGTTTTGGAACAACATTCATCCCCGTTCTGTTTAACCATTTGCCATTTTTGACAAATTGCTCATGTAATTCTTTAACTACAGAAAATACCACTGCACACTTATACTGGGTCATGGCTAAAATCTGTTTGAGAAACATTTTGAATAATGATTTTATTGCAATATGATCCACAGCTGATAAAATTTTTGTATGAATCAATACTGCCAGTAACTGTCAACTTTTTGTTTATGAGGGTGGTTTGAAAATTTCTCGGAATCACCATGAGAGGTTAGCACTAGTGCAACGAGTTGTTCATGTGATATTCATTGGACTGTTGCCTGTAAACATGTTTCACGTCAGTGCTCTTGGGAGAGAGATGTGGCAGTAATGTGGCTCTGCTGTTGTTACCCATGTAGTGATTTGCAACAATGGGGGGAAAAAAAAAATCATGATTCAACCAGGGATTTGCTTCGTATATTCAACTGTTCCAAACTGAACAAATGAATTTAAACTTGGTCGGGAGAGCTTAGACGATTCGAACAGTGGTCGGCCTTCAGATGTGTCACTACTCCAGAAGTCATTGCAAAAGTGCACAAAATGGTCAGTAGGATCGTCGACTGAAAGTGCGTGAAATTGCTCAAGCTTGCCAGATGTATTCTGAAAAGGTATATCACATTTTAACTGAAGAATTAGAAATGAAAAAAATATCTGCAAGATGGGTGCCACAACTCTTGACGCAGGATCAAAAATGCATGAGAATGGATGTATCAGAACAATGTTTGGCTCATTTTAGGAGAAATGATCAATATTTTTTGCACCAGTTTGTGACCACAGATGAAACTTGGGTGCACTACTACACCCAAGAGACAAAACAGTCAAAGCAGTGGAAACATGCCGATTCTCCGCCACCAAAGAAAGCAAATACAATTCCTTGTGGGAAAGGTCATGGCATCAGCGTTCTGGGACGCGAAGGGGATTCTGTTTGTAGATTGTCTCCCCACTGGGCAAACAACTACTGGTGAATACTACGCTAACCTCCTGGACAAATTGCAACAAAAGAAATGTGAAAAAAGGCCAGGTTCAGCAAGGAAGAAAGTCATCTTCCATCAAGCCAATGCCCCATGGCAAAATTGCACTAAGTTACGAATTGTTGCCAAGCCCGCTTCATTCACCTGATATGGCTCCGTCAGACTTCCATCTCTTCCCAAAACTGAAAATTTTTCTTGGTGATGAAGATTCACTTCAAACAAGAATTTATTGCTGGAGTTGACAACTATTTTGCAGGCCTGGAGGAAACTCATTTTTGAGATGGGATCAAGGCACTGGAACATTGTTGGAGCAAGTCCATTAATGTACGATGAGACTAAATTGAAAAATAAAAAAGTTTCAGTGATGTAAGTACTTTTTTCTATACTGTTCCGAGAACTTTTCAAACCACCCTCATACTTTTTTTTCTTTTTCTTTCTTTATCACAGTACAATTTTCAGGCACCTAAATAAAATTAAAATTGACAATCTTACAATCAGTAATTATACTTAGGTACTTGAAAATAACCTAACCATCAAAATTATATGTTGGTACACATATAGTACACAGAAAGCATGGCAACTGGTGAAGAGCTGAACACATTAAACTAAGTGAAGTAGCACAGTCATTAAGATACTGGATTCTAATTCAGAAGGATAGAGGACCATATCCCTATCCCACCATTTCTCTACAATTTCTTTAGCAACTGCCACATGTTGTTGCCTTCTCATACTTGATCAATGGAGCAAGTGCACTATCTCTGATGATTCTATCATTGATGGGGTGTTCAATGAACAGTCCACCAAGTGTGCTTTTGTAATTTCAAACTGATAACACAGATAAAAGATGATTCTAACTGAAGATGTCAGTGATATCAATTAGTGAATAGATAATTTAAATTTGGTAATTTTATTGAATTACAGCCATTTTAAGCATAAAGTTCTTTGGGGGGAAAGGAACACTGTTGTCATCAATAGCTGAGTATATCTTTAGCAACTGCCTGACAATCTTGAAAGGTCTGTGCCCCTTTTTGCTTTCTACACATTTCATTTTTAGACCTCTTCGTGCCTGTCATTCATTTCCAGAATTTTCAGCAGAGCAGCAATAAGAAGCTGCTTCATATGATTATACATGATACATAAATTATACATTTTTATAAGCTATTTTCATATGCTATAGCCAATAATGTTAAAAACAGAATAATTTCCTCTTATATGCACCGCAGTAACCATTTCTCATGGAAATTTCTTTAGGTAACTCATTATCTTTTGACACTTTTGCATTTACGATTTAATCAAGAAACTGCATAGAAGACAGGTTCCAAAGCTTGTAAACTCTGTCTGCTAAAGTTGCCCATGGATGAGACAACTTTTTGGGTTTCTAGATGTGTCACTGTTTTACATGTACATAATATATGGTTGGCTTTTTGAAGTGTGTGTGAATTAATAATACGATATTTCAAATATAATTTGTTTATTACATATAATGAGCTGCCAAGGTAATGCATTATTACTTAAAGATTAACAATACTTCATGACTAATAATAATTACGTTAGAGTATTCTACCTGTGTTTCATAATGATGTCTTGTGAAACAAAGAATCAATTTCATATATAAATTTTTAATTCATATGTTAATATGTTGTACTGAGTAAGGCTACACAGCGGGTAAGAAATGGAATCTCAATTGGGAAGAGCTTCTTTTAATTCTGTGCAGCCATCCTAACAGACTTCCCCTGAATCACTTCATGTGTATTGGAAGGGAATTCCTTAAACAGTCTGAACACTTGTTTCTCACAATGCCACTCACATGAGTTAAGGCCCAACAGACCACACAAACTTTCTAGATTTCTTCAACATTTATCACATAAAAACACTGCAAAGGAAATTTTGAACACGGCTGCCTCTCAGCAACCATATATAAGTTTCAACAGAGAAATTATACAGCCAACCGACAGCAAATAATTAATTATTGACTTAGGTTTCAATACTTCAAAGAAAGTCTTTGTCAGAATGAAATCTTAACAACCCTATAAATACATAGAAAGATAAGTTTGACACAAACAATAACAAAGATGAAAATGTCATAACATAAAAGTGACTTACATAAAGTTACACAGCAAGCAGGCTATAGTCAGAATTATGAGCAGACTTGCTCAAGTCAAAAATTAAAAATGTTCCAGTGTTTGTACCAAACACCTTGCAATGAACAACCTCAGATTGATCGGCCCAAGGCTTACATTGCTGCCTTGAAAACAGGATACAAGTTGCACCACCTACTGGGCACAGACAGTGGCATAAGCCAGTTTGAGCCATTACAACATAAATAATCAAATGAAACAACAGTTGTTATAGGTTCTCTGTCTTGAGCTGACTGCAATATAATTAAAAATAATTACACCAGATGCGTTTCGCTTTTATTTACAAAGCATCTTCTGTGGTATTGTTTCTTCACATAGTCTGCACCTTCCCCTCTTGCTAGCAGTTATTGGTGTTGACAGGCTTCATTCCACATCTGCAGTTTTTGGCATTTTGCATTAATTCCTGTGCTGCACTATTTATAATTGACTTTCTTACTGTTAATACAGTCAATTATAAATAGTGCAGTGCAGGAATTAATGCAAAATACCAAAAACTGCAGATGTGAAATGAAGCCTGTCGACACCAAACACTGCTAGCAAGAGGGGAAGGTGTAGACTATGTAAAGAAACAATACCACAGAAGATGCTTTGTAAATAAAAGCGAAACGCATCTGGTGTAATTATTTTTAATTACATTGCAGTCAGCTCAAGGCAGATAACCTATAATAATAGCTGTTAACAGCTGCTGCGAAGGTGGCCACACAAACAAATGTATTGAACAACAGATAATTATAAAAAACAAAAATTCCAAGGATGAGAGCTTAACAAATTTTTGAAAGTAAAAATTAGTCAAGGAAATGAAGTATAACTGGAGCCATCTATTACGCTTTACAGAAATGACCATTACAGAAGGTACAGAATATTGTAGAATATTTACACAAACAGCTTCACAGTAAAAAAAAAAAAAGTCTGCGCAAAGGAAACTTCAGTAGTACATATCAATATAAGATTTGAAGAAAAAGATGTTTGGGAATTACAGGCGGGGGGATTGGGGGGGGGGGGGGGGGAATCATGATTTTTGTAAGTAGTGGATTAAAGCCTTTGAAAAATATTTTTTTACGTAACTGTAACTGGTTGTTGAAGATGAGGCCATCGTTATTAGAAATATGCTCGAAAATCTCCAGCTCTTTGAGTATGTTGAGACTGCAACCTTTTTTTCTCTATGTAAAACTGAGAACTCTGAACTGTTTACAGGAGCAACTGTGGACTCGAGATTGTGAATAAACTAAAGTTTCCTTCATGCATATGGTTTTTTGGACTGTGCAGCTGTTTGTGTAAATATTCTGTAATATCCTGTCTTTATAAAATGGTCATTTCTGGAAAGCCTAATAGACAGCTCTCACTTCTACTTCATTTACTTGACTACTTTGTACTTTCAAAAATTCATTTTGTTTTTATAATTAACTGCTGTTCAATTTGATTATTCCTGTTGTAATGTCTCAAACTGATGTATGTCTCAAACTGACGTATGTCAATGTCCATGCCCAGTAGATGGCGTAACTTGTATTCTGTTTTCATGGAAGCAATATAAGCCACTGGGCCGATCAGTCTGATTTGTTCATTACAAGGTATATGTACCAAACGCTGGAACATTCTTAATTCTCCGTTTTTGACTTCAGCAGGTCTGCTCATAATTTTGACTATTGCCTCCTTGCAATGTAACTTTATGCAAGTAACCTTTATGTTGTAACATTTTCATCTTAGTTAATGTTTCTGTCAAACTTTTTTTTCTATGTATTTATATGGTTGTTAAAATTTCATTCTGACAAAGACAGCCTTAGAGGTGTCAAAACCTAGGTCAATTTATTAACCGGTTGACTATGTTATTTCTCTGTTGAATATTACAAAGGAAATTAATTTATTATTTTAAACAAACATCCATTGTATATTTAAGATTTCTGACAAGAAGTGATGTTGTCAAAACTGAATGACATTCAGGCTTTTTTCCTTGAAACCCAATTTCAGAGCCAGCCGCTGTGGCCAAGCGGTTCTAGGCGCTTCAGTCTGGAACCGCGCTGCTGCTATGGTTGCAGGTTCGAATCCTGCCTCGGGCATGTCCTTAGGTTTGTTAGGTATAAATAGATCTAAATCTACGGGACTGATGACCTCAGATGTTAAGTCCCAAAATGCTTAGAGCCATTTGATTTGAACCCAGTTTCAGGGTTTCTTGCCACTTTTAAGGTTTCTTAACCACTATTTCCACAATACAAATTTATTTATTGAATTTCAGGCACCAGGCTTGCTTCAAGAAGGCTCTTGTAAAGGATACTGGGGGAGAACCATAATGATTTTGAGGAGACAATTTTTTTTTTTAAATTTATGATGGCCACACAGCCACGCCTTAGTCAGTCACTTACAACTCAACCTACTGTCTTCTTTTGGAAAAGAATTGCATAGGTGGACGGTTAACACAGTTTTAGCTCCATTCACAGAATATCTCCTAAGTCTGTGGGTTTAGTTTCAATACAGTAATTACTTAACCTCAATACAAAAATGTCATCTTCCTTTTCCCCAAGGTTGCTACAAAAAATGAAAATCAACTACGAGATAATCAGTTGCTTGAAAAGACTATTATATGGCAATCTAGTAACTCTGACTTTCTAATACCTGCTGTAATGCTGTGCCCAACATTTAGCTGGCCCAGTGTATTTGTACTTATTTTGTTTTTCTAATGCCAGGATTTACCCTTTTTCAACAGCAGTGGCATTATATAGGATGTCTGAAAATGAATGTTGGGGTTTTTAGGCCTTGTGGCTTTGATTACACTCAACTTACAGTTATAGATAATATATCAAATGAAAGAGCAACTTTAACAGTTTTTCTAAGAAATATTCAATGTGAGCACCCTTTGTCACACAAAACACACCAAGTCAATAGGCAAGTTGTTTCCAAACCTTGATCAGTGGGTTTGGAGTAATTACTGCAACAACCGTTCTAATCCTGTTTCATAAGTCAAGCGGATCAGCTCATAGCAGATGCCAGGCTGTCATCTGGCCCCTTCCAGCCAATCCAGCGGTTGGGTAAAAGATTGTCTAACCAATCACGTACTTAGTTATGCCAGTGAGGTGGCACGTAAACCATAGTCTGCAGGCTTTAGAGCTTGTAATGACTGCAAATGATAAGGATGTATTTGTAAGTGTCTCCTTAAAAGTCTCCACACAGACGTAACTGTAATTGTTAATTCACAATTAGTCTTCCGAACTAATTTCTTAGGAATACATGTGCAATACTCTATAAATTGTTTAACACATTCTTCAGTCACTCTCAGTCATCCCCTACTCTTCCTTTTGCACAAACAGCTGGTGTCTTCAAACTGATCATACCATCTAAAGATATTACCATCACCTGGAGGATTATAATGGAACTTAATACAAAAATCTTTCTGTTCGTTAGTCTCCATCTTTGCTACTAGGCTTTCTAACGGAAGACACAGGTATACAGATGAAACTCTTAGAGTTGCTCTTTCATTTGATGTATTATTTGTAATTTTAAGTTGGATATAACAAATGCTATAAAGCCTTAGAACAACCGATATTCACTTAGAAACAACTGGTATATTGTACAATTGCTCAGATCTGAGAATGGATGAAACTGACTGACCTTTGTGATTGTCAACATGACTTTCATTCAGACTGATCTTACGAACTGCAGTGAGAGAGAGAGAGAGAGAGAGAGAGATATCAGAATGGATGCACATTGTAATTTCTTCAGATTTAAGGTCATTATTTTGTCACAATGTTGCTGGAAATTCAGTATTTGCCCTTTGGGTGAAAGTTATCTTGAAAGTTCCCAATAATTTAGATAACACAGTTGAGGGGTAAGACAGCCATAACTCCGACTCCATTATTCTAATTAAATGTACAAGCAATATCAATGCTGTTTTAGTATTAAGGGTTACTTGGGTTGCATGAAATGTTAAGAACGGTAGGAAAATATTACTGCTCAGAAAGAAAAATAAGAAATTGTTTGTTCATTATTTATGCAGCCAGTAGAAAAATTTGCCCGAGTGAAATACTGTTCAAATCAAAATGAATTTTCAAATGCAGAAACTTGTCTTCCAAGACGAGGATGGTATTACTACAATCCACATACTTACTGTATTGTAAGAGTAATCTAAAAAAACTTTAGGTTTGCACATAAGAATAATTTCACTATTTGAAAACAAAGTAAAATCTAGGTGGACACTAAAGATATTGTTAGTGTTGATTCCACTTCTTGCTATAATAATTGTTTGTTTCATGTGTAAGTAACTCCACCTGTATTTATAACACAAAAGTAATCTGCACAAAATTGTATAGCACATTACAATTACATTATAGTCTGTGTTTCAGGTCACAAATTATTAATTTGTAAACTGGTAACAGAATAGAAATCTAGGTCTGGGGCTCAATCCGCATATGGTCTTAGGATTTTTTTTCTGCCACTGACTGTTTTGTGCTACTCTGGCAATGATTTGCACATAAGAAAAATGCTGAAATGCAGCATGCATCAGGGTCCAAATTCAACTATAGGTCCCATTATAACTAAAGTTGCTCAAAGATAAAAGGAAAATGGAGGCATATAATCTTCAAAAGGACCACATCCAGTAAAACACTGGGGTATTCAAGTTGGGGGCAGTTTAATGTTTGTCTAACAGCGTCTTCAATTTTCCCAGAATAAATATATGTAATCTGTTGCTTTTTGAATAATTTCTCTTCTTGCAATTAGATGATAACCTCATATCACCATGTATAAGGTAAAAAAAAGATCAAAATACAATCACAGCTTTTACCAATTTAAAACCAACAGTTTTAACACATGTTCTCAAAAGTAATAGTGACTGCTCAGTAATGGTATACAGAATGCAGAAAATAAACAATTACATAGTTTCCAGGGAAAAAAAATGAAAAGTCAAGTTTCATCTCAGAAGACAAGTTTGAGGCCACTCAAAGCAAGTTATAAAATTGGAAATATCTCTTAAAAACAGGACACTTTTAGATGTACACAATACATATCTCTCTTAATCTCAGAAAAGTAGGTATTATACAAAAGTGGAACACAGCACTGTTTACTCATGTCTTTCCTGCAGCAAACAGCTCATTTAAGGTGACACTGGCTTAACATATGATAACAACTGTTTACAAAGTATTAAGATATGAAAGCAGACCTTTGTATATCAAATGAAATATGCGTTCATCTCTAGTTCTATAATGTGCAGAACAAACATTTCTGAGTAAGTTAAGTAACAAAATGACTTAAAATAATGTTTCCTTACCATGTCATCAAGTTCCTCATCCTTACTGTAGCGAGCATAATCCTTGCGAAGTGTTCGCATAAGAATCATGGAAACAAGTCCAACCAAGAATATAACCATCATAAAGCTATTGAAAATGCTGAACCAGTGGATCTGTTAGTAAAGAAATAATTCAAGTGTCAATAACAAGAAACAGAAAGTTTTATGATTTTATAAACTTCAGTAATCAAAGAAAAAAATGATAACTACTTTATTAAGAAGGTACAGAAGCTATGCGACTTTAGTCAGAATGTTAACATTATTACATTCCACTAGCCTCCTTTACAAATCCCTTTACCAATACTTTGATTAAGGTGAGAAAAAATTTTTTTACTCTATTACAAAAAATTCATATTTTTGGCCATCAGTAAGAATTGCACTGAAACAACTCATTCTACAAATAAAAGAGTAAAACATATTTATTATCAACTGTGACATATAAGATAAAAGAGAAAATCTCACAATGAATCAATTTTTAAGAAGTATCAGCTAATGTGCTGCAGAAAAAGACAACCTTCTTGTATATGGGCAGTTAAATTATTGGAGGATATTTTGTAAAATTACACAACCAGATATTCATTAAATTATTACACTGCTATTAACTTACACGATGCTGGAAAAAGTTGGGATCCAAATACTTGTCAAATCTATCTTCAAATTTTATTGAAGACTTTTTCCATATAACTTCATATGTAAATGGAATCTTTGCACCCTCAACAAGTTTAACTTTATTTTCAGATGTAAGATTCACATCTACAATCTGTTTCCCATTGTAGCCAATTTCAAATTTCTTGTGCGTCCATATGTAGTAGTTAGTTCCACTTTCAGTTTCTTCCACTTCACCCACAATGCCTGCAAAAAAGGTACACATTATTGATTTAAAAAGTGACCACAAACTATTGGAAGACAAACCACATTAATACATCTTCTGAAATTGATAATTTTCATTTTTTATTAGAAATTTCTGCATGTAGCAGTTCAATTTTTTTCCTTACAAATACCTCCAGAGAAAAAGAAAAGTTTGATAATAGTGGGTCTTTAAAAAATCTGGACAACATTTAAAAAAAAAGGTCCTTACACAATTATCATGCCAACCGTATTCATAACTTTACTTCTTAGTGGAGCATACACTGGGATGGACATTCATGATATGCTCAAACTGATACTGCAGTGTGGATTACTAACTGTGACACCTGAGACCACCTCTCAGGCTACCTGTAATAAACAGGTTTGCAGAGATGTGGATTTGAATGTTAATCATTATTCAGAACATATTTTTTGTCTCAAAACTGTTCATGATGACAATATGCAAAACTACAGTCCCTGTTTAATGACAGCCACAACAATAATGACATTAACAGGTCCCATTAATAAACAAATAAAAAATTAATATCTTGATTAAATTTTAAATTTACAATTCCTCTAACAGGAAGATGAGTCAGTTTTGAAAAATCTAATAAAGAATAATGCAGGGACAGAAAACCCATTCAGAACCTAGGAAAAGTGAACAAAATGGATGTGAAGTAATGATACTCATTAAAAGTTACAAGTGATGATCCAGGGTATTATTTTTGATATTTTTATCCCACTGCCAATAAATACCACTACAGTAACGGACAATGCCAACATGTAGGAGAAGCATCAGTTGATAAGGGAGAGAGACAGGTTTATAGCCTAGCATGGATGTTATTCAATCCATACATTTAACAAGCTATTCTCACAAATGAAGGATTTCAGTAAGCTTTGAATGAAGACCCAGTATTTATTTTGGTGGCTTTCTCCTATAACAACAAGATGACAAGAACATAAAAGCAGCTATCTCACTAGATATTACCATATGACATGATGACTTGAAGGGAAAAAGTAAATGTTCCAACACAGATTTCAGGGACAATTCTTAAGTAACCTTATGAAATCAATTACTCTACACATCTTATTTCACATTGTCTCAATTATTGCTATATTCTAGATATACAGCTAAGAACTTTACAGAAATAAAGTCAAGAAAAAAGTTTAAGAACCTAATTGAAGGCCAACTGCAGGTGTCTGTTTTCATCAAGTACCAATCCATTAACTGTAAACAAATATGATTCTAAGGCAACTGTTTCCTCAAAAAAAAAAAAAAAAAAAAAAAAAAAAAAAAACACACAACTTAATACAGTGAAGGAAGGTTGTGCAATCTGCACATAATGCTATGTTGGAACTTATAAATGAGGGCAGGTTATAAATAATTATCTAATAAGCTTATAAGATCCCAACACAGATTCCTGTGGAACAATTACCTACATCAAGTCTTTCTTTAACGACACAAACACTTTGCTTGCAGTTCATCTGATATCATTTTATAAGTTTTAGACAGTTGTCTCCAATATAATCTTCTACACCATCAAAGACCTTGCTTAGTTCAAAAAATGTAACATGAGAAAATCTACTTTAACAGTATAGTTGACTAAAGAGTCTATAATATCAACAGCAAGAACTGTTTCATAAAATCATTTTGTTATCTATTTATTATTCTTAGACTTTCACTATAAACACTAACTGTAAACGCCACCTTTTAACATTTTCTGGGAATGCTGAAGTTTGAAGGAGAGTCTTCATCTCTTTTTTTCATGTATCTGAAGCACCTTATGCTAAGAGTATACCCACGACCTGGGATAGGGACTGAGGACAACTCATGCTAGCCGCACAGTCAATGTTGAAATAGGTGAGACTTCACAACAAATGGCACATTACACCATGTTCTGGCCTCTTGCCTTCTTCAAATTGACACAGCATTGAAACATCTCTGTTTGGTGTGTGTGTGTGGCAGGGGGGGGGGGGGGGGGGGGCAGCTGTCTTCACCTACACCTGCCTCTCACTGGATACGATCTTGTCCTTGCCAATTCTTGTTCTCTTGAATACACGACTACTTATGCAATACATTAAAAAGTGCTAACCTAATATTTTAAAGGATATATGAAACATTAGAAAGTAAACAATACAGTAGAACCTCACAAATCCTATCTCTGATGGTCTGACTCCCTGTCTAGTCCAACCATCCCATTTCCAGTGTTCATTTGCATATGCAGTTGCTGCTACATTCACATCAGGACTTGTCCATGACTCATAATCTGCAATATGGAATCAGCAGGCAGTTGCTTGTTGCTAGGTGCAATAGTTCGATCAGTTTTAATACCTGTTTCTAACTTGATCAATATGTGTTCCTGTGCATGCAGAAATTATGGCACCAATTAAATATATTCTGTACAATCAGATGTTTAGCCCAGTGACGTAAATGAGTGAGTGGATCAGTAGCAGTTGGTCATAACTCAAAATGGTCAATTACTGGATGAAGAAATTGAAATCGATAATACTCAGAGCCTAATCAATTGGAGTAGAGGGACAGCTAAAAATGATCACTTCCCCTTTGAAGAGGATATTCAAATGGTTGAATATTAAATTTTCTTCACCATATTACTACGATGAATAAAAAACCGAATGCCATCTACAATTCATGTATCTGATAATCCAGATGGCAAACATACATTGAAACAAACAGTTATAAAATCTGCATTGGGTCAGAAAATGGTGCACTGTCAATGGTTGGTTGCAGTGAGCACAGACTGGTGAAGGCATCTCCACTTAACAGGTGATGGAGACTGAAATGACAATTCTCTATGTGCAGCCGAGCTAAAAGCATCTCCTCGTGACGAGAGAGGTGAGAGGAAGTCATCCAAGTTATCGGGAGGTGTTTAATTTCCCAGAGTTCTGTTCCCATACAGAGAAGACCATTGTTCATGCCAGAGGGACACAATATTCCTATGTACAGCAATACAGATATAAGTTGAATGGACAGAACAGCTAAAAGGCCTAGATAGACTGCAACCTTGGCAGCAGCATCAACAGCTGCATTCCCCAAAATTCCAACATAAGCAGGGACCCACATAAACATTACGTTTGCTTCATCATCAAAGAGTAAGTGGAGAAAATTTGTGGATTCATTGTACAAAGGGTGGTATGTGTATTGTACACAAAGGCTCTGGAGGCCACTAACTGAACCAGAACTTAATACACAATTGATAAGCCTGTGTCTTTGGATGTACTGGGTGGCCTGACAGAGGACAGAAAGCTCCACAGTAAAAATCATGCACTGGTCTACAAGCCGATATCCAAGATGTTTGTGTCAATGGCAAAGTCACATCTGACACCAAGGGCCATCTTAGAACCATCAGTGTAGAAGAAGGTGATGTTTCCAAGTTGCATGCAAAGTCTGAGAAACTTACAGCAATAGGTCAAATCTGGAGAAGTGTCCTTGGGAAGCGAACTAAATCTGAGATCGGTGTGGACATCTGCATAAAGCCGAGGTAGAGAAGGGCTCTCACCTATCAGGAACATGGCAGGTAACGTAATGTTAAGCTTCCAAAGCAGTATACAAATGCAAACTCCGGGAGGCAACAGAGTAGCTGCGCTTACCCCTT
The DNA here is from genome assembly GCF_023864275.1 of Schistocerca cancellata. NCBI lineage: Eukaryota > Metazoa > Arthropoda > Insecta > Orthoptera > Acrididae > Schistocerca > Schistocerca cancellata. Next base: position 235,741,089 of record NC_064627.1, on the reverse strand, counting down.
ATTGGTGGTCAAGTGAGTGATCGAAAAAGGGCGCATAAGATGGACAGTTGGGCATAGAGAACAGGCAGCACGTGTATATGCTGAGGAGAACATCATGCCAGTATGAAAGCGATAGTTTGTCAGTGTCTGCAGACATTCATAACTGGGATAGTGTAGAAAGCTCCAGAGGCCGAACTTATGCCTCTACATTGGATTCTGTTGAGACTGTGTAAATAGACGGTCGTGCAGATGCACGAACAAGACACCCAGAGTCCATGTTTGATCGGACAAGGGATTGGTACAAGCAGAAGAAAATTTTCCAATCCACTCCCTATGAAGCAATGTTTAAAACACACAGGATATTTAGAGACCAGGCACAGCATGCTGCCAGATAAGATATGTGGGAGGACTAACAGTGTTTCCTATTGAGTGTGAGCAGCAAGAATTTCAGTGTTCTGACAAATGGAAGAGCAACAGGACCACGATGTAAGGATAGTGGAAGAAACTCCTTATGCCGCCAAAGTTCAAATAGATTTTTCAGTGAGAAATGGATGCTATTGCGCATACTCCACAAGTAAAGACAGTTGAGACATCACTGAGGTCATTGCTCAAATAAACAGGTCCGTTGAAAACTGTAGTAGATCACAAAATCATTGACAAAAAGAGAGGCCGAGATGACTGGGAGAATACAGTCCACGATAGGATTAATTGCCGTAGCAAAATAGGACTACGCTCAGCACAGAGCCCTAAGGTATCCCGTTCTCCGGAATAAAAGTGTTTAACAAAGCCAACCCCACATATATATATTGAAAACCTGGTCTTTTAATATGTCCTGAATAAAATGGGGCAGGCAGCCTCAGAAGCCACATATATGTATTGCAGGTACAGACTGGCATTTCCACAGAAAATTGTTCATGATGTGATTTGACAGAGTGACAACTGCAGAGCAGTGCTTACAAAATCCACATTATGCATTTGTTAGCAAATTCCAAGACTCAAGCCACCATACTAGCCGATGATTAATCATGTGTTCCATCACGTTGTAGACACTGCTCGTCAGGGAAACTGGGCAGTGGCAGTATGGAAGATGTTTGTCCTTACCAGGTTTGCGTGTGGGGTTTACAGTGGCTTCACACCAGTGACTAGGAAATGCATCGTCCATCCAGGTGTGATTATATGTACGAAGGAAAAGTGCTTGCAATCAAGAGACAGGTGTTGCAACATCTGAATGTAAATATCATCTGGTCCTGGAGTGGAGGATCATGATGAGATGAAAGCATGTTCTAGTTCCTTCATAGTATTGTAGCATTCATGATTCTGAGAGGGGAAAGATATCTTCCAAGCCTCTTCCATTTCTTTAAGAGGTGGGAAGGTAGGACAGTAATGGACAGAACTTGAGATCTCTTCAAAGTATTGACACTAGGCAAGGTGTTGGCAACATTGACAGGGACCACAATGACATCATTTGCTACAGTCAGGACAGGAATCAGGAGATGTAGCTTGTTTCCAGAAATCCAACTTAGGTTACTCCAAATAGCAGAAGAGGTAGTAAAACAGTTAAACAAATCAGTAAAAAGAGATCCAACTAGCTTTTTTGCTATCTCTAATAATGCTACAACACTTTGCGTGCAACTGTTTATGACAAACATAGTTCTGTGATGGCATTCAAAGACATGGAGAGCACATCTCCACACATGAACCACTTCGTGGCATTCCTCTGTCTACCAAAGGACTGGGACACGTCTCAGTAGGGAACAGTTCGGGGGAGTGGAACACTCTGTGGCAGTAAGGATAACATTCATAAGGTACTCTACCCGATCATCACGGAAATGTTGTTCAGCGACGGTTTGCCAGTGAAGAGTACAGCCTACACTCACGTTTACAAAGCTGCCAGTTGGTCCTTGTGCACAAATGCCACATGAGTTAGCAGGTGAATTACGCATGGGTCACTCAAGTACGTGTCACTCGAGTATGTGTCTGAAAGGATGGACTACTCTCAGCGCTGACAAGCTGTGCAGTACAGAGCGAGAGATCCATGTGCAAGAAAGTGTGTGTGTATTCTGAAAGAAATGTGGGTTGACCAGTGTGAGAAAAATGGGAGTAAGCTGGCTGGGAATACACGCAAAGAGAGAGCCTCTCGGGCAGGTTCTCAGAGAGCCCCAAAATGGGATGGTGGGTGTTGAAGTCACCAAGAAGCAGGAAGGGTTGAGGGAGCTGAGAGGTAAGCTGCAGTATGTCTGCCCTGGTGAGATCACAGTATGACATTATGTATTTACAAAGACAGAAGGTATAACTGGGGAAAGAAAAAAGGATAGCAACAACTTGTAGCTAGGTGCTCAATGAAATGGTTTGGCTATAGATGTCTTCTCCAATGAGCATCATGACTCCCCCGTGAGCTGGAGTTCCTTTCTCGGAAAGAATGTTGAAACACACTGGTAGGACAAAGCAGTCTTGAGTGTGTAACCTCATTTCTTGGAGGCATAAAGCAACTACATATTAGGATCACACTCTAAGCCCGCCCTGTGTGATCCGTTGCCCCGAATGTTCCATTGCAGAACAACCATATTAGATGATAAGAGATATTTCTTTTATAAGGGGCTCTTACTTCGGTAGCTGCTGAGTGCCAGATTTCATTTGCATACTGCTACAGGGTTCTGAGGTTGGAGGGTCCTATTCCATTATTTCATCAGACGTAGCAATAACCTCCCTGGGTAGGTCAACTGACTCCAGGATGGAGAATCGGTTGGCGATTCGTACCAGTGCGATGGAGGTCAACCAGACAGAGGTGCCGTGTGGAGTTACTGTTGTAGAGGATCTCTGAGTTGGAGAAGGGGAAAAATTTTTGTCTTTGTTGGACTTCTTAGTAGCTTTGCACTTGTCCGACATTTACCGATTGCAGTGGCACAAAAGTTATCTTGGGAATATTCCTTTTTAAGATTCCACTCTTCTGTTTGTGTCACAAATTACTTCACCAGTGTAGGCAAAGGTTCTTTGGTAGACTGAGCATTTGTACTGGGTGGAGGCAAGGATGTCACCTTAGCACTAGGCAATTTCACAATGGTAGCATTGAACTGAAGGTTGCAGGCCTGCCTGGCCATATCTTTCATGGGCCTTGATGTAGCAACAGCAGTTCTGCAACTGCCAGATAGTTGCCAGTAGGCTTTCACCTAGCTAACACTTTGCAAGCAACGTTGATGGGTACCTTTCCCTTCACCCAGATCTACTGAACAGCTTGCTCATCAAGGTACACAGGGCAGTTGCAGGATGAAACGATATGGTTACCACTGCAGCTGATGCAGTTAGGACAATGCAGGAAATCTCCCCCATGAACATCTTTGCCACAAGTTACACATTTGACTGTACTTTTTACAGGACATGAGAGAATGGTTATAACGCTGACATTTGTAGCAATGCATCGGGTTCAGTACGTAGGAACTGATGTTGATGACTTAATAGCCCACTGTGATCTTCGATGGGGGCTCCACTCAAACAAATATTAAGAAAAGGGTGCAGCTTGACGCGAATTCTACATCAATCCTTTTTAGTACCTGATCAGAGAGATAATGTTGTATGTCTCTTAAATCCCATAAAGCAGCTAAGGTTATCTGACATCATGTGAAGAATTCAGTGTTTGATGAGCCTCTACACAAACAGGGCATGATGGAGGAGCATAGCTTTAAGTAGTTGTAGGGGTTGAAAGGTACTGTTTGCCTCTAGATGCAAAGTTCCAGTGCTTAAGCAAGTGCTGAACTTTAGTGGACCTGCAATTATGTCCACATCTTTCTGAATGACAAACAGGTTCACTGTATAAAGGTTCTGACCACCTCCTAAGCGAGATACCACGAGACAGCGGGGTGCAACTGAAAGATTCGTTGTGTCCTTAGTCTCTTTCAATTTCCATTTATTAGATGGAGACTGCATCAATGGAGTTTACGTACTCATTGCAGGTGAATCCCCACGATTGCCAGCATCTCAACAGTGCACACCTTTCTGGGGGGGCCCTGCGAAGGGAAGCACGCCCACCTTAGGTGACCGTTCACACTTCAGGTCACACCTACCAAACTCTAGACAGAGGGACCATTTGGCAATTGTGAAGGTAACAGCTAAGGCGATCACCCCTCCCTGGGACTGGTCTTTACCAGGAGGTATGCATGAGCCCTACCTGTCGACCCATGTGCTGTGAGTCATACATCACCCAGTCACCCTCTATGCATCAAACGTGTAAGCTGGCCTTGATACAGACACATGGAGGAAGAAAGACACAAATGGAGACCTCAAATACCGAAGCAGAGGAATGACAGGAGGAGTCAGAACAAGAAAGGAAAGAAACGCAAAAATGATACTTTCATAAGCTTCAGTTACCTAATTTTACCCAACACCTGGTCCTGAATGGAGGGGAGAAAGAATAGTAGGACGACAGACATGCAGCATACAAAAGCAAGGAGCACTGCATGGGCAGGGGCCTGTGTGTGCCAAGAACGCACTCACAAAAGAGTTTTAACTCCCCTGGGGGGGAGTACAGCTGACGCAGACTGCACAATGGGACCAGAGTTAACTGACGACAAACTCATTTATTCTGTAACTTGAACAATCAATGAGAACAAGAAAGGTGACCGTGACAGCGAGGACAATGAACCTGCACCTCGAGCATCGGATACAGATGCTAAAAATGCATTTGATATAGCCCTTCAATACACTGAACAAATCTCTGTCTACCTCAACAGAAATTTTGTGGATTAGGAAATGTTGGAACAATGCAGAAAAATCAAAGTTGTCATCTGCTAAGCAAAAAGAATGTTACAGACTTTTTTTGTCCTGCTTAAGAACAGGACTTTCTTACCACATGATTTCTCATGTTTTAGACAGTTAAGTGCAGATCACTTGCATATCAACACAGTAGTGTAATAAGGTATGTACACATGCTAAATTTTCACTCACAGTAGCAATATCTTACAGTAAGATACAGATGTATTTTACAGTACGGGCACTACTATATATTTCACTTTTGTGTAAGATTTTTTTGCATGTGATGTTTTCTTTCCATTTTGTTACTGTTTTAACATGGGACAGTTAAAAAATAAATTGGATTGTGTTGTTATGGGTCAATGAGTGTTCCTCTGATCATCCAACATTTTCTGCATTCCAACCATGCTCCTGCCCCATAGGAGACGGATTAAAGAGGTTCTATTGTACAGTACAATTTCATTAAAAATTGAGTGTATAATATCTTGTATTAGTTGTGTGATGTGTTTTCTGAAACAGTTTGACTTAAATGACACCAAAACACATGCAGTTGTATTTTCCATTCAGATTTCTGTGTAGACTCATTTTGGCACATATCTGAGCTGCTTATGAGGACATCGGGGTTGAACAGACTGACTGAACACATTACACACATAAACATCCCTTGTGCAACAACAACAACCACTATTATTATTATCACCACCACCATTATTAACACTAAAAAAGTATTATGTCATGAAGAAAGAGATCAGAAACAAAGTGACAATAAGGAAGCAAAAATTGTAAGTAGAAGGAATTAAATAAAGAACATCAACATAAAAATTTAAAAAGTATGTTAAAATATTAAAGAGGAAGATAAAAGAGTGGAAATATTCAAAGAAAGTCTGGAATATTAATGGAAGACATGTAAGAAAGTTGAATTCAGCTATTGAAAAATGCAATAAAATGCCATGAGCCTCTGACCAAGTAAGAATTATTACTGTTGGATTACTGGGCTTTCCCTATATATTCAAACTCATGGCAATTTAACCACCTGGCACAGCTGGAAACCTGAGAAAATTTTCCTTTCAGGTTGACAGTTGTTCTGCAGATACTCATTTTCAATCAGTTTAGTGGTGACATGTGGATACGTAATGGTGAATAAAGCACAGTCTTTCAGATGGCATACAACAGTTCATTTCATAATTCATGTATGTACCCTGTGTGTTTCTTGGCAGATAACTGACTTTTGCTTTCCTACGTATTTCGTACACATTTCCTTTAAATTTAATATATATACATCTTTGTTCCAATGAAGAAGCCATCAGTACCAGAAGATCAAAATCTAAAATAGTATTCTTTTTTTTATGGGCTCTGTTATAGATTTTATTGTTCTGTTAATTTATTATCTCCCAGTCAGTCTATGTTCTTTTCCAGCTTTCAAATTTTGAAAATAATGTCAAATCCATAATTTGGAAATTTCTCACACACATGTTAACTGTGAAAAGTACTTGGTGTCACAAATATTTAACTGAGTAAAACCCAGAAAAGTTACTCACCCCAGACAGGCAAATCATCCAAGTACATCTGGTACCAGTAATGATTTTTCACTGCGTAAATGAAGGCTTTTTGCTTCTCCTTTGTTAACTGGATCTCACAGTATGGTGTACTTGCGATGTCCGCTGAAAACAGGCGTCATTTACATAATGAAACACTTGAGGGAGAATCCAAACTACAAACAGTTGCAATACCCTGTTGTCTCAGGTATGAGTAGTAGGCCTCTCTTAGGATAAATCATGAGAGCTAAGTGCCCTCTCTTAGAAGTATTTCAAATAGTTAAGAAATGTCTTCAGTATGTATAATGTACCATACCAGAACACACAAATACCACAAACATTTCCTCAGAATTATTTATTCACCTCCAAAATGTACAGTCTACTAAAAATGGATTATAACAGCTTGAAGTTGAACTACAGTCTCTGAACAGCACAGTGGTATACATTACAGAACACTGGTACTGAGATAATGTACTTACTTACTTTTTAGTGTCTGGAGCTGTCTATTTTTCAGCCCAATACCAGACTAAGTCATAAGATTCAGGTCTGCTTAGCCAGAGGTCATCTAGGGAGTAACATGCATGACATTTTGGCATGTTGCAGAACTACGTTAATGGACAGGGAATCATATTTATGAGTGACATGACCCACTCTTTAAGCTAGAGATCTGATCAAAATTACAATAGAAAAACATTTTGAAATAGCAAGCACCGAACCAATAAATTTAGACTTTTATAAGAAAATTAGTCATTTAATCAATCTGTGTGTGTACTAGTTACTTGGAGATAATGTGGACACTTTCTCCAACAAATTAACAGAAGTCCAGGAAAGAATGTCGACCACCAACATTATCACCTTAATACGTGGAGTTAGTTTCATGTTCCTTTGATCATCTGTATGATTAATCATAATGATGTGGAATGAGTTATTTTACATTCATGTTACACTTGTTTTAGTACTGTTGTGAATTAATAATTCCCGACCCACTACCTTTTACTCATTACGAAATTGGAAGTTGTTCTACGGAATAGGGGTTGTCAAGGAGAAACACTTTCAGTTCCAGATGTCTACAAGATGATCGTGAGTGGGCACCATATATTCTTACAAGTGTTCCTGATCAATAAACACTTTCTTTCTTAAAACTCAGTTATCCCGGAACAAAATTCCTTATGACAGTATTGAATGAAAATATGACAACATCCTTGATTTGTCTCATCCCAAGATTTGCAATGAGTCTACATGCAAATGTGACTGAACTATGTTGTTTTAGAAGTTTCAAAATACGTTTTTTTCCAGTTAAAATTCACATCAATATGGACACCTACAAATTTTGATGTTTCCAGAATGTATAAGACTTATCACTGGTGCTGTGCCTCTATATGAGTAGAACTGAATATATTGAGTCTTTTTGAAACTGACATTGAGGGTATTAGCACAAAATCATTCAATAATATCCTTAAGAGCATTATTTTCAATTTCTTCTGTTGCAGTGTGTGTGTGTGTGTGTGTGTGTGTGTGTGTGTGTGTTTGAATTAATTACAATAGTAGTGCCAGACACAAAAAGAGCTAACTCTGTTGTATATTAGATGGAAGATCATTTACACCTATAAGGAACACAGATCTATAAGGAACAATTGCAGACCTAAGATTGATCCTCGATGAACCCCGTAAGTCAAGAGGAATTTCCCTTGGTTGATCCCCATGAACCATGGACCTTGCCGTTGGTGGCGAGGCTTGCATGTCTCAGTGATATAGATAGCCGTACTGTGAGTGCAACCACAAAGGAGAGGTCTCTGTTTGGAGGCCAGACAAATGTGTGGTTCGAGAAGAGAGGCAGCAGCCTTTTCAGTAGCTGCAGGGGCAACAGTCTGGATGATTGTCTCATACGGCCTTGTAACATTCACCAATACGGCCTTGCTGCACTGGTACTGTGAACAGCTGAAAGCAAGGGAAAACTACAGCCGTAATGTTTCCCAAGGGTATGCCGCTTTACTGTATGGTTAAACATTGACGACCCTTTTTAGGTAAAATAGTTCGGAGGTAAAAGAGTCCCCCATTTGGATCTCCAGGTGGGGACTACTCAGGAGGACATCATTATTAGGATAAACAAAACTGGCGTTCTAGGGATCAGAGTGTGGAATGTTAGATTCCTTAAACGGGCAAGTAGATTAGAAAATTTTAAAAGGGAAATTGATAGGTTAAAGCTAGATAAAGTGGGAATAAGTGAAGTTCGGTCGCAGGAGGAAGACGACTTCCAGTCAGGTGAATACAGGGTTATAAATACAAAATCAAATAGGGGCAATGCCAGAGTAAGTTTAATAATGAATAAAAAAAAATAGCAGCACGGGTAAGCTACTATGAAGAGCATAGTGAACACACTATTGTAGCCAAGATAGACACAAAGCCCACACCTACTACAGTAGTACAATTTTATATGCCAACTAGCTCCGCAGCTGATGAAGAGGTTGAAGAAATGTATGACACTATTAAAGAAGTTATTCAGATAGTTAAGGAAAATGAAAATTTAATAGTCATGGGGGACCCGAATTCAATAGTAGGGAAAGGAAGAGAAGGAAGAGTAGTAGGTGAATATGGACTGGGGGTAAAGAATGAAAGAGGAAGCCGCCTGGCAGAATTTTGTGCAGAGCATAACTTACTCATAGCTAATGCTTGGTTTAAGAATCATGAAAGAAGGTTGTATACATGGAAGAGGCCTGGAGACGCTGGAAGATTTCGTATAGATTATATAATGGTACGACAGAGATTTAGGAAGCAAGTTTTAAATTGTAAGACATTTCCAGGGGCAGATGTGGACTCTGACCACAATTTATTGGTTAAGAACTGTCGATTAAAACTGAAGAAACTGCAAAAAGGTAGGAATTTAAAGAGATGGGACCTGGATAAACTGAAAGAACCAGACATTGTAGGGAGTTTCAGTGAGTGCATTAGGGATAGATTGACAAGAACAGGGAAAAGAAATACAGTAGAAGAAGAATGGGTAGCTTTGAGAGATGAAATAGTGAGGGCTGCAGAGGATCAAGTAGGTAAAAAGACGAGGGCTAATAGAAATTCTTGGGTAACAGAAGAGATATTGAATTTAATAGATGAAAGAAGAAAATATAAAAATGCAGTAAATGAAGAAGGCGGAAAGGAATACAAACATCTTAAAAATGAGACTTGTGCCCTTACTAAAGAAAGGAAATGCTGAGAGTACTGAAAACCATGGGCCAGCTTCACAACAGTCTTCAGTCTCAAAAATAAATCAATCAATCAGGAAAGACTAAATAACCTTTTCAATAAAGCACAGTTTGGTTTAAGAAGTGGGAGAAATACAATATGAGCCATTCGAAAGTTCACAATAGTGGCACTTCAAGCTCTTGACAAAGATGTGTTACATGCATAGCCTTGGACTTCTCCAAGGCTTCTGACACAGTTTACCCCAAAATTTTACTAAACAAGCTAGAGGCCCTAGGTGTTAGAGGGACAGTAAACAGTTGGTTCCAGTCTTATAGGGAAAACAAATGCGAAAGATGGAGGCAGCTCACACCACTGTCGACGACAAATTTTTACTAAAACAATTGTCAGACAAGAAACACACAAACATAAGTGTTCCTCAGGTTTGCTATCTGGGTCCACTTCTGTTCTTAGTATATACCAATAACTTTCCATAAAGTACAGGGTTATTACAAATGATTGAAGCGATTTCACAGCTCTACAATAACTTTATTATTTGAGATATTTTCACAATGCTTTGCACACACATACAAAAACTCAAAAAGTTTTTTTAGGCATTCACAAATGTGCCCCTTTAGTGATTCGGCAGACATCAAGCCAATAATCAAGTTCCTTCCAGACTCGGCACAGCATGTCCCCATTAATGAGTTCGAAAGCATCGTTGACGCGAGCTCGCAGTTCTGGCACGTTTCTTGGTAGAAGAGGTTTAAACACTGAATCTTTCACATAACCCCACAGAAAGAAATCGCATGGGGTTAAGTCGGGAGAGCGTAGAGGCCATGACATGAATTGCTGATCATGATCTACACCACAACCGATCCATCGGTTTTCCAATCTCCTGTTTAAGAAATGCCGAACATCATGATGGAAGTGCGGTGGAGCACCATCCTGTTGAAAGATGAAGTCGGCGCTGTCGGTCTCCAGTTGTGGCACGAGCCAATTTTCCAGCATGTCCAGATACAGGTGTCCTGTAACGTTTTTTTCGCAGAAGAAAAAGGGGCCGTAAAGTTTAAACCATGAGATTGCACAAAACACGTAAACTTTTGGTGAATTGTGAATTTGCTGCACGAATGTGTGAGGATTCTCTACAGCCCAGATTCGCACATTGTGTCTGTTCACGTCACCATTAAGAAAAAATGTTGCTTCATCACCGAAAACAAGTTTCGCACTGAACGCATCCTCTTCCACGAGCTGTTGCAACCGCGCCGAAAATTCAAAACGTTTGACTTTGTCATCGGGTGTCAGGGCTTGTAGCAATTGTAAATGGTAAGGCTTCTGCTTTAGCCTTTTCCGTAAGATTTTCCAAACCGTCGGCTGTGGTACGTTTAGCTCCCTGCTTGCTTTATTCGTCGACTTCCACGGGCTACGCGTGAAACTTGCCCACACGCATTCAACCGTTTCTTCACTCACTGAAGGCCGACCCATTTATTTCCCTTACAGAGGCATCCAGAAGCTTTAAACTGCGCATACCATCATCAAATGGAGTTAGCAGTTGGTGGATCTTTGTTGAACTTTGTCCTGAAGTGTCGTTGCACTGTTATGACTGACTGATGTGAGTGCATTTCAAGCACGACATACGCTTTCTCGGCTCCTGTCGCCATTTTGTCTCACTGCGCTCTCGAGCGCTCTGACGGCAGAAACCTAAAGTGCGGCTTCAGCGGAACAAAACTCTATGAGTTTTTCTACGTATCTGTAGTGTGTCGTGACCATATGTCAATGAATGGAGCTACAGTGAATTTATGAAATTGCTTCAATCATTTGTAATAGCCCTGTATAAGACACGCAGAAAAGTTCTCTTTGCCGATGATAGCAACATCATACTCACAAACAAAACACCAGAACTCCTATTGGAGAAAGCAAAAGAAATCCTCAAGGATTTTTATGAGTGGGCAGTATGTAATAAATTAACAATGAACATAAACAAAAACAACAATATGCAATTTACAATAAAAAGGGAAAACCATTCTATCACATTAAGCATAGATGATAATTGATAAATCTATACATTGTGTGACAAATACAAATCTTTTTGGGATGAATACTGATTGTCAGGTAACATGGACTGAACACACAGAGGTGACGGAAAACAATGTCATCAGCATGTTTTGCAAAAAGGTTCTATCATCGGTTTGTAACAGCCAATGTCTTGTGGTGAAGTACAATTAACTCTCAGCAATGTGAATCTTTTCTGAGAACTGAAGACACAAAATGGACAAAATTTTTAACTGCAGAAGATGATCATAAGAATAAATAACTACAAGTAGTAGTAAGCATCACCGCAAAGAAATGTTTAAAAATTAAGTATCCTTACTCTACTAAGTGAATCATTTACCAGTCTGCTGCACATATTACGAAAAACATTTGGGCAAGTTTGGACTTACATTCACCAAGGAAAAACAAAAATCCCAAAACAGCATTTTCTATCGAGGAATAAAACTGTATAACAAACCGCCCTAGTACATGAAAAAGATTACTAAAATACATCTGATTAAAAAGACAACTGAAACTTTCTTTCCAAGTAATGCACACAGCACAATGAAAGATTACTTAGAGGAATCAGAGTAGTGATTAATAATGAAGGGAGATAACTACAATATCTTGTCAGATTACAGCGCTCTAATGCTTTTCATGTGGCAAGACCTATAATGCATGACAGTAATATCTTGTCATTCTCCTGAGTGCAATGTTTCACTTATCAAGCAGGATGCTGACTTAGTTTTGCAGATAGACTGAGTGGAGGACATGAAGACGCACATGGGGCCATGGTGGCATGTTTGCAGGTACGGAGTCAGTTTTCCGAACAGACTGGAATTAGCGCAAGGGACAGCTTGTCCACAGTTCAGGCGTCGCCACTGGGTGCTCTTGGTGGGTGCAGTGATGATGAACAAAATTATGTTTTTTGTGTAAGTCATCAAGTGCAAATGTGTATGTATCAAAGAACACTGTACAACAGAGACCAACCAAATGAGGCAGCACAGTTGTTAAGACACTGACCTCATATTCAGAAGGAAGGAGTTTGTTCTGTCCTGTCATTCTGATTTAGGTTAAGAAACTAATACTGTATTAATTATAATTCTGTACATTAAAGTATACATTATCAACAAATTCAACTATACTTTAATGCTAACACAAGTTCTGCCAACATTTTCTGGGGTGTTCTCTCAAGTACACACTATCCTCCCTCAGTCAACAAACACAAATCACAAATGAAGATTGAAAACTATGCCCATCTGGTGACACAGTTACTGAGTATGAAACCACCGTTACAGCTAATTCACTTCATGCCCAGTGCCCATGTGCATTGTGTTTCACTGCATTTAAGTCAGTCTCTTAGCTGACTTCAGACAATTATGTTTCAGTTGACACTACACTCTTCAATTCTAGCATGATCATGAATTCAGAGAAGACACCAGGTATCCGAGGATAGATCACAATCTCTCAAGACACATATTCACAGCCTGCTGCGACTATCTTTATGATTAAGACATTGGTCTCAGTCATTACTAAAAATATACTGATGCATGTTTAGTTTTTTTATCTCTGTGAATTGAATGAAAGAGAAAAATTTAGGTCAATGTCTCACCAAAGACAGTCTCATTAACAGACAGAGCACAAGCTCATAAAGGGAGGAAATTATCTGTGTCTTTGTCAAAGAAACCACACATAATTAATTTAGAGAGACCACAGAAAACCTACACATGAATGGCTGGACAGGTGTTTCAACTACCAGCCTTCTGAATGTTGTTGTTTGTTGCTGTGGCCTTCAGTCCTGAGACTGGTTTGATGCAGCTCTCCATGCTACTCTATCCTGTGCAAGGTTCTTCATCTCCCAATACGTACTGCAGCCTACACCCTTCTGAATCTGTTTAGTGTATTCATCTCTTTGTCTCCCTCTACGATTTTTACCCTCCACGCTGCCCACCAATACTAAATTGGTGATCCCTTGATGCCTCAGAACATGTCCTACCAACCGATCCCTCCTTCTTGTCAAGTTGTGCCACAAACTCCTCTTCTCCCCAATCCTATTCAATACCTCCTCATTAGTTATGTGATCTACCCATCTAATTTTCAGCATTCTTCTGTAGCACCACATTTCAAAAGCTTCTATTCTCTTCTTGTCCAAACTATTTATCGTCCATGTCTCACTTCCATACATGGCTACACTCCATACAAGTACTTTCAGAAACGACTTCCTGACACTTAAATATATACTCGATGTTAACAAATTTCTCTACTTCAGAAACGCTTTCCTTGCCATTGCCAGTCTACATTTTATATCCTCTCCACTTCGACCATCATTAGATACTTTGCTCCCCAAATAGCAAAACTCATTTACTACCTTAAGTGTCTCATTTCCTAATCTAATTCCCTCAGCATCACCCGATTTAATTTGACTACATTCCATTATCCTCGTTTTGCTTTGTTGATGTTCATCTTATACCCTCCTTTCAAGACACTGTCCACTCCGTTCAGCTGCTCTTTCAGGTCCTTTCCTGTCTCTGACAGAATTACAATGTCATCGGCGAACCTCAAAGTTTTTATTTCTTCCCCATGGATTTTAATACCTACTCCAAATTTTTCTTTTGTTTCCTTTACTGCTTGCTGAATATACAGATTGAATAACATCGGGGAGAGGCTACAACCCTGTCTCACTCCCTTCCCAACCACTGCTTCCATTTCATGTCCCTCAACTCTTATAACTGCCATCTGGTTTCTGTACAAATTGTAAATAGCCTTTCGCTCCCTGTAATTTACCCTTGCCACCTTCAGAATTTGAAAAAGAGTATTCCAGTCAACATTGTCAAAAGCTTTCTCCAAGTCTACAAATGCTAGAAACGTAGGTTTGCCTTTTCTTAATCTAGCTTCTAAGATAAGTCGTAGGGTCAGTATTGCCTCACGTGTTCTCATATTTCTACGGAATCCAAACTGATCTTCCCCAAGGTCGGCTTCTACCAGTTTTTCCATTCTTCTTTTAGTTAAAACTACATAAAGTCAGTCAGATACCTTCAGTATATTTTTTAGTTATTTGCTCAAACTGAATATGGGTGATTCCATATCAAGTGGTCGACGGGACACCACTACACTATCTCAGAGTTTGTTCAAATTTCGTATGCTCCTTTGCTAAGCAACGAAAGGAAGATTTACAAATTTCTAGCTCCCAACTTTTAATTCTTTATAGGTAGGTGCTTCCTACGTGAAAGGTGCACAAACGTTGCAGTCACTTTTCAAACAATTTAGCCACATTCTAAACACTTAAATTCAGTGTTGAATTTTGGTAAGCTGCAAAACTTTGCAAGACAGTTGAACGGTTTGTGTTTTGCACATTCTATATGTATTATGTCATTTGGCTCACTGCTTTTTCTCTAAGTGGCACTTAAAGTATTCAATAAATTTTACTGCAATAAAATTTTTCCCAAGTTGAAGTAATCTCTTTATCTAGTTGGTTTAGAAATCACTCCTTTTTCTACCTACTGCTTAGTAGCTTTTTTTTTTATAAAACCTGTAAGTTTTACCACTTGTGGGTTCATAGTTTTTGAGATAGTCGGGGATGAAGTTGCATGAAAACAAATCTGCTGCTAAAGTAAATGATTTTTGAACCATTCTATCTCAGAAGGGTTGTTGCATATAGACGCTTGTGTTAACTACCATTTGAGAGCGCATATTTTTCTCAAAAAATACCAGTTTTCTACAAATGTTTTTTTTTTCTATAAAGGTCTACAAATATCAAGTAAAGTTTCTCATTTAAACAACTGTTACATCATTCAGGGCCTGGGAGATGACCTGGGATAGACGCTGCAACAACCTTGCAACTCTGGCTAAAAAATAGGGATGAGATGCGAATATAAGAACTCAACAAGAGAGTTCTCTTAGCGTCCCTCACCTCAATTCTCCACAATCCTACCTACTACAAGTGGTGCCCCTGTTCAGCTGAGCAAACCAGTGGAAAATTTGGTAACCAACCTCAGCATGAAAGTGGGTCAGTGGGCCAACAGGATGTGGAGAACAGTGGAAAGCTACAGGAAACCACCACTGGAATTACTTCCCAAGACATTCATGGGATGGACCTCTTTGTAAAATATTCCATAGGTAAAGCTTCCCCTCAATCGGATCTCCGGGAGGGGAATACAATGAGGACTCCAGAGATTAGAGCAAATGGAAAAGGAAGGAAGGGAAGAAGAAGAAGGAAGACTTATTGAGGATTGGGACTTGGAATGTCTTAACCCTTCTCCAGGAAGGGAAATTAGAAAACGCCAAACAGGAAATGACAAGAAATAAATTGGATGTATTCGGAATGTGTGAGGTGAGATGGGGTGGTTGTGGAGAACTAGAAAGTGATGACTTCCGTTTGTACTATTAAGGCGAAAATAATAAATGGAATGTATGGGGTTGGAATTTTGATAGTTAAGGGGTGTAGGACGTCAAACTGGCCGACTTGGAGCAGGAGAGGGACCACAGGACATTTTAATTCCCAGTGCCTATACTTTTACAAATAAATTCATAAAACTTTGTCAGTATGACTACAAAGGATTCAGGATTCACACTAATAGCAGCGGAAGTTCAAAAACATAACAAAATAAATTTTTTTACATGTGAAATTTCATAATTTTTTCACTTACTATTGGCTGCATTTGTTGCTATATGTACACTTTTCTTCATAAATAAGACAGATTGTTCGATGAATTTTGCACAGCATACAAACCATACTTACAGGTGTATGAAACACTACAATCTATTTAATTTATGAAAAAATGAATGAGCTGTTACGTTTTAAACTTTATGTTTAGAAAAAAATGAAATTTTGTAGTTAATTATCTCAATTTTTACCACAGTTTTTAATAGCTTTGGAAAATTCTAGAGTTTCATACACCTGTAAGTATGGTTTGTATGCTGTGCAAAATTCATCAAAGAATCTCTTTTACTTGTGAAGAAAAATGTACCTATAGCAATGAATGCAGCCAATAGTAAGTGGGAAAAAATTATGAAATTTCACACGTAAAAAAAATTATTTTGTTGTGTTTTTGAACTTCCACTGCTATGAGTGTGAATCCTGAATCCTTCCTGGACATGCTGACAAAGTTTTATGAATTTATTTGTAAAAGTATAGACAGTGGAAATTAAAATGCCCTGTGGTGCTTCTCCTGCTCCAAGTCGGCCCGTTTGACATCCTACCCCTCTTAAAATAATGAAGGACAAGGTTATCAAGGTTGAATATGTTAGTGGAAGAATAATGATGATGAAACTGAGAGGGAAAAAGAAAGACTTCGTAATCATCCAAGTCTATATGCCAACAAGTAATCATTCAGATGAAGAGGTATAAGAATGTTATGAGAAGATAGAAAACTTAGCAGAGAGAGAGAAAAGAAATGCATGTATTGTTGAAACAGATGATTGGAATGCAGTAGTTGGTGAAGGACTAGAAGGAAAAGTTCTGGGAAAATTTGGACTGGGAGAAGGAAATGAGAGAGGGCAAAGATTGTTGAAACACTGCAATGAAAATTTCATGGTAGTTGGTAATACTCTATCTGATAACCACAAAACATGACAGCATACTTGGATATCTCGATTTGAGAACAAAAGATATCAAAATTGATTATATAATAATACAACAAAGATACCGAAATTGTCTAACGAATGTCAGAAGTTATCCAGAGGCAGATATTTACTCAGATCATATATTAGTAGTAACTGAGGTTCTAGTTAAATTGAAAAGAACCTGGAAAGGACAGATGAGAGAGCACATTAACTTTGTGAAACTGAAATACAAAAGCAACTGTGAAAAATTAAAGAATGCATATTGTGAAATCATGATGCAAGGACAGGAAACGGAATGCACAGAAGGAAGATGGGATCGTTTTCAAAATAGGATCAAAATGGCAGCTAAGGAAACGCTTGGAGTCAAGGAGAGGAAAAAAGTAAAGAAAGAATGGGTAAAACCAGATATGATAACCAAGATGGATGACCTCAGGAAATGGAAAATTGTAAACACAGAAGAAGGGAAGCGCAACTACAGGAGGTTAAATAACAAATTAAGCAGGGAGACAGAAAAAGCATAGGAGAAATGACTGACAGACAAGTGTGACAAGAAAGAGAAATTAGAGAAAGAGGGAAAATATGATTTGATTTACAAAGAAGCAATGGATTTGACATACAGGGAAAAAAGAAACAACAATGGACTAAAGGAAGTAGACAGCAGACGCTAAAATGGCAAATGAACCCACAGAAATAATGAGAAGATGGGAAGAATATATAGAATGGCTATACATTCCTGACAGCTGACCAAGTGAAGAAGAGCTTGGGATAGAAGAAGAAAAAGTTGCAGATGATGACAATGGAAATGCAATACTAACTACTGAGACTGAAGCATCTATGAAGGAGAAGAAAAATGGAAAGGCAATGGGAATTGATGAGATTCCTGCGGAACTGTTAAAGTCATTGGAGAAAGAAGGAAGTTGATTGAATTGTGTAATCAAATATACATGACTGGAAAATGGCCAAAGGACTTCACAGAAAGTATCTTAATACCTATAGAACAGAAAAAAGAACAGGAAAAAGTGTGAGGAACATAGAACAGTGAGCCTGATATCACATGCAGCCAAAGTCTTGCTGAGGACGCTCAACAAAAGGCTATATGTGAAGTTGAATTGCGTAATAGGATATGAACAATTTGGTTTCAGGCAAGGAGTGAGAACTAGAGATACCATTGGGCTACTGAGAGTGATAGGGGAGAGGTACATGGAGAATGAAAGGAAGATGTATGCTGTGTTCATTGATCTTGAGAAGGCTTTTGACTGTGTCAGATAGGACAAACTGATGGAAATCCTAAGGAAACATGGAGCTGACTGAAGGGATAGACGGCTAATTAGAAATTTATATTTAAACCAGAGAGCAAGAGTAAGAATAGGAGTTGTGATGAGTGAAGAAATTGAAATGGGAAGAGGTGTAAGACAAGGTGGTTGTTTATCACCAACACTGTTCAGTAACTATCTGGAGGAAATTATTAACGGAAGTTTTGATGGAAGGAGAGGAGTTTGTATAGGGGGTCAGAGAGTGGAGTGTGTAAGATTTGCAGACGACATGGTTGTGATGGCAGAGAGTGCAAGAGAGATGGAACAAATGTTGGATTATCTAAACACAAAAGTAGAAGAATATAGCTTGTAGTTTAACAAGAAGGAAACGAGAAAAGCATGGTATAAATTCAATTACTTGGGAAGTGTAATAATGGATGATATTTATTGCTCAACAGAAATTATGAAAAGAACTGCAATGGCAAAAGAAGAACTCAAGAGGAAACAGAAATTACTTTGTGGACCACTAAACAAAGAACTGCGGAAAAGACTTGCCAAGTGTTACATCTGGAGTGTTGCACTGTATGGTGCGGAGACCTGGACATTGAGGAAGGAAGATGAAAGAAGATTAGAAGCACTAGAGATGCGGATATGGAGAAGAACGGAAAAAGTGAAATGGGAGGACCGAGTAAGGAATGAAGAAGTATTAAGAGGAGTTGGAGAAGACAGAAACATGCTGAAAGTCATTAGAAAAAGAAAACGGAACTGGATTGGACACTGTTTGAGGAGGGACTGTTAATTGAAGGAAGGAATAGAAGGAATGGTGGAGGGGAAAAAGGGGAAGGTGATAAAGAAGATATCAAATGCTGGACAATATCCAAGGAGACAAATATTCAGAAATGAAAAGACTGGCTATGGACAGACAAAAGTGAAAGAAGCTTAACCTGCTGTAAGGCAGAATACCTACTACTACTACTACTACTACTACTACTACTACTAGTAGTAGTAGTAGTAGTAGTATTTACATATTTATTCTCTAACATCAAATTGACTAAATTATTGTTTTGCTGACAATTTCTGTCAGAGAAAAGAATTATCTGGGAATGTAACTTGGTGAACATGAGAAAAGACTCTCAGAAATGTTTCCATTTTGATATATAAATTTCCTCGCCACTTGTTTTTGAGGAGGAAGGTGATGCAACAATCATTATCTGTAAGCTACTGCAACAATATGTGAAGCAATAGCTATTTTCTCAGGTGCATAATTATCTCTATCATTGATACTCTTATGTTCCAGCATGTGATGCCTCATGTGTAACATAAAAACAATAAGTTCACAATATTTTAGGATCACAGGGGGGAAGTAACAAAGTTTCAAACTTTAATCAACCTTTACTTCAGTAGGTGCAGTTTTATAATTGATATGAATATCTGATAGCTTCAGCACGTGAAGAACTGTGAAAGCTTTATTTTGATAAGTTGTCAATTGTGAATGTATAATACCACTCAAAGGCTGCTAAATTTTGGAGCTATTGTTGAGCTGTTCTGACCTAAGGTTTAGTGATGAATATACAATTTGTCTTCATCATTATGCTATTTTGATGACAAAATTTGAATATTTGAAAGGATTTGCTGTAATTCTGTTTTAAAGGAGAATCATCTCAGTCAGAAAAAATCTGATTAACGGAACTCTGGCAAATCAGCTGAATAAATTTCAGTAAATATGCTTCGACAGGGCAGAAGTTTAAGCTTTCACATGGAACACACTAACAAATTGTCTGCTGTTACAATTTGGCAACTTAGCAAACTTTGTCTGACTGACTTTGCATTTAACATAGTCTTTTAGACTGTGTTAAATGCAAAGTCAGTCAGACAAAGTTTGCTAAGTTGCCAAATGGCAACTGTTAGTGGCTTCCACCCTGGTGAGTTGTCCAGAATATCAAACTGATGCTTGCTAGTAGCATAGCTAACTAACCAGGACTATAACTTTATGAGTTTGACAGTTTGCGGCATTGAATCAAAAGTTTACCTACTGTATCAATGTGGTAGCTGCCCTGGAAGAAACTTCCTCGAATCACACCTTATTTGCATGTATACTGACATTCATCCTGAAGAAACTGGAATACAGACATTCCAATCACTCGAAACTACAAATCTGTTGGTAGATGATTCTGTCACAAAGATAACATCAAAACTCTCTGGCCTCACCATTCACCACTTTGTTACAAAACACAAACACAATTCCTCAAAATTATGAAACACAACCTTACGACTGGTGAAGCAATTGCACTGTGTTATTTTGCAGATCAAACCTTTGTTGTCCACAACACTGTCCTAGGTTTTCAATAGGAGAACAGTCAAGCTACTGCACATCACATTATTGTCTACTTTATCAAAGTTAAGCAAATACAATGCAAAACTTTTAGCGCAGTTAGTAACAGCCTAAGACACACCTACTCGATAGCTGTCTAGCTTGCAAGACTGGGGAGTGGGCCAGATGTGGATCAAATCTACAGGATTAATAACTGTGGGCTGGCACACCAGCCACCCTGAGTGGTCTTTATGGATTTTCCGTTCTCATTTATACATTTGATCCCCAAATTACACCTCAGAGAATGTGATACATAGACAGATAACATGCACCAGCACATCGAACAAAGTTTACACGATTCACAGACAGATGGTGCACATTACTTACTTCATTTGGTTACCTAGGCAACTGAGGCACCTGAAAGGGCATCCAGCCATAAAGTTGAATAATAAAACAAAACTTGCCAAATCCTGAAAAAGCAGACACTGTACAAGATGGGATAAACACTACAGAAATGAAGAAGAAGAAAATGAGTAACAGCTGAACACATTATACAGTAGCATTTCATACCTTTTAGACAAAACTTGTGGGTTAACTGAAATTACAAAGACATAACTGCAGAAAATCAATCAAATAGTTCAGTGGTAGGCCTGCAGCCAGTACACAGACTTCAAGAATTTCTCCAATCGGTACTACTACCTCACAGATTTTGGTGCAAACACTGCAATAAGTAAAGAATAGTTTGCATGTGATGAAACTGAGGACACTGTCGAATGACTATATACAAGAATAATCCTACAATGCCTGCAGGAAAAGCTATTCCTCAAAGCTTTGCACTTATATGCATTCTGTGAGCTGAACTTGAATAAAATTGAGTTCATTTTTGTTAGAAAGGACCAAAGTGAACAAGGCAGAGCATTCCAGGAGGAACGGTTTTCTTTGACAATAGATCAGTAAAGGAAAGATACTGTCGCAACAAAATTTACTGACAACTTTCCAGTCCCAACTGGAGCAAAAGAAGTGAGTCGAATGATATAAAACTTGCGATGCGGAGAATGAAAACTATTCAATCATCTTTCTAAGTTTTGCAGCTTTACCTGAATGATCAACTGAATTACAGCACTTAGAACATGGTAAATTATCTTAAATGTCTCCCTGACATTTACTTACCATTCACTTAAGAGGCAATAACACATGAAGTATTAACATTTGTAGTGCCAGAAATTTGTAAACTTTCCTTTGGTCACTTAGTAAAGGTACACACCAAATTTGAACAAAATCTGTGATGGTCAAAGTTGGGTTCATCTCAAACTAGACCACCCATATATATATTTACTTTAAAAAAAAAAAGTTAGTCTTTGCATCTCTAACATTCAATTTTCTAACCAATTTAAATGGCTTGTTTGTTTTCCCAATACCCTAAGACTTACTATCTGTTGTCACCCCCCCCCCCCTCTCAAAAAGTTACAACATTTAGCCTAACTGCCCAAGATTCATTACTGACTGATGGTATTTTGGTGTTACAATAAAGAAGAATTATACAGTTTTTCTAACAGTCAGAAGTACATTATAGGAAAAAGCATCTACACGACTCTTACTTGCCTTGAAATACAGACAAATATGCATTTTTACCTTTGAATTCAATTTCCAAGCCGCTGAATTCAAGCTCCACACCCTGTAGAGCTTCGCTAAGGGTCTCATGATAATGATTGATGGTGTCTTTCGAGCCTACACAGAACGGCAACGAAAAATAGGCGTAAGTTTCTTGGCGGTTGTGGTAGGGTCCCACAGTGTTCATCCACAACACAACTTCCTCATTGTCGTTGTACTGAAAAATAATTGTATGACAAATTAGTTTGTTGAATTCTAATCCCATTCTAATTACAGGTATATGTCATATTATTTTATCTGTAATTAGGTTTGACACTGTAAGCCAACAGAGCAACTATAGTGCTACCGGCATAAGATTTCACTTCAGTGACAGCCCTTAACAAAAACTACGATGCATTTATATTACAGTCTCACGGTTTCAGCTTTCTTGTCACGTACGGTGCAGCTACTGCACCAGCAAGCACGTTAAAAATATTTACGTAAACACCACGAATACTTACTATGTGTGTATGCTCGTCACCGTTTACTCCCAAAATAAAAAACAAGCACAAAAACAACAGCGACATAATTTATGACAATATGCAGGTGTCCTTTAGCTGTTACTACTCTTCACTATCATCCGCCCCCTCCTCACCATTTCATCGATATAACACAGTTGTCAACAACACTGCTTCGTAGGAAGATTTTTCGCTATTGCCACGTCAAAACACGAGATGTCTCTCACGTCGCAAAATGCTTGACATATACGAGCGTTCACCAAAGATGTTAATTGCAGACGAATCTAAATTTACATGCAGAACCAGAGATACTAAGTCTACGATGACACCAAAGATCTACAGATGTAACCATGACTCGTCTAAAGATGAAATCTGTGTGCCGATCGGGTACTCTCGGCTGGCCTCGGGTCTGCAGCTCGTAGCACTTTCCGATGGTAATCAGCGAAAACTTACAGTAGTCTCCTGTGTACTATTCGCGTGTTTCCGCTGTAGTGCGTTTGGTTACGTTTAAGATAGCTCTCATTTGAAAGATATAAAAATATAGTTGCAATTTGTGCTCCGCAGCATGTGGCAGTCATAAAAGCTTACATCGTAAAATTATCCAAGATACAGCCACAATAATCAAAATTTCCGTAAAAATTAACTTTTGTACCACAAGACGGTGTCGGATCCAACAGCTTTGGTTTCGTTTACAGAGGAAACGGCACTGATTTGTGTTATATGCCGAATGTAAACCAAATGAAATTGATTTATAGGGGGGAAAACAGTTTCTTAGCTAAATATAGTATACGACACGACATGTGAGATGTATCCTGATATTCCATCTTGTTTCAGGAAAGTTAATACTTAAAAACGAACGTTACTTTTTACTTTACTTCAGGAGGGTGAAACTCACATGAGGAGCTAAGGAGTGCAGCTTCCTACTTCACCTGAAATCCTTACCACAGATTACACTTGAACATCATTCTTTCTGACTTTTAACCTCGAATGCCTCGGACCTTGCTATACCCAAAAATGATGCAAAGAATGATATTGCCACAACGTTCTTCTGCTCTCATACCAAATATTAGGGTTCCATATGTGGACTTTATATACATTTCATCAAAAGCAATGAAATAATGAATTTCTTTATTTAAACAATCTGATGTCTCATTTGATGAGACACACTTTATGTAAGTACAAATGGTGTCAAAGAAACAAACTGTCACTTACTTTGCTATGGTTAAGTGGACTTCGACAAACATCTTTACTTTTTCAACTGATTGTCATCAGAAGTGACAATTTTTATTTGCTTTTATTCATCATCAAAAACATTTATGGCAATCAGACAGTATATGCTGTTCTTATTCTAAACTCTCAATGATGCAACATACTAAAGTAGTCTTAATAACCAATAACCCTGAATTCCAGCAACACAGTTCGCACTTTACTAGCAATTTCTTCATTCGAAACGTCTTTAGCAAGAAAATTTCCGAGGTCACTACTACCAAGATTATGCATTATAAAACAGTTTGCCCAGTTTTCAAAATATTTCACACACAAACAAAACAAAAACTACATAAACACTGGTATAGTATAGATCTTGCTCCAATAATAGACTCATTAAGCTAATTGGCTTATATCACAATGCCAGTCATCTGTTTCTGATTCTCCACTCCAGAGCAATACATCAATAAATACTTCTGCACCTCCGTGACTGTAAATATAATTACGACTGTGTGCTATTGGCAGAAGTGGTCCGATGGAAGGCACGTTACATAAAAAGAAAAAGATACTTGTAAACTGCTTTAGTCAGACACAAACTTCTCGAGAGAACTACATGAAGTTCCATTAAGTTCCGCAGCTTAAAAGTAAAATTCAACTTCAGATTAATGACGGAAACCAGAGAGAAAGACGTTTGTGGGGCCATTGGCAATAAACACCGGATTCAGAGCAATCTATCAGTGTAGTCCTTTGCACTCACACTCAGAAACCATAACATTGGCCAGTTAATATAGTAAGAACTGGAATATTTTTCTCGTGAAAAATTACTCGTAGTTTTGGTAGAAATTAACGGTGTTTTTAGTTGTGGGGTATATTTTTAAAGAATTTTTTAAAGTCCTTCATTATAGTAAACTAGGTCCTAAAACTGCATAAGCAATCTATGCAGTTAAGATACAAACTTGAATTTCTCGCGGAATGAATTAAGCATTTCCATGTCTTTTGCGAATGTGTAAGTTTTCGTGGTCTGTCACCTAGAAGCGTCACGTGCTGTCCCGAGGCCAGCAGAGCGCAATCGATCGGCTCTCACGATTGGCACCAAAATTTGCTGTCGCTAGACACAAGTGAAACCATGGAGGTAAGAATGTCCATAGATGAAATCATGACAACTTATATCACAAGGTTACTGCTAAACAGTTATGAATGTTTTTATCATATTCTCACATCAGCATGGGCCATTAAATTTCCTATCACAGTTGTTGCAGATTATATTGAAAATCACATAACTTCGGCGTCTACATGTTTGACTACAAAGCAGGATGTACATGATGCAGTGATTTGAGTGCTACATAGTTCGATACATTTTTGCTGATAAGTCACAGAAATTAATATGGAAGATCAACACATAGTATAGCCATTGTTGACAAGTATTTTTTTGGAAAATGTTGCGAAGCATACATACGTTCAGTTTTAAATTAATTGAGGTGCAAGATGTTTTTAATGTGTTAAAAAAAGAAGTGGAACAACTTCATTAGTGATATTTATGGAGTGAATATATCGATGTTAACGTATGACCTGTTCACCTAGGAGAACTATTGAGAGATGTAACCAACGTATGCATAGCACAAGCCCACTTTCAATGACACTGGAATTTATGAAAGTTACCCCAGTCCACAAGAAAGGTAGCTTCTCAAGTTGTAACTATTAAAGGTCTACGTCAATACTTCCAACACTACAAAAGTAAGTGAAGCTGCGCTGAATCAACAAATTGTATATAAGTAATTGTTGAGAACATTTCTGCTGGGGTACAGTACTTTTTTAGTACTTTTAAATGAACATAAGCAGTCTCGACCGCAAGAAACCTTTATTTTTGTAGTTAGTGATTTCAGCCAGTTTTTGAGAATCTTCAGACTCATACCATGATAGTAGCCAGAGGGGGTGCACGGAGCAGCGTTACGACTCCATGAACGTCAACACTGTTTATGTTCATTTTAAATTGTACGTTACTTTAAAGAAAAGTGATAGCATGGTTCCAGGTCAGAAAACAGTGCAGTGAAAGCTGCTGAGTCATTTCTGTCACAGTGTATCTGAGTCGAACCGAGGATTTTGGTCAGGAGAGGGAGGAGGGTGAGCTCATAGAAATTTTGTATCACAGTGCCAAATCCAAATTCTCTATAGTATTTGAAAGTGTTTTCTTGATCTACACTCCTGGAAATTGAAATAAGAACACCGTGAATTCATTGTCCCAGGAAGGGGAAACTTTATTGACACATTCCTGGGGTCAGATACATCACATGATCACACTGACAGAACCACAGGCACATAGACACAGGCAACAGAGCATGCACAATGTCGGCACTAGTACAGTGTATATCCACCTTTCGCAGCAATGCAGGCTGCTATTCTCCCATGGAGACGATCATAGAGATGCTGGATGTAGTCCTGTGGAACGGCTTGCCATGCCATTTCCACCTGGCGCCTCAGTTGGACAAGCATTCGTGCTGGACGTGCAGACCGCGTGAGACGACGCTTCATCCAGTCCCAAACATGCTCAATGGGGGACAGATCCGGAGATCTTGCTGGCCAGGGTAGTTGACTTACACCTTCTAGAGCACGTTGGGTGGCACGGGATACATGCGGACGTGCATTGTCCTGTTGGAACAGCAAGTTCCCTTGCCGGTCTAGGAATGGTAGAACGATGGGTTCGATGACGGTTTGGATGTACTGTGCACTATTCAGTGTCCCCTCGACGATCACCAGTGGTGTACGGCCAGTGTAGGAGATCGCTCCCCACACCATGATGCCGGGTGTTGGCCCTGTGTGCCTCGGTCGTATGCAGTCCTGATTGTGGCGCTCACCTGCACGGCGCCAAACACGCATACGACCATCATTGGCACCAAGGCAGAAGCGACTCTCATCGCTGAAGACGACACGTCTCCATTCGTCCCTCCATTCACGCCTGTCGCGACACCACTGGAGGCGGGCTGCACGATGTTGGGGCGTGAGCGGAAGATGGCCTAACGGTGTGCGGGACCGTAGCCCAGCTTCATGGAGACGGTTGCGAATGGTCCTCGCCGATACCCCAGGAGCAACAGTGTCCCTAATTTGCTGGGAAGTGGCGGTGCGGTCCCCTACGGCACTGCGTAGGATCCTACGGTCTTGGCGTGCATCCGTGCGTCGCTGCGGTCCGGTCCCAGGTCGACGGGCACGTGCACCTTCCGCTGACCACTGGCGACAACATCGATGTACTGTGGAGACCTCACGCCCCACGTGTTGAGCAATTCGGCGGTACGTCCACCCGGCCTCCCGCATGCCCGCTATATGCCCTCGCTCAAAGTCCGTCAACTGCACATACGGTTCACGTCCACTCTGTCGCGGCATGGTACCAGTGTTAAAGACTGCGATGGAGCTCCGTATGCCACGGCAAACTGGCTGACACTGACGGCGGCGGTGCACAAATGCTGCGCAGCTAGCGCCATTCGACGGCCAACACCGCGGTTCCTGGTGTGTCCGCTGTGCCGTGCGTGTGATCATTGCTTGTACAGCCCTCTCGCAGTGTCCGGAGCAAGTATGGTGGGTCTGACACACCGGTGTCAATGTGTTCTTTTTTCCATTTCCAGGAGTGTATTATAATACTAACCACAATAGCGAGAATAATTTCCAGACTCTTAATCCTGAAAGCTATGTTGCAAAGAATCTCTCCCTCTCTCTCTCTCTCTCTCTATGTCTATCTATCTATCTATCTATCTATCTATCTATCTATCGCTCTATCACTCTATTTTTGGGGAAACAGGTGTGATTTTGTAGTGAATGTTGTGGCCCCATAGCCCCCTCCTTGAATGGATTTGCCACTGCACTGCATTAATCAACTAGAAAACAGATTTTTGGCTCAAGATTTACTTTTAGATTTCTCAAAAGCTTTTGGTACCGTCTCCAAAGAGATATTATTAAATAAGCTGCTGTTATATTGCTTTACATTAAACGCTGTTGCAATAATTAAATCATATTTACAAAGCAGAACACAGGAAATAGTTGATAAAGGTATGGACTATTGGTGGAATTCCCTCAGAGTTTGGTATTGAGTCCATTTTTATTTTAATGAGTTGCCATAAAACATAATAGGCTACCTACTTGCCATTATTTATTTGCTGATGACTTAGTGATTGGACCATCAATAGTGATAAAGGTTGGTGTAATGCAAACTCCTGTATCAATCAAAGTAAAGCATAGGACCCACATGGTATCTGGAACCATAACATCCAATTGAATCAGAAATAGGCACTGTTAATCATCTTGGAATAACTATTGATTCCAAAGTGACACTCAATAGTTTTAATTGAGGCCAAGAAAATGCTGTGATAGTAACATATTTACATGTTTATTACTGTACTTGTAGAATTAGGATGTGATTAACTAGCGAAAAGTAATATAATGCATACATTATTTTCAATTTCTTAAACATAGTAAAAATTATTTATTGAAATATGTAATGCCACAACAACTAGTGACTTGTTGTATATATATATATATATATATATATATATATATATATATATATATATATATATATATATATATATATATATATGTGTGTGTGTGTGTGTGTGTGTGTGTGTGTGTGTGTGTGTGTGTGTGTCATAACTGTATTGTTTCCTTTAATACCTGAGGTGACCTCTGTGATCTCTACAATACTAAATTCAGTTCTTCAGTTCATATCAATAATACATTTAAGACTAAGTATGGACAAAACCAAGCCTTGTGACCCAATCTATCAACAATGCAATAAACATGACAATATCATACCAATTTTGCTAAACTGAAAATAGTTACAATAAATAATAACACCAAGAAAAATACAAATCTAATTGCTGTTATAACTATGAGGCTCACAATTGCTTGTTGCATTTGTACAATAAAATTATGGCATTTTGTGCTAATTTCTTTATTTTCACATCCGATGCTTTTCATATCCATGTACACTGACAAATAGCCATATAATAACAGCGTGGACCACACATTGTTAGAATAATGCACGATGCTAAAAAGAAATTATACAAGCAGTCAAGAGACATAAAAATTTAATTCTGATGGAGAACTGCAACAGTATGAACAGAAGGAAAAAAATTAGTAAATTTAGACTAGAGGAAAGGAATGAAAGGGGAAGCCATCTGCTATGGTTTTGCACAGAGCTCAATTTAATCACAGTTAACACTTGGTTTAGGAAGCATGAAAAATTCAGTGTGTCCTGGAGACACTGGAAAGTTTCAGAAAGGTTACATAATGGTAAGAGAGAGATTCTGGAAGCACATTTTAAACTGTAAAACATATCCAGCAGGAGATATGGACTCCAGGTATAGTCATTAGTTATGAAGTACAAATTAAAACTGAGTAAAGTAGAGAAAGATAGGAAGTTAAGGAAATGGAACGTGGTTAAACTGACAGACTCACTGATTATTGAGAATTTCAAAGGGAGCATTATAGAACAATTGACTGAAACAGAGGAAAGGAATACTAAGGACAATGAATTGGAAGCTTTGAGAGATGAAGTAGTGGAGGCAGCAATGTATAATATAAGCAAAAAGACAAGACCCATTAAAAATCTACAGGTAATGCAGGAGATAAGGAGATTAATAGATGAAAAAGGAAATATGAGGGGTTTTAAGAAAGAAAGGTACATTTTCTGATAAAAAATAAACTACCACATATTTAGCAGCAACATGTCTTTTTGAATTCTTTACACGTTTCTCCATTTTTCTACAAAGTTGCCATGTTTGTTTAATGATTTGTCATAACATTCCACAAGCTTTTGTATTCCTAAGTCATAGACGTCTCCTGCCTGTGAGAATAACCAATCTTTCACCTTGTAGTCGATTGTGAAGCACTTGCCTCTGAGAAACTCCTTTAGATAGCAGAACAAGTGAAGATCGCTCTGTTTCCAAATCTAGATGGGTGGCCAGTCTGTTTCCATCCAAGTGAACTGATCTGATTTTGGGTGTGAATGGCAGAATTGCGTCTGGCATTGTCATGCAGCAACAGAACTCCAGACACAATAAGGCCCATCACTTATTCTGTTTAGTGCTTTGAAGTTTAGCCAGGGTAGTGCAGTGAGCAATTGCATTTATTGTTGTGCCCTTGTTGCATAAACTCGAGTAAGAAGACTCCATTTTTCTGCCTACCGTGGTTGTCATAAACTTGAGTGCTGAGATTGTCTGCTTATTCTTGACCCTGATAGTTATGTTGTGAGACACCATTCCACACAGTGGCATTTAAACTCTGGGGGTCATGTGGGAAACTCACGTCTCGTTCCCTGTGACAATGTCCTCTAAAAACTGATCACCTTCCTTATGCTACCGGCCCAAAAATCAAGAGTACAAGCCATTCTTTCCACTTTGTATTTCTCAGTAAGCAACCTGGTAAGCCAGAGTGTACACAATTCATGAAACTGCATCTTTTCAGAGGCTATTTTCTGTCCACATTTGTAAATTCAAATGCTTAAGTTAAAATTGTGAATCACTTGTTTTCACTTATCTTTTCGGCCATAAATTTTGCCAAGTCTTCTGAGATCACTCATGGTTGGCCTTGTCAGTTCATCATGGACATTTTCCTGCCCATACTTGAAAGCTCCCACCTAATTACGCACTTTGCTGTCACTCATCGAATTTGAGCTGTACACCCAATTTTTCTGTCAATGAATTTCCACTGCTGCAACGTTCCCTGCTGTAAAAAACCGAATCAACGACTGTATTTGATAGCCAAGGGCTGATCAATTTTTTGACATTGTAGGCAACAAAACTCGACAATATCAATGCAAATGGCGTCGTTTTACAAGCAAAGCACACCAGAAATCAGTGTACATAAGTGTTTCAAAGTTTGCATGCCATTTGATTAGCTGTAGTGATTGAAACCCAACCTTCTGAATAACCCTCATACAGAAAAGCATAAAATGAAATAGGCAAAGGAAATACAGACATCTAAAAAATTAGACTGGCAGAAAATATAAAATAAA
This sequence comes from Schistocerca cancellata, assembly GCF_023864275.1. NCBI lineage: Eukaryota > Metazoa > Arthropoda > Insecta > Orthoptera > Acrididae > Schistocerca > Schistocerca cancellata. The sequence continues at coordinate 235,710,187 of NC_064627.1, read as the reverse complement.
AATGGCAAAGCAAGACTGACTACAGGAGAAAGGCAAAATTGTAGAAGAGTGCATGGCTTTTGGGAAAGATAGATGCCATTTACAGAAAAATTAAAGAGTCCTTCGGATGAAAGAGAAGCACTGGAATAAATATTAAGAGCTTGAATGGCAAAACCAATAGTAAGAGAGGTGAAAGTTGAAAGACAGAAGGAATGTACCGAAATTCTATACAACAGGAACAAATTTTAAGAGAATATATTATAAAGGATAGAGAAAGTAGATGAAGATAAGACAAGCGTGATGTAAGTAGAAACAAGGCACCTGGAGTAAACTACATTCTCAGAGAGTTATTGAGGTTCTACTACTTTTCCAGGTATGCAAGATATATGAGACAAGGGAAATATCCCCAGACTTCAGTATGTAATTTTGGATTCCAGAGAAATGAAGACGTGAGGTAATACTGCCATTTCAACTTATCTTAAAAGATAGGTTCATGAAGGCAAACATACATATATTTAGAAAAAGCTTTTGAGAATTTTTAGGGATACTCTCTTCAAAAGTCAGAAGCTTGGATGGAAAATACAGGGAGTGAAAGGTTATTCACAACTTGTATGGAAAACAGACTGCAGAATTAAGAGATGAAGGTTCTGAAAAGGAAAGATTAGTTGAAAGTAATTTATTAAAATCGAATATAAATTTAAGTGTTTATAAGTCTTTTCTGAAGGCGTTTATCTGAGATGTCGCCTTATGTGGAAGTGAAATGTGGGCTATAACCAGATCAGACAAGAGGAGAATAGAAATTTTTGCAATGTGGTGTTACACAAGAATTCGTAAGATTAGATCGGCAGATCCCCAAACTAATGAGGAGGTACTGAATAGAATTGTGAAGAAATGAAATTTACCATATAAATTCACTAAAGGCAGGGATCAGTTGATGGGATACATGCTGAGGCATTAATGAATCACCAGTTTCGTAATCGAGGGAAATGCGGAAGATAAAACTGTACAGGGAGATCAAAGCTTGACTGCAGTAAGTAGGTTAAAATGGGTAAGTTGCAATACCCTTGTGCTATGTGAATAGCTGCATAAAATCAGTCCGTGCACTGAAGACCACTGCATTAAAATGATACTAATACAGCATCAGTCTACGGAAATTAGCTATTTATATGTTTCCTCATCATTCATGCCTTTGTTTATGACAGGTGTTTGTAAAATGAATTAAACATTTTGAGTCAAGAATGACTAATTTTTTAGTAAACTGATGACTCGCCTCCACAGCTGAGATCGATAAGGCACATCTGTGCAATGGCGCTCTACTAAGATATAAGCCAGTTCAAACTCTGGTGGTGCACGAAATTTTCATTGCCAGTATTTCACCAGCAAGGGGAGTAGAGGTGACGGTGTATCATTCTTGATCACCAGTCTTTAAATCAACGTCCCAGAATAAATTTCATATCTCTCTGCAGTGTCTCATTAAGTGAGGATATGTGGCACTGTTTACAGCAATCCTTACATTGGAGAGGACGCTAAGCTCAGAATCCCTTTTGCTATTGTTCGAGACGAGTAGACTATGTGCTAGCATGGAGTTCCACCCTATCCTTTTTCTCATCACCATCATACAACAGTAACATGATACTACACTACATACTCACACACACACACACACACACACACACACACACACACACACACACACACATTAGACTGACTCACTCTCTACAGATACACAACTGACCCTCCTCTCACATGTTCGCTAGGAAAGAGGCCACAGAGTGCAAATGAGGAATACCCTTTCATACTAGGCAGCTCAGCTCAACCAGTGTACAACATCACAGTCATCGATTCCTTCTGATATTTAATTTAGTTTAGTAAACTGACGAAAAGCAGAAACTGTGAAGACGCTCTCCATGTCACAAATGATTCAGCATAGCCCATTAACAATATAAAAAGTAGCACATGAGGGAAGCTTCTGTTATATCTTAAATACAAGGCAAGGAGTAGAAAGTTAAGAAGCTAAATCATATGTGAAAAAGGCATCAAACTGAAAAGCTACTTATTTAAGCCAACATATATTTCTAGAAGCTTAATTGTTGTGAAGATTTACTTATTTATTCATTCATTTATTTAGATTTTTTGCATGTAGGCCATCAAGCTGATGAGTTTTGCTAATATCACTCATAGGTTGAGTGGATTAATATCGGTAAGACCGACATACAGTAGTGGTACATTCATTCACTTTACTATTCTAATTGTATTGCATGTTACAACAGAGGGACAGTAGATTAGAATTTACTGAGTGAATATAAACATGTTTACTAAGAACGCTTGTAACTACCTGTGGAACAGCTTTGGTTCACAAGTTTTCAAAGCATGTGGCAGCTTGTTGAACCATACCCACCCATTAATATGACTATTGTTAGTTATTTTTAAATTTTTTCTCTGCCTGAGGTAGTTATCCTTATGTCTTGTATCATAATTGTGTCTCACTGCACTTATTTACTTTGTTTTTACTATTCAGAAAAAAATACAGTAAGTTTATACAAATGCTAGAAATATACTGTTAAATATTTATGTTGGGCAAAGATTTCACAACAGGACTCTCTGGACTTTAGTCCATGCACATTCCTAGTGGCTCTTTCTTCTAATACTAATATCCTATTCAGGTGCAGGCCTGCCACACAACCCCAAAGTTCAGTACCATAATTAAGAATAGGATAAATTGTTCTGTAGTAAACAATGTTTAGTGTTTGACTTGGGACTATGTTTGCCAGCTGACTTATCAGAGACAAGCTACTGCTGATTTTATCACCTACAGAAGTAATGTGGTTTACCCAACGTAGACTTTTGTCCAGGTGAACATCAAGAAATTTAATGTTAACCGTTTATGCTGATGTAATATCACAACTATTGTTTATTTCAGCCTCATCAGAATCATTGTTTTAAATGTTAGTAGCTGGGAATTAAAGATTTTGGTATTTAGACCCTAGTGTAGAAATTAGATGAATTTCTTCTGTCACGCTCTTAGTTGCAGCCGAATGTAATGCCTCAAAGCCTTTTTTATAAAATAAGAGGGAGGTGTCATCAGCATTAGTTAATACATGTGAGTAGAACCAAGAAGAAAAAGGGACCAAGTACCAGTCCCTGCAGTATCCCCTAGATTACTGTATCTCAAGAAGACTGGAAATCTGTTATCTTATTATCTATTTTACTGAAAGTTCAATATACTATTAGTGATTTGTCAAGTATGTGGTGAGTTATTGCAGCGAGGAGTCCTTGATGAGCAACCCATGGTTGAGTCAAAGGCTTTGGATAGATCTAAGAATTTGCCTGCTGTCTTTATACCTTGGTCTAGGAGGGGGTACACTTTTTGGAGAAATCAACAACTGCAACAGTTGTGCACTGACCTTTCCTAAAGCCATACTTTGTTTCTGTTAATAATTTGTTCTTTGTAAAATAAGCAGATAGCTGAGAAATGACAACCATTTCAAAAATCTTACTAAAGGTAGGGATCAATGATACTGGCAGTAGTTTGAAACATATTTTGTATTCCCCTTGTTATGCACTGGTTTAACAATGCTTATGTTTGGACTACTAGGATAAGTCCTTTCCCTGTTACTGAAGTTTACAAGGTACGTTTGTGGTTTGACTATATTTTTTATGCATTTTGTAACTATTACACTCGATGTACCATGCAAACAAGCTGTGTATTTGTTCTTTAATGTGAGGGTTACCTTTTTTATATAATTTTCTTGAACCTCGTCAAATTCAATACTCACTGCTTGGGGGGGGGCTGATTTGGTATCTCTCAGTACATTTCTAAAGTGTGTGTTGGACTAACTGTTGGTGGTATGAAATGTTTATTAAAAAGGTTACATAATGCTTGTGATCCTTTTATAATATTACCACTCTGTATAATGCAAAGGTGTAATTCATTGCAGTCATTGGTTACCTCAAACTGTCCTCACAGTTGCTACAGGGGTTGCCACACTACGAACTGTTAAGCAGACCTGGCTGAGACTTCGCTGCAGATTACAGGCGACACAAGTGGATTCCAAACGAAAAATAAGTGACAGGAAGAAAAATAAAGAGCAAATAAAGAGCCAGACCATGATACAAATGACCTGGCAAAGTGTGAGAAATAAAAAATTACATTGAAACCAGTTAAATGAATAAAAATGATAATCAAAGGCTTTTAGATTTAGAAAAGTAAAAACTTTCGTTGCATTTGACGAGATTCGGACATTCAACCTTGTCCATATCAGAATTATATGCCAACTACTACACTATGCTATTACACTGCAAAAGGCTGTTGTATTTATGACTTTAGTGTCTCAATAACGATAGAAGCTTTAAAAATTCTCCTTCACTCAGTGTTGTGCAAAGCTTTGTAAGCGTATCGCTGTGATTACAATATCTGTATAAATGACGCTGTATCGCTCTCGTGCAGGAGGATCCAGTATCGTTTTGTTAGTGCTGTGTATGAAACGTATTTCGTTGGCATCATTGTGTGTGTGTGTGTGTGTGTGTGTGTGTGTGTGTGTGTGTGTGTGTGTGTGTGTGTGTGTGTGGGTTGGTTTGGGTGTGGTTACATGTGCTATGAAATACGAAACTAAAGGGCCACACCTAGGATTTGGGATCCAAACTCATCGAAAAGGAAAGCCAGACAAGGAGTTTGAAATGAACTAACTGTAGTGGCAGTTTGGAAACGGGGAACTTTCACGCATGATATTGAGTGCTATGATTGGAGGAAACCAGTTACAATGCATGAAGTGACAACTATCAACTAATTTTGATCAAACTATTTATTTTTACATTAAAAAAGTCCGCCAAAAAGAGACAGTAGCAGAAATATAACTGCTCTATAGGCCAATAAAGATGACTTCTTTAGCTGGGTGGTCAGTATGGACAAGTTCCAGGTCTATTACTATAAACTTGAGATAAAGGTAAAAAGCAATCAATGGATACATGTGGATTCACCACATCACTGAAAAAGCTGAAGCTTCCAAGGATCAATGGTGATGAGTATCTTTTGTGCAAACACAATACACTCGCAAGGAGAAACTATCGTAGGAGCATACTACAGAAATCTCCTGATGAGTTAATGGGGACTGTCAAGACTTGCAAGGTGCTCATTCTCGACTACAGAATTATTTTCGAGGTTTAATGTTTCCTGCACAGTCAAAATACAGCCGTCTATAAACAAGGTCCCCATTTTTCCGGATTTCTAACTAATACTTATATCTACCCCTCACTACAGCATTGTCTCAGAATCGTCACAAACCCCCATGTTTACTGTCTGCTAAGTCATTAATATAGGATTCTATTACACTTCCCTGGGGGAACATCTCATATTACTTGTGTCTCTTGTAACAGATCCTCTCCTGATCTTGTCAGTTCTTAGCCAAATGGGCACCTGCCTTACACCTTCACATCCACACAATTCAGGCAAAAGCTTCCTCTGGTATTTACAGGAGTAATTTGAGTATTTCTGAAAAAACTTAAAACCCTTAGCAGCACATGTCGCCAATCTGTAGCAGAAATGCGCATCCGTAAGGTAATTCTTTGTTCTATAGTGATACATAATATCTGCTGTACCACCAAGGACTTAGCTGCCAACTCGATATATGGTAAGATACAATACATGGCATGTTATACAATAAAATTAATAATTTAATCGTATTAATAGTTATTTAATGAGAAACTAAAAAGTCTTTGTTTGCTTTTCTTTTGCTTCATTTGCATCACAAATTTGGCGAGAGCAAAAGGTTGTTGTGGCAAGAGAAGTCCACATCACAACTTTCGATATTCATCTGGTGGACGGCTATCCACCACGAGAAGCATGAAACTGTGCTACATCTGTGGCAATTATGATTGTTCAATGTAAACAATGAATATTGTATAATATAGTGAATGTTGTTGACATTGAAAAACATACTCATTTTAGCTGGGTTAGAGTCAGCATCTATTTTACTACATGACTTAAGGTTTGTAATATGTGACATGATGTCATAATCTCTGGTGGTAAACATAACCAATTAAAGTTATTGCAAAGATGACACATAATCACTGCATTATATATATATATATATATATATATATATATATTGTCTAATGATAAAATTTTCAAATGTCTTGATATGGAAGATACAAACAGCCAAATGCATACACATAAAGAAATGCTTGGATTGAGTTTATTACAATTACTTGAAAGTAAGCACAAAATAAATTAATGTGGAAATAATTTCAAATTCACTGATAATAGAGAACCCAGTTATTTAGCAAGGATAGTTGAGAGTTATATTAAAGTTTATCGTTGGTTGTCTGACAAGGAGAGTTCCCCAGGGATGGGAAGCCATATGTATGGTGATATGTGTTAGGGTACCAAGCATTGCACACTGCAGCCAGTCACTCTGGTGGGTCCTCGTTTATGATTTGATTTCATGTGGTATTCCAGAGCCTTAAAAATGCTAATTGTTCACAGAGTGCTTTTGTGATATATTGGTTAAGCATGTTCCTGATGTACATGAGGTTGTGGGTTTGAGTCTCATCAGGTGCTTTGAACTTCTTTGCTTTCAAGCCTTTATCAAAATGATTTTGATCATTATTTTTATTCAATTAATTGTTTTAAAATTAATTTTTAAGCTTCTAATCTTTGTCATGCCATTTACATAATCATTTTAACCATTTCATTTGCTCTTTCTTTGTCTTCCAATCTTTTTTTCATTTGGAATGTTTGTTCACATGATTTTACGTATTTTTTTATGTATTAACTTTGACTTAATTGCTTCGAGTTTATTATTTCATAGTTCCATCAACGTCACTGCTGCTAATATTACTATTTTCTGAGTACAAATTTCATGATATCAGGTGCAGTGAGTACCGAGCTATCACTATATTCCTCAAGTTACTTGAATTTAGTCTTGTTATAATCCCTTGTTCGGTTTGTTCAGTTTAAATTTTCTTCTGCATTATTTAGTCCATAACTCAACAAGAAAGTATGTTTTCTATGTTTGTATAATAATTAAATGTTTGTATGATAATTAAATGTTCGTGTGATGATTACCATCCAAAAAAAGTACATCTTGTATTGAAAGATACATTTCTGACACCATATCACAGCCAATAAAGTTGATTACTTTGTCTTTTGTTTTGTAACCAATATATTAGCATTTTCAAAATTTGGACTATTATGATAAATAAATACAAATAATTGAAATCACCAGCACAAAGATTCTAATCCTTCTTTTCTCGAGACAAAATAAGAGCAAATGAAATAGTTAATATGTTGATTAAAATGATGTGACAAAGGATTAGAAATTTTACAAAATTACATTTAATCTGATTAATTGAATAAAAATGACCAGAGTCATTTTGATAAAGATTTGAAAATAAAAGTTTTTAAAATACCTGTCAAGAATCAAATTCACAACCTCCTGCATGTCAGGATTGTAAGTTAAACACTATGCCACAACAAAACTCTGTAGACAATCATTTTTAAGGAGCCAGAATATCACACAAAATCAAGAACTTGATTTTCCCTCGATTACTTGCAGACGAGAGCCAAAAGGGGTCAACAGTTGCAGGGTGATACTTCAGCCTACATCATCATACAGATGGTTACAAAAATTCGATCGCACATCTGGGGACCTCTCCTTGTGACAGCGAGAGCGAGAGCACCAGCAGCAGCACAGTACTGTTTGTATAAAGCGTTTATTTTGCATTTTGTTTACGACCTTCCACTAAGGAAGGGATTCTATTTGTGTTTATCTGCTCTGCATAGTAACTAACAGTTCTTGATAAAACTTTACGTAGTTTTCGTGTTAGATTTCTTAGTGTTTTCTTGATCGTTTAGAACAGAAAGCGCCCTAAAACCGTCATTTGTTTGTTTCGCGGCCGTTAGCCACTAGTCACTTGAATCAGCAGTTGTCTTGTGACAGCGAGAGCACCAGCAGCAGCGAGTACTGTTTGTATAAAGCGTTTTTGTACTTATTTGCTGCGCTTAGCTTTTAAATAGTTTTTCTGGGAAAACCTAGCGTAGTTTTCGCGTCTCGTATTTCAGTGAGTGTTTCTTGATTATCAGAGTAGCTCATCAGAAGATTATCTTGGGAATTTGTCACCGTATAGGGTAGGGTAAACATAGTCATGTGTAGGGACTGTGGTTGTTGTGAGCGGACGCAAGGAGAATTGGCCACTCTTCGGGGGCAGGTGGAGGCTTTGTCTGTTAGGCTCATCGAGCTCGAGGCGCAGGCGTCGGCTCGTAGTGGCGTTGGGGCAACTGTGGTGAGACCTATGCCTACTTCGGTGGCCTTGGAATCACATGGAACCCCTGATGTCGCTGCGTCTTCCGGCAGTGAGCATCTTACCGGTCAGCCATCACTCCAGGGTGAATGGCGGACAGTGGTGGGCTCTCGCGTGCCTGGCCGAAAGGCGAAGGTGGGATCTGGCCGCGTGGCAGCTGCCTTACCCCTTTCCAACAGGTACGGGGTGCTTCCTAGTGGTGATGACATCGTTTCCGAGCCACCACAGGATGCCTCGCCTGTTGGGCCAGTGGCCGATTCTCCGGCAAGGTCCCGACAGTCACAGAGGGCGGGCCTATTAGTTATAGGGAGCTCCAACGTTAGGCGGGTTATGGAGCCCCTCAGGAAAATAGCGGGTAGGTCGGGGAAGAATGCCAGTGTGCACTCGGTGTGCTTGCCGGGGGGTCTCGTCCGTAATGTGGAGGAGGCCCTTCCGGCAGCTATTGAACGCACTGGGTGTGACCGGCTGCAGATAGTAGCACATGTTGGAACGAATGACGCCTGCCGCTTGGGTTCTGAGGCCATCCTTGGTTCCTTCCGGCGGCTGGCTGATTTGGTGAAGACAACCAGCATCGCACGCGGAGTGCAAGCTGAGCTTAATATCTGCAGCATAGTGCCCAGAGTCGATCGCGGTCCTCTGGTTTGGAGCCGTGTGGAGGGTCTAAACCAGAGGCTCAGACGACTCTGCGACTATAATGGTTGCAAATTCATCGACCTCCGTTATTGGGTGGAGAACTGTAGGGCCCCCCTAGACAGGTCAGGCGTGCACTACACACCGGAAGCAGCTACTAGGGTAGCAGAGTACGTGTGGCGTGCACACGGGGGTTTTTTAGGTTAGAGGGACCCCCCCTTGGGCGAAACGATAAAATACCTGACAGCTTACCAGAGAGGACATTATCATCGTTGATAAAGAACGTCCGTCCTCAGAGACCAAAAACAGGAAAAGTTAACGTAATATTGGTAAACTGCAGGAGTATCCAGGGCAAGGTTCCTGAATTAGTATCTCTTATTGAAGGAAATAGTGCGCATATAGTATTAGGAACGGAAAGTTGGTTAAAACCGGAAGTGAACAGTAACGAAATCCTAGACACAGAATGGAATATATACCGCAAGGATAGGATAAACGCCAATGGTGGAGGAGTATTTATAGCAGTAAAGAATTCAATAATATCCAGTGAAGTTATTAGCGAATGCGAATGTGAAATAATCTGGGTTAAGCTAAGCATCAAAGGTGGGTCAGATATGATAGTCGGATGCTTCTATAGACCACCTGTATCAGCAACCGTAGTAGTTGAGCGCCTCAGAGAGAACCTGCAGAACGTCGTGAAGAAGTTTCGTGATCATACTATTGTAATAGGGGGAGACTTCAATCTACCAGGTATAGAATGGGATAGTCACACAATCAGAACTGGAGCCAGGGACAGAGACTCTTGTGACATTATCCTGACTGCCTTGTCCGAGAATTACTTCGAGCAGATAGTTAGAGAACCAACTCGTGAAGCTAACGTTTTAGACCTCATAGCAACAAATAGACCGGAACTTTTCGACTCCGTGAATGTAGAAGAGGGTATCAGTGATCATAAGTCAGTGGTTGCATCAATGACTACAAGTGTAATAAGAAATGCCAAGAAAGGAAGGAAAATATATTTGCTTAACAAGAGTGATAGGGCACAAATCGCAGAATATCTGAGTGACCACCATCAAACGTTCATTTCTGAGGAAGAGGATGTGGAACAAAAATGGAAAAAATTCAGAAACATCGTCCAGTACGCCTTAGATAAGTTCGTACCGACTAAGGTCCAAAGCGAGGGGAAAGATCCACCGTGGTATAACAATCATGTACGAAAGGTACTACGGAAACAAAGAAAGCTTCATCATAGGTTTAAGAGTAGTCGAATCATAGCTGATAAGGAAAAGCTGAACGAAGCGAAAAAGAGCGTAAAGAGAGCAATGAGAGAAGCATTCAACGAATTCGAACATAAAACATTGGCAAACAATCTAAACAAGAACCCTAAAAAGTTTTGGTCATATGTAAAATCGGTAAGCGGATCTAAATCCCCTATTCAGTCACTCGTTGACCACGATGGCACCGAAACAGAGGACGACCGAAGAAAGGCAGAAATACTGAATTCAGTGTTCCGAAACTGTTTCACTGCGGAAAATCGTAACACGGTCCCTGACTTCAGCCGTCGCACGGACGCCAAAATGGAAAATATTGAAATAAACGATATCGGAATTGAAAAACAACTGCTATCACTTAGTAGCGGAAAAGCATCCGGACCAGACGAGATACCCTTAAGATTCTACAGTGATTATGCTAAAGAACTTGCCCCCTTTCTATCAGCAATTTATCGTAGATCGCTGGAAGAACGTAAAGTACCTAGCGACTGGAAGAAAGCGCAGGTCGTTCCCATTTTCAAGAAGGGTCATAAATCAGATGCGAATAATTATAGGCCTATTTCGCTTACGTCAATCTGTTGTAGAATAATGGAACATGTTTTGTGTTCTCGTATTATGATGTTCTTAGATAATACAAATCTCCTTCATCATAACCAACATGGATTCCGCAAACAGAGATCATGTGAAACTCAGCTCGCCCTATTTGCCCAAGAAATTCACAGTGCCGTAGACACTGGCAAGCAGATTGATGCCGTATTCCTGGACTTCAGGAAGGCATTTGATACGGTTCCGCACTTACGTTTAATGAAAAAAATACGAGCTTACGGAATATCGGACCAGGTTTGTGATTGGATTCAGGATTTCCTAGAAGAAAGAACACAACATGTCATTCTTAACGGTTCAAAATCTGCAGATGTAGAGGTAATTTCGGGAGTACCGCAAGGAAGCGTGATAGGACCTTTATTGTTTACAATATACATAAATGACTTAGTTGACAACATCGGTAGCTCCGTGAGGCTATTTGCAGATGACACGGTTGTCTACAAGAAAGTAGCAACATCAGAAGACTCGTACGTACTCCAGGAAGACCTGCAGAGGATTAATGCATGGTGCGACAGCTGGCAGCTTTCCCTAAACGTAGATAAATGTAATATAATGCGCATACATAGGGGCAGAAATCCATTCCAGTACGATTATGCCATAGGTGGTAAATCATTGGAAGCGGTAACGACCGTAAAATACTTAGGAGTTACTATCCGGAGCGATCTGAAGTGGAATGATCACATAAAACAAATAGTGGGAAAAGCAGGCGCCAGGTTGAGATTCATAGGAAGAATTCTAAGAAAATGTGACTCATCGACGAAAGAAGTAGCTTACAAAACGCTTGTTCGTCCGATTCTTGAGTATTGCTCATCAGTATGGGACCCTTACCAGGTTGGATTAATAGAAGAGATAGACATGATCCAGCGAAAAGCAGCGCGATTCGTCATGGGGACATTTAGTCAGCGCGAGAGCGTTACGGAGATGCTGAACAAGCTCCAGTGGCGGACACTTCAAGAAAGGCGTTACGCAATACGGAGAGGTTTATTATCGAAATTACGAGAGAGCACATTCCGGGAAGAGATGGGCAACATATTACTACCGCCCACATATATCTCGCGTAATGATCACAACGAAAAGATCCGAGAAATTAGAGCAAATACGGAGACTTACAAGCAGTCGTTCTTCCCACGCACAATTCGTGAATGGAACAGGGAAGGGGGGATCAGATAGTGGTACAATAAGTACCCTCCGCCACACACCGTAAGGTGGCTCGCGGAGTATAGATGTAGATGTAGATGACTGCATTATGACGATTTCTGATAGACATTCCACTCTGTTCTACCTCAAATGAAGTGAAATGGGAAAATATTATTGAATTTAAGATATACAGTCAAAGAGAATTACTTATCAGATGAAGTTGTAGTGAAGGCATTACACACACAGCCCACATTTAATCAAATGTATACAGTATATGAGGACACCAAATTACAATTTCCAACTGAAATCAGAAATCCAACATGCAATCTCTGGCGTCCCGACAGCCCTGAGAAAAGTTTCTTCAGCACCCTCCAGTCACATCTTCCCTTTGTGCTTCACAATTTTCATCTCCCAATGCATTCAATGGTTTTTACTTTTTTTCATACAGAGTTTTCTCTAACTTAGATTTTATCATTATGATCGCATTTGCTGCAACACCAGGAATAAAATACATGTAACTGCATATTCTTCACCTATTCCTTGTTGTGTTAAGCATCTATGAAGTGTTTATTCCCCACAGTAAGCCTTATAAGGAATGTAAGATGGTCTTCAGTCTGCCTTTAGGCTGAGTTTATATGAACAGAAAGTTAGCTGATTAGCAGCTACAAGGTAAATGGACATGCTCCTGTGAAGCATAGCGCAGATGCAGCAGTCAATAAAGTGTGAAAAGTATGGAGCTGTTGGACAAATCTGTTTCCCAGTCGTAACACCCATAGGTGGATGGAAATCTCGCAAATAAAGCCGCAGTGCTATGGACCATGAGAATCAATTGTACATTTCACATAGGCACACAGGCGGTGGGCCAGCTGCAAGAAGAGGGACCAATTGCCAACAGACAGTGTTGAAGGGCCCTCATACGCTCAGTATGTACTGAACAGTAATATTGTGTCAATATATTGCGTGGGAGTGCGACGCCAAGAAAGGTGCAAGGCAGGGTGAGCTACAAAAGGACTTTACAACTTTGGAATGATACAGAAATTTACTGAGATAACTTACAGAATCGGTAGATGTGTTATTTTGTAGCAAGCAAACAGTTTCACACAAAAGTGTTGTAAGGTTCTCGTATGTTGTCTGCTACTGTAAATAATTTACCTTTAGTGCACTGGGCCCAAGATGAATCAGCGCACTGTAGGAGTAGCGAATAAGCTCCTTCACTCTGTATTTAGTGTTATCTTTGGCTGACATGCTGGTCAGACAGTTGTGCAGTGCTGGGACATTCTTAGTTGGCGAAGAGTAGTGTGCAGTTGAGTTTTTTCAGAGGAATGGATACGTTACTTATGAATCTGGGAAAAATTACCTGGAGTACTTTATTATCGATATGAAAATAGATTTATAATTCTTTCTTGTTCTTTAAATTGATGGAGAAGATTTTGAACGATTGTTGTAGGTATGTTTTAAGTTTTGAAATGAGAGAATTTTGTAACTGTTAGAATCTTCTAATGCCATGCTGTTTTTTTCTCAATAGTCAGTTTGAGTACTCAAAAAGCATTTTCTTTAAAGTAAAACCACCTACATGATTCATAGTAAAGTTTTGAATTTTTATCATGTGAGCGTTGCCCCTTACGCCTCACGAAACAACAAACTGACTAAAAAAAATAGAGCAGATTACTTACATTTAGCTGCTGTGTCTAATGATTTGTATTTGACTTCGAGAACGTCAGTACTCCAGACACAAAAATAGCATGCTGAGCAAGAGGTAAGTCACTTTTATTTCAGGGCAGATCTCACCTTGCATTCATGTGCAAACTTTGTAGTCAGGTATCGTGGTAGCAAGTACATTAATTTTCAGAGGACAGTGTTGGTAATTTCAAACAGCTATTTTCATCCGAGCAGAGCAGTAAATTATTTTTGTAGATGTTCTTAATCTAACATTGCACTTCATATCGCGCAATGTATAGTTTTCACTGAGTACGCAGTTTCTTTTGGCATTTAATTATATACATTTTATTTCAAATTTTGCATTTCATGAAGCTTAAAGTTTTTATTTCACTACACTGTTCATTTGCGCAAGACAGGGCCAACCATCAGTTATGATCTGCAGTTGAATACGTTATTTAAGTACAAGTTACGTGAGTAGAAACTTCCGAAATCAATGTATTCAGCATTTTCTTAGACGGACAATATTTCACAGACAGCTTGCAATGTAGAGTGTCATTTTGGTCCGATGTGATTACGATTTGTGATGTGGCGAACATGCAAACGATAATCAGTATCTTCTCACACTCGTTGCAGCAAATCGGGCGTAGCAACTGCAACAGCAGCGTAGATTTGATTTTTCAGGTCTGCTAAATTGTATGGTAGGGGAGGAACATATAAACATTTTTAATGAAACCCCAGAAAAAGAAATGCAGTGCTGTCAAGTCCGGGAGGAAAGGTATCATCAATAGGTGGGAACCAGGTTATTCACCATGTTGCAGTGAACAATCCGTCTCAGCAAAGTTCCTATGCAAACAGTAAATTGTAGGCCTGCCTGGAGGTTCTTTAGCATATTCGGTGAGAAATTTACTCCGAACAGTTGTTGCAGAGTGTTTCACGAAATCAAAACCCACAGCGAGCACGCTTCGGACAAGTGAAAGTAGTGATTTTATTTGAGCGCTAACCTGCCGCCCCTGGTGAGGAATGGGGCACTACTGCACTGTATGAATCAAACTTGAGGTTTTTCGCTTCAAAATGACTCATCTACCGATTCTGTAAGTAGCCCAAAAAATTTATATTCATTCCAAACTTGTAAAATCCTTTTTGTCTCACCTTGTATTACTGCGCAATGTTTATGTTCGGAACGCATCAAAACTGCCTTCGCGTCTCGATGAAACAGAACTCGCATATACTGCGACTGCAATCGCTAAATGCAGTGAAAAGAAAAAGAAGAGGAAGCCGCGGTGGGGGTAAGAGTGACTTACAACGCGTACTACACATGACCATACTAACATACTAAGTGAACTTGCAGCAGAGCAGATTAATTTTTTGGGGGAATGAACGAGAAATCTTTCACGAACTGGAGAAACTCGTTACACGTTATGTACACAGAAAAGATACTGATCACATACATGTCGAATTTTACTTTCCACAATGCTGGTAGCACTCTGTAAACATGAAAAGAGTACAGATACATTATTGTAGAGCAGGGCCCTTCAGGGCGTTTGCACCAGCGCATCGTGGAATGCTGAATATGTCCTCGATATGCTGACGACGTTGCAACCCCCCTCCCGTCCCCCCTCTCATCGGCTTGGCGGAATAGCGCTGTCTCTCTTTTTCCTTAGGCTTTTCTCTCTCGCTACACCTTTCAGACTTCATCTCTGTTTTCTTCGTCATTGCCAAATGTTTATGTGCAGTGGGTGGATATCTTACTTTTGTGAGACATGATTAACAATGCAAAAGGCGTTTACGTAATAATAAAAATAATGACAATATATTTGCTTTCAACAGAAAATTGTCTTTTATATTTTCTCCTTTTTTTATTTGTAATTACGCTACTAAAATCTGGCTGATAGCAATTCTTAGAGCATTTCTTAAATTACAATAAAAAATACGTGCTCGCAATCTAGTTTTCGTACAAGCCGAAACGGAAAAAAACACCTTTCACAGATATGTGTGGAACCAAACGTACATATAATCTATGCTGCTTGTCTCTACAGATTAGAAAATTCGTCCTTCGACAAACTCTAGTAGAATTCGGGCAAATCGTTGGTATTGTGAAATAAATAATTTCGATGATCATCAGTTTTCAAATCGATTAGTACGAAATGTAAATTGGGAGGAGCACTTTCTATTGCTATCGAAAGGGGCCTAACAAACAAATCAAGTATTGGCTGCAAGTTAGTAATTTCCTGTGACAAAAACAAAATAACCAAACTTAATAAATATAAGTAACATGTAAAATTGCTTCGAAATATTAAAAGGAGATATGTTTTAATTAAAATGTACTGTGGACCATTGTTTTTAAAGTAATGTTACACTTGTATCTTTAACAAAATAGGTGTACTGGTACATTACCTGGAATCTGTCATTTAACTCGTTTTTAATGGACTGTAACACCTTCACGTATTTTTTAAAGCGCATTCCTTCCCCCACAGATGCCGTCAAACAATAACGTAGTACCGTTTTGAATAAAGCGCTTTTAAAAATTCGGATGCATTACTGAAGATACAATTTATATATCGCTTACCTACCTATGGATAGTGTTGCATATTTTTCTGTGAAAGATTGTTTTTGAGTGGCTGAAGTTTAATGTAAAGTTTTATTTTATCAAAGATATCGTTAATGAGATTATTTTTGGAGTTTCAGACTTAAATAATTTAAGAAAGCCATAATGTCTTCTAAAAATCCTAAATCAACTACTCATTCTGGGTCTTGAAAATGGTGCTCAAGACGTCCTTTGTCCTCCAAAAACTGATTCACGTCGTGGCATAGTCAAAAAAACTCGCAAAATCACTTTACCTTTGCTCAACCAGCGTACCTCATCATGGTAGGGGATATCTGGATACACCTCTTCAAATGAAATAAAAAATACCTCCGTGAGAACGAACACAATTCACGGTGTACATGAGTACATTCATCACGTCTTGAAGACCGATAACTTTTCCACAAAGAGCCTCTTGATGTGCAAAACAATGAACGGAAGGTAAATTCAGCATGTTAAGGTTTTTCGACAATAGGACTATATGCTTTTACTTTACCGCGCATTGGTGGCGTCCCGTTCGTCGTTACAGAAAACAGCTTTTCCCAAGTGAGTCATATTCCTGCAGCAGCCATTTCTACCGCTTCTAAAATTTCCACACCTAAAAAAAAAAGAAAAAAAAGGGACAGCTAACTGAGCCGTGTCGCTAACGTTAGTGTACGAGTACTAATCAAGTGCGATGGAGTGCGCTAGAGTGTTTTCAGTTTTGGCTTCGAATTGCAATGCAAATTCCCAGTAATGTCGCTGACTCGCCGAGATATTATCATACTGGAAAGAGAGATATTCTGTTGTATGCCGGACCTAATGTAGGATTCATTGTCTCTAATACGTCCACAAAATATTTATTAACGGCCCTTCCATAAACGGCTCTCAGCTCTTGCTAAATGTAGAGTAACTTTATAACTAGCTTTAAGAGTCCTTCGCAACAGATAAGAGAAGAAGGATTGTGTCAAGAATAATACAAGCTAAAACGAATACGCTTTCGAGAAGAATATAAACAAACTTAATTTCGTTTCGTAGTACCTTTAACCAAAATAAACATGCAAAAGTACTGGTAAAATCCTCCTTTGTGGATGCAGAATTCTCTACTGTAACTTCCTTAACTATTCCTGTTTGATGTCTCCTGTGGTTTCACCATACTTTTCTGAACGCAGTTTGCTATACTGCCTTTAACTAGACAATTTTCTTACACATGTAATTACTGTACTGCAGATTAGACTTTAGGCTTTATAGTCGCAACTAACAAAAAATGAGAAAGTTCCCACTCCAGTTTAAACGGACTTTCAGAAAAGTTTGCTTTTTTTCGGAGAAAGTTGTCCAATTCTAGTAACTATCTTGCACTTATCTATTTCAGTGTTTACAGTGTTGAAAAGCCGTCTGTCAACGCAGTTTTGTCAGCGCACCACACCCGCTTCGCCGTGCAAGCTGAGATGAGACGAATTAAGACTAGTTCGAGAGATGCTCCGTGCGAAAACTCTGCACCTCACTTTGCACGAGCGCGATTTTTCGTGTGTGAGACGCCCCATTGTAGTGCTGTTACGTATTACTGGATACACTCGCCATCGGAGCTAAATCAAACTGATCGTAAGTAAAAGGGGAATCTAAACAAAAACCAAAAGCTATTAATCACAAACCACAAATCAAGAATAGATTGAGACTTTTTGTGTAGTCTCGCCGATTCTAACAATCTTGGCAGCAGAGCCAGATGACTATCGAAATACTGTAAGAGCGAACGAGGAATCTTTCAACGATTTGATGAATCTCGTTACATTATGTAATCTCGTAAGAAAAGGTACTGTTCCTATACTCATTGGATTTCATTTTCCACAATGCTGGACGCGATCTACAAACATGAAAAGAGTAAGATAACATCATTGTAGAGGATCAGTCGGTTGCACTGTTACGTATTTCTGCAATAAATAATCAAAGCTGCTGAAACGAACAAATAAATGGCAGCAGTATCATTTCCCTGCACTTAAAACATTTCTGTCGAATGTTTCTACAGCTAGTCGCTGGTTTCATTTGTCCTTCCTGATGTATTCATATTCATATGGCGTCACTGTATTAGTTGTTTGCACGTCCGCAAATCACCAAGTCATGTCATGAATTGCTGTATTGTGAAATATCAGCTTCGCACAGTATAATGTGTTGCGCCTATTATGAATGTGTGTCAGTATTTTTAAAGCTAAGAAACTTCCGTCGATGCATTACACAAACAATCAATACCGCTCTCAGACGGTTAATATTTTTTGCGCGGTACTCAATATCGAACATGTGGGGGTCGCTTTACTCAATGTGTCCTTCAGATATTAAAAAAAAACTGACACAGAAATATTAGTAGGCCTAATGTAGGCAGAGAAGAAGCCTTGTCTTTGGAATACAAGGATAGAAGAGTACAACCATAGAAACAAGAAAGATATAGCATTGCTTGATATTTGCTGTGAATTGTTTCTAGTTTTTTCTGAGCTTTCAAGTACAAAGAGAAAAATCTATTGGTTGGTATGTTTTCATCTCGGCATTACCACCAGTTCTGGATTTCACTTTTAATCGGAATTAAAACAGAATTAGCGATTTATTTTTTCCAAATACATTATGCGTTTTCGTTTAGAGATTCGTCATCAGTGACGAGTTTTGAGAAACTCCAGTTTCCAGTTGTTGATATGTCACATGCTACTTCATCTGGCTCATTTAACAGAATTTACAGAACTGTGCGTTACAAAGAGAGTGATTCTGCGATAGTTTATCTCTAGTTTTAAAATGAAATTAACTGTTAATGCAATGTTAACTTAGAACGTCACTATACCTGACTTCATAAACAGCATACGAAAGAGAAACGCGAAGCACATTAGTAAGCTTCACATAGCACGTGGCAATACATCGGTGTTGGCACGTAGCAGAATGTAGCGGCCTCCCGCCTACACGGTCCTCCCATATTAACGTTCGACGTCAATGTGCAGTAACCACTCACACATAACAGGTGTTAACACTACCAGTGGAGTGAATATAAAGTGTGTCAGTGGGACGTGGAAAACAGTGTAGTCGTCGTAAGGCGGAAGCGGAGCACTTTATTAGACGTCCAAAAGGACACGAGAGTTGGCCTTTGGCCAAGGGTAAAAGCATCTCCGAAATGGCTAAGTCTGTAAACAGTTCGCGTGTTGCTGTGATTAAAGTATACCGTGCGTGGCAAAACAAGCACCGTGGCATCAGTTGCGCAGCATGGGCCACAGATGACAGCTGCGGGTGTGTGTACGGGCGAATAGATGCGTGACGGTTGAGCGAGTGACTGGCCAGATGAAACAAGGTGCTACTAACAGTGTCTGCACAACGATCTTTCAGTGAATGTTTCGGCGCATGGGCCTCCGCAGCAGGCACCTGGTTGGCGTACCTGTGCTATAATCCATTCACCATAAGAAGAAACCTGATCTAAACATTGCATTATGTATTCTTGCGCGTTTGCTGGAACCTCATTGGATTTCCGTTTCACGTGGGCTGCAGCCAAGCTGTCTCGAGTACTGTCAAGTACGATAACAAGGATACGTTTTGTGCTCTGCTTTACTCGTACATTGACTTAGCGATAATACGGGACAACAGCTTTACCGGCACATTTAATTTGGATAGCACTGGCCTTTCAGCTGGTACAGCTAGCTTGCAGTGACGTGGCCAGCTGCAGTTCACACGTAAAAAGAGACGAGCAGAGGAACAATACAGTTTCGAATGTCATTTAATTTTTAAGCAGAATGAAATAATACACTGCAAATATCCCACAATATGCTCCTTAGACGACTAGACGAAAACCGCAACACGTTATCGTTTTTAACTAACGTACTATTGATTACAACGAATGATGCAAATTTCTGACTTATTCACAGGGTAACTTTTCTGCATAAGCTGTGGGTAACGTAAGAGAGTATTGAAGGATTTCACCGTATAGTTAAATATTGAAGTCACTTAAGACATTACTTACAATCAAAAAAGTGGTTCAAATGGCTCTGAGCACTATGGGATCAACTGCTGAGGTCATCAGTTCCCTAGAACTTAGAACTACTTAAACCTAACTAACCTAAGGACATCACACACTTCCATGCCCGTGGCAGGATTCGAACCTGCGACCGTAGCGGTCGCGCGGTTCCGGACTGTAGCGCCTAGAACCGCTCGACCACCCCGGCTGGCACTTACAGTAATTTCTTAGCTCCTTCCTTATCCGAAACGAAGAAATACATTTCAGATCTGGAAGTATCGCTTGCTACGTTGTTAACGAGCCTATCAACAACAGAATCCACGAAGCCAACCAGGCGCAGCATTTTCTCTTCTTCTTTTATGACGAGCTGTTCTATATCCCGCCAGCGATCAGCAGTGACGTATGAAAAAGCTGCGTGCGTTAGTTCCAGACTTCCAGTACGTCTAGCAGCTTAACAGTCTTGTTACTTCTCGGCCAAATCCCGCAGCTCCAGATCAGTTCTGTTGGGTTCATATTGTAATGGTGCAGTAGCAAATGTGAAAATTCAGCATCTGTACGATGCATTCGATGCTCTGAAATCGATTGTTTTTCATCTTTCTACGATACTTACCTACTGCTGTGGTATAAAAAGATGGGCGTAGTCCAAATAAAGAGGATTTGGTTTTTTCATTTTTGCTTTAAAAAATTAAACTGTTATGTTTTCTTAATTTCAACAACTTTTATGAACAGTATTTCATAAAACATCTATAATTAAGAATTTGTATTGGAAATGGAAACAGAAATTTCGCGTCCAATATATACACTCCTGGAAATTGAAATAAGAACACCGTGAATTCATTGTCCCAGGAAGGGGAAACTTTATTGACACATTCCTGGGGTCAGATACATCACATGATCACACTGACAGAACCACAGGCACATAGACACAGGCAACAGAGCATGCACAATGTCGGCACTAGTACAGTGTATATCCACCTTTCGCAGCAATGCAGGCTGCTATTCTCCCATGGAGACGATCGTAGAGATGCTGGATGTAGTCCTGTGGAACGGCTTGCCATGCCATTTCCACCTGGCGCCTCAGTTGGACCAGCGTTCGTGCTGGACGTGCAGACCGCGTGAGACGACGCTTCATCCAGTCCCAAACATGCTCAATGGGGGACAGATCCGGAGATCTTGCTGGCCAGGGTAGTTGACTTACACCTTCTAGAGCACGTTGGGTGGCACGGGATACATGCGGACGTGCATTGTCCTTTTGGAACAGCAAGTTCCCTTGCCGGTCTAGGAATGGTAGAACGATGGGTTCGATGGCGGTTTGGATGTACCGTGCACTATTCAGTGTCCCCTCGACGATCACCAGTGGTGTACGGCCAGTGTAGGAGATCGCTCCCCACACCATGATGCCGGGTGTTGGCCCTGTGTGCCTCGGTCGTATGCAGTCCTGATTGTGGCGCTCACCTGCACGGCGCCAAACACGCATACGACCATCATTGGCACCAAGGCAGAAGCGACTCTCATCGCTGAAGACGACACGTCTCCATTCGTCCCTCCATTCACGCCTGTCGCGACACCACTGGAGGCGGGCTGCACGATGTTGGGGTGTGAGCGGAAGACGGCCTAACGGTGTGCGGGACCGTAGCCCAGCTTCATGGAAACGGTTGCGAATGGTCCTCGCCGATACCCCAGGAGCAACAGTGTCCCTAATTTGCTGGGAAGTGGCGGTGCGGTCCCCTACGGCACTGCGTAAGATCCTACGGTCTTGGCGTGCATCCGTGCGTCGCTGCGGTCCGGTCCCAGATCGACGGGCACGTGCACCGACCACTGGCGACAACATCGATGTACTGTGGAGACCTCACGCCCCACGTGTTGAGCAATTCGGCGGTACGTCCACCCGGCCTCCCGCATGCCCACTATACGCCCTAGCTCAAAGTCCGTCAACTGCACATACGGTTCACGTCCACGCTGTCGCGGCATGCTACCAGTGTTAAAGACTGCGATGGAGCTCTGTATGCCACGGCAAACTGGCTGACACTGACGGCGGCGGTGCACAAATGCTGCGCAGCTAGCGCCATTCGACGGCCAACACCGCGGTTCCTGGTGTGTCCGCTGTGCCGTGCGTGTGATCATTGCTTGTACAGCCCTCTCGCAGTGTCCGGAGCAAGTATGGTGAGTCTGACACACCGGTGTCAATGTGTTCTTTTTTCCATTTCCAGGAGTGCATTATTCATAAAAAATGATGAGTAGTTTTATAATTACGAGATGTGGGTATTTTGCATTGGACGAGAAAATAAATGATACTGTGGAGGTTTGAACCACAGCACGAACAAACGCATTACGCTTTCAATGTGAGTTTATCAACTGCAATATATACACCGCCGGGAAAATTTCAGAGCCGATTATCTTCGGTAATTGATGAAAAACATTAAGAAAAGCCTATTTCTCGGCGGTTTTTAACTGTGTTCAACGCGCCTGTTTCACTACGGGACAGAAAGCAGCCTCAGCCATTTTCATACTGCGTATTATCAGCGCAACAATCAGAGCACAACGCTGCAGAGGCTGTGACCGTGCACAATTTTTGAAATAAAAACTATGTAGTTAAAGCGTGATTAAGAAAAAGTTGATGACTGTTAATACATTTGAATAGCTTTAAGTTTCATTTAACGCAACTAAGTAATACGATATCTAATACATAAGTAGGACCTACTTCCAAGAGCATAACAACACCAGTGTACGTGCGCTACGGCTTCTGACCAATCATCGCGATTGTGTTTGTTTACATCAGGTTTATTCTTATGATGAACGGATTACAGCTGCTGTTCGTCGGCGACGAAGGCTTGCTATTGTAAGCCAGTACCGGAACTGGATGTCCAGCGAATGGCGACAGGTGGCCTTTTCAGATGAATCACGTTCTATGCGCCATCGGACAGGTGGCCGTTGGTATGTAGGTCGTGAAATGTCTGTAGGAAGGAGCGGAATATTTTCGTGGTATTCGCTGGCTGATCTCGTTATTCTCGAAGACACAATGGATCAACGGAAGTATGATTCTATCCTTGGGATCATGCCCACCGCTACGTGCAGTTTTTCTCCTCGACATGATGGCATTTACCAACAGGACAATGCATCGTATCTCACAGCTCACGGCGAACTCGCGTAGTTCAAAGAGCAACAGGATGAGTTTGCTGTACTCCCCTGACCACGAAATTCCCCGGATTTAAATCCTGCCGAGAATCTGTGAGGACATCTCGATCGGGCTGTTCGCGCCATGGAACCTCAACCGAGAAACCTAGCACTGCTGTCCATGGCAATGGAGTCGGTATTGCTCCACATCCCTTATACCTTCCAGTATTTCACTGACTCTCTACCTGCAAGTCTCGCAGCGGTCTGCACTGCAAAATGTGTTCATTCACACTTTTGTCAGGTGGTCACACTCATGTGACTGGACATTTTATATTTAATGATGAGACAAAATACACTCCTGGAAATGGAAAAAAGAACACATTGACACCGGTGTGTCAGACCCACCATACTTGCTCCGGACACTGCGAGAGGGCTGTACAAGCAATGATCACACGCACGGCACAGCGGACACACCAGGAACCGCGGTGTTGGCCGTCGAATGGCGCTAGCTGCGCAGCATTTGTGCACCGCCGCCGTCAGTGTCAGCCAGTTTGCCGTGGCATACGGAGCTCCATCGCAGTCTTTAACACTGGTAGCATGCCGCGACAGCGTGGACGTGAACCGTATGTGCAGTTGACGGACTTTGAGCGAGGGCGTATAGTGGGCATGCGGGAGGCCGGGTGGGCGTACCGCCGAATTGCTCAACACGTGGGGCGTGAGGTCTCCACAGTACATCGATGTTGTCGCCAGTGGTCGGCGGAAGGTGCACGTGCCCGTCGACCTGGGACCGGACCGCAGCGACACACGGATGCACGCCAAGACCGTAGGATCCTACGCAGTGCCGTAGGGGACCGCACCGCCACTTCCCAGCAAATTAGGGACACTGTTGCTCCTGGGGTATCGGCGAGGACCATTCGCAACCGTCTCCATGAAGCTGGGCTACGGTCCCGCACACCGTTAGGCCGTCTTCCGCTCACGCCCCAACATCGTGCAGCCCGCCTCCAGTGGTGTCGCGACAGGCGTGAATGGAGGGACGAATGGAGACGTGTCGTCTTCAGCGATGAGAGTCGCTTCTGCCTTGGTGCCAATGATGGTCGTATGCGTGTTTGGCGCCGTGCAGGTGAGCGCCACAATCAGGACTGCATACGACCGAGGCACACAGGGCCAACACCCGGCATCATGGTGTGGGGAGCGATCTCCTACACTGGCCGTACACCACTGGTGATCGTCGAGGGGACACTGAATAGTGCACGGTACATCCAAACCGTCATCGAACCCATCGTTCTACCATTCCTAGACCGGCAAGGGAACTTGCTGTTCCAACAGGACAATGCACGTCCGCATGTATCCCGTGCCACCCAACGTGCTCTAGAAGGTGTAAGTCAACTACCCTGGCCAGCAAGATCTCCGGATCTGTCCCCCATTGAGCATGTTTGGGACTGGATGAAGCGTCGTCTCACGCGGTCTGCACGTCCAGCACGAACGCTGGTCCAACTGAGGCGCCAGGTGGAAATGGCATGGCAAGCCGTTCCACAGGACTACATCCAGCATCTCTACGATCGTCTCCATGGGAGAATAGCAGCCTGCATTGCTGCGAAAGGTGGATATACACTGTACTAGTGCCGACATTGTGCATGCTCTGTTGCCTGTGTCTATGTGCCTGTGGTTCTGTCAGTGTGATCATGTGATGTATCTGACCCCAGGAATGTGTCAATAAAGTTTCCCCTTCCTGGGACAATGAATTCACGGTGTTCTTATTTCAATTTCCAGGAGTGTATTATGACCATTAACCAGCGCGAGTTTAAATGCCGCGTATTGGCATTGCGGGCATATGGCGTGATAAAGAAAGTATAAAATCGGATGCAGACCAATGGTGTATCATTTCAGTGGCGATTTAGGACGCAAATGAGATAATCACTGACACGAACGACTTTTACAGAGGGAAGATTGTTATCGCCCTGTACGTGGAAACGAGCATCCATTGAAGGACAGTGAATCCACTAGTTTGCTACAAGGTGCTGAAGGTGCAAACCTCATCACAGAATGCGGAAGTTGCGAGTCTTGCCGGCTCTGAAAAGCAGAAAAATGTGTGTGAAATCTTATGGGACTTAACTGCTAAGGTCATCAGTCCCTAAGCTTACACACTACTTAACCTAAATTAACCTAAGGACAAACACACACACACACATGCCCGAGGGAGGCCTCGAACCTCCGCCGGGACCAGCCGCACAGTCCATGACTGCAGCGTCTCAGACCGCTCGGCTAATCCCGCGCGGCTGAAAAGCAGACTAGATAGCTATCTGTGGCAGATCTGACGAGAGAGTGCAATACGGATGCAGGCACAAGTGTTTCAAAACACATCGTTCAACGCACATTGTTGAATACGGGATCTGCAGCAGACCACCTCTATGTGTTCCAGTGTTGATCCAACTTCAGCGAAGATTGCAATTGGTACTAGATCATCGAGACTGGACAGTGGATCGACGAAAACGTATCACGTGGTCGGAAGAATCACGTTTCATGTTACACTAGGTCGTGTCCAGGTACATTGTCATAGAGGCGAACAGCTATTCGAAAAGCGCCACGGACGGAGACTAGTGGGGGCAATATTATGCTTTGGGTGCACTCACCTAGAATTTCACAGGTCCTATGGTGGTAATCGAAGGCACCTTGATAGCTGTAGACTGTATGAACATTGTAGGCCACCTCCAGTCCTTCATGCTTGATGTCTTCCTCAATGGCATCGTTCAGCAGTGGCATTTAAACTATCCACTATCCATTTCACAAAGACAGAGTTGTGCTAGAGTGGTTTGTGGAGCATGATAGTAAGCTCTCATTGATTTCTTGCTCACCAAAGTTGACGGATCTGAACCAGATGGAACGTATCTGCGACACTGTTTGGCGGCACTCTACAGGAACAAACTGCCAGCCTATAACTTATGGATACTTGCTGCCCTATTTGCAGAGATCTGGTGCCACGTACGTCTGGAAAACTGCCAAGTATCCATCTATGAACATCGCTGCTATATTGCATTCCAAAGATGAACTAACCCACTGTTAACCAAGGGGCGTCATAATTTTTTGACTTCACTGTGTATATTACGTATTTACGTCGAGAATCAACATCTAAAAAAATTCTGTATCTTAACTTATGTTTCGTATATGACCTAAAGTACACCAAATGTAAACTAGACAGTGACTACATTTTTCACAGTGAACTCCCTAAATACCGTAAGCGCGGGCTACTTGAACCCAGATTTCGAAACATCTCACATTATATTTAAAAATGGGCACAACAGATTTTTTTCACCGACATACTCACATTATATTATTAAACTATCGTTTACTATGGATCCTTTAACGTGCAGTAGGCATTGTTTGTGACCTAGTAAATATTTTTATTTTTCTATTTTATTTGGGCTCAAGTTAACCTTACGGTTTGGTTACTTGAACCAAGTCTGTAATTCCCATAGATACTACCATTTGAAGGCAGTTTTGGTCCAAGTAGGTTGATGGTTATTTGAATAACATAATTTCTGAAGATCCAATGAACTTCCAAAAGTTTATTTTAAGGACAAATATTAATCTTGAACATTAATTTTGAACAACACTTCTTAGACATGTAGGGGTATAACAATCTTTAGAGTCCAGTTAAAGAAAACAAACCTCTTTTTATTAATTTTGGGGGTTCTATAGTTATTACCACATCTTCAGATTTATACAACAAGACATCCTTATTTTTGGGCCACCTCCAGGCTGTTAGTGCAGGCTCCATGCAGTCGACCCTAACACCTTCTGCTTCTATAGCGAGGATTACTCCTGGGTATTCCTTCTCGTTCCATTTTACCAGAACAAACTTGCCTATTGTTAGGTCATCTTTCGTTACAGACGCCGGTGATGGCGTTGATTTGCCTTTGCTTTGGCAAGAAGTCATAGTCAAGTGTCCTATATATTCCTCATCACTATTGTGGAGACTGATGTCGCTGTCAGCTCCTGATCTCTAACTGAATGCGTCATCTTCTTCTGACGTGGAGTTTTCCAATTTTTGTTTTCTTTTTCGTATGGTGGTCTTGGTTGTTTTTGAAGATGCTTTCATTTTTGGACTTTCTTCCTGGTGTTGGGTGTTTTCCACAGAGGCACTGGTATTACAGGTAGAGCAGACACCAGACACACTTACACTCTGTCCAGGTGGCACTTGGTGTTTTTTCCTCATCGTAGAGCGAGGTATAACAAACTCGCCCCTCTTCTCTTGAAGTCATTGAAGAAATTCATCCCCAGTCATAGACATGTCTACATTTGCCTTGGATTTGTCTTAATTTGGCAAACGGCGTATGATCTGATATTCATCTAGACGCACCAATCCAGCTTTCTTGAAACCTGCCTTTAGGTTGCTTTTCATGTTTGGACCAATTTCTTCTAAAACAGTTCGCAACAGCTTTGGGAACTGATCCTTTGGAAGCACACCGATTCTTTTAACTGCATCTGATTGCTTCCAATGGTCAAGAACATCCTTCCACCTCATTTTGAGAGGCCTAAAATATTCCACATCCAGTGACTGAGTGAGGTGGTAAGAATTAGGTGGAAGACAAACAAAGTACACATTGTTTTCTTCACAGAGCTGAATCACATTGTTGCTGAGGTGTGAAGTAAGATTTTCACCAATTACAGCCCTCTTACCTTCTTGTTTCTTAAGAAATGGAAGCAGATGAATGGTAAACCAGTCCTCAAAAACTGCTAGATCGATCCACCCATGCTTACTGCGGTTATATTTAGTCCCAGGTGGACCACCTTCCGTCCAAGTTGACCACAGATTTTCGGCCTTATGTATGATACAAGGTGGAATTGACTGTCCGACTGCATTGCCACAAAACATTACACTTATGCTGGAATTTGTTGTGTTCATAATCCGCTCGGGGTATTTAGTACCCCTTCGGCAAATTACTTTTTTCCTACCCGGATCATCAATGATATTGGTTTCGTCATAGTTGTAGACATTTTCGGGGGGGGGGGGGGGGAGGGGAGTGTCCTTGAGCAGTTTTCCCACAGTTTGAATGTATTCAGTGATGATCTTTTCATCGACAGCCGCTCTTGTTCTTTTTATGTTAGCTGCAAATTGAACTAAAAAACTGGGATGCCTATGTAAGAAGGACTTAACCCAATCTCTTCCAGGCAAGTTATTCTTAAGACAACCAACGGTACTTCCCTGTCGACCTAAGTAAGCTTGTATGGCAAATCTAAAATCAAGTTCGTCGCAAGGAAACCCAAAGTCACACAGCATGTGGAGGTGGGTAGCAAACGTAAGCTCCTCTTCATTCGTAAAAACTCTCTGGTGTTCCCGTTTCCCTGGATGTTGAATTTTTAGTTTCCTTTTGATAGTGGCTTTGCAAATATTATAAAATCTCTCTGCTTCTCGCTGTGTCATCCTCCTACTCCTTACAGCTTCCAGGCATTCTTCCAACTTTTCAGGAGTAAAGTCAGCGTATGTGCGGTTTCCAGATAGTCTTATATATTTATAAGGCATTGCGTCAGATAATCCTGAAAGAAAACAACCATAAACTTAAGATTTTTAGTGCGGAACATTAATTCTTCTGGGCAACTTGAGGCCAAACTTATTAATACACTGAACAGCAGGAAATGTGGTTACAAGTTACTTGAGCCCATGTACCAGTTGTACTTAACCACATATTGTACGATTAATGAGTCATTCAGGACATGAACGGCCCTCAGTTGGCTTTGATGATAAACTAAATATGAAATATATGCACTTACCTCCAGTTTTAGGCTATTCCTGATATCTCTACAGACGAAAGTTTGCAGAATGAAATAAACAATAAACACATGTCTACGTAGCATAACCAGTGCTGCTACTAGTGGCGACTTCCCAACCCTCCTAGACTCACACTATGGTCTGCTTAGTGCTGCCACCTCACAGCAAAGCAGTAAACTACGTCGTTATACTGATGTTGAGCGTGTGCATAGAACCAAATAACATTTTTCTGTTTTGGGCTCAAGTTAGGCTCCAGGGCTCAAGTAGCCCACGTTTACGGTACACTCTGAGAGAAAAAAAAGTGTCGCTCCACGAAAGAGATATCTGACTGACACGAAAATTGGTAGAGATTTGATGTACATGTATGTAGAGACTTGATGTACATGTACAGACCAACCAATGATTACAATTTCGCAAAAACTGCATGATATATTCAAGAGAAAGAGCTTCACAAAGGAATTCCCGTTACATTCTTGATGTTAGCACCCTTGCTTTTAATGTCACTGAAGGTTGTTTTCACTTTACTGTAGATTTCGGAATCTCTTTCTGACCATGATCCAGTGTCACCCAGACTTTTTGAAGTACACCTCCTCCTCTTCTGATTCTTGAGCAGAGTATTCCCTATTACTATCTGAAATGTATTACAGAACTCAATTAGTCTTTCTCCTCTCTCATTCCTTGTCCCAAACCCATATTCTCCTGTAACCTTTTCTTCTGCTCCTCCTCCTACGACTGAATTTTAGTCCCGCATGACTATTAGATCTTCATCTCCCGTTACACACTGAATTACCCTTTCAATATACTCGTATACTTTCTCTATCTCCTCATCTTCAGCTTGCAACGTCGGCATGTGTACCTGAACTATTATTGTCGGTGTTGGTTTGCTGTCGATTCCGATAACAACAACCATATCACTGAACTGTTCACAGTAACACACTCTCTGCCCTACCTTACTATTCATAACGAATCCCACTCCCATTATATCATTTGCTGCTGCTGTTGATATTACCCTGACCAGAAATCCTTGTCTTGCCATTTCACTTCACTGACCCCTACTATATCTAGATAGAGCCTTTGCATTTCTCTTTTCAGATTTTCTAGTTTCCCTGCCACGTTCAAGCTTCTGACAATCCACGCCCAGACTCGCAGAACGTTATCCTATCGTTGGCTATTAAATCTATTTCTCATGGTCACCTTTCCCTTGGCGGTCCCCGCCCAGTGGTCCCAATGGGGGACTATTCCAGAATCTTTTGCCAATGGAGAGATCATCATGGCACTTTCTCGATTACAGACCAGCATGTGACTTTAATACAGTGGCTTCCATTACCTTCTGCATCCTCACGCCGTTGATCGTTGCTTTGCTGATTCTTCCGCCTTTAGGGGCATTTTACCACCCCTAGGACAAGAGAATGCTCCTCCACCCTCTTTGACAAGGCCGTTGGCAGAATGAGGGTGACTTATTATGGTCTTCGGCTGCCAGTGCTGATTATTAATAAAAAATTAAAGGGGAGGATTCGAACCCGGTGCTAATCAATGGCGCTACCCTTTTTTTGTTCATCTCATTTTGTTCATTTGTTCGTTGTATTTGTTCGGGGCGGACGTCCTATGACGCTGGTTGGAGTTCATTGTTTATCCATTAACTCAGTTTTTTTTTATTACAGAGGGTAGCTATCCCTCTGACCGAACACGATGAGCTACCGTGACGGCGTCCCGCCATACGATTCGACAATGCTGAATTTGTGAAGCTCTTTCTCTTGAATGAATAATCTAATTTTTCTGAAAAAGTAATCATCACATGGTGTACATGTACATTACATCGGCCGATTTCCGTCCTGTTTGGAGTATTTCTTCGTGGCCCATCGTTTTTATTGTTTCATTGTTAGTCAGTATTAGCGCTGGGTTAGTTAATTTCAAAATATCATACACTACTGGCCAATAAAATTGCTACACCAAGAAGAAATGCAGATGATAAACGGGTATTCATTGGACAAATATATTATACCAGAACTGAGATCTGATTACATTTTCACGCAATTTTGGTGCATAGATACTGAGAAATCAGTACCCAGAACAACCACCTCTGGCCGTAATAACGGCCTTGATACGCCTGGGCATTGAGTCAAACAGAGCTTGGATGGCGTGTACAGATACAGCTGCCCATGCAGATTCAACACGATACCACAGTTCATCAAGAGTAGTGACTGGCGTATTGTGACGAGCCAGTTGCTCGGCCACCATTGACCAGACGTTTTCAATTGGTGAGAGATCTGGAGAATGTGCTGGCCAGGGCAGCAGTCGAACATTTTCTGTATCCAGAAAGGCCCGTGCAGGACCTGCAACATGCGGCCGTGCATTATCCTGCTGAAATGTAGGGTTTAGCAGGGATCGAATGAAGGGTAGAGCCACGGGTCGTAACACATCTGAAATGTAACTTCCACTGTTCGAAGTGCCGTCAATGCGAACAAGAGGTGGCCGGGACGTGTAACCAATGGCACCCCATACTATCACGCCGGGTGATACGGCAGTATGGCGATGACGACTACACTCTTCCAATGAGCGTTCACCGCGATGTCGTCAAACACGGATCCGACCATCGTGATGCTGTAAACAGAACCTGGATTCATCCGAAAAAATGACGTTTTGCCATTCGTGCACCCAGGTTCGTCGTTGAGTACACCATCGCAGGCGCTCCTGTCTGTGATGCAGCGTCAAGGGTAACCACAGCCATGGTCTCCGAGCTGATAGTCCAGGCTGCTGCAAACGTCGTCGAACTGTTCGTGCAGATGGTTGTTGTCTTTCAAACGTCCCCATATGATGACTCAGTGATCGAGACGTGGCTGCACGATCCGTTACAGCCATGCGGATAAGATGCCTGTCATCTCGACTGCTAGTGATACGAGGCCGTTGGGATCCAGCACGGCGTTCCGTATTACTCTCCTGAACCCACCGATTCCATATTCTGCTAACAGTCATTGGATCTTGACCAACGCGAGCAGCAATGTCGCAATACAATAAACCGCAATCGCGATAGGCTACAATCCGACCATTATCAAAGTCGGAAACGTGATGGTACGCAGTTCTCCTCCTTACACGAGGCATCGCAACAACGTTTCACCAGGCAACGCCGGTCAACTGGTGTTTGTGTATGAGAAATCGGTTGGAAACTTTCTTGATGTCAGCAAGTTGTAGGTGTCGCCACCGGCGCCAACCTTGTGTGAATGCTCTTAAAAGCTAATCATTTGCATATCACAGCATCTTCTTCCTGTCGGTTAAATTTCGCGTCTGTAGCACGTCAGCTTCGTGGTGTAGCAATTTTAATGGTCAGTAGTGTAACTCACATACAATCTTTAATGTACTATATTAACAAGGTTAACAGTACAAATGCTTACATTATTTTTGTGGTACAACACGTCTACTTCTACTTCTTATTACTAGAAACAAAAGAAGAGAGTGGAAGAGAAGAACAATCTACGAGCGTTCTTTCCGCATATAAGTAGCATAGAAGTTATTTCATTTAAGGAGTATACTGCTTGATACTAAGATTAAATGTAATATTTATCCTAAAACAGGAAAATTTTACGCCGGCTATGCGGTCGGTGAAACTCATTAGGTTCGTTTACACTTATTTCGTCGCGAGATACGCATCTCGTTCTAACTTTCTTTATGACACAATTGTCACTGGGACGGCACAGTACCCAAACTTATTCCACACGAAGCCAATTTGACGTAGTTTTTTATGTATTTATTGGCCTTTAGCTTACACCATACAGACAGCTTACTCTTGCATAAAATAAACATGTATTGATAGAGCATTACTATTAGAATGTTTGTTTGCTTACGCGCACACACGCAGAAACTCGCACGTTGTAGATGGAATACAGTATAGTTACAGATAGATCAATACGGTATAATCATTTTAAATTCAGTTTGTACAGTTCAATGTACATGATATGATGGTTTCATTTTTGTTAATGATTAATAAAATCTACCTCTGTTGAAATTTTACCTTTATTGTCTTACGGCCGGTTTCGTTTCTTTGAACGTCTTCAGGTTGCCAAGCTGTGCAGAAGTCAAGACGTAGGTGAACTGGCTGCCGTATGTAATGTTAAAGACAACACCCAAGAATACTGATCGTAAACATTCTGCCAGCAGCTTGGTTGAAGTACGGTCAACAGATACGGCATGCTGCGTACAGCCGTTATTGATATTTAGCCCCAGTGGGTTTATCATCGCTTTTATTCGCGGAATGATTTCTTTTAATGCAGGATCCTAAGATGTATCACTAAATTTTAACGAATGTGCATGAAGAGGCTGGAACATATTTAACTGTTTTGTAGTTATACAGGCACCAGGTTGTAGCCTTTGTGATAGTAAGCTTGGTAGCATACTGCTGTTGAGCGGTAAAAATTGTTTTCACATCGTTTTCCTCAAAAAACAATTGCGTTTGAGCCGGGGATAACTCGACTGTTTGAGAAGCGGCAAGACGATATTCCTAGGGAGTAGTATTTGCACAAACAGTACTTTGTTTTTCATACCAGCTCAACAGAGGACAGCATATTACTACTTTTCTCGAGAGGCTTTGCGAGACTCTCGTGAATTTGGCTACTTTCATCGAGACTCTCGATCGAGACAAATTCCCATCTTTACTTAAAACAAGCGAATTTTTTAGCAGTACATTGCTTGCTGTCTTTATCTCCTCGACTACTGTCACACAGGCATTACGATCCAAACGGTATTCATTAACCCTGCACCTGCGTTCACGAGTTCGGCTTTGTCTCAGAATATTACCCGCTCCTGCGGCAGCTGCTGCTAACAATGGCGTGAATGGAATCAATGCACGTGCACGTGTTGAGAAAGGAGCATGCACGCACACTTGTCTGTCTCTTTTTGCGCGTGAGGCGAGCAAGGAGCACGGGTGTAAGCGTGGTTACATCCTCGTTGTCGACGACAGTATTCTGCAACACCGGCAGTTCTCCACTTTCACGCCAGGCAAAAATGATATCCAACGCCTGATCTTCATAAAATCATCCAGCAGCGTGCTACAAAATAGTTGATACATGAGCTACATATTAGTTTTGCAGCCGCATCGTGTACGGAAGATGTCACTAAAAGGTATACTGAAGACGCAAGTTGCGAACAAGGCTCCTCCGCGAAATGCTGTTCCGTAACTTGACGTAGAAATACATTATGATCCGGACACCTGGCTGAAAATGACTTACAAGCTCGTGGCGCCCTCCATTGGTAATGCTGGAATTCAATATGGAGTTGGCCCACCCTTAGCCTTGATTACAGCTTCCCTCTCCTAGGCATACGTTCAATCAGGTGCTGGAAGGTTTCGTGATGAATGGCAGCCCACACTTCACGGAGCGCTGCACTGAGGAGAGGTATCGTTGCCGGTCGGTGAGGCCTGGCACGAGGACGGAGTTCCAAAACATTCCAAAGGTGTTCTATAGGATTGAGGCCAGAACTCTGTACAGGCCGTGCATTATAAACAGGTGCTCGATCGTGTTGAAAGTTGCAATCACCATCCACGAATTGCTCTTCAACAGTGGGAAACAAGAAGGTCCTTAAAACATCAGTGTAGGCCTGTGCTGTGATAGTGCAACGCAAAACAACAAGGGGTGCGAGCCCCCTCCATGAAAAACACGACCACACCATAACACCACCGCCTCCGAATTTTACTGTTTGCACTACACACGCTGGCGGATGACATTCAGCGGGCATTCGCCATACCCACACCCTGCCATTGGATCACCACATTGCGTACCGTGATTCGTCACTCCACACAACGTTTTTACACTGTGCAATCGTCCAATGTTAACGTTCCTTACACCAAGCGAGACGTCGTTTGGCATTTACCGACTTGATATGTGGCTTATGAGCAGCTGCTCGACCATGAAATCCTAGTTTTTTCACCTCCTGCCTGTCATAGTACTTGCAGTGGATTCTGAAGCAGTTTGGAATTCCTGTGTGATGGTCTGGATAGATGTCTGTCTATTACACATTAGGACCCTCTTCAACTATCGGCGGTCTCTGTCAGTCAACAAACGAGGTTGGCCTGTACGCTTTTGTGCTGTACGTGTCCCTTCACGTTTCCACTTCACTATCACATCGGAAACAGTGCCTAGGAATGTTTAGGAGTGTGGAGATCTCGCGTACAGTTGTATGACGCAAGTGACACCCAATCACCTGACCACGTTCGAAGTCCGTGAGTTCCGCGGAGCGCCGCATTCTGCTCTCTCACGATGTCTAATGACTACTGAGGTCACTGATATGGAGTACCTGACAGTAGGTGGCAGCAGAATGCACCTAATATGAAAAACGTATTATTTTTGGGGTGTCAGGATACTTTTGATTACATAATGTTCATCCATGGTAGAGGCAGGCGACCATTCAGATTTGACACAACTTTGAAATATAGAAAGTTTTGCTCGCACAGTTCTGTAGTAAACGTTAAGAGTTTCAAAATTTTATCATCGGACTAAAGCAGTGCAATAAATTATACAAGAAAATTACCGATAGCTAATTGTGCGTAATAACAAAAGTATTCACCTTAATATTCCCTATTCAGAAATTTCAATTAGAATCAGAACTATATTTAAATCAAATTTTAGGGGCGTCTTTGACAGTGCCTTTGTCTATTCGAAGAGAAGCAGTGTCAAACAGGCTGTGGCGAGTATGCTATCAAAGAAGTTAACAAAGGCCAGTAGGTGACACTAACATTTATCATAGAAATGAAGTCAAAGAGTAGCTTTACAAACAACTGTGGGCTGTGATTAACTGCTTGTCAGAACATCGTGATCAACTTGACAAAGATACATCTATGCTACTTTTATGGAGGAGATACTCGTACACTGACAACATGAAATGTGCGTCGTTAGATGGCATGATGAACAACGTTACTCGGATAGCCGTTAGTCAGTAATCAAAAAAGAATACATAATTGCAACCAATAACTGGTGTGATACAATACAAATAATAAACCAATGGAAATTAGAAATAAAACAAAAGTTGTGGAATAGTAAGTTCACAACCATCACAAATTGAAATGTTAAGAGAGTATGACCAACTGTAATCATATTACAGTAATTCTTCATGCTTTCCCGGCGATCTGTTGACATCTTGGGTATTCAGGAATCCAGCCGGATGTTCGCGTCGTCGGTGAAAACTGGAACTACCTCCCTCCCTCGGCATCTCAGCAGGAAACTGAGAGAACTCAGCATCCTTCCTTTCCTTTGTCGAAGCTTGTCCAGTTTCTTGATGTTGCGAACATCCGGTTGGATTCCCGAATATCCAAGATATTGCCGTAGTTGAACAAACAATGGATGACATACAATATAACCATTTACACAGCCTAGATGAGTGGCAACAGTTTGAAATAAAATAGAAGCTAAAATTAGTTTTCCCCCTTTCTTTTTTGTCTTTTCCTTTATTTTTTATTAAAAAGTGTAAAGGTAGAATATCAGAATGTGTAGCAGCTTAGGATCATTAGTTCATAAAAACTGATGCCTAGGCAATCATAATGCTGAAATAGTGGTTATACCATTTCAGAATTAATGGATTCTATTTGGACATGTAGTTGTATGGAATTCAATGAAAATGTGTATAGCAGTATGGAAATGCAGAAGTATATCTGACAGGATAAGCTCTTCGAAATGCAAGCAAAATCCAAACGTTCAACTTTCATAAAGATACTCACAATGTAATGTACATATAATTTAACTATAGTCAATTTGAGAAGTTAAATACTGTGTTCATAATGTGAAATGCATAACGATGAAGCACGCAGATGTTGTGATAAAACTGTAAAGCAAAACAAATGAATAGCATGACGTACTAATATTGGCGAAATGCAAAGTACCGATGCACTACATACTATTTGTAACTAAAGGAGCTACATGTGAGACAAGTACATTGTGATGGTGAGCTGCGAGAACAGTGACTGTGTCTCTTGGGCTGGTGTGAACCTGCAGAGGAAGCCTGGCAAGATAGCCACATCAGATCGTTGTCACCATCTAACAGGGTGTATGATACTAACATGCATTCAGCTATAGTGGTAGGAACTGTTTCTTAGATTTATTTGAAGACACTATGCGAAATGAATCTCAGAGTGGCCAAATTGCTGTAAGATTGCTTAGATTAGCCACAATCATCTAGAATATGTGTGCTATATACGATGAATCCATTACAGCCAGCCTTCACTACCCATCATCGTCATTGCCTTCACTGCCAGACGTCATCAATACTGCCAATTATCGCTGCCTGTCATCACCATTGCTGCTAGTCCTCGCTGCCAGTCATCTCATTCATCACCCTTGTCACCAATGTCAGAAATGCATCAGCCAGCAGTGCCATCAGCTCTAGCACTAGTCCATTGCCACTGCTGTCATCATTGCATATGGATCCAGAAGCACACTCCCAGCCACACGTAATCCAGCAACAACCAGATCAGCACCAACAACATACACTACAGCTGTGGCTGCATCAACTTCACAATCACCAATCCAGATAAGAAAACTAAGTAAAGCCATACAAATTCCCATCCCACTCCACTATAAATATCCTCTGACACCTCGTCCTCAAATGAACCCTGGAACCCACCTGGTACGGATTATCCAACTATCTCTGACATCCAACCGCTGTCCCACCAGTCCCACAAGTCAGAACCAATGGAGTCTGCTCCCATCTCACCCCACACATCTTTTCCAATGCATTCCTTCATTCTATCACAGCCAGTCATCAGATTCCTCAATATAAAATCACTTTCACTCAGACTGAAAAAGTGTCTCCATACCTCAACATATCACAACACTTACCCCACAAAGACTTTGTAGTCATAAAATCCTCTGATCCTGATTTCCAAACCGACTTACAGCAGCGAGTCCCTTCCATCATCTTGGTCCACATGCCTGCCTGCTCCTGTTTAGCACACCATGACCCAGACAACCCCAACCCCCACACCACCTGCTGACACTTACTCCTGTGATGAAGGCTGTGGACCTTGAGCTCACAGTGGGGGAAGTTGAGTGGGAGCTGAATTCCAATATTGACTCGCAAATTCGAAAAGTCCTTCGAATTCATCACCATTCTGGCCCATCGTTCCTCAAGTGCATATTTTCCAAATATCCCTTAACCATAGGTCATCTCCTTCAGAATGGAGATGGAAAGTTGAACCTTCCTAATCCTAAGCCCAAGCCTACTGTTGCCACAAACGACTCATCTACAATGATCATCTAACTTCTGATTGCAAAAATCTTCCTACTTGCCCCTACTGCAAAGCCAGTCACCTGTACCAACACTGTGCCAACCTCCAGTCCCCATCCACCTGCATCACTTGCAAACAGTTCCATACCACCTACTCCTGTAAGTGTACAGCCAAACTCCCTCCTCCTAAACTTGAACTGATCGTAGTAAATCCACTCTACTGACACACCACTCCACCCAAACAACTCCCTAAGTCCTACTCTACTGCTGAAGACATCTTACACTTCATCACCAGTGTCTTTCAAAGCATCCAACCATTTGAACGTTCACATATCCTCTGTCAGGTCACCCTGGCATCCCATTCTGTACTTCATTTAAATACCACTGCCACATATTCCTAAAACCACATCTACTTCCTCTTTTCCCAAGTAAACATCCTCATCTAATACATTCCATCCCACCATTGAGCAACCGATTCAGTGCCTCAGCACCCTCGATTCCTTTCATCACCACCCTTTTGACAACCATACCAACAATCTTTCTCCTTCTCCACAGCTTCATGCCAGCTCTGTATTTTCATCTTTTGTGATACCACAATCTCTTCCATCTACCCCTTACCTAGAGCTGGTCGTTAAGCAGATAGCACATCAGCACCATCTCACGCAATTTGTCGCCTCTGGGAAGCTCATCATGAAATGCTAACGACACCACATCAGTGCCACCCATAAATATTCAGTTCTCGTGTTTTGCTCACCTTTCTATTTTTAAAACATTCCATTACTAAGTTCAAAACTGTAGGCTGAAGAGCAGCAACATTGCTGCTGCCAGCCCACCCCTACGTGGGGGAACAAAATGACAATAAGGAAAAAAAACCTTACGAAAGTTGCCATTTGGGTTTTGCTACCATTTCTAAGAGCTTATCTTGTTAGATATACTTCTGTATTTCCTTAATGTTATACACATTCTAGTTTCATTCCAACTAACTACATGTCCAAACAGAATCCATTAATTCTGAAGTAGTATGGCCACTATTTCAGCATTACAGTTGCTTATATCAGTTTTTGTCAACTAACAATCCCAACTCTTACTTCTCAACCATAAGATACACGTTTGAGGCCAGTGTGTATTTGTTATAAGATATTTTTATAATCGTTATAATTATGTAAGTTGCATCATTTTAACAGCAAATTAAATTTAATATTTCTACAATTACGCAAATTTCATAATTCGAGGTGTCAGCAGAAATGAGCCACCACCCACAGGCAGACATGTAATTACTCTCATTTTCCACATTTTTACCATGTTTCGTATTTTTTCAGATGTTCCCCAATTTTACAAATTTTCACGTATTTGTCCACAGTTTACCATTTTCCGTGTTTTTCCATGTTTTCCTTGGTCCGTATGTAAATGTACAAGAATATATGCTCCTACTGCAATGAATTATTTAACAACAAATACTAATTTGCAGAGACTTTAAGTGGTAATAAAATACCACAGAACGATTATTAACAAATTGCGCATTAACCATAAAGATAAAGAAATACCACAGTGCTATAGATGTACTCTTACTACACCTTCCCTACATTATTTGCATGTATACGTTTTGAATGAGCTTGATCTCCTGCTAGCAAAAATAATGACATCACAGCAGAATCTCGGTAAATATAAACTGAATTTATGATCCCTTAGTTAAAAT
Organism: Schistocerca cancellata; assembly: GCF_023864275.1. NCBI lineage: Eukaryota > Metazoa > Arthropoda > Insecta > Orthoptera > Acrididae > Schistocerca > Schistocerca cancellata. Next base: position 235,670,296 of record NC_064627.1, on the reverse strand, counting down.
TCCGAGGCTTACTGAATTCGAAGGTGAACGTAAATTCGGTGTGTATGACAAATACTGCGTTGCTACAAATTCACAATTACATAAACATTGGAAAATCTGGATCAATGTGGGTTGAATGTAACCAGTGAGTTGCCAGTAGGGTAGGTTCAAAAATGGTTCAAATGGCTCTGAGCACTATGGGACTTAACATCTGAGGTCATCAGTCCCCTAGAACTTAGAACTACTTAAATTTAACTAACCTAAGGATATCACACACATCCATGCCCGAAGCAGGATTCGAACCTGCGACCGTAGCGGTCGCGCGGTTCTAGACTGAAGCGCCTAGAACCGCTAGGCCACAGAGGCCAGTAGGGTAGGTAACACATTGAGCATCGACGCATCGAACACAGGCCATGAACGAGAGAGCACGATCTATCTGCCCAATACAGCACAAGTCCATCTCCCTCAGGAATTTGCAATATTTTAACAATGGTATGTGTAACTGCCCGACGTGATCAACCTGGTAACTGGCGAAAAAACATTGATGAAAAAGTAGACACCCAGGTGAAGCCACCCCACTCACGTAAATATAGACAAACAAGTCCTGACACGGCAGCTGAAATATGTGGATGTCTTTGCAAATAACCGCCATCGCCTCCACCCTCTCTGTTTCTGGACAAATAAGAAACAAGGTACCTCAACCATCCAGCTTTTGACACTAGAGAATTATAGTTTTTCGGGAGTCATGATTAGAAGTGACATCATGACTATGTGACCAACTTACGAGCTTGCCTTGCTTCTCCGCAGACAAAACTGCACAACTATATATACAGGGCTATTACAAATGATTGGAGCGATTTCATAAATTCACTGTAGCTCCATTCATTAACATATGGTCACGACACACTACAGATACGTAGAAAAACTCATAAAGTTTTGTTCGGCTGAAGCCGCACTTCAGGTTTCTGCCGCCAGAGCGCTCGAGAGCGCAGTGAGACAAAATGGCGGCAGGAGCCGAGAAAGCGTATGTCGTGCTTGAAATGCACTCACATCAGTCAGTCATAACAGTGCAACGACACTTCAGGACGAAGTTCAACAAAGATCCACCAACTGCTAACTCCATTCGGCGATGGTATGCGCAGTTTAAAGCTTCTGGATGCCTCTGTAAGGGGAAATCAAGGGGTCGGCCTGCAGTGAGCGAAGAAACGGTTGAACGCGTGCGGGCAAGTTTCACGCGTAGCCCGCGGAAGTCGACGAATAAAGCAAGCAGGGAGCTAAACGTATCACAGCCGACGGTTTGGAAAATCTTACAGAAAAGGCTAAAGCAGAAGCCTTACCGTTTACAATTGCTACAAGCCCTGACACGCGGTAGCGTTCTCGCTTCCCGAGCACGGGGTCCCGGGTTCGATTCCCGGCGGGGTCAGGGATTTTCACCTACCTCGAGATGACTGGGTGTTTGTGTTGTCCTCATCATTTCATCATCATCCAGGAAAGTGGCGAAATTGGACTGAGCAAAGATTGGATAATTGTACGGGCGCTGATAACCACGCAGTTGAGCGCCCCACAAACCAAACATCATCATCACAAGCCCTGACACCCAATGACAAAGTCAAACGCTTTGAATTTTCGGCGCGGTTGCAACAGCTCATGGAAGAGGATGCGTTCAGTGCGAAACTTGTTTTCAGTGATGAAGCAACATTTTTTCTTAATGGCGAAGTGAACAGAAACAATGTGCGAATCTGGGCGGTAGAGAATCCTCACGCATTCGTGCAGCAAATTCGCAATTCACCAAAAGTTAACGTGTTTTGTGCAATCTCACAGTTTAAAGTTTACGGTCCCTGTTTCTTCTGCGAAAAAAAACGTTACAGGACACCTGTATCTGGACATGCTGGAAAATTGGCTCATGCCACAACTGAGACAGACAGCGCCGACTTCATCTTTCAACAGGATGGTGCTCCACCGCACTGCCATCATGATGTTCGGCATTTCTTAAACAGGAGATTGGAAAACCGATGGATCGGTCGTGGTGGAGATTGTGATCAGCAATTCATGTCATGGCCTCCACGCTCTCCCGACTTAACCCAATGCGATTTGTTTCTCTGGGGTTATGTGAAAGATTCAGTGTTTAAACCTCCTCTACCAAGAGACGTGCAGAACTGCGAGCTTGCATCAACGATGCTTTCGAACTCATTGATGGGGACATGCTGCGCCGAGTGTGGGAGGAACTTGATTATCGGCTTGATGTCTGCCGAATCACTAAAGGGGCACATATCGAATATTTGTGAATGCCTAAAAAACTTTTTGAGTTTTTGTATGTGTGTGCAAAGCATTGTGTAAATATCTCAAATAATAAAGTTATTGTAGAGCTGTGAAATCGCTTCAATCATTTGTAATAACCCTGTATATATATATATATATATATATATATATATATATATATATATATATATATATATATATATATAAGGAACTGATACACATGCCTAGTATCGTGTATGGCCCCCGCGAGCGCGCACAAGTGCCACAACAGGATGGGGCATGGACTCGACTAATGTCTGAAGTAGTGCTGGAGGGAGCTGACAGGATGAATCCTGCAGGGCTATCCATAGATCCATGAGGGTACGAGGGCTCAGAGATCTCTTCTGAACAGCGGGTGTTGCAAGCATCCCAGACATGCTCAGTAACATTCATGTCTGGGGAGTTTTTTCGCCAGCGGATGTGTTTAAACTCCGAAGAGTGTTCCTGGAGCCACACTACATCATTTCTGGACGTATGGGGTGTCGCAGTGTCCTGCTGGAACTGCCTGAGACCGTCGGAATGCACAATGGACATGAATCGATGGAGGTGATCAGACAGGATGATTACGTACGTGTCACCTGTCAAGAGTCGTATCTAGACATATCAGGGGTCCTATATCACTCCAACAGCATACGCCCCACACCATTACAGAGCCTCAAGCAGCTTGAACAATTCCCTGTTGACATACAAGGTCCATGGATTCCTGTACACGTGCATCCGCTCGATACAATTTGAAACGAGAGTCGTCCCACTAGTCAACATGTTTCCAGTCATCAGCAGTCCAATTAAGTGTTGACGGGCCCAGGCGAGACGTAAAGCTTTGTGTCATGCAGTCATCAAGGGCACATGAGCGGGCCTTCGGCTCCGATAGCCCATATCAATTATTTTTCGTTGAATGGTCCGCACGAAGACACTTGGTTATGGCCCAGAATTGAAATCTGCAGCAATTTGCGGAAGAGTAGCGCTTATGTCTCGCTTCAGTCGTCGTTGGTCCCATTCGTGCAGGATCTCTTTCCGGCTGCAGCGATATAGGAGATTAACGAGAAGTGTTTCATATTGTAGAAGTTAGCAATCTGACTGCAAGAATTTTCAACAATATAAACAGGCTGAATAATTATCTTGGACAAGTAAACTAGAAACATTGGCTTTGCAAAATTTGATCACGAAAACTGTCTCTGAATAACGTTAAGTTGGCCCTGACTGAATAAATAAAACAATCAAAATTTTTCTCCTTACCTCAAATCTGCGCAAATCTGGATACGCGTTGCAGTACTTCCCTGTCTAGGACCCTGCTATGCTAAAGCTGCAAATTACTGCATCTGCACACAGAAAGTCGAGAGGTGCAATGAGTTCTCTGTTAATTGCAAATCGAACATACTTGGTTGCATTATCCATTAAAAAGAATTATAAGAGAAGGGTTGGTAACAAAATGAAATATCCGCATCAATGACAACACTCTGTTTTCTTTTGTGTAAAGAGAAATATTCCTCAAAGCAGATTTTACATTTAATGAACTTCTCAGCATCCAAACAATATACTTTCATATTTCACAAATCTAACAACTTTCAGTACAGTAACCAAGTTCGTTCGGTGACGCAGCAATAGTACAAAATAATAAAATCATTATTATATTTACCTCACATTTCATTAGATTTCTTGATTCACAGATCAGTTTCATAGTCATGTTTATTGAACAAATGATAAATTTTAGTTTGAATCATAACCGCCATAGATTCCTCACTAACACTGCTTAAAACTACAGCTAAACTCCAACACAGTTGTACTTCGACTCCACTCGCTACAAGAGCTAAACATTGCCTGCTTTACTCAAACACAGCTAAATATCGACTGCTCCCCTGCACCCTCGCGTAGCTCAAATATGTTAGCTTAACTTCTGTGATACAGCTTACCACATCGCTGCTCGCTTACAATCTATTCAGATACCAAAAATTCACATACCAAAATTATGCAGGACACCTATCATTACCCCACGGTCCAGTGGACCAAAATATCTCAGGCGAGGTGATGTCATTGACATTGCTGAGACTGGGAAATTTTACTTTACAAAAACAATATTTTGATAGAAAGATGTAGAAAGGTGAATCTAAAGATAAAATACGAGTACACAAGTAATAATAAAAATATGCATAACAGAAAATAAGTAGAAATTATTGGTGGACTTTACCTAAACAGTTGCATAACTGAAAATAGGTACAAATCATTGGTTGACATAAACATTTTGTTGCAAGCATGGTATTTGCGAAATATGAGGATACCCTCATTACACTTCACACTGCATTACAAATGTAAACTCTTAGTACAGAGAGCTCATAGAATACATATATGCACTGCACACAGTAGCGTCCGAAGAGCAAAGAAAATGTTTATCACCATCCTAGGTTGTGGCACAAAAAAGTGTCGTAAGAGCATGAAACTTGTACATAACTGCTAACCGTAAGTGCGTAAGCAAACTATATGACACACTGAGGGAAAATCTTCCAGTCCCACAGACAATGACAGTGTAAATATTATTTGAAAAGCACAGTGAGACAATCTTGCACACCCACTGGCACTGTCATCAGAAGTATTTTTTAGAACAGACCAGTGCAGGACAATCTTGCAGTCAACTGGCACCAAGATTAGAAGTATTTGAGGGAACTGACCACTAAGGACAATCTTGCTGTCCACTGGCACCAACATGAGACGTGTTTAATATCACCAAACACTGCAGGACAATCTTGAAGTCCCACTGGCACTAACATGAGAAGTATCTGACAAAACTGACCAGTGAGGACAATCTTGCTGTCCACTAGCACTGTAATTAGAAAAATTAGGTATTGGCAGTGATGAGGATCTAGCAAGCTCAGATTGTACTAAAAAATAGTCCATCCACACTGTAGCAAGAACCTAACCACTCATTACGGATAAATCTCCATGAGACCTCCACACTGTGTGTATTCTTAAGTGCAGTACAGGCTATTTACAAGCCAGGTTATAATCAAATAAAGTATGTGAGCTATCAGTGGCTCCCAATGAAAATATTTCAATATCTGTGAAGAGTACAAATAAAGTGCAAATGCCTCATATAAAACAAAAGGGTATGTCCAGGCAATGAAATACAATGGTGAACAAGTATACATATTACGTTAAGAAACAAAATGAGAAATAAAATACCAGAATACAGTACATTTAAATACTGACAAAATGGCTTAAAACTAAGCAAATAGTCAGACTTTAAAAGATATTTACAAAGTCCACATGTCAGAGTAATGCGCAAACTTAGTTGCTGTGTGACAAGAATCATTGCACACAAAGTTACAGTGGTGCAAGTGAAAAATAGTTATCAGGAGCAAAGTATGTCACATTCGGTAACATGAGTAACACAGTTCTATAAAATAGTTGTTATATACTTTCGGAGAAGTGTATAAACATAGTTGCTTTATGACAAGATACTTTCCACTCTCTGTTAACATAAAGAAAATTATTTATGCTAATATCTAAGCTAACTGTCTCTGCAGAGTAAACACACACAAGGGAAAAGTAGGAGCTCCACTAACTACGGGAACAAATAGGCCATAAGGAGAAAAAGGAAGGTTTGTGTATTGCAATAGGCCTATTGTACCTGTGGAGAGAAGTAACTTAAAGTCATTCGTCACGTGTCAGTCAAGATAGCAACAATAATAATTTGGCCAAAATAATGAATATATGTCAGACTTGACAAGATAAATATTATCACATAGCAGAACAAGATTAATCATCAGACAACAAGAATTTAGGTACCCAACCACAAATCACCATAGAGAAAAAGAAATCAAGTGTAGCAGAGCAGAAAATCACTTAAAAAGCAAGCCTAATCTCACACCTTCTAACTAGGAGTAAGAATATCATAATGAAATCCCAAGAAAATATCATCATCTACACAAAGTCTCTCCTTAATACAAAATCTTCAAAAGAAATACATTATAAAGATTCTTTGTAACACTAGAAATACCTACAGAATATCATAAACATCATATCATTTGCTGACAAAGGCAGAGTCTGACTTATTCTCAATCCAGTAAGACTTTTTTTTAAAAAAATGGGTTAGTACTAACTTTGAAAATTCATGAGGTGCAAAACCATGAGACATGTCCTGCCTAATCGTCTGCCACATGACCATTACCTGAACACTTACCGTTTTCTTCTGTATGTACCAAGCTGTCTGTGCTAAGCTGCTGAAGTATAGATCTGTCACCCCTTAACAAAATTATGGTAAGACGATGGCAAGAAAGGAAACATTTACAAGGACAACGTGGGTCTGTTACAGCTAATTATATAGGATTAAAATGTGCTAATGGTAAAAAATTTCAAGAATAAGACTCATCATAAACGTCAAAGAAAACATACGCCATAGTCTATAATGTAACTGCCTATAGGTAATAACCTACAATCTATCCAAAATATAAGACAAATAAAGCGCAGTATGACCTGCGTACAACATTCTTGAAAAATGGAAATGAGCGTTTGGCGCCATTGGCCGGGAGTCCCCTTACGGGGCAGGTCCGGACGCCGTGGTGCGGGTCTGATTACATTCGGCGCCGCATTGGGAGACCTGCTCGCCGGATGGGGATAAAATGATGATGAAGACAACACAAGACCCAGTCCCTGAGCGGAGAAAATCCCCAGCACAGCTGGGAATCGAACCTGGGCGCCTTAGGACGGCAGTCCGTCACGCTGACCATTCAGATATCTTTTTTTTCTTTATTTTTTTAGGTGTCGTTCGTTGCGTTTGGTCTGGGCGGACGTCACATGACATCCGTTCAAGTTGATCGTTGATTCCTTTACTTAGTTTTTCTATTACAGAGGGCGAGTAGCCCTCTGATCAAACACGTTGAGCTACCGTGCCAGAACGGTATTCGATCTAACATTATACAGCCCGTTTTTAAGTGCAGAACATTGTAGTGTGTGTGTTTATTTTCTCTCTATCTTACCAATACCTTCCATGTACAGATCCTAAACTCTAGAACAATAATTTAGAGTTGTGAATGCTCTGTGACTCCCATTCGCTGAGAGATAGATCGTAAATTAGACACTATACTCGAGGTGATAGAAATATGTAGAGCGCCGTCTCGTATAGTTTGATGATTTATGTGTTCGAGAATTTAGAGTTAGTCGACGTACCGTACTGCTCAGTCATTTATCGATGTTCGCAATGATACTCGCAATGTAGAGAGGGCATAGTTTAGCTATGATACTGAAATTGGGGAAACATGCTGCCACATCATTGGCCAGTGCTGAACTTAGTGCAAAATTCTTCACGCTATCAACATCATTTGTAAATATTACAGTACATTGACGGTGTCTTTTCCATCACATCCGCGCATTGCTTACCACATAACGATTTAGTGACATCGCTTGTTTGAGTTTGGGAATAAGTTTTGTGGATGGGTGACAACTTCTGGGGGTTGCTAGCAGTTAAACAGCGATCACGTACATGAGTGAAAAATAAGGAATAACTCAAATGGAACGCAGAGCCATCATCTATTCCGTCACGGTGACATATGAGTTTAAATGTAGAGGTCATGAATCACTAGTTTGGAAACTCTCCACAACGCTACCAAACTCTTCTAGTTTCATTATGTTGTATGTGTGTTTTATTTAAAAAGCATCCAGTGTTATGTTATCCTCTGTAAGAATTTGATTTACACTGTGTGATGTCTAGTTTTCTGTTAGAGGTCGTGGATCAGAGCGTCTTAATGTCAGTTTAGAATCTGACACAGACCTCGAAGTTGTGACAGAAAACGAAACGTTTGGCAATGTGCAAAAGCATGTTAGAAAACAGTGTTTGAAACAGGAGCAGAGGGAGCATCTCATACGATAATTCGCTTAGCGTATAGGTGATGAAAGTTTAAAGTGGTCTATTAGGTGTTTGTATATTTAATATGATCGTCTCCACATAGGCAGCTGCAGTTTGAGGTGTCGGACTTGGTGAACCGTTAAGAATGCCTGGGTGGCTGCACGCTACGCTATTCTGGGGAAGTATTGTGAAATGTCTTTCTTTGCGCTGGAGGCCCACCGTAGCTATATGTCATCGTGCCCGCATCGACGCCTAGGTGACTTGTAAATAGGATGAACTGTTATAGTTCGTAATTTTTCGATGCTGGGGTGGGTATAGGAAGACAGCATGTTGGGGATCTGTACTACGTTTGGGTACGCACCACATTGCGCGCATCTCCACTGAATGCTCAGAACACGGTCCTGTTGCAGTAACTCGGCTCGATCTGTTTCTACACTGTTTGCAGAAGGTGTTGAATATGTCTTTTTCCGACTGAAATTGGAACAAGCACTTGTGGAAAGCTGCAGAAATGGGTGCGACTGGAGGATGTGTAGGGTGTGATTAAAAGGAGGTTGTAATTTTACTGTAGCAGACAGATTCGAGGAAGGTGACTCGTTTAGAGATATGAGAGTGCGTGAAATACGATTGACTTGTGGGTGTGAGCCTATGCAAGTATGTGTTTGAATGGACGTAATTTCTAATATATAGCGTAAGGCTAGAGATCTGAGAAGTTAGTGTATATTTTTGTTCTTAGGACCTCAATCAGCACATCATCTACAACTACTGTCTGACATCGCTTATAACTCAGCGGATATATCGCGGAACGTCTGATATGGTCTCAAGAAAGAATGCGTTGCAAAACTAATGAATTATGCAGATGTGTGCTGTGTGATGGAGTCGCAAATAGCGCTTGCATACGACGTTCCTTAGGCGAATGACTTACAAAGTTCATTGAGTTTGTAGCGAGGTTGCATCGTTGGCTCTTAATACACACATTTCTGCGATCACCGTCAGGGTATTTGTCCGGAAAACACCACCTCATTCAGAGTAAATGTCATACCTCGATTCATAAAGCGGTTATAGGTTTTAACATGGATACTTGGGTGCACCTGTAGAACGACGAGCGCTTGTGAGAGTAACATGCAGTAGTTGTTGGGATCAGGCTTTTTTCTTTAACATATGCTCGATTACGTCTATGACATGGTGGCATGTCTCTCAGGAAGAAAGTAAGAGACATGCACACCCATCGTTGGTTTTCGGTCAGTATTATTTGGTGTCGTATGCATCCAGTTATTGACGAGGTAATATTATACTTAGTATTAGTGCTGGGTGTATGATATGTTCGCATTTGAGCATCAGGTTTATAAAGTATATCTGTTCGTGTAAAGGAAATGTCTATGTACTGTTGTAGGGAGGGTATGGATTTTACTTGGAGTACTGTGATAGCGAAGGGAAGAGTATGCCTAGTGGTAAGGAAGGTACATGTATTTCCAGTGTCACAGCGTTCAACAGTGTATTTCCAATACTTCGCTCATTGCCAAATACCGTTCAGTTGAGACCGCGATCGTAAGATTTAATTGTAAGTATAATGATAGGAGATATATGTGAGAGGTTTTCTAGAATGTGTTCGTGTATGGAAAGTCTGTGGTGGTATTGATTCGCATTCCCATCTTAATGGTAACAGTCTTCCGAATGCAGAGGCCTGTTGGAGTGTAGGAATGTATTATAGGTAACTTTACCATCTTCTAGACGACCGAATAGCGAACTAATGCTTAGTATGTGCTGGGCGGCTTTCATGATCAGGTGTAACTTTGCGAAGATGGTGCGTTTGCGGTGGAGCGTTATACCCTCCCATGTAAACTGTTCGGTTGACTGCTTCTGTACATTTGGCGCCTTTATTTAATTGAGAGAATATTGATTGTGATGTGTGTTGGACACACGTTTGCCTGTTCTCTAAACGTGGGAAAGACCGTAGTTGGTTTGTAAACAATATTGATCATCAGGAATCTGTTACATCACTGACTTCGGTAGTCGAGAGTGCAAATATAAGTTTAATCTACACTCCTGGAAACTGAAATAAGAACACCGTGAATTCATTGTCCCAGGAAGGGGAAACTTTATTGACACATTCCTGGGGTCAGATACATCACATGATCACACTGACAGAACCACAGGCACATAGACACAGGCAACAGAGCATGCACAATGTCGGCACTAGTACAGGGTATATCCACCTTTCGCAGCAATGCAGGCTGCTATTCTCCCATGGAGACGATCGTAGAGATGCTGGATGTAGTCCTGTGGAACGGCTTGCCATGCCATTTCCACCTGGCGCCTGTTGGACCAGCGTTCGTGCTGGACGTGCAGACCGCGTGAGACGACGCTTCATCCAGTCCCAAACATGCTCAATGGGGGACAGATCCGGAGATCTTGCTGGCCAGGGTAGTTGACTTACACCTTCTAGAGCACGTTGGGTGGCACGGGATACATGCGGACGTGCATTGTCCTGTTGGAACAGCAAGTTCCCTTGCCGGTCTAGGAATGGTAGAACGATGGGTTCGATGACGGTTTGGATGTACCGTGCACTATTCAGTGTCCCCTCGACGATCACCAGTGGTGTACGGCCAGTGTAGGAGATCGCTCCCCACACCACGATGCCGGGTGTTGACCCTGTGTGCCTCGGTCGTATGCAGTCCTGATTGTGGCGCTCACCTGCACGGCGCCAAACACGCATACGACCATCATTGGCACCAAGGCAGAAGCGACTCTCATCGCTGAAGACGACACGTCTCCATTCGTCCCTCCATTCACGCCTGTCGCGACACAACTGGAGGCGGGCTGCACGATGTTGGGGCGTGAGCGGAAGACGGCCTAACGGTGTGCGGGACCGCAGCCCAGCTTCTTGGAGACGGTTGCGAATGGTCCTCGCCGATACCCCAGGAGCAACAGTGTCCCTAATTTGCTGGGAAGTGGCGGTGCGGTCCCCTACGGCACTGCGTAGGATCCTACGGTCTTGGCGTGCATCCGTGCGTCGCTGCGGTCCGGTCCCAGGTCGACGGGCACGTGCACCTTCCGCCGACCACTGGCGACAACATCGATGTACTGTGGAGACCTCACGCCCCACGTGTTGAGCAATTCGGCGGTACGTCCACCCGGCCTCCCGCATGCCCACTATACGCCCTCGCTCAAAGTCCGTCAACTGCACATACGGTTCACGTCCACGCTGTCGCGGCATGCTACCAGTGTTAAAGACTGCGATGGAGCTCCGTATGCCACGGCAAACTGGCTGACACTGACGGCGGCGGTGCACAAATGCTGCGCAGCTAGCGCCATTCGACGGCCAACACCGTGGTTCCTGGTGTGTCCGCTGTGCCGTGCGTGTGATCATTGCTTGTACAGCCCTCTCGCAGTGTCCGGAGCAAGTATGGTGGGTCTGACACACCGGTGTCAATGTGTTCTTTTTTCCATTTCCAGGAGTGTATTTGTTTCTAGTTAGTCAATGGTTTACAGCATGCGGCACCTCGCTAAAGTTTGGTGTTTGTGGAGAAATAACTTACAGTCTATATCTAGTGCATTATGTCATGTTAGCGATCGGGAGGCTACTGCCGTGTGCTAGATGTCGATAAGTACGGCGAAAATTGTATAATATTATGGTGAAAATATTGTTGTTCTTTTAATAGAAGAGTATGGAGATGTCTGTAGAAATGCGAGCAAGAAAGCGGAAAGAGTAACGTGTTTGTGCCAGGGTGAAACGATCCTGTCTTTGCATATCAGTTCTGAGAGAGTGACTTCGGTTCGCTGATGTAAAGGGGGTGATTTGGTATGGTGGGCGATATGAATTGCATATCGAGACCAGTACTCGGTGAAATATTCCCTGGTTGGAGATCAGTTTGACGCTCCAATACTCTTGCAAGTATTGTATGTATTTGATGACCTGTAGACAACTTTGAGATGTTTAGTTTTCGGTGCGAATTGGTGATCAGTGTAAAACAGTTTATTACCACTGAGTGCAGCGTCTGTAGAAAGAAAGAACAGTTTGGGGGTATATAGATTGAGAGAATTGTCGGTGTAATTTAGCAATCTTTGCAAAATAACGACAGAAAGCCCCAGAAAGAAAATGCTCAATTGATTGTGGTGGGATATAGGAACGGTGAGAACATTTGTGTATGTCGAGAGCAGGAAGGCTATCACGTTATGTGCGGGAGGAAGACTGGATTCGACGATATCTTGGTAAACAGGTTCTGTTAGGGTAGGAATTTTGGCGTATACAAGCTGAGACAGCAAGAGTGTTAACTATTTCTGGGGCACTATAAAAATACGGAGAGCTGGACTTGGCTGATATTTCTTTTTTTCTCAAAGCCATGTGACGTAAGAATAACACTGGGAATTTTTTAGACGGCGGTGTGTCAGTCACGCCGGGGTGGGTACGTGCGGTTGAACGCGTGTGTCAACACACTCTGTGCTATTCTGCCTTCAATGGTAAATACAAGTGGTGCCTGGAGATGCCTCGAATATGAGACTGGCATGAACACGCTTTGGAATGCTATGACAGTATAACGGTGACGGTGTAGAGGCATGCAACTTTCACCTGTGTTCGACGACGCCAGCTCGGGTACTGTGACGGAGTGCGCAGGACCTAAAGCCGTCGGCACACGGACCGTGCTGTCGAACGTTAACGTTGAGCGTGCCAAGTTCAACGTGCTGCTGAACGCTCAGGAGAGATGTGGCTTGTGCATATGGTACGTGGGCCCCAACGTTGTATACGCGATCGCAACGCACTCCAGCGGCCGTTGAGGGATGTTTCTAGTTCGTAAATCACACTGTTTACTCAACGGGCGCGCGTAAAATTCCCACGTTAGCTCTATGAAAACGCACATTTCCTCCATCGTCCACGAAAAGGAAAGTACCATGTCCAATCAATAAGGACACAGGCTTATAAAAGTTCCATAAAAAATAGTGCGGTACAAATTTGAAATACTTATCCGCATAAGATAAACATTATTTCATTATTCCCACATTTTAGTAAAACCCCAGGGTCAGTCTTACTTGATCACTGTTCCTACCCAGTAGCAGAATCTTTGCAACATGTGAATTACGAAGTGTAAAAGGAGCAGAATATCTTTATACAGGTAGCGCAAGCTGTCCTGTAGATTAAGGCAATCGGACAGTCACCCCTCAAAAAAAAGGTGAACTTATATTTACATAACATCAAATATTATAGTATATACTTATATTAAATTAATAACAAAGTATCAGAACCTTATAAAAACGCGAATGTTAGGGGAAAAAAAAATTGGAAATCTGACGACGCGAACTACCGCCCCCACATACAACCATTATAGGAGACAGACGCTATTCACTGCGCTAAACCAACAGTACATCTGCACTGTGTCATATTTACTTAGCCCTTAGTAAAAACGTTAATCGTAGGTAATCATGTTACTAATTGAAATTTAATTATAACAAATTGTACCAAGAACAGTGCGTTTTGGGTGGATCTTCAGTGTGTCGCTGCCTTCAAATAGCGTACTCTCATAATACGCAAGTTACAATAATTCTTTGGCTTCGAATATGATGTTTCTCATTAATTTATTGGATCGAATCACACAACTAACAACGGGTTTTCCAGTGATTATCAATTTGCTGGTGCTCAGAAACGGCATATATACATATAGGCTTGAAAAGAATTCCAATATGGCGCCTCACAACTCCGTACTGAAGGCAGACGGCTTGCGTGTGACGTAGGTGGCTTTGTTCCATCTCATTGGCCAACGCTCAAACGCACGCTCATAATATCCGACATGCCAGATATTGCTCTGCACGTTCGGAAAGACTCCCGAACGTGTTATTCGACGCTATGACGTCAGAAACTCGGGACGCTCAACGCTCAACGTTCGGATGCACAGTCCGTGTGCCGACGGCTTAAGGTGCGAAGGTGCGGCTGCCTCACTTCGTGGGGTTTGTGGTGCACGCGGTCATAAATGGAGGTCTGTGAGTGCTTTGACAGCTGACGGCCGCATCGACTGTATGTGCTATCGCGTCATCATCAGTGTCTAGTGGATAGGAATTTGTCATGTGTTACACATCAATGGGGGTGCCTCCACCCCATGCTTGCAGAAGTCGAGCAGGGGCCTGTGCACGGCTTGACATCTGACTGATGCGTCACTTGCACTATCTCCTGTGTACTCTTTTGGACAGGGCGCGATGTACTGTGCTTGCGCGCGTTGATTGCATTATTTCGCGAACGGCTCTGTAGACCCTGCTATGCGGTATTTGGACAGTTTACGTGCACTGAGCGTGTCTAGACATCAGTGTGAAGAATTATTTAGGAGCAGTTTGCTATTGGCTGCTGAAATTACGAGTTGGTTGCGTGTCTGTGCATCATGACCCCAAGCACGTCAGGGTGGATGTTTTGTATCAGTGTGATAGATGTGACTTCTGAAATTTTCCCGGCGTATTTCTTCTTCTAATAATTTCCGGGTATGCAGCCGGATCCCGTCGACATTCTGCCACGATAGATATACTCTATACTTAAATACGTTGTTTGAAAATAAATAGAGTGCACTACATCCTTACTCTCGCCAGCAGCCCAGAGCAGGCTGTGTCGTATTCCCATCATTTTCCCTCACCATCTTGGTTTACGTCACGAAAAGGACGACAGCGACCTCTGCTGCTGGCACTAAGTTCTAGACCTCAAGGAGAAAACACTGTTTGCCGCCATCACGGATAACTGTACTTGCGTCATCAGCTGGTGTCACTGAGGCGTCCTCTGGAGGCGACGAAATGTACTAAGACAGTTGGGGTCTGGAGCTCATGGTGAACGCGCCAACTGAGATTATGGTACTTGCGTCATCAGCTCACGTCACTACAGCGTCCTCTAGTGGCATGGATATGAACTAAGTCAGTTGGGCTATGGACTCAGTGACGAATACACTGGGTGGTGGTGCTGCCTCTAATTCTTTAAATAAAGGCTGCTGTATTATTTAGACAGTTGACGATTAGCAAGCAGAGTAAAGGCTGCTGTATTATTTAGACAGTTGACGATTAGCAAGCAGAGTATTTTAGATGGATTATTATTTTACAATTTACGAGTTGTTTGGCTATCTGGACGTAAATGCTTTACATTATTTACGAGTGGTTCGCATGTCTGTAGGTTGTGCAATGTGTTATTTTTGACGGTTTACAATTAGCAAGCGTGTGTGTAGAACGTTATAGATGATTCATGTAGTAGTAGTTTGCAGGTCTGTATGATGTGGGGCATGTCTGAGCATGTGTTCTGTGATACATATACTCCATCCCAAAATAAATTGCCCCCAAATAAATAAAGTACACTCCTTCCTCTCTCCATCAGCCTAGTGCGGGCTGAGTCCTTTTACCAGCAACCTCTACGAAGAGGTTGCGCCCTGGAGGCTTAGGTTAGTGGTGGTGAGCTTCGTTTGCAACAATTTTCTTAGGTTGGTGACGAAAGCGCAAGTGACCTTTCTTTACTGCCAGAATTCAAACTCGGCGGCGGTTCCTAGGAAGAGGTGGCTTTCTGGACCTTGAAAAGTAGTTGAAACTAGGTAGCTGAAAGTATAGTGAACACGTTTTCCTACCTATATGAAGTCGAATCACGTGGCCAATAGGAGTGCAGCATTTTAGAGGGGGGGGAGGGGGGTTGGGGTGGTAGGTCATGAATGAACACCGCACTGATAGTGGGAAAATGTGGAACTCTTCATTTGATCATTGAATATTGAAATTGTAAATTGATTTATTGAATATTATTAAAATTGAAATGGGATTAAGTACTTAGGTAATTGATAGGTTAGATGCGCAATGTGGGTGTTACTTTAGTTAGCATATTTACAGAAGACTATGTATAGCGTGAGTATAAAGGTGTGGGCTTGGGGCTGTGGAGTCAAATGGTGATGTACAGTTACCATGCCGCAGCAGGCAGGACCACGGCGCGCAATTAGCGCAGACCCATGCGCCGGCTGCGGCGACTGGGCAGTCCCACGTGCTCACTAACAGATGACGTACGTGCGTGGCAGCTGTCAACAGCTCCTACGTGCTCGCAAAATGTCGGACGGCGTAGCGAGTTCAGGATGTCAGAGCAATCTTGGATAATGGTACTCACGTAGTAAGCTGACATCACGACAGCATCTTCTGTGAACCAAGCCACGTGGTGGATACACTGGGTGCAGCCATCTTGAATAACGGTGCTTGCGTCATGATCTGACGTCACAGAGGCGTTCTCTGGTGGCGACGATATGAGTGTTAGAATATTTACGAAAGACTATGTCTAGAGCGTGTATGGAGGGAGCACTTGGCTGCTCGCGGGTCTGTGACGTTAGGAGGTAAGGCCGGTATTACACTATCAAATTTCTTTGTCCAATATCTTTGTCCAATATCTTTGTCAAAGATATTTGATAGTGTAATAGGGACTTTGTCAAATGTCGTCCAATATTTGATCAAATCTAGGGCCTCGCTGTATATTTGATCAAAGAAACCGCTTGTCTTCTGTTCACTGCAATGTGACATGTTACCACATGGAGCGCTAGCATCGCTGCAGCGTACTGTCGTCTGTAGTGTTTTTATAACCATTGCCGGTAAATACAATTGGTGTGTGCCGACAACTACAAAATTAATAGAGATGTCTGAAACTGATGAGGCGCTTTACAACGTGAGGCACCCTGAATACAAAAATAGATTAAGAAGATTGGAGACCTAACCTGATCTAACGTAACCTAACCTAACATAACCCTCTCCTGTAGCAAGGAATGGGAGTGTTATAGTGAACCTGTCTTCAGAAGATGTAGCAGTTCTTAAGTGAATATTGTGCTTTGTGATATGAGGATACACTTCATTGAGCACATACAGAAATGTATGCTCATCCATTCTTAAGTAATTGATGTACGACTTGACGTCTTCCACTGTAAGCTCACGTAACAAGTTTTGTTGAATGCTTTTATCGTGTCATCGTAAAACCCACGGCTTCACCCAGATTAGATTAGTTTTTCGTTCCATAGATCCGTGCTGAGGAGAGCCTCGTGGATGTGGAACATGTCGATTTTTTTTAAGCTGAAATAACAATACTAATATTGTTTCTATTAAAAATTTCGCCAATGGAGTAGAGGGAGTTGGCCAGTAGTAAGTCTTTCAGGCTCCTTTTAAACTGATCTTTATTTCTAACTAAATTTTTTATGTTTCCTGGCAAATTATTGAAGATGTGTGTTCCTGAGTAGTGGACCCCATTTTGAACTAAAGTAAGTTGGTTGGTTTGTGGGATTAAAGGGACCAGACTGCGATGGTCATCGGTCCCTTTTTCCAAATACTAAAAACACCCACAGAGAATAAAAACGAGTAACAGAATAGATCACATTCGCTTTTAAGTCCTCGTGCAGATCATTTTTGTCCTGGTATTGTATGTATGAACTGAGTTGTTTGTTGGAAAAAGAGATATATTATTTACGACAAATTTCATTAAGAAGTAAATATACTGAGAGGCAGTAGTTTGTATACCCAGTTCTTTGAAGAGGTTTCTGCAGGAGGTCTGTGAATTTACTCCACAAATAATACGTATTACACGCTTTTGGACCTTGAAAACTTGTTTGAATTCAAGATTTACCCCAAAATATTATCCCATATGACATTATGGAATGAAAGTATGCAAGCTTTTTCATTTTTATGTTTCCTATGTCTGCTAACACTCGAATTGCAAATACAGATTTGTTAAGGCCTTTCTGCAGTTCTGTGGTGTGCTCCTCCCAACTGAATTTATTATCAAGTTGTAATCCCAGGACTTTTAAGACTGTCAACCTCGTATGTATGGTTCCATTTTTTCCCCCACTTCTTTTCCGCATGTGCACAGAATGCAATTGGAGTACGTAGAACTGCTGCGGTTAGTAACAAGTTGCTGTCAGCCATCTTGAACTTTGACGAAAAATTTGATGACAGTGTAATACCCCCTCTAGCTCTACGTCAAAGATCTTTGTCAAATATATTGGACGGAATGTTGGATCACATCTTTGATCAAATCTTTGACAAAGAAATTTGATAGTGTAATACCGGCCTAACTCAAGATCGCCAGCTTCCTCTGTCGCGCCGCGTTACGGGGGTGTGCTCTGATGGCACGGATATGAACTAAACCAGTTGCAGTCCAGACCAAGTGGCGAACACATCTCTATGAAATTAGTTAAATAATAAAGACAAGTCCGTTTTTTCGCCATTATCGTACTTGAATTTGAACTTCCCACCATTTTCTGGGGGGGAAAGGGGGGTTAGGTTAGTGGAGGTAGCCAGTGTCGCATCTTCCCGCCAAAATCAACCATCTTGAATGACGTCACAGAGGCGCTGCCTTTTTCTCTGCTTAGTAGAGATAACGGGGATGTGATGCATTATCATGGTGGAATTTGAACTTAGCGCCATTTTTTCTGGGCAAGGGTGGCGTGGCATTTTCCCGCCATAATTCAAACTTCTCGCCAAAATCCGCCATCTTGAATGACATCATCGCCGCCATCTTGGCTAACGGTACTTTGGACGACAATCGGTGTTGTTCCAATACTCACCCCAAGCCCTCACTCTCTCCACTTTATTTCCTATTTAGCTTAGTTCTTCCCTTGCCCATGCCTGTTCACCTACCCATTAATCATGCAAAATCGAACCGACCTCGACACCCACCCCATTGCATATTCTGCATGTGTAATCAGATCAAATCTGCCAAGGATACCAAGACATGATACCATACTGTTGAGCCATGTGGTCTAACATGTAGAACAACTTCCATTCTGTGGAGCAGTAATGAGTAAGATAAGTAGAATCTAAACTGGCCAAGGAAGCAGATCGGTCTTCTGACCAACCAGGAAAATTAAAGAACCATGATCTGTCGAAAATACTCTCAGTCTCAGAGTAACGGGCATTTATAATATTCTTTGCAAGTGCGGCATCTGTTATGTAGGGCAGTCTCTAAAGACTGTTGCTAACTGCTGTGTTGAACTTGCCAACTTAAGTACAGAAACACTAAAAACAGCAGTTTCCAAGAACAATCTAATGAATAAACACAAGACTGTTTGTACAGACAAGTATTCAGGGTCAAAATTGCAACTATTGGATGCCTGTGATTAGGGAAGCAGTAATAATTAGACTGTATGGTAGCAGCTTTAAGAGACACTGGTAACGCATTTAGCAATTTATTTATTCATTTATTTGCTATTGTTTTTAGTCTTAGCTAGATACAAGAACAGATCAGATGTGACACATAAGTTAATATATGAGGTAACTATTTATTTACAGCTCGTACCAAATAAATAAGTGTTTACAAAGTCACCAGCATTGTATATAACTCGTTGCCAGCAATGTGGAAGTCGTAGGATACTCTGAGCAGTGCCAGTTGTGTTGACAGTTCGAGCGGCGTGGTCTATTACCTGACGAATTTGTAGCAGTTCTGAAGTGAATACCGTGAAGTGTTTCCTTCAGTTTAGAAATCGAGTTGAACTTATGAGGGATTAAGTCAGGGGAGTGCAGTAGATAGTATAGCACTTTGTTGGCAGCCCCATGGGTCAAACAAATCAGTAACAGCTGGCACTGTATGTGCTTGAGCATTGTCCTGCAAAATAATGGTCAGATCCTGCAGAAAGTGTCATCACTTCTGTCTCTATGCTTTTCATTTTTGAAACACAACCTATGACCAACTTAGAGACAGAAGTGATGACACTTTCTGCAGGATCTGACACAAGCACCTCATGTGTATTTTGATGTTTATTACGTACATATATCGTACACAAACTGGGAAAATGCACCTGGCGTTTCACTACGTATCTTTTACCATATTTGATCCATTTTTCCGCGTTTACTACAGCTGGTATGGATGCAAAGACAAATGCGTACTGCAAACGTCTGAGTGGTAGTTACATTAATAAGCTCCAGTTAATAGCTAAAAATCATTTTAGAGACATTGTCCTGAGTGTGTAATATGTGTTAGGCTATATATCACTCTGCTATTCAACCAATAATTCGTAATGAGTTGGCTTCAATCAATCATGTAAGACACTAATCTGTAACTCTGACTACTCTGCGGATTAGTATGTTGCCATAATCGAGATTATTGGCATTCGAACCTTACTTCTACAGTTAATTATCTTAACGGAAGCTTCATTCAAACAATCTGGATTGACTTGACGTATCAAAACGACAGTTGAGGGTAAGGCTGTATAAAGGTTGTGGCCAACAGGTGATGACATCACTTACGAGAACGGAGCTGCTTACAGGTCTAGTCACCAGGTAGCGATGTCACACTTTCGGTCTTTCTGATGACGTCATGAAGCGATTCCTCGGGGCCCGCGATACACACGTGTTTCGAAAAAGTGGCGTTTCATTCCGCTCTGTCTTGAATAACGGGACCAGATTCGATCACGAACCAGACACAGAAACTGTATCGTTGTATCAAAATACCGCTGTTTCAGTCCACTTGTGCTTGGAACGGACTAATTGTATCGAAATAGTGACGTTTCATTCATTCCACTCTGTCAAGGACGAGGTTCGAGCTCAGTGCAGATACTGAAACACATTTAACATACCACTTCATGAAACACTTTCAAGAGTGCCGAAATCGTTTTGACACACAACACCATGAATCTTAAGATTACCGAAAATAAATCTTCGTTTCTAATTGACTGCCCTATTCCGAAATGGTGCAATATCTGCATTATAAACACTAACAAACAATTCGCATTCAAAATAATAAAAGTGTGAGAAACATTCAGTTAAATTACACATTTCTTATAATACATGCTTCTCTGTTCATGTACCATAATCATATTAAAAAACTCAAGTAAACCTACAACATTTCAAATAAAACAGGTGTAGAGGGCAGTTTTTTGACATATACATAAATTGGATGTAGTTATAATTCAAATGAATGAGACTGGCGGGTCACTGGTGGTGTAGTGGTGATATGGAAGGGCTGGGAAGCAATGGTTCGAATCATCTTTTTCCTTATATTTTATTATTTACTCGAATTACGTGGCGTTATTTGTGACTCTATAGTAATTGTGCCTATTATCCACAATGATTCCTTTTGTGTGCACGGAAATTAGCAACATGGGTATGTTACCAATACTAACGGAATTTGGGAATCCCAGTAGCGTATCTGTTGTTTCTGCAGTTTGCTCCCGCCTCCAGTTCCGTACGTGATGGTTCTTCTGTCTTCAGCTATGGCGATACGAAGCCATTTATTTTATGAAGATGAATACTGAGAAAATTAAGTGTAGCTTGTGCTCGGCAGTGTTGTCGCTTGAAAGAAGTTCTACTTCTTGCTTAAACAGACATTTGCGACATGTACTATGAGGTGTTAAATTCAAGTGAAACAATTGCACGTGCTCGTTATCGAACGCAATTAATGCGTTTGAGCATAGCATTAAAGGACAAACGGCCGCAATACAGCGAGAGGCACGATAAAGTGATTTTGCATTACCACTACGCTCGACCCCACGTTACAAAAGAGGTCAAAACGTACTTGGAAAGGTTAAAATGGGAAGTCCTACCCCACCCGCCGTATTCTCCAGACATTGCTCCCTCTGACTATCATCTGTTTAGATCAATGGCGCATGGCCTGGCTGACCAACACTTCCGATCTCAAGAAGTCACAAAATGGGTCAATTCGTGGATCGCTTCAAAAGATGCACAATTTTTTCGACGCGGGATTCGTACACTGCCAGAAAGATGGGAGAAAGTAGTGGCCAGCGATGGAAAATACTTTGAATGATAAATGTGTAACCAATTTGTTTCATTAAAGCCTCAAATGTTGGGGAAAACGGCGGAAGCAAAGTTGTGCACCTTGTAGTTTTAAATTCCGTGACAAGCATACAGCTGAAAACATTTCCAGTGAATTACAAAATGTGACTTCCACTTGGGGTATTACCAATAAAATTGTAGCTTGCACTACAGATAATGTACCTAATATGGTGAAGGCAGTGGCAATGTGCAAATGGTGGCATGCACATTGTTTTGCACATACACTGAATTTAATTGTGCGACCAGGCCTTGAACCAATTACAGACACAAGAGCAAAAGTGAGGTCAATAGTGAACTTTTCAACAGAAGTCCTCAAGCACTTGAGAAATTACACAACCTTCAGAAGCAGATAGGCTTCCCTATATTAACACCGAAACAAGATTGTCCTGCAAGATGGAATTTCACGTATGGAATGTTTGACAGGGTTTTGAAAATCAAAGAGCCTTTGCAAGGTTCCCTCGCCCCTCATTGTGGATTCACAAAAAAAAACTGTTCAATGAAGACTGTTCAGTTATTGAAAAATCTTGTGAAATACTATCTCCTTTAGAGCAAGTAACAACAGAAATTAGCAGCGAAAAAAATAAAACCTTGGCAAAAGCCGTCTTATTAAGCAAAGGTTTACAAAGTCATTGCCTGAGACTGAAAAACTCAAGTTACAGTATTGAAACTATTAGTACAATAATTGCTAAACGTGAGGATGGAGTCTGTACCTGCCTCGTTCAAAAGTTCACAGATAAAGGAACGGCTTGTGAAACAACATTACTGGATCCTCACTTCAGGGAGCATGGATTTCCAAAAACTGAGCACCGATTAAAAGAAACAAAACATGCCATAATTAACAAGTGCTGTGCAATACGACAGAAATCCACTTGGTATTCCCGATAGCTGCTGTCCTGAACCAGGGATGCCTCCAAACAACACCCAGAGCCATTGCTCAGACGCTGGCAGAGCATTTTGCACAAAGTACTGCCACTGCAAATCAGGATCCATCGTTTCGTCGCTACCGTGCGACTGTCGAAAGAGCGACCTTGGACTTTTAGTCGAACAGTTCTGAGGCCTACAATTCCCCTTTCTCCATGTGGAAACTTGAATCGGCACTTACTGAGACTTCTGACACTGCACCAGGTTACGACCGCATCCGGTACTCCATGCTTCGACATCTGCCAGCGGCGTCAAAGGAAATCCTCCTCGAATGTTTTAATCTAATATGGCAGACAGGAGTGTTCCCCACCTCGTGGAGGGAGGCAATCCTCATCCCTCTCCTCAAACCAGGAAAGGACCGCACATGTCCCGGTAGTTATCGTAGTATCGCCTTGACAAGCTGTGTCGGAAAGACCCTGGAACGGATGGTTAACCGGCGTCTGGTCTGGCTGTTAGAGACCAGACAGCTCCTTAGCCGCTTTCAGTGTGGATTCCGAAAATTTCGGTCCACGGTCGACAACCTGACCCTCCTAGAGGCGGCTATTCAGCAGGCTTTTCTCCGTCAGCATCACTGTATCGGTATCTTCTTTGATATCAGTAAGGCATATGATACTACTTGGAGACACTGTATTCTTGCACAAATGCATCAATGGGGCTTTCGTGGCCGCCTCCCCATTTTCATTCGGTCTTTCCTGTCTCAGCGGTTTTTTCGGACCCGCGTTGGTAACACACTGTCTGATCGCTTTGAGCAAGAGAACGGTGTCCCCCAGGGCAGTGTTTTAAGTGTTACCCTCTTTGCCATAGCCATCAACAGTATAACGTCTACAGTGAGGAGTCCAGTACAGTGCTCCTTATTTGTGGACGACTTTGCTGTTTTCTGTTCCTCCTCGAGTGTTGCAACCGTGAGCCGTCAGTTGCGGCTAACAGTGCGGCGGTTAGAGGAGTGGGTTGCAAAGACGGGTTTTCGGTTTTCTGCCGGTGTGTTTGTGTTCATTTTAATCGTTCTCGTCATCTTTTTACTTTGCCTGCCTTGCATATGGGGGATACTGTCCTACATTTTAGAGACACAGTGCGGTTTCTGGGCCTAATTTTTGACTCCAGGTTGTCATGGCTGCCACACCTACGTGACTTGAAAGCCAGAACGCTGAAGGCACTGAACATTCTCAAGTGCCTCAGCCACAGGTCTTGGGGCGCGGACAGGGCGCGTCTCCTTCAGTTTTATGGTGCTTTTGTGCGTTCACGGCTGGACTATGGCTGCACAGTATATGGGTCAGCGAGGCCATCTTATTTGCGGATCCTTGATGCTGTTCACCATGCTGGGATTCGACTGGCCACGGGTGCTTATCGGACCAGTCCCGTACCCAGCCTCTGTGCTGAGTCTGGAGAACCGCCACTTACCATCCGGCGGCAGCTCCTGCTGGTGCGCCAGGCTTGTAAGTTACTAGCAGCTCCCAGCTCGCCTGCTCACCATCTTGTTGCCCATCCACCTCTGGACCGCCTTTTTTCCCGCCGTCCCCGGGCTACGTTGCCATTTGGGATCCGTGTGCAACGTGTACTAGAGTCGCTTGGTGTGGAGTCTATACAACCCCAAATCCAGGGTTTTAACCGCCTGCCACCCTGGTTACTGAAGAGGCCCAGAGTGATTTTAGATTTATTGCAGTACAAGGGAGCTTGCACTCCTGCCACCGTTTTTAATGCAGCATTTTCTGCCATTTTATCTGAGCACCACGACTATGTAGCTGTTTTTACGGATGGGTCGAAACAAGGGGATTCTGCTGGTTGCTCAGTTGTTTTTCCATATCGTGTCTTCAAGGTCCGACTGCCTCAGACTTTTACTGTCTTTGATGCAGAATTGTCTGCGATCTTGCGGGCACTGGAGCACATGAGACATTCTTCCTCTCCTACATTTCTTGTCTGTTCCGATTCACTCAGTGCCCTTCACCCATTGCAACGTTTGTATCCGGCAGACAAAATTGTCCAGACCATCCAGGATGCCCTCCTCCGACTACAGCGACTGGGGAAGGTTGTAGCCTTTTGCTGGGTTCCGGGGCATGTCGGCATTGCTGGGAATGAAAGGGCAGATCTCGCAGCCAAGGAGGCGCGTTTCGATCCACAAGTATCTCAGTGTGCTATCCCCTTGCACGCACTCACCTCGCTGTTGAGCTCACGGGTCATGCGTCGGTGGGAGGATGGGTGGCTGGAAGTGACTGATAATAAGCTCCGTATAGTTAAGCCCACAACGCGTGTGTGGTGTACTTCCTTTCAGCCCCATCGACGGGACGAGGTTCTCTTCACTCGGCTTCGAATAGGCCACAGCCCTATGACGCATGGCTTCCTTCTCCGGCGAGAGGACCCTCCAATGTGTGGTGCTTGTGGCGTCCAGGTCACTGTGCGCCACGTTTTATTGGATTGCGTTTTATTTTCTGACCAGCGGGTCGCGGCTGACTTGCCAGCGGATCTGCCATCTCTTTTAGGCAACACTCGGACGAATGTGGTTAAAGTTTTAAAGTTCTGTGCCCTGTCAAATGTTTTTACAAAGATTTTAGGGAGAGGATTTTAATTTGCTCACTGTGTGACAAACTCGCCCATTTTTTATGTAAGTGGCCAGCCAATAACAATTTCCTGTGACATTTTTGTTGCTATGTTTCCCCTTTCCTTAGGTTTTACTTTCTTATGTAGCATTTTCCTTCTTTTCCTGCTTTCTTTGAGTGTGTGCTTTAGTTTTCTTAGGTCTGCCCACATTCGTTCCCTTTAATGTGTGTCAGGGCGCTGATGACCTCGATGTTGAGCGCCCATAAGCCCCAACACACACACACACACACACACACACACACACACACACACACGTATTCTACAGACAATCCACTACCAGCCGAACCAGTTGTGGTGAGCACATTCAATTTTAGCAAAGGCAACATTTGGCAAGATTTTGACCAAGTTGTAAGAGGGTTGATCCAAAGTTTAGACAATCCACATGCTGCAAGTATTTTCGAGCTTGATAAATTAATGAAGGTACCACTGATACACAGATTACAAGATCCATTGGTGTGGTGGAAATAAAATCATGTGTTATTTCCTACGCTCTTTGAAATAATAAAACGACGTCTTTCTTCAAGAGGAGCAGGCTGTGTCCGGCGCCGGATTTCACCCTCTCCCTTCTCTCATTATCACACAACGTGAACACCACAGCACACCTGTATTATGGCCACCTCTGTTGCATACGAGTGAATATTTTCAAAGACGGGCAAACCATAACAGTCAGATGATCCAATCTTTCAAGCGAACAAGCATCAAAAACGATATTATAAACTACGACTTAGAATAAGTACAGTAGATCTGCTCAGAAATAAAACAGTAAAATTTCAGATGATTTTGTTCTTCTCTGGACAATGTGCACTGAGTTTGTATTTGACTGTATTTTGTTTAGTCCACTAAATCTTACATATAGTTACCTTCAAGAACATTTTTCTCAATTTTTTTTGCACACAGAAGACACTTTTTGCTCACCATTCGGTGAAGTTAATTTTTTTGAGTATGTATATTTATTTATGTGTTTGAGAATAATTACATGATTTATGTATGTATATGTTTGTGTGCTTATTTTTGTAAATGTGGTATGTTCACTTATTACACAATATGGGCATCTTAATACTTGTGCATCATAAATAATTCTGAGGCAAATCAACAACGGTACTTTGACACACTTGTTTTTGGCGTTCAGATACTTCGATAAAAATTGCATTCCAGCAGCTACTCAACTTCATCCCTGATTTTCTGAGGAAGTTTATAATAAAATGATAAGATATCTGCTTGCTGTGAGTGCTTGAGGGAACTCCATATACCTGTACGTCAAACAAACTTCTTTAGCAAGAATAGTAACTGGTTTAGAGCCAGATCTGCCATGACATAGGTATCACAAAGGCATTACACTGTATGAATTATTTTAAATTTTAGTCTGGATTTTCTATTTCAAGGAAACATACAGTTACCTTGAAATGTTTTAACATGTTTCCCAGTTCTATCAAGTGACCTGTATCCAGCTGACTTGTGAATTTTTGACGAAAAACTGCCATACTTGATGCTCCAGTCTGTTACGGTAGTTTTTTGTTGTGTGTGCATCAGTCACTTTCTAGTCCTGTTCTGTGTGACAAACAATGGAAAATTCAACTGTGAGAAAGAAAAGTGTGAGTGGCACACTCGTAAATGTGAATCATCCAGAAGGAGTGCTACACTTCATGGACCACAAGGGGCTAGTTGAAAACAATTTAAATAATAGTGGTTCAACCTTTGACTTGTGAGGTGAATTAAGGTTTCCCGCTAGATGCGTTTCATGTCTTTAATATGTTCATCCCCCCCACCCCCACCCCCCATGAACCATGGAACTTGCCGCTGATGGGGAGACTTGCATGCTTCAGTGATACAGATGGCCACACCGTAAGTGCAGCCACAGTGGAGGGGTATCTACTGAGAGGCCCAAAAAAATTGTGGTTACTGAAGAGCAGAAGCAGCCTTTTCATTAGTTGCAGGGGCAACAGTCTGGACGATTGAGTGATCTGGCCTTGTAACATTAACCAAAACGGCCTTGCTGTGCTGGGACTGAAAGCAAGGGGAAACTACAGCCTTAATTTTTGCCGAGGGCACGCAGCATTTACCGTAGGGTTAAATGATAATGGCATCTTCCTGAGTAAAATCTTCTTGAGGTAAAATAGTCCCCATTCGGATCTCCAGGCGGGGACGATTCAGGAGGATGTTATTATCAGGAGAAAGAAAACTGGTGTTCTACGAAGGGAGTGTGGAATGTCAGATCCCATAATCGGGCAGGTGGGTTAGAAAATTTAAAAAGGAAAATATATAGGTTAAAGTTAGATATAGTGGGAATTAATGAAGCTCAATGGCAGGAGGAATTAGACGTCTGGTCAGATGAATACAGTGTTGTAAATACAAAATCAAATAGGACTAATGCAGGAGTAGGTTCCATAATGAATAAAAAATGGGAGCACGGATAAGTTACTACAAACAACATAGTGAACGCATTACTGTAGCCAAGATGGACATGAAGCCCACGCCTACAACAGTAGTATAAGTTTATATGCCAACTGGCTCCGCAGATGATGAAGAGATCGAAGAAATGTATGATGCGATAAAAGAAGTTATTCAGATAATTAAGAAAGACGAAAATATAATAGTCATGGGGGATGGGAACTCGATAGTAGGAAAAGAAAGAGAAGGAAAAGTTGTGGGTGAATATGGACGGGGGGTAAAGAATGAAAGAGGAAGCCGTCTGGTAGAATTTTGTGCACAGCATAATTTAATCGTCACTAACACTTGGTTTAAGAATCGTGAAAAACGGTTGTATACCTGGAATACACGTTGAGACACCGGAAGGTTTCAGATTCATTACATAATAATAAGATTTAGGAACCAAGTTTTAAATTGTAAGATATTTTCAGGAGTAGATGTGGACTCTGACCAAAACTTAGTTATGAACTGTAGACTAAAACTGAAGTAACTGCAAAACGGTAGGAATTTGAGATGGGACCTGGATAAACTTAAAGAACCAGAGGTTGTAGAGAGTTTTAGAGAGAGCATTAGGAAACGATTGACAAGAACGGGGGAAAGAAACAATAGAAGAATAATGGGTTGTATTGAGAGATAAAATAGTGAAGGTAGCAGAGGATCAAGTAGGTGAAAATACAAGGGCTAGTGGAAATCCTTGGGTAACAAAGAGACACTGAATTTAACTGATGACAGAAGAAACTATAAAAATGCAGTAAATGAAGCAGACGAAAAGGAATACAAATATCTCAAAGACGAGATCGACAGGAAGTGTAAAATGGCTAAGCAGGGATGGCTGGAGAACAAATGTAAGGATGTAGTGGCTTATATCATATAGGGGTAAGGTAGATACTGCCTACAGGAAAATTAAAGAGACCATTGGAGAAAAGAGAACCACCTGTATGAATATCAAGGGCTCAGATGGAAAACCAATCCTAAGCAAAGAAGAAAAAGAAGGAAGATGGAAGGAGCATACAGAGTGTCTATACAAGGGTGATGTACTTGAGGGCAATATTATGGAAATGAAAGAAGACGTAGATGAAGATGAAATGGGAGATACGATACTGTATGAAGAATTTGACAGAGCACTAAAAGACCTAAGTCGAAACAAGGCCCCCTGGAATAGACAACATTCCATTAGAACTACTGAAAACCTTGGGAGAACCAGTCATGACAAAACTCTACCATCTGGTGACCAAGATGTATGAGACTGGTGAAATATCCTCTGACTGTAAGAAGAATATAATAATTCCAATCCCATAGAATGCAGGTGTTGATAGGTATGAAAATTACTGAACTATCAGTTTAATAAGTCACAGCTGCAAAATACTAACATGAACTCATAACAGAGTAATGCAAAAACTGGTAGAAGCCGATCTCAGTGGAAGATCAGTTTGGATTCCGTAGATATGTTGGAACACAGGAGGCAATACTGACCTGTTATCTTAGAAAGCAGATTAAGGAAAGGCGAACCTACGTTTCTAGCATTTGTAGACTTAGAGAAAGCTTTTGACAACGTTGGCTGGAATATTCTAAAATTCTGAACGTAGTATGGGTAAAATACAGGGAATGAAAGGCTATTTACAATTTGTACAGAAACCAGATTGCAGTTATGAGTCGATGGCCATGAAGGAAGCAGTGGTTGGGAAGGGAGTGAGACAGGGTTGTAGCCTGTCCCCGATGTTATTCAATCTGTATATTGAGCAAGCAGTAAAGGAAACAAAAGAAAAGTTTGGGGTAGGAATTAAAATCCATGGAGAAGTAATAAAAACTTAAGATTTTCTGATGACAACGTAATTCTGTCAGAGACATCAAAGGACCTGGAACAGCAGTTGAATGGAATGGACACTGACTTGAAAGGAGGATATAAGACAAACCTCAACAAAAGCAAATAAGGATAATAGAATGTAGTTGAATTAAATCAGGTGATGCTGGGGGAATTAGATTAGGAAATGGGACACTTAATGGGTTTTACTACACTCCTGGAAATTGAAATACGAACACCGTGAATTCATTGTCCCAGGAAGGGGAAACTTTATTGACACATTCCTGGGGTCAGATACATCACATGATCACACTGACAGAACCACAGGCACATAGACACAGGCAACAGAGCATGCACAATGTCGGCACTAGTACAGTGTATATCCACCTTTCGCAGCAATGCAGGCTGCTATTCTCCCATGGAGACGATCGTAGAGATGCTGGATGTAGTCCTGTGGAACGGCTTGCCATGCCATTTCCACCTGGCGCCTCAGTTGGACCAGCGTTCGTGCTGGACGTGCAGACCGCGTGAGACGACGCTTCATCCAGTCCCAAACATGCTCAATGGGGGACAGATCCGGAGATCTTGCTGGCCAGGGTAGTTGACTTACACCTTCTAGAGCACGTTGGGTGGCACGGGATACATGCGGACGTGCATTGTCCTGTTGGAACAGCAAGTTCCCTTGCCGGTTCTAATGAATTCTCTTACTTCTTTGGTTTTGATGAAAGTCTATGTGTGTGTGTTAATGCAGCTAGCCGCTAACTTGGTGTAATGTTTTGTCTGTACAGAAGTGTATCTGTCGCCTTTATCGCTCTCTCATCCTCACACACAATTATGTACAATAAAATCAAGGGCTTAGGTTTTCTTATCAGGCTTATCCGTGCAAAGACAGACAAAAAAAATTATACTAATGGGAGGATTCTGAGTAACTTCTAGAATTCCATTCGCTCCGTCTCTCTCTCTCTCTGTCCTTTATCTGTGTACAGTTCAAATATAAGTTACATGCAATCAGCCTAGTAGAATCTCTGGTGGAGCTCTTCGTCTTAATATTCAGCGGCTGGCTTGCTAGAAAAGATCTTTACATACGTTATTATTATTAAGCGCTGCATTCAGTTGGGAAAATCGATCGTTTGAACACTTCGTTCAGTTTACGACAGATCTAAAATTTCAGATGTGGACGAAGCCTTTTTGGACGATTTCAATAAAACTCAGAGATTGCAGGCTCTCTTCGTCACAGCTGAAACTTCCCAATTAAGTACAGGGCCCAGACAATCATCAATGATTCAGACAGAGAACGCATTCGTCATTCACTCTAGAATAAAATGGTCACAAACCTTATTTCTGAGGAAAATTGTATATTGAATCCATTTCCGTACATGTTCCGTTTCCGTGGATTTTAAGTCTCATGCAATTTACTTTTACAAGTCCTTCTTTCTCTTTATCTACCACGCTAGCGGCACAAACTTTCCTGTCTCGCTTTAGCGCGAAGAAGAGTAAGTAAATCTCCTTTAGCAATCCGAAAATCTTCCAACCGATACTTTCCGAAGCTGTTCCTTTTTCTCCCCTCTCTCTATAATGACCATGGAGTATATATCTCTGTACCTCTGTTGTTCCAAAGAATAAACGTACTAGAAAAATACCTTGGCGTCGACGAGCTGTCGGCGCATATATTACTAGAAAATCTGCTCAGATACTTTTCAAACGTAAATAAATGTGGATGATTTGATTGACCAATATTAATTATTGCGTGGTAGAGGGTAATTTTCCGTGGGGAGATTACAATGCCCCTCGCAGCGAGCGAAGTTTGTGAGGTCAATTTTTATTCACCGAACACACTTCGCGAGCTATCTATTAGCGTGGATAACCCGGAAGTGATGATTGTCAGTCCTCCGACTGAAAAAGAATATTATGTTTGAACTAGACGAAGAAGAGAAATGTTGAAGACAGAAGAAATGAAGAAACCGGTACCGCGGCTGTCTTACTTTTACGTGCATCTAGGTGTTATGTTTGCTGTGCACAACCAAGGAAGATGATCTTTCATGAACTTATGTCAGGGTCTACCCATTCGGGAACTTTCTTAAGCAGGGAAACCTTGGAAAACCTCTTAAGCTTAGACCTCCAGCCTACGGTACATAGAAGATAGGAAAGCCTATAGAAGAACAAAAAATAATTTTGAAATTTATCTCTAAAGGAAATATAGGGCTTCATTTGTATCACGATTTGGAGAAGAGTAGTTTGTGCCTCTAGCAAAAAAAAAAAACGTTTTACAATAAACAACGTGAATTTGCGTTTTACAATCTTGCTCCTAGGACAATATCTTGCGGTGCTAAACTCCCCCGGGTCTTGCATGTCCCCGACGTCCACATTTGTAGTCGGTCTTCTATGCGGCCCCCTCTGTCGTTGATCTTCTACGCGGCCCACAATGGGAAGAGTAGAAGGGACAGGGATACTCGAATTCACATGCAACATTCATTCCAAAAGAATTAGCAATGACCAAAAGGGAAACTCTTCCTGTAAGAGAACTGATTAGGTTGCACCGTCCAAGATTCTCCTTTTTGAAAGCAAAATCCTTGTGGCTTCATGGATCATTTTTGTTACGACGTACTTCAAGGAATTCAACTCTTAATTAATGATGTTGCCAAAAGCATCATCCGATTTACTCTTGTTTGAATACTCCTTTTGACTTTGCCTCCCCACTTGTGCTTATAAGTCCAAAAGTTTTAATAGATTTTCTATGACTGATTTGTTCTTCGTAATTTAAAGGATTCATGTAACTGACTATAGATTTTGGATTCAAATCATCGAATAATGGAAAGTGTAGTTCATTTTATTCCAAGACATCATCCACATTTCCTTGATAAGTCATATAATTTAGCTATACTCCAAAAAAAACTTTTTATTCTAAATACATATATTTCTACGCTTGAGTGCTGAAATGTAGAAGTTATTAGCATTGAGGAATGCGGATTCACTTCTTTCATTTACTCTCTGATTCATACGGCGTTCATCCATGCTCATATATGGAAATGGATTTTTCACACAAAATTCCCAAACGAACACGAACCATTAAATTACTACTGAATCTATGAATACTACTTTCTTTAATCATTCAATAATAAAGTAAAACTCTAAACTTCAAATTATACCACCTATTCCTTTTAAAGTTCAACATGAATCAGTTTATCTTCGCGTTTGGTGCGAGTCTCCTACAAAGGATATCTGTATCGTCTATATCGATTTTAATTCTCGCGCCGACGTCAACTGTTTTGCGCGGGAAATAATCTTTGCGGCGTTAACCGTCACTCACGATTCACTACCACTACACATCCCTTCACATATCTACACATTTAAGCGTTCACATGAGATTATATATGAATCTTCACTCGAACCTCTTTAGATTATTCAGCGTCATTTGCGGGGAAACATTTCATTCTTCTTGAAGGTCAGTCAGATCCTTTATACATCTTGATAACATTAGCAATGCTAAAGTTCTATGTTCACCCAAACCACAGGTGAAGCCTATCTCCACTATCTTTTTTACAACACTCAATAGTACTAATTAGTCACTATTTCTATACTCTATGTCACTGACTAACTATTTCAATTTAAAGGCTTTTAACACTACACACACACAGTTTATTGTTATATATTTTACGAGCGTTCATCTCTGTCACTCGGAACACCATTCCTCCCTATCTTCTAATCTTCATTATATCTTTTTAAGTCGTTATGAAGAAATAACCCTTTTATTTTGTTCGATCCCGGGTAGCGATCTATTTCCTTTTGAACTTGAGCCTTTAACCTCCAGGGAACAGGATAGAAAGTTCTACAATACGTTTCGTGCGGCTTAACGTAGAGATGGCATATGTATCCTTTAATCACTCCTGGCCTTTCATCAAACACGTTTTCATACGCTGATAATAATTCTTTGAGCTGCTTCTTCTGATCTTCAGTGATGCATTCGGATTCATTTAACTTCTCATACACTAATTGACCGAAATCTCCTTTGACTTTGAACTCATTATTCACGTGCTGTTTAGAATTTTGTGCAGTCCTGATTACTTGCACACTGATCCCACTATTATATTTTCTGGTAAGGCTTTCTTTTTTCAACAAGTCCAACTCAATTTCTTGTTTATTTACATTTAACCAAATTTTTCCTGTTTTAAAATCTATTCTGCATCCGTATTGACGTAGGCTGTCGACTCCGATAATGCAGTCTACCACCAAATTTTTCACAACAAGGAATGTGCTTAATATTGCTACCTTTCCTACTTCTACACTAAGTAGTGACTGCACTTTTACATTCGCCGATCGAGCCCCAACGGCGCCTATTATTTTGCAATTTTGAACTGGAAAAATTGGTACTCGTCTTATATTTCTGATCTTGTTGAATAGAGCCTCCGAAATAACATTTGTGGTTGCAGCTGTGTCTAAAACCGCCACTATAGGTACAGTTTCCAAAATGACTTGCACTTCGGCTACTGCCACCTGTTCCTTATTCTCATCTTGGGGTTCTAAGTCCTCGGTCAATTCATCTGCCAGTAATCGTCCATCATTATACGTTAGCATGGGTACACATATCCTGTTGCCCCTCAACCTATTGTTGACCGCTCCTCCGGGGCACGAGTGAGTCCTTACAAGTTGGTTGGATTTTGATTCCCCTGGTGGTTGACCTCATCCGTCACTTCGGTAATTACCGGTTGATTCGCGGATGTCCGTCCCCACTGATGTTGGTTATTTGAGTTTATTCCCCCCGGTTGGTTCCACTTTCTATTACTGTTATTGTTCCAAGCTTGTGGTCTGAAATTCCTTTCGTTCCCCCATACGGGATTGTATCGTTTCCCATTCCTGTTGTTCCTTGGATAGCCCCTCGCAAGACTATTGCCGGTATTATTATTGAGATTTTGAGGGGTTTCTCCACTATTTATCGATCTCTGTGCGTTCCCTTGCCTACCATTTGGCGGAGGTTCTATCTCCCTATATTGGAATCTGTTGTTACGGGCTTTCTGGTTGTTCTCTTCTATAATGTCTATATGATCTAACGTCGTGAGGAACGACTCCAGGTCTTTATCGTTGCCGTAAATTAATTGATTCCGGATGCTAGTTGGTAATCTTGCCTTAAGTATGTTTATTATGTCTGGCAAAGGCATAGGTCTGTCCCAATATCTAGTTTTATTTATATATTTTTCAAAATACTTCCTAAGGCTTCCTTTCGAAAAAGAGAAAGGCTCTGGGTAGAGCACCTCCTGCCTTAGGCGTTCCTGTACTCCTTCTGACCATAACTTTGCTAAAAACGCTTTCTCAAAATCGTCATAGGTCGAGCAAACAGAAGTCATGTCCGAGGCCCATATCGCCCCCGAACCTTGTATATACCCAGTAACGAAACTGATCTGCCACTCCGACCAATTTCTGGGTAGAACTCCTCTAAAACTTCGAATAAAAACAATCGGATGGACCCCCCTTTTGTCAGTGTTAAAAATCTGAAATTGCCGATGCTTTATCATTTTTTCTTCGGCATGGCAAAGGCTTTCGTAATCTCCGTCAGATAAAACTTCACGCGAACAACTAGCTCGTGGCAATTTAATATTTGAGTTACTCACACAAGTCGGTATTGTGTGCGAATGTGCAGTAACTGGCTCTATAGTCGCTGGCAACTTCTGCTGCTGGCCTGTATTCATTTGTTCTGAGCCTTGTGAAACGCGTATCGACTCTGCTATCGTTTGTTTCCAATGCTCGAGATCAGCACCTAACTGCTGTCGCACTTCCTCTAGTCCTTTCGCAAACAAATTCTCTTCCTGTTTGCCGCACAGACTCTGGAATGCTTCTTTAACATTTTGCTCAACGTTTTCACACATTAGCCTTTTGTTTTCTAATGTGATTTCGGATAATTTACCCGTTAATACATTAATCTGGTGGTCTATAACGTCTTGACGTTCTGTCAGATGTTCCACACTTTCCTTTAGGTTCGTCTGCGTACGTGCCAATTCAGGAAGTTGCGCAATTGCACATGACATGGCATCTTGCTTTTGTACTAATTGCGGAACCATTTCCACCTGTTCGCGTACGGTATCTATCTTAATAGCCACGTACTCCTTCATTTCTACACGTACGCGTTGAGTAGATTCCTCGCATTGAGCTTTAACCAATTCGATTTGTGCAGTTAATTTTCGTTCCGTCTCTTCGGCCTGATCTTTAAGTTCCTTT
Organism: Schistocerca cancellata; assembly: GCF_023864275.1. Taxonomy (NCBI): domain Eukaryota; kingdom Metazoa; phylum Arthropoda; class Insecta; order Orthoptera; family Acrididae; genus Schistocerca; species Schistocerca cancellata. The sequence goes on along the minus strand of NC_064627.1, from coordinate 235,634,486 downwards.
GTCTTTGTCTTTGTTCTAATTCGGAAAAACTGTCATGTAACTGCTGCTTAATCTCAGCTTTCAGCTTTTCCTGCCCTTCCGTAACTGAGGCTAACTTCGTATTCAAATCATTTTGCCCTTCATTCACTGCGCCGAACTTCGCGTTAATGTCGGTTTTCAAATTTTCTTGCCCTTCAGTAACTGAGGCTAATTTTGTATTCAAATGGTTTTGCCCTTCAGTAACTGAGGCTAATTTCGCGTTAATGTCGGTTTTCATATTTTCCTGCCCTTCAGTAACTGAGGCTAATTTTGTATTCATATTATTCACGGTCTCCGTTAACATCTGCATCTGCCTCATGATAATGACCAATGGGTCTAATCCATGTTGCATACTGGCTGTTAAGATCTCCAGCCGTGTCTACCGGGCGTTCTATTGCGCTATCTGTAGCGATCGGTTCTACAACACTTCTTACTACATCATTATCATCAGTGCTCACAGGTGAAGGCTGTTGCGTGTTGCTCTGCTCTGCTTGACTCATCTTAAACATTGCCCTAGTTAAAACCATATTAATGTTCTACAGTCAAGATATATATATATATATATCTCCCTTCAAAGAATACTTCTGTGGCTACTTTGTTATGAACACAATTAGTAAATGTTCAAATCTACGTCTACTTCCTCAATACTAGCAAGCTTTGATAAAAAAGTATACATCTGGCCCATTTTCTGCTTTTTTTTTTTCTTTTTAATTTTTTTTTATTTTAATGGACTTGTAGTCCGGGGTGATTTTAGTCCGGGGTGATAGGTTACAATACAGCATCACCGGTTTATTGCGGTCTAACTGTGTTGGTGAGCCAGTAAATTTCCACTGTGCAGTGACTGCGTCACTGCACAATTCACTTTGGAGGTGTGGCGGTGGGACTCGTGGTCCCGTACCACCCTCTGACGGTGATAGTACTACATGAGTCAGGCAGACTGGGTGAGTCCAACGTGCTGCTTTTATTTGTAGATCAAATAATACGACTGCGAGTACTTCTTCTCTTTTCCACGTTAAGTTGTCTCGTCGTAGTTCACATGAAACAAAGAACAAAATTATTTTAACAACGTCCAAAAACGTGTCCTGTCACGGATTGGCCATTCTAATGACTTCTCTTACTGTAATTGATTTGATGAAAGTCTATGTGTGTGTGTTAATGCAGCTAGCCGCTAACTTGGTGTAATGTTTTGTCTGTACAGAAGTGTATCTGTCGCCTTTATCGCTCTCTCATCCTCACACACAATTATGTACAATAAAATCAAGGGCTTAGGTTTTCTTATCAGGCTTATCCGTGCAAAGACAGACAAAAAAAATTATACTAATGGGAGGATTCTGAGTAACTTCTAGAATTCCATTCGCTCTCTCTCTCTCTCTCTCTCTCTGTCCTTTATCTGTGTACAGTTCAAATATAAGTTACATGCAATCAGCTAACAGACCGGTGATGCTGTATTGTAACCTATCACCTCGGACTACAAGTCCATTTTAAAAAAAAAAAGCCTAGTAGAATCTCTGGTGGAGCTCTTCGTCTTAATATTCAGCGGCTGGCTTGCTAGAAAAGATCTTTACATACGTTATTATTATTAAGCGCTGCATTCAGTTGGGAAAATCGATCGTTTGAACACTTCGTTCAGTTTACGACAGATCTAAAATTTCAGATGTGGACGAAGCCTTTTTGGACGATTTCAATAAAACTCAGAGATTGCAGGCTCTCTTCGTCACAGCTGAAACTTCCCAATTAAGTACAGGGCCCAGACAATCATCAATGATTCAGACAGAGAACGCATTCGTCATTCACTCTAGAATAAAATGGTCACAAACCTTATTTCTGAGGAAAATTGTATATTGAATCCATTTCCGTACATGTTCCGTTTCCGTGGATTTTAAGTCTCATGCAATTTACTTTTACAAGTCCTTCTTTCTCTTTATCTACCACGCTAGCGGCACAAACTTTCCTGTCTCGCTTTAGCGCGAAGAAGAGTAAATAAATCTCCTTTAGCAATCCGAAAATCTTCCAACCGATACTTTCCGAAGCTGTTCCTTTTTCTCCCCTCTCTCTATAATGACCATGGAGCATATATCTCTGTACCTCTGTTGTTCCAAAGAATAAACGTACTAGAAAAATACCTTGGCGTCGACGAGCTGTCGGCGCATATATTACTAGAAAATCTGCTCAGATACTTTTCAAACGTAAATAAATGTGGATGATTTGATTGACCATTATTAATTATTCCGTGGTAGAGGGTAATTTTCCGTGGGGAGATTACACGGTCTAGGAATGGTAGAAGATGGGTTCGATGACGGTTTGGATGTACCGTGCACTATTCAGTGTCCCCTCGACGATCACCAGTGGTGTACGGCCAGTGTAGGAGATCGCTCCTCACACCATGATGCCGGGTGTTGGCCCTGTGTGCCTCGGTCGTATGCAGTCCTGATTGTGTCGCTCACCTGCACGGCGCCAAACACGCATACGACCATCATTGGCACCAAGGCAGAAGCGACTCTCATCGTTGAAGACGACGCGTCTCCATTCGTCCCTCCATTCACGCCTGTCGCGACACCACTGGAGGCGGGCTGCACGATGTTGGGGCGTGAGCGGAAGACGGCCTAACGGTGTGCGGGACCGTAGCCCAGCTTCATGGAGACGGTTGCGAATGGTCCTCGCCGATACCCCAGGAGCAACAGTGTCCCTAATTTGCTGGGAAGTGGCGGTGCAGTCCCCTACGGCACTGCGTAGGATCCTACGGTCTTGGCGTGCGTCCGTGCGTCGCTGCGGTCCGGTCCCAGGTCGACGGGCACGTGCACCTTCTGCTGACCACTGGCGACAACATCGATGTACTGTGGAGACCTCACGCCCCACGTGTTGAGCAATTCGGCGGTACTTCCACCCGGCCTCCCGCATGCCCACTATATGCCCTCGCTCAGAGTCCGTCAACTGCACATACGGTTCACGTCCACGCTGTCGCGGCATGCTACCAGTGTTAAAGACTGCGATGGAGCTCCGTATGCCACGGCAAACTGGCTGACACTGACGGCGGCGGTGCACAAATGCTGCGCAGCTAGCGCCATTCGACGGCCAACACCGCGGTTCCTTGTGTGTCCGCTGTGCCGTGCGTGTGATCATTGCTTGTACAGCCCTCTCGCAGTGTCCGGAGCAAGTATGGTGGGTCTGACACACCGGTGTCAATGTGTTCTTTTTTCCATTTCCAGGAGTGTATTTGGGGAGAAAAATAGCTGATGATGTTCGAAGTAGAGGGGATATAAAATGTAGACTCTATATGGCAAGGGAAACGTTTCTAATGAAGAGAAATTTGCTAACATTGAGTATAGATTAAAGTTTTGGGAAGTCTTTTCTGAAAGTGTTTCTAAGGAGTGTAGCCCTGTACGAAAGTGAAACATGGATGATAAATAGTTTAGACAAGAAGAGAATAAAAGCTTTCAAAATGTGGTGCCGCAGAAGAATGCTGAAAATTAGATGGGTAGATCATGTAACTAATGATGAGGTACTGAATATAATTGGGGAGAAAAAGAATTTGCGGTACAACTTGTCTAGGATTGGTTGGTGGATACGTTCCGAGGCATCATGGGCTCACGAATTTAGTGTTGAAGAGAAACGTTGAGGGTAAAAATCGTAGAGGGAGACCAAGAGGTGAATACACTCAGCAGATTCAGAAGGATGTAGGTTGAAGTAGCTACTTGGAGATGAGGAAGCTTGCACAGGATAGAGTAACATGTAGAGCTACATCAAACCAGTCTCTGGACTGAAGACCACAACCACAACAACAATGTGTTCATTGTGCTGTGACTGATTGCTGAGCATAGCCCAAACAGAAAACATATGTATTCATCTTCTGACCAATGTCTAGAATGATACTGAATACATCAAAATAGATGTGAATAAAATGTAAATCACAATTAGAGCACTTGGAAGGTTCTACAGTTGTATGTTTAAAATTAATAATATATAAGCTTCATAAAAAATCTACAAGTTTTTAATCAACACTAAAATAAAAATATTACTCAAACTGGTTTAGAGCGACATTGATTGTTCTAGTGCTTTTGGACTGGCCTCAAAATATATCTGCACAATGAAGGATATTGCTGTGTTCAAGTAGTCTCTAAGTTTTCTTTTGAAGTCTGGTAACGCTTCCACATACTTCACACTCTCAGTTAGACTACTAAACAGTTAGCATAATACCTCTGTGGGATCTTTATCAGAAAGTTTGTGTCTTTAAATGGTGATATAATAATTATTATTGTCCCTTGTGTGATAATTGTGCCCTTCTTTAACATAAGCACACTGTTTATTTTCAAATCATGATCCTTCTACGAGGGTTGGAACTTAAATAGTGGCAACTATTTATTCACCAGCGATACAAAAGAGTTACATGTTTGCACCTGTTACTGTCCCTCACAGTAGTCACCAGCGTTGTGTAGAACACGTTGCCAGCGATGTGGATGGCGTTGTATACCGTCAACAAAGCTTGTTCTGTTATGGTGCGAATGGAGCGGTCTACTGCCTGTCGAATCTCTGGAACAGTTCTGAAGCAAATCCCACGAAGTGGTTCCTTCATCTTCGGAATCAAATCAAAGGTACAAGGACATAAATCCGGGGAGTATGGTGGATGGTACAGTACTTCCCAGTCGCATGACCGAACAGAGCAGCCACAGCTTGCGCTGTATGCGCCCGCGCATTTTCGTGCAAAATGATGGGTTGCGCAGAAAGTGTCGCTGCTTCTTTCGCTAAGTTGGTCGCAGGTGATGCTCCAAAAACGAACAGTAATAGTGTGCATTGACAGTCTGCCGTGGAGGAACGTAATATGTTAGGATAACACCATCACAGTCGTACATGAAAATAACCATAACTTTCACCATCCTGGGGCTCTGACGCACTTTCGACTTTCGCGGAGACACAAAATGACGCCATTTGTTGGATTGGCGTTTCAGTTTTGGCTCGTAAGATGTGGCCCATGTCTCATCCAGTGTTACGATATGGCGTAAGATTCGATAGACAGTAGACCGCTCCATTCGCACCATCAACAGAACAGGCTTTGCTAACGGTATACTACGCCTTCCACATCGCTGGCAACGGGTTCTACACAACGTTGGTGATTACTTTGATGGACTGTAACAGGTGTAAACACGTAACTCTTTTGTATCGGTTGTGAATAAATAGTGGCCACTATGTATGTTCCAACCCTCGTTTATAAGTACATGTAGGGAACCATTAGTATTCAGTATTCATTGAAATTACTCATGCAAGACAGCCTGGGTAACAGCCATGCAATATATCTTACTGATTTCTTCTGATGTTTTTATAGCCTCTTTATATATGTATATTTGTTCTGTGGTCCATATTATTATGCAGTGTAGCAAATGTGACTGAATTAGGACCACTGGGCTGATACCTAAATTTTCTGTAATTTAATTCCAAGTTTACAAGAATACATAGCTTCTGGCTGGTGCCAGTAGAAAGAATTTTTAAAAAGCACATTTTTAGCTACAATTCATGCTGGCAAAATTGTGCAAACAGATACGTGTCCTTATTGTTATGTTGTCATCCAGCCACTAAGTACATAATGGGTAAAGTACTGCAGACATTATAGGCATAATTTCTTAATTCAGTGTCTCGCTTCCCAGAATGCTATCTCGATAAGTTATCTCTCATGATATGCCTTTTCAAGAGCACATACTGACTGTCACTGCTAAAACCTATCAAAATTAGGCAATAGAATACAGGAAGACGAATTTGCCAAAATGTGTTATGTCAAAGATATTAACGTCTGCCCGCAGCTAATTGGAAAGTATGAAAGTCACGTGAAACGAAAGCAGCGCATTTGGTGCAGGAAATACGAAACTGCCAACACACCTGACTGAAATTTTCATACTTTCTGCGATATGATTGGCGCTCTCGCAACTCATTTGTGTTTATATGGCAATATTTATATAGTAGACACCGAAGATGATATAATGTGTAGGCCTACACGACTACAAAACATAAACTGTATCTTTGTTTGGAAAAGCAGCTTTTCGAAACATTAGATTGCACAGTTTTATTTGTTTAGGAACAGTTGGATGTAATGGTGAGCAAGAAATCGCGTGTCTAATCACAGCGATTGAGAAGTCACAAATATCACAATAACAACTTTACAGAATCTAGCTGCGGTTTCAGTCACACAAGAAGCCTTTAACGTTCAACGCCGTGTGCCCTATGTTCGTCGAATTTCGTACTTTTTCCTGTGAACCTGTTGTCTAGCCGCGATTGAGTTGACATGTCGCAAGTAGGAAATAAAAAGCTCTGTTAACATTCTGGTACCTTCACACTGAAAACCAACTCCAGCAAACTCGGTTGACTACTGTTTCCAACTCGAAGTTTGACTCGAGTTTGTAGTTTATGGTCAGTGAGCAAAAATACTGCAGAGTTGCGTGACTTTCGCATGCTCATTTGCCGTGTCATCTGCTGTGTTTCTTCCGACAGTGGCACCTCACCATTGTCAACATATCCAACAATTCAGCTTTTTTAGAAACTGAAATGAGGAAACCTCTGTAGGACCCTTCTGATTCTACATGTACAGATATAAAAGGAATTTGTTAAAAGAAGTTTCGCATAAAATAAGTATACCGCTTGTGGAGTGTGAAAGGAAATGGACAAATCTGAAAACACAGTACAATCGTGAGCATTGTAAAATGGTCCAAACTAAAAGTGTGTCTGGGACAACTGAGATATACTTTCCAATACGGATATTTTACAAGCATATTAAAAATTTGGAAGGCGTGAACAAGCCAGGGAGAAAAATATTTACAATCGTAAGTAAAATGTCATTCATTAGCGTAACTGAAGCTGTGAGACATTTGGTCGGAAATTTTGTAATTCAGTCGTATTTTCACCGGCAATTTATTTCTCTTGTCGTATCATTTTGCCAATATCTGATACAAAGTAGTTTGCAAATTAATGGCTTACATTGTTAGTAACTAAATCTGTAAGGGTTTTGTTTGGAAGTTTTTAGTTACATTTATCTTTTCACTGGATATTTATTTATTCATATTTCTCTTGTCATTTCACTTTACCAACATCCGATACAAAGTAGACTGCAAATTCATCCCATATACTCTTTTCAGTTCGTTCTGCGTTGCCTCCCTTTTTCTGAAGACATTTATTTTGCGGAGACATCTTCCAACTGCCATCTGAAACCCTGCCTGTTTCTGGATCTTCCATATCAAAACTGCCAGGTGGTGAGTAAACTGTGGCACTTTCTTTATTTCTTCTAAGAAAACTGTGCAAAGACACAGTTGCAGAAGTCACTAATGTTGCTTTTTCAGGACTTAAGTGCATAGTTGTTCTAAGACACCGAAAAAATGCTTACAATTTCCAAAAAAATTCTCCACAATTCTTCTAGCACGACATATTTGGTAATTAAACAGTCTTTCCCTGGCTGCCTCTCTCTTGCCATCCTGCATATGGTTTCATCATGTACTCTGAAAAGAGCGAAAGCGTCATCTCCCACCATAACAAATAGCAAATCTTCACTGTGAGAATCCTTTTCCATTGTTTTTCTGGAACAAGAAATAAAAACGCGGAACTTGTGTTTACAAGAATTTGAAACTGTTGTCACCATTTTTCAGTAGTTGTCAACGGTTGTAAGTTTGCGAAATTCTCAGCAGTTGCAAGTTTGTCAAACTCAAAAACAGTTTCATGTTTTTGTTTGTTGAGTTGTTTTTTCGGTGTGAAGGTACCTCAACGCTGTGTGCCACCCTTCAGCCTAATTTTGTACTTCTTACTGTGAACCTATTGTCTAGCTGCGATTTCAGTGACAAGTCGCAAGTAGCTACTAAAAAGCGCAGTTGCCAGTTAACAGTCAACGCCGTGTGCCGTCTGACGGCCTAAGTTCGTACTACTGTTTTTCTTTGTGACACGCTATCGAGTGTAACTGCGATTTCCGTGATAAGTCGCAGCTATAAATCGAAAGTGGCAACTAAAAAGTGCAGTTAACAATAAGTGCTGTGTGCCATCTCTTGTCCTATGTCCGCACTTCATTCTAAGAACCTTGTGTGTCACGATATAGATGTATTATGTGCTTGTGGTCGAAGAAATGAACCAAGAAGCTAATTTGCTCTGAGAAAAATTTTATACCCAGTTGAGAATTGGTGCAGCTGAGGAATGTGAAGGCCAAATGAAGCTTTGTAGTAATCACTGCCACCTCCTTCCCCTCACCCAGTGTGGCTTCTGGCCTTCCATCTCAGCCGACGACCATCTCCTTAACCTTACCAATCTTCTTTCCCTCCAACTTAACTCCCATTGCTCCGCTGTCTTTGTTTCCCTTGACCTTCAGAACGCCTACGCCCGCGTCCGGCATGCCTGGCTTCTCTTCAAACTCCAGACCTATACTCTCGCTATCAATTTCGTCCGTCTTGTGTTGCTTCCTTCCCCTCCCATCGTCCCTCCTATGTCACTATCCACAATTCCAACTCCCGTACATTCTACCCCTCTGCTGGCGTTCCCCAAGGCTCCATCCTTTCACCTCTCCTCTATCTCCTGTACACTGCTGATATGCCCAAACCTTTCCTGCCTGTTCGTCTCCTCCAATTTGCTGATGACACCGCCTTCCTAGCCCTTTATCCTACCCTTCAATGGTCCCAATGTACCCTCCACACCCACCTCGACCAGTTCACCACTTGGTGCAACCAGTGGTTCCTTCATTTCATCCCCTCCAAAACCCAGGAGATCATAATAGGCTGCACCACCTGCTCCTTCCATCTCCATGATTTCTACCTACCCATTTATGGCCGTCCTATCCACCTTACTCCTACCCTCAAATACCTTGGCCTCATCCTCGACCACCACCTCACCTGCACTCCCCATTTCTTTACAGTCCAATACAAAGCTCACAACAGACGAAACCTCCTGAAACACCTGTCTGGCTGGACATGGGGACTGCATCCTTCTACCATCCTTCACATCTACAAATCCTTGATCTGCCCCATCCTTTGTTATGCCAGTGTTGTTTCGATTTCTGCCCCTCCCAGGTTCTATAAAGCCCTCTAAATCCTCGAATGCCATGCACTCGTCCTCTCCTTCCGTATCTGCCTTCCATCCCCCACATGCATCCTCTGCGACCTCATCCTCTTTCCTCACCTCCTCCATTTTCTTGAACACATCCACACCCTGTATATTGTCCGCCGACTCGATCCCCCCACCCCCTGGTGTCCCCTTCCTCTCCACCCCAACCTGTTGCCACGCCTTTACTATTGTGTTCTGCCCTCTATCCATCTCCACATCCTCCACCTCTTTTCTCCAACGCAGCTTCCAGCACCTACCCCTCACGGATGATAAACTTTGCCCTGACGTCTACCCCTCCTAGCAACTCTAACCCCATCTTCCTCTTGCCTCCTCCTCAGGACTCCCTCTGCCCCCCCCCCCTTTGTTTTTTTGAGTCTAGTTTTCTCGAGTTGTAATGTTTCATGTGTTTATTGTGTATCGAATGTGTTTTAATTTACGTAGGGTTGTTTGACTTCCAAATTTATGAGGTGTTGTGGTTATGGTCCTGTTTTTCATAGTTGTAGGTGTTGGTTTTTTCGTATCAGTAGTTATGGTTGACCTATATAGGTCAAGGAAAATGACCGATTACAATTTTCGGTTTTATATGCAGGTATTGATGTTTTGGCATCATCAGCTGTGGTGAAGGGAAATGTCTGATTTCAATTTCCATAGTTTTTGCTGTAGGCATTGGTGTTTTGATATCGTCAGCTGCGGTTGACCTGTATAGGTCAAGGGAAGTGTCCGATTCCTGTAGATTTTGTAATTTTTTTTTTTTGTTCGTCATTTTGTGTGTTTACTGTTATATTTAGTTTGTCCCCTCCCTAAAATCCCCATTCCCGTGGTTCTCTTATTTATACGTATTTACGTGTGTTTTGCCGTGTGTATCTAGTAACATCATATGCGCTGTAGTGGAGACGCATAGAATAGCCATTTCAGTCATGCTGACAACGTCACGGATCAACGCAAATGGGTCGAATCGTACACTTCCACAATTCCAATACCATATCTCGGTATCGCAGTTACGCTCCAATATTTACACTGTGCAATTTGTCAATATTTATAGTGTGGATATTTGGATAACTTATTAACCCACGCCATCCAAAAATTTTCCGATATATTTTAAATTTGGCTATAACATCAGATTTTATGTCGGATGATAAATTATAGCTTGTAATATCTACTTATACTACGAGCTTAACTTCGATTTCTTTAGAGTTGGCGAAGAATTATGTACACTATAAGGTTTGTAGAAACGTTCCGGAGGTACATACGAGTTAATTGCTAACAATAAATATTTGTTCCGTTATTTCCTTTCGCATTTCGTAAAGAAAATGAAAAGTACGATTTTGTACTTGTGCTGACATCAAACGGCAGGAATATGCTACTCATGCCTGTTGACACGAATTGCCAACAGATGTCAGGAGACTAAATTTCCATTGGTCGCTTGAGCTGGAACGACGCGGTGGAGACGGTGCAAAACGCCTTGTCGTTTCTGTTTCGCAGTTCGCAGTAGTGATGGGCTAAACTGCGATTTTCCGATATCAGTGATTTCTGTGAATGCTACTTTTCAGTATCTGTTATTCTTAACTGTGATTTGTCGCAGTTAAGAGTCGCAGTTAAGGAACCAAGTCGCGTATCCCTCCGCCACTGCTATTTCTGCGATTTCTGCTACTTCCGCGATTTCTGCGACTTCTGCTACTTCTGTGATTTCTGTGACTTCTGCTACTTCTGCGATTTCTGTGACTTCTGCTACTTCTGCGATTTCTGTGACTCCTGCGATTTCTGCGACTTACCACCGCATGAAAAAGCTACATCTGTCCACACAGAAAATTGCATCTCAACAAACATGTCATTGGTAAGTATGTTTTACGTTTGTTCTTCCGTTGGCTTTAATCTTGTATTAAAGAAACAACTGTGAAAATATTAATAGTGTAATTAATATGTAAGTAGCCATACAGTACCGTAATAGTTCGTGTTTAGAAAATGAATTCTAACGTATTGTTATGTTCCCAGGTACCCGAACTACATTTCAGTCACTCAGTAAACTGATAACTCAAAATATCATTGTCAGCAGATCTGGAGAAATTGCCACTGCGTCTTTAGACCGTTTTCGTCAGACGAGAGGTTAGTTTCTAACAAGGGAACAGCCCCATCGCACCCCCCTCAGATTTAGTTATAAGTTGGCACAGTGGATAGGCCTTGAAAAACTGAACACAGATCAATCGAGAAAACTGGAAGAAGTTGTGTGGAACTACGAAAAAAATAAGCAAAATATACAAACTGGGTCGTCCATGAGTAACATAGGTAATATTAAGGGAACTGTGAGGTGCAGAGCTCCGTGGTCCCGTGGTTAGCGTGAACAGCTGTGGAACGAGAGGTCCTTGGTTCAAATCTTCCCTTGACTGAAAATTTTAAATTTTATTTTCAGTTTATGTGAAAAACTCTTATGTTTTCATCACTTTTTTGGAGTGATTATTACATCCACAAGAAAACCTAAATCGGGCAAGATAGAAGAAACTTTTCACCCATTCGCCAAGTGTACTAGTTAGGTGGGTCGACAACATATTCCTGTCATGTGACGCACATGCTGTCACCAGTGTCGTATACAAAATATCAGACGTGTTTTCCTGTGAAGGAATCGGTTGACCTATGACCTTGCGATCAAATGTTTTCGGTTCCCATTGGAGAGGCACGTACTTTCGTCAACTAATCACACGGTTTTGCGGTGCGGTCGCAAAACACAGACACTAAACTTATTACAGTGAACAGAGACGTCAATGAACGAACGGACAGATCATAACTTTGCGAAAATAAAGAAAGCAAAATTTTCAGTGGAGGGCATATTTGAACCAAGGACCTCTCGTTCCCCAGCCATTCACGCTAACCACAGGACCACGGCGCTCGTCGCTTCACAGTCCTCTTAATATTGCCTATCTTACGCATGGACGACCCAGTTTGTATATTTTGCTTATTTTTTCATAGTTCCACACAACTTCTTCCTGTTTTCTCGATTGATCTGTGTTCAGTTTTTCAAGGCCTATCCATTGTGCCAACTTATAACTAAATCTGAGGGGGGTGCGATGAGGACGTTCCCTTGTAAGTGTTTCGATGGACTTACTTAAGTGAGATCGTTCTTGCAAATGTGAAATATACCCCATTGAGTGGCTTTCATTACAGCAAATATTAGCAATCTACTCTGCCAATTATATTGCTTGTAATTAGTGACAGCAAAAATTGTTTAATAATCCTTGTGATTTTGCAGACACAGTTCTGGTTGCTGTACGTATCTATCCACATCAAGGCTGTAGGGAGAGACTCGTGAAGATTCAAGAGAGCTCTTAGAGGATTTGCAGTTTAAAAGTGACATTATTGCGAAATAAGTGTGCAGATGAGTGATTAAACTGTGTTTTATTGAAGTTGTTGTGCGATTTTAAAGGAATAATAAATGTTAAATACAATGAGCGAATAATGAAAATCTCATTTTCCACATGTTAAGCCGTCCTATACCCTTAATTTTCCGCCACATATTTATTGGTAAACACTTGTTGGAGAGTGAAATGCCGCCCCCCCCCCCTCTTTCTCCACAATCTTGTTGTGACACTGACCTGTAACATATCCCGAAGTCTACAATATGCATTTTGCGCTGTTGATACGAAAGTGGGAAGTACAGATCTTACAGTTAAATCAGGAATAGCTTAAGTGAATTCCTTGAAAGTAACACAGGAAGAGCTTACTTATGTAGGTGGTAGTAGTGTCGGCAAAGAGTTCTTGTGTGTGAAGTTGCCATGTAGAACACCAGGTGTAAAACTTTTCTCCCAAGTCTTGAACTGTGTCGGAATAAAAGTGAGGCATTCATATGACTGTTTTCATTTCTCTATACTTATACAGATGTCTGAGTTCTGCTGCGTTAACATTGCAAAGTCCTGTAGGCATGTGGAGTATTAACCAAAACTGTCATATTGGAAGCAGAATCAAACACATTTGTTACGTTACTTGATATTTTCAGGAGAAAAAGGCAATGTTGCTTCTTATTAATATAATACATTCAGAGTCACAGCAGTATTTGACCAACCATAACTGATGCTGAATGTGCATGTCATCATATAATATGAAGGGCTTATTTCAATAGTGGTACAAGTCCATTACCTCCACTTTTCTGTCTATAATGCTTCTGAAATTAATGATCCAAACAAACATAAATAAAGCTTCATCTCTAGCAAGAAGCCATATGCTTGAATATTTCTGGTATCTCAAATGCAGATTTGTCAGCGCTCATTTAACTTTACGACTCTGTATCTCAAAATGAACAAAAATGGACTTGTACCACTATTGAAATAAGGCCTTCATATGCACACACAGCACATCGATCTCGTGAGGCACAAGGCCTCAATAACGAAGTACGTACGTCGGTCAACAGATGACACTAGGAAAAGTATGTTAACTGCGCTTTTTAGTTGCTACTTGCGACTCTTAGTTGCGATTTGTCACAGAAATCGCAGTTTGACTCGGTAGCGAGTAGCGTAGTATGAACTTTGCTCAACAGATGGCAGTGCTAACTGCGCTTTTTAGTTGCTACTTGCGACTCTTAGTTGCGATTTGTCACGGAAATCGCAGTTGGGACTCTATAGTGTATCGCAGAGATGGGCGTAGTACAAACTTTGACCCACAGATGGCACTGTTAACCGCGCTTTCTAGTTGCTACTTGCGACTCTTAGTTGCGACTTGTCACGGAAATCGCAGTTAGACTCCATAGCGTACCGCAGAGATGGACGTAGTACGAACTTTGGCCAACAGATGCCACTGTTAACCGCGCTTTTTAGTTGCTACTTGCGACTCTTAGTTGCGACTTGTCACGGAAATCGCAGTTAGATTCAATAGCGTACCGCAGAGATGGACGTAGTACGAACTTTAGCCAACAGATGCCACTGTTAACCGCGCTTTTTAGTTGCTACTTGCGACTCTTAGTTGCGACTTGTCACTGAAATCGCAGAAAGCAGTGCTAAATTCGACCAATAGATGGCTCACGTCTTTGAATATGAAATACTACTTGCGACTGCTAACTGTGACTGAAATCGCAGTTAGATTCTGTAAAGTTGCTACTGTGATATCTGTGACTTCTCAGTCACTGTGATTTCTAACAGATACGCGATTTCCTGCCCACCACTAGTTCGCAGTGATCTTAGCCAATTAGCCACGTGTGGATGCATGCGTGAGTTGAGAAGATTGTGTTTGTTTATGGTGTCAAGGATGAGAACATATTTCTTGTGTTGAAAACATCGAACTCGAATACTGTGCAGCACCGAATTATAGGAGAATGAAACAAATATATGAGGCTATTCTGCAGAAGAAAAATCGTAGAGCAAAATGGTTACAAGTGTTGGGAGAAACAAGTGCTTATTTGAGGTAAGTACATTAATCAGATAAAGTAATACATATACAGTATGAAGTTTTCTTTAGATAATAAATGCACTGGATTAGCTGTAAGTTTCATCTTGTGAACAGACAATTCTAGAGATTGTCACCCGCCAGTAACAGCCCGAAGGTAATTTTAGGTTGAAAGGCGTCAATTTGGATGTGAGTTGACGAAGCCAACAACTGTGAATACGAACTCGAGTTGTGGTGACATAACCGATATGCAGCGTATCCCTAGGCCTTTGCTAAGTTGAAACGTAACCGTTTCGTTGTAAGTTGCGAAGCGATATCGGAGCCTTTAGTTAGCCCGAAATTTGCCATACCGAAGCAACCGAAAAACTGTACTTCTATTAATCTGTGTATCCCATTTTTAATGCACCCCTGTTTTGATCGAAAAGCCAGGGTTCCTTCAAACTTTTGCTGTTGCGTATAAACTGATGTAACCGCTGTGATGTGTTATTAGCCGCTTCTGCAGGTTAAAGCCGCGTCTCCAGAGGCAAAGAAAACTTGAAACTTCCCGCTGTGAGACAGAAATTTAAGACGTTTAAAGGCCCAAATAAACGAGCTGGCGTATGCAATCGGTCGCTCTATGTGATCATTCCCCACGCGACTGATGTAGCAATTAATTTCAACCAGGATATTTCGATCTCCACTGTCTCGTTAAGTTCTCTCAGAAATAAAGGTAAAAGTTCTGTGTGGCAACAGTGTCAGTGGGTCTCCATATATAGACTAATATTTACCTAAAAATAAAAACAAATTTTAAATGTATTAAAATTGTTTCGGAATACTTTTCTGTTGAACAATAGATTGTTACATATACAGCCTTGGTGTCTGTATTTCACAAATACATCTTAAAAATTTTCTTTTCCTTTCTCACGTATTAGTCAGCAACTGCAAATAGTTACAAAAGGGCTTCACAATTTCCATGTGTTTATAAAACTATTTTTTACGAGGGAGAATTAGTTTGTGTAATAACATGAGACTTATTTGTAGCTGAAGACTCCTAAACGTACGACTTAATGTCGGCGTAATTTACGTCTTTCTCAATAGGAGAACGTTACTAGAAAGTTTCTCTGAATAACAGTCTTTTAGAGCTGTATTCCTTTTTATATAAGCGTTATTTGCATCTTCACCTTCACTTTTCAGAGTGATCTGTGCTCCCTAATTAACTACAAATTCCAACATAGTCCTTCCTCCATGTTGGCATAGTTAAAAGAAACAAAATTGCTGTAGACAAAATATAACTTGGCGTTTTTGTAGGAGCAGAGAATCTGTGGATGTAGAATGACTTTCGTATGTTACGGATTGTTTCCAATTGTCGCCAACCTTAGCTGTTTACAATACAATGTGCTGTAGCAATAATGCGTTGTAATAGGCATTGTGAATGCAGTGTTGACTCCAGTGTGCTACTTCTCCTGTGAGGTGGGCCCCCTCACAGGCAACTATTGATGGTTCCAATTTAATGACAAGTCAAATGATCCCTGATTTAAATTTTGGACACTATGAAATTTGTATATGTTTTTCCTCATGTTATTTTCCTCTTTGAAAGCTATTCAAATTCCAGTCTTACGATCATTGCTGTCTTTGCAGGGATACATTGACAACATTGCATGTACAGTTTGTTGCTGTGTAATGTTGGCTGTAAAACATTTTATATATTGAATAGAGTACAATCATTGCAACTACCTTGGCTGTTATTGTGATGTAAATATTCAAGCTGCAAGCATTAAGCTGTGCTGGAGAAATGTTGAAAATTGCCATCTCAGTTTCATTGCTTTGTGAAAGTCAGTGTTTAAATCGTTATGTTTCTTGTAATTGCTGTAGACCATATAATACAGTCAAAAGGACTATAAAAGGTCTTTCAGATTGAACTATTTATTTTGTAAATAATGGAGTTGTGTAACTATATTTTCAGCCACTGAAATGATTAGGCCTACTGATGAAACATTTGAACAGCAAAGGATGCCATGCAGCAGAAGTGAAGAGTGGATTGTAAATCTGCTGTTGCAAAACAAGACTAGAAACAGAGGTGAGTGTTATATTTATTTTATTATTTATCTTTGTCATCCAAAATGTAAGAAATGTGTGGGTATACAGAGCAAATCAATAACTCAAAATATACACCATACGGAATACATAACATGCTTTATGAAGATAGGAGAGGCATTGGGATGTGGCCATGATTAGGGGACTATTCCAGCATTTGCTGAAGCAGGGTGTATACGACCCGGGACAACAGGGAATTCCGGGAAAAACCCGGGAATTTTTTCATCCGGGAGAAAACCGGGAAAAACCCGGGAATTTTTCATTGTTTTAGCTTTCAGTTACATTTTTGTAGTTTTGACTGCAGAATTGATTCTCTAGCAAAGAATGTTATTGTATCCTGCTACTGGAGAATGATACTGCAGCTATAAAATATAAACGAGAGGGAAAAAAATAAAACTGTAGTGGCAAAGGAAATGTGCATTTTACGACAACAAAACACCGTGCACGCACAAGCGTCTACAGATAGCAAAAATATGTTAAAGGCCGTAGGGCGCAGACTGTAATTCTTCGTAACAATAAACTGCTTGCCATGAGCATGACGTCACAACTCTTCACATTAGGTTCGTTTGACCAGTTGCCAGCGGTCTGTTGCGCATGCGCATTTGACTCGCGTATAAGCAGTACCTTCTCTCGCTTCCCGCTTCTTGAAGTTTGGCTGTTAGCTGCATCGGTAGTAGCAGCAAGCAGCCTGATGCAAACGAGAAAAATTTTTCTCGCGCGCACTAGCTGCCAGATTCGCGCTTGCACAGAGTTGTCTGAGTTGTAGTGGGGAGGGGGTTAGTCTCCACGTGACCCGTGTTTACGTTAAGTGATTCCGCTGCTTTTCTTCGTGTACAGCTCCCACGTCAAATGAAAACAAAACGGATTTCTGTGGCCGGGAGCTATCAAGTGAATTAAAATGCATTCACATAATTACAGAGGGCAAAAATATATTATTAATTTCAGTTTCTGATTTTATTTTCTTTCCAAGTTAGTAGCAGTCAAGCATTAATCGCCTTGCAGAAGAATGAAGTTATTTTTGCAAGTTTGCTAAAGAAATTCCGCTGAGGCAATCATTTTATTTGAAACGAAGTGTTTCATTTAACAATTTTGGGTACTTCCAACTGTTCGGTGAATTTCAAGTGCACGTTATCATCTTCTGCCATGTATGGCATTATGCCATAATAAAGAACCAAACATGAGATCGTAGAGTACTGGTACTCCAAGAAAATTTACATCCCAAAAATCACACTGAAAAGCTTAATATCAGATGGGACCTACTTCATTGTGAATCTGGAAAAAACCCAATGTGCACTTCAAGCCGAATTATGCATTTTAGTATGATTCACGAAATTTTGATGCCTTTTGGAGTATCCTCTGATGCCCTGTTTCTTTTATGGTGTAGTGTAAGCTCTCTTAGTGCTTTATACACACGAACATGCGGGCTTCCTACACCACTGCAGTTGCACACGCACAATAATTCGTTTTTGGTGCTCTCTGGCAACTGGTAAATCGAACCTATAACTAACAGTATTGCGAACGGTGGTTAGAAAAGCGTTACTTTCAAAGTAAATTTCTTTTTACGCAAGATGAATTATGTTAAGTGTGTGAAAGTGGGATGGATATCTAAATCACAGAGCGTTCGAAACTGAACAGTTTGAGGACCAGCCACTTCAAGAATTTCGAGCCGAGGCATTTATGTCACAATTTTAAATTTACTGGCACATTTGTGTGATGTATCTTAAAGTATATCACACCAAAAAAAGACCAATGTTACACGGGAATGCTTAGCTTTTCTTGTAGATATACGGTACTGTGTACATTAATGTAAACCGTTAACTTTTCCTCTTGTGTGTTCGCGCTATGTAACCAGTAATCTTGCTAGTGGCTGATTATAACAAGTGTCCTATGCTCTGAATAGCTGCTGTCATCGGCTGGCGAGATCTCATGGCTTGAGATATGACTCGGTTACGAAAGGACATCACAACCTCGGTTGCAACGCTCCGGAAACTAACAAGCTGTGTTTGGTGCAATTCGAATTTATACTTTCGTAATACGAAAATATGCAGCGTATATGTTGCTGCAAATCAAAGGTCTTTCCAAAACTTCTCTGCTCCGGCTTTTTTCCAGGGAAGTTCTACGCGATTATATAAAACGTTAACCATTCAAAGGATTGATAAGTTTTACAGTTCCGAGGGAACTTTTTCTGTGCTAAGTGACAGTAGGTCGCCCGGGAAAAAGCATATTTTTTAAACGGGATATCCGGGAATAATCCGGGAATTTTTTTTCCTTGTCCACCTGATTTGGCTGGTCCCTATTGTGCAGTGTTCACACAGTTCTGCTCTACATCACTACGCTCATGTGCTGGTAAATAATGGGTTTGAAGATGGTGCACTGTGTTAACTCCAGTCTGTGCAGAAAATTGACTTCATGCACACGAACATTCAGCTGTGCTCCTCAGTCTACCTTCTCCTGATGAATGAGATGTTGAACTCAGGAGAATCATGAGACCATAGTATCATGCACTTCAGACTTTTACATATGAGTTCCTTGTGAAAGCAATAAGTCTTAATAATGTATTGAAGTGCAACAGTGTGTTGTAGTTATCCTATTAATTACTAGGCCTACTCACTACTCTGAATCCACTTAGTACCCTTTAATTGTGTAGTATGCACTACTTGTGAAGAATTTTATAGTTGCCTTTCTTAGATAGATGTATTTTAGTAATCTTTCTAGGTCAAGAGGAATATTCAGTATAAATTGTTGGCTTTGGCAAGTGAAGCTACCATGACATCACCTGTTGGTGCAAATTTTACACAGTTTGGCTGCTAGTTGGGAAAGCTACAAAATGCGAAAGTAACAAAAACTTGGCTGTGGTGACTGACAGTTCTGTGGCTTTGCACAAGGTCTGGCTGAGGTTGCAGCATGACAGTTTGGTTGTGAGATGGCAGATCCAGTGGATGTGAAATCAAAAGAGCCTTGTTGTGATGATACTGATCTGTAGCTTAGCCCATCTGACAAAAATAGCCACTGATATATTATGATGTTTACAAAGTTTGTCACTTGCTTTACATGTCACTGGTGAAAACTGGCAATTTGTACTGAATATTCCTTTTTATCTGTGTTTTTTGTTTTTGTGGGCAGTTTATTGTATACACATATAAAAAAAAGTTTTGCATCACCTCTGTTCCAAGAGTTCCAGAACCTCTACAGAAAACTGGAAAAAAGATCAACATAAACATATTTTCCGCCGTTTTTATTGCTCATGAAAATGACTCATTGCATGTTGTACCAACATGCAGTGAGACCTTCAGAGGTGGTGGCACAGATTGCTGTACACACCGGTACCTCTAATACCCAGTAGCATGTCCTCTTGCATTGATGCATGCTTGTGGTCATCGTGGCATACTATCCACAAGTTTATCAAGGCACTGTTGGCCCAGATTGTCCCACTCCTCAACAGCGATTCGGTGTAGATCCCTCAGACTGGTTGGTGGGTCACATTGTCCATAAACAGCCCTTTTCAATCTATTCCAGGCACATTCGATAGGGTTCATGTCAAGAACCACTCTAGTCGAGCAGTGTCGTTATCCTGAAGGAAGTTATCCACAAGATGTGCACAATGGGGGCACGAATTGTCATCCATGAAGACGAATGCCTCGCCAATATGCTGCTGATATGGTTGCACTATCGGTTGGAGGATGGCATTCACATATCATACAGCCGTTACGGCGCCTTCCATGATCATCAGAGGCATACATTGCCCTCACATGAATGCCACCCCAAAACAGCAGGGAACCTTCACCTTGCTACACTCGCTGAACAGTGTGTCTAAGGTGCCTGACTAAGTTGCCTCCAGACAGGTCTCCGACGATTTTCTGGTTGAAGGCATATACAACACTCATTGATGAAGAGAATGTGATGTCAATCCTGAGTGGTCCATTCGGCATGTTGTTGGGCCCATCTGTACTGCGCTGCATGGTGTCGTGGTTGCAAAGATCGACCTCTCTGTGGACGTCAGGAGTGAAGTTGTGCACCATGCAGCATATTGCGCACAGTTTGAGTCATAACATGACATCCTGTGGCTGCACGAAAAGCATTATTCAACAGGGTGGCGTTGCTGTCAGGGTTCCTCAGAGCCATAATCCATAGGTAGCGGTCATCCACTGCAGTAGTATCCCTTGAGTGGCGTGAGCGATGCATGTCATTGACAGTTCCTGTCTCTCTGTATCTCCTCCATGACCTAACATCGGTTTGGTTCACAGAGTAACAATGCAGACACGATTGAACTGCCCTATTGACTGCCTAGGCCTGGTTGAACTAAAGACAACACAAGCCGTGTTCGTCCTTCCTGGTGGAATGACTGAAACTGATCAGCTGTCGGACCCCCTCTGTCTAATAGGCACTGCTCATGCATGGTTGTTTACATCTTTGGGTGGGTTTAGTGACATCTTTGAACAGTCAAAGGGACTGAGTCTGTGATACAGTATCCAGTCAACGTCTATCTTCAGGAGTTCTGGGAACTGGGGTGATGCCAAACTTTTTTTGATGTGTGTCGTTTTAGTCCCTGATAGAAAATGCTAGTTTTGAGTTTGTTGTTTTGTTTTTTCTTGGTATGTGTTAAGTCCAAACTGGCTCTTGTTCTGTGATTATGTATAGAACTATCAGTGAATTACTTTATTATGTTTTCCCTGAAGTGCACCACTGATTGGTACATAATCTCATATGGTTCAGTTTACAATGAGGTCGACTACTAATGATGATGTTACATTCCACCCTGGATTTTCCATTATTATTCTTACAGCTCTTTCCAGCAGTTTAAAAAGTGTTGTCATGTTTTGTGCTTTCAATCTCCAGAAAAGAATCTCTTAGCTAAGAATTGTATGTACCTAGTCATAGTTTGCCACCACATGACAATGGCTGGGTCAAACTAATGAAAAAATCCTAAGAACATAACGAGCTGATGACATTCTTTTTGCCAGGATCTTTGTGTGTTCCTTGCATGTTACATGTTCATTGACAATCAGTGTTCATCCCTAAAAATTTTGTGTTTGCTATACAATTTATCGATATATCAGCTATACTTAATGAGACAGAATTGTTTTCCCTCTTTATACTGAATTGCATATCATTCGTTTTCTTTATGTTCAGTGTTAATTTAATGCATACTGCCCATTCAAAAAAATCCATGAGGCTTTCGTTTGTATTTCATCCAAGGATCGTCTCGCAGTGATATTGCAGTTGTTAAAGTAATACAGTAAGAATCAGTAGCTCAAAGTGTAGACATACACAGGAATATTAAGCATGCTATACAAGGTCTTCCAAAACAGTTCGTTCCAGTTAATACAGGAAGTAGAGAGCATCAAAACAGATATTTAGTTGTTTCGTATGGTCCCTGATGGATGGCAGCTTCTGATAATAGGGGTGATTTACACAGATGTTAGTGTAGAATGCTAATTGCGGCAGTGGTAATTGCAGGAACTGCTCTCATGTGCAACCATTGGACCATCCATATACATGCAGTACATTTTGGGGCTGTTGGTTGTCCTACCTGTTCAAAAATTTCTGGCATGTGCACAATGGTACCACCAGTGACAGTAATTCTAGCTGCAAGGCCTTCTTCTGTTTCTACAACAGTTCCATATACGAGCTGCTTTATATGCCCCCAGAGGAAGAAATCCAGACACACATGGCCACCTAGGCGGATCCATTGACTCCTGAAGATGGCTCTCAGACAATTCCTCACACCAATTCTGAAATGCTTGAATTACATCCGTCGTGTATTAATCAGAGGTGCATTCCCCAGCATTTCTGGCACTACATCTTCCATAAAGATGCGATCTCCATCTGTTGAGGTGGAATGGAAGAATATACGGTCTAATCAACCCATCGCCGAGAATACTCACCCACACATTAACACTGAATTGTGTTGATGAGCATGAGCTGAGTACATGGATTCATATGCATGCAATTATGTGAATTGTGAATATAGAAATGGCCTTGACGAGTAAACGAAGCCTCACCAGTGTGAAGGATCTTGGCCAGAAATGAGGGGTGCAAGGCAGTCTGTGGTAAAAATCCTTGTGCTGACTGTGCGCATTGAGGAAGATGGAAAGGATGAAGCTGCTGGTCATATAACACATTCCTCACAAGGCTATGTCTGATGCCAAGGGTGTGTGAAGTACATCATGCACTAGTAGATGGAGTGTCTTCAACATGCCACAGAATCCCGTCTTCCATTTCAGGAGTGCGCACTGCTCGATTCCGACACGTATCATGAATACTTGTATGGAAATTGCCTGTTTCATGTAGCAGGTGATGCAAATGTCTGAATGTTTGGTGTTGTGGAACTCTTCAATTGGGAGAGTGCTGTCATTGCTGCTCATCCTTTTTCATTCACAGACGTCTATATACCAGAAGCATTTCCGCCATTTCAGCATACATGAACTCTTAAAGTTCTCTGCTCTTGTTACAAGGCAGTAATGATTGTGACTGAATTGGTGTTTACAAGGAAGTCACCATTGTTGTCACAGGGCCGCCATGCTTGTGAATGAATCTGTGTGTTTCTAATCACATCGCAGAGCCAACGATCCATACACAGAGCAATTTTGAATCTCGGTACATCCCCAGTCAGTGACACCAACGCAACAGCTTATGTCAGCACCAGTTACAAAATGTTCCCTAACAGTACAAGTTGACTTCATAGACTATATGTTCCTTATTGAAATATATTTGTTTTGATGTTCTCTACCTCCTTATTAATTTAAACAAATAGTTTCAAAACATTCTATATAATGATAGGCCAATTGGTCGGCCTTGGCCTTGATAATGGGAACATTCCGGAATATGCCTGAAGTGATCTGGGAAAACCACAAAAACTCAAATCAGGATGGTCAGACAGAGTGAACCCTAGCCTCCCGAATATGGATCAGTGCATCAAAAGCACAGCATCACCTCACTCGGGTGGTCCCTATTATACAGTGTTCCTTAATTTGCTCACAAGAATCTTCTGATGGCAAATAATATAATCACAGTAATGTACCATCTGTGATAAACCTAATTAACCAATGTTTGCAGTGACAATTTCCTTGTGGGCATCATTTGCTTTCTTCAGTAGGAGTTCTGTTGTTTTATTAATGACAATGATATTGCTGTCATCAGTGAAGGGAACAATTTCTCCGTGTCTTACACTATCTGGAAAGTCATTGATATATATTAAGGATAGAACTGGATCCAGTATACTATCCTGAGGTACACCAAAGTTTGTGTGTTTCTTGGCCAACAATTGTTTTACTAAAAATTTATCATCATTGGATGTATAGATTGTCCTGGCCTTTTGCCCCTTCTTTTCCAGGTAAGAGTGGAACAACTTGTTCGCTATTCCTCTTACACATAGTGCATCTGTACCTACACCGATGAAATGTTGTACTTTACAGTTCACAATATGTCAAGTTAGGTTGCCTATACTACAGTAATGATGTTGCAGCAGCAGCTTCTATACACATAACAGCAGATACAATTTTCCATTCCATCTTGTAAATGTAAGCTATTGAGCAATAACAGTGTATATAAGAATTAGTTTTTCAGTTCCTATCATAGTTGCACAAAACAAATAACCAGATAATAATACATAGCTATAAGCATAACAAAGTGCATGCTTTCTATAACAGAGCAAAGAAATACAGAAAATAAGCATTTGTTGATGACAGATGTTCGAAAGCAGTATGGTACATACTTTACAAAATAAATAATAACCAAGATTGTAACTTCTAGCTCTACATTTTGTAATGACAATGATGCAATAAATAACCAATATTGGTAGCTTTTCATTCATCAATTTGTGGTGAAGGTGGTGAAATTCTGTCTAGCTCCCCATCGCTACTGTTATCGGAATCAGCAGGGAAACTGTATTCATCATCATCATTACCAAGACAAATCATTAGCTGTTCATAGCCACTGATGATACCATTCATTCTCTGTGCTGCTTTAATTAGATTTTTGATGTGCTAGACACTTTTCCTTCATGAGGCTGCATCCACTGTTGCAAGTATATCACTCAACAGCCTATCCACCTCTGTTATTGTAAAGGACTGAATGATACGGGGCATGGTTGGTTACAGTTGTTGTAGGGACTGGAAATAGTTTTAAAAGATTCGAAGAACCACTCGACAAATCAGATAACCTGTGTCTTCATGGTAATCACCCGTCTTGTTGGTCCCAAAAACTAAAATTGCATCAGAGACAAAACCACTGGAAGAGCCTGAATGGAACACAATTAATCTAGCTCCTCTTCCCATTGGCTGATGACTGCTACCTTCTAGCATTTTCTGACAGCTTCCCTGCTATTAACCCACATTTTATCTATGAATATTATTGAATTAATGTCTTTGACCCCAATTTAGTGCAAGACAGTGCTTCTAGCTGTAACAGTATGTGCCTTTTCTAACAAGAGTTTGGGTCTGTCTGGCATTTTGCAACAGAATTCCATGCTCTTCAGCACAATTTGTAGTGATGTTTTCTCACCCCTGAAAATTCCACTTTCCTTTAATGACACTGGTAACTTTGCAATGATAGGATTCTCTTTCTTGCTGTAGTAACCATAAACAAACCTGCAAATTGCATCATTCTGGAAAGCTTGTAAGTCAGTGACAAGGAGAGGCTGCTTTTTCTTTTTTCCTGGGATTGATAAAACTGTACTATTTCTTCCAGAAATTTTACAGTCATTATGGTTCACATTAAAAGCAGTAGAAACTCTTGGCGTGGTAGATGGATATTATCTTGCTGAAATGTAAGTCCAGGCTGGCTTGCCATGAGGGGCAACAAAACGGCATAGAATATCGTTGATGTACCACTGTGCTGTAATCCTGCAGGTATGAAAAGAAATGGCACCCCAGATCATCACTCATTATCTAGGGCATCTCCAGACACATCTTTACTGGTCATCAGTGTTCAGTTCGAAGGAGGACTTATCACTGAAGACAATTCTACTCCAGGCAATGAGATTCCAGGCTGAAGACACGTCTTCATGTGCACTGGACAGTGGTGGGATACCAACCTCACTAACCCACCAATGGCCTGACAACCAGGGCGTGGTGTGGAGTGCAATTTCTTTTCTTAGCAGGATCGCTTCGGTTGTCGTCTGTGGCATCCTTACAGCACAACAGTACATCAACGATATTCCACACTCAGTTTAGTTTTTCCCTTACGTAATAAGAGAATAAGTTTTAGTACTTCTTGTTTACAAAAGATTTTATTTTGCACGCTAGATGTTCGGCGGCAAATATACATCGTAGAACTTACAGTCTGAATTCTCAGGGAATTCTATTTTACAAAAATAGAAAATCGGTCTATGACTGAAGTATGGCGGCATACAAATCGCTTCTACTTATATAGTTTTAAACAATTACATATTGAAATTTGCATGTATACAATTCTAGTTTTTATATATATCTTCCCAAATTACATAGAAATTTACATAGAATATAAATGAGTAATTCATACAAAGACAGGAAAGAATCTGTTACTATTAAGACAATAAATTACATGTTTTATCATTGCAACAATGTATTTAATTTGCATATAGTATTTAACTGACTTAAAGGAAAATCACGCTATCATTTTCAGGTGAACAGAGGGATTAGTTTTATTGAATCAAAGGTATAGATGCAACTAAGTAATTTTTGTATGAGTAAAATTCTACTTTTCTGTATGGTCGTAATTACAATTTTATTAACTAACACCAATTAAAACATTAGTACACTTGATTCGGTCATATTGTTTGTGTCATATTTTTATTAGGGATTCAAACAATAAAACTATCTGACCCTCTATGACTTGGAAATATCAGAACTTTATTAGTTAATTACTCCATAATTACAACAGCAAAATTCTTCCTACTATGTACCTGAAATTTGTATTGTGTGCGAATTAAGGTGGTACATTAGCTTTTAATCCAACATGTTTCCTTCATTCTAGTGACGCCCAATGTAAACCATGTCAAAACAACAGTTTAATTTAGTGTCAATTACTAATATTATATATACTGTATTTACTCGAATCTAAGCCACACTCGAATGTAAGCCGCACCTGAAAAATAAGACTCGAAATCAAGGGGGAAAAAAAAATTTCCCGAATCTAAGCCGCGCCTGAAATTTTTGACTCAAAATTCAAGGAAAGAGTTTTAGGCTGCACCTCCAAATCGAAACAAAGTTGGTCCATTTGAATTTGAGACACAGTTTAGGTCGAATGAATGACGATACAGCTACAGTAATTTGGTTCGAGTCGTAAACTTAGCAGTTAAGCTTTACCAGGTAGCCGTTGCCTTGCGTCAGGCGCTGTGTCCGTATTTATACGGGTACCCTTCCTTTTTCACGTGCTTCGTCTGGTTTGAATTGATTGACTATTTTTCTTTGATCTGATAAGTGCCGTCCTCTTTGTTATAGGTGTTTACATCTTTCTAAGCTGAAAATGCATTATTGTACTGTGTCATGCATTGTTTGTCGCATTCTGATAATGAGTGTTTACAGCCTGTCGCCGCTCGCGACATGGCTTGCTTTTGTGCGCGCTATCGCCGCTTACAATTAAGAAAAGAGAGGCATCGTCTCATTAGTGAAACAATGGCAAGAGACTGCTATTTGTTGTTACTTACACTGCTGCTTTTTTTTTTTTATAATGATCAACAAGAACCAAATAGTAGACTGCGTGTGATAGAAGATGTTGTGAAGGAGAGTTTAGCGAAAATTTTTCTCAGTTTGAAAATCTTTGCAGACGCCTCTTTAGAACATTACATTCTGCACAGAAATTAGTCGTCTTAGATTTAAAACTCTAGTCAGTTGTCGTGCTTCATTTCTGACTGTATCACTATTCGGCGCAAAAATAATACGAATGTAAACATGGCATGATATATATATTCTTCACTCTAGTTTCGTAGAGTTTATTAGGCAGACAGGATTTCGAAGAGAATACTGCATGTGATTCACAATTCATAAAAGTTCCTATTAGCACCCGTCTCATGTCACAGGTAGGAAAAAGTTCAGAACGTGGAGTTGGCCATATTCACAAACATCCCAAACAGTCTTGCCAGTCGGATTTTCGTAGTACATTGAAAGGCTGCTACATTAAAAAATGAACAATACGGAATTTGTATTTACTTCATTGGATAATGTATGAAAATGCAGTGGTCGAAACTCGGGACGGAGAAAAAAGCTCGTCTTCCACCTGTTTTTAATTTATTTACTGACGCAGAGGTTTTGGTGCCAGTATTTATCTTTGTGCCTGTAAAACATGCCTGTCTAGCACTACCTATATTTGACGGCAGAAGTTAGTTGTGGCGGCCTTACCAACATTTTACAGAACTTCCGCTTACTTTGCACTCGATTCTAAGCTGCAGGCGGTTTTTTGGATTACAAGAACAGGAAAAAAAGTGCGGCTTGATTCGAGTAAATACGGTATGACCTCTTCGGGGGAGTGGAAATGAGATTGGAATGGGATATAGGGTCCCAAGAGGGTGTGGTATTACAGTGCTCACCCTCACCATTAATGTATCAGGAACTTCTTATGATAGCATCTGGCTCCCCATGTCTAGCTGGGACTGTCAAGAAAATTTTTTTTTCAAGTGAGAGTAGCCACCCTGTATTCTTGTGTATTTTGCAGTTCCAGGAGAGGACCTCAGTGACTTCCTCCAGAGTCTCCCCACTACTTTTCCCCCAGTTTGCTACTGCCATGAGCAATTCCTGTTTCAGTATCTTAGAAGATTGATCTCCTTCATTTTGTTCCTCTTCATCTTCCAAAACCAGTCTGCTGTTATCTGCCTGAGTACTGTATGACTTCCACATAATCCATTCAAACTTTTTCTTCCTTTTCTATACATACTGTTTTCTTCCCATATTTATCTAATATGCCTTGTTTGCTTATTTTCCTTACTTCTCTTCTTTTTAAGAATTTTACTGTTCTGGACTTTTAATTTTCTTTTCTTTTCCAGTTCGTCTCTTTCCCCTTAGTTCATTGTTCAGTTTTCTGAAATGTGTCATGCTTTTTTCTGAATTGCGCTTTTTCTGTTTCCTGTGCTCATCCATTTTGTCCTTTTTTTCCAAATTGTGGTTTTTCTGTTTCCTGTGTGCATCCTTTTTATCCAGTATAATTCGTGTTATCCACACTTCATTGTATTTCTAATGATATTCCACTCATTAGTGACTTCTGTTACATGTCCAATTTATTTTCAACATAGTGATTGCGCTCTTTAACAGTCTAATTCCTCAGTTTCCCAACATCCCATATCTTTAAATACCTGCTATGAGTAAACTACGGTCTGTATCAGCATCTGCACATGCTGCATTTGAAACTGTAATTGATTATGACAGAGTCTATTTGATATCTAACAATATCACCAGGAGCTTTCTATGTAAATACTCTTCTTTTATGGTGCTTAAGCCGAGTATTAGCGATCCAGAAATCAAATCGTTCACAGAAGACTGTCAGTTTTTCTCTCCTTTAATTGGCCTCTTCTGGTCCATAGTCTGCAAATACATTGCTTCTTCTTCCTATTCCACTGTACCACTGACCATTACATTTATTACTTGTCCTTTCCCATTTTCTTCATAGACTTCCTCAATTTGCCCATATATTTTGTCCACTTTATCTTTGTTTACATCTGATGTTGGCTTGTAAACTTGAATATTCAATGTATCCACAGGATTATTTTTTAATTTCACCTCTGTAAATGTCCTTGTACTCTCCAGATTCAAATTATTCTTCTCCTTCCCATTGAACATTGGTTAACCTAAAAAGGCTGATATTATTTCTCCTCTTTGTGTTTTCCATTCTTATTCATTGTCTTTACATCCTATGCAACAATCCTCAGTAGATGGGTTTCCCTTATCTTCCATCATATTATTATTTAATTCAGTGCATGGTTCTCCTGAGGAAGTGCCCACCTGGAGGTCAGATTGAAGGCCTTTTCAAGAAAATTTCTTCTCAGGAACAACCATACTTGAGAGCACAGTCAAGAGAGGCAGGGGATCCCAAGGTGTCTCTTATTACGCTGTTTTTCTGTTGCTTTCAGTATCCTCTGCTGTTGGCCAGGCTCATCCACCTTTGGGACTGGTTTTCCACTCCGAGGGCAAGAGAGTACCCTGCTTTCTATTCACTCATTCACCCTCTAAGAAGGCTGTTTGCGCTTGACAGAAGGAGTCTCCTTATCCCAGGGAACGTGGTTTCTGTGGCATTAGCGACTTGTGATATAAGCCGTGACCCTTCTCTAACATGCCAAGGTGACATCAGGATTTTCCTTTCACTGGGTATAGTACCAAATGGTTTTTCCTAGACTCTTCAGTGCTTCCAGATAATAACTCTTGCATAATTACAAACTCTGGGTATATTGTATACTCTGTGATCTATGCCTAGCATTTTTCCTTGTTTTTCATATTACTCTGTGCCTTGCTAAAAGTGTATTTCAATGAAGTGTAATGGCCAATGAGACAAATCATTAGTATTAACAGTTCAGGTGAGCAGACAACAATGTTGCTGGGTGTGTCTTAGAGCAAACCACACCCGGTCACTGCTATTCGTGTTTTCTATCAGCAGAAACAAAAGATTCGACAACATACAGGCTGTATTTGTATGTGTGAATTTATTTACAGTTAATGTTTGCAGTAAATAAGATAGAAAAGAACTGTTGAGTTTATAATATTCTGAACTGTCATGAAGTTCATTGTTGTACTTAACAGAAGTTATGAAAACTGTTTTCACAAATCATTGAACATTCACAGTTTTTGTTGTTAAGTATTTGCATGAATTAGTTCTACAATGAGTGACAATAATTTATCAGTAAATTAAAGCCATAATCTGAAGAAATTACAGTATGACGAAAGATCAACTGCGTTCTCCCTTCTTAAGTTCTTGCATGTGTTGACGTTACACTAACGGGAAAACACCACTCATATCACTGTCAGAATCTGATTTACAATAGTCTACTTCAGCATTGTTTAAACTATCACTGCTCCTTCCCAGATTTCTAATTTAATTTTTGATGCAATATTCCACAACCTTCCGTTTTGGCTGCCCTAATGATGATACTTGCACTGCTGTTAGCAATTTTCATCCAGGTCTCACTTGTCACTTGATTGACAGCTTCCAAAAGGAGATTTTCAACTTCAGAGATGGTGAATTTCTTGTTGTTTGCAGCAACATAGTTTTTTATTTGTGCCCTTGGCATTGAAATAACAATGGTATGAAGGAAGCCATGGCCTTTAGCAGTCTCATCAGTTATGTAAGTGGGAATGTGGTTTCTTTTGTGCCACAATTTTGAGCAGTTCAGTCTTCTTTAGATCTTCTCCAGGAGCCACTTTTCATTTTTCCAGCCACAGAATAGTATTATCTTTTTTGTTGCCAAAGTTTGTATGTTGTTGTGAACAGCAGAATAATATAGGACTTTATCTATAATGGTCACTGATGGACTTGACAGATTTGCCATAAGCAATGTCTGTAACCACAACAGGAAAAAAAGAGCTCACATTTTTCATTTTCTTTTTCAAAGTAGTCCTGCACAAAACACACGAATTCACTGATATGACGGTGTAGTACATTTTCTCTGTTTCACTTCATGTGTTAAGCTGGCACTATTCGTCACACTAGACTTTGTTTGAAATGTACCAAAAGTGAATAAACACTAAAAACAACAAAAATAAATTAAGCTATGAATCAAACTTCTATTTAGGCAGCCGGCCAGAGTGGCCATGCGGTTTTAGGCGCTACAGTCTGGAACCGGGCGACCGCTACGGTTGCAGGTTCGAATCCTGCCTCGGGCATGGATGTGTGTGATGTCCTTAGGTTAGTTAGGTTTAATTAGTTCTAAGTTCTAGGCGACTGATGACCTCAGAAGTTAAGTCGCATAGTGCTCAGAGCCATTTTTTTTTTTTTTTTTTTTCTGTTTAGGCAAACATCGAAATGACAGCACTGGTTACACATGAGTCACTAGTATGTTTTCAGACATAGGCACACATTTGGTTTGCAGAGTGGCAGTGTGGCTTGTGCTGCCTGCTCAAGAGCAGTCTTATCATTGGTTAGCTTCCTGTGGTTTTTAGTCAATGGAACGGCACTAGTAATGTGTCAGTACCAAAGACTCGTCTCCCAGACTGTAATATTCACAGTTGCTGCATTAGCAGGGCTTACGTCAAGCTGATTTATAATTCAAATTAATAAGTGGTATGAGACATTGGTTGGCAGGAATAAAGTGGAGTCTCTTTGTACTAACACTGCAGACAATGTGATGACTTTGAGACAAATACTGGAAAAACTTTGCAACATTGAATTTCAGTGGAAATCACTAAAAGACAGACTTCAACTGTCAACTATGAGTACTCTAGAACTTTTTGGCAAGCTATCTCCCAAGCAGTTGACTGGATATCTGCTAATGGGCATTGGTGCAGGGAACATTGGATTTTTGTGAATATTGACTTTTTATTGAAACTCACCTTTAGCAAGGTACAGAGTTACATGAAAAACAAGAAAAAAATGCTAGTTATGGATATTGGAGTAAACATGATCCTCAGAGTGTGTAATTGTACTAGAGTTATTAAATAAAACAAATGTTTGTGAACATCAACAAAACTCATATTCATTAACTTACAAAATCCTATGTTATCGATTACCATCTGAAATCAACCCCCAACAATAATGTAGGCAAAATATCTGCTATTGATATATTGCTTTCACCAATAGTGATTATTTATGTACAAAAGAAGTCGTACTTAAATGTGTTTTATTCTTTGATGAAACTCCAGATTCTGAGCAAGTTGATTAGCAGCTTCATTGTTAACTCTTCAATTAAGCACTGTGATTACCTGATTAAGGTTATTAAGGAAATGTTTAATCCAGATGATTTCTGAAGCTGTAGCGTTAGCTGCAATAACATCAGATTCTGTTGGTCAACATGGCAACTGAGATTTGTTACCAGGCAGTTCAGTTAATAGAAGCACCACGATTATACATTGATCAATCAGTACCAAGATCACCATTATGATCAGTGTCACTATAAAATCTAGTATTCCATGACATTTCATTTGTAGATAGTATCACATTTGGAAGTTCCATTATGATATCAAAGGATTTGTTACACTTGTATTACATAGAGATATGTTGGATTTTCTAACTTCCTAGGTACTTCTCTTACAGCATTTGTTATACCATTTCTGCTTCCACACCACAAAAATGTAGGAGCACTCGCTGCTTGTCTATAAGAGCGTGTAATGTTAGGTGACCCTACTTCTGTATCACTGTTTTAATGATTGGAGTTGCCACAGACTTAGTCATTTGTAGAAAGCATTCTAAAATTTTCTTTACATAATGCAATTGACTATTTTGTATAGGATCATCTTCCTTTGATCGACTTCTAGTCCCAAGTAAAATGACACTGGCTGTGAAGTGGTTTTGAACTCTTTCCTCATATCACTTGTGAATTTTCTGTAAACAGTGCCGCACAGCTTCGATGTTAGTTGGTTGTTTAGTTTCATATTCATGCATTATTTGTACAGTTAATTGTAATGATTTGAAATTAAATTTTTTATTAGGTTGAACAACCAGCATTTCTTTTTATTTTGTAGACCTTCAAACAGGGAATGTGTCTCTTTCCTGATGGAATATCTTCTAAAACTCAAGTCTAATTGCCTTGCTATGCTTTTATTTCTTGTTCCATGTGTGTATAGAACCACCAAAGACTGATGTAATGTGTATTCACAGCCAGCCAGTTTGACCATAGAGAGAGAGAGAGAACATGTATAGTGTGTCTACGGGATGGTATTTAGTGCTCCTTGTAGTGCCATACACTACTGTTAGCCACTATGCTTTGGTGGTCGTTCAGAGTCATTTTGAAAGTGGGAGATTTCATGTGTGATATTGTAAGATAATCATTTACTAATTGCCTAATGTCTTTTCAAAACCATGCCTACCATTTGTCGAGTGAATAACTGCATGCACAGAAACAATAAAACTATGAATATTTGTTATGTCAAATGGGTACTGTTCTCTTAGTGTTCTTGCCTTATAAGCCAGTGCAGAACTTGTATGTGTTTAACTTTACAATAAATGTGAATTTATTGTTTTACCCTCGGTTTCCTTTGGAGCGCAGGCTGCTGATGAAGAAATGGGTTATTCTGATGGAAAAGAAAATTCGTGCCTGACAGAACACACTCTTAACTTGTTCTTCACGTTTTGAAGCAAAATTTATGTATGAAGTGAATGACAGAAGGTGACTGTATTATTTTCCAAGTCACCTGCAAAAGAAAGGGGGAAGAACTGTGCAGAAATGACCACATACAGACAGTGTCGAACAAAAGATTATAGAGAATTAAAGCCAGTCTCATTATGTCAACAGCATTGTGAACAGCAAATGTATCTTGTAAGCAAATATTTGTCTCCTTGTAAGTGATTATGAATGTCTGTCACATTTCAATACTGAAATATTTTTATGTTTACAGAATGGATCAAAGCATTAACAACCAAGACGTTCACTCATTTAATGTATTTACAGTTATTATAGATATTGGGCTGTATTATTAATTTGTAGTTTGAAATTGAGTGTCAACGTTTGTTCTCTTTTTTTCTGTGGTAATGTACATGAAACTACTTGGTTTTGAGAGAGCTTACTGTCCCTATTACAAAGCATTTATACTGATATTGAAAATAAATCTTTTGTTGTGTTAAAGTGTTATAAATTATGAACCATCAACTCTTTCAAATTAATTTCTGTTTTACTAATTTAGATGCTTAACACCAGAAATTGCTTATTATAAACCATTTTTATGATAACAACTTTTAAACCACTCTTTTAAATGTGACACATATAAATCATAAATGAATTTAATGTTTGAAATGTGTGTTGGTCATTCTTATTGTGGTGAAATGAAAATTTTCTTGCATAGTTCCATAGTTTGTGCCAGTGCATTTTCATTTATGCTGTATTTAATTATGTTTAATTTTCTAAAATTGTGTGCCCAGTTGTTGAGAAACTGGGTTCTCTGCAAAAGATGAGGAAAACCCTCACACTGTAGTAGAGTCACACCATCAAGTACATGTTGCTGTGAATATTTGGGTTTGCATTGTAGGCAACAACTTCATTGGCCCATACCTTCCACCTGGCCATGTGAATGGCCACCTGTACTTGAGGTTTATGCAAAGAGTTCTACCTGAGTTATTGGAGAACATATCCTTGGCTGTTCATGAGAGCACTTCAGTATGGATGTCTGCAGCCATCTCTGTGCTGTATTTCCTGGGTACTACATTGGAAGGGGTGGTCCTATTCCATGGCCTGCAAGATCACCTGACCTGTATCCCCTTTATTATTTCCTATGGGGATACCTAAAGTCACTTTTGTATGAGACCCCAGTGGATACGAAGATGGAATTGGTTGCCAGAATTGTAGCTACCTGTGATGCGATTCGAAACAACCGAGGGTTATTTGTCGTGCATCAGAAGCTTGTTCGCAGATATCGTGTTTGCATTGAGGTTGATGGCTGTCAGTTTCAGCACATTTTGTAAGATACAGTACGAATGGTAAGTTCGTTGTGTCAGTGATGGTATTTACAGTTAACTGTAACTAATGTAAATAAAAAAGTACACGGTAATGTGATTTTATTCCTATTATCTCCTTAGGCTGGCTTCTCCAATTCCTGGTTCCCTACCTCAAATTCTTCAGTGGGCCATCCTATATGTACTGTTAAATTTTTGCACAATCTTACAGAAACACCTTCTATAAAACATATTGACTTATGTTTGGATTCACTTAGTTTATGTCTCCTACTAGGAAAGAGAGCAAAGGCTCCTATTATAGGAATAACAGAATAGAAGCAGTGAACAGTATAGACGAGTGCATTGCTTACTTGAAAAACATTTTTTTTTTTTTATGGTACATTTGTGCACAGCTTTACCAGGAATGCTGCAATTCCTGGACTTGCAGTTGATTTAATGAATCTTAGAGGACACTGTAAAATTTACATTTGGACACAAATAACATCTCTCAAATGTATTTTGATACATTGGTTAAACGGAGATCATTTGGAATTATTTCTTGCTTCTTTCCATAGCAGAGGTTGTAAGAGAAACATCCAAAAACTGTTCAGTTTAAAGCTGCCTACAGGATATGTTTCACTGCACAAGTGGATCCTCTTGTTAATGAAAATTGGCAACCGTGTTGGCAGATGTTAATAACGAAGTTGATCTTTACATGGTTGATAATTGTCACGCATATTAGAGCACATTGTCATTGTATAGTGAAAATGTTGAACAGATTGCAGACAGTGTAGTGAGATGTTATTTAAAAAATTGTGTAGAATAGTTACCTGGCTTATGTTCAGATTGAGAAGATAACGGACTACTTAAAAGTTACGCAGAACAGCAGTACTAGGTTTCTGAAATAATTCAAGCAAAAGAAAAAGAAAAACTCCAAACAATGGAAAGTCCATAATGGAATAACAATAATACTATGAAAAGAATAGACTGCTTCTCACCATAAAAGGAGATGTTGAGTTGCAGACAGGCACAAGGAAAAGACTGCTATTCACACAAATACAACTTGCACACACATGGCCACTGTCTCTGGTCACTGGCTGGACTCAACATGGCCACAGCATACAGGCAGTGATTCAATGTGTGAGTTGCACTTGTGTGAATGTGTGTTTTCTACTTCAGAAGAAGGGCTTTCGGCCGAAAACTAACATGTATAGCAGTCTTTTCAATATGTCTATCTGCATCTCCTCTGTGTAATGAGTAGTAGTGTATCCTTCTAATATAAAAATATACTGATTAATTTACAGAGGGAAGTGCTTTCTTTATTAACAAATCTGATATTTTGTGATAATGACCACATGTTTACAACTAAAGGAATCACAGAGTGTGCTATTGGTGAAATAGATTCTGAAATGCTATTTCACCTGCGGGCTTTATTACTTCTGTAAAAAGAAATCTGCAGAGGAGAGAGGAAAACAAATAAGGCAAACTTTCCCAAAACTTGTCCTGTTTAAAAAGCAATAACTGTGATATTAATTAGTGATATCTGGACCAAAGAGTGCTCTGTCAGTTATTCTTATTTTGTGTAGATGTGTCAGTTTACTTGTATAACAAAGGTTGTTTCATATGCAAGAAGCAATAGAACGAAAAAAAGACAGACTGTATAATGAGCGTGATGTGGATGTTGATAACACAGGTAGCTGTGTGTGTAGAAGTGCTCTATATTGAAAATCACTAATGAACTGTGCAAACATTTACCACCATGCCATTTATCTATAGTTGCACTAGACAAGAGGTCTGCAAGTCGTGTGTGTGTGTCCAATTTCAATGTGGAGGTCAGGAAAGAGGAACAGCAAAGTGTAATGCAGTTTTGCACTGTGGGAGGGGTGTCAGGTAATGAAATTCATGCCTGAATGTCTACTGTGTATGGCAAACATAGTATGTCACACATGCACTTGTTGGCATGGAATGAACAATTTTGAGAAGGTCAGGTGTCATTCAAAGACAGCTATTGGTAAGGACAGGCTCATCTAGTCATTACTCCTTCTGTCATTGCTGCAGTGGATGCTGCCATCGGAAGTGACCAAAGGCTGACAGTGGAAGATATTTGGCTCATGTTCGGCATCAGGTAAGGCAACACATCCAGTGAGCAGTCTAGACACCAAATGATGTAGGGAATGGAAAAGGTCAGTCTGCTTAGCTAATGTGGAAATGGCTAACTGAATGTTTTAAAGAAATTATGGAACTCAGTGGGGAAATACTTGAAAACTTGAACACTAACAGTTTTTAATGTTCATCTGAGCAGGTAGTAAACGAATGAATCGATGAAAATGTGTTCTCGTGGCCTATCAAGTTCCCTGGAGGAGGTAAATGGCTAAGTATGAATGAGATCAGAGCCAGAGCAAATACTGCACAAATCAAGGACCCAGCCTGAACTGGGCTCTCTACGTCAGACTCTGTTCCAGACAACTTTATACTGTTGAGCAGGCCACATCACCCATTCCACATTGGCATTTCCGGCACTGCCATGTGGGGTTGTGTCTGTGACCATAATATGTCGTCACTACCTATTCCTTGCCACACCTCGCGGCTTCTTCACGTGAGCACACCAACATCCTGCCACACCCAACTGTGCCCTGATGATGGCTTTTTCTTTGTACTGTGTTTGAAATTTATTTGTTCTGGCTTCTGTTTTTTGCCTGTTGGGCGTTGCAGTTTCTAAATATGCGACACTTCCTGCCCGTCCCCCCTTTGGGGAAAAATTTGTGGGCACTGTCCCTGGCAACTACAATTTTTAACTTAAATTTTTCACAAGTGTTATCTCATTAATTGGTAAAAGTACACATGTGCTTTACAGTAATATTCAGAAGATATGCGTATATACTTTTGAGTGCTGCATGAAGGAAATACATTATAAACAGATTTTTTCCTGGAAGAAAAACACATTTAAATTCTTACTTTTCACACTTCATATCATTGTTAAGATTCTAATACCTGAAATATGGACACATTTTACTTTTCAATTTGAGCCATTTCATATCACTATTGTAATTCCATTCTCAGGAAAGATGGGTATACATTTTATGTAAAATCAACTTTATGATGATTTACACTTCATACAATAATGTACACTTCTTGACATAAATACAATATTAATACCTGAAAGAGAAAATACTTCACAATAGTTTTCATTCCTACCAGTGTTTATTTGTAATGTTCAGCATTTGTCCATTTTTGCTATGCCATTCAGAGAAACACCACCTATAAGATGAGCTCGCAGATGCCTAGTAGGCACTCTAGACTTACCAAAAATGATTTCCTGACTGTCTGTTGATGCCCTTCTGGTAGGATAATAACTGACAACATCCCCATCTCGGCACAGAATTTATGACTGTTTGTAACACACATTTTTCTGCAGCAACTGTAACCCATTGTTTTCACCAAAAATTTAAAAGTCTCTCTGACATTTGCAGTATTTACGTAGACAACGTGCAATTACTAAAATCACTAACCTGGAGCCCACATAACTCCAGAAAGAGAAATTGCTTAATGAGAAGTTACCCAAAGTGCTTCTCTCTTTATGTCCAGTCTCACATTGCACATCTTCCAGCTCATGTCCTGCAGCTGTTAGGTCATCCAACTGTCTAACTGTAGGCTGTATTGGCAAATCCAGCTTAGATTCACTTATATTTATCCTCTTGGTATTTACTGTTATTTCGGCGCAATATCACTACAGGTGCTATTTGTTCATATATACTCAGATTGTATCTGCATTTACATCTGTGCTCCATAAGCCACCTTAAGGTGCATCGCAAAAAGGGTATTATGTCTACCAGTGTCACTTTCCCCATTTCCTGTTCTAGTTGTGTATGGTTCGCAGGAAGAACACTTTATTGTAATCCTCATGTGCACTTTAAGCTCTCAAATTTTATCTTGATGGTCTTCCTGCGAGATATGTGTGGGAGAAAGCAATATATTGAATGACTCTTCGAGGAAGATACACTCTCAGATTTTTAACTGTAGACCATACCATGATGCAGGACCCCTATTTTGGAGCAGCTGCCAATGGAGTTACTGAGCACCTCTGTGACACTTATGAACTGTAACAAAATGTGCTGCTCTTCTTTGTATCTTCTGTATTTTTTCTATCAGTCCTATCCGGTTGAATGAGTGTTTTGTAAGCCACCTCCTTTGTTACGAATTGTATTTAATGAGGATTCTTCCACCTAATCTCGATTTGACATTTGTCTCACTCGCAGTTAATTTTATATGGTCACTCCATTTCAAATCACTCTGTATGCGTGCTCCTAGGTATTTTACAGAAGTAACTGCTTCCACTGATTGTTCTGCAATTTTGTAATCATGAGGGTTCTTTACACCTATTTATTTGCAATATGTTAAATTTTTTTACACTGAGGGTCAAGTGCCACTCCCTGTGCCAAGCATCACTCCTCTGCAGGTCCTCCTGCAATTTTCTAGTGTTGTGACTTCTGTACACAACAGCATCACCCGCAAAAAGCCTCATG
Source organism: Schistocerca cancellata (assembly GCF_023864275.1). Lineage (NCBI taxonomy): Eukaryota > Metazoa > Arthropoda > Insecta > Orthoptera > Acrididae > Schistocerca > Schistocerca cancellata. The sequence goes on along the minus strand of NC_064627.1, from coordinate 235,594,974 downwards.
GAACATCTGATGTTATATACTAGGTCTTTTGTTTATATAGTGAAAAGTAATAGTCCTGTAACACTCCCTTGGGCATGCTAGAAATTACTTTTACGTCTGAAGACATCTTTCCATTCAGAATAACATGCCTTATTCTATTTACTAGAAACTCTTAGTCATCATACAGTTTGATATTCCATAGACTCATATTTTGTCCATTAGGTGGCTGTGTAGAACTGTATTGAAAGCCTTTTGGAAGTCAAGAAACACAGCATCTACCTGGGCACCTGTATCTACTGCTTTCTGTTTCTCGTGTATGCACAGAGTGGGCTGGGTTCCAGATGATAATTGTTTTCGGAACCTATGTGGATTTCAGTTTCCAGAAATGTCATAATATGGAGGCATAAAACATTTTCCAAAATTGTACAACAAACTCATGTCAGAGATATAGCCCTATAATTTTGTGTGTCTGTTCAACAGCCCTTCTTGAAAATGGGAATGACCTGAGCTTTTTACAGTCATTAGAAACACTTTGTTCCTCTGGAGACCTACAGTACACTGCTGTTAGAAGAGGGTCAAATACTTTTGCATCGGCTATGTAGACCTGAAAAGGTATTCCATCAAGTCCAGCAGCCTTTCCTTTACTGATTGATTTCAGTCGAGTCATATGTCCACAAAAGTTACCTGAAACTTTTTAACTTTCCTGTGTCTCAGGGCAAGATATCTGTGGGTCTTCTTTTGTGACAGATTATGGTAATTCTCTCATCTACTGGGGCAACAACCATTCGTTACACAGGCCAATGAAAAATTTTTTTGAAACAAAATTTTTACTTTGATAGCTGATGTTTGTGGGTTTTTATGAGCTGAATCCAAATCTAGCCTTAGTTTCTTTTTGTATCACCCATAGTTTTTGAGCAATATGCTTCTTATTATATAGTATAAAAATCCTATGCTGCATAGTAAATGGGGAAATTAATGAAACACTTTGTTGCAACACTTTGTTACAACGTAAGCATGGTTTGTATTTACAGTAAGCTACCTAAAACAATGATATGTGTTAATAGAGGTTTAACTTGTCAGCTAGAATTGGTTTGTATTTTCTTTCTCGTTTTTTCTTTGCAGCTTCTTGTGTAGCTTTTTCTACGATGAGTCACTTGCTGAACTTCTCGGTGAAGTAACCAACAGTAGTCCCCCATCATGTTGGTGTTCCAGCAGCCTTGGTAGCGTTTTTCCATCACTTTAATGTCCTGGTGAAAATGCTCTCCTTGCTCTTCACTAACATCTCCCATATTGTCTGGGAAGTAATCAAGGTGACTGTTCAAAATGTGAACTTTCAGGCTCATTAAAAGTCCTAAAGTTTTAAACTTCTTTAACATTGTAGCTATAATAGAAACATGCTCTGGGTCTTCTTCATGTCCTAAGAACTTTGTAATGACTTGCTTGAATGATACCCATGCTTCTTTCTTATTTAAGGTCATTGAATCCACAAAGTCAACATCAAACATCAATTTTCTAATGTCAGGTCTGACAAAGACACCTTCTTTCAGTTTAGCTTCTGAAAGGCTTGGAAACTTTTGGCAGAGATACTTAAAACACGGTCCACCTTTAGGCAAATCCTGTAAAAGCTGTTTCATTAGGCCTAACTTTATATGTAGATGTGGTAGGAGCACTTTTTTTTGGATAACAAGGTTTTTGCGAAAAATATTCTTCTCACCAGGTTTTAAAGACTCCCTCACAGGTCAGTTCTTTCTGCACCAGTGTTGATTCTTAGCCCTACTGTCCCATTCACACAAGAAACATGGAAATTTGGTAAAGCCACCTTGCTGACCAAGGAGCATGCATGTTACTTTTACATCACCACATATCATCCAATCATGAGCAGAATAGTATATTTTATTTAGCACTATTTCTAGGATTTCATAGCTTTCTTTCATATGTACAGAATGTCCAACAGGTATAGATGCATTCATATTACCATTGTGTAATAAAGCAGCCTTTAAACTAATTTTGGATGAATTAATAAAACAGCCTCCAGTCTTCCTTTTTGTATTCAATACCAAACTCATTCATCAGACCGATAGTGTCTGACAAGGGACCTCCCCATCGTACTCCCCCCCCCCCCCCCCCACATTTAGTTATAATTTGGCACAGTGGATAGACCTTGAAAAACTGAACACAGATGAATCGAGAAAACAGGAAGAAGTTGTGTAGAACTATGAAAAAAATAAGCAAAATATAAAAACTGAGTAGTCCATGCGCAAGATAGGCAACATCAAGGATACTGTGAGCTCAGGAGCGCTGTGGTCCCATGGTTAGCGTGAGCAACTGTGGAACGAGAGGTCCTTGGTTCAAGTCTTCCCTCGAGTGACAAGTTTACTTTTTTTATTTTTGCACCGCAAAACCGTGCGATTAGTAGACAAAAGAACATGCCTCTCCAATGGGAACCGAAAACATTTGGTCGCAAGCTCCTGGATCAACCGATTCCTCCACAGGAAAACACGTCTGATATATTCTATATGACACTGGTGACGGCAATGTGCGTCATATGACAGGAATATGTTGTCGACCCACCTAACTTCTACACTTGGCGAATGGGTAGAAAGATTCTTCTACCTTGCCCGATTTAGGTTTTCTTGTGGATGTGATAATCACTCCCAAAAAAGTGATGAAAACATAAGAGTTTGTCACATAAACTGCAACAAATGAATGCAACAGTTTCACAGTCACACAGTTTTCCCTGTGCTCTGTCCAAACATCTGTTTTTAACGTTTTCAAATTTTTCCGTGTGTAGACCGTCAAATCCTGCATATGTCCAAGCAAATCTGAACATGACCTGGAATTTTGGAGAGCGAAGTTGATTATGTGTGAGTGCCTGAACTTTGATAATTGTCAGAAAATAAAAAATTGAACTTTTCACTCGAGGGAATACTTGAACCAAGGACCTCTTGTTCCGCAGCTGCTCACGCTAACCGCGGGACCACGCCGCTCCTGAGCTCACACTAACCTGAATGTTGCCTATCTTGCGCATGGACTACTTAGTTTGTATATTTTGCTTATTTTTTTCATAGTTCCACACAACTTCTTCCTGTTTTCTCGATTGATCTGTGTTCAGTTTTTCAAGGCCTATCCACTGTGCCAACTTATAACTAAATCTGAGGGGGGCGCGATGGGGAGGTTCCCTTGTGAGCAGTATACTAAATAACCTCCTTGTTGAAAAAACTTCGAAAATTGCTGCTCTCTCTTTCTAAACATGTATATCCTGGTTCCAACTGCTGATAAGTTCTTTTCTTTTAATCTAGAGCCAAGCAATTCAGCTTTTTCTTTCATTAAGCCCATATCCCTAACCAAATCAGTATGCTCGGTCTGAGTAAACAATCTGGGCTCTAGACTTCCTGTATTACAGTTGAATTCATCATTATCTGGTTCATCTAAATCAGCTAGTACATCAGAAAATACTTCTGTTGCAACAGAATTTAAATCATCTGGTGGTTCAGGAACCGGCAAATCTACACCGTGCCCTACTGGTTGGATGGCGGATGGAAGGTTAGGATAGCTTATTACCTTCTGGTTTTTCAAATTACAACCAGTAATATCAATACTGCAAAAGTAGCAATCATCAGAATGATTTCTTGGCTCCTTCCATATCATAGGAACAGCAAATGTAAAGGCTTTTTTTCTCCTTTTTGGACCATTTTCTCAGATCTTCAACACACACATAACATACCTTATGCGGTGTCCAAGATTTATGTAAAAGAAAACTGTAACAAAAACTGTCAGCAGAATTTTGACAACCACGATTAGACATTGTACTGAGCACATGTACCGGAAACGGGAAAGTGAGGTTAGGTTGACAGTAAACAAAACACCATCTGTTAACAAAAAAATAGAATCAACCTTTTTTTGAAAGCAAATGTTTTTCAGCAGTGCTACCAACGTCATCTACATTCATTACACCTCCTTTTTAAATTATCTTAACTATATAAAAGCTGCTAAACTCTTAAAAAATCTCTTAATTTAATAAATCTAACTGTAAAATGTGAGGAAATGGTGGGTGATGAAGTTTTTTAAGTATCATATTTGGATTTCATACCCTAAAAAACACATAAGAATAAGGTATTTTCAGCAAAAAAGTTTTATCGTTGGCCTGTGTTATTACTCAGCGGTGTCCACAGACTTCCTTCGACATCATTATCTTCTGCACACAGTCCAAAACTTCATGGAGTGGCTGCAGCACCTTAGCTTCACTTGTTTCATCATTATGCATGAACGAAAGTATAAATTCCTGCTTGCATTTCTGAGGCTCTGATCTAATGTTTTATGTTGTAACTGTTTGCTACTTAGCTTCAATACTACCATTTCATGTCATCAGTTAGCAGTAGCTATTTTTTGGGGGTAATATATGTAAACAAATGTCTCATTCCATGCACTTCTGACTGCACAGTTAATATTATATACAGGTTGTATACAAAGTCCTCTGCTGGTGGGATATTTAACACTTAAGATGCCAGATCAATAATTCCAATGAATTGGTAACCACCACCTGCTGTACGGGTGACAGGGAACAGCTTTCCTTTGTTGTCATCTTTTTATCAGTTCCAGGTACCTTAAAATCTGAACTGGATTGATCAGATACAGCTCCAAAATACCTTTCTGAGCACCAACAAGTGCTGATATTAACATGTTGTATGTCCTGCCCGAACTGATTGGAAAGGCCCATGTATTAACTGTTTCTTAACAGCGATCAAAATTATTGCTCTGTGCCATAATTTGCCTGTGCTGTTCTCACATCCTACTATATGACAGCTCAATTGTTTCCTTCCCTGCATGATAATCTCTTCATTTTTCACTATGGAGCATTTCACATTCAAAATGTGAGTTTTGGCTAGGATTGAGCAACACAGTTCGTAAGAAGGGGCTTAGCTGGTTGACTGTAGTGAGAGGGAGACTGATTTGCCTAAGCTGTTGAAATCGCTGGTGTGAAAGTTACAGGACTGGGAGGTATCTGAAATAAGCTCTTCAGAACAGTTAATAAGTTGAAGTTTATTCAGCTTTAAACAAAAAAGCTAATTGCTGTGGCTGAGATGTATTCACAGCCAAGTCCGATACAAACACCATTCTGTATGTTCGAATGAAAGCCTGTCTTGAGACACATGACAAATACAGAGTCCCGCAGCCACTGCCTAAGAGCCCATCAGGTCCTGTTGCTAATTCTGCAATGAACTGTGGCTCTCCCAGCTGCCTGCCTGCAGAATTTCGCATCAGACTGTTCTACCTCACCTCTGCTCCTAGTACTCTTACTCCTAGCACTCTCTCTCTACTCAGAGCTTCCTGCTTCTGAGTTTTATTACAATTCCTCCTTTGACCCTGCCTGTGCCTGGCATGACCTAGTGTCGAGGGCTACTCGCCTCGTTATTTTCTGTATATGTGCACTATTGTTCAGTGGTTCTTCAAAGGCTGGGTGGAGGGGTAGAGATGGCTGTCTTAATATGGTGACACACTGTGTCTTAAGCCCTGCATTAGCTTCTCATGACGCAGTGCTATCCTCACTAGGAGGCCCTCTCTTTCTCTCCTTCATATCCCACGCTTTCTTTCTAACGAGAAATGCCATAAGCCTGTTAGTTTTAATTACAATTCTTATCAATGACTGCATTGTCAGAAGTACCCATGGCCCTCCTTGCGTGTTTATAGCTTTTAGCTTATTATCAAGTGCAGCTGCCTATAAGCTGGCATTGGCCAGCGTGCTTCCAGGTCTGTGGCTGCTCTCAGCCATGTTGCCTCTTTTGTTACTAACATGAACAATGTATTTCAGACTTGGCTTTCTCATGGTTATATAACACCTCCCTCCACCAGTGAAATTAGTGTTACTCTTCAGAGTAGCGTCGGTTGTCAGTTCTTTTTATTTATATTTGACAAAATTGCATTACAGAATTTCTTCTTTTACTTACATTCCTTTGGCATAACTGATTATACACTGTCATTAATACGCTGAAGTACATTTCATAAGATATATTCTTTAGGTGCATTTCTTAAGTACATTTACTTCCTATATTTTACTTGAAAGATAACAATTAAATTTTACTGATATGTTTTACAAATTTCTTTTGATTGTAATGTCTACTTCTAAATGAAACTGAATTGTCATGGTCTTTTGCACTCAGTTCATAAATTCCTACTTCTTCAGCTGCTCTACGGAGGGAACTTCGAGCTGGACTAGTTTCTGGACATTGATTCACGATGGTTGTTTGTACACATATCTTTCCACAACAGTAGTATCATTGAAGTGTTTCTGTAGACTTCTGAGACATTTTTTATGATATTTGCATTGCTTACAACAACATATTAATGTAACTAATGTGATTAGTGTAATGCTTATGTATGTTGTAATTGGTGACTGTCCAACCTCTTCCCTGCAACTTTTAATTGTCCAGTTGGGTTACTAAATGTTCAAATGGTATGTCTAGATTTAGCACAGAAGTGTTTCTCTTCTCTTTATTTACAGTAGAACAGTCTCCTTTGTGATATTATTGTGAACCACTCTTATCTGTTGGTATGAATATTCTGATCCCGTAGCCTTTACACTTACTGTAGAAACTTAGGTTACCTATGCCTTTAAAGACTAAATCTTGTGGTGCTTCTCTCCTGCATAATACTGTCAGCCCTCCCTCCTTCGGAGCTAAATATAACCATTCATTACTGTTTAGTTGTGTCCAAATGCTTTGATTCAATGCGACTATCCTTTTCACAAAACTTTCTGAAATTTCTCTTTCTAGTTGCAATAATTTTGCTTCACACTCTCCATGATCAAAGGTTGATAATAATGCAAAGAACTGTCTACTCAGTTCTTTACAATTCAATTGTTGCATTGATCCATTGAAAGTTTAGCATATTGCCACTTCTTAGACTCATCTATTGGCAAGAGCTTTTTTTTCTTGCTGTAAAAAATGTATTTCCCTTTCATTTGAGGGATTTCTCCAGACAATGGAAATATTCTATACAAGTTAAAAACATTGTCATTAATTAAAGGGCTATTAATTACAAACCTTATTATACTACCAGAGATGAAAACATCTAAATCAGTTACTCGTAATAGTAAATAACCAGATTATTCAGCAAGAGCAACAGGAAATTTAACATCTTTTAGCTCACCACATTATCAGGCTTAAATATTTTACAATTTTTATGGGATTAATTATGTGAGGCTACAATATCTCCCTTTGTGTGTTTACAGTTGCATTTATCATGTGCTTGTATTCCTCCTCTATCTGCCAAATACTGCTAACTGTTGCAATACCTGTTCTGCTATTGTTACAAATGAGGCTACCCTATTAAAACCATGTCTGTTTCTTTCACACATGCTTTTATAAAACACTCTAGGCTTTCCACCCCAGTCTTTAGGACATGTTCGTTCGCTTTCAAAGTATAAATTGCTCTGTTTACTCCTGACAATGTGGGCCTTATCACTGCAACTTGCCTGTTTTGTTAACCTTAGTAATCCTTCTGAGTTTCTCTCCATGGCATATATATGTTCCTTGTAGTATGTTGCATCTGCTTCATCTAGTGTGCAACAAAGTATTTTACTTACCTGGCCTACAAAGTTAAAGATTCCTCTTTTTTTTTCGTCTCTCGTGCTTCATCAGCTGCTGTACTAGTTGTTGCAGGGGTGTAATTTTTTTTTTTTTTTTTACATGGTGTGTTACCTGTTGGTCTGGTAACTTACTCTATTAATCTACATTCAGTTACTGTAGTGTGTGTCTGCACCTTTGTTCTGCTACCTTACCACATTGTCCAGCCTTTTGAAAACACACTATAACAGAGTCCATGTTCACATATGTCACAATGCTCCATATGGTACTGTGTGTCTCCAATTGTCCTACATTGTCATAGTGTAACCCTGAAGATATAGGAAACTATATAACTTGAAAGTAATTCGGCAAGTATGCTGGTCTAGATTTTGTATATGTGGCTACTATTGTGAGGAACTGAAATAGTCTCCACCGAGTGTTATACCGCTCTTCTTGTAGTGCGTCGAGTTATGCTGCTCTGTGTCATCTGGTGTGTACGCACTTCCCGTGTGCCTACAATCTGTAATGAATTGGCTGCTACCTGCTTGGATGCGCCGAACGTGTCACTCACCTTAGCCACTGCTACTGCATCTGATGTTGCTGCTAGGTCCATACCATTGGTCTCAAGCCTGCGAAACACTGGCTGCTCGGGCATCCCTGTGCCTTGTGGATTTGCTGTGCTACTGTAGCCCTGTGTTGCCCTGCAACCACCAGGACTCTATTTGGAACCTGTTGTGGTACAGAACTCCAGCTTGAGCTGGAGATTCGCCACAACTTCCTGTTAGTTGCCACAGTTGCTGTAGCAGGATCAGTAGGTATTGTTGTCTTCTGTGGATAGGTAGGCCAAGTCCCAAATGCCTAAGTGCCTTTATGGTACCCCACACCTGGCACCAATTTGTTTGTGTCGCACGAGATAAACAAGAAATTTTGAGTTCCACATCCAACAGTTCATGGTAAGATTAGTGTTCATGTTAGAAGTTAAGCAGAGGGCAAGTAGCCAGCAGAAACTGATAATTAAAACCACAATAAAATGTACAAATGGGCAAGATGAATTCTTAGGACAATAACACACAGAGAAAGTGGTCTGGGAAAACAGTCATCAATTACACATGATGCTCAGCTTTTCCGAACAGCACTGTTCCAAATGATGTAACTAGCGATTTGGGTCAACAGTTTCTGCAGTGTGTATGGTTCAAATGGCTCTGAGCACTATGGGACTTAACATCTATGGTCATCAGTCCCCTAGAACTTAGAACTACTTAAACCTAACTAACCTAAGGACATCACGCAACACCCAGTCATCACGAGGCAAAGAAAATCCCTGACCCCGCCGGGAATCGAACCCGGGCGCGGGAAGTGAGAACGCTACCGCACGACCACGGGCTGCGGACTGCAGTGTGTACCAGGTCATATTTCGTCCCAAAATAACCTGACAACAACTCACAGCCATGAGGTACAACTTCACTGTTTTGCTCCCCAGGCTGACATATCATGAACACCCTAGCTCCTCACTAGAAGCCTTGCCAAAACCCATGGCAGCACCACCAGGTTGGCTGGTGCAAACTGTAGGCAAATGATAGCACACCTAAAAGCAAATTAAGCTATTGAATTCAAGATCGAGCCAGCACTAAATTGGCTTAGGAACAAGGTGGAATCCAAAATTTTTGGTCTGGAAAGTAAGAGTAGTAGATGTTTGCACTGCAAGGTGGCGAGAGCTGCATATCTTATGAGTTAGTGTGTGGAGTGGCATTCAGCTGGGAGGCAAAGCGACGATCGTCCCAGTGGAAGAGCCTGGGCTCTCTAAGACCCAAAAAAGCGAGACAGGTGAAGAGCAAAGTGAAGAGCATGATCATCGTTTTCTTTGATACCAAGGAAACTGTGCACAAAGAATTCGTCCCACCCAGCCAAACAGTGAATTCCGCGTATTACTGTGACATTTTGCGATGGCTCCGTGAACACGTGTGGCGACGACAGCCCGAACTTTGGCATCAAGGAAACTGGCTGCTGCATCACGGCAACATACCCTGTCACACATCCTTGCTCACTAGGAACCTTTTGGCAAGAAACAACATGGCGGTTGTACCCCACCCACCGTAATCGCCAGGTTTGGCACCTTGTGACTTCACGCTATTCCCAAAACTGAAACTCATGTTGAAAGGCCATTGGTTTGACACACTAGGGAGGATTCATAGAGCATTGGTAGCGGTGATAAACACAATCAAAGAACAGGACTTCCAGAAAATGTTTGACCAGTGGCAGAAGTGCTGGGACCGGTGTGTACGTGTAAATGAAGGTGATGGTGATCATTAGTCCAAAGCTAGGGTTTTCAACAGATGGCAGCACCAGTCCCAATTTCGGATAGCACATTGTGTATTCCACCATGCATGGAAACTTTGAACCCAAGGTTAATAGCAGTTGTACTTTCATTAGGAGAATTACAGTTATTTCAAAATATTTGTGTCCAATAAGAGAAACTACATGTAATGAATTTATGAAATAAGAAACTAAAGAAAATTGGAATTAGAAATGCACAAATTAAACCAACTACATAAAGCATTCTAAAGTTAATTTGTGTGCAAAATTCAACTGTTGTTTCAGTTTAGTCATAAAGTTAATGTCAAGTGAAATGTACTCAATACTTGGAGTTTGACAAATGGTAAAAATCTTAATGTACACAGTGGGCCATAAGTCGGTTGTCAATATCAGTCAGTAGTCTTTGTTTTGCCTAGGGTAGTGGTAGTCATTTGTGAACTGATTAGTGCATAGTTCCCATAAGTCAGTTGACACTGTCATTTGTGGTTATTTTGTTTTTTCTGAAATGCAATGGAATAGAAAGTTAGCTGCAGAGCAGCATGTATTTGTATTGGTGGAAACATGACTGTAGTTACAGTGATGGTTGTTATTTGTTCACAGAACATTTTCCATTAATCTAACCTCACCTTACAGGGTTATTGCAAATGTAATTTAAGATTTGAAGAGACTGAGTTAATAGCAGAGCTTCTTCATTCAGGTATGCAAATGTCTGTCACTATGGAAGACAATCTTAGTGCTTTTCCACAATGGTTTTTGGAAACACCAACTAAATCTAAAAAAAAGTGTCCTAGTAATATGGAATAGCAAGACTAAGCCTACAAAGGGATCATAAAAGCTGAAACAGAAATCATATAGGCCTCGTTTACCTCAAGGCCTAAATGAAGATTATCCAGACAAGTGTATAGAATTCTGTAAGCTGTACACTGTTCAACAAGAAGCTGATCCCAAGTCTTACAAAAGCATACTTTGGAGTGACAAAGTAACTTTCGAGGTGGGGGTTCTACAAATGGGCAATGTGGCAATGGGGACAGAGTTGACTCTCCTGGCATGAGAGTACGAGCAGGGATTTTCAGTTATTTTCAGCTTATTTTTGGATAGTACTGACAATTCTGTAAATTATCCAGACATGCTACAATAAGTGTCATCAGAATTGGTAAATAGTCCACTTCTTGAACATCTGCAGATGGTTAAGGAAAATGTGATATGGTAACAAGATGGAGTACTGTATTTACTCGAATCTAAGCCACACTCGAATCTAAGCCGCACCTGAAAAATGAGACTCGAAATCAAGGAAAAAAATATTTTCCTGAATCTAAGCCGCACCTGAAATTTGAGACTCGAAATTGAAGGGGAGAGAAAAGTTTTAGGCCGCATCTCCAAATCGAAACAAAGTTGGTCCATTGCAATACGAGACACAATTTAGGTCGAATGGATTAAGATAAGGCTACAGTAGTTTGGTTAGAGTCGTAAGCTTAGCAGTTACGCTTTACCAAGTAGCCATTGCTGTGTGTCAGGCGCTCCGTCCGTATTTATACGGGTACCCTTCCTTTTTCACGTGCTTCGTCTGGTTTGAATTGATTGACTATTTTTCTTTGATCTGATAAGTGCCGTCCTCTTTGTTATAGGTGTTTACATCTTTCTAAGCTGAAAATGCATTATTGTACTGTCATGCATTGTTTGTTGCATTCTGATAATGAGTGTTTACAGCCTGTCGCCGCTTGCGACATGGCTTGCTTTTGTGCACGCTACCGCCGCTTACAATTAAGAAAAGAAAGAGTGTCATCGTCTCATTAGCGAAACAATGACAAGAGACTACTATTTGTTGTTACTTACATTGCTGCTTTCTTTGATAATGATCAACAAGAACCAAATAGTAGACTGCGTGTGATAGAAGATGTTGTGAAGGAGAGTTTAGCGAAAATTTTTCTCCGTTGGAAAATCTTTGCAGACACCTCTTTAGAACATTACATTCTGCACAGAAATTAGAGTCGTCTTAGATTTAAAACTCTAGTCAGTTGTCGTGCTTCATGTCTGACTGTATCACTATTCGGCGCAAAAATGATACGAATATAAACATGACATGGTATGTATATTCTCCCGCATTTGCTGTTGTCTCACTCTAGTTTCGTAGTTTATTAGGCAGACAGGATTTAAATGAGATAGCAGCAAACATGAAAGAATACATGGCAAAATGTTTATATTTGTATTATACTTACGGTGAAGAGAATACTGCATGTGATTCACAATTCATAAAAGTTCCTATTAGCAACCATCCCTTCTCACAGGTAGTAAAAAATTCAGAACGTAGAGTTGGTCATACTGACAAACATCCCAAACAGTCTTGCCAGTCGGATTTTTGTAGTTCATTGAAATGCTGCGACATTTGAAGATGAACAATACGGAATTTGTATTTACTTCGTTGGATAATGTATGAAAATGCAGTGGTCGAAACTCGAGGCGGAGAGAAAAGCTCGTTTTCCACCCGCCTTTTCTTTTTTGCTGACGCAGAAGTTTTGGCGCCATTATTTATCTTTGTGCCTGCAAAGCATGCCTGTGTAGCGCTACATATATTCGACGGCAGAAGTTAGTTGTGGCGACACCTACTAACATTTTTCAGAACTTCCATTTACTTTGCACTCGATTCTAAGCCGCATGGGGTTATTTGGATTACAAGAACCGGAAAAAAAGTGCGGCTTAGATTCGAGTAAATACGGTATCCCTGCATTGTGGAGTTATTGTGTGAGACATTCTAAATGAAAGCTTTGATGAACAGATTGGCAGATGGGGTATACTTGAATGGTCTCAATAATCCCCAGATATCACACCCAGTCTGGCATGTATCAAAATATGAGGTCTAGGCCATCAAAATTTGTGATGTTGAGTATTTGAAGGAATGAATTGAATCAGAATTTGAAAAAAACCTACAATCCTACTTACCCTATCGAGAGGGCATTGAGTCAAAGACAAGCACAGTGAAAAAGACTGATAACTATTTAAGCTTAAAGCCCGTCTCTCACGGAGCAAGATTCGCTGTTAAGTTTCCTTGCTGGCTTGCATGATGACTACCTTGCGGGCTCCGTCGTCTGCTAGTGGGCTATCTTGCTGGGAACCTTGTAAGATTTCCAGGATAGGTCCGGTGCTATTTTTCTTGTAAGGTTCCCTGCATGCTACCTGCGTTGGCCAATCATGAGACGTTTCATTTGTGATGTCAGACGCGGAAAGCTTGGGTGGGAAACCTTTGTTGATAGTCACTTTTCTGCTGTTGTGAGGTGCGGTAGGAAGTTCTTATAATTATTAAATAATGGCACCGCAGTGGTTCAAGGAAGTGATTGAAGCATTGATATGTACTTACAGGGAAGAACAGTGGAAAGCGCAAACTGTCCGCCAGACACCACACTTGCTAGGTGGTAGCTTTTAAATCGGCCGCGGTCCGCTAGTATACAACGGACCCATGTATCGCCACTGTTAGTGATGGCAGACCGAGCGCCACCACACGGCAGGTCTAGATAGACGTACTAGCACTCGCCCCAGTTGTACAGCAGACTTTGCTAGCGAAGCTACACTGACAAATACGCTCTCATTAGCCGAGACGATAGTTAGCATAGCCTTCAGCTACGTCATTTGCTACGACCTAGCAAGGCGCCATTACCCGTTTATATTGAGATTCAAATTATGTATCGTCAAGAGCGATGTTCTATAATTATGGATTAAAGTTAAGTATTCAAGCAACTATGTACTTTATTTACTAGACTCAACTCCTTTAACTGTTCCAGACCTCACGCCATCCTGCGTGAGCTTATAGCGTGCATTTCGGCCTCCTCTAGCAACACTGTGTTGGCTCTTCTGCCAACACTACACAAACTATTATAATAAACACTTGCGTGCAGAAGCACTCGAAAGAGTTGTAAGTGCCGTGTGTCTTGTTTGACCATATACGAATAGCAAGGAGTGCTATAGCAAAATGCACAATTTACATACTCAATTTAAAGTGGAGTACGCCAAAGTAAAATCACAGAAAAGCAGTAGCACTGGGATGAACGACGTAAGTACAAAACTATGAATTTTGTGTTGAATGTAGAAACCTACTACTTGCAAAAATCGGACACATTTGAGACTATTTCCTAGAAATATCACACTGAATATTCACCAAATTTTTGAAAGCACATAATCTTGAATGGTAATGGATTACGATGTAGCTTTCTTCTGAATCAGAGGCGAAACCATATAAAGCAGTTCTTCAAATACCAATACATCCGTTCATATAAAATTTGCTGAGGATGTACAATCTTCTATCCTATAAAATAAAGTTGTATATAACAGTCATTATTGTTATATTTATAAAGTTATATAGTAAGGAAATGGTGATACTTTCAAACAAAAGTAGGTGTTAATGCGAACTAACCTCAACTCTTTATGAAGCATGGACAGCACACCTTTTCCAGCGTTTCTCCTCTTAATCCAGTTTTTCGTCCATTCTTTCTTTCTTCTTCTCTCATTAGCATGCATTTCTGCATCGTTTAGCACCAAAACAGCTAATAACGCCAGTTTGCTCTGAACATCTGTACCTGAAGCAGCCATCTTCGTTCGATACAACATGCAGCCGATCACAACACAACTAGCTGCTGATCTTGCACCATGGGAGAGCTTCGGCATGGAAGATAGCCTCCGGCTCCTTTCTCTGCAAGCCGGCAGGCATGCATGCCATCTCACAAACTTGTGGCGAACCTTCTTCCAAACACACACACACACACACACACACACACACACACACACACACACACACACAAATATCTCTCTCTCTCTCTCTCTCTCTCTCTCTCTCTCTCTCTCTCTGTGTGTGTGTGTGTGTGTGTGTGTGTGTGTGTGTGTGTGTGTGTGTGTGTGTTGGGTGTCTTGGGCCTCAGAGCCTGGAGACAGGGGCCATGTATGTACGAATTGTGCTTTGTGTGTGTGTGTGTGTGTGTGTTTTCTATTTCAGAAGGACTTTTTGTTCAGAAGCCTAAACGTTTAGCAATCTTTCTAATTATTCGTGACTAGTGGCACCTCTATGTGGAGAGAAGCAATCTGTTCTTTTGTTGTTAATCCATCCATTGTTTGAAAAAACCTACAGTCTTGGAAGATTTGCAACAAAATTTGTAAACCAGTTTGCTTAGAACAGCATGGAAACCACTGTGAGCATCTCTTTTCATAACAATTTTATTTCACTTGTTGTAGTATTACTGTACCAAACATATTTATGGCAACTGACCTCTGGCCCACCCTGTATTTTCATGAAATTATGTGTACTTTGTTCACAAAGCACACATTAATGCAAAACGTGTTGTAGTACCCTTTACTCCCCATAGTTCAGCTGAAACTTTTCTTGTTCAGTGATAAAGGAGTATTAGTATGAAGAAAATGGATCAAGGAAAAGAGATATCAAGGAAAAGGTTATGAATAAAACAGTGCCAGTAGTGTTCTAAAGATGGAGCATATGATAAAAAATAGTGGAGGCTACCTTGCTGGTGGTAAGGTATGTTCAAATAGAATGAGATTTTCACTCTCCAGCGGAGTGTGTGCTGATATGAAACTTCCTGGCAGGTTAAAACTGTGTGCCTGACCGAGACTCGAACTCAGGACCTTTGCCTTTCGCGGGCAAGTTATAATGGTATTTGTTTGAAACCAGAAACAATAATTTCATCGTATGGCGATGTTTACACAATAACAATCTGCAGTGTATTCAGTGTTGTATTTGTAGAATAAACAACAACAGATAAAAAAACAATTTCTACAAAGCACGCTAAGCCATGAGGTTGGTATCCAAAATTGCTGATAATGCCATGGTGATGAAGAACGGAGAACCAGCAATGCTGTCAGCCAGTGAACTGGTCACAGCAGCTTCTAACTGGGCATGCTTATGCTGTGTGTACTGGAGAGTGCCTTTGGTTTCTGAGGTGAGGAGATACGATGCCTGGTGACGCACATCAGCTGTGTTTTTGCTAGCTTAAAAGACTCTTCTATGGGTATTCTGGATATTCTACCACATTTAGACATTTGTGTGTTTAGGGGTATTCTCTTTCTTGGTTTGCTCTCTTGTCACATTATATGTTCTCTTGATGTTCTGGCTTGTGTTCAGTTTCAGTTGGTTATACTCATCAGATGCTAGAACGCTTGCTGTTGACAATTTAGTATGGCCCAAATAAAGTAGTGACTCTGATGTTAACGTATCATCTCAGGCAAGAATATTCATCTGTAACAAAAGAGAAGTATACTGGGAGGAAAAAAATGACCTGTCAATGAGTACTGTTAAAGTATTTGGGATCCTCAACAGGGCAGATGAGAGAAGCAGATCAAATGCATTCATAGTCATGCTAACAGATTTATGCCTAATTGATCCAGAATTTCATGGATGTTCAGGGATCTTAGATGGAAATTTTTGGAAAAAGTGTAATGTTCTGTTTTTCCAGAGTGGTATTGTGTACATATAAGGAACCATTATTCCACAAAGACTATAAAAAAGGTTCTGCTGCTTTTATTATGTACCTTGCAGCAGAACTGTAAGAATACAATAAGTGTGTCAGGGCAAGCAGGGAAACTTTTCCTGATTTTCATTTATAAGTGATGGAGTTAAGAATAAATAATATCAAGTATGTATTATTTTCTGTCAGATAATTTTAAGGTAATAATAATACTAACAATATCTGTAAAGTTAGAGAAAATATATAATAGTACTGTCAATCATTATTCCAGAATGTAATGAGAAATGGAGAAATGATAGAGACAGATTATATAGCATCTGCTGTGCACCAATGTGTGAGTGGAAATTCACTGCTTACTACTAAAGTAATTTTGGAATAGGTGCTGTCTAATAATTACAGCCAAGTAAGGAAAAATAAGTGATATTACATAACACCATTTACTGGCTAGTAAGTTACAGGTGCAGGTGTGTTTATTCTGCAGCTATGCCTAAACTTAGGAAAGTGAAGGATAATAATGACTCATAGCAAAACACATGGGTTGTCCAAAAAGAAAAATGTACTTGGATATATCCTTAATACATAAGGTATGAAAAACATTTGTGGGAATCTATCAAACCTAATCAAACTTTTTTAGAAAAGGTTCCATTCTCATTGATGCATTTGTAATAATTAGACCCAAGTTTGTGAAAGCTACGTTATACTCTTCTATTACCAATAATTACAGCTATAAAGTTACTATTTCTGAGCGTTTTATCATTTTCCAACTGCTTTTCTATTCAAGTTTACGGGAAAGTGTGATATTCAGTAGGTTCCAAGTTGGGACCGTAAAGGGAATATTAAAAAAAATCTGAATTGAAATGTAGCAGTTATTGTTGTATTGGTGTACTATCAGGCAACTGAATGTTGTTATGATTCAACAAAGCCCAGCAGGAAGCATTACGTGCCTCATGTTTTAGA
Organism: Schistocerca cancellata; assembly: GCF_023864275.1. Classification (NCBI taxonomy): domain Eukaryota; kingdom Metazoa; phylum Arthropoda; class Insecta; order Orthoptera; family Acrididae; genus Schistocerca; species Schistocerca cancellata. The sequence continues at coordinate 235,577,705 of NC_064627.1, read as the reverse complement.
TGGTGTACTGAAATCATCAAGAAGTTTTAGAATAGGCTGCTGAAGTTATTAGTATGAATTTCATTAGGAGTAAACTCTTGCAGGCTGAAAAGATGTAGTATCTTCTTCCTATTGTTCAAATTTGACAATGCTTGTTTGGTTTCTGAAAGAGAATCTGTGTGATGCCTGTCCATTGTGTGTAGTGTCCTTGATCCCATAGGAGTCTGTCAGTATTGTTTGTCGTGGGCACTAGCAACTGTTGACAGGTCCTGAAGGGACTCAACTTCTGATGCTGAGTGCCAGCTACATGTATGTGAGTGTGGCTTACAAAGAAAATTAGTATGCTCCACATCTTAGAAACTATTTTGTAGCTGTACTGGAGTGTTTGTCAGGGAAATGAGAGGCCAGTTATAGCTCTGAAATAGCATGGAATGTCGTTATAATGAATCAAGGCATTGTATGGATGCCAAATCAATGTTCTCCAAAATCAACCACATTACAGCATTTTGCTTGGAAAATTGTATGGTACAGAGGGGTATGAACATAATAAGGATGATACCCAGAACCAAGTGGAGCTTAGGGCAGTGTGGACAGCAGGTGGTAGGAGGGAGGCTGGAGGGGAGGGGAAAAAATGAAAACGAAATAAGATAATATAAACAAAATAAGAGAAGAAAAATAGATTAACTCATAAGTATAAGTATGCCAAACATGATACCCGTCATCTCAATGACTGCTTCACAGCCTGTTCCATATGGATTCTTCCCACCAACACCAGCTTTTCTGAATTGCGCAGGTGGGAACTTTCCCTGCAATACATCCTATGTTCCCATAATCCTCCTGGCCTCAATCTCGTGTGTGTGTGTGTGTGTGTGTGTGTGTGTGTGTGTGTGTGTGTGTGAAAAGGAGGTATGCATGGACTAAAAATAAATACATGAAATGTAATCATTAATCAGTTAACGAAAATGACAGTAAGAATTAGGGTAGTCAAAACTCTATTATATTTACACTTAAAACTACTGTTTTTCCTTGTTTCCACTCACTGGTACTATATAAGAATAAAGGCACTTTGTAATGTGAGAGAAAGTATGGAATGTTTCAAATTGACTATGTAATCATGCATTTTATTTGATATTGCAGTTTACAGAATAATTTATGAAATTCTTTACCTGCAGACAGCTGTAGGTTACTTCTTGTTCAAATATTTTATGTGTATATTGTAATGACTTGGTCCCCTTTTATTTAACACTCATTTATGAGTGAACCAGATGACAATTGGTGGTCCTAGCTATCATAATTGGTTTTAATATAATAGAGGGAAACATTCAACGTGGGAAAAATATATCTAAAAACAAAGATGATGTGACTTACCAAAGAAAGCGCTGGCACGTCGATAGACACACAAACGAACACAAACATACACACAAAATTCTAGCTTTCGCAACCAACGGTTGCTTCGTCAGGAAAGAGGGAAGGAGAGGGAAAGACGAAAGGATTTGGGTTTTAAGGGAGAGGGTAAGGAGTCATTCCAATCCCGGGAGCGGAAAGACTTACCTTAGGGGGAAAAAAGGACGGGTATAGACTCGCACACACACACACACACACACACACACACACACATATCCATCCACACATATACAGACACAAGCAGACATATACAGAGGCAAAGAGTTTGGGCAGAGATGTCAGTCAAGGCGGAAGTGCAGAGGCAAAGATGTTGTTGAATGACAGGTGAGGTATGAGTGGCGGCAACTTGATATTAGCGGAGATTGAGGCCTGGTGGATAACGGGAAGAGAGGATATATTGAAGAGCAAGTTCCCATCTCCGGAGTTCGGATAGGTTGGTGTTAGTGGGAAGTATCCAGATAACCCAGACGGTGTAACACTGTGCCAAGATGTGCTGGCCGTGCACCAAGGCATGTTTAGCCACAGGGTGATCCTCATTACCAACAAACACTGTCTGCCTGTGTCCATTCATGCGAATGGACAGTTTGTTGCTGGTCATTCCCACATAGAATGTGTCACAGTGTAGGCAGGTCAGTTGGTAGATCACGTGGGTGCTTTCACACGTGGCTCTGCCTTTGATCGTGTATACCTTCCGGGTTACAGGACTGGAGTAGGTGGTGGTGGGAGGGTGCATGGGACAGTTTTTACACCGGGGGCGGTTACAAGGGTAGGAGCCAGAGGGTAGAGAAGGTGGTTTGGGGATTTCATAGGGATGAACTAAGAGGTTACGAAGGTTAGGTGGACGGCGGAAAGACACCCTTGGTGGAGTGGGGAGGATTCCATGAAGGATGGATCTCATTTCAGGGCAGGATTTGAGGAAGTCATATCCGTGCTGGAGAGCCACATTCAGAGTCTGATCCAGTCCCGGAAAGTATCCTGTCACAAGTGGGGCACTTCTGTGGTTCTTCTGTGGGAGGTTCTGGGTTTGAGAGGATGAGGAAGTGGCTCTGGTTATTTGCTTCTGTACCAGGTCGGGAGGGTAGTTGCGGGATGCAAAAGCTGTTGTCAGGTTGTTGGTGTAATGGTTCAGGGATTCCGGACTGGAGCAGATTTGTTTGCCACGAAGACCTAGGCTGTAGGGAAGGGACCGTTTGATGTGGAATGGGTGGCAGCTATCATAATGGAGGTACTGTTGCTTGTTGGTGGGTTTGATGTGGACGGACGTGTGAAGCTGGCCATTGGACAGGTGGAGGTCAACATCAAGGAAAGTGGCATGGGATTTGGAGTAGGACCAGGTGAATCTGATGGAACCAAAGGAGTTGAGGTTGGAGAGGAAATTCTGGAGTTCTTCTTCACTGTGAGTCCAGATCATGAAGATGTCATCAATAAATCTGTACCAAACTTTGGGTTGGCAGGCCTGGGTAACCAAGAAGGCTTCCTCTAAGCGACCCATGAATAGGTTGGCGTACGAGGGGGCCATCCTGGTACCCATGGCTGTTCCCTTTAATTGTTGGTATGTCTGGCCTTCAAAAGTGAAGAAGTTGTGGGTCAGGATGAAGCTGGCTAAGGTAATGAGGAAAGAGGTTTTAGGTAGAGTGGCAGGTGATCGGCGTGAAAGGAAATGCTCCAGTGCAGCAAGGCCCTGGACGTGCGGGATATTTGTGTATAAGGAAGTGGCATCAATGGTTACAAGTATGTTTTCCGGGGGTAACGGATTGGGTAAGGATTCCAGGCGTTCGAGAAAGTGGTTGGTGTCTTTGATGAAGGATGGGAGACTGCATGTAATGGGTTGAAGGTGTTGATCTACGTAGGCAGAGATACATTCTGTGGGGGCTTGGTAACCAGCTACAATGGGGCGGCCGGGATGATTGGGTTTGTGAATTTAAGGTAGAAGGTAGGGGTGTGGGGTGTCGGCGGGGTCAGGAGGTTGATGGCGTCAGGTGAAAGGTTTTGTAGGGGGCCTAAGGTTCTGAGGATTCCTTGAAGCTCCGCCTGGACATCAGGAATGGGATTACCTTGGCAAACTTTGTATGTGGTGTTGTCTGAAAGCTGACGCAGTCCCTCAGCCACATACTCTCGAGCTTTAACCAACACTTTTTCGCCTTTTTTCACAACAGATCTCCAGTTACTTTCTCCAGCGTCAGCTTTCAGACAACACCACATACAAAGTTTGCCAAGGTAATCCCATTCCTGATGTCCAGGCGGAGCTTCAAGGAATCCTCAGAACCTTAGGCCCCCTACAAAACCGTTCACCTGACTCCATCAACCTCCTGACCCCACCGACACCCCGGACCCCAACCTTCTACCTTCTTCCTAAAATTCACAAACCCTATCATCCTGGCCGCCCCATTGTAGCTGGTTACCAAGCCCCCACAGAACGTATCTCTGCCTACGTAGATCAATGCCTTCAACCCATTACATGCAGTCTCCCATCCTTCATCACCACCACTTTCTCGAACGCCTGGAATCCTTACCCAGTCCGTTATCCCCGGAAACCATCCTTGTAACCATTGATGCCACTTCCTTATACACAAATATACCGCATGCCCAGGGCCTCACTGCGCTGGAGCATTTCCTTTCACGCCGATCACCTGCCACCCTACCTAAAACCTCTTTCCTCATTACCTTAGCCAGCTTTATCCTGACCCACAACTTCTTCACTTTTGAAGGCCAGACATACCAACAATTAAAGGGAACAGCCATGGGTACCAGGATGGCCCCCTCGTATGCCAACCTATTCATGGGTCGCTTAGAGGAAGCCTTCTTGGTTACCCAGGCCTGCCAACCCAAAGTTTGGTACAGTTTTATTGATGACATCTTCATGATCTGGACTCACAGTGAAGAAGAACTCCAGAATTTCCTCTCCAACCTCAACTCCTTTGGTTCCATCAGATTCACCTGGTCCTACTCCAAATCCCATGCCACTTTCCTTGATGTTGACCTCCACCTGTCCAATGGCCAGCTTCACACGTCCGTCCACATCAAACCCACCAACAAGCAACAGTACCTCCATTATGACAGCTGCCACCCATTCCACATCAAACGGTCCCTTCCCTACAGCCTAGGTCTTCGTGGCAAACAAATCTGCTCCAGTCCGGAATCCCTGAACCATTACACCAACAACCTGACAACAGCTTTTGCATCCCGCAACTACCCTCCCGACCTGGTACAGAAGCAAATAACCAGAGCCACTTCCTCATCCTCTCAAACCCAGAACCTCCCACAGAAGAACCACAAAAGTGCCCCACTTGTGACAGGATACTTTCCGGGACTGGATCAGACTCTGAATGTGGCTCTCCAGCACGGATATGACTTCCTCAAATCCTGCCCTGAAATGAGATCCATCCTTCATGGAATCCTCCCCACTCCACCAAGGGTGTCTTTCCGCCGTCCACCTAACCTTCGTAACCTCTTAGTTCATCCCTATGAAATCCCCAAACCACCTTCCCTACCCTCTGGCTCCTACCCTTGTAACCGCCCCCGGTGTAAAACCTGTCCCATGCACCCTCCCACCACCACCTACTCCAGTCCTGTAACCCGGAAGGTGTACACGATCTACCAACTGACCTGCCTACACTGTGACATGGGAATGACCAGCAACAAACTGTCCATTCGCATGAATGGACACAGGCAGACAGTGTTTTTTGGTAATGAGGATCACCCTGTGGCTAAACATGACTTGGTGCACGGCCAGCACATCTTGGCACAGTGTTACACCGTCCGGGTTATCTGGATACTTCCCACTAACACCAACCTATCCGAACTCCGGAGATGGGAACTTGCTCTTCAATATATCCTCTCTTCCCGTTATCCACCAGGCCTCAATCTCCGCTAATTTCAAGTTGCCACCACTCATACCTCACCTGTCATTCAACAACATCTTAGCCTCTGCACTTCCGCCTCGACTGACATCTCTGCCCAAACTCTTTGCTTCTGTATATGTCTGCTTGTGTCTGTATATGTGTGGATGGATATGTGTGTTTGTGCGAGTGTATACCCGTCCTTTTTTCCCCCTAAGGTATGTCTTTCCGCTCCCGGGATTGGAATGACTCCCTTTCCGCTCCCAGGATTGGAATGACTCCTTACCCTCTCCCTTAAAACCCAAATCCTTTCGTCTTTCCCTCTCCTTCCCTCTTTCCTGACGAAGCAACCATTGGTTGCGAAAGCTAGAATTTTGTGTGTATGTTTGTGTGTCTATCGACGTGCCAGCGCTTTCGTTTGGTAAGTCACATCATCTTTGTTTTTAGATATAATTTGTTTTAAGATATTTAATAATAATATACTCAGAACAGTTATTATTACAACTATATGTTGCTCCATGTACTTATGTCGCTTATGAATTTGAAAAGTTTTTCACTAGGGGAGAGTAGAGACCACCTACAAGAAAATTAAAGAGACCTTTGGAGAAAAGAGCTCAGATGAAAACCAGCAATGAAGTGAAAGGTGAAAAAAGTATATAGAGCGCCTGTACAATAGAGATGAACTTTAACACAATATTATAGAAATGGAAGAGGTTGTAGATGAAGATGAGATAAGAGAGATGGCACTGCAAGAACAAGTTGACAGAGCACTTAAAGACCTAACTCGAAACAAGGCCCCCTGGAGTAGATGATATTCCATCAGAACTACCGATAGCCTTGGGAGAGACAGCCATGACAAAACTCTTCCATCTGGTGTGCAAGATGTAGGAGACAGGCAAAGTACCATCAGACTTGAAGAAGACTGTAATAATTCCAGTACCAAAGAAATCAGTTACTGACAAGTGTGAAAATTACTGAACAATCAGTTTAATAAGACATGGCTTCAAAATACTAACATCAATGGAAAAACTGGTAGAAGCTGACCTAGGGGAAGATCAGTTTGTATTTCGGTGATATGTATGAACACGGTGGGCAGTACTGACCCTATGACTTATCTTAAAAGATAGGTTAAGGAAAAGCAAACCTACTTTTTTAGCATCTGTAGACTTGGAAAAAGTTTTAGACGCTGTTGACTTGAGAACTCTCTTTGAAATTCTGAAGGTAGCAGAGATAAAATACAGGGAGCAAAAGGCTATTTACAACTTGTACAGAAACCAGACAGCAGTTGTATGAATCCAAGAGCATGGAAAGGAAGCAGTGGTTGAGAAGGGAGTGAGACAGCATGTCCCCGTTGTTATTCAATCTGTACATTAAGCAAAAAGTGAAGGAAACCAGAGAAAAATTTGGTATAGGAATTAAAGCGTAGGGATGAGAAATAACTACATTGAGGTTTGCTAATGACATTATAATTCTGTCAGTGACAGAAAAGACTTGGAAAAGCAGTTGAATGGAATGTACAGTGTCTCAAAAGGAGGACATAAAATGGATATCAACAAAAGCAAGACAAGGGTAATGGAATTAAATCAGGTGGTGCTGAGGGAATTAGATTAGGAAACAAGATACTTAAAGTAGTAGACAGGTTTTGCTATATGGGAACCAAAATAATTGATGGTGAGCAAAGTAGAGATGATATAAAATGTAGACCAGCAATAACAAGAAAGCATATCTGAAGAAGAGAAGTTTGTTAATATCAGTTATTGATTTAAATGTTAGGAATTTTTTCCAGAGGTATTTGTCTGGAGTGTTGCCATGTATGGAAGTGAAATGTGGATGATATACAGTTTAGACAAGAAGAAATTGGAAATTTTTGAACTGTGATGCTTCAGAAGAATGCTGAAGATCAGATGACTAGATCATGTAACTAATGAGGAGATAACCAACAGAACTGGAGAGTCAAGAAATTTGTGGCACAACCTGACTAGAAGAACGGATCGGTTGTTAGGACATATTCTGAGACATAAAGGGCTCGCCAGTTTAATAATGGAAGGAAGTATTGGGGGGGGGGGGGGTAAAATTGTAGAGGAGACCAGGAGATGAACACAGTAAGCAGATTAAGAAGGATGTAGGTTGCAGTAGTTATTCAAAAATGAAGAGGCCTATGCAGGATAGAGTAGGATGGAGAACTGCATCAGACCAGTCTTAAAAGTGAAGACAACAACAAACAACATAAATTTGTTTATTCAAGTAAGTGATGATATCTGTGATGATGTGGAGAAGTCATTTGATAGTAATTTGGCAATACAAGTTATCATAATCTTGTCGTAGATAGACACGGTTGGAGACCATGGCTGTTATATAAAATTATTTTATTTAAAAAGTACCATAAATGGTTTTGAATTTTTGCACAATTCATGAAGAGATGGTTTTTTCCATGCTTTCATCAATACAGATTATGCAATGGTTTCCTGTGAGTTGTCCTAGGATAAACAATAATTTACAGATTACGAATGTGTAACCAAAATATAGTGCAACCATTCTGGTTACACATTTGTAATTTGTAAACTTTTGTTTACCCTAGTGCAACACACAAGAAACCAGTGTATAGTCTGTGTTGATGAAATGGTTGCACTACATTTTGGATACACATTTGTAATTTGTGAATTATTGTTTATCGCAGGACAGCTCACCGAAAACCAGTGTACAATCTGTTTTGATGAAAGCATGAGAAAACCATCTCATGATCAATAGTAAAAAATATATAAAACTGGTAACAGTACTTTTTGAATAATGTGACCTAAAACCAATTTTTGGCTGGTTGCTGTTTGCCATCAACAATTTATTTCGTACAAATTATAACTCTGAGCTATGAAAGAAAGGTGTTTTGGCTGCCAGTTAAAATATTTCAGATGGCATTGGATGCATCTTGGCTTCATCCTATTTAGAGAATATGTTTTGATCTATGTACTTTGAAGAACATATAAGGAAACCGTTTTGGGATGCCTTGTATTTTGCTTCTTACTATGGAACCTAGGAAAAATCCTAGATCCCTGCTGTTGCAAATGTTATCGTCAGTCGGTACCACAGAAACAAAGTGCAGTATATCAGCAGGATAAATCAAGATTACTGTTTTTATGGTGGCAGATTTTACCAGGCTAAAGGGGATTCAAGGACCTGGTAAAGACAACATATCGCGAAAAAAAATTGAAATGGAATGTAACAATATCTTGCAACCATTAAATTGCTAGAAAGATGGTGCAAGGTGTGCAACTGAAATTTTAATATAAAGATTCATCTGCAGTAAGTCTAGTGAGTTGTTATAAATTTAGAGCTGAAAAGCATAAATGAGTTACAAATATTTTTATGTCTCAGTTTAATGTGTTCAGCTCGAAAGTACTAAAATCATAATCTTAGTAACTAATACTCACCATAGGTGGGGAATTGAGCTCTATTTTAATTTAAAGTTGACTTTTCTTTTTCTTTATTTTTTTTCTTCTTTTTTTGCCCCAGTTGACATGGGCTGACCTGTAGCTCTTCTGCATCTTTTGGATCATGATCTTCAGATTGGTACAAGCATAGACTATCCAAATGTTGCAGCATTGCATAATAAAGTTATGAGCATACCATCAATTAAAGCCTGGATCACAAAACGACCAGTTACAGATCGATAGAACAAGTTTAGTTTTAGCATTACAGTATGAGGTTGGTCATGCTATATGCAAGCATTAATAATTGTGTACAAAAATAATGTAGTTGTTTGTTATTTCCATGATTAGTTTAAAAAATGGAATATTTTTACTCTAAAGGCATTTACTATTTGTTATCTGTCTTGATACTTTTTTTAGCACCTTTGAGAAACTATACACACAGTTTCCATCTACATATAATAGAAATACAAATTCTGTAGTGTAATGTACACCAAATTCTAGTACTGGAAAATGTGATCCCCATTCAACTTATGTTGGACAAGTTTTAGAAAGACCTCAAATGATCTGAAGCTGTCTCCAACTTGAACGTCTGAAAGTATCATGGAGTATTACCATGCATAGTCCAAATGAAAGTGAAACTCTATTATATTTCTTACACTGCATTTCCTCTCATCACTACACTACCTCATGTGTGAACTAATTCCAAACATTACTTCTTTACTGCTTCCATTATATTTATATTTTTGCAGATAATGGAAGCAGTAAAGAAGTAATGTTTGGAATTAGTTCACACATGAGGTAGTGTAGTGATGAGAGGAAATGCAGTGTAAGAAATATAATAGAGTTTCACTTTCATTTGGACTATGCATGGTAATACTCCGTGATACTATATATATATATAATGAGATCCATCCTTCATGAAATCCTCCCCACTCCACCAAGAGTGTCTTTCCGCCGTCCACCTAACCTTCGTAACCTCTTAGTTCATCCCTATGAAATCCCCAAACCACCTTCTCTACCCTCAGGCTCCTACCCTTGTAACCGCCCCCAGTGTAAAACCTGTCCCATGCACCCTCCCACCACCACCTACTCCAGTCCTGTAACCCGGAAGGTGTACACGATCAAAGGCAGAGCCACGTGTGAAAGCACCCACGTGATCTACCAATTGACCTGCCTACACTGTGACACATTCTATGTGGGAATGACCAGCAATAAACTGTCCATTCGCATGAATGGACACAGGCAGACAGTGTTTGTTGGTAATGAGGATCACCCTGTGGCTAAACATGCCTTGGTGCACGGCCAGCACCTCTTGGCGCAGTGTTACACCATCTGGGTTATCTGGATACTTCCCACCAACACCAGCGTATCCGAACTCCGGAGATGGGAACTTGCTCTTCAATATATCCTCTCTTCCCGTTATCCACCAGGCCTCAATCTCTGCTAATTTCAAGTTGCCGCCACTCATACCTCACCTGTCATTCAACAACATCTTTGCCTCTGCACTTCTGCCTCGACTGACATCTCTGCCCAAACTCTTTGTCTTTAAATATGTCTGCTTGTGTCTGTATATGTGTGGATGGATATGTGTGTGTGTGCGAGTGTATACCCGTCCATTTTTTCCCCCTAAGGTAAGTCTTTCTGCTCCCGGGACTGGAATGACTCCTTACCCTTTCCCCTAAAACCCACATCCTTTCGTCTTTCTCTCTCCTTCCCTCTTTCCTGATGAGGCAACAGTTTGTTGCGAAAGCTTGAATTTTGTGTGTATGTTTGTGTTCGTTTGTGTGTCTGTCGACCTGCCAGCACCTTCATTTGGTAAGTCACATCATCTTTGTTTATATATATATATATATATATATATATATATATATATATATATATATATATATATATATATATATAGGGTGGCCCAAAAAGGATGGTCACATTTTAAATAACTATAACTCCATCAGTTTTACAAATTAATTTTATTCTATTACGTAACTAAATGCTCCCAGGCACCCAATTACAAGAACTAACCACAAAAAATCATGTACGGAAAATGACTTCCGGAAGATGGTGTCCTTCCTCGGTGATGCATTCCACAAGTCTTTCCTCGAAATTTTCCATCACTTTCACTACTGTTTCTTCTTGAATTGCCATAATTTCCGCACTGATTGCCTCCTTCAGATCAATTAAGTTTCGGGGCTTCTGTACGTAGACTTTTGACTTTAGGTATCCCCAAAGAAAAAAATCACAGGCTGAGAGGTCAGGTGATCTCGTGGGCCAGTGGACATCTCCAAAACGCGAGATGATGTGGTGGGGGAACATCCGCCTTAAAACACACATGGAGTCATTGGCTGTGTGGGCCGTGGCCCCGTCCTGTTGAAACCAAATTCGATCTCGATTTACATGTAACTCTCGCAGTTTCGGCACCAAAAAGCTATGTAGCATGTTAACGTAACGTTTCGAGTTCACTGTGACTGTAGCGTTGTTCTCCTCAAAAAAATAAGGACCAACAATCCCCAATCTTGAAATTCCACACCAGACTGTTACCTTAGCACTATGAAGAGGCTTTTGGTGCAATTCTCTGGGATTATCTGCTGCCCAATACCGGCAGTTTTGTTTATTGACATAGCCGTCTAAATGGAAATGGGCTTCATGTGACATAAGAAGCACAACATCATTATTAGAGTACAAAATGTCAAGCATGGATTCACAAAATCGTCTTCGCTGCTCAAAATCACGATCATACAGCTTTTGCGTGATCATAATTTTGTATGGGTGAAACTGTAACTCACGGCTTAAAATACGCTGCAACGAACTACGGCTGAGGCCTAAAGTTTGAGCACGACGCCTAGTGGAACGACGTGGGCTTTGCAGCACTGACGCTCTAACATCATCAATGTTCTGTGGAGTAACTGCCGTACGTGTATGCCCTGTAGATTTACCACTTTTGACAGACCCTGTTGTCCGGAATGCAGTCACCCAACGTGATATGGATCTGCGATCTGGAATGGGTCCATCACGCGCTACACCAAAACGTTGTCGAAACAATCGTTGCACAGTAATAAACGATTCATCATTTCTGAAAAACTGTTCCACAGCAAAAACACGATGCTCGACCGTCCACTGCGCCATCTCGTGGCAAACTGGGTGTAATGGCCGACTTGCAGACGGCCGGCATTGGTCCCCCCTCCTCACCTTTCAATGGTACTACGCAGTTCAAATCCGACCATCCTTTTAGGGCCACCCAGTATATATATATATATATATATATATATATATATATATATGATTATAATAGAAGGAAACATTCCACGAAGGAAAAATATACCTAAAAACAAAGATGATGTGACTTACCAAATGAAAGTGCTGGCAGGTCGACAGACACACAAACGAACACAAACATACACACAAAATTCAAGCTTTCGCAACAAACTGTTGCCTCATCAGGAAAGAGGGAAGGAGAGGGAAAGACGAAAGGATGTGGGTTTTAAGGGAGAGGGTAAGGAGTCATTCCAGTCCCGGGAGCGGAAAGACTTACCTTAGGGGGAAAAAAAGGACGGGTATACACTCGCACACACACACATATCCATCCACTGTCTGTATATGTGGTTACCCACTAGTTGAAAGACATGAAGTCAAGTGAACTCAGGCAGTAGTGTTGTAAGTAGGCTGTTTATATTTTCTTATTGGCAAAGTTACGTAGCGCTCTATATGAAAATCACTGGCTGTGCTGTGTGCAGTCTGTGGCTAGTTTGCATTGTTGTCTGCCATTGTAGAGGGGCAGCTGGATGTGAACAGCGCGTAGCGTTGCGCAGTTGGAGGTGAGCCACCAGCAGTGGTGGATGTGGGGAGAGAGATGGCGGAGTTTTGATAATTTGTAATACTGGATGTCAATTATGAATATTAAGGTAAATACACTGTTTGTTCTCTATTAAAATCTTTCATTTGCTAACTATCCCTATCATTAGTTAGTGCCTTCAGTAGTTTGAATCTTTTATTTAGCTGGCAGTAGTGGCGCGCGCTGTATTGCAGTAGTTCGAGTAACGAAGATTTTTGTGAGGTAAGTGATTTCTGAAAGGTATAGTTCAATGTTACTCAGGGCCATTCTTTTGTAGGGATTATTGAAAGTCAGATTGTGTTGCGCTAAAAATATTGTGTGTCAGTTCCAGCACAGTTTTGTATAAATAGTTCTAAGGGGACGTTTCATATGTCGACCCTTAGCCTAGGATACCTCACTGGAATCTTCTGATATTTTTTCTTGTAGTTTGTGTATTTAGTGTAGCTTTTGTTTATTGCTAGCGCGTAATTGTAGAGAGAATCTCCTTTGTAGTTGCAGTCTTTCATTGTTGTACTGTAAAACAGTTGTGGCATGCATGTAGATTTTCACCAAGTATTTCGCAGCTGCAATTAACTAGATATTATTTTCAGTGCTATATTAATGTGTTCTCTTATTTTTGCTATTCAAATTGTGCTTTTCTGTGTTATCGTGTGAAATATTGTGACAATAATGGCGTGTGAAAAACGTAACACTCGGCTCCAAAGTAAACTAAGAAATGACAGTGAAGACGAAAGCAGTGTGTTGGCCCCACCATGTAATGAGTTAACTAATGTTCAAAGTAGTAATTTGGTAACTGTGCATAGGGAAATGGAGCGGGCGTCAAACAATGGCGTAGACAGTCAAACAGGTAGTGAACAGGGAAGCATTATCGATCGATCGGTCGGCAACAGCTCGCCTCAGGAATCCGAAATGATAGGACACAATTTTGCAAATACTGTAGATTCAGGTTTTGCGTCCTCACTGTTTTCTCAAATAAGTCAAGACACATTTTCAGCTTGTCAAAATGTGAATGTTGCCGGTGCAAATGCACTGCCGAAAAGAGTAGAGGAACAGATTCCAAACACTAATGCATTGTTATTACAACTAATGCAACAAATGGAACAAAATCAGAGACAAACACAGCAACAGTTAGACACAATGGGACAAAATCTTCAAAAGTTAGACACAATGGAACAAAATCAGAGACAAACACAGCAAAAGCTTCAAAAGTTAGACACAATGGAACAATACCAGAGACAAACACAGCAAAAGCTTCAGAAGTTAGACACCACACTTGAACAAACACGTGAAGATTTAACTACTGAGTTACATAACATCGAATCGAAATGTCAAAAGGTCTGTAATGACGTAAAAACACAAATTTGTGAACATTTTCAACCTATTTTTTCGCGTCATGAAAATGCATTACAGAATCACGAAGCAGCCATAAAAGAACTGCAAACTATTGTTCATGAAAATCATGAGACCTTGCAAGCTAAAATGGACTCAGTTGCATCTACCGATTCGGTTACGCAACTTGCAAAAACTCAGGAAAACTTAAAGGACACAGTAGAAAGACACATGGAGGAAATTAGTTCATTATCAGAGAAAGTAGCCGAACTTTCGGATCAGGTCGCTAACTTATCTACAAAGGTAGATGATGATGTGAATGACACAAGACCCGTAGCCTTCACTGACACAGAAGAGTATGAACAAATAAGAAAATTCAAACAAAATCAAAATCAAATCAATACACAGTATAAAAGAGAAATCCGGGAAGTACAAGATCAGCTGACACAGGTAATACAAGAATTACGTATTTCAGAGGACACTCGCGCCCCAATAAGGGAAGAGGGACATAGAAATACGGAACAGCCACAAAATAATAACACAGGGCATTTCGGTAATTATGAAAGAAATTGGCAAGGTACACAGAATTTTGAGATGGAACCGACGACACGACGTATCAATGACCGATATGCTACTCGCCGACACGATGAGTTTGACTATAAGCTGTTCATTACTACACGTAAATTCAAAACGTTTAAGAATTCTGCCAACGACATTCATCCACAAGCGTGGCTCCATCAATTCTCTCATTGTTTCCCTCCCAACTGGTCATTGGAGCACAGGTTAGAATTTATGTGTGGCTACTTAGAGAATGAACCAGCTGTAAGAATGCGATCGGTCATTCACGATTGCCACAGTGAAGGAGAATTTTACCATGCCTTCCTCTCAGCATATTGGTCTCAAGCCACACAAGACCGCGTAAAACATAGCATCATAATGATGAAACACTTCGAACAATCTGAATTTTCCAGTCTTGTGAAATATTTTGAAGACATGTTGCACAAGAATCAATACCTGTCAAACCCATACAGCCCCTCAGAACTCATCCGCATTTGCTTAATCAAACTGCCCGAACATTTGAGACATATTATTTTAGCAGGACGTTGCAAAGACGACATTGAAGCTTTTCAGGGACTGTTACAAGAATTAGAAATTGACACAGATAGTCGCGGGATGCGAAAACAGGAAAACAATCACTACAGGTCACATCCGTCACAATTCTGTGACGACAGAAACGATAACTGGACGCGACAAGGCTATTCTCACCACATAAATCGTGACCAAAATAGACACCACCCGTATGACAACCGTTGGCAGAGTAGTAATAATTACAGGGAAAGATCACCTCTCCGCAATAATGACTATCACAGAGACAATCAGAGAAACAGACAATATGGGAACCAAAATAATTATTATCAAGGGAGACAGAATAACTTTAGACGCAACGGTCCAGCGCGCAGTTACGATTCAGGGAGAAATTCTCCACCACGTGACCGACAAGAAAGATACTATGGAATCTACCGACATGACGACAGACGATATGATCGTAACGACAGACCTGAATTGCATCAGAACTGGCGAAATTTAAACAGAGCAGAGCACTCTCGTCACGATGAATTTGTAGAAGTTAGGTCTCCAAATCCCAATAACGACGCGCGCCAACAAAGAGAAAATAGGCAATGACTCACTCCACTGGCAGCCACAATACGTACTTATGAAACTGACGACGGAGCTGCCGTAGCTAGTAATTACGTAAAAATGGAAGACATTAGGGACATCTTCCTCCAGGAACACGACGTAAAACATAACAACATTGCATATCCTGTGATTCACATTACTGTAAATGACGTAAAATTTACGGCAGTACTTGACTCTGGCAGTCCCATTTCAGTAATTAGTGAAACAGCTTTTAGCAAATGCAACAAATCGAACGATTGCCCCACACTTCCGTTACGTAAGATTAAATTACAAGGTGCAATCTTTGGAAAAAGTGTAGATGTACGCCAACAAACCAATTTAGAATTCTTTTGCCAAAGCCACAGCTTCTCTATGAACTTTCTTATTGTTCCATTATTGTCGACGGAAATTATACTGGGAGTAGACTTTTTGAATGAATACAAAGCAATTTTAAGCTTTCACGATGCTGAAATAAGTTTAGAGAAAGAAGGTAGGTCAATAGCTTTGAAATTTGAAGACTGGCTCTCAAACCATGATGAGGAAATTAATCGGCTTTACCTTCTGTTAGATAACAGTTTGGAATTTTCTACGGAACTAGACACTAACAATCACTCTGTAAGTACTGACAGGGATGACATCGACGGCATATTTGAAATTAATGAGTTAATTCAGAATAAAATTCAAACAATTGAGAATTGTAGTGACACTGATAGGCAGGACCTTTTTGAGATTTTACAAGCACATTCCACAGTTTTTACTCACAAAACAGGAACGATCAAGGGATTTCAATACCAATTTCGTGTTCGTGAGCATACTAAATTTTGTGTTAGACCATACGTAATTCCAGCACATTATAGGGACCGTGTTAGAACAGAAATACAATCTATGCTTAATGAGGGCATTATTGAGCCTGCAGTGAGCTCATACAACAACCCATTACATGTTGTTGAGAAGAAAAATGGATCGATCAGGCTTGTTTTAGATTCGAGACAAATCAATACTATCATTATTCCTGAAACAGACAGGCCGCAGACGATGGAAGAACTTCTTCAAAATTTTAATGGTGTAAAAGTGTTGTCTTCCATTGATCTCAGATCCAGCTTTTATCAGATCGAACTTCATCCAGAATGCAGAAAATACACAGCTTTCCTTTGTTTCGGCGTTTGTTATCAGTTTCGGAAACTTCCTTTTGGTTTGAACATTTCTTCGGCAGCATTCATTCGTGGGTTAAATTCCATATTACCTGAGTTCTTAAAACGTCACATCACCTTATATGTGGACGATATCCTAATAGCAGAAGCTTCATGGGAACAACATAACCGCATCCTCAACAGTTTGTTACGTATTTTTGCAGAATCTGGAATTACAGTTAACTTGGAAAAGTCTGAATTCGATAGGACAAAGGTGAAGTTTTTGGGACATATTATTTCTTCTGAAGGCATTCAGCCGGATCCTGAAAAGTTAGAAGCAATCAGAGCCATTCCAGTTCCAGCCACAAAAAAACAAGTACGCAGTTTTCTAGGTCTCGTAAATTTTTACCGTCGTTTTCTGAATATGCAAATTCTAGTTACACCAAAACTTTGTTCTCTCACTGGAAAAAATACTATTTGGAACTGGGACGAACAAGCACAGTTGGAATTCAATTCTTTGAAAGAAGCGTTACTTCACGCGCCAATACTAGCTCATCCAGATCTGTCACAAGATTTCTGCCTTAGCACGGATTCTTCTAAAGTCGGTCTTGGTGCCCATTTATTTCAAGAAGCCATAGAAAATGACACTACCATTCAGAAAACCATTGCTTTTGCTAGCCGAGTGCTAACAAAATCTGAAAAAAATTATTCCGTTACTGAATTAGAAGCTTTAGCTATCGTTTCGGCATTTAACAAATTCCGTTTCTTTCTTTCTGGTAAGCACGTAAAAGTATACAGTGATCATTGTGCATTACAATTTCTTATGTCTTCAAAATTAAATCATGACAGGCTAAAACGTTGGGCATTGTTTCTGCAAGAATTCCGCTTCACAATAGTCTACATTCCCGGCAAGGAGAACATTGTTGCGGACGCGCTGTCACGCGCACCGGCTGGGCTTGAGAAAAGTAACACAGAAGGCAACCTCGAGAAAAATTTCAGTATTCTTTACATTCAGAAAGTCGCCTTTGAAAACTTCATCACCACATCTTTAAAGGACATTGCTCAGGAACAAGATAAAGATCCGATTTGGAAAGACATCAAAAGTAAATGGCATGAAAAGACATACACTCAGATTCGGCATTATTACCTGGTTAGAAACAACATACTCTTCAAACGCTGCACTGTTGATGACAAGCTATGGGTACTTTGCATTCCAGACGATTTTGTTAATAAGCTCATTTGGTACATTCATTTCAGCTACGCACATTTTGGCCCACGAAAATGTTATCATATTCTTCGAACGACTTGTTATTTTAACAATATGGAAAAGAGAATTCGAAGAGTCTTGTCTATTTGTAAACTTTGTCAAAAGGCGAAACCATCTACTGTCTCCCATCGTGCTCCGCTTTTTCCTATCATTCCTTCTAAATTAAAAGAATTTGCTGCTGTTGATCTCTTGGGACCGCTTGTCAGAACATCGAATGGATTTGCGTACATTCTAGTCGCTGTTGAACTCACTTCAAAATTTGTTTCTTTCACTCCGTTACGTAAAGCCACTGGACGGTCTGTATCCAACGCCTTTGTTAAAAATTTCTTACGTGAAGTTGGACAGGTTAGCAAAGTCATTTCAGATAACGGACCGCAATTCAGATCTGCTGTTTGGTCACGCATGCTTCGGAATCATAAAATCAAACCTGTTTTTATTTCATTGTATTCACCACATTGTAACCCGTCTGAACGGATTATGAAAGAAATCAATAAGCTTTGCAGACTTTATTGTCACAGAAAGCATCAGCATTGGGACAGATATTTACACTTATTTCAAAATGTGCTGAATGAAATGCCTCATGATTCCACTGCTTTACCACCTACTCTTGTACTGAAGAATGTAGAACCTCCGAACAGAATCAGAGAGCTTGTACCTTTCCCGAATACACGTAAACTTCGACACAAAGACATAATTGATTTGGCTCTTAAAAATATAAAATCTGCAGCAGACAAAAGGAGAAAACTAAACGGTAAAGCAAATGCAAAGAAATTATGTATTGGTCAGAAAGTTCTCATTAAAGCTCATTCATTGTCACATAAGAAGAAACACTTGAGTCACAAATTCTTTCTAGTTTACAATGGACCTTACAGAATCCGACGTATACCACATGATAATTGCGTTGAAGTTGAAACTCTGCGTACTAGGAAGAGTAAAGGTTTACACCACATTTCTCATGTAAAACCATTTCTTGACAGATAATCTGCTTTTTAACTTAGTCTTTGCAATTTTCACTTCACGCTACTTGTACAATTTGTCACACTGAGAAACTGTTAACATGCAACTATGTTTTAAAGCTAACTAACCATCCAGTCAAGAACATAGGTAACTTAGACAAGTAATTGCGAATGCATTGTTATTGCGAACAGACGACACAGTGTTGTTATTTACACATTCCTCCTTGTTAGTTGCACGATTACGTAACGAATATACGGCTTACATACTTAGAACATATACCAGCACTGCTAATGAAATTTTCATGCAACATTTTGGTTTGCTTGAGAGTGGATTCTGGATTTGAGGTGCTTTCTGTGAAATGCCAGATGACACAGTGGTTAGTTTATGTGACAGCTACACGATTTTATCACGACGCTGCTAATACGTGACAATTTACAATGTTGCTTTTGCGGTGTATCTGTTTTATATCTGCACAGTTTTTTCTGAATTCTTCTATAAAGTGAGACATGTTTTAGTGGTGACTTTTGTGCTATTGCTACAAGGAGACAGCCTTTTTTGTAGGACAACAATACGTTACAGCACAGTACTTTCCTCATCACGGCAATAAGCGTAATAACTAAGTTATCTATACGCAAAGCATTTCACTTTTGTGTATCATGAGGTAAGTACATTGACTTCTGCAGAACTTAGCTTTCGGAGGACAATAACTACGACACTTCCCAGAGATTATCTTACAGCAAGACGCACATTTAGCGCTACAGGACATGTATTTGAGTGATCAATTTTGTACGTAAAACATTTATTTTTAGAGATTTTTGAATTACAAAGAAAGTTTTTCGTGATACATTTCATTCCATTGCAGTAAGCTATAATACCTGAGGATACAATTACAATAATCCTCAGGGGGGTACACGTTTACTTTGTGTACCATGTGTCTGGCAAGCACAAGGAGCCCTAGCTAATATGGTATTTGCTTATACAATTTAACACATCGGTACCATATTTCTCTAACACATAAATTACACAGCTATCTGATCATTTAACAGAGAAACAAACTTCTTTATTACGTCAGTGACACATGTTTACGCAATTACAGAGTTGGATTACTTCACACTTAAGAAATTGTATTTTGTCTGTACTTTTTGCACTGTTCATATTTTTTTGGAACCATTGTGATACTGTGAGAGCTTTGAATGATGTATTTGGTATGGGATCATGATTTTTAAAGAACGTTTGAGGTAGATGACACTTTTGACATGAGCAGAGAATTTTTTTAGATTCTGAAATTATTGCAGAAAGCTACGACGTTTTTGAGATCTGACTGAGGTGTTATGATGTTACTATTACGACGACGATGTGTATTATGCTGCTGAGGTATGTTTATGATCAATAAGCTAATGCTATATGAGTTATTTGATTATGCTACGTATGTTATGATGAAATATTGAAGAAGTGTTGACGAGTAAGGTAAGGAATAATGAATAGAAGTTAGGGACTCTTGACTTGTGAAAAAGGATGTTGGAAACCGAGAATCGTACTTTAAGAGTTATGAAATGTGTGTAAATGCGTGAATGTATCACAATGCCGGCGAAAATTTTTTGGACACTGTTATATTCATAAGATTTTGTTTCTACAGATTTGTAACGCAAATTCTTGACCTGTGAAGACTGTCACTGTAGCGGAAACTGCTGTCGTAAATATTTCCGTAAGAAAGTTAATTGACCACCTGCACGTGCGTCGTCGGGACACAGCTGTGTCAAACACCTGGAGAACAAGCCATTAGGGTGTGCCTTTCATCGCTAATGCGACACCCTCGTTACTTAAAAACATATGATTACTCGCACTTTGTGCTAATTATTGAAATGCTTATGAATTGATGGGAAATATTCGTACATCTGTACACCTGATTATGACAAGTGTCTTTCTCCGAGAGTTGAGTGCTACTGACTTACGAAATGCCACATGACTATTGAATGATATTTTTATGCTTTGCTTTTCATAGTTGCTTATTTCATTTAATATCTGGTTTCCAGCTGTGTTGCAGCATTAGTTTTATAAAATAAACTTAGATGCATTTGCTAATGTGAACTCTTTCTGTCAACAGATCTATTAAATAATTATTTTATGATCCACATTCTTTAAAAAAGGAGCACTTGGAAAGGAAAGAACAATAAGAAGGAACTAGTAACAGTAACAAATAATTTTCTTTTCAAGTATATGGTAAAATTTTTTTTACAATAAGTTCTTGTGGTGCACCACTTTAATTACATAGACATTAAGATGTGAATAGACATTTCCCTTGTCTGCATTGTTGTTTTTACTGTAATATTTTTTCTGCTTGAGCTATGTCATGTCTAGGTATAAGTTGCTGCTGTTTGCCTGGCATAGTGTTATTGAATTTGACTTTTGCTAATTTCTTAATGCTGCTTGCTTCGCAAATCTGCGTTTTTTTCATTGCTGTTTATATTAACTGTGTTATGTGATGCTGCATTGCCTTGTCCCTTGGTATATATATCTGAGCTCAGTAGATTTAAGTTAGCTTAAGAGGGGGTAGACTATATAAAAAACTGACTATGGAGAATAGGTAAAGAATGCATTGCGAAGTTATATGAAAAAGATTTGGGCCCCAATGAGTATTGTACAATCAGAAATAATTAGTTTGAAAGAAATATGAATAGAATACAGGAAGGAGGTATAAATAGGACTTTTGGGAATAATGATGAACGAAAGGAGATCTCCATGCAAAATACTGCAGTAAAACAAACCCTGTCCTTTCCTTTTGTGTCATCCCTCTATATGTTTGTGTACCCTTGTGTATTTGTGTTTTTCCTGTCTTTATGTGTTTAGCTGATGAGAGCTATGTTGTAGAATTTTTCTAATACTCTGTTATTTTCTTTGTAAAGATGCTTAGACATTATTTATTCTGTGTTGTTTTAATGCTCATGTGTGAAGTTGACGTTTCAAAAGTGATTCTGATCTTTTATTTTTGTACTCATGTCATCATTCCTGTAACACTGATGTATATGTTTATTTCTATTCCTTTGTAAAGCCTGTACTACAAATGTTATCTGTATTGTTATGTTTTTAATGATGTATTTTGTATCTTTGTAATTGTATTCTTATGTTATATAATTGTAATTGACGCCAGTTAATCAAATTAAGTAACTTGTAAGCATTTATTTCACTGCACACATTTCTGTTGGTCATAGTATATGGACAATATGTGAGAAGTAGGGACTGTTAGTGTTTGCACGTGTGTTACTAATTCAGCAAGGGACTGGATAACAGCATTGCTGGTTCTAAGGACAATTCCCAAAAACTTTGTGCGTGCACAAGTGGTGGTTTATGGACTTGCTATCTTCTCTGCAAGACTCTTCGATGGTGATTGTGCACCTGCACAGTCGCAGCAGATGGCTGCTGGCCATCTCTACAAGGACTACAGTGGGTCTGCATCTCTGGTGGCCCACCAATACCACAATCTCTACCAGGACTACAGTGGGCCTGTCCACACTTTCTACAAGGACTACAGTGGGTCTGCATCTCTGGTGGCCCACCAATACCACAATCTCTACCAGGACTACAGTGGGCCTGTCCACACTTTCTACAAGGACTGCAGTGGGTCTGCACCTCTGGTGGCCCACCAATACCACAATCTCTACCAGGACTACAGTGGGCCTGTCCACACTTTCTACAAGGACTGCAGTGGGTCTGCACCTCTGGTGGCCCACCAATACCACAATCTCTACCAGGACTACAGTAGGTCTACTCTGTGATCACCTATCTACCAATCTTCTTCAAAACGTCGAATGACTCTGCTGTGGGTTTGCTTTGTTGTGGCCCATTACCTGTCAGCATGTCAAGGGTCAGCACTGTCTTTCCGTTGGAAGGACACCACTACTTCTTCAAGACTACATGGCAATCCACTACTTCTGTGTGCAATTTTTTTTTACTAATGAGACTTTATGAAAAAAAACTGTAATTACTATTATGATGAATGATCAGGACTGTCTTTATGGACTGTGAAAAAATTTTAGCTTTTGACCAACATTGTATCAATAAGTGTGTGCATTTTATATCTTTGTTACTGTAATTGTGAAATTTTTTTTTCAAATCTGTATTGGCCAGTGCCCAACACCATTTGTAAAAATTTTTTGTGGGGAGCATGGGGGCTATGTAAGTAGGCTGTTTATATTTTCTTATTGGCAAAGTTACGTAGCGCTCTATATGAAAATCACTGGCTGTGCTGTGTACAGTCTGTGGCTAGTTTGCATTGTTGTCTGCCATTGTAGAGGGGCAGCTGGATGTGAAAAGCGCGTAGCGTTGCACAGTTGGAGGTGAGCCGCCAGCAGTGGTGGATGTGGGGAGAGAGATGGCGGAGTTTTGATAATTTGTAATACTGGATGTCAATTATGAATATTAAGGTAAATACACTGTTCTCTATTAAAATCTTTCATTTGCTAACCATCCCTATCATTAGTTAGTGCCTTCAGTAGTTTGAATCTTTTATTTAGCTGGCAGTAGTGGCGCTCGCTGTATTGCAGTAGTTCGAGTAACGAAGATTTTTGTGAGGTAAGTGATTTCTGAAAGGTATAGTTCAATGTTACTCAGGGCCATTCTTTTGTAGGGATTATTGAAAGTCAGATTGCGTTGCGCTAAAAAACATTGTGTGTCAGGTTAAGCACAGTCGTGTATAAGTTGTTCTAAGGGGACGTTTCAGTGTGCAGCTGTTGAGGGCAGAGTCCAGTGACGGCAGGTGGCTGGTTCATCTTGATGCGTAGACTGGTGTAGATCTCCACTCAGATAGTGGCTGGTGCTGACAGAATGAGTGCCTAATTTTGACATTATTTTTGCTAGCCACATCCGCTGTGGTTTCTGCAACAGTAATGGTTTTGCTCTCTAAGGCAAGGCCCGAGATCCAACTGTTGAGCAACCAGGACACCATAGCTCCAGTTCTTCTGTCGTATCACCACTTCGCAGCCCTGGCGGTACTGTGAAGATGTCGCAGCCTCTCCTTTCAGAAGCAGTGGCTAGTGACTGTGGGATCGTCATTTTGTTGAATAGTGGCTCTTGCATACCAAACATATGTGATAGCAACATGACACCAAGTTACAGAGACGACCTGTGATGCCCTCTGTATGGTGTCATTTTGGTGACTCATCACACAAGTCATCTGCTTCACCAGCCAGAATCATGGCACAACAACACTGTGATTGGAACCCGGTTGTAATTACATTGGTTTGGTGACTGTAATAATCAGTCAGCAAATCATATACATCAGCAAAGCACAAACTACTCGGGTCTGAGAGTGGGCATACTTTTTGCACCACTCGGTACAGTTTATCACAAGAAGACAGTAAGAGTTCGCTCTGACGTTCAGGGTCAGTTATTTGATTTGATTTGCTTTCCAGTGAAAAACAAGGCAATGTAAACAGACTTCTCTACTCGCACACGCCTCATTCTAAGGAAGTGAATGACAGAGAGAGAGAGAGAGAGAGAGAGAGAGAGGGAGGGAGGGAGGGAGGGGGGATGATGCTGCAGCTGCA
This sequence comes from Schistocerca cancellata, assembly GCF_023864275.1. Lineage (NCBI taxonomy): Eukaryota > Metazoa > Arthropoda > Insecta > Orthoptera > Acrididae > Schistocerca > Schistocerca cancellata. Next base: position 235,553,329 of record NC_064627.1, on the reverse strand, counting down.
GCTGCAGATTGTTGTAGCAACAATTCCTATTGATGCTGTTTTTGTTTTTGTCGTCTTTCGAATTCTCGGTGCTTTTCTTGCTGTAGCTGCAATAGTTGCTGTCGCAGCTGCAACTGCTGCTGCCACAACTTTAGATACTCAGCATCCACGCTTCACTTAGAATAGGTGCATGGTGAGAATGTCCTCATTGTCATTTTATCCTACTACGTATAACTAGAATATCGTTTATGATCACTCACGCTAGTGGTGATGCAGAGACCGGAGGAACAAAAAGGTGATTCATGTGGTCAGTGACGATGGAGTTCACGAAGTGAATGGGTAGCCGGAAACAAAAGTCCAGAGAATAGCGAAAGTCGCAGTAAATGTGCGCAAAGAGTCCAGGGATCGATCCTTATAGAAAACTGTGAGCACAGACAAGGTCAATAGCTCTACTGTGAACGCCGCCTATCGAAGTCTTCAAAGAGTAGAGAGAACTGCTTTGCTGCACACGATCGCTTCGGTAGCTGTGTAGCATGGGCAGCATAAGTGATTGGTAATCGAAGGGGCCGAAGTCGATTTCGTCCATTCGGGGACTGGGTGTTGTGTTGTTCTTACGTTCGTATCCTGGCATCGAACAAATAAAATTGTCTCAGATACACTGTCATATCGTCTTTCTGTTGGTGAGAGGGCTGAGGGGGCATGGACCGAAATATATATGTAGTTCGTCAGGAGCTGACTGTCTTCACTGCTGCTGTGGTGGCCTTATATAGCCCATGGACGGCTTCTGATTGGTCGGCTTGTGGTTGGTGGGTGATTACGTACTGCTGTCGCAGACGGTGTCAATGTGTGCGCCAGTGGCGCCACCGCTTCCGTTGGAACGTAAATCTTGGAGGGAATCTCTTTTGTTGCTTCTCTGCATCAAGCGCTCGTTTCCATGCACCGCTCAGATAGTATCTGCTATCATGGTTAAAGTTCTTCTCGCTCATTCTTATTTCAAAAGCCTCCTTAATAAAAGAATCCCAGTATGTGGAGGCATTGGACAAAAAATTTGTTTCACAGAACAGAATTTAATGTTTGTTCGTGAGGCTGAGCTCCGCAATTGCCGATTTCTCCAGCTCTCTATTTTTAATATGCTGTTTGTGTTCTGTGTAGCGGTCGAATGCGGTATGATTAGTCTGTCCTATACAGGGTGTTACAAAAAGGTATGGCCAGACTTTCAGGAAACATTCCTCACACGCAAATAAAGAAAAGATGTTATGTGGACATGTGTCCGGAAACGCTTAATTTCCATGTTAGAGCTCGTTTTAGTTTCGTCAGTATGTACTGTACTTCCTCGATTCACCGCCAGTTGGCCCAACTGAAGGAAGGTAATGTTGACTTCGGTGCTTGTGTTGACATGCGACTCATTGCTCTACAATACTAGCATCAAGCACATCAGTACGTAGCATCAACAGGTTAGTGTTCATCACGAACGCGGTTTTGCAGTCAGTGCAATGTTTACAAATGCGGAGTTGGCGGATGCCCATTTGATGTATGGATTAGCACGGGGCAATAGCCGTGGCGTGCCACGTTTGTATCGAGACAGATTTCCAGAACGAAAGTGTCCCGACAGGAAGACGTTCGAAGCAATTGATCGGCGTCTTAGGGAGCACGGATCATTCTAGCCTATGACTCGCGACTGGGGAAGACTGAGAACGACGAGGACATCTGCAATGGACGAGGCAGTTCTTCGTGCAGGTGACGATAACCCTAATGTCAGCGTCAGAGAAGTTGCTGCTGTACAAGGTAACGTTGACCACGTCACTGTATGGAGAGTGCTACGGGAGAACCAGATGTTTCCGTACCATGTACAGCGTGTGCAGCCAGTATCAGCAGCTGATTGGCCTCCACGGGTACACTTCTGCGAATGGTTCATCCAACAATGTGTCAATCCTCATTTCAGTGCAAATGTTCTCTTTACGTATGAGGCTTCATTCCAACATGATCAAATTGTAAATTTTCACAATCAACATGTATGGGCTGACGAGAATCCGCACACAATTGTGCAATCACGTCATCAACACAGATTTTCTGTGAACGTTTGGGCAGGCATTGTTGGTGATGTTTTGATTGGGCCCCATGTTCTTCCACCTACGCTCAATGGAGCACGTTATCATGATTTCATACGGGATACTCTACCTGTGCTGCTAGAACACGTACCTTTACAAGTACGACACAACATGTGGCTCATGCACGATGGAGCTCCTACACATTTCAGTTGAAGTGTTCGTACGCTTCTCAACAACAGATTCGGTGACCGATGGATTGGTAGAGGCGGACCAATTCCATGGCCTCCACGCTCTCCTGATCTCAACCCTCTTGACTTTCATTTATGGGAGCATTTGAAAGTACCAAATGTAGAGACTCTTCGTGCTCGTATTGTGGACGGCTGTGATACAATACGCCATTCTCCAGGGCTGCAACAGCGCATCAGGGATCCCATGCGACGGAGGGTGGATGCATGTATCCTCGCTAACGGAGGACATTTTGAACATTTCCTGTAACAAAGTGTTTGAAGTCACGCCGGTACGTTCTGTTGTTGTGTGTTTCCATTTCATGATGAATGTGATTTGAAGAGAAGTAATAAAATGAGCTCTAACATGGAAAGTAAGCGTTTCCGGACACATGTCCACATAACATATTTTCTTTCTTTGTGTGTGAAGAATGTTTCCTGAAAGTTTGGCCGTACCTTTTTGTAACACCCTGTATAATTTCTTCCCCTCTCACAGGGGATATTATAAGTTCCACGGACCCTGAGGCCGAGACTGTCCTTAACAGGGCGCATAATCTCCTTAATTTTCTTAGGAGGACGAAAAATCGATCTTATACCCAGTCTACCCAGGACTCTTCCTATTTTGCTGGATATAGCGCCACAAAAAGGAAGAACCGCAATCGGTGTTTCATCCTGTGAGTGTGCAGCGTTTTCACGTTTCCTTTTCTTCGAGAATGCTGCCTTTATATCGCGTGCACCATAGCTATTCTTTCGGGACACGTACTGCAGGTGGTTGATTTCGGATTTCAAGTGGTCCTCGTCAGAAACAGTTTTTGCTCTATATATCGAGGCGTTCAAAGCGGCTCTCTTCTGAACAGGGTGATGGAAATGCTGTGCATTAAGGTATAAGTCGGTATGCGTCGGCTTGTGGTACACAGAGTGACCGAGACGCCCGTCCGTCTATCGTTGTACTAAAACGTCTAAGAATGGCAACCATCCTTCATTCTCCATCTCGACAGTGAATCGGATGTTCGGATGTATGCTGTTTATGTGTTGCATGACTTGTTCGAGAGCTTCTGCGCCCTGTGGCCAGACCATAAATGTATCGACAACATAACGATAAAATAAGGATGAATGGAGGGGAGCCGAATTTAATGAACATTCCTCAAAATTATCTACAAAAAAGTTTGCCAGTGATGGAGACAATGGAGAGCCCATCGCCATACCATCCGTCATTTCATAAAATTTATTACCATACAAGAAGTAGGTGGTCGCCATCACAAGCCGGAACAACTTCATAGTTTCAGGAGGAAAAAGATCCTCCAGAATTTTCAAAGTGCCCTCCACAGGGAACCGAGGGTGGCCTCAGATCTCAAGCAAGAGGTGTCATTTGTGCCGACACGAGCCACGATTTGGAGCTGGTTGTATCTGGTACGTTCAATAGCCGCCAGCAGGGCCTCCTCCACATCTCGGACGATACCTTGTGGAAAACATACCGAATGCACAATGGCCTCCTTTCCCGACATGACTGCTATTTTCTTGAGGGGCACCATTAACCGCCTAACGTTGGAGCTCCTAGTGACCAGCATATCGCCATCTACACTTGTCTGGAACTGGCAGGAAAATTCGCTTCCTTATGGAGTTTGCTGGCTGATTTTCTAAGTTGTCTCACACCATTTGTTACTAAATATGGCGACTGCAAATTTTTTACGAGTACACGTGTGAGCATCTCAGACGTCTGATTGAAGCTTATTTGTGAGCATAAACTGAATATAAGAGCTTCACGCGAGAGTTTCATATTTCAGCACAGAGCAAAGTGTTTTTAAACCAAGCAGTTCGTGCTACCCACATAATTTTGCGTGAGCACCGTAATGTATTGGAAAGTACGTACTTTGTGAAACGGTCTGATGTCGTCTTTTGTTTGTTCCAATCATGCAGGAAATGGTGAATTTCTTCAGAAATTTTAGCACCGGAATCTTATGGCCTGAAAGCACTGTTTCCCAATGCAGACAATATGGCTAGGCAGGAGACACCCGCGTTCGAACGTGCTCGAGATTTCCCTATATGTCTTAGCGTTCGATACAGTATCGAGCTTGATCGAACAACCATGTAACATTTGACTTGCGTGGCACTAGTGCAAGGTATACCAAGGACGCAGCCACAATTTTGTCAAAAGGGAGGGGGGGGGGGGGCTCCAGTTTGTTCTGTGCTGAAAACACATATCTGTAGTTATTAATTTTCTGTACATAATTTGCTTTTGGGAGACCTTCATACAAATAATATCATAAAATTATGCAGGAAAACCTTTGTATACCCTCAAATGCAGAATTAAATATTTCTTTATTTAACAATATGATAACTTCACACTATTGCCAAACGAATTAAAATTGCCTCTTTGCTAACAAAACACAGCTCAGACTTCTAATATAAGGTTCACAGAAGAATGTTAACAATGGGTTGAATAACTTATGAAGTTAAACGGGTTCCAGTCTCTCCTACTACAATTTTGTATTTAAATTCGGTACTTACCTGAAACCACTTCATAATTTCTTCAGTACATCAAAGCATCCCAGCTTCCTCAATTCAGTCTCAAATTTCATTAAAGTATCTTCCATTTTATTAAAATTCTTCATTTTCTTTAAGTGTTCAAAACTCTTCTTAAAAATTATTATTTCAACAGTCAACTTGTAACTGTAACAACCCAATTTATTTATAAAACAAAAGAAAATATACAAATACTATGAGCTACAATTTTGGGATTTTAACACTGATTCACGCATTAATTTCAAGTAGACTTCTATGTATGCAACCTTATAAATGAGTTTGCACGTATCCATGATAATGTGTTTATGAAGCCTTTGATGCCAGTAAACTGCTCTACAATGTACAACACACTGTCGTTTATATGAAGTTTTTTTGTACAAATTCTTTAGAGTTATGACAGTTGGGCTCACTGTTCCAAGTATGTCACGAATTTCACAGTACAACATCGTTCTGCAGTAAAACTTGAAGATGTGATATATCACCGAATATCAAATCAAATTCCTTTCAGCCATCTAATTTGCAAACTGTTACTTATTGGGCTACCAGTTTCGGCGATAAATTACACAATCTTCAGGATCTTCCACCGCAGGTTCGAATCCTGCCTCGGGCATGGATGTGTGTGATGTCCTTAGATTAGTTAGGTTTAAGTAGTTCTAAGTTCTAGGGGACTGATGACCACAGCAGTTAAGTCCCATAGTGCTCAGAGCCATTTTGATCTTCCACCTCGGTTCCGGTCAAAATAGGGGCCAACATTCAAAGGCTGGTGTCTGTAGATTTCTGCTTGATACAGCGATCACTTCGAATATTATCTGCCGATCTTTAAGTAAAGGTAACAGACAGAACCGAACATTAAAAAATGTAAATTTGCGCTAAGTTCTTATGGGACCAAACTACTTAGGCCATCGGTCCCCAGGCTTATACACTACTTAAACTAACGTACGCTACGGACAACACAGACGCCCATGCCCGAGGAAGGACTCGAACTTCTGGCGGGGGGAGCCGTGACACGACGCCTGCACCGCACGGCAAAACGAAAATATTTTCTCCCAAAAAATATTACTTGATACGGAAAATATCACTTGACTGCACGCAGTATAATATTTTTTTCTTTGTGAAAGGCAGTATTGATTTACCAAGTAGGTAACAAGTGAGCAAGTCAGTCCCTGATGATTAAAATTCGCTGCCGCTGTGCCCGAGTGGTTCTAGGCGCTTCAGTCCGGAACCGCGCTGCTGCCACGGTCGCAGGTTCCAATCCTGCCTCGGGCATGGATGTGTGTGATGTCCTTAGCTTAATTAGGCTTAAGTAGTTCTAAGTCTAGAGGATTGATGACCTCAGATGTTAAATCCCATAGTGCTTAGAGCCATTTGATTAAAATTCTTCTGGTTGTTGCACACATCATTGTATAAAATACTTTAACTATAAACCGTAAAACCAACGTTTCTACAATATTACAATGGCTTTTCTCAGGCAAGACTCAGATTCTTGCCCTGAGGAATGCCATTGTAATACGGTCGAAACGTTGTTTTTACAGTTCAAAATTAAAGTATTATATACAATGCGCGGCACAAGGCCCAGAAGTATTTTAAACATCGTGAGACCGGCCACAGAAGCCTACGTGGTAAATTCAATTACTGTTCACGTATTAGATAGAAACGTTACCAAACCGTATTTTAATCACTTTGAAAATAAGAGGGCAACATTCACATGAAACAGTCAAGGCAATTCATCAAGCATTAAATGCCATACGAACGAAATATATTGCAATTAAATGACTGTAATTTTTATCGTTAGAATGAATTTCAATGGCAAGACCCGTCCATCTTGGAGGAGATTGCTACAGCATCACGATCAAATTCAGTAACAACTGCAGCACCAGCAAAACCAGCAACATCTGAACCAGCTCAAGCAAAAAGCCCAATAACAGCAGCAGCACAAGCAACAGAAGCAGAATTAGAGGTGTACAAATTCCCCTTGCAGCCTGCTTGCCCCTAGCTCCTCTGCAACCATTCATGCAGGTCGGCCTGCCGCGACGTGAACACAAGAGTGCGCGTGTACTGAGGCATAGTGGGTAATGTGGTCGACTTGGGCTTCCGCAAGCCCGGGCTACCTGGGTCCCCGCAGGCCTGCCAAGCTTCACGGGACCCGCTCAGCTTGCTGCGCCTGACATCAGGTTGCGCTGTCAAGCTACCGCGACTAGAGTAGCCAGGTAGTTGGCCCGCAGTTCATTTATCGCAAAGGTGGGGGCGGCACAATGAATAGGTCGAACTTTAGTGAAATTGAGAAAAAACTGACAACTGGCGAATACATGCTGGTAACGAAACAGAGCACAAGTGCCGCATGGGAAACGTTTTCGTGTGTTTATGATGCCGCTTCAAATAAATCTGTAGGTGTGTCTCAATGCAAACTATGTAAAAAGCTCTTAAGTACTTATTCGGGAACCTCGAGTATGTTACGACATGTGTGCAAATTTGACAAGCAGTTCCCTCACTCCGTAAATATCTTGAAAGAGGACAAAGATTTAGTGGCCGAAAAGTGCGTCGAAATGTGTGCGAAGGACCTGAGACCATTTAGCAGTATAGAGGGAGAAGGATTTCTTAATTTAGGGCAGACACTGATCAACATAGGTAAAAAATATGGCTCAGTTGATATTAAAAATATTATGCCTTCCCGAGTGACAGTAGCTAGGAAAGTTCAAACCTTAGCTGATAAAGTGCGCAGCAAAATGCTCCCAAATATAATGCATGCGATTCGTTCTGGTATATGTGCCAGTACAATTGATCTATGGACAGACAATTACAAAGGGGTGCATTACATGTCCGTGACAATGCATTACATAAATTAAGACTGGCGTTTGAATAACTATGTACTGATGTGCTCTGCGTTTCCTGACTGCCCAAAAACTGGCTCGAATATTCGAAACGGAAGATCGCTTAAAAACTATGGGTGTTTCTCGTGAAGACATTGCCAAAATTACATTTGTCACAGACCAGGGCAGTAACATTGTCAAAGCTCTCGAAATATATCAGCGTCTTCCATGCATGGCTCATAGTATAAACACAGTCTTGAAACATGTTCTGAGCGAACAGTTTTTGAAAGAAAATGTTCCAAATATATTAGCCATTCTTAATACAGTGCGGGCTACGGTTTCCTACTTCAAGAGAAGAGGTCTGTGTGTGAGACTGAACTCATCTTTAAAGCAGTGGGTTTCAACTCGTTGGAATAGTTATTTTGACATGCTTGTACCAGTCCATTCTCAGATTGATTCAGTGAAGGCTGTCTTACATAGCGAAGGTGGCTCTGATAAGATGCTGGGTTATGACCACCATATAACTGGCCAGCTTATAGCATTTCTTAAGCCGTTCAAAGAAGCCACAGTTGATCTAAAGGGTGACAAGGAGCCAACCCTACATTTAGTTCTACCGTGGTTTTATGCCTTAAAAGCTCACTGTACTGTACGGAATAACGATAAAGAGGTTTGTAATTTTATTCCATCTGAATATTATAGAACAACTTATGAAATATGTATGTTGATAAAATGTATTTTCAGGACATGAAACCTTTGAAACAAGCCGCCGGTGCCTCCCTAGAACAGAAAATGTGCGTTAGTATGGTACATAAAATTGCAACGTTTATGGTGCCTAACTACCGCACATTAAGAAAGTTAACCGAGGATGAAAAAATTGATGTTTACCAAGCAGCACGACAGATGTGTGCTGAAGGTAAGCTCCTAAGATAATGCATATATTCTTCATCTACATGTACATGGGTACTCTGCAAGTCACACGCAAGTGCTTGGATGAGGGTTCATCGAACCACTTTCAACTTATTTGTCTCCTATTCTCGAATTTCGCGCGGGATAAAACACCTACATCTCTCCGTCTGAGCGCTGCTTTTTTGTATTTTATTTTCATGATCATTTCTTCCAATGTAGATGGGACTCAACAATATATCTTCGAATTCGGAGGTGTAAGTTGGTTATCGAAATTTCATATATAGATCGCACCACGTCAAAAAACGCCATTGTTGTAATGATTCCCACCCCAACTCCTGTATAATTTCCGCGGCACTCTTTCCCCTGTTTCACGATAATACCAAACGAGCTGCCCTTCTTTAGACTCTTTCCACCTCCTCCATCAATCGTACCAGAAAAGGCTCTCCAACTGCGTAGCTATACTCCAAAGAGTGTTGTGTCATTAAAACGCCTACAACATTTTCTGTGTGTCCATTCCTATTTAAGTAGGTCGTAATTGTAATCAGAGGTATTAAGTAGAATCTACAGCCTTTAGATTTGACTGGTTGATCTTGTAAACGAAATTTAACGGACTTAGTTTAGTACACACAGCCGGCCGAAGTGGCCGTGCGGTTCTTGCGCTGCAGTCGGGAACCGCGAGACCGCTACGGTCGCAGGTTCGAATCCTGCCTCGGGCATGGATGTGTGTGATGTCCTTAGGTTTAACTAGTTCTAAGTTCTAGGGGACTAATGACCTCAGAAGTTGAGTCCCATAGTGCTCAGAGCCATTTGAACCATTTTTTAGTACACACACGGATAACCTCGCTCTTTTCATTATTTATTGCCAACTGCCAATTTTCACACCAAAAAAATATATATTATTTAAATCGTCCTGCAGTTAGTTTTGATCTTCTGGTGACTTTACTGGACGATAAATGATAGCATCATCTAAAAACTATTATAATTTCAACTATGTGTAGTACGATCTTCACATTATTCTGCAAATATTAATTGGAACCTGTATAGTTACAGTACAAGTGCCCAATCACAGCACCAAAGAAACAAATCCAGGACCGTACAAAATGGCGAAATTTGAGGACTGGGCAGAAGAGTCTTCTCTCCTACATGATGAAGTCATCAGATACTTGCAAGAACACTGTGTGAACGAGGGAGACATTCTACAGTGGTGGAAAAATAACTCCCAACGACTTCCTCGACTTGCGTGTGTGGCAAGAAAAATATTAAATATACCAGCCACTAGTGCCTCTAGTGAGAGAATTTTTAGTTGCGCTGGAAACCTAATTAGCGAAAAACGATCACGTCTTAATTCAGACAGACTTAACGATCTCGTCATAATTAATTCAAACACTAATCAACATACACATTAAGAATACAGTAGAACATTAAACAGGAAACTATGAGTTTGAGTGCAAATTTACTAATTAAGAGTGCACTTTTCTAATTGTGCTTTCTGGGCGTCAATTTCTGAGATAGAAATTTTGTAATGCATAGAGTTCATTTTTATTTTAGACTAAACTTTTTGATTTCAATCCTCCCAAGTGACATTTATTATTGTTTGTAAACCATTTTCTGTTACTTGTGTTTGCAAGAGTAGCCAAATATTTTTAGGAGTATCTGGTTTGGCCTAAATAATACTTTCAGGGGAACTGAAGGAAAATTTGTAAATATTTTATGTTGAAAAGTGTTCTGCAAAATAAAATATTCATTTGTGGATTAAGGCAATACACATTATGAGTTTAAATTACAATTTATTTTGTTGAGTTCCACACACATTGCGAAATGTAATTTTATTCCTGTATTTCTATATTAAGGGGAATCCCACAAGCAGGGTCAAGATGCTGAAGACCTAGACACTACAAATGCTTTTAAAATGAAGAGCGTCTTTTTCCACGAACGTGTTGTAGTAGGAATATAATGAAAACTCGGAGCCACTCTCCACAGCGTCTACGTCTGCGTCATGAGGATTCAGACTCGTCGTTTAGGTCTGTGTAATGAGGGTCTACAGTCGTCGTTTAGGTTCGCATCATGCAAGTAAACACTCGTCTAAGTCTGGATCATGAGGGTCCGAACTATGGTCCCTATGACGCAGACCTAGACTACAAGTGTGGACTCTCATGACGCAAACGTAGACGCCGCGAAAAATGGCTCAGAGTCGCCATTGTATTCCCAGTACTATAGTTTTTAGACGAACTGGATACGTAACAAGTGCTTCGATTTTGTTAAAATGCATTTTGGAAATTTAGAATGATTTTGACAACTTTGAATGAATTCACAGAACCAGTAAAATACATCCTGGAAAAGTAGTTAAATATTTGTATAACTGGTGTCATACTTGGCTGAAACATACTAAGGTTAAAGAATCTAGACTTCCAAAATCTTAATTTGGTTCTCATTGCAGTACAGTGGCTATCAAGGGCGTAGATAATTTATTCTTCTGGGGAGGGGACCAATCTTCTTTTTGTTTTTTGGGGGGGTGGGGGTGGAGGTTCGCTTCTTTAGTACAAATATCCATCCATTTCAGTGTTGAAACCTGCAACACAGACTGCATTGCGTTCCACTAAAACAAAAAACACTATGTTCATGGGCTCGGGGGGCCAGGGGGGGGGTACCTCTGCCCCCCCCCCTCCCCGTTATCTACGCCCCTGGTGGTTAATTCTAGGTTTTAGTGTACAAAGGAGCTCCATTTTCAGTGGTTGTCTGCTTGCTACACAAACCTGTTTGAGATGTGATCTGATGGTGGTTTGAATCAGAATATCCAAAACTGAGAGATTGTGAAGTCTCGAAGAAATCCTTTTATATCTGACAACTAGCTGAAAACCGCGCGTTGCCTGGGCATTTATTTATTCCATACTCTCGTAGTCCATCTTCCCTCCCCTATTTTCTCTCTATCCATTTATTCCTCTCCCACTATCTCTATGTTCACCTCCCCCCCTCCATCCCCATCCCTTGGCCCATCTCTCCCCACCCTCTATCCTTCTCCTCGTCCTCTCTCTGTTGGACTCCGCCACTTCAGTTCATCTCCTCTTCACCTATCTATGAAAACTCATATATATCTGTCAACTTTTGTGGTGGTCAGTGAAGCAGTGTCAAAGTTTATTGCTAGGCAGCATTTATTGTAATACTTTTGATACGCAGCATTGATAGTTTTGTTTTCTGGTGCGTAAACAAATGATGTTGAAGGTGTCCTGACAGGGGAATATGCGACATACAATTGGCCATGTGAAAAACATGATTCTCAAGATTGATGCCTCAAACATATAACGACTGCCCTTGCGATTTATCTATCAACATGGCAAATGCAAGCTGCACTGGAAATTATAACCGTTTAAAGCCGAGTGGCATGTCGGTCGGAATCATAGTGATACGTGGAATCAAACTGTCTTAACCTTTGTACTTTCCTTTTAAAATTGTGGCTTCCATTACGTTGTTCTGTAATTTCTTCACCGCAAGTCGGGTGCCATTACAAAGACATGGCTGGTTTACCTTTCGCAACATAATGATTGCCGATCCGACTTAATTGCAGATTGGGAGGCGGTAATCCGGGCAAATCCAGCGAATTTAAAAATTCCGTAGGACAGTTGACTACATCAACTTGGTTAGTAACGGAATAAACCGACTTGTATGTCATCAATTTGCCAGGTATCATATTTTGAATCTGAAAATTCATTTCGTTAACATCAAGGTTTTTTGCAGCCAATATAACACATTCGCTCAACCAAAACTGGTTTGCAACTGTTAAGCGACATTTGCTGTGCGCGAATTGTCAAACACGATGACAGTGAATGTGTCAGACATCTGTCAAATTTCAAAAAGATCATAGACATTTCGTTTAAAAAATGTATGTATATATACATATATACACACACACACACACACACACACACACACATACGTATATATATCTACGTATATATACACATACATATATATACATACATACATATATATACGTATATATACACATACACATACATATATACATACATACATACATATACGTATACACACACACACAAACATATATACATACATACATATACGTATACACACACACACAAACATATATATATATATATATATATATATATATATATATATATATATACATACACATACATATATTACATATATATAGAGATACATACATACATACATATATATACATATACACATTCAAAAACCTTCTCCATGGAAACGTGGAGCCAACTTTCATGGTAACCCGCAAACGATGTCAAAATCTTTTGTAAGGTACTCTATACCATGCACTGTCCGAAATACTATGTAGACAGTGATGTTCCTCTTGATGGTCAAGTGTGCAAAGTTTCTTCAACATCGGACTAAAACTGTAGGCTGATGTAGAAGTGTGTAAGTAAAGTGCCCTCCGCCATGCACCATTGAGAATTTTAAGCAGACAGCGCCCTTCATCCTGCTTTGAATATCAAGTGTGCCAAATTTCATCAAGATCGGAATAAAAACGTACAATTTGTCGAATTCCGTTAGGTAAAGTAACCTCTGCCATGCACCCTACGAAATTTTATATAGGCTGTGACCTTACTCTTGGTTTCTAGGTATAGTGTACAAAATTTTATCAAGATTGTATGCAATACAAACACACGGACACAATGAAAACGCACTTTCAGTTTTTCTCAAATTTTCGAATTTTTCGGTCGATTTTCCAAAAATTTTATTTCAGAAAAACCTTGTCCTGAGAATTACGAACACAACAAAAAAATTTCCGAATTGGTCCAGCCGTTCTCGAGTTTTATGCTTATCAACATATTGCGCAATTCATTTTTATTTATATAGATAATAAGCCCGAAATATACGCGTAAAGGAAGAATGTACAAATAAAACGCAATATTTTTTGACCTGAAATTAATATATATATATATATATATATATATATATATATATATATATATATATATATATATACTCCTGGAAATTGAAATAAGAACACCGTGAATTCATTGTCCCAGGAAGGGGAAACTTTATTGACACATTCCTGGGGTCAGATACATCACATGATCACACTGACAGAACCACAGGCACATACACAGGCAACAGAGCATGCACAATGTCGGCACTAGTACAGTGTATATCCACCTTTCGCAGCAATGCAGGCTGCTATTCTCCCATGGAGACGATCGTAGAGATGCTGGATGTAGTCTTGTGGAACGGCTTGCCATGCCATTTCCACCTGGCGCCTCAGTTGGACCAGCGTTCGTGCTGGACGTGCAGATCGCGTGAGACGACGCTTCATCCAGTCCCAAACATGCTCAATGGGGGACAGATCCGGAGATCTTGCTGGCCAGGGTAGTTGACTTACACCTTCTAGAGCACGTTGGGTGGCACGGGATACATGCGGACGTGCATTGTCCTGTTGGAACAGCAAGTTCCCTTGCCGGTCTAGGAATGGTAGAACGATGGGTTCGATGACGGTTTGGATGTACCGTGCACTATTCAGTGTCCCCTCGACGATCACCAGTGGTGTACGGCCAGTGTAGGAGATCGCTCCCCACACCATGATGCCGGGTGTTGGCCCTGTGTGCCTCGGTCGTATGCAGTCCTGATTGTGGCGCTCACCTGCACGGCGCCAAACACGCATACGACCATCATTGGCACCAAGGCAGAAGCGACTCTCATCGCTGAAGACGACACGTCTCCATTCGTCCCTCCATTCACGCCTGTCGCGACACCACTGGAGGCGGGCTGCACGATGTTGGGGCGTGAGCGGAAGACGGCCTAACCAGCTTCATGGAGACGGTTGCGAATGGTCCTCGCCGATACCCCAGGAGCAACAGTGTCCCTAATTTGCTGGGAAGTGGCGGTGCGGTCCCCTACGGCACTGCGTAGGATCCTACGGTCTTGGCGTGCATCCGTGCGTCGCTGCGGTCCGGTCCCAGGTCGACGGGCACGTGCACCTTCCGCCGACCACTGGCGACAACATCGATGTACTGTGGAGACCTCACGCCCCACGTGTTGAGCAATTCGGCGGTACGTCCACCCGGCCTCCCGCATGCCCACTATACGCCCTCGCTCAAAGTCCGTCAACTGCACATACGGTTCACGTCCACGCTGTCGCGGCATGCTACCAGTGTTAAAGACTGCGATGGAGCTCCGTATGCCACGGCAAACTGGCTGACACTGACGGCGGCGGTGCACAAATGCTGCGCAGCTAGCGCCATTCGACGGCCAACACCGCGGTTCCTGGTGTGTCCGCTGTGCCGTGCGTGTGATCATTGCTTGTACAGCCCTCTCGCAGTGTCCGGAGCAAGTATGGTGGGTCTGACACACCGGTGTCAATGTGTTCTTTTTTCCATTTCCAGGAGTGTATATATATAATGTTGGGGTTTGTCTTTTGGTGCTCAGGTAAAATAAAAACTTTTAATGAACGTTCATAATACGACAATGACTCGCGCAGACTAAACGGCTGCGTAGCGCAGCTCAGCAGTAATATGGGCAGGCAAGCAAGTTTCCCGCAGCCTGCCCGGGTTGGGTTGTGCTTGGCTTGGCTGGGAGTGAAGCAGCCTGCCCGTTCTGTTGACAACGCGCGCCGGCCTGCCCGCCTGGCCACCGGGCAAGCATGGGCGGGTTAAAAGCGGAACTTGTACACCACTAAGCAGAAATGGTGCCAACAACAACTGTAGCAGTTCCACTGCAGTCACTGGTAGAAAAGAGGAAGGAAACCACAGTGAGTGTTGTATCACCACCTCCATCCTACGCCAAAGTGTTATCAAGTGCCTCCACTCAGCCTGCCCACATAAATTATGTAACATGTGTAACAAACAAGAACCTTGAGAAGCACACAACCAAAATATCACCTCCATTAGCAGATAAGAAGACAGAAACCTCAGTAAGTATTGTATCATCTCCATCCCATAGTGAAGTGTTATCTAGTGCATCAAATTAGCCATCTTACACTAATGTGTTATCAAGTAGGCTTATATCAAATCCCCCATGCCAGATAAATTATGCAGGAAGTGAAATAAAAAAGTCTGCCACCCGAGCCTCAAACAGAACAAAAAAAAATACCACAGAGAAGTGATGATTTTTTATGGCCTGCCACAAGGAAGTCCAGCTGTTACTGAAACATAACACCATCAGCACACCAACACTAAACATGAGGACCAGTGAAAGGCAAACCACCATGTGTGCATCCAATTGGGCCCAAGACACCATGCATCTTCCCTCTTGCTGTGAAAAATCAATATTATTCATGCACATAAATATTAGATCTCTGAAATATAAAGCTGATGGTGTTGTATTGACTGGAAACAATAGAATAGAATCATGAAATAATGAACACTGGTGAAGAGATAAAACTGTATGTACCACCATATTTTAATTTAATTACAAGTTACTGCAGACTCAATGAAGGTTACGGGGGTTCCTCAATATATACAGGGTGAGTCACCTAACGTTACCACTGGATATATTTCGTAAACCACATCAAATACTGACGAACCGATTCCACAGACCGAACGTGAGGAGAGGGGCTAGTGTAATTGTTTAATACAAACCATACAAAAATGCACGGAAGTATGTCTTTTAACACAAACCTACGTTTCTTTAAATGGAGCCACGTTAGTTTTGTTAGCACATCTGAACATATAAACAAATACGTAATCAGTGCCGTTTGTTGCACTGTAAAATGTTAATTACATCCGGAGATATTGTAACCTAAAGTTGACGCTTGAAACCTCCGACGTTCAGTTGCGTGTTGTAACAAACACGGATCACGGTTGGCGAGCAGCATCTGCAGGGACATGTTTACGATGACGACCGTGTTTACGAGTGTGGCTGTAGTGCACTGTTGTGGTTTGGTCTAGCTGTGGCAGTGTTCGCATGTAGCGCTTGCTGCTATTGTTATTCTGCATTCGTCTCCGCACGCAGACGAACTGTAGTACACCGTGTTACCAGACGTCTGTGATAGTGTAGTGTTGTAGGAACTGTGACCATAGTGTATTCTAACTCTGAAAAGGCGGAGATGATACTCATCTATGGCGAGTGTCGACGAAATGCAGCTGAAGCCTGCAGGGTGTATGCAGAACGGTACCCGGCAGAGAGCATCCAACGTGCCGCACATTGCAAAACATCTACCGCCAACTGTATGCAACAGGTATGGTCGTAGCACGCAAACGGGTCCGTAACAGGCCCGTCACAGGAGAAGCGGGTGCAGTTGGTGTGTTAGCTGCTGTTGCCATGAACCCACACATGAGTACACGGGACATTGCGAGAGCCGGTGGACTGAGTCAAAGTAGTGTCATGCGCATACTGCATCGTCACCGCTTTCACCCGTTTCATGTGTCGCTACATCAGCAATTACATGGTGATGACTTTAATCATCGAGTGCAACTCTGTCAATGGGCATTAACAGAGAATGCTTTGCAGTTCTACCTGTTTGCTGATGAAGTGGGTTTCACAAACCATGGGCAGTGAATCTACGGAACATGCATTACTGGTCCGTGGACAATCCTCGCTGGCTCAGACAGGTAGAGCGACAGCCACCGTGGACTGTAAATGTATGGTGCGGAATCATTGGAGACCACCTCATTGGTCCTCACTTCATTGCAGGGGCCCAGACAGCTGCAACATACATCGCGTTTCTACAAAATGATCTGCCAACGTTGCTCGAAAATGTCCCACTGGAAATGCGTCGACGTATGTGGTATCAGCATGATGGTGCACCTGCACATTCCGCAATTAACACTAGGCTGACCCTTGACAGGATGTTCGACGGGCGTTTCATAGGACGTGGAGGACGCATAAATTGGTCAGCCCGTTCTCCTGATCTTACACCTCTGGACTTCTTTCTGTGGGGTACGTTAAAGGAGAATCTCTACCGTGATGTGCCTACAACCCCAGAGGGGCAGCCTGTGGCGACATTACACCAGATGTACTGCGGCGTGTACGACATTCATTACGCCAGAGATTGCAATTGTGTGCAGCAAATGATGGCCACCACACTGAACATCTATTGGCCTGACATGTCGGGACACACTCTATTCCACTCCGTAATTGAAAACGGAAACCACGTGTGTACGTGTACCCCACCCCTCATGGTAATGTACATGTGCGTCAGTGAAAAAGACCAATAAAATGGTGTTAGCATGTGGACGTAATGTGCTGTTCCAGTCTCTTCTGTACCTAAGGTCCATCACCGTTCCCTTTGGATCCCTACGTAATTCGGTGCTCTCCGATACACACGATCGAACAGCGGAGGAGTGGTACTCAAGCGTCAACTTTAGGTTACAATATCTCCGGATGTAATTAACATTTTACAGTGCAACAAACGGCACTGATTACGTATTTGTTTATATGTTCAGATGTGCTAACAAAACTAACGTGGTTCCATTTTAAAAAAACGTAGGTTTGTGTTAAAAAACATACTTCCGTGCATTTTTGTATGGTTTGTATTAACTAATTACACTAGCCCCTCTCCTCACGTTCGGTCTGTGGAATCGATTCGTCAGTATTTGATGTGGTTTACGAAACATATCCAGCGGTAATGTTAGGTGACTCACCCTGTATACATAAAGATGATTTTGAATTGGGACTCCCTAATGTCGACCATCTGACAGATCACAAAGGTATATGGGTAAAACTAACAATTAATGAAACAATGGGGGATTGTGAACCAACCCAGTACGTCAGGCTATTAAATGATAAAAACATAAATAGCTTCAGAGATAACCTGAAGCTACTAAACTGGAATAATATAATATATGCTTCCAACAAAGTTGAAGAGGCTTGTAGCAGGTTTGTTAGTACTGTATCTGAAATTTTCAATACCTCTTGTCCAATGGTTACCAAACGAAACAAAACTATGGCAAGAAAGCATGGCCAAACTACTCCACATAGTTAGTTCACACCATATTTACAGAAGCTAAGATTAATGGTTTTGATATGCTATGATAAGGTAAAAAATGATAGTGTTGACAATGCAACGTATGTTAGCCTCAAGAGACACTATAGATCACAAATCAGATTAGCAAAATTTAGAGCAAATGATAACTTCATCGAAAACTCCAATAATAAGAGTAAGGCTGCGTGGATGGTCATTAAAGCAGAATTAGGTGCAGGTAGTCATAGTGTAAAAGTTACAACTGATGTTAATGACACCCCAGATGAATTTAACCTCTTTTTTATCAATGCAGTAAACCCTAATCCCTCATCTCCTCATTAGAAGAGTTCAAAATCAAATTCACAATCTACTTATAGAAACCAGTTTTTACAAAACTTTACTGATACCATGCCAACCTGTAATTAGGGACATGAAGAAATAAGTGATGTAATTAAATCAGTGGCAAAGTTAAGTGACTCCAGATCAGAAGATATTTATGGTCTCTTAAATTTTGTGATTAAAAAAATAATCGACTTGATATCATTCCCTCTCTGCACACTCATAAACTGGATATTTGACAGTGGTACTTTTCCATAATGTCTAGAGAAGACAGTAGTAATTCCATTACACAAAAAGGGTGATAAATCCTGCACTAATAATTATCGTCCAATTTCTCTGATACCTATTTTTTCAAAAATAATCGAATATTGTATACAAAAGCAAATTAACATGCATTTGTCAAAAAACAATATACTGACTAAGTCTCAATATGGTTTTAGGCCCCAGTTATCAACAATTAATACTGTTGAAAATGTTGTTTCTATTGTGCAATCTTCTTTTGAATCCAAATTATCTGCTGAAGCCACACTAGTGGACTTAAGCAAAGCATTTGATTCTGTAAACCACACAATACTGCTGGAAAAACTATGGTGTTATGGCATTAGGGATCTGGAACACTCCATCATTAAATCATATCTCAGTAACAGAAAGCAAAATGTAAGCTACAACGGTCAAAAGTCACAGTTACTGAATGTCACTAGAGGTGTTCCCCAAGGATCAGTGCTTGGGCCATTACTGTTTATAATATTTATAAATGACCTGCCCAGCAATATGCCATGCAAATCTGTGCTTTACGCAGATGATACAATTTTCATCAACTCAGGGAAGGACATAAATAAACTGAAGGAGCAAAGTAAAGATTTTCTCAGATTATCTAATATGTGGTTCGAAGCCAATGAGTTAGCTATTAACTATGGAAAGATTGTAAATATATCCTTCAGCTTATCCAATGCTGATATTGAGTACACTTCTACCAAACTTCTTGGCATATACTTAGATACGAAATTAACCTGGCAGAGTCACATAGACAACATATCTTGAAAGTTTTCACGAGCTATCTATCTACTGAAAAAATTACGCACCTGTGTTTCTGAAAGCCTGCTGATTAATTCCTATTATGCATTCATTGCCATATTAGCTATGGTATTCTTCTATGGGGTTATTCTCCATGGTCCAGGAAAATTTTTATTTGGGAGAAGAAATCCATCAGAAGCATCCCTGGGATTACTAAAAATAACATATCATGTAGGTCATACTTCAAAGAATTACAGATGATGACAGTCCCTTCTCTTTTTATACAGCTGCCATTTGTACATAAAAGAAAACTTTAACAGTTACAACCTTAGGCTGTCTGTTCATAATCATAACACTTGTCAAACATTTAAGATAGACATACCAACAACTCGACTCAAGAAAACACAAGACAGTTATGAATACATGGGAATAAGGCTTTTCAACACATTACCTGTGCAGGCACATTGTATCTCTCTTAATATATTTAAAAGTAAGACTAAAAAATGGCTGAAAGACAAAGCTTTTTACAGTGTTAAAGTATTTGAAAACTCTTCAAAAATAGACCTGACTTACGAAACCACTTGCAACTCTGTTTGTACCTCTTCCTAAGCTTTTTTGGTCTCTGTAGTTCCACATTTAACTGTTAAACATGTGGAGAAATCCTTATGTATGAAATGTATTCTTTTATTATGCACATTCTTTAAAATGCACACTTTAGTTATGTGGGATATCTTTATGTATCAAATGTATTCCTTTAATATTTATGTTCTTTTAAAATGTATACTTTAGCTTTGTGTGATACCTCACAATAGTTATATTTCTTAATATGTAAATTGTACATTACTCATGACGACATCGATTGCATGTAAATGCTTAAAGATGGATAAATAAATAAATAAAAAATAGTACCACCGAAGGCCACTAGATAGCGTGACAAGCGAAAGCTCGAGAATTGGACATCATCGTGATTGCAATCTTCTATTTATTTATTAGTGGCCGTTGTTACGCATGACTTGCACCTAGAAAATATTTCAGTCCGCGTGTCACAGTTATTCTTACTATTGAAATGCAAGTTTCATTAAAAACACTAAGGCAGGTCGTTGAGACAGTACCAACGAAAGTCACTAAATCGCAGGTCAATCAAAAGACAGCCTTTAATTTCACTACTCATTTTGTTACAATGCGACATGCATAATGGAGGATACAACACAGATCAAATCACAGATAATCCTTATTGCCGAATGTTTTTAATTAAAAGCACCAAAACCCAACAGGAAAGACACACCTGAATTTGTATTCGACGTTAACGAGCTTCTATTTTTCAGAAACGTTCTTCTTCCTATTGTCAGTCTATTTTATATCCTCTCCACTTTGGCCGTCGTCAGTTTGTTGTAGCGCATCTTCTATCCTCTTTCCATTCCGTTAACAGATCATACAAGTCCAGTACTGTCTCTGATTCACACTGAAGCGCCAGAGTAACTGGTTTAGGCATGCGTATTCAAATACAGAGATATATAAATACACAGAACACAGCGCTGCGGTCGGCAACGCCTATATAAGACAAGAAGTGTCAGACGCAGTTGTTATATCGGTTACTGCTGCTACAATGGCAGTTTATCAAGATTTAAGTGAGTTTGAACGTGGTGTTATAGTCAGCTCACGAGCGATGGGACACATCATCTACGAGTAGCAATGAAGTGGAGATTTTCCCGTTCGACCATTTCACGAGTGTACCGTGAATATCAGGAATTCGGTAAAACATCAAATCTCCGACATCGCTGCGGCCGGAAAAAGATCCTGAAAGAATGGGACTAACGACGACTGAAGAGAATCGTTCAACGTGACAGAAGAGCAACCTCTCCCAAATTGCTGAGGATTTCAATGCCGGGCCACCCCAACAAGTGTCAGCGTGCGAACATCATCGATATGGGCTTTGAAGCCAAAGGCCCACTCGTGTACCCTTGATGACTGCATGACACAAAGCTTTACGTTTCGCCTGAGCCCGTGAACACCAACATTGTGCTGTTGATGACTGGAAACATCGTGTGTAGTCGGACGAGTCTCGTTTCAAATTGTATGGAAGGGTGGACCTGTACGGGTATGGAGACAACCTCAAGAATCCACGGAACCTGCCTGTCAGCAGGTGACTGTCCAAGCTGGTGGAGGATCTGTAATGGTGTAGGGCGTGTGCAGTTGGAATGATGTGGGACCCCTGATACGGCTAGATACGACTATGATGGATGACACGTAAGCACCTGCATCCATTCATGTCCCTTGTGCATTCCGGCGGACTTGGGCAATTGAAGCAGGACAATGCGACACCCGACACGTCCAGAATTGTTACAGAATGGCTTAGGAATATTCTTCTGAGTTTAAACACTTCCGCTGACCACCAGACTCCTCAGACATGAACATTATTGAGCATATCTGGGATGCCTTGCAACATGCTGTTTAGAACAGATCTCCACCCCTTGTACTCTTACGTATTTGTGAACAGCCCTGCATGATACATGGTGTCAATTCCCTCCAGCACTACTTCAGACATTACGAGAGTCCATGCCACGTCATGTTGCGGCACTTCTGCGTGCTTGCGGTTGGCCCACGATATTAGGCAGGTGTACCAGTTTCTTTGGCTCTTCAGTGTAAATTGTCATTGTTCTACAAGAAGGATTTTTTTCCTTCTCTCTTTCCTTTTCAGATTTCTCCTTGGCCATATCTACACTACTAACGATTGAAATTGCTACACCAAGAAGAAATGCAGATGATAAACGGGTATTCATTGGACAAATATACTAGAACTGGCATGTGATTGCATTTTCACGCAATTTGGGTGCATAGATCCTGAGAAATCAGTATACAGAACAACCACCTCTGGCCGTAATAACGGCCTTGATACGCCTGGGCATTGAGTCAAACAGAGCTTGGATGGCGTGTACAGGTACAGCTGCCCATGCAGCTTCAACACGATACCACAGTTCATCAAGAGTATTGTCTTGGTGTATTGTGACGAGCCAGCTGCTCGGCCGCCATTGACCAGACGTTTTCAATTGGTGAGAGATCTGGAGAATGTGCTGGCCAGGGCAGCAGTTGAACATTTTCTGTATCCAGAAAGGCCCGTACAGGACCTGCAACATGTGGTCGTGCATTATCCTGCTGAAATGTAGGGTTTCGCAGGGATCGAATGAAGGGTAGAGCCACGGGTCGTAAAACATCTGAAATGTAACGTCCACTGCTGAAAGTGCCGTCAATGCGAACAAGAGGTGACCGAGACGTGCAAACAATGGAACCCCTTACCATCACGCCAGGTGATACGCCAGTATGGCGATGACGAATACACACTCCCAATTTCTAAATTTTCCGCGCACGGAGATCAAGTTTACTGATCCCCATCAACAGACTTTCGAAATACACAACGCCACACCAGCTCCACTCCAGAGGGCTCACAACTTCTCTTCTATATCTCACGAGGACTGCTTAGTGACTCCACAATTTCGCGGGTTCGAAACCACTCCATGAATTTCTTTTAATACACGGGTGTTTTGGGCAGTCAGTCTCTTTAGCAGAATGTAGAAACTTCGATTGCCCATTTGTTACTAAAGCTCATAGTAAGGCTGTACGGCGCTTCTGCCCGCTGGACCTTTAAGCAGTTTCTTCCCGAAGGATATTAAAATACACTTACTATCCCTGTGGAAACCACTAGCCTTTGAAACCAGCAGATTCTGGCCAGACCACCTCATTCTAGCCGGATTAAGGGAACCCTACTCTTTATTGGGAAAGTCATGCTACCAAATCTAGTGCCAGACGCTGGGACTCACGTGACATTACTGTGAACGTAGATACCAGACTGAGTTTCATAGGAAAAGTCTAAAGGAAATGTAACTCATCCACGAAGGAAGTGGCTTATGAGGTACTTGTTCGAACAATTCTTGAGTGTTGGTCACCAACATGGGATTTTTACCAGGAAGAATATCCAGCGAAGAGCGGCACGTTTCGTCACGGGATCATTTAGTCGGCGCGAGAGCGTTACAGAGATGCTCAGCAAATTCCAGTGGCAGACGCGCTACAAAAGAGGCGTTGTGCATCACTGAGAGATTTACTACTGAAATTTCGAGGGAACACTTTTCGATGGGAAGAGATGGATGTTTTGAAGGATGATGGTTACAAAGCGAATAACGTCCTCGGTCGTGGGGAGTGGGCGAGGGGTGTTGCTGGGTTGGGTGAGGTCATCGGCAGGGCGGACAGGAATGGTAAGCTCAGGAGAGACGGGGGGAGGTTTGGATTTGGATTTCTGCAAGTACGTGGGAAGGGGCAGGTTGCAGGTGTTACAGGAAGGGTGGAGTCTAGGTTGGGGCACTGGCAGCAGAAGTGGGATCCTTTGCAGTGGGGGCAGGTGAGAGGATCACGGTAGTCGAGGGTGAGGTGGGCGTTGTATTTCAAGCAATGCTGACAGCAGTAGGATTGGGGCTGGGAACGGGAGGGGTCGACTTTATATCTACGATTGTATATGAGGGCTCCCTCTTTGAGGAGGCAGTCGATGGAGGGGGTGGATTCACTGAAGACCCTCATCTAGAAGATAGGTCCAGTGGCATTGTTACTATGTCACGCAGAGCGGATCTCCAGGTCAAGATGGGAGTTGAGCTCCTCCAACACCTCAGCCTTAGTGATCACGAGGCTGATCTTGGTGATCACGGCGGTGAGGATGGGTGGGGAGCGAGGAGGCTGGGGCTGGTGGGAGGAGGAAGTGGGCTGGGCAGGGGTGAGGGTGGCCTTGGGACTGAAGTGGAAATTGGGATATGGGCAAGGATATCAGTGTAGAGGGTAGGGCTGGTGGATTTGACGAGGACAGAGTCACGGCACGGGACAAGGAGGGAGATGGGGGCGGTACAATAGTACTTACTGAGTAGGAGAGTGAGATTGTGGGCTTCCAGGAGGTGGGTGTCGGGGTGGGAGAGGATGTAGGTATGGGTAGGTGGAGAAGAAGTGGTAGAAGAAGCTGGAGGGGGAGGGGTGAAATCCATGAAATCTTCGGGCAGGGGTGAGGGAGGGGGGCGGGGGTTTTCTTGGAGCTAGTTGATTGGGTGGGGGTGGTGTTGGGGCGTTTCTTGTGAGCAGGATGGGAGGCGGATTGGAGGACGGGAGTTACAGGTAGGTGGCGGGAGGTGGAAGGCCCCTTTGCTGTAGCTGACGGTTGTGGTGGCGGCGGTGTCGGTGTCGGAGAAGCTGTAGCATGTACTGTGGTCCTACGTGCCACAACCCATGCTGGGGTTGGCAAAGCAGGAGTAGTAGGGGAAGGAGGAAGGGGGAGGGAATGGATCAGTTCGTGTAGAGGCAGTAGGTGTGGCTGTAGGGGTGGAAGGGAGAGTGAACGGTGTAGGGATAGGGATGGACATGAGGGGAGGAATGGACATGGGAGGCTGAGCCTGTGCACACCATGTAATGGTGGTAGCTGAAGCAAAGGGAGAAGTTTAGACCACAGAGGTGGTGGGGTTGGACATGATAGAAGAGACTGAAACGGCGAAAGACACGAAGATGAAGACTAACACGAAGACACCGACGATGACAGTGTCCAGGAGGTGTCCACGGAGCAAGGTGGCGGCAGCTGCTGCTGCTGCTGCTGGGCTGCGACGGCGGGGAGCGAGGCCCAGGGCCCCGCCCTGCTGTTGCGGCGGCGGAGAACGGGCGTCAGCTGCGGGCTGGTGGAGGCGGCGACGATGAACGGCGAAGACTGCGCCCACCAGCGACGAGGGAGGCTAGCAGGGTAGAAGGGCGGATGCTGGAAGGGCTGCACCGGCGGCAGGCGTCGCGCTGCGGGGACGGCGACGGCTGCTGCTGCTGCTGCTGCTGCTGAGACCAGTGCTTACGCTGCCGGAACTGCTGGTGCTACGGCGGCTGCTGGAGCTGGAACAGGAACTTCTGCTGCTGCAGGGCCTAACGCTTCCACAATTGCGATCAACAAGCCTCGGAGGGTGTAACTCTCACGAGTTCCGCCGAAGATGGCGTAAGCTGGGTCCAATGTACAGAAATATGAAAAATAAGTAACACACACCAGTATAATGCATGATCGTGACAAACACTGTATGCACAATTATTCCAATACGTACATGTAGATCTAGCTTTAGGCTCAACAAATTGAGCACATGGACTGGATATATACAATTTTCATTTCACAAAGATTGTATACGGCAATACAGTTGTCAGTTTAGTGAATACAAGTGTCAAACTGACTGCGGTGTATTGAACTGTCAAAGAAGCAAACTGCTCCGATAGATGGCGTAAGCATTAGTCAAAGGCAAGATTACTTTCTCTGCAAAACGACATAAGAGTTTTTGCGAAATAAGATATTGTAAATCCAGTTGTTAGATAAAAGTTAAATGATGATAAAATGTGCATCGAAACGATCAGGTTAAAGTTAAATGACAATAAAATGTATATCGAAATATAAAAGTAACACACAGTGGGTTGAATTGTTTACTTACATGAGGTTCATATACGCAAATTGTCAGTTATAACGTGCTGCTGCACCAATAAGTAAAGTAATAGTAATAGTGTACTATAAAATGTGTTATATGAGACATAACACGAGAGAAATACACATTAGTCTTTATTTGTGAGCAACATCAAGTGTGTTCTTTTAGGCGTCAACGAGTGGAAAGAAAAGTGAAATACAAATATGGAAGGTCATGAATAGAGAACGGATTATATGCATTCGTGTGTTGCATATGCCTTTGCATATCTGGTTCCTTTTCACCGGTTATTGCATATTGTAACTAAAAACTAGTGACGAAGCGTATTTTCGCTCTATGTTTACATTATTTTAAAAATTTAGACGGGCGGATCCAGCTCGATCTAGTTTTGATGTCTTACAGATTGACCGCGACCTACAACTGCATGGTATCGCTAACCGAGAGGCCACTGCCTAGCGAAATCATTACATAAGAAGAACAGGAACAGGCAGAAAGAATTAATGCTTGAGCGGTCGTGCCCACGGTAATCCCCTTCGCTGTCATATCATACGCTTCGGCAACAATTAAATTAAACAACGCAAGCTTTTAGCCGCACGTTCATTGTTTCAATTTAGCTTTCTGTCTACTTGGACACAGCGGAACGTATTTACGACACTTAATGCGTAACGAGTTGTGCGCCATGTCGCCCGAAAAAAGAAACGTCGTTTCGTGGATAGCTGACCATCTTGGAACCTTTACATATGACGGACTTGTTTTATATTTTCGAGTTTGCGAGAATAACGTTTCATGCAAAAAAAAAAGTTCAGATGTGTGTGAAGTCCTAAGGGACCAAACTGCTGAGGTCATCGGTCCCTAGTCTTACACACTACTTAAACAAACTTACGCCAAGAACAACACACACACCCATGGCCGATTGAGGACTCGAAGCTCCGGCGGGAGGGGTGGAAAAAAAGAAAAAGAAAGAAAGATGTCAAGACAAGTCTTCATATCGCAGAAATGCAGAACAAACGACCACGACAACAACTTCTGACAACAGCAAGTTGCAATAGCGGGGATTTGTCCAAACGTAAACAAAAAAAGTCGGTTTAACATGGATCTATGTGAAGCATTCATTGCAAGTAATATTCCT
Organism: Schistocerca cancellata; assembly: GCF_023864275.1. Taxonomy (NCBI): domain Eukaryota; kingdom Metazoa; phylum Arthropoda; class Insecta; order Orthoptera; family Acrididae; genus Schistocerca; species Schistocerca cancellata. The sequence goes on along the minus strand of NC_064627.1, from coordinate 235,526,010 downwards.
CTTCACAAACTTACAAACCCTGTAGTCAAAGGCTTCCTGCGCAAATATTGCTTAAATCAAAATATACCAGATGAATCAACACTGCGTAAAGATTACATACAGGGTGTAGATAAAGTCCGGAAACGAAATGGTTCAAATGACTCTGAGCACTATGGGACTTAACATCTTAGGTCATCAGTCCCCTAGAACTTAGAACTACTTAAACCTAACTAATCTAAGGACATCACACAACACCCAGCCATCACAAGGCAGAGAAAATCCCTGACCCCGCCGGGAATCGAACCCGGGAACCCGGGCGTGGGAAGCGAGAACGCTACCACACGACCACGAGATGTGGGAGTCCGGAAACACTTTCAATATTTATTGCATAAAAACCAAACATTGTACAGATATCATACATACACTCCTGGAATGGAAAAAAGAACACATTGACACCGGTGTGTCAGACCCACCATACTTGCTCCGGACACTGCGAGAGGGCTGTACAAGCAATGATCACACGCACGGCACAGCGGACACACCAGGAACCGCGGTGTTGGCCGTCGAATGGCGCTAGCTGCGCAGCATTTGTGCACCGCCGCCGTCAGTGTCAGCCAGTTTGCCGTGGCACACGGAGCTCCATCGCAGTCTTTAACACTGGTAGCATGCCGCGACAGCGTGGACGTGAACCGTATGTGCAGTTGACGGACTTTGAGCGAGGGCGTATAGTGGGCATGCGGGAGGCCGGGTGGACGTACCGCCGAATTGCTCAACACGTGGGGCGTGAGGTCTCCACAGTACATCGATGTTGTCGCCAGTGGTCGGCGGAAGGTGCACGTGCCCGTCGACCTGGGACCGGACCGCAGCGACGCACGGATGCACGCCAAGACCGTAGGATCCTACGCAGTGCCGTAGGGGACCGCACCGCCACTTCCCAGCAAATTAGGGACACTGTTGCTCCTGGGGTATCGGCGAGGACCATTCGCAACCGTCTCCATGAAGCTGGGCTACGGTCCCGCACACCGTTAGGCCGTCTTCCGCTCACGCCTCAACATCGTGCAGCCCGCCTCCAGTGGTGTCGCGACAGGCGTGAATGGAGGGACGAATGGAGACGTGTCGTCTTCAGCGATGAGAGTCGCTTCTGCCTTGGTGCCAATGATGGTCGTATGCGTGTTTGGCGCCGTGCAGGTGAGCGCCACAATCAGGACTGCATACGAGCGAGGCACACAGGGCCAACACCCGGCATCATGGTGTGGGTAGCGATCTCCTACACTGGCCGTACACCACTGGTGATCGTCGAGGGGACACTGAATAGTGCACGGTACATCCAAACCGTCATCGAACCCATCGTTCTACCATTCCTAGACCGGCAAGGGAACTTGCTGTTCCAACAGGACAATGCACGTCCGCATGTATCCCGTGCCACCCAACGTGCTCTAGAAGGTGTAAGTCAACTACCCTGGCCAGCAAGATCTCCGGATCTGTCCCCCATTGAGCATGTTTGGGACTGGATGAAGCGTCGTCTCACGCGGTCTGCACGTCCAGCACGAACGCTGGTCCAACTGAGGCGCCAGGTGGAAATGGCATGGCAAGCCGTTCCACAGGACTACATCCAGCATCTCTACGATCGTCTCCATGGGAGAATAGCAGCCTGCATTGCTGCGAAAGGTAGATATACACTGTACTAGTGCCGACATTGTGCATGCTCTGTTGCCTGTGTCTATGTGCCTGTGGTTCTGTCAGTGTGATCATGTGATGTATCTGACCCCAGGAATGTGTCAATAAAGTTTCCCCTTCCTGGGACAATGAATTCACGGTGTTCTTATTTCAGTTTCCAGGAGTGTATGTCATTTTGAAGAGAAACCCTGAATTTTTTTTTTCATGTATACCGCCACAGCGTAGTTTGGTAATTTGCCGATAGTAAGCGCTTGTCGCAAACATGGCGAGTTCAGGTGCGGAGCGAACTTTCTGTGTGTTGGAGTTCGAAATGGCCTCCCCGACCACCGGATCTTACTGTGTGTGACTTTTTTCTGTGGGGACACACTGAAGATCTGGTGTGTGTACCGCCTCTACCACGTGATGTAGCAGAGCTTCGGAAGAGAATACGGAAGCGACTGCGACAGTCGACAATGCCATGCTGGGACTGGTATGGAAAGAATTTAATTACCGTATCGCCGTCTGCAGGGTCACTCATGGGTCGCATCTCGAAAGTCAGTAAAAAAACTTTCAGAGTTTCTCTTCAAAATGCAATATGGATGGCATCTGTACAATGTTTACTTCTTGTGCGCTGCCCGTTGTGGCCGAGCGGTTCTAGGCGCTTCAGTCCGGAACAGAAGTCAAGTCCTATAGTGCTCAGAACCATTTTCGGGAGTAGTGTTTGGGTGAGAAGAGAGGGATTAATTAACTGATCAGTTAGTCATCAAACTGACAGAGCGGGAGGAGCTATTCTAATAACTCAGATCTGAAAGTGTGCTTAAATCGTCGAGGGGAAGGGGGAGTGTTGAAGGTTTGTAGAAGACTGGGGGAGGAGGAGGGAAAGGGGAGGGGTCAGGGGGTTTTTCGGGAGGGATTATCACCTGGGATCGCAAATCACTTGCTTTTGTGGTAATCTTTGGTCTAGAGACTGGTTTGAAGCTGGTTTCCTTGCTGCTCTATCCCGCGCAAGCTTTTTCGCCTCTGAGTAACTACTGCAACGTACATCTTTCTGAATCCGCTTAGTGTATTCTTCTCTTGGTCTCCTTCTACGATTTTTACCCTCCACGCTTCCTTTCAACACCGAATTGGTGATCCCTCGATGCCTCAGAATGTATCCTACCAACCGGTCCCTTCTTCTTGTCAAGTTGTGCCACAAATTCCTCTTCTCCCTATTTCTATTCAGTACCTCCTCATTAGTTACATGATCAACCCACCTAATCTTTAGCGTTGTTCTGTAGCACTACATTTCACACTTATGTTTGTACTCGATGATAATAAATTTCTCTCCATCAAAAATGCTTTCCTTGCCGTAGCTAGTCTCCATTGTATATCCTATGTTCTTCGACCATCATTAGTTATTTTGCTCCTCAAATAGCAAAGCTCATTGTGAGGGTACTGGTGTGTAGTATCTGTAACTGGTTGTACTTTGGAGGGCGACAATGCCCAGTGGGGCAGAGAGTCGCAAGCAGAGGCAGTTGTTGAGACGCTGTGGAAGGTGTAGGCTGCGTGAGCCAAAGGCGGTTGCGTAGCGAAGGATTTATCTCAATGTTTAATAGTAGTGGCACACAGTTTGAATAATAGTGTGTTTATGTTTGTGCAGTGTGATAAAGGAAATAAACTAAATTTTACCAGTTCTTAATGCTTCTCCATCAGTAAGTACCACACCATTGCATTTAACAATGAATGAAGTCTCGATATACACGGTCAACTGAAACAAGAGGAATGTAACATAATAATCATTAATTAACCCATATAATCTCCAAGGGGAAGGGAGCTTATACTACTTTAAATGTCTCATTTCCTAATCTAATTCCCTCAACATCATCTGATTTTATTCGACAACATTCCATCATCCTCGTTTTGGTTCGGATGGCTCTAAGCACTATGGACTTAACATCTGAGGACATCAGTCCCCTAGACTTAGAACTACTTGAACCTAACTAACTTAAGGACATCATACACATCCATTCCTGAGGCAGGATTCGAACCTGCGACCGTAGCAGCAACGCCGTTCCGGACTAAGGCGCCTAGATCCGCTCGGCCACAGCGGTCGGCTCCTCGTTTTGCTTTTGTTGATGTTCGTCTTATAGCTTGCTTTCAAGGCACTGTCCATTCCATTCAACTGCTCTTCCAGATCCTCTGCTGTCTGACAGAATTACGATATCGTCGGTAAACCTCAAATTTTTTATTTCTTCTCCATGGATTTTAATTCCTGCTCCAAATTTTTCTTTTGTTTCCTTTACTGCTTGCTCAACATACAGATTAAATAACATCGGGGAAAGGCTACAACCCTGTCTCACTCCCTTTTCGAACACTGGTTCCCTTTCATGCTCATCGATTCTGATAACTGCCATCTGGTTTCTGCACAAATTGTAAACAGCCTTTTGCTCCCTGCATTTTACCCCTGCCACTTTCAGAATTTGAAAGAGAGTATTCCAGTCAACATTTTCAAAAGCTTTCTCTTAGTCTACAAATGCTAGAAATGTAGGTTTACCTTTCCTTAATCTATCCTCTAAGATAAGTCGTAGGGTCAATAATGCCTCGCGTGTTTCAACATTTCTGCGGAATCTAAACTGATTTTCCCCAAGGTCGGATTCTTCCAGTTTTTCCATTCATCTGTAAAGAATTCGTCTTAGTATTTTGCAGCCGTGGCATGTTAAACTGATAGTTCGGTAATTTTCATAACTGTCAACACCTGCTGTCTTTGGAATTGGAATTACTATACTCTTCTCGAAAGTTGAGGGTATTTTATCTGTCTCATGCATCTTTCTCACCAAATGGTAAAGTTTTGTCATGGCTGGCTCTCCCAAGTCTGTCAGTTCTAATGGGATGTTGTCTACTCCCGGGGCCGTTTTTCGACTTAGGTCTTTCAGTGATCTGTCAAACTCTTCACGCAGTATCGTATCTCCCATTTCATCTTCATCTACATCCTCTTCCATAATATTGTCTTCAAGTACATCGCCCTTGAATAGATCCACTACATACTCCTTCTACCTTTCTGCTTCCCCTCCTTTGCGGTTTCCCATCTGAGCTCCTGATATTCATACAGGTTGTTCTCTTTTCTCCAAAGGTTTCTTTAATGTTCTTGTAGGCAGTATCTATCTTAGCCCTAGTGATATGTTCTTCTACATCCTTACATTTGCGCTGTAGCCATCCATGCTTATCCATTTTGCGCTTCCTGTCGATCACATTTTATAGATGTTGGTACTCATTTTCGTCTGTTTCATTGACTGCATTTTTATATTTTCCCCTTTCATCAGTTAAATTCAATATCTTTCGCCCGCATCTCGTGGTCGTGCGGTAGCGTTCTCGCTTCCCACGCCCGGGTTCCCGGGTTCGATTCCCGGCGGGGTCAGGGATTTTCTCTGCCTCGTGATGGCTGGGTGTTGTGTGCTGTCCTTAGGTTAGTTAGGTTTAAGTAGTTCTAAGTTCTAGGTGACTTATGACCACAGCAGTTGAGTCCCATAGTGCTCAGAGCCAATATCTCTTGTGTTACCCAAGGATATCTACTAGCCCTCGTCTTTTTAATTAGTTAATCCTCTGCTACCTTCACTATTTCATCTCTCAAAGCTACCAATTCTTCTCCTGCTGTACTTCTTTCCCCTGTTCTTGTCAATCGTCCCCTAATGCTCTCTCTGAAACTCTCTACGACCTCTGGCTCTTTTAGTTTATTCAGGTCCCATCTCCTTAAATTCCTATCTTTTTGAAGTTTCTTCAGTTTTAATCTACAATTCGTAACAAATAAATTGTGGTCACAGTCCACATCTGCCCATGGAATTGTCTTACAATTGAAATCCTTGTTCCTAAATATCTGTCTTATTATGTAATCTATCTGAAATCTTCATGTCTCCAGGCCTCTTCCGCGTATAGATCCTTCTTTCATGATTCTTAAGCCAAGTGTTAGCTATGATTAAGTTATGCTCTGTGCAAAATTCTACCAGGGGGCTTCCTCTTTCATTCCTTACCCCCAGTCCCTATTCACCTACTACTTTTTCTTCTCTTCCTTTTCCTACTGTCGAATTCCATTCCAACATGACTATTAAATTTTCGTGTCCCTTAACTATCTGAATATTTTCTTTTATTTCATCATACATTTCTTCAATCTCTTCATTATCTGCGTAGCTAGCTGGCATATAAACTTGTACTACTGTGGTAGGCGTGGGGTTCGTGTCTATCTTGGCTGCAATAATGAATTCACTATACTGTTTGTTGCAGCTTATCCGTGCTCCTATATTTTATACATCATTGAACCTACTCCTGCATTTCCGTTATTTGATTTTGTATTTATAACTAACTTTAACCTATCCATTTCCATTTTTAAATTATCTGACCTCCCTGCCCGATTAAGCGATCTGACATTTCACAGTCCGATCCATAGAACGCTAGTTCTTTTTTCTGCTGACAACGTCGTCGTCTGCCTGAGTAGTCCCTGCCTAGAGATCCGAATGGGGGACTATTTTACTTCTGGCATATTTTACCCAAGAGGGTGCCATAATCATTTAACCATACAGTAAAGCTTCATGCCCTGGGAAAAGTTACGGCTGTAGTTTCCCCTTGCTTTCAGCTGTTCGCAGTACCAGCACAGCAAGACCGTTTTGGTTAATGTTACAAGGACAGATCATTCAATCATCCAGGGTGTTGCCTCTTGAACTACTGTAAAAGCTGTTACCCATCTTCAGGAACCACGATTGTCTTGTCTCTCAACATATTCCAGTCCATTGTGGTTGCGCCTACGGTACGGCCATCTGTATTGCTGAGGCACGCAAGCCTCCGCACCTGCGACAAGGCTCATGGGGCCGGGGGTGGGGGGGCAAGCCACATAGATGAACAAATTTTTATAATACTACATGTATGTATTTGTGTGTGTGCGTGTGTTATAGCCTACTCCAAGCGAGCAGCACCAAGGGGGCTGCCAAGCTTAACGCCCTGTCCAGCGGATGGAACACCATCAGTTGTGTCTGCCTTCACTTCACGAGACACTGTCGAGAGATTTGGTATTTAAACCATGATCTTCACCCAATGTCTGGTGATCAGAAACTTTATGCTACCACCTCTAGTCCCCTTGCTGGCCCAATACTGGCAGTGAAAAATTTTCCCCCAACAGGATTCGAACTGGCTCACCCGCATGATGATTGCCACACCAAAATCATGTGTTTGCAGTCTCAGCCACAGAGACGGATGGGTATCAACCGATCAGGTCCTCATTCTTCTGCGAATAGCTCTGTCCCTGCAGATCAGCAACTCGCGGTTTGCGCCCATCTCACCTGACTCATTGTGTCGTTTGAGGCACCTCGTACCAACATTGTCTGTTGGTGCCTCTAATTTCTAATTTCTCTGTGTTACCATGCAGCTTGGTATCCTGTCTGCCACACAGTTGTGATGTGGTCATAGTAATAAGTTTTCCAGTGGTCGTTCTGAGACTGGATTTTCTGCTCTGCTGTTCAGAGCTACTGTCTAGGGATCTGTGTTAATGCAAATGAAGTGTTAGTACTGTCCTTCCTACGATGAAATAGGATAAAAGCAATTCACTTACTGATCTGAAAGTCAAGCAGTAAAGTACATTCAAGAAATACTTACTTCTCTCTCTCTCTCTCTCTCTCTCTCTCTCTCTCTCTCTCTCTCTCTCAACACTGACTGTTTATGAAATGTCTACGTAAGAGAAAGATACCAGCATTTGTTTGCTACTGATAACGGAAGTTTATGTAATGTCTACACAGGGAAGATCCCAGTGTCTGTGTACTACAGATAACGAAAGTGCAGGTACTTTTATCGCTTCAGTTGCTATCTCATTTGTTTGGTTACTGATACACACTTACACGCCCATATTACATGAAAGTTCGCAGGTCTTAGCGGAGTATACTGTAGTGTTTCATCTGATGTCTGTTTGCTTTTACTTTCAAACTTGTTTGGTCTGAGAAAATAATACTGTGATGTATTTGATCACAGTACCTTGAACAGCGTAACTGTTGATCATACAGTCTGGCTTGTAGCGTTACGAGTATTTAGGTGAGCTAATCGTTCGCCCAGTAATGGTTCGAGGTAAGATCAATTTGTTGTACGGCTGAACGCTAACTGACCCAGGTCTCAGGGCAACCTGCGGCAGATCCAGCTTCCAGCTAAGTGACCGGCCTAGAGACAAAGACCAGCAGCATCGCTAGAAATGGAAAAAAAAAACCCGAAGCTGGGAATTTTGAAGGCTGTTATTGTCATGGCCTTTGTGCAGGAGATGCTCCAAGAAATGGCGGAGTGTCAGACAATCTTACAGATGGCCAAGTTACAGCTCTTTGAGAGTTGACAATAACTCAGTCAAGTATTAATACGAATTTGAATACATCGGCAATCACAGATAAATGAGGTGCATCCAGTGACAGAATCATTATCTCAAAATCTTTAAAACTACAAAAACTAATATTTCTCGGTGAATAAACATTTATACGATGAACATCTGAATTAACAACTTTCGATCGCTTCCTGCAATTTCAGCAAAGGATATCTAAAATGACAGTATTGCACTGTAGCTGTCATCTCGGAAAGCTACTCATCTGTATCTGTTTTATTTCGTGATGTATTATATTTTTTATATCTTTTTTACTATGCAGATGTTTGACAGAAAGTCGTATCCACCACAATTACACGGTAAATGAACACAGCATCAATACCTCATATCGTCATACTTGTGTAGTTATTTAATGAACAGTTTACTATTTTGTCAGTAACGTTATTTAAATGTTGATTGCAAGTGCTATGATAAAACTGTGCTAATTTATAAGTGGTCAGTGGTGTATGTTAGTGGACACAACCGTTGAAAAAGAAAACCAAAAGACACTTCTGTTAAGAATCCGTTAATAATTGCTTAAATAACATTTAGCGACAATCTGTCGGCATTTAACATGGGCGCATTTGCTCAAGAACAGTGGATTATTTATTTATGTACCAACTATTACTTACTCCGCCTTCAGGCCACTAGTGGCCTACCGGGACCATCCGACCGCCGTGTCATCCTCAGTGGAGGATGCGGGTAGGAGGGGTGTGGGGTCAGCACACCGGTCTCCCGGTCGTTATGATGGTATTCTTGACCGAAGCCGCTACTATTCTGTCCAGTAGCTCCTCAATTGTCATCACGAGGCTGAGTGCACCCCGAAAAATGGCAACAGCGCATGGCGGCCTGGATGGTCACCCATCCCAGTGCCGACCACGCCCGACAGTGCTTAACTTCGGTGATCTCAAGGGAACCGGTGTAGCCACTGCGGCAAGGCCGAACTATTACTTACGTTTATTATAATTATCTGAATGTAACCTAATGTTTCTAACATTTCTTTTATTTTAATATCGTTGTAATATGTTAGTTTAGTGCGGGAAAGTAGTCAATATGAGTCAAATCCGTGTCTAGAACAATATATTTTTGGCGAGGATGGCCTTGAGCCAATGGAAAAGCAGATAGTAGCGGAATGCTATGGGAGTCAAGTGGAGTCTGGGACTTCTTGAGTGAAGAGCTCAAGGGAGCGATTATGGACAGTTTGTGGTGAGTGCTGGAAGAAGAGAGACCTGTCTGTGGTTACGCATGTGATTCAGACATAAAGGTGATAGATTGTGGGTGGTGAATGGCCACTGCGAGTTTAACTTTTGATGACACTTTTCGGTTAGATCTTGAAGGGGACATTTCATGTCGAGTGCTGGGAGAAGACAGACCTGCGTGATTCGGACATAAAGATAATACATTCTGGGCGATGACCAGCCACCATGAGATTTTGACTTTTGAGGACACTTTTCGGTTAGATCTTGAAGGGGACACTCTATGTCGAGTTCTGGAAGGAGGCAGAACTGCGTGTGGTAACGATTGGTATTCGATCTCAGAGATGGCTGATTCTGGGTGGTGAATGGCTGCTGTTATAGTTTAACTGATGCCGGAACTTTATAATTCGAAAGGTCTGAATGTGCTCCAGAGTAACACTCTAACTCCTTCCGATTGTGTTAGGGAACTGAGAATAGACGGAATATGAGTTACTATTCTTTGTATCGCATGTGTTAATTTATGAATCATCATGTTGAACTCTGAATTATTTTGAGCTGATGAATATTTCGTGTATTGTGATTACGAAATGGACTTAGGTTTTGCGTATCTTCGATGAGTATTTCGTTTGGGGATTTTGCTACCATGCTCATAACGCTGTCAATGTAACTTTACTGCGTTTCATAAGGGAATTTTCAGCCTGTGTTTTAAATGAGTATCGTAGTATTTTATTTAACCTTGTCCTAGAGAAGATCGATGGAGAATTTTCTAAAACCAGTCCATAAGGGATCCAGCTACAGGATGTGAACATTACAAGACTTGCCTATGCAATGATGAGAATTAATCAGAATGATGCAAAATTACTACAAAATTGCTGAGAAAACAGGATTATATGTTAATGAAGAAAAGACAGAATACCTGCCCATACGTAACCAGAAAAGATGCACCTCTGACTGTAGATGTATTCAATTTCAAGACTGTTGACCACTTCAAGTACCTAGGAAGTATTTTTAGTAATAACAACAGAACAGATATAGAAATAGATGCCCGTTTATCAATAGCAAACAAACCCCTTTTTAGTTTCATCAAAATTCTAAGAAAAAGATCACTTAGCAGTAACTTCAAAATCCGCTTACATCAATCGACCATTATACCTGTGATGTTATATGGATGTGAAAGATTAATATTTAGAAAGAAAGATGAAGAAAAACTGTTAATATTAGAAAGAAAAGTACTAAGGAATATTTTTGGACCTGTATAAGACGAAAATAATATGGAATGGAGAATAAGAAGAAATGAAGAATAAAGAGGGCTGTACAAATACCGTAACATCGTCGAAGTGCTCAAGAGGAGAAGGTTGAATTGGGCAGGCCATATAGCAAGAATGACAGAGAATAGACTACCTAGAATGGCATTCAGCAGAACAATAAATGGAACGAGAGGAAGAGGGAGACCCAGAATCAGATGGCGGGATAACATTCGGGAGGACACAACTAGGATGAACAGCAACAGCAACTGGACAAACAGCGCATTGGACAAGCAGAAGTGGAAGAGGCTCATAGAGCAGGCATATGGTCGATAAGGCTCTTGCCACATGTAAAGTAAAGTAAAGTAAAATAGTAGGACCACTTCCCGTTTATTTGAGGTTTCTTTTCCTTAATAAACACTATTTAACATGATTTTGTGTCATCTACATCAATCACAGACGTTAGAATAGAACCCTTGTTATTAAATTATTCATTTAACTTGTTTTTTTTATTTCTGTGTATTTTCTTAACTCGTAATTCTAGCCGATGCATAGATTGTATGAATGCAGGGTCACAGCCACAGGTTATTATTTGCAGCGAATTAGCTGTGGGGCATGAAGGCACACGTGCACAGCTCGAGTCTGTGTCTACATCGGGTTATTCTTTCTTAAACATAGCCCAGATACCTAAAGTACGAGTATCCAAAGGTAAAGGCGCAACTGGTTTGCTCGTATGGGATGCAGAGCAACTACTCATCAGTAACAATTAGGTACGGTCGCATCTTGTAATATTAGACTTCTTGAATCGTGTTATGTATGACACGGCATCTCGAGATGTTTATTTATTCATTTCTGTCATTTTTAATTACGATTTGGTATCATACTGGTTAAACTTAAGATATATTATCAATATACTATAAATAATATATATTGTAATAAGTGCAATAGAACATGTAAAAATTTTTTGTTGGCTGTCACTTCTTAACCCATTACCAAAAGACGTAAATAAAGTTGAATCTCAGCTATGATACAATGGTGAAAAAGCGCAATACTATTCCTCTTCACATCTTCAAGTCAACTTCATTTCCCGGTATCATATCGTTAAGATATTTGTAAAACTCGTGTACGAAGTTTCACTGTACTTCACTGTACTATCTGTAGCTCAAAATACGCTAAGCGCTGTACGGCCTAAAATGCACCGTCCCAAAATCACGTGACATGGGCTGCAGCAGATCTTCCTGCACATTCAAATGCTCACTCCATAGGTACACTACTGGCCATTAAAATTGGTACACCAAGAAGAAATGCAGATGATAAACGGGTATTGATTGGACAAATATTATATTAGAACTGACATGTGATTACATTTACACGAATTTGGGTGCATAGATCCTGAGAAATCAGTACCCAGAACAACGACCTCTGGCCGTAATAACGGCCTTGATACGCCTGGGCATTGAGTGAAACAGAGCTTCGATGGCATGTACAGGTACAGCTGCCCATGAAGCTTCAACACGATACCACAGTTCATCAAGAGTAGTGACTGGCGTATTGCGACGAGCCAGTCGCTCGGCCACCATTGACCAGACTTTTTCAATTGGTGAGGGATATGAAGAATGTGCTGGTCAGGGCAGCAGTCAAACATTTTCTGTATCCAAAAGGCCCATACAGGACCTGCAACATGCGGTTGTGCATTATCCTGCTGAAATGTAGGTTTCGCAGGGATCGAATGAAGGGTAGAGCCATGGGTCGTAACACATCTGAAATGTAACGTCCACTGTTCAAAGTGCCATCAATGCGAACAAGAGGTGACCGGGACGTGTAACCAATGGCACCCCATACCATCACGCCGGGTGATACGCCAGTATGGCGATGACAAATACACACTTCCAATGTGCGTTCACCGCGATGTCGCCAAACACGGATGCGACCATCATGATGCTGTAAACAGAACCTGGATTCATCCGAAGATATGACGATTTGCCATTCGTGCACCCAGGTTCGTCGTTGAGTACACCATCGCAGGCGCTCCTGTCTGTGATGCAGCGTCAAGGGTAACCGCAACCGTGGTCTCCGAGCTGATAGTCCATGATGCTGCTAACGTCGTCGAACTGTTCGTGCAGATGGTTGTTGTCTTGCAAACGTCTCCATCTGTTGACTCAGGGATCGAGACGTGGCTGCACGAACCGTTACAGCCATGCAGATAAGATGCCTGTCATCTCGACTGCTAGTGATACGAGGCCGCTGGGATCCAGCACGGCGTTCCGTATTACCCTCCTGAACCCACCGATTCCATATTCTGCTCACAGTCATTGGATCTCGACCAACGCGAGCAGCAATGTCGCGATACGATAAACCGCAATCGCGATAGGCTACAATCCGACCTTTATCAAAGTCCGAAACTTGATGGTACGCATTTCTCCTCCTTACACGAGGCATCACAACAACGTTTCACCAGGCAACGCCGGTCAATTGCTGTGTGTGTATGAGAAATCGGTTGGAAACTTTCCTCATGTCAGCACGTTGTAGGTGTCGCCACCGGCGCCAACCTTGTGTGAATGCTCTGAAAAGCTAATCATTTGTATATCACAGCATCTTCTTCCTGTCGGTTAAATTTCGCGTCTGTACGACGTCATCTTCGTGGTGTAGCAATTTTAATGGCCAGTAGTGTATTTATACTCTATGCGCTGACCGTCCTCATTTGCCACGTCTCCGCTGCTTCATAGCTCCCATGGCAACGGCGGTCGTCCCGTCACGGTTATCCCCGTCTGCCAGCAGGCAAGAGCCACCCGCCTTCCCAGGCGCGTCCATCCAACTCCCTGATTCAGTCCAGCAACACCAACCATGGCCTGACGCCACACGTAAGATCTTGTGTCGCAGTAGTGCCCCCCCCCCCCCCTTCCATGCCACCCTGCGCTTGCTCTAAGTTGTCGCTTCCCTGTGCCACCACCTACTCACTCTGCTCAATCACCCACGACTGCCACTAGCTTCGGAGCGGCACTGCGTTGGACAATTTTGCAGTTGCGGGTGCACTCTGCTGTGGCGCGAACGCAACACCAGTGCTGGCGCCACAAGCCCGACAGGGCGGGACTCTGTCATGAAGTGTTAATTCACGACACAGCAGCTACGTGAATTAGTCAGTCATTCATGCGAAAAAATGAAAAAAAAGAGAAGACCATCCTTAACTTCATTTCAATGTTCGTAGAATATTTAATCAATTAATTGTTGGGTAGAATAAATTACAAACGAATCATCGGCCTTAGCTTTATTTTGATGTATGCAAAATACACTCTAAGAGAAAAAAGAACACGGTGCCCACGAAGGAATTATCTGAATGGGACGAAAATTGGTGACTCAATGGTTCAAATGGCTCTGAGCACTATGGGACTTAACATCTGTGGTCATCAGTCCCCTAGAACTTAGAAATACTTAAACCTAACTAACCTAAGGACATCACACACATCCATGCCCGAGGCAGGATTCGAACCTGCGACCGTAGCAGCCGCGCGGTTCCGGACTGCGCGCCTAGAACCGCTAGACCACCGCGGCCGGCGAAAATTGGTGATTTACATGTACAGACAAACAAATGAATATAGATTATGATTATCTATTACGGATATTTTAGAACCGTGACTGTATATTGAATGTAAATAAGTTATACAGAACTGCAACCAGTCACTTTTTTTTGAATAATTATGTTTTATTCCATGAACCTGTTTTCGAACCTTTTCAGGTTCTTCAGATGGTTTCAGGAAGTTACATCGTTACTGGGAGTAGCATAATGCTGGGTGCTGGCTCTATGACAGAAAGATGGGTCACACTTTAATGTATCGCCATGACTATAGCTTATCTGTCGATATGGATGTAAAATTAGTTTTTACTTACTGCGACAATATAGGTGGCTTTTTACGGTTAGTGTCCATCTGTCTGCCTCCATTTTGATGTTCAGTAGTTGTGTGGAAGTGTGTGTCCTTATATAACTACTAATTTACAAACTGTCATAAAATTTTCCATATTATTTGTACTGAGTGTCTTCTTATGACCGTCGTTGCATAATATATCAAATAAAACAATATGCTAGCCACTTAACTCACATTGCTAGCCCGAGTCCCCTTTACACAAAATTTTGGAAAATGCTGAGGAAGGAAGGACTGTTGCACTCTCGGTCCAAAGAGAACGTTCAAATGACGACAGGCAAAAGTTGATAGAGATTTTGTGTGTCTGTAGAAACAACGATGCAGGAAGCATACAACAGCCACTAACGTCATACACTACCGGCCATTAAAATTGCTACACCGCGAAGACGACTTGCAACAAACGCGAAATTTAACCGACAGGAAGAAGATGCTGTGATATGCAAATGATTAGCTTTTCAGAGCATTCACACAAGGTTGGCGCCGGTGGCGACACCTACAACGTGCTGACATGTGGAAAGTTTCCAACCGATTTCTCATACACAAACAGCAGTTGACCGGCGTTGCCTGGTGAAACGTTGTTGCGATGCCTCGTGTAAGGAGGAGAAATGTGTACCATCACGTTCCGACTTTGATAAAGGCCGGATTGTAGACTATCGCGATTGCGGTTTATCGTATCGCGACATTGCTGCTCGCATTGGTCGAGATCCAATGACTGTTAGCATAATATGGAATCGATGGGTTCAGGAGGGTAATACGGAACGCTGTTCGGGATCCCAACGGCATCGTAGCACTAGCAGTCGAGATGACAGGCATCTTATCCGCATGGCTGTAACGGTTCGTGCAGCCACGTCTCGATCCCTGAGTCAACAGATGGGGACGTTTGCAAGACAACAACCATCTGCACGAACAGTTCGACGACGTTAGCAGCAGCATGGACTATCAACTCGGAGACTACGGCTGCGGTTACCCTTGACGCTGCGTCACGGATAGGAGCGCCTGCGATGGTGTACTCAACAACGGACCTGTGTGCACGAATGGCAAAACGTCATTTTTTCGGCTGAATCCAGGTTCTGTTTATAGCATCATGATAGTCGCATCTGTGTTTGGCGACATCGCGTTGAACGCAGATTGGAAGCGTGTATTCGTCAACGCCATACTGCCGTATCACCCAGTGTGATGGTATGGGGTGCCATTGGTTACACGTCTCGGTCACCTCTTGTTCGCTTTGACGGCACTTTGAACAGTGGACGTTACATTTCAGATGTGTTATGACCCGTGGCTCTACCCTTCATTCGATCCCTGCGATACCCTACATTTCAGCAGGATAATGCACGACCGCATGTTGCAGGTCCCGTACGGGCCTTTCTGGATACAGAAATGTTCGACTGCTGCCATGGCCAGCACATTCTCCAGATCTCTCACCAATTGAAAACGTCTGGTCAATGGTGGCCGAGCAACTGGCTCGTCACAATACACCAGTCACTACTCTTGATGAACTGTGGTATCGTGTTGAAGCTGCATGGGCAGCTGTAATTGTACACGCCATCCAAGCTCTGTTTCACTCAATGCCCAGGCGTATCAAGGCCGTTATTACGGCCAGAGGTGGTTGTTCTGGGTACTGATTTCTCAGGATCTATGCAACCAACTTGTGTAAAAATGTAATCACATGTCAGTTCTAGTATAATATATTCGTCCAATGAATACCCGTTTATTATCTGCATTTCTTCTTGGTGTAGCAATTTTAATGGCCAATACTGTATGTTAACAAAAGAACTTACTGAGAACCCGAGAAAATTTTGCTTCTACTTAAAACCACGGAGTGAGTTACTCTTTGGCCAGTCTGGTGTGGCAATAGAAGATAGCAAAATGAAAACTGAAGTTTTAAATTTCACTTTTAAGAAGGAAGATCATAAAAATATACCGTCGTTTGTCCATAGCACAGACTCCCATATGGGAACATAGTAAGAGGTACCCCTCTTGTAGAGAAGCAGGAAAGGGAGAAAAACAAATAAGTCGCCAGCTCCGGATGCATCCCTGTTTGTTTTTACAAATAGTACAGTATGACGTTGGCCCTTTTCCTCTCGCCCAGTGCAAAATTCCAATTTTTAATGTCGGTTTTACTACAGAATTCTTGAACGTATTCTCTGGTCAAATATAATAAATTTCTTTGAGACAGAAAAGCTTTTGTCCACGAATTTAGAAAGCATTGCTCGTGTGACATTCAGCTTACCCTTTTCTCACATGATATCTTGCAAACCATGAATGAAGGGCAACAGGCAGATCCCATATTCCTAGATTTTTGGAAAGTGTGTGACATGATGCCTCACTGAAGACTGTTAACGTACATTTCCAGATATGTGAGTGGCTCCAAGACTTCTTAAGTAACAGAAGCCAGTACATTGTTCTCGATGGGGAGTGTTCATCAAAGTGTCATCAGGAATGTCCCAGGGAAGAGTTATAGGGCCGCTATTACTGTCTCTACACATAAATGATCTGATGGACAGGATGAGCAGCAATCCACCGCTGTTTGCTGATGATACTGTGGTGTACGGGAAACTTTCATCAATGAGTGACTGTAGGAGGATATGAGATGTCTTAGACAGAATTTGTAGCTGGTGTGAAGAATGGCAGCTAGTTGTAAATGTAGAGAAGTATAAATGAATGCAGTGTTTGAATACAGTTGTGGTAATGAGCTACTTGAGACAGTCATGTCAATTAAATAACTGGACGTGACGTTCCAAAGCGATATGAAATGGAATGAGCGTGTGGGGATTGTAGTAGGGAAGGTGACTGGTCGACTCCAGTTTACTGAGAGAATTTTGCGAAAGTGTGGTTCATCTGTAAATGGAGGCTTCATATAGGACAGTTATGTGACCCATTCTCGAGTAATGCTCGAGTATTTGCGATCAGCATCATGTCGGATTAGAGGAAGATGTCGAAGCAATTCAGAGGTGGGCTGCTAGATTTGTTACCGGTATGTTAGAACAACACGAAAGTATTATGAAGATACTTCAGATAAGCACATGGGAAACCCTGGAGGGAAGGCAATGTTCTTCTTGAGGAATGCTGTTGAAGAGTACTCAGTATTGTGGAACACTCAGTATAATGTCGTTTATTGAAACTGAACTACACTTCTCGAACAATCACTATATACACACAAAAACAAATAACTTGTAGACGACCATTCATCATGAGTGTCGGTGAGGTCCATCGGAGCTGGTCCTAGCTCGGCGAGGAACCGGCTGTACTGCTGCTGTGCTGGCCTTATAAAGCCGGCTGAGGCAAGCGGAGTACTCCAACTTTCCCTGTATCTTTGAGGCGACCTCTGCAGAAAAAGTTCGCATTAGTCTCTAGCAGGTTCTGTTTGTTTTGAAGAATTGTTTTCCTCTTGGTTGCGCCTGCAAGTGCTTGTGTATGTTATATGGTACACAGGGGTGTCTTGAGAGTAGTCTGCCTGGCAGGGGCCGTCTGTGGCAGATGTAACAGCTGTTGATGAAATTTAGAGAAGCGGCATCTGACGTTGACAGCAGGACGATTCTCCAGCCGCTAACATACATTTTGCATAAAAACTACTAAGTAGAGATATGAGAAATTTGGGCTTGTACAGAGAGATATAAACAGTGGATTGTCCTCACTCTATTTGTGAGTGGAACAGGAAAAAGAATGAATAGTAGTGATTCAAGGTATTCTGACCACGACTACTGCAAAAGCTGATACGTTAAGTGCCAGTGGTCACTACACAGCAAGCAGCTGGCCCACCGCGATCAGCAGCAGCAGCACTGGCGGCCAGACTGCCATGAGCAGCAGCAGCAGCAGTAATGCTGTCAATATCACCATCGTCATCACCACGAGCAGCACCGCCACTGTTGCCGACATCTGGACAATCGGGATGGGGCCTCTGTAGTATCAGTGGCGAACAGCTGTCAGCCAGCAGTAGTTCCTCTGCCCATTCTGACAGTGAAGATGAGGATGTTCAAGGATGCAACACATAATTACCGTTTCCAGTGACTGGCGGTATACTTGGAGACAGGATCTTGCGTAGCTGCATCTGTAATATGGGCAGGTACTGAGATCTGACTACTCATTCTAGATATGGAACTTCCTAAAATCTTAATTGATTGGTTGTACCCCACCAATAGATGCAGTGCTTTGGTATGCTGCGAGTTCATGCTCCCACCTTAGCAGGGTGTCTTGAAGAATGTCTTTATACAGAAGAAAGGTCATAATGGCGAGAAATTGCAGGACACCTCCGTTGCTAAATGGTTTGATGATTTTACCCTGAAGCCAATACAGACCCTGCTCTCTGAATTCCGACAAAGAGATTCGGTTAAAGCTCTCTGTAGAGTTCACGTACATGTGTATGACCCAATGTGCAAGGGGCCCTTGCATATGTGCCTTCCAAAGTACATAGCTGATAAAAATCCCTTTATTAACATTGAAAATAACGACAAGCGCTGCTTTCTGTGATCACTTCTGGTTTGAGAGAGAAAAATTAAATGGAATCGTGCATACTAGTGGGTAGGTATTACACCAGAGAACGAAAGAAACTGGTGCACCTGCCTTGTATCGTGTACGGCCCCCGCGAGCACGCAGAAGTGCCGCAACACGACGTGGCGTGGACTCGGCTAATGTCTGAAGTAGTTCTGGAGGAAACTGACACCATGAATCCTGCAGGGCTGTTCACAAATCCGTAAAAGTTCGAGCGGGTGGACATCTCTTCTGAACAGCACATTGCAAAGCGTCCCAGATACGCTCAATAATGTTCATGTCTGGGGAGTATGGTGGCCAGCGGAAGTATTTAAACTCATTAGAGTGATCCTGGAGCCACTCTGGACGTGTGGGATGTCGCACTGTCCTGCTGGAAGTGCCCAAGTCCGCCGTAAAGTACAGTGGATATGAATGGATGCAGACCATCAGACAGCATGCTTACATACGTGTCACCTGTCAGAGCCGTACCTAGACGTATCAGAGGTCCCAAATCACTCCAACTGCGCATGCACCACACCATTACGGAGCCTCTATCAGCTTGAACAGTCCCCTGCTGACGTGCAGGGCCCATGGATTCATGGGGTTGTCCTGTACCCATACACGTCCATCCGCTCGATACAATTTGAAACGTGGCTCGTCCAATCAGGCAACATGTTTCCAGTCATCAACAGTCCAATGTCGTTACTGATGGGCCCAGACGAGGCGTAAAGCTTTTTGTTGTGGACCTTCAGCTCCGAAAGTCCATATCGATGATGTTTCGTCGAATGGTTCGTACGCTATCACTTGTTGATGGCCCAGCATTGAAATCTGCAGCAATTCGCGGAAGGGTTGCACTTCTGTCATGTTGAACGATTCTCTTCGGTCGTCGTTGGCTCCGTCCTTGCAGGATCTTTTTCCGGCCACAGTGATGTCGGAGATGTGATGTTTTACCGGATTCCTGATATTCACGGTACATTAAATGGTCGTACAGGGAACTCCCCACTTCATCGCTACCTCGGACCCATCGCTCGTGCACCGACTGCAACACTACGTTCAAACTCACTTAAATCTTGATAACCTACCATTGTAGCAGGTTTCTCTATTTGAATACGCACGCATATACCAGTTTCTTTGGCGCTTCAATGTATAAACTTGATGCTATTAAATCACCCATGGGCCTTCAGGAAATCAGTAAATTTGAGAGGCACAATTTCAATATATTCATTCATGTAAATGGCCTGAAGGAATGCAGTTCAGATGATGATGTTGTTACACGTAAAGTAGTCGGACTCTTCCGATATTCTGCCGGCTGGAGTGGCCGAGCGGTTCTAGACGCTACAGTCTGGAACCGCGCGACCGCTACGGTCGCAGGTTCGAGTACTGCCTCGGGTGTGGATGTGTGAGACGTTCTTAGGTTAGTTAGGTTTAAGTAGTTCTAAGTTCTAGGGGACTGATGACCTCAGAAGTTAAGTCCCATAGTGCTCAGAGCCATTTGAACCATTTGAATCTTCCGATTTTCTAAAGTCAGTGGTTGCTGTGCGACACATGCAAATTTGTTGTTGATCTCCAAGGGTGAGAGGAACCACTACTGCTGGATCAAAAGTATGTTCCAAGTTTTCAAATGAGTAACCAACTTCATAAACGGCTGATTGTCCATAGATAACTTGTTTACTACGAGACAGCTATTAACAAACCATCTGGTGGATAGCCTACCAACGACCCAGTAGATGTAGAAATGCCTCATGTGAAGAATAAATTTGTAGTAACAGTATCATTCTTATGACCAAAGCGCAGAAGGATAAATTACTGTATAAGAGTGCTGTTGATTGCTAGAGTTGTGGGCAGCCCTTGGATAAAAAAGCGGAAACAGCAAGTAGGGATCACTGCCATCTAACCGGCAAATTATGCAGTGCTGCACACAATGCATTCAACAAGAAATACCAACTTCAAGAACACATACACATATTCCTCCACAATTTAAGTGGGTATGATGCCCACTTCCTAGTCGAACCCTTGGCTGATTCTGGAATGAGCGAAGATTAGCTTAGCATTCTGCCTGACACCATTGAGTGGTACATTTCGTTTTCGAAGAGAATCACGAACGAAGTTACTCTGTAGTGTCTCGACTCACTGACTTTCATACTGGTACTACCACAGAAACTTCCTGAAACCATGCATCAGAAGGATTTTCATCACACTTGAGCTGAGCTTTCCAACCATACTAATTTTCTGCTCATGACGAAAAAATGGGTTTTAACATGCAGATATCTGGATTCGTGGGAGAAACTCAAGAAAACGACAATGCCCGACATAACCGCATTCCCTGGCATCTTCCAGTCACTACCGTGTGCGATGTAGAGTACGGGATGCAGTGAGGGTATGGGAGGAGTTCGACGTCTCTGATTTAAGGGAATATAAAGAGCTCTATATGGACACAGATGTGCACTTACTTGCAAACATTTCCAAACGATTCCATACTGTATGCCTGGATACATATGATCCGGATCCTTTCTACTACTATACCACACCAGGGCTTTTTTTGGGATGCTATGTTGAAAAAGATAAATGTCAACTTTGAACTCTTGACGATTGGTCGATGTTGACATGTTGTTGTTTCTCAAATGAGGGATTCATGGGGCACTTTGGCAATGTGTCCATAGCAACGCCAAGTATGAATGCGCAAACAGTTCAGCGCATCTGGTGATTTGTGTTACATCATGTACTTGGATGTAAACAACTTATGCTGGTATGCAATGAAAGTACCTCTACCTGTTGAAGAATTGCGTTGAGTGTCTGGTAATCAAGTCACCTGACTGGGGGAAAATTCAAACGTGTGCCAATGCAATTAGTTTGCATGACATACACAGTGACTTCCTGCTTTGCCCAGAGAACTGGGCCATCAACAAGCTGATGACAATGCTGGAGGGAAAAACAAGACACATTCTACATTGCTATATACTCCGGGAATGTCTCAAGTTGGGGATGAAACTGGATGAAGTCATTTGTGCTAGTTCCTTCAAGCAGTGCCCCCTGTTGAAGAAATACATTGATTTGAACACAAGAAAGAGGACTTCAGCGATATGTACTTTTGAGAAATATTTGTATAAATTTGTTAATAATTTAGTTTTCGGAGAAACTATGCAATATATCAGAGAAAATCACGTAATTCAGTTAGTTACCCATTGGGCAGGACGTTACGGCACAGCAGATTATGTCGCCATGCTGAATTTTAAATTGGTCACAAAATTCAACAAAGATTTCGCTGTTCTGATGATGGTTAAAGTTACGATAGAGTACAGGAACTTGTTGGTATATGTATGTTATCTCTATCTAAACTCCACATGAACCACTTCCATCATGAGTTTTGGGAAATCACAGATCCAAAGTTACTATGTACCTGTTGGGTCAAAGGTTTTGATCCATATAAAGTAATAAAATGCTACTCTGAAGCACTCGACATGTCTGGATATGCAGCCAACAATCCTTATGGCATAAAGGTGGCTAACAAGAAGGTTATCAGCCTGATGAAAGACGAGGTGAATGGGACACCAGTTGTGGAGTTTGTAAGTTTTCGCTCGAAAATGTATGCATGCCGTATAGACACATGTGCCGGTTTCCCTTAGACAAGCTAAGGGTGTGGCGTGCGGAATCAGTGGCTCTCACGGTTGAAGACGACTTCAAGTGGTGGTGTTAACACTGTGCCACCTCAGATTCTGCATATAGTGCAATGGTTCAGTATTCAGTTGCAGTGTCATGAGTGCCCGCTGTATTGCAGCTCAGAATAGGGTATTTGACGTTTTCTGGAAATCGTCTTTCATGGTTAATTACGTCATTTTATGCTTACAACGTGCGTTTTCCCTCAAGAATTTCTGTAAAAAAGATTCAAATAATTTGAAAGCGCCAGTGATAGCATACCACATGCAACAGAATAAGAGAAGGAACGTTTCAACAAACGTAAGATCCATAAAAGGACATAGTGCTTTAGATAAGATTTCATAACGGAAGAAGAGTGCTGATAAGTGTACATTTACAGTTGAAGTTGTTTATAATGATTCAGATAAAGCCAGTTTACAGAATTTCATAGAGGCACTACAGAGAAGAAATGCTTATCTGAAAAACATAGGCAAGAAGTTGCGAACACGTAACAACGATCTTCGAAGTCAATTGTCGTCACGATGAAGAAAGTAATAAATATGCACTTGTGTCTCGTGAAATTATTCGAATTTGGGCAAAATATTTCCATTCAGTCAAATAAGAAATCTTTAATAGGTACTAAGGCGGTTTTGATGGCTCAGAGAGGATATTGGCAAGTGGATTGTTTTGCGCGCCGTTTCGCACAAAAATTATTACGCAATTTTCTCAGTGCAGCGTCAATCTTGCGTTCTTAAATAAATCCCAGTTTCAACCGCCACCTTGGTATTTTGAAGACTGTGTTAGTTAAATTAGCTAATTCAAATGCTTTCTACAAATAAGGCACTCGCATAATTTCTGGAATAAATACGACAGTGTCCACCTATTAACTGAAGTCTTTTAAACTTTTGATGAACATGTGCGTAAACAGACTCGTTTATTTGCTAAACGTTTTCTCAGAATCAGTTGTATGATGAATGCGAACATTTACTTCGACAGAGAATCGGAAAAACAGACTAAACTTAGCCTTTTTTTTTTTTTTTTTGCATGTTTCGAATCGGTAGATGCTTGAATTTTTTTAAAATCTGCAGTATCTGTTTCGAAGCCGGAAAAAGTAGCAGTAAGATTCTAGCAATAACAGAATGGCAATTTACACTTCATTATTTGCATATAAACTAAAACGTAGCAAAAATACATCACATAAATGGGCAGCCCCCACGTTGTGTAACACTGTTCCCGAGGCTGCTGCTGCTTCTTAGTGACGTCACAGCGTCATCCAGTAGTAGTAGTAGTAGTAGTAGTAGCAGCGCAGAACGTCTACTTCCCAACCTTATTATTCTACCGACCTTGAGAGTCAACATGTCTGCTAGAACTGTGTATGTGGCACTTACATTGTATGTAAGTATGACGAAGCTTGTTTGGATTGTTACTTTTACTGTACCCTCTTTATGTAATTATACTGACTCGGCACGATAAGAAAAATATTTGATCTCAGGTCTCATGATGGTCGTTACTGGCCGAAAATAATAACGTAGTAATAACTTTTGTGATCCGTAACTTGAATAAATATAAAAATACCTTCCTGCATCACTGTGGATTTTTGCTGCGACTGTGTCGCAAGTCGTGAGACTGATATCTCTGCAACTGGAAGTTCCGAAACCTCTGACAAGTGTTTGTCAGTCACTTTAAGTGATGTTCCGCCCTTATCACTGGTGAAGAATTACTGACTTATCTGACGAGTCTGAAAAGAAAATGCCATTGCTTACAGCACCTAGATAATAACATTAGGTAATAAAAACGCAACGGAGGCGCGACAGGGGAGTGGCCCAGATAATAAAGCTTCTTGCGGTCATGTTAGCTAATGGAGTAGGATGGTGGCACGGCAGAGGTGCGGCGTGTGGTGATAAGGCTCCTGGCGCGAGAAATACAGCGCACAATATGCGCATTTCTTTCGTACCATAACAATTTATCGTGCCAGGTTAACGATGCTGGCACTATAAGTGGGAGTTGCAGATGCCCCGAAAATATGAAGGTTCAAGATGTATAAACGAAAGAAAAAAAGAATCGTAAATGCGTCAGTTAAATCTGAAACATGTGAAAAATGTTATTTATGCATCAACGGTTACGATTAGCTCTTATTAGGAAGGTGAACTTCTTCATTACTTTTAGCGTGCTGTTTTCTACAGTGATGGAAATTACACTAGTGGCCATTAAAATTGCTACACCACGAAGATGACGTGATACAGACGTGAAATTTAACCGACAGGAAGGAGATGCTGTGATATGCAAATGATTAGCTTTTCAGAGCATTTACACAAGGTTGGCACCGGTGGCGACACCTACAACGTGCTGACTTGAGGTAAGTTTCCAAACGATTTCTCACACGAAAACAGCAGTTGACCGGCGTTGCCTGGTGAAACGTTGTGTGATGCCTCGTATAAGGAGGAGAAATGCGTACCATCACGTTTCCGACTTTGATAAAGGTTGGATTGTAGCCTATCGCGATTGCGGTTTATCGTATCGCGACATTGCTGCTCGCGTTGGTCGAGATCCAATGACTCTTTAGCAGAATATGGTATCGGTGGGTTCAGGAGGGTAATACGGAACTCCGTGCTGGATCCCAACGGCCTCGTATCACTAGCAGTCAAGATGACAGGCATCTTATCCACATTGCTGTTACGGATCGTGCAGCCACGCCTCGATCCCTGAGTCAACAGATGGGGACGTTTGCAAGACAACAACCATCTGCACGAACAGTTCGACGACGTTTGTAGCAGCATGGCTGTCAGCTCGGAGACCATGGCTGCGGTTACCCTTGACGCTGCATCACAGACAGCCTGCGATGGTGTACTAAACAACCAACCTGGGTGCACGAATGGCGAAACGTCATTTTTGCGGTTGAATCCAGGTTCTGTTTACAGCATCATGATGGTCGCACCCGTGTTTGGCGACATCGCGGTGAACACACATTGGAAGCTTGTATTCGTCATCGCCATACTGGCGTATCACCCGGCGTGATAGTATGGGGTGCTATTGGTTACACGTCACGGTCACCTCTTGTTCGCATTGACGGCACGTTGAACAGTGGACGCTACATTTCAGATGTGTTACGACCCGTGGCTCTACCCTTCATTCGATCCCTCCGAAACCCTACATTTCCGCAGGATAATGCACGACCACATGTTGTTGGTCCTGTACGGGCCTTTCTGGATACAGAAAATGTTCGACTGCTGCCCTGGCCAGCACATTTGTATATTGTCAACGCCACGTAGCGCTCTGTATGAAAATCACTGGATGTGCTGTGTGCAGTCTGTGGCTGGTTTGCATTGTTGTTCGCTATTGTAGTGTTGGGCCGTTGGCTGTTAACAGCGCGTAGCGTTGCGCAGTTGGAGGTGAGCCGCCAGCAGTGGTGGATGTGGGAAAGTGAGATGGCGGATTTCTGAGAGCGGATGATCTGGACGTGTGTCCATCAGAAACAGTACATTTGTAAGACTGGATGCCATGAACTGATATATATATATATATATATATATATATATATATATATATATATATATATATATATATATAATATGACTTTTGGACAATATTAAGGTAAATACATTGTTTGTTATCTATCAAAATCTTTCTTTTGCTAACTGTGCCTATCAGTAGTTAGTGCCTTCAGTAGTTTGAATCTTTTATTTAGCTGGCAGTAGTGGCGCTCGCTGTATTGCAGTAGTTCGAGTAACGAAGATTTTTGTGAGGTAAGTGATTTGTGAAACGTATTGGTTTATGTTAGTCAGGGCCATTCTTTTGTAGGGATTTTTGAAAGTCAGATTGCGTTGCGCTAAAATTATTGTGTGTCAGTTTAAGCACAATCATGTATAATTGTTCAAAGGGGACGTTTCACATTCTCCAGATCTCTCACCAATTGAAAACGTCTGGTCAATTGTGGCCGAGCAACTCGCTCGTCACAATACGCCAGTCACTACTCTTGATGAACTGTGGTATCGTGTTGAAGCTACATCGGCAGCTGTACCTGTACACGCCATCCAAGCTCTGTTTGACTCAATGGCCAGGCGTATCAAGGCCTTAATAGGCGTATCAAGGCCGTTATTACGGCCAGAGGTGGTTGTTCTGGGTACTGATTTCTCAGGATCTGTCCACCGAAATTGCGTGAAAATGTAATCACATGTCAATGTAGTATATTATATATGTCCAATGAATACCCGTTTATCATCTGCATTTCTTCTTGGTGTATCAGTTTTAATGGCCACTAGTGTAGTATAAGTGCACGTGGTAATTAGTGCAAAAAACATGTTTGTTTATGTATCCGGTATTGAATGCCTTTTTGCTGTACAGCTTACATCAAAGCGAAACAAAATACATTCTCATTTTATCATTATTACTGGCACTTAAAGAGACAAGACAATCTTAGGGGTGGAAATATATACAGGATGACAATTATTGAATTATAAGTAAACAAACATTAATTAGTTACAAACTACGGGGTGCACACACTTTGTTCACTACGGACATTCGGATTTATGTTATGACATGTTCGATATGCCAGCCATCATTGGCGATGATGTGGCGTAGACCAATAGCGAGATTCTGCATGACCCGATGAAGTGTCGGAACATCGATGCTGTCGATGACTTCCTGAAAGGCTGTTTTCAACTCAGCAATGGTTTTGGGTTTATTGCTGAATAACATGTCTCTAGTATAGCCCCACAAAAAGGAGTTGCACGTGTTCAGGTCCGGAGAATATGGCGGCCAATCGAGGCCCATGCCAGTGGTCTCTGGGTACCCCAGAGCCAGAATGTGGTCCCCAAAGCGCTCCTCCAGGACATCAAACACTGTCTTGCTTCGCTGGATTCGAGCTCCGTCTTTCATGAATCACATCTTGTCGAAATCAGGGTCACTTTGTATAAAGGGGATGAAATCATCTTCCAAAACCTTCACGTACCATTCGGTAGTCATCGCACCACCAAGGAATATGGAACCGAATATTCCGTGACTAGACATTGCACACCACACAGCCACCCGTTTAGGGTGAAAAAACTTCTCGATCGCGAAATGCGGGTTCTCAGTCCCCGAAACGAGCCAGTTTTGCTTATTGATGAAACCATGCAAATGGAAGTGAGCTTCGTCGCTACAATACGTATATTATTATCCATCATGCCCCGCGGCCAACCGCCCAGTTTGAACCACCTAACGCAAACCGGTCAGAAGTTGTGACGATTTTATTTCATATAGATGAATAATTGCCATCCTGTATACAGGCACTTACGAATTGTTGCCAGAATAACCTAACGTATACAGAAACTAGATCACAACTATGACCTGGTATTTAATCGAACCTCCATTGTTCTTGATAACCGCGAAAATCTTCTTAGGCATTGATTGTGTAAGGGTGGTGATCTCTTCTGCCGAGGTTGAGGTCCACTCCACTGGAATTGCAGTTTTCAGCTGGGACACAGTCTCAGACTGTCGTCCTCGCGATGAACAAGTCGCCGCCACCGCCAAAGTTTCTACTCATCCGAACGTGTTCTTATGTATAGAGATCATGCCAGTAATACTAAAAACCATCTGGCCCATTCAAATTGAACTTCTCCTCATCACTGAAAACTATTTTGTTCCATTCTACGGTCCAC
The DNA here is from genome assembly GCF_023864275.1 of Schistocerca cancellata. Taxonomy (NCBI): domain Eukaryota; kingdom Metazoa; phylum Arthropoda; class Insecta; order Orthoptera; family Acrididae; genus Schistocerca; species Schistocerca cancellata. The sequence goes on along the minus strand of NC_064627.1, from coordinate 235,497,927 downwards.
GACGTACGCTCTTCCGCCAACTTCAGACGGGGCTCCTTACGCGCATTGTTTGAAGGTGGTTTATGGAACCGTTTCTTGATGCCACATTCGCGTCTTGAGCAAGGATTTGTCTAACGCGTCTGGAAGTGACTGAAAACTGCAAATCAGCCACGATTTGAGAGGAACACAAGCTGTTCGCTTTTGTTTTACGCGAAATGAAATGTGTATTTATCTGACGATTTTTGTGTCTTGCCATATTTGCCATTTTTGCCGTACTGTGCAGCTAGTCTGACAAAATTATTAATAGCAACCGGAACGCTCTGATTTCTCAGCATTGTGGCTATTACATAGACCCATTTCTTTGTACGCCTTAATACTTTTTGCTTACTCGTCACTCGACAGAAGCTTTCCGCGCAGCATTATACAGGGTGTTACAAAAAGGTACGGCCAAACTTTCAGGAAACATTTCTCACACACAAAGAAAGAAAATATGTTATGTGGACATGTGTCCGGAAACGCTTACTTTCCATGTTAGAGCTCATTTTATTACTTCTCTTCAAATCACATTAATCATGGAATGGAAACACACAGCAACAAAAAGTACCAGCGCGATTTCAAACACTTTGTTACAGGAAATGTTCAAAATGTCCTCCGTTAGCGAGGATACATGCATCCACCTTCCGTCGCATGGAATCCCTGATGCGCTGATGCAGCCCTGGAGAATGGCGTATTGTATCACAGCCGTCCACAATACGAGCACGACGTCTCTCTACATTTGGTACCGGGGTTGCGTAGACAAGAGCTTTCAAATGCCCCCATAAATGAAAGTCAAGAGGGTTGAGGTCAGGAGAGCGTGAAGGCCATGGAATTGGTCCGCCTCTACCAATCCATCGGTCACCGAATCTGTTGTTGAGGAGCGTACGAACACTTCTACTGAAATGTGCAGGAGCTTCATCGTGCATGAACCACATGTTGTGTCGTACTTGTAAAGGCACATGTCCTAACAGCACAGGTAGAGTATCCCGTATGAAATCATGATAACGTGCTCCATTGAGCGTAGGTGGAAGAACATGGGGGCCAATCAAGACATCACCAACAATGCCTGCCCAAACGTTCACAGAAAATCTGTGTTGATGAAGTGATTGCACAATTGCGTGCGGATTCTCGTCAGCCCACAAATGTTGATTGTGAAAATTTACAATTTGATCACGTTGGAATGAAGCCTCATCCGTAAAGAGAACATTTGCACTGAAATGTGGATTGACACATTGTTGGATGAACCATTCGCAGAAGTGTACCCGTGGAGGCCAATCAGCTGCTGATAGTGGCTGCACACGCTGTACATGGTACGGAAACAACTGGTTCTCCCGTACCACTCTCCATACAGTGACGTGGTCAACGTTACCTTGTACAGCAGCAACTTCTCTGACGCTGACATTAGGGTTATCGTCAACTGCACGAATTGCCTCGTCCATTGCAGGTGTCCTCGTCGTTCTAGGTCTTCCCCAGTCGCGAGTCATAGGCTGAAATGTTCCGTGCTCCCTAAGACGCCGATCAATTGCTTCGAACGTCTTCCTGTCGGAACACCTTCGTTCTGGAAATCTGTCTCGATACAAACGTACCGCGTCACGGCTATTGCCCCGTGCTAATCCATACATCAAATGGGCATCTGCCAACTCCGCATTTGTAAACATTGCACTGACTGCAAAACCACGTTCGTGATGAACACTAACCTGTTGATGCTACGTACTGATGTTCTTGATGCTAGTACTGTAGAGCAATGAGTCACGTCTCAACACAAGCACCGAAGTCAGCATTACCTTCCTTCAATTGGACCAACTGGCGGTGAATCGAGGAAGTACAGTACATACTGACGAAACTAAAATGAGCTCTAACATGGAAAGTAAGCGTTTCCGGACACATGTCCACATTACATCTTTTCTTTATTTGTGTGTGAGGAATGTTTCCTGAAAGTTTGGCCGTACCTTTTTGTAACACCCTGTATACACAATACCTGCCGTACGACGTTTTAGGCACAACGTTAGTACATACACACATCTCCAAGCTGTTAACTGTAGCCAACTGTTCACATTCACCACCCTGCGCGTCATGTAGCGGACCTACCTTTATACCAACTATCGCTCTTTCCTATCCGAAAGACCGCCTTTTTTCAGTTTTTAAGTACTTAGTCTAATTCTAATGGGGAAATGACATTGTATTTGCTTTTGCTTTGTTGTAGACTTAACGAGAAAAATGCTTGCAACTCCAAATACGAAAGTAAACATGTTTTTTCCACAAATAACCGCGTTCCTTTATACGAGGGCTATTCGGAAAGTAAGGAACGATCGGTCGCGAAATGGAAACCACAGTGAAAATCAAAACTTTTAATTGTAATAGTTAGCTACACCTTCCAGCTACTTATCTCCACAGTCGCCGATCCGACTTAGACGTTTGTCGTAGCGTTGTACCAACTTTCCGATACCTTCGATATAGAAGGCAGCCGCAGTGCATTCCGCCAGTTCTCTACGCTGGCCTACAGCTCGTTGTCTGCGCCAAAATGTTGCCTTCATAGCCAGCGGTTCATGTGAGCAGAGATGAAACTCAGAGGGAGACAATTGCAGGATGTATTGTGGGTAATCAAACATTTCCAATTGAAAACAATGCAGGAGCATCTTCATTGCCCCTGTAGAAAGCGGCTGAGAATTGTCTTGAAGAAGAAATCGCACAACAGTTATGTAATGTTGGCTGCATAGTTCCAGGCGAAATTTCTCACCAGGCCCTCGTACTTGGCGGGAGACACTATTGTTCTAGGTATCTTTATGTGCTCCCTGTAGGCTCAGAACGAAAAAGAACGACGTAACACGATCAACGGGCATAATAGAGACACTGCCCAACACACTATTGCAAAACTTCATCAGATTTTCACTGTGGTTTCCATTTCGCTACCGATCGTTCCTTACTCTCCGAATAACCATCGTACTAATATCCACCACTGTATCATGAAAAGTAATCTAGCTTCTAGGCCAGGGTTACGAAGTTCTAAGCCATTTTAGGATTCGAAACCCTATTATTTGCAAGAAGGTATGTAATTTCTATAACGCCGTCTTGTGTGGTAAAATATACTGTGCACACTTGCCTCAGTTTCCCTACTTATTTTTCCCAAGGGATATCCAGGCTGTGAGTCAGCATATAATAATGAAATAACCGGATATGTTAAGCACAGTAATAAGCTGCAGACACATAACACTCATAAACCAAAGGCAGCACTCTGCAGATCATTGTTAATTTGCCAACAGAATTTAACATGTCAGACATTGCCTGTGCACGATAAAGAGCAACCAGCTCCGCAGTGAAAACGAACAGGAGGTGACCGAGACGAGTAACCAATGGCACCCCATACTATCATGCCAGGTGATACGCCAGTATGGCGATGACGAATACACGCTTCTATTGTGCGTTCATGGCGATGTCGCCAAACACGGACGCGACTATCAAGACGCTGTAAACAGAACCTACATTCATACGAAAAACATACGTTTTGCCATTCGTGCACACAGGTTCGTCGTTGAGTACACCATCGCAGGCACTCCTGTCTGTCAAGCGTCAAGGCTAACCGCAGCCACGGTCTCCGAACTGATAGTCCATGCTGCTGCTAACATCGTCGAACTGTTCGTGCAGATGGTTGTTGTCTTGCAAACGTCCCCATCTGTTGACTCAGGGGTCGAGACGTGGCTATACGATCCGTTACAGCCACGCCTATAAGATGCCTGTCATCTCGACTGCTAGTGATACGAGGCCGTTGGGATCCAGCACGGAGTTCCGTATTACCCTCCTGAACCTACCGATTCCACATTCTGCTAACAGTCAATGAATCTCGACCAACGCGAACAGCAATGTCGCGATACGATAAACCGCAATCGCGATAGGCTACAATCCGACCTTTATCAAAGTCGGGACCGTGATGGTACGTATTTCTCCTCCTTACATGAGACTTCACAACAACGTTTCACCAAGCAACGCCAGTCAACTGCTGTTTGTGTACGAGAAATCGGTTGGAAACTTTCCTCATGTCAGCACGTTGTAGGTGTCGCCACCGGCGCCAGCTTTGTGTGAATGCTCTGAAAAGCTAATCATTTGCATATCACAGCATCTCCTTCCTTTCGGTTAAATTTCGCGTCTGTAGTACGTCATGTTCTTGGTGCAGCAATTTTAATGGCCAGTAGTGTATATGGGCGGAGCAGAGGCTAATTGGGAATCATTCTAGCGACATAAGCGTCGCAAACGCGGAAATCCGCCGACTTAAGCTACATTGACAACGGCCCAGTGTCTGGGAGCATCGTAAGCATCGTCTCCTGCCTGAAGCATTTATGGAAAGACGTTGACGAATGCTGAAACCACGAGTAGGCGGCAAGAAGTTCGACGTCCGTATCTCATCACAGAACATAGGGATCGCTCTATAAGACTTGATAGGCGGCGATCTGTGACAGATCAGACGAAAAAGTACACTGATGGCGCAGGCACAGGTGTTCTGGAGCTCACCGTTCTGCGCACGGTGTTGAACATGTGGTTCTGCAGCAGAGGACCCCATCGTGTTCCCATGTTGAGCCAACAACATCGTCAGTTATGATTACAGTGGGCACGGGAACATCGTGATTGGACCACAGATCAATGTAGCCGTGCCGCCTGGTTGGACGAAACTCGTTCATTGTTAAACCAGATCTATGGTCGTGTCCAGATATGGCGTCATCCAAGCGAACGGCAGATCGAATCACGCAGCTCGCCACGGACACTGGCCGGTGTGAGCAGATTTTCCCCAGCAGCAATAGCATCTCCTAGGCATCATGTCAGCTGTGGACTACGAGAACATTTTTAGGGACTAATTGTAACCCCTTATGTTTGACGTCTTCCCCGGCAGCGATGGGATCTTCCAGGCATCATAACAGCTGTGGACTACGTGAACATTTTTAGGGACTATCTGTAACCCCTTATGCTTGACGTCTTCCCCAGCAGCTATGGCATCTTCCAGCCATCATGACTACGTGAACATTTTTAGGATCTATCTGTAACCCCTTGCGCCTGACGTCTTCCCCAGCAGCAATTGCATCTTCCAGGCATCATGACAGCTGTGGACTACTTGAACATTTCTAGGGACTATCTGTAACCCCTTATGCTTGACAGCTTCCCCAGCAGCGGTCTCATCTTCCAGGCATCATGACAGCTGTGGACTATGTGACCATTTTTAGGGACTATGTGTAACCCCTTACACTTGACGTCTTCCTCAGCAGCGATGGCATCTTCCAGGCATCATGACACCTGTGGACTACATGATCATTTTTAGGGACTATCGGTAACCCCTTACACTCGACGTCTTCTCCAGCAGCGATGGCATCTTCCAGGCATCATGACAGCTATGGTCTACGTGGACTACCTGTAAACCATTACACTTGACGTCTTCCCCAGCAGCGATGGCATCTTCCAGTTCCCCAGCAGCGATGGCATCTTCCAGGCATCATGACAGCTGTGGACTACGTGATCATTGTTAGGGACTATCTGTAACCCCTTACACTTGACGTCTTCCACAGCAGCGATGGCATCTTCTAGGCATCATGGCAGCTGTGGACTATGCGGACATTTTTAGTGACTATGTGTAGCCCCTTACACTCTACGTCTTCCCCAGCAGCGGTGTCATCTTCCAGGCATCATGGCAACTGTGGACTATGTGATCATTTTTAGGGACTATGTGTAACCCTTTGCACTTGACGTCTTCCCCAGCATCGATGGCATCTTACAGGCATCATGACACCTGTGGACTACGTGAACATTTTTAGGGACTCTCAGTAACCCCATTCTCTTGGCGTCTTCCCCAGCAACGATGGCATCTTCCAGGCTTCATGACAGCTGTGGACTACCTGTAACCCATTACACTTGACGTCTTCCCCAGCAGCGATGGCATCTCCCAGGCATCATGACACCTGTGGACTAGGTGAATATTTTTAGGGGCCACCTGTAACCCATTATGCTTGACGTTTTCCCAAACAGCGATGCCATCTTCCAACAGGATAACTGTCCGTATCACAAGACCAGAATCGTGTTGTAGTGGTTTGAGAAGTGTGACAATGAACTTTCGTTGATGTCTGGCCATCAATTTCGGCTTGTCTGAATCGGATAAAACCCCACTGGGACGCTATCGCGCTCCAGCTCCGCGCACACAAACCAACCGCCCACAATTTATGGGAAGTGTGTGACCTGTGTGCCTCGTGCCACAATCGTCTGGAAATCTATCAAGTACTTGTCGAATTCATTCTCGTACAATCATTGCTGAAATGCTTTCCAGAGGTGGACCGACGTGCTTTTAAGAAGCGAGCATAATGTTTATGTTCATCAGTGCAAGTTACAAAGTTTTGTAACTTGTATCGATTTCTGTAGCAACAGGTCCAAGTACTTTACCGTTGACCTTCTCAGTTCATAGTGCTGTCAGCGTCCGTAACATAAGCATCACTGCTTAAAGTACTGAGTGAGAATACTACTTCTATGCAACCTGTTTTATCGCTAAAATGCGCCTATGGATGAGAAAGTGCCAGGCCAGTCTCTAGTTGCCCGTCCGCTCCAGTAGGTGTCAGGAATGAACCAACAAAAAAATTATGTTTTTTACAAGTTATGCCACAGTGCCTACAATGTTTCGTCACTCAAATGGAGCTGGTACTCGGTGCAGACTTCATCCCTAGCACGCTTCTACGAGGGCTATTCGGAAAGTAAGGCCCCATGGGGTTCAAATGGAAACCACAGTGTGTAAGTAGGCTGTTTATGTTTTCTTATTGGCAACGTTACGTAGCGCTCTATATGAAAATCACTGGCTGTGCTGTGTGCAGTCTGTGGCTAGTTTGCATTGTTGTCTGCCATTGTAGTGTTGGGCAGCGGCAGCTGGATGTGAACAGCGCGTAGCGTTGCGCAGTTGGAGGTGAGCCGCCAGCAGTGGTGGATGTGGGGAGAGAGATGGCGGAGTTTTGAAATTTGTCATGAACTGCTATATATATTATGACTATTAAGGTAAATACATTGTTTGTTCTCTATTAATATCTTTCATTTGCTAACTATCCCTATCAGTAGTTAGTGCCTTCCGTAGTTTGAATCTTTTATTTAGCTGGCAGTAGTGGCGTTCGCTGTATTGCAGCAGTTCGAGTAACGAAGACTTTTGTGAGGTAAGTGATTTCTGAAAGGTATAGTTTAATGTTACTCAGGGCCATTCTTTTGTAGGGATTTTTGAAAGTCAGATAGCGTTGCGCTAATAAAAATATTGCATGTCAGTTTAAGCACAATCGTGTATAATTGTTCTAAGGGGACGTTTCATATGTCGACCCTTAGCCAAGGATATCTCACTGGAATCTTCTGATTTTTTCTTGTAGTTTGTGTATTTAGTGTAGCTTTTGCTTATTGCAAGCGCGTAATTATAGAGAGAATTTCCTTGGTAGTTGTGGTTTTTCATTGTTGCACAGTAAAACAGTTGTGGCATGCATGTAGATTTGCACCAAGTATTTCGCAGCTGCAATTAACTAGATATTATTTTCAGTGCTATGTTAATGTGTTCTCTTATTTTTGCTCTTCAAATTGTGTTTTGCTGTGTTATCGTGTGAAATATTGTCACAATAATGGCGTGTGAAAAACGTAACACTAGGCTCCAAAGTAAACTGAGAAATAATAGTGACGATGAGCGTAGCTTATCAGCACCACTGTGTAGTGAATTAACAGACATTCCAAGTAGTAATTTGGTAATTGTGCATAGGGAAATGGAGCGGGCGGCAAATAATGGTGCAGACAGTGAAACAGGTTGTGAACAGGGAAGCATTATCGATCGATCGGTCGGCAACAGCTCGCCTCAGGAATCCGAAATGACAGGACACAATTTTACAAATACTGTAGATTCAGGTTTTGCGTCCTCACCGTTTTCTCAAATAAGTCACGACACATTTTCAGCTTGTCAAAATGTGAATGTTGCCGGTGCAAATGCACTGCCGAAAAGCGTAGAGGAACAGATTCCAGACACTAATGCATTGTTATTACAACTAATGCAACAAATGGAACAAAATCAGAGACAAACACAGCAAAAGCTTCACAAGTTAGACACAATGGAACAAAATCAGAGACAAACACAGCAACAGTTAGACACAATGGAACAAAATCTTCAAAAGTTAGACACAATGGAACAACACCAGAGACAAACACAGCAACAGTTAGACGCAATGGAACAATATCTTCAAAAATTAGACACCACGCTTGAACAAACACGTGAAGATTTAACTACTGAGTTACATAACATTGAATCGAAATGTCAAAAAGTCTGTAATGACGTAAAAACACAAATTTGTGAGCATTTCCAACCTATTTTTTCGCGTCATGAAAATGCATTATAGAATCACGAAGCAGCCATAAAAGAACTGCAAACCATTGTTCATGAAAATCATGAGACCCTGCAAGCTAAAATTGACTCAGTTGCATCTACCAATTCGGTTACGCAACTTGCAAAAACTCAGGAAAACTTAACGGACACAGTAGATACTCTGAAAATTGGTTCAGAAAGACACATGGAGGAAATTAGTTCATTATCAGAGAATGTAGCCGAACTTTCGGATCAGGTCACTAACTTATCTACGAAGGTAGATGATAATCTGAATGACACAAAACCGGTAGTCTTTAATGACACAGAAGAGTGCGAAGAAATTAGGAAACTGAAACAAAATCTGAATCAAATTAATACGCAACGCCAAAGAGAAATCCGGGAAGTACAAGATCAGCTGACACAGGTAATACAAGAATTACGTATTTCAGAGGACACTCGCGCTCCAATACGGGAAGAGGGACATAGAAATACGGAACAGCCACAAAATAATAACACAGGGCATTTCGGAAGTTATGAAAGAAATTGGCAATGTGCACCGATTTTTGAGATGGAACCGCCGACACGACGTAACAATGACCGACATGCTACTCGCTGACACGATGATTTTGACTATAAGCTGTTCATTACTACACGTAAATTCAAAACGTTTAAGAATTCTGCCAACGACATTCATCCACAAGCATGGCCCCATCAATTCTCTCATTGTTTTCCTCCCAACTGGTCATTGGAGCACAGGTTAGAATTTATGTGTGGCTACTTGGAGAATGAACCAGCTGTAAGAATGCGATCGGTCATTCACGATTGTCACAGTGAAGGAGAATTTTGCCATGCGTTCCTCTCAGCATATTGGTCACAAGCTACACAAGACCGAGTAAAACATAGCATCATGATGATGAAACACTTTGAACAATCTGAATTTTCCAGTCTTGTCAAATATTTTGAAGACATGTTGCACAAGAATCAGTACCTGTCAAACCCATACAGCCCCTCAGAACTCATCTGCATTTGCTTAATCAAATTACCTGAACATTTACGGCATATTATTTTGGCAGGACGTTGCAAAGACGACATTGAAGCTTTTCAGGGACTCTTACAAGAATTAGAAATTGACACAGACAGTCGCGGGATGCAAAAACAGGAAAACAATCACTACAGGTCACATCCGTCACAATTCCGTGACGACAGAAACAATAAATGGCCACGACAAGCCTATTCTTACAACGTAAATCGTGACCAAAACAGACACCACCCGTATGACAACCACTGGCAGAGTAATAGTTACAGAGAAAGATCGCATTTCCGTAGTAATGAATATGACAGAGACAATCATAGAAACAGACAATTTGGCAACCAGAACTATTATTATCACGGGAGACAGAATAACTTCAGACGCAACGGTCCAGCACGCAGTTACGATTCAGGGAGAAATTCTCCACCACGTGACCAACAAGAAAGAAACTATGGAATCTACCGACATGACGACAGACGATATGATCGTAACGACAGATCTGAATTGCATCAGAACTGGCGGGATTCAAACAGAGCAGAGCACTCTCGACAACGTGAATTTGTGGAAGTTAGGTCTCCTAATCCCAATAACGACGCGCGCCAACAAAGAGACAACAGGCAATGACTCACACCGCTGACAACCACAAAACGTACTTATGAAACTGACGACGCAGCTGCCGTAGCTAGTAATTACGTAAAAATGGAAGACATTAGGGACATCTTACTCCAGGAACATGACGTAAAACATAACAACATTGCATATCCTGTGATTCACATTACTGTAAATGACGTAAAATTTACGGCAGTACTTGACTCTGGCAGTCCCATTTCAGTAATTAGTTATGTTATGTTATGTTATGTGGTTTATTCATCTCATTACATACAATTTTCAAATCATTTGATTTGATGTACAGGAGACATGTCAAGGTTTACAAAAGAAACTTTTTTCACTTTTTTAAGAGAAATACAAAAGTTTACATTATATTTTACATTTCTAAGTTTCAGCTACACATGTGCATAAAATAATAAATGTATTACAATCCCTGTGTTCAGATTGTGAAGCTGTCCTCAATGAATTCATCGACAGAATAATAACACTTTTCCACCAGTAGAGTAAAGAGCAATCTTTTCAGTGAACCAATCTCCATTTTAAATATATTACTGCCTTTTATTTTATTGAAAATTTTTAACCCCATATACTCTGGTGTTTGGGCATAAAGTTTTAAACGATGTGTTGGAAGTTTGAAGTTATCTCTGTGGCGAGTGCTGTATTTGTGGTCAAAACGGAAATTGTCTAGTGTATGTTGATTTCTATATAGGAACACCACCATCTCATATATGTAAAGTGAGGGGATAGATAGTACTTTTAAATTTTTTAACAGTGGTCGACAGGATTCCCGTTTTTTTGCAACACACATGTTTCTAATTACTTTATTTTGTAATACTAGGAGTCTAGTGACATTTGCTGAATTTCCCCAGAAGATTATGCCATAACGAATAACTGACTCAAAGTAGCAGTGATAACTATCTTTCTGGTATCCATGTTTGTGGCACCTGACAAAATACACATTGCAAATGCTAAGTTGTTCAGTTTATTTGCTAAGTAATCTATGTGTACCTTCAAATTTAAATTTTTGTCAAGATTTAGGCCTAAGAACTTCATGTGGTTTGCTTCTGTTATATCCTGATCATTGCAAGTTATCTTTATTTCACTCCTTTCTACTGATTTAGCTTCAAATTGCATCATTTTGGTTTTAGTTACATTTAGTTTTAGTCCATTTTGACAGAACCAAGATTCAAGTTTTTCTAAAGTATTTTTGGCTTTTTCTGGAATATTTTCAGATGCCTCATTTTCAATTAGAACTGATGTATCATCAGCAAATAAGACTGAATGAACATCAATAGCAAGTGGTAGGTCATTTACGTAAAAAAGAAACAGATAGGGACCCAATATCGAACCTTGTGGGACTCCTTGGGGAACTGTTTTCCAGTCTGATGAATAATTGCTTCCATTTGAAGTTAAAATTACTCTTTGTTTCCTACCTGACAGGTAAGAGCTAAACCATTTTAAAGCAGTGTCTCTGATTCCATACATCTGTAATTTGTGGAGGAGTAATGCATGGTTCACTGAATCAAAAGCTTTAGTCAGATCACAGAATATACCTGTGACCTTTCTACCTTTATCTAACGTGGAGCATATTTTTTGGATAAACTCATTTATAGCATTCGCAGTGCTTTTACCCTGTTGGAATCCGAACTGGTTTTTAAAAATTATATCATTTACAGTAAGAAAGTTATTAATTTGTTTTGCTGCAATCTTTTCAAACACTTTAGAGAAGACCGGCAAGAGAGAGATAGGGCGGTAATTCCCCATATCTTCTGTCGATCCTTTCTTGAATAGAGGTTTGATCTCACCATATTTCAATACCTCTGGAAAGCATCCCTGTTCATAAGATTGATTTATAATAGTTGACAGTGGTTGGGAAATAATATCGTACACATACTTGATTACAGATGTTGTTATTTCATCCCACCCATGTGAGGTTTTGTTTTTTAGAGACAATATTTCCTTTTCCACATCCCTTTGGGTTATTTTTTCAAATTGTTTAAAAGATGTGTTCTGGCTGTTTTCCAAATTTGTGATGCCCTGATAGAATGTCATATCCACATCCGATCTTACTACGTTTAGGAAGAATTCATTGAAACAACTTGACATCTGAACAGGGTTTATTATAATTTCATTTTCATGTCTAATTTTCAAAATCTCATGAATTTTTACTTTGGCTCCTAGTTCAGACTGAACAACTGACCACACTGCTTTTGTCTTATTTCTGTGTTCTCGTATGAATTTATTATTTGCCATTTTTTTAGCTGCCACCACAACTTTCCTAAATACAGCTTTATATTGTTTGACATAAATAACAAAATCTGGATTTCTGTTTGATTTTAACTCATTGTGGAGCTCTCTCTTTCTGGCACTAGAGATCTTTATTCCTGTTGTAATCCATTTGAGTTTACCATTAACTTTCTTTTGCTTATATCTACGAGGAAATGATTCATTAAATACCTCTAAGAAACAATTTAAGAATTTGTCATAGTTTATCGAGCTTGAACTATTGTAGTCTACAGGCCAGCTTATTATACTTAATTTACTGCGGAATAAATCCATTTTACTTTTACTGAGATCCCTTTTTATACACACTTCTGGAAGCTTTAGGTTATTTGCTTTTGGGAGCTCAATAAACAGAGCTGAGTGATCTGAAATGCCCAAGTCTAAGCAGTATTTGTGCTTATTTCCACTGTCAAATTTGTAGTTAGTAATAATATTATCAATGCAGGTCACTGATCTGCTGTTTTCCCTAGTGTCTTCAGAAAAATTTAGCTTGAAACCAGATTTCTGAATTAAGTCACGAAATTTTGTGGAATCATTGCTTTCAACTAAGACATTTAAGTTGAAGTCTGCTGCTATAACAACTTTTTTTTTTACTTTCTTTCTGGAGTTTTTCCAGGAGGCATTCGAATTTGGTTAAAAACACTTTTGTTACCGCACATCCAGGAATTCTGTAGATTGCTATAACCAGTGTATTCAGATCACTCAGTTCTACAGAGCAACTTTCAAACACGCTCTCTTCATTTAGATAATTAAAACTATCTCTTACTGTATAACTTATGGAAGAATTGACAAGAATGCAGGAGCCTCCACGAGATTTGCTTATTCTACAAAAGCTAGCAGCTACCTTAAAATTATTAATACTATTTAGTACTTTTACACTATCTTCTGTTAACCAGTGTTCATTTAGGCAGATTATTTTAATATTTACGGATTCTGAAAGCAGAATTTTTAGTTCGTCGATTTTTGAGAATTTACAATTTGGTAGTTCTGCCCCTAAACCATTTATATTCCAGTGCATCAATAGATCATTTTTGCTTTTAGTTATTTTACGTGCATCCTTTGTTTGGTACCTAAACTTTTTATTTTCAGTTTGAATTTTTTCTTTGTCACCCCTATCACAATGAATTAGTTTCCCTTGCATCTTAGGACTTTACACAAGTCTATGAACATTTTACTAAGGTTCACAGAGCCTAATCTATTCAAGTGCAGGCCGTCTTTTCCCAGACACTTGTAGTTTAAGAATTTGTTTGGGTCAATGAATACTGCACCGAGTCTGTTGCACTGTTCCCTAATGCCGGTATTTATCCTGTTGATGTAAGTATCACTTACCGATCTTCGATGAATAATTCCACTAATTACCAGCCTGGATGTTGGGTATACCGTTTTCGCCGATCTAATCAGATTCCGTGTTTCATTCACAATTTCTTCCTCACTGTTTCTACGGATGGAGTTTGTGCCCACGTGGATTAAGACACCTCTGTAATCGTCGGTACTTAAAGTTTTGTTACCAGTTTCGCCCGTGTTTCTTTTTGTGGACAATACATTCTTAAAATGTTTGTTGAGTTGATGCGATCGGATTCCAGGTCGAACATCGACCTTGCAGTCCGGCACAATAACATTTTTTAATATAGAATCACCTATTAACAGAAAATCATTTTTGTCATCTTCTTTGTTCGTTGCACTTTTACGTTTGTCCTTCTTATTATAGGAAACTGTTTTCCATTTATACTTATCACTTGTTTCACTGACAGAGTTCTCTGTGGTATTATTCGCCGTATTACACAAATGCGGATGTTTGCCACTTTGTTCAGTAATGGGTTGATTTCTACACACGCAGGATTTTCTTTCAATAACCAGTTCAGAATTTTCTTGTTTCAGTGCTAAAATTTCCGCCTTCAGCGCTTCAATGTCACTTTGAAGCAATTTAATAATTTCTTCTTTTGAGTTCACGGTACTTACGAGTTCAGCCGTCTCAATACGCAAACAATGTGGACACGACCATGGAAACTCGTCTTTTATGAGTTCTAAATTCACTTTCGCACATTTTTCATGAAACCAGTAGCTACACTTCACACAAAAGATGCCTTTCATGACGCGTTTCGAACATTCCCTACATGATGAACTATTTAATTTAACCTTTTTTGAGGACTGAGATGTGTCACAACACTCTTCTATCGGCGCCATCTTGACAACAGCTTTTAGCAAATGCAACAAATCGAACGATTGCCCCACACTTCCGTTATGTAAGATTAAATTACAAGGTGCAATCTTTGGAAAAAGTGTAGATGTACGCCAACAAACCAACTTAGAATTCTTTTGTCAAAGCCACAGCTTCTCTATGAACTTTCTTATTGTTCCATTATTGTCGACGGAAATTATACTGGGAGTAGACTTTTTGAATGAATACAAAGCAATCTTAAGCTTTCACGATGCTGAAATAAGTTTAGAGAAAGAAGGTAAGTCAATAGCTTTGAAATTTGAAGACTGGCTCTCAAACCATGATGAGGAAATTCATTGGCTTTACCTTCTGTTGGACAACAGTTCGGAATTTTCTACGGAACTAGACACTAACAATCACTCTGCAAGTACTGACAGGGATGACATCGACGGCATATTTGAAATTAATGAGTTAATTCAGAATAAAATTCAAACAATTGAGAATTGTAATGACACTGATAGGCAGGACCTTTTTGAGATTTTACAAGCACATTCCACAGTTTTTACTCACAAAACAGGAACAATCAAGGGATTTCAATACCAATTTAGTGTTCGTGAGCATACTAAACTTTGTGTTAGACCATACGTAATTCCGGCGCATTATAGGGACCGTGTTAGAACAGAAATACAATCTATGCTTAATGAGGGCATTATTGAGCCTGCAGTAAGCTCATACAACAACCCATTACATGTTGTTGAGAAGAATAATGGATCGATCAGGCTTGTTTTAGATTCGAGACAAATCAATACTATCATCATTCCTGAAACAGACAGGCCGCAGACGATGGAAGAACTTCTTCAAAATTTTAATGGTGTAAAAGTGTTGTCTTCCATTGATCTCAGATCCAGCTTTTATCAGATCGAACTTCATCCAGAATGTAGAAAATACACAGCTTTCCTTTGTTTCGGCGTTTGTTATCAGTTTCGGAAACTTCCTTTTGGTTTGAACATTTCTTCGGCAGCATTCATTCGTGGGTTAAATTCCATATTACCTGAGTTCTTAAAACGTCACATCACCTTATATGTGGACGATATTCTGATAGCAGAAGCTTCATGGGAACAACACAATCGCATCCTCAACAGTTTGTTACGTATTTTTGCAGAATCTGAAATTACAGTTAACTTGGAAAAGTTTGAATTCGGTAGGTCAAAGGTGAGGTTTTTGGGACATATTATTTCTTCTGAAGGCATTCAGCCGGATCCTGAAAAGTTAGAAGCAATCAGAGCCATTCCAGTTCCATCCACAAAAAAACAAGTCCGCAGTTTTCTAGGTCTCGTAAATTTTTACCGTCGTTTTCTGAATATGCAAATTCTAGTTACATCAAAACTTTGTTCTCTCACTGGAAAAAATACTATTTGGAACTGGGACGAACAAGCACAGTTGGAATTCAATTCTTTGAAAGAATCGCTACTTAACGCGCCAATACTAGCTCATCCAGATCTGTCACAAGATATCTGCCTTAGCACGGATTCTTCTAAAGTCGGTCTTGGTGCTCATTTATTTCAAGAAGCCACAGAAAATGACACTACTGTTCAGAAAACCATTGCTTTTGCTAGCCGAGTGCTAACAAAATCTGAAAAAAATTATTCCGTTACTGAATTAGAAGCTTTAGCTATCGTTTGGGCATTTAACAAATTCCGTTTCTTTCTTTCTGGTAAGCACGTAAAAGTATACAGTGATCATCGTGCATTACAATTTCTTGTCTTCAAAATTAAATCATGATAGGTTAAAACGTTGGGCATTGTTTCTGCAAGAATTCCGCTTCACAATAGTCTACATTCCCGGCAAGGAGAACATTGTTGCGGACGCGCTGTCATGCGCACCGGCTGGGCTTGAGAAAAGTAACACAGAAGGCAACCTCGAGAAAAATTTCAGCATTCTTTACATTCAGAAAGTCGCCTTTGAAAACTTCATCACCACATCTTTAAAGGACATTGCTCATGAACAAGATAAAGATCCGATTTGGAAAGATATCAAAAGTAAATGGCATGAAAAGACACACACTCAGATTCGGCATTATTACCTGGTTAGAAACAACATACTCTTCAAACGCTGCACTGTTGATGATAAGCTATGGGTACTTTGCATTCCAGACGATTTAGTTAATAAGCTCATTTGGTACATTCATTTCAGCTAAGCACATTTTGGCCCACGAAAATGTTATCATATTCTTCGAACGACTTGTTATTTTAACAATATGGAAAAGCGAATTCGAAGAGTCTTGTCTATTTGTAAACTTTGTCAAAAGGCGAAACCATCTACTATCTCACATCGTGCTCCGTTGTTTCCTATTATTCCTTCTAAATTAAAAGAATTTGCTGCTGTTGATCTCTTGGGACCCCTTGTCAGAACATCGAATGGATTTTCGTACGTTCTAGTCGCTGTTGAACTTCTTCAAAATTTGTTTCTTTCACTCCGTTACGTAAAGCCACTGGACGGTCTGTATCCAACGCCTTTGTTAAAAATTTCTTACGTGAAGTTGGACACGTTAGTAAAGTCATTTCAGATAACGGACCGCAATTCAGATCTGCTGTTTGGTCACGCATGCTTTGGAATCATAAAATCAAACCTGTTTTTATTTCATTGTATTCACCACATTGTAACCCATCTGAACGGATTTTGAAAGAAATCAATAAGCTTTGCAGACTTTATTGTCACAGAAAGCATCAGCATTGGGACAGATATTTACACTTATTTCAAAATGTGCTGAATGAAATGCTTCCACTGCTTTACCACCTACTCTTGTACTGAAGAATGTAGAACCTCCGAACAGAATCAGAGAGCTTGTACCTTTCCCGAATACACGTAAACTTCGACACAAAGACATAATTGATTTGGCTCTTAAAAATATAAAATCTGCAGCAGACAAAAGGAGAAAACTACACAGTAAAGCAAATGCAAAGAAATTATGTATTGGTCAGAAAGTTCTCATTAAAGCTCATTCATTGTCACATAAGAAGAAACACTTGAGTCACAAATTCTTTCTAGTTTACAATGGACCTTACAGAATCCGACGTATACCACATGATAATTGCGTTGAAGTTGAAACTCTGCGTACTAGGAAGAGTAAAGGTTTACACCACATTTCACATGTAAAACCATTTATTGACAGATAATCTGCTTTTTAACTTAGTCTTTGCAATTTTCACTTCACGCTACTTGTACAATTTGTCACACTGAGAAACTGTTAACATGCAACAATGTTTTGAAGTTCAATATCCACTCAAGAACCAAGAGAACTTATTTAGACAGTAATTACCACTGCATTGTGATAGTGAACAGAGGACACAGTGTTACTGTGTGTGTACATTCTTGCTTGTTAGTTGCACGATCGCGTAACGACTATGAAGCTCACATACTTAGAACATTTACCAGTACTGCTAATGAGATTCTAATGCAACATTTTGGTTTACTTGAAAATACTTTCTGAGAGATACCAGATGACACAGTGGTTAGTTTATGTGACAGCTACACGATTATATCACGACGTTACTAATGTGTGACACAATTTACATTGTTGCTTTTGCGGAGTATCTGTTTTATATCTGCACGGTTTTTCTGAATTCTTCTGGAAAGCAAAACATGTTTTAGTAGTAACTTTTGTGGTATAGCTACAAGGAGACAGCCTTTTCTGTAGCACAACAATACGTTACAGCACAGTACTTTCTTCATCACGGCAATAAGCGTAATAAGTAAGATATCTATACGCAAAGCATTTCACTTTTGTTGATCATGAGGTAAGTACATTGACTTCTGCAGAACTTAGCTTTTGGAGGACGATAACTACGACACTTCCACAGAGATTATCTTACAGCAAGACGCACATTTAGCGCTACAGAACACGTATTTGAGTGATTAATTTTGTACTTAAAACATTTATTTTTAAAGATTTTTGAATTACAAAGAAAGTTTTCCGTGATACATTTCATTCCATTGCTGTAATCTGTAACAGCTGAGGGTATAATTACAATAATCCTCAGGGGGGTACATGCCTGCTTTGTGTACCATGTGTTTGGCAAGCACAAGGAGCCCTAGCTAATATGGTATTTGCTTATACAACTTTACATATCGGTACCATATTTCTCTAACACAAATTACACAGCTATCTGTACATTTAACTGAGAGAGACAAACTTTTTTATTACGTCAGTGACAGATGTTTACGTGATTACACCGTTGGATAACTTCACACTTACGAAATTGTATTTTGTCTGTACTTTGTGAACTGTTCATAATTTTTCGAAACCATTCTGATACTATGAGAGCTTTGAATGATGTATTTGGGATGGGATCATGATTTTTAAAGTACATTTGAGGTAGATGACACTATTGAAATGAGCAGAGAATTTTCTTTAGGTTTTGAAATTATTGCAGAAAGTTACGACGTTTTTGAGATTTGACTGAGGTGTTTTGATGTTATTATTACAACGACGATGTGTATTATGCTGTTGAGGAATGTTTATTATGATATGTATTTATCATGATGAATTGTTGAAGACGTGTTGATGAATATGTATATGTGTAATAAGGTAAGGAATAAGGAGTAGTGGTTAGGGACTCTGACTTGTGAAAAAGGATGTTGGAAACCAAGAATCGTACTTTAAGAGTTATGAAATGTGTGTAAATGCGCGAATGGATCACAATGCCGAGGAAAACTTTTTGGACGCTGTTATATTTATAAGATTTTGTTTCTATACATTTGCAACGTAAATTCTTGACCTGTGAAATATTTTTATATGAGACTGTCACTGTAGCGGAAACGTGTCGTAAATATTTCCGTAAGAAAGTTAAGTGACCACCTGCACGTAATGAGTCGTGGGCACCCAGCTGGGCGACAGTAGCCTGGAAAAAAAAAGCCATTAGCGTGTGCCCCTTTCAGAGGTACAGGTGGAGAAACAAAAAAGGGAGGCCATTATCCTCGCTATTGACATTCCTTTGTAGAAAGCATCGCAAAAACGACATGGTCGAATTTGAAAACATATGATTACACTGTGGAGCTCTTAATTTATGAAAATTTACTGAAATGCCTAATGAAATGATGAGAAATATTTTTAT
Organism: Schistocerca cancellata; assembly: GCF_023864275.1. Lineage (NCBI taxonomy): Eukaryota > Metazoa > Arthropoda > Insecta > Orthoptera > Acrididae > Schistocerca > Schistocerca cancellata. Next base: position 235,478,380 of record NC_064627.1, on the reverse strand, counting down.
GTCTATACACCTGATTATGACTACTGTCTCTGTAGTTGAGAGATTTTTCTACTAACTTATGAAATGCCTCATGACTACTGAATGATGTTCTTATGCTTTACTTTGTACATAGTTGCTTATTTCATTTGATATCTGGTTTCCAGCTGTCTTGCAGCATTGGTTTCATAAAATAAAATTAAATGCATTTGCTAATGTGAACACTTTCTGTCAACAGATCTATTAAATAATTATTTTATGATCCACATTCTTCGAAAAAGGAGCTCTTGGAATGGAAAAAACGATAAGAAGGGACTGATAACAATAACTGCATATATAATTTTCTTTTCAACTACTTGGTAATATTTTTCGTAGAATAAGTTGTGTTGCACCACTTTAATTATATAGACATTAAGATGTGAATATGCATTTCCCTTGTCTGCATTGTTGTCTTTAGTGTAATGTTTTTTTTGCTTGAGCTATGTCATGTTTAGATATAAGTTGCTGCTGCTGTTTGCCAGGCATAATGTTACTGAATTTGACGTTGTATTATGCTGTTAAGCCAGTTTTACTACGGATTTATTTTTCTTGTTTGCTGCACAGTGTCTTATATTAGTTGTATTATTGCAATTGCTTTGCCAATTTGCATTTTTTTTCATTGCTGTTTGTGTTAATTGTTTTGTGCTGCTGCATTGCCTCGTCCCTTAGTTTAGCATCTGAGCTCAGTAGATTTAAGTTAGCTTAAGAAGAGTAGACTATATAAGAAACTGACTATGGACAGTAGGGAAAGAATGCATTGAGAAGTTATATGAAAAAGATTTGGGCCAAAATGAGTATTGTACAATCAGAAATACTTATTTTGAAAGAGATATGAATAGAATACAGGAAGGAGGTATAGATAGGACTTTTTGGGAATAATGATGAATGAAGGGAGATCTCCAGGAAGCAAAGAAAGTTTTGTTTGCCAAATACTGCAGTCAAACAAACCCTGTCCTTTCCTTGTGTTATCTCACTATGTGTTTGTGTACTCTTGTGTATTTGTTTTCTTCCTGTCTCTGTGTAGTTTCATAGAATTTTTTCTTCTAATACTAAGCTGTATTCACTATGATGAGGAATACTGTTATCCTCAAATATAATTGGCATTAATAATATGTTATTTACCTTATAAATATGCTTAGACATTATTTATTCTGTTTTGTTTTAATGCTCATGTGTGAAGTTGATGTTTCGCAAGTTATTCTGATCTTTTATGTATGTACTCATGTCATAATTCCTGTAACACTGATGTATATGTTTATTTCTATTCTGTTGTAAAGCCTGTACTACAAATGTTATCTGTATTGTTATGTTTTTAATGATGTATTTTGTACCTTTGTAATTGTATTCTCATGTTATAATATTGTAATTGACACCAGTTAATTAAATTAAGTAACTTGTAAGCATTCATTTCACTGCACACATTTCTGTTGGTCACAGTAATGCATAAAATGTGAGAAGTTGTGACTGTTAGTGTTTGCACATGTGTTAATAATTCAGCAAGGGACTGGATAACAGCATTGCTGGTTCTAAGGACAATTCCAAAAACTTTGTGAGTGCACAAGTGGTGGTTACGGACTTGCTCTATTATCCGCAAGACTCTTCAATGATGATTGTGCACCTGCACAGTTGCAACAGATGGCTGCTGGCCGTCTCTACAAGGACTACACTGGGTCTGCATCTTTGATGGCCCACCAATACCATTATTTCTACAAGGACTACAGTGGGTCTGCATCTCTGATGACCAACCAATACCACAATCTCTACCAGGACTACAGTGGGTCTACTCTGTGATGACCTACCTACCAATCTTCTTCAAAACGTCGAATGACTCTGCTGTGGGTTTGCTCTGTTGTGGACCATTACCTGTCAGCAAGTCAAGAGTCAGCACTGTCTTTCCGTTGGAAGGGCAACACTACTTCTTCAAGACTGCATGGAAATCCACTACTTCTGTGTGCAATTTCTTTTACTAATGAGACTTTGTGAAAAGAAACTGTAATTACTATTATGATGAATGATCAGGACTATCTTTATGGACTGTGAGAAAATTTTAGCTTTTGACCAACATTGTATCAATAAGTGTGTGCATTTGATTTCTCTGTTATTGTAATTACAATTATGAAAAATTTTATCAAATCATTATTGGCCACTGCCCAAAACAATTTGTACAATTTTTTGTGGGGAGCATGGGGGCTATGTAAGTAGGCTGTTTATGTTTTCTTATTGGCAATGTTACGTAGCGCTCTATATGAAAATCACTGGCTGTGCTGTGTGCAGTCTGTGGCTAGTTTGCATTGTTGTCTGCCATTGTAGTGTTGGGCAGCGGCAGCTGGATGTGAACAGCGCGTAGCGTTGCGCAGTTGGAGGTGAGCCGCCAGCAGTGGTGGATGTGGGGAGAGAGATGGCGGAGTTTTGAAATTTGTCATGAACTGCTATATATATTATGACTATTAAGGTAAATACATTGTTTGTTCTCTATTAATATCTTTCATTTGCTAACTATCCCTATCAGTAGTTAGTGCCTTCTGTAGTTTGAATCTTTTATTTAGCTGGCAGTAGTGGCGCTCGCTGTATTGCAGTAGTTCGAGTAACGAAGATTTTTGTGAGGTAAGTGATTTCTGAAAGGTATAGTTTAATGTTACTCAGGGCCATTCTTTTGTAGGGATTTTTGAAAGTCAGATAGCGCTGCGCTAATAAAAATATTGTATGTCAGTTTAAGCACAGTCGTGTATAATTGGTTCAAATGGCTCTGAGCACTATGGGACTTAACATCTATGGTCATCAGTCCCCTAGAACTTAGAACTACTTAAACCTAACTAACCTAAGGACAGCACACAACACCCAGCCATCATGAGGCAGAGAAAATCCCTGACCCCGCCGGGAATCGAACCCGGGAACCCGGGCGTGGGAAGCGAGAACGCTACCGCACGACCACGAGATGCGGGCGTGTATAATTGTTCTAAGGGGACGTTTCAAGTGAAAATCCGATGAAGCTTTGAACAGATGTGTTGGGCAGTGTCTCTCGCATGGCCGTCGATCGCGTCATGTCGCTTATTTCAGTTCTGAGTGCACAGTGAGCACGAGAAGATGCTTAGAACAATAGTGTCTCTCGCGAAGTACGAGGGCCTGGTGTGAGATTTCGCCTGATGTCAGGCAGCCCACAAAACATAACTGTCATACGTTTCCTTCTGCATGACAATTCTCGGCCGCACTCTGAAGGGGCAATTAAGATGCTCCTGCAGCGTTTCCGATGGGATGTGTTTGATCATCCACAACAGAGCCCGTAATTGACTCTCCATGAGTTTCATCTCTGCTCGCAAGAACCGCTAGCTAAGAAGACAACCGTCTGGCACAGACAACGAGCTGTAGATCAGCGTAGAGAATTGGCAGGAAGCTTCCTTCTATGACGACGGTATAGGAAAGTTGGTAGAATGCTACGACAAAAGTCACAATCGGAGTGGCGACTATGTAGAGAAGTATCTGGAAGGTGTAGCAAACTGCTGCAAATAAAACATTTTTGATTTTCACGGTGGTTTCCATTTTGCGACCTTACTTTCCGAATAGGCTTTGTAGCTAGAGTTCTGCTGATTACTGCAATTATCCCACAACCTATTATCCACACAAAAAATACCATTTGGGTTTTCTGTACAACTCTTGGGGAGCTATTCAGAATTGTGATCATGCAACCTCGCTAATCCGACCTCGGATGGTCCGACTCACGGCTTAGTCCGACCACCCCATTTCCGGTGTTTGTTTACCTACATGGGTCGCTGCTACAGTCAGGAGTGGACTTTTCGATGACTCATCGTCTTAAGATATGGATCAGTAGCAGTTGACCGTTTCTAGTGCGATAATTCGGTCACTTTTAGTATGAAAGAACTCGTTTCTAAATGATCAGCAAGTGTTATTATGCCCTCATTTGTTTTGAAAAATTAGTGACAGTGTTCTTCTTTCGTATTACAGTGTGTAAAACTAAATTTTGGCACCAACTAAACGTAAACATGTGATGCTTCCTTTACCACCGGACGGTGACGTCTGCACAACGGGAGCAGAATTAACTGACGATCAAATCACTGACGTTGTAACTCTAACAACAGATGAGAACGAGGAGGGTGATGCCAACAATGAAGACAATGACCATACGACTCGAGTATCTCATACAGACGCTAAAAATGCATTTGATAAAGCACTACATGTAACCCAATAGACATCTTATAGATTAGGAAATTACGTAACATCGAGCAAAACAAAGGTTGTCGCCTGGTAAGCGAAAGAACATGACATATCATTTTCGCCCTGCCTAACAACAGAATTTTTTTTACCGCGGCGGAACGTTAAACCCCAATCTTCACTCCTATATTTTTATTTTTTACTGCGTGATTTCTCATGTTTCAAACTGTTAAATGCAAATCAGTGGTGTGTCAGTAGAATATTGTAAAAACGTATGAACGTATGTTAAACTTTCACTCACAGTAACATTATCTTACTGTAAGATACAGATGTGTTTTTCAGTAAAGGCACTACTGTACATCACAGTTTCGTGTCAGGTTTGTTTTAGTATGTCGGCATTTTCTTTTCATATATTACTGTTTTCACATGGAACAATACTTCAGATGGTATTTTCAGCTGAAATTTAAAGCTGTACTGTAGTACACTGTGATATTATGGATCAACAGAAGTGTCCCCCTGAAAATCTGATCCTTTTTGCGTTTCGACAGTGATCTGGGTCCTGTAGCGGATGGATTAGCGCGTTTCTAACTTTTTTTTTCTTTTCGCTAGCTGGCAAATAATTCCTTTTACAATATTAAAATTTTGCCGAGTACTATTGTTTTCTTCGTAAAATTCTGAAGATCTATTCAAATTTTGTGCAGAGAACTCTAGATATAGCATATCTAACAAGAAGTCCAAAAATATATATATTTCTCGAAAGTCGAGTGCCAACTTCAACGGATTGCGGCACAGAGACCGTGAAGTTAATACACAGCACCACTGGCGTTACCGAGTGAGATGGCGCAGTGGTTAGCACGCCAGACTCGTATTTGGGAGGACGACAGTTCAAACCAGCATCTGGCCGTCCTGCTTTAGGTTTTCTGTAGTTTTCCTGTATCGCTTCAGGCAAATGCTGGATGGTTCCTTTGAAAGGGCAGGGTCGACTTCCTTCCCCATCCTTCCCTAAGCCGATGGGACCAATGACCTCGCTGTTTGGTCCCCTTCCCCAAGTCAACCAACCACTTGCGTTAATATGTGGAGGGGGGTGGGTTGGGGGTGGGGGGGGGGGGGGTGAGGGAAGTAACGCCTGCTATCCACATCAGCTAAAGGTGCCAGATGTATTGTGCACCCAATGTTAGTCCATATCAGCATGCAGTATATTGGGTCTGTACGACGATATCGAATGCAATCTGGATATGTTTGATCTCCTAGGAACCTCCTCACACACACATGCGTCCATCGTGACGCAGTACCCAGAACCGGGTCTCATCTGAACAGGCGACGTAGCGCCAGTACTACGTCCATTGTTGTCGTCGGGCGTAGCATTGTCACTGCACCTCCCGCTGCTGCTGCGTCAAGGGAAAGCCTCAAAAATGGTCGCCGTGCTGACCGTGTGGGTACTTGCCTTACTGCAAACAATCCCACTTCCAGACTCGAGGTACTGCGCTACTCACAAAGATCGAGCGTGGGTTATCTAATTATCATATGGCAGCAAAACTTGGTAGATATGCTAATGCGGTAATGCGGAACCGATTTACACTGGGAAAAATTAGTTCCAATTATGGTCACTAGGTGCAAAACGGGCGATGCGAATGGAAGAATGACGTATAGAAATGTTTCCACAGGTAATAACCAGGAGCAGGACGTTGGCAGAAAATGTCAAACAAGTGAGACAGCACTAAAGTTGATTTTATTATAAACCGTTATGGCTTGTCAAAGGCTAGCGTGGATGTCATACCGTTGTACAGTGTATAGCGCCAGATTTGCACCTGGTGGCCAAAATTAAAATTATTTTTTCAGTGTAAATCGGTTCCGCACTGACGCATTAGCATATCTACCAAGTTAGGCTGCCATACGATAAATACAGCCTACACTGGACCCCCATGATTAGCTGCACTTTAATTATAACCACCCAGTAAATGACATCCCTGTGCCATCCTGCACGACCAGACGAACCATCTGTCTGTCTTCTCGAGTGCTAGTAGCGCAGGGTCTCCGAGATTTCGCATGGTTTTGAGTATGGACCTCCCGAACCCGTGGACACCACGTCCGCACGACATTCGGTGTATCCCGACCAATGAGAGCGGCAGTAATACGGAGTGGTAAACCGTTGTCCCTACTGGCCATACGATCCTGCTGCTGCCGAATTTCCACACGTTCCTCGTTTCTAAACGAAGTATAACACCATCTTCTCACGGACAACCAACATTCAAATGCGATTTCTGAATGTGAAACTCACTGTACAGTCTCTCTTAATATGCAGAACTCCCATTTATACAGTATATGTAGTTGTGCTGGAATACTAATCATAAGCGTCTTCAAGCACTTCATGTCAATCGGACGTGTTCCAACTAAGGCGCTTAAACGCAAAGGTCCGCAGCTCGTGGTCGTGCGGTAGCGTTCTCGCTTCCAGCGCCCGGGTTCCCGGATCCGATTCCCGGCGGGGTCAGGGATTTTCTCTTCCTCGTGATGACTGGGTGTTGTGTGATTTCCTTAGGTTAGTTAGGTTTAAGTAGTTCTAAGTTCTAGGAGACTGATGACCATAAATGTTAAGTCCCATAGTGCTCAGAGCCAAACGCAAAGGTATGCAAATTACACAATCGTGATTCTGAGTAAATGAGCTCCAAAGTTTGCATCAAATTTAAAATTCTAGGTTCATTTGTTACATTGTCTACAGTAAACATCGTGTGCAGTGGCTATTACTAAAGGCATACGTACAATACCGGAGAAGTAAATTCATAATCGTGTGTTCGGTAATGTTTTGACCAATAATCTGGTCAGCATATACATGCACCTGTTGCCAGCGATGTCTCTTATATCTAGAGTTGCTCTCTGCCAAAACTCCAGTTCAGTAGTTTTGATACAGCACATAAATGACGTAGTAAATAATAGGATTACCGGCAGTATTGGAGGCATTTATAAGGGTAGGAAACATAAATAAATGTGTAAGAGAGAAACTGGGGAGCGACGACTTCTCTGTGTTTGCTTGTTTGTTTTGCACATAATTGGACCGTGCACATCATTCAATGTTACTCCATTGTGTATTTTATATCATTACAGAATATAAATTGCAGTTTATAGGTAATAAAGATTGGTTGACGGTGAAACTTCTGCGCTTTTGTGTAACCAAAGCAATTACTTTTGAACCTAGCGCAGTTTATATATACAAATATAAGAAATTCTTATACAATTAATGTTATTCTGTACTCAATAGAATGTTCTTCGTCGTGATCAAAGGCAAGAGTTTCCAGTTATTAGTCATAAAAGCAGATGTTTGTTCATAACAGAAACATATTTTATAAAGGATCAACGAAGTACTGAAGCTATGTTTGACACATTTTTCTTTAGCATTTTTATTTATTTTACCTTTCATTTGAGTAATTTGGATTTTCTAGTGGAATATGATAAACCTGTATCGTTTTATTTCTTATTTTTACAACAACATCACCCTGTTCACGTTACAAATCGACAGTTATTGAATAAAATGTGAATGAAACATACAAAATTTCAGTTTTACTATAAATACCGTTTATTTTTAAGTAACAGGCAGGAGAATAACTATGTAAAACTAAAATGATCCGTAGGTTACACACCCGACCTCACTCAGTTTTTAGACTTTCACTGCTCCCAGTTTCTAGAGGAATCTAGTAAGATACTGATCCATACGTAAACAAAGTGGTCAATATGAGGTAAGGCCCAATAGGTAAGCAACACACGTGATGTACAGGTAATGCGGGTGCGACCTTAACAGAACAAGGATACTAGGAAAACTACCATAATCTACGCTTGCTTACGATAGTCTATGGTAGCCTAATGTAGTTTTGCAACTCTGCTTATGTCCCTTTCACTTCATTAACGTCAAGTTTGGAATGAGCTGCAACAATGTAATTCAATATTTCATCCATTTTCACGGATTACACTAATCCATTCACGTAACTTTTATTGATTAAACATGTAATGGCGTTACACAGAGAAACATAAATTTCTAAGCAAATCTTAGCACATACACATGCAAATAGTCCCATTTGTTTTTATTACGGGAAATGTCTATTTTGAATACCATGTAGCACCACCAGAAGGCACCACGTCATTAGCAGATTATGTGCCTGGTCCTTCACCTGCTGGTGATCTCCCATACAGTTCGGAAAGAGATGTTTTTGATTTGCGCTTAAGATTTGTATAGACTTGATGGTAAACTGGAAGGAAAAATGGAACTAACTGCTGAAGATTCTGACATTTCCGTGTTATGACGTGTAGTGACAGTGCATTCAACTGTATTATCACCGAGCCTGGGCATCCACGGTTAGATCTTCTTAGGTTAGTCGTTTCATCAATGGCGACAGTGTCATGAAAATTCCATAGAGGAGTGGCCTGAAATCAAGAACTTGCGGTCAATGATCTTCAATGAGGCGTGCTTTATGAGATAGATGCAAAGCTTAATGATGTTCTTGTTCTTGTCCCAACCTCCTGCATTGTTACTAAAAGCAATGAGGGTCGTTACAGACTGAGGAAGTTGTTGTAGAATACTTCAGTAAACCATCACTATTAGCATTTTTGCTGCCTGTCTGTTCTTTTTCTTCATTCTTCTCAATATGTTCACCTTCTTCCATCCTTCCATTTTGATGTTCTGAGTGAAAAACACGCTTATAATCTGCCAAATTCTAATGCACCGAATCACCTGATCACAACAGTGTACAAAACGTTTGGAACTGTCAAAGAAATGTAGATACACTTGCATCCCATGGCACCCAAAGAGGAAACACTTCTTGTTAAGTAGTTCTTCAAATAACCGCTAGGAAACAGTTCAGATCACCCTGTATACCTATATACGTTTGTCATCGAACAGATGTGTTCTACCATTAAAGAGTGATGCACATGTCTCTAAACATTCAGTTTTGTTAATTATACCACTAAGCTTCTAACCGCCTCAATTTTAATGACCAGCAGCGCAACTGCAACAGCAAAGAGAGCGTTAGAAATTAGAAAATGGAACGCTTATATGGATATTGTCAGCAAGAACAATCGCACACATGCACATGCAAACTTGGCATCAGCTTGTGATGTATGTAAATACGATAAAGCGTGTTTGTTTTTGTTTTGTTTTGTTTTGGTTTTAGGACGCAAAACTGCTGTGGTCATTAGCGCCCGGTCCGGGACTTAAGAAACAGTAAAAAACCGAAAATGGAAACCAGCAGCAATGGGAACGAAAGTCATAAAATTGGAGAAACTAAAAACAGAAGGAAGGCTTAAAAATCCTCTACAGAAGGGGTTGGTTGTCCCCAAAAAAAGCTTCAAATGACTGACGTCATTTCACTGGCACTAATAAACTCGAGAACGCGATCGGCTGAGCGCGTGTCATCTGCTCAAATCGACGATATATCAGGCGACAGCTGTAGACGGGAGCGTAACGGATTAAAATAGGGGCACTCAATTAAAAGGTGTCTTACCGTCCACAACTGAGAGCAGTGGGGACAGAGTGGGGGAGGACCGCCGCTTAAAAGATGTCGATGGCTACAAAGACAGTGCCCTATCCGGAGTCTAGTTAAAATTACCTCCTCCCGACGACGCGTTCGGGAGGAAGAGGTCCAAGCACAAGGAAGAGCTTTCACGTCCCGCAATTTATTATGGGGAACTGTCGACCAATGTGCGTGCCATAAAAGAACAACACGACGACATAAAATGCTCCGTAGATCGGCGAAGGGAATCGATTGAATATCTGGCCGAAGAAGAGAGACTGCAGCCTTGGCCGCTATATCGGCCGCCTCATTTCCACAGATACCAGCGTGTCCCGGGAGCCAGAGGAGCGCCACCGAGACGTCCCCCAGGTGGAGCAAGCGCAGACAGTCCTGAATCCGGTGGACCAGAGGGTGCACAGGGTAAAGAGCTTGGAGACTGAGGAGAGAGCTGAGAGAATCTGAGCAGATAACGTACTGCATCCGCTGATGGCGGCGGATGTAGTGGACAGCCTGGAGAACAGCGTAAAGCTCCGCAGTATAAACCGAACACTGGTCGGGAAGCCGAAAGTGATTTGGGGTGTCGCCAACAATATAGGCACTTCCTACACCTAACGTTGTTTTCGAGCTATCGGTGCAAATAAATGTGGCTTCATTCATTTGTGCACATAGAGCAGCAAATGCCCGACGATAAACAAGTGAAGGGGTACCATCCTTGGGAAATCGACAAAGGTCACGGAGCAGGCAAATCCGGGGACGGAGCCAAGGCGGTGCTGTACCCCAAGTTGTCAAGAAGGTTTTAGGAAAGCGGAAGGAAAGAGAACGGAGCAGTTGACGGAAGCGGACTCCCGGTGGTAGTAGGGAGGAGGGGCGGCCTGCGTACCCTACATCAAAGGAGGCGTCGAAAAAAATGTCATGGGCTGGATTAGCAGGCATAGAAGACAGATGGCTAGCATAACGACTCAGAAGGACTGCTCGCCGATTGGACAGCGGAGGTTCAGCAGTCTCAGCATAAAGGCTTTCCACAGGGCTGGTGTAAAAAGCTCCAGACACTAAACGTAATCCACGATGGTGGATAGAGTCGAGACGCCGAAGAATAGACGGCCGAGCAGAGGAGTAGACTATGCTTCCATAGTCCAATTTCGAGCGCACTAAGGCGCGATAGAGACGGAGAAGGACCACTCGGTCTGCTCCCCAGGAGGTACCATTCAGGACACGGAGGGCGTTGAGGGATCGCAGACAGCGAGCCGAAAGATAGGAAACGTGGGAGGACCAGCACAGTTTTCTGTCAAACATAAGACCCAAGAATTTAGCGACGTCCGAAAACGGAAGGTTGACAGGTCCTAGATGTAAGGAGGGTGGAAGAAACTTCTTACGTCGCCAAAAATTAAGACAAACGGTCTTACTGAGAGAAAAACGGAAGCCAGTTTCGACGCTCCAAGAGTGGAGGCGATCGAGACATCCTTGAAGACGTCGTTCAAGAAGGCTGGTCCGTTGAGAGCTGTAGTAGATCGCAAAATCGTCCACAAAGAGGGAGCCCGAGACATCAGGAAGGAGACAATCCATAATTGGATTTATGGCAATGGCAAACAGTACAACACTCAGCACGGAGCCCTGGGGTACCCCGTTTTCTTGGGAGAAAGTACGGGAGAGAGTAGTGTTCACCCGCACCCTAAATATGCGCTCTGCCATAAATTCGCGAAGAGAAAGGGGCAGCCGACCTCGAAAGCCCCAAGAGAATAGTGTGCGGAGGATGCCTGTCCTCCAACAGGTATCGTATGCTCTCTCCAGATCAAAAAATATTGCTACTGTTTGGCGTTTCCGGAGAAAATTGTTCATGATGTAAGTGGAGTGAGCAACAAGATGGTCAACAGCAGAACGATGCTTTCGGAATCCGCATTGGGCAGGTGTTAAAAGACTGCGGGATTCCAGCCACCAAGCTAAACGGTAATTCACCATACGCTCCAAAACCTTACAGACACTACTCGTGAGAGAAATGGGGCGATAGCTAGAGGGGAGATGTTTGTCCTTTCCAGGTTTCGGAACAGGAACGAGGATAGCTTCCCGCCATCGTCTGGGAAAAGCACTATCGGTCCAAATTCGATTATAAAGGCGAAGGAGGTAACGCAGACTATGTGTTGATAAATGCAGCAACATTTGGACGTGGATACCATCCGGTCCTGGGGCGGAGGAGCGAGAAGAAGAGAGTGCATGTTGGAGTTCCCGCATGGAGAAAACAGTATTGTAGCTTTCGCGATTTTGATAGGAGAAAGCAAGATGTCGCGCTTCCGCTGCACGTTTCTTCGGGAGAAACGCTAGCGGGTAATTTGAAGAGCTAGAAATCTCAGCAAAGTGCTGACCCAATGAGTTAGAAATTGCGACGGGGTCCACTAATGTATCATGCGCGACAGTGAGCCCAGAGACCGCGGAGTAACTAGGCGCGCCTGAGATCCGTCGAAGCCGACTCCAAACTTCCGAGGAGGGAGTGAAGGTGTTAAATGAGCTAATAAAGAATTTCCAGCTTGCCTTCTTGCTATCGCGGAGGACACGACCGCATCGCGCGCGGAACTGCTTATAGCGGATACAGTTGGCCAAAGTAGGATGGTGGCGGAAAACGCGAAGAGCACGTCGCCGCTCACGTATTGCGTCACGGCATTCCTCGTTCCACCAAGGAACTGGGGGGCGCCGGGGCAATTCGGAGGTGCGTGGTATTGAACGTTCCGCAGCTGTAAGAATAACGTCTGTAGTATGAGCGACCTCATCGTCGACGCTAGGAAAGTGACGGTCATCGAATGTCGCTAGAGACGAAAAAAGTGTCCAATCGGCTTGGGCAAACTTCCAGCGTCGCGGGCGCATATATGGCAGTTGAGGCTGCAGTCTAAGGACACATGGAAAGCGGTCATTCGAGTGTGTATCATCAAGGGCGAACCATTCGAAGCGCCGAGCTAGCGGAACAGTACCGACCGCAAGGTCCAAATGAGATAAATTTGTCGTGAAGGCAGACAAAAATGTAGGGACCCCAGTGTTGAGGCAAACTAGATCCGCCGGCCGATGTGGCCGTGCGGTTCTAGGCGCTTCAGTCTGGAACCGCGTGACCGCTACGGTCGCAGGTTCGAATCCTGCGTCGGGCATGGATGTGTGTGATGTCCTTAGGTTAGTTAGGTTTAAGTAGTTCTAAGTTCTAGGGGACTGATGACCTTAGAAGTTAAGTCCCATAGTGCTCAGAGCCATTTGAAGCCAGCCAAACTAGATCCGCTTGGCGGAAGACGTCTAGCAATAGTGAGCCACGTGGACAAGGATGTGGAGATCCCCAAAGCGGGTGATGGGCATTGAAGTCCCCAACCAGCAAATAGGGGGGTGGAAGCTGACCAAGAAGATGAAGGAGATCAGCTCGTGCCATTGGTGTGGACGATGGAATGTATACAGTACAAAGAGAAAAGGTATATCCAGAGAGGGAAAGACGGACAGCGACAGCTTGGAAGGAAGTGTTTAAGTGGATTGGGTGATAATGGAGAGTATCATGGAGAAGAATCATGAGTCCTCCATGGGCTGGAGTGCCTTCAAGAGGGGAGATCGTATCGGACAGATTGAAAATGAGGGAGAACAAAGCGGTCATGGCGACGCAGCTTTGTTTCCTGAAGACAAAAGATGACTGGCGAGTAGGATCGTAAGAGGATAGACAATTCAAGGGACGGAACATCAATAATAAAATGACCCCTAACAAGATATGCTCTTCTATACTACAAACATCTAGAATCCATGCCTCCGCCTCGAAGAAAAAAGAACTGCACCAACTGATGAACGAAGAGCTAGATGCAAGCGAGGAGGAAGCAGGTTTAGCGAACTGGGTAACACAAGAAGAGATAAATATAGCACTAAAGAAAATGTCACCTGGTAAAGCAGCTGGCTGTGACGGCCTTCTTCCAGAATTCTTGAAGAACCTCGGGCCAAAGGGAAGAGTATGGCTGTCTTCTCTTTTCTCTAATATCATAGATACCAGCCGGTTACCAAAGCAATGGAAAAACGCACAAGTCATAGCCATCCAGAAACCAGGGAAAACAGGAGAGAATGCTAAAGATTATAGACCGATATCTTTATTGTGCACCACTTACAAGCTGTTTGAACGAGTCATCCTAGGCAGAATAGAAAGTAAAATAGAAGCTGCTCTTCCCCCAGAGCAAGGCGGTTTTCGAAAAGGAAGAGACTGCTGCGACCAAGTTCTCGCCCTAACCACTTTCATTGAAAGAGGTTACCAAAACAAAAAGAAAACGGACATGGTATTATTAGATCTCACCTCAGCATACGACACCGTATGGACAAAAGGGATACTGTATAAATTGTCAAAAGTCGTGAAATGCAAGAAGATCATAGATCTAGTCAGAAATATGTTGATAAACAGGAGATTCAAGGTATCTCTGAATGGGAAAACAAGCAGCTACAGGACACTACAAAATGGTCTCTCCCAAGGGTCTGTGCTGGCTCCATGCCTTTTCAATTTATACATAGCGGACATCCCAAACCTGGAATCTCGTTCTTTTATGTATGCAGATGACATCGCTATCGCGGCTCACGCCAACACTTTCGAAGAACTGGAAGAAATTTTAAACAGGGATCTGGAACGACTACAACAATATTATGACAACTGGCACCTCAAAGTAAATCCGACTAAATCCGTGGCATCAATAATGCACTTGTGTAACAAAGATGCAAATCGTGAGCTAAAAGTGCAAATAAAAGGTAAATTGTTGAAAAACGATAGAACGCCAAAATATCTGGGTGTTAAGCTAGATCGCACTCTCACATATAAGAGCCACCTGTACGAAGTCGCCCAAAAAATGAAAACAAGAAACAACATCATAATGAAACTGGCAGGAACAACCTGGGGATGTTCCACTGAAACTCTACGCACATCTGCACTGGCAGTTCTGTATAGTGTAGCGGAATATTGCGCACCCGTCTGGGCCCGCAGTAGGCATGTCAGATATATCGATGTGCAACTTAACGAGACAATGAGGCTCATAACAGGAACAGTAAGACCCACCCCGAAACCTTGGCTGCCCGTCCTTGCCAATACCGAACCACCCTCGATTAGACGTGAAAGAGCAATCCAGAGGTACAAAGAAAAGTTCAGGGACCTACCTCCTCCCGCTGACAGATTGATGTCAAGAAATCCCTTCTGGAAAGAACTCAAACAACAGATTGATATCGATAACCTGTGGAAACAGCAATGGCAGGAAAGCAAAGTGAACAACAGTTTCCTTATTGAGGACCCATCTCAACGAGTTCCAGGCTTCCAACTCCAACGTAGAGCGTGGGTAACTCTAAATCGTCTGCGGACAGGTGTTGGTCGGTGCGGATATTTGTTGAAAAAGTGGGGTTTCTCCCAGGACCCCAATTGTGAGTGCGGAGAGAGTCAAACCATGCAGCATATAGTTGAGTGCGACGTACACGGACTTAAGGGAGGAAATCTGATGGACATACATGTGATAAGTGACCAAGCACTTTTGTGGCTGGAAACCCTGAAAATTTTATTGTAAATCATTGTTAATGTTAATTTAAATTTTTATGTTGATGTTTGTAAGTGTATCACGCTTTGCCTGTAGCTGAAAGAGAAATAAGACAATTCATCCCGGTTGGCTCGAATGCCGCGGATATTCCAGTGGACAATAGACACAGGGTGAACAGAAAATGGAGGAATGTGACCAAGGGTGCCATCAACTCAACGACTGCTCAGAGCTTGCGACCGACAGCATGGAATGGCATTCAGCCGAAGGCAGAAGATCCTGATCCATAGTTGTTCAGGAGCAGCTCCTGCCACCAGCGATTGGCCGGTTGATCGGCCGCCAGCATTGCGCCTCGGCGACACAGAAGACGGCCGAGGGCGATTTCCGCTAGGTGGTGCTGTAGATGGGACACGCAGAGAAGACACGGGAGAAGGAGATGAACTGGGTTTCTTTGTAGCCTTCTTGGAAATATGATGTTTAGATGAAGGAGGAACCGGTGGTTGTGAAGTTGGGGTATATAAAAAATCTTCACGAGTATGCTCTTTTTTCGGAGTCTTGGTGTCTGACTTTTGGGCTCGAGATTTAGCAGAACCCGATGAAGGGTGAGCCATAGAGTGGGCAGGCGAAAGTGGTGAAGTTGAACGGGCGATCTTTGCGCTGGCCGATATGACGATCGTGGCACTAAAGGTGAGGTCGCAAGTCTGCGTGGCCGCCTCCTTTGTTGGCCGAGGAGAAGCAAGGACAGTGCTGTATTTTCCTGTCTGAGGCACGGTGGGTTGTCGACTGGCGAATAATTTTCGAGCAGCAAAGGTCGACACCTTTTCCTTCACTCTGATTTCCTGGATGAGCTTTTCGTCCTTAAAAACGGGCAATCTCGAGAGGAAGCAGCGTGGTCACCCAGACAGTTGATGCAGCGAGGGGATGGAGGTGGACAAGCACCCTCATGGGCATTCTTGCCACACGTAACACATTTGGCCGGATTGGAACAGGACTGGTTGGTGTGATTGAACCGCTGACACCGATAGCAACGCGTAGGGTTTGGGACGTAAGGGCGAACGGAAATTATCTCATAGCCTGCTTTGATTTTCGATGGGAGTTGAACTTTGTCAAATGTCAAGAAGACAGTGCGGGTTGGAATGATGTTCGTGTCAACCCGTTTCATAACTCTATGAACAGCCGTTACGCCCTGGTCAGACAGGTAGTGCTGAATTTCTTTATCAGACAATCCATCGAGGGAGCGTGTATATAAGACTCCACGCGAGGAATTTAAAGTGCGGTGCGCTTCAACCCGGACAGGGAAGGTGTGGAGCAGTGAAATACGCAGCAATTTTTGTGCCTGGAGGGCACTGACTGTTTCTAACAACAACAGTGAACCGACTCGTGGCGATAACATATTAGACCTTCTGGTGACAAACAGACCCGAACTATTTGAAAAAGTTAACGCAGAACAGGGAATCAGTGATCATAAAGCGGTTACGGCATCGATGATTTCAGCCGTAAATAGGAATATTAAAAAGGGTAGGAAGATTTTTCTGTTTAGAAAAAGTGACAAAAAGCAGATTTCAGAGTACCTGTTGGCTCAACACAAAAGTTTTGTCTCAAGTACTGATAGTGTTGAGGATCAGTGGACAAAGTTCAAAACCATCGTACAATATGCGTTAGATGAGTATGTGCCAAGCAAGATCGTAAGAGATGGAAAAGAGCCACCGTGGTTCAACAACCGAGTTAGAAAACTGCTGCGGAAGCAAAGGGAACTTCACAGCAAACATAAACATAGCCAAAGCCTTGCAGACAAACAAAAATTACGCGAAGCGAAATGTAGTGTGAAGAGAGCTATGCGAGAGGCGTTCAATGAATTCGAAAGTAAAATTCTATGTACTGACTTGGCAGAAAATCCTAAGAAATTTTGGTCTTATGTCAAAGCGGTAGGTGGATCAAAACAAAATGTCCAGACACTCTGTGACCAAAATGGTACTGAAACAGAGGATGACAGACTAAAGGCCGAGATACTAAATGTCTTTTTCCAAAGTTGTTTCACAGAGGAAGATTGCACTGTAGTTCCTTCTCTAGATTGTCGCACAGATGACAAAATGGTAGATATCGAAATAGACGACAGAGGGATAGAGAAACAATTAAAATCGCTCAAAAGAGGAAAGGCCTCTGGACCTGATGGGATACCAGTTCAATTTTACACAGAGTACGCGAAGGAACTTGCCCCCCTTCTTGCAGCGGTGTACTGTAGGTCTCTAGAAGAGCGTAGCGTTCCAAAGGATTGGAAAAGGGCACAGGTCATCCCCGTTTTCAAGAAGGGACGTCGAACAGATGTGCAGAACTATAGACCTATATCTCTAACGTCGATCAGTTGTAGAATTTTGGAACACGTATTGTGTTCGAGTATAATGACTTTTCTGGAGACTAGAAATCTACTCTGTAGGAATCAGCATGGGTTTCGAAAAAGACGGTCATGTGAAACCCAGCTCGCGCTATTCGTCCACGAGATTCAGAGGGCCATGGACACGGGTTCACAGGTAGATGCCGTGTTTCTTGACTTCCGCAAGGCGTTCGATACAGTTCCCCACAGTCGTTTAATGAACAAAGTAAGAGCATATGGACTATCAGACCAATTGTGTGATTGGATTGAGGAGTTCCTAGATAACAGAACGCAGCATGTTATTCTCAATGGAGAGAAGTCTTCCGAAGTAAGAGTAATTTCAGGTGTGCCGCAGGGGAGTGTCATAGGACCGTTGCTATTCACAATATACATAAATGACCTGGTGGATGACATCGGAAGTTCACTGAGGCTTTTTGCAGATGATGCTGTGGTGTATCGAGAGGTTGTAACAATGGAAAATTGTACTGAAATGCAGGAGGATCTGCAGCGAATTGACGCATGGTACAGGGAATGGCAACTGAATCTCAATGTAGACAAGTGTAATGTGCTACGAATACACAGAAAGATAGATCCTTTATCATTTAGCTACAAAATAGCAGGTCAGCAACTGGAAGCAGTTAATACCATAAATTATCTGGGAGTACGCATTAGGAGTGATTTAAAATGGAATGATCATATAATGTTGATTGTCGGTAAAGCAGATGCCAGACTGAGATTCATTGGAAGAATCCTAAGGAAATGCAATCCGAAAACAAAGGAAGTAGGTTACATTACGCTTGTTCGCCCACTGCTTGAATACTGCTCAGCAGTGTGGGATCCGTACCAGATAGGGTTGATACAAGACATAGAGAAGATCCAACGGAGAGCAGTGCGCTTCATTACAGGATCATTTAGTAATCGCGAAAGCGTTACGGAGATGATAGATAAACTCCAGTGGAAGACTCTGCAGGAGAGACGCTCAGTAGCTCGGTACGGGCTTTTGTCAAAGTTTCGAGAACATACCTTCACCGAGGAGTCAAGCAGTATATTGCTCCCTCCTACGTATATCTCGCGAAGAGACCATGAGGATAAAATCAGAGAGATTAGAGCCCACACAGAGGCATACCGACAATCCTTCTTTCCACGAACAATACGAGACTGGAATAGAAGGGAGAACCGATAGAGGTACTGAAGGTACCCTCCGCCACACACCGTCAGGTGGCTTGCGGAGTATGGATGTAGATGTAGATGTAGAAGGTGCCATTCCGTAATCTGGAACAAGACTTTACAGGACCTGCAATTGCGTCGACACCTTTCTGAATAATGAAAGGGTTGACCGTGGAGAAGTCGTGACCTTCGTCAGACCGAGAAACAACAAGGAACTGTGGCAATGATGGAAGAACTGTCTGTGGCTGAGACTCAGTGAACTTACGCTTGTGAGCAGACATAGTGGAAGGTGAGGAAACCATTGCGGAAGAATCCCCCATGATTACCGGCGTCTCCGATGGCGCGCTCCTCCCTTGTGGGGGCCCTCTCTGAGGGCACTCCCGCCTTAGGTGATTGTTCACACCTCAGGTCATATCACCCGACAAACGGACGGAGGGACCAATCGGCACTTTCGGAAGGTATCAGCTCGGGTAATCACCCCTCCCTGGGCCTTGCCGTTATCAGGGGGTACGTACGTGTCCTACCTGTCTACCCGGGGCGGGGAATTACGCGTTACCCCGTCACCAGCTACGCACAAAAATGCGTGGGTCGGCCTTCAGACACGCACAGGGAGGAAGAAAGAGAAAGGGAAAGGAAAGAAGAGAGGTCTCAAAAGCCGCAGCGGAGAAAAGGGTAAAGAAAAGAGGTAAGGAAAAGAGAAGGACAAAGGAAGAAGACATACAAGCAAAGAAGGCGAAGAATGCGTTACATTTACGAGCGTCCGTCTCCGGACGTAGGCACAAACCATACTCCCAGATGGGGAGAAAGGGAAGGAAAGAGCCAGAGGTGAGGGGAGGAGGGGCGAAGATGGGGGATGGGGAAGGATGCGGAAAGGGAAGGTATGCAGCCCGGAAAGGAAGGAAGGCCACATTAGCTCGGGGTCCCGTGCTCGCTACGCACGTATCCACAAAAGTGTTGTGGACCCCCTGGGGGGAAAGCTTGTTTGTGTTATGCCATCTTTACACAATTACGCTGACTCGGTGTGAAAAGAAAATTGTGTGTTCTCAGGTCTAATGATGGTGATTATGGACCAAAATTAATAACCTGGTAAAATATTTTGTGGCCTGTAACTGGAATAAATGTATAACTACCTTCCTGCATCACTCTGAATTTTTGCTGCTGCTGTGTTACAAGTCGTGAAACTGTTATCTCTGCATGGAAGATGCGAAACCTGTGTCAAGTGTTTTTCCCGCGCTTATCGCTGGTAGAGAATGGCTGGCTTATCCTACACGTCTAAAAAAGATGTGGTTGCTTGGAGCACCTGAATAAGAATGTTAAGTAATATAGATGCGACGGAAGCACGACAGGGGAGCCCCAGATGATAAATCGTCTGGCAATCATGTTAGCTAACGGAGATAAGGCGGGGGCACGGGAGAGGTGTGGGGTGTGGTGACAAGGCCTCTCGCACGGAGAAACGCAGCGTATAATATGCACGTTTCTTTCCCTCCATAACAATTTATCCAGTCCCTGTAAACGAAACGCGCGTTAACAAAAGGCTCTGAGCACTATGGGACTTAACATCTGAGGTCATCAGTCCAGCGCGTTAATAGTGAACGTCGCGGCTGTCTGCGTCTTAGGATCTGGCTTACCGAAAATGTGAAGGTTTATGAAGTATAAATGGAAAAAAGCGCAAATACTTCAGTTAAAATTGAAAGTTGTGAAAAATGTGATTTGTGCATTAACGGTTAGGAGTGGCGCTTACTACGAAAGTGAACTTATTCATTGTTTTTTGGATACTGTTCTCTATCGTTCTATCACCTAGCCTCAAAGCCAAGGTTACAAAGTTCTGAGGAATTACAGGGCTCGAACGCCCATTATTGGCATGAAGGGATGTAATTTTCATAACACCGTTTTGTGTGGTAATGTACTCGCATGTTGTGCACACTTGCCTCGGTTCCCCTGTTTATTTTCCCCAAGGGAAATGCAGTCTCTAAGTCAGACATTGCCTGTCATTCACCATGAGCCTTTACTGACCATTTTTCTCTCGCACTCCTTTGATACTCATCTAACTGAAGGTGAATGAAACACCTACAAATTGGTGCATCATAATTTACATTCTTCAATGTGTATTGACTCATATATCTCAGAAACTATAGACTGAGGAAACAAAACTCATGGCATACCTCCTAATATTGTGTCGGACCACCTTTTACCTGGCATAGTGCAGAAACTCGATGTGGCATGGGTTCAACAAGTCTTTGGAAGTCTCCTGCAGAAATATTGAGCCAAAATATTGAGCCATGGTGCATGCATGGCCGTCCATAACTGCAAAAGTGTTGCCGTTACAGGATTCTGTGCGTAAACAGACCTCTGCATTATGTCCCATAAATGTTCGATAGGATTCATGTCTGGCGATCTGTTCAGCCAAACCATTCACTCGAATGGTCCAGAATGTTCTTCAAAGTAATTGCGGAATAACTGTGCCTCGGTGACATGGCGCATTGGCATCCATAAAAGTTTCATCGTTGCTCGGGTTCTTGACGTCCACGAATGGCTGCAAATAGTTTACAAGTAGCCGAACATCCAGAGGACCGACTCTGTTCCGTGTAAAGACAGTCCACCTGTTTGTGGAGCAAACACCAGCTCGAACAGTGACTTGCTGACGACTTGGATCCATGGCTTCGTGGGACTACGCCATACTCGAACCCTCAGCTCTTACTGACGACTCATCTGACCAAGCAATGGTTTTACAGTCGTCCAGGATCCAACCGATACTGTCACGAGCCTAGATGAGGCGCTGCAGGCGATTTCGTGCTGTTAGCAAAGGCACTCGCGTCGGTCGTCTGCTGCCATAGCTCATTACGCCAAATTTTGGCACACTGTGCTAACGGATACGTTCGCCGTACGTCCGTCATGGATTTCTGCGGTTACTTCACGCAGTGTTGCTTGTCTGTTAGCACTAACAATTCGACACAAATGCCGCTGCTCTCGGTCGTTAAGTGAAGGCCGGCGGCCACTGCATTGTCTGTGGGTGAGAGGTAATGCCTGAAATTTGGTATTCTCGATACACTCTTGACACTATGCATCGCGGAATACTGAACTCCCTAACGATATTCGAAATGGAATGTCCCATTCACCTAGCTCCAAGTGCCATTTCGCGTGCAAATTCCGTTAATTCCCATCGTGCTACCATAATCAAGTCGAAAACCTTTTCGCATGAATCACGTGAGTACAAATTACACCTCCATCAATGCACTACCCTTTTATACCTTGTGCACGCGATACTACCGCAATCTATGCATATCGCTATCCCATGCCTCTGCCAAAATCTGATGCACCGTAACTGGATCAGAACAGAGTACAAAACGTTTGAAATCAATGAGATATGTGTGCACCTGCGTGACTTTGCATATGAAGAGAAAACATTTCTTGTTAAGTACTTCTTCAAATAACCTCCAGGAAGTAATTTAAATCACCCCGTGCCTTGCCACCAAATTCTGATGGTTCTACCATTGCAGTATGGTGCACATATTTTCAAATGCTTGGTTTTGTCACTTATGTCCCTTTGCTTGTAACCGCCTCAATTTTAATGGCTAGCAATGCAATTGCAAACACAAAGAGAACGTTAGACCTTCGAAAATGGACCGGTTGTATGGATATTGTTAGCGAGGAAAATCATGCACTCTGCATACACAAACTTTGATTGAATTTGTGATGAGTTCGATGAGGACAGGGCAGTCAACAAGGGCAGTGAAACTTTCTCACATCCAAGATGGCCTGATCCCCCTCAATGTAATTTTCTCTATGGGTAAATCCAGGGGTAAAGTGTACGTATACATGGTGGTCCATTGATCGTGACCAGGCCAAATATCTCACCAAATAAGCGTCAAACGAAAAAACTACAAAGAACGAAACTTGTCTAGCTTGAAGGGGAAAACCAGATGGCGCTATGGTTGGCCCGCTAGATGGCACTGCCATAGGTCAAACGGATATCAACTGTGTTTTTTAAAATAGGAACCCCCATTTTTTAATAAATATTCTTGTAGAACGTAAAGAAATGTGAATGTTTTACTTGGACCACTTTTTTCGCTTTGTGATAGATGGCGCTGTAATAGGCACAAACATATGGATCACAATTTTATACGAACGGTTGGTAACAGTTAGGTTTTTTAAAATAAAATACAGAACGTAGGTACGTTTGAACATTTTATTTCGGTTGTTCCAATGTGATACATGTACCTTTGTGAACTTATCATTTCTGAGAACGCATGCTGTTACAGTGTGATTACCTGTAAATACCACATTGATGTAATAAATGTTCAAAATGATGTCCGTCAAACTCAATGCATTTTGCAATACGTGTAATGACATTCCTCTCAACAGCGAGTAGTTCGCCTTCCGTAATGTTCGCACATGCATTGAAAATGCTCTGGCGCATGTTTTCAGGCGTTGTTGGTGGATCACGATAGCAAACATCCTTCAACTTTCCCCACAGAAAGAGACCCGGGGACGTCAGATCCGGTGAACGTGTGGGCCATGGTATGGTGCTTCGACGACCAATCCACCTGTCATGAAATATGCTATTCAATACCGCTTCAACCGCACGCGAGCTATGTGCCGGACATTCATCATCGCCATTCTGTCATGCAGTGGAACATCTTGTAGTAACATCGGTATAACATTACGTAGGAAATCAGCATAATTGCACCATATAGATCGCCATCGATCAATTGGGGACCAATTATTCTTCCTCCCATAATGCTGCACCATACATTAACCCGCCAAGGTCGCTGATGTTCCACTTGTCGCAGCCATAGTGGATTTTCCGTTGCCCATTAATGCATATTATGCCGGTTTGCGTTACCGCTGTTGGTGAATGACGCTTCGTCGCTAAATAGAATGCGCGCAAAAAATCTCTCATCCTCCCGTAATTTCTCTTGTGCCCAGTGGCAGAACTGTACACGACGTTCAAAGTCGTCGCCATGCAATTCCTGGTGCATAGAAATATGGTACGGGTGCAATCGATGTTGATGTAATATTCTCAACACCGACTTTTTTGAGATTCCCGATTCTCGTGCAATTTGTCTGCTACTGATGTGCGGATTAGTCGTAACAGCAGCTAAAACACCTACTTGGGCATCATCATTTGTTGCAGGTCGTGGGTGACGTTTCACTTGTGGCTGAACACTTCCTGTTTCCTTAAATAACGTAACTATCCGGCGAACGGTCCGGACATGTGGATGATGTCGTCCAGGATACCGAGCAGCATACATAGCACATGCCCGTTGGGCATTTTGATCACAGTAGCCATACATCAACACGAAATCGACCTTTTCCGCAATTGGTAAACGGTCCATTTTAACACGGGTAATGTATCACGAAGCAAATACCGTCCGTACTGGCGGAATGTTACGTGATACCACGTTTGTGGCTATTACAGCGCCATCTATCACAAAGCGAAAAAAGTGGTCCAAGTAAAACATTCATATTTCTTTACGTACTACACGAATATGTAATAAAAAATTGGGGTTCCTATTTAAAAAAACGCAGTTGATATCCGTTCGACCTATGGCAACGCCATCTAGCAGGCCAACCATTGGCCATCTGGTTTCCTCCTTCAAGCTAGACAAGTTTCGTTCTTTGTAGTTTTTTCGTTTGATACTTATTTCGTGAGGTATTTGGCCCGGTCACTATCAATGGACCGCCCTGTATAATCTCCACACACTGGAAGAACTACAGCACAACGTTGATAGCGTTAATAACGCTGCCATCTCTCTGGCTGAGTTGCTATGTGGTTCTTCCAGTTTGCTAGATCATGCAGTGTGGTGCATCGACGTTAATGGTGGCCGTTCCCAGCATCGTCTTTAAAGAGCAGTCCTTTTCCTGCTCATTAAACAGTAAACCTGTTTCATGTCAAACTTGTAAACATTTTCTTGACCAGTTCCATGTTGGCTATTCCGTATCTGTAAGGTCTCTTGAACAACAACAACTTTCTTTTATATGGTTGGTTGGTTGGTTTGGGGGATGAAAGGGACCAGACTGTCTTTTATATGAAAGCATGGTGATGATGTTTAGTTTGTGGGCCGCACAACTGCGCGGTTATCAGCACCCATAGTTATTCCCAATCTTTACACAGTCCATCTCGCCATTTGCACGAATTGGGACAACACTAACACCCAGTTCCCGGGCGAAGAAAATCCCCAACCCACCCGGGAATCGATACTAGGACTCCATAATCCAAAAGCAGCAATGCAAGCCACTAGACCACGAGCTGTGGACTGAATGAATGGTGTCTGTTCTTTTGGACATGTTTGAAAGAACCGACACCAAACATTCATATAACTGATTCACCTCGATCGGCAATGAATCCACAGCTTTCAGTGTGGATGCACGTGTACGATCGACCTTCAACAGCAATATAAAATCACCGTGCGTGAAGGACATGTACGGGACTGCAGACAGGTGGCCCTGGGTGGGGGTGTGAGTTGGCCGTGGAGGGTGCCGGGATAGTCCACGCATTTGCGATAAAAACTGTGTCCTGGTGGCACAGTGGTTAATGCAACTGCCTACTAAGTAGTTTCCTGAACTACTAAAGTACTCAGTAGTAAAAAAGGGAGAAAGGGATGATGTAGACAATTTTAGACCTATTTCTATGCCATCAGTGTTTGTTAAAGTTACTGAAATGGCTGTGTATGTAAGGACAGTTGATCATTTTATATCACATAATTTGCTATCAAATGTACAGTTCAGCTTTAGAAGTCATTTAGCAATTGGAAATGCTATATTCCCTAGTCTCTGTGAGGTACTGGATGGATTAAACAAAATATTTCGAACGGTAGGCATATTTTTTGATTTAACTAAGGTGTTTGTTTTTATCACAAAATATTGCTCCAGACATTGGACCATTACGGAATACGGGGAGTAGCTCACAATTGGTTCAACTCTTACTTTAGCAACAGACAAGGAAAGGTCATTATTCACAATGTTGAGAATGGCTGTGATGTGGGGTAAGGTGAAATGGGAGGGGGGGGGGGGGGGTGGTGTCCCATGGATCAGTGTTGGTGCCATTCCTATTCCTTATTTATATAAATGATGTGCCCTCTAATATTATGGGTAATCCTAAAATATTTCTGTTTGCTGATGACACTGTCTTGGTAGTAAAGGATGTTGTGTGCAACATTGGCTCTGTTTCAAATAGTGCAGTTCATAACGTAAGTTCACGGCTTGTAGAAAATGAACTAAAGCTAAATCACAGTAAGACTCAGTTTTCACAGTTTCTAACACAGAATTCAACATAATCCGTTGTTTTAATTTCACAGAATGGGCATATAATTAGTGAAACTGTACAGTTCAAATTTCTAGGTGTTCAGATATATAGTAAACTGTCGTGGGAAGCCCACGTTCAGGATCTTGTTCAGAGACTTAATGCTGCCATTTTTACTATTCGAACGGCATCTGAAGTAAGTGACCGTTCGACACGAAAATCAGTCTACTTTGCTTATTTTCATTCGCTTATGTCGTATGGTATAATATTTTGGGGTAACTCTTCTCATTCTAGAAGGATATTTTTGGCTAAGAAACGGGCAGTTCGGGCAGTAAATGGTGTAAGTTCGCGAACTCTTGCCTGGGTATTTTGACATTGCCCTCTCAATATGTATGTTCTTCACTGTCGTTGCTTGTTAACAATATCAGCTTATTCCCAAGAATTAGCAGCTTTCACTCAGTTAATACTCGGTAGAAATCCAATCTGCATTTGGATCGCACTTCCTTAACTCTTGTGCAGAAAGGCGTGCGGTATACTGCTGCATCCATTTTCAATAAGCTACCACAAGAATTCAAAAATCTTAGCAGTAATCCACGCACTTTCAAATCGAAACTAAAGAGTTTTCTCATGGGTCACTCCTTCTATTCTGTTGAGGAGTTCCTTGAAAAATTAAGCTAATTTTTCTTGTATTGCTGATAGCGTTTACTTAAACTTATGGACTGACTTTGTTAAGGTTCATGAACATTTATTTTTTATCTGTTATTACGTTTATGTTGTAATTTCATGTACTGACACGTTCCATGACCTTAGAGATTTGCTCCTCAATTTGGTCCTACGGAAGTAGACGAGTAAATAAATAAAAAATAAATAAATTGTATCTGAGTTCGTGCTTTAAAGTTCTAACCTCTCCCACCTCTTTCCGATACTGAAAAGACAGGAAAAAGAACTCCAAGCGACAAAGATGCAGGGCTCAAGAGAAATCCTAATGCATTTTACATAGAATACCCTGCGGCATAGAGTTCTTTCTCAGCTCTCATTTACCACGGATCTCGCATTTACATAGAATACCCTGCGGCATAGAGTTCTTTCCCGGCTCTCATTTACCACGGATATCGCGCGCATTGTACTGTCTCTCGTGTCTGGTAAACATCATCGGTTTGTGATGACTAGGCTACGTTAAATGCCCAGAATTTCGAAATCATCTAAGTTAGGAAACAGAGCAGACTGTCTTGTGGTATACAGGGATACTTTTTCGCATCGATTCTGTGTTACGGGTTATCGTGTTTGTTCTTGTATGCAGATAGGCACTTTTCGTAACGGAAACGGGAGGAAAATCTAACGTGTTTCATTTCCTGTCAGTGGCGTCAAAGTTCGCTTGAATCGTATTGGCCTTGAAACTGGCTAAACGCACACTACCAACCTTAGTTGCATAATGTTGCCGTAGCAATAAGCAGTCATTGTGAAAACAATGTTGGTTCGAATGCGGTGCTGTGTGTCGTGGTTATTATCGTCACTCAGAAAAGTGAGCCAAGAGGTTGCACCTGGTCCTTCTAGACTCTAGAGGCTCGCTATCAACTTTCGTTACACTTCTGTGACGCATTAACCTGTTACATGTTCGATTATTTTGTAGGTTGTAAGTTGGCTGCACTGTGAGAAGGAGGAGGCGGGGCTTGTCCCAGCAGCCAACGTGCCACGAGCCGATCGTAACCACTCGCTCCATGCATCTTTCGCAATAGAGTTATCTTACACAGTTGTCTGCCGTTACCCAGTGAAAGAAGCTCTCGCATTAAACTAGGGGACAGCGTCTGAACTCGAATAGAGTAAGTAATAAGAATTAAGTCTGATGCTAGACGTAACATCAAGGTGAATGACAAGTGTTGAGACTGTTTTGTAACAGATGCATACTGTACATTCAAAATTAACTAGACACTCAATCGAAGTTTCTATCCTGTATACACCGTGCACGCTTTTGAAAACATGTAAAGACCTGAAACAGGTGAATGAACCGCAGAAGCAGCAACCAGCGTATATCGAAGTTTGTTTTTATCTCGATGTGGCTTTTCGTATTAAGCCGGCCGGGGTGGCCGAGCGGTTCTAGGCGCTACAGTCCGGAACCGTGCAACCGCTACGTCGCAGGTTCGAATCCTGCCGCGGGCATGGATGTGTGTGATGTCCTTAGGTTAGTTAGGTTTAAGTAGTTCTAAGTTCTAGGAGACTGATGACCTTTAGAAGTTAATTCCCATAGTGCTCAGAGCTATTTGAACCATTTTTCGTATTAATCATTCGTAATGTATGGAGGACATTTTCTCCTCCTTGTTCTGGTTTGCCGCCCGGGATAGCCGTGCGGTCAAGGCGTCTTGTCACGGTTCGCGCGGCTCCCCCTGTCAGAGGTTAGTGTCCTCCTTCGGGCATGGGTGTGTGTGTGTTGTCCTTAGCGTAAATTAGATTAAGTAGTGCGTAAGCCTAGGGACCGATGACCTCAGCAGTTTGGTCCCATAGTCCGTACCACAAATTTCAGTTTGTTCTGATCTAGCAAATATTCGTGCACAATACGTGATTTTATCTTCGGGATACACGCCAGTTTGGTTACTAGCGCTGAGAATCAAATAATCTCATTTTTAATAGATCTTGTACATTTCATTAGGGGCCTATTTCGTTGAATAGTAACACGAGAAAAAACATAGCGAACAGACTTACAGCGCCAATGGAAGCTTTTACAATCCGAAAAGACGTCTGACATTTTCAGTTGTTAGGACAACAGTAGCGACGCCAAAATATTTTTAAGATTTCATGACACATGATTATGTTTACACGTGCTACTGTATAGTCAATACAATAATACACCCTGGCTTCGTCAGACATTTTTCCTCTTTTTCGAAGGGGCTGAGTGCCTTCCACTGCCCCTCTCTGGGTGCACAATTCTGCATATTTTAAACAACTAGGAAGTGCATGGCAGAGGGTAATTAACACGATACCACAAATTATGGTTTGTTCTCGTCCCAATAGCGCATGGAACGCGCTAAGATGACGGCTTTCGTGCCTCTGCGCGTGCCGTAATTAGTTTAATCTTATCTTTGTGGTCCGTATGGGAGCGATACGTAGGGGGACGAAGAATCTCTAGATTCTTCACTTAACAAAGGTACTCCAAAATTTTTCAAGTAAGTTTTCGCGGTATAATTGGCGTTTATGTTCATGAGTCTGCCAATCCAAGTTTTTCAACATTTCCGTCTCGCAAACTTACGAGACGTCCTCGTTTCGATAGCCGGGAGGACAAACGAGTGACGTGACACCTCGTATTTGCACCTGTTAAGAAAGTTAGGGGAACACGAAAATTTCTCGGCTGGAATAGAAATTGCATTGATGCTGCGACATTCTTGATCAGTTGTAACACTTCTTTAGGAACATATGCATGGTTGTAGTATCTGGTAAACGTCGCACATGCAGAAAAGCCCATTTCTGCGCTGGATTTCATAGCGCACAGATTCACTATTTGAAAATGACTTGCCGATATTGAGTAATTAGTACAATCATTTTTCGTAACAGACGCCAGTAACAGGCACACGTCTGGTCTGTAAAAGCGGTCAGCATCAAATCTCCCACCCGTTCCCCTGCCTGGCTGAAGCAGTTACACTCGTAAAATGCAATGATTATGTCATCATTTATAGTCAAACGCCATTTTACGTAACTTTATCAAATATAAGTAGATTGTAATTTTAAATGATGTCCCTGACAGAATACCAGTAACTGGAATCACTATTATAACTACAGTGCGCAGCATAATTAAACGATCACTTCTTTGAACCCTGTAATTGTCTCCCATTGTTATGCAGAAGTTTGGAATTTGGTTCAAAGGTGCCTCCGATCTTCCTCTGTAAGGGTGCAAAAGTGTGGCCCTTCTTGGGCTGGGCGACGCTTCAAAGAGCGAGGTGTCTACATATCCAAATAAAACGCCAGAGCTCAGAAGATCGTGTGAGATGTAAGGTGCATTAACGATTTCACACTGGATACAAACTTCACAACAATTCTGCCCAATGCCATTGCGGGCGTGTCACAGGATGGGAAGGTTGTTACACGCCCTCTTACCAACATTTCATCCCTTCGTTAAGCCTCTGTGGTGGACGTCAGAACCGAGGGTTTCTTATGGGTGACCCAGGGAAACGTAGAAACAGAATCAATACGAAAGACCTCAGGAGTTGGCATAAAGCGTATCAATGAAACCACCCTGATACGTTATTTCTATTTTGAACTGCAATTTCCTTAACCTTTAACATAAATGGAGTGGAAGGACTTGACCCATACAGTGGCCATTTCATTTCAACATATTTATTTGCATCATAGATAAATCGTTAAGAGAATTACAATCATAAATCAGATAATAATTTCTTTAAGAAATGCCATTCAGGCAAAGTTTACAAACTGCTTGTTATATAAAACCACAAATGAATTAATCTCTTTAAAAACATTTAAAAACCCGACACTCGGGGAAATTTTACAAACTGCTTGTTATATGAAACCACAAGCGAATAAATCTCTTTGCAAACATTTAAAAAACCGCCACTCGGGCCAAGTAAATCATTTAAAATAAACTTTACATCAAATATCCAGGAAATCAACTGTTATTTCCACATAGATTAAAAACCGCCCCTCCAGGGCGAGATATTACCAAACAACTTTACAAGCTTATAGACAGTTTGATCAATAAGAACCCAGTTATTTCCCCATCAGAATTGACATAAGCCACTAAGGCTGAATTGCACCGCAATTTTAGAAAACGGTTTCAATTAAGATACATTCTTCTAGGAATCCCTCAAAATTCTTAAGACAAATATTTAAAACATTTAATGCGGGCAACCTTGCAGAGCCACTACAAGTTTTAGACAACTGCAGCTTGTACAATAACTGAGGCCCGAGATTGTGAGGCCGCGACTTGGCCACGAACGGTGGAGGCGACTTAGTACTTATCTTCGAATTAAGATGTGGACTCCGTTTGTACTTCCAACCCGTCCAGAACACCGAAATCGTAATTAAACAGCACACGCGAAATCAGGCGAAGTCCACTGCCCGTACGCCCGCTAGTAATTTAAAAGGGGAGGCTCTGCACTTCGGTGGCCCACTGCTTCCGATCTCTGAAACATAAATCAGAAGCGACAACACTGAACCAAACAACCCTTCCTTCACCTTAATACTCAAACTTATACAGAAAACTACTTCGATAAAATTGACAGTAATAAAACTGATTTCATTTCTTTAAGCAGAACCACGTACACGAATGATGCAAACGGAACTGGCTCATTAGAACCCAAGCATCACATGGAGCACCTTATGTGGGCCTGTAAGGTACCACACGGCAATCTTTAGACACGGAATAAGGATCGTTCGGTAAGGCTGCGCACACGTATCAATGTTTTAGACACATGCCAGCTGAAGTAAGAACAGTACTATTAAGGAGCGAAGCACACACTTAATAAGAGGCATGAAATTCACATCACAGTCCTTGCAACGCTTTGCTGCCTCAAGAGCAATCATCATTATATTTCACTAATCGTTGGTAGGACTTGAATTACATGATGCCAGCTGCTGGATCGATGTGGCGAAGACACCAGACGTTGCTTAGTCCGATAGTAACAGCGTGTTCCTTCACGGAAGCGAGCACATGCATAGCTACACGAGGTTGCCAAGAAGCCACAGCGGCGGCCCGCTGTTACTGACCCCAGTACGATCAAGCGCTTAACTGCCGCCCGCACTCAGGCACACCGTGCTCGCTGTCGTCTCTCCAACGTCTCGCTAATACGCGCCCTTCCGCGTGCCGTGCCCAACGTTGTTGTTCCTTTTCCCTCCGTACTGCCCGCTATATCGTGAGCCGGCCCAGGCTCCAAAGACAAACTTCTGCCAGAGGGAATCGATAGTGCCTAACCAAAGATAGCCCCACCACGGCTCACACCCCTTCCATAGGGGCGTCCATTTTCTTACCTTTCGTGCTCGAAAACGATACTTTGCCGTGCGATGTAGAACAGGACAGCTTTCTTGACAAGTTTTGCCAGTGCTAATACCTCCTGGGCAACTCAACCCTAGTTTAAGCACATCGTGAGGCTGCAATCCCATTAAAGGTGATCTCACTCCTCTGGAGTGTAGTGCGAGCACAAGTTTTGCTTTCGTATACAGGGTGGAGCCACTAGGAACCGTTCAAAACCATTCGGCGCAATTTGAACGTGATCTGATGTAGAAAAAGGTGTTAATAGTTTTTCATCCCTCCTTTTTCGCGCTCTCCTTTGGCGTGTGCACGGAGGGTTGCGCCGTTGGCATGCATATGAATGAAATGCCAAAGGGTCCATCCAGGGGGGCGCAGAAAGCTATGCGCAGAAAGTAACGTGTTTTCTCAGTTGTGCGCATGACGTCACGGTGGAAGCAGCTGTGCCAAACTACACAGTTCGAATTGTGTGTGATTGTTTTTCTTGTGTTGTTTTGTGTTTGAAGGAGTATTTTGATTGAGTTCTTGCTTCTGAGGTACTCAGTCAACAGCGGAAACATTCGGAATTCGGGAGTGTTAATGGTTTTTGCTGTAATTGATATTTGATTCGGAACTGAAATAGTCAGCGATAGTGGACAGCGGAATCAACATTATGTTCGCCAGCTCTATAGTTTATGGTTCGTCCTGTGAAATTCTTATTGGAGAATCTACAAGTGAGTGAGAAAATTAATTTTTACAGTGCCAGGCTGTGCTGTAACGGGCTGTTTTTCCTACAACTGGAGCACAGAGGGAACTGACGTAATGTATCACAGTTTCCCGCGTAATGAAAAATTACAAAAACTATGGTTGTCGAAATGTTGTAGGAAAGACAGTGTAAATGTTGCGCATGCAAGAATATGTTCTCGCCATTTCGCAGAAACAGATTACTTAAGGGGTTTACAGTCTGAATTGCTTAATTTGCCCCGAAAAAGAATGCTCAAGCCAGATGCAGTTCCTTCGTGCAATTTGCCGTGCAGTAGTGCGACTGTCAATGTGTCACCCGCAACAGAAGACAGAACCAAACGGTATAAGAAACGAGAACTACATAAGAAATCTCTGGAAACTCTGGAAAAGCTGTCACCAAATAAGAAACATCATAATAAGAGCACATGTACAGATGACAGTTTTTTTTCAGACACACATAAAGTTACTTTGATGAATACTATAGCGGCTTTAGAAAGAAGGAATGCTGTTCTTACATACAACTTCGAGCTGTTAAGTAAATTCATTTCAATGCGATTAAATGAATAGTTTCGGATTTATTTGAGCCGAGGTTTCGAATTTCAAGTGTGTGTCAGTGTGGTTGTGATCTGACATTTTACCGATGTGTGAGGCATAAGCTGCGAAAGAATATAACTCTTCAGTTTTAACTGTAATATTTTAGCAGCAGAAAAGCAGTTTAGACATCTCATTTCTGGTATAAACAAAATCTTCCGCCAAAAACTTGACGTAAACGCGCATGCCGTGTCGTCTGCTTGTGAGCGCTTGCTTCCACGCTGACGTCACTAGGCCAGCCAATGGCAGAGCAGAGCGCTTACTGCCCAACCTTATTATTTAGTAACCTTGGGTCCATCTAATACCTCCCAGTTCTGAGTTCAGGAACACACTTGGTGCCACTCGAGCACCTTAGCCTTGTGCACTTTAAAAATGTCCCCGTACAGAGATACTCATTCACTGATCACTATCTGCAAGCGAGACAAACACTCCACTCCGCACTGCGCCTGCTGGCCGCATACGAAATCAGAGGTGTGTCGAAAGCGTTGTCCCTCTGGCTGGAGGGTAGATGCATGTTTCTATTCACAGACCTTTTAAAGTTTCCAACGAAGGTGTGTACATACACAAACATGTCACTGTACGATACATAGTTTCAAATGTGACGTCATAAACACTGAAATGCGTGAAGAAATGCCACATCATGCACGAAATTTAAATACATTATTATTTACTGCCACGACACTGCTACAGTCGAGTCAACTTAAGGAAATCCCTGAAAGCTGGCAGTGCTTTTGACAGCTTTCAACTGTGAAGTGCTTATAAATGTAGGTGAAAACAATAGCCGTCTACAGAGCATTGAGGAGGTATTGCCATAGAGACATTTACAAAATCGTGCATTAGACATACAAAGCAGCTGCACCCGGTATACAGGAACTATCCAGGAACTTTGTACAACTGTTTCATAATTTCAAAGGTGTTTTCACGAGTGCAAGGAAATGAATTTTTTTAGATACTGGTATTACACTACAACCATAGTTCATTTCTTATTTTCGTTTTAAACAGAAAATTGACAAAAAGTAATTTTGGAAATGCTGCATTTCTCAGCAAGCATGGATACAAAGCTTTTATTCACACACTGCACAATACAATGTGTACACCTCATAATATATTCCAGTGCAAAATGCCTCTGACAGTCATGGGTATTCGACTCTTCCAGTAACAAATTTAGCAGCGATCCAATTTGTGGCGGTGTCAAAACAGAGGCCACCACCTGCCCCCCCCCCCCTCCCTCCAGAGTGCAGAGCATCGGAGGGTGTGCTGTAAGGTCGACATCATCGAGCAGTGAGTGCTGCCAGTACTTGTAGTGGCTGTCTCCTAGATATGGAACACAGATTATGGCATGAGCCATGGTGCGAGGTGATGGCGCCAGCCGTGGCATGAGGTACTGGGGGCTGGAGGCGGTCTGCTCCTGCTGTCGATGGTGGTGGGCCATGTAGGGGCAGTGGAGGTGGTGATGGCATAGCCGTGGCTGGTGAGAGGTGTGAAGAGTTAGCTGGCAGGGTGATAGTGAGTTCGCCCACTGGAAAAAGCTGGGAGGACACAGCAGTAGACTTTACAGTTGGCAGCAAGTGGAAGGTACACATCAGTTTGATAGTGACTAGCAGAGACAGGGAGTCTTGCCACAACCTCGTCTGGTCGAACTTTGTGGATGTTGACTGTAATAGACACTGGTTCAGTAAGTCGTGAGACTGTTAGGTGAGAGTCATCACAAGTGTCATCTTTCTGAAGAACAATTGGGTCATCCAAAGTGGAGAGGATCCACTCAGGTTTCAGCCTGTTGATGGAGACTGTCATAAAAATACCATTTACATCAGTGTTGAAAGAGTGACTACCCCATTTTAACATCCAGAATGGTGTCGTTGCGGAGCATGACATACACACAGACTGCAAGGTTCATGTGGATGAGTGGTTTTTGGGCCAAATGTGCAGATAGGGGAGTCATTAGAGAATTACAGATTCTTCATATGCTGCACCAACATGGGGTGTTCCATCAAATTGGGCCTGGGAGTAGGTAGAACGAATTCTTTTGGTCGTGTGAGAGTCCCATTGTAGAGTATTTCTGTGAGCGAGGCATGTAAGTCATCTTTGAATTCCATACAGACGGGGAGGAGCACCCACAGAACGGCCTCAGTCCATGCCACCTTCGTTTTGTCGTGACATCGTTGCACAAGACCATTGCTCTGGCGATGGTACATCTTGGTACGATGGCGGGATATGCTGCAGAACTTACTGAGGGCTCTGAAGAGCTAAGATTCGAACTTACTGCCCTGAATGTTGTAGATGGTACCCAGGCAACCAAAACGTGAGAAGCAAGCCATAACAGAGGCTCAGGCCATGAATCCTGCTGTGATGTTTGTGACTGGCACAGCTTCCACTCTGCATAAACTGCGATCAGTCATGGAGAATAGATATAGAGGTCCAGCAAGGTTCAAGTGCATGTGAAGGAAATGTTCATGCGGTATGTCGAAGTTGCCAAGGGGTGGTTGTGTGTGGTGGCCCACCTTATTGAGGCATGCTGATGTCCGTGCTCGGCATAATGCCTAACGGCTGGGCAAACATAGTGCGCAGTGGCAAGCCAGATTGTTTGTCGATCTCCCAAATGAATGAAGTTGTGGAGACAGAGACTGGACATTGCATCAATATGGAGAGGAGCAACTGAAGCCTTTGCTGGGACAAGTCTCAGAGGACACTGGCATCTGAAGTAGGAATTGATCAGCGTTCAGCTTTGAGCTTGAAGGGATTGTCATTAAATAAGACAGAAATTGTTGTGGGTTGACAGTCATTAATGAATGCAGACCATTTCATTTCAGAGGCTGTGAGTTTCTTGGGTGGTGAAGAAATGGAAGGATTGCATATCACCTGTCAGCTCTTGCTCCAGGGCTACCCTGATGGCCAAATTACTCGTGTCTGTCGTGATGGTAAGCTGGGTAGCTGGTGTAGGGTATTCCAGGGAAACAGGCATCGTGAGACATTCTGTAGAACAATCAAACGCCGTTTGTGTCTCTGTAATCCAGACAAATTTCCGTTTCCCCTTTGTCTGTGGGCCCACAATGACGTCACTGAGGGTTGCTTGAACCTCCATGGCATGCAGTATCAGAGGTAAAACATTGTCGATGCCCAGGATCTGGTGAAGGTCATGGTAGGTTCGAGGTGGTGGCAGCTGGCAAACAGGTTCGGCATGGTGTATAATGTTGGTTTGATCCCATTAGCTCTGAGGGTGTATCCAAGAAATGTTACCTCTGGCTTCCATAACTGCTATTTTTCCTCATTGATAGTCATCCTTGTGTTAGAGAGGGCAGTGAGAATGAGTCTGAGACGTCATTTGTGGCTCTGAGAATTAAGATATTACCTAAGCGAGCATAACAGCAATCAAGCACCCCATAAATAATTCGTTGCCATGCTTGAGCTGCATTTTTGAGTCTACAGGGCATGACAAGAAGCTCTAACAGGCCAAAGAGTGTAATAATAGCCATCTTCATCATCTGGGAGCATGAGGATTTGATAACAGGTCTTTCGGCTATCGATTACACTCCGTGAGTGAGTGCATGAAGTCTTAGATGTTTGGCACAAGGTAGCTGTCATGAATCGTGCAGATGGCACCACAGAGCTGGACAGAACCATCTTTCTTAGGGACCAATTTCATGAGAGAGGCTGAAGCACTATCTGAAGAATGAATGATACTGAAGTGCAACAGTTCATACACCGCTATCTTAGCTGCAAAAAGGATAGCAAGCACAAGCTGCCACACACTGTGATGAATGGGTCATATTGATGCAATGCTTCATACAATTCCTGACATGACACCGATAGAGCCTAACCCACAGTGTGTTGTGTGGGAGATTGGAATGTGTTAGCTGAACTGGGAGGAATGGGATGACCCAGAATGCACTGCGGGCAGTTGCTGTCGCAGTGGGTCCTGCAAGGCTGCTTCATCAGGCCATGGCAAGCGGATGTACCCAGATGTTGGGGGCATGGTTCGATTGTCCATGGTAGACACAGCATGTGATAGACATCAGAGTCGCTTGCGTGTATAGTAGTGTGAGAGGCTATTCCTTTATTTATTGGCACAGGTCATCGTTAGCAAAGTGTAGCAGCTATGAGTCATAAACAATCACTTAATGGAAGCAGCAACCGAACATAATAATGTTACAATTGATGTGAAACCCATTCTCAGTAGAAATGATCATATAATTCTTGGAGTGCAACTAAGGAGCAAATTTTTGAAACATGTAATGTCACAGAAAATAAAATTTACAGGAGAAGCAAAAAACTTATACTGCAAAAAATAATTTATCAATTTTTTCGAATTTTACACAAAATACTTATGTAGGGTTGTTGATAAAAATGTGTTTGTTACAGGGTAAATCTTTTCTTTTACTTCCAAGATGTGATGACTTTTAGCCGAATTGTGGTTCGTTGTTTACTATTGGACAACATGCCTTTTGGTGTAAGCTACTGTAGACACAGTGCATTTTGATTAGTTTTCAATAACATACAATGGAAAATACTTTTACTTTTTTGAAATTTCCCTTTTTATTGTTCAATACAGCACTTCAATATCGGAAGTAGAAACAAAAACATAAAGGTGCTTCATTTCCAATGGTTTTTCCAAGAACAGGCTCCTCCTCTAAACAATCACAAATAATATCTTGGGCAATGAGTTTTGTACAAGAAATTCTGCTAATATTATTGGAAAACTTGTGTCTTGTTGTATCTCCAAATTTTTCCAAATCTGAGGATTACTTGTTTTTATTGCTTTTCATTTCTTGTTTAATCCTGTTCAGAGTTGACACTTCAGATCTATTATCAACTTTTTATAATTGTAGTCACTTTGCCAAGCGGTAAAAGACTCTTAGAAGGATCATTAGAAAAGTCAATAATGTGAGTTTGATGTTCACATCAGTTACCCTTTTACCGTACTGTAGTTCTTCAGATGAATCATTTTCTGATCACTGATCCTGTATATAGGCTTCAAATTCTTATAAAGGTTCTTGTAATAAAGTATTTCCCAATCTTTCCCTGAAATTGTTGTTTTATTCATTTCTGCATAAACTTCCTGGCATGAGTTTGGATTCAATGTTTCTGAAATTTTACAGTGTTTCTTTATACTTGGCCAAAATCTCAGTGCACAGGGAAAAGGGAGTGTCCTCGAAATGGAAAGCAGAGAAATACATCAGTGACAGGCATTGAGGATTCTCTTCTAACCATAAAAAAAGTGAAAAGCAGTTTAAAAAATATGCATCCATTCTTTATTATACTCTCCATCTAGACAGAATAAAGTTTCTACATCTGATTTCAGTATATGTAACAGTCAGAATAAAAAATATATATATATATATATATAAAACAAAAAAACAATACTTTAATATTGAAAAGGAATAGTGTTTGGACAGTTAACTGGCTTCACTTCAGTCCACCAGCCTTAAATTGCACTCAGCATTGCTTAATAACACAAATAAAATAAACCAATGGACTTAATGTGGTTTGATTCATTCATACTAGAGGAGAAAATGTTATTGTTGCATCTGCTACTTTTGAAAGTTCTTATTGAAGATTTTAAAACACCTTTTGATGGGATCTGATTGTAGAAGTGTGTACAGTGGGTCAGAAAATATGATTAAATATCAAACTCAAATTTGTCCACCAGTGGACATTGCACACTTTGAAAAGTTTCTCCTTGTCTGTTGTTGAAAGCAGAAACAGTAGTGTGTAATAAATTGAGTAAAGAGCTGATCAGTGAGAGGGAAAAATTCAGCATTAAGAACAATGAGAATAACTATGGAAACCAAAATGATCTGAGATCTGAGAATAATGAGCTGAACTGTGAGGTCTACATAGTAAGAATAAAAGAACTAAATGAAAACCCAAAATCTGCTGCAGAAGAAGAACCCATATCACTGCAAATAAATCCAAATGCAAAACCAATGATGAACGGCTGCAAATTGACATCTCCACAGTAGACATGAAATAAATAATAATCCAAAAACTGTTGCGGAAGAAGAGTCAAAATCACTAGAATTTAACCCAAATATAAAACCAATGAGGGTGATACATAGCAACAGTTACATATAGGAGCAGGAAAAGCCAAGTGGAATAGTTGCTATGATAATTTCAGTAAACAGAAAGTTGGCACTTCTACATTTGGCCAGTGATTTTCTTTATGGTATGGACAAAGGAAGGAAAAAAGCTGGAAGTTAAACATTAGCGATAAAAAATATGGACATGATAATGAAATAGAGGCTGAAAAT
Source organism: Schistocerca cancellata (assembly GCF_023864275.1). Classification (NCBI taxonomy): domain Eukaryota; kingdom Metazoa; phylum Arthropoda; class Insecta; order Orthoptera; family Acrididae; genus Schistocerca; species Schistocerca cancellata. The sequence goes on along the minus strand of NC_064627.1, from coordinate 235,438,891 downwards.
TTTATAATTATGGAAAAAGAAATTAATTTCAAAATTCTGCAGTATCATTTGCAGTACCTTAGCTATAAAAAATTATAAACATTTACAAATGAAACATATTGAGACAAAATGATTGTAATTGAATATGGATTAAAAAAGAATGAAGTATGAAGTTTCACCATAAAGTATGTTCTTGCAAACTATTTCTGCAGATCAGAGTGTAAGGGTGGGGAAGTAATAATATTTGTCAAAACAGTTGTGAATTCTGATACTAATTTATATACTCTACAAACAGAATTTTCCAATCATTTTGGGCAACTATGTGAAGTATATGGAAGCAGGAACTCACAAAGGGAAGACAGGAGAGAGAGATCCCAGAATTTCAACCACAAAATGTTGGGGACAGAACAGTGGGCAAACACTCTTCAAGCACAAGGAACAAAGGAAAAATACAGTGATTTTCAAGGAATTATAACACATTTCTTCACTGTAGCATTTCCAAAAACAAAGACAAAAAGAAAAATTCTGTAAAATTATCAGTGGGTAATGAAGTAAATGACAGAACTGAGTGCTACATTAAGAATAATAAAATGATGGGAGAGTACTGAAATTTTCAAAATGTACCAGAAAAAGTACAGACAATTGATAAAAAAAGGCAAAAGCTAAATCAATAAATGTGATAACTTCAAAATCAACAAATAAAGTGAAAACAGAATGGTATGTAATTAGCACCAAGAGGGGTAAAAAAAATATACACAGAAAAAATGAAAACATCATAGATAAAACAGAAAGTGACAACATCCTGAATAATAACTACATACATACATTAGAAAACCTAAAATATGGACATAATGGCCAAGGAAGTCATCAGATGACAGTTACAGAAAACCAAAGTCACTCGCTGTTCTTGAAACTAGGAACTAAAGAGGAAGTGGCAAGGTTATGAAAAAGCTAAAGGCAAAGAAGTCTGCTGGACATGATGAAATGTCAGACTACCTAATGAAGGAATAGCTGTCCCGATAAAGTATAATGTAATAACCCCAGCACAATATGGATACCAGAAAGGAAGAGTAACTTAAACAGCAAATGAATCCTTAACAGAATTCATTAATTCATTGTTTATGTCTTAGATAAAAGGGTGGTAATTCCTAGAGTTTCCCGTGACTTATCAAAGCCATTTGACACAATTAATCATGCAATTCTACTAAAGAAATAACAAAATACTTGTATCTATGTGCTCGCAGCAGACTGGATACATTAATCTAAGTAACATGAGGCAACAATGTATTTGTCAACAAAGTACAGACATATGAAATAAAAATTGGATGTTCTTGCTGATATTATTGCGCTAAATGTGGCTAACAGTTGAGAGATTTGAGATAAACACTTTATATCTGTCACTAATACAACACAGCAGCTCATGGGGAATGAGCTACTTATTAATCTGAAAAAAACTTCATGCGTAGTTTTCGACAATAAACAAAATAAGGAACAATTGGATGTATTATTGGATGGAAGGACTGATGCTTCAGTTACGTGTTTAGGAATAATAAGACATAATGAGCTAAAGTGGAAACAGCAGGTAAAGAACAAGTTAAGCCCAGTACTATATGCAAGAAAACAGCTGACTCAGTACATATGTCAAGACCTCATGTGCACTGTCAGTCACAGATTTTTTGACCATATATGCAATATGGAATCACAGTATACAGGAAAACTACCATCACAGGAATGAAAAGAATATTCAAACCACAGAAAAAAGCATTTAGATTATACTGAAAAAAAAAACAAAAATAATCTTGTAGAAATTGTTTAGAGGATCTTAATATTTTAACATTTGCATCACTGTAAAACATTCAAGAGCACTGTGACTGAATAACAAGATTCCACAAAATTGGATACCAATGATGCCATTTATTTCCATAAGACAAGAAACTGAAAACAGTTGCACTGGCCTTTCGCACAGACTAGATTTTTTAAAAAGAATCTTGGTACTCCAGAATCATATTAATACAAGCATTGCCAAGAGAATTATAAAACATCAACAGTGAGAAGACTTTCTGTGCAACCCTAAAAAAATTCTATAGTGTAGCAGAGTACACAAGCTGAGATAAAATTGCTTATTTGGCCAATGAATAATGAATTTTAGTACTGAGAAGTGAAGTAGCATTAGGGTGACAGAGTACATGAGCTGAGATAAAGTTGCTTCTTTGGCCAGTGAATAATGAATTTTAGTAATGGGAAGTGAAGTAGTGTTGGACCTAACTGTTCTATTGAACCAGTCAGGTACAATCAAAGATGATAATATAACAGAAAATTATATTTTTTAAACCATTACATCATTATGCACTGGTTAACATTACATGTTGTGAAATACTGCATTATACAGGGTGGTCAGAAGTAGTCTGAATAGTTAGTATTGGCATTGCTGGGTGGGTTGTACTGGGAAATAATTGTCAAGAAAAAAATTTGACACATTGCACTGTTTCTGGGTTAATTAAGCACTTCAGTTAGCCAATTAGGGCTTTGCACACAGAAATTCAAGCTGCTTGCCAGAGACGGTGTCGCCAAATGTGTTCTTTGTTTGGTTTCCTAAAACCAAATGACTGAATACAAAAATTAGACATTGGATGGTAGTAAGGATTGAACTCAGGCCAAAGGCTGAGCAGTCTCATGTGCTACCATCTATGATATGAGAACAACTACATTAATTGTATCTGGTAGGCCACTTTAATTTTTGACTAACTTCATTGCTAATTAATTCAAAAACAGTGCAGTACACTGAAATTTTTCCTTAAAAATTATTTCTCAGCACAACGTACCCTGCATCAGTCTTATATATATTAGATGATGTGTCCTGCATTCCAAGTACAGAGCAGTAATTTATGGGAGCAAAAAATTAAAATCACAATTACAAAAATGCAGAATGATGAAATCATCTGTGACATCTATGCCATGAAAATACAGTCTTCTATTTTGTTACAAATACTACATTATTGCAAGTTCTGATGAATTTGGTATGCCATCTTCATTTTTCCATAGTTTTACAAAATTAGGTCAGGAACTTAACCAAGCTCAACATTGTCCAATCTGTTTATGTGGATGGCAATATACACTCTAAGAAAAAAAATGATACACCACCAAGGAATTATCTGAATGGGACAGAAATCAGTAGATGCTATATATATGTACACACAAACAAATGATTGTAATTAGTCAATTTATTCAAGAGAAAGAGGGTCACAAGTTAAACCCATCAATAAGGGGCTGACCCACCTCTGGCCCTTGTCCAAGCAGTTGATAGAGTTGTTGGATGTCCTCATGACAGATACTGTGCCAGAGTCTGTCCAATTGGGTCATTAGATCATAAAATTTGCAAGATGACTGGAGGGCCCTGCCCATAATGCTCCAAATGTTCTCTATTGGGGAGAGCTCCAGAGGCCTTGCTGGTCCAGGTAGGGTTTTGTAAACACAAAGACAAGCAGTAGAAACTCTCACTGTGTCTGGATTGGTAGTATCTTGTTGATATTTAAGCCCAGGATGGCTTGCCATGAAGGACTACAAAATAGGGCATAGAATGCTGTTGACATACCACTGTGCTGTAAGGTTGCTGTGTATGACAACCATGGGGGTCCTGCTATGAAAATACTATGCTCCTAGCTGTTGGGCTACATGACAGGCAGCAGTCAGTTAGTATCCCACTGCTGTCCACGGCATATCAGGACACTTCATCAGTCTAGAATCTCAATGAATGGAGTTCAGTGATAAGTCCCAATTCAAACTGAGCCCTGATGACCAGTGATAATATGTCTGGAGATGCCCTGGACAGTGGTGTACCACCAACCTGACTGTTGCCTGCCATATGGCATAGCAACCAGGAGTGATGGTCTGGGGTGCCATTTCTATTCATAGCAGGAACCCTTTAGTAGTTATCCATTCAGTATACTGCACTGTTTTTGAGCTGTATGTTGATGATATTCTATGCCTAATTTAGTTGACCTTCAGGTAAGCCACCCTGGGTTTACATTTCAGCAAGATAGTATTCACCCACACACATTATGAGTTTCTACTACTTGTCTCTGTGCTTGCCAAATTCTACCTTGTCTAGCAATGTCACTGAACATATCAACAATTGAGAACATTTGTAGCATTATGGGCAGGACCCTCCAACTAGCTCAAGATTTTGATTATCTAATGTGCCAACTGGACAGAGTTTGGGATGATATCCCTCAGGAGGGCATCCAACAATTCTGTCAGTCAATGCCAAGCTGAATAACTGCTTGCATAGTGGCCAGAGATAGACCAAATGTTATTGACTTGCTCAATTTGTAAAGCTCTTTCTCATGAATAAATCAAGTTATTCTGAAATTGTGATCATTTGTCTGTTTGTATGTATATGTAACATCCACCAGTTTCCATCCCATTTGGATAACTTCTTTGTGATGCATCTTTTTTTTTGCCTTAACATGCACAGTGATGGTAAGAATAAATAATTACTGGTAATTTGGTGACATCTGAATGAACACAGCTATGGTTTGGTAGCAACTGACTGTAATTGTTGGGCACTAAATGAATATTGCTTGTCTGTGTCTAACTTTGGTGGTTGCCTACCAGTGACTGCTCTGTGGCACTGACAACAGTGCATATTTACAGAATCATTTAGAAAAGTTTCTACAAAATGTTAAAAAAAAGAACACTCATTCAATAATAATATAATAGATAGGAATTTTACAAGTGCTTCAGCCCCTTACACATCTGGTAATGACGTTATTTTGTGTAATTATATGAACAGTGTTCAAATAGCTCTAATGCTGGCTTCTGGTTTGATGAGCAGATTTTTGAGAAACACAATTTCCACCTTTTTGCTAATGAAACTAGACAAGTTTTTTTTTTTTTTTTTTTTTTTTGTAGAAACCAGAATGTTGTTTTTTCAGATATTTCCTTCAGTAACAGGTTTACTTAGTAATAGCAATAGTATACATTTTAGCTTCAGAAAAATTAAAGATTTCAATATGGTAATGTTGGTTTTTTGAAATGTGTACCATTTCAAATAAGAATAATCTGACCAGTGATATTTCTTAAATGAAACTTTTGAGATTAGAAAAAAAAATGTTCTTTACAAGTGTAATAGACCTCTAATAAATGTCAGTTTTTGTCAAACCTCACATTTCATCACAATGAACTTCTCAAGAGGATAAATGCAACATAATTGTTGATTTGTATGACTATTTATTAAAACATTCTTGTAAGATCCATACAAAGTTCAAGTTAAAATTACAAAAAGCGAGAGCATAAGCAATTTATGTACATGATAAATATGTTATGCTGTAATTCTGTTCAGTAGTGATATAGCATTTTTAATGTACAGAGTGGGCAAAATAAATTGTTCAGAAAATATGTTTTTCAGTGTTCAAAGTTAGTTTTTTTAAATACTCAGTAATGAAGATGTGCTGTGTAATTATGCACGAGCACCATTTTGTACTGCATTCAGCTGGTCACTGGACATATCTGCTCCTCTGTCTCTCACTCAAATGTAATGAGACAGTGAAATACTTGGGCCATAGTGTGCAGGAAATGTGCATGCACAAACAAGTGATGGGAACTGATTGGTCCATTGAAATCACTATTTCAACATTTTCTGTGATGAGCAGTTCTACAGTTCATTAACAAGGGTCAGTTCCATGTCACTCTTATAAATATATTCTGGCCCAGTTTTATTATGCCCACCTAGTTGCGATTGTTTGAAACCCAGTTGACAGTATATGACATTTGTTTTTTATGTAATTTCAGAGAGACAGTGAAAGACATGGCACCAAAATACAAATTATTTTACTTTCCAATCAGAGTTATTGCTGAGCCAATTCGATTCATTTTGGCATATGTTGGTGCTGAATATGAAGATATTAGAGTTGAATCGGCTGACTGGCCAAGTCTTAAACCAGGTAAACCTATGACATATATCCTGCAAATAGCATTGAGTTTTAACCTTTATACCAGTGTACTATGCAGTTGTAACATAATGTGTAAATTATTACAAAAGCCATACATGTTGATGTAAACAAATAATTAAAGTTTCATTGAAATAAAAATACACATTTCCTAGGAAGTTACTGTATCTCCATTTATAATCAAATCTTTGTTGTATCAAGATATCAAATCGGACAGTTTCTTGGTGTGTTTCTGCAGCATGAACTACCACACTGCTCCAGGACAAAACTTCAACTTACTCATCAGATCAGTGTGTAAAATGTGGGAAGCGATATAATGCCAAGAAAGTTTCTAAGTTGCAGTTAATATATTGTTGAGATGTGGATCCAGGAGTGAAAAGTACCCCAGATATCAAACCATTGTTTGTTAATGTCCACTATTTGTTGTTAAGCACAATGACAATTTCACTCCACGAAGTCCCAAAATATGTGCTGATACAAAACGGCTATAATTAAATGAAAATAAGCAAAATTATATCAGGAACTTTTCAAATTACCTATCAATGAACTGTTACTAGTGTTCATTATTGCTTGAGGAATTGGCAGATAAGATTATTTTAGAAATGTTTTACCAATTATTATATAGATCAAAATGCAGTCATAAATTAATGGGGTAAATGAATTATTATCAAATATCTGGACTGATATGAATTAGGAACAGCTTCAGCTGGGTCAGTTTTAGGAAGTTGCAGATACCAAAGACATCCTTCTTTAGACATTATGAACTTTCAATCAGAAATTTTCTTGACTAAATGGTTATGGTAACTGTCACAGCACTTTTCCCAAGCACTACATTAAGCACTACATTCCAAGGTATTGTTTCCTTCAGTCAAACTATGATATTGCAGTGCCTGTGTTGTTAAGAAGAAATGTGCAATGTCCATTTAGACATGCATGCATGTCAAAGGAACAGGCACTGCAGTTGCTACAGCCATTATGAAAAACTTGAAATGTATTCACAGTTGCAAATATAAACAACCATCAGCTGTATTGGGGAATGACAGCAATTAAAATTTGTGCCATACCAGGATTGAACCCAGATTTCCCCCTTACATGAGCGGTTGCCCTAACTACTTTGGCTGTCCTTCCAACACCTACAGCCAGACCCCAACTTCCATATGTCATGATTTCTGCATCACAATCTGTACTTGTACACACTTTGTGTAGTTCCCATACAGGGGAGGACATCTCAATTGAAAATTGCTGCCCAATATCAGTGGATAAATGCATTCCAGTGACTGAAGTGTTAAGAAGAATGGTGCAATGTCCCTTCAGACATAGAAGACTGGTGCAATGTCCCTTCAGACATGTATGCATGTCCAAAGAAACAGGAATTGTGGTGACTACAGTCACTATGAAATGCATAAAACGTATTCACAGTTGTGAATATGAACAACCATCACCTATATAAGAGAATGATGGCAGTGAAAATTTTTGCCAGACCGGAATTTGAAACTGGGTTTCCAGTTTTATGCCAGTGGTCATTTTAAACCACTTTGGATATCCATGCATATCCAAAGGAACATTGCCTCGTTTTTCTTAACAACAGAGGCACTCCAATAGTGTGTTCATCTGCCAATACTGGGCAGCAACTTTCAATTAAAATATCCTCTTCTGCATGGGAATTAAATAGTGTATGTACAAGTACAGGTTGTGACACAGAAATGATGATGTATGGAAGTTTCTGCCTGGTTATCCATGCATGGGTAACCAAACCAGTTAAGGCAACCACTTGCGTGAAGTGGGAAGTGCAGATTCAGTTCCTTATACAGCTAATGGTTATTTGTATTTGTAACTGTGCACATGTAGCAGCAGCTGCCGAGCTGAGAGGATGCGCAGCAGAGCAGCAGCAGCACTTGTCTGATAAACTGCAAATTAATTTAGTCTTTGTTTTTTGTTCACATGCTTCTGCAAAGAAATGAACTGTACATGTGTATTTTACTGTGTAGATTAGTGGTTAGAAAATTAATCATAGTTTTTGTTATTGCATAAGTCTTGCGAATATCCATCCTAGTTGGCTTTCTAGTGTAAATTTTCCCATTGCCAGAAACTCTGTCATGCCACTGAGTTTTAATCTTGTGCTAGTAGGCAGCTTAGATCAGTGCATTCTAGTTTGACTATTTATCTCACGCAGTAACTTTACGGCAAACAGGATTTGTAATAACAGGTATCTGTAAATACATCAACTTCAGTAGAGAAATTTATTTCTGTTTAATGGCATGTGGTCTCAGAGTACAGTGAGAAATCTGCACAGCAACTTTTAGTGTTACTTTATTCTCCTTCAGTATATTTTCAAACTCAGTGGCGCCATTTGAAAACTGGTATCTATTTTATACACAGTATAATATGGTTAGGGCTGTGCATGTAGTGAGTGAACACAAGGAGAGTTGGCTGCTGTCCATAAACAGCTGGAAGCTGCATTGGCTACCATCGACAAGCTTCTAGCTAATGCTCAAAGTTGTGGTGAAGTCAGCAGTGACGAGACCTGCGACACATTTGGTGCCACTGGGATCCCTTGGTGGCTGGGACGTCACTGCGATTTCCAACACGCAACAACTGACCGGTCCGTCCTCACTCCAGAGTGGGTGGTGGACAACGGTGGGTTTGCGTGTCACTGGGCGGAAGGCGAAAGAGGGAGCAGGCCATGCAGCTGGCTCCCTACGTCTTAGCAACAGCTACGAGGTGCTACCCAGTGATAACTCTGAGCCAGCACTGGATGTCTCTTCTGTTGGGCCAGCGGTCGATTTTCCTGCCCAGTCTGGACAAGTACAAAGGATGGGTATGCTAGTCATTGGGAGCTCCAATGTTAGGCAGCTGATGGAGCCCCTCAGAGAGACAGCAGGCAAGGCAGGAAAGAATTCCAATGTACATTTGGTATGTTTACTGGGAGGTCTCATCCATGATGTGGAGGAGGCCCTGCTGGAGTCTATCAAAGACCCTGGCTGCAACCGGCTGCATGTAGTGTCACAAGTCAGCGTGAATGATGCCTGCCACTTGGGTTCTGAGGCCACCCTTGACTCCTTTTGTGGCTGGCTGATTTGGTGAAGGCAACTAGCAATGCATGCGGCATGCAGGCTAAGCTGTCTATTTGTAGCATCATACCCAAGGTTGATTGTGGTACTCAGGTTTGGAGCAGAGTGGAAGGTCTAAACCAGAGGCTCAGATGGCTCTGTGATGGTACCGGATGCGAATTTCTCAACCTCTACTATCAGGTGCAAAATTGTAGGGTTCCCCTTTGTAGGTCAGGCATGCACTACACACAGGAAGCAGCTGCTAGGTAGTGAAGTACATGTGGTGTGCACATGGGGATTTTTTAGGTTAGAGAACACCTCCCTTGGGAGTAAAGACTATTTGTCTGTCAAATCAGCCACAGTGACCTCAGAGAAACATGGTCCTCACAGATCAGAGATAGAAAAGATTAATATGATTTTAGTAAACTGCAGGAGTATCCAAGGAAAGGTCCCAGAATTAGTATGGTTTACTGAAGGTTATAATGCACAGATACTATTGGGAACAAAAAGCTTGTTGAAACCAGATGTAAATGACAACGAAATCCTAAGTTCAGAGTGGAATGTTGATCATAATTATAGGTCAGTCGCCAGTGGTTGTTGTTGTTGTTGTTGTTGTTGTTGTTATTGTGGTCTTCAGTCCTGAGACTGGTTTGATGCAGCTCTCCATGCTACTCTATCCTGTGCAAGCTTCTTCATCTCCCAGTACCTACTGCAGCCTACATCCTTCTGAATCTGCTTAGTGTATTCATCTCTTGGTCTCCCTCTACAATTTTTACCCTCCACACTGCCCTCCAGTACCAAATTGGTGATCCCTTGATGCCTCAGAACATGTCCTACCAACCGATCCCTTCTTCTAGTCAAGTTGTGCCACAAACTCCTCTTCTCCCCAATTCTATTCAATACCTCCTCATTAGTTATGTGATCTACCCATCTAATCTTCACCATTCTTCTGTAGCACCACATTTCGAAAGCTTCTATCCACTTCTTGTCTAAACTATTTATCATCCATGTTTCATACACGGCTACACTCCATACAAATACTTTCAAAAACGACTACCTGTCACTTAAATCAATACTCGATGCTAACAAATTTCTCTTCTTCAAAGACGCTTTCCTTGCCATTGCCAGTCTACATTTTATATCCTGTCTACTTCGACCATCATCAGTTATTTTGCTCCCCAAATAGCAAAACTCCTTTACTACTTTAAGTGTCTCATTTCCTAATCTAATTCCCTCAGCATCACCCAATTTAATTCGACTACATTCCATTATCCTCATTTTGCTTTTGTTGATGCACATCTTATACCCTCCTTTCAAGACACTGCCCATTCTGTTCAACTGCTCTTCCAAGTCCTTTGCTGTCTCTGACAGAATTACAATGTCATCGGCAAACCTCAAAGTTTTTATTTCTTCTCCATGGATTTTAGTACCTACTCCAAACTTTTCTTTTGCTTCCTTTACTGCTTGCTCAATATACAGATTGATAGCATCACGGAGAGGCTACAACCCTGTCTCACTCCCTTCCCAACCACTGCTTCCCTTTCATGTCCCTCAACTCTTATAACTGCCATATGGTTTCTGTACAAATTGTAAATAGCCTTTTGCTCCCTGTATTTTACCCCTGCCACCTTCAGAATGTGAAAGAGAGTATTCCAGTCAACATTGTCAAAACCTTTCTCTAAGTCTACAAATGCTAGAAATGTAGGTTTGCCTTTCCTTAATCTTTCTTGTAAGATAAGTTGTACGGTCAGTATTGCCTCACGTGTTCCAACATTTCTACGGAATCCAAACTGATCGTCCCCGAGGTCAGCTTCTACCAGTTTTTTCATTCGTCTGTAAAGAATTCGCGTTAGTATTTTGCAGCTGTGACTTATTAAACTGATAGTACGGCAATTTTCACATCTGTCAACACCTGCTTTCTTTGGGATTGGAATTACTATATTCTTCTTGATGTCTGAGGGTATTTCACCTGTCTCATACATCTTGCTCACCAGGTGGTAGAGTTTTGTTAGGTCTGGCTCTCCCAAGGCTGTCAGTAGTTCTAATGGAATGTTGTCTACTCCCGGGGCCTTGTTTCGACTTAGGTCTTTCAGTGCTCTGTCAAACTCTTCACGCAGTATCATATCTCCCATTTCATCTTCATCTACTTCCTCTTCCATTTCCATAATATTGTTCTCAAGAACATCGCCCCTGTATAGACCCTCTACATACTCCTTCCACCTTCCTGATTTCCTTCTTTCCTTAGAACTGGGTTTCTATCTGAGCTCTTGATATTCATGCAAGTGGTTCTCTTTTCTCCAAAGGTCTCTTTAATTTTCCTGTACGCAGTATCTATCTTACCCCTCGTGAGATAAGCCTCTACATCCTTACATTTGTCCCCTAGCCATCCCTGCTAGGCCATTTTGCATTTCCTGCCGATCTAATTTTTGAGGCGTTTGTATTCCTTTTTGCCTGCTTCACTTACTGCATTTTTGTATTTTCACCTTTCATCAATTAAATTCAGTATCTCTTCTGTTACCCAAGGATTTCTACTAGCCCTCGTCTTTCTACCTACTTGATCCTCTGCTGCCTTCACTATTTCATTCCTCAAAGCTACCCATTCTTCTTCTACTGTATTTCTTTCCCCCATTCCTGTCAATTGTTCCCTTATGCTCTCCCTGAAACTCTCTACAACCTCTGGTTCTTTCAGTTTCTCCCGGTCCCATCTCCTTAAATTCCCACCTCTTTGCAGTTTCTTCAGTTTTAATCTACAGTTCATAACCAATAGATTGTGGTCAGAGTCCACATCGGGCCATGAAAATGTCTTACAATTTAAAATCTGGTTCCTAAATCTCTGTCTTACCATTATATATATAATCTATCTGAAACCTTTTAGTATCTCCAGGGTTCTTCCATGTATACAACCTTCTTTCATGATTCTTGAACCAAGTGTTAGCTATGATTAAGTTATGCTCTGTGCAAAATTCTACCAGGTAACTTCCTCTTTCATTTCTTAGCCCCAATCCATATTCACCTACTACATTTCCTTCTCTTCCTTTTCCTACTCTCGAATTCCAGTCACCCATGACTATTAAATTTTCGTCTCCCTTCACTACCTGAATAATTTCTTTTATCTCATCATACATTTCATCATCTGCAGAGCAGATTGGCATATAAACTTGTACTACTGTAGTAGGCATGGGCTTTGTGTCTATCTCGGCCACAATAATGCATTCTCTATGCTGTTTGTAGTAGCTTACCCGCACTCCTATTTTCCTATTCATTATTAAACCTACTCCTGCATTACCCCTACTTGATTTTGTATTTATAACCCTGTATTCACCTGACCAAAAGTCTTGTTCCTCCTGCCACCGAACTTCACTAATTCCCACTATATCTAACTTTAACCTATCCATTTCCCTTTTTAAATTTTCTAACCTACCTGCCCGATTAAGGGATCTGATGTTCCACGCTCCAATCCATAGAACGCCAGTTTTCTTTCTCTTGATAACGAGGTCCTCTTGAGTAGTCCCCGCCCGGAGATCCGAATGGGGGACTATTTTACCTCCAGAATATTTTACCCAAGAGGACGCCATCGTCATTTAATCATACAGTAAATCTGCATGCCCTCAGGAAAAATTACGGCTGTAGTTTCCCCTTGCTTTCAGCCATTCGCAGTACCACAACAGCAAGGCCGTTTTGCATAGTGTTGCAGGGCCAGATCAGTCATTCATCTAGACTGTTGCCCCTGCAACTACTGAAAAGGCTGCTGCCCCTCTTCGGGAACCACACATTTGTCTGGCCTCTCAACAGATACCCCTCCGTTGTGGTTGCACCTACGGTACGGCTATCTGTATCGTTGAGGCACGCAAGCCTCCCCACCAACGGCAAGGTCCATGGTTCATTGGGGTGGTTTGTTTATCACAGTAAAAAATTCAATAAAATCTAGTGAGGTTATCATGGATTCTGAATGTGAATTAATCTGGATGAAACTGAGTATCAAAGAATGGTTGCAAATGGTGATCAGATGCTTTTATAGACCACCTGGGTCAGGCTCTGTAGTTGTAGAGTGCTTCAGACAGAACTTGCAGAACATCATTAGTAATTTTCCTGATCATGCTGTTGTAATAGCGGGTGACTTCAACATGCCAGGTATAGATTGGGAGTGTTATACCATCAAAACTGATGTCAGAGATAGGGAATCATGTGGCATTGTTCTGGATGTCTTGTCTGAGAATTACCTTGAGCAGATAGATAAAGAACCAGCTCATGAGCGTAACGTCTTAAACCTCATGGGAATGAATAGACCTGAACTTACCAAATCAGTTAACACAGAGGAAGGTATCAGTGATCATAAGGCTGTGACAGCATCTATGACGTCGGGTCCTACAAGGAATGTTAAAAAAGGTGGGAAGATATCTTTGCTCAACAAGGGTGACAAGATACAAATTTCAGAATATCTCAGCAGTCAGCATCAATTACTCGCCAATGAGGATGAAGATGTGGAGAACAAGTGGAAAAAATTCAAAGGCATCATTCAATATGCCCTAGACAAATATGTTTTAAGGGATGGGAAAGACCCACCATAGTGTAATAGCCATATCTGGAAAAGTGTTATGTAACCAAAGAGCACTTCATCGCAGATTCATGAGAAGTAAAAACCTAGCTGACAAACAAAAGCTGAATGAAGTGTAAATGAGCATAAGGAGAGCAATGAGAGAAGCATTCAATGATTTTGAAAGTAAGATGTTATCAACTGACCTGAGTAAAAACCCTAAGAGATTTTGGTCATATGTAAAATCAGTAAGTGGGTCAAAATCATCTATTCATTCTCTTAGCGACCACACCGGCACCATCATGGAAGATAATAGAGGGAAGGCTGAAATACTGAATTTGGTCTTCCGAAGTTGTTTCACCATGGAAGATCGTAACACTGTCCCTCCTTTCAATCATCATATGAACATCGAAATGGTATATATTGAGATAACTGATCACGGAATTGAAAAGCAGCTACAATCGCTTGGTAGTGGAGAGGCTTCAGGACCAGATGAGATACCTATAAGATTCTATAAAGATTACGGCAAAGAAATTGCTCTCCTTCTATCAGTAATTTATCGTAGATCATTTGAGCAACGAAAGGTACCTAATGACTGGAAAAAAGCACAAGTCATTCCCGTTTTTAAGAAAGGCCATAAGACAAATCCACCCAATCATAGACCTATAACATTGATGTCAGTTCTTGGAAAATGAACATCTCCTCTATAAAAATTAACATGGATTCCGCAAACAGAGATCCTGCAAAACTCAGGTCACTCTGTTCCTCCACGAGATCCACAGTGCAGTGGACAACAACGCTCAGGTTGATGCCATGTTCCTTGATTAAGGAATTTGCCGTGTGAGATAATGGAGTAGTGGAACAGACCTGCGATTGAAATCAACACGCCACTCTTAACGGAACTAAATTGAATGGTGTAAAGGTAATATCTGGGGTACCACAGGGAAGTGTGATAGGACCTTTGCTGTTTACAATACATACAGGGTTATTACAAATGACTGAAGCAATTTCACAGTTCTACAATAACTTTATTATTTGAGATATTTTCACAACACTTTGCACACACATACAAAAACTCAAAAAGTTTTTTTAGGCATTCACAAATGTTCAATATGTGCCCCTTTAGTGATTTGGCAGACATCAAGCCGATAATCAAGTTCCTCCCACACTCGGCGCAGCATGTCCCCATCAATGAGTTCGAAAGCATCGTTGATGCGAGCTCGCAGTTCTGGCACGTTTCTTGGTAGAGGAGGTTTAAACACTGAATCTTTCACATAACCCCACAGAAAGAAATCGCATGGGGTTAAGTCGGGAGAACGTGGAGGCCATGACATGAAATGCTGATCATGATCTCCACCACGACCGATCCATCGGTTTTCCAATCTCCTGTTTAAGAAATGCCGAACATCATGATGGAAGTGCGGTGGAGCACCATCCTGTTGAAAGATGAAGTTGGCGCTGTCGGTCTCCAGTTGAGGCATGAGCCAATTTTCCAGCATGTCCAGATACACCTGTCCTGTAATGTTTTTTTCGCAGAAGAAAAAGGGGCCGTAAACTTTAAACCGTGAGATTGCACAAAACACGTTAACTTTTGGTGAATTGTGAATTTGCTGCATGAATGCAGGATTCTCTACTGCCCAGATTCGCACATTGTGTCTGTTCACTTCACCATTAAGAAAAAATGTTGCTTCATCACTGAGAACAAGTTTCGCACTGAACGCATCCTCTTCCATGAGCTGTTGGAACCGCACCAAAAATTCAAAGCGTTTGACTTTGTCATCGGGTGTCAGGGCTTGTAGCAATTGTAAACGGTATGGCTTCTGCTTTAGCCTTTTCCGTAAGATTTTCCAAACCGTCGGCTGTGGTACGTTTAGCTCCCTCCTTGCTTTATTCGTCGACTTCCGCGGGCTACACGTGAAAGTTGCCCGCACGCGTTCAACTGTTTCTTCGCTCACTGCAGGCCGACCCGTTGATTTCCCCTTACAGAGGCATCCAGAAGCTTTAAACTGCGCATACCATTGCCGAATGGAGTTAGCAGTTGGTGGATCTTTGTTGAACTTCGTCCTGAAGTGTCGTTGCACTGTTATGACTGACTGATGTGAGTGCATTTCAAGCACAACATACGCTTTCTAGGCTCCTGTCACCATTTTGTCTCACTGCGCTCTCGAGCGCTCTGGCGGCAGAAACCTGAAGTGCGGCTTCAACTGAACAAAACTTTATGAGTTTTTCTACGTATCTGTAGTGTGTCGTGACCATATGTCAATGAATGGAGCTACAGTGAATTTATGAAATCGCTTCAATCATTTGTAATAGCCCTGTATAAATGATGTAGTAGAAAGTGTCAGATGCTCTCTAAGGCTATTCACAGATGATGCAGTTGTCTATACCAAAGGAGCAATGCCAGAAGATAGTCAGAATTTGCAGAATGACCTAGAGAAAATTGATGAATAGTGTTGGCTCTATCAGTTGAGCCTGAATGTAAACAAATGTAACATATTGTACATACACAGGAAAAGAAATCCACTATTCAGCTATGCTATTGATGACAAACAGCTGGAGACAGCATCTGCCATAAAATATCTAGGTGTAACCATCCAGTGGACCTTAAGTGGAATGACCATATAAAACAGATAATGGGAAAAGCAGACACCAGATCAGATTCATCAGAAGAATCTTAAATGTAACTCATCCATGAAAGACGTGGCTTATAAGGCATCATTTGCCCGATTCTTGAGTATTGTTCATCTATCTGGGATCACTATCAGGTATGACTGATAGAGGAGACAGAGAAGATACAATGAAAAGTGGCACATTTTGTCACGGGATTGTTTAGCTGGGAAGAGAGTATTATTGCAGATGTTACAAGAGAGGCGTTCTGTATCACAGAGAGATTTACTATTGAAATTTCAGACAGCACTTTTCAGGAGAAGTCAGACAACTTATTACTTCCCTCCCACATACATCTCGTGTGTTGACCACGAGGAGAAAATTCGTGATACTAGATCCAAACAGAGGCTTACCAACAATCATTCTTCCCACGCACTATTTTTGAATACAAAGGGGTTGGAGGGATCAGATAGTGGTACTGAAAGAACCCTCAGCCACACACCATTAGGTGGCTTGTGGAGTATGATGTAGATGTAACTATAAATGCAATTCACGTATTTCACAAGGACTGTAGCCACACCAGTACTCGTTTCTTTTGCTGAGTATGCTTGTACAGCGGGACATTCCATGATTCTTCTTTACAGCACAGGCATTGCTGTATTGTATTTATCTGCCAATACCAAGCAGCAGCTTTCAGTCAAAACATTCTCCCCAACATGGAAATTATGCAATGTATGTACAAGTATAGGTTGTGATGTAGGAATGATGACATATGGAATTTTGTGTCTGGCTGTGGGTCATGCTTGGATAGCCAGAGCAGTTAAGGTGACTGCTAGCGTAATGTGGGAAATCTGGATTTGAGTTCTAGTCCAACACAAAGTTTCATTGTTATCATTCCCTTATACAACTGGCTGTTGTTCATATGCACATCTGTTAATACATTTCATGTATGTCAGTCAATGTAGACTGCAAGAGATGACAAAAAACAATTCTGACTGTCTGTTGTGACCTATGTAAACTGTTCTTTCATTGCATTACAGCTTAACAGATAATTCATTTTTATGGCAGTAACTTTGATATAATGTCCTAAATTTTTAATCATCGCCATTGGCCACAACTGGCATCAGTTTTAAACTATACTGGTGCTGATCTCATTATGATGAAATCCTTTTACTCAGCACTATGCAAAATAAGTTGTATAAAACAAAATTATGAAGTATTTATGAAAAGAAAATATGATACAATGCTATTTGAGAAACTATGATATTTGTTCAGTAAGACATTGTTCATTAGTAGTAAAAGGCCATAACAATTCATCCATTTTTGCCTGGGCCTTGTAAGGCCTCCGCCAGCATTCCTCCATTCTCTAACTGCGCATCACTTTGTTCTCTTCCTCAGACTACTTAATGCTACTGTTATTCTGTTTGCTGTATTTCAGTCCTCCATTTATAATTCTTCCTTCCTAAGAGTTGCTGATTCTGTCACTACTTGTTCTCCTACATTGTTTTTTTTCCAAATTTTTCTATGGTTTGCCTCTTTCATTCAAGCAGTTGTCTTTTTTGTGCAAATGTGCTTTGTAGTCTGCCTGGCTAGACTTTTTCCAGTCATTCTGAATGTATGTCCAAAGAATTATCCATTTTTCTGCATCCTTTTTTAGTATTCTGGAATATTTCAGCTTTACTTTTTATATTTTAACCTACTATTACCTTCTTTACAAATCCCCTTCTCAGTAATTCTAATCTATCTGCCTTATAAATTTATATGACACTGAAGGGGCTTGAGTAATACAAATAATAGGAAGAATAGTGTAACTGTATAGATTAAAAAATCTACTCACAGAAGGAGAACACACACATATAAAGGTTAAGGAAATCTGCAAGCTTTTTGAGCCAGTGGCTCCTTCTTCTTGGCAAAAGGGTTTAAGGGGATGCAAGAAGGATAAGGGAAAAGGACTTGTAAAGTTTAGGAAATGGGGAGAGTTTGGAAGAGTTACCCAGAACCCCAGGTCAGGAAAGATTTACTGGACACAATGAGAAGGAAAGACTGATTCTTGGAGACTGCATCAGATGAGATTTAACCTACGAGCTTAGAGGTGGAAGATAGGGTAATAGGCAAGGCAGAGATGACTGACAAAACATTAAGCAAGAGTTAATAAAATCATGTAACAAAGCAAGTGGTTGACTTCCATCTGTTATGTTTTTCTTCCCCCCAAAGTAATCTCATTTCTCTCTCTCTCTCTCCTTTTTTTTTCCCCCTGGATTATCATTTACACGGAAAGTGTACGGCACATAAAAATCTTGAATACTGAATCAGGGCTTCTCCAAATTAGCTTTATTATCTGTTACATTCCTTTGGTTATTTAGAATCTGTTAGTGTGATTAGTTTGCCTGATAGATGTGATAATCAGAAAATACCAGTAATTTAAAATCATTGTTCATATGTAAACATACACCCAATTTCTAACTTCACAATAAAGTAGATCAAAAAGGTATATAAATAAAAATTCCTACAGCTGATGATGAAAATATTTTAGCAACATTTGCAGTCATTTAATTTCAGAGTAGCTAGCTTCTGCAGTTAAAACATTGTTACTGCAATAAAAGCCAATATTTAGGCAAACTAGTTAGCATAATTCAATAGAAATGATTTCTGTATCTAAAAGTGCGCATTAAAATGAATATCTCTCTACTGTTTGGGTATATAGAAATGTAAATCTTTAATTGTAATGTATAAAAGTCAGTGAACACCAGTAGCTAAAGTCAAGTCTAATAATTGTAAATTTATAAAGAAGCTATTCCAGTCAGACTGTGGAATGTTATGAAATGAGCCAGGTCTGTGTTCAAAAATACGGGGTAATGTACCACAGACACATTAGTACAAGTTACAAGTCAAAAAATGTGCTGAGTGTTATCTACATTCCATATCTGGGAGATTAGTCAATGATTCAGTGACTGTTTTCAATAACAGACTGTGAACTTCTAATAGTTACTTAATGTAGGCATCATTTCTGTATCTATTTGACTGTTAGATCTGAAAGACAAAATTTTAAGAGTATTATTTTGTGACTGTGTTGGTTATTTGCTTGTCACAGGCAAAGTTTTTGTCATTTTAGTGTTACGTTACTGCACTCATCATGTTATAGGACATGAAATGAGTGTGGTATGTGGCAAATCTAGGGTGAGACTCAAACTGACCATAAGCAGTAGTTCAATCAACATCTACATGCAATTAAAATACATGACCTGCAAATCTGGTATGGGCCACATTGTTAGTGGAAAATTGTTCCCACCATCAACTTTCCAGCCAGATTCGATGGAGGTGCAGCTACCAAAGACATATTAGTAAAGGTAATGATCATGCCACAAGTAGGAATCTAAGGGCACTGCATGTGGCAGAGGTAGCAGAGGGAGGAAATATACAGGGTAGAAAATAAAAGACATAGAAAACTAAAAATGAGTGCAGAAAGGAATAGTTACTGAGAAGAAATGCTGAGACTGAAGAAATTGACAAAAATTAAGACCAGGTGGGTAGTAAAAACCAAAGACACATTGTAATGCCAGTTCCCAACTGCAGAGTTCTGAGAAGCTAGTGTCTGGGGGAAGTATCCAGATGCCTTGTGTAGTGAAACACACACTGAAGCCACAACTCGCATGTTGTAGAGCATGCTATGCAACAAGATATTGTGTTTTGCCAGTGTACACCCTCTGTGTATGTTCATTCATCCTGACTGATAATTTGGTGGTAGTCATTCCACTGTAGAAGGCTGAACAATGTTTACATAACAGCTGGTGTCTGACATATCATTTCACAGGCATCTCCCCCTTTGATAGTGTATGTTTTGCCAGTTAGAGGACTGGTACATGTGGTGGTAATAGGGTGCATAGGGCAAGCCTTGCACTGGGGACGGGCACAGGTTCTGACCTGTCTATCCCTGCCCCTCCTGCCTCTCACACATATAATGCACTTAGCTTTCCATTCTTATTAACTATAGCATTGAGGTATGATAGTTTTGTAATGACCTCCGTCTTGCTTATTGCCCTATCTTCCACCTCTAAGCTCTTAGGTTTTAAAATCTCATCTGGTGCACTCCCAAGCTACCAATCTTCCCTAGTCATTCCATCTTGTAATTCTCCTCTGACCTGGGTTTCCAAACTCTCCCAATTTCCCAAACCTCACCAGTTTTTTTTCATCCATCTTCCTTCCCCTTCAACACTTCTGCCAGAAGAAGGAGCTGCTGGCTCTAAAAGCTTGCAAATATCCTTAACTTTCATATATATGTGTTCAGTTTGACATCAGTTATTGATTTTCATACTCAGGTGATACATGACAGGTAGATAATGTTTTTATAGACCAAGATAAATTTAATCAAATAAAAGCTTTTCCTGTTAGGTATGGTCTGTAGCTCCATTCAGTAATGCAAAACAGTCCTCCAAAATAGTGTGTTCAGATAACGATTTAACAATTGCAGATTTCAGGGAAAGCTTGCAACAGTTAGACTGGGTAGAGCTGTATGGGAAACCTGATGCTTAATTAAAATTTAACCTATTTCATGATACCTTTGTGAGTATTTGAAAACTGTTTCCCTAAGAAAACAGTGAGACATATTGTAAGAAACCATCTAAAAAGCCATGGCTTTCTAAAGGGATAAAAATATCTTGTAAACAGAAAAGGGAAATGTATCTTATAGCTAGAAGGAGTAATGATCCAGAGACAAATATTATAAAAACTACTGCAATGTATTAAGAAAAGTTATTAAAAGTCCAGAAGTATGTGCATTATATCTGAGATTAGCACCTCTGACAAAATTAATCCAGTTTGGAATATTGTTAAAAAGGAAACACAGCAACTGAGAGCACAGGAAGACTGTACTTCCATCAAACAAAATGAAAAGTTTATTAACAAAAAGTCAGAAGTAGGAAATATTTTTAATAATCATTTTCTATGGTTGTAGAGAAAATAGGATCCAGCTAGTCATTACAAAATACTGTATATGGAAGAGGCAATACCTATGCAATTTGATAAAATTGAAACTCAGCCTACCTCTCCTACTGAAATTAGGAAAATAATAAATTCCCTACTCAAAAGTAAAAGCTTGCATGGAATTGATAGTATTTTTAACAGAGTATTAAAAGCTTGATCCCAATAGATAAGTAGGATTCTCGGTCACATATGTAGTAGGTCACTGAAACATGCCATTTTTCCAGGTAGACTGAAATATGCTATTGTTAAGCCATTGCATAAAAAAGGTGACAGGTCTGATGCTAACAGCTATTGCCCAATCTCAGTTCTGACAGCTTTATCCAAAATTCTTGCAAAAGAAGACTAGTTTCACATATCCGTAAAAATGTAGTACTAACAAAATGTCAATTTGGTTTTCAGAAAGACTTTCAACAGAAAATGCTATATATGCTTTCACTGATCAAATATTAAATGCTTTGAACAACCAAATTTTTTGTGATCTCTCAAAGGCAGTCTCTTTGCAGCTCTTTGCCTTTACAAATGTCGACTCTTTGCCTTTCAAATGGCTGCTTGTGTCTGTATGTGTGGATGGATATGTGTGTGTGTGCGAGTGTATACCTGTCCTTTTTTCCCCCTAAGGTAAGTCTTTCCGCTCCCGGGACTGGAATGACTCCTGACCCTCTCCCTTAAAACCCACATCCTTTCGTCTTTCCCTCTCCTTCCCTCTTTCCTGATGAAGCAACTGTTGGTTGCGAAAGCTTGAATTTTGTGTGTATGTTTGTGTCTATCAACCTGCCAGCGCTTTTGTTTGGTAAGTCTCATCATCTTTGTTTTTAGATATATTTTTCCCATGTGGAATGTTTCCCTCTCTCTCTCTCTCTCTCTCTATATATATATATATATATATAGGGAAACATTCCACATGGGAAAAATATATCTAAAAACAAAGATGATGAGACTTACCAAACAAAAGCGCTGGCAGGTCGATAGACACAAACAAACACAAACATACACACAAAATTCAAGCTTTCGCAACAAACCGTTGCTTCATCAGGAAAGAGGGAAGGAGAGGGAAAGACGAAAGGATGTGGGTTTTAAGGGAGAGGGTCAGGAGTCATTCCAATCCTGGGAGCGGAAAGACTTACCTTAGGGGGAAAAAAGGACAGGTATACACTCGCACACACACACATATCCATCCACACATACAGACACAAGCAGCCATTTGAAAGGCAAAGAGTCGACATTTGTAAAGGCAAAGAGTTGCCCAAACTCTTTGCCTTTACAAATGTCTGCTTGTGTCTGTGTATGTGCGGATGGATATGTGTGTGTGTGCGAGTGTATACCTGTCCTTTTTTTCCCCTAAGGTAAGTCTTTCCACTCCCAGGATTGGAATGACTCCTTACCCTCTCCCTTAAAACCCACATCCTTTCGTCTTTCCCTCTTTCCTGATGAAGCAACCGTTGGTTGCGAAAGCTTGAATTTTGTGTGTATGTTTGTGTCTCTCAACCTGCCAGTGCTTTCGTTTGGTAAGTCATATCATCTTTATATATATATATTTTCCTTATGAAATTTGTTATTAATAACCCATCCCAACTCAAAAGTAATAGTGAAGTGCGTAGCTACAACGCTAGAGGGAAGGATGATCCTCACTATTCTGAGTTATATCTGACTTTGGCACAGAAAGTGGTGAAATATGCTGCCACTAAAATCTTTGGTCATTTGTCAAATAGCATTAAAAGTCAACTCCTGGTCCTCAATGAATTTTTAGATATGAAGTAGTATATATATTGTACAATGAAAATTTATGTGAAACAGAGACATTCCATATCATTGCTAAATGTACAGAACAAGTATTAATCTTATCAATGTAATGTAATGTCTCCTGCCACCAATTGATGAGTAGATTTTTTTATCTATTCAGTTACATTATATTTATATTTTCAGAAATTATTTATTTTCAGTGAAATAATAAAAAGAGTAAAGGTTATGACACACCTGATATTTGAGGTATTCCAGAGCTGACAGCTGAAAACATTGCTGAGCTATTGGATAACATCCTCATTCTGAACTAACGTGTGCATGCGAGACACACACACACACACACACACACACACACACACACACAGGCATGTTGTAATGTCTGACTACATTGTCTGGACACTGCATATTGACTGGGATGAGAGGTTTGTCAGGTAGGTTGGATGAAAGGAGAAAGGAGGTGAAGAGGAGGAGGGAGAGCTAGCTGAGGGCTGAGAGGGAGAGGCAGTAAGGGGACAGGGTGAGTATGTGGCACTGGTGAGCTTGCCCTGCCACAAAATGAAGTGATGGAAAATATTGGAGTGGTGATAGGGGGTGATAGAAAACAGCAGTGAGACTGCAGAGTTGCAAAGAGAAAAGATTGAGTAGAGATTGATGTGGTGATGTGGAGACATGGGGACAGGAATGGAGGTGCGTGTGACACAGGGGATAGTAGAGGCTGAGGCCAGGAGGATTTCAGGACTGATGGATTCTGATGTAAGAAATTGAGAGAAGCCGGTACTGGGGTGAGGATTTAGATGGCCCAAGATGTAAAATAATCATTGAGGTCAAGAATGTCCTGCTCAGCAATATGTCTCAACTCTGTTCTTGGTTTAGGTTTGGGCTCACCATTCATTTTGGTGGATAGCTGGTTAGTTAGTTAGTTACACATTCCATGGATCATTTTGCACAATAGATCATATAATGTGGAACATGCGATTTTACATTCATGCTGCAAATTAATTTGTAGATATGGTTAAATTCAGAACATTTCTAAGATTAAAAAAAAATAAAATAAAAAAAAGAGAGAGATAACAGATATGACTTAGTAATTCCTACTCATCACCTTTTACACATTACAATGATAGAAATTCTGCTACAGAATAGAAGGAGTTGTCAAGGAGAATTTTTGATCAGTTACCCAGTGATATAAAATGTCTGAGAGACTGCAAAGTAAAATTTGATAACAAACTGGGAAAGTTCCTCCTTGACAGCTTTTTCAGTTTGTTATCAAATTTTACTTTTCAGTCTGTGAGACATTTTATATCACTGGGTAACTGATCAAAAAATTTTGTTGCATCATTGTGCACTGCTTTTTGTGCTAAGACAACCTTAATGTGGAGTAATGAATGTCATTTTTCCTTCTCGTATTGTAGTTATGTACCTCATTGTTCCTTTTGAACTGTAGTGGATTATTTACAATAAACTTCATGAGGGAATAAATATACTGTGAAGCAGAAGTCATAATGCCCAATTGCTTAGACAGATGTCTACAAATGATCATGGGTGAACATCACATATTAGTCTTACGGCATGTTTTTGTGCAATGAAAACTTTCCTTCTTCAAGATGAGTCACCCAGAACATTATTCCATATGACATTATTGAATGAAAATATGCAAAATATGTGATCATGGCCATAAAAAGGATTTGCAAAAGTTACAGCATAACTGGTGTGTATACTATGCATTTGCAGCCATGGTACATTACTATACTAGAATGTTTTAAGATATCTAGATAACCATCTTTTACTGTATGTGTTCTTAGTTATTGCATATAATCTTTCCATCTGTTCATTCTTTTCTCAATGGCAAAATTAATATGTTACTCATAAAATTTAAATTCATTTACTTTCTTTATGAAGAAAGAACATTGTTTTTATACTTCATATTTTTTCCCTACTGGACTGCTTAACTTTACTGTGTTATCTATCTGTTTTAGAAGATTTATTTGCATCATTGCATCTCTTAGGTTTCCTGACAGTATGTGAAAATCATCCGCAAATGACAGTTTCATTTTTGATGATAAAGTCTTCTGAGTCATTACATCTTGACATAGACATCTTCAAACTTCTTCAGTGCTCAACATTTTGATCACTCTCCTGTGATCTTCTTCAGGGTTCCACTTGTATCACTTGATGGCTGAATGCTGTTGTAAGACAGAAAGACATATCACACTCACTTCTAAAAGGCTATTTTCTCACTTTTCCCCCCCTTAAAGATGGAAGCTGGTAGCTATAATCTCTATTGAAACTTCACTCATTCTCCAATTTTTTGACTGCTTCATGGACTTCCCTTCTATAAAAATCACTTTCTCTGACTAGCACATATCTGTCCTTAAGACCTATAACCTGGTCAAATTCCTCTTGGTGCTCTTATACCACCGAGTTCACATTTTGTTTTAAATGTGTGTGTTGTTCATGCCCTTTAATATATTCTTTTGTGTCCTTCCAGTTTTGGCAATTTCTACTTTGTCACAACTACACATCACGCTACACATTCCCACAGTGGGGAGGCAGTCAGGCACATCCATTATAGGTTCTTTTGTCTTGTTTTGACTGAAAAATGTAGTCCTTTTGGTACTCTTCAGAAGGATGCTGCCTATGTGATCAGTTACCCTAATCACAAATGCTAACCCACTGAAGCTCCAGGAGGTTCTTCATGCTTCTTGTTTGCCTTATCATTATTAATACTTCATTTGAAAGCTCTGTTTATGGGAAGGTCATCATAGCCATATCCATCAGTAGCTCCCTAAGGAACTCTATCTCTGATCACGAGCTCTTTCTTCTATCACTGATGTGGAAAGCACCTGAAGATAGAATGTTTAGAGTGGCTTGCTTGTGGAGTGGATGGTGGTAAGAATCAGTGTCAAGGTAAGTATTTGTGTTGGCAGGTATACTATAAACTCTGTGACATAAAGCATTGTCAGCTTTCTGTAGATCAACACATCTAAAAATGGAAGACTGCCATCACTCTCCACCTTCATGGTGAAGCTAATTTTCAGATGAATGTTGGACAGAAAAGTATGAAATTTATGTAGCCCTTCCATGTTGTGTGGCCATACAACAGATGTGTCATCCATGTGTTGATCTACAGAAGACATGATGATACTCCAGTGCACAGAGTTTATCAGGAACCTACCAGGACCTAGTTGCCATTTGACACCACCATCTATCCAAGCCACTCTGAACATTACATCTTTGCATGCATTCCACATTAGTGACAGAAAGAACATGTGGCCAAAACTAGACGTTTCATTATGGAATTGAAATCATACACTTTGAAGCTTAGCAAATGAATTTGAAAATAAGATCAGATTGTTAATC
Source organism: Schistocerca cancellata (assembly GCF_023864275.1). Classification (NCBI taxonomy): domain Eukaryota; kingdom Metazoa; phylum Arthropoda; class Insecta; order Orthoptera; family Acrididae; genus Schistocerca; species Schistocerca cancellata. Next base: position 235,412,693 of record NC_064627.1, on the reverse strand, counting down.
CAAAGCTAGATTCTTCTGCCATTGTGGATTGGTATACCTGCAATCACATACATACTCAAGGTTTCTTGTAAATGAAATGAAATTATCGAGTGGCATTGAGGCCGGGAGGCCTCGTTTGGGAAGTTCGGCTGCCGGGTGCAAGTCTTATATCAGTTGATGCCACATTGGGTGACTTGCACTTCGGTGATGATGAGAAGATGATGAGGACAATACAACACCCAGAAAATCTCCAACCCAGCCAAGAATCAAACCCAGGCTTGTTGCATGGTAGGCAAGCACGTTACTACTCAGTTAAGCAGGTGCACAAGATTTTTTGTTACTACATGTCACTAAATGAGATTGTAGTATAAAATTAATTAGTGGCGATGGCTCTTGAAACACTATACCTACCAAGTTATGTACATAATGAAATTTTTGTTCCTGACATTTCAAAACTACTGGAACTTAGCATCACAGTCACATGACCAGTGTCCTTTCTTTCATGCAATTTTGTCCATTATTTCCAGTATTTTCCTTTATTATCCATCATTCCCTTAAAAATATCTATATTGAAATAGCAGATTTAATAAGCTACAACTTAATCTTTTATGGAATAAATTTTATGTGCTGTTGGGTACTGTTTTGTTATGGTTAGTTGTTGTCTGCGTATGTTACAAAATTAAACATTTCAGCTATTTGCTGAAGAATAATTTCTTATTTATCTAATTTTGATTATGTTTTTAAATCAAGTAGAGTGTAATAACATGCAGTATCCATTCCATATGGAGTTCTTTTTCATAAGAAGCTGTTGATGAAAACATGACAACAGCTAGTAAAAATATATTAGACATATATTTATAAAATTTTTATTAAATAACATGAAATATGTTCTTAAAATGAAATATTATTCATTCACCTTGAAATCATGTTATTTACTATTGTTTAATTTGCCATACTAATAAATAGAAACTATATTCCTGTAGATACACCGTATGGAACATTACCTGTCCTTGAAGTTGATGGAAAGAAACTTGGTCAGTCCATTCCCATATGTCGCTACCTAGCAAAGCAATATGGATTACTGGCTGAAAATGACTGGGATAATGCACAAATTGATGCAGCAGTTGATGCTATCGATGACTTGAGATGGTGTAAGTTGACATTTTTATTTCAAATTTTAAATTTCAAAAAAATTGATACTAGCATTGGCCAGATGTATTTAGCTTCTTATACCCATTGTATCACAAATTTGACACCACCAAAGAAAAATCTACAGTGTACTGAAGAACTTCAATAAATTAATAATATGCTGATCTATAGGAAAAACGTGCTGTTGATAGTAATAATTTGTGTATGAATGAATACAGCCAGGGTGCAAATTGTAGCTATGAGACTATAATGAAATAAATAAATAATAATCTTTTTTGATTATGTTGTTGTTAAGAAGTGACTTAAAATTTTAGTGGAAGTATAGAGCCTTCCTTAAACTTTCAAACTTCATGATATGAAAATGTCAAAAGACTTGTTAAGTATGGAGTGTAATATTGATAGCCAGAGTCTAACTAACCATCTCAACTACCAGTTGTATATATTAGTTCCATGGTCAACATCCAGTTAAGTAATCTTAACTTTTTCTTATTGTTTACATGACTATCATTTTTTTTTTTTTTTTTGGTCATCAGTCTACTGACTGGTTTGATGCGGCCCGCCACAAATTCCTTTCCTGTGCTAACCTCTTCATCTCAGAGTAGCACTTGCAACGTACGTCCTCAATTATTTGCTTGACGTACTCCAATCTATGTCTTCCTCTACAGTTTTTGCCCTCTACAGCTCCCTCTAGTACCATGGAAGTCATTCCCTCATGTCTTAGTAGATGTCCTATCATCCTGTCCCTTCTCCTTATCAGTGTTTTCCACATATTCCTTTCTTCTCCGATTCTGCGTAGAACCTCCTCATTCCTTACCTTATCAATCCACCTAATTTTCAACATTCGTCTATAGCACCACATCTCAAATGCTTCGATTCTCTTCTGTTCCGGTTTTCCCACAGTCCATGTTTCACTACCATACAATGCTGTACTCCAGACGTACATCCTCAGAAATTTCTTCCTTAAATTAAGGCCGGTATTTGATATTAGTAGACTTCTCTTGGCCAGAAATGCCTTTTTTGCCATATCGAGTCTGCTTTTGATGTCCTCCTTGCTCTGTCCATCATTGGTTATTTTACTGCCTAGGTAGCAGAATTCCTTAACTTCATTGACTTCGTGACCATCAATCCTGATGTTAAGTTTCTCGCTGTTCTCATTTCTGCTACTTCTCATTACCTTCGTCTTTCTCCGATTTACTCTCAAACCATACTGTGTACTCATTAGACTGTTCATTCCGTTCAGCAGATCATTTAATTCTTCTTCACTTTCACTCAGGATAGCAAATGTCATCAGCGAATCATATCACTGATATCCTTTCACCTTGTATTTTAATTCCACTCAACCTTTCTTTTATTTCCATCATAGCTTCCTCGATGTACAGATTGAAGAGTAGGGGCGAAAGGCTACAGCCTTGTCTTACACCCTTCTTAATACGAGCACTTCATTCTTGATCATCCACTCTTATTATTCCCTCTTGGTTGTTGTACATATTGTATATGACCCATCTCTCCCTATAGCTTACCCCTACTTTTTTCAGAATCTCGAACAGCTTGCACCATTTTATATTGTCAAACGCTTTTTCCAGGTCGACAAATCCTATGAAAGTATCTTGATTTTTCTTTAGCCTTGCTTCCATTATTAGCCGTAACGTCAGAATTGCCTCTCTTGTCCCTTTACTTTTCCTAAAGCCAAACTGATCGTCACCTAGCCCATTCTCAATTTTCTTTTCCATTCTTCTGTATATTATTCTTGTAAGCAGCTTTGATGCATGAGCTGTTAAGCTGATTGTGCGATAATTCTCGCACATGTCAGCTCTTGCCGTCTTCGGAATTGTGTGGATGATGCTTTTCCGAAAGTCAGACGGTATATCGCCAGACTCATATATTCTACACACCAACATGAATAGTCGTTTTGTTGCCACTTCCTCCGATGATTTTAGAAATTCTGATGGAATGTTATCTATCCCTTCTGCCTTATTTGACCATAAGTCCTCCAAAGCTCTTTTAAATTCTGATTCTAATACTGGGTCCCCTATCTCTTCTAAATCGACTCCTGTTTCTTCTTCTATCACATCCGACAAATCTTCACCCTCATAGAGGCTTTCAGTGTATTCTTTCCACCTATCTATTATATTACCATAATAATAATAATAATAACAATAATGTGAAAGTATTATTGTTTCCAATGTTGTTATATATACAAGGTGTCCCATCTAACTTTTCACCACCAATATCTCTGGAACTCAACAGATATTGACAAAACAGCTTTCATGGGTATGAATGTATCATAGAGTCTTACAAAAGTAAGTACTATGAGACATTCCAAATCATGTGCAGATATTGGTCTCATCACAAACTTATGTATTTTTAAATGGACACCCCATATTATTAGATATGCAACTAGTAACATGAGAAATCACAATAATAATGGCATTGGTTGCATCGCAATACATCAGTTACATCCCAAGAAATTGGAATGCAGATATGATACATGAAATGAATTAAACAAACTGCTATTGAAGGTTCTGTGATGCAATCGTGAACCGCACATTGCATGTAACTGTAATGTGATTGACATATGTGTTCTTACTTTCAGTGTTATCACAAGTGCTGAAAGTAATAATAGGGATTCATGCCACAATTATTTATGTACAGACTACAGGGAAAGTACCAGCCAGTGCTCCTTACATCACCCAGGCCAACCCTTCACCTCTGCAGTTGTGTACAGGAATGGACCACAATCAGTGCTGTGTGTGGGAATGGCTCACTACGAAGTGGGTTGTTCTGTGTGGAAGAATGTACACGTACACAGCACTGGTGTACTGTACACTGTAACTGGTGTCACTGTTATAATCATGATATTAATTTAACTGTTCATCCACTCTAGGGATTTGACATGGTATTCACAAATGATGAAATGTTGGATGTGACATTACTGTACAGAGAAACTCACCAAAATGGCACACATACAGCACAGGTCTATGCCCTTGTAGATGTCATCCAACCTGCCCTACCTTCATGAATTTGTTAGAAGGCTTCAAGTGACAGGACAGCTGTCTCCACAACTATGAATCCATCGCAGAGGCATAACACATGAAGCAACAGAGATAGCTGTTCTGGCCACCATTGCAGTAAACCCTCATGCAAATATTCATGAAATGAGGAGACAGGTGGGAATCCCTTGAATAAGTGTCCACCCATATCATGTGGCACTACATAAAGTTCTCTGTGGCAATGACATTCACAATCATCTGGAATACTGTCAGTGGGTTCTGTGGCAAGGCCATGACTTTATGCATAGGGTAATGTTCACCAATGAGGCTACATTTACAAACCATCAGAATGTCAACTTACACCACATGCACTACTGGTCAAACCCACAATGAATTTGCCAGGTTGAACATCAACATCAGTGGAGTGTCAGTGTATGGTGTGGTATTGTATTACACCACATTATTGGCCCATAATTCATCAATGGCAGCCTTAATGGGTGACAGTATGAGTGGCTCCTGAGATGTACTTTACCTGGTCTGATGAAAGACCTATCACTTCATTTGCATCAAATACTGTGGTATCAGCATGATGGATGCCCTGCACATAATGCCATGGTGGCACGACAGGCACCACATTATTGGCCCATAATTCATCAATGGCAGCCTTAATGGGTGACAGTATGAGTGGTTCCTGAGATGTACTTTACCTGGTCTGATGAAAGACCTATCACTTCATTTGCATCAAATACTGTGGTATCAGCATGATGGAAGCCCTGGGCATAATGCCATGGTGGCACGACAGGCACTAAACCAACAATTCCCACATCGATCAACTGGATGGGACAGTCCCATTCAGCAATTTCTAGTGTAGACACTGGACCTCACCCCCATGAACTTTTTTCTATGGGGACATGTGAAAGATGTGATGCATCAGCAGATTCCAATAACAATGGCCAACATGGAAGCCTGTATTGCCACTGCATATGCTGCAATAACAGCACAAACACTGACAGCTGTGAATGGATCCATGGTGGAGTGCGCACATTGGTGTTGCCAAGCAAATGGCGATCTCTTCGAACATACTTTGTAGTGTTTCATCTGTGAGACATGTGATTGCACACTGGCATACATTTTGTGTATTACAGAGAAGATGTATCTTTGTTTTGTTGGTACTACTGCACATTAATATATGCATTGCACAATCTGCAATGCTTAAATTATGTCGTAGCCATTAAAGATGTTCAGTGACTTGTCCTGTACATGGCATGTACCATTGTGCAATTGATGTAAAACTATGTACAAATAGCATGTACCCTTCTGTGCTACCCTTTGACAGCCACTAATTTTGCTTACTCTGGCCAGTGGTTATCAGTATTTTGTTACCTTTAAGTTCAGTAAAGCACGTATGACTTTTTCATGCATCAACTTTGCGTTCTAATTTCTCATGATCTAACTGACATATTGTGATGCAACCAACACTATTTATTGTGATTTCTCATGTTATTGACTGCATATGGTATAATATGCTGTGTCCATTCTAAAAAAATATATAAGTTTGTGCTGAAACTGATATTTGCACATGGTTTAGAATGTCTCATAGTATTTGCTTTTATGAGCATCTGCTGTACATTCATACCCATGAAAGCAATCTGTCAATATCCATTGTGGTTCCAGAGATATTTGTGGTGAAAGGTTTAGATGTGACACCCTGCTTATCTGTATTAATAACCTTTGGAAGTTGTATTTCATAGATCATCATAGTTTCATTCTTTGGTGATGGAAAGGGTGGTTTTTTTATTTACTGGTGGTATTGTAGTTTTGTCATATATTTGTGGTGTTTCTTGAATTTGTGTTTCATTTCAAAATGGCATTTAACGTTTTGTCAACATGGTAGCTGATGTGTGCAGTTGATAAAGTTTTTACAAAGCAGCCAATTTTCATAGTAACTTGACACTGTAGCAGTCTAAAAGATAGACAAAGGCTGACAAAAGATAGCAAATTTAAAAACTCACTGGTGAAGGAAATTGGGGGACTTAGACAATCATAATGTGAACTAGCTTAGAATGTCATGAAATCTTTGATGTCATAAATGGTGAACTGCTTAAGCCAAAAGGAAACAGATGAAATTACAAAACCAGCCTTGCAAAACGGACCAAGGCTAAGGCAAAGGCAAGGAAACAACGAATTCTATCACTTGACACCAAACCTTTACATTGTGTTGGAGACTGCAAAACTGCTAAAGAGATTTGGGATAGTCTAGTAAAATTTATGATGTTCACTCACCCAAAAACATTGATCTGCTTCAACACAAATTTCATAACATTATGTGGGAAGAATTTGGTGGTATACAAGGCCATTTAGCCAAATTTGATGAAGTACAAACTCAGCTTTCATTGTTAGACAGCCAACTGATGATGATGACGACCTCTGTGCCTGATTTTTGCAAACTTTGCCCAAAGAGTTCAATTACATTTATATTACATGTCTTGATTTATCTGCTGACGAGGAGATGTGAAATAAGTTATGAAAACAGTGTTAAATTAGGAAATGAGAATAACACATCGTGATTACAAAACTGTTGCTACAGCATGTAACCTCCCACCTATTTCCAGTTATTGTCCACAATAAGCAAACTCTTTTACGAAAAATTTGAGAGAAGTGAAGATTACAAAAAATTTTCTAGTTTACATAGCTTTTTGTGTAGAGTTGCCTCCAGTTCTTCTTGTTTAGAGGTCTGATTCTTGAAGCTGAAATTCTAACATTTTAGGTCCTCATGGTTGAATTGACCTAAATAAACTTGAAGAGTGTTGTTGCAGAATTTTTGTTATTTCGTTGCTATATTTTGTCACATTTCAGTATGTCATACAGTCTTATGAATTTTCACATTAACAAAGCTGAAATTACATTGTTCACTCAAAATACAAAAATATGTCTGATCACATTAAAAGCATGCTTACTACTACCTCACTCTGCAGTAATAACAGTATTCCAAACAGTTTAACATTTTTCTCGACAAATGACTTTATATTAGTTTTGATTATTATTTCATAAATGAATCCAAAAATAAAACTAATAAACAGTGCTAGATTTCTTAATTAAGAATAGAAATGTTAACAGTGCCAAATAATTCATAATTTCAAATGTTAATGAAGAAAACAAATTTAACTGCACATTCAGAACTAGTATTTATCGATTATAATATTCAAAACGCAATAATTCCTTTCCATAAATTTTAGCTTCAAATATAATATATTGTGCACAAAATTATATAAAAGTTTTCAGAAAAGTAGGTGAGATAATATTTAACTGTACAAAATTTGAAAAATAATACTGGTATTGACAACTACTGTTGAGGAAAAGTAATGCTTGACGAGGATGTCCCATTAGTAGCAGAGATGTTGAAAATGAAGATTAACAACCAAATGCTATTACTCTTGGAAAATATTAAGCTGCATGCCTGATGTGTATCTTTGATGTCAGTTTTTTTTCAATGGTGGAGCAGAGTGGCCTTAGCCTTTTTACAGGCATCACTTCTATGGACCTCTAACTAGTATGCTGCACCTCATCAAACTTAATGGGTCACAGAGTCTGACATCTCCTATGAAGATTAGTTATACTTTGCAGAATGATGGAGCTGTTTTAATGTTTATTTTTGTTGCATGTTTTTCAATACCTAATCTGTGTTCTTTAAATAATCTCTGACTATATATATATATATATATATATATATATATATATATATATATATATATATATATATATATATATATATATATATATATATATATATATATATATAATAGAGGGAAACATTCCACGTGGGAAAAATATATTTAAAAAGAAAGATGATGAGACTTACCCAACAAAAGCGCTGGCAGGTCGATAGATACACAAATAAACACAAACATACACACAAAACTCTAGCTTTCGCAACCAACGGTTGCCTCATCAGGAAAGAGGGAAGGAGAAGGAAAGACAAAAGGATTGGGTTTTAAGGGAGAGGGTAAGGAGTCATTCCAATCCCGGGAGCGGAAAGACTTACCTTAGGGGGAAAAAAGGACAGGTTTACACTCGCACACACACACATATCCATCCACACATACACAGACACAAGCAGACATTTGTAATTACAAATGTCTGCTTGTGTCTGTGTATTACAAATGTCTGCTTGTGTCTGTGTATGTGTGGATGGATATGTGTGTGTGTGCGAGTGTAAACCTGTCCTTTTTTCCCCCTAAGGTAAGTCTTTCCGCTCCCGGGATTGGAATGACTCCTTACCCTCTCCCTTAAAACCCAATACTTTTGTCTTTCCTTCTCCTTCCCTCTTTCCTGATGAGGCAACCGTTGGTTGCGAAAGCTAGAGTTTTGTGTGTATGTTTGTGTTTATTTGTGTGTCTATCGACCTGCCAGCGCTTTTGTTGGGTAAGTCTCATCATCTTTCTTTTTAAATATATATATATATATATATATATATATATATATATATATATATATATATATAGTTATAACAGAAGGAAACGTTCCACGAAGGAAAAATATACCTAAAAACAAAGATGATGTGACTTACCAAATGAAAGTGCTGGCGGTCGACAGACACACAAACGAACACAAACATACACACAAAATTCAAGCTTTCGCAACAAACTGTTGCCTCATCAGGAAAGAGGGAAGGAGAGGGAAAGACGAAAGGATGTGGGTTTTAAGGGAGAGGGTAAGGAGTCATTCCAGTCCCGGGAGCAGAAAGACCTTAGGGGGAAAAAAGGACGGGTATACACTCGCACACACACACATATCCATCCACACATATACAGACACAAGCAGACATATCAGACATATGTGTCAAACTGTCCATTCGCATGAATGGTCACAGGCAGACAGTGTTTGTTGGTAATGAGGATCACCCTGTGGCTAAACATGCCTTGGTGCACGGCCAGCACATCTTGGCACAGTGTTACACCGTCCGGGTTATCTGGATACTTCCCACTAACACCAACCTGTCAGAACTCCGGAGATGGGAACTTGCCCTTCAGCATATCCTCTCTTCTCGCTAACCGCCAGGCCTCAATCTCCGCTAATTTCTAATTTCAATTTGCCGCTGCTCATACCTCACCTGTCTTTCATCTTTGCCTCTGTACTTCCGCCCCGACTGACATCTCTGCCCAAACTCTTTGCCTTTACAAATGTCTGCTTGTGTCTGTATATGTGTGGATGGATATGTGTGTGTGTGCGAGTGTATACCCGTCCCTTTTTCCCCCTAAGGTAAGTCTTTCCACTCCCGGGACTGGAATGACTCCTTTCCCTCTCCCTTAAAACCCACATCCTTTCGTCTTTCCCTCTCCTTCCCTCTTTCCTGATGAGGCAACAGTTTGTTGCGAAAGCTTGAATTTTGTGTGTATGTTTGTGTTCGTTTGTCTGTCTGTCGACCTGCCAGCACTTTCATTTGGTAAGTCACATCATCTTTGTTTTTAGATATATTTTTCCTTTTATATATATATATATATATATATATATATATATATATATATATATATATATATATATATATATATATATATGAGTGTGTGTGTGTGTGTGTGTGTGTGTGTGTGTGTGTGTCTGTGTATATGTGGATGGATATGTGTGTGTGTGCGAGTGTATACCTGTCCTTTTTTTCCCCTAAGGTAAGTCTTTCCGTTCCCGGGATTGGAATGACTCCTTAAAACCCACATCCTTTCGTCTTTCCCTCTCCTTCCCTCTTTCCTGACGAAGCAACCGTTTGTTGCAAAAGCTTGAATTTTGTGTGTATGTTTGTGTTTGTTTGTGTGTCTATCGACCTGCCAGCACTTTTGTTTGGTAAGTCACATCATCTTTCTTTTTAGATATATTTTTCCCATGTGGAATGTTTCCCTTTATTATATATATATATATTATGTGTTACATTTAAATGAAGTAATGTTCAATGTGCTGTAAAAATTAAATCGAATGTTTATCTCACCCCTCTTTCATTTTATCTTACACAGCTATAAAAGATTTCTTCTTTGAAACAAATGAATCAAGAAAAAAGAATCTGAAAGAAAAACTAATTAAGGAAACAGTACCATTTCACTATGCAAAATTAGAGGCAATGGTGAAAAATAATGGTGGTTATCTTGCAGGTGGTAAGGTATGTGAAAGTAATGGATTATCAGTTAGTATTATGTTACAAAAGCCAGCTTTGACATTATTTTAAGGTAGTTATATCTCAGATTCATTTCACTGAAACCTTTACTTGGTTCACAAAAGTGGGCACACAAGCAGACGTGATATTTCTCCCCTTTGATTAACGCATCTAGAAAGAAATCCATATACAATGAACAGCCAGAACATTATGACTACACACCAACTCTCAAAATAAATGCATTCAGGGTATAGCAGGGTCACCTGGTGAGGCATTACTACTAATCAGACACATGCACAGAGCATGGTGGTATCAGTGACCATGCAGTCAGTGTGTAGAATGGGGTAGGTATGCAATCTATCTTTGTTTGATTGAGGGCAGATTGTGATGGTCTGGTGGCTTGGCATGAACATTTTGGAAACAGCACGACTTGTAGGGTGTCTGAGGAGTGCGATGATAACCGTCTTCAACACACGCCAAAACCAAGTTGAAACCACATCCAGGCGTCATGCAGTTGGGTGGCCAATTACAGATGTCAGACGCTGTAGGCTGGACAGACTGATAAAACAGGACAGGCAGTGAACAGTTGCAGAACTAACATCAGACTTTAATGCTGGGGAGAGTACACGTGTGCCTGAACACACAGTGCACCAAACACTCCTAATGGTGGGCCTCCACAGCCAACAAAACATGCATGTGCCAGTGTTAACACAACATCAGCAACTATGAGTGAAATGGGCTTATGACCATCAGCACTGGATGTTGCCACAGTGGCTGAGCATTGCATGGTCTGATGAATCCTGATACCTTCTTCATCATGCTGATGGGAGGGTGTGAATCCATTGTCTTCTAGGGGAACAGCTCCTTGATACCTGTACTGGGGGACGGGCAAGCTGGTGGTGGCTCCATTATGCTCCGGGGGACATTCAAAAGGGCATCTACAGGTCCACTGGAGCTTGTGCAAGGCACTATGATGGCCAAGAAGCATTGTACACTGGTTGCAGACCATGTACACCCCTTCATGACAATCATGTTTCCTGATGGCAGTGGCATTTTTCAACAAGATAATGTGCCATGTAACAGGACCAAGAGTGTGATGAAGTGGTCTGAGGAACACAGTGGCAAGTTACAATTGATTTACTGGCCATCCAACATGCCAGATCTGAACCGGATTGAACACATCTGGGATATGATTGAATGTGGCATCAGAGTTCATTGCCCCCCTCCCCAGAACTTACGTGTATTAGGTGACTTGTGTATGCAGATGTGGTGCCAGCTCCCTCCAGCGACCTACCAAGGCATCATTGCTTCCATGCCACAACACACTGTTGCTTTTATCTGTGCCAAAGGTGGACACACCAGCTACTGTGTAGGTGGTCATAATGTTCTGGCTGATCAGTGTTTATTATAATCAAAGACTTGTCAACATGTTGTTCTGTGATGTAGGATTACACAGTGGAGGAAATAGAATGTTTAGTAAATTCATTCTTCTAGCATACTTTAAAATTACAATGACTCATTGACTTGGGCATGAGGTTCAGATATCTGGTGTTTTCAAGTCAGAGGACTTTCTCCTGGAATTGAGAAGAAAGAGAGAGAGAGAGAGAGAGAGAGAGAGGGGGGGGGGATAAGGGGGAGAGAGAGAGAGAGAGAGAGAGAGAGAGAGAGAGAGGGGGGGGGGGACAGAGGGGGGATAAGGGGGGGGGAGAGAGAGAGAGAGAGAGAGAATCCCACAAAAGAATATCACAAAATGGCTAACATGACAGACTTCATTAAGCCTAGAAAGCAGCTTATTATAAAAGGTACACTAGCCATTTAGTGGCTCACGATAACTCGACAATAATCCATATGTAAACAAGTAATTGAGTTAGAACTTGCTGGACCCATGTCTAAAAGCTGTCAGCCAGCCAGCAGAGGGTGTGGGCAAGAGGCTGTGTGCCTATCAATGAGTGGCTGTCTCTGATGGTTATTGAACTTATGGCTTCATCTGCTGACTTCCATGGTGCGCCTTACAACTATGTGTTTGTGTGTGTGTGTGTGTGTGTGTGTGTGTGTGTGTGTGTGTGTGTAAGAAAGAGAGAGAGAGAGAGAGAGAGAGAGAGAGAGAGAGAGAAGTGTGAACATTTTTGGAAGGAGAAAGTTCCTCACTTATAAAACAAAATTCTGACAGACAGGAAATACTGTGATATGCTCAGGCCACGGCTGCACTCTCTGTTTGATCACGCCCACTCCTGAGCACACAGTTGGTGCAATGGATATTTTATATATTCTTTTTATGTGTTTGACAAGCCAGCATGGTGTCAGTTCCCATGAGCGGAAAGTGTTGGTTCAAACAGCTCTGAGCACTATGGGACTCAACTTCTGAGGTCATTAGTCCCCTAGAGCTTAGACCTAATTAAACCTAACTAACCTAAGGACATCACACACATCCATGCCCGAGGCAGGATTCGAACCTGCGACCGTAGCGGTTCCAGACTGCAGCGCCTAGAACCGCACGGCTGCGGAAAGTGTTCTTGTTGTATTTGTGGCATGTATATGTATTAAGAAGAATTTTCTGAAGATCTGATGATGACAGCAAAATTCTGCTGAAACCACTCATTGTGAAAAAAACTAAAAATACCAAGTTTTCTTGGCTGCAGAAGATTGTCCTATTCGCCAATGACTTAAGAGCATGTGCACTCTATATTTTTTACTATCTATTGAATCACAGTTCTCAATAAACATTGTGCAATTAGTCATAAGTGTCCTCATTTGAGTAGCCTGAGATTGGTGGTTTCCTAACAACACATTACTCACATTTAAGTTAGTATCAGTACTACTTCTTTAAAGTAAGTTTCTTACAGTCTTATTCATGCCATTAAGTTTATTTTGCAATCAATGGCAAGTAAAAACATGTGGTACAATGTCAGCACACATGCAAAAATAGTGGAAGTAAAAGATACACAATGTGAATCAAGATTTCACTTTGTGATTACTCTTTTCTTACCGTTCTTATTATCACACATTAATTAAAGGAAAATAACACATTATAACATAAGTAACTAGAATTTGTGCTTCATTAGAATAACAGTTAAATTTTGTTTTCAAATAACTATTTTACATTTTCAGTTGACTTGGGGTGATCTGTACTTCACAACTATGCAAGAACTTTTCGATCATGATCTTGAATTTGAAATAACCAGAGACTATCCACACCTTGCAACACTAAGGAACAAAGTTGTGAACATACCATCAATTAAATCATGGATTGAGAAACGACCAAAAACAGATCGATGAGGCATATTTTGATGATGTATACTTTCATGTGATACAGGAATATTTGTACTTATGTGTGAAAACTTACTGACAGATATTAATTATAACTTTATGAGGCTTAAACCACAAGAAGTTTTACTATTCCTATGTTTTATACCACAAAACATATGGTAATGGCTTTGTAATGAAAGAGACATATAAAATTTTGTTATTATGTCATGTAGTCAAAGTAATTCAATAAACTGCACACTAAGTCTCAACTGTGAACTAAATTTTTTTCTCATAGATTTGATGTTGACCCTGTCTTAAGAATAGAGATATAAATCAACCTGACTCAAGTAGTTAACTGTTTCACAATGGATTAAGCCTCACAGTGTTATTGTGCATTTGGTCTATGCAGTTCATGTGTTATACTAACCTCTCAGTCCACATAACCAGTCTGCACTGGAAACCTATGGGTTCAGTGAATGGCAGACACATTGACTGCCTACATAAATATCTTCTCAAATAAAAAAGTCTACTGGCACTGAAAGACGCTTCACAAAATTTTTACATTTGCAGTAATATGCAAAAAATGTTAATAATGAAGTGAATAGATAATGTGTGAAATGGAGAATTGCCAGACATGAAAAGATTGTCATAAAATGAGAAGCAATGGAATGTGACACTGTAGCAACCAAGAGACAGAAGAAGGCCCTGTAAGTAGGCCTATTCTGCAGAAAGTGTAATGTCAAAGTATTTATTTCACGTAACAGAAAACCAGGAGGGAATGATGATGACATTATGAAAATGATAGATTGCTACTCACCATACAGTGTGACTGAGTCTGAGACATAGACAGTCACAGCAAAACGACTGCTATACATTTGAGCTTTCAGCTAAAAGGCCTTCTTCTAAAGTGGGGAACACACACACATTCACTTAAGCACAACTCTCTCTCTCTCTCTCTCTCTCTCTCTCTCTCTCTCTGTCACACACACACACACACACACACACACACACATGACCCCTGTCCCTGTGTGTGTCTTAATTAATTTAGAAGAAGGCTTTTAGGCTGAAAATTCAGATGTGTAGCAGTCTTTTTGCTGTGCCTGTCTGTGACTCAAAGTGTCCTCTATATAGTGAGTAGTAAACTATCCTTTTAATAATAATGTATTTATTTCATGTGACATGTTTTACATTGTCACTGGAAGAAGGTAGAAGACATTCACATGATGTCACATGTGATTGGATTTACCATTTCTGGATAGATAAATGCCAATAGAGATCAAATCATCACAAACTTTTGTTGGTATTTCCTAGCTGCCTCAATTATGTGTTCTTTTTAAGAAGAGTGTTTTAATTTTTGAAATAATGAGTCAGAGACAGAGGTTACTTTTGTTTTTTGTTACATGAATTTTACCATTTATGGCGCCTGAATAGCTAATATTACCCACACATAGTCAGGTTAACTGCAAAACATCTCCACAATGCTTTATAGAAACTGTGTAAGATTTTGAGCAGACTGTTGCAGAAAAAGATAGTAGTTTGAGGCAGGGGTGTAATTACAGCTGTGGGAATCCCATAGCAAACACATAATGTGGTGCCTGACACTCCCTCCCTCCTGCCCACCCTCTTCACAACTCAACATAATGTCATCCACATGTCATCTCTCACAACCAGCTCCTCCCCACCACCCCCTCCCTCTCTCCTCCAATCTCCCCTCATATACTCACACACTGCACTATACCATTCCCTGTCTACTTGAGGCAAAAAGTGAAATAAAGTTAGATAAGAAAAATAGTCTACTTCATTTTAAATACTTTGTTGAAGTGAAATAGAATGTCAAGAAGTTTTCCCTGTTCTCTCCATAAATAAAAGAGCTGATCTTCCCTGCATCACTGCCCATGTAACATACTGCACACCATTTCAAGGTACATTTTCATTAAACATAAAAACATACTGTTTCTTATGAGTTTCTGTCTTTAACTAATAAGACATCTTATTACATTCAGAACAAAAAATGTTAAAAATTAATTAACACAATCAACAATGCCACAAAAAGTGAAATAATGCCATGAACTGTGCTGTATGATAAAACAGGAACAAACAGATAATTTGAAGAAGTTCATTGGTTTGAATAACCTTGTGAGACAGTAAACTGCCAATGAAGTGTTTGTGCTTAGTGACCCAAACTTTTTGTTTTACTTGAGTGATCAATCAGTGCAACTCTGTTGATGGCTCGAGCACAACTTGGTTTGCTAATCTTGTTTGTTTGAAACTGTCATTCAAGTCTTTATAGCCTCAGATGATGTATCCATCATTAAAAGACGAAACATTAGGCACAAACACATGCCATGGACTAAAACCTGATGCCCATAAAAGAATAATTAATTAAATAACTTTTTCCTCGTTTTTGGATGTACAAAATTACAAACTGTTTTCAAAAAATCAGTATTTCTTACTCTCTAATTTTCTACATAAATTTATACTCCTACATCTCCATCTTTATTCTGAAAATCACGGTAAACCACTTGGGAGAGAATATTTTAATTGAATCATACACTACATTCTGTTTCAGTTTCATTTGTGAATGGAGTGTGTTAAGAATGGTTGTTCCTTCCTGTTTTTTCTAAAATATTTGAAAAACTTGTGGCAAAACAACTAGAAAATTTCCTTGCAGTAAATGACATTATTTGTAAAAAATCAGTTTGATTTTTAAAGAGGAAAAAGCACCATAAATGCCATCAGAGAATTTACAGAAAAAATAAGCCAGGGTACAAAAGCCTCAAGAATATTCTGTGATCTTACAAAAACCTTTGACTCAATGAACCACACATTGTTACTTCACAAACTGAAGAGCTATGGGATCAAAGATACTGCATTACAGTGGTTCAACTTTTATCTGACAGAAAGGAAACAAAGAGTTATTTTAACATCAACTACCACTTTGAATGGAAAACAATTTCCCCAGGAGTTCTACAGGCTTCAATACTGGGACCTTACCTGTTCTTGTTGCACATAAATGATTTATCATTAAATATTGATGCTTATTCAGTCTTGTTCACAGATGACACCTCAGTCCTGACAGAAAATGATAGAATAGAAAAGATTTGAGATAGTATAGAAAATGTTCTGGGGAAACTGGAATCCTGGTTTCATAAAAATGGACTAAAGCTCAATGTCACTAAGACCCAGATAAAGCAATTTTTCTCTAAATTGCAAGCAATATGTCCTGTACAAATGCCACAATAATCAGCTGATGACAGAAATGACCCATATGAAATTTTTTGGCCTAAACCTTGATAAAAGTTTAAATTGGAGGACACATAAAGACTTCCTGGCAAATAAATTAAATTCCCTAGCTTTTGCAATTTTTATTTTATCTGGTGCCACTCATATGGACACAAGAAAGACAGTCTACCACAGTTATTTTGGATCTGTTATTTGGTATGGGATAATTGCCTGGGGAAACTCTAGAAGCAGTACAAGGCTACTAATTCTTCAGAAGATAATCATTAGAAACATGAGTGCTGCCCACAAAAATGAGTCCCAGAGATAGCCACTGCCTATATACTGTATACTGGTGCACTATCAGGGTAAATAGGACGAATATTGAGGAAACACCAAGTAGGAACTGTCTTTTGCCCACCAAATAAAACACAAGCATTATTAGGAAGTGTCAAAGACAATCTCAGTTTGCAGAAGGCTGGCATATGCCAGATTCTGTGTCAATGTGGGAAGACTTATATTGGATAGACAGTGCACCCATCAAAGATTGTTGCCAAGAACATCAGAGGCACATTCGACTGGGCAACCCCAACAAGTCAGTGGTCACAGAGCACTGTTTGTCCAAAACTCATGAAATGGACTACCAACATATCAGGGGGTTGGCACAGACATCTAAATACTGGGACAGCGTCATTAGAGAGGCTATCGAAATTCGCACCAGGGACGGACTCATCAACTGAGATTGCGGCTACAACCTCAACAGGTCATGAGAACCAGCATTGAGTCTAATTAAAAAGACGCTCAGCAAAGGAAATGAACAGGGAACTAGGGCAGATGAGGCAATTACACCGACACTACCACAGACGCCAACGCCAGCATCTCAACGACCGCTGACATGCAGGTGCGGAAAGAACGGAACGCCTCGCGAAGGGAGGGGATTTAAGACGGACGCCTGCCCTCAGTAGTTCAGTTTGTCAGCACACCTAACGATGGCAACATGTCTGATTGCCGAACTATTGTGTCCGTTGGACACTATGGACCAGCAGTACACCTGTGGACAGTTCGAGAAATCTGAATTTTGCATACAATGGAGCCATGTTAAAAACAGTCGGACCACTTGAATATTGTGTAAATTTGTACCACGTTCAAAATCTTAAGCATATTGACAATACTGGTGTAACTTACAGTATTTCTGTGTCTGTATTATTTATCAAAAATGGATAAGCTTCAACTGAATTGTATAAATTGATCCCATGTACAAATACATGTAAATGATCATAATTTTTATTGAAAATATGTAAAAGTACTTTCTTGTCTATATTATTATCAAAAATAAATATGCTTAATTGGCAGCACACAATGTTTATTGGTTTATTTATTTATTAATCAACAAGTAATCATGTACATAATTTGGTTTTAGTCAACCAAATGCACATTTTTGGATACATATGTATGTGATGAATATACACAATTTTGTAGATTCCTACATGCACACACTTTTACATATGCAACACAATATATCACTTAAATTTACTCCACTAAAAGTGAACTCATACATCAATTACAAGGTGATATTGCTATTTACAAGATGAACAAACACAGGGAAATTACAATGACTGAAAAATGAAACCTATAGATTCATCTTGATCAAGCACAGTTCTGTAATATTTATGCATAAGTTATGTAATTGAAGTAATGATCGAGATTTTTGTTTAGGAATTCTAAGTGCTGCAATGTGAAACAAGTCAGATTAATTGTCTGTAGGAATGCTAAGTGCAAGATTTTAAATAGTGTGAAAAGTGGCCTACAGTATTCATACTTCTTTTTAAAAGATGGTATTCTCACTGCATGCTTCTGTAATTTAAAAATGCTAATAGATTCAGAGCTGTTTCCCAAGGAATACAGGCCTCAGCTAATAACATACTGAAACAGGGTATGGTCTATAAAAAGGCTGATGCATGAAGCACACAACAACTTCCACCATCATACCTTTGTGGTTTTTGCCAGGAAAACAAGAAAATCTGGTCCTGTATAAAATGACTTAGCAATTCAAAGGCTTCTGTGTAGTCATTATTCGACCAGTCTAGTGTGGTAATAGATGACAACAAAATGAACACTGAAGTTTTAAATTTGGCATTTAAAAAAATCATTCACACATGAAGATCACACAGGCATACCATAGTTTGAATACTGCACAGACTCTCATATGGAGGACACAGAAACAGACATCCCTAGCACTGAGAAGCAACAAATAAGTTGCCAGTTCAGATGAAATACCAATTCAGTTTTACAGGGAGTGCTCTACAGCATTGCATTTACTATGAATATGTGGCCCAGTGACCTAAGTCCTAAGTGACTGGGAAAAGGTGAGGATGACTCCTGTATATAAGAAGGGTAAAAGAACAGATCCACAAAATTATGGAACAATGTCCTTGCTGCAGAATTCTTGAGCAGAATTCTTGAGTCAGAAAAGCATCTGTCCTCAAGTCAGCAGAGATTTAGAAAGCATCACCCATACAAAATTTAGTTTGTCCTTTCCTCACATGATATCCTTAGAACCAAGGACGAAATTAAAATGTCCAGGCTATTAGGCCATTCATCAACCACAGCCTAATAGCCTGGAAGTTTAAGTGAGGTAAAGTCCATGTACCTAGATTTCCATCAAGGATTTGACATAGTGCCCTATTGTAGAATGTTAACAAAGGGTGGCACGTGGAATAGGTTCCCAGATATATGAGTGGCTTGAAGACTATGTAAGTAATAGAATATAATATGTTACCCTTCCTGGCAAGTGTTCATGAGATCATCAGCAGTACCCCAGGGAAGCATGATAGGAAAGTTCTTGGGAATGTGATTGGCCTACAATTTGCTACATCTATTTTTCACTTTTTAAAATATTGGTAGAATTTTTGCAATTTTTAGATGGCCAGGATATGGTCCCTCCTCAAATGATGCATTTATGATATCAGAGACATAGTGTGAACACATTTCTAGCAAAAAATGAGGGTTTATTTCATGCATGGCAGGCATGACCTTTTTCAACTTTCTTCTTATAATATTTTCTATTAGGACAAGGGAGTTCACGAGAATATCTGTGATTAGAAGAGTGAGCACGGTGTTCTTAGTGTCATGCAATAGTTTTTGTGAAATCTCTGAGAATTATCCAGTAAATTCATTGGCAGTCTCCTATGTGCTATTTTTTATTTTTCCATCCATATGCAATGTAACTCATTCATCAGCAGCTCACTTCCTTCCAATCTGCTTATTGAAGTTTATATCAATGTTATTTCCATATCGATATTATTTCTCAAAAATATGTAAACACCCCCCCCCCCCCCCCCCACACACACACACAGAGTGATTATTTCAATGTTGTTGTCACATCAAGAATGCCTGTATTATTGTTCTATAAAATGCATGTTAGCTAAAATAATAAGTCAGCTACTGGACGAGAGAAGTTACGTACCTTACACTGACACCTAAATAATGACCATGCACTTTCATTTTAGGTGCCATAATTATAACTTCCATGTCTAAATTATTCTACAACAGTACAAACCACTATAGCTAAAAATAACACATTGCAGCAATAGTTGACAATTCCTCCTACATCTATATGAGGATGTGTTGCCAAAAACAAAGGTGACCAAGAACCATTTTAGGAGGGAAAAGAATAAATTTTCAAGAAAAATATAATTAACATTATTGAATGTCCACTATTGCTTCTTTTATTATTTTTGGTCTTGAACTTACCTGTGGTAGCATATTTAGCCACCAATGTCACATTTTCCTACATTTTGTCAGAACAAATTTTACTACAAATGGTGTTTTGACAAGATATTTAATGTGTTAAATCACTTAAACTGCATATTTTTCATAATGCACAAATATAGCTTCATAAAACACCAAATGAGAAATGTAAACAGAACACGGTCAAAGTTAATGATGGAAAAGTTCCTACTCAGAAGAGAAAGTTCTATGTCTATAACACATGCTCTTTGGACCAAAATGAAATTCTTTGTCAAAATACATAGATTTCAAGCATAACACATATGCAGTTTAATGTGCTAGTAAAACTAGAGATCTCTGATCCAAACGAAAATTCAATCATTGCACCAAAACAAAATTGTTTGTATTATTTATCAAAATGCATAAGGACTTTGAGTACAAAACACACATGGAACTAGTGATGTAACTTGATTGTTCTATAAAATTATAAAGTAATGCACACAGCTGGCATATTAACATTGCTGATGTAAGTTACAAGTTAAACTGCACCTGTCAACAAATGTAGTTCGTCATCTATGTACCACACTTCTTGCAAGGCACAATGGACAAAAATGTAAACACAAAATGGTCAAAGGCAATGATGGAAAAGTTCCTACACAGAAGAGAAAGTTCTATATCTACAACATATGTTCTTTGGACCAAAATAAAATTCTTTGTCAAAATACATAGATTTCAAGCCTAACACATAATCATTTTAATGTGCTACTAAAACTAAAGATCTCTGATCCAAAGGAAAATTTAATAATTGCAAAAAACAAAATTGTCTGTATAATTTATCAAAATGCATAAGGATTTTGAGTACAAAACACACATTCACATACTCATTCTAAAACACAAGAAACCACGCATGACATTACTAATCTAACTGACAGGTTAAAATAACTTGACAAGAATTGACTTATGGTGACACACACTACAAACTACATGACATCCAACAGCATTAATACACAAGTAACAAATTGCATCATACATCACCTTTTCACAGATAAGCCTCAGTTACCATTACCTTGATCATGGTGAGACCCATTACGCTGAATCCAATGGGGGCAACGATGGTTGGTATGGTGACATCCATTACGCTAACATGGTGACTAGCATTATCCTGAACATAATGGGACAATGATGTTCAGTTGACTTGGTGACTGCCATTATTGTGATCACAGTGACTACTACCACCCGAATGCAGTTGGGGCAATGACAGTCACTAGGTACGGTGACTGCTATTATCCTGATTATAGTGACTACTATTACTGCAAACACAACTGGGACAATGATGGTCAGTTGACATTGTGACTGCCATTACCCCTCAACCATTGTGAATATCATCATTACCACAAATGCAATTGGGGGAATGATGGTCAGTTGACATGATGATTGCTGTTACCCCTCTATCATGGTGAGTACCATTTGCATGATGTTAGTCTATGTGCCAGAACTTGACAGTAGATGTCAGCTACTGGACCTTAAAAATGGATCATAAAACCAGAGGCTGACAGTGGATGTGCCATAACCTGACAACGGGTATCAGCTACTGCTCCTCAAATACAGGGTGTCGAACTCGAAACAGGCCCCACAAACAAACATTTACTTAAACTATGCTTAAAGGTTTTGCATAAAAATCAGGAAATGAAATTAAATGATCATGTCATACCTTGTTTATGGAGAAATAAAGGTGAATCGCAAAATGTGTTGGAAGTGACCGCCCTTGACTTGTAAACAAAATGGTTCAAATGGCTCTGAGCACTATGCGACTGAACTTCTGAGGTCATCAGTCGCCTAGAACTTAGAACTAATTAAACCTAACTAACCTAAGGACATCACACACATCCATGCCCAAGGCAGGATTCGAACCTGCAACCGTAGCGGTCGCTCAGCTCCAGACTGTAGCACCTAGAACCGCACGGCCACTTCGGCCGGCACTTGTAAACATAATTGATGTTACAGATTATCAAATTCCTCTGCCAGAACTTCTGGTGTCACTGTCTGGATTTCACAGATGATGTTCTCTCGTAAATATTCCAAGGTGTGAGGTCTTTTCTTGTAGACTTTGCCTTTTAGGCTAACCCAGAGGAAAAAGTCAGATGATGTTAAATCAGATGACCCTGAGGGCCACAGTTCTTTTGAAATCACTGTGCCAGTGAAAAATGATGCGACCTCATCCTGGTCCCTTGAAAAGTGCAGCATGTGGTGCCAGCTGAGGGTAAGTTATTGATCATCCAAGTGGTTTACAAATTCCCAGACTATACTGATGTGAACTGCACTTGTCACAGTAGACTTGAAAAAAACTGGTCCAATGATGTGATGATATGATATTGCACAGAACACAGGGGGTGCTCGAGCAATGCATGTGGATTTTCATTACACCACAAACGTGTATTCTGAGTGTTTATATAGCCAGAGAAGTGGAATCATGCCCCATCATTGAGCCATTTGTACTGTAGTATTCCTGGCCTCTGAGCAATAAACTGTTGAAACCAACAGCAAAGTGTAATGTGCTTGTCTTTGTCATTGTCATTCAGTTCCTGAACAACTGTAAACCTACATGGATACACATGCCTGATTTCTTAACTTCTGCAAAGTGAAACAAAGACTGCTCTGTGCGCATTCGCGCCAAAACGGTTACAAGTAAGTCAAAGATTATGACAGTCTCACAGAAATGAATACACACAAGAACCATATCACTGTAATATATCGATACATCGGGTATTACTGGTATCGAGAACTGGGGTTGGGGTGCCGTAATGGTCACGTAAATAAAGAACCATTACAAGGTATCATGGCTCAATATTTTTTCAGGTCACTTCCAGCGACTTGTCGTCCATGCCCCGTCGAGTTGCTGCACTGCGTCGGGCACAAAGAGGTCCGATACAATATTAAGAGGTATACCATGACTTTTGTCACCTTAGTGTAATGCATTTTTATAAGATTTTCTATTGCACTATAGACGAATTTCAAATACTTACCTTTATTTTTGTGAGAAAATTAATTTGCCTTTTAAATCTTAGGCAGTTAAATAAGGCATGACAGCGCTATTCTCTTTGTGTAAGTGAAGTACTTATTCCCAAACCCAGCACAGCGCTATCACATTTTCCTAGCTTCTCGTAATCCTAATACTGGACGAGTAGAGGACCCTGGGATTAGAGCTGCTCGTACTCTGCCTCCTCTCACTGCCAACCTTGCCGATCAAACGTTACTGTGCGCAACAGCCTAGGCACTGGAGTCGCCACTCTTTAGAGCTGTGTCATTTCAGTGAAAAGTAACTCATAGCAGTGTCGTTTTATAACACCTCCCTTCCCCTCAGGGTGGTGGACTAATTAAAGAATTACCATGTTATTAATGGTTTGATATTAATTTGGAATAAGGCATCGAACCCGAAGTGAAAGCATTACCCGGAAAAAGTCGGTTGCTATCATAACTAGATCATTATTGTGCGATTTACTTTGGGCGATAACGATCGGCAGGAATAAAAAAATGTACCAAATAATACGGAAAGCAGTTAGTGAAATTCTGGACCGAAATGATGATTAATTTTGACTCTGTTTGGAAACTGCTGTAAATGAACGGTCGCCAGCCCGCTTAATTGAGTGAAATGAATTAAAACTATTGACTTTGAAATTAAATTACGTTACTGTTGTAACATATTGACAGGCATGGACATTCGTAAAGGCACTGATCCAGAAAAAAAATGGTTCAAATGGCTCTAAGCACTCTGGGACTTAACATCTGAGGTCATCAGTCCCCTAGACTTAGAACTACTTAAACCTAACTCACCTAAGGACATCACACACATCCATGCCCAAGGCAGGATTCGAAGGTGCAACCGTAGCAGCAGCGCGGTTCCGGACTGAAGCGCCTAGAACCACTCGGCCACAGCGGCCGGCCCCCATAGGCATGGGTGTGTGTGATTGTCCTTAGGATAATTTAGCTCATGGACAAAAGCAAACATGCAAATACTTCATGAAATTAATTACTAGTTCCTTACACTACCAGTTACGTAACAAATGAACTGCTTTTCTCGCTGTAATGCTAATTGCTGTTAAAATGTTTTGCAAAAGGTAAACTTTTTGACAAGAATAATTTTAGTATTTAAGGGGCTCCGTAACGCCCTATACTTGCAATGTTAAAATAACGCTTATAAATTACATCTTTCCTCACAAAGTATTTGAGGTAGGAAGTTGAACTTTTTACAGATTATTTATTGGAATATGGGCTACAACTTAACACAGGGATTTTACAAAATTTTAGATCAGTTATTAAAGATGATTTTTTTCAATTGTAATGAAAATTCACAACATTTTTTTGCAATTTTTTATTTATATATTAAAAAATATACAGTTTTTTGGAAAAAGGCTGTGTTAAATTATGCAGAAGGTACTGTGTATCATTTACTGAAAGTTTGAAACAAATATGTTTGGAAGATCCTTAGAAAACATGTAATTAGTAAGAGAAAATAAAAGTTTTGGGAATCGAGCGACAAAGATTGGATTAACTTTTTAGTGCATTCCAGGTCCATAGGATGGATTATCTTCATCCTCTGCAAACTCCTCCTCCAGCTCCCTCTTGTTCCTCCTCCTGTTTATTCTTGCTTGTATTTCTAGACTCTTTACAGCCCTGTCTGCAGCCCAAAGGCGTTCCTTGTCTAAAGCAAGCATCGCTCGTACCATGTTAGAACCTATCTTCATTGTTTACAGTAATAACACATACCTTTGGCTTTCCAACATTTCTCCTTTTCTTAAAAGCCTTCAGAGGATTTCTAATAACTTTACTTTTACTCATTATTATACTTCAACAAAACAGAGACTCAAGAAACAGAATTAATTACGAATATTTTCGAGATAACGACAGAGTAAATAAACATGAAACAATCGACAATCACACCAGCGATATATATTGAACCATCACAGGTTAGCCACAACACATACTTTATCTCACATCACTAAAATGTACCTGATGAACACGGACGTTAATAATAACACCATTTGACAGCAGTTTAACAGCGCCACAGTGGGTCACGCCCATGAAGAACACATTTCAAAAAAAATTTAAAAATAGTTGTAGTCTTCGGAATTGAATAAATTATATATCTATTAAAAGGTAATAGTCTGCAGATTCAGAAAACGCAAAAAAGTAAAAATTGAACTTTTCATGATTTTGAGCCTTTCCGGAGCCCCTTAAATTGATCTACAGTAATAACTGGTTTTTAAAATGATCAAGGGATTCGCTACTTTGACATATTGTTACGTAAATTACTTCTCATGCATATTTGTCTGAACGTGAAGTATTCTTAATTATACTGCTTTGTCAAATTATTTGTCAACAGTCAGCACTTAATTAGCAAGTCCAAAAAAACTAACTTTTTTCAGTTCATTAATGACACATTCGGTTAGTTATGGCTACGGAGAGGATTCTGTCAGGCAGTTGTTACTGAGGATTACACAC
Source organism: Schistocerca cancellata (assembly GCF_023864275.1). Classification (NCBI taxonomy): domain Eukaryota; kingdom Metazoa; phylum Arthropoda; class Insecta; order Orthoptera; family Acrididae; genus Schistocerca; species Schistocerca cancellata. The sequence continues at coordinate 235,386,746 of NC_064627.1, read as the reverse complement.
CTTAACACACTTAAGATGATAAGTATTTGTTATTGGACGATTCACAACCAACGCTGGCAAGCCTTTTACAATTCTAAATGATAAAGAGTTCGGGTCTTACTTCGTAGCGGTGCGATCGGTGCGGCCAGGCCCATTATACAACGACAATGTACGGACTCAGGCTCTTCACCACAGTTAACATTGGACCCCTAGCGCTCTTCTAAAACACTGGTTAACCTTCATGTTTTGCGCTGTGTCCATTTACTTCTCCACATTATGCCAGGCGATACCGTACGTGGGATTTTGCAGTGAAACGTCTTGCGTCCTCTCGCAGCAGAATTCCTCCTCTGCGTCCTACACGCTCATTCTCTACGCACAAACTGTCGTTACCACCTGGCAGACACTGTCCGACAGCGCCGCGATCATGCGCCCAGCGATAGTAAGATAATAACATCTTTGGTTTACGTAATGATGTTCCCTGACTTGGCCAGTGCGTCTAGTATGATTCTTCACATTCTCTTTCACTGGTTATTTCGCACACAGGAAATTATTAAAACATGTATACACCACAATAACATACACAACATATTTATACACTTCATTTATATTTACATAGTTAATAAAGCAGGAAAAAATTTATATGTGGGTACTGTATTGTGTTACAATATGTACACTACTGGCCATTAAAATTGCTACACCACGAAGTTGACGTGCTACAGACGCGAAATTTAACCGACAGGAAGAAGATGCTGTGATATGCAAATGATTAGCTTTTCAGAGCATTCACACAAGGTTGGCCCCGGTGGCGACACCTACACCATGCTGACATGAGGAAAGTTTCCAACCGATTTCTCATACACAATCATCTGTTAACCCGTGTTGCCTGGTGAAATGTTGTTGTGATGCCTCGTGTAAGGAGGAGAAATGCGTACCATCACGTTTCTGACTATGATAAAGGTCGGGTTGTATCCTATCGCGATTGTGGTTTATCGTATCGCGACATGTCTGCTCGCGTTGGTTGAGATCCAATGACTGTTAGCAGAATACGGAATCAGTGCGTTCAGGAGGGTAATACGGAACGCAGTGCTGGATCCCAACGGCCTCGTATCATTAACAGTCGAGACGACAGACATCTTATCCGCATGGCTGTAACGGATCGTGCAGCCGCGTCTTGATCCCTGAGTCAACAGATGGGGACGCTTGCAAGACAACAACCATCTGCACGAACAGTTCGACGACGTTTGCAGCAGTATGGACTATCAGCTCGGAGACCATGGCTGCGGTTGCCCTTGACGCTGCATCACAGACAGGAGCGCCTGCGATGGTGTACTGAACGACGAATCTGGGTATACGAATGGCAAAACGTCACTTTTTCGGATGAATCCAGGTTCTGTTTACAGCATCATGATGGTCGCATCCGTGTTTGGCGACATCGCGCTGAACGCACATTGGAAGCGTGTATTCGTCATCGCCATACTGGCGAATCACCCGGCGTGATGGTATGGGGTGCCATAGGTTACACGTCTCGGTCACCTCTTGTTCGCATTGACGGCACTTTGAACAGTGGATGTTACATTTCAGATGTGTTACGACCCGTGTCTCTACCCTTCATTCGATCCCTGTGAAACCCTACATTTCAGCAGGATAATGCATGACCGCATGTTGCAGGTCCGGTACGGGCCTTTCCGGTTGCAGAAAATGTTAGACTGCTGCCCTGGCCAGCACGTTCTCCAGATCTCTCACCAATTGAAGACGTCTGGTCAATGGTGGCCGAGCAACTGGCTCGTCACAATACGCCAGTCACTACCCTTGATGAACCGTGGTGTTGAAGTTGCCTGGGCAGCTGTACCTGTACATGTCATCCAAGCTCTGTTTGTCTCAATGCCCAGGGGTGGTTGTTCTGGGTACTGATTTCTCAGGATCCATGCACCCAAATTGCGTGAAAATGTAATCACCTGTCAGTTCTAGTATAATATATTTGTGCAATGAATACCCGTTTATCATCTGCATTTCTTCTTGGTGTAGCAATTTTAATGGCCAATAGTGTACATAACCTATTAAGTCTTGTGTACCACCTAGTCTGATGCAACAAGTATTAATGTTTATCTCTGAGAAGACTCTCGGAGCAGTGAGTGACGGGAATAACCCTTTCGATAGAAGTCAAAAGACTGTCTATGACTTCGGACACACATTCGTATATTTCCAATTGATGGTCGCTACCAGTCTTTCGATGTTGTGTGTAAAGTGTTACGCCGTCGCCAAGGTAGGCTCTGTGGGCCGGCAACACATCTAACACCACAGAGGACCGAGGTTGTCTATACCCAACGCCTACGCAATGGTAAACATCGGATGTTTTGGAAACAGACATTCCGCGTACTATTTCCTGCAGAGGGAGTTCGAGATGGCCTGCAGGAAGTGTTACCAACATCTGATTGGCTGGCCAATACTATTTAAAGGCTACAACCAGTACCGGACGGCAGTTCACGCCGAATACCTACCTCAAGGATGTCTCCATGGAAGACTATGTCTTCGCCATCGGAACAGGACGTGGAATTAAGTGTATGTGTGTTACCTCGGACTCTTACGGGGAACTTAGAAGTTACAATTTGTCGCCTCTGGTAGGAAATTCTTACTGGCTTTGTGATTGTGACTTTTCGTTGTTACTCAGTCATTTCCATGTAGACTCACGTAAATAAAAGTTGTGTTGTAAAAACTTTCAAATTGTCAGTTATAACATAAAGAGTATCTTCATTGAATGTATCAATGAATTAAACCATTTCAAATTCGATTACGTATAATTTTTCTGTGATATTTAACTCTACGTGTTACGATTGCTTTCGATAACGAGTAAATAGTAATACTAGCTGAAGTTATTACTCATTTCAGTAATACAGCTAAACATCTGACACAATGTTCATAGTTTGGTGTTTACAGTAGCAAACTGTCTCCACAACTAACTTGTCTAAAGACACAAGGATTTCTAAATTGTGACATATAATCAGTGAGGAATGTCAGACATTGCTTTTCTCTTTCAGCTCACAGTTATGAAGACGTGTCTGAAACCAAGTGATAAGAAGTTGAACACCTTGAGCGAGGAGCCGATTTTACTGAACTTTCCGCTTAGGTGGTAGTTCCGCGTGCCGTCAACCACTTGACGTGTTAGCGTATAAAAGGGCGCCTGATGGTGCGCCTTTACGCCGGCAACCCATCCGACGGCTTCGCATTACTTGTCATCTAGTACACAGGCGTTACCGTGGAAAAAATTCATGCGGCAACTGCCGCCAAGCCGAGTAAGTAAGGAAATTGTAAGTACACTACTTGATGCTTGCTGAGTTGGCATATAAACGTGCATGGTGTGGTAAGAAGACACCCTCCAAGTGACGACAGGCTAGAGAAAGCAACAGTTGTGTAAGGAGGGACCAGTTTCACAGCAGTTATTATCAAAAAGGTTCGTCGTCTTCACTAGCAAGTATCTCGCAAGGAGAAGACAGTGATTCATAGAGTGCGTTATTTGTACCACGTAAACGTCGTCGTATAATGCAGTTGCCATAATCCGAAAGGGAGAATTCGTCTGAAGGTTCAAAAAGTGATCAAAGTATGTGGTTTGATCATAGAGGCCTCCAGCCGATCACTGTGCAGTTTACGGTGTCCATGGTTCTAAAGTGAGTGGTGAGAATGTGCACAGCTGTAACAACATCGAAGAGTTTTTCATTTTTACAACCAGTTGGCTGTATTATACAAATCATATTCGTGTACGGTTGCTGACTCACGGCCATGTTTCAAATTGTCCAAGGTTTTACGAACTTTATGTCACATATCAAATATCTTAATACATCACTACAAACGTTTTAATCAAAGGGTGCCAACAAATACTGGTGAAACAAAGCGGCTGTTTGTATTGATTTGTGGATGGGGTTGGTGAAGCGTCTCTCCATACACTTATATTTGTCCCAGGACCCACTGTTTATAAAAAAAAATCCGCGAAAGGTAATGGTTAGAGATTATATCGAAATTCTGTTCCGAATGCTACATTTTGCAGACAACATAAAAGCTGCTGTTTTAGATCTCAAAAGTTCAATTCATTGTCGAAGAACTGAAGAAAATTTTTTAAAAAATATTATGATCCTGCCGAAATATTGTCTATCGAAGAGTCTCTAACGCCACCCCGAGGACAAATTATATTGAGGAAACTATCAAACTCGTGTGGCATCTAAATGCTTAAATTGCTTTGCGATAATAAAAGCTGCTACAGTTTTCTAATCTACGCTGCGAAAGTCCTGTATGTGATAAAAGAAATACTACACCAACAAAGAATGTGATGAATTTGTGTCAAGATGTACTCAATAAGGGACATACATTATGTACCGATAATTGATATACCAATGTAGATTTGGTAACCTAACTAAGTCATACGCTTTTGGTTGGTACCCTTCGACTAAATCGCAAAGCACTTCTCAAAGGAATTTTAGCGACCAAATTTAATTGCGACGAAGTGATTTGTAAAAGGGAACAGTCAAGGAATCACGGTCCTGAAATGGACAGAAAAAAAGAGACATTTGCTTCTTTTCACTAAATATTCGAGTGAAATGGAAAACGTGACAACCAAATGAGAGATTATTGAGAATCGAAAATCGTTACTGAATATAATAAGGGAAAAGCTGCTGTTGATCTTTCTGTTCAGGTGAGTGCATGTAGCAGTCCACCGAGAAAAAATTATATCGAAAGTTAACATTCTATCTGTTTTTGAACATCGTTGTGAATGCGTTGTATGTATTCCAAAATGTGACGAGGAGGGAAATGTGAGTCTCTATATTTGGGAAACTGTTTGCAGATACGGTCACACGGCATTCACGTGCAGGAACCCAAGTTAATGCCGATGCAAGAAGTGCACACCAGTTGAAAACAAAGGAAGGAAAGGCGCATAAAGTGCGTGGATATATGATGTAAGGAAGAACTCCACTTACAGCTGGTAAAATTGTTGTTTATTGAAACATGACCGGTTTCGCGGCTGTAAGCCGCATCATCACGTGAACTTACGTGGTAAAAAGCAAAGTACGGTGTCACCACATTTTTCGGATATTAAAACTAGTAAAGGAATGTCTAAAATGTACTCACAACGTTAAAAGATCATAGGTTTACCCATCGCTCCTAGTCAAAATTTACTATCCAGAGAATATCGTCAATACTATGACGAGCGAAAGGTAAGAAGAAGTGCCCCATTCTCTAAAATTTGTCTGCATTTAAAAAGGAAGAAGAAAATATTTTATAATGAGCGGACGACATTTTTTTTAAAAAAAAGGCCGGACTGGCGATAAGGAATTGTCCCTACTAACATTATTAGTCGGGACACACGCAAATTACAGTGTGAAAAGAATCACGTGGCAGTGTCTTACCAGTATGACAGCAGGGCAGCTCAGTGCAGGGCAAGGCAAAAGCGGCCCTCACGAACGACAAAGAGAGACTAGCCGGCTGGCTAGACGGACAGTGTGACGTCATATACTTATCACTAGGAGTGCTGCGTCGTTACCTTTACAAGCGAGAGTAGTACAGATGCAGGCAAATTTTAAACACTGGGTTCTTCTTCTTTACCTTTTGCTCGCCTAGTATTGACGATGTTCTCTGGAGAGTAAATTTTGACTAGGTCTTTTAACATTCTGAGTATATTTTAGATATTCCTTTACTAATTTTAATATCCCTAAAATGTGGAGACACTGTACTTTGCTGTTTACTGCGTAGATTCACCTGACGAATACGGCTTAAAGCCGCGAAACCCGTCGTGTTTTACTAAACAAGAATTTTACCAGCCGTAAGCGGAGTTCTTCCTAACAGCACTCCGTTCAACAGTTGCGGTTGCTCGGAATACACAATAGTGCGTGGATATAGCCAAACGCAAAAACATCTGGGCACAATGTAGCTACAGTCGAGACGGTGTAAGATGACTCCTGTCAGCTCGCTGCGCTGTTGCCAACTTGCAACTGCGAAGCACTGACGGCTGCAGGCGAAAACAGTAGTCGTCTACAGAGGTTTGACTACACTGAGAAGCTGCCATAGACACGATTACAAAATCGCTTTACGTTATTGGTTGAGGCAGACCCACGAAGCTGCCTCTCCCAGTCCACTGCAACTTTCAGGGATTAACTTACACCGACTCAACTACAGGAAAATAACAGGTGGTTACCCGTTGTAATACGTCCAAATCTAAACGCCATATTTGTACTGAACGTTTTGATAAACGTCATTAAAAAATACATTTGTTTTTTAACCTAGATACTGCCGTTCCTATGCACTGATGTCTCCAACACGAAAAGTGCACTGTCAGTCCCCACCGACTGGCTTCATCGAGAAGAAAAGTACCGTGTCAGGCATGGGGGACTGACGGAATGGGGAATAAATGGATGACATTCTGGATGTAATGTAGCATGTTCAACTCAGGTGAAAAGGTAGGCAAAGAGAGTTACAAATTTGACACTGTCGATTAAGTGTTCAGCATAATGTCCCGGTGGCCTTGAGAGTCGCGCAGTTTTGACCTTGGGCACTTTCTCGAGCCATTGCGAGTCCATCGCCCTCGTCTTGAGCATGCTGTGCTGGTAGCATACTGCTCCCGTAGTAGGCGCTTCCCAGAAGCACACTTTCAGTACAGAAACACTTAACAAGAAAAATGGCTAACATGAGACGGTGTTATGGTCCTTCAAGTACAACGGCAGAGACGTCAGGAGGAAATCAAACTGCTGTTTCGATTAAAACAATGATAGAGCTGCATAAGGCACTTACTGAAAAAGTCTAAAACTGAAATCTGTAAATATTTTGGCACTGATAACTCTACAGCGCCGATAATTAATATCAGATTAAAATTACAGCTTTGTTTGAGCGCAATATGTACGAACCCAAGGGAAATAATACGGAAACGGCTGAACATGAAGACGTAGAGAATGCAACGTAACGCAACGCATGTTGCTCAAACAAGTCAGGCTTCAGAATGTTCTCATATCAAGATTTTTGTTTCTGGAAAGAGTTGGTGAACTTCCAGAACAAATGGTTATTGAATATTCTGCAAGTCAAGCTAGTCGGAATGATTCTAAAATAGAAACGGTATGTTTGCGGAGAAGTTTACGAATCATTAGTTGTTGCACGAGCTGCAGACGGTGCGGTGTGAAATGTAACCGCCATCGGAAAATCTTCCACACAGTTTCCAGCGGTATTCCAAGTTCGTCGCTAGCACGGACCGTTGATTTTTTGGTCCAAATGTGTTTGAGTTTCTAAGGGACCAAATTGTTGAGGTCATCGGTCCCTAGACTTACACGTTACTTAAACTAACTTATGCTAAGAACAACAGACACACCCACGCCTGGGGGAGGACTCGAACCTCCGACGGGAGGGATTTTTTGGACTGTGGCGAAACTTTCCCTCTCCACGGTTGCATGTGGCCCACTTGATCGACAAGTTCTTTTCTGTTTACAGAGAAAACCAGTGCCCCTGAATTGTAGACATCTACGCACAATGCTCTGTTAATATACCGGTTCTTTTCCGCAATATCTACTGAATGCACGCAACACTATCGTAGCAGATAAATCTCTTGCGTATTCCAAAACATAAAAACTCTTTTCTTGCTTTGTCACCATTTTGTCAAGAGACTGGACTCGTACGTCAGCTGATGGGCAGGACTAAAACTTGATGAGCTTACGGTTCTATTCAGTCATCAATCATATCTCTACATGTAATACTTTGGCAAATATATAACTTTGAAAAAATGAGTTATTTATAGTACCCGTATGTTATGTATATGACTGCTTGCAGTGATTTTTCTGCAACCGTTTAATCACACAATAAGGGGTAGAACTCCGAAAGCGAATGGATAATTTATACCAGGCCCGTTGGTTGGTGGCAGAATGATCGTTCTGTAGTCTGTCGCAAGCGCGGATCCTCTAAACTTTCTCAATAGTTAGAGAAGCCTGACATTGTCAGGAAGGTGGCAGCGGTCTTAATGTAAGTTACTGAATAGGTTCTGTTGCGTTCAACAACCATCTTCAGATCGCGCAAATCGTCAAAACGAGCTGAACATGCAATAAAAACATCATCACCACCAACAGTCATGCAATGACATGCATTCGTATTATGGGCCAACAAGACTAGGACAGTATGCTGTTAATACCATCATCGAGAGCGAGCAAAGCTACACTTCTGGCCATTAAAATTGCTACACCACGAAGATGACGTGCTGCAGACGCGAAATTTAACCGACAGGAAGAAGATGGTGTGATATGCAAATGATTACCTTTTCAGAGCATTCACAAAAGGTTGGCGCCGGTGGCGACACCTACAACGTGCTGACATGAGGAAAGTTTCCAACCGATTTCTCATACACAAACAGCAGTTGATCGGCGTTACCTGGTGAAACGTTGTTGTGATGCCTCGTGTAAGGAGGAGAAATCCGTACCATGAAGTTTCCGACTTTGATAAAGGTCGGATTGTAGCCTATCGCGATTGCGGTTTATCGTATCGCGACACTGCTGCTCGCGTTGGTCGAGATCCAATGACTCTTAGCAGAATATGGAATCGGTGGGTTCAGGAGGGTAACACGGAACGCAGTGCTGGATCCCAACGGCCTCGGATCACTAGCAGTCGAGATGACAGGCATCTTATCCGCATGGCTGTAACGGATCGTGCAGCCACGTCTCGATCCCTAAGTCAACAGATGGGGACGTTTGCAAGACAACAACCATCTGCACAAGCAGTTCGACGACGTTTGCAGCAGCATGGACTATCAGCATGGGGACCATGGCTGCGGTTACCCTTGACGCTGTATCACAGACAGGAGCGCCAGCGATGGTATACTCATCGACGAACCTGGGAGCACGAATGGCAAACGTCATTTTTTCGGCTGCATCCAGGTTTTGTTTACAGCATCATGATGGTCGCATCCGTGTTGGGCGACATCGCGGTGGACGCACATTAGAAGCGTGTATTCGTCATCGCCATACTGGCATATCACCCCGCGTGATGGTATGCGGTGCCATTGGTTACACGTCTTGGTCTCCTCTTGTTCGCATTGACGGCACTTTGACCAGTGGACGGTACATATCAGATGTGTTACGACCCGTGTCTCTACCCTTCATTTGATCCCTGCGAAACCCTACATTTCAGCAGGATAATGCACGACCGCATGTTGCAGGTCCTGTATGGGCCTTTGCGGATACAGAAAATGTTCGACTGATGCCCTGGCCAGCACATTCTCCAGATCTCTCACCAACTGAAAATGTCTGGTCAATGGTGGCCGAGCAACTGGCTCGTCACAATACGCCAGTTACTGCTCTTGATGAACTGTGGTATCGTGATGAAGCTGCATGGGCAGCTGTACCTGTACACGCCATCCAAGGTCTGTTTGACTCAATGCCCAGGCGTATCAAGGCCGTTATTGCGGCCAGAGGTGGTTGTTCTGGGTACTGATTTCTCATTATCTATGCACCCAAATTGCGTGAAAATGTAATCACATGTCAGTTCTTGTATAATATATTTGTCCAATGAATACCCGTTTGTCATCTGCATTTCTTCTTGGTGTAGCAATTTTAATGGCCAATAGTGTATGTCTGCGATGAACACTCGCCGCCCACGAGAACGTGCTTCTGAAGCCAGAACCAAATCCTCGATTCACGACCGAACAATACTGTACTTCCTGCTCAGCTGCTTGAAGCTGCCTGCCTGTCAAAGTGACGAGAGCAGAGTGCAGGCTGCCAGAACATTCCTCGCTAATCTCGGCACGCGGTGTCTGCCGGCGCTGCACATGGGTTGCTATCGCGGCGGGCGGGAGGTGAGCAAACTATCTGAAGGATTATTTTTTTTTTTTTTTTCGGTAGTGTTGAGTAACATCTCCGTCTATCTCACAGCGTGGGAACAGCTGGCGAGACTGGCACGCGCACGATTATGTGAAGACTGTCGGCTGGCTGATAAGCCGCCATATTAAGTAACAGAGATACGCCGGAGGCTCGAGTGAGGGGCGTAGCGATAAGGATTTCACGGCCGAGGGCAGCGACTCGCCGGCATCCGTCGTCTCAGGCTTTCGGCCTGCGCGCACTAGGGGCGGGTATAACGTTTTAAGTATCTCCTCAAAACAACCAAATAACACGGTTAATTACACTACTGGCCATTAAAATTGCTACACTAAGAAGCAATGCAGATGATAAACGAGTATTCATTGGACAAATATATTATACTAGAACTGACAGGTGATTATATTTGGGTGCATGGATCCTGAGAAATCAGTATCCAGAACAACCACCTCTGGCCGTAATAACGGCCTTGATACGCCTGAGCATTGAGTCAAACAGAGCTTGGATGGCGTGTACACGTACAGCTGCCCAAGCAACTTCAACACGATACCACAGTTCATCGAGAGTAGTGACTGGCGTATTGTGACGAGCCAGTTGCTCGGCCACCATTGACCAGACGTTTTCAGTTGGTGAGAGATCTGGAGAATGTGATGGCCAGGGTAGCAGTCGAACATTTTCTGTATCCAGAAAGGCCCGTACAGGACCTGCAACATGCGATCGTGCATTATCCTGCTCAAATGTAGGCTTTCGCAGGCATCGAATGAAGGGTAGAGCCACGGGTCGTAACGCATCTGAAATGTAACGTCCACTGTTGAAAGTGCCGTCAATGCGAACAAGAGGTGACCCAGACGTGTAACCAACGGCACTCCATACCATCCTGCCGGGTGATATGCCAGTATGGCGATGACGAATACACGCTTCTAATGTACGAACAACGCAATGTCGCCAACCACCGATGCGACCATCATGATGCTGTAAACAGAACCTGGATTCATCTGAAAAATGACGTTTTGCCATTCGTGCACCCAGGTTCGTCGAAGAGTACACCATCGCAGGCGCTCCTGTCTGTGATGCAGCGTCAAGGGTAACCGCAGCCACGGTCTCCGAGCTGATAGTCCATGCTGCTGCAAACGCCGCTGAACTGTTCGTGCAGATGATTGTTGTCTTGCTAACGTCCCCATCTGTTAACTCAGGGATCGAGACGTGGCTGCACGATGCGTTACAGCCATGCAGATAAGATGCCTGTCATCTCGACTGCTAGTGATCCGAGGCCGTTGGGATCCAGCACGGCGTTCCGTATTACCCTCCTGAACCCACCGATTCCATATTCTGCTAAGAGTAATTGGATCTCGACCAACGCGAGCAGTACTGTAGCGATACGATAAACCGCAATCGCGATAGTCTACAATCCGACCTTTATCAAATTCGGAAACGTAATGGTACGGATTTCTCCTCCTTACACGAGGCATCACAACAACGTTTCACCAGGCAACGCCAGTCAACTGCTGTTTGTGTATGAGAAATTGGTTGGAAATTTTCCTCATGTTAGCACCGGTGCCAACCTTGCGTGAATGATCTGAAAAGCTAATCATTTGGATATCACAGCATCTTCTCGCTGTCGGTTAAATTTCTCGTCTGTAGCACGTCATCTTCGTGGTGTAGCAATTTTAATGGCCAGTAGTGTATTCGTTTGTTTCGAGGTAATTGTGCAGTTCTGGTACACATTAAATCTTCGCGCCACAGTACGCTTGTACACCACAAGGGGGACCATAACGAAGTAAAGTCGAGTATCGCGACGTAAAGCCGTAAGAAGTTTTGGTCTTACGTGAAACCAGTAAACGGATCGGACACATCAACCCAGACACTCTGTCATCATAATGACAATGAAACGGACGATGGCATACCGGCTGTCTCTCCTAAGCGTCTTCAGGAGCATTGCCTCCGGTGTTTCGGCGGATATTTGTAAATTTAGTTCTTGCAGTGTGTAGCTGGAGCCAGCCCAAACAATTGCTGCTCGTCACGCCTTTCATATAATGAAATGAGCGTACGGCATTGTTGGCCGGGAGACCCCAATCGGGGGAGTTTGGCCGCCGTATTGCAAGTCATTTTTAGGTGACGCCACATCGGCAACTTGCGAGTTAATGATGATGAAAATGAGGATAAAGGACACAAAACAGCCAGTCCCCTGCCTGGAATCGAACCCGGGCCCCCTGCATGGTAGGAGGTAACGCTACCGCTATGCTACGGGGGCGGACACGCCTTTCATGTGACGCCCAAAGACAACAGACAGCGTCTGTTTGTTTCCCATTACAGAGAAAATTATTTTTAAATCGGAGTTTTACGTGCCCATTCGATAGTACGCTCCCAAATTAGTCTAGTCCGATATTCGTTTTATCGACGTGCGTTAACGGAGACAGTAAAACGCGAAGAATAAACAGCAATTCAGTAGAGCTGCATGCTTGGCGGTAGCAGTTAGCGAGCGCCAGGGCAGTGCTGTCACTGCTGGATTACTGGTTATTCTTCGAGCTTTACTGTCTCTGTTAAGACATGTAGACTGAAAAATTATCGCACTAGACTAATATGGGACTACTCTGTTTGTGACGGGAAACTTTCCGTCGGCATTAGGCGTCTCATGAAAGACGTAAAGAAAAAGCACCCCGTCTTCAGGTCACAAGTGGCCCATGGGTACCGTCCGACCGCCGTGTCATCCTCAATGAGGATGCGGATAGGAGGGGCGTGTGGTCAGCACACCGCACTCCCGGTCGTTATGATGGTTTCCTTTGACCGGAGCCGCTACCATTCGGTCGAGTAGCTCCTCAGTTGGCAGCACGAGGCTGAGTGCACCCCGAAAAATGGCAACAGCGCATGGCGGCCCGGATAGTCACCCATCCAAGTGCGGACGACGCCCGACAGCGCTTAACTTCGGTGATCCCGCGAGAACCGGTGCCTCCACTGCGGCAAGGCCGTTGCCTAATGAAAGACGTGATGCGCACTATTTGTTTGGGCTCGCTCCAGTTACACAATGCGAAAATGAAATTGTAAACATCTGCTGAAACACCAGAGAAAATGCACCTGACGACTCTTAAAAATGGTTCAAATTGCTCTAAGTACTATGGGACTTAACATCTGAGGTCATCAGTCCCCTAGACTTAGAACTACTTAAACCTAACTAACCTAAGGACATCATACACATACATACCCGAGGCAGGATGCGAACCTGCGACTGTACCAGCCGCATGGCTCCGGACTGAAGCGCCTAGAGCCGCTCGGTCACAAGGACCGGCACGTCTCTTACATTAAACATCCTGTATAGCGGGTGGCTATAATTACGGTGCAGCTACTCATAGAAGTCCGGTGTGTGTCGGAATTATCGTATGGCAGTGGAACTTGGTATGTATTCTAATGCGTTAATGCAAAATCGATTTACACAGGAAAAAAGTTAGTTCCACTTTGGGCACCAGGTGCAATTCTAGCGCTATAAATTCAAGAGGACGTATAGAAATGGGTTAGGAACGGGACGTGGGTAGAGAATGTGAAACAAGTGAGAATGGGATAATGTTACTTTTATTATTAATCGTCGCTTCAACAATTTATTCAGTATGAGCACTGGAAACGTCGACGAGAAGATGCATCCGTGGAACGACGTCATCAACAGTTGCTCGCAGAAGTTTGGGTGGAATCTGAGAAACGTGCTCCTGTATACTTGCCTTCAGATCAGGTAGAGGTCGAACGTGTCCGTGGTAAACGCGTTCTTCTAGATATGCATAGAGCCAAAAGTCACATGGATTCAGGTCAGATCATCTTGCTGGCCATCCGTCTGGAAAAACCTTCTGAGATAACGTGTTCGTGAAAGTTTGCATTAAGCAGATCTTTCACTGGGCGAGTGGCGTGAGGTATTTCCCCATCTTGCATGAAATCAGTGGTTTCCACACAGTTGTGCTCTTGCAAAGCGGGTATCACTTGCTGTAGAAGAGAGCTCGATAACTTGTAGACGTCACCACATACCTGAAAGGCGCTCTGGATGCATTCTCGTCAAAGAAAAACGGATCGGGAATCAGCAACAAACAGTCACATGGCGAGCACAATGGCTCTTCGTATACAACATGCTGTTTAACAGTACCCCAAATTCGGCAAGCTCTGTATATTTAATGACCCCGTAGTGCAAAATGTGCCTCATCACTCAATAGAGTATTGCCCAGCCACATGGCATCATCTTCGATCCGTGCCAGAAACCGATGGGAAAATCGAGAACGTTGGTGGGGATCAGAGGTTTCAGTTGCTGCACCGTCTGGATCTTGCACGGGTTCCAATAGAAGATAGGCCGCAAAACTTTCCATATTGTTGACTATGAGATGGACGATTCTCGTGACAGTGCACGAGCACTAGCTCTGCTCGGGGCACGTGGTGCGTTGTCAGTAACTTCCACCGAGATTCGACGTCGTCCTCTTCCAGATAGAACACCAAGCTCAAGCATGTTTTCGAATTTCTTTATCACCTACTTTAAACCACTTGCTGACATAGAGACTCTCCTCAGACCTTTCAGTCGGCGATATTCTCTCAATGCAGCACTGTAATTGCTGCATTTTACATAAAACATTTTCACTAACAGTGCACGGTCTCTCTTTTCGACAGCCATACTGTTCACTCACGTTATGAGATTAAGTGAGACCGTGGATGCCATACTGGAGACAAACGGCGTACAGCGCTAGACTTGCACCTGGTGGCCAAAACTGGAACTAAACTTTTTCTTGCGTAAGTCGATTCCGCATTAATGCATTAGCATGTCTACCAAATTTCGGTGCTATACGGTAACTGCAGCTCACACTGGACCTACTTGAGCAACTGCACTTTAATTGGAACCTGCCAGTACTAGAGGCCGAAATACTAAACGCCTTTTTTCAAAACGATTTCGCAGAGGAAGATCGGACTGCAGTTCCTCGTTTAAATTGACCCACGAACGACAAAATGACAGTTATCGAGATAAGTGACCGTAGGACAGAAAAGCAAGCGCAAGCTTCCTAATGGTTGAAAGAAAGGTCATTCTCGTTTTCAGAATGGGTCGTCGAATAGACACACAGTAATAAAGGCCTATAATTCTTACGTCGGACTGTTGTAGAATTTTCGAAGATGTTTTATGCTCTCGTATTATGATATTTCCATAGACCGAAAATATCCTCTGTAGGAATCAACACGGGTCCCGAATTCACAGCTCGCTCTGCTCGCCCACGAGGCCCAGAAAGCAGGAGATACAGGCGCCCAGGTAGATACCGTGTTCCTTGACTTCCGGAAGGCGTTCGATATAGTTTCGCACTGTCGTCTAATGAACAAAATACGAGCATATGGAATATCAGACCATCTGTGTGACTGGACTGAAGTGTTTCTAGCAAACAGATCACAGCATGTCGTTCTCAACGCAGGGAAGTCTTCAGACGTAAAAACAACTTCGGGCGTGTCCCAAGGGAGTGTAACGGAACCATTACTTTTAACAATATATGAAAATAACGTAGTAGACAACATCGGAAATGGCATGAGGCATTTCGCGGATGATCGTGTTGTACATAGAGAAGTCGCAACGCTAAACAATTGTCGCGAAATTCAGGAACAACTGCAGAGGCTCGACGTTTGGTGCAGGGAGTGGCAATTACCTTCAACGTAAACAAATATAACACATTGTGTATGCACAGACAGAGTATACACTGATCAGCTGGAACATTATGGCCACCTACCTAATAGACGATTTGTCCGCGTTTGGCACGGATAACAGCGGCGATGCGTCGTGGCACGGAAGCAATGAGGTCTTGGTAGGTCGCTCGAGGGTGTCGGCACAACGTCTGCGCACAGAAGTCACTAACTTCCGTAAATTCCGTGGTGGGGGTGATGAGCTCTGACACTACGATAAATCACATCCCAGATGTGTTCGATCTGGTTCAGGTCTTGCTAAATGGAGGGGGGGGGGGGGAGGACATCAGCTGGAACACGCCACCCTGTTCGAACCACTCCATCACACTCCAGGGCTTGTGACTTGCCGTCGGGGAAGATGATCGTCATGAAGCGGTGTACGTGGTCTGCAATCAGTGTACGATACACCTTGCACGTCATAGTACCTTGCACGAGCTCCACTGGACATATGGATGTTCACTGAATGTTCCCTAGAAAATAATGGAGCCGCCGCCAGCTTGTCTCCGTCCCGCGGTACAGGTGTCAAGGAGCTGTTCCCCTGGAAGAAAAAGGATTCGCGCTCTTCCATCAGCCTGATGAAGAAGGTATCGGGATTCATCAGATCAAGCAAACTCTGCCACTGCACCAACGTCCAGTGCCGTTGGTAACTTGCCTATTTCAGTCGTAGTTGCCGATGTCGTGGTGTCAACATTGGCACATACATAGGTTGTCGGCTGTGTAGGCCCATTGTTAGAAATGTTCGGTGCACTGTGTGTTCAGACACACTTGTACTCTGCCCAGGATTAAAGTCTGAAGTTAGTTCCATCACAGTTCGCCTGTAGTATTTTATCAGTCTGTCCAGCCTACGACGTCGGACTTCTGTAATGAAATGTGCCGCCCAACCCCACGACTTCTGGACATGGTTTCACATTAGTTTCGCCACTCGTTGAAGACACCACAACAGCACTCCTCGAACACCCGACAAGTCGTGCAGAGCCTCCTGGCCATCATAATCTGCCCTCGATCAAACTCAGATAGATGGCGCGCCTTCGGCATCCTACACAGGGACAACACGTTTACTGATACTACATACACCGTGCATATGTCTGACTAGTAGTCATTCCTCGCCAGGCGACGCTGCTATCACCTGGACGAGTTTATATCGATAGCAGGTCGATGATTATAATGTTCTGGTTGGTCAGTGAATATAACATTTTCACTTCACTTATTACATATATTCAGACACTTCTAAATTTTTTGTAAGCTTCATCACCCGTGAGTACGGTTTTAGTCCATTGCTCTGGTCATAGACTTATCGCATATATGAAATACATGGTTTTCCTAGCGCACCGACGAATTGCGATAAAATACTAACCCAAACATTTGGTAGTTTTGAAACCTACCATAATGAGATCCTAGTGTCCTTCTACCAAAGCTTTGCAAACGTTTGGAACGAACAAGCCTATCCGTTCAAAATTCAAATGGCTCTGATCACTATGGGACTTAACTTCTGAGGTGATCAGTGTGGTGTCACCGCCAGACACCACACTTGCTAGGTGGTAGCTTTAAATCGGCCGCGGTCCATTAGTACATGTCGGACCCGCGTGTCGCCACTGTCAGTGATCGCAGACCGAGCGCCACCACACGGCAGGTCTTGAGAGACTTACTAGCACTCGCCCCAGTTGTACGACGACTTTGCTAGCGACTACACTGACGAAGCCTTTCTCTTATTTGCCGAGAGATAGTTAGAATAGCCTTCAGCTAAGTCCATGGCTACGACCTAGCAAGGCGCCATTAACCATTTCTAGAGAGAGTCTCACTTGTATCATCAAGAATGCTGTATACAAATGATGGATTAAAGTTAAGTATTCCAGCAGCTACGTACTTTTCTTTATAGCATTCATTACGTATCCTGTTTCAGACCTAAAGCAAGCCTGCGTGTGTAAACGCATGCCTTTCGGTTACCCGTCACTGTGGACTGGCTGTCTTGTCAGTCCACTACAATCAGTCCTCTAGAACTTAGAACTACTTCAACCTAACTAGCCAAAGGACATCACACGCATCCATGCCCAAGGCAGGATTCGAACCTGCCGTTCTTTTATTTGAAAAAAAAAGAAAGCATTCACATAGGCTGATTTCTCTACTACCTGCTAATATTTTTCTTGTGGAGTGAAAAAGTAGGAGAGTGACACTCACTTCGACTGGCTAGCTTTCGTCCGGGCTGCAGCAAAACTGTGCCGATGTGAATAACTCTGGCCCGAAATTGTATTGCCGGCAACATTGACGGGTAATGGTGACCGATAACGTCGCTGCTTACGTAACTGCAATTCATGTCGATGCAGTATTGCCGGACCACATTATCGCCAATATGAAATTTTTGTAGATGTACCCATGGGTCATTCGTGTTGCAGTGGGTGGTCAGCGAAAACGCGATCCCTTTGGCCTTGCCGAAACACGAACTTTCAACCAATTATTGACTTGTATGTGGTGCTCGAAGTGTGCCAAAAGAAAACTGCGGCTTCAGAATCCAGAATTTGGCTGTAGTAGATCTACATTCTGCCAGTGCCCATGATTAATAATATTAAAGGTTTGCAGCAATATTCTCTGAGCCTCGTGTGTACGATTCTGTAACGTCGTGCGGCAACCGTGCCACTCATTTCTGTCACACGGTAATTCAATCTAAAAGCCGCAAATTCAGCTAAATATCTAGGTATTACAATTACGAACAACTTAAATTGGAAGGAACACGTAGAAAATGTTGTGCAGAAGGCTAACCAAAGTCTGCGTTTTATTGGCAGGACACTTAGAAAATGTAACAGATCTACTAAGGAGACTGTCTACACTACGCTTGTCCGTCCCCATTTAGAATACTGCTGCGCGGTATGGGATCCTTACCAGATAGGGTACATCGAAAAAGTTCAAAGAAGGGCAGCACGTTTTGTATTATAGCGAAATATGGGAGAGAGTGTCACAGAAATGATACAGGATTTGGGATGGACATCATTAAAAGAATTGCGTTTTTCGCTGCGACGGAATCTTCTCACGAAATTCCAATCACCAACTTTCTCCCCCAAATGCGAAAATATTTTGTTGACACCAACCTACATAGGGAGAAACGATCACCACTATAAAATAAGGGAAATCAGAGCTCCCACGGAAAGATATAGGTGTTCGTTCTTTCTGCGCGCTATAAGAGATTGGAGTAGTAGAGAATTGTGAAGGTGGTTCGATGAACCCTCTGCCAGGCACTTAAATGTGATTTGCAGAGTATCCGTGTAGATGTAGATGCAGATGTAGATGTCGATGAAGTACGGGGTGAACGTATGACTTGCTACTAGCATGTAAGGATACGAAAAGATGAGTAGAAAAAAATAGGGCATGTTGTGGAGAGACTAGATATATGTTTCTTAAACAGAAGATGTGCACCTCGCCGTGTAATTCTAAGTTCTATGTATTCATTTGCTATATTATTTTGGGTTATTAACATGTCGGTCTTAACTATCACTGGTATGTGAGAGCTCACAGTTCATCAACAAAGTAAAAAAAAAAAAAGTTGTCGAGACTGGGGCAGTACAGAGGTAAAATTCCAAGCTTGTAACAAGTGGTCTGGCCTTGCCTTCTAACTCTAGACGGTATCGCGCACCTCTTCTAGTGTTAGGTTTTCCACTGTTGTGCAGTAAACACGGGCTCGTTCTAGATAACACTCGAAAGAGCTCGTTAGTGCGGCTAGGCGGATATTACACCATGTTCCGCAATTCACAGTTGAGCTATTCCTTCACTTTTGTTCTCTTCATTCCTTGTTTAGAAGGAACGCATGAGTTTTCTGATCTTGCACCATTATTTCGCATTAAATATCATACCTGAAGATGAGAGTTTCAACTATCAAAACGCGTTGTTGTTGGAAGTGAAGAACAATCTATGTGGAGAAAAGATTCACATCCAACTTTTACAACAATATTTCAAGAAGCCATTCGGGCGAGAGTAATTCAATATCGAATGGTTGTTCCGCGTGCCGAAGAAGCCAAACTCTGCAATTCGGTGCGGTGGATCCGGAATTTATGCTTAAAATTGAGAGGCCCGAGAAGCAAGTAAATGGCCCAGCCACGATATTGGGAAATAACGATGTCGTCATGGGAAAGGCACAGGTAACCGCAGCTGTTGGTAGATTTGAGGATTACGCCAAGTCACTGAGTTGCAAAGAATGACGTCAAAGCTTTCGTGCATCTGGATTCCACAGGATATGACGCAGCAAAAAGAGCAGACCAGGTATAACTATCACAAGAAGACATTTGATCTTAATAATGGAAACAGGGGCTTTTCTGGCTGCTGGAGGTGATTTACTGTACGATCAGTCTTAACCTGCCAAGTCAGACTCTGCTACTAAACGTACAGCAGTACATTGCTTTCCCTAAGCAGAAAGAAATTCTCGCCTCTCACTGCTCGGAAAATAATTACGTACAGCCTTTAGGGATACATGAGTAAAATTTATCTATCCGTTTTTATATTACTTCACAGAGGCGATCACTGTTACCCACACAAAGATCGAAAGATCGTCGGCAGGGTGCATTTGCTTTGACACTACCATTTTAGCTGTGTCGCGAATTCTTTTTTTTCCTGAAACAGGCACACACAGATAAATGATTCCTTTGAGTGTACAGATCCATTACTCTGAATAAGACTGAGAGCTTATTGTTTTGCGGATTCAGGCACATAGTTATTTTTGGAGTCTACCAATAAGCACACACAGCACAGTACTTTAGTAAAACTGCGTAGCCATTCACATGGATCTGTCTACTAGAAAGCACGATATAAGTATCATTTTATTATTATTATCATCTCCTTGGAGATTTGGTCTACACACGCAACTAAATAAAAGCTGTTTCTTTTTATGCAAAAAACGCCTCGTCCTTTTCTTTACGAAACATCCCCAGTGATGGGTTTTTGGAATCTTGTCACCACATATTCTGGAATTGTACCCCACTGTCCTACGTACACCAGTACACCTGGTTTTCAGCATTTGCGAGTAACTTCACTGTTTCTTTTTTAAACATGCGTTTACTGTTTATACACCAGCAACATTCATTTAAAGAAAAATTAAGTGGAAGTGCAATTTTTTGGTGATATGTACTCTCAAAAGCTGAAAAACGGACATCAAAGCGTACTTAGAACGACGAGGTAAAATTCCAGGGCGACAGTTATGAGACAAAAAGATCCCAAATAATCGCCACTGATAATGCTTTGTAAATGAAAGTAAGCGAAACGAGAGTGGCATAAAAACACAAATTCCACTGTTTAGTTGTGCAGGAGAATAGTACCTCTAAAAGGTAATATTAATAATATCAAATAAAGAAAGGATTCTAAGATGCAGCACCTTTCCAAAAATATAACTATTTCCACACAGACAGGTCAATAAATGCGTTTGGGGACATGAAATGAAGCAAAATAAGCACAGTTTGTAGCACCTTTTCGTAATATTACTGCATTTTGCACATTTTCCCTTCTATTTCACGCTTAAGCACCTTTTCGTCGATTTTTATCTGTATTTTTAATGGACTAGAGATACACTATATGATCAAAAATATCCGGACACCTGGCTGAAAGTGACTTAAAAGTTCGTGGCGCCCTCCATCGGTAATGCTGCAATTCAATATGGTGCTGGCCCACCCTTAGCGTTGATGACAGCTTCCACTCTCGCAGGCATACGTTCAATCAGGTGTTGGAAGGTTTCTTGGGGAATGGCAGCCCATTCTTAACGGAGTGCTGCACTGAGGAGAGGCCTGGCACGAAGTCGGCGTTCCAAAACATCCCAAAGGTGTTATATAGGATTCAGGTCAAGACTCTGTGCAGGCCAGTCCATTACAGGGATGTTATTGTCGTGTAACCACTCCGCCACAGGCCGTTCATTATGAACAGGTGCTCGATCGTGTTGAAAGATGCAGTCGCCATCCCCGAATTGCTCTTCAATAGTGGGTAGCAAGAAGGTGCTTAAAACATAAACGTAGGCCTGTGCTGCGATAATGCCACGTACATCAACAAGGGGTGCAAGACGCCTCCATGAAAAACACGACCACACCATAACACCACCGCCTCCATATTTTACTGTTGGTACTACACACGCTGGAAGATGACGTTCACCGGGAATTCGCCATACCCCCACACTGCCACCGGATTGCTACATTGTGTACCGTGATTTGTCACTCCACGTAACGTTTTCCCACTGTTCAATCGTCCAATGTTTACGCTTCTTACAGCAAGCGGGGCGTCGTTTGGCATTTACCGGAGTGATGTGTGGCTTGTGAGCAGCCGATCGACCATTAAATCCAAGTTTTCTCATCTCCCGCCTAGCTGTCATAGTACTTGCAGTGGATCCAGATGCAGTTTGGAATCCTGAGTGATGATCTGGATAGATGTCTGCCTATACACATTACTACCCTCTTCAACTGTCGGCGACCTCTGTCAGTCAACAGGTGAGGTAGCCTGTACGCTTTTCTACCGTACGTGTCCCTTCACGTTTCCACTTCACTGTCACATCGGAAACAGGGGACCTAGGGACGTTTAGAAGTGTGGAAACCGCGCGTACAGACGTATGACACAAGTGACACCCAATCACCTAACCACGTTCGAAGTCCGTGAGTTCCACGCAGCGCCTCAATCTGCTCTCTCATGATGTCTAAAGACTACTGAGGTCGTTGATATGGAGTACCTGGCAGTTGGTGGCAGCACGCTGCACCTAATAAGAAAAACGTATGTTTCTGGGGATGTCCGGATACTTTTGATCACACAGTGTAATTTTTATCTCTTCTGGAACAGGATTTTAAGATTTTGCTTGATCAGGTATCAACAATGGTCAATAAAAATTAAAATGGGAAGCGCCAGTAGCTATTCATACCCCAGCAACAAAAGCTAAACTCAGCAACAATAGTTAACCTCAGTAACGATGATCAACCTACAACTGTGAAATCAAACAAAATTTAAACATCGATGCTCCAACAGTTGAAACCTAAATTCGTTTAATTCAACGGTTCCTATTTGTCTACTGTGTACTGTCTTATTGGCCATGTTAGTGTTACACCAGATGCGATTTTCGGCAACAAAATTATGCTGAAAGTTAAGAAGGTGAAGTTGTGTGCAGCAGAAAGGCCATTTAGCGTCCTTAGACGTCTGAAGTCATATCTCCGATCAACAATGGGACAGAAGCGATTGAACAACTTGGCTGTTCTTCGTGACCACCGAGATGTTTTGGATGAATTGGATACCTGACCATTCATCAATGACTTCATATTGAGTAAGACAGTCAGAAAATTCGACATTTCCACCATTCTAAAGATACTGTAGCCCTAATAATGGCATTTAGAGCAATATTAAAAATCTTTATAAAATAGAGAATTAAATACATACATAATGTTAAAATTTCAAATTCAAAATATTAGTACTAGTTTAGTACTGTATTACTGTATTAATATAATACTGCATTAGTTACTGTCAAATACTTACATATTTGTAGGGTGTAAGACCCAATTAAAACCCGCTATTTACATACTTTTTGACTGAAAATATTAGGCATACTGTATTAACTTTATTAACCGTGTTAAAGCATTAACTATGAGATATTGCTTTTATTTAATGAACCCTAAGCCTTATTCAAAGTAAGATTAAATTACATATTTCACTTATTAATTTAATTGCTATCACTGTGCGGCAGCAATATTTTATGTTTTTTTTCTTTTAATGATAGTTTAGGATTTATTTAAATATAATTTCAGTATTTTCAGAGCTATATATTCACTACTCTGTAATAGTCTATAAGGTTGATTATTACTGTAAATTAAATTAGCTTTTTACGAAAATACCGTGCGTGTTTATGTTTTGTTTCTTTTTTCAAAGCCAAAAAATGTGTCAGGCTTGTCGAGTTTCCTGGAGTGTCGAGTTACCGAGAGTCCAGTTTTCGGGGTTCTAATGTTGATCATATGTCTCCAAAATGCTTAAAAAACTTTAAAACTCACTATTTTTCATATAGAATTTAAAAAATTTCCCAGAGCAAGACCCCCAGTATGGGCACCCCTAATATTTTTTATAAGTCGTCGTCTCTGGTGTCAACAAACGATTTTTAGTCGAGCTATGTTACGATTCTAACGAGAACAATCTCTGTAGACAACAGTGTCGTGCAAGTTCGTAGTAACGCACAGCAGACCAGAGTGGAGCCCAACATTTACAAGAAGAGTCCGTGCAGGATACGGTAGTCGATGCGCAGAGACCAATTTTCGTCCAGCGCGCTGGTTGAGTTCATTCATTTGTTTGGAAGGAGAGGCCAACAATGTCTGCCCCCTTACAGCCGGTCGCGCTGATCTAATCGGGGTGCACTCTCTTCGATCTTCCTCAAATGATTTTTCGGAAACTACCGGGTACAAAAATTTCATTTTTGCGTTATTTATAGCTTTATACGTCAGTTTCAAGATGATGTGCCAATCATTTCATTAATGATCATAATTACTGTGATACGTGCTTAGAAGTAAGACACTGAGCGAAATTCGCGAAAGTTTGCAATGAAACATATGGGTCGCTATGATTTTGCGTTTGGTGCATGTTAAATAATATGTTGTTCAGTATGAAATTTAGCTAACATATCGAATTTTCCTTTAACTTTGGTGGAGGTCTCCATCACAGATCTCGAGAAAACTGATCTGATGTAGCGCATTCATTTGCGATCGCGCGAGCCAATGATAAACCCAGAATGAAATATTCACAACATTCCTCACTCACATTTCAAAACCAGTCTGAGATATCTAAATTATATTTTGGCAAATGATAACACACAAAGAGGAGAATATTTTGCCATATGGTCATTATGCAAAACTTCACTATCTACCACGTTTTTCCACTAATTACAGACTTTTTTGGTGAAAGAATGTAGTTTTTTAGGGCCATCGATAGCTGATGAAACAAGAACTGCTGTGGATTTTGGAACAACATAACTAAGGACATTACACGTTTATTTTCGTACTAAAGATGTACTTACTAACCTTACTTTTCTTGATTTCCTGACTTAATAAACCACTGTTTCAGAATTCTCTCGCAATTTCGACAGCACAACATGGTAGTGAGGGGACACTGTAAACTCCGATGTCTTTTGGCAAAAGAAGCAAATTTTAACATCGCAACAAGAGAAATGTGTAGGCTTTACTCAAAATTCTCTATTCATGACGCTTCGCTGAAAGCTACAAATGGTTAACAAGCAAGGCGAAAAAAAAA
This sequence comes from Schistocerca cancellata, assembly GCF_023864275.1. Taxonomy (NCBI): domain Eukaryota; kingdom Metazoa; phylum Arthropoda; class Insecta; order Orthoptera; family Acrididae; genus Schistocerca; species Schistocerca cancellata. Next base: position 235,362,036 of record NC_064627.1, on the reverse strand, counting down.
TTGCTGCTTTTGTTGCATTTTTGGAGGAATTCTTTTTAGATACTAACCAAAGCGGAGGTGACATTTTTGAATGGTCTCCATGCAAGTGTGGGTGTTGAGGGGCTCCACGTAATATTGTGGAGGTTTCGATTTAGAGCAGCACTCAGCATTTCCCCCACCAATACTGCTCTCCCCATGTTTGCCCTCCGGACAGCGCTTCTACCGGCCATGTTATCCTTCACGGTCTCTACTTGTGTACTACTTCTTCACTTTATGAAGAGTTACAGCACAGTGGCTGATCGGAGAAGCTCTTTATAGAAACATGTTCAAATGGCTCTGAGCACTATGGGACTTAACTTCTGAGGCCATCAGTCCCCTAGAACTTAGAACTACTTAAACCTAAATAACCTAAGGACGTAACACACATCCATGCCCGAGGTAGGATTCGAACCTGCGACCGTAGCGGTCGCGCGGCTCCAGACTGAAGCGCCTAGAACCGCTCGGCCACACTGGCTGACAATATAAACATGTCTTCGAACTGATATTCCCTTGTTTGTTATCACTACCAACTTAAGCTTTCAATAACTTGAAAGAAGAGTTCCTTCGTTGAGCATACCAACAAATTTAAACCATTTCAAATTCAGTTATGTATAACATCTCTGTGGTTCAAATGGTTCAAATGGCTCTGAGCACTATGCAACTTAACTTCTGAGGTAATCAGTCACCTAGAACTTAGAACTAATTAAGCCTAACTAACCTAAGGACATCACACACATCCATGCCCGAGGCAGGATTCGAACCTGCGACCGTAGCGATCGCTCGGGTCCAGACTGTAGCGCCTAGAACCGCACGGCCACTGCGGCCGGCAACATCTCTGTGATCTCCGAATTTCGTGTGTCATGTCAGCTATAACTTAAGAGTATGTAGATGCACTGAAATCCGTATGTTAATGTCTTAAAAATCTCTAAAAAGAAATGATGCTCCTACTTATGAGTTAAATAAAGTAAAATAGTAATTATGTGTTTCATATATACTGGTAACTGAAGACATTTTCTAAAAGAAATGTTCAGTATATGTGTAGTCAGACTAAACCTAGCAACAAAGATCAAGGAATTTAGTATGTATATCCTTATGTGCTTTACTTTCCCTACTCTTAGCACTAGAAATGTGCGATAAATCCTTTAATGTAAAAGGTGTAAACTACGTCAAAGTTACAATGAAAGTTCTAATAATTATTCATTAAACATAAATGTGGATTCCAATTCACTAAGGTAGTGAAACAATATATATTTAAAACAAAAAAAGTTGTTTGCAATAAAAGAAAACTGGAGAGCTCTGGTTATGATACACATTTTCGACGGCTGATGACGCTGAAGTTCCGCATGTAGTGAACGTTTTGTTCGCCAAAATGCCACACATGACCAATTGGCACAAATCACATATATCTCTATTTTACTTCACTTAACTCACAAGTACATACGAGAAAAATTGCATGTTTAAAAATAGATTAATTTTCTCGTTTTTTCTGTTGTAGCACCTGAAGATGGCCAATGAAGGCCGAAATGGTAATGATTGTATCTTATAATGTGACTGTGTTTGAAACAAAGAGGTTCACAATATTCTTCAAACAGTCGAAAATTCACACAATATTTCGTCAATGATCGATTACTTGTACTGCTTTAAAAGTTAAGGACTGTTACGTCAGATGGCCACTTGTTACGACTGATGCAGTACTTGTTAGCAGCAGACAGAGTGGTTGCGCCAAAGACTGAGACGGCGTGGAGTTTTACAATTATTTATTGAGCTTTCTTTACAATTTCTCCCTCGTAGTCGCTGCCCAACCCTGCGGATCCTTCCGCCTGGCTGCTGCTGTGTAGATTCGCCGACAATGCGCGCAATGGGCGCCACCAGTGCTCCGCTGAAGTCAGGACGCCCTGTGGTTGAGATGAACTCGTCGCCGCTCGGCAGCCCAGTATGGCTCCCCCACGGAGCCGCGTCGCTGTGAGGTCAGCTGCCGCCGCCTGCTGCACCGGCGGCTGGGAAGCCGTCAGTCCAGTCGCGATGTCCGCGAGCTCCCGTCATGGACGGACCACGCGCCGTGGGGCCGGGTTGCCGTGGAGTCCGGGCGTCAGTCCCCTGCAGCGCCTGTGCCCAAGACCGCGCTGCGGCCGGTCCTGCTGGAAGTTCTCGCTGTAGTCAGTCAGCCATGGTGCCGACCGGACTCGGGCCGACCCCAAGAGCTGAAGTTGACATCTGGCGGCGAACGGATGACTCCTGCGAGCTGGAACAGACTTCCGGAATCGTCACCTACGAAGATTGAACATTCGGACACGGACCACGTCCGTCCTCAGATCCGAACTGCTTCCTAATGGCTTCTGTCCGTTGCTGCCTGTGCTCCACTATTTATATCCGGCAGGAGGACGTTTTCTACCCTCGGTGGCAGCTTCTTGTTATTACTCCCGCAGTCTATTGCAGCGTAACTTAGCGTGCTGTCCTCACTTCGCTTACTCAGCACTCTCCAGGCTTCGCTCGGCGTTCGGTCTGCGTGCTTCCTTGCGTCAGCCGGTTGGTAGACTGCAACTGTCAGCAAGGATATCTGTGCCGCGATTACTTCGCAATGCCGCGATCGCCGGCTGCCTCTGTTTTGCCATTCTCCACTGCGTGAAGCCACGCTTACTAAATGTGGCCGCAACAGGACTCATGTAACTTCCGCATGATGTGTCAATGCGAAGTAACATACCTTAATAAAACTTGGAACACTCTAACAGAAAGAACCACTACAGTGTAGAAAGAGATATGCAGTGAGGTGAACAGAAGTGTCACTTCTATTCAAATACAACAATTACACCGAAGTGATCGGGATTTATGATGGTCCCCTGGCCATTACAAACGGTGGGACGTGGCTCTCAATAGTGTGCTTGATTACTACGGACAGCAATGCATGCTCTGCAGCGTGCTCACATGCTAGCCACAGCCCTACGGGTTTCTTGTGGTAGGGCGTTACATCTTTCCACCACTGCTGGATGATCGCTGGTGCTTTGGATGTGCTGCAATACGTTTCACCAAAGCGTCTCACACATGCTCGATGCGAATCCGGGGAGTAGGCACACCAGTCCATTCATGGGATACTCTTTCCAAGAGCTCTTTCACCTGCGCAGTTAGACGCGGTCGCACATTATCATCCATAAAAATAAGTTCGAGGCCGAAAACACTCTTGGAAAGACGCATATAGGGAAGAAGTACAGTGAACAAAAACATTGACAAGCGAGTGTATCGTTTTCAAAGACCATGCAACATTATGCCTGCCTATACCGTAACACTTGGACCACCAAAACGATCAGTTTCGGCAATGTTCCTGGTATCCCCATATCGTGAGAGATGGAAACACGCAATGCAGCCAGGAAAAATGTCGAACATGGTCGTTTTGGTGGTTTTGTTTTTATGGTGGAGGAGTCATAATGTTGCATGGGTGTCCTGAGCTCCAAATATCTGAACGTGGCACATTCACTGGCCAACGTTACTGTAACACTGCACTTCTTCGCCATGTGCGTCTTTTCTTGGGTCTATTCGGCTCTGACTTCATTTTTATGGATGACAATGGGCAACCGCATAGAACTTCACAGATGAAGGGGATATTAATAAAGTGGATTAGCCTGCCCATTACCCCGACTTAAATCTCATCGAGCACGTGTGGTGTGCGTGAGGAAACGTGTTGCTGCAGCACGTCCACATGCGCCAACGACCGTCCAGCAATGGTCAACCGTGCTGGTGAAGGATTGGAACGCCCTACCACCAGAACTCCTTACCAACTTTTCGGTCAGTATTGCAGCACACTGTAGATCTTACATTACTGCCCGTGGTTATCACAAAGCCTATTAAGAACCATGAGCCGTGCTCACTCCCAACTATGCGTTTTCGTCAACTTCGCTGTCTGTCTGTGTTTGGTTTCCCGCCCTTGTTGCGGTTAAAAAAAAATGACTCTGAGCGCTATGGGACTTGGGAGGTCATCACTCCCCTAGAACTTCTACATCTACATCTACATGATTACTCTGCAATTCACATTTAAGTGCTTGGCAGAGGGTTCATCGAACCACAATCATACTATCTCGCTACCATTCCACTCCCGAACAGCGCGCGGGGAAAACGAACACCTAAACCTTTCTGTTTGAGCTCTGATTTCTCTTATTTTATTTTGACGATCATTCCTACCTATGTAGGATGGGCTCAACAAAATATTTTCGCATTCGAAAGAGAAAGTTGGTGACTGAAATTTCGTAAATAGATCTCGCCGCGACGAAAAACGTCTTTGCTTGAATGACTTCCATCCCAATTCGCGTATCATATCTGCCACACTCTCTCCCCTATTACGTGATAATACAAAACGAGCTGCCCTTTTTTGCACCCTTTCGATGTCCTCCGTCAATCCCACCTGGTAAGGATCCCACACCGCGCAGCAATATTCTAACAGAGGACGAACGAGTGTAGTGTAAGCTGTCTCTTTAGTGGACTTGTTGCATTTTCTAAGTGTCCTGCCAATGAAACGCAACTTTTGGCTCGCCTTCCCCACAATATTATCTATGTGGTCTTTCCAACCGAAGTTGTTCGTAATTTTAACACCCAGGTTGAATTGATAGCCTTGAGAATTGTACTATTTATCGAGTAATCGAATTCCAACGGATTTCTTTTGGAACTAATGTGGATCACCTAACACTTTTCGTTATTTAGTGTCAACTGCCACCTGCCACACCACACATCAATCTTTTCTAAATCGCTTTGCAACTGATACTGGTCTTCGGATGACCTTACTAGACAGTAAATTACAGCATCACCTGCGAACAACCTAAGAGAACTGCTCAGCTTGTCATCCAGGTCATTTATATAGATCAGGAACAGCAGAGGTCCCAGGACGCTTCCCTGGGGAACACCTGATATCACTTCAATTTTACTCGATGATTTGCCGTCTGTTACTACTGAAACGTCCCCTTAGAACATTTATACATGACTGTGCTTAAACTGACACACAATATTTTTAGCGCAACGCAATCTGACTTTCAAAAATCCCTACAAAAGAATGGCCCTGACTAACATTAACCTATACCTTTCACAAATCACTTACCTCACAAAAATCTTCATTACTCGAACTACTGCAATACAGCGAGCGCCACTACTGCCAGCTAAATAAAAGATTCAAACTACGGAAGGCACTAACTACTGATAGGCATAGTTACCAAATGAAAGATTTTGATAGAGAACAAACAATGTATTTACCTTAATAGTGTTGAAACATCATAATATACATAGCAGTTCATAATATCCAGTATTACAAGTTTCAAAACTCCGCCATCTCTCTCCTCACATCCACCACTGCTGGCGGCTCACCTCCAACTGCGCAACGCTACGCGCTGTTCACATCCAGCTGCCCAACACTACAATGGCTGACAACAATGCAAACTGGCCACAGACTGCACACAGCACAGCCAGTGATTTTCATACAGAGCGCTACGTAACGTTGCCAATAAGAAAACATAAACAGCCTACTTACATAGCCTACTTACATAGCCCCCATGCTCCTCACAAAAAAATTTTACAAATTGTTTTGGGCAGTGGCCAATAATGATTTGATAAAATTTTTCATAATTACAATAACAAAGATATCAAATGCACACACTTATTGATACAATGTTGGTCAAAAGCTAAAATTTTCTCACAGTCCATAAAGACAGTCCTGATCATTCAACACAGTGAAACTGCCGTTTCTTTTCTCAAAGTCTGAACAGTAAAAGACAATGCACACGGAAGTAGTGGATTTCCATGCAGTCTTGAAGAAGTAGTGTTGTCCTTCCAACGGAAAGACAGTGCTGACTCTTGATATGCTGACAGGTAATGGGCCACAACAGAGCAAACCCACAGCAGAGTCATTCGACGTTTTGAAGAATATTGGTAGCTAGGTCATCACAGAGCAGACCCACTGTAGTCCTGGTAGAGATTACGGTATTGGTGGGCCACCAGAGTTGCAGACCCACTGCAGTCCTTGTAGAAATAATGATATTGGTGAGTCATCAAAGATGCAGACCCACTGTAGTCCATGTAGAGACGGCCAGCAGCCATCTGTTGCGACTGTGCAGGTGCACATTCACCATCGAAGAGTCTTGCGGAGAATATAGCAAGTCCATAAACCACCACTTGTGCACGCACAAAGTTTTTGGAATTGTCATTAGAACCAGCAATGCTGTTATCCAGTCCCTTGCTGAATTATTAACATATGTGCAAACACTATCACTCCCTACTCACATATTGTCCATATACTATGACCAACAGAAATGTGTGCAGTGAAATGAATGCTTACAAGTTACTTAATGTGATAAACTTGTGTCAATTACAATTTTATAACATGAGAATACAATTACAGAAATACAGAAAACATCATTAAAGAACATAACAATACAGATAACATTTGTAGTAATACAGGCTTTACAAAAGAATAGAAATAACATATACATCAGTGTTACAGGAATTATGACATGAGCACATACATAAAAGATCAGAATAACTTTTGAAACATTAACTTCACACATGAGCATTAAAACAGAACAGAATAAATAATGTCTAAACATCTTTACAAAATAAATAACATAGTATTAGAAAAATTCTACAACATAACAACATCAGCTAAACACATAAAGACAGGAAAAACACAAATACACAAGGGTACACAAACACATAGAGGGATAAGACAGGAGGAAAGGACAGGGTTTGTTTTCATTGTAACATTTGGTACTTCAGTCCAACCCAAAACTTCATTCCATAGATCTTTCGTCTTATTTCAACATTTGTTTTCACCAAAAAAATCCTATCCAAGCATGCTTTCTGTATTTTTCTCATATAACCTCTCAGTGCATTTCTTCAAATTCATCGCAACTCATTCTCTTATAAGCTACCCCATCTTAAGCTAACTTAAATCTACTGAGCTCAGATGCTAAACTAAGGGACGAGGCAATGCAGCAGCACAAAACAATTAACATGAACAGCAATGACAAAAAAATTTAAATAGGCAAAGCAATTGCAATATTACAACTAATATAAGGCACTGAAAGACAAGAAAAATAAATCAGTAGTAAACTGGCTTAGAAGAGTAACACAAACTCAAATTCAGTAATACTATGCCTGGCAAACAGCAGCAGAAATAACTTATATCTAAACATGACATAGCTCAAGCAGAAAAAAACATTACACTAAAGACAACAATGCAGACAAGGGAAATGTATATTCACATCTTAATGTCTATGTAATTAAAGTGGTGCACCACAACTATTTCTACAAAAGAAATTACCAAGAACTTGAAACGAAAATTATATATGCAGTTACTGTTATTAGTCCCTTCTTATTGTTCTTTCCATTCCAAGAGCTCCTTTTTCGAAGAATGTGGATCATAAAATAATTATTTAATAGATCTGTTGACAGAAAGTGTTCACATTAGCAAATGCATTTAAGTTTATTTTATAAAACCAATGCTGCAACACAGCTGAAAAACAGATATCAAACGAAATAAGCAATTACGCAAACCAAAGCACAAAAACATCATTAAATAGCGATGTGGCATTTCGTAAGTCAGTAGCTCTCAACTCTCGTAGAAAGACACTTGTCATAATCAGGTTTGCAGATGTAAGAATATTTCCCATCACTTCATAAGCATTTCAGTAAGTAGCACAAAGTACGATAAATTATGTTTCCAAGTAATGAGCGTGTCGTATTTGCGATGCTTTCTACAAAGGAATGTCAATAGCAAGGATAATGGCCCCTTTTTTTTTCTCCACCTGCGCCTCTGAAAGGCACACTAATGGCTTTTTTTTTTTGGCGTCTGCCGCACAGCTGGGTGCCCACGACACATTACGTGAAGGTGGTCACAACTTTCTTACGGAAATATTTACGACAGCAGTTTCTGCTACAGTGACAGTCTCATATAAAAATATTTCACAGGTCAAGAATTTGCGTTACAAATATGTAGAGACAAAATGCTATTGATATAACAGAATCCAAAAAACTTTCATCGGCATTGTAATACATTCACACATTTACATACATTTCATAACTCTTAAAGTATGATTCTTGGTTTCCAACATCCTTTTTCACAAGTCAGAGTCCCTAACCACTATTCATTACTCCTTACCTTATTACACATATAAATATTCGTCGACACTCCTTCAATATTTCATCATAACAGATATGCAGCATAATCAAATTCCTCATATAGCATCAGCTTATTGACCATAAACATACCTCAGCAGCATAATACATATCATCGTCGTAAAAATAACACCATAACACCTCAGTCAAATCTCAAAAACGTCGTAGCTTTCTGCAATAATGTGAAAACCTAAAAAAAAATTCTCTGCTCATTTCAAAAGTATCATCTGCCTCAAACGTACTTTAAAAATCGTGATCCCATACCAAATATATCATTCAAAGCTCTCATAATATCACAATGAGTCCGAAAAAATATGAACAGTTCACAAAGTACAGACAAAATACAATTTCGTATATGTGAAGTTATCCAACGGTCTAATTATGTAAACATCTGTCACTGATGTAGTAAAAAAAATGTTTGTTTCTCTCAGTTAAATGATCAGATAGCTGTGTAATTTATGTGTTAGAGAAATATGGTACCGATGTGTAAAGTTGTATAAGCAAATACCATATTAGCTAGGGCTCCTTGTGCTTGCCAAACACATGGTACACAAAGTAAGCGTGCACCCCCCTGAGGATTAATGTAATTATACCCTCAGGTGTTACAGATTACAACAATGGAATGAAATGTATTATGGAAAACCTTTGTATCATTGTACTTCAAATATCTTTAAAAATAAATGATTTAAGTACAAAATTAATCACTCAAATACGTGTCCTGTAGCGCTAAATGTGCATCTTGCTGTAAGATAATCTCTGTGGAAGTGTCGTAGTTATTGTCCTCCGAAAGCTAAGTTCTGCAGAAGCCAATGTACTTACCTCAAGATAAACAAAAGTGAAATGCTTTGCATATAGATATCTTAGTTATTACGCTTATTGTTGTGATGATGAACGTACTGTGCTGTACATATTGTTGTGCTACAAAAGAGGCTGTCTCATTGTAGCTATACCACAAAAGTTACTACTAAAACATGTTTTACTTTCCAGAATAATTCAGAAAAACTGTCCAAATATAAAACAGAAACACCTCAAAAGCAACATTGTAAATTGTCACTCATTAGTAGCGTCGTGATAAAATCGTGTAGCTGTCACATAAACTAACCACTGTGTCATCTGGTATCTCACAGAAAGTACTTTAAATCCGGAATGTATTTTCAAGTAAACCAAAATGTTGCATTAAAATCTCATTAGCAGTATATGTTCTAAGTATGTAAGCCATATATTCGTTACGTAATTGTGCAACTAACAAGGAAGAATGTATAAATAACAAAACTGTGTCGTTTGTTCGCAATAACAATGCATTCGCAATTACTTGTCTAAGTTACCTATGTTCTTGACTGGATAGTTAGTTAGCGTTAAAACATAGTTGCATGTTAACAGTTGGTAAGTGTGACAAAGAGTACTAGTAACGTGAAGTGAAAAATTTTATAGCAAAGACTAAATTAAAAAACAGTTTATCCCTCAATAAACGATTTTACATGTGAGATGTGGTGTAACCCTTTGCTCTTCTCAGTACGCAGAGTTTAAACTTGAATGCAATTATCATGCGGTATTCGTCCGTAAAGAATACTGGAATTTTGCTCAAGGTTAGCGTCAATGTTATTTTTCCCTGAGCCAGCGAGCGCAATTGGCTGCCTGCGGTGCGGGTCATTGTCTGTTTCTTTCTTGGCGTGCGTCGTTATTGGGATTAGGAGACCTAACTTCTACAAATTCGCCTTGCCGTGAGGGCCCAGCCCTGTTTAAATCCCGCCAGTTCTGATGAAATTCACGTCTGTCGTTACGATCACATCGTCTGTCGTCATGTCGGTAGATTCCATAGTTTCTTTCTTGTCGGTTAAGTGGTGGAGAATTTCTCCCTGAATTATCACTGCACGGTGGACCGTTGCGTCTGAAGTTATTCTGTCTTCTGTGATAATAATTGTTCTGGTTGCCAAATTGTCTGTTTCTATGAGTGTCTCTGTCATATTCATTACTACGGAAATGCGATCTCTCTCTGTAACTATTACTCTGCCAGGGGTTGTCATACGGGTGGTGTCTCTTTTGATCACGATTTACGTTGTAAGAATAGAATTGTCGTGTCCAGTTATTGTTTCTATTGTCACGGAATTGTGACGGATGTGACCTGTAGTGATTGTTTTCCTGTTTTCGCATCCCGTGACTATCTGTGTCAATTTCTAATCCTTGTAAGAGTCCCTGAAAAGCTTCAATGTCGTCTTTGCAACGCCCTACCAAAATAATATTTCTTAAATGTTCAGGCAATTTCATTAAGCAAATGCAGATGAGTTCTGAAGGGCTGTATGGGTTTGAAAGATATTGATTCTTATGCAACATGTCTTCAAAATATTTCATAAGACTGGAAAATTCAGATTGTTCGAAACGTTTCATCATTATGATGCTATGTTTTACTCGGTCTTGTGTAGCTTGAGACCAATACGCTGAGAGGAAGGCATGATAAAATTCTCCTTCACTGTGACAATCGTGAATGACCGATCGCATTCTTTCAGCTGGTTCATTCTCCAAGTAGCCACACATAAATTCTAATCTGTGCTCCAATGACCAGTTGGGAGGAAAACAATGAGAAAATTGATGAAGCCATGCTTGTGGATGAATGTCGTTGGCAGAATTCTTAAATGTTTTGAATTTACGTGTAGTAATGAACGGCTTATAGTCGAAATCATCGTGTCGGCAAGTCGCACATCGCTCATTGTTACTTCGTTTCGGCGGTTCCATCTCAAAATCCAATGCGCCTTTCCAATTTCTTTCATAATTTCCGAAGTGTCCTGTGTTATTATTTTGTGGTTGTTCCGTATTTCTATGTCCCTCTTCCTGTACTGGAGTGCGAGTGTCCTCTGAAATATGTAATTCTTGTATTACCTGCGTCAACTGATCTTGTACTTCCCGGATTTCTCTTTTGTACTGTGTATTGATTTGATTTTGTTTTAATTTTCTAATTTGTTCATACTCTTCTGTGTCAGTGAAGGCTACAGGTCTTGTGTCATTCAGATCATCATCTACCCTTGTAGATAATTTAGTGACCTGATCCGAAAGTTCGGCTACTTTCTCCGATAGTGAACACATTTCCTCAGTGTGTTTTTCTGAACCAAGTTTCAGAGTGTCCATTTGTGTTGAAATCGAATCTACTGTGTCCTTTAAGTTTTCCTGAGTTTTTGCAAGTTGCGTAACCGAATTGGTAGATGCAACTGAGTCCATTTTAGCCCACAAGGTCTCATGATTTTCATGAACAATGGTTTGCAGTTCTTTTATGGCTGCTTCGTGATTCTGTAATGCATTTTCATGCCGCGAAAAAATAGGTTGAAAATGCTCACAAATTTGTGTTTTTACGTCATTACAGACTTTTTGACATTTCGATTCAATATTATGTAACTCAGTAGTTAAATCTTCACGTGTTTGTTCCAGTGTGGTGTCTAACTTTTTAAGATTTTGTTCCATTGTGTCTAACTTTTTAAGATTTTGTTCTATTGTGTCTAACTGTTGCTATGTTTGTCTCTGGTGTTGTTCCATTGTGTCTAGCTTTTGAAGATTTTGTCCCATTTGTCTCTGATTTTGTTCCATTTGTTGCATTAATTGCAATAATAATGTATTAGTGTCTGGAATCTGTTTCTCTATGCTTTTTGGCAGTGCATTTTCACCGGCAACATTCACATTTTGACAAACAGAAAATGTGTCTTGACTCATTTGAGAAAACGGTGAGGACCCAAAAACGAAGTCTACAGTACTTGCAGTATTGTGTTCTGTCATTTCGGATTCCTGAGGCGAGCTGTTGCTGACCGATCGATCGATAATGCTTCCCTGTTCACTACCTGTTTCGCTGTCTACACCATTATTTGCCGCCCGCTCCATTTCCCTATGCACAATTACCAAATTACTACTTCGAATGTCTGTTAATTCACTACACAGTGGTGCTGATAAGCTACGCTCTTCGTCACTATTATTTATCAGTTTACTTTGGAGCCTAGTGTTACGTTTTTCACACGCCATTATTGTCACAATATTTCACACGACAACACAGAAAAGCACAATTTGAAGAGCAAAAATAAGAGAACACATTAACATAGCACTGAAAATAATATGTAGTTAATTGCAAGCGCAGCTGCGAAATACTTGGTGCAAATCTAAATGCATGCCACAACTGTGTACAACAATGAAAAACTACAACTACAAAAGAAATTCTCTGTATAATTACGCGCTAGCAATAAACAAAAGCTACACTAATTACACAAACTACAAGAAAAAATCAGAAGATTCCAGTGAGATATCCTTGGCTAAGGGTCGACATACACTCCTGGAAATGGAAAAAAGAACACATTGACACCGGTGTGTCAGACCCACCATACTTGCTCCGGACACTGCGAGAGGGCTGTACAAGCAATGATCACACGCACGGCACAGCAGACACACCAGGAACCGCGGTGTTGGCCGTCGAATGGCGCTAGCTGCGCAGCATTTGTGCACCGCCGCCGTCAGTGTCAGCCAGTTTGCCGTGGCATACGGAGCTCCATCGCAGTCTTTAACACTGGTAGCATGCCGCGACAGCGTGGACGTGAACCGTATGTGCAGTTGACGGACTTTGAGCGAGGGCGTATAGTGGGCATGCGGGAGGCCGGGTGGACGTACCGCCGAATTGCTCAACACGTGGGGCGTGAGGTCTCCACAGTACATCGATGTTGTCGCCAGTGGTCGGCGGAAGGTGCAAGTGCCCGTCGATCTGGGACCGGACCGCAGCGACGCACGGATGCACGCCAAGACCGTAGGATCCTACGCAGTGCCGTAGGGGACCGCACCGCCACTTCCCAGCAAATTAGGGACACTGTTGCTCCTGGGGTATCGGCGAGGACCATTCGCAACCGACTCCATGAAGCTGGGCTACGGTCCCGCACACCATTAGGCCGTCTTCCGCTCACGCCCCAACATCGTGCAGCCCGCCTCCAGTGGTGTCGCGACAGGCGTGAATGGAGGGACGAATGGAGACGTGTCGTCTTCAGCGATGAGAGTCGCTTCTGCCTTGGTGCCAATGATGGTCGTATGCGTGTTTGGCGCCGTGCAGGTGAGCGCCACAATCAGGACTGCATACGACCGAGGCACACAGGGCCAACACCCGGCATCATGGTGTGGGGAGCGATCTCCTACACTGGCCGTACACCACTGGTGATCGTCGAGGGGACACTGAATAGTGCACGGTACATCCAAACCGTCACCAAACCCATCGTTCTACCATTCCTAGACCGGCAAGGGAACTTGCTGTTCCAACAGGACAATGCACGTCCGCATGTATCCCGTGCCACCCAACGTGCTCTAGAAGGTGTAAGTCAACTACCCTGGCCAGCAAGATCTCCGGATCTGTCCCCCACTGAGCATGTTTGGGACTGGATGAAGCGTCGTCTCACTCGGTCTGCACGTCCAGCACGAACGCTGGTCCAACTGAGGCGCCAGGTGGAAATGGCATGGCAAGCCGTTCCACAGGACTACATCCAGCATCTCTACGATCGTCTCCATGGGAGAATAGCAGCCTGCATTGCTGCGAAAGGTGGATATACACTGTACTAGTGCCGACATTGTGCATGCTCTGTTGCCTGTGTCTATGTGCCTGTGGTTCTGTCAGTGTGATCATGTGATGTATCTGACCCCAGGAATGTGTCAATAAAGTTTCCCCTTCCTGGGACAATGAATTCACGGTGTTCTTATTTCAATTTCCAGGAGTGTATGAAACGTCCCCTTAGAACATTTATACATGACTGTGCTTAAACTGACACACAATATTTTTAGCGCAACGCAATCTGACTTTCAAAAATCCCTACAAAAGAATGGCCCTGACTAACATTAACCTATACCTTTCACAAATCACTTACCTCACAAAAATCTTCATTACTCGAACTACTGCAATACAGCGAGCGCCACTATTGCCAGCTAAATAAAAGATTCAAACTACGGAAGGCACTAACTACTGATAGGCATAGTTACCAAATGAAAGATTTTGATAGAGAACAAACAATGTATTTACCTTAATAGTGTTGAAACATCATACTATACATAGCAGTTCATAATATCCAGTATTACAAGTTTCAAAACTCCGCCATCTCTCTCCTCACATCCACCACTGCTGGTGGCTCACCTCCAACAGCGCAACGCTACGCGCTGTTCACATCCAGCTGCCCAACACTACAATGGCTGACAACAATGCAAACTGGCCACAGACTGCACACAGCACAGCCAGTGATTTTCATACAGAGCGCTACGTAACGTTGCCAATAAGAAAACATAAACAGCCTACTTACATAGCCTACTTACACTACGAACTGCGACTTTCCTGACAGGAAATCACGAATCCAGTCGCACAACTGAGACGATACCCCATAGGCCCGCAGCTTGATTAGAAGTCGCTTGTGAGGAACGATGTCAAAAGCTTTCCGGAAATCTAGAAATACGGAATCAACTTGAGATTCCCTGTCGATAGCGGCCATTACTTCGTGCGAATAAAGAGCTAGCTGCGTTGCACAAGAACGGTGTTTTCTGAAACCATGCTGATTACGTATCAATAGATCGTTCCCTTCGAGGTGATTCATAATGTTTGAATACAATATATGCTCCAGAACCCTACTGCAAACCGACGTCAATGATATAGGTCTGTAGTTCGATAGATTACTCGTACTACCCTTCTCAAACACTGGTGCGACCTGCGCAACTTACTACTTAAATCTAACTAACCTAAGGACATCACACACATCCATGCCCGAGGCAGGATTCGAACCTGCGATCGTAGCGGTCTCGCGGTTCCAGACTGTAGCGCCTAGGACCGCTCGGCCACTCTGACCGGTTTGTTGCGGTTACGTCGTGGTTCTTCTTCCTTCTACGTATGGCAGCAGTGATCTGTATCGATATTTGAGCCGTGTACCATCTTTGGTTTGGTACATATAGTTTCCGGCTGCAGGCAGTCGGTAGGTTGTCGCGGACGAGGAAAGTTATATCCGCGCGGTGGAGTCGGCTTTGTCCGCTGGCAGCCTCTGCGCAGTGTCGGAGCGTGTGTGGAGCTGTCCGATCGCTACGAGCTTCGTGGTTCACCGACCCAGGACGTCAAAGTTGATTAGTGGTTTCAACTACCAAAGCCACGTCCATTAATGTTGTGGTGGTTCGTTTCGGTGGTTTGCTGTTGGGGAGGTTTTCCTGTGAGCAACACCGATTGTTTCTACTGCTGAAATTTAGCCGCCATGCGGTGCAGTTAACTATTTGTTTGACTACAAATCGAGTGCACCACTGGAATTATCTGCCTTGTGGCCATTAGTGTTCTGGTTACCTGCCCTGGGCACTGACGTAAATTCAGGCAATGTTCTTTTGGGAGAAGTTAATTATCTTACCGTGTTTCAAATTCAAGTGTACCAGCGGAATTTTCTACCTAGTGCCCGTTAGTGTTCCGGTTAGCTGCCCTGGCCACTAACGTAATTTCAGGCAGCGTTGTTTCCTCACCTGTTGCTGCTGTCCAACATGGTGTGTAATTTTGACAGCTAATACATACTCGATTGTGGATTATCACGTTGGTAACCTTTGCTGTTTGGGTTCTCATGTACCTATTGATGGGAAGCAAGTCATTGTGTCGGTCGGTCCATGGCTGTCCCCTGGTTGGGTTCCGACGGATCAAGTGTAGTTGGGCAAACCACCTATCTCGCCTAAGTGAACGAGGGCAGACCGACCTCCCTCCTTTTTTTTCTTAAAAATTTTGCAGCATTAATGCCTAGATTTATCTTTCAAGTTTAAACATTGCGGCCTTCTGCCTTTAAATATTGTGGAAAAATATTTTAAAATTCTGAAACTTAATTGTGGCCTTCGGCCATTGGTATTGCACCTTGCACATGTTTGTTCTATCTGCTTTGCCTTGAGGCTTTTCACTTACCCGTGGTATTTTTTTTTAAATTTATTTCATTTGCCTCTTAAATTGCATTTTTATCTTGTTGATGTTTAAGATTTCTTGTTTTACAACATTGTGGCCTTCTGCCTTTAAGTCTATAATAATATATTCTAAAATTTTGAAACTTAATTGTGGCCTTCAGCCATTTCTATTGCACCTTGCACTTGTTTGTTCTGTCTACTTTGCGGTGATGTTTCTTTAATTGTTTTATTGCTACCTTAATTGGATTTTTATCTTATTGACTTCTTAAGATTTCTTGTTTGGAGGCCTTCAGCCGTGAAACAGTTGCATTCGGTAAAGGTCCGGCTATGTGTCGCTTTGGTTGTAAAAGTGTTATTAGATTACAATAACTTACAATTAGAAGATGAAACTGACCCCAACCTATTTGGCCCTCTCCACAATCCTAATTAAGTGTTCTGCCCAGCGGGTTTAGCGGGCGCCTTGTCCCGCCTTTTGAAGTGTTCAGGGTAAAATCACGAATCGCGTTACTTTCAGTGTAAATATTGTCTTTGAATAAAAGTGTTATTTCTGTTCGTCTCATTGCATATTTAATTCAGTTACATTCTTTACTATGCTGTAGCAGTTATTTTTATGTTTGGAACAAGTTTATACGTAAACTTGTTACATGAGTGTCATATCATGCGAAAGTTACCTTAATCCTTAAAATTTTGCTCACTATTGTACAACACAGTCACACGCATATAATTCTAACGATATTATTATTTTCGACTGAAAACTAATGCCAGTTAATCCCCACCCCGTCCAAAAAAAGAAAAAAACCTACGTAGTCCGACATGAGGCCCCTGACATTTTGGGGTCTGTAACCACGTGCTACAGGCTCTGTATGGATAAACCGGCTCAGATCTACGCAAACGCCTCTAGAAGTATTCTCTTAGCGTAGTTGTTTTCTCTTCTCCAGCACGCAGAAGCCAATACACAAACATCGCCAAGGAAAACGAGTACTGCGGGTCGAACTATTTTCATGTCTCACTGTCACAGAGAGGCTCAGCTTACGGGGGCAATAGTGCTCGCGTAGGAACGAGCAAGAATGGAAATGACTGAAAGGTGCTGAACCATTTTACTAAGAAAGTAAAGCTATCCAGTACAAAGCACTGAGCAGCTGTCATGCTATTCGCTACATATATTATGTTACCAGAGGCACTTGTCCATAGAGCCTCCGGCAAAGATATATGCGATGATTTTTTATCATCAAGTCACAATAAACTATGTTCGTTTGAGTGTGACTTGAAATTGGCTAATGTATGGATTGTTCACCAATAAATCTGACTTCCACATTTTTATGTTCTCCAGCGTTTCATAATTATTTCTGTATTATTATTTTTTTAAAATTTTTTTTCTCAGACGTTATGTCTGGTCAAAAATAAAAGTGACGCGGACCTTGATCAAGCGTGACTTCCTTTTAACTGTACGGTATATGTTACATTGCATTTAGGAACTTTCGGGTTATTGAACATGTATCAATAATTACGGATTTCTGTAGTTGTATATATACGTTTGGATGTAGATGTATTGCGTTGATGTACTGGTGAATATTGTGCGGTATGACTCCTGTAGTTGATGGTATAATCGGTATAATGTCAACTTTATCCTGATGCCACATATCCTTGACTTCCTCAGCCAGTTGGATGTAATTTTCAATTTTTTCTTCTGTTTTCTTCTGTATATTTGTTGTATTGGGTATGGATATTTCGATTAGTTGTGTTAATTTCTTCTTTTTATTGGTGTGTATGATGTCAGGTTTGTTATGTGGTGTTGTTTTATCTGTTATAATGGTTCTGTTCCAGTATAATTTGTATTCATCATTCTCCAGTGTATTTTGTCGTGCATACTTGTATGTGGGAACGTGTTTTATTAGTTTATGTTTTATGGCAAGTTGTTGATGTATTATTTTTGCTACATTGTCATGTCTTCTGGGGTATTCTGTATTTGCTAGTATTGTATATCCGCTGGTGATGTGATCTACTGTTTCTATTTGTTGATTGCAAAGTCTGCATTTATCTGTTGTGGTATTGGGATCTTTAATAATATGCTTGCTGTAATATCTGGTGTTTATTGTTTGATCCTGTATTGCAATCATGAATCCTTCCGTCTCACTGTATATATTGCCTTTTCTTAGCCATGTGTTGGATGCGTCTTGGTCGATGTGTGGCTGTGTTAGATGATACGGGTGCTTGCCATGTAGTGTTTTCTTTTTCCAATTTACTTTCTTCGTATCTGTTGATGTTATGTGATCTAAAGGGTTGTAGAAGTGGTTATGAAATTGCAGTAGTGTAGCCGATGTATTTATATGAGTGATTGCTTTGTGTATTTTGCTAGTTTCTGCTCGTTCTAGAAAGAATTTTCATAAATTGTCTACCTGTCCATAATGTAGGTTTTTTATGTCAATGAATCCCCTTCCTCCTTCCTTTCTGCTTAATGTGAATCTTTCTGTTGCTGAATGTATGTGATGTATTCTATATTTGTGGCATTGTGATCCTGTAAGTGTATTGAGTGCTTCCAGGTCTGTGTTACTCCATTTCACTACTCCAAATGAGTAGGTCAATATTGGTATAGCATAAGTATTTATAGCTTTTGTCTTGTTTCTTGCTGTCAATTCTGTTTTCAGTATTTTTGGTAGTCTTTGTCTATTTTTCTTTTAGTTCTTCTTTAATATTTGTATTATCTATTCCTATTTTTTGTCTGTATCCTAGATATTTATAGGCATCTGTTTTTTCCATCGCTTCTATGGAGTCACTGTGGTTATTCAATATGTAATCTTCTTGTTTAGTGCGTTTTCCCTTGACTATGCTATTTTTCTTCCATTTGTCTGTTCCAAAAGCCATATTTATATCATTGCTGAATACTTATGTTATCATTAGTAATTGGTTGAGTTGTTGATTGGTTGCTGCTAGTAGTTTTAGATCATCCATGTATAGCAAATGTGTGATTTTGTGTAGGTATGTTCCAGTAATATTATATCCATTTATTATTATTATTATTATTATTATTATTATTATTATTATTATTAGTAGTAGTAGTAGTAGTAGTAGTAGTAGTAGTAGTAGTAGTAGTAGTAGTAGTAATAGTTAAACGACTTTAAGGTGAAAACTACGGTCAGAAAATAAGGAAAAGGTTCTAAAAATACATTACAAAAAGTGCTAAAACAAGGAGCTCATGAAATTACATTATTTAAGTTCGAATAATCTACTTTCAAGTTTCTTTGCCCTATTTACATAATTCTGTTACACTGTATTACACATATCATTTACCTGTTTTTGACACTAACAAATGAGTCGCTGGTGCTTTCAGCTCAGTAGCTCCTTACCTACGGAGAAACTCCGCTCGACATCTATAAAAACTGTAGCATATCTTGTCCACACCCGTAAATAGGACTGCCATATCTAGCTGGGACGTCATCGGGAACTCTGAGATGGTGGTGTAGAAATGAAGAAAAAGATTTACTAACGTAATTACTTTTTATTTAGAACAGAATTACATGGAACCTGTTGCTGTAGAAGTAGTTGATAAACCATATTTTTGGAATATTTCATCTTTATCAGCAAGTCTTTTTTCCCTTTTATGTATTTATAAAACTCCATGCAATTCAGCTTGTAGCCAAACTGGCACTGTAAAATTGATTCCGAAGTCCCTGGCAGCAATAGATTTCTTTCGTCTGTCCACTGAGCAGACATCAGCGAAAATACTCTTTCCACAGTGGTGTTGTGTGGGGGAACAGACAACAAATACTCGAATAATTTTAACAATTGGCATTTGCGTTCAGGATTTTCGGTGTCCTTAAGAAAGTAAATCCATCTTTCTTCCGCAGATTGTTTAAACTTCCATTTTTCCGAGTCGCCCTTAGTTTCTAAAAAGCTCTTCAGACACATATACTCCTGAAAACAACAGTCGCCTGAGATCTTCACACAATTTTTACTCAGGTATATAATAGTGGTTTCAATCATCACCCAATCTGGATTTCAGGTAACGTCATCCAATCAAATACATGATATTTACCAAACGAAGTAGCCCATTTCTCTACGAAATCAAATGCTATTGTATTGAAAGCGATTGTCTCTTCCTCAAATTTCAAAATTAATTATTTCTTGGTTAGGGTTCTCATTCTTTAATTTGTTCATTTCCTCTTGGTTTGCATTCCAACAAAACTGGCAGTCTTCCTTTCATTGAGACATGTTTGAGAATCGAGTAATACATTTCTTATACCAGTTATGGAGACTTTATTCTTCTCAACGCTATATATATAATATATAAACAGAGCCAAGTTTGAGCGCAGAAACATGAAGTAAATTTCACAGATCGGACTACTGAAAATATCTGAAATTATTTTAGGTGGCCTGTCTTTGGCGTCAAAAAATTGCTTTCATGGAGTCCAAAACTTAAGAACTCCCTCAACTGCGGGCATTAACGACAGCCATCTTGCTTTTGAGAGAGATTGAAGAGTCTAATGATTGTCTTCAACGTATAAGCAGAACCACTCCAGCTTCTCTGCCCTTAAGATGGTTAAATGTTTTCGTCACTATTATTTCAAGGTCGACAGTTAAGACTCCAGCAGCGGTTGATACAGTATTGTGGAGAATCTGGGCAGGGCTTCTAATTCTTTCTACATTTTTTCCTAGTACTTCTTTAATTTGGTGAAACATATTCCGCTTGCCGAGTCGATGAAGTCCTCCGAAGTCGGTACTGGTACTGACTTCACGAAGATAGATTAATTTATCTAATGTAATTCGCAGTTATCTTAAGGTGTCTCGACAAAACTTTGTAATTGCCTCCAATGTTTCGTTATTCAGCGAATCAAACTTTAACAGTTTCAGGAAAGAATTGAACAACTAAAGGAAACATCTTTTCAGCCTTGCGGTTCGATACGTCGGTATTTTGTATACAAAATTCCATGCAGTTGTGGACAAGTGTATATTAGAACAACGAAAACAAGTGTAAACACCTGCTTAGGCGAACATAAAAGAAACTGTCGCTTAGGACACGTCGAAAAATCGGCCGTAGCTGAGCATGTTTTCCGAGATGGGGACCACGAAATTAAATTTAATGAGACAAGCGTTCTAGCACGAACATTCCATTATCATGCGCGCAGGTATAGAGAAGCAATAGAGATTCACAAACACCATAACAATTTTAACAGAAAAGAGGAAGTTTTAAAGTTAGACAAAATATGGATGTCGACATTGCGCCAGCAGAATGACAATCGATTACTCTTAATCGAGTATAAGACGCCTTCCAAAGATAGGCATACCGTCGGCATCATGTGACGAATGGTGGTGCCCTGTATGCGCTCTATAAATGCGAGAGTACCTGCAGCCCGCATCTCGTGGTCGTGCGGTAGCGTTCTCGCTTCCCACGCCCGGGTTCCCGGGTTCGATTCCCGGCGGGGTCAGGGATTTTCTCTGCCTCGTGATGGCTGGGTGTTGTGTGCTGTCCTTAGGTTAGTTAGGTTTAAGTAGTTCTAAGTTCTAGGGGACTGATGACCATCGATGTTAAGTCCCATAGTGCTCAGAATCATTTGAACCATTTTGAAGTACCTGCAGCCTCAGTGGTCGCCATCAGTGTCTCGTGTGTGCCGTCGTGTTTAGTGTTCAGTGTTCACCTTCACACTCCATCGTTCACCAGTGCCATCGTCTTCTTCAGTGTTTGTGCGTCGTATCAACAGTTTGCAGTGTGGATTATCGTCGAGTGTGAACGGCTCCGTGTTTGTCTTTATGTGTCTACTGTTTTATTGCCCACCGTTCTGTAACTTA
Source organism: Schistocerca cancellata (assembly GCF_023864275.1). NCBI lineage: Eukaryota > Metazoa > Arthropoda > Insecta > Orthoptera > Acrididae > Schistocerca > Schistocerca cancellata. Next base: position 235,340,190 of record NC_064627.1, on the reverse strand, counting down.
TGTGTCTTCTCCCTGTTTTTTCTCATTGTGTATTCTATGGCTGAAGAGCAGCGTAGAGTGCTGCTGACAGCCTGCCTGTTGTACAGGTTTTAAAATAACAATAAAGAAAAAAAAACAGCCTCAGTGGCAGTAACCGGACGACGTCAGATGTCTCCCGCAGATGGAGACTTAACGTTAGGCGGAAATTTTATACATCGACCACGGCCTCTCAGCCCGGAAGTTTCAACTAATATTTATTACTTATAAAATGCAATTTATATTTCGTAAGGATATAAAATACACAGCTAAGGTCATTCCCGCATTACATGTACACTGGATGTATTGCACACCTATCAGGCGTTATCTCATAACGGTCACTTTCTTTAAATTTGTGATCAGAAGCAGTTAACCAACCAGAAACTGAGTGAGTGTATATGAAGGAACGTTTTTTGTTCTGTATAGTATCTGGTTACTTAAGAATAAACGGTATTTATAGAAAAACTGAAATCGTCAATATTTAATTCAGGTTTTATTTAAAAAAAAAGTGTTGATATGTAAGTGAAACAGAGGAATGTTGTAGTAACATTAAAAAAATAAAACAAATTTGTCATATAATACTATAAAACTCAACTTCCTAAACAAAGAAAGTAAAATAAAAAAACCGCAAAACAAAAATATATCAAACATCGCTTCAATACTTCTTCGAACTTATATAAACATGTTTCTGTTATTCGTAAACAACTTCCGCATTTATCCATAATAATAGTACATTATTGCCTTTGATCATGATGAATTACGTTCTACTGAGTACAAAATAACAATAATTATATTTTTTTCTGTTCGTGACTGTAAATTGTACTTGCATCAAAAGTAATTGCTTTGGTTGCATAATAGTGCAGAAGTTACGTGATCAACTAATTTTTATTACTTACAAAATGCAATTTACGTTTCGTAAGGATATAAAATTCACTATAGTCTATCACTGAATGATGTGCGGTTCTAATCAAGTACAAAACAAACAACAACAAAAGAGAGAGAGAGAGAGAGAGAGAGACAAGTCGTCGGCTCCCATTTCCTCTCTTACATATTCATTTACGTTTCTTTCTTTACCAGTTCTACCAATACTACTGGTAATCCTACCATTTACTACGTCATTTATTTAGTGTATCAAAACTACCCAACCGTTTTTTTTTTTTTGGTAGAATGCAACTCTAATGTCACGTGTACCTGCGCGTCGTACTAGTCCGGCGATAACATGGTAAGTAGCGAAAGGCTGCGCTATAAACCGTGCACTGCATTGCTTCTGCCCTGTACTGGCGGACAAATGCCGAGATGGTTACTTTCAAAGGGCACGGCCGACTTCCTTCCCCGTCCTTCCCTAATCCGATGAGACCCATGACCTCGCTGTCTGGTCTCCTTCCCCAACAACCAACCAACCTGTACTGGCGGACACTGAAATTCTTCCGCCGACAGGTATAAAACACGACACGACACGACACGCCACGGACACACATACAGTTACGAGCCAGTAGTTACTTCAGTTGAGTACCTATAGTCATCTCAGCACAGTACTCTGAAGATTACCTTCTCAATTGGCAATCGCTACTTATGAAGGTGGAGGAGATTAGTGTTTAATGTCCCGTAGAAGTCATTAGATACGAAGCATTGATTGAGAATGTTGACGAGATACAAGGTGTCTATTGAAAAATTCTGTATGACTGACTTAACATTGGTAGGCTAGGAAGTCACATTCTACTTAATATACTACGTCTCTAATCGGTGGTGAAATGTAACATACTTTCATACCTTTCTACACCAGATTTGTGTTGTAATTTATAAACTTTGAAAATGATGCGTAAGGTGATTTTGGAGATGATAAAAAGTTTGGTCAAGATATCAGGAAAGTTATTAAGGTGCATCAAAATGGCCGCTTCGTCTATAGCATTTTCATGCAAACTGCAAAGTTTAGGTACTACTTTGTAAGATACTTTTAATAAAATAATATCTCTTTTCGTATTACCACATTTCCATCATAGTGGTGCCCTGTCAGACAAGTGAGCAATTAGCCACCTTTAAGGTGAGAAACACTTTTCTGCTACCAGTACCATAGACATTTGGGCTGAATTAATGGCAGCAAAGAGTTACTCCATTCACAACACAACATCTAGTTTTTGTGTCTTGACAACTCTTTATTATGTTACCAGATAATAGTTCCAAATTGAAAATATATTGCATCTGTTAGCGCTTAAATTAGTGAGAAAAATTTTTTTGACGAAGAAGTAAAATAATTTGTTTAAAAATTTTTCTTCATAGTAAGTAGTACAGCAAGAAATTTGTTAAAAGAAGGTGGGATTTTTCCACTTCTGATCTATTTATTTTGTTTGTACAAGACTGGTTACCGTCTTTTATACCTGTTTCAAGTGATTTCCTGTGTAAAAGAGAGCGCACTACACCTGCACGAAAAATCCGATGATATGAACGTCACGTATTTGAAAGATAGTTACCTGCAGTAGAAAAATGTGTGTTTCTGTCCGTGGAAAGTAATATAGTATGCTTTCTTCCACTCAGAATATCATTCGAAATGACCTAAAAGACAAAAATTAGTCGTGTAATAATAAAATAAACACGGCAGAACAGGAAAAATACTACCTTATTTTAATGTTTACTAAATCTGAATGCAATTTACTGAATACAGGATACACAGCTCAATGTTTGCTATGTGCCCTGTACGACGTCAAACCGGCTCTGGTGTAAATACAGAGCTTTGTTGAACTTTGACGATATATGTGACGTGGGGAAGGAGGGTAATAAAATGTGATTTGAATGAGAAGATGAAGGGAACTTAGCATGACGCTTTATCGAAAATAATCAAATGAATAATACGGGCGACTCCCTTTTCCTGTCTCCCACGTCAATCAACAACGCAAAGTTATCGAGCATTTTTGAACTAAGTCTGTATCCTGAAACTCGGAAAATCTTCTCTTTCCTGTTGACATAGTACTGTTTATTTCTAGAACGAATGAACTTTTCAACAACGAGTGGAAGAATTTCACAGTACAAGTTTGACATCACCGAGGGCAGAACAGGTCGATAGTTCTAATCTGTGAAGGCTATAAGAACAAAATAATATGTAATGAACACATTGAGAGGGAAATAGTAAAAATTAACAACGGAATTATGCAAGAAGAGAACGAGTAGATGTAACGTGAAAAAAAACACGAAAATAATGAAAACTGCCTGCAATGCTTTTGATACGTATTATTGAAGCTTTTGGTTGTTTGTTGCCAGGTAGCAAAAAGGATATTTTTAGTAGGTTACGTAATCCTTAGGGAGAGTAAGTAATTTGACAAATTTACTCCTGGAATACATAAACACCAGGAAAATTTAAGCCACACTGTCTTACATTAAACCGACATTTGTACCAAACGCTGGAGAGAAAGCAAACTGATATCCACTCGCAGTTTGGCCGGAACTTGAGCAAGCGGCAGCCTTAAACCGGCTAAGACGGCTCCCCGGTAGTGTAACGTTACCTCTACGTGGTCTGGAAGACGGCCAAGAGCGGATACCAGTGAAATACAAGCCAAGGTTCACTTATTGCCCGCATGACTCACACTACGCTCTCAACTGCAAGATGCTTCGGCAGCTTACACGTCCGACGTCATGCTAGTCCAACGTCCGTACCGGCGTGGGATGGATAACTAGTGTGTTGCACTGGGTTCTTACGGATGAACGAGGAATGTAAAGAAAGAGTGCAACGTGCACTTGTTTAAATAACTTAAACAGTGGAAAAGTAGCAACAGATTCTGTGAGTTTAGCGGCTGTATCCAGTCGACGGAACACTCTCCCTCCCCAATAAACCCAAGAAGAGAACTGTAATTTGTTACAGAACGTTATCGTCGCGCAGTCGCAATCCATGCTCCCATTAGCAACGAAATTGTGGCGGTAGAAGTTTCTTTCTGCGTCGCAGGGACTTACTGGTCGTACTCATGGATGAGGGAACTGTTGGGCCATAATCGCTTGTCTCTCCGCTTCTTTTTCTTTCTTACCTTCTTCCGTTTCACTACGGAGTCGTCATTATTGTATGGGTTGTGGCAATGTTAATGACAAGTGGCGGCCGGTTATCTTTCATGACGCCACCAATCCCTCCCTCTTTCCCCCCTCCCCCCCGCCCCTTCACCCCTCCGTCCAGGACGGAATCTGTGTACCCGATTTGTCTGGATCCAGAGTAAATCTCATGGTCAAGGGTTAAAACTTTTTATAAATATTTGCGTTGCGTGTATATGAGGCGTTACGCGGGTACCAGCCCGGTATTCATCTAGCTGGATATGGAAAAACACCGAAAAACCACATCCAGGTTAGCCGGCTCAGCAGCGTCTTTAATCCGCGAGGCATATTCGATCCCGGAAGCTGCTCTTGGTTATCTGGACGAGCTATTGCCGTGTCCGCTTGATGCAACAATTTTCGAATATTCATTGGGAAGAATCGTAATGCAGTAATGAGAAAATGAGCGAGGTTAAAACTCTTATCCGACTATTACAGTTTAGGTTTATAGTAGTTTCTAGTCAACACGTCATCCAAATTCTATGCTAGTTTCTTCAGCAGGGCTCTCTCCACACGTTTTCCAAGGCAATCTCTGAAGATGCCCAAGCAGACGGCATTCTAAACTCTTACATTTCTTTCTCAAATTATTTCAGCTGTTAAAGGACTACTTGCATATTACGAATTCCTACTAATATTCTACATTTGCACCATTCAGCTTTTAATAGTTCCTGACAGTTTCTTACATTTACGTATGTTTGAATTGTTTGCTTTTGCAGTATTTGCAGTAAGCTGAAGGTGAAACGGTCTGACAGACTTAAAAAGTAGTAAAGAAAATAGGGATGGAAAATTATTGGAAGTGATCAGAAAGAGGATAAAATTTTGGTCGGGACGTACGTGGGTAGGAATTGACTGCAGTTAAGAGTTACGGAACGAGAAGTGGAAGGAATGAGAGGAAGAGGTAGGAAGAGAATTGGAATGATGGACGACATTAGAAATGCTCGAATATACAAACAAATGAAGGAAGATGCTCAAAATTAGACACGCTGGAGAACCTTTTCTATGGCGGATACGCTAAAGAGGAATAAGTATTTTATTGTGCTAAGTAAGTAATAAAATTATTTCCGTCAGCAGCGTCTTCTTAATTGCTGTTTTAGTGTCTGAAACAAGAGGAGTTTCGAGGTTTTTTCCTCATTTTAGTCGCTTCCTGATTTTACGTATATGTTCGCTGTGAGGATTATTAGTCAGCTGATGCTGCAAAAAATTAAATGCTTACGTTACGTGACGATGGCGCGTAACAGAAAGTTAGTGCTACATCTCCCTCTACTGTCTGCAAACCATTGAAGTGTATGGCAGTGTAATATCACATTTTATTACGGAAATAACTGTGTCAGATATTGTGCTGTGCGTAACCAAAGACGTTACTCGTCGCATAATAAAAGCGAACTTTATCGTTGCATTTTTTTATTATCTCTGTTGTTGAATGTAATGTTAATGACTCCGATTTTGTTCTTGTTCTGAGAAGGACGAAGGGAACTTATAATTGTGAATATTACGTATTACAACTCAATAGTAAAAGTTATATTCAAGGAAGGAATAAACAACTGCTTACCTTTGATAAATAACTGAGACTCGAACGTAAATATTACTCTTTCTAGTCATTCTAATTACTATAGAAAGTTTCAGCTATACTATGTCGACTGGAGTTGGAGAGACGTAGGGGAGGTTGGCGAACGGACCTGCGAATCAACACGGCGACTTCCAACGGACTCAAGAGCACGCAACACGATATCTTCCATAGCTCCTTACCAACAAGTTACCACACGACAAGACACACACAAGGCGAGTTTAGTTTCAATGGATGTTTCAATACAACATTTGTAAATCAAGAATATATTCCACTCTTGTCTATAAAACCGTAAAATACGATAAGAACAACGAGATAGCAGAGAGCACCTCCCACGGAACAACGCATTAAGGTTCCTAGCAGTTCCATACACTTATGGAGCGCGGGCAGAATGTGTGCGAAAATAACTCTTGAGCACTGTAATTAGTCTGATCTTGTCTTCGCTGTTCCTACCGAGGCGGTATGTATGCGATTGTGGAATATTCCTCATTTTACTCCGGTGCCTCATACTTTGTAGGTAGGCTTTTCCGAAACACTATGTTCAAGTGTCTCAGGCATTCCACCTCTCAGTGAGGTTTTCCTGTGAGCCAAACTAACCTGTGACCACTGATGCTGCCCATTTTGTACAGATTCAACATCCCTTGTTCCTGATACTTTGTATGTTTCCCCCACACTTGAGCAATACTGTGTTATAGGTTGCACGAGTTTTTTGTAATCAATCACCTCTGTAGGCTCTTTGCATTTTCCCGGCATCCCGCCAATGAGCCGAAATCTGACACCTGCTTTTCGTATTCTTGAGCCTTTGAGATCATTCCATTTCTTATCCCTACAACTGTAAGACCCAGGTATATCAGGCGGTACCCAAAAGAAATCGAACTAATTTTTTGGTGGGCACAATTGTTCTAGTAGAGCGCTTTGCCGCTAGGAGAGCATAGAACGAACATTCCAACACTAAGCAGAGTGCCGCCGCTGGAGAATGTCAGAATTAGCTTCAACGGAGTTTATAGTGATAACTGTATTGTGTGATTTTCGTTTTTGCAATGGCTGATTTTCGTGGACAGCGTACGGCGGTGAAATCCTGCTTTTTGCTTGGAAAAGTGGAACAGAAATTCTTGGAATGTTAAAAGCAGCGTACAACGACGATGCTATGGGGAAAACTCGAATGTTTGAGCATTTTCCCGTTACAAAAATGGTGAAATATTTTTTGACGTCAAACTCGTTCTGGTCGTCCTTCCACGGCCCGAATACATTGTTGTTGTTGTGGTCTTCAGTCCTGAGACTGGTTTGATGGAGCTCTCCATGCTACTCTATCCTGTACAAGCTTCTACATCTCCCAGTACCTACATCCTTCTGAATCTGCTTAGTGTATTCATCTCTTGGTCTCCTTCTACGATTTTTACCCTCCACTACTAAATCGGTGATCCCTTGATGCCTCAGAACATGTCCTACCAACCGATCCCTTCTTCTAGTCAAGTTGTGTCACAAACTCCTCTTCTCCCCAATTCTATTCAATACCTCCTCATTAGTTATGAGATCTACCCATCTAATCTTCAGCATTCCTCTGTAGCACCACATTTCGAAAGCTTCTATTCTCTTCTTGTCCAAACTATTTAGCGTCCATGTTTCACTTCCATACATGGCTACACTCCATACAAATATTTTCAGAAACGACTTCCTGACACTTAAATCAATACTCGATGTTAACAAATTTCTCTTCTTCAGAAATGCTTTCCTTGCCATTGCCAGTCTACATTAAAATGTTGAAAAAATTCGTGCAGTCATCAACGGAGATCGACGACGGCCCACTGAAGATATTGTGGGACTGTCGCGGGTGACTTGGAGTTCAGTGCAGTGAATTGTGACGGAAGATTTGGGAATGGAAAACGTGGCTGCCAAATTCGTGCCACGACTGCTGACTGCTGAACAAAAACAAAGTCGCGTAGAATCATTCTGTGCTTTGGAAGAAGAGTCCCAAAAAGTGCCAAGATATTTTCAGAAATTATCACAGGTGGCGAAATTTGGTGTTATGCTTGCGATCCTAAATCAAAGCAACAATCAAGCCAGTGGAAGACTTCGCCTTGTCCCAAGAGAGTTCGCCAGGTAAAATGAGACATTAAAACAATGGTGATTTGGTTTTCCGATGTGAGAATAGTCGTCCATTCAGAGTTTGTTCCGCAGGGAGAGTTTTGAAAAGACTGCGCAACAATGTGCAGCAGAAGCCACCTGATTTGTGCCAGTCGCATGACTGGCTTTTCCATGGCCCCGCTCACACAGCCCTGTCTGTACGACAGTTCTTGACAAAATATGGTGTGACCCCTGTTCCTCACCCACCACACTCACCCGACCTTGCCCGTGCGACTTCGTTTTGTTTCCCAGAATGAAAATAGGCATGACAAAAAAAATGGCTCTGAGCACTACGGGACTCAACTGCTGAGGTCATTAGTCCCCTAGAACTTAGAACTAGTTAAACCTAACTAACCTAAGGACATCACACACATCCATGCCCGAGGCAGGATTCGAACCTGCGACCGTAGCGGTCTTGCGGTTCCAAACTGCAGCGCCTAGCACCGCACGGCCACTTCGGCCGGCATAGGCTTGACAGGAAAGTGTTTTGCTAATGTTGCTGAGGTGAAAATACAAAAAAAAAGGACGGAGGCGCTGTAAAGCTTCACAAAAGAGGAATTTAAATAATGTTTTGAAAAAAGTAATAAAATATTAGAGATGTGTATTAGTGCAAGTGTGGAACACTTTGACAGGGTTGAAGATTTGTGCTGAAAATGTGAATAAATGAATTTAAAAAAAGTTCGGTTTCTTTTTTCTACCCGCTCGTGTGGATAAGCTGACCGATTGCAATGGTCACAGACATCGAATTTTCTGTGTTTTGTGCAAAACTTTACATTTATAAACATTTAAATCATGTTGCCAATCTTCGAAGTTTCTAACTATTTGTGCTGCTTTTTTTCTGACTATACTTATAGATAACTGCGTCATCTGAAATAGTCTGAGGTTACTGTTATTAATATTATCTGCTAGGTTTTTAATGTATTATACGATCAGCAAGAGTCCCTACACACTTCCCTTCGCCACGCCTGTAGTTACTTCTACATCCGTCGCTGAAACTCCATCCAAGATATCATGATATGTGTACCCTGTAACAAATAGACAATCTAGTCACAAATATCGTTTGATAACCAGTATCATCACACTTCTACATCTACATCTACATTTACATTTATACTCCGCAAGCCACCCAACGGTGTGTGGCGGAGGGCACTTTACGTGCCACTGTCATTACCTCCCTTTCCTGTTCCAGTCGCGTATGTTTCGCGGGAAGAAAGACTGTCTGAAAGCCTCCGTGCGCGCTCTAATCTCTCTAATTTTACATCTCCTCCGGAGGTATAAGTAGGGGGAAGCAATATATTCGATACCTCATCTCGAAACCTGACGAGCAAGCTACACCGCGATGCAGAGTGCCTCTCTTGCAGAGTCTGCCACTTGAGTTTGTTAAACATCTCCGCAACGCTATCACGGTTACCAAATAACCCTGTGACGAAACGCGCCGCTCTTCTTTGGATCTTCTCTATCTCCTCCGTCAACCCGACCTGGTACGGATCCCACACTGATGAGCAGTACTCAAGTATAGGTCGATCGAGTGTTTTGTAAGCCTCCTCCTTTGTTGATGGACTACACTTTCTAAGGACTCTCCCAATGAATCTCAACCTGGTACCCGCCTTACCTACAATGAATTTTATATGATAATTCCACTTCAAATCGTTCCGCACGCATACTCCCAGATATTTTACAGAAGTAACTGCTACCAGTGTTTGTTCCGCTATCATATAATCATACAATAAAGGATCCTTCTTTCTATGTATTCGCAATACATTACATTTGTCTATGTTAAGGGTCAGTTGCCACTCCCTGCACCAAGTGCCTATCCGCTGCAGATCTTCCTGCATTTCGCTACAATTTTCTAATGCTGCAACATCTCTGTATACTACAGCATCATCCGCGAAAAGCCGCATGGAACTTCCGACACTATCTACTATGTCATTTATATATATTGTGAAAAGCAATGGTCCCATAACACTCCTCTGTGGCACGCCAGAGGTTACTTTAACGTCTGTCTGTAGACGTCTCTCCATTGATAACAACATGCTGTGTTCTGTTTGCTAAAAACTCTTCAATCCAGCCACACAGCACTTTCAGCAACAAGCGTTGTTAAGGTACTGAGTCAGATTGCTTTTTAGAAGTCGAGATATACTGCATCTAACTGACTGCAGGTCTAATCGGGGTGTCTCACAATTCCTACTACAGGCATCTACGGGTTGTAGAGAAAACTTAGTAGATAAAGGTTTCATAAAGAACCCATATCCGTAAATGTACTGTTTGGATGTAAAACGAATTTGAAGATCGGACACTTACAAATCTCCCTCTTCAAGGTATGCACACAACGGAGGCAATGAGATTTGACCTGTGAGCTCAACAGCAGTCTATTGTACGGGCAGTGTTTCCAGTGGTCGTCTTGAGGCTCTCTTCTACGTGACGAAGGACAGCCTCTTCAAAGTCGAAAGTGCAGAGTGTCCACGACCACCACAGTCAAATCCCCTACTTGTGAACGTACCAGTTTCTCGTTATAGTCTGATGAAATTGGTATGTGATGTCATAATTACAAAAGAGACTGAGGACGGTGCCCTCTTTTCAGCTTTGCGTGCGTACTATAAGATGGGAGGTTTGAAAGTTATCCAGTGTTCAAACTTATTTTGTACCGAAACGGAACGTTTCCTGTTGTGACTTGGCAAGACAACCAAGCCACTATGACCGGTAGCCGAAAGGCACGCGTTTAAGCTCACGCAGGCTGGCGTGAGGTCTGGAACAGGACAATGTAATTAATATAGCCAATAAGGTACGTTGCTGCTGGAATACTTAACTTTAATTCATAATTGATGAACATCGGTCTGACGGTACATGCATCACAAGATAAATAGCAATGATAAAGGCGCCTTGCTAGGTCGTAGCAAATGACGTAGCTGAAGGCTATGCTAACTATCGTCTCGGCAAATGAGAGCGTAATTTGTCAGTGAACCATCTCTAGCAAAGTCGGCTGTACAACTGGGGCGACTGCTAGGAAGTCTCTCTAGACCTGCCGTGTGGCGGCGCTCGGTCTGCAATCACTGACAGTGGCGACACGCGGGTCCGACGTATACTAGCGGACCGCGGCCGATTTAAAGGCTACCACCTAGCAAGTGTGGTGTCTGGCGGTGACACCACATTTCCGGATATGGATTCCTCACGAAAACTTTAGCTTCTAAATTTCCTGTACGTCCTTCGAGGCCTGTAATAAGAATTGAGAAACACTTCGTATGTTTTACATGCTCTAAACAAAGGTTAAGTTACGCAAAGATGAATGCTGTGCCAAGTTCGCGAGAACGACACCCACGAGCAGATACAAAATTGCAGCTACGATGAGCTTGAAAATTCTACAAAATATTTCGTGCTTTGCACAATAACATTAATAAGTAAGTGGCTGGTGACAGAAATTTTTTTCTCCACCAGAAATAATCTTCAATCACACAACCGGAGTTTTTCCCACATCCGTTATGTAGAGCCTAAAGTGAAGGTAGTAAGTGTTTGATGTGCTACAATAATGCTTTGGTGAAACAGGATTAACTGTTTCAAACACCAGATTTCCGAAGCAGCAGATGAACATCAAGGAGTCATGAATGAAAACTAGACTTTTTAGTGTATGACAAAGTTCCACGGCAGAGTTGCATAGATTGTTCTAGATACTTCCGCAACCAAGAAGATGGCGCACATAGGGGATTGAGATGCAAGGAGGATAACATGCAGTGTTCGATAAAGGCCTCCTAGGTGCTTGCATACATGAGAGTCTTCTGTTGTACGCATTCTTGTTGGTCCAGGTTGTTTTTTAATCGCATGTGCCCACCTTCACTAGCTCACCTTCACAAAGTTTCTTATACATCATCTGATCAAAAGTTCTGGACACCTCTTAGTGGATATTAATGCGGTGTGGGTCCACCATTCGCCTTTATGTCGGTATAAACTCAAGTGGGGACACTGTCATTGAAGTGCAAGGATGTCTGTGGAGGAATGGCAGCGCATTCTTGTTCGAGAACCGAAATGACAGAAGGTGGCGTGTTGAACGCTGGGGTTTGGAGCGAAATCGACTTTCTACCTCATCCCAAAGGCGTTCCATTTCAGGTATGTTAGTGTCCAAAAACCATTCTCTCAAAGATGCTGCTTTATGACATGGTTCCTTGTCATGTTGATATAAGCAATCATCGTCTCCGACCTGTTCCTTTATAGTGCACAGCACGTAATACTGTAAAATGTGTTCATATCCTTCCGCTTTTAGCGATTTCTTAAACGCAACACCCCCATACACAACCGCCGCCGTATTTCACTCTTGGCACAAAACATGATGGCAGATAGCGTTCTCCAGACATTCGTCAAACACAAACCCTCCCCTCCCATCGCATTGCCACAAGGTATAACGAGATCCATCACTCGAAATCACTCGCAAATAGAACGCGCTGATGCTCAAATCGTTATAGGCACTGAAAGCTGGCTAAAGCCGGAGATAAGTTCAGCCGAGATTTTTGTAAAGATCCTAACGGTGTTCCGAAAGGACAGGCTAAACACAGTCGGCGGTGGCATGTTTGTAGGTGTTAGAAGTAGTTTATCCTGTTGCGAAATTGAAGTAGATAGTTCCTGTGAGTTAGAATTGGCAGAGGTCATTGTTGGCAACCGGAATAAAATAATAACTGGATCCATCATTTTGATTTGCAGCTCCTTGTATCGGCCGTGTTTGCAGTTAAAATTGTTGGATGTGAGGTCCGCCAGTTATGCAAAACACCGTTTTTCTCAGTACCCAAACATGTTTCGGCACCACTGTGCCATCATCAGTGGGTTTTCGTTTTTATTTATTCTGCAATGTGAACATTTTTGTTAAAAGATTATAAAATTATGTCCAATTTTAGTTCAAACAACAGATCGTTTCTTTTTGTAAATACCTTTACATTTGGTGTGCATAAACTTTCTGGATCACTTGTGTGTTAATTACTACAGGTAGCTTGTCATCTGCAACCAAACGATGTTGATGAGAATTTTTTTTTTTTTTTTTTTTTGCGAGGAGTTAACCTGTCTTCTAGAATGTAATTCAGTTTTTCGCGATGTTTTCGCGCCTATATCATCGTTTACCGACTAATGAAGTCGTCAGAAGATCAAAACAAATTGCAAAACGATTTAGAAAAGATACCTGTATGGTATAAAAACTGGCAATTAAACCTAAACAAAGAAAAGTGCGAGGTGATCCACATGAGTGCTAAATGGAATTCGTTAAACTTCGGTTACGCGATAAATCAGTCAGATCCAAAGACCGCAAATTGAACTAAATAACAAGGAATTACAATTACGTACAACTTAAATTGGAAGGGACACATAGAAAATGTTGTGCGGAAGACTAACCAAAGACTGTGTTTTAGTGGGAGGACACTTACAAAATATAACAGACCTACTAAGGAGACTGCCTACACTACGCTTGTTCGTCCTCTTTTAGAATACTGCTGCTCTGCGTGGGATCCTTACCAGATAGGATTGACGGAGTACACCGCAAAACTTCAAAGAAGGGGAGCACGTTTTGTAATATCGCGAAGTAGGGGAGAGAGTGTCACAGAAATGATACAGGATTTGGGATGCAGAACATTATAACAAAGGCTTTTTTCGTTGCGGAGGAATCTTCTCACGAAATTTCAATGATCAACCTGCTCCTCCGAATGAGAAAATATTTTGTTGACGCCGACATACATAGGGGGAAATGAACACCATGATAAAATAAAGTAATCAGTCTCGTTCGGAAAGAGATAGGTGTTCGTTCTTTCCGCGCGCTATACGAGATTGGAACAACAGAGAATTGTGAAGGTGGTTCGATGAACCCTTTGCCAGGCACTTAAATGTGATTTTCAGAGTATCCATGTAGATGTAGGTGTTTGCAGTCGTCCACTGTCCAGTACCGATGTTCGTCCTATATTTACTCGTAGACGGCATGTGGCACCACTATCAATGAAGCGTATATACAGGGTGTTACTAAAAGGCACTGCCAAACTTTCAGGAAACATTCCTCACACACAAATAAAGAAAAGATGTTATGTGGACATGTGTCCGGAAACGCTTAATTTCCATGTTAGAGCTCATTTTAGTTTCCACCTACGCTCAACGGAGCACGTTATCATGATTTCATACGGGATACTCTACCTGTGCTGCTAGAACATGTGCCTTTACAAGTACGAACATGTGGTTCATGCACGATGGAGTTCCTGCACATTTCAGTCGAAGTGTTCGTACGCTTCTCAACAACAGATTCGGTGACCGATGGATTGGCAGAGGCGGACCAATTCCATGGCCTCCACGCTCTCCTGACCTCAACCCTCTTGACTTTCATTTATGGGAGCATTTGAAAGCTCTTGTCTACGCAACCCCGGTACCAAATGTAGAGACTCTTGGTGCTCGTATTGTGGACGGCTGTGATACAATACGCCATTCTCCAGGGCTGCATCAGCGCATCAGGGATTCCATGCGATGGAGGGTGGATGCATGTATCCTCGCTAACGGAGGACATTTTGAGCATTTCCTGTAACAAAGTGTTTGAAGTCACGCTGGTACGTTCCGTTGCTGTGTGTTTCCATTCCATGATTAATGTGATTTGAAGAGAAGTAATAAAATGAGCTCTAACATGAAAAGTAAGCGTTTCCGGACACATGTCCACATAACATATTTTCTTTCTTTGTGTGTGAGGAATGTTTCCTGAAAGTTTGGCCGTACCTTTTTGTAACACCCTGTATAAACGATATGGGAGACAGTCTGGGCAGCCGTCTTAGGCTCTGTGCAGTTGACGCTGTCGTTTACCAGCTAGTAAAGTCATCAGAAGATCAAAACAAATTGCAAAACGATTTAGAAAAGATATCTGTATGGTGCAAAAACTGGCAATTGACCCTAAACAAAGAAAAGTGTGAGGTGATCCACATGAGTGCTAAAACGAATCCGTTAACCTTCTGTTACGCGATAAATCAGATCCAAAGGCCGTAAATTCAACTAAATAACAAGGGATTACAATTATGAACAACTTAAATTGGAAGGGACACATAGAAAATGTTGTGGGGAAGGCTAACCAAAGACTGAGTTTCATTGGCAGGACACTTAGAAGATGTAAAAGACCTACTAAGGAGACTGCCTACCCTACGCTTGTCCGTCCTCTTTTAGAACACTGTTGCGCGATGTGGGATCCTTACCAAATAGGACTGAATAAGTACATCGAAGAAGTTTTGTATTATCGCGAAATACGGGAGACAATGTCACAGAAATGATACAGGATTTGGGATGGACATCATTAAAAGAAAGGCGTTTTTCATTGCGACGGAATCTTCTCACGAAATTCCAATCACCAACTTTCTCCTCCGAATGCGAAAATATTTTGTTGACGCCGACGTACATAGGGAAGAACGATCACACAGATAAAATAAGGGAAATCAGAGCTCGTACGTAAAGATATAGTTGTTCATTCTTCCCGCGCATTATACGAGATTGGAATAGTAGAGAATTGTGAAGGTGGTTCGATGAACCCTCTGCCAGGCACGTAAATGTGATTTTCAGAGTATCCAAATAGATGTATGTGTAGCAGTCGTTCACTGACCAGTGCCGATGTTCGTCCAATATTTACTCGTAGACAGCATGTGGCACCACTTTCAATGAAGCGTATATAAAGCGCGTTGGGGGAAGCAGAAACAGAGTGATTTATTTGATGTCCAAAAGGCGTTATCATTAGATTTCGGGCTAGGGGTGGAAGTATTTCCGAAAGGGCTAGCTTCGTGTGTTGCTGTGCTTGAAGTACAACGTGACGGCAAAATGGCGCTATTCAAAACTTTCGCCGAGGCAACTGTGGTACACTACGTGCCATGGATGACAGATGAACGACTGCTGCGGAGATGTGCACGCGGGAACAGACGTGCAACTGTTGAGCAGCTGATCGCCCAGATAAATGGAAATGTCGTGTGGCTAGGGCCTCCCGTCGGGTAGACCGTTCGCCTGGTGCAGGTCTTTCGATTTGACGCCACTTCGGCGACCTGCGCGTCGATGGGGATGAAATGATGGTGATTAGGACAACACAACACCCAGTCCCTGAGCGGAGAAAATCTCCGACCCAGCCGGGAATTGAACCCAGGCCCTTAAGATTGACAGTCTGTCACGCTGACCATTCAGCTACCGGGGCGGACATCGCCCAGATGAACCAAGGGGCTACCAACAGTGTCTCCTCAACGATCGTTCAATAAACGTTGCTGCAGCGCCTGGTTTGTGCATCCGTACTTACTGTTGCTCATCGGCGAAGAAGGCTGAAATTCACAAACCAACACCGCAACTGTACGTCAAATTAGTGGCGACAGGTGACCTTTTCTGATGAATCACGTTTTATGCTCCATCGGACAGATGGCCGTTGGCGAGTACGGCGTGAAACGTCTGTATGCAAACACCCTGCTACAAGTGTCGCAAGGGTCCATGGCGGAGGAAGGAGCGTAATGGCGTAGGGAATGTTTCCGTGGCATAAACTGGTTGAGGTCGTCATTGTGGAGGACGCTGTGGACCATCACAGTATACGTCTATCCAGGGGCCCATATACAGGCTTTTGACAGGTGGTCACATTGATGTGACTGGACAGTATAGTTGAGTCTTCCATTGCAGTCTGTTCCTCGATTCATTTGTTTTTCTTCCTGTTTCTCCCAGTATTCCCAACATGTATCTTTTCATTGCTCAGTCAGCAACATCTACACTACTGGCCATTAAAATTGCTACAACACGAAGATGATGTGCTACAGACGAGAAGTTTAACAGACAGGAAGAAGATGCTGCGATACACAAATAATTAGCTTTTCAGAGCATTCACACAAGGTTGGCGCCGGTGGCGACACCTACAACGTGCTGACATGAGGAAAGTTTCCAAGCGATTTCTCATACACAAACAGCAGTTGACTAGCGTTGCCTGGTGAAACGTTGTTGTGATGCCTCTTATAAGGAGGAGAAATACGTACCATCACGTTTCCGACTTTGATAAAGGTCGGATTGTAGCCTATCGCGATAGCGGTTTATCGTATCATGACATTGCAGCTCGCGTTAGTCGAGATCCAATGACTGTTAGCAGAATATGGAATCGGTGGGTTCAGGAGGGTAATACGGAACGCCATGCTGGATCCCAACGGCCTCGTATCACTAACAGTCGAGATGACAGGCATCTTATCCGCATGACTGTAACGGATCGTGCAGCCACGCTTCGATTCCTGAGTCAATAGATAGGGACGTTTACAAGACAACAACCACCTGTACGAATAGTTCGACGACGTTTGCAGCAGCATGGACTGTCAGCTCGGAGACCATGGCTGCGGTTACCCTTGACGCTGTATCTCTGACAGGAGCGCCTGCGATGGTGTACTCAACGACGAACTTGGGTGCACGAACAGCAAAACGTCACTTTTTCGGATGAATCCAGGTTCTGTTTACAGCATCATGATGGTCGCATCCGTGTTTGACGACATCGCGGTGAATGCACATTGGTAGCGTGTATTAGTCATCGCCATACTGGCGTGTCACCCGGCGTGATGGTATGGGGTGCCATTGGTAACACGTCTGGGTCACCTGTTGTTCGCATTGACGGCACTTTGAACAATGGACGGTACATTTCAGATGTGTTACGACCTGTGACTCTACCCTTCATTCGATCCCTGCGAAACCCTACATTTCAGCAAGATAATGCACGACCGCATGTTGCAGGTCCTGTACGGGTCTTTATGGATACAGAAAATGTTCGACAGCTGCCCTGGCCAGCACATTCTCCAGATCTCTCACCAATTGAAAATGTCTGGTCAATGGTGGGCGAGCAACTGGCTCGTCACAATAAGCAACTCACTACTCTTGGTGAACTGTGGTATCGTGTTGAAGCTGCATGGGCAGCTGTACCTGTACACGCCATCCAAGCTCTGTTTGACGCAATGCCCAGGCGTATGAAGACCGTTATTACGGCCAGAGGTGGTTGTTCTGGGTACTGATTCTTCAAGATCTATGCACCCAAATTGCGTGAAAATGTAATCAGATGTCAGTTCTGGTATAATATATTTGTCCAATGAATACCCGTTTATCTTCTGCACTTCCTCTTGGTGTGGCAATTTTAATGGCCAGTAGTGTAGTTTTTGAATGATATAACATCGTTCGAAATGTAAGTGTAAATATGGAAGTTTTTTACCAACACAGAAAGCGAATGGCATGTGGTCGAACACTGGTGCAAAACCGAATCAGATTTATCGGCTATTTTTCCCATACAGTCCTTGAAAATAGAGCTGTAGCTCATGAACGCGATGGTCAGTAATTAGAAAATATACTTTGATTGCAGACGGAATATTATTAATAAAACATATCACTAACCTGTTTGTAATTTCGGAATGTTGATAGGTTATGGTCGTTCTCTAGTGTTGTCCTCTGTTTCCTCAAGTGTAAATGCTCGTTTACAGGTCAAAGCGAGTAGTAGTGGACACTGACAAATCGCCCGTGAATGCTCATTCACTTGTTTTCGCTCCCATCTGCTCCGATGTAAACGAGACTTATTTTGAGGGCCTAGAACGTTTGGCTTCAGGCTGCGGCCTTGAACGAGAACCTGCGCCACTCTGCAGAAGCTCCGAGCACGCGAGGGATGGAACGTTTCAAAGCATTCCACTGCTTGATGCCCTCCCCTATTTTTCCCTTTTTTTTGTGTCAACCTTTTCATCTCTACGTAACTACTACGCCCCGCGTTCTCTCTGATCTGTTTAGCACGGTCTAGTTTTTACTTTTTCTTTCCTATTAGTTTTCTCCTCTATTGCTGCTTCCAGCGCAGAGTTACTACTCCTGGTTGTCGTTACAGATATCCCACTAATCAATCCTTCTTCTCAGTAATGGATAGACTTTTTCCCTCATAAACTTCGTTCTTTTTTTTTTAATTCCTTCATTTTGCTCCTAAACTGTCCAGTTACTTTTATCATTTTTCGATGCACCATGTTTACAATGCTCCCTTTTCATATTTCTTTACGTTTTCATAGGCCCATGGTTCGCAACCGTAAAACGGTATACTCCTAGGGTTCATATCAACACCAGATACCATTAGGGCTCTTTTATTCAAGACGATTCCTTTGCCAGTGGAAAACGACATGTGATGTCGTAGTGTCGAAAGGCCATTGTATCCCCTTCTGAGGCAATTTGGCCCACAATGTTCTAATTAGTCCTTGATATCATGGATACTGGCACGTAGTTCACATCTGAGCTGGTCCCTCACATGTTCTTTCGGAGACAGATCTGGAGATCATTGCCGGCCGCTGTGGCCGAGCGGTTCTAGGCGCTTCAGTCTGGAACCACGCTGCTGCTACGGTCGCAGGTTCGAATCCTGCCTCGGGCATGGATGTGTGTGATGTCCTTACTTTAGTTAGGTCTAAGTAGTTCTAAGTCTAGGGCACTGATGACCTCAGATTGTAAGTCCCATGTTGCTTAGAGTCATTTGAACCATTTTGGTGATAATTCTGGCCACGGGAGTACTGTAATATCACGCTTGTAGCTCATAGACACGCATGTCGTATGTGGACGACCATTGTCCAGTTGAAAACTGGCATCACGATATTTTCGATTGTCAGGTAACACATGGAAACTGGAAATTTGTGATAAGTTCCTATAGGACCAAACTGCTGAGGTCATCGGTCCCTAGGCTTACACACTACTTAATCAAACTTAAACTAACTTCCTCTAAGGACAACACACATACCCATGCCCGAGGCATGACTCGAACCTCCATTAGGGGGAACCGCGCGAACCGTGGCAAGGCGCCTAAGACATCGCTGCAACTCCGCGCGGAGGTAACACATGAGGACGCATGATTTCCGTGACATGCTGTTCTGCTGTCAGAGTTACCTCAGTCACAACCAGCCGAGACCTGGAGTCACAATGTTACATTCGTTGTTTCAGTGTCTCTGTTATTCTGAATTACGATGTAAAGTTATTTGGACATGCACACATATCCAAAGAAACACGCACTGCGGCTCCTATGCCGTTATGAAATACATCAAATGTAATCGCAATTGCGGATATGGACAACCATCAGCTGTAGAATGGAGTGACGACAATGAAAGTTTGTCCTGGACCGGGATTCGAGCCGGCCGTTGTGACTGAGCGGTTCTAGGCGCTTCAGTCTGGAACCGCGCTACTGCTACGGTCGCAGGTTCGAATCCTGCCTCGGCCGTGGATGTGTGTGATGTCCTTAGATTAGTTAGGTTTAAGTCGTTCTAAGTCTAGGGGACTGATGACCACAGATGTTCAGTCCCATAGTACTCAGAGCCATTTTGAACCGGGATTCGAGTACGGATTTCCCGATTATCGCGAGTGGCCGCCGTACCATTCGGCTATCCGTGCACGACTCACGGTGAGATCCAAACTTCCATATGTCGTCAATCACGCGCCTACAACCTGTACTCGTACGTCCATTATCTATATTCCCGTAAAGGTGAGACATTTTGCTTGAAAGTCTCAGTCAGCAACTGCTTTCTTTGGAACTGCAATTATTACATTCTTCTTGAAGTCTGAGAGTATTTCACCTGTCTCATACATTTTCCACTCCAGATGGAAGAGTTTTGTCATGGCTAGCTCTCCCAAGGCTATCAGCAGTTGCAACGGAATATCGTGTACTCCCAAGGTGTTGTTTAGACTTAGATCTCCAAGAGCTATGTCAAATTCTTCTCGCAGTATCTTATCTCCCACCTCATCTTCATATACGTCCACTTCCGTTTCTATAATGCAGCAGCCTTCAACTTCATATCCTTTGTTTAGACCCTCTATATGCTTCTTCCACCTTTCAGCTTCCCCTTCTTTGCTTAGGACTGGTTCTCCACATGATATCTTGATATTCATAAAGCTGCTTCTGTATTCCCCAAAGGTCCCTTTCATTTTCCTGTAGGCGTAACGCTTGTATTCCCTTTTGCGTATTACACTTATCATTGGTGTAGTACCCCTAGATGTGCAGTACTGAATATGTTGAGTCTTTTTAAAACTGAGTGTGAGATAAATCACAGAAAACCTGTCAATGATACTTCTAAGCACTCCGTTGTCAGCCCACAAATGGCCTACCGGGACCATCCGACCGCCATGTCATCCTCAGTGGAGGATGCGGATAGAAGGGGCAGGGGGTCAGCACACAGCTCTCTCGGTCGTTATGTTGGTATTGAGACCGAAGCCACTACTAATCGGTCGAGTAGCTCCTCAATTGGCATCACGAGGCTGAGTGCACCCAGAAAAATGGCAACAGCGCATGGCGGCCTGGATGGTCACCCATCCAAGTGCCGACCACGCCAGACAGCGCTTAACTTCGGTGAGCTCACGGCAACCGGTGTAATGATACTTCTAAGAGCTTTGTTTATAGTTTCTTCTGTCTTTGTATGTATGCTTGGATTGATTACAATACAGGCGTTATCTGCAAAAAGAACTAATTGTGCTTGTTGTATATTAGACCAAAGATTGTTTACATATATGAGGAACAATATGACATTATCCACTGGTTGGCTATACCATGAATCCCATAAAAGTTCAGTTTATCTAGAAGAATACTCTGATTCACACAGTCAAATGACTTAGAAAGGTAGCAGGAAATATCAGCCGGTGCTATTTTATTATGTAATGCTTGTAAAATCTGATGAGTGAACATGTAAATGGCATTCTCTCAGTAGAGCAACCCTTCTGAACACAAACTATGATTTGCGAGGATATTATTGTTGCTAAGGAGGTACACTATTCTAGAATATATCACCTTCTCAGAAATTTTGTAAAATGTCAGCAGTGAAAGAGGTCGGTAGTTACTGACATCTCTCATATCATCTTTCTCAAAAAGGGCTTTAACAATGGCATATTTCAGTCTCTCTGGAAAAATGCCTTGAATTAGTGGTGCATTACATATTTCGGATAAGACTGCGCATGGGAAAAGCTCTTTAGTCCTCCACTGGAAAAACCATCAAAACCAAATGAGCTTTTATATTGAAGAGAATGTATAATTTAGTTAATTTCAGAAGGAAAATAGGTGATACGATTGAATTTTATGAAAGTTACTTTTTAACATATTGCTGTTGTTTTTCTCGTGAACTGTTTGTCTCTATGCTTTCTGCCACATTTAAGAAATGATTATTAAGTACATTTGATACCTGTGATTCATCATTTATAGCCATTCCATTCAGTTCAGTAGTGATGTTATCTTGTTCTGTGGCTCTTTGTCCCGTCTCTCGTTTCACTACATTCCGTATAGCGTTAAGTCTGTTGTCGGAGTTACTGATTTCTGATAGTATGTATACGTTCTTCGATTTTTTAATAAGCTTTCTTACTAATTTTGAGTAGTTTTTGTTGTGTGCATTTACTGTAGAATCCCTACTTGTTCTTACCAAAAGACACTTTTCCCTTTTCCTTTCACAAGATACTTTCGTCCCTCTAGTGAGCTATGGTTTCTGACGTGGATGTTTAGTGTCCTCTCTGATTATCTTAGACAGAAAGCTATTTCCAAATAATGATATGAATTTATCGTGGAATAGATTAAATTTTTTGTTAGCATTTGGTTCATTGTAAATTTCATCCCAATTCATCTCCTGCAAACTATTCTTAAAAACATTTCTCCTACAGTCATTAATTACTCTGACTGATTTCTACTAAGGAGTATCCATACTGTAAGGCAATATATTCTTTGTCCTAACTATCTGTGCATCAAGGTGATAAAGAGCATCTGTTACTGGGTACACGGTTAGTTTCTTGCTTTGAGCTTGAACAAACAATAACATAGCTGTTTACCCAGTAACAGATGCTCTTTCTGATCATGATGCGCAGTTATTTAGGATAAATAAAATAGTGCCTAACAGTATGGATACTCCTAAGGGGAAATCATTTTGAATAATTAAAGGCTTTGGGAGAAATGTTTTAAAGAGTAGTTTACAGGGGAGGACTTGGGATGTAATTTATAATGAACCAAATGCTGACTAAAATTTAATGAGATACTGCAGGTATAATAAGATGAATGTTAATTTCCAAGTTAGTAAATCTCTCGTGTTTTCCAGCTGGTTGAAGTTGTTACATGGCTCCTAAGGGAAACGGAGCACCGGGAGACACCGATGACTTGGTCACATATATAAAATAACTGCATGTGATCTGGTAACATAGTTGGCAAGCCTGAAGCAGACACTATTATCGCTAAGTAGCGTTTGGTCCTTTGTTAAATTCAGCTGAAGGGCGAGTGTTAATGTCGTCCATGGCAGCTGCTATACCGGTACATTCTTTTTCACTTCGATTCGTATACATGTTGTCTTGCTTTGGTAGTTTTCATAGATGTATGTGTTCGCTATTATTGCTTTCTTTAAGCACTAGTATATCCAATACGATGAGTGGTGTGAAGAAACTAAGTGGCGCTCGAAGTAGGAAACGAATGTCAAAAAGAAAAAAAAAAAAAAAACAATACCGTTCGTACACCTGTCTTTCTGTGAATTAACCTCTCGTTTTGATACTTGTTTCGCTGCTATTCTAAGGTGTAAATGACTTCTGCGCTTACGTCATAGAGGGTGACAATTATTGAACTATATGTATTTCACTACAGATATTCGGATTTGGATTATGACTTGTTCGGAGTGCCTGCCATCATTGGCGATGATACGGCGCAGACGAATAGCGAAATTCTGCGTGACCCGCTGAAGTGTCGGAACTTCGAAGCTGTCCATGACCTCCTGAATGGCTGTTCTCGGCTCAGCAATGGTTTTGGGGTTATTACTATACACCTTGTCTTTAATAAGGCCCATAAAAGAAGACGCATGTGTTCAGATCCGGAGAATACGGTGGCCAATCAGGCCCATGCCGGTGGCCTGTGGGTACCACACGGAGACAGAATGGTGTCCCCATAGCGCTGCTCCGGGACATCAAACACTCTCCTGCTTCGATAGGGTCGACCTCCGTCTTACAAGAACCACGTCTTGTCGAAATCAGCGTCACTTTGGATAATGGGGATGAAATCATTTTCCCAGACCTTCACGTATCTTTCGGTAGTCACCGTGCCATCAAGGAATATAGCACCGATTTTTCCGTGACTGGACATTGCACACCACACAGTCACCCGCTGAGGATGAAGAGACATCTCGATCGCGAAATACGAGTCTCAGTCCCCAAATGCGCCAATTTTGTTTATTGACGAACCCATCCAAATGAAAATGGGCTTCGTCGTTAAACCAAATCATGCATGCGCATACCAATTCCAATCATGCCACGCGGCGAACAGTGTAGGTTGAACGTCCTAACGCAAACCTTTCAGAAGTTATGACTTTTTATGTCATATAGTTCAATAATTGTCACCCTGTATGTACCACATTCTCGTCCAAATCTCGCCACCACATAAATCAAGCTTGTTCCTTCCCTTGACCTGATACAGTTTTCCTTCTCAAAGCAGTAAGATGAATGTAAGCAGGAGGATAAATTTTAAGTGTGATGTACGTAGGCTTCTTTTGAGCAATTGGAATCGTTATGTGACCTTTTTGTAATATGGATTCTTAATTTTGTACATCAAGAAAAAATTAAGTTTTTTGTGAAAACTAAAAATTATGAAAGTCGAACATAAACGAGGGGGATCGGAATGGGCAGGGGCACCGAAAACTCTCTAAACGAGATGAAATGGACGTCTAAAGGACACTATTCTAGGACGACACCGTCTGTAGATCCGGCGCTGAGAAGCGAATGTGTTCACCGAGGTCACTTTCCACGTAGTCGTGACCTGTAGAAACACTGCTACAAGTTACTAAATGTCCCACCGGGTGACTTCCGACGCATCACCAATTGACGCGGTTACAGTGGTGAAAGCTGTAGCTGATGCTCTGTGTTTCCATTAGCAAACGTAACTGGTGCTCACGTTTTTCTCCGGTTTTCTGCGAGTTGTAAGCTTGCACAATGTTTCGCGAGAAAATCTTATTGTATCGTCAGTCGATGCGAGAACTCTGTCCTTACCTTGACATGCACGCGAATTCGAATCACTCGCCACAGCAACCATCGATTTCGAGAATCGATAGCAGTTGGCATGGAAACGGACGCGACCGAGAAGTAACAGGCCAACCATAAGCTGCACCTCAGCCGAGGGCGCCCATATGATAGTTTGCAGGGAGGGGGCGAGAGGAATGGCGACTTGAGTACTCATAAAAAAGTTGCAGTTCTGAACCTGGTAAAAATCTGTGCAATAACGACTTTTAAATCATTTTCATGAAGTAAAATCACCTGACTGTCCTGTATTTTTTCCTCTCCTTATGAGCAAGGGGGGAGGGGGGGGGACAGCCTTCTCTTGTACCCTAGTATGGGCGTCCTTGGCCTCAACCCCTGTTGTAAATTACATGAAACAGTATGAAACCCAGGATGATAATGGTGTAAGGTGCAATATTTGTGATTTACTTATTCTAGGATTGAAGACAACTGTTTAATTTGAAATGACATGTTTAATGTCGCAATATTAGCACAAAAATACACGCTTTTACACGGTTTTCAATGTGACAACAAAAAAACAGTTGTCGGGATAACGCATCTCGTCAACATCATAAAGTGAAATAATCCTAAACACAACAATATCAAATATTAACTCTCAGAAGGTTAAATTATCCTAAACACGACAATATTAAAGTTTAACTAGAAGTTTCTTTACAAACTTTTTCCTACACTTACGTTATGATGTTGGTCAGTGCCACGAAAATCGTCCGATTCCGGTTCAAAGTTCGGTACTATTTTTAGGATGACAATCAAGTCTATGGTGGATGGTTAGTTATGTGACAAAAATTGAGCAAAAGATTACCCAAGGCCGCTCGAGTTTACAGTGGACGCAAGCTGGTGAAGCAACAAGTTTACAACTCTGCACGCAGTATTTACCAAGTTGCCATGAGCTGTCGTCTGCTACGCTGCTCTCTTCTGCTGAAATTCCTATAAAACTGATGTGCTATAAAACTAATTACACCTTTGCTGAATTTTCCAGCAGAAACTTTCCCTCTGTTTCTCGTTATGCGAGAGAACATGTACTCATCCCTAGTCTTACAATGTGGTGATAAACACGCACATGGTTGGAGCATCGTCCATATTATAACGCCTCTCAGTTCTCGCAAGAACAGTTAACTAATTGGCTGGTTCGTTTCTCCATAGCTGGATCTAAACGATGCTACAGCTAATTTCTGGCTGGATACCAGCCGCTGTGAACGCAGTGTTCACACAAATTACTCCTCTGCATCGTACAGAGCGTTATGCGCTCCGTTCTGTCCTTGATGCCAGTTCAGAGAAGAGTTTCCAAAAATATCCGTCTTGTCTTACTCATAGCCGAACTGTCTACCCACCTGGGTTCTTTCGTTGTTCACGTCAAGGTTTTTTTTGACCAATAGGAGCGTTCCTCCTATTTTGTGGAAACTCTATCAATCACAAGGTCCCTACCATTAAATTGCTTCGATACTTCGGCTCTTTTCTTCTTTCTAGCGCGTTTCCGCCAATCGGACGTTTTGTGCCCGTCCCAGATGCCTAAATGCGAACATTGCCTCTCTCACGTGTGTACCACTCGCTGGACACATGATCGAAAATGAGTCACTGGTCTTGTTTTGTATCCATTTGGAATTCCGAAACGCAGTTTTCTAAAAGCTTTATTTGCTGTTCTCCCTCAGATGGCCCGTGATACTCGCTCTCCGCATTTGAGTCACCTGGTCGGTCGTTGAATTTCCACCTGGGACACCCCTTTAAGTGGTTTCCTTGGTACCCCCTGTAGCGTGCCCTTGTCTCTGCCCTCGTCCCTTTGAATTCCAAACTAAAACGCCTCTCGTTGCTTGTTTCACCTTCCACTCAGACATGCATTACAGGAACGGTGTGTTAATTATCGTCGATTGAGTGTCATCCCTTTTTGCATTACATATTGCTAGGCAAATTTCCTCATTACCGCCCAATTAAGTTCGGTGCCATATTCACCTTCCCGTTGCAATGTACGAGGTGCATTCAAGTTCTAAGGCCTCCGATTTTTTTTTCTAATTGACTACTCACCCGAAATCGATGAAACTGGCGTTACTTCTCGACGTAATCGCCCTGCAGACGTACACATTTTTCACAATGCTGACGCCATGATTGCATGGCAGCGGCGAAGGCTTCTTTGGGAGTTTCTTTTGACCACTGGAAAATCGCTGAGGCAATAGCAGCATGGCTGGTGAATGTGCGGCCACGGAGAGTGTCTTTCATTGTTGGAAAAAGCCAAAAGTCACTAGGAGCCAGGTCAGGTGAGTAGGGAGCATGAGGAATCACTTCAAAGTTGTTATCTACATCTACATCTACATCTACATTTATACTCCGCAAGCCACCCAACGGTGTGTGGCGGAGGGCACTTTACGTGCCACTGTCATTATCTCCCTTTCCTGTTCCAGTCGCGTATGGTTCGCGGGAAGAACGACTGTCTGAAAGCCTCTGTGCGTGCTCTAATCTCTCTAATTTTACATTCGTGATCTCCTCGGGAGGTATAAGTAGGGGGAAGCAATATATTCGATACCTCATCCAGAAACGCACCCTCTCGAAACCTGGCGAGCAAGCTACACCGCGATGCAGAGCGCCTCTCTTGCAGAGTCTGCCACTTGAGTTTGTTAAACATCTCCGTAACGCTATCACGGTTACCAAATAACCCTGTGACGAAACGCGCCGCTCTTCTTTGGATCTTCTCTATCTCCTCCGTCAACCCGATCTGGTACGGATCCCACACTGATGAGCAATACTCAAGTATAGGTCGAACGAGTGTTTTGTAAGCCACCTCCTTTGTTGATGGACTACATTTTCTAAGGACTCTCCCAATGAATCTCAACCTGGTACCCGCCTTACCAACAATTAATTTTATATGATCATTCCACTTCAAATCGTTCCGCACGCATACTCCCAGATATTTTACAGAAGTAACTGCTACCAGTGTTTGTTCCGCTATCATATAATCATACAATAAAGGATCCTTCTTTCTATGTATTCGCAATACATTACATTTGTCTATGTTAAGGGTCAGTTGCCACTCCCTGCACCAAGTGCCTATCCGCTGCAGATCTTCCTGCATTTCGCTACAATTTTCTAATGCTGCAACTTCTCTGTATACTACAGCATCATCCGCGAAAAGCCGCATGGAACTTCCGACACTATCTACTAGGTCATTTATATATATTGTGAAAAGCAATGGTCCCATAACACTCCCCTGTGGCACGCCAGAGGTTACTTTAACGTCTGTAGATGTCTCTCCATTGAGAACAACATGCTGTGTTCTGTTTGCTAAAAACTCTTCAATCCAGCCACACAGCTGGTCTGATATTCCGTAGGCTCTTACTTTGTTTATCAGACGACAGTGCGGAACTGTATCGAACGCCTTCCGGAAGTCAAGGAAAATGGCATCTACCTGGGAGCCTGTATCTAATATTTTCTGGGTTTCATGAACAAATAATGCGAGTTGGGTTTCACACGATCGCTGTTTCCGGAATCCATGTTGATTCCTACATAGTAGATTCTGAGTTTCCAAAAACGACATGATACTCGAGCAAAAGACATGTTCTAAAATTCTACAACAGATCGACGTCAGAGAGATAGGTCTATAGTTTTGCGCATCTGCTCGACGACCCTTCTTGAAGACTGGGACTACCTGTGCTCTTTTCCAATCATTTGGAACCTTCTGTTCCTCTAGAGACTTGCGGTACACGGCTGTTAGAAGGGGGGCAAGTTCTTTCGCGTACTCCCGGACGTTTTTGTTTCAGTGCAGGAAGTAATTTGTTCTTCAAAACATTTTCGTAGGATGGACCTGTTACCATAGTGCCCTTTGGAACGCAATGGGTAAGGATTACGCCCTCGCTGTCCCAGAACATGGACACCCTCATTTTTTCAGCACTGGCGGTTACCCGAAATTTTTTTGGTGGCGGTGAATCTGTGTGCTTCCATTGAGCTGACTGGCGCTTTGTTTCTGGATTGAAAAATGGCATCCACGTCTCATCCATTGTCACAACCGACGAAAAGAAAGTCCCATTCATGCTGTCGTTGCACGTCAACATTGCTTGGCAACATGCCACACGGGCAGCCATGTGGTCGTCCGTCAGCATTCGTGGCACCCACCTGGATGACACTTTTCGCATTTTCAGGTCGTCATGCAGGATTGTGTGCACAGAACCCACAGAAATGCCAACTCTGAAGGCGATCAGTTCAACAGTCATTCGGCGATCCCCCAAAACAATTCTCTCCACTTTCTCGATCATGTCGTCAGACCAGCTTGTGCGAGCTCGAGGTTGTTTCGGTTTGTTGTCACACGATGTTCTGCCTTCATTAAACTGTTGCAACCACGAACACACTTTCGACACATCCATAACTCCATCACCACATGTCTCCTTCAACTGTCGATGAATTTCAATTGGTTTCACACCACGCAAATTCAGAAAACGAATGATTGAACGCTGTTCAAGTAAGGAAAACATCGCTATTTTAAGTATTTAAAACAGTTCTCATTCTCGCCGCTGGCGGTAAAATTCCATCTGCCGTATGGTGCTGCCATCTCTGGGACGTATTGACAATGAACGCGGCCTCATTTTAAAACAATGCGCATGTTTCTATCTCCTTCCAGTCCAGAGAAAAAAAATCGGAGGCCTTAGAACTTGAATGCACCTCGTATAAAGCTCTCGTGTAAGGTGAGAATCTGACCTTCATTTATTCTGCCACATTACAATGACTACTCGCGTTATGTTTAAATTTAGAGCTGCGTCCAGTTTATTATAACAGTTATGTTCTGCCAAAACATATACAAACTGCATTTTATCACATTAACATATTAAACGTCCTGTATGAACGATCAGTGAATAAGCCTGTATGCTTTAAAATTACGATTACTGTGTGGCTGGCTCTCTCAAATACGTGCGCCACAAGCTCATCAAACACATGACGCACGAAACAATGCATCATGAGGCAATGTTCTACAAAAATGCTAGTTAAAATTACTTCATCCAGTCTCAGTGATCTTGCTTGCCAGACGTGGTTTCTGCAGGATTTGTCAGAAAAGTAAATCTGGACTGAAACTTCTGTGGCAGATCAAAAGTGAATTGCAGACTGTGAGAGAACTGGAAAAGCGGAAGATCGCAGTAAGTGCGATGTGGCGTTACGAAAAGACTCGAAAATTAACCTTTTCAGACCCTGTGGTTACAATTGTGTACATTAGTTTTCACGACGTCTTAACTGCAATAGAATTATTTTTCCTCAATTTGGAGCTGATGTACACATTTGTGAATGTTCATTCTTTTCACTGTGCACAAGTGCTGCCATCTGTTGTGCAGCACTATAAACATATCAACAGATTAATGTAGCAGTGCAGAGCAGTTTGTGACCTTGAAAGTACTTGGTAGTCTTTGGTAAGCTATAACCCACAGTATAGTTGAGTACCAGTATTGTTGTTTTGCATGAACATTGTAGAATGTTCGATTTATTTATTACAACAATCAATATTTCAAAATCATTTGTTTTAGTCAACAAAAAGAAGCGATGTTTTTCTGTGTGAACAATTGTAGCCATGAGGTCTCAAGAACAATGTTTTACATAACTTTGAGTATCTTGTGTTTCCTTCATATGAGGTGCTTGTTGGAACAGTTTCTTGTTATCCTGACGATTGTATGAGTTTTGACTGGGATTTATTCAAAACATTTAGGAAAATTGACATAGCATTGAAGCTCCAGTTGATGAGAATGTCGTTAGGTCTACTGTAAATTATTATTTTAGGGAAATACCACTACTGATATTATTATTTGTGAATATTTCAGTTCAGTTCATCATGTCAAAGAAACAGTATTTCAACATTGGGCGCGATATAGATGCCATTTTAGAGATGCTGCTGCATGGAGAGGTGTCAGATTTCGATTTCATCAGATGAAGAATCAGTTCCTGATGTAGAATCCTACTGTACTTCAAGAGAGAAGGAAGTGAGAGTGGGGCTGACAAAATAAAAAGGGGAGAGACCAATCACTAGTCAACTGCAAATAATGAAAGTGGTGTGTGTAGTGACAATGATAACAACGATAGTGATATTCAAGACAGTGATTCACTTATGAACAATGAGCTCAGTGATGTAATATACATTTTGTCAGAAAAAAAGGACATCAAGTGGTGTCATCGGGTTCTCTCTATACTGGATTCATATTACGAATGGGAACAATGTATTGAAGAACGGGAAATACTTTCTCTTTCAATTTATTTTAGCAAGTACATTACCAATGATCTGTTCAGTACTATGGCTGATATGACAAACCTATATGCCTTGCAGAGTGGAACAATTAGCAATTTCAAGCAAACTACACCAGCGGAACTCCAAATCTTGTTTGGGCTTCATACACTCCTGGAAATGGAAAAAAGAACACATTGACACCGGTGTGTCAGACCCACCATACTTGCTCCGGACACTGCGAGAGGGCTGTACAAGCAATGATCACACGCACGGCACAGCGGACACACCAGGAACCGCGGTGTTGGCCGTCGAATGGCGCTAGCTGCGCAGCATTTGTGCACCGCCGCCGTCAGTGTCAGCCAGTTTGCCGTGGCATACGGAGCTCCATCGCAGTCTTTAACACTGGTAGCATGCCGCGACAGCGTGGACGTCAACCGTATGTGCAGTTGACGGACTTTGAGCGAGGGCGTATAGTGGGCATGCGGGAGGCCGGGTGGACGTACCGCCGAATTGCTCAACACGTGGGGCGTGAGGTCTCCACAGTACATCGATGTTGTCGCCAGTGGTCGGCGGAAGGTGCACGTGCCCGTCGACCTGGGACCGGACCGCTCATCGCGAGCGGTCGCTATCCGAGCGCGACTCACGGCCAAACCCAAACTTCCAAAGTCGTCAACCGTGGTCTGTAACCTGCACTTCTACAGCCATTATGTACACTACTGGCCATTAAAATTGCTACACCAAGAAGAAATGCAGATGATAAACGGGTATACATTGGACAAATATACACTCCTGGAAATGGAAAAAAGAACACATTGACACCGGTGTGTCAGACCCACCATACTTGCTCCGGACACTGCGAGAGGGCTATACAAGCAATGATCACACGCACGGCACAGCGGACACACCAGGAACCGCGGTGTTGGCCGTCGAATGGCGCTAGCTGCGCAGCATTTGTGCACCGCCGCCGTCAGTGTCAGCCAGTTTGCCGTGGCATACGGAGCTCCATCGCAGTCTTTAACACTGGTAGCATGCCGCGACAGCGTGGACGTCAACCGTATGTGCAGGTGACGGACTTTGAGCGAGGGCGTATAGTGGGCATGCGGGAGGCCGGGTGGACGTACCGCCGAATTGCTCAACACGTGGGGCGTGAGGTCTCCACAGTACATTGATGTTGTCGCCACTGGTCGGCGGAAGTTGCACGTGCCCGTCGACCTGGGACCGGACCGCAGCGACGCACGGATGCACGCCAAGACCGTAGGATCCTACGCAGTGCCGAAGGGGACCGCACCGCCACTTCCCAGCAAATTAGGGACACTGTTGCTCCTGGGGTATCGGCGAGGACCATTCGCAACCGTCTCCATGAAGCTGGGCTACGGTCCCGCACACCGTTAGGCCGTCTTCCGCTCACGCCCCAACATCGTGCAGCCCGCCTCCAGTGGTGTCGCGACAGGCGTGAATGGAGGGACGAATGGAGACGTGTCGTCTTCAGCGATGAGAGTCGCTTCTGCCTTGGTGCCAATGATGGTCGTATGCGTGTTTGGCGCCGTGCAGGTGAGCGCCACAATCAGGACTGCATACGACCGAGGCACACAGGGCCAACACCCGGCATCATGGTGTGGGGAGCGATCTCCTACGCTGGCCGTACACCACTGGTAATCGTCGAGGGGACACTGAATAGTGCACGGTACATACAAACCGTCATCGAACCCATCGTTCTACCATTCCTAGACCGGCAAGGGAACTTGCTGTTCCAACAGGACAATGCACGTCCGCATGTATCCCGTGCCACCCAACGTGCTCTAGAAGGTGTAAGTCAACTACCCTGGCCAGCAAGATCTCCGGATCTGTCCCCCATTGAGCATGTTTGGGACTGGATGAAGTGTCGTCTCACGCGGTCTGCACGTCCAGCACGAACGCTGGTCCAACTGAGGCGCTAGGTGGAAATGGCATGGCAAGCCGTTCCACAGGACTACATCCAGCATCTCTACGATCGTCTCCATGGGAGAATAGCAGCCTGCATTGCTGCGAAAGGTGGATATACACTGTACTAGTGCCGACATTGTGCATGCTCTGTTGCCTGTGTCTATGTGCCTGTGGTTCTATCAATGTGATCATGTGATGTATCTGACCCCAGGAATGTGTCAATAAAGTTTCCGCTTCCTGGGACAATGAATTCACGGTGTTCTTATTTCAATTTCCAGGAGTGTATTATACTAGAGCTGACATCTGATTACATTTTCACGTAATTTGGGTGAATAGATCCTGAGAAATCAGTACCCAGAACAACCACATCTGTCCGTAATAACGGCCTTGATACGCCTGGGCATTGAGTCAAACAGAGCTTGGATGGCGAGTACAGGTACAGTTGCCCACGCAGCTTCAACACGATACCACAGTTCATCAAGAGTAATGACTGGTGTATTGTGACAAGCCAGTTGCTCGGCCACCATTGACCAGACGTTTTTAATTGGTGAGAGATCTGGAGAAGTGCTGGCCAGGGTAGCAGTCGAACATTTTCTGTATCCAGAAAGGACCGTACAGGACCTGCAACATGCGGTCGTGCATTATCCTGCTGAAATGTAGGGTTTCACAGGGATCGAATGAAGGGTACAGCCATGGGTCGTAACACATCTGAAATGTAAAGTCCACTGTTCAAACTGCCGTCAATGCGAACAAGACGTGTCCGAGACGTGTAACCAATGGCACCCATACCATCACGCCGGGTGACACGCCAGTATGGCGATGACGAATACACGCTTCTAATGTACGTTCACTGTGATGACGTCAAACACGGATGCGACCATCATAATGCTGTAAACGGAACCTGGATTCATCGGATAAAATGACGTTTTGCCGTTCGTGCACCCAGCTTAGTCGTTGAGTACACGATCGCGGGCGCTCCTGCGTGTGATGCACCGTCAAGGGTAACCGCAGCCGTGGTCTCCGAGCTGATAGTCCATGCTGCTGCAAACGTCGTCGAACTATTCGTGCAGATGGTTGTTATCTTGCAAACGTCCCCATCTGTTCACTCAGGGATCGAGACGTTGCTGCACGATCCGTTACAGCCATGCCGATAAGATGCCTGTCATCTCGACTGCTAGTGATACGAGGCCGTTGGGATCCAGCACGGCGTTCCGTATTACCCTCCTGAACCCACCGATTCCATATTCTTCTAGCAGCCATTGGATCTCGGCCAATGCAAGCAGCAATGTCGCGATACGATAAACCGCAATCGTGATAGGCTACAATCTGACCTTTATCAAAGTCGGAAACGCGATGGTACGTACTTCTGCTCCTCACACGAGGCATCAGAACAACGTTTTACCAGGCAACGCCGGTCAACTGCTGTTTGTGTATGACAAACAGGGACGTGGGTTTCACTTTAAACAAGGTTGGGGCTGGGCAATAAATTTATTAAGAGCTCTCCGAGTGTCACCTCCACCAGAGCTCGAAAACGCTGAGAGAATTTGCGTTTCAGCGCGGTATCTTTTAAACAAAAGAGCATCAAAGGGTATAGTGAGCGTCGGGAACGGAACTCTGTTATAAATAGCGGCGCGAAACTGATGGTTCACAGTCTGGTTGGAGTACAAGCAGCGAGTACACTTAAGAGCAAATTCCACAGCATCTCAAGAAAATGGTTGGGTCGGCCGTCGAAATATTGTGCATAAAATGGAAACGACAGCTTGACAGAACACCCGGAAGCACACCATGTATCGGTCAGGCCGAGAAAATCTAAATATCATTATAACGAAAAAGCCTAACGAAGTTCGTAGATATTATGTGTTGTACTTAGGCTGACACCCATTGTCCGTGATCGTTTAGTAAGATCAACGAAGTTCCGCAGATGCTCGTCAAACTCCAGAGACAGACGCTACCACAGAGGTACTGCGCATCACAGATAAGTTGTTCTTTAAAATTCCTGCAGCATATTTTCGAAAAACAGTGAGACAACAAATTACTTCGTCCCACATGCGCCAGTCGTATTTCCGATGCACCATTCGTACATGCGACAGGAAAGGAAGGATATGATAATGGTTACAGAAGTAACCCGCACGACAGATAGTAAACGTAGATGTACGGTACGATATTGCAGTGCCTGTGTTATCCCGAATTAAGATGCGAGATTCCTTCCGATATGCATGTGCCACCGAAGGAAGAGCCACTGCGGCACCGGCGACTACAGCTGTTATGACATACATGAAATGTATTCGCAGTTGCAAATATAGACAACCATCACCTGTATAGCGGAATGACGACGATGAAAATCTGTGCCCGACTGGGATTCGAACCCGGACTTCTTCCACACAGCGAGCGGCCGCCTTACCGTTTGGCGACCCAAACTTCCATACGTCGTCAACAATGTGTCTACATCCTGTTCTCGCACATCCATTACATAAGTTCCCGCAAAGGGGAGATGTTTCACTTGAAATTTGCTTGCCCATGTCGGCGGATGAATAAGATATGGCAGTGCATGTGTTGTTCAGAATTACGATGCATGTCCGAAGGAACCTTGCATCGTAATTCGGAATAACACATGCACTATAATACCTACATTGGGCAAGCGACTTTCAAGTAAAATGTTTCCCCTGCACAGGAATATGCTAACGGTCTTACCGGTTCCCGTCACAACCCGAAGTTAAGCGCGTTCGGGCTGGGCTAACGCTTGGATGGGTGACCATCCGGTCTGCCGAGCACTGTTGCCAAGTGGGGTGCATTCAGTCCTTCTGAGGCAAACTGAGTAATGTATCTTTCAGGTGTGGTCAGTTTCGTGACGTATTGGAATACCCCTTAATGAAACCACTTTATAAAGAAAGTGAAAGGTATATGTAGACAATTACCGGCCGATTTGTTTCGTACCAGTGTTTTCAAGAGCTTTTTAGAAAGGCATGTGTAGGAGAGTATGGTTTCATATCAGTATACATTATTTGCTTTCAGACACCCAGTTTGGCTTCAGGAAAGGAGGATGCACAGAAAACAGAATTTGTTCTTTTATGTGTGGTGGCATTAGCAGCAGTAAACGATAGGTTGATGACAATAGATAATTCCTTTAATTTTCACAAAAGCATTTGATTGTGTGAACCATGCAATACTTTCGCGTATGTTGGAACATCATGGGATTAGGGAAAAAGCTCAGCAAAGGCCTACTTAATACCTAGAAAGTAGGAGGCAGACGGTTGTCCAGCTTGAACAAACAGTGAAGAGGTTTGAATGTGACCGAGGCCCTGCAGAGTGCAGAGTGCCACAAGTTTCTGTTCTGGGTCCGTTGCTTTTTATTTACAACAGTTGGAAACTGGTATTACGAATGAAATCAATTGCAAACGAATATTTAATTAAAAAAGTAGCCTCTTGGTCTCCAAGTTTATTTAATATTGACTGTCACGAGATAATCTGCATCTACATCTTCATGACTACTCTGCATTTCACATTTAAGTTCCTGGCTGTGCTAATCTAATCACTTCAACACTGTTTTTCTACCGTTCCACACTGGAACGACAGGGGGAAAACGAACACTTCCTTTCCGTGTGTGCTCTGACTTCTCTAATTTTTAATTACGGTGGTCGTTTCTGCCTATACAGGGTGTTACAAAAAGGTACGGCCAAACTTTCAGGAAACATTCCTCACACACAAAGAAAGAAAATATATTATGAGGACATGTGTCCGGAAACGCTTACTTTCCATGTTAGAGCTCATTTTATTACTTCTCTTCAAATCACGTTACCAGCGTGACTTCAAACACTTTGTTACACGAAAAGTTCAAAATGTCCTCCGTTAGGGAGGATACATGCATCCACCCTCCGTCGCATGGAATCCCTGATGCGCTGATGCAGCCCTGGAGAATGGCGTATTGTATCACAGCCGTCCACAATACGAGCATGAAGAGTCTCTACATTTGGTACCGGGGTCCCGTAGACCTTTCAAATGCCCCCATAAATGAAAGTCAAGAGGGTTGAGGTCAGGAGAGCGTGGAGGCCACGGAATTGGTCCGCCTCTACCAATCCATCGGTCACCGAATCTGTTGTTGAGAAGCGTGCGAACACTTCGACTGAAATGTGCAGGAGCTCCATCGTGCATGAACCACATGTTGTGTCGTACTTGTAAAGGCACATGTTCTAGCAGAACAGGTAGAGTATCCCGTATGAAATCATGATAACGTGCTCCATTGAGAGTAGGTGGACGAAACTAAAATGAGCTCTAACATGGAAATTAAGCGTTTCCGGACGCATGTCCACATAACATCTTTTCTTTATCTGTGTGTGAGGAATGTTTCCTGAAAGTTTGGCCGTACCTTTTTGTAACACCCTGTATATGTGAGCGCCAAAAATCGTTTCCGCATTCGGGAGAGAAAGTTAGAGATTGAAGTTTGTGCAAGATCGCGCCTTTGTTTTCATGATAGTCACCCCAAATTGCTTATCATGTCTGAGTCATTCTCTGCCTTACTTCGCAATAATACAAAACGAGTTGCCCTTCTTTGAACTTTTTCGATGTAAGGTCCCCATACCGCAGAGCAGTACACTAGCAGACGACGGACAAGCGTAGTATAGGCAGTCTCCGCAGTGCTTTTTTTGCACCTTATACGTGTTCTGACAGTAAACTGCAGTCTTTGGTTCGCCACAACATTCTCTGTGTGATCGATACAATTTAAGTTGTTCGTAATTCCTATCCCCAGGTATTTAGTTGAATTGGCAGCCTTCAGATTTGTGTGATTTATCGTATAGCTGAAATTTAACCAAGTCCTTTCGGTAGTCATGTGGATGACTTCAAGCATTACGTAGGGTCAATTCCCACTTTTCGCACCAAACAGGTATCTTGTGTAAATCATATTTCAATTCCTTTGGCCTTCCTTTGGCCTTCTGATGACTTTACTGGACGATAAATGACGGCATCTTCTGCAAACAATCTAAAAAAAAAATGGTTCAAATGGCTCTGAGCACTATGCGACTTAACTTCTGAGGTCATCAGTCGCCTAGAACTTAGAACTAATTAAACCTAACCAACCTAAGGACATCACACACATCCATGCCCGAGGCAGGATTCGAACCTGCGACCGTAGCGGTCGCTCGGCTCCAGACTGTAGCGCCTAGAACCGCACGGCCACTCCGGCCGGCTGCAAATAATCTAAGAGGGCTGCTTAGATTGTCTCATAGATCCTGTATATAGATTAGGACCAGGTTATAACGCTTTCTTGGGGAACGCCAGATATAACTCGGTTTTCTGGATGACTATCCGTCAGTTACCACAAACTGTGATCTTTCACGAATCCAGTTGCACAACTGAGGCTGTACTTCACAGGCACGTAGTTTGATTAGAAGCCGCTTGTGAAAAACGGTATCAAAAGACTTCTGGAAATCTAGAAATATGGAATCGACCTGACTTTCCCTGCCGATAGCACTCATTACTTCATGAGAATAAAAAGCTACTTGTGTGGCAGAAGAACGATATTTTCTGAACCTGCGCTGGCTGTGTGTCAAGAGATCGTTTTCTTCGAGGTAATTCGTAATGTTCGAATTCACTGTGAGAAAAGTTGGATCAAGAACAGAGGAACACAAAGAATACTTCATCTAAATTTTCAAATGCCCGTTGTTTTCACTCAGTCTGACAGTATTGCTCTTTCTCTTCTCGTGTTACGGATGTTGTCTTTGTACTTTAACTGTATACGCAGTACGTAATCTGTTTTTATGGAGATCATTATTTTTCTCCCGCAGTTCACGGCACTCGTGGAAAACAATAGGACTCTAAGAGTTTACGGTGTAGATTTATGTTGCACAATTACTACGCGCAGTTACATTTGTTCGCGGACAGCTGTAACCCACACGACCCGTTAAGCGTACATCGCCTGCTTCAGCAAAGAGCTATTACGGCTTCGGGCATTTGCCTTTCAGATCCTTAAACACCGTGTCTCTCTCTTGTTTGTCGCGTTTCTAAGAAACAATGTATTGTGTAACGTGTTTTCCGGGAGCGCTGCCATTCACGCGTTTTGTTCTTAATGACCTCTTAAGATAGCAAACAACCTGAGCGAATTTATGTGGACGGTATCTAATCAGTCTTCTGGGTACACTGGTATTACTTCTGGCACAGTACGCTCATTTCGAGGTAAACAATACATCCGTAAGAGTGTTTCACCCGAGACTTTACCGTGAGGCATTTTAAAGTCTCTTATTTGCTCAAAGGCGAAAAGCAATTGCACTTTTTCGTGCATCGCTTGCTGGATTATATTTGGTATGGCTGCCGTCCTGGAAGTTTGAATAATGAACTAGCTGGTCTGTTTGGTGACAAAACCAGCAGCACTTCTGGCTTGGTAGTGCGTGTCCAACAAAAAAAACCTGTTACGTTTTGGCTATGGACCTATCGCCGGCAACATATTGTTATCGCAGGTGGCAACAGACCGTGTCAGAATTTCGGCACCATTGCTAATGGCCATTTGTAATTTGTAAACGTCCATATACTCATGTACTTTAATTATAAATGTGTGTAAGGGGTTAAATTAATTATTAAATGGCAGCCCTGATGAAACATGAGTCATGGACCAGCCACACAGCAACATATAATAAAAAAGGAGATTATCTGACTACGAAATGGAACAGGATTCTACATCAAACCCAAGGAATGCAATAGTTCTGCTGTTTAAATACACTGGTGTCCAAACTTAAAGCAATAATACCGCTATTTCGCCGTCCTGTGTCTAAATCACGATATAATCATACAAACTGTCAACCAGATGTCCGTACGTCGTGTTCTGCATGGAAGATGGCATTCCGGTCAATGGACAACCATGCGATCGACGATGTCACGGCACCTACCAAACGAGATAGTGTTCGTCGGGTAGCCTCATAATCACAGTCGCTTGTACACAGTCACAAACAGTGCAATATGGCACAGAGAAGATGCCTACCAGACTTTCTGCGGTGGAGGGTGATAAAAAGAAAGGAAGCAGTACAGTAGCAAACTGACTTGGCCAGATGGCTTAATGTGAGTAGTTCTGTTGTTTCTCGGATGTGGTGACATTTTATAGAGACCGAAACTGTATCACAGTATCCCGAAGACAACGGCAGGGCAGACCACGTGAGACTTCCGAAGATAGGTCCCTTAAGAGGAGGTTTACCACCTTTGGCCCGAAAGAAGCATGTTTCTGAGAATTTTTTTTCTCGGGATGTGTTGTAGATATCAATGTCAAATTTGGTCAAAATGTTTATTGATATTTCCTCTACAAACTGGAATTTTTTCGACCGGAAATGTTGAAGAGCAAAGGCGGAAGTGCCGTCGGAACGAAACAAAATTTCGATGTAGACCTCCACGCACGGTATGACACAGGTCAGCCGGCTCGTCTGAAATCAAAGTTGAGTTGACGATAACGAAGTATATAAGATTCCTTAGGAGTTGTACCTCGCTTAAGTTATTTGGACCACAGGAAAGGAAATTGCGACCAATTGCAAAAAATAGGGTTTTTTTCACGATTTTTCGACTTCGCCGGCCAAGTAAAAATATTTGTAGTTGATGGATCGGTATAAAAGTGGTACGACTCCTAGAAAACTTAGTTAGCTTCGTCGGAAACAAAGATTCATGCCAATCGGTTCAGTAGATTTGAAGTTACCACACCGCGCGATAAAAAAAAGTCATTTCGAGAAAAACGTGTTTGAAGTTTTGCCTACATATAAATGCAATATTATGCAACTTACGTTCAATCTGCTATTCCGGGTTCATAAACTAGTCCTTCCTCTTCCTCATAGAGAGCGTTCTGCTCGATTTGGGCCATCCTGCGCTGCTTCAGAACCGCTCGTACGGCCGGTGACAAGCGGTTTTCGGCCGCTTGAATCCGGTGGTAGTCCGAATGCTGGGCGGACTGCGTCGAATAGAGTCCCAGGGTGACGTCCATCGTTGTCATGGTCTTCAGAATTGCTGAATACCCTTCGCTGAAGCTGCTCACTGCCAGGAAAGTCGCAATCTCCACAGTCTTCGCACCAGAATGCAAATGCTTGAGGGCTAACTTCCAAACACATGCGTTCAAACTTTCATTTGAATTTTGTGTGTTTCCTCCCAAGCACCGGTACATTAACTAGTCCTGTGAAAGAAAAAAACTGGTGCGTGAAAAAGGCCGATTTCAGGCAGGTTCATTTTTTTTGTTCAACCACGAATAACAAACATTTCCGTTCCATATTCGGAAAAACCGTTTCAGAGGTGGATTCTAAACACTTTTATGGATCCAAAAATACAATTTAAAAAATTGATTTTTGAACCAAAAGATAGTAAACCTCCCCTTAATTGGCTGTAAGGGCACGACATTACCGCCTTAGTAGTGCACGGCAACTGGCATGTGAGCTCGCAGCATCCACTGGACGTGTTGTATCGAGGCAAAGAAGTTTACAGAAGGCTTCGGCAGAGTTGCCCTTATTGTCGGAGACCTGCTAAATGTGTACATCTGACGCGTCTTCCGGGATTAGCCGAGCGGTCTTGGGCGCTGCAG
Source organism: Schistocerca cancellata (assembly GCF_023864275.1). Taxonomy (NCBI): domain Eukaryota; kingdom Metazoa; phylum Arthropoda; class Insecta; order Orthoptera; family Acrididae; genus Schistocerca; species Schistocerca cancellata. The sequence continues at coordinate 235,298,790 of NC_064627.1, read as the reverse complement.
TCATGGACTGTGCGGCTGGTCCCGGCGGAGGTTCGAGTCCTCCCTGTGGCATGGATCAAATGGCTCTGAGCACTATGGGACTCAACATCTGAGGTCATCAGTCCCCTAGAACTTAGAACTACTTAAACCTAACTAACCTAAGGACATCACACACATCCATGCCCGAGGCAGGATTCGAACCTGCGACCGTAGCGGTCGCGCTGTTCCGGACTGAAGCGCCTAGAACCTCTCGGCCACATCGGTCGGCCCCCTCGGGCATGGGTGTGTGTGTTTGTCCTTAGGATAATTTAGGTTAAGTAGTGTGTAAGGTTATGGACTGATGACCTTAGCAGGTAAGTCCCATAAGATTTCACACACATTTGAAAATTTTTTGACGCGTCTTCACAGAAGGGAAGGTCTAGAGTGGAGTCATCAATATGCCACATGGACGGTCGAACAGTAGGCCGATGTTGTTTTCACAGATGAGTCCCGATTTAGTCTGGAGAGTCAAATGGCTCTGAGCACTATGGGACTTAACATCTATGGTCATCAGTCCCCTATAACTTTGAACTACTTAAACGTAACTAACCTAAGGACATGACACATATCCATGCCCGAGGCAGGATTCGAACCTGCGACCGTAGCGGTCACGCGGTTCCAGACTGAAGTGCCTATAACTGCACGGCCACACAGGCCGGCTCTGGAGAGTCATTCTCTATGGATTAGCATCTTCAGGGGGTCTTGAACAAGATATCTGGACCCAAATATTGTGTAAAGAGACCGACATCTAGGAGCAGGGATTCTGTTTACCACTCGAACCCCTCTTCATAATACTGTACGGGTGAATCGGCAAGGTTTATCTGCTAGCAGGTATCGTGACGAGATCTTGGGACGTCGTCTGCGCTTGTTGTGATGTACTGTGGGCCCAGACGTCGTACTGATGGACGATACTGCTCGTCCTCACAGAGCACGGGTGGTTGATGTTTTCTTGGAAAAGGAATATATTGCACGTATGGCGTGGCTTGCTCGCCCTCCCGATTTTAATCCCATAGAGCATGTCTGGAATGTGCTAGGGAGACGGCTTGCATCACGTCAGGGCCACTCTCTAAGACGGCGAGCAGCTCTGCGGGAAGAATGGGCGTTACTCCCCCAAAATGAGACTGATGACATCATTCGCAGCAAGCCCCGCCGAAGTCAACCTGTATTGTTGCCAGAGGTGGTCACACCCCATACTGCGCACATTAATAGTTGTTGGAATGTGTGTGAAAATCCGTTAAGTTGGAGAAAACGAAGAACATTTTTGTGTACCGTTATGCATGTTGCAGTTGTTTGCGGAACACTATGGGACTTAACATCTGTTGTCATCAGTCCCCTAGAACTTAGAACTACTTAAACCTAACTAACCTAAGGACGTCACACACATCCATGCCCGAGGCAGGATTCGAACCTGCGACCGTAGCGGTCACGCGGTTCCAGACTGAAGCGCCTAGAACCGCACGGCCACACCGGCCGGCGCGTTCTGTATTATTTACAGTGTTTCTACTTTACTATCACCTGATTATACTCTTTTGTGGCAAAATAAATGAAACTTTACAAAATTTGCTTTCTTTGCTTTAATTTTGGACACCAGTGTACATTATAACACTACCAGCTACTGCTAAATTAGCAGTACACCGATACTGTTACTTCCGTGCAAATAATTAGATTTCGCCGTGACTGTGTAGTAACGGTTAAGGTATCGGGCTATTTTTAGTTTCTCGAAAGATTTCTGTTGGCAGGAAGTAGTAGCAAAACAAACGGCATTCTGTTAGTTGTAAAGTAAACTGTAATTACGTAAAAGGAAACGGGGGACATCCTAATTAGGCAAAGCTGTGCCAAGTACTTGCACTTTTCAGAAACAAATTTAACTTTCGCTATTGATTGTTACCTGGTACTGAAAATCTATTTTACAAATATGTTACGGGACAGCACAGCAGTAAGTAGACTACCAGTGGTTTGGCAAACACAACACAGAAGAAATATAAAACCGTTTGGCAATAACTGGCTCTCAGTAACACTTTCTATCTGTGTATTAAAGCACAATCATTACAGATAAATTATTACGAATGGTGGGATAAAACTAACTTGGACATAAGGATCTTTTATTGAGGATCTTTTATCAGTTTAATTAATGGAAATTACTGACTAGGAAATGGCTTTCAGGTAGTCGTATTATCTGTTCTGATTACTTTTTGGTTTAATAGGGAGCTTTCACTTCTTTATACTAGATAGAGTAAAAATAACACTTGTGGTCCCTGAATCTGTAATAATTGGAATAGTGGTAGCCAGTCACTTATTATAGCACCAAATGTTATAAAATTGATAGTTGCACTTCATTTGTACTGTTGTTGTAATATGGAAAGCAAAGCTGGCCCAGCAGCATGCATGGGGACCCAGAAACTAACCTATCAATAGACTCAGATCCAGTCTGAATATTTTAGTGAATACACAACATGAGAAACACTATTAACTACAAATAAATGGAAATATACACATTATTACAAACCTGTACAGTAATTATTCCTTAAGCTGGCCCTTCAAATTCATAGCCAGTGAGTACTCTGACTGATCACATTTTTATGCCAGTAGTTGGAATACTGTTCTGAGATTTCAATCGGAAAAACGTTTCAGTAAACCGTTTTATATCTTTTCTAGGCAATTATACGTTAACGAAACTTTAACAATCCTTCTGTAAAAAAAAGCACATGAAGTACTTCAGAAACAAGACCCAGTGACTATAAAGCTATCTACTACCCCAGAAGTGTTGTTCAAAATTATTAAAGAAAGCAATTACTTTTCAGTTCAGTGAAATAGAATACTAGCAGACATTGCAGCACTTGGAAAACGACCCTGTCTGGGTAAATAACAGAGGATTAAACATAGGATTTCAACACAAAGTTTAAACAAAATAGCATTATTATTTGTATAAGAATTTAATAACTGGTCCATGCAATTATACAGCACTCAACCGATTATTTGAGACGAAGGTGGCGGATGTAGCTATTTCCTCTGGAGACTCAAAAAGGCGGCAAAAGTATCTATGGCTCATACTGTATCACTAGCTTTTAAAATTCTCTTCTTAGCGTCGGATTTTCGTAATTCAGAGTCCACCAATTTGTGCCATGAATAATCAGTCAATTTTTTTTCCATTTGCGAGACTATATTAAATAATCTTGCAGCTCTTCTTGTCGCACAAGACGTGGACAGTTTGCATGCTAGACACTAAGTAACTCTTGCCACAAAGTTGCCTTGCGGTTCGACCGCCAGATCCTACTTTTCTATTCCCACTAAGCCAGTTTCGCTGCGGAGAGACTTCCCTTCAGGCTTTACATCACTGCAAATATACTTTCTCTTCGCATGAACCAGTACTACAAGTATAGCTTTAACATTTCAATACTTTTGCGGATCATGACTTTTGAAATTACATTATATATATATATATATATATATATATATATATATATATATATATATATATATATATAGGGTGTTACAAAAAGGTACGGCCAAACTTTCAGGAAACATTCCTCACACACAAATAAAGAAAAGATGTTATGTGGACATGTGTCCGGAAACGTTTAATTTCCATGTTAGAGCTCATTTTAGTTTCAGCCACCTACGCTCAATGGAGCACGTTATCATGATTTCAAACGGGATACTCTACCTGTGCTGCTAGAACATGTGCCTTTACAAGTACGACACAACATGTGGTTCATGCGCGATGGAGCTCCTGCACATTTCAGTCGAAGTGTTCGTACGCTTGTCAACAACAGATTCGGTGACCGATGGATTGGTAGAGGCGGATCAATTCCATGGCCTCCACGCTCTCCTGACCTCAACCCTCTTGACTTTCATTTATGGGGGCATTTGAAAGCTCTTGTCTACGCAACCCCGGTACCAAACGTAAAGACTCGTCGTGCTCGTATTGTGGACGGCTGTGATACAATACGCCATTCTCCAGGGCTGCATCAGCGCATCAGGGATTCCATGCGACGGAAGGTGGATGCATGTATCCTCGCTAACGGAGGACAGTTTGAACATTTCCTGTGACAAAGTGTTTGAAGTCACGCTGGTACGTTCTGTTGCTGTGTGTTTCCATTCCATGATTAATGTGATTTGAAGAGAAGTAATAAAATGAGTTCTAACATGGAAAGTAAGCGTTTCCGGACACATGTCCACACTGAACGTTTGGCCGTACCTTTTTGTAACACCCTGTATATACATATATATATATATATATATATATATATATATATATATAAAGTAGGTAAATGAAGTTCAGAAATGCCGAGAATACAGAAGGAATAATCACATAACAGAAGATTTACGACAGTCTTGGCCAAGATTATAAGGTATGCGTAACTGGAATATGTGAGGTTGTCATCTAATAAATCAGTTGTGAAAGTACAAGCTCGCAGTGCCTGCTCAGCGACTACGTGGTTAAGCGGAAAGAATGTTTAATTAAAACATACACACTACATCAAAGAATGAATTGTGAATGAGCCCTCAAACTATCCGTGAAACTACAAGGTTCGCTACAATTTCTCGCTCCTATCATCGTGCCTACAGATACTCTCTAAATTTTATCACCTATTTGCCTAAGTTTTCTCAGTCCCTCAAAATCCTGCAAGTCTTTGAACAGAAGATTGCGTGTCACATGATTTGTCGCTGGTTGCTGGTCGCAGGGGGAAAGTCCTTTCTGAATGCCCGCAGGAGAAGAAGGAATATTTACTCGTTGCTCACTGACGGAGAGGTCTCTACTCACTGCCCATCAACGAAGAAGAAGTTATTACTGTTCGCTCTCCAGACTCGTTTCTGAGCCAGCACGACATTCTGTGCGCCAATGAGGCTGCTCTACAATATTCTGATCAATGGTACAGAAGTAACTAAAGCAATAATTTTAGAGCTAGCAGAAGTTTTGCAGTATTAACTTGTAGAAGGATGTAGTTCTTAACAGACCTGTCTGACGTCTCCTCTCTGCAGCTGAGTTTTCCCACCGGCCATTGCGCTGGTAACCACGTTTGGATTTTCTGGAAACTTGCTTTTAGCTCCTTCCTTCTACTAAATAATACTGTTAACAAGCAAGATGTCCCGTTACAAATTTTCAAGTGGCCGGGCTGTTTCCTGGTTTCTCACGGTGCTGCTACGGGACTTCCGTCCCTCTCCACTCTTTACTGAGAAGGACTTCCCGTTACGAAAACAGAGTTCTTTTGTCAACAACTGCGGTCGTCCAGCACGGCTTGTTAAATACAGGGTGATTCAAAAAGAATACCACAACTTTAGGAATTTAAAACTCTGCAACGACAAAAGGCAGAGCTAAGCACTATCTGTCGGCGAATTAAGGGAGCTATAAAGTTTCATTTAGTTGTACATTTGTTCGCTTGAGGCGCTGTTGACTAGGCGTCAGCGTCAGTTGATGCTAAGATGGCGACCGCTCAACAGAAAGCTTTTTGTGTTATTGAGTGCGGCAGAAGTGAATCGACGAGAATCCGCGGGAAACAACTCAGTATGAACGTGACTCGCCTAAGGTGAACGTTTTCTGTGCCATTTCAGCCAATAAAGTTTTTGGTCCCTTTTTCTTCGAAGGTGCTACTGTAACTGGACTACAGTATCTGGAGATGTTAGAGAATTGGCTGTTCCCTCAGCTCGAACAAGAAGCACAACAATTCATATTTCAGCAGGATGGAGCGCCACCACATTGGCACTTATCTGTCCGTAACTACCTGAACGTCAACTACCCGAGGCGATGGATCGGCCGCCAGGCAGCCCGTGACAGAGCACTTCATCACTGGCCTCCAAGAAGCCCTGATCTTACCCCCTGCGATTTTTTCTTATGGGGGTATGTTAAGGATATGGTGTTTCGGCCACCTCTCCCAGCCACCATTGATGATTTGAAACGAGAAATAACAGCAGCTATCCAAACTGTTACGCCTGATATGCTACAGAGAGTGCGGAACGAGTTGGAGTATCGGGTTGATATTGCTCGAGTGTCTGGAGGGGGCCATATTGAACTTCTCTGAACTTGTTTTTGAGTGAAAAAAAAACTTTTTTAAATACTCTTTGTAATGATGTTTAACAGAAGGTTATATTATGTTTCTTTCATTAAATACACATTTTTAAAGTTGTGGTATTCTTTTTGAATCACCCTGTATAAGAGTCGGCCCAAACTCAAGTGTTCGTCCATCGTGGTATCTGCTTTTCTCAAGAAAGCGGCCGGACCAAACACACACAGTGTGAAGAGCACCTAGCGAGGCGCTTTGCAGTCAGCCGCAGGACGGACACAAGGCCAGATCCCAGACGCTGACACGGCTTGCCCGACTTATCAGTCGACCACTCTATTAGGGTTGCCCCACCTCCTGGTTCTAGAGTGCTTGTCCCTGTGGACCTTATGGGATTTCGGCTATGCAGGCAGAGTTCCCGTCTGGAATTAACCAACTGTAGGAAAATTGTCCGCAGCTCGTGGTCTGGAGGTCGCGTTCTCACTTCCCGAGCACGGGGTCCTGGGTTCGATTGCCGGCGGTGTCAGGGATTTTCACCTGCCTTGAGATGACTGGGTGCTTGTGTTGCCCTCACCATTTCATCATCATTCATGAAAGTGGCGAGATTGGACTGAGCAAAGATTGGGAATTTGTATGGGCGCTGATACCGCTCAATTGAGCACCCCACTAACCAAACATCATCATCATCATCTAGGAAAATTACAGAAAGAATTACATGTAGCTTCCTCCAATAAATACATGGTAAACATTAATAAAACCGAGAAACTGCAGGGAAAGTATCCTGACGGGAAATGGAGGAAAAAAAGGCCCTATGAACACGTGTCCGGAAATGCATCTTTCCGACGGTAGATACCACTGACGAATGAAAGTTCCTCTCACCACGTTCCGTGAATTCCTTGTTTCCTGCAGCTGTGTGATTGACGCAGCTTACTGTAAGCAGCAGAATGGTCTGGTATTCATGTGGGGAATAAGCCGAGGTGGTAATTGTGTACAGTGTTTGTCTACGGGCAAGCAGATGGGAACGGTCGAGAGGCAGCACGGCTATACCGAAGCAAGTACCCTCATAGGCACCAACCACAACTTTTTGGGCGTTTGTGTGACCTTGGGCTTCTTCAGACAGGCGAACATGCAGGGAGGCGGCTGACTGTGCGTACACCAGATTTGGTGGACTAGGCTCTGCAGGATACTGAGACGAACCGTAGTATAAGCTTCAGGCTAGTGGTCCGCCAACATGGTGTAAGCGAAAGTACGAATATGTGTATCTTGCGCGACAACCACTACTATCCCTATCACCTGTAACGAGTGCAAGCATTAGGAAAAGCGAATTTTTCTCTCTGCAGAAATGATTTTGTCGATGATTTTTGTACCAGGCCATCCCAGTTATGGGATTTCTGTCATCAGTCCTCTGCATCTGTGAAGAAACCTTGACCAGAACTGGTACCATCAATCTGCATAATCGTCGTCTGTGGGGTACACACAGTTCTCGGGGAATGGGTGAGGCATCTCATCAACATCGCTTGAGCATCAATGTGTGGGCAGGGATCCTTGGCGATCACATATTTGTACCAGTTGTTATTCCAGAAGGCCTCAACGAAGGTACTTCCTGCATAATACTCTCCCTGGGATACTTGAGAATGTGCCTTTGGCAATAGGACTGTTTATGTAGTTTCCGCATGAAGTAGCACCACTCCATTCCCACATTATAGTTTGCCGACACCTCAACGTCTTCGTGGGATGCTGGATAGGACGTGGAGGCCCTTGGAAGATATGTGCTAAGGTCTGATCAGGGTAGATCCAGAAAATAAAGTTGGTAGTTGCCAATTCCAAGGTGGAATGAGTATAATACCTTTGAGTAGGAGGATCTTTGATGGTTAAAAGAGTAGGGCGCGTGCAGTAAAAAACTGGGGAGTCGTAGCTAGGTGCCCGGAGAAGCAGACGTGTGGTGACAGCTTTAAGGTAGGACTCACGCTGCATAGTTACACTGAACAAACTTTAGCACGTAAGTGAGAGAAGATATATAATTATTTCAAAATGGGTTTTGTTACATAATGTTCAGAGTTAGGATTTGTATGTCCAAGGTTTGACGCAGTAAGCGTTTTGTAAAATTTTTTTTAAGAGTGATCCGTACTACAAAATGTTGTAAATGCTAGTTTTTGTGTATGACTCAAAATTTTAACAACATATATATATTGAGATCAACATTGTGTTTAAATCTAACAGCCTGAATCATAATCCACATCCTTTGCTTGTACTGAATATGAAAATGAGTAGTAAAGTAAAGTTATCCACCAATGAAAGAACGTAAAGAAAATGAGGCCTCAATGCAATATAATGTGCAGTTCATGGTTTCAAATCGCGAGATTGCATCCAGTGGCGAGCCACTTTTAATATTTGTTGTGACTTGGATGCGATGCAGCTCTGTACTCTGATCGGAGGCAATTTGTTGTCATTGCACGCACACTGTTCATTTCCAGACGCACGTTCATAGAACCTTTTTTCCTCCATTTCCCATCAGGAATCCGTCCCTGTAGTTTGTCCATTTTGTTAATGTTCACCCTGCATAGAGAAAAGTAAGATATCATTTGGCGTCCTAATCTCCGGAATCACTGTCGTCCTCCATAGCTGAGTTGTCAGCGTGGTAGAAACCCATGCGAGGGTTCTTCGTTCTATTCCTGGTCGGGTCAGAGATTTTCTCCGCTTGGGGACTGGGCGTTGTGTTGTCTTCATCCTCATCGACACTCGAAGTGGCGGTAACTAAAAAGACTTGTCTAACCGACGGAAGGCCCTAGCCATAATACACACATTCCATTTCATTTCCATAACTAGTGAGGTTCCTTGCCACAAACGTGAGCATACATCAACTGACACCTATCGAAGTGAAACCAAATGAATTTAAATAAAGTATGAAAATGAGATGTGAGACATGTCAGTCTGGTAATAGACTATCACGTATCGCCCTGTATGTATCTAGCCACTATATGCTTTCATTTCTACACAAACTGTAAATGAATATTATACAACAATGCAAAAACTCATTGAAATCGACCTCGGGGAAGATCAGTTTGGGTTCTGGAAAAATATAGGGAAATGCGATGCGATACTGACTCTTCGACTCATCTTACAATACAGATTAAAAAAAAAGGCAAACTTACAGTTATAACGTTTATAGATAGTGTTATTCAAGAGGTTTTAGCTATGTGCTAGCGCTGGATTTCACTCTTTTCTTTTCTGTCTTACTGGCATCAACAACGCAGTCGTCCGGTCACCGAGATGGAACTGTTTCATGTAGGACACAACACTCATATTTGGCTGTGGGAAATCGCTCAGTGGTGAAAATAAAGAAAACTGCACCAGCATAGATTCTTTCGCTGAGTGGAAGAGGAAGAAATCATTTGTGGTTCCAATATATAACTGTCCGTGTCTGGCACATAACTTAAAAAAAAATATTTTTTGTTCCTTCTGTGACCAGAGAAGTTTTGTTGTGGACAATGATTCCACGCAGATGCAACACCATTCTTGATTAACGTCTTAACTTCTTCAACTGTGAGAGTGGCAATGAGTCCTCTCGTACCCAAAAAATGCCAAGCACTCTGTTGCCAGCGTTCCTTACTCTGTCTGCATTTGCTGGGCAAACTTAAGTTGTGATAATCCTGATGAGTTATTGTTATCGAATTAAATGATATGCTATCTACCAAAAGCAAACCGTCCGAAGTTAATGACTCTTACGTAAGTTCTTACACAGGCCTGCTAATTTCATTTCACATGCTGCTGCAGCTGAAGTTCTTATCAAGCCTTATCAAAGCAGCAAACACGTTAGTTTTGGTATCAGCTGTTGCTGGGTGTCTGGTCCGATTTTCATCTCCGACGCAACTGCTTCAGATACTGAATGGATTTAATCACGGAAAATCAGTCTTCATTAAAGGAGGCTTATTATGTGGATAGCCGGCCGCTGTGAACGAGCGGTTCTAGGCGCTTCGGTCTGGAACTGCGCAACCGCTACGGTCGCTGGTTCAAATCCTGCCTCGAGCATGGATGTGTGTGATGTCCTTAGGTTAGTTAGGTTTAAGTAGTTCTAAGTTCTAGGGGACATAACCTCAGATGTTAAGTCCCATAGTGCTCAGAGCCATTTGAACCATTATGCCGATAATACCAAATTCAGTCCGTCTAAGTTCTGACTGCGCTAAGGCAGGATTAGAAATGCAAAAAAAATTATCGTTCGACAATGCCCCAGCTTTGTGCGTGACGGACATAGAAATAAAGATACCTATGCGGAATGCGACAACGACGATACTTCTACTTTTCTCAACGGCCCGACACACCAGCGATCCGTCGAATGGGCGTTTCTTCGTTTCGTAAATCGCAAGTGCGTGGGCAAATCGCAGTGATAGGTCGCATGGAAATCCCAGGCAAACTGATGGATCGCATTTATTAGTGCACGCAGTATGGCTGGGTGGTTGGCAGCGGTGTGTGGCAATACGGTTGCGAATCGTTTCTTTATTTACTAAGTGTGGTATTGCACTGTTGTTTCGTCTCGCTCTGCACACGTTGAATAGAATTTATAATTATCCAGGGACCACTAACAGCTCTGAGAAGTGAAGTGGAAGCCGGAATTGCCGGTTATATTAAGAAGTAATACAAAATACACGCTATGATTTTGCAGTGAAGAGCATTTTGAAATATATGCTATAGAAGCAGAATTGGTGGGAAGTCCATAGTAATAGTCGCGATACAATGGGCTCCATCTTATGATTCTGAGTTACTTACGAAATAGCTGTACATATTACTGAAGTATATAACATCTAAAGGGAATGGCATACATATCTACTGTAATGTTAACACGACATTTTAAATTTAAATGTTCAGGGAAAATTTATTGCATAGTTATACTCAAGACTCTTGTCATTTCATATAATTTTCAATTAAATGATATGGAATCTACCCACTGCAAACCGTCCAGAGTTAACGACTCTTAGGCAAAGTCTTAGACACGCCTGCTAATTTCATTCCACGTGTTCTTGTAGCTGACGTTCTTATCAAGTCTCATCCAAACAGCAAACATGTTATCTCTGATAGCAGCTGTTGCTGGGTGCCTAGTGCGTCATTTATCTTCAACCCAACTTCTTTAGTGACCGAATGGATTTAATCAAAGAAAATCCGTCTTCTTGAAAGGAGGGGAACATGCACTATCAAATTCAGTCCGTCTACGCTCTGATTCACGCAAAGACAGGCTTAGCAATACAAAAAGCTTATCGTTCGGTAATGCCCTTGCTTAAAGTGCTCGGCGGACGTAGAAAAAAATACGTACACGGAATAGGACAATAGAGACCTTCCACCTTTCTTACGGACGCAGAATGTTGGAACTTCCAGAAATGGGATATTTTATGGAAAATGCCGTCCAATTCGTCTCATTTATTTTAAAATATAACTAGTTTCAACAGTTGACCTCTCATTATCGAATGTGGCAAAGAATACTTGTTACGACGTCATTAATAAAAAATATTAAACTACACTGTTTTATAAAAACATCTCAAAGCATATGAACCTAAATGCACATCCCTTGGCCGGCCGGTGTGGCCGAGCGGTTCTAGGCGCTTCAATCTGGAACCGCGCGACCGCTACGGTCGCAGGTTCGATTCCTGCCTCGGGCATATATGTGTGTGATGTCCTTACGTTGGTTAGGTTTCAGTAGTTCTAAGTTCTAGGGGACTGATGACCTCAGATGTTAAGTCCCATAGTGCTCAGAGCCATTTGAATCATTTTAACACATCGCTTGTAGATGATAAGGTTACACCAACACACATGGGATAAAAGACTTCCAAATTTAGTTAGCCGTGTAACCACAGTCGAATTCCGTCATCATGATTAATAAGATCTTTTCAACAATAGATTGGATTTCATGATGCTGTCGCGTGTCTTACTTGGTGCAACAATGCAGAAGAATCGAATGATGCTCAAACCTTCCAGTGCAGTTCCAGTACTTTGATAAAGACATGTCAAAGCAAAATTGTGTGACCTGACATCACAGCTCTGATGGCGTCGCAGATGTGACAGCTTCATATAAACTTGCAACGTAAATTAGGACTTATATCACGAATGACAAAATCAAGTGTGAATTCTCTGGTCTCTCGAAGTTTGTGTTTCGTTACAATAAAGAAGAGAAATAAAAATGCCCTATGTGATAACGTTTAGTGATGTGTACCCCCAAAATATTTTGAGTGCGCAGTTGTCTGTCATCATGGACTTCCATCCTAGTGAAGAAATTAATGCAGCCGTAGTCTTCCTGAGGCCGCATGTTTTCAAGCCTAGTAAAATGGTTCAAATGGCTCTGAGCACTATGGGACTTAACATCTATGGTCATCAGTCCCCCTACAACTTAGAACTACTTAAACCTAACTAACCTAAGGACAGCACGCAACACCCAGCCATCACGAGGCAGAGAAAATCCCTGACCCCGCCGGGAATCGAACCCGGGAACCCGGGCGTGGGAAGCGAGAACGCTACCGCACGACCACGAGATGCGGGCTTCATGCCTAGTAAATGCTGTTATTCAATAGGATATATAGGTCCATTACATACGATTACGATATGGCAGTGCCTGCGTTATTCTGAATTACTATGCACCGCGGCGCCGTTATGAAATACATCAAATGTAATCGAAATTGCCGTATGGACAACCATCAGCTGTAGAATGGAATGACGACAATGAAAATTTGTGCCGGACCGGGACTTGAACCCGAATTTCCCCCTTACAGAGAGCAGTCGCCTTATCATTTGCCTATCCGTGCACGAGTCGTGGCTATCCCTAACTTCCACATGTCGCCAACCACGCCTCTACAACCTGTACTAGTGCAACCATTACTTATATTTCCGTACAGGCGAGACATTTGACTTGGAAGTTGCCTGTCCGGTGTCGCCGGATAGATACGATTTTGCAGGGCCTGTGATAATCTGAATTACGACGCGAGGTGCCTTTGGACATTCATGTATGCGATAAGCGAGAAATCCGGGCTCCAGCCGCGGTCCGGCACAAATTTTCGTTGTCGTCATTCCATTCTACGGCTGATGGTAGTCATTATTCGCAACTGCGAATACAATTAACGGATTACATACGAAGGTTTTATTGGTCAGGCAAAATTACGCAGGTTATCGTATGAATCAGGGCAAATTTGAGAGTCTTGAGAAACAGGGTCTCGTGAAAGTACTAACAGAGGCTTAGTTTCTAAGGACGCAAATCAAACACAGGACGAGGACAAACCTAGCAAACATTGAGAATCGTCGTAATAACTGTCTTAGGAAAGAACCAAACCTCCAAGAGCTCATAGAAATAGCTGAAGCAGAAACCGTTATAGGTACTGAAAGCTGGCTGAAGCCGGAGATAAATTCTACCGAAATTTAAATCGGTGTACAGAAAGGGCACATTAGATCCATCTGGTTCTGAAGTGTTTGTTGCTGTTAGAAATACTTTTGTAGTGAAAGTGAAATAGATAGTTACTGTGAATTAGTATGGGTATAAGTTAATACCTGGTCTCTCTTACCAACTTCTGGAATCAGTTGATATATTTGCTAAAGGTTTCACGACAAATTTGAGCCTCATTTCGAATAGGTACCAGACTTATACAGTTGTAGTTGATGCTGACTTCAGTCCACCTTCGATACGGTAGCGAAAATACAGGGTCACTCTTTTCCACAGTGAACAAACTGTAGGGACTGATCGATGAGAGGATGTGGAACAAAAAAGGCCTAATGAACTTATGTCTGGTGTAAGAGGTCCATGACTAAGGAATTTATTGCTAGCGCAATCGAGCAGATGTAATTTTGATGAATTGCTCACGCGCTGCTTGCGATATACATAGAAAGAAGGATCCTTTATTGTATGATTATGTGATAGCGGAACAAACACTGGTAGCAGTTAATTCTGTAAAATATCTGGGAGTATGCGTGCGGAACGATTTGAAGTGGAATGATATATAAAATTAATTGTTGGTAAGGCGGGTACCAGGTTGAGATTCATTGGGAGAGTCCTTAGAAAATGTAGTCCATCAACAAAGGAGGTGGCTTACAAAACACTCGTTCGACCTATACTTGAGTATTGCTCATCAGTGTGGGATCCGTGCCAGATCGGGTTGACGGAGGAGATAGAGAAGATCCAAAGAAGAGCGGCGCGTTTCGTCACAGGGTTACTTGGTAACCGTGATAGCGTTACGGAGATGTTTAACAAACTCAAGTGGCAGACTCTGCAAGAGAGGCGCTCTGCATCGCGGTGTAGCTTGCTCGCCAGGTTTCGAGAGGGTGCGTTTCTGGATGAGGTATCGAATATATTGCTTCCCCCTACTTATACCTCCCGAGGAGATCACGAATGTAAAATTAGAGAGATTAGAGCGCGCACGGAGGCTTTCAGACAGTCGTTTTTCCCGCGAACCATACGTGACTGGAACAGGAAAGGGAGGTAATGACAGTGGCACGTTAAGTGCCCTCCGCCACACACCGTTGGGTGGCTTGCGGAGTATAAATGTAGATGTAGATATGTAAGCTATAGGAGAATCTTAGACCAGAGAGCAGTGTTGGCTGCAGTAGGAACTGTGTGGTAGTAGTAGCTAGCAGTCGTGTGTATCGAGTTGGCTGGGCCGGTCGTGGGGAGCGATGGTGGTGCCTGAGCGTTGTAGTATAAGGTAAAAGCAGCCTCGCGCATATGTACTATTGTTATATCAAGCCCCATGTTTTTTTTTTTAAATCTCTTAATAATAATCTTTCTTATAAAAATTAACTTTTGACAATCATTCATCTCTATTTAAAGAATTTACTAATTTCTCCAATCAATGGTCATCCCGATTGTTGTAAAGAAAAATCAGTTGTTCCTTTTATACATGACGAATCTATCGGCCAGCACTGCACTGGGCTGTGCCAGAAAAAATTCTTATTGGAGCAGATATATACGCGTTATCCGGCGACCTTATTGAGGTAAGAATTTTCAATTTATTCAGTATGATCTTTCAGGGCCATGACGCAGCACTGCTGACGTCCAAATTTACCAGTTGAGATTCACAGTCAGCTAATTATTGAAAGGTTATATATGAGCCACAATTTTGTTGAGAAATTAGTCACATTTTTTATTGGGAGGTTACGCTGAATGTGAATGTTATATACTCACATTTTTTTCTGTTGGGAGGTTAAACTTTTTGTGGGGAAGTTACACTGGAAATGCATGGTTTCTATGTTAGAGACCATTTATTCAATCATACATTGTTACAGAGACTCACTCTGTACCGTGCAGCCACAGTTACGGCATGTGTTGAAAATGGTTTCCATGTGCCTCAACGCATGCGTGTACACGCCGTAGCATATTCTGCCTCACACGTTCACATCGGCCAGGATACACCGGAACAGTGTCAAAGGCAGCACGAATACGCTGCTGCAGTGTCTCCGCGTCTGGAATGGGCTCTGCGTACACGGTACTTTCGAGATGGCCCCATAACTAGAAATCTCACGGGTTGAGATGTGATGAACGAGCTGACCATGCAGCTGGGCCCCATCGTCCAATCCATCGACCAGGGAAGACACGATTGAGATGTGTCCGGACGTTAACGGCGAAGTGGGCTGGAGCATCATCATGAAGCAGCCACATAACCCTTCGAATCATCAATGGCACTTCTTCAAGCAGCGGAGGCAAAGTCACCCTCAAGAAACGCCGATAGTTCCGATTTGTTAGGCGACGTGGAAGGAAGACGGGCCCCAAAATACGGTTTGAAAAGGTACGCGTGAACGGAGAGCATCGCACTGTGTACAGCGACTAACCGTACTTCTGCATTACCCCAGCGTCGGCGAGTATGGGGGCTACCTTCGGAGAGATCCCATACTTCTAATGTTTTTGGGGGCACAGCGGTGTTACCCCTGGCATCATGGTAGTCTTGATTGAAAATTAGAACTATTGAAATTTATGTCTGGAAAACGGTGTCGGAAAGAATAAACCACATAAACAACGCCTCACTCGTTTTTTTCAAACTCCGACTTCCTTACACTTTTTCGGTTAAGAGGCTCACCATAGTATTTATTTCAAGAAAACTGTTCCAGTTTCAGTCGGTTTCTTTGATAGTAACCAACAGTAACTCGCCGACACCATGTCTGGGAGCAAGTTTTTTTATTGTATATACGAAGACAGTAACTGTTCTCGAAAGAACAGATTACTGTTGTTGACCGTGCAGCTTTCCCTGGAATAAATGATGACTCACTGAAACCCTCAGCTGCTTGCAGGTGTTGTTGATATTCCTCGATGTGGACAGATGAAAATGTGTGCCCCGACCGGGACTCTGTTCTTTCGAGAACAGTTACTGTCCTCATATATGTATAGTTAAAGGCTACCCAGCCATTGACCTTCATCTGTGCGAATGCGCACAGGTTGCTCAAACTCTTACGGGAATCACCAAAGCGTGGGCGAGTAATGAGTGAATGGGCAAATGTCTATAAGGTACATTACATACGTAGAATTGTGGACAGTTGGGAATGAGTGTCTCACGGGAAGCGTGCAAGGGATAAGTCCCTGCAGTCGCGCAATTCATCTGTGTCCTCGGTGGCTCAGATGGATAGAGCGTCTGCCACGTAAGCAGGAGAACCCGGGTTCGAGTCCCGGTCGGGGCACACATTTTCAGCTGTCCACATCGAGGTATATCAACAACACCTGTCGGCAGCTGAGGGTTTGTCAGTCATCATTTTTTTATTGTTCCTCCTTTCTCAAGTCGTTTCAGCGATTCTAACTAATAGCCAAAATCACAAATTTACTTTCGTTTGTAATACTACTTCTTTTTAGATGTACAAATAAAAACAGTCAACAAAGAAAACGAAACACAACACTATGCAGTAACGATAATGACAAACATATAATACCACTTCCTACAAAAGGTTTGCTTGTGTAAACAGTTCAAAACCGGGAGAGGCATATGCGTGGGGTCATTGACATCGACGCAGCTGGGAGGAGTGGCACCGCTATGAGCGGGTGGGGGAAGTGGACGAGGATCGACAAACTGTCCTGCAGGCATTCTTTTTTTTTTTTTATTTTTTACGAGGCTCGCATTTATGGAAAACTCGTAATTCCGAGACTCGAAATATCGACATTCTACAGCAAAGCGAAATATCGACATTCTACTGCGTAGGGAGACAACGGATATAATCTGGTGCACGGCTGGTAGTAATTGAGAGAGCTGTGATGTCACAACGGTATACCACGGACATCCTGCCTCCTCATGTATTACCTCCTATGAGACAGTATCCTACGGTCGCAGGTTCGAATCCGGCCTCGGGCATGGATGTGTGTGATGTTCTTAGGTTAGTTAGGTTTAAGTAGTTCTAAGTTCTAGGGGACTGATGACCACAGCAGTTAAGTCTCATAGTGCTCAGAGTCAATTTGAGACAGTATCGTGCTGCTGGTTTTCACCAGGAAAAAGCTGGTTCACACGTGTCACGAGTCACTGTGAAGTGCCTGCGTGGTGCTGAAGTACTCCTACGGGCAGCAAGAACCCCGGATCTCACCCCTACAGAACATTTGTGAGAGCAGCAGACGTCAACTTCATCCCAGCGCCGATATTCAGGATGTCGAGGTCCTGTTACAGTAGCTGTTGGCCAGCTGGTCTCAGGAGAGGATGTAACATTTCACAACGCCCTTCCCAACTGAATCAGTACATGTATCTGCGCTAGTGGTGGTGCAACGTCATTCTGATAAATGGGGTCGAACCTCACAGTTCTTCATATATTTGACTCGATTTCGTATTCACTGAAATAGCATACTTGTCCTCTCAAACCGTAATGTTTTATTTCGTTTCACCCTTCCATTCTGGGTGCTTCGCTTTCTAGGCAGCGTAATGTTGAAAGTCGTTGGGAGGCATTAAAGATTATTTTGAGCAATTAGTTCAATAGCCCATGCGAAGTGTAAAAGGTTTCCACAACATACTGCACATCCTAGCAACAAACAGTGATGAGCAAATAGAGGGCTTCATGACGAATACAGGAATCAGTGACCACAAAGTCGTTGTAGCGAGACTGGCTACCGTAACAACCAAGTCCAAAAAAAAAAAAAAAAAAAAAAGCGAAACATGTCTATTTAAAAGAGCAGACAAAAGTTTGCTAAACGTCTTCTTTAGAGACAACCCCATTCCTTCCAAATGGACAATGTAATCCCCTAACCAGATGTGGTTTAATTCAGAGAGATAATACTGACGTCAAGAGAAAGTTCCATTCCAAGTAAATTGGTAAGAGATGGAACAGGTACCCCGTGATACACAAATCAAGTAGAGACACTTTTGCAAAAGCAACAAAAAAAGCATGCCGTATTTAAAAGAATGTAAACTCTCCAAGAGTGACGGCCTTTTACAGAAGCTGGAAACTTAAGGGCTTCAGATGCTTTTAATAGTTTCCGCAAAGAAACTCGTCTCGAAATATGGCAGAAAATCCAAAGGCAATCTGGTCATTTGTAAAGGCAATCTGGTCATTTGTAAAGTATGCCATCAACAAGATACTATCAGTACATTCCTCGCACGGTAACAATGGTAATAGTACCGATGACGGCGCCACTAAAACAGTGTTACTAAACATGATTTTCCGAAATTCCTTCACCAAAGAAGATGCAACGAATATCCAGAATTCCAACCAGGAATAGCTGCCAAAGTAATTTAGAAATCCATACCTCTGGCGTAGTGAAGCAACTAAAGTCTGGTAATAAAGGCAACTCTTACTGTTCCGATTGTACGTCATCCAGGTTTCTTTCGGAGTACATACATGCAACAGCTTTATTTTTAGCAGCCGTTTACAGCCGTTCTCTCGACGAAAGATCCGTACCTGGAAAATTGCACAGAACACACCAGTATCCTAGAAAGGAAATTAAAGTAATTGTCGAATTATAGACTCTTACCATTTTCATCGGTTTGCAGTAGGATTTTGGAGCAGGAACTGTAAACGTATTATGAAATACCTGAAAGCAGACATCTTAGTGACGAATAACCAGTATGGATTCATAAAATGTCATTCTTGCTAAACACAACTGGCTCTTTATTCACACGAAACAAAATGTGCTATCGACAGGATATCTCAGATTGATTCCATATTTCTAGATTTTCAGAAAGCTTTTGACACCATTCCTAACAAGATGATTCTAATCAAATTATGTGTCTATGGAGTACCACTTTAGTTGTGCAAAGGTATTCACGATTCCCTGACATAAAGATGGCAGTTCGTAGTACTTGAGGGGAAGACATCTACTGAAACAGAAATGATATCTCAGGTTCCCCAAGGAAGTGTTACAGGCCCTCTGCTGCTCTTCATCTACATAAAGGATTTACGAAACAATCTGAGCAGCCCTGTTAGATTGTTTGCTGATGATTACGTCGTTCATCGACTAGTAAAGTCATCAGAAGATGAAAACCAACAGCAAAATGCTTGAAGCAAATTATCTGCGTAATGCGAAAGGTGGCAATTGACTCAAAAAATAAAAAGTGTGAGGTCATCCAAATGAATACTAAAAGGATTCCGTCAAAATAAATTTTATTCTTTTGATTATTAACTTCTTGAAACCGTAAACTAGGAAATTTAACAATTTGTTGTTCTGTGTAACTGAAAAAAAAAGATTTTTAGAAGTATTTTTTTCTCTTCGTGATTTAAAAACATGTGATTTGCTCCAGCTTAAAATACTTAGTGCATCGTTGAATAATATGGTTCACTGTGTAGGCAAACACCGTATTATTATTCATGCAAACTTCTGTTTTTGTAGTTTTGATATTGGATGAGATAATAATACCTAAGTATTCAAAAACGTTGATTACAGGAAACTGAAACCAAAGACTCACAAGTCATTTTCTTCTACGCTGGCCAGACGTCCAGGATTTGCCGAGCCAGTCGTGGTTTCACATAAATATCCTGGTGTCCCAAGAAAATCATTCTGGACACAAAATTGTCATGGTTTTTAATCGAGAAACAAAATATGTTCAATAATATTTTTCATTTAATTAAATGTTTGTGAAAAACAAGTTTACTAGAAATAGAACATTATAGAAATATATATTTTCACTGAATTTGGTTTAATTTGTCTTATGCCTAAAGAAAGAGTAAGAGATATGTCGCAAAGAAAACCAGATATTACCTACCATCGCCTCTAACTTGCCGACCTTCCACTTTGTGGCCCTCGAGACAAGCAAAAACCAAACCAAACCAAACATAAAGGAGCATCAGTTAATATAAAGAATTTCTCGTAACGGGACTGCAGCCATATGAAAGTTAATTTTGTGAAGAGTATTTTGGAGCCGCGATGCAGTTTGTATTAGCAGTGCTTATTGAACACTGTTTGTCCTAACAGTCTGAAATCTTAAGTTTTAATACGAAATGTATAATTTGTATCCGATTAGAGATTAGTAATATTACACAATTTTTAAAATTAACAAATTATACTTGAGTGACTAAACACCACAATAAAAAAGTACATATCAGTCTTTTGTATTTCCGAAGAAAATGATTTTATTTGTAATGTACCTATATTTTCTTTCCCAATTCACAAAATGAAGAGACGTTCTTGCTATGGGTTTTTCAGCTGTTGCATCGTCATAGACCTATTGTCGATTTCAGAATATCGCTTTAACTTATAAAAAGCTAAGCTTAGAACACAAGTGGCCTGGCTTTTTCTCTCTGAAATCCGGTCAGCATATTTTCTTCTCAATGATAACATGTCAAAACATTCCAGCTCCTTGATCTTGTTGATTCTGAGCGTTCTTTTCATCTTCTTTAGTTTTCCTTCTTTTCTTTGTTATTCTGGCCTCCTTTGTCATGCTTTCAGCAGCTGTTTTAGCTTTAGTAACACGGTGCCTGTCCACTCGTAGCAGCCCACTTTTCATGTTGCCCCAGTTCTGATGCCAAGTTTGTTCACGATTACAGTACAATTAACGACTGCAGTTAAACTTCTCCGTTTTTGAGATTTTACGATGTAAAATGGATGAAATACGCAGTCACAACAAGGTTACAACAAGAACGCACGCGGAAAAAATAGGTAATCTTCTTCTATCGACAGGAAGATCGATTGCAATAAACCCCTGCCCCTAGTACAGTCGACAAGGTCTTCAAGGATATTACACAAACAAGTTTCTGAGAAAATAGCAGCGCCAAAATTAAATAAAGAGAGATTGTAGGCAGAGCTTTTGCTAGGTGTTTTGGCGCTCTAGGCGAGAACTGAAAAATAAATACCCCTCTTTTTCACTACCATCGATCTCCTCGAAATCGTCCCCCTTCCCCAGCACTACCACCAACATCCAATGGCACAACAATGCATATCTCCCATCAAGGGTGTACGCAGGATCTGAACTAGGGGGAGGGGGGGGGCAGGTCATACTAGTCTCAGGAAACAAGGACTCGAGACAACATACACCACTTCTTATTAAATAAAACAGTAAACCAGTGAAAAACTGCTTTTAATAATCATTTTAAATACAAGAATGCACTTGTACAATCCGAGGAAACATGCAGCATTTCTTATTAAATAAAACAGTAAACTAGTGAAAAACTGCGAATATCTTCTGGGGGGGGGGGTGCAGCTGCCCCCCCCCCCCCCCCACGCCCCCACTGCCCCTCGCTGAGTACGCCCATGTCTCCCATTATACTTTTAATCAGTAAACTACGATGACCAACCGTCCTTATTTTCTGGGGACAGTCCTCAGTTTTCATACATTGTCCTCAATTCCTTAAAAACTGGTTGAGTAGAAGTAATGCCCTCACATTCTTATTTTTTGCCTCCAATTTTCGAAATTTACGAAAATAACTGAGATAGATAGAATGTGCTGAACATTTAAAACTAGTGCAGAACGTACCAACGCAGCCAAATTTGCCATAAATTACTTTATTGCAAAGATGTCGAACTATTTTCCAATCCGAATGAATTTTACCTGTAATTTAGAAATTATGTTATACTGATGAGAGATATGCCGAAGTATCAAACTACGTCATCCGGATAATTGTGATGTTATTTCGTTTTCTGATTGAATTGAAATGTTTGTGGAATGAGAAATAAATCTCATCTTTTTCTGCATCCACTTTCTTAAGATCAGGTAAATAAATGACGCCTTATTTGCATTTTGTACTGAGAGTTCTAGAACTTTTATTGCCGCCATGGTGGAGCAATGGTCGTCCGAGATGAGTCCTGGTTTCTGTAAAGGGACAATAAGAATTCTGAACATTGCATATAATAATTCTGTATGTTACATGAGACAATTGTAATAAGATTACAACGTAGTTCTTTCCTCGTGCTGCTAGTCTCAGACACTCGCAGACAGTCTTACAGACAGACGCCAACTCATTTTTACGTATGGGTATGATAAACTACATTTACCTTTTACTCCTTTGCCCTTACCTTGCACTCCTTTTAGGTATGTTGAAAGAGAAGGAGAAAACCTGGCTTGTGAATCCGTCATTGATTATCCACAGGAAAGAATAGTAGACCTAAAAACATCAACAGAACCACTCAATACAGCTGATGCTTGACAAATGATCTGCAGAGACATAAACAAAAACAGAAACTAAGGGAGGTATGGTATCAAGTCACAACATGATCACAAGCCAGTGCACGTGTCCCACTCCAGACAGAGATGAATCAATGTCATGTTTGTTTCCGTTTCGTACTCAGCAATGGCTGCTTTAGTTTTGAGGTGGGTAGAGACAATGTATTTACTTTCGTCAAAGTAAGTAAAGACTTACTGAGTAACTATTTCGTATGCTTTTGAAAACAGCTTAGTGTTTTAATTTTTCTCTTTTAAATTTGTCTTCTCATCTGTTTAATTGTTTCGGTGTTATATTTGAAATTAATTTTTTGCTCCTTTTGCCGCCCCTAAATCTTTGCCACCCTAGGCGCTTGCCTAATGGCAGAAACGGCTCTGCATAAAGGCGAGGTTTTGTGTTTAACAGCAGTATGACAGCAAGGCATCCACACGCCACATCTATTTTAGAAAGGCATTTCAACACGAAAATGATGAGGTACTGCTAGGCATAAATTACATATTTTTTGAGTCAGGAAGAATCACAGAATTGTATTAAATAAAGAAATCAATTTCTTGGACCCTCCTGACTCCTAGATCCCCTTAACTGGTAATTTTGGAGCAGTGTGGACGATGCAGAACAGGTACCAGGCGGTTATGTGACCCATCGCCGCTGACGTAAGGCATGACGGCAAAATGACGTGTCTATGGCAGTCGGTTGTATGGAACGACTGCAGTAATATGGTCCGCCGTGGCGACGTGACAGAAAGGAGCTATTGTGTTCCCATGGTTCCACGACCACACCCTGAATGAAGTTACACGATTTGTTGGTGAATGAACGAGAACTGCTCGTCTTATCTACAATGAATGTTGTACTACTTACGGCCGTGTGATAGAGTGTAAGAATAGTGACAAGAAAAAGAACCTAACCGACAGGTACCGGAAGCAAGCGTCATGCCTTGTCATTAGGTTCGTACGATCTACGGTTGCAACCCTTGGAACCACGCGAATGCGTTCGGCACAGGCATTCTCCCAGTTCCCATGGTTTGTGACAGGGTGATAGCTGTTTGAGTGGCTCCCAATGGACGGTTGCAACCATAGCCCGATTAAATTTACTTGATAATTGACACTTCATGCGTTGGAGCTAGTTTCCTTCAATCCGAGCGCTGAACCGTTCACCGTTCCCGAACTGCTACAACAACTGGTCAATTCACTTCCAATTTCCTGTCCAGCTTCTTTTCTTGACGTATTTGAATTCCGAAACATGGGTCTGGCACTTCTATTTCGTATTTCATCATACTCATGACAACCACCCAAAAACGCTCACACACAACGATGCCAATTAAATACACACGTTTCATACATAGCACTAACCAAACACTACTGTAAGCTTCCGCACAAGACGCGACTCAGCGTCACATGTTCAGTTATCATAATCACACAGATCGAGTTGCATTGGTTAAGCTTCACACCACATTCCGTGAAGCCGAATTTCTAAATACGACTGGTGCACCACATTATAAATACAGTGTAACTGTTTAAACAAGATTTACAGCGCAGAGCAATGTTTAGCGTGTGAACATGATGTGTAAAACGTCTTAGGTTCGAATATCGACAAATGCAGCGACATTTTCTTTATTTCTAAATTTAATTAAATGAGTTTGGTTGCTATTTTTATTGTTGATTGATTTAAATGTATTTTTTTTATTTCTAATACTTTGCCGCATCATTTTCGTCATCGTATTGACTTTTTCGTTTGCTCTTATTTTTCTTCCTATAATTCTTTTTTCGTTTGGAATCTACCTGTGTCGCCTGTAATTTACAACCAAGTGCCAACGACGCCTGCTCATCGGTTGGTAATGCGGCAGTTCATATAGCCAATGTGAGGATAGTTTCAGGTGAACAATGAAGCGAGAAATTAGGGTTTCCCTTTAGCCCTGAATTTGCTCGTAGAGGTTACCTTTAATAGCCGTGAACAGAGTGATTTTAGTTCTGGCGCACATTGTTTACCGCTGTTTCCTCGGATGCACTGCACTTCAAGAGTTTGAAGTTAGCTTTGGAGATGAGTTTAAGTTCAGGGCTACAAAACGCGTCGTCTGTCGCAGTTTCATCTGGTCATTGTCGACCTAGCATCTCGCATTTCCGACATACCTCGGACAGGCCACTTCGACCATTGCTCCACGTTACACATTACCAGCATTTTTGAAGTGACCTGCCGTGACCTATAATTGATCGGTTGCCAGCAGCCGATGTGGCAACATTACAGCGGCAAGTGACAGACGTCGGCTACCAAGTAATTTTGATTGGATTATAATTTCGACTGACCAGAGGAAATCTTTCTTACTGAATCCAAAGTGTCTAATAACCCTGCTCCAAAGAGATCAACCCACACATGCGCATAGCTTTTTGTATTCAATCACATGGCATTCTCGTTGAAGAGCCTTTTAAAGGAATGATACATCGAAAACTTGTGAAAATTTAATACATCCTAACGTACTTTTATTCCCTTGACAGATTCTACTGCAGTAATTTGTTATATACCGTATATACATATATAAATTCCGAAAAGGAAAATTGTCTCATTACCCTCTATTCACTACCAAAATGAATAAATTTTACCTCTTCTGTACAAGGATCCAGTCACAAGAGTCGATAACTGGGTAGGGGGGGGGGGGGGAGGGGTCACATACTATACTCACTGCTATCAGTAACATGCACACATTAACTTGGCTCACTTTGGAAGGGAATGTGGCGTAGGCAGAAATATGCATGCTATAATTTTACCCAAATATTAGTGAAATTAAGCAGCATACCGGTTCCGTAATCTGTGGACACATTCCAGGTACTCCCTGCCAACTAAACCAGCGATAATTTTTCTTCAAATTACATAATTTCCAGCATTTGTAATGTTTGGGCATTTACTGCATTGTAGTTTACTGCAATCGATACTTACTATATGCAATGTATTGCAAATCAGCAACTAAATTCGTGTTACCAAAAATGATGAGACAAGCTTATCAAATTTGTCGCTAAATGCATATAATCAAAACATGTAAAAGAAAAGAGGGTGTTGAGGAAAGTGGTGTTAGAAACAATCAAGAACTTTTTCAGTTAACATTTTGTATCACTGTTTCTCCAAGAGGTGCCGATCACAAGTGGGAAGCAGAAACGTTTGACTCAGTTTTATCCATGATAATCGACGTTTTTGGAAAGCGTTCAACTGTCATTCATTATTTAAATAATTGAAAAACTGTACCATTTACGCGTTTCTTCATGATTAGCACGATGCATTTCGAAAATTTATCATTGCCGTGATAAAATATTTACATTAATATTTTGTGTGTTGTGCCGCCGCTCTTGATTTTAGTCGTCTTTTTGAGGTTATAAGGTACTGTGCCTCCTCCATTATGCACAAAGCCACCTACAGGCAAATCACTACACATACTGCTTGTGAAATTCCACACTGTGTGCGTGTTTTTCAGCGTAATGGAGGAGGTACAGTACTGAGTACGGTACCTGCGGTATCGGCCGTTGTCCCGTCGCCGCACTTTTCAAATACAATCGCTGTCAGTTATGCCGCCGCGTTTCCTATAGCCGCCACCGCGGCACAAGAGCCCTGCCACGAACGATTACGCCGCTGACAGTGAGATGGAAGCATGCCCTCTCCAAAGCTCCGGCGGCGAGTGTACTTAAATCCGAACACTCATGGACTGAGGCCATTTTGTGTGTTTGCCAGGTGAATAAAGTTGAATAAAATTTACAGGCTTCCATTGTGGCCGGGGCTCTACATTTTCTGAACAGACACTATTGAAGAGAGACAGATTTATAAATCTTTTGTATCTGTACATATTTCTACATTCAAAGCTGCTGTTACCAACTGACGTTGCCACTAAAGCAACAAAGTCATGTATTATTTTTTACTATTTGATATCAGACATAGAATAAATTCATTCTGAATTTTCTGTTCATCAACGGCATCTGGTCCTCGCTCCTGTATCCACTAAAGAACCACGCAGCATACTAGGGAAGACATAATAGTACCTTACAGCCCGAAAAAGACGATACAGTACAGCGCAAGAGAGGCACAACACACATATAACATCACACAAAATACCTATATAAATATTTGCACTTGACAATGAAAATAAATTCTCGAAACGCGTAGATAATTATAAGCATAAAAAAATCCTGAGCTGGTGCGCTGGTTCATATTTAAGTCAGAAACATTTGAGAAATGTGAAGAGAGCAATGTTGTCAATTAGCGCCGTAGGTGGTCAAAAATCTATACACGCGAAATATGCGTTCGAGTACACGAAAAGGCATCTGACCGTCGAAATTAACGTGAAGCTGTGCATGCGTACTACAGACAGTTTGAAAACGGTTTCACTTGTTTGTGGTACCTCTACTCGAACGAACCTAGTGACAACCAGTTTCAAACTCGACTGCAACCGCTGTTGTCAGTAAATGCAGGCCCCTGTCAGTTTCCGACAGAACACTGCATGCAGTGGGCATGTGTAGCCGGATACCTCGGAAGAGACCATTGCTCACGGAGGCATATGAAGGTCCAGGTGTTCAGTATATTAAACAACGCAGAAACTGGACAATAATTGAATGGTTATGTGTAGTGTGGTCCAGCGAGTCGCGACTGTGCTTCTTTCCGAATGACGTGTCGAGCTCACAGGCGATCCAGTGAGGTGCTTAGCCCACACGTAGTGGACGGTTTAGTTCTGGCCGGAGGTGGTTTTATGACGTTTTGGAGGTGTTTTTCGTACCGCTTCATGGATACACTTTTTCAGGTTATCGTGAACATGAATCATTGAAAGCCGTCTGTTAGAAAGCGTCATTCAAGTGCGAAGAATCTCTACGTATTGTTCGCGTCTCGCGTCTGTTGAGGAAGTCACATTTTCGGTTGCGTAGTATTTATTAGAGCATATCTGTACGCTATGCCTGGAGGAGGAGTCCTGCTGATCAATCAGGTGACTGAGCGGTTAATATTTGAGTTAGCTTGGCTAAACGGACAGTCAGAAAAAAAATCACTTCTGTTCTACTGACCGCTGAGGATAGTCGTATACTTCTTTCTGTGTGGGTGGACGCACCGTGTAGCCATTGTGCTTCTTTTTTTGTTAAGTTCAGACGCCTCTGTCTTGTGTACTGCCAGGTGGTTGTTTCTAAGCTGCAATATTCAGGAATTCAAGGTGAAAGTGTTGCTTGCTAGAGTGCTTTGGGTTAGTATTCTATTACATGATTCAGCACTACAAATGTGTCTTGTTTGTAACCAAGGTTAGATCTCTTTGTTCCGATGGAGGCTTTGTTTCATGTACTAGCATTAAAATCAACCTTCCGTGAAGCAGTCTATGGATGTAGGTCATGGTCCGCCTTACTTACCCACTTATCTAATATTGTCACGGGGATCTGACATTATACGGGGTTCCTTTCCCTTCTGTTTTTGTGAAGAAGCTCTTCCTAGAGCAGCTGAGAGACAGCAGTGGGAAGATGACGTCATTTGGTGTGAGGTACCGACGACAGATCGTTTGTTCGGTATGTGTATCGTGAGAAAGACCGCCTAAACTGTGGTCCTTCGCGATTGGCTGCTGCGTTCGGAGGTTGCGTACCAATATGGTAATCTTCTGTTATTAATATTAGAAAAACTAAGCAGTGACTTTATTTGCCTTTCATATTAAAGCATCTCTCGATACCAGGCTATCATTCCATTATTTCAAAAGTGTTAATTATCAGTATCATAGAAAACTGTTGCTAAACGGAAAGACAGACAAAGCACTTCGGAGATCTTTGGATGGCTCCTAACTTGAATGGCGGGCGAAGTGATTCGGCTGTAAGATCACAGCTGGTTCGGCAGTGTCGGAGTGGAATATAATGTGCAGTTTCTCGTATTCTGGTAATAAAAAACGAGCGGCTTCCGGCGTAAACAAAATAATTGGTAGTTTAATTGTTTATGAAATATCAGTGTCTCGCTAAGAGTTTATTACAGCATCGAGATCAGGAATTCACGACTTGCGTGCTGTTTTCTGCACAGGCGACAACGACTACAGAGGATTACAGATTGGTGAACATTAATGAGAGCTTACGCATTCCACTCAGGTCGATGGAAGCAAATAGACACCTCGCGTGTACTACTATCTTAGTATAAATTTAGATCAATGACACCTCATCTGTGGTAACACAGGAGGTATGAAGGAGAGAAATTTTTGAGGGAAGGGGTTTATCATACGCTCGCATTTATCTCACCCTCTCTTCCTCTCTCTTTTTCAACTTGCCTTAGTCGCTCCTTGGAGGATATAAGTAACTTTGTTACTGAATTTTCGTGATTGTATATTAAATAATAACCGAAAGTTACTTCAAGTTACCTATAACTGTTTTTGATCTGGATGTCACTTACAAAGTGTTGCGTTTTTCATGGATCCTTCGCCTGAGTACGTAGTCGATCCGAGAACAAATCACCAAGTCCGTTCTGCATTCAGTGGAACAGCTGTAATCATAAACTACCGTCGGAAGGTAAAAATTATTTCTTTACATGTATATTACACCAAATATGAGGTAGGTTTGAGCTGCTGAGAACTTCGAGACACGAGCTGCCATCCTGCATATGCTGAGAATGGCTTTTCATGCTTTATGCAGACAGGTCATACAAAGTGTAGTCTACATCTGCATCGCATGCGTTATCTCACACTTCCAGATTGTGTTACAATGATAGAATGTCTTGGTCATACTTCTAGATTACTTAAACAGATGTGCAAGATCCCCTTATATTTTCCGTTGCGCCTGGAAAAGCCCTCTGCTACCGAGAATTTTTATCAGTAGAAGAGATAACGCGTTGTTGTTCATCCACAACACAAAATTTCGTTAAGAAGGGGAATATCTTTAGGGCCTAAATACCAAAGTAATACCAGTTACGTATTCGGTTCAAATTTAAATTGAAAGTAGGAGGTTTCTCCCATGACATTTCTCCCAACAACCTCGGCGATCATGTGTTGCGCATTGTTCGGTACATTCATGATGAGTATTCTGTGGGTACTCTGGTCTCTAAGGATGACGACAGTCATGTTGGTTTGACGAACACTTACGCACCCCTATCGCACCTCGTCGGGTCCACTAAATCGCCAGATCTTAACCCCGCAGAAAATAGCTGGGACTACCCGGAACAGCGTGTGAATCGTAGTACAAATATTAGTGCAATTTGATAATTGTACAGGTTGAAATTATCAACGAGAGCCTCCAGTTCGATATGGGGTACCTGAATAAACTTGTGGACTGTCTTCCTCTCAGAACTGAGACCATGATCAATGCTGCAGCGTGATGGCTCCTAGAGGTGAATTATAATTTGTCTAGTGGCTTATTTCTTCCGTAAGTGACTATGGGACAGAAAAGCAAGTGAAATCACTCAAGAGAGGGAAGGTCATTGGACCTGACCTGTTACCAGTACGATTCCACAGAGAATGTGTGAAAGATATCGCCCCTCTTCTGGGAGGAATTACCACAGGTCATTGAAGGAACTAGGTCTTCCTCACGAACAGAAAGAAGCACAGGTCATTCCCGCTTTAAACAACGATTATCGAAAAGACGCTTAAAACTATAGACCTAGACTCTAGCGTCTGTTAGTTGTAGAATACTCACGCGTTGTGACATTTCTGGAGACCGAAAATCTACGCTGTAGGAACCAACATGGGTTCCGAAAACAACGATCGTGTGAAACCGGCGAGACCCAGAAAGCAGTGGATGAAGACGCCCAGGTAGATGCAGCATACCCTGATTTCCGGAAGGCGGCGTTCGATACAGTTTCGCACTGCCGCCTAATGAAGGAAATACGAGCATATGGAATATCAGACCACATGTGTGATTGGACTTAAGAGTTTCTAGTAAACAGAACACAGAATGTCATTCTGAACGGAGAGGAGTCTTCAGACGTAAAAGTAACTTCGAGCGTGCCCACCGGAGTGTTATAGGACCATCACTTTTCGCAATATGTATAAATGACGTAATAGATACGTCGGAAGTTTCGTGAGGCTTTTCGTGGATTATGCTTTTGTAGACAGAGAACTCACAACGCTAGATAAATGTGAAATGCAGGAAGACCTCCAGAGGATCGACGCTTGGTTCAAGGAATGGGAATTGACCCTCAACATAAAGAAATGTAACGTACTGCGAATACGTAGAAAGAAGGACCCTTCATTGCATGATTACAAAACAGACGGAACAATCACTGGAAGCCGTTACGTCCATAAAATATCTAGGAGTGTGCCTAGGGAGCGATTTGAAGTTGAATGACCATATCAAATTAACAGCGAGTAAGGCAGATGCCAGACAGACTCATTGGAAGAGTCCTCAGGAAATGTAGTCTGTCAACAACCTATGCTTGAATACTGCTCCTCAGTAACGGATAACAAAAACTAAACTCCGCCCGAATAGGCCATCAAGGCTGCCATGTCATCCTCAACCCACAGGCGGATATGAAAGGGCATGGGACCAGCATGTGGTCTCCAGGTCGTATGTCAGTTTACGAGACCGGAGCCACTACTTCTCAATCAACTAGCTTCTCACTTTGTCTCACAAGGGCTGAGTGCAGCCCGCTTGTCAAGAGCGCTCGGCAGACCGGACGGTCACCCATCCAAGTGCTAACCCAGCCCGATAGCGCTTAACATCGGTGATGTGACGGGGACTGGTGTTACCACTGCGGCAAGTATCGGATACGTACCAGATAAGAGGACTGATAGAGGAGGTAGAGAAGATCCAAAGAAGAGCAACACGTTTCGTTACAGCCTCCTTAGTGAGCACGAAAGCTCTATGGAAGTGCTCAGCCAACTCGAGTGGCAGACTTTGGAAGAGAGGCGTTCGAATCCTGCCTCGGGCATGGACGTGTGTAATGTCCTTATATTAGTCAGGTTGAAGTAGTTCTAAGTCTAGGGGACTGATGACCTCAGATGTTAAGTCCCGTAGTGCTTCGAGCCATTTGAACCATTTGAGGGGCGTTCTGCACCATGGTATGGTCTATTGTTAAAGTTCCGAGAGCATCGTGCCTAGAGGAGTCAGCCAATATATTGTTGCCTCCCTTGTACACACAGTGAAAGTACCATCAGCATAAGACTAGAGAGATTCTAGCCCCCTCCATGAATCTTACGCGACTGGGAAAGGAAAAGGGTACAGAAAGTACACTCCGCCACACACCGCAAGGTGGCTTGCGGAGTAAATATACATATGCAGATGTAGAAGTAGTCCTGTTGGCATCACGCTTTCTCCGCGCGCCAACAGTTCTCGTTTTGTGACCGATGGCTCTTCTCTTTACCCCAACGTTTTCTGGATATTCAGCTTCACTACCGTGCTTTGCAATTCTGAAGTGAAATACAGCTGCACTGTACTGCGGCAGACTAGCTCTTGATACGCCGCCTCGCACTGAATCGGCAGCGTCAGTCAGTGGCTATTCCTGGCTCACTTTTCAGGGTCACCGCGCGAGAATTCTACAGGCGCTCCAGCGGCCTGAGATGAATCACGGTTCGCTGCTTCCTGCGTAAGAGGTCGCACGCAAGGTTAGAGAATTGCGTAACATCCAACCAATGCTATACTGACTTATTTTATAAACTTCGCAGCTTCTGATTCGAGTCATACATGTGCACAGCTTTAACCTACTAAGAAGTTTCTCTTCACCTCAGAATGAAAGCTACGTTCCAGAATAATCTAACATTCACAGCTATACTCCGCAAGCCATTTTATGGTGTGTGGCGGAGGGTACTAACGCTGAAGTGCCGCAGAAACTGGTACAGGCATACATATTCAAATACAGAGATATGTAAACAGGCCGAATACGGTGCTACGGTCGACAACGCCTACATAAGACAACAAGTGTCTGGTGCAGTTGTTGATCGGTTACCGCTGCTACAATGGCAGTGACTTTGAAAGTGGTGTTATAGTCGGCGTACGAGTGATGTGACACATCATCTCCGAGGTAGCGATGAAGTTGGCATTTTCCCGTACGATCATTTCACGAGTGTACCGTGAATATCAGGAATCTGGTAAAACATCAAATATCCGACACCGCTGCGGCCGGAAAAAGATCCTGCAAGAACGGCACCAACGACGACTGAAGAGAATCGTTCAACGTGACAGAAGTGCAGCCCTTTCGCAAATTGCTACAGGTTTCAATGCTTTCGGAGCTGAAGGCCCACTCGTGCACCCTTGATGATTGCACGACACAAAGCTTTACGCCTCACCTGGGCCCGTCAACACCGACACTCGACTGATGGTGACCGGAAATATGTTGCCTCGTCGGACGAGTCTGGTGTCAAATTGTATCGAGAGGATGGACGTGTGCGGGTATGGAGACACCCTCATGAATCCATGAACCCTGCGTATTGGCAGGGATTTTTCAGCTGGTGGAGGCTCTGTAGTGGTCTGCGGCGTTTGCAGTTGGAGTGATATGGGACCCCAGATACGTCTAGATACAACTCTGGTAGAGGACACGTACGTAAGCGTCCTGTCTGATAATCTGCATCCATTCATATTCATTGTGCATTACGACGGACCTGGCCAATTCCAGCAGGACAATGCGACACCCCACACATCCAGAATTGCTACAGAGTGGCTCCAGGAACATTCTTCTGTGTTCCGCTGGCTACCAAACTCCCCAGACACGAGCATTATTGAGCATATGTGGGGTGCCTTGCAACGTGCTGTTCAGAAGAGATCTCCATCCCCTCGTACTGTTACGGATTTATGGACAGCCCTGCAGGATTCGTAGTGTCAATTCCTTCCAGCACTACTTCAGACATTAGTCGAGTCCGTGCCACGTTGTGTGTGGCACCTATACGCGCTCGAGGGCTATACGATATTAGGCAGGTGTACCAGTTTCTTTGGCTCTTCAATGTATGTGTTCCACTGTCGCTTCCCTCCTTTTCTGTGACAACCACGAATAGTATGCGAGAAGAAAGATTGCTCTTAATCTTCCGTGTGGGCTCGAATTTCTCTAATTTTGTCTTCGTGCGCTTTTCCCGAGCCATACGTAGGAAAAAGCAATATATTTGGTGAGTCTGCTAGGAACGTATGCTTTCGGAACTTTTACACTAATCCACACTGTCATGCGGAACACCTGTCTTGTAGCGTCTGCCTCTGGAGTTCGTTGATCTTCTCCGTGACGCTTTCGTGGTTACTAAATGAACCTGTAACGAAACGCGCCGCTATTCTTTGCATCTTCTCTATTTCCTCTGTCTGTCCGATTTACTACAGATCCCATATTAACGAGCCGGCCGAAGTGGCCGTGCGGTTAAAGGCGCTGCAGTCTGGAGCCGCAAGACCGCTACGGTCGCAGGTTCGAATCCTGCCTCGGGCATGGATGTTTGTGATGTCCTTAGGTTAGTTAGGTTTAACTAGTTCTAAGTTCTAGGGGACTAATGACCTCAGCAGTTGAGTCCCATAGTGCTCAGAGCCATTTTGAACCCATATTAACGAGCAATACTGAAGTATTGTAAGCAACTTTCTTTGTTGATGGACTATGTTTTCTGCATGTTCTTCATATGAATCTCAGTCTGGCATTTGTCTTACTCGCGATTAGTTTTATATAGCCGTTCCATTTCAAATAGCTCCGTACGTAAACTCCTATATATTTTGTGGAAGTAACTGTTTCCATTGATTGTTCTGAAATCGTGTAATCATACAATAAAGGGTGTTTCCGTCTATCTATAAGCAGTATCTTCCCTAGTTGACGTTGAGGGTCAATTCCCACTTGCGGCACCGAGCGTCGATCCTGTGCAGGCCTTCCTGCATTTCGCTGCAGTTTTCTAACTTTGTGGGTTCTCTGAAAACAGCAGCATCATCCGCGAAAAGCCTCATGCTACTTCCGACGTTATATGCTAGGTCATTTATATATATTGTGAAAAGTGATGGTCCTGTAACACTCCCGTGGTACACGCCCGAAGTTACTTTTAGGTCCGAAGACTTCTCACCGTTCAGAATGACAGTCTGTGTCCTGTTTGCTAGAAACTCTTCAGTAGAATCGCACAGCGGGTCTGGTATTCCACACGCTCGTTTTTTCTTCAGTAGGCGGCAGTGAGAAACTGTATTGAACGCCTTCCGGAAGTCAAGGAGCATGGCATCCACCTGGGCACCTGTATCTACTGCTTCTTGGGTCTCATGGAGGAACGGAGTAAATTGACCTTCACACGATCATTGGTTCCTACTGTAAGTAGGCTATGTAAGTAGGCTGTTTAGGTTCTTATATTGGTAACGCCGCCGCCACGTAGCGCTCTCTGTATGAAAATCACTGGCTGTGCTGTGTGCAGTCTGTGGCTAGTTTGCATTGTTGTCTGCCATTGCAGTGTTGGGCAGCGGCAGCTGGATGTGAACAGCGCGTAGCGTTGCGCAGTTGGAGGTGAGCCGCCAGCGGTGGTGGATGTGGGGAGAGAAATGGCGGAGATTTGAAATTTGTAAGACTGGATGGCATATATATTATGATTATTAAGGTAAATACATTGTTTGTTCTCTATTAAAATCTTTCATTTGCTAACTATGCCTATCAGTAGTTAGTGCCTTCAGTAGTTTGAATCTTTTATTTAGCTGGCAGTAGTGGCGCTCGCTGTATTGCAGTAGTTCGAGTAACGAAGATTTTTGGTGAGGTAAGTGATTTGTGAAAGGTACAGGTTAATGTTAGTCAGGGCCATTCCTTTGTAGGGATTTCTGAAAGATTGCGTTGCGCTAAAAAATATTGTGTGTCAGTTTAAGCACAGTCTTGTATAATTTTTCAAAGGGGACGTTTCACTACACCGGAGAATCTCAGTATACGCGAGCGTAGAACATGTTCCAAAATTCTACAACTGGTCGGCGTCAGAGAATGGGCCTAAGGATTTGTGCGTCTTTTCGACGACCCATCTTTAAAACGGGAACGCCCTGTGCCAATCATTAGGAAGGCTTCGCGCCTCTAGAGACGGACGGTAAATTGCTGCTAGAAGAGGGGTAAATTGTTTAGCATACTCTGAGTAGAATCGAAGTGGTGTCCGGTCAGATCCAGTGGCCCTTCCTCTGTTGAGCAATTTCAGTTGCTTTTCTATCCCATACTCACTTATTTCGATATCTGTCACTCTGTCGTTCGTGCGACGATTTAATGGAGGATCTGTAGTGTGATCTTCCTCTGTGAAACAGTTCTGGAAAAATACGTTTAGTATTTAGGCCTTTTCTGTGTCATTCTCTGCTTCAATGTGATTATGGCCGTGGTGCGCCTGGACAGATGGCTTTGATCCGTTTACGGATTTAACATGATACCAGAACTTCTTAGGATTTTCTGTCCAGTTAGTAGATAGTTTCACTTTCGTATTCGCTGAGCGTTTCACTCATAGCTCTCCTTACGATAATCGGCGTGAAGTGTACTACATGTTTGGATACGCAGATGATTAGCATTTCAGTACAACCGCACATACCAGCTAGAAGTCCCGCCGTCTAAATTCTGTATATAGGGTGTAGCTAAATTCCCTTTGCAGACGTTGAGAGTACCAAGACAGTTATTATTAGCAAACTCATATCCTGAAAAGTACCGCTTTCCCGCTAGCCGCAAAACACCACAACATTAGTTCAAACATCCCGCATTTTCGGCGCGAACGACTAGGGTATTACATATGCCATTCACCGGTTACTTGATGTCCCATGCTCACTACAGGTTTGTTTACATACCATTCAGTTGATACTGTGATCTGCCCAGAGACTTTTGTACCTGTTGTTGTGCTCATGGTCTTCTTTCATATGTACTATTGTACAGTAGTCATTCACTGCAGTACAGAATGCAAGCTGTACGTACATTTCCTTTTTAGTGTGTTGCTGTTGACCATGGTGAATTACACGTTTGTGGAAGACGTTGGCTTGATGTTAATGTACGGCGAACCTCGGTGCAGTGGGAGTGTTGTTCGTCAGTTGTACGCAAAGCGCCAGACACCACACTTGCTAGGTGGTAGCCTTTAAATCGGCCGCGGTCCGTTAGTATACGTCGGGCCCGCGTGTCGCCACTATCAGTGATTGCAGACCGAGCGCCGCCACACGGCAGGCCTAGTCTAGAGAGACTCCCTAGCACTCGCCCCAGTTGTACAGCCGACTTTGCTAGCTATGGTTCACTGTCTACATACGCTCTCATTTGCAGAGACGACAGTTTAGCACAGCCTTCAGCTACGTCATTTGCTACGACCTAGCAAGGCGCCATATTCAGTACTATAAGAAATATCTTCAAGAATGTATTCTGAACAGATAATATTGTGAATCATGTACCGTCAAGAGCGACGTTCATCATTAATGGATTAAAGTTTAGTATCAAACTAATTACGTCCGCTTTCTGAATTCTCATTCCTTGTCATGTTCCAGACCTCACGTCGGTATAGTTCTTTCCTGCTCACGC
Organism: Schistocerca cancellata; assembly: GCF_023864275.1. Classification (NCBI taxonomy): domain Eukaryota; kingdom Metazoa; phylum Arthropoda; class Insecta; order Orthoptera; family Acrididae; genus Schistocerca; species Schistocerca cancellata. The sequence continues at coordinate 235,261,906 of NC_064627.1, read as the reverse complement.
CAGCCTGCGTGAGCTAAAACGCGTGCATTTCGGCCTCCACTCGTAACACGGTGTTGGCTCTTCTGCTAACACAAAATAGTTACACCCTGTTTATAAGGATAGATTAGCCATCGGGTTATTCATTCACATATTGAACTTGAATGTTTGTTGATTGTGAGGAGATCGTGATATGACTCATGTAAGAACGAGAGACGTCTACCAGTATATATCGGAATTTTTCATGGCAGAGGCCTATTGAAACGGCGGTTTATTGTTCCGCTATATTGCTGTTCACGCATTACCGGAATTCCAGAACTGTCATGTGAATATGGAATCTGTGGATTCATAAGGGCGTACTCTACGCCTAGCAGGATCTCAACAGCCCCACGCTACTGGTGCCTGAGACCATAGATGAAAATTGCCGCTCGGCCGTGAAGGGTCGTGCAGGTACGTCACGCAATCGGGAGACTGGCTTGCTGAAGAAACTGTGTCCACTGTGTCCACATCGACAGTGCTACGATGTCTAGAGCAGTACCGAGTGACAGCACAGCGTCCATCGTTGCGGCTTCCCTTGACTCAGCAACAGAGACGAGGCGCGCCAATGGTGGGACACTGAACACTTGACAACTTGGGGTACAGCACCGCCTTGGCTCCGTCCCCGGACCTGCCTGCTCCGTGACCTTTGTCAGTTTCCCAAGGATGGTACCACTTCACTTGTTTATCCCCAAGGATGGTACCACTTCACTTGTTTATCGTCGGGCATTTTCTGCTCTATGTGCACAAATGAAGGAAGCCACATTTATTTACACTGATGGCTCAAAAACATCGTTAGGTGTAGGGAGTGCCTATATTGTTGGCGACACCCCAAATCGTTTTCGGCTTCCCGACCAGTGTTCGGTTTATACTGCGGAGCTTTACGCTGTTCTCCAGGCTGTCCAATACATCCGTCGCCATCAGCGGATACAGTATGTTATCTGTTCAGATTCTCTCAGCTCTCTCCTCAGTCTCCTGTCCACCCTCTGGTCCACCGGATTCAGGACTGACTGCCTACGCTTGCTCCACTTGGGGGGGGGGGGGGCGTCTCTGTGGCGTTCCTCTGGATCCCAGGACACGTTGGTATCTGTGGAAATGAAGCGGCCGATATAGCGGCCGAGGCTGCAGTCTCTCTTCTTCGGCCAGATATTCGCACGATTCCCTTCGCCGATCTACTGAGTGTTTTATGTCGTCGTGTTGTTCTTTTATGGCACGCACATTGGTCGACACTTCCCAATAATAAATTGCGGGACGTGAAAGTTCTTCCTGTGCTTGGACCTCTTCCTCCCGAACGCGTCGTCGGGAGGAGGTAATTTTAACTAGACTCCGGATAGGGCAATGACTTTTTAGCCATCGACATCTTTTAAGTGGCGATCCTCCCCCACTCTGTCCCCACTGCCCTCAGCTGTGGACGGTAAGACACCTTTTAATTGAGTGCCCCTATTTTACTCCGTTACGCGCCCGTCTACAGCTGTCGCCTGATATATCTTCCATTTTAGCAGATGACACGCGCTCAGCCGATCGCGTTCTCGAGTTTATTAGTGCCAGTGAGATGACGTCAGTCATTTGAAGCTCTTTTTGGCGACAACCAACCCCCTTCTATAGTGGCTTTTTAAGCTTTCCTTCTGTTTTTAGTTTCTCCAATTTTTTGAGTTTCGTTCCCATTGCTGCAGGTTTCCAGTTTCGTTTTTTTTTTACCTTTTCCTAAGTCACAGACCGGGCGCTAATGATCGTAGCAGTTTTCCTCCCTAAAACCATAACAAAAAAACAGCAGTGGCTACACGTAGTATTTCCACAAGCGTATGGATCTGCGTACACCACAATGGACATACCCTTTAGTGGAGGCTTCGAGGAGAGAAAATGTTATCAGATTGGATTCGTCTCCGCCATGCCGACCTATTATCTGGTGTCATGGTATGGGGAGCTGTTGCATACACAACACTGTCACCTCTTGTTCACTTAGCCAGTAATTTGCACAGTGGACCTTATATTTTTGACACGGTAAGGCCGGTGTCCATACTTTATTTGTGAGGTCTCAGAGACATCTTTGAACAAGATAACGCTATACCACACGTTACCAGTGCTGTCCTGACCTACCACTGCACAGAGAGTGCTCTTCTGTTGTCCTGACCAGTACGCTCTCCATATCTCTCACCCAGTGAAAACATCTGGTCATGGGTTGTCGACAGAGCGGCTCACCACCACTCCCCCCGGCAGCTGCTATGGTTGATGAACTCCGGCACAGAATAGAAGCAGAGTGGAATGACGTACGCATGACTGTTATCCAAGTTCAGTTTGACTCGATGATTAGCCTAGTTAGAGCCGTTCCTGCTGTAAGAGGTCGATTTTTGGTGCATTATATATCGCGTCATGTATAGCTTCAAATCACCTACTGATACGAATGTACATACTAAACTGTAAGCGCGCAATAACTATAATTTCATTACTTGTTATCCTTACGGATGTTGAACTTTTGACAGCATAGGGTATAAATACATAAGAAACGAAACCTTCCGGAAATCATAATACACCGACGAAAAAGAAATCGCAACACTAAAAAAATGATTAATGTTGAGTAATGAAATTTCAGGACTACATTTGATTAGGTAACATATTTAAGTGATTAATATTACAAGATTACAGGTTAGTGGAAGTGCGAGTTAAACCATTGCAAGTGTGAAATGCTGGTGCATTAATAACAGGTGTAAGAGCCAGAATGTTGAATGCAAACATTCAGACGTGCATGTGTTGTGTTGTACAGTTGCCGGAATTCAGTCTGTGGAATGGAGTTCCATGACTGTTGCACTTGATCGGTCAATACGGAGACGGTTAACGTGGTTGTGGATGGCGATGGAGTTGTCCTCCGATGATGTCCGATATGGGCTCCATTGGAGCGACTGGAGACATATCTAGCGATTGAATAGGTAAAGGGAACACGTCTACACTCTGTAGAAAACGCCAAATTACAATAGCGGTATGTGGACGAGCGTTATCCTGTTGGAAAATGCCCCCTGGAATGAATGGCAGCACAGCAGGTCGAATCACCAGACTGACGTACCTATTTGGAGCCAGGGTGTGTGGGATAACCACAGAAGTGTTCCTGCTGTCATACGAAATCGCACCCCAAACCATAACTCCAGGTGTGAGTCTAGTGTGTCTAGACTGCAGAGAAGTTGGTTGCAGGCGCTCACCTGGCCTCTTTTTAACAAACGGACGGCCATCACTGACACTGAAGCAGAACTGGCTTTCATCAGAAAACACAACAGACCTGCGCCCCGCTCTCCAACGCGCTCTGACTTGACACCACTGAGCCGGCCGCTGTGACCGAGCCGTTCTAGGCGCTTCAGGCCGGAACCGCCCTGCTGCTACCGTCGCATGTTCGAATGCTGCCTTGGGCATGGATGTGTGTGATGTCCTTAAGTTATTTAGGTTTAAGTAGTTCTAAGCCTAGGGGACTGATGACCTCAGATGTTCAGTCCCATAGTGCTTAGGGTCATTTGAACCATTTGACACCACTGACGTCGCGAATGTCGGTGGTTTCTAGTCAGTGGAACGCAAGCTCCAGGGCGTCTGGCTCGGAACTCTCCTTGAAGTAACCGATTTGTAACAGTTAATTTTGTCACTGTGGTGCCAACCGCTGCTCAGATTGCTGCTGCAGATACCTTATGATGCGCCAGAGCCATACGCCGAAGACGACGGGCTTCCCCCTCTGTAGTGGCACGTGACCGTCCAGAGCGATCGTCTTGCGACGATACATTCTCGTGACCACCGCTCCCAGCAACTATAAACAGTGGCTACGTTCCTGCCAAGTCTTACAACAGCACCGCAGAAGGAAGATTCAGCTTCTCGTAGCTCTATTACACGACATGGTTCAAACTTAATGAAGTGCTGATATTGGTGTCTTTGCCGCCTTAAAAGCATTCTCAACTAACACAACTCATCACGTCCAATCTCAAAGGCAACTAACGCTCATGTCTGTTACAGGGAATATTTAAAGCAAACCTGATTTGCATCCTCCTAGTGGCGCTACTACCACCACTCTTATGCAACTGGCACGAAATTTGAATAGACATCGTCTTTCAGATGTTGAAACACGCCTACCAACTTTCGCTTTAGTTGCGCAACTCTCTTTTTTCCGTCAGTGTATAAACTCCTTCTTCTGGTTGTGTTACATATAAATAAAAGGCAAACTTATAACATATTGACTGAGGTTACTAATGGTCTTCAAAATTTAAATTGAATGGAATGCTTCAGAAAGAAACGATATTGAATAGAGGACGCATTCACTGTTATGCATTTCTTGTAAAAACTTAGGAAATATGAGCAGCAACACATATTTCATTCTTTGGTTATGTGAAGGTCTTTGATACAGTAGAATACAGATGGGTTAAAAAATCGTGTAAAATGAAGGGTACCCAAGGGTCCTTGTAACCTTCAGTCCCAAGATTGGTTTGATGCAGTTCTCCACGCTTATATGTGCTGAGCCAGTGTCTTCATCTGAGTAAACTACTGCATCGTACTGTAGTCACGTCGCGGTCTTCCTATGCAAAATTTGCTCTCCACACCACCCTCCATTTCAAAATTGGAGATTCTCCAATGCCTCCCGAAGTGTCCCGTCAACCGACCCTTCTTTACTGAAGTTGTGCCTTAAATTTATTTTCTTCTCAGTACCCGTCTGATCTTCTGCATTCTTCTGTAGTGCCATATTTCAAACGCTCCTATTCTCGTCTTGTCCTTCTTTTACTTCCGTTCAAGATTACATTTCAAACAAATATTTTCAGGAAAGACTTCCGAGAACGTAAATTTGTATTCGATGTTAACAAGTTTCTCCTTTCCAGAACACTTTCCTTTCTGTTGTCAACAGTCTGCGATTTAAATCCTCTCTACTTGGGCTATCGTCAGTTAGTTTGCTGCCGTATTAGCATGCCTATAGAGTCTATCAAAATCGCCTGGTATGATTCGACTACATTCAGTTACCCTTGTTTCACTTTCGTTGATGTTAACCTTTGAAGATACTTACGATATTGCAGTGTCTCTGTTCTGATTACGAAATAGCCTGTTCCATTAGACATGCATGCATGTTCAAAGAAACTTTGCATCGTAATCAGAATAAGACAGGCACTGCAATATCGTATTTATCTGCCGATACCGGGCAGGTGACTTTCAAGTACATCTGACCTGCACGGGAATATACCATACATAATGGATGTACGAGTACAGGTCGTAGACGCGTCGTTGTAGACATGTGGAAGTTTGTGTTTGGCCGTGAGTGGTGCACGGAAGAACTTTAATTTCCTTTAAAGAAAACGCCCTTATTTTAATTTACTGTTTACTAAATGTACGGACTGAGCAACATGAGCCTACAGTAGTGTTTCATTCCGTTCTCAACTACTATTTTCTTTTCATGTCCTTAAATTCTTCTAACTACGATCTACTTTCTGTACAAGTTGTAAGTAATCTTTGACTCCCTGATACCTTCAGAATGTCTAATAGTGTATTCGAGACAATAGTGTCGAACCCTTTCTCAAAATCTCCAAGCATTTGTCTTTCTCCAATCTATCTTCTAAGGTAAGTAGTAGGGTCTAATTCAAACTGATTTTCGACGAGCTCATTTTTTTCCACTGGTCTCTAGCACTCTCTCTCCCCCTTTGGTTTTTTTTTATTTTTCATGGGTGTTCTGACTTTCTTGTTGCGGTGGGTCATGAATTCCTTTCCTGGGCCAAGCTCTTCATCTCAGAATAGCACCTGCACCCAACCAGCGTCCAAATTACTTGCTACGTATATTCCAATCTCTGTTTTTCCCCACAATTTTTGCACGCTACAACTCCCTCAAGCAGCATGAAAGTCATCCCTTCGTGTATTAACAAATGCCGGCCGAAGTGGCCGTGCGGTTCTAGGCGCTGCAGTCTGGAACCGCGAGACCGCTACGGTCGCAGGTTCGAATCCTGCCTCGGGCATGGATGTGTGTGATGTCCTTAGGTTAGTTAGGTTTAAATAGTTCTAAGTTCTAGGGGACTAATGACCTCAGAAGTTGAGTCCCATAGTTCTCAGAGCCATTTGAACCATTTTTGTATTAACAAATGTCTTAGCATTCTGTCCCTTCTTTCTGTCAGTGTTTACCGCATACTCCTGTTCTCTTCGATTCTGTGGAGAACCCCTTATTTGTTATCTTGTCAGTTCATTCTTCTTAAGCACCACCAACTCAAATGTTTAGAATCTCTTCTTTTCCATTTTCCCATAGTTATGATTCACTCCCGTAGAAATCTCTGCTTGAAAAGTACATTCTCAAAAATGTGTTCCACAAATTTGACCAAGAATTCCTTCTGTGCCTGTGCTAATCAGCTGTTTACGTCCTCCTTGCTTCATCTGGCTTGTGTTATTTTGATTCCAAGGTAGCAAAATTTCTTCACTTCATCTACATCGTGGTCCATAATTTTGTTACTAAGTTTCCCACTGAAAGCATTCCTGCTAGCACTCATTACTTCTGTCTTTCTTCGGTATACTGTCAGTCCATATACTATGTTCATTATACTGTTCATTCTTTTCAACATGTCCTCTAATTCTTCTTCACTTTCACTGAGGACAGCAATGTCATCAGTGACTCTGACGATGGATACCTTTTCACCTTGAAATTTAATCCTATTTCTGAGATTGCCTTTTATTTTCACCATTACGTCTTCGACGTATAGGCCGGTCAGTAAGGGCAAAATGCTGTTACAATCCTATATTATGCCTTTTCTAATCCAATCAGTTCGCTCTTGGTCTTCCATTCTAATTTTCCCTCTTGTTTCTTGCTCATACTGCATTCAGAGTGTTCCTGGAGAAATGTCAATAACCAGGGATGTAACAGGGACAATCATTCGAAGCAAAAGATCATCTTCGATAGTGTGCAACAAATCTCTTTTACTGCAAGTTATTTGCTTTCTATATTTTGGGAGGAGATAATACGGACCAAAATAAGAACAAAATTATCTAGGAAACATGGGCTCTTAAATGCATAAATTGAAAGTTATGAGTACATATTTCAGAAGAGATGTGCTTCACAATAGTGAAGTTGAAGCAATGCTCATAGCTCTTACGGCATGCAGTTTACAACACATGTTTACCGGCTTTTTTTTTTATTGTGCAGACTACCACCGCTCAAAATATGGAAATCAAAGATTCTGCATTAGAAGAGATTTGAAGAAGTGCTCATATCTTTGAAGGTAAGCCTTTTAGAGGCCACGTTTCCTAGAGTTTTTTGCTTCGAATGATTGTTCCTGCCATATCCCTGATTATTGACGGTTCATCCTGTGACACCCTATATTACCCGCCTTTCCCTATATCTTACAGATATTTTCCTTAGAATTTGGCGCACCTTGCACCATTTTACATTGTCGAGCGCTTTTTCTAGGTCGACAAATGGTATGAACGTGTTTCGGTTTGTCTTAAACCATGCTTTCATTATAAGCACGTCGTGAAAACTGCCTTGTGGTTTCCTTTACCTTTCTTCTCTGGATACCAAGTAACTGTTGCCTTGCTGTGAATGAAACTTTACAGCTCATCGTAAAATGTTGCCCACCAGTTCATTATAACATGACGGAGCTGTAGGGCTGTTGCATTACTTTCACAGCCCGACACTAGAGAGGGCTTCCAGCGGTCGGCTGCCTGCAGCACAGTCAGCAACCGGCTGTTTGTCTGCACGCCACGTGTGTCGCGAGCTTTTTATTACTGCCGGTCTCCAGGGTGCCTGTTATGGCGTCCTGCGTGCAGGCATGCAGCTAGGGCTCGGCCTACAGAACACAGCCTAAATACGAGGTGCATTCAAGTTCTAAGGCCTCCGATTTTTTTTCTAATTAACTACTCACCCGAAATCGATGAAACTGGCGTTACTTCTCGACGTAATCGCCCTGCAGACGTCCACATTTTTCACAACGCTGACACCATGATTCCATGGCAGCGGCGAAGGCTTCTTTAGGAGTCTGTTTCGACCACTGGAAAATCGCTGAGGCAATAGCAGCACGGCTGGTGAATGTGCGACCATGGACAGTGTCTTTCATTGTTGGAAAAAGCCAAAAGTGACTAGGAGCCAGGTCAGGTGAGCAGGGAGCATGAGGAATCACTTCAAAGTTGTTATCACGAAAAAACTGTTGCGTAACGTTAGCTCGATGTGCGAGTGCGTTGTCTTGGTGAAATAGCACACGTGCAGCCCTTCCCGGACGTTTTTGTTGCAGTGCAGGAAGGAATTTGTTCTTCAAAACATTTTCGTAGGATGCATCTGTTACCGCAGTGCCCTTTGGAACGCAATGGGTAAGGATTACGCCCTCGCTGTCCCAGAACATGGACACCATCATTTTTTCAGCACTGGCGGTTACCCGAAATTTTTTTGGTGGCGGTGAATCTGTGTGCTTCCATTGAGCTGACTGGCACTTTGTTTCTGGATTGAAAAATGGCATCCACGTCTCATCCATTGTCACAACCAACGAAAAGAAAGTCCCATTCATGCTGTCGTTGCGCGTCAACATTGCTTGGCAACTTGCCTCACGGGCAGCCGTGTGGTCGTCCGTCAGCATTCGTGGCACCCACCTGGATGACACTTTTCGCATTTTCAGGTCGTCATGCAGGATTGTGTGCACAGAACCCACAGAAATGCCAACTCTGGAGGCGATCTGTTCAACAGCCATTCAGCGATCCCCCAAAACAATTCTCTCCACTTTCTCGATCATGTCATCAGACCGGCTTGTGCGAGCCTGAGGTTGTTTCGGTTTGTTGTCACGCGATGTTCTGCCTTCATTAAACTGTGGCACCCACAAACGCACTTTCGACACATCCATAACTCCATTACCACATGTCTCCTTCAACTGTCGATGAATTTCAATTGGTTTCACACCACGCAAATTCAGAAAACGAATGATTGCACACTGTTCAAGTAAGGAAAACGTCGCCATTTTAAGTATTTAAAACAGTTCTCATTCTCGCCACTGGCGGTAAAATTCAGCCTGCCGTACGGTGCTGCCATCTCTGGGACGTATTGACAATGAACGCAGCCTCATTTTGAAACAATGCGCATGTTTCCAGTCCGGAGAAAAAAAATCGGAGGCCTTAGAAGTTGAATGCACCTCATAAAAGGCAAACTGGCCCACATCTGTTGTAAATGATACTTGATATCTTGGATACTGGCAGCGGGATGAAGTTGATATCCGAGCTCGTCTCACACTTGTTCTGTCGGAGCCAGATCTGGGAATCTTATTAACCATGCGGATCCCTCAACATCACACAGACTATGTTTACGCACAAAACATCTTCCGAAAGACGAAAACCGAATTTCGAAAGCCGTTTTTCGCTGTCTTGTTTACATGTTAAAGTCTGAAGCGGATTTGCTAGCCCAGTTAAACATTGCGCCTGGAAAACTACTGTTACAGTTTCTGATGTAGTCAGCACAATCACTGTTTCTCTTCAATTAGACGAGGCGTAAAAAGCTTCAGTCTAACATCTCGATTTATCCTTCACTGTACAAGAAGCCACTCCGTCCACACTAGTCGAACATTTTTAAAAACAAGACTAAACTTGACAGCCCAAATACGTTTGAGAACTGGTTGCGTTTACATGGGAGCGAAAATCGATTGCGGAACTGGAAAAAGCGACAACTACACTACTGGCCATTAAAATTGCTACACCACGAAGATGACGTGCTACAGTCACGAAATTTAACCGACAGGAAGAAGATCCTGTGATATGCAAATCATTAGCTTTTCAGAGCATTCACACAAGGCTGGCGTCGGTGGCGACACCTACAACGTGCTGACATGAGGAAAGTTTCCAACCGATTTCTCATACACAAACAGCAGTTGACCGGCTTTGCCTGGTGAAACGTTGTTGTGATGCCTCGTGTGAGGAGCAGAAATACGTACCATTACGGTTCCGACATTGATTGGTCGAGATACAATGACAGCAGAATATGGAATGGGTGGCTTCATGAGGGTAATACGGAACGCCGTGCTGGATCCCAATGGCCTCGTATCACTAAGAGTCGAGATGACAGGCATCTTATCCGCATGGCTGTAACGGATCGTGCAGCCACGTCTCGATCCCTGAGTCAACAGATGGGGACGTTTGCAAGACAGCAACCATCTGCACGAACAGTTCGACGACGTTTGCAGCAGCATGGACTGTCAGCACGGAGACCGTGGCTGCGGTTACCCTTGACGCTGCATCACAGACTGGAGCACTTGCGATGGTTGTACTCAACGACGAACCTGGGTGCACGAGTGGCAAAACGTCATTTTTTCGGATCAATCCAGGTTCTGTTTACACCATCATGATAGTCGCATCCGTGTTTGGCGACTTCGCGCTGAACGCACATTGGAAGCGTGTATTCGTCATCGGCATACTGGCGTATCACCCGACGTGATGGTATAGGGTGCCATTGGTTACACGTCTCGGTCATCTCTTGTTTGCATTGACGGCACTTTGAACAGTGGACGTTACATTTCAGATGAGTTACGACCCGTGGCTCTACCCTTCATTCGATCCCTGCGAAACCCTACATTTCAGCAGGATAATGCACGACCGCATGTTGCAGGACCTGTACGGGCCTTTCTGGATACAGAAAATGTTCGGCTGCTGTCCTGGCCAGCACATTCTCCAGATATCTCACCAACTGGAAACGTCTGGTCAATGGTGGCCGAACAACTGGCTCATCACAATACGCCAGTCAATACTGTTAATGAACTGTGGTATCGTGTTGAAGCTGCATGGGCAGCTGTACCTGCACACGCCATCCAAGCTCTGTTTGACTCAATGCACAGGCGTATCAAGGCCGTTAATACGGCCAGAGGTGGTTGTTCTGGGTACTGATTTCTCAGTACCTATGCACCCAAACTGCGTGAAAATGTAATCACATGTCAGTTCTAGTATAGTATATTTGTCCAATGAATACCCGTTTATCATCTGCATTTCTTCTTGGTGCAGCAATTTTAATGGCCAGTAGTGTAGAAGGGGAGTCCCAGAATAAATTTTGAAACGTTTACGTGATCATCTAGGTGCGGTATTGGGAAATCGGTTTACGAAAATCGGTTTTGGGAGCCCCATGCAACCCGGGTGACAGAGAGTTTATAGAGACGTGTGTCATGTGTGGTCGAGCTTTGTCCTGATGAAAAATGACCCCACGATGCAGTCGCATGAGAGAAACACGTGTGGACGCAGGGTGTCGGTGACGTACCGTTGTGTCGTCTGAGTTCCCTCATTCCTTACCAGCTGTGACCTGAATTTATACTCGTTGGCTCTTCTGATAATGACGCCAGGAGTAACACCGCTGTGCCTCTCCAAAACATTTGGAGGATGGGACCCTCTCCACAGGCCGCTGCCATACCGGCCGACGATGGTCATCAGGGGTAGTGCTGAACAGTGATTCATCATTGAACACAGTGTGACGCCATTCGTAAACAGCACATGCTTCCCGATCACGGCACTACTCCACCCACAGCTCACTGTATTGTAGTGTTGTGCGGCTGGTCCCGGCGGAAGTTCGAGTCCTCCCTCGGGCATAGATGTGTGTGTTTGTCCTTAGGATAATTTAGGTTAAGTAGTGTGTAAGCTTAGGGACTGATGACCTTAGCAGTTACGTCCCATAAGATTTCACACACATTTGAACATTTTTCGAACTGATTTCTCGGTACCTATGCACCCAAACTGTGTGAAAATGTAATCACATGTCAGTTCTAGTATAATATATTTGTCCCATGAAAACCCGTTTATCATCTGCATTTCTTCTTGGTGTAGCAATTTTAATGGCTAGTAGTCTATGTGTAAGCTATGTCATTCTACAGAGAGGACGACAGCTGCAATCTCTCATTGCATTGAAATTGCTACACCAAGAAGAAATGCAGATGATAAACGGGTGTTCATTGGACAAATATATTATACTAGTACTGACATGTGATTACATTTTCACGCAGTTTGGGTGCATAGATCCTGAGAAATCAGTACCCAGAAAAACCACCTCTGGCCGTAATAACGGCCTTGATACGCCTGGGCATTCAGTCAGACAGAGCTTGGATGGAGTGTACAGGTACAGCTGCCCATGCAGCTTCAACACGATACCACAGTTCTTCAAGTGTAGTGACTTGCGTATTGTGACGAGCCAGTTGCTCGGCCACCATTGACCAGACGTTTTCAGTCCGTGAGAGATGTGGAGAATGTGCTCGCCAGGGCAACAGTCGAACATTTTCTGTCTCCAGAAAGGCCCGTACAGGACCTGCAACATGCGGTCGTGCATTATCCTGCTGAAATGTAGGGTTTCGCAGAGATGGAATAAAGGGTAGAGCCACGGGTCGTAACACATCTGAAATGTAACGTCCACTGTTCAAAGTGCAGTCAATGTGAACAAGAGAGGACCGAGACGCGTAACCAATGGCACCCTATACCATCACGCTGGGTGATATGCCAGTATGGCGATGACGCATACACACTTCCGATGTGCGTTCACCGCGATGTCGCCAAACACGGATGCGACCATCATGATGCTGTAAACAGAACCTGGATTCATACGAAAAAATTACGTTTTGCTATTCATGCACCCAGGTTCGTCGTTGAGTACACCATCGCAGGTGCTCCAGTCTGTGATGCAGCGTCAAGGGTAACCGCAGCCACGGTCTGCGAGCTGACAGTCCATGCTGCTGCAAACGTCGTAGAACTGTTCGTGCAGATGGTGGTTGTCTTGCAAACGTCGCCATCTGTTGACTCGGGGATCGAGACGTGGCTGCACGATCCGTTACAGCCATGCGGATAAGATGCCTGTCATCTCGACTGTTAGTGATACGAGGCCGTTGGGAGCCAGCACAGTGTTCTGTATTACCCTCCTGAACCCACCGATTCCATATTCTGCTTATAGTCATTGGATCTCGACCAACGCGAGCAGCAATGTCAGGATACGATAAACCGCAATCGCGATAGGCTACAATCCGACCTTTATCAAAGTCGGAAACGTGATGGTACACATTTCTCCTCTTTACACGAGACATCACAAAAACGTTTCACCAGGCAACGCCGGTCAACTGCTGTTTGTGTATGAGAAATCGGTTGGAAACTTTCCTTATGTCAGCATGTTGTAGGCGGCGCCACCTGCGCCAACTTTGTGTGAATGCTCTGAAAAGCTAATCATTTACATATCACAGGATCTTCTTCCTGTCGGTTAAATTTCACGGCTGTAGCACGTCATCTTTATGGTGTAGCAATTTTAATGGGCAGTAGTGTAGAAACGATGTGCTACACACGGGCGACTTCCTTCGTCGACTGTCAACTTCTATCTCCCCTGGTGCTTGGGTGCGCTCTTGTATAGCGTCCTCGGGCTTTTCTTGAGTTTATAGTCCTTTCTGCGTTATACAGACAATCGCGTGGCGTCTACAGGGAAGGCACAGGGGGCACATGGGGGTGGGAGAATTCTTGCAGAGAAACTGCACAGTAGTTTACTTTCCAGCTTATATCCCTCCACTCTGCAGTTCGAGAAAACGTTCCACCTCGACAAACAAGTCGTCATCATACTGGAAATGCGTGTCACACAACGGTTTCTGCATCCCAGGAATCGAGAGTAAGTCACTGGGAAACCTGTCACAAAAAATTCGGGGATGAGGCAGAATTACATAGCCCAAAAAAGCAGTACGCGTGGCTGTGTTCTCTGGAGAAAGAACTGGGGCGTTTTCGTGGAATAAATATACTTCCTTGCACAGCCTCCTGTGATTCTTGGCCTTGATAGCCTCCCGTAACCCTGTCAGGAGATTTTGGTAGTGAACTCCTGGGTCGATTTGCCCCTGCCGCTCTTGAGAGAGAGAGAGAGAGAGAGAGCAATAACCACTGCTAACCGGCTAAGCGGTCAGTCACTGTGATGCTATACAGGGTGGTCCATTGATAGTGACAGGGCCAAACATCGCACGAAATAAGCATCAAACGAAAAAACTACAAAGAACGAAACTCGTCTAGCTTGAAGGGGGAAACCAGATGGCGCTATGGTTGGCCCGCTAGATGGCGCTGCCATAGGTCAAACGGATATCAACTGCACTTTTTTAAATAGGAACCCCCATTTTTATTACATATTCGTGTAGTACGTAAAGAAATATGAATGTTTTAGTTGGACCATTTTTTCGCTTTGTGATAGATAGTGCTGTAATAGTCGCAAACGTATAAGTACGTGGTATCACGTAACATTCCGCCAGTGCGGACGGTATTTGCTTCGTGATACATTACCCGTGTTACAATGGACCGTTTACCAACTGCGGAAAAGGTCGATATCGTGTTGATGTATGGCTATTGTGATCAAAATGCCCCAACGGGCGTGTGCTATGTATGCTGCTCGGTATCCTGGACGACATCATCCAAGTGTCCGGACCGTTCGACGGATACTTACGTTATTTAAGGAAAAAGGAAGTGTTCAGCCACATGTGAAACGTCAACCACGACCTGCAACAAATGATGATGCCCAAGTAGGTGTTTTAGCTGCTGTCGCGGCTAATCTGCACATCAGTAGCAGACAAATTGCGCGAGAATCGGGAATCTCAAAAACGTCGGTGTTGAGAATGCTACTTCAACATCGATTGCACCCGTATCATATTTCTATGCACCAAGAATTGCATGGCGACCACTTTGAACGTCATGTACGGTTCTGCCACTGGGCACAAGAGAAATTACGGGACGATGACAGATTTTTTGCACGCGTTCTATTTAGCGACGAAGCGTCATTCACTAAGAGCGGTAACGTAAACCGGCATAATATGCATTATTGGGCAACGGAAAATCCGCGATGGCTGCGACAAGCGGAACATCAGCGACCTTGGCGGGTTAATGTATGGTGCGGCATTATGGGTGGAAGGATAATAGGCACCCATTTTAATGGTGGCGATCTAAATGATGCAGTGCATGCTGATTTCCTACGTAATGTTCTACCGATGTTACTACAAGATGTTGCACTGCATGACAGAATGGCGATGTACTTCCAACATGATGGATGTCCGGCACATAGCTCGCGTACGGTTGAAGCGGTATTGAATAGCATATTTTTTGACAGGTGGATTGGTCGTCGAAGCACCATACCATGGCCCGCACGTTCACGTCCCCGGATTTCTTTCTGTGGGAAAAGCTGAAGGATATTTGCTATCGTGATCCACCGACAACACCTGACAACATACGTGAGCGCATTGTCAATGCATGTGCGAACATTACGGAAGGCGACCTACTCGCTGTTGAGAAGAATGTCATTATACGTATTGCCAAATGCATTGAGTTTGACGGACATAATTTTCAGTATTTATTGCATTAATGTGGTATTTACAGGTAATCACCCTGTTAACTGCATGCGTTCTCAGAAATGATAAGTTCACAAAGGTACATGTATCACATTGGAACAAGCGAAATAAAATGTTCAAACGTACCTACGTTCTGTATTTTAATTTTAAATACCTACCTGTTACCAACTGTTCGTCTAAAATTGTGAGCCATATGTTTGTGACTATTACAGCGCCATCTGTCACAAAGCGAAAAAAGTGGTCCAACTAAAACAGTCATATTTCTTTACGTACTACACGAATATGTAATAAAAAATGGGGATTCCTATTTTAAAAAAACGCAGTTGATATCCGTTTGTCCTATGGCAGCGCAATCCAGCGGGCCAACCATAGCGCCATCTGGTTTCCCCCCTTCAAGCTAGACTAGTTTCGTTCTTTGTAGTTTTTTTTCATTTGACGGTTATTTCGCGAGATATTTGACCCGGTCACGATCAATGGACCACCGAGTGTAATAGTCTCATGCCCAGCAGTAGCGTATGTTGCAGCAATTACATGAACCCTCGGTTACAGACATACTTGTTAACTCGTTAGCTCGCCATCCTTTCTACGCTGGTATAGCTCACTTGTACCGACAACAGAAAAAATGACGAGTTTTCAATACAATGAACAGCGGGGGAGACTGGCGTATCGAGTCTCTGTACGGGACCGGCGGGATTGGTGATGACGTCATAGGACCCGCTGGTGAATGTAAGACTCTCTAGAGAGTACTGCGTAACTTGGGTGCAGTAGTTACGCAGAACTTTAGAGAGTGTCAGATGATAACCAGGAATGACGGATGATGTTAAACGTTCCAAGACTGATAAATGCAAAAATAAGCTCGGGCGTTAACTGAGCGGCAAAGACACTATCGTTTCTGCGCTGTTGCGGTTTCGAGTTGCTGGTCATTTATGGCGGCCATTGAGATAGCGCTCTAGCCTCGCATCTGCGCGCTGGGACTGGCCCGCTCGGAACCCGCGCCACTGCTGCTGTTTTGCATGCAGAGTGGGGCGTCTGCAGCGCGCTGAAGGTTCCAGAAGGTCGCGCCGGTTGACTGCTCGCCCAGATACAGACGCTATCGGCCGCTAACGCGGTTGACGAGCGCAACGAGCTAATTCTGCGGCTCGGCGCGACGCGGCGAACTCGCCACCCGCCAAGGCCGTCTCGGCGCTGCTAACAGCACTCCCAGCGCTTCGCATCCGCCGCGTTTGGTCGTCCACCGCGCGTGCATGGGAACTTAGCATCGTTGCTGACGTCTGCAGTGGGACATTTGCCAGCAATCACTGCAGCACGCAGGGGACGGTTTGAGGCTACTATCGGGTTGGCGCGTAAGAGTAGGGGATCGAGAGGAGCCCACGAGAAATACGGGTCTCGCACCAAACTTGTGACGTCACATTAGTCGGCTTGTCCTCCACATTTCGCAACGCTCGGCTCCTGCAGGGCCCATGGGAAATCAATACGTCATTGAAAAAGGTATCCATAAAGACCTTAACTTTGTCGCGTGCTATCGAGAGTTTGCATGCATTTAAACGTGCAGAATGCGATTTTCACTCTGCAGCGGAGTGTGCGGTGATATGAAACTTCCTGGCAGATTAAAACTGTGTGCCGGACCGTGATTCGAACTCATGATCTTTGCCTTTCGCGGGCAAGTGCTCTACCATCTGAGCTACCCAAGCACGACTCACGCCCCGTCCTCCACAGCTTTACTTCTGCCAGTATCTCGTCTCCGAGCTTCCAAACTTCACAGAAGCTCTCCTGCGAACCTTGCAGAACTAGCACTCCTGGAAGAAAGGATACTGCGGAGACATGGCTTAGCCACAGCCTGGATGATGTTTCCAGAATGAGATTTTCACTCTGCAGCGGAGTGTGCGCTGTGAGGACGGGGCGTGAGTCGTGCTTGGGTAGTTCAGATGGTAGAGCACTTGCCTGCGAAAGGCAAAGGTCTCCAGTTCGAGTCTCGGTCCGGCACACAGTTTTAATCTGCCAGGAAGTTGCATTTCAGCGTACACTCCGCTGCAGAGTGAAAGTCTCATTCTGGAAACATCCCCCAGGCCGTGGCTAACCCATGTCTCCGCGGTATCCTTTCTTCCAGGAGTGCTAGTTCTGCAAGGTTCGCAGGAGAGCTTCTGTGAAGTTTGGAAGCTAGGAGACGAGATACTGGCAGAAGTAAAGCTGTGAGGACCGGGCGTGAGTCCTGCTTGGGTAGCTCAGATGGTAGAGCACTTGCCCGCGAAAGACAAAGGTCCCGAGTTCGAGTCTCGGTCCGGCACGCAGTTTTTATCTGCTAGGAAGTTTCATTTAAACGTGCAGTCAATAATCATTAAACTTCTCTCAAACAGTTACTCGAGTCATAATGTTACTGTTGTTGGGCAAATAACACTAACAAAAAAAATGGTTCAAATGGCTCTGAGCGCTATGGGACTTAACTTCTAAGGTCATCATTCACCTAGAACTTAGAACTACTTAAACCTAACTAACATAAGGACATCACATACATCCATGCCCAAGACAGGATTCGAACCTGCGACCGTAGCGGTCGCGCGGTTCCAGACTGTAGCGCCTAGAACCGCTCGGCCACCCCGGCCGGCTAACATTAACTGGTTCAGAGAATACTTCAGTTCGTAAAGTTTGTTTCGTGGCTTGTGACGCATTGTCTTTGTCATTTGCTTCTTCCTTGTTTAATGCTCTGAACAACCAGCCAATATGGCCAAACTTTACGGACTTCCAATAAGTTCACTTTGTTGGCGCCTCCTTTGTAGCTACATCCGCAACCACGGCCGTAAATCTTTCATTACCAATTAGAAGGATTGAAGCTGTGGTTTAACCTCCGATCATTAAAGTCGACATCATTATAAAATGAGCACTAGCTGGGGTTGGGGAAAGAAGCCATCAACCTCTTCCCGAATGCCGTATGTTTTGTATGGAAATCGTGGGAAACCCAAATCTGGGTGGCCAGTCGAGGCTTGAACGGCCGTCGTCTCTAACGGTTACCACTGCGACCAAAAGTAAAGCGTATAGTATCGTGAAAGGGTGACAAGTTCAGGAGGAAATCTGGTCCGTTGCAGACAGCAGTGTAACAAAAAATGAACTTGAAACTTCCTGGCAGATTAAAACTGTGTGCCCGACCGAGACTCGAACTCGGGACCTTTGCCTTTCGCGGGCAAGTGCTCTACCATCTGTGCTACCGAAGGACGACTCACGCCCGGTCCTCACAGCTTTACTTCTGCCAGTATCTCGTCTCCCACCTTCCAAACTTTACAGAAGCTCTCCGCAATATCCTTTCTTTCAGGAGTGCTAGTTCTGCAAGGTTCGCAGGAGAGCTTCTGTAAAGTTTGGAAGGTGGGAGACGAGATACTGGCAGAAGTAAAGCTGTGAGGACCGGGCGTGAGTCGTGCTTCGGTAGCTCAGATGGTAGAGCACTTGCCCGCGAAAGGCAAAGGTCCCGAGTTCGAGTCTCGGTCGGGCACACAGTTTTAATCTGCCAGGAAGTTTCATATCAGCGCACACTCCGCTGCAGAGTGAAAATCTCATTCTGAAAAAATGAACTTATTGGTGCAGACAGAAGGTCGCTAAATAATTCAGTTCCAACAACGAGACAACTATCACAAGAGTGTGTGGCCGGCATCTTATCTATGGCTACATCTTCTTCACCACACTCTGCAACTAACAGTCAACTGCTCGGCGGAGGTTTCACGAAACCATTTTCAGACTACTTATTGCCCGTTCTACTCTCAAACAGCACGTAGCTAAATCTTTCCGTGCGAGTTATAATTTCCTTATTTTATTACGATGGTCATTTCTCCCTATGTAGGTGAGTGTCACAAAACTTTTTCGCTTTCGGAGGAGAGTCTTGGTGACTGAAATTTCTTGAAAAGGCCCCGACGCATATAAAAACGGCTATGTTTCAATGATTGCCACCCCAAACCGCATATCATATCCGTAACACTCTCTCCCCTATTACTAGGTAATAAGAAACGAGCTGCTGTTGTTTGAACTTTTTCGAAGTTTTCCGTGAATCCTGTCTGGTGCAGAAATCCTATCGCCCAGCAATATTCCAGAGAAGGACGCACAAGGATAGTGTAGGCAGTCTCTTTAGTAGACGCGTTGCATCTCCTAACCGTTCTGCTAATAAATCGCAGTCTTTGGTTCGCCTTCCTCACGACATCTTGCATGTGATCGTTCCAGTTTGAGCTGCTCGTAATTGAAATACCTAGGTATTACCTTGTAACCGAAATTTAACGGAGTCCTTTCAGTAATCATGTCGATGACTTCATACCTTTCGTTATTTAGAGTCAACTGCCACTTTCCTCACTATAGAAATATCTTATCTAAATTATTTTGCAACTAGTTTTGATTTTCTGGTGCCTTTACTAGGCCTTAAATGACAGCATCATTTTCAAACAATCTAAGAGGGCCGTTCAGATTGTTTCCTAATTCGTTTATGTAGATTAGAAACAGTAGAAGGTCTATATCGCAGAAACCCCATATATCACTTCTTTCTCATTCGATGACTTGCCGTAAATTACTACAAACTGTGATATTTCTGACAGGGAATCATGAATCCAGTCCCTCTGACAAGGAATCATGAATCCAGTCCCACAACTGAGACTATTCTCCATAGGTATGCAATTTTACTAGATGCCGCTTGTGACGAACGTTGTCAAAAGTCTTCTGGTAATCTATAAATATGGAATCAACTTGAGATCCTCTGTCGATAGCACTCATCGTGTAACTGAAGGACCATTTATGTTTCACAATAACGATATTTTCTGAGTCATTGCTGAGAATATGTCAATAGATCGTTTTCTTCGAGGTATAGAGGACGTCTCGAGCAAAAACAAATGTCACGCTCAGCAGTGAGATGTGTAATACGAGACCAAAATATTCATAACAAAGCTACTTGCTCTCCATCCTCCCTGAAGATCGTCGTTTACGGATCGGACGTGCGGTGGACTACACTTAACATCGATTATAATGATGTGCTTCAAACCCAGAAACTTCCCGTCACCTGCTCAGCATAGGAGTCACGGACTCCCCAACTTGTTGTTGCGATATTAAAGATGATGATTTAAATCACTTATTCCTTTCCAATGAGTGCCGTCACGACCTGCAAGTAACTACGAGCGAGGAACTAGGCAGACAGAAATACCAATTTCCACTGTCTTCACTACCATTTTCGCTAAAGAAAATTGCAACAATGGAATCATCACGGAGTTTGTAAATGATTCTAACCGGTACAAAGAATCCAGCCTTTAATCTCATAGAGATCTTACTTCATGTGCAACCGACAGTATTTCAGGCAATATTCGCATACCTGCACGCAGATTAAGCCTTACCTTAAGCCCATCTCACAAGGAGTAAGCTTCTCCGCGAGATCGCTAGATGGCGCGCATGGCTGCTGGCTAGCAGATAGGGGTGACGGCTACCTCCCACGTTGAACCTCCCACAAGATGCGGTGCGACGCAGAAGCTAGCTGACTGGCTTGACTCCACGAATGGCAGGGCGCAGGAGGCGGCGAACTGCAATTTTTCTCAGACGATCCTAAAGAAACTATTCGCTAATAAAATTTGATTCCGGCACATCTTATAACTTCGCCAGCTTCATGATGAACTGCCTATAATTTCCTTAATGGTAATATTTATGTGATATTTTAGGATTAAGTAAAGTACTGCATGGATTTCGGAAAGTTTGCTGTGAAAATAGAGGTTGTTATGAAATTGCTATGAATTTGGTGCATGTTATGACATATGTTGCTGCGTATGAATTGAAGTGAATCGTATATAAAGCACTTTGTCCTGAAATAGCGCGGCACCAAAGCAGACAGAACAAAATGTTCACAAAATGCCTCATATTTCGTAAACTGTTTGAGGCATCGAAACAAGATTTTGACGGGAGGACGACGGTTCAATCCCGCGTCCGGCCATCCTGATTTAGGTTTTCCGTGTTTCCCTAAATCGCTCCAGGCAAATGCCGGGATGGTTCCTTTCAAAGGGCACGGCCGACTTCCTTCCCCGTCCTTCCCTAATCCGATGAGACCGATGACTTCGCTGTCTGGTCTCCTTCCCCAAACCAACCAACCAAGATTTTGACAAATGTTAGTACGCAAAGAGGAGAGTATTACGTCATGTGATTAATATGCGAAACTTCCATATTTACCGCGATATTCAAGGACTACAGATTTTTGAATGAAATGAAATAATATTTTACCGCCATCAACAGTTGTTGAAACACGAATTACTGTGGGTTTCGAACAACATATGTGAGGAAGCTTTAGTTCATTTTTATACCGATAATGGGTATTTTCATAAACTATTGACATGTCTTTCTGTCAGTTGCTATTTTATGATCCTGTCGCAATTTCAACTGCATTAGAATGTTAGTGATATGACCACTTACAAACTCTGCTGTGTTTTGGCGAAAGAAGCAGATTTGAAGTTGGTAATAAGGGAACTTTACGTGTAACTCACAACTCGCCACTGAAATGAAATGAAATTTAGTGTGGTTAGGTTGGTTCAAATGGCTCTGAGCACTATGGGATAGAA
The DNA here is from genome assembly GCF_023864275.1 of Schistocerca cancellata. Lineage (NCBI taxonomy): Eukaryota > Metazoa > Arthropoda > Insecta > Orthoptera > Acrididae > Schistocerca > Schistocerca cancellata. Next base: position 235,240,062 of record NC_064627.1, on the reverse strand, counting down.
CGTAGAACTACGTAAACCTAACTAACCTAAAGACATCACACACGTCCATGCCCGAGGCAGGATTCGAACCTGCGACCGTAGCGGTCGCGCGGTTCCAGACTGTAGCGCCCAGAACCGCTCGGCCACTCCGGCCGGCAGTGTGGCTAGGGGTTCCCTTCGGGTAGACCAGTGGCCAGGTGCAATTCTTTTCAGATTACGCCACGTCGGCGACTTGCGCGTCGATGGGGATGAGATGATGATGACAACACAACGCCAAGTCCCTGAGCGGAAAAAACCTCCGACCCAGCCGGGAATGAAACCCGGCCCCTCTGCAGGGGACTCCGTCGCGCTGACCACTCAGCTACGGAGGCGGCCACTCCTCACGTCTCTCTGAAGAAACTTGAAGATGATAAGAAATCTGGCAGAAATAAATCGCAACTTCTGTTGAAATTTCGGCGAAAACCTATAACCAATTGTATTTTTAATAACGAATGATATGGACTGAAACTGGGTAATGGATTTTATTTCTACATCTCAATAATTCAAGATATACGAAAACAATTAACAGTACATAACATGCCATGTTTTCTCTCCTATCCCTATACAGAATGAGGGATTTTACTTTTCACCAAAAACATCCTTCAGTTTGTCAAAGATATTACTCATCTGTTTCGACCTTGATAGGTAGTTCTCTGGATTATGCAAATTTAAATGTTTTCATATTTATCAGATCATTGAGATACAGAAATGAAATCTTTTGGCCAGTGTCGGTACACGTCATTCGTCATTAAAAATACACTGTGGTATAGGATTTTGCAGAAATTTCAACAGAAATTGCGAATTATTTTCGCCGGGTTTCTTATTATCTTTCGTTTTCTTCAGAGACACGTTATGCGTGGCGAGTTGTAAGTAATCCGTTAAGTTTTCTGGACGGGAAGGAGCGCCTGGTCCCCAGCACAAATCCGCCTGGCGGATTTGTGTCGAGGTCCGGTGAAACGGCCAGTCTGTGGATGGTTTTTAGGCGGTTTTCCATCTTCCTCGGCGAAAGCGGGCTGGTTCCCCTTATTCCGCCTCAGTTACACCACGTCGGAGATTGCTGCGCAAACAAGTTCTCCACGTACGCGTACACCACCATTACTCTACCACGCAAACATAGGGGTTGCACTCGTCTGGTATGAGACGGTCCATGGGAGGTCCACCGGGGGCCGAACCGCACAATAACCCTGGGTTCGGTGTGGGGCAGCGGAGAGGTGAAGTGGACTGCGGTAGTCGTCGTGGGGTTGTGGACCACTGCGGCTGCGGCGGGGACGGAGCCTCTCCGTCCTTTCTAGGTCCCAGGTTAACATATAATACAATACAACACAATACAATACGTTAAGTTTCCTTGTTACCACATTCAGATCTGCTTGTTTCGCCGAAACACAGAAGAGTTTGTAAATTTTCATGTCACTAACATTCTAATGCAGTTGAAATTGCAACAGAATCATAAAACAGCAACTGTCAGAAAGACATGTCAATAATATATGAAAATACCCATCATCATCAGTATAAAAATAAAGTAAAGCTTCGAAGATAAAATACGTTGTTCCAAATCCACAGTAATTCTCATTTCAACAGCTACTGATGGAACTTAAATACACTCCTGGAAATGGAAAAAAGAACACATTGACACCGGTGTGTCAGACCCACCATACTTGCTCCGGACACTGCGAGAGGGCTGTACAAACAATGATCACACGCACGGCACAGCGGACACACCAGGAACCGCGGTGTTGGCCGTCGAATGGCGCTAGCTGCGCAGCATTTGTGCACCGCCGCCGTCAGTGTCAGCCAGTTTGCCGTGGCATACGGAGCTCCATCGCAGTCTTTAACACTGGTAGCATGCCGCGACAGCGTGGACGTGAACCGTGGGTGCAGTTGACGGAATTTGAGCGAGGGCGTATAGTGGGCATGCGGGAGGCCGGGTGGACGTACCGCCGAATTGCTCAACACGTGGGGCGTGAGGTCTCCACAGTACATCGATGTTGTCGCCAGTGGTCGGCGGAAGGTGCACGTGCCCGTCGACCTGGGACCGGACCGCAGCGACGCACGGATGCACGCCAAGACCGTAGGATCCTACGCAGTGCCGTAGGGGACCGCACTGCCACTTCCCAGCAAATTAGGGACACTGCTGCTCCTGGGGTATCGGCGAGGACCATTCGCAACCGTCTCCATGAAGCTGGGCTACGGTCCCGCACACCGTTAGGCCGTCTTCCGCTCACGCCCCAACATCGTGCAGCCCGCCTCCAGTGGTGTCGCGACAGGCGTGAATGGAGGGACGAATGGAGACGTGTCGTCTTCAGCGATGAGAGTCGCTTCTGCCTTGGTGCCAATGATGGTCGTATGCGTGTTTGGCGCCGTGCAGGTGAGCGCCACAATCAGGACTGCATACGACCGAGGCACACAGGGCCAACACCCGGCATCATGGTGTGGGGAGCGATCTCCTACACTGGCCGTACACCACTGGTGATCGTCGAGGGGACACTGAATAGTGCACGGTACATCCAAACCGTCATCGAACCCATCGTTCTACCATTCCTAGACCGGCAAGGGAACTTGCTGTTCCAACAGGACAATGCACGTCCGCATGTATCCCGTGCCACCCAACGTGCTCTAGAAGGTGTAAGTCAACTACCCTGGCCAGCAAGATCTCCGGATCTGTCCCCCATTGAGCATGTTTGGGACTGGATGAAGCGTCGTCTCACGCGGTCTGCACGTCCAGCACGAACGCTGGTCCAACTGAGGCGCCAGGTGGAAATGGCATGGCAAGCCGTTCCACAGGACTACATACAGCATCTCTACGATCGTCTCCATGGGAGAATAGCAGCCTGCATTGCTGCGAAAGGTGGATATACACTGTACTAGTGCCGACATTGTGCATGCTCTGTTGCCTGTGTCTATGTGCCTGTGGTTCTGTCAGTGTGATCATGTGATGTATCTGACCCCAGGAATGTGTCAATAAAGTTTCCCCTTCCTGGGACAATGAATTCACGGTGTTCTTATTTCAATTTCCAGGAGTGTATTACATCATTTCATTGAAAAAATCTATAGACACTTGAATATCGCGATAAATATGAAAGTTTCGCACATTAATCATATGATGAAATTCTGTCCTCTTTGCATACTAACATTTGCCAATATCTTGTTTCGATATCTGAAACCGTTCACGAGATATGGGGAATTTTGTGAATATTTCAATCTGGATTTTACGGTGCCACGCGAGTTCCGGACGAAGTGCTTTGTATACAATCCATTCTCTCGAGGAGCTTGGAAATATGCAGCAGTATCCTTACGAGTTTAAAGACAAACTGTTATGTCGGTAACACCCTACACGCAGCAACATATGAGCAAACATGCACCAAACGCAAATTTATAGCAGTCTCTGTTTTTCACCGCAAACGTTCCGAAATTCTTGTAGTAGTTTACTTAATCCGGAAATATCACAATAAATACAATAATTAACGAAATGATAGGCGGTTTAACATGAAGCTGATGAATGAAGCTATACGATGTGTGAGAATTAATTTTATTTTACCGAATAGTTTCTTTACAACCGTCTGAGAAGGACTGCAGTTCGCCGGCTCTCCGCCCTGCTGTTCACGGTGTGAAGCCAGCCAGCTACCTTCAGCGCCGATGTGAGAGGTTCAGCGTGCGAGGTGGCCGTCACCCCCACTTGCTTGCTGGCCGCCATGCCCGCCGTCTAGCAAACTTGCGGAGAACCTTACTCCTTGTGAGGCGGGCTTTATGGAAGCCACAGTCAAACAAAAGGTAATGTCGTATTATATCTTTGGTACAAATTAGCGTTTTTCATTTTCAACTTATTGAACTGACAGAGGACCAACAACTTTGTTAATATTTCATGAAGCCTTTGAGGACAAAAGTGTCAACAGTTGCAGCACATATGTCTGGCGACTAGTTTCGAACCAGCTGGTTCATTTTCAAGCCTGGGCTACTGAGACCGCACTGAAAGTACTTGATCTTAATAACACACATCAAAATGGCAATACAAGCTTTGTAAAATATTCGAACAGTGACTGCCTCTTAGCAAGTTTGTTTGATTTTGACTTGCTAAGAGGTACATGTGGATTGTGATAGTCATTCTGTGAAAATTTAATTTTATAAACTATGTACTGCCATTTTGATTTTTATATTTCAAATCAGGCACTATCAGTGCAGCCTCAGTAGGCCAGGCTAGTTCGAAACTAGTCGCCAAACATATAACCTCCTACGTGCTTTGTATACACTTACACAAATATAAAGGGCAGTCAGATGAAAACAGAACACCTGCGAGAACGGTACCACAGATCGGTTCCATTCAAAAATAAACGCCATAAACATTAAGCTATTTATCACTCTGTTACACGAGACAGTCAATTCCCGTCTCGTAGAAAGCAGCCGACCGCTGACTAATGCACAACCACACCCACTATTGCATCTCCTTGTCTGACTAAACCGACGTCCACACATGTAGTTGTTCAGGTACCCAAAAGCCTGAAAATCAACTGGTCAGAAAGCCAGGCTGTGTAGAGGATGTTGCAGTGTTTCCCAACTAAATCACTGAAGCGTGATTAGCGGTGTGGAGCAGGCGTTATCGTGCAACAGCATGAATCCGTACGACAGCATTCCTAGACCTTTTGACTTTACGGTGCGTTTCAGTTTCTGTGAAGTGTCTTCATAGCGCTGCACACGACTGTGGTTCCACGCTTGAGGAACTCTATGAACAGAGGGCCTCTGCAGTCGAAGAAGAAGGTCGTCTTAACCTTAACGGAACTTACGTAAACGGCGTTAGATTTCTTTGGCAGACGGGATGTTACCACTGTTAGCTTTGCCGCTTGCCCTCCGGCTTTCAGTATGCTGTAGGAGGGAATCGTCCTGTAGCACCGTAACTCTGTCCCTCACCCTGCCAATCCGACGAAGGCTAACATTCAGCGATCTGACTGAGAAACAGTGTAGCGTCCTCAGCACGCCCCGGATCTTTCACCGTGTGATTTTCACGCCGTTGGCGACCTGAACAAAGACATTCATGGACGCCAGTTTCAGTTGGACGAGGAAGTGCAAGAATGGGTGCGGTTGTGGATCCATCGGCGGCCGACCGCTTTCTACGAAACAGGAGTTGACCCTCTCGTCTCTCAATGGAACTTTGGTCCAAATAAAAAGAAATTCGTCTGAATTGAGCTTGTTCTTGTAGACAAAGTAAACGGCTTATCTGGAACAAGGGTCCCATACGGAACTTTAGAAAGTAATCCTGTGCTCTCTGCTATACTCCAAGTCTTCCAAGCCAAAATATTAGCATCAGGGAAAGCTTCAAGGCCACCATAATCAGAATGATTGCCCCAAACAACGGCCAAGGTCAGCTATGTACTGCCTCCAAAAACAGCTTGTATATCACAAGTGAACTCCATTCGTAGTCCACGAAAAACATTAGGGCCACCCTAAGCTGCTGTTTATTAAACTGCCCGTTCAAATCAATGTCTATTGCTCTCAGCGTCTTATACACTGGAGCACTGTGCCGCCAACGACGAAGATACGCCCGTCGCAAAGTCATTGCTGAGGCACGTTAACACACAGTGAATGTAGCAAGCCAACACCCAGTGAGACACAGAGCTAAGACATTTAAAGACATTGATTTGAGTGGACAGTTTAATAAACAGCAGCTTATGGGTGGCCCTAACGTTTTTCGTGGGCTACGAATGGAGTTCACCTGTGATATACGAGCTGTTTTTGAAGGCAGTACATGGCTGACCTTGGCCGTTGTTTGGGGCAATCATGTTGATTATGATGGCCTTGAAGCTTTCCCTGGTGCTAATATTTTGGCTTGGAAGACTTGGAGTATAGCAGAGAGTGATGATTACTTTTGAGTGGAATCATTCCATAATCCGTTGTGGTGAGTGTTCGGTTTTCATTTGACTGCCCCTCATATCTTCTTGACTGAATAGTATACAAAACTAGACTAAGGAACCTATGGAGTCATATATTATTTCCTGGAGAGTATACTTTTACATAACTTCGTCCCGCAGGATATGTTTACGTTTGGAGTATACAAGGGAAACGTACAATTGACACTGTCTCCTGGCAAATTCGGAGAATGATGGATGAAGTCCTTTTATTGTTTTGAGTTGGCATACCTCCGTTTTCAGAGGGTTCTAGGCCACAATAGTGAGTTATCTATTATGGTTTATGTAACCATTTTAGGTGGCCGTGTTTACTCAGATCACAGCCATTGATCCCAGAACCGGATTTTCTCTTTAAGAATGATACCCCCCCCCCCTTTTCCGTTTCACAAGGCTGGAAATGACCAAGATTTGTTTGAGGGCATGAGGATTGAATAGCAACTTTTCGTGGCTGCCACGATCGCTGCATTACATTACTATCCAGCCATTTTTATATGTATTCGGAACTTAGTTAGAGGCTCGTATTCCTTATTCATCATCTGTGAGATTACATGAACGTTCTTTTTTGCTGCAGGTAATAACAATACACTAGGGACCGGTAGACGTGGCTGAAAAAAATCGCACGAAATACGTTTCACAAATCACTTACCTCACAAAAATCTTCGTTACTTGAACTACTGCAATACAGCGAGCGCCACTACTGCCAGCTAAATAAAAGATTCAAACTACTGAAGGCACTAACTACTGATAGGCATAGTTAGCAAATGAAAGATTTTGATAGAGAACAAACAATGTATTTACCTCAATAGTGTTCAAAAATGATAATATATATACAGCAGTTCATGACATCCATTCTTACAAATGTACTGTTTCTGATGGACACACGTCCAGATCATCCGCTCTAAAAAATGCGCCATCTCACTTCCCCACATCCACCATTGCTGGCGGGTCACCTCCAACTGCGCAACGCTACGCGCTGTTAACAGCCAACAGCCCAACACTACAATAGCCAACAACAATGCAAACCAGCCACAGACTGCACACAGCACAGCCAGTGATTTTCATATAGAGCGTTACGTGACGTTACCAATTTAAAAACCTAAACAGCCTACTTACAGGTGGATGCTGAAAACTAGTGATTTGAGTGATGAATCACGCTATACCCTATGGCACTTCGATGGGAGTATTGGGTTTGACGAATGGCTTGAGAAAGTTACCTGTTGCCTTGTGCAGTGCTTATAGAGAATCACAGACGTGCTGGTGTTGTGGTATGGGAACGTTTTTCGTAGTTATGGTGCGGTCCGCTTCTTGCGATTAAGCAAATGCTAGTTCTGGAAGGATTTGAACATATTTTACAGCATTGAATGATGAAGGACACAACACCCAGTCCCCTGCCAGGAATCGAACCTGAGCCCCCTGCGTGGTAGGCAATAACGCTACGGAGGCGGACATTTACAGAATTGTATACTGGTTACAGACGAGGAACTGTTTGGGGTCGATGATCGATTGTGTCAGCATGGCAATGCACCTCGTCTTGAAGCAGCGTCCGTGTTCGGACCCTTTTTATCAGACAGTGTACATCGATACCCATTGGAGTCCCGGAATTTTCAGTGATAAATGTGGTCCTAAAGCTAATAAGGATATTATTTTGTCCAGCACCTCTATTCATAACAGTGTATTTTCTGAACAACTACCGAATTCGGGAAGCCACATGTGATGCTAAACACCCGGTAAATCGAAGGTCATTTCCTGAAGGATACATGTTAGTTCCTTTTCTGTCGTCAGTGCTGAAATTTGGCAATATCTTCAATCGTATAGGTCGATTATAATCAGTGATTTAATGAGGGAATATTGACTGATTAAGAAAAACCGGTCTTCATTGTGTCTTATTCAAACGCAGTCGTTACAGAGTCAGAACTACGGGAAATGTAGCTAAGACCCCAGAAAATGCTAAACGATTGGTGACATATTTGTTTGGATAATACGGGAGCGCCCCAGAGTCAAGAACAAATCATCGACGCTAGTAAGACAGTTTTGTTTTAAATTTCGATGACACTTTTTGTGACGAACGGAAAAAGTGTTTTCCTTACCTGTGTAACGTCCCCTTAGAAAAATTATATAGGACTATGCTTAAACTGACACACAATATTTTTAGCGCAACGCAATCTGACTTTCAAAAATCCCTACAAAAGAATGGCCCTGACTAACATTAACCTATACCTTTCACAAATCACTTACCTCACAAAAATCTTCATTACTCGAGCTACTGCAATACAGCGAGCGCCACTACTGCCAGCTAAATAAAAGATTCAAACTACGGAAGGCACTAACTACTGATAGGGATAGTTAGCAAATGAAAGATTTTAATAGAGAACAAACAATGTATTTACCTCAATAGTGTTCAAAAGTCATAATGTATATAGCAGTTCGTGATATCCAGTATTACAAATTTCAAAACTCCGCCATCTCTCTGCTCACATCCACCACTGCTGGCGGCTCACCTCCAACTGCGCAACGCTATGCGCTGTTAACATCCAGCTGCCCAACACTACAATGGCTACCAACAATGCAAACTGGCCACAGACTGCACACAGCACAGCCAGTGATTTTCATACAGAGCGCTACGTGGCGTTACCAATAAGAAAACCTAAACAGCCTACTTACACCTGCTCCCAGTGATATACATTTTAATGTACTCAGCCAGCCGATGTGGTCGCGCGGTTCTAGGCGCTTCAGTCCGGAACCGCACGACTGCTGCGGTCGCAGGTTGGAATCCTGCCTCGGACGTAGATGTGTGTGAGGTCCTTAGGTTAGTTAGGTTTCAGTAGTTCTAAGTTTTAGGGGACTGATGACCTCAGATGTTAAGTCCCATAGTGCTCAGAGCCATTTGAACTATTTTTCATGTACTCATTTTGAACTGACAAAGATAGCCACTCGTACTTCTGACAGTACGACATATCCGGTATATTGGTTTTACGGTGGCTTAGTATTTTGCTACTTGTCAGAAAAATTATGTCAGATTTCTACGTCTGTAGAGATTCCAGTCAAATGGCGAGGTCAGCAGTTTCCGAATTTTTTAGCATTTCTTGTGTCAGCGTGTGTGATACAAATAACGAACCTACAGTACGAGATAGTAAGCCATCTATCAATAATTGTTTAATTCTTCTTACACTTTATTTCAGACTTTTATTTTGTCGGCACTTCCAGTTAGCTGCGTTGCGTTAAACTGTATTTACGTATGCGTAATTCTGATTCAGTGCGCTTTTGATCAAGAGCAGCAGTCATTTTTCAACTGGAGTTGGACAAGTGACTGTTCTAGATTTCACCACGCGTTGTCTTCAGTTGTACGCATTCAGATATGTCCTGTGCTTGGCTGATGTTGTATATCTGTCTTGAAACAGGATGTAGTCTAGGTCGTTTCATGTAACGAGCGATTAAGCCTTTCATACCACCTCATTAGCCCAGTTTCAGAGCAGCTAGTACGACATTACAAACTGAATTTTTTTCTCTCTTATCTAGTTGACTTCCTGTCGCTTCTTCTTATTTGCGATGTGCTTGTTTCTGTTCACGGCGCAAAATCGTCAACTTAAGACTTATTTGCGGAAGTGTCAAACGCCCATACTAGAAATGGCAGTGCAGACTATTGACAGACATTCCATTTCGGGAATATCGGTGAGTCATATTCTAACACGACGTTCAGTCTGCCAAGTGAACACCAGCTATTTATAATGAGATGCTCATTGCTTTCAATGCCCTTTCGCTCGTAGTCTTAGCTGACCAAAACGCAAGATATCTTTAGTGTCTTGCTTTCAGCTAGTCATAGATGCACAGCTTAAAAGAATTAGGGAAATAAGATTTTGGGCGTCTGTCGTACTCTATTGGGCAATAATAGATGAGTGGATTTGTCACCAAATTATACCTTTATCTTTCAGAAATTAAGGGCTCTACAAAACATAATTACATCCTCCATCTTTTACATAAAAAGAACTGAAATGTCCGATAAGTGTCGAAAACAAGTGGAAACAATCACTCATCCCGTCGTCATGGCCGCTTTTCGGTGGACTTTGAAAGCTTCAGTAATGCGCGTGCTCTCTATGAGCGTTTATCACCGCCTGACACCCACGTGACATGCTCCGTGTAAGTCTACGGAAGTCATCCTTTGGTATTCATTCCCATTCCTCAATGAGGGCCCATGAGAGTTCTTGGAGAGTTTGTGGTGGAACAGGGCGATCACAAACACATCTGTCAATCACGTTCCACCTATGCACGATGGCGTTTAGGCCGGTCATTCCATTACTTCAATGTCCAGGCATAGCAAGACATCTTTGCTGACACCCGTCACATAGACCCTGAGACTGGAAGGAATTCAGGGCCACCATCCTATGCAGCAGCCACCACGTGGTGCAACAGAATCTGTTGGATGTACTGTCTGTCGGTAAGGCGACCATGGGCAACGACAAGATCCGTAAGGCTATCAGTACTGAAGCTTCCCCACAACATCACAGAACCTAGGAAATATCTCAGTTCCAAAACCTTGAACATGTCAATTTCCTGGAAGACATCTGGCAGGTACCACTTACCGCTGGTCTCTGCATACAAACACGGTCATCAACTTGCGACACAAGATGTCTGGACTCTGTGAATAACGCGTTTCGCCAGTGTCGAAGATGCCAGTTGAAAACGTCAGAACCGAAAGCGAGCTTTAAGATGTTGTCGTGTCAAGCGGGGTATTCGAACAGGATGTAATATCAGGGTCGTAATATCACTCCTCGTAACCTGTTGATTACAGTCTGATAGGACATACCGGCTCCTGTGGCCCTTCTGAGATCGTCTTTCTAACAACCCTACCACAACAAAGGTCAAAAATTAATTATGATTGTAGTGTTGCTCACGCTGCTAAATATTGCATTTTCGGGCAACAACAAAGTTATATTATGTGGCAGATGTCATTAGAGCACAGTTAATAAAGTCATTTCTTGAAATAATGGATAAACTAGGCACTCATCTTTTCGTGTTTCCCACGCTGGTCTCGTTGTGAACTCATGGCTCAATCGTCGAAAATCTAGGTAGTGATGATTCCAAGCTCGGATGCAAAGAGGCGTAGGTGTTATTCTGCGATATTCAAAAGTTTTATAGATGTGTTCCATAAACCATTCTTGAAGATTAAACTTTTGCATGTTAGGACTATGGTGATGTAAAAAAGTAATCACCACTCCGAACTTAAGTTACACTTCTTTTTTATCACTTTTGTTGCAATATCACGTAACTCGTTCCAAAACATCACTTCACAATATAAAACATATTTGGAAACATCCTCCGCACTGTTAAAGTTCACACTTCATAAACTGACTACAGTTTGCGTCTTTTTAACATGACGACCAAAGCTTGACTCTCTAATAACCACTTACACGCCCAAAAATCAGAGTTACAAGTCCGTCAATGATCATTGTGACAAAAGAAAGAATACACATAAGAATAATATCATTGCAATATATACATATCGATGTATCGAAGTACCTCTACATTAATGAAATCAAATCTGAATGTTGTCACAGAAATATGTTAACTATTTTACAGAAACACAATAGAATATTGCTGGTATCGAAATGTTGAGGTGAGGTGCCGTAATGGTTACGTAATTCAAGTACTATTACATCTTGTAGCGTAACACAGAGGTGGCGAAATATCGGCCTCCATGTGGGTTTATAATGCTTCGGCGACCTTTTGCAACACGCCTTGAGTAATGACCCGTCTGCCTGTAGCGTGCCCACAACCTACGATGACACATGGAGAGGCATTGGCATCTGCAGCAACACGACCGAATGTCCATCCTTTTTGGATCAAACAGACCGTCCTTACAAATTACACTGCATGAAAATGTTGCATTACATGTGCTTGGTTGAATACAATGTCCACAAATTACGACTACCATCTGTGTACCTCACCAGGAAACACTCGGGCACCTGTGCTCATTTCCTTCTGAGGGGTCGTCCGACACTGTAATGCATCACACACCAAACATATGGCTACACTTAAAGCTAAGTTCTTAAGCCATGCAATATGACCACAGGTACTGCCTGTATCAAAATACACTCCTGGAAATTGAAATAAGAACACCGTGAATTCATTGTCCCAGGAAGGGGAAACTTTATTGACACATTCCTGCGGTCAGATACATCACATGATCACACTGACAGAACCGCAGGCACATAGACACAGGCAACAGAGCATGCACAATGTCGGCACTAGTACAGTGTATATCCACCTTTCGCAGCAATGCAGGCTGCTATTCTCCCATGGAGACGATCGTAGAGATGCTGGATGTAGTCCTGTGGAACGGCTTGCCATGCCATTTCCACCTGGCGCCTCAGTTGGACCAGCGTTCGTGCTGGACATGCAGACCGCGAGAGACGACGCTTCATCCAGTCCCAAACATACTCAATGGGGGACAGATCCGGAGATCTTGCTGGCCAGGGTAGTTGACTTACACCTTCTAGAGCACGTTGGGTGGCACGGGATACATGCGGACGTGCATTGTCCTGTTGGAACAGCAAGTTCCCTTGCCGGTCTAGGAATGGTAGAACGATGGGTTCGATGACGGTTTGGATGTACCGTGCACTATTCAGTGTCCCCTTGACGATCACCAGTGGTGTACGGCCAGTGTAGGAGATCGCTCCCCACACCATGATGCCGGGTGTTGGCATGTGTGCCTCGGTCGTATGCAGTCCTGATTGTGGCGCTCACCTGCACGGCGCCAAATACGCATACGACCATCATTGGCACCAAGGCAGAACGAACTCTCATCGCTGAAGACGACACGTCTCCATTCGTCCCTCCATTCACGCCTGTCGCGACACCACTGGAGGCGGGCTGCACGATGTTGGGGCGTGAGCGGAAGACGGCCTAACGGTGTGTGGGACCGTAGCCCAGCTTCATGGAGACGGTTGCGAATGGTCCTCGCCGATACCCCAGGAGCAACATGTTCCTAATTTGCTGGGAAGTGGCGGTGCGGTCCCCTACGGCACTGCGTAGGATCCTACGGTCTTGGCGTGCATCCGTGCGTCGCTGCGGTCCGGTCCCAGGTCGACGGGTACGTGCACCTTCCGCCGACCACTGGCGACAACATCGATGTACTGTGGAGACCTCACGCCCCACGTGTTGAACAATTCGGCGGTACGTCCACCCGGCCTCCCGCATGCCCACTATACGCCCTCGCTCAAAGTCCGTCAACTGCACATACGGTTCACGTCCACGCTGTCGCGGCATGCTACCAGTGTTAAAGACTGCGATGGAGCTCCGTATGCCACGGCAAACTGGCTGACACTGACGGCGGCGGTGCACAAATGCTGCGCAGCTAGCGCCATTCGACGGCTAACACCGCGGTTCCTGGTGTGTCCGCTGTGCCATGCTTGTAATCATTGCTTGTACAGCCCTCTCGCAGTGTCCGGAGCAAGTATGGTGGGTCTGACACACCGGTGTCAATGTGTTCTTTTTTCCATTTCCAGGAGTGTAGATTTAACATACCGGATGTTGATACACATGTTACCCTAGGTCTTTTGAACGGTGTACATTTGGACTTAATGGTCTTATTTTCCAGTTTTCCTCTTATTCTTGGTCCATGAAGTTAATGTATTCTTGACTCAAGTTCTTCTGAAGTCGCAGTAAACAAATTGTCATCTGCAAGTCAAAGACGATTCCGATGGTATTTGTTCGTACATATTCTTTTTCCACCCCTGTTCAAAAGAAGCTTTGAATTATGCGGAAACAATTTTATTGCAAGGAAATCACCAAGTCAAGCTGCTTTCCCACTCTCTGATGTGATCCAACAGAAATCTAGTGTTACTGTAGAGGTGCGTTAGTAAGCTGGCATAAGATGGCACGCAGACTGAACGCCGTGTTCGCCTAGTGCTGCTGTTGGAGAATTGGTCAACATAGAATCAAGAATTCGAGACTTCCTAGCAGATTAAAACTGCATGACAGAGCGGGTCTCACACTTGGGACATATGCCTTTTCGCGGGCAAGTGCCATTCTGTCTGAGCTATCTATGCACGACTCACGATCCCCACCACCACAGATTCACATCCTCCAGTTCCTGCCTTCCACATGTCTCAGAAGTTCTCCGAGGTATCCGCCCGGGTTTGAGTCCCGATCCGGCACATACTGTAGCCTTAATTTTCCAGGAAGTTTCAAATAAATGCAACTCCGCTGCAGAGTGAAAATTCATTCTGGAATCAAATATTACTTCAAAGTTTATAAAGTCTAGGAAAAGTGGTAACTTATTGCTTCACCTTTTGAAACCCTTTCGAATTTCTAAAATATGTTCCATCTTTTCTCTAATCAAGGTCAAAGCAGTAGTATCTCTGAAGATACATCCATGATGTGACGCATTCTCTTGGTGGCAATGGCTTAGTTAATGTTTTCTCGCCCATAGAACTACCAGGTATTTAATACTACAGAAATAGATACACAATATATACTGAGGCGACAGAAGTCATGGGATAGTGACATGCACATATGCAGATGGCGGTAGTATCGCGTACACAATGTACAGGGTGTTTCAAAAATGACCGGTACATTTGAAACGGCAATACAAACTAAACGAGCAGCGATAGAAATACACCGTTTGTTGCAATATGCTTGGGACAACAGTACATTTTCAGGCAGACAAACTTTCGAAATTACAGTAGTTACAATTGTCAACAACAGATGGCGCTGCGGTCTGGGAAACTCTATAGTACGATATTTTCCACATATCCACCATGCGTAGCAATAATATGGCGCAGTCTCTGAATGAAATTACCCGAAACCTTTGACAACGTGTCTGGCGGAATGGCTTCACATGCAGACGAGATGTACTGCTTCAGCTGTTCAATTGTTTCTGGATTCTGGCGGTACACCTGGTCTTTCACGTGTCCCCACAGAAAGAAGTCACAGGGGTTCATGTCTGGCGAATAGGGAGGCCAATCCACGCCGCCTCCTGTATGTTTCGGATAGCCCAAAGCAATCACACGATCATCGAAATATTCATTCAGGAAATTAAAGACGTCGGCCGTGCGATGTGGCCGGGCACCATCCTGCATAAACCACGAGGTGTTCGCAGTGTCGTCTAAGGCAGTTTGTACCACCACAAATTCACGAAGAATGTCCAGATAGCGAGATGCAGTAATCGTTTCGGATCTGAAAAATGGGCCAATGATTCCTTTGGAAGAAATGGCGGCCCAGACCAGTACTTTTGAGGATGCAGGGACGATGGGACTGCATCATGGGGCTTTTCGGTTCCCCATATGCGCCAGTTCTGTTTATTGACGAAGCCGTCCAGGTAAAAATAAGTTTCGTCAGTAAACCAAATGCTGCCCACATGCATATCGCCGTCATCAATCCTGTGCACTATATCGTTAGCGAATGTCTCTTGTGCAGCAATGGTAGCGGCGCTGAGGCGTTGCCGCATTTGAATTTTGTATGGATAGGTGTAAACTCTGGCGCATGAGACGATACGTGGACGTTGGCGTCATTTGGACCGCAGCTGCAACACGGCGAACGGAAACCCGAGGCCGCTGTTGGATCACCTGCTGCACTAGCTGCGCGTTGCCCTCTGTGGTTGCCGTACGCGGTCGCCCTACCTTTCCAGCACGTTCATCCGTCACGTTCCCAGGCCGTTGAAATTTTTCAAACAGATCCTTTATTGTATCGCTTTTCGGTCCTTTTGTTACATTAAACCTCCGTTGAAAACTTCGTCTTGTTGCAACAACACTGTGTTTTAGGCGGTGGAATTCCAACACCAGAAAAATCCTCTGTTCTAAGGAATAAACCATGTTGTCCACAGCACACTTGCACGTTGTGAACAGCACATGCTTACAGCAGAAAGACGACATACAGAATGGCGCACCCACAGACTGCGTTGTCTTCTATATCTTTCACATCATTTGCAGCGCCATCTGTTGTTGAAAATTGTAACTACTGTAATTTCGAAAGTTTGTCCGCCTGAAAATATACTGTTGTCCCAAGCATATTGCAAAAAACGGTGTATTTCTATCGCGGCTCGTTTAGTTTTTATTGCTGTTTCAAATATACCGGTCATTTTTGAAACACCCTGTATAAAAGCCAGTGCATTGGGGATTCGCTATTATGGAGGCTATCGAGGCATCATGGCTCAGTATTTCTGCAGGGAACATCCAATGACTTGTTGAGTCCATGACACCTCGTGCTCCTGCACTGCACCGGGCAAAAGGAGGTCCGACACAATATTAGGAGGTATCCCGTGACTTTTCTCACTTCAGTGTGATACTCTAACAAAATAAATTTCTTTTTAGCGCTTGTATATTTGATTACTAATGTTCCATAGAACTGACATATTTCTTTTCTCCAAAAACTGACACTCGCTTGCATGAAACTGGCAACCTACCGACATCGTGTGCTCTGAATATTTCGGCCTTGCACAATGGTAAACATTATTCGTTTCTTTGTCTCCCAGCCTAATTTAACGTATTGCAGTAGCTGAATAAAGTGTGAGGCACCGAGCAGCTTGTACACCGAACATGTCTTTTGTGGTGTCACCGCCAGACACCACACTTGCTAGGTGGTAGCCTTTAAATCGGCCGCGGTCCGCTAGTATACGACGGACCCGCTGTAGCCACTGTCAGTGATTGCAGACCGAGCGCCGCCACACGGCAGGTCTAGAGAGACTTCCTAGCACTCGCCCCAGTTGTACAGCTGATTTTGCTAGGTATGGTTCACTGACAAATTACGCTCTCATTTGCCGAGACGATAGTTAGCGTAGCCTTCAGCTACGTCATTTGCTACGACCTAGCAAGGCGCCATTATCAATTGCTATTTATCTTGTGATGCATGTACCGTCAGACCGATGTTCACCAATTATGGATTAAAGTTAAGTATTCCCGAAGCTACGTACTTTTCTTCCTACTATAAACTCCTATAACTGTACCAGACCCCACGCCAGCCTACGTGAGCTTTAACGCGTCCTTTTCGGCTACCCATCATAGTGGCTTGGCTGTCTTGCCAAGTCACAACAGCTTTTGTCCTTGATCATTTTGTGCATTCACAGCTGAATCATGTAAATATTAATAAAAAACATCGCATCTGTATGTCAGGCACATTTATTACGCCACAACCGGTTTCATTCAAAACGATCGTCTTCAGGTGACTCCCAAAGTCCATCAGCATCCTTCGTAACTAACTCTCACAACGTGGCACAAGTGTACCGATGTCATGACCAGGGGTGTAGCTACCGCCGATCAGTCGTATCAATGACATGAGGCCTCCGGGCTACAAGGGACCCCGACATGTATTAGCAAAATTTCGTAAGGTCAACGCTGAAGTCTTAGGCCGTACCCTAAAGGCTTAAGAAACAAGGGGGGGGGGGGTTCAAATCTCGGCAACCCTGAAAGCCTCAGATTTCCCGCGGTGCAAGTCAGCAGGCAACAATGACTTTCAGTTGAATGAGAACAATCTAAAAGCCTACATTGTATGATCAATCTATCTCAATCTGTGCACGCGGTTCGTGACGTTCAAACGTTGTAAATCTAGCGAGTAATTGTTCGTTAATAAGTTTAATTGTGAAAGAAATGGGTGAAAGAAAGAGAGATTATCCCCGTGGAGCCATGAAAACAAGACATAAAGAGAAGAAGGAGGCAGTTATAAAGAAAATGCCCAAAATTTCTTAACTTTTTCAGCAATCAGATTCTGTGAGTGATTTACTTTGCAATGGTAAGTACCAAAAAAGTATCGGTCTTCAAGAAAAAAATTCTTCTTGTTTATAATTTAGGTCATGTAACTTAGCGTTCTACGCTGTGTAACGTATGACTCGTTAAGTATCATTACTCATCGTCGCGGAAATGTACAACATACATAATTTTGTTTGAATTATTGTGACAAACCATACGGTTAGATTAAGGGCGCGCATGCGATGCATGTCGCTCGAGAGCAGCGGCGTGTCAAAAGTTCCATCTAGGTGTATCGTCTAGTCGAACAAATTGCACTTGGTAAACACATGCGAGCAGCGCGTTCGCTAGATTTGTACGCATGCAATACGCACCTTTACAAGAAAATAAATTCCATAATTTTATATACACACGTTTTCCCACATTAAGTGCATGTACATGTATGATGAAGTTTACGCACTTCGTGTAGAGCGTATTAATTAAATAAATTTTTTATCGTACACAGTTAACAAGATGGTGCTATATTAAATTTGTTTACAACAGTGAGTTTATATCAGGCTGAAAAATAAAATCAGTCAGTGTAGATTTTATTAAATACACATTTAATAAAATGAAATTTCAATCAATATAATACGGCCTTGCTGTTTAACCTCGTTAGCGCGAAATCGCACAAGACGAACTCACGGTTAACGCGAAAAAAATTTTGTGCTGGCAGGAATACATTAATTCTAATAGTAAATTTTATCGGTTAACACGAATTTCAGTTAAAACGAATTACGAACTCTTTTTCAATCCCAAGAGTAATTAAATTTCATTTTAAAACAAACTTCCAGTGCTATAGTGCTTTTTTCCGAAATGAATGCAAGAAATGTAGCTACAGGGCTAACTATCCATTGCCTGTACGTTTCTAACGTATTTTAAGTCGAGAGCCGCGATTATCAGTGTGTACGGTAAATTTAACCAAAGATTACAAAGTGTGTTTTACAGATATTTGCGCTTTGTCACTCGTAATGTAAACAAAATAAGAACTGATACCTCCAATAGCAAAAAAAAATGGTATCTTGAGAGAACTGGCCCGATGGTAAATTCGTTATAAGTAAGGACGATAACCGAATTTTTCGTGTAAGATCAATGAATTTATGGATTACAGGTTAGACAAAAATGTCTCAATCAGCGATATATATTCCAGGATGCTACGGTAAATGTGTTGACTTCGCTGGTTACATACTCCTCGAGACAATTAATTTCGTCTTAGAGCTGCTACAAATATTTGTTTCTAATCTTGATGCGCCTTGGAGAACATCGTAAGTCAATACGCTAACGTAGTATTTATTACAACATTCATTTGCCGCGAGTGAGGAATATGAAAAAAAACCTCAACAAAGAAACGAAAGGCACATTTTATAACGAAAAAGAACAGGAACACTACAGTAAACGTACATAAGTGACACATTACGAAAGTGTGACATGAACGAACAGAAATATCTCTCGATATACACCAAACTAACAGAGGATTACAAATGGGAAGAGCACATATACATAGAGGCCAGTCGACGCACATTGCAGTTTTGAGATATTGCAAACTGATATTCTTGTGGAATGTTTTTTGCAAACGAATCGCTAACACTCTTTCGTAATATACAGGCCAATCACCGTTACGTTCACCGGTGCCTGCGCAGCGGCGAATTCCATTTTATATTACGTTTTAAAATAAGTGTACTCCTTTCAATCCCCGGTGGAGACTTGGTCCACTCGGTTCCAATAAAATCCTCCCTCGGAGATGCCGAAACGCCGTTCCGCATTCCGTAAATTAAGTCTTTTACTCCACTATTTTATTCACATTTTGACGATCCCGCTATGTGCTGAAGGAATCTCGCCCGTGATGCTTAGAACTTTTCGTGCTGCTTTGAAACTTCATCCAATCTATGATCATTTGTGTTGCGTTGCAGTATTAGTTACGCTCTGTGTCTTATATTGTTGTTATTATCGCTTTGTTGGGCAGTGAGCTGAATTTCTAATATTACTAGATGAATGAGGAAAGTTTTCCTTTCACATTATCTAAGTTTTTCGACGCCTCAAGGGAACTTAACAGGATCGTGTAAGTTTAATAAGTACCGTATTTTAAATGTCAGTCTTCTCTTACTTATGAAATATCTATATCAGAACCGGCTTACTTTAATGTCATATTCTTTTTGCAAAAAAATGTACCACACACGATTATCAATGACTGTGCAGATTCGTACTTCCACGAAATATCACTCGTATTCGTTAAATCTCCGTCATAGCAGTCGAGCTGCACGACAGGAAAATGGTGTGTGTGTGTGTGTGTGTGTGTGTGTGTGTTTTGCTTGCACCGAATAAGATGGCGCAAATTAGACCAATTTATTTCACTCATTTCACCGCACCATTGTTCATCCGCCTTCTGCTCCTCGTACCCTCCCGACCTTAAGACTGAACAACCTATAAAATACGGCCCGCTTTGACGTTGCACGTCGTCAAGGAGGCCCGTGAAACAATTTGGATTCGCCGGGCCTGGTTCAAAGATTGCTTTGAAAAATTAAAGATTTGTTTAATTAACATTTTAACCCTACTGTTCTGAATAATTTCCAAAAAATTCTCAATATTAGTTTTACTACATTTTATTTTTAGATTCATGTGGAACACACTGACAGAGGTTCGGGAAATAGAAGAAACCCATACCGAAAATCATTTGAGGAATTTAATAATATATCTTCGTCAGATAGAGGAAATTTTGAAGATAGACTTACTGAACGCGAACGAAAAATAATTTTTGAATTGGGCCCTTTTAAATCACAAGAACCGTTTCCAAAGCGTCCACAATCAAAGCGACGTTTTTCAGCCTATCGTTACCGATATTTCAATAAGACTGGTAAAAATTCCAAGGCCATGGCTATGTTATTCTAATGTTTTAAACAGACCGTATTGATACTTTTGTTGGTTGTTTGCAGATGGCCTAAGCAAATATACTCCTCTGCATTTTGGATACAGTTCAAGACATGTCAAAAACTGACCAACATTCTACAGTTTTTCCATACGAATCTATAGCATAAAATGATGATTGTGTGCCTAAAGAAATAAAAATCTGTGAATCCTTTTTCATATCAGTAGCTGATTGTAGTGCATAAGGGCTTAAAACTGAAATTTTAATACTATTAAAGAATATGGAACTGATTTGTTCAAATGTAGAGGGCAGGGTTGCGATGGAGCAAATGTTATATCGCTTGTGTATGGAGGATTACAATCCCGTATAAAAGAACATGCGAGGAATGCCGATTATATTGTCGGGCACACGCATTAAATTCATTTTTAAATAATGTTGCGTGTTCCTGAAGTGTCAATTTTTTCGTTAATTTGGAAGAAATATATACCTTTTTGGGTAACAGTATAAAACCGTGGTCAATGCTGCATAACGATAAATATAAAATTACCCTTAAGAAGGTACGCCCTAGTAGATGGTCTTCAAGACACGATGCTTTATCGGTTATAAAGAAAAATTGTTCATTAATAATGAAAATTATGTACGAAATAAATTTAATTTCCACGAAAAACGAAGAGCGTGACGAATGTAAAAGTATAATATTTTAGAAACTACAATTTCATAGTGCTTGTCACCTTTTTTAAATTCATTGTTTGAAATCATTAATCCAGTTTCTAAGGCTCTACAGCATGAAAATAATGACTTACAGAAAGCTGGTATTTTACTAAGGAAGTTTTCAATAGGCTGAGCAAACTAAGAAATCAGAATTCACGCATTGGTTTGCTAAACGAGTCCAGAGACCAAGCAAAAGAGGGGGGGGGGGGTAACAACTGTTTTCAAAAATAAAAGACAGAAGACGACAACGAAGCGATATTGTGAGAAGTTATCAGAAGATGAGAGAGGTTCAGACCCGGAATCGTACTTCAAAGTCAATGTGTACTATTGCTGTTTAGATATATTAATTTTTCAGGCTAAACTAAGATTTCAAACCTTCTGTGACCTTAGTAATACGTTTGAAGTATTTCAAGCGGAGAAACTCTTATCATTTTCAAATGAAATAATAGAAAAGGAAGCGAGAAAACTGATTGCTAAATACAGTAAAGACATGTCATTTGATCTGTATGAACAATTAATTTCTTTGAAAATGTGCTTAAAAACTGAAATTCAGAAAATCCATTCTACTAAGGAACTCACGGAATTATTACTGATTAAATTCAATAGCCTTGCATCCATTTTTCCGGAGGTAATAACAGCATGTTTCCCATTTTTGACCCTTCCTGTAACAACTGCAACAGCTGAAAGACGTTTTTCGAAATTAAAACTGATTAAAAACTATTTTAGGACTTCTATGAGCCAAGAACGGCTTTCAGACTTGTCAGTGCTGTCTATAGAGGCAGGATATCTCGAAAAACTAAAGTCATCTTCAGCTATGGATAATTGAATAAGTAAGCTTGCCGAAAAAAGGAGAAGAAAGTATATATATATATATATATTTTCAGACACCTGGAGGAACGCATACAACACGCCTGTGACCAAATTGCAGGAGACACTTGCCTCCGTGTGCAGTTAAGAGTGGTTGCGGCGACTACAGTTGTGCATTGCACGGGTTAGACAACACGTAGAACATGTGTTGTAGCAGTCGGTATGAAGGTAATTTCCCAACTTTGAACATTAATAACCTCTAAACTGTACAAAGCAAAACGAGGATAATGGAATGTAGTCGAATTAAGTCGGGTGATGCTGAGGGTATTAGATTAGGAAATGAGACACTTAAAGTAGTAAAGGAGTTTTGCTATTTGGGGAGCAAAATAACTGATGATGGTCGAACTAGAGAAGACATAAAATGTAGACTGGCAATGGCAAGGAAAGCGTTTCTGAAGAAGAGAAATTTGTTAACATCGAGTATAGATTTAAGTGTCAGGAAGTCATTTCTGAAAGTATTTGTATGGAGTGTAGCCATGTATGGAAGTGAAACATGGACGGTAAATAGTTTGGACAAGAAGAGAATAGAAGCTTTTGAAATGTGGTGCTACAGAAGAGTGCTGAAGATTAGATGGGTAGATCACATAACTAATGAGGAAGTATTGAATAGGATTGGGGAGAAGAGAAGTTTGTGGCACAACTTGACCAGAAGAAGGGATCGGTTGGTAGGACATGTTCTGAGGCATCAAGGGATCACCAATTTAGTATTGGAAGGCAGTGTGGAGGGTAAAAATCGTAGGGGGAGACCAAGAGATGAATACACTAAGCAGATTCAGAAGGATGTAGGTTGCAGTAGGTACTGGGAGATGAAGAAGCTTGCACAGGATAGAGTAGCATGGAGAGCTGCATCAAACCAGTCTCAGGACTGAAGACAACAACAACAACAAACTGTACAAGATAGACAAAAACAAATTACACCACTAAATTCCATAGCTCAAGCGAGTGTTATTTGATGTGTCATACACCCCCCTTCCCATTTAAAAAAAAATGACTTTAACCCAAAACGGCGGATTTCAATATGGCGGCCGTGAATGACACTCACTCCAAAAGTTGCGGCCCCACATCAAACGTATGTTCCCATCATCACATTTCAATTTTCCCTTTAATCTTCGAATTTAAGAAGGTGTCCAAAGACTTTTGACTCGCCCTGTATTTGAATTGTATGGATAACTTGGTCCTAGGAGCATTATTGTAAATAATTATTTACTTATGTAACCTATACTTAAACAATAAATATTTATTTTATTCAAAAGGAGAGTTTTTGTTTCTTTTGTGAAAAATCTTTACCCTCCATTTGAGCTTCGCCACAGTCGGGTAAAAGAGCACCGCGAAAAAATTTCGTACAGGGCCCGTCTAAGACAAGCTACGCCACTGGCCATGACTCAAACATATCTAATCATCATATGTAATGTTAAAAGACACATTCTGGAACATGACGAGCACAATGACCGATCGCCTAGCACAAATGCAGTCAGCTGTGTGTGCAGGGAACATAAAAGCATGCTATGCGATGCTCGACTGTCAAGGCAGGGCCGCGCAACAAAAGAAGCAACGCGCATGAAACAATAGGGTGTCCATAAAATCCCGCTTTCATTTTAAAAAGTTGCAATTCTGAAACCATTAGAGAAAGTATCGTGGTTTGTTATAAAACGTTTAGCAGGTCTCAACGTTTTATTTTGTTTTATGTCCCAACTTCAGCGTGTGCCCCACTCGTCGCTCGCAGAACATCAAGGCATCCTACCCATGCAAGGGTCAACATCGCAACGTCAACAGTTGTGATTGCTTCACAGATTTGTGCACGATGGGCAGCAGTGACGTTGACTGGCATTGTGTACATGCGATCCTTGACACAACCCCATAAAAAGAAGTCTGGTTCAAATGGCTCTGAGCACTATGCGACTTAACTTCTGAGGTCATCATTCGCCTAGAACTTAGAACTAATTAAACCTAATTAACCTAAGGATATCACACACATCCATGCCCGAGGCAGGATTCGAACCTGCGACCGTAGCGGTCGCTCGGCTCCAGACTGTAGCGCCTAGAACCGCACGGCCACTCCGACCGGCAAAAGAAGTCTAATGGGATGCCACCGGAAGAGTGCAGAGGCCATGCGATGGGATCAACGCCACTGCCTGACTCATAAAAGTGGTTTTTGAACCACTTTATATTGCTAGTTTTTACAGGTAGCGCCCTCTGATACAGACGTCGATATTTTGGTTCTGCATATCAGATGACACATTGCGCCTTTTCCTAGTCTGTCGCCATTTTGATGCACTCCAAGTCAAATCTGGAACAAAAGACGAAGGGGAAAAAAAACACTTTGAGAGTTGAGAGCTGCCAAACGTTTTACAACTCATGATTCTCTATCTCTAACAATTTCCAAGTCATGCTTTTTGAAATGATAGCGGGGCTTTATCGACATCCTGTATATCTGTGGTGATTTTCATTCATGTTTACGGCTTTCTTTGTTTCTGTTTATCTGAGATCGTTAAGACAATTTTTATTCGCTTCACTACTCGTTGTAAACATAGTAAAGCGTCTACTGCATCATAAACTTCTCTTTTCAGTTGCAAACGTTGTGACCTGTGTATTATTGCTTATTTGATGGTCGCTCTTCGCATCTTTTATATGTTGCGTTAAGTGCGCAGTATTAGCATTCGAACATGGACACATAAGGTATTGCAATTAAACAGAAATGTTTTTCTAGTAACTTCTCGGGAACCCTAACCAAACTACAAAGCATTACACATTGCTAGGTACCACGATATAAAATGTTTACTCCCGTATTAAATGTTTCCAGTTACTGGAAAAGACATCAAGACATTAGCAACAAGAAGGTCTGCCCTGGTGAACGTCTGCCATTGATCGCCAGCGGAAGCTGAGGACTATTTCACTTTACGGATCGATTACGTAAACACCGCAACCGTAATGGAATGAAGTTTTGTTAACTTTTTTTTTAAGTTAGCAAGTAGCTTTAACGAGATCGATTACCGAAGTGATACCGATTCGATTTGTAATAAATCATTATGACTCGACATCAAAGGCTTAATTTTACTACAGAAATGCAGATCAACAAATAATGTACGCCTGAAGTACAGGAAGGATTCCTCCATTACGTACAAAGCTGAGGTGCTACCCCGATATTGCTGAGCCTCAGCAATACTGACGATTTAAGGAGGGGAAAATCCAGACAGGCTGAAGTATGAACTGATGTTTATGTTAGAAAGCGCTTTGGACTAAGGTATTCCGTGTAGGTGTTTCAGTTACAATGGCAGAGCAGTAAAGTGGATAGGACATCTACCTATCAAGTGGGAGATCTGGGGTGAAGTCCTGGCCTTGCTACAAATTTTAATTCAGTGTATTGTATTGTATGTCAACCGGGAGCCTAGAAACGACGGAGAGGCTCCGTCCCCGCCGCAGCCGCAGTGGTCCACAACCCCACGACGACTACCGCAGTCCACTTCACCCCTCCGCCGCCCCACACCGAACCACTGGTGAAGTCCTGGCCTTGCTACAAATTTTAATTCAGTGTATTGTATTGTATGTCAACCGGGAGCCTAGAAACGACGGAGAGGCTCCGTCCCCGCCGCAGCCGCAGTGGTCCACAACCCCACGACAACTACCGCAGTCCACTTCACCCCTCCGCCGCCCCACACTGAACCACTCTTTCAGAGTTATAGTACGGTTCGGCCCCCTGGTGGAACCCCCCAGGGAACGTCTCACACCAGACGAGTGTAACCCCTATGTTTGGGTGGAGAACTTGTTTGCGCAGCAATCGCCGACATAGTGTAGCTGAGGCGGAATAAGCGGAACCAGCCCGCATTCGCTGCGGCAGATGGATAACCGCCTAAAAACCATCCACAGACTGGCCGGCTCACCGGACCACGACACAGATCCGCTGGGCGGATTCGTGCCGGGGGCCAGGCGCTCCTTCCCAATCCGGAAAGCCGTGCGTTAGGCCGCACGGCTAACCGGGAAGGCTAGACTTGCGTTACTTTGCTAGGTTCCAGTGTGAATTCGTTAAGATGTTTGCTTCTAACTCGATTAGCTAAAATTACTTACACTCTGGCCATTAAAATTGCTACACCAAGAAGAAATGCAGATGATAAACGGGTATTCATTGGACAAATATATTATACTAGTACTGCCATGTGATTATATTTTCACGCAATTGGGGTGCATAGATCATGAGAAATCAGCACCCAGAACAACCACCTCTGTCCGTAATAACGGCCTTGATACGCGTGGGCATTGAGTCAAACAGACCTTGGATGACGTGTACAGGTACAGCTGCCCATGGAGCTTCAACGCGATACCACAGTTCATCAAGAGTAGTGATTGGCGTATTGTGACGAGACAGTAGCTCGGCCACCATTGATCAGACGTTTTCAGTTCGTGGGGGATCTGGAAAATGTGCTGTACAGGGCAGCAGTCGAACATTTTCTGTATCCAGAAAGACCCGTACAGGACCTGCAACATGCGGTCGTGCATTATCCTGCTGAAATGTAGGGTTTCGCAGAGATGGAATGAAGGGTAGAGCCACGGGTCGTAACACATTTGAAATGTAACGTCCACTGTTCAAAGTGCCGTCAATGCGAACAAGAGGTGGCCGACACTTGTAACCAATGGCACCCCATACCATCATGCCGGGTGATACGCCAGTATGGCGATGACGAATACACGCTTCCAATGTGCGTTCACTGCGATGTCGACAAACACGGATGCGACTATCATGATGCTGTAAACAAAACCTGGATTCATCAGAAAAAATGACGTTTTGCCATTCGTGCACCCAGGTTCGGCGTTGAGTACACCATCGCAGGCGCTCCAGTCTGTGATGCAGCGTCAAGGGTAACCGCAGCCATGGTCTCCGAGCTGATAGTCCATGCTGCTGCAAACGTTGTCGAACTGTTCGTGCAGGTGGTTGTTGTCTTGCAGACGTCCCCATCTGTTGACTCAGGGATCAAGACGTGGCTGCACGATCCGTTACAGCCATGCGGATAAGATGCCTGTCATCTCGACTGCTAGTGATACGAGGCATTTGGGAACCAGCACGGCGTTCCGTATTACCCTCCTGAACCAAACGATTCCATATTCTCCTAACAGGCATTTGATCTCGACCAACGCGAGCAGCAATGTCGCGATACGATAAACCGCAATCGCTATAGGCTACAATCCGACCTTTACCAAAGTCGGAAACGTGATGGTACACGTTTCTCCTCCTTACACGAGGCAACACAACAACGTTTCACCAGGCAACGCCGGTCAACAGCTGTTTGTGTATGAGAAATCATTTGGAAACTTTCCTCATGTCAGCACGTTGTAGGTGTCGCCACCGGCGCCAACCTTGTGTGAATGCTCTGAAAAGCTAATCATTTGCATATCACAGCATCTTGTTCCTGTCGGTTAAATTTCGCGTCTGTAGCACGTCATCTTCGTGGTGTAGCAATTTTAATGTCCAGTAGTGTATTAACTCTTTTTGACAGGTAGGTAGAAGACGACAGACTAACCGGCTCTTTTTTATATTCTCTGATATAGGTAAGTAACATTACGTTTTCCGTATATGAGGAATTATGAACGTGAAAGTGCGGTGGATCTGATGTTTGATAGCGATCGCTTATTGTCGTTCTCTCAAGTAGAAATTACCGTTTTCAGTCTTTTGCAGTCGCTGAGAATTTGTTGTGCAGTAGAGAAGTGGTATCGTACGGTTCGTGGCAACAAGACGTAAAAAGCTAAACCCGCAGGCTGAATGCATGATTACCCAGTGGAGGATGGCGGGGGGGGGGGGGGGGGGGGGACCATGTTCTGGGGAGGATTATTTATTCGTTTGTTTTGCGAATATGAAAATGGACCTGTAACAGCAGGGCTCGGATTTTTGTGGCTTAAAATACCTGAAAAATTATCGCTAAAAGCGCTGAAAATATATGAAGTAAAATGACGTAACACATATGTAAAATGGAAATAAGTTACAGCAATGAAAAACTTTATTGGAGATTGGAACTGAAATGACAAAAAAGATAATTAATTTAAAATCCCTGTGTTTTCCTTCAAGAAATCTTATTCTTTGAAGGCGTACGAAAATTATAGTATTACCATTTTAGAACTATTGCAATGTACGACAGTCAGTATTCAGAGGTCCTCGAAAGTGATGCAACGTCCTTTTTGTTAACACGTGCTGGGCTATTTTCCTATAGTTTCAAAAACAAATCTACAAATTCGGCACATGTACATCGATATTACTTCTGTTACAGTATCGATACAAAATATCTACAACTTAACGACTGTACATGATGCGACAACAAGTAGAGGAATCATAATTTTTTTCTACAAGTACGAATACTTTGTTGAACGACATGTTGCATTTTTTTAGAGGCACGTGCACTGTTCATTCTTGCCAGCATTAAAAGAATAAACCGTCGTGTCATAAATGGACTTTAGGCACAAACTTTTAAATAATAAAATAAAATCTAAAAAAAACAACGTCACCCTTGAAAAATTAAATACATTACGGCACCTGTATCATGTAAAGTGAAAAATTAAATTTACATTTCTACAGCCAGAATATTCTGGATTTTCGTACTTGTAAATAATGCGTGGCTCATTAGGAGAAAGAAGATTGCTGTCAACCAACCGCCGGCCATGGTGGCCGAGCGGTTCTAGGCGCTCAGACCGAAACCGCGCGACTGCTGCGGTCGCAGGGTCGAATCCTGCCTCGGGCATGGATGTGTGTGATGTCCTTAGGTTAGTTAGGTTTAAGTAGTTCTAAGTTCTAGGGGACTGATGACCACAGATGTTAAGTCCCATAGTGCTCAGAGCCATTTGAACCATTTGTCAACAAACCTGATGTTGATGTTTTTCATTTGTGGGGCGCTCAACTGCGCGGTTATCAGCACCCGTACAAATTCCCAACCATTGTTCAGTCCAGTCTCGCCACTTTTCATGAATGATGATGAAATGATGAGGACGTCACAAACACACAGTTACCTCAAGCAAGAGAAAATCCTTGACCACGCCGGAATCGAACCCGGGACCCCGTGCTCGGGAAGCGAAAACGCGACCGCGAGACCACGAGCTGCTGACGCCAACACCATGCATTATTTAAAAGCTGTAATAAAATGAAATGAACCTGTCGCTCGACTGAGTGACGAAACTACTTGAGGCGTACACTGAGCCATTATAAAGGCAGGGTCTGTTTAAGGCACAAGCGACAGAAGCCGGTGCTTGGGACGTTCAGGGAATGTTCGTTTCACATATAACTTGAAACATCATATCTACCTGCAGCAATCACTCTCGTATATCCGATGATTGATAAATGCCGATATATCTGATGATTTATAAATGCAGAAATGCGTCATGTGAGCAATAAAGTCATTCCTTGCCTGATGTTTGACTTTTGCCATTGAGAAACAGTCTGCCAGAATTCAGAACTACTGCTTTTTTTTTTTAAATTTCGAGTTTGACGTCAGATAACAAATGACAAAAGAAATACTTTTTCGAGTGATTAATTTCAAAATTACAATTTTATGACTTTTTCCTTTACTTGTACTGTGAACTTTTCTTTCTGCCAAATTTCATGATTCTAGGCCAACGGGAAGTACCCTATACGTTTTGATGAGAGAGTTCGCAAGTATCAAAATATGTGACTAAATAGTCATAGCTTTTGACTGCATTGACTTAGAAGCTAACTTTTTGAAAACTATGCGTTTTTTCCTACACAATGCACTAGTGAGGCTTGATTTTCTGACTAGGGATATGGTTGCTAGGGCGCCACGAAAGCAGGGACCATAGAGCTCAGTACGTGACATAAATTTCAACTTCATACGTCTACCCGTTCCTGAGAAAAAGGGGTCTTAACGAATGGACGAATGGACAGTCAGATAAGGAGTGACAAAAAAGTTTTTCTTGTTATATAACTACAAACTTGCAGTTTTCAACTTTTTCATTGGATGTACTGTGAAATCTTCCTTTCTTTCAAATTGCGTAATTGTAGGCCAACGAGAAGTATCCTATAGGTTCTGATGAATGAGTTTGCGAGTGTCAAAATATGTTTCATAAATAGTAGTATCTTTTCAGAATGAAATTTTCACTCTGCAGCGGAGTGTGCGCTGATATGAAACTTCCTGGCAGATTAAAACTGTGTGCCGGACCGATAGTCGAACCCGGGACCTCTGCCTTTCGCGGGCAAGTTCTCTACCATCTGAGCTACCCAAGCACGACTCACGACCCCTCCTCACAACTTTAATTCCGCCAGTACTTCGTCTCCCACCTTCCAAACTGCGCAGAAGCTCTTCTGCAGACCTTGCGGAAGGGAGGGAAGGCCGAGGATGAGATGTTGAGGCCGGAAGAGACCCTAGACCTAAACCTGGAGTGTCAGAAATCAAGAAGAATTCATGTTAAGCACTTACACTAATGAGACAAAACACACACGGTCCGGTCACATTAATGTGACCACCGCCTGTGTTGGACGTTAATGTGCAGTAACCACTCGCAGACGACAGGTGACACCACTAGCAGTGGAGGGCATATAAAGCGTCTCGGAAATACGCAGTAAATAGCGCAGTCTAAAACGCCCTGCTAAACCCGCTGGACAGTACAGGTAGTTGGAATTGTGGAAAGGGGCCAAAATAAGTGGCTGTCAGTTACACTCGAACACATATAACTTTATTTATTTGACCAAACGTTACAGTACAAATTCTTGAACTTAGTTATCGACTGAATACGCCACGCTATCTTATGCCTTAAGGGCAAAACCACTTTAATTTAGAAAAAACGGCAAAATGCCATTAACTCAAAATTCAGACGCCAAAAAGAATATTTAGAAGACAGAAGGCCTCACGTTAAGTAAGTTCTATAATTTGGCTGAAGGCCCAAAAATCTGACACTTGAAAAGCAATAACCTTAATTTAAAGACGGCTGAAGGCCGATGATATAAGACTCAAGGTAAAATTAGGTAAAAAAGCGTAGGCAGAAGGCCTTATCTTCAATTAGGCTGAAGGACCCAAACAATCTGATGCTCGAAAGACAAAGATCCTTAATTTAAAAACGGCTGAAGGCCCATGACTCAAAACACAACTAAAATATATTTCATTAACGGCGATAAGCAGCAGGATTTTAGAACATATATTGTCTTCAAACATTATGAATTACCTCGAAGAAAACGGTCTACTGACACCCAGTCAACACGGATTTAGGAAACATCGTTCTTGTGTAACACAACTAGCTCTTTACTCGCACGAAATGTTGAGCGCTATTGACAAGGGATTTCAAATCGATTCCGTATTTTTGGATTTCCGGAAGGCTCTTGACACTGCAGGCCTACAACACAAGTGGCTTGTAGTGAAATTGCGTGCTTATGGAATATCGTCTTAGCTATGTGACTGGATTAGTGATTTCCTGTCAGAGACGTGATGGTTTGTAGCAATTGGCGGAAAGTAATCGAGTAAAACAAAAGTTATTTCTGGCGTTCCCCAAGGTAGTGTTATAGGGCGTCTGCTGTTCCTCGTTTATATAGTCGATTTGGGAGACAATCTGAGCAGTCGTCTGAGGTTGTTTGCAGATGACGCTGTCGTTTATCGACTAGTAAAGTCATCAGAAGATCAAAACATATTGCAAAACGATTTAGTAAAGATAACTCTGTGGTGCGAAAATTGGCAATTGACCCTAAATAACGTAAAGTGTGAGGTCATCCACATGAGTGCTGAAAGGAATCCGTTAAACTTCTGATACACGATAATTCAGTCAAATCTAAAAGCCGTAAATTCAACTAGATACCTAGGTATTACAATTAGGAACAACTTAAATTGGAAGGAACACACAGGAAATGTTGTGGGGAAGGCTAACCAAACACTGCGTTTTATTGGCAGGACACTTAGAAAATGCAACACATCTACTAAGGAGACTGCCTACACTACGCTTGTCCGTCCTCTTTTAGAATACTGCTGCACGGTGTGTGATCCATACCAGATAGGATTCACGGAGTACATCGAAAAACTGCAAAGAAGGCAACACGTTTTATATTATCCTGAAGTAGGGGAGAGGGTGTTAATGTAATGATAATGGATTTGGGATGGATATCATTAAAACAAAAGCGTTTTTCATTGCGGAGGAATCTTCTCATGAAATTCCCATCACCAACGTTCTCCTCCGAACGCGGAAATACTTTGTCGACGCCGACCTACATAGGGAGAAACGATCACCATGATAAAATAAGGGAAATCAGAGCTCGTACTTAGATATACAGGGTTATTCAAAAAGAATACCACAACTTTAAAAATGTGTATTTAATGAAAGAAACATAATATAACCTTCTGTTATACATCATTACAAAGAGTATTTAAAAAGGTTTTTTTTTCACTCAAAAACAAGTTCAGAGATGTTCAATATGTCCCCCTCCAGACACTCGAGCAATATCAACCCGATACTCCAACTCGTTCCACACTCTCTGTAGCATATCAGGCGTAACAGTTTGGATAGCTGCTGTTATTTCTCGTTTCAAATCATCAATGGTGGCTGGGAGAGGTGGCCGAAACACCATATCCTTAACATACCCCCATAATCGCAGGGGTAAGAT
This sequence comes from Schistocerca cancellata, assembly GCF_023864275.1. Taxonomy (NCBI): domain Eukaryota; kingdom Metazoa; phylum Arthropoda; class Insecta; order Orthoptera; family Acrididae; genus Schistocerca; species Schistocerca cancellata. Next base: position 235,207,425 of record NC_064627.1, on the reverse strand, counting down.
CAGGGCTTCTTGGAGGCCAGTGATGAAGTGCTCTGTCACGGGCTGCCTTGCGGCCGATCCATCGCCTCGGGTAGTTGACGTTCAGGTAGTTACGGACAGATAAGTGCCAATGTGGTGGCGCTCCATCCTGCAGAAATATGAATTGTTGTGCTTCTTGTTCGAGCTGAGAGAACAGCCAATTCTCTAACATCTCCAGATACTGTAGTCCAGTTACAGTAGCACCTTCGAAGAAAAAGGGACCAAAAACTTTATTGGCTGAAATGGCACAGAAAACGTTCACCTTAGGCGAGTCACGTTCATACTGAGTTGTTTCCCACGGATTCTCAGTGCCCCATATACAGACATTGTGACGGTTGACTTTCCCGTTAGTGTGGAAAGTTGCTTCATCACTAAACACAATCTTTGAAACGAAAGATTCATCTGTTTCCATTTGAGCAAGGATAAAATCACAGAAATCGACTCTTTTAATCTTATCAGCTGCAGACAGTGCTTGAACCAATTTCAGACGATAAGGTTTCATAACGAACCTTTTTCGTAGGACTCTCCATACAGTTGATTGTGGAATTTGCAGCTCTGTGCTAGCTCTGCGAGTCGATTTTCCTGGGCTGTGAACAAATGCTTGCTGGATGCGTGCTACATTTTCATCACTCGTTCTCGGCCGTCCAGAACTTTTCCCTTTGCACAAACACCCATTCTCTGTAAACTGTTTATACCAACGTTTAATACACCACCTATCAGGAGGTTTAACACCATACTTCGTTCGAAATGCAGGCTGAACAACTGTCGTCGATTCACTTCTGCCGTACTCAATAACACAAAAAGCTTTCTGTTGAGCGGTCGCCATCTTAGCATCAACTGACGCTGACGCCTAGTCAACAGCGCCTCAAGCGAACAAATGTACAACTAAATGAAACTTTATAGCTCCGTTAATTCGCCGACAGATAGTGCTTAGCTTTGCCTTTTGTCGTTGCAGAGTTTTAAATTCCTAAAGTTGTGGTATTCTTTTTGAATCACCCTGTATAAGTGTTCGTTCTTTCCGCGCGCTTTATGTGATAGGAATAATAGAGAATTGTGAGGGTGGTTCGATGAACCCTCTGCCAGGCACTTAAATGTGATTTGCAGAGTGCCCATGTAGATGTAGATGTACTTGCACTTAAGAATTCGAGCCCAAGACCAGGATGCAATGTGATCCAATGCTACATTTTTAAATCAGAATAAATTAGGGTCGCCAGCAGAAAGTGTGACTGTAAGTATAGCACCGATCAGAGCCCAGTATCAAACTAGACACTTTAAAGAAACCCTCAGATACCACCACCAGACTGGCGTACGAGCACCGCACTCCAACTGGTTTCTATCAACTCCTCCCTATAATGTCCAGCACAAACAGACCAGGGTAACATCTAAAGTCTAAAAGGAGAAAACTATACACACACAAAAACACCACGCTTCAAGTTTCCACTGCAACAAACTGAAGTTATTGCATTATATTTGATCATGCCAAGACCGCCTTGTTCATTAAACAGCACTTCCAACTAACGAATGGATCCACGCTATGCTACGCGGTTCCTTCCTATCGAGGTCGCGTGCGCCCACAAAACCGCAACACTCTCTTAGAAAACCCACGAACGACCAAGCCGGTTCCCACACCCGCGACCAGCGTTGCACTTACGAACTCCTAAGCTTCCCGCACAGGCAGAATAGCATTTTTGTTCTCTAAGGATCACTCACTGCCGACTTGCTACATACAATACTCTCTTGAAACACCATTTCCGCCCCACACAACGCACAACTGAGATGCTACTCTCGCGAAGGCTGCTGTCGACTTCCCGATGTCGCAAAACCTCTCTGGTTTACTGGTAACATCCTGGCTTTGTTATTGACCTATGGCGGGTACATTAGCAACCTTCCATAACACATGCACTGTCTGACCAAGAACGTCAGGCAGCCAGAAGGGGATGAGTAAACGTAATGAAATTTCACGGGTGTAGAGTATGCGATATTCTAGTGGTTATACGATTGAGTCAAATTGATCAAGATCATGGTAGCACAAGTCCAGTTATCAGTTTGACTTTGAACTCCCTCTGGTCTGTGTGCATGCACTGATTCGGGTGGAAGGATGTCGGACAGCCTTTGTATCCTCTCTTGGTACAAGCTGGCCCAAAACTGTTGTAACTGGTCCTTGATATCAAACATACTGGTAATGGAACCGAGATGACTTGCCAGCTGGTCCCACTCTTGTTGTATCTGGGCCAGATCTGGGAATTTTTCTGGCCGAGGAAGTATCGAAACATCATGTAGACAGTTCATAGAGAAACATGCCATAATTGGAAGACCATTTCACTGTCGAAAAAAGGCATCACGACACAGCCGCACACCGTGATGTATGGTAGGTTGCTGTGTAATGCTCTGAGTGACTGAGGCATACAGTCATCTTTGTGGTCATCTGCCTGGTTCATAGAAGCCAGTGTACACAGAGTTTTGCAATGTGCAGTTCTCCATGAGAGATAACAGATCAAGATGCAGGATGTTCGCGCCGTTCCGTCATGCCGTCAGTGTCTCCTCAAACACTATCAGCGGTGATCTGAGTACATAGCCGATGGCTCCCCAAAGCATAACGCCAGGTGTCACAGCTCTGTACCTCTCCAAAGCATTGGAAGAATTGGATCTCATCCCAGTACGCCGTCATACTCGCCAGCAGTGGTCATCCGGAGTAATACAATACTGTTATTTATGGCTTGACACAATTCAAAGCCATTTATTTACGGTCCATGCGCCACGCCCCCACCACCACTCCAAACACGGCCTTTTGTCTTCTGGTGAGTAATTCCACAATCTGGCTGCTACTAGTCTCCGATCAGTGGTGCAGCATGACAGAATGTTGCAGGGAGTCTCGGATGGTAGGAGCAAGAGGTTACGATGCGCTTGGTGAACAATAAAGTAATACTCCATTGTGATGGTACCGAGCGAGGTGGCGCAGTGGTTAGCGCACTGGACTCGAATTCGAGAGGACGACGGTTCAAACTCACGTCTGTCCATCCAAATTTAGGTTTTCCGTAATTTCCCTAAATCGCTTCAGGTTCCTTTGAAAGGATACGGCCAACGTCCTTCCCTAATCCGGTGGGACCGATGACCTCGCTGTTTGGTCCCCTCCTCCAAATGAATCAACCAACCATTGTGATGGTCAGAGAATGTCGTCGCAAATCTGGATACTACACGATTCGACCAGCTGCCCAAATGGAGACCCACAATGAGACCATTTAAAAAATTCTTTCAGGTACTGATAACACTGTCTCGTACGAGTACGCGGATCTCCGTGTCCTTAACTAAACATCTGACGCTGTTCACGCCCCTTAATACTCTATAAAGCCTGGTAACAATACGCAACACGAAAAACACAAATGCATTCTGATGGCAACTTTACCTGCCACGAAGAATTGCAACTTGAATCATTTACATACCCGCCGACGCCGATGACGTGTACAAGCATGAAGTTACTAGGTCCTCTTATGCTTCACTTTTTTGTCAGGTACTGAATTCACCTAATGCTTTAGTTAAAATACTTATGAGTTTATTTCAAAGATTCGCATTGCTTCCGTCACTAGAGATGGCTATTTGGTGCTAGTTGCTCATGCAGTAAGTTATCAGTTTGCCGTCGCACTTACTAAACAGCTGTGTTTTCCCACTTCCTTAAAAGTTACGTTCGATAAATCGATAAGGTTTGCCGTGCTGACAACGCATCCAAGATGTTCCCATGACGAGTGAATTATCTATCCAACTCATTATGACAGTTCACGAGAGGCATTCATTCATTTTTCCCTCAGCCGAATGAAATACCACAGTAACGACTCTATCATCGACTGCACAATGACCTGAGAAGTACATATGTAGTGTACATGCCTAGTAAATTATGACCAGAGTCTTTGTTTCTGTCGTCCGCTCTAGGCGTTTGCGTCTCCTAGATCGGAAGTTGAAATCTGCCACTACTGTCATAACGTGGTAGGAAATGTACATACAACATTCACCATATCTTTCGTCAGTGTTAAAAAGGGGACCGTACGAACCTCCACTTGCCGACCTGATTCGCATTAATAGCATCAGGTCACGTCTAGGACTGCAACATAGATAGACAGGAAAACGCAGTTGTCAACAATTTTCGAAAAAATCATGTTTGAACATTTTAGGCGTGCTTATATACTTTGTAGTGTCGCTTGTATTCAAGAATCCCGCAACCGAAAGGTTAATCACTTACTTTCAACAGCGCGAGGTCTTTGGGTCGAATCTCCTTGCCAGCACTGCTTTTTTTTTTCAGTCCCACGTGATTCTAACAAGATATTTATTATGACTGTGCAAACTATCAGCATTTTATTATTCATTTATTATTATCATTCCGTTTCTCCTGAAAAAAGAAGAAAAAGATTTTCATAAGGGGACTGGCAATAACAAAAGCCGGCCGCGGTGGTCTAGCGGTTCTGGCGCTGCAGTCCGGAACCGCGGGACTGCTACGGTCGCAGGTTCGAATCCTGCCTCGGGCATGGGTGTGTGTGATGTCCTTAGGTTCGTTAGGTTTAAGTAGTTCTAAGTTCTAGGGGACTTATGACCTAAGATGTTGAGTCCCATCGTGCTCAGAGCCATTTGAACCAATAACAAAAACCGAGCGAGGTGGCGCAGTGGTTAGACACTGGACTCGCATTCGGGAGGACGACGGTTCAATCCCGCGTCCGGCCATCCTGATTTAGGTTTTCCGTGATTTCCCTAAATCACTCCAGGCAAATGCCGGGATGGTTCCACTGAAAGGGCACGGCCGACTTCCTTCCCCATCCTTCCCTAATCCGATGAGACCGATGACCACGCTGTCTGGTCTCCTTCCCCAAACCAACCAACCAACCAACCAATAACAAAAGATAAACGTAAGTTTAATCAAAACGCTATAATCATTTTATTTATATCATTGTATCTATATTTGTGGCAAGTATAATATATAATCTACAGAGTATTGCAGGAATCAGGATGATAGTCATCATAGAAACTCGGAAAACAATAATTAATGCGACATCCAGCACTTGTAATGAACACCGAATTTTTGCCTGTGCATAATTTTTTCAAAGTGTCTACTGCAAAAAAAAAAAAAAAAACTGGTTGACATTTATAAACGGTTCTCGATCATTTCACAATTTCGCGACATACTGAAACGTTGCGAGCCGTCTGGCTTACCCCCTTCTATTAATAACCTAACACTATGTGCTCTTTGTAATGACTGGAGATAACCGGGACACGTGATTCTCATCACTTTATTTAACTCTGATTACCGTACTTGTCCAAACTACTTATAGATGGCTACACTCCATACCAATACTTTCAGAAACGACTTCCTGACACTTAGATCTATACTCGATGTTAACAAATTTCTCTTCTTTAGAAACGCTTTCCTTGCCATTCCCAGTCTACATTTTATATCCCCTCTACTTCGACTATCATCAGTTATTTTGCTTCCCAAATAGCAAAACTCCTTTACTACTTTAAGTGTCTCATTTCCTAATCTAATTACCTCAGAATCACCCGACTTAATTCGACTACATTCCATTATCCTCGTTTTGCTTTTGTTGATGTTCATCTTATACCCTCCTTTCAAGACACTGTCCATTCCGTTCAACTGCTCTTCCAAGTCCTTTGCTGTCTCTGACAGAATTACAATGTCATCGGCGAACCTCAAAGGTTTTATTTCATCTCCATGGATTTTAATACCTACTCCGAATTTTTCTTTTGTTTTCTTTACTACTTGCTCAATATATAGATTGAATAACATCGGGGAGAGGCTACAACCCTGTCTCACTCTCTTCCCAACCACTGCTTCCCTTTCATGTCCATCGACTCTTATAACTGCCATCTGGTTTCTGTACAAATTGTAAATAGACTTTCGCTCCTTGTATTTTACCCTTGCCACCTTCAGAATTTGAAAGAGGATATTCCAGTCAACATTGTCAAAATCTTTCTCTAAGTCTACAAATGCTAGAAACGTAGGTTTGCCTTTTCTTAATCAAGCTTCTAAGATAAGTCGTAGGGACAATATTGCCTCAAGTGTTCCAATATTTCTACGGAATTCAAACTGATCTTCCACGAGGTTGGCTTCTACCAGTTTTTCCATTCGTCTGTAAAGAATTCGCGTTAGTATTTTGCAGCTGTGACTAATTAAACTGATAGTTCGGTAACTTTTACATCTGTCACCACAAGCATTCTTAAAGCTGCGTGTCCTCGGGAAAAATTACGGCTGTAGTTTCCCCTTGCTTTCAGCTGTTCTCAGTACCAGCTTCGAAATGTGGTGCTACAGAAGAATGCTGAAGACTACATGGGTAGATCACATAACTAATGAGGAAGTATTGAATAGAATTGGGGAGAAGAGGAGTTTGTGGTACAACTTGACTAGAAGAAGGGATCGGCTGGTAGGACATGTTCTGAGGCATCAATGGATCACCAATTTAATATTGGAGGGCAGCGTGGAGGGTAAAAATCGTAGAGGGAGACCAAGAGATGAATACACTAAGCAGACTCAGAAGGAAGCAGGCTGCAGTACGTACTGGGAGATGAAGCAGCTTGCACAGGATAGAGTACCATGGAGAGCTGCATCTAACCAGTCTCAGGACTGAAGAGCACAACAACAACAAACGTACTTGATTCTGAGTATTGTATTTGATAAACGTGTACGCGTTGTCTGTCTGAACTAATGTCGGTCCGGCTCAGGGAATTCGTGGTAAAAGGGTGAGTTAGGTGCCCCACAGCGTGAGGGAGGTATGGTCAGGGTTTTGATTGGTTTTGTAGTTAGGGATGTTGCGGTGCTTGAGGAGGATGAGCTGGGTTTTGGAGGCGTTGGGTTTAATGCGCCATTGTCGCATCCAACTTCTAGTTTGGTAAGGAAGATTGCTGTCTGGTTGTTGATAGTGTTCGACGAGGGCCCTGAGTTACAGTAGGCTGCGTCGTCTACGTACATTTGAAGTTCACTCACTCACTCACTCACTGTATAACTCTGGCGTCATCTGCCAGGTGTGAGGGCAGGGTAAGCAGCGTAGCTGCTGTTCCTGCATGGACCTCTCTTTTGTATTTGGTGGCCTAACTACTTGGATTGTCCTCAGGATTGTCTCGACGGCATAATACGTCTAAGATATCCGGATTTTGGGCCATGAATTGGTGCGTTCTCTCCTTGGTGGGGTTCTTTCCGAGCTCCAGGAATTGCTGGTATGCTGGATGCTGTTGCACTTCCGGACGCACTTTCCCAGCCGCTGCGCCCAGTTCTGAGACCACAAAGATGTGTTCCCAGTCCGTGGGCGTGAAGACGGGGTGCTGGTTGATGATGGTCAGGTCCTTCCTGATACCAGTCCTCTAAGAGCCTTGTTGTTCCTCACTGGTCCGTAGGGCTGGTGCGGAGGGGCCGGTTTCGTCCTGTCGGGTGGAGTAAATGGATAGGGGTTGTCCAGGTGCGGGTATGTCCCGTCACGAAGAGACGCGGCGACCTTCTGCAGCACAGACTGCACGCTGTACTCCGTAGGGAGCGGCAGGCATTCAGTCTCTGCCGCAGCAAGTGGGGGTGTCTCAGTGTGCGTCTCCTCGTCGTGTGCCCGCGGCTCGACCTCCCCGTCAGGAGGGAGAGCAGGCTGCTCCACTTCGATGTCCACGGGTGCCTCTACGCCGCCCGTCACGTCAATTGGCGGCGCGGGTGGCTCCGTCTGGGTGGGGGCGTCGAGCCCCGCTGGCCGACTCGCAGTGGAGCTGGCGGTGGGGGTAGGTGTCTTCCTGAGGACCCGCAGCTCCTCACGCAGCTGTTGCAGCTGGCGGCGAACAGCCACGAGTTCCTCCCTCATGGCGGCCCTCTCGGCCGCGAGGGCGGTGTGGAGGGCGGCCACTGCGTCGTTCGTGGCGGCTTCGTGACAGCACGGTCCACCACCCCCGCGGGAACGGTGGGGTGGGGCGTCCGTCTCGACGCCAGGTACCTCTGCAGGGCGTGGGGCGGCCATCTTGCTTCTGTAGCCCCGCACGTAGGCGCAGCTGCGCGAGTTTGCGGCGTGGGCACCGCCGCAATTCACGCACTTGGCAGCCGCGTCGCGGGGCTTGGTACAGTTGCTTGTGTCGTGTGCCTCAGCACACTTGAGTGACGCTAATGTGCCCCTGCACACTTTTGCAATGTGCCCCACCCTTTGGCACTTGAAGCATTGCTGCTCAGTGCGCTGTTTCTTCTTGTGGCGCCGTCTGCGTCCGCGATCCTTGCCGATCGCATCTACCAGGAGTTCCAGCGCGGCCGCAATCTTGCTGCCCTTCCAGCGTCCGGCCATGTCCGATCGTCAGCGTGTGGGGGTGCGTGCGCGCCGGCTTCTTCCGTATATTTGAAGTTGTTAATCAGCGGCTCTTTTATACCCCGGGTCCAGGCAACTGCGCCTGCGCGAGAAGCGGAAGAGCTGCCCCCTGCGATGCGAAGAAACTGCAGCGCTGCCGGCGGTAGAAACTGTCAAAAGTGATTAATCGCAGACTGAGATGTAGTGGGTTGAAAACCAGACCATTGTCGTTTTATATCAGATATGGTTCCATATCTCGCTTAAAAGAAAACCTTTATCTCTATTAATGTCATCAGTTATTCGTATTTCGATGCATTCCTTGGGCTCACAATCCCAGTAACGAGAAGCAGGAGCAATAATTTGCGTCTCTTTAAACGACAAAGCCCTTCATTGAGACAATGTTCGGCGACGGCAGATTTTTCAGGCTGGAGCAAACGTATGTGACGCTGATGTTCCACACATTGGTCATGAACAGTGCGAATATAGGCCTTTCCAGAATGACAGGGAATTTTATAAATTCCAGGCTTTCTCAGTCCCAAATCATCTTTAACAGATTCATACAGGGTTGTAGTCTTGACCAAAGCCAAAAGAACACTTTTAATATCATATTTCCTGAGAATTATAGAAATTTTTTAAGAAATACTTCCAGCAAAGGGTAGAAAAGCAACGGATTTACTAGTATCCGGCGCTGGTTCACTTGATGGTCCAAACTGAAAAGCACGATTAATTTGATGAGCGGTATATCCGTTGAGCCTGAAGACAGCCTAAAGATGACCTAGTTCCTGTGTCATATTTTGGGTATCAGAAATGGCATAAGCTCTCTTGACCAATGTACGTAGAACTCCCAAGCGCTGACGTGGTGGATGACAGCTCGTAGAATGAAGACAGAGGTCCGTAAGTTGGGTTTATAGCATACGCCATGTCTCAAGGTACCATTTACGTTTTTAGGTATTAGAACATCCAAAAAAGGTAATTTTTAATTAAAAGATGAGACTGAACATCTACGGTCGACCTTCGTGTAGAATGGCTATTCTACCATGGAGATAAATCGAGCACTTCGCTCTAGGCAGAGAATCAAGAGCAATGAGAAACAACAACCGCCTAACGGCAAGGTTTTTCTTCCGTCCAATAGTAAGGTCACAGGTCGCATTGGGAAAGTGCTAAGCAAGTATGATGTGGAAACTATTTTCAGTTCCACCAGGAAAAAAAAGAATATTTAAGATCGGCAAAAGATGCACGACATTCTTTGGCTACACCCGGATTTTATAAAATTCCTTGTAGTTGCGGACAGGTTTATATCGGTACCACAAAGAGAAGTGTTAACACCCGTCTTGTTGAACGTAAGAGGAATTGCCGCTTGGATCACACGGATAAACCGGCCGTAGCAGAACATGTTTACCAGGAAGGTAATCATGAAATAAAATTCAGCGAGACGAGCGTCATATCTAAAACCTCGCATTATTATACGCGCATGCATAGAGAGGCTATCGAGATTGATAAACACCGTAATAATTTTAACAGGAAAGAAGAAGGTGTTACACTGGATAAAATTTGGATGTCAGCGTTGCATCGGAAGCGTGACGATCGATTACTTTCCGTCGAGAATGCTGGCATTACCAAAGACAGTCTCATAGCCGACGCCACGTGATGGACAGTGACACCTTCTGCACTGCCTATACAGGGTGTTACAAAAAGGTACGGCCAAACTTTCAGGAAACATTCCTCACACACAAATAAAGAAAAGATGTTATGTGGACATGTGTCCGGAAACGCTTAATTTCCATGTTAGAGCTCATTTTAGTTTCGTTCTTCCACCTACGCTCAATGGAGCACGTTATCATGATTTCATACGGGATACTCCACCTGTGCTCCTACAACATGTGCCTTTACAAGTACGACACAACATGTGGTTCTTCATGCACGATGGAGCTCCTGCACATTTCAGTCGAAGTGTTCGTACGCTTCTCAACAACAGATTCTGTGACCATTGGATTGGTAGAGGCGGACCAATTCCATGGCCTCCACGCTCTCCTGACCTCAACCCGCTTGACTTTCATTTATGGGCGCATTTGAAAGCTCTTGTCTACGCAACCCCGATACCAAATGTAGAGACTCTTCGTGCTCGTACTGTGGACGGCTGTGATACAATACGCCATTCTCCAGGGCTGCATCAGCGCATCAGGGATTCCATGCGACGAAGGGTGGATGCATGTATCCTCGCTAACGGAGGACATTTTGAACATTTCCTGTAACAAAGTGTTTGAAGTCACGCTGGTACGTTCTGTTGCTGTGTGTTTCCATTCCATGATTAATGTGATGTGAGCAGAAGTAATAAAATGAGCTCTAACATGGAAAGTAAGCGTTTCAGGACACATGTCCACATAACATATTTTCTTTCTTTGTGTGTGAGGAATGTTTCCTGAAAGTTTGGCCGTACCTTTTTGTAACACCCTGTATAATCAGCGCTTCCTCGAGTTCTCTTTACAATTCGCCGCTTTACCTAGGAGGACGTCTTCCACAGTAGGAGACTAAACGTCAGGGGAGAGTTTTATACATCTACCACGGCCTATCGGCCCGGAAGTTTTAAGTGAAGAATGAAAATATCATCCACGTATCTCCAAAAAATAAGGTAGAAGAGAAGTAGTCCTGAGAGCGATATCTTCAAAATCTTCCATAAAAAGATTGGCATCAATAGGGGAAAGAGGACTCGCCCATAACCATACCGTCAGTTTGTTCATAAAATACGTCATTAAATAAAAAATACGTCGATGTCAACATATGGCGACACAGCTCAGTAGTTTGATCATTCAAAAGTTGACCAATTAACAACAAGGACTCTTCCAAAGCTACCTGGATGAAAAGAGAAACCACATTAAAACTAGCTAATAGGTCAGATGTTCCAACACATAAAGACTTCAACTGTTGAATAAAATCAGTTGGATACATTGTGTACCGTGATTCGTCACTCCACACAACATTTTTCCACTGTTAAGTCGTCCAATGTTTACGCTCCTTACACCAAGCGAGGCGTTGTTTGGCATTTACCGGCATGATGTGTAGCTTATGAGCAGCGGCTCGACCAGGTAATCCAAGTTTTCTCAACTCCCGCCTAACTGTCGTACTACTTGCAGTGGATCCTGATGCAGTTTGGAAGTCCTGTGTGATGGTCTGGATAGCTGTCTGCCTATTACACATTATGACCCTCTTCAACTATCGGCAGTCTCTATTGTCAGTCAACAGACGGGCTCGGCCTGTACGCTTTTGTGATGTACGTGTTCTCTTCACTATCACATCGGAGACAGTGGACCTAGGGATGTTTAGGAGTCTGGAAATCTCGCGTAGAGACGTATGACACAAGTGACACCCAATGACCTGACCACGTTCGAAGTCCGTGAGTTCCGCGGAGCGCCCCATTCTGCTCTCACACGACGTCTAATGACTACTGAGGTACCTGATATGGAGTACCTGGCAGTAGGTGGCAGCACAGTGCACCTAATATGAAAAACGTATGTTTTTGGGGGTGTCCGGATACTTTTGATCACATAATATTTGCTTAGGTAGTGCATGTAGCGGTATCCTGTAGTTAAAAGTGTACTGAGCAAAAGATTTCCGATGAAAAAAGCACATACTATGAAAGCCATGCGGGAGATAAAAAGATTTACCTGAGCAGGTTGTGTTGAAATCACGCAGCTGCTTATTTGTGCTTCAACCGGCTTCTCGTCCTGTGCTTAATTTAGTCGAAATTACCGTTATTTCTGGTACTTCGCCCTGCCTTCAGTTAGCTTTTTCTTACAACGTAGATGACACTCCTGACGAAACCATGAACGAAAGCGAGTACGCTTATCAGCGTTATCCACGTGGAGGTAGGAGTCATTGCAAAAATCCACGTAGAAGCCGTCCTCCCACCGCGAACGCAGAATGTCACCCGGCCCATTAGAGAATCCACGAATCAAGGCAGACGTGGGTAATTTGAAACGTTCGATTTCTAGAGAAGCGAGAACTGTATATCACTCTCATATTTAAAGATAAAAAAGTGAGAGATTATAGTTTATATCTAATATCTACGTGCGGTTGAACCTGCTTTTATCTTTCCAGAAATGAACTCGGCAACGCTTTATCTTGAATGGGGACGATCAGAGCGTGCCTCGTGAGTCACACCTAACCTTTCAATTGCATCACGAGGTATCTTTATCCGAAGGGGCACTATCGCCAGACATTTAGCCACACCTTCACAGGGTTTCACTTTACGCTTGTGATTGACTGCGACCAATATGGAAAAATTAGTCACGTCACAGACAAGCAGGGGTTACGCAGATGCTACAGAATAACAGTGTGACAAAGTCAGTGGTTACAAAATGGAATGGAGAGTTAGGTTCATTTCCGAGTGAATTAAATTGCAGTTTTCCTTGTGACATAAAATCATGGGTGTTCACGGGATGTACCGTAATTCTGTAGTAATCTCTCTTTCCTTTCGGCCAGTTGTCAAATACCGGGTGATCAAAAAGTCAGTATAAATTTGAAAACTGAATAAATCACGGAATAATGTAGATAGAGAGGTACAAATTGACACACATGCTTCGAATGACATGGGGTTTTATTAGAACCAAAAAACTACGAACGTTCGAAAAATGTCCGACAGTTGGCGCTTCATCTGATCAGAATAGCAATAATTAGCATAGCCGGCCGGTGTGGCCGAGCGGTTCTACGCGCTTCAGTCTGGAACCGCGCGACCGCTATGGTCGCAGGTTCGAATCCTGCCTCGTGCATGGATGTGTGTGATGTCCTTAGGCTAGTTAGGTTTAAGTAGTTCTAAGTTCCAGGGGACTGATGACCTCAGACGTTAAGTACCATAGTGCTCAGAGCCATTTGAACCATTAATTAGCACAACAAAGTAAGACAAAGCAAAGATGATGTTCTTTACAGGAAATGCTCAATATGTCCACTATCATTCCTCAACAATAGCTGTAATCGAGGAACAATGTTGTGAACAGCACTGTAAAGCATGTCCGGAGTTATGGTGAGCATCCCTAGAGATGTCGGTCGATCACGATACACTTGCGACTTCAGGTAACCCCAAAGCCAATAATCGCACGGACTGAGGTCTGGTGACCTGGCAGGCCAAGAATGACGAAACTGGCGGCTGAGCACACGATCATCACCAAACGATGCGCAAGGGATGTTTCACGCGTCTAGCAATACTTTTTTTTTCTAATAAAACCCCATGTCATTCCAAGCATGTGTGTCAATTTTTAGCTCTCTATCTACATTATTCCGTGGTTTATTAAGTTTTCAAATTTATACTGACTTTTTGATCACACTGTATATAGCAGTGATGAGCGAGCACTGTAGTGTTGTGTTTGTGTTTCAGTGAATGACTGAGGAAATGAAAGTAAGGCAGAGGGAGAAACCTGGTGCAGGCGCGCAGCCTACTCCTGTCGAATAGTGTTACATTACAGCTGGTGAGAGTGGGTGGGGGAGAGGGGGTGGGGGGGGGGTAGGCCCTGCAGGAGAGGAACCATCTTATTGACGACGGATAGCAACCGATAATGTCCTATGCTCTTACTCCATGAGACACTGAACAGAAATGTGAAATCAATACCAGTGATCAATCCTAAGGAGCCCAGAAGACGAAAGATGTTGACGAAAGAATGTTCTGTTGACTCCATGGAAACTAGAAGCGAAAAAGTGGACGAGGAGAATAATTAACTATTATTTCTTTGGTACTTATCACGTATGGTTCCATCTTAACTTACGGCGGAGCCACACTTGATAACGTTCCGTGATTACGGAATATTATTTTGTGGTTGCACAATCGTCGTGATGGGGACGTGTGCCTAAGATGAAGCTTTCAGCGCTTCTAAATCGATAACGATTTACAAACAACATTAAATACAGCTGCGTGATGTGGATATCATGACAAAGAGAACAAATGCTAATTACTCTCCGCAACAAGTGTACATCAACTACCGTCCCCAATTTCTTCAAGCGAGGTAGTCAGGGTAGATGGGGAAAGTCGTTCGTGGAAAACCTATTCGGGCAAAGAAATTGGAATATTTGACAATGATTTCAAACGCTAGCTCATTTTCCGATTGTAGTGCCACAAACTGAAAATTATAAGAAAAGAAAAAATTGATAAATGGACTGCAAATTATTGACAGTTTAGTAAGTGGACATAAATAAGGAGATGGTATGGAACAGGTAGAACATGGGGACTTGTATTATTCCAGTGGAAGAAGAATTGTTATTAACAAAAGGGTTCACACAACCAACTTTGCATGGCAGTCGTTAGGAGGGAAGTGGCGGGGGAGAAAGGGGGTCTGTATTTATCAGTCCAGAAGTGGCGTGAGATAGAGACTGTAATCTTAAAGATGGTACCGGATGCAAAGAAAAGTCAAGTAATGCCATGAGCACTCCCAACGAAACAGTCATGTAACGTATTGATACATAAGCATCTCGAGTGTTTACACATATTAACACAGCTTCAGATAAAACGTGAAAAATTTTCAGTATATCCGGCGATTAAATACCTCTGGGATCCCCGACCAATTTTATCTTTAAACTTTAATGAGATACTTACGAGTAATTAACCGAGAGTTTCCTCGACTATATCGTCTATGATTACCGTCCCGTCAGAACTACGGTTGAGGAACGATGGAGTGCGAAGACACCTCTTCACAAACTACAGTTATTCTGACGCCGGGAGATAGGACGGTTAGCTCGTAAAATGTGACGTAATTGTTGAAATGTCGTCCGCGACTGCAAAAGAATTTTATATACTGCTTATTAATTGGCAAAAATCGCAAAAGTCACATTCTAATTCCAGGTTTCAGGTATCAATTGCAGCTGCCTACAGATCAAATATGCAGCACGTGCAACCTCGTGATGCTATGGCCACAAGTTGTCACGCGCTGAAGATGGCTTTACTGGAAAGATGACACAGTTCATAGTGTGTGACTAGCTTTGTGAGAGTTATTGGTTAATGTTGTTGTCGTGGTCTTCAGTCCCGAGACTGGTATGATGCAGCTCTCCATGCTACTCTATCCTGTGCAAGCTTCTTCATCTCCCAGTAACTACTGCAACCTACTGAATCTGTTTAGTGTATTCATCTCTTGGGCTCCCTCTACGATTTTTACCCTCCACGCTGCCCTCCAATACTAAATTGGTGATCCCTCGATGTCTCACAACGTGTCCTACCAACGGATCCCTTCTTCTAGTCAAGTTGTGCCACAAGCTCCTCTTCTCCCCAATTCTATTCAATACCTCCTCATTAGTTATGTGATCTACCCACCTAATCTTCAGCATTCTTCTGTAGCACCACATTTCAAAAGCTTCTATTCTCTTCTTGTCCAAACTATTTATCGTCCATGTTTCACTTCCATACATCGCTACACTCCATACAAATACTTTCAGAAACGACTTACTGACACTTAAATCTATACTCGATGTTAACAAATTTATCTTCTTCAGAAACGCTTTCTTTGCCATTTCCAGTCTACATTATATATCCTCTCTACTTCGACGATCATCAGTTATTTTGCTCCCCAAATAGCAAAACTCCTTTACTACTTTAAGTGTGTCATTTACTAATCTAATTACCTCAGAATCACCCGACTTAATTCGACTACATTCCATTATCCTCGTTTTGCTTTTGTTGATGTTCATCTTATATCCTCCTTTCAAGACACTATCCATTCCGTTCAACTGCTCTTCCAGGTCCTTTGCTGTCTCTGACAGAATTACAATGTCATCGGCAAACCTCAAAGGTTTTATTTCTTCTCCATGGATTTTAATACCTACACCAAATTTTTCTTTTGTTTCCTTCACTGCTTGCTCAATATACAGATTGAATAACATCGGGGAGAGGCTACAACCCTGTCTCGCTCCCTTCCCAACCACTGCTTCCCTTTCGTGTCCCTCGACTCTTGTAACTGCCATTTGGTTTCTGTACAAATTGTAAATAGCTTTTCGCTTTCTATATTTTACCCCTGCCACCTTCAGAATTTGAAAGAGAGTATTCCAATCAACATTGCCAAAAGCTTTCTCTAAGTCTACAAATGCTAGAAACGTAGGTTTGCCTTTTCTGAATCTAGCTTCTAAGATAAGTCGTAGGGTCAGTATTGCTTCACGTGTTCCAATATTTCTACGGAATCCAAACTGATTTTCCACGAGGTCGGCTTCTACTAGTTTTTCCATTCGTCTGTAAAGAATTCGCGTCAGTATTTTGCAGCCGTGAATTATTAAACTGATAGTTCGGTAATTTTCACATCTGTCAACACCTGCTTTCTTTGGGATTGGAATTATTATATTCTTCTTGAAGTCTGAGGGTATTTCACCTGTCTCATATATCTTGCTCACCAGATGGTAGAGTTTTGTCAGGACTGGCTCTCCCAAGGCTGTCAGTAGTTCTAATGGAATGTTGTCTACTCCAGGGGCCTTGTTGGTTAATAAGTAAAGTGTAAAAACTGGTAATGTGTGCTGAAGAGCCAATAACCACAGTGACCGGAGTTTATAAAATGAATCGTTCTTTTGACATTCCAGGTGTTTAGTTTCCACAGACACCATATGATTGTTTATTGACAAACTGTCCATTTTGGTGGGTGATCTGCATATGTCAAGGATGCTTATTAAATCGCTTAAAACTGTGTGCCCAAAAGGGACTCTAACTCAGATCTTGAAAGTTAGTGAATGACCTTTCCTCAGTTGAGCGTTCCAAGAACACTCACGACCCACCTTTTAAAATGGGTCTTGTAGTGCATCTCTGCTACTTTTATGCACATCCTGGTGAGCTACCATATGTTTACAATGTGACAAAGAAGAGCGTCGTCACAGCCAAGTAGCTCAGCCAAGTAGGTCTGACTGTGGCACCGTTTTAATCGGTCAGAAACGCTCTTAACCAGCTTTGATTCCATAAGGATCCGTTGTGCGCAGCGACCGTAGACCATAAGGAAGGAGAGTCACAGAGCAATAAGTCGTAAACCCATTAGTTTTTAATTACCCTTGCGTATCTGGATTTTAACTATAAATAACCATGTTCAGTGCACTTGAGTGCCTGTTCACCAGTAAGATCGTGTGGTGACGTTTACTGCCGCGAACCTGTTGGGTTGTAAATCAAGTGTACTGAAGATGGCTGTTTATAGCCGAAATCTAGATACGCAAGAGTAATTAAAACCTAGTGGGACAAGACCGATTGCTGTGTGCCTCTCCTTCCTGTCAGAAAGGATCATGATAGTGCATCGTTGCTGCAGACAGCAAGTTTCATTCCGGGACGAAACTTCACGCTACGGCTAAACCATACCTCTCCCAGAAACCTATTCCAGAGAGTCTCTGTGGAATTTACAGGCACTGAGAGACTGAAAGTCTGAGATGATTTCAAAACAGAACCAAATTTACAGAGAAACTTTACAGTGTGTGCCAAGTACTGATTCGGTTCGGAAGTGTGTTACAAAGCCGTTGTATCCCCTCCTGAGGCAAGCTGGCCCACAACTGTCGTAACTGGGCTGATGAGAGAATTGACGTCCGAGCTCTTCACATACATGTTCTATCGGGGACAGATCTGACGATCTTTCCGGCCACAGGAGTACCTCAACATGACCCAGAAAGCCGGCCGGTGTGGCCGAGCGGTTCTAGGCGCTATAGTCTGGAACCGCACGACCGCTACGTCGCAGATTCGAATCCTGCCTCGGGCATGGATGTGTGTGATGTCCTTAGGTTAGTTAGGTTTAAGTAGTTCTAAGTTTTAGGGGACTGATGACCTCAGAAGCTAAGTCCCATAATGCTCAGAGCCATTTGAACCATTTGACCCAGAAAGCACACAGAGAAGCGTGTCCTATGTGACACGATACTGCTGAGTGAGGATGCAGTAAGTCGGTGACTTACCGTTGTACCACCAGAATTTCCTCAGTTATAACCAGCCGTGACCTGAAGTCATAACCAATGGCCCCCGTAGCAGGACGCCAGCTGCGCCTCTCTAAAACATTAGAAAAAATGGACCTTTTGCCAGGTCGCTGCCATGCTCGCCGATGATGATCATCCACGCTAGTGCACAACCGCGATTCATCACTGAACAAAATGCGACGCCATTCATCAACAGTCCATGATTCTCAGTTATGGTTCCATCCTGCACATAGCAGTTTGTGTTGTCATGTTAATTGTATCCTACGCATGGGATGGTAAATTTCTACTCTAGTAGTTGCTAGTCTCCGACTAATAGCGCAGGATACACAGAATATTGCAAGGGATTCATTATTTGATCACGGATGGCAGCTGCAGATGTGAACGCGTTACGAGGTGTTCGGCGCACAATACTGTGATCCTCCCTTTTGGAGATCGGACGTGGTCGACTGGAACCTTGACGAGTGTGCTTGCTCTCAGGTTTACATGCAGTCCAATGCCGAACCACTGTCACGTCAGAGCGCCCCACAAATCTGGATATTGCACAGTTCGACCAGCCAGCCAAATAGACACCCGCAATGAGGCTCCTTTGAAACTAATGTCTGGTGTTAGAGGGGTGAGGGCTGAGTAAGAGGAAAGAACCTAACGTGCATGTGCAACACGAGTAGCTAGGTCCCAGTGGAAAATACTAGCTGCCTCAGAATCAATATTTTAAGTGGGCTTATGTTGGTAGTACATCGGATATCAACTGCGTTTTTTTTAAATAGGGACCCCCATTTTTTATTATATATTCGTGAAGTACGTAAAGAAATATGAATGTTGTAATTGCACCACTTTTTTCGCTTTATGATAGATGGCGCTGTAATAGTCACAAACATGGCTCACAATTTTAGACGAACAGTTGGTAACAGGTAGGTTTTCGAAATTAAAATATCAGAACGTAGGTACGTTTGAACATTTTATTGCGGTTGTTACAATGTGATACATGTACCTTTGTGAACTTATCATTTCTGAGAACGCACGCTGTTTCAGCGTGATTACCTGTAAATACCACATTAACGCAATAAATGCTCAAAATTATGTACGTCAACCTTAATGCATTTGGCAATACGTGTAACGACATTCCTCTCAACAACGAGTAGTTCGCCTTCCGTAATGTTCGCACATGCATTGACAATGCGCTGACGCATGTTGTCAGGCGTTGTCGGTGGATCACGAAAGCAAATATCCTTCAACTTTCCCCACAGGGAGAAATCCCGGGACGTCAGATCCGGTGAACGGGCGGGCCGTGGTATAGTGCTTCGACGACCAATCCACCTGTCATGAAATATGCTATTCAATACCGCTTCAACCGCACGCGAGCTATGTGCCCGACATCCATCATGTTAAAAGTACATCGCATTCTGTCATGCAGTGAAACATCTTGTAGTAACATCGGTAGAACATTACGTAGGAAAACAGCATACATTGCACCATTTAGATTGCCATCGATAAAATGGGGGCCAATTATCCTTCCTCCCATAATGCCGCACCATGCATTAACCCGCCAAGGTCGTTGATGTCCCACTTGTCGCAGCCATCGTGGATTTTCCGTTGTCCAATAGTGCATATTATGCCAGTTTCCGTTAGCGCTGTTGGTGAATGATGCTTCGTCGCTAAATAGAACGTGTGCAAAAAATTTGTCTTGGCGCCGTAATTTTTCTTGTGCCCAGTAGCAGAACTGTACACGACGGTCAAAGTCGTCGCTATGCAATTCTTGGTGCATAGAAATATGGTACGGGTACAATCGA
Source organism: Schistocerca cancellata (assembly GCF_023864275.1). Taxonomy (NCBI): domain Eukaryota; kingdom Metazoa; phylum Arthropoda; class Insecta; order Orthoptera; family Acrididae; genus Schistocerca; species Schistocerca cancellata. Next base: position 235,187,426 of record NC_064627.1, on the reverse strand, counting down.
TGTTGATGTAGCATTCTCAACACCGACGTTTTTGAGATTCCAGATTCTCGCGCAATTTGTCTGCTACTGATGTGCGGATTTACCGCGACAGCATCTAAAACACCTACTTGGGCATCATCATTTGTTGCAAGTCGTGGTTGACGTTTCACATGTGGCTGAACACTTCCTGTTTCCTTAAATAACGTAAGTATCCGTCGAACGGTCCGGACACTTAGATGATGTCGTCCAGGACACCGAGCAGCATACATAGCACACGCCCGTTGGGCATTTTGATGACAATAGCCATACATCAACACGATATCGACCTTTTCCGCAATTGGTAAACGGTCCATTTTAACACGGGTAATGTATCACGAAGCAAATACCGTCCGCCTTGCGGAATGTTACGTGATACCACGTACTGATACGTTTGTGACTATTACAGCGCCATTTGTCACAAAGCGAAAAAAGTGGTCCAACTAAAACATTGATATTTCTTTACGTACTGCAAGAATATGTAATAAAAATGGAGGTTTCTATTTTAAAAAAACGCAGTTGATATCCGTTTGACCTATGGCAGCGCCATCTAGCGGGCCAAGCATAGCGCCATCTGGTTTCCCCGTTCAAGATAGACAAATTTCGTTCTTTGTAGTTTTTTCGTTTGACGCTTATTTCGTGAGATATTTGGCCCGGTCACGATCAATGGACCACCCTGTATGCAGACCAAAGTGAGTAATGAAAAATTGTACCAACGTCTGGATTCGAATCCGGGTCTCCTGCTCATTAGGCAGATGTGCTAACCACTATTTCATTCTGGCACAGTGGCTTTGGACAACTGCATGGACTACCCTAGCACGTCTCTCTCCTCAATTCTAATTCCCATTCACGCCTCCCGCCACTTGATATTCCCCCTAAACTCGAACACCATTGCAAAGGCTTTCCAATTGTACTGAAATAGCACCTCAGCATCGAACGAAACGAGAGATCATGTCTCAAACCCAGACATAAGTAGAGGCTGAAAATACCGCATCAGTTGTAAGTTACTGTATTTTCACACGACCGGTTACGGACTGTTACAAGCCCATCCTCAGGTGTCGTAGCTGTGCTGTGGTCCCCGAGGGGTTTAATCAGATGAAACTTTATAGATGTTTGAGACTTGATAGGTCTAGTAGATCCATTTCCTCAAAGCACCTATACCTGGTGAGCACAACCACTGAGCTCTTCAGTCCAGGAGCACACCGCGCTCAACCTCTTACGGGAATCGTTGAAATGCCGCAAGTAACGAGGATAATGGGCGAGGGGCACTACAGCAGTAGTGAGTGGAAAGTTGAGAATGTCTGACGGGAGGCGGGTTAAGATAGTCCATGTAGTTGCGATGACCACTGTGTCTCGATGGCGTAGTGGTCAGTGCATCTGCCTAGTAAGCAGGAGACACGGGTTTGAATCTCAATCCAGAAAATTTTCAACTTTCTCCATTGATTAAATCAATGCTCACTGGCAGCTAGTGTAATTAATTCCTTTATGTTTTGATTCATACTGGCTGCAGGATCGAAATGGTATCTGTTCTTTTGGACTCGTCAGAAAGAACAGACACTACATATATGCAAGTACAATGAGGTGACCCAAAGCTTTAAAGAGACAGAAAGTGTCAACGAGCGTCCTCGAAGTGGGCGTCCTCCTGTGTCTCAGGGACATGTTGACAGACCGCAAGCTTCATTTCAGCGCAGCCCCCTGTAGTCAGTTCCTCGTTCATCACACGAATTGTTGGAGGGAATATCAACTGTGCATAAAGCGTGACGTAAGCGGTTACGCCTTTTTGTGTACAAAGTGCAAATGGCCCAAGCATTCCAGCCAAACGATCGTCTTCTGCGGTATGCAGTCGCTTGTTCCAGATGGTCTTCGTAGATCCTGATAGTGACTAACGGAAAAAGTGACTGTTTTCATATGAAGCAACATTCTACATTCCTGGACACGTAATCGCCACAAACATTAGAATTTGGCGCTCCAAAAACCCACACAACACATGTGAACATATCCGTGGGAGCAGGAAGCTTAATGTTTGGTGTTGTCTGATGCACGATTGGGTGATAGACCACTTTCTCCTTGCAAAGAAAACCATAACGGGAAACGTTTAGCTGAACATTTCCTGGTACCACAGATCGATGAGCTCCAGCCATCGTCATCTATCTGCCAGCATGATTGTGCACCCACACACTGGAGTTTGAAGGTGTGGAACATGCTGAATGGCACATTACATAAGAGGTAGATGGATCGTGATGGTCTTATCGCATGTTCACCAGGCTCTCTCGATGTAGTGTCGTTAGATTTCCTTTTGTTGTGTTACGTCAGAGATCGTGGTGTACACATCAACAGCCAATGACACTGCTACCCTTCGCGCACGAATCAATGAGGTCAGAACTGTTGATGTTACGATGCTTATCTGTACAGGCAAAGAACTCAAATATCGCTTTGATGTTCTACAAGCGGCGAGGGGATACATATTGAAATCCTAGGGTAACAGAAGGAAAAAACTTCGAGAGCTGCTAAACGTTTTACAACGAATCACGAAGCTCTATCTCTAATGTTTTCCAAATTATGAGTTTTTGAAATGATAGCGAACATTATGTATTACTGTATTATTATCCCCTTGACGTAAATTGTAAATCCGTTATTAATTGCACCATGAACAGAGAAGGTGACGTAACTCTGTCTGGCTTCAAGCTAGGTGTAAAAGAAACTGTCGTTTTTGTGTTCCTTCTTTTAACCAACCAGTTCCCAGCAGAAAGCTTGTTTTTACGAAGGAAAATTTTTCTTGAGGTGATAATTTCTTTAACCAAGAGAGAATACTGACGAAGGTTTTAAGGGTGTGAATTAGATGGGCTATGCTGATGGAGGTATTTAAAAACAATAAAATCAAGGGAAAAAGAGGAAATGTTAAGGCGTTTGTCTGGCCAAAATTTTCAATTATCCTGATACATTCACGCATCATACATGGCTGCTTAATTTATGTTTGTGTGTCGTGACAGTACTGGTCTGTCTTCTCTCAGACACTGTTTACGCGAAACATGATTCACTAAGCGCCATGGAAATTGCCATACTATCGAGAAATATTTGGCCTAGCATTTGCATTCGTAGTAATGGCATTGGACAACAACGTGGAGCCCCTCCCACCATTTGTGTGGAGTCAGGAACCTGACAATGTACATGGGTATCAGTCAATGTCAAGGTGTGGTCTGCGCCGGTAAACATATGTGAATAAATCAGTCAGCTTCGAGGTACCCAGAACGAGATTTATCTTCGGTAGTCAATAATCCTGTCATTGTCGTGATTGTTTTTGTGAACCTGTAACTAGTCTGTACAATTGTCCTAAAATTAAACTCTGTCCAAACAGACGTTGAAAGACGAACGGACCGACTGACAACTGCGTCATCCTCAGCCCATAGGCATCACTGGGTGCGGATATGGAGGGGCATGTGGTCGGCACACGGTGTCGGTGACGGTCTGTTTTCGTGAAAGGAGCCGTTACTTTTCAATGAAGTAGCTCCTCAACTGGTCTCATGAGGGCTGAATGCACGCCACCCGCCAACAGCGCTCGGCAGACCTGGACGTTCACCCATCCAAGTGCTACCCAAGCCCAACAGCGTTTAACTTAAGTGATCTGACAGGAACCGGTGTCACTACTGCGGCAAGGCCGGTGGCCTGTGTAATTGTCCTAAATGGCCCACGTTCTGAGGCGATATCTAGAGATAAAGTGCAGCCTCGGCAGCAAGTTCAATACAGACTGAGCTCAGGATCAGATTGGGGAAAGACAGGGATGGAAGTTTGCCGTCGGCGTTTGGCTTCAACGATTTTGGAGAACCACGGAAAGCCTAAATGTGGACAATGGGATACGTATTCGAATCCAAGTTCTTCAAAATATGAGTCCAGGATTTTATTATTGCACCACGTAGCTTGGCCATCCTAAAACCGAAGTACGTGACGCCAACACCCATGAGATACAATGAAGAACCACTCGAGAAGCTTCATGCATTGTTGATTTTGGGCATCAGAGTAATAAACGTGAAGAAGTGTATGTGCATGGTGTAATGGGACACCCTCCTCTAACATTACCATTCTATAATAGAAACAGGCGATACCAGGAATATTTTCGAATCTTGTATACGTCAACATTATCTCAACTCTTTAACTTAAATGAATTTCATTTGATTTTGTATACACTGTATTATATTTCAGGCTAAAACGTATAAACAGAAATAAATTTGCTATAATCGATATGTACTAACTCTGTATGTACAGTTAAAACTACTCTTCTTCTAGAAATATTTGAAATTACGAAATATCTGGTACACTTAAAATTCATATTATTAACTGCACAATCGGACGCTGATTACTAAATTTATTTGTGGATTCATTTAAAAAATAATGCTGTAACTTGGTGAAGATTCTTCTTTTGTCTAGAAAGTTTGTAAACTCTTTTGTTTTGTAAAGTCTTTGGAATATAGTTAGTACGGCATAACGAGTTGTAGAAGTGGTGGGCATGCCTTTGATGGAATCGGACGTGTTTTTATGTTTGTCAATAACAATGTAAATTTCTGCTTTATGGCAGTTTAGATAGTAAAGTCAGCATGAGATGGAAGAATGTGACATAATAAAAAACAAATGCAATCATAAATCATGCAACAGGCTTAATTAAAATTTGTCTAGTCATCTGGAACCCACAAAGTTAAAAAAAAAATTCAGCCTGATGAATCTACCCCTAGACGTGACGAACTTCAGCCAACAAAGAGAAAATGAAGATAAGTAAAAAAGTTATTTGTACGTCTTAAGCCTCTCGATGCTTTTAAAACAAATCAGTTTTTATGAAGAGATTAAAAAATTTACTGGTGATGTGTGTGACGGTAATATTACAATGGGTAATCAAAAGTTTTAATTACCACTTCGACGAAACCGAGCTGCTACCATCAAAACAGTTGATGGTGTTAGCCATTCTCTACACATTCATGCTTCACTGCGAAAGATGTTCCCCATCGATGCCTCACTTGTGGGAGATCTTTGTGGTAGAAGTCTGCATTTTTCCAGTTCATAAAATATTCCATCTCGAAAACAGTCTCGGTGTCACTATGCAATTGCCTGCAACAATATGGTTTGTTCGTATGAGGAAAGAGGAAGAAGTCAATGGGTGTCATGTCGGTTGAGGAGGTTTAGGAAAAATCTGAGAGGGCGAAAAAGCAGCATGGGTGAATGTGTCCTGCGAAGAATGAGCTGAGGAGTTGTTATGCAGTACAACATTAAAAGCACCCTCTTGGACAACCTCCCATGGTGCTACGCCTTGATAGTGTATCGATCTGATTATCGTGACTGTATAAACTCTATGGGGGAAACTCTATGTTTAGTAGTTGTGAAAATTACGTTGCTGAAAGCACGATGTGTATCAGTGGGCGACATTGTCAGTATTACGATCGACAGACTGAGCATTCAGCCACCAACAGCGGACAGCCGATGGCCAAGTGATAGATAATGTGGTCGGTGAAACTCGTCTCACAAGATGTGCTGCAAACGTGACGTCATTTTGACGTCACATGCAAAATTGTCAATCGCTGCAGCGGGCGTCATATTAATTTCAGCATATTTACATGTTTTCTTTTATTATAACTTGCAGCGCTCCGTTTCAAAGCAACAGCCCACTGAAAATGTATTGCAAACACGGCACCATTATCATTAGTCGGTTAATAACGCTTCACTGTATAAGCCTTGAAGAGACACTTTGATAACCTAGACACGAGATTAAAATCATACGATCAAGCGCTAATAATGGATAATTTCGAGCCGGCCGCGGTGGCCGTGCGGTTCTAGGCGCTCAGTCCGGAACCGCGGGACTGCTACGGTCGCAGGTTCGAATCCTGCCTCGGGCATGGATGTGTGTGATGTCCTTAGGTTACTTATGTTTAAGTAGTTCTAAGTTCTAGGGGACTGATGACCTAAGATGTTAAGTCCCATAGTGCTCAGAGCCATTTGAACCATTTTTGGATAATTTCGAGGTTTACGGAGCCGAAGAATTTAGGTTTGTATCCCGCAACATGTTGTTATTGTTTTTCATCTTAGCATTGTTAACATATTCTGGGACTATCTTATGAATGTAACACAAGTATTTCTTGCAATAATCGATGTTATCTACATTTCTGACTGATTAGAGAGCGAAGGATGAAATAAATATTTGGCGATGTCGAGTGTGTAGTTAGTGAGGAAGCTAAGAGGACAGCTTAAATTGCTGTGACTCAAGCTAGCAGCAATGATGTTCATACTCTCCGGTTTCACAAGTATTTGGCTCTTTATTTTTGCATATGTGGCAATTTCCGAGTGTATGTTTAGACATGAAACTAAGTGGACAGCTTAAATTGCTGTGAATAAAACAGCGAGGAACGACATTCACATTTCTCCTTGTCACAAAGTAGATAGCAATTAATGTGGTTGTCGCTATTGCGTGTGACTTCAAAATGCCGTTACCTTTGCAGAAAGTGTTGTAAGATGAGTGTTAGCTGAATGTGGCAGGCATCAATGAGTGACAGTCGAAGATTACACTTATATAAAATATGGAAGAATAAAAAACAGCGCTATGGTGGATTTGGTCATGTACTAACCTTTATAGCCCAAGCCAGAATTGCTAATTTCTTCTTACATGTCGTATTTAAACTGAAATCTAGTTAGGGATTTTAAGTGGTGCCTTGTTGTATTAGTTACCAGAAAATATTTTGAATTCTGTTGGAAATAATCAGTAGTTGGGACATGGGTGACTTCTGTTGAATGCTTGCGAAGTGTGCTGTCGTGATCAGAACTCAACCTTAAGCAGAAACATTCTTGATATAGAACTGAGAGCAGTTTACGCAAGTGACGGTTTAGTTACTCGGTGGCAGTGCGATTATTCGTTGACTTCGGAGGAGTTTTCGCGTACTGTCATAGTTGCGAATTTTTTCCCCTCAACTTTGTTCTAATTGGTCAGATTTCAGTGAGACAAGTCAAGGTTTACTAACGACTGGTAAAATCGTCACCGTAAGAGGATTTCAATTAAAGATCCGTTTGTGTGGCTTCTTCCTGAGTTGGTGACTACAGCTCGAAGCACTCAGATTTCCTCAGGCCAATCGTTAGATCGAGTAGCTGGTCCCGAGGAAAACAAGAACCTCTAGTACAGGGGATCCCACACAGCTTCTCCTGACCTTCGGCAGTATGCTCCTGTGACGGATTATCCCTTACAAGCGTATCGTCACGCCTTGGCAGTCCGAAAAACACTCGGGCGGTTTGCAACTTTCATCTTCGTTATTCATACTTGTCTGACAACACTGGCAGCGTCCCTGCCAGTTAACCAATGTATCACGTGATGGTGCATTGCCATGCACTTCCAACAACAAAGCACGGATTGTTGCAGCATAGTTTTCCTTCAAATGCAGAAAACGAATTACCGCACGACATTCTACTTTATCAATGGGAAGCGCCAATTTCTTTTGGAGCTTCTAGTAGCTTGCTGTGACACTGTGGCCCATGTATTACGGTGTGTACCTGGACTGCATGCATGTACCTGGAAACAAACAAAAAAATTAACTTCACAACTTAATTATTTTTAACTATGGCACTACGCCGCCTACAGTATCTATGCGTGTGTAAACGACGCCTGCAAAAAGTAAGGACACTTTCGAGACGAAAATTTCTCTTCCATTTGGCCAATGTTTTAGTCAGTAACTAACGTCAAAATGTTTTGTGAATAGGAACGACCTTTGGAAATCTTCCTGTGGCCGTAACAGGCAGCCGCGTGTCCGCGTCAAAAGTGAGCTTACACGCAAGGGAAACCACAGCACCACCACGAAAGTGCACAGCAAGTGCTGGGTTTTTGAGGTTTCTACCCTGTTCCTCTTTGCTTCTCGATTGGATAATTAAGTTCGTTTCGCGATCACGTTCTTCGTTTAGACGAAACATTTCTGAAAAGATTTATAACGAGATCATTTTATGTATCAACTGGTTAGTTTCATGTTCATCTGTCTTGTCACTTATGAGCTAAACGAAAGTAACGAAAGCTTTGTAAATATTGTGAAAGTTTCTTATATATTTTAACTCGTGTTCGCAAATGTCAAGTTGGTATCTGAGATTGATTGCTAATAGGCTCACATTGTTCATTTCGTTCACTAGTAGGTTCACAATACATGATTTTTATGGCATGACAAACGAGTCTTTTGCCGCATGTGCCATCAGTCATCCCTGTGATGGCCTGTCACGTCTAACATTATCACGAGGATTGGGTGATCTAATCTCGTCTACGCCAGAACGCCGTTCAGGATTAAAATTTCCACGATCGAGCATCTCCTGATAATTTCTTTCGTAATGCGTGTTACGATCCCGTGAACTATTTCTTGTATGGTTGTAATGATGGTCATGTGATCTGAAATCAGTGTTCTCAGTTTCCCGATTTGAATTAAGTCTCGCCTTTCACACCAATTACTCTTATTTCTTTCAATATACTGATCTCTGTAGGAACTGCCGCAACTTCTTTGGTTCCTAAAACCACGACCTCTGTTTCCGTCTCTGAAACTGCTGCGATTGTATGGCTGATCTCTTGAATGCAAATTGTTTGAATAATAATGATCATGATTATTAAAGAACTGATTATTCCCTTCATAATTAGTGTCCCGATGTAAGGAGTGTGTCAGAACTCTCCATTGCATTGAAAACAATATAGCTAACTTCACGCTATTCTTTGCACTGTGTAAGCACTCAGATATCGATAGTAACAATCTGAGGGCTAAACATGGGAGCACGATTCTAAGCATTGTTGTGAGATGAGGTCTGTCTGCGAGAGTGGAAGCAGTAGTGTCGGTAGAGAGCTCGGAGACTGAAGACCTGTCATTCATACTAGCCTCACGTCGGTGATGGCAGATCTTACCATACTCAAGGCCTGATTTCATTTATATAGCCAGGAGAGATTTAGATGGCTTAACTGCGCTTGAAGATGGAATTCAAGGTAAAATTCGCAAGCATAGTGCAAAAGCAATTGCAGGGTTAGGCTCATGATTGTTAGTCCGAGTTTGCAATAATCGCATGTTTCGGTTGTCAGTTAAAGAAGTTTGCTTATCCTCCAAATAATAATAATTATTCTCCACATGTAATTAATAAATAAATGCTGTGGTTATTAAATGTTGCCGGCCGGTGTGGCCGAGCGGCTCTAGGCGCTTCAGTCTGGAACTGCGCGAACGCTACGGTCGCAGGTTCGAATCCTGCCTCGGGCAGGGATGTGTGTGATGTCCTTAGGTTAGTTAGGTTTAAGTAGTTCTAAGTTCTAGGGAACTGATAACCTCAGATGTTAAGTCCCATAGTGCTCAGAGCCATTTGAACCATTTTTATTAAATGTTAATGTAATTTTTAAATTGAAATAATTGTTTATCTGGCACTCAGCCATTGGTCATTGTGAGGCATTTCGCCATGATTAATACTTGGTCATGACGATTTATGAAGTTTTTAAATAGACAATTTATGTCATCCCTTTTCACAAGTTATTTAGTAGTTAATAGGGCCAAATTTGAAGACTGTGAGGAGGTAGTGTATCTACATACGAGGTCTGGTGGAAATCTTTTCAACATTGCTCGCCTTAAGGCCAAGACCAAAGTAAATACAGTTGTTATCCGTGAGTTGTTATATGCGGACGATGCAGCTCTAGTAGCGAACACAGAAGATCAGCTGCAGTATATAATCTACAAATTATCAAATGCAGTATATAATCTACAAATTATCAAATTCCTGTGAAAAATTTGGTCTAATCATCAGCCTTCAAAAGACTAAGATCATGGCGCAGAGCGCTACCAACCTTCCATCCATCAGCATTGATGGCAATCCTCTCCAGATAGTTGATGCCTTTACGTACTTGGGATCCACAATATGTAGCAACTTGTCCATGGACACAGAAATTACTAACAGAATCGCAAAGGCATCATCTGACATGGCTAGATTGAAAAACACAGTGTGGAACAACGGACTGCTTACCACAAAAACTAAATTAAAAGGCTACAACGCTTGTGTTATAAGCACCCTTCTCTATAGCTGTGAGACATGGACAACTCTTTCTAGGCACGAATCTCGACTCAACAGCTTCCATCTCCGCTGTCTCCGGAAGATCCTTCAGATCTCTTGGAGAGATAGAGTACCCAACACCGAAGTCTTTCATCGTGCAGGCACAACCAGCATCTTTGCACTCCTGAGTCATCGACGTCTAAGATGGCTGGGACATGTCGGCGCATGAATCCTGAACGGATACCGAAACAACTGCTGTACGGAGAACTTCAGGAGGGTGTGAGGCCAGTGGGACGGCCGCATCTTCGTTTCAAGGATGTCTGCAAGAGAGACCTGACCAAGACCAGAATCAATCCAAGTCGCTGGGAAAGCATTGCAGATGACCGTCTCAAGTGGCGAGCAACTGTGCGCAACGGCGTCAAGCTCTCAGAGGACGAACGCACACAGGAACAAATCAGGAAGAGGGCAAAGCGGAGAGACAGAGCGGCTTCTGTTCGAAGTCCCTCAGAATTCACATGTCCAAACTGCACTAGGGACTGCCACTCTCGAGTGGGACGCTTTAGCCACAGCAGACTCTGAACCAAGAATGCTCGAGTGGGACGTTTTAGCCACAGCAGACGCTGCAGACTCTGAACCAAACATGCTACACCATCATCCCTCAAGGATGGACGGATACAATTATTATAGTAGGGCCCATGCAAACTCCTTTTTATTACACTTATTCTTAGTAAGAATAAACTTTAGCCGCTGTTGCTGCATGCTGCTGCGAATTGCTGTAAAGAAAATGCAAAAAGGCAGTAATCTAAAGAGGTAAGTGCAAAACTTAGGGCCTAAACAGAGACACTGACAAACCACAACATGTTACATACTCTAAAACAGTAAATTCCGTTGCACAAGTCAGATTCTGTATCACTTGTAAATTCTTGTTCAAAAACGCAATCAGATAGTTTAGGTACTCATTGCTACAGGTTCATTTGTTCCTGCAGTTTTTCATATTCAAATACGCTGTCAGATAGCTTATCCAAATGATAAGTTTCTCATGTAACCATCTGTTGAGTTCTTAAAGGACACTGAAACGGACACTCATACAACACGCACACAATGTTATGCAGGTTAGATTCCGATTACTGATAGCTGAGGTTGCTTATCGAGTCCATGTTCACAGGCGAACGTAGGCAAATCGGTTGTAGGAACGTCACATGTTGGTTGCATATGCGTTACACCTATTCGCAGAATACCCATCATCTGACCTGTTTCGTTGTGATTGGAGATTTTGACTGTTCCCGTCTCTGAATTTATTTGGCGAGTAAAATTCCTCACTGTCAAGCTCAAAAAAAAAAAAAAAAAAACCAGTGTCATCTTTACAGCGCCCGGCCAAAGTAGTGTGTCACAAGCGAGTCGGAAGTTTAGTCAAACAAATTCTTACTAATTCAGAGGGACTGTAACAGATTCGAGGATAAACGATTCTTGCGTTTCGTATGTTGAAAATAGTCTGACGGACTAGAAAAGACTGGCTTTTCAAAATTCTTTAGCATTATGATACTGTTTCTGACTCTCTTGTGTTGCTTCTGTCCAGTATGCTGACAAGAATGCGCGATAAAATTCTCCTTCCGTTTGGCATTCTTGTGTGATTTCTCTTATTCTTGTGGCCTGTTTAGATTCTAAATAGCCGTACATAAATTAAAGTTTATGACCAACTAGCCATGATGGTGGGAGACAGTATTGAAATTGTTGTAGCCACGCTATAGGGTGCACGTCGTTGGCAGAATTTCGAAATACTTTAAACTTTCGAATTGTCAGAAAATGACTGTAATCAAATGAGGCATTATGGTGAGTGGGCAAATTATTTTTCGCGCTGCGTGAGGCATCCGCATTATTTTGTTTGTTTAAGACAATGTGTTCCTGTATAAGTACACCTACATGGTACAAATCAGAAAGTTTGTCAGGACTATTGAAACGGAAACTATAGCTATCGGTATCCTCATATCCGTGACTTATTTTCCGTTCAATGCATGACAATCGGTCATCGAGTTTCCTTACGTCAGACTTGTGCTGTTGATTAACGGCCATCTGTCTCTGTTTAAAACGATGAGACTCTGCAAGGGAACAGGCTGCGTAACATCAGAATTTTTGTCTGCATTGTTAGTCAGTTCGGTCACGGTTACAGAACGTTCGTCTATCTCTTTGGAACTGTATTTAGCTATTCTAGGATACTATTCCTTTAGCCTTAAATGATGCGTATTGCTCTTGAAGAGCTTGTATCTGAGTTTCAAACTGACTATCCCACTGTTTTAACTGTAAGATTTCGGCCGTTTCTGTGTGTTCAACTCTATTACAAGGTTGAACTCCTCACGTATATCTTGCCTTGTCTGTTTCATCTCATCCTTGAAACGCTCAATCTCTTCCCTAACACTTTCTTTAACCTCTTCTTTAAGACTTTTGTTGTCTTCCTTAACCCTTTTAAACTTCGATAATAGCATCTGCAAAAGGTCGTCCTTAACTTTAGCACTGCTACCGTAAGGACGAGAGTCTGGCTCAGTTTAACAACTGTGGTGCAAAACCTGAATCCTGAACTACAGGAGCTGACAATTGTAACAAATTACATCCTACAGACTCACTGTCTAAAGCAGAAATCCAACTGCACCTTCTTGTACAATTTTTGATATCGAAAAATTATCCTGATCAGTCTTGTCAGACTTTGTCCTATCTGACTCAGTTAAATCAGTACTGAGAGGATACTCCTTTAAGTGTCCTCTCTGTGTCTACAGAATTACTAAAAGTTACATCAGCTGCAGCTCTAACTTTGACCTAGCTCTGGTAGCTTTTGCCATTGTAATGAGTTAAGTAATACAGCAAACAAAAAGGAAATCTCGCACATACTGAAGATCTACACTACACAAGTAACTGCTGAAAACGCTTGCTTCAAGTATCAATGAAAACAGAAAAATATTTAAGTTAGTATCGACAGAGTTTACTCTATAAATGCAAGTTAAGCTTCTGATGGTAACACTGTACAGTACAATGGCTCTACTTCAGTAAAGAACACAAAATAGTACACCCCATAAATAATCTCCATCTGAGCAAATAATACTTAAAAGATTCAGTAAACTAGAACACTTAAGTGTGAATCATCAACAAAAGAAAAGATCGCTCACAGTATTACTTATTCTATACACATACATAACACTACAAATGCAAGAAAACGAAAGAACCTCAGTTGCACTACGTTCTGTAAAATACTTGTCACAAATTGGTGTTCAAGATTGCAGAAAATACACAAAACTCTATTCCTGCTCAAATAAACCGTAACTGCTCTTCAGAAAATTTACCTATAGTGTTGACTTGTAATAAATATGCAAATCAAACTGCATTGCTGTAATAGCATACAGTGTATGCTAACTTCAATTGTTGCGACACAAATCTTGAAATTAATTGTAAAGTCAAATTCTATCGTTGAATTTTTAATAAGTGTATGATTGTAAAACAAATCTTTATCTGACTGCAATTATCAGTAGACTACCATGTAATTACGCATCCTGGCAGAACAGATCGACGGGTGAAAGTTTCTTATACCATACATTAAACTCGTGTTCGTAAGTGTCAAGTTGGTATCTGAGAAATGTGTACAACTTATTTTTTATATCGAAGAATGTAAAACTCAGTGCAGGGCAACAGAACTATGTAAAACCTTATTTCTGAACGGAAATAGTGGAGTACACGCTACACGATGGGAAATCCAGACTAGTCGGTGCACCAAAAAATTAGTCTGCGACAAAGCAATCCGTTTTCTATTAAATTTACATACGCCATCTGACTGCAAAACAAAATGAATCAGTTTAAAATGTTGGCTCTGAATATTGCTAATCTTTATCTTCATTCTTGCAAACGATCATTGTCCCACAATTTTGCTAATCTTTCACATGATTGTAGTACATACTTATGTTTATTACGCTGCGCTCCTCAGGCACTGTCTAGAAACCAAATTTCCAAGTTTTACGAGCCTCTTTAACACATATGGCAGCGCTGGCCATCGAGCAGTGGAGCTAGGAGAACCAGCCAAGGCGGCAAATTACAAGACGGCATGTTTTTTTCCCCACAAAACACTTGTATCCTTACAAACAGAATTGTGTTTCTTCCGAAAACAACAATAATAATAAAGATAATAGTAATTGTAAGATAGTGGCTAGGTCCAATAAGAAATGGTTATATAGTTGTGTTAGCTCTGCGAAGTATACTTTTATACGCAACCCAGACATTTCTTGAAATGTTTACAGAATGCTTCTACATTGTTGCAGGGTCAGAGATAAATAACATCTTTCGAAGACTGCATTATTCTTCTCTCCCTGGTTCGCATCAGATGGCAAGTCCGGTATTCGAACCTATTATTCACGTTGAAATACGCACAGAGCAGTAAAAAAATTTCTGTCGTCAATTTTAAAATCTGATAAGTATGTCGGAAATGGCATCCATAAAAATGCTTAGTCCAAGTCTGTAATATGTTTTCCATACTTTTTTAAAAAATGGCTCTGAGCACTATGGAACTTAACATCTGAGGTCATCAGTCCCCTAGAACTTAGAACTACTTAAACCTAACTAACCTAAGAACATCACACTGTTTCCATGCTTTTACGCTGGTCCAAGTCTGTAATATGTTTTCCATGCTTTTACAAATAGATCCTACACAAATTGTCAGACTGCCAATGATAACTTCTTAATACACAAATGAATGTGTCAATAAATAAATGTTCAATTAATCACGAGTGCTTCTTATACTTCGGTTATACCACACCATGAATGTACCACTATTATTATTATTGTTATTGGTGTTATTGTTCTTATCTGAGGAACCATCGTAGTATTTGCTGGAAGATTACAAAGACGAGAGTCGAACGCAGGACGGACAGATTCCAGTCTGCCGCCTTAGCCTTTGGTGCAAACTTCGTGCCATTGTTCGTCGATAGCGCTCTTGTATGGTACTCATCACGCTCGTAAGACTTTAATCATAGACGTCTCGAAAACAATTGAGATGCGCCCCGTACTAAAGCATAATTTATTTACATCAAACTATGTACTAGCACCCCTTTGCGAGTGCGCTCTGCTTGTGAGTCTTCCACTTTTCGCTTGCGCACGAGAAGCTCCATCTGTTTTTCTCGGAAAGACACCGCATGACAGCGGTGTCCTTATCGCCAGCACAGTGTACGGTAGAAGTGTTTACGTAAGGCAGCTTTCGGGGCTCATGTTTGTCACGGCTTCTTTTCCTGTTTGTACGCACCTACGTCATGGCCAAGTAAACACACACACACGGTATCTGGAGTTTTGCTTTCCCCTAGTGTGGAAGATTAAACTCTCGAAACTTTTCGTGCCTACGTTCTATGCAAGGCACGTAACACTCGCGGAATGCGTCCTGTGTAGCTTGTGGGGTGCTTGCGTTACAACTGCCGTAGTTACGGGGGGTAGGACGTCAAACGAGCCGACTTGGAGCAGGAGAGGCATCACAGGACATTTTAATTTCCAGTGTCTATACTTTTGCAAATAAATTCATAAAGCTTTGTCAGCATCACCAGGAAGGATTCAGGATTCACTCTCATTGCAGTGAAAGTTCGAAAACATAGCAAAATAATTTTTTTTACGTGTGAAATTTCATCATTTTTTCACTTACTAATGGCTGCATTTGTTGCTATGGGTACACTTTTCATCATAAGTCAGAGATATTCTTCGACGAATTTTGCACAACATACATACCATAGTAACATGTGTATGAAACTCTAGAATTTATTTAATTTATGAAAAAACGAATGAACTGTTATATTTTAAACTTCATGTTTAGGAAACACACAAATTACCTCAATTTTTACCACAGTTTTTAATAGATTTCGAAAATTCTAGAGTTTCATACACCTTTAAGTATGGTTTGTATGCTGCGCACAATTCATCGAAGAATCTCTCCTACTTATGAAGAAAAGTGTACCTATAGCAACAAATACTGCCATTAGTAAGTGAAAAAAAATGATGAAATTTCACATGTAAAAAAAATTGTTTCGTTATGTTTTCGAACTTCCACTGCTATGAGTGTGAATTCTGAATCCTTCCTGATCATGCTGACAAAGTTTTATGATTTTTCTTGTAAAAGTATAGACAGTGGAAATTAAAATGTCCTGTGGTGCCTCTCCTGCTCCAAGTCGGTCCGTTTGACGTCCCACCCCCCTTAACGTGGGGCGAGTATACAGTGCTCTGTTCACCAACCTTCCTTCCATTTCACTTCCTTTTGACACTGACCTTGGGCGCCGATAACCTCGATGGTGAGCTTCCCTAAATCACAAACACAACAACAACAATTAACAGTGACCACATATAACTGAAAATGCTAGGAAAAAGAATGAAATCATACAATGTTTCGTAGTTGGATTAGATGGATATAGCGTGTTATGATGTAATGGCGCTACAAGAATTTTGAAGTACATAGTGGGATTGTATTAAGATGGGAGTCTCAATAGTAACGCAAGTAAATGAATATTAAATTTGTTTGTCATAATAGATGCTTATGCAAAAAATAAGTAATGCAGTGTTTAAATAATAAAACACTGCATGAGTTACTTTTTTTTACATAGTAAAACGCATACCGAGAATTTCTTCTCACTATCATGTGGAAATTTTTACATTGATGTTTGCATGTACGAGGGTTGTTCAAAAAAATTCCGTAACTTTGTCCACAAAATTTTTCTACGCTTGCCTTTTTACTTTACTTTTTGTGCATGGTCTCCTTCGAAATACTCTCCTCCACAATTGATACACCGCTTCCAACAGCGTTTCGACTTCCGGAAGCAATCTTGGTACGCCACTTGCTGGATCGCGCGAATTTTCTTTCATCTCGTTTATTATTGCAAATGTTCTCCTTTTCAAGGGGGTTTTCAGCTTTTGACATAAAAAAAAGTCCGCAGGAGCCATATCTGTAGAGTACGGAAAATGAGGCACCACAGTGATTTCGTTTCTCGTGCAACAGTCACGCACCAACAGGGATGAATGTGTGGGCTCATTATCGTGATGAAAGAGCTATGAATTGTTTCGTCGCATTTTAGGCCATTTCCATCTCACATTTTCTCGTAGGCGTCACAACGCGTCCCGATAGTAGCATCGATTAACAGTTTCTGCCCGTGGCACGAATTCATGATGAACTAACACTTCAAAGTAAAAAAAAACTACCAGTATCGCTTTGACATTTGACATGAGTCGACGAGGTTTTTTTGGTCTTGGAGAACCATTCCCGACCCATTATAAAGACTGCAACTTGGTCGCAACGTCACAACTGTAGACCCATGTTTCATCATCAGTTATGATTCTCTTAAGTAACATCTCGTTCTCATTTGCGCGATCCAAAAGTTTTTCACAGATTGCGAGGCGAAAATCTTTCTGAGACGAACTTGGCGGCAACACGATGCACTCCGAGATGCTGTGTCAGGATTTCATTACATGATCCACCTTTTTCATGTTGTATACTGCTGCACTCTTTCAGACTGTCAGTCTTCGATTGTCATGCACAATTTCTATGACACAATTTCTATGACGTTCCTGACGTAAGCGTCATCGACAGAGGTCGAAGTGCGTCCTGAACAAGGGTCATATTTAACTTCCGTCGGGCCATTTTTAAACCGTATGAACCATTCATGACACTGGGTACTGTTTAGACACTCATCGCCGTAAGGTCCTGCATCATTTGGTGTGTCTCTGTAAAGGTTTTCTTGAGTTTCTCGCAAAATCTAACTGTACCATCTCGAAATTCGCAAACTGTGCGACACAACGCTCTACTCAATACAGCACTGAACAATAACTGACATTTACAACAATGAAACTTCCGGCAGTTACACATTAAACACAGGCGTGTGCGTGGTTGCCGACCGCACTTCACTCCAACACACCATTGGCGCGAAATTACGAATGTTCTGGAATTTTATGAACAGATCTTATATGTTGTCATGCCTCTCTTGCCCTGCAGTCGTCTGTCGTCTGTGGTTTTCGTGCAATTAGAGAATAAGAAAATATAAATCTTTTAATTATTTATGTGCAAGTGTTGGAGCGTAGTATTTTACTGCTCTATCTACTTACAGGTACCGAGTATTCTTATTGTTCAGTAATCCAGATAGAAGCAAAACATCGCTCACACTGTTCCATAAAAACACGGGGGAACTGCCGGATATCAGTAACGTGGCAGGACGTTACTGATATCCGGCAGTTCTCCCGTGTTTTTATGGAACATTCAGTACGCCGGGAAAACTTTAAACATCACATCGCTCACACTGTTCGTTTATGTGAAATCAAAATCTCGTACAAACATAGGACGACAGTGTGTACAAAGATATTACGAGAGTAAGGATTTCTGCACAGTGGAGGAGGCACAGACGTATAAGTAAATAGACAAAAACCACTATTTTCTAACACTAGTGCGTAAAAAATGACAAGAGTTATATTTTCCAATCTTCCAGTTACAGTAAAACCACAAAAAGACGAGATGCAGAGCAACACACATCCAAACATCAAAAAATGCCTGTGTAAATATTTCTACTTGATAATGGAAAGAAATTCTCGAAACGCGTTGTGCTATGCATAAGAAACGTAATTGGTTAGGTGTTTCAGTATTTAAACCATAAATTATTTCTGCTGCTTAGAAAGTACAGTAACATAACAACACAAGTATAATGGGCATTAAAATAAAATTTTCAACGTCCAAAGAAGCTTTCATGAATGACAGGAATTTTTTAACAAACAATCACCTTAATATAGACAAGAAAGAAATCCACCAAGCCATTTATGTGGAGCATTTTAAGTTATAATTGTGATGGATGGAGTCCGGGAAAACAAGAAAATAAAAAAAATTCAAGAAATAGAGAAGGAATGCGAAGAAGAGCCACAAAAACTTCTTGGAATGAAGGAAAAAATCAGTGAACAAACAATAAATCGAAGAGAAAATATGATACACGATACAGAGGAGAAAAATTAAATTGATTTGATACTTAATTCAGCAAAACATCCGAGAAGGAAATACCTTGAGAAAAAACTCAGTAGTCGGGCCCAGAATATTCGTATTACTAAGTGTTATCAGTGGAATGAGCTGCAGCAACTAAAACGAAATGGTACAGATGACAAGGAACAGAGAAAGATGGCTACGTCAGCAAGTTGTTACCGTTACTCACTGATCTGAATGCCGTAATTAGTGGAATGCTTTGTCTTAGGTTCTCCAGAACGATTTATGTCTCCCGCTACAAGTTATTACATTAAAAAAACAATCTCTTCTACACCTTATGAAATAAATTTCCTTTACTTTACGTCTATGGTCACAATTTCTTGTTATCAGACTACTGGTTTCGGTTGTAATGAGCATCTGTAGATCTGTTTTACACAAATATGTCATAATGTACTGGAGCCATAGTGGCATCGTCAAACGTTAAACACAAAATCAGCACCAGCATCGTCAAATATGTGCTGGTGTTGATTTTGTGTTTAACATTTGACGATGCCACTATGGCTCGAGTATATTAGGACATTCTGTTGGCTCTCACCTACATGGGGAGAAATGATTATCACGATAAAATAGAGAAATCAGGGCTCGCACAGAAAAATTCAAGTTCTCGTTTTTCCCGCGCGTCGTTCGAGAGTGGATCGGTAGAGAGACAGCTTGAAGGTGGTTCATTGAACCATCTGCCAGGCACTTTATTGTGAATAGCAGAGTGATCACGTAGACGTAGACATGTTTTTATAAAACAGATCTGAAGATGGTAATTATAGAACGAAACCGGTAGTCTGATAACAAAAAAATTGTGACCATAGATGTAAAGTAGGGGAAATTTATTCTATATTCTGGTCACTGTTTTATTCGCGATCATGTCGCAGCTTGTGCAGCTGACGACAGATGTTCAGTTGTAAGGTTTCTGGATGCTCGGCGTTACGCTGTGCGTTTCCACAAAACACTTAACACCGTAACCAATTAGATGATGTTGACAGGGTCACGGCAAGTCCTTTCTCGTCGACTGTGGCGAGACACTTCGTGGTGAGTTTTTAAGACGGACCTTTGGCGTCAGGACTCCTTGAGATTCTCGGCTATCAGGCTAAGTGTTGTCGCATTCTGTTTCGTGTCTCTTTATTACTGCCGTACAAATACACATTGAGGAGGAACGGCGCCTTAATTTTGCCGCCTTCTGTACAACTTATGTCAGCATTGTGACACATATTCTGATTCCATCAAGATGTCCATGTAGGAGTTATGTATAACTGGAGCTTCTATGCGAAATACCTGGCAAAGTCCAGGCACGGGTAGACCTACGTGGATGGAGAAGAGGGGGGGTCGCCATGAGAGTCATGACGCCGCTACAAAGAGCACTTTACTAAGGATACTTACCTCAGTGGTCGTCAAACTGCGGCCCGAGGGCAGCAGTGGCCTGCGACTCTCGCCGTATTTTATAATTATCCGTTTCTAGCAAGTAACTGCAGAATCAGAAATGTCAGCTAAGGTTAAGATCGTCATAAGAGAGTATTTTCCTTTCTCAATAATAAGCGAAGCTACAGAGACAGTAATACACTCCTGGAAATGGAAAAAAGAACACATTGACACCGGTGTGTCAGACCCACCATACTTGCTCCGGACACTGCGAGAGGGCTGTACAAGCAATGATCACACGAACGGCACAGCGGACACACCAGGAACCGCGGTGTTGGCCGTCGAATGGCGCTAGCTGCGCAGCATTTGTGCACCGCCGCCGTCAGTGTCAGCCAGTTTGCCGTGGCATACGGAGCTCCATCGCAGTCTTTAACACTGGTAGCATGCCGCGACAGCGTGGACGTGAACCGTATGTGCAGTTGACGGACTTTGAGCGAGGGCGTATAGTGGGCATGCGGGAGGCCGGGTGGACGTACCGCCGAATTGCTCAACACGTGGGGCGTGAGGTCTCCACAGTACATCGATGTTGTCGCCAGTGGTCGGCGGAAGGTGCACGTGCCCGTCGACCTGGGACCGGACCGCAGCGACGCACGGATGCACGCCAAGACCGTAGGATCCTACGCAGTGCCGTAGGGGACCGCACCGCCACTTCCCAGCAAATTAGGGACACTGTTGCTCCTGGGGTATCGGCGAGGACCATTCGCAACCGTCTCCATGAAGCTGGGCTACGGTCCCGCACACCGTTTGGCCGTCTTCCGCTCACGCCCCAACATCGTACAGCCCGCCTCCAGTGGTGTCGCGACAGGCGTGAATGGAGGGACGAATGGAGACGTGTCGTCTTCAGCGATGAGAGTCGCTTCTGCCTTGGTGCCAATGATGGTCGTATGCGTGTTTGGCGCCGTGCAGGTGAGCGCCACAATCAGGACTGCATACGACCGAGGCACACAGGGCCAACACCCGGCATCATGGTGTGGGGAGCGATCTCCTACACTGGCCGTACACCACTGGTGATCGTCGAGGGGACACTGAATAGTGCACGGTACATCCAAACCGTCATCGAACCCATCGTTCTACCATTCCTAGATCGGCAAGGGAACTTGCTGTTCCCACAGGACAATGCACGTCCGCACGTATCCCGTGCCACCCAACGTGCTCTAGAAGGTGTAAGTCAACTACCCTGGCCAGCAAGATCTCCGGATCTGTCCCCCATTGAGCATGTTTGGGACTGGATGAAGCGTCGTCTCACGCGGTCTGCACGTCCAGCACGAACGCTGGTCCAACTGAGGCGCCAGGTGGAAATGGCATGGCAAGCCGTTCCACAGGACTACATCCAGCATCTCTACGATCGTCTCCATGGGAGAATAGCAGCCTGCATTGCTGCGAGAGGTGGATATACACTGTACTAGTGCCGACATTGTGCATGCTCTGTTGCCTGTGTCTATGTGCCTGTGGTTCTGTCAGTGTGATCATGTGATGTATCCGACCCCAGGAATGTGTCAATAAAGTTTCCCCTTCCTGGGACAATGAATTCACGGTGTTCTTATTTCAATTTCCAGGAGTGTATTTTAAGATGTGCTTAATTTTAATTGATGCTGGTGAAAGTTCGCCGCTTACGTCAGCAGCAGAGTGGTATGTAGCTTGTCCAATGCGGGGTTAATACATGTCGAGAGGGGCGGGGAGGGGGGGGGGGAATGATATTTTATTGCTTGTCTTCCAGTGCTGCCAACTCACGAGCGTGCAGAACTAGCACCGGTCAGCTGCTACGGTGTAAATGTCCAATAGAAGTAGCACGGATTCGTGAGTGATGATTATAGAGACGGCAATCTTCAAGTTTAGTAAATGTTTACAGCAAGCTGTATGAAAGCAAACTAAGGCTGTTGTAATAGCAGGCAATGACAAAAAGAAAAATGGCGTTCTAAACATGAAGTAAACAGTTTTGGTCGCGGCTCATATTGCAATTACTGTTATTAATTATTGTAACAGACTAATCTCTGTAGGTTACGAATTAATAGTAAGATCGGTAGGGGAAAGTGTGGTAAGGTAGCCAGGACGGGAAAAGTGGCTGTCTACGGCTGTGAGCACTATGGGACTCAACTTCTAAGGTCATCAGCCCCCTAGAACTTAGAACTACTTAAACCTAACTAACCGGAGGACATCACACACATACATGCCCGAGGCAGGATTCGAACCTACGACCGTAGCGGTCGCGCGGTTCCAGACTGTAGCGCCTAGAACCGCTCGGCCACTCCGGCCAGCGGAAAAGTGGCCATTGGATATTTTCTATCCTGAACAGCGCTGTTGCCTGCCGAGAAGTAGTCATATCAATTCTTAAATACATCACCATTGTTCTGCGTGAGATTGACAAAGGAAGACCGTTCCATAATTTTTAATAAAAACTTTTTTTGTTTTTAAGTCGTCTGATGAAAGTTAAGTCATTTATGCTATTCCGTTACTTTATTTGTGCGGAGAGTAATAATTTTTTTAAATGTTCATTTTTAGGCAACGTCATGTAGCCTAAAAATGTAGTGCCTTGTTATTTATTTCAGTTTGATGGTTTGTTCTATGGGGAAAAGTCGGCACACCACTCGTCGGCAGGAGTGGGCAAAATGGCTACCCCAGTAACAGTAAATTCCAAAAAAAGGCACGTAGTGCAACAGATGAATCTGAGTTTTAAATCCTTTAATATACGAAGTTGTCATTCGCTATTCTATACCTTTGTAACAGTTATGAAATAAAGTTGTATTATCTAAAACCGTCTCTAATGTGTTGTGTTTTGCATAATAGAACAATTCGATTGAAAACGATCCGCTGCAGCTGCTTGTATTCTTCCAGTTACTTGGACATCAAGATCCCAGAAAATGTGCCTGAAAATCAGAAAAACAAACATAGGCTCCTGTTGCAATGGCACTGACCACAGTACCCGCTTAAGTATGGAAAACTGGTCACTATGTAAGCTTTCAGAAGAATGAATGTAGCCGAAGTTTTTTACTTTTTTTCTTTATTTTTTTATTTTTTTATTTTTTTTTACTATGTCGTGTCTGGAAACCAGGTCACAATCTGTAAGCCCAGTATAGGGCCACGTCCAAGCCTTCTTTCTTGTCCAGTCATAAATCGTCGGGGTTGCACCTATAAGTTTAGGCAGGCGAGTAGATGCTCCATATCCTGCATAGCGCCACAGTTACACTTATCATCCGTGGTTCCAAGTCCCCCTGCGAATCGTATTTGTCTTCACTGGGGCCACCCCTGTCCTTATTCGGTTCAGTGTCCTCCATGTCTTCCAGTTTGTGCTGAATCGGCCGGACACTTCCCAGTGCAGGTGGGTAATCAGCTGGTGGTTCTTCTATTACCGTGGCTAAGAGCCTTTTGCGGGATTTCAGTCGCCCGGGTTTACACTCGCTGCCAAAAAGGGGATGCCGATCGTCAACAGTTTGTCTGAGCCTCTCTGTGAATCCACGTGATTTTCTCCGAGAGTTGACATTCTCAAACCCGGCAGCTCTATATAGTTTTGGTAGGGAAGTAGGTTTCATGCATCCCGTTGTTAACGGACATGTTTCATTAAGACTTATGTCGACCTTCTTTGCTTGAGTTGATCTGGACCATGCTGGGCAGGCATATTCGGCTGTAGAGAAGCATAAGTCTTGTGCGGTGGTTCTTAATATAGAAGGTTTAGCACCCCATTTGCTGTTAGCTAGTTTCCGCAGAATATTATTTCTGGCAGTTACCTTTTGTCGCGTCTTTTCACAATGGTACCTGTATGTCAGAGATCTATCGAGCACCACACCCAGATAAGTTCGTTTGTCGGTATGCTCCAGTGTGACATTATTCCAAGAGACGTTAAGTTTATGGTTAGCTTACCAGGATCGAAGGTGGAAGGCGCTGACTGGTGTTTTGGACGGGTTTGGCTTAAGAAAGTTGTCTTCTATAATACTCTGACATTTCTTTAAGAGCTTTCTCCAGCTTCTGTTCTACATCCTCAAAGGTCCTCCCCTGTGCTGTAATTGCCATGTCACCCGCATACAGAAAATATTTTGTATGCTTAGACATCGGTTGGTCGTTGGTGTACAGATTAAATAGGAAGGGCGCCAAAACGCTTCCTTGAGCCAGAGCATTTTTCTGGTTTCTCCATGTGCTCTTATTCCCATTGAGGACAACGTAAAATTGTTTATTTTGTAATAGGGTCTCGATAATCTTAACAAATTGATAATCTCTTAGTTGATTATAGAGCTTCTGGAGCAGCAGCCTGTGGTTTATTGTATCATATGCAGAGCTAAGATGGAGCAGGGCTAGCCCTGTTATCTTTTTATTTTCGTATCCTACCTCTATGTGTTCTGTTAAGCACAGAATTTGGCAAGTTCATTATTTTCTGGGTCTAAAACCAGGCTGTAGAGGAATAAGTTTCATCCCAATAGAGTCTGTCATACGATTTAAAATAAGTCTCTGATACAGTTTGTAAAAATGACACAGGAGAGATATTGGGCGATAGTTCTTTGTTGAATCAGGTGCCTTCCCGGGTTTCAAGAGTGCCACTATCCTTGCCTTCGTCCACATCTTGGGGATCTTACATGTTTCGCGACACTGATTGAAAAGTCGCAGGATCCAGTTCTTTGTGCCCTGTCCAAAGCGTTGGATCTGCTCCGTGCACATGTCATCCACCCCATCTGCTTTGTCGCTTTTCATATTGCTGAGACCCTTGTTGAATTCATGTTTTGGTAAGCTCCTATCAACAACCGTCGTTTGGGAAAATTGAAATTCTCTTTGAGTGGCCTTCCCCCAGTTCGCTTCTCTTCGGCCCGAGGTGTCGCGCTATGCATGAATATTGGCTCTTCAGCAAAACTTTTGGCAACAATATTTTATATTTTTACGAGTATTATGTTCCAGATATTTTAGTTAACTTCCTGTGAACACACCATCGTAAGCAAAATGGTTCAAATGGCTCTGAGCACTATGGGACTTAACTTCTGAGATCATCAGCACCCTAGAACTTAGAATTACTTAAACCTAACTAACCTAAGGACATCACACACATCCATGCCCGAGGCAGGATTCGAACCTGCGACCTAAGCCGTCGTGCGGTTCCAGACTGAAGCGCCTAGAACCGCTCGGCCACATCGGCCGACCATCGTAAGCACTAAGTGCCACAGACAAGACAATAAATTCTAAAAAGATACAACTTTATACCACGAAGGACATTTTTCAGTTGCGTTTCTGATTGTTAGTCTGTATGGCTCGGTTTGCGACCTGACTGTCTGAAGAACATTCCAGCCGGAAAAGTGCGGCCGCACACACACAATGAGCATACCTGCTGGCGACGACAAATCTGACACGCTTCGTGAGTCCGCAGGTAGAACCGACGAGACACGGGAAATTGTGAGAAGTCTCCACTGAGAAAAAAAAAAATAAGAGGAAGACTGACTTAGCCAAACGTAGGCGTAAACGACAGAAAGATACACCGTTGCACCCAAAGCCGCAGTCTGCAGACCTGTGCCCACAATATCAGACATAACTGAAATAGTGATAACGGTGAGTGTATCTACCATTTAATGTCGTATTAAGTATCAAGTTATTACAGTAGTGAAAGTTTATGGCTGCTGTATTTTTTGAAATAATTACATGACACAGACATTTCTAAAATTTTTGGAACGAATGCTCTTCAAGTGATGTATTTATCCGAATTAGAATTATACTGAACGATGTACTAAGCACTGATGTAAACAAATTATACAATATGTTTTAATACAATAAAAATAATATATTTAATTATTTAATGTATTGTTATTATCTTTAAACTATTAGAAATTTGTGGGTGACGGCAAGTTTGTTTGGTGAGGGGGGGGGGGGAGGTACAATACTAACAAACGGTGAGCCTCCTCCCTAGAACCGAAACCCAGACCCGCTCCTGACTATTCCATGATTTATTTTAGAAGTACTACTGGCATACTAGTACCAGTGTCCTGGGAAACTTAGGTGGTGCAGGGTGACTGACAGTTTTATCCATAAGCCGCCAGATTTTAGGCCTTTATACGACAGATTACATGTTTGTGTATTACAACTTTATAACTCTTATTTATTCATAAATGAAAAGCAGATAGATGTGTAGCGAATGAAGTGTCTGCCTGTAAATAATCTGGCTGTGCAAGTTAATAAATAATTTTATTTGGTTTTATACTTCGACCTATTGCGCTCTTCACGCACAAGTTTTATGTAGAATTAACTTAGACAGCCAGACGATGCGAGCTTGATTCCCGAACTGCATTTCTGAGGATTCTTTTCCTAAGATTAGAAATTGTATGTTAAAGTATTTATATCAATGAATAAATAATTCTCTTGCTTGTTTAAAAAAATATAGTCTTCCTACTAAATTCCATATCCTTTCTAAAGCTTCTCAGCAAGACAAGATACTACACGAACAAACAGATATATCTGTTATAAACCATTCGCAGCCAAACATGCTAACAACTTTGAATGAATTTACAATCGATTTTCAAACAGTTTGACCTGGGCCTCATTTGTCTTTCGAAACCTCCAGAAAAAAAATTATTAGTTGTTTATTTGTCCACCGATGATTTCACATTGACGTGAGACGAGTCAGCTTAATTGTAGCTTAATATAACAATAAAACATAACAAGGTTGGTTAATTCCAAAACTAATGTTTCACTATGAATTCACATCTCATCAGGAATCAGGAATTCAGCCGTATACCATGACATCAGGACTATGATGATACCTCTGTCTTGCTTTGTGCGTTCCCGTTTGCCTGAAAAAATGAGTTCAGCTCTGTAGAGTGTGTGTGGTTTTTCTTTGTTGTCATTCCATTCCCATATCCCAAAAGGGAGAGGGTGGACTCGTAGCCGAACAGTACTCCGCTCTTTAGCCAACATACTTTAAAAGATAACAAAAAAGAACTAAAGATTTTAAAAGGGTTAACTATATGCAGATTTTTTTTGAATACATAAAAGGCGATTTTCATTGATGATGTTTAAAACAACTCTTAGAAAAACATTGTCTGACGTTTAAAACAATGAGTTTGCGAGAAGGTTAAAACAAACACTGCACGGTATTCCGCTTCGCTAAAGCTTGACGGATGCTGAAAACAAGTCGCCGGCCGAGGTAGCCGAGCGGTTCTAGGCACTACAGTCTGGAACCGAGCGACCGCTACCGTCGCAAGTTCGAATCCTGCCTCGGCCATGGATGTGTGTGATGTCCTTAGGTTAGTTAGGTTTAAGTAGTTCTAAGTTCTAGGGGACTGATGACCTCAGAAGTTAAGTCCCATAGTGCTCAGAAACATTTGAACCATCTGAACCAAAACAAGTCGAAGTGCTAGGCGCTCGACGATTTGGAGAATTGATATAATGTTGGTACAGCAGAAACTCAGGCGACATTTGCATAGAACTGGACATGTCGGATCAAGTCTATGTAGGTATGGAAGATTGTTGAGGTATGCAATCCCCATATTTGGCCGATTAGTTATTTTACCCAATACTGGGCTGTCTTCTGGATCATTAGTAGCTGGAGAGTGCGATAGGATTCTAGATTTCATGTCGGATGGTTAATCTTTTACGTCGCCAAACGACTCGGACAATGAGCTTATTTCTGGTGATGTGTGACGTAATGTGTGGTGTCACCGCCAGACACCACACTTGCTAGGTGGTAGCTTTTAAATCGGCCGCGGTCCGCTAGTATACGACGGACCCGCGTGTCGCCACTGTCAGTGATGGCAGACCGAGCGCCGCCACACGGCAGGTCTAGAGAGACGTACTAGCACTCGCCCCAGTTGTACAGCAGACTTTGCTAGCGATGCTACATTGACGAATACGCTCTCATTTGCCGAGACGATAGTTAGCGTAGCCTTCAGCTACGTCATTTGCTACGACCTAGCAAGGCGCCATAGCATTTGATAATTAATATTGTGAAGCCTGTACAGTAACAAGAGCTATGTTCTACAATTGTGGATTAAAGTTAAGTATTCAAAGAGCTTCGTACTTTATTTACTAGACTCAACTACTTTACTGTTCCAGACCTCACGCCAGCCTGCGTGAGCTTTAACGCGTGCATTTCGGTTTCCTCCAAACCCCGTGAATTGGCTCCTGCCAACTCTTAGCTTGCTCTGAAAGAAAGAAAACCAAAACGTGTTGTACAAGCAACAGACCTTATTCGATCTCAAGAACATCTCCAACGACTACAGTTAACTGAACTCGCTCACTAGCATTTAAAAGTGCTGGAGCTCCACAATGAGGTGACGAACGTCATGGATAGCGATACGCACATATGCAGTTGGCGGTAGTATCTAGCACACGACGTATAAAAGGGCGGCGGATTGGCGGAGCTGTCATTTGTACTCAGGTGATTCGTGTGAAAAGGTTCCGACGTGATTATGGTCTCACGACGGGAATTAACAGACTTTTATGGCGTAATGGTAGTTGGAGCTAGATGAACGGGACTTCCCATTTCGAAAATCGAATTCAATATTCCGAGAGCCACAGCATCAAGAGTGTGCGGAGAAGACCAGATTCCAGGCACTACCTCTCACCACGGACTTAACGACCGACAGCAGCTTCGTTTGTGTAGATTTGTCAGTGCCAACAGACAAGCGACCCCGCGTGAAATAACCGCATAAATCAATGTGGGACGTACGACGAACGTATCCGTTCGCGCAGTGCGTTCGGACTATGGCAGCAGACGACCGACGCAAGTGCCTTCGCTAACAGTACGGCATTGCCTGCTCGTGACCATATCGGTTGAACCCTAGACGACTGGAAAACCTTGACGTAGTCAGATGAGGCCCTATTTCCGTTGGTAAAAACTGATGATAGGGTTTGAGTGTGGCGCACGAAGCCAGGGGCACAAGTTGTCAACAAAGCAGTCTACAATCTGGTGGTCGCTCCGTAGTGGCTTGGGTTGTGTTTACATGTAATGGACCGGATCCTTTGATTCAACTGAACTGATCATTGATTGGAAATGTTTATGTTCGGGTACTTGGAGTCTATTTGCAGCCGTTCATGGACTCCCACCAACAACGACGGAAGTATTATAGATGGCAGTGCGCTATGTCACTGGACCACATTTGTTCGCGACTGGTTTGAAGACATTCTGGATAATTCGGAAGAATGATTGGCTGCCCAGATTGCCCGAAATGAATCTCATAGAACATTTGTGTGACAAGATCGACCGTGCCACGTTGAGTTGCTGCATTACGCCGGACGTAAAGGGGTCCAACATGATATTAGGAGCTTTGTCGCCTCAGTGTGTTATCGTGGAACGGGTACTGTGTCCAGCAGTTCGTTTACAGGAAGTAATGGTGCGCAGTTGGTAGCACATTTTCCTAGAGAGTGGATTCCAACTATTCCAGTCCATATACTCAAAGAGAATCTCTGTTGATGAAATCCACAGGACTCGCACATAAATTCTCATAATCCCCGATTTAAGAGTTATGAATGATAAAATAAATGGCCCACTTAAAAAAGGACTTATGTGCGAGTAGAACGAGTGTTTGGAAGACATTATCATTAGCGATTTGATGAAGAAAACGTGATACTAACTCCATACGGCCTGAGAAATGGCTGCGATGCTAGTGCACGAACCTTTTGATGGGGGTACACGGAAAAGTAAAACTCGCATATTCGTGACCGATTTAGTGACTGATACGTCCGTTTACATCTACAGTCTGCAAACCACTGTGTATTGCACGGAGTAGTGTAGTTATTGTTTCTTACTATTCCAGTTATGTATGGAGCACGGGAAGAACGAGTGCTGGAATGCCTCTGTGAATGCTATAATTAGTCTAATAGGGAGCTGAAGAATATTTTTAGATTCTTCGTTTCTGCATTTTGGGGTCTATGCTCAAGCGTCGCCAGTTCAAGTTTTTCAGTATCTCAGTAATGCTCTTCCACTGTCAAACAAATCTGTAACCATCCGTTCTGCCTCCTTTATTCATGATCATTATCCCAGTTCTATTTGGTATGGATCCCTTACACTAACAACATTCTAGGATGTGTCGCACGAGCGTTTTCCAACCAATTTACTTTCAATGTTGTTTGTGAACTCACTGCATTTTTTCTCGTGGTCGTGCGGTAGCGTTCTCGCTTCCCGCGCCCGGGTTCCCGGGTTCGATTCCCGGCGGGGTCAGGGATTTTCTCTGCCTCGTGATGACTGGGTGTTGTGTGCTGTCCTTAGGTTAGTTAGGTTTAAGTAGTTCTAAGTTCTAGGGGACTGATGACCATAGATGTTAAGTCCCATAGTGCTCAGGGCCATTTGAATCACTGCATTTTTCTAATGTCCTGCGTCGTGTACGACCCGCTTTACCTACAGCTGAGCCTATGTGATCATTCCATTCCATATTCGTACAAACTGACAGTGGCATGAGTTGACTGATTCCAGTTTTGGATCATTTTTATTGCAGTAATACAATACGTATTTACTTTTTACGAAATGAATTTCTTTTTATATTTATGAACATTTGATCTGTACCTGTGACACAGCCTGCGTAAGCTTGAAAGTGCGTTACTAAACTCTCTGTCAAGACATCCTCAAAAATCTGGGTCCTTACGTGATTATACCAAAGTTTCTACAGTCGTCGTGTGCACAACAGAGACTCTTTGTTTCTTCAAGGAATTAAAAAACTCAGTAAGTAGATACAACAAGCGCTACTTCCATGCCCCTCACTTCTATGTAACCTACAATCATGATAGTGGGGACAAATAGTTCGTAATCCATCCTGAATACTGAGCCTCACGTACAAACAGCAACTGCTAATTCCCACCGAATGCTTTGAAGCAGAACAACAATTTATTATGAAATGCTTAGGGTTTGTTGGGTGCCATGACAAATGCGCCCCACTCCCGCGCATAACTCGTAACCGACGAGTTAAGAAGGATATATCCCTTAACAAAAGAATAAAAGTTGAACTTCTGCATTACATACTTACATAAACACATTACTACTTGTTCATAAATCATGAGTACGACATTTCGTAATGATGTCGAACGAGTCACTTTAACATAAGTTTACTTTACACAAAATAATTATTTTCTTATTTTTTTTACTTTTTATTTTTGTTTTTACAGTTACTACTTCTTATCTAAAAATTCGTCTATTGAGTAGGAGGAGTTGCCATCAGAAATTCTTTTAATTTATTTTGAAATGTTGGTTTGCTATCTGTCAGACTTT
Source organism: Schistocerca cancellata (assembly GCF_023864275.1). Taxonomy (NCBI): domain Eukaryota; kingdom Metazoa; phylum Arthropoda; class Insecta; order Orthoptera; family Acrididae; genus Schistocerca; species Schistocerca cancellata. The sequence goes on along the minus strand of NC_064627.1, from coordinate 235,155,810 downwards.
TAATGCTATTTGGCAAATGACCAAAAATTTTTGTGACACCATAATTCCTGTGCCAAAGTCAGATTTAACCCAGAACAGTGAAGATCATCCTTTCTTCTGGTGTTGTAGTTATGCACTTCGCTGTTATTTTTGAATTGGGATTGGTTATTAATAACAAATTCCATAAGTGAATGTATGTATTATGTAGGTACTGTGAATATCCCGAGCTCCGTAAATAAATGTCTGCAAGGTGATCGTCGACGAGCTCCAGCTATTATTCTCATTACACGCTTTTGAGCAATAAATACTTTTTCTCTTGATGATGAATTACCACCAAAAAAGGTACCGTATGAAAGCATGAAAGCAGTGAATGAAAATAGGCCCATAGTAGGCTAATTTATTGATATGTTTATCACCAAAATTTGCAATAACCCTAACAGCATAAGTAGCTCAAACTAACCGCTTCAGCAGATCATCATTGTGTTTCTTCAAGTTCAATTTCTCATGAATGTACACACCCAGAAATTTTAAATATTATGCTTTAGCAACAGACTTTTGTTCACATCTATATTAATCAATGGTGTTATGCCATTTACTGTGCAGAACTCTATATACTGTGTTTTCTCAAAATTTAGTGAGAGCCCATTTTCAGAGAACCACTTAATAATTTTCTAAAAGACATTACTTACAATTTCCTCGGCTGATTCTTGCTTTGTTGGGTGTGATTATTATACTTGTATCATCAGAAAAAAGAACTAGCTTTGCATCTTCGCGACTACAGTGTGACAAGTCATTAATATATATAAAGAACAATAAGGGACCCAAGACTGAACGCTATGGGACATCATTCTTAATACTTCCCCCGCTAGAGGACTCTGCTGATTTTTGCAGACTATCTGTACTGTCAATTTCAATCTTCTGCATTCTTCCAGTTAAATATGAATAAAACCGTTTGTGCGTTGTTCCACTCATACCACAATACTTAAGTTTATCTACAAGAATTTAATGATTCACAGAGTCAAAAGCCTTTTGAGAGATCACAAAACACCCCAATAGGTGACGTTCGGTTATTCAAAGCATTTAATATTTGATCAGTGAAAGCATATATAGCATTTTCTGTTGCAAAGCCTTTCTGAAAACCATACTGACAGTTTGTTAACACTTCATTTTTCCAAATATGTGATGCTACTCCTGAATACATTATTTTTTAAAGGATTTTGGATAAAGCAATCACAAGTGAAATTGGGCAGTAGTTGTTAGCGTCAGACTTATCCCCTTTTTTGTGCAGTGGTTGAACAATAGCGCCTTTCAGTCTATATGGAAAAATACCCTATTTCAGGGAGCTAGTACATATGTGGCTGAGAATCCTACTTATCTGTTGGCTACAAACGTTTAGTACTCTGTTAGTAATGCCATCAATTCCATGAGAGCTTTTACCTTTGATTGAATGTATTATTTTCCAAATTTCAGTAGGAGAGGTGTGTTGAATTTCAGTTTTATCAAATTGCAAAAGTATTGCCTCTTCCATATACTGCCTTGCATTTTCTGATGAATAATTGGATCCTAAAATTAACTATTAAAAATGTTTTCTATTTCTGACTTTTTGTTAACAAACTTTTCATTGAATTTGGTCGAAATGCAATCTTCCTGTGCTCTGGGTTTCCCGCTTCTCTTTTAACAATATTAGAAATTGTTTTAATTTTATTAACAGATGTGCTAATCTCAGATGTACATCTTCTGGACTTTTTAATAACTTTTCTTAATATAGCGCAGTACTGGTTGTTTCCATAATGTTTCACTGTTTCTGGATCATTATTCTTTCTAGCTATTAGATACATTTGCCTTTTCTGTTTACAAGATATTTTAGTTCCCTTAGTAGGCCATGGCTTTTTAGATGGTTTCTTACAATTGTATTTCACTGTCTTCTGATGGAAACTGTTTTCAAATATACTCACAAAGGTATCATGAAATAGGTTATATTTTAAATTAGCATCAGGTTCCCTGCACACCTCATCCCAGCCTAAATGTTGGAAGCTTTCCTTAAAATTTTCAATTGTTAAATCGTTAATTGAACGCACTATTTTGCAGGACTGTTTTGCGTTACTGTATGGATCTGTGTCATATGAGTGTATTGTAACGAGCTGTGCGTCATGATGATAGACCCATGTTAACAGGAAAAGCTTTCATTTGATTAAATTTATCTTGGTCTATATAAACATTATCTATCAGTGTGCTGCTTTCCTGTACCACCCGAGTTGGAAAATCAATAACTGACGTCAAATTGGAAGAACCAAGTAACACTTCAAGGTCAAACTTTCTATCGAACTGTTTCAGAAAATCTACATTGAAATCCCCACAAATAATAATTTGTTTTTTCCTCTGCTTGACAGGTAACACAATAAAGAATACAAGTTTTCGAAAATAGCGGAAAAATTTTGCAGTGGGCCCTATACACGGCTACAGTTATAAAAGTACCGTTATTTAGTTTAATTTCAGAGGAACATACATTTTTTAGTTTCTACATTTTTCACATTATGACAGATTTTAACATATATGGCAACTCCTACTCTTTCCATAGTTTCTCTACTTACACGTGCTGAAGGCCTATAGCCACCTACATTTACCTTTTTCATTTTCGTGACTATGTGATGTTCAGACAGGCATAGTACATCTATTCCCCCCTCCGTTTCTAAATCTTCTAAGCAAACAAGGAGCTCATCTACTTTGTTCCTTAATCCCCTGATATTCTGATGCAATATACTAACATTATTTTTCACTGTACCTTTATAAGTATCTTGTGATATTTTAAGATCTCTAGTACCTGCCTGTCTGAACATTTGACTATCGTTCCTCATAGTCGCTCGATGAGGTGCATAGTACTAGAATGAGGTCACAAGTGTCCCATGGCAGCTAACTTGTCCAGCAAGTGGAGATGTACAGCAGTCAGATTCTTCTTCCTGCTACCTTAACTGGAGGGCACAGTAGCCAAGTTAAATAAGGCCAAATTTTGACGTTTATGGGGAAAAATTAGTGAGAAGTTGGATTTTTGCACAGAGCTTCCTTATACATTTCTAAACAACATACGAAAAACCCTCACGATTGGTCTATACCTTCGTCCACCATACTGGAAAATGGCGGCAAAAAAATCACCTTTCCGCATTTTTATGGAAAACCGTTGCATTTATGAGTAAAATACTACAGTACAAAATTAAAGAACACAAAATTATGTACAAAAATGATCCTACGTACTGTTTCCATAGGCTTCACTACAAAGACCTTGAGTTTGATGTCTTATTACGAAACAGCGCCTCCTACAAAACTTTTCGTAAGTCTCCCACAAGAAAGTAAGCTGATTTTTGTCCAGTTTTCGGTGATTACGTGTTTAAAGGTTGTTCTTATACAGTGTCTCGTTGACAGATGCACTATTAACTTTTCCTCTGCAAGAAATGGATGCAGTGTGCCGATGAGCGAAGAAATCGTGACGGCTGTTAATGACCTTTCTAGTTGCTCCAGTATTGAACAGTTACTGCGCAAACTGGTTGAAAACGGAAAATCAGAATGATTATAATGGAGAATCATGAGGAGTGTTTGATTTGTGATGGACTGCTTACAGAAGGAACTACTTGTACAGTTTCAGATAAATGTCCTGCTGCATTGATAAATACCACTGCAAGACGTGTTGATCGAAAATGTGAAACTTCACGTTGATTACCAGAAATGTTATAGTGGAGAAAGTACTACCAAGAAATGTTAGACATATCAAACTCCCGCCGGTACGAGCAACAAGCAACTGTTAATTTCACCAACCAAGGGTAAACTGAGATCTGCCGCAGAATTAGTTATTCGAGAAAACTACCTGGAAAATATAAGGAGGAAATATTTCAAAAGCAGGAAAAGAAACCAGTGTAAAGACGACGGAAATTAGCAAAAATTTGAAACAGTAACCTGTAAAGATTCAGTAACAGCAGCAGCTAAGAAAAGAAACGATGAGTGGGGTAAAAGTATTAAGAAACGTCTCGATAACATCACTGACCTGGTTGCTGCAGATGGAATGTATCATCAGAACTGTTTTGCTGGATTTTTAAAGGGGCACACGGGTGGAAATAAACAGGCAAGTCGCCCCCCTGATGTTGAAGTAGGTTACCTGATGGATAGAATCTTCAGTATAACTAAAAACAGCGATAATTGTCTATTTGCAGTTACTGACTAGATTGAGCAGACTGGTAGTTATGTTTGAGGACTCAAGAAAAATATGGTGAAGAGATCACAGTGGTAAATGCACGGAAAAAACCATCTAGTGCTTGTTTTAGAAACAACGGCTGTAAAATCTTAACAAATGCTCAGCATGAGGAAAGAAAGGGGAGTGACTCAGGCGACAGACTTCGGATTGCCTTGGCAGCGGCTGCAATCCTACGATAGGACATTAGGTTCAGCTTCTACAAAACAGCTGAATATTTCCCAACAGACCAATTTTTGAAAGAAGCACGAATCGTGATTCCACACTCTTTGAATACGTTTTTAGAAAAGGTGACAGTAAAAAAGGGCCAAGAGGAGCCCTTGTTAAAAAGAAAGGTTCGCTGGAGTATCGTTTCAGCCACAAAATCACGATCATTCACACAATTAATACTTAATTAATAAATGTTAATTAAACCTTCATTATGTGTCATTTCATGCTCTTTCTACATCAATTAATTGACATCTGCAATCAGAAATGAAGTTCCCATCAATACACGGTCAGAAAAGTTTTATGAACACCGTTTTGAAGCTGAACTGTTAATCCTATGAAAACAGTAAATAGGGCCTTTTTTTTGTAGATAATTTCGTATTCCTCAATTTAGTACTGAAGTCGTTTGCTCATAAATCCAACTGTTTTCCGTAAAAATGCGAAAAGGTGATTTTTGTCGCCGTTTCCCAATATGGTGAACGAAGCTCAAGGCCGATCGTTGATAACTAAGTATTTTGTTTGGAAAGATATAAGGAGTGTTTGTAAAAATCTAGCTTATTATTGAGTTTTTCTCTAAAATTCCTAATGTGACTGGCCCACTGCATCTACGCAGACACCGACTACTCCAGCTGTTATCGGCTGTTAGACTGCAACAACAAGCTGAACACACTCCTACACGTCACGCACATCTGGTCTGACTAGGAGACGGCGGATAATTGGCTGCTCCAAGAGGGGAGCAACTGCATTCCTCCACGTCTGCAGCAAACAGTAGACAAGTACTCGCATGAGGAGAGTTGAGCGTGGCACGGAAAATCAATTTCTCCACTTCGTGAAGCCTCACTGTTAATGCGAAGAGCACCGCGTTCCCACAAATGGTCGGACCTCCCTGGAGCTCCCTTCGTGATTTCTGTTTTACTGATATCAAGTCAGAGGCTAACGCTTGTTTGTGTGCTTAACGTTTTGTCTCCTACTACTGAAGACATCCTCAGAGCCTATGAAGGCACAATTTGGCGATTTTCGAGCTGAACTGTTTACAGGTAACAGGTAGCAGAACAATCGGGATGTGACGTCATGCGACAGCTGTCAAAATCGCAGCCCTTCTTGTTTTCTGTTCAATTTGTTTTTGTGCTTTTGAATTTCTATGGCCTCTCTGTACATTTTAGTACAGTAATGGTTGATCCTAGATAGATACGGGAGAAGAACTCTCGTTTACTTAGTTCTCGCTCTTTTGTGCTACGTTGCAGACATGCCTTTATACGACCGAATTTCCTGACGCCGAGCATAAAATTAAATTCAGCAGCTGCTCACCTGATATACGACAGCACACGGTTATCACAGCTTCGAGAGCGCATTCATCACATGCGACGCGACCTGGTCGCTGTGAACTGTTAAGTCAATGGAGCTATACATTTGCATCAGTAATAAGTTACGTGTTTATATTTGGGATCGACTGTTGAAAGTGCCGACCTATGGAAAAAGATTCTGCGACAGGAAAAACAGATTGGAGAAAAAATTCGATAGTCTGCTAAAGAAAGTGACATCCCTACGTGCAGCCATGGGTCATACTGTTATTACTACGTTTGGCAGAGTTCTGTCTCATTGTAAGAACAAAATAGCCGTGCAAAGGAGAAAACTACGTGATTGCACGCGTTAGCATACCAAAAAAGGGCAGTGTTGCTAATATGGAAACTAGAATCCGTCTTTTACCTTAAACAGCTGTGGATAAAGTAGCGTGGAATCGGTCATGTTACTGGTTAGGAGCAAACCACCTAACATTTAATTATCATAAGACGAGAAGAAAACTTTCGGAGATTTAAATTCGAATGAAGACGTCCTTAATGGTATAGTCGTAATGAAGAAAGAAGAAGAGAAGAGACCAATCAAAACCTTTCCTTTTGCGGGTGTTGCTGCAGCGTATGCGCTATGTAGCGTGACTCCGACGTGGGTATACAGGGCGATTCTTATTAACGTCTAAAAATCCCCGAACCGACGTACATGACGCTGATACAAGTAATTTCATATGAGACACAATTGGCTGCAGATGTCGCGAAATACCCCAAAAGTGGATGACAAACGTTGGAGTTCTGACGTCACCAGTTGACGTACCTTGCCGCACGTGCAGCAGTTGTTCCTATAGGTCAGTCCCACCTGATCATCCCAAAACAAGCCAAGTATTCACGTCGGTTAGCCCAGGGCTTTACCGCACGGAGCTCAGGGTTCGAGTCTTGCGCCTGGCAGGCAATATTTCTTTGTGCTGGATGAGATAATTAGATGTTTACGTTAAGTAAGATTTATTATTTTACTTACCGGTCTCGCAGTCTCCACTGGTTAACTGCAAAAGTACAGTACAACAGAAACCTACCTATTGCGTCACAAGTAACAGTAAATGAGCTACGTTTTCTTTGCTACATTAAGTCTCTAAACAAAACAAAAAAAAGGAGGAAAGAAACACAAAGTTAGAACAGCTTTTGCTTCGTTACAGCGAGCACAGTAATTCTGTAACTTCTACGTTTACGAGAGATCTCATTTACAGAAGGTATTCAGAACCAAAGTAGCCTAGCGGAGGGATATGTTACATTCCCTGCTAACGGCGAGGGCAGGATCCACAAACGCAATCGCTACTGGCGCAGCGAGTTACGTTATCTGGTGAGGTCACATGATCCACATTTGTCATCTAATTGTCTGGTGAGGTCACTTGATCAACATTTGTCATCTACTTTTGGGGAATTTCCCGACATTTGCGGCCCCATGTGTCTTATATTACATTACTTGTCTCAGCGTCATCTATGTCGCTTCGGTTTTTTTTATGTTAATAACAATGACCCTGTACAAGCATCGACGTGTAAGCAAGGGATTAGTATGGCATTTGTGACTTACCGACGTACGTGCGGTGAATACGGAATCGGGATCTATTGGCGACGTTATTACCAAACGCGTCCAAAAAGGGCCCACGTGCTGTTACTGTTTTCTTGGCTGCCGAAGACAAACAACGGTAGACATCCATTGGAGGACGAAGAATGTGTATGGGGCAGCATGTCTGACGATAACCACCATTGTGGGACGGTGCGCCAAGTTCCGTGTGACAAGCGTTGCTGCTCCTTCATGATAACGCACGTTACCATGTCGCAAAAGGCATAACGCAGAAGCTACGCCAGTTCAAGTGGGTGACACTCGAGCACTCGCCCTCTTGTCATCATTTAGAACCTCATGCGATCATCACGCCTTCGGTCCCTGAAGTAAGGCCTTGACGGGTCGACGATTCTTGTCGGACGAGGATGTGCAGCAGGCAGTTACGGACTTATTCAGGCAGCAGGACACGGTGTTTTAGGATATCTTCAACCTGATGCGTTCAGTAGAATGATTGCATCAATGCTCACGGCAGTTTTGTTTGACTGGCCCACCGATTCTGGACTGTACAGCCTTCGAACGGAAACATTTTGCTCGCCCATTATAAATGTATGAAAATACAGAGCGCTTGAAAGACATCCCACAACATTTCTGCCTAGAGTTTCTCAACTGAAATGTCTTATCAAATCAGAAGCGTTCCCACTAAGAACATATGAAATTCGCCGATAACGTAAAACCAGTGTTCAAAAATGGTTCAAATGGCTCTGAGCACTATGCGACTTAACTTCTGAGGTTATCAGTCGCCTAGAACTTAGAACTAATTAAACCTAACTAACCTAAGGACAACACACACATACATGTCCGAGGCAGGATTCGAACCTGCGACCGTAGCGGTCGCTCGGTTCCAGACTGTAGAGCCTAGAACCGCACGGCCACTCCGGCCGGCAAAACCAGTGTTAGGGGAGTTGTCTGGAAGACGTAGATTTGTAGGAAAAGTTCTGGGAAAATGCAGTATATCTGCAAAAAAGGAAATAGCATACAGGCGTTAGAGCCTCTGATTCTAGACTATTGTTCCAATATTTGGAAACCTTACCAAGCAGGCATGACAAGAGAGATTGCAGGAATTCAGACACATACTGGTAGAACCCCAATAGGTATGAAAATGTAACATCGATGTTCTGGGGAATCTCTGGAAAAATAGCGATCGTGTTTCCACGAAGCATTATTGGGTGCGTTCAGACAACCGCTGTTGGAGAACGATGGTACGGCAACTATATTGCGTCCATAGTGTACCTCGTGTGCGCATCCTGAGTCAAAGTAAGAGGCTTCAGAGCGCTTGTCGAGGCATAAGGACAGTAATTTTCCAGCGTCCTATACACAAAAGGAATATGGTATAAAACCAATAACGCCGCACTCTACAGCCGAAGGCTGAGGATATGGGAAGATGTGCACGTAAACCGCCCGCCTTCTGACCAGAAAATTAATCATCATCAAACGGTTTCACTTAGCCACAGGAATCTCAGGTAAACCCAGTTCGTCAGACATGAACCACTTCCACACACGTTCATTTGAAAGCCGCGCCATGTACTATGACTCACCACACCACAAAACATTTCTTGATTCACACCACAGCGTTGGCCTTTCAAGTTTTTGTTGTGAATGGCTCTTGCACGGCAATGAGAACATGGAAACAGTTCGAAGGATACTGCTGCCACTGACATATGCATCTAAGCTGGCACGGAGGCCTGGTGTCACAGTGGACAAAATGGTTCAAATGGCTCTAAGCACTATGGGACTTAACATCTGAGGCCATCAGTCCCCTAGGCTTAGAACTACTTAAACCTAACTAACCTAAGAACATCACACACATCCATGCCCGAGGCAGGATTCGAACCTGCGAGCGTAGCAGCAGCGCGGTTCCGGAATGAAGCGCCTAGAACCGCTCGGCCACAGCAGCCGGCACAGTCGAAAAGTATAGCAGCGGTAGTGCAGCTGCGGGCACCGTCTGCGATGTTTTTACATTTCCGCTCGGGCTGCTTAGCCGCTTGACGTCACATACTACCCTATCAGCGTAAACTTGACCCCCTTATAATTTCCTACTCTCAGCTTTCCCTCCATGTTCGCGTCCAACAGTTAACCCACTTCTCGAAATGAAGTTTCCATCTCAATACCAGTTGTCTGAATCCTAATATTCAGTTTTCTTTTTACGAATTGTGAAAATGTTTGCACTTTTCAAGATTGATTGGGGTCCTTACGCCGCAACGTCCCGGATGGAGGCTCTCGGACAAGTGGGCTTAAGTGTAGCAGGCGAGCAGGGAGAAGGGAGGCAGTGAGCAGGACATTGTAAGTGGGTCAAGTGGGCGCTGATGGGATAGTTAGTGACGTCACACAGTTGAGTAGGACAAGTGGAAATCTGGCAACAATACCAATTGTGCTCGTAGGCACTCTACCAAGGGTGTCTGACGACTGGACTCTACAGCACGTTTTAGAATTCGTTGGTCCTCAGAAGGTAATTCTATAGCTCTGCCACAGGGAGGATTGGATTTAGAGGCCTCGCTGACGTTTCCACTTCGTAGTAATTTCGCCAACGGTGGACCAATGCTCACTCACCATAATTCTGAGGTTGTGGGATCCTCCCGTTATTCTCCGCTTGAAATCAGCTCTCTCAACTGAGTTTTTCTGTTGGAACAGAAATCTGAAATATTGATCCTGCGTGCTTCACCTCACGTTACACAGAGACTGGAGAGTCCTTTGATTCGTACCATGCATGGGATACAAATAACAATGAAGATTTTGTAAATCTGTAGGGATGAAACAAACAATAAATCAAACTGATGATTGAAATAAAATTGAATTTCCGTTTTATTTGACAAAACTCAGTAACAAAGTCCAGCACTTTCTGAAGTAGGTGAACAGAGAGCAGAAGTTACTAAGTACACAATAATCTGGAAGACTTAGCAAAAAGTGGATACAAAATTCAGAAAATGGTGGAGGCATAATAAAAACGGGGAAAGAATTTGGAATGTGTATCAACGATTCTAAGAACTATGTGTAAAGTGCTTTATGTGGAGCGTAGTTACAAATGGTTTAGAAACTTGGGCATTAAGGAACTACGGGAAGAAATGATGATGACTTATTATAGAACTCCACAAGCTCAATACATAGTCTTTTTAAACGATTAAGTATAAGAACCCGATAATGTTCTGTTTCGATGCTACAGATACATCACAATCTTAGTAGGAAAACCTACACTCTAGATCTCTTTCATTCACATTGTATTTCCAGCATCCAAGATTACAGGTTTAGATGATTAAAGAAATGAAGAAAATAGCTTATTCAGAATACTTTCAACTACTATGAGTTAAGGGAAACTCAGATTGTAGGACTAAATTCGTTTTTCAAGTTAGAGAAGCCTGTTAGCCTATAAGAATTTCATCTGGTGTTAGTTCTAGAACATCCGGCAGTGACCACTTCAAAACATTTGTTATCTTCACAACTGTTTTACAATATATATATTCCTTACTGTCCTTTGTCGTTACCGGTTCTTTTGCGATCTGAGAAACAGCCTTTATAAAGACTTCAGGGGTTAAATGGAAATGAAATGAGTGTATGGCATCGGTGGCCGGGAGGCCTCTATTCGAGGAAGTTCGGCCGCCTAGTGCAAGTCTTATTTCATTCGACGCCACATTGGGGGACTTGCCTGCCGGCGATGAGGATGAAATGATGATGAAGACAACACAACACCCAGTCCCAGAGCGGAGAAAAAATCTCCAACCCGGCCGGGAACCGAACCTTTTTTTTTTTTTTGTAACCATATATATTTATTTAAATATGTTAACAACGATACATTTAAATAAAGAAACATTTAATTCTATTAACCTATTTCTAAACCCGGGCCCGCTTGCATGGGAGGCGAGCACGTTACCACCCAGCTAAGCAGGCGAACAAGGGTTAAACGTTCGTCACAAACACGGATACTGTCTGTTATAGCATTTGAAAAAGATTGCAGTTCACCTACTGGGATTCAACGCTGAATTAAAGAACTTTCTAAAGGAAAATTCCTTCTACTTTGTAGAAGCGTATCTTGACAGAAACTTACAATTATTAACACAGGTTAGAATAATAAGATTGTATCACTGTAATATCACATGAAGCTAAGTCATTTCATCGTATTGCACCTACGTAAAACTTACTTCCATGACTTATTTCCACATCGTTTGTATGTTTCGCCATGGAACGTAATTCATGTAATGTAATTCCATGTCATACAAATTACACTTTCAGAAATTCAAAGTAAGACGATGTAAATTAATGAAAGACAGGAAATCAGTTCAAGAGAGGGAGATAATTCGACAGGAAATGAGGAACAGCACAACTGATCGTATGGATGAAAAAATATTCAATTCTGTGCACTGGTATATTTATAAACTAGCTGACTACTCGGCGTTGTCCGGGTACGTATTTATTCAATTGGTCAGTATCCTCCTCACCCCTCTCTCTGTCCACCTCCTCTGCCACCCCCCCCCCCCTTTTCTCTGTCCATTTGCTGCTGGCTCCCTCTCTGTCCTCCACGTTTTCCCCCTCTCTCCCTACCCTTCTCCTCCTCTTTCATCCCTTTCTATGCCCATCTCCTCTTCCCCCGCTCCCTGTCCGACTCTTCCTCTTCCCTTTCTCTGTCCCTCCCCTCCCTTCCTCTGTTCGACACAGTGATATAATTTTGTAGGTACATTCATCGACATATGTGGATACAGTCTGTTAAATGTGTGCGAGTCGAGCTAGTATCAGGGAAGTAATAAATTCCAACATCATGCACGATGCGACAGTTATTCATGCATCTCTGTGTGTATGACGCCATTAATACATAATTACGTGTTGTACAGTTGCAGGTTCATTTAGGGACATAATTGAACTCTAAACTAAACTCCATTCGAACAAGCTTCGGAAGGGACAACGATACTGACCGATCGCCGTGTCATCTTCATTGATAAGCGTCGATGGAAATGGAGGAGCATATGGTCAGCACACCGCTCACCCTACCAATGTCAGTTTTCGTGACCGGAATGTGAATACTGTCTGCAAAAAGCGTCGCGAATACAGTTAGTAGTAAAAATGAAATGAAATGATCGTATGGCATTGTTGACCGGCAGGCCCCTTTCGGGGGAGTTCGGCCACCGTATCCATTTTAGGTGACGCCAAAATGGCGACTTGCGAGTCATGGATGATGAAAATGATGATGAAGGACACACAACACCTACTCCCCTATCGGGAATCGAACCCGGGCCCCATGCACGGTAGGTAGTTAGTAATGAATAAGTAATATATTAAAATTTCATGACTGGTGCGAAAATGAACAGCGAGAATGTAGTAAGCGACAAACTTCTTCACTTTCATCATTATGTGGAGGTTGTAAGCGAGAAAAAGTTTCGTGTAGGTTTGAAGTTATGTGTGAAATCATTAAGGGCTCTCGTTCTCAAATACTGGATGAATAAAATCTGGGTAGGAGATGTGGAACATATATACTTACATTTTTCTAATACCGACATGTGAGAATATCGTTTCTCCGTGATCATTTTTGATGAACTAAAGCCTATACAGTGTCCCAAACTATGCTCAAGTTATCTGCGAAACCCCCATGAACGTTCGCCTAATACTTTTGGAGATTATTGTGATCAGAGAAAAAAGAGAAACACGACGGTTTTACAGATTTGTTATTAGAATAGAAGATGAGTGATAATACCATAACAAAATGGGCAGAAATTTCCCATGCAAAAGATGCAATTCCACGTGGAATATGAATGCAGATAACACATCCAGATCAAAGCAGGAAACAGACGAATAAATGAAACAAGTGAAATACGTTATTTCACCAGTACCATGAATGCACTGTTTTCGACCATCTCATAACAGCGTAAAGGGCAGCGAGGCATCATGCAAAATAACATGAGCCGAACCGGATCGATTCCGCGCGGCGGCTTAATCACCTTGGCGCCTGACTTGTTTTTGGGCAGTTTCCCACGATCGTTTAGGCAAATGCTGGGCTGGTACCCAAATTCGGCCTCAGTAATCGCAATATACAAACAGTTAAAACGCGATCCCACGCAAAACAAAGTACACTCATGAAAAAAAAGCCGATTAGAAAGCCGAACACCTTGAAAGGCTAGAGGCAGGTCAGTCATAATTAAAGGACATGTACATCAGTACGTTCTGACGTGCTGCAGAAGTGATTAGCCTTTTAACATGTCGATCCGCGGGTTCAGGGTCAACATACACATCGCGGTGCAACACCTACCGGTAAAATGTGCCTATGGCTCTCGTTGTCGCTATAAACCGAAGGTAATGGATCAGTGTGACTTGGAGCAGATGAGCAGGATGCCTCGCAGACGTACGCGCGAACCGTACCACCATATCAGTAAGTTTTAAAGAGGGTGCATTACTGACATGAGAGATTGTGATGCATCCATCCGGGAAATTGCTGTTCGTGTGGGACGAAGTCTTTTGGCAGTGCAATGAGTGTGTGCAGAATGTAAGATGGCTAAATGGTTCAAATGGCTCTGAGCACTATGGGACTTAACTTCTGAGGTCATCAGTCCCCTAGAACTTAGAACTACATAAACCTAACTAACCTAAGGACATCACACACACCCATGCCCGAGGCAGGATTCGAACTTGCGACCGTAGAGGTCGCGCGGTTCCAGACTGTAGCGCCTAGAACCGCTCAGCCACCCCGGCCGGCAGAATGTAAGATCGTAGAACATGATGAGATGGGTCAGGTCGCACCACCCAGACTCCCCCCCCCCCCCCCCCCCTCAGAGATGATTGACACCTCATCCCGAATGCCATTGCAGGACAGATCTGCGTTGTTCTCCTCGGATGTGGCGCAACGGTGGAACAGTGTAACGCATGTATACTATCAGGGCTGACAGTCTGTCGCAGTTTATTACGGCATGGGATATGTGTGCGTCCTCCACTGCTCCGCCTACCTTTGATGAAAGTACAGAAACATGCTAGACGGCAATGGTGTATGTAACGATGTCACTGGGGCAGGAATGACATCAGATAGTATTCTCGGCCGAATCCAGGTTCTGTTTGTTTGAAAATGATGGCAGCATTATGATTCGCCGCAGACAGGGGGAGTGCCATCACTGGCACAAGACATACAGCGCCAACTCAAGGCCTTTAGGTATAGGGTGCTATTGAATACGTCACAAATCACAGCTGGTGCGTTTCCAGGGCACAGTGACCAGTGTGACCTACATAAATGACATCCTGCGACCAGTAGCCATCCGTTGAACAACTTGAGCCATTTGAACAGGGTCACGTCGTAGTTCTGCGGGAACTGGATGGATGTATCGACGGACTGCTGCACATGCGGGGCATAATGTAGCGGTGGTGTGTAGCCGCTTCCAGCGGAATACTGTGGAACATTCCCGCACTTATAGACCTGGTTCTGAAGTTCACGTAGTATAGACGCACGTCAGGATCGATGCATTGTGCAAGCAGTGGTGGCTGACTGAACACCATCCAGAGTTGCACCTATTGCGTCATCAGGAACCATTGGGAACCATCTGACTGCAGCAGGATTAAGAGCACATGTGCCTCTGGCCAGGCTACCATTGACACCATGACACCGCCAAGCACAGCTACTCTGCTGTTGTGAAAGAGTTAACTGGAGAGTGGAATGGCGCTCTGTTGTCTTCAGTGATGAGAGTAGGTTCTATCTGTCTGCGAGTGATGGACGCACACGTGTATGGCGTAGTCCTGGTGGGCTGCCTGTTCCATAGTGTATCCACCCACGACACACAAGTCCCATCCCAGGCTTCATGGTAGGATGGCCATCAGATATAACTCTCGGCCACACTTGTGGGTAAACGACTAGTGTCTGCTAGATTACACAGATTTTTGCCCCTACGCTATAACCATTTCTTCCAAAAGAAGGTGATCTACTTTTTCAGCAGGGTAATGCACGTCAGATACGGCTGCTGCAACGTGGTCTACAACAACTGCCCTTGCCAGTAAGATCACCAGATCGCTCACCAGTTGAATGCGTAGTAGAGCGAAATTGCAACAAAAGGTTCAAGATGACTCGAACAGTGTGTCACAGGATGTCATTCGCCACCTTTAAGATCGCTTGCATGCAAGAATAAGCGCCTGCGTTGCTGCCAAACGAGGGTGCACTATATAGGGTGGTACATTGATAGTGACCGGGCCAAATATCTCACGAAATAAGCATCAAACGAAAAAACTACAAAGAACGAAACTCGTCTAGCTTGAAGGGGGAAACCAGATGGCGCTATGGTTGGCCCGCTAAATGGCGCTGCCACAGGTCAAACGGACATCAACTGCGTTTTTTAAATAGAAACCCCCATTTTTTATTACATATTTGTGTAGTACGTAACGAAATATGAATGTTTTAGTTGGACCACTTTTTTCGCTTTGTTATAGATGGCGCTGTAATAGTCACTAACGTGGTATAACGTAACATCCCGCCAGTGCGGACGGTATTTGCTTCGTGATACATTACCCGTGTTAAAATGGACCGTTTACCAATGGCGGAAAAGGTCGATATCGTGTTGATGTATGGCTATTGTGATCAAAATGCCTAACGGGCGTATGCTATGTATGCTGCTCGGTATCCTGGACATCATCCAAGTAGCCGGACCGTTCGCCGGATAGTTACCTTATTTAAGGAAACAGGAAGCGTTCAGTCACATGTGAAACGTCCACCACGACCTGCAACAAATGATGATGCCCAAGTAGGTGTTTTAGCTGCTGTCGCGGCTAATCCGCACATCAGTAGCAGACAAATTGCGCGAGAATCGGAAATATCAAAAAGGTCGGTGTTGAGAATGCTACATCAACATCGATTGCACCCGTACCATATTTCTATGCACCAGGAATTGCATGGCGACCACTTTGAATGTTGTGTACAGTTCTGCCACTGGGCACAAGAGAAATTACGGTACGATGACAGATTTTTTGCACGCGTTCTATTTACCGACGAAGCGTCATTCACCAACAGCGCTAACGGAAACCTGCATAATATCCACTATTGGGCAACGGAAAATCCACGATGGCTGCGACAAGTGGAACACCAGCGACCTTCGCGGGTTAATGCATGGTTCGGCATTGTGGGAGGAAGGATAATTGGCCCCCATTTCATAGGGGGAAATCTAAATGGTGCAATGTATGCTGATTTCCTACGTAATGTTCTACCGACGTTACTACAAGATGTTTCACTGCATGACAGAATGGCGATATACTTCCAACATGATGGATGTCCGGCACATAGCTCTCGTGCAGTTGAAGCGGTATTGAACAGCATATATCATGACAGGTGGATTGGTCGTCGAAGCACCATACCATGGCCCGCACGTTCACCGGATCTGACCTCTCCGGATTTCTTTCTGTGGGGAAAGTTGAAGCATATTTGCTATCGCGATCCACCGACAACGCCTGACAAGATGCGTCAGCGCATTGCCAATGCTTGTGTAAACATTACGGAAGGCGAACTACTCGCTGCCAAATGCATTGAGGTTGACGGACATCATTTTGAGCTTTTATTGCATTAGTGTGGTATTTACAGGTAATCACGCTGTAACAGCGTGCGTTCTCAGAAACGGTAAGTTCACAAAGGTACATGTATCACATTGGAAAAACCGAAATAAAATGTTCAAACGTACCTACGTTCTGTATTTTAATTTAAAAAACCTGCCTATTACCAACTGTTCGTCTAAAATTGTGAGCCATATGTTTGTGACTATTACACCACCATCTATCACAAAGCGAAAAAAGTGGTCCAACTAAAACATTCATATTTCGTTACGTACTACACGAATAGTAATAAAAAATGGGGGTTCCTATTTAAAAAACGCGGTTGATATCCGTTTGACCTATGGCAGCGCTATTTAGCGGGCAAACCATAGCGCTATCTGGTTTCCCTCTTCAAGCTAGACAAGTTTCGTTCTTTGTAGTTTTTTCGTTTGAGGCTTATTTTGTGAGATATTTGGCCCAGTCACGATCAATGGACCACCCTGTATACGGATGCAACTTTTTAGACACCCTTTACTGTTACACAGGTGTTTCATTTACTCTTAATTTATCATATACTCCTACTATGATGAAACACCTGTCACTCTCACTAGTCAATAAAATTACCTTGTCCTTGAGGTTGTTACTTTTTTCCGGCTATGTAATGGTCATCTCCAGCACTTCGTTCAATAGACAAGAAATTGGTCACCCCGGTAGACATCATGCTAATTCCATGTAACACGACATGTATGATTTAAATAACGAAAAACTGCTCTAGTTACTTATTTTTTTCATGCTTAGCACAACGCGGTTCGAGAATTTATTCTCATTTTCGAGTGCATTTGTTCACATGAATATTTTTTATGTTTGCATGTGCGGTTTCCTGCCTCTCTTGCATTGTTGATCACTTTTTGACTGCAGTCGGAAAATCGCACAAAATGAATCTCTGATTATTTTAATGTGCTAATGTTAGAAATGGTAATTTTGTTTGTGTGCTTACAGGTTATGTGCCTCCTCCATTACACAGAATGTCACAGACAAGCAAATTATCACTTACACTATTTGTTTTAGTACTCAAAAGATGCTGCAAAGATATTACGACACGATGGCTTCACAAAGAATTCGTACGCAGTCAGAGGTGTTACAGTGCTCTTGGATAGCATTATACATACAAAATTACCAATTATAAAATGTAATTTTACCACTGATGGCTAAGGAAATGTACATATTTATGAAAGTTACTACCGTTATAATGTGCATGAGAAATATTTAAAAAAATTAACTGATTCACTATCTAGTTTTGTCATCGACAATTTTTCTCCTTGCTTCTTGTGGTGTACAAAACATTCAAGCTCCTTTAATAAATCCACTGTACGTGATTTTTGGAAGTGATGATCATAAGACTTTCATCTTTGTTTCCAAATAGGTGTCCAGTGTCTTTTGTGTATGTTGTTATTGCTGTTTTTGTAAGCTCTGTTATTTACGTAACAGCTGATGTATTCAGTGTACCTAATTTGAAAATTCCTGCTATTTTGCTTTATGTAGTAGCTTGAGCAAGTTTTACATGTTAGTTTGTATATTCCTGAGTCTGAGAATTTATCTTTTTTGTTGTTTAAGGTGTGGACTTATTTCTGTTGTAGTTTTTTGTTTGTGGAGAAAGCTACTTTCACATTAGGTAACTTAAGTAGTTTGCTATTTTTTGACAAATGTTACCTACGTAAGGTATGCTGTTCATAGACTTGATTGTATTACTGGTTTCTGCTGATGAACTAAGAATTTCTTTTTTGTAATTTGTTACAGCATATTGTCTGTCATTGGGCTAGGGAAGTCGTGGGTCACTGCAATTTGCTTAATGATATCTGCTACTTTCTTTCTGTCCTCTTTGTTCATTGAGGTTTGTTTGTGCTGTGTACCATAGTTATTCAATCTGTATATTGAGCGAGCAGTAAAGGAAACAAAAGAAAAATTCGGAGTAGGTATTAAAATCCATGGAGAAGAAATAAAAACTTTGAGGTTCGCCGATGACATTGTAATTCTGTCAGAGACAGCAAAGGACTTGGAAGAGCAGTTGAATGGAATGGACAGTGTCTTTAAAGGAGGATATAAGATGAACATCAACAAAAGCAAAACGAGGATAATGGAATGTAGTCGAATTAAGTCGGGTGATGCTGAGGGAATTAGATTAGGAAATGAGACACTTAAAGTAGTAAAGGAGTTTTGCTATTTGGGGAGCAAAATAACTGATGATTGTCGAAGTAGAGAGGATATAAAATGTAGACTGGCAATGGCAAGGAAAGCGTTTCTGAAGAAGAGAAATTTGTTAACATCGAGTATAGATTTAAGTGTCAGGAAGTCATTTCTGAAAGTATTTGTATGGAGCGTAGCCATGTATGGAAGTGAAACATGGACGATAAATAGTTTGGACAAGAAGAGAATAGAAGCTTTCGAAATGTGGTGCTACAGAAGAATGCTGAAGATTAGATGGGTAGATCACATAACTAATGAGGAAGTATTGAATAGGATTGGGGAGAAGAGATGTTTGTGGCACAACTTGACCAGAAGAAGGGATCGGTTGGTAGGACATGTTCTGAGGCATCAAGGTATCACCAATTTAGTATTGGAGGGCAGCGTGGAGGGTAAAAATCGTAGAGGGAGACCAAGAGATGAATACACTAAGCAGATTCAGAAGGATGTAGGTTGCAGTAGGTACTGAGAGATGAAGAAGCTTTCACAGGATAGAGTAGCATGGAGAGCTGCATCAAACCAGTCTCAGGACTGAAGACCACAAAACAACAACAACAACAACCATCGTTTTGTATACAGTTTTCTTGTGTACGTGGGTGACATGATGTGGCAGGGAGTGTGCTGCTGGAAGATGTCTTTTTTCTGTACATCTTGAAATTGTTTTCTATGTACAGATCTAGAAAATTAATGTTATTATTTTTTTGTATCCAGCTGTGAATATTATTTTCTTCTGTACATTATTAAACAATGTTTGTGATGTTATTGGTTTCCCTTGTGTCGCTTCTGAGTGAAATTAAGTCATTGTCCACGTATTTTTTGAGTATACTACGTTTTTAAGCAGGATTCCTGGCTGCAAAATATTTTCAGTTCTAGATGGTTTATGAAAATGTGTGCTATTGTACCAGACTCAGGAACATACAAAATCGCATGTAAAACCTACTCAAGCTACTACATAGGAAAAACTTGAAGGAACTTTCAAATTACACTCCTGGAAACTGAAATAAGAACACCGTGAATTCATTGTCCCAGGAAGGGGAAACTTTATTGACACATTCCTGGGGTCAGATACATCACATGATCACACTGACAGAACCACAGGCACATAGACACAGGCAACAGAGCATGCACAATGTCGGCACTACTACAGTGTATATCCACCTTTCGCAGCAATGCAGGCTGCTATTCTCCCATGGAGACGATCGTAGAGATGCTGGATGTGGTCCTGTGGAACGGCTTGCCATGCCATTTCCACCTGGCGCCTCAGTTGGACCAGCGTTCGTGCTGGACGTGCAGACCGCGTGAGACGACGCTTCATCCAGTCCCAAACATGCTCAATGGGGGACAGATCCGGAGATCTTGCTGGCCAGGCTAGTTGACTTACACCTTCTAGAGCACGTTGGGTGGCACGGGATACATGCGGACGTGCATTGTCCTGTTGGAACAGCAAGTTCCCTTGCCGGTCTAGGAATGGTAGAACGATGGGTTCGATGACGGTTTGGATGTACCGTGCACTATTCAGTGTCCCCTCGACGATCACCAGTGGTGTACGGCCAGTGTAGGAGATTGCTCCCCACACCATGATGCCGGGTGTTGGCCCTGTGTGCCTCGGTCGTATGCAGTCCTGATTGTGGCGCTCACCTGCACGGCGCCAAACACGCATACGGCCATCATTGGCACCAAGGCAGAAGCGACTCTCATCGCTGAAGACGACACGTCTCCATTCGTCCCTCCATTCACGCCTGTCGCGACACCACTGGAGGCGGGCTGCACGATGTTGGGGCGTGAGCGGAAGACGGCCTAACGGTGTGCGGGACCGTAGCCCAGCTTCATGGAGACGGTTGCGAATGGTCCTCGCCGATACCCCAGGAGCAACAGTGTCCCTAATTTGCTGGGAAGTGGCGGTGCGGTCCCCTACGGCACTGCGTAGGATCCTACGGTCTTGGCGTGCATCCGTGCGTCGCTGCGGTCCGGTCCCAGGTCGACGGGCACGTGCACCTTCCGCCGACCACTGGCGACAACATCGATGTACTGTGGAGACCTCACGCCCCACGTGTTGAGCAATTCGGCGGTACGTCCACCCGGCCTCCCGCATGCCCACTATACGCCCTCGCTCAAAGTCCGTCAACTGCACATACGGTTCACGTCCACGCTGTCGCGGCATGCTACCAGTGTTAAAGACTGCGATGGAGCTCCGTATGCCACGGCAAACTGGCTGACACTGACGGCGGCGGTGCACAAATGCTGCGCAGCTAGCGCCATTCGACGGCCAACACCACGGTTCCTGGTGTGTCCGCTGTGCCGTGCGTGTGATCATTGCTTGTACAGCCCTCTCGCAGTGTCCGGAGCAAGTATGGTGGGTCTGACACACCGGTGTCAATGTGTTCTTTTTTCCATTTCCAGGAGTGTATATACATTCAACACATCAACTGTTACACTCATAACCAATTTACAAAAAAATAGTTCAAATGGCTCTGAGCGCTATGGGTCTTAAATTCTGAGGTCATCAGTCCCGTAGAACTTAGAACTACTTAAACCTAACCAACCTAAGGACATCACGCACATCCATGCCCGAGGCAGGATTCGAACCTGCGACCGTAGCGGTCGCGCGCTCCAGACTGAAGCGCCTAGAACCGCTCAGCCACACCGGCTGGCACCAATATACAAACACAGCAACAACAATACATATAAAAAAACAGTGGACACCCATTTGGAAACACAGAAGTCCTTAAGGCCTCCACTTCCAAAAATCACATACAACAGAATTAACGGAGGGGCTTGAACGCTTTGTACACCACAAAAAGCAAGCTTTTTGAAACCATAGTGTCCCAATATCTTTGTAGCACGTCTTCATCACTAAAACAAACAGGATAAGTGATGATTTGCCTGTGTGTCACGTTCTGTGTAGTGGATGAGGCGCAATAACTAAAGCAGACAAATAATAATACCGTTTCTAGCTCCAGCATAAAAAACACTCCAAAATACATTTTGTCCGGTTTTCTAATTGCTATATTTCTAATTGCAGTATAACCTCAAAAAAGTCATCTACAATGCAAGACAGGCGGGGTCATCTACAATGCAAGACAGGCTGAAAATCATAAATGCAAACATCATGAAAAATATTCATTTAAACAAATGCACGTGAAAATGAGAATAAATTCTCGAAAGGCGTTGTGTTGAGCATAAAACATAAGTAACTAGTGCAGTTTTTCGTTATCAAAATTATAAATGGCACAGTTGCAACCTTTCCTAAAACATCGAAAATGATGAGCAAAATTAAAAGCCTTGATAATGGTATCAATTCGGTGAGGAAAAGAGATCACAGGGATTTTGATTGCTATATTTCACCCTAGGTTTCAAATAGTGCCATTTTCTATGGGATTAATATCAGGTGATTTATCCGTCCTTCCAGTTTCATAAAACATGCGTTCAGCTTGGTGAACAAGGCTGTAGTTATCTTGGGAGAAGGGAGTGTCTACAGCATACTCATCAATAAAATAAAGAAGTTGGGCAACATCTGTCACCCATAACTTTGAAACAAACATCCTGATTCATTATCACTGTAGTCTGAATGAGTGGATCCAATTCATGGTGCGAAATACTTCCCCAAAACATCACAGAATCACCTTCGCCACGACCTACGTACTCCACAAATCGCAATTCGTCGGACCCAACTACACGCCTCCAGTGAGCTATATTATCCAGTTTATGTTTTGTTTGCTGTGAGCAATGGCTTTTCACGAAATGTTCGAGTCCAAATGCCCACTACACGCAGTTTCTTTAGCCATGTCCGCTCGAAAACTGTGTGATATTACTGCGAAAAAATATTATGATTAGTTATTCCATCATCAACCTCCTCTGAGTTACCATAGATTACGTGTTAATGGTGCCATTTGTTCTGGGAATGCATTACATGCGAGGTGCCTAGTTGTTTTTACCGCTCTGAGTGAAATGCAAAGAGTTCTGTTAATTTGGACCAACATACATCTAAAAGTGACCCCTGCATAGGTAGAAGCACTTAGGTCGTACATCCGCTGTCTTGCAGTTGTAATGAACTGTTGGCGAGCACCTGATGTTACGTAAATAACTGGTTCGCTCACTGTTTAGTGAGGCCGCTAGAACTTATGTAACCAGAACACGAGAAACTGCAAGTTATAAACATTATCCACTGTCTTTTGAACAGATCATACCTTACTGATATATTTACAAACTTCATCTTGTGACACCAGTCACAGGATTGCATATTACGGTTTATTAAAATGTTCTAGGTATTTATTCTTGCGCAAAATTAGAATTTGAGCGATAGCCGCCAGACATCATATCTGTCCACCATGACTGCCCCTTTCCAATCTGATTAAAGCTTTAAAGAATTTGCATACAACTGAAACACAATTGACCGCGTCAGACACACGTCTGTTTCCCACAACTACCCCTTCTGATGTGATTAGCACTTCACTGAATTTACATAAAAACTGTAACATAACTGACTCACCAGACAACACCTCTGTATCCCTTGACTACCCCTCCCGATTTGATCGATCTGATTTGGCAGCCCCGCTACTTTGCTTCTGAGCTCGGTCTAGTCGGAGCTCCGAAGACACCCGAAGAGCTTCTTCTGCCTTTTCGTTTCGCTTTTGTTTTTAGTTTTGCATATAATTCTGACTTTCGAAATAAGTAGGCGATAGCTTACCATTTAGAGATACCTATTCCAGAATATTACGCAAGTTTAATGCATCGTTATTAAAATGTTAATGAAAGAAATTTAGTATTTTGGCGCACAGCCTCCGAACGTATCAGCCAATCTCATTGATAGACTACAATTTTGGCTGCCTTTCCCACGCGAAAGTTACTATCTGCCACTGGTGCTTCGCACCACTGATAACATCATATGCATAATGCTGCAACCTCCACTGCTCTGGAGAAAGAATCTCTGAGATAGATATGATGGTTGCTAAAGCCAGAAGTATCACAACATGGACGTGCATTGGCTGAAGCAGCAGATCCTGTTGGGTTTGAAACTGTCATATACAAAGGGATGGCTCTCGTCTCTGTTCCCTGTCAGAATCTTATTAGGACCAGTTCTCACACCGTATTACAAGGCTACGAGCGGTAAACCATTTGTTGCAGACTCTTTGGACAGTCCGCTTGATATACCAACTTCAATCACGGTATGTTCATGGACACGTCCAAACAAGATACGGCAGATCCTTTCCTCCATTCTGTCACATCTCAACGTCGACCCATGTTACTGCGCAGATTCCATGCAACCTATCGACACATGCACACGACTTCACTACCATGACTTACGTCAGCTGTGGAGGGTCATATGACCACCTGGTACCAGTTGCAGACTCTCTAAAACATTTCAAAGCATCACTGTACTCTGTTGATGGAGTAAGTTGTGTTTTGTCCGGTGAGCTTATGAACTGTTGGAAGCATATGAGCAACAAGAACGTGAGCAGATGTTCTTATATTTTAGATCACGAAATTAACGGGAGAGCGAGACGGAAATTCGTTGATGGGTCACAGCCCAGTTATATCCGAAAAAACAACCGTGGCCCGCAGGCTCACCTTCTCCATTTGACTGATGGATCATCCTCAACAAATTAATGCTGTCACACAGTGATGATGTTCGTAATGTAGATAATAAAAAGTCCGTCTTTTGCAACTGAATGCTTCTAATTAAACATGTTTCACCTATTCATACCAAGCATCATCAGTGGTCCATAATATAAAGAAAACCGTATACTTCTACATATTTTGTTTGTATGTATGTAGTGGTAATTGGCACCATATTTAGATTATTTAGTCACAGTGCCTACCAAAAAACGTAAAGCATTCAGAAGAAATGTTCGGATGTCAAAGCAGCTTCACACATGTACACACCACTGTGGTTCTGTGTGATAGGTAGAACGGCCACCAGGGTGCGTTAGTGTTCTTCGCGTTAGTGTCTTTACAAGACCTTGTATGATATGGAAGGGCCATGAACAGCATCACATGTTGAGTAACATTGTGAAGAGCTCGGAGATGCCACATACTTTTGTGAGACCGCGTTATCAGCACCAGACAGAGTCTGAAAGAGAACCTCATTGTGCGTCTCCAATTGGCCAGCTAGTCGAATCGTCTAGTATCCTGATTTGTGGAGTATATGGATGTGACAGTGAACCGATGTTGAACCGCATGTTAACGTGAGTTGTACTGCATGTTAACGTGGGGCACACTCGTCTTCAAGGGTTGCGGTCGATCAAGCCTGTCGACAGTTATGAAAAACTGCCTTATTGTACACTAATCCGTAGTAACCTCTTAACGTATGCACCTGCCATACGAGAATAAGTAATGGAATCCCTGCAATATTCTGTACCATTCCATACCACTAGAGACTAGCAACAGCCGGGCTGTGGAGTTACCGTCCCGTCCGTAGACGGCCATTAACACCACAACACAAACAGTTGTGTTTGGCATGGTGCCGTGACTCCAGCAAGAAGGTTTGCTGATGAATGGCATCGCAAAGTGTTCACCAGTGATTCAGGGTTCTGCACTATCCCGGATGACCATCATCGGCGTGTGTGGAGGCGACCTTGGGAGAGGTCCTATACTCCCAAATGTTTTGGTGAGACATTGCAGTGTTACTCCTAGTGACACGGTGTGGAAAGCCATCGGGTATGATTCAGGTCACGGCTGGTAGTGACTGAGGGAACTGTGGCGGCAGAGGGGCACGTCACGAATATCCTGCATCCTCATTTGTTACCTCTCATGCAACCGTATCATGGTGACATTTTTCAGCAGGACAATGTTCGTTCACACAAGGCACTATCTGCTTCATATTGAGGTACTCCAGCAAGGTCCCTACTCTTTTCCACATAGAACTCCTATTGAACCAGCTCAGATGCCCATTTCAGTGCCAGCAGCCAAGATATTAAGGACCAGTTACAACAGTTATTGGCAAGTTTGCCTCAGGAGGTAGTGTAACGACTCACCTTGGCTTATTGAATCAGTGCATACGTGTATCCAGGCTAGAGCGGTGCAACGCCATATTGATATGTGGGCTCATTATGCAAAGTGCTTTTTAATATGACTCAAGTATGTAATCACTAAACATAACATATCCTCTCAATTCATTTATTTTCATCTCGTATCTGAGTACCTTATTTGCAACCGTACAGTTGTGATTTATCACATACTTTCATTTTTCTATTCTTTTCATGAAAGTGAGCGATAAATCAAAACGAAATATTTGTAAATAGTTAAATAATTGAAATACACTCTCAAGAATCACTATAGATCTCTTAAGAAAAGATGGGTAATTAAATAATTTTCTTTGTGGTGTAGACCACCGATGACGACTAACATGAATGGGCAAAACATGTTTGGTTAGAAACAAAATAAACATTTAAATGCAAACGTTAGATTATTTTCTTATGTGCGTGATAACGTAACTGGAGAAATAACGGAAGAAAAATGGCTGCAATATTAAGAATATATTATCTCTATAGACAACTAGTAGTCCGGAATTGCTCCTCCTACTTTTCCTCTTCTCGTTCCTGCCACATTCTCTTCATTAGCATAACACTCTAATACACAAAAAAAACTTCGCTCCACGAATGAATTGTCCCAATGGAAGGAAATCGATAGATGTACATGTACAGACAAATAAATGATTACAAATTCAGAAAAACTGGGTAATTTGGATGTGATGTGCATGTAGAGACAAATAAATGATTACAAATTCAGAAAAATTTGGTGATTTATTTAAGAGAAGGAGCTTCACAGATACAGCAAGCCAATAACGCGTTGGTCCACGTCTGGCCGTTACGCAAGCAGTAATTCAGCTTGGTACTGATTGATAGAATTGTTGGATGTCCACCTGAGTGATAACGACCAAATTCCGTCCTCGCGGTAGACTATCGAAATCCCGAGCTGGATAGAGGGCCCTGCTAATAATTCCCCAAGCGCACTCAGTTGGGGAGAGATCCGGCGATCCTGCTGCCCAAGGTAGGGTTTGGCAAGCACGGAGACAATCAATGGAAATTCTCGCCGTGTGAAGCGGGCATTATCTTGCTGAAATGTAAGTCGAGGATGACTTGCCATGAAGGACAACAAAACGGGATGTAGAATATCGTCGACGTACAGCGGATGACAACCAAAAGTGTCCTCATACGAAATAAAGTAGCACCCCAGACGATCACTCCTGGTTGTCGGGTTGTATGGAGGGCGTCAATCGGACTGGTACCCCATTGCTGTCTAAGGTGTCTCCAGACACGCCTTCGGCAGTGATGAATCCCGCTGCGAACTGATCCCCGATGACCAAAGAACACGTGTCTGAAGACGCCTCAGACAGTGGTGGGATTCCAACCGGACTGTCACTCGCCTGACCAGCTGACATCCAGGAGTGATGGTGTGGGCTGCCATTCCTTTTCATAGCAGGAGTCTTACAACACAGCGGTACGTCGACCATGTTCCACGTCCCATTTTGTTCCCATTTATGGCAACCGTCCTGGGTTTAAATTGCAGCAAGATAATGTCCGCTCGCACATGGCGGGAGTTTCTACTTGTTGTCGTGTTTGCCAGTCCCTACCTCGATCAGCAGGGTCGCTGGATCTCTGCCCAATTGGCAACGTTTGGAACGTTATGGACAGGGCCCTCCAATTATCTCAGCATTTTGACGATTTAACAGACATAATTCTGCACTATATCTCTCAGAAGGACATCCACTATCTCTGTCAATCGATGCCTAGACGAATTACTGTTTGCATAAGGGCCAGATGTGGACGAAAGCACTGTTGACTTGCTGAATTTGTGAAACTCTTTGTCTTCAATAAATCATCCAATTTTTCTGACAGTGTAATCAATTGTTTGTCTGTACATGCACATCACATCTACCGATTTCTGTCCCTTAAGGATAATCCCTTCGTGGTACGTCTTCTTTTTGTTTTAGAATGTATTTCCACTGGCCAGTATCCAGTTGGTTCCTGCCGCAGGGTTAACCCACGACGCCTGTGGCGTCTGTGGCGCTTATCTCTGACCATGACCGCCAACTGGAAACTGTCAACACTTGCGTGTGACGCAACGGCACGGGCCTCCAGCGGTGTCAGAGCAGTGACGAGAGCTGTCTGCTGCACTCTTATCGTACAAAGCCGCCTTTCAGCCGTTTTGCGGTAATACGTCGAATATAATCTCCCCGGATGAATATTTCCTGCCAGATATTTCTGCACACCAAGTCGCCTTCTGCAAGTGCTATGCCTGGTGACAAAGGAATCGTCCAATTGATTACAAAATGCCGCTGTCTCCGGTGATTAAATAGCACTTGAGCATTAACATACTTCGAACTCAAACATAATTAGGTATCTCGAACAGACCAAACTCGTCGATGCCTGCCGAATGGATTCCTATAATATCGACCATGTTGAACCTAAATAGCGCTTTTCATACGCGAAATCCTGGAAGTCATGGATCAAAGCTATGGATCAAATATAGCACTTCCTGAATCCCGAAAATCATTTGACTCGTTCCTACACCTGCGTCTATTAACAAAAGCACTATTATATGGGGTATCAAAAAAAATTGTGACTGGGCTGAGAATTCATTGGTAGGATGGACGCAGCATGCATCCTCGATGGATAGCCAAAACTGAAGTGGAAGAAATTTCAGATGACCACATTAAAATATGTTGAGATCCTTTTTGTTCATGTAATATACTAACGATGTGGCAGACAATATTAACATAAACCTCAGCTATTTTTTGCAGACGATGCAGTTATCTGTAATAAGTTTATATATGGGATGATTCCCGCCGGCCGGGGTGGCCAAGCGGTTAAAGGCGCTACAGTCTGGAACCGCGTGACCGCTACGGTCGCAGGTTCGAATCCTGCCTCGGGCATGGATGTGTGTGGTGTCCTTAGGTTAGTCAGGTTTAAGTAGTTCTAAGTTCTAGGGGACTGATGACCTTAGAAGTTAAGTCCCATAGTGCTCAGAGCCATTTGAACCATTTTTTGGGGTGATTCCGTCATGATGTTAAAAACTTTAAGGGATGATGGAGAAGGATAAATGTATCAATCTGAGGTAAAGGATCTGTCTGGAAATGACTGAGTCGAAAGTTATAAGCGAATATCGTGAAGGTATCTCTGACAGACGACCCCTTCTACTGCAAGTTCTTTGCTTTCCGTATTTTGTGAGGACGTAGTATGCTCAAAAACAAGGAAAAAATGTCCAGTAGGCATGTTGTCTAAAGTACATACCGTAAGAGACAGGAGCACTCGTCCATCTCTTCTACTGAATGAGTGCTCATAGCTTTTGAGATAAAGATCTTACAGCCCATGTCGTTTCCGGACCAGAGTCCCTTACCTCAAATTGATACACTTACTCTTCTCCATCGTCTCTGAAAGTTTGTAATAACA
The DNA here is from genome assembly GCF_023864275.1 of Schistocerca cancellata. Lineage (NCBI taxonomy): Eukaryota > Metazoa > Arthropoda > Insecta > Orthoptera > Acrididae > Schistocerca > Schistocerca cancellata. The sequence goes on along the minus strand of NC_064627.1, from coordinate 235,126,377 downwards.
TCACAGTATACAGGGTGACTCAGGTGCTCCTATCGCTGGGTTTTATTCAGTCTGCAACCCCTTCAAATATCACATGCAAGATTTTCATATTCTCTCGCTCGCTGCATGAAAACTATTAGTCCTACAGAAAAAATGAACTGGACCTTTTTGTAGAAAATTTATTGTAGTTAAGGTACGTATTTCTTGGATAATTCGAAAACTATGGCCTCTAGCAAAAGCACATCCCAGTACAAAATTTAACTACATTAAATTTCCTACAGAAAGGTCCTGTTCATTTTTTCTCTGTGCGGCTGATCCCGGCGGAGGTTCGAGTCTCCCTCGGGCATGGGTGTGTGTGTGTTTGTCCTTAGGATAATTTAGGTTAAGTAGTGTGTAAGCTTAGAGACTGATGACCTTAGCAGTTAAATCTCCTAAGATTTCACTCACATTTGAACACATTTTTTCTATGGGGTTAATAGTTTGCATGTAGCGAGCGAGAGAATATGAAAAATCTTGTGTGTGGTATTTGAAGGCTTTGTGGGCTGCATAAAACCCAGCGGTAGGGGCAGCTGAATCATCCTGTGTAAGTGTTTGTGGGTGAAGGTGACAGTTTTGTCAAGAACTACCAATCGCCAGTCACTGATTTTTGTATTGATGCTGCCCTTGATTTCCCCCTTGTGCAGTATAACATTTGTATATTTAGAGAAAGCTTTTGATAATGTTTACAGGCATACATTCTTTGAAATTCAAAATATAGTAGAGCTAAGATACAGGGAGCAAACGGTCTTTCACAACTTGTACAGAAACCAGACTGCAGTTACAAGAGTAGAAGGATATGGGAGAGAAACAATAGTTGAGTGGAGAATGATGCAGAGTTGTAGCCCATGTTCAATTTGTACACTGAGTAAGCTGTAGAAAAAACCGAGGAGAAATTTTGGAAGGACATTCAATACCAGGGGAAGCAATAAAAACTTTGTTTGCCGAAGGTACAGTAATTATGTTGCAGATGGAAAAAAGATTTGGAACAGCAAATGGTTCATATGGTTCAAATGGCTCTGAGTACTATGCGACTTAACTCCTGAGGTCATCAACCGCCTAGAACTTAGAACTAATTAAACCTAACTAACCTAAGGACATCACACACATCCACGCCCGAGGTAGGATTCGAATCTGCGACCGTAGCGGTCGCTCGGTTCCAGACTGTAGCGCCTAGAACCGCACGGCCACACCGACCGGGAACAGCAATTGAATGGATAATGTCTTGAAAAGAGATTATAACGTGAACGACAAGAAACGAAAAACAAGGATACTCTAATGCAGTCGAATCAAATCAGGTGATGCTGTGGGTATTAGCTTAGGGAATAAGACACTAAAAGTAGTAGATGACTTTTGCTAACTGGGCAACAAAATAACTTTTTAAATGAACACATCGCCATTTGACTGTATTGTTGTTTATTTAAGGCCAGACCAGGTTTAGGGCTTCTATGTCATTTTCAAGTGATTGAGTTTTTCATTAACACATTTTGCAGGACATAAACTCAGTCACTTGAAAACGGCATAAAAGCCGAAACCTGAGTCGTAATTAAATAAACAACAATACAATCAAATCGTGGTGTGTTCATTTAAAAATTATTGTATCACTGTTGCTCAGCAGCACCAAAAATAACTAATAAAAATTGCAGACTGGCAATAAAAGGAAAACTATTTCTGCAACAAGAGGAATTTGTTAACAATTCATATGAAATTAAGTGACGTGAAGTCTTTTCTGAGGGTATTTGTCTTGAGTGTAGTTTTGTATGGAAGTGAAATGTGGTCAAACCCCAACAGTCAAGACTAGAAGTGGCTAGAAGCTTTTGAAATGTGCTGCTACAGAAGAGTGTTCAAGATTTGATCAGTAACTAATGAGGAGGTACTGAGTCGAATTGAGAAAAATGAAATTTATGGCACAACTAGACGGTTGATAGCAGACGTCCTGCAGCGTCAAGGGATCATCAGTTTGGTAATGGAGGGAAAAGGAGGGAGGCCGTAAAAATGTTAGAGGAAGACCGACGATTGAGTAGGCTACAGTAAGCAAGCTTAAATGGATGTAGGTTGCAGCAGCTGCTCAGAGGCGAGACATGCACAGAACAGACTAGTGCGAGGAAATGTATCAAACCAGTCTTAGGACTCATTCACGCCGTCCGTTTTTGGCCGAGTGGTTCTAGGCGCTTCAGTCTGGAACCGCGCGACCGCTACGGTCGCAGGTTCGAATCCTGCCTCGGCCATGGATGTGTGTGATGTCCTTAGGTTAGTTAGGTTTAAGTAGTTCTGAGTTCTAGGGGACTGATGACCTCGCCGTCCGTTTTTGGCCGAGTGGTTCTAGGCGCTTCAGTCTGGAACCGCGCGACCGCTACGGTCGCAGGTTCGAATTCTGCCTCGGGCATGGGTGTGTGTGATGTCCTTAGGTTAGTTAGGTTTAAGTAGTTCTAAGTTCTAGGGGACTTATAACCTAAGATGTTGAGTCCCATAGTGCTCAGAGTCATTTGAACCATTTTTGAACTGTAATAACTTGATACTTAATACGACATTAAATGGTAGATACACTCACCATTATCACTATTTCAGTTATGTCTAATATTGTGGGCACAGGTCTTCAGACTGCGGCTTTGGGTGGAACGGTGTATCTTTCTGTCGTTTGGCTAAGTCAGTCTTCCTCTTATTTTTTTTCTTCAGTGGAGACTTCTCACAATTTCCCGTGTCTCGTCGGTTCTACCTGCGGACTCACGAAGCGTGTCAGATTTGTCGTCGCCAGCAGGTATGCTCATTGTGTGTGTGGCCACACTTTTCCGGCTGGAATGTTCTTCAGACAGTCAGGTCGCAAACCGAGCCATACAGGCTAACAATCAGAAATGCAACTGAAAAATGTCCTTCGTGGTATAAAGTTGTATCTTTTTAGAATTTATTGTCTTGTCTGTGGCACTTAGTGCTTACGATGGCCGGCCGGTGTGGCCGACCGGTTCTAGGCGCTTCAGTCTGGAACCGCACGACCGCTTAGGTCGCAGGTTCGAATCCTGCCTCGGGCATGGATATGTGTGATGTCCTTAGGTTAGTTAGGTTTAAGTAGTTCTGAGTTCTAGGGGACTGATGACCTCAGATATTAAGTCCCATACTGCTCATAGCCATTTGAACCATTGACTCATTCACGTTTGCAATCGTCTCAGCACATTTACTCGTCATTCATGGACGTACACACATGGTCATGACAATTAAAAAATACACTGACTGAAAAATAAAACTGCAACACCAGGAACGAGTTCTGCGACATAAACGAAAGTTGATATGCGTGTTTCTATATCTGAAAGGTGATGTCTGTTTAAATTTCGCGACAGTCACATCATGGTGGTGCAATTAGCTACAATGCAAATCATGTTTGCTATAGTTACCTTTGAGACTGGGTGTTGAGTTGAAGTTAGTCAAGAATTCCTTTAAGGCGACAAAGACGTTATTATCACCACTTCACAGAGTCGTGTAATAGGGCTACGAGAAGCTGGATGCTCCTTCTACGACTCTGCAGAAAGACTGGGTAAGAATGTAGCCATTGCATATTATTGTTGGCAGCGGTGGTCACGGGAGTGTACAGTCGCAACGTATCTGGGCTCCCGACGGCCATGTGACAGGGAAGAAGCCCAGCGTGTACGCCGTTTCGTTCTGGGTCATCGTACTGCATCTGCTGCGACAATACGAACAGCGTTTGGCAACACAGTGACACAACGAACTGTTACAAATCGGTTACTTGAAGGACAACTCCGAGCCAGACACCCTGTAGCGTGCATTCCACTGACCCCAAACCACCACCATTTGCGACTTCGGTGTTGTCAAGCGGGAGCTCCCTGGAGGTCAGGGAGGAAGTCTGATGCGTTTTCTGATGGAATCTGACTCTGCTTCAGTGCTGGTGATGGCCTTGTATTCGATAAAAGGAGGCCAGTGGAGGACCTGCAACGAACCTGTCTGCGTGCTAAACACCTGGAGTTACAGTCTGGAGTACGATTTCGTATGACTGTAGGAGCACTTTCGTGATTATTTCACACACCCTGACTGCAAATCTGTACATCAATCTGGTGATTTGACGTGTTGTGCTGTCATTCATGAACAGCGTTCCGGGGGGTGTTCTGCCAAGTTGATAAATCTCGGCCGCATACCGCTGTTGTAACCCAGCATGCTCTATAGGGTGTCGACATGTTGCCTTCACCTGAACTGTCTCCAATCGAGCACATTGGGACAGTCTTTTCTCTAAATCGCTCCAGGCAAATGCCGGGATGGTTCCTTTGAAAGGGCATGGCCGACTTCCTTCCCCATCCTTCCCTAATCCCATGAGACCGATGACCTGGCTGTCTGGTCTCCTTCCCCAAACAACCCCAACCCACATTGGGACATCATCGGACAACAACTCCAGCATCTTCCACGAACAGCATTAACCGTCTCTGTATTGACCGACCAAGTACTACAGGAATCGAACTCTGTCCCGCATCTGGCACCTGTACAACACAATGCATGCACGTTTGCATGCTTGCATTGGACATTCAGGCTATTACACCGGTTATTAACGTACCAGAATTTCACAATTGCAATGGCGTATCTCGCGTTTGCATTATCCTGTGATCTTGCAATGTTAATCATTTAAATACGTTACCTAGACAAATACAGGGTGTTACAAAAAGGTACGGCCAAACTTTCAGGAAACATTCCTCACACACAAATAAAGAAAAGATGTTATGTGGACATGTGTCCGGAAACGCTTAATTTCCATGTTAAAGCTCGTTTTAGTTTCGTCAGTATGTACTGTACTTCCTCGATTTTCACAGTCAACATGTGTGGGCTGACGAGAATCCCCACGCAATTGTGCATTCACGTCATCAACACAGATTTTCTGTGAACGTTTGGGCAGGCATGGTTGGTGATGTCTCGATTGGGCCCCATGTTCTTCCACCTACGCTCAATGGAGCACGTTATCATGATTTCATACGGGTTACTCTACCTGTGCTGCTAGAACATGTGCCTTTACAAGTACGACACAACATGTGGTTCATGCACGATGGAGCTCCTGCACATTTCAGTCGATGTGTTCGTACGCTTCTCAACAACAGATTCGGTGACCGATGGATTGGTAGAGTCGGACCAATTCCATGGCCTCCACGCTCTCCTGACCTCAACCCTCTTGACTTTCATTTATGGGGGCATTTGAAATCTCTTGTCTAAGCAACCCCGGTACCAAATGTGGAGACTCTTGGTGCTCGTATTGTGGACGGCTGTGATACAATACGCCAGTCTCCAGGGCTGCATCAGCGCATCAGGGATTCCATGCGACGGAGGGTGGATGCATGTATCCTCGGTAACGGAGGACATTTTGAACATTTCCTATAACATAGTGTTTGAAGTCACGCTGGTACGTTCTGTTGCTGTGTCTTTCCATTCCATGATTAATGTGATGTGAGGAGAAGTAATAAAATGAGCTCTAACATGGAAAGTAAGCGTTTCCGGACACATGCCTACATAGCATATTTTCTTTCTTTGTGTGTGAGGAATGTTTCCTGAAAGTTTGGCCGTACCTTTTGTAAGTAGGCTGTTTATGTTTTCTTAGCGCTCTGCATGAAAATCACTGGCTGTGCTGTGTGCAGTCTGTGGCTAGTTTGCATTGTTGTCTGCCATTGTAGTGTTGGGCAGCGGCAGCTGGATGTGAACAGCGCGTAGCGTTGCGCAGTTGGAGGTGAGCCGCCAGCAGTGGTGGATGTGGGGAGAGAAATGGCGGAGTTTTGAAATTTCCAATACTGGATGTCATGAACTGCTATGTATATTATGATTTTTCAACACTATTAAGGTAAATACATTGTTTGTTCTCTATCAAAATCTTTCATTTGCTAACTATGCCTATCAGTAGTTAGTGCCTTCCGTAGTTTGAATCTTTTATTTAGCTGGCAGTAGTGGCGCTGGCTGTATTGCAGTAGTTCGAGTAACGAAGATTTTTGTGAGGTAAGTGATTTGTGAAAAGTATAGGTTAATGTTAGTCAGGGCCATTGTTTTGTAGGGATTATTGAAAGTCAGATTGCGTTGCGCTAAGAATATTGTGTGTCAGTTTAAGCACAGTCATGTATAATTTTTTCTAAGGGGACGTTTCACTTTTTGTAACACCCTGTATATTCCCGAAATTTCATTATTCTACGTTAATTAGTTTTTGCTATCGCGATTTTTTCCGTTAGTGTATTTTAGTACGTGTGCTTCTGTAATAATTATTAGCAACGACAGTGCGATGCTGCAGTTGCCTATTCTCCGAGGGTGTGCTGAAAAGTAATGCGTGCCAGTTATTTATTCTGCTCTAAATATCGGCTGATGTATTACACGTCATGCGTATGACTCGATCAACTTTCCCTCGTCGATGACGCAAACCTCAGCCCTCTGCCTCTAGAGGGCTCCAATTTGTAAATGTGACACGGCGGTGTGCTACATAACTACTCGTATGTCTGTGAGTGAGAAACAGCGTACTGTAATCGAGTTTCTAAGTGCCAGGAAAAGTGCCTCTAATTATTGAAATCCGTAGGAGAATGAAAGTTGTGTATGGTGATGATTGTATATAAGTGCGACGTCGGGTTGTTCGTGCTAGCCTCAACGTGTGAAGGGCTCGGAGTGGGCGACTGCCTACGGCAGCCGACGAAACTCTTCGGAATCGGGGCTTGATTAAATCATCACAGAAAATCGTCGGATAACACAAACACAGCTCTCAAGTGAGTGTGGCATGTCAAGAGAGCGCGTACAGGGCGTCGTTCCACAACTGCGTGCGTAGTGGGTGCCCCGAATGCTCACTCTTGACGTGAAACAGAGGAATGTAGACACCTGTCAACAAATTCTTTTGCGTTTTGAGCGTGAGGCGTGAGGGCGATAGGTTATAAAAGCTGGGTTCGCAGTTTTGATGCCGAAAACAAGAGAGCATCAACCGAGTTTCAACGCCTAAAACGTTCAAGACCGTACCATCGTCAGGGAAAGATATGTGCATAGCAAATTCTGGGATGTTCAACGTGTGGTTCACTTGGAGTTCATGCCTAAAGACACCATCATAAACCTTTCAAGGTACTGTGAGACCCTTAGAAACCTGAAAGCATGAATTCGAAGAATTCGTCCACACATGGAGCACCCTCTCGATCAGCATGACAAGAACGCTGCGACATCTTCAACAATCGGACGCCTTGGGTTCGCTGTCATCGACCATCTTCCATACAGTCCCGACTGGGCCCCATCCGATTTTCATCTGTTACTAAAACTTGGAGATCACCTTCGAGGACTTCACTTAGGTAGTGATGAAGCAGTGCAAGCAGAGGTGAGGGCATGACTCCATCAACGAAGTCAAACAATCTACAGTGGCGGTGTCAACAAAATGGTTCCTCGTTGGGAGAAACGTCTTCGTCGCTAGAGTGACTTTGTTGACAAATAAATCTGTAGACATGAGGAATAAAGATGTAGAAAATTAATACAGTTTGTTTTGTTTCACACTGGATTACTAAATCCTCTTAAAATTCACAATGCAGTAGCGTATAAAACAGAACATTTTGTACTTAATTTTGTATGTAACGTGCCATTGGATATCTAATAATGGTAATTAACTAATTTGTAACTTATTCAGGGTGACACAGAATAACAGGAATGTTTGAAATGAGTAGTGGCAGCCATGCGCAGGTGGCAGCACTGCGGGTTCGTGACAGCGAGTAAACAGTCTGCCATTTCAGTAGTCATGGATCAGTGGAACCGACAACAGCCTGCATTAGCCATAAAAATGTTTTATAAAAATAATGATAGTTTGGTAGCGGCGCAGAGGGAGTTTCGACGTTTTTATAATTTAGGACGTCATGATGACGTTCCATCGAAACACGCGATAAAAGGTTGGATTAATAACTTTGAAGAGACTGGACCTGCCTTCAAGAGGAAACCAACAAGACGACCAAGAAGTGTGAGTTCTTGAGATAACATTGAGGATGTTGTACGCGAATCTGTCTTACGGAGCCCACGGCCTTCAATTCGTAAGCAAGCAGCATTGGTTGGAATGTCCCGGGTGAGTGTTCGCAGAATTCATCATCTTGATTTAAAATTTCATTCGTGCAAACTACAGATGGTGCAATAATTGAACGACAACGTTTATCGGTTACGATTAGGATTCTGTGAATAAATGGTAACAAAAATAAACAGTGACGATGAATCTCTGTACAAGCTGTGGATGAGGCACATTTTCATCTCACAGGTTTTGTGAATAAACAGAACTACCGTTACTGGGCAAACACAAATCCTGATGACGTTCATGAGCGCCCTTTACACGCTCGAAAGTGACAGTATGGTGTGGTGATTCATAACATGGGATTATCGGACCGAATTTTTTCGCAAATGAACAGGGAAATACAATAACTGTCAATGCCGATCGTCACGTGGAGATGTTACGAACTTTCGTTACGCCTGCATAGAACGACTTTCCAAACGATCAAGAAGCCTGGTTTCAACAGGACGGAGCGACATCACACACTGCTCGACTATCAATGGCATATGTGCGATAATTATTCGGCAACCGTCTGATCTCACGATTCGGTAACATTCCCTGGCCCTCTAGATCGCCAGATTTATCCGTTTCTGATTTTTTTCTTGTAGAGCTACCTCAAAAGCAGAGTCTACACGACTCGACCAAGAACCCTGGATGAGTTAAAACAAAGAATTCGCGATGTAATTCACAGTATCCCAGTTGATACTGCAGCGGTCAATGAGGAATCTCAACAGCAGAGTTCACGAATGTATTCGTACAGGAGGACGATATCTAAAGAATGTAATTTAAAAAAAAAATGATAAATGCCATGAATGTTTCGTAAATGGCGAAGTTGTGAGGTTTCAATTACTATGAGTGCAATTTCTTTCCTTCATCACTTCTAGTTTTATTAGATTGTGGAAATGTTCCCGTTTAAAAAAAACTTAAAAATTTTCACATAAAAAATTTGGAGGAATTAATTTTCAGCACGTCCTGTGTTTATATAGCTACACAGTGCAATGCAGCACTAAATATCTTTTGCAACTGTATAACTTTTACTATTGAATTAAATGTCACCGAATTACCGGAAATTTTCCAGTGATGACGCTGCAGTCCACACAATCAGACTCACAACTGTGAGAGTATCCCCGCCTATTTACATTGTCTTCTCCATCTGGCTGGACCCAATCCACAACCAACAAGCACTCTGTTGTCCCTGTCACGACTTCTGTTCACGTCAGGTTAACAGGACGGCTAAAGGCCGGTTCCCACTAGGGCTGCCGCGCATCAAACCCGCGCGTCAACGGCGTGGTTGCCATGGAAACGGCGTCAGCGGCACGGCGCGGCGGGCTCTGCGTCGCGGTTTGCCCATGTCGAACCGCTTCCGCTGCCCCGTGACGCGCTCCAGGTGCGCGCCGCCAATCACAGAACGCGCTGAGCGTGACGTCAGGTACGGCACCCCGGGCCACACGAACTTCCGCCGAAGCGCTGGCGCGGACGCGGCGGCAGCTATGAAAAACATATCATCCGATTCCAAGGAAACTATTCGGTAGAAAAATTTGATTCTTGGGCATGTTATAGCCTGATATCTTCTCTCGATAAAGGACCGAATTTATTTTCGTTATTCGTCGTAGTTACTTGCTGTATCGCATTTACGTAAACCTTTACACGAAATTTTAATGAGTGTGCAGAGGTGAAAACGCATTGCGTGACTTTGCGTACAGTTCATTTTAGGTTATACATTATTGCGTATGAAATTTGGTCAACATATCGAAATTGTTTTTAAAGCTGAGAGCAGGTCGATAGCTATCACCTTTCTCGAGATATTGAATGATATGTCGGCGGACGGGCTGTGCCGTGACCGACCGCGGCTCGCTCGCGACGCGACCGATACTTCGTCCTGCTCGTCGTAAACCATGTGGTTGTATCAACCGCAAATTTCGTAAACGTTTCTAGAAATCGAAACGTGTTTTTTTGCAAACGATAACTTGTGAAAAGTCATGTATTTCGTCGCATGATAAATATCCTAAATCTGTTTATCTACCGAGATATGAAAGTAACTACAGTTTTTCAGAAGGGATAGATGAATTTTTTTAAACGGCATTAATAGCATGTCGAATGAGAAGTTAAACCGAAAGTAATTTGCTGGTATGTATAAGATGTAATTTACTAAATATGTAGAGCTATTGATTATTTCCTTTCTTTTTTCTTTATCCAGTGTACTTTACTGATTCAAGACGAGTTTCGCCTTTTACTTTAAGGCATCTTCGGTGGAATCTAGAATGATTCAGTTTTGTTTTGATATGTGATACTTGCAGATTATAAAACAGTTCACATCTTTTTTTACGTGAATGACTGATTACTTACAGTGAATCGAGTTTTTGGCGGACATATACGTTTCCCCTCACCTGGTCACATGCTGGAGGTTGAACTAAAACTTATATTATGGAACATAAGCACATTTTCGTGTTCGCTCTTTTTTCTTCTGTCACTAGCAGTAGACGTTTTACTGAAAACTCTGATTTGACGTCGTAACTACAATGTGTTCACCTCATGTCCCTTCCTGTCTGGTTTGTTTATGTACATGTTGCCAAACTGCAGAATTATATGCTCAAAACTAATGTTTGTTTATTTTCGTTCTCCTTATATCTGTATGTGTGTGTGGCTAGCCGGTGATAGTTATAGAAAGTTGAAAGTGAATCCAGTAGTTGTCAGACAGTGGTTGAAAGATTTGGTGTTCAGCTGATTTCAGTTTTGGTTTAAATGTTTTGTGGAGGAGTGCATGGAAGAGTAAATTCACTGCTTACATTAACAGATAAAATAGTAGAATAGTATTTCAACAGATGATTATTACCAGAATAGTATCAACCAACCCCTTTGTCCTCACTCTTTGACGCCCCATAATACGTCCTGTCAACTAACCCCTATTGTTGTCCAAGTTGTGCCGTAATTTCCTCTTCCTCCTCTATTTAATTCCGTACCTCTTCTTTAGTCACACGATCCTCGTATCTAATGTTCAGCATTCTTATGAATCACAACGTTTTGAAAGCGTCTATTGTCTTTTTGACAGAACTGTTCATCATCCACGTTTCACTTACGTACAAGGCTGCACTCCACACAAATACCTTTGTAAAATAGTATCCAACCATTAGAATTTATATTCGGCGTGAACAAATTTTCTTTTTCAGAACGCTTTTCTTGCTATTGACAGTCTTCGGTCAGGTTTGCGTCTGCACCAGGAAATGCCTTACAATTTAATATCTGGTTTCGAAAACTGTTCGAAATATATATTATTCTTTCGTGATTCTTAAGCAAGGTGCTGAGATGCTGGCGATGATTACATTATGCTCTGTGGGAAATTCTATCAGGTGGCTTCCACTTTCATCCCTTCCCCCTAGCCTTTGTGTTCTTACTGTTTCGTGTACCTGCTACCGTATCACATTTTAAATTTTTGTCTCCCTTAACTATCTGAATAATTTCTTTTGTCGTACATTGTTTCAATGTGTTAGGAGATAGTGAACAATCGTGAAAGGTAGTCATGAAATCTGTTCATGGTGAAACGAGAAAACATGAATAATGAAATATGTGAAAGAGTACATTGTACAGAAAATGAAAAATTGGGATGTCTTCACCAAACTTCGTCTTTCCTTCATGTAGGTGTAAGATACAGTTAATCAAACGCACCGCGCGATTCAGTGGGCCCTGCCCCGTACCTCAGTGGCTGTCCGTCATTGGCTACCGCTAACGTCTGCCGCTTCCAGATGGGAACGCCAATTCCGCGAGCCGCCGCGTCAACGCGGAAAACGCTTGCCACTGCCGTTTCCGCATGCCGCGCTGCCGCGCTCTAGTCGGAACCGGCCTTAACAGCGAGCACGCCCACAACGCCGTCTTCATTGCGACCGTACCGCTGTTCAGTGTCTCGTGAGACCGTTTCAAAGTTACGCGCAGCACAACAGTACGTTTCGAAACGAGAATATTTTTTTTTCTCTACTGTGATTTTGATCACCTTATACAAAGGCGGGCTGTCTGCAGCATAGTACGCCGCTCTTCAGCCTTGAGTTTTGCAATAAGTATTACATATAGGTGGCACAGAGAATACAATCAAAACGGCGGGCAAAAAATGTAGACAATAAAAAACAAAAAACATGGGGCCGTTCACGCTGGACGAGAAATATCACTAACACTAGTTGACACGGCGCACATAACATGGAAGACGGCGACGGCACACGTGAACAGTGGAGGCATGACGGCGAAAGAACACTAAACACAAAAGAAGGCACACAGACGAGGCACTGATGGCGCTGATCTCCGGCGCGCAAATGTTCACTGAGTGTGTGCGAGTCCGGGGACCTGCCAAGAGAGGAGGAGGAGGAAGGGGAGTGGGAGAGGGAGAGGAGACAGCAGAGATGCCATGGACAGGGGAGATAAGGGGAGGGAGGAAGGGGCAGGGGAAGCCCGGGAGAAGGGCGGAGGAAGGGAGATGGGGGAAAAGGAAAGAGAAGGGAGGAAGGGTGCCTAAAGGAAAGGACACAGGAAGTGGGGGGGGAGGATCAAAGTTGATAGGAGGGGTAGATGGAGGAGAGGAGGACATCATCAGGGAGGGGGAGCTGGCGGAATCCACCTTGGGAGAGGGTAAGGAGGGTGGAGACATGGTGACCGGGTGGGACGTGGGAATACAGGCGCAGCAGCGGGTGGGGGTGGGAGAGGATGGGTGAGACAAGCAGGTGAGGAGGATCGAGTTTGCGGGAGGTGTACAGGATCCGTATCCTTTCAAGGAAAAGGAGGAGGTGGGGGAAGGGGATGAGATTGTACAGGATCCGCGTGGGGAAGGGGAGACAGATGCGATAGGCGAGGCGGAGAGCATGGCATTCAAGGATTTGGAGGGATTTGTAAAAGGTAGGCAGGCCGGAGATCCAGGCCCCATGGGCGTAACAAAGGATAGGGCGGATGAGGGATTTATAGGTGTGGAAGATGGTGGAGGGGTCCAGACCCCATGTACGGCCAGAAAGGAGCTTGAGGAGACGGAGTCGGGAGCGTGCCTTGGCTTGGATTGTCCGGAGATGGGGGGTCCCGGAGAGGCGACGGTGGAGGGTGACGCCAAGGTACTTGAGGGTGGGGGTGAGGGCGATAGGACGGCCATAGATGGTGAGATAGAAATCAAGGAGGTGGAAGGAAGGGGTGGTTTTGCCTACAATGGTCGCCTGGGTTTTGGAGGGATTGACCTTGAGCAACAACTGGTTGCACCGGCGGTGAACCGGTCAAGATGGGATTGGAGAAGGTTTTGGGACCGCTGCAGGATGGGGGCAAGGGCAAGGAAGGCGGTGCCATTGGCAAACTGGAGAAGGTGGATGGGGGGGTGACGGCGGCGGCATGTCCGCCGTATACAAAAGGTACAGAAAGGGGGAGAGGACAGAGCCTTGGGGTACACTGGCGGAGGGGAAAAAGGTGTAGGAATCTGTGCTATGGATGGTGACATAGGAAGGACAGTGGGAGAGAAAGGAGCTGATCAGACGGACGTAGTTAATGGGAAGGGCGAAGGTTTGGAGCTTGAAGAGGAGACCGGAATGCCATACGCAGTCATAAGCACGTTCGAGGTCCAGGGAGTTGAAGATTGCGGAGCGACAGGAATTAAGCTGGTCGGAAAGGAGATGAGTAAGGTGAAGGAGAAGGTCGTCGGAAGAGAAGGACGGCCCAAAGCCACACTGGGTAACGGGAAGGAGGCGGTGCTGGCGGAGATGTTGGTGGATGCGTCGGGTGAGGATAGATTCCAGGACTTTGCTGAAGACCGAGGTAAGGCTGATGGGACGGTAGGAGGAGATGGCGGATGGCGGTTTGCCAGGTTTAAGGAACATCAGGATACAGGAGGTTTTCCACAGGTTGGGGTAGTAACCGGTGGACAGGACTACATTGTAGAGCCTGGCCAGAGTGGAGAGGAAAGAGACAGGAGCTTCATGAAGGTGATGGTAGGTGACACGATCGTGACCAGGAGTGGTGTTGTGTTTGGTGCGGAGTGTAGCAATGAGATCCTGTGTAGTGATAGGGGCATTGAGTTCCATGTGTGCAATGTTGTCCAAGTACTGGAAACCAGGTGCGAGGGGAGGGACAGAGGTGTCAATTCGATTGCGGACATCCAGGAAGAGGGAGTAATCGAAATGGGGATCATCAGGGATGGAAAACACATCAGAGAGGTAGGAGGCAAAGTGATTGGCCTTACTAAGGGTGTCAGGAAAGGGGTGATCATCATGGAGAAGAGGATAGTATGGGGAGGGTTTAGTTCCGGTAAGGCGACGGAAGGCTGACCAGAACTTGGACGAGTTGATAGGGAGGGTGGCATTTAAACGGGTGCATGTCTGTCGCCAGTCCTGGCGTTTCTTAGCCGCGAGAAAATTACGAATGTATCACTGGAGTTGTCGGTGGCATCGTAGTGTGTCCGGGTCACGTGTGTGTAGGAAGGTACGGTAGAGACGGCGGGATTCACGGAGGAGGAGGATGGCCTGTGGGGGTAAGGTAGGATGGTGGGGGTGGATGGCGACAGTAGGGACGTGGGCCTCCACGGCCTCAGACAAGGTCTGCTGGAGAAAGGAGTCGGCATGGGTTATATCGTCAGGGTGGTGGTAGGGGAAGGGGTGGCTATCGACCTGAGTGGAGAGGGTATCCCGGTAGGCATTCCAGTTGGCACGGGAATAGTCATGGACGTACTTAGGGGCAGGGTCATTACGAGGGTCGGGGCGGGGGCGACGACCATCTGAAACGGTGAGGAGGACAGGGAGATGGTCGCTACCAATAGGCTCCAGGACATCCACCGTTATGCGGCCAAGGAGGTTGGGGGAGGAGAGGATAACATCGGGAGTGGAGTGTGCTGGGGGATGGGGTGAGGTTGCCTTGAAGGGAGGACAGGAACCGATGCCACTGCCATAACTGGGCGGTGGAACGACCATGGATGTTGAGGTCGGCGGCGATCACGTAGGAGGAGAAGGTACAGTCAATGTGGGAGAGGAAGTCGAAGGGAAGAGGGGCGTTAGGGCGTACATAGATGGTGGCGCAGGTAACGGTACGGCCGGGGAAGAAGAGACTGAGGATCTGGTGTTCGTTGGTGTTGGGAAGGAGAGGTTGGAGCCGAACGGAGATCTGGCGGTGGTGACCAATGGCAACTCCGCCACACGCAATCAGGAGGGGATTATCGGAGCGGTGAAGGAGGTAGGGTGAAGTGTGGATGGTGTGGTGGGGTTGGAGGAAGGTTTCATTGAGGAGGAAGGCATCCACGTGGTGGGTGGCAAGGGTGTGCAGGAAGAGGTTCTTGTTGGTGGGAAGGGAGCGGTTGTTGTTGAAAAGGATACGGTGCTGTCGCGCCATGACAGGGATTTAGACGAGGGTGTCAAGATGGGAGAAGGTGAAATGGGCCTGGTTGTTGGAGTAGGTGGCACACATTTTTAGGTGGAAAACGGAACAGGCGGCGAGGGAGATCTGTTGGAGGGTGTGGCGGCAGTGAAAAGGATGAACATTCTGAAGGACGATGGTGAGGAATCTGATGATGTCCTCAATGGTAGGGGGTGGGCGAAGGTAACTGCCGGGAGGGGTGGGGGCGTCCAGAGGGCGGACAGGAACGGTGAGTTGAGGAGTGGTAGGAGGGGGTCGGGCCTTACATTTCTGGGAGTAAGTAGGATGAGGGAGGTCACAGGTATTGCAGGAGGAGGGAGACTGGAGATTGGGGCACTGCCGTAAGAAGTGGGCTTGTCTACAGTGCGGGCAGGTGGGGGCCTCACGGCAGTCAGATGTTGTGTGTGCATTATACCACAACCACCTCTGGCAGCGGAGGAATTGAGGAGGGGAACGGGAGGGGTCAACTTTATAACGTTGGTTAAAGAGGAGGGCACCCTCCTTCAGGAGACGGTCTATGGAGGGGGCGTGCTCGGAAAAGACCCCCATAAGGCGGGTGGGGCCGGCAGAGTTGTGGATACGGCGAATCGCACGCACTTCCAGATGGGGATGTGCCTGAAGCTCCACCAACACCTCCTCCTCCATGATCGTCGGACTAAGCCAAGTGATCACTGCGGTGAGGGTCGGTGGGCGACACAGAGGCTGGGGTTGGCGGGAGGGAGGAGGGGAAGGGGCAGGAGTGAGGGAGGCATGAGGGCCAAAGCGGGTGACAGGGAGGCAGGAAAGGAGAACCGTGTCAAGGGTAGGGCTGGTGGAGGAGATGAGAACCGAATCACGGCGAGGAGTGAGGAGGGAGATGGTGGCACCGGGAAAATGCTGGGGATGGAAGAGGGTGAGGTTCCAGGCCTCAAGAAGGGAGGGATCAGGATGGGAGAGGATGTAGCGGAAGGAGGAGGGGGAGGAGGAGGAGGAGGAGGGGGCAGGGACAGGCGGCGAGACATCCATGGCATCCTGGACAGGTGAAGGGGGACGAGGTGGAGCCTTTTTGGATGCAGAAGAGGCAGGGGTGGCGCTAGGGCGTATGACGGCGGCAGAGGAGGTGTGGGGGACGGGAGCAACTGGAAGGTGGTGTGGAGGGGCAGGTCCCGGTGCTGGAGTCGGCGCCGGAGATGGTGAGGGCGAGGGCAACAGTGACGATGAAGACGATGATGAGGGCGAAGAGGAAAGTTGAGCGTGGGCCGTGGCCCTCTGGGCGACCACCCTAGCGGGTGCCGCAGAAACGGAAGGAGCAGAGGGAGGGAGTGGCGGGAAGGGATCAGAGGAGGTGCGTGAGGAAGGAGCCGGGGATGGGGTGACAAATGGTGAGGGAGATGGGAGAGTGAGGATTGGGGGGATGGACTGAGGGGAGGGGGGTGACTGGGCACACCACATGATAGTGGTGGCAGCGGTGGAGGGGTAGGTGTATATGATGGCAGTGGTAGTGGTAGTAGAAGAGGTGGTGGGGGTTGACATTATGATAAGAGGAAAAACACAGGACAAGACAAAGAAGCAAACGAGGGACGGGCAGGGCGACGAGAGACAGAGAGTAGAAGGGAACGGAGAATGAGGAAAGATGAAGGAGTCTGGGGCTGAAGCCCTCTCTGCTGTCGCTGGCGGGAGGGGGCCGACCCGGCTGGCTGGCCGGTGGGGACACCTCCGCTGCTGCTGCTGCTGCTACTGCTGGTGGCAGCTAGGACCACTTCTGGCTGCTGGCTGGTGGCTGGTGGCTGGTGGGTGGTGGCTGGTGGCTGCGACCGCTGGTGGTTGCTGGCCGCTGGCGGGGACCACTGCTGGCTGCTGGCTGCTGGCCGCTGGCGGGAACCACTGGCGGGGACCGCTGCTGGCTGCAGGCGAGGACTGCTGCTGGCCGCTGGTGAGGGCCGCTGCTGGCTGCTGGCGAGGACCGCTGCTGGCGAGGACCTCTGCTGGCTGCCGGCGGGGACCGCTGCTGGCTGCAGGCGAGGACTGCTGCTGGCCGCTGGCGAGGGCCGCTGCTGGCTGCTGGCGAGGACCGCTGCTGGCGAGGACCTCTGCTAGCTGCCGGTGGGGACCGCTGCTGGCTGCTGGCTGGACTGCTGCACGTTGACGGGCTGGCTGGCACCTGCAACACCTGTCGCTTCGATTGGTACCGTAACAGCACAATCGAAGGGCGGTATTCAAACGAATTACCGCTGGAGATTATGAGAATATCTGCCTGCTTTTACATATATTATTATTCATTCAAACAGTTTTCTCACTCTTAATCTTATCACTCTTAATCTTATTACATTTAAAATTATTAACATTTACTCTGAGGTGGCAAAAATCATATGATAGCGATATGCATATACAGAATGGTCCATTGATAGTGACCGGGCCAAATACATCGCGAAAAAACCGTCAAACGCAAAAACTACACAGAACGAAATTTTTCTAGCTTGAAGGGGGAAACCAGGTGGCGCTATGGTTGGCCCGCTAGATGGCGCTGCCATAGGTCAAACGGATATCAACGGCGTTTTTTAAAATAGGAACCCCCATTTTTATTACATATTCGTGTAGTACGTAAAGAAATATGAATGTTTTAGTTGGACCACTTTTTTAGCTTTGTGACAGATACCGCTGTAATAGTCCCAAACATATGGCTCACAATTTTAGACGAACAGTTGGTAAAAGGTAGGTATTTTAAAGTAAAATACAGAACGTAGGTACGTTTGAACATTTTATTTCGCTTGTTCCAATGTGATACATGTACCTTTCTGAACTTACCATTTCTGAGAACGCATGTTGTAACAGCGTGATTACCACATTAATGCAATAAATGCTCAAAATGATGTCCGTCAACCTCAATGCATTTGGCAATACGTGTAACGACATTCCTCTCAACAGCGAATAGTTCGCCTTCCGTAATGTTCGCACATGCATTAACATTGCGCTGACGCATGTTGTCAGGTGTTGTCAATGGATCACGATAGCAAATATCCTTCAACTCTCCCAACAGAAAGAAATCCGGGGACGTCAGATCCTGTGAACGTGCAGACCATGCTGTTCAATACCGCTTCAACCGCACGAGAGCTATGTGTCGGACATCCATCATGTTAAAAGTACATCGCATTCTGTCATGCAGTGAAGCATCTTGTAGTAATATCGGTAGAACATTACGTAGGAAATCAGCATACATTGCACCATTTAGATTACCATCGATAAAATGGGGGCCAATTATCATTCCTCCCATAATGCCGCACCATACATTAACGCGCCAAGGTCGCTGGTGTTCCACTCGTCACAGCCGTCGTGGATTTTCCGTCGCCCAATAGTGCATATTATGCCGGTTTGCGTTACCGCTGTTGGTGAATGACGCTTCGTTGCTAAATATAACGCGTGCAAAAAATCTGTCATCGTCCCGTAATTTCTCTTGTGCCCAGTGGCAGAACTGTACACGACGTTCAAAGTCGTCGCCATGCAATTCCTGGTGCATAGAAATATTGTACGAGTGCAATAGATGTAGATGTAGCATTCTCAACACCGACGTTTTCGAGATTCCCGATTCTCGCGCAGTTTGTCCGCTAATGATGTGCGGATTAGCCGCGACAGCAGCTGAAACACCTACTTGGGCATCATCATTTGTTGGAGGTCGTGGTTGACGTTTCACATGTGGCTGAACACTTCCTGTTTCCTTAAATGACGTAACTATCCGGCGAACGGTCCGGACACTTGGATGATGTCGTCCAGGATACCGATCAATATACATAGCACACGCCCGTTGGGCATTTTGATCACAATAGCCATACATCAACACGATATCGACGTTTTCCGCAATTGGTAAACGGTCCATTTTAACACGGGTAATGTGTCACGAAGCAAATACCGTCCGCACTGGCGGAATGTTACGTGATACCACGTACTTATACGTTTGTGACTATTACAGCGCCATATATCAAAAGCGAAAAAAGTGGTCCAATTAAAACATTCATATTTCTTTACGTACTACACGAATATGTAATAAAAAAAATGGGGGTTCATGTTTCAAAAAACTCAGTTGATATCCGTTTGACCTATGGCAGCGCCATCTAGCGGGCTAACCGTAGATCCATCTGGTTTCCCCCTTCAAGCTAGACGTGTTTCGTTCTTTGTAGTTTTTTCATTTGATGCTTATTTCGTGAGATATTTGGCCCGCTCACTATCAATTGACCACCCTGTATACTGATGGCAGTAGTATTGCCTACGCAATGTGTAAAAGGGTAGAGCTTTGGCGGAGCTGTGTGATTCATGTGAAAAGGTATCCGACGTGATTATGGCCGTACGACGGAGAGTAACAGATTTTGAACGCGGAATGCTATTTGGGGCCAGATGTATGGGGCATTCCATTTCGGAAATCCTTAGGGAATTAAATATTTCGAAATCTACAACGTCAAGAATGTGTCGAGAGTACAAAATTTCAGGCGTTACCTCTCACCACGGACAACGCAATGGCCGACGGCCTGCGCTTAACGACCGAGAGCAGCGGCGTGTGCGTAGAGTTGTCAGTGCTAAGAGACAAGTGAAATAAACACGAAAAACAATGTGGGAAGCACGACGAACGTATTCATTAGGACAGCGTGGCGAAATTTGAGGTTAGTGTATTATGGCAGCAGATGACCAAGGCGTTTTCCTTTCCTAGCAGCCGACCGGAGTGGCCGTGCGGTTCTAGGCGGTACAGTCTGGAGTCGAGCGACCGATAAGGTCGCAGGTTCGAATCCTGCCTCGGGCATGGATGTGTGTGATGTCCTTCGGTTAGTTAGGTTTAAATAGTTCTACGTTCTAGGGGACTGATGACCTCAGATGTTAAGCCCCATAGTGCTCAGAGCCATTTGAACCATTTTATTTTCAGCGTTACTTTTTAGACGTGCAGTTTGGACGGTAGTGGAGGAAGACCGCATCGCTGTCTTATACCATTTCTTATATCCTTTTTAATCCAGATACTTCGTTCGTAAACTTCCGTTCTTATTGTTACCTCTTGGTTTTTGTACGTATTATATACACTCCTGGAAATGGAAAAAAGAACACATTGACACCGGTGTGTCAGACCCACCATACTTGCTCCGGACACTGCGAGAGGGCTGTACAAGCAATGATCACACGCACGGCACAGCGGACACACCAGGAACAGCGGTATTGGCCGTCGAATGGCGCTAGCTGCGCAGCATTTGTGCACCGCCGCCGTCAGTGTCAGCCAGTTTGCCGTGGCATACGGAGCTCCATCGCAGTCTTTAACACTGGTAGCATGCCGCGACAGCGTGGACGTGAACCGTATGTGCAGTTGACGGACTTGGAGCGAGGGCGTATAGTGGGCATGCGGGAGGCCGGGTGGACGTACCGCCGAATTGCTCAACACGTGGGGCGTGAGGTCTCCACAGTACATCGATGTTGTCGCCAGTGGTCGGCGGAAGGTGCACGTGCCCGTCGACCTGGGACCGGACCGCAGCGACGCACGGATGCACGCCAAGACCGTAGGATCCTACGCAGTGCCGTAGGGGACCGCACCGCCACTTCCCAGCAAATTAGGGACACTGTTGCTCCTGGGGTATCGGCGAGGACCATTCGCAACCGTCTCCATGAAGCTGGGCTACGGTCCCGCACACCGTTAGGCCGTCTTCCGCTCACGCCCCAACATCGTGCAGCCCGCCTCCAGTGGTGTCGCGACAGGCGTGAATGGAGGGACGCATGGAGACGTGTCGTCTTCAGCGATGAGAGTCGCTTCTGCCTTGGTGCCAATGATGGTCGTATGCGTGTTTGGCGCCGTGCAGGTGAGCGCCACAATCAGGACTGCATACGACCGAGGCACACAGGGCCAACACCCGGCATCATGGTGTGGGGAGCGATCTCCTACACTGGCCGTACACCACTGGTGATCGTCGAGGGGACACTGAATAGTGTACGGTACATCCAAACCGTCATCGAACCCATCGTTCTACCATTCCTAGACCGGCAAGGGAACTTGCTGTTCCAACAGGACAATGCACGTCCGCATGTATCCCGTGCCACCCAACGTGCTCTAGAAGGTGTAAGTCAACTACCCTGGCCAGCAAGATCTCCGGATCTGTCCCCCATTGAGCATGTTTGGGACTGGATGAAGCGTCGTCTCACGCGGTCTGCACGTCCAGCACGAACGCTGGTCCAACTGAGGCGCCAGGTGGAAATGGCATGGCAAGCCGTTCCACAGGACTACATCCAGCATCTCTACGATCGTCTCCATGGGAGAATAGCAGCCTGCATTGCTGCGAAAGGTGGATATACACTGTACTAGTGCCGACATTGTGCATGCTCTGTTGCCTGTGTCTATGTGCCTATGGTTCTGTCAGTGTGATCATGTGATGTATCTGACCCCAGGAATGTGTCAATAAAGTTTCCCCTTCCTGGGACAATGAATTCACGGTGTTCTTATTTCAATTTCCAGGAGTGTATTACACTTCTCTTCCTGTAGCTCATGCCGTCCGCAGCTCGTGGTCTTGTGGTTAGCGTTGCTGCTATTGGATCACTGGGTCCCGGGTTCGATTCCCGGCCTTGTTGGAAATCTTCTCCGTCCGAGGACTGGGTGTTTGTGTTGTCCTCATCATCATTCAGGAAATGTATGAAGGTAGTACCTGTTCCCGAAAGGACAGATGCCATTGATGACTGTGCAGCTTCTCTACAATGAAATGATAATTAAATTGACACCCTAGCTGCATACAGGCGTTGTATACACCATTGGGGACATGTTGTAAATGTGTGGCTCGACCGGTAGTCGAACCCAGGATCTCCTGCTTACATGGCAGACGCTCTATCCGTCATTCTAGATAAGCTGCACGGTCATCAATGGTATCTGTCCTTTCGGGAACAGATACTACCTTCATACATAGTTAAAATATGGCTACCCGGCCATTAACCTTCTTGTGCGAACGCACACGCTATGCCCCAACTCATACGGGACTTGGTAGATTAAATGGTTCAAATGGCTCTGAGCACTATGGGACTCAACTGCTGAGGTCATTAGTCCCCTAGAACTTAGAACTAGTTAAACCTAACTAACCTAAGGACATCACAAACATCCAAGCCCGAGGCAGGATTCGAACCTGCGACCGTAGCGGCCTTAAGGTTCCAGACTGCAGCGCCTTTAACCGCACGGCCACTTCGGCCGGCACTTGGTAGATTAATCTGCAACGAGTAATAAAATGAGTGTGATGGACAAACATCTATTAGGCGCACTACGAATGTAGTGGTGTGGACATGTTGGGAATGTGGGTCTCACGGGGGCGTCCAAGGGATAAGTCCCTGCAGGCACACTACCCTCTGTGCCTTCGATGCCTCAGATGGATAGAGCGTCCGTCGTGTAGGCAGGAGATTCCGGGTTCGAATCCCGGTCGGGGCACACATATCAACATGTCCCCAATGATGTATACAACGCCTGTTTGCAGCTAGGGTGTCAGGAAATGGCGAGTCTGGAAAGAGAATAGCTTGAGAATTTGTGTGGGCGCTGATAACCACGGCGTTGAGCGCCCCACAAAGTCAAAAATCGTCATCATCTAGCTTATAACCATTTTTCTGAGAATTCCAAAGATTTTACACCACTTTACGTTGTCGAACGTTTTTTCTAGATCGACAAGTCTTACCTAAGTGTCTTGATTTTTCTTAAGTCTTGCTTTCAGATTCTAACGCAACGTCATAACTGCCTCTCTGGTGCATTTACCTTTACTATCGCATTAACGTGTATTAACAAAATGTAAAAGAATACAATGAAACGACAACGAAGACAGACTCGAAACGAATCCGAGACGATACTTCTTACCAATTTCGAAGGTATATTCGCGACGTACGCTTTTAAGCGATTCTGATCGCTGGACTAGCATTGTGTTGCTGTCTCATATACATGGAATCAAGGCCATTCAACTTTCTTATGTAAAAACTTGCAGCCACCTCCGAAGAGACAGATTCGTTTTCTCAACGGTACTGTTGGATCTACAGTTACGTGCACAATTTTTCCATGGACATCATAACATGAAAGCTGAGTGTGTATGCTAAGGTACAAGCGTATTTGCTAGCAGTAGCTATCATTTCACGAACTGAATATTACATATGAAAAAAGTTACTAAGCAAGGCTTGCCTGCCAGAAAATACCGTGAGGAATGAATAGTAGCCCTAATATGGTAACCGAGCGAGGTGGTGCAGTGGTTAGACACTGGACTCGCATTCGGGAGGACGACGGTTCAATCCCGCGTCCGGCCATCCTGATTTAGGTTTTCCGTGATTTCCCTAAATCACTCCAGGCAAATGCCGGGATGGTTCCTCTGAAAGGGCACGGCCGATTTCCTTCCCCATCCTTCCCTAATCCGATGAGACCGATGACCACGCTGTCTGGTCTCCTTCCCCAAACAACCAACCAACCAACCCTAATATGGTAACGTTTACATTCGAAAAATTAAACCCTGTCAACCGTTCAGGACAGTCCGCTCGTTGATATTAATTGATCTGTTGACAATAGACATAATTGTATCATCACCCAGAACATTGCCCATTCCTGGTGGAATACTTTATGTAATCAGTTTTATTAAACTACATTACTAGATATCAGTATTAGTGGCGTTGACAAACAAAACTGCTCAAATCAAACGAGATTCCAGTGCTCAATAGGATCCCTGCTATATTCTGTACGGAATTTGCAGCTTAGTTAGTTCCAGTTTTAACCACGATAATACCGCAGACACAGTGAACAAAACAGCTGTGGCCAATGGTTGGAAGGAAACACAAGTCACACCCATCAACGAGAATGGTAACAGAAGTGATCCATAAAACGAACGTCCCATCTCGTTGACTTCCATCGGCTGTAGAATCCTATAACATATTCTGAGGGCAAATACAATGAGGCTTCTGAAACAAAATAGTCTCTTCCGTGTCAACCAGCATGGATTCCGAAAACACCGATCATGCGAATCTTAACGTGCGCTTTTCTCACATGATATCCTGAAAGTCATAGATCAAGGCAATCGGCGTATGCAGTATTTATTGGCTTCTGAAAAGTGTTTGGCTCGTTACCACATTAACGTGTATTAACAAAAGTACGATTATATATGGTGACACACAAAATTTGTAACTGGAATGACCCTTTATGATTACTCACCTGGCAGACAATATTAATAGTAGCCTCAAACTTTTTTGCAAATAATGCTGTCAGCTTTCATGAAGTACTATCTGGATAAAGGTGTACAAATACCCAATCAGATCTTGATAAGATATCAAAGTGGTGTAACGATCCACAATTTGTTTTAAATGCTTAGACATATGAAACTGTACATTTCACAGAAGGCAGATAAGTACGAGGGGACTTCAAAAATAAGTTGGACATTATGATAGCGGCCCAAATAACTTTTATTGAATGCTGCACTACAATTCAAAGTAGCACAGGTACATAGCATTGGTTGTCAATTTAGTCACCAAGTCTCTGTAAACAATAGTCGGAACAAGGACTGATTTTTGTTTTAGCAAATATTGGGAATTAGATATATCGATATTTAATAATGTATTTGCCGACTCACGATTTTCGTAAAAAATATCGATATTTATATATACTGAAAAAAGATATCGTCGTACCTGCCTATAAAAATATCGGGTGCACATTGTAAATGCACTGCCGGTCTTAGAGTTGTATATTTAAGTATTGATTCATTCTTAGATATTCTGCACATAAACAATTTAACAGTCTTCCTATCCCCCTCAAAGCAAGATCTGAAAGGAAAACGATGCACGTTCACGCTTGGCGATAACTGCTTTGATAATGGTAACGGCATGTAAGTAGCACAATAAAAGGTGTCTGATAGGTCTGTTGGCACCGCCGAGGACGGATCACGTCAGCACTTCCACTCACACGTCTCCGCCCCCCGCAACGACTGATCTCGTCATTTAGATGTTTGTTCATCATTTTGAGCAACTATTTTTGAAGAATGTCGATGTGGAGAAATAGCACACTAGTCGCGCTAAAAATTGTTTGTTTAACGTAACTCGTGTGCTCTTTCTTCACATCAGAAATCCTGTTACTACTTACACACCGCCACTCCTCAGGGCAATCGGAGTTCTGCCTTTGTGTCACATGTTCTTGCTTCACAATGTCAACGAGAAACATTGGACGTGATGAAAGCCCAAAAAGTAGTAAGATTCCTTCAGTGAAAGTAAAATTATGTCCTACTACAAATTCAAAAGAAACACTACAAATATTTTTCCCAAAAATGTGTAAAAATTATAATATAAAATAAAAATATCGGCATTCGGTATTGCCGTTTTGATATCGATATATGGAGGGTAAATATGCCGCCGATATATGTCACCGTTTCGTGGAAAAAATATCTATATATCGATGTTTTATTAACAGCCCAAGTCGGAACGTCTTACCCATAATTCAGTTTTTTTTTTCTTTATTGTGATTTTTATCACCTTACACAAGGCGGGCTGTCAGCAGCTGAGTACGCCGCTCTTCAGCCTTGAGGTTTACAATAAGTAATACATAGAGGGGGCACAGAGAATACAATCAATACGACGGGCAAAACAATGTAGACACTAAAAAACAAAAAACACGGAGCCGTTCACGCTGGACGAGAAAACATCACTGACACTAGTTGACACGGCGCACAAAACATGGATGGCGGCGACGGTACACGTGAACAGTGGCGGCGTGACGCCGAACGTACACTAAACACAAACGAAGGCACACACAGGAGACACTGATGGCAATGACCTCCGGCGCGCGAATGTTCACTGTGCGTGTGCGAGTCCGGGGACCTGCCAAGAGAGGAGGAGGAAGGGGAGTGGGAGAGCGAGAGTGGAGATCAGAGATGCCACGGGCAGGGGAGATAGGGGGAGGGAGGAAGGGGGAGGGGAAGCCCGGGGGAAGAGGGGTGGAGGGAGGGGACGGGGGAAAAGGAAAGAGAAGGGAAGAGAAGGGAGGGAGGGTGCCTAAAGGAAAGGACACCAGAAGTGGTGGGTGGGGCAGGGTCAAAGTTGATAGGAGAGGTAGATGGAGGGGAGGAGGACATCATCAGGGAGGGGGAGCTGGTGGAAGCCACCTTGGGAGAGGGTAAGGAGGGTTGAGAGATGGAGACCGGGTGGGACGTGGGAGTACAGGTGCGGCAGTGGGCGGGGGTGGGAGAGGATCGGGGAGACTATCGGGTGAGGAGGATCGAGTTTACGGGAGGTGTACAGGATCCGTATCCTTTCAAGGAAAAGGAAAAGGTGGGGGAAGGGGATGAGATCGTAGATCCGCGTGGGGAGGGGAGACAGATGCGATAGGCGAGGCGGAGAACATGGCGTTCAAGGATTTGGAGGGATTTGTAAAAGGTAGGGGGGGGCGGAGATCCAAGCCGGATGGGCATAACAAAGGATAGGGCGGATGAGGGATTGATAGGTGTGGAGGATGGTGGAGGGATCCAGACCCCACGTACGGCCGGAGAGGAGCTTGAGGAGACTGAGTCGGGAGCGTGCCTTGGCTTGGATTGTCCGGAGGTAGGGAGTCCAGGAGAGGCGACGGTCGAGGGTGACACCAAGGTACTTAAGGGTGGGAGTGAGGGCGAGAGGACGGCCATAGATGGTGAGATAGAAATCAAGGAGGCGGAAGGAAGGGGTGGTTTTGCCTACAATGATCGCCTGGGTTTTGGAGGGATTGACCTTGAGCAACCACTGGTTGCACCAGGCGGTGAACCGGTCGAGATGGGATTGGAGAAGGTGTTGGGAGCGCTGCAGGGTGGGTCCAAGGGCAAGGAAGGCGGTGTCATCGGCAAACTGGAGAAGGTGGATGGGGTGTGACGGCTGCGGCATGTCCGCCGTGTACATAAGGTACAGACGGGGGGAGAGGACGGAGCCTTGGGGCACACCGGCAGAGGGGAAAAAGGTGTAGGAATCTGTGTTATGGATGGCCATAATTCAGTTCCTCGGAGATAGAAAACCGCTCCTTGAACACGGAGCCATTCGAGAACCGCTGTGTGAACTCATCGTCGGGAAGTCAGCGACTTCCGCGAATCAGTGTCCCGATTGCTGGGCACTGTCGTCTGTGGTCGATTTCGATAGCCTCCCTTTCCGACTATAATCCGTTCATCATAAGAATAAACCTGATTAAACAAACGCAGAAGCGATGATCGGTCAGAAGCTATAGCACACGTACACTGGTGTTGTTACGCTCTTGGAAGTAGGACCTACTTGTCTATTAGATATTTTATTACTAAGTTACGTTAAATTAAACTTTAAGATATTCAAATGTATTAACATCCATCAACGTTCTTCTTAATTACACTTTAGCTACATAGATTTTATTTCAAAACTCGTGTGCAGTTACAGCCTCTGGAGCGTTGTGCTTTGATTGTCGCGCTGTTAATGCACAGAATAAAAATGGCTGAAGCTGCTTTCTGTTCCGTAGTGAAACACGCCCGTGGAACACGGTTAAAAAGGTGCCGAAGAATTGAATGTTCTTAATGTTTTTCGTAAATTTACGGAGATAGTCGGCTTTTAAGTTTTCCCAGAGTTGTATATAATGCAGTTGAGAAAGTTATTTGAATTAAACGTGTAGCGCAGTTGGTAGCACAATGGCGTGTGAAACAACTGCGGTTATTCGTCCGTTGGTTCAAGTCTTCCCAGTCTCATCTTTTCTTCTCGTTCCATTTGAAATACCTACATCTCGTTATTATAAAACTCATAATCATTTTTTTATGAATGATGCACGTCTTCTTATTCCTAATTACATATTGGACGCGAAATTCCTGTTTCCATTTCAGATACAAATTCTTAATTATCGATGTTTTATGAAAGACCATAAAAATTGTTTAAATTAAGAAAACATAAGAATTTAATTTTTAAGGAAAAAATTAAAAAAACAAATCGTTTTTGTTTCGTCTATGTCCATCGTTATATACCACAGAGGTAGATAAGTATCGAAGAAACATGAAAAACAATCATTTTCACACCATTTTTTTTTAATCTTAATGGTTCAAATGGCTCTCAGCACTATGCGACTTAACTTCTGAGGTCATGAGTCGCCTAGAACTTAGAACTAATTAAACCTAACTAACCTAAGGACATCACACACATCCATGCCCGAGGCAGGATTCGAACCTGCGACCGTAGCGGTCGCTCGGCTCCAGACTGTAGCGCCTAGAACCGCACGGCCATTCCGGCCGGCTTTTAATCTTATTTTGTTCGCTTTTGTTCGTTGCGTCTGCTCGGGGTGGACGTCGTAAGACATCCGTTTTAAGTTCGTTGCTGATCGTATAACTCAGTTTTTTTATTACAGAGGGCACGTAACCCTCTGACCGAACACGCTGAGCTACCGTGCCGGCATCCATCGAGCACATCATACAAATGCTGCATTTTTACGTTTGTTACTGTACCATCACAACAGAACTGATCTAGAGCCAAGCGGTGGGATTTGACCAGAGAAGTAACCAGACTGTTAAGCTGCCAGGCGTACTGGAACTAACGCACACATCTTTTTGACACGTCACTGCCGAACGCTGGCGGGTTATAGAACGGCTCGTCATAAAAGTAGAGAAAATGCTGGTTGGTTTCGTGGATTCTGTTGTTGATGGGCTCGTTATCAACGTAGCAAGTGACACTTCCAGAACTAAAACGTATTTCTCGGATTCGGATAAGGAAGGAGCTAAGAGATTACCAGACGACTGACTGTAAGTAATACCTTCAGTGGCTTCAATATTTAACTATACTGTGAAATGTTTCAATACTCTCTTACGTTACACACAGCTTATGCAGATAAACTACCCTGTGGTTAAGTGAGGTATTTTCATCATTCTTGTTTTTAATTACAATAGTACGTTAGCTAAAAACGATAACGTGTTGCGGTTTTCGTCTATTTGTCTGAGGAGCGTGTTGTGGGAGATTTGCAGTATATCATTTCATTCTGCTTAAAAATTAAATGACATTCGAAGGTGTATTGCTCCTCTGCTCGTCTCATTTTTGGTGTGAACTGCAGCTGGCCACGTCACTGCAGGCTAGCTGTACCAGGTGACCGGCCAGTGCTGTAGAAGCTTAATGCGCCGGTAAGGCTGTTGTCCCGCATTATCGCTAAGTCGATGTGCGCGTAACGCACAGCACAAAACGTACCCTTATTATCGTACTTGACAGTACTCAAGACAACTTGGCTGCAGTCCCGCGTAAAAAGGAAATCCAATGAGGTTCCAGCAAACGCGGAAGAATACGTCAGGTTTATTTTTTGATGAATGGATTATAGTATCACCTAAGTCTGTGCGACCTTCGTGAAATTGTTGGCGACATTGCGTATCACGAGAATTGCACGATGA
The DNA here is from genome assembly GCF_023864275.1 of Schistocerca cancellata. NCBI lineage: Eukaryota > Metazoa > Arthropoda > Insecta > Orthoptera > Acrididae > Schistocerca > Schistocerca cancellata. The sequence continues at coordinate 235,096,671 of NC_064627.1, read as the reverse complement.
ATGTGTGGGCAGTTTGTTGCAACTGACGATATAATAATGCGCGCGATTGCGGAGAATTTGCTATTCGTACTACCAGCTCTATGCAAGCTTGTGGTGGTTCCATTAATGATGCGAGCTTTGTTTACATAGAATAGACTGGGTCCTTTGGTCCAACTGAACCGATCATTAACTGGAAATTGTTATGCTCGGCTGCTTGTAGACCATTTGCGGCCATTCATGGACATGTGATCCCAAACCGCAACGTAATTTTTATCGATGATAATGCGCCATGTCACCGGGCGATTATTGATCACAATTGGTTTAAAGAACACACTGGACAATTCGAGCGAATGATATGGCCATCCAGATCGCCCGACATGAATCCCATCGAACATTCGAAATATCAGACAGTGTAACGCTTTCGCAATTATGGACGACTACAGGGGCTGAAGGGCTCAGTATTTCTGCAGGGGATTTTCAACAACTTGAGCCCATGCTACGTCGAGTCGCTGCACTACGTCGGGCAAAAAGAGGCACGACACGATATTAGGAGGTATCTCATGACTTCTGTTAGGTAAGTGTAAATATACAAGATCGAAGCAGCTGTTGCAAGAATTACTGCAGACACACTGATAAACGTTTGAGAGGAATTCGTCTATCGACTCGATGTGTTCCGTAGGACGAATGGTGCTCGCATTGAACTCTTGTGAGAAAACTGTTTTAGCTGCTCTTTCATTTGGCGTATTATTTATAACTGTAATTTTAATGTAATAAATGCTGCAAAGCCTTAAAACCTCGATATTCGTTTTGAAATAACCGACGCACGAGGGTAATCCCAAAAGTAAGGTCTCCTGTTTTCTTATAAGTACATACCTGTTGATTTCTATAATGGTTTACATCAGTTTACAGCTTGAACATTTAGCTATTTTTCGACATAATCACCATTTCTGTCGATACATTTTTGTAGACGCTGTGGCAGTTTTTTGTAAGCCCATGTCATACCTGCTCGCCGCCATGCTGTTCAGAAAGTTGTGAACCACTTCTTTCACCTCGTCGTCGGAGCTGAATCGCTGGGACCACAATTAACGCTGACAGGTACTGTCAGACTCTGAAAAAACTCAAACGGACAATTCAGAACCGGAGAAGAGGAATGTTGAGCAAGGGCGTACACATTCTCCATGACAACGCTCGCCCACACATTGCTCGGCAAACCGTTGCTCTCCTGCAACAGTTGCAGTGGAACATAAATCACCCACCCGCCCTATTGTCCTGACTTGGTTCCCAGTGATTATCACCTTTCCCTAGGTTAAAAGAATATTTGGCCGGAAAGCGATTCGGCTCCGACGACGAGGTGAAAGAAGAGGTTCATAACTTTCTGAACAGCATGGCGGCGATCTGGTATGACATGGGCATACAAAAACTGCCACAGCGTCTACAAAAATGTATCGACAGAAATGGTGATTATGTCGAAAAATAGTAGAAATAAACAGGTCTATGTACTTATAAAAAGAAATAGGAGACCTTACTTTTGGGATTACCCTCGTATGTTGCATATTAGGTGGAAGAGTTCTGTCATTATAGGTTTTACCAAGGATCTCAATAATTCTGAGGGATTGTGGCACGGCCGCCTGTATTAGAGGCCGGAGGACTGAAATGTGGCAACGTTACGTTAAGGCCTACCGCATGGCTGTGGCTATAAGGTAGCGAACGGAAGCAGTTGTTTACGTACTTTCGCGGTGTCTGTTTTATCCGACATTACAGTGTAATTATGCTATACTGGACTCTGCAAAAATTATAGCAGGTAGTTGTGACTACAGTAGAAGATATAACACAATGTAAGTATACAATTCTGTGAAATTTGTAGTGTTTTTACATGTATATGTGCAAGTGTGCTACGTGAACGACTTTCGTATAGACAATTGCAACAAAAGTTCTATTATATTCTAGATACAATTCGAAAATAAAGTTTTGAATTCATAAGGTTAGTATCAGAATCTTCTCCTAAGTGATTTTGTGTTAATATTATGAATATTTCTACACATTTGATTCTATTGTAGACTTGTATTTCGTGATATCCAAGCAGTAGAAAAAACCAGTCCACTCAAATTCTCATTTGCTATTTCTACATAATAGTATTTTGATTTAATATGTTAGCAATTAATGCATCATTCTATTTGCAGATGCCAGAAAAATGTTGTGTTCCTGGTTGCAACAGGAACTTCAAATCCAGCAATGAAGAGGGGTACATCTCAGTGTTCAGATTCCCTACTGAAGAGGAAAACAGAAAACGATGGACAAGAAATATCCCCAGAAAGGACTCGACTCCATCAAATGGAAGTGTTGTTTGCATTAAACATTTTGAAGAAAGTGACGTATCAAGAGTGGAGATTTACAAGGATTCTGATGGGAACTGTCACGAGTTTCCTCGTCAAAGGCCAGCTTTTACCAGAAGCTGTGCCAAAGATATTCCCTGGGTTACCATCGTATTTAAGTAAGGTGCAGCCTCCAAGAAGGTGTTTGTCATGTTTGTCATTTATATAGGAAGTAACATGGTAATACATTTCAAATAACAGACTGAAATAATTGCAAGTCTGCAAATAATGTTAGGAGGCAACTCACAAAATTGTTTGCTGAACTTGTATCTCCAAATATCGGGTAAGAAACGTCATAATATGAAGCACATGTGAGTTATTGAAAAGTTCATCGTTGCAAGGAAACGAGAATAAAATGCGTAATTCCGACATAAAGTCGGCGTAATACTGCGAGAAATTAACTTTTCTAGGTTACTGTGTTATTTATAGGGACCATATCTAAAAAAAAAGTCATTGTGTATTTATATCTGACACGTCGTCTGCATTCGACGAAATCTAAACTTCAGTCTCGGCCTAGCTGGTCACGCTAGCCGGCCTACTGACGTCACAGGCTACGACGTTGTCAGCTTGACGACTCCGGCCTCTAATACAGGCGGCCGTGATTGTGGTCTACAAGTGCGATTCATTGCATAGCCACGCAGCACGGCGCAGGAGTGTGGGACAACTGTAGGTCATCTTTGGACGGCGGTAGATAAGGCTGTTCCCCTTCCCTTCGCCTCCCCACGCCTCCCCTCCCCACCCCTCTTACCATAACGTGGCAACATTCCGCCGCCCTTCCACTCTCGGACAGCTTCACAGCTGGCTTTATATTGCTACGAACAGTCGACTAGTCGAGCGCTACAGTTGCCGGCCACAGCAGAAGCAAGGAGCGCCTTAATCACCCGGCACAAGTAGGTAAGTGTCTTACTAGTCTTTGCATTATAGTTAATCACCATAATGGGTTCGGAAACTTGACGTTCTTGTTAACCACCTACGCATCTCACGGCGATTCATTGCACAAACGTTGTAACGCTGTCAAAATGCAAAATGTTTTACCCTACAGTCGCTATGGTAATCGTAGGAGCGAACATATTACAGTCAAACCAAGCGAGTGCATGATTGCTTTATAACTGAAATTAGATCGTAATCAATATTTCGTTTGCTGCGGCTCCAGCTTACATATGAAGTATTATACATATGTGCTAACTGGAAACATATACGTTGCCTTACGTAACGTATATTGTGGTCGTACTGAGCGGTGGTAGACCATTAGTTCAAATGCAGGCCATAAGCTTCACATGCAACGCATTATTTGCTGTTGACTGCCTCTGTTTACGTAATTTCGGTTTTCATCTAACCCGTTCGGAAGCTTATCGCTTCACATGCACTCGTAACTGACGTTACACTGTCAATGGTGGCAGAATTAAACGACCTACACGTATATTCCATTAACGAAACTAGGATTGTATACAAAATTTGAAACAACGTACTGAAGAACTTTCCACTTGCCTGTAAACAAATATTAGGCTCTGCGATATTCGTACGTTGTTTCTAACTGCTCAGCAAAAGCAAGCAATGTTATATGTAAAATATACTTGCTGGGCACAAAGGTAACAGTACCGAGACAAGCTTACAAGCAAAAATACAGACTTAACAGACTACTCATTGTTGAGAATTACATCATATCGTATCATATCATATCGTATATCCAACAATGTAAATGTTCGTCTGTTTGTTCATAGTACATTTTCTACACGAAAAGGCAAAATGATCTCACTGGGCAGACACTATTTGTCTGTATCGAAAGTTTGTTCTGAAATTTATAAAAAAATTGTGCACATCAAAGCCTCGCATTAGGGGCGGACTGCTATTACATGCCTCTAACGATTTTAAGAATTTTTAACATTGTGCAGCCTTGTCAGCAACTGTGATAAATGAACATGGAACACGTGAGCCTCAGTTGCAAATAGAAACCATACTTTACCCATGTTTCAGCCAAAATAATTTGGCATTCTTCACAAGCGAGTGACAATGAACTACTGCATGCCAAAGTTTGTCCATGTCAAGTCATCACCACCATCATCAGTCATCTGCTATATTAGCAGGTCCTTTGCCTCTCCATTTTCTGCTATCCATTGCTTCCTTCTTAAGGCTGTTGTATGTTGTACCGTAGATCATGTCATCCAGTATCTGGAATCTCTTCCTTGCTCGCTTCCTTTTCCCTTCTACATAACCTTCTAAAACTGTTTTTATCAGTCCGTCATTCTTTCTTAATATATGCCCAATCAAATTTCTATTTCTTCTCTTTATTACATCTACTGTCTTTTCTCTCCCACTCTTCTCAATACCTCTTCGTTTTTTACTCTGTCCATCCAACTTATTCTTTCCATCCTCCACCATGTCCAGATCTCAAAAGCCTCCAGCCTTTCTGTCTTTCTTCCTCATAGTCAACGTTTCAGCGCCATATAGAACACTCCTTAAAAGACATTTTATGAGTCTCTTTCTGAGTTCTCTGTCCAGATCGCTGCAGAAAATTCTCCTTTTCCTATAAAACGCCCCTTTTTCCATTGCTATCCTTGTTTTAATTTCTGTGGTGCACTTCCAGTCGGTGTCTATTTTGCTTCCAAGATACTTAAAATTTTGCACCTGTTCTAGTATTTCTCCATTCAGCATAATTTTTATTTCTTTAATTCCTCCAAGTGCCAATACTTTTGTTTTATTTGTGTTAATTGTCATTCCATATTTTTTTCCGTTAGTTTCAATGGTGTCCACCAAATCCTGTAATTCTTTTTCCCCTGTAGCTAGAAGGGCCATATCATCAGCAAACCTCAAACACCCTACTCTTCTTCCTCCAATTTCTACGCCTTTGTCATCTAATGAGCATTGGTCAATCATATTTTCCAAGTAGAAGTTGAAAAGAGTAAGTGATAGACAGCATCTTTGTCTTAGTCCTTTTCCTAGTCCGATCCAGTTTGTACTTTCTCCTCACTTTAATTGAAACTTTTTGATTAAGAGATGAGTTTACAAGTCTTCTGGTTTTCCAGTCCACTCTTTTCCCTCATTATAGTCGCCAGCTTGTCTCAAACCACATTGTCATGTGTAAAACAGTAGCTCCGTAGTAACTAGTCATAATCTTCATTACTTGGGCTGAAGAGAAACAGAAGGCCCCACTGCGCGGACGAGCTGCACCGCTGCAGCTCTCGCGGCCTACCGACCTCGTCCGCGTAGTGAAGCCTGCTGTCTCTCTTCAGACCAAGTAATCTAGATTATGACTAGTTACTACGGTTCTACAGTCTTTTAGTTGACATGGACAAACTTTGGCCTGCAGTAGTTCAGTGTCACTCGCTTCTGAAGAAGGCCCAATTATTTTGGCTGAAACCTGGGTAACGTTTGGTATCTATTTGCAACCGAGGCTGATGTGTTACATGTTCAAACGATTTTCATCCCAAGAAGGTATGATTTGATTCTGTGTGGGTGAAGGCTGTTGGCTTCAGTTGGTATGATGGATAAAGTTTGAGTTACTGCGAGATTTAATGTCCTGTAGACGAGATAAGAGACGGGACGCAAACTAGGACTGGACGACGCTGGCCCGTAAAAGGCCTTCCACCGTAAGTATAGCTACAGTTAAGGTAGGGATTGAACAAATGGTGCACTGATGTGATCAGTAATTACGTTCATATTGTTAGACTTTCGGTTGTTAATCATACTGAAACACTCGTTTTAGTTAGACATTTCCTTGTTAGAGATGCTACGGGTTATTCCCGAAGCACCAGGTGATCGTGCTTATGTTGGTTCGTACGGAAAAACTACTCCAGATTTTTTTTTTGTAAAATAACTGTTAGCAATAGTCCCTATTTTTACTACGCCAGTTTTATAGGTTTTATCATATTTGCTAGTTGTTAACTATGTCAAGTTCAGTGAGCTAGATAAAAAAATCAGTAGTATATGTATCTGAATGAGGAACTCGAAACTTTCAGCGCAGGGCAGGAGCATGTAGAGGAAATCTGGTTTAAGTTTAAAAGAGTAGTTGACCACGGACTGTATAGAGATGTACCCAGAAGAAAAATTCCTAGTGGGAGGGAACCTCCATGATACAGTGCAACTGTAAAGGAATTTCGAAAGAAACAGATTGTGCGTTATGGGTGTAAAACAAAGCGTAGTGCTATAAATGGAGATGCTGAATGAAGCGCATTTGGCTGTGAAGAGAGCAGTGCGTGCTTCGTTCAGGAACTACTGTACCAGAATATTGTAAAATGATTTTACAAAATAGTTCTCGTAATAAAGACTGCTATTGGCACTAAAGTTAGTGTCCAATCCCTAGCGAATAAGGCAGGAGATGAAATTGAGGGAAGTAAAAGCTGAAATGCTTAACTCGGTTTTAAAACGTTCCTTTACAAAGGAAAACCCAGGAGGATTACGCCAATGTAATCCTCGTATCACTGAAAAGATGAATGAAATAAGTATCAGTGACAGTGGTGGTCAGAAACAGCTCAAATCGTTAAAATTGAACAAAGCTGCAGGGCCTCTTGGAATCTGCCAGATTCCACTGAATTTGCGGCTGAGTTAGCCCCTCTTCTAACTAAAATCTATCGTAGATCCCTCTAACAAAAAAGTGCTCACTTCTTGGAAAAGAAACAGGTCGCACCCGGCTAAAAAAAGGCTAGTGGAATTATCCACAAAACTACTGTACAATATCCTTGACATACATTTATTGTAGAATCTTAGAACATATTCTGGGCTCAAACATAATGAGGTACCTTGAACAGAATGACCTAAATGCCGACCAGCAAGGATTTCGCAAACCTCGATCATGTGAAATCCAACTCGCACTTACCTCAACTGACATACTGAAAGATTTGGCTTAAGGCAATCAGGTTGACAATGTATTTCTTGATTTCCTAAAAGCATTTGACTAGGTACCAAACCTACGCTTATCAAAAGTACGATCATACGGGGTATGAAGTGAAATTTGTTACTTAGAGTACTTTTTGACAGGGAGGATTCAACATGTTATCCTGGATGGAGGGTCATCGTCAGATGTAGAAGTAACTTCGGGTGTCTTGCTGTTTGTTGTATCTTAATGACCCTGCAGACAATATTACTGGTAAAATCAGACTTCTTGCAGATTATGCGTTTATCTGTAACGAAGTACTACCCGAAAGCAGCTGCACAAATAGTGTCAGATTTTAAGATTTCAAAGTGGTGCAGAGATGGGAACTTGCTTTAAATGTTCAGAAATGTAAAATTTTGCATTTCCCAAAACGAAATAACGTAGTCTCCTGTGACTATAATATCAGATTGTCAGTGTTGGAAACAACTAATTCATACAAATACCTTGACGCAATACTTTGTAGGGATATGAAATTGAATGAACGCTTAGGTTCAGGTATGGGTAAAACAGGTGGTAAACTTCGGTTTACCGTTAGAATACTGGGGAAATGGAATCAATCTACAAAGGAGATTGATTACAAATCACCCGTGCAGCCTGTTCTAGAATATTGCTCAACATATATTACTAATAAGGGATATTGAACGTATAGAGAGAAGGGCAGAACGAATGACCACAGGTTTGTTTAATCCGTGGGAGAGTCAGAGATACCGAAGAAACTGAACTGGAAGACTTTTCAAGAGAGACGTAAATTATCGGGAGAGAGTCTCTTTAAATGATTACTCTAGGAATATACAATCGTCCACCTACATATTGGCCACTTCGTAAAATGTAAATGTCGTGTGGCCAGGGCCTCCCGTCGGGTAGACCGTTCGCTAGGTGAAAGTCTTTCGATTTGGCGCCACTTCGGCGACGTGCATGTCGATGGGAATGAAATGATGATTAGGACAACACAACACCCAGTCCCTGAGCGGAGAAAATCTCCAACCCAGCCGGGAATCGAACCCTTAGGATTGACATTCTTACTGACCACTGAGCTACCGGGGGCGGACGGCCAGCTGATGATCGTAAGGATAAGATTAGAATAACTACTGGACGCACAGGGGCATTGAATCATTATTCTCGCGCTCTATACGTGAATGGAACAGGAAGAAACCCTAACTGGTACAATGGGACGCGCCGTCGGCCAGGCACCACTCGGTGGTTTGCAGAGTATAGATGTAGAATATGAAATACTTTTCCCTTTATATGACGGTAGTATCTGTTCCCGAAAGAACAGTTACCGTTGATGACCATGCAGCTTTGCTAGAAATGAAATGATAATTAAATGGACACCCTAGCTGCAAACAGGCGTTGATATACTTCATTGGGGACGTGTTGAAAATGTGTGCCCCAACCAGGACTCGAACCCGGGATTTCCTGCTTACATGGCAGACGCTCTATCCATCTGAGCCACAGAGGGCACAGAGAATAGTGCGCCTGCAGGGACTTATCCCTTGCACGCTCCCCGTGAGACCCACATTCCCAACATGTCCACACCACACGCACACGATATGCCCGAAGTCGTACGGGACTTAGTACACTAATCTGCCACGAGTAATGAGTATGATGGACAAACATCTATTAGGCGCACTACGAATGTAGTGGTGTGGACATGTTGGGAATGTGGGTCTCACGGGGAGCGTGAAGGGGATAAGTCCCTGCAGGCGCACTACCCTTTGTGTCCTCGGTGGCTGATGGATAGAGCGTCTGCCACGTAAGCAGGAGATCCTGGGTTCGAGTCCCGGTTGGGGCACACATTTTCAACATGTCCCCAATGAAGTATATCAACGCCTGTTTGCAGCTGGGGTGTCCATTTAATAGTCATTTCATAAATATTTTCCGGTAAACATACAGGCTGTCGTCGAGAAATTGGCTGATGGCCGGTTTCCTGTGGTGATCGGGAACATGAAGAGGAAAATGTTTCCTCGTATTTCAGTGCTCAAAACTCGCGGAAGTTGGTTTACAGCACTGCCGAGACATGTTCGTGGCAGGGATGGGTAGGGTGAAACTTACTTGAAACGCTCTCATACTGCATACAACTGTCTTGCGTCCAGAGCAGTGGCGTGGCGATGCTGAAGTAAGTTTTCGGCGGCTTCTCAGTATCCTCCATAAAGAAGTGTGCAGAATATTTGTATAGGATCAGCGCGCTTGTCAGTGGTCTTTAACATAAAACTACCGAACGAAACTAACTACGCGCCAGTCTTCCTTTAGCGAATCTTAATTAAGATTTATTAAAATCAGTTTTCAGTCGAATTTTTCCTGCTGGAAAAAAAGAAGGAAAAACAGTGTAGGGATACAGCGAACAGTACTGTAGCCCCCTCCCCCCGCCATAGACTCCCTTAACACCAGAACTAATCAGGGGAACCCGAACGTATGGCAGATCTGCTACGGTGTCCAAGTATGTCAAAACTATACTTTATTTTTATTAGGGCTGGTGTTCAGTGTTATCTTAATTTTCGAGTCCTGGGAAGATTCCTGTTTGGATAAGATTTTGCACAGCCGAAGTAGCAGCATACTAGGAGCCGCCAGGTTCCCATTGGTGTACGCCTCAATCTGCCAAATGCCAGCCACTGGTCGAAGCAAAATTCTCTGCACATCAGCAACATGAGGTAGAGAAATTTAAAAATTTGCAAGTGCTATATTCACATCAAATGCAGCTCCAGAGCAAAAGATCTTATGTAAGATTCAAATTACAGGGTGTCCGAAAAGTCTTCCCTTGATTACATAAATTGATAACTCAGGCTAGAACTAAGATACAAATATGAAAATGGTGTCTAATTGTTTACAAACTATCAAAGTCCCCCCAGGGGGTCCACAACTCTTTTGTGGATACGTGCGTAACGAGCACGGGACCCCGAGCTAATGTGGCCTTCCTTCCTTTCCGGGCTGCATACCTTCCCTTTCCGCATCCTTCCCCATCCCTATCTTCGCCCCTCCTCCCCTCACCTCTGGCTCTTTCCTTCCCTTTCTCCCCATCTGGGAGTATGGTTTGTGCCTACGTCCGGAGACGGACGCTCGTAAATGTACTGCATTCTTCGCCTTTCTTGCTTTTATGTCTTCTTCCTTCCTTCGTCCTTCTTTTCCTTACCTCTTCTCTTTACCCTTTTCTCCGCTGCGGCGTTTGAGACCTCTCTTCTTTCCTTTCCCTTTCTCTTTCTTCCTCCCTGTGCGTGTCTGAAGGCCGACCCACGCCTTTTGTGCGTAGCGGGTGACGGGGTAACGCGTAATTCCCCGCCCCGGGTAGACAGGTAGGACACGTACGTACCCCCTGGTAACGGCCAGGCCCAGGGAGGGGTGATTACCCGAGCTGATACCTTCCGAAAGTGCCGATTGGTCCCTCAGTCCGTTTGTCGGGAGGTGTGACCTGAGGTGTGAACAATCACCTTAGGCGGGAGTGCCCTCAGTGAGGGCCCCCACAAGGGAGGAGCGCGCCATCGGAGACGCTGGTAATCATGGGGGATTATTCCGCAATGGTTTCCTCACCTTCCACTATGTCTGCTCACAAACGTAAGTATACTGAGTCTCAGCCACAGACAGTTCTTCCATCATTGCCACAGTTCCTTGTTGTTTCTCGGTCTGACGAAGGTCACGACTTCTCCACGGTCAACCCTTTCATTATTCAGAAAGGTGTCGACGCAATTGCAGGTCCTGTAAAGTCTTGTTCCAGATTACGGAATGGCACCCTGTTGTTAGAAACACACAGTGCCCTCCAGGCACAGAAATTGCTGCGTACTTCTCTGCTCCACACCTTCCCTGTCCAGGTGGAACCGCACCGTACCTTAAATTCCTCGCGTGGAGTCGTTTATACACGCTCCCTCGATGGATTGTCTGACGAAGAAATTCAGCACTACCTGTCTGACCAGGGCGTAACGGCTGTTCATAGAGTTATGAAAAGGGTTGACACGAACATCATTCCAACCCACACTGTCTTCTTGACATTTGACAAAGTTCAACTCCCATCGAAAATCAAAGCAGGCTATGAGATAATTTCCGTTCGCCCTTATGTCCCAAACCCTACGCGTTGCTATCGGTGTCAGCGGTTCAATCACACCAGCCAGTCCTGTTCCAATCCGGCCAAATGTGTTACGTGTGGCAAGGATGCCAATGAGGGTGCTTGTCCACCTCCATCCCCTCACTGCATCAACTGTATGGGTGACCACGCTGCTTCCTCTCGAGATTGCCCCGTTTTTAAGGACGAAAAGCTCATCCAGGAAATAAGAGTGAAGGAAAAGGTGTCGACCTTTGCTGCTCGAAAATTATTCGCTAGTCGCAAGCCCACCGTGCCTCAGACAGGAAAATACAGCACTGTCCTTGCTTCTCCTCGGCCAACAAAGGAGGCGGCCACGCAGACTTGCGACTTCACCTTTAGTGCCACGGTCGTCAGATCGGCCAGCGCAAAGATCGCTCGTTCAACCTCACCGCCCCCCCTGCGGGTCCGGGGTAAGAATAGGCCTGAGGTATTCCTGCCTGTCGTACGAGGCGACTAAAAGGAGTTTCAACTGTTTCGGCCTTCCATGTGATGGTCCCCCTTGGGGTTTGACCTCCATTTTTCTAAATTTCTACAGAAGTACGAGCCTTTTGGGGAAGGACACCTTACGTGGTGTACCACTGGTCCTAAGTGCACTCAGACCTTGGCACTCAGCATTGCACCGGCGTTGTAACCATACCCACTATTACTCAAATTGGGCCTAAACGCCTTTTGGGTTGTCCCAGTTACGCCCATAGTGCGTCTCCATCTGCACCAGCGATCATGATGGACTTTCCATGGCACCAGAAATCCAGCACGGTAGCCAGCCCGTTGTGGTGGGGTCGCCATGTACCCTCTAGGTTGTAGCCCCCTGACAACACAGGGATCGTACTGCCGATACCTGAGCTGCACCCTCCCCACGTCGGCCAAAGAGTAGATGCCCGTCTCCTTGGGGCATCAGGACTCCCGGCAATGGTCATCCTGCCAGGTGGCCCTTGCTGCGGCTGGGTGGCGCCCGTGGGGAGAGCCCCTGGTCGGAGTGGGTGGTATCGGGGCGGACGTTTCGCAGATGAAACGTCACCACGTATCGGGTCGCTCTGCGGCCGAGTCTTTCAAAAGAAAAAGTACCGTTTCTGGTTCTGGTTCTCCTGCCCCTTCCCCCTTGGCCACTCCATGGGAGGAGGGACAGGCCCGCCGGCTTGGAGCGAAGTACTTCCCCCGCTATTTGGTCTGTTCTCGAACCGATGGGGGGACATTCGCCACCTCCAAGCCCATGTTCTTTGTTCAGCACATTGAGGACATCTTCGGGGAAATCGAGGCTCTCAGCAAGATGCGTTCAGGGTCCGTACTTATCAAGACCACGTCCGCCACACAGTCGGCGGCGCTCCAGGCGTGCGACCGCCTAGGGGACATCCCAGTCTCCATTGTCCCACATCTGGCACTCAATAGGACGCAGGGGGTTATTTTTCATCATGACCTCCTGCTACAATCTGATGAGGAGCTCAGGGCCAACCTGGAGCGCCGAGGCGTGCATTTCGTCCGGCGAGTCCAGTGCGGCCCCAAAGACCGTCGCATCGACACTGGGGCCTTTATCCTCGCCTTCGAGGGGGACGTTCTCCCGGAGAAGGTAAAGGTAATGTGCTACCGGTGTGACGTGCGACCCTACGTTCCGCCTCCTATGCGCTGTTTTAGGTGTTTGCGCTTTGGGCACATGTCGTCACGGTGTGAGGCTGAGCCCCTCTGTGGCGATTGTGGCCGTCCTCTTCGTGAGGAACATACATGCACCCCACCACCTCGGTGCGTTAATTGTCCTGGCGTCCACTCGCCTAGATCCTCAGACTGCCCCACATATCAGAAGGAGAAGAAGATACAAGAAATCAAAACTTTGGATCGGCTGTCTTACTCTGAGGCCAGGAAGAAGTACGACCGCCTCCATCCCGTGCCATTGACCACTTCATTTGCCTCAGTTGTGTCTACTCCTTCCGCGGTATCCTCACCCCTCTCCTGTCCCCCCTCCGCCTCCTCCGCCCATCAGGGGGCTCTGCCTCCGCCTCCCAAATCCCTCCCTTCCAAATCCTCCTCCCCCGTGGCCCCCACCCTCTCTGCCCCAGGGGCCATCCTTCCTCCTCCTTCTCCCCACACGCCACCTGAGAAGCGATCCTCTTCTCAGGTGTCCATCGGGGACACGTTCCGGACCCCGGCTTCCGAGGTCCGGCGTTCCAAAACGGACCCCGCGCGTGAGGACCTTCTTCGGGTCCAGCCCACCATCCCTGTGCCTCCTCGGCCTTCCAAGAAGGCCTCCAAGAAGAAGTTTCTATCCCCCTCTCCACCCCGGCGCGTTTCGACTGACGCTCCATCCGTGAGTCGCCGCTCCCGGCCGTCCTCAGTTTCGCCGGGACGCTCTGCTGCCAGGCGCTCAGCTGGCCTTTCGTCGGCAAATGATGCTGCCCCTCCTACACAACCAGGGACAGCGGCCACAGCTGGCGACCAGTCGATGGAACCGGATCCGCCTCCCGTCGGTTGTAGCGTTGTTCCCTCGCAACCTGGCCCTCCGCGGCCGTCGAGGTGACCAGCTCTTCCCCCGTCTCGTTCCCCCAACTTTTTGACTAGCGATGGCGTTGTTTCATTGGAACATAAGAGGTATTCGATCTCATCGGGAGGAATTACAACTGCTCCTCCACCTGCACTGTCCGCTCGTCCTTGGACTCCAGGAAACCAAGTTGCGCCCGACTGACCGTATTGCCTTTACCCACTATACCTCGGAGCGGTATGACCTTACCCCTGTGGACGGTGTCCCAGCTCATGGTGGGGTCATGTTGCTCATTCGGGACGACGTCTATTACCATCCCATCCCATTGACCACCCCACTCCAAGCAATAGCTGTCCGCATTACTCTTTCTGCTTTTACTTTTTCAGTTTGTACCATCTACACTCCACCATCGTCTGCCGTTAGTCGGGCTGACATGATGCACCTGATCGTTCAGCTTCCCCCGCCGTTTTTATTGTTTGGCGACTTCAATGCCCATCATCCCCTTTGGGGCTCTCCTGCATCCTGTCCAAGAGGCTCACTCTTGGCAGATGTCTTCAACCATCTCAATCTTGTCTGCCTCAATACCGGCTACCCGACTTTCCTCTCGGACTCCACTCATACCTTCTCCCACTTGGACCTCTTGATATGTTCTACCACTCTTGCCCGTCGGTTCGAGTGGTATGTCCTTTCTGACACCTATTCGAGCGACCACTTCCCCTGTGTCGTTCGTCTCCTGCACCACACCCCATCCCCACGTCCTTCGAGCTGGAACATACTGAAAGCTGACTGGGGACTTTACTCATCACTGGCGACCTTTCCGGACCACGATTTTCCCAGTTGTGACAGTCAGGTCGAATACCTCACGGCTGTTATCATCCATGCTGCCGAACGTTCCATTCCTCGTACTACTTCTTCACGTCGCGTTTCCGTCCCCTGGTGGAACGAGGCTTGTAGGGACGCTATCCGTGCTCGACGACGTGCTTTACGCACCTTTCGCCGCCATCCTACGTTGGCGAATTGTATTGAATACAAACGACTCCGAGCGCAATGCTGTAGAGTCATCAAAGACAGCAAAAAAGCTTGTTGGGCCTCTTTCACCGGCTCCTTTAACAGTTTTACTCCATCTTCCGTCGTTTGGGGTAGCCTGCGCCGGCTGTCGGGTATTAAGGCCCACTCCTCGGTACCTGGCCTGACCTCAGGTAATGCGGTCCTTGTTGATCCGGTGGCTGTCGCCAACGCCTTTGGCCGCTTTTTCGAGGAGGTTTCAAGCTCCGCCCATTACCATCCTGCCTTCCTTCCCAGGAAAGAGGCAGAAGAGGCTCGGCGACCTTCCTTCCACTCGCTGAATCTGGAAACCTATAATGCCCCCTTTACTATGCGGGAACTCGAACGTGCGCTTGCACTGTCCCGGTCCTCTGCTCCGGGGCCGGATGCCATTCACGTTCAGATGCTGGCACACCTTTCTCCGGCGGGCAAAAGCTTCCTTCTCCGTACCTACAATCGCGTCTGGACCGAAGGTCAAGTCCCCATGCGTTGGCGTGACGCCGTTGTTGTTCCTATACCCAAACCCGGGAAGGATAGACACCTTCCTTCTAGTTACCGCCCCATTTCTCTTACAAGCTGTGTCTGTAAGGTGATGGAGCGCATGGTTAATGCTCGGTTAGTCTGGATTCTTGAATCTCGACGGCTACTTACTAATGTCCAATGCGGCTTTCGTCGCCGCCGCTCCGCTGTTGACCACCTCGTGACCTTGTCGACATTCATCATGAACAACTTTTTGCGAAGGCGCCAAACGGTAGCCGTGTTCTTCGACTTGGAGAAGGCTTATGACACCTGTTGGAGAGGAGGTATCCTCCGCACTATGCACAGGTGGGGCCTACGCGGTCGCCTGCCCCTTTTTATTGATTCCTTTTTAACGGATCGAAAGTTTAGGGTACGTGTGGGCTCCGTATTGTCCGACGTCTTCCTCCAGGAGAACGGAGTGCCTCAGGGCTCCGTCTTGAGCGTAGCCCTTTTTGCCATCGCGATCAATCCCATTATGGATTGCATTCCACCTAATGTCTCAGGCTCTCTCTTTGTCGATGACTTCGCGATCTACTGCAGTGCCCAGAGAACATGCCTCCTGGAGCGCTGCCTTCAGCGTTGTCTAGACAGCCTCTACTCATGGAGCGTGGCAAATGGCTTCCGGTTCTCTGAAGAAAAGACGGTTTGTATCAACTTTTGGCGATATAAAGCGTTCCTTCCGCCATCCTTACATCTCGGTCCCGTTGTTCTCCCATTCGTGGACACAACTAAGTTTCTAGGGCTCACGTTGGACAGGAAACTGTGTTGGTCTCCACACGTCTCTTATTTGGCGGCCCGTTGTACACGTTCCCTTAATGTCCTCAGAGTTCTTAGCAGTTCATCTTGGGGAGCGGATCGCACTGTCCTGCTTCGCTTGTATCGGTCCATAGTCCGATCGAAGCTGGATTATGGGAGCTTCGTCTACTCGTCCGCTCGGCCGTCCCTCTTACGCCGGCTCAACTCCATCCACCATCGGGGGTTACGTCTTGCGACCGGAGCCTTCTACACTAGTCCTGTCGAGAGTCTTTATGCTGAAGCTGCCGAGTTACCGTTGACCTACCGGCGCGACGTACTGCTGTGTCGGTATGCCTGCCGGCTGTCGTCTATGCCCGACCACCCCTCTTACAAGTCCTTCTTCGCCGATTCTCTCGACCGCCAGTACGGGTTGTATGTGTCTGCCCTGCTGCCCCCCCGGAGTCCGCTTCCGTCGCCTGCTTCGACAATTGGATTTTGCCCTCCCTACCACCTTCAGAGAGGGTGAGAGCCCGACACCACCTTGGCTCCAGGCTCCGGTTCATATTTATCTCGACTTCAGCTCACTCCCGAAGGATGGTACTCCGGCTGCAATGTATTGCTCACGGTTTGCCGAACTTCGTGCTCGACTTGCCGGTCACACCTTTATTTACACCGATGGCTCCAAAACTGACGATGGTGTCGGCTGTGCCTTTGTCGTCGGGGCCGCCACATTTAAATACAGGCTCCTCGACCAATGTTCCAGCTTTACGGCCGAGCTTTTTGCTCTCCATCAGGCCGTTCAGTATGCCCGCCGCCACCACCATTCATCATATGTACTCTGCTCTGACTCACTCAGTGCTCTTCAGAGCCTTGGAGCTCCCTATCCGGTCCATCCCTTGATACAACGGATACAGCAGTCCCTCCATTCTTTGGCTGATAACGGTGGTTCTGTCAGCTTTCTGTGGGTTCCCGGACATGTGGGAGTGCCTGGGAATGAGGCTGCGGATGCTGCAGCCAAGGCTGCAGTCCTCCTGCCTCGGCCAGCCTCCCATTGTGTCCCGTCATCCGACGTTCGTGGGGATGTCTGTAAGAGGCTTGTGTCGTTGTGGTGGGATGCTTGGTCATCCCTCCAAGGAAACAAGCTCCGGGCAGTAAAACCGCTACCAACTGCTTGGACAACATCCTCCCGACCATCTCGGCGCGAGGAGGTCCTTCTGACCAGGTTGCGGATTGGGCATTGCCGGTTTAGCCACCGCTACCTGCTCTCCGGTGACCCAGCCCCGCAGTGCCCTTGTGGTCAGGCATTAACTGTGCGCCATGTTTTATTGTCGTGTCCCCGTTTTAGTCAATTTCGTGTTGTCCTGTCCCTGCCATCTACTTTACCGGATGTTTTAGCTGATGACGCTCGAGCAGCTGCTCGTATTCTGCGTTTTATAACTTTAACTGGCTTGTCCAAAGACATTTAAACTTTTTACTTATTTTGTCTGCATCTTTGTCGGGTCCTTCTGGTGTCCCCTCCATCCCCTTGAGTTTTACCAGATTCCATGTGCTCAAACAACAGTGACTGGGCGCTAATGACCTCAGCAGTTGAGCGCCCTTAAACCCAACCAAAAAAAAAAAAATCTCACCGCTTTCGCCTGCCCACTCTATGGCTCACCCTTCGTCGGGTTCTGCTAAATCTCGAGCCCAAAAGTCAGACGCCAAGTCTTCGAAAAAAGAGCATACTCGTGAAGAGTTTTTACGTACCGCAACTTCACAACCATCGGTTCCTCCTTCATCTAAACATCATACTTCCAAGAAGGCTACAAAGAAACCCAGTTCCTCTCCTTCTCCGCCAAGGCGTGTCCCATCTACAGCACCACCTGGCGGAAATCGCCGAGGCGCACTGCTGGTGGCCGGTCAACCGGCCGATCGCTGGTGGCAGGGGCTGCTCCTGACCAACCTATGGATCAGGATCTTCTGCCTTCGGCTGAATGCCATTCCATGCTGTCGGTCGCAAGCTCTGAGCAGTCGCTGAGTTGACGGCACCCTTGGTCACATTCCTCCATTTTCTGTTCACCCTATGTCTATTATCCACTGGAATATCCGCGGCATTCGAGCCAATCGGGATGAATTGTCGGTCCTCTTACGATCCTACTCGCTGGTCATCTTCTGTCTTCAGGAAACAAAGCTGCGTCCCCATGACCGCTTTGTTCTCCCTCATTTACAGTCCGTCCGATATGACCTCCCCTCTGTTGAAGGCACTCCAGCCCATGGAGGACTCATGATTCTTCTCCATGATACTCTCCATTATCACCCAATCCCCTTAAACACTTCCTTCCAAGCTGTCGCCGTCCGTCTTTCCCTTTCTGGATACACGTTCTCTCTTTGTACTGTATACATTCCATCATCCACACCAATGGCACGAGCTGATCTCCTTCATCTTCTTGGTCAGCTTCCACCCCCCTATTTGCTGGTTGGGGACTTCAATGCCCACCACCTGCTTTGGGGATCTCCACATCCTTGTCCACGTGGCTCTCTATTGCTAGACGTCTTCCACCAAGCGGATCTAGTTTGCCTCAACACTGGGGTCCCCACATTTTTGTCTGCCTCCACGACAAATTTATCTCATTTGGACCTGGCGGTCGGTACTGTTCTGCTAGCTCGGCGCTTCGAATGGTTCGCCCTTGATGATACACACTCGAGTGACCACTTTCCATGTGTCCTTAGACTGCAGCCTCCACTGCCATATATGCGCTCGCGACGCTGGAAATTTGCCCAAGCCGATTGGACACTTTTTTCGTCTCTAGCGACATTCGATGACCGTCGCTTTCCCAGCGTCGACGATGAGGTCACACATATTACCGACGTTATTCTTACAGCTGCGGAATGTTCAATACCACGCACCTCCGAATTGCCCCGGCGCCCCCCAGTTCCTTGGTGGAACGAGGCATGCCGTGACGCAATACGTGAGCGGCGACGTGCTCTTCGCATTTTCCGTCACCATCCTACTTTGGCCAACTATATCCGCTATAAGCAGCTCCGTGCGCGATGCCGTCGCGTCATCCGCGATAGCAAGAAGGCAAGCTGGAAATTCTTTATTAGCTCATTTAACACCTTCATTCCCTCCTCGGAAGTTTGGAGTCGGCTTCGACGGTTCTCAGGCGCGCCTAGTTTCTCCCCGGTCTCTGCGCTCACTGTCGTGCATGATACCTTAGTGGACCCCGTCGTAATTTCTAACTCGTTGGGTCAGCACTTTGCTGAGATTTTGAGCTCTTCAAATTACCCGCCAGCGTTTCTCCCGAAGAAACGTGCAGCAGAAGTGCGACATCTTGCTTTCTCCTCTCAAAATCACGAAAGCTACAATACTGTTTTCTCCATGCGGGAACTCCAACATGCCCTCTCTTCTTCTCGCTCCTCTGCCCCAGGACCGGATGGTATCCATGTCCAAATGTTGCTGCATTTATCAACCTATAGTCTGCGTTACCTCCTTAGCCTTTATAATCGAATTTGGACCGACAGTACCTTTCCCAGACGGTGGCGGGAAGCTGTTGTCGTTCCCGTTCCGAAACCTGGAAAGGACAAACATCTCCCCTCTAGCTATCGCCCCATTTCTCTCACGAGTAGTGTCTGTAAGGTTTTGGAGCGTATGGTGAATTACCGTTTAGCTTGGTGGCTGGAATCCTGCAGTCTTTTAACACCAGCCCAATGCGGATTTCGGAAGCATCGTTCTGCAGTTGACCATCTTGTTGCTCTCTCCACTTATATCATGAACAATTTTCTCCGGAAACGCCAAACGGTAGCAATATTTTTTGATCTGGAGAGAGCATACGATACCTGTTGGAGGACAGGCATCCTCCGCACACTGTTCTCTTGGGGCTTTCGAGGCCGGCTGCCCCATTTTCTTCGCGAATTTATGGCAGAGCGCACTTTTAGGGTGCGGGTGAACACTACTCTCTCCCGTACTTTCTCCCAAGAAAACGGGGTACCCCAGGAATCCGTGCTGAGTGTTGCACTGTTTGCCGTCGCCATAAATCCAATTATGGATTGTCTCCTTCCTGATGTCTCGGGCTCCCTCTTCGTGGACGATTTTGCGATCTACTACAGCTCTCAACGGACCAGCCTTCTTGAACGACGTCTTCAAGGATGTCTCGATCGCCTCCACTCGTGGAGCATCGAAACCGGCTTCCGTTTCTCACCCAGTAAGACCGTTTGTGTCAATTTTTGGCGACGTAAGGAGTTTCTTCCACCCTCCTTACATCTAGGTCCTGTCAACCTTCCGTTTTCAGACGTCGCTAAATTCTTGGGTCTTATGTTTGACAGAAAACTGTGCTGGTCCTCCCACGTTTCCTATCTTTCGGCTCGCTGTCTGCGATCGCTTAACACCCTCCGTGTCCTGAATGGTACCTCCTGGGGAGCGGACCGAGTGGTCCTTCTCCGCCTCTATCGCGCCTTAGTGCGCTCGAAATTGGACTATGGAAGCATAGTCTACTCCTCTGCTCGGCCGTCTATTCTTCGGCGTCTCGACACTATCCACCACCGTGGATTACGTTTAGTGTCTGGAGCTTTTTACACCAGCCGTGTGGAAAGCCTTTATGCTGAGACTGCTGAACCTCCGCTGTCCAATCGGCGAGCAGTCCTCCTGAGTCGTTATGCTAGCCATCTGTCTTCCATGCCTGCTAATCCAGCCCATGACCTTTTTTTCGACGCCTCCTTTGATGTAGGGTATGCAGGCCGCTCCTCCTCCCTACTACCCCCGGGAGTCCGCTTCCGTCAACTGCTCGATTCTCTTTCCTGCCGCTTTCCTAAAACCTTCTTGACAACTTGGGGTACAGCACCGCCTTGGCTCCGTCCCCGGATCTGCCTGCTCCGTGACCTTTGTCAATTTCCCAAGGATCTACATCTACATTTATACTCCGCAAGCCACCCAACGGTGTGTGGCGGAGGGCACTTTACGTGCCACTGTCATTACCTCCCTTTCCTGTTCCAGTCGCGTATGGTTCGCGGGAAGAACGACTGTCTTCTACTTTTAGTTTCTCCAATTTTATGACTTTGTTCCCATTGCTGCTGGCTTTCAATTTCGGTTTTTTACTGTCTTAAGTCACGGACTGGGCGCTAATGACCATAGAAGTTTTGCGCCCTAAAACCACAAAAAAAAAGCTTCAGTTTGAACGTCCTAACGCAAACTTCAGACGTTATGACGATTTTATTTCGAAAGGCAAGCCTACGTTTCTAGCATTTGTAGACTCAGAGAAAGCGTTTGACAATGTTGATTGGAATACTCTTTCATATTCTGAAGGTGGCAGGGGTAAAATATAGGGAGCGAAAGGCTATTTACAATTTGTACAGAAACCAGATGGCAGTTATAGGAGTCGAGGGCCATGAAAGGGAAGCAGTGGTTGGGAAGGAAGTGAGACAGGGTTGTAGCTTATCTCCGATGTTATTCACTCTGTATGTTGAGCAAGCAGTAAAGGAAACAAAAGAAAAATTCGGAGTAGGAATTAAAATTTATGGAGAAGAAATAAAAACTTTGAGGTTCGCCGATGACATTGCAATTCTGTCAGACAGCAAAGAATCTGGAAGAGCATCTGAACGGAATGGACAGTGTCTTGAAAGGAGTATATAAGATGAACATCAACAAAAGCAAAACGAGGATAATGGAATGTAGTCGAATTAAATCGGGTGATGCTGCGGGAAGTAGATTAAGAAATGAGACGCTTAAAGTAGTAAATGAGTATTGCTATTTGGGGAGCAAAGTAACTCACGATGGTCGAAGTAGAGGATATGAAATGTAGACTGGCAATGGCAAGGAAAGCGTTTCTGGAGAAGAGAAATTTGTTAACATCGAGTATAGATTTGTCAGGAAGTCGTTTCAGAAAGTATTTGTATGGAGTGTAGCCATGTATGGAAGTGAAACGTGGGCGATAAATAGTTTAGGCAAGAAGAGAATAGAAGCTTTCGAAATGTGGTGCTACAGATGAATGCTGAAGATTAGATGGGTAGATCACATAACTAATTGAACAGAATTGGGGAGAAGAGAAATTTGTGGCACAACTTGAGTAGAAGGGATCGGTTGGTAGGCCATTATGAGGCATCAAGTGATCACCAATTTAGTATTGGAGGGCAGCGTGGAGGGTAACAATCGTAGGAGACAGAGATGAATACACTAAACAGATTCAGAAGGATGTAGGTTGCAGTAGGTACTGGGAGATGAAGAAGCTTGCACAGGATAGAGTAGCATGGAGAGCACCATCAAAGCAGTCTCTGGGCTGAAGACAACAACATAGTTAAAAAATTGTATTTTGTATAAATGCGTGGAAAGTGACATAATTGACTGTTGTTTCCTTCTTAGAACACATTTTACTGCAGTAAAGTCACCATAATTTGTATCCAGATGAAAATGCAATGGTTGTTTCATTAGGAAAATTTTAAAGATAAAGGAAAAATGGGTTGCTTCAGTCAGCCAGCACAGGGAAACGACCGTACGTAGAAACGCTATTTAAATCTGTTAAAACGTGCTCAGTCTCGTAGGGTGTTTGTGCATTTTACTCAGTGATCCCTATACTATACGAATGGCGTACTCGGCTGTGTGAAGTAAACGTTCCGGCCAAAGATAGTCACATTTCATTCCTTGCCTAGTTAAAACATGGTTCCCACGAAATTGCACAAGAATGCAAAATGAAATTACTTTTCTATTCTGCTCCCACATCAGCCTATTCATCGTATATTGATATAAAGTTCAAAGCCATAAATAAGTAAAGAATTACTCATCACGTTCAGACTGGTGGAAATTTTGACGAATTAAAACATCGCGGCAAATGCAGATGACAATCTGCAGTCACGTCGGATTTCATGCTCTCTGATCAGAAATGTGCATCCAAGCAATAGAGAGAGGACTGATTTTATTGAACATCTTAGAGTATTCGGCTGTCTTTGACTTTTAAATCTTCGGACGAAATGTGTTCAAGAATATTGACGTTCACTTATATCGCATTCAGATGCTATTTCCGATTTCTTTTGCGCAATATCCGATATAGATATTGGATAGATCTCTGAATAATTCCGAAATTAGTTTCAAAAATACTGAAACAATAGACTAATGCAACACAAAACAATCTGCATTTCTTTGAGAGACAAAAACGAAACATTTTCAAAGCTGTTAGTTGTTTGTGAAACGTGAGGAAACTATTGCGTGCGTCGAAGGATCTGATACTTTTAAAGTAACAGCGTCATTGACGTGGTGTTCAGATTACCCGGACGAAATTATGTAAGTAAACGCACATTTTTCCAGGCATGTCCTTATATGGGATTTAGACGTTGGTTACTATTCTCATACTAACGGGGTTGAATTTACACAATAGAATTTGTGTTTGTTATGTTGACTTTCACCCTGAAGCACCTATATAATTTGTGTGACCACATATACTGGATATGCGCGCGAGTTAAAACAGGACATAAACGGTTGCTAATGGAAAATGTTCCGTAAATATAGAATCTCACATTTTCTCAAATGTTTATATATCCAACTGATATGATTGAGATCATAAGATCGCACTTCGCATTCATCGATAAATCATTCTTTCGGGGAAGTTGAAACATACATACTCTGACGCTGTTGCGTTATATGCGATAATGTGAATAATTTTCTCGGAACTGTGTGATGTACTCGCTACAAAGATATGTGCTGCGTTTAGTACTGGGAAACTTCCTTGATTATGCTATAGAGCGAACTCTCAAAAACATTGGTTAGGACGCTTTTGGTAACCAGTTTTTTCACGTAATGAAAATCATTCGAACACCGGGCTCAACGATTAGAAACAAGTTTCAAATCACCAGATCATTGTTTTAGATTTTGTCCCCGTTTCCCTAAGTAACTTTTTGCAGATACTGATTTGTTTTCTTTACATCGGACATAGCATATTTTCCCCATCCTTGTCAAACTAACGACGGGACGTAAACTCCAGAGCCTGAATGCCATCGTTTGGAATGTTTATTTGCCAGCAGATCATTTCAGTAATATGTTCGCCACCCGTCTTCCTTTTGGTCTTACGTGTTATTAGTTTGCAATACTACTGCTGTATCTCTCTTCGAGGGCGTATTAATTCATTATTACTTTGAAGAAAATTAGAACATGTAATGGACCGAGCGGTTTAGGCGCGGCAGTCGTGGACTGTGCGGCTGGTCCCGGCGGAGGTTGGAGTCCTCCCTTGGGCGGGCGCGCGCGCGCCGATGTGTGTGTGTGTGTGTGTGTGTGTGTGTGTGTGTGTGTGTGCAGTTTGGAAGGTAGAAGAGGTGCTGGTGGAGGTGAGGATGGGTCGTGAGTCACACCTAGGTAGCTCAGTCGGTACAGCACTTGCCCGCGAAACGAAAAGGTACCAGGTGTTTTAATCTGAGAGAAACGTTCAAATCAGCACTTTCTCCTCTGCAGAGTGAAAATTCTTTCTGTTCATAAAACTAATTTCGTCGGACAGACGGTCTGGTACTGATATTTCTTTACACACTTCGCGCCTACCTAGCAGAGGCTATTTTGTAGCTATACAAACGGTCTCCAATAAGCAGAATACTGTCAAGACCAACCTAGCACAAAGCTCATTTTGCGATTGTGTAAGCAGCTCAGTGGGTTTCTGTGCAAACAGCAAACTGCCATACGGAACTTCTCATGAACAAAACTGGTGTTCATGAAACGTATACCACCACATACGATCAATATTAAGCATATTTTAGAGCCGAGCATGTGACACCTACTGCTGCGTGAGGTTAACGAACACCAGATACACATTTTGCTCACTACTGTCAACCCACAAAGTAAAGATTTTTTATACATTCCTCGGTGCAATATTGTCAAATCATTCTTAGACACCTGCATGATGATTTTGACACTTCCCAGAATTAGTTACTATAAAAAATAGTATTATGAAATTGAGGATGAACAGGACAAGATAAATATAAATTATTTTTCACTATTATCCAAACAAACTTTATGCTGTTTCATCCTTTACATAAGGATAATTTTGTTTCAGGACGTATCAAATTTTGTCAAGTTTTCATGTATGATACAGAAACCTCCTGGCAGATTAAAACTGCGTATTGCTCACGGCAGTGAACCAAAACCTTTGCTTTTCAAATTCTCTACCGGTGTGATACAGAGAACGAGAAGAAACTATTACTAACGCGTGCTCTTTAGACAGCCCTCAACTTGCAGATAGCCTGTTCGAATTCGAAAAGTGAAAACAATTTTTCTCATCGCTAGCATTTGTCGTGAACGACTAGGAGACACGAGGATCTGAACCACTGATTACCTTATGTTAAGTCGTAAATGTTCTTAAATGTCGGAGTGAGAACAAACCACACCGTTAGTGACTCACTGGTCAGATCTTAAGGTAATCTTGAAGCATATTAGTGAGTAGGCTACGTGCCAGAACCTAGTTTCATATTTTCCCTTCCCTTGGTCGTCGTCATTTTGACGCGGAACGCACTGAGCAATTACCCACACTGATGCTTCACATGACTCTCCCAACTGTGCTAACAAGATGTCATTGTTCATGAAGAAAGAAAATCATTCTAACTACGCAGCTAAGCCTAGACCTCATGACCTACCAGACAACAATGCCCATACGACATGGTAAATCCTTTGTTTTGCTTTTTGACAGTGTTAGGTACATGATAGTTCTTCATAGTATTAAGTAGAAACAAGTAAACACTGCAGGAATATATATTTCACACATTTGCAAAATTGTACTACCGGCGATGACTAAAATATTGAACAGATTTCGTCACACATCTGAACACTTCTAAGTATGAGATGCCAAGGGCGCAGGTATAAGAAATAAGCAAAACTGTCACAAAAATAAGATATTGTTTAACAGTTAACCTGAAGAGATACGTGAATTCTCCACTCCTTGTATTCCTATCATCTGCTTACGAGAAGCAGCATTTTCCTGGGCCGACAACTGTAAACGCACAATATTCCAGCAGGTTATTTGTGCAGTGCAGCACCATAAGGAAACGACTACTACCGAACAGACGTCTGTTTGCACAGTTGCTGTCTATACGGCTCGCTCATGTTCAGCATTGGAATCTTTGCTGGTACTTTCCCAAGTTACTGTAGAATCTCGAAGATCAGCGTGCTGCTGCTCAAGCAAATATCCAATTTCACCGAGGACTTACGATATTTACCGATGCTGACATACGAGGAGCAAATGAAACCTTTGTTATACATCATACTAAAACGAATGTGTAATAGCTGACATTAACAATAGGATAAAGTTGTGGTTTTACTTTGTCTTATAAGGAAGTTGGTATTATTTGTAATGTATTCACTACAAAGAATGAATCGTAGGATATGAGGACAGACCCTCGAAACATACTGATAAATTTATTGAAACACACATTACATATCTGCATCTACATTCGTACTCCGCAAGCCACCTGACAGTGTGTGGCGGAGGGTACTTTGAGTACCTCTATCGGTTCTCCCTTCTATTCCAGTCTCGTATTGTTCGTGGTAAGGATTGTCGGTATGCCCCTGTGTGGGCTCCAATCTCTGATTTTATCCTCATGGTCTCTTCGCGAGATGTACGTAGGAGAGAGCAATATACTGCTTGACTCCTCGGTGAAGGTATGTTCTCGAAACTTCAAAAAAAGCCCGCTTTCGCGATTGCTAAATGATCCTGTAACGAAGCGCGCTGCTCTCCGTCGGATCTTCTCTATCTCTTCTATCAACCCTATCTGGTACGGATCCCACACTGGTGATCAGTATTAAAGCACTGGGCGAACAAGCGTACTGTAACCTACTTCCTTTGTTTTCGGATTGCATTTCCTTAGGATTCTTCCGGTGAATCTGTCTGGCATCTGCTTTACCGACGATCGACTTTATATGGTCATTCCATTTTAAATCACTCCTAATGCGTACTCCCAGATAATTTATGGAATTAACTGCTTCCAGTTGCTGACCTGCTATATTGTAGCTAAATAAGGGATCTTTCTTTCTATGTATTCGCAGCACAGTACACTTGTCTACATTGAGATTCAGTTGCCATTCCCTGCACCATGCGTCAATTCGCTGCAGATCCTCCTGCATTTCAGTACAATTTTCCATTGTTACAACCTCTCGATGTACCACAGCATCATCCGCAAAAAGCCTCTGTGAACTTCCGATATCATCCATAAGGTCACTTATGTATATTGTGAATAGCAACGGTCCTACGACACTCCCCTGCGGCACACCTGAAATAACTCTTACTTCGGAAGAATTCTCTCCGTTGAGAACGACATGCTGCGTTCTGTTATCTAGGAACTCTTCAATCCAATCACACAATTGGTCTGCGAGTCCATATGCTGTTAGTTTGTTCATTAAACGACTGTGGGGAACTGTACCGAACGCCTTGCGGAAGTCAAGAAACACGGCATCTACCTGGGAACCCGTGTCTATGGCCCTCTGAGTCTCGTGGACGAATAGCGCCAGCTGGGTTTCACACGATCGTCTTTTTCGAAACCCATGCTGATTCCTACAGAGTAGATTTCTAGTCTCCAGAAAAGTCATTATACTCGAACATAATAGGTGTTCCAAAATTCTCTAACTGATAGACGTTAGAGATATAGGTCTATCGTTCTGCACATCTGTCAGTCTTTAGTCAGTTTTGAATGTAAAACCATACAGATTTTAGCATCACTTTCCGTGCATTCCTCCAGGCTGCGAATGATAGCTTTGATCAACTGTTTCAGCATGTTCAGTGGGATCTCCTCCATAGTTGTACATACCTTTGAGTTCAGCCACTGTATGAGGACCTGTGGCGTACACGTCACTATTCAGGTGTCCCCACAAGACGACGTCAGGAAGCCCAAAGCGGTGTTTCCTTGGGCAACTTTATCCTGTTCGTTTAGTTTCTGTACGTGCTGCATTTTGTATGGGTGGAAGTGCAGCTTACCACGGATAATGCGCCGCAGGGAACGATCTGTCATTGTTAGCGCCAAGGCTCTTGGCGCGGGCTTCGGATGAGGGCTTTACGCATCTCCTCAACCAATTCCGCGGTCCGCTGCCACCTTCTTCGCCTTGGACTTTCCTTCTTTGCACAAGACGCTATTGTCCTGAATTTACCACCCACCGTAAAATCGTCCGATGATCGATAGTATCATGTCGTTTCAAACCGCGCGGACTAGGCGCGCGGTTTGAGGCGCCATGTCACGTATCAATCGGTCCCTGCCGCCGGAGGTTAGTGTTCCCTTGGGCTTGTGTGTGTGTGTGTGTGTGTGTGTGTGTGTGTGTGTGTGTGTGTGTGTGTGTGTGTGTGTGTGTGTGTGTTTTGTTCTTAGCATAAGTTAGTTCAAATAGCAGTTTGGTCCCTTAAGAATTCACACACATTTGAACAACTGTCGTTTCAACTGCCAGCCCTGAGTGGCCGAGCGGTTCTAGGCGCTACAGACTGTAACCGTGCGACCGCTACGGTCGAAGGTTCGAATCCTGCCTCGGGCATGGATGTGTGTGATGTCCTTAGGTTAGTTAGGTTTAACTAGTTCTGAGTTCTAGGGGACTAATGACCTCAGCAGTTGAGTCCCATAGTGCTCAGAACCATTTGAACAATTTTTTTTGTTTCAACTCGAAATGTCACCGAAAGAGTCGCTGAACTATAATGGGTGACTCGTTCTTTTAAAGTCTGCCTCGACGTCGAAAGCTCGATGCTCTGACCTCCAAAAGGCCGCCCGCCCCCGGTAGCTGAGTGATTGCCGGCACGGTAGCTCAGCGTGTTCTGTCAGAGGGCTGTGCGCTCTCTGTAATAAAAAACGGAGCCAAGGACTCAACGATCAACTTGAATGCATGTCTTGTGGCGTCCGGCCAGACCGAACACAAGGAACTAAATCGAGAGGGAAAAAAAACAAAAAATAAAAAAAACGGTCAGCGCGACACTGTCAATCCTAAGGGCTCGGGTTTAATTCCCGGCTGGGTCGGAATTTTCTCCGCCCAGGGACTGGGTGTTGTGTTGTCCTAATCATCATTATTTCATCCCATCGACGTGCAAGTCGCCGAAGTGGCGTCAAACCGAAAGACTTGCACCAGCTGAGTGGTCTACCCGACGGGAGGCCCTCGTCACACGCCATTTTCCCAAAAGGCCAGCATTACATATGGCATCCCTTTCTCCATTTATTGTGCACATACATATTTTAAGCTGGTGCAACAACGACGCTGTACTACGGGACTGAAATCCTGCTGTTCATTCTGCCAGTTCTTATCGGTCCACTGAGGGTTTGGCAGAACACACAGTTGCCTCCTCTGCCCGGACGGGGCTGCGGCTGTCTGGACTTGGTGGTCCAGCCTGGTTCTCAACCTACCTGCACCTTTACTCTTCTCCCCCCCCCCCTCCTAGCGTGGTCTGTTACTCTTGTTCATCGTTTCTCTCTGTGCTTCTCTTGCTCTGTCCGCGTTGCTAGCCTTTCGAAGGCAATTTGATTTGAGTCTCTCTGTTAAGAAGGGGGCTGGGGGGATGTACGTCCTCTTGTTTGCACTCTTTCAGAGGCTTCCGCCTGCTCCCTAGAGGGGGCACCTTGCGTGCCTTTCTTCCTGTCTCCCTTTCACCTTTTGCCCCTCATCTCAGCTTCACTGACCTGTGGCTCAACTCTGGGTTTTCTTCCCCCGAGTTTTGCGCAGCATGCTATCTCTGATCTACAGTCAAATAGACATGTCTGTTAGAGGCAAAAGGGACTGATGACCTACAAGTTTCGCCGGCCGGTGCGGCCGTGCGGTTCTAGGCGCTTCAGTCTGGTACCGCGTTACCGCTACGGTCGCAGGTTCGAATCCTGCCTCTGGCATGGATGTGTGTGATGTCCTTAGGTTAGTTAGGTTTAAGTAGTTCTAAGTTCTAGGGGACTGATGACCACAGATGTTAAGTCCCATAGTGCACAGAGCCATTTTTGAACCTAGTAGTTTAGTCCCTTTAAACATCCCACCAATCATTCTGCCAGTCTCCGTACAAAGGCACATTCGTAGGCGTCTGAGTGGCGAGGTGGAGGGGGGGGGGAGGCGCCTAACCTGTATGCAGACTATTCATTCATCAGAATTTTCACATTTGTCAGCGATTGTACTGCACTGCGGGTTTGAACACTGCTTGAGGCCAACGGGAAGTAAAGTGACTAATCACTATACTGTATATCTTGGATTTTTCTGAACTGTGCCGAAACAGTGTCCTAAATATTTTCTGGCGCTTCGTCATAGGTTCGTTATTAAACTGCAGTTTGGATAATGTAATCACAACAGTCTGTGGATGAAGAAAACCCCTGATGACTTGCTGAATATGCATTGGTTTAGTCGGCAAAACTTCTTCAGTTCTCTGAAGAACACGACAATGTAGGTGTACGTTTATATTTAATGATGGGAGTTAAATACACAAGTCGAAAGACCATAATATCAGTCTGACAAACAGCCACCAAATTCTATAGGGCAAAAAATGAAAGATTTTGACAGTTGCAGCGATGCTAGCAGTCAGAGGCTAGTCTGTAGGAACGGAAGAATGGCGCGGTATGGACTGAGAAATAGCTATTTTAAATCCTGTTACTTCCGTGTTTTCCAGTCAATAAAAGGGCCGGTTATGTATCCAAAACGGATAGGAAAAATTAAACTAGTATCCTACCTTCCGGTACAGCCAACATGTAATAAAAGCAATCCCAGTGCGACGTAATACATACCGTCCGCAGTTGTAGAGTCGCAACTGTATAATCAAAAACTCTAAATAATAATAAATGAATTGTGAATTTTAATTTCTAAAGGAACTAAGTAGGAGTGTTTCCGCGGCTATGGTATATGTTTTGAGGCTATGCGCAAACTATAAATCGTTTCCAGTTTACCTCCAGACCGAGCGAGGTGGCGCAGTGGTTAGCACACTGGACTCGCATTCGGGAGGACGACGGTTCAATCCCGTCTCCAGCCATTCTGATTTAGGTTTTCCGTGATTTCCCCAAATAGTTTCAGGCAAATGCCGGGAAGGTTCCTTTGAAAGGGCACGGCCGATTTCCTTCCCAATCCTTCCCTAACCCGAGCTTGCGCTCCGTCTCTAATGACCTCGTTGTCGACGGGACGTTAAACACTACCCACCACCTTTACTTGCCGAATTTGACTCGATTTAATACACTCAAAACTGGGCACCATTTTTTATGGTTTTGAACGTTAGCCGCCGTATATTCTTATAAAATCTCTTTTCATTATTTCTGTGCCTTGCGTGCAGGCTTACCTGTCACGTTTATCTATTTTGCATACCGGATATCAAAATGAGTCTCTCTTAAAGGTTCTCTTTCTCAGATGTAACATTTAGTCCTCCAGCATGTCTACTTGTCGCTTCCTTTTTATTTATGCACGTAACTAAACCTACAGCTAGCACATGTTCCATTACAGTTAGTACATAACCTAATATTTATTTTCAGCGAACACTGCTGCCTCATCAATCTGTCGTATCGTACTAAATTTTGTACTTGACAAACAAGACTTCAACTTCCCTCTTTCCATTTCAATGCAAAAATGAAAACCAGTGGTGACAATGACCATCCTTTCATCAGTTTCCTTGGTTTCGATTTTTTGTATTAATCTGTAGGTACAAATTATTTTAAAAGTTTGCTCTGAAGAAAGTGGATCTCCAGATATCTCTGTTCACGATACCACACTGACTGAAAAGGAAAACAAGAAAACCATTTTAATTCATCACTCCCCCCCCCCCCCCCATTATAAAACAACTGCCCATATTTTATAGCGTCAAAATAAGGTCCGAAATAAGACTTCATCTGCATTTCGAAAGCGCTTATCTACTCCATATACACAACACACAAGCGTTTCATAGTATGTTTATACAGGACAGCTGTGTGTGGTGCTGCAGTAGCGAAGAAACAGTGTTCCGTGATTCATTGTCTTGAACTGATAGCGGAACTATCGTTTCCTGCGGCAAAACAGAGGAAAAAGTGTGAAATTTAAGCCAAATGGCTATCAAATCTGGGATGCAACACAGCTCCAAATAATCATAGTTTATCAGAATTACAAATTCTGCAATCTGACAACCTCAAGATGATTGCCTTTAGTCAGTCTTAGGCTGTTAAAGAGATATCCTAACAGGCAATTTGAGGATATTGGCGGATTTTTCACATTCATCTAGTCGAAAGTCTTCAAAAACTTACTCAAGAATTTGCCTTTGACCATTTCAACCCTCTTTCAACATGTTACAGTTTGGAGACTTCTAATCATCGTTATCTGTCGATAGTTTTTATATTTATTTTTTTCTCTGCATGCTTTCGTGTGTTTAGTCCCTTCATTCTCTTATTCTTTTGTAGTGCCATCAGTTCCACTGTAATTGACCACCTCTTCTCAGTTATTTCACAAAGGCTAATGTGGCACCGCTCCCTTGTTTCTTATGGCATCTATGATTTCTGTGGAATTAAATTAGTGAACTGCAAGAGTCCTAAATAACAATTGACTAATAGTGTATAAATTGCACTAACAATTAACGTCTAACTTTCTAGAATGCATATATCCCAATTTTAGGCACAAATGTTTAATATCTGTCTGATTTTTCAGCTTGATCTAGAGATGGCACCAAAATATAAGTTAACTTACTTCCCTATAATGGCTCTGGGTGAGCCAATTCGTTTTCTTCTATCATATGGCAAAGCTGAATTTGAAGATGAAAGATGTGAGAACGAGAAATGGCCATCTGTGAAAGAATGTAAGTAAAAACACTTGTTTAAGCATATGGGATTAATAAATTTAATCTCCGATCTCATAAAATTAGCAAAATAATTGCTCTCTAAAACAGTAAAACTTTGTATGAGACATTTTGTGCACTAAAAATAGTAAAGTGAGATGATATTGGGTAGGTGATACTGAAAAACAAAGAAAAAACCTGTTGTGTAAAAATGTAATTTATGTAATATTGAAATCTGTTTCGGTGAGTTATTCTAATAGTGAGAAACAAGTAGTTGTAACTATTTAAAAATGTAGTTATAACCACATTTTCTTTTGTAACATGTACAAAGTCAATTTCTGTAAAAGGAGGGTACACATTACAATATCTAATTTTTTTGTCAAGGATTTTGACATTTTTAAACTCTTTTGGCTTGAGTTTGGATTTCTTAATGGTTCTGATACAGAGAAAGCTATTTAGTGAGAATTTACTTAATTCGTTAGATAATAAATTAGAGGCTGCTGGCATTTTCTGTAACCTGTCAAAAGCCTTGGACTGTGTGAGTCACAGCATTCTCTCAAGTAAATTATAATATAATGATGTCACCGACAATGCTGCAAAAGGGTTAAAGTCTTAGCTATCTAACAGGAAACAAAGGGCGTCATTGGGAAACACCTGTGCAGTAAGCAGTCAGTCTTAATCTGACTGGGAATTATGTGTGATGGTCTTCAAGGTTCCATCTTGGGTCCATTGGTTTTTGTGTACGTTAATGACCTCTCATCTACTACATTGCCAGATGTTAAGTTTGTTTTGTTTGCAGATGCTACAAATATTTCAAAAAGTAGCAAGTCAAATACAGATTTAGAAATAACTTATAATCAAATTTTGAATGACATTGAGTGGTTTTAAGCTAATTCACTGTCATTAAACTTTCAGAAGACCCCCTAAATGCAGGTCATGTTAAATTTCTGGCATTGCAACTTGATAATAAATTCAGTTGGGAAGGGCATACCACAGAATTGCTTAAGTGCCTGAACAAGTCTGTATTTGCCGTTAGAATGTCAGATGTAGGAGATCTATAGAAAAACTTGCTTATTTCGCTTATTTTCATTATATTGTCATATGGGATCATGTTTGGGGACTACTCATCAAACTGAGCAAACATTTTTAGGTTGCAAAAGTGTGTGATGAGAATCATTTGTGGTGTAAATTCAAGATCATGTAGAAACCTGTCCAAGGAACTTTGTATTCTAACTGCTGCTTCTCATTATATTTTTCCCTAATGAAATTTGTTGCAAGTAATGCATCTTTGTTTCCAACAGATAGCTCAAGACATAGTATCAATACTAGGAATAAGAACAATCTACATACAGACCTAAAATCACTTACCTTGGTCCAAAAAGGGTCCAACATCCAGGAACACACATTTTCAATAAATTTCCCATTAAAAGCTTGGTTTCAGATAAAACATAGTTTAAACAGAATTTGAAAGAGTTTTGATAGTTTTGCTGGCTCTTTACTATTTGCTTTTTTTTATTATTACTCACGTAACAACTAATATATGAGATAAAATATGTTGCTACGAAAAGAGCCCCGAAATACCTTTTAGTGATGCAGTGCTGCGACTTTCTTTGGATCATTAATTTTCAACAAAACAAAATATATTATGTTCTTATTGTTCTGGATCTGGCTTTCTATTAAATGAACATTTCTTCCTTACTTTATAGTTATTGAAAGGGTTAGTGAAAATTACTTAGTTATCAATACTGATGTTACAGTATGCAATGATTGTTCAACATCAAAATTTTGCAGTGGATTTTTGTTAAACAGTAAAACATCAATAAGTACCACGACTAACACGAGAACATGAGACTATTCTCATAGAAAAAGATGTTTTTACTATAAGGTTTGCCAGACCAGAACTACGCACAGCAAGATTTCTTTTATGTGATGGAGGTAAATTATCTTTTTGCACTGTTAGAAATAAATTATCAGCAGCCCGCGTCAACCTGTAAAACACATCATATAATCTGCTGCTCTGCTCTGCAATTCTGGGAGCTGAAAGAAATAATTTTTGTTCACTATTACCTGCCCGCTTCTTTGCAGTATGATTGATTTCATTTAATGCAGTTTGAATGTGCCGCGGCAGCGGCTCATTTGTTCGCAGCGCAGCTCTGCACCACGAATAATATTTAAATAACTGAAAATTTCTTAAAGGGATGGGATAAAATACCAGGCAAGCTTATTACAAATCATAATGCAAGGTTTAACTAAGTAACTCTATTCAAAACATTTAAACAAATAGTTATTACACACCTTTCCCAAGCTATGTCTAATGGCGTCCCTCTCACAATCTTGACAAAAGAATGCTACGCAAGCATACAATATAATGTCACAGGCTCTTCCTACTCACGTAACTACAAGAAGACGACAGAGAAATTAATGTGCGTTCTGTATTATTTATACTAGTCACATATTCTCATCTTTGTTTGATATTAATAAGTATCGTCTTTGGCGGTTTCAGTACTCGCTGACACAGATATTATCTAAAATAAATAAAAAACAGTACATAATTTTATACAAAAACAAAACATGACACATAATGCTTTCTCTTTATTACATAATGTCCTTTGCCAAGAGACGTTACAATAGGCAACTCCTCCTACTCCATAGATGAAAATCTTAACAGGGACTGTTAGGCCAGCTTAAGTAAAAATATTTTAGATTTCAGTTTTGACAGCAGTTGGTCACAACACTCAAGATTAGGTATTTTGTGTATGATAAATTTATTAATAGTGCATAACAATGTTTCATTCCGACAGCATGTTAATTCTGTAAATATTAGCTGTTCCAGTTTACTGCATTGTATTCACCTATTTTGACAGTCTCCTGACAAGTGATCAGGGTAGTGAGTATTACATACAAATATTTTATGTTTCTGTGTTATACTTTCTGACCTATTCCACACACATGAGAATCATCGCATTTTTGGGTCTATGGAAGGAAAGCTGATTTTAATCTAGTCTCTTTTGTACATATATTTTTCAGGTGTGCAATAATTTTGACTTATTGTCTCACATCAGGTTTGAATTCCGCTGTTCACACTTAAGTTTTATGTTTCATTACTAAATATTCATTAATATTAAAGAAAAATATTTCTACAGTTTTTGGGTGAAAGTGCCATACTCTGACAGTTTTGATCTATAGAAAGCAAGAGTGCTTTCTTGTATCCGTTAAGATTGCAAAAGAAAGCTCTCTTTCATACGGTAGAAATTTTGCTAACATTTTTTTTCTTTTAACTAGCAATGCCCTTCGGGCAGGTTCCAGTTCTTGAAATTGATGGGAAGAGGACATGGCAGTCTCTTGCTATATGCCGTTACTTAGGCAAGCAGATGGGCTTGGCTGGTTCTAATGATTGGGAAGATCTCCAGATTGATATGGCTATTGATACAGTAACAGACCTAAGACTGAGTAAGTTATGTTTCTTTACACTGAAGCCATTTGTTTTTGTATTTACATTTACATATGTAAGAAGACTCCTGCCTGAAATACAAACACCAAAATGAGTAAATACAGTCAATTGTGCACCATTCAGTGGAGATTGTGAGTGATGGATAAATGTAAACAAGATGCTAAACACCATAGTTCAACCTCTGAAGTATCACACTTTAAATTGTCTAAAGACATAAATTTGCCAAGCAAAAATGACACCATGCAGTAATCTGTGATTTTAAAGAAACATTTGAGCTGTGACTGAGATGGTGATCAGTGAGTATGTTCTCCATTGTAAAAATAAATTGATATTCATTTTTCTAGTTTCATATTTTTAAGATAAAAACAAAGTATATGCCAAAATTAATTTTATTTAATGTTGGGTTATTTTTTGTAGAAATAGCAAATTATTCATATGAGACTGATGAAGCTGTGAAGGAGAAGAAAAAGGGACCCCTCTTCAATGAAACTCTACCATTTTTATTGCCAAGACTTGATAATCTGGTGAAGGAAAATGGAGGTTATCTGGCAAATGGCAAGGTGAGCTGAACAATATTGAAATTTGTGGAGTAGTGATACTGATTAAAGTGTGGTAATCTTAAAAATAGTAATCTGCAGGTGCATTCAGACAGAGATGGTTGTGAACAATGTCACATCCAGTTAAATTGCTTAGTCACAAAAGAAATCTATAGCATATATGAAATTGTATAATACTTTCATCTGCATTCAGATCAAGAAACAGTAGTTCACAATTTTAATACTACATAAAAAAAGTAATTTAACAAACTGAACTAAGGCTTTTACTATGCTAAGGAGGATATTTAGTATTTGTGGCTAACTAGCTGTTGCACACATTGTTTTCCAGAATTGCAAGAATTTTGCAAAATCATGATTTAAATTGCTAGGAATTATGAAGTTGATAAATTCTTTTGAAAGAATGTTGGGTAATATGTTGTACTTCATTGACTGACCACATGATTTTGATAATGTTATGCTGCGGTGTTAATGTGAAATCTTCGCTTTCAGCTCTCGTGGGCAGATCTGTATTTCATAGCTATATTGGACTACCTGAACTTTATGGTTGGATTTGATCTAACAAAAGATTATTCAAACCTTGCTGCACTCAAGAATAAAGTACGTGAAATACCGGCTATTAAAGAGTGGGTTGACAAGAGACCAAAATCTGACATGTGAATTCAGCCTCTGTTTTATTTAAAAGATATCTGTTCCTTGTTTATAATACTGAATTATTTGTTCATTAAATTTTTCTAGAATGTCTTATTAAAACTGTGATAAACACTTTTGTATTTGCAAAAAAAGTACAATAAAGTTTCTTATCAAATTGAATACCTTTACATGCCTGGAAATATTTCATATGTGTGAATTATGTTCAAAAGCTATGTGGAAACAGATATGTACACTCACAAGCCACTGTCTTGACAGACTGAAAGATGATAAATAAGATTCATGACAATATCGGTTACACTTCTAATCCTCCTGTTCTCAATGTTAATGAAGATCTTTAGAAAATTTATATGTAATCGTAATGATGACTTCCAGAGCAGCAGAAGTCTCCCAACCTTACTTTAGAGAAAATCAATTATTTTTGTATATAGTTGATGTTCAGTTTTTTTGTATTGGTAGTTTGTGTGCAGCTAATGAATGTGTGTACATAAGACAGTGAAATACAATGAATCATTAAAGTATGAAGAAATGTTAAAATCTGTTGTTGTGTGCTGTTTTGGAAGTCAATGCATTACAGGTTGTGCAGCTTCACAATAAGAGTGCCCAAGTTAGCAAGACAGAAACAGTATTTAGACTTAAATATGTTTACAATACTGTGAATAATATAGATTTAATCTTAGTCCCAGGCTATTTTTTGAATCAGCAAGTTTCTCTTATGTCTCATATTTCTGCATCAGTTCTTCAAAGTATCAATGACGAAATGAAATGAGCTTTTGGTGTCATTGGCCGGGAGGTCCCTTACGGGGCAGGTCCAGCCGCCTTGGTGGAGGTCTTACTACATTTGATGCCACATTGTGCGACCTGCGTGCTGGATGGGGATGAAATGATTATGAAAACAACACCTAGTCCCTGAGTGAAGAAACCCAACCCAGCCACGAATCGAACCTGGGACCCTTAGGACGGCAGTCTGTCATGCTGACCATTCAGCTTTTGGGGTGGACTGAAGTATCAATAATGAGGAGCTGCTGCGTCCTAATGGCATTTGACTTAGCTTTTATTGGTATGTCATCTTCATATTTGAGCAACCTAGGATTAAAACTCCATTTCTGTTGGAACGGCAATATATTTGTGGGAAGACATATTGAGTACCAATCCGTCACACGAATCTTACATTACTTTTGATTTTATGTTTTCACTTTCCCTAATATTTGCCATAAGGACAGGTTCTTTCACACTGGAGGTGGTTCTGTAATCTTTATTCATGGAGTGCTCAACATCAAAAACACATTACTAGCACTTTCCTGGATTATCTTAACCCACTGATTAGGTTTGTAGACAGTAGCTTGCTTGCTTGCTTTTAGCTCTATATGGGGAAAATCAGTCACAAGGCAAGTATAAGTGGCATTATTTCATGGACATGGGCTGCTGTCAATGAAAATGAAAATGGTCCAACATGGGACATATACCTGATGCCTATAATTCAGTGTCAAAGGGTAGATTTGTGCTGTTCTGGAATTAATGACTTTACTTGGTGTAAAGTGCTCCAGAAAAATAAGTGTAATGTATTTAAAATCATTCCAGAGCAGGAAGTGAAACACTGTGCTCTCTTCTACGGGTTGATGCGCTAAGACTGTTGACTATAGTTAATATTTTGAGAAAGTTTTTAATTTTTAGCTTCTTACACACATGGGGAAATAGTGATGTCTAAGATAAATTTAGACAGCTGAACTCACTAATTCTTCCATTTAGTCAAATTGCCTTTGGAAACTTCAGGAAAGTACCTTTCCACTTAGCTTGCTCAGCCACTACTTTACATACCTCTTGGCATGATACAACTGCAACAGTTCATAATGCTAGTTAGGGAACAACTTGCTGTGATCTCCCAACAAGCATCACTTTAAACAAACCAACAAAACTACAAAGGTTTATGTAAGTTAACAAATTGCAATTACCATCATTTTCTGTTTTTGTGTAGTCACTGTAATATTTTAAAACGGTGAAAATTAATTTTGCATATTGAAGTAATTCTAGAATATTTATTCATTAATTAGAAACTGTAAGTAAAAAATAAAATTATAATAGTTGGTTTTCTGGCTATAGAAGTGTCTCAGCAGTACCTTCGAAAGAAAATCTAGAAAGACTTGTAAAATTCTGAAAATTTCTCGAGTTTTCAGCCTGGTAACGTCGTCCAAAAGGGGCAATATTTCGGCAAGCCGACTTCTTGCCTTCTTCAGGCGTTCTTGTCTGATCCCTGATGAAATGCCGACTTTATATAATCTCCACCCCTCTCCTGCAGCCTCCGTCCGGGCGCTTCCGAGCGGTCCGCGGTCGGTGGTGGGGGTAGGGCGGCGCCCTGCGACAGATCATGGGCCGCTTGCGGAACTCTGCCGTCGTGGTGACAATGCTGCTGCTTCTTCAGGTGTCCTGACAGGAGCGGATGCCCGTGTAGACTGTCGTTGTGTTTTAATCATACTCTAAGCTTGATCCCAGGGTTTGCTTAACTGGAAACTGCTGTCTTTATTAGTTCGTCATGCAGGCAGATCTCCACTGCCTCTTTGAGGAGACAATCCCAGAAGGTGTTTGATTGCTGTAACATCGTAGTTCTTGTCATGTCCATGTGAGAGGCGCTTCCCCCAGCGCCACCCTTCCCCCACCACCGGCCGCGGACTGCTCAGAAGCGCCCAGAAGGAAGCTGCGGGAGAGGGTTGGAGATTATATAAAGTCGGCATCCATGAGAGATCAGACACCAAGAACGCCTGAAGATGGGAAGAAGTTGGCTTGCCGAAATATTGCGGCTTTTGGAAGACCCTACGCGGCTGAACACCCGAAAAATTTTCAAGATTTCTGTACGCCGGGAAAACCTCAAATCACACTAGTAAAATTTTGCTTTGAATATGGCATTGAGCTTAACGGTACTATGCTTCTACGAAACATGAAGACAGATACACACTGTAACTCCTGTGTACTTAATACATGTCCTCAATGGTATCACAGGGATATGGAGGTTACTAAATTTTTCTCACTCCTTACCAGACGTACAGTCTCGGACAACACAATCGTTCGTTGGCCTTACCTCTCTAACGCACCTGAATACCGGAAATCTGCACAGTAATTCGCCACACAGGTCGTGGATGTGTCAAGACCTAGTTTACACTATGGCTGTGCGGGTAGCCGACAATGTTTTAAGTTTGTGGTGCGTCATCGTCTGACTTACTTTTTGTAAGTCAGTTGTTCACTTAGATTTTTAGCATCCCACACTTAATTTGCATCCATGGCATACTGGATGAATGGTTTACGACATTACACTACTGCACTGCTTAATCTGACTCTAATTTAGATGTAGTAATTCCATACAGTCGCGGTCCTTAAACTTAGCCAGCATGGCAACAATGAATTCAGAAAAAAGGTTTTTCCTACAGAAACTGCGAGACACATTGTAATTTATTCGTAAAATGACAGCCTTGTAGGCTACGCGGAAACGTTAATTTTCCAATGCTCTATTGCTTACTATGCACCAATTATTCAGGCAGCAAAATTCCAAATATCTAGTGAACGACGGTACTTTATCGACAGTTCTGAAAGTCCGTTGATTGTCGCTGGGTTGCCAAACACTTTCAGACAACATTTATATAGGCTATAACTTTCAAAGATAACACATGTAACGGCATGCTTCCGTTAGTCATTGTCTTGTGATGCGGCTAAAACATGTCAAATACTTGTTTCGAAGTGAAACGTCTTTTGACTCAAGTAACAAATTGGCAATACTTTAACAGTGGAAGCAATAGTGCAGCAAACTGATTACTTGACTGTAACATACAGAACCTGTGTAATGACTGTAATTTCAGTTGTGTAGCAGCTGGTAATTTCCCTTTGCAGTTAACTGCAAATGTATTTACGATGAGAATTCTGT